>NW_024096786.1:0-5226217 GCF_016545835.1 Crotalus tigris | reverse complement strand
TGAACGGTCATTAAATGAACTGTTGTAAGTCGAGGACTGCCTTTACTCAGATACAGTCCCAAAAATAGATAGAATAATTTTGAGTCCAAGGCAAGTTAATTGTTATTATAGTGATTCAAATCTATGCTCAGTCAGAAACGAAGAGGAAGTACCAGGTTATTGAAATACTAAAATTTGGGATTACAAGAAGAAAGAAAAAATATGAAACAGAGTGGGAGAAACCAACATGTGTTTTAAGAAGATTCCATTATTTATAACAAATATCTTCTTCCAATAACCAAAAAGATTATGTATAGACATCATTAAATGGAGCACACCAATATAAACTATATACTCTGAAAGTAAAGTTGGAGACGCTCCATTAAATCAGCAAAAGCAAAACCTAGTGGTGTCTGTAACTGAGGTGCCACAGACTCCTTCTCTACTAGACAAAAGAAAATTGCCTGACCAACAGGACCCAATCTCCGCAATGTTCCACCACATCCTTTTAGGGGGAAACTAAGAATAGGTTTAATGGTTTTAATAATTAGAATACCTTTAGATGTCGTTAATGTAACATCATTAAAGATGAAGCAAACAAAACTCCCTCAAAATGTAAAAAGATGAAATGACTGCCTGATGTTTTATTGAAAATAATTAAAGGAAATGAAATGCTGAATGCTTAAGATACTGTATATCTTCTTGAAGGGGGAAAAGGGGTGCAAAAGCCAGCCTGCTATTCCATAACAAAGAGAAGGGACAGATTATGTCAACAGGGAAAGACAAACTAGTGCAAATAGACATAGGAAAAAAATGGAAGTGGTAACAGAGTTGACCTTCCTAGATTCAAAACTGCACAATGGAGATCATAGTAGCCATGAAATAAAAAGACATTTACTGCTTGGCAGAAAAATTATGCCAGAGCTAGACAAAATATGGAAGACATTAGACCAGTGGTTCTCAACCTGTGGGTCGGGACCCCATTTGGGGTTGAACGACCATTTCATGGGGGTCGCCAAACCATGCTGTCCACCATTTTGTTACCTTTTCCCTAGCTGTCCTACTCCCTCTTTTTGGTGGCCACACCCACTTGGGGGTCACCACAACATGGGGAACTGTATTATGGGGTCACGGCATTAGAAAGGTTGAGAACCACTGCATTAGACTTAGGACCCAGTGGGGTGGGAAAGCAGGTCCAAGATCTGAAGGGACCCAGTGGGATCGGAAGTGGAGTGGAACCAGTGGAGCCTTAGAGTTGGGGGAGTATCCTGGGAGAACTGAGGCATGTGAACTGGCAAGATGCTGCAGTTTGGGCATGGGTCTGTATTAAACCTCCCAGGGCCTTCCCCACCCAAGATACTCTGCGCTCCGCTTAATTATCACAATGGGGAGAGCAGTGATTGGTGTCATTAAGTGAGGTGATCACATGGGCACCTCGCTTAACCAAAGTAATGATTTGCAACTGTAATGGGCAGACTCCATTAGTGTCATAAGTTGAGGACTACCTGTATTGCAGGCCACTATTGGAGGCCCGTGCTGTTCAACATATATATAACTGACTTGGATGAGGGAATCAGAACATAGGATTATCACATTTGCAAATGACAAAGATGGGGGATAGCGAACACCTGCATAAAACTTCCACCAAAATTCAAGAGGATCTAGAAGCTGAGTGACTGACTAAAGATCAGCCAATGTGAATATTAATGAGGACAATGCAAAGTATCACCTATGGATAGGGAAAACTAAAGGAAAATACAGGATGTAGGTACTGGTGACCTCTTGAAGATGCTGTAGTAGTGGATATCTGCCAGATAGGTTGGACTAAATTATTTCGAAGATTCCTTCCAAGCTTTACATTTTAGAATGGTTTATAAAGTACTGATCATTGAGCAATAAAGAGTTATTGGATATATGGCATGTAACCTAATGAAACTGGTATATGAAGGAATGACTTTTCCTAGGAAAAATCAGAAACAGAACAGAAAGGGTCCTCGGGAGTTCCCAGCCCCCTGCTCAAGCGGGATATCCTATACCATTTCAGACAAGTGACTGTCCAGTCTCTTCTTAAAAATCTCCAGTGATGAAACACTCACAACATCTGAAGGCAACCTGTTCTACTGGTTAATTATCCTCACTGTTAGGAAGTTTCTCCTTAATTCCAGGTTGCTGCTCTCCTTAATTAGTTTCCATCCATTGTTTCTCGTCCTGCCCTCTGGTGCTTTGGAAAATAAATTGACCCCCTCCTCTTGTGGCAGCTTCTCAAATAATGGAATACTGCTATCATGTCCCCCCTATTCCTTCTTTTCTCTAGACTAGCCAAACTCAAATCCTCCAACCATTCTTCATGTTTTTGTCTCTGGTCATCTTAGTTGCTCTTCTCTGTACTCTTTCCAAAGTCTCAACATCTTTTTTGAGACCAAAACTGAATACAGTATTCCAGATGTGATCTTATTAAGGCTTTATAAAGCGGCACTAATACTTCACGTGATTTTGATTCTGTGCCTCTATTTATACAACCAAGGATTGTATTAGCTTTTTTGGTTGCTGCCACTCACAGCTGGCTCACGCTTAAGTGATCGTCCACAAGGTTCCTCTCAGAGTTAGTTTTTGAGCCAGGTTTCGCCTAATCTGTACTTGTACCTTTGGTTTTTCTGGCCCGAGTATAAAACCTTCCTGTTCTCATTAAATTTCATTTTGTTGGATAGGGCCCATTGTTCATGTCTGTCAAGATCTTTTTGGATTCTGAGCTTGTCTTCTGGGGTGTTGGTTATTCCTGCCAGCTTAGCGTCATCTGCAAATTTGATGAGTTCTCCTTCTATTCTTTGATCTAAGTCATTTATTAAGATATTAAAGAGTACTAGGCCTAAGAGAGAACCTTGTGGTATCCCACTGCTTACTTCCCTCCATATAGATCAGTGGTTCTCAACCTGTGGGTCAGGACCCCATTTGGGTCGAATGACCATTTCACGGGGGTCACCAAACCATGCTGTCTGCCATTTTTTTCTCTTTTCCCTAGCTGTCCTACTCCCTCTTATTGGTGGCCACACCCACTTGGAGGTCACCACAACATGGGGAACTGTATTATGGGGTCACGGCATTAGAAAGGTTGAGAATCACTGATATAGATGTAGTACCATTAAGGACTACTCTTTTGAGTATAGTTTGTTAGCCAGTTACAAATCCATCTAGTGGTGATGCTGTCTATCCCAAAGACAGATAGAAAAGAGGGGTTTGATTTTTTTTTAATTTTGAAGAAGCTGGCAAAGAGGCATAACCCAGTAAGATAATTTATTTTAATTTGTATTTCCTACTTCTAAATTATTATTCTAAAATAATAGCATTGTTCAGCATTCACCGAAAGAAAAGAAAAACATTTTCTTCTTCTAATGATTCTAGTGTTCAGGTTCATTTAATTAAATTAATTAGTAAGGATTATAGATCATAAAAGGCACTTACATGTTTATGCACAATGGCCTACACAAGATTCTGAGAGTTGATTAGTTTAGAAGACTTTAAAAGATTTCAAAAATAAATGAGAAGATGATGCTCAACAAGACAAACCTTGGCCAATCCAGTACATCCTTCACATTTTAAACAGGAAAGTTATGTCTCAGTTATGCAGAACTATAGAAAGCAGTAAGCAAAGTCAACATTTGTATTCATACACGAATAAAACAGAAAGGGAGTTTCTTACTTCTCCATGTTCTTCAAAGAATTCATGTTTATGTCGATGTAAAGTATCAACAACACGAGTCAGGATAAGAGGCAGCCTGTCTTTAATTGTATTATATGCAAAAGATCTATAAAAAACAATATTTGAGGCTTGTAAATAGCTTGAATATTACCAAATATTCAACATGAATTAGAATGTCAATTTTATTTTTAAAGCTTGAGTCCTTGAAAAGCTTGAAATTAGTGTACAATTTAAGTCTAACCAATTATTCAGTGTCAGAGCCTTCCAGCTTTAAAAATAAGGGCGCCTAATAAAGCTGGAAGACTCTGATACTATGAACTGATTGTTTGGTCTTAATTGTACACTAATTTTAGACCCTTCAAGGGTCCAAACTTTCAAAATAAAAAAATAACTACTTTTATGGGCTTATTATGCACTATATATCTTCTTCAATCTGAACAGGTCATATATATGTGTCTGCAATTTTCTCAGCAAGGTTTTCAGAGAGAATGATTTGCCCTAAGTCCCCCAGTTGGTTTTGCATCTATGATACGTAGAACTATAAGAGTGTTTCTAGCCTTTCACATTTAATTATTACACCAAAGCAACTCTTTGAAAAATGAACTGGCTGACTGGAATAATGAAATTCCTGACACTTTCAATAAATACAAATATAACATTGGGAACATTATGGAGACCAAGCTATTATCTATATCAGGGTCGCATTTTTATAATTTCTGCAAAAGATCAATAATGACATTTGCTCGATTTTAGCACCAGTAATTTAATGAACAACATAAACACAGCTGATAAATTTATACGTAGCCACTTTTAAAATCAGGCAAAGTTCGTAGCATTGGCCCAAATTGCTGGGTTTCGTTTATGGTTTAGTGCCTCGTGCAAACCCACAAAAATTGAACCCTGTTCGGTTAAGCATGGGTAAGTTAAGCATGTCACCGGAATATAGCCGAAAATAGCAAAGTGGCGCAGTCTTCCGCAACCTGATGCTTTCCCAACGCTTTAGGACTCCTGGAAGCCTTCGCAATTCAAACAAGCAGCCGCAAAGCAGAGCAGGAAAGAGGATTTCAAAAAAAAAAAAAAAACACTCGGGCAGAAACTCCTCGTATTGTGGCACTCTACAATTCAACCTTCTCAATCCCAATGCTTTATTCCTGCCTCTTCTCTCCCCCCTCCTTCCCCTTTCCAAATTACAAGGAGCCGGCGAGAAGAAGAAACGCACCCCTTGATCTTGCCCGCAAGAGAAGCCGGTAACCCCACCAACTGCGGCGTCGCCATTTTAATCATTATGACCTCAGCCCCGCAGAGTCCGGTTGCGCAACTTCCCAAGCCAAACTCTCCTTCCTATTGGTCGGTGGCTCGGTGCGTATATACTGGTTAAAAAAAAAAGAGAGAGAGACACGGGGAGGCTGCGGGCGAGTGGAGGGAAGCCAGGCGGAAAAGCTACGTGAGGTCACCTGACGGCGAAGCGCGAGCTTTCTTCCGCGCTCTTGGGTGGGGGTGGATCCAAACAGAGGCGAGGCGGAGAACATGATTGGACGAAGCGAGCGCGTGGCGGACGGGGACGAAATCGGTGTGGCGTTTCGCCGATCTTAAGAGGCGAGAGCGGGATTGGCGGACAGGTAACGGAGCTGGAGCCCGGAGATATATATGAAGGAAACGCCTTTTTTCTGATGGGCTGCTTAGCTTCTCTTTTTCTGTTGGGATCAATATATGGCTAAAATGGAAGGGGGATGATTCCCCGCGCCCCCCACCCCGAGCCGTGGCTGCTTCCCTCTCACGATTAGAATCGGGAAGAGCTTTAGATTTTATTTAATCGGACATGGTCGAGTCAATTGCACCGTTTGCTAGTGGGTCTGCGCTTCCCAAGGAGATGAATTTTCAGAAAATAACATTTACGAAGTTTCTTCCTCCCTATAAATATCTGCCTGCAAAGGTTTTCGGGGTTGAGTTGGCCTCCCTTTTCAATACCTTTCGGCCAGGAGGTATTCAAGAGCTGTGAGGTTTAATTATAGCGTCAGCAAACTGACGGACGAAACAAAGCTAGATCGGTAGTAGGCAAGCTCGTGCCCTGCTGTTTTGAGGTTTGACTTTCTACCTGCAGTTGACAAGGCATTGTGAGCAATACAGTTTCGAACATCAAATTGTGATTCTAAATTCTTTGCCTGTTGAACTAAATGGGAACCCAGTTGGATGGTTTGGGCAGAGGTTTGGATGGGACTTAATCAAGCTTCCTTTAAAATGTGAGCTCAGAGAGGATAAGATGACACACTGTTCGGTATACTAGTTGTAGCCATTAATATAGTACAGCCCACTATGTTTTGTAGGTTATGTTACTCCAGTGGCTCTCAACCTTTTTAATGCCGCGACCCCCAACCGGTCGTAAGTCGAGGACTACTCAACCGGTCGTAAGTCAAGGGCTACTCAACTGGTGCAGAATTTTGGTGGGCTCAGCAGGGCAGAGACAGCCTGGACAATTTCTATTGGCTTTTGAAAGCCAATAGAATTAGACTCTATTCAAGAGAGTCTATTGTATTGGCTTTCAAAAGCCAATAGAATAAAAGGGAGTAGCACAGCTAAGGAAAAGGGGAAAAAAATGGCAGACTGCGTTGTTTGGCGACCTCCGTGAAATGGTCGTTCGACCCCAAATGGGGTCCCGACCCACAGGTTGAGAACCACTGTGTTACTCCCATAAGGTCTGCATTGAACAGTTCTTGAAACTCTTTCAGAATGCAGGCGTTAAACTATTGGTTTACTTTCATGTGGATCTATTTTTGATGACGCTAAACTATTGGTTTACTTTCATGTGGATCTATTGTTTATGAAAACATGTGACAGATTAAATATATCCCTGTAATATTGGACACCCCCCATACCATAGATTCTTAAAGTAGATCCTCAGATCTAATAAAAGTTACACTTTTTACTGAATGATCTGTGACTTGGCAACAGAATGTTTTTAGATAGAACATTCAACTTTGTGGATTGCTCAACTGAGAAAAATCTATTTTATGGCCTTATTCAATGCATTCTTCTATTAATGGAACAGCAAAAAAGCCTAATTTTAAGAACATGCTCAGTTTTTTTGTAAAATATTCTTTTGGATAATTAGCCTCAAACTGTTAGGGCAACGCTATTCAAAACAATATGATTAGCCAATCCCTGTACCTGAGAACAAGCCACTTATAGGACTTCAGTATTGTTGAGATTCATTTAACATTTATTCAGTTCTTTACTGCTTCCAAACTTTGATCCAGAATGAGAGTAGTTCATTTGGGTGTAGAATAATTCAATTAACTTATTTAATTGTGCATTTTATCTACTGCATTGGTTCTGACTATCGCTGTGTACAGGTGCTACCGTACTACAGGCAATAATACTAAAACTTCCAAAAATCCTCTAGAAAAGTGACCTCTTTATACAAAGGTCATGACACTGGGAGTTATCCTTGGGGAGGTTGTTGGGGGGGGAATTCCCACAGCATCTTCAATATCTCCCAGAAATGCACCAATGAACTTGCAAAAGTGGAAATTGGCACCTTGATTTACATCCAGAAGTGTATGAATAACAAGTAGCTTCACAGCAGTGATGTAATATGCTAGTAATGTGATTGCCTAGTAAGCATATGGAGTGCTGTTTTTACACTAGTTGAAGTTTCTGAGCTGTCTTTAAGGGCAGCTCCATGTAAAGTCAATTACAATAATCTCTGCAACAAAGGGCATGAGAAATTGTTTGCAGTGCAATGAGCTGAGGCCCTCCTGACCATCTGCTCTTTTAGTAAGAACTGAAAGTCCAGAAGGACCCAAGACTGCAAGTATTTCTCTCTGTACTAAACCCTTTTAGGGTCATGGTTAGTATTGTCTTGCAATTAGTAGGTTTCTAAATCAACAGCTCCTCCATCTTCTTTGGGTTGAGCCTGAGCTCATCTTTTCCCATCCAGACATCAAATGAGAACATCTGGCTGTGGGTTGGAGATGGAGATACATAACAGACTTCATCTATCTATTGATGATCTCTTATCATGAAATTAATGATGACTTCCTCAGCAGTTTCATGTATATATTAAGCAGGATAGGATAAAGAATAAAACTCTGTTTTATAACAGAGACCAAGAGTCCAGCCTCTCTTTCCCTACACTGATTGGCTCAACTCAGGAAAGAAAGAAAACAAAGAATAAGCATGGGTAACGGGACTGAAGGCTGCTGTGAGGTCCAGCAGTACAAGGACGGTCACGCTCCTCCCTACAAGTCCTACAAAAGTTAACTGTGAGTACAACTAGTGGTGTTTCCATTCTATGTCGAGGCCGGAATCCAGACTACCACAGGTCCAGATAATCCAAAAATGACTACTTTGCTCCAAGTACTCATTAGAAAAATGGATAGTTGGGTTTGTTATGGATATGTAGTCCACATGATGAAGTATCTGTCATAACTGAAGACTGCAGATACCTTAAATCAAGAAAATACTGATGAAGTGCTTTAGAGATAGGAAGAAATATGCAAAATGAATTTTCTAAATAGGAGATTGAAAGCTGTGGCTTATGAGATAACTTTCTCTGGAATAATTTTTGTACCATACTCAGGACCAACAAGATAACTACATTTGACAAATCTAAGTATATGGACAAGTACCAGTAGTACTATAGGGAGAGGAGATTAAATTTTTATACAAGGAAATATTTTGGGTCATGTTGGTCCTGAACATGGGTTAAAGGGAATGGATTCCGTTGAATTAAGATGGTATAACACTATTGGCGTTTAACCTCAGAAAGATGCAGCATCTTTTAACCTAAACCTATTATAAGATATTGCAGTTTGTGTAAGATAGGTTTTCAGCCAACAACATGGCATCATCTATGGATAGGTGCATATACATAGATATCTCCACTAACACACTTCTGGCTTCAAGTATCCCTTATACTATATATTTGTTCACAAATAAATCAAACAGCTAAAAAGGTTTTACTTCCTCGTTTGAGGGACTGTCTCTTCATGGTTATATCTAGCCATCATCTCAGGATTGACAGGAGAAACATGGTACAGGTGCCATCTATGAAAGAGTATAATCTAGTAGGTATGAAATAATATCATCTAGCAGAAACAGGACGAAGCATTTCTGCTGGGGTACCTGTCCTTTGGAATACCATTCCCCCAAAACTTAGATTGGCCCAGACCCCCCACCTCCAGCCTTTAGGAAGGCCATGAAGATATGACTTTTCTACTGTGCTTAGTATTCCAGTAATGGTGGGGAATGTTTACAGTGCCTGTGTTAAACTGACACAAGGATGGATTGCTGCTCACCATGGTTATTTTTAAGTGATTATTGATGGCTTTATATGCTGTATATTTGTTTTTAACTAGTTTTTATTAGAGTCTTGGTTTTTTATTTATTGTGTGTTATTCAGGTGAGATGGAGCATATAGAATGAATGGATGAATGAATGAATGATACATCAATCTCACCTGATTTAGCAGTTTACATTCTAGGGACATTTTTGCAAAATATTTCACAGTTCAAGATTGGTCACCTGACTATGTTGTCTTTAAAACAGTAAATATGTAGTAAACTTCTTTTCTCATTAACCTACTGAGGAGCATATTCAGACTGTTCTTGAAAATATTGCTCATTGTCATTTCCTGTACCCTTTCATTTGGAATTCTGCAAGTATTACTTTCCAGTATTACATAACAATTTTGTTTATAGTTTTTGCATCAATTCTTCCTACTTTTCCCTTTGGAAGAATGCTATTACTATTCCTCTATACAGTTATTATGCCGCAAACAAGTTACATAATGGCCATATTTAAATTTTTTGCCAGCTAAACCATGTATATCATGGGTCCCCAACCCCCGGTCGGTGGGCCAGTACTGGGTCATGGCATACCAGCAACCGGTCCGCACAAACAAGCAAAACCCCATCTGCCGGATGCAGGCAGCACACAAAACCATACTCCATCCGGTCCGTGGAAAAACCTCTCTCCACAGAATTGGTGCCCCAAAGGTTAGGGACCTTTGATGTATACTATGCTTAAAAACTTGATTTTTTTTAACATTCTCATAAATGTAATTTCATTCTTATAATTTCCTTCCTTGGTGCTAACATTTAAAGCGCTCATTCCAATATTACTTTTTTGTATATTGTTAGCACTCCTTTATATTATTTTATATAACTTTATATTATAACTCTATCATTTTATCATTAGTACTCCCATACATTCTTTTGTATTTATAGTATATTATAATAACTTTATATTATACATTTTATTATACATGATATTGTTTACCATGTGTATATTTGAATAGACTTGTGTTTAATCTACATTTGGAAGAAATAGACATTTTCTAAGCAGCTATTTTTAAACAGCCTTAAACAGCATCTATGGTTATTACAGCTATTTGCAGTTCCCCGTGGTCATGTGATCATGATTTACATCGCTTTTACTGGAAACTGGTTTTATTTCCAGTTTCTGGCAAAAGCGATCCTATATAGAACAATGGATTCACTTAATGACAGCGGCATTTGCTTTATGACCATAGCTTTTGCTTAACAATCACTGCAAAAAAGATAAAATTAGGTGTGGTTACATAGTGGCCCGCTTTACAATCAATGCGACTTACGATCAAAACTATGGGTTCAATTATGGTCATAAGTTGGGAACTAATTTTGGTTGGTTTCCATCCGTTGCTTCTTGTACTGCCTTCAGGTGCTTTGGAGAATAGCTTGACTCCCTCTTCTTTGCGGCAGCCCCTGAGATATTGGAATACTGCTATCATGTCCCCCCACGCCCTTCTCTTCATTAAACTAGACCAGTGGTTCTCAACCTGTGGGTCGGGACCCCATTTGGGGTCGAACGACCATTTCACGGGGGTCGCCAAACAACGCAGTCCGCCATTTTTTTCCCCTTTTCCTTAGCTGTGCTACTCCCTTCTATTCTATTGGCTTTTGAAAGCCAATAGAATAGACTCTCTTGAATAGAGTCTAATTCTATTGGCTTTCAAAAGCCAATAGGAATTGTCCAGGCTGTCTCTGCCCTGCTGAGCCCGCCAAAAGTCCCATTCTGCAAACGGTGCTGCACCAGTTGAGTAGTCCTCGACTTACGACCGGTTGAGTAGTCCTCGACTTACGACCGGTTGGGGGTCGCGGCATTAAAAAGATTGAGAACCACTGAACTAGACAGACCCAATTCCAGCAACTGTTCCTTATATGATTAGTCCCCTAATCATCTTTGTTGCTCTTCTCTGTACTCTTTATAGAGTCTTAACATCTTTTTTACATCGTGGTGACCAAAACTGGATACAGTATTTCAAGTGTGGCCTTACCAAGGCATTGTAAAGTGGTATTAACACTTCACATGATCTTGATTCTATCCCTCTGCTAATGCAGCCTAGCACTGTGTTGGCTCATATTTAAGTGATTGTCCACTAGGACTCCAGGATCCCTCTCACAGTTGCTATTATTGAGCAAGGTACCACCTATACCACAGGTCGGCAACCTGCGGCTCCGGAGCCGCATACAGCTCTTTGAGCCTTCCCCTGTGGCTCCCAGCCTCCTCTGCCTTTGCAGAGAGAGACAGAGACAGAGAGAGGCAATTGCGCTTCCCTGCTTCTCTCTCTCTCTCTCTCTCTCTCTCACTCTCACTCACTCACTCACTCACTGTGTGTGTGTGTGTTTGTGTGTGTAGGTGTAAAAGAGAATGCACTCACAGTGTTCTCCAAGGATCTGAAAAACTTACTGGGCGGAGCTCCTCCTTTTGCTGCGTCTCTGCAGGAAGCAGGAAGCAGGAAGGGCAGGAGAGAGCTGGCTAGCCCAGTTAGGCTGACTCAGGAATTCTGGGAGTTGAAGTCCATGAGTCATAAAAGAAACGAGGTTGCCTACCCCTGAGTTGTTGGACAACAGCTTGAAGCTTGCCAGGTGAGCAGCAGATAGGAGGGGGGGGGGAAAGAGAGAGGGAGGGAGAGAGAGAGAGAAAGAAAGAGTGGGGGGAGAGGAGTGGCAGACCAAGGGCAGATAGAGAGGGAGGGAGAGAGAGAGACACACACAGAGAGAGAGACCCTTTTGACATCTAAAATGAAGATAACACTGCAAATATCCTTTTTTTACCTGTGTGTGTATGTAATTTTATTCTCTTAAAGCATTCTCTTGGTGATCATTGTTTTAATAGTATGGATATTCCCAAAAGTCATATTTTTATTTTTAATGTGTGTGTGCATGTGTGTGTGTGTGTGTGTGTGTGTGTGTATACATACATACATACACATACACACACACACACACATACATACATACATACATATGTAGGTCAGAAAACAAATATATACATATATATATATACATACATACACACAAACACACACACACACACCTATAATAAAGGTAAAAAAGGATATATGCAGTGTTATCTTAATTTTAGATATCAAAAGGATTTTGCGGCTCCCGGTGTTTTGTTTTTGGTGGGAAACGGGTCCAAGTGGCTCTTTGAGTGTTTTGGGTTGCCTGCCCCTGACCTATGCTATATCTATGGATTTAGTTTTTCTTGCCTAAATGTAGAACTTTACTTTTTTCACCACTGAATTTCATTTTGTTAGATAGTGCCCAATGTTCAAGTCTGTCAAGATCCTTCTGTATCGTAATCCTATCTTCTGGAGTGTTGGCTATTCCTGCCAGCTTGGTATCATCTGCAAATTTGATGAGTTCCCCATCTATCCCCTCATCCAAATCATTGATGAAGATGTTGAAGAGCACTGGACCCAGAATAGAGCCCTGGGGCACCCCACTACATACTTCAATAATAATAATAATAATAATAATAATAATAATTAGAAGGGACCTTGGAGGTCATTTAGTCCAACCCCCTATACCATTTCGGACAAATGGCTGTCCAGTCTCTTCTTAAAAACTTCCAGTGTTGGAGCATTCACTGCTTCTGGAGGCAGGTTGTTCCCACTGATTAATTATTCTAACTGTCAGGAATTTTTTTCTTAGTTCTAGGTTGCTTCTCTCCTTAATTAGTTTCCTTGCTGGCTTCTTTAAAACTGAGATTACAAATACAAACTGACTATAATAATTATTTTTTGTAAGATGCTCTGCCCACTTCTTTTGTAAACTTTTAATATTTTTTTTCCTTTTTAGAAAATTAATGTCCTGTAACTCTCTTCTTTAGGTCTCAATGAAAAGATGGCAGTGAAACTATTGGGATTCCTGGCTAGATCTTCACATATAATAAGCCAGTGCCAATGCTTCCCTACATATGGATATTTAGCATCAAGCAACAACTTACTATCAGTAAATAAATATCTCAGGCAACACATCCCAGAGGCAACTTCTTCTAATTTTACTAGCAATTGCATGGACATTTCAAACTGGTTTAGTCCACAAACTACTATTAGTGCTGCAGCAAAAATTATCAATTACTTGACCACGGATGCTTGTCCTTCATCCAGAGAACTTCATCCTCTTAAAGCTTCAATTTTTAAGCACAAATTAAAACATAGAAGAACACCTACTGAAATACTAAATAGACATTACTCAGTTTCATCACCTAGCAAAATTCAACTGAAACCAGATATTGTACCAGTTAAGCGTCTACCAAAAGCATCAAGGACAAAGCAGCCATCAAGAGCTAATCTGCCACTACCATCTGAAGCTAAGGTAATCTGAATTCAGGAAGGCATTTTATGCACCTAATGAAATAGCCTGTAATCCACAAGCCTTTATGCTACACTGAATACATTATGCTTTGAACTACTAAAAGATGCTATTGTTTTTGTCACAGTGATGAGGCTTGATTCTTTTTAATAAGCTCCTTGTGCCTCATGCTAGATGTTTTGTTTGCTTGTTGTTTTTTTTTTGTCCCTTTGCGACAGTGTTGACTCCTGGAGGCTACCTAGACCAGGGGTCCCCAAACTATGGTCCGCGGCCCGAGACCGGGCTGTGGGCTCTTGGCCAGCAGGCCACAGAAACGGCTGGTGCGCGCACACATGGGCATGCATTTCCCCTGCGGTCCTGTTTGCAAATGTGCGCAGGCATGCTAGTGCGGGGCGGGGCTGGTGTCCGCAGCCTGTTTGCTCATGCACTGCTAGCCCAGCCAGTTTGCGCAGCCCGTTCGCACCTGCGGGAACGGGCCACTAGCTGCCATGGGGGATGCACAGCTGTTCGCGCATGCACACGGCACCAGCACATGCTGCATGTGTGAACGGGGCTGCTAGTGCCACGCCAATGTGCATGGCCCCATGTGTGCGCGCATGCACACCAATTTTGGAGCTGCTCTCCTTCCCTCCGGTCCTCGAGCCCGGAAAAGTTGGAGACCTCTGGCCTAGACAAGTCCCTGCAGTTTTCTTGGCAAATTTCAGTGGTTTGCCATTGTCTCCTTTCTGGGCTGAAAATAAGAGAATTGATCATGGTCACCCAGCTGACTTGGGACTAAAAGTGGGACTGGAACTCACAATCTCCCAATTTCTAGCCAAGTGCCTTAACCACTACACTAAACTGGTTCTCCATGCTGTTATTTCTGTTTTATTTTTTGATGGAGAGAGTTCAGGTCATTTGTTTCTGAACAGAAGGATAACTATAATAATAATTATAGTAAAGTTGGAAGGGACCTTGGAGGTCATCTAGTCCAACCCCCTGCTCGGGCAGGAAACCCTACACCATTTCGGACAAATGGCTGTCCAGTCTCTTCTTAAAAACTTCCAGTGTTGGAGCATTTACTGCTTCTGGAGGCAAGCTGTTCCACTGATTAATTGTTCTCACTGTCAGGAAGTTTCTCCTTAGTTCTAGGTTGCTTCTCTCCTTGATTAGTTTCCACCCGTTGCTTCTTGTCCTGCCTTCAGGTGCTTTGGAAAAATAGCTTAATTCCCTCTTCTTTATGGCAGCCCCTGAGATATTGGAATACTGCTATCATGTCCCCCCTTGTCCTTCTCTTCGTTAAACTAGACATACCCAATTCTCGCAACCGTTCCTTATATGTTTTAGCCTCCAGTCCCCTAATCATCTTTGTTGCTCTTCTCTGTACTCTTTCTAGAGTCTCAACATCTTTTTTACATCGTGGTGACCAAAACTGGATGCAGTATTCCAAGTGTGGCCTTACCAAGGCATTGTAAAGTGGTATTAATACTTCACGTGATCTTGATTCTATCCCTCTGTTAATGCAGCCTAGCACTGTGTTGGCCTTTTTGGCAGCTGCAGCACACTGCTGGCTCATATTTAGGTGATTGTCTACTAGGACTCCGAGGTCCCTCTCACAGTTACTACTATTGAGCATGGTGCCACCTATGCTGTACTTGTGCATTTGGTTTTTCTTGCCTAAATGTAGAACCTTGCTTTTTTCACCATTGAATTTCATTTTGTTAGTTAGTGCCCAGTGTTCAAGTCTGTCCAGATCCTTCTGTACCTGAAGCCTGTCTTCTGGAGTGTTGGCTATTCCTGCCAGCTTGGTGTCATCTGCAAATTTGATGAGTTCCCCATCTATCCCTTCATCCAAATCGTTGATGAAGATGTTGAAGAGTACTGGGCCCAGAACAGAGCCCTGGGGCACCCCACTACACACTTCCCTCCATATAGATGCAGTTCCATTGAGGACCACTCGCTGAGTACGGCCGGTCAGCCAGCTACGGATCCATCTGGTGGTGGTTCTGTCTACCCCACATTTTTCTATCTTGTCAAGTAGTAGGTTGTGATCTACTTTATCAAATGCCTTACTGAAGTCCAAGTAAATTATGTCCACAGCATTCCTCTGATCCACTAATTTTGTCACTTGGTCAAAGAATGCAATAAGATTTGTCTGGCATGATCTATTTTTGACAAACCCATGTTGGCTTTTAGTAATGACTTTGTTTGCCTCTAGGTGTTCGTTGATTCGTTGTTTGATTATCTTTTCCAGGATCTTCCCAGGTATTGAGGTCAGGCTGATAGGTCTGTAATTTCCTGGATCCATTTTTTTTCCTTTTTTGAGGATGGGAACTACATCAGCTCTTTTCCAGTCCTCTGGTAGTTCCCCTGTGTTCCAGGATCTTTGAAAAATATAGTTCAGTGGCTCCGATATCACATCTGCCAGTTCCTTGAGAACTCTGGGGTGTAATCCATCTGGTCCTGGCGATTTGAACTCATCTAGGCTGGACAGGTGCTCCCTAACCATTTTCTTGCCTATCTTAACTTGTGTTTCTGTTTTGTTTTTTATGGCACTATTTTTGATAGGTTGGTCTGTTTTTTCCCTTTGTGTAAAGACAGATGCAAAAAATGAGTTAAATAGTTCTGCTTTCTCCCTGTTGCTTGTCACCTTCTTGCCACTTCCACCCACTAATGGACCAATCATTTCCTTCACTTTTTTCTTGTTTTTTACATGTTGAAAGAAGCTTTTTTTGTTATTTTTGACTTTGGTCGCAAGCCTTAGTTCATTTTGAGCCTTGGCTTTCTTCACTTCATCTTTGCAGGCTCGGGCTATTTGCTGATATTCTGACTTAGTTATGTTCCCCTCTTTCCACTTTCTGTACTTGTCCTTTTTATCTTTCAATTTGTCAGAGAGTTCTTTATGCAGCCATGCTGGTTTCTTTTGAGAGCTGTTATTTTTCCTCTTTGTTGGTATTGTGCTAGACTGTGCTTTTATTATCTCATTTTTCAAAATTTCCCAAGCTTCTTGAGTTGTTTTCCCCTTGAGGATTCTCATCCATGGAATCCTTCCCAAGCCCTCTCTAAGTTTATTGAAATTAGCTCTCTTGAAGTCCAAGACTCTAGTTTGACTGTGTTCTATTGGTTGTGCTTCTATAATGTTGAATTCTAATATTGCATGATCACTTCCTCCCAGGGTTCCTATGGCTTCAACACCGTCTATCATTTCATCTCTGTTAGTGAGAATTAGATCCAAAATGGCTAATCCCCTAGTTCCCTTCTCTACTTTTTGGGAGACAAAGTTGTCTGCTAGGTTTGCCAGGAACCTGTTTGATCTTCCACTTGGTGCGGAGTTTGTCTCCCAGTTGATGTCAGGGTAGTTAAAGTCCCCCATTACTATTGTGGTGTGCTTCCTACATACCTTAGTTAGCTGACTAGCAAAAAGTTCATCTATTTCCTCTGTTTGGTTGGGTGGTCTGTAGTATACACCTATGGCAATGTCATTTCCCCCCCTTTTATATTGACCCAAATGCATTCAAGACAGTTTTTATCATTGTTGTACTCTATTTCTGTGGAGATGTAGTTATTTCTTATATAGAGAGCAACTCCACCTCCTCTTTTATTTGGTCTGTTTCTTTTAAATAATTTAAATCCCTCTAGCTGTGTGTTCCATGTGTGAGTTTCATCCCACCATGTTTCCGTAATGGCAACAATATCGTATCTGCCCTCGTTAACCTGAATTTCTAGTTCACCCTGTTTGCTGTTCATACTCTGTGCATTGGTGTATAAACATTTGAGTCCTTTGTGGGTGGCCCTGTGTTTCCTTTCTACATAACCTGTGTGGTGCCTGAGTTCCCCTATTGTCTTACCACCTATTTGGTTAGTGCACTTTATGTGGCACTCGCTATTAGAGGCTTCATTTTGATTGGTAGCAAGGTTGGTATTCTTGTCCACACACACATCTATGCTACATGCACTGATAGCCCTATAGTTTTTAAATTGCCGGGGACAGGGTTGTTCCGTATCAATTAACTCCCTGTCCCCGCTGTTTAGTTTAAATTTCCCTCCAGAAAATCTGTGAATTTATAGCCGAGTAACTCAGTCCCTTTTTTTGATGGATGCAAACCATCTCTTTTGTACATCTTTTGATTGGACCAGCTACTGACATCGTGACTAATATATCCGAAGCCTTCCCCTTTACACCACTCCTTTAGCCACATATTGAATTGTGCTATGCGCTGGCCTTTTCCGTTTTGCTCCTTATACACTGGTAAAACCTCTGAGAAAGTAAGCCTACAGCCTATTCTGCTAAGTTCCTTCCCCAAGCTCTGGAAATCATTCTGCACAGAGAGTACATCTTTTTGGGACAGATCATTAGTGCCAAGATGTACAATAGCCTCCACATCACAGTCCTTGCTGCCATTCTTGATTATTTTAGAAATACGCTTCTTGTCCCTACTCTTAGATATAATTTGAGATGAGGATTTGAATAAATGCAATGAGCTATACTAATCTATGGTCATAATGAAGATTATTAGATTTGCAGTGGGAAACTATAAATAGAGCTAATGGTGAATTTGGAGACAAAAATATAAGTATTTGTTTCACTAGCAGTGTTCCAAAATTTTAGGATATATTTAGGGAAAGAATCTGATTTTTCTAATTCTATATGTTAATCATTGCAAAATAATGATTAAGTTGAATTGTGTGTTTTGTCTGTTTTAGTGGCTTTTTCAGAATCTTTTTATTCTTCATTGATGAAATAATTTTTTTGTACCAGTAACTGAACTGTATTACGCGCTAAAAGTACTGTAATCTTACTAATAATTCCAGAATAATGTTCTTAAAGTTGTCATTGAGTTAAAAGACAGTTATATATATTAGTACAAATATTATCTCTCTGGTATACTTGAACAGGAATAATCCAAAGAAAATTCTTGACTGATACAAATAATCCATTTATGTTTACATAGCTTAGAGTTGAGGACTTCCTGTATTATAAGTGAATAGGTTTTCACACTGAAAGGTTTTAACACTGAAAGCTTTCCCATTCTCTATCCCTTTAAGGTTAAATAATGTATATATTGTAGGGTGTATTATGCCAATAACTAATATAACTCTCTCCAATGGCTTGCTCTGTTTATATTTATACTACAGTCTCATATTAAGAATGAAACTATTGAGGGATGCTTTCACAATTGTTACATGGGAAATTATTTCTACATTTCTCTGCACGATTAACAGTGCAGTGATGCTAATAAAGAAAATACATTGCATTTAGAAAAACACTGAAACTTAGGAGGGAAAAGCTTTTGTAGGTATAATTTTGCTGTGAGGGCTTCCCCCCCCCCCATATTAATAATATAAATTTCAGGGTTGAAAGAATAAAAGTTATTTTGAGTAAAAATTGCCACATGGAAAAATCTTTTGCCTGATAAGTACATTGACTTAAAATAAAACATGTGCGATTTGAAACATAAATTTATTCTTTTTACTGAAGAGGAGCACCACCTGCTGGAAATCAAGAGTGCCTGGGGGAAAAGTGTTATTTTTGCAAAGGCAAGAGTTGATCTTTAGGGACACTCTAGAAAATAAAATACAAATCTAAGATCTCACACTAGGGAGAGTTTTTAAAAAAATCTCTGGGGAATATAAAGTTCAATGTCTACTATTATGTGAAATAAGGAGAATTTAACCTCTTTTTGAACATGAGTCTTTTGTCTTTTAGGGCTGTGGTTCCCAACCTTTCCTGGCAACAGGAGAAGGGAGAGGGGATGGTTTCTCATGTGCATCTGCTGCTTGCACAAATAGAGGTTTGCACGCTTGTGTATGCACCTGTTTGCGCAACCTGGTTCCCACAGGCTGCTGACTGGATCGGGACTGCGACTGGGGGGTTTGGGACTCCTGTTTTAGGGAATAAGAGGCCAAACAGGATCACATCTTGAGTATTGGCCTTTAACAAAACATCTCAATGTCAAAGATAGATGTTGGAACTAAACTCAGAGCAGTTAGCCAAACTACATTTGCATGGATAGTGTAGTAGTGTGAAGCCTGTAATGAATATATAAGATATATAATCTTCCAAAGAACTAGTTTTTGAACTTGCTTAGCAGATCCAGAGGAGATATTTGTCTATTCTTTATATCAGTGAAGCAAGTTTGAAACTTTTCAAGTGTAAGACTTTTGAAAAACAACAACTATAGTTCTATGCAGAATTTTAGCCACCTAGTGGCAAATGCTAACAATGAGTTTATGTAGCACTCTAGCAATTCTAGTGAGGCAACTGTTTTCTAAAGGAACTTCTGTTCTTTTTGGCATAGGATGTAATGCAGTGTATAGCCTTTGCAACAGCAGATGCCTATCATCTTGGTAATCTGTGCCTTGACCTGGTCTCATCTGGATATGTTGAAATCACATTACCTAGAGGTAGAGCTCTGAACAATTATTTCAAGTAGATCATTTATTCTTTATTGATGCTTTTTCAGATATACATCATCAGACAGCTTTTGTACAAATGCTTTCTTTATAGAAATGTTGCTTAACACTTAAGTAGGTACTAACTTTTACTTCAAATAAATAAGTGAATAATTGGTGTAGAAGTACATCTACAGAAGTGTTTGTGCATGGTCTGCTGTAAGGCCATCTTTCTTCCCAAATTTGGGCTCTTAATTTTCTGGCTTAAGGAATTAAAAAGTGCATGGAGTTTAAACGAAAACTGTTTAAGGATATCATGTGGCGGTCACACATTATAAAGTAACTCTATATCATACATGCATTAATACCTTTGGATTAATAAGCTAGGAAAGGAGCTAACATAGGACCACACAAAGCACACCCATGAAATAATGACTTATTGCATATAATGTATTTAATACCATTAATACATGAAAACCTTTAATTGTGCAATTTGACAACTCCTAATGATTTTTACTGCAAAGAAAAACCACTTTTTAGCTTAAACATTCCTTTTCAGATGATAGTCTGTATTACTATGTAATTTCTAAAGAGAATCTTGAGGTCACCAAATTTATGAAATTTGCCTCATTCAAATTGTAGAGATGGGAAGAGTGAACAGAGCTGACAGATGAATAACAGGGCTATAAAGAGTTGGAGAAACTCTTTTTGCCAGTAATTTGTTTACCTATCATTAAGGCTTTGTGAAGGCTTTAATAGCAATTCTTCCTGTTTGCAGGCCACTATCATTTTTTTCATTGTATAGCATAGCAAAATGCAACTGAATAAAATGAAAGACTGCACGTATCCTCAGAAGGCTACAATAAACATTGAAAAGAATGTAATAAGCATGCCAGTTGATTGTTTCAGGATTTTATTTCCACTATTAAAATGTGTATAGAAGTAAGCTTTACATCTTTAAAATTGAGCTAAACAAGTTTATTCTATGCTGTAGCTCCTGAATTTAAATTAATATGATGTGACCAAAAAAGAATCAAAAGAAAATTTAATGGTAGATGTAAAGAAAAGTTAATAAGATAAGTAAAAAATAAAGAATCCAGACCATATGAAGCATTGACTTCTTTAAAAAAATTCTACTTCCGTATATTTAAACTACAACTCTCAGAATCCCTTGCCAGTGAGCACATTCTTAGTGCTAAAACATATAGAGGGAGCTAGGTTGTCTACCATTGGAGTAAATTTCAAGAGCAGCTTTCAGTCAAAAATATTGACAGATATTGTTATTGTGTCCCTCTACATGTAGTCCTTGTATGCCTTTTGAGCATGCTGATTCCTGTCCCGATCCATAATTAGTAGCTACCCAGTATGTATTTTTAGCATTATTATACTTTATATCCTTTTTTACAAAGGGAATTCTTCAGTGTTAAGGGGAAAAGAGATAATAACACATTCAGTAGTTTGTCCCAATATCTGAAAATAATGATTGCTTTCTATATAAATAAATTTTAAAATTAATCAAATTCCTTTTGAAGCTGTAATGGATCGCCCTTAATGTATTTTAGTAAAAATTAAAGCTTGATTTAAAAAACATGAGAAATGATAATTTGAATAATAAATGTCACTAATTAACTTTGTGTATAATTTATTATGTTAATGCTGGAAAATCAATACAAATCAATTCAGTTTTATTATAAACAATCATGTTGTAGCAATAGCAATAGCACTTAGACTTATCCATGACCCCATAGTCCTTTATAGCACTCTATAAGGAGTTTACAGAGTCACCATATTGCCCCCAACCATCTGGGTCCTCATTTTATCGACCTTAGAAGGATGGAAAGCTGAATCAATCTTGAGTCGGCCTGGATCAAACTCCTGGCTATGGGTAGAGTTAGCCTGCAATACTGCATTCTGACCACTGCACCACCACAGCTGATGTTAAATTGTAGATTAATTTAGAATATGAGAATTGCAAATGTCTCTTCATCTTCACTTCTATTCTGATAGTCTATAGCTGAGAAACTACTGGAATTGTCAGAGTGCTCTGATAGATATATGCTTGCACTGCATGTGACACACAGCACAATTTTATTCATATTTATAAGTTGTAAACCCCACAGAACCTTACCAGATAGCAGCTTTTATCTAATCTTGTCTGGGTTCAGAAAGTAAACTGGATTGTTCCATCTTAATATTTTGATGGGATTCCACCAGGGAGGACCATAAGGTAGATGGGTAAATAAAATATCCTGGAAGAATGCCATTTTTACCAAGAAAAAAGCATACACATTGATTGTCACTAGGAGCTCAGCTAGATTTGAAAGAGAAACACTTAATAAAAAATATCTTGGGAATGACATATAGGGTGCATGCTAAATGTTGTGATTGTTTCTATTTTTTACAATATAATTTCACATAAGGTTTTTTTGAAAACTAGATGCAGCAAACGTTTTGGTGGTTGGCACGGAAAAAACAGCCAAAGAGCATGATTTGGGGATCATATTTTTCTTCAAGTAAGTAAAGATCGATAATGTAGCATATGCGACCTAAAGTTTTCATTTCCACCTAAAAGAAAATTACATATTTATTCCTTCAATGTCATTCAGAATTTTAGTGATGTTTATTTATTTACAACAGTGGTTCTCGACCTATCTAATGCCATGACCCCATAATACAGTTCCCCATGTTGTGGTGACCCCCAACCACTTATACATCACTGGGTGCCAGGGACGTGGCCAAAGAAAAGGGGGAAAAAATGGCGGACAGCCTTGTTTGGCGACCCCCGTGAAATGGTCGTTCGACCCCAAATGGGGTCCCGACCCACAGGTTGAGAACCACTGATTTACAATATTTGTAGAACTCCCCAGTCAAGCAGTCTTGGGGCATTTACAAGAAAGAGAAAAGATCAACTTTATTAAAACATACAGAAATACTATAAGCGACAACATGCAGTCAAATGATTGGCCATAGTTACCCTATGACTCAAAAATCATTACATAGAAATTGTTTTCAGAGCTTTCCAGAACACAAGGAGATTTGGTGCTAAATAAATTTGGAACTTTCTGTAGCAGCTTTTATTGAGAATACCTGCCTTCTAACCCATACCTCTCCTACTTCAGGTGGAGGTAGGGCTTCCAGCAATCCCACTTTTAGTATTTGGATCAAACAGGCAGAATCTTGTTTGGTAAGTTGGTCCCTGATCAGTCTTGATGCCATGTTCTTTAGGGCTTTAAGGGTAATGACCAGTAGATGGAATTGAGCCAAGAAGCCTACCAATAACTACAAGTGGTTCTCACAACCATCCATTTAGTGGTCATTTGAAGTTACAGTGGCACTAAAGAAAAAAGCCACTTGTTGCCAGTTTTTGCACTTATGATTGTTGCAATATCTCCATGGTCACGTGATCAAATTTGAGCGCCTGGCAACTGGCATGTATTTATAACAGTTGCACTGTCCCAGGATCATGTCATCACCATTTATAACTTTCCCAGTTAACTTCTGACAAGCAAATCAATTGGGGAAGGCAGATTTGCTTAATGACTGCATGGTTCGCTTAACAACTACAGTGATTCACTTAACAATTGTGGCAAAAACGGTTGTAAAATGGGACAAAACTGACTTAACTGACTGACTCGGCCCTGGAAATTTGGGACTTGGTTGTGGTGATAAGCTGAGAATTATGCGTAGTGCAGAAACTAAGACAAAACAAGTATCCATAGCCAGAAAAAAGATTGCTGTTTCATCTGTGTCATCCTCAGAAATAATCAATTCTGCTAGACAAAATTAATTAAGAAAAAGAAAAGCAAGGAAAAATGATAACTAAGTAAGACAGGAAAAATATATACATAAAGAAGTGGCTTCCAATCTTGTTTACAGCAGTTATAAATGCATTTATATTTTATTCCCTCTCATTATAGTTACATTGTGGCTCCCTTCTTCCCATATTCTATCCTTTCTAATCATCAAACCCAGAAATCATGTTCATTTTTTCTGTTTTCAGCAAAAGTCCATAAGGGGTTTCCAGTCACTGACAAATATGATTGTCCCTAACCAAACAAATCAATTTTGCCCTGTCTGCAAATTCTGTTATCTTCACCAACATTGCTCCATTATAGGTAATTCAGAGTCTTTTGACTTTGGGGAATATAATAATCTTGCTGTGGATTATCATGTACAAAAATAATCTTCCATAACTCTTTTCTAGTTGTCTCTCTGATTTCTGGTTTCTGATTCAATTGATTTCAGTTGAATATTAATCTTTAAAATTCTTGGTATCACTAAAATTCTTTGCATTGCCCCTTGTTCTAAAGATCCCTAAAACAAATATCACTTGGATACTGTAATAAGAGGGTAATGGTTCCACTTTTAAAGGCAAGCAAGTATGAAAAGGGAATTGCTTCTTGCTAGGAATTGCATTTTTGAAGTTTGAAATACACCCCATTAGTCTAACGTTAATTTGTAATTTTTTTTTTTAGGGAAGGGTCTGCTGTGTTTTGGAATGTTGAAGAAAAAACAGTAAGTGGAAAGCAGGTTTCTGGAGGTAAACTATTCTTGGTGTATGAATGAGGGTAATTAACATATTAATAAATTATGTATAAATTACCTTCTGAGATGGGATAAGGGTTAACTATAATATTTCTGACATAACCTGTTTTATTAGAATATTAATTTGATTTTTAAAACGCTGTAATATGATACAAACATAGAAAATGGCATCTCCTTCCTTGACTATATTGAGAAATAGAAGATGTAGTTACACCTGCTTGAAGAGGATCCAGCTATAGGAAATACCATATAGTATGTTGACATGAAAGAGGTTTACAGCCTTCCAGAGAGTGAAATAAAAGAGCAAATTAGCTAATTAATCTGAACACAAATCAGAAAATGTTGATTGAAGTGAAATTGGCCTACATTTTTTGGAAACTTTATTCTAATTCAGAAGGAAACAGATGAATAAGTCATGTCTCTTAACTAAAGTAATATTTATTTGGACTTTATGAAATAGACACTGTAACATAGTTAATCACTGTAACATTAACTTTCTAAAAGTCATTTGAAAAAATCTGAGTTAACATATTTGTAAAAAAACATCCTTGCAAAACCATGTAAATACTAAGATGACATCTAAAATGAAAGACAGTTTTCCCCTGTTAATGATTAATTCTGTCATACTTGTCTATTTCAATCTGCTTTCTAAAGAAAAAGAGAAATGGCTTTATTAACTAAGAGCAGATTGTATGCTGTCAAAAGAAACTATCTGACTCGGGTCTCACAGTTAGTTTATAATAAAAAAATAAGGGTTAATTCAATCAATATGTTGGCACAGAACTTGTAACACACACGTAAAGGAGGAAAGCCTTCGTTATATTCAGCATAACAACAAAGGGAAGAAATAAAGATACAGATTTCTCTTATAGATTAGTAGTTCGTATTTGATTTGGGATTTTATTCATTGTTGGATTTTTGTGGCTTACCCTGATCTTTTTCTTGCATTTGGAAATGCTATTTCTGCAAAACATTTAGCAAGTGTTATTAACCATTTTTATATTTCACTTTCCAATCTCCTTTATTAGTACTGTTCTTTGTGATGCCATGTCTTCCAAAGGATTCAAATTACATAATTTCCCAACTATTTCATAGTGGTTTATACCTAGCTGCAGATTTTTTTTTTTTTTGAGAATATATTAAAGGCTTTTTTTATATTCATCATGGTAAAATAATCAGGAATGGTATATAGAGTGGGTGGTAGAAATGCAGAAATAGTCAGATTCTAGAAGGAGACGTACATTGTTTTCAGAAACAAGTATTTCCAAATTTACCTTCATCAAAGTAACATGAATGCTGGATCAGATGGCATTTGTAGGAAGAAAATATCTAGAAAGTAAAGTTTTTAATTTCTGTGATTTTGCTAATTTTATAATAATAATAATAATAATAATAACAACAACAACAGTAATAATAGTAAAGTTGGAAGGGACCTTGGAGGTCATCTAGTCCAACCCCCTGCTCAGGAAGGAAACTCTATACCATTTCGGACAAATGGCTGTCCAGTCTCTTCTTAAAAACCTCCAGCATTCACCACTTCTGGAGGCGGGTTGTTCCACTGGTTAATTGTTCTAACTGTCAGGAAGTTTCTCCTTAGTTCTAGGTTGCTTCTCTCCTTGATTAGTTTCCGTCCGTTGCTTCTTGTCCTGCCTTCAGTAGCCTTGGAAAATAGCTTGACACCCTCTTCTTTGTGGCAGCCCCTGAGATATTGGAACACTGCTAACATGTCCCCCCACGTCCTTCTCTTCATTAAACTAGACATACCCAATTCCAACAACCGTTCCTTATATGCTTTAGCCTCCAGTCCCCTAATCATCTTTGTTGCTGTTCTCTGTACTCTTTCTAGAGTCTCAACATCTTTTTTACATCGCGGTGACCAAAACTGGATGCAGTATTCCAAGGTATTGTAAAGTGGTGTTACCACTTCACGTAATCTTGATTCTGTCCCTCTGTTAATGCAGCCTAGCACTGTGTTGGCCTTTTTGGCAGCTGCAGCACACTACTGGCTCATATTTAGGTGATTGTCCACTAGGACTCCGAGATCCCTCTCACAGTTACTATTGAGCAAGGTACCCCCTATACTATATCTGTGCATTTGGTTTTTCTTGCCTAAATGTAGAACCTTGCTTTTTTCAACATTGAATTTCATTTTGTTAGATAGCGCCCAGTATTCAAGTCTGTCCAGATCCTTCTATATCTTAAGCCTGTCTTCTGGAGTGTTGGCTATTCCTGCCAGCTTGGTGTCGTCTGCAAATTTGATGAGTTCCCCATCTATCCCCTCGTCCAAATCGTTGATAAAGAAGTTGAAGAGCACTGGGCCCAGAACAGAGCCCTGGGGCACCCCACTACACACTTCCCTCCATGTAGATGCAGTTCCATTGAGGACCACTCGCTGAGTACGGCCGGTCAGCTAGCTACAGATCCATCTGGTGGTGGTGTTGTCTACCCCACATTTTTCTATCTTGTCAAGTAGTAGGTTGTGATCTAGTTTATCAAATGCCTTACTAAAGTCCAAGTAAATTATGTCCACAGCATTCCTCTGATCCACTAATTTTGTCACTTGGTCAAAGAATGCAATAAGATTTGTCTGGCATGATCTATTTTTGACAAACCCATGTTGGCTTTTAGTAATGATTTTGTTTGCCTCTAGGTGTTCGCTTATTCGTTGTTTGATTATCTTTTCCAGGGTCTTCCCAGGTATTGAGGTCAGGCTGATAGGTCTGTAATTTCCTGGGTCCATTTTTTTTTCCTTTTTTGTAGATGGGAACTACATCAGCTCTTTTCCCATCCTCTGGTAGTTCCCCTGTGCTCCAGGACCTTTGAAAAATATAGTTCAGTGGTTCTGAGATCGCATTTGCCAGTTCCTTGAGAACCTTGGGGTGTAATCCATCTGGTCCTGGCGATTTGAACTCATCTAGGCTGGACAGGTGCTCCCTTACCATTTTCTTGCCTATCTTAACTTGTGTTTCTATTCTGTTTTTTATGGCACTATTTTTGATAGGTTGGTCTGTGTTTTCCCTTTGTGTAAAGACAGATGCAAAAAACAAGTTAAATAGTTCTGCTTTCTCCCTGTTGCTTGTCATCTTCTTGCCACTTTCATCCACTAATGGACCAATCATTTCCTTCACTTTTTTCTTGTTTTTTACATGTTTTTACATTTTCTTTAACAAATTCTTCCTATTTTTTTCTAAAAGGCTGCTTTCAGAATTATAATAGCAATAGCAATAGCACTTAGACTTATATACCACTTCATGGTGTTTTATAGCCCTCTCTAAGTGTTTTACAGAGCATATTGTCCCCAACCATCTGGGTCCTCATTTTACTGACCTTGGAAGGTTGACTCAACCTTGAGTCGATCAGGATCAAATTCCTAGCAGTCAGCAGAATTAGCCTATAATACTGCATTCTAACCACTGTGTCACCCGTGGCTCTTATAATCTGAGTTATAAAGAAATGCATGAGGGTATTTATAGGCACAAATTTACAACCTTTAACCAATTGTTCCTTGTAAACACTTCTCTATCTTGAGCAAAAAGTTGTGAGAAAAAAACTGGAATATGGAATTATTTTGTTTTCCTTGTGATTTCTTGTTGACATAGTTTTCTTCTCACAAGAGAATGAGGGCACTTTGGTCAATAGTCGAACTGTATCTAATTCTTCTTCAGAACTTGTTAGCAACTTTAATTTATAATCTATTTCCCAGATAAAGAATATTTTTCAAAAGCTGGAAAAACATGAGGTCCAGCCTTATGAAATTGCATTAGTTCACTGGGAAAATGAGGAGATCAGCTATAGAAGAGGAGAGTAAGTATGTGAATGTCATGAACTCATGAAGTTTTCCATTTAAGCCACAGGCTAATAAGGGTAGACATTTTGACAAATAATTATTTCCAGAACATATATTCAGATATAAGTTGTATTATAGTATCTTGGCATTTCATAAACTTCTTCATGAAAAAGATTGATAATTCCATTGTAAAATAAGAAACTAATGATGTTTCGGGGAAGCTGCTATGCTGTTGCTGACATTTCCTCCATCTCCTTCTCCATTTGCACATTCCATCACACAGGCAGCTCTTTCATTCCATCTGCTTAATGACCTAAGACGGGTAGGCAACCTTGGCTCTTTTATGACTCATGGACTTCAACTCTCAGAATTCCTGAGTCAGCATGGCTGGCTCAGGAATTCTGGGAGTTGAAGCCCACAAGTCATAAACGAGCCAAGGTTGCCTACCCCTGACCTAGGAGATCGCTTAACAGCTGGAATTGGGAATGCTGGGTTGCAGTTGTTGAGCAAAGCAGTTACATGAACATCTCACTTAATGACCACTTCACTCAATGATTCAGATTCTGATCCCAATTGTTGTTGTAAGTTGAGGACAGCTTTAACATTTCAGTTATTAAGACTGACCCTTATTACATTGCCACAAATTATCACTGTTCTGTTTGAGCATCTTCAAGGCCAATGCACTCAGCTATGTACAAAATATTAACACTTTTATGCAGATTGAATATACACTTTTTAAGTTTTAACTGATAAAAGATAGAATGAAAGAAACAGAAATTCACATATACAATAAAAGAAAAATTCATATGTGGAATAAGACATATGTTATGTCAAGTACTCTAAAGTTTATTTTTTCGTATTCTTTGGAACAGACTGAAGGATACCTGCTCATGTTTTGTTACACAGTCCCACCTCTTCTTCTAATACTCATTTGATTCACTATTAGACCAATGGTAATGCGGCTGGGACTGATAGGGAGCACAAAGTTGCTCAAACCTAATGTAATCCATTCATATCTTTTTTCATAGAGGGCAATCAAAGCTTCATAGAGGAGAAATCTTGATAAATTCAGATACAGAAATGGATGACATCGTTTTAGAGAAGTTTGCTTTTTCCAATGCTCTGTGCCTTTCTGGTAAGCTGTCCATCGTATAATTTCATTTAATGATTTGTATTATTACTTGAAATCTGGGAGGAAATGGAATTCATGAATGCATTTATAATATATAAGGCACTCTCACCAGATACTCTACTTAAATAGTTACATCTATAGTTACAACTATTGTGAACAATTTTCTCAGAAGAAAGAAAGGAAGGAAGGAAGGAAGGAAGGAAGGAAAAAGAAAAAGAAAGAAAGAATGAAAGAATGAAAGAAAGAAAGAAAATCAGACAACTTGTGCCCTGTTGCTCATTGTTTCAAAGATATTCCCTTACCTAAACAGGGAAACAGAATGACCAAGAGTGGGCAAAAAAACAATGGGAGTAGGAACCGATTTCCTGCTGGCTTCTCCATTGTGTTTCCTTGTGGAAATTTGGCAGGGAACACCAGAAATCTCATTCCCTTCCTTTCTCTCTTCCCCCTCCGATAGGCAGGTAAGTGGCTGTTTCTGGGTGGGAGAGGGAGCAAGGGATTGTGAGAGTAACAGGCAAACTGTCACAAAATAAAATTCATGTAACCGCAATACAGCCAGTAGCACTGAAGCAGCCACAACTTTCCCAAATTTCATTCCTTCAGGGAGTCATGATGCCAGATTTTGGACACCCGCTGTTGGGTGTCCAACAGCGGGTGTCCAACCTTGGTTCAAAAATTACCCTATGATATAGTGTTTCACCTAGTTTAAAGTCATGCAACAAATGTTTTAGTATCAAAAGTGGCTTTTATCTTTGAAAAGACAACTGGACTTTTCAGAAATAAAAACCCACTTTTGATACAGCTATGACCGAGATGACTGAGAATCTTCATAGAGAAAAATTTTAATACTACATAGATTATGCCATTGCAGATCATTTTATGTTACACTGTAGATTTGTGATTCTTTGAGAGCCAGTTTGATGAAGAGGGTAAAGCATCAGGCTGGTATTGTTGATACTAGTCCTGCTTTAGGCACAAAGGCAGTTGGGTGACCTTGGGCTAGTCACTTTCTCTCAGCCCTAGGAAGGAGGCAATGTCAAACTACTTCTGAGAAACAGAAGAAACGGTGTGTAGACTGCATAAAATTTAAGCATTCCTACTTTGTAGAAAATAATATTGTAAAATAATGTTTCCCTTTGGGCTGAAAGGAACATGAAATGGGAGGTTTATGATTGAACCTTATGTGAATTGGGATTAGAGTATTTTGATTTGAATAGGGGCAACAGAAATTTTACCTTTTTTTAGTGGGAAGGGTATTATCAATCAGAGTAGAGCTGGAAGGGACCTTGGAGGTCTTCTAGTCCAACCCCTGCTCAGGCGGGAGATCTTATATGATTTCAGACAGGTGGCTGAAAACCTCCAATGATAAAGCACCCACAACCTCTGAAGGCAAGTTGTTCCAGTGGTTAATTATTCTCGCTGTTAGGAAGTTTCTCCTTAATTCCAAGTTGCTTCTCTCCTTGATTAGTTTCCATCCATTGTTTCTTGTCTTCCATTCTAGTGCTTTGGAAAATAAGTTGACTCCCTCAAATACTGGAATATTGCTATCATGTCACCTCTAGTCCTTCTTTTCTCTAGACTAGCCATACCTAATTCCTGCAACCGTTCTTCATATGCTTTTGTCTCCAGGCTTTTAACCATCTTCGTTGCTACTTAGAGCAGAGAAATAATGGGTAGGTTCATATAAAATGGTAAAATGGTTCATATGAAACAGTATGCCAGGATTTAAAAAAATACTTGAAAAAGCAATTTTGACTTGATTTGCAAATTATACAATGAGGAGAAAAATTATTTGATCCCCTGCTGATTTTGTCCGTTTACCCACTGACAAATGATCGGTCTATAATTTTAATGGCAGGTTTATTTTAACAGTGACAAACAGAATAACAACAAAAAAATCCAGAAAAAGACATTTCAAAAATGTTACAAATTGATTTGCATTTTAATGAGTAAAATAAGTATTTGACCCTTTCTTAGTACTTGGTGGCAAAACCCTTGGTGACAATCACAGAGGTCAGACACTTTATGTACTTGGCCACCAGGTTTGCACACATCTCAGAAGGGATTTTGTCCCACTCCTCTTTGCAGAGCCTCTCCAAGTCATTAAGGTTTCCAGGCTGATGTTTGGCAGCTCGAACCGTCAGCTCCCTCCACAGATTTTCTATGGGATTAAGGTGTGGAGACTCGCTAGGCCACTCTAGGACCTTAATGTGCTTTTTGAGCCATTCCTTTGTTTCCTTGGCCATATGTTTTGGGTCATTGCCATGCTGGAATACCCATTTTCAATGCCCTGGCTGAGGGAAGGAAGTTCTCACTCAAGATTTGACAGTACATTGCCCTGTCCATCATCCCTTTGATGCAGTGAAGTTGTCCTGTCCCCTTAGTAGAAAAACACCCTCAAAGCATAACGTTTCCATCTCCATGTTTGACAGTGGGGGTGGTGTTCTTGGAGTCATAGGCAGCATTGCTCCTCTTCCAAACACAGTGAGTTGAGTTGATGCCAAAGAGCTCAATTTTGGTCTCATCTGACCACAATACTTTCACCCAGTTCTCCTCTGAATCATTCAGATGTTCATTGGCAAACTTCAGACAGGCCTGTACATGTGCTTTCTTGAGCAGGGGGGCCTTGCAGGCGCTGCAGGATTTCAGTCTTTCATAGCATAGTGTGCTACCAATTGTTTTCTTTGTGACTATGGTCCCAGCTGCCTTGAGATCATTGACAAGATCCTCCTGTGTAGTTCTGGGATGATTCCTCACCATTCTCATGATCATTGAAACTCCACGCGGTGAGATCTTGCATGGAGCCCCAGACCGAGGGAGATTGACAGTTATTTTGTGTTTCTTCCATTTGTGAATAATTGCACCAACTGTTGTCACCTTCTCGTTAAGCTGCTTGGTGATAGTCTTGTAGCCCATTCCAGCCTTGTGTAGGTCTACAATCTTGCCCCTTACATCCTTGGACAGCTCTTTGGTCTTGGCCATGGTGGAGAGTTTGGAATCTGATTGATTGATTGCTTCTGTGGATAGGTGTCTTGTAAAGGATAACAAGCTGAGATTAGGAGCATTCCTTTTAAGAGAGTGCTCCTAATCTCAGCTTGTTACCTGTATAAAAGTCACTTGAGAGCCAGAAATCTTGCTGATTAATAGGGGATCAAGTACTTATTTCACTCATTAAAATGCAAATCAATTTATAACTTTTTTGAAATGCACTTTCCTGGATTTTTTTGTTGTTATTCTATCTCTCACTGTTAAAATAAACTTAACATTAAAATTATAGGCTGATCAGCTCTTTGTCAGTGGGCAAACGTACAAAATCAGCAGGGGATCCAAATATTTTTTTCCCTTTCTGTATGTATCATGCTAGGTGGGTTTTTACTGTACATTACACTATGTCAAAAGAACATACCAGGTTAACAGAGAACAAATGCCTGGCCCTCAGTCAAAATCAGAAACTTGTATCTATTTTAAAGTCTGAAAGCAATAATCAACATACCATCATTTCTCAAGCATTGGGCAGTAAAAATTTAAAGATTTTATTTTGTGATAAAACTTGAAAGTGTACCACATAAGAATAATAAGTCTTTTATGCTTTTCTCTATTGTAGTAAAACTGGCCATTTGGGAAGCATCACTGGATAATTTTGTAGAATCTATCCAATCAATACCTGAGGTATGTGCTATTTTTTTCATTTTTCCATAAAATTAAGTCTGGGAAATTTGCAGATTTTTGACACCATAGGTGAATGAATTTGGATTGTTGTATTTACCATTTATTCTTGGGCATAAGAAATGAATTGGGATTTGTTTGCCATCAAAATTTCAGTGAAACTCTATTAAATTTGAACAGTTAGATATGAAACACTTTCAAGTTAACTTCAATGACTTTACAAAATGCTTAATTAAACTCATGTGTCTAAGGGGGATCCTGTTGTTTTAATTATACCTATTATGTTTGTTGTGGGCAACTATTTGCTTGAATGTAGATTGACATCATGTTTAATTATGAATCCTCATGTCAATAAGCTTCAATATATAGGATGCCAAGAATGCAATTTTGAAATAGAAAAAGTTAACTTCTCACAGTTAATGAAACTTAGAAATGTTTCTTACTATGAAATTTTAAAATCTATCACTTTGAAAATGATTTAATATGCTAAAGTTGATCCTTTTGTTAGGGAATGGGAATCTATAACAAAGTTAAATATAGGAAAAGAAAGAGGAATAGGCCACCAATAAAAAAATATAGACAGCTTAGAACTTTAGAAAAGGTATCAGGAAAGCTAAAATCCAGAATGGTTGGTCTATTATACTAAGAATAGAAGAAAGTTATTTAGATATGTTCAAAGTAAAAGAAAAAAGCATCATTGTAGCAGTTGTGTATTGAAGGTGGCAAAATATTGTGTTCCCCAGGTAATATTGAACAGCAAAACATAAGGACTTGAATGGTTGAGTCTTATAAAAACATGATTAGAGAATAACTAATTACTTTAAATAAATCCTGGGGATTTGTCACCTTTGTTTCTGGATGGGCTGGTTTGCCTCAGACAGAACCTGTGCACAATCTGGAGGTGCTCCCAGACTCACACCTCCAGCTTGATCAATGTGTTGTGGAAAATTTTCTTTTTTCAAAGGCACTTCTAATAATGTTGTGTGCTCTGCAAGATTTCTTTTGGGGGAAAACAGTGTTAAATAGTCTAAGAGCACCAGAGATCTTCCATTTAGGATAAAATACATTCAATATTTATCCACCTGGACAATTCTCCCTTGATTGGTTGGCTAATTAGCCATGATGGTCAAGGGTCAAGAGAACAATAGGATGAACCATCACTTCCTTGTGGTCTACATTTTCAGTCTGAAAAGGATTCTATTAAACTGGAGAAGACAAGGAATTTGGACCTGGAACAATGTTTTTATATTAGTGTGAAGTATTCTGTTCTTAAGGTGCCATTCAAACCTATCACAGTAGGATTCTGAGTGCATTTATTAGGATAGTATCAACCCTTTAGATCAAGCAGGATCAAGAAACAGGCACAGCAGTGATCACTGTAGATAGAATGACTGAATCTTGAAAACCTGTCAAAGTTTCTCTCTGCCCCATTTTACATGAAGCAAAATCAAAGCAAGTTTATTTGGAAAAGTCTCCCCTCAGCGGTTGACTCACTTTGTCCCCATTCCCAAGGCCTGATTTACATTCCTTCAAGATAGATAACATGGTACTATAGATTTTGTGATATGGAAAAGCTTGCTGCATAGCTACTTGAGGATTCATCCTCGTCTCCTGGAAATGCTTGTAGAATGCTGAGATATTCATCAGATAACATAAGTCTTTGTGAATGGAGCATTTTAATTGATCTCTCTGTCCTGTAGGATAGATCTTAACCTAGAACCTAAACTTTATCAGGAAGTTCTCGGGCCATGACAATAGGGTTATCACAAACCATCTATGGCAAGACTGCCTATCCCCACCTCCCAAAACTAATATGAAAATCAGGGTAGATCTTTATTGTCATCAGGATTGCTTCTGCCAGTTCAAGTAAAGAGTGCAGTTGGCATCGGGGTGGGTAATATTGTACATCTAAAAAATATCAATGTTCTTACTGGTTTATTACTTTCTTCTTATAGATGCTTAAATTAAGAAAGAAACTGAAACTCTCTCATGCTGATGTTATGCAGAAAATTGGGGAACTGTTTGCCTTGAGGTATCTGAATTAAAGACAAGCAAATAGATTGCATTTTAGAATCAGTTTTAAAAGCAATCTTTAACAAAAAAAAAATACCATGACAGTATCTATCTATCTATCTATCTATCTATCTATCTATCTATCTATCTATCTATCTATCTATCTATGTTTTCTGAGGTTTTTGCGGGTGTTTGTATGTAGGTCTTTGGTTGTTCGGGTTTTCTCCCGCGTAAAATTGGAAGTGTCTTGGCGACGTTTCGACGAAGTCCCATTCATCATCTTCAGGCTGGTGTTTTCAGCTTCGTGCTTCGAGGAGCAATGTCTGCATGGTAGGCAGCTGTATTAATCTCTAGGCCACAGGCTCTGTCTCTGGCTCTAGTTTGAGCTGATACAAGGCAAAAGATTTCTCTCTCCCATATTTGGGCAACAGGGTGTAACATACAGCATTCTAGATAACTCCTCCCCTGTTTCTTCACTCCCCAACACAGCTGGCAAAAGTGAGACAGAGCCTGTGGCCTAGAGGTTAATACAGCTGTCTAACATGCAGACAGCCCAGGTTCGAATCTCAGAAGGGTATGTCTGGTTGAAAAGAGCTAAAGAGTTCAAAATAGCTATTCCAGTTCTCCCTTAATTCTTTGCTAGCAATCCAAATTTTAGATATATATATATTTAATACCAGTAGTTTTTTTTCTGTAGTGATACTTATATTTCTACTTATAAATCTAGCATAGTCTTTTAAAATGTTTTATGTTTAGAGTGAAAAGTAATGTTTACTCTTTAAAAAACCAATTCACTATGAGGGACCATGTAAACCCTTGTAAGGAACAAAAACTTAAATAGGAAACAGTCTTAAATACAATAGAAAGGCTCATTACAGCTAAGCCTAAGTCACATGCCATTAAAATGTCAGATTGTTTGAATAATTAGAAGAAAATGCACCATGGAATGATGCAAAATCACCATGCAAGGGTTTTGTTGAGATGTGATATAAATGTATTAAAAACTGGAAACGATAATGCTTATGCCATTAAATTGTAAACTTGATAAATTCTGTATTTTCTTCAACTCCTTGATAACCTAAGTTTCACGTAATACATATTATATATCACCCTAAATAAAAGATAATAACATGTCTCTAAAGCTTAAATCAAGTTCTAAAAGAATAGAAGGCTTATTTGGAGATGGAAAACTAACCATAAAATCTGTAGCTGTGGGAATGTAAAAGTTTTTTTGCTACATGAAGAGTGTTTGTCCAAAGAGTATTTGTTTGTCTCAAATTATAACAATGCAGTATGCAAAATACAATTCATTAACTGGCTTTTAAATAAGAATTTATCTATCTTCTCTTCCTCAGGCATCGTATAAATCTGAGTTCTGATCTGTTGATTGCCCCAGATTTCTACTGGGACAGAGAACATCTTGAACAACTGTATGATAAAATGTATCGGTTTCTCAGTATTGATCGCAGAGTTAAGGTATTATTTTACTGTTTCTCTCTCAGCTTGGAGATTTTTTTTTTTATCAGTCGCTTCTCTTAACAAATCTAATTTCTCTGTTTTCATCCTCATTGTTTTTGGACAAATATTGTTATTTTGCCAGCTGCACTATTTATTTTAGGAACAATCTACAAATATTATTTTCTATTTGCATAAAATGGTAGGCCAATTATAAAATGTTTAGCAACGTGTATGAACAGTATTCCTGGTTTGTTCAGGACAAGTTAGAATGCTACCTCTGAGACGCTTCTTTCTTGTGATTTAGTATAGCTGTTCCCACTACCAGGAGGAATGGTTTAGGCATAATCAAGTAGTGGGTTTCAACAGGTTATTATGAATAAGTCAGATTGTAGCTTTATTGTTTTATGCAAACATAATCAATACATTCTATAACTTTTGGGGAGATTTATGATAAGTTTACGCTTTTTCTTAAATTCATGTAATTCTAATGGGTGGAGGAACAATTGTCACCAACAATTTAGCAAGTGGAATATTACACAGAAACTTGCTTTTTCAGGTTTTCTGCTGTTTTTTTTTTTTTAGAGTAGTTTATAATTAATGGTTGACTCTAAAAATTACTTAGATGATTTTTCTTAAAATATGTACAATATATTACTATGGGGATATTAGAAAAATATATCTTGGTGATCGTTAGATGGCAACAAGAAATGTTTAGAAATCCTAGTCAAGGAAAGGTTTAGAAATGCAGTCAAGAACTTGTGAACATAAAGTAGTACTTTCCACAAATCTGTTACTTTTCAATAGAAAAGAACATAAGTAGGTCAGGGTCTAACTGTAGAGTCATTGGTGTTCTCTAAGCTTGGTTGTTTGCTTGCAGATGTTTCATTATTGACAAAGTAACATCAACAGTGCTGTGAGTGTGGGACTTGCTCTCTCTTTATATACAGTAGCTTGCTTTCCCTCTGTTGGTGAAAGTGTAACTTTTTTTTTTTTTTTTGTAGTTCCTTGACTAAAGTATTGCTTTTTGCTTGTTTGTCTGGTGTTAATCCCTGATTATCTGGTCTTTTTGTTTTTCTTAGCTTTTTTATTGTATCTTTTGAATGGTGTGTAAATGTGGTCTATCTCTATTTGTCTATTAATGGATGACTTGTCTGAAAGCTAAGCTTCCAGGAATTCCATAGTTTTTGGATTTAGCTTCGTCTAGGACAGTGGTTCTCAACCTTTTTAATGCCGCGACCCCAACCGGTCGTAAGTCGAGGACTACCCAACCGGTCGTAAGTCGAGGACTACCCAACCGGTCGTAAGTTGAGGACTACCCAACCGGTCATAAGTTGAAGACTACCCAACCGGTTGTAAGTCGAAGTCTTTCCCTGCCCGGGAGCGCCGCGCATGCGTGGTGCCGCCCCCTGCGCCGGCTGAGGTGTAGCTGGCAAGGGGCAGCGATGGCGCAGGGCGACCACCGGCTGGGCCACCAGCTGGCCCAGCCCAAAGGAGGTAAGGCACCCGCCGGGCCCCACACGTGCCAGCAACCCTCCCTGTGCCCGCCGGCCTCCCACCCCTGGCCCTCTTTTACTTACATTTTTACTAGTTGCTCAGCAGGGAGGGGTGGAAGTTTCCGGACAGCTCGCCTTCGCTGCAGACAACTTGCAGCACCGTTTGCAGAATGGGACTTTTGGCGGGCTCAGCAGGGCAGAGACAGCCTGGACAATTCCTATTGGCTTTTGAAAGCCAATAGAATTAGACTCTATTCAAGAGAGTCTATTCTATTGGCTTTTAAAATCCAATAGAATAAAAGGGAGTAGCACAGCTAAGGAAAAGGGGGAAAAAATGGCGGACTGCGTTATTTGGCGACCCCCATGAAATGGTCGTTCGACCCCAAATGGGGTCGCGACCCACAGATTGAGAACCGCTGGTCTAGGACAACAGTTTTCCAATTGAAATTATAGTTCAGTCTTTCTACATGCTATGAGTTTTCATTGTACCTTCCAGTTGCTAAATGGTGTTCATGGATGCACTCTGCTATCTTCTGCCTGTCTGTCCTACATACTAGCTGTTATAGTCCTTACACTTCGTGTTATAGATGACTCTTGTTCTTTCTTCTTGGGCTACTAAGTCATTCGGTTTACATAACATGGTTTGGAGGGCTTCAGTTGATTAGTGTACTACAGTGATACCACATGGTTGTAATTGTCTGTTGATTGTTTCTGAAATGGTTTTGATGTATGATAGTGTTGCAGGGATCAGTTTGGCTTTACAGAGCAGCATCATTTAGGCTGAACCAGCTGACTAGGATAGCAATCTGTAACAATATTCATGAAACTTTCTCTAGACTCCACACATTCTTAGTGAACTCTGGACTATAGTTACATAGTTATTAGTATATAGTTATTAGTATGCAAATATATTTTAATTCAGTAACAGATTGAACAGGTTGTTTTTGGCTGCCCTTGAAATAACCCAGTTGTTTGAAATGAAATTAACTAAGAAGATTTATAAATTTGCTTTCTAAGACGTGATTGCTGCCATGATGTCATGGTTCTGACTAATGAAACACTTGAAAGAACTTCCAGGCACTGTTGTGCCTGTGTATGAACAACAGGATTCAGGAATAAAACAACCTCACTACTGTCTTTAAATTAATGCACATGGATAAAAAAGTCTGCCTTTTTTTTTTAAAGTTCACAAAATCTTTGCAGTCCAATAAGAAATGAAATTGACAATTTCATTTGAGAAACTATGGATTTTTTTTAAAAAAATAGACTTTTTATAGAATTCACATTATTTATAGATCCATTATGTAGCTTGGGCTACAAGCTACATAATGCCTGCATGGAGTAAGTACTAGTAGTAATCTAATAATAAGGTAACTTTGATACATACATAAAAGTTACTTTATGGATTAGATTCTGCAGCATTTTAACTACAATTTCATAGTGAACTCTGATACATTTGTGCCCTATGTATCTAAAAAAAATTTTTTTTAATTTAAGTATTTTTTTTCAGGCAGCAAGTAAAAGAGCACAGGAAGCTTTTCCTGCTCCCCTATATTCTATAACCTTCAGCTGTGGCTTTTCAGGAGTAAAATGCTGCAATTAAGTAATCTGTGTGAATATATAAAAATAGATATGTATTCACACTGCCAAACTGAACTGTTTTACATTCAGCTTTATTTCAGGATTTGCTTCTAACTTTGTGTTGAAATTCTCTGCTGTAAATTTTATTAAAGGTTTGGGCATATTTAACCCTATTGCATTGTTAGCTGAGTTTTGCTAAACCACACTTACCCCTTCATTATTATTTGGTGAAGTATATTAGGCTATGATAGATATCTTACACAATTTAACTAAATGCTTCAGAGGGCAATTGTGATGAGGGCTGACCTCTAAATATTGTGTTAGGTTCATCACAAGAAATGCTCAATAAAAAAATCTATTTCCATTTAAAGATTATAAATGCATGCAAGTGGAGAAAGGAAATTAAAGCCTGGGATTATGTGAGCGATCTACACATTGCAATCTATTGTGTGAATGCTGAAAAATCACATCTCCCAAGACTAAGAACTGCTCTGAGTGCTCAGTCTTAGTTACTCTAGTATATTCAGTTTATAGAAATATTGTAAAGTAATTCTCCATATTTATGATTTCCAAAAATTCACCTCTGGAAGTAACGTATTAAGAAATTGTTTATTCAAGGTTTTCTGAAACATCAACTTTTCTATCCTTACTACTGAAGGTAGTAAATGAAAAGCTCCAGCAGTGCACAGAACTGACAGATCTGATGAGAAATCATTTGAATGAAAAACATGCTCTGCGCTTGGAATGGATGATAGTAATACTCATCACTATAGAGGTTGGTTTACTAAAATTGTTTCCTAGAACATGCCCAGAATGTTGACAAGTTCACTGAAGAGTATTTAAAAATTGTTTCCTTACATCAGGGCTTTTCAACTAGTGGTACGGTACCACCTGTGGTACATTGGCACCTGGCAGGTGGTACGTGACCATCCTAGAAAAGTGGTAGCAGGGGAGGGGAATGAGCTGAACCGGTGGCAGCAACGCACAAGCCTTAGCGAGAGACGGCTGGAGCTGCAGGGCTGTCGGGGCTCAGCAGAAGCACCAGGATCAGTGCCGCTTTCCAGCTGATTGGCACTTCTTCGTGGCTGTCAGGGCTCAGTGGAAGCACCAGTATCAGTGCCAGGCTCCAGGATCACCATGCGCTGATCCTGGTGCTTCCGCTGAGCCCAGAAGAAGCGCCAATCAGCTGGAATGTTGCAGCATCTCCAGGGTCTTGTGATTTACATTCAAATGCTTGGCAACCAATTCATATTTATGACGGTCACCGTGTCCCAGAGTCATGTGAAGTGACCAAAACCTGCTACAACCATCCAGCAGACAGGGGAAATAAAAATCAAACACCCCCCAAACCACCCCTGCTGCCAATCCTCAACAGAAATGCTCACAACAATAAAAACCTTGGACAGGAGGAAGAATGCCGCCGGGCAGGCAGGCAGGCAGGTGTCTTGCTCGGCTGTGGCTTGGGGGGCACTTTTTTCAGTGCCATTGTAACTTCGAACAGTCACTAAGTGAACTGTTGTAAATCGAGGACTACCTGTACTTTATCACTTTTTTCCTTCTTTTTTTGGGTCATCAAGTTTTTGACACCTTGCTAGGCGACTGGTGGTACTTGAATGTTGCCATATCCTAAAAGTGGTACAATGGGTGAAAAGGTTGAAAAGCCCTGCCTTACATAAGGTACAAGTTTCCAAATGATTTGAAAATAGTTTCCATGAACCTATTTAAAAAGAGACAAATTAGGTTAGTACAATAATAGTGAGTCAATTTTACTATTCTATTTTACTTTACTATATACCCACAGCCTTATTTTATAACCATATAAATCAAAATGAGCAACTGGTAAGTTTATTACAGTGCATACTGAATATTCCATGAGTTGTGCAAAGTATGTAGGCTGAACAAAGGTTTAATGGTAATTTAATGTTTTACATGCTGTATACATATATTGAATATTCTACTGACAGTTTCTTTCTGAGTTGCCAACAGTACTATTTATAAAATGTATGATGCAAGATAGTACATTAAAAATACAATGGCAACTTCCTCCTCCATTGTCATTAGAGTAATGTGTTCTTTATTTGATATTACTTGTTCAGCAAGGGCTGGAAATTCCATCCTCCAGTCTTGAAATTCTTACTAACTAAAGGTATAGTCTTTGTCTCAACATAGTGGAGACCATTTGTTAGGAGCAAGGCAAGAACCTTATAGCTGAATATCCACTCTATTGAATTGGTGACTAGATTTTAAGTACTATATTATCGCATGTCATTCTTTCACTGAGACCACTCCAAGCTCTCGGAACCTTTCCTGGATAGTGTGGTATCCACACCAGAGAGAAATTTACTCATGCTGCAGTACCCCAAAGTCAAAGGAATGGCCATGAGTTTCTCCAAATTTACATTGCAAAGGGAAAGGATGTGAATGTATTGAATACATGTGGAGTAATCATAGTAATTATGTTTAATTAAATAACATTTATCTTTTGTTTCTGGCTCCCCAACTGAAAGGCTAAATGCTGCTCTCTGGGGGGGAAAAAAGTTGTAAATCCCTATCCTAGTGCTAAACTCAGCTAGTAGACTAATTGCTAAAGCCTTCAACAAATACAATTTCTGAACATAGGCAAGAATAACTACCCATCCCCCAAAAACTATTTCATATGCAGGCAGACGGTGGATAGAGATAGAAGGGAGCAATAGAAAAGGGTAAATCTCGCCTATCCAGGCCTTCCTAGCAACAAATGACACCAAAGCAAAGGTGGCTACTGAAGAATAAATTTGTAGATTTATCATCTTTAGTTCTGGAGAAGGTGGAACTGCCAGACAGATCTGATGTGCAACACAGAAGTTCTCCTAAACTTGAGACTCTAGCTCAAAGAGCAGGTGACAGTTGTGGCTAGGAGAGCCTTTGCATAACTTTGTGGTGTACACCAATTGCGCCCTTTTCTGAATCGTGAGGCCATGCACTCAATCACTTATGTCCTGGCCATCTCTCATTTGGATTATTGCAATGCACTCTATATGGGGCTATCTTTGAAGAGTACTTGAAGAGCTACAATTGGTCCAGAATGTGGCAGTGCAGTTTTAGAAGCTCCTGGGATGGCACATGTAACATCACTGTTAACACAAGTTCTACTGGATGCTGATTTTCTTTCGGGTCCAATTCAAGGAATTGGTTATTTAAAGCCTTTAAAACTATCCATGGCATGAGTCCTGGATATCTGAGAAACGATCTTCCCCCAATGGGATCAGCCTACTCCACTCATTCTAGCAAAAGGAGCCTACTGAGGATTCCATTAATCAAGGAATTTCAGCTGGTGGGATTCAGGGGATGACCTTTATTGCTACACATACCCCATCCTTTGGAACATCTTGCCACCAGAGATGAGATCTGCCCCCTCTCTAATGGCAGAGGGTTGGTTTGCATGGGCCCCCCCGAAGGAAAAGCATAGGCTGGAAGTGGTTGATGCAGTAACAGAGAAGGCACCACTGTTGCTCTGCTTGAAATCTGCCATTATTTAGTTCTTAAATCTTTTATCATTTTTAATGTTTTTATATCTGTTTTATTACATTGTAAGCCGCCCAGAGTCGCCTCAAACCATGAGATGGGTGGCATATATTTAATAAATAATAAATTCCCTGGTTACTATTATAAATCAAATGGCCCTCTGTCCTAATACAGCCATAGTTAACAGGTGCCAGATAGTTAGAAAGTTTGAAGGGCTGGATTTCAAAACAATAATATAGGGAATAAATTGAAATTCAATAATCTTGCAAAAGTGTAGCAAGTGTACTCTTTATACAGGTCCCCATTCATCTTATAATACTTCTCTTTTCCATACACCCCTCCCCATTTGTTCCCATTCTGTGACCACTGTGTAGAATTCAGTATTCATTCTGCTATTTTGGGGTTTCCTTCAGTCCCCCCCCCAAAAAAAAATCTTTTGTGCTTTTGCCTTCGCATAGAGCACTTTGTGTGAATGCTAAAAATAGAAGTCAGCCAAATAAGCATAAAAGCTAGCAAAATTCTGTTTTGTATTGCAGGTCATGTTTGAACTTGGAAGAATGTTTTTCTGATACCAGGAGTACATTGCAACAGACATTTTATGAAACTAGTCGCTGTCCGAGCAACAGGTTTATTGGACTTCAGCTTTATTCATTTTGGAAAGTGAGCAAATGTCATGATAAATTTATGGACATTTGCTACAAAATGATGGGAGTCAGTGCATTTAATTTCATATTTCATCAGTTACTATGTTCCTTGGAATTCATAGTGTAAAAACATTGTGAGGCTGGTTTTCTATCTTAATGGATGCAGATTATCTGTTACATTACAGGAAAAGGATATACAGTATGTACTACATTCAGCAGTTTTCTGTATATAAGCTGTACATTTTCTCACAATATATTCAATAGAATTAAGGAAAATATGTATATAATATGTCATTATGTATATGGGGAGCCAATGCATAGAAAATCCTAATATAGTTCATTTATAAAGGAAGAGTTAAAATCAAAAATTCTCTTCAGCTAAAAACTCTTTCGAACTGTTTAATCACAGAGATTTTATAAATTCAGACTGGATTCTTCATGAAGCAAGACATGTTTAATGTCTTTGACTATATTGCTTTAGGCAAATTTTCCTCAGTAACCATTATACACCTATGAACACCAACTGAAAAGCTGTGAAATAAAATAAATTAAACAATCTAATATCTAGTAAAATGACTAGTATCTAGTCAAAATAGTTTGGATTTGAGAGACCTTAATTTTGCTTCAAAGAAATTAATACATTTCTTCAAAGAAGCAAGATTAAGTTCTGATATAGGTAGTCAAAATATTTTGACTAGCTATATCAGAAAACTCGTGAAAGCTTTACATTTGTACCCAGGATCTGGTTCTCAACTAGCTTTCCAAAATTTATCATGAATGTTACAGTTGTCAGATTTTTATAAGAATTTAAAAGAAATTTGCTCTTTGGTTAAAGAAAATGGGAAGAACTTTTGTAATCGAACCTACTGCTGAAATTTTATCATGGGAAACAGAAAATATACCTGATAGAAAGCTCTGTTCATAATTTTCTGTATTTTATACTGCACAAGTTTATAAAATAACAAGCTCAAAGCATTTGTGAGGAAGGTACATTTTATCATTTATTTTTTCAACTTTGCATCACTTCTCTATCATGTCCTCAGTAACGACAGCACACATTATACACAGTAATAGCATACTTGCGATTCTTGAGACAGTGGGGCTTAAACATTTCTGAATTTTTAATATTTCTACATAAATATGACTTAAAATGTGATACTATTCACACGTTCTAAAACTAGAGAATCCAATTAAACAAATTAGTCAATATACTTGATCATTTATTAAGGAGCATGATCCAAAGCTACATGTGTGTGACAAAAATATACAAACCTCTAGGATTATTAGTTCATTTGAAGGGGAAATTAATCAGATATTTCAGTGATAAGGTCCTGCCTAACAGAATTCTGAGTATTCTTATCAATGTCTGTCTTCACAGCATAGTAGATGAAAGTGTGTCAGGATTTAAACAAAAGAGATTTCTGAGGACGTCTGAAAAACTTGTTAATACTCACCAGGTTGGAAAAAATTATATAACTATTTTCAAAGAATTTTGATTCCACCAGTCTACTGTTAGGTAGATTGTGTACAAATGAAGGCAATTCAACATCCTTTTATCCTTGCAAGAGAGGTTGACCAACCAAGATCACACCAACAGCAAAGCCTATAATACTCTTGAGAGGTTTCTAAAAATCCCACAGTAACATCCATGGAACTAAAGACCAGTTCATCAAGCAGGGAAGCCCACCAATATCCTGGAGTTGAAGCTGTTTGGTAAGGAAGAGTAGTTAAAATTCCTCCAAGCCAACATGAAGTGTTCATCAATAGTTATCAGAAATGCTATCGCACCGAATAGTCAGCAACACCAATTACTGAAATGTTCACTTTTTTTTCCACAAATATTTTTTAATCATTTCCTTCAAATGAATAAGCCTGTTTTTGATTCATTTGTTTAATTGAGGTCACGTTTATGCAGAAATATTAAATTTAGAAGGGTTCACAAGCCTTTAAGCCCCACTTTAAATGGCTAAACAGTTGAAATGAAATAAAAATATTATATAAATTTGAGAAGCAGATATTCAAGACATCATTTCTATCAAAATTGTATTGTGTCAAACCTTTCCCATTGCTTTATTATACAGGTAGTCCTCAACATATAACAGTTCGTTTAGTGACCATTAAAAGTTACAACAGCACTGAAAAAGGTTACTTATAACTATTTTTCACTTACAACCATTGCAACATCTCTATGGACATATGATCAAAATTCAGATGCTGGGCAACAGTTATATTTATGCAGAGTTCCAGGGTCATGCGATCCATTTTTGTGACCTTAAGCAAAGTCAATGGAGAAGCCAGATTCACTTAAAAGGCATGTTACTAACTTAACAACTGCAGTGATTCACTAAATAACTATGGCAAGAAAGCTCATAAAATGGGACAAAATTCACTTAACAAATGCCTCACTAAACAATAGAAACTTTGGGCTCAATTACAGCCACAAGTTGAGGGTTTCCTGTATTTATTATACAATTTCATTAACAGAATTTGTGGCATTCAAATTTTGCAACGGTAACAAGAAAAATGAACGTCAAATATTGCATAAAGGAGAGAGAGAGAAGCCTCTATTTGTTTAGCTATCATTCTTCCATTGAGTTAAATCAGCGGTTCTCAACCTGTGGGTCGGGACCCCATTTGGGATCGAACAACCATTTCACGGGGGTCGCCAAACAACGCTGTCCACCATTTTTCCCTTTTCCTTAGCTGTACTACTCCCTTTTATTCTATTGGCTTTTGAAAACCAATAGAATAGACTCTCTTGAATAGAGTCTAATTCTATTGGCTTTCAAAAGCCAATAGGAATTGTCCAGGCTGTCTCTGCCCTGCTGAGCCTGCCAAAAGTCCCATTCTGCAAGTTGTCTGCAGCGAAGGTGAGCTGTCTGGAAGTTTCCACCCCTCCCTGCTGAGCAACTACTAAAAATGTAAGTAAAAGAGGGCCAGGGGTGGGAGGTGGGAGGCCGGTGGGCACGGGGCACGGCGGGTGCCTTAACTCCCTTGGGCTGGGCCAGCTGGTGGCCCAGCCGGTGGTCAGCCTGCACCGTCTCTGCCGCTTGCCAGCTATGCCTCGGCCGGCTCAGGGGGCGGCACCACGCATGCACGGCACTCCCAGGCAGGGAAAGTCCTCGACTTATGACCGGTTGGATAGTCCTTGATTTACAACCGGTTGGGTGGTCCTCGACTTACGACCGGTTGGGGGTCACGGCATTAAAAAGGTTGAGAACCACTGAGTTAAATAATCAAGTCTGAAAAATGCAGTGTTCATAAACATGAGTTTGTTTTAGATTAGAACATATTTCAATTTGGAAATAATGCATTATTGTAATCTTATTCAGAAGTATCACATAATGCTGGATCAGAACATTAGCAAAGCCTCATAGACTCTGGCTGATTATTTTATCTCTGGCAGAACAGTTAGTATATCTTGTTTGTGAAAATTAATATTAAGGTTGCTAGTTTGTATGGAATGTATTTGAGAAAATCACTGACACACCCTCTTAAATGTAAAATGGAGTGAAGAGTTACTTCCATTTCCCAACTAGAACTAAGTTTAACTCTTTCTTTTCATTTTCCTAGCTTAGAGGTTCTGTTTTGTAGTGAGACACACCTATTCAGGATCTCACCTGCCCCATTTCACAAACTTGACTGATTCCATAACAGCTGTGCTTCTAGTATGACCTCAAGAATGCACTGGAAATAGGTTTAATTCAGAAAAGCATTCAATAATATTCCTCTTGAGAATCTAAAAAAGATGGCTATGCTATATTACATGGATACAGAACTGGTTCAGAACTGTTCAGTTAGTCCTTGATTTGCCACAATTGAGCCTAAAATTTCTGTTGCTAAGTGAGACATTGAGTTTGCCCCATTTTATGACCTTTCTTGCCACAATTGTTAACTGAATCACAGCAGTTGTTAACTTAGTAACATAATTAAGTGAATCTGGCTTCCCCATTGACTTGTCAGAAGCTCACAAAAGGTGATCACATGACCCCAGGATACTGCAACCATCCTAAATATGAGTCATTGCCAAAATCTGAATTTTTATCATGTGACCATTGGGATGCTGCAACAGTTAAGTGAGGAAAACAGTCATAACTCACTTTTTTCAGTGCATTATAACTTTGAATGGCCACTAAATGAACTATTATAAATCAAGGACTATCTCTATTCAATAAATGTACATCAATAGCACAACAGCAAACTGAACATGTTAAAACACATATCATGGGGTCCTATTCAACTCTGTGCTGTTCAACATGTTCATCAATTACCTGAGTGAGGCATTAAAAAATTATTATCAAATTTGAGGATGTCAAAGTTGGGGGTTGGTGAACACCATTCAAAAGGATTTTGTCAAGCTGGAACAATGGAAAAAAACAGCCAAGATGAATTTCAACAGCAAATGCATAATCTTATATCTAGATTATAGGGCAGACATGTCAAACACAAGGCCCGGGGGCCAGATGCAGCCTGCGAAGTGGTTTCATGTGGCCCACGAAGCCATCCTGGAAACAGTGAGGGAACGGCCCCCGCTGCCTTAGCCCTGGCCGGCCGGAAGCCAATGTACAATTTTGTGGTGGCCATCTATGCTGAAACATTTAGTCTTAGCTCCACAAGACTGTCTAGAAACAGTGAGGAACCAGCCCCTGCCGTGTTGGCCCTGCCCACTGGGTGCATGCTGGGGAGGTGTCACCCTTTGTGAGGAATGAAGAAATGGACCATGCCTTGGCGCTTGCCCCAGTCCCACCCCCTTCTGCCAGAGACCCTCAGATCTGTCCCACTCCTGCCCAGGCCCCCACAGGCATCTTTGACACAAACGATGTACAGCTGGCCATGCCCACCCAGTAGGCTGCCCCTGCCAAGGGCAACCGCAGTGCTGATGAAGCCCTCAATGAAATTGAGTTTGACACCCTGTTACAGGAAATCACAAATGTAAAGCTATGGAATGGGGGGGGGGACCATGCTGAACAGTAGTACATACACTGCTGTTGTGGAATCTTAAGTGCTTGAAGCATTACAATCCAAATATGAAACCATGTGATACATGGGCAAAAACTCAAATGAATCAGAGGCAGCAGCAACATGGACCAGACTGTACCTGATGTATGGCATCCAGTTCTTTGCACATTTTAGGAAGGATACTGACAAACTGAAGAATGCCCAGAAAGAAATAATCACAATTATAATGGACCTGGAAAGAAAAACTTATCAGAAAAAAATGGAAGTGCGAGTATGATCTGCCTATGATTGTTGAAAGACACAATAGCAGTTATCAAATATATAATGGGTGATAATGCAGAACTCGGCATTATTCTTCAAAGTTGTTCCAGAAGATAAGCAAGAAGCAATGAGGTTAAATTACAAGGTGGTAAATTTTGGACAGCAAGGGAAAAAAATCCTGATAAAAATAAACAATGGAAAAGACTATCTGGGGAGGAGGTCAATCTTCAGGAAAAAATACTTAAACAGCAGCTGGGTTGCCATCTGTTAGGATGTTGTAGTAATGGATCCATGCTCCAGGCAGGGGATTGGATAAGGAGATCTTCACACTCCCTTCAAATTGTATGTTCTATTATTCAGATTAAAAGCACTAAAGAATGTGTTAGATACATATATTGTTAACAAATGTGTATGTAAATCTGGTTATTTGAAATTAACACTTTTGGAAATGTGCAAAAAGTACATGGGGACAGCACATTTATGCCCAAATAGTATAAAAACAAATACTATTATAATTAGAGGCAAAAATGAGATTAAATTTGAATGCTTTTACAATTTCTCAGGTCTAAATCCAGCAAAAGCATTGTTATTTAAATTAATAAGATCAGTTTTTGCAAATGGAATATTGTACCTCATTATTAGAAAGCAGCTTTCACTGCAAAAAATGACTTACTATACTATTTACTGCTCAGCTAACTGGAGGGAATCCAACAAGCATCTGAGTAAACAATTACTGAGATAGACAAGCTTTGAACTAAGGAACAGGACACTCCTAATACATTTCAGCCTAGAAATATTCCCTCCCACTTCCTTTTCTTCAGTAGCCTAACTTGCAGATAGGATTTGTTTTTATTTAACAATTAGGAGTTAGGAATCATCAATCTATCAACAAATACTAATCTGTTCTGCCAATCCCTGGTTTACAAAAGATAGTATACGTTTTGTACAATACAAGGGCTCCCCACAAAACCTGGATAAAACAGATACAATAAATCACACAATAGGCAATTCAGATACTGATTTATTTTTACATTTGTAAATTACATTATAATACCCAGACAGGTAAAAAATTGAAAATCTGTTATCCGGGAAGGTTTTTTATGGTTCAGTACAAAAGAGCAGTATATAATTCACTGTTCAGATTTAAATGTTAATGCCGATTTAAATTTTAATGCAAACTTAAACTTCAATGCTACATAAAAATGCTAATCCTAATTAAAATGCAGTCCTCTGCTAGCAGTAGATTTACTATAGTAGATCAAAAGTCATAAACATTAGTTTATGCTTAAATGCTCACAAGCAGGGAACAAAGCTATGAGTTTTCATCAGATCATTGGACTTAAATAGCACACTAAACTAAAACTATAAACTGGGCCAGTTTATAGCTCAGAGGACCATATGAACCCAGGGAATTCAGTAAGCCAATACAAATGATACATCAATGAACCACCTGGAGATATATAGGCAGCCTTCATTTAGTGACCACAACTGATACCAGCAATTCAGTCTTCAAGTAAAGTGAAACTGCAAGTGTGTTTATGATCCTACTTCAGCTTTCCTTTGCTTTACAAATCTGCAAAGGTCATAAATGCAAAGATTGGTTGCAAAGTTACTTTTTCATCACTTCATAATTGCAGTCACTACTCAAGGCAGTTACTAAACAAAAACTACTGTGATGATGATGTTATCCATGTCTGACTACTGTACTATTTTTCAATGCAAAGGTTTTTATTTCATTATATAAAATCTACTACTAATTTATTTGAAAATCTTTCAGTTGCCCTTTTTAAGAAACTGGATTGCTTCTTATATTAATATGAAAATGTTATTTGGAATCCAATTATCAATCACTGAACTTCCGTGATGGACTGTGTGGGAGCCAGTAAATTGAAATTCAATCCTTGGAATACTCTGTGGATTTCTTTGCAAAGTATTCAGCCCAGTTTAGATGGCTTGCACTCTTCAAAGCACCAAAATGTGATTCTAAAATCCAGTTTATTAGCAAACTAGGCTGTACATTTCATTAACTGCACCATATCCTTCCTAGACCAAGACTACCAAACTGGATTCATGCACTTTGAAGCAATCTATGACTAATTATTGTAATGTAAGTTTTTTATTGTCCTGGAGAAATTACCTCTGGTGCCATTCTTTTGCTCTGATAATGTTTTATTTATATTGCTTTAAACTGAAAGATCCACAGGGAAATGGAAAATGAAGGGCTAGGAAAAAGCTGTTAATAGAGGTTAAAACTAGCCAAAAATTAAGTTTAGACACAAATTTGTAACTATTTTACTGGTATATGAATCTTAATTACAAAAATATTAAAATTCAATGCATAAGTCAGAGCAAAGTATTTAAACTTTCATAGACCCTCTGCATTTGTAATGAAATCAATAGTACTGATCCAGGGAAAATCATGTTGATTAGATCTGTAAATCCGACTAAATTTCAATAATCCATTCCTTCCCCCTTTTTTTAGTTCTTTGCTAATAACTGATAAAAGACAACTACCTGAAACAAAAACTGAACACACATAACAATCTTAGATATTAAAGTATACAACTCTTGCAAAAGAACCTTTTCCCAACTTTAAAGTTACAGGTTCCCACCAGAAAAGCCAATTCAGACCAAACAAACAAACAAAGTTTGTGTTAATGTTTATTAAGAAATGAATTCTGTACTCTTATACATGCTAACCTCACTGTAACTTACTAAACTCAAAAGGATTCATTTCTGAGCAATGTATGTAGAATCACATGCAAATCTTTCCTCAGTGTAATTATATACAAAAGAGAAGACCTCTTTACATATCTATAAAGTAAATAGAACAAAAAATGAAATGTAATCACAGCCTAGTAAAAAAACAGAAATAGCTGCTTAAGCAATAACAGAAAGCAATTGACAATCAAAGCAAGTTCAGTGATTTAGAAATGCTTAGAACCAATTTCCCACTTTTTTTTCTGGCAAAGGACATCAAATTATACTCCAGAATCACAATCGTATTGGTATTGTTGAGCCTTACTAAAATAAAGGAGAGACTCTCTTTAGCAAACCTAATAAAAAATTGCTGCTGCATAAATTATTTTTAACTTCAGAGGCAAACTTCTTGTTTACTTTGGTGCAGATCATTCCATTAATACATCACATTTATAACCATTAATCCTCACTTCCACTTTGCTTAAGGTTCAGGGTTTTTTGTAAGAAATTGAACATCAGCAGTTTTATGCATTTCATATTTCTTGCTATAAAACCGTACAATATTACTTTATTTCAAGCTACAGGATTACTGCTATCCATCAAATAAGTAAGTTCAACAGTTAAAAGCATGCAATTCTGCCCTTAGAAATCTAAACAACCTGTTATTATTAATGGAATATTCTTTCCACTAAGCAAGAGATAAATGTATTGAGCTTCTTAAAAAATCAACACATTTCTTACCATTAAGTCATGTACTGCTGAAAAGGATAAAGTTCAAATAAGTTTAGTAAGTTCAAATCCATGTTATCTGACCTCTGCACTGAGAAGTGGGATTTAGTATTAAACTTAAACGTATACTTTAGAAATACCCGGATGCCTATCATTTTTAAAACTTGTCATATGGCAGTGTCATAAAAAGCCAAATCAAGGTAAGGACCACCCGCAGATGGCAAAATTATCCCTCTCCCTCCTTCCTAACCAAGTGCACCTTACTTCAGTTCTGGCCACCACTTCTCTCCCTCCTGTATCAGAGCAACGGAAGACATTAAAAAAGGGAGAACGGGGCGAAGTTTTACAAAAACAAAGCGCGCAGAATGGCCCTCTTTCCGTCGCCCCGCCGCCGCCGCCAAAGCCAGGCGCCCGCGATGGTTCAGCCCAGCCGGTGAGGCCTGCGTCCCGCTCCCTGCAAGCGGCGCGCGCCAACAGGCAAAGCCAGCCAGCCAAGCAGGCGGCGAAGGAGGAAAGCGGGGGAGGGGAGGCTCCTGCTGCTGTTGCCGCCACAGCGCTCGTCGCCGCCTCCCCCCCGTCTCTCCCCGGCGGGGGCTCCTCGCTACAGCCTCTCTGCTCCGCTCTCGGTCATGTGACCCTAACGTAACCGGACAGGAAAAGCCGCCGCCGCCGCGCTGACTCCGTTGTTGGCGCTGCTGCTGCTCCTGGGCTGGCGGAGTCCGCGCCCCCCCCGCCGCCGCCGAAAGCGCGAGCCAGGTGAGCGCCGCCTGACCCCCCCACTCCATCCTCCGAGAAGGCGCGGGAGAGGGGCGGGTGGCCGGGAGGGAAAGAGGGGAGGGGGCGCGTGGCGGCGAGGCAGCAGAGGCCCTTTGCTCTCCTCCCCCCCCCCACTATTGTATTGGCGGTCGGGTAGGCCAGGTTCAGACCCGGAGAAAAGGCTGGGGACTCCCCGGGCCCGGAGGGAGCTTTCTCAGCCGAGACCCCGAAATGGCGCCGGTGGAGGCGGCTGCCACGGGGAGGGGAAGGAGAGGTCGCCCGGTTGAGGCTGCTAAAGAAACTCCTGCCCTGGCAGAACCTGGTCTGATCCGGGCTTGGCTTGGCCCGGCCCGGCCCGGCCCTGAACGCCCTCGCCGAGCTGGGTAGCGGCCTTTCCCCTTTTTCTCTCACCCGCGGCGGCAGCAGCCCGGCCTAGGAGGAAGGGGGAGGGGCAGGCGCCGAGGCAGCCGCGCGGAGCGGGAAAGGGAGGGAGGGAGGCAGAGAGAGAGAGAGGAAAGGAGGGGGTGAGGGTGGGCGGCTCCGTCTGCGTCTCCTCAGCAGCCTAGGCGGCCCTGGCGACAGCGGCGGTTCCCGTCTCTCGCGCGCCTAGGCGCCCCAGCCCGCTCGCTCGCGCTGCTTACGTCGTCTCGCGCCGCCGTCCGTACGCCCCGCCGCCTCCGTGCGTTGCGTGTGCGCGCACGCGGCGGCTTCGCGTCGCCTGCGCAGGGGAGAAGGCGGGGCCGAGGCGGTGGCGCGCGCTGGCCTCGGTTGCCTGCCCCTTTTGCTCCGCAGGCAGCCAATAGGGAACGCTGGCGGGCTGTCACAGTGTGATTCACGGCGGGGGCGGGGGGGGTGGGTGAAGAAAGCTTGCGGTCCTCCACCGCTGTAGGCTGCTGTTTTTGCCCGCCCCGTTGGCGTCTGCGAGGCTTTGCTGCCTCCTGAGTGGTTACCTCCAGGCTTTTTATTGCCGGCGCTTGGCGAGAAGTTCCTCTCTCCAAAGGGAGGGACAGCCTCTCGGAAGATGTTCTGCTTTTTTTTCCTGGGGCGGAAGAGGCTTTCGAATGTTGATCCCACCCTTCTTCTGGACGCTGTTTTTTCTGGGCAGGGAAGCAGTGATGTTCTCACAAGTATCCAGAGAGATTTCGCCTTTATTTAATGTTAGAAGCTGCCTATAAAATCGAACAATTGTGAATTTACGTATAATCTAGAAAACAAGATTTGTTTGGTTTTATTTTTAATTTAACCTCAAATGAATGCTGTGATTTTTTTTTATCTAATCCATTTTCCCGTTTGCTGCAAGTTTTCCTGAATAGTTGAATTTGTTGTGCAAAGCATTTATTAAACAGACGTAAAATATAAAATGAAATATCAAAACAGCTGAAAAACTAATTGAGAGAATTCAGTACTAATACCAAATGCTAGTACTGAATATACTCAGGACTCCTACAAATATTTCAAAATGCTGTGAGGGATCAAGAGTTTTAGAATTACGTTTGGTTTAATTCTCTTGATCCTATGCAGCATTTCCATTTTTTTTAATATTGTAAAACTATACATGTATATTTCAACACAAAATCCTCATCTATTTGCTCTCAAATTTTTATTGTATTTCAAGCTGTCTACAAACTGAAGTATTATGAATGTGATGGCTTTAAATAAATTTGATTTTTTTCAGTTGTCTGAAATATATATTGGTACATTGCTAGCAAACATAATGAGCATTATTGTGCTATTTATTATGTTATCTATTCTTGCTTTTATTTCCTTTGTTGATTTTAATCTTCTAGACAGTAGTCATTTGATTGAAATTTGGGTGCTTGGCAGCCCATTCACATTTTCAACCACAGTATGCACTTTAACTCCCCCCACTGTCTTTGCCCTTTTGGTCTCTTCACCAAAGATCTTCAGCTGATCTTTGCTTTTTCCTCCCACTGCTGGTGAGGCCTACCCAGCCAAGGCAGCTATTGGCCCTCCTTGTTTTATCTAATGAGCATGTGCTTGTGATGGAAATTCTAGTCCCAGTTTGGGTTAAGTGGGGACTGCTTATATGTTTCTTGCTTAGTTACAATAAGTAAAAATTAGGTGGCTATGAAAATCAAATAAATAAATGGTTTTAGTACCTATGAATTGTACCCTTCCAAATGTCATGTTCTTTGAGCATATGACAGAATCTTTAAAGAAATGTATTTTCAAGAATTTTTTCTACTTTACAGATTTTAAAAGATGGATTTGGCCAACCATGGACTTATTCTTCTACAGCAGCTTAATGCTCAGAGGGAGTTTGGTTTCCTGTGTGACTGCACAGTTGCTATTGGTGATGTGTACTTTAAGGCGCACAAATCCGTCCTTGCCTCTTTTTCCAACTACTTCAAGATGTTGTTTGTTCATCAAAGCAGGTAATATATACATATATATCTGTAATATATATATATATATATATTTAAAAATTATTGTAAACTTTTCAGCTAGTTGAGTTAAAGTAGCCGGAAGATATTGTCAAACATTTAGTATAGAGCAGTGGTTCTCAACCTTTTTAATGCCGCAACCCCCAACCAGTCGTAAGTCGAGGACTACTCAACTGGTGCAGCACCGTTTGCAGAATGGGACTTTTGGCGGGCTCAGCAGGGCAGAGACAGCCTGGACAATTCTTATTGGCTTTTGAAAGCCAATAGAATTAGACTCTATTCAAGAGAGAGTCTATTCTATTGGCTTTCAAAAGCCAATAGAATAAAAGGGAGTAGCACAGCTAAGGAAAAGGGGGGGGAATGGCGACCCCCGTGAAATGATCGCTCGACCCCAAATGGGGTCCCGACCCACAGGTTGAGAACCACTGGTATAGAGTTACTTTATCTACCTTAATAAGTAACATGCAGTGCAAGCTGCAGATCATTTAAAACAATTAGAATTTAAGCCTTGCTAACTCAAATACCTGATTCATGACCCAGGCTCCACCACTGTAATCCTGAAGAGTTCTTTTGGTGTAAATTACAATTTCCTAAGTAGCAGGGAACCAAAGGTTAATGAGGGGAGTCCCTACCCATCCATCCCAGGAAGAACCTAGCTTTCCCTTTATATTGGCCATAGGAGAAAGGATAAGAGCTTTGTTTATCCTTTCCAGTGAGATAGTGTTGGAAGGCAACACAGTGTGGAATCAGCCAAGAGAATTTAGGACTGTGAATTGCTATTCAAAGAAAATAACTAGAAAGAAGAGGTCAGTCTGGCCTGAAGTGGTTACAGATGTCAGAATGGGCTTGCGGAACTGTTTGCCATCTGCATTTTTCATTCTCTTCTCTTGTATGCCTTGCCTTTTTAAATAGTAAGCCTGAGGGTTGGTCTGCCTTCTGGTTTAGTGCTTATGAATCACTTTAAGAAGTAATTATTGTCTGAAATGAAATAAAAGCATGGGAGATGAAAAAAAAATAAATTTAATCACTGTCTTTATTCACAGCAGTTGAGATTACAAATATTTGCGATAAGATGAACAGATGTATATGATACATTTTGCTTCCCATACATCAGTATTCTTCATATTAAGTCTTTACTATTAAAAGATTAAGAATTGGGAATTGGGTTCCATTTGCCTTGTTTATTCATGGCAGCTGAAAATTTTGAATTCTTCAAGAAGTTATTGACATTTTATTTTTAAAGATAAGCTGTTAACATACTTCTATACTCCATTAAGCAAAGGTATAGGTTCTGCAATATATGCAAAGGTTCTGCTGCTAAATATAGACATTTGCTGAAAAATTGGCTGTAGGGACACAGATCCTCATTATTAAACAAATTAATAGGCAGCCTGTGACCCCTTGGGTCATTTTTTCAGAGATATTTTCTTGCCAGATTCCTCAGCTCTTTCAAATGGCAGAGCTTCTAATGTTACCTTCTGGGAGGAGGCTTCGTGGTATCCGAAGCAGAACATCCAGATTGAGTCACAGTTTTGTTCCATAAAGTATTAACTTTGTGAACTCTAAAGCCTCCTCCTTCCGTTATGTATTCAGGATGGACAGTGATTAATATTTATATGTTATTTATATGTAAGGGTCTATACATATGTTGTGTATAGTATGTTTAAATGTGTGTTATGTATGTGTACACTTTGAGAGCAAGCAACTCAATTTCATTTTTAATGTGTGCCATTGTGCCCACAGTAAAAATGACAATAAAGGTTATCTATATCTATCTATCTATATCTATTTATCTGCATGAAAAGTTAAGGGAGATATTCAGAGAAGTATCTGCCTTGAAAATAGCTCAGGTTGAGCTGTATAGCACAGTCAAAACATCAGAAGTCGACCACAGAAAATATTTTATGATATTTTGTATTATGCCAAAATGCTTTAGGATAATTTTTATGTCATAAAATGTTTTATAAAATTTCCAAAATTGAATTCCATGTGAGTCACTGGTCCAAGATTTTGAACACATTCTGTAAGTTAGCTTATTTGAGAAACCTTGGCTCAAAAGATTTTGCCCTACGATGCACTGTTTCAACCAGTTAGAGCAGGGGTGTCAAACTCAATTTCATTGAGGGCCACATCAGCATTGCGGATGCCCTCAGGGGGGCGGGTAGGTGTGGCCAGGATGTGTGCGGCCTACTCGGTGGGTGTGGATGGAGTGGGTGTGGCCTATTGGGTGGGTGTGGCCAGCTCTACATCGTTTGCATTAAGGGTGCCTGTGGGGGCCTGGGCAGGAGTGGGACAGATCTGAGGGTCTCTGGCAGAAGGGAATGGGACCAGGGTAAGTGCCAAGGCATGGTCCACTGGAGGAGCCTTACTGTTCCTCTCAGGCCATGCAGGGGGGGGGGGCTTGTGGAGCTAAGATTGAATGCATTTCAGCATAGCTGGCCACCACAAAATTGTACATTGGCTCCCTGCTGGCCTGGGCTGGGGCCAAGGCAGCAAGGGCCGTTCCCTCACTGTTTCCAGGATGACTTCGCAGGCCACATGAAACCACTTCGCGGGCCGCATCTGGCCCCCGGGCCTTGTGTTTGACATGTCTGTGTTAGAGATTACAGACACAAGTGTTTTAGTAGTATATGGATGTATCTTTGAGAATGGAACACCTCAGCTGATTCCTCAGCAATCAAGTAAAGTGGCAAATAAATCCCAAATTGTCAAAATATAGGAAGTTTTGTATTTCATTTTTGATTCTTAAGTATTTGTGTGGTACTACGGTATAAGCTACTGTATTCAGTTGTACTTCTTGAACCAAATAACTTTTATTTAAAATCAGGTATGTGTTATGACGTTATTTCTCTAAAACTGACTAAGTACAAATTATCTTTTATTCCTTCACATTGAGATCTGAAGGGACAGCAAAAGCAGCCCTGAGTCATATTACTTAAAGAACTATTGCAATAAATACACAATATTCTTTAAGTGACTACCTTTAAAATTGTAGAGCCTTCCTATGCCTAACTTCAGAAGAAAATCACTAAGGTTAGTGAGACTTACAGGTAGTCCTTGGCTAATGGCCAGTCCTTGCTAATGGCCAGTCCTTGGCTAATGGGCATTTGAAGTTATGATGGACCCCCCAAAAGCTACTTACAACCTGGATTTGAAGTTCTGACATCCAGGAGCCCCTGCTGCATCAGGTGGCTGCATTTTGGGCCCTTGGCAACCAGCCCATATTTACTGCTGTTTTCAATGCTCTATGGTCACGTAACTGCTTTATGACATTTTTCCAGGGGAATGGCGTTTAATTCCAGCTTCTGGCAACCCCTCCTCCCAAAACAAACAATGGGTTCGTGTAAGACTGCCCCAAAGTCATCAAATCTGGTCTGGACACATAGGTGACACACTTTATGGCCAACACCACTTACAACTGAAAGCACGGGCTCAAGAGCCGAGGTGGCGCAGCAGTTAGAGTGCAGTACTGCAGGCCACTTTAGCTGACTGTGTTCAGCAGGTCAGCGGTTCAAATCTCACCGGCTCAAGGTTGACTCAGCCTTCCATCCTTCCGGGTAGGTAAAATGAGGACCCAGATTGTTGGGGGCAATGTAAATATATATATACATTGCTTACTGGTGTACACCGCTTAGAGAGTGCTTGCACTTAAAGCGGTATATAAGTCTCATAAATAAATAAATAAATAATGGTCATAAGTTGAGGACTACCTGTGTTTCCGTATCAATATGTATTAAAGGGGTGGATGCCTCACAGATTTCTTGTGATCCTTTTTGTTGGAAGACCTGGGGGCAGCTTCTAAACACCCTACCATCTTGTTTTATTCATTTATTTATATTTCATATTAGTTAACCGCCCATCTCCCTCATGGTTTGCCAATGTTGATGTTGCAAAAGTATTTCCATGGATGAAATTCCTGTATTTTAGTAGCTGCAAAAACGTAGTGAGAGTGAGCAGTAGCAGAGGGAGGCAACTTTTCTGTACAGACACGTGTAAACAGGAGGAATGCCTGTGCTTTCGGGCCCTAAATCTAATCATTCCTGGTGTTTAGGGGAGATACTGCTGCCCTGAATAAATACTATAATACTTCTTTTTCCCCTTTTTCTTCATTAATACTGTAACTTTTTTTTGCAGTGAATGTGTCCGCTTGAAGGCTGCTGACATACAACCAGATATTTTCAGTTACCTCTTGCATTTGATGTATACTGGAAAGATGGCACCTCAGCTCATAGATCCTGTTCGACTCGAGCAAGGGATAAAGTTCTTGCATGCATTCCCATTGATCCAGGAGGCCAGTCTTGCCAGTCAAGGAAACTTTGCACACCCAGAGCAAGTTTTCCCATTGGCATCATCATTGTATGGCATTCAAATTGCAGATCACCAAGCCAGAAATCCCACAAAGGCAGTGACGGCACCTGACAAGCCTTTGCGAGAAGCACGGCCCCAGCTCTCGAGAGTGAACCAAGATCAGGTGCACGAACCCTCCCAACTATCCCAGATACCACCACCAAGTTTGCCTCAAGTGCCCCCAACAAATATGGTTCCCCCTGACCCACTGCAGTCTTCACTGTCTCCTGAGTTAGTATCAGCTCCTTCTCACCCTTCACCTGGAGATGAAACCAACATGGAAGCCTCTTCCTCAGACGATCAACCTGCCTCTCTCACCATAGCACATGTCAAACCAAGCATTATGAAAAAAAATGGAAGCTTTCCCAAATACTATGCCTGCCACCTCTGTGGTCGACGTTTCAATTTGCGAAGTAGCTTGCGTGAGCATCTCCAGATTCATACAGGGGTGCCCTTCGCATCCAACCAACACGGGGAAAGTAGCATTCCCTTGTCTCTTTGTAATAATGCTCCTGAAAAAGATGCTATGGATGCGACCGAGGCCGGAATGATCAGTGACAGCGAGCTGCAGCAGATCTCAGATTCACCCATAATTGACGGGCAGCAGCAATCAGAAACCCCTCCACCCTCGGATATTGCTGATATTGACAATTTGGAGCAGGCAGATCAAGAAAGAGAAGTGAAAAGGCGGAAATACGAATGCTCCATTTGTGGACGCAAGTTCATTCAGAAAAGCCACTGGAGAGAGCACATGTACATACATACCGGCAAGCCTTTCAAGTGCAGTACTTGTGACAAAAGTTTCTGCCGGGCCAATCAAGCTGCTAGGCATGTATGTCTCAACCAAAGCATGGATACCTACACCGTGGTAGACAAGCAGACTCTGGAGCTCTGTACCTTTGAGGAAGGCAACCAGATGGACAACATGTTAGTACAGGCCAACAAACCCTATAAGTGCAACTTGTGTGACAAGACGTTCTCCACGCCTAATGAAGTTGTCAAACATTCTTGCCAAAGTCAGAACTCCGTCTTTACTTTAGAAGAGGAAAGATCCATTCTACTCAGCGGGGGAGATGCTGAAACCACAGAGAGCGATCATTCAGTTTTAGACTCTATCAAAAAAGAACAGGAAGCAGTATTGTTAGATTGATTGTGAAACTTGAGGGGGGTGGGTTTGTAACAAAAGGTTATGTTTGTTTATTCATATTTTTTATTAAACTTATCTTCCTCCCCACTCCCCACTATAACTTCACTGACATGAAAGGAAGTCTGGCTCTATTCCCAGTAAAAGCCTAACATTAATAAAGGGTATTATATCAAATTATAACTATTGATTTTAATGATAAGAAAGAAAATATGTAGGAGTAAATTCCTTATCTTGGAAACTATGTTACAGTGATAAATTGCTCAATGACAGGACTGTAAACAATTTGAAAAATTGTTTAATTATACTCTTGAATGCACTGAGAAGGTGAGAAGAAAACTATGTTGGTCAAGTTTCAATTGTTTATTCTCAAACCTGATTACTTGTTAGAAGAAGATTAGTTAAGGAAATTGATTCCTAAATGAAATGCCTATAGCTGTGTCTATTAGTCATTTTACAAAGAAATTCCTTTAATAGAAGCAATCCATTTTTTTTAATCTACACAATTTTTGACAAATGTTTAAGTTCAGATCAGTCCACTGATATTATATCCATTCACAAAGAATAAGAATATGATCCTAAGCACACTTGAGTTGGTGGTAGATCCTATCCATGGGGCTCAAACTTCTAAGCAAAATGTGCTCAGGATCATATTTCATTAAAGTAGCAGTAATAATGTGATGGCAATCATTTTATATGCATAATGTGTGTGCCTGTGTGCGTGCACAAATGTATTTACTTCAGGCATGTATGTACTGCATGCACCCTTTTCAAATTGACCACTTTTTTGAAAACAGTTTTTAATATCAGTAAAAATACTCTTTTCAGAAGCGTATTTAAATTACACTGACCATATGAATATTTATAGCTGAATTAAAATGAATAATGTTGAAGCCTATTATGGCTCAAAACCTGAAGGAAGTGAATTAGAAGAACTCTACAAAGTAGTCCTTGTACCTCCCTCCCTATGGGAGTAACAATTTTCAGCCTGTTTTTGAAATACAGAAAAGAAGAAAAACAATCAAAGCAATTGTCTGAATTTACCTGATTAATAAGTGAAAATTACGAGCAAGGGAATCAGATCTTAATTTTTAATTACTAGCATCATTTTATAACAGAGCAAAATAGAAGAATGACCAAATTATATCATGGCTGGTTTTCAGGTTAAAGTGGAACTTTGAGCGGCATCCTCTCTGTTCTTTGTATTACATTTTCGTAGGTTCCAGTCTGGCAAAATATGCAACAAATAAAGAGGATGCATTGTACAGTCACTTTGCTATGGACCGTCTATCCGCCATTCAAAATCAAGTTGTTGATTTTTATCTTTTAATATATAAATAAATGGATATTCTCCAATAGCCTAAAAAACTAAATTGACAAGTGTTTTCTAAAATCCCACTGAAATGCAGGTAAGTATTTTGATGGGGGAGAAAAGGGAGCAGTAATTAACTCTGCTCTTGTATACATGTTTTGTTTTAAGTATCATCTTTTTTGTGTCTAGCTATGTTCTCCAGTTTGTAAGTTTTTATACTTTATTTCACAGAATAAAAATGGTATGAAAATAATTTTAATTTTTGTCAAGTCAGAACTGATTTATCATATTCCATTACTGCACATATGGTCAGACTTTTGACCTAAGGATTTCCAACACGGCAAAAAAAAGTGATCTGTTGCACTGATCCTGGTAGCTAATTCTGTGCTGAAGCAGCAATAGCAATTGGTGCTGGAGAAGCAAACCTTGTGCATCTCAGGAGCAGTACACAACTGGATGTTTAATAATACCTGGGTTGCCCTTGAATACTTGTGCCCGTCTTAAGCCTGTATTTCTGCAATTCATTTGGAAATTTAATTCTAATAATGGGCATGTGAAATACAGCTGCCCTACCATGTGGCAATAAGATAGATCAATAGAAAAGTATGCAGTACATTAGCAGGGTTCAGTTTACTTCTTAAATAAATGGAACTATTTCACTTCCCCACACCTTCATCAAATCATTGCCATCTGCATAGGCTGAGGACAAACAACACATAGTGCTCCATAAATTGTGAGCCAGCAACTTCCATGATCTTCACCTTATCTATGTTGGTCAGATGTATCTGGAATTGAAGTACATCATATGGAAGACCGTACATGATCCATCCCCTTCTGGGTTGTTCAGAGATGTGATAAGAGTGGAATTCCCAGTGGCCTACAAATTCACACCAGTAATACAGTAGCTCTGTTTTTAATTTCCTTCATGCCAGCTGGTAATTATGTCAGTTTTTCCTGCAGAGCTGAGAGAGCTTGCTGAGATGGCTCTATTGTTGAGATGACCAATTTTATCCCTCTGGTTGTCTAGGGCTTGTATCTTTGATTTTTTAAAATTATATTTATTCATGTGAAGTTTTATATTTGATATCTGTGTTTTTACATAATTTTATTGTGTGCCACTCAGGGTTGCTTTTGGTGAGATAGGCAACTATGTAAATTTGATAAAATAAATAGCTCTGAGAAAAGCTCATGGACAGACCAAGTAGCAGATAGAAGGCAAACCTTTTGCTGGTCCCTGTCTTATGCTTGTTAGAGACTTGAGATGTTAAAGCCATTGGTCCTAACAACAAGTTTAACACAATCTATCACGCAGCAAAAACCAACATGCCAGGATGGGCTGTTTGAGTATAGTATACTATTTACTAAGCAGGATCTCTGGCAAAGTTGTTAAAAACCTGCACCTATAAACCAGGATCTGACTGTATGACAAGATTTGAAAATGTTTCCAAATGTTAATTTGAATTTAGCAGGATAGTTCCATGTGTCTTAAGTATGCAGAGAATTGCATCGCACATTGATTGTATTTGGTGGGATCAGGTTTTGTGGCAACTGGTCTTGTTCCTCACTGTATCAAAGCAATATCTGTGAATGGAAACATGTTCCCTGTACCATGACAAAAAATTCTTCAGTTGCCTTGTTTTTTATTTTGAGACCATCAGTTGCAAGAAGAATGGCTGGTTATATGATATATGCTCTTGGCATTGCTTAGAAAGGCCATAGTATCTTTTTAAAAAAAAACTTCCCAAATCAAGCACTTGTTCCACAACTTCTAGTCAGTAACTATATTGTTATCACCAGATTTTATTTAAATGTTTAACTTTACACAACTATTAACAACCTTAGAGCTATAAAGGGAGATATAAAGATAAAATCCAGGATTACATAGGTCATGCCACCATTGTATTTTGTATTATTATTTCACTTGTTGGAGCTTTTGCAATATGGTTTTCCACAAGCAGATTATAGTTTATTTAAATAATTGGTTTCCCATTAGCTGTTAAAATGATGGCAAATTAAAGTGGCACTTAAATTTTACTTTGAAGTGGGCTGTACATAATAAACCTTTTGTGGATCCGGGTGTCGAAGGCCGCCCAGAAATGGGCTGCCAGAGGCCCGCAGAAGTGTCCCCCAGCCTCAGATCTGGGCAGCAGCAGCCCAGGGAAGGCATCCAGCACCGGGATAGGGCTGCCAGAAGGCCACAAGAGTATCCCCAGCCTCAGATCCAGGCGGCAGCCTGGAAAAGGTGTCCAGCACCCACATCAGGCTGCCGGAGGGCCGTAGAAGCATTCCCCGGCCTCAGATCGGGCGGCGGTGGCCTGGAAAAGGCCTCCAATACTCCAATCCAGTCTCTGGAGGTACACGGAAGCGTCCCCAGCCTCAGATCCAGGTGGCAGTGGCCTGGAAAAGGCCTCTGATGTCCCAATCCAGCCTCTGGAGGCACATGGAAGCATCCCCTCGGCTTCGGTTCCATTCTCTGTTGCAGACAACAGAGGCCTAAAGTACCATGAGATCACATGAGATCAGTAGAGTGAGATCTCGCCCCACTTACATCGCATGATCTTGCGTTACTTTAGGCCTCCATTCTCTGTGAATGCTTCGAAAGCCTGGAGCAGTCAAAAAAGTGAAGGATCTCGATCTTCACAGGGTGAGTATTGAAGGTCTGATGCCTAGGGAGACTCAGGCCGGTGGTGGGAATAACCAGGGTGAATGTTGCAGAGCCTCTGTGGTCACTCTTGTAAGGGTGAATGACTGCTATGATGCTGTAATATTCGTAATTTCAGGACTTGTTCATAAGCACTAGTGAACGCTCGCAACTTGGGGATTACCTGTAAATATTTTCTACTTTTTCTACAAAAATTAAGGCTTCCCTTGATGCAGAAGTATCAACTTTTTTCTTACGCTCATTTGCACTCTTTTCTATTTTTTGTTCCTCTTCATTTCCTTTAATATCTTCTGTCCCATCTTTTTCTGGTGTCAGTTTTTCTTTTTCTAATTCTTCTTCAACAATTATTCCTTCTGTTGTCACTTCTTTCTCCATTTCTTGTTCTTGTTTTTCTTTCTCAGATTGCACTTCTTCTTTAGGCTTTCTGAAGCTTGTCCTTTTTCTAAACCCAGCCCAACTCTGAGTAAAAAACTTTCTCAGAGGTGATGCAGTTTCAGCAGTTGATGGGCTTACTGGAGAATCTGGAGATTTAATCCCATTGTTTTTGATTTCTGGCTCTTTGCTTTCTGCTTCCACAGGGCTTTCTGTTACTTTCTCAGAGGTTTCTCCTTTCATCTCCTCAGCCTGAGTTTCTTCCTCAGTCTTGTCTACAGAGGCAGTGATTTCACTTTGTGTGGCTTCTCCCACTGTCTCTGTCATGAGTTGTTTATAGTCTCCAACTACGTCACTTGACCCTTCTGCAACCTCTGGCTTTACATCCAATAGCTGAACAGGTTCAGCTTTCTCTGTTTTATCCTTTTTAACTGTAAATTTGAATCCAACTAATTTAAAAACCTTTTTAAATCCAACATCATTTGATGGAGATACACCAGGCTGATCTTCTTTTTCTTCTGATGCCAGCTGTTTATTAGCATCTTCTGTGTCTTTCTGTACCTCATCTTCATTTAATTTGGCATTTAATTCCTCTGGGCTGGTCTTGATATCTTCAGTAGATTCCTCTTCCAGAATTAAATCTGCAGCCTTTGTTTCACCAACTGTAAAAGATATTCAAAGTTGATAAAAAATTAGAAATGCCATTATAATTAATAATGTGGGAAGTGTAAATAAAAATAATTGGAAATATAAATAAATTGTATCTTCTCAAGTTTCTTCATCCTTATTCTGAATTTTAAGGAGATATTTTAATGATAATTTCCATGAATTTTAATGCAAGCTATGTGTTATGATTATGCACATTTCAAAAATGGTTCCAAATAAGTGCTTCAGAAGTAGTGCAAGTAAGGTCAAGTCATGATATAATTCTTAAAGGAATTGAAATGCTTCTTTTCAGGCTTATGTGGAAAAAAGATGGTGTGATTTAACAAACAACAGAGAGGTGATTGTGCAGGAGTCTTTTCAAAGACTACACTGTCCTAGTGTGTAGGAGTGGGCTCTATTTTGTGTGGATAATGAGATTGTGAAGTTGTGCAGTGTCAGAAGCAAGCTGGTGGCACAGCTCACTTTTAACTCACTGTGTAATTGTCCAAAAGTGCTCAAATTGTGTTTGAAATACAATTTTTGAATGTCTACTTATTGAACACATTATGAATATCTTAGAAATTGTATGCAATTTTTTTGTATAAATTCCAGTTATACTCCAGTCTAGGATTGCTGATCCACAAATCCCATAATCCTTGCCATGGCCAGAGTGACATGTGAATGGAGTTACTAAAACTTAGTAACAACTAAAATACCATAAATTACTCTAAATTTATTCTAATAATAATAATAGTACAGTTGGAAGGGACCTTGGAGGTCATCTAGTCCAACCCCCTGCTCAGGCAGGAAACCCTATACCATTTCGGACAAATGGCTGTCCAGTCTCTTCTTAAAAACTTCCAATGTTGGAACATTCAACTTTTCTGGAGGCAGGTTGTTCCACTGGTTAATTGTTCTAACTATCAGGAAGTTTCTTCTTAGTTCTAGGTTGCTTCTCTCCTTGATTAGTTTCCACCTGTTGCTTCTTGTCCTGCCTTCAGGCGCTTTGGAAAATAGCTTGACTCCCTCTTCTTTGTGGCAGCCCCTGAGATATTGGAACACTGCTATCTTGTCCCCCCTCATCCTTCTCTTCATTAAACTAGACATACCCAATTCCAGCAACCATTCCTTATATGTTTTAGCCTCATCCCCTAATCATCTTTGTTCTCTGTACTCTTTCTAGAGTCTCAACATCTTTTTTACATCGTGGTGACCAAAACTGGGTGCAGTATTCCAAGTGTAGCCTTACCGAGGCATTGTAAAGTGATATTAACATTTCACATGATCTTGATTCTATCCCTCTGTTAATGCAGTTAATTTTCTAAGTTAGAAAATTAAATATCTACAGGCCTTAACATTTGAACTAAATAAACCTATGCAGCATTTTCTGGACTGTTGCCAAAAAATCATTCCTCAAAAATCAATCTTGTATAAAAAGATCAAAACTCATAACTTCCTTTGATCTTTTCCAGAATTCCAAGGAATCTTTTCTGTAGCCATAAACATCTCTTTACCTTCTTCTGTACAAACTGCTTGCTGTTCTTTCAGCACTTCTGGTTTGTAGCTGAGCTCTATATGCTCTTTGGTGATTTCATTAATGCTGGATGTCTATCCATTTTTGTGTAAAATCTATGTTGAGAAATGAAATATAAGAAGGAAAAAGGAGAGAAAAGGTAAGTCAATCACTATATAATTTTTTAATTACTTTGTTTAGTAGAAAGAGAATGTATTTCAGAATATGTCTTTTACAGTGTGGAAATCATAAAATTTATCTCTATGGCAGGTGGCTTGATCACACTTCTACGTAAGTTTTTCAAAGCAGATGCTTCCAAACCAATTTGACAATTTGGAAGAATTTCTGTATATGTGGTAACATCTTTTTAAAACTTGACTTATCAATTGAAGTATGAAATCAGATTAGTTCTAAGCTGAATTGATTATTGGAATGAATACATTACTATGACATTGGAACCAGGGGAGGATAACACCAGTATGTGTATATTGTGTTGGTCTTTTTTAATACACCTCAGGGAATTTCTCTCTAGCAGAGTGTGTGCTTTGGGGAGGGGGTGTTACTTATATGATGCCTCATGGTTTTGTGTGTGTGTGTGTGTGTGTGTTTGTGTGTGTGTTGCCCTCCCTCCTTCTCCCGGGGGTGCAAGTAGGGCAGCATGGGAGAGGAAGGTGCAAAAGAACACAGACAATGCAGGACCAGGATGCCCTTCATCACTTCTAGAGAATGAGGCATGAGGTGAGACCAGGAGGTACCGGAAGGCCACGCCTCCCAAGGGGGCTGACTAAAGTGCCCCGGCTCCTACTCCTCAGCCTTAGTGGTGGGAGGGGGCAGAGCTCCTTTTGACAGACAAAAGGTAGGAAAGAGTTTATTACTGTGAAGGTGCTGGCGACGGAGTGCCCTGCCTCAGAAGAGCTGAGTAGCCACCATTACTGCCGCTGCCATGCCCACTCCACCAAACTTCACCCCCTCCCCCCACAGAGGGCAGGGTGGCAAAGGGAGGCAAATGCCTGCGCACTCCCCAGCAGGTGCTCAGGGCTCCCCCAGAAAGTTTGCGCACCAAGATATGAAGCAGAACATCCTCCAGAACAGGGGTTCCCTAACCTGTGGGCCATGGCCCACTACTGGGCTGCAGCCACTTGAACACTATGCCACATGATGGGATGGCCAGTGCACACGCATGTGCACTCATCCTCCCCCCATACTATTTTTATGCCTGCCTCCCTTTCTGGGAATCCAGAAAGAGTGACACCCTTGCCAAACTGGCAGCCTCTTCCAGATGCGCGCTATGGGACAGAGACTGTGGTACCTTGGAGGGATCTTCCGGTTCCCCAGCCTTGGCCACTATTTGTGTTGGCATCTGCTCTCCCTGGCTCCCTGGCTGAGAATCTCCTGCAGTGGTGTCATCCACGGTTCCATAGAGCTGGCCTCTCCCACATCTGTTTCCGACAACCGTTTCTCCGACACCTCGGGAGGGGGGGGGGCACGATGCTTTTCAGCTGCGCTCTTCAGCTGCTCGGGAAAGCAGTCAGGCTGCACCTGAAGCAACCCAGGAGGTTTTTGCAAACTCCTTTACAAAGAAAACTGTCATTCCCTCATTATTACTATACTGTGTTGAGAGGACAGTAGTTGAATCCAGACATAGTCTAAAATAGTCTGTAAAATAGACCTATTGTACTCTGTGAGACATGTGAAAAGAAAAGAAAAAAGATTTGTAGTCCAACCCTGAAAATTAATTGGTCCTTAAAATGCTAGGTTATCTGCAATGTTATTAATACTGGTGTATTTTATGCAGTTTTGCTATAATAAAAAGTAAAACTTAGACGGACTGTAAACATTTCCAACATTTTAATTAATGAATAAATTGAATACATGTTTGAGGAAGTAATTATATATGTCCTTGTTATCATTTGATCTGTAAGGTTTTGAGTATATTTTTGGAAGATAAAGCTGTATTTCTAAATTATATCTAATGATACCAATAGGACCTGATTTACTCACCTACGATAAAGTGAAATATGTGGATAATATATCTAGTGATTCCCCTAAGATAAAATTGAATAGCTTAATTTTTAGACAGAATAATCTCTTAACCTTAAACCTAAGGATAAATTTACACACCATTATAAATTCTACCATTTAGTGAGATTCTCTTATAAAGTCAACAGGGATTCTGTTGTGAGATTCTCTTATAAAGTCAACAGAAAGAGTGGAGAAATTGACAAAGAAAGGTCTCAAACTTTCACTTATATAAGGATAAATACTTTTTTTCTTAATACAGAATGGGTTCTTTATGTTATTTCCAAGATCAGATTAAGTTAAAGTTGTTTACAAAACCAAATATGGAACATAGGATTTTATGTTCCAATACTGAATTAATTTTTTCTCATGGCAGTCTACTTAATTCAACAATAAATATTGCTATACCAAGGAATAAGCAGAAAAATTTGAGCCAAGTAAAAAAGGCTTTCCACATTAGGTAGAAGGATCACATCCACAAGATCACTTTAAAGATGTTTTCCCACTTAAATTCTTTCAGGCAAGTTACAAGAAATTACTCTGCTAGAATGGAATAGGTCATGGGCAATGACTTGCCTTACCAAAAATGTATATATTTAAACTGGGAAAAAAAGATGCTTCACAATTGTGAAATAATTGGCTACGCATACCATAGTTGGGACAAGATATAAATAAAGCTTTCTTGCAGGTCTCACCTCTAATAAACCCATTTAGGCTTTTTCAAGTGCTTCCAGCCAGCAGAGTAGAGAATTGAGGATGCTAGTCATTCAGTCAAATAAATTAGGGGAGAAAAATAAGATACGGTAGATATAGATATTGTGCCTGCTTCCCTAGGGCTGAGAGTGACTGGCCCAAGGTCATCCAGCTGGATTTGTGCTAAGGTGGGGACTAAAATGCCTGGTTTCTAGCCTGGTGCTTTAACCACATCAAGCTGGCATTCAAGTAAGCGATAAGATTTAATAAAAGCATTTAGTTGCTGTAAGAAGGGTGATGTTTTCTTTAAGTGAATCTTCTAGTGATTTCTGGCAACAAGTAGCTTGCATTTTCTTTTTCTTTTTAGTGTCTTTTTTTCCTTCCCACTCTAGTCTACAGGCTTGAAACCTTATATTTGCTTCCTTTGGGAATATCGATGCCATTTCCATGCAATTCCTTTAACTTTCTAATAAATACATTTACATTAATCCTTTCCAGGGCTTTTTTTTTGTTATAGAATGCCCAGAAAGGAGTTCTGACACCTTTTTTGGATGGAACCTTGTAGGGTAGGCAAGGCGGGTTGTATGACATGTGTGAGTTCCGGCATCTTTTGTTTTTACAAAAAAAAGCACTGATCCTTTCTAATATACATATTCCCACTAGGAATACCCGAAAGTCTTCAATTTGGTATTTGACATAGCTTGATTTGTCAATAGAAATTTCAGCAAATATCAAACAAGTTAAATACTTGTGAAGTGTAGAAATAAAAATCTTCATCAGGGTCCAGTCCAAGCTGGGAATCAAAAAAATGGAGACTGCTTTAGAAAGAAATTTGGAGTTTATTGAAGAGCAAAGCCAGACAGAAGTGTGGTTCTGGGAAAGCTGACCACATGTTGCTGGGAGTGGTGGGTTTTTACACCCACCACTGTTTCCTGTTCCTGTTTGAGGCTTTGTATTTCCTATGTCATGTACTTTGACCTGAGTCTGAGTGTGCCCTTTTGGTATTGGTGGGTTAATCGTATTATGTCCCCGAAGGTCATGTCTTTTAGAGTTTGGGTGGGATATGTAGATTTTAGAGGTTCTTGTTTTCCTAATCTCATAGCTTCTAGCTTCCTGGCCCCAACCTTCCTGAATTGATTATTACATCTGCATTTCTAAAAGATGGTTTCTGCTGAGTTTTCTGGCTGGGAGGAAGGAAAAGTTTCTGCCTTTTAAAGATCTTCTTCATTATTCTTTTGGAGAAATATATTCTGCCTTTTTAATATTTCCCAAAATATTTATTTCTCTGGATTATTCCCACAGAAGGAAACAAACTCAGAAGTTCAGGGAGGACTGCATGGCAGATGGATTTATTTTAAAAATCTATTTTTTTTCCCTTCAAAATTATATTAGTTTATCAGAATAAAAAGTATAAAGGAAAATAAAAATAATGGGAAATTAGAGGAGGAAAAGGGGAAAAAGAGGATGGGATAGAAGCGGGAAAAGAAAAATGATTTGACTGTTTAGCACAGTAGATTATTATAACCTGAACTTTTTACTTGTACACAGTAGTATACTAGCCATTTCTATAATAACACCTATCTAATCAGCAAAACCAAAATCAAACTTCCATTTTTTTCATCACAAGCACAAAGTCCAGAAACAGTTTCCAAATGAAAACAAAATTAGTTATGTTCTTTTCTCTGAATAAAACAATCAATTTAACCATCTCTGCTTTTTTCCTTGCTGTCGCTATGTGCGCTTATTAATCTTTATAGACTATCATCAAATATATATTAACTATATATTAACTATATTCTTTCAGATTCTTTAAAATTAAAGAGAAAAAACTATTTTCACATCTATAATGTAAACTTTTCTTTATAAACTTTTCTTTAAAAATATTTCTAAAATCGACTTCCGGTTCCAGTACGCGGCAACGCCGGTCGTGCCTGGCGACTTGTCTCCAGCCTGGCTGTGTTTTCTGTGTTGATTGACCCCCCAGTGGGTCGAAAGTTGCCCTGGAGGGGCAACCACTGAGAAGGAGGCTTGCTGGTGGCTGAGGGAGAGCGGCAGCTTTTCCCGCGGTTCCAGCTATTTCTTTAGGGCCGACGGAGCAATGATCGTCCTGCAAGATGGCCGATTATCCTGCTGCACCAGCCGAAGTCACAATTACAGCTAAGCGATATTAGACCCACTGCAGAGGATCTGAGTGAGACCTCTTTAGCCCCTCTCTTTCCCTTACTTGGTTTTTTTTTTGCCTGAAAAAACTTGGGTTGGAATTATTTCCCCATTTGGAAAGGGCGGCTTCTGTATGCGTGGGAAGAGAGGCGTTGAGAATAAAAACCTGTTAAAGACTACACTCTATTTTTACTTATTTTGGGATATAGAAAAAAACGCTTTTTTGAATTTTATTAAGAGTTAATATACTTCTTTCTCCACCTTTTCCTTTAAAAGAGAGAAAAAAGGGAAAAAATGGTGTCTGGAAAAGTTTCTTTTTTATTTACTGAGGACATCTAGTGGTGAAAAGTTAATGTTGCAACTATTCTTTGGATAGAAACCTGACCTTCAAAATATTCCTAGAAGAGATAAGCTGGTGCAGCTGTGAGAACTGAGGGGGTGGACACTGTTTAATTACAGCCTTCATTAATAATAATAATAATAATAATAATAATAATAATAATAATAATAATAATAATGAAAATACCCTTTTTTGATTACTTTTAAAATGGAGAAACTCCACCCTCATTTAAATTGCAAGCTTATACTGGAAAAGATTTATGAGGTTTCTGAAGAAATTTGTGCTATAAGGAAAAGGATTACTACAGAACGAAGAATCAATGCTACCCCAAACTTTCAAACTGACCTTCAGATTACATCTGTTTATGCTATAAACCAAAACATACCAGAAGAGGAATTAAAGGAAACTAAAGAGGAATTTGTTACAATGAAAGAGATCACCACAGAACTAAGAATCAGAGATTCTTCTTCAAATTTTAAAAGTGACTTTCAGATTACACCTGACTACTCTACAAATCAAAATACACTAAAAGATGACTTCATTGAGGATACAGAGGAACTTATTTCATCCTACAAGCATCTTATTTATATTTGTGAGGACCAGAAAAGACAAAGATTGAGATTTGAACCTTTAATGCAGCGAGGCTTCAAGAATAAGAGAAATGGAGGTCCAATCCAGACGACAGGAAGCTTATTACTGCTTCAATTAACATCACAAGCAACAAAGAGAGATTTACTGGTTGGAAGGGAAGCATTGTTGTGAAAACCTGCTTGGCAAAAAAAAAAAAAAGCCTAGAATAAGATTGAAAAGAGAAATTTAAAATTATATATATTGGATATAAGGCATTTTAGAACTATGGACTGAGTTAAGGATTAAGTTTTTGAATAGAAATAAGAAAAAATGGGTGATTAATGTATGAAAATTACTATATAATGGAATGAAGAAAAATGAAGAGATGTTTTAGTTTGGGATTGACTTAATAATTAATTGAATGTGATTTTAATAAGATGATGTGTTCTCTACTCTTCTTGTTGGGAATAACGACAGAAAAATACGACAAGGGAACAATCTACCTGCTGCTACACATCCTTTTGCGCAAAAATGGAAGAGCAAGGAAATTCCCACAGAGGAAGAGTTAATACATAAAATATTAGCATGTGCGGAAATGGACAGGCTCACAATGATATTAAAAGACAAATGTGGATCAGTTTATTATGAAACCTGGGATAAATTTTACTGCTGGAGGAATTTGAAGAGGACGGTCGGGATTAAAGATGAATGTTAAGATAGAAATATATGTTATTTTAGAACAAGTATTGTATATAAAACTTAGATGTATATGTAGAGATGAAGAATTGATTGTAAAAAGTGGAATAATCTGATAAGAATGTATATACTGGAATGTCACGTTAAATCCAATGTTTGTTTGTTTTTAACTGTATTATAAATAAAATTTGTACAAAAAAAAGATGATGTGTTCTCTCTGATAACATGGATGATATTAGGTTTGATAATTAATTGGATGAAAACAGAACCTTGTCTAAGGGATTCAAATGATTTAAGGTTATTATTTTGTTAACAAAAAATTGATGGATTGATGGATTAGATATATATAGGATAGATTAATTTTTATTTTAATTGGGAGATATTGGTGGAAGAAGAAATAAATAAGATTTATGATGAAATTAAAGAATTAGGACATATTTAGAAGGGATACCTGAACTGATAATGTGTGTATTTGAAGTTAAATTTGATTATGGTCTTGTAATTGCATAAAGCTTTAAAACAGGTTTATTTATTTATTTATTTATGAGACTTATATACCGCTTTAAGTGCAAGCACTCTCTAAGTGGTGTACACCAGTAAGCAATGTATATATATATATATATATTTCACATTGCCCCCAACAATCTGGGTCCTCATTTTACCTACCTCGGAAGGATGGAAGGCTGAGTCAACCTTGAGCCGGTGAGATTTGAACCGCTGACCTGCTGAACACAGTCAGCTAAAGTGGCCTGCAGTACTGCACTCTAACTGCTGCGCCACCTCGGTTTAGGATTAATAGAAATTTAAGGTAGAAATAGACTAGTTTAAATATATAAGCTATTTGAGGGAAATAGAGAGGGAATATTTGATGTATTGATTGAATTACTTATATATGTTTTGTTTTTGGATTTTCGATTACCCCAGCCCCACAGTGTGTCTCGAGCACTTTGTATTAATTAAAAAAAAACAATAAAATTTGTTTAAAAAAATATTTCTAAAATCAACAAATTCTAGTACATTTTCAACTTTCTCTTAACAAACATACTTTAAGGTTCATTTGGAATAATATTTTACAAGATTTAGCAATTACTCAAGCATTATATATGAAGAGGGGGAAAAGCCCCAGTTTCAAAACCACTTTACAGTCACAAAACTACATGAGAGCTTTCTTTCAATTACATGCATCAGATCAATAAAAATCCAACTAACTCCAATTAGCTCATGAAATTTAAGTCATTCCCTTCAGTTTATCCTCATCAAATAGAGTCAGATGAATTTCTGACTTTCAACACTCTGCTCCTATTTTGTGCTCCTCAGCCTCTGTCACTCAAGATGGCTGCTTCATTCTGAGTACAGGTAGTCTTGACTTATGATCAGTCACTTAGTAAACAAAGACACAACTAATCCCCAAAAAGGTAGTTAGGACCTAGATTCAACTCATATTTATGACATTTGCAATGTCCCGGTGATCACCTTCGGCAAACTTCAGACAAGCAAATGCAATGGGGAAGCCAGATTCACTTAATAACTGTGTTACTAACTTAACAATTGCAGTGATTCACTTAACAACTGTGACAGGAAAGATCGAAAAATGGGGCAAAATTCACTTGTCTCACTTGGCATCAGAAATTTTGGGCTCAATTGTGATCATAAATCAAGATCTACCTATATTGGGTTCTTGGCAACCAGCTCACATTTATGGCTGTTTGCAGTATCCCATGGTCATATCACAATTTGTGACATTTCCCCCCCCCCCAGAAACCAGCATTTACTTTCAGCAAAAAAAAAAAAATGGCAAAAAAATATCCATTGCAGAAAATGAGTTTGCTTAACAATCCTAACAATTTAAAGACCGCCACAAAAAATGTCATAAAATTGGATCTGTCACATGATGACCTCTTAATGCATGATTTGCGAGCATAATTCCAGATTCAGTTACAGTAGTAAGGTGACGATTGCCAGTAATGGAAAAGCTGATCCTCTACTTGGATAGACAGGCAGTATTTAAGAGGAACCGTCCCATAAATATATTATAGTACTCAAAAACTGATAGTATCTAGTGGTTTTAATCTTTATAATCCGATCTGAGGACAATTGTATTAATTAGTTGTATCTTTCAAGAGGAAACAGCCCTATTAAAACAATAAGGAGAGTGTTCTCCCACAAATATAATGAATTTGTAAGGAGTGGGAATCCAAAATACCTAACTGGCTGCATGGGGGGAATAACAGCATTTTGACTTTTAAAGATGGGCTTTGTTATGTTCCAAACCCCAGTCTGTCAGTGATGACATCAATTGATCTTCTAATGATGCACTTGTATTCCATGGCAGTTGAAAAACAGTTAAGAGACAAGTCACCTAGGGTCTAGAGATGCAGAGAATGCAAGACCTAGTTGAAAAGATTCAGAAAAACAGTAGAGAAATGGGATCTAAAGATGGCAGAAGATGTAGGATATGTTTTCTGTGCTGTCCTTGTACTAGGGGTTTGATAATGTAAAAGAAGATTAAGATGTTTTAAAATGTTTTATGTTCATTCCTGAATATTTCTATGTGAGTTGAGCTTCAGTGGATAGCAACTGTTTCCAAATAGGATTCAAACTGCACTTTGGGGATATTTTTTAATTCAGGAATCAAATAAAATAATTAGTAAAAATGGATTAGAAGGCCTGATACAATGATTATTATATTTATATCCCACCTTTAATTTATCCAACTCAAGGCAGTACACATAATATTCTTGCCTCCTATTTTCCCCAGAACAATTGTCCTGTGAGATGGATTGAACTAAAAGACTGAGTAGCCCAAAGTCAATTTTTCTAGAACTCATGCTCTCCAAACTGACTCTTTATTGATTAATACAAAAATATTTTTAATCACTACCAGTAATGAAGAAAATATTTATGTGGAATTTTGTCAAATGCATCACTCTTATCATTGGGGAAAAATAATACTGCATTTTCCTTTTTACTAATTCTAATGGGGGAATAATAACACCAGCTCCACAATTACCATAATTTGGGGCCAACATTGTGGATATGCTGGGAAAAAAGGAAACTCTGCAAACTCTTACAAATCCACGGCTGCTCCCAACATACCTCTTTTATATTAGTTGTTGCCCCACTAGCACCACTAGTGGAGCATCAGTTCTGGAAAGACAATCCATAAATGTTACCCAGTAATAGGCCTTCTTGAAGTCTGCCAAAGGAATTGTAGTTATGGCCAGTTTCTGGCAAGGATATAATTGTTCTTTAATACTAATAAAAAGACTCTTCCTTTTTAAAATCACAAAAATATCACTTTTAAACATGTTTATTAAAGTCATCTTTTATATTTAAAGTGGTTTCATTTTTCACAGACAGTTAAGATAAAAACCTGCTTCATATCTGAAGATTAATGTAAGCACTGCCAATCTAGCACAATATGAAGTATCAGTTTAATTTGAAAAGATCAAAAGCCTTTCATTCTAAGAGTTTCTATGGCTTCAGGATGACCAAATGTAGCTTAAAGTCAGGTACTTTTTTAATTCCTTAGGTCAAACTATATAGTAAGAAAGAAATTCAACAATGTTTTCCATGGTAAAATATCCAATTGCATCTTAATTAAACAATGACATCCCATGCTGAACGTGTTACATCATCTGAACAAACAGTTTTGCTAATCAGACCGTGCAGAGCAGTAATACATTGCCCATTAACTTTTCTTTCATTTATTTTAAGGACAATGGCATAGTACCAGCCCACAAATCTTTTTGAACAGAAGTCTCTAGTAGTTATTGAAATTTGTAGTTCCTTTTTAAAGTCCTCCCATAAGGCAGTTTTCCTGAAACATCTGTTTTCTCAGAGCAGTGGCTGCAAATGGAAAAAGATTTTGATTTATCCTGTTGCACAACTCCAAAATAAGTTATCAAATAAATAAATAAGTGTGCAGTGCTTTAGATTTGATTGGGAAGAGGTGTTGTGAAGCACATGAGAGTACAAATATAGAACCTGTGATACATTAAAGAAGACACAGAATCCTAGAGAAAGACATGTCTAGTTTAATAATGGAGCATATATTTTAGACTATATATAGGTAGTTCTTGGCTTATGATCAGTCGCTTAGTGATCATTCAAAGTTACAACAAACCCTCTCAAAGTTAATTACAACCCAGTTTATTTATACATACTGTATATATATTATGTTTCATCGACAAGAATAAAATGCAAAAACAGAGAAAACAGGAAAACATACATCCAACAGTTTAAAAAAAAAGTACAAAAAAGAGGTAAAAAAATGACTCAGACAGCAAATAAGTCTAACATTAAGCATACAAAAAAAAAATCCTAGCTGAATGCTGGAAATAAAATATAATTTACAAAAAACAGTAAATTCTCCTCCCCTTAAATAATGGCTCTACAACTAATAATAAGCTTTCTCATTCTTATTTAATGAGAAAAGTATGTAATATATGTTTATATATAAATATATAAACAAATATTTCAGATGAGATTTTTATTTAATATTCAAGTATTAAATAAAATAAGTATTTTATATATATATATTAAATATATATATATATATATTAAAAACGTAAAAAAAGTCACAGGTTTTTTTCCTGAGTATTATGCTAATCTTCAAATCCCTCTGTTACCTATCTGTTATTGTATTTAATTCATATAAAGTACACAAGTGGCTTCCAATCTCTTGTCTAGTCTTTTGTATCAAATCAAAGCAGTTGGTTTTGCCATCTCTGCTACGGTACTACAGTCAGTTTTAAAATCCATTCTTCCACAGTCAGCATCTCTTTTCCTTTCCAGTGCTTAATGAGTACAATCCTTGCAGTGGTCACCATGTAAAGAAATAACATCTCAAATTGTTTTTTGATTGGTTTATTTATAATACCTAAAAGAAAAACTTCAGGTTTCATTAATATTTGTATTTTAAATATCTTCTGCATTGTCATTATTGTATTTATCCAGAATGTTTTCACATATTTGCAAGACCACCACATAAAGTAAAATGTACCTGGATTTTGATTACATTTCCAACACTTGTTAGAAGTCCCTCTATACATTTTTACTAACCTGTCTGGAGTCAAATACCAACAGTACCTCATTTTCTAAAAAAAATATTTTAAGCTATAATTCAAAATAAATTTTAATCCATAAGTCCATAAATTCTCCCATTAGCATTGTTATATCCAAAATTTTTCATCTATTTTACCCTACAGTCTTTGACATGTTCACCTTCCAGATTCAAGTAACATTTTGTATACTTTAGCAATCTAAGTAGTCGTCTTGAGATAAATTGAGATCCAATTCAGATTTAACTCCTGTGATAACAAAACTATTTTATCAAGTTTAAATCTTTCAAAACTTCTATAATAATTAAACCAATCATCAAATCCTTCACTTACTAAGTGTTCTCTTGTCTTTATCTTGAGTTCCTTTTTTTCAAATGTTAGTAAGTCCCAGTATGTCATCCATTTACATCCTACCGTTCTATGTATGTTCTATAACCAAAGTGGCACTTTTTCAGCCAATCTTCTTTTATATTTCCACCATACATGCCCAATCGATTGCCTAATGATCTTAAAACCAACGTTAACTTTTACTTTGTAAAAGTGAAAATAGGCATGCTACCCAAATCTCAAATCTAACAATCTTAGATATTTAGAGTTATTCCATGTTTTAACTATACCAAACAACAAGCATCATAATATAATCTAAGATCTGGCAAACTCAGACCTCCTCTCTCTTTAGAATCCTGTAAGAGCTTGTATTTGATTCTTGGTTTTTTATTTTGCCAAATGAATTTAGATATATCTTTCTGCCACTGTTCAAAAGAAGAATCTTTAATCAATATTGGTATACTCTAGGGTAATATATTTATTTTAGTTACTGAAATTCTTATCATTAATGACAATTAAAGTTTTGCCGTCTGCTTAAATCCAACTTTATCTCCTTATTTTTACATAGGTTTTTAATATAACTTAGAATTTTTGTCTGTAAGGATCATTCCCAAATATTTTACCTTTTTCACAACTTTAAAACCAATTTTAATTTCCAAGTTCTTGCGATCTTCCACATTCATATTAAGTCAATATTGTTCTCTTTATTTTTAAGCCTGGCATTTCTCCAAATAGTTTAATCTTCTTCAATATTCTCTAACAGGTCTTGCACAATCAATACCAAATCATCAGCAAAAGCACAAAGTTTATAGTTGTGCACTTTAATTTGTAATCCTTTTGCTCTTTTGTCTTGTCTAATATTCCTATTTAACAGTTTCAACACCAAAATAATAAAGGGGATAAAAGACACCCGTCTTGTTCCTTTCTGGATTTCACATGATTTTGTTAAGTCCCCATTCACCATAATCCGAGCTGTCTGGAATGTATAAATGGATTTCAAACTCTATGTAAAGCCCAATCCAAAATCCATCCTTTCCATTACTTTAAACATGAAGCCCCAGTTCAAATTATCAAAGGTTTCTCCTGCATCTAGAAAAATTAATGTGGCCTGTTTGTTGCTACATTGTTGTAAATGTTGAGTTATATCCAAGATTACTCTTACATTGTTTTTTAATTGTCTTTTGGGTAAAAAAAACCACACCACATGTAATCCAGTATTCTTATATGTAATCCTGTAAAACTTTTTAAAGTCTTTCAGCTAAGATAGATGTGAAAAGTTTGTAATCATTATTCAGAAGAGAAATTGGCCGTAATTCTTCACAGAGGTTAAGTCCAGTCCTTCATTAACAACCTGACTTAAAGTTGCAGCTGTTGCATTGCCCTAGCGATTCTTCACTCTTATGACTGACAAGGACATTGCACAGCCCCCTCACTATCTCTTCCATCCATCTTACTGGTTCCCCACAGGCCTTTGGCATGTTCCCAACCTGGCCATTCAGCTACTCAAGGGAGCCTAACGCCGGGTAGCAGAAGCTACTGATGCACAGGGGGCTGTTAACAGTCCAGCCAATGCTAAGGGACACGATGAGATATGAGGCTCAGCTTTCTTAAGAGAAGATGCCTCATGGCAACCTCGTGCTATTCTCCAAGCGGTACTATTCTCGCAAGCCTATAGGGGTTGTTTTTAAGGAGGTTTCGTTTGTGGAGCTTTCTTTAAAAAATGGACCTCACCCCCACCCCCACCCCCGAGGCTCACAAGAATAGTAACTTGCTTGCAGAATGGCATGAGGTGGCCATAAGTCAGCCTCTGTAAAAAAGTTGAGCCTCGCATCATAACGGCCTGATGCCTCTAAAAAACCCAGAAAGATAAATAAGTGCTGCTGGGCCCTGGAGCTGGCTGAGGAACAGGCTGAATCCTGCAAGTCCCTGAAGTGGCTGGATGGGAAGCAGGCCAAGGCCTACAAACTATAACAGCCCCTTTACACCTGCAGCTTCTGCTGCCCAACTTTAGGCTCCCTTGGGAGAAGGCAGAGGCCTGAAGGGACCCTGAAAGGCAAGGAGCAGAGCACAGGGTGTCTCAGGAGGTGGCAGAGATTTTGGGAGGCTTTAAACAGTTCTCCAGACCTCCTTGCCTAGACTGTTAAGACATCATCTGGAGCAGGTTGTCATGAATAATGATGTGATTTATGATCACCTTTTTTAAAAATATAAAAACTATTTCTCAACTAAAGCTCTAGGGCAGGAGTGTCAAACCTGCAACGTCACGTGACGTGTTGTGACATATTGCAATTTTTTCCCCATTGCCGGAGCTGGGGTAGGCGCAGTTTCGGCCTGACGCATCTGGCCTGTGGGCCGGCAGTTTGACATCCCTGCTCTAAGGGCATCCAAAACCTTTTGCTTATGCACAGATGCCAGTACTACAGTTACATAGGGATTACACACCCAAGAAGTCACAACACAACAATGAATTATTTGAATTTTATTTAATCCATGAAAATCTACCTTAAAAACAACATAGAAAATCAAAATATAATCCAATACAATCAATTAGAAGAAACTGCAAAAGCTTGGAGTTGAGGCACAAGCTACAATTTGCAGGATTGTCTGAAGTATTTTTGAGGCCAAAGCAACACGCTGTATCAAAGCAATATCTGTGAATGGAGACATGCTCCCTGTACCATGACAAAAATTGTTTGGGTGCCTTATTTTTTGTATTGAGACCATCAGTTGCAAGAAAAATGACTAGTTATATGATTTATGCTCTTGGCATCGCTTAGAAAGGCCATAGTATCTTAAAAAAAAACTTCCCAATCAAGCACTTGTTCCTCAACTTCTAGTCAATAACTATTTACATTGTTATTACCAGATTTTATTTAAATGTTTAACTTTACACAACTATTAACAACCTTAGAGCTATAAAGGGAGATATAAAGGTAAAATCCAGGATTACATAGGTCATGCCACCACTGTATTTTGTATTGTTATTTCACTTGCTGCAATATGGCTTTTCATAAGCAGATTATAGTTTGTTTAAATAATTGGTTTCCCATTAGCTGTTAAACGGGTGCTATAAAATTAAAGTGGCACTAAAACAAATCTTATTTTGAAGTGGGCTGTACATAATAAACCTTTTGTGGATCACATAAAGAAAATTAGTCAGGCAAGAATAAATTCCAGAAATATACTGTATATTCTAATTTCAGCAGATCTATTGAAAAAGATACAACACAGAAATAAAGGCAGATGAGTCACATTGCTGGCTCTGCCTCTCCTTTTAGATGATGTAGAGGACCCTTGTTCCCCAAGAAAAATGTCTGCCTGAAGAAAAAAATGCTAAATAGTGACTTGTATGTAGTGATTGTAGTTTTATATTTTAATTTTTATTGAAATTAAATAGAGCTATATTTCTTAATAATAAATACATTTGTGTAATCTATACTATCAACTTTCAGAAAGGAAATGTTCTAAGGAACTATAGGTTAACTTATTCACTGGCTTTTGAAAGATAAAAATTAACTTTATGAAATACCACAAGATTGTATTTAATAAAAGAACTAATGAAAGTGACAAAGCTAGTATTTTGCACCCAGAACAAAATTTGTAGCAAGGGAAGATGATATAATAAAGAATACACTAATTAATTTTGGGACACCTATTAATGAACATTTTAAATATTATAAGCTACTAAATAGACTATCTAATTGAGAGAGCAACAATACCTCCTTGTTTCCATCTTCAAGTAAATTAAATTTTCTTACCTATTTTATCACACTAAGGAATTGTGGGACAAGGCAGAGGTCCAGAAGGAAATAGACGTGTGTAATCTATACTATTAACTTTCAGAAAAAGGAGCCTGTAGGTTAACTTATTCATTGGTTTTGAAAGATAAAATTAACTTTATGAAATACCATTCAACTGGAGTGAAGAAATTGTTTCATTATGCTCTTCTGTCCTGTCTAAGAAAGAGCACATACCAACCGGTAGCAGCATATGCAAGTGTTCATTGTTTAGATGTGAAAAGTGTACACATATTGGAATGAAAAAACTACTTTTTATTGGGACATACTTGAACAGATTGACAATTTTTAAGTATTTTGATGAGGTCAGTGTGATGGAAAGATCAGACTTTTCCATTACTCCAATATTACTTGTGGAAGCAAAGAGATCAAATTGAATTTCTAGATGGATACTGATTGGCTGATTTAAGTTATGATTGCCATTCTGGCCAGGGAGAAACTACTCACTGCTGCTATGGCTTCTTCTTGCCTTTGGCGCCACTTAATCGTTTCTGATGAGCAGACAGGGCTTATTATCCCTTGTGTCTTCCCTGACTGATACATTTAAAACTGAGAAAGGTGCAAAAGATTTCCTTACACCAAAATGATCTTTGGGTACCTGGATTCCACTCCGTTCCTGTATCAATGAAGATAATCACTAAAATAGAAAGGTTGAATTAAATATGTGCTAAAAGAAACAGCCATTTATAATTTAAAAAGAAATTGTTTATATCTTGATATTGACAGATCTAGTAGATGATTTTTTTTAAAAAAAAATCAAAGATACCTACTCACCTTAGTATAAGTGATTTTTTCTTTTTGTACAAAAGGAGTAACATCTTTTACTATTAACTTGCACAAAACAGCCCACTGCAATGTCACAATGCATGTACAGGATTGCATATTATTATTTGTCATATTTGCCTTTTATAGCTATTCCAGATATTATGTAGAATCAACTGTATGAAATATTTGCCATTCCGTATTTTAGCTGAATAAAAGTAGTATTATTAGCGGAAATTTATTTATTCTAAGTTATAAAATGTATTTAGCCGCCACTAGATGGTGCAGTCGTATCAATGATCTTTCCATTTTATTTTCCATTGTGCAGCTCTTAAAAGTATGTATTTATAGGCTCCTGGGTACATTTCAAATAAAATATAATACAGGTAGGACAATGAGCCTGCTAGGCCTTGGAAAAAGCTCCGTTGGGTAGATATGAAGACTACAAAGTGCAATTTAATTTGATTGGCTAAACAACTTGGTGATTAGAAGATCAAATTCTGAAAGAATATTGTAATGATCATTTGAAGTCTTCCCATTTTGTATGCGCAACTTATTGTGACCTTGCATTATGAGTTGAGCGCATTTATTCCAGACATCCTAACTCTTCTTATAATGGATTTATTCTGAATATGAATGCAAATATAAATGTAAGCCAAATCTTTTTTTAAATTACTTTAAAGAAATCACAGTATATCTCACTGTTCATGAATCTATGAATTAGATTTACAATTTACTAACAGATCAAGAGAAGTTGTATTGTTTGGCAATGACCTTTCTGAAAGCAATAGCAAATATATCATAAAAGATTTATTCTCCTCCAAGCAAATGGGAAACCAATGTTAAGTTGGTTGGAGCCATCTATGTTAGTGATGGGTCACTCATAATACCTCTTGGCCCAAACAAGTGAGATAATTTTCTTTCCATTTTTTACGGAGAAAGAAGAGGAAACATAAATACACAAACAATTACTATCCAGTTTGAGAAGCATTGGTAAAAAGGGAATCTCAAAAGACGCCAACTTCCTTTCCAGATAAAGAGACTGACATACTTCCACAGAAATACTTCCTGCCCCCATTCAATATCCCACCCCAATCTCTTTATCAATAACAAAAATAAAGGTAAAAGAATATTGTGAAAGGAAGTATTCACAATCAAAACTAAAGGAGGTGGCTCAAGCTCCTGATGGTGGCTCAGGATTGTCAGGTGACTTCCTCAGAAAAACATTTGAAAGCATGGACATGTTTTCACAGCAAAATCATTGATCCTCAGCCTGTTTAAGCAGAATCCATCCTCTCTGTTTCTTTCTCCAGATACTGGTCCCTCCAAATGTAAGAAGCAGTCTTCAGCAGAACTGTTGGAACAACAACAAAAAATCAAGAATGCCTTACAATCAGAGCATCTTAATTAGTAATTTACAGCACTAGCAAATCATGATATGTTAATAAGGATGTGTACTTTTGTCATTGTAATTGTACTTTTGCCAATTACTATCCATCAGTACTGTTCAAAGTTGCCCATTGGAGATGGAAGCCAGACAAGGGACAGACAACTTATATATGATTATATGAAACTAGGTATATCCCATTTTGCCTAGTTAACAGCACTACTCAGAGAGCTGCACTGTTTGCCTATGGTTTTCTGGATGTAGCTGAGAGTGCTGGTTGTCAACATTAAAACCTTAAATGGCTTGGAGACAGAAGAGGGTTGGAGATTGGAGGTTTTCTATTCCGAGAAAATGTTTCTGAATGCATTGAGATAGCATTTACTCAATGCAACAAGGTGAAGGATTGTTAAATATTGTGTTACAGATTGTTCTAATCTTTAATACATTATCTGGAGTGTACATCCTTTAGAACAGAGGTCACCAATCTTTCTGTGCTGGTGGCCAGAGGGAAAGGGAGAAGCTGGCAAATTTGCGTGTGCTCGCATGCACATCTAGGGAAACGGGGCCATGTGCACCTGCACACGCTAGTGGCCCCATTTGTGCAGATGTGCAGGCACTAGCCGCCACCACTAGCCCTGCACCCATGCGCAAACAGGCCGCACAACCTGCACGTCGCTAGCGGCCATTTGTGCATGTGTGCAGGTGCTAACCCCCACCAGTAGCCCCCACACGCATGCGCAAACAGGTCCATGGGCACTAGCACGAGTGGGGGTGAGTGTGCGCAGATACTTGCGTGCACTGGCCAGCTTGTCCTGTGGCCTGGTGGCCAGTAAACCACGGCCCGGTAGCGAGACGTGACCCATAGGTTGGGAACCCATGCTTTAGAATTCATTGGGATTGAAGTGCTAATTAGCTTGAGTAACAACAACAGAATAGCCTAAAATGCTTACAACTCTAAAACATGAATACATCTATTTTAAAGGTCTCACAGCACATTCTTCAATAAAAAAACAAGCCATAGTTTGTAAATAAAGGTGCATCTAACAGTTTCTCAACCATTCCTTTCCTCCTGCTCCTTTTCTACTGTTAAATGGGAGCAATTCATATAGACCACTTCCAATGTTTCAAGCATTCTTGTGTGCTTGATTTCACATGTTTGAAGAGAATGCTGTAGTAAGCACTCTTGCCAGAAAGGTTGATAACCTAGTCCACATGTTCTCTAACTTATTAACATCTAAGAAACTGTAATGTGAAAATCTCCAGTGGCCAAAACTTTGATAGGTAATAGTGGTCAATATCTACCAGCCCATCTGGAGATAACCGTATCTTGGAATGAAATGTATGTTACAGATATAAGAACAGATATCACCAAGCTTGTTGAATGTACAAAAGTTGTTCACAGATTGGCAATAACTGTATTATAATGAAAGAAAAAGGACTGAGTTTGGGTAAATAAATATAGTATAAAATTATGAATGTCAGGGGATGCCAATGGATGGATGGAAACAAGACAGGGAAGTAAAGAAAAAGCAATGGCGGCACCTGGAGATCCAAGTATAAATATGATATTATTTGATGAAAAAGAAGTCACAAATGTTGTAAGGATCTTGAAAATTTTTAAGATTGCAGGTGCAGATGGTGTTAATATCACATGGCTGCCGCAAAGAAAAAATACGCTAGGAAAATAAAGTAGAATTGTGGAAATCAGATAACCACAGCAAGTGAAAAACATCTAGTACAATTTCTTAATCTTGGAAGCCTTTAGTTATAGTAGGAGGGAAGGTGGAGCAATGGCCGTGCAACACATTTGGGAAACAAGTTTGGAAAAACTATGCTGAAGTCTCCCTCCTCAACAAACTCTGTGGCAAACCTTATTTACTGAAATTAGGACAGGTCCCTCAAGCAGAAATCCAAAATACTATCTAGGCATTTATTTCTTCCCCATTTCAAATCAATTAATTTTTAGTGTAATTAATTAGTATTATGTATTGATTTCAGAATCAGAAGTATATGAATACCATATATTCCGGCATATAAGACGACTTTTGAGAGCGTCGAAACAGCCTCCGAACTCGGGGGTCGTCTTATACGCCAAGTCGTCTTATATGCCAGAAATAAGGTAGTTTCTGGCGTATAAGACGACTTTCTAGGCATGCGACTTGGCGTCGATGGTCATGCGACTCGGCATCGATGGTCTTGCGACTCAGCGTCGAACTAGGGGGTCGTCTTATACGCCTGGTCGCCCTATACGCCGGAATATACGGTATATTGTGTTTTATCTTGTTGATGAAACTGAAAAGAACTAATTATTTCTTATTTAAACTACTGCAGATGAATTATTTTAGTTAAACACTTACATAAAACCTCAAAATTTTCTGAGTTTTGTATGAAGCTGAGGACTGTCACCAGATGTGGTATCTTCCTCTTTAGGCATCTCAGGAAATTCTGTCAATTGGCTGTAATCTTCTTTTCTCGTCTTCTGAGTCTGATGTTCTATTAATTTTTCTTGATTTTCATCTATTGCCCCAACTTCTAAATCTTTTATTGTTGATTGTTCAGTTTCAAGAAATCCTACTGGATGATCTCCTGAGACAATACTTCCTAGCATGATGTTTTGAGTCTCTGTTGAAAGAACTACATCCACTTTTAATTGAGGTTTTGAATCATATTTCTTATTTTCTGTTTCATTTACAATCTCTTTCACGGTTTCAAGATCAACATCTCTCTTTCTGGAATTCCAATTTTCTATATCTTCAGATACTGTAGAACATGAAGACATTTCTTTTGCTACTTCAATGGCTTCATCTGTCTCTGCATTTACAGTTGTTGGTTGAATTTCATGATTTTTCTCTTCTGCCATAGAAACTTGCTGATCAACTTGTATAACTTCCTGAATTCCAAACTCATTAAAACTCATTAAACATAATTCACTCTTCTGCTTTAAAGGAGAAATGGCCTCCTGTGTTTGTTGAAATTGAGCAACTGCACTCATTTTCTGCACAATTTTGTAACTCTGAGACTCCATTGTTTCAAACTGAACGTCTTTTGAAAATTCAGTAGAAGTTGAGACTCCTGAAATCACCGCCTTTTGCTCAACTTTGTCCTGAGATGAAGATGTTGGCATCTCCATTTCTGGAGGGGATCCAGCTTTACCTGTCTGGAGTGAATCTTCTCTGGTGCATCTTCCTGCTGATTCTTCTGGAAATTCAGTAGAGGGAATGCCTTCTGAAGTCAACATCACCGTTTCCTCAGTTTCTTCTTCTGATGAATATTTTGGTAGCTCTATTTGTGGAGGGGATCCAGATGTACCCATCTGGAGTGCATCTTTTTTGGTGCATCTTTCTGCTGATTCTTCTGAAAATTTAGTAGAGGAGATGCCTTCTGAAGTCATCACTTTTTCCTCAGTTTCTTCTTCAGATGAAGATTTTGGCAGCTCCATTTCTGGAGGGCCTCCAGATGTATCCGTCTGGAGTGCATCTTCTTTGGTGCATCGTTCTGCTGATTCTGAAAATTTAGTAGAGGGGATGCCTTCTGAAGTCATCACTTTTTCCTTGGTTTTTTCTTCAGATGAAGATTTTGGTAGCTCTATTTGTGGAGGTGATCCAGATGTACCCATCTGGAGTGCATCTTTTTTGGTGCATCTTTCTGCTGATTCTTCTGAAAATTCAGTAGAGATGCCTTCTGAAGTCATCACTTTTTCCTCAGTTTCTTCTTCAGATGAAGATTTTGGCAGCTCCATTTCTGGAGGGCCTCCAGATGTATCCGTCTGGAGTGCATCTTCTTTGGTGCATCTTTCTGCTGATTCTGAAAATTCGGTAGAGGGAATGCCTTCTGAAGTCATCACTTTTTCCTCAGTTTCTTCTTCAGATGAAAATTTTGGCAGCTCCATTTCTGGAGGGCCTCCAGATGTATCCGTCTGGAGTGCATCTTCTTTGGTGCATCTTTCTGCTGATTCTGAAAATTCGGTAGAGGGAATGCCTCCTGAAGTCATCACTTTTTCCTTGGTTTCTTCTTCAGATGAAGATTTTGGCAGCTCCATTTCTGGAGGGCATCCAGATGTATCCATCTGGAGTACACCTTCTCTGGTGAATCTTCCTTCTGATTCTTCTAGAAATTCAGTAGAAGGGATGCCTTCTGAAGTTATAGCCTTTTCTTCAGATGAAGATTTTGGTAGTTCCATTTCTGGAGGGGATCCAGATGTACCCATAAGGAATGCACCTTCTCTGGTGCATCTTCCTCCTGATTCTTCTGGAAATTCAGTAGAGGGGATGTCTTCTGAAGCTATCACATCTTCCTTAGTTTTTTCTTCAGATGAAGATTTTTGCAGCTTTGTTTCTGGAGGGGATCCCGATGCACCTGTCTGGAGTGAATCTTCTCTGGTGCATCTTCCTGCTGATTCTTCTAGTACTGGATCTATTTTCTCTGAAAATGCCACTTTACCAGGATCAGGATACAGAACTGCAGTTTCACTCTTCTGCTTTGAAAGAGCCATGGACTCTTGTTTAAACTGCGCAACTGCATTCTCTATTATTATCTGCACAATTTTATAAGCCCGAGACTCTATTGTTTCAGGCAGAATATCTTTCCAAAATTCAGTAGAATGAATTCCTGCTGAAGTCATCATCTTTTCCTCAGTTTCTTCATCAACTGAAGATGTTGGCAACTCCATTTCTGAAGGGGATCCAGATATGCCCATTTGGAGTGCACTTTCTCTGGTGCATCTTCCTGATGCTCCTTCTAGCATTGAATCTATTTTCTCTGAAAATGCCATTGCATCAGGATCAGGGTACATAACGACAGTAATACACTTCTGCTTTGAAAGAGCCATGGACTCTTGTTGAAACTGAGCGACTGCATTCTGTATTATTGTCTGCACAATTTTATAAGCCTGAGATTCTATTGCTTCAGAATGAGCACTTTTTGGAAATTCAGTAGAGGGGATTTCTGCTGAAGTCATCACCTTTACCTCAGTTTCTTCATCAGGTAAAGATTTTGGCAATTCCATTTCTGGAGGGGATCCAGATGCACCCATCTGGAGTGCACCTTCTCTGGTGCATTTCCTTGGTGATTGTTCTTCTAGCTCTGAGTCTATTTTATCTGAAAATGCCACTGCATCAAGATCAGGACACAGAACTGCAGTTTCACTCTTCTGCTTCGAAAGAGCCATGGACTCTTGTTGAAACTGAGCAACTACATTTTGGATTATTATCTGCGCAATTTTGTAAGCCTGAGACTCTGTTGTTTCAGACTGAACCTCTTTTGGAAATTCCGTAGAAGGGATTCCCTCTGAATTAATCACAGTTTCTTCATCAGCTGAAGATGTTGGCAACTTCATTTCTGGATGTAATCCAGATGCACCTATCTGAAGTAGACTTTCTCTGGTGCATTTGCCTGCTGATTCTTCTGGTACTGAATCTATTTTTTCTGAAAATGCCAGTTTATCAGGATCAGGATACAGAACTGCAGTTTCACTCTTCTGCTTTGCAAGAGCCATGGATTCTTGTTGTAATTGAGCAACTGCATAGTGGATTATCTTCTGCACAATTTTGTAAGCCTGAGGCTCTGTTGTTTCAGGCTGAACATCTTTTGGAAAGTCAGTAGATGTCGGGACTCCTTCTAAAGTCATCACCTTTTGCTCAGCTTCTTCCTTAGATGAAGATGTTGGCATCTCCATTTCTGGAAGGGATCCAAATGTCCCTGTCTGGAATGCACCTTCTCTGGTGCATCTTCTTTCTGATTCTTCTGGAAATTCAGCAGAGGGTATTCCTTCTGAAGTCATTATCACCTTTTGCTCAGTTTCTTCATCAAATGAAGATGTTGGCAACTCCATTTTTGGAAGGGATCCTGATGCACCCACGGTGCATTTTCCTGGTGATTCTTCTAGCACTGAATCTATTTTCTCAGAAAATGACACTTTATCAGGATCAGGGTACAGAACTTCAGTTTCACTCTTCTGCTTCGAAAGAGCCATGGATTCTTGTTGAAACTGATTAACTGCACTCATTTTCTGCGCAATTTTTAAACTCTGAGATTCTATTGTTTCAGGCTGATCATCTTTTGGACATTCAGTAGAGGGGATTCCTTCTGAAGTTATCACCTTTTGCTCAGTTTTTTCATCAGCTGAAGGTGCTGTCAACTCCATTTCTGGAAGGGATCCAGATGCACCCATCTGGAGTGCACCTTCTCTGATGCATTTCCCTTTTTCTAGTACTGAATCTATTTTCTCTGAAAATGCCAGTTTATCAGGATCAGGATACAGAACTGCAGCTTCACTCTTTTGCTTTGAAAGAATCATAGACTCTTGTTGAAATCGAGCAACTACATTTTGGATTATTATCTGTGCAATTTTGTAAGCCAGACCCTCTGTTGTTTCAGGTTGAACATCTTTTGGAAAGTCAGTAGAGGGGATTCCTTCTGAAGTCATCAGCTTTTGCTCACTGTCTTCATCAGAGGAAGATTTTGGCAGCTCCATTTCTGAAGGGGATACAGATGTACCCATCTGGAGTGTACCTTCTCTAATGCACTTCCCTGGTGATTCTTCTAGTACTGAATCTAATTTCTCAGAAAATGCCACTTTATCAGGATCAGGATACAAATCTGCAATTTCACTCTTCTGTTTTAAAAGAACCGTGGCCTCCTGTTGAAATTGAGCAACTGCATTCTCAATTATTATCTGTGCAACTTTGTAAGCCTGAGACTCTGTTGTTTCAGGTTGAACATCTTTTGGAAAGTCAACAGAGGAAATTCCTTCTGAAGTAATCACCTTGTGCTCAATTTCTTCATCAGATGAAGATTTTGGCGGCTCCATTTCTGAAGGAGATCCAGATGCACCCATCTGGAGCGCACCTTCTCTGGTGCATCTTCCTGCTGATTCTTCTAGTAGTGCATCTATTTTCTCTGAAAATGCCTTTGCGTCCAAGTCAGGACCCAGAACTGCAGTTTCACTCCTCTGCTTTAAAAGAGCCATGGACTCTTGATGAAACTGAGCAAATGCATTCTCTATTATTATCTGCACAATTTTGTAAGCCTGAGACACTATTGTTTCAGGCTGAACCTCTTTTGGAAATTCAGTAGAGGGGATTCCTTGTGAGATCATCACCTTTTCCTCAATTTCTTCATCAGAGGAAGATTTTGGCAGCTCCATTTCTGGAGGGGATCCAGATGCACCTATCTGGAGTGCACCTTCTCTGGTACATCTTCCTGCTGATTCTTTTAGCATCTGATCTATTTTCTCTGGAAATGCCACTTTTTCAGGATCAGGGTACAGAACTGCAGTTTCACCCTTCTGCTTTGAAAGAACCATGAACTTTTGCTGACATTGGGCAACTGCATTCTGGATTGTTATCTGCACAATTTTGTAAGCCCGAGACTCCATTGTTTCAAGCTGAACATCTTTTGGAAATTCAGTGGAAGGGATTCCTTCTGAAGTCATCAGCTTCTGCTCAATTTCTTCTTCAGCTGACATTGGTTGAATGGTTACTTCTGTTAGACTCCCTCTACTCCCCTCTTCATCAGACAATTTAATTCTTTCAGCAACGATTTGCAACATTTCCTGCGTTTCTTTATTTAATTCTTCCAGGTCTTGCTCATTTTCCTCGATCTCCTGCACTGGTGTAGCTATTTCTGTAGTATCGGGAGACTCAGTTAGCCTTGAAACTGCTGAAATCATTTCAGTTGTCTCTTCAGCACAAGAGATTTCAGTTGTTTCTTTAGCACAAGACATTTCAGTTGTCTTTTCAATGACTGAAGCTTCTTCCCGAGCTGTAACTGCTTCCGAGGTTAACTCCAGGTCCCCAATTATACTATCACCACTAATATCCTTTCTCATTTGTGGCACAAGTTCAGTTACTGCTACTGTTTCCTCAACAATTCCACTTCCAGAAATCTGCTCAGCCTGTTCCTCATCATCCTTCACATGTTCAGTGGACTCGGTCACAGCAGCTGGTATCCAAGATGGTGATCTTTCTTCAATACTTATAATTGCTCTCTCACCTTCTAGCACTGAGACAGTAACTGCATGAACTAATCCTTCACTGACCTGCTGAATTATTGATGTGTGTTCTGACTTTTCTATATTTTGACTTGGAATTTCCTTATCCATATCATCTTGCCTTGCTTTTTGAGCTTCAAATTTCTCTTGCTCAGCAGCATCATACTCTGATAAAGGAACCACAGCTGGAACATCAAAGTCCTCCTCATTTGTTCCTGTCATTTCTTCTCCAGCTTCTAGAACAGGAGCATGTTCTGGTATTCCATCAGACTTTTTCTTCCTACGACCAGGCATTAATTTTTTAAATGAAACCCAGGATTCTTCTTTTCCAGTATCCCCATCTAAGGTAGCTTGTTCTAAACATGGAACTGTGATGGGCTCATCATTTTTCTCTTCCATTCTTGTTTTAGATTTTCTTCTTGGAGTTACTAGTCTTTTAAAAGATTCCCATGTTGAAATTCCCTCTGTTTCAGATGGGCTTCCTGCTTGTTCTGGTGAAGAACTTCCTTGTCCCTGATCACTTTCATGTGAGTTATTAGTAAAGATGGTGTTGTCGTGCACTGCTTCTTTATTTGGTCCATTCTCATCTAATTTTTGTTCATCTTGAGGAAGTCTTTGTCCGGCTTCTTCATCAGAAGAGGAAGATTTTCTGCTTCTTCTCTTTGATGAGCCTACACAGATTAAAGCTTCCCATGATACAGAAGTATCAACTTTTTTCTTGGGCTCATCTGCACTTTTTTCTATTTTTTGTTCCTCACCATTTTCTTTAATATCTTCCTGTTCATCGTTAGGTGCACTTTCGGTTGTCTTACCAAGTTCTTCTTCTCTGTCACCTTCAGAAAGTCTCCTAACCCGTTTCTTAGGAGTCACCATTTTTTTAAAAGATGCCCAAGGGGTAACACTTTTCTTCTCTGCATCTGAAGGAACCCCTTCTTCAGCTTCAGAAATCTGTACAGCATCGGAAGCCTTTTCTATGGATTCTGTTATTTCTTCAGGAGAAGAAGCAGAACTCTCTCCCCTTGGGTCATCTGGACTTTCTGCAGTATCAGACAACTGCTGTGCTTCTTCTGCTGCTTCCCCTGGTTTAGCTTCTTTCTTTCCTTTACGTTTCTTTCTCGACAATTTCTTTAAGCCAGGACCCGTGAAAAGTTTTTTTAAAGGGCTGCCTTGCATCTTGTTTTTTTCTTGAGATGACAGCAATTCTACCTCACTTGTTACTATGCCTTCCGGAGGCTTGCCTGCTGCTGTATCAAGACTGCTTGGATCGGTTGGGATGAAGTGTTCCTTCGCTATTTCAAGAACTGTTTCTGTGACTTTTAACTGTTGTTCTTTCTGAAAGTCATCCTTTGTTTCCACTAACTGTTCAAGGACTAGTTGTTCTTTTTTAGTTATTTGGGGTTCTTCTTCTGTCACAACAGCTGTAACATCAATATTTATCTCTCTAGGTTTTTCATCAAAAATCTCTGTGGCCAAAGGAGCCTTTGGTTCTGATTTTTCTTCTATTATTTCAAAAGGTTCCTCGGGCTTTTCTACTGCTACTGGAGACAGTGAATCCAAATGGTTTATTTTTTCTTCAAATACTTCATTTAACAGTTCTGTTTTTGATTCATGCAATGCAACAGTACTTTGCTCTATGCCCACTAAACTTTTTTGCACTTGTTCCAATTTTTCCTTGGACTCCAAGTCAATCTCCCCTTCCAAGATTATATCCATTTCTTTTATATTTTCACCCAGTTCTTCTGCTGGTGGCTGCTCCCTGGGAGTAGTAACTTCTTTCAGATTGGCTTCTGATGAAACTTCTACCATTTTTGTTTCTTCTTTTCTTTCTTTCTCTCTTTCTATTTTTTCATCACTGGCTTCAAAAGAAATGTCTTTATTTATATGTTCAGCCAGTTCTTCTATTGATGGTTGCTCACTGGGAGTAGCAGCCTCTTTCAGATCGGTTTCTGATGGAACTTCGACCATTTTTGTTTCTTCTTTTCTCTCTTTCTCGCCTTCCATTTTTTCATCACTGGCTTCAAAAGATATTTCTTTATTTATATTTTCAGCCGGTTCTTCTGCTGATGGTTGCTCAGTGGGAGTGGCAGCCTCTTTCAGATCAGTTTCTGATGGAACTTTGACCAGTGTTTCTTCTTTTCTCTCTTTGTCACTTTCCATCTTTTCATCACTGGCTTGGAAAGAAACTTCTGTCCCGTCTTTTTCTGGTGTCAGTTTTTCTTTTTCTAATTCTTCTTCAACAATTATTCCTTCTGTTGTCACTTCTTTCTCCATTTCTTGTTCTTGTTTTTCTTTCTCAGATTGCACTTCTTCTTTAGGCTTTCTGAAGCTTGTCCTTTTTCTAAACCCAGCCCAACTCTGAGTAAAAAACTTTCTCAGAGGTGATGCAGTTTCAGCAGTTGATGGGCTTACTGGAGAATCTGGAGATTTAATCCCATTGTTTTTGATTTCTGCCTCTTTGCTTTCTGCTTCCACAGGGCTTTCTGTTACTTTCTCAGAGGTTTCTCCTTTCATCTCCTCAGCCTGAGTTTCTTCCTCAGTCTTGTCTACAGAGGCAGTGATTTCACTTTGTGTGGCTTCTCCCACTGTCTCTGTCATGAGTTGTTTATAGTCTCCAACTACGTCACTTGACCCTTCTGCAACCTCTGGCTTTACATCCAATAGCTGAACAGGTTCAGCTTTCTCTGTTTTATCCTTTTTAACTGTAAATTTGAATCCAACTAATTTAAAAACCTTTTTAAATCCAACATCATTTGATGGAGATACACCAGGCTGATCTTCTTTTTCTTCTGATGCCAGCTGTTTATCAGCATCTTCTGTGTCTTTCTGTACCTCATCTTCATTTAATTTGGCATTTAATTCCTCTGGGCTGGTCTTGATATCTTCAGTAGATTCCTCTTCCAGAATTAAATCTGCAGCCTTTGTTTCACCAACTGTAAAAGATATTCAAAGATAATAAAAATTTAGAAGTGCCATTATTATAATTAATTAATTAATGACATTAGAGAAGTATAATCATCCCTTATTCTATTAACCTATAAAGTTTTCTGGATGTAAACTCCATGTTGCAACTGTCTTGTTGCAAATGTACTAAAATTAATGAGTATAAGTGGATTTAAGTCTCCATTTTTGAAATAATAATTTTTGTATTTATAATAGGAAAAAACAGCAATAGACATTTAATCTCGTAAGAAAATTTCAATCCAGATTTGTTTTTTTAGCTTAATATTTTTTCTTATTACTTCATAATTTCCTTATCTAAGTCTCATCCTTTTTAAAGAAGTGAAATTCAGACTATGTTTTTAAGACATATAATGCTCAGAACTAAGCTGGAAAGAGTTTTGTAGTACAAAATTGTATTTCTTTAAAAAAGATTTTGAGATACAACTTAGTTGATTTATATGTTCTAGGAGAAAAGTCAAGCGTATCAGTAATGAAACTTATAACAAAAATACAGATATTAGAAAGATGTAATATATGTGTACGTGGGAAGTGTAAATAAAAATGATTTTGAAGAGTAAATATTGGAAATATGGATAAACTATCTTATTTCTCAAGTTTTGACATAGCAATTCTTCATTCTTTTTCCAAATTTTAAGACTATATTTTAATGATAATTTCCATGAATTTTAATGCAAGCTACGTGTTATGCTTATGCACATTTCACTTTTAACTCATTGTTTAGTTGTCCAAAAGTACTCAAATTGTGGTTTGATATACAATGTTTGAATGCCTACTTATTGAACACATTATTAATGTCCTGTAAATTGTATGCAATTTTTTGTATACAGTTTCAGTTATATTCCAAGTCTAGGGTTGCTGAGCCACAAATCCCATGATTCCTAGCCTTAGGCCAGAGTGACAAGGGAATGGAGTTACTAAAACTCAGTAACAACTAAAATGCCATAAATTACTCTATTTTATTCTAATTTAGAAAAATAAATCTCTAATGGCCATAATATTTGAATAAACAAACTTATGCAGCATTTGCTGGACTGTTGCCAAAAAAACCATATTACTCAAAAATCAACCTTGCTGGATACCATGTGGAATTTTGGGACATGTATATTTGCAACATTTTCAAAATAATTCTGTAATCATATATTTCAACTTGCATGATTAAAATATTGTTGTTTGTGAAATCACCATAGTCTAATTTGCAATATCATTCAGATCAAGCTAGAACAATTTAAATACATCAATTATAAGAAATTTAGTTTATTTTGAAGAAACATATATATTTACATGCTGAAAACATTATAGCAATTAAATTATAACTGAATTGTTTTGCTCTATATTAGATAAATTTCATCAACATGAAGAAATCATAATAAAATTATAATATATGCAGTTTGCCCATCAGCACAGTTGGCTTCCATTTTCAGCCATTCTTGTATGATCCGGGGAGGGGGGGTATACCTTCAAATCAACTTTGACTCCTGGTGACTGCTTGGAAAAGTCCCTGCAGCTGGCAAGATTTTGGAAGTGGTTTGCATTTACATCCTTTCTAGGGCTGAGAGTGTGTATCTGGTCCAAAGTCAGCTGACGTTGGACCTAAGGCAGAACTAGATTCAAAATTTCCAATGTCTAATCACTACATGCACCAAACTGTCTCTCTATCCCTGTATGGTACCTTTGAAATACTGTATGTATCCAGACTTTCAGAAAGCATTAAAATTATGCAGTCACTATTTGAAAGCATTACTTTTCCACGTCAAGAAGCCAAGCAATAACTTGACTTGAATAACTTCCTATAAATTAACCCTTATGAGAAAAGAAAATGGAACAACTAGCAATTCCTTAAGAGCTTTTAATACAAATACTCAGTTGAACAATATTTTACCACTGTACTATTAAGCCACTGGTCCCCAGGCTTTTTAGTGAAAACAAAAGTGCCTGGCATCTTGTTTTTACTGAAGACCAGTATTTATTCTCTTACCTGAACTGCATCATTTCTAATTCCCAGCACTACAAATTTTACAAATTATCTTCAAAGGTCTTTCAAAAATAGGCTCTATTTTTTTAAATACAATGTGATGAAACTTCTTGACTAGGAGCATTTCCACTGAAATGCAGCTCCGGCCATAGTGATATATCAATAATGAAAATAGGCACCAGGTGAACATATTATATATAAATATGATTTGGAGACATTAGAAATTGTTGACACTGAAATGTTGCATGTTTATATTAGTAAATACTCTACATGTCAAATGTCTTCTGGAAAAAGAAAGCCCTCCTTTCAGCTTAGCTTTTAAAAATGCTTTCAAGACACAAAGAACTAGATTGGCAAATCCAGTAACTATTATAAGGCAATAGCCAAGGCAGAAACCAAGATACCAAACTTCACTCAAATTGTGCATGCATATGTTTATATGAGGGGAAATTTGCTTAAGAAACCTCACCTTCCCTTCTCTGCTTCATATGTTGTATATTTTCAAGGAATAATCAGGAAATTCTATATATATATATATATGTTTTCTGAGGTTTTCGCGGGTGTTTGTATGTAGGTCTTTGGTTGTTTGGGTTTTCTCCCGCGTAAAATTGGAAGTGTCTTGGCGACGTTTCGACGAAGTCCCATTCGTCATCTTCAGGCTGGTGTTTTCAGCTTCGTGCTTCGAGCAGCAATGTGTGGTCTTAGCTGTTTCTTCCTTTTAACTGCCAGTGGGGGTATGAACTGATTGGGTGGGAGCTTGGCTGTGTTCTGATTGGGTGGAGGTGTGTTCTGATTGGTTAGGGGCATGGCTGTGCTCTGATTGGCTGGGGGGTTGGCTGTGCTCTGATTGGCTGGGGGGTTGGCTGTGCTCTGATTGGCTGGGGGAGTGTTCTGTTTGGTTGTGCTCAGGTTAGTCTGAGTTGCAGAGGGGTTTAAGATTTTGGGCTGCCTTGCTATTTTTTGGCTTCGCGTTTGTGGTCGTGCCTCATTTTCATGGAGGGTGTCAGTTTGCTTCATGTATGGATTGGAGGGCTTTAAAGTGGCTAATGATGCAGCTCTGGTCTGGCTTCTGGTTTGTGGTCGTGCCTCATCATCGGTGTGGCTTTGGGTTTGCTTTTTGCGTGGATGTGTGGTGGTGACATCCTGTGTGGTTTTTGTGAGTGTGGGTCTGGTATCATTTTTTGTATTAGGGAGTCGTTTGTCAATAAGGGCGGGTTTCCAAATGGCTGGTAGGCGGGAGGTATCATCTCGCTTGTTCATGCTGTGTGGGCGTTTTTCTATCTCGATGGCTTCTCTGATTATTCTGTTATTAAAATGTTCACTTTTGGCAATGGTTCTGGTATTTTTAAAGTCAATTTCATGTCCTGTGGCTTTAAGGTGTTGGACCAGGGAAGATGTTGGTTCCTCTTTTTTGACTGAGTTCTTATGTTCTTCAATGCGTGCACTTATTCTTCTGTTGGTTTGTCCGATGTATGTGGTGGGACAAGTGGTGCATGGGATTTCGTATACTCCTTGATTTTCTAATTCAATTTTATCTTTGGGGTTTCTAAGGATGGTGGATATTTTTCTGTTTGTGCAGAATGCTGTTTTGATGTTGTGTTTATGGAGGATCTTACTGATTCTGTCTGTGGTGCCTTTTATGTATGGGAGGAGGGCTTTGCCGTTTTCTTGTTCTTTGTCTTGGATTTTAGTGGGGGTTTCTTTTTGGATTAGGTTTGTAATCTTATTTCTTTGGAATCCATTGGATGTTAGTACATTGGTGAGAGTGTGTAGTTCGGTTTTTAGGTGTTGTTCGTCAGCTAAGCGTTTTGTTCTGGAGATGAGTGTCTTGGCTACAGAGTTGATCTGTGCTGGGTGGTGGTGTGAGAGAGCGTGCAGATAGCGGTTTGTGTGTGTTTTCTTCTGGTAGATGGTGTGTCCTAGGGAGCCATTGGATTTCTTGTAGACTAAGACATCCAGGAAGGGAAGTTGGTTGTTAGCTTCTGTTTCCATGGTGAACTGTATTTTGGGGTGTAGGCTGTTGAGGTGTGTGAGGAAGTTGTCCAGTTTTTCTTTCCCATGTGGCCAGATTATGAAGGTGTCGTCTACGTATCTGAGCCAGAGTTTGGGTTTGTGATCCGATTTTTCTAGAGCTTGGGTTTCAAAGTGTTCCATGTAGAGGTTGGCAATGACAGGTGAGAGGGGTGATCCCATGGGTGCTCCTTCTGTTTGTTTGTATTTTTGTCCATTATAGATGAAGTATGTGTTGGATAGGCAGTGGTTGGTCAGATCTAAGATGTGTTTGGGGGGGTTATATTTGTTTTGGATAGCTGTCAAGGCTTCTTTGATAGGCACTTGGGTGAAGAGGGATATGACATCAAAGCTCACGAGTAGGTCGCTGGGCTGTAAGTTTTGTTTCTTTATGATCTCTATAAAGTGGAATGAGTTTTTTACGTGTGAGGTGATGGATTCTGCATAGGGCTGTAGTTGTTTGGCAAGAAATTTGGCTAGGTTTTGTAGAGGTGAGCCTATGGAGCTGACTATAGGTCTGAGTGGGGTTCCTTCTTTGTGTATCTTGGGGAGACCATAGAGTTTGGGGCATCTGGATGATTTCTCTCTGGGAATGATTCTTTGCTGGATCTCTTCGCTAATGGGGGAGGCTTTTATTTTGGATCTGGTGGTTTTTTCCAGGTAGGTGGTGGGATCTGTATTTAGGGGTTTGTATGTGGAGTCTTGGAGTAGGTTGGTTAATTTGGTTTGGTAGTCAGATGTGTTCATAACCACCGTGGCGTTGCCCTTGTCTGCTGGTAGGATTATTATGCTGGTGTCTTCTTTCAGGTTACGTAGTGCTGTCTGTTCCTCTTTGGGTAAGTTGCTTTTGGGTAAGTTGCTTTTGTACCAGCAAGCCACCCAAAAGCAACTTACCCAAAGAGGAACAGACAGCACTACGTAACCTGAAAGAAGACACCAGCATAATAATCCTACCAGCAGACAAGGGCAACGCCACGGTGGTTATGAACACATCTGACTACCAAACCAAATTAACCAACCTACTCCAAGACTCCACATACAAACCCCTAAATACAGATCCCACCACCTACCTGGAAAAAACCACCAGATCCAAAATAAAAGCCTCCCCCATTAGCGAAGAGATCCAGCAAAGAATCATTCCCAGAGAGAAATCATCCAGATGCCCCAAACTCTATGGTCTCCCCAAGATACACAAGGAAGGAACCCCACTCAGACCTATAGTCAGCTCCATAGGCTCACCTCTACAAAACCTAGCCAAATTTCTCGCCAAACAACTACAGCCCTATGCAGAATCCATCACCTCACACGTAAAAAACTCATTCCAGTTTATAGAGATCATAAAGAAACAAAACTTACAGCCCAGCGACCTACTCGTGAGCTTGATGTCATATCCCTCTTCACCCAAGTGCCTATCAAAGAAGCCTTGACAGCTATCCAAAACAAATATAACCCCCCCAAACACATCTTAGATCTGACCAACCACTGCCTATCCAACACATACTTCATCTATAATGGACAAAAATACAAACAAACAGAAGGAGCACCCATGGGATCACCCCTCTCACCTGTCATTGCCAACCTCTACATGGAACACTTTGAAACCCAAGCTCTAGAAAAATCGGATCACAAACCCAAACTCTGGCTCAGATACGTAGACGACACCTTCATAATCTGGCCACATGGGAAAGAAAAACTGGACAACTTCCTCACACACCTCAACAGCCTACACCCCAAAATACAGTTCACCATGGAAACAGAAGCTAACAACCAACTTCCCTTCCTGGATGTCTTAGTCTACAAGAAATCCAATGGCTCCCTAGGACACACCATCTACCAGAAGAAAACACACACAAACCGCTATCTGCACGCTCTCTCACACCACCACCCAGCACAGATCAACTCTGTAGCCAAGACACTCATCTCCAGAACAAAACGCTTAGCTGACGAACAACACCTAAAACCCGAACTACACACTCTCACCAATGTACTAACATCCAATGGATTCCATAGAAATAAGATTACAAACCTAATCCAAAAAGAAACCCCCACTAAAATCCAAGACAAAGAACAAGAAAACGGCAAAGCCCTCCTCCCATACATAAAAGGCACCACAGACAGAATCAGTAAGATCCTCCATAAACACAACATCAAAACAGCATTCTGCACAAACAGAAAAATATCCACCATCCTTAGAAACCCCAAAGATAAAATTGAATTAGAAAATCAAGGAGTATACGAAATCCCATGCACCACTTGTCCCACCACATACATCGGACAAACCAACAGAAGAATAAGTGCACGCATTGAAGAACATAAGAACTCAATCAAAAAAGAGGAACCAACATCTTCCCTGGTCCAACACCTTAAAGCCACAGGACATGAAATTGACTTTAAAAATACCAGAACCATTGCCAAAAGTGAACATTTTAATAACAGAATAATCAGAGAAGCCATCGAGATAGAAAAACGCCCACACAGCATGAACAAGCGAGATGATACCTCCCGCCTACCAGCCATTTGGAAACCCGCCCTTATTGACAAACGACTCCCTAACACAAAAAATGATACCAGACCCACACTCACAAAAACCACACAGGATGTCACCACCACACATCCACGCAAAAAGCAAACCCAAAGCCACACCGATGATGAGGCACGACCACAAACCAGAAGCCAGACCAGAGCTGCATCATTAGCCACTTTAAAGCCCTCCAATCCATACATGAAGCAAACTGACACCCTCCATGAAATGAGGCACGACCACGAACGCGAAGCCAAAAAATAGCAAGGCAGCCCAAAATCTTAAACCCCTCTGCAACTCAGACTAACCTGAGCACAACCAAACAGAACACTCCCCCAGCCAATCAGAGCACAGCCAACCCCCCAGCCAATCAGAGCACAGCCAACCCCCCAGCCAATCAGAGCACAGCCAGCCCCTAACCAATCAGAACACACCTCCACCCAATCAGAACACAGCCAAGCTCCCACCCAATCAGTTCATACCCCCACTGGCAGTTAAAAGGAAGAAACAGCTAAGACCACACATTGCTGCTCGAAGCACGAAGCTGAAAACACCAGCCTGAAGATGACGAATGGGACTTCGTCGAAACGTCGCCAAGACACTTCCAATTTTACGCGGGAGAAAACCCGAACAACCAAAGACACATATATATATATATATATATATATATATATATATATATATATATATATATATTCCTTAATAACATTAAAAATGTGAATCCTGGGCAAACACATATCAATAAAATATAGAAAAAACGAACACCGGGATAAAAATAAAACAAACCTGTTTAATACAAACAGCATTCCAACCCTGATGACGTCGGCAGTCGGGCCTATGAAAGCTTGGTAACTCTTTTACTTACAAACTTGTTTGTATTAAACAGGTTTGTTTTATTTTTATCATGGTGGTTTTTTTTCCTATATTTTATTGAACACAGAGCTAGACCGCAAACTCGGAGCCAAACGGAAGTGTGTAGTGGGGTGCCCCAGGGCTCTGTTCTGGGCCCAGTACTCTTCAACATCTTCATCAACGATTTGGATGAAGGGATAGATGGGGAACTCATCAAATTTGCAGACGACACCAAGATGGCAGGAATAGCCAACACTCCAGAAGACAGGCTTAAGATACAGAAGGATCTGGACAGACTTGAACACTGGGCACTAACTAACAAAATGAAATTCAATGGTGAAAAAAGCAAGGTTTTACATTTAGGCAAGAAAAAACAAATGCACAAGTACAGCATAGGTGGCACCATGCTCAATAGTAGTAACTGTGAGAGGGACCTCGGAGTCCTAGTAGACAATCACCTAAATATGAGCCAGCAGTGTGCTGCAGCTGCCAAAAAAGGCCAACACAGTGCTAGGCTGCATTAACAGAGGGATAGAATCAAGATCACGTGAAGTATTAATACCACTCTTCAATGCCTTGGTAAGGCCACACTTGGAATCCTGCATCCAGTTTTGGTCACCACGATGTAAAAAAGATGTTGAGACTCTAGAAAGAGTACAGGGAAGAGCAACAAAGATGATTAGGGGACTGGAGGCTAAAACATATAAGGACTGGTTGCTAGAATTGGGTATTTCTAGTTTAACGAAGAGAAGGACAAGGGGGGACATGATAGCAGTATTCCAATATCTCAGGGGCTGCCATAAAGAAGAGGGAATTAAGCTATTTTCCAAAGCACCTGAAGGCAGGACAAGAAGCAACGGGTGGAAACTCATCAAGGAGAGAAGCAACCTAGAACTAAGGAGAAAATTCCTGACAGTGAGAACAATTAATCAGTGGAACAGCTTGCCTCCAGAAGCAGTAAATGCTCCAACACTGGAAGTTTTTAAGAAGAGACTGGATAGCCATTTGTCCGAAATGGTGTAGGGTTTCCTGCCCGAGCAGGGGGTTGGACTAGATGACCTCCAAGGTCCCTTCCAACTTTACTACTATTATAAATTAAAATTACAGCCTTCTGCCCTGGACATCACACCACAGAACTCAGGAGGTTACAATGCTAAAGCTCAGGATGTTACAACACAGCCTACCACTCAGGATGGTGCAACACATAACTCAGGATATCAGTACACTAGATCTCAGGATGTCATCACACAACCCATTACCCAGGTCGTTACAACACAAAAGACTAATGGGCACACAGCCAGCACCTCAGCTACTTAGGATGTTACGAAACAGCCGAACAATCCACAAACAATAGCTCCAACACAGCCAACTAACCCTTCTACAGCAACTAAGCCAGCACTCCACACATCCCCACCAATATTTATAGAAAGACGGCAGCTCCGATCACATTTTGCTTGCACAAGCACGAAGCTGAAGCCCCCAGCCTGAAGATGACAAGTGGGACCTCGTCGAAATGTCGCCAAGATACTCTCAATTTTACATGGGAAAAGACCCGAATACACCAAGACCTGCATATATGTATGTATGTATGTATGTATGTATGTATACACATACATACACACACACACACACACACATATATATATATATATGAATTTAAATATGCAAGCATAGTTAGAAGCTAAAAATAATAACTTTTTTAGTGAGCTGCTTTCTATTTAGAAATAGCTGATTACAACATTAATGAGAACAGGATGTAAATACTGAACACCTTTCATATTTTAATCTGGTCCACTTATGGCTGAAAAATGTGAAGCTATGTTTAGCCTCATGCTCTCTTTTCCTTTTTACACAATGATTCTCCTATTTTGTGTTGTACACATCATTGCCATCTGCCAAATTGTTACCTTCATGGTGCAGAATGGAAAAGGGATTATCTGATGTCCTACTTCCCATTTCTTTTCAGCAACTCTTCTGTACATAAAAGGATTAAAACTGACAGTCAAAAGCCACTTCCTATGGGAGTGTTTATGTTAATTAACCACAGCATTCTCACAGTGGCTCTTTAAAGTTTGGTGCCTTCCAATATAGATATATTGATATACAAGAAATGCAAATTATCAATAGTATGAGCTCTGCCCTTTTTATATTGTCTGTTGTTCATCTTTTTGTCTCTTTCTCTGCTTTAACCATATTTTTGCCCCTTTTGCCAGTTAACTGTTGATAATCTGCTGATATCTAATAAACAAACAGCAAGCTAAATTTTTGCTAGCTGAATCAAGTGTGTGCTCGGTCTGATTTGATTAGAATCATTTCAGCAGATACACAAGTTTAAATACCAATTGCTTATCTAAATAAAAATGCCAGTAAGGGGGGGGGGGGAAGGAAGCTTGATGGTTCGTGACAAAAGTTTCTAATTATGAATGCAGCCACTGAAAACTCTTGGTGGTAGCATTAAGTAAAGGCCAAGAAGGCTGGCATACTACAAAGGAGCCCAGGAAGACTTGTAAGGGAGGGAGGGAGGGAGGGAGGGAGGGAGGGAGGGAGGGAGGGAGGGAGGGAAGAAAGAAAGAAAGAAAGAAAGAAAGAAAGAAAGAAAGAAAGAAAGAAAGAAAGAAAGAAAGCAAGCAAATAGTAACCAGTGATGTTCTAGCAAGAGATCACATGCTTCATATAACAAATCCTAACCCTGAGTTGGTCTGTTTGGCCTAGGAAACAAATGAAGCAGGAGAAGGATGTCTCAGTTTCTGCCAATCCAATGAAGTTTTCATGGTTAACAGAGTCTTAAAACAACTAGACCAACATCTCTATAAATGTACATCACCCAACCAGAGTCCATAGAAATTAGAACTGACAAGAGGAGGTTGAGTAACTCAATTATAACAGCAAAGGTGTGGCCAAGGGCTGAATGTGGGATGTGTTCACAAACTGCTTGTGTTCAAATTCCAAGTTGAGGTAAAGCAGAAGAAAGTCAGCCAGTTTCCATGGAATGATTTTGAACATATATCCCCACCATTTTCAAGGAGAACATCAAAAATTGTTTTGAAGTCCTGAACCTCCTTGATAGGGAATCAGAGGAACTGTGAAATGAACTTAAGGAAATTCTTAAGATTAATATGAAAAGAGGCTGCCAAAGAGGTAGAAACAGAAAAACCAAATTGGACAGAAGAACAAATGGTGGAAATTGTCATGATGACAAACCAAAGGCAAAAACACTCAAAGTTCACAGGAAGAAACTTAAAAAGAATTTCAGAGACTTGTTAGAACAGACAAGAAACAGTATTGCCATATCTCAGAAACTATCAAAGATGAAAAATCATGGGGGAAAAAATGAGGAAGTTTCCGAAAGTTTTCTGAAGTAAAAAGGTGGTCCAACCTCGAATACGTACGCTAAAGGCAATCAATGGATAGATACAAAATCATTCATGATAAAACAAAGGTAGGAATATAAAGAAATTTTGTTCATCAGAGATGTTAATATCTTAGAAAACATTCTCTATTTGTAAGTTCTAGAAAATGAAGTTAGATCAGCACTCCTGTCATTATCAGATTGAAAGGCTACAAGAAACTGATGGAATTTTTATAGAAATATAAATCAGTAAAGATTCTGATAAAGCTATGGTTGTAAATTTGGAGAATGATGCAGTGGCCAAAAGATTGGAAGGGTTCAATCTAAATAGCAATACAAAAAGGAAATTTAACAGAGTATGAAGATTATTCTTAACTTTACATGCTAGCAAAATAATGTTTAGATTTAGAGGTGTCGCATATTTGCATATTGTTGAGACAGTATTTCTTACAGTTGCCAGGTAACCAACAAATACCAGAAAGTAGTCACAGATTAAGAAAAGGCTTTCCTTCAGTTATGTCGACTGTATGAAGTTGTGGAATGTCCTCAGGAAAAAAGAAATCCCAGCACATCCCATTTTCTTTACAAGAGACCTACACACAGGATAGAAAGCCACTATACCCACGGAAGATGGTGAAACAGAGGGGTTCCATGTCAGCAAAAGAGACAAGCCTGCATACTTTGTCCAATATTGAAGGGGGCTGCATTGAAAGAAAATTAACATGATTTCACAACTGGAGGAAGAAACCTGCAGTACTGTATGTGCTGATGCTGCCCTGACAGCTGAAAATGCACATGATCTACAAATTCTAGTAATGAAAATCAAGGAACACCATCAAAAAGGAATTAACATTAAATATAGCAAAAGAGCAAAATACAGTAACCAGCCTTAGAATTGATAATGCATTGAAGAGATAGACAGCTTCTGCCTATTAGGGATCAAGCAACAAGAATACCAGAAGTCAAGTCCTACACCAGACTAACCCAGTCTATGTTTTTATATGTTATGTTTTAGTGTATATTTCTACAAAACTACATAAAACAAACATCTACGGTATTTTATTAACAAAATAAACAACAGAGGGCAGCATTTTACTGTTAATCTTATTTTCATCTCCAAGAATTTACAATATTATACTTCCTTCATTTTTCATTTTTCTCAAGACATTTTTTATACATTTCTTTCCTTTGAGAATGTATGCATTTGCATTTTAATTCTCTTTTCCCCTTTTTATTGTTATTATTTAATTAAAAAATTTTTTTAAAAAAAGCTCCCAGTGTTTGAGCCTGTTGTGAAATTGTTGGTATAGGCCAGGGGTAGGCAACTTTGGCTCTTTTATGACTTGCGGACTTCAACTCCCAGAATTCCTGAGCCAGCATGGAGTTGAAGTCCACGAGTTGTAAAAGAACCAAGGTTGCCTACCCCTGGTATAGGCCCTGGGAAACATTGCAGGTTCGGTTGCAGATCACTGCAATAAAACCAAGTATCGCAATAAAGCAAATTGCACACACATTTTTGGGGAGGGAGAATTGGCACGGAGAGTCTTGCTCAATGCAGGGTTGCCACAAACCTTCCATTTCTGCAATAAAACAAGATACACCTGTACATAAAACAGCAATCCTAGTTCTAATTAATAACCACAGTTATCTGGATAAATTAGAAAGTACTTAAACATTACAATTTAAAAACAGAATATAAGCATAAATCTAAATCCCAAACAAACTAATAAAAAAATAAAAGACACTAACCCACTACAACTTAAAATCAAAACTAAAAAAAAAATAGTTATCGGCCTAGGCCCTAGAGTCAAGCCCAAAATATGTCAAGACATAAGGAAGGCACTTTACAAGTCTTCTACAACTGAGAAAATCCTCTTTATATTGAGATACAACTCTAGACTAAGCTCTGGCCTTAGTCAAGCACTTCACTTCAAGTCCAAGTGATGCAGAAAAGATAATCTTATGGGGAGATGGGCAGCAAACAAATTTAATTAAACAATGAAAATAAAAGATAGTGGCTGCGAAATGGGGGACGATCTGAATCCAAATTGACAGATCACTTTTTGGCTCTCCAAAAACAAAAAAAGGAAATTGACTGTATCTACAAAAACAAACACTTACCAAGCAAAACAACGCCCTACAGCTAAACCAAAACAGAAAGAAGCCTGATGAAACACACACCATGCAAAAGTAAATAAAACAACTATCATGCCTACTTCAATCCTTCCCCAGATAAAACATACACATGCACAGAAAACAAACTCCAAATACAAGCTCACCAGTTTATTATTTTCTTGTTTTATAAGGCATCTGGGTGTATGGGCCACCTATTGAGACCAGAGGCATTTTTAGGCATGAGGAAATTAAAAATAGGGGCTGCAGGAACAGTACGATTAGAACATTAAGAATTTAAAATCTACACATATCAGATGTTCTTCACTCTGCCAACTCCATCTTTATAAAAGCATCAATTTATCCTCCTTGTACCTATTTTATAACTACCTTTCAAGTTCCCAAGCTTTATCAACAACAAAAAAAAGAATTCAAAACATAAGTCAGCATTCTATCAAAAAGATTTAAAATCATATTAATTATGATTTTTGATAAATATGAGCTTAACATGTTTTGTTTTCTTATTTCCCTGGGTAAATGTTTTACTAGAAAAGGTCGGTAGCCTATACCATAGATTAATTTCATGTAATCATGTTGTAAATGTTATAATCATGTTTCCCCTTCATCATTAAGATAAAACTTTTTTCCAGTTTGAAATAAGTATCACCTTATTATTTACTCACATAGTATTTAAAGATGTTAACTCATATATTTTGCTTGTGGCAAACAGAAGAAACTGAGGAGGGTTTTTTTTTTTTCTGTAATCTCCCACTTTATGCTTCTCTTAATACAAGCAAGAAGACATTCCATTTCCTGTGGTTTGAAGAAAGAATGAAATTCCCAGGCTGACACAGCTAAATCTGAAAACCCCTCTTGTGTTTGCAGTCAACCATATCAACATCTGGAGTTGGTTGACTTTTTCCTCCGAGGATTTGTTGCATCGCCCTGGATTTTCTCCATGAATTCTTTGCATTCTGTATCCATCAGATACATGGTATACATACAGCCCATATTCCAAAATCTCCCATACACTCAAATCCTCCAAACATTTTTTAAAATAAAATTGAAGCTTATTTCATATTTAAATATCTCAGGCCAAAATGTGCTTTCTGTTTCATATTTAATCCCATGACGATCAGTGTTGGCTTAATTGTAAGTGAGAGCGGGCCACTGCTTTAAATATTTGCTTTAAATTGACAAGTGGTTTAAAAAATTTGTAACAATTCACAAAGTGATTCTATCTAATATTGCAACACATTTAATGTGGAAAGAAAATTATTCACTATCTCTAGATTTGGTACAGCTGGATTCAACTGGGCAAATTAAAAATAAATTTGGGCTGATCTATTTCTTAACTCCTTTAAATGTAAACTAATTTTCTTTTAAAGACAAAGCTATGGATACAATTATATTATCGTTACAAATATATAAAAGGCAAAAGATGTACTTTGAAACTTTAAGTAAAAGGTTTCTGACTTCTATTAATGTCAGTTCAACTACATGTGAAATGTAGGTTCTTGAAAATTGCCAATTCTATTGTAATTAGATTAGTACTGAGAATTAGATACAGTGAAGTTAATATTAAAAGAGGTCTCCTTCAGTTATCCCTACAGGAGAATAGCCACAGACCTAGGATGACCCCCTTTTCTTTCCTTCCTTCTGTTACCCATGTCCGTGTTCAGAGTTAGGGCACTGTCTTATTTAAATCCTAGTATTTGCTATACAGTGCCTATTTCCAGGGTATATGCAAGGGTTTCATTTGCTTCCCCCTGGAGTTATTGAAATACCTGAAGTGTATCTCAAAAGGTGTAACAATTGGAAAGGGAAGAGTATACCAAAGAGAACACTCCCTAAATATATGTGCACATATTTCACATGTTTTATATTCTTCTTCCAAGTCAGTTCAATCAGATTCTCAATTTACACAAATATACAACCATATAAAATGATCCCCAAACCATTTAAATTATACTCAGTCAAAGCTGAAATTATTCTGGTAAGTTACAGAAAGAATCTGCACAACCATTTACAAATTATAACCTACTGTATCAAGCAATTAAATGGACCTAGTCTGAGATTGATCCTGATAATCCCATGAACCGTAACTAACGAAAGTGGATGCTTATTACAGACTTTTATATTCTTCTCCCTTTTCTTATGTGCAAATTCTCTCTTTGGTTTTTAAATTGCTCTAATCATAGTTTAATATTAATAAAAGGATCTATGATCAATCTAGAATGAATGAAAGATAATATTCTGTGTAAATCTTGGGGTAAATTAAATGCTAGGATGAACAAATAAGTTATTCAATAGTAAACCTTTCATAAAATGAAAATATGTAACACTCAAAAATTTGGAAGATTATCAGCATTATGTTTTTTTCTCATACTTACCAACGCTAGTAGACATAAAATACATAGGCCAATGTAAATTAATCATCCTAACACACTGTGTAATCTAAGATGTTCTTGGCTTCATCTGAAAGCAGCAAATATAAAATCCCTGATTTAAAAGCAGGGGAAAATTCACTATTTGTACACATATGTATTCACTAAGCATTCATTTTGATTGAATTTATTTCTACATATACATGAAAGCATAAATATTAATACTTCAATGTTTTAATCAAATGATAATTTCTGATTCAAGTCAAATTTAAAATAGTAAAATTTAAAGTAATCACTGAAGCAATTTTGTATTCTCTTACTTGGCATGCAAGCCCATTCAATTTAACTGCATTTACTTCTAAATTATTAAGATTTTCCTTCCTGTGAATTAATAATCATATGTCTGTTTGAAGAAGTCTTCTAAATTCTTGAATTCTTGGCAAAATTTCTGCAGTATAAAATCACTACCACACACATAAACTAGCAATCAGTTGATTTAAAAAATATATTTTTTTCTACCTGTGAAGAAGTGGAGTATTAATTATTTTACAATATTCTTCTTTGACTAATGTAGGCAGAAATACCGTGTCTACATTTTAAAACAGATTTTACATTAGCTTGATCAACAAAGTACTCTAAAATACACTTTGTGGCATTTTCTGTAATAAACTAATCTTCCTCATTTAAAGTACAATATTTGACAGGCATTTATATTTGGGGTATATTTTACTTATTGCACTACTAAGATTTTAAATTAATTTGTCAACCCTAGTATACATCTGGAGGCAAATTTCATGCCTCAATTAGTCTAATTTACATTGACTCTGTATTAGAAAACTCATGTCTTTCAGACAAGATCATGAGAGGGCTCGCTTCATTCAGCCATCCCTGGCATGCACGTTATGAGTTAGAAGAGTTGGTCAGTACAGTAAAACAGTAGAGTGGATATTTCACTGAAGGAAAAAAAAAAACTTTTGTTTATACTCCTAGTCCTGTGAGCCGTGGTGACACAGTGTTGCAGGCTTACTCTGCATTCCACTGCCAGCAGTTGGATCCTGACTGGCTTAAGGTTGACTCAGCCTTCCATCCTTCTGAGTTTGATAAGATGAGGACCCAAATTGTTGGAGGCAAAATGCTGACTCTGTAAACCGCTTAGAGAGGGCTGTAAAGCACTATGGAGTGGTATATAAGTCTAAATGCTATTGCTATTGATATTCCATCTCCCTCCTGCACCCCTTTTGGTGAGTTGCTTCTTGGTGTAAATAAATCAGAGTTTACCAGTATATCTGAATAGGCAAATTATGGTGATACTGATATCCTTAGAACTAGGATTAAAAACTACTGATATGTGTTTGTTCTTTAATAAAGCCCTCCAGAAGTCAAATGCATGTCAGGAAAAGCAGAGAAGACACACGTTCTTCTTGTATCTTGAGACTCTCCAGAAAAATACCTTTAATCTTCTCCTCCAAGTAGCAAATCAAAGGTGTGAGAGAAAACATATTACCACAAACACCAGTGGTAAAACAGATGACTACCTTATCTCAAAATAAATCAGGCAGCACTTTTTACCCTCTATACAACAATGCTAAAGAGGTGGCTTCTTGCATTGCTATGATTCAACTACCTAGCCATGCCTGCTTTTTATAAGAAAGTTGCCAACCATTAGGTTTACACTGCAAACATTTTCCTTAATTGAACTGAAAATATACCAACACATCTCAAGAATGAATGGCTTAAAGGGGCTACTTTTTTCAAGATTTGCATAGTACGTGAAACATTAAACATGTGATTTGATATTTAAAAACAAATGCACTATGGCGGATATCTATTACCTAAATTTCAATTCTGTTTTTTCACACTGAGTACTTAAGGTACGTAATGAAAATATAACATGGTATCATCATATAAAAATATTCCCATTATTGTTTTGACCTGGAAGAATAACTCAAGTTAATGCAAATTATTAATATCTTGCAGGAAGAAACAGAGGTGGTTCAATCTACACCCACTTGGTATATAGTTTACATGATTTGCTTCTCATCTCATACATCTCAAATTTGGCTCAATTTGCAAATTTAATATTATGAATCATGGTCTGGTCTGCAGGAAACAATTCTCTTCTACATTACTGTGAAATTGGTACCATTATATAGTAAACTGGAAAGAAACTAGCAGGCACATCTAGCTGGGGAAAGGTCCTCAGCTGAAGAAAAATAGGATTCCTTCAACAATCTGTTCCCTGCTGTGAGAGTACAATTGCTACAATTCTAGTAGCAGTAGGTGTCATCCCTTAGTGTTATGTGTGAGAGTGTGTAAGTGCTACAGCATGTACTTTTCTCAATTTGTTTCCTGATTCGCTAGTTATGTCAGGAAACCTCAATAATTTTGGCTTTCTTGTTTGTGGCATGTTTCTCCTGCCTTCTGCTATGGTTGAACAGTGCAGAATGAAACATTTCTTGAAATTTCCTCCATCTCCCCTGCCTCATCTTTCTCACAATGAGTTAAAAGTTCTTGTTCTCTGAGCACCTAGTCTTTTCTCCCACTGATTTGAATAGTGTGGTAAATTCTCACAAATTATTACTTATTTGTTTGCTATGTACATTAGTACTCCTCATAAGTTGTTGTCTTATTATTACCTTTATGCCAGAAATCAGTTAATAAATTGTATTGAATGGTTATTAATTTTAGGGTTATTCTTGGGCTTTGGGGCCATAGTTTAAAGGTCCCAACAAAAGAGGCAATGTGGGAAATCCTAGTTCATAATAACTGAAAAAATATCAGTAGGTACAAGGTTGCAATTACTGAATGTCACTTTGAATGTCCTTTCTATCCACTATATTGGATTGGAAATACTATGTCTATTAGTATATAAGTATCTGATTGTGTTCCTAGAGATTTATTTCAAGCTAGTGTTGAACAACTGAAATTAGCCTACCACAAGATTTAATTTTCATGGCAATGTCACCTTGCCCAGTATGACTCAGGAATTCATTATATCTTTTATAACAATAAAACTGTCAGAGATTACCTCAGAAACATGTTTTTTCTCCCCAAAAGTGACTAGGCAACAAAACTGAAAAACTCAATAAACTGTCAAAGATAAAGTTGGGAGACAAGCCATAAAACACCATTAAAAACAGCCAAGAGCAATTAAGTCAGAGTCCAAAACAGATTCTGGAAACTGTCCAGGAATCAAACATCAAAGAGCTAAGAGGAGCCTGGCAACAAGATCAGAGGCCAATTCACAGGAATTATCTCAGCACAGACTGTTTGATATTTATGGTTTTTAAAGCCAAAACTTCTGGTATCTAGATCTTGGTTGCTGCCAATCAAAATCCTCTAGAGATAATTCTTCTTTGTACATTGAATCTAACTTTCAAGTAAGCTTTTATTTGACTTTTCCCCAGGACCATTTCTAGGTCTCAGTGGGCAGTTTTGATGTTGATCCTGAACATATACTTACCTCTATATCCTGGGATTGAGGAATAGTTGAAATGAATCTGGAACAAGTGAAGAACCCTTACTCACAGAATGACTGAGTTTGAGGTTGTGAATGATTCTTGTATCCAATGAGGATTTTCTCTCAAAATTCATTTATTCGGATCTTTTTTATGCTACTTGTTTAGGTTTCCTTATAGACATACAGAGAGAGAGATCCTGGCACAATGAACACTTCTCTTCACATTCTATGGATATTTTCTTATTTTAACTACTTAACAGTAATTGTGGGAGGCTGTTAACAACAATACAAACTTTGCATGTTTGCTTTTTATTTAAGTGTCTTTTTAAACATCATTCATTTATTACTTAATTTTTAAATATTACTATTTTTCTTTGTCAGTTATTATGAAATGTGGAAAGATGGTGAATATTTTTACTCCATAACTACAATAAGTTTTAAAAAATGCAGTTCCTGCCTTCCATTGTTTTCACTAATATTCCAGAATTAGGGCTTTTCTGCATTTAGGAATTGTTATTTGATTTGAGTATCTTGCTAGCTTGAAGAAAAGGGGTGTGTGACTACCCTGGAACACATCTATGAAGTGAATCTGAACTCAATAAAGCCACAAATAGCACAGATCCTAGTCTAAAAATACAGTTTTCAACCAGATAGCACAAAATAAGAGTGCGGTCTAAAATCAAGCTTTCAAGCAAATACCAGTTCTCTTTTTTGATTATGTGTCATCAAGGTAATGTCAACTCTTAATGAGCACATAGGCAGACACTCTCTACATGATTTGTCTCCAGCTTGCCCTTCAAATCTTTCAACAGTGAGAACTATCCAAGCTAATCTCCATTCCTTTGGAATCAGTGCCCTTCTATTTATAATTTAATTTAATGTCAATAGGGGAATTACAGGAGGCACCCACTAATCCAGATTATTCCAAGTAGTTTTTTGAGGAGTCAACTATATTCTATATGGGCAATAGCAACAATGATATGCATCAGAGTTTATGTTCCGTAATGCAATGTTTCTAAATGTTTAAGAAAACATTGTTCATTTTATCCTCATTGCACCAAGCATGTATGCACTCAAGGCTCCTGCACCCTAAAGACCTCTTGGTCTATGTACTATGGAGGTTATTCATGTTCCAGTATATGAGTTAACTTACATGGGCTATAAAAAGGACTGAACAGCCCCAGGAGTGCAAATGCTTCTATTCACTGCAATAGAATTCACTATTCTATTTACATACCCCTTTAAACGTCCATTGCACTTCAATATTACAACTGTATATCTGAATTATAATGAGATTTCAGGATATCAGTTATAGCACATAACAAAAAGGGGAACAAAAAGGACTGTATCTGCATATATTCTCCCATTTCTGCATAAAAAGATCAGAACTCCCAATTTCCTTTGATCTTTTCCAGAATTTCAAGGAATCTTTTCTGTAACCATAAACATCTCCTTACCTTCTTCTGTATGAACTGCCTGCTGTTCTTTCAGCACTTCTGGTTCCTGGCTGAGCTCCATATGCTCTTTGGTAATTTCATTAATGCTGGATATCTGTCCATTTTTATGTAAAATCTATATTGAGAAATGAAATACAAGAAGGAAAACGGAGAGGAAAAACAACTGTCAATATGTATCAATCCTTTAATTACTTTTTCTAATAGAAAGAGAATGTATTTTAGAATATGTCTTTTACCGTTTGGAAATAATAAAATGTACTTCTGTGGCAGTTGACTTGATTGCAATTTCACATCAGTTTTTCAAACCAGATGCTTCCAAATCAATTTGACAACTTGGAAAAACTTCTATACATGTGGTAGCACTTTTTAAAAAATTGATTCATCAACTGAAGTATGAAATCAGATTAGTTCTAAACTGAATTGACTGTTGGAATCAGAACTGATCTGTATCAAAAAAATATTCACACACACTATATAAATACTAATCTTACGCACACACACATACAAACAAAAAAATCATTTTAATAAAAGCTTAAAAGAGAACATAAAAACTAACACAAACTAATTACTAGTATTAGCTTTATCAAAATGTACCCTTTCTAGCCATGAACAGTGTGTTAACAGATGCAAAAATAAAAGCCCAATCAGAAGCAGAAAGACTCAAAAGATGATATATTTCTCTGAAACAGAGGACAGTAAATTAACTCAGTTATATGATGTACTTCTTATTTTATTTATTTGCACCCTGCCTTTATTATTTTTACAAATAACTCAAGGTGGTAAACATATCCAACACTCCTTCCTCCTATTTTCCCCACAATAAGAACTCTGTGAGGTGAGTTAGGCTGAGAGTTACTGGCTCAAAATCACCCAGCTGGCTTTCACGCCTAAGGCGAGACTAGAACTCACTACCTCCTGCTTTCTAGCCTGGTGCCTCTTGCAGATGTTCGCTTTAGCTATTGTTACAGAAGTTCTTGCCAAACTGAAAAGGAATGAGCTGTTCTGAAATTTGCCTGCTTCCTCCATTTGTTCGGATGACATCTCAGTCCTAACTCTAACACCCTCTTCTAAGCAATGCTCTTTTCCTGGTGCTGACAATAATTCCAACTGTTTTTGTCTCAGACAGTTCTTCCCACTGCTCTAAAGTATGTTAATTTTTAATGGTCTGTGTGTAAAACACTTCAGCTACTTTAGTTACTTCAGAGCACATCTCTCCCTCAAATGCCAGACATTCCAGCAAAAGACTGTATCCTATTTGTTTAGCTAAAACTGCCTCTTACCAGACTTAAAAGAAAAAGAAACCTCACCATAAATCAACCAATAATCCTTAAATGCCAACAGAACCTGAATATCCATAGTCATACTTTTTAATTTTAAAAGTATTTATTCATTAAATTTCTAGTTAATGTTTTTCTAAAGAGAACAACAGACATTCTTTAAAAACAAACACAGTAATAGCAATGGCAAGAAGAAATAAAAAGCACAAATGGACTAATGCAAAATGAGCAATCAAGTTATACAGATAACTTTTGGTAAGATCTGTATAAAAACAACAACAACAACAAAAAACAGAAAAGCCCTAAAGCTTGCTTTTCCTACAAAAACACACACTTTCATATTATGAGCACAAGGAGAGAAAAAAGACCCCACAATCCCATTTACAAAACAAGAATTTCAGCTTAAATTGTTTGAAAATCAGTCTAGTTCCAAAATTCATGGGCAAGATCTATACTTAAATTAGGAACATTCCTTTGAAATCAGTCATCTATATGTGTAAACAATTTTGCGAAATTAATTATTTAATTAATAGGAGGTCCTCTGTAATTGATAAACACAGTTGAATGAGCACTATATTTGCTCATTCAGTATTCAGTGTCTGCATCCTTTCACGAACAGAAGATCCTTTGGAAAGAGAAATTATTTCATTCAGTTCTTCATTTCATTTTCATCTCTGTGACCCCCCCATCCCCCAATAACCATCTCATTAATAGAAGTTAACACTTTTCATAAATAGAATCTAGAATTGGCCAATTATCAAAGCCTGGAGCCGGACCAGCCTACTGATGAATATGGATATGTCTCCTTCCATTTCTAATCACCGTCGTTCCCAACATTCTTCAGGACAGACTAAGGTCCATTCCAAAAATTCCATATGCGAGGCCCAAAGATATTAATGCTAATTTTGCCTTATAGTATTCAAACCTTCCATACTGGTCTTATTAGACATTCCTAAAATAAGATAGTTCCAGTTGTCTCAGTTGGATTAAAATATTTTTCTATGTTCTTAGATGACTCCGCAGCACAATGCATTATAACAGTTAAAATTCTTTCAGCAGGACTGTCCTAATCATTTCAAAGTAGATCATATCAATGCATTTTATTCTAATAGTATTTCCCCAGGAATGGCAGAAATAAAAATGACTAATAACAAATGACTATCATCATCTGAAACAATAAATCCCACAAGGATATCATTTTGGTCTTTTCAACGTAACATCTTTGAAAAACTAAGCATTTTGTAGAAGCCTCAAAAAATGCAACCAATCTACCAATATGACTATTAAGCCGCAACAAAAGCACTGCTTTTGGCCTACTGAGTAGACTGCTTTGTTTGCTACAGAAGGCTTTAGTTCAGTGGTTCTCAACCTTCCTAATGCCGCGACCCTTTAATACAGTTCCTCACGTTGTGGTGACCTCTAACCATAAAATTATTTTTGTTGCTACTCCATAACTGTAATTTTGCTACTGTTATGAATAGTAATGTAAATATCTGATATGCAGGGTATATTTTCATTGTTATGATTTGAACATAATTAAAGCATAGTGATTAATCACAAAAACAATATAGCAATGCTTGCTGGAGAAGCTTACTCTTCCTTGCTCAAAAATGTTGGGAGGGAGGGAAGGGGAAGGAAGGAAGGAAGATTGAAGGGGAAAGGAAGGAGATGGAGAAGGAAGGAGATTGAAGGGGGAAGGAAGGAAGAAGAGAGAGATTGAAGAGGAAGGGATGGAGATGGAGATGGAAGAAAGGAAGGAAGATTGAAGGGGAAAGGAAGGAGATGGAGAAGGAAGGAGATTGAAGGGGAAGGAAGGAAGAAGAGAGAGATTGAAGGGGAAAGGATGGAGATGGAGATGGATGGAAGGAAGGAAGATTAAAGAGGAAAGGAAGGAGATGGAGAAGGAAGGAGATTGAAGGGGGAAGGAAGGAAGGAAGGAAGGAAGGAGAGATTGAAGGGGAAGGGATGGAGTTGGAGATGGAAGGAAGATTGAAGGGGAAAGGAAGGAGATGGAGAAGGAAGGAGATTGAAGGGGGGAGGCGCTGCCAAGGACGCACAAGCAGCTCCACACAATTGCCTGGGGAGGGGGGGAGGTTCTGGCAGAGAGCCTGGCAGAGAGCCTAGTGGCGGCACATCCATGACCTCGGAAGCTGCACAGAGGATCTGCGCACCTCGGAGCCGCCGGCCGCCCTCTCACACCTGCCAACCTGCAGCCCCCCATCCTCATCCCAGCACCTCTTGCCCTTTCCCAGCCGCCCCCCAGGGACCTGCCCGCCCCTCCAGCCTCCTGCATGCCATCTCAGCAGCGGAGTCGCGGGAGCCCCTTTCCATGCCATGCAGCCCATTGCACGCCAGAGGGGCATAGCCGGAGCGCCAGCTCCTGCTTGGAAGGGGCCACTTCTCCCTTCCTGGCCTGGCCGGCTGGCCTCCAACGCACCCCCTGGATGCTTCTGAGGCCCGTAGCCCGGCGAGCCAGGAAGGAACTGCTCCTGCCCGGCAGCCCCATGGCCGCGCCAGGTGCCAGAGGGCCAAGGCGGCCTCCGATGGCGAGGGAGGTGGGCCAGGCGGCGCAGGGCAGGCTCCCGCGTGGTGCGGAGGGCGGCCGGGGGCGGAGCACGGCCGGGCAACCAGGAGGCGTGGAGACCGGCTCAGCACTGCAGCTCAGCTCAGCTGGCAGTGGCAGCAGTGGCGGAGCAGCCCAGCAGCAGCGCCAGCAGCAGCTCAGACCTGGCTCGACCTGGCCGCCCACACAGCTGAGCCAGCCCAGGGCGGCGTCGGGGGCACGTGCGATGGCGCTGCAGAGGCAGGAGCAGGCGTTGTCAGAGAAGGGCGCCTTGGAGGCAGAGGAGCCGGTGGAGGGCAGTGGTGGTGGCCGGATAGAGGAGCGGTGTCTTGGTTCCTAAGGCCATTGGAAATATGTGTTTTCCGATGGTCTTAGGTGACCCCTGTGAAAGTGTCGTTCGACCCCCAAAAGGGTCATGACCCACAGGTTGAGAACTGCTGCTTTAGTTAGACAAGTAAATAGTTAGATAAAGAATGAAGCAGGAATGGGACAGAAAGCAGAGGTGCATTTTATACTCTCAAACCTCTCTGATGGTAAATTGGGTATTCTATTTAAATATTCCCACAAAATACTTAAGCAAGGTTAATCCTGTGAAACAGAAACTTCTACTACCCAGCTTCAGGTAAGTCATTCCACTGAGCACTAAGCAGCTATTAAGCACTAAGCAGCTATTAAGAATGGATGGGCTTGATGTGCAATGTCCAGGCTTTAGCAACACTTCTTAATATATGAATAGATAAGACTAGAAGAAAAATCCCTTTAAATTCTTATTTCATTATTAGGTTTGCTGTCTGATACAAATATATACCGGTAGTAGGAAGACTACTGAATACAGCAGCTCTATTTAGTTATTTTTTTAAAAAAAAACAATGCAAAATAAGTCTTTAAACTGGAATGTTTGAATTTTTATGTGATTTGTGGGGAGCTTGTTTATTCTTTTCAGGACGTTCAAGTCTCTGGTCAGAATTACATTTGTTTTAGAAGTTCTTCACAGATGCTGTTTTTCATATTCTCAAAAAGAAGGTGTTTTTATTAGCACCATCCTTTGAAGCAGAAAATCCTATATATAGGATAAATTATTTCTGTATCTACAAATGTAAGTATATATATATATATATACACACACATCTATATGTGTAACCCTTTCTGGTATCATTCAAAAGAGTTCCTGGTTTGCCTGTTCTTGGCACCTGCTTCTATTTCTGCCCAGGATCTCTGATCTTCCCATTAAAAGAAATTATTCAGTCTCCAGTGTCGGAAAGGGAGATGAAAATTTCATCGGGGTCTCTCAGTATGTGAACAATATACCCAGTCCATACAGGAAATAAAATGAGCACCATTAATTATGTATTTTCTACTATCACGTTTATGACTTGGCTGAAGCTTAGCATACCTTCTTTTATACATAGCATTTGTCCTATGCTTGATACATCTGCCTGGCAGAAAGATAATGCAAGCCAAATGAAGGGTAAACATATCCTCAGTGCTTTTGTCAATGACTGCTGGGAATCCAGCATAAAGCTTTTTGCTTACATTTCCCTCATTAAACAGCAAAATATTTATTTTTCATCCAAATCCTTACAAAAGAGGTCGCTTTTGGAGAAAGACTAGAGGGTTGAAGAATATCCCCTTGTACACTTTATTCCTCTTCTCTCCCTCAAGAAATCCTTCCTTGGCCTTCTTGTATAAAAGTTGACTTCCAAGATATTTGTTCTAAACAATCAGAAGGTTCCTTCTATTGTCTGCCTCTCAAACAGAAGTGCAGAAATCCTTCCAGCCATGACCTGGATGACTGAGAATCTCCACAGACATTTAGTTATGCACTTTGGGATGAACACCCTTCGAATGGTGGGTGAGTATGAATGGATTTCCAAACATTGCAACTACAGGAATCATTTGTGGTTCAGTTTGAGAGATCGACAACACAGACTCATCTGCAATAGCCTGTGCCTGTCTTCAACAGTGAAGGGACACAGGGCAGAAAATATCCTGCAGCCAAGAAAGCTCCACACATTTGCCCTACTCAGGTGACCCTGAAGACACAGGTAAACCTCCAAGTGGCCTCAACAACTCTCTAAAAGGATGCAAATGACCAGCTGTCTGGAAGGAATATAAATCCTTCCATTCCCCACCATCCAGTCAGAGCTGAAGAAGCTTCTTGGATGAGAAGCGAAACATATTCAAGGGAAAACAAGAAAGTCCAGTTGCCTCTTGAAAAAAGCACCTTTGGGACAACCACGCCCTGGATGACTGAGAATAATTTTTCTAGAGAAACGTGCTTAATACTACTTTGTAATTCCTTAATGCAACATCGGATTCAATTTTGTTAACCTGGGCCTTTACAGCTTCATACTTTGTTACTTGCAATTAGATTTTATTTTGCAAAGTGCCGGGAAGACTTAATCAGCAGCACCATTCTATCGGTGGCCAAATCACTCATGCATCAGTCATCCTGATAATTTTTGGGAAGCAGTGATGGAGATTGGCAGGAACCAGTTAGTAGTCTTATAAGAGCTTGAAAACAACAGTTTCGTTACAACAGAAATTGCCTCAGTGATGTCATTCATTGTACAGTCCCAAAGAGGAACTGAAGCATTTGAAAATGATGCTGTACTTGTTTTATGTCTAATTCTGTACTCTTTCTTACCCTCTTCTCCCATCCTGTGCCGAGGGGAAACTCACAAAGGAGGGGTGTCTATGGAGGTTCAATAGCCAGAGAAATTGAAAATGTTTCTACCATTGTATTTATTCCTGTATTTTAAATATTCTGCTGCAGACATTAATTCCCACTTTCATGTCATGCATAACACTTTCACTTTGCTCAATAATTAATCACCCACTATGTTAGGGGTGCCCAACCCCCAGTCTGTGGATCGGCATCAGTCTGCAGCATGCCAGCAACCGGGCCACACAAACAAACGAAGCCCCATCCATGGGAAGCAGGCAGCACGTAAAACCACGCTTCCTCTGGTCCATGGAAAAACCTTTCTCCATGGAATTGGACCCTGATGCCCAAAAGGTTTTAGCACTAGGTTGCTAAAAAAAAAAAAAAATAAGCAGGGAGACATAAAAAAATATAGAGCTATTTATTTTCTAAATATCCAGAGCAGTACTGCATATTACAATTACAGAGAAGTGGAGGCAACATTTGATATTGATAAGAATATAAATTCCATAGCAGGACTCTACTTTTTATACACAACAAATTAAAGGACTATCCATGCTTTTTGTGAGAGTCATAGTCCAAAGCAACCTTTCTTCCTTTATTGTTTTTGTGTTTCACCCTTGCCCAGATCTATTTAATTAAATTGTTCTATAAGATAAAGACACAACACAAATGCAAAGATGATTAAGGAAAGAACATTATGCCATCAAAGTTCATGAAGCAAATGAAATGAAGAGATAAGTTTTTTTCCAAAAGTACTGTCCAAAATAAAAAATGTACACAATAGCTCCTTAGAGTTCATTTGTTTAGAAAACAAAAATAATTAAGCACAATACAGAATGGTATGTGCATGTGCTGCTTCCAAACCAAATAATGTCCCCCATAACAATATCTTTCCAAGAGATTAGGAATAGTCTTTTCACAAATTTCTGCTAACACATTACAGGACTTTTCGACACTTCAGTATTTTGTTGGCATTTCTCCTTGTGGTTCCTACACAACTCCTCAAATTCACTTCCCTGAATTGTAAATTAATTAGGCTTTACAACTAAACCAATCTCCCAATTAAATCACAATATCTGTTTTCAAAAAGACTTCTTTTCTCCTTATGATCTCCTCCCTTTAGTTTTGAATTCAGAACTGCACTTTAAGGAGGATATAGAAACACAAGAACAGATTCATAGGAGAGTAACAATGGTGGTCAATGATTTAGAAAACAGTCTCAGGAATAGAAGCTGAAAGAACTGGATATGTTTGGCTGGGAGAAGAAATAAATGACAGCATTTTCCAAAATATCTGAAAGATAAAAGGCAAAATGATGCTTAAGCTCTGCACTTGATGGCAGTATACGAAGTAACAAAGATAAATGAATCTTTGGGTTTTCACCTGAGATGCCAAAAAACACTGGGCATATACTTACAGTTTGCATAAAACCTTTCCTCTAGCATGGGTTGTGACGGAAAAGAAAACAGGATCACTCTTTCCAATCAAACCAATTGCCCATCCTGTTTGAAAAAAGCCTATATATGAATCAACCAAACTACCTAATTGTAGGTCAGGTAGTTAGTTTTTAGATTTTCTTTCAGGCTATTCAATATGAAAGCATTTATCTTTGTGAACCATAAATTGATACACCCACATATTTGTGGACCTAGGACAATCAACAGGTGCACCAGGTAGGAGTGAAGCAATGATGTAAACCTGGTGTCTATTATATTTAATCTGAACCAGCCCACATATAACTAAGCATCAGAACAGCTGTATGTACAAACTGTTAAAAAACACATATCAACAGCTATGCCTGAATAGGTCATTTCCTCCCCCCTCCAGATTTCCACAACAGTTAGCATATAACATCACCTGTTCTAACTATCCACTGGGAACCTGAGTATATAATAGATTTCAATTACCACAGGGAGCAATAAAGTATTTTTTTAAAGAACCCTGAATATTTATCTTCACTGCTGCATTAACTAAATTGATTTCTAGAGAAAAAGCTTCCAAAACTCAGACATATTTGATAAAAACGTTTGGAGGTAGGGAAGCATTTTTTTGTCTGCTTTTTATTTTAAACAAGATTTCCTAGCTTTGAAAGTTCACGTACACTTGGAAACTTGTTTCCCACTCCCCCACCCAACTTCTTTATTTATGATAAGGACTAGTAAGTAGGATGGGTTCCCTTCCTCTTTTTGCCCAAGGAAAAAGTAGGCTAAAAGAGATGAGTTTGGGCAGTAAATTTGCCATGGGGAAAGGATTAAGCATTCCTTTAATAACTGCCACTCAGACTAACCATTTCCTAAGGTTGTTTTGCTTTAAAGTGGAGAAGGGAGGAGATGACTGATATGCACACAAGACCTTTTAGGTGCCCTTTTAAGATCTAAGAACAGTCCTTCCCACTAAAGGACTATATACCCTGCCCAAATCCCAAGCACTGTAATTAAAGGCCAGGGTGCCTAGAAATGTTATATTTTCCCAACAGTTCTTAAGGGAGATAAGGAAGTCTCAGGCAAGGGCAGCTTGTCAATTGCATCTGCAATTAATACCAATGCAGAGGAGAGTTATTCAACAGTGTAAATGCCTTAATTTAGGATAACAGCAACTCAGATACATTTCCCTTTTCCTGCTCATTTTTAGAAGCATCCAAGTCCCTTTAATTCTCCCATTATGTACTAGATAACCAAGCTGTAAGGAACAATTTTGAATCTCCCCTTATGTCTTATCTAAAATTTGAAAATGAATACACACACACACACACACACACACACACTGTCTCCAACCCCTTTATAAAACAAACTCCTTCATAACGTATAATGTTGCCAAGATCACACAACAATAAACAAAATCTACTAGGCACACAATAAAAATGAGTTTGAAAATTAAGCATACAGACTATTCCTATGAAAATCTGATAACTGAGATGTTAAAAGTAAACAAATATTTTGTCATAGCTTTTTAACTAGGAATGAATATGTGTGTGTGTGTGTGTGTGTGTCTGTGTGTATATATATATATATATTCCTTCTTTTGATTAGATAACTTATTATTAATACATGCTGATTTCACTCTAAATGAAATTCTTAGCTTTTGATTTGGCTATCAATTTCAGACATCCTAGTATGCCAAAAATCGCCAATCAACTTTACACCGAAGTTTAAAGTCTGTAAGTTTTCAAATGGTTTGCAGAATATCAAGGATTGGAATTTACTACAAAATCATTATGTTTAGAAACTACAGTACTCTCTAGAAATATTCTTGGTAATCTTTTCAATCTTTCCCATGACTTTTGATCTTCAAATGCTCTCGCTTGATCCCTCTGCTATCAACAATGCTCTCGGCTGACAAAGATGACAGAGTTCTTTTTATACTCAGTTACTTGACCAACAGTTTAGGTGTCTATTATCACCTTTATGGCATTAGGAAGATGTTGGGTCCCAAATTAAATGAGATAGACTGTGTCATGCTCACTCTGTTTAAGTAATTAAAATGAAAGTCTTTCAGTGGAACCTTATTGTTTATATTACCTATTGAAAAAGCCTTTCTCAAACTTTCTAAGTCACGGGTGTCAAACTCGCTGCATCACATGACATGTCATGACACATCATGACTTTTTTTGCATTGCCGGAGCTGGGGTGGGCGTAGCCTCCGCATGATGCAACTGGCCCGCAGGCTGGCAGTTTGACACCCCTGGTCTAAGTCATAGAAATATATGTTGTGAAAAACAGAGAATTGTAGGGTCAGCCCAAGAGCTTTCACTGCCTGATGAAAAGTAAGCAACTGAATTTCCCATGGTCAAGGTGCATAGTATTCCTAAAATATATAGTGTTATTTTAAATAAAACTTCAACTTCAGAACACCAGCAGAACGGCTGCACTCTTTAGCTCATCTTCACAGAAGACTATAGTCACCTACCCCTGCCCACTGAGATAGAATCAAACAAATATTTGCTATGAGCCACAATATATTGCAGCCTTCCCAATCTAATGCTGTTTAGTTATCATAACATCTCTGATGAATATTACATTGAAATAAACTGAGCTAATGTCTAGGTTTAAGCATCTTTTGATTCTTTTCCATTTTATTTTATCTCTTGATACATTTATACCTGCAAAATCACTTGTTCAAATTGATATAATCCAGGGATCTTCAAACTTCGCCCTTTTATCACTTGTGGACTTCAACTCCCAGAATTCCTCAGCCAGCGTGCCTGGCTGAGGAATTCTGGGAGCTGAAGTCCACAAGTCATTAGAGGGCCACGTTTGAAGACCCTTGATATAATCCATGTTTTGCCTTAAAATTTTAATTAGTGTATTTTCAACATGTATATACAGGATTTAAAGGAGATAAAGGTACTCTCGACCAGAGTTCCCAGATTATAGGGCATATCTCCTTAGAAGGGCATGAAGAAATTCAAAGGGAACAAAGGATGGAAATATTTTTAAGCAAATATCTTCATGTAAAAATACTGTGATTGTAATGATATTTTCAAAGTCTGAGTGGGATTCAAATCCTGGCCACCTGTACGTTCCTTAGATACCAGAGATGAATTTAGCCTCTTTGTTTCCATTAATAAAAATACTAAAAAGTCTCTGCCTTCCATAACAAGTTGAAAGATAATCTGGGTTCTGAAGAGAAAATCATATAATTGCTGATTTTTCTGTAACCTTATTCCATTCCTTTTCAATAAATCTTGTTAAAGGAAACTCTAGAAAAATTGTGTTTTCAATTGACATTAGCTGCAAAGACTTTAACAATAACGATTAAGTGAAGCATTTGCAGACTGAGAAGTTTGGTGGAACCTCAAGGGTGAGTAGCTGGTAGGAAGAGTGCTAGAAAGGCAGGAGGGTGGAGGCATAATGCATAGTTTTATACACACACAAACTGTAGATGGATTTAAAAGGCATTCGGGTGATGAAATGGGAGGGCCTCTGAGATCATCAAGCAAAAAGTAGTACTTAAATCAATTTCTGTTCTCCCCTCATAAACACACCAACTCTCAACAGTTTCAAATAAGCATGTGTATAAGTATATCTTAACCCTGATTCACAAATATCTGAATACATGGGCACATAAGACAGGTCTATTAATCCATACAGAAGTCTAACTGTAAATTGTCTCCATCAATTAAAAAATAATCAACTACAATATAGGATGAACACACACTATTGTATGGACTAGATATTGAAAACAATGATGCTGCTAAATTACGTAATATACCACGAGATGTCAATACTCAAGGTATTTTTTGTAAAAAATATAGGTCTTGTAGAAAGAGGAGATTGTAAAAGAAGATGTAGCAATGTTGAAATGTAGCAATGGATCCCCATAACTTACACTAGGGGAATTAATTCCTCTTTCCCCATGTCAGCATTTATGGTAATTGCATATATAAGTGTAAAGGAAGACATCAGTATTAATTATATCAACTTTTGAAACACAGAGATAATGAAAGAAAGGAGAGCTAGCAGTCAAAGACAAAAGTAACCCACTTCCAAATGTTTTTCCCCCATTAGGATGTCCTAGAGCTATTAAGGGAAAACAAAGAGAGAAAAACTGTTCATAATACAAAAAGATTACTGGCTGGAGTCCTGAGTGTGTGGGTCGGTCTAGAAGAGATACAATATTCAATCAATTTCAAGATAAACACTGTGATCCTATGCTAGCTTAATTTTAAGTAAGCCCCTTTGCATCATCCCTTTATACACTTTTCCATAAACCTACGAAGCAGAGAGGAAAGAAAGCAATACTAAAAGAGACAAGCAGCAGTGGTTGAGGCAAAGGGGGTGGGGGAGAAAAAAAGACATTTTTTGCTTTCCTTTTTTGGAAGGCAGGGAGAATTAGAAGATTGGTTGAGGCAGGGAAAGGAGAGGGCAAGAACAAGCAAGCAAGCCTGCAGCTTTTCCCTCCAGTTATAAGATATCAATTTAGTAAATAGGAGAGGAGAGGGGGAAAAAGCAAAAGTAGAAGGAAGGAGGAATCCAAGAAACTAGTTCAAAGTCCCTTCTGCATTCACTAAGGACTTCAAAATATATTTTGTTCATGGTTTGCTGAACAATTCTGAAGCTGCAGCTAAGGGGCAAGCAAAGGGGGCAAAGCTGCTGTTGCCACCACGTGACCCACTCAAGGTCAGCCAGCCTTTCCCAGAAGCTGACACCTTGAAGCCCCATCTCCTTGTCCTCTTCTAGTGAATAGAACAGAAACCAGCACTCTCTTTATGCTATTCTTCTTCTTCCTAATAGAGACTTTCCCTAAACATGGGTGATCGGCAACTTCCTACAGCTGCTGAAGAGGAATTAAAGAAGGAATACAAGCCACGGGCAAATCTGTTTCCTTTTCAAAACATGCTATGGAGAGGAGTTGTCTGTTGTCAAACTACTTCTGAATATACGGTAGTCACTATCCAAACAGGAGTTATTATGCAATTATGATACAGACCTTGGAAAGGAGCTGTTTAATTTTAGTTCTTTGCTGTGATGTGAGGTCTGGGAGCATTAAATGAATGTTTACCACTACAAGAATGAAATATATCCTTTCAATCCTTTCCGTAAACTTTTCTTTTCAGGTATCTTGATTAAAAAAGCAACTAGACAAAGGAATTTAATAAACTGCTATACATCATTAGTTATATGCTATCTAAGCTTTAGCTTGCAACTAGCCAAGTGCACAAAATGGAAAATATGTTTTGTTTTGAGATCAAGATAAAAAAAACTACACCACTCAAGACATTGTTAGAACTAAATTATCTCTGTTCTGATGAACAAAAAGTCAAAATTGTCCACAAGGGAAATTTTTTAATTCTTTTTTTTTAATTAAAGGGGAAAAATGAAAACCATCAAAAAAAAAAAAAAAACCTAACAAAAAGCAACAATGTTTTTTGATATCTTTCCTGGACTTATGCGTCTGTGTCCTTTCTCCTAGCACAGCTGAAAAAACAGAAACTGTAGGTGATACTTAACATTTGGATAAATAGAATTAACAACAGTAAAAAATCAAAACAAAACCAACAATTCCATTTGCAAGTGTCAAGCTGTATTAACTACCATAGCAAATGTGCGTTTAAATGCATTTCAATAACTCAACAAGATAAAAGAGCATGCACAAATCGGATATCAATACACCTAACCAGTCAATAGAACATTCTTATCATTTTTAAATGCACTTTGAAATTCAACTTAGAAGCACATTTGATGAAAGAATGAAAAAAGTCCAACAAACTGATAAGATGGCAGCAAAGAGTTAGTTTCCTGTTGTTTTTTTTTTTGCTGCCATCTAGATGATTGTTCAGATTTTTGCACCTTTGCCTCTTCCTGTCTTCTTTTACCTCCAATTACCAGTTTCCTTTAGCTGGTAACTTGTATGTAAAAGAAAACACAATACAGAATATGCAATATTGAGTGAGTAAACAGGGACAGTTTGTTTAATGACAGTTCAAAGTTATGCCGGCCTCGGATAAAGTGACTGACTACCTATTTCTTCCACTTATGACTCCTGCACCACCCCGTGGTTACGTGATTGCAATTCGAATATTTGGCAACTGGCTCACATTTACGACCGGTTACAACTTCCTGCAGTCACATGATTGCAATTTGTGCCCTTTCCAGCCGATTTTCGGCCAATAATGCCAGTTGGAAAAGTTGGATTCACTTACAATCACGTTTTACTTAATGGCCCACAGTAAAAATATTGGTAAATTTGGGTCCAATCATGTGACTGTGTGACCACATTGGTGGTGACGGAAATTCTACTCCCAACTGTGGTCAAGGACTACCTGTGCTACAAACTACTACAAATCAGAATGGGTACATGAAGCTGAAATTCTCTGAAATACATCAATATAGAACATGAAAGTCTACACAATTCTGCACTGACCTCATGTTACGTATGCATTTGGGCTTACATGCCGCTCACAATTCAGTAGGACTCAAGACTCTACCACCTGTTCTTACATTAAAAAGGCTTAAATACTAAAACAGTATAATATGGTAATAGACAGTTTTGTTTTTTTCTAAAGCTGGCCATGAACCAGATAAGAGGAAAGCCCAGCAAGTAGCAACCAGGCTGGACTCTAGTGAATTTAGGGAGCAAGATTATAATCAATAAAGCTAGCAAAGAGATAGTTTATACTTTGTTTTTTAATGGACTGAGATCAAAACCCTGTAATTAGTTCTGGTACGTGCCCTCATCTGAGATTCTAAGACGGGAGGAAAATCAAGCACCCCCAAAATAGTTATTCACTCCGTTCCCATTTTTTATTATTCTTTTCCACTAGAACTTTCATCTAGATAAGGGGTCCTCAACCCCCGGTCCGTGGACCGGCACTGGGACATGGCATGCCAGAAACCGGTCCCCACCAACAAGCAAAGCCCCATCCGCGGGATGCAGGCAGTACATGAAACCACGCTCCCTCCGGTCCGCAGAAAAAACCCTCTCCATGGAACCGCTCCTTGGTGCTCAAAAGGTTGGGGACCTCTGATCTAGTTCTCTAACCTTGTTATACTGTAACAACAATTTGTAATGCATCAGTGGTGTCTATTCTGGGAAAGCAATCTAGTTTTCTCTGCCAGCCCATGTTAATGAAAGGGGATTATCACTTACTTCCAGTATTTTTCTGGAAAAAATTTTCATATATGTTAATATGCTATGACAGCTTTCTCCATACACTCTCCTTGTTTTTCCTACAACATTGTCCATCTGTGCTTTTATTCTAGCATAGTATCAGAACACTTCTAAAACATCCTCATAAATTCTACGCATTTATGTTCTGTGAGCAAAACAAGAAGGCTATAGGGAACATGACAACTGATAAATTTGTAAACACAATTCCAACGTTGTAAATATATTTAATGCCCCATGCCTGTAAGTGTGAATTATTCAATATCTGAAAAAGAGACTTTTAGACAACTACTTTTATTTGATCATTTCTGCCTTAGAGTCAGTTATACTTCATTTAATGTGAAAAAAGACATTTCTCAAATAATTTTGATTTACACTATAACAGAGAATAATTTTCTTTTTTTGAAATGTTGAGAACAGTATATTAAGTATTTGTTAAATGTTTCACTAAACTAAATTTAATGTTTGGACTACTTGAGCATTAAGTTTTTAAAGTCCAGTATCTAACCTTAAAACTGGATGAATATTTTCCAACTATTCCATTGGCATTTACAACTAGAACATAGCCAGAATTCATCTTTTCCAGAACTGAAATCCATATAAAAAAAAACAAGATTATAATTATTAGGCAGCATTATTTGCCTGGCATGAAATCACTGCTGAATTTCAAGCTGACATTAATAGTTTTTCCCCTGAGAATTTTAGTACACAGAGTGATTCAAATCTGCGTGAAAACATAATATTCCCTTGTGTATCCATTTCCAATTAAGGAAAACTGGAAAGAAAGGCAAGTACTACAGTCATAATATAACATCAAGCATCAGAACAAATCACACTCAAGTGATTCAGTCACTGAAGACAATATAATACATTCTTTAGCAGTAAAATACTCTAATTAAGCACCAAAGTGATACTGGATTATGGAAATTAACTTTATTTTACACTGAATTCCAAAAGCATAAGAGGAGGGGCTAAAGAGAAGAAGAGAATGACTCAAAGAATATGGAAAATACTACTCTATTTGAAATTCTGCAGTCTTTATACAAGGTGAATGAGAAATTGTTTCAAAAACATTGGTAAAAATGTAAGACTTTCCTGTTAAAAGCATCTTTCCTTATGGACACAAATAAGTTAGCATTGTAAATTCAGGGAAAAACAAGTTTGTAGCATATTGTCAAAACAAAAAAATAATCAACTTTTGCTTCTCAACTGCACCACAGCTACACATGTAGAGTAACTGGTGGATTTACATCTGATTTAAAGCAGTTGATAGCTATTTTGAAAAGGCCAGCACAATTCTACCTCCTCATTATCACCTGTTTCTTGCCCAATCATTAAAGTTATTACAACTTAATTGCCCTACATTTCTATCCTTTTCCATCTTTCCCTGTCATTTTTCAGTCACCAGGTTCTTATACATTCTTCCTATACATTTCACTGGTTTATGCAGGGAATATATAGCCCTGCAGAGTAACAAACTAAGTAATGAAATGTAGCAGGAGCTGACAAACTGTTCAGGTTCTGCATGTTACTATATATTGGCACAGATAATAAAAAGTTAGTACACTTTTAAAAAAACATTTTTTTTATGAAGTAGGAGCTGACAAACTGTTCAGGTTCTGTATGTACATATTGGCGCAGATAATAAAAAGTTAGTGTATTTTTTAAGTAAATCTAATAATCACACTGCCAGATTTTTGCAAAAACCTCTGAAATGTTATTAGTTAAAAATTTAGAAACATACGATGATACTTATTGACTTATTTTTGTCCAGATAATTTTAGGCAGGCTTCTTTCCTTGTTCTAATGCAGGGGTCCCCAACCCCCGGTTGGTGGACCGGCACCGGGCCACGCAAACAAGTGAAGCCCCACCCACTGGATGCAAGCAGCACACGAAACCATGCCCCCTCTGGTCCACAGAAAAACTTCTCTCCACAGAACCGGTCCCTGGTGCTCAAAAGGTTGGGGGCCTCTGTTCTAATGCACCTTTTCAGCCCACAGCAGCCATACCTCAGTGAGTAAACCTCATTTTCTCTGAGAAAATATTTCTGATCACTTAGCTAAAGCTGCACAACTATGCCCATGGACAAGGAAACAAAACTCATTGAATTGCTCTTGATAAAAATGAATTGGATTAGGTGACAAGGATAGAATGTTAAGCAGATTAATGAACATATAACTTTCAAGTTTATCCCTGAGTGAATAAAATCATCACCTGAGATGAGACTGCAACCACTGAGTAAGGGGAAGGATCGGTCCTTTCTCATATTTCCCATGGCTCTCTAGCCAAATTATTATTTGTCACTCTGAGTAAGAAGCAGCTGCAAGGGATAATTTCTATTGCCAGAGAGAAAGAGAGGAAGAGCTTCCATGAAGTGCACTGACAGATCTTTGGATTCTTCCTGAAGTAACTTTTTTTTTTATTTAAAAATGAAATTATAAATTACCAGGCTTGACTAGGAAAATACAGGGATTTTGCCCATTTTGCTAGGAAATTTATTTTCTCGCAAAACTTTTATTCATTTTGTGAAGCTTTTTTAAATCATGACCTATTTTTGAAAGCATTTAAACATTCCCAGCATTCTTTCTCATCCCTAAAAGACTATTTATCAGTTGCAGTTCCACAAATGTCCAAAAATAGCTGACAACAGATAATTCTTTGCAAATTTAGGGAAGATTACCAGGGTCTGGGATTGGTCTAATACTGTACTTACATCAATTTATACAGAATTATTCTGAAATGCATTAAAAGATACGAAAATATTCATGTTTAAATTAAAATCCACTGATATTGCTAGGTTTCAATAAAAGGCACGTTGTCTGCATTATTAAAGACTGCATTCCTATGCATCTATGAAAAGGAGTCTGCTGAGTCTTAGGCAGGCAGGCTATTTCTTGGAAGAGATAGAAAGGCCAAGAATGTCTGCAATATTGAACCTCTTGAATGCTTTTCAGTAGGAGATAACAAGACAGTAAGAGGTTTTGGAGTTGGATTGGTTTCCTAGCTGTTCTATGGATAAACAGTATTGATCCCAATTGTCCACAGTTCTGCCACAGACATTTTATAGAGACTGCTGATCTCATCTATCATCTGTTCGCCTTCGCTTCTTCAATCCTCTTGAATTATGAAAGCATAATTCTTTTTTTTTTCCTAGTCCATGGTAGATTTGCTATTAAGCTAACATTGAGGGAACAGTCTTTTCTTAATCTAGGGCAGACTGACTGGTTCTTCTTGCAGTCTGTGGTGCTCTTATCGACTGCCTCTCAATCCATACTTTGAAAATATCCTTTCTTTTACTTGTTCTCAATGTGCAGTTTTTACACCTATTCACTACCCATGGAAAACCTGCCGTTTCAACTACTCTGATATATGTTGTCATGGAAATATTCTTACGATCCAGTCTAAATCCATCATTGTCTTATTCTCTAGGATTAACGCTATAGCACACTATTCACCTGCATCTATTCTTCACCTTAAAAACAAATCTTTCAACTTCATTTCTTGACTGCTAAGCAAGAGTTCACTAAACATGCTGTTGATTCTATCTTTGTCATCATAGTATTAAAATTTAAACCATTTTTTTCATTTTCCATTTTTACTTTCCTTATGAGCGTCTCTTAACTCTTCTGCACTTTCACCTAACAAAAAGATGCCCTCTATATATCACAATGTTCTGATATCCAATTTTAATTCTAGTTCTTATAACTTCCAACCCATTCATTCCGAATATATTTGCTGTACAAAATAAAAATGATCTGAGGACGATATGCATCTTTTTCTCTTTCTGACCCTGAACCACTCTGCTTCTTCAAACTAAGGTATAATAGCTTATTTGTTGTTAATAGGATTAGTATGTTTCACATTTTGAACATGATCTATACCAGTGGTTCTCAACCTGTGGGTCAGGACCCCATTTGGGGTCGAACAACCATTTCACGGGGGTCGCCAAACAACGCAGTGTGCCATTTTCTTTTCCCCTTTTCCTTAGCTGTGCTACTCCCTTTTATTCTATTGGCTTTTGAAAGCCAATAGAATAGACTCTCTTGAATAGAGTCTAATTCTATTGGCTTTCAAAAGCCAATAGGAATTGTCCAGGCTGTCTCTGCCCTGCTGAGCCCGCCAAAAGTCCCATTCTGCAAACGGTGCTGCACCAGTTGAGTAGTCCTTCACTTACGACCGGTTGAGTAGTCCTCGACTTACGACCGGTTGGGGGTCACGGCATTAAAAAGGTTGAGAACCACTGATCTATACAATCAAAGACCTTTCTGTAATTAAGGAAGAAGAGGTCATCCTCCTTAGATAATCTTGTTCTATTATATGCTTTTAAAATGTTTTATATTCTCTATCAGATTCCTCTACCCTTTTTGAAACCCACATTTATTTCATATTTCTCTTTCCATAATTTGAATCCAATCTTCTTTCTCCCCCACCCCTGGCACCCCCAATCCATAGACCATGCAGTCTTATCCCATATTTATTGACATGTAAGCATTTTTACTTCTTCTTTTCCTGAAGCTTTAACTATCTGCTGAATATTTCAACTGAGTCTAGCAATCTGGTTTATTGTCTCTTGTGCCTCACTTTCTAGGAATGAGTTAGGGAGTATTTTGTCTCTATACAAATGTTTCTGACATTCTGTAATCCCATTCATAAAAAGTATCAATACAAATTTTCCATATTTCTGTAATTTCGTTTGCCTGTATTAGATCTTCTACAGTTATTCATGAGTTGTCCTAATCAGACATACATTTTCCTTTGATTTCTGATCTCAAAAACAACTCTCATTTTCCTTTTCTTGTCCTTTTCCTCCATTTGTTGATATTCACTGAAATAACTTTTTCTTTCTTTCTCCGATATTTGAGCATGAAACTCTGCATTCAGCCACTGTACAATATTCTTATTGCCCAAGGCTTTTGTTTTCTATTAGTCCCTGGCAGGGTAGCTTATTCTGAAAACCAATTTAGTTCTTGTCTTCATTTTTAAAAAAGGAACTTTTTTTCTGCTTTAGTTATCACTAAGTTTGTTCCTGTTACTAAGATACCTTTCTTTCCATAAATGAAGTACACTGATTATTTATGAAATTTATATAACCACACATCTGACAACAAGAGATTCTGAGCAGCATACAATAAAAGTAAAAACTATTAATAATACTAAAATAATCAATATTATAATTGCTATTATTAAAATTTAGGAAAAAAAAACTAAAAAAGAACAAATATTTGGCAAAGAGATGTTAATAATAATGTAGCCACCTTAATAATTCACCAGTCCCCTGGGGTCCTAGGATAACACCACCAGAGTTTGAAGGACCTTTGAAAATTCAAATGTTATGAAATTAGCCTTTTACTCTGTTGTTTACATTGATCTGACTTGTTGGTCTACAGACTACAGTATATTTTTCTGGCAGTCCTTCTTTCTTGGTTTTTCCAATATTCTCTACTGTTAGAGACCTAACCAATCTCCAGACTGAACTACATCTATTATGTACAATGTTCTTTTAAGGTGTGACCAAGAAACACACCTCCTAAATTGAGAACTGACAATCATACATTGCATAAGCCAGCATTATTTTATTTTAAATAATGTTTGCAAACATATTATGGGTTTGCCAGATTCGACAAAAATTAAGGTCATCTCAATAATGTTAAGTAACACTAATTAGCTGAGACAGCATATATGAATAGCTACCAAATATTTGAAACAAACAAACAAACAAACAAACCTAAAAAAAAAGCCTTGTCCCCATTTGAAGGAAGATAAACACAATTACTTCTCTGCACCCAAGTAGGATTTGGGGTTTCTTCTCAAAGATCAGCTCCTCAAACCTTATAGCTCCCTGCTATGAAACCTGAAAAGAAGTGAAAACCACAGATACAGATAGCCCTTGACTTACCACCACAACTGAGCCCAAAATTTCTACAATAAGCAAGAAAGTTGCTAAGTGAATTTTGCTCTATTTTAAGACCTTTCCTGCCACCGTTGTTAAGTAAATCATTGCAGTTGTTAAGTTAGTAACACAGTTGTTAAGTGAACATGACAGCCATTGGCTTTGCTTTTCAGGAGGTCCCCAAAATGTGATTCAATGATCCTGGGACACTGCAACTATCATAAATATATTCCAATTGCCAATCATGCTAATTTTGATCATGTGACCATGGGGATGCTGCAACAATCGTTAAGTGTGGAAAACAGACACAAGTCCCTTTTTTCAATGGTGTTGTCACTTCAAACGGTCACTAGACGAATGGTTGTACATCAAGGACTACCTGTATGTGAGAAAATCTGGGAAAAGATAACAAGCAGACATTTGTTTCCAGAATAGTGAGTAAAATACTATTGCCACAGACCAATTTTCACAACTGTAATTATACCAAAGGTTCAAACGTTATCTTTATCATAATTGCTATCTGTCATGAAAACATCGCTGTTGTGGAGTATTATACAGGCAGCATTTACTAATCTTTATGTTATGAAAAACTTTCCATATATTGCAGACCATACATCATCTTTAATGTATTTGTAAAGAAATGCAGTCTAGAGTTTACCAATCAATTTGCTGCATTAATCTAGGGGCAAGACCTTTGTAACATTGAACACCTTTTTTTGTAACTTGACTCCTAATTTGTCTTCTTCATTCTGCAAGTAAAAAAAGGCATGCATAATAGACTTAGGTTAAATACAATCAAAGAGCACATCAATGCATTTCTGAGATCCATACAAATCTAGATGGAGTTTTATGATGCCACAATGGTAACGGCATTCTAGCATAATTTCAGCTATTAGTCAATATTTTTCAAAAATATCTATTGGGATATGTAGGAGATAAATCTAATAAATCAATTAGGCTTAATTTAAAATGGAAATACAAGCTTCTGATCTTCTGGTGTTACTTCAAAGAGAAAAACACAAGTCAAAGCACTCCTGCTTATCATTTACATGACATAAGTTTATGGTATAGTACAGTGGTTCTCAACCTGTGGGTCGGGACCCCATTTGGGGTCGAACGACCATTTCACGGGGGTCGCCAAACAATGCAGTCCGCCATTTTTTTCCCCTTTTCCTTAGCTGTGCTACTCCCTTTTATTCTATTGGCTTTTGAAAGCCAATAGAATAGACTCTCTTGAATAGAGTCTAATTCTATTGGCTTTCAAAAGACAATAGGAATTGTCCAGGCTGTCTCTGCCCTGCTGAGCCCGCCAAAAGTCCCTTTCTGCAAAAGGTGCTGCACCAGTTGAGTAGTCCTCGACTTACGACCGGTTGAGTAGTCCTTGACTTACGACCGGTTGGGGGTTGCGGCATTAAAAAGGTTGAGAACCACTGGTATAGTGTGATGCCTGGCTGGTGCCATTACTATATGTTTAACCCTAAATTCTCATTTCTTCTGTTTGTTTCAGGGCTACTTCTTTTAATAATTCATTCAATTGACAAATATCTTGATGAATAAAGCAGATTTCTCATTTGTAATGCAAAGAGTAGTTTTCTTTTAAAAGGCTTAACTATCCTAACACCCAGGGCGAATCTTTGGAATGTAAAACTGTACATATAACCAAATCCAATCATATCAAACATACTGCAGAGGAACTAGGAATGCACCAAGTCTGCACCTACTCGCAGGGGCTTAATTTCTGGCTCTCAAAATAGTTTGCTCCAACCAGATCACCACAGGGAGAGATCATTCTGACTCATTCCTTGGATGAAAAGCAAGCTAGAAAAAAATAAAGCTCCTTCATTATCTGCATGGAATATAATTTCTTCAAACTTTTATCTTTTATTAGGATAGCCCAGGGATAGGCAACCTTGGCTCTTTTATGACTCGTGGACTTCAACTCCCAGAATTCCTGAGCCAGCCATGCTGGCTCAGGAATTCTGGGAGTTGAAGTCCACGAGTCATAAAAGAGCCAAGGTTGCCTACCCTTGGGATAGCCCAATATTTACAGAAAAGTTGGATCACCATGGAGATGCAGTGGTATGTGGGAATGACCAGGAGCAACAGAAGGAAGAGCTGCACCTAGACAACTAAAAGATAAAAGGTATCTATGTCCTCAGAAGGAAAGGAACTATGGGAAGCTTTTCAAAAGGATCCTCCTTGGATTTCTGGACAATAAAAGGAGAGGAAAAGTGAGTAGAAACCCTCTGCAGTCTATATGGCAAGAGTTGGTTCATTACAATGACTCTTGGCTCTCTGCCTACCCAAATGTTCATTTTGACTGGAAAAGTTACTTGGATGACTAACGAAACGTCTAAGTTTTAATAAAATTTGGTCCAGTTGCCATTATTTAATCTTTTCAGATACTTTTGGCTTAGATGATTGAGTCTTCATTTTACATGAGAGGAAAAATGCTTTTGATCTTGCAAGATTCTGTTAACGAAGCCTTAAAATAAAGATAGAGCTAGAGTTCATTGCTGTACTTCTTCTCTGGACTACCTCGAAGGGCTAACAAGGATTATGTGTGCCATAAAGGAAGGATGAGTTGGTTGGTCGATAAGAAGTAATAAAGATGGTTATAGGGCAACAAAAGTATATGTGACTAAAAAGGGGGGGGAAGTTTGCTTTAAATAGAAGGTTATTTAAAAGATCCCAGAAGATATCTTATTTCAATGATGAACAATGGGGGGGGGGGGAAACCCGATGGGATGAAAGGTTAAACTAATTATCTATTTTCAAAGATCTCTCTACTCTAGTCTAGATTGACTGGATTGCAAAGGTCACCCTGATCTGAGGGAAACCTGATCTGATCACTGAATCTAATCCTCCTCTTCTTCCCTCTCTTCTCCATCATGGCATTTAACGGAAGTAACCTCTTCTGTCTTGTCACAATCACCATAAGTAGCACGTGATCTTCCAGAACAGCAGTTTAGAAACAGATCTGATCTGTTTTGATTCTTATTTATAACAGTGCTGGTTGAAGCTATCTTTATTTTTAATGTATGTTACACACTCTTTCAAATCCTAAATTCTTTGGAATCTGCTCAAGTCAAATGCACAGCCCTTAATAGGAACTATTTCTGTTCAATGATGACTTATGCAGACTAAAGGTAAGTGCTACATTACTTTGTTCCATTGTAGCTGATTAAGCAAAAATATAATATTGAAAGGCTGAGTAGTTACGCCAGCATTAATTATTAATTTGCTATTATGATTCTAACATGGAAAGCAATATACTTTTATATTATGGTCAAATATGGGGATTGAGGTATGAGACTGCAATTCTGTATACACTTACCCAGGAATAAGTTCTTTTTAATTCAATACTTGTTTTACATAAAATTGCATAGAATACATTTTTGATTCTGACCTTAACTGAGTTAAACACTGAACATTAAGTAGCAATCAGTATGTGCCCCACTCCTCAAAAGCTAAACGTCCTGCTGTTCCAACAGGTTACGTCACAATGGATTATGGGAAATCCTGATTCCAGCTGGAACGTTAAAATTAAATTGTGCAGGATTGTATTATCATGGACCGATTTGACTCTGAAAGCATCTTTCCTAATTTCCAGGAGCAGCAATTCAGGAAGAGATATGGGCAAACAGGCTTCCCTGAAATTCCTGCCTTGTTAAGATAGCTGATAAGATAAACTGTAGTCTATCTTCTTTGTAAGGTGCTATTTCTGAGGAGTGGAATAAGTGAATGTAACTTAAGAACTTCAGTAGAATCAACAACCCTTAATGTGATATTACCATTTTCTTTAAGAGAAAAAAAGATATATATTTGAAAGGTAATTGTGTATTAAAACCTTGTTCTGTAAACAAAAACAACATGACTTCACAAAACTTTCCTAGTTTACAAGTGATGGAAATATCTGGAAAAATGATGAATTAATTATTAAATAAAGACAATACTAATACTTTTACAAGCACAATATGGAATTTTGGAAAAAGGCTGGAAAAAGGAATGGATAAAGCTAGTGCTGTTGCAACAGAATACACAAGACAGAAATATAAACAGCTGCATAATTGAACATAAGTGAATTAAAACACAGAAGACAAAATATATTTTTTCAGATAAGCCTCTAATCCACTGTCCAATTTCATTCAAACAACATCCTTTTACAGTTTTCTAGAAGTTAAAAATTATCTGTGGAAAATGATATGGCCATTTCACATCTTGCATATTTAAGATCACTTGATACAAATTGTGTAACAAATACTATCCCAATAAGCCACTTAAAGATGGAATATGATTTGCAAAATATGAGATAGAGGTAAACTTTAAGTAACAACCACAACTGAGCCCAAAATTTATTTTGCTAAGTGAAATACAGTATTTGTTAAGTGGAGTTTGCCCCATTTTATGACTTTTCTTGCCACTTAACAGTTGTTAAGTGAATCATTGCATTTGTTAAGTTAGTAACATGGTTGTTAAGTGAATCTGGATTTCCCATTGATTTTGCTTGTCAGAAGGTCATAAAAGCTGATCATAAGACCCAGGACACTGCAGCCGTCATAAATATGAACCGGTTGCCAAGCTGTGACCATGAGGATGCTGCAATAGTTGTTAAGTGTGAAAACTGGTCATAAGTCACTTTTTTCAGTGCCATTAACTTTGAACAGTCACTAAATAAACTGTTGAAAATCGAGGACTACCTATATGCCGCCATATGTTAGTGATTCTGTAGGCAGAACCAAAGTGATACATTATTCTACAGCAGAATGTTCTATAATAATTAGCCCATCAGACAATTGTGTGATCCTTTGCTTTGAGAGATGAGCCACTGTAAATAGGTACAAGGAACACTTTTATAATATCAGCTTATGTATCCTTATTATATACTTCCATACTACATCCAAGCAGAAAATACTAAAAAAACATTGTGTTTGGTATGATAGTCAGAACCATTTCTTTCAGAACTAGTGATAGAATCTAATATCAAGAAAGTTCAAAAATACCTACACCTTTTAGTACGTTTTTTTAGGATTAAGTATTAGGGATAAACTTGCTGATGATATGACACTCTGCTTGCCTGCAAATGTATATAACCTATCCTCAGTATTAAGATACTAATTCCTCTTTCTTAACTTTCTATCATATTCTAGGCCAGGGGTAGGCAACCATGTTGGCTCAGGAATTCTGGGAGTTGAAGTCCACGCATCATAAAAGAGCCAACCCCTGTATCTAGGCAGAGTAGACTGTATAGCTCAGTGGTCCCCAACCCCCGGTCCGTGGACCAATACCAGTCCGTAGCATGCCAGCAACCTGTCCGCACAAACAAGCAAACCCCCATGTGCGGGATGCAGGCAGCACACAAAACCACACCCCCTCCAGTCCACGGAAAAACCTCTCTCCATGGAACTGATCCCTGGTGCCCAAAAGGCTGGGGACCTCTGGTATAGCTGACTCTCATTGAGTTCACTGGACCAAGTAAGCAGGATGCAAATTGAGACACACAAGACAATCTGTTTCCCACTGAAGATCATACAGACTGGAGATGAAGCAAAAAAAAGTCTCTGAAAGTGTGCCTTTATTTTCTCCCACATAAGTGAAATGATAGGTATACTTGGCTGCACTTTCTCATTCAGTCAAAGGTTGACAACTTCCAATTCTCAATGGTCGTTTCTATCAAAAGTAACTACAAGCACTCAACTCACAACGGTTCATTTAGCGACCATTCAAAGTTACATTGGCACTGAGTGACTTATGACCATTTTTCACACTTACGACCATTGCAGGATCCCCACAGTCACGTGATCAAAATTTGGATTCTTGGCAACTGACTCATCTATATGACCGTGGCAGCGTCCTGGGGTCACGTGATCACCTTTTGCAACCTTCTGACAAGCAAAGTCAACGGGGAAACCAAATTCACTGGCAAGAAAGGTTGTAAAATGGAGGCAAAACTCACTTAACAAATGTCTCATTTAACAACAGAAATCTTGGGCTCAATTGTGGTCATAAGTCAATGACTACCTGTGTGTTATGACCAGCAAGGCATTCAAAACAAATTGGCTAAAGAAGATGGACTTTTGTTTTTCAGGATTCAAAGTAAGAGAAATGGGTGGTAGGGTAGGAAATTAAGCAGATAACCAAGAATTTCCCCTTTGAAAACTCAAACACAATTTTCAGGTTTATATAGAGAAACATACATGCCCTGTTTGGAAAAATAGGTACCTAATAGATTTGGCATGGACATGTTTTGCTTTGTCTGAGGGAATGTTTTCCAAGGACAGTGGAAAAGCACGATGGAATGGTTACTTCAAACTTGAAAGTTAGCCGTTTTGTAAGATTTAGGCTTTCATCCAACTAACTGCAACATTTGAATACGAGTGTTGCCTAAAATAATTTAATTTTCAACTTAAATTATGACTAATTCCTTTTCTCACAGAGGATGAGCTAACTGCATAGCTTTTTTTTTGCCTTGACATTATGAATCCACATTGATACAAACTTCAGATACTTCCTGGAATTAAAATTCGAGGGAAATTGAAACACAGTAAATAATTTTATACTTTTCACACAGTATGTGAAGGGGCTGGTTTGACCTCAGCAGTTTGTTTTCTTTCCCAAGCTTCAAGCCAATGTTCTTTTATCATGTGGGACATATACTTCTGATACATTTAATCATTTCAGTTGTCATGTTTTTGCAACTAAATCATCTCTTTCACCATCAGCCACAGAAAACATTTACTTAACTGCTCTTTTTTTTCCCCTGCTGGCTTATTTGGTAAATCAACATTAGAAAACTTAGTTTCAACTTATTAAATACTTTGTTCCATTTCATTATGAAAAAAATACATATTCCCACAGAGAAATACTTTTTAAAACTTCTGTCAACCGTATGCATTGAAGGACTACCTATGGAAAAATGGTTAGAGTTAAAACCCAAGACACACCCACACATTAGATTAGGCAAAGAGCAAGTTTGGAGAATTTCATCTATAGTTCAACATGTGCTTTGTTTTAATTCTTTTAAAGAACCTAAAACAGGGGTGTCATCATCATACCAAAGCCGCACCCACCCCATTGCCAGCAATGCAAAGAGTCGTAATATGTTGCAACATGTCAGGTGATGTTGCGAGTTTGACACATAAAAATCTATATCCTGGGAAAGTACAATGCAAGAAGTAATTTCTTTTTCTTAAAAAATATGCAGTAAGGTTTTTTGTTGTTTTGTTTTCCAAAACTATAAAAGACACTTCTTTAAACAGTGTGTGTATGTGTGTGTGTGTATATATATATATGCATGCATATATACGGATACATATATATGCATACATATATATACATATACACACACACACACATATATATATATATATACATATATATACTTAATGGTTGTAAAAATACGAATCCCGGGCATATTTGTTCAATGATGCAATCTTCGATCTCCGGGAAGAGTATACTCCAGTTATTTATTGTTAAAACAACATTTAAAACAATAAAAACAGTTATATACAAGATTAAAACAACTTAGCTTTCGCTGGTAGAGGACTGGAGTATACTCTTCCCGGAGATCGAAGATTGCATCATTGAACATATATATACCTACATATACGTATAGATTTCAGAACTGCATTTTATATATATATATATATATATATATATAATTCAAAACTGTCCAAACCATTAGACTGTACCGCAAAAGCTCCCTGAGAAAAACGTTCGTTCCCTCCAGTTATTATATTGCTTCCGGCAGAGCTCGGATGTTCTGGGAACGTCCATAGTAAGAGAAACTGCAGGCATTTATTTGCTAATGCAAACAAAAGGTACGCAGCACAGCCCTGGACAGCCCAGCGCGGCAGAACGCCTAGCCAGCCGCCTATTCCGCGCACGTGCGGCAAGGCGATACTGGGGCGAGAAAGGGAAAAGGCACTTAGCAATACAGCGTGAGAGGATACATCAACGCGGTGCTCAAAGGCACAAGTTTGCTTTGTTTCGCCCCTCTCGGTTTTGGCACCACTCCCGCTAGCATCTTCCAAAGAGGCTGCAACTGCAGAAGCCCGAGGCGAAGGCACCACAGGCTGACTGCAGGACTGCAGTCAGGAAGATCTTGGCACGCAGCAACCTTCCCCACCCCCGCCACCGTCCGGCCACAGGGTGGGGTCTTTCCACACACGCCACCCCCGTCTGTACATTATCCGCAAAAGCGACGGAAAGGGGTGGTTGCCCTTCTTCCTTCTCCCGGGGGTGCAAGCGGGGCAACGCAGGAGAGGAAGGTGCGAAAGAACCCAGACAGCGCAGGACCAGGACGCCCTTCATCACGCCTAGGGAACGAGGCATGAGGTGAGACCGGGAGGCGCCGGAAGGCCGCGCCTCCCGAGAGGGCCGACTAAAGCGCCCCGTCTCCTTCTCCTCAGCCTTAGCGGCGGGAGGGGAGGGGCAGAGCTTCTTTTGACAGACAAAAGGTAGGGAAGAGTTTATTACTGCGGAGGCGCCGGCTACGCAGTGCCCTGCCTCAGGAGAGCCAAGTAGCCGCCGCCGCCGCCGCCACGCCCCACCCCGCCAAACTTCGCCCCCTCCCCCCACGGAGGGCGGGGTGGCGAAGGGAGGCAGGTGCCCGCGCGCTCCCCGACAGGTGCTCGGGACTCCCCCAGAAAGTTTGCGCGCCAAGATGCGAAGCGAAACGTCCTCCAGAAAGAGCGACGCCCTCGCCAAACGGGCAGCCTCTTCCAGACGCGCGCCGTGGGACGGAGACTCTGGTACCTTGGAGGGATCCTCCGGCTCCTCAGCCTCGGCCACTCCTTCCGTTGGCGTCCGCCCTCCCAGACTCTCGGGCTGGGAATCTCCTGCTGCAGTGGTCTCATCCTGCGGGCTCTGCGGTTCCGTAGAGCTCCCCGCTCCCATGCTCTCTCTCCGGCGTCCGTTTCTCCAACACCTCGGGATCGTGGGGGGGGGGGGCGCGGGAAGCGACGCTTTTCAACCAAAAAAGAAATAAGCGATAGCAATAATAGAGCTGTCCAGGCAGCTGCGCTCTTCGGCTCCTTAACTTCAGCTGCTCGGGAAAGCCGTCAGGCTGCGACTGAAGCAACCCAGGAGGTTTCTGCAAACTCCTTTAAAAAAAAAAAAAGCCAACAAAACTACCTCCTCCCTGGTCCCCCGCCCGCCTCTCCCTCCTGCTCTATCACATGAGCAGAGCCCCGGACACGCCTTGCAGCATCAAACCTAGGAATCAAGGAAGAGCCGGGCGAGGAAGCAGGCGAGGGAACGGCTAATATCCCAGCACCTTTAGCCGAGGTAGCGCTGTCTGGGTCTCCCTATTTCCCACCCTCGAGGTCGTCCTTCGATTTGTGCCCAGGTTCAAGAAGATGAGAAGTCACTCCGCTCCCATCACTCCCACGAATGGACTTCATCTCTGAATTCCATCAGAAAAGGAGGGGGCGGGGGGCTGAAGAGGGAGGAGACTTTGTGGAGCATCTGACCTTCAGCTTTGAGCTGAACAACCTCTCCCTCCCTCCCATCCTGGCCTTGAGGGATGCATCTGACTGCTCTAACGTGCCTACTCTTCTAGGAATCGTGGATTGGGTTTAGCGCAAGTGTTCTTTTCTATTTAATCTGTGCCTCCATCGCTGTCTCTTAAGTGAGGCTTCTCGCACTTAAACATGGCACAGGTAGACCCAAACCTGGAGTCTAATCTGGTATTAATCTGATAATTTTTGAAGGAAGTAATTGGATGAGAAAATCAGATCATGTAAAAAGTGCCAACATCTGTTATCTGATCCTTGCATAGTGAACAACACAACAACCATGGGTATCATGGGATCAAGCAACAGCAAATAAAAATGACAGGTCAGCAGCATATGATTGGGATGGAAGGTTTTGTGGAACATGAAATAACTCACATTATGAATTTCTTTAAAAAAGAAAAGAAAAAGAAAATAGCCATTCTCTCATTATTACTAAACTGTGTTGAGAGGACAGTATTGAATTCAGACATAGTCTAAAATAGTCTATAAAATAGATCTATTGTGTTCTGTGAGGCTTAAATACTATTGATTTCATTTATCTACTCTTATGTTTAAAGTTTGAGCAGTGCTTAAATAAACCCTGGGATTGCTTTCCATTGTGGATATAAGAAAGGTTGTGAATTCTTGAAGCAGAGTTTTGGAAAAAAAAAAGAAAAAGAAAGATTTATAATCCAACCCGGAAAATTAATTGTTCCTTACAATGCTAGTTATCTATAGTATTATTAATAATTATCCTTATGATTTTAGAGTAAATTGTTAAATAAACATTCAGTTGTGTTTTGCTAATGTTTTAAGTATTGGGATACCTATATTCGAATCAAAATCTCTTTTGCACAAAGACTCATCCATAATCAGTGAAGGAGTCAAAAAGTCAAGATGGCAGCCACAGTATCATGACTGAAGCCTCACAATAATTTCTGCAGGGGTTGTGGATCCATAAAGAAGCTGGGGCAGGGGGAGGTGTATTCTATGCAGTTTTGCTATAATAAAAAATAAGGTATAGATGGCCAATAAACATTTCTATCATTTTAATTAATAATGAATAAATTGAAAACATGTTTTGGGAAGTAGTTATATATGTCCTTGTCTTCATTTGATGTGTGCAGTTGAGAGTATATTTTTGGAAGATGAAGCTGTAGTTCTAAATGTGTGTGGAACACATACAGTGATACCAATAAGATCTGATTTATTAATCTATAATAATAGCAATAGCGCTTAGACTTATATACACAGTGCTTTACAGGCTTCTCTAAGCAGTTTACAGAGTCAACATATGGCCCCCAACAATCCGAGTCCTCCTTTTACTGACCTCAGAAGGATGGAAGGCTGAGTCAACCTTGAGCAGGTGAGAATCAAACTGCCAGATTGCAGGCAGCCAGCAGGCAGCAGAAGTAGCCTGCAGTACTGCATTCTAACCACTGTGCTACCACGGCTCCTAAATAAAGTGGATATGTGGATGTATGTCTGGAGATTTTCCTAAAATAAAATTTAATAGCTCTATTTTTAAAGATGGAATTATCTCTTAACAAACTTACAAACCATTATAAATTCTACAGTGTAATTTACTATAAAGCTAACAAAGAGAAAAGAATCTGACAATGGATAAATACTTTTTCTCTTAATAAAGAATGGGTTCTTTATGTTATTTTCAAGTTCAGGTTAAATTACAATTGTTTATAAAACCAAGTAAGAAACATGGGATTGTGTGTCCCAATTCTGAATTAATATAACCTTTTTTGCTCATCGCAGTCTAGTTAATTCAACAAGAAATCTACATATGAAGCAAGTTTTACCTTAATCTGTGCAAAAAAAAAGAAACCACTTTAAATATAAAAAATAACCTTGATAAACATATTTAAAGTGTTATTTTAATGATTCTAGAAGAAGAGTCTTTTTATGATAATTAAAGAACAATTATATATTTGCCAGAAATTGGCCATAAGTACCATTCTTTTGGCAGACAAGAAGACCCATTACTGGGTAACATCTATGGAAAAATGTTTTCAGAATTGATGCTCCACTAGTGGTACTAATGGGGGCAAAAACAAATATAAAAGAGATATGTTGGGAGCAGCTATGGATTTGTAAGATGCAAAGTTTCCCTTTCTTCCAGCACATCCACAAAATTGGGCCCAAACAATGGTAAATGTGGAGGTGGTATTATTTATTCCCCATTAGAACTAGTAAAAAGGAAAATGTAGCATTTTTTCCCAATGATAAGAGTGCTGTGTCTGACAATATTCCACATAATTTTTTTTCCTATCAGGAAAATTATCAGTATTGATAGTAACTAAAATATGTATTAATTAATAGTCAGTTTGGGCCAATGATTAAGACGGTGGACTACAAACTAGGAGAGCTTGAGTTCTATCCTCCCTTAGGCAGGAACATGGGTTGGAGCTGCTCAGTCTTTTAGATCAGTGTTTCCCAAACTTGACAATTTTCAGGCATGTGGACTTCAACTCCCAGAATTCCACAGAATTCTGGGAGTTGAAGTCCTGATGCCTTAAAATTGTCAAGTTTGGGAAACACTTTTTTAGATCAATCTATCTCACAGGACAATTGTTCTGGGGAAAATAGGAGACAGGAACATTATGTGTACTGCGTTGAGTTGGATAAGTTAAAGGAGGGACATAAATCTAATAATCATCATATCATATTAGATATCCTCATCCATTTTTACTAAGTATTTTATTTGGCTCCTGATTGAAAAATGCCGCCAAAGTGCAGTCTCAATAATATTTGGAAGCAGCTGCTATCAAACTTTCTAGAGAGGCTTGACCCACATAGAAATATTCAGGAATGAATTTAAAACATCTTAATTCTCTATTACAATACTTACCAAGCACCTAATACAAGTACAGCACAAGACATCAGATCCTACATTTTCCATCATCTCTAGATCCCACTTCTCTACTGTTTTTTCTGAGTCTTTTCAGTTAGGTCTTCGTTTGGACGAGAAGCGAAACATCTTGAAAGAAAAGCAAGGAAGTCCAGTTGCCTCATGAAAAAGCATCTTTGGGATAGGTCTTGCATCCTCCACCATAGCTAGACCTCATGTAATAGCTGCTTTTTCTGAGTCTCTTAGCTGTTTTTCAACTGCCATGGAATACAAATGCATCAGTAGAAGATCAGTTGTTGTCATCACTGACAGAGTGGGGTTTGGAACATAGAAAAGCCCATCTTTAAAAGTCAAAATGCTGTTAGTTCCTATATCTAACCTCCCTCCCTCAGTGGTGGGATTCAAATATGTGAACAACCAGTTCTCTACATGGATGCTGCTTCTGGAAGTCCATTCTGAGCTTGAGCAGCAAAAAAATAGCTACCGGTTCTGCTGAAGTGGTTCAAACCGGCTGAATCCCACCAGTGTCCCTCCCTCCATGCAGCTAGTAGGTATTTTGGATTTCCATTCTTTAGGAACTCGTATTTATGGGAGAACACTTTTTGCTTATTGTTTTAATAGGGCTGTTTCTTCTTGGAAGATGCAGTAGTTAGTACAGTGGTTCTCAACCTGTGGGTCGGGACCCCATTTGGAGTCGAACGACCATTTCATGGGGGTCGCCAAACAACGCAGTCCGCCATTTTTTTCCCCTTTTCCTTAGCTGTGCTACTCCCTTTTATTCTATTGGCTTTTGAAAGCCAATAGAATAGACTCTCTTGAATAGAGTCTAATTCTATTGTCTTTCAAAAGCCAATAGGAATTGTCCAGGTTGTCTCTGCCCTGCTGAGCCCGCCAAAAGTCCCATTCTGCAAACAGTGCTGCACCAGTTGAGTAGTCCTCGACTTACGACCGGTTGAGTAGTCCTCGACTTACAATCGGTTGGGGGCCGTGGCATTAAAAAGGTTGAGAACCACTGAGTTAGTACAATAATCAGGGGTTTTTTTTCTCATAGAACGCCCACAACGGAGTTCCGGCACCTTTTTGGGATGGAACCTTGTAGGGTAGGCAAGGCGGGTTGTATGACGTGTGTGAGTTCTGGCACCTTTTTTTTTTTTTAAGAAAAAAAGCACTGACAATAATAATAGAAGAATTTAACTGAATCACCATGGTTGTTAAGCAAACCCGTTTTCTGCAAAGGAGTTTTTTTTGCCAAAAACTGAAAGGAAATGCTGTTTCTGTTGAAAAATGTCACAAATTGTGGTGACATGACATGGGACTCTGCAGACAGACATAAATATGTGCTGTTTGCCAATCCAATGCCGGTAGTTCTCAACTTACGACCAAATTGAGCCCAAAATTCTTGATGCTAAGCGAGACAGTTGTTAAGTGAATTGTGCCCCATTATACAACTTTTACTGTCACAGTTGTTAAATGAATCAGTGCTAGTAACACGGTTGTTAAGTGAATCTAGCTCCCAATGACCATGAGGATGCTGCAAGTTGTAAATGTGAAAAACAGTCATAAGTCAGTTTTTCAGTGCTGTTGTAACTTCAGTCACCAAACAAACTGTTGTAAGCAGGGCTTTTTTCTCATAGAACGCCCAGAACGGAGTTCCGGCATCTTTTTTGGATGGAACCTCATAGGGTAGGCAAGGCAGGTTGTATGACAGAAGTGAGTTCCGGCACCTTTTTTTTTTTTTTTTACAAAAAAAACCACTGGTTGTAAGTCAAGGACTACCTACATGTGATTATGTGACTGAGGGGAGAGGCAGCTGTTGGAAATTTGAATCTAGGTCCTAAGTACCTTTTTTTGGGTTGGTTGCAACTTTGGTTAATAAGTGATTGATCATAAGTGGAGGAATGCCAGTATGAAGCAACCATCTTGAGCAACAGAGACTGAGGAGCACAAAATGGGAGCAGAGTGTTGAAAGTTGGAAATCCATCTGACTTTATTCTATGAGGATTAACTGGAGGGAGTGACTTAAATTTAATGGGCTAATTGGAGTTAGTTGGATTTTCATTTGTCTGGTGTATTAATTGAAAGAAAGCAGTAATGTAGTTTTCTATCTATAAAATGGATTTGGAAATGGGGCTTTTCTTTTTTCTTCATATGGAGTGCTTGAGTAATTCCTGAAGCTTGTAAAATATTATTGAAAGTGAACTTTAAAGCATGTATCTGAAGAGGAATTTGAAAAAAAGATGTACTAGATCTGTTGATTTTAGAATTATTTTTAAAGAAAAGTTTAAGAGTTTTAAAACAGATGTTGTAACCCTGCAGTAACATGATCATGATCCAGATACTTGGGAACTGGCTTGCTATTACAACATCACAGTGTCCCACAGTTATGTGATTGCCATTTGTGACCTTCTTTGCTGGATTTCTACAAGCAAAGGCAATGACGAAGCTGGCAGGAGATTGCAAATGGCGACAATGTGACATTGCACTAGAATTGTGGGATTTGCAGAAGGATGGAACTGCCCACGTTTTTGTCACTAACTGGTGCAGTGACATGACGTGAACTTTAACAACCCTTTTTGCTTAGCAATGGAAATTGCATTCTCAATTACTGTTATTAAATAAGGATTATCTGTAGTTCACCTTATAGATATGGAGATGTTTCTTTAACTTTGTATAATGGGCATATTATAACTGGTTAAATTACTTCAAATTGATTACAAGGTGATATCTTAGCATATTGCATTTTACAATTTTAAAAATGCAAGAAAATGTTTATCTTATTGAAGCCCGGTAATTTTAGTCTTCTAAAAAGCAAGCAGGAAGATTCTTATCTGAAAGAAGACACATAAGCAAAATATAGTTTGCTTTGACAGAAGTTTGCATCTTCTAGTGCAGAGCTTTTCAACCTTTTCAGCCATTGTACCACTTTTAGGATATGGCAATATCCGAGTACCACCAGTCGCCTAGCAAGGTGTCAAAAACTTGATGACCAAAAAAAAAAAAAGGGAAAAAGTGATAAAGTACAGGTAGTCCTCAACTTACAACAGTTCGCTTAGTGACTGTTTGAAGTTACAATGGCACTGAAAAAAGTGCCCCGAAGCCACAGCCAAATAAAAGACTTGCCTGCCCGCCCGGCGGCACTCTTCCTCCTGTCCAAGGTTTTCACTGTTGTGAGCATTTCTGTTGAGGATTGGCAGCAGGGATGGGGTGGGAGGGTGTTTGGTTTTTATTCCCCCCGTCTGCTGGGTAGTTGCAGCAGGTTTTGGTCACTTCACATGACCCTGGGACATGGTGACCGTCATAAATATGAATCAGTTGCCAAGCATCTGAATGTAAATCACAAGACCCTGGAGATGCTGCAACATTCCAGCTGATCGACGCTCCTCTGACTCAGCAGAAGTGCCAGGATCAGTGCTGCTTTCCAGCTGATTGGTGCTTCTTCAGGGCTCAGCAGAAGCATCAGGATCAGTGCCGAGTTCCAGCTGGAGCCTGGCGCTGATCCTGGCACTTCCACTGAGCCGTGACAACCCCAAAGAAGCGCTGATCATCTGGAAAGTGGCACTGATCCTGGCGCTTCCGCTGAGCCCTGACAGCCCTGCAGCTCCAGCCATCTCTCGCTCAGGCTTGTGCGGTGCTACCACTGGTTCAGCTCATTCCCCTCCCCCACTACCACTTTTCTAGGATGGTCACATACCACCTGCCAGGTGTCAATGTACCACAGGTGGTACCCGTACCACTGGTTGAAAAGCCCTGTTCTAGTGGTCCTACATTTATTGACGTGGCATATGGAGGAACATAGTTTCCAAACAGAGCCTGAAGTTGGCACAGATTTTCAAATTAAAAAGTTAAATATCCATATACACACACTCAGCAAATCCACTCATAGTCACATATCCACATGTATATCCACATTAATATAAACAAACACTGAAATGTACAGAAGTGTTGCTCAACTTACAACCATTCATTTAGTGACCATTTGAAGGTACAATGGCCTTGAAAAAAGTGGTTTTATGACCGTTTTCACACTTATGACCATTGTAGCATCCCTTTGGTCACATGATCAAAATTCAGACACTTTGCAACTGACATATATTTATGATAGTTGCACTGTCCAGGGTCATGTCATCACGTTTTGCGAGCTTTAGACAAGCAAATTCAATGGGGAAACCACATTCAGAATAATAGAAGAAATAACAGAATAACAGAGTTGGAAGGGATCTTGTAGATCATTTAGTCCAACCCGCTGCTCAGGCAAGAAACCCTATATCATTTCAGAGCAATGATTGTCCAATTCCTTCTTAAAAATCTCCAGTGATGGAGACCCTCAACTTTTGGAGGCAAGTCATTCCACTGATTAATTGTTCTAACTTCCAGGAAATTCCTCCATAGTTCTAGGTTGTTTTTCTCCTTGATTAATTTCCATCCATTACTTCTTGTCCTGTCTTCAAATCCTTTGGCGAATAGGTTGACCCCCTCTTCTTTGTGATAGGACTACCTGTACATAAATACACACTAACACATGCTAACACACACCTAATGGGAAGGCAGTACATTGTAGAGAACAGAGAAAAATGGGAAGATAAAGGGAGAAGTTGGGGAAGAATCAAAATACACAAGAGACTGGCTCTGGCCATGTTTAGAGGAACCCTGTTCCCTCAATATATTTAATTAGAATGGGGTTAGTTAATTAGTGTACTCTTCTCCAATTTGAATAAGCCTAGTCAGATTTGGATTGCAAAAATTATTTCAATTCTCTGCATTTCTTTGCTGTGATCCACTGGTCATTTGCTTTTTTTGTTTGCAGCCAGATCAGATAACCTAGGTAGGAATGCATAGTCATGCACAGCCATAGGAAGACCAAAACCCAGTCAATTGAGCTATTTTTAAAAAACGAAAAAGAAGTGGAAAGACAGAGATTGAAAGGTAAAGATTTTTTATGACAAAGCTCGATGTCAAGCCCCAGCATACTTCCCAGAAATTAATTTGCTGCAACAGCCAAGCCACACTTATGCAGCCAGGGGATATCTTAAGGCTCTGCCAGTAGTTTCCTGAAGGAAGTAGTTTTGTGTAGTTCCTGGCAAAATAGTGGGAGAATCTGCAATCCAGTTACTATGACAGTAAGCAGAAATTATGCTAATCCTAGGACTATTATAAAAACAAATCTATCTAACCAGCAAAAATCAAACGTTTCATTTTTTTTAACCTCAAGCACAAAGTCCAGAAGCGGTTTCCAAGTAGAAACAAAGTTCATGGTATTCTTTTCTGTAATTAAAGCAGTCATTTTAGCCATTTTTAGGTTTGTTGTTATAAAAATGGCTAGTATATATTATTATGCAAAAGTAAAAAGTTGAGACTGTGTGTTATTACCTAATTCTACTGTGCTAAAAAGAGTCGGAAGTCCATGCTTTTTTTTTCCTTTTCTCTTTTACCCAGCATTTTCCCTCTTCTCTTTTTCTTCCCTTACTTTCCCATTATTTTCATTTTTCTTTGTATTTTATTCTTTGATAAACTAATAAAAAATTGTCAGACAGGAATAGTAAGGCTACTATATATGAGCTCCAAAATTCGGGAAGACCACTAGATGGCAGAAAACAATGTTTGTGTACTATACCTCCTTGGTTCCATCTGGGGGATATTTGGAGGTTTGCAGCACAGATTATGTAGCCTTAAGATACAGTGGATAATATTTAGGATTAACCTAAGGCTGTGTTTGCAATAGTCCTCAAAAACAGGTACAGCTTCAGAAATCTCTAAAGATTGTTATGAAGTTGAAATCATGTTTTTAAGGCAATGTCAGGAAGAAATGATTAAAGAGCTAACTGGAAAGTAATCATATTCTGTATTTTATTTTAATTAACTTGTATGAAATAATTATGTTTCTGCTGTCATCCTACTCACTATTTTTCATAATGTATTCCCTGACATGCTGCTTAAAAGCCAAATGTAACCCTCAGGTTGGAAAAAAATGTGCAGCTTTTCCTGAAAATATTTGTTAATTAGAGAATGTGTTTATTATAATCTTAGTTTACATTGTCCTTGAAGTGATAATTATAGGTAGCTTTCAACTAATGGCTATTCATTTAACAATGTTTCAAGTTATGATGGCCTTGGAAAAAGTGACTTATGACCCATTCCCAAAATTAAGACCATCACACCAACCCCACAGTCATGTAATCACAATTTGGGCATTTGGCAATTGGTTTATACTTACAATGGTTGCAGAGTTTTGCAGTCCCATGATTGTGATTTGCATTTGTGTCATAACCACAACCATCGCCATAACTGTCTGCATGAATCTGTATCATAAACACACATTTTTTTTAAAAAAATTGCAAGGTCATGTAAACAGTGAAGAGTTGAAATGTTATACAGGCAGCCCTTGTTTAGTGACTGCTGTTTTTAGCAACCATTCATAGATATGACAGTGATGAAAAAAAGCTTTACAACTTGTCCTCACATTTACAACCTTCCCAGGTCTGTAAAGCAAAGAAAAGCTGAAGTAATATCATAAGCACAGTTGTAATTTTACCTACCCACTGCTTTGCTTAATTAACAACTGAGTTGCCACTCCCATTTATGGCTACTAAATGACTACCTGTGTTTATTTATATTTTCATGGTGGCTTCTCCCCTCCATCACTACTACAAATAAATTTGTATGCCAGGATCTTAAGAAATTAGATGTAACATCTGTTATAAAGTTTTGGGAAATTACATGGTCTGGAGACCTGCAAGACCTGTTCAGAATAGAATCAACAAGAGTAGACAAAGAACATAATATGTTATAGGAGATGAGAGGAGGAGGATGGCGATAAAGATCTGGTATGTAGAACAGGGCTTTTCAACCAGAGGTACGGGTACCACCTGTGGTACATTGGTACCTGGCAAGTGGTAGGCGACCATCCTAGAAAAGTGGTAGTGGGGGAAGGGAATGAGCTGAACCAGTGGCAGCACCACACAAGCCTGAGCGAGAGATGGCTGGAGCTGCAGGGCTGTCAGGGCTCAGCAGAAGCGCCAGGATCAGTGCCACTTTCTAGATAATCGGCGCTTCTTCGGGGTTGTCACAGCTCAGTGGAAGTGCCAGGATCAGCGCCAGGCTCCAGCTGGAACTCGGCACTGATCCTGGTGCTTCTGCTGAGCCCTGAAGAAGCACCGATCAGCTGGAAAGCAGCACTGATCCTGGCACTTCTGCTGAGCCAGAAGAAGCGCCGATCAGCTGGAATGTTGCAGCATCTCCAGGGTCTTGTGATTTACATTCAGATGCTTGGCAACTGATTCATATTTATGACGGTCACCATGTCCCAGGGTCATGTGAAGTGAACAAAACCTGCTGCAACCACCCAGCAGATGGGGGGAATAAAAACTAAACACATCCCCACCCCACCCCTGCTGCCAATCCTCAACAGAAATGCTCACAACAGTGAAAACCTTGGACAGGAGGAAGAGCGCCGCCGGGTGGGCAGGCAGGTCTCTTGTCCGGCTGTGGCTTGGGGGCACTTTTTTCAGTGCCATTGTAACTTCGAACAGTCACTAAGCGAACTGTTATAAGTCAAGGACTACCTGTACTTTATCACTTTTTTCCTTTTTTTTTGTCATCACGTTTTTGACACGTTGTTAGGCGACTGGTGGTACTCGGATATTGCCATATCCTAAAAGTAGTACAATGGGTGAAAATATTGAAAAGCCCTGATGTAGAAGACATCATTTATATTAGCTAATATTGCTTGCATAATAATCTCTGCAATTCAACAGACTTTCATGAACAACTGACCCAGCTTCTCAATTAGTTTATTAAAATAAAGTTTCACTGTAGGCTTTTCTCCAGCTGAGGTTGGAGTCAAATCTTTGACTACTTCATTTAGAAAGCCGCACATAGAGACAGGAATAGTGCAATGGATTCATAATCCAGGACACTCTAAAATAATTCAGTCCAGCTGCCACCATGTCCCCTAATAAGGGTTTGCAACTGAGTGAAAATTTTATTTTGGTGGCAGGAAATGGGAGAGAAACAACAATCTCTTATCTTTATTTTTGCTCTGTCCCCTGAAGCTGGCAGGATACTTGAACACCCATAATTAGAATATTTCTACAGAGGGGATTGATCTGTTACAGAAAAAGAAAGCCTAATGTAATTGAGCATTGACTTCAGGGTACAGCATATAAGGATAAAACAGCCGCAGCATAATATATGTTGACTCAGATCATGACATAATTTATCAGTGCAGCTTACTTATCTCTGAATTCAATTGCCATTCTCATCTGAACTGTAATTATTATTTGACTCACTGCCTTGAGTCAAATTGGGCATTCCTCAGTTTTCACTTATTATCATAATGCAAACAAAAGTTCTTAGAGACATTTGTGCCTAGACAGCAGCATTACAAAAATAGCAAAATTGAAAACAGATAATAGCAGTATGATTTTAATCATTTAAATCTTTCATTAAACATTTTAAATACCAAAAGCATTTCTGATTAGTCTAGAACAGGATATACATCTTTTGTTGAGCTGATAGCTGCATTAAAATTTGCTTTATATTGCAAAGGCTGCAGTGCAAAGAAGGAGGGGAGGAACAAAAGATTTTTAAAGGTGGGTGAGAACAAACATTACTTTGTATTTCAGTGTTTGAGATTGAATACTTTTAGATTGAATACTTTTCTCCATAACTTCCCATTTAAAATTAAAATAAATGAATTAGTTCTCCCGTATTTCCCCCTCTGTAAGATACATTTAAGCCTATCCCTCTATGAATTACCAACTGTTCTATAGCCTTAAAGAGTGCCCTACATATTCACCATATTTTCAAAATCAACCTTATGGTTCATGTTTACCATCTGCTGAATGATTATAGAATGTCAGCAAGCAAAATAAAACAGGGAAGCAATAATATTTCTTTTTAAAAAAAATCTTTATTAAATGTCAATATCAATATAATACAAAGTAATTGAAAAGGGAAATGGAATAACAAAATAAATTAAAAGTGACAAAAATACAATGAAGAAATTTATAACAAAAATTCCCTCCAACTTTCTTTTGATGATGATGTTATCCATTCAATGTTATCCAACTCTTGGCAGTTCTATGGGCCAGATCTCTCTCCATCTTACACTACTGTGAGTTTTTCCATGCTCTGGCTGGTGTCAGCTTTGATGGTGTCCAGTCATTGTGGTCCCTGGCAGTTTGGTTTCCTTTTACAAATTTCTTTTAGTATAGAGGAAACAATTTGACCACCTCTCTCTAAATTTAAACAACTAGCACCAATCTATAAAATATCTTAAAATAGTAATAATCAACATACTAGAAACCATCATTCATAAAACATTGTTCTCTTAATTTTATATAACACATAGTAAATTATCAAATACAATTATTCTTGTATTTAAAAAGGTACAATCATATCATATACACTTTCTCCCCATCTGTTTATCTACCATCTCTAAAAGATTAGCTTCAGGTTTCAGTGTTACATCCATCTTCAAAATTTTCTGAACCAACATAGTTATCTGATTCCAACATTTCTTAGCTTTCTTACATATCCAAATGTTCCTTCGTGTTGGATACATTTCTAACACTTCTTTGAGATTCCCTTGTACAACTATCACAATTTATCAGAATTTAAATACCATTAACGTCATTTTATGGAACTATCACCTCCTAAATTACTTTATTTGGGTTTGAAAATATTAGCAGGTTTAAAAGAAGACGTGTTTTTACATCTGAAAAAGGTAACTGAACTGGGCTTATTTCTTTGATGTTTATGTCAGAGAGATATTTCTAAAGTCTCTGAATGAAACCAAAATCTTTGTCCTAAAGTTATATAAAACCATATGATGTTTTTTTTATAATCATTTTGTTTTCATGTTTTGACATGTGCTGCAGATTGAAAAGCTTTGACCAAAATAATATTAATTGCAAGCATAAGATAGAAGACCATGTGATATTCTCCTGATATCTATCATCATTTTTGTTTTCTGTTTAATTTTATATAACTTGTTCCCATCACCAAGTTGGAAAGCAGGCCTAAGACTAGTGTTGCAGTCAGAGAATCATCTCAGAATCCAGACACAATAAGTACACATGGCAATTAACTTTGCTAGAGGACATTTTTTAGGTACTCAACAGGTACAAATAGCCAATAGAACAAAGAACAACAATCCAGCACACCAGCTTTAATATGAAGTTCCCTATGTAAATATTTCCAATGTAACTCAAATACAGAAAAGTTAGCTGATTTGCCAAAGTCCAGAAAGGAAAAATACTCCAAGACTTAAAATATGCTAACAAATTGTCAAAACAAAGTTAGTCTTAAAATACCAGCAGCTTCAGCAAGAAGAAAATTGAGGTCAAAGAATGGTGACCATTATAAAAGAACAAGAGGCCTTTGGAGAAATTATAAAATAAATAAAATAGAATTTGATATGAAGTTAATTACTCCAGGTGAATTTTTTATGTATAATGTCCTGTTTTCTATTTCTATGTATTGTTTTAAATATTACTGCAACTGTACTTGAATTTAGGAAATTAAACACAAATATTATAAATGGAAGAATTGATAGGGAAAACTTGATGGAATTGAAAACAACTTTTTTTTAATATGAACTGGATTGTTTGTCCAGTTCCTGTAATGGTAATAGGGTCATCACAAAATGTGTACTGATAGTCACCTCTTTAAGATGCATATTAATAAGATTTATCGTACATATTAATAAGATTTAACATGCAAAATTCCCATCTTTGGGGATGGCAGTAAAAATGGGAGCAACTATTTTTCTACATCCCTTTGCTACCATCTAACAATCATCTTCATTTTTGCAACCATGCCTGGTAGTCCTAATGAGTCAAACATTATTATGCTCTCTGACCAGCACTAGCCGCCCTAATTAATAGAAATTGCAGTTAGAACTGATAACATAATAATTAGGATGTGGAAAGTAATTTTGAGAAGTTAACTATGGACCAGACAGCTAGTCTGATGTAATGGTTAAGGCACCAAGCTAGAAACCAGGAAACTGAGTTCTAGTCCTGCCATAGACAAAGCCATTCTCTCTTAGCCTTAGGAATCAGCCAAGAGCAAACCACTTTTGAAGAAAACTACAGAGACTCTTTCAGGAAGACACCAAGAGTCAACAATGACTTGAAGGCAAAACACACAGAAAAGAAAACCATCCTATGGATGGCAGTTCTTTTCCATATCATAGATCAGCATGGCTTGGTGAGTCTTTTATTCAGTGTTATCTCAAAGGAGAGAAGAAACCTTTACAGCTGACATCTGCATCCTTATCAGGTTGCAGAGATTCAGAGAACAGCCAGCTCTAGCAAACAATAACTTCAAGCAAGAAATAGCACTGTGAAAAGAATAGCAAAGGACAGGGATGTGATAAGAAATGAAAACCCAGCAACAGAGAGAAAACATTGAACAAAAGAGGAAAATAAAAGAGATGCAATTAGGAAGCACATGTAATGTTGTTAATCTGCAGTAATTTGGTTCAATTAATCTATCAGCAAACCCAAGACCTATTGTAGTATTTAACTTGTTTGATATTTGCTGAAATTACTTTTGCCAAATCAAGCTATATCAAGCACCAGATTAAAGACTTTCAGGTATTCCAAATGAGAATATGTATATTAGAAAGGATTTATGTAAATATATTTATTAGAAAGTTGAAGGAATTGCATGTACAAGGCATTGATATTCCTAATGCAAGCAAATATATGGTTTCAAGCCTATAGATGAGGGTGGGGAAATACACTAAAAAGAAAAAGGGAGAAATCAGTAGAAGTCAAGATTGACTTAAAGAAAACATTGCCCTTCTTACAGCAACTAAATGCCTTTATTAAATCTTATTTCTTACATAACTCCCAGCATGGTGTTAAAGCACCAGACTAGAAACTAGGAAACCAGGTATTTTAGTCCCCACCTTAGTACAAATCCAGCTGGGTGACCTTGGGCTAGTGACTAGTCACTCTCTCTCAGTCCTAGGAAGGAAGGAATGGAAAATCACTTCTGAAATCTTGCAAAGCAAACTGCAGGAATTAATCCAGACTGTTGCTAGAACTGGACAATGACTCAAAGGCACAATATCTACCATATATCTATCTTACTGTCTGACTTTTCTCTACCAATTTATTTGATTGAATGACTAACACCTTCAATTCTCTGCTCTCCTGGCTGGAAGCACTAGCAAAAAGTTTATTTAAAATGTTTATTAGAAGTGAGAGTTGGAAGAAAGCTTTACATCTTGTCCTATATGTAGCCAAATATTTCACAATTTTGAAGCATCTTTTTCCTATTTAAATATATACATTTTTGATATGGCAAACTAAATAACTTGTTTTAACTTGCCTGAAAGAATTTAAATGAGAAAACATCTTTGAAGTTATATTGTGGATGTGACCCTTCTACCTAATGTGGAATGCCTTTTTTAGTTGACTCAATTTTTTCCGCTTATTTCTTGGTATAGGCAACATGGGCCTCACTGCCTGATATAGCTGAACAAGGAATAGAATTATCTAAAGATTACTATAAGCAGTGCCAATCTAGCACTTATTATAAACTATCAGTTCAATTTAAAGAAAAATACATCAAAACCCTTCAATTTGAGAGTTTCTGTGGCTTCAGGATGACCAAACATAGCTCAATGTCAGGTACTTACTTATAGTTTGACTTAAATTCCTTAAGTCAAACTATACAATAAGAAAGAAATTCAACAAAGCTTTCCATAAGATATCAAATTGCATCTTAATTAAACAATGACATCCCATGTTGAAGGCATTACATCATCTGAATAAAGAGGCTTGCTAATCAGACTGTGGAGAGCAGTATAATACATTGCCCATTAGCTTTTCTTTCATTTCTTTCAAGGACAATGGCACAGTACCAACCCACAAATCTCTTTGAACAAGGAGTCTCTGGTAATTGTTGAAATTTATAATTCCTTTTTGAAGTTCTCCTGAATTGCAATTTTCCTGAAACATCTATTTTCTCAGAGTAGTGGCTGCTAATAGAAAAAGATTTTTATTTATCCTGTTGCACAACACCAAAATATATTAAGAAATAAGTAGAAATAATAAGGTGTGTAGTATTTTGGATTTGATTGGGAAGAGGTGTTGTGAAGCATGTGAGAGCACAAATACAGAACCTGATTAATTAAAGAAGACACAGAATACTAGAATGATGTCTACTTTAATGAGGAGCATGTATAGGTAGTCTTTGACTTACGATGGTCGTTAGTGACCATTAAAGTCATAACTGACCCCCCCCCCAACTACTTTCAATCCGGTTTCAAAGTTGCAGGTATTATTCTCGCAAGCTTGTAGGGAGCCCTGTTTTTAAGGAGATTTCATTTGTGGAGCTTTCTTAAAAACGGACTTCCCCCCCCCCCCAGAGGTTCTCAAGAATAGCTTGCAGAATAGCATGAGGTGCCGTGAGACAGCTTCTGTAAAAAAGTTGAGCCTTGCATCATATCGGCCAGTGCCTGTGCAAAAACAAAAAGGTAAGTTGGGTGCTGCTGGGCCCTGGAGCTGGCTGAGGAACAGGCCAAATCCTGCAAGTCCCTTAGGTGACTGGATGGGAAGCAGGCCAAGGCCTACAAATTGCAACAGCCCCATGCACACTGGAACTTTCTGCTGCTTGGCTGTAGGCTCCCTTGGGAGCAGGTTGAGAGCTGCAAGGTCCCTGAGAGGCAAGGAGCAGAGCACGGGGTGCCCCGGGAGGTAGCAGAGGTCTTGAGAAGCCTGGGCCTGCGCTAGGTCTCCTAATATCTCCCCCACTCCTGAGGCAATATGTGCTCTGCTTAAGTAATCTTATGGCCAGGCACATTTTACTAACATTATCCCAAACACATGTATGACTTTTACTACAGGACTAGAGCAAAGACCAATCTTTGCCTTACTGTGGTCTCTTCAAGTAATTTTCTTTCCCCCAGCAAAATCAGGCATCAGAGCCAGGAAAGAAAATTGCATTAATTAATTTAGTTTCAGACAGCAATGTATAAAATGTGACAAAATATATCCCAATGGAAACAGGAAAATATTAAAGTTTACAGAATTTTTCTGAGAGATTACAGAAATAATTTTATATGACTATTGTCTAGACTTAAAAATTGTAAGAGCAATTCAATTTTTTGCTTATTTTCATCTGCCCCTGCCCTCTTATCTTCACCAGATAGGTTTAGTTCAAGGATCTTGAATCATCTAGGAATGAGCAATAGCCTTCCAAGTTTATTAGGCTCCAATTTTCATCAGGCATTGCAAGTCTGGTCCATGATGAGGGATGATGGGATTATAGAGTCTAACAAAATGGAGAGAGATAGTTTATCTACGCCTATGTAAGCTGAGAATGAAACCATATTGCAATACATATTGTAAGAAGACTGGCCAAAGCCACTCTCTGATTATTCATCTTTAAGTGATTTCCATTTTTGTTGAAAAGAGTTTTACTTCTTTAAAAAGGATTTCCTAATAAATTTGTAGAAATATGATATTTACAACAATGCTTTCTCCAACATGTTTTATGTAGCCAAATTTGCACAGTCTGAAGGGTAGAGTTCAGTTTTTAAAAAATCAGCAGAAAAACTTTTATGGAGTGAGCTCCCTCAACTTTGGTTAACTCAATATTATTGCTATAGGTGATAATGTGGTGGCTTTGTTGAGTGCACAAAAGCAAATTTGCACTAGACTTATTTTCACAGTGCTTGATATACTGAAAGGCTATTCAAATATATTTCAAAGATAAGAGAACACAATTGCTGAGAGAGGGCTAAGTGCCATTTTAGTAATTCCTTCAAATTTGAGTGGAAATCATTTATGCTAGCAGGGGAGAATAAAGAAATGAACGTTTAAGATCCATAAACACAAATCAAATAAACAGTTCAAACTTAGCTCTAATTCCTTTTATTCTATCAGGAGCTTTTCAAAATATTATTTTGAAAGGATAAGGACATTGCTTAAAATTATATTTTAGGGGAAAGGCCAAAAAACTTACACATCAGTTGCAAACTTTGCCTAAGTTTAATCCCAAGCATCTCCATTTTAAAAGATTAGTGACCTCAACCACTTCTACTAAGGATAAAAAAAATCATGTTAGACCTCATTAAAAACTGAAAGCCCAGAATGATAGTTAGCAAAACTATTTGCTTGAGTAGTAAAAATAAATAAATATTCTGCTTTCTGATATTTTTCAACTTCTGTTTTCCAAAAGGTCCTGCTGATCCACATTTTACTGTTTTTGCCGAGGTTGAGTTGATTGTTTCTGTGCTTTATTTAGTGTATTCCTCTAAGACAGTGGTTCCCAACCTTTTCTATTCCCTGAACCCCTAGAACGCTTCTGATATATTCTCGCACCCCTTACAAAAGTTTGAAATAACGGCAACGAATTATGCATATACACTATAATTTTGGAAAGCCAAGTTTTCTCACCCCCTGGAATATCTGGAACCTCTGGTTGGGACCCCCTCCTCTAAGACCTCCAAATTCACCTTACAGTTAGAGAATGGCAAAACTATTAGAGAAATTTGTTGTTAAAGCAATAATTAATTGCTGGGCCCTAAAAATGCATCATTTTTTACATGTCTAGATTGCTCATTTCTGATTTCAGCAGACTGGAGCAGTTCCATTTCTATCCCATTACCTTAAAAAGGAAAAAAAAAAACCCTAACAAACCTAATGATAATATTATTGCTCAGTAATCCTGTTGAGTGTATGTGTAGGTATACCAGGCATCTTTACATCAAATTAGTAGACTGAATGTTGCAGATAGTATTTTGACAGAGGAACAAGGTAGATTCCGAAAAGAAAACAATTGATCAATATCTGATACTCCAGAGAGTTTAGCAGAGAAGAAAATCTCCTACTCACAGAACAAATTTTACATTGCCTTTATTGACATGAATTTTGATTTGATCCCCAGATCTGGGAAAAATTGACTGCTTCCTCCATTGACCAGTATTTCCTAATTCTTATCATGAAACAGCATAACAATAATTCACCACAGATGTGCTAAAGTACTCACGAACATCCTCCTCTCTCTGATGCATGTTCAAAAGGGGTGAAATGAAGATGCATCCTATCTTTTCCAATTCCCATATTAATTCCTTGGTGCAAGGTTTGCCAAAACCAGAATTTCTTCCCTTATGCTGATCAAGAGACCTGTCTTATTCCTTTTTTATGTGGATGATGTAGCTATCCTGTCTACGTGTCAGGTGGGTTTACAGTCCTTTCTACTATAGGGATAAAAGTCTAATCATTAGCCCTAGAAAAACTTCTTAAAGCCGTTCACTAAATATTTAAAGGGCCTTACTGCAAGTTCTTCAGCATGTCCCCAAATTCTAGCTGAGGTTAAAATCCTGCTTAATTTCTATGAGGCTCATGTGTGGCTTTGCTGCTTGAAATTTGGTTCAAAATGAGAGCTCCCAGGGCCCCTTGCCCTTAAAAGACAATTCCACATCACCATGGAGGACCTAAAACACTTCAACCATTTCATCCATTTTCTTCTACTGACTTCTAGAAAGCTTTTTCTGAAGTTATACAGAAAGTTTTTGATATAGATCTGTAGAAAACAAGTTCTAGCCCTATATATTGTTTAGGTAAAATTTGTTTGGAAGACTGCTATGCCCAATTTCCACATTTGTCCTTAATTTAGCTAGATTTTATATTTTGAAATCATCACTGCCAAAAGAGAGATTTAATATTATTTTATAAGAGCCCCTTTTCACTCATCTAATCAGAAAAACAGAAACTGTCATACATGTACTTCTTTGCTTGGCTATTAATACGCTCTACATGGGGCTACCCATGAAAACTACCTTGAAGTTATAACTGGTCCAGAATGTAGTGATGTGTGCAGTATTGGGTATATTTTGGTTTGTCCATGTCATACTAGTTGATAAATTGCACCGGCTCCCACTTACTTTTCAGATACAATTCAAGGTGCTAATTTTCACCTTTAAGGGTGAAAATTTGTCTACATGGCAAAGGACCCTGCTACTTGTAGGACTGCTTCTCCATGAGGGTATCTGCCCATTCTACAGGTCAGATATTGTGGACATACTCCCAGTTCCTTCCCTGAAATATTGTGATCTAGTGAATTGTAGCAATCATGCCTTTTCTGCGATAATCCTGACCTTATGGAACATCCTCCACCAGCATCCATTAGGCTCACATCCAGAAGTCCATAAAGACCTTGTGCTTCGCTGAAGCACTGGGGTAAAGTGATGGGAGCCTCCAGTGATAGTTAAGGCATCCCAGGAGGATGATTGTGGCACCGAGTTCCTATATAGATTTATATAAAAATAATGATCTATCTATCTATCTATCTATCTATCTATCTATCTATCTATCTATCTATCTATCTATCTATCTATCTATCTATCTATCTATCTACCTACCTACCTACCTACCTACCTACCTACCTACCTATCTACAGTATCTATCTAAGCAAATGAATGCAGCCTCACAAAAAGCACATTCCTTTAAATCGAATTAGCAGTATTTAAAGAAAAGGTCACATTCAACTCAGATTACGGTATTGTTTCTGCATTTAATTTTGCATATGTTCCAAGACTGATTTTATTTAATTTTTGGAATTCTTCATTTGTGACATTTTTCTTCTCTGTCTATCTCTTCCTGTTTTGTCCTTTTTTAAAAAACAACAACTGTTCAGTCTGGATTTTTAATTTTACTGGTTTAAAAAGGGAGTTTTTCCTAAACTTTTTTTCATATGCAGGAGCTAACAAATACACAATTACCAGTTTGATTTTTATATTTTTTTACCAATTGATGCTAAAATCATGCTATTATAGCTCTGGGCAAATAAAATCAAAGTGTCTTTCTTTTAATATTTCAGACAGCAATTGAGTTAAAGGTTTCTTGAAAGAATTATTTGGAATAGACTACTATCAGGAAATTCCGGTAGTAATCAACCATAATTTTTAGAGGAAACCTTGGACTGAGTATGTCTGCTGGCAAAGTCCTCTCCAATCTAGAATTTTTATATGGTTTTTATAGTGTTTTTATTTTAATTATTGTAAGCCACTCAAAGTCATATATTTGATGGGTGGCTATATAAATTGAAATAATATCTCCTCAGAACACACTATTTTAAAATCTGCAACTGGAGGCAAATTTTGATATTGCTTCATATGGAGATTGCTTTGAGTTCTATATTCATCTTCCAAAGGAGCAAACGATTGCTGCCTCAAAAGACGAATAATGTGGCTGGTGAATAGGAGTGCTGGTACAAAGAAGAACTATTACTTTTGCTGGATCTCTTTGTTTCCAATAATAATATTAGTACCATATGATACTGTTCAAATCATCTTTTGAGAACAATTTGCCGGAGTTTTCAATCAAGATACTGTGACTGGAGGTCCTGATTTTATTTGAGAGGTTCATATCTAACATTTGTGTCAAACATCCTGTAGAGCTGTAGTTGACAGAGTCAGTACCAATATACATGAACAATGTAAATCTGTCCATAAATGAAGGAATATTGCTAAAATATTGTTGAAGAATAAGTACTTGATTTCTTGATGATTGGTCTCTACTTCTTTTGAAGCTGTGTCCCTCCTACATTTTAAATATATATCTGTATGAAAATATTGGGGGGGGGGTGGTCTCTTTGGGATGGGTCTCATTGTCATATTTATAATAACTAGCTTTATCTTTTATTTTCAATTAATACTAAAGAGGCTGTGGTATGGGGTCCAGCAGGAACAATGTTGCTAGTTTTGCTTGTTATTCCAATATATATTTTGAAAGATGTTAAAATCTCTTCATCAAATGATTATTTGCTTAAATGTATTTAATAACTGCCTTTCAAAAGGTCTTGAAAGACCTTTTAAATGGAAGAAATGTTGCAGTTTAATTAGAATGAAGACTCTAAAATGGATTTTAGTTGCCATGCAGAGCTAGCATCTATGAATTCTAGTTTAGTAGGTACAATTGGAAAATACTTAAAATGTATGATTTCAGAGAAAACACTTAGCCCTACATTTCATTTATTAGCTGTAAAGCACTAATTCCTAGTATAAATCTATGGATATGTTACAGCAGTAAAGAAACCTCAAATTCTTTTCAACCACAGGTCTTGAAAAGCTGATACCTTTCAAATCAAGTCATAGGAAAAACTGCCAAGATTCCTGCAAGTTTCTCAGGTATCTGAAAAAAAGTAGAGATTGTGAGACATAATGCTTCTAGCTCCATAAGGGCCATTTAAAGGGAAATTAGTAAGGTATGACCTGTGCCTGGAATTCTTCAACCTGCTTTTTTTTTGAAGTTCACCAATTTGCATTGGTAGCTGATATTCAATCATTTAGAAGCTGATGTGTCTGGTTATCTTGCCTAGGGATCCTAGAAACTGTTTAAAGTTTTTTTTTAAAAAAATTGAAGTACAAGAAACGTGCAGAAATAAGCAACTGTCTGGTTTATGTTGGGTTAGCTACTGATCAACTAATTTATGTAATTACCAAGTTCTGCCAAGTCATGTTTCAAAAAACTTCCTTTGTGTTCCAAAATAATTAATAATGAGCTTTAATTGTAAGAGAAACAGTTGTAGTAAGCCACTCCATGAAGAACACAAACTGTTGTACATTAATAGTTTAGAAAAATAAATTTCCTGACACTCTGAGCCATATGCATTTCAAACAGATTTCTTTAAACTTAGAAAACTGGATGACTATGTTCAGGCTGTCATCAGGAATTAAGCTCACTCAAAATATAACTTATCTGAGTTTCTAGCTAATAATCTTTTTCCCCCAAGTTACATTAATCTCCCCAAATACAATATAATAAAGGTGATTTTTTTCATCTTTATGTATTTCCTTTCACGTGCCTTTCCAGAACCATCTTTACTGTAAAAACTATTTTTTACTCTTGTTTTTGTTACAATTTTAGCAGCATCACTTATTTATGATACTTCACAACTGAACCCAAACTCATCTGATTACTTACATTACTGACTTCTACTACCTATCAGCTGTCAATGGTGATCTATAGATATATGCAACTTCCAAAGCATAACTTTATTACTTAACATGCTTACTACCAGCATGCTTACTGTTTTCTAAAATGTTTCTGCCCCAAGGACAAAGCGTGGGCAGATTTGATCTTTAATTTTTCTCTAAAATCTGAGGTCAACCAAAGCCACAGGCTAAAAAAACTGATCAAGCTAAATGCAAAATGATTCTTTAGAAAGTGAAGCCAATTACCTATTTACCTATGAGGCATATATTTACAAGTTAAAACAGATTGCAGCAGCCTAATTTTGGGGTGGAGAAAAATCCGTCCATTGTGGCTGTTAGTAATAATGTATAGGAACCTTAAAGGTGGCTTATTTGTTTAATCAGTGATGTCATCAAAGTAAACAAACTGCATGTGATACAGATGTCACTGTATCATGACTATATATATATATATATATATATATATATATATATATATATATATATACACATATATACATATATACATTGCTCCTAGAAGCACGAAGCTGAAAACACCAGCCTGAAGATGACGAATGGGACTTCGTCGAAACGTCGCCAAGACACTTCCAATTTGTCGCGGGAGAAAACCGGAGTAACCAAAGACCTACATACAAACACCCGCGAAAACCTCAGAAAACATATATACATACATATATACATACATACATATATATATACACATGCATGCATGCATGTGTGCATTGTAATATAAATAATAGCCTAATGCTGCTTTTAAATTCTGTGTAGTTTTAAAATCAGCACACTGAATGCAGGAAAAGGAGTTCCTAAAATGCAGCCACAGCCTGCATTTGTTACCTTTTCTAAAAGATTGTATTTTTATGCTATTTTAAAATCACTCCCTCAAACACAGGGAAAAATAGAACTTATAAAAACCACAGCAGCCCCAAAGTGATTAATTTAAACTCGGCTCCAATCTTATATGGATTAAAATAAGGCCTAAGTGAAATGAAATCCACAGACAGATGTACCTTTTGTAAAAATTAAAGAAGCATTGCTTGCTAATTTTTACCTGAAAATACACATGTACCCCCCACATTTTTGCAAATTTAACTGATAAATCAAATACATACATACATGTAAACATTTCAAAGAATTATCTTAATAAAGTTTTATTTCATCCCTCTCCAGCAAAGCCCCTAAAATTTGCATTTTAAGGACTCCTTTTTACAAGGCACAAAATAGGGATTGCTCCAGCCTCACTGGGGAAAGGGGCTATGTACGTCACATCCTGATAAAGTCATGACCCAGGGACATCTGCATCATTTGGGGTTTGTTTACTTTGATGACATCACTGATTAAACAAACAGATAAGCCACCATCAAAGTGAGTATATGCTACTACTAGTGGGAGCCAAAAACTCTTGCTGTTCTATTGCATATTTTAAAGCAATCTACTCATAGATTCAAATATGTCTTCAGCCCACCCATGATTTGTAGATAGGATAGGGAAAGGGGAATGTCATAAGAGTAACGGTAGGACCAACAGAAAAGTAGAAAGGGGGGAGAAAATACCATTATTTATCTCAATTTGAAAAGCTTTTTAAGAATTTAAACTAAAGACTTTAAGGAAATGAATTTAAAATGGAAAGAGAGAGAGAGAAAATAGATGATTAATTCATTAATCCATTGGCAAGCATAGAGGAGTACTTGATCACACAGAGAAACTTAATTTCAATATAAATTGGTCATTTACTCAGGGACAAATGCTTCCTTTCCTGTAATCTGTGGTCAAAGAAATGGTCAATTGCTGTTAAATGTTCCAGAATCCCCTAAAATAAACTAAAGGTTATCTTTTATAATATTCAGTTTCCCCCCCCAAAGCAATTATTCATGTGAATTAGATCTAAAAGTAATTGCTGCTGCTCCTATGTTTTACTTTTTTAATTTATTATTTTATTGCTTTTTAAAATAGTGACAAAAAACAAACCTCCACACATAAAAACGAAAATACATACATTGTCAAAAAAACCCCACCATATACATAGAAAGTGCTTTTAAAAGAAAATGAAACAGAGGAACAAGAATGAAATAGAAGAAAGGAACCACATGGATCAGAAAAAATAGATCATTTTAACAGTAAATAATATGTTATTCATTATATATTTCTAATATATTTATGTAGGTATCATTTTAACCTACTTTATTTTGTATAAACGAGTCTCATATTTCATTATATTTGTCCAAACAAAGTCTATGTCTATAGGCAATCTGCTCATAAATGGAAGATCAATCAGGTCCTCAATCCATTGAATAAACGGAGCCATACATTTACAGTATATCTTTCCAATGCTGGGGTAGTTTTTTTAGTTTTAAAGAATTGAACGCAATATTTCAAACGTCTCAAGTGGAAATTGCTGTTGACCCAACTGGTTCATATTTATGATGGCTGCAGTGTCCCAGGATCATGTCATCAGTTTTTGCAATCTTCCGAAAAGCAAAGTCCACGGGGAAACCAGATATATTTAACAATTGTGTTACTAACTTAACAACTGCAATGATTCATTCAATTCAATTCAATTCAGAATACAGCTAGAAGGGATCTTGGAGGTTTTCTAATGCAACCCAATGCTCAAGCAGGAGACCCGCCTATACCATTTCAGACAGGTGGCTGTCCAGTCTCTTCTTAAAACCTCTCTTCTTAAAACCTCCACTACAACTTCTGAAGGCAAGCTGTTCCATTGGTTAATTGTTCTCACTATTAGGAAGTTTCTCCTTCATTCCAGGTTGTTTCTATCCTTGATTACTTTCCATCTATTGTTTCTTGTCCTGGCCTCTGGTGCTTTGGAAAATAAATTGACCCCCTCTTCTTAATGGGATACTGCTAACTGTGGCAAGAAAGATCATAAAAATGGGCCAAAACTCACTTAACAAATGTCTCACTTAACAACATAAATTTTGGGCTCAATTGTGGTCATAAGTTGAGGACTACCTGTATCATCTCTTCCCCAATTTTAAAGTTGGGTTTCCCCATAAAATAAATTTAGCATGGGAAAAAGGGTTGAAACTTTTTTTTTTTTGTTATATGTGATATTCTATAGTTTTCTAACTGAAGTAATTGTTTTCCAGATACTAGAGTTTTAGATCCTAATACTGGTCATCTGGTCATGTGGCCAAAGGTGTATATGTATAATACAAAGTTGCCCAAAGTTGTTGGCTTCCAGTATTTAATACCCTACAGTAGGTAAGCATGATGATATAACTCCAGATTTGGAAAACCAAATCCTTCCTCATTAATTGGTAATTATATTTTCTCTAAGGTATTCTTGGAAACAAGGAACTCGATAAAAAGTTTCTAAACAAAGAATTTATTTTCTAAAAATGTTTTCCAGATACAAAAATTGGAATTCCTTTCAGATTGTAAATTAATCTGGGAATAATATTCATTCACCTTGGCTCTTATTTTACTTAATATAATGTTTTAAAAAGTGTATAGAAAGTCAATGCATGTACTAGAGTTGAGTTCAGTTAGATTGCTGTCGATCAAACAAAATGATAATTTGGTGACTTTGGAGAAGTCATATTCCAGGTAAAGCCACTACTGAATTGCACTACAGAGATGCTCAGAGGTTCAATGTGGAGTTCTGTATGTGAATGGGGTTTTTGAAGAAGACTATCATGCAGTTATATTACATTTCTCTTTTTAATCGATGGTATCATATTCTCTGTCATGGATTCCATTTTGTCTTCATCATGTGAACATTGATGTCTGCTTCCTACTCTTTAAACGGGGGTAGATAACTTGGATGGCTATTCAGGTACTGTTTTCCTACCATCTTCTTTCTCCCTCATTATCTACTGCATCATCCTTCCATCTATATATTATTTTCTCTCACGCACATCACCATGAAGAAAAGGACCATTTACATCCTGCAGATAGATAGACAGACAGACAGACAGACAGACAGACAGACAGACAAAGAGAGAGAGAGAAAGAATAGCAAAAGCTAAAAATATTAGAAATATTGTCCTATAGAGGAATTCTAAGCTTTCTAACTCCTGTGTATTATTTTATCATAGATTAAATATTTTTTCTTTGATCACTCATTATATAGGGAAGAGGGGATTGCTTTGAAAGACAGGAAGAAGAACTGCTGACCCCATGCCAGGAAAGGAATGTGAGCAAATATCTCAGACAAGCCCTCCCTAGTTGGCATTAAGTTAAAGGGGAGGAGGAATAAGCACATTCAGACTTGCAAGATTCTGTTACTATAGTTTCATAATAAAACTAGTACTGACCTACGTTGTCTTGATTCTCTGTTTTTTTTACCTTGAAAGGCTGACTTGTGAAATTTCCTGCTCAATTCAGCAATCATAAAACAAATGATTTAGAAATAACTTTTGTGGAATGCTTCCATAGATTTTGTGAAAATCTGTAGATTTTTTGAGGCTTTCCCACATCAAGCTGGTTTCCACCTCACTTCACCCTTCCATTGGATCAGTTGGCTTTAATGAGGAAAAGTTACACACGTACAGGGAACAATATATTGCAAGTTAGACCAACACACTCATACACACACAGACACACAAAGTCAACACTATTGGTGGAAATGAGTGCCCTGAAACATGTTCAGTTGTCATTTCCACATGGCCAGTTTTCAAAACCTAACAGACTTATAAATGGCAAAAATAAATAATGCTGAACAAATATGAATGTATCAATCTACCAACAATTGCTTCTGGACAAATTAGCAGATGTAAAGTGTTAATTTGTTAAGACTGTAATATGGCTTACAGTTTTATACATTGTTCCCAACTAGTAGCTAATGCTGAGACTTTCAAGTTCAATTACAGCTCTCAATAGTAAAATATTCAGTGGTTCCTCAGTGTATAATAAGGACAATTCTCAAGCTTTCAAAATACCTATAAACATGAAATATATTTTGTATTATATTTTAAAAGAGTTTTTTTAAACAAAAGTGTATTTATTCCAAACACTCTGCCAAAGAAACTATTCTGAAAAATCCCAGATTCTTGGCTGCAATGGAAGAACATGGTAAATCGGTGTTTACAATAGAGGTAGCCTCTGTAAGATTTCATTCATTCTAATATGTCAGAATTAAGAATCATATGACAATGTGACTGACTCATAATTCTTTAAGACATACTCATAACTTGTGGGCCAAACACCTTTTCTATTACGGAAACTCTAGATGAGGGATAAGAGGGGGCAGTGTAGATGCTTTCCTATAGTCTATTTCTATATTACTCCTTTGTTCAAACTGAACATTTGTGTATCTTCCAACGTGTCAGTTTACTAGATGGATTAAATGTGTGTGACTATATTTCTCCTCTTTCACATTGCTTGATCCAAATTTTGGAGACTTTAAAACATGCATTTAATTTACATGGTTATACTGAATTAATAAAGGAGGATTCTAATATAGATTTCAAATTCCTCTTTATATTTCCTTCCTATATTTTCCTTTATTTGCTGTCCAATGCATTTGGACTGTCGATTCTTGGAAGCCTCTCTCAACATCACATGTTGAAGTTGATGATAAGTGCTCAGTGAATAGAGGAAAAAGCACATGACAGATAATCACATTAAAGCAGCGTAATGCTTTAACAAGGTGCTTCTTTGCTTATAGAAACAGAAGCAAAGCTTCAGTTCAACTACATTGCCTCATTTCCTACTGTTTTGGCTGCTTCTTTGGCTGGGTTACTGCAATATGCCTTACTTAGAATACTTATAATATAGATTATGGCCCCTTGTTCATTCAAAATTATGATGTTACTGAACAAAGGGACTTATGATCTGTGCCCAAAATTCCAACTGTTGCAGAACTGCAGACACATGACCTCTAAGGATATTTGATTGAATAAAATGTTAAGATGTCTAAAACTGCAACTTGGATACTATAGAGGAGCTGGGAGATGACCTCACTTACAAGCTGTAGGGATATAGTGGATCTTTTTGAGTGGAAAAGTCTCAGGATGGCTGAGAAACTATGCTGTGCAACACTCGCCAGGAATGAAAAAAATTTCTCTATACAGTAGTTATAGAGAGCCAGGCCAGGAAGAGCACTCCAAGGTATTTATAAATGTGCATCTGGCTAATAGCATTCTGGTTTATTTGCTAAATATCAGGTTTGTGTTAATTTCATGCAAAAACTAGAACATTAGTTTTCTGATATTTTACTAGTAGTTATTCCTCTAAACCAAGGTAGGCAACCTTGGCTCTTTTATGACTCGTGGACTTCAACTCCCAGAATTCCTGAGCCATATAGTCAATGGTAAGCCAAGCACAGTTACATCACAACCATCATGTTCAACATTCAAAGAACAATTTGCATGAATGCTAAAATGAACATTGTTCCATTGTCATCTGAAGGATTCTCCAGTGATCTAATTGTCATCTGATTCTGTTCTGTGATCACTTGATCACTTCTCAATGGAACTGGTTAATCTGTGCCTTATTTGTTGAACAAATTATATGAACATAATTTTTCACAAGCACAGGACTATAACTTGCTTCATCGTCAAGTTAGCCAGCTTGACAGGTAAAGCCATATGGGGACATGAATCCCTGAAATGTATTGTCTTCACCTGATCTGGCTTCCGTCATGTCAGAAAGTTACATCTGTTCTTCAAACAGAACTCACATAAAATGATGTGAGTTTTCTACCTAACATGACCGAGCTATTTAGTTTATTTCTTCTTTTATTAGATAACAGTAAAGGTAACCTATAAATAATCCTATTCTTCCATCTTCCCATTTTTTTGCTTTGCAAGAAAAAAAGGAGCAACAGTCATTTAGTGATCCTGAAAATCACTGTTAATCCTTTCTGATGAAATGATGGATGTAAGAAAAAATATCATCTACTTATGTTGGGTGTTTATTTTTTGATATATATAGAAAATATTTAAAAATGCATTTAACAATAAAATGATAAAAGTGTGGTCCAGCTATTATAACTACTAATGGAAACATTAATGATCCTACTCATGAGCTGTTTTGGTTGAATGACAACTGAGAATTTGGAATTTGCCTGAGAGACAATGCCTGCCTTAATTCTTATACTGAAATTAAGCTTGGTGCTTATTTCATTCCTTCTAAAGGAGCTTGCACAAAAGAATTTTCTGGCAAATTGTTGCTGGCCTGAGTTTAGGCACAAATCAAATGAAAACCCCCAGTATGATAAATTATTGCAAGGAAAATATTTCAAGGATAAAAGGTGACATTTTGTTTGCTTCTATCTGAACACATGGATCCTTTGTTTTTGCTGTGGCCTTGTCATCTGTTAGAAAAAAATGAATGATAAAAGAAAAGAAAATATCCGTTTTCAGGGAGTTCTGTGCGAATATGGTCAGGGTTTAGAATGGAAGGAAACAACTTTTCTAATTCCACAAACATTTCTTTCTCTTGGCTTGCAGAATAGAGTTGTAGAAGATAGGTAGAAATTGAATTGTCACCAGCCTGTTTATTGATGTAGATGATTTTGAGAGGATACATATTTTTCTCAAGCTTATGTTAAGAAAGCAAACAATAAGTAATATATTAAAAATGAAGAGCTCTCCCTGCAAATTAAGTTCGTATAACATTTTTGGTGGAAAAGAGGAAAAGGTCACACACAATACGTACAATATTACAGATGCAAAGTGGACATGAGCTTTTGTTTTCCAGCCAATAGCATTCCCACCTGTGTGTAAACACTTTTATTAGCATTGCATTCATTTACAATTGGTTGGTATTTCTTCTCCTAGGAAGTAAGATCATTTAATACTGCACATGGACTAGCATTTCTCCCTCTTAACTTCCACATATGCATTTGTGTAAATTTCTGATATATAATCAACCTGGGCTGAACAAGAATTTAATCTGAACTTTTAAAGGGGTGGAATGTGGCATAAATGGAAGTGAATTAATAGGTCAGATAACTGTTTTCTAAGTGTTGTCTGAAAGGAACAAAAATCTTAAAAGCAGATATTATATATTGCTTTACAGATGAGGCTTAAATGTCAGTATTAGGTAGAATGTATATTCAGAGAATGTATATTGAAAATAATTTTTTTTTACTTTACTGCATAAAAAGCATTTATAGTTGACATCATCCCAAAAGACAATTATATTATGATAAAGATCCCTCTGTTCCTATGTTTTGCTATTAGAAGTCCTACTTGGAGGTCTGTATAGAAATGTGAACTGATTAATTTCTACTTTTTTCTTCTTAACAAATACACTTTAATTGTAACTCCTAGTATTTTAATTGCATAACATTATATTTATATATGCAGGTTAATTTTTTTTAATACAGAGCAGATGTTTTTATATTTTTATTTCTTTTGATCTTTTTCTTTTTGGGTCACTGTCACTGCATACAATTTAAAGGAAGGTGTGTGGGGGAGAATATGTCCAATCAGGTTCCCATCTAAAACCAGTGAGATTTTACCTACCTGTGAGTAACCATACATATTAACCTTAATGAGTTCCAGCCTGGCTACCCATCTTAGGAAGTTAAGGAGAGACAGCCTCTTCAGTGCTTGAATGGGAAACCATTAAAGAATGCCAGGATTATCAGCTAGACTGAGAAATCAGAACATTTCCCAGCAGAAGGGAATGGTAAACTACTTCCATATTATTGCCACATATCTATGAAGTCATTAGAATACTCTAAGGTAATGCTACCTTAAAGCAGTGGTGTCCAACCTTTCCACCTTGGCAGCCTGGTGCGGGTGGCGGCGGCGGGTGAGGGGCAGGTGCATGCGTGGCACACAGCTTCATTGGTGTGTGTGGTGGGCGTGTGCACCCTCCAGTCACGTGAATGGAGGGCACTTGAGCAGAAGGTGCTTGTGCTTATGTGTGAAGCTCCACTTGCACATTGCTCGCACGACCCAGTTTGAAACAGACCACAGCCCATAGTGGACTATGGACCAGGGGTTGGGGACTCCTGAATTAACTGATTATTCACCATAATGAACCACTGAAGATAATCTAGGTACCAATGAGCTGTGATTTTAATGATAACAAATACATATAACTCCCTCTATCCATCCCCCGATGATAGTCTTATATATTATGTGAAGATCTATGATTCAGATGATCAGTTTCAAGAGTTACTTTAAACTGAAAACAAATTTGACAATCTTTGAATTCAGCAAGGCTCAAAGATTTAGTTCGGACATGTCTAATACATTATTTTAGGAATATTTGTTGCTGCTCCTATTTATGCCTTATAAATTACCCTGCAGAATGTTTATATATGGTTTAAACATAAGAATTGACCTTCTTAATGTGCTTGTCATAAACAAAGTCCTCTTGTGATCACTTACTACATTGTGCCTGTAATCATTTTCTAACTTGTGTAAATCTAATGTCTAGCTATAGGATGTGCATCTTCATCATGCATCTCCTAATTTCAAAAAATCTATCTACAAAGGGGGCGTTGAGCATAAATCTTTTCTTGGCTGAAATACTGAGCATTAAAAGGTCAATTACAGATATAACTATCTGTAGGTGGCACAAAATAGCAGACATAGAAAGGTAAGTTGCCCATATTGCCCTTAATTCTCATATAATAACAGAAAAAATTAGAACATCCTGAAAAAAAAGCTTGCTAACCACTGAACTAAATAATAATAATAAGGTTTTCCCACCCTTGATGAAGCGAAGCTTTTATACTAGATCAGAAATCTGGAGATATGAGAAAGTGCTTAAAATTCAGCTGGAAGACCCATGTAACCAGTTTAATTCACTTGGGATTATAGCAAGTTTCCCCCTACTCACTCACTGTGTTTTACTCATAGTTATTATATTAACAAATGTAATAACTAGCTGGAAAAAATTAAGAGTCATGTATATTTACCATTTGACAAAGACACTAAAGACTGTGTAGTGTTTATAAAAACGGGCAAATTGCACGTACAGACATAATAAATTATTTTAAGGCAATTTTTCCTAAAGGCATGGGAGAGAATAAGTGGTAACCTTTACAGATCCAGATTTGGCCCACCATTCTCAGTCTTGATTTGTAATCAGTTGCTTAATTTTAGCTAGATTCTTATTCATGTTTAAATCTTGAAAATACAGAATCTTAGCTCTGATCCAAGAAAATTAGCAGTAGGAACCTGAATATTAAGGTGACCAACTGTCCTCCTTTTGGAAGGACAGTCCTCCTTTTTTGAGTTCTGTCCTCCTTCAAAAAGTGTCCTCCTAAATGTCCTCCTTTTCCATATATCGTCCTCCTTTTGGGAGGACAGTCCTCCTTTTGGGAGTTCTGTCCTCCCTCGAAAATGTCCTCCTAAATGTCCTCTTTTTCTGTATTTGAAGACTTATCTGCAGGGCTTTTTTGTCCTCATAAAACGCTCAGAAGGCGTTGCGGGACCTTTTTTGATGTTTTTTTTCAACTTTTGCCTGAGCTGTGCTACTCCCCCTATTGGCTTTCAAAAGCCAATAGGAATTGCTGCTGAGCACGCCAAAACACCAGGGCGGCAAACTTTGCATGTGCAAGTTGCAGGAACTTTGCACCCCTCACTGCTACCCAACTACACCATCTCCTACTTAGTTCCGCAGATAGCTGGAGGAGACTGGAGCGGTAAGTTTCTCTTGATCTTCCCTGTTCGGTTCTACACGGGGATGCACAGGGTAGGCGGTGGTGCTGGGGGGCAGCGGGGGGGTGGTGGCTGCAGGGCTGGAACCAGTATGGCTGGTGCTTTGCGAGCTGCAGGGCCTGCTCTACAGGGATGCGCAGGGTGGGCAGTGGTGCTGGGGGGCGGCTGGGGGGGCAGCTGCAGGGCCTGAGCCGGGGCGGCTGGTGCTCTGCAATTGTGAGCCACGGGGCCAGCTCTACGGTGATACGCAGGGTGAGCGGTGGTGCTGGGGAGGCAGCTGGGGGGGTGGCTGCAGGGCCAGAGCCGGCGCAGCTGGTGCTTTGCCATTGCAAGCCATGGGGCCGGCTCTACGGGGATGCGCAGGGTGAGCGGTGGTGCTGGGGGGGTGGCTGGGGGGGTTGGCTGCAGGACTGGAGCTGGCGTGGCTGGTGCTTTGCCTTTGTGAGCCGTGGGGCCAGCTCTACGGGGATGCGCAGGGTGGGCAGTGGTGTTGGGGGGCAGCTGCAGGGCCGGAGCTGGCTCGGCTGGTGCTTTGCGAGCCTCGGGGCCTGCTCTCCATGGCAGGGCTACGGTGCTGGCGGGGCAGCTGTGGGCAGGGGCTCAGCAGGCAGTTGACCTTTCATGGGCCGAGCCAGCTGGTGGTCTACGCAGTGCTGACCTGTGCTGCCACCATCTCACCCTGCGCATCTACGTGGCCATCCTGGAGTGCCTGACTCACAACACCTGCCTCCGCCGCCCACCCCCACACAGTCCAGCCGTGTAGATTTTTGGATAAGTGAGAAATCAAGATTGAATGTTGATACTCTAGCTGCAGCACTTGCCATAAAATTCAATATGAAGGATATTTCTTGTTCAAATATTTCCAATATAATGTTAGAAAATGATACATTGACAAAAAATATTCATTCAATGGAAAAGTACTCATTTAAATAATTAATAGGCATGTAAGCATAATTACAATATAAAATGTTATTGTTACAAATGTTTTTTATTATGCATTTACCATATTATAGTGTATTCTGTATTATTGTTGAAATAAATACAATGTTTCTTTTATTTACGGTATTTTTTTCTTCAATTTATTCATGTCCTCCTTTTTGTTGTAAAAGAGTTGGTCACCTTATGAATATACAACAGTCAACTTCAATTCTTCCAAATTTATAATATGGATCAAATCTATTTGGAGGTATATAAACATTATCCTCTTTGAAATGTACTTACTGCTCTGAGGTATGTGTTTCAAAAAAGCTTATACAGTAGAATTAATCTTTTCAGGGCTCTCATCCATTTGACTTTTGAAATCCTTCTAAAGTCCTCATATTACCAGATCTGATGTGATGCTTGACTCCAATGGCATGTCTATGGTAACACAGGGGCATTCTTCTTGATTCACTCTGTGATCTTGCTTAGCTTTCTCTGTGGTTGATGTGCAAAAATGGCTCACACCTTTTTCTTTTTGAGCCCTAAGAAAGTATTGATCTCCAGCCATTTTGAAGATAAGACTAATATGGATCTCCTGCAAGACAAACTGTTTGCACCTTCCACGGAGCTCAAAGTACTAGGTAATATAAAGAAACAGAACTCTCCCGCGCACAGAAGATGGCCAACATCACAAATCCAGTTTCTTTGTGTCTCAGTGGCTGAGCAGATTGTTTTGTGAAAATGTCTTTAAAAAACAGCAGGTTCATCCAAGACTGGATGATGAATATTTTTGGAATTAATGTTTGCACAGACTTTTCATCTAAAAGGTTATTACTTTACTGGAATTTCAGCAGGCCCCTTTTGTGATCTGGTGGGGGGGGAGAATCAAACTTTGAAGAACAGAACAATGAAGAGAGATAAAAGCAATGATTACTCTATAAGGGTCCGTCTCGGTATCTACAACATTTCAACAAGGGAATATCATCAAATTCCTGATTAACCACAACTGATATTCTCCATAAGCTCTTTAATTTCTTCCAGGCACAGCAGGCCTAAGTTCATTCCTGGTTCAATTTAAACATCATGCAGCTTAGAAAAGAGGCTGACTCAGCAGTGCCCACGAATAGGATAAACAAATATGTTTGAGGAGGGCCCTGTAAAGACCCTTTCAGCCACTCAAGCAACAGTTGAGATCTGTTTCACTTGATGAAATTATCCCAGCTCATGCCTGCAATTACTGCTTTCAGTTATACTGTTATCACTTCACATCAGCAAAGCAGAGGTCAAGCTGAGTGGAAAATATAACATGCCAGGCACTCCTACAGAGCAAATCATTTATTCTTTCACAAAGCAGTCAAAGCAAATTCTGATGGAAACTTTCTGCTAAGTTAAGAGCTCCTTCAGGTTCCCGGATGCATAATCCTAGGAATGCAAGCCAGGATAAAATTAGCAACAGTGAAAAATATATATGGCATGAGAGGATGTGTTGGGATGCAAATTATTTTCCTTCTGGCAGGGTGAAAGACAGGGTTATCCTCAATTTCCTTGGTAACCTTCTTATCTCATTACTCTTCTCTCAGTGCTACAAAATGTAATTATCATTGCAGGGGACACTGAAAGGAAAGGACACTAATTATAGAAAAACATTCCAGTGCCATCCAGTTGCATATTTTAATGAATCATGAATATTAATTTCTAGTTGAAATTAGATACTAAATTTTAGGCTTAAAATATCTTTTCCATTTGTGTTGAGACTACAAGCCCCCACACTGCAAATTGGAATGATCTCCTTAGCTAGGAATTCGGTGGCTTATAGTCCCAGCATGTCAAAATGGTGCCTGACTAGTGAACATTAATATAGAACCAACACAGTCAACTTAGTAGATAGGATGACTTCTCAACCAGACTTTATTTCTAGACAGTTTATTAAAGTTAAGGCATATAGCTTTAATTTTTTTAACTAACTTAGTTTAAATGACCAAAAAATTATTCATAATATACAATTACCATATATCTAGACTCCAAAGCAACTTGAGTCCAATCTAATTTTGTGAAGAAAGCTGCTCTTCATTTCCTGCTGTGTGTTCACTGAGTTTGGCTTTATCTTAATGAAAGCCCATGTGAAAATTTACCATTTGAAATACTGGACAAAATTAGTTTTTCTGGGATGGGTCCTTGGTTCATATCATCCTTACTGATAGCTTTGCTTTGTGGAAAAAGAGATGCTACCTACTTCCAATTCTTTTTAATTGATGAATATTCTTTAATTGATTAATACTTTTTAATTAAGAAACTAATTAATAATTTAATAAATTAGGCCAGTCCTTCATAATCCTTAGCCCTGAAAAAGGCTTTACAGAGATCAAATAAAGTGTCTTTGATTTGGATCAGCAGAGAAACAGACCTAAGATCTTGAACCATTGCAGTAGTAGCCTATTTTGAGTCTCTTTATCTACCATAAGCCTTTTCTGCACCTAAATGCTTCTGCAATTTTCTTTGTTCCTCACAAAAAAGCTTTAACTAGGTTTAATATCTTACTCTCCAGGATGATAGGAGAAATGTACAATAATATTTATTTTGTACAACTTATATATCTGTCCTTGAATGAAGCTACAGAAACATTTGATTATAAGCTCCTGTGCTCCATTCTGAGTGACTAAACATTAACACCCCCCATAGACACACACACAAACAAGATTGGGCCAGTTTGTACAGAGAGTTGTGTGTCTTCTACTAATGCTTCCATTGCTATCTCCATGGCATTACGTTACATTCTGAGCACATTCTGCATTCTGTGTACCTCTGAAAATATTACACTTTGTTTCCAAATCTGATTAATATATGTAATTACTTCAAGCAGCTTCAAATTTATTTAAAAATGATGCCACTTTTTGTTATGCTTCAACACAGAAAGCATACAGATGACAACCTCCCTGCAACAAACTGACAGAGGAAATAGGCCAATCTGAGTTGAAAATAATCTATTTCAGAAGTTTGGGTGACCTGAATAACTTCTTTGAGTGTAGGACATATTTTAGTAATAATAGTAGATACATTTATTCTTTATGATTTGATACTGTCTTGCTGCATTGGACTTGCAGTTCAAAAGGATCCCCTTTCTTGATAAACGTGCTTTATCAACAACTGTGTCCTTGGATCTCTGCCTACAAGCCTTCTAGTTCTAGGATTAATCTCAATGAAGCTAAAACAACACCAGTGAATGGAAATTCACTATCTACACAGGTAATTTGTTCAACTGTCAAATACTTCTCAGGATTAGGATGTTTCTCCTAACGGTGATATGAAATCTGACTTTCCCTTAGTTTGAATCCTGCATTCTGGAAAAATATTGCACAATTCTTGACTTTCTTTGTATGGAATTCTTTCAGAAATTTAAAGGGTGTTTTAATTTCCCACCCAGTCTTGTCTTTTCCAAATTAAACATGTCCCTTCAATCTGTTTTCAGAGTGGCAGATAAAGGGAGGGAAGACACTCATTCTTCCAGACAATTGGAAGGGTCCAAATGAGAACTGGCAGTTTAGAGTTGTGGCCTAAGTGATAAAAGCTTATTACACATACATACTTTAATTTTTGGAGAAACTATCCTTTAAATGAACCTGCCTCATATCACTCACTAAGACATGACATGTCTTTGTCTTAGTATATTATATGAACTTTGTCACTGTGGTTTATCCAATAAACCATGGTGCAGCAAACTCATGGTTTAATACAGTATACAAATCAGGTAATAGTATTTCTAATAGGAAGAGCAAGAAAATGGTATTTTATGTTTTTCCTTATTTCATGTATTCAGTTGTCTTGTTGTCAGGCTGCAGTTCTTTGTCTTTTACTCAATATATAAGCTCCATTTCAAGTTTAGAGTATTGTGTGCCTGATTTCTAATCAGTGACCTCCCTCCCTGATTCCTTGTTCTTGTTCCTTTAATTAAATGGACAAGAGAAAGAGCACAACCAGCCTGGTCAAAAGACAAAGATAAGATAAAAGACAACAAAAAGCTTCTGAGATCATAATAGGTGTAATGAATTACTTATTAATGCTGAAGGGTCTCCCTTGTATTTCTATTAATTTCTTCTTTAGCCATTTCAGCCTAGGCACTCCCTCCTTTATGCGTTCTCTTATGATATTCTCTTACAAAAACACAAAAGACTTTTGTCTAAAATAAAAAAGTTATTTTGTGTGTGACATGTCCTAGATTAGTGTTTTTCAAAACTTGGCAAATTTAAGATGTATGGATTTCAACTCCCAAAATTCCTCAGCCAGCATTCTGGCTTGGGATTTCTGGGAATTAAAGTTCACACATCTTAAATATGCCAAGCTTTAAAAAACACTGTCCTACATGATTAGTATGAAATCACTAAACCTGATGACTGAAAAAAATCAGGGGTATCTGCTGTGATGGGAAAAAAAAATCAAGATGGCATGGATGACAATGTGATCTGTGTTTCATCCCAGTTTTATTGTAATGTGTAATGCATGTAAGAGAGGGCTGATCCACCCATCTTATGGTTGCAACACCCTCTTGACTCCTTGCTTTGGCTGTTCCTGGGGGGGGGGGGAGGCTTTTCAGCTTTCTTCATTACTGCTGCCGTTTAAACCAAGGATGTATTGCACAGAGCAGGCTGTTTAGTTTAAACAACAGCAACAACAACAAAAAAACCCCAGTTATTTGTGATGCAAACTGTTGAACAATACCATGTCAGTGACTTTCTTGGGAGATTTTTTTTCTCCAAACAAGCAAAATTATTATAAAGTTATTTCTTTTAAATGCCAAATGACTGAGCTGTAGCTCACCTTGATAATAAATGCTCTTCATGGCACCCTTTAGTCAGAAATATATTATTCAGACTTTTTTTTAATGTATACTTGTCCAAATGTTCTCACCATGTCTATTGTCTGTCTTTCATCTATCTACTATCTAATTAGGATTTTTTTTTTTTAAAAGGAATACATCATGCTACTATGCCTCACTGAAATCCAACTTTTGCTTAATATAAATATGTTTTCATTTTGATTAGTTCAAGAGGAAATTTAATGTATCAGTTCCATAATCAGATATACTAAGCAAAAAAGGGATTAATTATCCTTTTTTGATATTATTCTCTGTCTCTGCTCCTCAGCATGGGAATCAAAGGTGTTTTAGAGAGCTAGGCGACTTTCCAGAAACACATAAGAGGTGATGTTGGGGAAGGAGAAATCAGTGAATGCGGTCACCTTTGCATTATCCTGTTTCTTTTTCTACAACAAAAGAAGCATTTGATTTGTATAAAGGTAGGTTACATCAAACCGTGTTTTATTTATTTATTTATATAAAATTATTAGCTGCCCAACTCCAATAGACTTTAGTAGGAAAAAAACATACAAGCAACTAAAAAAATAAATCAGATGGACAGCCCAGACTAAAATGATCTAATAAGCAAGATCAACAAAACAGTAGCTTTAGACAAACAATAAACATCAACCCCAGGCCTGGGACCAAAATCATGTTTTTGAAACTTTTTGGAACCTTAGATGTATTTAACCCCATTTATTTGTATTCCACCATTATTATTTTACAAATAACTCAAGGTGGAGAACATATCTGAGACACCTTCCTCCTTAGATTTTCTCAACAACAACCATCCTGTGAGGTGGTTGGGCTGAGAGAGTGAGTCACCCAAAGTCATCCAACTGGCTTTCATAACCAAGGTGGAACTCATGGTATCTCACTTTCTAGCCTGGTGCCTTAAACACTACACCATAAACTGGCTGTCCTATTTTATAGAGCAGGGGTGTCAAACTCAATTTCATTGAGGGCCGCATCAGCACTGCAGTTGCCCTTGGGGGAGGGGCAGGTGGGTGTGGCTAGGGTGGGTGCGGCCTACTGGGTGGGCGTGGATGGAGTGGGTGTGGCCTACTGGGTGGGCATGGCCAGCTCTACATCGTTCGTGTCAAGGATGCCTGTGGGGCCTGGGCAGGAGTGGGACAGATCTGAGGGTCTCTGGCTTCGCGGGTCACATGAAACCGCTCCACAGGCCGCATCCGGCCCCCGGGCCTTGTGTTTGACATGTCTGTTATAGAGGATAAATATTTGTTTTTAGGAGTGACAGATGCATTTTTGAAAGTAATTTACCTTTGCCTGCTTCTTAGAGCTGAGAGATAGTGACTAGCCCAAAGTTACCCAGCTGGCTTTGTACCTGAATTAGGAGTAGAATTCCTGGTCTCCTGGTTTTTGGTTAACTCAGTGGTTCTCAACTTGTGGGTTGGGACCCCATTTGGGGTCGAATGACCATTTCACGGGTGTCACCAAACAAGGCTGTCCGCCATTTTTCCCCCCTTTTCTTTGGCCACGCCCCTGGCACCCGGTGATGTATAAGTGGTTGGGGGTCACCACAACATGGGGAACTGTATTATGGGGTCACGGCATTAGAAAGGTTGAGAACCACTGGGTTAACTGCTCTTAATCACTACACTAAATTCTTTCTTTTCCCCCCTCTCCAGCATTCCCTGCCTCACACATACATATATACATCCCTGCATACATTTAACTTATATTGCTAGCTGTTTCAAAGTTGGTTATTGTCACACTCCTCAAGGTTGGGATCTATGAGGGAGACGGGTGTGTGTGTGTCTAGAAATGTGAAAAATAAAATATAAAATAAATTCAAAACACTGGCCCAAACTTAGCATGTTTCTCAGAAACCCGAACAACATAGCCTGGGATTAAACCTTTATTGTAACAGTTATAAGAATCATTACAAACAGCTGATAGAGTCATTGAATGGCATGAATTATGACTTAATATCTCAATTCAAATCCAGTGCCCTTTCCCCTGCATTTTTGTTTGTATAACAATCTTCCTGCCTTATGTTTCTCACACTTGGTTGATAATAACAGTTGCACATTTACATATTTTGCATTTCTGTTGGGAGAAACTTTTGCCAATGGCAATCTCCTGAACTCTCTGTTGATGTTCTACAAGAAATACATAGTGATATTTTTATAAAGATAAAATGTGATACTCATTCCTTGGCTGTTTAATGTGAAAAAAAATTGTTGTGATATAATAATACCATTCCAGCTTGAACTCTGTTGGGCACAATCCAGTGGTCTCAGATAAACATTTCCTATTTCCACTAAGGTATCCATAACGAGTTGAATCTCATATGAGGGAGAAAGTAATACAATTATTATTTAAACAATTAGAATTGCTTATATCCCTTGGGTCATCAAAACAGAGAGAGAGAGAGAGAGAGAGAGAGAGAGAGAGAGAGAGAGAGAGAGACTGCAGCCATACAAAGCAGATTGTTGCAATCTATAAACTATTGCCACAAAAACATCTGATTCTGGTTTCTATATATGAGCATATGGATTGCATTCATTAATAATCCAACTTTCCATGGGAAAAGTTATGACCTTTTCTTATTTACTAGCAAAGTGAAAAAAACTGATAGTTAAGATTATTGCTGAAAACATTAATCAGTTAGTCAGTGATTAATTGAGCTGTGGATTACATATCAAACATATGAATTGAATGAATCAGCTCAGGGAAGCTGGACTCAGCTGCTCCTCTTGTTGGATGAGACTTTCTGATCACAGACAGAATGTATTAGCACTAGAGCTCTCCATAAACAGGAAATCAGATTAGGGCTAGTCATTACATATCATCCTAAACACCATGCTTAAAAAATTAACCAATTTTCCAGTAGCAAATGGGTAGGGTATCATTTTTTCACTGATTACATTTAATATCTTGTGCTATATTTTAGGGCACTTTTCAATTAACCGCAAACAAGGAAGCAAACAAGATGCAATATTCTCTTTTCTTCTTCTTATCAAAACTTTCCCCCCTTGACCAGTTCATGAAGTGTTTCAAGGATACTAAAAAACATTTTCAAAATGGCTGCTCATCTCCAGGATTTGGTGTTCCAGGACCGTTTAGGAAGTCCACAGACATAAAAGCACAGTAAGGTTTATTAACATTAGTTGTATCTCACTTGGAGCCATTAGGTTATTGTTTTTTTCCACTTTGGTGAAAAAAATGTCAGTATTAATAAAAATATTTGAAGGGTTTTCACTCTTTGTAAAAGTATTAAAATAATGTATACATCTGACTTTTCTGTCTTCATGTCATTCCATATTCAGAGTCATTAATTTGCAATAGTGTTGTTTCTGATTTAAGTTATTGGGTAGAATAGTCTCTAAAGTTCTCAAACAATTAATTGGTAGAAATCATATCTAGTAAATAGGGTTCTTTGGAAAAAATAGGAAGAGCAGAATCTTCAGGGTTTGATGAATTTGATGTAGGAAAAATGTCAGCTTCACAATTTTTTTCCTCACATGATTTTTACCAATATGAATAAATTACAATTTGGCAGATTTTATAAATATATTGATAAAGAAGGGAAAAATGCCTTAAATTGGTTGCTTTTGAATAGTATTGCTTTTCAATTAATAAAGGAGGGCTTACAATTCTTAATTTGGAACTGTATGCTACAATATTCCTAGCAGCTTATTCACATATTTAGAAACAATACTAATATTCAAGGATTTATATATAAGCTTTAGGTACTGCTGTTCTAAATTAACAGTTCCATTTATAAAAATTAAAAATAGATATATAACATTTCTGGGCCTTTTTATGATGCTGCATTATAATTTTGGTCTTAGAAAATGGCTGATGTGCTTTAACCTTTTCCAATACTAAAAAAAAAATCCTATATCTAATTTTTTTTAACAAAAACAAATACAATTTAAAGTTGGAAGAACAGAACATATTTAGAATAATGATTTATTGTAATGAAGGAAATCTAATCTCAAGATCTGATAAGTTTTTTTTATCAGAAACAACAAATATTACCATTAAAGATGGAATGTTTGCAAAATGTTAAAATATAAAGCTTGAATCAGAATGTTCCTTGCAATTGAAAGAGTGGAAAACTTCCATTGGAAAATTTCCTTGGGGTTTTATACAAATATCAGTATATATAAACTTATTATCAAGAATATGGACAATAACTCTTTCAGAGGAATATATTCAAAGGCTGAAGAAGAATTCTACACTTATCTTTTAACTTTTTTTTAACCAAAAAAACCCTTTAATATTTTTTTAACCCCCCCAAAAAATCACCAGATTTGAATTTAAATATTAGGCCAAGAGTTTCTGTAGTCCAGTGCAGTAATCAGATGCCATATATGAAGACTGAGTTTTGGTTTATGATTTGTAACATTACAAGGTTTAATAGCATTATTTAAATTTAAGAAATGTTTAATAAAGGCTCCATTAGAAACAGACATAATGCATTTTCTCCCTTGTTTTATGAATTCATCAACTGTAATTTCCCAGCCTCCAGCTTCTCTTTCTGCCTAATCGATTCCTGCAATTAATATTAGCCTAAAATTCAAACTGCTGCTAAATACTGCTGAACTAATATAAATCACATAACTGAAGTACTTTGAGTAGAGCCAGTTTGGCATAACAGTTATGTCGTTAGGTTAGAAATAAGGAGATTAACTTTTAGTCCCATCTTAGGCACAAAGCCAGCTGAGTGATCTTGGGTCATTCATTCTCTCTCAGCCTTAGGAAGCAGGCAAGGGCAAACCACTCCTGAAAAATTACCAAGAAAAGATCATGGTCACATGATCAAAATTCAGATGCTTGGCAACTGACTCATATTTATGACGTTTACAGTGTCCTGAAGTCCTGGAGTGACCTCTGACAAGCAAAGACAATGGGGAAGCCAGATTCACTTAATAATCATGTCACTAACTTAACAAGTGCAGTGATTCACTTAACAACTGTGGCAAGAAAAGTCATAAAAGGAGCAAAATTCACTTAGCAAATGTCTCACTTAGCAACATAAATTTTGTCTAAATTGTGGTTGTAAGTCAAGGACTACTTGTATGATCCAGTCCGAGCTCCACTATTTTTGTAAGTGCATTGGTATTTCATGCAATATAAAATGATGGGATTTGGTTGTACCTCTGCCATAACCATCTTGTCATAACCATCAATCATTTTGGTCCTCACTGCAAAATATCAATGATCATTTATGTATGGAGATACAGTAAAGGTGTTTTAAAGAAGTTATTTCGGGCCAGAAAGAATTGGCTAGCTTTTATGTTTTAAAAAAAACCATTTATTTAGGAGGTACCACTACAAAGACTGAAAATATTTTACTATTATCATTCCAAACAAACATTTAACAAACTGCTTTTGTTTTCTCTCACAGAGAACTAGAACACAATAGCCCTTTGATAGTGGCCATACATCCGTTATAGGAAAGAGCAGGAATGTTACATAAATTAGGCAACAACCAATCCAAACCATATTTTGTTCACCAGCTCTCTGTTTCTTCTGCTCCCCCCCATCCCCATTCAAAAGTCTTTAGTAATCTAATAAAAAGTGTGATTAAAATAAAATATAATAAAATAATTCAATAAAAGTAAGATGCACAGCACATACAGTAGCTTCACCTCATGAAGTGACATTTTCTTCCAGATGAGGTGTATTTCTCAGACTACTTGGAGTGAACATCCTGGTAGAGCATGTTTAACTGTGCTTTTGGTCATTTTTATATTATTTTATTACGTTTGTAAATTGCCCAGTCACTTTGGTTAAATGGGTGGTATAGAAATTTAATAATTAAATGTGTAAAGACTGCCAGCAGCAAACAGACACAATATTTTTATCTTATCAATTCTTCTTCAGACTTAGAAAATAAAGAAGTACCAGGATTAATCTCTCCTCTGAAAGTTTATGCTTTCTACATGCCATGATGTCACAAAATTGAATTAGCGTTCAAGTGGCAGCTCTATTAGTAAATAGAACAACATGAGTTGTTGTTGGTTGCTTCCCTACTATCTAACCTTAATAATGTGTTGTGCATTTAAAAAAAAAAGGGCTGTTTGTTTGCTCTCTGAGCTTGGCGATTTAGCTGCAAACGTTTTATCTCCATTCGTGGGAAAGATCTTCAGTATACTATGAATTGTGCTCGTCTGTCAGAGCACTGGCCTTTAAATATCTTTTTGTGATGGAAATTGGTGTTTACATCACACAAAAAGATATTTAAAGGCCAGTGCTCTGACAGATGAGCACAATTCATAGCACATTGAAAATGTCCCCTGAATGGAGACAAAACGTTTGCAGTCAAATCGCCAAGCTCAGAGATCAAACCAACAGTCCAACTACCAACTCGAGCTACTAATATTCAAACATATTAAAAAAAATATTTCCTTACATAGATTTTAAAATACCCAATTCCAAATAATTCTGGGTGTTATACATAAAAATATCTAATATGTACACACTGTTCTGCTATATTTTTTCTTCTATCTTGACTAGATTACTATAACATGAATCTTCTCTTTGTGAACCAAATGTCTCTCCATTAAAACCTTACTGAAGTTGTTGCTTTAATAATAAAGTAATAGTAAAGATTATTTTGTTTTGTATGCTTTTAAGAGAAAATAATCTTGTCAAGGCTACAATATAATACAGTTTATCTTGAGTCTTGAGTCCCAGTTAATAGTATTACCTGCGTAGAGGCTTGAGAACAAAATATTTTCTCATTCCTGAGTTCAAGGATGGAAAAAATAAAAGTAATTATATGCTTTGAAGTCCTGTTCTTACAGGTGATAGCATGTTAAAAAGGCTCACTTGTAATTAATCCTATTCTCCATTCAATATGTAAGCTGATTTCACAAAATTATTGCTAAACAAATCATGGGTTACCAAGTTGATAAATATAGCCACAGTGAGGCTGCTAATTCCTTTAGTTGTCCACATATTAAGTCACAGTATTAATCTCTGGGGATTACATTTATATCATAAAAAATTAGGGTGACAACCATAAGCTCTGGTATTGTTTGGATGATTGCCATGACTATGGAGTTGACCTCCTTACATTTTATAAAATGATAGAAATTCACCAATATTGTGAGTATCATTTTACTTCCATTCTGCAACAAACAATGAAACTTATAAATAGGATAAAAATATTCAGTTGTGGTCCCTGTGATTGAATGCTTGGTTTATCTAATAGTCCAGCATTTCAAAGCCTAGTTTCTCACAGAGAGTATTCAGTCTAGTACTATGCAGACTATAAGTGGGAACAGACTTGTGGCTAAAGAGTCTTCTATAAAAATAATTTAAATAATTAAATCTTGTACATAAATTGCTAGCAGGTTGGGAAAGAGAGCTTAGCCTGGATTTTTTGTTAACAAAATGTTCAAATTATTATTGAGGGTGGGGTAAGTTTGTGAGTTTTAGATCTATCTCTCCACACATGGGCCTCTCACAAAGATGAATCCACAACGCTGAGGAGTTTTCCATGCGTATTAGTATATGCCAGTTGACCCTTCTCCCAGGGCCACTTAGGGATCTATCTCATGTGGAGGAGCCAAGGCCTTTCCTCATAATAGCAAGTGAGATGCCAATAATGAACTAAGCCTGTTCTCAAAGGTCTTTTAAAATGTTAATACTTATGTTTGTCTATATACTACAGTATTTTTATGTGTTTATCCTGGAGAGATGCCTCATCTACAATTTGAAGGGATACAGTCCACCTGTAGGTTTAACAGTTCAGAAAGAGAAGTTTATTCAGATTTTTTTTTAAAAAAAACAAACTTCAAATATCAAATAAAATATTTTACTTCAACTTCAATATCTTGGAAGAGGTGATTTTCGATAAAGGCAGGGTGGATAGCCTTTTATCCTATAGTTTATGGGCTGCAGCATCAATCCCCTGACATCCAAAGCTATACACTCTTCAATGAATGTCCAAAACCTAATGTCTAGGTGTGTATGATTAGCTGTGAAGTAATAGATTATTTTGCTTTTTCAAACTTTAAAGATCTCGTATAAATACCTACCATAATTTTCTTTTAAATCTTTGTTTAAATTTTTTATAACTACCTCCAAACATCTCCAAGTGGTGCACAATATTAAAAATGGATTAAATATGAGGAATAAAGCTCGCAGGAGAATGTAAGCACATAGTACCATTAGGATAAACATTTTTACCCTGAATTGTAACAAACAAGATTTAAGTCAACATTTAGAACAGGAACCACAGTATTTTTATGATGTCCCCTATAGAATTATAACCACACACTTAGAACTTGACTTTTCCATATTAATCAACTACTAAGCAAGATATATGCTCAGTAGTAGCTATCTGTGAACAAGCCATTTATCATGGGTGTTTATTTTGCACTAGTGACAGCTGCAGGATTTTGGCATAGCTTCAAGGTTTCTGTACAACCATGTAGAATGACCTAAGTGTAAATCTGACAAATGCCAGTGTCTGATTTGAAAAGATATATATCAACAGCCATTATTTCTATACTGAGGCCAATACACATTTACATTTAAACAAAGTAGGAAGCAATTGTGCAGTTGGTTTCTGCATTTTGCCTTGTAGTTATCTTCTAAGCTTTAGAAATATTAAATCTGACAGGTGTTTTTGTGCTTGCACACATATAGGCATGCATGCCAAGAAATTTGCCATTAGGATGAAGGGATATTTATATTTGCTACAAATATGCAAGCATACAAAATATTGTTTATCAGCTTATTGTTTATAAGCTTTCCCCCTATCCCCCCTTTCTTTTTTAATAGGACTGTTTTACAGAAGTAATAAATGTTGTAACACCTTAAACGGTACCAGGTTTAATGCAGCATACATTATTAGCTGCTTTCACTCCATTTGGTTAAATGAAATGCTGTCCTTTCTAATAATTTACAAAATGGCAGTTACATTCAACTGTGGAAACATAAAGATTTGGAAGCCTGGAAAGTACTCCAACACATCTTGCTGACTACAAGCTGAGGAAGGAGGTCCTGTAATTGGCAGGACAAGAAGAGGGAAGCTTATTTCTGCAGGATCTTGAGTGTTACAGTGGGAGACTATTCTTCTGGGTCATGGAATGGCATTCTGTATATAGTTGTGGTTGTGGGTCATTGATTGAGCCCATCTGGGGTCTGAGGCGGGAAGCAGTGATGCCAGCATTCTTTAGCATTTGGCTGAGCAGAGACTTATAGTCAGCTCAAAAACTTAGACACCTGATAGCATTCTCTCAGAGGCAGTTACTATCTGCCCTAGAACTATATTTAACTGTGTTAATATGCTTTCTTCCAGTCCTTGATAGGCTGAAAATCATATCAACATAAATTGCACTGACCTAGTGGTCAAGGCCTCTCTTACCTCAGTGTTGAGGTAAGGAACTAGTGCTGTCCTTATCATTTCCATATTGGGAATTAAAGGGCAGGGATTGGTAGATTTCACTACCTGCATTTCTCCTCCCACCATGTATCATATGCTGGCAAGAAAACATCCAGCAATTGTTGCTTTGGGGTTCAGGGAGGGTTTCAATGCAAGTTTCTGGAATGGAAGCTTTAGTCACTTTTCAATCTATCCATATACTTTGTTCCCCCCAGGTCTTATATTAATTTTTGCTCCAAAAGATGAATTAGGGCTTATTTTCCAGTTAGAGTTTATATTCAGGGAAATACGATACTAAATGCATCCCTCTGACTGACAATTTTAACTGGGGCTTATTTTGGGGGTGGGGCTTGTATTATGAGCATCCTGAAAAATCATGCTAGGGCTTATTTTCCTGTTGGCTCTTATTTTCGGGGAAACATAATAGTTGACAAGTGCAGAGATTCTCTGCATTGATCACTTCTTCTATTTGGGTTATTTTTGAACACTCTTGGTACTCCATCTATATCAGTGGTGGCAAACCTATGGCACGGGTGCCAGAAGTGGCACTCAGAGCCCTCTCTGTGGGCACGCGCGCCATCGCCCCAGTCCTAGGCCTTCAGCTGGGTTTTATAAAACCTTTTCGCTTTAGGCCTCCGCTGCCGTGTACAAAAAAAAAAGGTTCAATCAATCAGTCAATTTCAACTTCTCAGGGAAAAAAAAAGATTTTGCAAAGTTGGAAATGATTGAACTTTTTAGTCCCACCCAGTCTGCTGTTACCACCGCAGCCATGCCCACCCAATGGGCCACACCCACCCAATGAGCAGACACCCACCCGGCACCCGACGATACATAAGTGGGTTTTGGGTTGTAGTTTGGGCACTCGGTCTCTAAAAGGTTCGCCATCACTGATTTATATCCTAAAACAGCTGGTACTTCGGTTGAGTTGAGGAAGGGTACCAGGTACAATGATTCATTTTTTGTTTTCATGGTTGTCCAGGGTGTCAGGAATTTTCTCCAACATTAATGTTCAAAAGCATAAATACTTTTTTTTAATCCCAATTCTTTAAAATTCAACTTTCGCTTTCAGAGAATGCCATAGGAAAAAATCACTGCCTGAACCATTCTGATCTTTATAGTCCACATATTGGACTCATCCAAGCATCTGAATATTTCTTGACTGTTAGTTCCTTTACTTGATTGCTCATCCTAAAAAACAGAAGCTATCTACCACTTCAGTATCTCCATTGTCAGTTCTAAGACTGGTTGTTGTAGCAGCTTCATTATTGTGATCTTTATATTTAATTTTGATCCCATTTTTTCCATGTTCCTTGGCTTTCATTACTAGAGTTTGCATTTTCAGCCATCAGAGCATATCAGCATAATGCAAATTATTGATTTTTCCCCCTCCAGTTTAAAATCGCACTCTTTTTCCAATCTACTATCACAGGTAGTCTTCAACTTATGACATGTCACTTAGCTACCATTCAAAGTTACAGCAGACTCCTCCCAAAAAGATACTTACCTGGTTCTGAGATTTTGATAGCTGGCCCCTCCCCATAGTCATGTGATTGCTTTTTGAGTACTTGGCAACTGGCCTGCATTTATGATCATTTGCAGCATCCCACAGTCTCATGACTGTGATTTATGTTCTTGCTGAAAACCAGCATTTACCTCCGGTTTTGGCAATAACACTCCATAGTGGATAATGACCCAGCCGTCATTTAATGACTGTGGCATTTGCTTCATGGCTGCTGCAAAAAAGGTCATAAAATTGGGTTGATCATGTGGGTGTTTTTCTAACCTGTGTATTGAATGTGGGCAATGAGAGTATCCTTTTTCTAAGCATATTCCCTAGATTGACACAGACAACATAACTGAAGACCTTTTCATAATCAATTAAACCCATGCTGACTTCTTTCTGGTATTCTTCGGCTTTTTAAATTATCCAGCAAACATCAGCAATAATGTCTCATGTTCCCTGGCCTTTTTTAAAGCCAGCTTGAATCTCTGCCATTCCATGTAGGGCTCTAATCTGCAATGGACAGCCCTAAGCATTATTTTGCTACCAGATGAAAATAAGGATATTGTGTGATAGTTAAGTTTCTTTCTTTAGTAGACATGAATAAACTTCAAATATAAAGGCAATTTTCAGTATAAATGAAATAGTCAACGTAAAGTAAGCCATGAATTCATTTACCATGATAAATTGCATGACAAAGGGAAGACTGCAAATTATATTTAGCACTTTTTCACTTAGGTTTTTCAAGAACTAATATCAAAAGCTTTATTGTGTCATTATGGCAGGCAATATACTCATTAAAAATGGCTATTGATAATTTTATGTTCCATTTTCCCCATTTCTCTTCTATAGCTCTACAAGTGATCTATACAAGTGATCTGAATCGCCTACCATTTAGTTTCATTGGATTGCTTCAGATTCTGGATCTTTTAGTGAGAAAAACTTTAATCAAACGTATCATAGGGGTATGATTCCTATGGGCTAAAAGACAAGCAAGAAGATATTCCCAAGAACAGGTGATTTTCCAAAATCTTGTTTTGACTCAAAAAGATTGATCTTTGTTTATTGTTTGGAGGCTTAAGTTTTTTTTATATATAAGAAATTTGTATGATTAAATGGGCACAAAATTTTGGTGAACCAATCCCACTGGATACCTGGGAAATTATTTGGGTGAGGAATGTTAAATTTACACAAGCCCAGAATTTAAGGGAGAATTTTTATAAGATGTTTTATAGATGGCACCTTGATCCACAAAAAATGTCTATTATGTACCCTGATTTACAGCCTAAGTGTTGGAGATGTGGCTGTTTGGATGCCACTTATTATCATACTTGGTGGACGTGTAAAAACATAAAAGCTTTCTGGATTAAGATATGGTGGAATATTCAAAGAATTTTTAGAAGGAGGGTAAAATTCACTCCGCAGTTATTTTTGTTAGGTATTGTTACTGATTGTGATGCTAAGGAGGTCATTTTAATGTTAAATTTGATTACAGCCGCAAGGCTGTTAGTAGGGCAATATTGGAAGAAGGAATCTTTGCCTACTTTGCAAGAGTGGTTTTTTAAAGTTTCTTATTTGGCAGAAATGGCAAAGATTTCAGCTTTTTTAAAGGAGCAATCGCAAGAGAAGTTTTTTGCTGTATGGGAAAAATGGATAAGTTTTATACAATATAAATTGGATTTAAAAAAATATTATTTAGCTTTTTTGTAACTTGTACGTAATTTTTGATATTTTATAGATTGTTTTCTCTTTCTTTCTTTCTTTCTTTCTTTCTTTCTTTCTTTCTTTCTTTCTTTCTTCTTTCTTCTTTTTTATTTCTTTTTCATTTTCTTACTTTTCTTTTTTTTCTCTTTCTTTTTAAATATTTTTTTTCTTAATGTCTACGTTATATATATCCTATTATTAATTATTTTATAAATTGTTAAAATTTGTTTAGTTTTCTTAAAATTTTAATTAAGCCTATATTCAGTTCTGGGAAGCTCGGGGGGGGGGGGGATGGAGGGGGTGGTTGGGGAGGGGTTGGGTGAGGGTTTTTTTTTTGTGTTGTTATTTGTAAAAACTTTTAAAAATTTTCAATTAAAAAAAAAGAAATTTTATTAGTTTTTTCATTTTTACATCAAAGTGCTTGAGAAACAACATGGTGATGGGGATGTCAATTGTTCAAAGACGAAGTCATACATATATAGCTCAGGTTAGTTCATTAGAAGTTCCCTCTCTATTTCCCACATATAATATTACATATTAAGATTAATACATTTCTAAACAGAGTTCAGTCAATCAAATCAGTCATCACTCACATTTCATTATAAAAATCCAACTCCTGTTTTTAAGCTTTACTAATTTACAATTACCATATTCCAATCAAGCTTAAATAAACATATTATTGACACTTCGGGTATCCCTCATTTCCCTTTTCCCTAACATAATAATTCTAAGATAAATATATTATTCTAACAACAACATTCTTATGTTTTTCACATATAACCTATTTCTTAATCTAATAAATCATTTATTAATACTATTTCTTCTCTTGTCACAAATATCTCTTCTTCTCCCTCTATTACAAAATAATTGTCTTACTTGAAATAAAAATATCAGTCCAAAAAATACATTTCTATCTATCTTGAATATATATTCTATCAATCAATCTATATCTATAAAAAGTCTTTAATGAAATTTACCCCTCCAAATACTTATCATCTCTAATACAAGGTATTATTACGGGAAGTATCTTTTTTAAAAAATTCATGTACTTCATTTGTTATTAGATCAGACAAAATCTCTAAAGCCTTTTTAACCCATTAAGTGAAATTTTAAACCGCATTTTTAAACATAACTCTAGCTTTCTTTCTGTGCCAAACCGGTTTCCATAGTAAGGCTTCTACGTCATCAAACCTCAACATTTGAATAAAAGTATTTCTCGATACTTCAAACTGGTCAAGGTTCTTTTCCCTTTCTTCCAATGTCATCTGAATGGCGTAATCAATTTTATTCCATGTTGTAATTGCTAGTTGATTGTCCACATTATCAGGAGGCTTAAGTTTTTAACACAGTCTGTGAAACAACAGAAGCTGTAAGGAAAGTTGGAAATCCTACTCCGCTTATGGATTAAATAATGTGACATGTGTATAGAAAATAATGGCTGGAAGTTTTTTTTGCTAAGACTAAAACCAATGTAAGTGATGAACATTTTGTTCATCCAGAAAGTGATCCTTTCTCTCTTTCCTTCTTTTCAAACTCACAGGCTGCTAAGTCAATTTCTTTTGCCAAGCTCTTTATTTTATGACAGCTTATTCAAGTTAATTTCTTCCAAATGTCCTTAAAACCTTTTGAATGAAAAAAGGTTTACTTTTTGAATAAATATTTGAGCTGTTGCGCGCAAAACTCCCCTTCTTTTTAAAATGTCCACGAACTCACTCATATTTGAATGTGTATATAAAAATGCTAGAGTTTGGATTAGAGAATTGGAAGTTGCTATTATAGCCATGGTTGCAGAAATATTTCAGTTTAACTGATTTGTTAGATAAACAAAATGACTGGAAACTCTGTGCAATTAGGCAACTGTCCCACAGCCTTTCTTTTGTCATCATATGCTTCTAAACCAGTAGCCTTATTTACCAGTTTCTCTCCTGTAAAATTCAACTTTTACTTTTTTAAGTGAATGTAATAAAATGTATGTTACTATTTTATTTTTATTTATTTCATTTTTATTTCATTGTTCACCAGTGAAATAGTTGTATATACCATAAAATAAATGAATAAAACTCTGGACTTTGAGGGCGGCGTTTAAGCCAGTCAGTTAGAAAAATATATGGAAAATAATGGTTTAACTTTCATATATTCTCCTACTAAAAATTGAATGTTGAATGTAGGATGGTTCAGTTGAACATGGTCCCTTAGTAAGCAATAACAGCTGAAGTTAAAGATGCAACTCAGTCTTAAACATATCTACAGGTTCTTAAAAGTAACTGAGCAGCTCCCACCAGCAAAATTTACTGAAGATATAAGCTCAGAAATACTCATTGTGTTTAGTGGTGCTTGCAAGCATACTTAAGACGGCAGCTTTACCCATAGCTCCCGTCATGCGTTCCAGCTCCTGTGGATCCAATTCAAAAGTGGGCAACCGTGAGTAGATAAATGGGTACCACTTTGGTAGGCAGCTTAATGGGGACATGAAAGGAGTCCCCAACTGGACAGGCAACCATGATAATCTTTTCAACCTGGAAGTGCTCTGGCGCTCCCCACACAACTGTAGTAGTTTACCCACAGCACACAAGCTGTAGCTTGTATAGCTCACAACTGTATTTTTGTTTTTCTCCCCATCACTGCCTGTCTGAAGGTAAAGATTTAGTGTCTAACTGTCTGAGTTAGAACTACCAGCAAGTGAAATGTTAGGGTTTTTAAAAAATTATTTTATCGCTCAGGAGGTATTTGCATTCTACCTAATATCCGCTTTCATTTTCTTAATACAGTTTACATATTATAGTCTACTTTATAGACCATCTTTCTCAAGTTTCCAGAATTCTCCAGCCAGTACATTGGTTGGGGAATTCTAGGAGTTGAGGTCCACATTTGTTAAAAATGTCCAAGGTTGAGAAACACTGTAATAGATTATCATTAGACAAAGCCATATTTTATGTCCTTTCTTATACAAAGAGCCCCACTCATAAATTTAGTACCGCTTAATAAGAATGAAGAATATGAAGCATATGATCTACTCTATAAGAGTTATGCTTTTGTAATTGGTGAATTTATTAATGGCAAAATGGATGAATTTCAGAAGTCAGAAATGCCAGTCAAGCAGTTTTGAGGATTAAAAGAAGTTTATTTTCAGGCACTTCATGTGTTAAAAGTCCTACTCCAGAGCATTGGATTGAACCAAAGAGGAACCTATTTTCCTGGAGGAAATGCCATTTTTTGTCTATATACAGTAAAGCTAGTGCAATTTGGTGTATTCTCGGATAATAATTAGCAGCAATGAAGAATAATAGTCTCTACTAAAGTATATTGTAGTCTGAAGTATTTTCTGCAAACATAATGCTAAATCATTTATTTTAAACTATATGGATGAATAGAAAGGATCCCATATGAAATCTTGGATTTCTTCCTCTCTCTTCTTCCAAGAATAAACCAGAATTTAATTTATTCTACAGCAAATTCCTGGTTTGTTTAAACTTTAATCAACACGAACATGAATGTTCACTTGTTTCTGGCTCGTTTACAAAGGACATTTAATGCCTAGTCCTTATATAATGGTGCAACAGGAATCTGAAGCAAATTGAATTTTGGTTTATTTCTCTTCCTAGGCATATGGGGAAAAGAAGGTAGATTTCCCTCAGTAGAGAACAGTGGAGCATACACTTTCTTCCATTTTTGGAAAGGAGAAAGTGAATAAAGCTAGGGTGGGTTTCAAGCATGAGGCAGACCCTCTGCAAGCCAAAAGTGGATGTTTTATTAGCTACCTCTTTCTCATTGGCCAGAGGTTTCTCACCTCTGATTTGCATGTAATTGAAATGTGAACTTAGAAGCAATATCATTTGCTTTAAGCATAAGACAGGAATTCTGCTTCTCCTTGGTACTAACCCCCAGCAAAAGCAGTTGACAGCAATAGAGAAAGAATACAGATAGTCCTTGTCTTACAACCTCAACTGAGCCCAAAATTTTGGTTGCTAAGCGAGACATTTGTTAAGAGAGTTTTGCTCCATTTTATGATCTTCTTGCGGTTAAGTGAATCACTGCAGTTGTTAAGTCAGTAATACAGTTGTTAAGTGAATCTGGATTTCCCATTGATTTTGCTTGTCAGAAGGTCGCAAAAGATGACCACATGACTCCGGGACAATGCAACCATCATAAATAAAAGTCAGTTGTCACATGTCTGAATTTTGATCACGTGACCATGGGAAGTGTGAAAAGTGGTCATAAGTCACTTTTTTCAGTGCCATTGTAACTTTGAATGGTCACTAAATGAACTGTTGTAAATTGAGAATTACCTATATTGTCAATTATAGAAACAATGAAGGGGTAACTCATTACTTTTTTATCCAGAGAGCCTCAGTATTCCAGGCTTCATTCCAGGCTTCAGTATCTACTTCTATAGCATTGGGTGCAGCTCAAAGAATTTTGATTATCAGTCCTCCAAATGGCATTGAAAAAAATATTTTTTCAATAAATTCAGTTTAATTTGTCTTTCACTAAGTATTATTAAGTATTTTTACTAAGCAGTGCAGTTTTGTTAATGTCACTGTTGCTTAAATTTATATAACAGTGTGTGTGCTTCTGTGTCTTTATTCTCAGATCTCAAATGCTCAGCTGAAAATTCTGTCCAAAAAAGGGCAAAAACTTCTGCCAGGAGACGGACTGAACCTATGGCACATTTCTTTAAAGTTGGAGGCTGCACAATAAATTGTTGTTTACTTCCATTGACTGTAAAATGAAAGAATGCTTGTTATCCTTTGGAATATCTAGAAGAGTCAAACAAAATAGCTCAAGGCACTAAGTCCAAACTGATTTGACAGAAAGCAGTGCTGATGAGAGACATGAGATTATGAGCATTGTACGCATTTGAAACCGTAACTTGACCGCCTCTCATTTCTGCTTAGCAGTGCCCAAAGTAATACATTTCTATCATAATTTTTATGATGTTTCCATAGCTGAATGCAAAACATTGCATTGTGGCTATGAAATGGAAGAAATATATCAAAAGGCATCGTTTCTTGATTTTGCTTTCCAAATTGATATTAACCTCAACATTTTGCATATTGGTTCAAAAATATCTTAAGAGTGGTTACTCCCTCCCCCCATCACTATGCATACATCCCTCTTTCATTCCCCATATCTGCAGTAAACAATCAGTGTGTAAGCATCAGCATGTACTGCAAAACATTTCATTGCATGGCTTATATGAAACAGTTCAGGGTTTTTTTTGTTGTTCTGGCTTTGGTTTTTCAATATAGAATTTTTTAGAGATGAACTTATTCGTCCTGCGTTAGTCTAGCACAATATTCTTCCAAGATAAGTTTTAAGTGTCTTTCAGATTCATTCTTGTTTCTTGGTTCAGGAAGTACAGAAACTGCATTTTTTTTCCTCAAGATTCTGGAAAACAGAAGGGAAAAAAATAAGCATTACAGATTTTATTTTTCATTGTATAAATAACTGAATCTTCTGGTTTTCTAAACAAGATGCCAGAAATTAAATTTCCTGTAATGAGATTATGTTATGAGTTAATATGATTATGTTATGATTAATTGAAACAACCTTCTAACTGTTCCACCTATTTTTACATATTCATTTGGAATATTCATATATCACTTATTTTTTAAAATTTCAGGGTGGCTTATAATAAAAATAATGATACATGTATATTATATTTTGTTTTATTAAAAAAATATATTGTTTGTCTGTTTTTTTATATGTATGTATACATGTATGTATGTATGTAACAAAGTTTCACACAATCTATCACATAGTTACTTTTCACTATATATTTCTGTACAACTTGTAACGTAAGTCTATTGCTATACCTCTGTAAAGAGAAGGAATGAGGAATGGTTGCCATAATTTCATAGTACTCTTCAAATACTAGGGAGAATATCATTCAAAAGAAGGTAAACATTTGTTTTCTATCATTCCAAAGAATAAGACCCAGAAAAATGGGTTGAAATTGCAGGAAGGCAATTTCTGATTAAATGTTAAAAACATATTCAGCAGTGAGAGCTGTTTGAATGTAAAACCTGTTAACTGGAGAGCTAGTGGACTCTCCTTCATTGAATGTATTTATGCAGATGTTGGACAGCCATTTAACAGGAAGAGTTCAGTTTAGATTCAAGCATGCTCTCCAGTCTGTGGTGTACGTAGTCCTTTCCAATGTTATGATACTATGACCAGCACTTCGTTGCAACAGAAAAATTCTGTCCTCTTTGCTCTGCACCTTCCCTGAAAGAGGAAGTCACGGTAGGCTTGAGATGGCTAACTACCCCACTAATAAGAACACCTGACAGTTTAATTCTGCTTCACCTATTTAGTGTTTTTGTTCATCACGAAGTACATGTTGCAGCTGAGAATGTCCAAAACTGCATTTGCAGGTCAGTTGGAATACCTTGAGCCTTGTTATGTCTTAGTTATCACACACCCTTCTTGAAGGACAGATACATAACATGGTGAAGATCAGTGACTCCTGTTACATGCATCCTAATAAATGGTAGCCAAAGCAGAGATGGCTGTCACTTCTGCTAGACTGTGGGAGATAAACTTAGCATCTGGGGCTTGCTTAATATTGGAGAAGGTGGAGAGCCATTGTTCCCTCTCACCATTTCCTAATATATCAGAGATGGACTTCCCTCCCCATAGTTCTGCATTTTATATTATCTGGCTCATCAGGAAGATATGGGACCTGCCAGATTTAGTTGTACATTCTGCTCCGGCGCATAAATATGGAATATATCTTTTAGTAAATCTGCACACAGACTCATAAATAAATTAGTTTCGCTTTATAACCTTATATGTATAATCACTTTTGTGTGTTTGTAATAAGATAAATACAAGCCACTGAGTAGAAACAATTAGTAAGTATTAACTCCTTTGCAAACATAACTTCAAAATTAACAGCTGTTTTGCCACTGACTTTAAGTGGTCCTGAGAATCTTTTTAAAATAAATGATATTAAACTTAAGAGAAAAGCATATATTTGTTGCTAAAATAGACCCTGTAATTATCTGGAAAATGCGGCCTATATTTTTATTTTGCCCTTTTCTTATTTTATCAAGAAGCTTTGAAGCAAAGTCTAAATACGGAACATTTTCAAAAAAGAGACTTGTAGCATTTCTGTAAGTCACTCACCTGATGCTGTGTTTTAGCTTGAACCTTCAAAACAACCCTTTCACTTGTTCTGTATCAGGGTCCAGGTCAATATCATAGAAGCAAGGCCTTGTGGGCAATCCAGGCATAGTGGTCATCTAAGGGATCAAAGAACCAGGAGTTATGCTTCAACAATTGTAACCTGGAAACCTTTCTGCAGATAGATAGGATGAAGTAGAACAGAGGTCCCCAACCTTTTTGGGCATCAGGGACCGGTGCCATGGAGAAAGGTTTTTCCGTGGACCAGAGAGGGTGTGGTTTTGAATACTGCCTGCATCCTGAGGATGGAGTTTTGCTTGTTTGTACAGCCTGCTTGCTGGCATGCTGCGGACCGGGACCGGTCCCTGGACTGGGGGTTGGGGACCCCTAAAGTAGAAGACCACAGAAAAGAACTAACCCTGCTCTACTTGAGTTCTTTTGTTAAACTAGTGTTTCTCAACCTTGACAATTTTAAGGCATGTGGAGTTCAACTTCCAGAATTCCACAGCCAGCATTGCTGGCTGTGGAATTCTGGGAGTTGAAGTCCACATGCCTTAAAATTGTCAAGGTTGAGAAACACTGTGTTAAACCAAATCCTTTAAATGATTGGAAAGAATTTCTGGGAAAGGAAATAAAAGGCTATAATATCCCAAGCCTTATGGGACCAAGCTTATCAAAAAGTTCTGTGTTCTAAGAGATATAAAGCAAAGGAATGCACATGGAATGTAAATAGTTAAATACAGTGGATTGAAAGCATAAACTTTATAAGTGCTGTACGTTATGTATATGTAGTTTGCATCTGACAGGACTCTGTTCTGACCAACTTATTTCTTTTTATTTTTAGAACCCATTTAGCAGTAAAAGCATTTCCAAAATTATGGTTGTTATTGATTACAGAAATAATTTTACATGAATCATAGTGCTGCAATATACTGAATAATTAATTGAAAATAATTTTAGCCTGGATATTAGAAAAGTTGGATGGATATTTTTGTAGCCAGGAAAGATGGAAAGATGGAATTTCATACTTTTTTTTGGTACAAATTCTAAATATGTTTCTAAATAGGCAGTCCTTGATTAACAACATTCAGTACCATTTGCATTGACAGCAGCACTGAATGAATGGAATCTATGACTGATCCTCAAAGTTATGGCCTTTGCAGTGCCCCACGGTCATGTAATCAACATTTGGGTACTTGAGAACCAGCCCCAGACTGCAGTATGTGCTTCAACTCCCCCCACCTGCCTATCTCCCCACCCCATCTCTGCCTTTTGGCCACCCTGCAATCTGCCACCTTCCAACTTCCCTTAGCTGACAATGGCAAGTGTGGCAAGGCAGTAGAGTCTTGTCTGCCAAAGGGAGCTTGCCAGGCCTGGCTAGGGAGGAAGCAGCAGGATAGAGCCGGCAGTTTGACGAGGACAGGAAATGCATGAGGCCCTCACCTCATGACACAGTCCTCACCCAATGACTATTGGAACTACTATTGTTAAGCAGTGCAGTCACATGATGTTTTGCCTAACAACATCTTCAGTTAGCAATGGAAATAGGGCTGTTAAGCAAAGACTACTGTATATAATATTCTATAGAGTGAGGAGAATGTTTGAACTATTCCCACTAATCTATAGGACTTATGTCCCTTTTCCCAAAGAGAGAAAGAAAGATAAGTGTTTATTATAAACCGAAAGAAAAAAGATCACCATATTAAAATATTTTATAAAACAAAAAATAAGATTCCCAGTACAAAAATACACTCAGCAAGTTTGGGTCTGTATATTCTTTTTCTTTTCCGTGAATCTTTTTTCTCGAAATTTCCTTTCCCAGTATTCTTGTCTTTCTATGATCTCAGTAAACTGCTATTGACCAATAATTAAGGGAAGCCTCAACAACTTCCAAACTCAGTTTTCTCTCAGAATCTTTCTCTTGATTCTTAATGAAGAAATAAAGCTTTAATTGCATGCTATTCTGAATATATTGCTTTACTTAAAGCTAAATACATACACAAATTATACAGAAATTATGCAGTTTGCATCTTAATAGTTCTTTAAAAAAATAACTATAAGCAGCTAATCAAATTTCTTCCCAGAAATATCCAACATCAGTCTTGAGGTAATTAAAGCAAACTGATTATATCCTATGACAATACAGATACTGTGACAAACGTTTGTTGCAAATGTTCTTGGATCTTGGCAGGCTGATCTGACAACAAATATGAAAACAAATATCCCAGCAATAGGTAGGAACAAATAGGGTGCTTGAATCGATGGTATTGTTACACAGCAGAACCAATGGTGGGATTCAGCCAGTTTGGCAGAACCGGTAGCTAATTTTTTGTTGCCCAGGCTCAGAATGGACTTCCAGAAGTGGTATCCGCAGAGAGAACAGGTTGTTCACATATTTGAATCCCACCACTGAGCAGAACCAATTATAAGATACTTTCTCTCCAAATCAAGCCAGCCCAAAATGTAACACAAGCAGACCAACGAGGAAAATTGCAAAGATTAAATGGGCCAAGATATGCATTGCCAAAGGAAACAACAATGCCGAAGGTTATGATCTCATTCTAATTAAACATGATGGGAAGAAATCCATAATTAGATCTCCTCTGGTTCTTAAAAAATATTATTTGTCACCATGAAATGCAATGCTAGGAAAAGGAGGCACAAATCCTTTTCCCTGTATGACATTCTCTGAATCTGAATTCCTCATCCAAGTATTATGTAGCCTCTAGAGAAAACATCAGTTTGGGATATCCAATTGTGGTAAAGCATTTTGTGGAAATTTATATAAACATAACAGAGAAGTGATAGTTGAAGCAATCTATGGAGAGAAAGATTATATGAAGGGCTAATAGAGCTAATATTTAGAAATATTTATGTCTTCCTGAGAGGAAGACAAAAATCACAACAAAACATATTTTGTGACTCCCATTATCTGAGAAAATTATGAAAACAAAGGAAGGTTTGTGACATTATTCATTACAATTTCCCAAACTGGAAATAGCTCATCCAATTGTCATTCTCTCTGTATACACACACACACAAACACACATAGAACCAGTTGATTTCATAAATTGCCTTATTCAGTAACTCACAGATAGAATTCTTTATTGGCCAAGTGTGATTGAACACACAAGGAATTTATCTCTAGTGCATAAGCTCTCAGTATACATATAAACAACAAAGTGATAAATCATAAATCATAAGATACAATCATAAAAAACATAATATACCAACAGGAGAAGGTAGTAAGAAAGATAAGAGGTGAGAAAGATGAGAAAGATGAAAAGATAACAAGGATAAAAGCAATACAGTCATTTACATGGATAAATATCTTTAGGCAGAAGACAGTGCTGTAGGAGTTAGGTATTTAGCAGAATGATGGCTTGGGGAAATAAACTATCTTTGTGTCTAGTTGTTTTGGCATGCAATGCCCTATAGCAATGCTCTTCTCTTGGGGGAGAAGTTGAAACAGTTTATGTTAAGGATGTGAGGGATCTATAAATATTTTCTAAGCCCACAATCCTAACTATCTGTTGAATTTTGTACCTGTCAGGTTTGGTTGCAAGTGCCAAACCAGACAGTTATAGAGGTACAAATGGCAGACTCAATAATTCCTTTGCAGAACTGTATCCGCAGACCCTTGAACAATCTGAGCTTTCTGAGTCGACACAAGAAGAACATTATTTGTTGTGCCTTTTTAATGATGGTTCTAATGCTAAGAGTCCATTTCAAATCCTGGGAGATTATAGAACCCAGAAACTTGAAGGTCTCTATTGTTGATGCTGTGTTGTCTAATATTGTAAGAGGTGGTAGATTAGGAGGGCTTCTCCTAAAATCTACTATCATCTCTACAGTTTTAAGAGAGTTCTTATTTCTTCTTAAATTAACACAGAAAAGCAGAATTATCCAGATACCAATGCTTGTGAAAGGTGCCCAGGTTATCCCATTGAGCAATATCTCCAACAAGGAAAGATTTTTTTGAGGACTGGGAAAGATTGCTGGAGGGGAATGTTTAAGAAAGTGATTCTGATACTGGTTGTATGGTATATAATCAAACTGTACCCAGAATAGCGGAGGATCAGGAATCTGATTACACAGTAGTTGAAAAATGGAAAGAGGGATTCTAAATCTGACAGATTTTTGCAAAAGTAGACAGTATGGTATTTTAAGCATAACAACTTTAGGTGTTCTCGTAGGCCCATGACACTGTCATGCTTAAATTTGTATTTCACTATTAAGGCATTTGATATGAAAGGAAATTTGTTGCTGCTTAGGTAAAAGGATTGCTGCTTATAAAAGATTATAAGAGAGGTAGATGACTTAACTTTTAGCAATAATTTGACTTTTAGAAAGTTTTATATATGTTTTCTGAGGTTTTCACGGGTATTTGTATGTAGGTCTTTGGTTGTTCGGGTTTTCTCCCGCGTAAAATTGGAAGTGTCTTGGCGACGTTTCGACGAAGTCCCATTCGTCATCTTCAGGCTGGTGTTTTCAGCTTCGTGCTTCGAGCAGCAATGTGTGGTCTTAGCTGTTTCTTCCTTTTAACTGCCAGTGGGGGTATGAACTGATTGGGTGGGAGCTTGGCTGTGTTCTGATTGGGTGGAGGTGTGTTCTGAATGGTTAGGGGCTTGGCTGTGCTCTGATTGGCTGGGGGAGTGTTCTGGTTGGTTGTGCTCAGGTTAGTCTGAGTTGCAGAGGGGTTTAAGATTTTGGGCTGCCTTGCTATTTTTTGGCTTCGCGTTTGTGGTCGTGCCTCCTCTTCATGGAGGGTGTCAGTTTGCTTCATTATGGATTGGAGGGGTTTAAAGTGGCTAATGATGCAGCTGTGGTCTGGCTTCTGGTTTGTGGTCGTGCCTTGTCATCGGTGTGGCTTTGGGTTTGTTTTTTGCGTGGATGTGTGGTGGTGACATCCTGTGTGGTTTTTGTGAGTGTGGGTCTGGTATCATTTTTTGTGTTAGGGAGTCGTTTGTCAATAAGGGCGGGTTTCCAAATGGCTGGTAGGCGGGAGGTATCATCTCGCTTGTTCATGCTGTGTGGGTGTTTTTCTATCTTGATGGCTTCTCTGATTATTCTGTTATTAAAATGTTCACTTTTGGCAATGGTTCTGGTATTTTTAAAGTCAATTTCATGTCCTGTGGCTTTAAGGTGTTGGACCAGGGAAGATGTTGGTTCCTCTTTTTTGACTGAGTTCTTATGTTCTTCAATGCGTGCACTTATTCTTCTGTTGGTTTGTCCGATGTATGTGGTGGGACAAGTGGTGCATGGGATTTCGTATACTCCTTGATTTTCTAATTCAATTTTATCTTTGGGGTTTCTAAGGATGGTGGATATTTTTCTATTTGTGCAGAATGCTGTTTTGATGTTGTGTTTATGGAGGATCTTACTGATTCTGTCTGTGGTGCCTTTTATGTATGGGAAGAGGGCTTTGCCGTTTTCTTGTTCTTTGTCTTGGATTTTAGTGGGGGTTTCTTTTTGGATTAGGTTTGTAATCTTATTTCTATGGAATCCATTGGATGTTAGTACATTGGTGAGAGTGTGTAGTTCGGGTTTTAGGTGTTGTTCGTCAGCTAAGCGTTTTGTTCTGGAGATGAGTGTCTTGGCTACAGAGTTGATCTGTGCTGGGTGGTGGTGTGAGAGAGCGTGCAGATAGCGGTTTGTGTGTGTTTTCTTCTGGTAGATGGTGTGTCCTAGGGAGCCATTGGATTTCTTGTAGACTAAGACATCCAGGAAGGGAAGTTGGTTGTTAGCTTCTGTTTCCATGGTGAACTGTATTTTGGGGTGTAGGCTGTTGAGGTGTGTGAGGAAGTTGTCCAGTTTTTCTTTCCCATGTGGCCAGATTATGAAGGTGTCGTCTATGTATCTGAGCCAGAGTTTGAGTTTGTGATCCGATTTTTCTAGAGCTTGGGTTTCAAAGTGTTCCATGTAGAGATTGGCAATGACAGGTGAGAGGGATGATCCCATGGGTGCTCCTTCTGTTTGTTTGTATTTTTGTCCATTATAGATGAAGTATGTGTTGGATAGGCAGTGGTTGGTCAGATCTAAGATGTTTTGGGGGGGTTATATTTGTTTTGGATAGCTGTCAAGGCTTCTTTGATAGGCACTTGGGTGAAGAGGGATATGACATCGAAGCTCACGAGTAGGTCGCTGGGCTGTAAGTTTTGTTTCTTTATGATCTCTATAAATTGGAATGAGTTTTTTACGTGTGAGGTGATGGATTCTGCATAGGGCTGTAGTTGTTTGGCGAGAAATTTGGCTAGGTTTTGTAGAGGTGAGCCTATGGAGCTGACTATAGGTCTGAGTGGGGTTCCTTCTTTGTGTATCTTGGGGAGACCATAGAGTTTGGGGCATCTGGATGATTTCTCTCTGGGAATGATTCTTTGCTGGATCTCTTCGCTAATGGGGGAGGCTTTTATTTTGGATCTGGTGGTTTTTTCCAGGTAGGTGGTGGGATCTGTATTTAGGGGTTTGTATGTGGAGTCTTGGAGTAGGTTGGTTAATTTGGTTTGGTAGTCAGATGTGTTCATAACCACCGTGGCGTTGCCCTTGTCTGCTGGTAGGATTATTATGCTGGTGTCTTCTTTCAGGTTACGTAGTGCTGTCTGTTCCTCTTTGGGTAAGTTGCTTTTGGGTGGCTTGCTGGTGCAGAGGATGTTGGTGATTTCGAGTCTGATTCTGTTGGCGTCGTCGGGGTTGATTTTGGTCAGGCTGGTTTCAACTCCACATATAATGGTTTCAGTGGGGATGTGTTTGGGAGCGACTGCAAAGTTGAATCCTTTGGAAAGGACATTGGTTTCGGCTTTGGTGAGGATCCTATCTGAGATGTTATGCACTGTTTGTTTCATGTGTGGCTGTGAGGGAGGAGGGGTTTGTTTCTGGCGTTCTTGTAGTCTTCGGAGTTTGTTGGTGTGTGTATCTGTCTTGAGGGTGGTCTGTGTTTCGGCTCTCCAGACGGCGAGTTGTTTGGATTTGTCCCAAAGTGCGGGGTGGATCTTGTTGCTGAGTTTGAGGTGGAGTGTGAGGAGATCTTTGTTAATTCGGTCTAGGAGGAATCTTTTTGTGTGAAGTTCATTTCTGATTAGGGCCAATTCTGTTCTTTTCAGGATCCGTTTGGTGGCTGCAGAGTTGGAGTGGAATTTCAGTTGGAAACATGTGGGGATTAGATTTTGATCTCGGCAGTTGCGTAGGAATGCGAGGTCGCATAAAATGGAAGCTCTTTGGACTTCAAGTTTTTCATAGGTCCTGGTCAGATGGTGGATTTCCTCCCCGTAGAGGTTCGATATTTGTTTTTTGAGGTTTTCGCGGTTATTTGTATGTAGGTCTTTGGTTGTTTGGGTTTTCTCCCGCGTAAAATTGGAAGTGTCTTGGCGACGTTTCGACGAAGTCCCATTCGTCATCTTCAGGCTGGTGTTTTCAGCTTCGTGCTTTGAGCAGCAATGTGTGGTCTTAGCTGTTTCTTCCTTTTAACTGCCAGTGGGGGTATGAACTGATTGGGTGGGAGCTTGGCTGTGTTCTGATTGGGTGGAGGTGTGTTCTGAATTGGTTAGGGGCTTGGCTGTGCTCTGATTGGCTGGGGGAGTGTTCTGTTTGGTTGTGCTCAGGTTAGTCTGAGTTGCAGGGGGTTTAAGATTCTGGGCTGCCTTGCTATTTTTTGGCCAACCCCCCAGCCAATCAGAGCACAGCCAACCCCCCAGCCAATCAGAGCACAGCCAAGCCCCTAACCAATCAGAACACACCTCCACCCAATCAGAACACAGCCAAGCTCCCACCCAATCAGTTCATACCCCCACTGGCAGTTAAAAGGAAGAAACAGCTAAGACCACACATTGCTGCTCGAAGCACAAAGCTGAAAACACCAGCCTGAAGATGACGAATGGGACTTCGTCGAAACGTTGCCAAGACACTTCCAATTTTACGCGGGAGAAAACCCGAACAACCAAAGACCTACATACAAACACCCGCGAAAACCTCAGAAAACATATATAGATAGATAGATAGATAGATAGATAGATAGATAGATAGATATACACACACACACACACACACATATACATACATACACACACACACACACACACACACACACAATGTAGTCCTTGACTTATGACCAATTTCTGTTCCTAAGAAAGGCAGTTAAGTATGTTTTGCCCCATTTTATGACCTTGCCATAGCTACTGAGCGAATCATTGCAGATGTTATATTAGTAAAATGGTTATTAAGTGATTCTGGTTTTGTCATTGACTTTGCTTGTCAGAAGTTTGCAAAAGGTATCACAAGACCCTGGGACACTGCAACCGTCATAAATATGAGTCAGTTGCTAAGCATCTGAATTTTGATCATATGACTATGGGGGTACTGTAATGTTTGTGTGAAAAATGATAGTAGGTCCCTTTTTCAGTGTTGTTGTAACTTTGAACAGTCACTAAAGGAACTGTTGTAAGCTGAGGACTACCTGTACAAGGATGTAATACTTCTTTTATTAGATATTTTATTTCCATTTGGACTTAGGACTGCAATAGATTTGATGTGATCTGATGCCTGGAGCTAGCAACATTGAGTTGGCTTGAAGATCAACTAACATTCTAAACTCTGTAATAACAATACAGTACATTTGGGCGGCAGCATCCTTTTCAGAAATAAATGAAATAATTAAATTTTGTTTTAAGGGCACAATCCCTGTTCAGTATCTCAAAAATATTTTAGGAACACACTAAATCAAATTTAGAGATGAATGGTTTTATAAAAATATATTGATTTATTTTATTTTTACACAAAAAGGAGAGTTAAAATGTAATAACTACTACAATTTTAAATGTTTATGTTAATATACCATTTTAAAAAAGATATTAATCGATTAATAATTTGATTTTTTAATTAAAAGGGATGCTAATATTAAACACACATATGCATTATTTTCCTATTAATACCCATAGCTAGAGAAATATATTCATTTATGTGCTGCTACTTGCTATTAACACAATGTGAATGATAAGGCCGCATATACAAAATTAAGACTGGCTCCCATTCAAATTAGGCAATCTTTCTTGACTTTACAAACAAGAACACTTTATTCTCTCAGAGAAGAAAATGTACCGGTATCTGTTCTTCAAACAATATAATCAACAATTGAAAGCAGGACAGTATTTATGAAGTTTAAATATTCCAAACAACAGTATAAAGTATTATATTCAAAATGGGAGGAGCTTTCAAACTTCAAAAATAAAGTTCACCAACAAGGCACAAAATAATCAAGCCATTTCATAGAAATTATTCATTCCCAGCTTTAAATTTAGAAGCTTGAAGCCAAAAACAAATTCTCGATATTTTCATTATCTCCCAATACCTTCAAGTCTTTCTATCAATCATATATTTCCCCAAAGGAAAACCAGAGACTTCATGAACAGATATATATGTATATAGATTTAAAATAATGGGCGTATATACTTATTACAGTATTTCTACAAAGATGATATCATCTGACTGTGTTGCTTAGTGATAGCAATTCCATCATCCTGATTGCCCTCATTAAGGAAGGATTATGTGGGTTATTAAGCAAGGAACTCACCTGACACTGATTTATGAGTTCCTGGTGGTTTACCCATTAACTTTGCTTGTGGGAAGTCAGCAGGGAATGTCAGAAATCATAATCACATGATTGCAGGGATGCTGTGATGCCAGAACTTTGAGGACCAGTAAATACCATTCATTCAGCAGCATTAAAACTGGTTGCTGAATGAATGGTAGCAACCTGAGGATCACCTGTACTCAGATTTTTTCCAGTGTTGAAAGTACAGAGTAAGCAAGCTTTCTCCTTTCCTTTCATAACACCCAGAAACATACATACATACATATTATATGGCTGCCCATCTACAATGATGACTCTGGACAGCATAGAAGGATTAAAACAATGATCCATAATGCCCAAGACAAACAATAAAGCCTAACCATGAAATCCACATCATCAGCAGAGATGTCCTAACCGCCTGGCCCCAAAGACTAGGGAAACAGGTTTTCAAAGCCCCGTGAAAAGCTAATTGGCTAACATTTCCAGCACTTGGAATAAAAAATTGATGGAAAGAGTCTCCTTCCCCCTACAACTAGCAGAAAATTCCCAATGAAGACATCAGGTTTCCATCCATGGAAGGCTCTTACTTGATCCAAGCCACTTTTCACATATTACCAGACAGTTTTGCAGGAATATTGCCATTAATTCAATAGTACTTGAAAAGTACTATAGCAAATTCCTGGTGCCCATAGGGTTGAAGACTGGAATGTCAATTCTATTTCTGCAGAAGCCCTCTATGTCTTTATTCCATGGTATTGGTTCCTGCTTTTTTTCAACTAAGCCCAAATTATAGGAGTATCTTCTCTGGGAAAAACAGCATCTCTGAAGTATAGGAATCCCCTATATACAAAATAGAATGAAACATACAAACACAATTGTGCCATTCTGCCATTCTTAGCATCGTGGTGGGGATAATTTAGGAACAAAGTAATACCTTATTACAAGGTCTAAATCTTGTTGATACTGACTGACAGATAACATGAAATAAATATCAGCTATTAGGAAGCATTAATGGAAGATGGTTATTGTCCAGATCTCCATGTCTGTGGGCATTTTAAGTTTAACTGGTTAGCCATGATAAGAGAATGTTGGGTCAGATGGACCAAACCTTCTTGGCCTGATTCAGCAGGCTTACCTTATATCTGAGACATCAAAGGTGAGTCCAGATATTCTCTTTCTATTCACATGTTCTAGCCCTTGTTTTTTTCTTTCTCTCTCTCTCTCTCCCAGCTGGCTTTGTTCCTAAGACTGGACGAAATCTCCTGGTCTCCCTGTTTGTAGCCTGCTGCCTTGACCACTACAACACATTTGCTCTACTTGATATGGATATTTTTGCCTGCATACATTTTGTTTTCCCTTTTATTATTTATGGAAGAGAAGATAAGTTATAGCTCTCTATAGACAAATCCTGTTCTAGGACCCAGACATACTAATTAAGTTATTATCTCTTGGATACATAAATGATTAACTCATCATGCTTGTGTGTGTGTGTGTGTGTGTGTTTGTGTGTGTGTGTGGTCCATATGTACATGCATGCATGTATATGTGGGTTAAATGAGTGAATTGATTGAACTATACTCCTTGCTTGAGGTAATACTTTCTCATTGAATGGTTTTTTTTAAAGTAATGGTGTCCATAATTTGTGATTGTTAGTGGGAATTTGTGCATTCCCCCCCCATCAAATTAGAAGTACCTATTCCCCCAATATTGTGCAGACATCTATAGTGCACATGCTCACTTTAAAATATATCTCATAGTGTCCCCTGCTACACCTGTGAACCATACAGAACCCTGACCTGGAAGATCACAAAATGGCAGGATGACTAGTTTGTACAAGAGTTAACTTGAAACAAAAGAGGTTTCTGTAGATCTGCTATTCTGAATATGTCGCTTCCTGAAACACAAAATTCCACATAGATACACCTAGAATATTACTGATAATATTGCTCTTGTTATATTTGAGAAATATACAGTTCTTAAGAAGTGTATAATTAAACTGAAGGTTACAATGGAAAATTATAGCCCAACTAACTTGGAGAAACTGAGTCATACTTAAATCCTTCTGTTACTTTTGCTGCATTCTTTGTTCCTGTTTCATGGAGAGACGCTTCTCTCCTATATAGTTTAAAATTAGATTAATGAAAATTCTTAGACTTCGAAAACAAAACATTTAATATGTTATGAATGATACTATTCCCTGGAATAATTTTGTTCTAAGTAAGTTGAAATTGTATCCTTGTTACTGCATTTTAATTATCAGTTCTAATTGCATATATATTGGGTCTATGCCTGATCTCTGAGATTAAGAAAAACTTGTGTTCATGTTAGGAACATCTAAGCCTTACAATCAAATCTAAAACTTGACTGAATTTTCTTTTATTAAAATAAGTTAATTTGTACTGAAACATTTTGGCATCACTGTTCAGTCAGGGACATATATTGTTTAAAATTCCACCTCTTCTGATTTCCTCTTTTCTATAACTTCAAGTAAATTAAAGTTTCTCCACATGAGCAATTCTTAAACAACAAATAGCTTAAGAATCTATAGATTTCTGCAATGTATTTAAGTAAGGCGATGCTATCAACCTATTTAAATATTTTCCCACTTGAAGGCATACATGAAATTTCACAGCAACTTCTAAAACTTAATTCTCTCTGCCTTGCTGGCAAATTTATAAGGTTCACAGCACTCCAAAAGTTCCAGTTATACTCTATTTGCTTTTTTTTTTTAATTCTTGTCTTACTGTTTCTTATCTGAGCCAAATATCCTTATAGTATAGTATAGCTAATATGGTTGCAAAGTCAGGGATAACTGAAGATATTTTGCAGCCTGAAGTGAACAGAAGATGGCACTTCCATCTACAAGGCATCAGATTAATTTAGAAGGTACACAATACCACAATATTATTATTATTATTATTAATAATAATAATATTGTGGCACAGCCACACTTCTCTGTGCATAAATGGTTCACCTATGGAGATGGTTACCAGCATCAAATTCCTGGGTGTGCAGCTAACGAGTTGGCTGACTTGGTTGCTCTACAGTGAGAAATTGGTGAAGCGGGCACAGCAGCGCCTGCATTTTCTGCGCCACATGAGAAAAGCACATCTTCCTTCCCCTGTCCTGACCACTTTCTACAGGGGGACAATCGAGAGCATCCTGTCATACAGCATCTCAGTCTCATTTGGAGGCATCACTGCTTCAGACAGGAAGGCAGTGCAGAGAGTGGTGAGAATGGCCGAAAAGATCATTGGCAGTTCCCTCCCTCCCATCCAGGACATAGCACAGAAGCGCTGCTTGAGCAGGGTCCGTAAGATTATCTGGGACACTAATCCTCTTCACAACCTGTTTTCCTTGTTACCTTCTGGGAGGAGGCTTCGTGGTATCTGAAGTAGAAAATCCAAATTCAGCCAGAGTTTTATTCCATACAGCATTAACCTTGCGAACTCTCAAGCTTCCTCCTTCCGTTATATATTCAAGATGGACAATATTTAATATTTATTTGCTACGTATATGTAGGGATGTGGGTCTATACATGTGTTGTTCATAGTATGTTTAGGTGTGTGTCATGTATGTGTTTCACTTTAAGAGCGGGCAACTAAATTTCATTTTTGATGTGTGCCATTGTGCCCACAGTATAAAAATGACAATAAAAGTTATCTTATCTTACATGTGTGCCATACATACCTGTTCTTTAAATGTAAGGAAAGGCCTGAAGTGTTCAGTAAGAATAGCTTAGGAAATGATCAGCTGAGGTAAACATTGGTAGAGCATTCACCAGGAGAAGCAGCAGCACAGACTATTGTCACTCTAGGATCACAATAGATTAGTTGCAAAAAATACTGATAACCAGTAGATAGTAGAAAATGATGGCTTTTATATTACTTTCTTACCACCTTCTGGTTTTTTAATTTTTGCAATTTTACCACATTTCCATGCTAATTGCACCACTGAGATTTGATTTCCTCTCCTGTATTTGCATTAATAGCATCCATCTAAATATTCAGTTTCTTACGCAGAAAGCATCTCCATTAATGGACTGTCTTAAATTGTCCACTAATTTTGGCCATATAAAAAACTGACAAGTGTATAAAAGCAAACCAACCTCTGCTTTTGATAGTTTCTACATGCTATTCCAGTAAAACATTCCCTTAATTTGTCTTTGTTTCCATTAAATCCTTTCACAATGTTTTATGACTAATAAAAGGGAAATGTATATCACAGCACAATTTATAACAACTTCATATATGTTTAAGGCATGCATAATTCAAATAGCATATTTTAAAGCATATATTTAAATGCAAAAATATACATATTCTCTATGTAAAAGCAGCCCAAGACAATGAAATGTTAAATCTTTTTAATTCTCCCTTCTTTTAATGAGGAAAATGCAAAGAAATGTGTTCTTATTTTCCCTTTGTGAATGACATCATTTGTATTGTGTAACTTGAAAAGCATAGCTATACATAGTTTTTCATGGGAGACGGTCATATACTTCCTTAGGTCAACATACAGTACTGTATATCTCATCTTACTCAGTAGATACTCTCCTGCACAATGGAGAGGAAGATTGAAAATAAAGCATTTACTTGAACAGCTATATAATGCATTCCTCTACTGTGTTTGCAATAAGAGCTTTCTCCTAAAATTTGATTAAATGAAAGCTAATAAAAATAAACTAACTTCAGCTTTATTAAGAGCATCCAGTGGAATGGAATATTCAGTAGAACCCAGTAAAACCAAAGTGATAAAATTGCTCTTAAATTCTTGGTATGATTTTACTGATAGTCCTTTGATATGCATTGTATATTAATTCAAGATCATTGCACATTCACTGTGAGCTTTGCATTTCTGTGATTTTATATGTGGAATTTAATATTTTTAATTGTTACTATTGTAAACTCTTTGTCTGTCTCTGTGGTAGTGTACACATCCACACGATACTGCAGAGCCTAAACATGTCTGTGTTCCAGTAATTTTCTTAAACCCTACCTCATCATTTCATTCTCTTATAAAGCTATTTTAATTTCTGTCTCGCTACCCCCTTTAAAAGCATCATAACCAAAATTGGGCAAAATTCACTATTTGTTATTTCAGGAAGTTAAAATCAACTGGCTAATTTAAATGTGATATTTAGTATATTTATGCATATGCTGTCAACATTCAGTGAACTATGTGTTTCAAGCTTAAGGCTTTCACCACAACCTAAATATCTTAACCTTAGATCTGTGCTCTTTCCCTGTCAGTAGATACTTTCCTTATTTTAGGTAATTTATTCCCTGAAATTATTCATTTCTAATATAATCATGACTCTTTGTTTTGTTTTGTTTTGTTTCCTTAAACAGATGAGCATGAGGGCTCACATGGTTAGGACCCTGGGCTGATGATCAATATGCTCCCATTGGAGACCCAGTTGCTACCAAGCGGTGGGGTGAGCTCACGTCACTCACTCCAGCACCTGATGACCCAGCACTTCAAACGCAGGCGACTATAAATAAATAGTTACCACTTTGGTGGGCACCTTAATGGGGACATGAAAGGAGCCCCCAACTAGGCATTCCCCAGGGAATGGTGATATCACCAGTTGATCCTTTTAACACAAAAGTGCTTTGGTGCTTCTGATGTGGAAGTATGGTATAGCATTCCTAAACAGATTTTGTTGACTTTAATTATTTTCTGAATAATTAGTTTAGTTAATTACTTGTTAATAATTAGTTTCTGAATAAGCTTAATTGCAGTAGCAGTTTCTGAATTCATTTTCATAATAAAGTTAGTATGTCAAAAAAACTAAGGGAAATACTCTACATTTCAATATATCTTTGATAAACAAACATGAACAGACAATAATAAATAGCTAACTAACATAGGTGAGCATATGCTGGAGGTTAAAACCAATTCTACTGTATATATCCGAATCTTTCTTAAAAAACCAACAGATCTGTGAGGATGATGATGTCTCTATATTCTGAATCTTTAACTAGATATGATTTTTTATCACTGGAATGATCAAGGAAGATGCAAGTAAAATTTGTTTAGGTACATTGGCTTTGAAAAGCAGAGGAAGAAATTAATGGAGTAAGATACCATTAAGATATATTAGATCTATAAAGCTGTCTCTATGAGTCGCTAATTACTGATATGAGGAATGAATTAACATTCTAACCCCCTATTTAAAATAAATTATTTATCAGGGTTGCAAAGAAATGTCCCAAATGTGTTTTTATTTTTCTAATACATCAGCCAATGTAATATGGTAAGATATTGTTCATTGATAAGGATGAACAAATCAAAGATCCAAACTGCTAGAAAGTCAGTGCTTATATTAATTTATCACCAGAACAATCGAGATGCTTTCTATTTTTTTTTAATATGCTTTATATCAGGGGTGCCCAAAGTCTTCAGCTCATCAACCCTCTTATGAGTTCTAAAATGATTAAATCATTTTCTTATAATAAATGTTTATAAGAAAACATTTATTATAAGAAAATGATTTAATTTATTATTAAACATTTATTATAATAAAATGATTTAATAAATACTACTTTAACTAATAGTATTACTACTACTATTACTAGCATCAACCCCTTGGATAGTCCCATTAAGCCATGGGGGTTAATACCACTTTGGGGAACCCTAGTTTATACCAACCCGATTCAAATGTGGGATTTCAAACTAGTCACTCCTTTCTGCAGACATATATGAACAGTGTATGAATCTTTTTAGTATTTCATGTAATTTTTAAGCTTTTAGATACTGTTTCCTATATTTTCAGAACTATTTAGATCAGTGTGTCTCAACCTTGACAATTTTAAGGCATGTGGACTTCAACTCCCAGAATTCCACAGCCAGCATTGCTGGCTGTGGAATTCTGGGAGTGGAAGTCCACATCCTTAAAATTGTCAAGGTTGAGAAACACTGCTGTAGATACTGTTTCCTATATTGTCAGAACTATTTTACAAGCTAAACAGTGGAGAAAGGTTTTTAACTCTCATTAACATTTGGAAGGACTTTAAAGGCCATATGTAACTGATTTCAGGCAGCTGTAATTCTGATACGTAATTGCAGACCCTGAACTAATGGCTTATTGGTGGTTGTGTTTCAGAATGACCCTACATTATGATTCAAGTTGTGAAGAATCAAAGTAGAATTTGCCTTTCTCTCCTATTCTATGCTGTTTCCTGTTTTACAATTGCTTCGATATTCTGCATGTAATCTCTTTGCCAGTTGTAATTAAACAAAGAAATTCTCTAAATATGTACAGTTTTGCATTAAAGCTGACTAAAACACTAGTACTATGGTTCCCATAGGGATAACTCAAAGTTTACTTATACTGTGTTAAGGCTAATGACTTGTGTTTCTCATTAAGACAATTACACAGTTTAAAATGAAAATAATAAAATGAGCATCTATAATCCTACACGTGGTTAGACAACTGTGTCACATATAATATAGTGACAACAGTAGTTAACAACAGTAACTGAGACTGCAATTTCCATTGCTAAGCAATGCGGTAGTAAACCGTGAGATCACACAACTGTATTGTTTAGTGAGGGCAATCTTGGCACTCCTTGCTGGCATTGTTAAGCAAGGATTGTGGTTGGAGAGGTGGCATGAGTACAGTGGGGGGCAGGTGACCTGCCCTGCCAGCTTCCCCATGGACGTTGCTTATGGGAAGCCAGCAGGGAAGATTGCAAATGGTGATTACATGACCACAGGATGCTATAATTGTCATGAGTGCAAGCTGGTTGCCAGGCACCCGGATCTCAATCACATGATCACAGGGATGCTGAGATGGCCAGAACTTTAAGGACCGGCCATAAGTACTACTTGTTCAGTGCTTTTGCAACTTCAAATGGCAGCTGAATGAATGGTTGTTAATCGAGGACTTCCTCTAAGATTTAAATAAGAAGCAACCAAACCAAACCAAAATGCTTTTACGTGACATCCCTCTACCAACCACAGTAACATGTTTTTAAAAATAAGAATTAAAACAGCGGTTAAAATTACACACAAGGAATCCATATACTGAGAATCACAATAAAAATGAAACTTACGCAGATTTTGAAACTCATCTATCATGTAACATTATACTAATAAGAATTACAGCAAAATAGCCCTACTGCCATTCTGACTCCCATCAAGTACATTTGCTTGTAAGTGAATCTCCAAATCCTTCTTAAATGATAGCAAAGAACAGAATTCCATAGTTGGGGACTCAGTTCCTAAAATGCATGCAAATGAGTTGGAGTAACTCGTGAAAAAAGAATTGAAGGAAACCCCTGTTCTATTGATTATATTGGATACAAAGGCTCATACCAAGATAGGAACTGGGACTGCTGGTGAGGAATAACTGACTGCAGGGGTCTAATGACAATTCACCACGGGCAACTTGCCGCAGGACAACTTGTTGCGGGACAAGAGTTACACTGATATCAAAGAAATAGTGGAAGAGTATCATTAAAGAAAGGATGCAAAAGAAGAGACAGAATGAAATGTGAATGGCAAAAATTAAAATAATTGTTATTTAGTTTAAATAACTAAATAGAATTGTTAAGTTGTCCCATGGCGAGTTGGCTATAGCAAGTTATCCTGCGGCAAGTTGGCCATGCTGAGTTGGCTGCAGCAGTTTTGGTCACCATGATGTAAAAAAGATGTTGAGACTCTAGAAAGAGTACAGAGAAGAACAGCAAAGATGATTAGGGGACTGGAGGCTAAAACATATAAGGAACGGTTGCTGGAATTGGGTATGTCTAGTTTAATGAAGAGAAGGATGAGGGGGGACATGATAGCAGTGTTCCAATATCTCAGGGGCTGCCCCAAAGAAGAGGAAGTCAAGCTATTCTCCAAAGCACCTGGAGGCAGGACAAGAAGCAACGGATGGAAACTAATCAAGGAGAGAAGCAACCTAGAACTAAGAAGAAACTTCCTGACAGAACAATTAATCAGTGGAATAACCTGCTCCAGAAGCGGTGAATGCTCCAACACTGGAAGTTTTTAGGAAAATACTGGAAAGCCATTTGTCTGAAATGGTATAGGGTTTCCTGCCGGAGCAGGGGGTTGGACTAGATGACCTCCAAGGTCCCTTCCATCATCATCATCACCACCACCATCATCATTAAGTTGTCCCATTCTGACTTAAACATCACAAGGAGAAGCTTCCTCAATAGAAAATCAATAAAAAGCCCTGCAATGAGAGGAAAGATGGAAAAAAGAGGGAGGCCCAGGATAATGCATTTTGCAAAATTCTGGATTCAGCAATCCCTAATCCATTTCACCGGGCAGTAAAGAAGGTCCATTTATCGTCATTGCTTTTTTTTTTTTCCAGATCTGAACAACCAATTAAAAATGCTACTATCCTCAGGCTAAACACCCCACTACCCATTAGATTGTGTAGTTTCAAAGTGCCAGCCTAGAAATAAAGTAATAGGGTGGGAAGCTGGTCAGCAATGAGTCCTATACTTTTTTTTTTTTAACAGCACTTCTTTTAACAGCAGCTGGGCCTGGCTGCCAACATTTCAAATGCAAGTCCCTCCATCATTTTGTACACAAAAAAAGGAGACTGGATTGACGACAATGAAGATCCTGATTACACGTATAGCATTTAGATGCCCTTTTATTTTGATCTCACGTGTTTCTGTGATGAATGGTACATACGTGAGACCAAAATTAATGTCATCCATTGCACTCAAGTCTCAAAGCAATTGAAAAAAACTGCCCTATCTCAATTTAAATCAAACTATGATGTTGCCTAAATATCTTTGAAAACATCATACTGTGCGTTAGTTTTATAATGGTCAGTGCATCAACTGTATGACATACAAGTATCTGTTTTAAAAAAGAGAAATCTGTGAAAATGCAATATGTATTGGAGAACATGAATTTGGTATTCTGTGATAATATTTTTCTTCCTATGGCCTGCAAAATTTGAAAGAGATGCTCTAAACAGGAGTTATCTGGATTGTGTTCTTACATATCAAAACATTCTCTAAAAAAAATAGCTTTAGAAGTTTGACAAATACACCTGAGAATAGCAAAAGACATCGGCTTATCTCATAATAATCCTAACAGATAATTCTGGGAAGATCCACAATCACTCATCTGGTGAGCAAAATTGAGATCCATGTTGGAGTGCCACCATGTGGAAACAAAGTTTGCAAGATGCGCTTGGAATATTTCAATTAGCTGTGAGGATAGTTTTTTGCAGAGTGAAGAAAGGAGCACCACATGCATTACTACTGATCTGAAGATATCAAATATTGCTGTTGGAAATTTAGGAAAGCTTTATACATATACACTAAAACTGGAATGACAATGAAGGTTGCAATAGCATTTGGTAGACACAACATATGTACAGTACTGATTTGGTGCAGATCCACCTTCATGTACTTCTACATACCGAATCCACAAAATATAGGCAGATCATATAGCTACATCCAACACTATTGCTATATCTTCCTGAATTACACCTCATGAATCCAGTTCAGAGAGATATCTGTGCTCCAATCATGAGGAAGAAGTTCCTTTATGGAATCAGACACCCATTATAATCTCTTTGGAAAGAAAAAGCATTTTCTTTGTACCATTTGCTAATGCAAGTAAATGATGAGGGAAAAAGTACTAAACATTTTAATACCAAACAATTACATCCCCAAGGGCATCAGAACAAGTTGCAGTTTTGAGACTGAGCAAGGGAAACATAATTCTCTCTCCTCCATTGTACAGATAGAAAATATTTCCCTAGACCATTTCGGACAAATGGCTGTCCAGTTTCTTCTTAAAAACTTCCAGTGTTAGAGTATTCACCGCTTCTGAAGGCAGGTTGTTCCACTGGTTAATTGCTCTAACTGTCAGCAAGTTTCTCCTTAGTTCTAGGTTGCTTCTCTCTTTGGTTAGTTTCTATCTATTGCTTCTTGTCCTGCCTTCAGCCGCTTTGGAAAATAGTTTGACTTCCTCTTCTTTATGGCAGCCCCTGAGATATTGGAACACTGCTATCATGTCCCCCCTCATCCTTCTCTTCATTAAACTAGACATACCCAGTTCCAGCAACCGTTCCTTATATGTTTTAGCCTCCAGTCCCCTAATCATCTTTGCAAGCAATCTTTTGGATAACGAAGGCTCTTTCCCCTATGCCTTTGTGGATACCAGTCTGCAGAAGACATGGAAACTTCCATTGCTCAGAGAATATGAAATCCTCTATTACTAAGTGGAATATTTAAAAAAAAAAGAAAAGAAAATGATTAAAGATCAGCCAACAAGAAAATGCATATCGGTCATGTCTGGGCTCAAATTATTTCATTAACAGTGGAATTAGAACCTCTATCACATAATGATGTGGAATACGATATACTGGTTTGAACATCTGATTTTCCTCTCAAGATAATTCACTATTGCATACCTCTATAAGTTACCACTTTAAACTCTTTTCTTCTATTTCTTCCTTGAGTAACTCAATAAAAACAAATATGGCTGACTAATTAGGAAGAGAGACTCTCAAAGGGAAGGGAGCTTTCTCATCTGCTCAAGGCGTGCCAAACATTCTTAGCAATGGATTAGATAAAGAGAGTAAGCTGACAGTTTTCCTGGCAGGCAGAGAAAGGAGAACAAAGAGCAAGATATCAGAAGAAGAAAGCAGGAAGACCCCAGAGTTTTATGAATGCTTGTAATGATTCAGCCACTCTTTCTCTCAGAGACCACTTACAATGAAAAACTTTAATATGAAAGCAAAATAATATACCTATCCAATTTGCCCCTTGCCTTTGAGGTCTCGTTAATCTTAATTGGTTAATGTAGCTGGCTGGGAGTTAAAGAGACAAATTGATCCATTCTTAAAATGTATTGATTACATCATGTTCTGTCTCCAATATATTTGTCCTGTAATTTACTCATTCTTAATGATCTCACTGAAATCAATGTCATTTGAATGAATTTGTAATTTCTCATTCTGTATTATATGAGAAGTATTGGAAAGGAAGTCATGATCTCAGAGAATAAAGACAAACAAAAGAAGATTGTGGCAGACAGGCATCCTACTTGTCCTATATTTTTTACATAGAAATACTCTTAAAATGAAAGCTATTGAATGAAGATAGTGCATTCCTTTTCTTTCGTTATCATTTATATTCTTCAGGTTTTCTGTTTTCTATTGTAATCTGTGAATGAAACTTTGCAACAAAAACTGCATCTCAGTTTCTACTTTCAAAAAGCATATCCAAATTTCCTTCTCAGGTTCCTATCGTTCTTTCAAGAAATCCACACAAGGAGTATAAAAGATGCTTAAAAAGATAGTGAGCTATGAAGGCCTAAAGTAATTTATATCTCTACTGTGTGGGAAGCCAGCCCCTCCCAGAGAAGGAAATATTAAAGAGGCAGAAAAGCATGCCCAGTTTTTCTTAATAGCCCCAAGTCTCCCTCCCCCAAGCAGAAACGAGCTCTGTAGAAATGCAGATGAAAATAATCCAGGAAGGTTGGAGGCCCCCAACTAGAAGCTTAGGAAGACAAAGACACTTAAATTCTACATACCCCATCCAAACTCTAAGACAGGACATAATAGGATTAACCCACAGATGCCAAAGGGCACACTCAGACTCAGGTCAAAGTACATGCCACAGGAACTCCAAACAAAAGGCTCCAGAGGGTATAAAAACCCACTTCTTACATGTGCTCCCTCTTCTTTTCTTCCAGAGCTCTCCTCTTCAATAAACTGCAACCTTCTTTCTAAAGCAGTTGCCATGTTGTTTATTCCCAGCTTGGACTGAACCATGATGAAGACTTTTCCTTCAACAACTGATTTACAAGTCATCCACATTTTGTTACAGCAAGCATGAATTATGTAAATTCTGAATATCTTTTCTGTTATTTTTTCTGTACAAAGTTTTGCCCATGCATTTTAAAAAATCTAACAATGATTCTAGAAAAAATAAATGTAACTTCCTTGGAGATTCCTGCCATTCTTTAAATATAGTGAAATAAACAAGCTATATTTTTCTTCTACTGTTAATAATTAATGTAATATTTTCTTGCAATGCAGTTTAGTGGAACAGCACATAGCTGCCATTGATTGGAGAAAAAGCAACCAACAACTTCTCAGTTGTTTCATAGTTTCATTGCTCCATTTTCCTTTAACTTTTATCCTATATATTTCTGGCCTCTAAAAATGACCACATTCCATTCTTTATGTCAAACTTATCAAAATTAAACTATTTCCAGCTGCCAAAATAGCTATAAGGGGAAAATGTTATTATATTATATTATATAGTGCTGTTAGCAAGCTGAGGATTTTTCCCTCATCCATTACAATTTAATATATACCTCCCCCCTCCCCCCCAAAAATGTCCTGGGTAGTACAGTAGATGTGGAGATTATAGTAGCAAACATATATGCTTTCCTCACACATTGTATAATTAAAACCAATTGTCAGAATCAACTGAAAAAAAAGGCAAGTATGCGAAGCAGGAAATAGTCTTGACCTATTAGATTTAAAACAAATTATTTTCATAATCCAATTATATTGATGTACTGTATAGCCTATTCTCTCTTGTGTTGATTCTGCTCTTGTGTTTGTGGTTCATCTTGAACTATATTTTCACACATAAAAATGCAACTTGAATTGTAATTTTTCCCATTATCTTTTTTTAATTTGTTCAAAGTATACAAACTAAAAATAACATCAATCAACAGGCAAAATTCCAAGGGGGAAAAAGACTATATGTACATTGAGTTGGTAACCTGTGGCCTGGGGGCTGCATGCTGTCCCTGAGCAGCCCACCTGCACCCCCTGGACCCCAATGTCACAGAGTGAAATTCATCAGTGAAATAGAAGTTTCTCAGCAGCACCATGGGGATATTTTCCCATTCCAAATAAGATATAAATTGGAGTTAGTAGCCTCTCAAAGGAAACCATTTCTATTATCATCCTTATCCACCATTCCCCACCAAAATCAATGTGAATTATTCCAGACTAGAACTTTGATTTATCTAGATGAATAGTCCCAATGTTGCCTCAGGGTATTCTAAATTTAAAGCTATCTACCATAACATGAATTGGCAACATCGTGCAGGTATATACGTATGTGCGTGCGCACACACACACACTGTATCTACCCTATCTATCTATCTATCTATCTATCTATCTATCTATCTATCTATCTATCTATCTATCTATAGTATCTCAAAGGTTTCAGTTTTGCTATGACTATTTGGAGTGTCTTATAAATTATCTCAGAATAAGTGTGAAAAAGAGTGACTTGAAGATGGAGGTCGAAATCATAAGCCATGTGCTTATGATCGTATTGTGACAGAGAGAAAGGGCACCTCTCCTGCTGCTTGCCAAAATGACATGATGCAACTGAAAATTTTGATTCTAAAATACTAGAACTCCTGCTTAACTGTTGGTGGCCATACCTAACATCATATGCAATCTGTGTCCTCACTGAAAGACCCTGGTTCAACAAATAAACCATTAGAAAGCAACAAGTAGTGAAGAATTCATTCTTCAAAATCAGAACAACCTACACCTATAGCTTCACAAAATATTTATATCCAGTCTTGAAAAACTTTCTTAGGGTACTTATAGATTTTATAACACTGCTGAAATTGATGGTGCTTAAAGAGATCCAGAAAGCTGAGATCAGCACATGAATGAAAAGAATTAACCTCTGCAAATAAGGAACTAGCACCAATCCTAAGCCATTCATTTAGGAAAAAAACCTCTTAATAGTTATAGACTTCTTTCTGGAATGCCTAAGACCTTGCTGTGACTTAAATGTTCAGTCATCAACTTTCAGCTAAGGGTCAGAAAATATTTTAGGGAGTGTGAATCAACAAGACCAGTAACCTTCAGCATTCCAAAATGTATGTGACTGTTAAAATAATGTATATTTTTAATGGAAACATTTTCTATTCAAAACAATATTAATTAGAAATTAACATTATAAACATAGGGTTAGTTTACCATTTTGTAAAGAAAGAACCAATAAAAACCTTGAAGCTTCAAACACTGGCTGAATAAGATTATGTTTATCTCAACTTTGTATAGAGGCAAAGAATGCAGCTCTATATTGTCTCTAAATCATTGTTGTCCTTGGAGTAAGTCAAAGTGGAATTCCTCTGCATTGTGTCGCACAGAGCACTCTCACTAAAGCAGATTAACTAATATGTGGGAAAGTACAAAGCTGCAATAACTTTTGGGTGGATCTGAATCTCTCATGAGCACAAGAGAATCCAGTCATTCCCCACCCAAGCATAACTCACTAGTGACCTCACCAACTTCCTAAACAAATTTAACAAGCCTTCCTGCCTGCTTGCCATATAACTAGGTCATCATGTCACAAGCCCACCTGTGAACATACAATAGTCAGAGTTATTGCAAAATGACATAAAAACCATGGCAACATTGGAAAAAGCTGTGTGCAGTTTTTACCCCTTAAATAGATCTAACTATCGCATAGGAATTTTCAGGGCAAAACAATATATTATAAAACCGAGTTTCAAAATATTTGAAAAGTTTTAAATTGCTTCTGACATAAATGTTCAAAATCAATATATGAATATGGTTCCCCTTCTCCCAACAATCTAACCTAGAAAAGGAAGTCCAAACACTAGACTTGTGTATCAACTTGAAAGGAGATCAGAGTTGACCAATTACTTAGACTGACCCCAACTCTGGAGGTCAAAAAAATAGAACTGAACATGTACATTATTGATATTAACTTATGACTGATGTGTTTTCACCCTGGCTGCTCTTTCTATATTCTTCGCTTTTTGTTTTTCTATTTTTTTAAATTTTCTTATTTCTCTAAAGAAAGGCCATAAAAAAGGCAAAAACAAACTTATCTCACTTAGCAACAAAAATTTTAGGCTCAATCGTGGTCGTAAATTTAGGACTACCTGTATAATATTATCTCTATAATTTCAGTGAGGCAAATACAATTTACATTTAGTCTTATTCATAATATGCCACAAGACATTAACAAGCCTCTCAGGAGAGCACTAAAGGTTGAAGTCACATTCTGACATTTTATTGTGCTTGTGATGAAAGGAATGTTTCCTAGCTATATACATAGAAAGCAGACTGCAAGGCCAAAGAATCCTCATGACAGAATTTCCTGATTTCTCAAAGCACATCTAGTTGGGATTCACTTCCTTCCTTGTGCCCTTTCACTGGTAATGCAGAATAAAGCTCTCTTATTATTTCCAAATGTCTTGCTCGTATAAGAAGATCAGACTGTGCTTTGGTCAGGTAACACTACAAGAGCACATTCTTCTTATGACTGCTTTGTGTTTAGATTCTGTAAAAGGACAGTTGTTATTATTATCAGTAAATCCAGATGAGACCCTGGTTTCTTATGATGTCACTTTTACTCTTTACCTGCATTCTCACAAACGAAGCTGTCATGGTAGTGAAGAAATGACTGCCACAAGACAGCACCTTAAGTGACCAAACTAAACTCAGTCCAGATCATATAGGTGCCATGCTGGACCTTTGCCTGACACTAAATAACATGAAGGTTTCTACAGATAAAAATACAGCTACGCCATGGGTTCACCTGCATCCCCCATTGTGGGTAATCTCTACAAGGAAGAAGTAGAAGCCAAAGCCCTAAACTCCTTCCCAGGAATTCCACCCAGTCACTGGTATAAGTATGTGGATGATACTTAGATCAAGATTAAAACACAACAAGTAGAAGCCTTCACCAAACTCATCAACACCATTAAGTTCACACAGGAAGATGTTAAGGAAAATAGTCGTAGAATGGGACACAATTCACTTAACAACTGTTTTGCTTAGCAACAGAAATTTTAGGCTCAGTTGTGGTCTGCTTTATAACCTTTGAATTCTTCATAATTTTAGAAGCATCCCTGAGAAATTGCTGTATGAAGAAACATAAATCTACTTCTCTCCTATTTGGGTTTGTACAATGAATCCTTTACATTTAAATCAATATGCTTGGTTCAGCAACTATTTGATGTAAATCCTTGTAAACAGATAAAGTATCTCAGAGATGGCTGATTACTTATTTCTATTCTGTTTGTACCACAGGTTCCAAACATAATTATACAAATTTTTCAAATGCGACAACACTACTCACCGTTCCCACCAGTGGATAAATAAATCCAGCTCCAATACTGGCTCTTACATCGCTGATAGGTAGAACAAACCCAGTGGGAACACCTTTCTTCTCAGGCATGTGGGAAAGGGACAGGTGAGTTTTTGCCATGCAAATGGGCAAATTCCCAAATCCCTGTCAAAAAAGAAATGAGAACGAGAGTGAATGTATCTATACCACACTGAAATAACAACAGTCTCTTCTCTAAGGTTTTGCATGCTGTATAATAAAGCTAAATTTTATTTCCAGTACATTGCTGATTTCTAGGAATAAGTCTTTGGCTCAAGCTTCAATGGATTGTGGCAAGATGTTATAAGTATACATCTTAATTAATAATACTTTCTTAAATGCCTTTCTCAAGCCCAGTATAGATCAGAAAGAGAGCAATTGCAACATTTTATACAATAACTCAGCAATCTGGCTCAACAGCCAAACCAATAAACAATATATTAACTACTGAGACAAACCAAACACAACTGTATACGCTTAGAATGGTACCTTGTGATATACGACTGAACATATATACATCCATAATTAAAAGGGATTAATCTAGGAATTGCTGAGATTAATTATTGTTAAGGTAAGATAACAAGTCCTTCCGCTCACCCAGCAACTAAATAAAAAAATATTTAAATCATTTTTAAAGTTTTCAAATTTTCACAGGGGTGAAGGGAAGGAGGGAGTTAAGACCAGAGTCTCAGGGCCTAGAGACTTCAACTCTGGAGTGAGGAACAGAAAGAGAGGACTCTCAAGATAGTGTAAGGAACAAATAGAACTGCAGGAAGTACTCAGGATAACATCAGGAAGACCAGGGGTTTAGAGACCGGACAGCCCTAAACATAAGCATCAGCCATAGGCTCTGGTTCAAATAGGGAGCAAGGACAGAGCCTTGTGGAATGCTGAGCTATGCAAGTGGCATCGAAGGCCCAATGTACTTTTCTAGTCATTTAACCAGGAGCCTTTCCTTTCTCAAGGCTACGCAAATCCATGATTGTGGGGCCTGGGCAGCATTCTGATTCAGAAAGACCTTGGTGATATTAATAAACAAGTCACTGAAAGGGCCAGCAGTAGTAGGCTGGGATGGGAAAAAGCAAGAAAAGTTAAAAGCAAGTATCATCCAGGTCATGGTAGTCTTAAAGGTTCAGTTGCATTTTGAAAAGCACCTTTGGGTTTAAAGGCACATACAGAAAGATTGGGCCCTGGTCTACAGCAGCATTATATCTTGGGCAGTTTTTATTCATTGTTTAAACCAATACATTTTAAAACAGGAATGGCACTCACAATATATCTGTTTGCATATAGTCTTGTTTTTACCTGTTGAGTGTAACAATTTATTTGAGACTGAGCTGCAGGAGAGAGCTCTATATCCTCAGCTCCGTAGATCTTCTGAGCTATGATTCTTATTTTTTCAACTATGGGAAGCTGTGAAAACAAAACAGGATGATGGAATGTTAATTTGAAGAGTCCCAAGGTACTTTCCTTCATATCAGGATTGCCTAGTTCTCATTGGCAGTTAATTTAGTACACCACTATATTAAACATCAAGTTATGCATTATTTCCTAAAAAATATCATGGATATAAAAGAAAACTTCTATTGCCTTCTATTCAGAAATCACCATCCACCTCATCATTCCAACAATGCAGACAGAGAAAAAATAAGTTTATGTATATTAGCTTCCTGTAGCCATACATTCTGAGGTGTATTTCAGAGTTTTGTTTTGCTTATTTAGCAAGAAAAGCAAAAATATGGTGCAGTCACTCACCCAAAAGTCAGTTCTGGTTAAACCAAACTGTATATATACTGTATGTTCATGATAATTGGAAAAAGCTGCTCTCATTTTTTTTCTGTATGTTCAGTGAATTTTTCTCTCATAAACAATTCACAAAGACAAGTCCAAGTCCCATATCTGGCAAGGTACAGTTGTGGGATCAGCACAAGTTGTACAGATGGCCTGCCTTGTGTGATTCTTCTGGGGGACATATCTCAACAACACCTGAAGATGTGTAGTTTTAAATGCCCTTGGAAAAGTCTTGCTGAAGTAAACCAGGCCTGGAAAATTTATCTCAAGCTTAACATAAGCTTCTATTATTGAAACTGCTCTAGAAAACCTCTAATGGATTACCTCAGAAACAGCTCTCAGCTTTTTTTTCCGTTTGCTATTACAATCAAAAATATATTCTTTACTAAATGATCAATATACTGTTCAATTGCCCAGGTCTGTAAAGAAGCATAAGGCTAGGCTGATCCTTCATTTTAAAAGTGTCTGCCTTGCACATCTCATTCCCTCTGAAGAAAGTCCTGCCCCAGTCTTAAGTCTTAGATTTTTCTGCCTAAACTGCTTTGCAACAACTGAAATTCAGTAAGTATGAGGTAATGTTATCTTATCTTTCCGATAATGGAATCATGTATAAAGTTACACTGCTAATTTTTGTACTAATCATGCTGAAGTCTGGAAAGATGTGGGAGAGCAATGAAAATAAATTTTAAAAAAGGACAGAATGAATGGCCAAAAGATTCTTGCCTGCCTCATCTGTACAGCAGAATTAACACATTCAGCGTGCACAAATACACATACACACACATAGATTAACCATAGCTGCTGCTGCAATATTTTCTTCTGTGATTAAGGAGCAGCCATCCCAAATGCCTGGAGCAGACACATTTTGCTACAGGATGCCTTTGAAATCAATAGTGCATTGATTGAGTTGTACTGGGCTTTTGGTGCTCCAGCTTTGTGCCATCTCTACAGCAAAAAATTATCACAGAAATGTAGTGATTCATTGCTTTGGTATCAAATGACAAGGCTCAGCCTCATCATTCAGTTCTGGAAAGATTCTTATTATCACATTCCTTTATTTATAAAAACAAGGGAGGAGAGAGTAACCTTAGTCCTCACATTAAATCCAAGACAAATTTATCATTCTGTGACAATACCAAATGTTTTGGCCCTTCTCTTTTTTTTAATCCACTAACACTATGTTCATGCTTGTATTTTCATTGGGCACCTTGTCTCCCTGGCCTACAACTCTTAGTATCATGGTTGGTACTTCAGTACATATGCTATGATATTTTAAGCCTCAAACTCTGAGATGGATGTTTGCACAGAAATGCCAATCAAACTTCTAGAACAGGGGTCCCCAACCTCCGGTCTGCGGACCAGTATTGGGCCATAGCATGCCAGCAACCGGTCTGCACAAGCAAGCAAAGCCCCATCTGCGGGATACAGGCAGCATATAAAACCACACACCCTCCGGTCCATGGAAAAACCTCTCTCCACGGAACCGGTCCCTGATGCCAAAAGATTGGGGACTCTGTTCTAGAAGGTTTTGATGGCTGGATAACCTATAGCTTTCCAAGTCTTCTATCTACTAGAGGTAGAAATTATGAAATTGGGCTGGGTTCTTCTGCTCTACTTAATGTCTTCTTTTTTTAAGTGTTTTTTTATTCCAATATAGTCATGTTTAATGTAAGGGTTTTCCTCCATTATTTCTTTATTTAGAACATTTATATGGCCACCCACCTTAAGCAATAACTTGGGATAACCAACAGGGCAAAAATAAAGTAAATGATTAGTTTCTCTTCTTTCAATTTTGAAAATACCCAACAAAGCTCTTTTTTCAGTGATAATACTGCTTTTTACTTTGTTCAAAGAATTTCCAAAGAATTAGAAGAGCTGCAGTGATGTGGGTCAGTGAAAGTTCACTTTCACGACTTCTCTGTTTTTTCTGAGGTTGCTCTCAGATAACATATAAAAAAGTGGATCATTTCAAATAATAATCGTAATGAAAATCATAATGATAATAATCCTCCAGTGAGGCACTAGCGACATGGTTGTGGGTTTTGCAATAATTCAAGAAATTCCAAAAAAGCCATTCAGAGTTCTATAAGCCACTTGAAAGGGAAAGATGTTGATAAAAAAGGATAGAGGAAAATAAATAAATGGAATAAATCAGTCTGATTTACGGACAATATACCACAAAAATTGAACACTGAAGTGTGTTGCACAAGAAAATATTTTATGGGGCTGTATTCTCCTTCCCTGATAATGGGATATTTTATGCTGAATATATCCAAAGTTAAAGAACATCCATACAAACAGGTACCACCGATTCAAAGGCCAACACTACAACAGAATTGACATTTTGAATTTCAAGCAGTCTCAAAAGGTCATACTAACATTTTAAGCAGAAAGCTGCTCACTGGTGTCTTATTATATCAAATTCCAGTTCAGATGGGACTTTTAAAAGTAACTGTATAAGACTTCCAGGAGAATATTTTTGAGACAGAATTACAAGCATTGTTTAAATTCGCATAGAAGCATTATATTAGGCATATTATCTGGTGTCCTAAAAATCTTTTTCTTCGACAATAAGCAAGATTTTAGCTATTATACATGTAAAAACAGGCTTGAAAATTATAACAGCAAGACCTGGTAAAGCTACAGAATCCAGAAATTAAGAAGCATTTATAGTATAAACGGAAACTTTCAGGGCTTTACAATCATTATCTAGAAAAATAAATCAACTGAAGAAAATCTGTTTCATTTCCATAATTTACACATATTTCAAAGCCTAGCTCAGAGGTTCCCAACCTTTGCGGCTTGGCGGCCCAGCTGGGGGGCAGAGGGAAATCAGGCCATGTAAATGGTGGGCCAGCACACATGCACACACTTGTGGCTCAACTTGTGTGAGAGGCAGGCCAACACGCACGCATATGCGCATGCAGCTTGACTGCAGGTCAAGCTGCACATGAGAGTGCCATCCTGCCGCTTGTGCAATTCTAGCTGCAGGTGCATTCGCGTGTGCCAGCCTGCGGGCCAATTGCAAAAAGGCCACGGCCCGGTAATGGGTCATAGCCCAGGGATTGGGGACTCCTGGCCAGCTGTCTTTGTAACTTTGTTTCTCTGAAAACAAGACCCACCCCGAAAATAAGCTCTAGCCTGATTTTTTGAGGTGTGCCTAATATAAGCCCTACCCCAAAAATAAGCCTGGAAGATGGGCATGGCCAACACAAGTAGCAGTGAGTGTGTAAGGGCCAACTGTGTCTTACAGCAGCACAGCCCCTGGGCACAGAGCAGATAAGTTCGTGCGTGGAGGCAGAGGCAGGGGGAATGTTTGGGTGCCTGTAGGGTGCTTAGAAAATGATTTGCTCAATTTCCAAGCGCCCCATAGGCGCCCAAACACTTTCCCCCCAAACAGAGATCTGACGGAGACTGGAAGCTCCATCTGCTTGTGAATAGGGCGCTTGGAGATGGAGCTAATTGCTACGTTTCAAAGTGCCCCATTCGCAAGCAGATGAAGCTTCCAGTGTCTGTCAGATCTCTATTCGGGGAAAAGTATTTGGGCACCTATGGGGTGCTTGGGGCAGCTCCATCCACCTGCCTCGCCCCATGGCAGCAGCACAATGGTGCAGGCCACGTAGCCTCCTACCATGAGCGACTGCAGAAGTGGGCCAGCAGCCACATGGCCCCCTGCTGGACAGGGCTGTTGGTGTTGCCTCCGCCGCAAGGCAAGGTAGGTGTCAGGAAAAAAACAAGACATCCCCCGAAAATAAGACCTACTGACTCTTTTGGAGGCAAAAAATATATAAGATTGGATTTTATTTTTGTGGAAACACGGTACATACTTTGATACAGAAAACTACAGGTAGTTCTTGACTTGCAACTATCTGTTTAGTGATCATTCAAAGTTATAATGGTGCTGAAAAAAATGACTTATAACCATTTTTTTCACCCTTACCACTCTTTCAGTATTCCCATGGTCACGTGATCAAAATTTGAGCACTTGGCAACTGGCATGTACTGTATTTATGACGGTTGCAGTGTCCTGGGGTCATGTGATCACCTTTTGGGACCTTTTGACAACCAAAGTGAATAGGGAAGCCAGATTCACTGAACATCCATGTTACTAATTTCACTGCAATTATTTTACTTAATAACGGTGGCAACAAAGGTTGTAAAATGGGACAACACTCGCTTAACAATTGTTTTGCTTAGCAACAAAAATTTTGAGCTCAATTGTTGTCATAAGTCAAGGACTACCTGTATATAGAAAAACAATAGTGACACAACCAAAGAGAACCAGAATTCTTTTATTTTTTTGTTCCTCAGATGGGAATAAATGTAAAATATTTTGTGCCTATTCTAACACTTGCAACAAGACAAAAGTATCTTGTTTTAGTTTAATTTCTAAGCAGCTAAATAAAAATCACAAGCTATAGTATATCAGAAACATGGACTAATTCATTCAAAACAAAATGTTACTGAAACATATGGTAATTGGAGTCAGACTGTTCTGGTTAACTCAATCTATTAATTTTCATCCACGTGATCATAAGAACAGCTCCCAATTCTCTTTCAGCCCTGTTTACAGAGACATGGACAACAGCTATTACTTTTTATATAACATTCTGGACCATCAAAATTAATTCTAGTTAGCATAATAGATATATTTCTTAAGGGATTTATTTTGAGACTGCTCAATTATATTTAACATTTTTTTGTCCAGAACGAAAGTATGTGGGTTGTTGTTTGAGCTCTGTTCAAATATTTAAGGATCCTAATATTTAATTCCAATTATGCTTGCAGTGGGTTCTTCCTAGCATAAAGGAGTCCCAGCAAGAAAGCATCACTAATGTTTAAAAAATTGCAGGGAAGCAGATTCATCAGTTAAGCCTCTGTGAGAAGGAACTAATATGCATTTACTCCCTTTCAAAACATTATATTAAACATATAGTGAACAGGCCATTTACAGATGAATGTGATGTGACACCAATTAACATGATAATAGATTTCAGTGATCCAAGTTTATTGACAGTTGTATAAACATAACAGTTTACAAACTAAGGATTAAGAAGTTCATCTTTTTTGCTATAACCTGAATGTGCCTGATAAATTTTTTTTTGCAGCTCTATAACAACCTAAGAGTATTTTAAATCCACAGTAACTATGAAAATGAAGGCAAACACAAACAAAAGCAAAATTTAATTTGTCACAGTTATTTAGACATGCTCTGGAATTCACCATGCTGATAGGTATACATTCCAATTAATTTCAATAGAGACTTTTGCTTATATTAAGGATTTTGTTTTCTTTCAAAGTGCTACTATTTGTTGTTGTTGTTAATTGCGAAGTCGTGTCCGACCCGTCGCGACCCCATAGACAATATTCCTCCAGGTCTTCCTGTCCTCTACCATCTTCTGGAGTCCATTTAAATTCACACCTACTGCTTCAGTGACTCCATCCAGCCATCTCATTCTCTGTCGTCCCTTTCTTCTATTGCCCTCAATCTTTCCCAACATTAGGCTCTTCTCCAGTGAATCCTTCCTTCTCATTAGGTGGCCAAAGTACTTGAGTTTCAACTTCAGGATCTGGCCTTCTAAAGAGCAGTCGGGGTTGATCTCTTCTAGGACTGACCGGTTTGAACGCCTTGCAGTCCAAGGGACTCGCAGGAGTCTTCTCCAGCACCATAGTTCAAAGGCCTCAATTCTTTTGCGCTCAGCCTTTCTTATGGTCCAACTTTCACAGCCATACATTGCAACTGGGAAAACCATGGCCTGGACTATACGCACTTTTGTTGGCAGGGTGATGTCTCTGCTTTTTAGAATGCTGTCTAGATTTGCCATAGCTTTCCTCCCCAGGAGCAAGCGTCTTTTAATTTCTTGGCTGCAGTCCCCATCTGAGGTGATCTTGGAGCCCAGAAAAATAAAATCTGTCACTACCTCCATTTCTTCCCCATCTATTTGCCAGGAATTGAGAGGGCCGGATGCCATGATTTTGGTTTTCTTAATGTTGAGTTTCAAGCCAACTTTTGCACTCTCCTTCTTCACCCGCATCAAGAGGCTCTTTAGTTCCTCTTCACTTTCTGCCATTAGAGTGGTATCATCTGCATATCTTAGGTTGTTGATATTTCTCCCGGCAATCTTAATTCCAACTTTTGATTCATCTAGCCCTGCCTTTCTCATGATGTGCTCTGCATATAAGTTAAATAGGCAGGGTGACAGTATACAGCCTTGCCGGACTCCTTTTCCAATTTTGAACCAATCAGTGGTTCCGTGTTCGGTTCTCACTGTTGCTTCTTGACCCGCATATAGGTTTCTCAAGAGACAAATGAGATGGTCTGGTACTCCCATCTCTTTAAGAACTTGCCACAATTTGTTGTGATCCACACAATCAAAGGCTTTTGCATAGTCAATGAAGCAGAAGTAGATGTTTTTCTGGAACTCCCTAGCTTTCTCCATGATCCAGCGTATGTTGGCAATTTGATCTCTAGTTCCTCTGCCTCTTCGAAATCCTGCCTGTACTTCTGGTAGTTCTCGATCCACATACTGCTGGAGTCTAGCTTGTAGGATTTTAAGCATAACTTTACTAGCATGTGAAATGAGTGCAATGGTGCGATAGTTTGAACATTCTTTGGCATTGCCTTTCTTTGGAATTGGAATGTAAACTGACCTTTTCCAATCCTGTGGCCACTGTTGAGTTTTCCAAATTTGCTGGCAAATTGAGTGTAGCACTTTTACTGCATCGTCTTTTAAGATTTTGAATAGCTCAGCTGGAATACTGTCACCTCCACTAGCTTTGTTGTTGCTCAGATTTTCTAAGGCCCATTTCACTTCACATTCTAGGATGTCTGGTTCGAGGTCAGTGACCATCTCATTGTGGTTATCTGGGATGTTAAGCTCATTCTTGTATAGTTCTTCTGTGTAGTTTTGCCATCTCTTCTTAATCTCTTCTGCCTCTGTTAGGTCTCTGCCATTTTGGTCCTTTATCATGCCCATCTTTGCATGAAACGTTCCCTTCATATCTCCAATTTTCTTGAAGAGATCTCTGGTCCTCCCTATTCTGTTGTTTTCTTCTATTTCTTTGCACTGTTCATTTAAGAAGGCATTCTTATCTCTTCTAGCTATTCTCTGGAATTCTGCATTCAATTGGGTGTATCTTTCTCTTTCTCCTTTGCCTTTCGCTTCCCTTCTTTCCTCAGCTATTTGCAAAGCTTCCTCAGACAGCCATTTTGCTTTCTTGCATTTCTTTTTCTTTGGGATGGTTTTAGTTGCTACCTCTTGTACAATGTTGCGAACTTCCATCCATAGTTCTTCAGGCACTCTGTCTATCAGATCCAGTTCCTTAAATCTATTTGTCACCTCTACTGTATATTCATCAGGAATATGATTTAGTTCATACCTGAGTGGCCTAGTGCTTTTCCCTACTTTTTTCAATTTAAGCCTAAATTTTGCAACGAGAAGCTCATGATCTGAGCCACAGTCAGCTCCTGGTCTTGTTTTTACTGACTGTATAGAGCTTCTCCATCTTTGGCTGCAGAGCACATAGTCAATCTGATTTCTATGTTGACCGTCTGGTGATGTCCATGTGTAGAGCCGTCTCTTGGGTTGTTGGAAAAGAGTGTTTGTTATGACCATCGTATTCTCTTGACAAAATTCTATTAGCCTGTGCCCTGCTTCATTTTGTACTCCAAGGCCAAACTTGCCTGTTATTCCGGTTATCTTTTGGCTTCCTACCTTAGCATTCCAATCCCCCATGATGATAAGGACATCATTTTTTGGTGTTAATTCTATAAGGTGCTGTAGGGCTTCATAGAACCGGTCAATTTCATCCTCTTCAGCACCAGTGGTTGGGGCATAGATTTGGACTACTGTGATATTGAATGGTTTGCCTTGGATTCGAATTGAGATCATTCTGTCATTTTGGGGATTGTATCCCAGTATTGCTTTTCCTATTCTTTTATTGACTATGAAGGCTACTCCATTTCTTCTGAGGGATTCTTGCCCACAGTAGTATACCTGATGGTCATCTGAGTTAAATTCACCCATTCCTGTCCATTTTAGTTCGCTGATTCCTAAGATGTCGATGTTCAGTCTTGTCATCTCTTTTTTGACTACGTCTAGCTTGCCTTGATTCATGGATCTTACATTCCAGGTTCCTATGGAGAAAAAATCTTTACAGCATCGGACTTTCCTTTCACCACCAGATATATCCACAGCTGAGCGTCCTTTCGGCTTTGGCCCAGTCGCTTCATTCTTTCTGGCGCTACTAGTACTAGCCCTCTGCTCTTCCCCAGTAGCATATTGGACACCTTCCGACCTGAGGGGCTCATCTTCCAGCGTCATATCTTTTTGCCTTTTAGTACTGTCCATGGGGTTTTCATGGCAAAGATACTGGAGTGGTTTGCCATTTCCTTCTCCAGTGGATCACATTTTGTCAGAACTCTCTGCTATAACCTGTCCGTCTTGGGTGGCCCTGCACGGCATAGCTTATAGCTTCATTGAGTTACGCAAGCCCCTTCGCCACGACAAGGCAGTAATCCATAAAGGGGAGTGCTACTATTAAGTCATTACATATATTAATCTGACTTTGAGACAAATTTTAATATTTTCCAATATCCATAGTTTTTAAAAACTGTGTACTATAACATGAAAAATGATAACTGATGACCTTCTCATTAGTCCTTCAACACTGGAAAGACAAATTTATGGCCCTCATTACTTAGTGGATTTTAAATCTAAAATTACTTGTGACATATGAATGAGTTGCGTATAACGGTAGGCTATCTATGGATGATTATCATGACATAGGGTTATTCTTTATGTTATATACAAATATATAAACAAATACATTTTGATAAACATAGGTAAGTGTGTGTATAAGATTTTTGTTGTATTGCTTTTTTCCCAATTTTTTCTTTGTACTACTTCATTAAATAAGTGAAAGCAATTATTGTATAATATATGGAGAAATTAAATAAATAGCATGCAGATTTCAAAAGCTCTCACCTTGCCCCCGTTTTTGAGAGTTACCCTCTAAAAATTATATCTTTATGTTCTTTGATGTAAGTTTACATATGTGTACAGCAGCCATTTTCCTTTTAAATTCCTTAATTTAGGAAAATTGATGTGGCTTTAAGGATTGTACTGTTGACTTATGTGTACTGTATGCTAAATCTGGCCTGTTTCATCAATGAATGTGTTTCAGTTAAATTTGAACATGCAACATATATGCATATGACATATATTATGGAATTAATATTATATGCAAACTTCTCTAGGCCTGCACAGTTCTAATGCTTAGCCCTGATGTTATTCTACAGAACAATAAGCCCCTTTTGAGTTTACTCTGAAGCACAAGGCCTGAGACTAATGGGTTAATAGCAATCTAACTTCCATGCATTTTCCCATATGTATGCAGTGTGTGGAAACAGATTCATTTAAACTGTCAGCCACTGAAGGCATACATAGAATTTATTGCTTAACAGCACTATAAGCAATAACAGCATCAGCTCTTTTCAGAAACACCAGCAGCAAAGAGCCTTCACCTTCATTATTTTATGGTAAAAATACATATGAAGGAACAGGAATTCTTCACATTTTAAAACCAGGACCTGCCTGTTTCTCAGTCCAGCCCTAGCTCCAAAACACTGATAGGTGACTCCTGATAACACTACCAGAGTTTTAATCAAATTTACCTTTTAAAAAAACTGTCCACACTTTTGCTTTCTTTCAATAAAAAGAAAAAATTTCGAAGTATAAGAGAAAGAGAGACCGTGTTGTTCAACCCAATCGCTTTCTTTTGGATTTGTGATGTAACATTTGTCACAGGATATTAATTAATTAATTAAACTTGTATTTGCTTTCTTATTGCACCGTGTATTGTGGATGGGATTATACATTCTTTGCCTTTTGACACTGCATTTCTCTATAAGCTGGCCAGAAAGGAGCAGATACAGTCTGAAAAACATATGCAGGCTTAGGGCTGAGGGTTATCCATCTCTGCTGTTATAAGCTCATGGTTATTTCGATATTACATCTCTACATGCCTCAAATCTGGATGCTTCCTTTCCTCCTTCCTTCTTTCCCCACATGGGCCAAAGATAGAACCACAGTATTCCATGTGCTGAAAAAAAATCATTATTTTCTGCACAAGGGAAATTCAAGGAGCCATATTTGTATGAAGAATAATAACAACAACAACATACGTTCACCTTCCTGAATGCTTTCAGATTAAAACAGAAGTTGATTGTTTTTGATAATTATGTTTCCTTTATTAATCTTTGGTATCACAGCAAAAAGAATGGAGTACACACAGACACACACATGTGTGCACATTTGTAAAATAGCCTTGAGCTTGGAAATTAGCATTTCCATTTCTATGTAGGCTGGGAGAAATAATAAATAGCCCCCTGTCAGAGGCTCAGTGAAGCCATTTTATATCTTCCTTACATCTACTGTCAGGCACTGAGCCAAGACAGAACAAAGTTCAAGGTGCTCTGGATTGAGATGGCCTGGTGCTAAAACAGCAGCTGATTCAGCAGTTTGCAGCTTTCATTTCTTTTTGTTGTCACTTTTCTAGGACCCTTTCATAAATCTGTTTGTAATTTCATCTTTTTCTTTTTACTCTACAAGCCATGTGGATCACAGAGAGATTCTTTCACTCAAAGCACCCTTCTTAGGCAGATCTGGTTTCATAATATGGGGAATAAAGAGCTCATGAAAGTTTAACTGTAACATGAATCTACACCTCCACCTGTGATTAAAAAAAAAAAAAGATTTATTTCCATCTAGCAATATCCAGCCACTTCCCACCTGGTGTTTGAGAACATGAAAGAAATAGTTCAGAAAGACAAATAATAGCTATCACGTAAAGTCTCTTTTGTTCCAGATCTAGTCTTAAATGAAGTTGTTCTGAAACACAGGAGAGGTTTGGGATGGGAGGTGGGGAGGAGAGTAAGAGCAGGAAAAGGCCATGGGTAGCAACTGAGAAGACGAAGGGGAAAGGGTTGGGAAGACTGTTGACATCACAACTACTCTTTGGAAGAATCACTATTCTTACAAATCTTCATCTCAAGACTATATTCTGATGGTAAACTGATGGAAACTCATGGCTTTAGAAACAGTTTTGTAATCTTTTTACAAATGACTTTTTATGGCAGTTTTCAGAATTGTTTTAGCAGGGCACGATGGGTTTCAGGAACTGGAAGCCCTGGTGAGATTAATGAGATTTATATAGGATACGGCTGGCTGAAATCTGCCTTGATTGTCTAATAAGGTATTCACATAACTGGCCCCGTAATAAGTAAAACAAGCAACAAATGTAGGTATTATTTGTTCAAATTCTGTTCATACATTAGATCTACATGAAGCTCTAATAATATTCAATAGCAAAGATATGCAAAAATTTAGAAAATACCAAAGAAAGAGCAAATAATTTTTTTAGATTATATTAATTCTAAAGCATTATTAATTCAGTGCTATATGCCAGCTTAATTAATTTGTCCAAAGACTACTGAACATGGAAAAATGAAAATTAAATATAATCCTGATTCTAAATTAGAGAGAAATTAACAAGTGCTAATGTCTTAATTATATACTTGTAAGTGAGGCAAATATATGTTCCAGGATAATGTTGCAGGATCCAATCTGGATCAGTCACCAGAGGTTTAGTCATCTGAGCTTTCAGACATTCATGCTGGAGCCAATCCTCAGGGAACTTCTCTCTCACCAGAATGTGTGAGAAAATGTTTCGGTACCTTGAATTCTGTTCTGTCTTGGCTCAGTGCCTGACAGTAGGGAAGTAAACTCCTACTTTGATTATGTGCCATCAAGTTTATATCGACTGTTAGCAATCACATAGATAAATTTTCTTCAGGACAATCTACACCTGTCCTTTATGTTTTTCAATAGAGCGTCCATCTCCACTGTAACTGTGTCCTTTCACTCCTCGCGTTTGTTTTCCTTTCCCTTTTCCAAAACATCATGGACTTCTTAAGACAGTTAAAACTTTGTATAATGTATCTGAAATAGGATAGTTTGGGTTTGGATGTTTATGTCTTGAGTGAGAACTCTGGGCAGATTTGCTGGATAATCTATTTTTTTTTTCTTGAGCATCCATACTATTCTTGGGAGTCTGCTCCAAGGTTCAAAAGCATCAATACATTTTCTGATCTGATTCTTCAGGGTTCAACTTTTGCTTTCTTCGAAGAGTGTCAGAGGAAAAAACTATCACTTGCACCAATCTGATGTTTGTAGGTATAGACCAGGGGTAGGCAACCTCGGCTCTTTTATGACTTGTGGACTTCAACTCCCAGAATTCCTGAGTCAGCCATGCGGACTCAGGAATTCTGGGAGTTGAAGTCCACGAGTCATAAAAGAGCCGAGGTTGTCTACCCCTGGTATAGACCTATCCTTGTATCAGAATATCTTTTTCAAGGTTTTCAATACTACTCTTTCAAACGCTAGCCAGTCACATATTTCATGACTATTGGTTTCCTTGCTATTTTTCACTTCAGTATCCTCATTGTTAATTTCAAGGCTGTACTTATTGTAATTACTTTGATCTGCTTTTAAACTTAAGCCTATGTTTTCACTGTGCTGCTTGATTTTCATTACTAGAACTTTCTGAACCATTTGCACGTTCTACTATTGGGGCACAATCATCAGCATAGTACAGATTGTTGATGTTTCTTCCTCCAATTTTGAAACCATACTCATTTTCTTCCAATCCAACTTCCCTCATATTCAGAATATAAATTGAATAAATAAGGCAAAAATATATAGCCTTGTCTCAATATCCCCTACCTCTTTATTTCCTATCTACTGTGTCTCCCCAAAAGTAAGACCTACCCTGAAAATAAGCTCTAGCTTGATTTGGGTGTGGGCCTAATATAAGCCCTGCCCCCAAAATAAGCCCTAGTTTTGGGGTGAGGCGCATGCCTAAAAATCAAGGTAGGGGGTGGTGGAGCTGCCCCATGTGCCTTGCACCCACTTACTGTTGCAGCCAGGTCTCTCATGAACCAACACCTGCCTCGTCAGCCTACTTCTTCTGCGTCACGTGTCACCCCCAGCCTCCATTTCACTATCAGAAGCCTACAGGAAGTGCCTCTGCAGCTGAGAATGGAGCTCCGGACTGATGCGCACATTGCTCCCTCCAGCCTCCATTTCGCCATCTGAGGTCTTCCGGAAAGGCCTCTGCAGCAGAGAACTGAGTTCCAGATTGTATCTGCAGCTTGATTCTCGGCTGCAGAGGCATTTCCTAAAGGCCTCTGATGGCGAAATGGAGGCTGGGGGCAACATGCGCAAGGTGAGGCAATAAAAAGACACCCCCCCCCTCAAAGTTAAGACTTGGTGCCTTTTTTGGAGGCAAAAAAATAAAATAAAAAAGTAAGATCAGGTCTTTTTTTCAGGGAAACACGGTAGATACTCATAGACCATCCCATATATGCAGCATCTTTCAAGAATGCTATTTTACAAAACTCCTAAACTAATTCAAGCTTCACACTAAATCATCTCTTTGTAGCCGATCTCGTGGGACTTTTCTAATTACAGCAGCAAAAGAATAAAGATGCTACAGTTCTTCAGAAAGGGTGGTCATACGTAGATTTACCGGTGTGTGAAGGCAACCCAATCATAGAATGAAAAGGATGGTTACTCTTTTCTCTTTGCCACATAAGTGATATAATATCTAAGCTGAATATGCTTCTCCAAGGCTCACACAGCATCATTGTCTTATTATATAAACACTGGATAATAATATGAACTGGGAGCCAATAGTGTGACATGAACTTTTGTTAAGTAGTAACTTATCACATGGAAAATGAATAATAAATAACACAAGGGGGTTCTATATGTACATCTTAGAATAATGCATGAGATGATTGTGTTACAAAATTCCTTGGAGCTGACAAGAGTGTCAACTACAGATCACACCAGCAACAAATTTTAAAAACATGTGAAGGAGACGTATTTGTTTATATGTTTACCTACACAGATCTTTACAAAAAAGAGAATTGTTGGCTGGGAATAGGAAGGATGGTACCCTAATCCTATGTGAAAAGAGTGGTTGTTTCTTTTTTTGCCAATTCTCCATTTAAATACATCTCTAGCATAATAACTCTTATGCTTTTGAGGAGTTGCACAGAATGCATGTGAGAGGCTGCAGCAGAAAAAGCAGGTGGAAAAGTCTCCTCTTCTCTGGTATGATCTTGCAGAGTTCTTTGAAGCACAACCTCAATCAGAATGCTTCCCATTTTATTCCTCGTGAGTGCAACACACACACACCACCAATCTCTGAAGAAATATATAGTATTTCACATTACATCTCATATTGCTGCTATCAAAAAAAGGATTTGAAAAAAAATGAAAGTTTCTTTTTGACTTTTGGCAGTTGGATGAAGGGGAATATAAAGATCTTATGCATATGCAAAATATTATCCTAAACGGAAACACACTTGAGCTACATACTGTAAGTGTGGAAAGGGACATTTAAGATCAGGGCTTTTTTCCCCTCATAGAACGCCCAGAACGGAGTTCCAGCACCTTTTTGGGATGGAGCCTTGTAGGGTAGGCAAGGTGGGTTGTATGATATGTGTGAGTTCCGGCACCTTTTTTTTTTTTTTTTTTTAGAAAAAAAGCAGTGTTTAAGGTATTTACTAAAAAGGGTGTGCAAAATGTTTTAATTCAAACCATTACCAATTTGAAATGCCCCATTTTGAGACCAAAACAGTTGTTTTACAGTTGAAGTGGTCTGTTTCAACCATTATGGTAGTTTCAAAATAGTGATCTGAACTCAAAATAGAAGAGTCCATTTCTGAAAAAGCTTGCAAGAATATTGCAGGGATTTGTCAAGGCAGTCACCAAGAATAAACCTGACTCAAAGGCATATGCATGTGCCTCTATGTATGTGCACGCGCGCGCACACACACACACACACACACACACTTTAGGTACTGCTAGATATAATGACTGAGTGAATACAGGCTTCGTCACATGTTCCCTCTTCCAACCTTGCTTACCTCCAGGTCATAGAGATATCTGAAGTTGCTCTTTTGGTTAGCAGCTCTCTTTACAGCTTCAGCCAACTCCATAGCTCCTCTGCCCCCCTCTGACCAGTGCCGGCAAGGGATTGCATCAAAAGCTCCAAACTGTTTGGCCATCTCACAGACTAAATTAATCTCAGCAGGAGAGTCCGTTCTGCCAACAAAATAGTTTTGGATTATTTCATTTGCGGTAGTATTCATTAATCATAAGCCGGGTTGGCTTAAGGAATTTGGGGGTTCAATGCAACATCAGGTTTGCAACCTTCCACCCAGATCTAGAGTAATATCACAGATGGACTCTTGCAGAATGGCAGTGGAGGAAGAAGGGCAGTGTGATTTAGAACAGAAGCCCCCAACCTTTTGGGCACCAGGGACCGTTTCTGTGGAGAGAGGTTTTTTCGCAGAGCAGAGGGGCCGTGGTTTTGCATGTTGCCTGCATCTCATGGATGGGGCTTCGCTTGTTTGAGTGGCCCAGTTTCTGGCATGCCATGGCCAGTGCCGGTCCACGGATCAGGGTTTGTGGACCCCTGCTTTAGAGGAAATAGACCTTTTTGCTGACAGCACCATTCATCATGGAGGAAAATTTTGCTTAGCAGCTATTTGCCTCTGGGTGGGCCTCTCTACCTCAAAACCCTGCTATATAGGGTTGTATGCACATAACTCAGGTATCTCACTGAAGCAGTACGTGTGAACTTAAATGGACTCCAGAAGATGGTAGAGGACAGGAAGACCTGGAGGAACATTGTCCATGGGGTCGCGATGGGTCGGACACGACTTCACAATTAACAACAACAACAACAACTCAGGTACCTATAGCTTGCTTTTGCCTGCTATTCCACTTGTGAAGAGGCACTTTCTGGACCAGCTCCATATGCTGTGGCCCCTTTAAAGGGGCTCTGATCATATATACTTAAAAGTTCTCCATGCTCAAAAATGGATGACAATAGTAGATTTGGGTAGATTAATTCTATTAATAAATATCATTGGATACTTATGCATACAAACCTTGCACGATCTTATTTTCAATGTCATGACAGGTAAGCAATCCCAGCAAGAGCAAAATAATTTATATACACACGATGAGCTCAAATATCTACCAATACCTACAAATTAATCATAGCAATAGACACTGGTTTGCTGTAAAGGTCAGAAGCTGATATTTCTTTTCTTTTCCCCCACCCTCCACCTGACTGCTTGCGTAATCTGATCATCCAATTCCTAGTAGTTTTCCTGTTCCTCTTAATTAAATAAGAATTAGCCCCTGGAGGAATGGATCCCAAATCACAGGTAGAGCTTTTAAGGCTGACTTGAACTTCAACTTCTTCCCATTCAGACCTGACTCACCTTCCATCACCTTTTCCCCGAAAACCTTCAGTATGTACAATACACAGAAATATTTTTATGCTGAAGGGGTTTCTTTGATATAATTGAAAGTTTGTTCTGAATATTATTTTGACTGGTTGCATGTAAGAAGTAAACAAAATATTTAAAATTAGCCTCTCTCCTTAATTCTGGAGAAGGCTTTAATGATGGGAAATGTGGAAGGAAAAAGCAAACCAGGATGACCAACAGCAAGGAGAATGGACTCGGTTACAGTGGAGATGGTTCACCTTTGGAAGACCTGAAGGACTAGATTAGGGACAGATCATACTGGAGAAAATTCTGTCTTCATGGCCATTAAGACTTGACACTGACTGGATGGTACATAACTGTAGAGAGAATAAAGAATGGCCTTAAAGGACCGGAGAAAGAGCTGCTATCAAGGCAATGGTTTGATAAGAGGGGCTTAAGCCTGGGCCAAGAAAATAATGTGAGAAAATACGGGCCCTCTCACAGAATAAATTAATCTCAGCAGCAGAGTCCATTCTGCCCCCCAAAATATTTATTGGATTATTTCATTTGTGTTAATATTCATCGATCATAGGCAGAATTGATCTGCACAAGTGGGAGGGAGGGGGGGAAGCACATTCAGAATCACAAGAGTCTGTTACTATAGCAGTTATAATAAAAGTAATTATGAACTACATGGTATTGGTTTTTAATCTGCTCTAACTTGAGGCTGTTCAAATTTATTAGGAAAGAATATAAAGGTGTTTTCTCTTCTCATATCTTGTATGTGACTGATCACCGTAGTTACTTCTTTGTGAGACAGATGTACTCATTTCAGGTCAATTTCAACTTTTTTTCCCATAAGACCTATCTCCAGGACTGGATATAACTAATGTCTGGCATTATTACTTACAGGGTGGGACTTCTTGTCTCAAGTATCATTACTGGAATTTCTACTTTTATTGCCATTATTATTATTAAATAAATTCAGCATGGTTTTCATCAGCTTTTAAAAAAGGATCTTTCTGTATACATATTGGTGTCATTAGTATTAGTATATTATCCTAATTATTATTAGGTATTTACTAGGATATTAAAAATAATTATTATTAGGATATTATTATCTTAATGAGAAGAACTATGCCTCAATGAAAGATTTGTCATTTTAAGCATTTGGACAACTATTCTGTACTTTAGAAGATTATCAACACCTGTATAATCAAAAAGAACCTGTGGAACTGGTATTTAACTGGATGCATTCAACAGATGGCTGGATGAAAGAGCTACCATCAAGCCTGAAGTCCAAAAATTTGTATAGCCAATCAAAGCAGATGCTCAGTTTTCTTTTTTAGCAGAAAACTCAGAACAAGATAATTGCATAGCTCTTCGATTTTGGAGGCAATATATGTAACGAACACAGACTTGCAAAAAGAAAACAAAATTCTGCATGCATACCTTAAAATAAATGTTCCATCTCTTTCTACAAATTGAATAGTTAACAGACATTCACTATTAGCAAAGAATAGCTTCAGGAAAAATGAAAGCATGATGCACAGAAGAATGCAGCCCCAATCACTTCAGTCTCTTCGAGGCTGCTTTGAGCTTTTTTAAAACATGGGGAAATTCCAAGCAAATAATTCAGATAGATAGGTTGTTCCTTTTTCAGAAATGGCTTTTAATATAAACTATCGGGGAGTGATGGTGAACCTTTTAGAGATCAAGTGCCCAAACTGCAACTCAATACCCACTTATGCATCGTCGAATCCCGGGTGGGTGTGGCCCATTGGGTGGGTGTGGCCCATTGGGTGGGCGTGGCCCACTGGGTGGGTGTGGCTACGGTGGTAACGGCAGACTGGGTGGGACTAAAAAGTTGAATCAACCAATTCCAACTTTGCAAGATCTTTTTTTTCCCTGCGAGAAGTTGAAATTGATTGATTGAACCCCCTTTTTTTTTTTTTGCACATGGCAGCGGAGGCCTAAAGGAAAAGGTTTTATAAAACCCAGCTGAAGGTCTACGACTGGGGCGACGGCGCATGTGCCTACAGAGAGGGCTCTGAGTGCCGCCTCTGGCACTTGTGCCATAGGTTCGCCACCACTGCTATAAGGTATCATTAAACAAATTACAAATTTAAGAAAATAAATAATGTAAAAAGAAAGGACTGATGATCAACATATCACATTTTCAATACACTTCTCATCTTACGGTTGAAATAAATGTAAGACGTTCAGGATGGATGTCTGTAAGGGAGAGGGGAAAAGGAAGGGCAAGGGGAAGAGACTAAAAGTCACAACATGTGCATGATGGCATCACCATACCCTGCCTTACCTACTTGCATCAGGCATTGGAATGCAAGAATGTAATGGTGGTAGTTGCTCAATGAGTCTCTGCACTTGAGTTTTGGCATAACTGAATTATGCTAAGGATGCCATTAGTCTCAAGAAAACAGAGGAAGTTGAAAACAGGTTTACTTCAAAATCCCATTCTACAGTGTCCACTTTGTGATGGTCAAAGTTAAGTTAGAAATTTGAATTTTATATATACTTGCAAAAAACTTTCTCATGGGTAAAACCTTGAATGTCTGTGATATGGTGAGGGCTGAATATCTCCCAAATAGTCAGGAAGCTGCTAATTGCCTCAGTTCTTCTCAGTTCCTCTATTTCTACATCCGTTGGGCTGCCTTTTCTTCATCACTTCTATTGCCATATCTGTTGTTTAGGCTCATCTGTTGACTTTCATATCAATGTCTCCTCAATTCTTTAATGCTGAAATTATATTTCAATGAGGCAATACCGGCAACCAATCCACACACAACCTCTCATAATAGTTAATTAATAAAAAATTGATTTCGGAGGAAAAAACATAAGATAGAATCTAGTTCGCATAGAAATAATGCTCATAATTTCTTTTTTCTTAGGTGCAGAAGAGACAAATTATTTTACCTGAAAACATTAAGCGCCAGAACCACAGGAACCCCAAACTGCTGGGTAATTTGAATTTGCTTCAGCAAGTTGCTGCAACCATCCGACACCAGCTTGAGATTCTGTATGGGGAATGAAAGAAAACCAACAACAAATATAAATTTGTTATTGTTTTATTACTGTGCACTTAATATACAATATGGATCAGTGCAATGAATTTCTGTCTACCTACATTAGTTCTTATGTCCAATTACCTTAAACAGAAATGCCTGTCAAACTCCCTATAAAAAAATGTAAATGTGCTAAGAGGAAAAAAACGGAATGGGAAATTGAATAGAAATTGCCCATCTCCCTCTTATATATTAATTACCTTCTTTCCTGTGATATAATTATTCATTAGATTTATATCTTTCTACCTTCTAGAAGTGACAAGTGACTTACATAGGGATCTCCATTCATTTTATTCCTGTACCAGCAATCTTTTGAAGTAGATTGGGCTGAGACAGTGACTGGCCCAAAGTTAATTTCCACAACTGAGGGGATACTTGATTATGGACTAGAATGTGAAACTGCTTCTATTGAAAACCTTACAAGTCTACTATGGTTGATACATAAATGAAATTATATTCACTGATAATATCTACATAGCAATATTTTTAGTGCTATTATTGGCTGATCAAGATGTATGAGTGAATTCACATCCTTGACCACATGGACTTGCAGTAAATAGTTAGTAAAAAAAAAAAATCAACCTTGGAATCTGAATGGAACAAAAAAATAGTGTGTGAAAACAGAGAAGAGAAATTCTAGCAATGGATTATGTGAATACAAGTGCTTGTTTCTGAAAGATAAGAAGTATTATCCTTTCACAGCTAATTGTTTAAGCCAGGGGTCCATAACCTGTGGGCTGCAGCCTGGTAGTGGGCCATGGCCAACTGGCCACGGGACAGGCTGGAGCCACGAGGCACAAAAACAGGCTGTTGCCGCAACATGAGGTGCAAAAATGGGACTCAGCCGCACCGCGAGGTGCAAAAATGGGATGCCGCTGTGTGGTAAAGCACAAAAAAGGGATGCCACTGTGCCATGAGGCACAAAAATGGGCTGCCCCTGTGCCACAGGGTGCGAAAATGGGCTGCCGCTATGCCATGCAAAAATGGGCTGCCGCCGTGCTGTGAGGTGCAAAAATGGGCTGCCGCCATGCCTCGGGGCATGAAAACAGGACGCTGCCATGCCTCGGGGGGGGGGTGAAAACAGGATGCCACCATGCCATAAGGAGCAAAAATGGGATGACACCATTCCGTGAGGTGCAAAAATGGGCTGCCGCCATGCCACAAAGCACAAAAATGGGATGCTGCCACACCATGCAAAAACAGACCGCCGCCATGCCTTGGGGCATGAAAACAGGCTGCCACTGCATTGCAAAGCATGGAAATGGGGCTCTGCACCATGCAAGAATGGAGCAGGGCTAGTGAGTATCACATGGGTGCTAGCCCCACCCCTTTTGCGTCATGCACGTGCTCACATGTGCATGTGAAAAATACTTTCCCCTCCCTTTCCCCAAGAAAGGTTAGTGACCTCTGGTTTAAGCAACTCACAACCATATTCAGAACCTCTGACTTTGTTATTTTTTGCCATTAAAAAGCTGGTGATATTCCAGAGACAAGTTTGTTTAAATACCAAATTTAATTTCCATCTTCTTCCTCCTAGTAAAACCCCAAACAATTTACAAGCAAACAATAAGAACAGTTTTAAATAAATCATCATACTATTACCATCACCCCTTAAAAATAATATAAACAAAAGTTACAAAAGGCAAGTTAACATTTGATTAATGTAGCCTTACAATAAAGATACCACTAGTATTCCCGAGTTGTTCCTAACTGCTTCAGGTCAGCCTATAGTTGGAAGCTTACAAAATGTAATTGAACAAAATATTTGAACAAATAAACAAATATTCCCAGTCTTAGCATTGTGAATTGTATTTTCTAGAATTATAAGGAGGACTTTTCTAGGTAACCTTTTTATATGAGTTGGATGGCATTGGGAGAAAAAGACATTTCAATACATTGGATTAAGCCATTTAGTAATAGCTATTTAGGGAAAATATTTCTAAGAAATGGATTTTAATATAATGTTCTCACCTCTTCTGTATAGTCTTTCTTAAGAGGTGCACCAGCTATAACCTGAAATTACAAACAAATAATTAAAGAATAGCCAAACATTTAGATGCACCTAAAATATGTGATCATCATGATTTCTAGAATAGAGAAACCGTGCAAAATTTTTATTTGAATATTTACATAAAAACTATTAATGTTACTTTGTACATATATTTTTAATTACCAGGATTTTAATATGGGGATTTTGGAATAGTGCTTTTCCCCTTAAATTTGTACTATTGTATGTCTGACTAAACAAATCTCTAGTATTTTGCAACTACTGTAGATAATACTAGACTCAAGTTCTGAATCTTAGTTTTTAATCTGAAGATACAGCTATTTCAATGAATGTTTTTAAGTTAGAGTACTTAATAATTAACATACTTTCTGTGCTAGAAAATGATTTTTTCTAACCCAATGGGAATTTGAAGAAGAAACAATTGTAGGAGGAAGTCTCAGATCCTTCTTTCTGCCTTGAGAAGTACTCCCCTGGTTCCTATCTCTGCTCCAATTCATGTCATCAATCAGATATCCTATTTCAGTGATGGAGACCGAGTGCCCAAACTGCAACCCAAAACCCACTTATGCATCGTCGGGTGCCGGGTGGGCAGAGCCCATTGGGTGGGTGTAGCTGCGGTGGTAATGGCAGACTGGGTAGGACTAAAAAGTTCAATCAATCAATTCCAATTTTGTAAGATCTTTTTTTTCCCACGAGAAGTTAAAATTGACTGATTGATTGAACCTTTTTTTTTTTTTTGTACAAGGCGGCGGAGGCCTAAAGTGAAAAGGTTTTATAAAACCCAGCTGAAGGCCTAGGAGTGGGGTGACGGCACGTGTGCCCACAGAGAGGGCTCTGAGTGCCGCCTCTGGCACCCGTGCCATAGGTTCGTCACCACTGTCCTATGTGATTAAATCAACTTAAGAAAAATATAGCTGAGCAAGAGAAACCATATGAAGGGAAGGTTAAGGAACTTCTGCTCTTGGATTATATTCTGTGAACTGGTTAGAAGTTTCAGTGGGCACAAAAACAAATGAGGCAAACTATATTCCTTTCATTTGCTCATTCACAAAGCCAGAGTTCATAACGGAAAAGACAACAATAAACCAAAGCTTCAAACTGTGATTTATAGCCTAATCCTAGGTATGACAGTCCCTAATTCTGTTTGCCCATCACACAAGCCCTTTAAAATCAGCCTAACAGCTTATTATAATATGTCAATCCAGTTAATAAATTCCAGCTTCCTACTAAGAAATCATGTTCTTGCCAAATCCTAAATAATCCTATTACTCAAAAACAATTACTAAGAAGTATAAGTCTAGTAAACTACACCTGGCAATAGTTCAGTGGAAATACAGGAAAAAAAATGAAATGAAAAGAAAAGATAAAAGAAAAGAACACAAATCTTTACATTGGAGGGTGAACTGAAAAAGTTCTGGGGAAAACATTTAGTTCAGTTGGTCAGTTGTTTTTCTTGCTTAAACTGAATATCTTATTTAGTGAAAAATTGGTGAAACTATGATTTAAAAAAATCGATTGTGCAGTCTCCTTGAGGTCTCAAAGAAATGCATTTCACAAACAAACAAACAAACAAGGGTTGTCAGATACAGAATCATTGATATTTTTTAACTGAGTCTGTACCCCAAAGAAGTGAAGATAGTACAAATATTAAGGCTGCATCCCAGAATAGCATATTGCAGCTGCATTATACCAAGATGAATGAATTTTATATTTCCCAAAATGGAAGCAACAAGGCACATTTGCAAAATATTAATATTTTCAATGGGGAGGGGAGGGAAGGTTAAAAGATTTAAAAATAAGGATGCAAAAACCAAAACTTGTGGTACTTTTAGCATGATGTTAAAGTATTAATGTGAAAGATTGCCATTGGACAAATCTGGGCAATCACTAAATGGTAGCAGAGTTAAGAGTTTTCGATAATTCTTTGGCATCATCCAACTTTTTGCAGCTCATATACAGTATAGTAGCTTTAAGAGTGAAGAATGAGAATAGCAAAAATAGAAACAAGACATGTATAAAGGTGTAAAGGCACTGATGGATTATAACCAAAGTAGTTAGCATATAATCTTGGAACAATTAGTACTTGTAGTTAAACATCAGCATCCAGTGGCGTAGAAATTTGAAAAACCTTGGGGAAAAAGAGGAGGAGGGGAAGGATCAAGCTCAAACAAGAAATTAAAATTAAATGAAAGAAAAAAGTAAGGAATCAAAAGATAAAAGCCAGACTGCATGCCTGGGTGACAGGCTGTGAGAACAGAAAGTAATACAAAAATTTTGGGAGGGAAGACAGAAAATATAGGGTTTAATATATTGCTACAATCAGAATTTTTTTTAAAAAAAAAGATAAAGAAACAGGGTGCAATTTAGTCAAGTTGAGTACTTTTAAATTCCATACAATTAATAATTCCCTCCCAATGAATTTAACAGATCAAAGTTCTTAGCTTTGATTGGAATGTACCCATAGTTGACTCAAATAAGGAAATAATTAGGGGGATGTAGGAAAAAGACTTAGGAACTAGCAATGGGTGATAGTTCAAACTGTGGGACCATAAGCCAGTTATTGCAATGTGAAGGATGAACTTCAAGGGTTAAAAAAAAAAAGTAAAAAAAATAGCAAGCAGATTTGATTCCAGTTCCCAAATTTCTTAAGCCCTGTAGAGAGCCTCCTTCCTTTGAATACCTTTAAAACTATTGTCTCTTGATAATACAGAGGATGAGACTGTTAATTGGCTTGCAATGCGCTAGGAGTCATTTCAACCAGTTCTAAAACTGAAATGTTTATACATATTTCAAATGATAAGCTGTTTAAAAAGTAGGGAGTTCTGAAGATTTATTCTCTGTTTTATTTGAGAGGTAGAGACACTTACATTTGGCCCCCCTCCATGCATCTTCAAAGCCCTCACTGTAGCCACAAGCACAACCACACTGGGAATCAAGCCAGAAGCTCTGCATTTGATGTTGAAGAATTTCTCCATCCCAATATCAGCACCGAAACCGGCTTCAGTTACTGTTGGGAATAAAGGGTTAATTTAAGTTAACGTGGATCAATGAACCCAGGATATGTTGCTATTTGAGGACTGTCAACAGTTCAGTATATACACAAGTAACTTCATCTGTGCAGGATACTTCATCATGAATGACCATGTTTTCATAGGAACGGGCAGTGCCTTTAGTTTTAAAGAAGAGATTGGAGATTCTCCCACACTTGAAATTTCAATCAATGCCTTAAAAAAAAAATGTATTGTACACATTTACACAATGCCATATATCATGTACCCATTCCTAAGGAAAAAAAATCCTCCAACTGTTAAAATGTGTTACTAGAGCAATTTTGGTATTATACAGCCAAATAATTACTTAATGCAAATAGTTATTTGTTGTTTACTTCTTAGATTTGTACTCCATTTTTCCTTCAGAAAAACATATATAGATTTTTATTCTCTTTTCCCACCACCACAACAAGCCTGCACAGAGAGTGGGGTTTTTTTTTAACCAAACTTTAGCTACTGCCTGAAGCACACACATTCTCAAGTTCAGATTAGAAAGCTCTTTCTACATATTGAGAAACTTCTTTTGCACAATGGCTGCCACTTCAGTCCACTTTCACAAGTCAGAGGCTTTACCAAATCTTCACGCAGTTTGGAAAATCTTTACATGATCAGGAACAAAATGTTCACACAATAAACTGCCTTAAAAGTACCTCTCATACATCAGCTGGAATCTAGTTAAGTTTTAAACAGAATTATTGAAACCAAAGGGTCTTATTAATAAAAATTAATACAATTTACTGATTTTAATGCATCTGCTCCAAGCAAGGATCTAACCTATTATTCTTTGGTGAAGACTTCATGCCATTAGTTCTGAAAAGGTCTTATATTGATGGCTGAAGGCCTGCAGCCAAGAGAGAATCTTACCTAAAGCCACGTCACAGAATTCTTGCTGTAAGTGTGACCTCCCACTAACTTTGGAGAGTTTCATAATTGACAAAATGGCAGATGAGGCATCACAGTGCAAACTCCGCTCCTTTTCTACACATGTCAACATTGCATCTTCAGAATGGGCTGCAATTGCTCTGTCTGCCATCTTGCCAATTTTGACACACCTACCCATCAACTCTGAACTCATATGCAAAGGATTCTAATCTTCATCAGGATTATACACTGCATGATATATAGAAAGCACTAGAAAGAAACTGTCGTAAAAACAATGTCAGCCTTTTAAGCCAGATCAGTTCAGAAAACAGATTATGGGAACATTGTTTATTGTTGTAGAATGTAACAACAGAATCTTGAAAGCTTGTCAGATTTTCTTTCCACTCCGTTTTATACCAAACTGATTCAAAGCAGGGTTATTTTGAGTTTCTTTCTCATACTTTCCCAGGACTGAGTTGCTGTTTTTTCTTCTCTATTCCTCCATCAAGATTACATTATTTTACAAACAGACTAATCGCTCCTGAATAAAAGATATGATATGAATATTAATGTGTCACTTACTCTCATACTCTAAACATAAGTATGAGGACATAGTATTTATTTATTTAGTCAATGATTTTTTTCAATTAAAAGAGCAATTATAAAGTGAAACAAACTAATATCACATATACTAAAAGACAAATCACATGATATTACATTCACACCTCTATTATTGTAATAATACATCGACTACCCCAGTAATGATAAGTTTAAAATGTATATTAAAAATAGTATTAAAATAGTTAACAGATGAAACATAATTAAGTAATATTGATCAGATAATGAACCACAGTAGTATTCCATGTAAGTAAATAGTTGCCGTTACTGTATATGATCCAAGGAAAATGTGCTTATGGTTCATCAGTGAACTGATATTTACTTACAATCCATATATAATTTAAAGAAAACATTATTACTGCACATTTTAAATTACAGTTATTTTCAGAAAACAAATGAATATAAGATTTTAGGTAAAAAAAAATCCAGTCAGCCAATTCACATTTGGATCTTTTAATTTTATTACTTGTTTCCTCATTTACTTTAGCTTGAATTGGGAAAAACTGAGGTACAAAGCATCAAAAATATTTAATGCAATGAATCTGGGGACTGAAAACATCATAAGTCTGACAAACACAAAATCAAGAGTACAGACACTCTGACTAGTGGAGAGGAAGGAAACAGGATGCGGTATAAAGGCCACTAGGATGAAGGTAACCAACTGCAAAGGAAATAAAACAGAGAGTAAATGTAAAGATAAAGTCATGTGCCAAAGTCATGTACTTTGACCCTTGTTTGTGCTCAAATATTCAACACAATCACTTTTGTATTATTTCCTACTGGCAAATCAGAGTGCCAATGAAAATATAACCAGATAGAGGCCAGTAGGACAAAAATGATTCCAACTAGTCTTTGTTTAATAATCATGTAACTCTGGAGGCTAGTTATGTAGATATAACTAAATAAGTGTTCCGTTTCAAGACTCTGTGTTTGTATAAAGCTCTTCAGGCATTCATGCTATGTGTAATTCTACATATAAGGAGAAGAAACCAAAGTAAGCCTATTAGCTCAGCTTGGCTCTCACACCATCCTCTTTGCTTTCCAGGAGCGGAGTGTGAAATAGAAAGAGTATCTTTTGTGTAAACGAAAATCAGGGTTCCAAAAGAAGGCTCTTGCGGTCCACAAGAGTTTTCTCTCCATATGAAAGAAGAGTAACATCAAGAATGAAAACTACATTTGACTCCTGTTATTGGGTTATCTCAGTTATTAGAATCCTTTAACAAAGCTGTGTGTGTTTATGTCTGAATATACACCCAAGTTTATTTTTCTTAAGGTGGAGAGAGAGAGAGAGAGAGAGAGAGAGAGAGAGAGAGAGAGAGAGAGAGAAGATGGGGGAGGAAAGACAAATAAAAGGAAATGCCTTTATTTCCTCCCCCCCACACTAAAGTAGATAACATATGTGACTGCATATAATCTCATTCACACTATCTGGGAAATTAAAAAAAAAAAACAACTCCAGACATTCTGACAATTCAGCATTTATGGTACACATCACCCACACTTTTAGTGCAATTATTAACATGGAACATGCTTTTAGAAAGCATTTTTACAGACTACTAAATTATAAACTAAAACTCAGAACAATATACAAATAGAAGAAAGCCGCAATTGTGTTATAGCTTAACACAGTTCCATATGAGGTCTGAATCCAATAATCAACATTTACATAGCAGGGGTCCTTTAAAAAACCAGACATTTTTGTTTGGAAGGACACAAAATGAAACAGATAAGAACATTATCTACTATTAAAAATCTCATAAACAGATTTCAATAAAACAAATCTTTGCACAGTAAGCATTTAGGGTCAACACATCAAAATGAAAAACCAAAACAGCACACTGGAAGAGAGCACTAGAAAATATGCACACTAGGCTAAGTTTTAGGACATGGAACAGTGGACGCCAAATTCCAGAACAATGCAAGAGGAAATGGAAATTCTGAATTGCTGGTGGCCATATAATTCTACGATGTAAACATAGTTCTCCTTCTGCAGCTGTCAGCAAGGAAACTATGGAGTTCAAAGTTACAGAAGCACATGAACTTTAACCCCAGGGATCCAAGGCATTTTGGTTGGGGAGCAAGGCTCAATGTTTCTTGTAAAAGAGCACATTGCTAAACACAACAGCTGCCAAAATAAACCAGGATAGATCAAGATCCATCTGAAAGGATGCCACATTTTTTTTGTTAGAACAGCAAGGGTAAATGAACTAGATGTTTTTACAACATGACCCCACATCTCTTCCTAAATGAGCAATTGTGGAATGTAGTACTCTCAGATCTTTCCACGTGTTCCAAATGACTCCATAAACTTGCTCTGCTCTGTAAATTTCTAATATATTTCAGATGCTTGTGGTCCTATAATGCATGTTTTAAATCATACAAACCTGGGCTGGAAGGAAAAAAAGACATATATAATTTACATGCATTACTTTATCTTTATAGAATGGTGTTTGAGGATTCAAACTATTCAACATTTTGAGATAAATGAGCAAGCCTTTCCAAGAACAGCAGCTGGGCTCTAGAGGGATAGGGCCTGCATGGAATTACAGAGGATGATTACACAGACTGCACCAAATCTCATCCTCTCCTCATTCAAATGTACTGTTCTCTGAAGCTCTTTTTGGTTTAAAATAACAATTTTGGAGGGAAAAGGAGAGAGAGGGAGGGGATTGAGAGAGCAGTTCAAGTAAGTGACACATTAATATTTGTTTTCAATTATGTAGTCCTTGACTGTCAACAGTTTGTTTAGTGACCGTTCAATTTTACAACGGCACTGAAAAAAGTAACTTATGACCATTTTTCACTGTTACAACCTTTCCAGCACCCCCATGATCACATGATCAAAATTCAGATGTTTGGCATCTGGTTCATATTTATGACGGTTGCAGTGTCCTGGGGTCATGTGATCACCTTTTATGACCTTCTGACAGGCAAAGTCAATGGGGAAGCCAGATTCACTTAATAACCGTGTTACTAACTTATCAACTGCAGTGATTCACTTAACAACTGAAGCAAGAAAGGTCGTAAAATGGCGCAAAATTCACTTAACAAATATCTCACTTAACAACAGAAATGTTGGGATCAATTGTGGTCATAAATCAAGGACTACCTGTAATAGATTTACAATCAGTGTCTGCCTGTCTAGGGTGAGCAATCTCTAGCTCCAAAGCTGGATGAAGCCTCCAAGTCTAATTTTGCTCTTCTTGATTGGTAAAAATTGATGGCAGAGGGGTCTTGTTTTTTGGGAATTTTTGAGTTAAAAACTTTGAAAATGATTCCATAAGTCCTGAAATATATTTTCCTTGAAAAACAAATCCCAATGTATGATTTTTTCTGTCACTACTTTGTACCATCACCTGAACTATCTTTCTGTCTATACAAAAAATAACTTGGATTTTTTGTCCAAAGAATTTCTGTTAATTGATAGTTGGATTAGTATGTGACCTAAAACGATAGATTTTATCAGCATTCCGGTGAACTACAAGCAGTTTTCCATAACTTATTGTCAAAAAGGTGTTGTGGTTGATTAATAATTATATGTAATTTGGTCTTAATCAAAGTGGGGCAATGTTTTGATAGCTCAATTGCCATTGGGTGGGGAGGAAACTAAATACTAAGAGATTCTCCATATATTTACTGTAAATCTCTTACTGCAGAAGAGATCCTACTCAGCTGATAGAACAGTGTGGACAAAGTATTTATTCTATGCCATGTAATCATTATAGAAATGGGGATTTCTTACTGTTTCAATTGCAAAATGAAGCCTTGCATTAATTTATCAACATAGGAAACAATGAGAGGCATCATAACATTGCCAGATTGAATATTACATAATTTTCAATGATGTTGTAAATAAACTTTTTTGTGTGAGATGGAAGCAATTACTATAGAACTCCAAGAGATTATCCATAAAGGTGAACCAATGATCCTCTAATGCAGTGGTTCTCAACCTTTTTAATGCTGCGACCCCCAACCGGTCGTAAGTCGAGGACTACTCAACTGGTCGTAAGTCGAGGACTACTCAACTGGTGCAGCACCGTTTGCAGAATGGAACTTTTGGCGGCCTCAGCAAGGCAGAGACAGCCTGGACAATTCCTATTGGCTTTTGAAAGCCAATAGAATTAGACTCTATTCAAGAGAATCTATTCTATTGGCTTTCAAAAGACAATAGAATAAAAGGGAGTAGCACAGCTAAGGAAAAGGGAAAAAAATGGCAGACTGCGTTGTTTGGCAACCCCCGTGAAATGGTCATTCGACCCCAAATGGGGTCCCGACCCACAGGTTGAGAACCACTGCTCTAATGAAATGTAGTTGGATGAGAAAGCTGATTTCCAACTCCAAACTGATGCCTTGACAGTTCATATGGAATTTCAGATGCATGCCCAACTCTAGCCTTATTCACAAATATCTACCTGCTTCCCAATTAATGGTTGATTTGCCCTTGAATTTTCTCATTCACTTTTGCTTTTTATATGAAGATAAATTGCACAAATCAAGCAAGGGAGGAGGAGGAGAACCAGCTGCTACCATTTCCTGCCTCCTGCATATCTAACTTGAACTGGAGAATCCCTTTATTTTGTGAACTGATAGGAATAAGTTATGAGAAGAGTAGCTCTTTTGACAGTGTGCTAAATCTGAGGGAGGGAAGGACGGAAGGAAGGAAAGAAGAGATCTAGAATATTTTGCCTATGGCTGACAAAGAATTTCTCTGTGTTAGTTCAATTTTCTATTTAGCTCTATGAGTTTCAGCTGATACAGTGGAGCAGAAAGTTATCTTTGTCTCGGAGAACAGCACATGTCACACCTCTACTCAACCAGCAGCACTGGCTGCCAGATTGTTTCCAGATCCAATTCACATTGCTGATTTTGATCTTTAAAATCCTTCATGTCATGGGAAGTATATCTTTCCCTATTACGGCAGCCTGTTCCCTTAGATTCGGCAGAGAGGGCATGCTGCAGGTACCATTGTCAAGGTATCTACAGCACCCGCCTTATGGAATATTCTCCCACCTTCATCCCTGTTAATGTTCAGGAACTCCCTCAAAACCTGGTTACAGGGCACAAGTGGCTCTCTAACTGTGGTTAATATGTGATTTATATACTTAGTATCTTTGGTTGTGGTTTGTCTACTATATTTTATAATATTTAAATTTTTAATAACGATTGTTCATATTTTACATTGTTTTTTATAATATTTATTTCATATTTTACTTTATTACTGTAGACTGCCCAGAGGCACTTCTAGTGAAGCTATGATAGATAGATAGATAGATAGATAGATAGATAGATAGATAGATAGATAGATAGATAGATAGATAGATAGATAGATAGACAGACAGACAGACTGACTGACTGAACTGACTGACTTTGCTATGTGGAAAATCTGTGGAAGTGTTGTATATTAGGTCTATAAATTATAATGAGATATGGTGATGATCAATATTTGGTACCAGACATGTACAGAATAGAAAATTCACACTCTGACTCATCAATATTTTGTAAAGGTCACAAGTAAAAAAAAAGCATTGAAAAGAAAAAAGTAATTTTTTTTCTTTTATATGACAAACTTCAAGGGGTTTTAAAAACATTTGGCATACACTAGAAAGTTGCTAAGTTTTAGGGAAACCCTTCTGTCTTGCGACTTGCTTTTCTTATGGAGCGTGCATCTTTGCAAGCTGGCAGGGAATGTAACAGCTGCTGTTGCTATACATTTTGAAAAATGTTGTCACAGGAGACTAAACTGTGAAACAAACCCAATTCACTTATTATTGTGCAGCCTGTGCTACAATAATAGAACATATTTTTTCCCCAGCACAATTCCAAGGACAGACCTATTCGAGAAAGCCTTATATAGCATGAAATCTGTACGATTGACTTTATATTCTTGGGTGCTCTGATTCAGGAACAGATCTTGTTATTATTGTCACAATCATAATGCTCAGGTTTTTCTCGAGGCCTTTGTAACAATGCATGGTCAGCTGCAACAATACATGTCTTACTAACAGTTCCTTTTGGATGATCTCCCATTGCTTTAAGCTGCATATTGAAAAGAATAAGATTGTTTTGTTTTGGCCTGTCAGCTTCTGCTAAGTCTTCCCCATTTGTCTTCAGAGTTCCTAGATAGCCCCAGTTTCTTTCTTGCACAGCCTTGGGCTTTGACTAAACAAGATTTTAGTTTTATGGACGGTGCCTTGACTGTCAGACAGATAGATTATTGTGATAGTCACCTGATAAGTGTTTTCAATACCTTTCTTTCCCCCCAAGCTTAATCCAGGAAAACATCATTTGACTGTTCCTGACCTTCCAAATTATTCTCATGTCTCAATACAACACAGGACTCTTCACAGGTTCCTAATGTGACCCAAAGGTTCCTAATGTGACCCAAAGACCCATTTAAAGTATTGGTGCTTAGGTTTACAGCTGTTCAGCCAGAAAACTTTCTACTCCGGGAAGTGTCTGCTCTTATTCCTCCTTCTAGTATTTTTTTTATTCTTCTTTGAAGAGGGTCTTCTTCTGGTTTTTGTTTTTTTTTGTATACTAACTTCTGTGATTTTTACAAACTTTTATGTTTTTCTATACTTATTTAACTTATATGCAAAGCCTGATTTTGCATAACTTGTGCTATTGGTCTATCTACTAAGAAGGGAGTGAAAAGCTGACATGTCTATTCCCATATAATTAAGGCCAGGAGGTAGCATTATTAAAATAATGCCAACCTTTGTATTTGAGACCTAACAATCAGCAGGAGGGCAGCAGAGACTCTGAGAACTCTTCCTCTCTCACATAGTGGGATTAGGGGGAAGGTGCTAGATGGGTATTCTAGAGTCTAGACAACTATTGACAGCAGGTACTACAAAGCTGCACAGGAAACAAGAACGGATGTGAAGACCTAAAGAGCTTTGTGTGGGAGAAGAGACTTGGCTTTTCCTTTATGGGCTCATCTTCTCCACTACATTCATTTATAAATAGCAGTGTACACACAGAAAGATAAGTAAGGCATAAATGAGATATGTAAACAAACATACACTTGCTGAGCGTACAATAGCATTCATAAAATTTAGTATTAAACTTGTTTTCCTCCTTATATTCTTTGTTTAAATCTATGAGTTGGCATTTTATTTCTTAAAAATGAAATTTCATTGAAATAAGACTTTTGGAAATTAGCCCAAAGATTCACTTCCTCTACATCACTGTGCTAATGATTTCACTGGCATTGGTCCTACTGTTATCAATAGTGCCACTCCGGACTATAAGATCTGAGCTAAGGAAACATCAAGGAAATGAAAACTTTATGTTATTTTATTGCTTTGTATATTACTTCCACAATAAAGCAACTTTTAGAGTCTTAAAAATTGAGGTGATCGATTTTACGTTTTAAGTAAACAAGCCCACATGCAACCACGGGATATTTTCCTGGAAATTAATCCACACAATAGGAACATTAGATAGTAACAGCAATATACAACGGGCACTCTTTCACAGGAAACATCAAGCCATGGCTTTCTTTTTTTTTCTCTACATATCATCACTGGGTCTCTCTCTCAAAAAAAAACAATTATTAACATTTTTTTCAGGGAGTAATCCGGCTTTTTATGGTGTTTGTCCTGAGAAGAGATAAGGCCGCTTGGGAAATCTTTGTTTAAAATATGATGTAATTCCAAATTATAGTCCTGTATGCTGGAAATATTTATTTCCTAAAAGAAATAATTATTTGCAGACATTTGCTCATGACTTATTAGGGAAGTGGATGACAAAGAAACACTGCCTTTATGAATAATTGTTAGTCTTTGGATAAAATTGTATGCTTTCTTTTGTTGTTTGCAATCTTTTCTATTGTTTCGTGATATATTATTTCTAAGCTGGCCTCTTCAATACTACATTGTTTCTTAAGGACCAACAATTTGAATTATATTATATATTATATATATATTAGATAGATAGATAGATAGATAGATAGATAGATAGATAGATAGATAGATAGATAGTTGTTGTTGTTAATTGCGAAGTCGTATCCGACCCATCGTGGCCCCATGGACAACGCTCCTCCAGGTCCTCCACCATCTTCTGGAGTCCGTTTAAATTCACACCTACTGCTTCAGTGACTCCATCCAGCCATCTCATTCTCTGTCGTCCCCTTCTTCTACTGCCCTCAATCTTTTCCAGCATTAGGCTCTTCTCCAGTGAATCCTTCCTTCTCATTAAGTGGCCAAAGTACTTGAGTTTCAACTTCAGGATCTGGCCTTCTAAAGAGCAGTCGGGGTTGATCTCTTCTAGGACTGACCGGTTTGAACGCCTTGCAGTCCAAGGGACTCGCAGGAGTCTTCTCCAGCACCATAATTCAAAGGCCTCAATAAATAGATAGATAGATAGATAGATAGATAGATAGATAGATAGATAGATAGATAGATAGATAGGAAAAAAACCTCTATTCCTTCAATTTTGCCCTTTTTTACAATTCTCATTCATTTTTTATTTACTTATTTATTTCATATTTCTTAACTGCCCTTGTCCTTCGGATATATGTGGAAGGCATAAATTTTAATAGCTGTAACACAACAGGTTTTCGCTGATGGCTAAGCAAGCTATGCATTTAACCAACAAATAATTCAACAAACGATCCACCTCTTCTAAAAAGTTTAGCATACTGTCTTACCCAGAAACATGATTTCCTGCCTCTGCTTACATGACTGGCTGCTAAGAGCATAGGAATACATCTTTTCTCCAGGGAAGAGCTGTACTAAACCCTGGAATGGGATTTTTTTCAACAGCCTGAAAGGTGACTGCCTCTCAGGACATGTCCAGGGAAAAGAAAATATATGGGAAATACATCTTCCTGAATTTATTTTTACTTCCCAAATCCTCTCTCCTCAGGACTAAATGTTCTCAGTTAGACACAAGAGTCTGATCAATGGAATTTAAGGGTAGGGCTTTTGCCTGAATTCTGTGGGCCACATGGAGATGACTTTCAAGCTTGAGGTTGATTACATATTACAGAGAAAAAGGAAACAGTCTTCCAAGCTTACATTTATGTGTATATTTAATAATAATTGCATATGTGTTATAACTGGATGGGAATTACTACTCTTCATCAGCATCACAGTGCTATCTCTTGTAAATTATAAGGTTTTTTTTTATACCACTTATATCTGAAATGCAGTAGGAAGTGAGATTAAGTTGCAGCTAAATGCTAAGAGCAATGATTCTCCTTACACACAATTCTTAATTAATATTAATATCCAAAACCCAGGAAAAGAGAACTTAATTTAAGATAAAATAATAGTAAGAAAGCATTAGATATTTTCTTAATTAGAAAAAGAAATAGTAGAGAGACACTGTTATATCACAATATACTATAGCTAGGAGTCTGAGTGCAACTCTCACTGGAACACTCATTGCATAGTGAATTTTCTGTGAAGTCAAGCAAACACAAGCGGTCATAAACAACTTGGGACAATGCAAATATTAAGACTTGTGCTTATGTTGCCAAAAGAGGCTTACAGCTAAAGAACTGAGGTTTTGTTTCCTTTTTTGGAGAAAGGGCTATCACAAAAGAAATACATTTATAAAAAAGTTTTGGATAGCATCCATTTCACTTAAATATTGAGGCTGCAGTGGGTTTTTTTACCAGGGAATTTATAAACCTGCTGCAGGCTTTGGAGTGTAGATAGGCATAAACTGTATGCATGCTACATAGATAGCTCATCAACTACCATAGGGTATTTTGTTTCAGTGATCATCTTAACTGTGCCATAAAATAAATAAATTATTTGGACAGCTGATAAAGGCTCCATTCTACTTATGTTTACAATATTTACAAAGTTTGCCAAAAGTTATCCAGTTATCTGCTATCGCAATAACAGAAAAAGGCTGTGTGCCAAAGGAGGCAGGGGAAGAGGAGAAATTATGGATCTTTGTATGCTTTATATATACTAAACAAGACAACGCCCTTAACTTCTATATTACAATAATTAAATCTGTAATGTATTCCCCTTGACAAAGGTTGTGATAAAAAGCAAACAGGTCAGGACAAAATACAATACAGTTACCTAAATTCTGTATTCAGTGACTCATTCTCTGTTTTTATTTGGTTTCATTTATATGTCTATTCCTGTTCTTGATTCATGGCATCACCATTCTTTAGTTATAGACCATTCCAGACTTCACAATGGTGAAATAATTGCAGGGCTACATGCAGTGTTTCAGTAACATGGATACTCAGAGCCAATGCATTTTATTTTCAGTTCCAAAAAGAAGAATTAATTCACCATATTTGTTTCACATATGAATCCACTCATCTGAATTATTTAATAAGGAAATAATTCACTATGTTATGGAAGGGAAAAAACAGATCAACCTATCAAAAATAGTGCCATAAAAAACAGAATAGAAACACAAGTTAAGATAGGCAAGAAAATGGTAAGTGAACACCTGTCCAGCCTAGACAAGTTCAAATCACCAGGACCAGATGGATTACACCCCAAGGTTCTCAAGGAACTGGCAGATGTGATCTCAGAACCACTGAACTATATTTTTCAAAGATCCTGGAGCACAGGGGAACTACCAGAGGACTGGAAAAGAGCTGATGTAGTTCCCATCTTCAAAAAAGGAAAAAAAATGGACCCAGGAAATTACAGACCTATCAGCCTGACCTCAATACCTGGGAAGATCCTGGAAAAGATAATCAAACAACGAATCAACGAACACCTAGAGGCAAACAAAGTCATTACTAAAAGCCAACTTGGGTTTGTCAAAAATAGATCATGCCAGACAAATCTTATTGCATTCTTTGACCAAGTGACAAAATTAGTGGATCAGAGGAATGCTGTGGACATAATTTACTTGGACTTCAGTAAGGCATTTGATAAAGTAGATCACAACCTACTACTTGACAAGATAGAAAAATGTGGGGTAGACAGCATCACAACCAGATGGATCCGTAGCTGGCTGACCGGCCGTACTCAGCGAGTGGTCCTCAATGGAACCACATCTACATGGAGGGAAGTGTGTAGTGGGGTGCCCTAGGGCTCTGTTCTGGGCCCAGTGCTCTTCAACATCTTCAGAACAGGAGGCATCAGCATCCTAGGGAAGTTATCTCATGGGGAGGCGGTGTTTGTCTAAGGGATGGAAAGATCTATTCCAGAAAGGTTATCTGCCATATTTAAATTAAAAACATTGTACATTGATTATGCAGAATCAGATCATTGATTCTGGACAGGACCAGAAACAGTTGGAAGAAATCATAAGGAAACAAATTTAGGCTAGCTGTAAGGTAAAGGTAAAGGTTTCCCCTGACCCTTTGTGCCTGACTCTAGGGGGCAGTGCTCATCTCCACTTCTTAACAGAGAGCCAGCATTGTCTGAAGACATATCCATGGTCATGCTGGCCACATGACTATACGCCAAGGAGCACAGAACCTTGTTACCTTGCCACTGAAGTGGTACCTATTTTTCTACTTGTATTTGCATGCTTTCAAACTGCTAGGCTGGCAGGATCTGGGGCAAGAATGGGAGCTCACTCCATTGTGTAGTGCTCAGGTTTTCAACTGCCAATCTTCTGGTCAATAAGGCCTAGTGTCTTAACTGTTAAGTCACCACGTCCCTTAGGCTAGATGTTAGGAGACATTTCTGGATGGTCAGAGCTGACACCAGTGAAACAGGTTGTCTCAGATATAGATATGTTCCCTTTTATTGGAGATCTTCAAATAGCCACTTGTCTGAAATGTATTAGCAGATCTTGAACTGGGAAGGAAGCTGGACAGAATGACTTCTGAAGTCTTCCCTAATATTATGATCCTAGGATTCAGAGCTGTTATTACTAATCAGTTCAGCGTGCTGTCAGAAAGGTTTTTTTTCCCTGCCTTTACCTGAACAAAGCAGAGAATGTCTTGGTTTCCGCGGAGGAAGCAAAGCCTATGATCTATCATTAACAGAAGACAGCTATCTAAGCAGAAATATTATCTTCCCTTTCATTAAGGCTACACGAAACAGTGGAATTTACAGTCCTCCTTTCATCTGGTATGCTCTGGAGCCCTACAGAAGTGTTTAAAAAGTACTTCTTTAATATGTATCCCATGCCACTGTGAAAACTGTTTCAATGACATTAATTTTACTGTCTCTAATGTCAGCAAAATTTTAATGTTTTTAATGTAGAATCCCAAATAAATAAATAAACCAAACAGAAAATTTCACAAACAAATGCTATTAAATAATTTATAGTTGGGCATTCACTCCTAAGAACACATTTCAGACTAAACTGTTCCAGACCTACATCAGTATGCTAAAATAATATTAGTTTTCTCACCTACAAATCCTTCTTTGCCGACCAATTTAAGGGCAAGCATGTCTGCCAAAACTGAAGAATTGCCATGTGCAATATTTGCAAAAGGTCCAGCATGCACAAAAACTGGAGTACCCTAGAAGAAAATAATAAATTATTATTTTAAACATATTGAATTCCCCACTATAGCTTAAATCGACGTGACATTAAGAACAAGAGAGCAATCATTTTACATTAATTTTTACAGCATTCTGAAGTTACATCAAACACCTGACATGGGATAAGGAGGTAGTATATTGGTATAATACAACCAATATTCCAGGGCAATCACATGTTACTGATTGTGCCATATTTCAGCATATAGTATATTATTAAACACAGTCCCTAAACACATAATTACACTTTTTTGTTGCAAATCAAGGTTCACTTTTTGAGTTATGTCATAATAATTTCATTATTAATGTGTAGAATTAATTATCTTACTCTATAATCCATATCTGCAGCCTCTCCGCCATCTGGTTTTCTTTGTACAGAGCTGCTGTGACCTGCAACTAAGCCCGCTCCTTCAATCAACTCATTGTCATAACTCAGCTTTTTAAAATTAGACCATGTACATCAGGCTGTAAAGTATGTATACCTTCTTATATGAGAGTAAACACCACAGAATCAAATGCATCTTCTTGCTTTGGGCACATACATTGAATTTCACAGGTAGAAAGTAAAAATCTAAGAGTATCTGTTAATTCTTTTTCACTGTTAGATCTGTGGGGTTCTCAACTGATTCAATTGATGTAAAATTCCTCTGAGAAGAACTGCGACTGCAGACAGCTCTAGAAGTAGCAAATTCATTAAATCCTTAAATAATTTGCTGTTTCTAAAGCTCTCTGCAGGTTTCAGGCTGGGTACAACATGGGAACCAAACTGGTTATGTTTGGGGATGGTGACCAGGATCCTTCTTCTGGGGGAGGAACAGATTCCAACTAAATCCCTCCAAGGTAGAATCACATGATCCCAGAGAAAGTCCATCTGAATGGGATTATACTCTCACACACAGAGAGATATTGGTTACAAACTGAAGGTTCATCTAGATTCAAAACTCCTTCTTGAAGAACAAATGGAAACAGTAGTAGAGGGCTTTTGCACAGCTACATACTGTGTGCCATTTGCAACTGTTCCTGGACCAAGAGGACCTGTTCAGGGTCACTCATGCTTGCATTCATCTTCCATAACATGTTCTACCAAGGGACCTCGAAGAACTTTCAGAAGCTACATCTGGTCCAAAATATGGCAGCTTGGGTACAGATGATGTGGATGCTTCACTTTTCATTGCTTCAGGAAATGCACCGGTGACAGGTGTGATTAAAGGTACTGGTGTCATTTTTAATGCCCTCTTTGGCTCTGGACCTGGACCATCTTCTTCTGTGGGTGAAGGTTCGTTCTCCAAACTTCTGTATTTTACTTCTGAACTGAAGTGAAGAAGTTTCTTGGAAGGGAAGCAACATGTCTTCAAAGAAAAACAAAGAAAGTCCAGTTGCCTTTTGAAAAAGCACTTTTGGGTCACATTGAAGACTTCCTTTTCATTTCCCAGTCTTCTTTAGCTCATTACTCTCATAATCCCAGAAGCCATTTGTACAGACTTGGGCAATATGTGGGGTGGGGAATTTGTTCTGTGAGTGAACCCCATTTTTCTAGGAGATGAATAGCAATGAGCGTACTCTTAAAATGTTCAAAACTTTAAAAACATATGCTAGCAACTTAGATTTATGAAGAAAGAAATGAAGCCTCGGATTACAGATGATTGGACCCACCTCCAAAGTCTGCATCAATGTTGGTTTAATTGCATCCTTCATCAAAACTGCCAAAGCACCAGTTACTCCCTAAAACAAAGAGATTTTTGTTTTAGTTTTAAGGTTAATGTTATTTGAATCTAAGAAGAAGTTCAAGCAAACTAACCTAAGACTTCAGGTAATTTAGGTAAAAACAAACAAATCTAGTAAGGATAAAGCTGGAATTGATTATTCTAGCTTTATAGAATGATGGTATCACAAATTAAAAGAAATAAGAAAAAAGAATGGCCTCAATTTCTATAAACTGTAAATAAGTTTCTGATTTATAACATTTAAATATTATAATTTGAAAGAAATAACCTGTACCGAATGTAAAAAATATGTCAAGGCACAGGTCAACAAAGTGTTATGCGGTTTGAGAACTTGACATTATTCAAGATTACTACCTTTCCCAGGGTTTCTACATGTGTTAGAAAGGGGAGATCTCCCTTAGATTGTGTTGGATTCAGGAGAAATCAAAAGTAGTGTTTGTAAACACAAATTTTCTAGTTCATTCATGCTGCTTTCTATAACCCGCATTGCTGACGTCCTCAGCCTGATGTTCAGGAATTTGAATGTACTGTGGACCTTTCCCTAAATGTCTAGCAAGTTTCTTGTCCCACCTATAAAGCATCAGCCTATCTACATTGTAAGACATAAAGAGGCCCAATAAGTTTTCAGAGGAAATAAAAATGATGGGGAGTTGCATTCTAATGATAGATTTGAGCAGCTCACTTCCTGCCATTAAAAAGGACAAAAGTAAATAAGGACAATAAGGAGCATCCTGCTAGGTAAGTAGTGATGTGTGTGAAGGGGTGTGAAAGAGGTAGCAGCTAAGATTCTGATAAATTAGTAGCATGTAACTCTTTGCCTTCTTTGCAAGCATTTTATCAATGGGCTAGCACCTCTAGCAGACAATGTGAGGGCACTTATAAAATGCCAGCAGAAGAAAATCTGGAAGAACCAAAAGATTCCAGCAATCAGCCTCTCCTAACCATTTTTACTTTTGCAGAGTGGGAAGGGGGAGCAGCTACTACTGAAATTATTAGAGTATTATTACAATGGTTAAAACCTTGCTGTTTTAAAATGTGAGGTAAAATTTGGAACCTGGATTATGCCCCATTTTGAAATGGACACTGTAAAGATGGGAAAGAAAAAAAAAGAAGGATTGGGGAGTTATATAACCTTCTTTATGAGTAATAGTTACCAGCAACATTGGGGCTTTTAATCATTTTTCTTAAAAGGCAGTTGGATCACTAAAATCATAACTAGCTTGGAAAAATGTATTTCTCAGTTTCCTGTAACAATGGAACCTACTGTCATCCAATGTAATATAAGAAATACAGGATATACAAATATATAATCAAATATATAGTTCACTCAACACAGAATTAAATGGAATTCATTGCCGCACTTTATACCTGATTCTGTAATAACTTTGTTCCCTGTGCCATCCGTTTGGTAAACTCGCAAGATTCGTTTTTCTCGTCATGCACATGTATACATAACCCAAACTAGACTGTTGTTTCTCTGTGTCATATAATATATGTGGGTATATGCATAATTCTGTATTCATTTATTTATTTATGTCATATTTATGTAGTGTATATCGGAAGTGGTGACCCTTTGAGAGCTGTATGCAACGAAATTTCATTATAATGTATGGCAATTAGTGTACACTCAAAGTCACAATAAAGTTATTATTCTATAGTAAAGACAATTAATTAATCCTCTCAATGGCTGCTATTGATTTATGCAAATTCAAGCATAGAAATAGCATACTTTCAACATCAGCTGAGAAACTGTAAGAGAAATAGGGCATTGTGTTAATCTGCACATCTTTCTTTCTTTCTTTCTTTCTTTCTTTCTTTCTTTCTTTCTTTCTTTCCTAATGACTATAAGTTGTTCAAGTACTGGCAGTCTGAAAGCCAAGGTGCCATGTTTTGGAATTTAGCAATCTGTATCCATGAAGAAAATCTACTCATGTGATCACTAAGATATGACAATAACTTGATAGCACATAATCAATATCAGTTTTTAAATCTGCAACTGACTTCCAGGCTGCCTAACTTATTTGCAGATGCTTTCATATACAGATAGTTTGTCTGAAGATTTATTAATGGTCCCAAACTGTGTCTTTTAGATTAAAGGTGAATTTTGGTTTTCAATGAAATTTTCAAAGAAACTCAGATTCATTGTAAAGAATTATCGAGAGCTCTCAACTTACAGCCATTCATTTAACAACCATTCAGTTACGGTGGGCTGAAAAAAGTAGCTTACGACTAATCCTCACACTTTTTGGTTGCAGAAATATCCTTATTTGTACATTCTTTGTAAAATGAATAAATTGCTAAGTAGGTGCATTTCTATATTTTTCAAAGATATGTAATTTGATAAATGTCATTACTATATAAATAGCTACATATTTATTTCATATTCCTTAAGGTTGCTGAAATACTAATCTTGAAGGTGCCAGCTTAATTTACCGTGAAGATATGGCATCAATCCATCAAACAATTTGTTATGAGACAGCCGCCAAATTGCAATCTAGTCTTCAAGACTATGCTCAATGAACACCATATTTTGGCAACAAATCCTGTAGTTCCATTACTGAGGCAGGCTTTCTAAAAAAAATCATTATACTTTGGAAAAGAGCTTCTGAGTTTATTAAATATTCAATTTATCTTTCCTTCTCTGCCTCCTCCCACCTCCATTCCTTGCAGCATCTGGTTTTCATCGGCCAATGTGTATTTTAGATTTCATTACACTATGCTAAAGATGTGATATAGCCCTCTTGAAACTCAAACCAAAGAGAGTTGCTGGGTATATTGAATATTATTCATATCCGAAACAAATAAAAGAAAGAAGGAATTAGTGGTTTTGGCTGAATATTAAATAAAGAATTGTAAAAATGCATGAAAATATTTTACAGAGACAGAAATCAAAGTAATTTAAAAAATGCATTCACATTTGAATATGTGCTATTATTAATCAAAATGAAGGGGCATGATGGCTCAACGGTTAAAGATACTGGGCTTGTCAGCTAGGAAGCTGACAGTCCAGGTTTGAGACCCAAAAGCTGCCCGATGGGTGAACTCCCATTACTTGCCCCATCTCCTGCCCACTTAGCAGTTTGAAAGCATGCAAATGCAAGTAGATTAATGGGCACCACTTTGGTGGGAATATAATAGTGTTCTGTGTGACTTTGGAGTATAGCCATGCTGGCCACATGACCATGGAAAAAGTTTTCAGACAACGCTGGCTTCCTTGGCCAAGAAACAGAGTTAAGCACCATCCTCTAGAGTCGACATGACTGGAAAGAGAAACCTTTACCTTTCTATTCATCAGTAGCAATAGTGATAGCACTTAGACTTATATACCGCTGTACAGTGCTTTACAGCCCACTCTAAGCAGTTTACAGAGTCGGCCTATTGGCCCCAATAATCCGGGTCCTCATTTTACTGACCTCGGAAGGATGGAAGGCTGAATCAACCTTGAGCCGGTGAGAATCGAACTGCCAAACTGCTGGCAGCTGGCAGTCAGCAGAAGTATCCTGCAGTACTGCATTCTAACCACTGTGCCACCACGGCTCCTAATCAAATCAAAATATGCACTCAAGTGAGAGTTTTTTTGAGACCAAACATTATTATTGTTGTCATTAATGTTCTACAACAGCGGTTCTCAAACTGTGGGTCGCGACCCTATTTGGGGTCGAACGACCATTTCACGGGGGTCGCCAAACAACGCGATCCGCCATTTTTTTGTCAGCCGGCGCAGGGGGTGGTGCCGCGCATGCACGCCACGCAGGGGCGGCACATGAGGGTGCCGCCGCGCATGCGCGTCGTGCATGGGGGTGCTGCCACGCATGCGCGCTGCGCATGGGGACGTGCCGCGCATGTGTGCCGTGCAGGGGGGCGCCGCCGCGCATGTGTGCCACGCAGGGGGAGGCGCCGCCGCATATGCACGCTGTGCAGGGGGAGGCGCTGTGCATGCGCGCCATGCAGGGGCGGTGCCGCGCATGCGTGCCACGCAGGGGGCGCCGCCGCGCATGCGCGCCGCCTGCTTATGTCCGGGGTCACCGTATAAAAAGGTTGAGAACCACTGTTCTACAAATAGTTACTTCAATTCCTCTCCCATATTCTCCACTGCAAAAGGTATAAAAGCAACAGGAAAGCAAAGTGATTGAAGTCCTTTTCAAAAAAAAAAAAAAAAAAGCAAGGAGAATGTGTATGCATGTAGACTAGTGCTTGGTTCTTTTGAGCAACTGCTTCATGAATAGATAGGTAGCATGTTATCTCTTACCTGCACTGTATTTCTAAACCCAAAGAAACATTTTCAAAAAGCATTGCATGCTTACAGCTTATACAAATAATGCAAAATGTAATGCTCTGCACATTAAAGGGAACACTCAAAATTGTCATAAAATGTCAATACGGTGGGAACTAGTGTCCTGTGTTCTTTACTAATTGTAGCAGTCTTGGCATCTCCCACCATGTATCCTTTATCATTTGCCGATATATTTTCAGGTGCATTTCAAGATGTTGTGCTTCCCTTTAAAATGCTACATGCCTTAGAGCAGGGGTCTTCAAACTTGGCCCTTTTACGACTTGTGGACTTCAACTCCCAGAATTCCTCAGCCAGCGTGCCTGGCTGAGGAATTCTGAGAATTGAAGTCCACAAGTCGTAAAAGGGCCAAGTTTGAAGACCCCTACCTTAGAGGCTGATTGAAGCTGACTGAGATCGTTTAAGCTGAACAAAACCAAAACTTTGCTTATAGAAAGTGCTTGCTTTCCATTTCTTGTTAAGATATAGTATTTGAAGAAGAGTTTTCCATAGGAGAGTGGCTCCTGCACTCCCACCAGCTATAAGATTTGCACCCTCCCTTTTCCAGCATGCATTTGGGGACAGAGACATGTGTAGACAGGGAACTGATAAGGTTTTGCCTGATGCTGTATGGTGGTATCATTTTATGATTATATCATAATTGCTTGCATTATCATTAGATAATAACTGTATTATTATTTTTATGATTACTGTATTATTTTATCATATGTTGCTGCTTGTCAACCACTGAAACATTATGAAAACATTATAAATAAGTAATACACACCAAATCTTGTGCTGTCACAGGTTGCCCTTTTGTATTGTTAGCAACCACAATTTTTCCCAGTCTCTCTTTCATATCAGACAGGCTACTGGTTAGCGCTAATATTGCCATAATTTCACTTGCAACAGCTATATCAAACCGAGTCTGTGAACAGAAAAGGAAAGATGTAGAAACAGACATTTAAAGCGCATAACTGGATATCCTACATGCCTAACATAGTCTCATAGCTGTCAGCTAGATTGGGAATTTTTTAAAAAAAAAAACAACAACCCAGAAGGTGGTCATGGAAACCACTTGTATATTCTTGCTAAGCAAACCACAAAGCAATCTGCAGTTTATTTAGACACCATGTCAAGCTCACTTGTAGGAGATTTTATATTGTTCTCTGTTGGTCTGTAAAGCTGGCAAGATCAGCATAGTGTGAGATAAAATCCTGAGAGCTTAGTACCTAGGTGAGTGCTGGGAATGATGGCTAAATGGTTTGATTCTTGTAGCCCTAGGGAAAGCTTATAACATACTCTCATTTAACATAGTAAAGGACAACATTGTCTTTATGGTTATATAGAAGACCAATTTCTTATCTAGTGAGTTCTCTAGCTGTTTATGTAAAGAACTAGGCCCACCTGCCCATCACATTAAGCTTGAAGGAGGTTGAATATTCCATCTGATATCCTTCTTTTATATTTATTTTATTTAGCAATAGGCTCTTAAATGCTCTCAAGAGTATATTGGAATCTCAGGTGGCCATTTCATCTATATCACTTTTGAGCTAATTTACCAATAGAGGTAATCCATTAAGTTCTAATTCTACATATTTTTTCAGCTCTATCTAATTCTATGTTGAAATGAAATTATTTCTGTATACTATAGATCAGTGGTGGCGAACCTATGGCACGCGTGCCAGAGGTGGCACTCAGAGTCCTCTCTGTGGGCACGTGTGCCGTTGCTCCAGCAGAGTTTGCCAGAGTAGTAAGCACATGGTGTTTGGAAGTGACAGGGCAGGAAGTGAGCGAGCAAGTGGCATTGGTCCCCCGGGATGCCCTGGAGATGGCGAGGGACTGGCTCACCCAGTCTGCCATACCCACCGCAGCCATGCCCACCCAGTGGGCCACGCCCCCGCCCCCCCTGAGGGTACCACAATGCTGATGCAGCCCTGGCACTTTGCGATAAATAAGTGGGTTTTGGGTTGCAGTTTGGACATTCAGTCTCTAAAAGGTTCGCCATCACTGCTATAGATAGTAAAGCAGATTGAACTTCTGGAATAAACATAGATTATGTTTAATAGAAACAGAAACAATGATCCTAAACTGTACCTCAAGTTATGGTGCAGATGTATTCATTTCTAAACCTTGGTATATTAACTTACTGAAATAATAGCAGGAACAAAGCATCATAAAGTGTACATGAAATTTAATCTCAAACATACAATGTATTGGAACTTTATTTACCTGGCGAGAAAATCCCTTCTCTGTGTTTGCTTGGCCAATTGTTATTTTTCTAAGGAATCTATCATTTGTATCCACCACTGAAAAGAAAACAAATAGCTGAAACATTTACTAAAGCATTAAAGCCTCTGTTCTTCTACCAAAATTGGTGGGAAATGTTTGCATATCTTACTTTGTTAATATGATACATTATAGATATAATTTAAACATCCACATATTTCATTATCTTAATGCATATTCTTCTTCTTTTGAAAGGCTATGGAAGTGTGGAACTGTAGCAGGATAGAGCAGCAGAAGTTTTTGTGTGGTTGAATTTTGCTGCAAATTCTTATATGGGACTAGAATAATTACATGTTTTGCAATAAGATGATTATAGAATTTTAAAATATTCACTTCTGAGTGCAAATTATTATTTTTAACACAGACAAAGTCAAAAGGTACTTCAAAATATTGGTTAACAAACTTATAAAATTATCTGTTCTAAACTTTGTTCATAGGAAAATTTAACCTTTAAGCTACGAAGATATAAAGACCTTTCCTTAGAATCCCCCCTCATTTTTCAATTAAAAGTGTTCGTAAAACAATCTAAATTACCTTTGGATCCAATAATTGTTGGAAATAAGGATAATTTGAGAAATTTAAAGACTGTTAATATTTGGATGAGAGATCTCCAGGGAACATCAAAACTATAGGTTAGACTGCTAGACAAAAAAATTAAAAATGTCCCAGAAGAAGGAAGATCAAGTCGCCTCCATATTGCTACCAAGAAAACAATATTGACATGTCCATGAAGTTACCAGGAGTTAAAACTGACTTGAAAGAGGCTTTAACTTTACATTTACAGGTAGATGAACAATGAGCATGTTCTAAAAATGATATTTTTAAGTAGTATGTTTTTATACTACTTTCTTCTGGTAGAGGGGTGATTGTGAATGTTTGTTCAATAAAGAAATAAAATGAAAATTTGGAAGGACATGCTGTTCTCCTGCAATGAATGCAGAAATTTAAGGAAGTTTTTTTGTTTAATAAGACATTATATGGTGTTTTAATTCAATATGTATATGGAAAAACACACCACTATCTTACGAGGATCAAACAAGCTTTCTAAAATAACATTTTGTAGGCCACAACATGGAATGTTTTAAAACCTTTTTCAGTTGCGTATATTTTCTTGACGGTTTTGATTTGTGCTTCTCATTCTGGAAAAAAAAGCTATTTTCACCTTCAACATCATGGAAGAAGAATGCAATGACTAACTTATAGGGGTGTTCCATGCTACATCTAAAAAGCGGACAAGTTTATAATTTTTTGATAGGATGTATACATGGACAAGTAACTGAAGTTGTGCTATCTAGATTTACCAAAATGCATTATGTATTTGTTCTATGATTACTTAGTATGTTAAATTCCATCTGCTGAATATATATTTCTACTCTATGATCAAAGTCAGCCTGTGACAACCTTAGATTTGATGACAGCAGAACAAGGGCCATGCATAGGGAGATGTGCATAGGCTTTCCCAGACAAACACAAGTCATGGCCAGTCAGGGTCCTGATTACATGGAAGAAGCATTAAATATATCCTACTAGCTACAGCAATGAATAAAATGATGAAATGTGTGTTGTTATGTCTTAAAGCAAACCCTCTCCTTTTGTATTTCTTGACATCAGAAAAAAAATATACAAGTCATAGGTTTGCTTGCTCCTTCAACAGATGCCTACTGGAGAAATATCCAACACTGTTATTTATGATCCTTTCATCCATTTCTAAATGGAGGTTTTTAAGGAAGTGGAACTTGTGAAATGTCAGAAATAGACTCTGGCAAAAATACACCATCCTAATACTTTCATACACTCACAGGATATGTGTACTTTTGAGGAAGACACACAATTTATACTCTCTGGCTTACCTATTACCAAGCCATTGTTTATAATTGTCAGCAATACTCTTCCCTTTCCAGTTTCTATGGTATTGTGAAAAACTAAGGAAATCAAAAACAGTTTCACTACAGCTTTCCACCACAAATTACCTATGCTGCTTTTATTCTGGGTGAGAATTGGGTTCTTACAAGCAGGATCTTTTACATTCTCACATTCACCAAATTTGCTGAGAATTGCAAAAAGCTTAAGGAATGGGCAGAACATTTACATAGCTTTTATGTCAGGTCTTTGTGGGTCTTTAGCCCAGAGCAATAAAACCACTGAGTTAAAAGAAGAAAAGGGGAAACACGTATCATATTTCCAGTTCTCAAAATTCAAAGTACAAAATATACAGGAAAAATCAAGACCTTACTTATTAATGTGTTACCAAAATACTAATCAGGATAGTGTCAGATGTTGCTCCACTTCCAGAGCCCATTATCAAGTCACAAAAGATAGTTAAGCAAAGGCATAGATTACTTTTCCTTTTCACTGAATAACTTAATCAGTTCTGAGAAGAAATGTTTGCCAAAAACTGCTTCTTTCAAAAGTAATTGTTTATGTTAGGGTTGAAACTTTCCAGAATATATCTGGCTGATGACTTTATGCAAGAGCAAAGTAGACCAGATGGAGACTCCTTTAGTTTAATACCTACCCCGTTGCCACGTTATCGTAGAGGTGTCTATGTCAAGTCGCACAAATTTGTTAATCTCATCTGCGGTTAATGTATCAGGATCTATTTTGGTTATTCCGAGCCGCTAAAAACAAATAAAGAAAAAGAGATAGAAATAGACAATTGACCATAGAAGCCATGGTGCCCTATTCAAGGCATATAACTGCTTCTCATACAAACTAAACTGAGCCTATATGGCACCTAAAGCCTGATCTGACCCACTGCAGTTTTTCTTAATGTAGAAATCAAACAGGTAGAAGTTCATCCCAATAGACATTCCAGTTCTAATTTTCTTTCCTGAAGGCAGGACAAGAAGCAACGGATGGAAACTAATCAAGGAGAGAAGCAACCTAGAACTAAGGAGAAACTTCCTGACAGTTAGAACAATCAACCAGTGGAACAACCTGCCTCCAGAAGCGGTGAATGCTCCAACACTGGAAGTTTTCAAGAAGAGACTGGACAGCCATTTGTCTGAAATGGTATAGGGTTTCCTGCCTGAGCAGGGGGTTGGACTAGATGACCTCCAAGGTCCCTTCCAACTTTATTATTATCATCATCATTATTATCATCATCATCATCGGAATGAAGTATGAAACAATTCATTCCAAAAAGAAACCATAAGCCCTATCAACTACTGTAATTACTGCATGCAAAGGGAAGTGACAAATATTCTGTAGGATATTGGGTGATGGAGGTCCTGTTTGCCCTAAGAAGCACAAAATTGAAGTTTAGCCATCTTTACAATGAACCAGATATGAGGTTATGAGAAGGAAACTTTACTCGGAACAGAGACTCTTCAATGTAATGAAATATTCTGGGTCCAGCTGCCTAGAAGGCTCACCTCCATCCTGTAGACATTAGTAGCAAAACTACTAATAAGAGGCTCAATAGAAGGCAGTTATTGGATCTCCAATGTATGTTGTTAAATAAATATCTTGAATGACCTACTTAAGTTAATCTCTAGCAGATAAAGCTATTGTGAATGGAGAATGGGATAAGAGACTAATTTCTTTCCTAATTCTGAACATGGTTCTCCCTTTCTTTTGATTACAATGGTTCTTTCCCTGCCACGTCTTCTTTATTGTTAAAAGGCCCAGGAAATTCTTTCTGATATATACAGTCTTGAATCTAATTAAGGTACTACTAATAACTTAGATATCCAAAATGTAAAGTAAAAAGAAGAGACCTGGGGAAAAATATCATTGCGAAAATATTTTTAATGGCTTATTCCAGAAGACACCAATTAAGTACCTTTGTGTCAACCCCAGCCAGCATTGATTATTATACCAACTGGAGAGGATGAAATGTATAATCTAACATATCTGAAGACTATCAGATTGGGAAAATTGGCTTATCCACACAAGTATATCCAAGTACTATTCTAAAGCAGATATATATGTAGACTTCATCTTATCCTGTTTATTTTCAACAGAACAACTGGGCAGTGTAAAATGCAAGTGAAAATCAAATCAAAAGAAAGAACATTTGGCTCTTGGAGTACTGTCTTTGCAACCATCCAGTGCCATCCCATGGTTATCAAAAGTGCTAGACTGCCACATAAATTAAGCTGTCATGTTATCTAAATCAACACATTGCAATTATTATTAATCAAGATGTGATCTCAAATGTATTACAATTTGTATAATTTCCATTCCAAACTGAGTTCTTTCTCTTTCCTTCAGTTTTTCAAAAATATGTTGGTCAGCATTTTAAGCAACTGCAATAATCTTAGCATTTGATTACAAAAATTAAATACATTCAGTGCTTTTACATACAAAATGTATGGCAGGATTGTTTTCCTCTGTAAGACTGAGAATCGTAATCAAATTTAGGAATTCCCAGAAAGGATATTTAACAGTTAAGATAAATAGCTGCCTGCCATTGTTTTACATTTCCAGTCTGCTGTTTGTAATCTGTCAGTGAGAAAAATCAAGGAATTTCAGCAAGATATCTACACAATCTTTTCAGCCATGTAATAAGGGGCATTAATTTAAAGATTTCTCCAGCTTCTTAAATAATCTTGGTCCATGTAATTATTCTGAATCTACCTTTTTGCATAGATGTGGGCAGTCTATACATAATCATTTTTCCCATCCTCATGGTGATTCAGAGCTTAGTGGTTTCCTTGAAGCTGAACAACTAAAGAGTATAAATATACTGTATTTAAAAGTAAATATTTTTTATTCACTTCAAAGCCCATTGGACTGTAGCTTAAAGCTACTAGCCACTTTTTAACAGCTTTAAAAATGTAAGTTGCAGAAAGCATATGAAAATGCCCTCCCATTGTTCTTTTAGAGGATATGTAATTCCATTTGATGAAAGCAAATAGTTACATTAAAGGTAAAATTAACGGTTTCTCCTGTCCAGTCATGTCTGACTCTAGGGGCCGGTGCTTATCTCCATTACTTAGCTGAGGGAGCCAGCGTTATCCCAAGACATTTCTGTGGCCAGCATAACTATATGCCAAGCTGTATGGAATGCTGTTACCTTCCCACCAAAGTGGTATCCACTCAAATTTGCATGTTTTCGAACTGCTAGGTGGGTAGGAACTGAGGTAGATAATGTGTGTTCGTGTCATTGTGCACCCCACAGGTCTTGAACCTGGGCTGTCAGCTTTCCAGTTGACAAGCTCAGGATCTTTAATCGAGCCTCAATTATTTTTATTTTATCCTATTCTTGTCTGTAGCCAGACCAGCCTTTACTAGAATTGCTTTCTCCTCCTCCTCTTCCTTTTAAAATCTGTATCAACTTTATTTTATTTTAAAAAGAAAAGCCCAAACCAGGGTCTTCCAAAAGATTCTCTGAGATATTCCTTAAAAAATTACTTACTTTCATGCGTGCAAGCTGTATAGCTGAAAATTTCCTTTCTCCATGGACTAATGGAACCAATCTATTATATAAGGCCTGTAAAGTATACAGCAGTAAAAATCAGTAAGTGCTGTTTCAATCAGGTATTATTACTTTATCTGTAATAATTCTGTTCAAGCTTTGTATCCATGTTCCAAAGCTCCATTTACTGTAGCTTCTGAGATAATTTTCCCCCTTTTAAAAGGAAATAAAGCTAGTTGCTATAAAATGAGTTGGTGTCATTAATTAATAAAATGCATGTGAGGGCTTTGGCAGATGGATTGCGTAGTACTGAAAAGCTGAACTGAAAACCGAAAAACTGAAAACACCAATGTGTGCCAGTTTTAGGGGGTAGAATTACATTTAGTATAACTCTCCTTAGCTACAGCATTTATTTAATCACCCCTCCCTCGGAGGTTTTATCATAGGGAACCTAATTTTTTCCTTGTCTAATACTTTAAATAGTCTGGCCCTGGAAACTTGGTCTGTTCTTATTTATGCAGCAGATTGGAACTAATTTTTAAGTCACTCAGATGCAGTTTCCACCAACTTGGTTTCCTCCCAAGTGTTGCATCGCAACTCCCAGAACTGAGAGATGGCCATCATTTTGTCCTGGAGTTCCAATTCCTTTTTTGAGCCAGATGTAAAAAGAGAAAGGGAAAATCAAACTAAAGTTTACATAAGTTGAATCTAAACCAAGAACTTAGCCAAGCCTAATCCTATGATTTTTGCAATCTAAATTCTATGCATTTCAAAAAAAAATATTCGATCCAACAGTTATTTCAACTTTAAAATGTCTTTTATGAGAAAGCTCAGTGTGTGTAACAATCAAACTTATAGTTTGATGTGGCATGTTACAATTAAAAGACTGTCCTGGAGGTCATGGGGCATATATCTTTTCCAGCTCAAAGATTTATGTATATGCATGGGGTTACTATCATGAGATGGTTCCGGCTAATGAAACATTTCAAAGCACTTCCAGGCATTTATTTTCTTAAAAGTCTTTTATTGTTACAAAATGTTGGCAAGGCACAAACAGAGTGATGCTAGGATCTAAGTTCTCTTCCTCTGAGCAGTTAAATTATCAGCATGTTCCCTCCCTAAATTAGCTGTCATATCTCACATTATCCAATTAGTGTGAAGGTCAAATGTTTTCTTCCTCTTTCTTTCCCGGGCTTTACCCCCAACCTCCCTTCTGCTCTGTATTAACCCCATAATTACCAGACAATTCTGCATATTGTCAAAAGCAAGAATATACAATATTTGCAGCGTGGACATATCAATGGTGCTACATACCTATCTTTCTCAAAATAAGAATACCTGAACAAGCAACTTGGCCTCTGTATCCCTCCAAAGTTTGGGGCTATTTCTAATAATATATCATATGTCCAGGATAGCTATTTTAATATGACAGATTTCATCATAGATTTCTGCCCACTACAGCACAAGTTCATTGAGTCCTAGTCAGACTTCAGGAGCAGAAACAAATCCATTTGCAAGATTTCTCAACTCTGGTAACTTTAAGACATATGGACTTCAACTTCCAGAATTCCTCAGTCAGCATATGCTGGTTGGGGAATACTGGGAGTTGAAGACCACATGTCTTAAAGTTGCCAAGGTTTAGACACCCTCAATTAATATCTACAAGCATGGGTCAGAGTAGGCACTGCCTTCTTTTTAAAAAATAATAATAATCCCCAGGGTCAGAACTGTTCTGCTATACATGTATTTTTTTTTTAAATCATGCTAGGATCAGAAAGGGGTTGAAACTTTGAATCATTCTGTTATCATTTTAAAAAACTCTCTTTCAAAATGGGACAGGGGAGGGAGGGAGGGAAGGAAGGAGGGAGGGAAGGAAGGAGGAAGGAAGGAAGGATTCAGAGGGAATAAAGCAAGGGGAAAACCCAATTTCGCCTTTCTCCACACAAGTCTCAGACCTTCAAATTCCTAGCGGTCAATGATGAAATATTTGAAATGGCTTTAATTATTATATTCTTAAAATTGCATTTCATAGCAAATTATTGTGGAGTGAAGGATTATTCTTACCTTATCAGACTGAGTGTTCTCGTGTAGAATTCTAGCATCTATGGCAGCAGCTAGCAAATTATTTGCTGCAGTAATGGCATGAATATCACCAGTTAAGTGAAGGTTGAACTATATAGGAATGAAATATGAGAAAGACATTCTTTTTGCACACTCCATTAAACTGGTGTCAGTTGTTTCAACCCATCCAAACACTTTCATTCCTGGGATTAGTAGTTCAGATGAGTAGTTTGAAATATTATGGAATCATAACTGTCATGATTGAAGTGATTTATTACGCTATAGATGGTCTCAGTTCTGTGTTCAATAACTTAGTTCTCATGACCTAAGCAGAAATTCATACAGGAAAGTTGAAAATATTACTTTTTAAATGTGGCAGGCTGTGGGTGATTTGCACAGATACATTTAGAAATCATTTTGATTTATGATTTGGATAAAGAGGAACAAAAATGACATGTTTTTAAAATAACTGTATGAATCCACCTCAGACTTTATAAGAAATAAAATCTGGGTGGCAAGTAAAGCTTTTCATATGTTTCCTTAACTGAAAGGTTTAATTAATATCCTTGAGAAAATCAATCCAATGAATGAAGTTTGTCTGTGGGTCTGTCTGACTATCATGTATCTACATAACTTATACAACCACACATTTCACAGAACAAGTGACTCTTAAAACAATCAATAAATAACTACAAATGTTATTACAATTAACAATTAAAACATATACAATTATAAAAAACCAAGCTAAAATAAAAATTAGAAGAATGGACATTGTCAATAGTGCAGCCACCTCACTAGCTCACCCATTCCCTTGGCTCCCCAGGCCTGTTGATGCAACTAGATTTTGAGTGACTTTCAGAAGCTCAGGGATAAGGCCAACTTCACCTCAGTGAGTCCACAATGTGGACACCCTTTCAGAGACTCCCACTGCCTATGGTCCACTAAAAGTAGCTTCCTAGAGATGGAACCCATAACTTGCCCTCTCTACTAGATCTAATGATATGGGAAGATGAAATTGGGGAGAGGCGATTCTCAAATAATCTGGTCCCATGCCATAAGGGCTTTACAGATCAACACCAGCACCTTAAATTGGGTCTGAAAGCAAATTGGTAACCAAAGCAGCTCATGAAGCAGAAGTGTAATGTGTGTTCTGCAAGAAACACACATAATTGCTGATGCCACCACATTTTGCACCAGCTGAATTTTCCACGTACTCTTCAAAGGCAGCCCCATGTAGAGTGCATTGCAGTAGTCTAACTGAGACGTAACTATGCATTGAGTGACTGTGAGTAGAACCCCCTGGTCTAGGATCACATGGTACATAAAATGAAATTTTCAGGATGGACCCTGATATAAGCCAAGGAAGGTTGCTTTTTTGGGTGGAGGGCACTAGAAACTAGGGAGTCAATTCTTTCTAGGAATACCTGCCTGAACCCTTGTTTTGGAGGTTCTTGTGTCTGAATCTAGGATGTCTTGCAATGCTACCAAAGATGAAATGTGCACCCCTCCTTAAGCAGCAAATTATCTTGGCTCAAGCTAAAATCATTATTTAAAAATTAAAGTTGGGTGCTATTTAAATTAATTTCAGAGAAGTACTGTCTCTGTGCTTTTACTCCTTCTCAATTAGGGCCTCTGCATTATTTAGTTTTCCAAAGCAAATATGTGCTTACCTCTTCCATAGGTATGACTTGAGCATATCCACCTCCTGCTGCTCCTCCTACACAATGAAGAAAACATGTTAGCAAACTCTGGAGGGTAGAAGTCACAATTTCCCCTCATTTCAGGTTAACATTCACTCAGCTCAGGATATGATCAGGAAGCTAATCCAATTTTCTTATATCAGATTTGGATTGCCTATTTTCTCCAGCATATTTTGGGCCTGTGAAAATACCTCAAAAACCCCTGGAAAGGATAAACATTTGGCAAATTTGGAAGGCATTTTGAGGGTCAAAACTCAGGAGACTGCCAACACTTGTCCAGACTAACACAATGTATTAAAAAGCATCAGCTTTCCTCAGCTATAGCTACAGGGGTTTAAGGAATGAAACAAATTTATTCCTCTCAAACTGGGTTCCAAATATGGGGAGGGGAGTTTATAAAACAAACAGGGTGCCTTAAGCTTTGCAGAACTTAAGGTGATGTAATGAGCTGTAAAAATAGCTTTGGGAGACATAGCCAAGATAAACAAAAATTTTGATAAATAAAATTTGAGTCCAATTAATTAATGGGGTGCATTAAGTGTCTTAGAAAATACTTTTCCTAGTTCTCTGGAAAGTAAAGGTAGGGGAGGGAGGAAGTGTTTTCCCTTTCAAACTTGTAGGATGTTACTGCAACCTTAGAATAAGGGTAGTATTAGTAGTCATGGTTTTGGTTTCTTGTCTGGACTACTTTACAAACTGCTAAGCCAGGGATCTCCAAACTTGGCAATTTTAAGACTTGTGGACTTCAACTCCCAGAATTCCCCAGTCAGCATGGAGGGCAGAGGAATATTGGAGTTGAAGAGCACAAGTCTTAAAGGTGCCAATTTTGGAGACCCCTGTGTTAAGTAATTTCAAAAAGTCCATGACTTTTGGCCCAATCTCCTCTGCTAATAACATGATGTAACCAGCCAACCTTCCTGTGATTTTCAAAGGGAAATTACTGCCTGCTCTTATATGAGGAAGTAATGCTTACCTTTAACACCAAAAGTAGGTCCTTGAGAAGGCTGTCTCAGGCAGGCAAAAGAATTTATTTTAAGGTGGGCTGTCAGAGCTTGGACCAAGCCAATCGTCACAGTGCTCTTCCCTTCCCCAAGAGGTGTCGGTGTAATTCTAACAAAATAAGATGATAAGTCACATTCCATCAATAGGTTTGCTGGCTCTAGCCTAAATAATAGTGATATTTTACCATTCTTATGTAAAAAATCATTCAGGCAGAAATATATGCCAATCGTAGAATAAAACAGATAATTGTCTAATTTATATATCATCCTATAATCTAGGATGATATATAAATTAGACAATTAGTTCTGATAGTTAATCATATTAGGCCTTTAAAATGAGACATATTAAAGTTGTGAACAGGGATATACCAATGCATCTATACCTCCTACCCAAATTACTGTTTTATATTATAAATTATTATTTTAGCAAAATAAAATTTCAATAAACTTAGAGAGAGCTTGGATGAGAATCCTCAAGGGGGAAAAAAAAACTCAAGGAGCTTGGGAAATTTTGAAAAGTGAGATTATAAAAGCCCAGTCTAGCACAATACCAGCAAAGAAGAAAAATAACAGTTCTCAAAAGAAACCAGCATGGCTGCATAAAGAACTCTCTGATAAACTGAAAGACAAAAAGGACAAGTATAAAAAGTAGAAAGAGGGGCACATAACTAAAGCAGAATATCAGCAAATAGCCCCGAGCCTGCAAAGATTAAGTGAGGAAAGCTAAGGCTCAAAATGAACTAAGATTTGCGAAAAAGTCAAAAATAACAAAAAAAGCTTCTTTCAACATGTAAAAAACAAGAAAAAGGTTAAGGAAACAATTGGTCCATTAGTGGGAGAAAGTGGCAAGAAGGTGACAAGCAACAGGGAGAAAGCAGAACTATTTAACTCATTTTTTGCATCTGTCTTTACACAAAGGGGAAAAACAGTCCAACCTATCAAAAACAGTACTGTAAAAAACAGATCAGAAACACAAGGCAAGAAAATGGTAAGTGAGGATGGAGCGTGCAGCCTTTAGTCAGGGCTGCCAGCATGGTGGTGGGCGGGAGTGCCAAGGGAATGCTGCTTTGCAAGATAGAAGTACTTGCAAGTCTCGCCCAAGCTATGGTGAGGAGCAACAATTGCTTCTGTGCCCAAGGGGTGAGAAGAAAATGGAGGGGCACGGTGGCTGGGCTGCCTTCTGGCCTGCTGGATTTGAGGTTTTTCTTTGATTGCAAGCTGGGGTGGGCCAGCCCCTTGCTGTCTCCTTAACGGCCCTGGGCCAAATGTAAACACCCCACGGGCATGTCTATCCCCTCCTCCTCCTTTTGTCTTCGGTGTAGCTGCAACTGACTCCTTTCCCCAGGCTGCGCGCAGCTTCTGGAAGCGCCAGTCAGCTGGAGCCTGGCGCAGATCCTGGGTGCTCAGCAGAGCTCCAGCAACAACACGGCTCCAGCTGGCTCTCCCACAGGCCTGCACTGGGTTGTCACCGCTTCAGCTCATCTCCAGCTACAAACCCATCGTAAGCGTACTACCTGCCAGGTGTCAACATACCACCAGTGGTATATGTATCACCAGTAGAAAAGCCCTGGACTAGATGACCTCCAAGGTCCCTTCCATCATCATCATCATCATCATCATCATTATAATACACTGTATCACAACATCAGTAAGATAGGATTTCTCAAGTTTTGCAGTGCTATGATCCACTACAATTCCATATAGTATTGAACTTTATCATCATTCTGATATCCTCAAGAATCTTCTCTAAATAATAAAAATTAACTAAAGTTTAAAACCCTAAGAGCCTGGGAATGCAGTGATTTTGAAATGCAAGGCTGGCAGGAAAAAAAGTCTTCCATACAATAAATCTCTTTGAGCTGCATGGCATTTCTTGATAATAAAACATTAGAAACTTGGATGATTGAGGACATATGGAAAAACAGCTTGATAATCTTCTTGAGTGTAAACAGTGAAGGCATGAGGGTTAGAGATTTTCTTTTTTATTTCCCCTTTTTAAACATAGTTGATATGGTACACAAATAATAAAATTGGTGTTAAAAGCATTACCAGTTGAGAGATATCATGTGCAATCAAAATTCACTGGCAATATTTTGGCTTAGAATTGGTTTGATGTAAATCAGCGTTGTGACTAGGAGTTTCTGATGTAATGGTCACTAGCTTCAAAATGGCAGGCACCATTAGCTGATCAAAACTCTGCCTCCGTTTATCATGTGAATATATTATCAAGAGTGGAGATTCAATGATCTGGTGACATTCACCACTTTAAAGAGGTGATCTTGCTGCTAATGCCTTTCTACCATCTGACTGAATAAGAAGAGGCATATGTATAATAAAAAATTCTCATGCCTAAATCTCAATTATTCACAACATTCTATTATAAATGACTAAATAGAAGTTAAATTCTTCAATGGGTACCTAAGCTGAAGACCTGTTTTTCTCACAGTCACTAAGGCCAAGTTGTTAACAGACCCGGATATCCATAATATGACTGGAATATAGTTTTTGGGGTCCTCGGTTTTAATGAAATGTTGCTTTATAATTTATGTTTTGCATTGTGAACTGTGCAGATACAAGACTGAGCTGGACGGGTGAGTAAATTCATTTAATCAATAAATTCCTGTATTTTCAGAATGATTAGAGCAAATGTACAAATTCATATTTTTCCTGCTCTGTCTGGATATGCTAGCTGTCCAGAAAGCCTGGAGATGCTCCTGTTCAGGCTTTGGTTTTGTCTCTGCATGCAAAAAAAAAAAATGATTCCCTTTAGATGTAGTCCAGATTTTCCTTACACTTATGCCTAGGGAAGAGGGCTTCTTCAGGCAGAGCAATAAAAATGTGAGCTTTTGCTGTGCTGTTATTTGTTCAACAAATTAATTAGCTGTTAAGAACTAAATCAAACAGAGCTCAACATAATAGTAGCACACCCAGTATTCCTTACTACAGCCCCTCAAATTTCTGATTTCTATGATCTTAAAATGATATTTTAATTCAATATATTTTACTGGTGTGAAAGGAAGTTGCATGAATCAGATGCTACCAATACTGCAATATTGTCTTTTTTTTTAAACAAAAAAAGTGTATACAATTAATTTCACAAGTTCCCTATAAATAGTCTTAATTTATCCCCCAAAGGGAAGTATAGGATTTTTCCAGTTTCCAATGCTCCATGGCAATATTTTGAGACTTAGAAAACTTGCAGTCTGGAGACTTATTTTTCATCCACATCCATCCTATTGAAACTGTTCCTTGCAGAAGATTGTGAAATATAAATAAATAACTTTCTCCCCTTGTTTCCCTTCTCTACAAAAACATTTCGCTGTCTTTCTGTTTTATTAACGAAGCCAATATTTATGCTGTGTGCCATTTTCATGAAACTGTCCACAAGGAAAAGATAAGATGTGCTTCTTTAATATTTCTCAATTTGAAAAGGATGCCCTTTTACAACATCCTCTGGGAAAAAAAACTATCTCGATCAAACTAGACCAGCGGTTCTCAACCTATGGGTCGCGACCCCATTTGGAGTCGATCGACCATTTCTCGGGGGTCGCCAAACAAGGCGATCCGCCATTTTTCCCCCTCGGGGGGCGGCGCCGCGCATGCGCGGCACGTTTGTGTGACGGGGGTCGCCGTCACACAAACGTTGAGAAGCACTGAACTAGACAAAGATGATCCTCTCTGTTATGTCTTGGGCTGTGATTGACACAGCAGGTGCAGGAAGCTGCAGAGAGACCCGGGCAGACCACATGGCTGCCCGGGCCAGACAGGCTGTCTCCAGCCTATTGCACATGCGCAAGACAGGAAAGATACGTTTCATTGATTGGTTGCTGTTGCTCCCTGTAAGGGGTTATAAAAGGGATCCACGCCATTTTGTGTTGTTCTGTTGAAGATTAAATAAAGAAGCAACTGTTGTTATTCCTGCCTCGTCTCAATGCCTTACCAACACACAAAACAGAACATTGACGACGAAGGTGAGATTGTGCTGCAAGAAAACAACGAAAAGAAAATAGGCTGACTCACCCCGGAAGGCCAGAAGTGCTTGGAAGTTCGACGTTCCGATTCATGCAACTCTGCCTGCCAGTATGAAGACACTGGAGGAGAGCTCGGCGAGATTCATTCTGGAACCCCTTCGCAAGCTGGAGCAGCATGAGGCGTTGACAAGGCCGCTAAGAAGTAATGATGTTGAAGATAGGGCCTTTGTCCGAATTCAATACAGCTCATCCTGAACGTTGGAGCTAATACGTGGTCAGAGTAGAAAACTACTTCCGAGTAAACCAAGTTTGGGAAGTAGGGTAGTGATCCCAACCTCATTGAGGACTAGAGTCTTGCAATCTCTGCATGAGGGACATCAGGGCATAGTCCGGATGAAGGCTCTGCTGCGCAGCTATCTCTGGTGGCTGGGGCTTGATAAGGAGATTGAGACACAGGTCCAGGGTTGCCAGGGTTGCCAACAGTCCAGGCCTGAAATGTCACAGGCTCCTGTACACAGGTGGGAGGAAACACATGTTCCTTGGTAGAGGGTTCATATCGACTATGCTGGCCCCTTTCAGGGGCAATTCTTCCTCATTGTTGTGGACAGTCACTCTAAATGGCTAGAGGTCGTTCCAGTGTCCACTACGACGACTGCCAGGACATTCAGGTGTTGAGGGGCATCTTTGCCTCCCATGGGCTTCCAGATGTTCTTGTCTCCGACAACGGACCTCAATTCACTTCTTCTGAGTTTCAGGCTTTCCTACAGGCCAACATGATTCGCCATGCTAATTCGGCACCCTTCCATCCAGCTTCCAACGGCCAAGCTGAGCACATGGTGCGCACAACCAAAGATGCCTTGAAGAGGCTCATTCATGGAAGCTGTCATCACAGGTTAGCTAACTTTCTTCTTTGCCAACGCACCACACCTTGCACAGCCACTGGGAAAAGCCCAGCTGAACTCCGCTGGGGTCGCCGTCTCATTACCAAACTGGACAGATTGCACTCCGACCGGGTGGCTTCACAGGTGTCACAGCTGCGGGCACCTAGGAGACTACAGGTGGGTGATCCGGTTATGACAGCAGTGGTCTGCAAAGTCACTGGGCCGCTGTCATATGAAGTGGCCCTGGAAGATGGCCATGTGTTGCGTCGGGACATTGACCAGCTGCGCTGGAGGCTACCCAGTCACCCTTCCTGGGGGGTGGTGGAGGACCACGGTGACGATCGTGGATCTCAGTCTTCCTGCAGAAATGGGGGTTCACACTTTGCACAAAGGGGTTTTGCCAACGAGGCGGCTCCTGACTCTGGCACTGGATCCATGGAAAATTGCACACAACCGGCTGTTCAGGCCACTCTATCTGCTGGCCTTGTGCCGATGGGACATTGCTCCCAAGAGGGGTCTGTCATGGACCTGGGGAATTCCATCCCACCAAGGAACTCTGGTCTGGGTTTACAGGACCCCACCAGTTAGCATGATGTGCGTTTGCCTGTACCTAATAGGCATCTAAGTCCCGGTCTGTCGAGCCTGGCAGGCGAGCTTGTAGACCAGACATTTGCAACCGCTCCAAGAAGATTGGAGCGGGCCAGAGGCCCACCAAGGTATTTACAGGACTATGTGAAATTCCTGCTAGTAGGTGGGCAGGCTTAAGTGTACTTAGAAATAAGAACACGCTCAAAAGAACTGAAAGGGTATTAGATTTATAGTAATGTAAAATAGTAAGTTCTATGTGTTTTTGAGCTAAGAGGGGAGGGGTGTTATGTCCTGGGCTGTGATTGACACAGCAGGTGCAGGAAACTGCAGAGAAACCTGGGCAGACCACGTGGCTGCCCGGCCAGACAGGCTGTCTCCAGCCTATTGCGCATGCGCAAGGCGGGAAAGATACATTGCATTGATTGGTTGATGCTGCTCCCTGTAAGGGGTTATAAAAGGGATCCGCGCCATTTTGTGTTGTTCTGTTGAAGATTAAATAAAGAAGCAACTCCTGCCTCGTCTCAATGCCTTATCAACGCACAGAACAGAACACTTTCTAAAACATAAACTACTTAAAAAACTTATCCAGTTCTTCCAACCAATTAGTAATGCGGGCATCAATAAAAAACCAAGGGGGCAAATGGCAATACATGCATTGTAATGTGGCTTCACACATTATGTGACTTACATATTTGTTTCAAACATGGAATCATTGCTGAATATGAACATTTCTGAAATTATATCACAGTATGTTATTGTCAAGTTGTCATAATCGTAGCCTATTATGAAACCAATGATTAGTATTTTCCTTTTGAAATATAAAAGATTAAAGCCGGCTTGCACAAAAGTGCCAGACTCAATTTGGCTAAGATTAGTGTACATCAGTTTAATATATAGTATAGCATAACTGACTATAAATATTCAGTTCCCCTCCTCAAATTTCTTCTGTTAAAACACAACTTACATCTTTTGTGATTTCAGTGCATTCAAAGAGATATACAAATATTCAGATTCAAGCTTAGAGTTTAATGAATGAATCTCTGAAGCAAGGTAGATTCTTTCCAAAATCATCAAACCTAAGTTTGAACTGGATTTTTTGTCTATTCCAAAAATCCAATTAATTAATTTCCAAATGAGAATTAAAATGGAACTGCATCATGTAAGACATTTTATCAATTTTGTCACACACTAAAGCAGGAGTCGACAACCTTTCTGGGGTGGTGGCCCGGTGGGAAAGGGAGGGGCAGGTGCCTTTATGCACAAATGGGGCCGTGAGCATGCACGCTCCACAAGTGGGGCTGCTAGCACTGGCGCACGACTCGGCTAGCACTGGTGAAAGGGTTGCAGTTTGGCTAATGTCAGTGAGTGGCTTACAGCTTGGCTAGCATCTGCGAGAGGCTCGCAGCTCAGCTAGCGCCGGCACAAGGGGAGCCATTCATGCAGCCTGGTGTCCAAGAGGCCACAACCCAGTACTGGGCTGCTGCCCATAGGTTGGGGACCTCTGCACTAAAATATAATCAGAATTTAATCCATCTTGGCTAAGAAGGATCTTTTATATTTAAAAAAATATATTAAAATAAAACTAATCCAGATATTTATTTTTATTAGTTAATATCAATCTAAATGCTAACAATTTGTTCATTCTTTTGTTGCATGCTGAGACACACTGAAATCATTATTTATAGTCAATGTTCCAAAATGCGGATCCATATTATTTAAAATAATTAAATTTCCCTCATACCCATGTCCATTTTTATACCTATCTAGCTATCAACCAATCAGACATGATTTTATGCTGCTTCCATCATTTATTCCCAGCAGTTTTGATGTTACGATTCTTTTTAAATATTATTTCATTAATTGTTTTAGAAAAGGGTATAAATCACAACACATGAAAGACATATAAAGAGAATTAAGAGTAGAAAGAAATAAGTAAACATATGATCTATAATGTCATGAAGGTTATAGTTTTTCAATATATCCTTAATTACTAAAAAGTAATAAAAATGAGTGCAATACAGGCATATCTCAGAGACGCTATTGGTTCAGTTCCAGACTGCCACAATAAAGCAAATATCACAGTAAAATGAGTCACACAAATGTTTTGGTTTCCCAGGGCATATAAAAGTTATGTTTACACTATACTGCAGCTTACTAAGTGTGCAATAGCAATAGCTCTAAAAAAACCCACAATGTACGTATCTTAATTAAAAAAGTATTTTATTACTTAAAACAATGCTAATCATTATCTGACCTCTGGTGAGTCATAATCTTTTTGCTGATGAAAGAAACACAATAAAGCAAAGTGCAACAAAACAAGGTACACCTGCATGTTTCCCCTTTATTTTTAAGGCAGTGTATAAATAGTCACCTATCTTCTATTTTATAAACTTATAATAGGAAATTTAAGACTGAGTTTGAATCTTTTAAAAAAATTGAAGGAAAGATAAAGCTTTAAAAAGTATTAATATGATGCAGAGAGCAAAGTGATAAAAACGAGTGCACATACTAAGAGTCTTTTGGTGAACCAAGAAGTTTGGGAGAATGAGGGGATGTATGTAGAAAGAAAAAGTTGTTTTCTTATGTGACAAAATGCTTATGGAAATTAGCAATGCTTATTTAACAGAATTAGACCTGCCTTCTCTAGGATGGCATTGTTCAGATATGTTAAACATCTGGTCCCATAATTCCTATTGTAAAGAGGAATTGTTTCTATTTTGCTGTAAAAAAACACTGAACATCACAAATTTGTACCGCAATCAGTGCATTTCTGCAGAAAGATTTCAAAACTACCCAAACAATTCATCTGGGGCATCTCTTTTATCAGCTAGAGAAAATTCAAGTTAAAAACCAAACAAAACTAAATTACATTTTCATTCACATCATTCCTACTCCATCTCTAAGAGAAAACGCTTGCCAAGATATGCTACATTTAACTGTTTAAATCTGTGGTACTTTAGCAAATGCAAAGAAATAAGTAGTTTATTTAAGGTATGTGACATTGGGGATTACATTTTTATTCCCAGGGATATACGAGCATTCAAGCAGAAGTGAGCCAAAAGCGGTAACTCCTATTGCATGACCTCCTAAAGACTCAAGCTAGAAATCCACCTCTAATTAGAAACATATTTCCCCGAACTGCAGAAACTTTGCAAAAAGTACAGCTGTATGCTGTAAGCTACATTTGTTTTGGGTAAAAGATGCAATCAGAAATATTGTTTTATTTATCTTTTAAAAGAACTGAATATTTTGTCTATCATTATTTAACAACAACAACAAAAAAACCCATGCTATGTAACAATTCTGTGAGCTCAGAAAAATCGATGTTTTCCGGTAGTCTGAATTTCAAAATAAGGCCAAGGGAACCAAGTTACAGGAGCCTCGTATCGTAGGAGATTTATTCAGTTCCTATTTCTCAGCACAACTTATCTGATGATCTCTGGAAGCTGAAAAGGGAACATTCTGTAAATGTAACATTTTATACTTGCATTCTGAACCAAAGAGGACAGTTTAAAGAGAACATAAAAGGAAAAAAGAAGTATACAGGTAGTCCTCACTTAACGACCAATCACTTAGTGACTGTTCGAAGTTATGATGGACCCCTGAAAAGGTACTTATAACCTAATATTGAAGTTCTAATAGCTGCTCCCTACAATCATGTGATTGCACTCTGGATTCTTGGCAACTGGCTCACTTTCACAGTGCGTTGCACTTTCATAGCTGTTTGCAGCGAATCACAATCACATAATTTAATTTTTTGATGTTTTTTCTGGTTTCCAGCATTTACTTACAGTTTCTGGCAAAAAAAAATGCCAATGCATAAAATGGAGCCACTTAATGACTACCGTGTTTGCTTTACGACTATTGCATTCACTGCCACAAAAAAGGTTACAAAATCAGGCACAGTCACGTGATCACCCACTTAATGGCCGCAATGACTTATGACTGTAATTCCAGGCTCAATTACGGTCATAAATCAAGGACTACCTGTAGTACTAAACTGGATTCCTGTGATGGGCAGTAAGAATAGCCTTGATGAACAGAAGGAAGAGCCACAACCGAGACAAAGGTTAGACAAAAGAAATGCTGAGTCTGAGGAAGAAATGTAATTTGAAAAATTTCTTCCTCCTTAGTTCTCTAGAAGACAACAAGTGGGTGGAAGAGAGTACATTCAGACTTGCAAGAATGACATCAGGGCTTTCCAGTTAAAGCAGACTAGGAAACTAAAGTTGTAAATGCTAATACTTTGCTACTTTTATTATAAAGTTATAGTAAATCTTGTAAATCTGAATGCACTTCCACTCCCCTTATCTTGAACAATAACTTGTTCCTCAGGGTTATTATTAACGCCCATTATAATTCCACACAAAACAGTCAAGTGATCATAGATAATTCATTCCCCTCCTCTCCCCCCTCCCCCAATGAATGTCTAGAATGGGCTGCAGATAGTTGCATGTTATACTCCACTAATTGCTGTTAAAGAACTAGATACCAATTTTGGAAGATTCTGCAATATTCTAAAATGAAAATGTTCACACATTGGTGCCATCTACTGTTTATCTGAGTTTATGCAGCCCTGGTCAGGTAGCCCATCACAAATTAAGTGTGACATGGCAAAAATTGTTAACAGCTTCCTTATTGTTGAAGCAACATTCATGCAATGTAGTACCTACTAGAAAATGAAAGTTAGAAGGTATTGAAAAATTAAGCATATTTATATATTTATTGGATTTATGTGCTACCTATCTCATCTGGAGACAGATAGACAGACAGACAGACACACACACACATATACCCACACATTTACAATAGCCCATGGCAAGATAGGCAGCAAATGAATGTAACAAACAAATAATAACAAATATAAATATAAAGCCGTGTAACAATGGGCCTTCGTAATCACAGCAGTGAGAAAGGACAGGAGGGTGTATAGTTGAAAACAAAGGAAAACAATAAAAGATGCATCTCTGGCATGGAGTCCTAATTCTCAAAGCAGAGCTATGTAGCATGTGTTGCTAATTACCTGTGTGACTGGAACCAAAGTAAGCTCTAAGTTAATAAACAATGCAAAGAACCTATAGATAACTGGGGACATTTAAAATGAACATAAATATCCACTAATGTAGGCTCTTTATTTCTTACATAATATTGTATGGCTTGATTTGTAAAAAAGACAGATTAGGTCCTCACATCATGACCCAAGCTTCTGCTTTGGCAGAGCTGATTAGAGCAATCGCAGTAATCTGTAATTACTTGTTGTCTTTGTGAGAGGTAATTTTGGCTTTCCCTTCCAGAATTGCTCCTCAGAGAACTTGCAGTTAACATATAAAGAACGGTTGCTGGAATTGGGCATGTCTAGTTTAATGAAGAGAAGGATGAGGGATGACATGATAGCAGTGTTCCAATATCTCAGGGGCTGCCATAAAGAAGAGAGAGTCAAGCTATTCTCCTGAAGGCAGGACAAAAAGCAACGGATTGAAACTAACCAAAGAGAGAAGCAACCCAGAACTAAGGAGAAATTTCCTGACAGTTAGAAGAATTACTCAATAGAACAACCTGCCTCCAGAAGCTGTGAATGCTTCAACACTGGAAGTTTTTAAGAAGAGATTGGACAACCAGTTGTCTGAAATGGTATAGGGTTTCCTGCATGAGCAAGGGGTTGGACTAGAAGGCCTCTAAGGACCTTTCCAACTTTATTATCATTGTTATTATTACTACTTGTAAGTAGCAAATTTAACATGTGCTTTGAAGACCAAGCATGGCACGGTGGTTAAAGTGGGAGACTTGGGTTCTAGCCTATCCTAAATTCAATGGATGATTTTGGACCAGTACCTCATAGGGGTATTGTTGTGAGGAAAAATGGAAAGTGGAGCTCCACAGAATTTATGCCTTCTTAAGCTGCTAAACAAAAGGCGGACACACAAATAAATAATAAATGTGAATGGTGGCAACCATTCTTCTCAGATAAATGAACGACATACAAGGCTGTTCAGGATAATTCACATACATTAATAATGCAAGAGAAAGAGGGAAGAAAAAAGTTTTAAATGTTGCAGATGGGACCAACTCCTTCAATAAATGAAAATACAAGCTGCATTTTATTATCTAAACAAGAGTAAGGGGAATACATTTATTAAACTATTTCTTACCCAGCAACCAGTACATAGTTTCCATCTGGCTGATCTTTTAACCTTTCCAGCAGAGAAAGACGTACTTTGGCTTTCGTTTGGCCATAGATTTCAATTTCTTCTGTGAGCAATCCTATCTCTTTGGCAAGAATTTGGATAGGTTTTGGAGCCTGTCCCCTGGAAATTTCAATATCACTGCAAAAGCAAACAAATTAAAAATACGTATGTATACGTGGGTGGCTATACAATTGGCCACAGAGAACTTACACTTTTAGGACACTTAAATCTTTCAAATCATCTTCTACCCTCAGTTTATCTTTGTGGAAATGATTTTGGGGGAGGTCTTTGTGCTCCAGGAATGTTGAAGAAACAATACATTGAGCTGCTAAAGAAGTCATTTCCTGTGGCTGAATTCTGAAGCTAACTACATAGGTGTGTAATTTGCCTCTTCTCCCTCAACCTATCACTGCTGGAAGATGGAAAATTTTCAGTGGACTTCCTTTACATGTAAGCTTGGTTTCTCTGAGACATTGAGAAAACATATAATGTAACCCCCTGCCTAGTGCAAGGAGCTACTACTATAGCCAGGCCAACAGAAGACCACCCAGTCACATACTAAAACCCAAGCCAAGGTGAGTCATCCACCCACCAAGGCAGTTTCTTTCATTATTGGACAGGTTTTATCATCAAGAAAATCTTCTTGATGTCTAACCAAAAAAGACTTCCCTGAAATTTAACCCAATTGTTCCTCATCTTTTGTTTCGGAATCATGATCAGATTTGTTCCATCTTTTACTGACAGCCTTTAGATATTTGAAAGAAGCTATTTTGTCTCCCTGTAATGTTCTTTTCTTCAAGTTAACACAACCAAGGATTCCAACCAGCCTTCCTAGTGCAAATATTGATTTTGGGGTTTGCAAATAAATTTTAGCAAATAAGGAGAATCAACTTTGTGCTTTGTATTTTCCATCTGGTCACCAGTGTTACGCACACACAAACACATTTCTGATTTGTGTTTCAAAATTGATATGCTTTCCATTTTTGATAATACATTTATTAAATCAGAAGCAATTTCAAGACTTCTATAATCATCTGTACATGAATGTACTTATAGGGGGCTTTTATGCTGGAGAAAATGTTTTGTTTTTTTTTAAAAAAAAAGAGAATTTAGTTATTTACAAGAGTATTAGGATTCCATATTAAGAAAACAAAACCAAGCCAACTATCTGAAGAAATTCTCAAACATCCCCATATGATATTTCCCACTAAGGAAAATTATACTAGATTCTCTCCAGCCTGGTTCGTACTCAATTCTTCTAGAGCATTGGTTCTCAACCTTTTTAATGCCGCAACCCCCCAACCGGTCGTAAGTCGAGGACTACTCAACTGGTCGTAAGTCGAGGACTACTCAACTGGTGCAGCACCGTTTGCAGAATGGGACTTTTGGCGGGCTCAGCAGGGCAGAGACAGCCTGGACAATTCCTATTGGCTTTTGAAAGCCAATAGAATTAGACTCTATTCAAGAGAGTCTATTCTATTGGCTTTCAAAAGCCAATAGAATAAAAGGGAGTAGCACAGCTAAGGAAAAGGGGGAAAAAATGGTGGACTGCGTTGTTTGGCGACCCCCGTGAAATGGTCGTTCGACCCCAAATGGGGTCCCGACCCACAGGTTGAGAACCACTGTTCTAGAGAATGATGAAGACTGTCATATCACGTGATACAATCATATGTTGATGCAATTACTTGAAGAAGTTTCCTCTGTGTTTAAGCAAATCAGGTATTGATTGTACCCTTCTGTCTTCTCTTGCTATACTTGCCAAAGCGCTGTGGGTGAAATGGGCTCCTCTATTCCTATTGCCACTGGCATTAGTCTAGCCTGAAAGGCATAGTTTTAATATGCAACTTTCTCCCTGTACTATCCTGTTCTGAGGAAGAGAATGAAGATCAATGCAAAATGAGCCCCCAGTCACATGACTATGAGAAAGTGTGCTAGATGGTTGCTATGGTTGCTAATGTTGTTATCCCTTCCTTTAGACAAAGGAAGATAGGCAGCTGCCCTTCACCTAATCAGATTACTGGTCTATGTAGCCCATGTATCAGCACTGGCCGCATGCTTCTAAGGCTTCAGGCAAGAATTCTGAAGACTGAACTTGGGAACTATTGCATGTAGACCATGTACTCTTTCCCTGAACTTCCTCCATCCAGTCATGAAGGTCCTGCACCACAGCCTGAATCTTGAGACAAGAAGAACCGAAGAGAGGCATCAGCCTGAAATCAGACTTCCCCAAATTGAGATTCACAGAGAGAGTGTATTCCACAAAATTCCATGAAGAATGATATTTCTTTTTTTATATACCAGGGAGCTGATAGGTCTGTTTATCTCTTTATCAATGCAGACTAGGGGATTATTCCTTTCAATCTGTCCAGGAATTAGGCAAACTTGGAATGTAGAAATCTAGTCAAAAGCTTCAGACATGCTCCAGACATGTTGCAGCAAATGTTTCTATTTTCAGATATCCTACACTTCAGCCCAACTCTGCTTGACTAAACCATCCTCAAGCATTTTTCACATTCCAGCCACATGGGCTCCTGTTTATGATCAAGCAAAACAGTTTGTCTGGAAATTATGACAAATATGCAGTTCTCATTCATAAGAGCAAAATCTCCCTCAAGTTGATCTTGACTCCTGGTGATTTTATGAAATGTCCATGTAGTTTTCTTTGTGACAGTATGGAAGCAATTTGGTATTGAGCTCTTCTTCTAATTTCCCAATCTAACCTGTAGTCCTGGGATTTTCTAGTGATTCCAGTTCAAATAATAACCAGCCTCAATTCTGTAAGCTTTTTAAAGAGCTTACACTCGGAGTTGGATACGTGCTGGCCAGTCCACATTCACAAAAAATACAATTTTGCTAGATTAAAAACTGAAGGCACTACTAATGACTTGACTAATGCCATCCTGTGTGCCTTAAAGTTTTGTTTCAGCAGAATAAATCTTGCAGTCCTTAGAGAAAAGGCTAAATCAAATTAGAAAAAAAATGAACAAAACAAATTATAACTCAAGTTTTAGCAAATGTTTTGCTTCAATACATAGAAACCTGCTGGAAAACAATTTGATACATGGTTCCTACCTGGGAACAGGTGAAATGGGCTGTAGATTTAAGCAACTGAGATTCCATTCCTTAGGCTGCAGGGCTGCTATCTGTAGCTCACTGAGTTTTATCAAGTTCTTTCAAGAAGAAAAGAGATAAAATTAGTTTGCTTTAGTACAGTTGCAATATATCATTTCAATCTCACTTTTTGGGATTCGTACTCCAGAGACTATTTTTTTGTTCACAGCTGGATAATATGAAAGGTATTTTATTGGGGAGGAAGCCTGAAGTAAGACGGACTCTGTTCCACTTGCCTGCTAACTTTTATAGTCACTTTGAAATTTGAGGCACTTTGGCATGTTTTCAATTTGCATATAAATTTTTGTCACCCTGTTTCATGTTATTACTATTCCTCAGTGCATAGTGTTAAGTCTCAGCACAAAAAAGGCTTCTTAATACCATTGTAAGCCTGGTAATGCGTCTGGGGGAAAAGATGCAAAAAGAATGTTGTAAAAAAAATGCATATGTGCAGAAGTTATCGCTGGCACCCAAACATGTAGAGACAAATTCAGATCATGAATATTTTATTAATATTTGTAATCCTAACCCGAGTTTGGATGTGTTCCTTTCCTTTCCTTCCATACTGGTTGAATGTATGAACTGTGAACCTGGACTACATCTGTCTTTTGTTGTGTTCCTGTTACATAAAGAGTCACCACGGGACTTACTAACCTGCATGCATATTGCCAATGCCAGATGTTCTACAGCCTCACCTAGATTGCAATCATTGCCTCTTGTTGGATGTCCACGAAAAACATTCTGTCCTGAAAATGAAAAACAATTGCACCCATGAATCCAGCAGCCTCTTCTTGTGGGAAGATCTTTGAAAAAAATGCTGCAAGAAGATAATTGACACCATTAGCTAAGTTACTGCTGAGCAAAGGTGCCTTATGTATTATAGAAAGCATAGAAACACATCAACTTGCAAATAAATAGATAATAGACAAATTAGACAAAAGTGGGGTGAAATATATATTGAATATATAATTATTGCAAAGGTAAAGGACTTTTTCAGAGTAGGAGTGCCAATTGATAGCATGTATCACAAAGCAGTGATGACTTCTCATACATAACTTGGCTGACAAGGTTTTTTTTCAGCCACCTAACAGTGACAACAAACCATTAGGTGCTGACAAACTCACATAAAGTTTTGCATGATTTAATCCTGCAGAGATGATTGGGAAAAATCAGGAGAAGCTTATGGGTTACAAGCAAATTATGCCTTTTGTTGGCACTTCAGAATCACCTCACTTAATAACTGGTTGCTTAGCAACCATTCAAAGTTATGATGGACCCAGTTCTGGAGTTCTGATAGCTGCACACATATCCCCATGGTCACATGACTGCATTCTGGGTGCTTGGCAACTGGCTGAATTTTATGGCTGCTTGGAGGGTCCTCCCCAATCATGTGACTGCAATTTATAATGTTTTTTTGCTGGTTTCCTACCTTTTCTGTCAGTTTTCAGTAATAATATCCATAGGAATACACTTGCATCAATTGACAACTGTGGCGTTTGCTTAACAACTGCCACATAAAAATCATAAAATCAGGTCCGGTCATGTGGGTGCCTCAGCTTATGGCCATCATGACTTACAACAGAAACTCCAGGCTTCGTAAGTCAAGGACTATCTGTACCTGCTTCTTCCGCTACTGAAAGCGGTAAATCAAAACAGAAATGGTGCAACTGCGGTAAACATGCTCTGGAGGACTGAACATATTGTGTGGCACACTTTTTCTGAATGCTTTGCACAGCTGCACTAAATGCCATTACTGTAATACGAGTACTTTCTGTGCTTTTACAATTTCTCCCTCCTGCCACCTTAACAGTTACAATTAAACTATAAGATTTTAGAGGACCTCTGAAGGAAAATAAATCCTCTCATCCAAGGATCCCATCCAAATTCTCATCGCCACCAGCAAGACTTTTACTCGGAAGAGTAACCCAATAATTTCTCCAGCCTTCTCCAACTCAACTGGATTAAATCTCAGTTGGATTACAACAACATGACCTCCTGTCTGCCATTAGGTTGGACTGTCCCCAGCAAGTTTCAAAAAGAAGTTATGGTGTTCCTTGGAAGCCTTCTGTTACAAAAAGGCTAAATAGTGCAACTTTCATCAGGGTGACAAATAGTTTTGGATAAAACAATTATTTCCAGTGTTGTCATAATTTAAAATGTGCCATAGTGCAGGTATATTTTCCCTTCTTTCTGCCATGTATTAATTCAGTAACTGAGCACTAGCTAGTTTATTTGCAAAATACATAGATGATACATAGAGTATCCTTATTTGCTTGCCACATATATGGAATGGTGTATCTATATCTATATTTATCTCTATCTATCTATATTTATATCTACATATCTATCTATCTATCTATCTATCTATCTATCTATCTATCGTGTGTGTGTGTGTGTGTGTGTGTGTGTTTTCTGAGGTTTTCGCGGGTGTTTGTATGTAGGTCTTTGGTTATTCGGGTTTTCTCCTGCGTAAAATTGGAAGTGTCTTGGAAGTCCAAGACACTTCCAATTTTACGCGGGAGAAAACCCGAATAACCAAAGACCTACACATATATATATATATATATATATATGTAGTTGTTAAATGAATCACTGCAGTTGTTAAGTTAGTAACCCAGTTGTTAAATGAAATTGGTTTACCCATTGACTTTGCTTGTCAAAAGGTCACAAAAAGGGATCATATGACCCTGGGACATTGCAACTGTCATATAAGTCAGTTGCCAAGCATCTGAATTTTGATCACATGATTATGAAAATGCAGCAATGGTCGTAAGTGTGGAAAAATGATAAGCTACTTTTTTCAGTGCCATTGTAACTTTGAATGGTCACTAAGTGAACTGTTGTAAGTCAATGACCGGCTGTATGTCGAATAGTGAGAGTCAGTTTTCCTGCTTTGTCCTACTGATAACTCCTTTTAATTAAGCCATAATTAAGCACAATGGGTCATATAAACTAGTATCTCCAATGAGGTGCCCAGAAGTTCTCTTTGTTCTCTCTCAGGATCTTCAAGTTGTATATACAATTACAGAAATAAAGTATCTATATGCAATATTTTTAAATGGTGGAAAGACATAAATGCAAGTATATAGTTTTTTCCTGTCTCCCTCCATGAAGCCAGAAATCTCCAAGAAGAAACATACTTATCTGCTTCACTTCACTTCTGACCACCATCCCACTGTTCCGTCTCCCAGTCTTCTTCAAGTTTGGAAATATGAAGTTGTGACTCAGTGAAATTTGTTGCCATGAAATTTAATTGAAAACTGGCAATCTTAATATTGAAAAATGACACAGCTTCATATTTAGAAGAAAGCAGGATGTAAGTACTCCAAGTGAAAAATGCATGGATAGCAAAGGATTCACTAAGGGGTAGTAATGTTGCTTAACGTAGGATTCTAGCTATAGAAGCTACTAGGACTATGCAACATTTTGGACTTTAAAATAGAAAGGAGGTTGTAGTATGCATGAACCACTTGATTGTAGCTCCTTTCACTAAATGCAACTTTCTTTATTGCTATATAGGTAGTCCTTGACTTATAACAGAGCCTGTTCATTATGCTTATAGGTCATGATGGTTATAAAGCAGATAATTATGTGACTGACCCTTTTTTACAACCTTTGTGGCAGCAGTCATTAAGCAAATCATATGGTTATTAAGTGAACCCACAGTTATTAAGTGAACACTACAGTCATTAAGTGGACCCATTGTTCACTAAGGTATGTTTTTGCCAAAAAATTAGAAGTAAATGCTGGTTTTCAACAAAAGAGCCGAGGTGGCACAGCAGTTAGAGTGCAGTACTGCAGGCCACTTTAGCTGACTGTGTTCAGCAGGTCAGCAGTTCAAATCTCACCGGCTCAAGGTTGACTCAGCCTTCCATCCTTCCGAGGTTGGTAAAATGAGGACCCAGATTGTTGGGGGCAATGTAAATATATATATACATTGCTTACTGGTGTACACCGCTTAGAGAGTGCTTGCACTTAAAGTGGTATATAAGTCTCATAAATAAATAAATAAATTGTGGTCATGTGACACTGCAAACAGCCATAATAATAATAATAATAATAATAATAATAATAATAATAATAATAATAATAATAATAATAATAAGGCACTACCTTGACGTGGTTGTGGGGCTTGTGTACTCTGAGGAAGATGAGAGCTATGCCAGAGGTTCAACCATACTGGACAGGTCTCATCAGAGGAGTCAGACAAAGAGTGTCTCTCCCATAAAAAATATGGTGAGACGTAAATTTCAGAATGCCATACCGGCTCGGATGTCGCCCGGGTTAACAAGGTCCGTGCTAGATATTGGAGTTCCTGGATATCTGGTGAAAAATGGGTTACAGGACTCAGGACTGTTGGCTGAGCAACCAGGGCCAGCAGCTGCAGAACTACTGGAAGAAAAGGTGTTTACCCGTCGCAGATACACAGTGATGGAAAACAAAGAAATAATGATCTGTTACTACAGATCAAGTCCAACAAGACGAGGATATCTAAAACGAATGCACCAGTTCTGGAAAGAACAACATCCAGAATCAGAAATAACAGAACAGAGACTAGCAGATCAACGCCGATTTATAATACGAAATAAAGTATTTACAGAAACAGAATTGGACGAACTGCAAAGGTTTACCCAGGGCAAAGAAATCAAAGCCTTACAAGAAGTAATTCAGAATGTAGAGGCAAACCAGGGGGAGTTGGCCGTGAAAGAATCCAGTAGAGATATACAACTGTTCTCATTTGGAAACCAGGCACCTCTTCCTCAGGAAGAACAAAACCCTCTAACTAAAGAAATAAAAGAATTGAAACAAAGAATAACTGAGCATCTAGAACAGCACAAAAACAACAGAATAAGGCTGCCTGCATTGAAGCTTGTTCCAAAGAAACAGCTAGCACAAGCATTAAAAGATGCAAATACTGCAATAGCAAGTATAAGCACCAATTCACTGCAAGAAACAAACCAACTAATGTACAGCACAGCTGCAGTTATAACTGAATACCTGGGATGCAAAATCAACAAAGAAGAAAAAAAACAAACAGTGCACCACAAAAATGGAAGGTTAGACTAGAAAATAAGATCAGCAAGTTAAGATCACATGCAAGCAAGCTAGAACAGATGAAAGAAAAGAAGCTGAAGAACAAGAAGACCAAAGAATACCTAATCAAGAAATACCACTTAGAAACAAGGAAGATCAAGGAAGCACTGGAAATAATAAAGCAACAAATAACAGCTATAGCCAGGAAAATCAGTAGATATGAAGCTCGAATTGCAAACTATAGGCAGAACCTCCAATTTCAATCCAATCAGAAACGTTTCTACCAATCCATCAATGGAGAAACTGCAAGGAATCAGTCAGTACCTGACAAGGAAGAAACAGTGCAGTTCTGGAAGCAGATATGGGATAACCCAAAGAAATACAACAAGGATGCGGCTTGGTTAAAAGAGGTGGATGCAAATAAAACAGAAGTTGAAATGAAAGAACTAGTAATAACAACAAAAATGGTAGAAAAAAGAGCAAAGAAAATCAAAAATTGGTCAGCACCAGGTGAAGATGAACTGCATGGGTTTTGGTTGAAACATCTAACTGTTATACACCCACTCATTGCCAAGCAGTTCAACAATATACTACAAGGAGGAGAAATTGAAAAGTGGCTAACAACTGGGAAAACCTACCTAATAATGAAAAATCCAGCAAAAGGGGCAACACCAGGTAACTACAGGCCAATTACCTGCTTACCAACAACTTTCAAATTACTAACTGGTGTGGTAGCTGATGCAGTACAACAGCATCTAGTTGAAAACAATCTCTTTCCACCTGAGCAGAAAGGAAACCGCCCCAATAGCAGAGGAACAAAAGATCAACTCCTAATAGACAAAATGATCTTGGAAAACTGCAAGAGAAGGAAGACCAACCTGAATGTGGCATGGATTGACTACAAAAAGGCATTTGACTCTCTGCCACATGATTGGATAATCAAGTGCCTAGAAATAACAGGAGTCAGTAGAAACATCAGAAAATTTGTGCAAAGATCGATGGCACAATGGAAGACACAGTTGCAGATCAATGGTGAGAAGCTGGGAGAGGTTAATATCAAGAGAGGGATATTTCAAGGAGATTCATTATCACCATTACTATTTGTTATTGCACTGTTTCCTCTGTCAACAATACTGAATAACTCAGGACATGGCTATCAAACATCAAAAACATCTGCTAGACTATCCCACCTCCTTTACATGGATGATCTGAAGCTGTATGGAAAAACATCATCTGAAATAGAATCGCTGCTCAACACTGTCCGTATATATAGCCAAGATATTGTAATGGAGTTTGGCTTGGACAAATGTGCCACACTTACTATCAAACAAGGAAAAATAGTGAAAACTGAAGGAATCAAGATGCCCCACGAAAATAACATTAAGAGTCTGGATGAGGAAGAGTACTACAAATACTTGGGTATCCTTCAAGCTGACAACATCAAGCACACTGAAGTCAAGAAAAAGATTAGAGGTGAATACATCAAGAGAGTGAAGAAGATCTTAAAGTCCAAACTCAATGGAGGAAATACCATAAAGGCAATCAACACCTGGGCAATCCCAGTCATTAGGTACACAGCTGGAATAGTGGACTGGACTCAAGCAGAACTAAAAGCAATGGATAGGCAGACCAGAAAAATAATGACAATGAATCATGCCCTTCATCCACGCAGTGACATTGATAGACTTTATCTACCAAGGCAAATAGGTGGGCGTGGAATGCTACAAGTACATCAGATGGTTGAAGAAGAAAAAATGGCTTTGGAAGAATATCTGAAGAACAATGATGAAGATGCACTGAAATTAGTATATCAGGAAGGCTTACTAACTACTGGAGAGACCAAACTGGCCTACAAGAAAGACCAAATGAAGAACAGAATAGAGGCATGGGAAGACAAAGCACTACATGGCCAATACATGAAAAAAATAGCTGGGAAAGCAGATAATAATAAAACCTGGCAATGGCTAAGAGCAGGAAAATTGAAGAAAGAGACCGAGGGACTAATTCTGGCTGCACAAGACCAAGCCTTAAGGACAAATGCATACAAAGTCAAAATTGAGAAGACAGCAACAGACAGTAAGTGCCGCCTATGCAAAGAAGCTGAAGAAACAGTGGACCACTTGGTAAGCTGTTGCAAGAAGATTGCACAGACTGATTACAAGCAGCGGCATGACAAAGTAGCAACAATGGTGCATTGGAAGATCTGCAAAAAATATCATTTGCCTGTAAGCAAAAACTGGTGGGATCATAAAATAGAGAAAGTCATAGAAAATGATAAAATTAAACTGCTCTGGGACTTCAGAATTCAAACAGACAAGCACCTGCAACATAACACCCCAGACTTAACAATTGTCGATAAGAAAGACAAAAAAGTCTGGATAGTGGACGTGGCAGTGCCTGGAGACAGCAGAATAGAAGAGAAAGAACTGGAGAAGATAACAAAATACAAAGACCTACAAATAGAAATAGAAAGACTGTGGCAAAAGCAAGCAAGGGTAGTACCAATAGTCATAGGCTCCTTGGGTGCAATCCCAAAACAACTGGAGCACCACTTGAACACCATTGGCATTGACAAATTCGCTATTAGTCAATTGCAAAAGGCGGCCTTATTAGGAACTGCTTCCATCCTGCGACGATACCTGTAATACCATCAAACATCCACATCTGCCTATCCCAGGTCCTGGGTAAGGACTCGATAGGTAGACAAAATGCCAAATCCAGTCTGAACATCTGGCTGACTGTGCGATGATCGATAATAATAATAGTAAGTTGGAAGGGACCTTGGAGGTCATCTAGTCCAACCCCCTGCTCAGGCAGGAAACCCTACACCATTTCGGACAAATGGCTGTCCAGTCTCTTCTTAAAAACTTCCAGTGTTGGAGCATTTACTGCTTCTGGAGGCAGGTTGTTCCACTGATTAATTGTTCTCACTGTCAGGAAGTTTCTCCTTAGTTCTAGGTTGCTTCTCTCCTTGATTAGTTTCCACCCATTGCTTCTTGTCCTGCCTTCAGGTGCTTTGTAAAATAGCTTGATTCCCTCTTCTTTATGGCAGCCCCTGAGATATTGGAATACTGCTATCATGTCCCCCCTTGTCCTTCTCTTCGTTAAACTAGACATACCCAATTCTAGCAACCGTTCCTTATATGTTTTAGCCTCCAGTCCCCTAATCATCTTTGTTGCTCTTCTCTGTACTCTTTCTAGAGTCTCAACATCTTTTTTACATCTTGGTGACCAAAACTGGATGCAGTATTTCAAGTGTGGCCTTACCAAGGCATTGCAGAGTGGCATTAATACTTCACGTGATCTTGATTCTATCCCTCTGTTAATGCAGCCTAGCACTGTGTTGGCCTTTTTGGCAACTGCAGCACACTGCTGGCTCATATTTAAGTGATTGTCTACTAGGACTCCGAGGTCCCTCTCACAGTTACTACTATTGAGCATGGTGCCACCTATGCTGTACTTGTGCATTTGGTTTTTCTTGCCTAAATGTAGAACCTTGCTTTTTTCACCATTGAATTTCATTTTGTTAGTTAATGCCCAGTGTTCAAGTCTGTCCAGATCCTTCTGTATCTTAAGCCTGTCTTCTGGAGTGTTGGCTATTCCTGCCAGCTTGGTGTCGTCTGGAAATCTGATGAGTTCCCCATCTATCCCTTCGTCCAAATCGTTGATGAAGATGTTGAAGAGCACTGGGCCCAGAACAGAGTCCTGGGGCACCCCACTACACACTTCCCTCCATATAGATGCAGTTCCATTGAGAATCACACGCTGAGTACGTCCGGTCAGCCAGCTACGGATCCATCTGGTGGTGATTCGGTCTACCCCACATTTTTCTATCTTATCAAGTAGTAGGTTGTGATCTACTTTATCGAATGCCTTACTGAAGTCCAAGTAAATTATGTCTACAGCATTCCTCTGATCCACTAATTTTGTCACTTGGTCAAAGAATGCAATAAGATTTGTCTGACATGATCTATTTTTGACAAACCCATGTTGGCTTTTAGTAATGACTTTGTTTGCCTCTAGGTGTTCATAAATGCAGGCCAGTGCCAAAATGCTTGGAGGGAAAGCTGTTGGAACTTCAGAATGGGTCATAAGTAATTCTTGGGGGGGGGGGGTTGTCATAACTTCTAAGTAATCGGTCATAAGTCAAGGACTACTTGTAGTTGCAGTCATCAGTTCCAACCACCCAACTGAGAAAAAAAGAATCTGCTTACTTAACAGATGCTTACTTGAGTACCTGCATGCTCCAAGCATCTCTTTTAAACCTTTGAACTCAAAACTCTGCACAACCACAGAAACTCCTAGCTTCATCTGCTTTTTTTAGTCCCCTATGACTTAAATATCACTAGATCATAGTTTGTTTAAGTTTTGATAACGAAGCCATAAAGGAGCCATGAAGAAGATTATAGCCTGAACACTAAACACTCAAGAAAGGGGGGAACCTATCAAAAGGCTTTCATTGTGTTCACACTTCGTTCTTCAAGATCGGTCTTCTGGAAAATGTCAGTTTAGATTAGAAGTGGAGAATGGTTTGCTGGAAGTTAAAACTCTGCCTGCCTTAGCCATAAATTGATGACTGTCACAATGAAACCATGCTAGGGTATCAGCCAGAACAATAAGAAACAAGAGAGGTCAAATTTGATTCTTTTCTCCCCCTTGCTTGAATGTCTGTGCTTCTTCAGATTATTTGACTTGGCTTCATATAACTGTTTTTATCAGTGTAGAGATAACATGTAATTGAGTTTCAGAATTCGCCCTGATTGGAAACTGGAGCAGCTGATCTGATGCCAGAAGGAACAGAGTGGAGCATTCTTGTAGCTGACTGTATGAATGGAGTCCACTGAAAAATGTGTCTGAAGGCATGAGGAGAATTTATCTATAGCATCTCATTCATTTACATTTACAAACTATGCTGTTCTAGAGAAAGGTACTCTATGCTCTGAATTAAGTTTCTCCATCATGCAGTTGCTCAACAATGTGTTACAGTGCATGCCATTATTGTTATTACTATTCTAATTTTATCCTGCCTTTTTTATCTATATAAGGTGGCAAACGTATCTAACACTCCTCCTTCCTCCTATTTTCCACACAACAACAACTCTGTGGGGTGGATTGGGCTGAGAGAGAGTGACTGGTCCAAAGCCAGCCTGTTGGCTTTCATGTCTTAAGCAGGCCTAGAACTCATAATCCCCTGGTTTCTAGGTCAGCACCTTAGCTGCTATACCAAGCTGGCTCTATATTATGACACTGAAAATAATTAGTCAGGGATGCCAGTAACAAAATAAAGGCAAGAACCATTTTGCTGAAGTAATGCTAAGTTAGGACTGTCCATAGGATTTTTCTGTATCAGTCAAAGGAAGATTAATTTTTCTGTCCTTTATCTTAAATTTCAAGATATAAGAGCACTTTTGGTCATTAAAAAAATTAATTCCTGCAGGTGTTAAGCTTTAGCACTCATTTACTGTACATCTCCAAAGAAACTCACCCCATAAAGTGTCTTGTGAACAATCCACAGTAATGATTTCAGGATTTTTCCAAGCCTCTGAGATCTCTTTAGGTTTGGTACTGCCCACGACCATCATATCAGCATCAGGAAGCTAAGATGGATAAAAGAACGTCCACTTGATTATGGGATATATCTGGAAAGATGAAGTGCTGATGCTATATTTAATCTGCTATAATCAGAAAATACATAATTGAGAAATGAATATGCAGATATGGGCTGTATATGTATAAACTAAGCAACCATAATTGAAAATTGGTTTGTTTTAATGAATCCTAGCAGCAACACTTTACTTAATTATCCTATCTCTTTCCTGAAACTATGTAAAACAGTCTTGGGGGGAAAGGAGAAATAAGAGCAAACAGCTATGTCAGCTGTCTTTCCAAATCTGAGCCTTGCTGAATGTTGGTTTTCTTTTATAAATGAATTAAAATTCTATTAAACACAATGGACAAATCTGGGTGCCTTGCTAAATTATATTTTAGTGTTATATGAGCTTAGATGTAATACAAACTTAGATCTCAACCATGGTTTTGCTTATTTATATGTGTTTATTAACAATAGCGAGATAACCTGCCCCAGTCTTAATGGATTTTGGGCTGAATACAATGGCAAGAAAGAAAAGCAGCAGCCTAACAGTACAATCTCAATCAAAAAAACAAAAAGAGATGCATTCAGTCTTTTAACTGGGGACAAGTTGTTGCTGAAATAAACTTGCTTTTGAAATATCAGCCTCACAAGGTAGACCAGACTAAAACATCGAGGCCTTGTAGGTCAGGCATTACTTTTAGTGTGACCCTTATAGTAACAGAATCATGCAAGTCTAAATGTGCTTTCTCCTTCCTTTCCTTTATCTTTATATGAGCTAGGGAAGGGCTTATCTCATAAGTTTTCTCAATTTATTTTCTTGGCCCTGGCTCAAGCCCCACTTATCTGACTGTCCCTTGGTAGCAGTTTTTCCTCCTGTCCTTCAAGGCCACTCCCTCCACATACTGTCAAAAAAGTGGAGGTTGCACCATTTTCTGATGAGAGTGAGTTCCCCAAGGTGGAGGTTATCATAGGCAAGTGTCACCCTTGCGAGGCACACTAGACAAGACCCACATTAGCCCTATTTTTAATTGTAGGCTTATATTAACAGAATCCTTCAAGTCTGAAAGCACATCTCTCTCCCCCCTGATCTTTACAGTTCAACAGCCTAGCAAGCGTTCCTTCTGAGATGTTTGCTATGTCTCCATTCCTTTTGTGACCTCAGCTGCTTCTTATCTGAGCATGGTCTAGACTGTGGCTCTTCCTCCTGTCTTCCAAGGTCATTCCCACACACCATTACAATGGATCTGTACCCAATGTAACCTCAGGAGGAGCAGAGGTGGCCAATATGATTTTTGTGGATGACTAGAGGAGCAGACTATATGAGGCATTGCCTCATATATTCTAGGGCTATACCAGGTAGGACTTTAAATGATCAGTATTTGGATTAGGCTTGGAAACTTCCTTGCAACCCATATTCCAAATTTAATTTGTGCTATTTTTACAGTGATATATATGTCCCACCTAAAACATAGCTGCTGCTTTTTTAAAACAGCTGCAACTTACAGAAAAGTCTCCAAAGGCAGACCTGGATAGTGATAAGGACATGAGTTATTGACATCAGGACAGTTTATGGGGTTATCTTGTATCTGAAAGTTTAAGAGCTATAATATAAATAACGTCAATCACATTTTAGGACCTGCTTTCCTATGATACCTATTAGGATCTTTCTGAATTTTACTATTGTACTTTATTATGTTATTCCAATACACTTTTGGTTATTTGAAATTTAATCCTCTTTTTCATTAATGAAATGTGAGGAGTGCCCAGGCTTTATTAATTGGCTTGCTTTGTCCAAGATGCATTAGTATTCCCACAAACTACTAAGAAATTCAAACAAAAATAATTAAAATTAGTTTGGCAGGACTTGCTCTTTATAAGTTAATACTGATCTCTAATCCGTACTAACATGGTGCTATTGAGACAGTACATCACAGCATCCTGACATAGAAGAGAATATATGTAACTCCGGGTTGAACTGTGGTGCTCTGCGCTTGGTTGTTTGCTTGCAGGCATTTCATTACTCAACTAGGTAACATCTTCAATGGATAATGAAACATTTGCAAACAAAGATGTTGGGAAAACATGTAAATTTTAAACTTGAACTTTTTTTATTAGGTATAATGCCAGAAAAGACTGATAAACAAAGCATATATTTGATTTTACATGTAATAACAGCAGCAAGAATTATATTTGCACAATATTGGAAATATGAAGAAATACCATCAGATGAAGCAATAATTAAAAAAATATTAGAATGTGCAGAGATGGACAGACTGACTTTGAGGCTGAAAGAAAAAGAAGAAACAGAATATTATCAAACTTGGGACTTATTTTATCAATGGCTAGAGAAAAGAAAAAAGGATTAGGAATTAAATCGATTAGTGAATGTAAAATTCAGACAACACGTTTGTTGAACAAGCACTATTGAATGTATGAAAAAATCAATAAAAATCTTATATAAAAAAGAAACACTTGCAAACAAACAACAGAGCTCAGAGAGCGCCGAGAATGCCACAATACACTATCCCAACTGCACAAAGAGGTGGAGTAGAACAACCTGTCTTAATGGTCTGATCCACCTTGTAAACAATGTACATTTCATATTACAAAGGATCTCCCATAGACTAAGCAAGGGTGAAAAATAATAATAATAATAATCAAACCCATTTCCTTGCCAATGCACCATATGGTTCCCAATTAGCCCGTAAAGCCAACACAAAACACATGCTATTTGTAATTGAAACCAAATGTGATAAAAGACTGACAGAAGTGTGAACACTTATCCAAAGGACAACTAGTTACACATTGTAAAATGTTTTAAAACCCATTAATGAGATCATGCTGCAAAGAGTGAATAAAAAAAAATCGTGTGAAATCAATTCTTATGAGTGGGGAAATATTTCCTATGCTCATTCTCATGGGACTTAATAGCATTTTCTTCCAGAAAACTGCACAAGATTAAATCCAATAAATACTTTGAATCTTTAGTTCATAGCATTACACAATTTCAGTGAGAATTATGCTAGAGGATTATATTATCTCCCATTCCCAGAAAGAGCATAAAATGTTAAATCAACACAAATTCATGTGCTAAACCAGTAGGTCCTAATCAAGATGCTGTGTTACTGAGAACTGCATAAAGATTGCATTTCTCTACAGTTGACATCAATTTCTTAAAGCGACATCACAAACTTCAGGATCAAATAATCACAATTTTTAAAAAGAGGATGTTTTTCACTAAGACAAATGGTAGGTTTCTATTAACGAAATAAAGAAATCAGGTACTGAAAACAATAGGAATTAATGAGAACTTTTTAAATGCAATTTCAGCTGCTAGTTATTGAAGTAAAGGCTATGGCCAGGACTGTTTTTGAAACTATGCGGAAATGGCAATTTGTCCAAATGCCACAGTTCATAAATTAGCAAATCAGGATCAACACAGTTGCATAACATGGTTACTACCCTGATAACAAATAGGTTCCTCATACAGTTCAATATTGAAGTTTAAACCTGTAAGACCCTGTAAAGCTGGACTCTTAGGCTTTTAACATTTCAGTGCAGATATCTGTCAATGTCTTTTGATATAGATAGTTTTTGAATGACAAAAAGGGAAAGAGATCCCAATAAGTGTTTCTGAGCTATGGTCCCTTATTATGAACTCTTGAAGTTAGGCCAGAACCTCATTGTGGCCTCCTAGAAGCTACAGAAGGCCAAACATTTCCAGGTATTTGGGGAGTGAGCTGACCGCACTGCACCTATTTGTATTACATCAACACTTGATTAATTTATTGTGACTTTATGTTTTGCTGTTTTTATGTTTTAGGAAGTAATCTATTGGGAATCTTTATGGAGTCTGGAGACATAACAGTACAATCAATCAATATATCTACATTTTTCATCTCAAGGACTAATAACTTTTCTCCCCATGTTTGCAGATCATACACAGGTGTTTCCTCTGTTCGTAACAGGACAAGAATGCTTGTTTCAAAACTGGGAACATTATTATAGTAGGCTATCCAACAATGGCTTTGTGCTAATGAGAATCACGTCCATTCAAGCAAAGCAGGACACCCAATTACTGCTGCAATGCCCTGCTAATTCCACAAGTCATCAAGAAATGCTTAGTCTTGTTCTTATCACATTGACAGGTACAATGTGTCTGTCCCTGATGTCCAAGTCCTCATTCAGTTCCACATAATTGGCTGACATAGGATGACATGAAGCTGATCCCTGGGCCTCTCCCACCAGATATCCTCCAGATGTGGAGGCACTGTTGACTGGGGATTCTGAATCTTGCAGTCCCCATATATCCGAGGATTACTAGATTGGAAGGATTAACTATATTTGAAGACAAGCTAAAGAGATATGTACACAAAAACTAAAAGAAACGTAAGTTTAAAGTATGAATCTCAAAACCAAAATTCACACTACACAGAGATTTGCAGTAGTATTTCACAACAGTTTTATTTTTCCCTTAATGGGGCCAAAGGGAAGGTAAAGGAGTCCCTGCGATTGTACTCCACTAGTCGTTGCTAGGGGGCAGTGTCCATCCCCGTTTCAAGGCCATTGAGCCAGCACTGTCTGAAGACCTTTCTGCAGTCATGTGGCCAGCATGACATCGTGGAGCACTGAAGGGGTACCTGTTTATCTACTCACATTTCCATGCTTTTAAACTGCTAGGTGGGCAGGAACTAGGGAAAGAATGGGAACTCACCCTGTCGCGTGCACTCGGGTTTTGAACCTGGGCTGCCAGCTTTCCAGCCAACAAGCCCGGTGTCTTAACCACTGAGCCGCTTTACCACCTTTAATGTAGCCAAAGGCATCTCCAAATTTCCCCATAACAATGGAATACAGAAAGAAGAGGGGAATAATTTTTTTCCCTACGCTATTTTTCATATTAGTAAATCCCATTCCTGAAAAGTGAGTTTCCAGCAGAAAAGTACCGTCATAAACAAATAAATTCCAAGATGGATACTCACTAAACAACCTTATTTAAAACTATGTTTTTTTCCTCTTTTTTAAAAATCATTTTTTTTTATTATGGAAGCAGCAGAAATTACCTTTTTTATTATTCATCTCCATAGAAAAGGTCTCCTGATAAGTTCCTCACCATGCCAACACAAATGTAGAGCTCGACATGTATAACACTGATAGTACTTTGATCACAATCAAGGGAAGAAATCAAGTGGGGACTAAGATCAAAGGCTCTTTGTGGTGATACATAAACTGCAACCTGAATTGTGAAAGGTAGCATTGGTAGCATTTTCACTGAGAATTTGGATGTTTTACATTTTCGGGGTGGTCTCCCATCCATTATGCACACCTTTATACCCACGAGAGTTGAACTCAAGCATTTTAAAGAACAATATGAATTTTTTTCACGATATGGAATCTTTTGTTTCTCGTGATGTGGAGCCAATTTAGACATTAACAGTATTCTTTTAGAATTGCTGTCACTGTGAGTATAACAGTTGCAGTATAACAATTCAAAGAGCAATTATTCACATTTTTCTCAGTTTTATGTAAAACATTCTGATGGTTCACTTGGACCTTTGGTGATTCAGATGCTCTGAGCTTCATGCAGTCTTTTCTAGAAATGATGCGCTATCTTACGAGAACGGCACTATTCCAGCATGCGAAAAAAACGGCACTGAATAATTGGGAATGCATGATAACAATTTGTATCGAAGGTCAAAGAATGTGTGATTTGATTTGCACTCAACTTCAGCACATGAATTCAATTTTGATTAATTTTAAGTTTCTCTAACTACTGTCAAAGAATTTTAATCTGTAAGTATCCTTCAAAACGTTTTTCAGGCAACAATTAGATTTTATTCCTATGACCATATTTTCTTGAAAAGAGAAGCCAATCTGAAAGAGTTTGATAAAGACAAAAAATTAAGACGTCTATGTATATACAGGTATTCCTCAATTTACCACCATTCGTATAGTGACTGCTTGAAATTACAACAGTATTGGAAAAAGTGACATGATCGTTTTTCACACTTAGGATGGTTGCAGGATCCCCAGGGTCACGTGATCAAAATTCAGACCCTTGGCAACTGACTCATATTTATTGACAGTTGTAGTGTCCCGGGATTAGGTGATCACCTTTTGTGACCTTCTGACAAACAAAATCGAGGGAAAAGCCAGATTTATTTAAGAACCGTGTTTTACTAACCTTATGACTGCAGTGATTCACTTAACAACTGTGGCAAGAGAGGTTGTAAAATGGGGCAAAACTGACTTAACAACTACTTGACTTAACAACTACTTGTTTAGCAATGGAAATTTTGGGCTCAATTGTGGTCATAAGTTGAGGACTATCTTACACGTAGCTACATATATTTGTTTTTGTTTTGTTTTCCACTTCAGTTTTTTCATTTGGAAAGTTTCTTACACTATTTGAGGATTTTTTCCCCTGTTTTTTTTATTTCTAATTCTAAATTACTGTAATAAAATAAAAAAAAATTTATTATAATTGTACAATTATCAAAATAAATATCTAAGTACAATGTGATGCCATAAAGAGTAAACCAGTTAGGACAGTTGCCAGAATTTTTAAATTTAAGGAGGCTGTTTCGACATTGGGGACAACAATTATGCTTTTCCGAATTTCCCTGTACAAAATGATACAGTAACATAAGCAGCTGTAAAAACAGAATCTTTCCAATGGAGGCATATCTTAGCATCACAGCTGTTCAGTTTAGGGAAAACATATTTTATAGTGTCAATTATGAACTCCAAATAGAAAAAGATCAGCCACCTTATTTGACTTGGCTGCCACCTGCTGGAAACCTGTAGAGTACTGGAAGCTGGATTCTAATTGAGTCAGAGAAATTGCAATGCTTTTGCATTACATAGAATGCCAGAATTTGCACTCAGTATCCTCAAGTCAATTGCTGGAGCCAAAACTTAAAAAAAAAAGCCCACGATGACAAAGCTTCCCTCGGCTTCATCAGCACTGACACTTCCTTGGTCCTGTTGCCAATGAATGAAAATCAACATCATCATCAACAACAAGGGGATTCATTTGGTGTCTCTGGGAAGATGTTTCAACATATTTGATTGATAAAGCATGACAGTGACAATGAACATATATTGGCAAGTACAATGCAGTTTATGTCAAGCAAGTGGTGAACAGATCAGATTTTGCTCTTCAGTAGGGGGAACAGTAAACAGACTCTGCTCTGAAAATTGAAACTTGAGTCAGAATGACGAATGGAAAAAACATCTGAAAAACTCTTGTTTTGGGAGAGATACTTTCAGCTTGCAAGATTCTTACAATTCTAATCTTACAATAAAGTTAGTATTCACTGCATGCTTCTTGTCTGGACTACCTCAAAGGGTTAAGAGCAGGTCACTAAGAAATATATGAATAGGAGAATTTTTTTTTTTGCTCAAAGCATGTGAATAAGTGAACAGGCTTATGTAAATACGGAGTTGAAGATCGGTGGCTGAGTATATGGAAGAAGTAAGGCATGTAGGAGAATAAAATGAATGCTTTGTGAATGGCTCAACATGGAATACAGTAGAGAGGAAGACAAGGATGCTCACAATGGAGAATACAACAGGCTGTTTGCATAGTGTGCTGTGGCTGCTAGACCCAGCATATTGCTTTTGATGTGTATTCCCCATTGTGGACCTTTTTTACTCTCTTATAGTCCCTTCTCCCCATTGAATATAAATAGAAAGATTAATTCCATTCTTGTTCATTATCCCAGCAGGTGTGAAACTGATTAATCTTGTCAGTGTCAAGCTGGTTACCTCAATACCCAAGGGATGACCATTCCAAGGTGTCTGGGAATGAGGAAAAAGAAAGCACAGTTCTCGTCATGTGATTTCCCACTAAGTAACTGCTTTGCTTAGTGATGAAGTTGCCAATCCTAATTGTGGTTGCTAAATGAGAACTATCTGTATACAGCAAGATATGTATACAGCAAGGTCAGAAAATAGAATAAATATATGAATCAGAATACTTTGGTAAAATGTCTACTAATGATGTGGGAATGGGCAGAGAAATTTTAATAACAGTGTGTGTGTGTGTGTATGTCTGTAGAAAGCTAGTGGTATGTGCGTGCAGTACAGTGCAGTGAATTTTGCAATCCATAATTTATGCCTTTACTGCAATATATGCACTCAACCAAATGGAACTTATTAAAAATGGTTAGAAACTAGGACATAGTGAAATGTGGACCCAGCTAGTAAATCTAGAGATGAAGTAATATATACTTTGTTTATAGTTTTTTTTAATGCTACATTTTTGAAGGAACAAATGCTTTTATAACATATTCAAAATTCTGAATGAGCCATAAAAATGACAAGTAGCAAATAAACTAGGGAGAAAAGTATTACACCCTTGATATATTTACCGTTGTCTGGAGTTGCTTCATGTTCCATGACAAGCTCATAGTCATGACCCCTTTTCTTTGAAGAAGGCACTGCAAGGAAACTTTCAAAGGTCCTTGGACGCCCAAAAGTAATATTTTTTTCCCATCTAGGGTAGTACGTGCTGAAAGCAAAAGACAACAATTGTTCTTATTATCTAGAGTAACAGCAAATTACTAGAGAAACAAAATGAAACAAAACATATTATCATGGGAGCTCAGTGTTCCTAAACTGATCTCTCATGTGAACAACTTATAGGATAACAGGATAGACCAACACTAGAGTTTAGGAATTTTTCCTGTGACCAAGACTATTGCGATGAAGAGCAGGAGATACCTGATTAAGTTTGATAGACTAATAGACTAGAAGTAGGTTGTTATGCATGTATAGGAGGAATGGTGGTTTTGGTGTGAATAGCAGAACTATTAATGACAACTTTAACAACATTAATGAAATCCAGTTTGGTGTAGTAATTAAGGTGCTGGCTGAGAAACCAGGGGACTGTGAATTCTCGGCCTCCCTTAGGCATAAAAGTCGGATGGGTGACTTTGGGTCAATCACTCTCTCTCAGTCTCACTCAACTCACAGTTTGTTGTGGGAAAATAAAAGGAAGATTAGTCATGTTCACCACCTTCAATTACATATATATTAAAAAGGTGAAATAAAAAGATAATATACCAAATTAAAGATAATACATATTTTACTTATAGATGTTGCTTGTTTAATCACCTTAATTGCATCCAGTGCCAAATAGATACATGTGGTATCATATTTCTTTAATTTACAATTGCAATTTCTTACTTCTACACTGTCAAGCCCCCAAAGGCTTGCCATACGAACAGGGACGGGGGAGCACGGATAACAACCTACCAGCCCGAGAAGCAGCTGAGCAGTACCCCGCCACGCCCCACGGCTGCACCAACCGAACTTCAACCGTGCAGACGTCTCCACACGCTACACAACAGACGCCAGCAAAACCCCAGAGACGCCCGTTGCCGACAGCGCCGGAGGGCCACGAATGCCAATTGCGGTCTGCGGAAAGGAGAGCGGCGGCTGGGCCATCTGGGGGCGGGAGGACTGCACTCCGGCGGCCAGACCCAGCAAAGGGGAGTGGGGGGCTGTCTCTTAGCGACCAGGACGGTAGGCAGGGCAAGTTAGGCGGCGGGCAACTAACGCGCAGATCGGGCGCACGGACAACGGGGGGTGGGGGCGGAGTTCCGTCGGGGAAAGGGAAAGCACAGGGAAAGGGTGGAGCATTTATTCATTTGGAACGGATGGTGGTTTGGAACCGGGGGCGGACTCACAGGGTGGAGCACGCCGATATATGGCGGTGGGAGGAAACTAACCCCAGTGCTGACTTTGTCTCACTTGCATAATAAAGTGCTTGTTGGGTGTCAGTGTGTGCCGGTCTTCTTTGCCTTCGCGCTACGGACGACAGCGGATATTCTGACATAAAGTCAGCACTCTTCTAACGTTTCTCCAGCCTCCAGCTCCCACGTGCAGTGGAAGGCTAAGGTATGGCGGAGGGAACGCAGGGCCCCGCCCTGGCCGAGGTGGTGACTGACGGGGCTGTGGATGCGGTCCCGGCGTCGGAGGCGGCGGCGGCCCAGCCGGTAGTGCGGCCGAAACTGCTACTACCTGCAATCACGGGACTCGACGTGGGGGAGGCAGGGGCCGCTAAGCCACAGGAGGAGTGGTGGCAAAGCCCGGCGGTAACGGGATTGCAAACCGAACAACTACTAACACCGAAGCCGAAGCCCGGTCATTCGGGGTGGAGGGAGAGACGCGCCACCATGGAGGATGATGAAGACTGGAGCTACTCTACGGCCCCGGGCCAGGAGACCATGGATATATTGCGCCATCGGTTTGGCAAGGCAAGTTATAGGGGCGCCGCCAATATGTGGCAATCGGAAGGGGATGCTGCGGGCCGTACCCCCTCATCTAGGTTCCGCCTGAGTAGTCCGCGGCTGCGGTTGCCTACTCCCACGGGTGGGTTGAGAACCCTGGGTCTCCCTTCGACCAGGCCGCCGGGTCAGGCGCACTCAGCTCGGCCGGACGGCCCCAAGGATGTGGCAAGAGGTCCAGCGAGGCCAGGGGGTGTGGAGCAGCAGGGCTTCGCGGCCGGGTATCCGAACCTCGTGCCAGGCCAACCCCAGGGGCCGTGGGGGCCAGGCTATCCATGGGGGGTTCCTCCTATTCCGGTCACCTTTGATGGGAACCCCGACCACCTGGCAATGTTCTTGGGCCAGGCCATAAGCCACCTGGACCAGTTTGCACAGCTATATGTCTCCCAATGGGCTATGGTCGGCGCCATTACCGCCGCCTTATGCGGAGAGGCGGCTGCATGGGCAGCCGACCTGTACAGTGACCATGCCCGAGAGTTGGGGAATGCGGGGCTGTTCCTGGACGCTCTGCATGGGAGATTTGAGGATCCCACCCGGGCGCAGAGGGCCGAGGCAGACCTGCTGGCGCTCCACCAGGGGAACCGCCCAGCCGTCGAATACGTGCGGGAGTTCCAGAAGTTAGCCGGCCGGTTGCAGTCCTCATGGCCGGAGCGGATGTTGGTACATCAATTCAGAGCAGGCCTAGACTATGACCTACGGCAAGCCTGCGTGTACCGGGGTGTGCCCAACAGATTGAGAGACTGGTTTAGGGTGGTGGTCGAACTCGAGGCAGGCCTTAAGGCTGTATATCGAGGGATCGGGGACGTCCCGCGACCGCGGCGTCCCGGAGAGAGGCCTCGCGAGGGAAGCCAGGACCAACAGCGGATAACGCCAAAACCACCCGGGGTGTCAAAAGAAGCCGGCTTCCGATGTTTTCACTGCGACCAACCAGGCCATCGAGCAGCCGACTGCCCAGCACCCAGCCCCCGTAAGGCCGCAACAATTGGTAGAGCCACGCCCGTAAAGAAAGCTACGGAGAGTTCGAGGGCGACTATTCAACAGCCAACCCCAGGGGCGAACAAGGGGTCTCCGGTCAGGGCGGAGTCTACGGCCATGGCACGATACCAGCTGGGAGACGAGGAGGATGGCCCTGACAACGTATTGGCCGATCCAATGGTGAGTGACTCTATTAATCCATTCATCCTCCCTATAGTCCTCACGAGTCTGGTAACAAGGGTACAGAAGGCGTGTCAGGCCTTGATCGATACGGGGTGCACGCGGTGTCTGATGAGTAGGAAGGTAGCGGTGGACAATGGGTTCCGGATACATCCATTACTGCAACCGATACGGTTCGAACAAGTGGATGGGTCCCTGTTGGGAGGAGTCCCCGCAACTCACGTGACGGAACGGGTACGCATGGACCTAGGAGATCATTGGGAGGTGTTGCGGTTCATTGTGGTGCCCGTTTTGGCTGAGACTGTCATATTAGGGTTGTCCTGGCTGGACAAATGGACCCCAACCATTTGGTGGGAAGGAGGGTACCGTAAGGTGCGTCTGGGGAGGGGCCCAACGCCAGAGACTGGCAGTAATGGAGGCCAGTTGCCTGAGGCCCAGGAGGTAACGGCGCGACTCCAGGAGGAGGGGGGGAAGTGACGTACCCTGAGGAATATAGGGATTTAGCAATGGTCTTCAGCGAGGAGGAGTGTAATCACCTGCCCCCTCACCGGTCAACGGATTGCGCCATAGAGCTCTTGCCGGGGGTTAAACTCCCGAAACCCCGGATGTACGCTATGACATCACCAGAGGTGCAGGAACTCCGTAGATACATTGACCAGAATTTGGCGCGGGGATTCATCCAGCCTGCTAGGTCCCGAATAGCGGCTCCCGTACTTTTCAAGGAAAAGAAGGATGGGTCGTTGCGCTTATGTGTCGACTTCCGAGGGTTAAACGCAGTATGTGTCGAGCATGTATACCCCCTCCCCCTAATGAAGAACTTGTTAGCGCATTTGGGAACGGGACGCATATTTACCAAATTGGACCTACGGGAGGCTTACTATAGAGTACGAATCAAGGCTGGCGACGAGTGGAAAACGGCATTTAACTGTCCGTTGGGTAGCTTCCAGTTTCGCGTCATGCCGTTCGGGTTACGGGGGGCCCCGGCGGTGTTCATGCAGTTGATCAATCAGGTGTTGCATGAACACCTATACCGCGGGGTACTCGTGTACCTAGATGATATTCTAATATATACCGCAACAAGGGAGGAGCATGTCAGTCTGGTGAGGCAGGTGCTGCGGAAGTTACTGGAAGCACAGCTTTATGTGAAGTTGTCTAAGTGCGAGTTCCACCGGGAGCGACTAGATTATCTGGGCTACCGTATATCGGGGAGCGGGGTGGAAATGGATCCGAGCAAGGTGCAAGCAGTACAGGAATGGCAAGCGCCCCAGACGAGACGCCAGCTGCAAAGTTTTCTCGGATTCGCAAATTTTTACCGCCAGTTCATTCCGTCATTTGCCACCGTGGTGCATCCCCTCACGGAACTGCCGCGGACAAGACACCTGGCGGCGAGACCTCGCCCGAGCCAACGAATAGAGTGGACTATGAGTTGCCAAAAGGCATTTGAGACTGAAAACGTTATTTGCCAAAGAGCCCGTATTGCGCCACCCGGACCAGAGTGCCCCATTCGTGGTACAGGTGGACGCAAGTGATGTGGCAGTGGGGGCGGTGCTGTTGCAGAAGAACAGTGGAGGAGCGTTGCAGCCATGTGCCTATACCTCGCGGAAATTCACGACGGCCGAGCGTAGCTGGACCGTCTGGGAGAAGGAGGCCTTCGCGATCCGCTGGGCTCTGGCAACATGGAGGCATTTGTTAGAAGGGGCCAAGCAGCCGTTTGAAGTGTGGACAGACCATAAGAATTTGGAGGCGCTACAGACCCCGAGGCGCTTAGCCCCCAAACATGTCCGGTGGGCCCAATATTTCAACCGGTTTCGGTTCACACTGAGGTATGTGCCGGGAGGGAAAACTTTTTGGCCGACGCATTGTCGCGGATGCCGCAGTACCATAGCAAACGGGAGGAGGTCATACAGGCACTAATGCCACCTCCGCGGCATGAGACCGCTAAGACTGTAAGTCACAGGTCTCAGGTAAGTGACCTAGAGGCCATTAGGGCTGCCCTGCTGACGGATACATGGGCGAATGAGCATTCAGGGTGGTTGACTACTCGGGACGGTGTGGCATGGAAAGGCGATAAGATGTATGTGCCCGAGAGCCTACGCCTAGCCGTGCTCCGACAATGCCATGACGCGAAACAAGCGGGCCATTTTGGGTTCTTAAAGACCCTACATCTGTTACGACGACAATTCTGGTGGCCCAAACTGAAGGTAGATGTGGAACGGTATGTCAGAGGGTGCCACGTATGCGCCAGTGCCAAACCCCAGGTAGGGAAGCCCATAGGGTTATTACAACCAGTGGCTGATCCATCCCGGCCGTGGGAAGAGATCGCCATGGATTTCATTGTAGAACTGCCGGACAACCGGGGCTACAGCGTGATATGGACCGTGATAGATCTCTTCTCCAAACAGGCGCATTTTATCCCATGCAAGGGCCTGCCATCAGCGCGGCGGTTGTCACGGTTGTTTATTCAACACATTTACCGATTCCATGGCATACCCAGGAGAATTGTATCGGATAGAGGGGTGCAATTCACCGCGAAGTTCTGGAGGGAGTTCGTTCGTACACTAGGGTCCTCGCAGGCGTTGAGTTCAGCGTATCACCCGAGCACCAACGGGGCGGCAGAAAGGGCAAATGCCATGGTGGAAAGATACCTCCGGAGTTATGTGTCATTTCAGCAGACGGACTGGGTGGACCTCTTGCCGTTTGCTGAAGTGGCATATAATAACACCGTCCACAACAGTACGGGCTATACCCCGTTTAAGATAGTGTATGGGATGGAGTTTAACCCCATTCCCGACCTGTCACCAGAGGTAGCTAGCGGCCAGACCCCTCAAACATGGTACTCCCAGATCACAGGGTTGTGGGATCGGGTGAAGGCAGCACGGAGGAAGGCCGAGGCTGCTGCCAAACTCCAAGCCGACAAAAGACGAGCAGAGCACAAACCGTTCCAGGTGGGAGACTGGGTATATTTAGCCACCAAGTATTTACGCTTGCAAGTGCCATGCAAAAAACTGGGCCCGAAATATGTGGGCCCCTTCCAGATCCTCAAAGTGGTCAACCCGGTGACGGTTCAATTACGGCTACCCGCCTCTCTAGGCAAGGTTCATCCCGTGTTCCATAGTAGCCTGCTCAAACCTGCACATAAAAGTCCCTACGCTGACGGGGCACCCGGGCCAATCTCGGGGTCTCATTATGAGGTGCAGGAAGTCTTAGACTCACGTAGGCGTTATGGTAAGACCCAATACCTCCTTCGGTGGAAAGGATACCCGTTGTCGGACGCAACCTGGGTGGGAGAGGAGGATATAAACGCACCTAACCTAATCCGAACGTTTCACCGTAAGTGCCCGGGGAAGCCAGGGCGGGACAGATGCAACGTGGTGTATTCAACCCCTTCCCTTTCCTTTCCAGGGGGACACGTGGTAGAGGGGGCCGCATGTCAAGCCCCCAAAGGCTTGCCATACGAACAGGGACGGGGGAGCACGGATAACAACCTACCAGCCCGAGAAGCAGCTGAGCAGTACCCCGCCACGCCCCACGGCTGCACCAACCGAACTTCAACCGTGCGGACGTCTCCACACGCTACACAACAGACGCCAGCAAAACCCCAGAGACGCCCGTTGCCGACAGCGCCGGAGGGCCACGAATGCCAATTGCGGTCTGCGGAAAGGAGAGCGGCGGCTGGGCCATCTGGGGGCGGGAGGACTGCACTCCGGCGGCCAGACCCAGCAAAGGGGAGTGGGGGGCTGTCTCTTAGCGACCAGGACGGTAGGCAGGGCAAGTTAGGTGGCGGGCAACTAACGTGCAGATCGGGCGCACGGACAACGGGGGGTGGGGGCGGAGTTCCGTCGGGGAAAGGGAAAGCACAGGGAAAGGGTGGAGCATTTATTCATTTGGAACGGATGGTGGTTTGGAACCGGGGGCGGACCCACAGGGTGGAGCACGCCGATATATGGCGGTGGGAGGAAACTAACCCCAGTGCTGACTTTGTCTCACTTGCATAATAAAGTGCTTGTTGGGTGTCAGTGTGTGCCGGTCTTCTTTGCCTTCACGCTACGGACGACAGCAGATATTCTGACATACACACTCTATTGAACAGAGGTCATTCTAAATCACACTCTTTCATACACTATAATGTCCTCTCTTTCATTCATTCATCTATTCCATACACAAACACATAAAACTCATTTCCATTTCGAGTTGCAGGGCATTCAGAAGTTTGGTTCTTCCTTTCTCACTCTAGCATCGCCCCAAGTATGAATCAGCATTTTTAACATTAAAGATATGCAGCACTGGAAATAGTGCTTTAAAACCAATATGGCTAAAATAGGATTTTGAGCTAAGGGCGAACAAATTCAATAAGATGCTTTAAGAGTGTATGGAAATGCTACGCTCCTTAATTCAAGCCTGTATTTTCTTTGGATTGCACAGCTACTCGTGAGCCTAGGAAAACATGCAGCTTTTTTCAGTAGGTGCCACTAGGTTAGGTCCTGTATGTGCCCTTATGCCCACTCCAAAGTAGCTTTTCAGCTTCAAATATGAAATGCCTTAATATCTGTGATGATCACAATATATTAAGAGTCAAAAATATAATGAGACACTCTTAATTCTCTGCCAATTTTTAATGGCTTATTATGTGTAAACTCACAGCTGGCTTAGATGTTCACGAAGAACTCTATCGTGTAGAAGTAAATAAGCAGAAAAATTTTGTGCATATTTATGCATGAAGCACTTTTCTGCTATTCATTAGTCCCATTAACTTTAACAAATGGCACCTACTTTTCAGACTCCTGTAGAAACCTGGAAAATATCGGGCGACATTTAGAAACAGCAAACAGCTCGTTCAGATCATGTTTGAGACATGCATGCGCCTAAATATCATATCTTCTTGCCAGTGATTATTTCGATGATCATGAATGAACTTGTTATGTACCGAGCCTTGCAAACGGCTCGGGCGTTTGCAGGCAGTCCCGGGCAGGTGCAAAGCTGCCCGGGACCAGACAGGCTGTCGCCAGCACCGTGCGCATGCGCGGGTGCTGGCGCGGGAAAAGTAACACATTTACCCGGGAAGCGTCTATATAAGGAGCTGGGAGGTTTGGTGAGCTGCTGAAGCCATCTACTTGTAAGCTGAACGCTGAATAAAGGAAACTGAGAACTTCAACTGCTTCTCGTGTCTGTTTTCCCGCCACGGACTCAACACTGGCGACGAAGGTGGGATGCCTTGCACTACCTGGAAAGGAAGAAGTGTAAGCTTACCCAAGGAGTCCTGAGCGGCGGAAAGGAACGGCGTCGACTCGGCAGCTGCCCGCCAATCCGGTGCGCATTCGGGGGTAGGCTGGCTGATAGACCCGTCTCTGAAGATCTGAAGATGGCGAAAATCGGAAGGCTTTCGGAATTCGACGTCTCACATCCAGAGCGGTGGGAGTCATACGTAGCCAGGGTGGAGAACTACTTCAAGGCAAACCAAGTGAGGGAAGAGAGCTTGAAGGCTGCCACCCTGCTTTGTGTTTGCGGTCAAGACGCCTTCGACATCGCAGAAAACCTTGCAGCACCTGTTCCAGTAGAGTCTGTCAGCTACGCAGATCTGAAGAAGCTACTGAAAGAGCACTTCCACCCCAAGATGTCCGTCATCGCATGGCGCCACACCTTCGAGCAGAGGGATCAACGGCCCGGCGAGTCGGCCAAAGAATTCATCGCCGCATTACGGAAGGCCGCCAAGCACTGCGAGTTCAAAGACCTCGAAGAACGACTGAGGGACCGATTCGTGTGCGGGTTAAGGCATCGAGATCTACAACAGAGACTTTTCGCTAAAGAAGAACTGTCCTACCAAGATGCCTTAAGGGAAGTCACCGCAGAAGAAGCAGCAGGCGGCGCTATCAAGAACATGCGGCCGATCAGAAACAGTCCAGAGGTTGCATCCGTGCACCAGGAAGACGCCCAAAGGAACTCCGAGGAGGATCCGGACGAGGAAGTCGACCGTCTCCACCCCACGACGGAAGAAAAACAGAAGGGAAGCTCTTCAGCTCCGCTCAAGTGCATCGGCTGTGGAGGTCGCCACAGGAGAACCGACTGCAAGTTCCGCTCCGCTACCTGCCGGGCATGCGGCAAACAAGGACACATTGCAGCTGTGTGTCTGGGCCGACGAAAGGTACAACCTCAGGAAGAACCGCGCCTGAAAGGTACCAGATTCCCCAGCCAGAATAGGGTAGGGTTTTGCGCTTCGCGAAGAAGCATCCTTAGGACAGGCACACACAAGCCAATTAAGAAAAAGCTGTCACTCAAGGTGAAGCTACAAGGGGTTCCATTATCTATGGAACTAGACACAGGGTCTGCCTTTTCAATTATCTCCTTGCATACATTTAGGAAGATTTGTTCCGGTAGTGGAACTCAGGCCAAGTTAAGGCCTTCTGACATTGTGTTAACAGATTTTCAAAATTCAAGAGTGTGTGTTAAGGGGGAGGCCACCCTTAACGTACAATACAAGAGTTTTGAAGGTCCACTAGACTTATTAGTAGTAGGGGGTGAACGAATGAGTCTCATAGGACTCGATTGGTTTGAGGCCCTGGGGATACACGTCACAGGACTCAACAGTTTACAAACACTCGACCTACAGGAAGTCTGCAAAGAATTTGCAGATGTTTTCAGCCCCCAGCTGGGCACATTCAAAGGACCCCCTGTGTCCTTAAAGCTAGACCCCACTGTCACTCCCATTAGAATTAAAGCAAGAAGGGTCCCTTTTGCTTTAAAGAGTAAAATTGACACTGAGTTAGACAAACTGATTCAACAGGGAATCCTAGAACCTGTTGATTCCAGTCCTTGGGAGACCCCCATTGTCACGCCTCTAAAGGCAAATGGGGACATTCGCATTTGTGCTGACTACAAATGCACTCTGAATAAGGCATTGCAGCAACATGCCTATCCTGTTCCTGTGGTCAGTCATATTCTGGCCTCCCTCAAGGGGGGGCGCGTTTTTGCAAAGCTTGACCTAGCTCAAGCGTATCAACAGCTGCCTGTTGATGATGATGCTGCTATAGCTCAGACTATTGTGACCCACAGGGGAGCCTTTAAGGTAAAAAGGCTGCAGTTTGGAGTGAATGTCGCTCCTGGGATTTTCCAAAGCGTAATGGAAAACACACTACGGGGTATACCAGGGGTTTGCCCCTACTTTGATGATGTCTTAATTGCAGGAGACTCCACACACATTCTAGCTGAAAGGCTAAGTGCTGTTCTGTTAAGATTTAGGAAGTCAGGCCTCAAGCTCAAAAAAGACAAATGCAAGATTGGGGTGCCTTCTACTGAATTTCTGGGGTTCAAAATTGATGCTGCTGGGATTCACCCTGCTGAATCCAAACTGACAGCTATTTTAGAAGCACCTAGGCCAAAGTCCAAGGCCGAACTTCAGGCCTTCCTGGGCTCCTGAATTTCTACAATTCTTTTCTTCCACATAAAGCTAGTGTAGCTGAGCCTCTTCACAGGCTACTAGACAAACAAGCAGTGTGGCAGTGGTCACATACACATGAGGCTTGCTTTAACAAAGTCAAGGCCTTGCTCACTTCTAACAGTGTACTTGCACATTTCAACGAATCTCTTCCTGTGTGCATCGCATGTGATGCGTCCCCTTACGGGGTAGGAGCTGTCCTGAGCCACCTCAGGTCTGATGGAACTCAGGTTCCTGTTGCATATTACTCCAGAACATTGTCTTCTGCTGAGCGCAACTACGCTCAGATAGACAGGGAGGCTCTGGCTGTTGTCGCTGGAATTAAAAAATTCCACGATTTTCTCTATGGCAGGCATTTCACGGTCTTTACTGACCATAAGCCTCTGCTGGGACTGTTTACCACACGTAAGCAGACTCCCCAAATCATTTCCCCTAGAATGCTTAGGTGGTCTATTTTTCTGTCTGCATATGATTTTTCTTTACTCCACAAGCCTGGGAAAGAAATGGGCCATGCTGATGGCCTCAGTAGATTGCCTCTGCCAGTAGTAGAAGCTGACCCTGCGCCAGCTGTCAACATTCTATCAATCCAAGCCTTGCCCGAGCTCCCTCTTTGTGCCAGGGATGTTGCCGCTGAAACAGGTACAGATCACACACTTTCACGTGTCCGTTCCTGGGTTTTGTCCGGTTGGCCTGAGCACTGCCCTAGTCCTGAGTTTCAGAGTTTCTGGTCCAAAAGAAACGAGTTGTCCCTTTCTCAGGGTTGTCTGCTTTGGGGAAACAGAGTTGTCATTCCCACCTCAATGAGGACTAGGGTCTTAGAATCCCTCCACGAGGGTCATCCTGGCATTGTTCGTATGAAGGCTCTTGCACGCAGCCACTTGTGGTGGCCTGCTTTAGATAAGGATATTGAGGCTAAGGTGCATGCTTGCCACCTGTGCCAACGATCTCGCCCAGAGATGCCTCCAAGCTCCCGTGCATAAATGGGAGGAAACGCAGTCCCCATGGTCTAGGGTGCACATTGACTACGCTGGGCCCTTTCAGGGCCAGTTCTTCTTGGTCCTTGTTGACAGCCATTCAAAATGGCTTGAGGTTGTACCTGTCTCTTCCACCACCACTGCAAAGACTATTCAGGTACTGAGGGGGATTTTTGCTGCACACGGGCTTCCAGATGTCATCGTGTCTGACAACGGCCCTCAATTCCCTTCCTCCGAATTCCAAGCTTTCTTACAGGCTAACATGATTCGTCATGCCACGTCTGCACCCTTCCACCCGTCCACCAACGGTATGGCTGAACGTATGGTGCGCATCACAAAGGACGCCTTGAAAAGACTCACCTACGGGGACTGGCATCACAGGTTGGCTGACTTTCTCCTTTCTTATCGCACCACACCGTCCACTTCTACAGGGAGAAGCCCAGCTGAACTTCGCTGGGGGCGTCAACTTACTACTAAACTTGACCGGTTGCATCCGGACAGACTGCCTTCATCTACTTCACATCCTAGGGCACCTAGACAACTACTTGTGGGTGCCCCGGTTTGGGCTCGCAATTACGGGCCTGGTCATACCTGGGTCCCCGCTTCTATTTCCAGGGTCACAGGTCCTCTCTCCTACGAGGTTGCCCTGGACAACGGTCGTGTCCTGCGTCGGCACATCGACCAACTCCGCCCTAGGCGGGACTTTTCAGATGAGACTCCTGGGTCTTTTCCAGGGGGGAGGGGGACCCTTTGGAGCAAAGGGAAGGGCACGAGCTGCTGCCCATCTCCACTGATGGAGCCACAAATGGCCCATCCCAGGGTTCCGCAATTGCTCCGAAAAGGAATTCATGGAGCTTACCCACACAACAGGCACTCACGCCTACTCCAGCCAGGGAGTCACCCCGGGGGCATACTCACCTTCCACACACATCACACAGCACTCCAGTCACGGAGGATACCCGGGGGCATCCCAACAAATCATTCCCCGCAAGAGAGCTGGCACACAATCCCCAAGGTTGGCCTGACCTTACCCCAAATTCTACAGGGGGTCAAACATACAGGGAGGTGGTCGAGGGACCAAGTCCCGACTACAACACCTCTAGCCCAAATCAGGGAGTAACTGAGTTTTGGGAAAGTACAGGAACCCACACAAGCCCGGACACAGAACGGGGTTCAGGGAATGGTCAGCCTCCTGACAGGTCTTGGACGGACCTAGGAGGTTCAACAGAGACGCCCAGCAGTGGCTATCACTTCAAGGGGCCCGAGGGTCTACAGCTAGGCAGGTCAACCAGGTCACAAAGTGACAGAAGCCCTGGCCTGACGAGCCCGGTGGGCAAGCAAGCAGGCCAGGCATCGGGGCACAGTCCTTGGAAGGCACCAAGGCAAAATAAGGAGAACAGGCTCACATCTCCCTCCAGTCAGGGAACTCATGCTAGTAACCCAGAGCTGAGAAGGTCACAGAGAGCAAAGAAGTCTCCTAAATACTTAGAGGATTACATAACATTGCTGGCTAAACAAAAGCCAGGTAACGATAGGAGCACTGAGAAGCAGAACACTGCATAAAATAAATGTTTATATGTTGGTAGTAGTTTTAGCCCGGGGGAAAGGGGTGTTATGTACCGAGCCTTGCAAACGGCTCGGGCGTTTGCAGGCAGTCCCGGGCAGGTGCAAAGCTGCCCGGGACCAGACAGGCTGTCGCCAGCACCGTGCGCATGCGCGGGTGCTGGCGCAGGAAAAGTAACACATTTACCCGGGAAGCGTCTATATAAGGAGCTGGGAGGTTTGGTGAGCTGCTGAAGCCATCTACTTGTAAGCTGAACGCTGAATAAAGGAAACTGAGAACTTCAACTGCTTCTCGTGTCTGTTTTCCCACCACGGACTCAACAGAACTCATAAACTTGCAACCCACAATTTATTCCTAGTGGGGATTGTGCAAGAAACAATGGGAAGCTCACAGGCAAACCAATAAAGAAAGAAGAAGGATTGGGCAATTTAATTTTTCTTTTTATATGTTCTTTTTTCTGCTTGTCAGTACTGTAAAGGGAAGGTAGAAGCAACAGCTTTCTCATCATTTTTCTCTGAGTAGCATCAATATTTTATGCCCAATAGCAATTCCGATACAAATAAATGGCATAGCAGAAACCACTGCCAATTCCATTGCAAATAAGCATTTGCAATTAGTAGGACACTACATTTGTACCACTTACTTTTAGTAAATAATACTGATTCTGATTTAGCTGAACAACGAATTTGCTGCTTATTTAAAATAAAAAAGTTATCATTGGGAAGTTATATTTCATTCAGGCAGGTCAAACATGAGTCAAGACAAACTAAGAACAGTGATCTGAGATAATAAATATAATTTACTACTGTTTTGTACCTTGGTTTTCCAGAAGTTTGATCACTGCTCTGGCAGTAGGGGGAACCACGCATTCATGTATGTCTCCATGCACTAATCTTGCCAAATTAAAATCTGTTATTCTGCAACAAAAATAAGGGAATGTGACAGTCCTCAGCAATTTATGTATGAAAATGCAAGCAAAAACTTTGGTTTTATTTTTAAAAGAAAAAACACGATACAAGGACAATGCAAAGGCTTCAGAAGCAAGCTAATCATAAGAACTTAGTCCAGCTCTGCCCAGCAGGGTCCTCATATATTCATAAACCATGAAGTCTTAGATTGCCTATCCTTGGTATGCTGATGTTAAAAAAATTATTTATTTCTATCACTGAATCATTTCAATATCTGAAGATATCTTATTTGTATCTTCTGTCCTTCATTCTCCCTGTCCCTCCCACTCCTGGTCCCAACAGCCCAGGCAATTAGTTTGAATACAATTTGGAGGAAAAATGTAGGAGTGACAAATCAGGATTGAAAACTAAAAACTGCACCCCAACACCTGCAAGCAACCACTAACTCCTTTATTCTAGCCTCTGGCTTCTCTAGCCAGCATTTTCGCTCTTTTTGTGGAACCTTTTCTAGATTCTAATTTCTGCCTCTTAAAACTATCCATCCCCCCCCCCCCGCCAGCTCCACTCCACTCCACTTTTTAAGTACAGCAGTTTATACGCTGGTCAAAGCCTAGTGGTCTAAATTCACTTCTGTAAATCACTGGATAGGCAAGTTATTCCCAGTGTTCTTCAGGAGCCACAGCCTGTATCTCTTAAAGACCGCTGCAAAGCTCTTAATCCCTTTGTCACAATGCTACCTAAGCTTTTACACCTGTTTTGCTTGGCCCCAAGAAGATGGGAATGAAGAATATCCCTGAAACATCTAGGTATGACTGAGAGAAATCTGTTATTTGTTTGTATATTAGACATATCTGACTTGTTTTTATTGTTTAAATAATTGGCTTTTGTCATTGCTGGTACAGTGTAGCAGCACAGAAGCATTGGAACAGGATAAAAGATTTTAAGAAGGGCCTTGAAAACAGCATCTGATATCTTTGCGCACTCTCTTTTGTGGGTTTGCAGAATGCCAAGCTCGTGTTCTAACCAACATGATTTACAGAATAGCTTTATATTTAATTTTGGAAAACTTCTACTTATTTTTCCTACTCAATTGATCTTAGGAAGTATGAAATCCATATGCTCGCACCACTTTTCTAAAGATGTAAAATCCAGGTCTGCTCAGCGAAATTTACAAAGTTGAACTTACCCATTCACATCTTTTTCTGGTTTCACAGCATTTAATATTTTGCTTGTGTATGATTCTCTACCAAGGCGGAGGAGGAGGCCATGAATTCTAGGATTCTCATTGAGTTTTGTAATCTCACCTATGACCTAAAAGGTAATGCAAGGTTGACAAAGCCAAATTTTAAAAGAGCCATGTTACCAATTAAAATGTTTTCATACATAAAGTTATTGGAAATTTAAAATATGAAGAAGCTGCCTAACGGCAAATACTCTTTCACTTGCAAAAAATATACTCACAGCTGTGATCATTTGTTAAAAAAAAATCAGTTGCAGCCTTTTTGTGCTTATGTCACATATAGTTAGTCACATGAACTATTCCATGAATCATTCCAGTGTCCAACTGAGAAGTGGTGTTCCATGATAAAAGAACCACATGAGAATGAGGTCACATGAAAGCAGATCAAGGAGATGTGTGGGAGTCAGATACCAGTGCAAAGCTTAAATCTGCAGCAATCGGCAAGTTCAGACAGACAACAGAAAGAGCAGTTATAGCAAAGCTGCACAATTACTGTCAGGAACATTTGATCTATTCAGTAAAAAGAAGGCAACAAAGATAAAATCATAATTTCTGCAAGGAAAAAGTCCAACACATCAGATAAATGAACAAAATGTTGTACATGAAATCTGGACAACATATTCCACTAGAAAATCCATAGGTCATGAACAGACTTGTAAACCACAACAATAGTAGACCTCAGCAAAAATAATAGGAGACTCCTTTTTTCCCCTTACCTATAGAGCTCACTCTACTTGCCTAAATATGATTTAGTAGAATATGGAAAGGGAGGATATTATATGAACGTGAAGAAAGTAGCTGACTGTCTTTTAAGGACTCAATATCTACAAAATGGAAGAAGAGTTATGTGTAAAAGTATATATTAATCAATATTTTCTTCCCACAAGTGTCAGCCTGGGAAATCCATAAGGCAAAAAATACCACAGTTGTGTTCTCTTTTTGCATCTTCCAGCAACTTGCATTCACATGGCATTCAGGCATGCCATCCTTAATACTTGTTAGTGTGTATGTATGTGTATGTGTGCGTATACTCATAAATACACCCTGAGTAAGTTTTTGATTCCTCATAAGTGTCAGAACACGTCCCTGCAATTTTCCTGCCAAGGTATTTCAGAAGTAGCTTGCCACTGGCTGCTTCCTAAGTCTGAGAGAGTAGAACTAGCCCAAGGTCACCCAACTGGCTTTGTGCCTAAAGCAGGACTAGAACTCAAAGTCTCTAGCCTGCTTTCTAGACTCCTGCCTTAAGCACTACACCAAACTGGCTCTTTGTTTCCAGTATTGGGGGCAATTAATAATCATTAAGAGTTGACATTATTAATAGCCATATTCTTTAACTAACTTTCGTTTTTCAGCCTCTCAGAATGGAAGGCCAGGGGACAAAAATATTTGGAAGAACTATAAACAAACAGGCACAAATACATCTGAGATAACCTACAAAGCAAGTGGCAGCATTCAGATGACCTTGGCTAGTCCCAATCAAAGCTAATAGGTTGGATATGGCAAGTGTACTGGTAGAGAATGAGAATGGTAGAGACAGAAAATGAAGTGGCTGGATGGAGTCACTGAAGCAGTAGGCGTGAGCTTAAATGGACTCCAGAAGATGGTAGAGGACAGGAAGGCCTGGAGGAACGTTGTCCATGGGGTCCGGATGGATCGGACACGACTTTGCAACTAACAACAACAACAATGGTATGTGGGGAGGAGGGGAGGAAGAGTTGCTTAGGGAACAATCAGATAAGGACAGCAACTTAATGAAGAGTGAGAAACAAACATAGAAATGATCCTCCCTAATTTATCAGGCTATAAAAAGAGATGGTGAAAGATTTCAAGTTTCAGACTTGCATGATTCTGTTAGCATTACAATGACACAGAATTAGGTCATCGAGCCATGTTCCCTTTCTGATCTACCTGTTAAGGCTGACAGCAAGCCATTGTGAAAGAATAGCATAATAATTTGATGAAAACATTCTGAAAGAAAACACTAATAAGACACTTCTAGATTACCATCGTGGGTACATCCATGTGGGCACCAGAAATAAAGCTTACCTCAAAAGAGAGCTTATATTTCCATTGCATTCTGTCAACTAGCTAGATCTGAAAACTTTGATAATGTTTTGTGGATAAACTTGCCAGAACATTCAATTAAGTTTCAGACGCACTTATTAGTTTGTATCTAGTTTAATCTGAGGGACTGAAACATGAAAATAATCCCGTGCTGGCAGAAACCATAGCAGAACCCCAGGGAAAAAACACTACAATATTAACAAGCAAAACTTTTTTGTGGAATCCTGCAGGAAACTTTTTTTGGTAAACTCTGTACTTACTATTAATTAGGTCTTTATATATGTCAACTATGATTCACATTCAATAATAGATGTCTTTTCATAAATCCACATTTTTGTTAAAATATATAAAATTGTATATGCCTGTCTACACAAGTGCAAGTCCCACTACATTTTATGGTTTATTCCCAGATAACTGGATATAGCACCATAGCTTTAATTTCTTTTTGAAATCCTGTTGATTTATTGTTTGATTATAAACTTAGATCAGATAATTTCCATATCTAATAGAGAAAAGCTTATCTTTTCAAATGTAGCTTTTGACATCTCTCAAAAAGCTACATTTAAGAAAAATAACAATTTATGCATAGAACTGGTTATTTTTGCACAAGGAGTCTTTGAATTTATGCCACACTGACAGTTTTTGTTGTTGCTCATTTTGTAGTCATCCCATTGTAAAATCAGTACATACAAATTATATAAAATAGAGCATGAGATTACTGCAGTGATAGTCCTGAAAATAATTTCCCCAATAATACTGAGTAGAAAACTTTTTTATTTGATCATTTGAACATTTTACATTCAATAGCTATTAGATTCTGATCGATAAAGTACCTTCTGATAGCAAAGCAGAAGTAAATAAACAGCTGTAGTAGTTTTTATTTCAGTAGAACTAAAGATGTCATATTTAAATATCTCAGTGAGATTTTATTTGGACTGAATGTGTTTATGAACAAAGCAACTGCAGCTATAAAACGCATATGCAAGTAATACTATTTTATTCACTAATTTAATTGAATCCTGTAGCTTTTCAGAAAGTAGAGCAAACTTGCATAGGATTGAGATAATTATTCCTAAGATTATATTAAAGAATGGTACCCAGTGTTTTCCAAGATATCAAAGAGTTTATTAATCCAACAATACAGAATATGTAAATAAGTAGAATTTTACCTCATCTTCAGTACTCTCAAGGGGAAGACAAATATGAACAATATCCACACCAATCTATAAAAGAAATGAGTGGATTTTAAATTTAACTCAACCATCTTTCAATACTTAAATTGTTTTTAGTTGTGGAACATTTTTTCCATATTTTTACCTCTTTAGCAACGTTTCTGATAATTTCTTGTCCCAAATAATCATCATCAACCTTGAATAAAAAAAGAAAAGGAATATAAAATTATAATAGGCTAAATAAAATATTCTGGAAAAGCAATGATCTGTCAGTCATAAAAGTAAAAGTGACAAGAAATCACATATTTGAAATTCAGAATATGATTAACTGAACTGAATAGAAAATACTTGAATTCCATGATTAACGTATCAGAAGCAAAGTTAGACAGGATTATCAAACATCTTTCACAAGATCCATGATAAGGAATTGCTTTGCAAATTTTTGAAATTATTTTAGCAAAGTCTGACCCTTTCACATTTCAGACAAATGGCTCTCTTCTTAAAAACTTCCAGTGTTGGAGCATTCACAGCTTCTGGAGGCAGGTTTTTCCACTGGTTAATTGTTCTAACTGTCAGGAAGTTTCTCCTTAGTTCTATGTTGCTTCTCTCCTTGATTAGTTTCCATCCATTGCTTCTTGTCCTGCCTTCAGGCACTTTGGAAAATAGCTTGACTCCCTCTTCTTTGTGGCAGCCCCTGAGATATTGGAATACTGCTATCATGTCCCCCCCTCGTCCTTCTCTTCATTAAACTAGACATACACAATTCCAGCAGCCTTTCCTTATATGCTTTAGCCTCCAGTCCCCTAATCATCTTTGTTGCTCTTCTCTGTACTCTTTCTAGAGTCTCAACATCCTTTTTACATCGTGGTGACCAAAACTAGATGCGGTATTCCAAGTGTGGCATAATGCATACATGGTGGTTTCCTTTACCGAAGATGAAACAATATGGCACAATAAGAAACTGTAGCGTAGTGCAGCTTTTTACACCTGATTCCATAAAGATGTGTTGGATTTCAATTCCTACAACTCCAAGACTGTGTGAACAATGGAGGGCAACAGACTGCCTGCCATTGGCGTAAACCCAATGGAGCATTTGTATAAGTTATGACAATTCCCCTTTCAACTTGTCTGGCAATCCATACTGAATTATGTTCTGAAGCAGCAGAACAAAGGAAGGGATATCACCAGATCCAAATCATGCGATTCTTATTGAGAATGAAAAATTTAAACTCATCTGAAATTTTATTGCAATATATTACATCCACCAATTAAAGAAATATAATAATATATTATTCTTACCAGCTATCTATTCAACATGCAACAGAAACTCTTATAAAATCTATCTCAACTTTCCAGTTGTCATATAGATTTTAATGCCACTGTATATTTATAGATTTTTATTTCATCAGCAGTTATAGTCATATGAATATTGTGACTCCATAATATTCCTTTATTCCACAAAATACAGCCCACTTTTGAAACACAAATCCTGCAGGGTTTATTTTTGCCTTACCTGTATAACAGAAAGTGTTGGCTTAAATCTGGGGTGTTCTTGCTTCAATAAATTCAGGGCTTTTCTTGAGGTTTCAATAATTTCTCTTGAAATAATAATAATAAATGTATTAATGGGTAATATTATTTTCTTGTCAGATAATATCTTTATGGATTTCAGTCTCAGTCATACTTCATTTCAACATAAATATGCAATGCATGTTAACAATGTTACATGTACATCATTATATATCTTAAAGGAAATATATTTTTCTGCCCTTTTTAATATTTCCTTCTCTGGGGCTGACTTCCCACAATATGTTGACTGAGCATAATATCACCACCCACAATAAGTCTCAAGTTGCCTCATCAGACAACAAACTTCGTAAGCTAATAATTCATTTTTTTTTTTTTTTGCCCCTTGTAATTTGTTGGAGAATGCTGTTCATCAGGCACTTCTAGGGCAACTTTTAGCAAGTAAGAGAGAGGTATTTAGGTATTTATTAAGCAATATTTCAAAAGGATTATAGCACGATAAGCTACAAAACTGCAAAAAAACTTCTCTATTTTTGCCAGTTTGTGTTGTGTAGTCTTGATATTCCATAGTTTATGGTGCTGCCTGATAAGAAATCTTCAGTTTCTCAAAAGTAGGTTTTCACCAAATCATAATCGTCTTACAATGCAATTCAATACATACTATATCCAACGTGAGTCGTTTTAAAGTTCAAAGGGACCCGTCTGTAGTTACAGACTTACATCTGCAAAGAAAGCCAAATCTATTGAGCTGTCAAGCATAAGGACTGTCCCTTCAAAACCGCAAGTCAGTATAAACTCCACTCGACAAATATTACAAATCAAATCTTTATTTATCCAAGGCCAGCGCAGAGTATACAAATGATATCAAAGGCTGAACGACAACATGTGCTATTTTCCTCGCCAGCTTTTCGAAAGTCGTAAAACCCATTCGACAAGCGAAACTCAAGCGATAATTGCCCCTGACTTTAAAGAGAAAAGGGACAGGAAATTAAAGATAAACAGCCCTAAATGGCTGCAACCGCAACAACACACACACAAACAGCTGGCTCGACAGCCGCTGTACGTGGCAAAGCTTTGAAGTTCCCACTTAGTCAGCTAACATTCCACATTCTGTAAGCCGGCAGAGCAAAAAAAAAAAAAAAGGATAGTCACGTGGTCTGGGGAAAACCGCGCCTTTCCCTTCCTTCGGGCTGATTGGCTCCGAGAGCCGCCACTTCCTCCTCCTCCACGCCAATTTAGAGGCTTTTATTGCATCAGACCCAACAGCGCGAAGGCGGAGTTTGGGAAGTCTCCCACGTGTAGTGCCGGCCGGCCACTTTCTAGTTGTGAAAGAACGAGCGGTGGAATTTGGCATTTTACATTTCCCCCCCGCCCTCCCACACACCGGGGCAGCCGCCTACCTACCTCAACGCGGAGCTCTGAGCGCCTTCGCTGCCGCCGCCGCGTTGCTTCTCGCCGCAGCGCCGCGTGCTGCTTATCCCTCGCTGGGGCGGGAGCGCCGCGGGGCAAGCGGCTGGCACGAAGTGCAGCCGTCCGCGAGGGAAGCTGCCGACGCTTTTCTTTGCGGGCCCCGCTGCTCTCCAGAGCAGGCGGCGTAAGGCGGAAAACCTCATTGCGCGGGGTGGTGGGGGCGGGAGAAGACGGCCGACGAGAGCCCGGTGCTTCCCGGCGGGGAGGAGTAGCTAGCTGGGCTCTGGGAAAGGACGCGGGCGGTGCGGCTGGAAGGGAGGCGGAGTAGGGTGCTGGCCGGACAGCGCTGGGTTGGCTCCAGCCGAGGAGGCGAGGCGGAGCTAAGCTCGGCAGAGGGAGTCGGTTGCACTTCCTTTCCGTTTTGCGGCCTAGAGATAAAGGTCTCTCGGGGTAACCTAAGGTGCTGGCGAGGTTGCAAACTTAGATCGGCGTTGGACGCCCGCTTATCCTTATGTGGGAGACGGACCCGTTGCGTTTCTGGATTCTGAGCGGAGGTCTTTGTCCCGTGGGAAAAGTGGTTGAGGTCTCAATATTTTCAAGTTGCAGATTTGGAGAGAAAACCTACTGAGTCTTTTAAACACAATTCGGCAATGTCTTGATTAACAAATAAAGCCTTCGTGTTGAACGCGGCTCCTGGTGTCTCTGTGACCGTGTTAATATTTGAAAGGGAAATTTTAAGTTCCAACAGTAGCTTGGGAGATAAGAAAACAGACTGGGAGAAAGCTAGAGCAACTTACACGTTTGTTAAGAGAGAGATATGTGATCATGAAGTTACCAGGAAAAAAAATAATTTCTGAGGAGTTGGTTTTTGTTTTTTTTGTATCTACCCCCCAAAGGAAAATAAGTTGAGTATAGGGTTGCTAGACAGAAATTACCAGTTCATTATGCACTATAGGTAGTAGTCCTCAACTTACCATAGTTGGGACCAGAATTTTGGTTGCTAAGTGATATGGTCATTAAGTGAGTCATCATTTGCACAGCCCTGGTTTTATGAACATTACTAGTCATTAAGTGAATCAGGCTTCCCCAATTGACCTTGCTTGCCCAACACTAGCCAGAAGGGTTTCAAATTATAATCACTTAACTTCAGGATGCTGCAAACTTTATGAGTGCCAGTTGCCAAGCTCCCAAATTGCAGTCATGTGTCAGGGTGTGTGACGGTCATAACTTTGAGGACAGGTCATTGGTTACTTTTCTTGAATCCATTAGATTTCTCAACAGTCATAAGTCAAGGACTACCTGTATGTTCTTGGCAAAATTAAAGTGTTCTTTCAATTTCTCAGTGAGGAGAAGTCTTCCTTTTTACGTAGTAACTTCATTGGGGGCTTAGGAAATCATGACTTATACTTGAATGTGGACTGACTCCTGATACCAGATTTCGTCCTAGATAAATTGCTACAAATTATGGTACCATTTTAAAGTTTCCAACACAAGTCAGAACACAGGTAGTCCTCAACTTACGACAACTGAGCCCAAAATTTCTGTTGCTAAGTAAGACATTTAAGTGAATCTCACCCCATTTTATGACCTTTCTTGTTACAGTTATGGCAAGTAAATAACTGCAGGTATTGTTAGTAACACTGTTGTTAAGTCAATCTGGCTTCCCCATCGACTTTGCTTGCCAGAAGCTTGCAAATGATGTTCACATGATCCTGGGACACTGCAACTATCATGAATGAGAGTCAGTTACCAAGCGTCTGAATTTTGGTCACGTAACTATGGAGATGGCAATAATCATAAGTGTGAAAAACAGTCAAAAGTCACTTTTTTCCAATGCCATTGTAACTTCAGTCACTGAACGAACTGTTATAAGTCAAGAACTACCTAATTTTGAGGTAGCATAGATCTGGAATGCTGGAAAATTTAAAACAGCAGTTGGTAGCCAGGAACAGGCAATGATTGCTGTTGACAGTAGTCAAACGAAAACTGCAAAATCTTTTCCCCACTATGTTAAAGAATTTGGTAGCTGTCCTTTTTGTGTTTTGGATTTTGTTGTATTTGTAGCTGCCAGTAAACTCTGGCAGCTGGCCAAAGACACTGATAGTAGCTTTGCTTTGTAGACTTTACTCCTGGCCTGTTATTTTAATTTTTCATAATTAGATTCCACTCCTGGTAGTCTAGACAGGGCTTTTTCCAAATTAGTTGTAGTGATTTGAATATGTCTTACGGGTGCAGGAAAGGTTATTTTGAGTGAAAATATTAATATTCATCTTGCCTAGCCCTTTCACCCCTTTGACTAGATTACTGGGTATAGAAATCCCACATTCTTTCTATGGCTTGAATGCACTGATTCTGCATTTAAGCTTTAGTTTTGTATTCTCCAGGCTGTTGGATGCACACAGACAATAACTGCAGAACTGCAATTGCTGAAGGTTGGTACAGTCAAGCTTTAAAAGATGTTGCTTCTTTAAAATATAGAGCCTCTGCAACTATCTATTTCTGCAATAGTAAATAAAGTAGTTCATTAAAAAGTCTATTTAAGTAACTGCTGCAAGCAAGTAGTATTTATTTTTTTTCTAAGCAGCATTTACTTACAGGTTTGACATGCTTTAAAGTCAGCTTTTAAGCATAATAGAGGAGAAAAAAGCGGGACTCTTCTACATGTACATATATTTTTTACATAATCTTTACAAAATGAGTTATGTAAAAGTGCAACACAGAGGTTCTATTTCTTATCAATAGAATAAAATGGTAACACATGATATGTTGAAACGAGGAAAGCTGGTATGAATTCATCCAGAATAAGCAACTTAATTTTGCATTTGTCCAGTAGTACAGTATAATGCAGGTACTACCAGTGAATACAAAATAGATTTAAAAAAAAAACTAGTAGACTTTTTTACAAACAATATTACCTGGATAAAATCTCTAAAATCTCTTCAAAGTTTTGAAGGAGAGCTGTAAATTATTAAAGAGATGTGCCCACCTTTAGAATTGGACAATAAAGAATGTACAGTACATGTGATAATGAGCCCCTTCCACACAATATTCTCTGGCCCCAATATTCTAATTTTAGCAACCATTTTTACGTTCCCCATATTTTTGTTCTGCCCACGATAATTAATGAAATAATGTGTTCAGAAGCAGTCAGTGGTTTTGTAGGCCTATCTAGTCACCCAAAGGTTAATTCACATTCTGGGTATGAAAAGGCACCTACTTGATTTTGTTTAGACACAAGAACTTAAAAAGAAAATATATACTTGGAGCAGGCTAAAAATCTGAATACTCTTAGCCTTCTAGAATTGTACATCTATTTAAAATATCTTCAAAAATGTGTAATTTTCTGAGTTACTCAACTAACCAAATGCAAACATAATACTCACACGAATGAATATGTTTTGTTTCTCTTTTGGCCACTGTACTTATTTTATAAAGTAGGTTTCCCCCCCCAAATTAAATATTTTCCTCTAGTTTTTGGGTAGGGCAATAGTGTTATCAAAACAATAAAGCTATCTACATAGCATGAACTACATAAAAAAGTTGGAGGTGACGTTCCTCAACATTTTTTTTTTTTGTTTCATCCAGTCCAGAAAATCATTATCATTCCCTTCGTTTTTACAAAAACAATGTCTTGGGCTCATCCATATTGAATTTTAGCTATTTTTATTCCCTGCCAGCAAGGTTAAAAAGTATTCAAAATATATACTGACGCTTGTCCCTTATATGTTGTTACATAGTTCACTATTTTAACAGATTAACAAAAATCCCCCAGTATAACAAAGCAGACATGACTTCGTTACTGTATCTGGATTCCTAATGCTATATTTATATTATTTTACATATTTTATTAAATAAATCCCTAAATTCATATGAACTTATTTTTCATCTGTTTACTAAACACACTTTTATTTGCAGTCAGCTTTTCTATTGAAGTCGGGGCAGCTTCCTGATGTCGTAAAAATAAAAGTAAACTAGCATTCTACTAAGAAAAAACACCAGAATGATGCATTTCAAAGTAATTCAGGAACCATACCTCTTTCATTACTTATTTCAGTAGAAGGGATTATGTACTTGTTAATTGATGGCTTTGCCAAATCACCAAGTCACTGCTCATGTTCTAAAAATTCTGACTGCTATTATGCTTTGTGACGGAATGTCAGAAACCAAATCCTGTTCAGTAAAATGTACTTCAGTTGGTATTTATATCCTTAATGTCCTTCATGTGCAATTTTGGTTGTATAGATCATGTATTCACATATTTTTTTCAAGTGTTTCAAACTGAAGCTGTTTTACAAAAAAGGTATGTTCAGCAACATTAGCAGGAAAAAAAAATCCCTATTCCAATCTGAAGAAGCTGTTTAGTTGGTTGGTCAAATTTTAAATTTGTCTCTAGATCCACTGCATGATTGATGTCAAGACTGATAAGGGCAGACATGCCCTCTAACTGATTGTCAGAGTTTGGAACCTGTGCCAAGACTCCTTCAAACTGATGCCAAAGCCAGTGTGAAGACTTAGCAGGTGGGTCTTAGGCGGCTGTTGATTTGTGAGTATCAAATTTGTGAGTTGGAAATATGATTTCTTGGAGGTGGGGTAAAAATAATATGTATAGTGCATTGAGAAAAAACGGGTTTTCTAAACTAGAATTCTTGAAAAATGTTCTTGCTTGATCCCGAAGATCCATTTGGTCTGTACCATTTGCAGTTTTACTTAATTAGAACTGTGTGGAAATGTAACTAGTACATACATATAACACGTTAGTACATTTCAGTCCAGTTAAAGCAGTTCATTCTTCTGTGTTACAAATGATTTTTAAGCAAATAAATTACGGATACACAAAATTTAATCACTGAAGATGTTCCATTGTTGTTCTTCTTTCCCTTTCTATGAAATTCTTGTGTATATCACCAGTTCTAATACATACTAAAGTTGTTAAAATTACAGCGTATAGAACAGAATAATACAAATGCAAGGTATTGTTCCTATAATGGTAATTAGAAATATATATACAACAATATGACTTACAAGAACTGGTGATCATACTGTAACTACAGTATCACATTAAGGCAGAACAATGGATATGGGGGGAAGGCAATATTAAACAAAACTACTTGAACTGAGACACTGAAATTTTTCTCTTAGGGATTGGACAATATTTGGCTGATTACTAGATGGCACACTCCATAAGTAATCATTCAATTTGTCTGAATCACCGCATGTTGTCAAGAAAGAATCTGATAGTTTAGAAGGATCCAGCAACTTGCCACTATGAGTTTCTGAAGGAGTAGAAGAGTATGGATTCATTTTAGGATCCAAGTCCTTTGTTTGGTTACAGAAAATCTCTAAGTCAGATCCCTCATCTTCAGATTTAATTTCAACATAGTCATCATCATCTCCTTCTCCGTTGTCAGTATCTTTGAAATTACTAAAATAATTGTGGGTTGCTATTTGTGCCTTTGAGGGCAAGTTCCTTTTAACTCTCAGAATTTTCTGAGAATCTTGTAGAATAACTTCTGAGACATTTTCTGAGATCTGCTTTGTCGCATTGCATGTTGAATGGCCAGGGATAGCAATAGACACTGAATCGTGAGAGTGGTCAGTCAGAAATATTTTGTTAGAATTCAGATGCTTCTTCCTCATTTCAGGTGGATAATTTATTGATTCTTCAGACTTGTTGAGCACAATGGAGCAAGAGGACTGCGATCTGCTATATGCCTGTGGCTTTGTATTGCTCTCTGTCCTCCCTAAAGAATTATAAAGGTGGCTGTGATACAGGTTCTCTTTATTGGGCTGATTTATAATAGCACTCCACCTTTGTGCAGGAATGTGTGGACAAAGAGGAGTCTGAAAGGAAGGCACTGAGCAGGTTACAGGCCTCACATTTGGCGTTGTCCCCATCTCTGTAAAGGAGCTTTTTGTCTTCAGGGGAGGCGTTTCTGGCCAAGGAGAAAAGTCAGAGAGTTCTCCATTACTGTACGTTGAGTGCAAAAGCCAATTTTCAGCTTTTAAGCATTCTGCAGCTAAATGAGATGTGGACACAGGTGAAGAATATCTTATGTTTGTTTCTTGAGAAGTAATCTTCTGTGTTTTGGGTGAGGTTTCCCGGAATACAATTTGATCATATAGTTGAGAATATTCAGCAATTCTTGCACCTAAAAAAACAAAGGGAAGATTAAACTAACCTTAACAAATAATGACAACACCACCAGTATAAGTTGACATTTCCTGATAAATAAGATACTTTTAAATAAACATTTAGTCAAGTGTCACAGATTTTAACATGCCATTACTGCAAAACACATACAGATGAACATTTGATCTTAGTCACAAAGATCTTCCTATGCTTTCTCCTCCATTTTCTCAAGAAGGATGTCTCTGGAGCAAACGGGGGGCACATGAAGGACATGCAACCAGAAGCCCAAATGAAATCCATCTGTATAATGTATGTATCCCTTAATTTTATTTTGGGATGCCTTCAGGTCAGTGTTTACTCCTGGCAACTGCTTGAACTAGTCCATGAAGTTTTCTTGGCAAGGTTTTTCTTTTTTAAGTGATTTGCCATTGCCTACTTCCTAGGTCTGAGAGTGACTGATCAAGGCCACTCAGCTGGCTTCATGCCTAACATGGGACTAGAATTTATGGTTCCCCGTTTCTAGAATGATGCTTTTAACCACTATACTAAACTGGCTGTAACATCTAAGATAACATAGTGTGCCAACTACTGCTGGGAAGCACCCAGCCTGGCAGGGAGGAGGGATCAAGCATGGAGCTAGCCTGGAGTTACTGCACAACTGCAAAAGGGCTAAAGCCAAACTGCCCTAAATTCCTTGAAGCCTGATCTAATTATTCCCAGGAATAGGCTGCCAGACTGGGGAGATTCCTGTATTATAGGCAGAACATAAAGTAGTTAGCTTGAACTGTGACCGTGTGGGTCTGGTTGTTCATGCCTGACAACTACTGCCACACAATTTCATCTATCATTTCTTCTACATACTTATTCCTGCAACTAGATCCTAAGCAGTTCTCTGTCTCCCAATGCTAAAATAAAGTCATATGATGGTATCTAGGAAGTGCACCTTTTTGCAGTGATCCCTGCCCTGTGGAACACCCCCTCTCTTGAGATCTGGCAGACCCCCCACCCTCCTTGGCGTCTGGAGGGCCTTGAAGAATTGGTTCTTCCCACAAGCATTAGGTTAGGGAATGGCTGGAGCCCAGCAACTCTAAATGTCAATGAAGGGAAGAGAATCTGCTTTTGGGTACCATGAGGTTTTGTGGGATTTTTGATGGGTTTTTTTATATTTTTACTCTTGTTCTGTTTTGTTTTTTTGTGACTCAACCAGGATTATTATACATAAGATGGGAGGCCATATAAGTCCAATCAATCAGTCAATAGTTTTCAAGTCATTTCTGTGTATCTTCTGAAAACATGGTTGCTCTCTTCATTTGCACAATGAAAATTCACTACTCTTTTATGACACCATAGCTAGCCCTCTTAGCATCTCCCCCAATATAAAACCTCCCTCTCCATTTTCCATAATAAAATTTCTGGAGAAGACAATAAAACTAAATATTATTGGTAAATTTCTCACTTCAAGTAAATATGAGCAAAATACAACCTATATTTTTGTCCTCTAATATTTTTTTAATTAAATGAAGTTATGTATCAATTTAGAATTTATGGTAGGCAAGTTCTTAAATGCACGGAGCAATTCATTGCTTTTCTGATTTAAATAAGACACATGGTTCAATTTAAAAGCCAATTAGTTAAGCCAGTATTATAAAATTCAAATCAGAATAACAGAGTTGGAAGGGGCCTTGGAAGTTTTCTAGTCCAACCCCCTGCTCAGGCAAGAAGCCCTATATACCATTTCAGACAAATGGTTGTACAATCTCTTCTTTAAAATCTCCAGTGTTGGAGAATTCACAACTTCTGGAGGCAAGTTGTTCCACTGATTAATTGTTCTAATTGTCAGTAAATTTCTCTTTAGCTCTAGGTCTCCTTATTAGTTTCCATGCATTGCTTCTTGTCCTGCCTTCTGTTGCTTTGGAAAAAAATTTGACCCTTTCTTCTTTGTAGAACTCCCTGAAATATTGAACACTGCTATCACATCACCTACGCCAGTGGTGGCGAACCTATGGCATGCATGCCAGAGGCGGCACTCAGAGCCCTCTCTGTGGGCACACGTGCCATGCCCCCGAGATGGCAACCGTCCCTCTTCAATCAGCTGCCCGCTAAATCGCCAAGGTTCCATGTGGCCGGGTGCATCCCTGCACCCATGTGCTCGCTGGCCTCTGTGTGTGGAGGGGGGCAATGGTATCAGGCAGCAGCCGCCCTGACCCCTGCCTTGCCTTGCGACAATGGCACCCCTGCCCTGCCTCGTCTTGCCTCAACTCACCCCACAGGATGAACCTCCTGCCCACCACCCCACCTGCCAGAGATCCCCTGGATCTCCCCCAACCCTGCCCAGCCCCCACAGGCATCCCTCCCCACGAGCAACATTGAGGTGACCACACCCACCCAGTGGGCCATGCCCTCCACAGTCACTGGCACCTGGCGATAAATAAGTGGGTTTTGGGTTGCAGTTTGGGCACTCGGTCTCTAAAAGGTTCGCCATCACTGCCCTACGCCTTCTTTTCATTAAATTAGACATACCCAATTCCAGCAACCATTCTTTATCTGTTTTAGCCTCCAGTCACCTAATCATCTTTGTTGCTCTTCTCTGTACTCTTTGTAGAGTCTCAACATCTTTTTTACATTGTGGCAACAAAAACTGGATGCAGTATTCCAAGTATGGTCTTATCAAGGCATTTAAAGTGGTATTAACACTTCACATGATCTTGATTCTGTCTCTCTGTTAATGCAGCCTAGGACTGTTGGCTTTTTTGGAAGCTGCAGCATACTGCTGGCTAATATTTAAGCCAAAAGCTGCCAAAAAAGGCTGCATTAACAGGAATAGATTTTACTCATAATGAAACAAGCACTAGCATAAGAATTTTCAGTTCAATTCAAAGAAATATTGACCAATGGATGGGTAATGTATATCCATAAGTCATTGGGTTGAAGTATTCAACAGATCAGTTTAAAAAAATGAGGGAAAATATAAACATACCAATGGCAGGTCCACCTTGTTTCTTCTCTTCTAAAATGGCCGCTAAGTCCTTGTGCTTCGATTTCTGTTGCCGGCTCAGAAGTTGCTCTTGCTCTGAACTTTTTACTTTCAAAAACTGATTTGCTTTTTTAATTTTTTGACTGTATTGTCTTGCCATCATAAAAACACGATTCTTCGTTTTGTCTACAGAATCCAGTTCACCATTAGTATGTATTGCATTTACTGTGCAGAGAATATTGGGAGATTCATAAAGGCTATCAGCAAAACCTCTGTCATTTGGGAGTGAAGATCTGTTGAGATCTGTTAGTGAGTTTGCTTTACATGATGTTGCCTGTTCAAACTTAATGTTGGCTTCACTTAACCTGGCTACCTTGTTTGGCAAAGTTTTTGAAAAAGCACTTTTTTCTGGTAGTGGGAGCATAGTCAATGAAAATTTTAAATCTTTATTTGGTCCACCAGCAGTTCTGCTAGATGCTTGATTATCAACCTCATCTTTGCAAACAGGAAAAGCTGCAAGGGCGTGATCTCGTGCCTTTTCTTCATTTTTCTTGATATAATTCTCCAGGTCATTCCAGATTTCATCTACTTCCTCTGACAATTTATCTGCAACAGACTTGTGAGAGCGTGAATCAGAATTTGAGGAATTCTCCGCCAAACCTAAGCAGCTGCGATCTAATGGAACATAATGATAGGGGTTTTCATCTTCACTGAACTGGAGGCTTTCTTCAGAAACAAATTGTCGGAGTTGGTTACAGCATGCAAAATCTGTTTCCATACCCAGAAAACTTCTCTTTTTGGAACACTTAAGGTGATCACTTTTGAAATTTGACACTTCTTCTGGAAGGCCTATGGTATCATAGATATTTTCCTCACTAATCCTTAACTCATAAGACCTTACAGATGAAGCCTCCGTCCTGGGAACTGTTTCATTTCTGCTAGAAATACAAGTCCTGTTTTGAGATGCTTGAGGTTTTTTGAAAGAACAATCTTGGTCATATGTCTCATAGAGTGAATCTTTAGCTGATCCTTGCGGGGCACGGTTGGACTCTTCCCTCTGAGCTAGCCCCATTAACTTCAGATCTTCAAAACTTATATTGTCATAGACATGATCTATGTCATCTATAGTCAACTCTTCTGAAGATTCCTGACATTCTTGCAGATTGTCCATGTCATTTCTAGAGTTTTTCATTTCATTCCAAGAGGCACTTTGATCATGGTAATTCTTTCTATATCTTGCTCCAGTTTTACTTTCACCAGCGCTGCTGGCCCGCCTCATAATTCTATGAGAGTTCTGGTTGGAAATATCATTTTGATGAACTACTCCTACATGCCAGCTGCAAGGTCGGTTTGATGGGATCCTTTCTTCACATGCAATGGAAGTTAAATTGGATGTGGAGTCTGATGGCATGAACATTTGGTAATCATCATCATCATCGTCATCACCCATATTGTCTTGCAGAGGACGTCTGCTTGGGAACAATGCTTGCCGAATTTGATGGTCTGTCCAGATATTTCTCACTGCAGCTGTTCTCCCCAAGATATTTGCCACAAATGAGCTGTTTTGGGGAGTAAATTGTTCAGATAACTGACTATCCCCACTGCAGGAAAATGAAAGCTTTGTGTTCATCTGGGAATGAGTTTCATCTGTACACTTTTGGGAGTTCTGTGAAGTTTTCAAATATAGAATATTATTAGTCTGTATTCTAATCACATCAATGCTAATCATGAACTTAGTTCTAAAATTTCTGATTCTTGTGTAGTCAAAATGACACTCAATGCACAGGAAGGAGGCACTGGTAGCTCTGCTGTATTCTAAGATTTAAGATACTTTTGTTAATTCTTTTACAAAAATCGGGACTAAATAACATGCAAGGAACCAGGATACTGGAGAATTCTTGCTTGTATGGAAACCTGTATGTATGTATATACATATAATAAAATGGTATTTTTCTATAACCACCTTTTGAGTCCCAAAATTTGGAAGGTTGATGTCATGTCCACAAAGTTGGAAGAGAATCCCATAATGCTACTTCATCCTGGATCATATTTTGAGCTAAGCTTGTTTTAATAATCATTAAGTAGAATCTATTGATGATCAACATTTTTTTTCTTCCCAGAGATAAGTCACAAATAAGGAGATATTACACAAAGAGACAATGGGATATGCAGACAGTATTAACTGATCCTTTATAACATTTTTGTTTTTATTGATTATTGTGTTGCAGCCTCTGATTTTTCCCCCTTTTGCTTCATTTGCATCTCTCAACACATGAAAAAAATCAGTTTTCCTTGATATATTTTTAAAGAAATTATTGGAATTTGAATGTTTTCATGTCCATGTCCATGTCAATTTCTTAATATCATTACAGACATGGCTTAGCCCTCTCTTTCTTGGATATTATTTCAACTTGCTATTCTAAGTTACTTCTCTAATGTTCCCTGGTAAACTCCCATTCAAGTATTAAACAGTTAATCCAATCATATTTACTCTGGGTTGTTTTAACTCAGGGGTCTTCAAACTTGGCCCTTTTATGACTTGTGGACTTCAACTCCCAGAATTCCTCAGCCAGCGTGCCTGGCTGAGGAATTCTGGGAGTTGAAGTCACAAGTCATAAAAGGGCCAAGTTTGAAGACCCCTGTTTTAGCTCAACCAATTTTGGTTAGGTGCTGCCATGATGATTTCACAACTTTTTCAATTACCTGAGTTTCACATGTGTTGAGATTAAAACTTCGTTTCTCAAAACTTTCAGTAACTTGACTATTCAATCTTTTGCGGCCTCCCTTTGGTTTTTGCTGTAAATGTTGAGCACTCTGTGGAAATGGGTGAATATTAAACTATATGTCTAATTTCAGCCAAAGTAAAGCCTAGCAATTTTCTGAGTTCAACGAATAGATGCTATATTTCAAATGATACCATGGAAGACTCTTTTTTGTATGATTCTTCTATCTACACTGAAAGATGTCTACGATGGTCTCATGGACTAAATTCAAATAAGGTTTCTCTGGAACTGTTGTTGTCACTATGTTAAAATGTTGGTAACACACGAATACGTGCAAATAGTGATATTCATGAATGTTAATAGGATGAAGGGGGATCAACAAGGAGAGGAAATTACATCTTCAACTGTACTTTCTGCATGTCTCTTTTTTTATATCTGATGTTTCTCAGTCTTTTCCCCCGATTCAGTCTTCCCTTCTATATTTTTTTCTATTCTTTCAAATGTTCACCCTCTCAGCACATTACCAAATTTCTTTCTGGCAGCTCAGTATAAATATTGAGGATTGGAAGGAAAGTCTTTTGAAAGAATTCTTCCCTCTCTTGCCAAGCTCCATGAACTAACCTTTGGCAGAGGACAGAATGCAACAGTAGTTGAAGATCTCAGAAATTCCTACTGCATTCCCCTGAATGGTTAGGATGCAGATGTGAAAATGTTAACCAACTCTATTAATTGATTTAGGTTGTTGAAAGCTAAAGCAAGGATACCCTACTATTTATTCAGCTTAGTGTCATTAATGGAGCCATTCTACATATGACACTGAACATCAATAGATCAATGTGTTATCTCTCCATTTCATGAAATAAGGAGCTTACGTGTTCGGTCTCTTCTTCATCATCAGCATCGGTTTGATCTGTAACATCTGTGAGAATGTTATCCTCCTGACCACTGCTATAGGCCACTTCATTTGAATCTAGACGTTGGCAATTCAATGAGTGATTCTTCCTGGGACTGAGGAACAATTCAGCTTGAGATAGCAGGGCTCCTTCAGTACTCAACCGCTAGGGGTAGGGAGGGAAAAAATACAGATTAAGTATTCCATATTCTGTACTATGTAATACAGCCTAGCGGTATCCAGAGCAGTCAACACTGCTTTTCATCCCCATGTTAATTTGCTATTAAAAATCATGCTCTTTTTAAAGCAATTTTTCTTGTCTTTATTTTTCAAATGATTTCAAAAGAATGACTAAATCATGGGTCCCCAACCCCTGGTCCATGGACTAGTACCGGGCTGCGGCATGCCAGCAACCAGTCCACACAAACAAGCAAAGCCCCATCCATGGAATGCAAGCAGCACACAAAACCACGCCCCCTCCAGTCTGCGGAAAAATCTCTCCCCAAAAGTTGGGGACTTCTGGACTAAATGATTCTGCCTGTTGTGGTCCTGGGTCTTCATATCTGGCCCTCAACATATTGCTTAAAGACTGAGATGGCCCTTGAAATTGTCCTGTTCTGCTTTAAAAATATGTCCTGCATATTGTGGTATACTCTGCAGGGCATGCATATGTACACTATTTTTATCATTTCTCATATATTCTCATGCACAGCTTTTATTTTGGCTTGGAAGATTCATATTATAACTCCTCTTGATCTCTCTGGTACACCCTCTGCTGTTTCTGCATACCTCTAACCCAGCGGTTCTCAACATTTGTGTGACGGCGACCCCCGTCACACAAACGCTATGCGCATGCGCGGTATGGCGTGCATGGGGGCGGGGCCCATGCGCAACGTGCATGCGCAGCGCTGACCCATGTGCTGCGTGCATGCGCGGGGCTGCCCCCATGCATGGCACGCATGCGTGGGGGCTGCCCCCATGCGCGGCGCACATGCACAGTGGCACCCCCATGCGCGGTGCGCATGTGCGGCGGCGCCCCCGGAGGGGAGGAAATGGCGGATCGCCGCCTTTGGCGACCCCCGAAAAATGGTCGATTGACCCCAAATGGGGTCGCGACCCATAGGTTGAGAACTGCTGCTCTAACCCCCTTCGTTTTAACATTTGATTGTGTACTTCTGTTCCTGGCCGCCTCCCTTTTTTTTTTTTTGCAACATGGTCATTAAAATATGTACATTAAAGTGTTTTTTGTTTCCAGATGTACTTCAAAGCAGGAAAAAAAGAGTAAAGCTACCAGATCAAAAATTTTAATTGAAGAGCATAGACAATAGATAGATAGATAGAGAGAGAGAGAGAGAGAGAGAGAGAGAGAGAGAGAGAGAGAGAGATGGACGGAGGACAGACGGACAGATGGACGGAGTCCTTGACTTACAACAGTTTGTTTAGTGACTGTTTAAAATTACAATGGTACTGATTTATGACCGTTTTTCACACTTACGACTGTTGCAGCATCCCCATGGCCATATGATCAAAAATCAAATGTTTGGCAACTGACTCAATTTATGATGGTTGCAGTGTCCCGGAGTCATGTGATCACCTTTTGCAGCTCTCTGACAAGGGAATTCACTTAACAACCATGTTACTAAATTAACAGCTGCAGTGATTCACTTAAATGGGGCAAAATTCACTTAACAAATGTCTCATCCAGCAACAGAAATTTTGGACTCAGTTGTGGTAGTAAGTTGAAGATTAACTGTAAATAGATGATATGCTTTCAATGCCATTGGCAATATTCAAGATCTGTTTTTTTTAAAAAGCACTAACAGTTCCTAAACGATATACTTACCTTTTGCAAATCTGGGTCCATTTCTGAAATGATTGAAAAACAGATATAAGTATCATATCATAACTTGCATTTATACTAACTTTGTAGTATATCATTTTATCCAGGGAGAATCAGAAGAAATTTAGGAATATTTAAATGTATGGTGTTTTGGGGTAGGTTGGGAAAGATATTTTAGAAAATATTTCCTCTCTATGGAAAGACTATTCAGCTCCTTAGTTAATTGGACAGAATTTATTCAGCGTACAAAATTGTCCTTCGGAAACAGCTAATTGGTAGCACAGAAGTGACTTTAATACACAACCAAATTAAAAAGGTTAAGATAAAAAGTAAATAAAGCAAGCAGTGAGAAATCCTTCCTCTTTATAAGGCAGGCACATTGTTTTTTTTTTTTTTCCATTTGGAGGAGGAAATAATATAATTCTGGGCTACACAGTATGAAAACACCAATGTAAAACCAACATGCAACTCTTTAAAGCAACCCCATTTTTAAAAATAGCAGTATGATCCAGTTAAAACAACAACAGCAACAAAACTTTAATTACAGCAGAGTGCAGTCTCATATGGCAGCCTGAAGCATCGTACATGATGCTTTCCATCCACATGTCTATATCTACCATAGATGCTTACTACTGGATGTGGATGCTATCACCATGTAAACAATTGGAGTTAAATATAATTCAGGCATGTTGGAAACATACTCTGCTTAACATTTTTGTGATAGACTCCCCAAGATCTTTGTTTATTTTACACACACACACACACACACACACACGGCCAGAAGTGTTTTTTGCTTATTTGAGAAGCTGCTATTCTTCACAATTTTTTATTTTTTTATGACACATCTTTACTAGTAAAGACTTGATGTTACTTCCTATATGAAATGCATTTTGTACAATTAATTACATGAATAGTTACAGTGAAATGTGCCATGCTTAAATATGCATTGTTACTAAAGTGTATTTTGTATTTTAATATTATGTAACTTACCACTTGATTTTGTGATTTTATGAGCTCTGGAAGAAGGTTCTGTGTGGAAAAACATGTATTTATTAATATTTTTATTTATTTAAATGTTGTAAAAATTATGTAATTATGTATTGTTATCTTCTATCACTACCAAGCTGAAATGACAGAGGTGCCTGGGAATGGAATTCTCTATATTTTCATGTGGCTGCTGAAACCAAGCTACCTCAACAGATTATGAGAAATCTGTTGAGGTAGCTTGGAATATATAGAAAACACTATATATTTTAATATCATTCAACTGCTCAACAGAAATGCAGAACTTATAATACTTTCAAAATGAGAGGCTTATTAGCTCAAGACTGTCAAGCAGTGTTAATGATAACCTGGTTTTACCCCTTGATCTTTAAAGGAAATGTCATGGGATGGAGAACACCTGGCCTGCAGATATTCTATCTTCCTAGAACATCAAAGCCCTTATAGTATCTCAGATGAAGTACGTGCAAGTTGTTCCATCTCAGCTGCCCTCAAGAAGGAAGTTACTAAGTGACTAATGTAGCCAAAATCAAGTCTGCAGATATCTTGGGTTAATATCTACAGTGGGAACACCCCCTCAGGCACCTCTCCTTTTGGGAGAGAGACTGGCCAAGCCAGGGGAAGGAGTCAAGCAGAGAATTAGTCTGGAATCTTTACATAGGCACAAGAATGCAAGGTCCAACCCTCTTTGAGTGCCTTGAACATATCTAGTCTGATCCAAGTGCAAACTGGCAGTCTGGGAAGATTCCTGTGAAATAGGCATGAGCAATAAAATAGCTAATTGAACATGTATTCATATATGAATCTAGTTGTTCGGGTCTGACATGGTTCTTCTAAAAGAAGAAGGCACAAGACAGCTGAAGCTAGACAAAGCAATTACTGCGTGGACCCTAACAGAGGTATGAGGCAGCTGAAGTTGTATGTGGAAAAGGTGGCTTGTTTTATTTAGTATAGTCAAGAGTACAAGCAAAGAGCCATTTATTTTGGCCTGTCTCATTTCTACTTTTTTTCCCATTAGGAAAAGCAACAATTTTTGGAGACTTGTAAATCCAACCAGAAACTATGAATTTTAACATCTTTTATAAAGATGAGTATATTATAAAGGTATCTGTTATATATTTTATATCTATGGACATAAAAAATCACAACGTAGATTTAACAAAATGAAGTGTGGATTTGTGAGAGAAAAAAGCTGCTCAAAGAAGTTATTAGCAGTGCAATCTCATATGTATCTATTCAGTAGCAAATCCCACTGAGTGTAATAGCAAGCCACTGCTAAAATGTGAAATTACTTTTTTTCTATAATATTACCAGTATGTATATATGAATTCTTTAAAGTTCATTCCTACTGTGGCTCACATTGCAACTTTCATATTTTTACTTTCAGTTTTAAATCTGTATTTCATTCATATATAACTTGATACTGTTTCATCTTAATTCTATTCTAATTGTAAATACAAGCACTCCTAAAACCAATTTTATTACCTGATTTCCTTCTCATCCTTTGTGGAGTAATGCCCTCTTTTGAGCTACTTGAAGCTTTCATTTCTTCTGGGCTGTAATGGAACCCTGGGTGATCTATTTTTTTTAAAAAAAGGTTTTCTGATTTTAAAGATAATGCTTTATGTATAAGGTTCAGCCACAATTACACTTATGAACGATCTGCCACAATGAAGTACATTCAGGAAATAGCATTCATGCTGAGATTTATAAAGATAAATGCAGTTAAAGGTAGAGATCACATCGGAATAAGACTGATTTGTCCCCTTCAAGAAAACCCTTTAATTTTCTTTCTTATAATAATAATAATTTTCCAGAGATGACCCAATCATTTAGATAAGTTTCACAGATCTTGATAAAGTAGCATCCTGCAGGCATCCACATCTAGCCTTACAGATGATTGGCAGGTTATAGTAAAAATGAAATGAACATAATACAACAGTATCACAATATTTTTGATCATCTAACATGTTACTGGATACAAACCAAACACACCATGGCACAACTCTTTCTCTACACACACACCACATGAACTCCCAATGTTATACAACAAAATGGAAAACAGATCATGGACATCAATATAAGCATACAAAAATATTATTTAAAAGGGTCTTCAGTAAATTTAATCTCACTCAAATATACCAGGAAAAATAAACACATTTTGGGGGAAAGCGTAGCTGTAATCTGTCCTTATGTCTCAGTGAACACAATGTCTCTGAACTATACTCCCTGCAAAGAAATTCCTGCATGATAAAAACATACATATAGACACACAGAGATAACACACACCCAAACATACGTGTCCACCAAGGACCTTTTATTGTGTATAAGAGGAAGCTAAAAAGAAAATATCCTAATAGGTTTTGGAAATGTTTTTTCTAACAAGTTCATATAAAATATCTCCATATAATAACATTATTATGCTTATACTGGGGTGCCTTTGGTGCTCTCTGAGCTTGCTTGTTTATTTGCAAATGTTTCATTACCTAAACTAGGTAACATCATCAGTGCTAGTAAGGAGTGTTATTAGCACTGATGATGTTACCCCTTTTGGGTAATGAAACATCTGCAAGAAAACAAGCAAGCTCAGAGAGCACAAAGGACCCCTCATTTTGACCTTGAGCTACAATATTCACCTTTATTGGTATGCTTATAAGACTTGTGGTTGTGGGAGTTTTATTATGCTACATGGGCAACAAAACAACTTGGTCTGCAGTCCTACATTACAAACAGGACACCTACAAAACTCACACTGTCTGGAAATTGAATCACTTATCCATTGTGAGTTTGCATAATAGCAACATTTTAAGGAAGACATACAAGAGTTTCACATAGTTACTCAACTGACCTTCTCAGTCCCGAGAAATCTAGTGGTAACTAGTATCAACTCTATTGACTAAATATCTTCATCTCTCAATATTTATTTCCCATCTTTAGAAATAGCAATACAGTTTAATTATTTAAACAAGATATACTTACGAATTGCATCCATTTCAAGAATTGCTTGCTTGGCCTGAAAAAGAAATGTTAGATATTAATTATTTATTTGATGTATACCACACCTTTCTGCTCTGGCAAGCTTTCAAGGGTGCTAACAAAATTTGAAATTGTGATGGAAATATTGAATTATTAATTATCAGGATTGGAAAAGATTATGAAGATCCAATTTAAATCCCCACCCACTTATGACTCTTAAAGTAATGTGAGATCTTTTAGACCAGAGCTCCCCAATCTTTCTGGGTTGGTGGCCCAGAGGGAAAGGGAGGAGCAGAGAAAGGAACATGCGTGCATGCGCAAAACAGGCGCCCGCACGCAGCAGCGGCACTAGCACCCATGTGCATGTGCAAGCAGGCCACACGCACCCACGGCAGTGCTGGTGGTGGTGCTAGTGCCCATGTTCATGCACAAACAGGATGCTAGTGCCCATTTGCATGCGCAAACAGGCTACTGCCTGTGTGATGCTGGCAGCAGTGCTACCACCCCCACACATGCGCAAAGGGGCCACTAGCACCCATGCAGCACTAGCACGAGTGGGGAGAGTGTGTGCACACATGCGCGCCCTCGCCAGCCATTCCCGTGGCCTGGTGGCCAAGAAGCCACGGACCGGTACCAGGTCCACAGGTTGGGGACCCCTGTTTTAGACTAATTAGATACCATTGCATTTTGGTCTAGGAGGAAAAGCAGAATATAATCATCATATAAATTTCTGACTTTCTGATAAACCATAGATTAAACTTGACAAATATATATGCCCCAACATAGTGTTCAACAAGCTAATATGTTGTTTAGAGCGATACTCATTAAGACACAAACAATGCGATGCAATACCTTCCTGCTCCTTCCCCCCACCCCAAACACTTCATTCATGACTATTTTCCTACCAATCAGTCTAATTTCTGATTTTATAGTAAAAATATAAAGAATGACCTAGAAAGACATTGCTGCCAAGGATCAGCAGATTAAAAAATATGAAGAATTTCTCTCTTACCCAATGGTTTTCCTGCAACTGCTTCTTCATGCTTGAATGTATATAAACATTCTTAACTAGGATCAGGACTGGAACTCTCATATTTGCTTTACCATGCTATCTGAACATTTTTTTTCTCCATTAACATTATTCTTAATCCTACAATAGGATTTACTATAGTTGATTGATAATTATACACAATAACTGGATTCATATAACACACTAAACCCAAACAAAGAAACCTGCATTTTGCTTCATCCTCCCTGTGTATTGAAAAATACACTTTGATGGGGAAAAATGCATCCTACATTGTTTTTACATGGCAAGATTGAGTACAAATAAATCTGCAAGATTAAAGGGGTACTTTAGCCATTGTCCACTAGGGGTAGCAAGTGTACAACCTCAGATGTAAAGACCAACCTATCACAACAGCAACTTCATAAAACTCTTTTATTATTTTCTCTGCAAAATGTTATCTCACTCAAAAATTATACGCTAACATTTGGTTTATGAAAATTATGACATGTACCAGGTATGGGGAACCTATGGTCCTCTTGATACTGTAAAATTCAAAATCATCTCACAACCAACAAACTTGTGAATAGTCAGAAATGTTTAGAAGTTATAGTCTAGTATTATCTGGAGAAGCTGAGCAATTTATTTATTTTTATTTATTAAATTTATATTTAATTTTAAATTTGACACACTAATAAGTAAAATACATTTGAAAAATATACAATTTCTCACATCATAGTTGCTTTCCACATATACCATTGCTGCCATTTAGCAAGTGGTATAGCATACACACAATTATAGCTCATTATGAATTCCCTTTTCTAATATATAAATGTTTTGACATCATTATTAATTTCTTCTTTATTGTTTCAGTGCTTCCCTCATTGTGCCTACGAAATGCCATTTGTCAGAGAACAAATGTGACAGGATCTGTGTCAATATATTTGAGGTGCACAAATAAACATTCTGCATTGATTCAATTCTGACTTCTTGTGAAATTCAGATACGCTGCCTGTACCAGCACCTATCTAATGCCATCATTCCTTCTGAAAAGAAGATGTTGAGGATTAGAATAACATTTGGAATGCTAAGGTACATTGTGATGGGCTGCATCAAATCTGTGTGAAAAACATCAGCAAAAAGCAGATGCCCCTTTTTAAACAAGTAGAAGGCTTCTGATATGGAAAATCTTTAATGATATCCATGGTTGTTTAATTAATATGTGGATCAATTCAACCAATGAAAAAATAATGATTTGCAGAAAAAAAATGGAATCAGATCCCAGCTCAGTTAAGAATTTATCAACTTATCCTTTTCTTCCATCCATAAAAAAGGATTAATTTAAAAATGTAATAATAAAGACAAGGTTACTCCAAAACGTGCTTATTTTACAGACAAACCTATATATATTGGTAACTGATAAGAAATAGAAACACATCCCTTTTCCTCCTAGATTTTCGACAACTCAAGTCATTTCAGATTTTGCTGTATGCAATGTAGAATTTATACTTAAATCCTTTTAAATTACTCTTTCATTTCCTGGAATAGATCTTTCCACTTGGTATAATAAAAACTTATTTTTCTTGTTCATTAATAGGGAACATTTTTCTATTACAGAAAAGCAAGATAAAAATACTAAAAAATAAATAATTTAACGTGGAACAGCTTCCAAGGATTGCTTGACGTACGTATTGCCAAAGTAAAGACTCTAGTGAGACTAAGTATTGCAGGCCTAGACACAGAACTGTTGAATGAAAATGCTGCTATATTTTTTATGTCTCAGTATTGCTTGGCTGAAATAGCAGCTGTCATGGTTCTGACAGATGAAACCCTTCAAAAGAACTTCAAGGCATTGTTTACCTTAAAGAATCTTTTATGTGGGAAACAAAGTATTGGCACTACATAGTTGAACCCAAAAATTAAATTCCCCTGCCCTGGATACAAAGTAACAAAATACAATTCTCACCTCCATAAATCACATTCCCCAATTAGCTTGATGCCCACCAAAATTCTATCAGCTCTGGGCCCAATGTCCTTAGGTTCCCATGGCCGAGTTATTATTGTTATGACTAGCTGGACTCTCATCCCTATCCCCCCACCCAGCATCAACTAATTCTAAAATCATAGAGAAAATGGCTGCATTTTCATCTGTTGTCAAAGCAAGAACATCCGATATTAGCAGCATTAACAGCAGCAGTGAAATAAATAGAAGTCAAAGTCAAATGAAAGATAGGGGAATAGAATACAAATTGGTGGGGGGGGAAAATAGATCTTTCTCTTCTGAAGACAGAAAGCTTCCCATGAAAGCTTTGGGCGCTTTTGGAGGAAAAAATATTTCTATTGGTTCAGTACACAGTAACTGTAGAGTACTGTTCAAACTGCATTCACTTTGAGGTACGTATAGTGAGAGAAAAACAATGTGTATTTCTTCCAGAATTGCAAGAATAGATTGGAAATGAAAAGGATGGTCCTTGGAAAACCACTACCGGCATGTAGAACAGTAGAGAAGTATAGACACCTCTGAATATGACAGGGAAAGACTCTCAACTGAAACAGCGAAGAGACCATCTATGTTACTACAAAATACTGAGCTAGATGAATTAATACCTGCTTCATTTTTATTCTTTCCATCTCAACAGAGCATCGGAAAGAAATTATGTCAAGAGGGTCTGGAGACTGGTCCCATCTATCAGTCAGCAGAGAATGGGACCAAATCTGGGGTGGCAGGTGAAGCCAGCAAGTTTGAAAATGGCCCAGATTAGACTGTCAAGAAAAAAAATGCAGAAAAGTTTCCCCAGTGTATTGGGAGGAAGGGGAGAGAGACTTGGGCAGCTGCTCAAAAAAGTAGCCAAGTGCTTCTTTCTAAGCCATCGTCCCTCTCATTCACATGACAAAAAGCAAAATATAGGAAGCCCACCTTGTTCTTTCCAATGTATTCAAATATGCACCAATGTAACATAGATCCACTATTCCTCCTTCACTATTTTAGATGCCTGCTATGATAACCAATGGTAAAGAGGTTGGAAGGAATTACAGAAACCATGCTCTCCCTGTCCTGTTCTCTGTAAATATTTTAATAACACTTTTTGCTCATCATAAATTAGGCAGAAAACCAATTATCCAATAAAATAATAAAAAACATATTTTGAAAGGCAAAACTTTTCTGAAGTGCCCTGATCCAAAGCAATGTTAAATTGATGCTATAAAATCCTGTACTATATGTAACAACATGGCTGCACAGATGTTTCTTCAAGAGAAAAGTAAAATATTTTTTCTCTTTTTAAAAAAAATGATTAAAAAAAAGGATTTACCTTAACTGGAATTTTAGCAGGATGGTTTTCTAAAATTAATCTTTTCAAATGAAGAATCCAAAGGCGCTTGTCTTGCTGTGATTTTGCCTATTTCAAAAGGATAAGACAATTTTAAAAAAATATAGCTCTTGAAATACCAGAAGGAAAAAAATGAGTAAAAATTATCAGAATGTGGAGAAAAATCTGACTTCAGGTAGAAAAGCTGGCTCTTTTTCCAAAAATGATAAGAATTTTCTTGTTTATCAAAACTAAAGCACAGTGTACAAACTGCAATATCACACAGAGATCTAGCTATTTTAGGCACAATGCTAGCGTGAAATACATCCATATTTTTCTACCTTTGATGAAAATGGATTCAACTAGGTGGCAGGATTGGGTCTAATTAGTAAATTGAATGAGAGATGAGAGATCGCCAAACAATCTCTAGATTGCAAAGTAGATAGGGAAATTTAAAATATGCAAAAGAAGGCAATGATAAATGACAATAATCTTTCCATATTATTGTAGACTAGAGAAACTTTATTTTTACCTTGATCTTTATCCTAAAACCTGAGCTTAATACAGGTAGTCCTCGATTTATGACCATGATGTATGTTACTGAGAGAGAAATTTGTTGAGTGTTGCCCCATTTTATGACTTTTATTGCCACATTTGTTAAGTGAATCACTTCAGTGTTAAGTTAGTTAACATAACTGACTCTGGTTCCCTCACTGATTTTGCTTGTCAGAAGATTCCAAAAGGTGATCACACATGTTGCGACTGTCATAAATACGAGTCAGTTTTCAAGCATCCAAATGTAAACCATATGACCAGGAGGATGCTGCAATAACCGTAAGTGTGAAAATGGTACTATGTCACTTTTTTCAGTGCCATTGTAACTTCAAACGGTCACTAAACAAACTTTGTAAGTTGTAAGTTGAGGATTGCCTGTACATTAAAGTAGCATTACTGGGCTATATTTCTCCCCAAAAGAAAGGGAAAAGAAAGAAGGTCTAGATCAGGGGTAGGCAACCTTGGCTCTTTTATGCTGGCTCAGGAATTCTGGGAGTTGAAGTCCACGAGTCATAAAATAGCCATGGTTGCCTACCCCTGATCTAGATAATAAGGAATATGAACTACCGGCAGGTATAAAGATAAAACTAAGTCTATGAATTTAATTATAGCGCTGTTTCATGGGATATGTAATTATGAGAGATTCAGATTTAATATTATATTTAATTAATATTTAATTATTTATTAATATATTCCCACTATAGTGATCTTAAATACCTGAACGGTATGCTGCATCTTGGGATTTTTATAATGGAAGACGCTGAAGCTAAGAGGTTCTTTCGGTATGACTTCTACCAGCATAAGATTGCCACACTATAACAAAAGCAAAAATCATCAATTCCAATAGATAACAGAAGGAAAATCTGATAAGACTCTTTTTTTAAAAAAACGTTAATTGTATTTTGGAATGTTTAGAAGGGTATCAAGCTGGCTGAGTGGGAAAAAAGAAGTGAGGGAAATGTAAAAAACAAACCATTAAAAAAGCAAAGAAAGCTGATAAGCAGAGCAACTGTGGAGGGTTTTGATAACAGCTACTTATTTACAGTTATCCTGAGAAAGGTTTAGAAGCAGAAGAAGCAATAAAGGAAAACCAAAGAATTAAAAGGATGAGGTGAGAAACAGGAAAGGGGGAAAGGAAGCAGCAAATGATTTTGAAAAGCTGAAGGACTGACTAAACAATAGATCCCATTCTTTATCAAACTCTATCCTTATACATAGGCCAGAATGATTTTTTTTTTAAAAAAAGGTCAATTATTTGTATTTATTGTCGCGTTTAAATTGTTTCTATGTTTACACTACAGGGAAATTTTATTTTTCCGTCTCTGCTGAAAACTTACAGAATATCAGGAAAAAAAAGAACCCAGAAGCTCTATTAAAAAAACAATAAGGGTTAGAGAAATATCCCATTTCCGCTCCCTTGTAGGATACACACTCATTACTCCCTTAATCTTCCCCCAAAGCGCAACCTGCCATACCAAGATATGAGCTTTGTAAGTAAAGGTCTCCTCTCTCTTCTTTGTAATAAGCAGTAGCTTATCAAAGAGAAACAATGTGCGTTCATTTTTGGCTCTCTGGATACGGAAGGTTCCCTCTAGCACCAGCTCTCCATAGCTTGCAAGGTCTGGGCCTTTCCAGTTCGTAAGTAGGCTTTGTATTTCCTGAAAAAGAGGGGAGGATGCAGCATGTTAACAACAGACTATGCTAGAATATCTGAGTTATGGAAAGCAAGTGTTACAACACCACCCGTGTTTCCTTCCACGAGTATGGAAAAAACACCCATTTCATTTACAAAAGACGGCTAACAATCCCATAATATATTACACCAGACGATTTTTGATTACATAAAAGACAATTGTATTTATTTCCAAATGTCATAATATTGATAAAAGTTGCAGTTGCAGCCAACTGAACCCCAGTTCTGAGGTAGAGCAAGGTGAAGCCAAATGCTACTAAAAATAAAAAATATTGTTTTTTGATGCTTTCCTCAACATTTCAGAAAAATGGAAAGATGATGTAACACTTTGATAATAGTAGAAATAATTGCTACTATAATAATGAAACAAATCAAAATTGCACAGCTGAATTTTCCCACCAAATGGGAAAAGAAGAAGGGCCAAGAAGGGCCAAAGAAACTAAGGCTTGCTTATCCCCATAAACTAATTCACTTCTTCCTATACAAGGAACCAATCCCAGCTTTAAAAGACTGTCGCAGTGGCTTGGCTTTGGTGATCCACATTAAAAAGCCTCACTCATATTACAGTGATGCAGATTTGAGATTGAGTTTTTGCCGAAAGCCAGGCATAGTCATATGAGCTGAACAACATTTATGCTTGAGATACAGCAAAAGAGCAAAATGCATTTGAAGGAAGTTTCAAACAGTAAGACAATTATTTTCTAGTCTAAAGCATTACAGTTGGCTCTGATTTAAGCCTTGTTCAGCAATAGTTCAATGGTAGTTAAGATCAGTTCTCAAAATTCTGGCTGGCAGAGCTCTCCCACAATGATCATAATTTTGATCTTCCCTGTGGGCTTCTCACAAGCAAAGTCAATGGGGAAGCTGGCAGAAAATCAGAAGTTGCACTTATGTGAAGTCCTCTTTTAACAACCTGCACAGTCCTTGCTGGACTGCTGGAACTGCTACCACTAAGTGGCACAATCACATTTTTCCTTTAGTGACAAAGGATTGCTTAGTGACAAAAATTCTGGTCCTAATTACTGTCATTAACTGAGGATTATCTGCACTTATCAAGAGCCTCAAAGTAGTGCAGAAAACAGGAATAATTAAACTTTGGGCTCTGTTCAAGAGATATTTTCTACAATCTATTGTTTGAAGCAAACATTTATATACAACTCTCATTCAGGCTTTGAAGAAGCTTATATGAATAAATCAAATATCATGTTAAATATTGCTTTGGAATTGGTTCAGCAAGTGGGCATTTCGATGTTCGAAATACTGAAAACAACAATCTTTTCAATATGTCAAACATTTGTCCAAAGCATGTGAGTAAAATCCAAACAAAAGACAGAACATAGTTGATGAAGGATGCATTTTGATTCACCTGTAATCTAATAGCATGTTCATGCTTCCTCTTCATATCATTGATATGCCATGCCACTCTCTGCATTGTATCTATGGCATCTAACACAACATCATAACCTTCAGTCTCCTTGTCAAGATGATTTTCTATCTCCTGTTAAGAAGCAATTGAAGAGAGTATTGTTTATAACAGTCAAACATCTGGAAACAAGATCTGACTGATAAGTACAATTACAGTAATAATCTGCTTCTTAAATAATGCTGGCTGCAGCCCATCTCTGTGGACTTTCAAATTCAGATACCTCAAAAAGTCATAGTACCCTAAAGCAGGCATGTCAAACTTGCGACATCGCGCGACGTCTCACAACTTTTTCCCCATTGCCAGCAATGGGGTAGGTGCGATTTCGGCATGACACATCCGGTCTGCAGGCTGGCAGTTTGACATGCCTGCCCTAAAGATTTCAACTCTAACAGTGCAGACTATACAAGAGAGATTTTTCAGCTCCACTTCCTCACTAGAAATCATTTGAGGTGTATAACCCTTTTCTCTCAAGTCTTTCTTCCTCTCCATGCTTCTCTTGATTTCATATTCTTTAAGTGGGATTGTATGGCTTTATATTGAAGGTATAAATAGAAAAGTAGAGCTACTGAAATGAAGGCATTCTTAACAGGTAAAGGAGAAATCAATAATATTGTAGCATATGAAAGATAGGAATGGTTGTTTTATATCCCTTTGTAATCCTAAACAATTATGTTGAAATATTTTTGGCCAAGCTAGATTATATAGGAAATGTGAAAGTGAATTTCATATTGAGTGTGTCTGTGTTCAGTATAAGGGCCACAATATATTGGGAGCTGATAATTAATCCTTTCTTCCAACTTTCTGGTCCTAATGCCTATTTTCCACCAAAGTCAAAACAGAATCTTGAGTGCACAGGAATCAAGTAACAAACTACTGCTATTTTGTCGCATGTAAATTTAATCACTTATCATTGACCCTGTTTAGAATGAACACTGGGACCTACAGAAGGAAATAACAGCCATGCAACTACTGCAAATACTTAATTACAGTTGCTAGATAAGAAAGTAGCTTAGTTGGCTGGGAAAGTGTTATAATTATCTGTTGGCTAGGCTCAAAAAGTATTTAAATGCAATAATGCTTCCTTTGATATCAGTGATCTTAGCGAGACACAGCAAGCATGCCAGCTTATGTAAAGTATGTGCAACCTGTGAGTTGCCAAGCTGAACACAGATCAATAGACTACTGTATATTATGTGAGAAATATACTTGTTATGCAATCCCTGATGGGATGTATCAAGGAGGAGGTTTATTTTGCTTTCAGTTAACTGCCCTTCACAGATAATAGATTGTGTTTTAATTCGTAAATCCTTTAATAAGGTACAGACATGCCTTAGAGTAGCTGTGCACATATTTCAGGTCAAGGGCACCAATTAGCACTTGAATGGTTGAGCCAAGGTATGCTGCAGAAAAAGGGTGGAACGTAAACAAAATATCATTTGTTTTTAATTAATTAAAAGCAGTTTTATATCCTTAGTCCTTATTACTTAATTTATTTCAATCTCTTTGAGTTAAAAGTAAAAGTCTGGAGACAGCATTATGAGGAAATGCATATGGCCTTGGGGCCACAGTTATCACTTCATCACTCAGTTGCATTACACTGACAACTGCCTGGATGGTAATTATGGACATTTGGAATGAATCAGTTTTCTTGCCTTTAAATCCTGGCTATGAAACTTTAGTTGGATAATTACTTTGAGAATTAGGAATGTCAGATATTGGAAACATATACATCCCCTCCAAATTTACATGTCCGGGCTTTAAATTATAATTAATTTCTTAATAGGAAGCATATGATAAAAGAATTAAAAGTAGGCCCAGATTTTTGAAAAATGTTCAAATGGTAAATGTTTAAATGGTAAACTAAAGGAATAAATCAACATATATGCCAAAAACATTATTCTTCGAATTCATACTCACATGCTTTAAGGCAAAGAAAAAAATAATTTTAGCCTATATGTTACCATTTACAATAATTTTTCAACCAGAATCCCCCAAGCTACTAAAAAGAAACAGGATGGAATACTATGTAAAATAATGGCAATGTACTCACAATATTTGTTTACTCTTTTATTTCAGGAGTTCTCAGATGTTGTGTGGAACTCTTTGTACAAAGCTTTAGGAGACTGTAAACATACCAGTCACTCAGCATGAGCTGAGGTTACAAACACTGTGAGCAAATGACGCAGACCACACTGGGACTTTCAGAACACTCAGGAAACGGGGTAAAAATGGGAGTGAGTAGTACAAATTCAGCATGTTATAGATCAGGTTTTTTTCCTATGAAACAAAACTTACCAATTTAGAGACAGTTCTTTTAAAGATTTATAGATTCAGTAGAGTATAGACAAAGGTTCATTGACAAAACGTTTCACTTACATGCAAAAGCAAATGATATTTCAGTATTCTTTGAACAGGCTTTAAAAGATAGGATCCCAAAGGAAGAGAATGTTGTAAAGCTTCTTGTCTTTCTCTGAAAAACTTGGCTAGGGATTTGTTCCTCATGCATTCGGTGAGTACAGCCACTGATCTGTAAAGAATACAAACACAGCTTTCAGAACATTGTTAACCTATTAATTATGCAGAAAACCACCACTTCAATGGACATGTTTGCTTGTATCCAGTCTGACAGTTAAGCAATTTACAAGCTAGATGGATTTGGGACTGTCTACATATATGAACAGGGGTTTTTCTCCCCTAAAATTGTTTTCTGTTTAGAATGGATTTTGAAGAAAAAAGTTATTAGAATTTTTTATTAGAAGAACTATTAGATTCCGCCATATCGTTTATGTATCACCTCAGAGAAAATCACCACCCCATTCCAATGCTTCTCTCGTTTGGGAAAAATAGGGGCAGAAACCTTTTTAAAAAAAGCCTGTAGAAGCAAGTCAACCAATAAAAGAATCTCACTTTTTTTTCTCCTTTCTATTTCCTCACACAAACACTGTACAGAAGCTTAATTCATACTTGTTGAAGGAGAAGGAAATTAGGAAGACATTTTAAAGGTGGAAACTCCCACACTATTATAAGATAGTGACCTAAGAAGCCACCATAGTTGAACCAAATGATATCTAACATAAATGCTATTTTCAAAATTTCTCCTACCTGCCACAATACATTTGCTTTTAAACTTTTTTTTATTCCCCATTCTCATCATTCAACATTTATTTATTTGTTTACTTACTTACCCGCTCATTAAATTTATATAGCTAACCACTTCATATACATGACTCTGGGTGGCTCATAAACTTAACATAACAAAAATATATATATGTAAACGAACATAACACAACAAAACCCATTAGAGCAGCCAAAACCAAGCATTAACTAGAGAGCATTAACTAGAATGCAGGAGAGTGCCAAACAACAGCTTATGAACAATTTTGTCAAAACTTAGGAAATAACCCCACAATTATTTCATTATTACTACATATATAAATGTATACCAAGCTTGCTTACCTTCTTGTACTTAAAATAATGGTTAGCATATTTATATGTTCAAACATCATTATGAAAAGGAGCATCCATCTTCTCTACATTTCCCTCCCCCCCCCAATACTTTTCATAAATTTTACAAGATTAATTCTGATTAAATGATTATTTCAAATTTTAGCAACGTAAAAAGGTAATATCCATTTGGCTTTTACAGGAATTTGAATTCCAAGGAAGTCTTTTCTAAGGATTCTGCAGCAACTATAGAGGGGAAGGCATAAAAGCACAGATCAATGCTATATGCCCAGACCTCTGCACCTGTTTGCCTTCAGTTCCAAAGTGCTCTACAACCCAACAGATATTACTTTTTGAAAATATACAACGGGAAACACAGAGTGAGATAGAGACAGATACACACACACACATGCACGTGCACGTGCACACACACACAAACATAAAAAAATGCTCCTACCTTGGATAATTGGTACAATACTGTGTATATATGTGGAAATCTTCACTCTGTACATAAACAAATGGAAAAGCTTATTTAGAACCTGGAAAAATATATTTGCCAGAAGGTCCAGAGAAAAATAAAGTAACATGACTAACTAGATTTAACTTGAACTAGCCAGAAATCAATTAGAAACCAGCACAGCAGGCACTACATTGATCTACTATAATGATATTGGCCACTCCCAGAGATTTAACTATGTTTTGAAAGCCAGTCCAATCCATTCTGTCTCAAAATGAGTGACTGAAGGCTTTCACCCAACCATTTATACCCAAGAGTTTAAAAAGGCAGATGAGACATGACTTTCAGCTAAAAATAAATATCCCACTAATCTATCAAATTTTTTGTTTAAACAGTGAAGTATCTCTGGCCTCCATGTGGATCATATACTTTATAATACAGTATGTTTTATAAAGCATGTGTTTTACATCTTTGCTATTTGAAAAAAACCCTTGGGAAAGAAAAACCACATACAATTTTATCTAACTTTTAGGTAACAATTAAATTACATTGGCTAAAATTTGATGTAACAATTTTATGTACCGCAGATAGAAGATTAAAAGGATTATTTCCATTCAGATTCTCTTAAATTAATTCTTGAAATATCTCAGGTTAATTAACACTAGCACATCTAAATATCTTCTTTATGTGCCCCATAGCCATTGTGCATTTTGTTCATGATGACAACTGAGACAGAAATTGCATTCATGGTTGCAACTGGAAAAGATGCTATCACCAATGCCAGAGGCTGATGGCTTTACCCATGTTGTGTGTTGCTGCAGATGTGTTTTAATGGCCTAAACTACTTTAAATTGTGTAAAATTGATTGGGGAACAGCGGCCAAACAGAAGGATAAACATTCATGGAACATTTCTCAATGCGCAACAATATCTGAATATGTATAGCACACCTATCTTTTTTTTCAATAATGTTTCACAATTAATAAAACATTCCATTCAGCTTAAAAAGCTGTATTAATCAGTGACCATCCCACCCAATAATTTTAAAAATTTCCACTTAGCGACTGCTGATATTTTATCTTTGGGTTTAAATTTTAAATTCATGTAGCTGCCCTCACTGGCATGAGACATAATGAACTTACATCACAGCCTATTAAACATGTGTGCTTTGAACTAACAACTACTGTAGAAATCTACTGCCTGCAATGAAGTAGTAATCATTTTTACCACAATTTGCAACAGAGACATTACACTCTATTTAATTAGCTGTAGAATCATTCCAGTTACTGCATATATCATTGGGGATTCTTCAGCATCATCCAAATGAAGTCTGTACATAAGTAAGCATTTATGAGGAAAAGGCAGAAAATATCAAATTCATTATTATATAACCATTGTGAACAGTCATAAACACTGGCCGTGAATGCTCTTTAAAAAAATTATTTAAAAGAATGTTACATCCTCTTTTGTTTTTCATCATATTTTTTAAAAAAATTCTCATAGTTTAACCAAATTGGAAAGGGATTTAAAAAAAAAATAAGAAATGATCTCAGCTAGCCTGATATACGTCAATAAAAATGCATCGATAATAGCGGGCATTCAATATTATATAGCCACATTTCTACTCCTATAACCCATCTCTTGCAAACCATATCTGCTAATTACATCCTTGAATTTGCACCAGAAGGATCAGATTTGGGAATCATACAAAAGGAGGGAAGATGAGTCTGTTCCCCTGATTTTTAAATGCTATTTTTTTTTTTTAGGATTTTATCAGTTCTTTTGTAAAATATTTAGCCTGCAAACTGCTTGATTTCAATTGCTGCAATGATTCCATTACTAATCCTTGGCATTTCTGTATGAGCCATTGTTAAAAATTAAAAAATGGAAAGTGACTCTGCCCAGAAGTATCCATAAACAAGAACTTTTGGCCTTCCTGCCCAACATTTGATGACCTCTGGCATTGGCTGTGTGAGGCCTTTGTTCAGTCTGCTGTCAGTATTCCTCTTCCATATTATCATCAATATTCAATATAACATAATATCCAATGGTGCCAGGATCTGCACCACTGTCAAGGATGGTTGTATTAGAATAAAGCATTTATTGCAAACAGCCAGTGCTAATAGGAGGTAGCAGCAAAGTGTTGGGGAAACAAATCAGTAGACCATATGGCCAGGCTTCTGGCATCTGTACCAGTGTTACAATTCAGTTATCAAGTCAATTGGAGTTCACAAGACTCACAAAATGAGAGAGAAAATCAACTTCTTGTTTGACTCAGACAAAGTAAAATATTTTTGTGCTGTCCTTTTTTTACCACATCTTCACTGTGTAACTGTATTAATGCAAGCCAAACAGCCTAACAATAGTGTTCTGTTCTACACAACTTAACCTAATGAGCTGTACTTTGACTACCATCACCATTGCAATGTAGTGCTACTACTATATTGACAGCTCTTGCCTTGCGAACTATAAAAGGAAGGAGACAATAAGTCAGGGCAAAAGAATACTGAGTTCAGATTGCTAAACAAAGTTGTCAACATTGGAATTAAAAGATATTTATGGTTTCATTAAACCCTGCACTTCTAGTTTTTTTTTTTTTTCATATATTCCTGAATACAGTACCTAAAAGGGCTTCTTTGATGTTCAGGGTGAACTGAGTAATATGGACAGTGGCCAACAGACAGCCATAAATCTTCAGCCCTAAACTCATGCAAGCCTTAACAAAATGCAGCACTTAAAACAAGAGAGCTATTTACTACAAATCTACACAATTTCTTTTTGGATATAAATATGTCTGGCCATATGAAACTACTGTGTGAAGTTCAACAGGATGAATAAAATCTCCCTTTGTCAAGGGAAGAAAAAGAATGACTAGCCAAACTGCCTATACTTGCCTGCTTTCAACTTTCCCGTCTGACCAGCTAAAAGGACAAAGCTGCCCTCTAATTTCTAAAGATAAACATGTCAAAGACTGTGAACCAATATTAAGTAAAAGTCAAAGATTTCCCATCACACAATCTAGACTGCTGCTTCTATAATGCACAGGGCCATTGACTTAAATGCCTAAGGCACCCTTACCAGACTAGGAGAGAAAGAAGAAAGGAAAAACCAATTGTAGAATAAGAGATAGAGATGGAGAGGGAGAGGGAGGGGGGTGGGAGGGGGAGGGGAGAAGCCAAAGTCAACACGAACTGTATTCAAACTACTAGAAAACCAGTACAGTTTTTCTGAAATGCAATACAGGTAGTGCTCAACTTATAACCATTTGTTTAGTGACCATTTGAGGTTACGACGGCATTGAAAGAAGTGATTCAGGGCTGTTTTTCACACAATTGTTGCAGCATCACCATGGTCATGTAATCAAAATTTGGGCACTTGGCAACTGGCATGTATTTATGATAGTTGTGCTGTCCCAAAGTCATGTGATCACTATTTATAAACTTCCCAGCTGGCTTTTAACAAGCAAAGTCAATGGGGAAAGCCAGATTCAATTAACAACTGCAGCAATTTGCTTAACAATGGCAGCAAAAAAGAATATAAATACAGCACAGCTCATTTAACAACTGTCTTGCTTAGCAACTGAAATTTTGGGCTCAATTGTGGTCGTATGTCAAGGACTATCTGTACCACATTTTGTATTTGACACTTGTAGCAGAAATCCATCCCTGCAATTCTTCAATATTTAGTAACATTCATTTTCATATTTGCAAAATACTAGGGAGAGATCTAGTAAGATAAGGAAAAGGAACAGCAAACTTGGGGTGAATAGGAATTACTCTTGACTTCAACCTGTTTGATGTCCTCCCCATTTCATTTTTAATCTATAATGCTTATGTATATAGTAATATTAATCCAGAATAACTTTTTAAGAATAAAAAATGCAGTTGCCAAACAAAATTGGTCAGCAAACTTTACAGAGTATTGCTGACTGAGTTGAGGTTAAATAAATATAGCAATCTATCTTATATTTCTACAAAGGAACAAAAATAACCAGTGAGAAAAAATATTTAAAATATTCATTTAAAAGAAAGAAAAAAGAAAATAACGTTTTAGCAAAAAGAGATGAATCAGTTATTTGCACATATATTTTTAAATAGTTTAAATCAAATTATTCAAAAAAAGAAATGCATTCTATCTAAACTCCCATCCCTTCTAATAGATGTGTGATTCATGTAAGACTATGGCCAAAGCTAAATTAAATAATGGCCTAAGTTTGCAATATTTTCATATTGCTTCATTAATTCAGGAATGTTTAGTGAAAAGGTAACATAAGCTAAGTCCATAGAGTAATTTGTAAAAGAGATTTGAATCCCACGACTTATTTGTTATAAGCATTTGAGCACTGATGGAATGATCTTCTATTTATATATTCTGAGAATGCAAAATACTGAAGATCTTACTAATATCAAAAGATTATATCACTTACCTTAGAAACAAAACATTCTGCTATAGCTACAGGATCATTTTCACAGTTTTCCAAATCTTGCAGAAGTTCACTAGTTCACAAAAAAAAGGGCAACACTGCATTTATTATCATCATATGCCAATATATACAGCCTACAGTTAAAAGTGGCACTGCATTTAAAACTCTATTAAAATAAAGTAGCACCGTTCATTCTGCTTCCTACTATAATGCTAAGAAGTATTTAAGGATTTCTTATACGTTTTTCTTTTTATAATTCCATTAATGATGTGAATAAATGTCTTATTTGGCTTGCTTGCATCACTGTTTCTCTACTTCAGCTGCCATGTTTTATACTGGCTCCGTTTTATAACGGCTGTTAAGAACCATCCTAGAGATATAGCACATATAAGGGAAAGCGAAATGATACACACCTTCATTCAGCACATACAAAACTGTTTTATAATAAATAGACTGCATATGTATCTCTTTGCCTACTAGCTCTGCACGGTTTTCAAGCAGATTCACATGAGTTAAACCCCTGTTTGTTTGAACACAATTTGTTAGGTTGCATTTGAATAAACAAGCAATGCTAAGGAAAACCAAACCAAAGACATTATGGATTCACTCAATATACAGTATTCCCTACTCAAGGATGTACAGAAGCCCTTCAAACCAGGCAAAACACAATTATACCAATTTACCAACTGGGTTTCTTTTAAACATTTGCAATCTTGGATTTTGCTACAATGAATGTATTTCATCTCACAAGCACCAGAACAGATTTTGTTGTCTATACTACAAATATGTTAGAATTGTTCTTTCCTTTAAAAATACAATACTTCTGTTTTAACTTAGGAAAGTGAAGAATTAAACTGAAATTATAAACTTGCAGACAGTTTTGAGGCTCTGAAGATAGTTAGGATGCTACAGCCTCATGGACAGTTTCAGTATCATCACTTTACCTGTGAGTAAACTATCAATTATAATTTGATCTGATGTACGTTGGAAGATTGGAGATAATGTGGCTCACTATTCCTTTAGCACAGGGGTCTTCAACCTTGGCCCATTTATGATTTGTGGACTTCAACTCCCAGAATTCATCAGCCAGGCATACTGGCTGAGGAATTCTGGGAATTGAAGTCCATAAGTTATAAAAGGGCCAAGTTTGAAGACGCCTGCTTCTTCCAAGCTCGGCTACTCATGCTATGAATCAGTTAACCTTTGTTACCAGCATCTGGATTGCTGTTTTGCATTTGTACAAAATATGTATGTATGTTTATATGAGGGTATCAAAGTAATCTCAGCTGGCAACTGGAAATAAGAGAACAATGGGAAAACACTTTTTAATTTACTGTCCTCCTCCCAATTATTTTCCAACATATGAAGTTATCCATAAGAAATGTGATTCTGAGAAGCTGATACTTGACTGTTATGCTACACTGACTATGAAATGTATATGAATGACAGGTAGGAAATGGACAATATATTTCTCTTGCATGTTGCTACACAACTGTTTTCATGATATAGCAGGATTGAGGTAAAGATTGCTTGACAGAATTCCACAATCACACATTTTCAGATACAACTGCTTCATGATAGAGTAATATTTGTTGTTCATGTGGGCTTTGTTGTGATTTGGGTTTTGGGCAAAGATTTGCAAACTCTGGGAAAAATGAATATGTTAAAACCTAGCAAAAATTGGGCAACAAAATTGGGTCTTTACAAAATTCAGCATGAAAAAAAAATATAGTAACTCTCACTAGGTATGTCTGGCATGGTTTATTAGATATGGATTAGAACATTATTAAGAACTATCTTCATAATGAAGATAAAGAACTTTGTTCTGGTTACATCTGCTGGTTGATTGCTGATTTGGCATAATTCCAAAGAGCTTTATAGTATACCAGGGTGGGTGGGGCCTTGTTGAAAATGAGAATGAATTACACAGAAGATTGACCAACAAGCCAATTGCAAGTAACTTCAAAAATAATTCTTACACTACTTATACTATTCTTTTCCTATGCAAAGAAAGTTTTTATTATTGATATCTTGTTTGGAGTTGCATAATAGATTCACTAGGGTTCTCATTACTTCTACCTTTAATTGTGACATGCTCAGTTTAATCCCCATGCTTGGTGACTAGTGGTCTCCAATGTCTTTACATTCACCCAATTATGATACAGTTGCATAGTATGATGTAACTATGATGTAACTAACTCTGAAGTAGTATTGCTAATATTAGTTCTTATGACACATCAAGATTTATGACCCAAGTTAGCCACATTCACTGTGGCAGAATAAATAAAAATAATAATAATCTTCCATTTTCTAGGCAGATGTTAGCTACACAAATAAAATGAAAAATAGCTAACATTTCAGTTTTGATTTCAAAAAAGCTACTCCTTCCAAAAGTGGAAATAGGAAATGAGGCAGTATCTAAAATGGGTCCCACAGATCCCCCAGTTTTCCATTGAAAAGCACAATTGGCCAAAGCTAAGATTTATTATTATTATGACAAGTGGTTCAAGAAATAATTCAAGTGATAGACAAATACTTAATTTTAAATTAAATATTTTGGAGCTAAATTTAATAAGCCTTTACAAATGGGAGGGTGATGAAAAGCAGACACAATGCAACTATTACAGTTGCCTAATATGCTTTAAAAGGTGAAGTTTAATTCTTTATATAAAATATGTTGAGATAGTGTTGAAAATGGTTTCCCCTGAGGTGACAGACAGATTAAAATATGATAAAGTTATAGACAGTTTTAATATTCTGGCAATAGATAAAAAGGGCCTTTAGCAGCAAATTAAAATACGTCCAGGAAAAACATGTAGGACTCCCCATCTCCCACCATTTCTGCCCATTCCCCCTGCTCTCACAGAATGTCCAGGCAACAGGTCCATTCCCTGAATTTGATGAGATCTAGGAAGCATAAATTTTCTGTGGCAATGCCTGCTCTTAGAAATAATTTCTGCCTGCCTGCCTGCTCACTGTTGTCCTTTATAAGTTCAGATGACTTTGACTCTCTTAGCTATTTAAAAACTAAAATCTAGTTTTTAGATCCACAAAAGTAAAAATAAGGGCACCCTTTGGTAAGTTTATATAATATGAATTACAGAACTGATGAAGTAGGATCTGACCATCTAGCTTGTCCATGCCCAACTTTTCTTCCCTCCCAGTTTTCAAGAATTTCAACATGTGCGATTTTAATATGACAGAATGAATCATTTAAATAGATGGAAAGGATCCATGTAAACTGGATTTAATTCATTTTAATTTGAGCTCAATTTAAATTAAATGTTTGCCTTGTTACAGCCACTTAGTAGGTCCTTCTCCCATCTTCATTCTGGAATAGTCTCTCAACATACAACCAAAACCTTAATATAGTCTTCAATCACTCCAGGAAGTTTTGTATCTTTGCTTTAGTTCCTTCAAAACCAAATCAGCTGAAAAATTATTATCAAAGATATGCAAAGGCAGAATATGTTCTGCAATTCAGTCCAGATGTGACAAGGACACATATCATTGATGCCAGGTCTACGTTTTCTTCACAGGGAAGTAGCTGATTTACTAAAATAGATACAAACTCTCTGTCTGCAATTTATGCTTCTCTAGACAAGCAAATCCCCAAACTTAAGTTAAAAAGGATCTTTGCAGCTTCAATGAAAGCAAAATATTTTATAAAAATGAAGAGAAGGGGCGTTGTCTTACCTGAACGCCTTTTCTCAGCAGGATGATGTAGAGTCCAATGGATGGGTTCTATGACAGCCTTCCTGCCCGGCAGACTGGGTAAAAACTTTGGCCACACCCCTTCCTTTGGGCGTGACCCCAGTTTTGACTTAGGCGAGAAACTTTGTTGGAATTAATATTGCAGCTCTTTATTATCTACCTGCCTAGACCTAACCCCTGGGTGGGCTTGGACTCTACATCATCCTGCTGAGAAAAGGCGTTCAGGTAAGACAACGCCCCTTCTCCAGCAGGATGGCTGTAGAGTCCAATGGATGGGACATACCAAAGCCCTCATGTGCCCCTGGAAGGGAAAGTCTAGGCTACCGAATTCTGAGCAGATACGACTTGCTGTAGCACTCTTCTACCAAAGGCAGCATCTGATGCGGCCAGGGAGTCTAAACGGTAATGCCGGATGAAGACAGACGGTGAAGACCAAGTTGCTGCCTTGCAAATTTCTTCTACTGGCGCTTGTGTTAGCCACGCCGCCGATGTGGCTGCGCTCCGTGTTGAGTGGGCAGTCACATGTGCGGGTACTGGCAGTTCCTGCGAGACGTAGGCTTGGGCTATGCAGGCTCTGATCCACCTACCTATGGTGGAAGAAGACACCTTCTTTCCCATAGATGATGGTTGAAAGGAAACAAATAATGCTTCTGTCTTGCGGAAGGCCAGCATGCGTTTCACGTAGAAACACAGCGCTCTACGCACGTCCAGCTTGTGCCATCTATGCTCTAGTCTATGTTTGGGTTTTGGGCAGAAATCAGGAAGAATCAGTTCCTGAGATCTGTGAAAGATGCTGTTTACCTTTGGAATGAAGGCCGGGTCTGGCCTAAGCACGACCCTGTCCTTGAAAAAGGTACACAGATCCTTCCTTACTGATAGTGCCGCTAGTTCTGAAATTCTCCTTGCTGAAGTAATTGCCACGAGGAAGGCAACCTTCAGCGATAGGTGATGAAGGGAACATGATTCAAGAGGCTCAAAGGGTGCTGATGTCAATGCTAGAAGGACTTTAGGCAAGTTCCAAGACGGGTACCTGTGTATGACCGGGGGCTTTGTGTTGGTCGCCCCCTTTAAAAAGGCGCTAATCGCTGGATGTTGCGCTAGGGATGTTAAGTTATTGCAGGAAAGAACAGTTGAGAGAGCCGATATCTGTCTGCGAATGGTGTTGACTGATAGGCCCTTATTGAGACCCTCCAGGAGATAATCTAGAATATTGGGGATAGATACTGCAGCTGGATCTAGGTGCAGGGAGACGCACCACCTACAAAAGTTTTTCCACGTGGCATCGTAAATCCTGTTTGTGGACGCTCGCCGTGAAGCTTGTATGATCGATATCACCCCTGCCGAGTAGGATTGCTTGGCTAAACTTTGCCGCTCAAATGCCAAGTGGCTAGTTTTAGCCACTGGGGGTCTGGGTGTACAAACTTGCCCTGGCTGAGAGTTACTCTGTCCGGGGGAATCCTCCATGGGGGTGATATCGAAAGGTCCACGAGGTCGGCAAACCACGGGCGCCGTGGCCAATGCGGGGCAATGCAGACTATCTCTGCGCCCTCCAGGATCAGCTTGCGTATGGTCGCCGGTATCAAGGGCAACGGTGGAAAGGCATACAGGAGATGCGCCGGCCACCGACACCTGAGGGCATCCGTTCCCTCCGCCCCCGGAGAAGGGAATCTGGAGAAGAACCTGGGAAGTTGTGTGTTCTTGTGAGTGGCGAATAGGTCCAGATGCGGTTGTCCGAATCTCCAGGAGATCTCCTCGAACAGAGCCGGATCCAGGCGCCATTCCGACTGATCCACCTTGGCTCTGCTCAGGGAGTCTGCCTGGGTATTTGTCTCCCCCGAGATGTGTTCTGCTCTGATTGAACTCATATTGGTTTCTGCCCACCGAGCCAGAGCTAATGCCTCCTTCATTAGTTCCGCTGATCGCGTTCCCCCCTCCTTGTTTACGTGAGCCTTGGCTGCTACGTTGTCTGTTAACACGAGGACGTGCCTCCTTGTTACTAGGTGTGAGAAATGGCGTAGAGCCAGGTGAATGGCCCGGAGCTCTAGCCAGTTGATACTGTGTGAAAGGTCCTTCTTGTCCCACTGGCCCTGTGCGATCTGGGTTCCCAGGTGGGCTCCCCATCCAAACAGGCTCGCGTCTGTTGTGAGCGTGACCCTGTTCGGCTCCTTGAATATACTCCCCTTGAGTATCTTGGGGGACGTCCACCATTTCAGTGATCTCCTCGCCTGTACTGGTACCAAGACCTTCCTGTTGGAGGTGCTGAGATTCCTCCTCTGGTAGGGTAGGAGGAACCACTGCAACTCCCTCGAGTGGAGCCTTGCCCATGGTGTGATGCCCATGCAAGATATCATCTTTCCCAGGAGTTTCGAGAGCTGTATCAAGGGCACTCTCCTGATTCTCTGAATTTGGTGAATTAGCTTGGATATGCTGATTTGTCGTTCCTGGGAAAGGTATACCCTGCACTGTGACGAGTCTATCACTGCGCCTAGGTGCTGCAGTCTCCTTGAGGGAGTAAGATGACTCTTGGCTAAATTGACCGAGAATCCATGCCCCTGCAGGGTTCGGATTGTGGTGTTGAGATCTGCCTTTGCTTGTTCCTGAGATCTGGACTGAATCAAGATGTCGTCCAGATAAAACTGTACGCGAACCGGCATCAGTCTGAGATGGGCCGCTATTACCGCTAGGATCTTGGTAAATACCCTTGGCGCTGAGGATAGTCCGAAGGGTAGGGCCCTGTATTGGTAATGCCGGCCCGTGTAGGTAAATCTGAGGAATTTCCGGTAACTGGGATGAATGGGGATGTGTAGGTATGCCTCTGTTAGGTCTACTGAGGATAGCAGATCGTCTTCCCTGACGCTGGCTAGGATGGATTTCAAGGAGTACATCTTGAACCTCCTGTGTTTTATGTGATGATTCAGGCCCTTCAGGTCCAATATTGCTCTCCATCCTCCTGATGGCTTCGGGATAACGAAGAGGATGGAATAAAATCCTCTTCCTTCCTCTCCCTTTGGGACCCTCTCTATGGCTTGGATTGACAGGAGGTGAGCTATGGCCAAAGTTAACAACCTTGCCTTGTGTACCTTTCTGGAGATGGGACATCTGATGAACCGGCTTGGTGGGGGAGAACAAAAGTCTAAGGTCAGACCATGTCTGATCGTCTCCAGGACCCAGGAGTCGGTAGTGGTCGCTCCCAGACCTCGATGAAATTCCCTAACCGACCCCCTATGGGAGTGTCCTGTTTGGCGTCACTTGGTGCGCTTAAAGGACCTGCCTCCCGATCCCCTATATGGTCGTCTGGACTGGAACTGGCCTCTGGCTCCTGTGCTTTGGCGATCCTGGGGTCGATCCTGTCTCGGGTAGAAGGATCGCGAGCCTCTGGGCCAGTCCCAGGATTGCCCTGACCAAAAGGGCTGCCTCCATTCCCAGGGGCTTCCTGGGCGGGAGCCCTGTCTCCGGAAGTCTTGACTGATTCTCCTATCAAACTTCTTTGATGGGTGTACTAATATCTTCCTCTTGTCCCTGCCTTCACTGACATGTGGGTCCAGTATGGACCCAAATAGGGATGCCCCGCTGTATTTGGACGTCGAGAGACGCCACTTGGACCTCAGGTCTGTCTTCCAATTTTTGAGCCACAGTAGTCTACGCGAGGCCACTGTGGCAGCAATGGATCTTGCCGCGTACTTTGTTGCGTACAGCGAAGCATCAGCTGTAAACTGAGAGGCCGCGAGGAGCTTGGCCAATGTCTGGTGTACTCTGACCTGATCTGGAGGCACTGTGCTTTGCAGTTCCCTCAGCCACATAATACAGGCCCTCGCGAAGAATGATGATGCTTTGGCTGCCCAGGCTGCAGCCATGTGGGAACGGCGAAGGGAGTGTTCAAATTTCTTTTCTTCGGGTTTCAAGACCTCCGCCATGTCTCCTGGAATCGCGGAGGTAGAAAATAATGAGATCAAGGGGTTATCTACCGTGGGAACCTCTAACATGTTCGAGAAGGAGGGAGAGAGATTGAAAAGCTTTCTTTCCACGCTATTGGGTGCCGGTGGGCTTGCAAGTGAGGACCATTGTTCCTCTATCATGGTCATGAAGACCTCCGGACATGGAATGTACTTATCCTGTGGGACCTTTTTGGCAAATAAAGGATTGGCCTCCTTGCTTGTAGAGGGTATCTCCTCCTGTACTGATGTCAGGCTGACCGTGGAGACTGCCTTTATCAGGAGTGATTTTAGGAGCGCTGGGTTAAAGAGGCCAGAGTTCATCGCCTGCTCAGGTGCAGTCTCCTCATCCTCCGAAAGGGGCATGTCTGACATATCAAGGTCTAATGAGTCACCTTCCCCTAATTGAAAGGAAGTCTCAGAAATGTTGGTAGGGGGCGGCCTAGTTCGTCCCTTATGGGGTGTGTGGAAGGCCACTTGCCCCTTAGAAGCCATGAACTGGGAAAAGGCATCCTGCATGAATGCCTGAAATCGTGCCGACCATATGTTCTCCTGCGCTTTGTCGTTGGGGTGACACGCTGGAGTATGGTCGGGTGAAGAAGCTGGTGAGGAAGGATTGGAGGAATCTAACTGCTCAGTTTCCCCAGGAGGAGACCAAGTTTTGAGCACCTCCTGGGCCGTAGGCTCTGAGGTGGGTGTCACCACTGGGACAGGGGAAACCATACTTGTCCCATTGGCATTGGTTCTCTGTGCCCTGCTAATTTGTCTTTCTAAAGCCAAATGTCTCCTCAAAGTCTCTCGCTCAGCCGTTTTAGATTGTCCCTTCTGAGTAAGGTGCTTTGTTTTAGACTTCTTCTTCCCCCCCCACCTCTGTTTCAGAGGATCTGCGTTTTTGTTGCTGCTGTGCGGGGGACAATTGAGGGATCTGTGTGACTGAATACGAGACATTGTCTGCCATTGTGCCAGACACCCCGAGTAGGCAATGCCTGTAGTGGGGGGATAAAATACGCAGATCAGATGCAGATGCTTGGGGCTGATGCCCTCTTCTGCCTATACAAACAATGGCCGGACAGACAGGATTCTATGGACAGGAGATCCTGCAAGGCAGTGACTAAAGGTCACTATAAGAACAGTTAGAGAAATTATTCCTCCTCACGTCCTCACCTAAGTCCAGACTCAATGCAGTCAATATCTCTCTCCCCCAATCTGTGGCTGCGGCAACAGACCACGATCAGAACTGATGGTAGTAGTCTTTCTTTTCCCTCTTCCTTTCTCTTGCCCCAATGTGTTAAGATAACCTCGTTCAGGCAATTGCATAAGGAATCCCTTCTTTATCTGCAAGGGAAAAAAGGGCCCTGGATGGTAGACCCACCCACAAGGGAAACAGCGGGTTGATCTGCTCGTTCAAAATGGCGAATGGGAGGAAGCCACGCCTCCCAATAGCAGCCAGAGGAGCCACGAAGTTCAAACAATGGCAGATCTTTACATTCCGCAACAAGGTGATTCCCGGTTCAGGAAATTCCTTTTGGCCTTAAAGGGGCTGCGCCTCTCCGCTGAGGAGAAAGAACGGCGCTAGAGCTCTGCTCTGTTCAGGGGTGCTTTTCGCGCCGCTCAGCTGATCGATGCCGAGCAGCGCCGCGGTTTGCTTCCCGCGCCGCTCAGCTGTTTAGCGCCGAGCGGCACCTCGGCTCCGTCGGCCGAGCGGAGTCGGCAACTCAGCTGTTTGGCGGGCCGGCGAGCAGCGAACAATCCGGTCTGAACGGTCCCCGTGCCAAACAGCTGCTTGGCAGGCCGGATATCGGCGAGCGATCCGGCCCCGGTCCAAGCCTCCCCGGCTATCCGCCCTGAAGCCCCTCTCACCACTCCGACGATCCTGGCTGCCAGAAATCCCTGCTTACGAATCGAAAGGAAGAGGAGGTTTTTTCTCTCTTTTTCTGGGGTGAAATTTCTTTTGTATTCTAAGAGCTGCTTCTCGCACTTCTACCAGGCTTCGAGACTGAGTCAAAACTGGGGTCACGCCCAAAGGAAGGGGTGTGGCCAAAGTTTTTACCCAGTCTGCCGGGCAGGAAGGCTGTCATAGAACCCATCCATTGGACTCTACAGCCATCCTGCTGGAGAACCTCTCTGAAACAAGCCCATCTTGTAGCATAAATAAATATCAGGCATAGAAGAAATTGTACTTGCAAAATATCCAAGTCTTTCCCAGTATTAAGCACAAATCCTCTAGCAGCATTGCCTTTGATGATTTTGTGGCAAGACCACATTCAGAAAAGCAGCAGATATATTCCTAAACATTCACTGGTATGTGGCTCTGTTTATTCCAATTTCTGGCCATGCACAGGCCAGTCTCAAAATTAAACTAACAGCATTTTCAATCACTAACAATTTGAAGGAATGTCACAGGGAAACATGATACAACTCTGAAAATATCTTTTATTATCCTTTTTTTAAAACCTTCACTCTGAAGATTATAATACTGTTATCTGTTTCATGTACAGCCCTCTCCAATTTTCTTCATTCATTTTGTTCAACCTTCATCCTTTATTCTTCCAGGAGGAAGAAAAAAACTCAGGAAGAGCGGTGTCATTTCTACATATGCTTTCTCTTTAATATTTACTTACCTATTGAAATGATAGATATCTTTTATGTTTCCAAACAAAGCCGATCGCTCCTCTGTACCCAAAGACAGCTTGGATTGGTCAGTGATACAATCAAGGTAATCCTATGAAATAAATGAAAAGGGTGCCTTAATGTTGTCTGCTCTTTTCTTCCTCAGAAAATGAAACTACCTTTAAACTGTGTAAAATGAGTCTCTACCAGATCAATTTCACTCTATATTACTGTAATCCCTTCAGTGAGTCCATCCCAAACAGGCCTTCTATTATGGAAGATAACAATACTTTATCTGTTCACCAATACGAAAGAAATACTTTCAAAGACTGAACATACTGTGCTGCTTAGACTATACCGTGTATGTTTTTCAAGCTTCAAATGTATTCAGATTTCACCCCTAGTGACAGCTTAACCATCCACATTAATTACCCAATAAAATCAATGACATCTTCCTATAGTAAGCCTCCCCCCACTGCCTTTAGTATTATTAACATACCTGGGCTTCATACAACTTATGGGGGGGGGAATGTAATTATTTCAGAGCTATTGAAATAAATGTTTTTAACATTTCAAAAATTCATCATAAATGTCATCATTGTCAGCTTGTAAAGAACAGAACGTTTAGCCGTTTATATAACTCTCTAGTTACACATAATTTATAATGTGGCATACTAGAATTTTTTTTGCATGAACATATGCAGAATCTATGAACATAAAGACTACATTTGGGGACAGATGAATAAGAACTATAAATGAATCAAGAAAGCAGAACTCTATTTCAGTATGTTTTGTTTTTATAATAATTTACATACTTCTTTGATTAAAAGTAAAATTTCCTTAAAATTAAGTTCACCTCCTGGGGATTTCATGAACTAATTCTTTTTTTTTTTTTTTTTTTGCAAAAGCATGGAAGTGATTTGCCATTGTCTTTTTTTTAGCAAGTCTAACCTTCAGCCTTAATATTACCATCCAATTTCTAATCAGGTCCAACTTGATAACAGACCAGACTACGAATCATAGAGAGCAACTAAATTCCCGCAGCAAAATTCTTACTCTCTAAATGTGACATTTAGACTTTATTCTCTAAATGTCTTTAGAGTATTCAATAAGGCAGGACTTTTGGAATGGGCTTCTCAGATTCTGGGAAAGAAAATAGCAGTTTGCAAAATATTATAAGCCCAGAACATCTGTACAGTTATTCATTACCAAGAAGATGGATAGCTACTTTCCTAGCATATTAAAAGGTGGCTAGGAAGATCAAGAAATCCTTTCCTAATCCAGTTAAAAATAATTGTGTTCTAAAGTAAACGTATCCAGTTGCCAAGATTTTGTATCCTTTCAATAAATTTGGTTAAAGAAGACTCAAGTGAAAATCTTGCTTTTCTGATTGCGGGTATCTGCTAAGGTAACAATAGCACTTATGGATAATTGTCTTTTGCATATACCGCTTCATAGTGCTTTACAGCACTCACTAAGTGATTTACAGAGTTGGCATATCAGCCCCAACAATCTGGATCCTCATTTTACAACCTTGGAAAGGTGGAAGGCTGAGTCAACCTTGAGCCGGTCAAGACTAAATTTTTCGCAGTGGGCAGAGTTTGCCTGCAATACTGCTTTCTAACTACTGTGCCACCACGGCATTAGCATTAATCTTAACAAGTGGATTTCTGTTATAACTGTTCTTTCATGGTCTCTGTTTCTTGCCTATTCAGTCTGAGTACCCATCTTCAATATTTCTATTTGTGTTCTACTCTACCAGCAGTTTCACACAGCAAGCTTCATGAACATGTCTATGCAGTTTTCCCACCAACAGTATGGGAGTGCTTTGTTGCTCTCTTTCCAAACCAAGATATTAACAGCCATGTGTTGCCACCTGTTGAAACAACAAAACATCTCATACATGGAAGCAAGCTACAATAGTGCAACTTTTAGCTCAATAACCTGGACATAAGAATTCTTATCCAATTATTGCTAGATAACTGCCTTTTGCATAAATCAATTCCCCCTGAAAAATAACTGTTTTGCCTGTTTTCCTCATTAAATTATAATTTTACTGCCATTTAAGAAAAAAGGTGAACATATATATCTACATGTTGGATGGTAGTAACAATTAAGAGCTATGAGATCTAAATGCTCCAGTGTACCCTTTCTACTCCTTTACTTTTCATTCCAATTCCATTATCTTATGACAGTGATGGCAAACCTTTTAGAGACTGAGTGCCCAAACTGCAATCCAAAACCCACTTAGGCATCGTCAGGTGCCGGGTGGGCATGGCCCATTGGGTGGGTGTGGCCCATTGGGTGGGCATGGCTGTGGTGGTAATGGCAGACTGGGTGGGACTAAAAAGTTCAATCAGTCAATTCCAACTTTGCGAGATCTTTTTTTTCCCTGTGAGAAGTTGAAATTGACTGATTGATTGAACCTTGTTTTTGCACACGGCGGCAGAGGCCTCAGGCGAAAAGGTTTTATAAAACCTAGCTGAAGGCCTGAGACTGGGGTGATGGTACGCGTGCCCACAGAGAGGGCTCTGAGTGCCGCCTCTGGCACCCATGCCATAGGTTCACCACCACTGTCTTATGACCTCATTCTTAAGATCTCTTAAAATATGTTATTGTATTAAGTCATTGTACAATAACCCCAGGGTTTCCTGAAACTTCCAAGTGACCTTTTGTTTTTATTCACAAGCTGCCTTGTAGGAAGCTTCATGAGGGAGAAATTATTGCTTACAAGTACAAAAATACCCAGAACCTGAGTCAGTGAGTGGAAAAAATAAACTAATACAATGGTAGATCTTTCCAAAATTGAATTTTAATACAAATTTGGTTCTACTAGGCATGAAATAATCTTGCTCTAAAAAACCAAAATATGGAGCTACAACTATTGCTAAGCATGATAAAAGACTTTTAAAATAGTACTTTATAAAGGAATTCATAATTCTCTTTTCCCACATTAGTTCCAATTCAAAGCCAGTTTGCAATTATGCTTACATGAAACTGAAACTAATCATTTTTACTATTTTACCAACAAGTTTTTTCTTAATTGAATGTTGTGGGTTCTGCTTTTGTTTTGGGGGCCTTTTATGTTTTTCACGTTATTCATATAAGAGTTGAATAACTGCTTCCTAAGGAAAAAATGTAAAACTGTGTGATAGCCAAGACTTTTTACTATAAAAAATGAAGTATCAGAAAACATGGATTGCTCTATTCTTTATGTAAAACAAAGAAACAAAAACCGTATTGTACTATATAGAAACTGGACTGCAGATAATGATCACTCAAGTATGACAATAAGAAATCCATCAAAATGTAAATTGGATTTTGGCATGGCTAACCTAATTTTTGTAATAGGATCTGGAAACAAAGGCACTGAACTATTTTACTTGAATTCTGTCTGTTTGCAAATCATGGTACAAAACTTGCCAATAAAATAAGGTCAACCTAACACTACTAGACCTTTCCTCAGATTACTATCAAAATTTACAATGCAGAATTAAATATTGTTCAGTTTCTGGGAAAGAGGCCTACGTAGTGAGGATGCTGCTACTTCTCCTTCTAAAACATTGTTAACATATTTATTTCCCAGCCAGTCATTTATTTTGAATAGTATATAGCTATAACATGCACTGAAATGCCAAATGTAAAGTTGAAAGTTTGGAAATGTTGCAGATGAGATATTATATATCTATGCATTAAGTGCCAAAATAATCATATTAACTCTGAATGCCCTCTTTAGTTATTAAAGGCAAGAACAAGTGCTAATCCACAAGCAATTGTTATCACCAAATGTAGCTATTTTCTCTTACCATTTGAAAGCGCTTATTAAAAAGAAGTTCAATAGAAACTCTACTGGCATCGGAGCTCAACTTTCTTGCCAAAAACAGCATGTTTAAATTTCATGAGACAAAGTAATGAATATCATGGAGAATTAAAACTTTGTTCACACAACTCACTCTAAGACTTCCTAACTAACCTTAACTGGGACTGTAGTCACAGAGGTGAAATCGGCTCCATAAAACCCACTTCTGAAGATCATTATGTTCAAAATAATTCGTGGGAACCAACCCACCCAATAAATAAATAACTTAAAGAGTTTTCAAATTAGAGATCTGTATTGTGCCTTGTCATTTAATAGCTCCACAAACTCGACCTAGAGTAAGAAATGCCATTAAAAATGGAACATGATCTCTCATTCTGTCCTGCATGGAAAGTGATCAAAGCTACACAACCACGAGTTTGTTTTATAGACTTAATCACTTTTTTTCCTGTTTAAAAATTATTTGACCCAAACAGACCGATGGAAAATACTAACAATATAAAAGCAAGCTATGGTCGTTGGAAATCCTGATTTTAAAATAGTGTGGAAAACCCCTGATAACCTATCAGACTATTTATTGTTAAAGTGAAGTGAACTCAGTATCTGCTGGAAAACAAAAGGAAAGACTAACCTACTAAACCAGGGGTCTGCAACCTTAAACACTCAAAGAGCCACTTGGACCCATTTCCCAGAGAAAAGAAAACACTGGGAGCCATAAAACTTGTGCAGGCGAGAGAGGGGGGGAGGCTTGATTGAAGAGTTTAATTAAAAAGAAATAGAGGCTGCTGTGCAGGAGTTCTCTCTCTCTTTCCTCTCACTCCCTCTCTCTCTTTCTCTCTTTTCTCTCCCTTTCTTTTTCCTCTCCCCCTCTCTTTCTTTTCCCCCTCTCCCTCTCTCTTTCCTCTCTCTCCCTCTTTCCTCTCCCTCTCTCCCTCTCTCCCTTTTTCTCCCTCTTTTTCTCTCTCCCCCTCTCCCTCTCTCTTTCCTTTCTCCCCTCTCTCCCTCTTTTTCTCCCTCTCCCTCTCTCTTTCCCTCTTTCTTTCTTCTCCCCCTCTCTCTTTCTCTCTCTTCCTCTCTCTCTGTCTCTCTTTCTCTGTCTCCCCCCCCTCTCTCCCTCTCTGTGATCTTCTGCTCACCTGGCAAACTGGCTTCAAGCTGTTCTCCAACAAACTGACACACTTTCTTATTGGGCTTGCTCTCTCCTGCTCTTCCTGCTTCCTGTTTCCTGCAGAGATGCAGCCAAGGCAGGAACCCCACCCAATAAGCTTGTCAGCTCATCGGTGTGTATAAAAAACAGTAAGGCCACTGTTTTTTATACACACACACACACACACAGAGAGAGAGAGAGAGAGAGAGAGAGAGAGAGAGAGAGAGAGAGAGAGAGAGAGAGAGAGAGAGAGGGAGAGAGAGATGGCTCCGGAGCTGTGGGTTGCTGACCCGTATACTAAACCAACCATGGAATTAAAACTAATTTAATAAAGTTTACAGTTTGAGTATCATATCTGCTCAAATAATTTGACAATTGCATGGCTGGCTCAGGAATTCTGGGAGTTGAAGTCCACGAGTCATAAAAGAGCCAAGGTTGCCTACCCCTGGTCTATTCCATTCTGAAGAAATATGCTGGGACAGAGTACAGGTAATCCTTGATTAGAATCTTTCTTTCAGTGACTTTTTGAAGTTACAACAGCACTGAAAAAGTGACTTATGACTATTTTTCACACTTATGATCACTACAGTATCCCCATGGTCACATGATCAAAATTCAAATGCTTGGCAACTGACATGTATTTATGAGGGTTGCAATGTCATGTGATTACCTTTTGCGAATTTCTGATCACCAAAGTCCATGGGGAAGTCAGATTCACTTAACTGTGTTACTAACTTAATAACTGCAGTGATTCGCTTTACAACTGTGGCAAGAAAAGTCATAAAATGGGACAAAAATCACTTAACAATGCCTCGGTTAGCCACAGAAACTTTGGGCTCACTTGGGGTCATACGTTGAGGTGTTTCCCTAGCCATGTTAACTGAGTGGACCAAAAGAACTAGATTGTTAATTTATTTATGACTTACTATATAAATATGTGACTTATTTATGACTTACTATATAAATATGTTTGCCTCTATTTAACAATGCGCTATATCACGAATTTTAGCCATTTTTTCTGATAATATTTATATTTTATCAGAACACTATATCAACGTTTATATCAGAATACTTTGGCCACTCTGCTGTTGTCATAGAACAAAAGTTCAGCTCCTTTAAAAGAGATAACAGGGCAACTGTAGCAGCTTCCCTGTCTTAAATCAGATCACAATTAAGTAACAGACCCGCTTATTTTCAGGCCAAAGTTGCAACATTTTTGTCCTGGGCAACCAGTTTTTTTTTTAAAGCATAGTCAAAACTTTTATCAAAACAATATTTTTGAAAAGTAGCAGGAAGTAAATTGCTACCGAGAGGGAGAAAAGTCTTCTCTTATCTTCTGCCATAACCACAAGATTTACTGTGAGACTGGGGGATGGGAGTTGGGGAATTAGTAAATGGAACATAATTCTCCATGAACATCATGAACTCCGGAGGAGACTCGTATTTTTAAGCAAGTCTCTGAGACACCCCCTAATTTACATTCTACAATAAAATTATATGATCAAAACCTGTAAATTATCTACCTGCCATTCATGTTCTTTATAACAGGCTCTTGCAAGTTTTTCCTCATAGTCCTTTAAAAACTATTTTAAATCACTGACAATCACAAAAATGTCTTTCAACAAAGTAATTCTTATAACTAGGTATTAATAGGTATGGATTCTTACCTTTTCCCCAACTTTGGGATTAAGCATTGACTTTAAACTAATGATGTTTGTCAGAAACAAAAACATAATACCAATCAGATTCAACAGAGCTCTGGGCATTTTTTTGTTAACAAAGAAATAATTTGGTGGGATACAAATTCCTTCCTCTTTAACTGTGTAGTTGGCTTGAAGCAGCCTCCATGCTTAGCCTTCTTCCAGATGGCTGCAGGCTAAAAAGGTGCAATAGGATAAACATGAAACAAGGCTGATCTCCAGAACTGCTCTTGAGGCAATTTGGGGATGGATTCAACTAAACATGGTAAGGCTTTATTTCAACAAAACTGAGGTGCCGTAAGTAGAAAAGGTGATTTGTTAGGCATAGTATGGTGTGCGCAAACAGTTGTAGATGGGACAGCACTACCCCTTAAATATTTTTAGTCTCAGGGTAAGAACACACAACTACACTATAAAAAATAGGCTTGCTCTCAGTTGCATGTGCATAAATCACTAATGATCTTTATATCAATCTACTTTTGAAGACAACTTGGAGACTTCTGCTGACTTTTTCAGATGAATGTGTAGCTGTCACTCAAAAGCCTAACATGCCTTTCAGTGGTCAATTACTTCTATCCTGAGATTTTATCAGCCCTCATTTATTTCAGTTCAATATCATTTCTCTTTTTAATGCCTATTCTCCCAGCTTAGGGATATGTTCTTATAGTAACTGCTGTAAATAATTTGATGCCATTAGCAAACCTGATACCTCTTTGCTCACCCTATTTGCAGATAATCTATAAACACATGAAAATGCATGCCTATCTTGGAGTAAAATCACTGTCTTCTTTCATTGCAAGAATTGTTTGTCTATTTCTATGTACCTTTTCCTGTTATTTAAACAGGTATCAATCCTAATTCATGGTTCAATATTTTTGAATAGCCAGGTAAACTATGTTAACTGATTGTTGAAATCTCTGTTGGTTCTTATTACTTCTTCTTCAGAAAGATTTGGGCTACATAGTACTATATAATTGCATTCAAGGACAGATGTTAAACCAGCTTTCTCCAACTTAACTTTGAAAACAAAATTTAGAGGCAAAACTTCCAACAGTGAACAAGCTTAATGGGAATTCTCAGTACTGAACATCTAATATTTCAGGAATTCAGATTGAAAACAACTGATAAAACAATAGCCTGGGACTTTCCAGTATTCCCTTTGATTCATTTTTTTAAAGAACTGGCCTTACACCATAAACAATTTCCAGCTTTTTTTTAATGTAGAAGCTAATGTGTTAGCCAAGTATTTTCAACTATGTTTATTTTCTCTTTCTTGTTTCAGGGCTCTGATTTCCTTAGCTTAGTATTTCTTGACTTCTGCAATCTAGCACAATTAATTTGTATGCCTCTAAGCATGTCATATTACATATTTTGTTAGATGATTTTAAATCATTTTAAGATGGATACTATCTGGATTTGCACTGTTGTCAGCAGCTTCAAAAACACAATCTTTTATCATCATTATATGCTTCAGCTATCCAGACTGCTTTCCTGAAAATACAGAGGGATCTGAGTAGCTGAAGCAAATAACAACATGCATATATTTGAATATACATACATCTGTCCTATATCAATGATGGCGAACCTTTTAGAGACCGAGTTGCAACACAAAACCCTCTTATTTGTGACAGGGCTGCATCACTATTGTGGTGCCCTCAGGGTGTGTGGGGGGCATGGCCCACTGGGTGGGCATGGCTGCAGTGGTCACGGCAGACTGGGTGAGCATGGCCGGGGCCAGGGTGGTGGGGGCCAGTCCATCACCATCTCTGGGACATCCCTGTGGGCCAATGCTGCTTGTTCGCTCACTTTCTGCCCTGTCACTTCCAAACACCATGTGCTTGCTATTCTGGCAAACTCTGCTGGGGCAACGGCGCATGTGCTCACAGAGAGGGCTCTGAGTGCCGCCTCTGGCACACCTGCCATAGGTTCGTCACCTCTGTCCTATATGTTCAGTATTTCATTTTTAATCCTTTGATTATTTTATAGATGTTTTATTCTAGAACCTTATGGAGATTTATGCAAAGTACTTACATTTAGTCCTAAATTCAAATTATAAATCATTCAAAAGAATGACCAACAATTAAAGCAAAATTACTTTGCACTATCATCCATGTCTACCATTGTTATTATTAACAACGATTTATTCTAAACTGGTTCTGAAATAAAATTTTTGACCTGTTTAACATCTTGGGTAAGGCTTTATTATGAAAGCTGTTAATGCCGTACTTCATTGTTTTAGTTAGTAATCAGACAAAAGTTAAATAAAACATTAGTTCCCAGTTCTATCAGTCTGTATTCATTTATTTTTCATGCACATTTCTTACTATTTTATCAGTAAGTATCTTGGAATTTCAGGTGCCTTTGAAAATAGAAATATTGTATTTTTCATCATAATAGCTTGCAGCTTTCCAAGTCATCATTATTTAAGCATGTAACCAGTCTTATGGAGAGCAATACAGACAAAAGGATATCTACGTGTTCAAAGATAACATGTGAGCAGGGGGACAGCTCATCCTTTCTCAAGTAATTTTAACCACACCATGGAACATGCCACTGTGCATATAATTAGGCACTGGCTGATTATACCAGTATCATAATGTTCAATGTGTCTATCATGGGGGTTAAAGTTTCTATAACATTTTTTTTTCAATCTCAGCAACTTTAAATGTATGGACTTCAATTGCCAGAAGTCTGAAATGGAGAGATACTTTTATAGCATATTTCCTGGATTAATTAAGTGCAGAGCCAAAATTCATCCCCAATGCTGGAAAACATATACAGAAACATAGACCCCTATATACAAAACACTAATATTTTGAGGGAGATACAGCTTTTAAGACACAGGACATAATCCTGACACAAAACATCTCTTTGTTCCACTGACTATGTAGAATATTGGCCACAGAAAGGCACGATTCAGTTATTAAAGTCCATTACTAGATGTGCAGTCAACACCTTGAAAACAGGCCCAGAGACACATATTTTATATATATTTTCCTAAAAACTATCTGAACCATTTGGTATCAGGAACAAAGAAAGAGATGGAAAATCTCTACATACTGAACCTAAAGCATTATATCTTCCCTAGTTGTTCCACTTCCTACTTAAGCATACTAAGTGGATTATAGAAAATTACAAAATAAGGAGAAGGAAATTTTCTGGAGGAACCTATAAACATTCTCTGAAATATTGCCCCACAGCAAAAAAAAAAAAAAAAAAGCTAGCTCCCTAATCACAGAAGAAAGATTAAAAAGATAACTGACAGTACAGGCCAGAATCAGCCTAATGATGTCAATTAGTGAAAGAGAGGAGTTAACAGAATAATAAAAAAAAAGAGTAGATTGAGGTGAGGAGAATACAAATAAAAGATTAATGATAAGTAAAACAGAATTTGAAGCCAATGGTATTAAATTATCAGATAAAACCATTATTTATCAACCAATCTTTACTTTATTATTTACCAGAAAGCAAGTATAGTGTAGTGGTTAAGACATCAGATTAGAAATCAGAACTGTGAGTTCTAATTCTGCCTTAGGCACAAAGCCACTTGAATATCTGGGGCCAGCCATTCTTTCTCAGCCCTAAGGAGAGAATGGCAAATTATTTCTGAGAAACCTTTCCCCAAAAACTGCAGGGGTATGTCCAGGCAGTCTGAGAATTGGACATGGCTGAACATAGGAAAAAATATGATTTATCTCTATTTGATGTTTTATTTTCCACAATCAATCAATATTAATGTATACATTTATGTATATACAAATCAATGCTTTAAACCAGAAGACCCTAACCTTTTGGGCACCAGGGACCGGTTATGTGGAGAGAGGTTTTTCCGTGGACCGGATGGGGTATGGTTTCATGTGCTGCCTGCATCCTGTGGATGGGGCTTTCCTTGTTTGTGTGGACCGGTTCTGGCATACCCCATAGACCAGGGGTTGGAGACCCCTGCTTTAAACAACTGTATTCAAATTCAGGTGGATTCTAAATACTAGCTTTAAAGTGCACAATTAAATAAATTTAAGAAGTATTTTCTAGTCCTCAATAGGAGATAAGAGTTTACTTTAGAAATATTAGGGGAATTTGGGACTCAGTGGCATTGAACTACCAGTAACTCTAATCAAAATAGGGAAAGCTTAGAAACATCATCAATCTTCTCTCAATCTAAGAGAATCTGAAACGTTAGAATTAATTGAAACTCATTTGAAGTATGACATAAAACGTAATTTATTCATAAATAATATAAAAAATATTTGTGAAGTTCACTGCAGATTCTTGTATCCAATCAGTTAAAGGCACAGAAAGTTAATTTTTGGATTTGGGTCCAAAGGTCAATGCAGATGAGAAGGGAGATGAGTTATATTTTGAATCCCTTAAAAAACACAGCCCTCTATTAGCCTATTGTAACTGTCCCTTCATATTATTCTCTTGTCTTTGAATACAAGACAAGATCATGGAGAACAGAGGTAACCTTTGTGTCTGGACCTATATTTGTGGCCACTCTTATAATAGTGGGCTGGTGGGTGATGGCTTGATGAAACCTGCAGAGTTCTTTTCATAGCTCATCTTTCTCCAGCTCAGTTCACTCATAAAACGTTGTTTACTTTTTCTCAGTTTTGGCTATGACTTATATTAAAGACATTTCTCACAACTGGGTCTTAAATACTAATTATTTAATGTTTCTCCATAGCTCAGTATAGCCATACATTAATGGTTCTGCCTCTTTCAATATGTTTTCAAAATTTTCAAAAGGAAAGCTTTTTTTTTTTAAGAAGAAAGCTAAGATACTAATGTTTTTTGTGCAACAAATCTAGATGTGGTATTTGTCTTGTAGTTCGCTTTGTGCTTACATGCATGAATGCGTACCAGTGATGTGCAGGATCTAAAGTAGGAACTGTCCTAAAGGGAGGCATCTAATCTTTTCTCTTTGCTAAAAGTTTAATTGGAAACTCTTCCTTGTTGTTCACAAGGAACAAAAGTTACCATTGGCAACAACAGAGCATCTTTTCTATTGTAAACAGCACTTTCTCGGGGTAAACAGTGATTTTAATTAGGGCCATGACAGGGCAAAGGGTTAAGAATCTCTCCTTGCATGTTGCTACTCCAGTCTGCTCTATCCCTTCCCTATCAGCTATTTATTTTAAATTATTTATTGTAACACAAATGAAACAATTTAAAAGCATAACTTTCAAGTAAAAACCAAAAGGACAATCAGTGTGTTTACATCCAATAAACAAAAATAATTATAATTACAGTGGCCATTTATTTAAACACACTTTTTAATTTCCAGAAAGAAAAGAAGTAATTTTTTTCCCCACAGACATTTGCTGAAAATTAAACTTTCCATTATAAAAACAGAATTTTCTTAATGAATGTAGTTTTGATTGTATTCATGCTTGTGCTAGAATGTCTTTTCTCCTCATCTAAGCATTTTTGATCTCCTCAATATTTTTATTTAAAATTTAATGAATGGATGAATAAAATGAGCAACTTCAACCATCAAAATAAGAATATTCACCTACTTGAAATTAGGAAAAGATATTTGGTCTTTAGAAATAAATAACAGTTAACACTACTATTTGTGATTATGTTACCCAGCCTGGTAATGAAACATTTTCAAGAAAAAACAGCAAAGAACCCAACCTATATGAACTACAATTACAATGTTACTACTTACTAAACTTAATTTAGTAAGCTGGCAGGAATAGCCAACAGTCCAGAATATAAGGCTTAAGATACAGGAGGATCTTGACAGACTTGAACATTGGGCACTATCTAACAAAATGAAATTCAATGGTGAAAAAAGTAAGGTTCTACATTTAGGCAAGAAAAAACAAATACACAGGTATAGCATAGGTACCCTGGCTCCAGTTTTGGTCACCACGATGTAAAAAAGATGCTGAGACTCTAGAAAGTGTACAGAGAAGAGCAACAAAGATGATCAGGGGACTGGAGGCTAAAACATATAAGGAATGGCTGCTGGAATTGGGTATATCTAGTTTAATTAAGAAAAGAATGAGGGGGGCAGTGTTCCAATATCTCAGGGATTGCCGCAAAGAAGAGGGAGTCAAGCTATTTTCCAAAGCACCTGAAGGCAAGACAAGAAGCAATGGATGGAACAAACAACCTAGAACTAAGGAGAAATTTCCTGACAATTAACTAGTGGAACAAACTGCTTCCAGAAGTTGGGATGCTCCAACAGCAGAAGTTTTTAAGAAGAGACTGGACAGCCATTTGTCTGAAATGGTATAGGGTTTCCTGCCTGAGCAGGGGGTTGGACTAGAAGACCTCCAAGGTCCTTCCAACTATATTATTATTGTTGTTGTTGTTGTTAATAATAACAATAATTTCTACTAATTAATGACAAATTAGTAACTAATAATGTGAAGCCAATTAAATAAACAATTAAAATAAATAATACTGAAACACAAGCTCTCTAGAATAAAAAAGTGACTATTTCAGGATCTATTTGTAGAACCTGTACCTGCTTAAAAGATTTTTAACCAGCTGCAGTTAGAAAATCTTACTATTTAGAAATTATTTTTATACCATTTTGCTACTTCCTAAATGTACATTAAAACAGCTTTTCTAAAAATCTATTGCTACTGAACTGGCATACATTTCAGAGACTTTCATGAATTCAGGAATTTGTACAAACTTAAAAGATTTTCCTATAAATAAATTCTAGCATTATGATAATTTCATTTTTTCCTCTTTGATTAAGATTACATCTAGTTATGCTTTCAAATGAACACTCACGTTTGAAATTTATATGGATACTTTTATTAGTAAGCAGTTGTTTTTTTAACTGAGAATAAAGGTATTTAAATATTATGTCAGCAGTATTAAACATTTAAAATGCCTCCCTTATTTATACAATATGTCAGTAGCTCTGCTTGCTTTATCTCTTTATTTCAGTTTTGTTTAAGGGTATTTAAACTTTTTTCCTGTATGGATCTTACTGTATACCAGCAGTTAAGATACTTAATATAGATATGCAGGAAAAGACTTGTTTCTACAGATTAGTTCTTTTACAAGATGTCTTTGTATATGAAATCCTGATAATCTGATTTGCCTCACTGTCTGCTTCAGTGTGCATTATCAGACTAGTAATTTCTTTTCCAGATTAGTGATGTACTTAAAAAGAGAATTGCCCAAAGCCATACATTATAACATTTCCATATTATGTGTAAAATGTAGGTCAGCTTTGAGCAGGTCAAAAAAAAAAATCACAAAAAAACAAAGCAATAAATAAATACACAATCCCCACTTTTAAGAATATTGTTAAAAAGTTATGAACTAATAGAATCAAGTGATGTATTCTAAAATCCCGAAAAATGAAGTCTCAAATTTAACATTTTATCATCCAGGAAGTAGAAATAAATATCATTTATTTTTGTGTAAACAGAAGTAAGGTGCTACTAATCCCTGATTTTTTTTCCATTCAACCTTTAGGGTTTGAGGTTCTAAAGATCTAGGTTTTTGCTACTGCAGAAAATCAAGAAACTTCTTTTACCAGCTTGATTTAATGGGAAAGTTCTAAGACTAGCCTGCTTGCAAAAAATAAGATAGTAAAGCTTATTTCCCCAAAAGTACCTTCCTTTGGTTCATGTACAGCTGGCATAATTAATAAGGAAACTTTAAAAAAAGGAAAGAAAATAAATAATATTAAGGATTACAGTGTTTCAGACTGTAGCTTGAAGTCATCAGAGGCTTAGCATTAGTCTCTCTCGTTGATGCTAATAAGAATTTTCTCCTCATAAAAACTATAACAAATGGGCAACTTCTCAGATTGCAGCTAGAAAGAAAAAAAAAAAACTTTATCATCCTCAGACTCAGTAATGTTAATTGGCTATGCTTTATATAGATGGTGATTAACTTTCAAAGTAACAACTATCATTGCTATGTGTTGACTTCTATAAGTAATAATGGTAATAATTCATAAAATATCAGATTTTTGTGGGATCACACATTGAAACATGAACCCCAAAAGTAAAAAAAAAAGGCCTCAATAAAACCTGAAAAGAACTATTTAATCAAAAGTATTTAAAAGTTATTAATTAATAATGCATATTGTCTACCTTGAAAGACAACTCTGCTGTTTCAATATAACCAAAAGAGCATGTATCTACTTCAAGCTGCCTGTCCTCAATTACAAACCTGGATCCTAGTATTGTTTCTATATTGATTTCAGTTTATACATTTTACATTATGGCTGAACTTAAATAAAGGGAAAACATACTTACTTTCACAATACTTCTTAAATCCTGCACGTATGTTCTTTCAGTCTCTAGAATTTCTTGGACCACTCTGTCAACATATAGGAGTTTTGGACTTGTAGGCTCAACTACCAATGACATGACACAATTTTTGCTATTTTCCTTTGTTTCAGGTTTTCGTAGCATATTTGGCTTTCTTCCGAGATTTCCATCAGAGAGCTGTTCCTTGATAGGATTACTTTTTCTTAGCTCTTTGCTGGGAAATTGCTGGGCTGGATGCAACTCCAACTTTATGGCCCCTGCTTCCTTGTCCTGATTGAACAAACCTAGATGGCTACTGGAAACCAAAGTTGTTCTGCTACCACAGGAATAGTGGCTATCCCTGGAGGATGTTGAGGAAGATGTGGAACTGAAACTAACTGGTCGGTCACTGTCTGACAATTCCATCGCTTTGATTCCACAGTAGAGGAAGTGTCTGTCTTCTCTATGTAGATTCTTCCCTGTCTTCTTGGGAGCTGTACCCACCATTACTGGAGGCAACACATTAAGACCGTAGCCATCTTTATGAAGAGAGAAAAACAAATATTAAATTTGCATGTACATTGATTTCATTAAAAAACATTTTACTTATGCACAGAAAAGTAATCACAAGGAAGGCTATCTTCAGACACTTCAATGAGTACAAGGAGAGCAGGAGGAATCTGTTGCAGATAAACAACAATCAAAGGAATCATCTATCAGTAGGGAGTTCTACCTCTCTTTATTTTTAGACTTCATTTGAATAGCTTTTAAAAAAACAAAAAACAAAAACACAACCAGCACTCATATCTCCATATTTGCTGCAACAAACCCACTTGATTTTACACTTCTTTCTAAAGTAGATGATAGAAATGATCACAGGGCTAACCTAGACAAAATTGCAAAAACAAAAACAAACAAAACAGAATGAAAGAAAGAAAACTCTAATGAATTCTAAATTAAGTGATGCAAAAAATTCCATTAGCGTAGCTTTGCCTGCCTGAACATAAACAAAACTATTAATCTCTGATCCATAGAAACTTATAATAAGAAGCTCAGAAATACCCATCCTGAGAATATAAAAAAATTCTTACCAAATTATAAACATTTAATATGACAAGAAAGAAAAAAAACACTGCCACACATAAATATATAGGGGGCAAAGGGAGAGATTGCAGCACCTAACAACAAATAAGAATATACATATGTAACAGTAAATCTGTGAGCAATTTCTATGATGACTTTATCTCCTGCCTTTCTTAAAAGTAGTCCATTGAGTCCATGTATACTGACAACAAATCTGACTTATTAACTCATTTTGTTTGGACATCCATAATAAACCAAACAAAAGAGAATACTCAATTTGCTGTAGAAATCATCTGGGAATTGTTTTGAGTTGCATTTAGTGTAAATAGTTTCACTACTATGTATCTGCATGTTGCCATAATTATTTCCCTGTAACCATTATGTTATAAACAACAACTGTACCTCCCAGCTCTCATTGTAGAAAAATGATGCTTTGTATAAGCAGCTTTTGTTGAAAAATTCTGTAAGTATATGGAAAAAACAAAAACTGATTCATTTTCTTCTTCATTAGATTTATTATGATGCCTACTCCAAAAGTCTCTTAATTGCTTTATCCAGCTTGTGTGTATGAATTTATATTTACTGGGCATGTTGCTATTTCAGCTCCAGGAATCTCTAATAAGCCATTAATAAAGAAAATGAAATGTCTGGTTTGTCTGGAATTCCAAGGTTTTTAAAAAAGATTTTTTTTCTGTTATTCATGTTTATTTATTAATAATAATAATAATATACCCATATATTTTGAAATTCTTTTTAACAAAAACTATATGAATAGAAATATTTATAATTGTCTTCTAAGCACTTTATGTATTCTTCATTTTGGAAAACGCCATTGTTGAAAAGCAGCATAGTATATGAAATATTAACCCTTAGATATTAATATATTATTGTTCAATAACACCTTGGAAAGATCTCCATGTCTTTCATATCCTGATTGAAACTACTCTAAAAGACATTTTATAACAGATGCATCCATATTTTGATTAAAGGAAGCAATACATACTGAAAATCTTCTAAGTTATGAGAAAATGTAAATCTGAAGATCAGAGAAAAAAAATATTAGCGGGCTGTGGCCTCTGTAAATTTACTGATAGGTCTGTCTGTACCAAGTCCTACACTTTCTCCTTTTATTATTGTGACTCAATGAAGTAAGTTGAACCATTAGTTTTATTTTCATGTTCTTGGTTAATCTGATATATGGCACATTGTTCTTGTTAAACAGATTCAATTCTTTGAGTTTATCATTTAATAAACATAACTTCTCTAGTAGGTTTGTCAATAATTATTGGGTCGTTCAAATCTAAATTAGAAATTTTTAATTATTTTTAACATTTCAGTTTAAGCAAATGTCTACAAATATCTGACCTAGTTCCTGAAAATTTAAGGGTAAGCCACTTAAATTATCCTGCACGAATAAGAATTGCATGAATGCAGTCATCAAGAGTTGATTTAAATAAAAGGGCATTGTTACAATTTATCTATGCAATATGAACTTAATTATAGTTGCAACTATAATACTGAAAACTGAAGATTTATTATAAGCAATAAAGTATGCATTTCTTCAGCAAAGTAACAGAAAAATTATTTCCTTTGATTTCTGCTCAAGAAATATTTTTAATCACAAAGTAAACAATAGTAAACTACTCTTCAAAAGTAGACAGGTTTGAAATCTGGGTTAAAGAGATAAATGGAAAACCTTTCCTCTAATTTATCAGAAAACACAGAGCTACGAAATAAAGTACAATAGAGTATATTTGATTAGCTGCTTTAGATATCTTAGCTGAAGTACAAAGTTCCTATCTCATTCAATCATCCTATAGCCTTTCTTCCTGTACATTACAATGTCGTCCCAGTTACAGATAGCCCAAAAGCTCCATTAAACTACATTTGCTTTGTCAATAGTACATAAAGAGAATCTGAGAATTCCTATAGTTTAACAGAATAGATTTTTAACTAGAGCGAGAAAGAAAAACTTTGTTTATTCCAATTTTATGATCTTTTATTTCCCCAAAATGCAGTAGGTGAAAAAGAACTGCAATAGGTTTTAATGTCACATTTTCAAAAGCTTTCAGAAACAGAAGCTTAGCAAATAACAAGAGACAACCAGCTCAAGTGATGTCACCTGAATATAATAGCTTTGTCTCTAAATCAAAGATTATTAGGATTATGCAAATGATATTGAATATTTAGGATTATGATCCATATTCTTATTTTAATGCATTTTTCCAGAAACTCAATGAACACAAGTTGTTTCAAATGCATACAAAGAAATACATAATGCAGACATACAGAGAGAGACCAATGGAATACATGAGGGGAAACCAGTAAATGAAATTCCACTCTTATTCCTCTTCAAATCCTGCCTACAAACAATATGTAAATTTTGGATTAGATTCAGGATTCACTTATTAAAATAAAACCCTTGAAAAATGTGGCTGTTGACAGAACTGCTGCTGCACGCTAGCTAGAAAGTTCAGATTTATATTATACAGTAAAATAATTCAGCATATTTTCTATTTAGACTGGTCTGGTCTACACCCAATTGGCAGCATATAAAACACAAGGTACATTTTTCTCATCACGTTATCATTTTTTAATCCAGCAAGGATTGAACTTTTTTTTTTTTTTTTTTACTTACACCAAAAATTCAAATATCTGAAATGGGCAGTTACTGCTGCTTAGCTGCAAGTAAGACTTCAGACTTTAGCTAAAGTAAAAAAAGAAAAGAAAGAAAAAACTAGAGAAGTGAGACACTGAATTACATTATTCTTGAGATTCCTTTAATTTCTGTGACCCCCCCCCCCTGTAAGGAAAGAGCAATCTGCATCCCAGGACTACATCAGCATCTGAACCCTTCCTTTTTTTTTTTTTTTTTTGTAGCCTTTCAATTGCCCACTGACTAACCACTACTTTTCAGATTTAACAACTGAATATTCCATCTTTTTAGGTATTAATTTTAAGCATAAAAATGTATAAATTAAAGTAATAAAATCATCTTGACATACCCCTTAACTCCCTTTCAAACTCAGGAAAAAAAAAACTTTATCCATTTGTAGCATTATTTCATCCACTGCAGTTCATGTCTTCTTTCAAAATATCTACTATAAACCAAAGCCACTCCCTTGCAAGATATTTCTGCAAAACTCCTGTCAATGAAAAAGCACAGGAAAACCAACTATGATGCTTAACACAGAACTTCTGAAGTGGCAACATTTACTCAAGTTTTTTTCAATCTATAAGAATTAATTAGGTAGTTCATTTCAATAGTTTTCCTATTCTTCTTCATATTATTTGCTATCAGATGAGAGATAAATCTAAATAAAACTCTAACGGGGTCGATTTGAACAAAATCTCCATGATGGCACACCACCTGTGCCGTGCATCCTATTTAACTCCAGCTTTAAACATGATTCAGAGGACACAAAGTCCAATTCTACCCATTTTCTTAGTATCTTCAGTTGACCAAGGTGTGTTAAGTTGGTTTAGTTTGGTTTGGCTAAGTGCTGGAAAGAGGACTAATTGCACTTATCAACACTCTGCTAGGAAATGTGTTTTAGTAATATGATCCTTTCTCACTCATAACTTTCCACAAATGTAGTAATGTTCCCCACCCTGTCTGACTTCCTCCCTCTGAGGTTACATACTGCTTGTTGACATTCTAAACAAAGATTACACACACACACACACACACACACACACACACACACACACACACATACACAGAGAGTAGATACAGTTTCTCTGTAAGACTGAGAACTATATTACCTCCACACCCACAGATAACTAAAATTAAAACATGCATTTTAAAAACATATATGAACCCAGCTTTCCAATGCAAATTATATGAAGTTCTAAAAACAACTATGTCAAGTTATGCTTTTTTGATCAGTAATGCTAAAACCCTTTAAATGTTGTAACAAAAACTTCTTTCGTCTCTAGCAATTTCAAAAATTAAAATGCTGTAATGTATCTCAAAGAGCTATTTATACTGAATGGTTAATACTCTTAGATGAATGACAATACCTAATATGGATATTTGTGACTCAGAGGAATAACAATATTTTCATGCTTAAATGTTTACTATCTACCAGTTTATCATTATATAATTCAGTGCCTGTATTTTTATTTATTTTTGATGGAATCAATTGTGTGGTCCACAGGTTGCATTTCATGAAAACAAGAGAGGCTGTGTAACTATGGGCCATACACACTTTGTTTGAAAATGTCCTAATCAAATTTTATTTGAATAGGACAATATGGTCTAGAATTGGATCAACATATGCATGCACAAAAATATCAAGCTGTTGGGTGAAGAAAACACATACAAACACACACATACACACACAAATCCCTAAATGATAAGGCACACTCTTAAATACTGAAGATTTTGAATAGCACTATGGATAGACATCCCTGCCATTCCAGTTAGTCTGGGCAACAACAACAACAAAGCCAATTAAACCCAAAATTATTCAAATAACAGAGATAAAATTTGCATTCTTTATAGTCCATAAACATGCTCTCTACTGCTTAGCACATCAGAGTACATGTACAACAACCCACTGAAAAATACAAGAGTGTCTCAAATCAGGGTCTCCCTCCTAATTCCCAAGCATCATGCAACCTTTCAACTCCCTCTCAGTTCTCCCAGCACTGAGCAAGAATTCAAGATTTTTTAGCAAGTCCAGTTGTCCTACAGATTCTTACCGTCTTAAGAGTTTTCTGTCATATCATGAAACATCCTGGAGTCCCAAGCACTTTTATGAGGGAGAATTTTCTGCAACACTTACCTCATCACTATGGAATGCCTCCAACTTTTTAAATAATGACAGAACTTCTCTCCCCCCTTCTCCTTCCCCCACCCAAAATGAGGTATAAGCTACCTATGCATCCAAAGATGAAGGCATCCTTCAGTTCCAGCAGCTGCAAAATTACCACCCGGGAGCCCTTGGGTAAAATGAGCCTTATTAGTCTATACGGCTGCTTTGATAGCAATATTGCACGAGTCAGCCTTTAACTACTAAGCCCCTCACACACAAAGGTTTTCCCTGGAACCTGATTCACAGCTTTCTCATTGCCTGCACTAAATGCAGTTCTGAGCATTGCTAAGAGCTTTAAATGAAACATGACATCATTCAATTCAAGAACAGGACAATAGACACTACTGTGGGTAACTAAAATGCACACTTCGCTGAGCAATGAATGCTCTGCAAATTATTCTTTCAAGCAGAATGCTGAGAAGGAAAAACATTTACCAGAGCAATTCTTACAGCATTGTGCTGCTTGTCTTCAAACCACTGCTTCACTCCTAGTATCATTGAGAAAACACAAAGTAAATATGAACTGGAGATAGGTAATTAGTATCTATTTTGTATCTATTGGTACAAAAGAATAAGACGTAGACAAACTGGTGTGCTCTCAATGAGCCAACACCTAAGGTAAGTTGGGCATATTAAAAATGCAAATTTTACACAGCAAATTATGTAATTCAGACATTTTTAGTTTACAGAATATCTAAGGGAAAATTGGTGATATCTCTATCTCTCCCTCCCTCCCCCTCCCTCTCTCCCCCCTCTCCTCCCCCCCCCCTTCTCTTCCTTGTTACATTTTCTTTCAGCACACCTAATTCTCACAAGTATGTAACTTGGCTACTGTGTTAATTTCTATCCTAAGCCAAAAAACAACATGCACAAGGGATTAGTTCATGACTTTTTCATTAAACTTTAAAAGCCAGGGCTGGGAAAATTGCAAGGGGACTCTCTTTCAAATTACCTTTCTCAAAGTTGTTTTGTAAAGTCATAGAAATTCCTCATTTCCAAGAGGAAAGCAAAACAAACATTAACTTATGGATCTTTCTCAGCATCTTCTGGCACTTGTAAGAAAGGAGCAATCTACAAAACTCTTTTGCCTTGGCATTCTCCAGCAGTGCTTGCCAAAACTGGAAGACTGAGAATGCTATAAACAATGTGTTTCTCTTTGTTTCCTCCTTCAGCATTTGCCCAAACATAGTTTCTGGACAAACATAGTTACCTCTGTATGTGTGGGAGTCTTTTCTGGCTCCCACACATACAGAGGTAAGAGATACAGGGAGGCCACAAGGCAACACGAAATGTTTCATAGAGGCAAATTATACTACCTCTTTCATTCAACAGAGCAATTCTAAGCTACTTTGTAAAAAGCCTATTACAAACTTGATATTGGTGTATTGTCTGCATCAGCATCCCAATTACAGATGCTTTTCTCTCTCCATTCACAACTGACTCCAAAATTAATTAGCTTTTAACATCTGCCAAATGCCTACACTCTGGGCTGAATTCAATATTACTCCCTCCTACTTTGATTTAATGGTGAAGCAGAGATAGCATATGCCCTTTTATTACATTTTTAATGAGAAGCTGTAAGTCTATTTAATGCATAAATGTCCAGAGCTTAAAATTTTAAAAAGGCCACAAAGGCCCTAAGATAGCACTCCAAAGTATTTTCTCCACATAAAATAATCCCACAAGAGTAGGTAATTCCTGCAGAAAAGAGTCTTCTATGATTTGTGGCAGACAGTCCTAAATAATATAGTCAGTTGTTTTCCCAATATCAATTGTACTGTACAGTCCTGAGGAAATTCTTTCAATTTTCAATAAACTTTTCTGAAGGTCACAAAGGTGTGGCAAGAAACACAGGCTTACTTTATCTGATGCTGCTGCCAAGAAGAAATTAAAAAATATATATCTCCCAATTAGAAATAAAAACCTTTCAACAATCCATCTGTCATTAACTCTTCCATTTATAGCTGACACTCTTATTTTCTGTGGCATTTGATCTCCAAAGGCAATAAAGGCAAAGGAATATCAATACAAATTTGACTCAGCAATTTCTTAGCTGCATGGTCCACCTGTTTATTTGTTGATTCAGGACTTATAGCTCTAATTTTGGCCCAAGAGTTCAACATTTCCCAAAAATAAAAACCCAAACTTCACTTTGAATAGTCTTCATCCCTGAGAAATTATCAGACAGTATCATTGCTATCTCATCTCTGACATTCGTAATCCATTCCAATGCCAACTTCTTGTCTTTAACTCAGCTAACAGAAAGGAAATCTATCTGAAAACCAACATTCTTACAAACCTCAAAAGCAGGACATAAAAGCTGCTTTGCTTTTTTTTTAACCCTAAACCAGTGATGGCGAACCTTTTAGAGACTGAGTGCCCAAAACCTGGCCCCGCCCCCGGTGCACCCCCTGCCCTGCCCCCGCTCTGCCCTCCATCCCCCACCCCGTCTGGCCACAGAACCACTCACCACCTCCAGGGCCCGCCGCAGATCGCCCAGGCAGCCCAGCAGCGATATGGCGGCCACACTCTCTGCCTGCACCCTGCAGCATCAACTCCATGATGGGGTGTGAGGGCAGAGTCTTGTCTACACTGTCTGGCTGCCATGTCCTTGGCTGCGCTGCTCCATGTGGGCTTGAGGGCAACTCTCCTTCAGGGGGGCTGCTGGAGAGGAGGGGTTCACGGGGAGAGGCAAGGCTGGGGCAATGGCACGTGTGCCCAAAGAGAGGGCTCCAAGTGCCACCTCTGGCACCCATGCCATAGGTTCACCACCACTGTCCTAAACCCTTTGCTTCTGTCATCTACATAAACTAAACAGTGTTTGCTTCAATAGCCACAAATATGGGCAAAGACTATATCCTTAGAAGTTATAGACCAGATACTTTATTTCTCACCCTCCTACCAAATGCTTCATAATCACTTTTGAACGTATGAATATCCATTCAAGAAACAAAGCCATGTTAAAACTAAATTATAAACTGAGATTATTGATGTTTTACTGAGAACATGGGAATCTCTTACATCACCTATCACCTACCCACCCCACTCCCCAAATTGAATTTTAGGTGTTCTGCATTGCTATTTAATTTTATACATAGATATTTAATCCTATCCTGTAATTTATTCCACAACATACATTTCAACAATTTTCTTCACAATTTTTCACAACCTGGTCTCTTGTTACTCCTGGATTCATGCTATGTGTCATTTAGGGTAGTTCTATCATTGTTGTTATGATTCTATTTCACATTTCTAAAGCCTATAATTTGGTATGGCTTTATTACTAAAGTTTATTACTACTGTTTTTTTAATAGCCTGGTTTGGGATTATTTTTTTATGGAAGTAGCCTAAAATACAAATAAATAAATAATGGACAGTATCCAAAATCTTCTAATTTTCTAATATCTTACAACATGATCATGTCACCAAAAGGTATTTGTCATAACACTTTATCCTTATTTTCGAGAGTAAAATTGAAATAGTTTCCGATAATTCATAGAACAGGGAAACAATGAGAGGAGAAATTTGGACATTTTGGAAGATTATCTTATAAAAGGACAGTTTATGACATAACAAACAGTTTGTGTTTTTGTTTTTAAGTGGCATCTCAGGTTTGTTTGTTTCCATAATTGTTGGAGATATTGGTTTGCAATATAAATAAATTTACAGTCTTGAGTGCTTCGATGAAAAATCAGCTTCCTAAAATAAACCAATTGTAAATGACTGAAGGAACATTGTGGTCTAAATTTTATGACTTGCAAGTATTATATTTCTTTCTCCAGTTTACTTAATAACACATAAATGAACTATAGTCAACAAGATCTTCTGAAGGACGTTGGAACATCTTCTTCCTCAAAATACAGGGTAATGTATTAATAATCCTCTGCAATGCAGTACATGATGACTGAATCTGTGCATCATGCTGCAGATATTTCTACATAAAGCACTTTTCATCCTTATCTGCTGTTGATATATTAGAACACAGGTATATCAAAACACCTTGATAGAACTTTACAGCAAATGTCCCCATCTTTAGCAATTATTCTATTAGTTGCAGAGTGTACTTTTGTTTGTTGTTAATCATTATGTTCCTCCACACCTGTAAAATATCTCTCTCTCTCGTTACTACAAAGAATAATGTTGGATTCCTAGCAAGTAGTAGAATATGAAAGAAGGAAAACGTAAATAAGAAACAATTGGGCAATAAGGACAAATATTTCAAAGAAGAATGAGGGGGGAAATGTAAAGAATAGAAGAGTGCTGTTACAAATTGCTGTCAACAAGAAAGGATATATTACATGTGTATATGTGTAACGTTTTGTTGTGTTTTGTTTTGTTGGTCTAAAATAAAAAAATTAAAAAAATGTCTCCCTCTCTCACACACACAGAGAGAGGGGGGGAGAGGAAAAGGGAGAAAGGGAGAGAGAGAGAAAGAGGGAGAGAGGGGGAGAAGAAAGAGAGGGGGAGAGGAAAGAGAAAGAGAGGGAGAGAAAGAGCGAGAGCGAGAGAGGGAAAGGAGAGAGAGGGAGAGAAAAAAAGAGGGAGAGAAAAGGGGAGAGAGGGGGAAAGAGAGGGGGAGAGGAAAGAGAGAGAAAGAGAAAGAGAGAGGGAGAGAAAGGAAGAGAAAAAGAGAGAGGGAGAAAAAGAGAAGGGGGCAGAGAAGGAGGGAGAGGAGAGAGGGGGGAGAGAGAGAAAGAGAGGGAGGGGAAAAAAAGAGAGCGTGCATAGGACTGCTTCCTTGCCTAACAAGGGGCAGCCTTACTATATCTCTATCTGATCATTTTATCTGGTCTTCTTTGCAACATACAACAAAAATGGTAGCCACTCTCCAGACCAGGGGTGTCAAACTCACAACATCACATGACATGTTACGATGTATCGTGACTTTTCCCCCATTGCCTGATCTGGGATGGGCGTGTTTTTGGCATGACGCATCCGGCCTGAGGGCTGGCAGTTTGACACCCCTGCTCTAGACCTTTTGTAAAACACTTTTTTCCTCCCTTCCTAAGCATTCTATTTTCTCAATGTTTTTTTTTTTTAATTCTTAGCCATGTCTTCTACTGATTGGCTTTTTTTAAATTTAAACTTCAAGATTTATCTTGTGAAATAGCTTGCCTCTTTGACAAATAATAGAGTCTGGGCTATGCATTTTGTTGTTACTTCAGTCTTCCCATTCTCAGTAACCAAGCAGGACAAGATAAACCTTCAGAAGATAAGTTGCACAGCCCTATTTCAAATATAAAATGACTTACAAACATTGATATTTCCATTTCATTAATTTTCTAGCTTTAGGCAAGATGCAGTCACTTCCACAAATATCCAGCAGAGAGGCATCCAGTTCATTTTGACAAGTTTCTGAAAGGTGGTCTCTCCTTTTGAGCTAATATGACAAGTGAAGCCCATTTGGAGAAGCTGAAGTGGAAGTGGAAGGTGCCAAACATTCTACACAATTATCACATACTGTACATTCAGAAAGAGAGAGATAAAACCTCATTGCTTGAAAGTACTAATGTCGCTAAAACACACATTGCAAAAATGGCAAACTTGCAATTTGTGCATGTACTGAAAAATGGATATCATTTTTCATTCATAATACTTTCTTGAAAGTATATTCTGAAAAGTCGTATTTATTCTCTACAATAAGTTCCAGGGTTCAGAGCTACTCCATAACAGTGCTCCCCAACAGTCACCTTCTCAATCAATTTAAAAAAACATCTTGGTCAAAAATACTGAAAGCTACTGAGAGATCAAGCAGTAACAGCATAGCTGCATCCTCTTATCCACAATAAATGACCAAAGCAATATCAATACCATATTTTCAGTGAAATCCTGATTAAAATGGGTGCAAATATATAGATAGACCTCGACTTACGACCACAACTGACCCCAAAATTTCCATTGCTAAGTGAGAGAGTGAAATGAGTTTTTGCCCCATTTTACGACCTTTCTTGCCACAGTTATTAAGTGAATAAGTTAGTAACACAGTTGTTAATTGAATCTTGCTTCCTCATTGTCTTTGCTTGTCAGAAGGTAACAAAAGATGATCACATGACCCCAGGAGACACTGCAACTGCTATAAATACGAGCCAGTTGCCAAGCATCCGGGGATGCTGCAATGATCGTAAGTGTGAAAAACAAAGATACTTTTTCGGTGCCTGTTGTAACTTCAGTCACTAAATGAATGATTGTAAATCAAGGACTACCTGTAATGAGCTTCATCCATTAGCTATACATCTAGAGATATATAGCTATCATCACCTTACAAAAAAATGGAAGATTAGAGAGCGGTCTATAATTACAAGATCTTCTGACAGTTTTTTCAATAAAGGTCATATAACTACTTCTTTTAGACAACTAAGATATCATTCACTCAAGGAGGCATTAATCACCTCCCATAACCCTGGGGCCAGTGCTGACCTGACTGCTTTAATCAACCTGGCAGAGCAAGAATCGGGCAAACAAGTGGTTATCCTCACCTCTTCATATGCTATGTCTTTGTACTTAAGATATATAAGCGAAAGATAATTCACATCAACTGAACAAGCTATTTCCAAGGTTATCTCCCTATGATCTGCCCCCACTGTGTTGTCACCTTGATGTTGTTCATCAGACTTGAATAACCAGCTGCTAGCCTCCCTCCTTCTGCCAGGCTATGCCTCCCATCGTATCCTCCCCTCCCATAAAGATGTTTGGGACGTGCTGCAGCAATTATCTGCTCCTTTAATTCATAATGAAATAAACTTATTTATACAAATTAATATATCAAGATCATTCTTCATGACTACTCAACATGTCCTGCTATGATGAGCATATATACTTTCCAATAATTTCCATATGTATTCCATATCTGGAAGCAATATGGACCATAGTTTGCCAACAATTTATAATTTACATTTTATTTGTGTTTTATTTTCATCCATCCCTTTCCTTCTTCTATAGCACTTTCTGGAATCACATGACTGAAAAGAAGCCAGAATTTCTACAGAAACTCTTTTGCTGCTATAAGATCAGTTTGCAAAAGCCAAGAGTTATGTATATTTTTAGATAGCTAACGTGTATATTTTTAAAAGAAAATATAGCCTCCTTCTATTCCTAAATAGATCAGTGAATTTATGTTTAAATATTTTACTAAAAATCTAAATGTAAATCTGCCAGAGCATAAATTGGCTATGCAAATTGCACAATCAGATTTACACTAATTTGCTTGTCCTTATTCATATACATCATGCTTATAGAGAACCAACCATGTTAGATCTGACATGGTTAACCACTACAGTCACACAGCTCTTTGTTCTTTATTGTTTTGGGGGGTTTAAATATGGAGGGAGGAGGCAATGGGAAGGCTGTGGTGGCACAGTGATTAGAATGCAGTACTGCAGGCTAATCCTGCTGACTGCTGACTGCCAGCAGTTTGGTTCTCATCAGCTCAAGGTTGACTCAACTCAACCTTCCATCCTTCCAAGGTTGGTAAAATGAGGACCCAGACTGTTGAGGGCAATATGCTGACTCTGTAAACCACTTAGAGAGAGCTGTTAAGCACTGTGATGTGGTATATAAATCTAAGTGCTATTGCTATTATTGCCTGTGGGAAATATATTCCAAAAGCTTAGTTTTGAAACTAACAAATGATCTTTTTTCTTGGTGTGCATAACTGCAAGTAAGTCAACTAAATTCCTACTGCAGTTTTATTTTGTAACAAAATTACTTGGAAAATAAATTAGTCATAACAAATGTACAATATATATAATGTTACTATATATGACTGTAGGATGACAAAGAAGGGAGCTATTAAGTCACAAAAGTTAGGCTTCAGTTCTTTTGTATCTCCCAGAAAAATATACTGGCTCTTTCAAATATGCCATTGAATTGTTAAACGGATAAGGATACACAATTTGAAAAAAGTATAGTCAAAAATATAATCCACTGGCTTAATCAGAGAAGGCCCAGAGGCATATCACTGTACAAGGCCAAAATTTTCCAGGTATACTGGAAAGATACCCCTTATAGCAGAAAACCACACTTCTGAATGTATTGTTTTTATACAATATGTTTCCTTGTGGTTGGAAGATATTAAGAAAATAGAAGTGTATAAATCTGAAAAAAAACCACATCAACAGGGAATGAACTATTTGAGAGAAGGACCAGAGAATGACTTTCTTTCTTTCTTTCTTTCTTTCTTTCTTTCTTTCTTTCTTTCTTTCTTTCTTTCTTTCTTTCTTTCTTTTTTTCTTTCTTTCTTTCTTTCTTTCTTTCTCTTTTTTTGTTTATTTATTTATTTATCAGCCCTGGTGGCACAGTGGTTAGAATGCAGTACTGCAGGCTAACTCACTACTCACTCCAGGAGTTCGATTCTGAGTGGCTCAAGTTGGACTCATCCTTCCATCCTTCTGAGGTCGGTAAAACGAGGACCCAGATTGTCGGAGCAATATGCTGACTTTGTAAACTGCTTAGAGAGGGCTGTAAAGCACTGTGAAGTGGTATATAAATCTAAGTGCTATTGATATTATTTCATTTATTTTTATGAATGAATCATTTTTGGAAATTAGTACATTTTATTAATAGTTATTCCCTATTTTCATGAACTTACTACAAATGCTATCAGATCTACAGAATTTCTCTTCTGTTCTGGGTGGATACAAGAAAGTCTGTTACACAGAGGAAGAATGAGCTGCAGAAAAAGGTCAACCTGTTCTCATTATTTGTCTACAATTATTGTCTACAGAATCAGACTTTTTTCCAACAAATATAAAACCCAGAGTTTTTTTCTTTATACTATTAATACTAATATATATTTTTGTGCAAATAAAGGGTTCACAAATATCAGGAGCTACATTTGATATTATCGCTTTTTTTGTTTGTTTGTTTCCCTGGCACAATGTAGCATTTATCCCAAGCTTGGTAATGGTCCCAGTCATGAAACCAGAATAAGACTTCTTCTTTTTCTTTTATAGTGTACAGTAACTAAAAAGAAATCAAACCCTGTTTCACAGTCATATGCAGAGAGGCCTTTTCATTTTAATCTTGATCCACAGTGGGTTGGTTGCATCTTTTTAAACATTTTGTGGTGGCATGAAAACAACCCTTGTATTTGTGCATTTCAACCACAACAGAGCAAGTTACCAGGCTGAAACCATTTTCAGCAATTCAAGGTGATTGAATTGCTTTTTGGTCACCACGATGTAAAAAAGATGTTGAGATTATAGAAAGAGTACAGAGAAGAGCAACAAAGATGATTAGGGGACTGGAGGCTAAAACATATAAGGAACGGTTGCTAGAATTGGGTATGTCTAGTTTAACGAAGAGAAGGACAAGGGGGGACATGATAGCAGTATTCCAATATCTCAGGGGCTGCCATAAAGAAGAGGGAATTAAGCTATTTTCCAAAGCACCTGAAGGCAGGACAAGAAGCAACGGGTGGAAACTAATCAAGGAGAGAAGCAACCTAGAACTAAGGAGAAACTTCCTGACAGTGAGAACAATTAATCAGTGGAACAACCTGCCTCCAGAAGCAGTAAATGCTCCAACACTGGAAGTTTTTAAGAAGAGACTGGACAGCCATTTGTCCGAAATGGTGTAGGGTTTCCTGCCTGAGCAGGGGGTTGGACTAGATGACCTCCAAGGTCCCTTCCAACTTTACTACTAGTACTATTATTATTATTATTATTATTATTATTATTATTATTATTATTATTATTATTTAACCTTTCAAGCTCTACACAGCACTGGACACAGTTATTTGCAGCACTGCCTCTCCCGAAGGTCTGTGCACATTCCTCCAGGTTGCATAGGGTGGGCAAGCTCCAAGTCCCTTCCCTCAATATTGCCATTTCTGTAGCAGCCCGTCCTGTAGAACACACACACACACACACACAAACACACAGAGGGATCTGACAAGTGTCCAGCCTTTTAGCCTCCCAAAAACTGTAAAAAGCTAGCAAGCACTGGGATAGCGTGAGGCTGGATCTGGGGGATTTTATCTGGCGGTATTTGGAGAATTTTGGTTTTAAATACCAGAATCTTAGTTTCACAGTTTTTGTTTTTACTGTGAGCCATCCAGAGTTTTGCTATATATGATAGGTGGTCATATCAGTCTTCTAAGTAAACCCTACTAGTTAGACTAGTTCTAGCCCAGGGTAGCTGGCTCAGGAATTCTGGGAGTTGAAGTCCATGAGTCATAAAAGAGCCAAGGTTGTCTACCCCTGTTCTAGCCAGAAGAAGACATTGCACCATGCAGTCAAGATAGTATTCTTCTCTGCAGAAGCAGAAGGCTAATTCTGAATTACTACAGAGCCTGTGGGAGGGGCACGACTAAAGAGATCAACGGTTGATCTTCAAGTAGTATTTTAGAGGCTTCAGGCCACTAAGGATGTTAATGGCCTGAATTTATTACAGAAAAGAAAGAAAGTATTTCGCTACTTGAAACAACATAAAAATGACATTGTTTGCTTGCAGGGACTCATATTGTTGTGAAAGATCAAAAGTACTTGATAAGTTCTCAGTTGGGATTGTTGGAGATGTGGTAGTTTGGATGCTATTTATTTTTATATCCGGTGGACTTGTAAAAATATAAAAGCTTTTTGGATTAAGATTTGGTGGAACATTCAAAAGATTTTCAAGAGAAAGATAAAATTTACTCCACAATTATTTTTATTGGGTGTTATTATAGATTGTGATACTAAAGAAACTAATTTGATGTTGAATTTGATAACAGCAGCAAGGTTATTGATAGGGCAATATTGGAAGCAGGATTGCTTGCCTACTATAGAAGAATGGACGCTTAAAGTGTCAAAGTTAGCAGAAATGATTGAGATTTCTGCTTATTTGAAGGATCATTCACAAAAAAGATACATTTCGGTTTGGAGAAGATGGATAGATTATATTCAGAATAAATATGGGACTAAAAAGTTCCACTTAGTTTATGAGTAAATTTTAGAATATTATTATTATTAATAGCTTATTATAGTGGAATTTTTAGTTTTAATTACATGATATTATTATTCTTAGTATTAGTATTGTTTAACAATTTGGATATTGTATTGTTTAATAACTAGTTTAATAATTAAGATATTATGTTTGTTTATGTTTTTATTAGTATTATGTTTACTTTTAATTTGTTTATATTTATGCTAAAGGGGAGTTAAAGCGCATTATGGACTTGGTTATTTATACAATTAGTTAATGTTAGTTAGATTATGATTATTATAATTGTAACCCTGTACTCAGCTCTGGGAAGTGGGAGGGAGAGGGGGGTTTAGGGTGGGTTGGTTTAGGGGTTTATATTGTAACTTTTATAAAACTCTTCAATAAAATAAAAAAAAGATAGTATTCTTCTGAAAACAAAATGCTGGTGATCTGCTACTGAACTGCTCAAAGGAGCAGTTGAGGAATTTTTAGGTAGGTTTGCTGATAAGCTTGTTCTATGGGATAATTGAAGTCACAGAACAAGCCTAAAACTGTCTACGACTGCTAAGACATGTTACAACTATTTCTGCTTTTTAAAAATATATAGTCTGATGAATGTAAATATATCACATGCCAGTTTAGATTCCATACCTAACTTTTGTTAAGGGTGAAGCAGCATGTTTTATAAAAGTCAGAGAGTCCTGCCCTAGGCAGGAAAAATTTGCTCAGTGACTTTGGGGCTCATCTCCCAACCCAGCCCACCTTACACAGTTGTTGTTGTGGGAAAGGTAGGAAGAGAAAAGAGTATTAAGTATGCTCACCATCTTGAGTTATTTATTAAACAATAGTAAAGGTGGGCTAAAATATCTTCATACTGAATATGAACAAATACACAATATCTACAGTTTTCTCTATGATGTCTCACTGAAAGTCCGACAAAGGTTAATCAAAATTAGAATCAACAGTGTAACAATGTCAGTAAAATTAAAAAAGCCAGGAGCTGCTATATCCTAAAAAGGAATAAAGATGGAGTGATATGAAGAAAATAATTCATAATAGATCAGTTAACTTAAGCACACTAGAATTATTAAAATAATTCCAGAACTGGCATTTATGTGACAATTTGTTTTAATATAAATTTCCAATTGGATGCCCTTTGGGAATGCTGGATTGCCGAGCTCATAATTCTCAGTTTACAGTGAATGCCAACTGGGAATAGTGACCCAACACTTCTGGAGGAGATCAGATTGGAGAAGCCTATTTTACCACAATGTACTGCTGAATATCATTCCATTTTGGCATGGATCCATTTTTTCCCCCAACAAACTTAACACAGATTCTAATTATATAGTTGCAGAGTACTATATAAGAATTGCTGCTACTTCAATAAAAAAAAATACACAAATTTTAAAAACCATTTTCTTTTTCACACTCTCAACTACCTCCAAGTAAAAGCAAGCAGCACTCATTATTAATTAAGATTTTGCACTGCTGAATAATTTAACTCATTCACCACTGAAGAACCCCAAAACTATAACAACTCTCTGGGAGGCCACAATCAGTAATCAACACCCCCAATTAGCTGGCACACTCTGTGGAAAACATAGTTTGTCTGGAAAGCTTAAATACACATGTTAAACAGCTGCATCGGCTTAAAGAATAAAAAACACACAAGCACTTTCTTTTCCAGTGCAAACTTTTTATTTTCAAAGCAGATTTATGTAAAGCATCTCTGTCAAAATCCAAAATTTAATTACATGTTCCAAAGCCTAATATTTGCCCAGTAAGAATAGACTGTTTTTGACACTTCTAGTGAGGATTCATGGTAAACTAGATGTACCTGAAGGAATAAGGATGGCATTGCAGTGGAGATTGATGGCCAGACAGCTGCCAAAGTCTCTCCAGAAAAAAGGAGAGATCATAAAATTGCCTACATGTACTCCAGACCAGGGGTCCCCAACCTCCAGTCCATGGACTAGTACCAGGGCGCGGAATGCCAGCAACCAGTCTGCACAAACAAGCAAAGCCTCATCCGTGGGATGCAGGCAGCACACAAAACCATGCCCCCTCCGGTCCACGGAAAAATCTCTCTCCATGGAACCGGTCCCTGGTGCCCAAAAGATTGGGGACCTCTGCTCCAGATAGCTGATTCTCATGAGTAAACTGCCAGAACTGAAGTTTCTGCCCTGGGCTTGTGACATGAGCAGCTGGGAGTCAAGGAATTCCATCCAAGCTCACAGTCATAATGTAGCCTATATGGACGCAAGGTTTTCTGAGCATCATTTCTTAGTCAATTTTGGAAATTGCTAAATTGTTAACTGCAGTCCTGAAGAAACCATCTACTTGACTACTCATTGCAGTAAGATAAAACTGGTGAAAATATACACAAATTAAATCACTAGTGTTGGTCTACTGTATTAAAAGTCCTCATACAGAACAGAACAAAATACAATATACAACATAGTAGTATGTCTACTATCAAAACATTAGTTTTTCATATATTTTTCATTGTCTTTTTGTGACTGAATGGGATTTTGATGGACGGCTTTAAATTAGAATTACAATATTTATAGTGTTGTCAGGACACTAGAATTAAAAGTTATTTACCTACTAAATTTAAAATATATAACCAATTAGTTGAACTAAAGGATTGGACTACATTATTAAGTACACTATTAGTAACTCCTCCAATAGGCATTATATAAAGGTAGTTTACTAAAATGTAAGCCCTACTGAACACACTAATAATTACATCTGAGTAAATACTCATAGTATTATTTTGTATTTATATAACTAAGCCTCAGCAACTGAAACTCATATTATTAATACATTCTTCCTTGTTTATGCTGCTTTCTCTGATGATTCCTTGATATCAGATTTTAGATGATAAACTCCTTGGGGCAGGAATTTGTTTTCTTTGTGTAAAATACTGTGCTTCTTATTGGCACCAATAAATAACAAAACAATGAAGTATAGTAAAATAAATAGGAAATAAATATTGGAATGTAACATTTGAACTTTTCTGACTGTGTTGGGCCTAGTGGAGAAGTGCTTTGTCTGGAAGCAAAAAATGCCATCCTATTATGTTTGAAAAGACTGTGGAAAGCACCAGACAGAAGGATTACAGATCAGTCTTCTAATGCCAGAGCTTTTGGCTTTGGTCAGAATTTATTAGCAGCACAAGCAATCATGGAATGCAATTCCATCTGCTTCTTATTAACTTCATTCATGAAGGCTGCCTTCTAAAAATGATGACTTCTGAGCAATTCTTTCCAGCTCCATGTCCTGACTGAAAAGCAAAAGCCTTGACAATCTTATTGGCAAAGGATTCTCACTCCAATGGAATATTGAAAACCTAAGAAGTCTTGTAATAGCAAGCTCACATTTTGAGAAGGATTTCCTATATAGACCATCAATCCTTGTGCCATTATTATAGATTTAGGTCTTACTAACTCAGAAAATTGTAAACATTTGCATTTCTATTTTGAAATGGTTTACTCTTAATGTGTGCGGCTTTGGCAGTTCCTTTTAGAGGGAGCAGTAAGTGCCAAACTGCAATCCAGAAAAGAATTTTTTTTTTAAAAAAAAAAAATCAATGTGCAATTATTTTTTCTGTAGCAATTATCTACACCTTAGAACAGTTGTATACCGAACAGAAAGTGAAAAGGATTAACTGCTGCCTGTCTTTGTAAGTAGCACTTTATCCTTATAAGAATGCAAATTGGAGCAAAAAGATCTGCCCGCAGTTTAATAGGGCACTAGAGAGATGCTTCATATTGCACTATAGCTAGAAAAGGGTAAACTGGGCTCCACCTCTCAGCCGGCAAGATGTAATTAAAAAAAAGTGGATTTTGTAATTTGAGAGGGAGGATGGGAGGCTAAATTAATTCTGAGTTCATAAATTAATGAAAGGCAATTGGACTGAGTAAGATTTGAGTGTTTAAAAATGAGAAGATGCCCTTGAGTTGACTTTTGCTGACTGCACACTTAAGAGTTTCTTGGCAACAAGAGGGATGGCAATACAGTTTGCCACTGCTTTCTTCTAAGGATGTTTTTTCAACTTCCCATCCTATCCCAAGATGCCGGGATGCTTAGATATTCCCCATCATTCTAGTGCCAGATTTATCCCCCCAGCCAAGGTAGACTATGTGCTACATCCTGATGAATACTTGGTGTAATTAATTTAGGGGAAAACTGGGTGCCTTGAGGTATTTTACTACCTTAGCTTATCATGATCAACAAGCCATTTCTCCTTCGGCTTCACAGTTCCCTTCAGTAAATTGGTTAATATACAGAAAATGTGAAGTCCAAAGGAGTTAAATGATGCTCCAATCCTATATTCAGTTTACGATTATTTTGGGGATATAATTGCCCAGAATTAAAGCATAATGATGAGGACAGTTATATATAACTAATACACAAAATAAAACATCAGAAGAAAACTTCAACTTCCAAAGGAATGCTGCTTCTATAAGCTTCCAAAATCTTATTGTCTGAGTCCTGAAATACCAATAGTTTTTTTTTAAATAAAAACCTTGCTTTTCTTCTATACTTTAGCCAATCCAAACCCTTTTATATGCAAAAGGGTAGAGTGGGTTTCTACTATGAAGCTTGTTCTTTTGTAAGAGCAAGACAAGGGCATTATCAAACATGCACAGTCTATTCTTTATTCCTACTGCCCTTCTACGCAATTCCAGCTGAGATGCATAAGGCTTTCTCTTGAATAAGCATGCATAGAATAATGAAAAACTACAGTATGAAAAGGGATTAAATCTATATTCACTGAACAGAACGTTATGTCTTTTTCAGGTAGAATACATCAAGTTCTTTAAGGCAATTATATAAATACAAACATATAAGAATTCAATACATAAAGATTCATTAAAAGGAAGAAAATAAAGAAGGGTCAACAAGAATTCAGAGAAGTACAAGAAAAATATGGCTTACCCCACAGATGTTTCCTCTGCAACAAACAAACTCATTTTTTTCACAGGGCTGGGATTGTTAAGCCTACACATTAAAATCAATTGTTCATTTTACAAATAATAATTGGCTTAAGGCTGCCTTTGGGCATTCACTAACCCACAGAGATGCAGCTGTCTAGAAATACAACAGCAGTGAAGTAAAAGCATTTAAATATCAAAAAGAGAGCAGAAACAGGGGGCTAATCTCCCTGCCAACCCCCTCCCACCACACACACAAGCCACATAAATTGCTGTTGAGCAAAAGGTGTTCAGCACACAATTAACAAGTCACTAAGAGCCACCCTCCAGTTTAGATATTAAAGCTGCAGATTTGGATACCACTGCTGGCAGGCAGCCATCACTGCAGGCCTCAGTAGGAAAGGAAAGCTTTAAAGAAAAATAAAGCCTGTTGGGAAAATTCTTCTATATTTACAGCTCTGCAGCATTTTAATTCTCTCAGGAATCAAGGGGAGACCATTCAATCCATTACTAATCTCTCATATCAAATGTTAGAAAACCAAGGGAGACAAATGTTTAGTTCAGGTAAGAAAAATGAGAAGTGCATTGTTTCTCATAATATTCTTTTAAAGCTGACTTTAAGAAAAGAAATTCTCTACAATAAAAGAAATACAACCAATTGAGGGTGGGTGGGTTCAAGTTCCCTCCCAGCCTCTTCAGATTGCTCATGGTTTTTCAGCCCAATATGTTTCTTGGGGATATTAGCAGGATAAAACTGGAGGGGAGAATAATATCCATGCCGCATTGTTTCTGCAGAAAAAGTGGTCCGTAAGGGCAACAAAGCAAATAATGTGCTTTAGTCAAATTTAGGTTTTCTAGTATTGCAAATCTTTGCAGAAGTGAAAAAAAAAATACTAAGATGGTGTTCCTTAGGAAGCTGATGGTTTTCAAATAACCTTCTTGTAGCTCATGTGTGTCCATCCTGATACATCTTGGTGGACTTCTAGGTCTGGGATATGGCTGTTAATGAGATTATGCCTGAATCTCATCATAAGGTAAGACTAGCACCCTTACTAGCAAGTGAGTATAATAAGGAGGAGAAATTGGCTAGCCAGATGGTGGTGGAAAATGGGAACAATCAAACCCACAGGAATGGTCACACCCTTTTCTCTAGCAATGATAATGGCAAATAGTTTTATTTTTCCACTAAGACCCTATCTATTCAGAGCCAATCACCAGAGTTGTTCCAAGGAAAGAAAAGCAAAGCTCCTCAGATGAGTTGTGGTTAGTCTGTAAGGAATTTTGTAAACATAACTGTTTATAATCATTCTGACTTGAATGCTACGGTTAGAGCATTTCCAGTAAATGTATTTTTGATATTAGCTTGAGATAAGTCGCACTGCATGTGTACAAAATCTTTGCCAATCCTGGATAATAGAAGCAGCCAAAGATAGATTGTTAGAATAACTAATTTAAGTAATAAGTGAGTCAGTACAGGAAGGAGTACTTTCTACACGTTTTAAAGAGGATATGATAAAGCCCTTGTTGAACAACAACAAAAAGTAAAAGGTGTACAAAATGTTCCAAACTCAAGACAGCTGTTCCAATTTTGCAGCAAATTCTGGAAATGTTGAGAGTTCAAGTGCTTCCTGCATTTTCTAGTGTACTTATGGTCTCAGCTGATCACAAACAAATGCTGGCACAAGTTTTTTCTAGAGTGGCAAATCTGCTTATAAAGTCCTGCAGTGAATTCTTTATGCTCTTGATATTGCTAGAGCCCTGATCTGTTTGTATTTCTTTCTTCTTCCATGTGTGGATATCTTCTGTTGACCTCCTCAAGATCTTCAGACTGGCCAATGATAATGTTAGAAGATGGAATTTCTTCCAAATGTTTATTCAGCAATGTATTACATTATATGCCAAGCTTTAATCATAGTTTGGGATGTCAGTGTCAACTCCTAATAACAAGGTGCTTATTAGGACCCTGATATCTGCAAATGATAATTAAATGGATGTCAGCAAATAGCTGGCTGAGGAATCCTGAAAATGTAGTATTGTCCTTTGCCTTCAACAAAACTGTACAATCTGCACTGAAAGAGCTAGCAGTCTCCTTGAAATCACAAATTCATAGATTGAGGTAATTCTATATGTGGCTATACATGATTACTGTAATTAAGACTGACTTTACTAAACTGAGACTAGAGCTACATAATGTAGATATGGCCAGGATCATAGAGGCCTTTGTTACATTACATCAGAATAACTGTAATGTATACTATATAGTTTATTTGATGAGTATTCACTATAATTTGCTCTAGAATGCTACTGTCCATTTGTTTAACTGAGCAGTATATATGTTTTATGTTGATGTTGATGTTTTATGTTTTTATGTTATGTTTTAGATTTCAATGTTAAAGGCCTGAGTGGTTTAGGGAACAAGACTATAGGTAGGGCCAGATTTTTTTCCCCCTTGTAAACCAATAATTAGGCCTTATTTGTACTTTAAAGAAAGAAAACATGTTTTTCAATGCAGACATGATGTGATCATAATACTGTACTACACTTTGTACCTTAAGGACAATACACTGCAATAATTTAGTTATGATACAGCAAAGTCTGGGTAACTATCATGGTTCATTATTATGTCCAAATACAGACATTAAAGGGAAAAATAATAAAACAGCCTCACTATATTTCTTACATGGAAACCTTCAATCTGGAAGCATGCCAATGGTCCATGTAGTAGAAGATTTTTATAATTAAGTATTGATCATATTTATATAAGTGATTCTAGCATTTTCTTCCCGAATATGATTACCTTAAGGCAGGGATCCCCAACCCCTAGTCCATAGACCAGTACTGGGCTGCAGCATGCTAGCAACCGGTCCACACAAACAAGCAAAGCCCCATTCAAGATGCAGGCAGCACACAAAACCACGCCCTCTCTGGTCCGTGGAAAAACTTCTCTCCACGGAATTGGTCCCTGGTGCCCAAAAGATTGGGGACCTCTGCTGTAAGGTGGTACTCTAAGACTACCTATCACCATGTACGTTCAAATCACAAATCACATTGAACAACATTTTAGAAAAGCAGCTGTTGACTATACTAGAGTAATTCATATATTTCCATAAAACACAAGCCAACAAATTAAATAATGGCTTTTCCATCCATGCTTTATACAAATAAATCATATTCTTATGAAAACTGACAAGTGAGTTAAAATAATAATTCCAACTTCACTCTGCTTTAGTAGGCCAGGTCAATGGTCTGCACTGGTGTTACAGAAGCCAAAAAAAATTGCAATGAATTTTTGCAAGGCTGCTATTAAAGCCCAATATAAACTAAAATAGCCAATGCTTTTGCTTGGTTATAATGCATACCTCTGAATGAAAAATTCTAGTTTATTGTATAAATCAGTTTTAGTTTGCTAAACACAATAATTAAATATTTCAGAAGGGAGGAACCTTGCAAAATTTTACAAGTTTAGTTGAAAGAGAAGCCTCAACTTGCGTAGCCAAGATGCAACAGATTAACCTTTTTGCCTTGAATCGTATACAGATGCTAATATTTTGTTTATATTCAACTCCTTAGCAACAAAATTCAAGAATCTTAAAGAAATGCTTTCAGATATGATTTAATATAGCTGGTTAATAGATTGTACTGCTTCAAGTTACAAGTATTAGAATAATTATTTTCCATCAAGATGGTGTAGCTTTGAAAAACAGGACCCTGTTATCATCATCAATTTCAAGCATATTTTCTTCTCTTTTCAACATCCTCCTTGAAAAGAAAAAAAAGGAAAGTTTGATCATCACAGTTCACACTGGAAATGTTAATATGGTTATTTCCATCTTGTAATTACAACAGCTGGCAATCTATTAAACCAAGAGCAGATGGCTTGCTGGATTCCAGATTCAGTCATTCCAAATCACTGAAGAAAACTGTATTAAGTCATAGACATATTCTGAAGTTGTATTTCAGAAAAGAGGGAGGGAGGATAGATGTCTTTACCTAAGTGGCAATTTCCAATCCAAATTTTAAAAAGGCCCACTTTTTAAAATATAAGATATTTGGTAGAGGAACCAATACCTTCCTCAACCTTGCCTTCTTTAACTTTAGGAATGTATTCCTGCTAGGAGTTCCAGAGGGAGAAATGGTAGGCTATAGATGGCTCCACAAAAATGGAGCTGACAGCCACAGAGAAGAATGAAGAGTTGATGAGTAAACCAGCTCTTTGAACCTGTCCAGAAAAAAAAAGAGCATGGGAGATTGCCCACAAGTGCTCCAGACAGATGCTCCTTGCCAGGAGACTGCAACACAGCATTCTCTGGTGAGTTTTCAGCTCTGGGAATTGAGAGTATAGCCATCATGCTCAAACTGTAGTTGCTGGCTTTGAAAGGACACTACATTTGCATGCTTCCTTTCCTAACCACATTTGAAAATTGTTTATCTAATGATGATGCTATCTGTTCAACCATGTCTTGTTCTCAGCCATTCCATGGACCAGCTGTCCCCATATTTTCCAATCTTGTGTGGCTTTTTTCAACTGTTTTATGCTCTGGCTGGTGTGGTACCTAGCCACCATGTTTTTGGTGGCCTTGTTTCCATTTATTTTACTGCTGACTATTCCAAGCATAATTGCTTTTTCCAGTGAGTCTGATCATATGATACAGCTGAAATAAATAAAGTGGAATTCCGTGATTTTGCCTTTCCAGCAATATGCCAGGTTTTATACACTATAATATATATATCTTTGTCATCTTTGCTGTCCAAAGAATGAGCAGGAGCTTTCTCTAGCACCAGAGCTCAAATAAGTCAATTTTCCTCCTATCTAGTTTTTTCATAGTCCAACTTTCACAATCGTAGCTAGCTATGGGAAACACATCTGCATTTAGTTACCACACTTATGTTGTTGCTTTTCCATACTTGACTAATGTTCATCAATGCTGTGTGACCCAGTGTGATTCAATACTTCCTTCATTGCTTTTATCAATCTGTGCTTATAGGAAAGTGAAGTCTTTCATGCCTTTGATCTAATCGCAATCAACTCTTATTATAACATTTCCATTCCTCACAATGGTCATAAGCTTGGGTTTTTTTATGTCTAGAAAAGGGCAAATTTCTCACTTTCTTGTTTAATCTTTTGATGAGATGTTTCAGGCATTCTTTGGTTTCTGAAAGGAGGGTTGTGTTGATAACACAGCTGAAGATTGTTGATAATCCTTCCTCCAATCTTTACTCCAATTTCTGATTCTTCAAATTCCATCTTGATCCTCACAATCACTTTGGCATATAGGTTTAATAAGAAAGTTGAAAGAATGCAACCTTGGTGCACTACTTTCTCTATTTTGAACTAATTGGTGTCTCCATAAGGTATTGGCACACTGGTTTCAACTTTATTCCACAACTGACTTTCTAAATGGGATTTCCTCTGGAGACCTGCTATTCAGCATGCGGAATCAAATCATTCCTTCACCTCTATGTGTGTGTGTGTGTGTGTGTGTGTACATACATATACACACTATTATATTTAACAGTGCTTTTAAAAAAATCACAGATCTTTTAAAAATACAATTTACAATAAAGTGCAATTACCACCAGCATTTTTCAGAAATTAAGATATCTCTGCAAATGCCATGAGGCAACTTCTCAATGTTATTCAATAACCAGAAAAAGGGACATTTAAAGAGATCAGAAGCCTCTTATGAGTCAAATCCTATTCTGAAAAGATTCAAATTTGTAGAAAAAGCCTGACCAATTTGCTGCTAACCTTGTTTTGTTTTTCTACCCAATAAACTAAGAATTGAACTAAAGAAATAAATCAAGTAAATGTATTTATTTGTTCTGACAATACATTTCAAATATAATTTGTAGTTAATTAAAAAGATCCAAGACTCCAGATGAAAAAAACTAACAAGAGTACTATTTTTAAAGGTAACAACATTACTAGGGGGAAAAAACCTTATATTCCCCAGAACAACAATGATATAGTAAGACCTTTCTATTCTACTTGACATCTGAAAATTTACAGTTTTAAATTAGTGTACTGTAGAAGCATAATATCCACAAACCAAGAAATACATTTCAGTACTTTGACCCATGTAAATAAAACACAAACTATTTCTAGCAATATTTTATTGCTTATATAACATCAAAGCTGGCCGCTTTCCCTATTCTGTCAGCAAGCTCTTTTAAAGCTAATGGAAACCAGAGGTAGTCAATTAAATACTGAAATTTAACAATATAACTTAATACAACAATATCTTTTTAATCATCTGTCTAAATCTAAGGTTCACTGGGATTTTAAAGGTTTACAAAAATTAGAAAAATATGAATTGAAAGAGTTCAGAGTCCAAAAGACAGAGGTTTATTAAATCAGAGGTTTACGTTTTGGGCAAAATATTTTTTCCTAAATACGAGGATAAACCATTGCTGTTACATTTTTATTTCAGTTATGTATAAAATTTATATCCTGCCTTTATATCCCTACTCCTGTGAGCATTAAGAGGCGTGGTGGCGCAAGGGTTAGAATGCAATACTGCAGGATAATTCTGCTGACTGCCGACTGCCAGCATTTCAGCAGTCTGAGTCTCACTGGCTGAAGCTTGACTTAGCCTTCCAAGGTTGGTAAAATGGGGACCCAGATTGTTGGAGGCAATATGCTTATCCTGTAAATTGCTTAAAGAGGGCTGTAAAGCATTGTGAAGCAGTATATAATTCTAAGTGCTGTTATTGCTGCAGAGTTAATAAAAGTACAAATTTTAAAACTTAAGAATGAAGGCTAAAATGTAAATACCCATTTCTTCAGGAGATTAAGGTGGTGAGCAAGGCCTTTTATTATATTTAATAGCTTTCTCTGGTATATATATCAACTTAATTATTTACTTAATTATTTTCTTTCCCTAGCAAAAGCCCTTTGGCATGAACATAAAGTGCAAAGTGCTGTAAGGTTGAATGCCTCCCTACATTGCCATCTATAAATGGAGATTGGAGACCATGAAACACAATATGAGTTTGGTGGGCATTATGGATGGTAGCAATTACATGCCAACAAGTTCAGATCATATTAAAAAAAATATCTCAAGTAATCAAATTTTATCTCAAGCATTAAGAACCGTAGAAGAATGTTAGCATTGAAACACCTGATTAGAACTCATAGTAAACCCACCCCATCAAGATTTATTGAATAGCTTTAATGAACTTATTCTTAAATGTAAATACTGTAGAACTATGCTTCCTATTTCCTTTTAAATTAAGAATATATCTAGAAAGATGGAGTATAGATCAAAAAGTGGGTTTTATTACGGAAGATGTGAATTTGATGAAACAAATTAAAGATCAAAGTCGAGCTCATATAAAAAGAGTTTATAATGTTTTAGTGGAATTGGATTCAGAAACAGAATTAGTTAAGGATTGTATGGTTAAGTGGGCTCAAAATTTTGAAGAGCCGATTTTATTAGATACATGGGAGATGATTTGGGTGAGGAATGTTAAGTTTACCCAAGCTCAAAATTTACGAGAAAATTTTTATAAAATGTTTTATAGGTGGCACCTTGATCCACAAAAGATGTCTCGTATGTACCTGAATCTACAGCCCAAATGCTGGAGATGTGGTTGTTTGGATGCAACGTACTATCATATTTGGTGGTCATGTAGAAATATAAAGGCTTTTTGGATTAAGATTTGGTGGAACATTCAGAAAACTTTTAATAGAAGGATAAAATTTACACCACAATTATTTTTGTTGGGTATTATTGATGATTGTAATGGTAAAGAGATTATCTTAATGTTATTAATTATCTTAATTACGGTGGCAAGGTTATTGATTGGGCAATATTGGAAATTAAGAATATATCACCTGCCTTGGAAAATGGTAGAAATCAGTGGAAAATAAACTATACTGAAACTGCAGATATTTGGAACACTGATGAGGTTATTCCTGTATCTTTCACACACATGACACTTTAAATCAGTGTTTCTCAACCTTGACAATTTTAAGGCATGTGGACTTCAACTCCCAGAATTCCACATGCCTTAAAATTGTCAAGGTTGAGAAACACTGCTTTAAATTCACATGTCATCTTCATTTCATAGACCTGATTAAAAGAAACACTGGATCACAGCTGATTGGAATGCTGTTCTCTTAACTGGATACACACCAAGCAAAAGCCATGGTAACCATTGTATTTAAAGATCCATTTTAAAAAACTCATTACTATTCTCCTCAGGATTTCAACTATATAAGGTCCAACTTGGCAACCATCCTGTTAAAGATGTTTTCAGCCAATTCTCTTTCCTGAGCAGATTTGGAAGGTTAAAAGCCTTAACTATTGTTCTCATATACCAGGGCATAAATATCAATACCCTTCACAAAAGGCAAGGTAAATATTTATCAAGATTTACAAGAGGGGATAATTTAATGCTTTTGTAAGGAGCTGTAATCTGGATATTAAAGCAAAACAGTGTTGGACTTGGTTAGTAGATGGAAGACTTGCCAGGGCTATGGCAATCTGAATGATAAAAGAAAATTTCCCAAAAGTAATGAGAAACTGGTTCCATATAGTTGTCAAAAAATCTACATGAGTGTTTCCATGAAATAACCAGAAATTGATTTGGAGGTATTTTTATTTCTTAAACATTTGTTGTTCAGTCACTAAATTGTGTCTGACTCTTCACAATCCCATGAATCAGAGCCCACTAGGACCCCCTATCCTCCACTGTCTTCTGGAGTTTGTCCAAATTCATGTTAATTGAGCGATGACACTAACCATCTCATCCTTTGCCGTCCGTTCTCCTTTGCCTTCAATCTTTCCCAAAATTAGGGTCTTTTCCAATAATCTTAAACATTACCCAATGGAAGAAGTAGGTTCCAAGCTCAAAGAGATATGCTACAGCAGGGGTTCCCAACCAGGGGTGCTCACACCTCCTGGGGATACGAGATGATATTCCAGAGGGTGCAAAAACTTGGGTTTTCAAAATTATAGTGTATATGCATAAAACATTGCCATTATTTCGAACTTTTGTAAGGGATGCGAGAATATATCAGAAGTGTTCTAGGGGTGCAGGGTATAGAAAAGGTTGGGAACCACTGTGCTAAAGGACGCCAATGAACAGATAGTAACTGATTCCAAGATAATCAAAGTTAGTAATATACATAAATACTGTACATTATAGATGTGAACATCCAAGAAAACTTAGACTACACTATATTCCTTACTTTAAAAAACCTCTATTAAAAGAAGATAATGTTATATCAGTCTTGCCTTATTACCAAGTAGAAAGGTTACAGGAACTGACAGAATACCAGTAAAGGTTTTAATCAAGCTATTCAATCAAATCTGCAGCACGCCACAAAAACCAACAGATGAGATGTCAATCTAGATTTCAATAATAAAAAAGGAGAGTTACCAAAGTATGTAAAATATTGTATAGTCCTTGAGTTACAATCACAATTGAGTCCAAAATTTATGTGGCTAAGTGAAACATTTGTTAAGTAACTTTTGCTCCATTTTTTCAAATTTTTCTTGCCACAATTGTTAAGTGAATCATTGCATTTGTTAAGTTAGTAACTTGGCTGTTAAGTGAATCTGACTTCCCCACTGACTTTGCTTGCCAGAAGGTCACAAAATGCGATCGCATGATCCAGAACATTGCAACTGTCATAAATATGAGTTAGTTGCCAAGCATCTGAATTTTGATCATGTGACCATGGGGATGTGAAAAATGGTCATAAATCACCTTTTTCAGTGCCATTGTAACTTTGAACAATGACTAAGTGAACTGTTGTAAGTTGAGGACTACCTGTACAATATCCTTAATTTCACATACTAGCAAAACAATACAGCAGATGAGAACCATGGGAAAGGAGATGACAGATGTTCAAGCTGGCTTTATAGACATTACTGCTGATGCAGCCTAGATAAATGAGAAAGCCAAAGAATATAAAAAAGAAGTTGCTATGTACTTGTTAATTATAGAAAGGCCTTTGTGTCAGTCATGTGAAACTGTGAAATGTGCTTAGGAAAATGGGAAACCCAGAACATTTCACTGTTCTGATGTAAAACCTATATACAAGTCAGGAAGCTGCAGAACATGATGGAACAGATGCCTTCGGGTTGATAAATGAGTGAGACAAGGCTGTATATTCTCCCCTTATTTATTCAACCCATATGTGGAATATATATTAAAGGAAACTGGATTGGAAGATAAACATGATTTTAAAAGTGAAGTCAGAAACATCAATAACCTATCCTATACTGATAACTGCATGTTCTAATCATAAAAATCAAGGAGCATAGTGAAAAAAATTGGACTGAAATTAAATATAAAGCTCACACTAATGAAAACACAAACAGTCCATCTTAGAATCAATAAGGAAGCTACTGAAGTGGTAGACAGCTCTTGCCAATTATCAACAATAAAGGGATCAGCAACCAAGAAATGCATCACAGATCAGCATTTAGTATGACCAGTCTTGGAAAATAATGCATATGCTGTGATGCCTCCATCTGTACCTGCAGAGATCAGAATAGAGATCAGAATAGGCTAAAACATATAAGGAACGGTTGCTGGAATTGGGTATGTCTAGTTTAACAAAGAGAAGGACGAGGGGGGGACATGATAGCAGTGTTCCAATATCTCAGGGGCTGCCACAAAGAAGAGCGAGTCAAGCTATTCTCCAAGGCGACTGAAGGCAGGACGAGAAGCAACGGATGGAAACTGATCAAGGAGAGAAAGGAGAAACTTCCTGACAGTTAGAACAATTAACCAATGGAACAACCTGCCTCCAGAAGCGGTGAATGCTCCAACAATGGAAGTTTTTAAGAAGAGACTGGACAGCCATTTGTCCGAAATGGTGTAAGGTTCCTGCCTGAGCAGGGGGTTGGACTCAATGACCTCCAAGGTTTCTTCCAACTTTATTATGGATCATCGCACAGTCAGCCAGATGTTCAGACTGGATTTGGCATTTTGTCTACCTATCGAGTCCTTACCCAGGACCTGGGATAGGCAGATGTGGATGTTTGATGGTATTACAGATATCGTCGCAGGATGGAAGCAGTTCCTAGTAAGGCCGTCTTTTGCAATTGACTAATAGCGAATTTGTCAATGCCAATGGTGTTCAAGTGGTGCTCCAGTTGTTTTGGGATTGCACCCAAGGAGCCTATTACTACCCTTGCTTGCTTTTGCCACAGTCTTTCTATTTCTATTTGTAGGTCTTTGTATTATTATTATTATTACTATTATTATTATTATTATTATTATTATTATTATTATTATTATTACCACTACTACTATTATTATTAAGGAAAGGTGTTCCTTTGTGATTCTCTCTGAAAGCAAAAGCTAAACTCTAAACAAGCAGGATAGAAAAAGTATTGATGGTTTCAAACTCTGGGGTTGGAACAGAATACAATAGCCAGCCAAGAAAACAAAGAAATGGATCATAAAAAAAACCCTTCCCATAAGTGACCAGGCTGAAAGGCTCCTATTTTTGGACCCGTTATGCAAAGACCTAGGTCTTTGGTGAAGGATCTAATGGATGGTAGAAGGAAAGAAACAAAGAGGACAACTAACAGGAAGGTGGACAGATTCAGCTACAGTGGCAATGGGTAGAACATTTGAAGTCCTAAGAGATCAAGGGACAAATTGTCATGGAGAAAATTTATTTATGTGGTAATTAAGAATCAACACCAACTGGATGGCACATAATCAATCAATCCCCAATTTTCCCCTTCAACCACTTACAATACAGGTGTCAAACTTGCCACGTCACATGGCGTCTTTTTGCATTGCCGGCAATGGGGTGGGCACGGCTTCGGTACGATGAAACCAGACACTCCTAACTTACAACATACTTTTTTTTTAAAGAAAAAACAAAAGTTTGTTTTAGGTTAATCTAGAGAATTGGATACTTCCAGGAAAAGAAAGAAAGCTGAAGAATTGTTGACAATTGTTGAAATTAATAACCGGGAAAGGGGGGATACAAAGAATTTGGATAAATTTATCCCCTGCAGCTGTTCAGGAAGAATATGGGAAAAGGGGAAAATTGCTAAAATGATTTATTCAGATGCCTTGAAAACTTTGAAAAAAATCAAGTCCTAAAATAAGAAGAAAAAATAGATTTACCAGAAGAATAAGAATGGCTTGTTAGCAAACATTACTACATCCCCAAAATTAGCCAGCTGTGGAGGAAACAGCTTGGCAGCAAACCATACCAGGAAAACAGATCAGGATTTCCTGCTGTAATAGAAGCTGCTCAAACAAAACTAAAAATGGGTCAAAATGCAGAAAGATGCCCTTATGAAGACCATGCCATAAATCAATTTTGTGTCAGCTTAAAATTGGGCTCCCATTACATGTCATTTTATACTGTGCCAATATAGCACCCACAAGGCATAAATTATATCAGCCATCACATATCCTGGAACTTTTACATTATAAATGAAATGTATGCACAGAGTTTTAGCTTCCTGGAAGTGAGAAATCATAACTCCAATTCTGAGGATCTTGTGTGCAAGTTTATGATAGACTGCTGAAAACTAAATTGCTTTTTTTAAAAAAAAAATCTATATCTTAATACTTGCACATTTTGTTATGATTTAACCTGCTTAATAATTGAGCTTTTACTCTAGTCAATAACTTGCATTTTTCTGGAATATGTCAAAGGTAATTTTTCAGAATAAGGATTACTTATTATATAAGGTGATTAGGTAATGATGGAAGAATGCTTGTGACCTAGACCTGAAAAAGTGACTTAATTAAATTTCAGCCTTCAAGTTTGATTTGTACTTCTAGAATAGACAATACGATTCTGTATGGTCTGGATTTAATTTATTGTTACACAATGAATCATAATGTTAAAATTGAACACAGCCTTATTTTTTTAAAATGTTTTTTTTAAAAAAAAACCCACAACAACCAGATATATTTAGAATTAGATATTACTTAGGTATAGGGTAGGTTGAAATTTTTTTGTTATTAGTTTTCTCAATATTTTTTAAAATTTGGTTTTTATTTTACTTTCCCCCTTTGTTTTTCTTTTTCTGCACTTTTTCTCTTTTTGTTTGTTTATTTATTTATTTACTTTGACTCCAGGCTAATTCTTGATGGCCCTAACAATATAAAAGCAATATCTAATACAACAAAATAAATAGAACCACAATAAAAGAAATAAGAAAAAAAAACAAAAAAAACCAAACAAATCCAGATAACTACTATGCATTAAAGGATTTTTATAATAGATTAAGTTTCATTCAGTCTTGTACATAGCTTACTTTTTAATTTGGACAGAATGTTATACATTAATTGCTAAGGTGATTAAAGAAATACTTTTTTTAAAGTAGTCATCATTATTACCTTTGATTGTATTTATGTATGAGCATGTGAAACAACCAGCCAATATTTTTTTAAAAAAGGATTCCATTGAAGAGACATCCCAGTACTCTAGCTAGATTAAGGATATTTTATGTTAGGAAGGACTAGAGTAAATCAAGTCTTGTTTTTATGCATTATCCCATTTATTATCCTTTGAAGACTCACGTAATAAGAGTCTCTCATGCCAGAGACCAAGTATATGGATTTCTCTATAACATTTCCTACTTATGCTTCATGTGCATAAGTATTATATCTTCTGAGGAGATATAATAAACCAGTTAAGAATTTTGGGTATTCTTATTGACCAAAGGACTTGACGAGGGAAGGCAGGAGAAAAACAATATGCCCTATCTAAAGGCCCTCAACAAAAGGTCTATCTTTTAACTAATTAAATAAATCTATTCAATTTGCTTCTATTTACTGAACATTTTAACCTACATGATTGAATAAAAAAGTATAAACTGGAACATTCTTTAAAATGGAACTTTTTGATCGTGTCATTAGATGTAGCTTTAAGAAATGAAATGCACTTTCTTCAAAACTGATTACAAAATAAAACTGCCATAAATTATCTGCTGAAGCGCTAGCCAAAGTCATGTAACACCCTAAGTCACAGGTTTGTTTCATTTCAGCTCAATTTAATGTTTAAAGCCATCTATTGTGATTTGTAGATCATTGTTCATGGCTTATAGTAATGAGTGAAAAGGTCACTATGATCTTTTGCTCAATAAACCACGGTAAAAATAAACCACTGCTGAAAATGGTATGTAAGCCAAGCCAATGAATAAAGCTTCAGAGTTGGTTCATATATAGTTGGAAGCTCATGATTTCATGTTGTAAGAACAAGACATCATAAGCCTTGAACTTACTTATATACAACTACTCCATCTTCAGCTGTAAGGAAGAAACTGTATGTGTATGGAGATTCTCAATTATTTAAATCATGGTGATGTCAAAGGTGCTTTTTTGTTCTGAAAAAGCTTCATGGATAAGAAGGTAAACATTTTTAAAGAAAAAAAAGTACAGTTGCCTTTTCAAAAAAGCACGTTTGGGAAGAGACTGGATATTTCTGTTTCCTGTAGTGGTTAATCATAGTGTAATCTAAACCCTAAACTGTGATTAAATTTGTTTATGCTTAGTAGAAACAAGCAATTCAAGTTATGGTTCAAAGCTAATTTATTTTCACTAGTCATAGTGTACCGTATGTGGAAAACCTAGGACAATTTTTGACTGAATTTTAAAAAGTAAATTTTTAGAAAAGAAAAAAACACAAATTCTGCAATACATTTCTAGTTTAAATATTTAGCAGCAAATAATTACTGAAAAAGTTAAATGGTTGGACATATTCTTCTATCCTTCAATTTTCCAAATAATTTTCCTACACAGAAGGGGAAAAAAAGCTCAGAAGCTGAATTTCTAAGTGTTTCCCCAATTATTCTTTCAAGCATTTGAAGGTAATAATTTTAAGAAATATATTACAAGTGCATAAAAAGAAGATTTTCCAAATAACATAGGTCCTAGAATTCTGGGATCTGTATCTGCAGAATACAAGACTTGGGAATGTTATGGAATCTGAGGACAAATTTATGCTGGTCATATTTTCACAAATCATAAAGGCAGCAGCACAGGAAATAGAAGGATGACTGAAGTTATTGGGCAACAATTAAGTAAAGTCAATGAGCAACACTTAGTCAGACTTTTACAGAAATGACATCATAATATATGAGTAGCTACATTCTCATTCTTCTCTGAAATATTTTTAAGTACCTTGTCCCAAAATGCCTTGCCTAAAGTCCTGTTTATTTTTCAATAATTTTTCAAGGTACAACAGATGATGTAATACAATTTGATAAACTATTCAAAGCAATGGCCAGCATAATTTTAAAACTAAGTTAGAAAAAGATGAATTGGTTACTCATATTATTAACCTCTCCTCTTTCAGTCAGCTATACCTTATAATCTTTTTTAAAAAATCATTTAAGAGAAAAAAAGATGTACCGTGTAACATTTTTAGGAAGACTAAGTGGTTTTGAGTTGACTAATAATTTATACTTGAAACTCATCACTTTGCAGAAAGTGGTTACAGTCAGCATCTTCCTTCAGAAAAATCTATACTTATACCTGGCAGAATAGCCAAGTTACAATGGCTCAAAAACACTAGCAGTAGGTATGACAAGGAAAGAATAATATAACCACAAAGCAGACTATGAGTTAAACAACATAACTGCATATTCCATCTAAATATTTTGAATTCTATTTTTTGTTATGAGTGCATGTAACCTTCTTTTAGAACCACAAATTTCAGACTAACCTTGTAAAAAACAGAAATTTCTTTTTCCTAATTATTTTATTATATTTGGTTCCCAAAACTGATTTTGAAAAATAAATTAATAATAATTCTATAATGCCTCACTGTTATTCAACTCCTTTGAATTAGCTGTGACATCTTTCTTAGTATAAAATTGGCTCACTTATAAATATGGCTCTGGTGCCAAAATGTATAAATATGCACCATTACAATTTCACATGTACTCCTCTCTCACATAGCTAAGATTAGAAGTTGGTATGCACTTAGCCAGCTATTATTTGGTTGAATTATCTTCTTCTTTCCTGGAAATGTTGCATTTCTACGTCTACTAAATTACCTTGATCAAAGAAATGCAACAAGGATTATATGTTTCAACTACACTAACAAACATGGATATTATCTGTCCTTTAAAAAAGCTGGATTGGATTATTCAAGAGGAAAACAATACTGACCTTCATTCTTGGTTAAAGTTTCTTTATTCTCTGGTGTTTTATCTGGCATCTCAGCGGAGAAACTTCAGTGACACCTGAAGGACATTTTCAAAAAAGGAAAGTTTTCATGTTGAAGCCAGTACAGCTGAACAAAATAATACTTTTTTTGTTAAAATTTAGGTTATAACCTATAAGTGTAGTGCTCTGGGCCTCCAGTCAAACCTCCCCAATAGGGCATACCTATGATAGCGACAGTACCCAGGCATTAAGGACATTCAGCAACTGCAGGAAGATGGATGGGGAAAAGGAAAAGGATGGTTCAGATTTTTGCAGCTAAAAATGCCCGTTCTCTTTTCCCTTGTTCCTTCAAAAGCAAGGAGAAGGAGGAAGTAATGTGTTTTTCCTCATGCCTCCCTCAAGTCTCTTCCATAGGGGCCCCTATTGTGATCCTGCTTTTGGGTTACTATATTTAGATTACAGAAATATGGACAACCACCAAATATTTTAGCAAAAACCCAGGTACTATTGGTGGGCAATAAATTTTGTTGAACTTGTGGGGCAAGAAGTAGGCAGCAAGGTTGAACTCAGAAATCCTGTGCCTATAAACATAATGCCTATTGTAAATCTTCCAGAGTCACCTTGGACAGTAAAGAGGACAATATATAAATTTAACAAATAAACTCTAAAACATGGGTGGCAAACTCGATTGCATCTCGTGATGTATCACAACATTTTTTGGCTTTGCGGAGCTGGGGTGGACGTAGCCTGTACATGATGCATCCTTTCTGCAGGCTGCCAGTTTGACACCCCTGCTCTAAAATATCAGCCTCTGTGACTTCACTATAATTTGTCCCACATTTGTAACTATTCCACTTGCTCCCTATTGTTTTAACCTGAACACAGGTTAAACCAGAACAACACAATAAATTTATAGGATTATTAAGAATTTCCTTTCAAGTGCCTATGTAGAATTCCTTAGTGCAGTTCAAAAAATCCTGAAGGACTTCTGACAAGTCTATTTCCCTGACTAGGGACCATTACTAGTTTCATCTAAGGGCCCTAGCCCTCATAACGGATAATTTTTGCACTTAGAGAGAAAGCTGAATTTGGGCCTTTTAAAAAGTTAAGTGGCCTTTAAGAATCATCAATCCTTTGCACTTCATTTTCACTCCTGCCAACTTCCAATATTAACTTTAAATAAATGTTAAAGCAATGTCAAGTAACAATCTGTCCAGTATTCAATTAATTTATCCTTCCTGAGTATACACTATTGAGTGATGAAAGCATGTTACTACAGGCACCCACAACACAACTGAGACAGCTTACTGAAAAGCTGAAGTACTAGGAGATTATCAGAATACAAATCAACAATACTGTATTTGATTTAGAATTACACTGGGAAAACAATCACATCGCTGATACATTAACCTGGATCACTCCCAGACATTACATGGTCCATGCCTATTTAAAGGGAAAAGAAACTGCTCAGAAACACTGTCCTTACCTCTACTTGACATATATTAATAATGTACTGTTATTGCACAAATAAATGTACAAGAAATAGATATAAATGAAAGGATGGTATCCAATTAACTCTTTCCATGGATGGAAACAGATCCACAAAGGGTGAGGAAATAGAGCAATTTGCTTCTACAATCTCCTAAATTTTCAGAACATATTACAGGTAAGGGAGAAAATGTATAAGGACACAAAAAGAGAGAAAATACTTAAGAGAGGCAAAAATCTGCTTGGACAAGAATGATTTTGCCAAAAGGTAAAAGAAAATGGATCAGTTCCCTGTTGTCTTAGGGTAGAACCACTGGCTGAAACGCCTGGAAATCAGACTCAATCCTATATTCTTCCCTAGACTAGAAAGACCACTAATGGTCTAACTGTCCACAATGCTGATCCCAGCAGTTCAGTAGGATTCATAACATAAAATGGATTTAAGAGGCATTAACAAATAGCCTCCATTTTGGCTGCAGTAACTAATTACACAACTGAAATAAGTAATGTCATAATTTTATCTGATGCACCTTCATATAATGTAGTTTTAAAATTGTAACTGAAAAACTGTTACACAAAGTAGTGTTTTTTTTTAATGATAAGATCATTTAGCTGGAGCCATCTAGTAAAAAGGGAATAAATGGTATCAACAGTGACGAAGACATACATTCTATAAATTCAGCAAAAAGGAATTAAGATTCAATCATGTGACATTTTCAGGAGGAGCTGACATTTTATATTGGAAGAATTCTACACAGTAGTTCATTATGTTTTGAACTTAAATGGGTTCTGCCCTGTCATATTTTTAGACATATATCTCTACTATCACTATGCTGTTTCCAAATACAACCACTGAATACAATACTAATTTTGTGCAATCTGGATAGATTGTTTTTGCTACATGTTGACAGCTGATAGTTAACGCACATTACAGAAAAGGAAGGGTTTAATTCCAAATAAAACTTGGATTTAGCACATATTCTACAAGTATTTGTGATATTCATTGATAAACTGGATATCATGTCATAGGGCTTCATGGCTAGAATGAATCCCGATCTCACATCATTTTACTACATATTTCCTTTCAAGACAAACAACTTTATGCAGAGGAAAGAAGAGGAGTAGAGATAGTCCTTGGTTAAAACAGTGGCAATTGAGGTTGGAATTTCAATTGCTAAGCAACATAATCATGAAATGTGCTGTCATGTGACTGCTAAGCAACAGCACTTCTGGCAGCCATTGATGAGCAAATCCCACACTGTCATTAAATGTGAGGTAAAATGGTTGCCATCTGCAAACTTCTGCCAGTTTCCCCATTGATTCTGCTTATCAGAAGCCAGCAGTGAAGGTTGCAAATGGCAATCATGTGACTGGCATTTTACAATGGTGTAGCTGCAAGCCAGCTGAACTTCAAGGACCAGTTGTAAGTTCAGGACAGTCACAAGTTCAAATGGTCACTGAATGAGTGGTCATTAAACAAGGCCCATGGGTAATAAATAGTAAGCCAAAGAATTTAAAAACTAACTTATATCAATACCATTACCATGCATCTCTTAAAGATAGTGTGCAAAACTGAACACTTAGTTTGCTACAATTGTACATTGCCATTTTTTAAATTTTCACCTCTTTCTTTCTGAAGAACTCATCAGCTACATCCCTCTAACTGTTCTTCAGCCTTTATCATTTTTCCTTCCTTCTCTCAATAATGAATAGAGAATACTAAAGCTTAGCATTGTCATGCCAACCAACATATCTCTCACATCCTCACAAGCACTCCTTACACATTAATCCATAACTAATCAGTGAAGAACTATTATGTAAACATTCCATTTGTTCTCACAATAATATCTGTTATATATTATTCCTATTACATTAAGCAAGCAGAACCTCTAGAGATGCAGAACACTCCATAATTCATCACTTCACTTTACACTTCTTTAAATCAATGAATAAATAAGGAAAAAGGAACGCTCATCCTTGTGTTAATACATTTCTCAGTTACCTGCTAAATAGAAAAAAAATTGCTCCCCACTTCTTCAATGAGAATACAGTTTTGATCAGAATTCTGTCAAACATTTTCCAATAGACACTTAACAATTTAATCCCCCTCTAGCATTTGCAATCATTCTTGCTTTCCTTTTGCATGGAACAATAACAGCATTCTTTCAATAATCGAGTACACATGCAGTCTTATACAGAAGTTAAACAAGTCACAGACCACCTCATCCACATTGTGTTCTGGTTTAGCTTCACTTCACTTCTAAAACAAAATGTTATTTCCATCAAAATCACTGCATTTTCCTTATTCCTTATTCTCTGCAACTATCTATTATTTTTTGTAGCAAACATTCTTTTATATCCATTTTTCTCATCCACAGCCCTTCATTTAATTGTTTCATCTAGCAACCTTTTCAGACTTTCCACTGGCATAATTCCATACTTTTCATATTTTTAATGACCTATTCTTGACATTAACAAAAAATGGTCCATTCCACATTCAGAGCCTTTCAGCACCCTTGCATTCTTCATTAATCTTTTTCAATTGTTCATCATAAACAATAACCTTCTTTTAGATGTATATTTATTCCCGTTCCATGTGTATACACTGTATGTATGACTTGAGCTTAAACTATATATCAAAACCAAATGGAGTAATTGCTCCCCCAGACTGTATTAATTCAAAACAGGACCACTTTCATTAACATCTCTAATATCCTCCTTGGCTTTTTTCCTTTTCAATGTGTTCAAAAAGTTGCACTCTTTACTATTTACTCCTCTTAAATTCCATGTCACAATCTTTCATATGCTGCAGACTTCAGTCCATCACAGCCATGTCAATCCAACCTTTCACATCAACCAAGAATCAACAGATAACCATTGGCTGCTGCTTGCATCCTTCCATGTTACATAAAGAATCAATTAAAAGCACAAGTCAGGCCCATGGATATTGTTTAAAAGGAATAAATATTAACCAGGTCAATGTGATACACAGCATGTATCCCAAAAGTATTATGTATCCCCACTGGCCTAAGGATATCCTGTCTCCAAGTTGGAAATGGTTACAAAAATGGACCTTACAGGACACATCTTTCTACATATTCCATGCAAGTCCTTATCACCAATATTGCTATATATCCCTAACAATTTTTATGTCTTACCAATTGCATAATGCAATTTTTGAAACAGTTCTGCCCTGAATGTATTTTTAGATTTTTGTTCCTGAAAAGAACTAATTGTTTCAAGCATTTGGAAATCTTTTGGGTTCCAGGATGCTCAAAAAATTGTATTTTCAATTTGAAATAGGCTAATTCAAATAAAATAATATATTGCTGGAAGGTAATACATGGCAGAGGGCTTGTTGGAAGTAACACAGCCTCAAGCACAGTTAAGAAAGGTAGCTTCATAATCTGAGGTTTGTTTGTTTTTAGTTAGGGTTACTTTACAGCCACCTGTAGGCACTGAACATGGTACATTGTTTGGGAAGACTTCTGAAACTTTGCACATCTGAAGAGGTAAAATGATGAAGCAATACTTCAGTAGTTAAATTGAATATGCCACAACTCACAGCAGTCTACATTACCACAAAATGGCAAATTTTTCATAATCTGTAGTACTGCAGATTGACCCAGCACTTTTTCATCACATAGTGATCTGATTTCTTCTTAGTGCTCTATTAACAGGGAATCAATATTTTCCAGAAAGTTCACGGATGCATTGTTTTTGTTCAAAGCCTGTATTAGTAAACAATGCATGTACTGCCAAGACACTTCAGGGTAGATGCTCTTAAACACGATGAATCATGCACACAATAATGCAGTTAAAATTTGGTTATCAAGAATAAGAGCTTCAGTTAAGGCAGGGGTTCTCAACCTTGGCAACTTTAAGACTTGTGGACTTCAACTCCCAGAATTACTCAGCCAGCTTTGCTGGCTGAGGAATTCTGGGAGTTGAAGTCCACAAGTCTTAAAGTTGCCAAGGTTGAGAACCCCTGAGTTAAGGGCTCGTCTGGGGAAAAAGAAACAGTGCAGACAGTAGCACATTGCCAGACACACATATAGAGAGAAAGCCTCAGTTTGTTCCAAAATTGCTCCCATAAGCAACAAAATGCTCCTGATATTTATAGAAACATGCGCAACAAGTCACAATATTAATTAATACTAGCTTAATAAATGTATAATAAATCTTTATTCCATGTCCAGTATTAAAGTAACACAAATCCAGATAGATAGAAATGTTATTGTAGCAGTAAGCATATGCTGTAATTTTCCACTTTAGACCATTTCATCTCTACCACTATAAAGATTTTTAAAAACCGTTTTTACACATGCATATATTTATGCTTCCAAAGGCAATAATAAACGTAATTGTGTCTGTGCTAGAAGTCAGCAGGACCGATATGTCTATCTATATCAGCATGCGTCAAAAGGACGATAGATGCTTATACATACTGAAAACCAACAGAGTTCAGTCTCCAAAGCAATTATGGCTTGTGGACACTTTCTGCTGAATCTGCAACTTATTAAGAACCACAGTAATGGACTACTGTATAGAAGGCTATCATATTCAGCCTAAAACGGTCATTTTCTCAGTCTTACCCTATGAAGAAGCCTTTAATCATCTGCTACGATGAAAACAACCATTTCTCAGACACAGTGGATTAAGATATATGGACACCTCCCCTGCAAATCAATAAAATGCCACAGTGACAAAAACTTACTTTTTTTTCACAAAAAAACCTAAGTCCAAATGGAGAAGAACAACAAAGATAATTAAGGGACCGGAAGCCAAAACATATAAGGAACGGTTGCTGGAATTGGGTATGTCTAGTTTAATGAAGAGAAGGACGAGGGGGGACATGATAGCAGTGTTCCAATATCTCAGGGGCTGCCACAAAGAAGAGGGAGTCAAGCTATTTTCCAAAGCGCCTGAAGGCAGGACAAGAATCAACGGATGGAAACTAATCAAGGAGAGAAGCAACCTAGAACTAAGGAGAAACTTCCTGACAGTTAGAACAATTAACCAGTGGAACAACCTGCCTCCAGAAGCGGTGAATGCTCCAACACTGGAAGTTTTTAAGAAGAGATTGGACAGCCATTTGTCCAAAATGGTATAGGGCAGGGATAGGCAACCTTGGCTCTTTTATGACTCAATTCCTAGAATTCCTGAGCCAGCATGGCTGGCTCAGGAATTCTGGGAGTTGAAGTCCACGAGTCATAAAAGAGCCAAGGTTGCCTACCCCTGGTATAGGGTATCCTGCCTGAGCACGGGGTTGAACTAGATGACCTCCAAGGTCCCTTCCAACTTGAGCTATGGCGCCCATATAGCCAAGAGACTCCCAGCTTGAAGTTCCTAAGACTACAATTTTTGAAGGAAACCATGGCTTTGAAGTTTTGTAGTTCTTATACCACCTACTTGACAGAACATATCACTTGGCATATCAATACTTTTTCCCAGAGTAGGAGAGAGAATCTGGTGCTCTTAAACTACTGTACTCCCATCAGGCTGACTGGGAAATGGAATCCAACAATACATGGAAGGTCAAAGATTCCTCACCCCGATCCTCTCAAGTTACACTTTATTGTACTGTAACAATAATATTGGAATAATTGCCATGCTTTGCTACAGCCAACTTTCTTCTCTTCTTTCTTCCACAGTTGTTCCATATTTCATCCAAGTTTGAAAATCCAATTGTTACTGAAAAAAATAAATTATTTTATCCTAGGAAAAAATTTTTTTCCTCTCTGAATAATGCTAAAGGATCTACCAACCTATGTAGATCACAAACTGGGAAGACCTAAGAACAGGGGTCTTCAAACCTGGCCCTTTTATGACTTGTGGACTTCAACTCCCAGAATTCCTTAGCCAGAGACGCTGGCTGAGGAATTCTGGGAGTTAAAGTCCACAAGTCATAAAAGGGCCAAGTTTGAAGACCCCTGCCTAAGAACCTGCATTTACCAAAATAATGCCTCGATCCACCCTCTATATCAGTGGTTCTCAACCTTTTTAATGCCGCAACCCCCAACCAGTCGTAAGTCGAGGACTACTCAACCAGTCGTAAGTCGATGACTATTCAACTGGTGCAGCACCTTTTGCAGAATGGGACTTTTGGCGGGCTCAGCAGGGCAGAGACAGCCTGGACAATTCCTATTGGCTTTTGAAAGGCAATAGAATTAGACTCTATTCAAGAGAGTCTATTCTACTGGCTTTCAAAAGCCAATAGAATAAAAGGGAGTAGCACAGCTAAGGAAAAGGGGGGAAAAATGGCAGACTGCGTTGTTTGGCAACCCCCATGAAATGGTCGTTCGACCCCAAATGGGGTCCCAACCCACAGGTTGAGAACCACTGCTCTATATAAAAATCACCTCAATCTTCTTTTATACACCTCTGCTTTACAAAAGAAATCTATTCAGAAGCACACAATTATCTTCAACACCTGATAACAACATGCAGGTTATGCATTATGAAAGTTAAAATCTACAGTGCTGGATTCAGAAACATAAATCACTCAGCTTAGTGGTGATCCTAGGATTTCAGAGAGAATTCTTGCTTGTCTATATTTGTGACTGAGATTTTTCATATGCAAAGCATGTGCTCAGTTATAACACTACGTTAAAGTAGTTAAAAATAAAACCAAACACTTCTGATATTTTCCTTTCAATTGTACAAGAGGAGAAAGAAGTGGAAAGTTTTGAAATTCAATTCTCATTCATTAAATGTCAAACCACAGCTTAATTTAAAAGTCAGTAGCTTTTCCTGGTGCTGGACATCTGAAGTGGCCCTGAGCACACCTAAATAGCATATGCTGTCTAATATTAGATCCAAGGTCAACAGCTTTTCTAAGTACCATATTTTCCGGCGTATAAGACGACCCTCCGTATAAGATGACTCCGACTTCGGAGACGATTTGCATGGTTAGAAAGTTGTCTTATACGCCGGAAATTACCATATTTTCCAGTGTATAAGACGACTCGGCGTACAAGACGACCCCTGACTTCAGAGACGATTTGCATGGTTTAGAAAGTCGTCTTATACGCCGAAAATACGGTATATAAAACTGCTTCACAAGACCACTATTAAAACATATACTATTATGCAGCTATAATTATTTCAAGAGATTTTTAGAATGCTATTTTTGTAATTAACCTGGGATCACAAAAAAACAAAACAAAACCCAAACATCTCTCATTTGTAATTGTATAAGCAATGTTTCAGAGTCAATCACTGATGACAATTATGAATATATCACTGATATATTCAAGTACTGTAGTTGTCTTAGCAAGATAGCAAAAGCAGTTTGCCACTGCCTTTTTCTCAGAAGTTCTTCGACTGACACCCTCAAATATCCCACCCCAGGATTAAGATTCTTGGCCAGAGCACACTTAACTTTGAAGTCCTGCCCACATAAGGTCAGCTGTGTAAAGAACACAAACAGATGCCCGGGTTTCATGACCATTGAAAAGGTATCTTGAAGACAGTTTCACCAGAGAACAGGATGCTTAAGACAAAGCAACAGATGTGCAATAATCACAAATGCCCATTCATTTCCTTTATGTCAGCAAATATAAGCAGTCGCTAATTAAGAATCTCTATCTCTTGGATACAAAAGGAAGTGTACACATTTCCCACATCATTTGACTGTAACAATAGAAAATGTCACAGGAAAAGAGACATCTGCTTCCCTGCAACTAACAAGAAGGTTGACATGTCTTAAATATTACCCTTGTCTTAAAATGTTTAATAACAGAGTGTGCATTTTTAGAGATGTGTTATCGTGAATAGCTAGGATTCCAAGTCACATTTTCTTTTTCCCTTCTTTTTTATTTTTCCTTTAGTAAAAGGCAGAAGATTTATATGATTTGAAAAGAAGCCAGAGTATTTCTTTTCCTTTATTTTAGCTACATGACACTTTAATGAGGAACAATGTTATTTATTTAACAATACTTTTTAAAAAACCATCCAAACAAAAAAGACTAGTCAGTAGCTACATAAAAAAGAGCAATATCACATAATAATACAAGCAGATTCATTAGCAGCTCTACACTCAAATGGTGTTCCATATTTTCCCAATGAACCAAAGGCTTCCTGAAATAAAAATAGTTTTAAAGCTTTACCAGAACCCAAGAAGGGACATGTCACGGGGGGGGGGGAGGGAGCAGCTTGTTCCACAGACTGGATGCCACTACCAAAAAGCCCTTACTTGGAGGTCTTTCCACACCTGGAAGGCGAACTAACTCTTAGGAGATTCTTTCTCAATGTTCAAACCAGATGTCCAGAGTTATGCCTGGTAAGGCAATCTCTGATGTAGCCTAGTGCTTCTTTAACAACAACTTCATGACTAAGACGATCCTCAAATCATGGACCAGGTCGTCTCTTTATTTCAAAGTTCAAGACAGAATCAAATTATCACAAAAATCCTGAATGTTCCTCCAGAAATCCTCTGGATACATCAGGTCCCTAAGGCAGACTATCCTAATAGGCCCTATCCCAGTGGTGGCGAACCTATGGCAAGCATGCCAGGGGCAGCACTCAGAGCCCTCTCTGTGGGCATGCACACCGTCACCCCTGCCCTGCCACCCCCCGTGGCCCCTCCTCACTAGCAGCCCCTCCAGAAGAGAGTTTCCCCGGGTGCAGTCTGCGCAGAGCAGTGTAGCCAAGGACATGGCAGCCGGGCAGTGGGGACAAGATTCTGCTCTCGTGCATGCAGATGATGCTGCAGGGCATGGATAGAGGGCACGGCCGCCATGATACTGCTGGGCCACCTGGGCGATCTGCTATGGCAGGCTGTGGAGGCGGTGGGTGGCCCTGCGGGCAGGAGAGGTGGGGGCGGGACAGACGGTTTTGGGGCACTTCGTGTCTAAAAAGTTCGCCATCATTGCCCTATCACCTTCAGTGGTTCAAAGTGCCAATGATATGCAGTCTACCGATAGCAAAGAACATACATGAATACCCTCTCCGCCATATTCAGATCACATTTTTTTCTGCTCCAAAGTACAACAGATCAAGTATGGGCCTACCTACATAGCTGCTATGTGCTGCTATGATCAGCAGCTATGATAAGCTAATAGCTGCTATGATAAGGTCTCAATAGTGAACACACTCAGTATTATACATACATCCACTAACATAACATAGATGGCTGTCATGTTATTTCACACATATTTACTTTCTTTAGGCTAAGTCCAAGATGTCCATCAATTTAACCACCTGGATGCAGGTTAGAGTCCAATGGCCTTAAGAAAAGTCTAGTTAGTTTCAAGAAAAGGTGAAAAAAAAAAGAAACCACACACTTGAGCCTATAAAACAACACTGTTTCAAAGGGATCCCAACCAGTAGCATTACAATAATATAAAAAGTGATGCATTATACTAATAGTCCATTTAACAAATCACAACAGTGTCACAAACAAGGATCTTTGTGCACATATCTGAAGAGATGGAATTAAGTGTATGAAAATCAACCATTACATAATTCCCAACATGACTGATTTTGTGTCATCAAATTGATGTTGGCTTGTAGCGAGTGCTATCAAAGCTGACAACAGAATCACACACAAATTTCCTGATCCATGATTATCATTTCAGCAACTGGAATATGGGAATTAAAAAAACACACTTTAATCCAGCCTTCGCCAACCTGATGCTTTTTTTTAATACACTGAACTTCAACTTCCTGAATTCCCAGCTTTTCCCAAAGAGATGGAAAGTCTAAACATTTCACTGAAGAATCTATTAATTTAAAGAATTTTATCAGCACTAATGGGAATATCTATCTTAATGTACACATTTTTAAAAAATGAAAAACATTTGAAAAGAGGAGTAAACTGAGTTATATAGTGGCATCTTGCCATACATCAAGCAAAGACTAATAGGGAAAGTATTTTTACTTCTACTTTAAAAAGCCACATTTAAAAATAAAATCAAAGAACTATTAAGGTGATCAAGAAATGAGGTCCTTCCACATCTCTGCTATGACATTAGTTAATCTTATGCCAAAGATTCATTATTTTTCATTCCAAAAAGCTAACACAGCTAACTTTTTGGAAATATATTCAGCTCCTTTAGAAACTATTATTTTTAGCATAAATCTACTGCTTGACATGAAAACTACCAATTCAAGTATACAGGTTCTCCATTGGCATACAAAAACTAGCTTATAAAACAGACTTTTAAGAGATTCCATTTAAAATAAGCCAAGTTCCAAAATAATTATATAACAATTTTATGAGTATGTTTTTACAATACAGCTTATCTGTGAACATATCCAACAGTTTTTCCTCTCCAGCACCATAATATGTCAGATAGTTAGATACTTCTTTCTCATTGAAATAAATCAGAAATCCACCATCAGGATTATAGAAAACCATGGCTTCCTTCCTTACATTCCTCTCACCTAACTAACAAAATAAGAGAGTTGGAGGGGATCTTGGAGATATTCCAGTCCAACCCTGTTCAAGCAGGAAACTCTACCATTTCATATGAATGGTTGTCCAATCTGTTCTTTAAAACCTCCAGTGTTGGAGCATCCACAACTTCTGGAGGCAAGTCATTCCACTGTTCCACTGGAGGCAAGTCCATTCCATTGTTCTATCAGGAAAATTTTCCTATTTTTAGATTGGTTCTCTCCTTGATTAATTTCCATCCATTGCTTTTTGTTTCTGCTTTCAGGTGCTTTGGATAATAGAAGTATTTATCAAGTTGGTTAATATAAAACAACTGACAGAACTACAATATACAGTTTGTGCAGATTATAGTATGCTCTAATGTCAAAATAACAAGACACTGGCAAAACCCTCTTCTCTTTACTTATTACTGTGTATTCCAAAAATATTAATTTTTGCTCCAAAAGACACATTAGGGCAGTGGTTCTCAACCTGTGGGTCGGGACCCCATTTGGGGTCGAACGACCATTTCACGGGGGTCGCCAAACAACGCAGTCCGCCATTTTCCCCCCCCTTTTCCTTAGCTGTGCTACTCCCTTTTATTCTATTGGCTTTTGAAAGCCAACAGAATAGACTCTCTTGAATAGAGTCTAATTCTATTGCCTTTCAAAAGCCAATAGGAATTGTCCAGGCTGTCTCTGCCCTGCTGAGCCCGCCAAAAGTCCCATTCTGCAAACGATGCTGCACTAGTTGAGTAGTCCTCAATTTATGACCAGTTGAGTAGTCCTCAACTTACGACCGGTTGGGGGTTGCGGCATTAAAAAGGTTGAGAACCACTGCATTAGGGCTTATTTTCCAGTTAGATCTTATTTGGGGGGAAATACGGTACTAAATGTGTCCATCTGGCTGACAATCTTAACTGCGGCTTATTTGGGGGGTGGGGCTTATATTATGAGTGTCCTTAAAAATCATGCTAGGGCTTATTTTTCTAATTGGGTCTTATTTTCGGGTAAACACCATATAAAGACTTCTCTCTTGTGTACTCATTGCATAATGGAGACAAAAGTGACCTCCAATACCTGTGCAAACAGAAAACAAGAATAGGTACTTGATAGTTTGCTCACTGGATATCTGAAAGCTCAAACTACGGTTCTTATGAATGCATGTTAATGATTAAATTATTTTGTAGTTTAATGGTCAAATCCAAGAGGAAAGCAGCTTATGTTTTGGCAGTTTTCTAGATAATGAATTTCCAGAATTGGGGGGGAGGGGGAGAAGCACAAGAAATGCCATAGAACACTTTCACTAACCCTTCCCAATATACAAATTAAAACATTTAGTAAGTATCTAAGCCTGAGAGACACAAAGAGAAACATGTGGTCTCAAAGGCAGGCATTTGATACTACAGCCTCCCTTTAAAGCTGTTTATTGATTCCTACACTGCTGCACCAAACAGAGAGAAAAAAAGAGACTGTTATGACTTGTTTAGCATATATGTGAAGGACGCATCACTGTGCTTGATTATTGAAAGAATGCTGTTATCATTCTCCTATACAAAAAAAAAAAAAAAGTCAGAATGAGTGAGTGCAAAAACTAAAGGGGGATTAAACTGTTAAATGTGCCTCAAAACGTATTTGGCAGAACTCTGCCTAATAAGAATAAGAGAAGTGACAATAAACCAGTTTTTAAGTGCAGTGCAGCTCTATACCAATACAAGAGGTGTGTAGATCAGATTTTTGGTGTTCAGTATTGATTCTCAGTCATTCAGAAATGTAGGATTGTGAGAAAGTAAGTTTATTGTAAGTCTGCTGAGTTAGCGAAAGCATAAGACAAAGTGAATAAGCTTTAATTCTGCAACACAAAATTGAGAGTTGGCTGTCAAATGCAATAAAAGTGATATGTGACAGAAGTAAAGCATGGATTAAATAAATGGAATCCTTAGTAGGGAATGACTCAATGCTAAGTGGACAGTATGATAAGGATGTGTGCTTTATGCATTTGTTTAATATATACTTAATGTAATAATACAATATATTTATGTAATAATACAAGAAATCCTGCAATATATTTTTAAATAACGAATGCTTGTGGTGATGTTAGAGGTGTTTTGATTGGGGATGTGAAAATGAACATACAGTAATTTTCAATGCAGATAATGCCAAGAACCCAAATGATTTGCAACAAATATTACATTATTTATCAAATTTATATGGTAAATTTATATCTCATAAGAAGTTACTCTGGGTGGCATACAAATTGATTGTATGCTACAATGAGTATGGATCTAAAAAATAATATCAAAGTAATTATGTTTAATAGGAAAAATAGAGTGGATGAGTGCAAGTTATACAATGTGTACATTTGCTTTGTAGTTGGATTGCCATCTTATGATTATTTTGTAATTATTTTAGTATTTGTTTTGGTTAATTGTTTGTATTGATTGTTTTTGATGCTTCTGAGTTGCCCAGGGTTTGATGGAGACAGGAAGCATCTAAATGGAATAAACTGAATATTCCAAATAGAATCCAAATATTCCAAATGGAATCCAAATATCTCAAATGGGAAGCATCCAAATGGAATAAATAAACATTTCAAAAAAACCTAAAGCAAGTCATGATTTTGCATGCCTTATTATTAGGCTTAACATAGACAATAAAATGGATCAAGAAATTTTAGATATTCAAATGCTGGTAAGGAATAAGTAGTATGTGGTTTAAGAAAAAAGTATTGAAAAAATTGAAAACAGCTGCCAATAAGGGTGGGTTTTGTCAATGTTTGTAAATGGAAATTAGAATTTGATATATATCCATAGAAACATAAAAGTGCAATAATAATGTGATACTTAAGACTGTCTATTTGCAAAGGGGAAAAAAGCAAAAGTGAATAGATGCTGGATAAACAGAAACTATGTAACTAGTATGAAAGAAGTACATTAAAATGGTTTCGGCTGGAGTGAAATTTCTTGGTATTCTGCTTATCCTGAAAGCAAATAGTATGAGTGTTTATGTGTATGAAAGAGAAAACAGTTATCAATTAGTTCCAAATAAATTATCAGGCAATTAATTTATACCCTAGTACTGTATGAAAAATGACTGGAAAAATGGATATATATGTTATATATGGTTAGTAATATGGGTAAAAATACGACTCCCGGGTATATTCATATTATAAAATAAATAAATAACGATCACCAGGAGAATAAATGAAAAAACATTTAATAAAATCAACCTAGCACCCAGTATTGTGACACCATTGTTCAGCCTTATGTCTGAACTAACTCAAACTTGAATGTATGTATCAAAAACTGGAATGATGATTTAAAATATAGAGAAATAGTGTTCATGTGGCATCCTGAATCACAAACCAACCACATTTTAACCTAGTAAATTGTTAAACTAATGAGGTTCTATTAACACCTAGTGCGTACTGTGCATTTCATGTGTAGCTAAGAAACTGGATTCCTTAAACTTTGGTTAAACTAAACATGCCATGTAAAGATACCATCAAAATTCTTCCACAGACACAGAGGATTATCATTCTATCTGTAATACAGATATTTTCTCCTCTAGGTCCCGATGTGGGTTCTGAGCTGCATCAGCGGTCCCCAACTCCCGGTCTGTGAACCAGTACCGGGCTTTGGCATGCCAGCAACCGGTCCACACAAACAAGCAAAGCCCCATCCGTGGGATGCAGGCAGCACACACAAAACCACACACTCTCCGGTCCATGGAAATACCTTTCTCCATGGAACCAGTCCCTGGTGCCCAAAAGGTTGGGGACCTCTGTATTACATAACCTTCAAAGTAAAGTAAATTCTATTTCAAGGAGTATTAAAAACAAAACAAAGCAAGAGCCTAATGTTCTTTTTCTCAGTCTTCCGAGTCATTATTCAAGGTAAGAACCTGGATGAGGAAGAAACATTTTAGACTTTTAACATTTTATTTGGAATTGAAACCGTTTCATCCATCTGCAGTTGATTTCCTGTGTGGCAAAAGGCTGCAGGCCTTCTACTAGATGCAAACATTACAGACGCCTCCTACACACTTACTAGATTTTTTAGACTGAGAAGGTGCTCCCAGCGGCCATGCTGTTCCTGGAACAGAGACTCACTGATCTTCTAATATCTTTGGCGCAGACTTCCCAAAGCCATAAAAAGTCCCTCTCCAAAAGTTTAAAAACACCATCACCTGCTTTATGATTAAAACAGTAAGTTATAGTAAGGGGTTTTTCTTCCCCCTCTTCCCTCCTGCTGGAAAGTAATACAACACAAACAGAAAACAGCAATATTTTTTTTTCATACTTGTAGAAACAAACATTGCTATAACCAAGTAAGCCATGGATGAAATTAAAAAAAAAAAAAAGAGGCTTTCAAAACTTTCCAAGGTATTCTTATACTCTGCGTTATAGGAGAGAAGCTATTGGGACTATTTATTTGTGTGGTAGTTTGAGAAAAAAACATAGTTCAAGATTCTTGGCTCCGATGTTGAGATAGTCTGGTAGACTTTCTGCAGGCAAGAATATAAAATAACAAAACAACAGTTCTTTAAGATTAGATTGAAGTTCCACTTGGCCTCACATCCTGTTTTGAACAATTGTCAATTAAAGGCCCCTAAGACGTACACAGACATTCTCTTTTTCTTGTGATAAACAAGAAATCATTATGGATATACTAGCATTTCCTCAGCCTCTTTCTCTATACAGGTAGACCTTGACTTACAACAGTCCGTTTAGTGACAGTTACAACAGCACTGCAAAAAGTGACTTATGGCCATTTTTCACACTTATGACCATTGCAGTATCCCCATGGTCACATGATCAAAATTCAGACACTTGGTGACTGACTCATATTTATGACAATTGCAGTGTCCCGGGATCATGTGATCCCCTTTTGCGGCCTTCTGACAAGCAAAGTCAATGGGAAGCCAGTTCACTTAATAACCGTGTCACTAACTTAACAACTGCAGTGATTCACGTAGCAACTGTGGCAAGAGAGGTCGTAAAATGGTGTAAAACTAACTTAACAACTGTCTCACTTAACAACAGAACTTTGGGCTCAATTGTGGTCGTAAGTCAAGGACTACTTGTATTGATAAAGGTTGATAAAAAATTATAAGAATTAATAAAAATAACCAATGCAGAAGAAAAAAAGACCTGCCTCACTCATTACTGGGACTCATCATTGCCCAGCTAGTTTGAATTGGGGTTCGTGAAGGGAAACAGTTTGCCATTTCAATTTCCCTAGCTCCAAACTATGGTTTTGCATAACGCTCCTAATGTTTCATTTGCCCCAATTCTATACCTCCCAAATAGGCTTGTGAATTTCCTTCTTCAAACTGTTTCTACCAGTAGTTTCTTGACCCCAGTTCTTGTTCCTCTTAACTGTATCATGAGCTATTTCCATGCCTTCATGCACAGAAGCTTTTCATGGCTTGATCGTTTTCTCTCCACTTCTTCCTAACCCAGCATTCATCTCTGTAACTGATCACATCTTGTCTATTCACTCTGTTCTCTTCTTAACTAAAAAAACTATTTAGAAAAGCAGCAGGAAGTGTCTAACTGGAACAAAAATGTGTCAGATTGCCCAGTAGACACAATTCTACAGCTGCATTATATTTTATGCCCAGTATAAAGCAAGAGGCTTTAATATAAAAATGCCAATACCCACAAAAAAAACCCTATACAATCTTACAGAGAACTTCAAAGCAACTTGTCCAATGAAATCATTAATTAAATGTTCATTGCAACTGGGAATTTATTGGGAAATACACAGCAAGCACTAAGTAATTTTGAAACTGAAATTATATTGCTGACCTATTAGCTAAGATCTGGAGTCCAATTCATTTAAAAAGCAAAGCCCAATGCTAATATAATAACAGAATGGATTTGTGCATAAACGTTTTGGCAGCCCAATTCTCAAACTAATTCCCAGTTAAAATCCCAGTGAAAAAAATAAAGCTTGTGATACCAGGATTAGGATGGGGATCATTACCAACAGCATATCCCAATTGAAATAAGCACTACGTTTCATACTCATGAGCTCTGAGTATGAAACGTAGCAATGGCAATGCACTGTATACCTGAAGCAATGCACTGCACTGTATACAATGCACTGTATACCTGAAGCAGTGCACCCATGTTTTAAAAAATAATTAACAAAATCCAGTCACTACAATTTTCAAGCAAAGCATAACTAAGTCATGCACTTCCTAAACCTTTCTAACATTTTATGAACTACAATGATTTTATAATAACTTTATAGGCCTCAAAGCATTCACAATAGATATGATTTTATTGTATCAAACTCACATTTGCATTGATATTTCCATCTAATTTTCTGGTATTCTATACCAACATTTTTTTTTCTACCTATTTAGGTTCTGCACTATTCAGGCTGTTGCAGCAAGCCTTTTATGAATTCTGAATGTAATACACTACAAATTGTTCTCACCTGTCAAAATAATATTGCTCTCACTAAAGCTTCTACTCTGAATTCCCAACCATATTTCTGAAGTGGTTCCACTTTAAATGAGGTTCACATGAAAAATGACATGTTATACTTCCATTTAATTCACATTGCTTTTGTGCGAAACCTGACTGAAGATGGATCTCCTAAAGAGGACATCAAATCTTACTGTTAAAGCAGTATGTGTCGTTTGATACAGCTCCCCTTTCAAAGAGCCAGAAAAAGACATACTATGGAACGAAAATGAATGTGAATTATATATATTGATTGTCCGTTTTCAAAATATAGTCATAGTCATGATAGTCATCATGAAGCCTAAAATACTTTCGTCATAAAGAGAAGTTGAAATATTATTTATAAAGACATATTACTCTATATCCTGCCTGATATTATCAAAAGTTCTATGCAAAATATTTAAAATAACTTTTACTAGCAAAGATAGCCAAATGCACCATTTAATATGAATTCAGGACTCCTAAATATCATAAAATTAAGTCAGAAGGCAGCTATAACCTTCCTCTTTCCAACCACAATTACTTACATATCCCATAGCTGCCATTTCCAGATTTAACTTTACTACAAGCAAATAGGAATCCATTATAAATTTAGCCAGAGGACAGTACCACAAGCAGTTGTGGAAATCTGAACCACAAGCCTTAATAACTAACGGCTGTGCACTCTGTATATAAAAAGGAGGACATGAGAAAATGTCTTATAATGTTTGTAGTATTTTATTATAAAAGACTGCATTCTAGTTAAATGTTTGGCTCATCACATGTGTACAAACATTTATTTGCTATGAATTAACATAAAGCATTGTAGGAAGGAACTGAAAAAGATCTCAAGGCCTTTCTGTGAATTTCTCCTTGAAAAAAAAGACATCACTATTTTAATTTCAGGGTACAGTAAACACTGCAAGTGATGGTTGGATTGCAACTTTCATACACCCACTTTCCCTCTGCAATTTCCTATATTCACATATCCTACAAGTCTGTTCATGGGAGAAGGTCTTTTTCAGTCCAAGACCTACAATTGGCTTTTAATTAGTATATCAAAAGGCAAGGTCCAAAAAGTGACCAGGTTCAGCTCAAAAGCATTTAGAACAGGGGTGTCCAACCTTAGGCAGTTTAATACTTGTGAACTTCAACTCCCAAAATTCCTCAGCCAGCATGGGAATTGAAGTCCACAGGCCATAAAAGTTGCCAAGTTTAGAGACTCTTGATTCAGACTGTAAAGCAAATACAAATTATAAATATGTACTCAGAAGTAAAACACACAATACATTTTAATGAGATTTCATTTTTTCTAAATACAAATGTCAAAATTTAAGCATTTCATAGAGAAAACTCTTAGTATCACAACTTCAGAAGCAAGCCCATTAATTACTACCTATTGTTACGTTTCTCTTTATGTTCTCACTTATGTGTCTGAGTTTTCATAATCAGCTAAGTCCAAGTTTGAGCCTAAATTTGCAAGAAACTGTATTCAAGTAAGAACATATGAGTGGCTTGATCTTGAGGAGAAGGCCTTGCTAAGCATATGGGAAAAATGGTTCTCCACATTCTCCCGGGCAGATGACCAATCTCTTTCCCATTGCTGATACCTGAAGACAAAGACAGATGAAACAGATAAAAAGTTAGCCTCTTTCCTATACAGATAAGTCAAAGCTACCAAGGGAGCAGAACATCAAATTCTTCTAAAAATATGTTCCAAGCTTGTTGAAGTCACAAGAAAGAGCCGCTTATATAGTAGGAATTTGCTACTTATTTTTTATTTGCCATCTAATTCTCAGTGACTTTAGGAGGTTAAATCTGACAGTCTGGAATGGAACATTCCAGAGAGCTCCAGAACCCATTCAAAACATGATTTTCCAAGGTTGGTGTCCTTCTACTATTTCCAAATCAGATAACTGACTTCCATAAATAACTGAGCTGCTTCTGGAATAACATGGTCTAGAAGAGATATGGCATGGCCCAGTGAGGAAACAGAACATTCCAGAGTTCTCCTAAAAGTCAATCGGAATAGGGACCTTGGAGGTCAACTAGTCCAATCCCTTGCTCAAGCAGACCACCATATACCTTTTCAAATGGGGGCGGTCCCAATCTCTTCTTGAAAGCCTCCAATGATGGAGCATCCACAACTTCTGGAAGGCCTCCGAGATACGCTTCTTGCCAGTTCCCCATGATCGGATTCCCATGACTGGGTCACCCGCTTCCTATGCTACCCAGGTCTATAAACCCAATTGCAAACCAGGCAAGTGTCACCTTTCCTTTGGCTCCTGGGTTCTCTAAGTCAATCCCATGGCTGGCCACTGGGGAAGTGATTCAGACACTCCCTCTTGATCGCAGCACCCGCTGTAGCGACCCACAGCGGGGAATCTCCAGGGGAGGAGATGGATTGGAGCTGAACCGGTCTCTCTCTGCCTGCGCTGGGCTTTCCCCTCCACCCTCTTTTGAGGACACCCCACTCACCACCGCCCTCCCAGCCTTCCCAGGAAAGAAAGCCTTTCAGACACACAGGTTCACGCTTTCCCATGATCCCTAATCTGGGTAACTCAATCCCGGCTCTTCAATTAGCCTCACCCTTGCCACCTCTGGAGGGGGGGCTCGGAATGCGAGATGAGAGAGCGCTTCTTCCTAGAGAGGCAACATTCCAGCAGCCTCCCACCTCTCCTGCACCCCTTTAAAAGGTGGCTACAGCCCCCCCACACACTAGTGTACCATTGTTGAAAGAGTGAGCTCTACATATCCTACTTCGTACAACTGCACTAGTCTTTGTTGCATCTATTCTGGTGTCATCTAGTTATACTTAGCACATGGACTGCAGAATTTGTATGTGGTAGTTACCTGATCATTTGTGAAGAGAAGTGAAAGGGCAGGAAAAGTTGGAAGGTACAACCAAATTGAAAACCTCATTCAGATTCCATTTCATATCTCAGAAGATTAAGTTCAGTCACTCAGCTAAGCTGAACATGAGCCATCAAACAAAGCATTGGCAAGAGAAGAGTTTTTCAAATCCAAGCTTTACTTTTGTGGTTTCGCCAGTTTATTTGATTACCAGAAATGTTCCACTGCCACACAGGTACATATCATATCCAAAGTACAAAGGGAAAATGAACAAGGGATTAATGGGAAGCATTTGGTTCCTAGCTACCTTATTACACGATTACTTTAGAATCCGTGCTTACTAGTCTCATTTACAGTGCAATCCTAGACGTCTGCTCACAAGCAAATAACATTGCTTATACTTAGATAAATGGGTACAGAGCTGTAACTTTAGAGTTCAAACCAAACTGGAAACTATTTACATGAGTCCAGCATCACAAATAAACAGTTATTGACGGCAGATTTATTTCCAAATTTTCTGCAAATATATGAGGATTCTGCTTGACATATCATTAATATTTCTATCATTATTTTAAGTGCCCACATGCTGTCAATAACTTGGTTTGACTCTCAATCACTGATGATTTTTTACAGTTTTGTCCACTAGATGGCCAGTGGAAAACTGTCAACTTCATCACAAATTCATTGGAAAGTAGCATAATCTGTAATTAATACTACGGCTTTGAACATACAGTACAGTGAATGAAGGTAATCATAACTACAAATGAGTCATGCTTCTGGCATAGAATCCAAGGGGAAATATCTTTTCTGCCATGTTACCTAATGTTTTTTTTAAAATGGACTCATAAGAGCATGATATCAATGAGTAATCAGAAAAATACTAAGAAGTCTTCTTAGAAACTATTTAGCAGAAAAAATAAAACTATAGATATTAGTCTGGTTCATGCATCACAGAAAATAAGAAATTGGCCATAACAGGTTCCATATTTGTATTCCATCTCTGAAACTTATTCTTGTATACCCTAATTCTCTTTTAGGAGGTGTAAAATTCATCAGATTGGGAACAAAAAATTCTAGACAACTCCACAAAGTTCTGCCTTCCTGTGCTGCTCTGGGAATAGTTAGGCATTTTAATATTTCTGCAAAAGAAAGATGCATGTGTGGATGAATACATGGCATTTTCTTCAAAGCAAGAAGAATTCAATACATATCAGCAGAGGGCCTGGCCTGCTTATACTCTGAAAGCAGCTGTATCACTCTACTATTCCTTCATATTCAGTGTATAGAGATAACCTGAATCCCTTTTTAGTTTGAGCCTCGGAAAAAATCCCTTTAGTTTGAGCCTCGGAAAAAAATAACGGCCATTTATAACAACTAAACTTTTAAAATGTTAGTATAGTAATAATCATAGCTCCAAAACTGTGGGCGGAGCTAAAAGAAAAGAAATTAGCTTGAGATTGTTCAATGAATTTATGGGTGAATTTATTCTTCTCAAATGTCATGTTGTATTTGCTAAGCACAGTAACTATTCTGCACACAGACCTATTTTACATGTACTAGTAAGCGGTCCCCACAACTATTTCCTATAGGAGTGCATCCATCTTTCAATTTCCATGTGTTAGGTAATGTATAGGGTTCTTGACCATATACATAATGAAATAGGAGGATTCTGTACATTAACTTTTTGTGACAGTAAAAGAGTGCATTGAATCCATGCTATATTCCAGGAAACACAGCCTTAAGCTATCCATACTGACACTGATAATAAGTGCTATGACCCAAAAAAACAAACCACATTGCTTTAACAAAGTCAAAATCAGAATCAGAATAACAGAGTTGGAAGAGACCTTATAGATCATCTAGTCCAACCTGCCGCCCAAGCAGGGAGACCCTACACCAGGGGTAGGCAACTCAAAACACTCAAAGAGCCACTTGGACCCATTTCCCACCAAAAACAAAACACTGGGAGCCGCAAAACCCTTTTGATATCTAAAATGAAGCTAACACTGCATATATCCTGTTTTACCTTTATTATAAGTGTGTGTGTGTGTGTATATAATAAAGGTAAAAAAGGATATATGCAATATTATCTTCATTTTAGATGTCAGAAGGGTCTCTGTCTCTCTCTCTCTGTCTCTTTCTCTCCCTCTCTCTCTTTTTCTCTCCCTCTCTCTCTCTCTCTCCCCCCCTCTCTCTCCCTCTCTCCCATCTGCTGCTCACCTGGCAAGCTGGCTTCAAGCTGTTCTCCAACAAACTAAGGGGTAGGCAACCTCGACTCTTTTATGACTCATGGACTTCAACTCCCAGAATTCCTGAGTCAGCATAGCTGGGCTAGCTGGCTCTCTCCTGCCCTTCCTGCTTCCTGCAGAGACGCAGCAAAGAGAGGAGCTCAGTCCAATAAGCTTTTCAGCTCCTCGGAGAACTCTGTGAGTCCACTCTCTTTTTTACACACAAACACACACACACACACACACACAGAGAGAGAGAGAGAGAGAGAGAGAGAAGAGCAGGGAAATACAAGTGCTTCTCTCTGTCTCTGTCTCTCTCTGCAAATGGCAGAGGAGGCTGGGAGCCGCAGGGGAAGGCTCAAAGAGCCACATGCGTCTCCGGAGCCGCAGGTTGCCGACCTGTGCCCTACACCATTTCTGGACTGCCATTCTGGACTTGCCATCCAAGTTTATGGAATCCATGAGTTGCAATCCTAATCTGGCTTGCAAGATTTCTTCCAGTCCTGTTCTCATTATTGCTGTGCTTTACCTGCTCATCTTCCCCTGTAAGAATGGCAGGTCATGGATAAAAACAGCAAGAACTATTCTTGCACCCATGAACCCAAACGTAGAATCCATTTCACTCACACCTTACTTTTTGCATCTGAAAGGGAAGGACAGGATAAAGCAGAATTGACCCTTCCAACACCCCTTTCACTTTAACAGCCTTAAGAATTATCATTTTTTAAAGAGTCTTCCTGTCTGAGTACCATAGAGATTTTTTTTAAAAAAATGAAACAATAAGTTTAAAATGACAGACTGACTTCAAGAAGCAGTAGGGCTGAATATTTATAAAATATTACTGAATGGAATCTGAAAATGACTTTTGTTATCAAAGGAAAAAGAACATGAGAAACAGCCAGCTGTCTGGCCAATTATTTTAACCATGGGATAGATATAAGATTTGTTTACAACACAAAAACATTACAAAAATGTAGTCTAGACAAATCAACAGGTGGTGATTCTCCAATGCTTGGACAACCAAGGGGAGTTTATACAAACCACCTTTTAAATTTAAAGGAATTTCCCCTCTTAAAAGCTGCAAGTTTTTCTTGAAACAAGTTCAAGGAAAACATGCTGAACACAAATCAAAGAAGCTGCTTAAATATAACCTGGAAGAATACTTTAAAAAAAAACACCAGCTGGTAGTATTTAAACAGTGCCTGTCTCCTTCTCCAGATTTCAGCAGTCTTATAGCCAAGCATAAGGCAACAATTTCCCCATAGCTTTCATGCACAAAAAAGAAAATCAAAGGAACACAGATGCTCATTCCAAGAAGAGATATATTATTTACCTGATTTTTCAAGAGGGCTGTATAAATCTTCAGTGCACCCCTGCTCTTGGAACTACTGTACTTCACACGCACATCCACACCAGTATATGAATAAGATATGCACACCCCTACCAACAGTCGCATATTGCCAATACACACCTGTCACACGCACCCACTCAAGCCACCTGCTGGCAGCCCTTGACTTCTCCCAGGATATTCCTGGGAAGCAGAGCCAGCAAAATCTTTACACAGCAGCGTGCGTGTGTGCACAAGCCAACCGAAGGGCCGGAGAGGCGGAGAGAAAGACAAGTGTAAACAAAATCTATTTCATCCTTACTTCCAGCATAGCACTGCACAAAAAAATCCCACGGTGAGAGCCAAGCTGCTTTCTTAGCCTTTTAAACACGCCCAGCGTTAAAAGGGTTTTGAAAGCGCTGCACGGCGGCTTGAAGCCGGTTGCCGAGCCGCTCCAGGTAACCAGAGACACAAGGCGACGCCGGGCGCGCACTTTTCTGAACTCGGCGAGCTTTCGCGGCCGCCTGCAGCCAGAAGCGTTTGACCCGGGTGTGTGCAGTTTCAACCCTTACCCGTTTCAGCCCTTCGTGTGAACGAGCCTTAGAAGGGACTTATAAACCGAGAGGCTGGGTAGCTGGGAAAGAGTTCCCCCCCCCCACTCCCCAGACAGAAGCACACAGGTGTCGTCAATCGCCGCCTCTTCTCGCTACATTTCTGCCGGTCCCGCTGGCTTTGTCTGGCCTCTCTCCCCGGTTCCAGCTAGTTTAAACTCTAGTCAGACTAATCAACGCTCGGTCCGCTATAGCTCGGAAGCGCTCCTCCCCGGGCAAAGCAGCTGCAGGAACAATGCCGAACCCCCCCCCCCCACACACACACACACATGGGCGCGCTCCATCTCAAGAAACAATGGGGCGGTCGCCGCCGCTGCTCAGGAGGCGCCAACTCTCGAGTAGCGCATCTCAAGAAGAGCCAGGTGGAGCAGGATCAGCACCCTCCTCCTTCCTTCCTCCCCCCCCCCCAGCAAAGGAAAGGCCGGGGAAGAGGAAGGGGACCGAGAAAGAAAGGAGCAAGCAGATTCGCCCCATTCTCGACCACCTCCAAGAACCACGCACCGCGGTTACTTACCGGCGGGGGGGGCTGCAGACGGTCCCGAGCTGAGCTGCTTTCGCCACTAATCCCGAAATGCACCCGAAAGATCCCGCTGCTTAATTCATTGAGAAGAGCGGAGCGCGGGGGTCGGGAGCACCAAACGGCCACGCCACAGCGAGACGCCCCTCAGGGTCGCTCCGGAGCGTTTGCCGGGCGCCCCCTTCCCTTCTCCCAGCGCCGCCCTCCTCCCTCTCCCCCTCCTTGGAAGAGTTCCCCCCCCCTCCGACTCCGCCGGCGGCGGCTGCGGCTCTCCTGCCTTTGCCGGGAGGGCTCGCTTCGCCTCCGGCTGCAGCTGGGGCTCGCGCGCGGCGGGCGGAGGGGCAGAGTAAAGCACCCGGACTCGCCTGGGGAAGCCCAGCCGGAGGGAGGGAGGGAGGGAGGGGTGGTCGCCGCCTCGAGGGAAACGATTGGAGGCACGCGCAAAGACAGCTCGGCTGCCGCTTCTCCGCGCTTCGTTCAGGTCCTGACTTCGTTGGGTTGGCCGAACTCCCCCCCCCCTTCCTCTTCTGGGAAGCTCCTCCCAGGCTAATTTGCGGCGGTTCCGAGTTTCGGGTGAAAACGCGCCCTCTGCACTAACCCCGCGAGCCGGGCGGCTTTTTTTTTTTTTTAAACTTCCTCCTCTCTTTCAGACTCGGCGAGGTGAAAATGATTCAACAGGTTCAGCCGGAGAATCTCTGCTGCATGAGCAGCTGGGGACACGATTTATAGGTATCCTATCAATGCGGGCGGCCCTCTCTCGTTTCCAGCAGTCTTTGGCTCACAGATGAGAGAGAGGGAGGGAGGGAGGGAGAGAAGATGAAAATGCAGTTGTTAAGGGAAATGGTAGCTACCTTAATGAATGCAGAAATCATGACCGTTCTTTCATACATTTATTATTTTCCGCCTCCTGTTGCATCAAGAGTTACAATTAAATGGAAGTTTTTGTGGAACCACAGTTTTGAACACCTCTTTTTTTTTTTTACCAACAGCCCTCCTACCTTATCCAGGTAGAAAGGTGGGGAAGGGGAGTCACCTTAGGCTTTATTACTGTATGAACACTGCTGTGTTAACCTTTGCTCTGCAATTCTCCCTATTGCTTGTGGCCCTTTAATTTGCAGGATTTTATAAAGTTCTGCAAAGTGTGCAAACTCAAAAGTGCAGGGAGTCCTCGACTTGCAACAGTTCATTTAGTGACCAAAGTTACAATGGCACAGAAAAAAGTGACTTATGACCCATTTTTTACCCTTAACAACTCTTGCAGCATCCTCATGGTCACATGATCAAAATTCAAGCAGTTGGCAACTGACTCCTGTTTATAACAGTTGCGGTGTCCCGGAGTCATGTGATCCCCTTTTCAACTTTCTGACAAGCAAAGTCAATGGGGAAGCCAGATTCACTTAATAACCATGTTACTAAATAACTTCAATGATTCACTTAACAATAGTGGCAAGAAGAGTCATAAAATGGGGCAAAATTCGCTTGATCAATGTTTCATGTAGCAACAGAAATTTTGGAGTCAGTTGTGGTCGTAAGTCGATTCACTGCCCTGGGTTACTTTTAATTTGCAAGAACTAACATTTCAAACCAAGGTTGAACTTTTGTTTCCAATAGAAGAAAATATCTGTAGCTCAGGGCTGAACTGTGGGATCCTTGGTGCTCTTTGAGCTTTTGTTTCAAATTTGTTTGTGTGAATCAACAGTGAAAGCAAGTCCAGGTTTCTATCCACTTATATCACGGGTGTCAAACTCAATGGTGTCACGTGACATATTGCAATGTTTTTTATCTTTGCGGAGCCGGGGTGGGTATGGCCTGCGTGCGATGCATCCGGCCTGCGGGCCGCCAATTTGACACCCCTGACTTATATCCTTAGGACAGTGGTTCTCAACCTTTTTAATGCCGCGACCCCCAACCAGTCGTAAGTTGAGGACTACTCAACTGGTGCAGCACCATTTGCAGAATGGGACTTTTGGCAGGCTCAGCAGGGCAGAGACAGCCTGGACAATTCCTATTGGCTTTTGAAAGCCAATAGAATTAGACTCTATTCAAGAGAGTCTATTCTATTGGCTTTGAAAAGCCAATAGAATAAAAGGGAGTAGCAGAGCTTAGGAAAAGGGGGAAAAAATGGCGGACTGCGTTGTTTAGCGACCCCCGTGAAATGGTCCCAACCCACAGGTTGAGAACCACTGCCTTAGGAGGTAAACATGCCTATGTGGTTAGAGGGTAACGCCCGGGGAGAGAAGGAAGTGATATGCATGATTTATAATAGATCGTAAGTGTGCTGACATCATTATTCTCCTGTTGTACCTGGTTCCCGCTTGGGAAGAAATAGATAGTAGCAGTTTTAATAGAAATTAAATTCAAGTAATTTTGTTCTTACGACTGTAGTAAAAATGATTGCAAAATTGAGTCCAGTCTCATAATGACTCAGCTTAAAACCACAACTACTATCAAGATTTTTTTCACAACCTGTATGGGTCAAGATATTAATGATATGTTACATTGTTCTTGCTCTTCCTCAGTTCTTGAACTTATTATCTAGAAATATAAAAGAAGTGATACTATGGTCTCTTGGACACAATTATCCAGAAATATAAAACAGATTCTAGGAATTCTAAGACAAGTCCATACTTACTAACCAGATTTTCTTGTACTCCTTATTAATCATTTTAATTCCAAGAGATTGTCTTGCTGTCCTCCTGTGCAGCTATCTACCAAATTCCCATCTACTTTTCTTCATTCATTGACTCTTCGCTCATGACAGCTGATTATCAGATTTAGCATGTCCCAAAGCAGATCAAAATGATTAAGAAGCAGTATCTTAATCACAATTTATATCAGAGTTTCCCTACTAATTTGCTCGCCTTAAGCTTGAGTCTTAATGTTATCCATAACCTCACATTAATCTAACATTTGCCTGTAAACACCAAGTTAGGAGAATAGAATGATTCCAATGTTATTTTTTTCCTCTCCCCCACCCCCATTTCATTACTGCAGGGAAGTGAAGACAGAAATAGGGTAGAGGGGATTAACAATGACTCATAGAACTAACTTCAACCAGTTCACCAATGAATAATTAAAAATCTATGAACTATTAGCCAATCTGTGCGAACCTGGTAGCTCTTTGGGATGTGCACCTCATGACAACCTTCAAAGCTTGCTTGTAATACATGTGGTAGTAAGGTAGTCATGTGTAAAAACAATTTTCCTTGGTCTGCAGACATAACTCTCATGTCCTTGCCTCTCTCTTTATGCCTCTGAGTCAATTTTTGAATCCTGGCAACAGCCCGGACTAGTCCCTGAAGTTTTCTATGCAAGTGATTAGAAAAGGAAGTATGCAAAAGTAGACTGGCACTTTGTAATTCCTCTCTGGACAAGGAGAGGCCTTGAGATTGCTCACAAGTGCTCCAGAAAGTTGTTCCATGCAGGGAGACCAAAAGGCAACAATTTCCAGTATGTTGGGAGCTTTGGGAAAAGAGGGAAGCCTTTTTCCCTCAAACCACAGTCAGCATCTTTTTTAAAGGACACTGGTTGGCTCTTCATTCTGACGCAATCATCAGCTCCGCTTTTAGCGGAGCAATCTTCAGTTCATCATTTCTTCCTCCGAAGTTGAATTATCTCTTTTATCAGGTGGATTGGCATGTTTCAGTACACTTATTTTCTCCATTAGACTGCTTGTTAGGAAAGTTTTAAGAGCCACACCTCTGCTTCATCATACTCTAATGAAAAGTGATCTATTAACAGATAGAAACAATACCACTTTGAGAGCAAACAGTTCCACCAGTTTAACAATCTTGAAAGAGTAAAGTCCATCACAACTAGAATTAAGTTAGGGAGTTATGAGACACTGATGTAAGATGACAAATAGCTTGATCAGCAGTACCTCTTTGTAATGCTGAGGATTCATTCATTTTCATTTAAACCATGTGCCTTACTACATTGAGAGGAATGGTGTAAAATAGCAGATTGCAAAGCAGCCTGTTGACAAATTCAAAAAGGAGAAACTGCTGAAGAACTGCTTCCACTCACTCTTGACATTGGCCCTGCTGGCTGGGCCAAGTCAGAACTGGAACTAGAGACACAGTAAATTCTTCAATATTTGCTATAGTATATATTCAACAAGAGCCAATTGGTGTGATGATTGAGACATCAGACTAGATCAGTGGTTCTCAACCTTTTTAATGCCGCGACCCCAACCGGTCGTAAGTCGAGGACTACCCAACCGGTCATAAGTCGAGGACTATCCAACCAGTTGTAAGTCGAGGACTTTCCCTGCTCTGGAGGCGTAGCTGGCAAGCGGCAGAGACGGAGCAGGCTGACCACTGGCTGGGCCACCAGCTGGCCCAGCCCAAGGGAGGTAAGGCACCCGCCAGGCCCTACGCGCACCAGCAACTCTCCCTGCGCCCGCCGGCCTCCCACCTCCCACCCCTGGCCCTCTTTTACTTACATTTTTAGTAGTTGCACAGCAGGGAGGGGTGGAAACTTCCAGACAGCTCGCCTTCGCTGCAGACAACTTGCAGCACCGTTTGCAGAATGGGACTTTTGGCGGGCTCAGCAGGGCAGAGACAGCCTGGAAAATTCCTATTGGGTTTTGAAAGCCAATAGAATAAAAGGGAGTAGCACAGCTAAGGAAAAGGGGGGAAAAATGGCAGACTGCATTGTTTCGCGACCCCCGTGAAATGGTTGTTTGACCCCAAATGGGATCGCGACCCACAGGTTGAGAACCGCTGGACTAGATACCCAGAAGCTGTAATTCTAGTCCCCACCTTAGCACAAAGCCTGCTGTGTGACTTTTGGCCAGTCACTCTATCTCAGCCCTAGGAAAGGAGGCAATGGCAAAGCCACTTCTGAAAAACCTTGCCAAGAAAATTTCAGGGACTTCTCCAGGCAGTCTCTGAGAATCAGATACAATTGAACAGAAGAGGAGGAAAAATATGTTAAATACCATTTAACAGTGCCCTATAACACATGTTCCATGATGAAATACAGGAACTGTCTTGCCCTACAGTAGTGACTAGGCTGGCTGGAGACAATGGAAATTGTAGTCCAGATATTTAGGGATCCTAAGCTGGGAAGGCTTCGTATCCTCAAGATACTGACTCTTAGGGTCTAGAAATGACTAACCAAGTAGACAATACTGCATTAAAAATAATAATAAAGTTGGAAGTCATCTAATCCAATCCCCTGTTCAGGCAGGAAACCCTATTAGCTAAAAAGAAACACAGAAACATTCTGAATAGTACTCTGAGCCTATCTTTTCTATAAACAGCACACTCAAACTACTCTAGGTTAACTTGAAGCCAGTTTAAGAAAAACCTGCCTGGAATGAGACACTTTGGCAGTACTGGTAGTTTACAAGAGATTCAGTTCAGGCTATCCCAGGGCCCCCACCCCACCTCACTCCACCCACAACTCCCCTGCTTATTCTGCACCATCCCAACTTTCTGTTCAAATTGGCAATTGCTTTCCTTTCTAGGGGCAATATAACATTAAATAAAATTAAAATGTCCTAATGCACATATATGCAAGTACAACAACCAGCTTTAAAACATACATTTTTTTTCTTGCAATTTTCCTGATTGGGTTTAGTAAAGATCTCTGCAACTCCTATTGGGAGTTGCATAGTAGTTATGATATTTGCCTAACATACAAACTGCAGGAAAAGACTATGCATACTTCCATTGGGCTTTTAAAAAAGAAAGAAAGAAAGAAAATGTCCAATCTTTTGAGACAGAAGGTCTTCACCCCATCTGCCAAACAGCCAGCTGGAACAATGATGAAATGAGGCATTGGTGAATGTCGTTTAAAAAAGCAAAACAGAATGGTATATATCTCAAGTAAAGAGAAACAATTAAAAGAAAATAATTCTGCCAGCTTTCAAAAGGAGTATGACATTTTACATACTTTGTAGGACCAATGTGCTATTATGTTTCACTCTTAACAGTGCTGTAGCAGAGATTAGAGAATTACAGGGCAGTAACCATTGACTCAAGTAGCTGCTGCAAAATTCAGTAGATAGCCTGGAAGAAAGTAAAGTACACCAGGAAAACTGTACCACAACATTTCAACTAACACAAGCTGGAAGAAACTACTGTAAACTTTGAGCAGTTGATCTTTAGTAGAGTTGGGATTTTTTAAAATACTTTGCATTGTACTGGGAAGAAGCTACATTTGGCACTATTGGACTTATTATCTAAGGAATAGGAAACAGCTGGAAGCTTTCATAGCTGGGATTTAAAAAATAATAATAACTGATAATTAAACATCTTCAGAAGTTTTATAAGGAAATCCTTCTGCTTCTAAACTGGGGAAACCAATTTGCTATCTGAGCTGCACTGATACTTCAGAAGTGTTATACTAATACCTGTTAGCCTAGCCACTAAAATCAACAAGAAAGGTCTTTGGAGCTGTAAGAAAATCATACAAAGGTTACCTAATCCCTTTTCTTACACATCTATTGAGAGGAGTGTTGCATAATTACTTTCAAAAATAAACATTACTATATATACTTGTATATAAGCCATCTGCAGATAAGCAGACCCTCAATTTTTAAAAAACAAAAATACTATGAGTAATGTGTTACCCATGAATAAGTTGATCTACACAAATATAACAAAAAGGTATTGCCATATATATTCATGGATAAGCCCATTTATGAATATGCAGAACCCAATTTTGGGGATGAATTCTCAGCTTATTTGTGATTATATATACAATATATTAAAAATAAATATGAGCCAGAAAAAAATAGTTATCTACTTTAGTTGTTAAGACCACTGTCTTGCACCAAAGCAGAGGAAGTTAAATACTATATCTGTATGGATTCCTTTTAAAAAATATGGAGACTCTTGTAAGTATTCATAAAAGACTTTCTCCATAGGTAACTGGTTGCTCTCATAATAGTTTTAAGCAATTATCCCTAATAGCAGCTTCAGTGGTCATTCATCCAGAACACCTTAATGTATAATCATAGTCTTCACTAGCTTAACTCTTAAAGGAAAACCATCTGAATTTGTACTTTTATAATAAAAATGTGCCTCTCGGCTATGCAGCACTGCAGTAAAATTAGCTTAATTGTTTTAAACTATCATGTAATAGCCAATAAAAAGTAATAAGCCAAAACAATACATTGCCCAAATTTATTGTCTTCAGAGAAGCCCCAAGCAATTGTGGCTCTTGAACCCCCATCTTCTTGTAAATAACGAGGATGTACCATAGAGTCAATTTTCCCAATCTAATAGCCTCCATATGTGGACTGATGGCCAAAGTGGCTGATAATTCTGAGAATTTTCTTTCCATATGTTCAGTTAAGTATGTTCTTCTATCTGCCCTCTCCCTACTCAGATTGCTGGTTACTTTCTGGTTTTGTTCTCATTGGATTGTCAACAGGAAAAGCAAATGCTGAAAGTAACATTGCCTTGATGTGATATGAGTTCTGCCTCTTTTCTATATGCATTGTGATGTTATACAACATACAAAACTGGCACAGCTTGCATTGCAATGGTGATACTTTCATCCATTTGCATTGTTGATCCTTTGTGTTTGGGACCTCTGCTATAAGCCAGCTCTTGAATAAGAGGTATCTACACAACTGAAATTAATTGCCCTACCTGGCAAGAAGCTGCTAGACAGTTACTGCTTTTAATTTCTTTTGATTAAAACATTCAGTGGAAGCATGCTAAATGGGTAAAATTGTTATAGATCAGCTCTTTCTCTTTGCAACACATAGAAAGATTGTGATACTCTTCTGGGGTAATTCATATAAAGATTTTTGCCCTAAAAATGATTGAATGGGTTTATTTATTTGGTTACCTTGCTGAAGATTGAGATTGTTCTGCTATGTCTCATTTGCAAAGGTATAGTAACTGAAAGCAGGAATTGGAAAGATTGAATTGCAATACTTAAAAAAGACAATATTCTGCTTTATCTCCTGAAGGAAAGAAACACCACTTATTTATGCTCCATTAACTTTTGCCTTGACTACTGCAATCTTTTTCTTCCAGATTTATTGGATTAGCTTCTTGACCTTTTCACCTCTATCTGGCACTGGTCTGTCAAAGTCATTCTCCTCTCTGCACACCCTGAATTCATTTATAATCCCTACAACAATTTCCAGTCTGCTCTTTGCCCTTCTCTTCCAACCCCTTGCCTATTTCATCACCCCACTTTTTAAAAACCTCTTTTTTTTTTTACTCTACCTTCATTTCTTCAGCACCTATTTTAAAAAATGCTTCCTTTTCTGAGAAATGTGGATAAGAAGAATTTGAGGAGACATCTTTATTTTTATTCATGATTAATGTTATGACATGTAGAGGAACTGACAAGTCTATATTTTTCCCAGCTGCCATCTGTCAGCAGCCCTATCAAATTATGACATGAATCAAATGATGTAACATGACACAATTTTTTCTGCAGAATTTATTAAGAAGATGTTGACTTGGTCCTGATGACGATACGTAGAGCATACTTGGAAACTGGAAATGGTTAGGGAGGCAAGCCATGGCTTCAGGCAATATAATGACTCACCTGGTTTTTTCAACTGGTTCTTCTTCACTTTCTGGTCCTAATATCCTTTTTCCGCATAATTCTATGAACATCATCTCCACTCATTCTGAGATGATGGAAACATAAATGCAACTTGTCCTGCAAGACCCATCAACACAACTTGGCTGCAATTCAGAACCATTCCAGGTATGAAACCATGCTGCACCATAGTTTTTTTTTAACATACAGGTAGTTCTCAACTTACAGCCATTCGTTTAGTGACTGTTTGAAGTTACAGTGGCACTGAAAAAAGTGATTTATGACCATTTTTCACAAAAGTGTTGCAGCATCTCCATGGTCAAATGATCAAAATTCAGATACTTGGCAACTGGCTCATATTTATGACAGTTACAGTATCTCGGGGTCATGTGATCATCTTTTGTGACCTCCTTACAAGCCCACAAAGTCTCTGGGGAAGCCAGATTCACTTCACAATCGTGCTCCTAACTTAACAAGTACAATGCTTCTCTTAAGAATTAGGGCAGTGATGGCGAACCTTTTAGAGACCGAATGCCCAAACTGCAACCCCAAACCCACTTATGTATTGTCGGATGCCGAGTGGGTTGGCCAATTGGGTGGGCATGTCCTGTTGGGTGGGCGTGGCTGCGGTGGTAATGGCAGACTGGGTGGGACTAAAAAGTTCAATCAATCAATTCCAACTTTGCAAGATCTTTTTTTTTCCTGCGAGAAGTTGAAATTGATTGATTGATTTATTATTATTATTTTGCACATGGCGGCGGAGGCCTAAAGTGAAAAGGTTTTATAAAACCCAGCTGAAGGCCTAGGACTGGGGCGACGGCGCGCATGCCCAGAGAGGGCTCTGCATGCCACCTGTGGCACGTGCACCATAGGTTCGCCACCACGGAATTAGGGCAAGAAAATGGGGTGGGCTTAACAACCATCTCATTTAGCAACAGAAATTTTTTGGCTCAGCTGTGGTTGTAAGTCAAGGGCTACCTGTATTGAGAATAAATGTCTTGATTTTTCAAAACAAAGTTTGTTGCTTATTTTTATATTAGATGCAATCAGTTTGTGCCTTGTGCCATGTTTCTGACAATCCTAGGTTGAAATTAAGGACAACTGTAGAGTCATTCTTCTTAGAATGTTCTGTCAGAATATATGTGGGGAAATGGATGCTGCCTTTGGGAAAGTGAGAGAGGTTATCGGTTGCTCTGGTGTCATAGAAAGGTTTCTGGTCTAAATGTCCATACATTTTTCACCGTTCAGTTGGAACTCTGGTCTCAATTTCAGGTGCTAATATGTCTGCACCAAAAGATAAAATTACTAGTGCCAAACATCTTGATTCACTGGAATGTGTCAAATCCATGCAGTTCATGACACAACCTAAAGAATACAAAACAGTCTTGTCATATCTTGGGATCAGATGTCCTTCCTTAGTGATTTAAACTAGCTCTCTCTTTGGATTGGCAATTTATATCACTATATCAGCATATGCACAGGAAAAAGAGGAAATGTTTTCTTTACTTGCTAAACAGTAAATATTTATGTACTGTTTTCCCATTGGGAGCGATCATATTTATGACAGCATTGGGTAAAGTTTACAAAGTTTATGAAGGCATGCAAATCATATAACTTCCTCTTGAAATATGGAATTCTATCATGTTAAAAAAAGCATTAGGCATTAATTATAGAACGAATGCAATTTTTGGTGATGCTACATTTAAAGGACGTGATATGACCTTTATATCCTATTCACACAAAGTAAAAATAAATAAATCCTTGCATAACTTTGGAACAGTCACTCTTTGTCAGTCCAACCCACCTTACAGGGTTGTTATTATGGGGAAAATTATAAGGATAGCATCAGTCAGTTTGAGCCCATTTTGGACTGTCTGCCACAACTGTAACTAAAGGCTAATTTTACTCAAGAATGCATATGCTATTTTAAGCAACATAGATCTCTAATCTAGAGATAGTGTTGTAAATCAAAATACTACTGCGTGCATCCCACCAACGAAGAGCTACATGCAATGTACTAAGATACAGAATGTGCTAAATTACTGGATACGGAATAATGGATTTGACTTCATGGGCTGTAATCCATACTGTGCAAATATTTCTGTGTGCAAATTATTCTTTTAAAATTATGGTTATTTGTCTCCAGTACCCCAACTTCAAATTGTTCCACTCTTGGAAGTTTTTGAGTTGTAGCATTCTGAATATGGTTCAGCCCACATATTTCAATCCAGCAGTGCCGAACACACAAAGCCAATGGAATTTCTGGAAGAGCTCTCAAATTTCACTGATACACAGTACTGTGTCTTCAGCGCCAGTGCGGGGGCTAAGCTTTAATCTTCTTTTCAGTCAGTAAACAGAATGGTTTCATGCATGAAAATTGAGCTGATTTTAATTCTATTATTATGGAAAATTTCAGTTTCTGGCGAGCACAGCTATCAAGAATCTGTGCAATTTGTCTGGCACTAATGCACTGGTGACCACACATTGCTTCACCCTAGATTTTAAGTTTTCTATTAAATGAGCTGCTGTAACACTAATAGGTGTCTGCCTGCATGTATTCGGTATATAGACATTGTTATGAGCACAAGTATATGCAAGATGGTTATAAAGATTTATCTCAGTCTCCACATGGTTTCTCAGTTGCTCACCAGCTTCTTGGCTCTGGAGTCTGCTAACAAAACAAAGCTTTTCTTATGTTCTTAGCTGGACTGTTTTTTTATAGCAGGACAAGGACTCTTCCACCATTTTGTGGGAGGAAAGAAGTTGCCCCTTGTACTCTCCTATAGAATGGAGGTAAGCATATCTTCATCACAGTCCCTGCGTTTTAGGTGGAAATCCTATTTTTTTTTAAAAAAAATGGATACTTTCTGATACAAAATAAGAAGTTAGAGCAAATTTTTTGCTTATTAGCAATTTCCTTCTGCTTCTAGACATTATTTGAGGGTTGTAATAACTGTGTGAGGATTTGAGAAGACCTTGGAAGTCTAGACCAGGAGGTCATCTAGCCCAGGGGTAGGCAATCTTGGCTCTTTTATGACTCCCAGAATTCTGGGAGTTGAAGTCCACGAGTCATAAAAGAGCCAAGGTTGCCTATCCCTGATCTAGCCCAACAAATACAGGAATCCACTACTGTACTACTGTTACCCTGACAAATGAACAACCAGCCTTAATTTACACACTTCCAAACAAGGAAAGTCCACCACCTCCCAAGGCAGTTTGTTCCATCACAGGACAGCTTGTCAGGAATGTTTTTCCTGATGTCAAATTGAAAACTATTTTCTTTTAATTTAAATCGTTTTTTTCTTATTCAGTTCAATTTTAATTTATTAATATTTGTTATAGCCACCTACTCCATTAGACTCTAGGCAGCATACAGAAACATCCCCCCCCAAATAAAACAATAAACAGTTGAAAGACATGTAAGGAGTCATCCCACTACATTTATATTATTTCCTCATAAATTATACTAGGATTTTCTGATCTAAGAATTTAAATGTATTTCTCATAGATTATAGTTCAGTATACAATACTTCTAATTACAGCAATATAGTGATGTTTTTTCACCAGAACACAAGTCTATTGGATATTCTTTATGGTTTCCATTTTCAGCCTAATAAGATTCAGTCTTCTATAGTCAATCTTCCCAGGTTTTGTTCAACCTGTTTACTAGTTTTCTGAGGAACAACCCATCTCATGCAGTAGCCCATAATCAGATCATGATTACTATGGGCTCCTTTAGGAATGGTTATAGGGTTTTCATGCCAATGGAATGTGTAGTGGAACTGATGCCATACCCCAAAACTGTCTAGTGTTGATCTTTCCCATTCAAAAAATCCACTGGAGATGCACTTTTTAAATAGTTAAGATTTTAAATAAAGAAATCCAGGAATCACTTCCACTTTTATTTTAAATTTTTAAAAGGTTGGCATATTTATAGCAGCAACAGACTCTTTGTACAGAGTCTTTTTCCTGCATTCAGGACTTCCAGGAATGATCAAGAGATGAAGCAGTGTTATATGATTATTCCAGGAGGGTGCCAGAAAAAGAAAGATTTTAATGCTTCTGTGAACGTGCCAGTCTTTTTTTTAAGCTATACAATTCAGTCATTTAGCTTAGATATTATGTAAGAGATAACTTATTGTTTTTAAAGAAATCCAGAGGAAACAATGCCCCAAAATTGCCAAAACAGACATATTCCTCATTGGCCTCTGCCTCTGTAATGGGAATAAATTTACCCTATTTCAGACAGACAGATTTTGTGAAATGGGAACCTTTACAAATATTGGAGGGAGTATTCATTCTGCCTCTTTCCACCCAGGCAGAGAGAACAGTGTCATGTAATATGTGCAGAAGGAAGAGATTTATCAGGCGTTCTCCCAGCACAAATAATAGATGGCATGCATTACAGATGTTGGTATAATTGGTGGCACATCATAAATACTGTCACTATTCTCATTTTTCCTGCAGTTCTGGGGAGGATGCCAGGACCTATGACTGGATAAATATTCTTCTGTGATTAGAAGGTGGACCCATCAATCATTCAGTTCCACTGTATCTACTTTCTGCTCATCCTGCTTTTTATAGATAAACTAAAACAACATAGCTATTTTATGGGTGTTGTGTCCTTCTTTCTTTCTATAGGGCTATAAAGCTCTAAATCACATACAGGAGTAAATTTCCCAATTCAGACTTGAATGACTTCATAGGGTTCCACTTTTTTCATTTGGCCCTGGGTTTAGTGCAAAACTGTTATTTGATGGGGAAATCCAATAGGTAACTTTTTTACAGACTTAAGAATAGCAAACCTACTAACAAGTTATTTCTTAGTAATAAAGAAGAAGTGATAGAGAGAGTTGAAGTTGCTGGGTGAAAGTGACCATGTCATACTGGAATTTAATATAATGCTAACACTAGCAATAGAAAACAATCCAACCAGTGTCTTAAACTTCCAAAGAGCTGACTTTAACAAACTCAGAGAGAATCAAGTAAGGATCCCATGGATGAAAATCCTAAAGGGGAAAACAACCCAAGAAGTGTGGGAAACTCTGAAAAATGTGATCACAAAAGCCCAGACTAGCACAATACCATTGAGAAAGAAAAACAAGAAATCCAAGAAGAAACCAGCATGACTACACAAAGATCTCTCTAACAAACTAAAAGACAAAAAGGACAAATACAGAAAGAGGGGCACATAACTAGGGCCCATTATCAGCGACAGCCAGAATATGCAAGATGAAGTCAGGAACACAAAGGCTCAGAATGAACAAAGACTTAAAACAGAAACCAAGGATAATAAAAAAAAAGTTTCTTCCAACATACTAACAACAAGAAAAAAGTCAAGGAAACTATAAGTCCACTAAAGAGAGAAGGAAATAACAGGCAACAGGGAGAAAGCAGAGCTGTTTAACTCATGCTTTGCATCAGTCTTCACACAAAAAGAAACTATAGCCCAACATACTAAAAAAAACCCACTGCAAAAGACAAACTAGAAACAAAAATTAAAATAAGCAAGAAAATGGTACGAGAATACCTATCTGACTTTGACGAATATAAATCACCAGGAACCGACAGATTACCTACCAGAGTTTTGAAGGAGCTGGCAGATGTTATATCAGAACCATTGCACCACATTTTTCATAAATCCTGGAGCACTAGGAAAGTACTTGAGGATTGGAAAAGGGCTGATGTGGTTCCCATCTTCAAGAAAGGGGAAAAAATGGACCCAGGAAATTACAGACTAATCAGTTTAACATCAATACCTGGGAAGATCCTAGGAAAGATAATAAAAAACAGATCTGTGAACAACTGGAAGCAAACAAAGTTGTAACTAGTCACCACCACAGGTTTGTTAAAAACAGATCATGTCAAACCAATCTTATTTCATTTGATAAAGTGACTAAACTAGTAGACCAGCAAAATGTTGTAGACGTAGTATACTTAGATTTCAGTAAGGCATTTGATAAAGTAGACCACAATCTACTACTTGGTAAGCTAGAAAAAGGTGGAATAAACAACATCACCACCATATGTAGCTGGCTGGAAAACCGTACTCAGTGAGTAGTCCTCAATGGGACTACATCCACATGGAGAGAAGTAAGCAGTGGGGTACCACAAGGTTCCATCTTAGGCCTAGTACTCTTCAACATCTTCATCAATGACTTAGATGAGCGAATTGAAGGGAGTAGTCAACACCCCAGAAGACAAACTCAGTATCCAAAAAGATCATGACAAACTTGAACAATGGGCCCTATCCAATAAAATGAGTTTCAGTGTGGAGAAAAGCAAAGTCTTACATTTAGGCAGGAAAAACCAAAGGTACAAAATATAGATTGGGAAACACCTGGCTTAAAAACAGTAAATCTGAGAGAGACCCTGGAGTCCTACTTGACGATCACTTGACTATGAGCCAGCAGTGTGCAGCAGCAGCCAAAAAAGCTAATACAACCCTGGGTTATATAAACAGAGGCATAGAATCAAGATCATTAGTACCGCTTTATAAAACCCTAGTAAGACCACACCTGGAATACTTCAGCCAATTTTGGTCACCATATCACAAAAAAGATATTGAGAGTTTGGAAAAAATTCAGAGAAGAGCAACTAAGATGATTAAAGGCCTGGAGACTAGCGGATTCATTTATGAACCAGCTAACCACAGGTTTCAACATCATCAGCAGTTCCTTCAGCAAGAAGGTCTACTTACTTTTTGAAAAGAACTTTGGGTGTAAGAGAAAGGCAGAGGAAAGAAATGGCAGATGGTTGAAAAGCTGGATCTTTTCTCTCTTCTCCATCAACATGAATTAGGCTAGGAAAAAAGTCCTTCAAATGATGAAGAATGGGAGATAAAGAGCTTTCCTCACTTAGAAACTGTCTCCTATTTATAGACAGCTCAGTGCTGTCTAACCTTACTGACAGCACTTTTCCAAATTTCATTCAGAGATATTTCATGACTCCTGTAACCTGAACTTTCTAATTGGAGATGCCAAAAACTGAACCTGGACATTCTGTGTGTGAAACCTATGCTTATCAGCTGAACTAGGTTCCCTGCCATCCCTCAATCAATGCCTCATATTTGAATGAAACAGTCTTGTGAACCAACCCACATGACTGGCTCCTGCTGCCTCTCTACTGACTCTGAAAAACAAGATTTTTGAAGTCTTGCTGATTGAAATATTTTATTTGTCTCTTTTATACAGAAATATCATAGATTTAGAACTAAGACCCTTTGTATGTAAGATGCAAGTTAAACTCCTGGGCTCAGTTTAGCAGGAGTGAATTACATACACACTGAACAGGCTTATCACAAGCTAATCTAAGTTTGTCAATTAACTTTGCTGCTATTAGTTTAACTGTAAAGCTCAAGAGTCAGATTTCCTCAGAGGTATCTTATAACCCAACTCACAACTGCCTTGACAGGCAGTATGGTCAGTGAATAGTGACAGAGAATTGAAGCTGAGCCAAGCAAACCAAGTTCCATATGTCAGGTCAGCTCTTAACTTTCTGGGTGGCCTTAGACAAACTGCTTTATTCACCCCGTTTTAAAGTAGGTATAATTACTGCCTGCCTCATAAGATAAAGATCATAAAACACTTTCTGCCTGAGTGCAAGGTAACCCTTAAACTTATAAATAGCTCTTTGTCGGTAAATTCTCCTCAGGCCTTCTAGGTTTCATCCAAAGCGAATGGTGATTTGATGTATAGCCGAACAGAGTTGTAGGTAGATGAGGGCATAACTCTTCCAAAAGCTATAGTGGGTTTCCTTTTGGTTCATATTCCAAACAAGCTATCAAGTGGGAAGACAGACAGGCTGGCCAACTGTATCTGCTCTCATGATTTAAAAAATAAAATGTTACACATACCAATAAGGAAATAAATAAGAAGAAAATGGATAAGGAAAAAAAAATCTCCACAAAACTGATGTATCTAATATATATATAGAACTGGTCTTCCATTTGTTACCTGTCACGTTACAAACCATTTCATAGGTCATTAAGTCTGCTTACCTAACCATTGGGGAAAACATACATTCAAATAGAATATTTGTAATTCAGGGTTGAACTGTGGAGTTTTTTATGTTCTCAGAGTGTGGTTGCTTGCCTGCATATATTTCATTACCCAACTAGATAGCATCATCAAGTGTTTCCTTGAACTGATGATGTTATCTAATTGTTATCTAATGAAGTGTCTGCAAGCAAATAACCAGATTCAGAGAGCACCAAGTACTCCACATATAAATTGGTATAGTTAGTCAAAGTGTTTAAATCAGGGGTGTCCAACTTGGCAACTTTAAAACTTGTGGACTTCAACTCCAGGAATTCCCAACCAGCATGGGTCAGTGAGGAATTCTGGGAGTTGATGTCCACAAATTTTAGTTGCTGAGATTGGATAGCCCTGATTTAAATAGTCCTCTCTTTGCATTTCTTAAAAATTCATTCAGATATGGAAAGTGAGGCTGATACTTTGAGCTGCTGTAGAGTGTAGATGACCTTGTAATATCTGACATAAAATTACACAGTAGTCCTGACTGTTATTGTCCTATAAGCAGCCAAATGAATGGCATATAATCATTCGCCTTCAGATAGAGAACCCTCCCGTTCCTTGTTTCTCGATTCCTTATATATGTTGAATATTTAATTTAGTATTTATATTTATATGTGGTTATTATAGGTTCATTAGCTACCTGATAATAAAGTAATAAATTTAGCACTAGGTGTAGGCCATGTCTGAATATTGAAAGGTATTTTAGCTGAGCTTTTGTCATAGCACAATTTTTGGCAGATGATTAAAATAGTAATTCCTTTTAATTGATCTAAAGTATACATTCCATACTCCAATAACTGTTTTGATATTATCCTGTTTAGATTCCCCATAACATTAATTCAGAATGATTCCAGATCAGAGTGGAACATATGAGTGGGAAACTCTATACTTTCCAAGATAGTCAGATGCTTTCCCAACTTACAAGAAATATCTCATTTTTGTCAGTTGCAAATAAGTTCATGAGGCCATTTGTTTTAGCATGAAAGCTACTTGCTGGTTATAGAAGAACATATTCATTGACCAAATTTAAGTTCTTATTACAGTGCTTAAATTCTTTCTCAACTTAACTAGTTAATGTTAGTTCTATTGGCAGAAGCACTCTCTTAACTGGCCATTGAAGTTTCTAGAATAAAAAAGTGAATTACAAACAAAGAAGGGGATTTAGAAAATAAGGAAGGAGATTTTCCTAAAATAAATTCCTTAAAACATACATTACATTTTTGAAAGTATATTTTGAGAATAGATTGTTGTACGTCATATTATGTAAGTCACCTATTGGCAAAATAATTCATTTTTAAAGTAATGGTTTTATTCCAAATATTCAGTTTAAGTAAAAAATATCTATCCATGTTTATTGCCAATAACAGTATTCTTAAATATTTAATTTTAATACTTAAATTAAAAATAAAATCAGATTAGTCATCGGAAATACATCTTTAGGTACTATACTCTCAGCCCAATATGAATTATAGCCTCCAGAGAAAAATGATTTTGTAGCCTCCAAAAGTATTATCTGAGATTAAACTAATTAATTGTACATTGAAAAGAGCTTCTAAATCAGCAATTAATTTAATTTTTTTGGGCAGAGGAGACTCCGGAGTATCAATAAACATAAATGTATAATCAACACTATTTTATTGTCCTTACTTGCATATAACAAACTGTGAATCTCACTATATGTTGGCAGGAGCACTAAGAGAGTGTTCCTGCCAATAATAACTAGCTAAGTTGAGAAAGAATATAAGTCTTGTGATAAGAAGTTAAATTTGGTCAATGAATACATCCTTCTATAACAAACAGTCAAGGAAAAAGAGGATATTCTGCTATACATCCTTCTCCAAAGAAAGAGCTTTGTAAAATTTCATTAGTGCTCATTTCTGTTTTCAGAAAGAAAGAATTATCCAGTCTTAAAATTTCTAGAAAAATAAAGTTTTGAAAAAAAATTAAAATGCAGTTTTGCTCTAAATTCTTTCTGCAGGCTGAAATTTATTCTAGTTCATCACTCATCTTGACTTTGTATTATCTGCTACTCAGAACTGCCCTTCTGTCAAAGCCAAACAATGGGATAAATGTTGCTTCCTGTCATGCTGCATTGTTAATGGGACTCACCCTATGCAGTTGGTCTTTCCTTTTACCTGTATTTAGGTATTTACCTGTATGTCTTTAACAATATATTTGCTCCTTCCTTTAATAGCAGAATCATCTCAAGCACATGAGTTAAATAGGGAGGAGACTAATGACCAGCAAAGATGCATGCATGAGTAGTAAGTAGTTAAGCTAGACTGACTGGTTTCTAACTCCATATAGCCACTGATATTCCTTGAGTTTCCACATTTCTTTCCTGACTCACAGTTTGTCACCTGGCAGGTCCTTCATTTTCCTTCTGACAGTAATTTGAGACTGGGTGATCAAGGAGCTAATCTTTCTGGAGAAATGACATGGGTCACTGCAGAGGATGCTTGGGAAATCTTGTAAGGAGGGGTGAGTGATGGGAGCACATCAAAACATAAGACTCAGCTAGCTAGCATGCTTGTCAGGTATCTCAGAGTTGCCTTGTGGCAAGACGGACAGCAAACAAATTTAACAAATAAATAAAAATGGTTCTCAGATATGCATTGGCTTAACATATCTGCTACATCTCACTACAGCCCACTCTGCTGTCCACCTATCTGGCCACATCTTATTTCTCACTCCACCCAGTTCAAACATGTTATAACTCAATTTTCTTCAACCACCTGCCTAAAATCATCAAACTAGAGCCAGACACCTGTAATTTTCTCTAACCAATCACTCACACACCCTCTCTTTGTAATCACAGTAGAATTTAGGATGAAAATTATTTCATGGCATTGCCTCAAGGAGCCAAAGTGAAGCAACGTACATGAGACAGAAAATCCCAACAGAACAATGAGGGATAAGCAATCTTATAAGCATGCTTATGCTGTATATCTAGAACTAAACTTTTCTTTCTCTCTCTTTTAATCTCTGAAACTATATATACCTGTAGCCCGGTGCCCAATTATTCACTGTAAATTAACCTGGGAAGTACTGCTAAAATATAATTCCTTTAAATCTTGCAGGCCCTACAAAAAGAGTTTCGCTAAAGCCTTAAACTGAAAGTTTAATTAGTAGACAGAAACAACTCAAAATAATAACACAGTAAAAATGAAGCTTTAAAGATAGCTATAAGGGAATAGACACTCTTGTTTAATAACAGACTTCATCTGACAGTAATAATTGACAACTGTGAGAAAGCATGGGGCAGAGGGGGGGAAGAAAGAGCTACAAGCATTCCTCAATCAATCTTTGTGTCTCTTATGTCTGTCTAATTGAACAGAATTCACAGTGCTCTTGAGTCCCTTGTCTCTCTTAAATAGGAAATTATCTTCAGTGAAGATATGGGAGGAAACGTTCCATTTCTATTTTTCAATTGCATTTACAATTACAGTACTCTCAAACACAAGTTTAAAACTAAGAGTGTCTCTACTTGGAAACTCCATTTGAAATGAAATAAAATAACAGGCAACAATATCCAGTACTGAGTTTTTAATGGTATTTCTTACATGTCCTGCAAAGCGCTTAACCTTTTTGACATATTGCTGGCAAAAATATCTGATCATTTTTGTTGAGTCCTCAGCGAAAGGCACTAACTTCATGAGTCATTTGGTAGTTCTCAGGAGCCTCTTTATTGATGTTCAGCAGCCCTGTTACAACGCCGAGGCACACAAGCCTCTCTCCTTCTCTTAAAGACAATCCCCAGGCCAAACGGCAACATTTGGCGCGCTTTGCACTTCACGCATGCACGCGAGTGCTGGCGCCAGCCAGTCTGGTCCCGGGCAGCTTGCAACTGCCCGGGACTGTTGCAACATCCCGAGCCTGCCTTTGCAGGCTCAGGACACAACACCCCTCCCCCCCCCGGCTAAAACTACAATTACATGAATAGTTACACGCGACCTCAACACAAGCGTGGGAGCCATGGTACCAAGCTGTAATGTTTTGGGCTTCATTTCCCATTGTTCCTTATTCCAAACTTTCACAGGAACACCCTCTTACTGTTTCTGCTTTGCCAGCAGAGTTACAAAATCTTCAAGATATTTAGGAGATCTTTTAGCTCTCTGTGACCTCCGAATTCCCTGGCAACCTCCAAGCACATCTTGTCCAGGGGGTGCAGTGTGTTCGCCCCCTTTCTTTGACCCTGGTGGTCCCCATGGTGGTCCCCATGGACCGTGCCCCGTTGCCTGGCCTGCTTGCTTGCCCACCGGGCTCGTCAGGCCAGGACTTTGTGCTCTCCATAACCTGGTTGACCTGCCTAGTTGCAGGCTCTCTGGCCCTTCTAGAAGGCTGCCACTGTTGAACAACTCTGTAGAGCCTCCCAGGTCTACCCTAGACCTATCCTGAGGCTGCCTTCCTCCGCTCCCCAGTTCCATAGTAGGGCTGTCTGGAATCTCAGTACTGTCCCAAAACTCAGTTGCCCCCTCTGTTATGCCAGAGGTGTCAGAATTGGGATTCGGCCCTCCGACCACCTCCCTATGTAATTGCCCCTTTCTGGGAACATTGGCAGTGTTGGACCAAATAGATGGAGTGTGTGCCAGCTCTCTTGCAAGGTGTGAGTTATTAGAATGCTCCCGGTTATTCTCCCTGACTGGAGTGCTGAATGGTGTTGGTATGTACTGATTATGCCCCCGGGGTAACTCCCTGACTGGAGTAGGCACTGGTGCCTGTGTTCTAGCTGGTTCCCACGAATTCCTGTTCGGAGCACTTGCGGAATCTTGAAATGGGCCGTCTGTGGCCTCTCTGTTAGTGTCTGGCTGCTGCCCACACCCTTCCCTTTGCCCGTAGAGGTCCCCCTCCCCCCCCTGGAAAAGACCCAGGAGTCTCTGCAGGTGAGTCCAGTCTCGTACGCAGCTGGTCGATATGCCTGCGCAGGATACGACCGTCATCCAGGGAAACCTCGTAAGACAAGGGACCTGTAACCTTGCATACTGCGGCAGGGACCCACAAGTGACCTGGCCCGTAATTACGGGTCCATACCGAGGCACCCACTAGCAATTGCCTAGGTGCCCTGGGTTGTGTAAACTCAGGAGGTAGTCTGTCCGGGTGCAACCAATCAAGCTTAGTAGTCAGTTTGCGCCCCCAGCGAAGTTCAGCCGGGCTCTTCCCAGTAGAAGTTGAAGGTGTGGTGCGGTAAGCAAGTAGAAAATCTGCCAACCTGTGATGCCAGTCCCCATATGTCAGTTTCTTTAAAGCATCCTTGGTGATGCGGACCATCCGTTCAGCCATACCGTTGGTGGAAGGGTGGAAAGGTGCAGAGGTGGCATGACGAATCATGTTGGCCTGTAAGAAAGCTTGGAATTCGGAAGAAGTGAATTGAGGGCCATTGTCAGACACCAAAACATCTGGAAGCCCATGTGCAGCAAAAATCCCCCTCAGTACTTGAATAGTCTTTGCAGTTGTGGTGGAAGAGACAGGTACAACCTCAAGCCATTTTGAATGGCTATCAACCAGAACCAAGAAGAATTGACCCTGAAAGGGCCCAGCATAATCAATGTGCACCCTAGACCATGGAGACTGTGTTTCCTCCCATCTGTGCACAGGAGCCTGGGGCATTTCTGGGTGTGAACGCTGACAAAGGTGGCATGCGTGCACCTTAGCTTCAATTTCCTTGTCTAACCCAGGCCACCACAAATGGCTGCGCGCAAGCGCCTTCATGCGTACAATGCCAGGATGACCCTCGCGAAGGGAACCTAAGACCCTAGACCTCATTGAGATAGGAATGACAGCTCTGCTGCCCCACAGCAGACAACCCTGGAAAGTGGATAACTCGTTCCTTTTAAGCCAGAAACTCTGAAACTCAGCGCCTGGACAACTCTCTGGCCATCCAGACAAAATCCAAGATAAGACACGAGAGAGTGTGAGATCTGTGGCAGATTCAGCAGCCACATCTCTGGCATTTAACGGTGACTCAGGCCTGAATTGAAAGGATATTGATGGCAGGGGCAGGATCAGCCTCTACTACTTGCAGGGGTAATCTACTGAGGCCATCAGCATGGCCCATTTCTTTCCCAGGTTTGTGAATTAGCGAAAAATCATAGGCTGACAGAAAAATTGACCATCTCAGCATTCTGGGGGAGATGATATGGGGAGTTTGTTTGTTTGTGGTAAACAGCCCCAACAATGGTTTATGGTCAGTGAAGACCGTGAAATGTCTGCCATACAAAAAATCATGGAATTTTTTAATTCCAGCAACAACAGCTAAAGCCTCCCTGTCTATCTGGGCGTAGTTTCACTCAGCAGAAGACAAGGTTCTGGAGTAATATGCAACAGGAACCTGAGTTCCATCCGGCCTAAGATGGCTGAGTACTGCTCCCACCCCATAAGGAGAAGCATCACAAGCGATGCACACAGGAAGAGTTTCATTAAAATGTGCAAGCACATTGTTAGATGTGAGTAAGGCCTTAACCTCATTGAAGCTTGCTTCATGTGTTTGTGACCACTGCCACACTGCCTGTTTGTCCAGAAGCCTATGAAGTGGTTCAGCTACATTAGCCTTGTTAGGAATGAATGAATTGTAGAAATTCAAAAGGCCCAGAAAAGCCTGTAGTTCGGCCTTGGACTTAGGCCTAGGAGCATGCATGATGGCCTTTAATTTGGACTCAGCAGGATGAATCCCATTGGTATCAATTTTAAATCCCAGAAAATCTGTAGAAGGCACCCCAATTTTACATTTGTCCTTCTTGAGTTTGAGGCCCGTTTCCCAGAACTGCAGCAGGACAGCCCTCAATCTCTCAGCTAAATTTTGTGTGGAGTCTCCAGCAATTAAGACATCATCAAAATAGGGGCAAACCCCTGGTATACCCCTCAGTGTGTTTTCCATTATGCTTTGGAAAATTCCAGGAGCCACATTTACTCCAAATTGTAGCCTCTTTACTTTGAATGCCCCCCTGTGGGTTACAATGGTTTGTGCTATAGCAGCAGCTTCATCAACAGGCAGCTGTTGATAAGCCTGAGCTAGGTCAAGCTTTGCAAAAACACGCCCCCCCCTTGAGGGAGGCCAAGATGTGACTGACTACAGGTACAGGATAGGCATGTTGCTGCAATGCCTTATTCAGAGTGCATTTGTAATCTGCACAGATGTGAATGTCCCCATTAGCCTTAAGAGGCATGACTATGGGGGTCTCCCAAGGACTGGAATCAACAGGTTCTAAAACTCCTTGCTGAATCAATTTGTCCAATTCAGTATCAATTTTCCCTTTTAAAGCAAAAGGAACCCTTCTTGTTTTTACTCTGACAGGAGTGACAGTCGGGTCTAGTTTTAAGGGCACAGGGGGCCCTTTGTATGTGCCCAGCTGTGGGCTGAAAACATCTGCAAATTCTTTGCAGACTTCCTGTAGATCTACTGTTTGCAAGCTATTGAGCCCTGTCACATGTATTCCCAAGGCCTCAAACCAATCGAGTCCTATGAGACTCATTCGCTCACCCCCCACTATCAATACATCTAATGGACCTTCAAAATCCTTATACTGTACGTTAAGGGTGGCCTCCCCCTTAACACACACTCTGGAGTTTTGAAAATCTGTTAACACAATGTCAAAAGGCCTAAGCTTGGCCTGAAATCCACTACCAGAACAAATCTTTCTGAATGTATGTATGGAAATGATTGAAAGTGCAGACCCAGTGTCTAGTTCCATGACCAATGGAACTCCTTGCAACTTCACTTTAAGTGACAGTTTCTTCTTGATAGGTTTGTGTGTGCCTGTCCTATAAATGCTTCTTCATGAAGCACAGAAACCCACCCTGTTTTGGCTGGGGACCCTGGTACCTTTCAGGCGCAATTCTTCTCGGGATTGTACCTTCTGACGGCCCAGACACACAGCTGCAATGTAACCTTGCTTTCCACATGCTCTACAGATAGCAGAGCGAAATCTGCAGTCAGTCCTCTTGTGGCGACCTCCACACCCGAAGCACTTGGGTACAGCTGAAGACTTTTCTTTGCCTTCCTTCTGCTTTCCTTCTTTTGTTGGGTAGAGACGGTCTACTTCTTCATCAGGGTCCTCTTCCGGGCTCCCTTGGACTCCCTCCTGATGCACGGACACAGCTTCTGGAGTACTTCTGATAGGCCTCATATTCTTGATTGCCCCACCTGCTGCCTCTTCTGCAATAACCTCTCTCAAGGCATCTTGGAATGATAAGTCTTCCTTGGCAAAAAGTCTCTGCTGCAAGTCTCTGTGTCTCAGTCCACATACAAATCTGTCTCTCAGCCTTTCTTCTAAGTCTTTAAACTCACAATGCTTAGCTGCTTTTCTCAATGCAGCAATGTACTCTTTAGCTGATTCACCAGCCCATTGATCCCTCTGTTCAAAAGTATGGCACCAAGCAATGACAGACAACTTGGGCTGGAAATGTTCCTTTAGCAATTTCTTTAAGTCTGTGTAGGTAACAGATTCTAGAAGTGCAGGTGCTGCTAGATTTTCAGCGATCTCAAATGCATCTTGACCACAAACACACAGCAGGGTGGCGGCTTTTAAGCCATCTTCTCTCACTTGATTGACCTTGAGATAATTTTCTACTCTGGCCACATAAGACTCCCATCTTTCAGGATGTGTAACATCGAACTCGGAAAGTCTTCCTATCTTTGCCATCTTCAGTAGTACAGGAAGGGTCTATCAGCCAGCTTACCTCCAACGTTTGCTGTATTGGCCGGCAGTTGCTGAATTTAACGCCGTTTCCTGCTGCTTCAGGACTCCAGGGTAAGCTTACAATTGTTTGAAGTAATTGTAAGGCATCCCACCTTCGTCGCCAGTGTTGAGTCCTCAGCGAAAGGCAATAACTTCATGAGTCATTTGGTAGTTCTCAGGAGCCTCTTTATTGATGTTACAACGCCGAGGCACACAAGCCTCTCTCCTTCTCTTAAAGACAATCCCCGGGCCAAACGGCAACATTTGGCGCGCTTTGCACTTCACGCATGCGCGCGAGTGCTGGCGCCAGCCAGTCTGATCCCGGGCAGCTTGCAACTGCCCGGGTCTGTTGCAACGTCCCGAGCCTGCCTTTGCAGGCTCAGGACACAACAATTTTTCAAAATGCTGCTGCTTGTTTAACTGATTTAATCTAGCATATATCTAAAAAAAAAAAAAACAGTGATTGCTCTCTTTAAGATAATAACACAATATAGGTACAACAGGTATTTGGGATATAGTTCATTCAGTTTTAATAATTTTTGGCATTAATATATAAGGAAGGATGGAGTGAGCCTTATAAATGTCAATAAAATAATCAGGCATGGATAATCTTTCTCCCATGAACTAACACTGCAATGAAACTGTCATGCTGGGACATATCTAAAACAAAGGATTGATTTCATCAAAACATATCTGGTCTTTGTAAAGAATATGGTATAGTTTATCAGCAAAATATGCAGAATTTATGTCAGCCTTTTGGTGTGGCTGAAAGAAGGATAAACTCTCTTGGATGGCTTACTTTCAGTTGCTTCATGAACTGTATAATATATGGTTTGAATTAAACTTTGAATTAAAATACCCTTTTGAACTTCAAAGTTCAGGACAAATCATTTAATCTTTCATCATGTCCCCTTTTGTTTTCTAATTCATTTATTTAGTAAATGAAATCAGCACAACATGCTGATGGCTATTCCAATCTTTAAGAAAAATGTTCCCATTTAGGATAAAAGAAATTTCAAGGAAAAAAGGAGAAAATTTCTTCCAGGACTGTGTCCTGCTTTCTTGTATTGTGAATTAGAGAGCATTCTATAGGATGGGCTTTCTTTATTAATTAGGTTAGAAAGAGCTGTTCTCATAAAGGCTACATCACTGGACCCCCCCCCCCATGACATTATCAGAAACTGACAGCCCAGACCCTTACCAGGTTATATGAAAGAAATCACCTGATTCTTAACAATTCTTCAGGGTACATTCAACTTCGCACGTCTTTATACACTGTTCCTAAACAGCATGGCTTTAAAATAGTCAGGTTGACAAGATTTAATTCAGTCAACAAACAAAAAACCTTATTGAAGTTTGTAACAACTAAAAGAATTATACTAATCAAAGCATAATAAATAAATAATCAAAGCATAGTAATATAAATAACAAAAACCTGCAGAAGTTGCAACAGCACTGAAATAAATGACTTAACAATCTTTCTTCACACTTACAACCACCACAGCATCCCCACTATCATGTACTCAGAATTTGGGCGCTTTGGCAATCGGCATGTATTTACCATAGCTGTGGCATCCTGGGTCACGTGATTCCCATTTGCAACCTTCTCAGTCATCTTCCAACAAGCAAAGCCAAGCCAGCTTCACTGATTCCCTTAACTGCAGTCATTCATTTAAAAACCGTGGCAAAAAGATCATAAAAGTGGGCATGACTGGGTATTATTGTAGATTTTGATATTAAAAAAACTAATTTGATGTTGAATTTAATAACTGCAGCAAGGCTGTTGGTAGGGCAATATTGGAAGAAGGATTGTTTGCCTACTGTAGAAGAATGGACGCTTAAAGTGTTAAATTTAGCAGAAATGGCTAAGATTTCTGCTTATTTGAAGGATCATTCACAAGAAAGATACATTTCGGTTTGGAGAAGATGGATAGATTATATTCAGAATAAATATGGGACTAAAAAGTTCCATTTATTTTATGAATAAATTATTGAATATTATTATTGGTATTATTATTAATAGTTTAATGTAGTGGAATTTTTATTATATTGTATTGTTTATAAATTGGAATTTTAACTTGATTATATGATAAAGTTTATTTGTAAATTGTTTATTCTGTGTTAAAAGAGAGTTAAAGTGCATTATATTTGTTTATCTACATAGTTGGTTAATGTTAGTTAGATTATATTTGTTACCCTGTATTCAGCTCTGGAAAGTGGGGTAGGGGGTAGGGGGGTAGGGTGGGTGGGTTTGGGGTATATTTTGTAATTTTTGTAACACTTTTCAATAAAAAAGTGGGCATGACTCACTTACCAATTGCCTTGCTTAGCAACTGAAATTCTGGCCTCAGTGGTCATAAGTCAAGGACTGCCTGTATTCACAGAACTTTTTTTGTTCTTTGTTGTATGAACCTGTTGACTTCCTCATCAAACCAACGATGCAGACATTTGTCTAGTTCATCTTCTTAGCAGAAGATGGCTTAAGCATTGCAGATTTCTCTCCCAAAAGGTTGGAAAACTGTTTACTGTTAGAATAACAGTTGAGAATAAAAGAAAAGAAGTAATAAGCGTGTACAGTTTTTAAAGATAACAATACTGTAATGCTACTTCATATCATCAACAGACAGGAAAGCAAATGTTAACTATCAAAGCTTTAAAAAGTAAGGTCAAATAAAATCTTCTGTCTCCCATCATTGGAAGATTAACCTCAAGCCCTGGTTAATTTCAGTACAGCTATATAAAAGAAAAGGAAAAACAAAAGTTGCCAATCTAAATGTCCTCAAAATGTTGAAAACATTTATTTATTCATTCATCCATCGTATTCATATAGCCATCCATTTTGCAACATGACTCAGGGTACCGTACAATAAGAAGCAAGCCATAATATGAGCAATATTAAAAACATGCTATAATTGAAAACAATTCAATATTATTATGAGACTAGGAGATAGAATCTTCTCGCCATTTCTACCGCCCAAATTCTTCCCAGCATTGCCTTTTTAAAATTAAGCATCAATTCATTATCTAGATCATTCCATAACAAGAGTAGGAAATTCAGAGATAGGTTTACATAGGTTGTTTTAATTGCCTGTTTTAATTGGAGTGATTTTGCCAGGTGCTCAGTTATCTTCCAAGGAAATAGCTGATCTCCATGAACTCATCTAGTTGTGAAGAGATAATCTGTCCTGCTAGCCTCATGTCCAAGATTTATGGCCCAGGAACGCCCTCATGAAACATCCTTGCATTTCACCCTTCAGCATACATTTCTCTTTAGTTCTGCATCTTTGAGCTGGGTAAACAGAAATGTATTATGATTGCTTAAAGCCCCGAATGTGATTCACTCAGTATACTTTGCTGATTCTCTTATTCCAGGTCCCAGCAACCATGCTGGAAAACATTCACAGAAGATTTTTTATTAAACCATGGATAAAGAGAAAGCCTCTGTCAAGTCAACTATGATTCTGATAGCTACATGCATATATTACCTGTTGGACTGACCAGCTGCAATTCTGCTTAGATTTTTCAAGATCAGAGAGGGATTTCCAATAGCCATGACTGCTAAATATGCTAAATATTCAAATAAATTATAAAGTTATTTTTATGTCATAATGTATTTTATGTTGATGATAACTACTAATAAAAAAAAACCTCCCAAAACTTTCAATGGAGTTCACAGCAATGATCATGGTGTTTAAGCTTCATTTATTTTTGTTATTCTTATTGCTGGCAAAAAATAATAGAAAATGTCAAAAATAGGATTATTATATTTATACCTAATATTCTTATGGATACTTAATCCATAAGAAAAAGCATTCTTGAATGCAAACTTTCTGAGTAAACTACTAAGCCATAATTTTTCCTGAAATGGAAGTCAAATAAGTTTTCCATGTATTTGCTATCTTGTAAAATAGTCAGCTATCCTGTCCTCATTTTCAAAAGTGTTGCATATTTTAAATATTTTCTAATACACTTTACATTAAAGATGAATATACACTGATCGAGAATAGATCAGGTTACACTGAGGGAACTAGCCCCTGTATCAGTTATGAGGATAATTTGTGGAAATTTTTAAGCACAGAGAATATGTTTAAACAGAAAGTTTAAATATATTGCTTAGTTAGTGCTTAGCATTTTCTGTATGGTTTCCCCACTTTATTGCCTGCACCATTTATCTTTCAGTGACTTATGCTTAGGTTTTGGATGCAACTATTCCGAGGTGTCCAGAGGATTCAAAGCTTTAAACAACATGATGGAGTGGTGCTGAGCCATTATTATCTACCCCTTTCATATGTGTGAATGACATCATAAGAATGCTAGGCACTCTGGAACCCCTCCCTCAGGGGTCACCTTTGACACAATTGTTCAAAATATGTCCACTTCCAGGAGATATCATCATGCTTCTGATTGAACATGTGATCCACTTTAACATGTTTTCCTCCACATAAAAGAAAAGCCAACTGGATTATATCTTTTGGCACTAAGTCAGCTAAGAAAATATACTGAACTGCCAGACAGTATTTTGAATGAATTCCATATGAATGGAAATGTGTAACCTTAATGTGAAATCCACATGAATGACTTAAGTTGCTTTGTTGAGACTTTAGTATGATCCAAAGCCAAAACTCCAATAACATGCTGACAAAGAAAGCATAACAGTGCAATAATGGCACCTGCATGATAAATTCACATACAGTGCTTTTTGGATAGACACAAACTGCTGGATTGTTGGGTTGATAGCTTGAACCTTATTGAAGATATTTGCAGATGTAAGTTTAACCCGTTGCTAGCACTTTCAAAATCATAGCTTTTTCCTTTAAATGATGAAAAAAATGTGATCCACAAATAAATATGGGGTAAGGATATCTCCAAATGAAACAGTCCCCTTGGTGACCCACATCAAACATCTGAAGTTTGTTAATTTTTCTCTCTCTCTTCTAGTCTCTATAAATAGAAATGTTCTTTTCTTCTTGGTCAAACCTGTGATTTAAAACAAGAATTCAGAGTAGAGCCTTTAGGAAAAAGGATAACAAATCTTTACCAATCCATCCACAGGTTTGCTGCTCAAAATAGCTGTTGCCTGCTGTTATTGGGAGGCAAGCAATATTGAGCAGAATTGCTGGAAGGAAGAGAAGGACTATGCTTAAAATGTCTAATTGATTGTTCCTAACACATGTTCTGTATTTAATTCCCAGCACAGTGCAAATATGGGAATTCCTGCATGTTAGAGTCTGCTAAATCATAACATCAGAATAGGAAAATATATTGGACAATTGGCAGATGATAAAACCAGGATGGAAGGCCACCAGAGAATTTCAGGGCTGTAGACTACAATGCAAAGTTGAAAACACCCAGGAAAAATGCACTGATAAACCACTTCCATATATAGGCAATATACAGAATAACAGAATTAGAAAGGACCTTGGAGGTTTCTAATCTAACCCCTGCTCAAGCAGGAGAGCCTATACCATTCCAGACAAATAGTTGTTCAATTTCTTGTTAAAAATCTCCAGTGTTGAAGCACCCATAATTCCTGGAGGAAAGTTATTCCACTGATTAATTGTTCTAACTGTCAGGAAATTTCTCCTTAGATTTAGCTTGGTTATCTCCTTAATTAGTTTCAATCCATTGCTTCTTGTCATGTGGTCAGGTGCTTTGGAAAATAAATTGACCCCCTCTTCTTTGTGGCAACCCCTGAGATATTGAATGTTGCTATCACCCCTGGTCCTTCTTTTCTTTAAACTAGATACACCCAATTCCTGCAACTGTTGTTTGTATGTTTTAGCCTCCAGTCCCCTAATCATCTTTGTTGCTCTTCTCTACACTTTTTCTAGAGTCTCAACATCTTTTTTATATCATGAAGACCAAAACTGAATGCAGTACAAGAAGTGGGGTCTTAGGAAGGCATTATAAAGTAGTACTAACACTTCACATGATCTTGATTTTATCCTTGTGTTAGTCAGCCTAGGACTGTGGTGGCTTTTTTGGTAGTTGCAGCACACTGTTGGCTCATATTTAAATGATTGTCCACTAGGACTCCCAGATCCCTCTCACAGTTACTACTATGGAGCCAGGTACCACCTATTCTTTACCTGTACATTTGGGGGGTTTGCCTAAATGTAGAACCTTACTTTTCCCACTTACACACACACACACACACACACACACACACACACACACACATAGCACGTAGATTCATAGGACCTCCCAAAGAACAAAAGAGATTCAACTTTACAAATCATCAAAACCATTCTCGGATAACAGCTGATATTTTGGTTCAGTATAAGATGCATAAAATGCTACCAGAGCCAAGTTTGAGTAATTATCTGTGTTGGATCTAGATTCCAATAATTCATAGGCGGTAAAGTTGTTTAGTCCAAATCAAGAATGTATAAATCTCAGATTACTGTTTTTAATTAAATCCAGTAAACTGAATCATTTTCAGAAAAAAGGTTATGCAATCTGAACTTTTTTTTTTCAGAAGAAAAGGATGCTAATTTGGAATGGATGTGCACATTTTTACTAGCCAAAAGAAGGGAAAAGCAGAAACATCTGTTGGATTTTAGTGTGGTTGACTGGGCCGTGCTGGATTTAGTCAGCATGGATGTCTGGAAGAGATGTTCTCTTCTATCCCCATTAGGCGTCTGGGCAGTCATAAGAGATAATTGCAGCAAAGGAAGCCAGAGCACACCCAGAAGGAATGAAAACAATTTGAAAACATTTATGATCATCAAAACAATTTCTCACCTGAAAAGCCAGTCACAGGACTCCTTACCCAGAGGAATAAAACAATGAGCATTGCTGCTCTTGAGTCCAAACCAAGCAGTGATCCTGTAATCACACACAAAAGTGGAAGCCTTTCCATCCTTAAGTCCCATCGCAATTTCTAGAACACATTCGCACTAAAGATCCTACATATTTTATAGGATTTTAACCATTGTGATTTCAGCAACAAATTTGGGGACCTACTGATTGTTAGTGAGCTCCACTGTCATCCCAGACAGCTGCATTAGCCATCAAGAGGCACCCCAAACAACAAGATGGGCAGTGTACAAATTTAATAAAGAAAGAACTTTCCCTAGAACAGTGTTTCTCAGTCTCACCAAGTTTAAGATGTATGTTCTTCAGCTCCCAAAACTCTGGGAGCTGAAGTCTACAGTAGACAACTTAAACTTGCTGAGATTGAGATATGCTGTTCTAACTAGAACATCAGAATAAGTCCATTTGTGGGCCTCATTGGAGATGGAGATGACTAAAGTTGCCCGCTTAGCTTGGAAATCTACCTAAAATTTGCAGGCCTAATCTTCCACAAGTCACCACCCTTACAGTTGCATGACTGCATTTCAGGTGCTCACAACCAGCCCACATTTATGGCTGTTTGCAGCTTCCTGAGGTCATGTGGCCAATATTTAGGACACTTTTGCCTGAAAACTGGCATTTACTTCTGGTTTTCGGCAATATCACAGAGAACAATTAGTACATTTAATTCACCATGGCGTTGGCTTAATGACTGTTGCAAAAAATAATCATCATCATAAATTCAGAGTCAGTTGTCTGATGATCTACTTTACAACCATCATGATTTATGACCATAATTGGCAGGCTCCATTACGATGGTAAGTCAAGGACTACCTGTAATGACTTTTTAAACCCAACTGGGCGAGTTTGGATTATTAATGCTTATTCAACTTAAGAGAAGAAGCATGACATTAACCTCTATTAGGCTGCTTTCGCTTATTTAGACTTTGATGAAGCCAAATACATATTTCATTGATCTTACTGAGGGAGAAAATGAAGTATCCTGATGCCAAACTGCATGATTTCCTGGCGTCATAATGCAGAACCATGAACCAAAACCTGCTGGGAAGTCTCTCTTTCCAACAGCAACAGTTCCTCTGCTCCTTCACCTGAAGCAAAGCAGAAAGACGGCATGAGCTCTCTTTGCAATCATCTGGAACTGACATGAAAGCGTTCAAGCCGAGGGTGTTTTGCATTAGCTTGCTTGCAAAGGCAGGCCAATCTCCAGCTCATTTCTCCAAAATGCACAAGGTCTCAAGGGTCATCTGGCAACAGGATCTGAAACCTCTCTTTAGGGGTTGCATGACACCACATCTGTTAAACAATGGCATGGAATAGCCATAGTTTCTGAGTCAGATAATTCTGAAACAGATTTGTTGCTCACATACATGGGCTACAGTTTTCATGGTTAGAGTGTGCTGCAGAGATGGGATCAGTATTTACAGAACCTCAAGAGAGCTGTGAACAGCTCTTTATATCTACGGGGCATAACAAAATTGTAAATCCATATTTTAAATTCCATTTTCCTATAATTAAACAGAGTAGGATGAAGTCCCAGAGATTACCCACAACTACTACAAATACATTGCGGCATTTAGAACAGCAATGGATAAAATAAGATTTTGATAGCAGAAATCAAGTGCTTTAGCTCTGATCTACTGTGATGGCTTAGTAATGAAGAATATTGTAGGCCAGTAACGGCAAACCTTTTAGAGACCGAGTGTTGGTCTCTAAACCGCAACCCAAAACCCACTTATTTATTGCAAAGTGCCAGGGCTGCATCAGCATTGTGGTTCCCTCAGGGGGGGTGGGTGTGTGGCCCGCTGGGTGGGCCAGAATGGTCACAGCAGACTGGGTGGGTGTGGCCGAATAGGCGTGGCCACCTCGATACTCTAACATCTCTACTCGTGCTTGCTAGCCAGCCATTTTGCCTGCTTTGTGCTGGGCGGGGCTACTGCTTTAGGCGGCGGCAGCCTAATGGACCTGCATGAGCTGCTAGTGGCTGCGGTGCACGTGTCCACAGAGAGGGCTCTGAGTGCCGCCTCTGGCACGCGTGCCATAGGTTCGCCACCACTGTTGTAGGCCTTTTCACTGTGACACATGGATAATACTGCAACAGTGCACAAGTAATGCAAAGCATCCACAGTTCCATCTGATTTTATAAAGCCAACTCTGCCCTGGCTCCAGATTCATTTTGACTCATCAATCCAACACAAATTGACAATGCATTTCCACTTTTAAGCCATTTATAGGACATACTTAGCATTATTTAGCAACTCAATTAATCACATTTTCTGGGCTTGTATGACATACTAAATCAAAAACGAATCACAAAATTGGATCTGAAAAGCAAAGTCTCATGGAAATAGAGAGTTGGAAAGAACCACTTAGACCATCAAGTTCTATGCTCCTAATTAATGAAAGAATTGAGATTAAATGCCTCAGAAAATTGGCTGACTAGCCTCTACTTGATCACATCCAGTAAAAAATGCCTTTCTGAGTAATTGGTTCCATTTTTTTTTACTAATTTTTATTGGAGGAATCTGCCTTCTTAAAGTTAACGTGATATGTTATCCCAAGTGCTGCACTTCAGAATAAGAATAAGCACATCTTGACCTTCTTTTAGGTCAATATCATTGACTAAAATATAACTGACAGTGTATCATACATATACAACCTTAGACTAATCAGTGATTTTAAAAAAATGAATCCAGGAAATTATAGACTAATTAGCCCTGATGTACTAATTTCAATATCTTTGAAAATCCTGGAAAAGATAATCAAGCAGTGGGTTTGTGAGCACCTAGAAACAAGCAAGATGATTACTAGAAGCCAGCATGGGTTTCTTAAAAAAGGATCATGCCAGACAAATCTTATTGCCTTTGTTGATAAAGTGACTAAATTAGTACATCAGGGCACAGTAATCTTGGACTTCAATAAAGCATTTATCCAGTGCATTTTTTCTAAAAAAAAAAAAAAAAAAAAGGTGCTGGAACTTATGCACAGCTTTGGCTCCAATCAAAAGCCCTTTACAGAGCCGGGGGGGGGGAGAAGAAACCGCTTTAGGGAGCTTCCGAGGCACAGATCAATCACTTGGAAAAGGTCTGTCTCCTCTCTGCTGCAGTTCTGGCTGCCGCTCCGATCTGAGGCCAGGGGACAGGTCCACAGTCTCCCGCAGCCCGATCCTGGTTCCAGAGGCTTTTTCCAAATTGCTCCGCGGCCATGGATCCAGGCTCCGGAGAGTTAGAAAAGGCCTCCGGAGCCCGGATCGGCTGTGGTGGGCACGAAATTGCTCTGCAGCCATAGATCTGGGCAGCAGAGGCCTTTTCCAGGCCTCCAGAGCCCAGATTGGGCTGCTGGGGGGTCTGCAAAATCGCTCTGCAACCATACCTGTACTCGCGCTGGCAGCTTAGAAGGAACTGGTTCTTCCATTCAAAAAAGTGCTGGAACGCCATTCCGTGCATTCTATGACAAAAAAGCCCTGCATTTAACAAAGTAGACCATAGCCTACTTCTTTATAAGATAGAACAATATGGCATAGACAGTACCACCACCAAATGGTTTCACTGTTGGCTGACCAGCCACACACAAGGAGGGAAGCATGCAGTGAGGTGCCTCAAGGTTCTGTTTAGGCCCTGTTCTCTTCAATATCTACATAAATGATCCAGACACAGGATTAGAAGGGGAGGTCATCAGATTTGCAGATGTCACTAAGCTGGGGAGAATTGCTAAAGCTTTGGATGATGGACTCAAAATTCAGACAGATCTTGACAGACTTGTGCATTGGACCTTATCGAACCAGATGCCGTTCAGTGGTAACAAAAGTAAAGTACTCAACCTAGGCAGGAAAAACAAAATGCACAAATATAGAATAGGCAGAACATGCCTCAACAGTAGTAACTGTAAGAAGGATCTAGGAGTCCTAGTGGACCACCACTTAAATATGAGTCATCAAGGTGGTGCAGTTGCCACAAAAGCTAATGCAGTCCTAGGCTGCATCAATAGAGGGATAGCAACAAGATTACAAGAAGTTATAATATAGCTTTATACTGCACTAGTGAGGCCTCACTTGGAATACTTTGTCCAGTTCTGGTCACCATGATACAAAAAAGAAGCTGAGACCCTAGAAAGTGTGCTGAGAAGAGCAACAAATATGATAAGAAGTCTGGAGGCTAAATCATAGGATGAATGGTTGAGAGAGCTAGGTATAGCTAGCCTATCAAAGAAAAGGATAAGGGGTGATGTGACAACTATACTTGAGGGCCTGTCACAGAGAAGAGGGATTGACTTCTTCTTCAAAGCACTGGAAGAAATAATGGGAGGAAGCTTGTTAAAAAGAGATCTGACTAGAACTAAGGAGAAAATTCCTGACAATGAGAACAATCAATCAATGGAAAAACTTGCCTCCAGGAGTTGTTGGTGCTCCATCAATGGAAGTTTTTAAGAATAGACTGGACAACCATTTGATCAGGATGGTATAAAGTGTCCTATCTTGAGCAGGGGGTATGCGTTTCTATGCCACACTATCATCCTCTGAACATTTCATATATAATTTCTATGTTTTGGGAAAAATAAAACTGGCAATAGATTCCTGAGACATGTGCATACAGTATGATTGACATGGTGAGAGCTATTTTGACAGACAATAATATATGCTTAATTCTCCTTTGGAGTTATGCATAGGCTGATTCTATATACAAATCTATACTACTACATTGGAAACAGCCATGTGTTGTACCATGCGCATTACATCTATCTCAGAAAGCTTCAGCCAGTGATAGCTCCTCCTTAGATGTACAGTGAGTGAAATGAGATGGGTATAGCCGCTTTGAATATTTATCTCAGTGGCTATCAAACAATTTTGGATGTCAAATTACATCCAGTATATTTCAGTTTAAAATAGCAGCAGATGAAAAAAGAGTTGCTGAGCCTGATTGGAGCTTCAATGAATACTATCCTAGGAACAAAATATAAAGCAACAGCTGTTTGACTTTTTGCCAGGAAACCAAGGACTAGAAAGGAGGAAAGAAAAAGCTGAGAAGGAAAGACAGGATAGGAATATATTAGTGGTTATATATGGATATGTTATATTTAAGGCAACATGTTTAGATGTAGGCATTTTGCTCCATTAAATTGCTCATATTGAAGTGTCACTGGCCTTAAAGAGAAGCATACTAATGGAAAATTATCTAACAGAAATCTTCAGATATCCTTTGGCCAGTACAGTACTGAATTTTGACAAGGAGAAAAACATGGCTTAAGTCCAAAATAAGCAGAAAGGTGTGGCTGAGACAGTCACCTTCTTAATTCACATGGACACAGAAAGGAGAGGAGGCACAGCCCACACACTTGCAAGGTTCTGTTATTGTAGCCACTCTCAATAAATGTAATCTTAACCTTCCTTGGAACTGATCCTTGGTCTGCTCTACTTAATGGATCTGGCACTGTGGAAGTGCTTAGAAAAATGGGAATCTCAGAACATATTCTGTCTGTATTATGGTTTTCATGAAAACATATTATACAGACCAGAAAACCATAATACAGGCAGACCATGGTGAATGATTAGAAAGGAATGAGAGAAGCTGCATACTTTTCTTTTATATATTGAACATTTATAAATAATGTTTGCTTGCTTGTTTATTGATGGAAGCTGGGTTGGAAGAAGATGAGTGTGGTTTTAAAATTGGAGAAAGAATAACTTATGTTATGCTAATGACACTACTGTGATAGCTGAGGATATAAATGACTTGCCAACTCTAGAAATCAAAGTCAAGAAGCACAATGGAAGAACGGGACTAGGTTTAAAGCTAAAGAAGAGCAAACTAATAACAACAGGTATAACAACCAGCCTTGGAACTGGCAACAAAGATAGCTTTGGGTTTTTTTACTATAATCAATCAACACTAACTGAATCAACAGTGAAGAAGTATGCCACAGAGCAGCATTTAGTAGAGTAACCATGAAGACCATATTCAGATGCTGGGATGTGTCTAGAAGTACAAAGATCAGAATCATGGAGAAAATGGTTTTGTCTGTGACAGATCTATGCTTCCTTTATGGAAGCAAAAACAGGATAGAAAGAATACTGACATTTTTGTTGCTGGAAAAGAATCATAAAAATACAATCAATAACCAAGAAAATAATAGATGATTGATTGACTGATTGATTATGTGCCATCAAGTCATTTTCAATTTCTAGAGATGTACAGATGAATTTTCTCCATGATGATCTCTCCCTATCCTCTCCTTTCAGGGATCCCAACAGTGAACTCATTGCCACTATAACTCTAATCACCATCCGTCCAATCCAATCTCTTTCCTTCCATCTTTCCCAGCATTAGAGCCTTCTCTAGATAGAACAGTGTTTCTCAACCTTGACAATTTTAAGGCATGTGGACTTCAACTCCCAGAATTCCACAGCCAGCATTGCTGTGGAATTCTGGGAGTTGAAGTCCACATGCCTTAAAATTGTCAAGGTTGAGAAACACTGAGATAGAACAACTCACTCACAATTTATCAGCAGACACATTGTTCAGACACATTATACAAAGAACTAGAATGCAGAATAAGTAAATGTCATATGTCATCCTGAAGCTCAGGCAACTACATACAGCTTATAGGTGAGATAACTCCTAGGGATGAACAGAGAGAATCCAGGAAGGGGTGGAGAAGATTAAGATTACATTAAGATTATATTAATGGAAGATGCGATGACAAAAGTTGAGGAAGCTCTGCTATAGGAAGTCTTCTGGAGTATCTGGTCCTAAATGATTTAGTTTGGGAATAATAACATTTCGGTAATATTCCTTACTCGAGTGAGTCTTGACTTTTCTCAATAGCTGGAGTTTTGTCCATCCCTATTAATCATTTGTCACAATGGTAGATTTTCTACACCCCTTGTATAGAAAGAAAAATACAAGACTTTAGTCCAGTTATTCCAAGTGGCTCCAAGGTTGATGGAGTTATTTATTATTGTGAATGATCAAGGATTCCAAGTGAAAGACTTGCTGGAAGAACTGGAAAAGATATATCCCTGAGACTGCTTTTGAAGCATGCAAAACAGCAACAACAGGACAGGAAGTGTGTTACATAAACACATGTTCTCTCCCTGAATGCATCTATTCAGATATGAAAAGATATCTGATTTTACCACAGGAAACAATAGGAAAACAGGAACAGCTCTAGATAAACTAAGGGAGATGCAAATTTCTTTTCGAAAGAGCTTCTTCCAATCTAGCCTGATAGTCTTTCAAAAAGGAATATTTTTCTTCATGCTCCCTGTTCTCAAGTCAGCAGGAAATCCAAGAGAGAATGGATAACAGAGATGATTTTCAAGGAGAGAGCACTTAAAACTGAGGGTATCTTTATGAGGATAAAATTATAACTGACTATGTAAACCTAGCAAGCATACTGGGTTCCAACAGTACTCATTCAATATTCCTAATCCTAAGGTGGTGGTCCTTGACATTTTTGAAAGTCATGTACATTTCTGAAATTTTGGCAGCTTGTTAATAACTCAGTTAATAGTTAAATAATTAAATGAGTTAATAGCAAGTTTGCCCATTCAAAAATTGGCTTCCATTGGGATATAAGTACTCATTTATTGTAATGATCTTTCCCTTCTCCAACTTCCTTTTTATAGAATGGATCTTTCTAACTTTGTCCTTTTTCTAGGCTGGCAAGCCAGACATAGCATAGTAACATATGCGGCCTAGAATGTTTCATTTTTTAGGTCACTCTCATGATATTCTACTTAGCATTAGTATAAACCACATGGATGCCTAAACTTTCTTACATGTGCTAAAAATGTGTACATTATTTTTGTAAATAAAGATGATTCTGAAGACTAGTAGTTTTACCAGTTTGCCAATTTTAATGAAAGGATTTAATTTTTTTTTAAATTAAAATCAGTGGGGCAGAGAACTTGACAGGCACTAAGGGGATCCATGAACATTTTTGCACCCTTTACACTATAATGTATCCCCCAGCACTAGACTTTTCAACTGTGAGGAAACTGTCCTCGCCTTTAGCAGATGCGCATATAAAACTTACATTCCAAACACTTGGAAGAGCTGTTAACTATTGTCCTTCAAAAACAACTGTACTATGCAGATACCAGTGGAGGGAGGATCTTTTCTCTACTTGGCAAAACAGTGAGACTCCCAAATATCAGCCTTGATCATATCCTTAAGGAACACGTGATTCCAAAGAAACAGATTCATTCACTGCCAAAGGATTTTAAAGAATGTTGCCTGCTTCTAATCCCTTTAATCCTCACAATAGCTCTGTGAAACAGGTCATTATTGCTCCTAGTTTACAGGCTGGAAAAATGAGACTGAAAGAGAATGACAGTACCAAGGAATGAATCCAAAGCTTAGCTATGACATGAATAAGACAGGACAAAGGCAAATAGTAGGATTGCTTTGGTTGGAGGCGCGGGAGAGAGGGGAAGGTTAGAAAAGGGTAGCAAAGTTGATCAAGGAAAGCAATGGTCTGTATAGCAGGCTTTTGAATCAGTCCTCCCCCACCCCCATCCCCACAACTACATAGACAAGTCCCTGCAGTTTTGTTGGCAACTTTTTCAGAAATGGTTTGTCCTTGCTTCCTTCCAAGGGCTGAGAGAGAATTACTGACCCAGCTGGTTTCATGCCCATGGCAGGATTAGAACTCACTGTCTCTGTTCCTAGCCCAGGGCCTTTATCTATTACACTATATCTACTTTCATGGTAGACCAGGCTGCAGGAATTCCTTAGCAAAAATTGGAAACACAAATGAGTTGGCCTTCCCCAACCTGGAGCCTCCCAGTGTGCTGGGCCTCTGCCAGAATTCGCAGCCAATCAACTCAAAGCTGGTTCAGAAGATTGAGAATGCCACAGCTATTCAGAGTTTGAGTGGTATCAGCTGATTGTGGACAGAGAGACCAAATATTCTGAATAGTAAAATTTAATTGTTTGAGTTCAGTCTGTCTACAGCAGTGTTTCTCAACCTTGGCAGCTTCAGCATAAGTAGGGTTGACTTTAGGAGAGTCTCTGGAGGTTTCACTCAGGCAATTTGGAGGCTGCAGTTGGCCAACTGCCCAAGTGCAGCCCCTAGTGTGTCTCCTAAAGAGTGTGTTTTTATTTTTAATTTTGTGCAACTGATTGCATAAAAATGCAATGGTGACCTTATCCAAAATGTTCTAGTTTCACCTACGTTTTTGGAGAATGCCCCTCCTTCCATCCCCCCATACATCTCAAAAGTTGAATATGGCCCTCTCTTCAGTACAATGTTGTGCACCTCTGTTATAAAGATAGCCAAGCAGGCACAGGATTTTTTTTTAAACATAACACATTCACCATTGGTCTTATAAAAGCAGAACTAAAGAGTATCATGTGTGAACCTTTGAGGACAGAAATCAGGCATAATGCCACAAAATCTTGAACAAATGTTGAAAATGTGGAAATATTTGGAGTACCGCTGTCTGGGATGACAACAACAAGAGACAACACTAGAATTTCACAAAATAATTGGAATTAGTTTTTCAGCCAGGGCAACCCTGTGATCAAACAGGAATGCTATTCACACTTGGCTCACCCACCCAGTGCCTGAGAAGAATAATGCAAATGAAATGGCTCTTTCTTGCCAGCTCTAATTAAGGCTGAGGATCTCTGTTTGCTTGACCTACATTACATGGGATTTACACTTAGTAGGCAACTCAAATGGCAATCTACTTGGGTTAAGTCATTGCCGGAAACTGGTTGTGATCAGTTTGAAGTGCAGTTTTAATCCTTGTCAAAGCAAAAAGGAGAGGACCAGTGTTCCAGTAAAACCTTATGGTTTCCGAAGGTTGATCATCTACAGGGGAACAGTACAAACACAACTCATGTAAGCATGTATGTTAACTTGGGAACCAACATCTTTGGACCTGAGTAAAATTATTCCTGTTTACTCATGTACAAAGATGTGGTTTGCACTTTCGGTATCATGTTGAAAGTGCTATTTATGTTGCCAATAATGTGACTATGTAAGTTATATTGACATGGAACGTTTGATATTTTTAGGTTACTCTCTTTGATATTCTACTCTGCATTAGTATCACACAGATGCAGAAACAACAAGAAACAGCAAAAATCCTTTTGGCGTCACTTCTAAAATCATTCTTAGAACCTTTCAGTTTTTGACGCCATTCTTCTTTCTCCAACTCATGCAATATGTCCAGTTATTTATCTTTCAGCCTTGCTTTCACCAAACCCCACTTGTTCCCTCAGCTCTAACGTTAAAAACAAAACTCTGGGGGGGGGGAATCCTAAATCCCCTCCTATCATCATATTGTTGTTCTATCCTGCCCACCCTCCATTCAGTCCATTTGTTGAATAACCTTTGACATCTCGTTTCCCTTCCCCCATCCTCAGCAATTCGTTCTTCTCATCAGAATTCATGCATGGTTTATTTTTCTGAATTTGGCACAGATTGGATGGGCCAGATGCTTGCTCTCTTCTGAGCTTTTGAACAATGTTTGCTGGGGCTGCATTCCTACCCCCCACCCTCTTGATTTATATCATTGTGGAAGAGCTTGGTGAATAGCAGGGGACAAGGCTGACTCTTTTCTTGCTTGTCCCAACTTTGAACAAAGGTGCTAGCTTTTCAAAAAAGAAAGACAAAATAAAAGCAGAGAGATGGGGAGTGGGGGAGTAAGGAGTAACTACTGTGTAACTGATTGCAAGGTGTAAATGTACTGGTAATCAAATTGCTGTGCACAAAATGCCTAAGACTAGAGAGACAAATCTGAGACACTGTGAAACCTGAAGTCTCACATAATGTAAGCCTTTGTGCAAACAAGCTGTACTGAACGTTCTTTAACAATCTGCCTTGCCATCTATCTCTGCATCCTCCTTGAATCCCACTTGCTTCCATGTCCTGAACATATGACTCAACGTTTTTGCTAATTTCACATCCAGCCTTTGAGAAATACACAAAACTTTGGCATCCCTGAAAACTTGTAGTATCTAAGATTATCTTACTATAATAAGCAATTGCATAAAATTACAGTACATATGTGCTTCAGTCTACATAGGTTTCTATTGGTGTTAGTGATAGTACAGTTAAAAATAACAGGTTAATATAATATGGCATGTTGTCTTGAGTGCTCAACAGACTTCCTAATCCCATACATTTCAGCACAAAATGACATCTTGAAAGCACTGTCAATTTACTAAAACCCAACAATTCCCCTGATGCTTTAATAAATCAAGTGCAAGTCTTTGGGTAAAGTACAGAGAATGGGAACCCCAATTTTGTGGACATCTTGGATGCCAAAATGCCACTAGTTACAACATATATTTAAAGATACATCCCAAAATCAGTGCCCAAGTCAGATCATTACTTTTCTATTTTATATCAATAATCATTTATAACTATTTTCATTGGCAGAAATCATTGCCCATGAAACCTCTGCAGAACCATAACAAATGAACATAAATAGAACATTTTAAATTATTGATAGATATTTAGTAGTATTACAGCAACTTTTGCAGTACCAATTTCATAGGCTGGGCTGCCTTTAAATTTATTTACATTATGGTACTGAAGTAAAATGATCAGTTTAGTGACCTTGTAGGGTCAGAAGTGGCAACCATATTTAATCCAGGGGTTTTCTTACTCTGAAATTGAGCTATTGGGAGGTGAAATTATAATGCGACCATGCCTTTGATCATAGTATTAGTAGCATAATTTGACTGAGGCAAAACAGATTTCCTGGGAGATTGAAAGGTAGTGCCAGATGCTATCATTTTTAGACTCTTTAAATAAAGTTCACCCGAGAGAATTGCTTTTGAATCATCTTTATTCATGGTTAGCACGTGAGCCCAGTCTGTTTATATATCTGACAAACAATCGTTCCTGTTGAAACCCTCCCATCACTTCCTGGATATAATATACTATAGTACTCAGGAAAGGAGGGATTTCTGTTAACAGGACCCCCTTCATGAACTCTGCCTCATCATAGACGAGGCAACGGAAAATTTATAAGAGCAAGTAAGCTTCAGGTTTTATTCAAAATCTCATGTTCCTGGACTCATTCCAAATCCTCTCAAGGCTTCTGCCATTCAACAAATGAGTTTGGCAGTGAAGCTCTGTTTGAATCATAACACAAGAATGAATTATTTTGGAACATTTCATGAGGTGGGTTTAATTTAGACCAACTTTAGCTTTGCATGAAATGCAATCATTTCCTTGGCATGGCATTAATGCAGTTTCAGTAATGATGGAGAAAGGAAATAAGATTTTTAATAGGAAATAGTTTCCTTGCTTAACAAAAGTTGTAAATACCAAAGTAAACCAGTAATCAGTTATATATATTGATCTGTTTTAAAAGGCATATCTGTAGAAATCTGTGATCTCACTGCTGCAGCTCTTGAGGCATCAAAGGGGAGCTATTCTATAATACTCATTAGATTATTCCTTTTTGAATTCCATTTTGTTTATGTATGTGCAAACAACCGGGATGAGCCCCAATCCTTTCTAAAGACATACCAGAAATGTCTAATCAGCAGAACCATTCTTACAACCAAGAGAGATGTTTGTAATAGTAGTGAATAGTCTGTAGCTCCAGTGTAGGATGAGGGTGAAGGTTTGTTCTCCAAGCTTGTGGGATGGTTTCTCAACAGTTCATTAGCAGACTAGGTAACATCTTCAGCAGAGTTTAGGGGATATCAGTGTCATCATTCTTCTATTTATAAGGGCTTCGTATAGTCAGTAGGTCTTGTGATGGATCGGGTGTGGGTGTATCAAGTGAAGGTCTTGTGATGAGTCAGGTGTGAGCATGTCAAGTGAGGGTCTTGTGATGGGTCAGATGTGAGCATGACAAGTGAGGGTCTTGTGATGGGTCAGGTGTGAGCGTGTCAAGTGAAGGTCTTGTGATAGGTCAGGTGTGAGCATGTCAAGTGAGGGTCTTGTGATGGGTCTTGTGATGGGTTAGGTGTGAGTCATCAGTGAGAGGCTAGTGATGGGTCTTGTGAAGGGAGATTACATCAGGTCAGGGTCATTGGGAGGTGAACTCCAGGTGGGAGGGGGAGGGGTCTTTGTGAGTTGGTTGAGGGTTGGGTGCTGTCTCTGGTTGACTGTGCAGTTGATTTGGATTCTGAGGGGTTCGTAGGCTGGTTGTAGGTCGATGTGTCTGTTGATGGAATTGCTTGTGCAGGGCCAGCCTTCGATGTACTCACGTGTGGTGGGTGGTAGCATGGCCGATGATTTTTGTGTTGCTCCAATTGAACTGGTGTTATTTGGTATCAGTGTGGATAGAGATAAAGGATATGGAATCATGGCATTTGACTGCTAGCCGGTGTTCATGGATCCTGGTTTTTAATTGATGAAATGTTTGTCCCACGTAGAAGTGGTTGCAATTGTTACAGTTGATTTTGTAGATTATGTTGTTTTTTTCACCCTTCTGTGTCTTGTCTTTGGTTCTGGATAATTCCTTGTGGACTGTGGCTGTGGGCTATCGCTATTCCTAGGAGTTGAAGAATTCTGGCTGTCATTTCCATCACTCCTTTTGGGTATGGTTGGGTTAATTTTTGCATAGCGGTTGGCTGTGTGGTGTGTTGTGGTTTGGGTGCTGTGTGTTGGAATACAAAGATTTTTGGATAGCCATTAGGGAGAAAGACATCAAGCAGCTGTTTCTCTTCTGTTTTTTCTTAGTGTTGTGGTGCTGCAGTGTATCCTGGCCCTTCTGAAGAGGTTTGGACACAGCTTCATTTGTTTGTGCTTGCAAAACTGAGGATTTGGTCTGTGTGCTTAAGTTTGCGGTAGAAATGGGTTTCCCGTTCTCCATTGTCCAGTCTCCTTATGTCAATGTGAAGGAATGGGAGTCTGTTGTCTGTTTCCTCTTCATATGTAAATTCGATCCCAGGGAATATATTGTTAAGTAAGTGGTATGTTTCTTCGATTTGGGAGCATTTGATGTTGATGAAGGTGTAGTGTCTTATTATCAAAGGTCTATCTAAATACCTATTTTGCTTCTTGAATAGAATTCAGTCAGCCTTGATTTAAATAATCCAACTTGTTGCAGGTCTTTAGATATTTACCTGGCAGTCAATCTTTCAAACTCAGTAGGGTTTAAAGTTAAAGTGTGGAGAGTATAACTTTGTGTGGTAATATTTTAGTCCTAACTGTGCTTATTAGAAATAAAATAAAATAAAATCAAACTGAATTGAAGGCAATTCTATACATTATATTAAGAACAATTTCTGTTGCTATGTAATAAATGTATTTCTTGACTGCTGCAGTCAGAATCTTGATGGCTTACACAGAAAAAAAATACAATTTAAAACATCCATGGCACAAAAATAAAAATACAAGACTATAACAGTAAAACACAAGAGCAAAAATTAAGCTGATGACATCAGATCATAGAAAGGCTCTTTGAAACAGCTCAATCTTCAAAAATTTCTGAAAAACCATAGAAGAGGGAGCTAGCCTGGCCTCCAAAGTGGTTCCATGGTGTCAGTGTTGCTACAGAAAGCAGAAGCTCCTTATTTTGGCTCTCCTGAAAGTATGGGATTTGTAATTGTTTCTCTCTAGTAGATCTAATTTCTTAGACCAACATTCAAAGGAGAAGACCCTCCTATAAGTATCTGATGCCAAGCCATTAAGGGCTTTCTTTATAAGTCGAAATCAATACCTTAAATTTGATGATCAGAAACCAATCAGCAATTAAGGCAGGTGTGACACGTTCCCAATTCCAGGAGTCCAAAATATGCAGGCCACTGCTTTTGGACCAACTGGGTGGTCATTTCTAAATACTCTTTAAGGATAGTTCCAAATAGAACTCAACCTGGTTAGTCTAATGGGCGATGAAAAAGGCACGAGATATTTCAGCTAGTTATTTAAAAAAGAACCCTAAAATTTGCTCTGAGCTGATTATTCGGCTCAGGGGTTATAAAATCTGGAGTGCTCACCCATTCTTGACCAATGTTGCTCAAATGACATTTGAAAATGTGTTCATCACTAATGTTTGAAGGAGAAACGTTTAGCAGGTACTGGCTTCTATGCAAGTGACTACTTGTAGGATCCTGACTCACAAGGAAGCCAATCACCCTAAATCTGTATTGGTGAAGTTCTTTCTCCTACAGACATTCCCATTGAATGAATAAATGTCTACAGGAGATAAACATCATTTAAGTGAAATCAGGGGGAAATGGGACTTCCCCAGAATAATCAAGATTTTTCTAGTGTCTCAACAGGGCTTCTTTTTTCAACTTAAGGAGCCACTGATAGCCTTTTTGTTTGCAATGGGAAACAAAGGTGAAATTTTTCTTGAGTTGAACTTGTCTCCTGGTGATTTTATGGATCTAGGTTTGAGTTTCTTGACAACAGTATGCAAATGGCTCGCCACTGCTTTATGTTAGAATGTTATTTTGACTTTCCAGCCTAGCTTACAGTATTTTCTTGGTGCCTTGCCATCTAATGATGTGCTCACCCTGTTTAGCTTTTGAGATTGGCAAGGTTAGCTAGTTGCTAGGAAAGAGAAACAGGAAAAGTAGACTTTAAAGCAGGGGTGTCAAACTGGTGGCCTGCGGGCTACAGGCTACCCCAGCTCTGCAAAAGCAAAAAAACATTGTGATATATCACGATACATCATGTGATGCAATTGAGTTTGACACCCATGCTTTAAGGCATTTTGTTAATGCTGTTTTCCTGCCAAAGGTATTGTCAGGAAAAGAAGCTATTCAGTACAAAGAACACAGCCATTTAATGGACATGTGATTTTCAACAGAGAGCAGACTAAGGAAAAGTTACACTTTTTTCTCCTATGATCAACTTCAGTTTCATCCAGCTCCATGACTTCTTTGGGTAAAGAAAAAGACATGAACACTTCACATTACAAGTGCATTTAATGAAATCCGGTGTGGTGTTGGTTCATGATAATGGCAGTATGGCAGCCTCAGAGAAGGTTTACAGCAGACATGTCAAACTCGTGATGTCACATGACATCGCAAAACGTATTGGGACTATTTTGCCATTGCTGGCAATGGGGTGGGCGCAGCTCTGGTATGATGAAATTGGCTCGTGGGCCGGCAGTTTGACACCCTTGGTATACAGACTCAGGAATAGGCATAGGCCAGGGGTAGGCAACCTTGGCTCTTTTATGACTTGTGGACTTCAACTCCCAGAATTCCTGAGTCAGCTAGCTGACTCAGGAATTCTGGGAGTTGAAGTCCACAAGTCATAAAAGAGCCAAGGTTGCCTACCCCTGGCACAGGGAAACAATGTATTTCTTTGGGAACCTGACACATGTGCTTTTTTTGAAAATAGTTCCTCTGAACTTCCCACTACTGCAGAAAAGAAAAGGAGTCATGTGGAATTTCATTAACAAGAACAATAATATGATGTGGCCCTATCTACTACCAGCAATCTTAGCTTATTTTTTTTCTTAATACCAAAAGGCAACTGAACTGTGGACTGTTTGCTATTGGACCAGGAAACTATCTGAAGAACTATGCTAAAATTCTACTGGAGCTGAGGTGAGCTAATAAAATATGGAACTAAATAATAATTTGAGCTATTTTCCACAAAAATAACTAGTGAAGTTTTTTTAGTTTTATTCCATTTCAAAAATAAGATGTTTCAATGTACAAGTGAAAAATAAAATGGCCTTTCCAATCTAGATATTTAGAGGGAGGGAATTAATAGGACTGAAGAAAGAGAACTATTGGCCTGATACTGGCATAATTTTTAGTAATTTAGTAGTTAAATATATTCTTTGCTGTGGAGGAGGAAGAGGAAAAGGAAGACAAGAAAGAAAGAAAGAAAGAAAGAAAGAAAGAAAGAAAGAGCATTTGGAAGGCAGAGTTCCAACTGATTGTAGCTGAACAAGGTCTGTTTTACTAAAAAGACTAGCATGGAATTCTGCACTTCATAGATCATTACTTTCATGATGAAAGGCATATCAGCAGTTTTATGACAATAGGAAAGCAAGTGACTGACATGATATTCTTCACTAAATGCAATCATTAGCTTTATAAAATGATAAGGTGATGAAATTTTAAAAGCCACCCGTATCTTTCAGTTAGGCAAATCCACCTTTCTGCATGCTGAATGATTTTGTCCCAGTGTTTAGAAAGCAATTGTTCATCATGCAGGCTTTTTAAATTCAGGGCTGAAAGTAGTAATTTGAGATTTGTGATTTATAGAGTATAAAAAAGGTTCATTGGACTGTCATGTTCAGAAATTACAGAAAACACCTTAAAATGTTTTTTTTTTTTTTAATTTATCCTAAGGAAATCTCAATCTTCCATAGTTTTTCCAAGGACATTTCCGCAACCTCTTCTTTAGCATGTGAGCTGCTTGAAGCCATTACAATTGGAAAACATGACTTTTGATGCTCAGCAGGAAAAAAATAGATGCAGGATCCTCCACATTGGACTGAGATCAATTAATGAAGATGTTATCCTGCCTTCAAGAAACAGTTGTATTATATTAGCACTGCAGCAACTCCATCCATATCAACTCATAGACCAGCTTTTGGTTTTGAAGCAATGGCTCTCTAGCAAGAGCTACTTTCTAAGACATAGGACATCTCTAAGCATTCTCTGAGGATATATGATCTATTGAAGACTCTTGATTAAACAGTAGGGATGCATCCCCTCTGTTTCTCTTTAGCACACAGCCAGCAATGAAGCTGAATTAATACGAGTCTAGATAACTTGTTTTTTGCATGACTGTCAATAGATTCAGTGCCATGACTGTCTCAATCATTTTAACCAGCTTTGAAAATTTGGAGTTTGGTCTAAAATTGCACATTCCTGAGGAATTCAGTACAATTTTTTTCTGCCAAAGAGATTTAATAATAATTACCTCCATTGGAAAAGCTGCATCCTTCAGGGCGGATTTATGTACAGTGTAACCCATGATCTGTAAATCAGAAGTCAAATGAGCAAAGTGGGACATTCATTCCAATATATTGTTCATGCTTTTAGGTGTTACAAACTGGAATTGATCTATATTCCAGTGGCATTAGTAAACATGCCAAGAATGGCTTTAATATTAATTGTGACATCCAGATTATGCTAGATGTAAAAGATGCAATCAAGCAATCAATATCATTGTAACAAGCCTCTGAATTTAGTGGTTTAATTTTTGAAAGTTTAGGATTCCTCTTTTGTTTTTTGTAACTTTCAGGCCAATGAAGACTTCTGAAATTCAAAAGCTTTCCCAGTTCCTAAGTTTGTTGGTCCTAATAAAGTTACTGTCCAACAATGGATCTAATTTTTTTAAAAAAAGTTCTCTAGAACCAAGATGTCTCTTGACTTTAAAATAAGCAAAATTCAATTCACTTGTTCTGAACATGTTTCTATTTGCAGTATATCTGGAAGACAATAATTTATATCAGACAAATTCTGACACTTCCATATTAGTCATCTAGATCAGCTGAAAGGAACCTAAATGATTAAACTTCCTTCTGGCTTTACAACATGGTATAAGTCACACAGCACTTTAAGGAAATAATTGTGTTCAACCTGAAACAGTTATTCATTTGATTATTTGTATTGGTGGAAGTACTGTATGACTGAGCAGATAGTGCTTCACTACTTTCTTTTTAAAGTTTTTGTTTTAAGATTCCTGCTCATAAGAATCATCTGTATTTGGTGATATTATAGCTTCATACTATAAAAAATGGTTCCTCTAACCAATGTTTAAAATTCATTTTAGAAAACAAGGGTGTGTGTACATGTCTGAGCATATGTTTCCTGATTTGAGGGAAATCCTTATCATAAACATTTTAAAACATGCCAATATATTTCTCTGAAATAATTTTCTTTTAGATTTTTTCAGCTGGCCTAGTAGTTACACTGAGATTTAAAACAGGAGGGAAAACCCTATGTTGCAAGTACAGTAGCAACATCCCCAAAAATAATTATGTCAATTTTCTATTTCAATTTCTATTTTCTGGAAAAGCTTTTCCTTAATTACCCATCCCAAAGTCCATAGGGTAATACCACATGGTCTTTTGCCATCTGCGTTTATGTAACAGTGGCACTCTATTTTAATAATAGGTTACCTATTACTGCTAATGATGCATTGTTATTAGTTATTAGCATGTAATCTGGGTTTTTAAATGAAATTTAACGATTCATCTCTTTAGCAGGGATATGAACAATACTGGCAGAATGGATCATCTCAGCCTTTACATAAATCTCCTTCAAAACAGCTTCAGTGGGTTTGTAATATTTTCCAGAACCAATTGTGTCAGAAAGATTGTTCATTGATTTGGAAACCTAAATAGAGTTGAACCTTGAATAAGAATCTATATAGTAGTGAAGACTTGGAAATTTTCAAAAATGCAAAAAAATGTTTCTTTATTGACAAAAAATAGCATGAACCTGTCCATAAAGGAAGGAAGGAAGGGAGGGAGGGAGGGAGGGAGGGAGGGATGGAGGGAGGGAGGGAGGAAGGAAGGAAGGAAGACATGCAGAGATATTGAAAAAAAAATTAAAACCGGTACATAGGCGTTAAATCCTTCGTTTGTGTGCAAATGATGAAGACCCATAGTGACTGTTAACAACTCTTTATTCTCCTTCTCCAACAACCAAGCAAAACACAAAGGTACGCAGGCTTTTTTATATGGCCAGAAACCCGGACAGTGTCAATCAATAGGAACTTAGCGTTTTCGCGCCTTGTGCATGTGCTGGTCCCGGACAGCTTTTGGAATGCCCGGGACCAATGCAACGTCCCGAGCCTGTTTTTGCAGGCTCAGGACACAACACCCCTCCCCTCTAGATGGAACATACTTTGTGTACGCACAGGTACGTCGTGCACTGGAAAGAGTGACATACAGCTGCATTTTTCAAATGCAAAAGAGTGTGTAACACTCGAGTCTGCACACAGGCAAACCCCTTCCAATATTTATTAACACAAATAAATGTATCCGAAAACAAAATAATGCAAAATAATCTAACTCCCTTCATTCAGGGGCCTCATAAGAAGATCCCTCATGATTTGACAGCAACCTCACAAAGTCTCTTAGATGTTTGGGTGGGCACTTGGCCCACTGCGACCTTCTAAGGGCTGGTGATGTTGCCTGGCCAACCTGCTTGCCTACCAAGCTAGGCAGGACAGAGTGTTGCTGCCCCAAATATCTAGGTGACCCTGGTGAGGGTGCCTGGCCTACCTCCTTGCCTACCAGGACAGGCAGGCCAGGGCTTTGGTGCACCAGATACCCGGTTGACCCTCCCAGCTGCTGATTGGCTAGACCTTCTGAGTCCAGACCAGAATACCTTGGAGGGGTGGAAGTCCCAAGTCCACAATGAACTCCTCTTGGGAACATTGTCCCTCGAGCCCAAGGCCAGCAGATGGAAAGGCCTGGGTAACGGAAGTGCCCCAGTACTCCATGCCCCCCAAGCACATGCCAGAGGTGCCAGAGTCAAGAGCTGCCTCCATGGCAACCCCCTTTGCTGGTGATTTCCTCTTGGGAGCAATTGCTGAATTATGCAAGCGCCCTTGATGGAATTCCTTTTCTCTTGCTGTTTGTGATTTATGTGGATACCCCTGGTCAGTCTCCCTGTCTGGAGCACTATCTGTCATATGTGAATACTGTGGATACCCCCAGTGTGACTCCCTGTCTGGAGTAATTGTGGATGTGTGGGATGACTCCCTATCCAGTGAATTCCTGTCTGGAGCATTTGCTGAACCTTGGAATGACGCCCTGACAGCCTCATCAGCTACTGAGGGCCTGTTAGACCTGGGAACCTGTGACCCAGAATGCATATTATGGTCCTCCTCCCCCCCCCCAGAGCAGAGCCAGGAGCAGAAGAGTGGCAGTCCAGTCTCCAACACAGTTGGTCTATATGTCTGTGAAGAACGCGGCTGTCACCCAAAGCAACTTTGTATAACAATGGCCTAGAGACCTTGCAGACCACAGCTGTAACCCAGAGATGTCCAGCCCATAGTTTCATGCCCGAACCGGATCATCCACCTGGAGTCTCCTAGGTGCCCATGGTTGTGACACCTGTGAAGCTACCCGGTCAGGGTGCAGCTTGTCCAGTTTGGTGATGAGGCAGCGACCCCAGTGGAGTTTAGCAGGGGATGTACATGGTGTGGTGCGGTGTGCAAGAAGGAAATCTGCTAACCTGTGATGCCAGTTACCGTAAGTCAGTTTCTTGAGAGCATCTTTGGTGGTGCGCACCATTCTCTCTGCCATTCCGTTAGAGGAAGGATGGAAGGGAGCATATGCTGTATGCTGGATCAGGTTGGCCTGAAGGAAAGCCTGGAACTCAGAAGAGGTAAATTGAGGGCCATTATCTGAAACCAGGACATCTGGAAGACTGTGTGATGCAAAAATGCCTCTCAATACCTGGATGGTCCTGGCAATAGTAGTGGAGGAAACAGGAACAATCTCTAGCCACTTGGAATGGATATCAACAACAACCAGGAAGAATTGCCCCTGAAAGGACCCAGCATAATCTATATGCACTCAAGACCATGGGGTTTGAGTTTCCTCCCACCTATGTACTGGGGCCTGAGGTATTTCAGGCTGAGACTGTTGGCACACTTGGTACCCATGCACCTGGGCTTTGATGGCTTTATCGAGCCCAGGCCACCAAAGATGGCTGCGTGCAAGCGCTTTCATCCTGACTATCCCAGGATGTCCCTCATACTACCCCATAAAAGGCACCCATTAAAGGTAGACAGTGCATGTCTCCTTTGCCAAAAACTTTGAAATGTCGCATCTGGACATGAGTCAGGCCATCCTGACAACACACATGTCAGCACACGTGTAAGTGTGTGATCAGTGGCAGTTTCAGCAGCCACGTCCCTAGCATTGAGGGGAGATTCAGGCAACTCTTGAATGGAAAGAATATTTATGGCAGGAGCAGGGTCTGCTTCTACCTGAGTTAAAGGCAATCTGCTTAGGCCATCTGCATGGCCCATTTCTTTTCCATGTTTGTGAACTAGAGTGTAGTCATATGCTGACAGGAAAATGGACCATCTCAGCAAACGAGGAGAGATGATATGTGGGGTCTGTTTATTAGTGGTAAATAACCCTAACAGATGGTTGTTTACCACTAATAAACCGTGTATAGACCATGAAATGGCGGCCATATAAGCAATCATGAAATTTCTTTATGCCAGCCACTATGGCCAAGGCTTCTCTGTCAATCTGAGCGTAATTCCACTCTGCAGATGACAGAGTCCTTGAATAATAGGCCACAGGGACTTGTGTCCCATCAGCCTTCAGATGGCTAAGTACTGCTCCCACCCCATAAGGAGATGCATCACAAGTGATGCAAACAGGCAGTTGCTCATTGAAATGCGCTAAAACAGCAATAGAAGTGAGCAAGGCCTTAACCTCATTGAAGCTCTTGTCATGGATTTTAGTCCACTGCCACAGAGCCTGCTTGTCTAAGAGCCTATGTAATGGCTCTGCCACTGCAGCTTTGTGTGGGGGAAATGCATGGTAAAAGTTTAAGAGCCCCAAGAAGGCTTGCAACTCACTCTTGGACTTAGGCCTTGGGGCCTGCTGAATAGCTTGTAATTTAGTTTCAGCAGGGTGAATGCCTTGGGCATCTATCCTGAAACCTAAGAAGTCAGTGGAAGTGACTTCTATCTTGCATTTGTCCTTCTTTAGTTTAAGGCCTGCTTTGCGAAAATGAAGCAAGACAGCCCTTAATCTTTCTGCTAAATTTTGAGATAACTCCCCAGCAATGAGGACATCATGGAAGTAGGGACAGACCCCAGTGTGCACCTTGAAGTATGCTCTCCATGACACTTTGGAATATGCCAGGGGCTACATTTACCCCAAATTGCAGTCTCTTGACATTGAAGGCCCCCCCTGTGAGTTACAATAGTCTGGGCCTTTGCAGCTGCCTCATCAACAGGTAGCTGTTGATAGGCCTGTGCCAGGTCAAGTTTCGCAAAAATGCACCCCCCCTTGAGGGAGGCCAGGATGTGGCTTACAATAGGGACTGATTAAGCATGCTGTTGCAACGCCTTATTCAGTGTACACTTGTAGTCTGCACATATACGTATTTCCCCATTAGCCTTTAGAGGTGTTACTATGGGGGTTTCCCATGGACTAGAATCCACAGGTTCTAAAATGCCCTCCTGGAGCTATTTGTCCAGCTTAGCATCTATCTTACCCTTGAGGGCAAAAGGTACCCTCCTAGGCTTAACCCTGATGGGCGTGATGGTTGGGTCTAACTGTAGCGAAATGGGAGGCCCCTTGTAGGATCCCAGCTCTGAACTAAACACATCTGCAAACTCCTTGCAAACTTCTGCAAGGCTCAACGTTTGCAAATGGTGCAGCCCAGTTACCTGGATTCCCAGAACTTCGAACCAATCGAGTCCAATAAGACTCATACGTTCACCCTCAACTACCACCACATCTAGGGGACCTTCAAAATCCTTATGCTGTACTCTAAGGGTGGCCTCCCCCTTAACACACGCCACAGAATTCTGAAAATCAGTGAGTATTAGATTCAATGGCCTGAGTTTAACTCGAAGGCCACTCCTGCTGCATATCCTTTTGAAAGTGTTAATTGAAATAATTGAGAGAGCGGACCCAGTGTCCAACTCCATTGATAAGGGAACCCCTTGCAACCTTACGTCAATGGAAAGTTTCTTCTTAAGGGGCTTGTGTGTCCCTGTCCTCAGAATACTCCTGCATGATGCACAGAAACCCACCCTATGTTGGCTGGGGACCCTGGTACCTTTCAAAAGCAATTCTTCATGAGGTTGGACCTTCTGGCGACCCAAACAGACAGATGCGATGTGGCCTTGCCTGCCACATGCCCTGCAAATGGTGGAGCGGAACCTTCAGTCAGCTTGCTTGTGGTGTCCTCTGCACCCAAAGCATTGAAGAGATGCTGGGGCCTTGTCCAGACGTCCCTTCTGCCTCCTTTCAGCTGGCTGGTGAAGCCTGTCCATCTCCTCTTCAGGATCCGCTTCCGATCCTTCTCGAGCGTCCTCTTGATGGACGGTAGCTGTGTCTGGAGGGTTTCTGACGAGCCATAAGACCTTCACAGTCCCGCCTGCTGCTTCCTCAGCTGCCATCTCTCGTAGCGCGTCTTGGAAGGAGACATCTTCTTTTGCAAAAATCTTCTGTTATAAGTCTCTGTTCCTCAAACTGCATATGAAGCAATCTCACAGCCTCTCTTCCAGATCCTTCAACTCACAAGGCCTGGCCGCTTGCCTTAAGGCAGCAATAAAGTCTGCAGCAGATTCACCCGGCCTCTGGTCTCTCTGTTCGAACACGTGCCTCCAAGCAATGATGGATAACTTCGGCTGGAAGTGCCCCTTCAACATTTTTTTTCAAGTCAGTATATGTTACTAACTCTAGAGGTGCAGGGTCCACCAGATTTTCTGCGATGTCAAAAGCTTCTTGTCCACAGGCACACAAAAGAGTTGCTGCCTTCAGGCCATCTTCTCTCATCTAATTTACTCTGAAGTATTTCTCCACCTGTGCTACATAGGAATTCCATCTCTCTGAGTGGGGGACATTGAAATCAGACAAGTGGCCAATCTTCGACATTGTAAACTTTACAATCTTCACCAATTGCTCCCTCTGCAAGCCGTTGTTTGGAAAAGGGTCCTTTAGCTGAGCTCACCCTCCAGCGACGCTGTACTGGCAGGCTGAGATGCTGATTCAGCCGCCGCTTTTCCCTTTGTCGGATTTCCTGGGTGAATCCTTAAATCTTTTGTTTCAGCTTGCAAAGGATCCCACCTTCGTCGCCAGTGTTAAATCCTTTGTTCGTGTGCGAATGATGAAGACACATGGTGACTGTTAACAACTCTTTATTCTCCTTCTCCAACAACCAAGCAAAACACAAAGGCATGCAGGCCTTTTTATATGGCCAGAAACCAGGACAGTGTCAACCAATAGAAACTTAGCATTTTTGCGCCTTGCGCATGCGCACAAGACTGACGCCACTCTGTATGGTCCCCGGCAGCTTTTGGAATGCCCGGGACCAATGCAACATCCCAAGCCTGCTTTTGCAGGCTCAGGACACAACAATAGGCTTTTACAATCCATTATTATTATATTTTGCTATACCTTAGGTTTGTATTGTTATAAGAAATGAAGACGAGTTTGCAAAATTTCAGGAAAATAAAAACAAAATATCCCACACAAATACTGTACAAAGGATGTTCAGTTTTCTCTGAGTTTATATCATCTGTATTTATTTCTTCAGAAAACAGAGTTTACAAACAATGTAATTCATACCATGTAGCCATTAGGGAGAAAGTTAAAAAATCCAAGGAAGGCTCAGCATGAAATCATAGAAGAGTTGAGGAATTTATTACGCTAGTTCATCTGAAACCTAAGGATTCAAAAACAAACGAACGCTGTTTTCTTCCTCAGCAATGTGGTTGTTTGAGTAGGCTTTCCCTGTTTCCTGCCCCTCCAAACTCCCACCCCTTTTTGAATTGAAAAAAGAGCTTCTGAGATCATACTGTCTCTGGGGCTTGTGCAGCTAAGAAACATTTTGTGAATTGTTTCATCCTCAGCCAAGCCAAGCACCTCAGAAAACTTCACTATGCCAGTCTATCCCTCATACCTATAAACACAGAATTAGCTATTAACTTCTTAAGATTGATGGTTTAAAGACAGCAGTCGAAATAGTAGCAGATAATAGCTGTGGACTAACTACAGACATCAGTTACTTGCTGTGGCGCCTTTCTTCAAAAGAATGAACATAATGATCCTTATTATCAGGCCTCAACATCATCCAAGTTTCATGCTGCCATGTTCAGGAAATAGCATATGATATTATTCCTAATTTACTCATAGGAGTATAATTTGGAGAGTACACGAAGGGCAGCTATTGTCTCTTTTAGAACAGAAATGGATGGATTCTGTGCTGTAATTTTCTGCCATTTAATCTGCCTTGCAAAGTCTAGTAGATAAATGATCTCTACTTATGCTTCATTTTGCCTCTGTCTCTGCAGCACTTGGAAGTTGGAAGCATGAATTCTCATAAAGTAGTAAAGGAATTATTGCAGCCCTGAGTCTGCCTACACCTTATTTAGATCCTTTTTAAAAAAAAAATATGTTCAGGAGCATTCACCAAGAGTATTTATCTCAGGTTAGGAGGGGCTTTTCTCAGCCCTACATTTTTAGGTGAGCCACCAAGGCTGACCTGAAGAAATATGCAGGGTTGGACCCAGTGGTGGGATACAGATATGTGAACAACTGGTTCTCTAGGTGGATGCCGCTTCCGGAAGTCCGTTCTGAGCTTGGGCAATAAAAAATTAGCTACCGGTCCTGCCAAAGTTGTGCGAACTGGCAGAATCCCACCACTGGTTGGACCTGATTAATTCTTCGGTATGAGGCCACCAAGAAATCCCAGAGTTGTATGCTAGCCTGGTAAGACTTTAAAACTTCCTGGAATAGTCAGGCAATAATAGTCAGTGTTATAACACTCTTGTATTGTTGCTAAGAAAATCCTATAACTGTATCTGTGAAGTCATCAGGGTGGAGTTTGATTCCCAAAAGACTTTATCCTTACCATAATGACAGGGATTAGACCAGATACCTTTTTCAAGCAAAGCAGAAGCTTTACCATTGAGATACATGCCCTCCCTCCATGTGATATCTCTCTCACTTCTGTAGGTCTTGACATGGGTATAAAAGTTCACAGTGGATTGTACAGTATACTTCTATCTCTGACCCTGAAATGATAAGTTTGCACAATGATACCTTGTTACTCAACTACTGCAAAACTCACTGAATTTGGTATTCGACACATTTTGACACAAAAATGTACTGGCACTCATTGCATGTTTGGTACTCAACACTCTGCAAAAGGAAGTGGGGACAGGGCAGAGGGTAGACAGGAAGTTGGCCATGCTGGGAAGGTCACTGACATAGGAAAAGGGACAGATAGGAAATCCTTCCTGGCTGAAACGAAGAGTCACATAGTATGTCACATGGTTTCTTTGGTACTCATCCTTTTTTAGTACTTGTCACGCCTCCTGGAACCAATTAAGGAGGAGGTTCACTGTATTGTCGTTGCTTTTTCTGGTAGAGGTGCTGAAGACAGCCATGAGATCTTGGTGATCAATGTTCTATTTCTAAGAGTTGAGATCACATATAAAGAATACAAAATCCTGGTACAAAATACAAGTAGTACTTGGTTTACCGTATTCATTTAGTAACTGAAGTTACAGCAGCACTAAAAAAAAGTGATTTGTAATTAGTCCTCACATTTATGCCCATTGCAGCATTCCCCACAGTTATCAAAATTCAGGCACTTGACAACCAGCAGGTATTTACGATAGTTGCAGCTTCCTGGGGTGATGTGATCACTATTTGCAATTTTCCCAGCTGGCTTCTGACAGGCAAAGTCAATTGGGGGGGGGGAATTGGATTCACTTAACAGCAGCATAATTCACTTAATAACTGCAGTAATTTGCTTAACAATGGCAAACGAGATGATAAAATTGTCTTGTTTGGCAACAAAAATTCTGGTCCCTATTGTGATTGTAAGTTGAGGATTACCTATAGAACATGCATCCAAATTTTACATTTTGAAAATGTAAGGAATGTTCACAATTTTCCTAAGGAATGCACGGATAAAAGTAATGCTAGCCGTTTTCAATGACTTGAACTATACATTGTAAAGTGCACTTTACAACGATTATGCTTGATGTAAACTATGGTTATGTCTCAGGAGATGCAGCATCCAGCTAATCTTGTCTGAGACTGAAAATGATAGAGTTATACCTGTTTATTATTGGTTTGCAAAAACGCCAGGAAAGTCCAGAACTGAAAAGGAAACTGGGAAGTAAATAACAGCATTGTGAAAGAAAGCAATAGCAAACAATGTCTGTACAGGTCTAAACTTGAGATAATTTTTACTCTTTTATAGAAAATGTTTGCTATGCTAAATTACCAATTAAATAGCCAAATTCTGTAGCACTGCTCTAATGTTTGTTGGAACAAAAATAAGCAGCTTACACTAAACAAGTATTTCTCAACCTCAGCAACTTTAAGATGTGTGGACTTCAGTTTCCAGAATTCCCTAGCCAGCATTCTGATGAATTCTGGGAGTTGAAGTCCACATATCTTAAAATGGCCAAAGTTGAGAAACACTATTCTAAACAAATGTGAGAAACAAAGTACAAAGCTTAGTATTTTTAACGCCTGCAAAAGGGCTGGATGGAACAAAAAATGGCAGTCAAAAAGATAAGATGCAACAATTCTTAACTGATGGGCCAGATTTGATTTGATTACAATAAGTTTGTAATCAATATTTCTCTCCTTAAGTACTTTCCATATGTGTTTGACCAATTCTAGTGTGAGATTATATAAGAACTGGTCTAAAAAAGTGGGGGGGGGGGGAATCAGTGCTAAGCATTATATGCAGTTCAAGCAAAGCAAATATGCCATCTAGTGGTTTTTTTAAAAAAAATTCTTATAAAAATTTTTATTTCAATTTTCAATACAATTAATATTTTCAATACATTATATAAGAAAAATAAAAGAGAAAAATACCTTTAAAATAAGACCTTAGGTGTCTATCCTACTTCCCTACTCCCTCTCTCCTCTCATCTCCTCTCTCCCTTCATCCCTTCCTCCCATCCAACTTCCTTCCATCCTTCCTCCTCCCCTCTCATCCTTCTTCGGATACAGTTCAGGGGAAATACCCGAGTGGCACCTCCCTCTGAATTACTCTATCTACTTTATATATTAATATTCTATATATCTAACCTACTTAATCCCACCCATCCCCTCCCGCCCTACCCCCCCCCCCCCGCTTCCCGGAGCAAAATACAGGGTTATTATAAACAAAACAAACACATGCTATAACTTTTAAAACAAAAAATTTATACAATAAACAAATTCATACTTAACCCTTAACTCCCTCTAAACTTTAAAAATAATAATATAAACTAATCTACTATAAATCAAGTATTATAAAATTCTATAAATAATAATTATTACATCAAGAAAAAATTAATCATAAAATAAATGAAACTTTAAAGTTCCATATTTCTTCTGAATATAATCTGTCCACCTTCTCCACACTATAATAATTTTTTCTTGTGTATGGTCCTTTAAATAAGCAGAAATCTTTGCCATTTTCGCTAAAGTAGAAACCTTAAGTACCCATTCTTCTAAAGTAGGCAGCAAATCCTTCTTCCAATATAAACCTACAAGTAACCTTGCTGCAGTTATTAGATTCAACATTAAAATAGTTTCATTAACATCTAAATCCATAAAAATACCCAATAAGAATAGTTGAGGAATAAACTTTATCTTCTTTTTAAAAATCTTTTGAACGTTCCACCAAATCATTATCCAGAAAGCTTTAACCTTCTTACAAGTCAACCAAACATGAAAGTAAGTTGCATCAGTACTACCACACCTCCAACATTTGGGCTGTAAGTTAGGATACGTACAAGCCAATTTTTGGGGATCCAAATGCCACCTATAAAACATTTTATAAAAATTTTCCCTCAGATTTTGGGCCTGTGTAAATTTAACATTTCTAATCCGAATATTCTCCCATTGATCCAATAAGATCAGTTCCTGGATATTCTGAGCCCATTTAATCATACAATCTTTTACTCTCTGTTTCCGGATCCAATTTTATTAACTCATCATAGATTCTTTTAATATGAGCATGATTCTGATCTTTAATCTGAATGATCAGATTTTCATCTCCTAATGTTATTCCAACTTTCTTGTCTACTGTCCACCTATCCACAATTTGTGCATAATGAAACCATGAATATAAAATGTTTTCTTGTCTTAATACGTCTAAAGATTTTAACTGCCAATCTTTATCTGACCAAATTAGTAACTCCTTATATGAAATTTTGTCAAAATTCATCCCCTTAGAAACACCCTCAATTACATGTCCAGGAATCCCCCAAATAGGTATTTTATAATTTAACCTATAATAATACTTCTTCCAAACTCGAAGAAAAGCATTCCTTAAAATATGTAATTTAAAAGCCCGATCAATTTTCTTATTAAAAATCAAATATGCATGCCAACCATACAGTAAATCCCACCCTTCAATAGAAAAAACATCTTTATTTGTTAAATTAAGCCAATCACTTATCAAAGTTAAGGTGGCTGCATCATAATATAATTTCAAATTGGGTGCTTTAAGCCCACCTCTTTCTCGGGCATCCTGCAAAATCTTAAACTTTACCCTTGGTTTTTTCCCAGCCCAAATAAATTTATTAATACCTTTTTGCCACTCATCCAAATTTGCGTCTTTTTTTAGAATAGGTAACATTTGAAACAAAAAAAGAAACTTTGGTAGAACATTCATTTTTACCGCTGATATTCTCCCCAACAACAACAATTGCAACTTTTTCCAATCATTTAGATCCTTTTGTACTTTTGCCCATAATAATTCATAATTGTTCTTATATAATTTACCATTAGAAGCTGTTAAATATACTCCCAAATATTTAACCTTTTTCACCATCTGAAAACCTGTAAGTTTAACTAAAATTTCATTTTCCTTATTAGACATATTTTAGATAACATTTTAGTTTTATTATTATTTATTTTAAAACCAGAAACTTTTCCATACTGAGATATAATTTCCAACAAATGACCAACTACTTGAGTAGGTTGTACTAAAGTTAAAACCAAATAATCTGCAAAAGCTCTCAATTTATACTCATTCCTGTTTACTTTTATTCCCTTAATTACCATTGACCCTCTAATCTGAATTAACAAAATTTCCATTATTAAAACAAATAACTACGGAGATAATGGACATCCTTGTCTTGTTTCCTTTTCAATTTTAAAAGTCTCAGTCAGACCCCCATTGATAATAATTTGAGCAGACTGTTGCTGATATATAGCCTTAATAACATGTAAAAACTTATCTCCAAAATTCATTTTCTCTATCAATAAAAGTAAAAATTTCCAATCTAGTTGATCAAAAGCTTTCTCAGTATCTAGAAATATAAAGGCCACAGGGATCTGATTATTCTCATCCAAATACTCTATTAAGTTAAGAATCTGCCTTACATTATATTTCATATATCTTCCTGTTATAAATCCTGATTGATCACAATGAATCAAGTCCTTCATTACCTCCATTAATCTATTTGCCAAAATTTTTGAAAAAATCTTGTAATCCACATTTAAAAGAGATATAGGTCTATAATTCCTTGGTTCAGTAAGGTCTTGATCCCCCTTCGGGATCAATGATATAAACGCGCTTCTCCATGAAGGGGGAACTTGAGCACCCAACAAAATACTATTTAAAAGCTCCTTTAATGGCTCCATCATTTCCTCAGATAAAATTTTATAATACATTGTCGTTCATATCTATCTTGTCCTCAACTTCTTCAACCCTGCTTTCCAGTCTTGCTGCGTTTTCAGTCACCTCTTCCAATTTGTCATCAATTCTCTCAATATGCATAGCTAAACCTTGAAATGCTAAAATTATATCTTCCCTCATTTCTTTATTTTTTTCCTCCAATAATTCTGCCATAACAGCCCTCTCTGATGCCATTTTACAATCCAAAAGATCAGCCATCTCCTCTTTAATATCCAAAGCATTCTTTTTTAAAGCTTCTTGTAAGTCTTTGAGTGTAATTGCTGGTGGGGGAGAAGGAAGAGGTGTCTTTGGCTTGGGCTGAGAGACAGTCTGAGTCTGAGTTAATGGAGAGGAAATAGAAGCTTAGGAACTGCATCAGCCAAACGTTTTGAAGCCATCCTTGTCACTTTACAATCTTAGCATTTCTGCCTATATATACAAACTATAACAGTTTCAATAGGCTAGGTCCATTACTCTGAAAAAACTTTGTTCAAAAATCAGAGAAAGTGAAAGTCTCACACAAAGACAAAGAATTCCTCCGCTATTTTTCCCCCTTTTTCCCCCTTTTTTCCCCTAATTTAATTAGTATTGTTAAAATACTAATTAGGGAAGATATTAATTCTTGAGTTAAGGTTGAGATTCAAAGTCAAATACTCTTTCTCCTGTATTACTCCGTCTGCTTCTAAGTTTACTCACAATTCTTCTTGATTTAGCAGCGGTGTAGGCAGCTTCTTGCTCCATTCCGGAGAACAAAGGCATCCCAGGATGTGGAGAAGTCCCAGACTCTGAAGGAGCTCTCACTCTTCGTCTCCTAGAAAGAAATCTAGGAGACCAGAGGACTCAACTTCTATCTGGGAAAAGCTCTCTTTCCTCCCTTCGCCCGGGAGGAAAGTTCCGAGCCGCAGAACAGCTGATTGTCACTGTTCTGTGAGCTCTTATGCAAACTAAGACGGGCGGCTCAGAAAAAAAGCCGCCATCGCAGCGGCGCTAAACATCGGAAGCCTAGTGGTTTTAAAATTTATCATAGTTACATTTGTGGTAACAAGCAAACACCCAAAAGGAAACTAATTTAGCATTGACTTAGGGCAGCGTTCTTAACCTTGGCAAGTTTCTTTAGACTTCAACTCCCAGGCTGGAGAATTCTTGAGGTTGAAATCCGGGTGTTTTAAAGTTGCCAAGGTTGAGAAATAGTGGCCTAAGGTTTTGCATATCACAGCTTATTTCATAAAGGGCATGGAATATTATCCTGGATTGCAAGTGTATATGCATCATAGTTGTAAAAGAGGAGATCAATGGCTATTCATGAAACATTTGTTAGAAGTGTTTGTATGTGCCTTTGAATTAAATTCCTAGCAACTGCTTGGACACATTCCTGCAATTTTCTTGGCAAGGTTTTCGGAAATGGTTTGCCACTGCCTGCTTCCCAGGGCTAAGAGTGATCTGACTTTGTGTCTAAAGTAGGAGTAGTTTTTACCCTGGTGCCCTATCCACTGCACTAAACTGGCTCTCATCTTGTCAGGTGACAATATATCTGCTAATCAAGCCAGAAATGTAGGGGCATCTATGCTATTACCCTTCAACAGATTTCTGAATGGTTTATTAATCTTTTCCATGTATTAACACCCACACAGACACAAATGTTAAAGATGATAGGACACCCTGGTCCCGTCATCTGACCAGTTTAACAAAAGAATATGTCTTACCCTGGCCTGAATCCTTCCAGCAAGTCTGCAACTTCCTGGTTTACCCCTGAAAAAAGGATTAGTGAAAAATCTTTCCAAGCAGAATCCATAGCTTTTCCACTTGGACTTGAGAAACAATAAACACAGTAACTTAATTACATACCCACATCTCATATCTCAACAGAGCCAAGGAGTATAGATGGATAAGACCTCTGATCCATCTAGCCCAGGGGTCTTCAAACTTGGCCCTTTCATGACTTGTGGACTTCAACTCCCAGAATTCCTCAGCCAGCGTTCTCACAATAGTCAACCAACTGCACAAGGAAGCTCACCAGTTTCTGAGCAGATGACCTTTGGAGGCAACTATACTCTCATCAAGGCCAATAGCCATTGACCCGCAACATTTCCATGAATTGGTCTATCCCTTTTTGAAAGCAGTCAACTTGATAGCCAATATCACATCTCAAGGTAGTAAATTCCAAAATTTAATTAAAGACTGTGTAAAAAAGAGAACCTTTTATCTGTCCTAATTCTTCTAGAATTTGATTTCATTGGGCAACTTCTGGCTCAAGTGGATTTTACAATTACATGTAGGAAAGAATGCAATGAGATTTTCTATTCCTCTGCTTAATAATTTCATTCTTTTTGACTAAACTGGATTAGTCAATTAGGTTGTGATCCCTTGGCCCTGGGACAACTTCTCAACTGCTGTAAGTTATTTGGATTTCCCACTACAAAGTCTAGGACTCTACTGGGCTCCACCCTTAGCAGAACAATTATAAAAAATAATTCATTTTTTTAATCAAAACTGCTGGCCTCAGCAGCTAGCTATTCCCCAGATCAGTAATCCCAACATCAGGAAGTGCATGGGGTAGAAACTAGTAATCCAAAAGATATGGTGGCTGAACCACACTTCCCCACAAGCTTCATCACGCTGTTGGGGATTGCTGGAAATTGTTTTGCAGCAGCTTTTCAGGGGCTTCAGATTCCTCAGTGCAGGGCAGAGAGTAGAAGGATTTACAGATGTCAGTCAGAATGCATGCTAGGGAGGGCTGAGCACTGAAAATGCTATGTGAATTAAACTGGTTCCAAACTAGAAGAATAATCAGCTACAGAAGTGGTGCGGGCTGGTGGGAGGAAGGAAGGAAGGAAGGAAGGAAGGAAGGAAGGAAGGAAGGAAGGAAGGAAGGAAGGAAGGAAGGAAGGAATCCAATAAAATCATAGGATAGAGTCTCAAAACCCATTAGCTCATCAACCCGTTCATGAAGCTTCAATTGTTCACAGGTCCCCAAATATATTTATTATTTGATAATAATTTAATAAATGCTACTGTAACTACAATTACAATTCATAATAGTAAAAGCAACAACAACAACAACAACAATAATCAACCCCTTGGATAGTTTCATTGACCCTGGTGGTCGATATTCATCATTTTGGGGACTCTGACATAGGATCTCTCTGCCCATTATTGCTATTTTAATTCTTAAACTGAAAATAGGCATTCAAAAGGAAAAAAAACCCTGCTCATAATACCATTGTGAATGGTAGATGTGTTTCTGATTTACATGATTGATCTTAGGAAAGGAAAGCCTTTTATTATTATAGCTTCAGCAGCCCATCTTGTACTACCATCTGGTTTTATTATAAAATTATGTTAGACTTATTGCTGCTTGAGATTTTAAAAAAAAAAGAATAATAAAAGCTCAGTTTTGCCTTAGAGCAGCATTTTTGCATTTTCCCTAGTTCAGCAAGCAAGAGAGGATTACTGTGACTGAGCAGTGTGGCTCCTGAGGAGCTTTTCTGTCAAGTCTGCTTATAGAAATCACAGAATAATTGCTTTTTCTCCAAAGATTATACGGAGCTTATACTTACAGTCTTAAAAAAATGGTTCTGTATTATTCCCAATATATTAGGCATATTCATATGCTAGTGGCTTCCCTTCCCACATAGGATTAATGCCTACAGACGCTTCACCCCAAACTGTGCTGTTGCTTGGGAATTATGAGGGTTGAGGGAAAGTTGGCACAGTGGATAAATTAACAAGTGGATATGAATTCTTTTCCCATCCCACTCTCTTGGAATGAGGGAAGTAAACACACTAGAAGCAATCAGTTGTGTTAATTGTGCAATTATAATCTCTGGCCTTTATTTAATGCAGTGACATTCAGACACTGTTCTTATGATGTGATGTTTTAATCAAGCTGAAGGAATAGCCTTTGTCTTTTTCCATTATACTTAAAATAATAATTCTGCAAGATAGTGTACTGTTGGATGGGGTTTCTAATATCTCACTAAATGATACCTTCAAGGACTCTTTGAGGTAGTCATTGTACAGGTAAAGACTACACGGGGACTGTTTGAGAGGGAGAACAACCTTCTGGAACTAAACAAAAATGTTTGGATAGTAAAACAGGCATGGAAGTGGCATAGGATTAATGGAATTAAGTACTGCTGAGAGAATTATTGTACTACTTGCCAGCTTTTTAAATATGTTTCCATCTTCAACAAAGTTAAAGCAAAATGTTCTTACATTCATCTATCATGATGGCCACCCAAGAATCTTGTGATACACTATCTGCCCTTACTATTACTGCCTAAAATGTAAAATGTTTCTTGTTTATTATTTCCATCTTAATGTATTGTTCTGACACAGTGTACAGGAACTTCAAAAGCTGGATAGATTTAACAGCAGACTGTTAAAGCTGGATTGCAACATATCAGTCAAAAACTGGCATAGCTACTTAAGAGGGTGTGATTGAATCCAGAAAAGCTCCAATTCAGTATAATGGTAGAAAGGGTAGGTTGAAATTCACATTCCCTGTTAGCTGTGGAGCATCATCTCAATCCTTCAAGAATTTAAAGAGATCAAATGAGTGCAGAGAGAGTGACGGACACTTGCTTAAGACCTTGAAAAGAAGTGTAGGGTTCCAATATAGACATATTGATAAGCTGAATCAGGTTTTTTTTTCATAATAAAAAGAAAGAAAAATGGTTTTGCTGAGTTTTGCAGCTAGATTTGTAGTTAGAACAAATAAACAGCTCTTAAAATCTTCTTGTTTCCCCTGATTTAACTGCCATAAAAGGGGTTATTACACTCTTGAAACTGTTATTTAGAGAAGTAGAGGTCTGTGTAAAATACTATGAATGGTAGATCTGACCTCTCTGAGAATCTGCTGAGGTCACCACCCAAACTACCCAAATCATGGATACTGGAAGGTTTCTATTGGAAAAAGACAGGAAAAAAACTTATTCTAAACTGGATCAAAACAGTTGCTTGACCCAAGCTTCACACACACACACGGGGGGGGGGGGGAGAGAGAGAGAGAGAGAGAGAGAGAGAGAAAACGCAAATCAAATGCTTTGAAATATTAAGAAAGTAAATTTAAGTTAAATGTAAATATAATTATAAACTCAGTTGAGTAAAGTCACTAAACCCCACTGAATTTTTTCTTTGGAATAATCAATAATACTCATCAATTATTCCAATTGCATTTTGGTTGTTCACTATTATATTCAGTTGCTTATATTCTCCTTATTACAGTTTTTAAGGTACTTAGAGACAGCTGAAGAAGCCTGCACATTTAGATGCAAAAATGCTTCTGTTTATTTGAATACAGAATTACAGAAATAATCAAGAATAAAAATGTTCTTCAGGTGGTTCTTATACCAAAGTCTATTCCAAAGTGTTCCATGTTATATAACCACCAGAATGTCATTCAATGGCTTTCTGGACAAGTTTGGCACAGTGGCGTCTTTACTGGGGTATCCAACTGGCAGCAGCAGAAGCAGTTTTTCATTTGCTGGGCGCTCAAGCAAAACTCTTAAGCGTGGGCCACAGTTCATTGGAGTAGTAGTAACTGTCACCAGGCCCGCATTCTAAAAGCAAAAAGAGGACCAAATATGAACACATTGTAAGAAAAGTATTTTTTATCCTCTTTGCTCATGCCCTATAAATCTCTGAAGAATCCACATGCTTCAAGTTTTCCTCACAATATTTCACTCTGGAATACCTTGTCCCTCAGCCCAAGAAACCCTTCCCCAATTTAAGATGGCTGTCAAAATGAAACAATTCTTTAAGGCCTTTGCAGACAGAACCAGCTTTTCTGATTTGTTATATGTGTTTAATGTTTCTATGTTCTTATATAGCAAACCACTTGTGAGTAGGTGGAATACAAACAATTGTATAAATGATTAGATAGATAATAGATAAATATTTGCTTATCTGAGGGTAAGTATATGCTTGAACATGCAGGATCTTTTTAGAAAGTATAAGTACTGCAATTATATACTTTTCAATATTGCTATATTTTCATAACTGTATAACATACATTTATGATATGTGATTATTTTCTGTTCAAGTGAATACAATTACCTGGTCTTCAGTCAAATAGAAATCATAAGGTATTCATCATATTAGGCCTATATCTATTTATTGTAACTAGCCTGTTTTCAAGCATTTTGATAATGCTTATGTACATGTCAGTTTGTAATGTATCTTGCAACTTATGCTATACTTAATTCAAAAGGGATTCAACCTGGTGTTAAAACCACAGAATCATATAATAGAAAGACAAGCAAATCATCATAGCATCTCTTTCTGTTGAAATGGGCTATGGTCTATGTATGAAATCCCTGCATAAAAGATTATACAAAATGTTTCATTGTTTTTACCGTACACATAATTCTTGCTATTTATTTCTCCTTTTAGGGGCAAAAACTCAACAATTCATGCTGCAGGTCTTCTAATGTGAAGCTATCATTCAAAAACTACAAATTTGGCTTTTCTTTGAGAGACGCGTAAGAAACGTATTGAATTGAATTGAATTTTGCAATAGAACTGGACAGAACAATAGAATTCAAAGGGATCTTTTATTGAGTCTCACCTTCACTCAGTGCAGGTATCTAAAAAAAATTGTCTTTGCCTGGCCGCAACACATCTAGCAAAAGAAAGCCAATTGGTTTCAATGTTAAACTGCTGTTACAGCTTGGATTCCTCCTCCACAACAGCACTAATCAAACAGGTGGTAAGGAGGTAGGGGAACTCAGGCACATAACAGGTTATGTAGAAAGTAAAAACAGGGTCAGTCAAAATGGACTCAAATGTCTATACGCCAATGCACAGAGTATGAGGAATAAATAGGGTGAATTAGAAATTCAAGTAAATGAGGAGAGATATAATATTGTTGCCATTGTAGAAACTTGGTGGGGTGAAACTCAAAAATGGAATACACAGCTAGAGGGATTTAAATTATTTAAAAGAAACAGATGAAATAAAAGAGGTGAAGTTGCACTATATATAAGAAATAACTGCATGTCTACAGAAATAGAGCACAATGATGAAAACTTTCTTGAATGCATTTGGGTCAATATAAAGGGGAGGAAATGACATTGCCACAGGTGTACACTATAGGCCAGGGCTTTTCAACCAGTGGTACGGGTACCACCTGTGGTACATTGGTACCTGGCAGATGGTACGCGACCATCCTAGAAAAGTGGTAGCGGGGGAGGGGAATAAGCTGAACCAGTGGCAGCACTGCACAAGCCTGAGTGAGAGATGGCTGGAGCTGCAGGGCTGTCAGGGTTCAGAGGAAGCGCCAGGATCAGCTTCTTCAGGGGAAGTGGAAGCACCAGGATCAGTGCCAGGATCCAGCTGGAGCTCAGTGCTGATCCTGGCACTTCTGCTGAGCCCAGAAAAAGCACCAATCAGCTGGAATGTTACAGCATCTCCAGGGTCTTGAGATTTACATTCAGATGCTTAGCAATTGATTTATATTTATGATGGTTACAGTGTCCCAGGGCCATGTGAAGTGACCAAAACCTGCTGCAACCACCCAGCAGATGAGGGGAATAAAAACCAAACACCCCTCACCCTACCCCTGCTGCCAATCCTCAACAGAAATGCTCATAACAATGAAAACCTTGGATAGGAGGAAGAGCACTGCTGGGTGGGCAGGCAGGTGTCTTGCTTGGCTGTGGCTTGGGGGACACTTTTTTCAGTGCCATTGTAACTTTGAACAGTCACTAAGCAAACTGTTGTAAGTCGTGAACTACCTGTACTTTATCACTTTTTTTCCTTTTTTTTTTGGTCATCAAGGTTTGACACCTTGCTAGGCAACTAGTGGTACTCAGATATTGCCATATCCTAAAAGTGGTACAAGGGTGAAAAGGTTGAAAAGCCCTGCTATAGGCCACCTAACCAGAGAAAATAGATGAACTTTTTGCTAGTCAGTTAACTAAGGTATATAGGAAGCACAGCACAATAGTAATAGGGGACTTTAACTACCCTGACATCAACTGGGAGACAAACTCTGCACCAAGTGGAAGGTCAAACAGGTTCCGGACAAATCTAGCAGACAACTCTGTCTCCCAAAAAGTAGAGAAGGGAACTAGGGGATCAGCCATATCGGACTTAATTTTTCACTAATGAGAATCCCTCTACTTCCTTACTACCTGTTTGATTAGATGAAATGATAGAAGTGCTGAAGCTACAGGAACCTTGGGGGGGGGCGTGATCATGAAATATTTGAATTCAACATTATGCAAACACAAGCAGTAGAACAAAGTCAAACTAGAGTCTTGGACTTTAAGAGAGGTAATTTCAATAAACTTAGAGAAGGATTCCATGGATGAGAATCCTCCAGGGCAAAAAAAACCAAGAAGCTTGGGAAACTCTGAAAACTGAGATTATAAAAGCCCAGTCTAGCACAATACCAATGAAGAAGAAAAATAACAGCTCTCAAAAGAAACCAGTATGACTGCATAAAGAACTCTCTGATAAATTAAAAGACAAAAAGGACAAGTATAAAAAGTGGAAAGAGGGATACATAACTAAGGCAGAATATCAGCAAATAGCCCGAGCCTGCAAAAATGATGTAAGGAAAGTTAAGGCTCAAAATGAACTAAGCCTTGTGACAAAAGTTATAAATAACAAAAAAAGCTTGTTTCAACATATAAAAAACAAGAAAAAGTCAAGGAAATGATTGGTCTACTAATGGGAGAAAGTGCCACAAAGGTGACAAGCAACAGGGAGAAAGCATAACTGCTTAACTTGTTTTTTATATCCATCTTTACACAAAAGGAAAAAAACCTATCAAAAATTATTGCATTGTTTAAATAGATTAATCTGTTTATGAACAATTCTAATATGAATACATAGGATTTTAAATTTCTTTCAGCTATGACATCATTAAATCATTTTCAGTACTTTTCATAATTCAAATGTCATTATAAATCCATAAATCAGTCTGAGTATCTTAAAGTAGGGATAAGTCCCAAATATGCCTTACAAAAACTTATGCTTAGATTTATTTTCTTTAAAAAAAAGAAAGAAAGAACAATTTGGAGAAAGCCAAGTCCACTAAAACAAAGGGCCCAAGTTTGCTATTTGTAGTGTTCTAGCTGAAATATATACAACATAAATTGTTTAGAATAAATGTGCTTTATATTACATTGCCAGATTGCCATGGGATTTTGATATGTTAACTTTGCTCTAAACTTGCTCAACAGATTGAAATGAAAATCCTCAATCTCTCAAGATTACAACAGGCTGTATATTCTGTCAAATATTGTGTACAGCTTAAAATACCTTCCCATTAAGACAGAACCAATTTCTCTTTTTCCTCAAATGTGTGGTCTAAGATAAAATGTACAATGAAGTGAAGGCAGGTGCTAGTTTCCTAAAAATGATGGTTGTGCATAATCCTCCATATTGATTATATTTCATTGTTTTCTTGTTCTTACCCAAATTGCAAGCATACCTGTAAGGCAGCAAGGAGGATGCCACAAGCAATAGAAACACTGATCTCATTGTAGTAGTGAGTTTTCTTTTTCCCATCTGGAAGTATTCCATAAACCTGCTTGAAAATGAGAATCAGGTAGGGAGCTGTATCCAAATATTCTTTGATCCAGTTTGTCCTAAGACAGAGTCAATTTTAAACAGCTGTTTAGCGTAAAATATTTGCAATAGTTATAAAATCAAACGTATTATAAAATAAAAGTCTAGTTGAAAATCTTCTACAAAATCTTTTGAAAACTGCGGGATATAACACCTACATTTTTTTCTATTTAAACAAAAAACAAAAAACCTTGCATTGTGTTCAGCGCCTTGGCTGGGACAGCACATCTTTGACTTCTCCTGTTTCAATCACAGTTGTAATAAACTGGTTGTTATAAAATGTTTGGTAAGAGATCAAGTGGAATTTGATATTTTTAAGGGGAGAAAATATCTGGAAAGAGATTTATTTAAATGCATAAACAAATTGAAATGTATTTTCAAATCTGATAGAAAATAAATATAGTGGGGGCATGGTACCATTTTAAAAATTTGCTAACCTTCATTTCAGAATTAAAATAAAAACATTTATTTCACGATAAATTAGATGGTATATAATCACATGATTGTATGAAAGGATGTATATGACAAAGGTCATCTTTAGGAATATGTATTGGAACTCAGGAAAAAGATGACACTAATAGGCTAGATTTTTATTGATCCTTATATATCCATAATCTAAGAAAGATAATGATCACTCCCTCCAAGTTGCAGCAATCATCCTATTGATACCTCAGCCTTTTTAAGTCATTAACCCATCTGTCTCCCATCCTTTTCATGTAGTTCATTTCTTCCTCTTCTTCAATGATTTCCCGGATTTTATGCTTTACTTCTTTATTGTTGACAACCACAAAGGTCCAAGGTTCAGTATGTGCCCCACTAGGAGATGTTCCTTTAATTGAAATAAAAAGGAAATATTATTGGATTAAAAAATAAATCTACCTGATGATCCTCTAATAAAAGAAAAAGTAGGCTTCACAGCTTTGAAGTTTACCGCATCTCTTTTGGAACTGGGGTATAAGTATGTGCTAAGATTATGTGACTCATAGAGACGATATGCTTCCAAACAATTATCTTATTCATATGTTTAATACTGCTGTTTATTTCCATTTCACCTTATATGAGCTCCCCTAGAATATTGTATCTTAGAGATGCACTTCCTGAGGCTATGTGGTTTATACCCAAAGCCTGTATTATAATCAAAAAATAATTTACACAAGTACAAGCAAGCAGTTGTATTTATCTTAATTCAACTTAGTAGACCTCCTTCTTACCATATGGACACATGCTCTTTTCTTATTTAAATGAGCAGTGTGGGAATTATTGAGGAAAATTGCAAAGAGTCTATGTCACAGCTCACTTACATTGGCCTAGTTTTGTAATATAGCTTATTCATTGTGGTCCATATTTTTCACACAATCTTGATAATATGCAAATTCTTCCACAATTTAGGCCAGTGCAAGACTATGAATACAGACCACACACATGTCTGTTTGTCTGTCTATCATCATTATCTATCTATCTATCTATCTATCTATCTATCTATCTATCTATCTATCTCTATTTTTCTATCATCCATCATGTTGGGAGAGAAATTTTGAAAGATACTGAAACCAAGACTGAATCATTATAGGAAGATTTGCACATAGCGCACCATCTGCTTACTAATATTGTTCATTCCTATACAATATCCTTTTGACTAATATTTTTGAAGTGAAAAATAACAGGATGCTAGAGTAGCTACTCTAGATTTTAATTATTTCCAAGAAATCCATTCACAAAGGGTATTACCTGCAGCTTTAATCACATTGTCAATTACTTCTCTTGGAACTGGCTCATCACTGATGAATCTAACAGATCGTCTCTTTTTGAGAAGCTCATAAAAATCCTTTGATCTTTTGACCATGTCTTCTTCAGAGTAACGCTCAGTTGAAAAAGGGACATGAACTGATTCATTCCATTCATCATCATCTGCAGGGGAAGGTGGAGGAAATAATACAAAAATAAACATAAAATAGGATAAAAGATTTCAAGTATTCCTTATGGGAAAGAAAAACTGTAATCTTTGGTCCTATTAACTGTATATCAACAAAGAATTTTTTGGGAAACAAGTAATATTTATAGAAGACTATCAGAAGTAATACCTTTTCCTACTTGTTGAGCCTTGGGGATGCATGCGGAAAAAGGCAAGTTTCTGGCACCTCCATATAGAGCTAGGAAACAACAACAATCCTGGCTAAAATTTTGCAGAACCATTGCCTTAAAATGAGTGTAAACCAGGAATGGCCTATGGAAAGTATCAAAGTGTAGCTTCATTGCTTAAATGAAGTGTAGCTTCAATTGTGCTTTAAGGTAGGAGCTGGACCTTAAAAACCTAGAGAACATCAGATTTGTTTTTCCTGTTATTGACAATATTTGACTGATCAATCTCTGGGCACTAACTTTATCTGAGAGCAGGGGTGTAAGTAAATATTGCCTCTGTGTCCTGAGGCAAATATCTTAATGGCTACCTCAAAGGTGATGGAGTTCCAGTGTTAAGCCTCCCTGGCTATAGTTATTCAGGCTGGAGTAAAGGAAAAGTGTCACACAAGTGCTTCTTCCCACCAGCAGCACTGACCCTAAGTCTCATGAGTAAAGGGTGAAGGAAGCGAGCACTGAGAAATACGAAGCGCTGAAAGCAATACTTCCATCCTGTAGTCCAGGCCTTTCTCAGCCACTTCCAGGCAATCCAAATGACTAGGGGAGGAAGAAGATACTGGAGGAAGTGTCATTGCTGCTGCTGACTGAAGCAACAGCTAATTCAAGAATGGGATGATTATGCTAATATCACTTTGGTGCCAAATCAAACGGTTCATGTTTGCGTAAGCTTTTAAAAGTTTTCAACCAGTTTGCCTTGATTTGTTGATCAGTATAGCTCGTTTGCTGATGAATTAGTTGTTTTATGCTCTGACTGCTGAAATTTTATTTTTGCACCGTTTTAAAAATCTATGCATGCTACTATTCTATTGCAGATGAAACTGCAGTTTACAATGTTTGAAAAGTACAAAAGAAAAGAAAAGATGCGAGCAGCTGCAAAATGATTTCTCTCTTTACATTCTAATCTAAGCTGTACAGAAAAACACATTCTTTTTTTTCTAAATAGTGTAACAATGTATTATTTCAGCTAAGTGTTTTGTGTCTTTCATAGTAAAAAGAGGCAGAAAGAAATGCCTTCCATTTCTTTAATTTCCAAACAAAAGAATCAGTGGAGGAGGGCTACTAATGACATAGGATGTTCCTCATGCTGTTTGTTTAGTGCCTAAGAAGGGCTTCCTACTTTGCCAGTTAAATTTGTTATATGGCAAATCATCAATGTTCATGAATCCTTAAGAAAACATCTTTTTGATCAAACATAAAGGAGGCTGAAATGATCCATGGGTTAAACATAGGAGAACAAAACTGACCCCTAGCAGAAAAGGCCATGATACTAAAACACTGTGTTCTGTGCACTTGCCACTTAATGTTTTGAAGATAGTGCTCTGGGTTGTTTTCTTTGGATGCTGGCAGGACTTTAAAAAGTGCTTTAACTTTTCACTCTCTGCCATCATACACTATTAAGTGACTCTTCTGAATGCACCCAAACCATACGGTTGCTTAAAAGCCGTGAACCTCTGGCTTTTATCAGCATGACTAAAAACTGATCACAGAATGCAAGTATGACTTTTTCATCCTACTAATCAACACACGATGTGGTATGAGTTCTGTCCATTTTCTCATTTCTTCATTGCAAAGCTTTCTGTTACCACCCTCACAACCCAAACCAGGAAAACAACTGAGAAAGGGAAGAAAACTTGTAAGACAAGGTTCTCTTCCAGATTTTTTTTCCCCAACAGCAGTCTCACATGAAAAGACATATTCCTACTATTCTTAAATGGAATGCATATTTGGCCCAGGACCTATGCAACAAATATAAGGAAATTCCAAAGAAGACTGACTCCTAAAGACTTTAGAAGAACATTAGTTCATGGGTCCATCCAGCTAAAGAGCAGAGATAACTCAGGCCTAAAGCAAGAGTCAGTCAATGGACTCCTTTCCCCTCTGGAGCATATCTTTTATAAGAGAAGGAGTAGTATTGGCTACTTTGCAAAGCTTATAGGTTGCCCTCCTCCCAACACAGCCAGGAGTGTTAGAATTGGTCATCTGGACAAAAGAAACCAAAATCCTGCATGAACCAGCAATGCTCATTCTGGAAAGGCATCCAGCCTTGAGCACATAACCACCCTATCAGAACAGATTGGCTTGACTGCCAGTTTTGGGTTGCAGTGGCTGCAGGTACACAAAGAGGCTTCTCTCTTCTTTATCTGCCTTTCCTCTGCCAGTAGACCCTTAATTGGGTCAAAAGGTCACCCTGGAGGGATGACTACCGATGAGGAGGACTCTCGTTGATTGCGGGGGGAGGCAGCTCCCTCCTTGGTCCGAGGCAGCTCCTCAGGGCCGACGGAGAAAAGATTGGCCAGTAACATGGCCAATCATTTAGCTGCTCCAGCCGAAAGTTGAAAGAACATCTAAGTGTTAAGAAACCATCGTGGATGATCCCGGTGAGACTTTTCCCTCTCTCTTTTTACTCTCCTGTTAAAAGCTTTTGGGAATTACTCCCCTGCTTTGAAAGAGCTGCCTTTGTTTATCTGGGGAAAAGAGCTTTCCATAACAAAGGAAAAACTTTTTACTGACTATTTTTATTTTTGGTTACTTGGGGGCCCTGGAAAAATTCTTATCATAAAACTTTATTATTATATCTTCTAAGCTGGAGAATATTGTTTTCCTATGTCTTGGACTTATTTTTTAAAGGGATAAATCTTACTGTTTGAAAAAAAACTATGAGAATCCGGAAAAGAGACTCCATAGCTTTTTGACTTTGCTAAGCTCATTCTTGATGTCTGGAAGAGACTTTCATAGTTTACTGAGGACATCTTGTGGAGAAATGTAAAACTGCAACCATCTCTTGTTTCTGTTACTACTGAAATGGTGAGAAACCATATTCACCACTCAACTGTAAACTCATACTGGAAAAAAATTATGAAGCTACTGAGGAAATATGTTCCCAAATAAGAGAGAGAACTGCAGAAATAATAAACAGAAATTCTACTGTGGACTTACAAACTGACCTTCAGACTCTATTTGATCATTCAACAGACCAAAAAGCAATAGAAGAGGAATTAATTTACATACAACCTATGGAGACTTTGGATGACCAGAAAATGAATATAACTAAACTATTTACAATTGCAAAACTAACAGAAATGGACTTGAACTTACAACTGTTGGAGAACTATGACAATCTTGATAATTATCTACTAATTATAAAATTGGACATGATCGAGTGTTTTATCCAGCAGGCAGGAGCCAGGCATCAAAAACAGAGGATGGGAGGTCTTTTACTGATCCAAATGACATTACAAGCAATAATGGGAGATCTATTTGCTGAAATAGAGGCTTTGTTATGGAAACCTGCTTGGCATAAAAAGAAAGCCAGAATAAGACTAAAAAGAGAAATTTAAAATTATATGTAATGGATTAAAAAAGTTTTGAGAAATATGGATTGATTTAATGACTAAGATTTAGAGTTGAAAATTTGTGATTATTAGAATATATATGTTAAACAGAGTAAGAATGCACTTTTTGGAATAATATGTTTATTTGTATCAAAATTATTTTGTAATGGAATGAGAATAAGAATATGAAAGAGGTTTTTAGAAATTCAGATTGCTTTAACAACTAATTTAGTGTGTTAAGTTAGTAAGATGATGTTTTGTGTAATAATAGGTGTGTTCTTTTTTCAGACATGATAATTATTTGAATGAGATTTAAATGCTATCTGAAGAAATAAGAGAGATTTGTGATAAAATTAATGAGTATGAGAGTATGAATTAGAATATATCTGGATTAGTATTTTAGAAGGGATACCTGAAGTGATAATATGTTTATCTAAGATTAAATTGGACTATGGTAACTGTAAATTAATAAAGTTCAAAACAGGATTAGGATTTATAGATATGTAATGTAGAAATGGATTATGTTAAATAGCTTATATTATTTGAGGGAAATAGAGAGGGAACATTTAATGTATTTACTTGAGCTATTATATGATTTTGTTTTTGGATGATTGATCACCTAACCACCACAGTGTGTCTTGAGCATTCTGTTGTAAAAGTTAAAAAACCAATAAAATTTGTTATAAAAAAAGAACAGATTGGGTTGACATTTCTTTCACTTTGTTTTCCACATTTGGAATAATTCACAGTTCTTTGGGCTTTTTAGTAAATTAAACCAGGAAAGACAAGGCATGCATAAAGCTGCATCTAGTTATTTGCACACCATGGAAAAGCTCCTCATTTGTGATTAAGCACATTCCATTGCCTTCCATCTAGGTAGGAATACGTTGTACTGAATTTTCAAGGACATACATTACAATAAAAATGTAGAAGCACAGTGTTAATAATTGACAATAAAGTGCTTTTGTCAATAACATACACGCTGTTGCTGCTTTCTTTCCCCATAACTCAGATCAGCTTCACAGTTATTACTCTACTTAACCAAAAAGGAGGACCACAAGCTATGTTAGCCTTGCAAGGTAATCCAGAAAGATTAACAGCAAAGATTAACTGCTCTATCTTTATTGTAAGGGGTTTTTCCCCCTCCTGTTCAATCATATCTGATTCTTGGAGATTGCATGGACATGTGCCTGCAGTTTTCCTGGCAAGGTTTTTCAGAAATAGTTTGCCATTGCCTCCTTCCTAGGGCTAAGAGAAAGTGACTGGCCTAAGGTCACCCAGTTGGCTTCATGCCCAAAGCGGGACTAGAACTCATAATCTCCTAGTTTCTAATCCAATGCCTTAACCACTACACCAAACTAGCTCTCACTATAAGGTCACATTAACAGAACCTTACAAGTCTGAAAGTATTCCTTCCATTGCTGACTTTTACTTTCCCCAAAACTAAGGAGGGTCCCTTCTGAGACACTTTCACTACCTCTCCTCATTCAAATTCAAATTTTATTAAACTATTGTCTAGGTTGCAGTTCTTCTTCCTGTCTCCCAAGGTCATTCCCATATATCATTTCATGCTAAGAGGCTGCTATTGCCACTTTTGTCTCCTCTTGGAGCCCATCAAAAACACCAGACACCACACCAGCACTATTTCATTTCTTTAACCACCTCATAGTTTGGTCTTCAGCTGATTAGGAGTTACAGATTAACACCAAAACACAAATAATTAAACATTAGTATAAAGCAGCCTTTCCCAACCTGTTCTTCTCCAGATGTGATCAAATCCCCCCCCCAAAAAATTCTCAGCCAGGAATAGTCTTTCATACCTTCATACTCTGCATGTAAATCAGTCCCATCTTTTAAGCCTTCTTCTTCCCATGGGCAAGGCACAGCCTTTTTGCTAGTTGCGCTCAGCAGTGTCTTGGGAGTTTTCCTACTGTTTCTGAATATTATCCCTATCAAGACACAGATTAGTGCCACCACTGCTGGAGTTAATAAAGAAAACATCATAATCAATCAATATCAGATGTGGTATCACAAGTCCTCACACAGCAAATTCTTCTTGTCAAGAACAAAATTGAAAACAAATAGCACAAAAAGAATTAGAACCACCCACTTAGGGGGTTTTGGCCTCTTGATTTCCTGAAGGCAGAACTTTCTGAAGTTGCTCTTCAACCTTTAACAAGATCTGGCTTCTTTCCCAGAATTAAGGCTGTTTGTTTTAATTCTATTGCAAAAGCTGACCCCAAGTTACATTAAGTTGAACCACACCACTTTAACTGCTACTATGTTCTTGGAAATTCATGAGCCAGTATATAGAGCTTGGACAACTCTGAAGGTTGAGCAAAAAAAAGTCCAATGAAAGATACTCAAAACCATTCTAACTGGACCAGGAATAAGTCACAGGCTTTCCTCTATATATTTTATTAATTTATTCATTTATAGAATTTATTGACTGCCCATCTTACTTCAGGGTAACTCTGATCTATTTTAGACCAGGGGTTCTTAAGTCTTTTGTCATCTTACCTCCCTTTAGTGCAGTGCTTCTCAAATAGTGGGGCGCGCCCCCCAGGGGGGGCACGAGGCTCCGTAAAGGGGGGCTCGTTTGACCTCGGCAAATACTGTCATATTGGATTTCTAGATCGGATCATCCGACTCACTCGCAAGCGGCATCCCACACGGCATTGGTTGCCTAGCGACTCTAGAGCTGAAGAGAGGGAGCAGCGCGGCGCGAACACTGAAGATTGTCCCAGCGCAGCCCCAGTAGCAGCCCGACGCGGAGGACAACATGACCGCCAACGCACGTGACACATGCAAAGGACCCGATTGGATAGACATGATGCTCTATCCTGATTGGCCAAACCCGCCCATGTGACTTTTAGACCCGGAAATCGGTCCTCTGTACAGAAAAAATTTTTTTAACAGGGATGAGAAGACAGGCGGAGAGAGAAGGAGAGAAGGAGATAAAAGAAAGTCTTCCGAAGGCTTCTCTGCTGTTGCTGCTCTGAAAACCAAATACAGGTCTCGGCTACACATTGAGAAGGAGCTGAGAGTTGCTGTGTCCTGCTTCAAACCCCGCTTCGAAAAGCTATGCATTGAAAAACGTGCACATTTAATCACCTCTGATTAAAAAAATCAGCTCAAATTATTTTATATATTTTTGTTTTGCAGGTTAAAGTTTTTTTTTAATATTGTGCTTCTTTAAATCTTTTCTGCTACAGTTACTAAAGCTATTCTTTGTTGTAAATTGATCCACATTTCTTTCTTTTTTTATTCTCATATACGTTAATAAAGATACAGTGTTATGCAGAGGTGTATTTATAACAATTTTATAGACAAATGATACTATTTACAGTTGCGCGGGGGGCGCGAAATGTTTTCTTCTTCCTAGGGGGGCATGACAGAAAATAATTGAGAAGCACTGCTTTAGTGTAATCTTAATGAACACACCTCTGTACCCAAATATCAAAATGAACACAAATGAACTATGAAAAGAATACAATGACACTTTGGAAAAGATGGATTTATTGTAGCAATGTAAATACTAAGGAGAAACTTCCTGACAGTTAGAACAATTAACCAGTGAAACAACCTGCCTCCAGAAGCGGTGAATGCTCCAACACTGCAAGTTTTTAAGAAGAGACTGGACAGCCATTTGTCCGAAATGGTACAGGGTTTCCTGCCTGAGCAGGGGGTTGGACTAGATGACCTCCAAGGTCCCTTCCAACTTTATTATTATTATTATTATTATTATTATTATTATTATTATTATTATTATTATTATTATTATTATTATTGATCATCGCACAGTCAGCCAGATGTTCAGACTGGATTTGGCATTTTGTCTATCTATCGAGTCCTTACCTAGGATCTGGGATAGGCAGATGTGGATGTTTGATGGTATTATAGATATTGTCGCAGGATGGAAGCAGTTCCTAGTAAGGCCGCCTTTTGCAATTGACTAATAGCGAATTTGTCAATGTCAATGGTGTTCAAGTGGTTCTCCAGTTGTTTTGGGATTGCACCCAAGGAGCCTATTACTATTGGTACTACCCTTGCTTGCTTTTGCCACAGTCTTTCTATTTCTATTTGTAGGTCTTTGTATTTTGTTATCTTCTCCAGTTCTTTCTCTTCTATTCTGCTATCTCCAGGCACTGCCACGTCCACTATCCAGACTTTTTTGCCTTTCTTATCGACAATTGTTAAGTCTGGGGTGTTATGTTGCAGGTGCTTGTCTGTTGAATTCTGAAGTCCCAGAGCAGTTTAATTTTATCATTTTCTATGACTTTCTCTATTTTATGATCCCACCAGTTTTTGCTTACAGGCAAATGATATTTTTTGCAGATCTTCCAATGCACCATTGTTGCTACTTTGTCATGTCGCTGCTTGTAATCAGTCTGTGCAATCTTCTTGCAACAGCTTACCAATTGGTCCACTGTTTCTTCAGCTTCTTTGCATAGGCGGCACTTACTGTCTGTTGCTGTCTTCTCAATTTTGACTTTATATGAATTTGTCCTTAAGGCTTGGTCTTGTGCAGCCAGAATTAGTCCCTCGGTCTCTTTCTTCAATTTTCCTGCTCTTAGCCATTGCCAGGTCTTGTTAATATCTGCTTTCCCAGCTATTTTTTTAAAGTATTGGCCATGTAGTGCTTTGTCTTCCCATGCCTCTATTTTTTTATTATTATCGATCATCGCACAGTCAGCCAGATGTTCAGACTGGATTTGGCATTTTGTCTACCTATCGAGTCCTTACCCAGGACCTGGGATAGGCAGATGTGGATGTTTGATGGTATTACAGATATCGTCGCAGGATGGAAGCAGTTCCTAATAAGGCCGCCTTTTGCAATTGACTAATAGCGAATTTGTCAATGCCAATTGTGTTCAAGTGGTGCTCCAGTTGTTTTGGGATTGCACCCAAGGAGCCTATGACTATTGGTACTACCCTTGCTTGCTTTTGCCACAGTCTTTCTATTTCTATTTGTAGGTCTTTGTATTATTATTATTATTATTATTATTATTATTATTATTATTATTATTATTATACTAAAAGATTCTTCACAGCTTCTCTGGTCTCTGTTTGCACTTCCTCAAAAGAGGTACACCTCACAGTTTGGGAAGCCCTGTCTTAGACTATAAATCACTGAAGAGGTCATCTGGTGTCCCTGGCCATCCAAATAGCATAGTGCCTAAAGTTGGAGAAATTATGTTGCTGTAGGAAGTAGAAGTGTTCAGTGCCAGGGTAAACTGGCTCAAAATTGGAGGATTTAAAAAACAGATATTCTCACTTATTGCAGAGAATTATTTTGGAGCCTTAGATAATGCCAGTAAATATATTCTAATTTTAAATGGTTAGGTTTTTCAGAACTAACGAAGGTCCTTTTTATGTGAGGGTTTCTGCATTTTCACAGTGTCCAACATATTGAATAGACATCTGATGTCACCATTAAAGCTGATGCTTTCTTTCTACTATCAATCTTTGGAGCCATTACAGGGCTTGTATTGCACATTGGAAGCCCATAAAAGTCTTCACTGAAGGGCTTCTGTTTCATAGTTACCTTTACTCTGTCAATAGCAGTCTGGCACTGCTATTAATATGCAAAAATCTAATGCAAATCAGGATGTTTTCAACGTTAATAATACTCAGAAGCAGCTCAGGCAGATACCTTCTAATTCACTGGAATGCAAGAAGAAAAAGTAGGAGATTACAGCAAAGCAAGATTCTGTTATTATAGCCTCAATAAAAGCAGTTATAGCCTTCCTGTGGGATTGATGATTTGATCTAATGGACCGACATTTTATTACATCTTGACCTAGGCCAGTGGCAGACATCATGAGACTGTGCCAATAGTTATTTATGTTTTATTATTACTGGAATTGTAAGTCTCCCCAATTGCCTTTTTGGCATAGTGTTGGCCCTATGGAATAGCATCCTCTTGGGGATTTGCATGACCCCCAACCCTGATAGTTTTTTGTAAAGCAACAAAGACCTGCCTCCAGCTTTCATTCAGAATTCCTCCATGTTATCAGTAACATGAAACAATGGAGCTCTATAGCAAACCACTAGAGGGTGTGAAAACACTGCAGGAAAGTGTATCTCACAGAACAGTAGCGTCTAATACTACCAAAACACACAGGCATAAGGAAATCCAGGCACTTTTCTTCCTCAAATAAGAAAATATTTATAATAAGGTACTGTAAATCATTTCTAAGAAAATGTAGTGCCTGCCTTGAAATAAATCACATAAATATATTCAACTAAGTTCAAGAGACCTCACATCTTATTTATATGTTATCCAGATAATCAGCCATGTCTTCCTTGAATTCATGTTTTACCTGTGTAGAAAACATGACTGAAATACTCATAATGGTTTGCCATTTTTCTCCAACTTCATTAGATAAATATTACATGTGACTAATAGAATATCTGGTCATTGGGTATTTGAAAAACGTAGATGTGAACACGGTATAGGGGTTAAGGTATTGGTTCAGGAACAGGGAGACTCATGTTCAAATTCTGCCTCAGTCATGGAAGCTGACTGGATGACTTGGGATCAGTAATTCTCTTTTAGCCAACTTATCTAACGGGATTGTTGGTGTGAAATAAAAATGAACAAGAGATTGACCTAAGTTCCTGGAAGAAAAACGAACATGAATTAAATGAATGATCTCTGTCCTTTTCTCCCTCTAATTTATATTAGAAAGCAATGATTTCCTATAACAGGATACTGCTAGATAAACTACAGTAATCCAGTTTGAGTTGTCACTAGAGAATGCCCCACCAAGATAGATTTGTTTCTTCAGTTCAGAATAGCCCAAAATGTGCAGCACATTCTCTGGAGAGCGGGCACACAACCTCATTTAAGACACACTTCCATTTCATAGACATACCCACAAGGAATTCAGTTGGTTCATACGGGCTTGGCAGAACCGATACCTATTTTTTTTGTTGTTGAGTTTAGAGAACCGGTTATGATAAATCTGTATTTTGGGGGACACATGTGGTTTTCTTTCTTTTTTTAAAAAAATATATATTTTATTGATTTTTTGCAATAACAATCTTTGGTACTTGGTAAACAGCATGTTGTCGGGGTTCATATATTTGAAAAAACAATCAATAATTAATTTCTATAATTCCATGCTCAATATATTAATTAATAGTATGTTTCCTTGATGTTCCCTTCTTCCAATGGTATTCTCCTTTGTCAAAATATAATAATATTTTCAATGCATGCAAGGTTGGATGTAAACACTTTTTGTGTTTGTGCAAATAACAATGACATCCATATATAACATCTTTTCTAATTAACTTATGTTTCAGTTGTATTTCTAAAAGTCATCTTGTTCCGTCACTATGTGTCCTGTTTTCAAAATTCTTATTTAAATAAGAAACCAAATAGAAATGTGGCGCCTTCAATCATATCACTCAGGCAAAAACTAGGTGATGCTTCCCAGAGGTAATTTCAGGAATAGATGCTTCATCTCTCTAGTTTCCCGATTGCTGCATATGGGAAAGGGGGCGAGGCCACCAAGTATTAGCTGGGGTTGTGGCTAAGAGAACTGGTTGTTAAATTATTTGAATCCTATCACTGCCTCTCCTATGCCATGTCCACCAATTTTAGGAGAGATCCCAAAGATGTTGACCTCTATCTAGAGCCTTCTCATTGTCTTCTCACCACTTGCCACCCAAATACCCATAAGGAAAGAGAAGGGATTGCTGCAAAAGATCTTTGGACTCACTATCTGGAAGCATCTTTAATTTTATAGGTGCATCACCCATTCACATTTGATTTCTACCTTCTACATGGTTTCTGCAGAACAGATCAGTTTGAACAAGTCTGCCCTTCGAGGAGTCTGGCATTTGCAATATCGTGTCTCACAAATGCCTCTTCCAACCCTTACGCCTCAGGCAGGACAGGGAACCATTTCGTTGTTGTTATTTTCATCAGACACAAAGGATTTCCTTCCCCTGTCATAGGTATCCATGTGCCTCATCTGTCCTACTTTTTTTTTCTTTTTTCAGACAAATCAGCTCTTTTGATACCAAAGCTGAGGGGAGCACCAATGGTGCTCTTTCTTTTGATTCTAAACTGTAAATCTTTACCTTGGCGGGAGATGGCACCATCAGTCAGTGTGGCATAGGGTACCATATACCTTTGTGCCATCGCAGGCTCCCATTAGATAGGAGTCAAATGTTAATAAAATAATGCTTAGGATCATCCAGTGTGGATTAGATGGAAAAGAGAATGCCAGATGTTCAAGCTGGTTTTAGAAAAGGTTAAGGAACAAGCGATATTATTGCTGGATAATGACTGGAGAAAATCATAAAATACAAAGACCTTCAAATAGGAGAATATGTAGGAGATGACCAGGCTGAGCCCAAGGGTGGAGTCAAACACATCGTCAATCCCTGTGTCCCCAAATGAGACCTAAGTCCAGCCCTCCTTGAAGTCCATTGACTTTTATCTGGCACCAGTTGTCTTGATCATTAGTAGATCAGATTCTTATATATGTTGCATGGAATAAACTCAAAGTGCTTTTGAATTTTATCCTGGCTCCTGGGTTCTTGTGCCTTCTTGAACAACTGTGGCAAAAGAATGCAAATATGGCACCAGTAGTAAAATGCAATCGATGCAATCCCAAAATATCTGGAGCACCACTTGAACACCATCAGCATTGACAAAGTCACATTCAGTCAATTGCAAAAGACACCTTACTTGGAACAGCTTACATTCTGCAACAATACCTTTAACACCATCTATCTATCCAAGGTGCATGGGAAGGACTTGATAGGTGGATAAAAATGCCAAACCTAGTCTAAACATATGGCTGATTGTGCAATCAATCATAATAATGAATTAATATCCAGACTTCAGCATGTAGGTCTCCTGAATTGATTTATATGTTTAGGTATTTTAATCAATTTATACTTACTGCAACTGACAAGATCCTTACAGTTGCAGATACATACACAACCATATAATCAAAATTCTATGATAGAGGTTCCCAACTATGTACATACATACATGCATACATACAAATCTACATACATACCTATCTCATTTATACTGTGTTTTTAATAATTAAATATTCTTCCCCCTTTTCCCTTTTGTGATGATAAACGTAATAAACATAATACATGTAATGCCTTAATTCATTACTTATTCCATTACTTATTTCAATGATACTAATTACACCATATCTGCATCACTAGGAAATTATCCAGAACCCAGAATACACAGATAGCTTCTCCGGTAAACTGTCTCAAGGTGTAATAGGCATTCCAATGAACATCAATACATTTGAAACTTCACAGTGATTCTGACATATTACTATGTTCTGCTCAGTTCAGTGGGCAGAAACATCACAATGTTTGCCAAGATCGCAAACAGAAGCCTTTGAAAGCCAGATGGGTGGGAGGGAAGAAGGATGTATGATTGAATGAGGGTTTGGGAGCATAGATTGTAAACAGATGTCTTTAGGCTCAGACAGGTCTTTCAAAGCTAGTCCCTGAATGCAGGAACTGAGAGAAGAGCAATACAATGAATACTTGAGGGACCTCCTTACAGGGCAAAAGTGAAATAACAAAGATTTGCAAAGGCGTGGGGAATCTTGCAGAGGCATGGAAAACATTCCTGCATTACAAATGTCTTGTAAAGATCAACAGGAGTTAAAAAGTCTGTGAAATGATGCCATCAGTGCAGGAAAAATCAAACTCTCTGCAGAAAGGTCCTCCTGGATGATACTGGTATGATCAAGACACCATAAATGTTCTGCAAATGTGGCACAGTAAAAACAATTATTCAGGATGCCTTTTCTCCTATTCTCAGTAGCTTGCAAGTTTCCAAGCCAACATGAAAGTAAATCGCAATTGCAAGAGTATTGACTTGATTCATTATTCAGTTATTTACATTATTTTGCTTTGCTAGGAACTGCTGTACTGTTTCTTGCCGTCCCTTTACTGACATCCCTGGGAAGAGAAATGGTTCTCTGAGGAAAGTCCTTGTGCAAAATCCTACGTGCTAAGAAATGTCTACAGGCTTTTAAAAATCTGGTTTAGTTCATGCAGTCACTTAAGCAATTCTCTTTTTCAGGATTGACCATCGTCAATACAAGAGGGATTTGTTAGCATAAAAGGTAGCATTTGCTTATTTTCTTCCTCTTACACTGTGGGCTCAATATCTGAATTACCTGATAGACCAGCATTGCTGGCTGTGGAATTCTGGGAGTTGAAGTCCACATGCCTTAAAATTGTCAAGGTTGAGAAACACTGTGATAGACAGTTGCAGGTAAGGATTCTAGAGTGGTATCTGGGTTTGTTTTCCCTGGATCTGTGCTTTTTTATCTAGCCAATCTGGATCGGTCACCGGGACCAGAGGTTTAGTCTGAGCTTTTAGACTGGTGCCAGAGCCCATCCTTAGGGAACTTCTCTCTCACAAGAATGACCACAGATTGGACCCTGCAATATTATCCTAGGACACCTATATTTGCCTTCATTTGTATTTTATCAATTATCATATCAGCAACTCACAGTTTCAGGTTCTCCTACAGCAGCAATCCATCAAAATTGTACTAACAATTAAAACAGTGCCAGAAGCATCAGTTAATCAATTAAAACTTATCTTCTCCATCTGGGAAGATGAACCAACTCATTTCCTCAGTATTGATCATTCAGATATGCTTATCGCTATCTTTCAGAATCAATTTGCTTTCATTATAATTAAACAAGGGGAACTGAAAGAGCCCCCCCTCTCTCCCCCCCCCCTCTCTCTCTCTGTGTGTGTGTGTATGAAATTGAATATTGTACAAATCATTAATGGAATTACTTAATGGCTACCAAATAAATAATAAATAAATAATATTTTTCACTATCGGGATTCCTTCCATAAGACCAAAAACAGGCTGCAGGGGCAGCTCTTCGTACAGTGTATTCATACCTTTATTTAAAGCTGGTAATTTCCAAAGCCAAAACTACCATGCAAGCAATATTCATGTGCATTATTGTGTATCTTAGGGAACTTTGAGTAAAGACTTACCTGACTTGTGGACAAAACAGGAAACAAGCTAATATTGTTGTAATGAGTTTTATATTAATCATTCCTGTCGAAATGTGGCATATAAATCTAATAGTGTGTAAACCTGTTTAAACTAATAACTAATGAACTGATTCAATAATAGAAACCACAAATTTGATAAAACAGCTTGGATAAACAGAAATTTGGTTTATTTGCTCTTTTTCCTTCTGCTAAGGATTAGATCTAGATTTTTATGAATGTGTCTGTTTACCAGAATTAAAACCAGGAAAGAGAAAATACCTTCTCATTTTGGTCTTTCATATTTATAACAATAATGCAAAAATTATATAACTATTTCAGACTCGAACATAATCTAGGATAATTCATTCTGAGGGAAAAATCATTATTAAATTTATACTTTTAGTTAATTGATAATGACTGCCAACATTTGGTGCCATGCGATGTACAGTATGTTACATAATTGATTTCTTTTGAATGTATTTATTTTTCAGCAGAAACATTAATGGAACCACTAACAGTTACGAAGACTTAATGTATTGAAAATAGGTCGTTTTAGGGCATATTCACAAACGTCCTGCCTTAGATGGATTATTGGACTTTCTTGACATATTTGGAAGAGTCCCTTATTAGTCAATAGGAGAATAAACCTATTAGCACCTTTTCCAATTAATAAATAAAGGATAATATAGCAGATCACAAAGTGACCATTTGGGGGGGGGGAGAGAGATTTCAACACACCATTGCTAACTGCTGAACTCGTGTATATCAAAGGTTTTCAAGAATCTCAAAAGTTCTCAACAAACACAATGAGTTTTTAATGCATTGCAATTATTAATTAATAAGGTACTTGCAATCTGTTTCTCCTGTAACCTGTATAACTAACCTATCTTCCTCTTTTTTCCCCTCAATATACCTCTAAAGCACAATTTGAAAAAGAGAGCTCTTTTCTCTCACAGGCAAGCATGGAGAGGGAAAAAAAGGTGTTTTTTTTCAAATAAGAGGAAAATTACAGGAAAATTAAAGCTCAGTTTTACGGCCATATACCAAATTTCATAGACATCATTCAGGTCTGATCATCTAAGAAAGCTCAGAATAAAGCTAAATTTTCTTTTGATCCCTAAGGTTTCTCCACTTCCCAAGTATGATTGATTGATCAGACTTATATTCTGCCACAAGCAAAAGCACTGTTGCCGGTTCACACATCAATAGAAGTACAATGAAACATCCATTATAAAAGAATATAAAATAACATAATCCAAAGCAACACAGTAATCGGTCACTTTAATGGTATTAGTTCATCTCAAAGATTCTTAAGAATTACTCATAGCCTGAGGAAAACCAGGAGAATGGGGCAGAATGAGGCAGATCAAATGGGGCAAGGGCTACTCCAGAGTGCAGATACACTTATTCATGCTTATAAGTGTAGACGCACAGACATGTCAAAACAGACATGTCTAGTAGGCATGTCACTTCCATTACTTCAGGAAAGTGGGGAAGCACAAACAGATTTGCCTATGGGTCAAGATCAGACTGATTTGAAAGCACTACTGTTGTTCATTTACTTCAGTGCTCTCCGAATCCTTCTCTCCACCTTTTTGTTTTTTCTAGTTGTGAAGCCATCCTTTGAGTTGTTCAGAGACAAACCAAATAAAGATTGGAGCTTCATGCAGGCCCAGATTCTGAATGGCGGAGGTTCCAATCTATGTTGAGAACTCAGTGCATTTTCTTATATATTATCCATTGTCTCTGTTTTATTATGCCATTTTTGACATCAGTTGTAGTTTTAAGAACCCTGTTGGCTGAGGATAACAATACACCTTTCATGCAAAAAATATGGAACTGATTCTTAAACTGCATAAGGTTCTCACACGGGTGTTTTGGGTGCTAGTAAGAGAAAAGCAAATTCTATTTCATCAAGTGAAAATGAAAATACACTCTGTGGCAGAAAGGCTCTTATCTGCACCAGGATTGGTTTAGTTTCCCTCCATACTCTATCTTAAACAACTATTAAATATCAGTTGCCCTAGTTTAAGTTTTGTAATGAATGCTATTATATATGCATCAACCAGTTTGGTCTAGTGGAGAAGATGCTGGACTAAGAGCAAGGAAACCTTAATGCTAGTCTTGCCATAGGCAAAACAGCCAGCTAGATAACTCCAGACCAGTCATTCCCTATTAAGGCTAGAGAAAAGACAGTGACATTTGAAAATGCTGCCTAGAAAATTGCATTAATTTATCCATGTAATCACCAGACATTTGACTTGGCAAAAAAAAAAAAAAAAGTATAAGCAGCCTCTGTGAACTGTGTACAGATAGTCCTCAACTTACAATAATACATTTAGTGACTGCTCAAAGTTACGACACTGAAAAAGCACTAATGCCCAGTTTTCACACTTGAGACCATTGCAGCATCCCCATGGTCACATGATCAAAATTCAGATGCTTGGCAGGTGACTCATATTTACAACAGTTTCAGTGTCCTGGGGTCATGTGATTACCTTTTATGACCTTCTGACAAGTAAAGTCAATGGGGAAACCAGATTCACTTAACAACCATGTTACTAAATTAACAACTGCAGTGATTCACTTAACAACTGTGGAAAGAAAGTTTGTAAAAGGGGGCAGAATTCACTTAATAAATGTCTCACTTAGCAACAGAAATTTTGGACTCGGTTGTGGTTATAAGTCGAAGAACATCTGTACTGAGGGAGTGGCTCAATAAAATTATTATTATGGTTAGTCGTGCAGTCAGCTAGATGTTTAGACTGAATCTGGCATTTTTATCTACCTATCAAGTCCTTCCCAAGGATCCAGGATAGGCAGATATTCTTGTGTGATGGTTTTAAAGGTACTGTTGCAGGATGTAAGCTATTCCAAGTAAAGCTGCCTTTTACTATTGACTGATGGTAATGGTCAAAGAGCCGGTAATGGTCAGTTCTGTGGCATGAGGCAGAAGTTGGCAACCTTCCCTGCTGGCTTCTCCATTGACTTTCTGGGGAAGCCAGCAGAGAAGATTGCAAATGATGATCACATGATTGCAGAGCCATTGGCAACCAGTTGTAAGTCCAAACAGAATGCCAAGCTCACAGACTGTGATCATGTGACTTCAGAGGAGATGGTGCAATGTTTTGCATTGGCTGGAAGTGCTTTATGGGTTGTAAAGCACCCATTCTGTGCCCTTTATAATTCTAGGCCATTATTAAATCAAGGACTACCTATCTACACTGACATTACGTCTTTATCTATCTCTGCTGTTAATAATTTTCCCATTCTTCAAGATACAAGCTATCTTGAGCCCTTCTATATATACATATATACACATGCATGTGAAGAGGAAACTGGAGGCACAAAATGCTGCATATTGTTAGGAACATTCCCATCATTACAAATTATCATGAAGTATTATTATATTCAGGAATCTAAATAATAAGAATATTGCTCAATTTTTCTAAATTAACAGAGAAGGTAGTATTCTCTGCCATTCCATACAGCAAATATAAACATCCTCCTTTTTATGTGCATATTCATTACTTTCTTTATATAAATGTCTAGTCTGCTTTTTAACAAAATTAACAGTAATCTAAAATCTATGATGCAAGTTTTCACTGTCTTTGCCATAGTGCAGTTTAGCAAGAGCTTGAATAGGAAAATCACAGCCTGCTATAGTCATAAAAATGTGTGTATATGTGTTTATCTCTCTCTCTCTCTCTCTCTCTCTGTGTGTGTGTGTGTGTGTGTGTATCAAATCTTTATTTCAGCCATAGCAATATATATTTTGACTTAAAGGTTGAAAAGTCAAGGACTGGGATCGGCAAAGTCATCTGATGAAATGTGAAGCCATTTTTCAGTACCTATTTTTAAGGCCTGGAATGAGAGGGGAGAAATCGTGCCTGAAATAGTGCTTAACTAAGACTTCTTGCACTTAATCTTAATGATTTTCTACAGAACTGGATGTCTGAATGTTCTGGTCATCCATTCCACTAGTCCAGGAATAAATTAAAGTGCAGGGCACAAACAGAGAGGGAAATGCATTATTTTTTTATTTTTTAATGATTGACTAAAAGGGATATCGGGATTCCTTAAAAAAAAGAATTACATTTAAAGAATTCACTTTTCATGCAGTTATTTGTAAACACTATGTGAATGAACATAAGAGGTATAGAGCACCTTGATCAGTCTAGGGAACAGCTTTCTAAAATGCTGAGTTTTGAGATACAAACATTACAACTTGTAACTCCTCTCTTGTAATCAGATCAGAGTTCTGTCAGAAACTCTTACATTCCAAGAGAGGTTGTCTGGAGTGGAACAGAACTAGAATCACTTAACAGCATCCTAAATCAATGCCAACCACACCGGCCACATGTAAGGAGGGACTATTTGCCCTTCAAAGCATCTTCAAAAACAGCATCTTCAGCCTTTCCTTCCTGTTAAAGTCAGTTTGGTTCTTCTCCTATTTTCTCTCCCAATGTAATGCTGCAAACTTCGAGGAAGATGGGTTTCAGATTACTCCTACTTCTGCACCTTGGGTTTGGGTGGGGAGGGGGGAATCAGAGCTACGTCCCCCAAAGAAGTCAATGTCTGCAAGACTGGTTCACCTTCTAATTTTGCAAGCTGGCTGAGATGGTAGCCTGAGAACAAACAAAAGTTGTCAGCTGAGTTTGTTCTACAGGCCTTAGCCTTCTCTGTAAGTCAAGGCATTTATCTCTAAGATTTACATCTGTGAGATTATTTCAATAGGAACTTTTGAAATGCAATGCCTTCTCCTTGGAAGTAACCCTGGTGCCAACATTGCTGTTTTTTAAGTAACAGACAAAATTGCAGGCACAAATTAATAACAACAACAAAAATAATAGAGTTGGAAGGGACCTTGGAGGTCTTCTAGTCCAATGCCCTGCTCAGACAGAAAACCCTGTACCATTTCAGATACATTAGGTAAGCATTATCATTTATTTTACTCTAACTCCTTTTTCAAACTTATTATTACTTATACTCTTATTTGTTGCTTATTTTGTATTGCTGTATTGTTTTTCCAAATTTTCAGGAACCATTTTACTTTGGATTCTTAAATAGCCAGCACTTCAGGGTACTGTCAGCAGACTGAATTTGGCATTATAGATCCTAACTAAGCTCTGTTTCAGAATGGAATCCTAACCTGTCTTTCCATATATTTTGCTGTAAAACATATTATACAGGTATCCACAGTTACCTGCACATTGTATTTCATATTTTTTTCCCAAGCAACAGCTTCTGAACATAGTAGGCTGAATTTACTTTCATCTTGTAATTAATGACAAGTGCCAACAGCTGTAGACTTTACAAGTTATTTTGACCCATTTTCTTATGATTTGGTTGCTTAGACATTAAATTTATGATTTGTATTTAAATTCAAGAGTATGTTACCAGGGGGAGGAAGAGATGAATATATCATACATGCTTAGTTGTATTTCACGTTTCAGAATTTATCCTAAAATATTAGTCATGTTTTTGACTTTTTGTTCATGTATTAGGATTATCTAAATCATGAATAGAATACTAAAAAGCACATGCAATTTTTAATTAAGACAACTAAAACAAATATATTAATCTTGAATATATGTAAGAATTATCCACTCAACCTGGGTTGCTGAGACTTTCCAGAAAAATCAGGAAGACAAAGAAGGTGCATCCTGGAATTATTATATATGTCTTTATCAAGCCAGACATGTGTTGTGTTTCTGATATAACCTGCAAAGAGATAACAAGAGAGAAAGTCCATGCAGATGATCCTTATGTTGTCCATCCACTGGATTTTCATAGATATATGTGGCATTAAAGAAGCAAATTCCATTTCAAATCTATAAATCTCATTTCAATCCAAACTTCCAAGGTATCATTGGATATAAATGCAGGATATAGACAAAACAACTCCAAGTCCAGATCAGTGCCCTCATGCATGTTACTGGTAAGTTCTGGTTTAAGTATGACTTGAAAGTTTGCAAATAGTAATATTTCCAGTTATATTAAAACCTCATATCCATACGTACCTGTTTTCCTTCAAAGAAACACATGGTAGATAGAGATAAGAAAAGCAAATGTCAACCCATTTACATTCTTCTACATGTATTGCTGGAGAAACAACAGAGTATCAAGTTATTCCCTCTAAGATGTTTCATATTATCTGAAAAGAACTGTGGAAAGGGAAACTCCATTTCCACAATACTGCATGCTTGACTGCGGAATACTTATTATTTTTTAATGTATTCAGCCTTTCCTAGAAACAGTTTCAAGGTAGTTCACAGCATATAATGAAAATGACAGTACGATTTGGTTAATAATAAAATGAATCAATTGAAACAGCGAAGTTCCATGTTCCATAAAAGCACAACCATAAATGCTACAGAAGAGCATTAGATTTATTGTGCTTGTTTAAAGCTGTGATTTAGTAGATTGCAAATTATTCAAGGAAAATACAATTTTCTCAGCGTAGAGAAAAGTGACAGAAAGGAAGGAAATGGGCCAAAGCAGGGGGTAGGCCAAAACTATGGGCCCAGAAGCCCACCCAAGCTTTTGGATCCCACAAGATGAACAGGCAAATGTGGTGAAACACATAAGAGGGCCAACATTTATCACTACTGCTTGCTAAAGATGAGAAAAGACTACTTTTCTGATATCTCAAACTCCCAACCAAGAAGAGCTCCAAAAATAATGCCCAGGAATTTGAACTGGACTCAGAAACTATTTAAGGTATTTGGTCTTTGCTAGGGAATACTGGTTTACATATTCTAAATAGATTCCTCTCATAAAAAATAACCATTTTCTGAGTTGGTAGAAATATATAGATGGCCTCCCAAAGCTGAAATTGATGTGATATGATTCCCATTTCTGGATTCTGCAATTTTGGTTATGGTGGTACATGTCCTCAGCTGAATAAAGATGCATTTCAATAGTATAAGCCACAGGTCCCCAACCCCTGGTCCATGGGCTGGTTACTGAGCCACAGCATGCTAGCAAGCAAAGCCCCATCTGCGGGATGCAGGCAGCACCCAAAACCATGCCCTCCCCCAGTCCGTGGAAAAACCTCTCTCCACATAACCGGTCCCTGGTGTCCAAAACGTTGGGGACCTCTGGTATAAGCTCAAAACAAAGTCATGTCTAAAGAATCTCTAAATTATGTAGCAGCTATGCAATAGACAAGTCCTTCAACCTCTGACATTGTAATGGGATGTGAGAATAACCTTGGAAGACAGGGGTGGGGTGGGGCGTGGGGGTGATGAGAGATGCTGCCTAGAGAGATCAGATCAAAGGGGGAGTACCTGCAGGTGATCAACAGGCAGAGAAAGAAACATAGAAAGGATCCATCTCAATTTAGCAGAAGGTAAAAAGAGAGGATGAGAAATTTGTACCCTCAGACTTGCAAGATTGATGTCAGCCTTCCAAGTAGACCCAACAGGAAACATTGATCAGTTAAACTAATTCTACCTTATTGCCAGGCTACATTAAAATAATCTTGCAAATCTGAAGGTACAAAATTCCTGGCTTTCATGCTGCCTGTTGCAGTTGATCCTTTCAAGTTTTTTTTCTGTATCCATTAGTCAACTACAGGCTCCTCTCCCTTTTATCTGATTATTCCTTGGGCAGCAACTTTCCCCCCTCCATCTTCCAAAGTCATTCTCACATTCCATTAGAGAGCCATTGAATCTTCATATTCAGAAGCTGAAGAGCTTAACTAGTCTGAGTCTCAGCCTGCATCACAGAGATTAACTGAAGAGGGAAGAAGACGCAGATGCAGGTTGAGTCAGCTGAGTTTGAGCTAGACAAGATCCCAAACCCAGTAATCTGTTGCAAAGATAAGAGCAAAGGAAATCAAGCCATGTACTTAAAAGAAGGAAGTGTGACTCAGCCATTTAGTCAAGCTGACAGGGCTGTGTAAACAAGAAGGCCTTTGTCACTAGCTCTGTGTGTGTGGCAACAACCTATCTGTATGATGCTGTTGGTTTAATTTAAAACATTTTTTCTTAGAACTTCCTGAACCTGGGATAGCAGAAAGGTTGGGATGTGCTTTGTGTTACTTTGGGGAAAGATTTAAAACTGTGATATAAATATCATGAATGTATTACTAGAAGCTGGCTGTTTGGTGGTAACTGGTAATACAAAATAGTAGCTGATCTTGGAATCTCAGAAATGCTAAGAAGGATAGTATGAGAACTTTACAAGGCTGTAGATAGTCATGTCAAAGAAAGCTTCTAGAATGGTTTGCAGTGGAAAATCACTTCCATATTGTTGCCAACAAAAAACATGGGTCTGAGATTTTTATTTTATTTTTTAGTCATCATGAGTCAAACTCAACGTGTGCGATACTTTGTTTTACTTTGCACCTCCATCCATTACTGATTTGTGTACCTGCCAGTTCTTCCTGCCAGACTGTCAATGAACATTACCCACAAGGGAGAGATGTTCTTTATCACATATAGAGAGAATCAAATTATCCCTACCCCTCCATCTCCTGGAAATAGAAGGAGATTGATCATTTTAAAACTAGCTGCAGAAGTGACAAGATTGAGAAAGATTATGGTTTGCAATTTCCCCATAGTCTCTGAAAAAAGTTTAAAAACTCAGGAAAAAATAAAATCCAGATAAAAGGAAGTAGAGGTCTTTGTTTTAAGAAAATAAAAAAGATTATATGTCATAATCGGGGAAACTGAGCCATATTTTTAATTTATGTCTCTATATCATGTCAAAGTCCACATCTTTGTTTTTCTGTATAAATCAAGAAATTATATGTAATTTCAATTTGCCAGTCAAACCTCAGATTTATTCATGAAGTAATCTTATTTCTATGGAATCTTCCTGTAATAATTATTTGAACACTTCTCCAGTATCCTTTTGCAGACATTTTTGGTCAAAAAAAATTATTTATAATAGATCAGAATCCTCTTATATAGTCTGCCCAGAACATTGTATTTTCATCAAGATTCTTTTATTTGTTTTACTTAAATTGTTAGAAGAATCATCCCAACTTGGACAGGTCTATCATTTTTCTCCTTCAACATTAAATGTTTGCATCTGATTTAAAGTTAGAAAGCATTTTTACTCTTTATCATTTCTGTTAAAAAGAATTTTCATTTGGTTTGTATCCTATGAGATTGGTTTAATTCCCAAGGCTGGGAAGAAGGGATGAATCCTTTAATCACATGCCTATATACCATGAAGTCAAAAGTTACACTGTAGAAATTATTTCAATATTTCCTTTTTGACCTGAAACCCGTTATCTTGCAGATACTAAATTTGGGGGTGATGCCCCTTATACGGTGGCAGCAGTAATTACCAAACACAATCCGAAGCCTGTAGTGTGAAGACTCAGAGGAGGTATTTATATTTTCAGCCTTCTAATCTATTTGCCACAAGACTGACTTTCTATCCAAAGATCAGCCATTCCCCTCTCCACAAATAATACATCTATATTTTGTAGTTTAATTTATAATGTGTTTGCCTACATCTACTTCATTAATAACTCTATGTATCATTGTCTGGAGTTCAGTCCACTCTACAAATTAGTAAGCAAAACAGGACTGCTGATTTTTCTTGTCTTTACGAAGATCTATTGTGAAGAAGAAGATCAGAGTAAAACAGTGAAAAAAAAAGTACAACACAAAAGATGCTACCCAGGGGAAAGAGTAATGGGGAGGTTTCTCTATACACAAAATCCAAATACACTTTAAAATATATATAGATATTTAGTTCACTATTTTGGAGGGGGAGGCTTGAAGGAGGAGCTGAATAAAATATATAATGTCCCTTTGTTTCAGAAAATCCCAAGTCTCTCACTAGTGATTTTGGCATTGGACTGGAACAGATTTTCCTTTCTCAACTTTTCATGTTAGTTGATGATGTTCTGTACGTGAGTGAGGAAGGAGGGGTGGATTGCAGGTATAAAGTAGGCATTCAAGAAAATTCACCTTTATTTTTTTATTATAGCCTATACAGAGTTTAACAAGCAAGAATAAAAATAAACAATCAGATACTGTATGTAATGGTAATGAAAACAAACTATAAAATTAAGGAAAAGAAAAGAAAAAAACAATCCATATAATTTTAATAATATTAATACAGAACTGTTTTTAATAAATATTTTTAAGCATCTATGTAATAACCAGTTACTGACTATTCTGTTTTTTAAAAAATTCTGAAAGTATAGTTTGCTGTAGTACAAAAGTATTAGAAGTACTATTTAAAACTATGGTGTTTTTTTATTTTTTATGTTTACAAATTTTATTAAATGTACATTTTAAAAACAAAAATGGACACGATTCAACTTCCTTGGCTTTAACAGTGCTGTTAGTATTACCTTATGTTACAGAAAGAAAAACAGAAACTTAAAATACATTCTATCTGATGATCTTTCAATCATCAACGTTGTATTTATATATCATTCAGTTGGGTCCTAATATAGGTACTAATAAGAAGTCCTTATAATGTCAACTAGTCAATCGATAAATTATCTCAACGATCCTCCTTATCTCTAACCAATCGTACAAATTTTTCCAAATTTCATAATACTCTGTTTCATAAACTGAATCATTTCTGATCAAGTTACAATAGAAAACCTATCATATATATTAAACATTGACTCCTATGGCTAGTATTAAAAGAGCATAATGTCTACATGCAAAAGCAGAAAGGTCTATTCTCACTGATACTTATTCTGTTTTGGGTTTTTTTTTTTTTTCCTTTGGTCTGTTGAAGGCTGACATCTGTTCTCACAATAATGGGCTAAAGCTGTTTTGCACAACTCAAGGCCTTCTATCTGGGTCAAGGTTATTCTTTTTAACAAAGACCAAGATAATAAAGAGAAGCTCAGTAGCCTTCTTCCCTATCTGCTTGAGGAGTAATGGAGACATTAGACAAGGTGCTGCAGAATTGTCATTTCTATCAAACAAATAAGGATGCCTAATAACAGTGGGCTTTTTCCCCCTTTATGCCTCCAGAGACATGTGTTTTGTAATATCATGTGAATCCTCCTAAAAAGAAAAGCATGAACAACGCACAAAATAAATTCTGTTAACAGGAGATGGTATGATAGTATGAAAGGATGCAGCACTTATTGCATATTGTTAAATTCTTCCCTAGCTAGAGTTTTTCCAGTTATCATCTGAGAAGAGGATTCAGTCACAATTACATTTTCTTTGTCTTCTAGTGATAGGGATTTTGCAGTTACACAAAAACCAGGAACAATCTAGTGAGTTGCCAATTGGATCTCTCTTGCTGTAGCTATTAGGAAGATTTCAGCATGATGCAATTCAAAAAAACAAGCTGTCATTTTTTTCTGCACAACCTCCAACTGGGAAGTTGTGAGATGTAAAAGCTAAATAAGAAAATCTTTTTTTTTTATTAAAAAGTTTTATAAGTTTTACAAAAAGAACAAAACCATACAAAGACAAAAAACAACATATACAAAAAAAAACTAAACATTACATAACAAAACCCCCTTTCCCCACCCCCCACCCAAACATCCCCCCTTCCCCCCCCCAGAGCTTCCCAGAGCAGAATATAGGCTTAATTAAAAAACAATTAAAAAATTATATTTATAAAAAAGGAAAATATAACATTAAAACATATATATATATATATAAAAATGAAGATTATAAAAAGGCTATATAATATTTTTTTATATCCAGTTTAAATTGTATAAATTTTATCCACTTATCCCAAACAGCAAGAAATTTCTCTTGCGTTTGTTCCTTTAAAAAAGCCGAAATCTTTGCTATTTCCGCCAAATGAGACACTTTAAGAAACCATTCCTGCAATGTAGGCAAAGATTCCTTCTTCCAAAATTGTCCTACTAACAGCCTCGCAGCTGTAATCAAATTTAACATCAATATAACCTCCTTTGTATCACAATCAGTAACTATACCCAACAAAAATAATTGCGGAGTAAATTTTACCCTCCTTCTAAAAATTCTCTGGATATTCCACCATATCTTAATCCAAAATGCTTTTATCTCTCTGCACGACCACCAAAGAAAATTTTGTGAGGAAGGAACTGGGTTCAACTTTCTGTTCAAACTTAAATATCATCAGAAATCTTCCTTTTCAAAGGAACCTGCTCTGTCTTTTGGTGTCCAAATCACGTTTATTTGTTTAGGCAATTTAAATACTTTGCACATTATACTAATCCATGATTTCTTTAACCAGACATAAAGCAAAAACTGCAACACATTTTAAAAAAAAATCTTATGGCACCACGAGGTGCCATAACACTGCATCTCAAGAATACAATTGCTGGACTCCTCTACAATCCTGGCCATTTACACATTAAAAGGTTTATGTTTGCACAGCACACTTTGCCAGAAAGGGAGAAAAAACAAAGAAACAAAGTAAAATCACATTTTAGCTCATAGCAGCATGTGAACTGGGCTCCTGTTTCTCTATTCTTAGATCTTAAAATCCAAACTGATAGCCATCTTGTTCATAACATACCTGATATAACAGTTATTGAAAAGAAGAAAGTTTGGTTTGTTAATATTGCTATTCCAGGTGATGCTAGGATTCAGGAAAGACTTCAAAAAAAAAAAAAAAAAAAGCAAAGTTGAACACTTGTAGAAAAAGAAATCCATTGCTTTATCAATTGTGATTGGAACCTTTGGAATGATACCTAAAGGACTTCTTCAATATCTGGAGATACTGAATTGATCAGATCTGAACATCTGATTTTATATAAAAAAAACACCCTACTTGGAACTGCCTATATTTTTAGATGCTACTTTAATAATTCTTAGATTGATTAGGACTTGAATTATTAAGTTTCCATCTGTCTTAGCCTGTGAATCTAGCTGTAGTTAATTCACACATAAGAATCGCCATTACTGCTATTACTACTACTACTACTACTACTACATTTATATATTCTTGCTCTGCATTGCACTATTTTTGTAGTACAGGAATTAAGCAATAAAGCTTATTGAGTGTACTGTAACAATTTTATTTTGTTTATATTATTTTATTTTTGTTTAACTTTATACCTACTGAAGTTGATGGCAGATATAAAATAGGACATCATCTGTGTTTACAATTGCTACCAACGACTTTTAAAATTTCCCAATTTGTATATCTTTTTCTAAATTAGAACCATATATAGAAGATTACAGAAAGGAAAGGGAAGTTCAAGAAAATAGATGGGAATCAAAATATGCACACTATATGCTGTAAATGAAAAGTATTAACACTGGATTAATATAAGAAATACAAAATAAAAAAGTATTTTAAAAAAGTGATAAATGCTCTAGGTCTAAATTAAATTTGCCATGCAAATACTTGTTGTACTCAAGATACGAGAACAAGATATTTATAAAGTAGAAATTCTTGTATCTATCAGTTATAATTCCTGACTTTCTTGCTTAGTGCCCATCCTGGGAGCAGGACATCTGCCTTGAGAAATCATCAAAACAGCTTTACTGTATTTAAACCCTAGGTTGAACTCTCATGCAGGGCAGTATAAAATAAAATATGAGGAACCGATCATACAAAGATTGCTTAACAGTGACTGAGTATTCTTTAAATTACTGATGCAGAGATGATTTGGGAGTTCCTTCTCCTTTCCCTTAAAATTAGGATAAGAGGCTTCAAATGCTAAGAGAGGGTCCTCAATGCAATTTAAATTGCATTAAATAATTGATGTGAGAGAGAAAATTCTAGGACTTCTCTCTATGCATTACATTTAGAACATCATTAATAAAATAAAGGTTGTGCTCATTGACAAATGGAACTAAATGAAGGCCTTCTGAATTATATTTGAGTAATATTATTAGATTTATCCTCCCTTGTTAAGAAGACTGTGTTCAGCAGGTCAGTGATTCAAATCTCACCGGCTCAAGGTTGACTCAGCCTTCCATCCTTCCGGGGTAGGTAAAATGAGGACCCAGATTGTTGGGGGCAATGTAAATATATATATACATTGCTTACTGGTGTACACTGCTTAGAGAGTGCTTGCACTTTAAACGGTATATAAGTCTCATAAATAAATAAATAAATAAATAAATAAATCAGCAGACATATAACCAATGATGGAATGAGTCTGTTATTGTACCTCCAAGTACTTTTCAACCCAACCTCCCAGGTTGAAAAGTCTCCTGGTTTTTAGGTCCACACCTTAACCACTACACTAAACTGGCTCTCCAATCACAGTACCAGTCCCATCAATTAACCACTGTCATTTTGTGAAATATAGCTGGGATAAATCATGGTACAAGATTTATGAATAGACGATTGACATCTTTATTACTGAACTTATGTCCTGCTGTTTTATGAAGGGGCTAATTAAAACATAAATAAACCCTAACCAAAATACTTCCTGAAATAAAACACAACAACCCTTGCTTCTCCATATATATCATCACAAAGCTTCTCTCACACACAAACACACACACACACACACACACACACACATACACACAAACTCACATTCTCTCATACTTCACATTTTTCCTAGGTGCATCTAAACATTATTATATTTGGGCCCTTAGCCATTGTAAGGAAGACATGTGGAATCTGTGATAATCTGCGATTTCCACAATTAACAATGGTGGAAATCACAGATTACAAAGTATAGATTTTATTCCTTCCCTGTGTTACTCTTCCTACAACATGATCTCCGGTTCGATATTGTTCTTGAACATACACAGACTGATCTGTCCTGGTTTTTACTGTTCAGGGCAAAAGTGGACATTTTTTTTCCTTGTCCTCCATCAGAGCTCCTATTTCATACTTGACTTGAGCCAAATAGCCCACGTCATTGGGCATATTAGCCTGACCTCTGCGGTCTTGCTTCTGTTCTTTTTCCTTCCAAATACTTCTTAATCTCCCCACCCCACCCCCACATTCACCAAAGGCGAATCTCATCCTAGCTTTGCATAATCCTAGCATGCCAGTTTCACAGAAGGAAAACAGCTCTTAACAAGATAAGCTCTATTTCATCTTCTTTGGACTTGAATCACTTGCTTGTTCCAGTTGAGCACTTCGAGAGATGGGGTGTCATCAGAAATGGCATTCTGGTACCCAAGTCTCCCAACTTCCTCCTCCGTATTACCTAGTTCAGCAACCGCCCCTGATTTGGTGCCCTCCAGAGGCACCAGGAAATACTGTATTCCCCAATCTTTGGCCAGACTTTTTATCTTTGGTGTGTCCTGCTGCTTCTGCCATGCATTATGGTTTATCTGCAAGGCACCTTGAAAGAATCGGCACTGAATGGTGGTGAACAACTGTAATAATTACATCAGTAGCATAAATAGATTTTAGGAGGGATATATTGAATTGTCATTTTTAGAGGCAGACCCACATTTTCCTTTGTTTTATGTGCTTCCTTTCAACCTTTTTACAGCAAGACAGAAAAACCATATAAAGTATGGCTCCTGAAGTTCTTCCCAATCCCTTTACCAGCAGGGACCCATTTGCTCACATACACTAGCATTGGAAAGCATAGGGCAGCTGACCAAGGGGCCTTAGAATGGTCAGCTTAGGGGGCCTTAGAATGGAGCACTTATGAATGTTCCAGTCCAATGCCTGTCTTTCCAATAGGAATGCGTCAAAGGGATTGGGGGGGGTATTTTTTTTCTGCAATCCCTAGCTTTATTTGGTCCATTTTTTAAAATCTGTCTTTCTTTTGGCCCCATTCTGTTCAGTTTTCAGGGAACTCTCATGCTAATAGAGCTTTATTTGTTGTGAATGCTACATTGAGGTGAAGTCAAGTGATCAAAGTCAAGCTGTTATTTAAATATACAAAATTATTCAATAAAGAGCTTTGCCAGAGTTATTTCAAAGTTGTTTATATTTTATATACAATATCAAGACTTCTAGATTTTAGGGTACCATATCAGGACTTTTAAATTTCAGGAAAGAATTTTCATCATCATCATTATCATCATCGTTATCATCATCACAACAACTGAGATGGCTGAAGACTTAAACAAAACATTTATCAGTTGTGGGTTGACAGTGACCTATATAAACAAAAAGAGTAGGTTAAAATAGGGTTTCCTGTTCATATGATTTGTCTATCTATCTGGACACTGTCATGCAGTTGGGACCACCCATAGCCATAACAATTCCAGCTGTCAACATTCAACTATTTGACTTCTGTTTGCTTTTTTTTTTAAAAAAAAATCTGTTTTCCATGGTAAGATGGCACCTGTTAATAAGAAAGAAGAATCTGGGGGTCATACTAGGGTGTATCTAATTCCTCACCTTCCTGGACTTTGGACACAGATAAATGTTTTTTGTCATGTCACATGTCACATCATGTCTTAATTTCTAGGGTCTCTTCCTCTAACCTGACATTGTTCAAAGATGTGAGATCTTGGAACTCATTAACAGTTAGAAAACAGTCAGTAAGTAGTTCTTTCAAAGGCGAAACTGAAATATGGTACATAAGAGAGAGGAAATTAATCAAATTTCCTAATCTAAATGAAAGGTCTATACTATGTGTACATGTATGTGTACACATAGGTACATACAAATATACAAACAAATATCTTAAAAGCAGTTTCTACAAATCATGCTATTCATTCCTACATTCTCCTAGTGTTAATGAGCAATGTTTGCCACAATGCTATTTGGAAAAAAAATGTTTAAAAATCTGAGAGCTCTTCATTCTCAGCTTCACATCACTTGGGAGTTACTAGTTTCAGACATTGGTCTGGTATGCCTTTAACAGATGTTAGGCTTTTTTTTGGGATTTTGCGTGCGTGATGGCGGCTACTTTGTAGCCGTCCTCCTGGGTAAGTGTAAGAACCGCTATGAACAGCAGATATCAGCTGTTCAGCGGTTCAAAAGATAGAGAGTGTCTGAATAGTGGTAGAGCCTCTTTGTTGAAAGGAGTGCTCCCACGGAGTTCAGACTTGTCTCCGCTTCCCAGCTGTTTTTGTCCTCAGGGACAAAACGAGCAAACACCTCCGTGCTTAAAGAGAACTGGTGAGTTTTTTTTTTTTAAATGGACAGAGCTGAGTAGAGGATTTAGGTTTTGCTTTCTTTGACTTATTTGGATTTTAAGTTTTAAGATTTGTTTCTATTTTTATTCTCTCTTTTTATTTTTTTTCTTTGTTGAAAGGGAAAGTAAAATGGCGATCGGCAAACTCCTCGGTGTTTTTTTTTCTGGAAGTTAGAATGCTGACCGGCAGGCTTTTTGGTGTTTTTCTTTCTTTCCTTTCCCTTTCCTTTTTATTTCCTTATGATTGGAATGGTTGTTTTTGGTACTAAGTATTTTTTTTGGAACGGACATTTTTTTTCTTCTCCCTTTTTTTTTCCTTTGAACTCCCTTTTTTTTTATTGTAATGACCCTTTTTTGAAGGACTTTTTTTCTGTTTAATTTTTTGTAATTTTTAAGAAGGAGTAAAACTTTTTTTTAATTCTTTTTCTCTTCCTTTTTTTCCCTTTTTTCTTTTTATTATAATGACCTTCTTTGGAGGGAGTTATGATTTTTGAAGGAATTTTTATAATTTCTTAAGAAGGACTAAATCTTTAAGATGGCTCCAAAGCGTCCAGGGATTTCTACAGTTTCTAAATCAACAGTTTCACCCTCTTCTGGGGGTCAGCTAATAACTATGAAGGACTTGCAAGACATGATCGAGATGTTATAATTCAAATTAGGGCAGAAATGAAAAAGATTTTAGAGGAAAACAATAAGATCTTGAGACAAGATTTTGTTTTGGCTTTAGAAGGTGTTGCTTCTGTTCTTGAAAAGGTGAACTCCCATGTGAGAGTGGACATAATGGAGGGGAAAATTGAAAGTATGGAAAAAGAAATGGAAAATGAGATTCTTATGCTTCAATATGGACAAATGGAATATGCCTTAAGAATTAGAGGCCTGGGAGAGTCTTTGCAAGGAGATAGAAAGATGGTTGCAAAGGACTTTGCATTGATTTTGAATAAAGAAAAAGAGTGAAATTGTAGGGTTAACTCTGTGGTGGCAGCACAGAAGGCCAAGAGATGTGGTAATTTACTTTGGAAGATCTTTACGCAATGAAATTGTGCAAGCCTATTATAAGAAGAGATTTCAAATTGGAAATTTTTAAAGAGAATCTAAAATTTTAAGAAGAAGAAAGGAGTTTGCTTTTTTAGCAAATGAACTTAAAAAGAGAAAAATTTCATTCAGATGGGATGTTCCTGAATTACCTGGGGACATGTTATAGACTTAATACTGTTTCTCAAGCAAAAGATTTTTATACTTCGGTCCTGGGGGTATGTGCATCGCCATCAATTAAGTTTATGGAAGAAAAGAATGTAGAATCACAGTTTGAAGAGCCTATATTTATGAAAACTGGAGAATCTTTGTGTGAGAGGCCTCAACAAGTCCAGGTTAGCAGAAGACAACTTGTGCAGTATATAATCCCAAAGAAAAGCAGCAACAGAAGAAGGTTAAGGAAGTTTCATATTTAGTGGTTTCTGAATCTCATGTTAGACCTACAAAGTCTTTGGAGCAGGGTGGAATCTGAAATGGAAACTGGGAAATCTCAGTCTGAGGGGCATCAGAGGATAACTTGTACAACTTACAATTGTAAAGATCAATACAAGGAGGAATTTAAGGAACCCTTATTGGCTTCGGAGTAATGAGATTCAGGAATTTTGGAGCAGTAAGGCAGAACTTGCAGCATTTCTTACGATGATACAAGAATGGAGAAGGGAAATGGAAGAATGGAAGAATGGAGAATGGAAAAAACTGGAATGTGTTTGATAAGGATGTATACTGAAATGATGTGCTCTTCATTCTCATGTGCTTAGATTTGTTTAGGACTTATAGGTTTTTTAACACTTCAGTTCTTTAAGAGTATTTAGCTTTAATGGTTACTATGTTTATTTTTTCAGATATTCATTTGTGTTTTTGGAGGGAGCTAAGCCTGTACTCAGCTCTGGGAAGTCCAGGGGAGGGTTTGGGAGGTTGGGAAGGGGGGGGGGTGAGGTAGGGGGGGGTATGGGAAGGGGATTTGTTTTTGTAAAATGTAAAAATTTTCAATAAACAGATGTTAGAGAAATTTAATTTATATTTGAACAGCTTGAAATATATTTTTTTAAAAAAATAAAAAAAATTTGGCTGAATCATCTGCTTTTATGGTACAGTCAACAAATCTTCCCCTGCAATTATCGCACATGCATTATCTTTGCAAAAGGAGGTCCATTATTAACAAATATTGCTGTCATAACCATAAACTGGCTTTCTAAAAAAATATTTATCATCTAACTAATTTGGTGATAGGAACAAAATTTGTAAGATTAAAAAAAAGATTTTTGGCAGTTATGCAGATTCTCGTTAATAATGAGAATGATAACATGATAATGAGAGCAAGAGCAATAGCACTTAGACTTATATACTGCTTCACAGTGCTTTACAGCCCTTTCTAAGCAGTTTACAGAGTCAGCATATTGCCCCCAACAATCTGGGTCCTCACTTTACTGACCACCGAAGGATGAAGGCTGAGTCAACCTTCAGCCGGTGTGACTCAAAATGCCAAACTGCTCGCAGCGGGAAGTCAGTTTAGCAGTTCGCATCTCACCAGTTCAAGGTTGACTCAGCCTTCCATCCTTCCAAGGTCAGTAAAATGAAGACCCAGATAGTTGGGAAAAGGAAAATAAAATAGGCAAACTCTGATAAAATTGTGTCTAGAAGAACCCGTTTGCACAATAGATTATGTCTCTTTCCCTTTGGTATTAATATCAGATGGATGGTTCCTAAGAATTTCAGTAAAACATCCCCCCAAAATACTGTACAATAGAACTGTGCAAATCCTTCAGGTATTTAAGGGATTGTGGAAGCACAGAGCTGACTTTAAGATCATTAAGGTAGTCACATCTTTTCAAGCCCATGCAGCCGCTTCTGTCATTATTTCACTGAGAAAAACATAAAGCCAGGCCACAGACACAGCCAAGAGCAGCCTCTGAAGATCCTCTTTGCAGGCAAAGACACAGCTGCTTTAGTAATACTTCCTAGAAGTGTTCCACTGCATTCTCAAATCCTCTTTCAAGAGATTTGCCTAGCCCTTCTGGAGAGCTTTTCAGGCTTCCTTCATTAACAAGAATTCTGAGAGTGAAAAAGGAAAAAATGGACAACGAAGATACAAGTGGAAGGCAAGGTGAGTGACTATACAATACATGCCTTTTTGAGAAACCAGCAAAACAAGAGGGTCACTTTCAAGTCTGCATATCAAGGCTACTCTCTCTAAAAGTGACTGAGGCCAGTCACAAGAAGCTTAGGAGGTGATAATTTAGCTCAGGAACTTTGAACTAGCCTCCAGCTTTCATCTGAATTGTATTGCCCAACCACTGCCAAAGCTCAGAACACAACCACTTCCTTGGACTCATTCCAGGGCTGTTGGCAGATAAGGGTCAAAAAAGTTAAGAGGGCAACCACAATTACAGAACTGAAGCAATCTACGTAAAAATACAGAATACAAAATGACAGAATTGGAAGGGACCTTGGAGGTTTTCTGGCCCAACCCTTCCTCAAGCAGGAGACCCTATACCTATACCCAGTGCTTTTTTTGAAGATAAAAAAAAGGTGCCGGAACTCACACATGTCATACAACTCGCCTTACCTATCCTACAAGGTTCCATCCAAAAAAGGTGCCGGAACTCCGTTCTGGGCGTTCTATGACAAAAAAAAAGCCCTGCCTATACCATTCTGGACAAATGGCTGCACAATCTCTTATTTAAAAAACTCCAGTGATAAAATGTCCACAACTTCTGGAGGCAAATTAATTATTTTATTTCTGGCCTCTTTCCAGAATCTCAACATCTTTTTTATAATATGTTGACCAAAACTGAATATAATATTCTAAGTGTGGTCTTACTAAGAGTTTACAAAACGGTACTAATACTTCACATGATCTTAATTCTATATTACTAAATATCTCTCACTGGCAATCATAAAATATGCCCGGTAGTATTCAGGATCCTGGTGTTGACTTGTGAAGCTCCCTGTATGTTAAAATCAGAAAGAAGAGTGAAGGAAAAGGTTTGGATAAGGATAAGGAAAAAACATGAGGACACAAGTAAGTGGCAATGTTTATTATTAAAGGGAAGCAGAATATCTATTCTGGCTGAAAGCATTATGTATTGATGACACTCAGATCCGTCCCTTCAATTCTGAAAAAGGAGAGCAAAAGGCCAAACTCTAACCTAAAATTAGTATAACTCAGTGCAAATTGATTTGTTATCTTTTATTATGGGATAAAGAATTTTCCTTCCCTATTACATAATCAGTCATTGTGCGTTTTCTATTTTTCCATGCTCAGCAGTTTTGGGTTTCTTTTCTTACACTTGCTATGTTTGTATTGTCCATTGAAGGAAATATAAAAGAAGCAGAGTGATTTCTGCTGAGGTATTCCCACATGAAGCAGGGAAGAAAGACCCACCAACCTTCAAACAACGGCTGCTTCCATACGTGTAACGAATGAGACAGAAACAAGGCACTTGTTGAAAAGAGTCCTACAAAAGAAGTATTGTCTAGCTTGGAAACTATAATATTACACTGGCATCTAGTCAGCCATTTAATTTATACATTAGCTGGAAGGCCACTGCAAATACAGCATTGGTTGAAAAATCTGAGCAAGGTTAAAAGACGTTTTACTTTACTTCTCCAAAGTCTTTAGCTTTAAGGAAGAAAGTTAAACCATGAACCTTTTGTCTTTATTTATGAAGGGCCCTTTCACCATTGTAGGGATTAAAAGGCAGAGGTTCTTAAGATGTTGGCTCCCAGTTGCTTCTACTGGGCAAGATTAAATTTTAAACAAATGTCCTCCTGTTAACCTTAGACCTGTCCTGTGATTTATTGCATTCAGCAGAGACGCAAGGATGCCATGCAAACTGGTGGGCCCTTGTACAAACACGTAAGTAGGCCAAAGCTAGCCCCTAACTGGTGCAACCTCTCTGCCTCAATGAATGACCATCCAAGACATAAAGTGAAATGTAGTCTTAAATCCACGTCCTCCTTTGATCTATTAACTTGGGTTGATGATATTTTCTTTTCTGAACATCCATTTTTCCAGGGCTGAATTAGAGGATCATTTCTATCAGGATTGGGATTGGGATGAGGATCCAAAGACTTGCATTTCCAGCTGTAAGAGACTTCTCTTTCTCTTTTCCCTTTTCTTCTTTCAAATGGTTTTATGAATGGTTCCTTGAAGGTAGCCATGATTTTTCTTTGTCACAGACTCTCCTTCCTCTCTTAATCAGTGTCAGTAATCCTAGCAATCCTCTGAGATTGTCTAGCCCAGCTGTCTTCTTTTCTAGTTTTCCCCATAGTTTCTCTTGAAGAGATTCCAATTGAGCCTATAGATTGGCTGATTCACATGTAATCCTTAACCATGGTTAACTTGTTCTTATGTGAACTCAGATATTGTTGTTTGTCTGTCACAGCTGACAATTAAGCAAGAAGGAATGGACTCAATAGACTTAATAAACCATGGTTTATAGCACCGCACTTACATGCAATATCAGCCATTGTGGCTTATTCAACCATCTACTGTAATACCCAACCAATGAACCCAGTTGGTTATTGGTTTTACAAGCCAGATATTCTCTAGAGATAGATTTAAGTGAAATTCTAATGGCCACTCTACAACTGCTCTGGAAGATTCATAGAGAAATAAAAAGTTGGAAATTTGTTTATTTATACAATTTATATGGCTGCCCATCTCAAACACATGAGTCTGACCAGCTAACAAAAAATAAAAGCAACATCATAACAAAACAATAAATAACAAATATAGCATCCCAGATAAAACCAATCCATACTATCACTATATGGGCTCAAACACAAACAGGCCCCAGTAATAGAACTCAAAGCCCTTACAGCAAGCATATGAGCCGAGGTGGCACAGCAGTTAGAGTGCAGTACTGCAGGCCACTTTAGTTGACTGTGTTCAGTAGGTCAGCGGTTCAAATCTCACCCGCTCAAGGTTGACTCAGCCTTCCATCCTTTCGAGGTAGGTAAAATGAGGACCCAGATTGTTGGGGGCAATGTAAATATATACATACATTGCTTACTGGTGTACACCGCTTAGAGAGTGCTTGCACTTAAAGCGGTATATAAGTCTCATAAATAAATAAATAAATATGGAGAGCAAGTTTAGTGTAATACAGTGTTTCTCAACCTTGACAATTTTAAGGCAATGCTGGCTGTGGAATTCTGGAAGTTGAAGTCCACATGCCTTAAAATTGTCAAGGTTGAGAAACATTGGTGTAGTAGCTAAGGTTCTGGCTTATAAACCAGGAGACTGTGAGTTCTAAGCCTCCCCTAGGCATGAAAGCCTACTGGATGACTTCGAGTCAGTCATTCTTTTAGGCTAATCCACCTCATAGGGTTGTTATTGTGGGGAAAATAGGAGACAGCAGTATTAGATATCTTTGCTGTCTTGCATTTACCAAATATATGAGGATCTAATCTCTGAGGGAAATAATGTTTCAGATGGTGGGCACCATAAAATAGTTTAATAGTACCACTTAACACTACTTTCATAATGAGATCTTAGGACTTCATTCGGAGGTAGGAAAACCTTGCCTTGTGAATAGTATTTATTTGTCAAATTTATATGGCCATCCATCTCATATTAAAGTGATTCTGGGCAGTGGCTTACTATTAAAATTTACTACAAAATTAATTAAAACCAATTAAAATAGTAATCATAGATAAAAGTACATATTGTTACACTCTAACTTTTATCATCCATAACACTGACCATGTGCTGAATGGAGATGGTATTCATAGCTTCTCCATCCAAATGCTGAAATGCGTAAGAAATTGTAACAGGGAGGATTGATGCTTGGGGATTTTGCAGCAGGTTTAGGGGATGGCTTTGTCCAGTGCCTAGTCAATCTTTGGAAAGTTGAGGTGACAATAGAGACCATAGTAGGAGGATATTTGCCAACTTCAACTGGTTTATCGGTTGGAGCTATTCCTAGACCAGCTGGATTACTGTGATTTACTTAATGTGGTTCTTTTCGTCCCTTGACAACCATCTGAGAATTCCAGCTGGTGCAAAATATGACTCAGTAGTCAAATTCATCAATGACACTTGAAACTGCTTCTTAAAAATATGACATCTCCATTCAACAACAGGCAAGTACTTAGCAACCCGCTAACAAAGGTGAAAAGATGCTAGCTTCCTAAGGAACAATGATGAAGAATGCTGCAACAGGTGTAATTCAATGAATGTAAATGTGGGTGTAAAAGAGCTACATTAGCTACCACTTTGTTTTTGTACAAATCAAGTAGCAGATTATAACTTATCAAACATAAAAGTCTTGTTTCTGGGACTCTTTGAAACTGGATATCCCAGCCAAACTTTCCCACCAGTAGGGGGAAACAGACAACACAGTTAAGTGAATTTTGCACCATTTTATGATCTTTCTTGCCACAGTTGTTAAGTGAATCGCTCCAGTTGTTAAGTTGATATTGCAATTGTCCAGTGAATCTGGCTTCTCCATTGACTTTGCTTGTTGGACTGTCATAAAAGATGATTACATGTCTCTGGGATATTGCAGCCATCATAAATACATGCCAGTAGCCAAGCATCCAAATTTTGATCACGTGACCATGGAGATGCTGCAACGGTCATAAGTGTGAAAACAGCCATAAGTCACTTTTTCCAGTGGCATTGTAACTTCAAACAAACAAATGGTTGTAACTCAAAGATTATCTGTATTGTAAACCTCCAAGGTGAACTTGGAAGATCCAGTTTTAGGTCCAGCTTTAGCCATGGAAATTCACTGGGTGGGTTTGGGCCAGTCACTTTCTCTAACCCAGTCTCACTCAGTGTTGCATACACTAATTGTGTACACCACCTTGAGCTCCTGGAGGAATAGTAAAATCTCAGGCTAACAAACAACGTTTTGTAAGCAAGGTGAGAAAGCTAAATATATGAATATTGATGAAGCAAAGTGATTTCAAAAGAGGGAAGATAAGCAAGTTAGATATGAAATTCATTTCCTCATGCTGCTAAAAGGCAGAGAGTTTGTTAATATGCAAAAGAAAGTATTAATTAACATGCTATAGAATACATCTCACAAAATTAATAAACATTCATAAAGAACATACAATATTATGTTTCAATGCTTTATACAGATGCTGAAGACAAAATTCTAACAGATAGCTAATGAATGGCAGATGATAACAGCTTAGCTATTACTTTTCTGGAAAATTGCCAAAATGGAAATACTTACAGATAACATGATTCTGAAAGCATCAATCATGAATAAACACATTCTGTGCCTACTAGTTGTCCACTAGACTGACAGAATGACAAAAATGTAACCCCCGTCCTCCTGTTGCAAAAGGCATGAATTGTATCTTTAGCAGAATGGGTTTAATAGTGCATTTTTATCCCATTCTTAATTCAAGTATATGAACATATGTATGGCCTCATCAGTTATTGCTAAAGGAGAACAATCAAATGCTTCTTAAAATATGACATTTCCATTCAATAAGAGGCAAGTACTTAGCAACCCATTAACAAAGGTGGAAAGATGCTAGCTTCCTAAGGAACAATGATGAAGAATGCTGCAACAGGTGTAATTCAATCAATGTAAAAGTGTGAAACTTCCAATGGCCATTTTTATTAAGGCCAGAGATATATTTGAAATACATGGAGGAGACTTGTCCACTCAGCCCATGAGAGCCTCCTCAAAGACTCTTCTGCCAACATCATCAACAAAGGCTGCTCTAACTGGACCTTTGAAGAAGAGGGAAATGTTGCCAAGGATAACAGGGAATTTCATTCTCTCAATCCTCCCACATAGAAGAAATGAATGTTGTTCATTCATTCATCCATTTCAAGTCCTGACCTTGATATTGATGCATTGGGATAGTGAATCCCACTGAATGATATTCAATTTCCCACTCCCAATTCTGAATAATGTTTTTTTAACTAGACAGTATAGTAATAATTGGCCAGGGAACTTAATCCATGGAGGAAGCCACCACTCTGTTTACTAATCAGGCTTGTCAATCAGAAGAGAAAGGGTAGCATTCATCCTTTTTTTCCCCCCAACACTAATTTCAGTGGGCAGAGCAAATGTATTTATGCATTTAATCAATCCATTTATTACTTCCTTCTTACCTGCCTCAATGACTAAAGCAGGGGTAGGCAACCTCGGCTCTTTTATGACTCGTGGACTTCAACTCCCAGAATTCCTGAGTTAGCTCTGCTGACTCAGGAATTCTGGGAGTTGAAGTCCACGAGTCATAAAAGAGCCGAGGTTGCCTACCCCTGGGCTAAAGCAACTCCAGGCAGCAGACATGGTAACAAACAATTAAGAAGAAGAAGAAGAAGAAGAAGAAGAAGAAGAAGAAGAAGAAGAAGAAGAAGAAGAAGAAGAAGAAGAAGAAGAAGAAGAAGAAGAAGAAGAAGAAGAAGAAGAAGAAGAAGAAGAAGAAGAAGAAGAAGAAGAAAAAAAAAAACATCCAGCAACAATAAAAATGCAGTATTGTTTATTTGGAAATAAACAATCCCATATAATACTCAACAGACAGGGTTCAAAAGCACCTGAACCAAGGCCCTGCTGGAAATTCTAGGTCTTCATAGCTTTGCTAAAGAGCAGTGGAGTCCGGGCTGTATGGATTTTAGGAAAAACGCTGTTGTACAAGACAGGGAATAGGGACACATGAGATCCAAAGAAGCATTTTTGCCATTGTTCCATATGTTAGGGAAAATAGGAGATTGTTTTTCCCCTTGAAGATGTAAATCTCTCTTGATCCTACTGCAATATGCTTTCTTTTTGTCTTTTCCAAAGCTGAAGCACAGGCAGCGTACCAGAAAAAAAACATATTTACAGTACTATCAGATTCTATGATCCCAAAATCACACTGTTGAGATAGGACAGAGACTTTTTTCACTTTAACATCCATTATTCAAATGTGGATGGTATCAAAAACTAGAACAATTTGGACCAAAAGAAGAGCACAACATTGCTCAGTTTATTTTCATTTTTGAAAGCTTTGTTTTATAGAAAACTATTTTAATGTTGTTTGAAGATCTTGCTATAGGGTACCTGTCCAGAAAGATTATGGTTGGCTGGACAGAATTAGGCAATTGTATAACAGACAGAATGAGGGTTTGTTTTTTTAAGTCTTTTAAAGTTCTTTCAAGAGGAAGGAAAATCATCAGAGGTATATTTAGAATTTATCCAGTCATTTGGGGAAAAGGGCATTGAGAAGACTTTTTTTTAAAGAATTGTTATCAGCATTTTTCTCAAAATAGAAAGTACTATATCATTAAACCAGTTTTAATGTTTCAGTCTGAAATGCTATGGCAAAAAGCCGAGTAATAGGTGTGCTAGTCAGAAATTGCTCAAGAGAGCCATAATGAAGAATGAATGTTGTGGGGAATGGAAATTAACAAAGCAGCGGGAAGTTTCTTTCTGCAAATTTCTCCACAGGCAGTGCTTACCTGGACAGAGAGCTAAATGAATTCAAGTGATGGGCTAAACGGAAGGATATTTTGCAATATACAGTAATCCAGGTTTTTTCCCTGACATTAGCAGAATAAGGCCAAATCTACATATCAGTTAACCCAGGGTGGTCTTGTTCCCACAACACCCTTACCTTGGTCAATGGGAAATAGTGTATTGTAAGAATGCTAAAAAGATCTCAGTTTATCCAATCAACTATGCCCAAGGAAACTAGATTTACCGGTAGTCCTAAATAGGCTCAGTTTCACATGGGTTTATCTGAATTCCATTTAGGCCAGTGTTTCTCAACCTTGACAATTTTAAGGCATGTGGACTTCAACTCCCAGAATTCCACAGCCAGCAATGCTGGCTGTGGAATTCTGGGAGTTGAAGTCCACATGCCTTAAAATTGTCAAGGTTGAGAAACACTGATTTAGGCATTTGAATCAGGGGAAGACCAGAACCAGTCAATTGCCCAGTTTTGTTTAGCCAGGCTTTCCAAAGAGAAAAAGAACAAACTAAAAAAGCAAAACAGTCCATTAGAAACATTACTGCTGAGATTAGAGAACATAAAACATACCATCCAAACCCTGACTGGCAAGTGAAACTATTCCTGTCCATCTAGACAGTAAAAAAGGGAATTAATGGTATAATGAATAATGTAGAGTATGCAAAAGTTCATAGGATATCAAGAACCTCTTGCTTATAGAAACAGAGGAGTTTTGTTTGCACGTTGTTTGGTTGCTAGTAAAGAAATCTGACTATGTTGCTGTTGTTGTTATCTGACTGAATAAAATTGTACTATAAATAGGATTGATGCCAAGCAAAGTTAAATGAGCTATGAAATACTCTGACAATACTTTAGCTTCTCTCTGCTTCAGCTTGCGTCAGACAATTTACTCTTGTGTTTCCTAGTGATTGAGAAACAGAAATTGTTCAGTATCTACAGATGCTAGAGAGGAATGTATTTTCCCCTAGTTGGTCTCTTCCTCTCAAACCTACCAGAGGATAGCAATTATTTCAATATAAATATCTCCAGGATTTACACTTGCCCGTACATTTGCATGGGCTGTAAATAGAACCATATTGCATTTTTCCTGCTGAAGAAAAAAATTGAGGATACTGAGAAGTAACTTTTAAAAAATGTTCCAAGAAAGTATCTTCTTAACTTACCTGTCTACAAGAGGGCAGAGTAAGATACTATGCACACCAAATTACATCACTAAAACATATTTATAATCTGACCAGAAGTTAGCTAGTTAAAATACATAAAAGCAAAAAAAAAAAGGCATGGAAGATGAGATATTTCTACTTCAAATTGTTGCCCCAAATAAATATAATGGACTTAAATATTAATTTGTGCTTCTTTTCCACTGCCAGGCAATAGCAGCACAGCTCAATTTGATCATCAGAAATAACTTGCATTGAAATTTCACTTTGGTCCTGATTCACTGTAGCGTAGTGCCTCCTAATCCTGGCAGCAGAAAGAACAAAAATAACACAAATTAAGAAAATACAAAGGCAGAAGTTCTTACAGTATTCTGAAAAGGCATCCATTGGTACTCTTCAGTATGGAATCAAATTTGATTTCAGACATGCTTGGTTTCACATGGTTTTTCCTCTCTCCTTCTTTTAGATCGCCATCCATTCACTTGGCACACTGTAAAATAGATGAGCCTGTAGAGCCTACTCAACCTGTTTCTAAATTCCACTCTTTGGGTCTGAATATGGCAGGATGGGAGTTAGCAGTGGAGTCTCTGAAACCTTATATTAGGCACTAGAAGCCAACATCCCCCAGGATTCAATTGGTGTTGAAACACAATGCAAAATCTGCATCTGAATTCTTTGCTCTCCTGCTTAATGAGCCTTTTTTTCAATCTCAGTATCTATAATGGGCTTGGCTACAGCCTCAAGTCACAAGGAAGGGTATGATGGTGTATGCACAGATATTGTAATCAGCCTGTTGATCTTCAAATGTTTGGTGTGATTTTTACCATCCTAAAACAGCCTCATGAATAAGTTATTCATCAATGAATATTTTTGTTAATCAACCAAGAATCTTGTATTTGTGCTCCATTTCCAGCATCTATTCAAAACTACAAAGGAAAGTTAACTTAATCTTTTCCTTTCACAAATCAACACTTCAAGGATCTGGCCCTTACTGATTTAGGATTAGAGTTGGTACACGGTACAATACAATAAATTTTGTTACCACTGGAACCAAAGATGTCTCAACAGGGGACAAATTGAGGAACATGATATCCTGAAAGAAAATAATGTTTCAAAAATATGTTTGAGTGTGCTATATTTCTGCAAGAGAAAATATAAAATGGAAGCTTAGTTTAGTGGATAAAAGCTTAATGTAAAGTTAAAAGAAGGGGCTCTTATAATTCACTTTTTTTTAATGACAGAGATATTATGAATAAAAATACAAGTTTATTTATAAACTTGCCCTTTGGTGTGCTTTTCTTGCAATTTTACTACATATTAAAATAAGGATAATGGAAGGCAAATTGCAGTTAATGCTAATTTTTCTGACAATAAAAATGCCTTAAGCAAACATAAAGAAAGACGAAGAAAGAGCAGCTTAAACGTTCTTGTATATCCTGCAAAAAATATCTCTTCAGATTCTTTTTATGAGTGTTAGCTTTTTAGTATCAATAAATATTTCCTGAAGGTTTATTAAACATAAGACTACTTTTATTAATAAATTACTAGGTTTTGCCACACATGTTTAACTTCACCTAAAAAAGATCCAAGTGACTGTATCTTTTTCTTATAACCAATTATCTCCTCTTTGTGGCTCTTAACAATTAGGTCATTCAGGGCTCATAAAAACAAAGTGCTGCATTTTTAAACATACTTTAATTTCCTTATACATTTTCGTTAATTTAGAACTCGCTAAATATTGAGAAACCTTTCATTCAAAAGCCTTATTTTCAGCAGATTAAAAGAGCGGAATTGCCCCAAATTGGGTGAGTGGTATCACCGCAGTAACTTATCAAAATATGCAAACCATAATCTTTGCAAATTCGGGGTGCCTTATTATTTAGCCTATTTATAATACACTTAATACAGAGCCAGTTTGGGGTAGTGGGTAAGACACTGAGCTAGGAACAGGGAGTCTGTGAGTTCTAGTCCTGCCTTAGGCACAAAGTCAGCTGGGTGACCCTGAGCCAATCACTCACTCTCAATCTTAGGAAGAAGGCAGAGTAAGACTACTTCTGAAATCTTACCAAGAAAAGGGCCCAGACAGTCGAAAGTAATCAACAACAACAACATTACAAGATTCTCTACTACTTTAGGCCCTGAGATAGGCAATGCTTTGTAACAGGTGGTAAGACTTTGAAAGTATACAGACTCAACAAACTAAGCAAGGCTAAAGAAAAATCTTAACACAAAAATTTTAAGATTTTGGATTGGGGAATATTGCAGATTAACAATCATTTTCTAAATAAAATGCCCTCAGAGGGAAAATGTCCTCTGAAAAGATTAACATTGGCTCTTGTCTGTAGCTCTTTGCAGGCAGAAGCAGGTCATAGTAACTTAAAACAAAACAGCAGGATAAGCACAGTATCTGTGCTTATTCTGATTTAAAACAGCAACCCGAGCTTTGTTCCCAATACATAAATGTAAAGCATCTCTGAGTGTTATCACTAGCCTCACATGCAGAGCTTTACAGCAAGTTAAAAATAAGCCACTCAATTATGTATGCAGGATATTTTCTTATTTGGTTTATGTTAAACTAAGTTGTAGGGCAAGTATTTATGCAAATCGCTTCATAAAGACAGATCTTTACGATCAAGTGAAACTTCCTGAATGGAAAATAATGGGAGAACGTTCTCCCACATATAATGAAGAGGACAGCACTGGATGGAGAAATGGAATGCTTTCCATTCAATCCACACATTGGTTTTCAGAAAAGGAAAGTATTAAGAGCAAATACTAATTTCAGTGTGAAGGGTTATCAACACAATAGACTAACCATCTAAAGAATTTAGTGAGGAAGAGAATTTAGTCCCAAGAACTAAGGGTATTTTGACTACTTTACAATTCAACCTCAAAATCAAGGAAGGCAATTGTGCAATTAAATGACACTTTCTTAACTTTTGAATAGATTTTCAAAATTAATCATCTGCCTTTCAGTGTCTATGGTCTGCATGCTATTTATTCATATAAATATTCAAAACCTGAATTCCCGATAAAAAATAAAAAAGATAGCAACATGCACTTAAATCCAATATGTATATCTGGTACAATTAAAATATTTTTTTTAAAAAAAATTCATCTACCCAGCATATAAACTGACAAGAGCTATTTTAGCATCTGTTGCAAGTTTGGAGCAGGACATGAAAATAATTAAAAACAAAAATTATGTTGATTGTAAAAATAATATTTACCAAATTGTTTATCTGTGGACAGTATTTTTATTTATATATATGTATGCAATATATATGCTTTCTTTGTTATTTTATCTCTAGTCTCAATTATGTCAAAAATGAGTTCGGAGAGTCAGATCCAAATGAAATTATGTTTGATATAGCAAAATATATGTATGTATCCCCTGTTGCATATTTTTAAAAGTTGCATTCATCTTAATGCACTGATCATTTTCAAAATTATAAAATGTGAGTAGTTGTATACATTGATACTCACCATTTTATCCTTTCTACAGCTGTTGTTGAAATGCACACTCACACATAGGCTGGAGAATTGAGGTCAGAGATCAAAGTATTAAGACTATTTTATATACAATGGGATGGGAGAGAAGATATTTATAAGGTTGTTTTTTTTAAAATATGATGTTTCTAGAGCCGAATTCCTTTCAAGGGTGAAAGAAAAGAGTTTTAATTCCACAAGGAAATTTTAAGTCTAGCACCATGCAACCTGGAAGAGGAAAATGTCAGAAAGCAGTTCATCAACAAAAAACTCAGTCAAGTTCTGGATAATTTTTCCAAATTATTACCAAGTTTTTAATTTATCTCTTTCTAAACTACTTCCAATTTGTCAGCTACTCACCTGAGCAGTTTTCTATTTTCATGGGCAAGCAGAATCAACACATTTATGGGCAAAAGGTTGCAAGTGATAATTTATCAAATTAACCCTGTGCACGTTCGTATTACATTCCCTTGCCCACTCCCAAATGGTCCCAAGTGTCATATTCTTCATCTGACTTTGTATCCAATCACAATCACATACTACTTCAGAATCCAGTAGTGAGATGAAAATGTGAAAGGAGCAATGGAGGAAGCAACAAAAAAAAATTCTATATCATCCAAGTTTACTAATATATTTTAGATTCCAACCTACCATCAACTAATGAGCTCTATACAGTCATATTTCTCCAGCTGATTCAATATACTAATATTTTTATGACAAGACAGTTCATATGTATTGTGAGCAGATCAGTCCTGCTATGCAAAATTAGAGAATCCAGAAGTACAATGTTACAGTCTGAAAGTAGAAGATGTCCAAAAGCAATTAATCAACCAAACATCCATCAGACTCTGAGTAATCAGATTGAGAAGGGTTAGGACAATATGCACTTTTCATATTCTTATTCTTGTCAAGTACACCAAGTAAGATTCAATTTCCATGGGATTGGTGGACATACCAGATGTGGCATAAAGCCAAACTCTGAATCTTCTCTGTAGATGCTTGAAATACTATTACGAGAAAGTAGATGCCTTCTTAGATGGGTTGCATCATACTTCACCCCCAAAGCTACATCAATACATAAAACAAAGATGACAAATTATTTCTTGAGGGTTCTGTACTATTTTCTCTGTCACGACACTGAGCAGTATTATCAAAACTGATTCTGCGCATCCTGTAAATTGAAGGTAATGGGAGGGGGATATGGCTTAGAAGGCATTGTGGGATATGCTGCTCCATTTAGGCACATTGTGGAATACACTTTCCCCAGAGGTGAGCATGGCCACTTTGCTTTTGACATTTAAGAAGGCACTGGAGACCCTTCTTAACTGGGTGTTTGACACATAGGCCTGAAGGGGATTGGATAACCATTGTCAATTATAATTTGTTGTTTATTTTTACATGTGCATGTGGCAAGACTGTTCCTTTTGGGGAAAGACTATAGTCAGAGCCAATTTGGTAGAGTAGTTAAGACATCAAACTAAAAACCAGGAGACTGTGAATTGGGTTGACCAGCTGGATCACATTGGGCCAGTCACTTTTCTCCTTCAGGGGGGAGGCAGTGGAAAACCACATCTTAAAACCTTGCTAACAAAACTGCAGGAATTTGTCCAGGCAGTTTCTGAGAACTGGACATGATTAAATGGAGGAGAAAAAAAACACAAGAAGGGACAGGTGTTGTGTGTTTTATGCTTTTATATGCTAAACAATGCACAACAGTTTGGCAAGAACAATAAATAAATTTCATATTCCTCCTTTGTAGGCAAAAATGTTTCGAGAAAATGCCTAGTGCTCAGAAATAAGAATGGTTCTGATAGGTTTTCTGGCACTCATTTCCTTTTTGTTCCAAGTTCACATCAGCAATCTAGCTTCAAATAAATCCAATTTATTGTCCTGTGCTTGTGATGAAATTCCACCAGAATTGAAAAGCAATATTGTTTTCCTTAAAGCTTGCAACAAATATAGATGCTTTTATTTTTTTATTTTGTTATTGACCCCAGGTTTCACTTATTTACTTTTGCTGTTTTTGTAACTGGAGATGTTATAACTGAGCTGTAAGATCCTGCTAGAGAAAAAGACAGTCTGGTGTTAATGGCCATAGCCTTCTCTTTCCTCCTCAGAAGAAACCTGAGTTTTATTACTTCATATCCTGATAACAAAATTCACACAGGAGGGCAAAACCAAGCCTTTGATTTAATCAGATGCCAGTTGAGGTTCTGATCCAGCAATAAATGATGAGTCGGGAAAAGTGGCGAGAACAAGAGGACGGAGCGTGCATATTTGTATATATATATTGCAAATGTTCAATAATTTACAGGGAACAACATCCTTTTAGTACAATTCTATTAGACAGTAGATCACTCATTTACACTTGTCAAGTACAAAGTTTCCAAGAATTTAAATGGGAAATCAATTTTTGATACCAAATTTAATAATAACGTTTTTATTAAAGTCATATGCCACTCAATTCTCAGCGATTCTACTAATTTCTGGAAGAGTTTGAAGGTATTGTTGGAAAGAGAAGCCAGAAAGCCAAGCAGGAGCTTTTACAAGCATCTGATTCAATCCACTTCCAAACACCAAGCTGAGACTTGGAGACAATACTAAGAAAAAGCTAGACATCATAAAGGCATTAAGTGCTCTCCGGTTCTGTAAGCTGTTGACATGGAAACCTAAAGCAAGTCCTTTATAATTTTCAGGACGTGAAACTTGGAAGCTCATATATAGTGTATTCTATCTTGAGTTAGTTTCCTCCAGTTTAAGAACAACAGGAAGCAATAGGAAGCATCATAAATCTCTGCTCAGACTGTCCTGAGAGTTTGCTAGACTTTTTTTTACCCCAAGAAGAATTGCTTAAAAACAAAGTCCCATGTCCAATTAGGACAACCCAAGTGAGAGAAAATTCCACTAAGCCTTCAATTTATAACACTGTTGAGAATAGCACAGTTGACTGTTCTGGAAATTATTAGCTTTAATTCCTATGTGAAAAAAAAAACTTACGTATAGCAATGTCTTCTATAGTCAGATACATGTCCAATTTTTTAAACAACAGGAGCTAAACCAAAGATAGGGATCACAAAGGGTATGTTCAAGGAAGAATGCCCAAGATGGAAATCAAATGATTCAATTATTTTGGTAAGAAAAAGGTTAACAGAAACGGGAAGAAAAACAAGCGAAATTTACAAGTGGGAGAAGACATTAAAATTCCATCAATAAAGCAAGGCTATGTCACTTTAATCACTTAATCTGGCTGCCTTCCGACCAATATTGCTCCAAAGTAACCCTTATTGTCCCAAGGACTGAACACAATCTTAGGTGATGTGCCAGGGCTGCACAACTAGACCGAACTGAGGGAAAAATAAAAATGCATTTAATCTAAATGGCAATCAATTTAAATAAAAGGCGATCAATAAAATATTCCATACTTTCTTGCCTTATATATTAGAAATTATAAATTGATAATCCCGTTAAAAGCTTTGGCCTTTGTAACCTACTCTTTGTTTATCGCCTCTGCTTTGACACTGCAAAAGTCAAAAATATTTTGCCTGATCTGCTGGAACTTTTAGAAAAGCAAATGCACAGAGTGCTTGTATGATTTGTGCGATGCTCTGTAATATGCATTAAACGTCTATGGATTAAGGCACTAAGCCAAATGCTGGCATTAGCAAACAACTAGAATAGAACATCTGTGATCCCTTTCTATAATCAGGCAGCCAAGAAAAGAGGTGGGAAGCAGTAGGCTAGAATCCCGACCAGGAAACTGTAGGAGTTGAACTCCACACATCTTAAGGAAGACAAGCTCAGATACCTTGGGCTAGAACATGGGAATTGAAATCCACAACATTAAGACTCGTGGACTTCAATTCCAAGAATTCCTCAGCCAGCTTAGAAGTTGAAGTCTACAAGTCTTAAAATAAAAAAGGTTGGACACCCCTGGGCTAGAAGATCCCAGATGTTTCTTTCCATTACAGCAATTTCCCTGTGACAGTCCATGCAGAGTAGTCTCCTGCAGCAAAAGCAAAGGCTCTCTGTGGCATTTTAAAGACAAACAGAAGAGGTGGTATAAACTCCTGGAGACTACAAGCTACTTCTTTTTCTTATTCTCTCAGTCTTTCCTGACCCGTTGCCACTTTCAAAGTTAGCACAGCGGTTGAAAGTTATAAAGCTAACGCTTTTGCTGCCAAAGTGTGAGCCATCCTGGGTTATACCCATAAGATAGTAACATTGCTTTGAACTAACAATTATTGTCTTAGAAATGAATGTATCAAAATCAGATATTCTGTGGATGCTGGGTCTATTATCTCTTCAACAGGGAGAATAGACTAAGGATAATTTACAGATTGTTCATAACTCTACAACTTCCCATTGCTCCAGTGAGGAGGTGATAAGACACCTAACAGGCTCAATGGCCAGGAAGATGCCAGCATTTTCAAATTAATACATACTAGGTGGTCCTTGACTTATGACCATTTGTTAGTGATGGTTCGAAGATACAATGGCACTAGAAAAGTGACTGACGACCACTGCAACATCCCTGCAGTCACGTGATCAAAGTTTGGATGCTTGGCAACTGGCATGCATTTGTGATGGTTGCAGTGTCATCACCATTTGCGACCTTCTGACAAAGTCAACGAGGAAGCCAGGTTCCCTTAACAGCATGTTACTAACTTAACAACTGTGGCAAGAAAGTCATAAAATGGGGCAAAAGTCACCCAACAACTGTCTTGCTTCGCAACAGAAATTTTGGACTCGATTGTGGTCGTAAGCCGTGGACTAGCTATATCACTACTTGTAGCTATAAAGATGGCCTCATTTCAAAGCTCATCCATCTGGAAGAATTCTTCAGATTGAATACCAAAATGGGTTTGAGTGTTTGGACTAACTTGCCTTACTGGGGGGGGGGGAGGGAGAGGGAGGGAGAGCACAAATATAAGAATTGCCTTTTGAATATATTCATTGCCATGCAAGTTTAAGCTTAATGGCGTTCGCATTTTTGAAAGGCAAATGCAATTATACTTGGGGTCAGACAAGTCTTCATTGATGCCAGTTCTCTGGCTTGAAGTCAGCTTCCATGCTTTTTAACTTAACAGTGTGCTATTCAAAAGTCACCCCACCCTTGTAAAAGGACTCCCACACAGCATAACAGAGGTGAATTACAATAAGATCTCTGCTTCATTCAACTCCCATTTTACAGTAGCTCCGAAATCCAAGCTACACTGTGGCTCTAGGGAAGAATCCAGCCCTTTCCACTTGAGCAGGAAATCAGCCAAGGAATTATTTTAAATCCAATTTGATACTGTGTACAGGCCAAAGAATTTTCAGCATGCGTAATCTGGAGGAGTACAAGCCACAACACTAACCGTTTTATGCTTCTAGAAGGCAAAAGAAACAGACGCTGCTTTTTAGCAGCTTCCTGGTTTACTGTAAGAGGGAATCGATGGTGACATTAAACTTTCCAGAAACATGTTCCATAAGAAGAAGCTGTTTTACTCATGATGGTACTGTGCAATTGAAAGCATGCAACATCACTAGGTTTGTACTTGGCACCAAATAGGACATTAACTATGGATTTTCAGCCAATGATACACGTTTTTATATTTCACCACAAATGTGACTCAGAGTTTCAGATAATTAAAGTAAAACCATTTCTATTGTTGAACATTTACTTTGTGTTCTCTGCCCATGCACAGTGGGCAACAAATGCTTCCATGTTATTCCAATACAAGGAAGGCTGCCATCACATTCATTTTGTGGGCTGCCCTACCGATAATAGTATGGTTTTTACTTTTTTTTTTAAAAAAAAATCAAATGTTCTTAAAAACAAGAAAGTTGCCCATCATCCCAATAATAATTTAGCTCAACCCCATATCTACTTAGCCAACAAGACATTTGTGAATGGAACTAAATAAAAATGCCATTTCTAGTTGCCCATCAGCCGAATAATAACAATTTAGCTCCACCCCATATCTACTTAGCCATCACGACATTTGTGAATGGAGCTAAATAAAAGTGCCGTTTCTAGCCCAGATTAAGGCAGAGATTATTACTGAGGCTCTTACTTTGCTGCCAGATGATAAAAAAAAAATCCTTTCCATTCTAAATGGTAGTTTTTCAAAGCCCCTCCCACCTCTTGCTTCCGCCATGTTCTCCATTAGAACACCTGTAATCAGATCGTCAGCAGAAGGCAGCCAATCCATGAGGAATCAAGCTACCCATTATGAGCAAAAGTGCAATAAAACTCTTGATTCTGGATGTGATTACTTATGCAAAAAAGCCATTGAAAATGAAACAGAATCTTCTTTCTGCCTCATGTTGCTCAAGTCCAAACAGTGTCTTGTATTCATGTAAGAAGGTGTCTGTCTAACCTTAACACATGGTTATAGAAGATTTTGAGAGGTTGGGGAGAAGCATTTAGGAATACAGACTAGAACCCAAAAATTGTCAACAGAAAAAGCTTCTCCACTAGACAAATACAATCATCGCTTTTCCACTTGAAGGTGTTTTTAATTAGATTCTTCCCCCGTTTTTAATAAAAAAAAACCTCAGCATAGATAGATACATACCTGTATGAGCATAATTGAAGATGTGGAGTTACCTCCCTATGGAGTATCAGAGGCAGTACTGGAACTGGAAATTGCAATTCCACTTTATCAGTTTTGTTCAAGAATCAAATTTGCTTGCTCTCAATCCTGTTTTATATCTGAAACTAAAGCAAAACCTTTATACTGCTAGTTTTGCTGAACTTGTGGGCAATTTGTTTTTCCATTCACGGAAACCACCCCTCATTTGCCTCTAAGCAAATTATCAGAGTTTTCTTTATTATCACTGTATATGACCAGCCAACGCACATAGGATAAATTAAGGATATGGAGTGGGGTGGTAGCATTTTGTTTCCCTTTTGTGTGAAGTGGAGTGAAGGATTTTTTGTTCCTCCAAGACCAGCACTACACTGGGTCTTCTTGAGTTATGATTATGCACTGTACATGGGGCTTTTGACAGCCACAGAAATGGAGATTAGTATGGAGTTATTTCAAGCCATTTTTAAGTGACACGCAATGGTAGTGTGAAAGTCCATATGGTCTGCCCTGCATTCAAATGATGATCTTTGTAGTAAATTCTGAATTAATGAATATAATGAATTCCTTTAATAATATTATACCATTTAAAAAACAAGTGGGAAAGTTTCTCTGTTTCCTCTCTTGTCTTAGAATAGAACAATGCAAGGATTATAAAATTAGGATTAAAACCTCATATTGGACAAACCATTTCCCAGATTGTTTCCATTCCCATCAACCTAAACATAGCAGGAATATTTTAGTTCAGCTTTTAAATCAGACAGACCCCAATATTGCCATCTCCTTCCCACCTTAAGTGAGTGTTTGTAAGAAAAAAGTGTAATTATGCTAATTACTATTTATAGGTCAGGAACATCTGTTAAAATTCATCTGTAATTATATCAGGATTAAAATAATCAAGGTCACAAAACAACACTTCAGCAACTGATCTAGATAGCTAATTCTTTGTAATCTTTTAAATACCACTTAGCATTCTTCATTCTAAAGGCTGTTGTATGTCATTTTTCTCCAATCATTTCTACTAACTGTGATTCCAAAAGCATTTCAGTAAATTTATCAGATTCAAACAAAATGTAGGGGATGAAATAAAACATATTTTCATATTTACTTCAGAGAAATACATGGGACATGAGTTGGCTCAAGTGAGGAAGGGAAAGGTTTTACATATCTTTATGTAACTCACAATTAATATTAAAATAGAGTACAATGTGCTTGGGAAATACACTTCTTTTCATGAAATTTTGCCATTCAAATAACTGAATCATTTAAATAAAAATAATCCTGAAAACAGAGAAAAGCTGTTGAAGGGCATATATGTATCAACTCCTTAGGAAACAGTGTGCATATAGTTTATGAAGTTGTTAGTTACCTACCCAAAATTAAAATAGCTTTTTTCACCTTCATGTTCCAGTTTTCTATCAACAGTTAACATATACATAACAACATTTCCATTTGTTGCATTTATTTGAGTAAATATCTGGTAAATAAAGTCATTAATAAAACATTACAAAATTAAATACATTTAAAAAAGCTTGCCAGTATACATAAAGTCCACAAACATGTATTTCTTCTTTTTTTAAAAAATAAAATTATGTTCAGAGCACCCTTGATATAAAATGCCAGACTAGCATCTACCAGCAGATGGTAGCTTGTGAAATATTACAGCAGTGTTTCTCAACCTTGGCAACTTTAAAATAGGTGGATTTCAACTCCCAGAATTCCTCACCCAGCATGCTATTAAGTTGCTAAAGTTGAGAAACACTGCATTAGAACACAGAATGTTTTCCTGAAGAGTTTGGGGAACAGGCTTTCTCTTCTACAACCTAGATCACTTAGCCAGTCAGCCAGCCAACCTACCAAGTTGGATGTCAAAATAGGAAGCAATAGTCAGATATTCTTATCATAAGAAGGGGGTGGGTGGACTTGCATTTCCCTTCTCTGCAGGGCTTTCTCATAACGGTATTGGCCTTTTTTCTTGCTGTCCTATCAGATCTTTTAGCAGTAGGTTGATCAATCCTAACAGATCATAAAACGAAGGGAGATCATCTGGCTGAGCCTCAAAGTTGGTAATAGTAGTTCAAACCCTAAAAAAATCAAGCCCTTGGACCCCGGTTTGCTTATGTGTTGCTTTGTGAACAGAGGCATTTGTTGCAATGCTTTAACAGTGGCAGCACCCCCACGTAACAGACTGCACCCCTCCCCTCCCCTCCTGCCCGCAACACCACATTGGTTATAACTTCGGTTTATATTGTTACTTAGAGCACATTTCGTTTCCATCGATGTGAATCAATAGTAACACTCACTTGATAATGTATGTACACAAGCACAAGAACCTTAACATCCATGAGTCTGGTGTACAACTTAATGGTCAAACTGGCTGTAAAGGAACAGCATTTCCCTAGTAGTTCTCCAGCAGGCAGAATTAACTGCCTAGGAAAGTCCCTCTAAAATCGATGTTTTTTCCATCTATCTTGATCATCTGCAGGTAGTAAAAGCAGCATCCACAATGTTGCTATCTGTGATAAAATAAAATCACACTTTAAAAAAACTGCCTTAAACATAAGGGGTTGAATTCTTTAAAATGTCAGAATTCAGCCAAAAAAGAGAAAATTGCTCATAACAACCAAACTAGTAGGTGTCCTATTTAATAGTTCCAGTTTATTGATCACTTCTCTCAAGAGGCTCCGTCTTCACTTATATACTCTTCTTTTGAGGAGGGCTCAGTTTCCTCATCCCTCTTATCCGAGTTAGAAGTTCTTTGATAAAATCCTAAAAAAAAAGGGGAGGGGGGAAATCGCTAATTAAAAATAATAGTAAATGTATTCAAAATGCAACTCATCTCCACCCTCCATTGTTTTTACATATCAAATACAGGTAGTCCTTGACTTATTATCACAATTGAGCCCCAATTTTTTGCTGCTAAGTGACACATTTTTAAGTGAATTTTGACCCATTTTACAACTTTTCTTTGCCCCAGTTGTTAAGTGAATCACTTCAGTTGTTAAGTTACTAACACGGTTGTTAAGTGAATCTGGCTTCCTCATTGACTCTGCTTGTCAGAAGGTTGCAAAAGCTGATCACATGACCCCGGGACACTGCAACCGTCATAAATATGAGTCAGTTGTCGAGTGTCTGGATTTTGATCATGTGACCATGGGGGAGGCTGCCATGGTCACATGAAAAGTATGAAAAACAGTCATAAGTCACTTGTTTTTTCAATGCTGGTGTAACTTTGAACCATCACTAAATGAACTCTTGTAAATCGAGGACTAGCTATATCAGCCATTCAATTCTCTTCAAAGATCCTACATGAAAGTGAATCAGAATCAAGGTACATCCAATCAAATCACCACTTTTGAATTCTAAAGAACTGATGTCATTGCCAAGATTCTATAGCCTATATAGAGTGTGAGGCTCTAAAGAAGTTCAACTCTTTCCACCCTTCCAATGCACTTGCTTCATTCAGTTGCAGAGGATGATTGCTACCATCATACAAAGGGCAGGATTTCTCCTGTATTCTTCTTTCAGACCACTCACCTTATCAGTTTAATCCCCATTCAGCATATCCTCCCCGTTCTCTCGCTAAAAGGTAGATATACTCAAATGAATGAAAATTCTTAATTCTTTTCACCAAACAAAAGAACAGACTCCAGTTCATGAAACACAATTCATCAGATCCAAAATCTATTAAAATGGTTCTTCATCTAGTTTCCAAAGATAACGGTACCGTATATGTTTTTTAGTATGGATAAACTAACTTAAGTTAATATATGAGCAAAACCTCACCAAACATATTACATTTCAGAAGGTTTTTACATTATTTAAGATTTTACAAGCAAACACCAAATTTGCTTTGTTGGTCATTTTCAATCATTGTTTTGCAGGATAGCAGTAAAGAAAATGCAACATTCTGACAATCAGTCAATTATCATCATTCAGGTACAAAATAATAGTCAACTGTAAGTTGATTGTGGGAGTGGTCCTTCATTGACGTGCTACATGATTATTCTGAATTATCTAACAAATTACTCATTCCATATCTTTCGAAGTTTAGTGGTCTTTTTTCCAGACATTTTTTTAGGGTGGTTATTTCCATTTTTACTGCTTTTTGGAAATTGCTTTCCATTTTTTATTTTTGTCTACAAAGGCTATGATTTTGTATTTTCACAGTGTGGAGTGCAGCCACTCCTTCTGCAAAGTTCAGTAATTCCACTTTGCGGGATGGGGAGGTACATCAATTTTTTAAATTCATTCCTATGTTCTATTAAATTAGACTTCTACATTCACACTACTTGGGCTATGTATATTTCCTTGTGGATTTAATCAGGGAAGAGGAAGAGGAAGGACGAGGAAGAGGAGGAGGAGAAGGAACAGAAGGAGAAGGAGGAAAAGAAGTTATTTCACTTCTCATCCAAGAAGCTTTATCAGTTCAACTGATGAACAACAAAAAAACAGTCCAGTTGCCTTTTGGAAAAAAAAGAAAAAGCACCAGGGACAACTATGACCTGCTGAGAATTTCCATGGACATTAAGGCTGCATTGTTTCTACCGCATACTGTTTATAGATAGATATCTTGAGATAAAATCAATTATTTCCTCCTGGTAGCTTCTGAAGAATCAACAAGGTCACCTAATCTATATTCTTTATGTCTAACTATGCTAACTAACGCCCAAGCCTATTTTAAAGAGAAAAGGAAAAATCTGAGCAAGTTGGCAATTTTTGAAGAAATAAGAACTGTTGACATCTGAACTAGCTTCCTGTTTCCCGCCAACTAGGCACTGTGGTAATGTATTTTAAAAACATGTGCACTGACTCCTGTAAGAACTGATTTCCCCAATCCTAGGTTTCATCTGAATAAATCAGAAGGCACTAACAAAAATTTTCTGCTCAAATATTAATGGCACTTTCTTTAAAATGCCATGACTGAAATTTCACACTAAGCATAACTCTATTTTAGGTTGCTATCTGGAAATGGAACTAAGTATTTATTAATAGGGTACTCATTAGTTATAATAGCCAAACATTTCCTGGATGCTTCTGATGCCAGGGGCTTTTCTTTCCAGGCAATAAAGCTATTTTAAGTGCCAATGGATTGAGACTTCCAAGTGCCCAGTAAAAGGTAGAGTTGTATGTACCTTTTAGAGTAAAACACCAATTGATGAAGCATTGCTTTTTTCGATTTGCTACTAGGCTTTTATTTTGCCATTTCCTCATTTGCAAAAGGCCTGAATGCTGTGTATAACTGGCTTGCAAAGAATATCTTCTTCAAGGCTAATGTCATGAGACAGAAACTATTTTTAATTGTTGGCACCAACCAAGCTTACTCTTAAGATAAGGCATCCCTTCATAAAAAAATAATAATAATGCAGCATTCACTTCTTGTAGAGCACAAATCCAATGCATGTGAACAACAGAGATAAAGAGAGAACTTCCTGCATGTTAAAATGCTGGTGTATTAATGAAAGCCATGGAGAAACAACCCAACAGCAAGGTGTTTGTTTAGTGGGCTGTAAAGCTGGTGTGTCAAGGGCCATGAAAGACATCCAAATGTTTTGCACTAATGCTACAAGCAGCTGTACAGCACATTTCAATTACTAATCTTAGAGATTGCTGTATATAGTGTATCAGAGCTTTGATCCACTCTTATTGCCTACCTTAGCTTTTCTAAGTCACCAGTGTTGAATTCACATCAAAGGAGACTTTACTTTAACTTTCCCTAAATGGTGCCCTCAGATGTATTAGTTTTGAATTCAAAAGTAATGAAAAATGGCATCCATCATGTAGAAGACACCAGGGGAGAAAGATTGCATGCAGCAGAGAGCCATGGTGGCATAGTGGTTAGAATGCAGTATTGCAGGCTAATTCTGCATTCCACTGCCAGCAGTTCGATCCTGATTGGTTCAAGGTTGACCCAGCCTTCCATCTGTCCAAGATCAGTAAAACGAGGAGCCAGATTGCTCGGAGCAATATGCTGACTCTGTAAGCCACTTGGAGAGTGTTATAAAGCATCCTGCCCGAGCAGGGGGTTGGACTAGATGACCTCCAAGGTCCCTTCCAACTTTACTATTATTATTATTATTATTATTATTATTATTATTATTATTATTATTATTATTATTATTATTATGGAGCGGTATAAAGTCCAGTCTATTGCTATTAATATTGTAATATTTCACCAAAGATTTAAACATAAGCTTGTAGTCCAAATTAAACCCAAATGCAAAATATATTAAATCTCTTCAGAATATCAGCATAATATCACTGTTACATAAGCTGCCCCAAACCTGAATTATTAACTATTATTATGGAAGGAGTTTTGTCTCAAGATTAACAGGCAAAGATATTCAAAATATGCTACCATCACCACAACTAAGACTAAAATCCTCAGCAGCTTTAGCTCTTAAGAACTTTGGGGGTGGGGTTGACAAACATCCCATATTCTGCCACATGGGTTTACAGGACATAAGCAGTTGTTTATATAAATGCAACTTTGCTGTAAGTTTTTTCTCCTCTGAATTCAGAAACCACAACTCACAATTCATAGTAGGCAAACATCAGGCTATTTGCCAAGAGCACAAATATGGCTGTATATATCTTTTTAAAAATAAGATATGTATCTATTTATATAATCAATGCATTTGGCCATCCATCTCTCAAATGCAGCTAACAACACATAAAAAGAATTAATTTTTTTAACACAGAGTAAATTACAGCATAGATGCTGAAAACACAACTGAATTACCTCTAAAAAAAAATCTGTCTTTTCCAGATGGTGATATAGAAATAAAACCCTTGGGTGCATTATATTCCTGTAGTTGGAAGAAGCTTTCTAAACTTCGTTTCTGACAGAACAATATAACAATCTATTGAATCAGGAATTTCATTTCTTCCACCAAATCTTTCCAGGATCTAGGAGAAGACATGGATTCATACCATGATTGTGGTATATTGATAGGATTACTACTATTTAATCTAAGGGCATGCTATTCTTTATTTCAAGAACTGAAAGGTAAAGTAGTCCAATGACTTTTTCTAAGAGGCTCAAACTAAATAGGGAGGGAGAGAAGGAGTAAGAGAGATGTAGTGTATGTATGTATTTCTAACTCTATATTGGTAGAAATCAACTGTTTAAAAATCATCCCTATTGTCCACATATAGCTGCTATAGTCACCCACACTTCAGTTATCACTCACAAGATAAAAATCTGAAACAACTACTGTGTAAAAGCATTTTTACAGAGAATAAGGAAGAAATTGTATGTAAATTTGGTGCTTATTTTTAACATTTTTAATTCAGCACCACAAAATCTGTAGTTTCACAAAATTAAAAAATAGTTTTCAAGGTCAAATGATCTAATAAACTCTAGAAGTAGCCAGCATAGGTGAATTAATTGAATTCTTTGTGGCAGCCATTAGTAGTTCTTTTTCTAATGGCAGGAAATATTGTAATAAATCTCTAAAAGTTGTATGAACTTGTATTTAAATACGTTTTTTTTCTTCAAGATGCTGTAATACTTTTTTTTGATCCGAGGAATTAAAATAAATAAAGTTTATAGGCACTACCAAACAATGCTATGTTTGGCATTAACTCTATAAGTCTGTGTAGAGATTAGCATTTTTAAATTTCAATTACATATAATACCCAAATGCAGAATGTAACTGAAAGTAACTCTTTATTTGATTATCTGTGTTGATCAGGATAGTTGGCAAATATAACTGTTGTCTATACAGAAGACTATGTCAAGTTTTTACATGTAAAATAATATAAAATTTGTTTACCTCTGTAGGTTTGTAGCAATCTACAAGCGCTTCCTAGAAGTACAATAATAAAAGCATCAGTTATCTTTCATTCTACTTTCACATATATAAGAACTGGGTACTTCTGGATAGCTGTCACATCTTTTCTAAAGGAGCATATGCAAAACAGGCTTCTCTCGTGGGTGTGAAAATCACCATCAATGAAAAGCTTAATACTTTGACCCATACTTTAGTAACATTTTCCCTTGTCACTCAAAGCCATAGCAAAAGTGTGATAAGTGAAGCATTTCCCATGTTAAAGTATACTATTTTCCTTGCCAATAGAAACTGCCAGACAGACAGTGACACATTCTCAGAAACCCATACCCATCAATCATGGGAATGCTAATCCTCAGCCACAATTCATACGGTAGATGTTACAGGCTTAATTTTACCCTTCTTTATTATGCTTTGTTAATCTGCCCTCCAAACCTTAACAGGATATTCTAGAAGACAGACAATCCGAATTAACGCGAGATATTCTCCCAAATCGCTTAAAATCAAACTAACTTGTAATTTGAGGGCTCTCTCCTCTTCATTAGCAGCATCAAGAAGATCATCAATATCAATTTCTACATCTGGCATCTCTTCTTCCTAGAAAAAGAGAAAGCTGGGTGAGAAATTAAACTGTATTTAAGTTATATTTTTCACTTCCTTTTTAGTCCGGCTCCAAAACTTGAATGGCAGTTCATTCATTCTCCCTAATAATGTAGTTCGCACACACCCTTTTAAGCCTCTCTCCTGACATTTGGCCCTGGGCCAGGTTAGACTGATGGCCAGCTGGCCACTCTTCTGCATAAAAAATTGAAGCAGGTGCCTAGCCCAGTGTTTTTTTAACAGCAACATGAGCTCTCTGGGCAGATACCTGGGACATGCTATTTATCCTCTATTACTCCCATGTCAATTAGGCCAAGAGCTGGAAAATTGCACTTGAGCTTTGTAAAGTAGATGTCACACACATTGTTGGAATCTCTCTTTTGTTTATCCTGAGGAAACCAAGAATGGTTTGTCAGCCTTCCAGGTAAACCAGAAAGGAAACAAGGCTAGATAAGCTAATTAGACTTTAATGCAAGATTACATTGGCAGAATCTTGCAAGTCTGAAGGTATAAACTTCCCCTGTCACTTATAACTGTCTGATCAATTAGGTCAGGGATCTTCAAACTTGGCCCTTTTATGACTTGTGGAGTTCAACTCCCAGAATTCCTCAGCCAGGCACACTTGCTGAGGAATTTTGGGAGCTGAAGTCCACAAGTCATAAAAGGGCCAAGTTTGAAGACCCCTGAATTAGGGGCAGTTCTGCCTAAGTGTTTTTTCTCTCTCTAACCCTTTCTTGTCCGATTGTTTCCTAGGCAGCAGACAAAAAGGCAGAATGACGACCTACTTAGGAGAACAAACTCTCTCTCTCTCTCTCTCTCTCTCTCTCTCCCCCCCCCCCCAAGACAACGGTGTCAGCTTTAGGAAAAAAGAAATTACCTTCTATAATTGTATTCAGTTTAATCAAGGGGGAATGAGATCTTGTGTGAAATTAAGCTGATCTTAAAATAAAATCATACAGAATGTCTAGTCTCAGCGCATTGCTGAAACAGATTCTATGATTCCATTATAGAAGTAGATGAAGTTGAGTGAGAAAAGCAATAACATTTAACTCTTTGGTGCACACACTGTCAAAACAAGGCCAAGCAAGCCAAACAAAACCTAGTTCCATTAAAGCAATAAAAAATAAATAAATTTCAGGTTACCAATAATTGTGGGAACCAATTCTTAGATGAACGTGATTTGTCCATGAATCTTCTAAGTTATTTGTTTTAACAAAGCTCTTTTTAACATTATTCTGCTTTTAAGAACTAAGTATAGATACGTACTTTCATTAAATTGTTGGTTCTAGACCCCCCTAGATTTCCAAGTATCTCAGAAATTTGTCAGAAATATTTGCACTATTCTTTTTCTGAAGCTGATGTGCCCAGGGCCCAACTTCAAACGCAAGCCAATTCAATTTATAGCACATGAACAACTTTGAGAAAACATGTGGTAAAGTTCATCAGGATAGCTTAGAATAGAGGTATCAAACTGCCCGCCTGCGGGCTGGATGCGTCACACCAAAACCACGCCCACCCCATTGCTGGCAATGGGAAAAAATCGCAACATTTATTTATTTATTTATTTATGAGACTTATATACCGCTTTAAGTACAAGCACTCTCTAAGCGGTGTACACCAGTAAGCAATGTATATATATATTTACATTGCCCCCAACAATCTGGGTCCTCATTTTACCTACCCCGGAAGGATGGAAGGCTGAGTCAACTGTGAGCCGATGAGATTTGAACCGCTGACCTGCTGAACACAGTCAGCTAAAGTGGCCTGCAGTACTGCACTCTAACTGCTGCGCCACCTTGGCTCTTTTTACAACACATCATGTGACGTCGCGAGTTTGACACACGTGGCTTAGAAGTAGATCAAAAATAAGTAAATAAAGAGGATGCTTAAATTTTTACAGCATGCAAGGTTATATAACAGCAACACCAATTTAATAGCAAGAAGATCACTAGACCACACCAAGACCAAACTATCCAAGTCACCGTATAATAATAATAATAATAATAATAATAATAATAATAATAATAATAATAGTAAAAAAAACATCCACATCTGCCTATCCCAGGTCCTGGGTAAGGATTCGATAGGTAGACAAAATGCCAAATCCAGTCTGAACATCTGGCTGACTGTGCGATGATCCATAATAATAATAATAATAATGGTGTTGGAAGGGACCTTGGAGGTCATCTAGTCCAACCCCCTGCTCAGACAGGAAACCCTATACCATTTCAGACAAATGGCTGTCCAGTCTCTTCTTAAAAACTTCCAGTGTTGGAGCATTCACAGCTCATCAGGTATCATGATAACTGATGTCTCTTGCCTCCTGATCAAGTGTCACTTTCCTGCTGAATTGCAAAAGCTGCTGAAGAAAAAACATAACTGACCTAACCTGTACTCTGACGAGCTGGATGAATACACATACATGTAAGCATTTCTATCAGGAAGTGCAAACTGTGAACCCATCTTTATATCATGAAATAAATTACCAGATCTCTCATTAAAAGAGATGAATGTATAACTAGCCAGAAAGCAGCCGTCTTCTGCAACACAGAAAGCTCCAGTCCATTCTAGGATCCTGACACTATCCAGGTGAATATTCTAAATGTGCTGTGCACTTCTACATTATGATCTAACTGTTTCAGTTGTCCATCTGAGGTGAACGTAGAGGTTCCTTAGATCACTCTTTAATGTTGCGTATATTGTAATTTTTAAAAACCTATAACTTACAAACGTAAGTTTTAGTACCTATAATTATCTTCCAGTAGAAGCTAGTTAAACATTCTAGCTGTAAATTAACAGAAGACAGACATTTTTAAAGTTCTTGCTGCTGAGGAAATCATACTTAGCAGCCATTAGCCATTCCCCAAATCATTAGAAAAGTAATGCTGCTAAGAATCCTGATATTATTAATTGTAACCATTTCTTTGTACTTCTGCAAAGAATCCATGAGGGCAGCTTTATAACTCCTAGGCCCTAAGGCAGTGGTTCTCAACCTGTGGGTCGGGACCCCATTTGGGGTCGAACGACCATTTCACGGGGGTCGCCAAACAAGGCTGTCCGCCATTTTTTCCTCCTTTTCTTTGGCCACGCCCCTGGCACCTGGTGATGTATAAGTGGTTGGGGGTCACCACAACATGGGGAACTGTATTATGGGGTCGCGGCATTAGAAAGGTTGAGAACCACTGCCCTAAGGTCTTTTGCTTTTGTGAGCCCCTCCCTCCTTAAAAATAATTATATTAAATTATTATTTAATTATAAAATTGAAATTATATTTCAAATTATATTTTCATCATATTTTGCAGAAAAATAGAGAATTGTATAATATGGGTGTTATTTTGGTTGTTGCTGATTAATTATGTCTCTCACATATCAACAAAGTTACTACATTTTAATAATAACACTATAACTATAGGTTATAAATAAGGTTTGATATTCAAATGTTGTGTGATTCTTGTCTGTGTTTCATTAAAAGTCATGAAAATGAATAACTTCTACTCATTTTTATTTCTGATTTTTAAAAAAATTAAGACAATTTCGCCAGCACAAGGCATTGTGCTTGCTTACAGTCTTGATAACTACAACCAATTCACAATTGGAAATACGCACTTCCAGCTATAAAGCCTCTGCAGTGCTTTGGTACTAAAGGCAGAAAAGTGCTTTAGATAGAGTATGTGTGATGCAAATGTAACACTTGTCTGCAACTCCTAAAAGTAGCCATGCCTTTTCCCAGGACTGGGCAGCTGTGCTCTGTAGTTCTTGATTTAAAAAAACTCAAGACAGGTGCTAGATTCATCACATATACTTCCAAACACCTTTTTGCAATTGACTCCAATGCACCATACTGCCCTATCAATTAAATATTATTTATTTAAATGTATTTTAGGTGTATCCTGTAGTGTAGTAAATGACTGCAATATGTCTTTATGGTCTGCCTTTAAAGATGACTCAAAGTTACAACTGGCATCCCACCAGCTAACTGAGGGAGCTGATTCAACAGCCTTATACCTATGCTATAAACTAGGGATCTTCAAACTTGGCCATTTTATGACTTGTGGACTTCAACTCCCAGAATTCCTCAGCCAGGCAAGTCCACAAGTCATAAAAGGGCCAAGTTTGAAGAGCCTTGCTGTAAATCCTACTGTGGTTTTGAGTTCAATTCAAAATGATGGCTGTCACTTTCAAAGCCTTGCAAAATTTGGTACCCAGATACATCCAGCACTGTTTTTCCCATTCTTATCTGATGTGCCCAATTCAGTCTCTGGGGAAGGTATGTTCTGGTTGCCCCCAGCCTTCAGAAACATTTTGGAAACGTTATTGTTCTGCAGAGTATATTGGCCTGATAGTACAAGTATGCCTTATGTTAAATTAGTTTATTGCTTTTATTGATGTGTTACTATTTCCTGACAGTAAAATGGTTTAAGAGGAGGGTGTGACTAATCAAAATACATTTTTATAAATAACATTATTAGTCTTTAATTTCTTCCTCATCCTGTCCTACATTTTGGGTTTCAATTTCTGTTTTCCATAAAGCAACCAGAGATGTTTGCCTGTGACCACTCAAAAAACCCACTGACAATTTACAATCATTTCATAGAATAGCGGCTTCAGCTTTATTGGTGCTCATAAGTTTCCATAATGATACCCTTCCAAAGTTGTATGCATCTATTTTTAGAGAGTAATGGTATTCAGACACAATATAGACATTTGTTTAGCAAAGCAAGGCTTCTACTGTTTACATAGCACTTAGATTACTCATCTGACTGAAAGCAAATACCTTCCTTCAATTAGCTTTCCTCAAACTTATCTAGACCAAGAAATCACATTAGTTTCATTTGCAGAATATTAACCATGACTTACATGTTGAGCATACAGCATTCAGGAGAAGCCCTGCTTTTGATTAAACGAATTTACCTCATAGGACAGTGGTGGTGAACCTATGGCACGGGTGCCAGAGGCGGCACTCTCTGTGGGCACACATGCCATTGCCCCAGCCTCCCCTGCCCCCGCAACTCCCTTCTCTCCAGCAGCCTCCCTGAAGGAGAGTCACCCCTGCGCGGAGCAGCGCAGCCACGGACATGGCAGCCAGGCAGCGTAGACAAGACTCTGTCCTCACACCCCACTGTGCACAGCTGATGCTGCAGGGCTTGGGCAGAAGGCCTGACCGCCAAAGCGCTGCTGGGCTGCCTGGGCGATCTGCGGTGGGCCCTGGAGGCAGTGAGTGGCCCTGCGGCCAGGCGGGGTGGGGGCGGGGCAGGGAGTGGAGCAGGGACAGGGCCAGCTTTGGGGCACTCGGTCTCTAAAAGGTTTGCCATCACTGTCATAGGACAATCTGCTCAAATGGCAGCAGCCTTACTGATACCTTTACATCTAATGAGCCAAACTATACATGGACTTTGATTTATTAAAGAAAGAGCAAGCTCCACTTGTTAATTGTCATGTATCAACAAAATCAACTCATCTGACAAAGCACTTTTGTTACTAAAAAGTTTTTGCAATCACTTGTTGCTGCTGGCAGAGATGACAGATCCTGGTTTAGATCCAAAGAAATACAGCCAATGCTCCATTTGACACTGTTGGGTTTTCCTAACCCTGTTCTTGTCACATTTCTCACACCTTCTTAAGAATTTATTCCCGTAGAATAGTTCCACAGGACTGAAGGGGTGGGGCGAATCTGAAGTTAGACAGGTAAAAGTATCTTACATCTTTAGAACTAACTTTTAATTTACAATCCCAATCAAAAGACCAACTTGTATTTCTGCTCCTCTTCCCCAGCAATACAATCCTGTATGCACACTTTTCTTTTAAATTTGTTTTCAACCGCTTCAGCCATATAAACAGAGATTATTGTGCAACCATGGCTTTAGCCATGAAAATCAGCTGGGTGACTTTGGACCAGTCACTTTCAGTCCAACCCACAGTTTCAACAGAGTTGTTGTTGTATGGAAAATAGGAGGAGGAAAGAATATCAGCTCTGTTCATCACTGTGAGTTATTTGTAAAAATAATAAAGGTGGGGATAGACAGACAGACAGACACAGATAGTTAGATCTACCACCTTTAAGAAGAAATAAGAAAAAATACACTGCTCTTTGTTTGACTAAAGATAGCCTTTGTTCCTTTCCAACAACAATAAGCTGTTCTTGACTACTACATAGCTTGAAGAGGTATGGACTTCAACTTCCAGAATCCCCCAGCTAGCATGCTGTCTGGAGAATTCTGGGAGTTGAAGTCCACACATCTTCCAGTTGCCAAGATTGAGAAACACTGATCCACACATTCGGAATGTATGTCTACAGGAGGAAAGCCATCATACATAGGGTAGTATGTGTACTGACTTCTATGTAAGCTAGGACTGTCTTCTAACAGACAACTTGTAAGCAGTTGTACTTGAAAAGACGCATACAATGTGTGGGTTTTTTGAAATCATTTGAACAATAAAGATTGGGGCAATGCAGAATTACTGACAATGCTCATGTGGAACATATTTCCAACAAACGTACTGCATAATTAGAATTAGAGCTTCTGTTTTATTAATGATATGTTTCAACCTTCCTTTCAAATGAAATGTGGTTGGTGCATATGGTAAATCAGAAAGAATTTACAGAAATAAAAAAGCTGTTATTTCTTGGAAACTTGTCCAAACAAATTGGTTTCTTACATACATTCAGTGCTCAATAACACTGGATATTTTCATCCTTCCTTCAAACTGGGAGAGTGTATAATTTTTTTGCAGTCTCAAACAAAATCTGATAGTAAACCTACTGCTTGATTATGATGATTTAATGATGTGACCTACTGCTTGATTATGATGATTTAATGCCATCCAAGCAGGGGACTATATCTGATTTAGCAGCTGGACTGCTGTCCTCATGAATTGTTAAAAGGTTCCCCAAAATCAAGCCTTATTGATACATTTACATATTAATCACAGAAGAGAAAGAAAAAATGATTTTTACTGACAGGATGTTGGACAACTTTTTAGCTGGATTACAAAAACTAACATTAAACATTGCTTAGTCATTTTTATACTCATAAATGGTTTGTGCTTTCAAAAGTATGGAATAAAAATAGTATTATATAGCACGTGAGACTGGCAGAAGGCAGACTTTGGATGAGTCATCCCAATTCATATGTTTTAACATTAGATTTTTATCCCACCTTTATTACTTTATTAGTGATTCAAGGGGGCAAATATACACCCTATTCTTTCCTTCTCCTTTTTTTCCACAATAACCCCTGTTGAGAGTGACTCAAAGTTACCCAGTCAGTTTTCATGCCTATGGCAGGAGTAGCCCTGAAAATGATGTATAGAGCAAGGGTCCCCAACCTTGGCAACTTCAAGACCTGTGGACTTCAACTCCCAGAATTCCCCAGCCAGCATGCCTGGCTGGGGAATTCTGGGAGTTGAAGTCCACAAGTCTTGAAGTTGCCACAGTTGGGGACCCCTGGTATAGAGTATATATTCTTACCTTCATCCTATCACTCCCCTTGCAAAGCTGCAACAAGTACAAATACGTTATAAATAAATAACTGAAGTACCCGTGAATTCTCAAATGAAGGCTACATAAGGCTTAAGAGACACATGTTTGCATATCTTTGTGTGAAAATCTAATCTTTATTAAGATGCACATGAGGAATTTGCAAGGTAAATTAGTAGTCTGACCAATGTAATTCCAACCCTGTAAGACAGACCAATGAAATCAAGACCTTTCAGACTCCTGTATAATTAAATTTTTATCCTTGGATTACAATCAGCAAGCTGTACCTGACGAGCACAGGTTTATTATTTTAAAGCTCAAGACTTTAAGCTATCTGTCTAAACATGTGATAGCTTGAATGTAGAAATCTCCTTAAAAACTGGACAGAATCATGATGGTGCCCACTTTTATAAATTGCTGTGTACAGACCGTATCTCTGATACTTTAATGTCTTTAAGTATCTTGTCAAACTGTAAACAGGAATCCCATTTATGATTTTGAATTTTCCCTTGAAAGATTACCTCTGGAGAAAGTGCTGATACTCTGGCAAATAGGACTCCGGGCTAGCTCTAGACCTGATGTACCTGGGAAAAACTCATTTTCAGAAGAGGAAGTCCCCTGAAATGATGGCAGGCACCCACTATTCCCTTTTATCACCATCACTTTTTCACAGCCCTGTGAAAAAAATAAGCTTACCCCATTGAAATATTTGACTTTTTCACACAGAGATAATTGATCTTCATTTCAACAATATCAATAGATGCTGCAAAAGGAGATATAACAAATATCAGGTACCATTTGCATTTTATAGTCCATTATGTAATTAAAACAAATATAAGTACAAATTTCTTATGGGGAAAAAGTTCACCCTACATTGAACTCTTGGAGCCAAAATCAGAATCAGGTGCATCAGATCAAGTGCAAATTATTAGAATATATAGAGATGATCTGGGAGGAACCTGGCTAATTTAAACCTCAGACGTTGAGTTTGATTTGCTCTTTGTAGTTGACATCATCACCATGTCTAGACTGAAAAAGTTCTTTGAGGCCATCAGAAAGAAGATTGAGTTTGGGAAAGGATTGAAAAAGATTGTGAAATAATTAATTGTCCAGAAGATCACCTACAATTGGAGAAGATTTCAAAAAACTGCAAGCTAGGTCTGATCAGACCATCCCAACAAGTTCAGCTGGAAAATTGAAGCAGAAAGAAGTCTCTTAAGAACCGCAGAATTTCATCACATCCAAAGTCTCCAATAATAATAACCTGATGGATTTAGACAAGAGATGATTATAGAAAAGTTAACAGATTTCAAGCTCATCATTTTGGGGCAACTTGGCTAGCATCAGAACTGCAATGCCCGTGATATATGTCTTGTCTCTGACACCAGTGTAACAAGTCTGTAAATGAACTGCATTGCTATGTCAAAATGAAGGGGGAAACCTGAGATTCCACTAAGATTTTTAATGCAAGAATGCATAGAGCACTACCTTGTCAACTGTCAGGCCAAAGCCCAAAGACAACCAAGAAAAATCCAACTGAGTTCAGTCCTTTATTTGTTTACACCTACTGGTAATGGATAGAAGCTGTAACCTTCTAACCTACTAGATATATTCTGAAGATTCTGAGATGTGGCTACCTGGGACTTTTTCTCCGCTCCAACATCTAGCTCAGGATTGTGTAGTATCTCAGTCTGGGCCTCCTTCTGGAAACGCTTTGTGCTGCCAAAACTCTTTTAAAAAATCATTGAGAAACCACAGTGAGTAATTCTGATATGATCCATAACCATAGTTATTGAAAGAGGTTTATAAAAGCATTCTCTCCATTATTTCTCCAGTATCACAAACTGAAGTTCTACCCATATTTAGTATTAAGGCCACTCTCTATTAATAATCCTGGACTTTGGGATGAAGAACATCAACAGTTTCCGTGCATTAATCTCTCTTTCCAAATGCTGCCCAGTTACTGTGCAGCACCCCTGCTATCTGACACAAAATTTGCTAATACAGAATGCTGGGACTACAGCCAAACTCCATTGGTACTCTCTGGCAAAGGCAAAACTCCTGAAGCGTCCATTTAGGCCATCAATTCCAAACCTTTGCTCAGTGCATGAATCTAATTTAAAGCATCCCTGACAGATGGCTGTCCAGCTGCAAACCGAGCACGTTCAGTGAAAGGGAATTCAGCAGCTCCCTTGGTAATTGACTTCACTGCTGAAATACATTCGATAATAAAGCATTTTGAAGGCATCACTTCCTAAATCTAAACACCAAACTAGTTGGCATATTTTCCAACTTTCTTCAACCATTGAGAGTTTGCCTACTCATTAAAATTAACGGTCCAGCCTGCCAACCGAAAAGCATTCCTACTAGACCTGTGCTGGGCTTTAAATTTGATTGAAAAAAAAGATGCCTCAAAATTGCAGGATTATAAATATAGTATCTTCCTGCAGCTCCTTAAAACAGCTGCATCATTTTCCAGGATTGCAGCTGCTTTTCTCAAGGGAAAAAAATTGCTTCTTTAAAGACAGGCAGACAGAGCCTATGTTCATCTCCCTACTTCCTGTCATACAGCATCTCAGTCTGGTTTAGAAGCACCACTGCTTCAGACAGGAAGGCAGTGCAGAGAGTGGTGAGGATGGCTGAAAAGATCATTGGCAGTTCCCTCCCTTCCATCCAGGACACAGCACAGAAGCGTTGCTTGAGCAGGGTCCGTAAGATTATCTGGGACACCACACATCCTCTTCACGACCTGTTTTCCTTGTTACCTTCTGGGAGGAGGCTCCGTGGTATCCGAAGCAGAACATCCAGGTTCAGTCACAGTATTGTGCCAGACAGTATTAACCTTGTGCACTCTAAAGCTTCCTCCTTCCGTTATGTATTCAAGATGGACAGTGATTAATATTTATATGTTATATGTTATTTATATGTAAGGGTGTAGGTCTATACATATGTTGTATATAATATGTTTAAATGTGTGTTATATTTGTGTACCCTTTGAGAGTAAGCAACTAAATTTCATTTTTAATGTATGCCATTGTGCCCACAGTAAAAAATGACAATAAAGGTTATATATCTACTTTCTCCAAAGCACTTTTTGTATGCAAATTTCTGCACAGGTCCAACTTCTATGCAGAAATAACAGAACACTTGTTCAGCAGGATATACTAATATATAATAATATATATTGCAATTATGAGACACAATATCATCAACTTAACTGATCATGATGCAATACAATTCTCCTTGTATATTTTTTTCCTAATACATTTTACTTATTCCATTTACTATCTAATGAAGGTTCCTGAAATCCCAGAATTTAGTAAACTTAATGCATCTGTTTTACATATGTATAAAATCAGTTACTGAATGAAACACAGTAGGATATTTTTAAGGAGTATTCAGGCTGGAAACAAAGCACATACATTTGAAATGTAAATGGTAAATTCATAATTATATAAATCACATTCCTAGATTTCTACACTTAAACATAACAGAAAACAAAATAATTCAAAAATCAAACTTCTCAAAACCTCTTTAACTACTTTGATCTTTTTCAGAACTGAAAACTGTCTAGCATCTAGATCAGTGGTTCTCAACCTTTTTAATGCCGTGACCCCCCAACCGGTCATAAGTCGAGGACTACTCAACCGGTCGTAAGTCGAGGACTACTCAACTGGTGCAGCACCGTTTGCAGAATGGGACTTTTGGCGGGCTCAGCAGGGCAGAGACAGCCTGGACAATTCCTATTGGCTTTTGAAAGCCAATAGAATTAGACTCTATTCAAGAGAGTCTATTCTATTGGCTTTCAAAAGCCAATAGAATAAAAGGGAGTAGCACAGCTAAGGAAAAGGGGGGGAAATATGGCGGACTGCGTTGTTTGGCGACCCCCATGAAATGGTCGTTCGACCCCAAATGGGGTCCCGGCCCACAGGTTGAGAACCACTGATCTACATAAAGTGTGTTTGTCAGCTGGAAAACTCCTTTTCTGCTGCATAGAAAGATGGGAATTTTTATCTACATCCACTGTATGCTCTAGATTATTACTTGGAGAAGGAAATGACTTCTCATGTGCTCTCCTATGTTAAACAGAGTTGCTCCATTGGACCTGTAGCAGGCTGGGAAAAAAGCCTGCCACATAGAAAGCTGAAACAGATATAACAGTTCTGCTAGGAAGAGCTTCAGTCTTTTAGGTGCTATATTCCAAATTAAATGTGGTGGTGATGATGCTGGTGGCATCAGTGACTGAACTCTTAAGACTTCTCCCTTCAGTTTATCTACAGGAAATCAGAATGCAAAGTCCGGGTCTTCCTGCTCCAGACTTAACTTCCCCAAACTTAACACATCTTGTGCCAATCCTAAAACACAAGAGGCAGCTAGGTAACTGGGCATTGGCTAGTCTGGTATATATACTCATAACTTAGGCAATAGTTCAGCTCCTCCAGTATCTTGAAAACCTGGGGTGTTTTGGGTAGAGGACCAAAGAATTAAAAAGTAGGAAAAATTCTGTAGTAAGAGGGAAAGGGAGAAATACCTTCTTCTTCCAGGACAGAGTCCATTGTGATAGTCTCCTTTATATTAAACAGGAAAGCTGATAATGCTACTTGTAATCTGGTAGGTCACCAGGATGGAACAACATGAAGTTTTGTTCCAGAGGTCATAACTTATAGAGAACAGAATTACTGCAGATTAGAAGTGTTAAAAGAAAAGTCTTCATCATGGTTCAGTCCAAGCCGGGAATAAACAACATGATGACTGCTTTAGAAAGAAGGTTGCAGTTTATTGAAGAGCAGAGCCAGACAGACAGATGGCTGTGGAAGAAAAAGGGCGAGCACATGTAGGGAATGGGTTTTTATACCTTCTTGAGCCTTTTGTTTGGAGTTATTCCTGTGGCATGAACTTTGACCTGAGTCTGAGTGTACCTTTCTGATATTCTGATGGTGATGGGTTAATCCTATTATGTCCCAAGGGTCATATCCTGCTTTCCTGGAGCTGTGGCTGATGACTCTTAGATTTTTGGTATTGACTCTAGGGATCTTTCTTCCTAATCCCAGTTTCCTGATTCCAGTCTTTCTGACAAGATTATTATCTGCAATTCTGCAGACTTGTTTTCTGCTTGGGACAGAGAGACTTGGGGGCAGGGTTGGTTTCTGCCTTTAAATCCTTTAGGAAAATATATTCTGTCTTTTAAATATTTCCAAAAATATTTCTTTCTCGGGGGGGGGGGGAAAAACTTCCCACAGAAGTGAGCAAAGATGTTTGTAAGCTCATTTTGTTTACTAACAACTTATGTTGCCTTTTATAATAGCAACACCCAAGTACATGTTATCAAAGGGATGGGAAAAGAACAGCCTACATCAAAATTATTTTTCCTCCCAGTGGATAACCTGTGTAAGCAACTCAAAATAAAATCCTTTTAGATCAAGCTGTTTTGCTTTTATTCCATTCTGCCATATCATGGCTAGTTCAGTTTTTACCATGTGGTGAACTAGACAAAAGGAGGGGTAGTAATTATTGCTAAAACAGCTCTATTTTTTAAGAAGACTTATCCTGATCATAAATCTGAGCTCAGAAATATAACAGGAAACATTCTTCTACAACAATGTAAATATTTGTCTAGAAATACTAATATTAAGATTGCAGTAGTGGCTGTTTTTACAAGGTTTGAAAGTTTACAAGGCAACATTATCCAAAAGCAAGCTCTCCGTATTTGAAAAAAAAAAAAAAGGAAAATAAATTCCAATATATAATGGACCAAACACCAAGGAAACTATATACTGCCCTAGGATTATGGGCACCATTAGGCAGAACAGACCAGGCAATCAGTTCCAGAGGAAGACCAACACTTGTTTTATTGAGATTGATTATACAAGTAGTTCTTGATTACCAACTGTCTTGTTTAGCAATCGTTCAAAGTTACAACAGTGCACAGGAAAAAAAAAGCTTTGCAATCAATCCCTGCATTTATGACATTGCAGCATCCTGCAGTCACATGATCGTCAATTTTGCGCTTCCCGTTAAAAAAACTATTCCACAATCTGTTCACAGAATCTCTAGTCAAACCTGGAAAAACTCTTGAAACTGGGAGGTCACTGCCAGTTAATATATATACAGTTAGTGTAGTTACAGCAATTCAGTATTGTAATTTCTTATACATTCTATAAGGAGGTGGACAAGATGATCTCTAAAATCCCTTTTAGATTCCATGTTGACTGTGGCACTTAAAGAAAAAAAAAAAGGACCTAATTGGCTTGAGATCCCTGTAAGTCAGTAGGAAGCATATTTTGGCATGTCAGAGAGCTTTAGTCTAGATTCCTACACTTGGTATGAATCTAATGGTCCCTAGATTTTCCCTCTGAATCTAGGCTTGTACTGAAGAAATCAAAGTTCACGATTTATTGCTGTAGACAAAGAAAAAATACCCTGTAGCTTTACATTCATTTCACCAGAAAACACGGAGGTTCAAATTTAAAGTTACATTTCCTTCAAATCAAGTTTTACTGTTGATGACTTCATGGCCACTTTCCATGTAGTTTTCTGGGCAAATATATGAAAATTTTATTGCAGGATTTCTTTTCAACTTCCTAGTATAATTAACAGTGTTAATTGGTGTTTCCTGGTGATTTCTACTCCCAGTGCCAATGAGGTTTAATTCTGCTTAGCTTTGGGGCATCAATTAAGGTTGGTAAGATGCTGCCACTAGCTGGTTGAACTTGCAGCAGATGAAAAGGGTTTTATTTTTTGTTTCCCACTCCATGGCAGGAAACTGTACCTTAAATTTTCAGGTTACGATCAAAGGGAATTTACAAGGCCACAAAATGAGAAGTTCGGGATGTGTATGGACTTCCTGGAGACCAAAGACTGCTCAAGCCCTCTTTAAAGTTCTAATGAACATCACTGAGCATTAAAATATGAACTATCTTTAAGTGCAATTGAACAGTGAAATTAAACCAGCTCTAATAAGAAGCATGACTCCAGAAAGACTCACAAGTTGCTTTGAGTGTATTGGATGAACTTAATTGCCTCATCTCATTTCATATAAAGAAGCATATACATTTGGTGGATAAAAATGCCCAATCTTATAGACAGCTTTTATTATCTCCGACCCAACTGGCATCCACCCAAGATGAACGCATGATGAGCCAAGTGCATCTCATTTCATATATATCAGCAAGTATCTACTTTATTAAAAAAAATTGGCAAAGGAATAAAATATGTTGCCATTTTCATGTCAAGAATGGTCTCCTAGGAAGTTAATTAATGAACAGGCTGACAGGATAAGTAGGAACTGAATCTTATATCAGCTGCTTAATAACTCAATAACACAAAACTCAAGCCAAATTACAAACCAAAGGATTTAATTTAATCGGGTATAAGAACTGGATGTTTATTGATTTATTACGTTTATATTCTGGTTTTCCTCTAAAATCTCAAGGCCATGAACAGAGAGATCTCCCCCTCTTTTATCTTAAAAAGCAACACTTCACCCTAACTTAAGTAGTTAAGAACAAAACATGAAGAGATCCATGTGGCGCCAAAATGGTGGCCATGCTCCGAGAACAGAAAAGGGGCAAAGTCTTGAAGCTTTGGGGCTTGGAATGGCCAATCGCTGCTCTAAAAAAATTCTAGGAGACGCACAGAGAGCAGTCTCCCTCTCCTTCTGATGTAATTAAGTCGTTCAGGAGAATTTGGTGATCCGCACCGAACAACTGAGAGGCACGGCGGCCGCTATGCCTCTCGGCAGCTGCGGCAAGTCCGGAGCTGAAATTGAATGAAAATGTCAATTCAAGTCTCCCTCCCCTCTGGTAAGTGCCATTGAAAACAGCAGCGAGGTTTTAACCCTCGCGCTGTAAATAGGTGCCTGGCTGTGTCCAAAGGCAGTTAAGGGTCCCTGAAGCAACTGATAGATTAATGGCCAACAAAATGGCGGCCGCAGCTCAACTTACGGAGCTGACAGCTAAGGGAGGCTTCAGGGGACAGAGGAGAGCCGAACAGAAGCTAGATAGCTGCTGGCTGCCCTGTCAGAGAGCAAACCCTAATGCATTTCTAAAACCCTGAAACTTTGGGAGAACAGCGTTCCCAAAGTGGAAGCTGTAGCTCCCTGTGGAGCTGACAGTTAAGGGGGGGGAGGGTTTCAGGTGGTAGAAACCTAAGGAGTTTAAGAGAAAGGTTGAACAGAAGCTGTGTAGCTTCCATTTCTTTCCCCTCCAAGAAGAATCCACTAATGGGTTAGAAGGAAAATATTTCCCTTGAATCAAACCTGTTAGAAGTTAAAATTTTTGAGAGTCAAAATTGTCACATCCTCATGGGTGAACAGACTAAGTTGAAACTGGGAGGTACCAGGCAAGGATGGGCATGACAACTTTGACAACTTAGTCTGATTGGGCAGGAGGACTGAAATAACTCATGGGTTTTGATTTCAACCATCAGCAATTTTACCACCATATGGGTAATCAATGTGACATTTTATTCTTCCTATTGCAAAAGAATCACATCAGCAAATTAATGTCACTTCATCATTCAAGCAGCTACTATAGTATGTAGAGGTGTCATGTTTACTACACCAGGATATTTTATCCATAAAAGCAAACCCTTGATATCAAAGCTCTCAAAATAAGCTTAGAGAAACCCATGCTTTCAATCAATGTTCCATGTTCATTTTCAAGTGTATACTCAGCTTCTGCCTATCAATCAAGGCTATTCTGCCTTTTATAATACATGACCCTGATGTTATCTGTAGATCTTCACAGAGCACCACTTTCCACCCTCACACATAAATCCAGTTAGTGTCCATTATGTACCAACAAAGAAAGGGTCAGGCCTGAATTACTGTAGCTGTCATTATGCTTGTCATCTAAAGTAGATAGAGAAATAGGTTTACAACATGATGGAGGCCAAAATCATTTTTATATTATAGAACTACAGTTACCTTATTTAAAGCAGCTTAAAACTGCTTAAAATTATGGCAGTGATTATGGAAGTTGAAGCAGGTTAATAAGATAATGTTCACTAGAAAGCCCTAATTATGCTGTCTAAAATTTAGTGTACAATGTAAAGTTTATAGCTGTATAGAGGTTTGGAGTTTGGTATTGTTTTTACTTGATTTTAAGGTACTGCATGGAAATGCAAGTCTTAGGAGGTACAAGAAAAAAAGAAATCTGTGCCTTTAAGTCAGTACTGACCCCTGGCAACTGCATGGACAAATCCCTGCAGTTTTCTTAGCAAGATTTCAGAAGTGTTTGCCTTTGCATCTTCCTACGTTTGAGAGAGAGTGAATGGCCCAAGGTCACTCCGTTGGCTTTGTGCCTAAGGTGGCACCAGAAGTTGCAGTTTCTCAGTTTCTAGCCTGATGCCTTTAACCATTACAAAGAGGGGTATAAACAGATAGTCCTTGACTTACAACCTTTTGTTTAGCCACCATTCAAAGTTAGGACAATATTAGAAAATAACTTACAATCGGTCCTCCCACTTATGACCATCAGCATTCCCATGGTCATGTGATCAAAATCCAGACTTGGAAACCAGCATCCATTTGCAATGGTTGCAGTGTCCTGGAGACATGGGATCACCATTTGCAACCTTCCCAGACAGCTTCTGACAAGCAAAATCAAGGGGGGAAGCTGGATTCGCTGAACGATCGCATGATTCATTTAACAACTGCAATAATTTGCATAATAACCATGGCAAAAAAAATCATAAAACTGGATATGACTCACTGTTTCTGTTGCTTAGCAACAGAAATTTTGGTCCAAAAACCACCTGTACCCCATTTCTGTCAGCAATTCAATAATAGTCATATTTGAATAAATGAATACATGCAAAAAGGCCTTCCTGTAACATCAGTGGATTCTGAGCAACCTCCATCTCTTCTAAAATACTTTATGTATACCACCCTCCATTCCTGGTTCTAATAAATGTTTGTATAGAAGTAATTTTATTTTATGTAGCTAAAGTCAAGTATTGGTGGTCCCATAGACAACTTGGCACTATGTAAACTTGAAGGTAATATCCTAGATAGAAGCTTTGAAGAAGCTTTGGCTATTGTGGAAGTCTGAAATGCATTCCTGACATTTCCTTCTTGGGCACTTAATAAACCTTCCCATAATTTCATGATAACCAGACAAATTTGGGTATACCTTTGCGTCCCAAAATAGTGATTTAAAAAATTTCTAATCTGACACTGGTTTCACATAATTCAAGGTGCCATGCACTTTGGATACATCTCTACTTGTGCAGACAGACACGCCTTAGATATACAATAATGTCTGAATATGCATTACATATGTAGTAAAGCAGGGGTGTCAAACTCAATTTCATTGAGGGCCGCATCAGCACTGCGGTTGCCCTCGGGGGGCCAGGTGGGTATGGCCAGGGTGGGTGCAGCCTACTGGGTAGGCATGGATGGAGTGGGTGTGGCCTACTGGGTGGGCATGGTTTCAGCAGGCAGCGGGGCGCTCTCCTCACAGCACCGAGAGGTTGAGCCGGGCGGCGTGAAGCTTGCCAACTTTGCACCTTGCTGCCTGCTGAAACTGGGCAGGCTGGGGGCTAGGCAGCATTGCATTTCTCATTAGATTCACACCACCAAGCTCAGCTCTTGGCGCTGTGAGGAGAGTGCCCCACTGCCTGCCGAAACCCCTCCCCCAGAGCCCATTAAGCTGGATATGTGAAGTAGGTGAGGGCCATTTGCTGGCCACTTCCAGGTGATGATGCATTTCTTCATTCCTCACAAAGGGTGACACCTCCCTAGCATGCACCCAGGGGGTGGGGTTGATGCAGCAGGGGCTGGTTCCTCGCTGTTTCCAGACGGCCCTGTGGAGCTAAGTGAATACATTTCAGCATAGATGGCCACCACAAAATTGTACATTGGCTCCCGGCCAGCCTGGGCCAGGGCCAAGGCAGAGGGGGCTGTTCCCTCACTGTTTCCAGGATGGCTTCGTGGGCCACAATGAAACCACTTTGCGGGCCGCATCCGGCCCACGGGCCTTGTGTTTGACATGTCTGTAGTAAAGCATGTTTCAACCATGATGTATGGATAAACAACACAGACCACTAGATATGAATTTGTCTTCTGGAAGAATGGTCTATCTTGTCAATATTATCTACTCTGACTAACAGTAGGAACAGCAACAGGAGAATCAACAATAGGACTAACAACAGGAAGAAATACTGATTCATGGTAAACAAAAGCACATCCATCATACAAACTATTTATCGGTTTAGCTTTCTATCCCATAATTATTACAAAGACTCATGGTACATTACAGAACACTTCTTCCTCCTTTTTTTCCCCCCATCATAACAATCCAGTGAAGTAGACTGGGCTGAAAGAGGGAACTTGCCCAAACCTATCTAATGAGCTTCCATGGCTGACAGGGTTTTACACCTGAATCTCCTTTATATTATACCAACACTTTAATGACGACACCAAACCACAATAGAGACAGTTCGACAAGTGAAATAAACTTATGGTGATTTAACAATCAATACTGAAATGCTCCCAAAAATAGACATTCCAGGAATTATTTCTCCCAACCATTCAAAATGAATGGATTCAAACAGCTGTTGCTCTGAAAGAATGCCAAGACTTGAAATGCAGTGGGTTAATAAATCATTCCTGAGCAATTTTGAAAGATCCTTTCCTTAGTTCTGCATTGGCATTCTTCCTTCTTTTCTTTTCCAGTTTTCTGCTTATCTGGCCATTCATTTTGAGATTCAAAAGTAAGTCAAATGTAGCCAATTCCACTTTCAGCTAGCTGGAAGCTTGGACAAAATAAGTGAAATCAATTACCAAATAACTTGGCTGAAGATTAAGAGCTAACTTGAGCTGCTCTGCAATTGGTTGGAGTCTGGCTACTGTTAGACTGCAGTTTTACCCAGATACTATGTTCCTATTTCTGAAACACAGCGATAAGATGATGTACAGTAAGTGCCAGTTTTAACGAGGTTATTTTTATTTCAGACAGGTATGTGCCAATAACGAAACAGAGACAACTTTCAAATAGACCTTAGTCATACAAATCTACGTGCTATATGGCACGTTAGAGGTTGGGGATAATAAGGGCATGGGGCAATTTAAGGGCAGGAAATAAGTATTTTTTTTTTAATCGCTAAGATATGAAAAATCTACTTTCAGCCCTTTGGTGCACAGGGCATGGTTATTTGAGGGCCACCTTTCTCCCATAATGTCTGCCCATCCAATAAGATCAGGCAGAGTGGTTATGCTCCAAGTCCCTTTGATTAAACAGTGTCACCCATCAAAATCTAGGAAATATGTCTTGTACCTGCCCTCTGGATCATCCTCACACACCCACACCCCGGAATCTGTATAGCATTAACCCTAATGAAATTCCAGAAGTCAGCTTTTTGTTAACCTTCCCATATATTCCAGACAGGAAACACACCACATGAGCTACTTCTACTTTATTGTAAAGCTACATTAACAGATTCTTGCAACTCTGACAGTAGCAATCTTCTGCCATCTTTTACAGCCTAAGTTAGGGAGGTTCCTTGCTGAGTTTCTTTCTTGCCCATTCTGCAGCTGGGGGCCATGCCCTCTCTTATTTGATTGTTACTTAGGTAGCATCTCTTCCCCCCCCCCCTTCCCAAGATCATTCCCACATAGCATTACAAGTCTTTTAAAAGCTGGCTGTTCTCTCTGGCCTTGGGGTAGGGTAGGTGTCAAGCCCATTAATTGCTTCCAGTTATGTTGTTGTTTGGGTTGTAGACGGTTCTTTCTTCTCTTCCTCTTTTATGTTCTTTTTTTTTTTTTTACTTTTTAGATTGTAGGCTGCCGAGAGTCATCTGGAAACTGGCAGCTTTTGATTTTAATTAATAAGTAAAAGAATAAATGAATATTTGGCATGGGCACTTAAGAAGAGCCTAATAATCACTGTAGCTGTGCCTGCCAATAAGCCAGACTTCGTTGGAACTGCCTCCAATAGCTTTGGTTTCTAATTAAATGGGAATTTTTCCAACAACACACCCTTGCAGCGTTTACCCTAGGATATCCCTGCTTGGATTGTTTTATGCTACACATCGCACTCCTGTGATATTTTCTTTCATTGGTGGCCTACAGAATTGATTTTTGGAGCAACATATAATAAAAACAGCTGAAATGACATAAACATCAGAGCTGCAAATTGTATTCAAAACAGGAACTTTGAAATTTATGTTGGCACCAGAGACGTATCCCTCTTTAAACGTTAAAGCAGTTGGATCCTCTGGCATCTCCTTACAGTTTTGTCCAAGAATTATTCTGTCAGTGCAGATGTGCAGGCACAGCTGGTTCATTTCACCAGTGGTCTAAATGGTGTGTTGTTAACAGTCCTTTCAAAGGCTTTGCAAAATGATAATCAATCAATTGCTGTTGAAAAAGTTACTGTTGATTAGGGCACTGAATTACAGCATAAAGATTAACATCAAACAATAATGGGAATAAAATAGTGCCCCTCTCTGGGCAAAATATCCCAAGTTTGAGTGGTTGCTTCTTCAAAAGATAAAGATTCTGGCTCCAAAAAACCAGTAAGATTTGCAAAGAACCTTTCAGACACACAATAATTGCAAACGTAAAATATTTTATGGGTTGGTACCAGCACACCTGGGAAATGAACTCTGTATTAAGGACAAAGATACAATACAATACTGCTTATAAAAATGTTTAAAGAAAGTTAAAGAAGGTGACTCTGCCTTTCATTTAGTCTTGATTTATCTCTGTTCCAGGAATGTTTAAGTGCATATTTTTTGCAGTAGCCATTTCAGATGGGTTTCTGCATATACTGCAGACCTTAAATCAGAAAACTACATGGCAGGAAAATTTAGTACAGCTTCCTTAGATAAGCTCCCTGATGAGAGACAAGATATATGACAGAAATGAATGAAAAGGATTCACTTTCTAAACCTATAACCTGAAATTATGTTGGGCAGAATTTTATTCCTATTTTCTTCTTCTCGGCAGTGAGAATGTTCCTTCCAAGCCCTATGGATCTTGTGAACTGAAGTTCTGAATCAAATTACTTGGCATAAATTAAAACTAGTCATTTAAAAAGCTATCACTCTAGAACAGGGGTATCAAACTGACTGCCCTGTTTGACATGTCTGCTCTAGAATGTCTATGGAGATTCTCAGTCATCCAGGTCATAGTTATCCCAAAGATGCTTTTTCACGGGGCAACTGGACTTTGTTTTTCTTTGAAGATGTTTCACTTCTCATCCAAAAAGCTTCTTCAGCTCTCCAAGAAGCTTCTTGGATGAGAAGCTGAAGAAGCTTCTTGGTTGAGAAGCGAAATGTCTTCAAAGAAAAACAAGAAAGTCCAGTTGCCTTGTGAAAAAAGCATCTTTGAAAGGACATCACTATAGAACAGGGGTAGGCAACCTTGGCTCTTTTATGACTCGTGGACTTCAACTCCCAGAATTCCTGAGCCAGCCATGCTGGCTCAGGAATTCTGGGAGTTGAAGTCCACGAGTCATAAAAGAGCCAAGGTTGCCTACCCCTGCTATAGAACATAACCTCCTTTGAAAGACTGCTTTTAACATGTTTACAAATTCTTTAATTTAAACTGATGATTCATCTTCACTTACTGGAAAGGATGCTTTTCCTTATTTATACAATGAATCAAACATAAACATCTTAGAAAGTAAAACAAAAGTATATTTTTAAAGAAGGTAAAATATGAATACCATCAAAAAGATTGATTCTTTATAGTGTAATTTTTTTTCTTTTCTATTTTCTTTTCTTATTCTTTCCCATTTTGTTTCTAATATTTATATTGTTTTAGCTTGTTAAAATTTCTTCAATAAAATTGTACTTTAAAGAAAAACAAAACTAAATCACAATGGCTGAGTTCACCCAATATGCTATATCAAAAAAACAACACACTCACCCCTTACAACTTCGAACTGGAGTCTTCAAACATGGCCCTTTAATGACTTGTGGACTTCAACTCCCAGAATTCCTCAGCCAGCAGGCCCGGCTGAGGAATTCTGGGAGTTGATGTCCGCAAGTCATAAAAGGGCCAAGTCTGAAGACCCCTGCTTAGAATGCTGTGGGAATCATATAACTAAACTGCCAACTTCCCAGTCCCCAATACAATGTACTTATATACTCAGGTATGATACTAGGATACCCAAGTATCATCACTGCATGCTAGTAGCCAACAATAATCATAATCTTTTATAATAGCTTGATACTTGCTGCCAGCATTACATAGCAGCTCACCTGTTCTAACAGTAGACATTAGAAAAAAAACATACACAAGGTAAGTCTTGGGTATGACAACAGGACCTACAAACCTCCATCAGTGCTGCAAAAGGCCTGAAATTTACAGTTGCTGTAGCCCCTGAACCGAAACGGGGAGTAACCATGGCAACTAGCTCCATCCTGAACTGCACTGCACACAGTCAGGTAGGAGGATTCACTGGAGCAGGTAAAAGCAAATATAAGTATTAGTATGTCCGTTAACTGCTAGCACAAATGAAGTTCCAGGAAATGATTAAAAAAAAAAACATTTCGCATAAACCACCACATGGTTATAAAGACATATACACTAAGATACCATTAATACTGAGCCAGAGATGTTAATGGTGATTATTCCTCCTGGTAGAAAAAATAAGACAACTTTCCACAGTAGCTCAGTGTATCTCTGTCCTTTCCTGAAAGACCTGTTAAGCCAGCGGCAAAAAGAAACCTGCTTTTGTATAAAATATACTTAGGATAATAGCCCTCATGAGCTAAAGGAAACTTTTGGACCATTATTGCAATAGTAAGAAAAACAAGCAGATACTTCAGTGGACACAGATATGTCAAAAATACATTTTTTTCATTTTCTTAATCTGTTCTAAGCTCCAGGATAAATACATTTTCCAAACTGTCATTTCAACACAGAACAGAACCTAAGCCAACATAGTCGGCCATACAGCTTATATTTCCGGACAAAGAGATTTAAAGCACATACAAAACATTTAGGTACCTCTTTGCCATCAATAAAAAGTTCATAATACCATGTCAGAATGCAACAGTTGTTCTGCAACTGCCTTCTACAAGTACACTACAGGATTGAATTAATCTACAATCCATCTGAACAGACACCACATTATCTTGTGAGTGTGCGGATGATATGCAGGGGTGTTTGGGAATCCTTGTGGTGGAATATTGTTCTCTTATGACTATGTAAATATACTTCTCCATAGCTTCAATGAGAATGCACTTCTAATATAACCAAATTCTATTCTACTTAACATATTAGAGCAATAATCAAATACATACATTCAAACGCAGAGGTCCCCAAGCCCTGGTCCGTGGACCGGCAATGGGCCACAGCATGCCAGCAACCAGGCCACACAAACAAACAAACCCCATCTGTGGGATGCAGGCAGCACACGAAACCACACCCCCTCCGGTCCATGGAAAAACCTCTCTCCACAGAACCAGTCCCTGGTGCCCCAAAGGTTGGGGACTGCTGCTCAAACAAAAACTAAAGATTCTGTTTTTCTTTATATTCTGAACATTATATATACCAAAAAATATTTCAAGGTAGTTTTATATTTATGTCCTTGAAACAAATGCATACATGTGCTATAGTGATGGTGATAAAACATGTAACATTCTGTCAGGTCGAAATCCGAAGACAAGACAGCAAAATCCAATCAACTCCAGACCTTTATTTGCTTACATACAATGGACAGAATCTTGCCAAACTACAGCTATAATCTATAACTAGATACTGTAGATCTAGATACTGTAGATCTACTAGATCTCTTGAGAGATTTTTAGGATGTGGCTACCCTGAACCTCTTCCTCCCTTCCCCATCCAATTCAAGACTGTGCAGTTCTTTAATTTGAGCTTCTCTTTGATGGAATGTACTACCTTCTCCCTGGGAAAGCTCTGTGCTGCCAAAACTGCTCCTCCATTGCTTCTCCAGGCGCACACTCCATTACACCATCAGGCTAAATAATGGACTTCAAATGGAAGAAGATAATTGTACAGAAAAGTTACATCTGTTAGTTCAAGGTTTGCCCTTGGGTTTACCCAGAACATAAATGTTCACACTCCAACACTTGGCAAAGTCAGGATCTGAGAGGGAAGGGGGGGGAGGTAAATCAGCGATAAAAATAGGTATCTTCAAACTTCTACAAAGCTTAAGGCGGTGTCCTTTAAACACCACCATCCCTATCTAAATATGCAAAACTCTTGAAGTATCTAGGATGCTGACTATTTCAAAATGGTCCCTTCAAGGAAAAATATCTTCCAATTTAGGAAAAGTTGAGCTTATGAATAAAAGCTAAGTTTTATCTGTAAGATGGAAGTAACATGAGGAAAAATCCAGAATTACTATTCCACTAACTGCAATTAAAACTGACAAACCCCAGCAGAACCTCCATCACATTTATCCATCGATATCTGTATTTAGATTTTACATCAGTGGGAATGTCAAGAACCCCAAAATATGATCAGAAAAGCAATCTAGTACAGGAGTCTGCAAATTTAGATTATAATTACAGTGAAAATCCCGGGAAGAATTACAGACAGGGAAAACTGGCTTGCAGATGATTACGTGATGCAGGAAAAGAGCTTCCTAGCACAGGGCATATCAGAACAATAGAATCATGTTTGAATACAGGTAGTTCTTAATTTACAACAGTTTATTTAATGACCAAAGTTATAACAGCACTGAAAATAGTGACTTATCATCATTTTTCACACTTAACGATGATTGCAGCATCCACAATCACGTGATCAAAATTCAGATGCTTGGCAACTGACTCATATTTATGACTGTGGCAGTGTCCTGGGGTCTTTTGCGACCTTCTGACAAGCAAAGTCAATGGGGAAGCCAGATTCACTTAACAATTGTGTTATTAACTTAAGAACTGCAGTGATTCAGATTAACAGATGTAGCAAGAAATGTCATAAAATGGGGCAAAACTCACTTAACAAATGTTTCACTTAGCAACATAAATTTTGGGGTCAATTATGGTTGTAAGTTGAGGATTACCTGTAAAATGTTTCTCAAGTTTAAGTCTCTGGGACCAGGCCACTTATATCTGAGAGTCTTTGGGGAGCTTATAAATGCCATTTTGAGCCTCTTTCTGTGATTTTTGAGAAATCACGGAGGATGGACAAAGTACTGGAGAGTTGGAAAAAAATAAATGTTGTTCCCATCTTCAAATGGGGGGAAAAAAGAAAACCAGGATAATTACAGACCAGTCAGTTTGACATCATTACTGACCAAAACTCTGGAACAGATTAAATAGTTGGTTTGTGCACATTTTTTTTTTAAAAAAAAAAACGCCTTTCTTGACAAGAAGCAGCATCAGTTCTTTAGGAATAAATGCACGAGAAACCAATCTTACCACTTTTGCTAGAGTTAATACACTATATTTTGATTTAGCATTTGATAAAAACTCATTAGATTTTAGAAGAGGAGATGGCAAAGATTGCTAGCATGAGATGAATGTACCTCTGTATTTCCACATGAAGCTGGAAAGAAATATCAAGTGCTTTACCTCAGGGCGCTGCACTGTACTGCTCAATATATTTATAAATGATTTGGACAGAGATTAGAAAATAGACTTATTAAATTTGCAGATAACACAAGGACAACACTTTAGAAGGCAATAATAGTCAAGAGGTGTTTTTTTTTTAACCACCTGGAATAATGGGCAGGATCCCCAAAGATTGCAAATACAATCCTAGGTTGCATTAGCAGATAGATACTGTCAAAGTTAAGAAAAATCTCTGATCCTGTCTATACTGATCTAGTCAAACTGTAACTAGAATAATTTGTCCTGTTCTGAGAGCTGCAATTTAAGAAAGATGGTGAGTGCATTCCAAGAAAGCAACTGAAATGATGATGGGGTTAGAAGGATATCTGTATGGGAAATAACTGGAGCCATTGCTACGTTTACCTTCAAGAAGAACAAACTGCATGATGCGTGATAGCTGTCTGTAGAAGATGAGGCAGACTTGTTCAAAGCTGTTTCAGAAGACACACAAGAAATTGGGTTTAAATCACAAGGGAAAAAATTTTGTTTGGACATCACAAGAAATTTCCTAACAGTAAGAGCTGTTCAACAATGGAATAAATTGCCCTAGGAGATGTGGACTCTCTTCTCTGGAGATGTTCATGATAATTGTTATAGATGTGACAGAGGTTCTCCCTAATTGGGAGGAAATAATAACAACAACAACAATCATCATCATCATCATCCCCCAGTGAGGCACTACCTTGATGTGGTTGTGGGGCTTGTGTACTCTAAGAGCTATGCCAAAGGTTCAGCCATACTGGACAGGTCTCATCAGAGGAGTCAGACAAACAGTGTCTCTCCCATAAAAAATATGGTGAGATGTAAATTTCAGAAAGCCATACCAGCTTGGATGTCGCCCAGGTTAACAAGGTCCATGATAGATGTTGTAGTTCCTGGATATCTGGTGAAAAATGGGTTACAGGACTCAGGACTGTTGGCTGAGCAACCAAGGCCAGCAGCTGCAGAACTACTGGAAGAAAAAGTGTTTACCCGTCACAAATACACAGTGATTGAAAACAAAGAAATAATGATCTGTTATGACAGATCAAGTCCAACAAGAAGAGGGTATCTAAAACGAATGCACCAGTTCTGGAAAGAACAACATTCACAGAAACAGAACTGGATGAACTGCAAAGGTTTACCCAGGACAAAGAAATCAAAGCTTTGCCAGAGTAATTCAGAATGTAGAGGCAAACCAGGGGGAGTTGGCAGTGAAGGAATCCAGCAGAGATATACAACTGTTGTCATTTGGAAACCAGGCACCTCTTCCTCAGAAAGAACAAAACCCTCTAACTAAAGAAATAAAAGAATTGAAACAAAGAATAACTGAGCATCTAGAACAGCACAAAAACAACATAGTAAGGCTACATTGAAGCTTGTTCCAAAGAAACAGCTAGCACAAGCATTAAAAGATTCAAATACTGCAATATCAAGTATAAGTACCAATTCACTGCAAGAAACAAACCAACTAATGTACAGCACAGCTGCAGTTATAACTGAATACCTAGGATGCAAAATCAACAAAGAAGAAAAACAAACAAACAGTGCACTACAAAAATGGAAAGTTAGACTAGAAAATAAGATCAAGTTAAGAAAATGTGATCAAGTTAAGATCACATGCAAGCAAGCTAGAACAGATGAAAGAAAAGAAGCTGAAGAACAAGAAGACCAAAGAATACCTAATCAAGAAATACCACTTAGAAACAAGGAAGATCAAAGAAGCACTGGAAATAATAAAGCAGCAAATAACAGCTATAGCCAGGAAAATCAGTAGAAGCTCAAATTGCAAATTATAGGCAGAACCTCCAATTTCAATCCAATCAGAAACATTTCTACCAATCCATCAATGGAGAAACTGCAATGAATCAGTCAGTACCTGACAAGGAAGAAACAGTTCAGTTCTGGAAGCAGATATGGGATAACCCAAAGAAATACAAGGATGTGGCTTGGTTAAAAGAGGTGGATGCAAATAAAACAGAAGTTAAAATGAAAGAACTAGTAATAACAACAAAAATGGTAGAAAAAAGAGCAAGGAAGATCAAAAATTGGTCAGCACCAGGTGAAGATGAACTGCATGGGTTTTGGTTGAAACATCTAACTCAGTGGTTCTCAACCTTTCTAATGCCGTGACCCCATAAAACAGTTCCCCATGTTGTGGTGACCCCCAAGTGGGTGTGGCCACCAATAAGAGGGTGTAGGACAGCTAGGGAAAAGGGAAAAAAATGGCGGACTGCGTTGTTTGGCGACCCCTGTGAAATGGTCGTTTGACCCCAAATGGGGTCCCGACCCACAGGTTGAGAACCACTGATCTAACTGTTATATATCCACTCATTGCCAAGCAGTTCAACAATATACTACAAGGAGGAGAAATTGAAAAGTGGCTAACAACTGGGAAAACCTACCTAATAATGAAAAATCCAGCAAAAGGGGCAACACTATGTAACTACAAGCCAGTTACCTGCTTACCAACAACTTTCAAATTGCTAACTGTGGTAGCTGATGCAGTACAACAGTGTCTAGTTGAAAACAATCTCTTTCCACCTGAGCAAAAAGAAAACCGCCCCAATAGCAGGGGAACAAAAGATCAACTCCTAATAGACAAAATGATCTTGGAAAACTGCAAGAAAAGGAAGACCAACCTGAATGTGGCATGGATTGACTACAAAAAGGCATTTGACTCTCTACCACATGACTGGATGATCAAGTGCCTAGAAATAACAGGAGTCAGTAGAAACATCAGAAAATTTGTGTAAATATCGATGGCACAATGGAAGACACAGTTGCAGATCAATGATGAGAGACTGGGAGAGGTTAATGTCAAGAGAGGAATATTTCAAGGAGATTCATTATCACCACTACTATTTGTTATTGCACTGTTTCCTCTGTCAACAATACTGAATAACTCAGGACATGGCTATCAAACATCAAAAACATCTGCCAGACTATCCCATCTCCTTTACATGGATGATCTGAAGCTGTATGGAAAAACATCATCTGAAATAGAATCGCTGCTCAACGCTGTCCAAGATATTGCAATGGATTTTGGCTTGGACAAAGGGGCCACACTTACTATCAAACAAGGAAAAATAGTGAAAACTGAAGGAATCAAGATGCCCCACAAAAATAACATTAAGAGTCTGGATGAGGAAGATTACTACAAATACTTGGGCATCCTTCAAGCTGACAACATCAAGCACACTGAAGTCAAGAAAAAGATTAAAGGTGAATACATCAAGAGAGTGAAGAAGATCTTAAAGTCCAAACTCAATAAAGGAAATACCATGAAGGCAATCAACACCTGGGTAATTCCAGTCATTAGATACACAACTGGAATAGTGGACTGGACTCAAGCAGAACTAAAAGCAATGGATAGGAAGATCAGAAAAATAATGACAATGAACCATGCCCTTCATCCACGCAGTGACATTGACAGACTCTATCTACCAAGGTAAGTAGGTGGGCATGGAATGCTGCAAATACATCAGATGGTTGAAGAAGAAGAAATGGCTTTGGAAGAATATCTGAAGGACAATGATGAAGATGCACTGAAATTAGTATATCAGGAAGGCTTACTGACTACTGGAGAGACCAAACTGGCCTACAAGAAAGACCAAATGAAGAACAGAATAGAGGCATGGGAAGACAAAGCACTACATGGCCAGTACATTAAAAAAATAGCTGGGAAAGCAGATAATAAGAAGACCTGGCAATGGCTAAGAGCAGGAAAATTGAAGAAAGAGACCGACGGCTCTGGCTGCACAAGAATGACTACAAGCAGCGGCATGACAAAGTAGCAACAATGGATATACTCCTTTTGGAGGGATGGGATTTACTTTTTGGATGGCATGCCTATTTAATTTATAATAAAAAGGTTGATAGGGTTTTTAGATCTCATATCTTAAGAATTTCTTTACTTCGGGTTTGGAAGAAATACTATAGAAGTGATTCAAGAATTCCATTATGGGCTATTCCATGGCATGCAATAGAAGGAATAAGGAGAGGAGTTAAGGTGGATATTATTTCTTATATACAATTACTTAAGTGGGATGGTAAAAAATTAAAATCTATGGATGAATTAGCACAAGAAAATATTATTTATTCATGGTTTTAGTATAGACAATTATTGGAAAGGTGGAAGACAGATTACAAGGTGGGCTTGCTTAGAGAGGATGAGAATTTGTTAAAACAAATTAGAGATCCAAGTCGAACCCACATTAAAAGAATTTATGGTGTCTTGGTGGAATTGGATTCAGAAGCAGAGCTAGTTAAAGATTGTATGGTTAAGTGGGCACAGAATTTTGATGAACCGATTTTATTAGATACATGGGAGATTATTTGGATGAGGAATGTTAAATTCACGCAAGCCCAAAACTTACGGGAAAACTTTTATAAAATGTTTTATAGATGGCACCTTGATCCACAAAAAATGTCTCGTATGTATCCAAACCTGCAGCCTAAATGTTGGAGATGTGGTTGTTCGGATGCTACTTATTATCATATCTGGTGGTCATGTAAAAGTATTAAAGCTTTTTGGATTAAGATATGATAGAATATTCAAAGAATTTTTAAAAGAAGGATAAAATTTACTCCACAATTGTTTTTGTTGGCTATTGTTTCTGATTGTGATGATAAAGAGATTATTTTAATGTTAAATTTAATTACTGCGACTAGGTTGTTAATAGGGCAATATTGGAAGAAGGAATTTTTGCCTACTTTGCAAGAATGGTTTTTTAAAGTTTCTTATTTAGCGGAAATGGCAAAAAATTCGGCTTTTTTGAAAGATCAATCGCAAGAGAAGTATTTTTTGGTGTGGAAAAGATGGATAAATTTTATACAATATAAGTATGATATAAGAAAATATTATCTAGCTTTTGAATAATTTATATAAGTTTAAAATATTATTTAGAAGTGTAATTGTTATTATTCTTTAATTTTTTATTTTTTTATTTTCTCTTTTTTTTCCCTCTTTTTGTTCTTTATATATAATGGAGTTAAAGTATTTTACAATCTGTTTATTGAGTGTAATTATATTTGCTTAAGGTTTATTTGGGTTTAAAACTTTTTTTCTTGTAAGATCTAGTTAAGCCTGTATTCAGCTCTGGGAAGAACGGGGGAGGGTTTTGGGGTGGGTTGGGAGGGATTGGGGAAGGGGTTTTTTATTGTAAAAGTTAAAAAAAAATTAATAATAATAATAAAAAAAAGTAGCAACAATGGTGCATTGGAAGATCTGCAAGAAATATCATTTCCCTATAAGCAAGAACTGGTGGGATCATAAAATAGAGAAAGTTATGGAAATGGTAAAATTAAACTGCTCTGGGACTTCAGAATTCAAACAGACAAGCACCTGCAACATAACACCCCAGACTTAACAATTGTCAATAAGAAAGACAAAAAAGTCTCGATAGTGGATGTGGCAGTGCCTTGAGACAGCAGAATAGACAAGAAAGAACTGGAGAAGATAACAAAATACAAATACCTACAAATAGAAATAGAAAGACTGTGGCAAAGGCAAGCAAGGGTAGTACCAATAGTAATAGGCACCTTGAGTGCAATCCCAAAACAAGTGGAGCACCACTTTAACACCATTGCATTGACAAATTTGCCATTAATTGCAAAAGGCAGCCTTATTAGGAACTGCTTCCATCCTGCGACGTTATCTATAATACCATGAAACATCCACATCTGCCTATTCCAGGTCCTTGGTAAGGACTTGATAGGTAGACAAAAATGCCAAATGCCAATCCAGTCTGAACATCTGGCTGACTGTGCAATGATTGATGATGATGATGATGATGATGATGATGGTGATGATGATGATGGAAGGGACTTTGGAGGCTTCTAGCCCAACCCCCTGCTCAGGCAGGAAACCTATACCATTTCAGACAAATGGCTGTCCAGTCTCTTCTTAAAAACTTCCAGTGTTGGAGCATTCACAACTTCTGGAGGCAGGTTGTTCCACTGATTAATTGTTCTAACTGTCAGGAAATTTCTCCTTAGTTCTAAGTAGACTAGATGGTCTCCAAAAATCCCTTCCAATCTTTCTGTAAAGTCATTGTTTCCACAATGAGCATTATAGGAGGAAATATACACTTTTAACAGATGCAGAATCCTACTATTTAAGTAGCTTTAAAACCAAAAAATACAATCTACTTGGAGAGCTATGCATTTTGAAGTAGTCTTGTGGGTGTGCAGCAGGTATCACTGCAACAGTAGTTAGAAATGGTGCTATGATGCTTAGCAAAGAGTATGGGGGAGATGCAAGTTCAAATTTCTACTTAACCATGGAGACTTCCAAGTGACTGTTAACCAGTCATCTCTCAGTATAGCCTACTTCACATATCTATTCTGGGGCTATATAGCAAAGCAAGGTTCCATGATGAAAGACTTGACATAAATGTAATACAGATAGTCCTTGATTTTGGTCATAAGTAATGATGGTCATTAAGTGGGTCACCACATCCAATTTTATGACCATTTTTGCAGTGGTCATGAACCGAACACTGCAGTTATTAAGCAAACTCACTGTTTACTATGAGGTGTTTTTTTGCCAGAAACAGGAAGTAAACACCCAAATTGCATAAATTGGAGTCAAATGTTCTTAAATCTGGTCAGGTTGCCAAGTACCCAAAACGCAGCCACATGACCACATTGGGACTTCACATCCGAGTGGTAAATAGCTCTTCCCCCCACCCCCCACTGTAACACTTAACACTTGCTAACTGACCAGGCATAAATAGAGGACCATCTTTAAATGTGTTTCATCAGCATGCATTATAATGGGAGCATAAGGGTTCAGACAATAAGCTAATAAAATACAGGCAATATTTTTTTTAACCTTGGTGACCTATACGTATCTCTGTAAAAGCCTTCAGAAAGTAGCTGCCATTTATTCATATTAACCTATAAAACCAGTTTCACAACACTGCAGCAACTACTACATTGTAACAAGCGCGTGCAGTCATAGGTGTAGGCTAAAACATTCAAATCACTTAAAATACACCATCACAATGTTCAATATATGAACCATGAACTCTAGAATACCACTAGAAAAAGAACAGCAGCAGGAAAATACATTAATTAAAAGTGTAGCATGCATCCATGTGAGAAAGCAGCGAGTCGGACCATTAACACTGTCTCCATGATTTAAAAAGGAGTAAATCCCGTTTCTTAGGGAAAGGCATTCTAGAGATGGAAGGCGACATGAAATTGAGACTGGAAATGGAAGCAGTGGGCCATTTAGAGCAGAGCTGCAGTTATCTGAGCAGACTCCTGAACTTGGGATTGAATGCCATAGGTTGCCTAGTCTGGAATTAAATTGAATTTCACTTATATTGAAATGTAAGCAAAAATAAACATTGCATATATGACTCCTCTATTTAATTATTGTTAAACAATACAATTTGATAACAATTTTATGAAATTGGGGGGAGAAGGAGCACATCAAAGACTTTACATTTTACATCCAAAGGCAGGATGGGGATATTTAGTTTATGTACTTCTGATTTAGGCAAGAGGGTTGTCCAATAGTAGGACAGGTTGATTTATCTTCTGAAATGAAAGAAATACAGTACTTGGAAAAATCAGTACATTCCAAAGTATTAATCAAGACACTCCTAACAACCTAATAACCCTAGTCATAGATCATACCAGTTTAATCTGACAGAATTATAATACTAAATAAGATTCAATTTGGGGAAGCAAAAATCATTTAAATTTGCAGATAGTTAAGATATAGAATATAATTAATAAATCTGCTTTAGTCTGTCGATAAAGTTGTCACATTTCCCCCTCAAGCTTAGTCAAGTTTATAATATGTGTAAGATTACACATTAGGCATGACAAATATGCTTTCCCAAACAGGAAAGTAGATAAACACTTCCAGTGAATTCCCTTACAAAATATTTGAGAATAGAATAAAAAAAAATCTAAAGTGAATGATAAGCTTTTGTGGATTCTGCAAGGTCATTTCCTTAGGACTAATAAATTATATTTCAGATAGATAGATAAATAATAGATAGACAGACAGACAGACAGACAGACAGATAATCCTTGACTAATGACCTACCCCCAAAAAAGGTAACTTATGAGTTCTAATGGTCTCCTCTACAGTTATGTCACTAAACATCAGGTGCTCAGCAAGATGGCCACATTTACGGCTGTTTGTAGCATCCTGCAGTCAAGTGACTATTTTATGATCGTTTTGCTGAAAACTGGCATTTACTTCTGGATTTTTGGCAAAATCACAATGACAGCAAATCAATGATTCACTTAACAACCATGGTATTTGCTTAACAATAGCCACAAAAAACCATTGTAAAATAGGATTGGTCACATGACTGACCTATTTTACAACCATTATGACATACAACTGTAATGGGCAGGCTCCATTACGCTCATATGTCGAGCTTTCTCTCTCTCTCTCTCTCTCTCTCTCTTCGTATGAGATTCTCTGAGACTGTCTAGACATGGCCCTGCAGGTTTCTTGGCAAGATTTTCCAGAAGTGGTTTGCCATTGCCTCTTTCCTAAGGTTGAGAGAAAATGACTGGCCCATGATCACCTAGTCCTAGCTGCTTTGTGTTCAATGAATAAATACATGGGGGAGTAAAAACCAACAACCTCAAAATGAGATTTACATTATTTTCCAAAGTTCTAACAGCAGTTCTGTAATCTTAGTGGGTCTTGGAGTGACAGATATTCTTCCACCTAAATTTGTACAGGAAGAAAATGGACCTCACCCATGCTAGTGAACATAGCTGATACTCTGGTTAGTAGTTTGAGCAGAAGAGTCTACAGGATCATAATTCATGCTGAAGCTTTTCTACTGCTTGCAGTGTGAACACAGCTCTGTGTATTAATGTCACTCCTGCATCATATACTTGAGAAAGATATTAGGTTAAAGTAAAAATCCTCTCAAGACAATCTGACCTGAACTCCTGGAACAAACTTGTTGATAAGTGAATTTTATTGTTATCTAAGTCTATTTTAAGAACATGGAAGACATTGGTTTTTCTTTGTGTCTGCTTATATATGAACCCAATCCAATTTCATATTATTAAAAATCAGATATGGGCTACTTTAAACATGCTTACTATACACTATTTTCCTCATCCTGTGGTATTAAATGGCACTCTTATTTGTGGGAACCAGCATTTTGAAATCCCTTCCTGCTGCCTTAGAATACTATTAAAAAGGGTTCCTTGAATAATTTATTTATATTCTAAATATAGCTAAGCCCATCAAGTTTCCAGATTTTTAAAGCAGCAGACCCTACAAAATCTTTATTCATTATTTTCCAAATCCATTAACTGAAGAGATAAATTTCATCTGAATTGATAATGTTAAATATTGCTGTGATGGGTTGTGTATGTTGCTGTTGTTCAAGTTTGCTACAATGAGTTTGTGCTCATCTAAATAAAGTTCTGATGCAGCTTCTCTTGTGGGAGGTTGGGTTATTGCTTTGGAAGTGGAGTGCTTGATTAGTGTGATTTCAACTTTTATCCCAGATTACTTATGCTTAGATAATGTATGTTAAAATTATTGCCTCTAGAAGTAACAAGCTACTCAGTCTAGAGACTGTCCTACAAATCCATTGATGTCATCCATGTAGACAAGTATTGCTTGAGTTAGGACTTACAATGGAGCCTAAAATTTCCATTGCCAAGCAAGGCAGTTGTTAAGTGAGTTTTGCCCCATTTTATGATCTTTCTTGCCACAGTTGTTAAGTGAATCACTGCACTTGTTAGGTTAGTACCGGTAACACAATTGTTAAGTGAATCTGCCTTCCCCATTGACCTTGCTTGTCAGAAAGTCATCCTTAATGGAATTGCATATACATGGAGGGAAGTGTGCAGTGGAGTACTGTCTTAGGCCCAGTAATCTTCAATATCTGCATCAATTATCTAGACAAAGGGATAGACGGAGAACTCATCAAACTGGCAGGAATAGCCAACATCCCAGAATATAGGCTTAAGATTCGAAAGGATATTGACAGACTTGAACACTGAGCCCCATCTAATAAAATGAAATTCAATAGTGAGAAAAGTAAGGTTCTACATTTAGGCAAGAAAAATCAAATGCACAGGTACAGAATAGGTGGAACCTGGGTCAATAATGGTAACTCTGAGAGGATCTTGGAGTTCTAGTGACAGTCACTTAAATATGAGCCAGCAGTGTGCTGCAGCTGCCAAAAAAACCAACACAGTGCTAGGCTGCATTAACAGAGGGGTAGAATCAAGATCACGTGATGTGTTAATGCTGTTTTATAATGCCTTACTAAGACCACACTTGGAATATTGCATCCAATTTGGGTCACCACATTATAAAAAAGATGTTGAGACTCTAGAAATAGTGCAGAGAAGAATAACAAAGATGATTAGAGGTCTAGAGGCTAAAAAATACAAAAAATGGTTGCAGGAATTGGGTATGTCTAGTTTAAAGAAAAGAAGGACTGGGATGACATGGTAGCAGTGTTCCAACTTCCGAGGGGTTGCCACAAAGAAGAGGAGATCAACCTATTCTCTAAAGCACCTGAAGACAAGATAAGAAGCAATGGATGGAAAATAATCAAGGAGAAAACCAACCTAGAACTAAGGAGAAATTTCCTGACCGTTAGAATGACTTGCCTTCAGAAGTTATGGGTGCTCCAACGCTGGAGGTTTTTAAGAGGTTGGACCGCCATTTATCTGAAATGGTATAGGGCTTCCTGCTTAAGCAGGGGTTGGACTAAAAGACCTCCAAAGTCCTTTCCAACTTCGTTATTCTGTTCAGTCGCAAAAGATGATTTAATGACCCAAGGACACTGCAATCATAATACATATCAAATTTTAATCATGTGACCTTAGGGATGCAGCAATTGTCATGTGTGAAAAATGGTCATAAGTCACTTTTTTCAGTGTGTTGTAATTTTGAATGGTCATTAAACAAGAGGTTGTAAGTCAAGGATTACCTATATAGGGCCTCCTACATCTTCCAAAACTTCTGCTGAGATGCTGAAGGACAACAAACGCAGGTCACAAGATTAGTCTTCAGAGTTGCTTTGCAGCATGACAGCCACGTTTTCTCAAGGGCCACATAAGGCCCCCCGGGACATCTGATGTAGCATTCAAGACAATGATTCAGTACAACCATAATTGGCTCCTGTGAGGCATTACTGCATTGTAGTGATCCCTATGAAAATTACTAAAGATTAGTTTGAGAACTAACCACTGTTCCATGATATAAATATCAAATAGTTGTCTTGTTTCTAAAAATGGGTAGCTCCAGTTTTTTGAAGAAATATAATAAGGGGTAAACCACTTTTAAAGAAAAAAAAACTATGGGCTTTTTACTTCAGAATGAAAAAACTTGAATGCTTTGGGACGCATCTCCTATGCTGCCAGAGAATGCTTGCCAGAAGCAATCATATGGAGAAAGAAACATTACAATTATTTCTCTACCCAATGGGCCGATTTTTAAAGATAATGAGACACTAGAACTAAAACATACAATCCTGTAAATATGTAGTTCCTATAGACCTCAGTCAAACAGTGGAGAAAATGATGATAGAGAGGCAATTCCTAGCATCCAGATGAATCAAAATCTCTCAAGCAACTATATCTATTTATAAAGAACTCTCATCTCTGCAGACTACAATTCCCAAGCTTCAGTTTTCAAATTTGCTCAAAGCCAGCAGGGAGGCTTCATGTTGCTTCATGCAGCAGCAGTGCAAGGTATAATGGCTAAGCAAAGAAGCTTAAAATAAAGTATAAAGTTTAGATTTAAATATGCTTTTGAAATATCCAGTTAATCACTTAAGTTTTAAAGAATTCTACTGCCCCTTCATAAGATGCTAAAAGCAATGTACACCACAATGTTCTTGCTGCTATATGTACTTTTAATAACTAAGAAATCATAGTTTCCTCTCCTGTCAAAATGAAGGTTTATAGACTCTTTGGATATAACTCCTTCAACTGGTATTAACACAAATCATACTGCTGAACTATGGATGCTTCTAAATGGACAGCTTTATGCCTATTCCAAGGCCTAAAGACGTACAGCTATTCTGAGATTCTCTTGTAATGTGTAAATTGTCCCATAATTTCTTCAAACTGAAACTGTCTGGATGTTCCCATCACCTTCTCTGAACACAGAAGAGCAACTGCTGGCAACAGCGATCAAAAAGGTTATGCAACAGGAAAACTATCAAAATATAAACTGAACACGGCATAAAATAGAAATGAAGACGCACCAGAACTGGGAAAAAAAATCACATTTGGATAAATGTTAATGAGATTAATGAGATTTTTTTCATGTTCTATTACATGGCTTACTACTGGTTATTACTGATGGTCCACCTGATAAAGTCTTCAGTGTGTGTGAACCAAAAACCATTCAAGAATACTATTTTAATCTATATTTGATTAACATTTTGCAACATGCAGCCTGACATAAGATTTTTTTTCTTATACTACATACATTTCAAGGCTTAAGGAGAAAAAAAGCAGATAAAAATAGTGTATGCCTGGAATCAAAAATGTTCTCTCATGGTGCAACTATTAGACAGGACATACAAGTAGCAATGTGCAAACAGATTCATTTTCTAGCAGAAGGATTATTTTGGGGGCTAACATGTATTCTAAATTCATTTAGAATGTATGCAAAAGCTGTACCGATTTTATAAGTATTAATAAAAGTTTCACTTAACAGCTGTCAGTTCGAAGAGCTAATAATATAACATTTAATATAATATAAATCTTTGCAGGTCTGAATTATAAAATTCCAGAGTAAATTCTTTTAAGCAGGAACATGTAAGAAAAACATGAAATTCAATGCCTTTCTTCGTTGACAAAGTTATGTATGATATAACTTTTCTTGATGAGGATAAGAAGATAGAATAAAAACAGATTTCTGGCTTGGTGACTTAATTTTCACAATCTATCAAAGGAGCTTCTAGCTTCATTAACACAACTCATTTTTCCCTTGAAGAGAATGGCTGGGTTCCAACCACTTACTTATATAATCACATTTTTTTATATGCAAAATCAGCAGCATTGCAATTTATTCATTTAGTTACTGATGTCTGAAAGGTACATACAGTATTCAGGCAGAGTATTGCTATAAGTACTATACTTATGCCCTTTGAGCTAGTAATTATCCAATTAGAGCTTCATAAAAGCAAAGCATCCCCCCCTCCTCCATCCACCCACCTAGGAGGGGAAATACTTACATTAGCCTGCAGACCTAATATTATTTTAAACAAGAACTTCAACCGTCTATTATTAGGAACCACCTTGAGTTGGTTAGAAGAAGTTAAATGAATGAATGAATGAATGAATGAATGGTCTATTATCTGTTATATTCTAAAAAGCACACACATTCTATAATCCACTTTGTATTCAATGATCCACTTATATACTGTACAGAGAAACAAACACATGAAATAAGGGAAGTTGATCCTAGGACAGTGGTGGCAAACCTAAGGCACGGGTGCCAGAGGCGGCACTCGGAGCCCTCTTTGTGAGCACACGTGCTGTTGCCCCAGCCTTGCCTCCCCCCATAACCCCTTCCTCTCCAGCAGCCCCCCTGAAGGAGAGTCGCCCCCGAGCGTGGCCCACACGGAGCAGCGCAGCCAAGGACATGGCAGCCAGGCAGCGTAGACAAGACTCTGCCCTCACACCCCATCATGCAGTTGATGCTTCAGGGCACGGGCAGAGGGTGTGGCCTCCATAGCGCTGCTGGGCTGCCTGGATGATCTGCGGCGGGCCCTGGAGGCAGTGAGTGGTCCTGTGGGCGGGCGGGGGATGGGGTGGAGCGGGGGCAGGGCAGGGGGTGGAGTGGGGACAGGGCCAGTTTTTGGGCACTCGGTCTCTAAAAGGTTCGCCATCACTGTCGTAGGATAATAATATCAGTTTGGGTCCGAAAGTATACTAGGGAGGAAAAGAAAGCAAAGGGAACAAAAAAGCTGTTGGGAAATGTAATGTAAATATTTGAAGGATCTAGGGGGGTTTGAACCAACTGCAGGATGTGAATACAGGAGAATGTAAAATTTTAAAAAGTTACATATTTTTTTCAGGGGCTGTTTTATTTATTACAGGTAGTCTTCAAATTACATCTATTCTGGAGACTACCCATTATGGTCATAAGTCACGACAGTCAGAAACTGTGCTGAAAACCAAAATGTGGTCACTTGACTGCAGGAAATGGCAAATGGCTCTAAATATAGCTGCACTGCCAAGCGCCCCAAATTCACTATAATCATGATGGGTGGGCGATTATCAGAACTTTCAATCTGGGTTGTAACCCCAAAGTAGGTCTGTTTAACTTTGGAAGCTAAGCAACTAGTTATAAGTCGAAGACTATCTGTAATTAATTGTTTTAATGTGTAAACAAAGCTAATATTACAAGCCATTTGGATAAATCTCCCTTTTTTCGAAAGCTATCAGACATTCCTTTACTTTCCAAAAGGACCCCCATTACTGCTCTAAAAAAATTATTGTTGAACAGTACAGGTTTTCTTCTTGAGCTCCTTGTATGCTATAGCTGCCTGGCAAATATATCATTTTAAGTTTTTAAAGGATCTGATCTTAGATTTTTATATGTATCTTTAATTTTCCATCAATGAATTTTTTTGAATATAACTGAATTTTTGAGATTTGTCCTTAAATTATTATAATTGCAAATGCTAAGTTGATAGGAAATTACTTTGTGTATTTTTTTTTTAAAAATTGTCTGAAGGAACACCTAGTTCTTAGAAATAGTAGATGAAACACAGATTTTCCCTGCATTTATCCTCAATTCCATCAGCTTTTGTGCATATTCAGTATCTGCGGTATATTTCATTCATTAATCTATTGTTTATATTAAAAAAATAAGTGCACTCTTTCTTAATTTGAATGGATGTGGAGGCAATTCATTGATCTCTAAAGAATTGAGAACTGGTCTTGGCTACTTATTTTCAGCCTCTTTTCTGATTATTTTATCTACATTGTAGATAATGGGTTTTAGTTCCGCCATTTTTACTAAAGACACAGCCAATTTTGTGACATGGCTCTTTTTTTAGAGCCAAGAGTGCAGAATGTATTGAGTAAGGATAGATTATTGTGATGGATGTACCTTATTATATTCCATATCTTCTCCTACCAACTGCATCTGGTATCTTCAACAAGTAGTGCTAGTTATTCCCTGCTGATCTGATAAGGAAAGAATCATTTCTGTTCAGAAGTATTGTTAAGCTCTTGAGAAGCTTTCTTTCTGTTCACATTCAGCGCTTGTTCTGGAAGACATATCCTTTCTTAATTAAAAAAAAAAACCACCAGGTGCCCCCAACTTTGCCAAATGCCTCCCCATCCTTCACAGATTTTTGTAGGGGATTCACCTCAACATAAGCATTTCATCTCGTAGGGATGGGCTGCTTTGCCTCAACGAAATGTTGGAAAATCCATCTTGCTTTCGTGGACGCAGAACACATATGCAGAACCCAGACACTTCACTGGTGGGGAGCAGGGTGCCACTCTCATTGGTTTGAAGGTATGTGAATGTGGGGGGGGGGATTCATTCAAATACCTAACCGAGCAAAACAGATTTTCAAAGATTTGCACAGCTCTAATGGAGATATCTCTATTGAACAACAGAAACAAGGCACAATAATAGTACCTTTGGCTCCTAATACCTAAAACAGGGTCTTCAAACTTGGCTTGTGGACTTCAATTCCCCTGGCTGGCTGAGGAATTCTTGGAGTTGAAGTCCACAAGTCCACAAGTCTTAAAGTTGCCAAGTTTGAAGTCCCTTGACCTAAAAGAATGATTCTACATAGTAAGATTTGATAACTTACCACTAACATTTGAAATCCTTAGACCAATGAACATCCTTTAGAATAATTCCATCCATCCATCCAGCCTACATTAGAAATAAGAATGGCCCTGTTAGATCAGACCCCTGGCCCATTTATCCAGCGGTCTGTTCTTATAGTGGCCAACCAATTGCACAAGGAAGCCTAATAGTCTCCCAGGAGATGGCCTTCAGAGGCAGTCACATTCCCATCAATATTAATAACTGTTGATCCCCCAAATTTCCATGAATTGGTCAATCTCTTTTTTAAAAAAAACTAATCGAACTGACACCTTCATTGAACTATTTACCATTAGATCTCTTTCTTCATTTTTCACTGTTAATCTCTGGTCCTATTGATTTTAGATTTTAGTAGATAGGATTGTTTATATTATGCACCAATATGCAATCCTTTAGACTTGCTTATGTTGAATGATATCTGCCATTTTGACACCCATATTTACATCACAACTTTAAAATTGTGCTTTCATCAAATTCTCTGTATGTATATTCAGGATGCACACATAACTGAAATTTGGAAGGCAAAATTTCACATTTCCCTTTCCCAAGAAAGTGAGTCTGAAATATTCAAGTGGCATTATCTCAGTCAGGCAAATGGATTACACACATGCTTGGAAAAAGGCAACAAATAAGCCCTGCCTGCTGGCAACTCACATTCTTAATCTGGGTAATACAGTTATGATTCAAACAAGAATTTGCACAGTGCTCAAGTTATTTGAAAGACATAATTGCTTTCTCAGTAATCCAAATTGCTTGCAGGCATAGAACATTTTATCTGAGAATAGGTCCTTATTTGGATTTGTGTTTATGCTCTAGTCCACTTGAGAAACCAGGTTCATCCTCTTGAGATCCTCCTGGCTCTGAGCAAATACGCTTTTGTCCACTTTAAACTAGCAGACCCATTTCTAGAGCTGTGCCCTAATCACATTATCACTGCATCACTGAAATCTTCTTTACACTTGATTGTCTTTCTGAGCATTTTAAGAAATTTGTTTGATACAATTCAGTACCAGCAATGTTTCTGACACAGGTCAGTTCTTAGAAGGCTGTGACCCTACTTTTTGTAAATTTTTCACCAGCTTCTAGTTCATTTGTGGTCTCATCTTTTTTTACCATAAATCTTAAATGAACTAAGATCAAGAAGATCTCCTTTATGAAACTACTGAATCTATTGCAGAGGGAATTCTTATTGCGAACGAAGGTGAATATACGTGTCCCAGGATAATACTGCAGGATCCATTCTAGGTCAGCCACTGACAATTTTTATTATTTGTCAACATATGGTTTGTGTTTGGTTAGGATACAGGCTGGAATTTTCTCTTTAAGACCTCAACCAGAATACCTGTCCATCATGCCAGCAAAATCCCAGAAGGATATCCCATGTTGAGAAGGCTTACCTAATCTGTGAAAACCTTTTCAGTAGGCTAGGAGGCTTGTGTTACATTCTCCATGATGTTCTGCAATTGGCTCACAATGGCTTGTTTCAAGCAGAAAAATGAGATGGCAAATTGCTGATCTATTAATTTTCTGCTATATTCCATTTTTTCCATTTACCTTGTGATTTTAGAGTGCACTTGTCTTATTTGAACTGTTGCTGTAAGTCACCTTGAGTATTTTAATAGAAAAGGAAGATCATGTTTACCGAAAAATAAATGAACCATTTTGGTAGTTCATTGTTCTCTAATCTTTTGCTCCCAAGATTCAAGCAAAGTAATATACATTACACGTCATATTTGAATAGAGCTATAATGAGGGTATCACCAAAGATGACAACACTGAGTCAACCACAGTTGAGTTCTAAGACAGCTAAGCAAGATCTGTCTTGATTAGCACCTGGATGTCCATACACTACAGTAGGAAATCCCAGGACAGCAGATTAGATTGGGAAGTTATAAAAAAGCTCCCAAAAGAAGAAAGTGGCAAACCAATTTCTTACTCTGCTGAGAAAATGATATGGATTATCCCTGTAATCACCAGGAATCAAGTTCAATTTGGGGTAGTCTCTGTTTATAATAGCAGCATGTTAGGATTTGGTGTCTCTTGCTCTCTGCCAATAATATAGAAAAAATAAAATCCAAGTTCTCTTTCATATGGACAGCAAGAAGTTTATTTTTGTTCATTCTATTCCTGAATGAGAATTCATGAATGAACAAATCTCCTCGGAACATCAACAGTATTGTCTTTATCTTAAGCAACAGAACTTAAGCACAGCAGTGAGTCAAGAAGTACAAGTAGTTCTCAACTTACAACCAAAACTGAGCCCAAAATTTCAGTTGCTAAATGAGACGCTTGTTAAGTGAGTTTTGCCCCATTTTATGACCTTTCTCACCACAGTTGTTAAGCGAATCACTGCAGTTGTCAAGTTAATAACACGGCTGTTAAGTGAATCTGGCTTCCCCATTGATTTTGCTTGGCAGAAGGTCACAAAAGGTGACCCCCCACGTGACCCCGGAACACTGCTACCATCAAAAAATATGAGTCATTTGCCAAGTGTCCGAATTTTAATCATGTGACCATGGGGATGCTGCAATAGTTATCTGAAAAACGGTCATAAGTCACTATATTCAGTGCCGCTGTAACTTTGAATGGTCACTAAATGAACTGTTGTAGGTTGAGGATTACCTTTAATACATTTTGAGCCCTTTCTCACTCTTCATTCTCATTCTCAATGTTTAGTTATAGCAAGCTGAACAAGACCAAGCAATAAGATGTTACCGGGATGAGGGCATTGAACAGGAAAGGTAATAGATCAAATATGTATTTCTTCTTGTTTTCCCACTCCCACTCCTAGGACAGTGACAGTCTATCACCTTTTCCCTAAATAAAAAGACTAGCAAGAGTGAGAACAAACAGCGAGGAAAGATATTACCCTTTCATTGCCGGCCAGTATTGATTTATCCCTGGTGGAGGGATACCGGCATTCATACGTTCTCCATGCAAGAGAGGATACACCCAAAAATGGGTTGGGGGAGGAGGGAAAGAAGATTGACTTGGCTCTTTTCTCCACCCATGCTATTCTTTTGATCAAAGTCTACAATATTAAGGATAGGCTTCCAACATGTCTATTCTCTGATGTATTTTATTTTTAGTCTTCAACGGGAATGCCATCTTGTATGTAGTCAAAACTGCAGGTTCCACACATAAATGTCAGATGTCAACCGACGCCAGAGAACTATTGGCAGTGTGTTAGTTCAAGAAATCTTTAGAAAGAAAGCTAAAAATGGAGCTCTTAGGAATAAACATTAGTTGGGTATTGAAATGACTCGACAAGCCAAAATGTGGCTTACTGGTGAACATGACCACTGGTGAGTGTCTCCTTTCAAGCATGAAAGTTAAAAAGCAGTTGCCCAGTTTGTTTTAACTTACTTTGTCATCTTCACAGTAGTTCTGCAGCATCTAGCCAGAAAATGATCTACCACCAGCCACAGGCATCTTTCCTGAATTGTTCTGAAAATTTAAATGTCCACAGGCATGGAAGTGAGCTCTACCACACAAATCAGTGAAGAAAAAGTAAGATGCGCAAATAACTGGAAGAGGGCATCTGTCCATCTAGCCCAGGGGTAGGCAACCTTGGCTCTTTTATGACTCATGGACTTCAACTCCCAGAATTCCTGAGCCAGCCATGCTGGCTCAGGAATTCTGGGAGTTAAAATCCACGAGTCATAAAAGAGCCAAGGTTGCCTACCCCTGATCTAGCTCATTCCAGTTTCCCAACTGAAGAAGTTAGCAGAAAAGAGTAGTATTCTTATTCTTTTCTAATCCTGTTCTTATTTAGCATGACATGTTAAACTAATAGCCTTGTTCATAAAAAGCATTGCCCATCTTGCAGAATGGAAGGACCTGAGAGACAGCAGGGTGTGACAGCCATACAACATGGTTCACACTACATATTAATGGTTCATAGTAATCTCACAAGCTCAGGTTGCCCAAGTTGCTTAAACGGGTTACTTACACACCTAGCAGCTACATTTACTAAAAGCTAACTTGGTTAGTTTTTCTCTAGCAAGAAAGAAAAAACAGGTCATTTGGTTAGACTAAGGTTCAATGTACTATACAAACTCAGTACACTGGCTGATTCAGTAATCACATTATTTATGTTGGGTGAATGCAGCCTATGATGTGGTCCAGCTATATTAAATTTTGAACGAAGACTGAATGAAATACAGATTATAATATCCCATAATATTATCCAGTATTTTTATTTCCTTACTGCACTGTAGGTTAGATAGAAAGAATAATACGTAACAACCTTCCAACATCATTCACTATTTTATTCCAATATCATTCTCTATTCTACCTCTGTTGTAGATCGGGTGGTTGTGCTAAGACATAGCTTACACGTACCTTGCAACATAATCCATTGTTAATTAAATCCTTTGTTCTTGTTCGGTTGCAACAAAGCCCCATCTCAGAGTAAATTAACCTCTACTGACTTGAAACAGCGTAACTGCACTTCTCAATCTTCAAAAGCATAGTTAAAAGTTTTGGAGTTAAAAGACGATTCCTGTCAGAGCAGAAATCCTTGTATTTTGACATACGCTTTCCCAATGGGAAAAAAAAAAAAAACATAGGTCAGACAAATCCGGAGTGGTTTGTCTGACACATATGCCAGGCATGGTGCTAAGACAGCCCAGAGCAGCTGGCTGTGGTGGAGGAAAGCACTGAGCAGCTACCAAAGGGGAAGACAGCATGACCTCACCTGACATCCACAAGTCAGATAGTCCAGTCTGACATATGGGATTGGACCCACTGTCTCCACTTCCCTGTTGCAGATAATTAATTTCTAGGCTTCTCAACTTAAGCAACTTTAAAATGTGTGGACTTCAACTCCCAGAATTCTCCAGAGAGCTATGCTGCCTGGAGAATTCTGGGACTTGAAGTCTACCTACCTTACAATGGCCAAGGTTGAAAAACACTGCCCTAGTGCTGTCAAAACAGATATGGAGCTATACCAGCTTTCCCTCCTTAATGAACTTTCTGGTAAGCAAAAAGATAGAAGAGGTGATGGGGAAAATATGGGAGATTTTGTAAAATGCACCAGTTTCTTAAAAATTCCTTTGCCCAATTGTTCCTCGGGTTTTAAAGAAAGGTCTGCTTTCAAAATATTAGCTGTGCAGTAAAGTGATAGTTTCTTAGGAAACTGACTTTGGTATTATAGGCTATCATGGCTACTTCTAAAGGAGCAGACTTCATTTATTTATTGCCACGACGTGAGGCAGTGAAAGATTTAAAAATGGCAAAATGTTTATGGAAACCGATGCTGTCATTGTGTAATTTTGTTGATTAACATTTTTTTTTTAAAAAAAAAAAATCAAACCCCACTAGAATACATTTGAGAACCAGAAGAAGCTGAAAACTATCCCTTCAGGTGCACTTTTAAAAGAACCTACATAAAATGCTATTTGCTAACACTGTATTTCCTTTGGCTCTAGGGACAACTAATAATCTTTTACTAATTCAGTGTTCGCTTTCACTAGCGCACACATCGAAATGTCACTTTTCACTCAACGGGAAGATCCTTGGTGCAGAGGAAAATAAATCAGGTTCTCATTTACCTTCTCTATTCACAAGCCTCAACAGATTCCGGCTCAAGCTTTAAATATACTGGGGGGAAGGGGAGAAGATTGCAAGAGGTTCATCCCTAAAGTTCTTTCCACCTTAGGTGGCTTTACTTAATCAGAAAAGCCCACTTCGCCTAACCAACTGAGATTAATAAAACCTATTTTCATCCTAAAACTGCAGTTTAGAATCCCAGATGGAGGGAATTTAGCAGTCAGAAAGATGAACAGACATGGCATCTATAATTACAAAAACTGTGTGGTATTATATGTCACTAGGAATTTTAAACCCAGGAAGGCAGGAAAAGGACACCTCCTCCTCCTGGCTGAAATAAATCAGAGCTTCACTGCCTTGCCGGGTTAAGGACCTCAGCTAAACTGATATAGGCAGAAACACAGAGTATGACATGTATCACATGGTACATAAAGCACACACACCGCATGCATGAACGTTAAGCTCCCCCCCCCAAACTGTATACATACGGTCTACTTATTTTCAAGAAACAACAAAGGTAACTATCACAGTGTGCAAAATAAGACCCCTTCATTGATGCACCGAATGCCCTGGCAAATAAAAGGAGAGGAAGCAGGAAAAGGCGGCAAAGAAGGGAGAAGGAACATCAGGAATGTCATTTGGAGGTGGCAGCGCTCAGGGACACTCACGCCCGCTCCCAATAAGGCAAACTACATTTCCCACCCACTCCCCCAACCCTCGTCCTTTTCAAACTGTTAGGAAAGGACCTCCTCGCTAGCGGATGGGTGGTTCCGTCTCTACTCCGGAACGTCTGAACTGCAAAAACACGAGTAGAAAAGGGAGAGACTTAATCCCGCGAGGAAGGAGCCGCGAGGGTGAGCTAAAGCTTCCCGGCGAGGTGGCCGAGAGCAGCGCAGCCTCCCCTCCAGCTGCACAAGGCAGGCAGCGAGAGCCCAGTCCGCGGCTCCCGCTTTCCAGCGGCTCAGCTCTCCCGAAGGAGAGCCGGACCGTCAGGGGTGTGGCGCGCTTGCCTCGACGGCTCGGGGCGTCCGTAATTCGGACGCGCCTACAGGGCGAGATCGGTCTGCGAAGGGGCGCAACAACGACGGGTACCTCGCAGCCGTACAGCTGCCCGAGCTGCTCCACGATCCACTCCTCCAGCACGAGCCTTTTGCGCAGCTCTTTCCGATCGTACTTGACCGTCACTTTGCCCTGCTGGTGGCGCCGCTGCTGCTGGACTTGGACCACGGCGGCTGGGGCGACCGAATCTTCACGGGAGGCGCTTCCCCCGCGCGGGCTCTGAAAGAAAACCCGGGTCCCTCCGCCGGTGCCTCCCCCGGCGGCGGCGGCGGCGGGGCCCGGTTCGCTACCTCCGGTAACCACCGACATGTTCCAGCTCAGCCTCGTGGGCAGATCCGTTCCTCCGGGCGATCGGGGCTTCGGGGAGCGTCGCCGGAGGTATGGCTGCCGACGAAGATGACCTCCTCCGGCCACGCCGCCGCCGCCGCCGCCGCCGTGTGGGAGCGCTCGCCTCGCCTACACCTGCGGTTCGTAGCCTCTCACGGCACTGCTCGCTCCTCCGCCGCCGGTTCGGCAGGAGGAAGGCGGGGTGTCCAGCAGACTGAAAACGGGGCGGGGACAGCGCCTTAAAGACACCGCGAGCGCCTCGCTACGACAGACATTTGCCCCTTCTGGGTCCTTAGGGGCCGCTCCGGGCCTTTCCCTCGACGGGTCGCCTGCGCCTTTAAGGCGATTGCAGAGCGACTATTTTGGGGCCGACTTAGAGCTGTTGGGGGTCTGGATTGAAATCCCCTCGGCAGAGCTTTGCCCTCCTGTTCACGCAGCTCGTTGAAGGCCAAAAATCATAGGGGGGGGGGGGGAGAGATTCCCGTCCCGACTGATCTTTTTCTCTGATACTAACATAATTTTGGTTCCGCCAAATGTTTGTGTGGGACTTCAAAAGTCTCTTGCATCCGACAAGTCATCTGGAAGAGACAACAAAAGCGGTGAACATATTTGTGCAGCTGTGTTAACAGGCTGTGGTTTGCTTATTTGTGGCTTGTAAATCAAGATGGGCATTTAAATCTCACATTTAGCTATATGTGTGAGCAAAGAAAGTACCGAAATCATTAGGAGTAAGCAAACTATGGGTTTACAGGGGTGATCGAGATCTGTTTCCATGAATAACCATTGTTGGCTTAGCTGTGATTAGTTGAAAAAAATGTATTCATACAAATTCATGCATAATTAAAAAATAAGACTGTGGAATCTGTGAATTCAGGATTAAAGTGGTATGATTCTTCAAGCAGTTATGTTTGGTCAATCTTAGCCACCCAGTTTTTGTTCTTGGGAATTTAAAACAATAGTAAGGAAACTAAAATGTTTGGACACTTGGATGGTCTTGCAAAAGTCTCTATCTTCAGGAGTACATAAAACACAGCTGCTGTTGAATAATATAATCCTAAAGTTGCCGACACAATAACTGGAGCATATTAAATTCCCCTGGATTTATTTCTGTTGTTATTCTCTGGATCTCTCTGAATCCTTCTTAGTGTTATGCTCCAAATTGTACAAAATATTCAACATGGGATTTGGCCAACACAATGAAATGGAGCACTTTCTTCCTGTGTTTTTAAAAGTATCCAAATTGTCCTTGCCTTTTTTGCAGCTACATTGCACCATTCACTCATATATTGTATGTAATTATCTACTTTTTCAAAATGTTTATGTAAGTACTATTACCAAGCCAGGTGTCCTCCATCCTATACCTGTAGATTTGATTTCTGATTCCTAAGGGAAGAAATTTGCATTTGATACTGCTAAATATCATTACATTATCTTCAGGGAGAAAGTATTCAAGCAAGGAATATAATTATGTAATTATACAAAGTACTAGATAATTGCAATAGAAAATGCCTAACTTTGATGACTAAAAAGCAAAGGCTGACGTCTTAATTAGATGCAATATTCTAAAAAGCACATTAACTAATATATATTATGGTTAAGCCAAATAAAGGTTCACAAAATGTACAAGCTTTCAAAGATCTCCACAATTTTTTTTTCTTAAATTATTACAAAAACATCTGAGGAATGTAAAAGAAAATAAAAGAATTTATATTTAATTTAAATAATAAATTCTTCCTAGTCAAGTGCAAGGTAAAATGTAGGAAAGGACTAAAGAGATTCAAATTAAGCTCTCTCTATTAACTGTGACTGTATACAAGACTCCCTCAAAGGTTGTCAGTATGAAAATATTAACAAATATCTGTAACTAGTGAGGTGAACTGTATAACCCATAAGCCATCATGTATTCTAATTCATGGCTATCAAGTGAACTTCGGTACCATTCTTTTCTCAACCTGCTCTTTGTAACATGTCTTGTATTAAGACATCTGAAGACCATTTCTTTTTCAATCAGCCTACTGTACTGTAGCATTTAGAATAGTATTTATAAAAGGTAAAGGTTTCCCCTGTCCAGTCGTGTCTGACTATAGGGGGCAGTGCTCATCTCCCTTTCTTAACAGAGGGAACCAGCGTTATCCAAAGACACTTCTGTGGTCATGTGGCCAACAGTCAAGGAACACTGTTACCTTTCCAATGAAGTGGTACCTATTTTTCTACTCACGTTTGCATGCTTTCCAACTGCTAGGTGGGCAGAAGCTGGAGCAAGTAATAGGAGCTCACCCCATAGCACAATGCTAGGGTCTTGAACCCGAGTAGTCAGCTTTTCTGCTGACACACTCAGCACCCCCCCAAAAATAATACTTATATCAACATCATAATAGTACTGTCTTTAAAAACAGCATACTTGGCTACTTCTTTAGCAATACACAGCAAATACCATATTATTCCATTTTTTCTGTTCCAGTGCTGGATCAGAAAACCAAGTTTTAAATAAAAATGTGTCTGTTACTATCTCTGATATATGATGACCTGGGGAAGGTAATTCATCATTGTTGGGAGGAGAGCAGTCTAACCATATTCAGTGAAGCATACTTCAAGAATAACTATTAGAAGGGGAGAGAGACCAAGTAAAATTTGCAGCTCCCTCACATCCCTGCCTCATCTTCCTTTCCCTTTGGCAGGTTCATGCATCATACTAAGCTACAATGCAGCTTATGGATGTTACGTAAACCCAGTTATGGTAGTTTGATTATAATTTATGGCACATTGTATGAAATTAGCCAGCTAGGTATTTTTGAGAAACAATACTTAAAACCACAGATCAGTACAATATAGGAATGTAAGCATTCTAATATGTTAGGGTCATATCAAACTAAATGAAATTAGCACTTCCTAGCCTTTGAAACATGAGTACATAACTCTGATTCCCATTTCCTAAACAGTGATCAACACTGATTGGCTTGTTTAATCAGTGGTCCACTTGCCAAAAAGATTCTGGGTGGCTAACAAGACATTAAAAAACAGTCAATGAAATTTAAAAAATAGATGTACATTCTGGTTGTTACAACACATCATACCATTTTCCAACTTGGGCACAATTCACATCCTAAATCTGCCAGAAGGTTGGACTGGATGACCTGTAAAGTGATTTCCAACTACAGGCGTCCACAGAGGGTCAAGGCAATGGGGATAAATGGCACATGCACAATGACAGTGTATAATGCATTATCATGTAAATGCCATAACTTATGTACTTGTGTCAGATGTTATGATGCAATGCTGCTATCAACAATGATATCAAAATGATAAATGTCATGACATAAGTGCCATACTATCTTAACAGCACATTTAAAGGGTGAGTTTGTTCTCTGATGTCACAGTGCATATTTTGTCACTTGGCCCCATCCCTGCCTTTAATGGGTACCTACACACAGCTGTAGTATTTGTATGATGATACTAGCATGTAGGTATCATTTTGACATCACTGTAATTTGTTATGGATACTGCCTCTTCCAACTTACACGTTCTATAAAAACAGCAAAAAAGCTTTCGGCCATCAAATGCCATTTTATTTCCAATGAAATAAATTGAAATGGTCAGCAATCTTGAACAATTTGCTTCAATCCCAGTAAGATGATATTTGGGGAACCCACGTTAACATTAAGCCTCATATTGTGGACAACAAGTAGATTTATTACAGAATGTTCACTGTACAAAATAAGTTTTGTGTGTGTGTATGTGTGTGTGTGTGAGAGAGAGAGGGGAGGGAGGGAGGGAGAGAGAGAGAGAGAGAGAGAGAGAGAGAGAGAGAGAGAGAGAGAGAGAGAAGAACAATCCTGTTTATATATACATTCTCAATCCATATTGTTGCATAGAGTTCATTTGTTTCAAAAATCCAAATATTCTTTCAGGCTTTTATAAGGTTTGATCAGTCCACTTAAGCACTCCATGCATTCTTTCTATAGTTTTACTATAGTTACTACACCATGGAAGTTGTATTTCAGCATAGCTTTTTTCTGCAGGTGTCTAAATCATTGTTTCCATCTTACTGTTTTCAGTGTTTCTCAATTTCAGCAATGTTAAGATATATGGACTTCAACTCCCCTCTGTAGCCAGCCATGGGGAATTAAAGTAGCTGAAACAGAGAGCACTGGTTTAAGTCAAAGGGTTAACACATTTGTCTTTAAAGTCAGCAAAGCTCAAGGGCAGACCACAATCAATATTTCTGTACCAGAACCAATACGACATTAATTGTCCATCGCAGCTGTGCTGTTGTTTAAAACCTTTTTGCATTATTGATTTTTTCACCTTCTCCCCATAAAAAATAACCAATTTTCACCTCCTTATAAATGAAGCAAATTCCTTTTTCTTTATAGCCATATACACAAATATGTCAGAGTTAACATGCTGTTTTGTTTTGTGTGAATGTGAAGAGAAAAAGAGCGGGGAATATAGATCACCGATGCTGATCTAGTCTCAGAAAAATGGAAGCATAAATGGATACCTTAGATCAGAAAGTTAATCTTTGCCAGTGAAGAGCATCCAAAAGTCAGGGGGATCTAGTAGCACCTTTCCAGACTCACACATTTTATTTAAAAAAAACATGTTTTGTGAGCTGATTTTGCACTTTAATAAAGTGTGCTAGTCTGAAAAGTACTACCAGACTCTCTTTACTTTGCTAATACTCTATATTCCATTAATTTCTTCCCCTCTCCACCCCTCCCAGGACATTCTTTTCATTGAATGAATGAAAATACTTAACTAATATATCCTAGGTCTACGTAATTGAATATATGGCAAAATAAATGTGCTTAATGTATACATTATTAAATATAAGCATAGTATTGAAGATACTCATGGTTTAATCCTATGCATCTGTCACTGAGGTCACCTCCAATAAATATGATGGGACTTAATTCTGAATTCAGTAAGACCTTCTCCCAAGCATACTTAAGCAGCACATAAGGCAGTTTGGACTAGTGGTTAAGGCACAGGCTAGAAAGTGGGAGACCGTGAGTTTAAGTCCCACCTTAGCCATGAAAGCCAGCTGGGTGACTTTGGGCCAGTCACTCTCTCTCAGCCCAACTCACTTCATAAGGTTGTTGTTGTGGTGAAAATAGGAGGAGGAAGGTGTGTTGGATATGTTTCCCCCGCCTTGAGTTATTTGTAAAATAATAATAAAGGTGGGATATAAATAAATAAGATTGCAGTTTGATGCCTCATGTGAAGCTCTCTCTCTTATTTAATTCACACAAAGTCATTCCAAGAAGTCCTCAATTTATGACCACAATGGAGCCTAAAATTTATGTTGCTAAACGAAAAGGTTACGTGAATTTTGCCCCATTTTACGACTTTTCTTGCTGCAGTTGTTAAGTGAATCGCTACAATTGTTAAGTTAGTAACACGGTTGTTAAGTGAATCTGGCTTCCCCGTTGACTTTGCTCGTCCGAAGGTCGCAAAAGGTGACTCCCACATGACCCCGGAACACTGCAACCATCAAAAATACAAGCCAGTTTCCAAATTTTGATCACGTGACCATGGGGATGCTGCAATAGTTGTAAGTGCGAAAACGGTCATAAGTCTCTTTTTTCAGTGGTGGTGTAAGTGTGAATGGTCACTAAATGGAACTGTTGTAGGTTGAAGACTAACTGTACTGTTTGTGTTGAGCCATATACAGATGCATTACAAAGTAAGCTGATGCCCCTATATTTTATATCCTGAGATTCCTTTCCTTCCCCTATACACGCTTTCTAACGCCTGGACACTCAGTGGATTAAGGTAATCCTCGACTTACGGTAGTTCATTTAGTGAACATTCAAAGTTACAACAGCAGTGAAAAATGCGACTTATGACCGTTTTTCAGAGTTACAACTTTTGTAGCATCCCCAGAATCATGTGATCAAAATTCAGATACTTGTCAACTGGTTCATATTTATGCCCTTTGCTATGTCCCAAGGTCATGTGATCCCCTTTTGCAACCTTCTGACCAGCAAAGTCAATGGGGAAGCCAGGATGCTGACTTATCAACTGCAGTCATTCACTTAACAACTGTGGTAAGAAAAGTCGTTAAATGGGGCAAAACTCACTTAACATGTCTCACTTAACAACAGAAATTTTCGGCTCAATTGCGCTCATAAGTTGAGGACTACCTGTAGTTGCACGAGCATTTCAGCTCTTGTTCCTTTTTTGTCCTCCAAAGGCATTAAAGGAAGCATATTTGCCTTTTTTTTCCATGGCTCCTAGAGCTTTCTTCTATATCAATGGTGGCGAATCTCTGGCAGAGGTGGCACTCAGAGCCCTCTCTGTGGGCACGCATGCTATCGCCCCAGCCCCGCCTCCCCCCACGGCTCCCTCCTCACCAGCAGCCACCCCAGAGGAGAGTCACCCCCAGGCACAGCCCGCATGGAGTAGCGTAGCCAAGGACATGGCAGCCGGGCAGCAGGGACAAGACTAACCCTAACCCTAATCCTCGCACCCCATCATGCACAGATGAAGTTGTGGGGTGCGGGCACAGGGTGTGGCTGCCATGGCACTGTAGGGCCACCTGGGCAATCAGCGGCGGGCCATGAAGGCGGTGGGTGGCCCTGTGGGTGGGCAGGGCAGGGGCTGAGCAGGTAGGGCGGGAGGTGGAGCGGAGGCAGAGGGGCGGGTTTTGGGCACTCGGTCTCTAAAAGGTTCGCCATCACTGTTCTATATTATGGCTTAGCAACTTGCGGCTCTAAGAAATAAGTTCCTGGAAATTGAAACTCTCCTTATTATTCCTTGCTTATGGTACATTCTTTAACTGGACTTCTGCAGTGGTAGCAACTGTGAAATTTTATCAATTATTGTCAACCCAGGCTAATTGTTTTAAGTACAATAAAGATTCTGGAAAAGTAATTTGAACACATGTACCTGCTTGTCTGGTTTGCAGTAATCCTCTTGTTGATGGGAGTGGAATTGTAACAGAAGCCCTTGGGTAAATTGGACGCATGTGCCTTAATTTATGATGTAATGCTGAGGAATCTATTTTTCAAACGTACTGCCAGCTAGAGAAAAACAACTTGGAACAAAATGCAGCAAAACAATCTGCATTAAAGGAAGCATGACACCATAATGAAAAGTGCAGTTTGATCTTGTCCAGTGGAATCTGGTAACTCCACTCTGTTTTTAGCAATTCCTGGAAGAGAAGCAGGGAAACTCTGTTGAAAAGCCAAGCTTACCCCTCCTTACTTAAGTGCGGAAATAAAATAAAAAAAACCCTTTTCTTTTTGTGGCTCAAGATTCATTGCCATCATGTTGTACCTTGGGGAGGAAAAATCTTATTTTTAATACTATACAGGTAGTCCCAACTTATAAGGGTTTGCTTAGTGACCTTTGGAAGTTACAACGGCACTGAAAAAGTGACTTACAACCATTTTTCACACTTATGACCACTGCAGCATCCCCATCGTCACGTGATTTAGATTTGGGTGCTTGGCAACTGACTGACATTTATGACAGTTGCAGTGTCCTGGGGTCATGTGATCACCTTCTGACATGCAAAGTCACTGGGGAAACCAGATTCACTTAACAACCGTATTACTAATGTAACAATTGCGGTGGTTCACTTAACAAATGTGGCAAGAAAAATCTTAAAATGGGGCAAAACTCACTTAGCAACATAAATTTTGGACTCGATTGTGGTTGTAGGTTGAGGACTACCTGTATAGCGATTAGGGACTATGGGAGAGGGAACGGCAGAATGAGAGACAGAACTTTAAAGTTTAAAACACAGACAGAAATACAACCAAATGAGATTTGCTCAAGTTTGCTTATCTATTATTAGAAAACTATGTATGAAGTTGAGATAAGTTGTTGGGCTATTTCAAGATGCGGTTAGCACTTTGGAATTATCAAATAAAGACTGCAAAAATACAGATAACCACTAGATGCCAGCAAAGGGTTAAGAGTGTTCTATATCTCTGCTTTTTTTTTCTAGTGGCCATCAGAATTTTAATAGGTTAGATCTGGTAAAGTCCTTGTTTGTTTGTTCATTTTATTTATCAAATTTCTACATTACCCTTCTCACTTAATTGACTCTGGGCAGTTTACAAACAAAATAAAGTTAGGCTTAATTCCATTTGCTATTTTTTTCCTGAAATTTCATCCAGGACTCCTCTAAAGTTCATTTGCTTGTTCCCATCATTTTCATAAACTGGGTATAACCAGAACTCAGACAAGTTACCGGTAGATCAGAATAGTTTTGTTAGAATAGTGAGAGGACAGAAAAGCTTTCTATTTGCATGGTACATTGAGCTGCAAACTAACAGCCTATCGTTGTGTGAAATCAAAGATGGCAAGATAGAATTAATGCAGACATTAAAAAACATCCAGTTGGATCTTGTTGCTATATTTGATTGCATGAAATGGTATTTGTCAAAAGCTGACCCTGCACCTGCAGGAAAACGCTAAGATGAAGAAGATGTCATGTGAAATCAGCCTATGTGGCTATTTAATGGTTCGGTTGTCACGTCAACTGAGAAATCCAGACCCATTAAGTAGACCACATCTGTGCTTCTTATGACTAGATTGAGGAGAAATGTTGAGGGAAATCTTGTTGGATCCTCCATATTATTCCCTGCCATCTATATTTAGTAGAGCAGATGTGTGTGATTAGAACCAGCCAGTGGTGGGATTCAAATATGTGGACAACCGGTTCTCTTTGTGGATGCCGCTTCCAGAAGTTCATTCTGGGCCTGGACAACAAAAAATTAGCTACCGGTTCTGCCAAACTGGTGTGAACTGGCTGAATCCCACCACTGGAATCCCACCCTGTTAAGGCCAAAGGAGAATTACATTGTCTTGTGAAAATTACAAGTTCTAAAAGAATTTTTTTCAAATTATTGGATTCCTTTTGGTGGAGAGGAAAAGAGATGGAAGAAAATACGTACTTTATAGCATTCTGTAGAAAAGAAACTGAACCGGAGAACTTGAAAGAATCAATATTTCTATCAGAACAAAAGCAGAGCAGAAATAAATAAACCAATAAAGAAGACTCTTTTTGTCTCTATCCTTTGTGGGAAGTCAGCCCCCCTTCCCCCCGAGAAGAAAACATTAAAAGGGCAGAAAAATATATTTCCTCAAAGGATCTTAAAGAGGCAGAAAGGCATGCCCAGTTTTTCTTGATAGCCCCAGGTCTCCCTTCCCCAAGCAGAAACCAGCTCTATAGAAATGCAGACTATTCAGGAAAGTTGAAGCTAGAAGATTAAGAAGACAAAGACAACTAAAATACCCCACCCAAAGTCTAAGACAGACATAATAGGATTAACTCATAAATGCCAAAGGGACACAGGTCAAAATACATGACCCAGGAAATACAAAGCCTCAAAACAGGAACAGGAAACAACTCCAAACAAAAGGCTCCAGAGGGTATAAAAACCCACTCCCTACATGTGCTCAGCCCTTTTTCTTCTTTTCTGCCAGAGCCATCTTTCTGTCTGGCTCTCCTCTTCAATAAACTGCAACCTTCTTTCTAAAGCAGTTGCCATGTTTATTCCCAGCTTGGACTGAACCACAATGAAGACTTTTCTTTCAACACCTTCATGTTCCTTTTGGCCAGTAAGACTAATTTTACAGGTATTATTTTTTACTGATGAGTTAGCCACCCTTTAAAATGTATTGCAGATAACCCTTGATTTATGACCACTTGTTTAGCAACTGAAGCTACAATGGCATTGAAAAAAATGTTACTTACAACTAGTCCTCTCACTTAAACCTTCACAAGAGGGGTCTTCAAACATTCCAACAAGCAAAATCAGTGGGGAAAGACAGATTCACTTAAGAACTATAGTTTTTTTAAAAAAAGTAAAATCAGACACAACTCACTTAATGGCTCCTTAGTGACAGAGGTTCTATTCCAATGATGGTCATAAGTTGAGAACTACCTGTATTTTATTAATTTACACTGTTGTTAAAACACAAAATAAAATTATTCCTCAAAGAAACCAGAAAGCCACATTTATACTATACTACCAATTCATGTTATTACAACAGCAAATCTGACTGAATGCATGTGCTTTATGAATATTTAAGAGGCCAGCAAAAATAGTACATCATCTGCTTTTATGTCAAGCAGTGGCTTGATGCGGACAAATAAATAAATGAAACTTCATTAAATGGAGTTAATAATTATTGCCAGTCTATGCAGTATATGATACACTGCACGTAGCTATTTGTTTAGCCATGATTTATTAAATAAACTACAATTACTGGTTGAATGGTATGCTAAGCAAATACAAAGAAAATGTGGCTTGGCATGTATAATCAAACAATGGAGCAAGATTTATGGGTTGGGTTTTTTGGTTTCGTTTTTTTTTTAAAGGTAACTCTGTCAACTAGTAATAGGCTTCCCTCTATACCACAGATCATCAAATGGTAGCAAAGTTGCAGAAGGAGTAGCAAACTTTGCCAAAACACTGAAGTGAGGTGGACCTTTGGAGCATCCAGAGGCATGAACTGCAGTTGAATCTAAGCCCCCAAAGCAGCCTACTCTTCTGGGTGATATTGGAGATTGCTGGTACTGCACATTGCAGGAGTCAGATAACAATCCAGTTGGTTTCTGAATTCACCCATCCCATGGTGGCTTCACATCATGCTTCCTTTTTCATACCATGTGGTGAATAAGGATAAGAAAGGAATACCGGTAGTTTCTGGTGTAATAGAAAACCAAATCTCCAAAAATTGGCTAGAAGTGTGTGTGTGTGTGTGTGTGTGTGTGGAGGGGAGATACAACATGCAAATATCTGCATCCTTCTAGCCTCCCTTAAGCATTTTGACTGCATCGAAAGGTAAAAGAGAGAAAGCACATTCACCTCTCTGGGACACAACCTCCTTCCTCAAATGAGTAGGGAGAAAGTCTGGCACGGAGTTGCTCCTTCTCCTTTTCATTCTTGAACATAGGAAGCTGCTGTCAATTTCAGCTTTTCTTCCTTCTGATCATTTTGGAGCACAAAAAAAAAAAACCCTGCTCCATAAGCTTTGTGCAATCACCTGACATGCTTCATATAAATCTCTAACTTCACTTCGAATCAATTAATTGCATCAATTAATCTATCTGGCTATCCTGCTCTGAACCAGACCATAAATTAGAGGAAGGGGTTCCAGTGTGTTTCTTGTGGAGAAATGACTGTCTGTCTCCAGAATAAAGGGGAAGCTAAGAAAGATGGTGTCTTCTATTAACACCAGCTCTTTGTTTGCATTCTGTCACTTTTAACCTGTGAGATAAACAGCTAAGCACATAACAGGCTAACAGGCTCTTAAATCTGAAGATTTACTAACTAAGGGGACGTGCTACTCAGAATGTAATTCTTGTTAACAGACAGAACAAACAGGTTTTTGAAAAGATAAATTTGATACCTTCCACTATACATATTTACTATGTGGGGATTCCACCCACTTTTCCCTCCCCCAGTTTGCTTGTGTTTGGCAGATCTGCTAGCAGCTGAAAACTCTGGAAGATTTGACACCCAGCAACAAAAGCAGCCAATTGAGAGACTTCTCTTGCTTGAAGAAACAGGCAGTGGAACTGAACAAGATGGAGCATGAAGACAGAGGAGATAAAGAGGATTGTAGGCTGTCCAAGGAAAGCAAGGACTCCAATAAATGAGTGTCTTTTTTTCCCTTTTGCTGCTGCACACCCTTGCTCATTTTGGCATGTGAATGTACAGCTGATGAATGTTTCAGCCAACGTGGAAACAAAAGGATCTTTTCCAGGCAAGGGTATTTCCAGACAGATAGCACTTTTTTTGGCATGCTGGCAAAGAAAAGCTGCAGTGCAACTATTCTGTATTTTCTTTCTTACTGGACTTTCACTATTGTTCATCAGCAACAAACACAATCCCTCCTAGTGTTGAGAGATTAAGGACAAGACAAGGGAAGAAGATGGAGTCACAGAAGAAATCCTGCAAGAGCCCTTTGATTTTATGACCTACAGCCAATAGTTTTGGGTGGTGAATCAGTACACAGTTGGTGTACAGTTGGTGTCATTACAATTTGGCAAGTGCAAATTGGGTGTGGAGGGACTAGGATTTAATTTTGACACTGTTTTCTCTATTAGCAAATCAACAATGTAAATCTGTTTATTGGGCTTTGCTAGTTACTCTGGAATACTTTACTCCACCAAGGAAGGTTGTTCAGAATCTTTCCTGTCTAATTCTGATTTCTGCAGCCAGACAGGGATCCATTTTGTAGCCAGATGATCCTCAGAGTTCAGTTTCAAAGGTACAATTTAGTGTGTGAAGGAACTCACTGGCTCTCAGAAAAATTGAGGGAAGGGCCAAAGAACTGCTTTTTGACAGAGGCCTTTGTAAAACCATATACATCCAACACCGTTCCATGAAAGATATTTATTCAACAAGTTCTAACGTGCCGATACCAAATTCTGCTTCCTCCTAGCCTTCTTTAGCTAAACATCAGCTTAGGCCCCGAAGCAAACAGATGTACATAGTTTTCAAACCGAATGTTCAGCTTTTAGTGGGTGTGGGGGGGAAAATGCAATATATAGTCATTCACTTTAAACTGCTGATTAACAAAGGTACCTTTGTTATAGTTATCAAGGATTACTACTCTCCAGTCTTGTCTTCAGAGATAGACAACTTGGAGCCTTCTGGACATTTTGGACTACAACTCCCAGAATCCATTTGCATTGGTTCCATATCTAGGGTTGATGGAAGCTGAAGTTCAAAACGGGGAGGGGGGGTAGTATCTGATGGTGTACTATTGCCTTTTCTCTCCTCTTTGATCTTGTTTTAAGTTAGAACAACAAATTCATAACATATGGTCAGTGTCAATAACCACCTAGTAGTAGAAAGCTCCATTTGATGCAGTCAGACATTCAGTTTGAAGATATGTAGTAATACTTTTACAGTCATTATGAAAATGATGTCTCAGCAAATATAATGCACCAGATATTAATTCAGGATCCTGAAATTATCTACCACAAGTCAGATGTTAATACCCTCTCAACACAGATATATGGAACAACATTGCATTTTTCCAGTTGTATTACCAGTGTTTGATTCACTCGCTATGCCCATTGGGCAAACCCCAAAATCATGTTCCAAGTTAAGTGCTCTCTGAAAAACAACACATCGCCCTCCTCTTAATTTCATCCCCCCTGTTACTTTTAATAGTAGGTCCGTGGATTGTGCTAAGCCATAGTTTTCTAGTCAAGTTTGTTGAATAAGTTACAAATGGCAGAATTCACAATGGGTTAAGTCAAAAATCAATAAACTATATTATGGCTTTGCAATATAGACCCAGTAAAAAGTAACAAATTATAGTATGGCTTTGTGGCATAGGTAGAGCTAGCCTAAAGGTGCATTCAGACAGGTATCCCAAAGGTGCTTTTTCAGTAGGCCATTGAACTGAAAAAGCGCCTTTGGGATATGACCTGGATGACTGAGCATCTCCACAGACATTCAGACAGTTAGTTTAATGTACTTTCTTTCCCTCCTAATTCTAACCCAAACCCAAGTCCTATATAAAACAATGATTATTTAAAGAACAGTGAAGACGAATCACCAAAATTGCCAAATGAAATACTAAACCAGGATCTTTCAAAGCAACTTGTCAGTTGGCACATTTGTTTCCACATAAATATAATAGACAAGTCTACCACTTTCCTTTTGTCTTGTTTCTGTTGCTCCTTTCTTGCTTTTATGTCACACTAGCAACAAAAACCAAAATGACAATGGAGAAAGATCAGCATTGAACAGGAATGAAGTTCCAAGCCTGTAAAAGCCAGAACTAGCCAATTGGAGCTGGGCAGATCTGTTTTTGCCTCCTCATCATAACAATCATTGCCAAACTGGGTGATATCATCAGTCAAAAGCCTCAATTGCACTCTTGCATTCTGACCTTTGACATCACAACATAGGTCGTTACATTTGCACAATGTCATCCTTTGGCTTCTCTCATTTTCCTGCAAGGCTATCTTTTTTAAAAAAAATATTAAAAAATTTAAAAGATAAAAACAAATAAAACTAATATAAATTAAGAAAAAGAAAAGAAAAGGAAAAGAAAGAAATCAAAGAGAAAAAGCTAAAAATGCAAGAAAACAGAAAAAGAAGAAACAAAGTAGTTTCCAATCTTCTTTTCAGCAGTTCTAAGTACAATTATACACTTACTTCTTACCCTATGTTTATGACACAACTCTTTTCTTTCTATAATCAATCCTGTCCAATTATCAAAACTATAGATCTATAGATTTCCCCCCCCCCGTTTCTACATAAAAATCCCATAAAGGGTTTCCTGACAGTTATTAACATAAACATTGTCTTTTCTCTGATCAAAGAAGTGAATTTAGCCATCTAAGCAAGTTCCATCACCAACCATTCTTCCATTGTAGACGGAAATGCCAAATCTTTCCATCTTTGTGCACATAATAATTTCTCTGCAGTTATCATGGAACAAAAATTAAATTCCATGATTTTTTTAAAACAACTTTTTGTCTATCAATGCTCAAAGAAAAACCTCTGATCTTTACATTCTCTGAATCCGTCTGTATATTTGAATCCAGAATTTTCTATATATCCAGCAAACTGATAACTTGTCCCTTCTTGTTTACATTTGCAACATCAATTTGGAGAGCCTGTATACATTATAGACAATTTCTCCAGTGACATATACTATTTTGTAAAAAATTTCTTTAAGATTATAACATAGTGTAAATTTCAAACCATTCAACTACATACTTTCCCATTATTCCAGCTGCATATATGTCCAGAGTTTTAGCCTACTTTATCATGCATTCTTTCATTTGTCCTTCTGTTTCAAATTTCCCAAAAAAAGTTTATACATTTTAATGTGTTCATTTGCACACAATTCTATTTCAAAGTCAGTCTTACAATATGCAAAATAAAAATTATTTGTCTATTTTAAATATTTCTAATAATTGTAAATAAGAGAACGATTGGCAACTATATTCCTCTGCCATCAGACCTCTTGGTTTTGGTTTGTATTTCCTCTTGACAAAAATTCTAGTATTGCATGGTAGGTTAATCACTTGTGTTTGCCTATCATTTCTCTACAATAAAGTACTAGTTGTGTGAGAGCCAAAAAAATGTTTTTGGACACAACCTGGGTTTGTATCTATTCCATATTCTCAGTGGTATGTCTAACATAATGATTTTTAAAATGCACATTAATCTTGACATACCACAAATATTCATGCCACCCAAATTTCAGGCTGAGCCCTTCTAACTCCAAGAGCCTATTTTTCAGCAGCACTCACTCTTTCATCCAAACCAAGCAGCAAGCTGCAAAATAAAATTTCAAATTGGGTAAACCCAATCCTCCTCTTTATTTTTTTATGTTGTAACACCAAGTGTGTAGTGGGGTGCCCCAGGGCTCTGTTCTGGGCCCAGTGCTCTTCAACATCTTCATCAACGATTTGGACAAGGGGATAGAGGGGGAACTCATCAAATTTGCAGGCGACACCAAGCTGGCAGGAATAGCCAACACTCCAGAAGACAGGCTTAGGATACAGGAGGATCTGGACAGACTTGAACACTGGGCACTATCTAACAAAATGAAATTCAATGGTGAAAAAAGTAAGGTTCTACATTTAGGCAAGAAAAACCAAATGCACAGGTATAGTATAGGGGGTACCTTGCTCAACAGTAGTAACTGTGAGAGGGATCTCGGAGTCCTAGTGGACAATCATTTAAATAGGAGCCAGCAATGTGCTGCAGCTGCCAAAAAAGCCAACATAGTGCTAGGCTGCATTAACAGAGGGATAGAATCAAGATCACATGAAGTGTTAATACCACACTACAATGCCTTGGTAAGGCCACACTTGGAATACTGCATCCAGTTTTGGTCAGCACGATGTAAAAAAGATGTTGAGATTCTAGAAAGAGTACAGAGAAGAACAACAAAGATGATTAGGGGACTGGAGGCTAAAGCATACAAGGAACGGTTGCTGGAATTGGGTATGTCTACTTTAATGAAGAGAAGGACGAGGGGGAACATGATAGCAGTGTTCCAATATCTCAGGGGCTGCCACAAAGAAGAAGGTGTCAAGCTATTTTCCAAAGCGCCTGAAGGCAGGACAAGAAACAACAGGTGGAAACTAAGCAAGGAGAGAAGCAACCTAGAACTAAGGAGAAACTTCCTGACAGTTAGAACAATTAAGCAGTGGAACAACCTGCCTGCAGAAGCGGTGAATGCTCCAACACTGGAAGTTTTTAAGAAGAGACTGGACAGCCATTTGTCTGAAATGATGTAGGGTTCCTGCCTGAGCAGGGGGCTGGACTAGATGACCTCCAAGGTCCCTTCCAACTTTATTATTATTATTATTATTATTATTATTATTATTATTATTATTATTACCTTATATTTAACTTGTGGGGTTTTTTCCCCCTGCCACACAAATTTGCATATATCCTTCTGCCTCCTACAAGGTTATCAAGATATACGCTTGCCATAATCATTAGAAGTGGGACATCCGAAGTTATGAGATATTGTTACTGAAGAATATTCTGCATCTATATTGTAGGTATGTGTCACACTTTTCAGAGTTCAGTCCCAAAAGTAAATTTCAGTTTTAAATCCTAACTAAAATTAAGCCTGGGAAACTGAGACTAAAGCTTGGAATATTTTCTTGTCTCTGAAAACTTCAAGTTATCTCTTTAGGGAACACAAAAGTTGGGTGTACTTGCAATATAATTTATTTGCTTTAGGTTGAGCATGATGCATGAGTCCAACCTTTATAATTTGCAAAATGTGGCATATCACTGAACTTTATATATGAACAGAGCACAGTGACCTGCTTCCAATAATATGCTAAACTATAGCTGTTGTATCCTGAGCCTGCAAAAGCAGGCTCAGGACGTTGCACTGGTCCCGGGCATTCCAAAGCTGCCCGGGACCAGACTGAGTGGTGCCAGCCTTGTGTGCATGCGCAAGGCGTTGGCTGCTTGGGATCAGATTGAGCGCCACTGGTCTTGCGCACATGCACAAGGTGCGGAAACGCTAACTTACTTGTTGCCATTGTCCGGGTTTCCGGACACTTAAAAAGAGAGGCCTGCATGCCTTTGGCATTGTTGGGTGTTGTTGTAGACGAATAAAGAGCTGTTAACTGCACCATGTGTATTCATCATTCTCCCGTGAATGAAGGACTTAACAATAGCCATGGCATAATTTGTGGTAAAATAACAACTGAATCTGGACAAATTAAAAGAGAGAGAGAAAGAATCTCCCTACTATAATAGTCAAAAAATGCATACCAAAGCACATAGTGCATATTTCTATATGTATATATGTAAAGTCTTTCTTAGAAATTTTTTAAAACAAATATAATGTAGGCTGTCTCTAACATGTCCTTATGTAGTCTCTATGCTGATCTCTGAGTGTAATAAAGATAGATTTGATTTGATTTCACTAACTGGTATGCAGCTATTTTATGAGTTAAAAACTAATGTAGAGTATTAAAAAAAACAAGAACACCTTATCTGTTCTTAGCACAAGTTTGATTTAGTGTACCACATAAACACACTGATTTTACAAAGTTAGTTAACAAGCAGTCCTCTAGTACTTGTGTGTCTTTAACCCTAGTTTATATTTTCCACCTGACTGGGCCCCAAAGACCGAGATGTTGATCTTCGATCTCTGAAAATATGGGATACAAAAGCTAGATTCTGGAACTGCAAGACAGTGTCCATGTTAGGATCCAGTAGGACGCGAAATACAAAGTATTAAAAATGACATGTGAAGCAAGAAAAGTAACACAGTGTAGGTGTGCTTTATAGTTTGGGCAAACACAGTTGGTATATGGCTTCTTCAATAAGCTGTGATGAAAAATGTCCCTTAGCTCCAAAATTCACTCATAGTAATCAGATGCAGCATTCTTTGTTCGGAGGAATAACGCTTTCCCCATTTTGTAAAGAAAGCAATACCTGTAGAACAATTTACCATATTCGACTGAAACACTTGGCATGCTATACTGCCTGGAGCCCTGGAGAACTACTGCAATTAACGTTGAATGATTTATCCCAAATGTGTGTGGCGAACAGCTAGCCTTATGAATGTGTGGCGCCTGAACAGTATGTAAAAAACTGTATTCGTGACATGAAAGTGCAATCTATTTGAAGACAGAATGTTAGGTAACTTGAAATTAATGGGCATGTTCAATTTCTGTCTTTTACTAAAAATATTCACATTACCCAATTATCCCTCAATAGAACACTCTTCAGCAGGTTTTCAGTATGATAAAAGCAAACAGCAGTTATGTTACAATAAATTTTAAAAGCCTAATTTACACTGACTTCTTGCTCGCAGCTACATTTCAGGAGTTACCTTCACATCAGTAAGTTAGAGTCAGGTGAACACTCTCTGTAGGATTTTATTTCCCAAGAGATGTTTTGCTCTTAACTCCTTCCTGAAAAAGCTGGCTAGGGAAGAACAGGCTTTGGCTAAATTCTAGCAAGATCAAACAGTTGTGAGCCTTAGGGTCACTCAGGCCTGTGGGCCTTCCATCTTTAGTTCAGAGTGAGGTAGCTCTCCCCCACACAAAATTCTTATGCAATTTAGGAACCCACTTGCACTCTCAGCTCCTGCTAAAAGAGTAGGTAGCAGCCATGGCAGGAAGGTCTTAGTACAAATCCATCTGGTTGCCAATGGCACCCGTTCCCAGATCGAGAGATCTTGGTCATGGTCACTCATTCTTTAGTCAGTTGTTTGTTTAGTACTTTTTTGGACTACTGTATATGCTGTACATGGAGGTGTTCTTGAAGTTCACTCAGAAACTATAGCTAGTCCAGAATGCCTGGCTGAGGAATTCTGGGAGTTGAAGTCCACAAGTCATAAAAGGGCCAAGTTTGAAGACCCCTGAGTAAGGTATTTCTTTCTTTCATTCATTCATTCGTTCATTCATTCATACATACATTCATTCATTCATTTTACTAAACTTACTACATATATGCCACTCCAACTGATACCACCTTGCTGGCATTCCTAAATAAGAATGAAATAATAGAAAAGAAACAGAAACAGAAAAATAATTAAATTAAAAAATTATAGGTAGATAGACATGAACGAGCCAGACAAAGAACAATTGTATTGTATAGCATGCAAATTACTTTCTTAAAGGATTTGCAGGCAATAAAGACTTCTGCTATAGAAGAGTAAACTTCAATAATGTAGCAATTGTTTCAATCCAATAATATTCAATATGAAGTAATGGGTGGGTAGGATAGCACTGCATAGGAGAATGCCAGGAAAGTAGGAAACATAACTTGCTTACCTCCTTAAATAAGAAGGAAACCATTCTGGGAAGACAATACTATTTGGAAATAATTTTTAATGAAAATTGTGATCCTTGGGTGGGGATACTGCAGGTGGGAGGAACTCCTAGATTTTCTTTAGCACAAGAGTGCCCCCCCAAAAGCATCTATTCAATTGACTCCATGCTTAAAGTCCTGAAACAGAGTTCAGCTTTTGTTTCCAGAAGATCCTCTCTATTGTTATCCCATTTATACAAAGGGAGAATTGGTCAAAAAACAATAAATTAAAAAACTGTGCCCCTATAATTCCATCAAGGTCCATTAGTTCCTAGATGATTTCTGATTTGCTCTTAGACCCAGCGTATCTCAGATGTCAAAGATGGAGTCTTTTCCTTGATTGGATAAAATGACAAGATGACAGTTAATCTCTCTAAAGATTCTATAAAATCAAGAATAAGTGCTGAGGCAGAAGAAAGCAAGAAGAAGAACAAGAAAAATGTGCTTATAAACATCCAAACATGGTGCCTGAAAGATCTCCAGCCAACCATCTTTTCGGAAATAAACATGTGTTGAAACCCATAAATTTATTTGCAATTCTGTATAGGCCTTTTTTTGGTTTTCCTACCTTTTTTCTCCCAATAAACTCCTTTAATGTCTACATTCTACAGAGTTGGCATAACATGTTTTAGAAGAGAACTTCTCATTAAAATCATGCTCATGGGCAAGACTGAATGAATATATAGCTACTTCCATGCATTTCAGACACGGCGTGTGAATTGATAAATTCTGTACTTTTAAGTTTTGGGCAGGAAGTTGCAGAACACCTTATGCCTTTTCCCCTAAAGTTGAGTAAAAGGGAGATATTCTTGGTAGGAGAGCTAAGAACTCCCTATTCAGATATTTGAGTGAGTCTTAAAAAAAAACCCTGGCAACAGCTTATTGTAAGGGGTCTTCATGGAAAACCCCAAAGGTCCACAGAGAGATTTTGAATTATTCCCCTGTGCTTCTTGTTTGTAACAATAGGCTAAAAGTGACTGCCAAGATGTTTGCTTCCTTTTTTAACAACTCCTTTGGCGCTTTTGTGCTGAATTAATAGAGTATTCTGCATCTAATTAATTTACCCAAAGTTAAAATCCAGTAAAAACATGGTAACGTAGGGAAGATGGGAAAATATGCAATCATCCATGATACTATATAGGACTTAACCAATTCATCTATACTGCACATAGCACCCATTCAACGAGATACAACATGGAATTCTCTGCAACCATTGGTTATTATTTTAATTATTAAATAATTGGAAATAGAGTTTAAAGGCGTATGTTGATATGACATAAATCTCAGCCTCCTTGTTTTTGTGGGATCTAAGCATGAATAATCCTTCTGTAATGTGGCCAGAATCAACTATTAAAGTAATATATCTGTCACTAGATGTATTTCCAAGTAGAAGAAGCATCTCTGAAAATGTAATGGCTGCTCTGTGACTGCATCAGCTCCAGTTTCCTCCAATCATTGTTGGGGAACAAAAAAAATGGGCAAAAAGAGTGATTTAGCCCATATAAAATTTAGGGACTGGTTGCACTGAAACAATGTGCTGGACCGTTTGTCTCATAGCTGCATGGACAGACTTAAGACTTGAGGTTGCTAAGCCCAGTTTTGCAAACCACTGTCTCAGCATGTTCTGGAATATAAGCTTTTGCTCTAGGGGAGAATGCTGGCTTCGGGGATCTACAACAATTTGCCATGGTTAACTTGCCACGGCCATTCGCCACAGCCAACTCATCATAGCCAACTCACTGCAGGACAATTCAACAACTTGATTTAATTATTTAAAATAGTTGTTTTAAAAAAATACATTTTTATCATTTACATTTCACTTCGTCCTTCCTTTGGCATCCTTTCTCTAATGATTGTAGTCCACTATTTCTTCGATATTAGTGTAACTCTTGTGGTGAGTTGTCCTTTGGTGAGCTGGCTATGGTGAATTCTCCCATGGTGATTTGGCTGCGGCGAGTTGTCTCATTCCGAGCTGAGGCTGATAGGAGCTGAACTCTAAAAGGTCTGGAGGGTATCAGGCAACCTACTTGTAATTTTAGTAAATGAGGCATGGAAATCAATGGAGGACAACATTTGTTGCCTGCTGCTAGACTGGGCTGGCCCACACATTCTCTGAATGAAAAGGACAGAAATATTCAGCCTGCGTGCTTTACTGAGGCCATTTCCCTGCAAATGAGAGAGCAGTAATGTCACTCTTTGGCAAGTGTCTGCTGAACAAGACCACAGAGTCATTCTCATTTCGTGAGCAAATGCAGGTATGTTTTCAAGAGATAAGCTCAGAGAAATTTCTTTCCTCCCAAATTACTCTTACTGGAAGAAAATGCAGCTGAGTGTTGAAATTACAGCTCATGCTCATTTGTTCACAGTTGGAAACAGAACATATTAAATGACCCCACAACACTTTATTTAGCTATCCAATAAGGATCGCTTGGCCGCAATCCAGAGAAATTTGACCAAGAGTGCTCTTCTAGTATACTTTATTTTAGATTATCTGTCTGTCCCACTTCCTCATTATTGCCTACTCTGCTACTCTACACCAGATCTCTGTGCAGTTTGGCAAGCAGTTTTAAAGAAGATAGTTTCAACAGTAGGTTAAGATGTATTGAGGGATGACAGCTGACTCAGCACGAAAGTATCGTGCTAATGCAAAAGCAAACAAACCACATTATATCCTACCTTTAAGTACAGACAAAGGAAACCAAGTCATCCAAAGACCTTACTTTCAATACAATGTTCACTCTTAAAACAGTATCTTGCATTTTGCTGGAAAGATGACATTTGTGCACTCACCTCAAGCTAGAGGACTTGCCTGGTAATTGATCCACAAAGTATTCCAGATGCAGTTGTATCATGATGATGGTGATGATTGGCCATACAATCAGCCAGATGTTTAGACTGGATTTGGCATTTTTATCCACCTACTGAGTCCTTCCCAAAGATCTGAGATAGACAGATGTTGTTGGTTGATGGTGTTAAAGGTATCATCGCAAGATGTTCCAAACAAAGCTGCCTTTTGTAATTGACTGATGGTGATTTTGTCAACACTGATGGTGTTCAAGCGGTGCTCCAATTGTTTTGGGATTGTAACCGAGGTGCCTGTTACTACTGGTACTGTCCTTGCTTTCTTTTGCCACGGTCATGCTACTTCTATTTACAGGTCTTTGAATGTAGTGATTTTCCTCCAGTTTTTTTTTCTTCTGTTCTGCAGACTCAAAATATTGCAACATCTACTATCCAAACATTTTTATCTTCATTATTTATTACTATTATTATTTCCTTCAAATCACTCTTGACCCTTGATGACTGCCCAGACAAATCCCTAAAGCTTTCTTGGCAAGGTTATTTGAAAGTGGTTTGCCCTTGACCCTCCTTCCTAGCACTGAGAGAGAGTAACTGACTCAAGTTCCCTCAGCTGACTGTGTGCCTAAGATGAGACGGTCTTCCATTTTGTATCCCAGCACCTCAACCACTGTGCCAAAGTGCCTCTTAGATGCAGCCATACTATTGTAAATGAGCAGAGCATTATGAGCTCCAGCATCAGGCTTCAAATCAATCTATATTAAATTTCTTAGGTCAGACGACCTCCCAGGAGATTCCCCTTTGGTTAAATCATTTCTTTTTTCCTTCAGCCAAATACAAAGAACATGATTGCTTGGGCCAACTTAGTTTCTTCCCTGCAACCTCAAAAGAGTTCCACATTCTGAAAAGGTGAGAGACCATCCAAGACACTAAAGTCTTTTTTTAACCACAAACATCATTATGGCATAAAGTAGTAATAATAATAATAATAATAATAATAATAATAATAATAATAATAATAGTAATAATAATATTGGAAGGGACCTTGGAGGTCATCTAGTCCAACTCCCTGCTCAGGCAGGAAACCCTATACCATTTCAGACAAATGAGTGTCTAATTAAAATTGTGCTCTCTGCTTTAGAATGTGTCATCTTCATTAATATCCAGAATAGGAGTCCTGAATTATGTGAGTCTCTTAAATGAGATATTTCTGTATGACCTCATAATTTCCAATTGTGATAGTACAGTAGTTGATGAATATGTACAATAAGTCCATTTTTAGCAGTGCTCTGATTAAAAAAAAATAAAGAAAATATTCTTATTAAAAACTAGATACCTTAATTTTAGAATACATTTAGAGAAACAGGTATGATATTTCTTGACATATAGAAATATGTATGTTTTAAAAGCATTTAAGGAACGTATGGCAATCATGTTCAATTTGCTAGCTAATTATAGTACAGTATTACATTTCATTTTGTTCAGTATTCTGGAGCAGGTAAAATCTTTATCAAATAATATTATATTTTGATCGATTCACCAGTGGTTGGGATTCTCTCAAAGGGATTTCTCTTAGTGGAGTTTTCCATTTCCATACCTCTGTACGCATATTTATAAATCTCCGAGCCTCATTTCTGCAGTAGTATATCTCTGATACAGCTGATCTGTAAGGCTCTTCTTGATTTTGTAAGCCTGAAGCTGTCTCTGATTATTTTGTAAATCTTGTTCAAACAAGTGTCTGAAACAAAGAAGGATGTTTTCATTGATTTAAAACTGTCATTTTGGCATTCCTATCTGATAATTTGCAAAGAGATTATAGTGAGAGCAGGTGGTCCAGAGATATTCATGAAAAATTGCATAAAATGTCATTTTACTGCCCCCCCCTTGCAATGAAGCCTGGCACCTGTTCTATTAAGAATGATGAGCTATTGTTTCCACTACATAAAAAAACTAGGATCAAGTAAAAAATAAACATGGTTTCTCAGCAACTCGCCATTTCTTCAATTTACTTAGTGAATCACCCTACTTTTTACTTAATCACGTTAGTTGGAGAGAAATTTGACAAAACAGAAGCTGATGGACATGGATAGGAATTTTGTCAGTTCACAGTTGGGTGGGAAGTTGTTGAGAAGATTGCTAGCTCTAATCCCATTCTACTTAGGCTTCTGCTTACTGTGACATTGTTTTCATTGTTCCTCAAATAAGCACTGGCGATGTTTGTGTGACACATTTAGCCGGAAAATCTGATTACTAAAGATGTCTTATCCTTGTCATGCAAGCCTCTTTCATCGAAGTTTCAGTGTGTCATTTGAATCCAGAGAAACTTCCATTTAAGGCTTAAGAAAATTATAATTTTGTTTCTGTAAATCAAGAATAACTGCTATTCAGATGACACAGGAAGGCTCAGATCTTAGTTAGATAATTGGGGAAAGAGGCCAAGATGCACACCCTGTGAACATAGGCATTCTGTTGTTAACTCTCTACTGTTAGTGAAACACACACCAAAAGGATCCAATGCCTGCATCCACCCGGGGCTCTTAGCATAGCGAAACCATTCTGCATAACTGTTCATAACTGTAGAATCCCCATTAGGGACTTATCACATCTTCTAGAGTCATCCAAACTTGCTGTCATGGGCACAAGCTATATTTCTCAAATGTGGCTGGGTAATAGTAGAAGATGGTATAAAAGTCACCTATAGAGATTCTGCCTACATCACAAGTTTACATTTTCCTTCCATTCCATTGTGTTTGATTCTTGGAGACTGCTGGACAAGTCCCTGCAGTTTTCTTGGCAAAGTTTTTGCCATTGTCTCCTTCCTAGGGCAGTGAGAAACTGCCTGGCCCAAGGTTATCCAGATAGCTTTTTCTCTAAGGGCTGGACTAGAACTCGCAATCTCTAAGTTTCTAACTGGATGCCTTAACCACACAGTATATCCACCTGAAATAGTCTATACTTTGAGATATGCCTAGTGAAGAAAATAAACCCTTTATTGATATAGGCTATATCAATGATGGCGAACCTTTTAGAGACTGAGTGCCCAAACTGCAACCCAAAACCCACTTATGCATCGTCAAGTGCCGAGTGGGTGTGGCCCATTGTCTGGGTGTGGCCCATTGGGTGGGCATGGCCAACTGGGTGGGCGTGGCTGCAGTGGTAATGGCAGACTGGGTGGGACTAAAAAGTTCAATCAATCAAGTCCAACTTTGCAAGATCTTTTTTTTTCCCACGAGAAGTTGAAATTGACTGATTGAACCTTTTTTGTTTTGCACACGGCGGTGGAGGCCTAAAGCGAAAAGGTTTTATAAAACCCAGCTGAAGGCCTAGGACTGGGGCGACGGCACACGTGCCCACAGAGAGGGCTCTGAGTGCCACCTCTGGCACCTATGCCATAAGTTTGCCACCACTGGGCTATAGTAACAAGTTTTGAAAGCCCAACTGTTTTCCCTCCCTTTCCTCTTATAGGAAATAATTAAGGAAAAGTCAGTTTTGAGTTCCTTTTCACAGCATTGTTTTCTCTGGTTCCCAGGTATACAACATGTTCTTGCTAGTATTGCCTCAGCATTTCTACAAAGTTATCTCTGCAGTTCTCCACAGCTACCAGATCTGGCTGCAAAAAACACAAAAACACAAAACACTGATACCCTTTACTGCCATCTAGTGGCCATCTGGATTTGTGCATCCCAATTCTAGTCACCCTTCACTTATTTTGGAAAGGAGCAGTGCTGGCATTTTGTGAACCATCAAATCATTGCTGAGCAAGGTGAGGAAAATGGTTCTTCTACATTCCATGCCTCTTAAGCAACCAACCCTGTGGGGAGTGAGGCTTGTTTTGGGCCAGTTGTGACCCATTTGTTTCCTGTCTCTTCTCTCTCTAACGTTTGTCTGGCAATGTCAACAGTCATCTGCAGGTGCTTAGTGTGCTTTTGGTGCCAAAGGGCTTTTCCCTGTCAAGCATGAATTTCTCCCTAAAGCAACCAACAAATTAAAAGATAAACTCTTCAAATTGTTTTTTTTTTACTTGCCATTTTTTTTCTTAAACAAGATGTGAAGGATTCTCCTGGCATCAATTCCTCTGCGTCCTTTTCTGCTCTGCATGGTGTCTACCTAGGGCTGTGCAGTCAGTTATGCTGTATCTAGGCAGAGAAACAATGGCTACAGTCTCTCTCTCTTTCTCCTTCTCCCTTTCTCTCTCTCTCTCTCTCACAACACGCATACAATCATTCATAACCCACTATTTCTATGGGTATTCATGTGCAAAATATATTATACAGTGTAACTTTTTCCCTAATCACACCTCATAAAAAATGCTTTTAGGCAAAAACAATAAGAAAGGAAATCACTTATTTGCATTTTCCTTTGCTACAGGATGCCACAAAATGCATCATTAATACCTCACTGTACTAAAACAGTGAGAAGGATCTGGAGAGTTCTCAGCTGATGGGAACTCTAGAAATAATCCAAGCTGTAATGGGCAATATTTTGTAGAAGAATGATATCCATGTCTGATAGTTCAATGATGATGACACTCTTGTGTAAATTGGTGAAACTAGTACTTCTATGGCCATGTGGTATTGAGAAAGGATTGTTTGAGGGAAGTAGGAGCTTCTAGCTTCTTCCACAACATCCTAACACTTCCCCAAGCCATATCCTTACCTCACCCAAGAGAGATACTCCAGATATGTTTGGAGCAGAGTGGATTTATGTGGGTAAGAAAAAGAGACTACAGGGGCAGAATTAAGCACTGCATATCTTTGCTCTTCAGGCATAAACAACTTATTTTTTCATATTAATTTACTCAGTAATTCTGTTTACTACATTCATATGTACCCTATAGCTCAATCCACAGGTTATTTCATTTATATCTTTGTGTCATATGTTATAAGTGTGCATGTATTCTTCTTCCGACATGCTCCATGGAGCTTTTTTTCATAATGAAATGCTTCATTTAGCTTATTGCATCCATATTGAATATAAGACATTTAACTATCTGGGAGTAGTTGGCAGTGTTTGGTAGCTTTGGAAGAAGATTGTAATAAGTTAATTTAAATATCTGAAAAGGAAAAGAAACTAATTATGATTGCACATACAGAGTAGGTTAAACGTCACATACAAGTTGAAATGAGGGGAAATTGCTGAATTTCAAGACAGTAATATTCTATTCCTCACAGTTAAAAAAAAAACAGAGAGATTGAACCATTTTAAAATAAACCAACATCTAAAAAAACTGAAAATAGTAAGAGAATATTAGTAGTTGTAAGCCACAGAAAGATTCTACTTATGATACAGGAAAGGCAGATTGATGGTCAGATAAGACATTCCCCAATTTGGTTGCTCTCCAGATAGGACTTACCCAAGATTTATCCAGATTCACCCTGTCAACATGGCCAATGTTGAAAATACTGGAGATTTAATCCAATAGTCCTGCAGGATGTCAAGGCTGGGGAAGCTGGCACAGACAAATAGCAGAATTAGTTGCTGCATAATTCATGATGTGATCTGATTGTTTCTTTTATTTATTTATTAACACATTAAATCTTAGCATTTGCTAATTAAAGCACCAATCTGGATTAACACTTTTTTTTTCAGAATCTTAAATCTAGAAAGTCAGTGGATCCTTCCTAATTATAATTGTAAAGAATTCTGTTGTGAAATCCTTTTTTACTTTTGAGGAAATAGTTTTGAGCTGGAAAATAATTAACACAAAAATATATGTTTACCTTATTGTAGCATATCTATCAATAATTCATTATCACAAAAAGGTAGCATGATACCTATATTAAACATACTCAAAAATTATATACTCTATCTATACACTATAAGCTGCTGCCACCTTCTGAATAAAAACTAAAATGACTGCCTTTATAATGCCTCTCCTGAGATGGAAAGTGTACAACTAAAATTAAATTTCAGCATAAAATATGGTTTATTCATATATGTTTTCAATTTTGTTAAATAGCACTGAGAAAAAACCAAAGATTCCTAGTGTGGTCTGGCATATTGCATTAGATTTGTTCTGTTTTATTGGATTGTTTTATTTCTATCCTGCCTTTCTATTCAACTGGGGCCCTCAAGGCAGCTATCTTTCCATAAAATGCAGAGTACTGAAAAAATAAATAAAAGTCACAAATTGAAGCTGAAGAGGAAGACAAGTGGAAGCTTCTGACTCAGCAAAGCAAAGGGCTCAGGAGGAAATTTGTGGTGCTGATCACATGGATAGCCAATGAGGAGCTGTGGTTAAGCTGTTGGATGGGGACCAGGAACATCAACTCCTTCTTCAGCCATGAATGCTCATTTGGTGACTTTAGGCCAGCCATTCTTTCTCAGCCCAATGTATTTGAAGGGAGTGGAGGTGGAGGGAATATTCTGGGCACCATCTTGAATTTTTGAATGAAAAGTCAGAGTGCAAATTTAATAAATGGAAAATATTTAAATAAATCAGTAACTGATCTAAGGCTGTCACTCAGAATGAAAATTGGCTCCACCTGAACAAGACCTGCCATTTTAAGATTCATAGAAAAGGGAAGAAGACAATGTTGCCCGCATGGGTCACGGAAATCCCCAAATCCCTTTGAGAAAGAAGAGTGGTTGTGGGGGATCATTTTCTGCTGAGAAGAACTAAGCCTCAGGGTACAGACCTGATATGATCTATCATAGTGATATATAACAAACACTGGAGTATTATGGCATAATGTGGTATTATGTCATGCCCCATGTATGGCGCATTACATGACTTCACCCTTCATTCTCTTGTCGTGAAGATGGGGTGGTTTATGTATTTTTGTATACAGTAGTGTTTAATTTACATGGTGTTTTCAGTTTCATTGATCAGTACGAAGCAGTAGGTGACCAACTTTGTCCTATTAGGGACTGTTCAGACATGTGTATCCAGATGATATTCTATAGAAGTCAAACCTATTGTGAAGTGAGCTCCTGGACCTTTGTACTTCAAATGATTACATATATTAGTTTCAAAAGCTATTCAAATTTGACAGTTAGCAGTATTGCAGTAAGGGATCTAAAGTGCAAAAGTTCATGAGTTCAATTCCTGATACACAATTTGAATCCCATATAATAACATCTGGCTATATACTTTTGAACTGTCTTGATCTGAGAGAGAGATGTCAGTCAGCATTATGTCTGCAGTAGAAGGAAGGAACTGAAGTTCAAGAGGAACAAGAAGAGGGTAAGATAATACTTAGTTAATTTAAATGAATTAAGATCTCCAGGACCAGAATAATGATATCCTAATGAACTGAGAGATTATCACAGAGCAGCTGAATTTAATCTCTGGGAACTCCTGGAGAATCCTGAAGTCTCAGGGCAAAAGGAAAACTCAGGGAGTTACAAATATGCTAGCTTAATGCCTATACCAGGGGTAGACAATCTTGGCTCCTTTGTGACTCGTGGACTTCAACTCCCAGAATTCCTGAGCCAGCATGTGATAAAAGAGCCAAGGTTTTCTACCACTGGCCTATAGTATAGTCAAGATAGTTAAGCAGTTTATTAAACAATATATTTATGATCCCTTGAACAGGAACACAACAATTTATAACAGCCAGCTTGGGTTTGTCACCAAAATGTCATACTATGATCCTCGAGTTATGACCATAATAGAATCTGCCCATTACAGTCATAAGTCATAGGGGTCATAAAACCAGTTAGTCATGTGGCCAATCCAATTTTACAAATTCTTTGCAGTGGTTGTCAAGCAAATGCAGCTGTTGTGAGACTGTCATGGTTGTAAATACAAATGCACGGTGGTTAATAACAAAACTGGCCGAGGAGCCACATGTCTGGATGGTTGATCGGTCTGTGTCAGATTGCACTCGTTACATCTACAACTGCGACATGTGATTCTCCAAAGGAAGAGTATTGTAGAGTGGGGACAATTTCTTACTGGGATCTGATCTCTGTACATCTGTAATACAACACAAAATAAAGTTTGTATAATTTGCTTTTTTTAGCAGCTGAAACATCCTCCTCCTCCTCCGTTATGATCAACCTGAATCGATGAGGTCATCTGCCATCGCAGATATAGATGTCTACTTGCATGTGCCAAGCTTCAGCAGAAGCGCGGCATCAGGAGCTTTTTCAGACGTTACCCGGAATCCCTACTCCCTCCGTGCAATTCCACCTTCTGAACGTCAGCCACGCAACGTCAGGAGGAGTGACTACCCCCACCCCGGCGACCGGAGAGGTCTAGGCGGGGTATTCCCAGAGTTCCACCCTCCACCCACCGAACGTGGGCGGGGCCGGGTCTCGCGTCACAGGGTGGGGCGGCCTCCCGCTTGGAACTGTTCGGGGATCGGTGGTGCTGACTGAGGTCGCGGGCTTTGCTCTCCGTCCTCGGCGGCTGGGGCAGGGAGGGGCCAGCATGGCGCGGCCGCCACCCCCTCCTTCTCCTTCTCCCGGACCGCAGTGGTAGCAGCCAGGCTTCCCTTCCCACCTTCCGTCGTCAGCACCGCCATCGTCCTCCGCTCCCGGTGGCTGGCCTCGCTTGGGTGCTATGGCCGCGGAAGTGCCCGGCCCCCCGGGCCTCCTCGTCCTCTGGCTCTTATCGCCGCTTCTTCTGCTTCTGGGGGCACCGGCACCGTCAACCGGAGAACTAAGGTCACCGGCAGCGTCGGGTGTGGAATCGCTGCTGGAGGAGTTCCGCCGCCAGCTGCAGCTTGACAGGGATCCCTCCGGCGGCCGCAGCAATGAGCTGGAGGAAGCGGCCGCTCACTGCCGAGGAGGGACTGAAGGACCAGCCGGCGGCGGCGGGAGTTTCTTCTCCGTCAGGTCCGACTCCATCATCCGCACCAAGGACTCCATCGCGGCGGGTGCCACGTTCCTCGGCTCCCCGAGCTCGGTGGCTGGTCCCAGGCATTGCCTGGATGCCTGCTGCGCCGATGCCCGCTGCACCCTCGCCGTCTTGCAGCAGCAGCAGCAGCAATCGGCCTCGGTCCGCTGTTATCTCTTCAGCTGCACCTATCGTGGCCGCGCCGTCTGTGTCTTCTCCCCTCAGCGCGGCTACAACAGCTACTTCCTGGAACCCACCAGCCACCCTCCGGCTTTGGGTAAGAAGAAGGCCGTCGACTTAGAGTTCGGCCGGTTTCTTGAAAGGGGGCTAAAATAATGACGGTTTCAGTTCAGGAAAGAAAGTGGGGGAATGAATTGCATGTGAGCAGAAGGCTCAAGAATAAATATTTTTAATAGTAAAATATAGGAATAGAGAGGTCATGTAGTATTAACTTCCTCCCCCCGCCCCCAAAATTGATTTATCATCTCTCTCTATCCCTCCCTCTCTCCCTCTTTTGCATCTATATCTATCTATCTATCTATCTATCTATCTATCTATCATCTATCTATCTATCATCCATCTATCTATCTATCATCTATCTATCTATCATCTATCTATCTATCTATCATCTATCTATCATCTCAGCAAACAACACTTGGCAGCTAATAGTTAAAAAATGCCAGCATCATCTTCTTCACATATTTGTATAGTTGCACAGGCCATTTCCCCCCCCCCCAATTCCATTGCTTTGCTTGGTGGGTATTCAGTTTAAAATATTCCCAGAAGGGGTATACCCTCTGCTTGATTATATCCAATAAAAGGGAGCTCACTCCCTATGGATAATTGTTTCCTCGGTGAAATTTTGCTTCAAGTGCATTCTTGTAATTATCACGGGATAATACAGAACAGGATTTTGCTTTCTTCTTTGTGACATCAGGAATTTGAGGAGTGTTTTTATATTCTACCTCACTCTCAATTTTGTGAAAGCTTTACATTTCCATTTCTTTAGCTTTTTCATTCAGTGATCATCCTCGCTGCCTTACTCTGGGCCTGTTTTCTTTAAATCCTTAAAGAGTGGTGTTCAGAGTGTCTATTCTTACTTCAAAATTGATTTGGGACTGGCAAAAAAATTGTCAGATATGAATCTAATTTTGATATATATAGACCAACTACTTCAAACTCGTCCACCTCATAACATAAATTTATCTTTTTGCACAGTGATAATTTGTGTTTGTTCTTAACATATCTTGTTTAGTGGGCCAACAGCTCATTAGACATGGATAGGAAAGGACAGCTAGGTTAGTGTTATTTTTCTGACTGGAAATGAATCTGTGATTATTAGGGAATGAAGAAGTTGTCTTAACCCTGAGTGATTGACCCAGCATATTAGAAGTGAAATGTATTTTCCTCATTTGTGTGTGAGCCCACAGTTAACCTAGTCAACTGTGTTTATTCAATAAACCATGATTCAATTAACAACGTATTAGTCGTTGTGTTACTGCAGTTCCAGAATCAATACATTGGGTTCATTCCCTCCATTTTTCAAATTATTCTTGCAGCTATTCTCCAAGAGCACTAGAACTGTATTTTTTATAGCCCCGTTGTGTGAGATATTTAACTCAGATTTCTATTGCTGGCTAGGAATTGGGGCTCTGGACAAGCCAAATGAGCAATGATTATGTATGCCTTTGTCTTGCTCATTTTAAAGAGGCTTTCAGATCCATACCAAGATCACAACTTATTTTTAAACCTATTCAAATTCACTAAAGCTACATTTACTAGCCTGGCTCAAAAAATGAGCAGGATAATCATGAGCATAAAATATTATCCAACTATTGTGCACAGTAGATCAGAAGAGCTCAGTGGGCCTCTTCACCTGAGATTCTTAACTGAGTCAATTAAAAAAATCTGCCAATGTTTTCTGCTGCAGTTTTTTAGACATGCCAATTAATGAATCTATAAATAAATTTCATTTTTAAAAATTCAAAACTTAAGATATTTTGATGAAACATTTTTAGGAGGGGTTCAAGGTGCATGCACTTACATTGTAAGACTTTCAAGTGATATGTGAAGCAGCGCTTGTCATTCATTATACAATTATCCCTTCAGCAGCGTGCAGCCTCCAGGCTTTCCACAATTCATTTAAAACCCAAAGAAAGACATGAGATAATTTATGTTTCATGTTCTTAGTTCAGAAGCAAAGGCAGCCTAGAAGGCTGCAGAATGATGGGAAATTGTGGGGGGGGGGACTCAACAACAAGGGCATTCTTGGCCAAATTGCAACTCTAGGTAAGCAAAACCTGTATCAAAATATATTCTAAACAAAAGCTTGATCCTGAGTATCAAATTGAAAAGCAGAAGCCTTTCTCACAAGGAAAAAAAAACATTTTGCAAATTGGAGGACTAGGTTTCAAAGCCATGACCATAAAGCCATCAAACTGTATAGATGAATATATGCTTATCAGAGCAGATGGTTAAAATAGAAAGCAAAATGATATCTAATTTAAAATCTCAGAATCTACTTTACATATAGGCTTTATAAACCTTAAATATATAAGTTTTTCATCTGTGTTCAATAACCTTGTACTAAAAGTCTGGAGTAGATTGATCAAAATACTTTGTTGGTAGGACAGATTTTTCTTGATTTAAAAATCTACAATAAAACAATACAAGTGAGTCAGGCAAAGACAATAATCCTAACTTTTTTCACTAAGATTCTTTATTTTAATTAGACACTGATGAGCCTCCTCTTAGCAAGGCGGGAGAAGATATTATTCTTCAGCTACCTGTTGACTGGGTTATTCTGGATGGCAGAGAAAGTGTGGATGACCATGGAATCACACGATTTGAATGGACATTACTTCAAGGTGCATCATCAATTGATATGCAGGTACATTATGTTTTGTAATTCAAGGTATATTATTTGCTGCACCTTTTGTGGGATTTTAGAAACAACTAAGTTAAATATTCACTGTTCTGTCAGAATAAAGCAAAGTAAGGAAATATTAGAGATAGTCACTTGTTTTGTTCAATTTTCTTTTTCCTGAAGCATGCATGTGTGAAATTGGGTCTACAGATGAATGTGTGCAAATACCCTGGCAAACATAGACAGAGAACAATTAGATTCAGATTTAGTGATGTTCAGACTAAATATATTAAAATCAATGGAGCTACTATAGTCATATCCAACTAAGTTCATTTTTTAAATAGATCTGAGATTTAGTTCATGCATCTTCATTAAGCTATGGTTTATGTAATCACAATTTATTGAAAAAAATCACAGTTGGTTTCACAGATGTTAAGCCATAAATCATGATTTATAAATCACAATGATGAAGAACAAACAAAATTCAAGTTCACCCTCAATTATGAAAATCCACTGAGTGACTGTGGACTAGTCACTCAGTCTTTTGAGCAGATTATATTGACATGTTGTTTTATTGCAGCTAATCTTTCTGGGGGGGGGGATATTCTTTTCAAATAAGCCTCCTGAAGTAGCAAAACAAACGGTCCACACTAAAGGAAGGAACTGACATGATAATTTAAGTTAGGCGTCAATATGTGAGTTATGACCCTCTGAGTGATAGCAAGCAAATTGCAATGGGAGGAGTTGCTCAAACAAGCCTGATTACTCTGAAATGTGGTTCTGCCCTGCCTAGACGAATTAGTAGTTGGCTTTCCCAGTCACAGCAGGATCAAGTTCTCATAGACTCTAGCTTTGCATGTGCAAATGTGATTGTTATAGAATATGGTCCTAAGTGCATTCTCCTTCCACTCGGTCTAGTTGGTAATGAGAAGATCAGGTCAAGATTGCTTCAGCTTTTTCTCTTGCCTTGGTGAGCAATTGCTTGGGGTGGCATTGCAGAATATGAGTACCATATGTTTGCTCGCATATTTAGGAAAATATATATCTTGGACACTGCAGGGCTCCAGCATTGAAAGACAGAGTCACCTTTTCTTTATTTTGAAGGCATGTGCAAAACTGAAAGAAGTTGGGGCAAGGGAGATATATGCAAAGATGACTGGTAGAAAAGGAAAGAAAGGGTGCTTTGGGTGGCAGTGGACTCTGGAAATAGAAGGAATGGGACAGACTCACCCGTAGAGCAGGGGTCCCCAACCCCCGGTGCACGGACCGGTACCGGTCCACAGCATGCTAGTAAGAGGGCTGCACAAACAAGCAAAGCTCCATCCTCGGGATGCAGGCAGTATTCAAAACCACACCCTCTCTGGTCCGCGAAAAAATCTTTCTCCATGGCATTGGTCCCCAGTGCCCAAAAGGTTGAGGACCTGTGCTGTACAGAATCCCCAGAAATTTTCTTTTCTTTTCCTTTCCTTTCCTTTCCTTTCCTTTCCAGGTTTCCTGATTCCAGGAAGAGAGGCTTGCAAAAGAAGGTGTTTTTATGTTGGATAGGATACCAAGATCCCATGCAGGGGTAGGGGGAAGAGGTAGATGGTATAAAATGCACAGGGAAGAAAATTGTGCCTGATAGTACTTTGACTCTAGTAGCTGCTCATATCTCTTTCACTTTCTCCTCATATCCTGGAAGATTGCCTTTTGAATGGGGAGAAAGGACTGAGTTGGATAGGGCTGCAGTTTTACATGCATAACAGGGAATAGTTAAGCAGGGGTCTTCAAACTTGGCCCTTTTTTGACTTGTGGATTTCAACTCCCAGAATTCCTTAGCCAGGCATGCTGGCTGAGGAATTCTGGGAGTTGAAGTCCACAAGTCATAAAAGGGCCAAGTTTGAAGACCCCTGAGTTAAGGGAAAAATTTGATGCTAAGCTGATATCTGGCACTCATTACAATTGGGAAGACATTCCTTACTTGATTCATGGGATTACTTCAACATTTTAAGCACAGGACCACAGAATTTGAGAATCCAAGTTTAAACAAAGATTCACCTGAGAAATCTATGAGCAAAATAACTGCATCTATTATCACTGCAAAATATTGTTTACAGGAATCGATTTAGACAGTACAAAGAATTTATAGGAACACTTCCAAAAAATTGTAGTTATTTATTGAATTCAGGACTTGCCCTATTGTCATCATACAGATGCAGTCGAAGGGGTACTACTACAGTAGTTATTACTTTATTATGTAGTTATTTATTATGTGCTGCAATCATATTTTGTTTAATCAAAGTTTATCCTCAATGGGGTTGCAATATTGTTGCAATTCACCGAAATATTATAATTTGTATTATTGCATCTTTAAATTAGTTATTTTGTGACAAAACAAATTCCAAAATTAATATTAAAAGGGTATGCCTATCCTATATCTTAAACGATTTGGCTGTTTTATTGGTATATCTTGCAAATTAAATTGCTATCTGGAAAAAAAAATCATATGGCAAACCCCAAACATAAATAAGAATATTTCACTTTAAATTTAGCAGTTTCCCCCCCCCAAAAAAATACTGAATGACCTTCAGTTTGCTTAAGTTTCATAAAAAGTTTTAGACCTGCTGAACTGAAGCAAAGAATGACTGCAAATTGACTTTGATCACGAACATCCATTTTATTCCCCCTCTTAAAAGAGACTATAAAGTAAGAGAGAGTATGGAAAAAGTAACCCCTATTATAATTGGTGTCTGGAATTTAAAAAAAATCAACAAGGAAAACTTAAATAGTAAAAATTATGAGCAACCTTCTACATGGCAAAAAGGTCAGATTATTTGAGGAGCCACCTTACCCCCAATCACAGCTGCCTGTCCCATCAGATGTGGCACAAAAGATATGTTGTGTTTCCTGCATACAAAGGAAGGTGGTCTTAGCAGCTTCAGTCATCATGGCTACCCCTAATGCAGAAAGTGGTTGCCTCCTAGAAGCCAACACATAAAGCCTGATTACAGTTATTGTTAACATAATTGCGGTCAGTTACTGGTTATATTTGCTCACAGTAATGTTGATGTTAATGAGTCAATTTTCTATTCTTCAGCTTACAATGGTGACTAGAACTCTATGTTTGATCAAGATAAAAGATAGATGCTTTGTTCAAGTCACCTGAATTCTGAGCAAGCGGTGGTGTAAGGAGAAATTAAACATATCACAGTGCCTTTTGGAAAGACCCACAGCATTTAGGTCAGGGACAGCTGGCTAGAATAAGGACAGCTTGTATTGTGTCAGTATGCCTGGTGCTAAGGCAAATGCCATTTTATTTTGGGAAGTTTATTGACTTATTCATGTGATGTATATAGCTGCCCTCTCAGCACATGATTCAGAATAGCATATATCACCAATAAACAAATCACAATTGAGTGAATATAAAAGCAACACAATGAACAAATAATCAAAAACCCAACAGGACATAAAATGCTTGAAAAAGGTTCAACCAATGGGAGCATACCTGATTCAGTACCTGGGGAAAGAGCCAGTAATGCTTTTTGAAAGGCAGGCAGGGTCAGGCCAACCAAATCTCACGGGGAGGCTGTTCCAAAGGGCAAGAAGGGCAACTAAGAAGGCACATCCTCTAGATTCTGCCAGATAACCCTGTCTAAGTGATAGGCATGCCAAGATTGTAAGATCTCACTGGATAGATTGAATTCATCAGAGATAACAACTGCACAAGTAACATGGCCCTGCACCATGAAGAGCTTTATACATGAGAATCTACATCTTAATTTCCATCCAAAGCACACTGATAACCACAATGTGAGCTTCACTCACATTAAGTGGGCATACTGAGATACCCCTAGCTTTATTCGCTATATAGAAACAAAGTTAGCACTGGGAGTGACTTGCTCCCAGTGCCTTATATACAACAAGCACACCCCACCCACACCGGACCCCACCCCAACCTGGCCCAGCCCCAGCTTAACAAGCCACGATTAGAGCGGTGTTAAAAAGAAGCGCCTGTTCAGTGCATAGCCCCTCCCCTGCTTACCACCTCATCCTCGTGCCCCCTCCCCGTCTGCCAATACACCCTCAGTCATGCAAGGCCGTTTGCCAGCAGCTTAGACAAGAACAGTCCCTTTCCCCTGCCACCTGTCCTCGTAGCCCGCCGAAACGCTGTCGGATCCAGCGAGGCTAGGATGCCCACAGTTCACTCTGGCAGTAATAACCCAGGAGGAACAAATGGAGCCGGGCACCCCCTGATGACGTCAGTGGCGTCTCCTGATGACGTCAGACAGCGCCACAGGAAGGCAGTCGGCCACACTGGCGCAGGGAGACACAGGGTGGCGGAATGGCGAACAGGGCCTCTCCGGAACTGCACCGAGGTGGCACAGCAGTTAGAGTGCAGTACTGCAGGCCACTTTAGCTGACTGTGTTCAGCAGGTCAGCGGTTCAAATCTCACCGGCTCAAGGTTGACTCAGCCTTCCATCCTTCTGGGGTAGGTAAAATGAGGACCCAGATTGTTGGAGGCAATGTAAATATATATATATATATATATATATATATACATTGCTTACTGGTGTACACCGCTTAGAGAGTGCTTGCACTTAAAGTGGTATATAAGTCTCATAAATAAATAAATAAATAAATAAATAAATAAATAAATAAATAAATAAGCAAGTAGTGGCTCCACCTGTCCGGTCGGCAAGGCCTCGCAGGGTCTGACAACCCCCATAACTATCTGAAATGCTGCATTCTGGTCCAGCTACAGCACGGGTGTCAAATGTGCCACGTCACGTGACGTGTCGTGATGTATTGCAACTTTTTTTGCATTGCCAGCAATGGGGTGGGCGTGGCTTGGTATGATGAAACCGGCCCACGGGCCGGCAGTTTGACACCCCTGAGCTACAGCTTCCAAGTGGTCTTCAAGGACAGCCTCACAATACAGTACATTGCTGTAATCTGAGAGGTGACCAAGGCATGATTGATTATGAACAGGGCCTCCTGATCCAAAGTGGGCACAGGTAGTCCTCAACTTATAATCACAGTTGGCCCAAAATTTATGTTGCTAAGTGAGAAATTTGTTAAGTGAGTTTTGCCCCATTTGACAACTTTTCTTGCTACATTTGTAAAGTGAATCACTGCAGTTGTTAAATTAGTAACATGGTGGTTAAGTGAGTCTGGTTTCCTCATTAACTTTGATTGTTGGAAGGTTGCAAAAGGTGATCACATGACCCTGGGTTATTGCAACCATCATAGTCAATTGTCAAGCATCCAAATGTAAGTCATATGACCAAGGGGATGCTGCAGGGTTCATCAGTGTGAAAAGTGATCATAAGTCACTGTTTTCAATGCTGTTGCAACTTCAGACTGTCACTAAGAGAACTGTTGTAAATCGAGGACTACATGTATAATTGTAACTGTGCAAAGGCCTTCTGAGCCATGGATGCCACCTGCTGTTGAAAATTGACAGAATAGATCAGGGTTTCTCAATCTTGGTAACTTAAAGACATGTGAAGCACAACTCTAAACTGGCTGGGGAATTCTGGGAACTGAAGTCCACATGTCTTGAAAATTGCTAAGGTTGAAAAATGTTGGAGTAGACCCATCCCCTGTAGAAGAAATAATATTGCTTTGTGATTTAGTCATAACAGGAAAAAAATAATGCATTTCTATCTGTAATAATCTTTTTTCAGTAGGGTTTGTTTTTTCTACATTAAGCCTGCAAAGACTTCCCTGTCCTTTTTCTTCCAGTAGCTATAATAGAGTGCCCTTCTCCACGTGCAACCCAATGAGGTGCTAAGATTTCGATGCTTCGGTTTTATGCACACCTATTCAACATATGGAAGTTACAACCAATGACAAGGAAAGATGGATGTGGGGATCTATAGAATGAGAAGATCAGTTGGTCGAATCATAAGCAAATTGCATCCATAAAGCTTGTAATGTTAGCCAAATTGAATTCCCAGATCTATAGTAAAAAAATTCTGGAAGCAACTGAATAGAATCTATAATGCCAGTGATAAAAGCTGTGAAGAAATTGATTCTCTGTGCGAAATATGTGTGTATGCCTGAGGGCTTGAAAGAACGATCTCCTTCTCTTTGCTCCTTGAGAAAGTTGCTTGATTCACTGAGATGTAAAATATGAATTTCCCCTTTGTATTTTAAGATCAGCAGAGAGCTGGAGAATTTCAAACACTTTACTCTGTTATGATAGCACTGCACTGAAATGTTTACATTCTCAATCTGCAGTTTTGCTACAGCTATTCTGAAATCTGAGAGAGCATTGATCCAATGTGGTGTAGGGTGGGAGACTTACAAATTATCACTGTTCCTGTTTCCAGTATCCATTTTCCCAATAAAACCTAGACATGTTTGGACCTGCTTTATCTGTGCTGAGACAACCTAGGAGGGGTAGAAAACATGATATAGTATTAACAAGTTTAAAATTACAGCCTCCTACGTATATGATAGTGTGTTTGTGTGTGTGTGCACTTTTGCACGTGTGCATGCATCTCAGTCCTCACATGATTTTATGAGAGTTGTACCTTGGTAGCTCTAGTATGAAAAATGGGATCCCATCAGTACCCTATTTTCTTTGGCTCAGGTACCTCAGCCAGGAACACTGAAGCTCTCTCATATGCCAGAAGGAAAATACACACTGCAGTTGACTGTGACTGACACAGCTGGCCAAAGGAGTTCGGATAACATCTCAGTGACTGTACTTCCAATGATTCATTCTGAGTTAGGTAAGAAAACTGCTGAAACCACTGTTTTCTTGTTTTGATGGCTGAGAGTGAGATTGTGTATGTCTGTAATTAAAATCACAATGGAACCTGCTTTAAATACATTGCAAATAGGGTGTAGGTCTTATTATTTAAACCACATTAAAGCGGTAATCTCCACAATGTACAACATCCACCATATTTCCTTCTACCCCGGTGCTTTTTAATTTGGGCAATTCTAAGATGTGTGGACTTCAACTCCCAGAATTTCTAATGGCCAAGGTTGAAAAACACACTGTACAAAAGCCTGGCCTCTTTTTCATTTGGCTCTCCTGGCGTGCTATTTCATGCATACTAGTAAACTGTTCTATAGAGGTGGTGTCTAAGACAGGGGCCTTCAAACTTGGCAACTTTAACACTTGTGGACTGGCTGGCTGAGGAATTCTGGGAGTTGAAGTCCACAAGTCTTAAAGTTGCCAAGTTTGAAGACCCCTGCTCTAAGATATAATTTTGCCATCATATGTGGCACCCGTTATAGTAGGATCCAAAATACTAACCTGGGAAGAGATCTTGAAATTGAGCAACACATTTAAGCAACTTTATCTCATAAGAAAGTAGTTTTCCTTCTATATACAATACCAAGAATTGCTTCATTCCTTTCTACATAATGCACATTCATTCCAATCATCTTGTTGAATGAATCCCGTATGGTATTTACTCCAATTGACTCTGGGTGGTTTACAAACTGATGCCAATCAAAAACAAGATGACATCTGGGCATAATGTACAAACAGGAAATAAAAATAACAAATATGCAAAAAGCATTTGTTCCAGCACCAATTCTGCGTGCCAAGTGTGTTAGTAATTTCTACATTTCAATCCTGTCTTAAATGAGCTCCTAGAGAACTCAAGATGGCATATCTAGTCCGCCATTTTTCCCCCAGCCAAGCAATCCTGTGAGGTCGATTGGGAGCCAGCAATGGAACTGTCCAAAGTCACCTAGCGAGCAATCATGGTTGAGGGTGGACTTGAATGTGGCTCTGGCTACTCTTAGTCCAGTACCTTAGCAACTACATGCGCTGGCTCTGTAATGGTCAATAGAAATATCTTTGAAAGACAGGAGGCAGAAGAGCAGCAGCCAGGGCAATGATGAGATAAGAGACATCTCAGCCCACAGAAAGAATGGAGGTGTGGAAAGTGTCTTAGAAGAGACCCTTCCTAGTTCCCTGGAAAGTAAAGGGAAGGGAAGGGAAGGGACAAGTGCTTCCAGATTTTTAAGATTCTGTTATTGTACCCTTTACAAGAAAGGCAGAGTTAGTTTCTTCTCTGGATTACCTTGAAAGGCTGATAGGCTCTTGCTACCTACCTCTGAATCTCTCCAAATATAACCAGTTCCAGTAGGAAACATCTCATTCTTGAGTCACAGCCAATAGTCAGATTTAGATATTGGGGACCAGATTCAGGAATCATGATTTATGAGGTGCTAAGACCAGAGGATACCACAGCCTATTTGTACTGCATATACTGCATCTCCCTTCTCCTCCCCACAGCCCTCCCGTCTCTACCAGCCTAGGTTGCCCCAGTCTTAGGAGGAAAACTCCATTGTTGCACCCTGGGCCTGGCTCATTGCTTTTATCTCCTGGGCTTTGCTCCATTTTTCCTATCTTTCCACTCTGAGTTTTTACAACCTCTCCAGCTCAGCTGTAATTTCCCCCAACATTCTAATCACCGTAGCAACCATTGCTGGAAAGTATCCTTGCTCTCCTGACCCTTCTTTCTCCTGTTATTTATTTATCAGAATTATGTTCCCCACTTTTACTCAGGAGCTCAATTTAAACCATCTAAATTTTCATTTTGGGTTGCATGAGTGAGATCGAGCTATACAGTATTCAAGACAATCACCAAAGGGTTCTTGTAGAATACCAGTTGCTGACAGATATTCTAGGGTTGCCCCTGATGCTTATAAAGAGAATTACAAGCTTGACATTCTGACAAATGATCTGTCATCAGTCATACAGGTAGTCCTTGACTTACAACAGTTCATTTAGTGAAAAAAAGTGAGTTATGACCGCTTTTCACACTTTTCACGCTTTTCACATTGCAGCATCCCCATAGTCATGTGACCAAAGTTCAGATGCTTGGCAACTGACTCATATATATGACTGTGTGCAGTGTCCTGGGGTCATTTGATCACCTTTTGTGACCTTCGGACAAGCAAAGTCAATGGGGAAGCCAGATTCACTTAATTGTGTTACTAACTTATCAACTATAGTGATTCACATAACAACTGTGGCAAGATAGGTTGCAAAATGGGACAAAACTCACTTAAGTGTCTCAGTGTTGGGCTTAATTATGGTTGTAAGTTGAGGACTACTACCCTATTTATGAAGTATTCAAAGGGACTAATCAAAGGCCAAGACAGGAACAAATGTTGCTGAGCACTTCCTCCCTTATCAACGTACCAAAACCCAGGGAAGAAGGAACTAACGTCTAATCATCACAATAAGCAGCAATGAAAGAAGAACCTATACCACTAATCATCACATCCTGCCCTAATCCGACAAGGCTGATAGTCCAGTCTATTACATCTAAACAGACAACAAAGGTCACTCCGAACAACCTGCTGCTTAGTAAGCTAGAAAAAGGTGGGATAGACAACAACACCAGATGGATCTGTAACTGGCTGACAAACCATAGTCAGCAAGTAGTCCTCAACAGCACTACATCCACATGGAGAGAAGTAAGCAGTGGGGTACCACAAGGCTCCATCTTAGCCCAGTACTCTTCAATATCTTCATCAATGACTTAGATGAGATAATTGAAAGGGAACTCATCAAATTTGCAGATGACACCAAACTGGCAGCAGTAGCCAACACCCCAGAAGACAAACTCAAGATCCAAAAAGATCTCGACAGACTTGAACAATGGGCTCTATCCAACAAAATGAATTTTAATATGGAGAAAAGCAAAGATTTACATTTAGGCAGGAAAAAATCAAAGGTACAAGTACAGATTAGGCGAGACCTGGCTCAAAAACAGTAACTGTGAGAGGGAAGTTGGAGTCCTAGTGGACGATCACTTGACTATGAGCCAGCAGTGTGCAGCAGCAGCCAAAAAAGCTAATACAATTCTGAGTTATATAAACAGAGGCATAGAATCAAGATCACGCAAAGTGTTAGTACTGCTTTATAAAAACCTAGTAAGCCCACACCTGGAATACTGCAGCCAGTATTCCATACTACAAAAAAGATATTGTGACCTTAGAGAAAGTTTAGAGAAGAGCAACTAAGATGATCAAAGGCCTGGAGACTAAAACATATGAAGAATGGCTGCCGGACTTGGGTTGGGCTAGTCTAAAGAAAAGAAGAAACGGGCGACATGATAGCAATATTCTAGTATTTGAGGGGCTGCCACCAAGAAGAGAGCATCGAACTATTCTCCAAAGCACCAGAGGGCAGAACAAGAAAAAATGGTTGGAAACTGACAAAAGAGAGAAGCAATCTGGAATTAAGGAGAAATTTCCTAATAGTGAGGACAATTAACCAGTGGAACAGCTTGCCTTCAGAAATCGTGGGCGCTCCATCACTGGAGATTTTTAAGTAGAGACTAGACAGTCACTTGTTTGAAATGGTATCGGTTCCCCTGCTCGAGCAGGGGGATGGACTAGAAGACCTCCAAGGTCCCTTTCAGCTCTATTCTATTATATTCTATTCTAATAGTTGCACAAAGCAAACCAAGCTCAGAGAACAGCAAGAATCCCCAAATTCAGCCCCCAGCTACCAGTACATATGGACCTACCCCTTATTTAGCAACTGAATCTCATTCCAATTACCAGGAAAAGTATTAAGCAAAATGAAATGATTGTTAAGTGAATACATGAGGTAGGGGGAGGGAGCGGGAGAGAGAAAAAAAAAATGTTAAATCATTGGTTGCTGCCATCTCATTCAGATAGTTCTCTTACACAGCTATACCAGCATTATTCTCACTTTAGCATGTATTGTTATCAGATGCCCAAAATTTGGTCATAAAGATGCATAATGGTTGGAAAATAATTTTTATTACCATTTGTTATTATTATATTTGCTAATGGTTGTTAGCTGAGGTTATTGCTAAATGAGGAGTGGATGTAGTCTCTATTGTTAAATATTTATAATTTCTCCAGACTTTACAAAATCACTTTGTGAAATAGATGTATATGTACAGCACATACACATACACATACAACACACACAAACACACACAGACACACAAACAGACGTATATAATGTTGTGGAAAATTGGAAGAAATGAGAGGGCTACATACACTGTCTTCAGTTTTGAAACAATAGGCAGGATATAAATCCAATAAATAAATGTAAGGCAATAAAGGTCATATAAAATGCAACAATTATGAGCAATCAACTCACAGCAGCAGCTTTCGGCTCAGCAAGTAGAATGCAGATTAGGTCCCATGTATGCTGAATTTGTACAATGGGCAGAATTTGGTTTTAACTGGTTGGTTACTTCTTTTTTCCCCCTTATCCAGAGATAACATTTGTTGAATGGTTTTGCTTTATTCTTCTACCTGAAATAATCATAGAGCCATTTTATGAAGGAAGGGGATGAAAGGTTGTATAACGGGGGGGGGGGCTTCCACTGCTGCAATGTCCATTTTAAACAGTTGCTTCTTATTATTTTGCAATTTAATTTGCTTTCTAACCCGAGAATTGGCCTATTGCAGGTTGTGTTGGGACGTGTTCCCGTTACCAGTTCCTTTGTGATGATGGCTGCTGCATTGACATCACTTATGCCTGTGATGGGGAGATCCACTGTCCTGATGGGTCAGATGAAGCTTTTTGCCAGAAGTGTGAGTGAATGGAACCTGTCCATTTAACCATTAAAAAAAATAGCTCAATAATAATAATAGCTCAATAATAAGTGAAGGCATGTCATTTTGAAATCCTGCATTTGAATCTTAGGGTGAGGAAAATAGCAATAGCACTTAGACTTATATACCACTTCATAGTGCTTTACAGCCCTCTCTAAGTGGTTTACAGATTCATATTGCCCCCCAATAACCTGGGTCCTCATTCTACCAACCTCGGAAGGATGGAAGGCTGAGTCAATCTTGAGCCAGTCAGAATTAAACTCCTGGCTGTGAGCAGTGAGTTAGCCTGCAATACTGCATTCTAACCACTATGCCATCATGGCTCCTATGAAAAGGCTAAAGAGCCATCATCACTGAGATTGTGATAGAAGCATGGTTTAGATCAGCGGTTCTCAACCTATGGGTCGTGACCCCATTTGGGGTTGATCGACCATTTCACGGGGGTCGCCAAGCAAGGCTGTCCGCCATTTTTTTCCCCTTTTCCGTCGGGTGCCTTGCCTCCCTTGGGCTGGGCCAGCTGGTGGCCCAGCCGGTGGTCGGCCTGCTCCGTCTCTGCAGTTTGCCAGCTACGCCTCGGCCGGTGCAGGGGGTGGCACCACACATGCGCGGCGCTCCCGGGCAGGGAAAGTCCTCGACTTACGACCGGTTGGGTAGTCCTCGACTTACGACCGGTTTAGTCCTCGACCTACGACCAGTTTAGTCCTCGATTTACGACCGGTTGGGGGTCGCGGCATTAAAAAGGTTGAGAACCACTGGTTTAGATTGATACTCAAACATTTTGTACATCTCTGAGTTTCCCATAAGTTGCAATGTCTTCTTAGTTTTCTTCCAGGAAAAGCAAGCACACAGTCACTCTGTTGGTGGCATACAAACTAGCAGTACCTTTTATTATTTGAAAAGAAAAGAAAACACATAGAAGAGGGGAAAAAAACCAGGTTAAGCAACATTTCCTTTTTTTAAATTGCTACCATTTGCATACTAATATCAGTATGATTTCTTCTAGGGTAGTGTCTCAATCTTAGCAGCCTGAAGATGTATTGACTTCAACCCTGGGGAATTCTGGCTGGGGAATTCTGCGAGTTAAAGTCCACTCATCTTCAAGTTGCCAAAGGTTGAGAAACAGTGGTCTAGACACACCAGTGGCTTAAAAAGAATACAGTCGTCTTGGGTCCCACAAGCATAGGAAGTCTCACCTGTCTGCTTTGCCCTTTTCTTGCCCCATGTTTTCAGCAAGGCTAATTGCGTGGTGTACAGCTACCATTCTTAAGCTGCAAGTGTCCAATTGGTCAGTAGATGCCAGCAAAGATTTGGGATTTTGACTGTCACTATGCTACCCTCTAGCACAGTAGTTCTCAACCTTTTTAATGCCGCGACCCCCAACCGGTCGTAAGTCGAGGACTACCCAACCGGTCGTAAGTCGAGGACTTTCCCTGCTCGGGAGCGCCACGCATGCGTGGTGCCACCCCCTGCGCCGGCCGAGGCATAGCTGGCAAGCGGCAGAGACGGCGCAGGCCGACCACCAGCTGGGCCACCAGCTGGCCCAGCCCAAGGGAGGTAAGGCACCCGCCGGGCCCCACGCGTGCCAGCAACCCTCCTTGTGCCCGCCGGCCTCCTACCTCCCACCCCTGGCCCTTTTTTACTTACATTTTTAGTAGTTGCTCAGCAGGGAGGGGTGAAAACTTCCAGACAGCTCCCCTTCGCTGCAGCACCGTTTGCAGAATGGAACTTTTGGCGGGCTCAGCAGGGCAGAGATAGCCTGGACAATTCCTATTGGCTTTTGAAAGCCAATAAAATTAGATTCTATTCAAGAGAGTCTATTCTATTGGCTTTCAAAAGCCAATAGAATAAAAGGGAGTAGCACAGCTAAGGAAAAGGGGGGGGGGGAAATGGCGGACTGCGTTGTTTGGTGACCCCCATGAAATGGTCGTTCGACCCCAAATGGGGTCCCGACCCACAGGTTGAGAACCACTGCTCTAGCAGTTGGCTAGCTTGATGCAGTCCAGGCATTATGTGTCTACAAAAGAAAAACTTTGTGGCAGATGTGTAGACTGGATTTTTGAGCAGGAAGGGGTGAAGGGATATTTGAGTGAGTGAGAAAATGAAGATAGCCCATCACAAAATGACATGTGACCTTCATTTACTTTGTCTCACCTCAGTGGTATCTGGCTGATCACTATGAGAAGCTAAACAACGAATTAAGTTGGACTTTGGCCTGATCCAATTGGGCTTTCCTTGTGTGTTCTTGTGTTTGTTTGTTTTTATACTCAGATAATTCAGGACAGAATGCAATAACTCACATAGAGACTATTCAACAAAATTCAGCTGAATTAATGAAAAAGGCCAATGAACACCTTACATTTGAAATCACCCAGACAAGTACACTAAGCGGTCAAGTACTTGAACCAGAGAAAATCAAACAATCACCCTCTCAGGGACCAAAGAAACAAACTACCAGGTTTATACCAGGTAAGATTAATTAATTAATTAATTAATTGAAATGTATTGGCTGCCCCTATAAAGGAACTTCGGGCAGATTACAGTCATAAAATATATATATCTACATTAAAACATAAATAAATTAAAACCAAAGATTAAAATCTAAGGACATGTGGAAAGGGCAGGGGAGGGTGGGGGTGGAATGGGAGGGGGGAGGTAGGATCTGTTGTTACTCGATTGACCACCTCCACCATTATATTTTGAATCCATTGTTTTTTTCTACAGTCCTATGAATTGGCAAAATGCTATTACAATCCTCAGTGTGCTGCAGTCTAAGCATTCGTATGATTATGTATATTAACGTATTACAGTATTATAATAGTATATTAGTAAATAGGTTTACTTGCAAAGTTAAGCTTATTTTTGCTCAAATGTAGAATTATTGTGTATACTCACCCACAGAATAAGCTGACCCTCAAATTTTTAACTAAAATGCCATGAAAAATGTGCCACTTGTGGATAAGCTGTCCCTCAAAAATATTTAAGGTTTAATTTTCACAATTGTTCCTTGAATGACTATAGAAATCTGTTAAAGAAATGCATGCAATTAATTCAGCTACAGCTTTAGGAAAACAGGTGATCTGACGAGTAATACTCATGTATACAATCAAGGTTTGGCAGACATGGGCAAAAGATAGATCATAATTTATATATGTACCTGAAAAACACCAGTGAATTAATCAATGTTTTCCCTATATATTTTGCACAGACTTTGAAAAAAATACAGAGCTATAGTCAATGCTATTCTTGTAATACTGGAGCACACTTTTGTGTGCTTATGAGGCTGCCTCCTACTCACAGCAGCCCTTTTGTCTCTGCAAAGCTGCTCCTGAAGATTATAATTGAGATTGTGCATCACTGCATGAGTGAACACAGGATGAAATTTCTGAAAATGAGAGGCTTCATTTTATATGAGCAAAAGTGTTTTCTACTAGTAGTACACTACCTCTTGGACGGAATCAGTAGAGGTAGTCATTGATTTACAACAGTTCATTTAGTGACCGTTCAAAGTTACAACGGTACTGAAAAAAGTGACTTATGATTATTTTTCACACTTAGGACTGCTGCAGCATCCCCATGGTCATGTGACCAAAATTCAGATGCTTGGCAACTGACTCATATGTATGAATATGTATGACGGTTGCAGTGTCCCGGGGTCATGTGATCCCCTTTTGCAATCTTTTGACAAGCAGCCAATGGAAAAGCCAGAATCACTTAACAACCATTTTACTAACTTAACAACTGCAGTGATTCCCTTAACAACTGTGGCAAGAAAGATCATAAAATGGGGTAAAATTCACTTAACAATTGACTCGTTTAAAAACAGAAATTTTGGGCTCAGTTGTGGTAGTAAGTTGAGGACTACTTGTAATCTCCCTACCTCAGGGATAGGCAACCTTGTCTCTTTTGTGACTCATGGACTTCAACTCCCAGAATTCCTGAGCCAGCCATTCTGGGAGTTGAAGTCCACGAGTCATAAAAGAGCCAAGGTTTCCTACCCCTGCCCTAGCTTGTTATATTAGAAGATAGATTGTTTTTACTCAATGAGGAGGAAAAAACAGTTTAAATCAAAGCTGCAAGAGCAACAGAAGTCTTATTACATATTAGGACTAGAACAAACCAGATTCAATATAGTACGGAATAGTAATGGCACATAATGCCATGTGGCTCAAGCATAATGTTCTATCACGTATTCAAACTTCCCTTCACCCAAGGCAGAATCGTAGGGAAATTCTGTCATCACCTCACCCTTCCTGTTGTGCTTCCAGGGTGAGATACATGTAGCCTCAGGATTATTTGACTGGATTATACAAGGGATGAATGCCTTATATAGGGAAGCAACATCTTCAATATGAAGAACAGTAAGTGAAGTGGGTAGAAATAGCTGGACAGTTCCAGGTGGTTGGTTTTTGTTACATTCAGGGGGAAAAGGCAACATGGGTGAATTTTGAGAACTGTGGCTAGAAAAATTCTTTTCTAGAAGGGGCAAGGACAAGATTCTGTATTCTGTTATAGGCTTTTGTTTAAATTACGGCAATTATTCCAGGTATAAAACCTCACTGCTGTCTGATTTTCATATGTTAAGGATAATTACAAGGATTTAAGAGTTACCCTATTTTTCTTCTTATAATTACAGAGCAATGCTTGCTCCCCCTAGCCACTGGCTCATGCAACAGACACCTCCCTCGCTGGCATTTTGATGCTTTTTCAGGCACTTGCATGCATTTCATCTATGGTGGTTGCAAAGGCAATGAAAACAACTTTCTTCAAGAATCTGACTGTCTTGCTGAATGTGTAAACGTTCATGGTAATAATCAGTCACCTTTTGGGGTAGGGAGGTGGCACAACATAACATAGCACAACACTTTGCTCTGTAGCCCCACTGGAATCCCAATTGCATTTTAGCAATCCTTCTATTGATGGAGAAAGATTTGGTAGAAGCCAATAATATAATTTCTTTGCAGCCTGCTACAGTGCAGCTTATTTCTGCATTTGATAGATCTGTCTACCATAAAATCTATCATAGAAATGGATAGATTTACATGGCATGTAAATATTGGAATGGCATCAAATACTGATTTTTTGGGGGGCACCATATCTATGTGGACTTGGCAGTGTTTGCCAATTTCAAAAAATTATTATTTAACATTACTAGTTAATGGGCACTAAATGGGCACTTGTCATTTATTTTGTCGAAGGTGAACAATTTTCAGTACCGTATATTCCGGCGTATAAGACGACTTTTGAGAGCGTTGAAACAGCCTCGAACTCGGGGGTCATTTTATATGCCGAGTCGTCTTATACACCAGAAATAAGGTAGTTTCTGGCGTATAAGCTGATTTTCTAGGCATGCAACTCGGCATTGATCGTCTTATACGCCGGAAATAACGTAGTTTCCGGTGTATAAGATGACTTTCTAGGCATGCGACTCAGCGTCAATCGTCTTGCGACTCGGCGTCGATCGTCTTGTGACCCAGCATCGAACTCAGGGGTCGTCTTATACGCCGGGTCGCCCTATATGCTGGAATATACGGTATTTCTAATTTCCAAATTCTAAGAACAAAAAAAGAATTTGTAGAGCAGTCAGCAGTAACCCTAACCCTCACTACAGTAGTCACAAAGTTGCTGCCATTAGCAATCTACTTGGTGATAAATTCACAATTATTGAATCTTCAGTGTCATCATATTTTGGTCACAGCAGTTAGAGTGCAGTACTGCAGGCCACTTTAGCTGACTGTGTTCAGCAGGTCAGCAGTTCAAATCTCACCGGCTCAAGGTTGACTCAGCCTTCCATCCTTCCGAGATAGGTGAAATGAGGACCCAGATTGTTGGGGGCAATGTAAATATATATATGCATTGCTTACTGGTGTACACCGCTTAGAGAGTGCTTGCACTTAAAGCGATATATAAGTCTCATAAATAAATAAATTTCCTTCTACTGTCATACATGAACACAGCAAAAAGACAAGTTTATGAAAATTTTCACTTTTATTCTCTTTCCCTTTCCTTTTCCCTTCCTCTTCCCTTCCCTTCTCCCTTTCTTTCTCTTTTACAAAATCTGCAATTTACATTTGTAATTTAAATTTAAACTTTAACGCTGTTGAGAAACACTGATTTACAGGTTGAGCAGTTTATACCACTCTCTATTACTTGGCTACCAAGCCCAACAAAATGCAAGTAGAGAGCAGATGATAAATTAGTTTTTTAAAAAAAATGTGGAATATTTTTATCATTCTTTTTTGCACTTTTCTTCCTGAAGGAACTATATAAACTAAAAGTGAATTGAAAAAACCCTATTACTGAAAGTGTTTTGCTATTGTTGAAATATAGATAGGAAGACTCTTCATTATATACTAATTATCATGATCAAAAATAACTAGTGTATTTTAAAGCATACTAAAAACAAGATGCAGTATATGGGAGTATTTGTGGGTATATGCATAATTCGGTATTTATTTATTTTTGTCATATTTATGTAGTGTATATCGGAGGTGGTGACCCTTTGAGAGCTGAATGCAATGAAATTTCATTTTAATGTATGCCAATTAGTGTACATTCAAAGTGACAATAAAGTTATTATTCTACTCTATTCTATATTTACATTTTATCCAATTAAAATAAATAGGTTATGTTATTGCTGAGTACTTTGTTGTATTGAATCCTATTGATTTTGTTAGGATTCACTTTTATTCCACATTTTTTACTAGATCATTATAGTCTAATGGTAAAGTGCTGGCATAGAAACCAGGAGACTGTGAATTCTAGTCCCACCTTAGGTATGAAAGCAAAGCTGGGTGACTTTGGGCCAAGCACTCTCTCCTGGCCCAACTCACCTCACAGAGTTGTTGTGAGGAAAAAGAAGGGAAGAAGGAGTATTATGAATGTTTGCCACCTTGAATTACTTATAAAGTAATAAAGGTGGGATAAAAATCTAAATAAAATTTGGGAAAGTTTGTTATTAAATAGTTGCATATTATACTGTATAGTAAATAATAAATAATATTGCTGTGCATGTTTCAAAACTGGTTCAGAATACGTTCTCTGGGACTGTGTGAGCATAGCATATGCCTGTGGTCCATTAAAGGATTCAGGTCATTTTTTCAGGCTTTTGGAAAAAAGACACACATGCTTTAATGAAGAATAGAGAGGTGCTGTGCTTGTGCCTTCCATGAAATCTGAACCCTTTTTCCAAATTATTTGTGTACATTACCCTGCTAAATAAGATTTATCAAATCAATTGTTATTAAGCGATATGGTGTGTTTTAAATAGTAAGCTAAAATAACTCAAGTATTACTTTAGGCCAGTGATGGCGAACCTTTTAGAGACCGAGTGCCCAAATTGCAACTCAAAACTCACTTATGCATCGTTGGGTGCTGGGTGGGTGTGGCCCATTGGCTGGATGTGGCCCATTGGCTGGGTGTGGCTGCGGTGGTAACAGCAGACTGGGTGGGACTAAAAAGTTCAATCAATCAATTCTAACTTTGCAAGATCTTTTTTTTTTTTCCCATGAGAAGTTGAAATTGACTGATTGATTGAACCTTTTTTTTTTTTGTACACGGCGGCGGAGGCCTAAAGTGAAAAGGTTTTATAAAACCCAGCTGAAGGCCTAGGACTGGGGCAATGGGCGCATGCCCACAGAGAGTGCTCTGAGTGCCACCTCTGGCACCCATGTCATAGGTTCGCCACCACTGCTTTAGGCCTTTCCCCCACTTGTATGTAAGCATAGTACAAAGATGCTTTGGAAATAACTTTCATTTGTCTGGCCCATGAATGAGATAACATTAAATCATTCTTAGATGGAACTACTTCTCCAAGCTTATTGGTGAAGTTTATTGACCAAATGAAATTGTTTTGTACTCTGCTCATTTTGAAAGTGTCATTTTGAAGCTTCCCTACCAAAGGACATAATAAATACAGATGTTCTGGACTGGATTTCACATGTTAAATTATAATATAATCATTGCTTTAGGGCTGAATACATCAACACTTAACTCTGGCTTTTTCATGTTGATGACATCCTAGTCTCAGATGTGAGCATCAAGTAACTTCCCAATAAATAATTCATACCAAATTGAGAGATGTAGCTTAGCCCCAAATCAAGTTAGCACCATGATCCATTCAACTGGGTCATCCAAACAAGACTATTTAGTTATCTTTAAATCTCACTCAGAAGAGGGTCTCAGAATGCAAATATTATAGTCCACAAATAAAGATGTTTTTTTACAAGCTGTAAAGAAGCTAGCTTTATTACACTATCTAGTGTAAGTCATAGTTCTTGAAGCACACTGAATGTCATGGTGCAATTTATCTGCTACTGAGATATATGTTGATGATGCATTGTTTTGTTTTTACAGATTCTAGAATCTCAGGGAAAGACACAGATAAGAAGAATGACAATGATATTGTAAGCTTGAAGAGCACGCAGATTGAAAAAAGCCTTCCAGTCCCAGAAACAGGTAAAGATGAGGGCTTTTCACTGATTGATTCTGTGTTACCAAGACACAGAAATATACAATAGTGAATCACCGTGAAACAAAATCCACAGTACACAAACTATTCAAATGTCTTATTATACCATCCCATGACTATGTCCTGATAGAACAGATATGCTCATCTCCTCTTAAATGGTTCCATTTTGGAAAGTCCTTGGGAAGGTAAATTGTTTATTTTGGCAAATATGATGCTTCTGTCTTATCTGTGGGCTGGCTGCTTACTTAATACATTCTACTTCTTACTCTTTTTAGGTGCTGTACTTCCACTGGCTTTGGGGCTAGCCATCACTGCTTTGCTGCTACTCATGGTTGCTTGCCGTTTGCGATTAGTCCGGCAGAAATTAAAGAAAGCGCGACCCACTACATCTGAGGAGTCAGATTACCTCATAAATGGAATGTATCTCTAGAGCAAGATTCAGGATACCTTTTTTTGCTATCAAGCTTTCTCACAAAAGTGTACCTCTTGCATCTCACAATTCTCTTTTTAAAAGTGAAAACTGTGTTACCAAAATAAGCGGCCATCTTCCCAAAATTTTCTTTTAAGGCCTATGATAGATGAGCACCAGTTGTTTTTCCAAACTTGGCAACTTGAAGATGTGTGGATTTCGACTCCTGTAGTTTTCCACCCTGCACAGAATTCCAGGAGTTGAAGTTGATACCTCTTCAAATTGCCAGAGTTAAGAAACACTAATGTACAGTTGTGATGGCATGTAGTAGCTTTCACCAACATCGTGTCCTCCAGGTGTTTTGATCTACAATGCCTTTCATCCTCAAGCCAACAGGAAGCTCTAGTATGGAATTACTTTTAAGAATAGCCTATTCTTGGCAATAATGGAGGTATGAGCTAATCTGATTTATCTGTTGCAATCCCACCAAAACAAAATCAGATTACTGGTGAATGAGTGCAATGCCGCTAAAGCTTAAAATACATTTAGTGTGCAAAATTTTTTATTTTAAACTTACCCTCTCTTTACGCTCTTCAGTCATTTCTATTTTGCAAACTAGTTTTGTGTGGTGATAAAACTCAATTTAAAACACTGGAAGCAAGTGGTTGAGCCATACTTCTGCAATAGCATGATGTCCTGTTGCAGTGGCCCACATCACAGCAGGTATTGATACAGCAGTCACATCTAACCAAATATATTTTTGTAAATGCTTTGACTCATTATAGGACATTACTTTCCAACTCTTTAAGTAAAGCTTGCTTTTAATGTGACATTATGATCTAGTCAAGGTATTTTCCCATGAAAAATTGCACTTGGAATATATAAATGGAATTCACACATCAGCTTCCTTTTCTACAATGAATGCAGCAGACACTGTACACCTAAAAGCATCTTATTGGTTTCCACAGGCTGGTCTTAGAGGATACAAGAGAGATTATATGATGGAAATGATGTGCTGTGCATCATGTGTAACATGTTGAGTGATAAAAATGACATAATTTATATCATGTTTGTGATGATGTCAAAACCATTTTGACTTCAATCCGATGGCTATGAAGTAACCCACTTCTCTTTAATGAATTAGGAAATCAGGCATACAGTTCTCATTATATCGCATAACAGTTCTGACATCTACAATACTTTGCCTGGTCCTTCTCAGTGCAGCCAGGCTCTGCTCAATTGTAATCAGACAGTACTAGATCATCTATGGGAAACTGCAGTCTTGACTTACGCATTGGAAATATTTTGTTTGCAGATGAGCACCAATTTTAGCCTCTCTTTTATCTCTGAGGAAGGCATGACAGTTTCACCATATTAATTTAAAATTAGCTGCTCTATTTTAATCTTCCAGTGTTGGAGATAAATATAACCTTAGGCTTATATTTCTTTCTCCTTACAGCTTTTCAATCTTTTCTATTTTCATTTCTGCCTTTTTCAAAACACTTTAAGAATATCTGAAACTCTAATCTTCAGAGTACACAAGCATGTGAATTAAGTATGTGTCCACAATTCTTTAAACCAGCCATATGTAGGCTCATGGGAAGCTGCAAAGGAACATAATCTGTTTTAAAGAGTTGCAGACAAATCCTTTATTTAATGCTTACTCCAAGGCACCTTATTGGAATTGAACCTGAAACGCTGCACATTCCTAATTAAAAGTAATACAATTAAGCCATCAATCAATTAGAAGTGCAATTTAGCCATCCTTTCAAGCAAGTTAGTAAAAAAAATTCTAGTTTATCTACTTATTTAGTTTATATAATTTCAAATGCTGAAATAGCCAAGTCAGTAATCTTTTACCTACTTGTTTTAAAACACTTCTTGTCATTGTATGTGGGTATTTACCTTTTTCATTGAAATATATAAGTAGGCCAGGTCTGTATCGGCAATAGAATCTCACATTGCTAAGGGTGTATAGCAGACAACAGGTGAAAAGTGTTCTATTTTAAAAGGATACTTTAAATACTAAATTCCTAAAGCCTAGCATTTAGTTAAGGAGCTGAAACTGTTCCCTATTCTGTACTTATTCAATTGTAGGGAGTATTGCTTCCATGAATAAAAATAGTAATATGCCTGAAGTTTGTAATATTGATGATGTTAAAACCTCAGGATTCTTTTAATTGTCCCACAGAAGTAGCTCAGATAATAAATTTAGAAACTTCTTGCAGTTTCAAGTAGTAAACTTTTCACAAGGCTTTAAGTCCTGGTTATTGTGCCCTTACTGTAGCAAAATTGTAAACCTTTGTCACTTAAAAAGTTCATCCAATTGTCTAAAGGACTAAAGGTATGCCTTTCCTTAAGTATATATTGCAAAGTATTTATTCTGTGTATGAGTTATTGTAAGCTATCTTTCCTCTTCACCAAACATATAAATATGTTAAATCTGAAGGACCAGGTACAAATCAGTTCAGGAAAGACATTCAAGAAATTGGTATGTCTTATTTTAATGAACACATTACAGATGCTGAGCTGAGAAATGTTAAGAAATAAATATTTTAGTCATAATATCTTCCATGATATCTAGGTTCAACTTGTTGAGAACTTTATTAATTCTGAGCATTTAATAAAAAGACTTGATTTTGTCTTTTCGAAAAGTCAGCTGATTCATCTGGATTTGGAGATAAAGACAACATTAAACGTGATAGCTGCTTCCTAAATAATTAGGGTTTTAAAGCATTTCAGATTCAAAGGGAAAAAACATTTTAAAACATTTTAAGTGTGCACAGGCCTGAACACAGCACTTGTTAACAACACATTAAGCTAAATGTGTCTTTTTCCAGGATTGCAGTCATGAAGGGCAATTGTACAACTGCAGGAAAAGTTACAGCTGCTTTAAAAATTGCCAGGAGGTATTACATAAATACCTTTATGTGCTTTTTCTTTCTCAGATCCAAAGTGCTATTTAGTTATAAAAGCAGTATCTTTTCTTAAATAATAAAAAGATGTGCTTCCTAATTCACCTCCAGTGGACTGGAGCATGAATGGAGGTATTTGAATAAAATGGAGTGTCAGAATCATCAAAAAGTACTCCGACGTGCCCATAGGTTTTTCATTAAAACCTAACATGGAAAGGCTAGATATCATATCCATATCAACACAAGATTGTGTATTTGCTTAATATATATCAATACTAAGATTCATTGTCCTTCCCTATGTCAGCCCTCCCTACATTCAATGCAATACTTTGTCAAATTATACTGTACTGTTCACCAAATATTTTGCAGAACAGTAGGAAAATAAGGAGTCATTACACACTGTGAAACACTGATTAAAATTAGAACTCATTTAAGTCAATTTAAGTAGACCTAAAGCACAAAAACCTTATATAATAAAGACTGATTTGCCTAAAAGTATATTTTTTTCTATTTTCACATACAGCACAAAAGATCTTAGTAGGACTATATGTAATGGAGAGTCCATCCTCTTCTGTTTTCTGATGCTTTATATGTGCCACTAAGTGTAAGCTGAGGATTTAAACACCAAAACATGAAGAGCAGTTCTTACAGACACAATAATGCCAGTATATTCATCTCCAGATTTCAACATTTTGCACAATGATTCATATTATCTGCAAAACAATTAGTTCTTTATTTCTCTCAAAGGGTTTTCCCCCTCTTTTTTTGACTGGTCACAGATTTCTTCTCAGAACTGTGTAATAACATAAACTCTTTTTAAATTTAAAATCTGTGTTTAATAAGGCTTAAACTTAGCCATTTCCCCAAACCTGCATTAGCTCATGTTTTATAAAGGCCATATGAAGTCATGTTTGCAATAATTTAAGTAACATTATAAAGCTGACTCTATAATTATTAAGCATTTATTTAATAAGGGTTAATTCATTATATGCAGTAGTAGTTCTAGAAAATTAAACAATGGATGCTACACTCAAAGTATTTCATGTTACTTTTTACTACCCTATGTATTTGACTATGTTACATGGCTTCATAAATTTCAGTTGTTGAGAACAACTCAACTGTTAAACAACCATGATAAATTAAATATATGAAACTATTTATACAAGGTCATTGTATTATTTAAGTAAAATATGTTTTGTCACTCTAACTGGTGATAATGAAAATGAGGGAGAATAGTTCTTTTTATTCAATTAGGGAAAGAGCAGGATTTGCATCTCTTTTTCAAAAGACTTGGAGTTAGGGTTGTTTTTTTTAAAAAAACCTCTTTTTTTCTCAAAGTTATTCTAGTCAAATCCCAAATAAATTATTTTGTCCAAAGCAATACATTAAAATGGCTTCCCAATTAGAACAGCAATGATACAGTATTAACACATTAAGTTGAAATATTTAGTGTATTCACACATTTTTCAAATGGCATCTTATTGCTATGAAGATGGCATAAACTTGAATTGCTTTTTAAAATCAGAATCATTGGGCTTGCTTTGTATAAGCGTGCATGCTCATTTTTCAATGAACTAAATAGACAAAAGTCTTCAGAAATTGTTATAGAAATGTTAAGGCTTATTCATCAATGTAATTGACATTGCTATCATGTGGAATACAGTTGAATATAAAGCGGACACTTCTATCCCAGTATCTGTTAAAGGTTGATGGGATTGAGTTATTTCTTCTTTGTAATACTAGTTTATATTTTCTGGGATACTGAAGAAACTCTGAAGCTGGTTGATCAGTAGTTTTTCCAATGCAAGATGAGTACCCTGGAGGAAAACTTCTATATTGGGGAAAGTGAACTTTTGGTAGAAATATTTTCAGCAACCTCTCAACTACCCAGGAGATCTCTATTGAAAACATTATTTGCCACACCTTTTTGCTTTTGATTTTATTTGGCAAAGCAGCATTGTGAGCTGTTCAATGATTAGGACATAACTTACACAGTAATTGTTATATTACACTCAGATACTTCAAGTCTGTAAATCAGCTAGAAATAATACGCAGCTATGAATTTCTTAGCTATGCTACAAGGAAAGGAGGGGAACTATGTTAGTTATGTCCATCCTGAACAGCAGCATAAAATAAATGTTAGCCTTGTTGATGCTTCCAAGTGTATATACATGTTTGATTTCCTCAGTGAGAAGAAAAGCAGCTGATTGTATATGCTACATGCTAGTCTATAATACCATGTTGATAGCTTTGAAGAAATTCATCTGATTTTAGTTGGATCTAGGAGTCAGCTGAACACAAATCTTAAGTGTGCAGATAGCATAAGAAAGTGCAGGTAAGCAGTTTGGTGAACAAACACTGGAGCTGAAATGTTTAGAAAGTTTCCGAATTGAAAAATAAAAGAAGATAAATTGCAGATACATCTGCTTATCTGCAGACATATATCACTAACAGATGAAAATAAGGGCATATTGAAAGGAAACAATTTGCCCAGGTTTAATTTTTTTCCATCAGTCCATTATCAAACTTGCATTAAACCTCTACAAAATTAAAAAAAACAAAAACAAAACCACTTTTCCATGCTGATAACAGTGTAACACGGTCCAAAACAAGCTGCAATGCTGTTGGTTTGGAAAAAGCTTTTTAAGAATTGGAGATGATCGGTCCACTGTTAACACTATGTTTGGATCAGATGTTGTAGCTTTTATATTTCATCCCTGCAAAAACCAAAAGAAAAAATTTAAGTCTAGTTTTCACATATATTTCTTAAAATTCAGCTCATTTTCAGATACTGCTGAAAAATTAAGATTCACATACTGAATCAAATGGTCAGCATCAAAGTAACAGTCACATTAAACAAAACAAAATGTGATTTTTAAATAAAATAAGTCCCTATCCCTTCATCTATTTTATGGAAATGTCAGTAAAAATGCCATCAATTTAAAAAATTATGTGGCTACCTTTATTTTTCTGAAGACATGAATATTGTAGCTATCTGCAGACCATTTACAGTAGAGATTCACTTGCAACTATGATCCAATTACTTATACCTGTGCAAAAGACTGCATAATGGGAAATCTGAGTTCAAAATTTTATTGCAGAATTTTGATAAAACTATTTCCCTCTAGAGAAACTGGATTTTGCCTGCACGAATGAAAACTATTATAAGATGAATAATATTTAATGTGGAAAAGGATCAGAAAAGCAGCAAGAAAAAATTTATTCCCCTCCCACCATCTCCATTGCTCCCCAATATCTTAAATAATATAAAATAGGATTGGTTGTCAAAAGCAAATTATTCATTAACATGGCCCAATGTCTCTGCTTTGAGAATGTTAGTTCTAACTGCAGCCTCTCAGGTTTTAAATGTTACTTGCCTTCTGCTACAGACACCTTTATTGGCAGTAGGACAATGGCTTCTAAGCATGGCCAGTTACACTACATGCACTTCAATGATAAAATATTATCAAATGTGCAAAATGGCTTTCTTATTCAAATATAAAGTATCAATCCAGTTTAAGTAACAATTATATTACTGATAGATTTTAAAGCAAGGATGTGCAACTTCTATAGTAAGAGAGGTTAAACACCATTTACAATAAAAAATGGAATAGTGACCTAACATTTTTACTTGATTTTGTATTACTGCTGCCTTAAAGACTTTTCAAAATATAAATTAAATATATAATTACACAGTTTAGACCCCAATACCAAACATATAAAATAGCCCACAGAAACATATATGTGTGTCTATGTGCACACACACACACGTGCAGCATGTGTGTACATATACATAAGTGATATATACACATACGCATATACATCTACATACATTCCACAACCCCAAATGCATATATCTGCAAGTATAGTACACTAATGCAGACTAGCACATGTAAAACCAAATTGAAAGAGATAACTGAACGGATATGAAAGATAAGAAAATAACATCCTGACCTAAACTATTACTATAGTATATTACAAATGGTTGAAAAAAATCACATCAACTTTTACCAATGAAGTGCAGGGATGCTATGCATGTTTTGAATGAGATCTAAATCAATTTTGAAATATTACACTCAGGAGATATTTATATGTGCTGCAGATTTCATACTACCCACCTTCCAAGAATTTTTTTGTCTTTCCCAAATTCATATAAACTAGGGATCACAATTTTTTGAGTGGTGGACACCACTGGGTAAGTACATATGATACTATAGACTGCCAAAATAAAAGGTTTTAAGTATAACATTTTAAAAATATCTCTGCCTCAAAATATAACTATCAACAATAATAAGAGATCTGGGGCAATTTTCACATTTAGAAAAAATACTAAAAGTCAGTGATCAAAATCTGCCACTGTCAAAATGAATAGTCTGGGATATTATTGAAGATTTAAAAAAACAATAATCCAATTTACATCTGAATCTACTCAGCAGTAAAACCCAAAGGGCTGAATCTAGAGTGTGTGGTCTATCAAATGAAAGGCTTCATTCTCTGCTGATCTCCTTCCCCAAAGCATGAAAATTCACTTCTGATTATATTTTAGAAAAGCAATTCAGAAAGCATTAAGGGCCTAAAGGAAACATAAAACCTTTTCATAAGTGGGAACAAAGACTGCATCAAATACACTGACACTGACAGTAGTCACTCCAAGAAAAATGAGTAATAAATTACAATTTTAATTTCTCAAGATTCTTTCCCAAGGACCCTTAGATTTCAGCTATGAATCAGAAGCTCTCATAGGCATTTATTATAAACACAGATGGAGGTGCAATGAAGAGAAAAGGGAAGCATAAATGATGGAATAATGTGGAAATTTCAGATTCAAATTATAGGATAAAAAAGAAAGAAGAAAGACAGAGATACATGCAACATAATGATGACGAATGCTATCAGAGAAAAAACAATAAGGGTAAGTATAAAGCAGGAGCAGCATGAAGGATTATGGATTTGAGGTTATAACTTGTAGCCATAATTCTGTACAAATTAGTATTTTTTTAAGTTACCATATACTGTATGCAATAGTTTTGTTTTGCATAATGTATAATTCAGAAGCTGAAAATCACAAGATGTGATTTTTTTCAAATTCTCTTTGCTGTGGTTCAATTAAAATGTTTAAAACTTTTATGTTGAATCCAGCTAAAAAATGTATGTTTCAAGTTTGTGAAATTATTCCAAATTACTTGATGACCAATAAAATGTACCATAAAAGTGCGATAGGTAAAGGCAACCTTAACATCTGTGTGTTTTGGGCTACATAATAAAAAAGATATTTTTATATCTTCCCATGGCTTTTTTAGTTGGCCTTTTGGGAGCTACAGCCTAGAACACCTGAATGACATCAGGTTCCCCACCCTAAACTAGAATATTAGAGAAACTATGTCTATGGAGATTCCCAGTCATCCAGGTCATAGTTATCCCAAAGATGTTTTTCATGAGACAACTTGACTTCCTTGTTTTTCTTTGAAGATATTTTGCTTCTCATTCAAGAAGCTTCTTCAGCTCTGACTGAATGGTGGGGAATTCCAGTCAGAGCTGAAGAAGCTTCATGGGTGAGAAGCAAAATGTCTTCAAAGAAAAACAAGAAAGTCCAATTGCTTTGTGAGAAACATCTTTGGGATTAGAGAAATTAATATGTGACTAGTCTACTAGGTCTTGTGACAAAGCTTTGAGCTGATACATGGCAGGAAGTTTGTTATTGGAGATTAAGAGAAATAGAAGCAATCTACTAACCAGTTTACCCTTGCTATTGTCAAATATTTTCATGAAGTATTATAGTAAAGCCAAGCTATTTTCTTCACTACATTGGCTGGTAGGTTTTTCTTCCATAGTATACACTGATATTCTGTAAAGAGATCTTCTAGTTGGTTGGTTTCCAAGTTCTTTAAACAATATTTGAATTAATGGATGTTGTAGTATTTTTATAATTTAATAATCTCCAGATGATTATCTATAAAAAATTTGGTACTTAACTTCCAACCTGGACTTACTGTTAGTCTTCAATAAACTAAAAAGATTCTGGCTCAAGTTGTCATGAAAATTAGATATTTCTATTGTATGACTCAGAAAAGCTTTATTTAAACCACTTTCACAATTCCATAAAATAAAGCAATAATTTTCTGTGTAAAGAGATTTGACAACAATCTCCCATATAACTACTACAGGAATAGAGATTTGCTATCTCTTGCTCTCTTTTCCATATTTTCCCCCTTATTAGTTACTGTACCAAGTTACAACAGAATATTTCAAAAATGCGTATTCTGGCCTAAGGCCAGTCGTGATGTTATAAGCAGATATGCAACTGAGAGCAGAAGGACGAATGAGAGCACCATCTGTCACCAGTACTTATTTATAACGAAGTGAAGTAGTGCTACCTAAAATAGACATGTATAGGCTTGTCCCCTTCCCCACCATATAGAGAATTAATTATAGCAACAATAAGAAAAATATATTTGGAAGTAATTTGGTTATGAAAAGATATTAGGCAAGTGCTAAGCTTTGAAATAAATGAGAACTTACAAGCCTGCACTAAGTATAAAAGCCTGGAAGGACCAATGCACATTAATGAGAAAGGAATGCAATACCATATTAGTCATTTTCCACTGCTATCACAGGATTCTCCTGTGTTGTAGCTTCAAGCATAGGATATAGATATATTTTATGCATAGAACAATGATTAATTTGCTCCACAGAATTTAGATATTTGAACATGGAATCACATAAAATGTACTATCGTACATTTAGTATTTACAATTGCTGAACTTTTAGTAAATTCAACTGCTATGCATTTCAATAATTCATTGAGCACAGGCGCTTTACAACTGGTACAAAAGTCAATATTATATAATTTCTATGCCAGTAGCAAAGTGAGACTGATTTACTTATTTATAAATTAATAAGTGGCAAGTGTTTAATGCTGACTATACTTATGTCTGTGCTGTATTACTGGATAATTAGCAAGCTTGGACAAATCATATGAGTTATTTAAACAACTTAGTTGAACAGGAAGAACAATCTGTCTGTTTGAAGAAGATCAAACAATATTCATCACACTTAAAAGAAATATTCTGATACATGCTAATATAAAGAATTTGGCTCAACAGTTTTTGTAAGCATAACATATTTCTCTAAAATCAGTTTAGTTGAAATTAGAATATATCATTTGTGTTGTTTCCTCTAGATTTCTGAGCTATGTTTAATTTTTTAATGACTGGGAAATAAATTGAGTTCATTATTTTTTAAACCTACAGAGGTTACCAAAGTAACCGTTACTTTTTTCCCCTCTCTGCTGAAATCAGACCTAAGAAAAAGCAACTTTAAATTTAGGGAATACCTTTAAGCAATGGAGATTATTATTTAACTTATACTATAGAATTTAAAGAAATAATAAATTAAACTGAAATAACATGCAATCCATGCAATTCTTTTTTTTAACCTTTTAATGTTGCACATTAAAAAAACTGCATGGTTATGCAGCAATGCAAGACTTCCAATGCATAATCAAGCACAAAGCAGTAGTGACAACAAATGATGCAGTGGCAAGTTACCCTCTTAAGAATCAAGACCATTTCACCTTGTATATGCAAGTATGTGGAAGAAGAAAGTTGAACTGAAAATCATTTCCACCTGGACCACTGCTTCTCCTTATCTGTTAAAGGCACATATATCACTCCCATCAGAGGCTTCATTTTGACACTGCCATCTTCTAGCTTATCATATTGTTCCAGCATCTGGTTTCCTCCAGCAGGCCCAACAGGTAATATTAACCTTCCACCAGGTTTTAATTGATCTATAAGCTATAAATTTTAAAAAATATTAATACCACAATGTATAAAAGCAACAATCTTGCAATATATAGAACTGCAAAACAATAATTCCTCCATTACTGTAGTGCAAAATTGACTGAAATGGTTTTTAGGCCTAATAAGATTAGAAGAACAGCTCAACCCCTTTCTATTCTTTACCCCATTATAGTTGAAATATACATTTTGGGAAAGAAAAAAAAAAGTAGGAAGCAACTTGTAGAATCTTTATCTTATTCATGAACCTATATAAAAATGAATGCAATTTGGGCCTGGCTTCTAACAGCTTTTTAAAACTCAAACATATTATAGCCTCAAATTCCAGTAACATGATTTAATAAGTTTAGTATATCTAATTAAATTTCTATCTCTGCAATATGTTTATGCTATCAAGAAATCAATTAAACATATTTAAACCATGTGTAAGCAAATTCTTAACCCTCTTCATTTAAGAGATTTGGTACGAAGTACATATATCTGTCTCTCTCTCTTTCTTTCTCTCTCTCACATACACAAATACATATATGTATTACTTACTGCTTGTGGTACAACAGGTGCAGCAGCTCCAACATGAATAGCATCATATGGAGCTTCTTCTGGATATCCTAATCTTCCATCCCCCACTGAAAGAAAAATAGGACAAAGAATTTAATGTTATTAATCAAAGCACTAAATTTCTACTTAAATGGTTAAACATTTTTATGAAATATCAAAATTAATTGAAATGAAACTTCAAATGTAGTAAAAAAATAGCCATTTAATTTTTGATAGCATTACCAATTAGAATTCATAGTGCAAATGATTAAGGTTGGAGAATATCATGGTATAAATATTTCTAACATAATGTACTTTCCTAAGAACATATGGATAGGTTTCATAGATAAATGTAACTTACAATCTATAAGCTCTGTCCTTGTCCATTTTAGCTCACAATACTAGCCAGAAGGAATAAATAACCTTGTTCAAGTATTAATTGACTAAATTTTTGTGAAAAATAAAGTTTTTCAAGTGCTCTGCAAGATATAATTGTTAGAGATGGAGGACACGGAAGTTCATAATGATTGTTTGCTAACAGTTCTTTAAAAAAAATGCTCAATAGCTAATTGCTGTTTAATTCCACAATCTTTGAGATGTGATTATATCATCTACTTTGACCAGTCTATGGCAAAGAATAGGGTCCCACTGCTTAAATAGTGTCATTTGGGAACACTAGTAGTTTTCTCTATGTTGCTATGTCTGTCTTAAGGAAGAGCATTGCCTGCAAAATTCAGATGGCTCCAACACTTAAAACTAGCTATTCCCTCCTCCTTTAATCAGGAAGTGTTATTTTCAGTGATTACTCTGGCTGTCTTCATTTTGTTTAATTGACTTGTGTATGATAATTTTTTGCTATTTTTGGAAAAAATTGTTAACATTCCTATATTTCTATGGTTTTTTTTTTATCTGTATGCCATTCTGAATCTTTCTGATCAGGTAATTATATAAATTTAATTTAAAAAATAAAGAACAAGAGAATGTAACCTAATTTATAAACACAAAATTTAAATTCTATACTATGCAAGTAACCTGTATTTATTTCATTGTAATATTCTCTAGTACTTACCAATTAGTTTCACTCTTCCTGAAGACAGCAATAGAGGGTCATCCTTTTTGACGTTATTTATTGAGTCATCAACTAATTCTTTAATATGATCAATTCCTACAACTTGTCCTTTGGGACCAACCTGAAACAAAATCAAGAGGATTATTATTCATACTGGTGAAATATGTTGCCAGTTACATATATCCTTGCCAGCCTTCCTTGCCCCCACACAGATGCCACTGAAAGATGTGATAAGGGTACCAATTAGCTTCAACTGATAAAAGAAATAGTTCTTCTATTGTTCTAGAGAACAAACAAAAGAAAGACTAGGTAAAATTAAACATTTGAAGTTATTACTAAAGATAAATGTAGATGTAGCTAGATGTAGTTTCCAAGTCTACAGATTACTGTCACAGGAGACGAACAGATGTTGCATGCCTTACAATGTTCTGGACAGCAAATCAATTGCCTACTTGCTGTCTACATCTAAAATGATTTGAATGAGATATTAGATACCACTTTAGTGCATAAATTACTTGGAATTTCTTGCTATTTATTTTTTAGGATTTTTTTTCCCTTTCAAAAACTTCAACTATTAGGTGAGATTTTTTTTTTTTAAAGTCAATTAGCTGGTTTTAGCTATTCCAGTTTCATGCACTTTCTTGAAGGCAATATTTTGTAGACAAGATAACTTGGGTACAGCTAGTCAAAGTACAAAAAAGTATAAAGGAATATTCTTAATTTTAAAAACTAAACCCCTGTAACTCTTTTTGAAAAATCTCTAAAAATTAAAACATAATTACTCTATTGATTAACAACAGCAAAACATTTCATTTATTTGATAAAATCAAATTTCTCACCATCCGGGCAAAGCATGAAGTAAGAATACCACTTCCAGATCCTACATCAAGGGCTTTGGCTCCTTCATGTAACTGTTCATATAGAAGTTCTAGAGCATATGCATGCTAACCAAAAAGAATAAATAAATAATTTACTTTTATTCTGCCCACCATAAAATCTGTTTTTATAAAGATTTAAATGTACTTTTAAATGCTCAAAAGAAAACAGTATTTCAATTAAAACAAACAGATAGATACTGAAATATTATAGTTTCTACATTAAAATTTCAAGGCAAACTAATAAAATTCAATTATTAATTAAATGCATTTTTAAAAGCACATCAAATGTAAGATCTGGGCTGTACTACTACACCTGAAATGTGTACTCTGAATGCACAGTAGTTTGCCAACTGAAAGAAAAGAGTACTTCTAAAACAGTGTTTCTCAACCTTGACAATTTTAAGGCATGTGGACTTCAACTCCCAGAATTGAAGTCCACATGCCTTAAAATTGTCAAGGTTGAGAAACACTGTTCTAAAACCTCCTTTCCCCTTTCCATCTAGAGCTACCCAATCTGAATCTATAAGCTTGCAAAATACCAATGCCAAATGAACCTGGACCTAGGAAAAATGTTCTAAAGAAAGCTTAAAACACAAAAACCATCAATAAAGAGTATTTCCAGAAGATAACTGTACTGTGCGAGGCAAGGCAGCCAGGTAGCCAAGGGGAAGGCATTACTTCACTGCCCAGCAGGCGGATCACCTTGCCAGCAGAGATGTGAGGTGCAGAAGATTTGTGTTCCGGCACCTTCCCTTCCCAGTAGAGCTCCTTCCTTTGTTCAGGGCAGTATACGAACTTCTTTGTGTGGGTAGAAATGCACAGTGTGTGCAGAACCCTCTTGACTGGCAGCAGGCTAAGACTGCTGAAGTGGAGCAAGCACACTAGGAGCCTGGCAACCAGGGACATAAGGAGAAGACAAGAAGTTGACGGTTGTGCCAGCAGCAGCATACAGTGGTCTCTTCATCTGGACCATACTCTGCAAGGCAGCCAAAAGGGAAGAGATGGTGTGGGGGGGGGGGGAGAGGCAGATGAGGGGAGTTGAAGCAGGGATAGTTTGTGCAGGACAGGAGAATGTGATCACAGGATGCTGTGACAGTCGTAAATGCAAGTCAGTCACCAAGCGCTAAATGTTGATCATGTGACCATGGGAATGCTACAATGGTCATAAGTGCAAGGACCATCTGTAAGTATGTTTTCAGTGCTGCTGTAACTTTGAAATTTGAATAAATGAACATAACCCAAGGACTACTTGTATTTTCTCCCAAAACAACTACATGAACTTTATTAATATATAAAAGAGTAAAACAATTTTAAAAAGCACTGGTGAAATGTTAAAAGATATTATTTCTAGACTGCATTTTTATTGTTAATCTGTCTTGCTCATATTAATTTTACAAGTAGCTTCAGACATCTTCTATTTTTCTCACTTAATGTTTTCCTACAGCTTCAAAAGAGCTGTAGTGGTGCAGTGGTTAAAATGAGTATTGCAGGTTAATTCTGCTGACCGCTAGGAGTTCAATTTCTCACTGGCTCAAGGTTGACTCAGCCTTCCATCCTTCCAAGGTCGTAAAATGAGGACAATGTAGGGAGCAATATGCTGACTCTATAAACTGCTTAGAGGGGGCTGTAAAGCACTAAGAAGTGGTATATAAGTCTTAAGTATCATTGCTATTGCTATTCTTCTATTTTCTTTTTATTAAACCATAGAAAATTTGTTGAGGAATTATGCAATAATTGCACAATGCCTTTGGCTGGTATCAGTAGACACTGCCTGCTTGGAAGCACCCAAGATCTTTTTAATTTTAGGTAACTAAGATGTGAATGAGGAACAGGATGAAATAATGAAAAAGAAGTAGGCAGATTACAGAAAAAGACACACTGCCATCAACTACATTTGTAGTTGGAAATGCTTTCCAAACCAGGATAAAGAATATGCTATTCAGAAAATGTTTTAATTTGTGTTGAAATGAATAGACCTACAGAATTTAGAAGATTAACACATACATTACATTCTAATATTAAATGAATCCTCTCTCATGAGACTTCTGTAACAATAAATTATCAGTCTTTAAAGTTAACACAAGACCTTCATTACTTTAAGGCAAATAAATTGGCAGTTAAAATGTGGAGGCAAGATTTAAAGTATGGAATGGTAGTAGTTAGAAACCTAAGACTTACCATGTGTGGAGCACTGATTGTTGCTTGAAATCCTACAAGACAAAGAAAATTTTCTGAGTAATATCAAGCATATTCAAGTAAATAGATTCTGCTAGCAGTTGTGTTTCAGCCAGCTGCCATATGACTAAGTGAGCAGGAAAGAACAAACAAAGATCATTGGACAACAGTGATCTTGGATTGGGAAATATTGTACTGATATTTCTTGTGCTAAATATTCATAAAATCTAAGAATCAAGCTCAATTCCTAGTGACTTCATGGACATGAACGTGTTAATCTTCTTGGCAACAGCATCTCCTTACATTCTTCTAGGATGTTTTTTCAGCTTCCTACAATGAAATATTATGTAACATTATTTCCATAGCTGTTATTTTACTTTCATCTCCTTGTCTTATATCTGATTACCCACACCTAGATTTTAATGATTTATTTAAAGATATTCATAATGTTTGTATTTTAGCAACTATTACTTATTAGAATTAGTATTTTTAACAATTGTATTATTAGAAATTGCTTCAGAAAAAGTATCAAGACAAGTATCAACAATCAAGACCTTTTTTCAACCAAACCTTTTGAATTGGTATAATAACAATTTTAGCTATTGTTTTCACTGGCTCCGAAATGATTCATACTTTGTTTTAATTTCTATAGATAAAATAAAAATGATATACTGTAAGTGGACGTTTATTCATTATCTACATGCAGGTTAACAAATTATCTTAATTTAATAAGCTCCACAACTATTGTATAACATTTATTTTCTTAGGGATAAAAATAGATCAAAAATAACCATGCTAACTGGGAATAACAAACTTGCCTTCCGTTTACAGTAAATAAGCTTTATTTGAAAACTAAATTCAATGGAATTGACTGAAATAATTGCATATAATACTCCAGGCTTAATGTCATATTTTTCTTTTTTGCTGTTTCACATGTAATTGATACCATTCTTCCCTGACAAATGCATACAACTTTAAAATACTATTTTTATTTCTTTAATTACCTTTATACCTTTCCTTCTCTTCAGGAATTAAAAGGGGGATGCAACAATTCCACCCACTTTCATGTTATTATTACAACAATGTGGCGGCATATATTTGGATGAGAAATAATTACACAGTTTCATAACAGAATAGATGAGTAGATGAAATCTCTCAGCCCCAAATATTCTTCACTATACTGGCTCCACTATTTGCTCCAATTCTAATCGATGGTATGGAGGCAGATGTTTACAGAAAATTCATATTTTAGCACAATTTTTCTGATAAGTATATATAAATACTTGGCAATGAATTCAGGATACTGAAAAGAAATTCTAGCACTGATACAATGCCTTGGTAAGGCCACATTTGGAATACTGCATCCAGTTTTGGTCACCACGATGTAAAAAAGAGGTTTAGACTCTAGAAAGAGTACAGAGAAGAGCAACAAAAATGATTAGGGGACTGGAGGCTAAAACATATAAGGAACAGTTGCTGGAATTGGGTATGTCTAGTTTAATGAAGAGAAGGACGAGGGGGGACATGATAGCAGTGTTCCAATATCTCAGAGGTTGCCACATCTAAGAAGAGGGAGTCAAGCTATTCTCCAAAGTGCCTAAAGGCAGGACAAGAAGCAACCGATGGAAACTAATCAAGGAGAGAAGCAACCTAAAACTAAGGAGAAATTTTCTGATAGAACAATTAACCAGTGGAACAATCTGCCTCCAGAAGCTGTGAATGCTCCAACACTGGAAGTTTTTAAGAAGAGACTGGACAGCCATTTGTCTGAAATGGTAGGGTTTCCTGCCTGAGCAGGGGATTGGACTAGATGACCTCCAAGGTCCCTTCCAACATTATTATTATTATTATTATTATTCTGTTGTTGTTAGCGTTGTTATAAAAAGAATGATTTTCAGAACAGCAACAATCAGAATAAATACACAACTCTATAAAAATAGTTAACTGACTTGAAATGTAAACTAGCAGAAATTTGAAATCAAAGACAGAAGCAACTTCAACTTTTCTTGATGGGAACAGTTAATTAATTTTGAGATCATATGTTAGCAATTTCCAATTATTTAAAATGAAAATAACTATATTTGCACCTGTTCTTAGGCTTTTATTATAAACTATGACATCAAAATAAAAATACATCATCATACAAATGATTATGCAACTGGATCGTAATTGATACATCTATATACATATTGTCATTTGTGAAATATCATGATATATGTATTGGCATTTACCCCCACCTATCACCTCATTGAAAGTCTATGTTTATAGCATTAAAGAAATCTACCAATATCAAATGCCAATATTAATAAAACACAAGTTCAGTTATATATTGGATTTATATATTTTATACAAACCAAACAAATCACATTTTGACTTAACACAATGTGTGACTCCAGGCACAGGCTTGTTGAATAACTCAGTCAAAGAAACAATAGATCCTTGCAATGAAGGAATGCAATCACTCTTCTAATTCATACAGCAAAAACAGCTTATACTTCCCACATATATGTTATACTTATACTTTTTCATGATATATGTTGCTGGTGTTATAAAAAAAAATCTGTAACTATTCTATTGTTCCCACTTTGTGCAGCAAAGGATTTGTCCACTACTACCTGATTTTGAAGAAGCAAACAGCTTAAAATAATTTTGAAATCTATAAGTTTCTGGTTCTGTATAAGAAGGCACTAATTTTGGTTCTTTAATTAAAAAACCTCAATATATAGTTTATTCTCCTCCAGAGACTTCAATGGAGAATATCAGTATGGGAAAAAGCTTTTCCTGAGGTATGCTAGTCAAGCCCATTAAGAGCATTATAAAGTTCACTGAACCATTATGTCTTGCCTAGACTTAGTTTTGTTCCTGAACTAGGTTGTGAATATTGAGAAAGTTTTTTCCTTTTGTTTCAGTATTGCAAACCCCAATCACAGCTGAAACCACACACTTTTGTTGGGAACCTAGATGTCTATAAATAATTATTAAATTATAACTTTTAACATAATTTAAAAGTGATCATTAAAGAGAAGTTATATTAACTACACTGACTCCCCACTGACTCATTTGCACACTGGGCTAAGTACTATAAACCAGGGGTGTCAAACTGCCGGCCCGTGGGCCGGTTTCATCATACCAGAGCCACGCCCACCCCATTGCCGGCAATGGCGAAAAAGCTCCAATACGTCACGCGACGTCACATGACGTCGTGAGTTTGACATGCCTGCTATAAACTATAGTTACCATGACTAGTTTTATACACACTAAATCAAAATCAAACAAATTACATTATAGCTAAGTGCAATGCATTAATCTAGCCCATATTTCATCTCTTAGTTACAAAAGGCGAATACCCAAGAACATAGAATTTGCATCACAAATCAAAGAAATCAAGTTATATCAATAAATGTAGAAGTTTCTCATGACTATTAGATTATGAATCCATTTTTTCCAGCTTCTTGCTTCCAACAGTGACAGACAAAATATTCGTGAATAAAAGAAATTCACAAGCAGAACATGAAGATAATGATTTGCTATGCTATATGTTCCACACATTCAGAAATATATTGCCTCAGAACAAAGAGACTGAATTTGGTCATGATGACTAAGTGCCATTGACAAATCTGGTATCTCATATAATTTTTATAACCACTTGGAAGCATGAATTCTAAATAATTAATTTGGGGGCTGGAAAAATGAGTTCCAGTACTATCTAGAAAATAAATTTCAACACTCCTACATTATGATATTACTTTCCACAAATTTATATTATGTTCTTCCTCCACTGTTTTCCCCCATTAGTAATTTCTTGTAGTAAATATATTCTCTGGTTATTTTACCTTTTTTTCCCTAAAACCGTGACACATTTTTGAAGCATGCAGAAAGCAGGCTCAGATTCAGAATCTTTAAGAAAATCAAACATTTAGATAGTTAATCTAACAGAATATATATATATACCTATTGACTGAGGTGAATCCATATATGGGTTGCATTTTGCATAATGGCTTCGGTCTGTGGCAAGCATTACTTCAAATACTTTATCTGATTTGATTATTCCATTTTCTGAAAAAAAGGAAGATTTTAGTCAAAATGTAATAATGTTAATGCTATTAAAATTTCAGCTGCATCCATGGTTTATATACTATACGAAATGCTAAAATATATCTACACATATATTTATTCTTAAGAAGCCTCTGGTGGATTTTAGCCAAACTACATTTTTATAATCATAGCACCTAAAAATATAGCCAGCAGAAATTCTATTATTTTTACATCAATTTATGTGCAAACTATAGAAAAGAAACTTCTAGTGTTTTGAAACTAGTTTTTATAAAATAATATGAATCAAGAACCTTTGAGTTTGTGCCACTGATACTGCAGTAAACTACTTATTTTTAAATATGTAGACATATAGTGTCTGTGTACATACTATACACACAGACATATATATTTCAAGATTCAAATATTTCAAAATCAGTTCAGAAATGACATCAACATTTATGAATGAAAGTACAAAAAAGAGGGAAATCAACATTCCTCCCATAAGGTAGCTAGTAAAAAAAAAAAAAAAGCTTAGGTGGTGGCTTCTTCCTTTGCTCTTATTTGGGGTTCTGAAATGGAGAAAAAATAATATGGTCCAAACACATGAGGTCCTCAGACATCTCTGAGAAGGTACTGTTTTCATTACTGTTGTCAATATGCCATTGATATTTGAAGGCATCACACTGGCAGAAATCCGGTATGATTTGCAGCTGCTTTCAGAGTAACAGAGAGCAGAAGAGTTGGTGAAATGTTTTTCCGGTCTATGGCTTCATTTGTTCTTTGGAATCACAGTGTCTGGCCTCTAAACAATGAATGATTTAGAGGAACAATGCTTGCCAGTTTTCAACCTGCAGCTTTATTTGTTCTTTAAGGCACTGTAAGACTTTAATAAATTTTCCTAGTTTTAACTCTTTGCTTTTGATCTAAAGACTTTTATTTAGAAGTTTGCTAGGTTTCTGCAGCAGTACTACAATTTATTATTATTAAATTTATTTACTGCTCATCTTGCAATTCAAAGTGACTCTGAGCACCTTACAGTGAGATAAAATATACAAATATATAATTATAAATATAAAAACAGATTACAAAAATCAAAACAAACTAAAAAAATGTTTGATCCTAGCCTCTAAAATTATCTATAATGCCTGTCCCCATTGCACCAGAATAACATTCTGATACAGTACATTCCATTTGCTAGCATAGTCTATTCTGATGCCCATTTGATTTCCTTGTTCCTGTTTTCTCCGTATGTTCAGCCTTTCTTTCTGTTCAGCCTCCAGAATGTTTCAGTCTGCATTCTATTGCCCACAGATTCTGAGAGCTGCAAATGACACAGACACAGCTGCAGCTCATATAAAGAAATACAAAATTGATTGTATTAAGCAAACAAAATTCAAATACATAGAATAACAATGAAATGAAATAAATACATCAAGGGAAAAATGCAAATAATGTTGCTTTTACATAATCCAATATAAAATATATACAAAACCACAGATTATTATTAATATCAAGCCAAGTAAATCTAATCTATTATCACTGTTTTTTCAGTTTAGTTTTCCAAAGAACAGCTACTTTCATAAGCTGAGCAGTGGTATAAATCAAACACATAAATGGCTCATTATCTCATTACAACATTCACTAAAAAAATATCAACAGCATTCCCATTGAGGAAGATATGAGCAACTGATATAATCTATATTCTGCACTTCAAAAGAAAAAAATAAATTATGTTGGTATCTACCCAACTCAATTGCTGATATGAAACATATTCCAGTTGCAACCCATCATTTCTTTTGGGGAAATATATAAAAGATTCAGAATATAGTTGCAACAAGAGGTGGCTTTTAAAATACCGGTACATCTGTGACTATGTACAATAACTATGCATGTCTCATTTAGGAAATACAGCTTCTTATTTGTTCCAGTGATATTTGCCTCTTGAATTGGTTTCTACAGTTTATGATGGATAAAAGTTTGCTTCTATCCCTATAAAGTATAGCCCATATTATTCAGCAAATAATGATTTCTGCAATATTAAAACATGAGATTGTTTATATTCAAACTAAGTTTATAGTTATCTACATATCAGAGAACTTTTACATTTTCTGCTACCTAGTCTTTAAAGTTACTATGACAAGGACTGAAATCAAGAACTTTTGTCTGCAAAGAATATGGACTATATGAATATGAACTGAGCTATGGACCATCTTCTATAAATAATATTTGTTTCATATCTCACACAAGGACTCAGATTCCACTGAGCCTGAAGTATCCTGGTACAATAGCTGCCATGTGCAACATAAACTACTCAGGAAAGAAAAAAATGTAATGTTTTAAACATTAAAAACTACTCAAGGAAAGGGAAGCATTAAGCTTCTCCTTAAAATAATTAATTTATAATACCAATCTTGTATTAACATGGCAAAGATTATAGCTACGTAACATATGATCCATATTACAGTACAGTTCTTTACTTTTAGCAGAACTTCCAAGTCATTGTTATTACTATCAATTTGGTATTCTATACCAAAGGATTATTTAGGTTTGTTTTAATAAATATTCCTATGCTTTTGTGAGATGTAAATAGGTTAGAAGAGTTGAAAATTTATATTTTATGTTAATGATTATTCAGTTCCTAAAAAAACCCCTCAAATTGTTTGCCTACATATGTACAGTATGTGAGCTTCCAAGATATATCTTATCACTGGGGTTACTACCAATATTTTCAAAATTAATATATTCCATAACTTTTAAATCTATATACTACTAAAACTTTTGAATCTGTAACATTTAATTGGGCAAAATGGTGCACTGTAGGGCAAGACCTTTTGGACCAAGATACCTCAAACTGCTTACATCCAAAATCCTGAATCTAGAACCTTCAATTCCTTTGATGGAACTGATATTTGGTAAATTTTATCAAAGTTTTATATCATAAAAAATATCGTTAAACATTTTATGACATAATACAAAATGTTGTAAAATTTTCTTGTGATCAACTCCTGATGTTTGATTGTGCTATACCAGGGGTAGGCAACCCAAAACACTTAAAGAGCCACTTGGACCCGTTTCCCACCAAAAAAAAAACACTGGGAGCCGCAAAACCATTTTGATATCTAAAATGAAGATAACACTGCATATATCCTTTTTTACCTTTATTATAGGTGTGTGTGTGTTTGTGTGTGTATGTATGTGTGTGTGTATGTGTGTGTGTGTGTGTATGTATATGTATGTATGTATGTGTGTATATATATATATATATATATATATATATATATATATATATATATATATACACACACACACACACACACACACACACAGGTAAAAAAAGGATATATGCAGTGTTATCTTCATTTTAGATGTCAAAAGGGTCTCTCTCTCTCTCTCTCCCTCCCTCTCTCTCTATCTGCCCTTGGTCTGCCTGCCACTCCTCTTCCCCCGCTCTTTCTTTCTCTCTCTCTCTCTTTCCTCTCTCTCTCTCTCTCCCTCTCTCTCTCTTTCTCTCTCTCTCTTTCTCCCCCCCCCCTCTCCTATCTGCTGCTCACCTGACAAGCGTCAAGCTGTTGTCCAACAAGATAAGGGGTAGATAACCTCGTCTCTTTTATGACTCATGGACTTCAACTCCCAGAATTCCTGAGTCAGCCTAGCTGAGCTAGCTAGCTCTCTCCTGCCCTTCCTGCTTCCTGCAGAGACGCAGCAAAGGGAGGAGCTCCGCCCAGAAAGCTTTTCAGCTCCTCGGAAAACACTGTGAGTCCACTCTCTTTTACATACACACACACACACACACACACACAAAAAACCACAAACACACAGAGAGAGAGAGAGAGAGAGAGAGAGAGAGAGAGAGAGAGAGAGAGAGAAGCAGGGAAGCGCAATTCCTCTCTCTGTCTGTCTCTCTCTGCAAAGGCAGAGGAGGCTGGGAGCCGCAGGGGAAGGCTCAAAGAGCCGCATGCGGCTCCAGAGCCGCAGGTTGCCGACCTGTGTGCTATACAATTCAATATTGGCTATTTTCAAGGCAGATGCATCTCTGAATATCTCCCTGAATTTTAAAGGATTTTCCCAGTGAAGGCAGTACATTAAAAGTTTAGTTATTATTGAAGGTATTGAGGAATCTGGTAAGAAAATATCTCTGAAACAATAACCCAGTTGATCATAGTGTGTCTATACAATGGGGGAGGATGTAGACAAAAAGTTTAAAATTCATATAATTTAAAAGAAAAATGTTATAAGATGATGTATCGCTAATATTTAACACCAGATAAATTATCTAGAATGTATAAAGGTATTTCAAATGAATGCTGGAAATGTAAATGTAAAGAAGGGACTTTTTCTCATTTATGGTGGACATGTGATAAAGCAAAGAAATATTGGAGTAGGATTCATATCTTAATACAGAAAATTCTTAAAGTGAAGATAAAGATGAAACCAGAAACTTTTCTTTTGGGCTTAATGGAAAAAGACTTGGGAAAAAAAATTGGAACTTTGATTTTATATATGTTGATGGCAGCAAGACTACTGTACGGACAAAAAAGGAAGGATAGTTAGATTCCCACTATGGATGAATGACTACAGAAGCTGATAGAGTTGGTAGAGATGACTAAATTGACTGTTTCAATTAAAGAAAAGAATATAAGTACTTTTGTTTCTACTTGGAGACTGCTTCTGGACTTTATGCTTGAGGTGGAAAAAAATGAAACTTTGATTTTGGGTTTTACTGATTAGATTGATTTATTATAGAAATGGCTAGTTTATACTATTATGGGAAAGTAAAAAGTTGAGTTTCGATGTTAATGCTCTATTCTATTGCAACAGAGAAAGTCGGAAGTCAATGCCTTTTCTTTTCTTTTCTTTTCCCCTCTCCTCCTCACTTTTCTTTCCCCTTTCCCTCCCCACTGTGTCCTATTATTTGCTTTTCTATTTTTGTATTTTATTCTATAATCTAATAAAATGTTAAAACTGAAAGATGGAAGTTACACCCATTGCAGTGCCCCCCCATGGTCACATGATCAAAATTTGGGTAATTGGCAGAATGCCCACACCTACAACGACAAGAGTGCTGTAACTGCCACCCCCCATCCATCTCCCCCATTATCTCTGCCCTTTTGGCTCTTGTGCATTCTGCTTTGCAGGCAGCAAATAGCTCCAGAGCTACCACATACCCCAAAGCCATCTTGGCTATATCCATGGACAGGGATTGCAAGGAAAGGATCCAGCAGAACTGTCTCAAAGTAGGATCTGACTTTGCCACCTGATTTTTCCTGTGCCTTTGCATCCCTCTTCCAAACCCTCATTTGCCTATTGGGTTTTTCCAGAATAAAAGCAACAGTGTTCCCTCTCCTCCAACCTTATAGTTAGTCTATGTCTGCAGACATTAAGTTGCCCTCTTTAAAAAAAACTGCTGCCAAAGGAAGATCCAAAGGAAGGAGGCAAACTAAACTGGAGTCAAAGTTCCACACCTCCTCTGCCCACCCCACCCCTTCAACCCTCCAATTTGGAAGAAAAATCTCAAAGAGGGTTCAGGCTATTGGCTTCTTATAGTCAATGAACGTATGACTGGGGCTTAATACCAAAATAATACAGCCTCCCACACAGAGCTTTTCCCATAGACCACCATTGCCACTTTATCTCCCAATCCGAGTATCTGTCCCTAAAAGGTTATGTTCAGGTATGAACTGAATTCCTGCATCATGTTTCTTAAAGAAGAGGTCCCCAACCCCCAGTCTGTGAACCGGCACCAGGCTGCAGCATACGAGAAACCGGGCTGCACAAACAAGCGAAGCCCCAGCCATGGGATGCAGGTAGCACATGAAACCATGCTCCCTCCAGTCCACCGGAAAAACCTCTCCCCACAGAAACAATCCCTGATGCCTAAAAGGTTGGGGGCCTCTGTCTTAAAGGAAATGCTTTTCCTGATGTAAAGGAAAAGTAAAAGGCAGCAATGGCTCAGCTTCTCCAATTAACATTGGTTACATGTGGCTTCCTAAGCCACCCCCACCCCCCAAAGTTTTCCCATTAGGTGAAACCATTTTTGACTTCTCCATTAGCTAGCATTCTTACTTGCACTGCTCTGCTGGGGTGGGCTGCATGTTGGTGAGGGCAATTGAGAATGAACTTGGGTGGCTATGCAGCTCTTGAGCTGCTTGTTGGCCCACAAGGCTGCGCAGTTAAGAGGGCAGAGATGGATGGAAGATAAGAAGATGGAGGGAGTTGGAGGCAATCCCTTACCTCAGTAGCTCACAACAACAGAATGGGGATTGTGGTTGCTAAGCAATGCGGTCATGTGATTTCTCACATTACAACTGCATTGTTTAGTGACCAACATCCTGGTCCCAATTGGGGTCATAAGAAGGACTGCCCACAGTTCACTAAATATTGAAGCAAATATTAAGCTCAATTTAGCAACTGGTGGCTCTGCAAACCCCATTAATACTAGAAGCAGCTTTTAGCTTATCCCTACAGCATCAAGGGGAAAAGTAATAAATAAAGTAATATCTACTTCTATATTGTGGAAAATGCAGATATTCGAGTATAAAGTATCACAGTCTTTCCTAATTTCAAAAGACATGGAGTAGGAGGTTACATATCTTAGCAAGCAAAATATTTATATTTGACTAGTAACAGTCTTACTTCAGTAGGGCTTTAAAATTACTTCTATATTGGGCCAAGAAACAATGAATAGCCCAAAGTGCCCATGACTAAGATTTCCCCAGTGCTAGTTCCAAACCTGAAGCACTATACTGCAAAAGGCTTAAGTGCACTATATTTTTGAAAAATTAAGAAATGGGATAATAAAATATAATACCCAAATTATTTCCTCCTACTCTAGCTATTTACTTGTCTGCATTTCTACTCTATTCGTTTACAGTATCTTCACAAATGAGACAGTAGAACCAGACTGGAAACTAAATGAAAAGCAGACTAGATCAGGTGTAAATGATTGTTTTTCCATTTTATGAACAAGGATGCATATTATTATGACAAATTTATTTGTGCTGAATATCTCACTGCATGGAAGAGCAAGAATCTTAATGTTTACCTTAGTCCTGTAAACATGAACTTTAATGTTTCATAACGAATTACCCCAAAATACTATTTATTTAAGGCAGATCTGGAAGTCCAGGAGCTTTATATATGTGGCCCTTCCGATGACCCTCTCTCTGAAAAAAGCCCTGAACAATGAGGAAGTTCACAGGATGCGTTTAAACTCCCAAATTCTGCCAAACTAAGTTTTATTACAATTGCATTACCTATTCTTATTATATGACAACGTGCAACATGTTTATTCTCAACAAAAAGGGATGGCAGCTCAAGCCAACGAAGATCATTATAATAACTGATAAGACTCACTCTAAGAGAGGAAATGTTGCATAATAAGCAAGTGACAGAAGAGACAGGCCAACTGCCACGCTTTCCTAAAAGCACTTTTAAAGTTTTTCTCCTCTCTCGGCAACCTCAGGGACTAGAAACTTAAATCTGCCCAAAGATCTACCATCTGGAACCCTTACATTTTTAAGACACATGCATTAACAGTGGACCAGAGTTCAGGAAGCTACGTATGCGCAGCCTCACAGCACATGCCATAGTCATAAAGATCCCTAGACCCGAATATAGAAAGAAGAGCTGAACGCTAGGCGAAGAAGAAATCCCACGAGAGGAGCAAAGAAACCAAGGCTTGCGGGAGGGAGGCTCCGGGCGCTACTCCCACCGCCGGGCCTGGCAGCGAAGCTATGCGGATACTGCCCTTCAAAACAGGGCTTTTCCCGCAGCAAGAGACACGCCCGCCTGGCAGCGAACGCAGCCCACACAGCAGCCGTGAGCGGGAAAGTTCACACCGCCCCCGCTTTAAGTCTCCAGATGTCCCCCAGTGTCAGTTGGCTTTTTTTCTTCCACCTCCCCCCCTCCCCGCCCCAGCGCACGACGCAGAGGGCCACAAGAATCCTAGCGGTCACTCCCTAGCAACGGCTGGGAGCTAATGGGTGCATGCCTGCGTCTGGTTTCAAGAATGGGCAGCACGCGCAGTGGCCCCTCCCTCTGCCTCCTCCCACTCTTTTCTTTCTTCCCCGAGCCGGGCGCGCACACATACTGCGGAGATTGTGGATGAGCTCCGAGTGGCTCGTGCCTCCAGACTTCCAGGCCATTGTTAGACAGACTCTGCGGATCAGGTAGAGAGCCGCCTTCAGTGCCGCGACTGCGCACAGGAGTTTCCCCAGGAAGGACACAACCTCTAGCGCCGATACAGGCGCCGCCTCCTCTCCTCCCGCAGCAGCGGCTGCCGCTGCGCGTCCGCCGGAGGGAGGGACTGCTCCCCCGCCTCCCAGCGCCCTCGACATTCTGAACGGCCGCCGCCGGGCAACCACGACCGGTGTGCGCAGGCGCAGTTAACCGAATAAAGGGGACACGGCGACCCAGTGAGGGAGGGGGCTAGAGATGCTGCCTGAGAAGGAGGATGGGTTGTCGGGGGATAGGAAGATGTCTAAACGGAAGCATGTGATTGAATTTATATATAACTCGGAATGTGAAGTGGGAAGGTTCTTGGAGTGAGGCTGCAGGTTTACAAAATGCTTTTCAAACACTTGAAATATAGGCCGATACTAGGATTAAACACTGCTTGCAGGCATACAAACAGCCATATGCATCTTATGTGTGCACTAAAGCAGTGCACCTGCTTTGTATAAATAGCAGTCCGCTGTGTTCACACTATGCATAGTCTTGGATCAGTGTGTTGTGTGGACTTCACTTGTGTGATAGTGGCTGGCTGAAGGTGTGCAAACCCAGGTAATTATGCATGTCAGTTGAACATGGGTTGTGTAAAACATTAATACAAAGAAATACTGTACTTGCACCTCATGGCAGAATCATAGCTGCTTCTCAAATTAATGCTGACCCAGGCATTTTTTTCTCAAAATTATCACTTTCCCCATTCTGCCTGTTGTATTTATTTCACCTCTACTTACAAAGTACAAGGACTGAATGAAAAATAATGAATCCAGTGTTGTCAATTGCCATAAAAAGTACTGACATGTTCTTTTATTTTGATTGTTAGGAAGTAGTTTTGTGAAAATGTTGGGTTGCTGTTTGTGAAATGGAAGGCTGCAACAAGTACTCAAGCAGCTTTAAGCAATGTGTCATGACTGGATTTTTGACTGCTAAAGAAGCCCCTTCCATTGAAAATCACTACTGAAAGCAGGTTCTTTATGGTGATGATTATGTTACCATGAGTACAATTATTGCTGGGCCAAAAAATGTAAATATGGTGAACAGAAAGAGCTGATTTGTATGATCAAAAATGAAGTGAATGATCTGCAATAACAATCAACATCATCAAGTTGATGAATTGATTGAGGACATCTAGATTACTCAAAGGGAAACGCTATCAATTTTGGCATTTCACAGGAATATGTGAGTCACGTTAATTAGTATTCTTCAGTATCAGCAGTATAGTTGTGTGCACAGTGACAAAGTAATCTTACTGACAATGTCAAAATGCTTTATTATGCCATTTTATGATTTTCAAACATTATTTTGTACATCTTTCTATATCCAAGTACTTGTGTATTTTTTTAAAAGTCATATTAACAAGGCTATATTTAATAACATTTTGAAGGCCCCATTTTTTTGGGATGATAACTTGCTTTTAAATAGTTCAAAATAGTCTTATATCTTTGATTTGTAAATATTTAAAATTTCTGTGTAAGTCACTCCATCAGGATGTGTTTTATATTCCAATGAGATTCAAGTAACATAAACCTGATATTGTTTGCCATGCCATGACATTAATCTCATCAGACAATACCTATTACTTTAAAGCATAAACCTGTAATGCAATATTATTCTTAATGGAGTTATAATAACTTTTTTCTCATGTATTTCAATCCTGTGTATATTTTGAAAGTAGCACCAATTAGCAAAATAGATTTGCAGTTAACCAATAGAAGTGTTTGCCATGATAGTGAATTTTAATAGTTTTGCTCCACAGAATCAGATTTCATTGAAAGCTTAAGTTTAATTTATGTAGAGGCTGGAGTTTTACAAAATGCATTGTAGAGAGTAATTTTATAAACTTAATTTTTGAATAAAAATAATTTGAAGCAGTCATGGAGTATATGCTTGGTATTTTGAAGCTTTCAGATTTAATATTGGGGTCTCTGATTAAATGAGCTGAGTAAGTGCAATCTGAGACATTGGAAAGTCACTGTCACTCAGGCAATATGAAGAAATAAAATGCAAAGTCATACAATTCCCAACCTACTCCAGATGGTTAAACCAGTCATTATGTCTTAGATTTATCTACTTCCAAGGGAATGTTGTTGTGAAAGTACAAGTGCAGTACAAGTTCCTTTGCTTTGGGATAGAAGCATAATAAAATATTCATAAAATCTAATTGTATGAATTAAATGCAATCTTATTCAAGGATGCAAATAAATTATTGGTTATTTTATTGAATTAAGTATGACATTTGTCTTCAGTGTTACTTCATTCTGCTCTAGCATTAAATTTCATAACATACTTCTTGCTCTTTCAGAATTGTGGAACTGTTACATAACTGTCTACCTTTAGAAAAGATTTTTTAAGCTCAGCTCCTATGATTTCATGGATGTGTCCTTGTAATTTTTTTAGCAACAGTATAGAAATTGTCATTGCTGCTTTTGGAGAATTTTTAAAATTTTTCCATTAAATATTCAGCATTGCTCCCCTGCAAGTATTACCAGGTTAGTAGAAGTAGTGTATACCTTTTTTTAATGAAAATTATCAGCACTTTTGATCAGTGACGTCATCAAAGTAAACAAACCCACGTGCTGATTACGTCAACAGGGCACAGCCCTAAAAGGAAGTGACGTGCTCAGCCCCCACCCTCCGGATGTGACGTTTTGGCCTAATCCCATCAAGATTGGCAGTCAATCCTCTGGGTACATGATTAGGTTAACCCTAGACTAATTCTATGGACATTCAAAACCAAAAAGAGCTAAGTAAAGTGAATAATTAGCAGAGGCCTGTGTTTTTGGGGAACAAGCCCTACTTTGGGGAGCTGTTAACCCTAGACTATTTCTATGGACATTCAAAACCCAAAAGAGCTAAGTGAATAATTAGCAGAGGCCTGTGTTTTTGGGAAACAAGCCCTACTTTGGGGAGCTGTGAAATAAAAAATAAAAAAGGCTTTTTATTTCTAATCATTCTAGCCTAACGATGCTTTTAATTTTTGTGGAGTTTTAAAAATCAGTGCCTCAAAAGCTGGGGAAAAAGAAGCCCCTGAAAGGCAGCCAGAGCCTGCATTTAACCCCTTTTTTCTAAAAGATATTTTTTTCTAAAAGGTATTTATGTCTAGGTGGCTTTAAAAGCATTTCCTCGAATGCAGGGGGAAAAACAAACAAACACAGCCCCTTTTAAAACCCACAGCTGGTTTTTACCTTTGTAAAAAATCTAAACACACATATTTTGCCATTTGTACCCTGAATAAAATTTATTCTGCCCCCCTTCCCACTATAGCAAAAGACAAGGAATATTAACAGGAATTAAAATGCTCACAAGAGGCAAGCAGCCAACCAGGCTCACAAGAGGCAAGCAGCAAGCAGCCATGCCTGTCTGTCTGCTAGTAAAAAAAAAGAAGGGGTAGGCCTTGTTTGGGATGTGCCCGGGCATGTCATGCTCCCCGTGATCTGGGCATGCGCTATGCTCAAGGGCGTGTCATTGCAAGGGGCAGGGGAGTTTGCTCCCCCTGATCTGGGCATGCGCAATGCTCAAGGGCGTGTCATTGCAAGGGGCAGGGGAGTTTGTGCGGGCAGGGACATGCCCGGGCATGTCATGCTCCCCGTGATCCGGGCATGCGCAATGCTCAAGGGCGTGTCATTGCAAGGGGCAGGTGGGTTTGTGTGGGCAGGCCTGAACAGCTAGCGATTTAGTCCCAGCAGTCTTTTGAAGATGGCAGCCTCTGATTCCAAAGGTGTTTTTACACCAACAGCAAAAGATAGCTTCGGACACTCTGATACAAGGCCCCAGCCAACAGAATGCAACAAAATCTGTTGCAGGGGTTATGATAAAGAAAATTTTTTATTCAGACCTGTGTTACATGGCTGTAGAATGGTGTGTTGTAACTTTAACGATGAGATGCAGAGTACTTACCGGACAGCCTGTGAAATGGTGAATGATACTACATTATCTCCCAGCAATGGTAAGTAAATATGTTTTTATTTATGATCATGTAAATGATGCTGGAGCGGATACACTGCTAACAGAATGTGCTTTATATTTTGCAGACTCTGAATTAGTAATACCTAGACAGCAAACACTTCAAGACACTCCGCTTTTAGATTCCTGTGGTAATCGCCGTGGTCAGAAAGCTTCTGCAGATTTCTCTGATCTAGACTGTAACAGGGATTATGAGCTATCCCAGAGACCACGCTATCTACCTTGTGAGTTAAAGAGCTGCAATTTGTGTAAAGACTGGTTTGCTTGTGACTGCGGACGTGATTTGTGGGGCTCAGACGGGTCAGAGTATTATAAAATAGTATTATCTTCTGATTCTGATAGTGGTGATGAGGGATATTTTTCTGATGGCGGAGCCGTGCACCCTCTGAATTCTGTATAACCAATAAAAGACTGTGTTAATGTCAACACTTGAACATTTGTCAGTGGTCTTTCAGTATAACGATGCATGAAAAGCTTTTAAGCCATATTTATTATACACCGGAATGTGTAGGGAGTTGTGGAGGTGTGAATACCCTTTTTCAGGAAGCTAGAAAACATGATAAAAACCTGACCATGAAGCAAGTCAAGACATGGCTGTCAGGGCAAGACGCTTATACGCTTCATAAGCCTGCAAGAATTAATTTTCCTAGAAATAAAACAGTAGTGTCTGGCTTAGATCATCAATGGCAGGCTGACCTCATAGAAGTCTCCAAATTTTCTAAAGAGAATCATGGAAAAAAGTACATCTTAGCAGTTATCGATGTGTTATCTAAATATGCCTGGGCCTCCCCTTTATCTGATAAAACAGGGAGGGAAGTTACATCCGCTTTCCAGAATATCTTTCAAACAGGACGTGCACCCCGAAAATTACAGACAGATGCAGGTAAAGAGTTCTTGAATATTCCACTGAAGAAACTTTTAGCACGTTACGGCATTCATCATTTTGTCACTCATAGCGAAACTAAAGCAGCCGTTATAGAGAGGTTTAATAGAACCCTAAAAAACAAACTCTGGAGATATTTCACAGCTAGAAATACCCACCGGTATGTGGACATTTTAGCAGATACTATTCAGGGGTACAATAGCTCTTACCATCGTAGCATCGGTACTGCTCCTAACACCGTAAATTTGTCTAACGAAAGGGGTGTGTGGATGAGGCTTTATGGGGCAACTTTAAAAAGAAAAAGAAAGGAAAAATGTCTTAAGATGGGGGATCATGTCAGGGTATCCAGACTGAAGGGTAAGTTTGAAAAGGGCTATCAGCAAACCTATACGGATGAGATATTCATCGTCAAAGAACTGCAGACAAGGGGGGAAAGAGCGGTGTATAGATTAAATGATTACACTGGTGACCCTGTAAAGGGGGCTTTTTACTTTGAGGAGCTCCAAAAGGTTCCTGCTGACCAACAGCGCATATACAGAATAGAGAAAATTATCCAAAAAAGAGGGCGGGGGAGACACAGAGAATTTCTAGTCAAATGGACTGGATGGCCAGAGAAGTTCAACAGTTGGGTTAAGGAGACTGAAGTACAACATCTTTGATATGGCAGAGTTTTACATCACCCTTCCCAGCAATGCGTCAGCAGCAATTTTCCCCCAAAACAGAAATTCTAATTTCACTATACAATTAGCAAGATCATTGGATCTTCCAGGGTCATGGGAAGTAGGGCTAGCAGAGATACAGTATCCGCATAGTTGGCACACATTAACTTCTCCTGGATATTTTGAAATTGCTAATGAGAGAAAGAGATGGCATTTTTCTTTGAGAAGCGGATACTATACTAGCATCCGACAACTGTTAGAAAATATGAACAAGCTTATATCAAGTGCCAAGGACGGCCCTAAGACAACCCTACAGTATGATGCAGTGGGTCGAAAGGCTCTGGCTTACTATTGCAGACAAGATGTAGATATATTAAGAGAGGCCTGTATTCGATTTAGGGAACAGGTGATGGAAATGACTGAGCGAGAGGGTTTCAGGGGGGTCGGGGGAGATATTGTTGAGGAGATAGCAATTCGAGGCATTGACCCCTTCCAACATATCACACTGGCATCTGTCTGTATGGCCCAGTACCGGTTCATGTATTTGAAGAGCTATACCATTGCATTAGCTCCTTTGGACAATTATCACAAGACACAGAAAAGGTATTCAGCTCCAGCGATTCAATGGTTGTTGCATATAGAGCACACTGAGAATATCAATATCCAGCATGCTCTGAAGGGGGGTGAAAAGCAAGTAGGCAAATATTTTTTGGATGGTTTTGCTGTCATAAATGGAACTCCCACAGCTTTTGAATTTCACGGGTGTTTTTTTCATGGGTGCCCTGTCTGCTACTCTGAAAAAGACTTCAACAAATTACTTGATTCAACATATGGAGGCCTGCACAACCGTACTAAGATTAAAGAAGAGTACCTCAGGGGCCAGGGGTATGCTGTGAGCTGCATCTGGGAACATGAATGGAGGGCCATGGTGGAGGATGACACCTCTTTGAAGCAGTTTCTAGTTGAGAATAAGCTCCCAACTCCTTTGAATCCTCGAGATGCTTTTTTTGGTGGTAGAACAAATGCTACAGGCCTGTACTACAAACCAAAACCCGGTGAACAAATCTTATACTATGATTTCACCAGTTTGTACCCGTTTGTGAATAAGACCAAGGAGTACCCAATTGGCCATCCGCAAATCATCTACCAAAACTTTGGGGACATAAAGCAATATTTTGGGTTGGCCAAAGTCAAAGTGTACCCACCCAGGAATCTCTATTTCCCAATCCTACCCCACAAATCAGGGGGCAAATTAATGTTTAGTTTGTGTGCAACTTGCACAGAAAAACTGCAAACCACCCCCTGTAAACACAGTGATGAGGAAAGAGCTCTGACTGGGACATGGTGTACCATTGAATTGAATGTAGCTTTAGAAAAAGGTTACAGAATTGTTGAAATCTATGAGATCTGGCATTTTGAAAGAACATCAAATGAGCTATTTTCAGGTTATATGAACACGCATCTCAGACAGAAACATGAGGCCAGTGGTTACCCTGACTGGTGCAAAACAGAACAGGATGAAGAGCAATATATTCAGGATTATGAAAAGATGGAAGGTGTCCGCTTACGACGTGACCACATTGAAGTAAATCATGCTAAAAGACAGATTGCCAAGCTGTTTTTAAATTCGCTGTGGGGCAAGTTTGGTCAGAGCACCAATCACCTGACCACATCCGTGGTGACAAACCCTGAGGATTTATTCAAATACCTTTTTGTGCCCTATTATGATGTTTCCTCATGTGAGTTTGTGGATACAGAGACAGCTGTTGTGACATGGAAAACAGCCAAGAACCACCCCACCAAATCGACATGCACTAATGTATTTATCGCCAGCTTTACTACTGCTTATGCCCGGCTGGAATTATACAGACTACTGGATGGGCTGGGCGATAGGTGCCTGTACCACGACACCGATTCAGTCATTTTTGTAAGTAGAGAGGGGGCGTGGACACCTCCTTTGGGTGATTATTTAGGACAGCTGACAAGTGAGATTCCACCAAACACTACGATAACAGAGTTTGTTGCGGCTGGTCCCAAAACATATGCTTATGCTTTGTCCAACGGGGAAACGGTGCTAAAAGTGAAGGGGATCACGCTAAACTGTGGTAATAGCAACAAGGTTAATTTTGACAGCTTGAAAGATTTGGTAGATGATTCTTGTGTGTCTGGTGCAGAGAGAAAAAAGGAGATTGGGGTAGAGCAGTTGGGGATTGTTAGGGTTAAGAAAAATTGGACCCTAGAAACGCGGGTCTTCCGAAAAACTCTAAAAGTAGTGTATAATAAAAGGTTATTAAAGAGTGAGGATTACTGTACGCTGCCTTACGGTTATGAAGGATGGCAGAAAACATTGCACAATTTGTACATCCTTTCTCCTGTATTATAAGCGGCCCGTCCAATTCTGGCAAATCTTTTTTTATCAAACAAATGTTAGAACATGGTGATGTTGTGTTGTCTCAAATGCCTCAAAATATTGTCTGGTTTTATAGTTGTTGGCAACCTCTGTACAAAGAACTGCTTAATAAAGTTCCTTATATTAAGTTTATGGAGGGGCTTCCGTCTTCTTTTGAAGATGATGATTTGTTTCCGCCAAAACAAATCACTCTAGCTGTGATAGATGATCTCATGGCATCGGCCGGTGACAGCGATCAAATAGAGAAGGCTTTTACACAGTACGTCCATCACAGAAACCTTAGCATTATTCTCATACTACAAAACCTGTTCTTTCAAGGTAAGAAAATGAGAACAATAGCTCTGAATTCCAAATATTTGGTTTTGTTCAGCAGCCCCCGTGATCAGATGCAAATTGTCACACTGGCCAGACAAATGTATCCCACTAACACAAAGTATTTTTAGAAGTATTCCAAGATGCCACTCGCAAACCACATGGGTACCTTTTGGTAGATTTGGCAGCCACCACTCCAGAATCCTACAGGTTGAGAACAGGCCTCTTCCCGCCTGATTGGCCTACTGTTTACACAATGAAAAAGACGTGTAAAAAGCAGTAGCTCAGTTACCCTAGCGCTAGTTCATTTAAGATGTCAGAGAGGGTACGTAGAAATTGGGGGCTTTTAAAAATCTTAGTAAAGGCTGGACAAAGACAGAGAAAAGCCATCTTATGCAATGCTAACAATGACCTGGTGGGGGCAATAGCAGAAATAGCTCTGAACACCCTAAAAGGAAACCTTCCTCTGAAACCTTCACAATTCCGGTCTCTCAAGAGAAAGAAAGGGGTCATTAAAAAGTTGAGTGATAGAAAGGTCTCACTCAAAAAGAAGAAGAAGATCATACTTCAGTCAGGCGGTTTTATCGGGCCCGTACTAGGGATAGCTATTCCGCTATTGACTAGCCTGTTAGCTGGATAAACCATGGATCATGCCGAAAAAATGTACCTGGTGTCGCGTCATCAGATGGAGCAACTACAGGGTAGGCCCCCTACTATGGGGGCTATAGCCACTAACCGGTTGGATGATGAGATGCGTACCATTCTTCAGAGAGCTGATTTGTCTGAGGATGACAAGATTAAGCTCTACAATTCTACACTGCAGAGGTATCTAAGACTGACCAGGCAAAATGAATCTGAAAAGGACAGAATGAATCTCATTTATCCACCGGAAGAGCCTCGACCACTTCCAACTTTACCAGAACAGCCGCCACAGCCATCTCCGCAGGACACAGCGATGGATGAGATCCTAAGGGGCGTGAGCACCCGTTACAGGAAAAATGCAGAACTTTTACTGAACAAAATGAAGCAGCATCAGGACGTCTCAACCTGGGATGATCGTGGTACCTTGTTATACAAAGGGGTCCCTATTCCTGGTACTAATATTTTAGACTTGGTAAAAGGAGCCTCACAACACCGAGCTCCTACTGAGAAGCGGAAACCTAAAGGCTGGGATGACTTTATGAATGCTATGGCTGAGGTGAATGTTCCAACCTCTGTGTTGGGGTCTACAACTGTTAAAGAGCAAATAGAAAAGTTGAAAGATTCTCTGGTTGTTAAGGATGAAGCTGCTACTAACCCCGTCTCTGTTATGACACCCCCTTTTGAAACTCAGAAGCCTCTGATTACCGGTACCCCCTCTAGCCCTTGGACATTAAATCCTAGAAGTAGGTTCAAGTTTGGTGACTGGCTCAATTTGTAAAATGAATAAAAACACAGTGAAACAAGTAAAAACGTGTAAGTCTTTTTCTTTATTTTACAATAAGGCATGCAAGTCTGCATGCATTGGTGACGGTTACAGGTTCCAAGCCCCCTCCCCACCTTTATAGTTTTTACACACAGCTTTACCATTTGATCATTTTTAATATCTGCATTGGAGTACATCTTTAAAATATTTTCATAGTCCACTCCTTTAGTCCGGTTCAGTAGAAAAAACGCACCGTGTTGCCCGCAGGTCACAGCGCTGGGGTGTTGCAGTTGACGTTGGTGAAATGTGTATTTCTCAGCTTGCTGCTCTAGAAACATCACTAGAGAGCCAGGAAAGTCAGGGCTATCCGGCGGTCTTCCATAAGAATCAAAAAATTCACCATATCCAGGAGATGGGAAGTAGAGGGCCAGCCAGTGTTCACCAGGCAGAGTGTGAGGGTGAGTATTTACAATTAATCCAAAAGGTCTTTTGGAGATATGTCTCTGGGGTAGCAGATCACAAGGGTAGACCCCTAGAAAGGCAGTCTTTCCAGAGAACAATTGGAGGAGCTGCAGTGTGTCCATACTCACATATAATCAAAAAGCACATTCCTTGTGTGACTTATTTCAATAAGGTTTTCAAAAATTGCATAGAGAATCATGTTGACGGTGTTGGGGAGGGGTTGTGCAAATCTAATTTCGTCTCTGAGGTTACCATTCTTGATCAAAGAATAGTGCTCAGAGCATCCCTGATCAGGACTCAAGTCAAAACAATACAAGGTATACCCTCGGTTAAACTCTTCCCGGCTGATTATCAGTGGCCTGTCTTTCATGCCTTTGCCTGTGGCTTGCACCATCTGCATGTACTCTCTCACAAAATGACCGTGTTCATAATCAGGCTGAAGAGGCTTTGCGGGGATCTGCTCGCCATCACAATACAGGGCGCAAAAATTGACAGTGCAGTGTTGAAAATTGAATGGGTTTCTTTCATAATCCCCACTAAAAGATGCATTGTCCACAAACCCAATAACTAATTGTTTAGGTAGCTGCCCCAGAAATAGATTTTCCTGAGTACACACAAGGCTCCCTGCAGGAATGCTGTAAACCTTCATCCCCACTCGATCAATGGGGTATTTGGCATTGGAGGTGAGCAAAGCTTCTGCATGGCCAAGGCGCACTCCCGGGGCTATTTTTACATGTTTTACAAAGAGAGAAGCTGCCAGGAGTTGCACTTTATAATTCTCATTGCCATCCTTCATCACACAAAATTCATTTCTGCTTCTTGTGAGTTTGACTTTCACATCAACGCCATTAATCAGCAGTCTCTCTTGAAAAAACAGATCGCTATGCAGTGGTCCTAGCAAATCCCATTTACGACTACCGGCCGTGTGTCTTGCTCTCGCTTTGAAACCGGAGTTCCCAGCAGCTGTCAGTAGAGTACTCTCCATGAGTTCTGAGTCATCTTTGTAAAAACCCCCAGATGTAAATTGGGAACCCAGTGCATCACTACCAAAGTTCAGAATCAGTTCAATCATGGCCCGATAAGAATAGCAATGATGGCTCTGTGTAATGAGCCGATCTCCCAAAGTAACATCCAGCTGGTTAAATAGTGATGCTATAGGGTAGTTGGTCAGGCCCACCCTTGCCCCATCATCAATATCCGTCCCATCCGCCTTTACAATCTTGCAACTCACATACAGCAGAGTGTTGTTTAAATCCGTGTAATGCTCACCATGCCCCGTGATAAAAAATTCCAGGGGTGCGTTGGGTGTTAGCGCTGATAAAGGAGGTATCTCGACATAGGTACTGTTTTCAATACTGGTCTGTGTAGGCGCCAGTTGAAAAAGATCCAGTTCTGATTTAACACATTCCTCTGAAGCAGAATGAATAAATGACATATTGTATTAGAATATGTCTTCCTTGTCACAGAGCTTCCTCTTCTGCGCACGTCTCCTCTTGGTATGACGGGCCTTTTTCACAAGTCTTTTCTTTTTAAGCGGAATAGGCGGGCCCGATGCATAATTCTTCCTGGCTATGAACAACCCTGATCCAGCCTGCCCCCTATCAACACCTTGGGATACAAGATTCCCCGCAACATCTCTGACAATGTTTTTGGCAGCAGATTTCACATGCGGCTTAATGATTTCTAATCCACGCCTCAAAAAAGGCATTGCTTTTCGAAAAAGCCCACGGAACAGACCCCCTAACCCTGTCCCGTCCATAATGGGGGCTCCTCGGAAGCCTGGAAGGCCTCCACCGGCTTGTGCCCTGTAGTAAGCCACGTAGTCTTGAGGGTTTCCGTGCTCCTTGATTACAACCATCCTTCACTTTTCCGAGGCCTAAAATGAAGCTTGACAATCACCTTCCCGTTATAAAAACGCACGTTTTTGTCCTGGTCGGTTTTGATTTCTATAGTAACTGTATCGATGTGATGTTTGCTGACCGGTACATAATGTGGACGGTCATAGGTTATTGTGATGAAATCGTTGTCTTGCCCTTGCACAGGCACACAGCGCAGTACTGGCACATAGTAGTCACCCACTATCTGGAGCTCTACAATGTCTGTGTAAACATATAAGGTGTTGAATCCAGGAAACGTACTTAACAGATGTCCAAGTTCTCCGCTAACTAGAATGGTATGCGGTTCATCACCTTTAAGGTTAATTTTTCGACCCACTGCATCATACTGTAGGGTTGTCTTAGGGCCGTCCTTGGCACTTGATATAAGCTTGTTCATATTTTCTAACAGTTGTCGGATGCTAGTATAGTATCCGCTTCTCAAAGAAAAATGCCATCTCTTTCTCTCATTAGCAATTTCAAAATATCCAGGAGAAATTAATGTGTGCCAACTATGCGGATACTGTATCTCTGCTAGCCCTACTTCCCATGACCCTGGAAGATCCAATGATCTTGCTAATTGTATAGTGAAATTAGAATTTCTGTTTTGGGGGGAAATTGCTGCTGACGCATTGCTGGGAAGGGTGATGTAAAACTCTGCCATATCAAAGATGTTGTACTTCAGTCTCCTTAACCCAACTGTTGAACTTCTCTGGCCATCCAGTCCATTTGACTATAAATTCTCTGTGTCTCCCCCGCCCTCTTTTTTGGATAATTTTCTCTATTCTGTATATGCGCTGTTGGTCAGCAGGAACCTTTTGGAGCTCCTCAAAGTAAAAAGCCCCCTTTACAGGGTCACCAGTGTAATCATTTAATCTATACACCGCTCTTTCCCCCCTTGTCTGCAGTTCTTTGACGATGAATATCTCATCCGTATAGGTTTGCTGATAGCCCTTTTCAAACTTACCCTTCAGTCTGGATACCCTGACATGATCCCCCATCTTAAGACATTTTTCCTTTCTTTTTCTTTTTAAAGTTGCCCCATAAAGCCTCATCCACACACCCCTTTCGTTAGACAAATTTACGGTGCTAGGAGCAGTACCGATGCTACGATGGTAAGAGCTATTGTACCCCTGAATAGTATCTGCTAAAATGTCCACATACCGGTGGGTATTTCTAGCTGTGAAATATCTCCAGAGTTTGTTTTTTAGGGTTCTATTAAACCTCTCTATAACGGCTGCTTTAGTTTTGCTATGAGTGACAAAATGATGAATGCCGTAACGTGCTAAAAGTTTCTTCAGTGGAATATTCAAGAACTCTTTACCTGCATCTGTCTGTAATTTTCGGGGTGCACGTCCTGTTTGAAAGATATTCTGGAAAGCGGATGTAACTTCCCTCCCTGTTTTATCAGATAAAGGGGAGGCCCAGGCATATTTAGATAACACATCGATAACTGCTAAGATGTACTTTTTTCCATGATTCTCTTTAGAAAATTTGGAGACATCTATGAGGTCAGCCTGCCATTGATGATCTAAGCCAGACACTACTGTTTTATTTCTAGGAAAATTAATTCTTGCAGGCTTATGAAGCGTATAAGCGTCTTCCCCTGACAGCCACGTCTTGACTTGCTTCATGGTCAGGTTTTTATCATGTTTTCTAGCTTCCTGAAAAAGGGCATTCACACCTCCATAACTCCCTACACACCCCGGAGTATAATAAATACGACTTAAAAGCTTTTCATGCATCGTTATACTGAAAGACCACTGACAAATGTTCAAGTGTTGACATTAACACAGTCTTTTATTGGTTATACAGAATTCAGAGGGCGCACAGCACCGCCATCAGAAAAATATCCCTCATCACCACTATCAGAATCAGAAGATAAAGGCCTATACCACGCTATTTTATAATACTCTGGCCCGCCTGTGCCCCATAAATCACGTCCGTAGTCACAAGCAAACCAGTCTTTACACAAATTGCAGCTCTTTAACTCACAAGGTAGATAGTGTGGTCTCTGGGATAACTCATAATCCCTGTTACAGTCTAGATCAGAAAAATCTGCAGAAGCTTTCTGACCACGGCGATTATCACAGGAATCTAAAAGCGGGGTGTCTTGAAGTGTTTGCTGTCTAGGTATTACTAATTCAGAGTCTGCAAAATATAAAGCACATTCTGTTAGCAGTGTATCCGCTCCAGCATCATTTACATTATCATAAATAAAAACATATTTACTTAACATTGCTGGGAGATAATGTAGTATCATTCACCATTTCACAGGCTGTCCGGTAAGTACTCTGCATCTCATCGTTAAAGTTACAACACACCATGCTACAGCCCTGTAACACAGGTCTGAATAAAAAATTTTCTTTATCATAACCCCTGCAACAGATTTTGTTGCATTCTGTTGGCTGGGGCCTTGTATCAGAGTGTCCGAAGCTATCTTTTGCTGTTGGTGTAAAAACACCTTTGGAATCAGAGGCTGCCATCTTCAAAAGACTGCTGGGACTAAATCGCTAGCTGTTCAGGCCTGCCCACACAAACTCCCCTGCCCCTTGCAATGACACGCCCTTGAGCATTGCGCATGCCCAGATCACGGGGAGCATGACAGGCCCGGGCATGTCCCTGCCCGCACAAACTCCCCTGCCCCTTGCAATGACACGCCCTTGAGCATTGCGCATGCCCAGATCAGGGGGAGCAAACTCCCCTGCCCCTTGCAATGACACGCCCTTGAGCATAGCGCATGCCCAGATCACGGGGAGCATGACATGCCCGGGCACATCCCACACAAGGCCTACCCCTTCTTTTTTTTTACTAGCAGACAGACAGGCATGGCTGCTTGCTGCTTGCCTCTTGTGAGCCTGGTTGGCTGCTTGCCTCTTGTGAGCATTTTAATTCCTGTTAATAGTCCTTGTCTTTTGCTATAGTGGGAAGGCGGGCAGAATAAATTTTATTCGGGGTACAAATGGCAAAATATGTGTGTTTAGATTTTTTACAAAGGTAAAAACCAGCTGTGGGTTTTAAAAGGGGCTTTGTTTGTTTGTTTTTCCCCCTGCATTCGAGGAAATGCTTTTAAAACCACCTAGACATAAATACCTTTTAGAAAAAAATATCTTTTAGAAAAAAGGGGTTAACTGCAGGCTCTGGCTGCCTTTCAGGGGCTTCTTTTTCCCCAGCTTTTGAGGCACTGATTTTTAAAACTCCACAAAAATTAAAAGCATCGTTAGGCTAGAATGATTAGAAATAAAAAGCCTTTTTTATTTTTTATTTCACAGCTCCCCAAAGTAGGCTTGTTTCCCAAAAACACAGGCCTCTGCTAATTATTCACTTAGCTCTTTTTGGTTTTGAATGTCCATAGAAATAGTCTAGGGTTAACAGCTCCCCAAAGTAGGGCTTGTTCCCCAAAAACACAGGCCTCTGCTAATTATTCACTTTACTTAGCTCTTTTTGGTTTTGAATGTCCATAGAATTAGTCTAGGGTTAACCTAATCATGTACCCAGAGGATTGACTGCCATCTTGATGGGATTAGGCCAAAACGTCACATCCGGAGGGTGGGGGCTGAGCACGTCACTTCCTTTTAGGGCTGTGCCCTGTTGACGTAATCAGCACGTGGGTTTGTTTACTTTGATGACGTCACTGATCAAAAGTGCTGATAATTTTCATTAAAAAAAGGTATACACTACTTCTACTCAGGTTCAACCCTGCTCGACTTTTTGACATCAGGCAAAGAAAGCTTGTACATTCCTACAAACTGAAAGCTAAATGAGAAAAGCAGAATTGTTTCAAAAATAACCTGGCACAATTTTTGAATATGTTCATGAATTCTCCAGGAATTGAGCTGGATTCAAGAGAGATGTTGTCTTTTAAAAGGAATTGTAGGGAAAAACTTGAAATAGTTTAATCAGCAGAAGCATATGTGCTTGATTCAGCAATGTGTCATTAAATTCAGTGAAGCTCATGTTCTCTCCCTCCTTCAAACTGGTTCACTTATGATGCACACCACTGTAATGAGACATCAATTCTCCAAATTCTCATCCAGCCATTCAAACCTGTTGTTTAGACATTCTGGACACTGTAGTCTCTATTCTGCCAGACTGAAAAATACATTGATAACCACTGAATGTATTTACTGCAGGCTCCGATAACGCCATACAGATCTGTGCATATTGTATATAGATGTGAAACCCTGTACATTCAGTAAGACTTACTCCTTAATAATTAAGTTTAGGACTTATAGCTTAATGACGTCTGTTTTTCTATATTATATCTTTTCAAGTTACTCGTGCATAGCGACATCGTGAGATATAGTGCAGAATGTCACTCATCCTAAATCGCGTTGAGACAAATATTTAATATCTCTATTAGATACTCCAAGTTTGATATTCAAAGGGAGACACATCCTACTCGCAAAAGCATCGGAATTCTCATTCCTACCGAAATGGCTGTTCTTTAGGTGCAGGTCCAGCGCTTTTTGTCCTTCTTCGGATGCCGTCTCCCGTGACGTTGGTAAACCAATCAAGAGTGTGGGTTTGAAAGCCTGCGAGGTGATCTTCCTGCGCGGGAGTGAGAGTCTTTCCCCGAACATGGAGGACATAGTGGGCAAGTATGTATCCCAGAAAATCAGTAAGACCCGCTGGCGACCCGTATCTGCCACTGCCTTGCAGTCTCCCGAGATTTTCGCCACCGGCTCGTGGGATAATGAGGTAACTCGGACGCCTCCTGACCGTCGTTCCTCCTTCCTCGGGTCTTTTGACTTTTCCCCCCATAACCATTTTTCGGTTCTCCCCCCCCCCGTCTTCTTCTGTGCCCTCCAACTGTCATGATCGCGAAAACTTGGTGTGTTTGCTTTTCTCGATGTGGAGTATTCCTGAACCATAGTCGTGACTTCCCCCTAGTTGTTCAGTTTAATCCTAAAACTAATCCCTATTTGCTTGTGCAGTACTGTTTTTGTCGTTGGAGAATAGACCATTTGTTTTGCTTTAGCGAAGCACCACGTGGCTAAGTTTAAGAATACTTAGTAATTTTAAGCGTAAATGCTATTGCGTTTCTTTTTAATTTTGCCTCAGAAATTGTCATCTGAACTAAATTACTCCCATTTTACTGAAATTTAAATAGGGATACACTGGAGATAACGGAAGGTCAAATTAATACTAATTGATATCTGCCTTTACTTTAGAAATGTAGCACAAAACAACTATTTTCAGAGCTACATATATTTCTGAAAATTTTTATAGAGCATCTTAATTGACAGTCTGTATGCAACATAAAACCTCTCAGTAATTATTAAACATACAACAAAAGATATAGTACTTTGTATGCATCATGGCATCCGGCCCTCTCAATTCCTGGCAAATAGATGGGGAAGAAATGAAGGTAGTGACAGATTTTATTTTTCTGGGCTCAAAGATCACCTCAGATGGGGACTGCAGCCAAGAAATTAAAAGATGCTTGCTCCTGGGGAGGAAAGCTATGGCAAATCTATACAGCATACTAAAAAGCAGAGACATCACCCTGCCAACAAAAGTGTGTATAGTCCAGGCCATGGTTTTCCCAGTTGCAATGTATGGCTGTGAAAGTTGGACCATAAGAAAGGCTGAGCGCCAAAGAATTGAGGCCTTTGAACTATGGTGCTGGAGAAGACTCCTGCGAGTCCCTTGGACTGCAAGGCGTTCAAACCCGTCAGTCCTAGAAGAGATCAACCCCGACTGCTCTTTAGAAGGCCAGATCCTGAAGTTGAAACTCAAATACTTTGGCCACCTAATGAGAAGGAAGGACTCACTGGAGAAGGGCCTAATGCTGGGAAGGATTAAGGGCAATAGAAGAAGGGGACGACAGAGAATGAGATGGATGGATGGAGTCACTGAAGCAGTAGGTGTGAATTTAAATGGACTCCAGAAGATGGTAGAGGACAGGAAGACCTGGAGGAATGTTGTCCATGGAGTTGTGATGGGTCGGATACAACTTCGCAATTAACAACAACAACAACAATGCATCATTATCTTAGATTATCTTTTCTAGATTATTTGAAAATGAGAAAATAGCAAGGCAACTGTAGAATAGCAGTGAAAGCTTTGGGCTCAGAGTAGGGAGATCCTATCTGTCTTGTCTGATAAAACTTGTTCTACATCTGACATTTCTTCAATAACATCTTTTGGGCATAGTCTATACATAGACTATGTACATAGCGATGTTGTTGATATTGTGGCTACTACTGGTATTTTCTGATAGTATCCACAACCACAGAAACTCACCTGGTGGCTTTGGTGCTGTCCTTTCTCTCAGCCCAACTTACTTCCCTGGATTGTCATTATGGGAAAAATAGAAAATAGGAAGAAAAATGGTAAATTGAGTCCCTATACAAAAGATATATAAATCTAATGAAGTACAAAATAGTAATTTGATAAAAGATGAAGACATATTGTTTTATTAACATTGTACAAGAATATATATTTCTTATAATTTTACAGGAAAATAAGATTTCTGTTTGGTCTGTTGGAGATTTTTCAGGCTTGGCCCTAAATGGTGAATATCATGGAGAACCACATTTGCTTTGTGATATCCAACATAGTGGTGATGTTATGGATATGCAGGTAAAAATTGTATAAATACTTTTTAAGAGGCCTCGAGACATGCATTATCTTTGCTTTAGAAGCTTCAAGATATTACTGTTGCAGCCCTATGAAAGCAGGTTTCCAAATTGTTTTTTGCCATTATAATTGATATATATACTCTCACATAAAAATGCAAACTTTATCATGCTAAATGTTTTTTCACTACAGATGAAATCATTTATTGTGCTAACATACTAGATTTCCCCCTCCCTAGTTTTTGGATCAGGAGAGAATTGTTGCTGCTTCATCTACTGGGAGTGTGACCATTTTCCGGCATCATCAAAATAATCAGGTAAATGGTATTTGTTTTCATTATCAGAAAAAATGATACAAAGGCTACTTATACAAGGAAACTTGAATTTAAATCAGATAAGCCACTATCTGAACTGTGAAACTAGATCTTTCTTCCTTGCCCTCTTTGCCAAATACATTGTTCAAAAAATGTTAAGAAATCCTGTCTTTCACAGCTTTATTTTGTATATTCAATTATTTTGCAGTTCATTGGTTCATCTGAAGCACTATGGAAGCAAAACTGAATTTCTGTCTAGAATAATTGGGTAGTCTGGTATTATTGTATGGTGCCATGGAGCTATTTTTTTCTACAATAAAGTTTTCCTGTTTTTGAAATTTACTGTATGCAAGATTTATTAACTTAAATCCATAGCCAGGTTGTTCTGAATCCTAAAAGAATAATATAGAGATATAAAATTTCTAATTGGGCCATCTTAATATAACTTTAAAAAAGCAAGGGTGAGTATAAACTTTTACAGTTGGTCCCACTGTATATAAAAGGCTTTGTCAGCAAAGGTAAGACTCTTGAGTTGACTACATAGACATATTCTCTACCACTGACAGAAAGTGAGTTACAGTTTATTGTAATTGCAGTCTTTTTGTGTGTGTGCTTTTTTTTTTTTTTTTTAGTTCCTTGTCTTGCCCACAGCCTTGGGATTTCAAAATGTGTTGCAGATGTCTAGAATTGACTTGTGCAACACTTATTTTGCTAATAGTAGGTTGCCAAGATATTTTCACAATATAAATCTGAGTCTAAGTGCACAGTCTGAAATAGTTATTAGAAAAAGGGAATTCTGGCTTTGCATATGTCTATTAACCCAAGCAGAATAATTGAGAACTACATGGTGAAAATCATTATTATAGTTGTGAAAATGCAATAAATGTCCCATATATATTATATTTCATAAAATATACATATTATATTTTTATGAATCTTAAATTCTATAATTTCAAATATTGCAGTTTTATTTTCTATTATTAATTTGTATATATCACTTGTGCTTAAGTCTAGACAGAAGTAATACTTTGCTTGAAGCAACCTTGTAATTGAACATTTTGTGCAATTAATGGGTAGATTGACTCTTTTTTCTTACGTTTTAGACTCTTTCCATAAATCAGAAATGGGAACAAGCACATTATTATGATCACTCCTGGGGAAGTGCATCATGCACTGGGATCATTTGCAATAGCCCTGAAATTTTTAGTATTGGAGAAGATGGTAGGATAAACATGTTCACCACTGACCATAAGGAAGCTGTACGTACTATAGGTAGGAAGATAAGACTAATAATGAAGGCAGAAATATATGCCAACATATTGCTATAAGGTATCTTACAGGTTTTTCTAGAAGACTTAGAATAAAGATAGTATCAGTTTACTTACTTTTTTAGCAGGAATTCAATTTTCACTTTATAAATTTAGAAACCAAAGGGTTATTTTATTGGGATCACAATTGCCATGGCACTTAAAATACATTGGTATTTTACTAAATGGAATGATCTGTGGCACATTCCTAAGAAATTATATGGCAACAGCTTCCATGAATAGAACTTCAACTGATCTGCTGCTTCCACCTAAATTTCAAATAATTCTGTACTAGTGACCACTAGATTCTAAATCTCTTTTCCTCTTTTCAGTCTTGTGTTCTGATTGGACAGAAAATATTGTATCTTCAACCTTCATACAACAGAATACTGTATAATTGTATCACATAGATTATATGGAAAGAATATACCAATATTTTAAAATTTTGTGAAATACTGTTATTGGCATTGTAAAGCTAATATTTGCAGTATGCAGAAAATTTGAAGGTAGCATTGTTTTCTCAACTGAGCAGTTATTGTAATATTGTGATTTATTGGAAAGAGTGCAATGTAATGTACACTTTAAAGGGTTTGCTCTTAGTTTAGGGCAGTTGATTTCTACCTGAATCCTTTATTGCATTAAAATTCACATGTATAGTTGATGCAAGAGATATGGAGATAGTACTCAAACTTGAGACAATGTAATGCTGTACTTGCTAAGCAATTTCATTCTGTAATATGGCTGTCACCAAATCTTGATAATTTTTTAAAGAGGCATTGTTAAGTATGAATACTTATTTTAATTTCTTGTAGATAATGCTGACAGCAGTACACTCCAAGCAGTGACTCGACTTCGCACAACAGAGATTCTGACAGTCAATTCCATTGGTCAGCTAAAAATATGGGACTTCAGGCAGCAAGGAAATGAACCTTCACAAATATTTTCAATGTAAGCGTTTTGCTTTCATATAAAAAGCTTTGATGAAGTCAAGGTTGTATGATAGGGATGTGCGAAATGCCTGAAGAGCTGATATTAGGCAGTATTCAAACTGAAATGTATGTTTTGGAGTTTTGTTCCAGATGCAAAATGAAATAGGACTGTTTTAATCTGTGTAACATTTGTTTACATGAGAGTGAGAAAAAGACAAGGTCATCAGATTTGGCTATGGGGAAGTGAAGGAGAGAAAGGAAGGCACTGGTAAGATCAGGCAGAGCAGGCATATACTGCGAGCCTGTTCCTTGCTGCCACAATAAGGAAAAGGGGTATAAACCACGCCAGTGGCAGCCCAGGAGACGAGAGCAGAGGAAAACACTGGGAAAATCTGCAGGCTGGAGATATGCCAGATTGAAAGCTCTCAAGGGAGAGAGGTGGTGCAGACCAATTTGCCAGTTTAAAACTACTCTGGGATCCTTCTGGATTTTACTTCAGCTAAAACTCAGAACAACAAAAACCTGGTTTTATTTCTGCTAAAATGTGGCAGTCTGAAACTTTTCAGCAGAAATTTTGAGGGCATGACAGTTTGTACATAGCTTCCAGAGTTTCAAATAGTGTTTTGACTACAAACTTTGTGATTTCTTAAAATGTTTTTCCTATGCAGGACAGGGGAAAGAGTACCACTACATTGTGTTGATAGGCATCCCAATCAACAACATATTGTTGCTACAGGTAGTCAAGATGGAATGTTGAGTATTTGGGATGTAAGACAAGGCAGCATGCCAGTTTCCTTATTAAATGCTCATGAAGCAGAATGTAAGTACCTAAGCAAACAAGATAACTTCTAATGTAGTAGTAACAACTAGGGGAACAATCTTTCATCACACCAACAGTGCTTGAAAAAAATATAATTTATCACCCATCTCACTGCAAGGAAATTCTGAAGAGCTTACGTTAAAAGCAGTAAAACCATGTGTGCTTATACACACACAAAAGAATACAAAATTATGATTAACAGATGGATGTGAGCAGGATGCGCAGCAGAGAGGTGGGATCTACTATTAGTCCATTAGGGCCCAGTCCAACTGGCAGAGCCAGGTTTTCAGGCTCTTACAGAAGATCAAGAGGGCGAGTATAGATCTGGGGGCAAGATGTTCCAAAGAGCCAGCACCATAGCAGAGAAAGCTCTTCTCCTGGACCAGGGGTAGGCAACCCAAAACACTCAAAGAGCCACTTGGACCCATTTCCCATCGAAAACAAAACACCGGGAGCCGCAAAACCCTTTGATATCTAAAATGAAGATAACACTGCATATATCCTTTTTTACCTTTATTATAGGTGTGTGTCTGTGTTTGTGTATGTATGTATGTGTGTGTGTGTGTGTATATATATATATGTGTGTGTGTGTGTGTGTGTGTGTGTGTGTGTACACAAACAGGTAAAAAAGGATATATGCAGTGTTATTTTCATTTTAGATGTCAAAAGGGTCTCTCTGTCTCTCTCCCTCCCTCTCTATCTGCCCTTGGTCTGCCAATCCTCTTCCCCCACTCTCTTTCTTTCTCTCTCTCTCTTTCCTCTCTCCCCCTCCCTCTCCCCTATCTGCTGCTCACCTGGCAAGCTGGCTTCAAGCTGTTCTCCAAAAAGCTCAGGGGTAAGCAACCTCGGCTCTTTTATGACTCATGGATTTCAACTCCCAGAATTCCTGAGTCAGCATAGCTGGGCTAGCTAGCTCTCTCCTGCCCTTCCTGCTTCCTGCAGAGACACAGCAAAGGGAGGAGCCCCACTTAAAAAGCTTTTCAGCTTGTCGGAGAACACTGTGAGTCTACTTTCTTTTACACACACACACAAACAACACACACATACACACACAGAGAGAGAAGCAGGGAAGCACAATTGCCTCTCTCTGTCTCTGTCTCTCTCTGCAAATGGCAGAGGAGGCTGGGAGCCACAGGGAAGGCTCAAAAAGCCACATGCGGCTCCGGAGCCGCAGGTTGCCGACCTGTGTCCTGGACTCTTATCAGTCAGAAATCCTTGACCAAAGGGACCTGCAGCATGCCTCCTCTGCTAACATGGGTGGGGCATTGGAATGAGATGGTTCCTCAAGTAATCTGGATTAATGCCATGCAGGGCTTTGAAAGTAACAACCTCTACCTTGAATTGCATTGGAAGCAAACTGGTAGCCAATGCAGTTCACAGAACAATGGTGTAACATGGGCCACTCTAGGGGCCCCAAAGACTATGCATGCTATTGCACTTTGCACAAGTTAAAGCTTCAGAATGCTCTTCAGGGTAGCTCCATGTGAAGCACATTGCAGTAGTCCAAGAATTAGATGACCATGGCTTCAGTGATTGAGTGCAGGGACTTCTGAACCAGGAAAGGCCACAACTGATGCACAACCCAAAGTTGTGCAGAGACTCTCCTAGCTGAGACTGCCATCTGCTCTTCAAACAGGAGTCATGAGTCCAGGAGAACCCCCAAAGTGCAAACAGGGTCTGTGTGGGGTAGTATGACCCCTATCCTAACCTAAAGATGTCAAAGTCCTGGACCTTGAAGCTTCATGGACCCAAAGCTATTGTTTTGCCAGGGTTCACCATGGACCATGGTATCCTTTTTACTATGGTTCATAGTATTGAAGGCTGCAGAGAGGTTAAGGAGAGCAAGAATGCACTACCCCTATCCCACTCACTACTCTCTCCCCATTAGTGTGACCAATGCTTTTTCTGTTGTTTCTTAAGCTTTTCCCAGGAAAGCCCAAGTTAATAGTGTATATACTGGGCAGAATCCACTGGATGAAAAAGTCAGGGGAAAAAAAAGCTGGGATTCCAGATTTAATCAGATTATGGCTAGGTTCACAAATGTGCTTCGATGGCTTACTTGGAATTTTACTTGGAATTGAAAGATTGTAAAAAAAAAAAAACCCGCTGGTTTAGTTGGCATAGTGACCTAAGTCATGATTTTTTTTTTAACCTAGCTAAATGTGGTTTATTTAATAAACTGCTAAGGAGTAAACCAAACAATATCATATCTGGAAGTAATTATTATTCTTAGTCTAAAGCAGGGGTCCTCAACTTCCTGGGCTGCAGTTCAATACCACTCTGGCTTGTTAGGAACCAGTCCATGCAAGCAGAGGGCAAGCAAGCAAAGCGTCATCTGCACATATGCGGGATCTAGATTGTGTGTGAAACTCTTTCTCCCCCCACCCCAGCCACCCGGGTCTCTTGTGCCAGAAAGGTTGGGGATTGTTGATCTGTAGGATAAGCATTAAACAATTTCAAGATGTCCTGTGCTAACATAGAATGTAGGAATATGCTAATAGAAGGCATTGACTGATAATTTCTTGGGTGTTTCTCTCATGTATTACTAGTTCGCCTTTCTGTACAAAATTAATTTTTAAACATTTGCTACCGTAAAGTTGAAATGTAAATAACTTTTTTAGAATGTTCTATCTTTACATATTATGTTTGCCATGTATTTACTTTTACAGTATGGGAAGTACACTTTCATCCTTCCAACCCTGATCATTTGTTCACTTGTTCAGAAGATGGATCTTTGTGGCATTGGGATGCTTCCTCTGATGTGACTGAAAGAAAATCTTTTCTTCATACAGGTAAGATTTATTCAAACTTTTGATTAACTAAATAGGTATTTCATGCTACTAGCAGACTAGGATAGAAATAGCAACTTTTCTGGTATTGTTGCACAATATTTCTATAGTTAACTTTAACATTTCTTGTATTTCTAATGTAAAATGCTTTCATGTACTGTACAGTGTTTTTCCATGCTGCCCACACTCCAGATTTCTGCAAGTGGAGAATAGAGAAAATGCACATAAATATTAAAATAATTGCTTTTGGATTAACTAGAATAGATGTGAGAGATTCAGATTCAAAGGGCAAATGTAATTTGAAATGTGCAGAAACAGCATCTGTTGGAAGTATCTTATGTATCTTTTCCTGCAATTGTGCACCAATTGTGTAAATCAAGATGAGGCTGCTTTAAAATGCTATATGAACATCTTCTTGTGCCAAATCACATTTTGCAAGGAGCCCTGGTAGTGCAGTGGTTAAATGCAGTATTGCAGGCAAATTCTGCCCACAGTCTGGAGTTCGATTCTAATAGGGCTCAAGGTTGACTCAGCCTTCCATCCTTCTGAGGTGGATAAAATGAGAACCCATATTGTTGGGAACAATATGCTGATGTTATAAACCACCCAGAGAGTGCTGTAAAACACTATGGAGTGGTATATAAGTCTAGGTGCTATTGCTAGTGCTATTTTAGCCTTCAACTCCAGATATCTCCATAGTTTTAATAATAGCCTAACTTGAAATGAAAAGGCAGTGAAAATGATTAAAATTATTCTAGAGCAGCAAACTGTAAACTATTTTTTGACAAACAGCAAAGCCAAGTATTTAAACAATATTTAACAATACATTTGCCTTACATTTAAATAATTCTCATTTTTTTACTTGAAGATAACATTTATTTCTGTGTTTTATTTTAGGTGGAAGAAATACTTCATTTCTACCTCATTCTACAGCTAATCAGTCCATAATTAATGCGTGGTTAAACAATGATCCTACTAAAGATCGCATTGAGATTACAAATTTAAGTTCACATTCAACTTTATCGATAAACAGTTTAGATGTGTTAGGATCATTTCTTGTATATGGAACTGACACAGAATCTATTTATGTTAAGAAGGACCTCTTTGTATAGCCTTATTTTTCCCCAAACAATGTTATTCTGTAAATTTAGATTTTTTTTCCTAAAAATTGTAATCAATAACATTCTCTAGAACCATAGTTAAACGAGGGTCATAATTTGGAGTACAACTGAACATAATTCATGTTACAGATTAAGCTTGTTAACAATACATTTCTGTAATTTTTCAACAGTAATATTTTTATATTAAAACTTTCCATTTATGCATTGTTTATTTAATTACTTTGTAATTACACTGTCTTTTTCAATATTATTTCAACTATTCTCTAACATAGATTAGATTAATTAATTGCAAGTTATTTAGTACTCAGACTAAGTATGATATTAACAAACTGGCTTGTAGAAGTATTTCCCTTGGGATTTTTTGTGACACTTATTTTTATTTGAAAGGTTTCTCGTTGATACTTGAATAAACTGTTGAGAAACCAAAAAATACCTTTATTCAGTTGTTATGGTGCTATGTTGTTTTGCTATATACAGACAGCTCTCCAGTTAGTGGCAATTGGATTGGGATTCCTTTCAGTAAGCAAGTGTGGTTGTAAAGTATAACATTACAAGGCAGCATTGCTTACTGATAGCAACTTGGTTGTCATAAGCCCAGGACTGTGTGTGTTTTGTTAAATGGGAATGGGTGGGAGGTAAGGTGGGTGTATTTGGAGTGCCACAGGTAGATGCTGTGGAGCACAGTGGATCAGCAGATGCCACAGGTGGGTCAGGGAAGGGCTGGCAGAGGCTGCACGCAGGCTGCTGCAGTTGCATACAATGGAGTATTGCTTGCTACAGAATACAAGCTCATTGAGATTTTATATTTCATAGCAGCTTAGGAGAAAAAACAAGAGTGACTTACTGGGGTGACCTGAAACCTTCTCTGCCAGCTTTCCCCGTTGACTTTGCTTGCAGGAAGCTGGCAGGAAAGATAAATGACAATTGGGTAACTACGGCTCAATGTAATATAATCATAAGCCAGGCACCCGAGTTCTTGGAGTGTGTTCACGGGAATGCTGCAACAGTTGGAACTTGTATGCTGCCGAGAGTCACCTGTGAGATGGTCCATATAAATTTGATTAATGAACTTTTCAAGAATCAGTTGTTAATATCATCTTTTTCGGTGCCACTGTAACTTTGAAAGGTTGCTCAGTGAATGGATGAAAGCCAAAGACTACTTATAGATAACAGGCATGCTTTGGGGAGTTATGAGAGTTTCCCTGTAGGAGTGAAGGGGATCAATTAAGTGAGAAAGCGGAAGATTCCTTAAAAATACACTACGCAAAAAAAAAAGCATGAATCTAAGCTAAGTTTCCTTGTTAAAACCCTGGGGATGAATTCGAAGGACAAACATGCAGCAGCAAAAAAGGGGAAGGTTCTTAGCCACGCTTGGTTGGCTCATTTCAACATATGCAGCCAACCTCTCCCAAGCGTAACCACGGCAAGCGATATCCAACCTCCGATCCTCTTCGCTTGGCGGCAGTCTCATCTGGGCATTAAAAGGCCTACTTTACTACACGGTGAAAAGCAACAAAAAAAGGAAAGGCCATTTCCACTCAACATATCTTTCTGGGACTACACACTGCACATTGTCCTAAGACGTGGTAGGTTTAATTAGCCAGAGTATGAGATTAGGATGCAATACTAATCGGGGAACATAAACGTTGAGTTTATCGCATTAAGCCAAAGCACAACCCTAGCCTATCTCCACACTTCGCAAATATTTCTTGATTGCTCTTCACGGAGCTCTTTCTGTTTGACCATGCAGACTCGCCCCGACCACGATGAGCACCAATGGGCAGAGCCTGCAACCTTCGTCCCCGACAGACGAGAAAACTCTCCAAAGCGCTCTGGGTTTTCCCATTCCCGGGATGGGGGGGGGGGAGAGAGAAGGAGGAGGAGGAGGAAAAAGAACAAGCCGGCGGAACACGCAAAGGAAGTCGGGAAAAGGTTTCATATCCGGGAATCTTGGGCGACAAACCCACCGACAAAATGGCGGCCCGGAACTGAACCCCCCGAAAAGGGGGATAGAAATTGAGGGGGGAGGGGACGAAGAGCCGGAGCCCTTTACGCCAAACGTGTAGCTGTCGCTGGGAATCCCCGTCGTCGTCGTCACCTTCCTCCGGTGTGCTGGGCTAGAGGCGCTGTCAACACCGCCTTTTCCCCCCAGGCAGGTGGGTAGATGGGTTTGCTTGGGCTCCGCCTCAGGGAAAGAAGTTTGGCGGCTAGTTAATGAGGAAGGCCTCAGAGACGGGGCACGCCTTGGCCTAGGGTTTCATGACACTCTGCTGCTTTGACGGGAATCGTCCCGACTCCTTTGTGTTTCCACCCGCCCATCGCTCGGGTCGCCTAAGATTACTTCGTTCCCAGTTACGTCGAGCTCTTGGCCTTTACGTGTCTTACGCTTCCCTTACTTTCCCTGAAGTCTAGATCATACGGTCTTGTAGGGTTTTAAAAAGCTTTTTTTTTAACGTACACCGTTGTTCTTTATTTGCTTATTGCTGTTTATTTTATTTTTAAATAAAGGCATATCGCAATTTGGGGGGAACCGTCTGACGTTCTCTGTTACAATGAATTATTTTACAGTTTATTTTTTTTAGATAGTTGTCCTTAGCGTAGTAAAGATAAGGTGAAAAATGTTAATTTTATAAGGCCTCTGACATGCTTGCCTAGTTATGCATTTTACCAAGCTTCATAATAGTAGTATGTGCTTTGAATATTATAAAGGTTGAAATCTTATATTTATAATAAAATAGACCATTGTGTCTCCTGTAGAAAAAGGATATGAAGGAAAAGGGAAAGTAAAATGTATTCAGATATATCAGCCCCATTAAAAAGAACAAAATGTGGTTCTCTGTTGTTTTCATGTTTTATAGTTACTTAAATATGTTAAAATAATACTAGCTTTAAAGGACATAATGATTGTTTTAGAATAGGTTTTAATAATTAACTCTTGCAAAAGCAAACAGTATTAGTTTTGTCCTCCAAATTCATAATATTCCACTGACATAAGTTTTTGAATTTTTATCATTGCTTCATATTTTTTTAACAATGCAATTTTCCGTTTATTCATAAATGCCTCCTTGCATTAACTACATATAGGCTGAGAGCACAAATAGTCTTTAGAAACTAACAAACTGATTAATGCATAGTAATACATTTATGGTGCACTTAATCAGCTATATTGCTGCAGAAGATTAAATGATAATCATATGAGTTAGGCAGCCATATAAGTCATGTGAGTAAATAAATCAATGAATAAAATTATGTGAGGTTTTCTATCAATATATATATATGGGATTGTTGTTTGAACTATAGGTGGTACTCAACTTACAACCACAATTGAGCCCAAAATTTCTGTTGCTAAGTGAGACAGTTAAGTGAGTTTTGCCCTATTTTATGACCTTTCTTGCCACAGTTGTTAAGTGAATCACTGCATTTATTAAGTTAGTAATGGTTGTTATGTGAATCTGGCTTCTCCATTGACTTTGCTTGTCAGAAGGTTGCAAAAGATGATCACATGACCCCAGGACATTGCAACTGTCATAAATATGAGTCAGTTGCCAAGCATCAGAATTTTGATCATGGGGATGCTGCCATGATCATACATGTGAAAAACGGTCATAAGTCATTTTTTTTCAGTGCCATTGTAACCTCAAACAGTCACTAAATGAACTGTTGTAAGTAAAGGACTGCCTGTATTCTATAGATGTTTCATTGTTATCATTTTGATTTTAATGCCAGCAGAGTCCAAGTGACTGGATAATTTTCAGTGCAGGTCAGTAATACACGAATAAATCTGGATAGGCACAGTGTGAATTGTTTATCTAATTCTAGCTTGGTTCAGCGTATGAAGCACTAAGTTGTGTTGAATATTGACTACAAATTTGGAGACGGATGTGACTTTCTTCCTTGCTTCCTATCTATTTGCTTTCTCTTTATGTGGTGAATATGCATGGTGAAACCTGAGGGCAAATTCTGTCTTCTTTCTTGCCACTATTACTCATTCCAGTCACTATTTGTTCACTCTGAAGACAAATGAATATATATTGACAAAGGAAAAGAAACAGCGGAGCATCATGTTTTTGTAAAATAAAGATAAATATGTTTTACTAAGCAGCTTTTAAAAGATTTATAATGTACAGTACAGAGGTTTAACTTAAAAATACAGTAATTTAATTAAAACACGGTGAGAAAGGCCTCAGTACACTTGATATCTAGGATGTGAACTAGATGTACTTGATATCCTGCCTGTTTCATTATTCTACCATTTTATTCATGTTTTTAGTTAGTAACTTTCTCTGAGAGTATAGCCAATTTCAGGTAAGCATAAAATAACTTTAAAATATATGTATGTGTGAAAAAAATAGAAGTCAAATTAATCTTCATTAGAAACCATTTATCTATTAATAAGTTTTTGTGCCTTTAACTTGCATTATAACAACATAAGGTGCCTTCAGGAAAATGTGTTGCTATATTAAGGATTGCATTTTAACAATAGTTTTTTTTCCATACTCTGGTTCTCAATATAAGGCCAAAATACTCTTCTAGTTAAACTTGAATTGACCTCTGAATTACCCCATAGTTTTGTTACAATTTCTGATGGATAATGGGCAGAAATGTGATACTATATTTAATTATAACTTACCACTATTTTTTAAAAAAATTAATCAGTTCATGGGAAATCTGCAAAGTAGATTTGATACATTGTGGTTTATTTATTTTTATTATTTAAATCTCCCCTTTCATGCAGGAAAACTAAAAGTATAAATAAAGCAAACAGTTAAAATATCATAAAATGTGTTTAAACTATTAAAAATAATTTAAACTAAAACGTTTTTTAAGAGAAAAGAGATAGATACATTATACAGATTATGTATCAGAACAATTCATTAAAATAGACATGTCAAACTCGCGTCATCACATGATGTCGCACAATGTATTGGAACTTTCCCCCCATTGCCGGCAAGGGGGTGGGCGCAGTTTCCTCGTGATGCATCCAGTCCGCGAGCTGGCAGTTTGACACCCCTGCATTAAAATGTCCTTAGTCTCTAAGCATAATGATGAAGGCCTTCACTTATATTTCTTCCAGGCAATGGAATGTCTCTCTTAGGAATTATATTTTCCCATCTCTTTTGGAAAGCGAATGAAGATTTTTCTCTTAAGTCTTCATTTGCTTTCCAAAAGAGATGAAAAATACAATTCCTGCAAGAGTCATTCCATGGCTTGGTAGAAACATAAGAGAAAGACCTTCACCATTATGCTTAGAAAGTAAGGGTATCTTATATTTGCCGTTCTACTATATCTTTTGTGTAAATATAGTTTACAAATTAATGCTAAGGAATAGGATGGACAGCTGAATTTTTCTAATGTGAATTAAATAGCTCATTATATCAGATGGAAAGTGAGAAAAAGGTCTCAGTCTTAAATTGAAAAACAACATAAGAATGCTTATTAGGAATATAATATATTTTAATTATATGCATAATATGATTTATATAGAGAGAAAAAAGTAAAAAACATTCTAATAATATTTTCTTTCATTTTAAAATACACCTATTGTTTTAATATAGGTGAATTGAAAATTGTATGAAATGGGAGGGAGGGAATGAGTAGAGGTGGCATTCACCATTTTGCTATATCTTCTAAAGAGCCACACGGCATTCCAAATTAGTTCTTCAAGACTGAGAACCAGTCTAGAAAAAGCAAAGAAATGCACGAGTAATCAAAACCACTTTCCAAGAGAAAAGCTCTACTGCATACAGGTTTTTCTGTGAACAGAAGAAGCTCTTTAGTTTGAGAAATGTCAACTGTCATCCAGCCAGTGTACAGAAATGTGATGCACATCAAATTAGGATCTTAACGTTGACTGAATCGGTTGTGCTTTTTTCCTTATTTCATATACCTTCTCCTTCAGACTTTGCTTTTAAAAGTATCCTTGGCTTTAAAAGCAAACTCCAACGTGACCTAAGATGCCTGATGTTAAAAATAAACACCTATAGTGTGTAATGATAATTGTGTAGCTTTACTAACAAAATATTTTAAAATCTGTTAATTTTTTTCATAGAATACAGTTACTGTCTATAAAATATATACAGTGCATTCAGAGAGTATTCAGACCCCCCCTCATCTTTGTCAATTTCATTATGCTGCAGCCTGATTCTACAGTTGTTGAGATTCACTTTTTTTTCTCATTAATCTACACTCAGTACCCCATAATGACAAAGTGAAAACAGAATTTTAAAAATGTCTGTAAGTTTATTAAAAAGGAAAAAAACTGAAATATCACATTGGCATAAGTATTCAGACCCTTCACTCAGTATTTTGTTGAAGCACCTTTGGCAGCAATTACAGCCTTGAGTCTTTTTGGTATGACGCGACAAGCATTATACACCTGGATTCGGGGATTTTCTGCCATTTTTCCTTGCAAATCCTCTAAAGCTCAGTCAGGTTGGATAGCGACTGTTGGTGGACAGGCATTTTCAGATTCGTCCAGAGATGTTCAAGAGGGTTCAAATCAAGGCTTTGGCTGGGCCACTCTAGGATATTCACAGAGTTGTCCCTAAGCCACTCCTGTGTTGTCTTGACTATGTGCTTAGGATCGTTGTCATGTTAGAAAGAGAGCCTTCGGCCCAATTTGAGGTCCTGAGCACTGTGGAACAGGTTTTCATTGAAGATGCCCCTGTACTTTGCTCCATTCAGCTTTCCCTCAGCCCTGACCAGTCTCCCACTTCCTATGAGGCAAAACACCCTCATAGCATGATGCTGCCACCACCACGCTTCGCTGTTGGGATGGTATTGGGCAGGTGATGAGCGGTGCCTGGCTGCTTGGTTTAGAATTGAGGCCAAACAGTTCAATCTTGGTTTCATCAGATCAGAGAATCTTGTTCATCACAGTCTGAGAGTCCTTTCAAGTGCTTTTTTGCAAACCAAGCAGGCTTTCATGTGTTTTGGACGGAGGAGAGACTTTTGTCTAGCCAGTCTACCATAAAACTCAGATCTGTAAAGGGCTGCAGTGATGGTTGTCCTTCTGGAACTCTGTCCCATCTCCACACAGGACCTCTGGAGCTCAGTCAGGGTAACCATCTGGTTCTTAGTCTCTCTCTTACTAAGGCCCTTCTCCCGTGATTGCTCAGTTTGACCAGGCGACCAGTTCTTGGAAGAGTCCTGGTTGTGCTAAATGTCTTTCATTTGAGACTTATGGAGACCACTGTGCTCTTAGGAACTTTCAGCATATCAGAAATTTTATTGTAGCCTTCCCTGTATCTGTGCCTTGCAATAATCCTGTCTCTGAGCTCTACAGGCCATTCCTTTGACCTCAGGGCTTTTGCTCTGGTACAGTATGCATTGTCAGCTGTGAGGCCTTCTATAGAGAGGTGTGTGACTTTCCAAATCATGTCCAATCAATTTAATTTACCACAGGTGGACTCCAATCAAGGTGTAGAAACATGTCAGCAACAGTCAAGAGAAATGGGAGGCACCAGAGTTAAATTTCAAGTGTTGTTGCAAAGGATCTGAATACTTATGCCAATGTGATATTTCATTTTTCTTTTTAATACATTTACAGACATTTCTAAAATTCTGTTTTCACTTTGTCATTATGGGGTACTGAGTGTAAATTAATGAGAAAAAAATGAATTTCAACAACTGGCTGCAGCATAATAAAATTGACAAAAGTGAAGGGGTCTGAATACTTTCTGAGTGCATTGTTGAAAATAAATTTAACAAGGAAAATAATAAGGGGGCAATGGCTCAGCAATTAAAGACACTGAGCTCATCAGTTGGAAAGCTGACAGCTCAGTTCAAGACCCGAATGCTATGTGACAGGGTGTGCTCCCATTACTTGCACCAGCTCCTGCCAACCTAACAGTTTGAAAGCATGCAAATGCAAGTAGATAAATAGGTACCACTTTGGTGGAAAAATCACAGTGTTCTGTGCACCTCGGTGTATAGTTATGCTGGCCACACGGCCATGGAAGTGTCTTCAGACAGTGCTGATTCCCTCAGCTAAGAAATGGAGATGAACATCGCCCCCTAGAGTTGGAAATGACTGAACAAAAGAAACCTTTACCTTTAATAATAATCAATTACAATACACGGAATTGTATTTACAAGATTCTGATGGTTAGAAAGGAACATTTTAGCTGTTGGCACTATCTCCCAGTATTAGAAATGAAAGAGTTATATCAGAAAGAGAATGCCTCCTAGTATAATTGTTGCAGCTGGCTACTAGTTGGGGATGGACATGGATAGAAAGGAGCTATTGCGCTGGTTGTTGGCTTTCTAAAGCGATTAGTCAAAGTAGCAGTAAAATTTATACAACATAATTATTATGCTCACAGTAATAAAATAAGTTGCAGTTACTAATGCTTTGCTATTTTAATATCACATAAAGGCAAACATATGTTGAATCTGACAATCCCTCTAATTTGAACATTTATATCACATTTACGGATTAAATAAGCACTTACTTGGATAATATTGTGTAAAATATTCAATCTCCAACGAAGCCAAGAACTACTTTCCTAAACAGAATCAATTTTTTGCAAGATGAGAGACGGCTTGCAAACAGCAATCAATAGCTATGCATAAACGGGCCTGTCTTTTTTGGGAATCTTTAACCAGGTCTCGAAAGGTTAAAATGATTCTTCAGCAGGAAGGAGGCAAGTGTCTGATGAATTTGGCATGGGTATCTGCTGCATGTCATAATATGTTCAGAGATAGTCTTCATACCCAGTTCTTTTATTATTCTAGATTTGGTTTGTAAAATAAAATGGGTTAGTTTGTTCAGATTGCAATCTTATAAACATCAAATATTAAGTAGAAGGAAATTTGCTTTTAAACCAAATATTTATAAAAAGGCGATAAACATAAAAGTTGAATAAAACATTTTCTAATAATGTAACAGGGTTTTATTATTCTATTTAGAATGACTATTATTCTATTCTCTTAGACTTGAATGGATGTATGTACTACTGGAATCAAGATCAACTGTGTATTTTGAGGTTGCCATTCCACTGATTACAGTGTTAAGTATATTGAAAATCTTGGTTAGAAATTATACGAGTTCATGAAGAGAAGCGAGAAACCAGAGGGATATAGACAAATGAGGCCTAAAACATTTCCTGCCAGTAATTACACCACCAGCAGCCGGCAGATGTTACAAGAAATACGAGAGAGCCTTAGAAATTTGCCTAAGCCTTCAGATGCTACAAAAGTTGAACAAAATATGGGTAAAATACCGACTGAAGATCCCAGACAAGGTCGAAATCCCCCTAAGTTTGTTACCTACCATAAAGCTCTGCAAGAAATTAGAAATTCTCTACTTCCTTTTGCGAATGAAACAAATTCTTCAATCAGAGGAACATCAGAAGTTAATCGTCAGATGTTTCAAGATCTGCAAGCTGCTGGATTTGATGAGGTAAAATATAATTCCTAGTGTGATATCAAATTGGTAATAGCACAAACATTTTTTGAGATTTTTGGGGAAAGTACATTCAAAAATTTGTGTTCTGATTAAGATTCTGTTGTTCCCCTGTGCACGTTATTTGAACTTATTTATTACTCCCAAGTTACATTTCTTTATTTGTCATATTCAGATAGATGCCCGTCCCACAGGCAAGTGACTCTGGGTGGCATACAACAAACTGCGAGTCAGCCCCTTGATTTAAGAATAAATGCAACTGATGCATAATACAAAGTTGAGCAGAAGCCCTCCTAGCCACTACTGCCCCCTGTTCCTTGAGCAAGAGTTGTGAGTTTAGGGAAAAAAAACCAGATTGCACACAGGGTCTGTTTGGGGCAGTGTGACCCCATCTGGTACCAAAGAAGATAGAGTCTTAGAACAGGTGGACCCAAAACCTTATATCACTCAGTCTTGCCAGAGTTCAGTTGAATCCTATTGTTTCCCATCAAGACCCTCACACCCTCTGTGCACCAGGATAAGATGTCCACAGAATCACTTTATTCAACCACAGCAGAGATGTATAATTAGGTATCATCAGTGTACTGGTGATACCTTACCCCATGGTGGTGGATGAGTTCACCTAGCAGCCTTGTGTAAATGTTGAATAAGAGTGAAGAGAAAATCATCCGCTCGACATAGTAAGGATCAAGAGCGAAATCTCCCCCCCAATCACAACCATTTGGAATTGACCACAAAGGCGAACCAGCAACACACTATGCTGCTCAGCCCCAATTCTCTGAGTCAGTCCAGAAGGAAACCATGTTATATAGCATTGAAAACCACCCAGGGATCAATTATCTGAACAGATTCATAATATCTCCTTATTTTAAAAGTTATTGATATGGACAAAGTCTCTCCAATTGCTACATTAGAAAAAAGTGAAACAAAATTAAAATAATGAGACATCAGAGGCAGGAACCGCAGTTTTATCAAATTTGAATGGATTTTATAATGTATACTTTAGATATATGGTAAATTTATACATGTGCAGTATTTATTTATATTGTAGATCTTTCTTGTATTTTTGATATCTTTATTTGCATCTTGGATTTATGTTAATGTGATTACCTGATATTGTTCATTAATCACTATTTAATAAAAAGCGTGGGGAAAAATCTGTCACAGATAGGTTACTGGGTTTTGCTTTTGGGCAGTGCAAGATGGAGGTGAAGCATCTGATCTTAGTGTTTAGAAAAATAATGTGGGGTTGTTGTTTTTTGTTTTTTTTGTATAATTTGAGATTCATCCTGGCATGCTAATGTCATCTTGTTTTGTAATGACCACATTTCCAATGCCATTGATACTCAGATTATAGCAATATTGCATTGTTAGGAATAATAGCACTAAGGCTTTACATTTTCAATCTAATATTAAATACAGTGCTTCTGACATTTTTTGTTATGAATGAATAAATATCTTATTGGGATTTTTTTTTTGTATACTCTTCCCATCAATAGGACATGGTTGTGCAAGCTCTAAGACAAACCAATAGCCGCAGCATAGAAGCAGCCATTGAATTTATAAGTAAAATGAGTTATCAAGATTCTCGTCGAGAACAAATGGCAGCAGCAGCATCTAGACCCCTTACTGCTGGCCCCAAGCCCCCAGGTATGCACGTCCATATATACTCTTGGAAAGGAATTTGTATGTTTTCAAAACTGATGACAAGAGGGAAATAATTTGAAGTAAGAGATACTGACTGAAAAATTAAAAAAAAATAATGTTTTTAACATTTGTAGTTAAAATGAAGTTTTTAGTTGCAACTTCATTGGCAGATAAAGTATATTGAAAGGGGAACACCAGCAGGATACAGTAGTATAAAGGTACTTCTCTGCCTTGTTCTTTACTCTTCATTTAACCTCTGTTTCTCATTATTTATGTAAAAGAGGTAGAAGAAAGGTAGTAAAGTGAGAAGATTGCCAAAGATATTGTGTGGGCAAGCTGCACAATAAAAGGTCAGCTGCGCATATATAAACATAAAAGTAAGGCCTATTATTTTCCTTTCCTAATAAAAACTACTTATGGAAAAGAACCTAGAATAGAGGGGAAAAGAGGCACTTCGCTTCTTTACTCAAGCTGTATCAAAAGCATGCTCATCTTGTTGAATATACTAATGAATAAAAATTGAAAAGGGCCAATTTAGGACAAAGAATAGGAAGAAGACAATTAACAGAATCCTTTTGAAGCTTTTTTTATTGCAAAAAATATTTAGGATCAATGTTGCAGTTCTCTACGCAGATCATTTAGGAGTGCCACATGAAGTCTGGGTCCTGGGACTCAACATTATGATATGAGTAGTACAGCTAGTCCTTGACTTACGATGAGAATTGAGCCAAAATTTTCTGTTCTTAAGCAAGGAACTTGTTAAGTGAGTTTTGCCCCATTTTACAATCTTTCTTGCCACAGCTGTTATGTGAATCCCTGTAGTTGTTAAGCTAGTAACATGGTTGTTAAGTGAATCTTAATTTTGCTTAATCGGTGCTGACAAGCATTGATTTTGCTTGCCAGAAGGTCACAAAAGATGATCCCAGGACACGGTGACCATGATAAATACTTGTAACTTCAAACCATCACTAAACAAATGGTTGAAAGTCGAGGACTACCTATATGCACTTAGATTAATTGTTCCACATCTCATTTTTATATCAGTTCATTCTGGGTGTTTTGTTTTGTTTTTTTAACATCAGAAACGCTTACTTCTAATCTTTTATAAAATTTACTATTCCAGAATTTTAAAATGAGTAGTAAAAAAAATGTGCTTTTCCTTTTAAAAAAAGCAGGAGGAGCAGTACAGCAGTCAGTTATCCGTAGACAAAGCTGGAAAGGTTCTAAAGAATCTTTGGTTCCCCAGAGACACGCTTCTGCACTGGGAGATGGCCTCACATTTCATTCAGAAAGCCCTATTTCTCAGGGTGAAGTAGGAAGACCATTATCTGGATCTGGAATAGCTGCATTTGCCCAGGCTCACCCTGGCAATGGACAAAGAGTGAACCCACCACCTCCACCTCAAGTCAGAAGTGTTACTCCACCCCCACCCCCTCCCAGAGGAACACCTCCTCCTTCCTGGGAAGCAAATTCTCAAACAAAACGGTATTCGGGGAACATGGAATATATGATATCTCGTATTTCTCCAGTGCCTCCAGGAACATGGCAGGATGGTTATCCTCCCCAAACTATGAATTCATCATCTATGAATCCTTCTGTCCAGGGACAAAGAGGTATTAGTTCAGTTCCTGTTGGTAGGCAACCAATAATCATGCAAAGTTCAGTTAATAGCAAATTTAGTTTTTCATCTGGAAGGAGTGGAATACAAAACGGCAATTGTCAGGCTGAATATATCGTTCATCAAAATATCATGCCCGGTAACTCAGCAAGTCGCCAACCACCTCCTCCTTATCCAATATCTCCAACAAGCCGACAAAGTCCTACCCTTTTGCAGATGCAGACAGGAGGTCCTGCTCCCCTTTCAGCCTATCCTAATGGGAACATTTCTCAATCGATGATGGTGCCAAATAGAAACAGCCATAACCTAGAATTATATAACATAAACGTTCCGGGAATTCCAACAACCTGGTCACAGTCATCCTCTGGAAATGGACATGACATCCCAGTATGGCAATCCAATATTCCAGTCAGGTCAAATTCTTTCAATAATCATGTCGGAAACAGACAAAACCATGCTGCAAATTCACAACCTTCTGCTACAACAATTACAGCCGTTACTCCAGCTCCTATACAGCAGCCAGTAAAAAGTATGCGTGTATTGAAACCAGAACTGCAAACTGCCTTAGCTCCTACTCACCCGTCTTGGATTTCACAACCAATGCAAGCTGTCCAGCCCCCCTCCTTTTCCGAGGGACCCTGTACAATTGTGCCAGTCATACCATCTGCAGCGGAAGGTGGAAATTATCAAGGACCACCCCCTCCTTATCCAAAGCATTTATTACATCCAAATCTAACTGCCACCCCATATGAAGCTATAACAAAGCCTGGCAAAGAAGATCAGCCTGGGTTCCCTAAGGAAGAGGATGCTGAAAAGAATGAGAACAGTGAGACAATCGATAGAGAAAAGAAGCAAATAACAACTTCCCCTGTTCCTGTTAGGAAGAATAAAAGAGACGAAGAAAGAAGGGAATCCCGCATTCAAAGCTATTCTCCTCAAGCCTTTAAATTTTTTATGGAGCAGCATGTTGAAAACATACTCAAATCTCATCAACAGCGACTGCATCGTAAGAAACAGCTTGAAAATGAAATGATGAGGGTAATTTTTTAAAATTATTTCTACTTTACTCTTGTTTTGCATGGAGTATACTTTGAAATTATAATATTACCATTGCATTATTTATTTATTTATTTATTAAAATTTATAGACCGCCCCACTCCCGCAGGACTCTGGGCGGCTAACAATAAAAACACAATATAACTTAACAAGACAAACAATACAGTAACATTCATCCAGGGGTCAGATTTTATAAACCCCAGGCCTGCCAGAAAAGCCAGGTCTTAAGCAGCTTGCGGAAAACCAACAGGGTGGGAGTGGTCCTAATCTCCGGGGGGAGCTGGTTCCAAGATGTGGGCGCCATCACAGAGAAAGCCCTCCCCCGCGGCCCCGCCAAATGGCACTGCTTGGCCGACGGGACCTGAAGGAGGCCCAGCCTGTGGGATCTAACTGGATGAAGGGAATTATGAGGTAGTAGGCAGTCTCGCAAATAGCCTGGCTCTGAGCCATATAGAGCTTTAAAGGTAATAATCAACACCTTAAATTGGACCCGGAGACCAATAGGCAACCAGTGCAGCTCGCGGAGGATAGGTGTAACGTGGGTGTACCGAGGAACACGCACTATCACTCGCGCGGCTGCATTCTGGACCAACTGTAGTCTCCGAATACTTTTCAAGGGTAGCCCCATGTAGAGCGCGTTGCAGTAGTCCAGGCGTGAGGTGACAAGGGCATGAGTGTAAGGATAGCCTCCCGGTCCAGGTAGGGTCGCAACTGGTGCAACAGACGAACTTGTGCAAAGGTCCTCCCAGCCACAGCTGTCAAATGATGTTCCAATTTCAGCTGTTTAGGCTTAAACAGTAATTGTTCAGGGCGCAGTGACTCTGCATGTTAAAGACTGGAAAACCCATAGCTCAGGTTTCAGACCTAAGCACGGTATGACAGAGTGAGCTCCCGTTAGTTGCCCCAGCTCCTGCCAACCTAGCAGTTCAAAAGTCTGCAAATGCAAGTAGATAAATAGATACCACTTTGATGGGAAGATAACAGTGTTCTGTGCACCTTGGCGTATAGTCATGCTCGCCACATGACCACAGAAATGTCTTTGGAAAACGCTGGCTCCCTCAGCTAAGGAATGGAGATGACCAGCGCCCCCTAGAGTCAGACACGACTGGACAGGGAAACCTTTATCTTTACCTTTACTAAATGGTAATAGTTTACCAGCTTTTATAGTGCAATCCTATTGAGTCAGTCAGATTAAATTCTTAGATATCTTTCTGGCGGCATGATTGTGTTATAGTCAGAGAAATTGTAAACAAGCAGGCTAACAGGAAGCTGAAGCAAATCAGCCATGGGGGGGAGGGAACAAATCACCAAATGCATTATATTTTTATTTTATTGCTTATAACAGAAAGTGCTTATGGGAGTGTACATGGGGAGATGAATAACTATATTTAGAAATCTACCAAGAACATAGTATGGAAGTGTGCCAGAAACTGGACCAGGAAGATTAGGGATTTAATAACCCACGCGCAGACATGGGCTTGACACTGCCAGAAAGTGCTTTCCAAATCTGATATTTGCAACTAATTATTTTTGCATAAAGCTTAATGAAATTGGGGGTTTGTGGGACCTTGTGTACATATTGGATAGTTCAGTAGAAAAGGGATATCACTATAAGTAAGGGTGTGTTTAGCATTATTTGTTATAATATAGAACAGGGGTATCAAACTGCCAGCCCATGGGCCGGTTTCATCATACCGGAGCTGCGCCCACCCCATTGTCGGCAATGGCGAAAAAGCTCCAATACGTCGCGCGACGTCACATGATGTTGCGAGTTTGACATGCCTGATATAGAATGACTCTTTTATGAATGAAGGCAAATATATATATCCCAGGATAATGTTGCAGGATCCAATCTGGATTGGTGACCGGAATCATGAGGTTTTGCCTTCTGAGCTTTCAGGCTCATGCTGGGGCCCATCTTCAGGGAACTTCTCTCTGGCCAGAGTTCTCTGAAAACGGGCTCCAGCACGAGTCCGAAAGCTTGGAAGACAAAGCCTCTGGTCCTGGTGACCGACCCCGATTGGATTCTGCAATGTCTCTTGTTCATTATTTTTTAAAAAAGATCTAACAATTGATTTTCCAATAAAAATAAGCTGCTTTGAATTCTTACTTTTTCGTATTGGAAAAATAGTGAAATTGCCTCTATTTTTTGATTGCACTAAAATATAAACATTTCAACCTCAATTATTTTTAATTTATATTATATATTTGCTGGGTTTGAATTTCTGTAGAAGTGCCATTTTAATTACAGTATTTTCTAAAATTCTCTGGTAAACTTCATCCTTATGAGTAGGAAGGTAACTGATGTCTGAGTCAGTTAAATTTCTTGTTCTTTCTACATGTTCATTCTTAGTCTCTTTCCTTTTCACTTTCACTAACAGCTGGTTTAAACTATTAAGGTGTTGGAAGCTTTCCTGACATCTGTAGCCTTCGTTACTGGGTAGGCAAGTAATATTTTGGAGACAAGTATTTTATTTAAAGAATAGCATGGATCCTTTCTTATGGGACTCTGCATGCTTACATGCATTTAAATTAAGCATGCTTTGTTTCACTGTACTTGAATGTATTTATATTAGATCACTAATATCGTGTATCATTTATTTTTATGTTCTACAGTAGTACAAGGACAATAATACAATTACACTTTTTTATTTTGTTTACATTGTTCAGAGTGGCTGAATTGTTTAGTAGTCATTGTGCCAGATATTTATTGATGCAAATGTTTATTTTAAGATTTTCTTAAATATAATTAAAAATAAGATTATTGAATGAAAGCTAGAAGCTGGAAAATCATATGGGAAGAAAATAAGTGCATTTTTCTAGTAAATAGATGATATATGTCTCTAGACCAGTGGTTCTCAACCTGTGGGTCGGGACCCCATTTGGGGCCAAACGACCATTTCACGGGGGTCGCCAAACAACACAGTCCGCCATTTTTTTCCCCTTTTCCTTAGCTGTGCTACTCCCTTTTATTCTATTGGCTTTTGAAAGCCAATATAGAATAGACTCTCTTGAATAGAGTCTAATTCTATTGGCTTTCAAAAGCCAATAGGAATTGTCCAGGCTGTCTCTGCCCTGCTGAGCCCGCCAAAAGTCCCATTCTGCAAACGGTGCTGCACCAGTTGAGTAGTCCTCGACTTACGACCGGTTGAGTAGTCGACTTACGACCGGTTGGGGGTCGCGGCATTAAAAAGGTTGAGAACCACTGCTCTAGACTCTAGCCTAACTGACAATATAAAAATATTTGTTGGAATGTCAGTCAAATCTTCATTTTTTTAAAAAAAATGGGTCTTTTAAGAATAGTAGAGTCTTCTAATTAGTTAATCTAGTTTCACCAGTGGAGTTCCTTGCTAAAAAGTTGTCCTTGAATCTTGAGCCTCTTTGTGCATGGCTCTTGTGTATGATTCTGTTTATAATATCTCATTTTAACATTTTGTTGTATATTGTTCTGAAGTGTTTTGATGGTTTCCTAATACGTTACAATAAAATAAACTGAAATAATAAAAATGAGAGTATTATTCCCTGACTAATATTGTTTACTTTTCTTAAACAATTTCTTTTTTTTCCACTATCTTTTTTTTTTTTTTTTTACATTTGTTGCACAGGTTGGGTTATCCCAAGAGGCCCAAGATCAAATGAGGAAAATGCTATGCCAAAAGGAATCCAACTACATTCGTCTCAAAAGAGCCAAAATGGATAAATCAATGTTTGTTAAAATTAAGACTCTTGGAATTGGGGCATTTGGAGAAGTCTGTTTGGCAAGAAAGGTCGATACAAATGCTTTATATGCAAAAAAAACTCTTAGAAAAAAGGACGTGCTTCTTCGAAACCAGGTGGCTCATGTTAAAGCTGAAAGGGATATTCTTGCAGAAGCTGATAATGAGTGGGTAGTTCGTCTGTACTATTCTTTCCAAGATAAGGACAATTTGTACTTTATAATGGACTATATTCCAGGAGGAGATATGATGAGCTTGTTAATTCGAATGGGAGTCTTTCCCGAAAATATGGCCCGATTCTACATAGCCGAACTCACCTGTGCGGTTGAAAGTGTTCATAAGATGGGCTTCATTCATAGAGACATAAAACCTGATAACATTTTGATTGATCGTGACGGCCATATCAAATTGACAGACTTCGGACTTTGTACTGGCTTTCGGTGGACACACGATTCCAAATACTATCAGAGTGGTAAGGCAAGCAGCTTGTCCCAAAATTATCTTTATGCATTAGATTATTATCACACAGAACAGAAAGATGTTAGTTTGCATTGTATTTTCTACCAGATAATTTGGCTGGGTATCATAACATGCTGTTAAGTAATTATAAATGTAATCTCCCTCATTCATTTCAGAACATAGGAAACTGTAAGTGAATTTGGGATTAGAATCTTCCATAGCATCATCATGATAAAATTCTTTTTCAAAACATATTGAATACTGCTTTTTAAAAAATTACATCAGAAATCTCTAGTAGAAAATACTAGTATATATATTAACTTTCACAAGACATTCCATTGCAAACTTCATACAAAAATAAAATCAAATATCTTCCTATTGAGAATAGGAAGATAGTGTGTATTTGTGTATATGATATTTAAAAATATAAACATTATAATTTCTGAAGTTTAGCTATTTGTTTAGCACATGCTTGAATATATTTAATTTCAGGCTTTTTGCCAACCATAACTAGAATTAATTATTTTTTTTTAACAAATTTTATTGGTTTTTTTAACTTTTACAACAGAATGCTCAAGACACACTGTGGTGGTTAGGTGATCAATCATCCAAAAACAAAATCATATAATAACTCAAGTTAAATGTTAAATGATATAGAACAACTCTTGTTCCCTCTCTATTTCCCTCAAATAATATAACCTATTTAACATAATCCATTTCTACATTACATATCTATAAATCCTAATCCTGTTTTGAACTTTATTAATTTACAGTTACAATAGTCCAATTTAATCTTAGATAAACGTATTATCACTTCGGGTATCCCTTCTAAAATACTAATCCAAATATATTCTAATTCATAATCTCATAAATCATTGATTTTATCACAAATCTCTCTTATTTCTTCAGATAGCATTTAAATCTCATTCAAATAATTATCATGTCTAAAAAAACAGAACACACCTATTATTACACAAAACATCATCTTGCTAACTTAACACACTCAATTAGTTGTTAAAGCAATCCGAATTTCTAAAAAACCTCTTTCATATTCTTATTCTCATTCCATTACAAAATAATTTTCATACAAATAAACATATTATTCCAAAAAGTACATTCTTACTCTGTTTAACATATATATTCTAATAATCACAAATTTTCAACTCTAAATCTTAGTCCTTAAATCAATCCATATTTTTCAAAACCTTTTTAATCCATTACATATAATTTTAAATTTCTCTTTTTAGTCTTATTCTGGCTTTCTTTTTATGCCAAGAAGGTTTCCATAACAAAGCCTCTATTTCAGCAAATAGATCTCCCGTTATTGCTTGTAATGTCATTTGGATCAGTAAAAAACCTCCCATCCTCTGTTTTTAATGCCTGGCTCCTGTCTGTTGGATAAAACACTTGATCATGTCCAATTTTATAATTAGTAGATAATTATCAAAGTTGTTATAATTCTCCAACAGTTGTAATTTCAAGTCCATTTCTGTTAGTTTTGCAATTGTAGATAGTTTAGTTACAATCATTTTCTGGTCATCCAAAGTCTCCATAGGTTGTATGTAAATTAATTCGTCTTCTATTGCTTTTTGGTCTGTAGAATAATCGAATAGAGAATGAAGGTGAGTTTGTAAGTTCACAGTAGAATTTCTGTTTATTATTTCTGCAGTTCTCTCTCTTATTTGGGAACATATTTCCTCAGTAGCTTCATAAATTTTTTACAGTATGAGTTTACAATTGAGTTGTGAATATGGTTTCTCCATTTCAATAGTAACACAAACAAGAAGCGGTTGCAGTTTTAAATTTCTCCATAAGATGTCCTCAGTAAACTATGGAAGTCTCTTCCAGACATCAAGAATGAGATTAGCAAAGTCAAAAAGCTATGAAATCTCTTTTCCGGATTCTCATAGAGGTTTTTTTTTTTCAAACAATAAAGATTTATCCCTTTAAAAAAATAAATCCAAGACATAGGAAAACAATATTCTCCAGCTTAGAAGATATAATAATAAAGTTTTATGATAAGGATTTTTCCAGGGCCCCCAAGTAACCAAAAATAAAAATAGTCAATAAAAAGTTTTTTCCTTTGTTATGGAAAGCTCTTTTCCCCAGATAAACAAAGGCAGCTCTTTCAAAGCAGGGAAGTAATTCCAAAAGGCTTTTAACAGGAGAGTAGTTAGGCAAAAAGAGAGAGGGAAAAGTCTCACCAGGATCCTCCACAATGGTTTCTTAACGCTTAGATGTTCTTTTGACTTTCGGCTGGAGCAGCTAAATGATTGGCCATGTTACTGGCTGATCTTTTCTCCGTTGGCCCTGAGGAGCTGCCTCGGACTGCGGAGGGAGCTGCCTCCTCCCCCTGCAATCAACGAGAGTCTCCTCCTCGGTAGTCACCCCTCCAGGGTGACTTTTCGACCCAATTAAGGGTCTGCCGGCAGAGGAAAGGCAGATAACGAAGAGAGAAGCCTCTTCGTGTACCTGCAACCACTGCAACCCAAAACCGGAAGTCTCAACTAGAATTAATTATAATGGTATAATTTTTTTCCCTTTTCCATCAAAAGTAAAGCACCAATAACTATCTTTTGAATTTTACAACTCAGATCTGGTAGTCCTAGACTTGCTTGGTGTCTAGATCATAGAATTAAAATAATTTGTAAAGGCTAAACAAATCAGGCACTGATAACATGTGAGCTCCCAATTTCCAAAAAGTCAAAGTTAGAATTAAGAAATGTATAGGTTTTTTTAAAAATATATTAAGAGAAAACTTCCAGCTTTATGTTGGAGACCACTAACAGAAATTTAAGGATTGCTGGTGTCTTTTATTTGGTCAGTTACAAACACTCTTGCATAGTCATTATTATGTTAAAATCCTAGCTTTTTCTTTTGTTAGACAGTTATTTCTTTAACCTTGAAGTGAGAAAAAAGAGTCCAGACAATCTTTAATAAATTAAAAAATGCTAGTATTGCCTGGGAGTTGGCAATAAAATGCTCTATAATTAATAAATAGCTCATATCCGCTATTATCAGCTATTTTCAAATTTATCCCAAAGTACAACTTTGTCATATAAATATAGGTAATCATCATAATTTCCATCCGAACATCTATACATGCTTTCCAGTCTGTAATGCCTAGAGTTTTTGCTAAAAAAACAAAAAACATCCAATCTCCTGCCAGGGTATCGGAAGGATCTTATTATGATTTTCTAATTGTGCCCATAATATTTTTTTTGCTTCATCATTGACATTTCATAAATGTCAGAATATATGCTAAGTGATAAAACTGTAATATTTCTAATAATTCACTAATTGTTTAGACTTATGACCATATCAAATAAAATGAAAGTAAAATACAGGATCTAACTCCAGGATAAAATAGATAAAAGTAATACAGTAATAAAATAATAAAATACATATATGGTAAATACAGGGAATCAGCGTTCAGATAAATACATCATCTGTTCATTATAACGGGTTGTTAGCTGAGCTGCCTTAACCACAAACTTAGCAGTTCTGCTTACAATGTATACAGCTAGTTCTCAATTTATGACCATAGCTGAGCCCAGAATCTCGATCATTGAGCAGAGCAGTTGTTAAGCGAGACATCACGTGACTGCTTCATTTGACTGCAATCCTGGCACTCTGGTTGTGGTGGTTAAGCGATTATATGGGTTGGAAGAGATTCTGGGAGGTTCCATTCAGGCCCTGAAATATTGTCCCTGCCGAAATGCAAGCAGGATTTTCAACCGCTGAGGAAGATCCAGTCCCACACCGCAGCCTGGACCAGCCTTCCCAGGATTAACCCCACCAAGCTGAGGCACCCTTCACTCCTTAATTTACTATTCTGCCTCTTGGCTCTACTTGAATTTCAGTTCCCTCTCATATTTGGGGACTGGCTGAACGAGCTGCCTGCTGAAGGAGTTCAGCTCCCTCTGCATCCAAAAGGGAAAGCCTTTGGCAGGATGCAAGTAGAGAGCTCAGATCTTCAGAATGTGAGCTGTTTCTTCACTCCGCTGAAGGAATTTAGCCACCCTCTCCATAGGTAAGGGAATGCAGAATGGAGCTCAGATTTTCAGGGATCTGAATTCCATTCCTTCACCCCACAGGAGGATGTCAGCTCTCTTCTATGTGTAAAAGGAAATGACTTCAGCGGGGTGCAAGAATGAAGTTCAGATCTTCTGCACACAGAAGGTGGGATGCAGGAACAGAACTTGGATCTTCAGCCTCTGAGCACCATTTCTTCACCTTGCCAAAGACTTTTAGCTCCTCTCAACAGGCAGCTGACAGCAACTTGCAATCTTCCCTGCCAGCTTCCCCATTGACTTTCCTGGGAAATCAGTAGAAAAGATTGCAGAGGGCGATCATATAATTCCGGGACAAGCACCCAGATGGCAATCACATGACTGCTTTTATAACAGTCAGAAATGTGTTATGGGCCATAAAATAATCTTTCCCAAGGGCATTACTGTTGTTAAACGACCATAAATTGAGGACTACCTTTATGTTACAGCACTGTAATCAGCCTTGTTGCAAATTAATGACAGCCTGAGTTGTAGTCAGTTACATTGTGTGAGGTGAAACCAAAATAAATAAATAAATGTTTCCTTACAGCTAGTGCTACAAATGCAGTAGACTTCTTCAAAAATAACATTGATGGAAAGAATTGAAATATTTATAAATCCCTGCTATTTCCTCATTTAAAAACACACATTTATCACTTGTCTAATTTAGAACAATTTTAAGATCTGATACACTCTGAATTGGGTTTCTCCCCTCTAATATTTTTAAATTTAAGAGCTTTATTTGTTAATTTATTTGCAAAATTCATAATTGTACCATGTCAGTTATGCATGCTTGTACAGATAAATAATAAATTGTAATCTATTGAATTACCGAGGGGCTGTATGCGTACATTATGACATTTTATTCAAGAGTCCTTCCAATTCATTATATTCTTCTTGGATAGCTCCATATAATTGTTTATCAAAGAAAAAATCCTCATAAATTTAATCAAAATGCTGTAATTCATTTTTTAAATTAGATACTTTTTTTAAAAAAAATCATACTTTTTAAAATAGATTCTGTGAAACTTGATTGATTACTGGAGCTTAAATATAATATTTATATTTGGACTTTTTGCATGTTAGGTGACCATCCCCGTCAGGACAGCATGGATTTCAGTAATGAATGGGGAGATCCAGCAAGCTGTAGATGCGGAGATAGACTAAAGCCTCTTGAACGTAGAGCAGCACGTCAACATCAGCGCTGTCTAGCACATTCACTTGTTGGGACACCAAATTACATTGCACCAGAAGTATTATTACGAACAGGTAAAGCTTTCCTTTTTTCCTGTAGTTTGGGATGCTAAATTGATGGCTAGATTTTGAAAATTATTCCTTAAGAATAGACATGGATGGTGGTCTTATCTCCAGATACAAGCAAGATACATGAAGGATAAGCAAGAATGGGGAATTAACAGACAAGATACGGGATTAGATAAAATACTGCTAGGCCCAGAGAAAAAAACAAATAAAGAATATTTATAAACACCTATTGTAATATAAGCTATATGAGGAGCAGGTTAAAGAAACAATGGTGACATGGGCAATAGATCTAGGATATAATATAAATTCAGATCAATGGCAGCAAGTATAGGAGCGAAATAACAAAATCACAGTGGCGACATCATATAAAGAAAACCTGTATAAGATGGTTTACAGATGGCATCTCCCTCCGGCCAGATTAGCCAAAATATATAACGGATATTCATCTATGCATTGGAAATGTAAAAAAGAAAAGGGCACCTTTTTTCATGCATGGTGGACATGTAGAGAAGCACAGGTGTACTGGCGTATGGTCTGGGAATGGGCAATAGAAATGACTAGGCAAAACATTCAATACAAACCTGAGACATTACTATTAGGAATACTAGAGAAAAATGTAAATAAAGAGGACACATATTTAATTATCCATGTGGTTACAGCAGCAAGGATACTATTTGCTCAAAAGTGGAAAGCAATGGAAGTACCGAGTGGGGAAGCACTAATAAAGACATTTATGTATTGCGCAGAACTAGATAGGATAACTAAAAGATTAAAAAATCAGGAAGAAACAGAATTTTATCGAATATGGAATAAATTTTATAGATGGAGGGGAAAAAAATGGAGGTCACAGTAAAGAGATAAGTTGAGATAGAGACCAGAAATGTATAGTTGTATATAGATATATTATATGAAATTAATGTACAACATGGACTAAGATGTCAGTCAAAGACGATTTACCATGTTCAATGTTTTTAATCCTTTTTTTTCTTTGTGCTTAATAAAAAACTTTAAAAAAAATAGAAAAGAAAATTATTCCTTAAAACAATTACTCTTAACTACAAGGAAATTCCACTATGCTGCAGGACTGTTGCCAACACTCTTAATTGTGTTGACACAAAAATTATAAATTACATTAATTTAATATGTAACAAGTACAGTCGTAGGCCTAAAAAGTTGTAAGGCCTAAAAGTCAGATGTGCTAGATGTTTCAAAAATACTGTTCTGCATAATAGCTAGTGCATTCTTGGAATGAAATTTAGAATTACTATTGGTCTGTGTAATTACTGAATTTTCTTTTGCTTCAGGATATACACAGCTATGTGACTGGTGGAGTGTTGGAGTGATTCTTTTTGAAATGCTAGTAGGTCAACCTCCCTTCTTAGCACAAACACCATTGGAAACGCAAATGAAGGTATTTGAAAAAAAATGTTATCAGTTGCCTCTGTGTATAAGCAATGTGTAGAAGCTTTGGTCTGCATTTAACTTAGAACAGTGGATATGTAATATGCTCTGCCTACATTTTAATATGCTTGTACGCAATTTTAGTTGTAACTATAAATTGTAGTTTGATATTATTTCTTCCCAGAATTTTACAGTGGGCTACCAACCTACTTTGGTTTTTTTTCTATAGAAGTGTGTAGAATATAGAACTGTGAAATTATTCTAATAGAAAAATGTGAAATTATCCTAATCAAAGAGAGGAAGTATTATGTTTTCACTATAAGACCTCCTAGTTGACTATTGTTATCTTTTTAATCTGCAGGACATGTTTTTATTGATTTTTTATATATTTTGTCACCCTTTTGAAATAGAAGTCATAATAAATGAATAATGGATTAATGGATTGCTCCAATCTTTCTTTTTTTAATAGTAATTTTATTAAAAATTACTATTGGAAAAATTAAAACTAATACAAACTAAAGAAAAAAAGAAAAACAGAAAATGCAGGAAAAAAGTAGGAAAAAAGGAACAGAAAGAAAAATAATATAGTAAAGAAAAGAAATATAGAAAGAAATGATTTCCGATTTCATCACAATTTTAGTAACTTATTTTCACTTCTCTTAAAATACAACAAATAATCTCCTCTTCTGATATTCCATCTCTTCTCTATAAACAAATCCTTAAAGTCTTGTCATTTCAGACCTGATCAGCAAAAGTCCACTAAGAGTTACCAGAGATACAATATATCTATTTTATTAAATAAATCAATTTTATATTCTTTGCTTTTACTTTTAACAATCTTGAGCTTTAATTCCTTCAAATAATGTCCTAGAATTTGATTTCTTTTACTTTCTTTGGCCCTTCTCATAAAATTCTTCAAATTTTAACAAGCCTCTTTTGTAAATCCAATATAAGAAAATTATCTAGGTCAGTCTTTTGGTTTGTTATTTTTACATCCCTTTTAATTATTGAGACATCAGGTGGTTTCTTTTTTATGTCCAGTATAGCATCTTTCCCCATTATTTTTAAATTCACATTCAAATCAGTCTGAAACTTGTCAGATAAAACTTGTTCCTCTTCCATAACGTGTTTTAAACACAGTCTTTGTACACTTGAAATGGACTTCTGGGTCCATTGTTCAAAAATATTCTTACATATGTCCAGTGCTAAAATATTTTGCTTCATTCTATATTAGTAAGTTAAATTTAAGTGTTCTCCTTTAATTGTAATCTTTCGTTCCTTCTGGTTCAGGAATTCTGGGAGTTGAACTCCACGAGTCGTAAAAGAGCCAAGGTTGTCTACCCCTGCTTTAGTGTACAACCTTCAAAGTACCATTCTACCATGGTTTTTTTTAAAAAAAGAATTCCAGCAAAGGCACTTTCCCACAGAAAAGGCTCCTATAATTTATTCCAAAATCTTATTTCAAATCCATTTGGAGATTTGAGATTTCTTAATCTCTTTATAATTTTCAAAATCAAAAGTTCTAATTACATTTTTGCTTTAAGATTTATATCTTTCTCTGAGAATTGAATTAAACTCACCTGGTGTTTTCAGACTTGTTGATCCAAAGTTTCCTAATAGACAACAATCACAATTTACAAGCTATTATAGCAGTTAACAAGTAATTTCAGAAACCGATAAGAAATGTAAATCTAGTGTTCCTGACCACCAATCATGGTTTAAGCAAGACAGCTATTCCTTTGTCTCACACAGACTGCTGTTTTCTGGACTCCTCGTGAGGAACAACTGTCTGGCGCACTTGTGGGCAATTTCAAGCCCTCTCTTTGTCTGGGGAGGAATTGGAGCTGGTTTACTTGCTTGTTCTTCATTCGGCTACAGATGTTGGCTCCATTCTTCAGTTTGCAATTTCTTCTCCAGAAGTCATTTTGCTCCAGTCTTTCAGTGAAACTCGAATTAGAAATTTAAAACACACTGAAGATAGAACAAAAATATTTGATGTGTAGTAATAATGAATAATGAAATTCTTTTATACAGAGTTCACTAAGATTGGAAAAAAATGTATTTTACATTTAATTATGAAACAAAGCAGATCCTCAAAGGTGACAAAATAATCCTTTTCTTCTATGAAAATATTTACACATAGAACAAAGAGGAAGAATTCTATTAAGGGCAAAATGCTAAACTTTAGTTTTGCCTCCCACTAGGCATAATCCAGGTTCATCTGTAGGAGGATTCAAAAAAGCCAAGATGGCAACTATGCAATCAATGGCCCACCCACTTTTTACATGCATCACATACACAACACAAAAAAGGGGCAGGGCTACCATCTTGATTTTTTGATTTCCTATGCAAACTGCCCCTGCATAAGTCTTTGCTATGATGCAAGTTTTTAGGCTCTTGTACATGGCAGTAGTGGTTCAGAAATATTTGCTTTTGGGCTTTTTGAATGTGTTAGTTCCTGAAGAAAGAATGATTTTGGTGTACAAGTGTGTGTTTAATGTGAAATTTATATTTTTAATGCTATGTTATCTGTACTTTTTTTAAAAAATAAAGGTTATCAATTGGAAAACATCACTACACATCCCACTGCAAGCAAAACTAACTCCAGAGGCATCAGATCTTATTATTAAGCTCTGTCGAGGACCAGATGATCGCTTAGGCAAGAATGGTGCAGATGAAATAAAAGCACACCCATTTTTTAAATCTATTGATTTTTCAAGTGATCTACGGCAGCAACCTGCTTTTTATATTCCTAAAATTACCCATCCCACCGATACATCAAATTTTGATCCAATTGATCCAGATAAATTATGGAGTGAAGATAAAGAAGGGAATGTAAATGACACGCTTAATGGGTGGTATAAAAATGGCAAACATCCTGAGCATGCTTTTTATGAATTCACATTTCGAAGGTTTTTTGATGACAATGGGTATCCATATAGCTATCCAAAGCCTATTGAATATGAATACACTAATTCTTGTAGATTAGAATCACAGTCTGATGAAGATGATGAGAGGACCAGTAGAGAGGTTCAAAATCGTGACCTAGTTTACATTTAATAGAGAAGATAAACCTTGTTTCTGAATTTCTCAATTCTATTATATGAAAAAAAATTGAGATACTGTTAGAAAGCTGACTCTAGCTACTTGGATTGGGGAATGTTAATTATTCCATTTTTCCCATGTAATTTTTTTCTCATAACTAGCCCTTTTTCATCATTAATTTATTCCACCATTTTTAGTGATTAATATAGAAAATAGTAATATTAGGAAAAATAAATTATAAATTTAACTTTTTGTAAACAAAAAATAGTGATTTCTTTTAGGAAATGAGATGCCTATTTTTATATCAACCACAACCATTACTTTCTTCCAGATGTTTGCAGTCATTGCCTGTCTTGCATTAGCTAATTCTTAGTAAACTCATACTTTGTCTAGTTAGCCATATTATTAAATACAGTATATATAAAGCAAAGAAGTATAAAGTTATTAGTTATGAGTTCTGGCTGTAGAATAAGGCTGTAATCTAAAATTCATGAAATGACTTAAGTTCATTGAAAATAGTATCTTTTCATTAAATATAAAAAAATTGCACTTCAAACTATTCTTACAATAAACAAACTTTATATTGGATTATAATTTTCAGTTTTGCATACAGATTGTTATGCAATGTCTGCTGCTTTCAATAACTAATAGAAATGAAGTAGTAACGGTTTAAGACAAAATTAATGTTAAATGTTTGATTTTAATTTTCTGTGATTCTCATCCTACAAATTTTGACAAAAATTAAAAATGTTTGAACCCCCATGATATTTAACTGCAAAATCTGTTTTAATAACTTTTTATTTTACACGGTCTAGTATTCCCAAATTACTAGGTTGGAATAAATCCAGCCTATATTTAATAGGGATTAAATATAATTTACATCATTGTTCTATGCTGAATCAACACCCCAAAATTAAAGAAAAAAGTTGCAACATCTGTATCTTTTGCTATTGCAGCTTTTTTCTCCTACTACTGGCAATACAAAATATTCTGCTTTTTATCTATAAATATATAGCATAGCACTGTGTAAATATTTCAAGCTCCCTGTGCTAGTACTGTATTCCTGTATTTGAAGAATTTCCAAGCACCACATTTTGTGCTTCCCAATGTCATACATTAAAATATGTAGCTAGTGGTCTTTTTTTAAGAAAAAAGTTTAAAAAATAGTTCTCTTTTTCCAACCAGTTATTTATTGTTTATTATATTTATGCTGGGTATTTCATTTAAAAGAAGAGTGGCTTACAAGTAACTACTCAGTAACATTTTATCTGGCCTGTTTTTCAGGCCAAACACTAGTTTCAGTAATAGAAGTACAACTTGCCCCTTTGCAGCAATGTCTATTACTTACCTTTGATTCTCTTTTGAGCAGATGAATACATCAGTAGACCTTAGACAAATGAAAAATGCCTGTCTTCAAAAAATGTTTTCCAACATATCTCCTATTTCAGGTCTGATCTATATTTCAGCCTTGTACTTCTTACACGAATGAGTATAGTAAACACTTTTCTCAATTTGTAGAGTCAGCCCTCCTAGTCACACACCATTCTGCAGACAATCACATTATCCTGCTCCAAGCTACCCACCAAAACAATAGGTTCTATGTATGGAGCCAGAGTGCAGACAATGCAGTGTACAGTTATAATTTTTGAGATTTGTTTGCTTTGTAAAATAACTCATAGTTTAAAGAGGATTTACGTTGGTTTAATATTTAGGATTTCCAGTTAAACTGGCAAATTATTATTATTATATTTGTCTTTCAATGAAATATAATATATTCCTGGTTAAAACCAGATAAATCTAATCTGCTATTGGGATACTGTTCTCTTACATTCCATCCTAGGGCAGGCCCTTTTCCTGGAGCTTTTCTACCATATTTGTAGCAGAAGCAATAGAAGATATGATTGAAGTTAATTTGAAACTTAAAAGCAAGTCTGCATTTCAGTGTGCAAAGCTGTGATGGAAAATATGTTCATGGGACATTGTTGATACATCTAGATAACGCAATGTAACTGGAATAATAGATGTGGCTGTTATCCCAAAGTACCATTAAATTCTCTCTGCAATACATGTTTTTTGAAATGAAACATTTGTTGTAACGTAATATTTGAATCTAATAGTGAATGGAGTGCCTTCCTCTGAAAGGTGCTGTTCAAAATTTTTATATTGCATTTTTATATATGCTTTTTATACTATAAATACTCTGCTGATAAAACAAAAATTTTATTTTTAGAAAAATAGTGTCTTGGCATACTGTATACATGCATCAACTTTGCAAATTTCTGCTTGTAATATCTGATAGTAGATTAAATTTCTGGAGTGTTGTACAGATATATTTATGTTTTGAAATCAGTTTTCTTTAGTGTATCATATGTTAGGTTAATAAAATTTAAATTCAGTGACTTAATTTGATCTAATTTATAATGTTAAAAAATATGAGTGTTTGATCTTCTGTAATAATAGGGAATACAAAATTCTTATTAATTTCAACAGTATTGACTCTTTCATCTGCAATCATGAGGAATTCTCATCTATTTTTCCTGAAAATTGACTAAATTTGGATATAACTAAACTCTGGATAAAGACAGATTTCTGGTGTTAATAGAAATGTTTTTTATAATCTCTTTAGATCATACACGTGTGATCTGCACATAAGTACAAATTAAACAATAATTTTAAATCTGAGCAGACTTGACAGGAGTCTGCCCCCGTCTTCACCATACATGTAAAATGTCATGATTGCTGCTTAAATTACTTTTCAACTACTGTAATTGAACTCAGCAACATAAGAATTTTGAGCCTAACTTTATTTTCTTTATACCGCTTCATGACTTCTTATTGTATCTTGCTTCTAGTCAGTTTACAATCTCAAAAGTAACTGTTTCTTTTAACCGCTCAGATTCTACAAATAAATTAGACTGACACTTTTCACTAAGAGGAAGGGTAGCACTCCCTCTGAAAGTCATTTATTTATTTTGCAGTCTTCTCATTCTTTATTACTGCCAGCCATGATTGGGCATAATAGGATGACTGGTATTTTTATATATCATATGGGTCTCAATTTCTTGTTTTGATCCTGAAGTTGTTTTAGCTAATATTTTCACAGTAACAGATTGTTATAAATTTAATAGATTCAAGTAACTGTTATGTAGTTCAGACACTCCATGTATCTGCAGTGAATAACATGTTCTTAAGAAAGTTCTTAAGTTCAGTGCAAGAAAAGAAAGCGGGGGGGGGGAATCTAGGTGACTCTCCCAATTATCACCCATGAATCTACCAGCTGTTGGCTAATCAACTGAAATGGTACCAATCATCCCTTCCTCTTACATTAATATTCTTAATGTTGCATAGAGAAGATCAAATGTGGTTCAACTTTGAGGCTTTGTTTTATTTAACAAATATTATATAGACAAGTTACAGACAATTGATAGTGCCATTATTAATTCATCATCATAAGCTCTTCAGTGTTCTAAGTTGGTTCCAGTACTTCATAAGTGCAGATTTAGCTGAGGTATTTCTGATTTAGGTTACAACTATTTTCTCCTCAGAACTGAGACTAAAAATGGAGAAGCTTTGGTCTGTGGACACAGCCACTGTTTTCATAAAGCAAACAGAAATAGAAGGTAAAGCAGGTATTGCTTTGATAACAATAATTAGACCTTGTCTCTCGCACTCAACTACATATGTCTGTTTTTATTTTCTTACTGCAGTCTTGTATAAAATGGAATGGTCATTAGATTACTATTTTGCCATAGATACAGATTTTCTGTTTTAATGTTTCTTCTTCATATTTGTATTGCTTCTCATTTTTTAACTGTTCTTTGTAAATTTTAAAAATAAAGTAAACCTGGAAAGCAGGTATGTACATCTGAATATTTTGAAGAATCGGTGTACTCTAATGGCCATTTGGAATTTCACTAGTTTTATCCCATGGAATCGGCAACATATCACAAGTGAAATGTGGCAGATTATCCCTCAGTATGTTATATAAAGCCAAACAATATGGTAATTTTATCTTGGTCTTGTGTGCAAAGCCGGATAAATTTAATTAATAGGTAAGTAAAAAAATAATTTAAAAAAAGTTTGAGATAGCTATGAGTTATCTATTTTCAACATAGCTCATGACTGAATGACAATCACAATATAGACAGTCACATTTAGCCTACATTTTTCTGTAAGCTGTGCCCCTGTGATTTATGATTAATTCTGTTGTATGTAGTCAGCAAATGAGGTTGGGTAAAATAATTATATACTGCCCAACTCCCAGCAATTCTGGTTAATTCCCAGCAATATTGAAATACACAGAGTCAATGTAAAATTAATGATTATGGAAAAATACATGGGTAAAAATACCCAAATTACTCAACAGAATTTGAATATAACTTCCTCTGGCCCTCTTTAATTAAATACTGCTTTGCTGCATTAATAAACTCTTAAAATGTAACACCTTATTCTTCCTGTATAAGAATTTATATCAAAAGAATTTTCTGGGTCTCTTTTCCAAGTCAGGATATCTTGAGCAAATAAGAACAAAACATGCTGCCAGGAAAGGAGTTGATTCATTTATTTCCAGAAGCAAAAAGGTTTGCTCTTGGGATAGGCTACAGAGAAAATGGAGTACAAAGACTTTGTTTTATAGGGGGACTGGTCCTTGGTGTGGGCTTGGTGTGTGTATACATGGTGATTCTAGCAATGATTCTCAATTAAGGCCAATCTTAATTGTCCTTTCTGATGTCTGTTCCCTTTCCCTAGATGATATCTGGGCAGCCTATTTGTGAGTGTGAGAAAGTCTGCACAGATTGATTAATTAATCTTGCAGGATGGGATGGGATAGAATAAAATATGGAAGGGACCTTGGAGGTTTTCTAGTCCAGCCCCCTGCTCGATCAAGAGAACCTAGGTACTTGGTTTTGGTACTTTGGTTGTGCTATTAAATCAATTGATACCGTAGCTTAGCAGAGGTGCAATTTAGCTATTGATTGTTACAATGTATGTTCCATAGTTTTCAGTCTCAGTGAATCATGGTCTTGTGTTAATGGTAAAGGGATAGCTGAGACAGTGAGAAAAAGTTAATTTGGATTAAAGAATTTCCCATGATTATTATTGTTAAAATAAAATACTTTCCACAAATCCAAAAACGGATAAATCTCACTGCAAATTAGTTGGATATAAAATTTGGTCCGTATACTTTCCTCAGAGTTCATTTGGTTTTACCAAAGATACGCTGTATGTTACCTCTTCCCCTTCCCTATCACGGCGATCTGGTTTTGCACGTCTGCATCTCAGTTCTATGGTTAGTGGGCAGGCACACTAAACGTGTATACTCGGCTTCCGTGGTCTATCCGCCTCCGGTTTGAATAATGATCCGCAGAGCAGGCCAGAGGTTATTAGAGGAGGAGTGGGCGAAAAGTTCAGCAAGGAAGCGCGAGAGACACCTCCCATCTCTTGCCATTTTTCGCTTCCCGGGGGCGCTGAGCCGGGCACGCTGGTTCTCTCCAAGGGGCAACTTGCGAAGAGCACCGCCACCGCCGTACCTGACAGCCGCAGATGCGCTCACGCCGGGCAAAGAGACGGCAACAACCCGTCACCGAGGCAACGCGGGAGCTCCTCCTCCTCCGCTCTCCCGTTAGCCTTCGGGGCCAGTTCTCGCGAGGCTTGCTAACTAGAGGCGCCGCCATATTGTGTGGCCCTATTTTGATTTGGATTTGCCAGCCTGAGACGCACAGTGAGCGGAGGAGGAGGGACGGGAGCGGCTGGGAAACCGGAGCGGTTCCAAGCCAGATCGGGAGAGGCGGCGGGGCCTGGAAGACACCCCCCGCCAGCCATCCCGCCTTCCCCCGTCGCCCCTTCCGCGCTACCCGCCACAGCAGCCGTCCCAGCACGGACCTCCCCTTGCTCCCTCCCCCGGTGGCGGAGGGAGGCGGCGCCAGCTCCGGAGTGGCTCGGAGGGGTCGCCTATCCGGCTGAAGGCCGGAGGAGCCCGCGCCGAGGAAGGGTGAGCAAACTCGGCGTGGCTGGCGCCCGCTCCCCCAAACAGCTATCCGCCAGGCGGGCCCGGAGGGAGCGGAGACCCGCTGCCTGTCTGGGCCCGGCTAGCCGCGGGGCCCGGGAGCAGGAGGGACGGAGGGGGGGGGGCGAGTGCAGGCAGGGCCGGGTGGCGGTGGCCCCGCTGCCGAGAGGAGGAGGAGGAGGACCTGGGGCTGAGCTTCCGCGGTCTGTCGGGGAGCTGGACGCCGCGTTCGCTCGGCCGAGGGCTAGGAAACTTCTGCCGCTCCTCCTCGGAGCCCCTTCGGAGACGTCCCGGGAGGCGCGCGGCCTTTTTTTTTTTTTTTTTTTTTGCCTCCTTGAATTCGGAAACTTTCCTTGCGTTGGTTCAGTTTGCTCTTGGGCGTCGTTTATCTGCTTGTCTCTGTGCTTCTTCCCTGAAGTCCAAAAGCTCCTGCTCTTGACTCCCAATTGGATGGGTGTACGAAGTGTGGCCTAATCGTATGTAATACATTTAGGGGTTTCTATGTTGTGTTTTGTTCAGTTTAAGAAATATTTAAGCTACCTAGTGTGCTTACGATGAATATTAGTAATATGCCATTTTTAAAATATAAAATATAGATTTTATAGATTCAGAATGTAGCACGAACATAAACTCATTTGTAAAGGAGATGAAGGCGTATTTACTTGTTAGATTTATATCCTGCATTTTTTTAAGGAGCTCAAGTTGATGCACAGAGCACTCCCTCATTACATCCTTTCCCCCCACATCAACAACTCTGGGATAGATTGGGATTGGAAAAGTGAATGACTGGACCAAGTCTCTGATGAGCTTGTTTTTTTGGGGGGGGGGAATTGAAGCAGGATCTTCCCAGTGTTAGCAGCTTAATCACTATTAGATACTGTCTGTTTAGATTGTGGTCTAAAAGGTCTACAGAACAAAATGAAGCTTTTAGATGCTGGATGAGTGGGAAAGGCAGGTTATTGATGCAGGAAATTCCAAAATCTAGGCACTTTTGTCTGAGAAGGCCATATTTAGTCAGCAGTGTATCAGGCAGGATCTGTTAGTAGATCTCAGTGATAAATTGGATTATCTGGGAGAGATTGAGCTCAGGTGTATCCTTGTCTTAATAATATATACTGTATCCTCTAATTTAAAAACTTGGTTTTACAGTGTTCACCTACTAAAGGTTTAGGTACTGCTCATTTTATTAGAGTACTAATGGTCCTGGAATGAGTAAGGTGTATGTGATGATGATTAAATCTCCAAAAATCTAAGCTGAACAAAAACATCCCTGTGCATAATTGTTGCATCAGCATCAGAAGCAAAGTACTCTTAGATCTTGAGCCTAATTTTCAATAAGAGTGCAGCTTTGTCAAGGCTATATCTACATTTTGTGTCAGCTTTTCTACTAAGCAGTAGTTTATTCCCAAATTTAAGAGGCTTTGTTTTTGTGTTCTCAATTACCAGTTGAGAACATCTCGGGGTTTCCTGAACTTCAACAATAATGATAAAAAGAATGAATAATGTGGGCAAAGATTATGGGATGTTTATCCAAGGTTTTGTGCTCAAGTCAGCTTCAGCCAGCATGGTCTCAGATCCCAAAATGTGGATAGAATAAAATGCAGTATCTACTTCTGTAGTAAGAACTTTCAGGAGCCATTTTTGTTGCTATTTCTTGCAACATAACCTCCTTGAAAGAATCACAAATAGTGTTGCTAATCTCACTTGACCACAATGTAGCTGTCTGAACATTGATGATCCTGATTTAAAGAAATAAATATGAATATATTAAGGTTTATTTTCAACAAAACGTAATAGTGTCCTTTTGAGATACATGCCCGTGTTTTTTTTCACTATGTGGCTTTAAACTTTCTTTTGTTTGGGATCAAGTAAAGTGTAAAAAAAAATGATACCTTCAGCGTTGCTCATCTCTTTATCATTATTACATTTCCAAACAATTAGAAAAGTTAATGATTTATTTTAACAGTATGTTAAGCGTATTTTATAGATTTTTTCATTGTATAGCTATTCTTCTTAGCCCCAGTTACTTAGAGATGAAATTCTTACTACATACCGGTAGTCCTTGGTTTACCAGCATTTATTCATCAACTGTTCAAAATTACAATGGCATTTAACAAGTAGATTATGGCCAGTCCTCAAAGTTGTGGCCATCCTAGTGTCCCTGTGGTTACCTGATCACAGTTTGGGCATTTGGCAGAGAGCTCACAGTTATGAGAGTTACAGCATCTCTGTGGTCACATGATCACCATTTATCACCTTCACTGCCAGATGCTAATAAGCAATGTCAGTGAGGAAGCTGGCAGGTGATGTCACATGACTTCCTGCCTAACAGCCGCATGGGATTCACCTGACTGCAATTTGAAATTGCTGGAACTGCCATTGTAAGTCAGCAACGGTCATGTTACATCGCACTTTACCACCATGACACTTAATCATCCCAATAGTTGCTGACCCAACACTGTCTATAGATTTTCATTCTGTTCTCATGTGTTTGGGTGATAGTTGGTTTAATTTTATCTAGCTAAAAGTGATTTTTATTTATCTAAACAGATGGGGTTTTTATGTTGTTATAATAAAGCTTTGTGTGCAGTAGATCTGTACTTATTGGGAGTCTTGCCAAGTAATGTTCTTAACAATATTGATGTACCACAGTTAAGATGTGACTTCTTGAATCTGATGTAGGAGAGTGCACGAAAGCTGAACTAGCACTCGCAGCAAAGTCTGAAATTTGATTTTCTTTAAATAATACGCAAAAGCTCTGAAGTCATTTAGGACAATGTTTACTTAACAGAAATCAGCAAGGGATGAGATATTCTGTATACAATTGGGTATCTCAAAATAATATAACAGACAAGGGTTCCCCAGCCTTTTGGTGAGCATATTGACATTTGAAAAAACAGACTGCACATTCAAAATATTTGCTAGGAGTTTTTAACCATTGATGAATTATCTATTGAATCACATCAGAGAGCACCATTTTACTAAAATATTGCCTATCACTCTGACTCCTTGTCCTACAGGATGTCTGTATTATCTATTTTCTTTTTCGGGGTAAATGAACATACTTTGGATTCAGGCCATCATTTTTATTACCCCCCAAAAAAGTCTGTGGTTAGATGCATTTTTAGAAACATATATTGAGTTTGATCCCAAGTGGGGTCAAGGCTGGTAAGCATATGTATAAAATTGTTATGCTATTTGTTAGACTTGAAAGTCAGAAAATAGCCTGGAAGAAAGCAATGGCAATCATTCTATATTGCTGCCCAGGAGACTATATGGATATAGGCCAAGTAAACTCCAATAGTTGTGCTCAATTTTAATGAATTTTCCTTTTCCTTAACTATTCCAAATGACTTGGTTACCTTGGAATGTCTTGTCTTTGGAGATATGACTTTGTGGCAGAATGAAACTATTCTAAAGTATTGAAACTGATTGTTTTTCAATAGAGTCTCTCTCAAAATGGCTTAACAATAAGCCGATTTACCCCTTCCACTATTTTTTAAAGTGATAGAGACCACTTCTTTTGAATTTTATGACCTAATGTCTTTTTATCATGAATTTACAGAATAATGTCTTCATGTTTTTTTCTTCTAGCTTTATGTTGACCATGAGTCTTGTGATGATAAGTGAGAATGTGAAGCTAGCACGTGAATATGCACTGCTTGGGAATTATGATTCTGCAATGGTTTACTATCAGGGAGTACTTGACCAAATGAGCAAATATCTCTCTTCTGTCAAAGATACGTATCTTCAGCAGAAATGGCAACAAGTGAGTTTTCATTTTCTGGTTTTGTTCCTTTATTTTCATTTATTAAATAGGATTATCATTTCAATTAGAGCTCACTTAAAAGTTGGGCTAAACTGAATAAACACGCCTGTTGCTAAACACTAGTGAATTACAAGGGTGAGTACAAAAATAATAATTAACAAAAGTTGCTATTTGTGGTTGGAGAGAACTCCATTAAAAAAGTAAAATAAAACTGGCTTCAAAAACACCGCCCCCTTCTGAATCCTGTTTGATTAAAAATGTTAAGTTGGTTAATCTAAAGCTAGCTGCTATCTTGAGCTGGTGTACTCAATTTGGAAATGTGCCGTGTACATGTGTGATCATTTCTTAGACTGTGCCACTTCAAATTATGTTGCTTTTAAAAGCATTCATACATCTTACTTTTTTTTTCTAAAACCCATTAAAGGCTTCTTGCAAGGCTTGTAATAGGCCCTTACCAATTTTCTGTAATGTCTTACAGAGTCAACAACTTGTACATGTATCTGAGCCACAAACATTTCATTAGGTACTTGAAGTTGACAAGTTTCTACAAGCTAACATTATGCTTCTTTGTATTTCATGTTTTTAATCAGGTTAGGCAGGAGATAAGTATAGAAGCTAAGCATGTGAAGGATATCATGAAGACACTAGAAAGTTTTAAATTAGACAGCACTCCTTTAAAAGCGGCACATCAGGAATTACCAGCTCATGATGGAGAAGTCTGGTCATTGCCTGTACCTGCTGAACGTAGGTAAGAGACACCATGAGGGGAAAAGCAGATTAGGGTGTTCAAATATTAAATGTTAAAGTATGTTAAATATTGTTTTTGAGCCTCTAACTCGTAACTACAGAAGCATTTAATGCTCTCCTGCTCCCATTAATATGAATAAGTGATTGAATCTGTTTATTAGAAGCACTTAGTATGTGCAGAAAGAAGTGTATGCAAGTATAACACATTCATACAAAACACAGATTCTGGGAGATTGAAGGGAGTTGTAATCTTTAATACATTCAAATATCCTTGGATAAGAATATCTTACCATATTTACAGTTTTCCCCATTTTGTATTCATTCAGATCTTCACCAGGGCCTAGGAAACGTCAGTCAGCTCAGTGCAGTGATTGCAGAAACCAAAATAACCGAGCCGGAGCAGCTGCTAGAGTCCTTCATCGGCCTTCTTCCCGAAATACTAATGATAAAGGCAAAGTTGTTCGTGGCCGGGAAAAGAAAGATCCATTAAATAAAGGAAAAGAGGAAAAAGTAAGTTTCATGAATGTGAAACCCACACCTCCAAATCTTATAACACATCCTTCTTACCATTTGAGTCTCTTTTTGGTCTTTTATTTAATCTACTAGAGAGAACTTGTGTAAAAGTTTCATGAAGATGTTTTAAAAGAGAAACCACAAATAATAGTACAATGTTCTGCTTACTCAGAATAGGGTGCATCTTACTTATTTTACTTAAGAGATTTATATCATTACCCATCATATATACAATAATCCTTGGCATCTCACAACAGTAAAACATTTATTGTCTAGCCATCTCATTTCTACACCATCCATCTCACCTAGGTACCTGGGCAGTTAACACTAAACCATAGAGATAAAACAAGTCTTACACTACAGTATAGAAAGAAAAGTTGCATTTCCTCCATCTCATGACATCACTATGCAAATTCTACATTTGCTAGGTCATTGCCATCCTAATCAATGCCTGGGGAAAGAACTAGATCTATATGGCCTTCCAGGAAGCCAAGAGGGTAGCAGTTCTTCAGAAGTCAAGAGTAGGGATAAGGAAACTATTTTAAATTGTTGGGGGTGATATGGAGAAGACATACCTCTTAGGACCCACCATGTAACAACAGTTTAAGAGGGGGTTCTGGAACATGCTCACCCTATTAAACCCAGTGGGACAAGCAGATACCATCAGTAAGAGACAGTCCTACAAATAATTTTACCATTCAGGGTTTTAAAAATGATAACCAGCATTTTGAATTGTACCCAGAAAGAAATTGGAGGAAGTGTAGCTCACGTAGCAATGTAACGTGGGCAAATCACGGAGTGCACAAGACTGTGCATACTGCTGCATTCTGGACCAGTTGTAGAATACATTGAGTAATCCAGTGGAAAAGTAACTAAAACAGGAGTAACTATGAGCAACTTTTTGCAGTCCAGTACAGAAGAGAATTGCACTTCACAAAGGGCCTTCTAGCAATGATTGACACCTGCTACTTGGGCAGGAGCTGTAGTTCAGCAACATCCCCAAATTGCACATCAATTCTCTCCAAGGGACTCCTATCCTGTCAAGAGTCAAAAAGGGCAACTTGGGATAGGGGCAAAAACCCAAAGCCACTCCATCTTGCTGGGATTGACTCCCAGCCAGTTTCTTCCCCTCCAGGCCTTTGTGTCCTCAAGTCACTGGGCAAGCACTTGAACAGCACAACAGCCTGATGTGAAATGGAGATGTATAATGGAGTATCATTGCATGGCAATGATACTGCTCCTCATGCCATCTACTTACTTCACCTAGTGGCTTCAGATAGATTTTTAAAAAGTTAGAGATATGAGCCATCAGACACCATACATAAGAGAAATTTGGGGCTAGGCTTCTCCCCAATTATTGACTTCAACTGGAACTAGCCATGGAGAAAGGAGAGAACCACTAGAAAACAGAGACACTCCTAACCCCAAAGCAGCTCCAGAAAGATACCATGGCCAGAAAGTGATTCTCCAACAGCAGATCACATTACCACTGACCCAAGACCTGTGATTGAATCACAACAGTGACATAGTTACAGTGGAACAATGTTGCCTTTCATGCAGGGAGCTTGGAGGAAATGCAAAGCTGCCTATCCTTATTTTCAGATGCCTGAAAAAGTATTTTGCCTGTTTCTGATTCCTAAAGACTTGTTGGGAAACTTGTATTGCTTTCCCATGGTGGGAGAAAGGCTGACAGTGTTTACTTTGCAAAGTTCATGTACTTTAGTAATATTTGCTTATCAAAAACATTTTAGCAAATGTTTCAAAAGCAATTGTATAAAAGGTAGTTAATACCAGAGGTTTTAATTGTACATTTTGTACAGTTATGTATTTGTTTGAAAGTTTATCATTTTATTGTTATGTAACTTATGTTAAACAAGTTACTGGAATAATTATGAGCAATATTCATATAATGTTTGATAAGCATTTTTATGTAATGCAGAATAAGTCCTCAACTGATATTTCAGAACCTGAGCCAAAGAAATTTGATGGCACTGGATATGATAAAGATTTAGTAGATGCTCTAGAAAGAGATATCATTTCCCAAAATCCTAATGTTCGATGGTAAGTATAAACCATCTCTATCTTTTTAAGTTGTGAGATCTGTGTCTAAGCATGATGGATTTTTAAATTCATTCATTCAATTTCTAAAGCTACCCATCTCAGTCAATGATTTTGGGCAGCTTACAATTGAAATTTCAGTTGTAACTTGAAATACATAATGTTGCCTTTAGAGAAAATTAAATCTGGAAAGACATCATCCAATTCTAACAATGAACTTTCCCTCTTTCAGCAAAAAATAACTCTGCTAAGTGTAGGAAGGCAGACTGATTAATGATTTTTTTTCTCAACAGTAGATTATTATGAATACATTTGTAATGCTGCTCTATGTTCCTTTTAAGCTGTAGCTGTAGCTTTGTCATCATGTTGCTGTCTTTGGTTTCAGGATAAACTGCTTATAAACTCTATTGTCTGCCAATTAAGCTTTTTCTTAATTCAGTTTAGCACTTAATTCAGAAATTTGTAAAATCCCAGTGAGTAAGATGTCTCAGTAAGCAAGTCTGCTTCATCATTTTTATAAATTACTACCTCAATCAATCATAGCCAGATTTAATTTTCTCTAGAGGCAACATGTATTTCAAGTTACAAAGTATCCTAAACAGCAAATGGAAAAGTAGAGATGGCTGCTGTTTAGGATACTTTGTAAGCAATAGTTTATGTGACCTTTTTATTTCATATACCTTGGCCAAGAATGCTAACATTTTATTGGAAACTGGTCATCATAGTTATGTAACAAGAACTGACATTCACTTTACACTTATTTTCTGGAAACAGATTATGAATTATGCTTGAGTTTTATAAATCTGTTTCAATGTGGAACAGGATAGGTCTGCAAAAACTACAATAACCTTAGCATGCTTTAATGTCTTCCCTACACCAGTTCTAGAGGGATTATTTCAAAAAGAAATAATCCCTTTATGAACTAAGATTGTGCTGTTATGGAGAAGGATCTATTGTTTGTATAGTCAATGTCATTTTATGTTGCATTTTTATAAGAATGCAAGAGTCTGCTTTCCACTTCTTATTTGGCAAAATACTACAAGCACAACAAGCAATTTGGATTTATTCCGTGCATAAGTATTGCTGTCAGATCAAAATGAGAGGGGGGGGTAAATGTAAACAAATTGAATGTTGACTCTTTCCTGTGGAGTGAATTTATATAGAAAATAGTAATATTCTACTCTGAAAAAATCATGTATTCAGCCAAGATTACGGTGAAAGTTAATAGAGATGCAGTGCTTGTGGCAAGTCATAATCTGCTCATTTCTTTTTCATCAGGGATGATATAGCTGATTTAGTGGATGCTAAAAAATTACTGAAGGAGGCAGTAGTTTTACCCATGTGGATGCCAGAATTTTTTAAAGGAATCAGAAGGCCTTGGAAGGTAAAGTCACCTCAATTATTGTTGAAACATCAAAATGGTTTTCATAGAGTTGTATTCAGTGTTAAGCTGGGGTGAAAAAAATGAAGGATATTCAGTCCTGTTAATGATTGTGCAAGCACTAGCTGGAAACAATGCAAATAACGTAAGCCAGACTGCATTCCAATTATTGAATCTTGACACCTGTACAAATACGTAATGCAAGGGTTTTGCAGCAAAATGATTAAACAGCCCATATAAAAAGTATTTTGTTTATATAAGTAAGTTCATATAATCTAAAGGCTCAAAGTCATCACGCTATGGCTAGGAATTTTCACTTGTCATTTGCCATGTAAGTAAAACAATTTCTGGTGACACAATGCCCTTTAACTGTTAGTAGAATTCCTAGCTCCCTTTGCTTTTATTTAAAATGCTTATTTTAAATGAAATTATATAATATTTGTTAAATTATATTGGCAATTGAATTTTAGATATTTTTAAATGGGCATTCATTTCAATTTCTGGTTCTCGATTTCTAAACAGGGTGTATTGATGGTCGGTCCTCCTGGCACTGGAAAAACACTGCTTGCAAAAGCCGTAGCTACTGAATGCAAAACTACCTTTTTCAACATATCATCGTCAACACTCACTTCAAAGTACAGAGGAGAATCTGAAAAGCTTGTTCGCCTATTATTTGAAATGGTGATTTACTGATTTTGCTAAGTTTTAGGATACTATTACTAGTGTTATTAATGTATTTTTTATCCTGGCTCTTTAATATGCCTCTCCCTGCTTTACCCTCAGCAACAAGCCCGTGTGGTGGGTTGGGCTGACAGAAAGCAGTTGGCTCAAAGTCACCCAGCCTGTTGTGTTTTCGCCTTTGAAGAGTATGCTAGCACAAAACAGAATAGGCAAAGTTTATGGACGAGGGCATATTTGAAATTGTAAATTCGTGTGATTATGCTCACAAATGGACTGTTAAGGGGAAATTATTCACAAAATGTCAATCAGATTGAGTGTGATCAGTTATAAAATACTATGCTCTTCCAGCCCAGTGAAGAGCTGATTTAATAAGATGCTATGCTTGCACTCCTGTGTGTTTTCAAGGTCCTCTTCCCAAACAAACCCAGAACATTATAGCTGCTTGCCAATAGGACTCCCTCTCGCCCTGGCACATGACTGAAAGACCTGCCTTCCGGAGGTTTTCAACTCCATACTAAGCTGAATCTTTGTGGCAGGCAGCTCTTTTACACCTAACAACCTAGCTGATTATTAGTGACCGAAGCCAGGAGTGCCGGATTGTGGTCATTGAACAAAGCAGTCACATGAGATCTCGCTTAATGACCACTTCATTCAATGACCAAGAGTCTGATCTCAATTATAATTTGAGACTACCTGCAGTAGAAGTTACATTTTGGCAATTTATTTTGCATTGTGCTAATGTATTGCATTGTGATAAGTGTATTTATTTATACCCATCACACACTCATATTATTATTATAGTATTATAATAGTGTAGTCTGTTACCTAGAAGATTCCAAGCCAAATTACACATAACACTAATTGTGTTTTTTATAAGGTACATGCACCCTATCGTACTGTTGTTTTGAAGTCAAAATGTGTCAATGGGAGAATGTAATATAGGTTGGGACTGCAGTGGGTAGAAGAGATCAGCCTTTCCTACTGAAAATCATCTCAGAATAGATTTACTTGGTAATGTTGCTGTAGATCAGAGGCGTCAAACTGCTGGCCCGCGGACTGGATGCGTCAGGCTGAAACCACGCCCACCCCAGCTCCGCCAATGGGGGAAAAGTCATGATACGTCGCAACACATCACGTGACGTGGCGAGTTTGACACCCCTGCTGTAGATAATACTGTTTTGGAACACTAGCAGTTCGTTGGAATCATTTTTAGTAAAATGTTCCTTCATCTTAATATTTCCAGGCTCGGTTCTATGCACCAACAACAATATTTATTGATGAAATTGACTCCATTTGTAGCCGTCGAGGAACTTCTGAGGAACATGAAGCCAGCCGAAGGGTGAAGGCAGAATTACTTGTTCAAATGGATGGTAAACAAGCTTAGTTGAAAGTGTGCTAAGAAAAAAGTAGGAACTTCAGTATTATATTATAGTAGCAGTTGAGCATTAGTAATTATGCATTGCTCACTAAGATATTAAAATCCATTCAAATGTGTGCTTTGTTGTTATTACAAGAAGCTCAGTGATAAGTTGATTTCAACTTTCAGTCTGAGATGCTGCTGCTCAAGGCCACCTTAACTCCAATTCTAGTTGGTTCCATTTATAGATAAATGGTCTCTTTGTGTACTTTAATTTTCATAATTTAGAATTCAAAAATATATATTTTTTCTTGGATCAGAACAGATTAATAAAACAGTAGACAAATATGAGTACAGTAGAAGAGTTTATAAGCAAAACTGTAAAGAAAGGCTTAGCAAGGAAATTGGTTCTTGGAAATGCCATATATATTTTACAAATCTCCAATTCTAATTTAATTTGTTAAATTAGAACTTAATGAATTAGAACTTAAATTAGAACTTTTCAGATTGTGCAGACAAATTTGGTCGCCCATTTAAATGTTTGAAAACATCTATAACTTGATTGACTCTAGTGTTAGAATCTGTACATGGATTTTTCAAATTCTCTCTCTGTTGTAAGATCACACTTTCAGAAGTTAGGAAACAAAGAATCAATTGAATTGAGATGGGCAGCTGTAGAAATTGTATGAACAAATAAAATGTGTAAGAGGCATATATTTATCTGTCCAGCAAAAAACAACCCACAAACCAGAATGTCTCAGAGGTATATCAAATATTATTGCATACTATAAGCAATTGAATACTCTCATTAGTATAAAGCATTTGAATTAAAGTTTAAACCTGTTACCATGAATGTGGGTACCGTAAATGCCGGCGTATAAGACGACTTCCGCGAGCACTGAAATCGGCGCCAAAGACAGGGGTCGTCTTATACGCCGAGTCGTCTTATACGCCGGAAATACTGGTAGTTTCTGGCGTATAAGACGACGTTCTAGGAATGCGGCCCGGCTATAAAGACGGGGGTCGTCTTATATGCCGGGTCGCCTAATACGCCGGCATATACGGTAATTAAAATTTAGCTTCAGTGTAGTGACATAACTTCCTGATTTGCAAACTTGAGCATATATTACTTTGTATTGCCTTTTAATTTTTTTATTGTCTTTTAATAATAGGAGTGGGAGGTGCTTCTGAAAATGATGATCCTTCCAAAATGGTGATGGTACTTGCTGCTACTAATTTTCCATGGGATATCGATGAAGCATTACGACGGCGCCTGGAAAAAAGAATTTATATTCCTTTGCCATCAGGTATAAACTCTTCTATTTCAGAAAAACCCAATATAGTTGGCACATCCTGAATTTTTAATATCAAGTGCATATTTGATAATTGCCATTTCTGGGAAGCAAGAACAGTGATTTTGAGAATGAATATTTCCAGATGGAGTTTAGACAAAGTATCCTCTTAGTCCTTACCCTTACATTTACATGCAAAGTCTTAAGTAGCAGGTTAAGATTCTAAGACAGGGGTCCCCAACCCTCGGGTCTGTGGATTAGTGGCGGGCCACGGCATGCCAGCAACTGGTCCGCACAAACAAGAAAAGCCCCATCCATGGGATGCAGGCAGCACACAAAACCACACCCCCATCAGGTCCACAGAAAAACCTCTCTCCACTTAACCGGTCCCTGGTGCCCAAAAGGTTGAGGACCTCTGTTCTAGGATAACAAACTAAGTATATTTGAGTGGTTCTGTTCAAAGATTTTGATCTTTTTAATTAAAATTGGGAATTATATAATTGAAACGTTTTTAACCATGTTATTCAAGGGTTAAAGGATGCTTTTTCTCCATGTTTCATTTTGGTTATTTTTCTTTGCTAAGCCAAAGGCAGAGAGGAGCTACTCAGAATAAATCTACAGGAATTGGAACTTGCTGATGATGTTAATCTTGTCACTATTGCACAGAATATGGAAGGTTATTCTGGAGCTGACATTACAAATGTGTGCAGGTATGTTAAAACCACACAGGTCTTCTTTTATTATTTATTTTATTAATTTGAAGGCACTAGTCCTAATCTTATACCATACAGTACAAATACTGGTTCTGTAAAAGAACTTTAAAAAGCAGTAAAAAAAAAATAACTTTAGAGAGAGGAATTTTTTTTAAAAAAATGTTTTTGATTGATTGAACCATACTGAGAGTTCATGTGCATGTTACACTAAGCCAATGTTTCTCACCTTTGGTGACTTTAAGATATTCAGACTTCAACTCCCAGAATTCCCCAGCCAGCATGATCACGTAACATTGTTATTTAGTGTGATAGTATGGACAGGCCAGATTAGAATTCCTTTTTCCACTTTAAGCTATTATAGTTTCATTAGCATGGACAGATTGGCTTAATCCTGAGTAGTAAAATGACATGCCAGGATCAGTAAAGAAATTTTGCTGCCTGGCAAGAAAATCCTCTGAGAAAAGCACCCTATCCTTGTGTCAGTGTAAGTTCCTAGCCATCTTTTAAAGCTGATCCTAAAGATTGCTATGCTGGCTTGTGTTCCACTTCTCATTTTTTATTGGGTTATTCTGCTCATTTTGCATCTGTTTTTATTTTTCTGCCCATTCCTGTTCATCTGAGGATAGTTGTTTGCTCTTTAATCTTTATTACCCTTCATTCTACACTCTACAAATTACATCCCGCTTAGCAATTTTTTAAAAAAAAAAATTGCCACATTGCCTATTTTTATATTCATAATTCTATCCATTTCTATTTCATCCTTTTCCTGTGCACAGTCATTATTTCCTCTCCGTATCCATTTCACTTATTTTCTCACTTTGTTTTCTGCTTCTCTCCATTTTCGCTCCAATTGTTCCGTTTACTGCCTCATTTTTATTCTGGCGTGAGAAATCTTTGGCTCCCTCAGATGCTACTTAATAACAACTGCTAGTAGCACAACCAATGATTGAAGAAAATCGGGGGCTGGAGAAAAAGATCTGGTTTATCATAGATTCGTGCATATCCGCTTCTACATTTCAGCTTTTTTTCACTTTGCAACTCTTATCAAAATAGGGGTCAAGAAATCCAAATTGGTATATTGAAAATATGCCGTTAACTCTCTTTATATTTTCAAATTGTGGCACCTTCATTTCATCTTTTTTTTCAACTTTCTATATGTTACCTGGAGCACTAGCTCATGCAGAGGGAGTCACAGGTATGCCTATTGAGCCTGTTGGTGCCTTCTTAGAGAGTCAGCAACTTTTCCTACATTCCTTTGGCAGCCATGCAGTCCCCAGGAAAATACGTCTTTTGGTTCAAGACTTTTGAGGGTACATCCATACTTCCTACAGTTCATTTTCTTTGCTTTGGATTCAAATACAGGTAGTCCTTCAATTATGGCCAGATGCTTAGCAACCGTTCAAAATTACAACAGAACCCCCCCCCCCAGGTTCTTAGAACCCAGTTCCAAAGTCTCTTCTCTCCCCCCCCCCCAGGACACATAACTACATTTTGGGAGCTTAGCAACTGACCCACACTTATGGCCATTTGCAGCGTCCTATGGCAATGCAATCACAATTTAGGACATTTTTGCCGAAAATCAGCATTTGAAAAGCTGAAGCTATGCTTTATGTTTGCCATTAAAGAACTTATTTTGCATGAAAAGCTGGGTCTTCTCATTATTACATACCAGGCTATCCAAATATTTCCAATAGTATTACTAAAAGCCAAAGTTAACCACTCACAAGTCAGTTAATTTGACTTTTAAGACCTATGAAGGCATCTGCCATCTGAAATGAGATATTCCCTCTGAGATTTGGGTGGTTCCCACCTTAATGGCATTTCAGAAAGCTTTTAAGGACTTTTTTTTTTCTCTCCCAGGCTTTCGGCTAGGATAATTGGAAGCCTTTGTCATGTACGTGATATGTTGTTTTGGCTGGATCTGCCATCTGTTTATTGCTAAGTTTTTATCTGGATTGTGAGTCTGTTGTCTTGTTTTTATGCTGTAAAACACTCCGGCTTGGGTAGATTTTAAGTAGAAATAATAAATAAGCAAGCAAGCATTCTAAGGTTTAGCTATGTTTAAAGCGGCCTTTTAGTGTTAATTGTTTGGCATTTCTGTATTCTCATTAAAGGCACATTTTTTCTTTTTATCAACAGAGATGCTTCACTGATGGCTATGAGAAGGCGTATTGAAGGCTTGACACCAGAAGAAATCAGAAATCTTTCCAGAGATGAAATGCACATGCCAACAACAATGGAAGATTTTGAAATGGCCTTAAAAAAAGTTTCAAAATCAGTCTCTGCTGTGGACATTGAGAAATATGAGAAATGGATTTTTGAATTTGGATCATGTTAAGCCTTTCTACCTTGAGAAATCTGCCTTAAGTATTCAAAGAGTTCCAAAAGTAATGAAAAAGTAGTACTCCTGGGTGCTCAGTGCTATTTTTTAACTTTTTGTAAGAACATATATAATAAAGTTAGTTTTTTAAAGTACAGCTCATTTTTTTCCCCTCTTAGTCCAACTGTCTAGACCAGTTCCCATTAAAGATTTTCTGCATTTTTTGGATCAATAGGTTCTTACAGCCATACTGGTACTGTTTCTTGGCACACTAGACTATCACTTGCAACATTTCCACATATATCACATATTTCCATTTTGGTGGTTATATTTTTAAAAGTAGTCACTGTTAAAATGTACAGTTTGGTCACTTTTTCAGGAAATCAGCATTCATTAAGCCGGTGCAAAACAACCTTTGTCATTGAAAAAGCACCTCTGTGTCATTGAAAAAGCAAGTATTTTAAGCCACAATTAGAACTTAACACTAATTCAGTATTTATCTCACGTAGATTTAATGTGGTGGAACTGAACAGAAAAGAGAGGGCACTAGTGAAACCCTAAGCGTTCAATCAGTTAAGAAAAGCATTCTTAAATTCAATGTGAATGTAAATAAAATATTGGCAAAAAATACATTGCATTAAGGTTCCAAGAGATTTGTTAAGGGAAAATTGTACCAGGAGAATAGGAATTTTAAAAATCTTTGAGATTATTATTTTTCATTCATCTTCCAGTAATGAGCACTTGGACACAAAGAATATCAGAGCTTAGTAGAGGCACTAGGTAGATGAAAAGGATGCCAGCATGGCTAAAAGGCAGTCAAGAAAATGATAAAAGACCAGAAGCAACTTTTCAGAAAAAATGGCAGTGCATCACTTGAAGCTTATATATTCTATATTTACTGCCAGAATATATGTGACTTTAAGAGGAGAACAAACAAATATATGCCAGTCGGTCCAACAACGGAATAATGACAAAGTTAGGGTGATAGGTTTATTTGAACAAAAATTTCACAAGACCACAGTGAGTGACAGCTGCTGTTTTCAAACTTAAAGCTTGAGGGGCATCTAGATGTCCCATACAGAAAATAAGACATTTGAAGTAAATATTGTAGATCAGCGGTCCCCAACCTTTTTGGCACCAGGGACACGTTTTCTGGAAAACAATTTTTTCCATGGACTGGGGTGGTGATGGTTTTGGTTTTACTCGCCCACCACTCACCTCCAGCTTTGCAGTCCAGTTCCTAATAGGCCGCAAACTGGTAATGGTCCATGGCCCATTACCTCTGCTATAGCTCTTTCACCTGACCAACTAATATTCTATTTTTAAAAAAATACTTTGGAAGTTTTCAATTTTACAGAATGTTCATTTAAAAATGTTTTATATTACTCATCTTGCTTGCTTCAAGTACTAAGCTACCATCTGGTAACCGATAGCTTAACCAGTACTTCGCTTAAGGGCTCTGGGTCTGCTGAGATCACAGCACATTCATCCAAATTTGCTATGGCCCAGCAGTTTCACTTTTATTTAGTTTGAGCTTTGCTAGATCTTCCACATGCTTCAACCAAATTTCTTTTAAGAGCTGGTCATGGATTTTTCCAACCCATGGCATGATTTCCAGAGTAATCAATAAGAAAGTGGGCATTACGTTATGCAGCAGATGTGCCCAAATGATTGCATCCAGAACCTCATCGGTTATTATGGGCTGGTTGCAACATCTGTTTCACTTTTGTCTTAGACTGAAGTCCCTAATATACAATTATAGAAATGGTAGCCAGCACATTTGGAAATCATCTTATTTTTTTTTTCAAATTAGTTTGAAGCAAGATTCTGCATTCAACAGCACTGTCACTATTAATATTACAGGAATTGCATTTTGGCTTTTTCACCAGGGCAACATATCAGCACTCTGAAGACTGACACAATCTGGCTGATTTGATGACTGACATCAACTGTAGCAACAATAATCTGTTCTTGGACAACTTAGATATTTAAATCATTAAAGTTGCTCAAGCTGAGCTGTATCAAAGTTGATGGTTGCCCAAGATTCATTAGTTATGAATATCTTGGTTTTGTCATAACATATGGTTAAGCCACATGGTTAAGCAGCAGAGGTTTATATAGTGGTTAAAGGCACAGGGCTTGAAACCCATGGCTTCTAGTTCTGTCTTAGGTGCAAAACCAGCTGTTGACTTTGGGCCAATCCCTCTTTCAGCCCTAGGGAGAAGGCTTTTTTTAAAAAAAAATGGCACTATTTCCTATTTTGTTTTTAAGTATTAGATACAATCTAATGTATCACCACCTAATGTAGTGCTTCAGCAGTGACATCAACTGTTTCATATTCTTTAACTGACAGATGGCAGCCTTTATTTGAGATTCTGTGCTCATGTTTTTCAATGCTGCCATCTAAACTACCAACAATGGGTTGTACTGAAATGTTTTCTAAAATCATTTTAAAGCAGTTGGATATAATTGCTTCCACAACTCAGTTATTCAATTCTAGAGCACACAATAGTGTCCTGTGCCTTTCTGATGTGTCTTCCATTGAAATGTACACTAAGGCAGCAACTGCGATATTCTTGGTGATGTGCAGCTTCTTCTTTGAGTTCTACAATGTTATTTTAATATTCTTGAAATAAATGCCTGTGTTGGTAACAATCAGCAAAAGTGGAAAAATGTCTTAGGTAAATTTAGTTTTGGAGCAATGAACATCAATGGATTGTGCCTCTCATTTAGCAAATGTGCTAACAACTCAAAACACCTTATTTCAGCATTCACCAAAACATCAATTAACATAGTGTTTACATACAGGAAACATGAACGCTATACTATTTCCTAATTAGCAGCATTTCCAAACACCAATTATGGATTTTGATACATGAGAAAGTGACTTACAACTCAGTTAAAATAAACTGCTTGTAATTAGTCCTATCCAAACATGAACAGTTGAAGCCACAAGACCCTACTTAATATTTATCTACCACTAGAACATGATAAGACTACTTGGCAAATGCAATGAACTGGATCCAGATTTGCTCCCTATTCAAATTTGAAAAAAGAACTTTACGTGGTCTCCAGTTTATATCAAGAAGCAAATTTGCAATAAGATCTGATGATCTTACGAATCAGTATATAAAAATGCTCTGAATTTATACAGTACTTTTAGACCTTTTGTACCCCTAGATGAAAGACATTTGTAGTATATTGTAAGTTTTTAAGAAGCACATTTTTACAAATGTTCATAAATTCAGTAGGAAAAACCCTGAAAGTGCTTACAATATCAAGATTATTTTTTGGGAAAATTCAAACAAAAATTGCACCACTGTTTATTATCAGAGCAGTATGAAAACTCTTTTGCTTTTGACTTCTCCCATAAGGCACACTTAAGGGCCTAAAATAGCTTTTAGGATTATCACAAGTCTATACTCCTGTTGATGCTACTTATTCTGTTCCATTAGTCTGGGTCAAATTTCCTGGATTAGCCTGGTGTGTCCTGTAGCCAGTAGTTGGGAAGATACAGGGTATCATTTCAGGGAGCAGGAAATTATTTCACTGAACTTAGAACTTATTGAAGTTCTTTTGCAAGGAAAGTTTTTGCAATCAAGAATATATTATAATGGTTGAAATGAAAAAAAAATCCAAAAATTATTCTGGGCCTCAGCCTTAATTGTCCTTTAAATATGAATCATTCATAAATTTAATAAAAACAGCAGGCTGAGAACTGTTGTGAAATCAACAGTTCCCAAACTAGAGTCCTCTAGATATGTCACAATTATTTATGAATACTGGGAATTGTAGTCCCAAAGTCTAGAGGGCAGTACATTCGGAAGGCTGAATTAAGTAATATATTAAAATCCAAGTGCCAAGTTCATTAGGTCAACAAACTCAAATAATTACTCATGTTTTTTTTAAATACATTTTTCCTCTATGTTGTTTATCTTCTCTGGAGTAGCTGGAAGTAAACTTATTGCAGCCACAGGTATGACATTGGCATCAAGTTGAAGGATTCCCCTAGGGGGAAAAAAGTCAGTTAAAATACTAACTTCAGAAATATGATCATATATAAACATTTCAACTTCACAGTTAAAAACAACTCAGGAAAAGTGTTTCAAAATCTAAAACCAGATCATTGGTTTCTGAAAATGGCCTACATAAACTTCAAAGATTAAAATGTAATTAAATCTTGTTTCAAAGAATTCTCAGGATGAATGTTATCTAGCAAAAAAAAAAAGAAATCCATCCACCTGCCTCTTCCATTATCCGTACTCCCGGAGGACTACCATTGTCATCTAAGTGATTTATAAGAACTGGGGCTAGGGTTTTCCTTTTCTTCATTTATTTCCTCATCTTCTTTTTCTAGTGTGCAACGAGAAATTAGTACCTCAAACAATCTGCTACTTGCCACAAAGCATTGTAAAGAAAGCAGTCCTGGCCCACTTATGTATAATAATATATGAGTGGGGGCCATTGTGAATGCGCCTTCCACAGGTGGGACTCCTTCAGCCGTTAGAGGTTTCAAAACCGTGAGAGGGATGCTAATGGCAAGCTGTTGGCCCCTAAGTCTGAGCAAGTAGGAGATACTGACTGATAAGCTTTCAGGATGATTTACCATAAATTTTTCAGAGCTTTTGTGAGGCTCCCTAAGAAAAAAAAAATCTGACCTGTCTAATGACTCTGGGCTAACTGCTAATTTGTGGACACTCGTGCTCTTCATTTTTCCCAGTTGTGTTGAAATGGGTGTGCAAAGATAGAGATGAGACCTATTGGGGCATGGAGAAGGACTCCTCTGGATTATTGTTGTGTATCTTCTGGCTCCTGTTTGCAATTACTGGAAGAACGAAATCAATTCTGTCAACTAAAGCATCTCGTCTTTATCTGATGCTGCTTTTTATGGGGCTATGGAGGGATGGGGAGGAACCAAACGAGAGTACTTTTCCTCTTCTTCCCACTTAGTGTGCATGCTCTAAGCAGAGCTCTTGCCAGAGGAAAAGATAAGGGAGAAATCCATCTAGCATCCTCACTTTTTGAATCATCCAGTGATTATTTCCCATTAATAATTAATATTCATAATTTAATTGTTTGGATGTATAAGGCCATCAAATCAAGACCCAAGGTGTTAGTTCCTTAACCTTGTGGTTATATAAACCTTGTGGTTTAGTTTTGTTTTTATCAATTTAATTACCGTAAATGCCGGCATATAAGGCGACCCGGCGTATAAGACGACCCCCGTCTTTATAGCCGGGCCGCATTCCTAGAACGTCGTCTTATACGCCGGAAACTACCAGTATTTCCGGCGTATAAGACGGCTCGGCGTATAAGACGACCCCCGTCTTTGGCGACGATTTCAGCGCTCGCGGAAGTCGCCTTATACGCCGGCATTTACGGTAGTCTAAGCTTGAATAAATATGTGAAACCTCTATCACCAAAGGAAGTTTGTTTTGAGATAAAAGAAACTTAAAAAGATGCTTACTTGCTTTCACACGAGGGACAAAACACTTTTAATATTTTTATGATTAAAGTTGCTCCTACAACTCCAACCACGACGACTTCCATAAAATTAAAGAACACAGGAAAAGAATTGAGCCAAAATGTACAAAGCTCCTTTCTCAGATCTTCCACCCACTGGCACATCACCTGCAAAAATAACAACACGGCCACTGAAATCCAATAAGGGCACCTGCAAAAGCCCATTTTTCTTTGGTCGTTTGTTGCATCCATTTATAATTCACACTTCTGTCACGATGTGGGAACTTCACATCTGTTGCTTGTCTTTACAAACATTACTCTTTTGCCCCTTGAAAATTCCTTGGCCTATTTTCCCACATTGTTTGAAATAATCTCCTAGTCTCACTGTTCAACTTCTTTTTAACTAAACCCCTACATTCATTTCATTTTTTATTTTATTTTTCTCAAGTTAACTTTGACCCAGCTGAAACTTTATAGCCCCTTTCACATATACCTAACCGGGAACAATGTCACGAAAACAAGGAAAGCCAAGTCCCTGAAATTGAAATAAACTTTCCTGATAAATATTACCTTCTCTGTGGATTTCCAGGGAATAAATAACTGTAGGGGAATTGGGGCGGGTTTATGAATTCTGTGGTCTTTTGTTTCAATAATACCAAACTCAATGGGTCAGCTGTCTGGCTTAGTAGACAGGAAGTGGTTCTGCATACCACCAGTGGAAACAAACACTCTATATGCAATTCCAGATCCTGCCTCTTTTCATCTGACCTAGGTCACGTTAAGTTCGGCCCAGCCATCCTTTTGCCTTCTCTCTCTCTCTCTTTCTCTCGGTCCTGCCCTCTCCCCCCCCCCCGCATTTCTAGGGCAAAGAGAAGCTGCACTTGCCACCAGTCTACCAGGGCCCAAAACGATGCTGCAGCGGGTTTGGGCTAGTAGCCAGTCCAGTGCTACTGCTGAGCCAAAAAGGCTATCAGCTGCCCTATAGCTATCTGGGAGCACCTTACTCTTTTTATAATCTTTGTGGTGAGCAGGCATGCAACCTAGTACTAATTTCAGGGGAGCTTGATTGTTCTGGATGGATGAATTTAGCAGCTGCCAATCAGACAGAAATCCATCAGGGGCCTAGCTTCTGTTGGGAGACACATTTAAGTCCTGGCTGAACTTCTACCTGATCTGTTGCTTAGGGGTATTCCTCACTTAACATACACTCATTCAGCAACTATTTGAAGTTACAACAGCAGTGAATGAGGGGTAATGATGACAGGTCTTCATAACGGTGACCGCCCCGCGTGATCGTAATTCAGGTGCTCAGTGATAAGTCCGCAATTATAACACTGTGGTGGGCTGCAGTCATGTGATTGTCACTTGCAACCTTCACTGCTGGCTTCCAACAAGTGAAATTGATGGGGAAGCTGACAAGAGGTCATTACTGGCAATCATATGACACCAGTACAGTGTGACCACGAGGGATTCAATAACGATGGTAACTAAAATTGCTGGAACTGCCGTCATAAGTCAGCACAGTCATGTGACATCATGCCTTGCTTAGTGGGAGAGTTCCTGGTCCCATCTGTACTAGCTTTTCAGAGTAGCCTTATCAGAAGAAAATCAAGCTAATAAACTGTTAGCCACCTCCATGAGCATCAGGAAAATTGGGAGACTGTGAGTCATAGTTCTGCTTGAGTCACAAAGCAAGGTAGGTAACCTTGGGCCAGTCACTTTCTCTCAGCCCTAGGAAGAAAGCAAATGCAGACCATTTCTACAATCTTGCCAAGAAAACTGTGGGGACTAGTTGATATACCAATAAAGGAGAATATTTGTAGCTCAGGATTGAAATGAGGGGTTCTTGATGCTCTCTGAGCTTCGTTGTTTCCTTGCAAATGGTAACATCATTGACTGTTGCACTGATGATGTTACTTAGATTGGATAATGAAACATCTTCAAGAAAACAACCAAGCTCAGAGAGCGTCTCACTAGTTGAGATAGTCACCAGGAGTCAACACTGACTCGAAGGCACGCAAACACACACATACACATAGCCATGGGAGCATCAGGTGAAGGGAGAATGGGGGAGATGCCATAATCTGAACATGACGGTCATGTTTGTATGACTGAAGTTGCACTCCTTAGTATATGTACCATATGCATGTAGAAAGGGGGAGGACTTCAAGTACACAGTTGCAACCCCATCTGAACTTTTTTATCTCCCTTCTAATTACCACCTTGTTTCCATGCCTTTTTATTTTTCTTGGACTTAGTTTCTTTGATGGCACTTAGCAATAGCAATAGCACTTAGACTTCTATACCGCTTCACAGTGCTTTACAGCACTCTCTGAGCGGTTTACAAATATCAGCATATTGCCCCCAACAATCTGGGTCCTCATTTTACCGACCTCGGAAGGATGGAAGGCTGAGTCAACCTTAAGCCGGGTGAGACTCGAACTGCCAAACTGCAGGCAACTGGCAGTCAGCAGAAGTAGCCTGCAGTACTGCATTCTAACCACTGCGCCCGCAGGGCTCTTCTTGATAGAGTGACTGAGAAGATACCAGACACATCAGGCACCAATAATTTCCTCACCTATCCATTAACTCAAATTACCGTAGGTGAACATATTTACCATTCACAATCATTGTGACAAAAACATACCTTATAAGATGATGGTGAGTCTGTTCTGAGTGGAGTCTCTGGCAATTTGCCAGGCATTGTCTGTTCATCTACAGTAGTTTCTACTTGCCTGAGAAGATAGTGACTGGTAGTTTGTAGAGGACTTTCAACATCTATTTTATAAAAATAAAAAAGATAGGTAGGTTGGTTGGTTGTTTTAAAAAACAATGCTGTGAGCAAGTAAAAAGAAGCAGGGTATGGACAAGCAATAAAATCCAAAAGTGCAAAACTATTTAAATCTTTTATAGAATTATGGGGTTGATATAGACCTTTGGTCATCTGTTCCAACCCACATTGCTGCTTCATGTTTAGCTTCCAATTGACAAGGGCGCTTTTCTTTAAGTAAAGAGACAGACTAAGTAAAGAGACAAGTAAAGAGACAGATTAAGCCAGGTTTCCTCCATCCCATGCTAAGGGCCTTACATTTTTCCTATAAAGATAATAAAATTTTACATATTTCCATTCTATTTACTTTGGCCCACTGCCTAAGTTGCCTAGATCTTTTTTTAAAATCTTCTTTCATGTAAAGTTTTAACCGAATCTCCCAGTTTTATGATATCTGCAAATTTGATCAGGATTCCCTCATCCAAGTCATTGATACAAATGTTGAACGATGCAGGGGCTAGGACAGAGCCTTCTGGCCCTTGGCTCGATGCTTCTGGCCAAGCTGAAGTGGAAGCATTAATGAGCACTTTTTGGATAGGCTGGTTCAGCCAACTATGCTATCATCTTGTCCAAGGTCTCTCAACTTTCAGCAACTTTCAGATGTGTGGATTTCAATTATTATAACTCCCCGAGGAATTGAAGTCCATGCACATCTGAAACTTGCTAGGAGAGAAACACAGATCCGGCCCATGTTTTAATTTTTCCTAAGACCATTATGAAAGAATACAAATAAAACAAAACCAATTGTACCCCATATTAATGTGAATTGCCTATAAAGAGAGGCCAATTTATGGCTATTGATGTGACCATCAATTTTTTGAGTGGTAGAGTCATTACATCCAAGGTAAGAACTTTCTGATCATTGCTTGCATCATTTTATATATTTACCTGGCTATGATATTCTTAAAAAATCCATACCTAAAAAGTCCATGAACACTGAATGATTCCAGAGACAGTTAACAATGAATCAATTTAATCAACTCCCTTCTTATGAAGAACTCTCAAAAAAAGTCTGAACCCTTAAGTAAAATGACCAGAACCAAATTCAATAGCATCTTTTTAAAGAAAAAAATAAGAATCACTTACATGAGATAGGGGGGTATAAAAACTGAATGAATGAATGAATAAAACAAAGTCCAACTCTTGCAACTCAACAAGACTGAGTACCTTTTCCTGCAAAGTTTGGAAGTGTAAACAAAATATCATTGTTCCTCGGGCTGGAATACAGCATGCTTTCCTCCAGAGGCACAGTGTAGTTTGTATGTCTCAGGACTTGCTGATCCTTTACCAATAGGTCTATTTCTATGACTTCATCTTGTTTAACCTGCAAAAGAAGTGTAACAATGGGAGCTATTTTCTTATTCACACATGTTGGGAATGTCAAGCTTTTTTTTTCTATCAGAGCAAGTGTTGCAAAAAGTGATTTCAAGACAAAAGGTTGATTTTGTTTAAGTCACAGCTAAATGGGCTCCTAACCTTTTTTTTTTTCCCCTCACCTCATGAAGTACGTGAAATATTAGGAGGAAATGCTCTCTGGTTGTTATTCATCATCATCATCATATTGATATCATATATATTGTATATCATAACATCAGGGAAAGCAAACGGCTCCCTTTCTAGCATCAATATGGATTATGTTTTCTCAGTGAGGAACAATCAATCAAAACAATCAATCAAAAGAAACAAAGATGAAGTCTGAACCCAAACATTAATTTCTACATTTGTACTGTTTGAGTGAATGATATGAATTCTGAATATTTTTAGAGGCAAAATAAAATGTAACCCAAGAGTTACTACTGTATTATTTAATTAGAAATTTATAAATAAATTGTGACTAAAGATGGGACTCCAAGAGACACATACATTTGTATTCCCCAGTTTACTATATTTAACACTGTTAATTTTTGTTCATATTTGGAGGCTTTCTTCATTATTTAGGGCTATTCTTTATTTTAGATAACTTTATGCCTTTGGGAATGGGCAGCATACAAATTAAGCAGATAAATAAATATTCCATCTTCATTCTAGGAGGTAGAAATAATATTTTCTCCCTCTCTTTTCTTTCTTCCCCAGTAAAACCCTCATGTCAGATCAGTTGATCTGAAAAGAGGGACTGGCCCTAAGGCACCTAGTGAGTTTTTCTTCTGAAGGATTCATTGGCACCTGGATCTTCTTAGTCCTATCACCTTACCCATTCCAGTTTACTGGCTTGGCCAAACTGAAGAAATCAATGTGTTCTTTTCCAGCTAGCCCACAGTCCCCATTGTTATTTTGGCACAGGTAGCCCTGTGCATGAATTGCATCAGCATCTCTTAAAAGGCACTGCTAATTCATTGCCAAAAGTCACAGGATACAAAGGAATGATTATAAGCTGCCTTTTCTCTCTCCTTAATTTAGACCAGTGGTTCTCAACCTGTGGGTCAGGACCCCATTTGGGGTCGAACGACCATTTCACAGGGATCGCCAAACAAGGCTGTCCGCCATTTTTTCCCCCTTTTCTTTGGCCACACCCCTGGCACCCAGTGATGTATAAGTGGTTGGGGGTCACCACAACATGGGGAACTGTATTATGGGGTCGCGGCATTTGAAAGGTTGAGAACCACTGATTTAGACAAAGAATATTCAGTATAAATCTCTAACAGCATTTTGTTTTATTTGCAGTTCGTTTCCTAATTATAGGTAGTCCTTGTTTAGCACCCAGAATAGGGGTCGGCAAATTTGTTGCCAAACACCACAGTCACTAAGCGAAAAATCATGTGAGCACAACCGGCCTGCAACAATACTTCTCACTTGGTTGTTAAGCAAAACATCATATGATTGCAACTTGCAGTTTTACTTCTGTCTTCTTTACCCTGTTTGTCAGAAGTTTGTCTTTCCTCCATTTTCTGGAGATATGTAATATATATAAACATTCTTAAAATATAATTATATAAATACTATCAAAATTCCTGCAAAAAAAATTACAAAAATATAAAAAGGGTGCTATCTTTGAGGGCTTTTTAAATAAAAAACAATTACATATTTTAATACAAAAGAGGACACAGAACTGTATAACATCAAGCAGCAGTATTTTTGGCTTGTTGGCCAAGATAAACTATAGAACTAAAATGTGTGATCATTCAACAATCCTCCACCGTGGATTTATACCTAAGCTAGTATATACAATGATTTATAAAAAGAATACTTGCCTGCTTTTCATCTATATCTGTCACTTCTTCTTGAACAACAATCAATTGCAAGTTGGAGCTGGATGCCAATGGCCATTCGTGGACCATAATGCGAACACTGACAATTCCTAACTGCTTCTGATCCAATAAGGTATCATGGTTTCCATTCTTCACTATCAACAAATAACTGTATGTCATATAGTCGCCATGCAGAGAAACAAAATATCTAAAAACAAGTTACACAATAAAACAGTGTTGCAAACTGGATTGGATGCCATATTGTAAATCGATACCGAGTTAATATAATTAGCTGATATAAATTTCACAGTTATTTTTAAGAGAAATGACAGAGGGCTAAATAGTCTATTAAAACGGAAACAGGAATATTTTCTACTTTGTAGATTGTCTTCTGCAAAGATCATCTTTTGCACAATTACATTTTCCCACTCTCTCTTCTTCCTTCCTGCCCTAAGGGCAGTTCCTTTCTTCCCAAGTCTGCTTTGTAGGTTCTTCAACTCATTGAGTGAAGTTGAATACCCCTCTCCATACTATTTGATAGAAGCTACTGAATTACTAGGAGAAACTAACTTTATATAACCATTCTTACACCTAAAGGAAAAATTAGAAAATCCAGCAGTTCCACCTGTCCTATGTGGGCCACAGAAATCACTGAATAAAAGAGCTGACAGAAGGTATTTTGATTTACATTTAATATTTCAATGCAAAATAAAGCATCCCTAATTTGAGCCACCACACAACATATGAATAGCACACTAAATGACAAGCTCTTAGACGATTTTCTCCTCACTTTCAAATGGAAGCAGTCTTCCTATAATATAGGTTTCTCTCGATTCCGTAGCTCACCGCTACCATGCTAACACCCAACTTTCTTTCCAAACCATGTACATTTATGTTGATTTCAGTAGAATAGTAATTAGTGTTGCCACTGTATTAAATTTGCAGTGGCAAAAAACACGACTATCATCAGGATGTTTGTGTGGCAGAGAAGCCTTGGCATTTATTATGCACAACTAAACTGAGATCCAGTTTTGGAGTGTCAAGGACTTGTTCCCATGGCTTTTGATATTATGAGTACTGAATCTCCCTAATCTGACTTCCTCCCATTCCATTTAATCCGGTAAATTCAGTGACGATTTGCAGTCAAACGTTCTGCTTCATGTATCTGGGGAAAAACACGTGGCACCATATCATGAGATCAGGTGATTCTCTTCAGAGTTTAACAGAAATTCAGAGAAGTAAAGGCAATTAGCTACTACATTACTTCAAATGAAATTTTGTTTGAGCACTAAATGAAATGTACACTTTTCCACAGTGAAAACCCCATGAAACGACAAGGACTTTGTCTCTTTAGAGCAGGGATGTCAAACTGCTGGCCCGCAGGCTGGATGCATCATAGCAAAACCGTGCCCACCCCATTGCCAGCAATGGCAAAAAAGTCATGATACGTCGCGACACATCACGTGATGTTGCAAGTTTGACACCCCTGCTTTAGAATGTACAGGTAATCCTTGTCAATTGGGACCAGAATTTTGTTGCTGAGCAAGGTGATTGTTGAGTGAGTCACGCCCAATTTTATGACCTTTTTTGCCATGATTACGTGAATCACTCCAGCTATTAAATGAATCATGCAATCATTAAGTGAATTCGGCTTCCTCTGTTGACTTTACTTGTCAGAAGCCAACTAGGGAGATTGCAAATGGCAATTACGTGATACCAGGATGCTGCAAGCATTGTAAATACACGCCAGTTACCAAGCACCCAAATTTTGATCATGCAACCGTGCTGGAACAGTTAAGCGTGACGACCAGTTGTAAGTTACTTTTTGTAATGCTGTTGTAACTTTGAATGAATGAATGGTTATATGTTGAGGATTACTTGTACTAGATTTAGTTTGATGCTAAAAAGCACAGAAGAGATACCTTTAAAAAGGCCACAATGAACCACTGTTGGGATTCACTTCTTCTGCAGCATCTTTTTATACATATTGCTCTAAGCCAGGGGTGGGCAACCTTGGCTCTTTTATGACTCATGGACTTTAACTCCCAGAATTCCTGAGTCAGCTATGCTGAGTCAGGAATTCTGGGAGTTGAAGTCCATGAGCCATAAAAGAGCTGAGGTTGCCTACCCCTGCTCTAAACTATTAAGAACCAGTTTTAAAATATATTAGCATGTCCTTGAATAAAGAATAGGTTATCTCAGAAGCTAGCCTTGAAACTTGCCACAACCAGTATATCAGGTAAATACATGATGTACAAAACATTCATAAATAGCATGTAATTGCTATGGCTTCGTAAATTATGCTTATATGTACAATCAGGATCTTTCCTTTCAATGTAAGGCACATAATAGCAAAAAAACTAAACAAACCAGAATTTTTGCTTCTTCTAATAAGTATCATTTTAAATTTGTATGTGCTGGGTAATTCTTTTATCCTTTCAGGAAAATTTCCATTTTTTTATTTACAGAGAATATGAATTTGGAAAGTTTCATTAAAAAGTGTTTTGCTAAGATTATCTGAAACCATGCTTGTTTTTCTCCTTCACCAACTCAGCTGGATGTGTGCCAGACGAGAGGGACAGGACTTATCAGGGTGGAGTCACATCCTTGAGTTTCTACAGCTCAGCCTGCGATACAATAAATTAACCAAACAGGAACTTGTTCAGGGCTTTCATAAAAATCAGCTTTTAATCTCCATTTGTATTTTGTTCTGAACACACAATAATGAGCTACCCTGAATTAATTCAAAACTAGAAATAACAACCAATAAATAATCTTGAATTCTTTAGAAATGAAAATATATTGTTACTAACTTATATGCAGATGGGGTTTTTTTTAGTGATGGGAGTTATTTATTTATTTATCAAACGTATATGCCTGCCCATCCCATGAAAAGTGACTCTGGGGAGGCAAACAATAATGAAAGGTATTTCTCAACTTACAATCATTAGTTTAATGACCATTCAAAGTTACAACAGTGCTAAAAAAAAAAGTGATTCCTGTCCAGTCCTTATAGTTAACACAGTCACAGCATCCCCACGGTCATGTGATCAAAATTTGCTTGGTACTAATACATATTTATGATGGTTGCAGCATCCTGGGATTGCATGATTGCCATTTGTGACTTTCCAAGGGGCTTTGGAGAAGCAAAGCCAACGGGGGAAGCCAGATTTGCTTAATGGCCCTAGTGATTCCCTCAACAAATGCAGCAAAAATGTCATAAACTTGGCATGACTCACTTAGGGACTACATCCTTTAGCAACTGACGTCCCAGTCCCAATCATAGTCATAAGTCAAGGACTACCTCTATAGAGTTACAGAGGAACATAAAATCCAGATAGTGAAGTAAGAAATACTCACAGATTAAAGTTTGACATTTTATCCGTGTGACTCCGCTCTTCAGTGAAAAGTCATTTACATACACCTGACCGTTCACATAAGTAATATTAAGGACAACCTAAAGAAAATCCACAGAATATAATATATATTGAAGGTACAGGGTCATAAAAAGGGAGTTTTATACATTTCAAAATACAAAGTTGACCAGGTTTTGTTTAATTTATACAATCATGATAGCAATTATCCAAGTAAGTTATAAATATAAACAATTCAAAATTAGTTACCATCCAAATATGCTGATAAATTTGCCATCGTTATGCTTTCATCCTTTAAAAGAATTAAAGGCCATAGTAGCCCTCACTGGTTTGTTTTTCTTTTTGAGTCAATGTGGATTCCTGGTGACTGCCTGAGCAAATTTCTGCAGTCAGTAACAGTGAAATCAATCAGTGGAACTGCCTTTAGAACTTGTGGGTGCTTTATCACTGGAGGCTTTTAAGAAGAGACTGGGCAGTCATTTGTCTGAAATGGTATAGGGTCTCCTGCTTGAACAGAGGCTGGGAGCAGATCAGGGGTCCCCAACCTCAGGTCCGTGGACCGGTACCGGGCCACAGCATGCCAGCAACCAGTCCGCACAAAAAGCAAAGGCCCATCCGTGGGATACAGGCAGCACACAAAGCCACACACTCTCCGGTCCGCGGAAAAACCTTTCTCCTTGGAACCGGTCCTTGGTGCCCAAAAGATTGGAGACCTCTGGACTAGATGATCTCTAAGGTCCCTTCCAACTTATTATTCTGTTGTGTTCTTCTTGGTAAGATTCCGGATGCAGCTTGTCATTATCTTCTTCTTAGGTCTGAGATAGATCCAGCTGGCTTTGTGCCTAAGGTAGATCTAGAAATCCTCGTCTCCTGGTTTCTAGCCTGGGGCCTTAACCACTCCTCCAAACTGGCTTGATCTCTTACTATATTGCCACTGATTTTAGTGATTTTGGATTGTATCTTAAAAACATACCGTATTTTCTGGTGTATAAGACAACTTTCTAAACCCTGAAAATCTTCTCAAAAGTCAGGGGTCGTCTTATACCCAGGAATATATGGGTAGCTGTTCTCTGAATTTAAAACTAATCTGTCCCCTAGTGGCCAGCCCTATTTTTTTTACAGAAATAAGCACTAACAGGACAAAGCTTTCTAGCAGCAAAGGAGCTCCTATTGTGCTCATCTATAAACAGAAATTCAATATTGTACTGTATTTTCTGGTGTATAAAATGACTTTCTAAATCCTGAAAATCTTCTCAAAATTTGGGGGTCGTCTTATACGACCAGTCACCTTATACGCCGGAATATACGGTAACCTGTATAGTATTACTGTGTGCAAAAACTAAGGTCTTGCAAGAGGAGCAAGAAGCAGAATGTACACTATTTGATAGGAAGTCATTGAAACAATAAAAACTTAATTTCTGGCTGTAACTTAGATACTCATTAAATGACAAGCCACTGCTTCTCAGTTTTGCTTACCATCATTAGCAAAACAGTTACCTAGCTTGGATAATGAAACATCTGCAAGAAAACAACCAAGCTGAGAGAGCACCACTTTATTAATTATTCTGTTAAGGTAAACCAGTCCTTTAACTCAGACTAGTACCTCGGACTTCTAACCAGCAGTGGAAAACCATGTTCGCTGTTTCTCCATAGACTCTGTAAGCAAGGGCTAGGAACTATGATCAGTATATCTCAGGAACACTAGGAACAATGAAAATAGCTAGGCCTTTTGTCACCATCAACTGAGAGGAGCTGAGCAAAGTCCACGTATTATCCACAGGACTTCATAATCTGTCAGTTCATACTATAAAACTATGTACTGACAAACTACTATGCTCGAAAACTGTACAAAGGCATACAAAATACATACATTCAGACACATTGCTATGTATATAGAACAGTGTTTCTCAACCTTGACAATTTTAAGGCATGTGGACTTCAACTCCTAGAATTCCACAGCCAGCAATGCTAGCTGTGGAATTCTGGGAGTTGAAGTCCACATGCCTTAAAATTGTCAAGGTTGAGAAACACTGATATAGAATAATGCCAATTAAGCACCATATCTGAAACCAACAAATAACTCCTAACTTTTACAAACCCACAGAAGTAGTACAGACATAACAAAACTATTTATTGAAAGGAATTATGTGAATATTCCTAAAATGTTAATCAACAACTCGATATATTTACTGTACTATTATAGTAACGAGAAAGACCCAGCGGTGGGATTCAAATATGTGAACAACCGGTTCTCTGTATGGATGCCACTTCTGGAAGTCTGTTCTGGGCCTGGTTCTGCCAAAGTAGTACGAACTGGCTGAATCCCACCACTGGAAAGATCCTTAAGCTGACTTTTTTTTTCTGATGAATCACAATAGTAAAAAGAAAAGACTTTGCTAAATAAAGTACAGGAAGTTGAACATACAATACCTGTCTTTCCTGAACATCCCCGGTGTTTTCCAATATATTTACTTTAATCTTGATGTTTTCCTGAAATAACGGAATGAAAGGAAAAAAGAAAGAAGAGAAAAAGAAAGAAATATTCAGTACAGTTTATAAACTAAATTAGGTACTTAATTCAATTTTTAGTTTGTGAGACAAATTTATGTTTCCATCCACAATGTGGCCTGTCAGGATCTAGCATTTTTGAAGTCTGTATCTAAATAACCAGGGTCGAAAAACTGAAAGAGGAAAAAAAGTACCACAAACAGGTTCAGTGACCCCAGAATAGTAGAGTCCAGTGTCATGCATATAACTATCAAGACCCTAAAGTGCCTTTTATACCTAATTATACATACTATGCTGACCATAAATACAAATTGTCTTGCTGTGCTGCTTTATTATGGCGGGGGGGGAGGCATGTTCCTGTAAGGCAGTGGTTCTCAACCTGTGGGTCGGGACCCCATTTGGGGTCGAATGACCATTTCACGGGGGTCGCCAAACAACGCAGTCCGCTATTTTTTTCTCCCCTTTCCTTAGCTGTGCTACTCCCTTTTATTCTATTGGCTTTTGAAAGGCCATCTCTGCCCTGCTGAGCCCGCCAAAAGTCCCATTCTGCAAATGGTGCTGCACCAGTTGAGTAGTCCTCGACTTACGACCTGTTGGGGGTCACGGCATTAAAAAGGTTGAGAACCACTGCTGTAAGGGATGAGCAAAGATAGCCAGGAGAAAATGCCAAAAGCATATAATCTCTCAAGGCTTGAACATCATTCCAGCTACCCAACTAAAGCACGTAGCCACCTATATTGGACAGCAGCAATATTGGAAGATATTAAAGGCAGATAATTGCTTTAGTGACAATGTCAAAGCCATTGTTTCATATTGTGCTGGAGGACACATTGGAAAATAACTCCTGTATTATCAAGAGACCCATATAGATATATAATAAAAACTGACTGACACTATGATTCCAGATGATAAGACCTTTAGGTCATGCTAGAGGAACAACTGAGAATCTTTCAGAATACCAATCTGTTTATGACGTGACTGAATTAAGAAATGTAGGATGCTCAGTTGCTAACTTCCCATGCAGGAAAGGAAAATCCAAAATTGCAGAGACAGAATTACAATAGGAACATGGAACATAAGAATTATGAACATGGAAAGTGCAACAGAGTGAAAGATGAAATTAATCATTTACATTGACATTTTAGGCATCAGTGACCTAAAATGGATTAGAACGGGATACTTTTATTGGGAAGATCATAGTATGTACTACTTAGGACTAAGAAGAAACTAACCAAACTAACTAACCAAAGAGAGAAGCAACCTAGAACTAAGGAGAAACTTCCTGACAGTTAGAACAATTAATCATGGAACAACCTGCCTCCAGAAGCGGTGAATGCTCCAACACTTTAAGTTTTTAAGAAGAGACTGGACAGCCATTTGTCTGAAATGGTATAGGGTTTCCTGTCTGAGCAGAAGGTTGGACTAGATGACCTCCAAGGTCCCTTCCAACTTTATTATTATTATTATTATTATTAAGAAATGGTCTTCTTTCATAGTCAGGAAAAAAATATAGCAAGACCAGTATTTGGACACAGTGCAATCAGTGGCTGAATAATATCAAGTACATTTCACAGACAACCCTTCAACATGGCAATTGTCCCATTTTACTCTCCAACTACGGTAGTCCTCAACATACAACAGTTTGTTTAGTGATTGTTCAAAGTTACAACAGCACTGGAAAAAGGGTCTTATCAATCTTTTTTCACACTTACAACCGGACAGGTTCCTAACATGCTCTTTAGCATATTGTGTGAACTCAGTTATGTTAACTAAACGTTCTTGGCTACTATGTTATTTCATGTTATTTCTGTTGTTTTAAAATGTAATTGTTTTTATTATGTTTTTATCCAGTTTTATGAATACAAGATGGGTGACCATATATATTTACTAAATGAACAAATACACATACCCATCATTTCTAAAGAGAACATCAGAAATCACTCTGAAGTCCTCAACCTCATTGATCAAGAACCAGAGGAACTGCGGAATGATATCAAGCAAGTTGCTAAACATGAAAAGTTAAAAAGACCAAACATCAGAAGAAAACAACCAGATAAAAAACAGCAGACGTAGCCAAGAAAAGAAGAGAAGCAAAAGCAAAGAAAGACAAAGATCTCAGAAAGGAATTTAATGAAGAATTTTGGAGAAAACACAGACAGTATTGTAAGGTCATCTGTAAAGATATCAAATATGAAAACAAACAGAAAAACAAGGTCTTCCAAAAGATCTCCATTGTAGGAATCGTCTTCTGGGTTGCAGAAGAAGGTTCCTACAAGGGCTAATGTATGCCAGGGGACAGATAGTAACTGATTCAAATAGGAACAAACAAATAAGAAATGAGTTTACTGAAATTCTGTACAATAGAGATGTCAACATCCAAGATATCTTAGAAAGAATACCCTATTTATAAGAACCTTTAGTATTAGAGGATGATGTTAGTTTAGCACGGTAGTCATTAATAAGTCATTACAGATAGTCCTTGACTTACAACAGTTCATTTAGTGACTGCTCAAAGTTACAAGGGCACTGAAAAAAGTGACTTATGACTATTTTTCACACTTACAACCATTGCGGTATCGCCAAGAACACATGATAAAAATTCAGCTCCTTGACAACTGACTCTTATTTATAATGGTTGCATTGTCCTGGGATATTGTGATCACTTTTGCTGACCTTCCGAGAAGCAAGGTCAATGGGGAAGTCAGATTCACTTAACAACCATGTCACTAACAACAATTGCAGTGATTCACTTAATAACTGAGACAAGAAAGGTCATAAAATAGTGCAAATTTCAAAATGTAACAACTGTCTCACTTAGCAACAGAAATTTTGGATTCAATTGTGGTTATAAATCAAGGACTACCTGTACGAAGTCAGAAAGCAAGAGATGTTGATGGAATACCTACAGAAATATAGCAAGCAACTGAGAAAGATTCAATAAAAACTATAACCAATTATGCCAATAAATCATAATGGTGAACAGATTGGAAGAAGTCAGTCTATATATCAACAACAACAAAAAAGAAACTTAACAAGGTGTGCAAACTATTATAATATCTTTAATTTCACATGCTAGCAAAATAAAACTTAGCATCATCCAAGACAGGTTAGAATCTTACATGGAAATGGAGATACAAAATGTTCCACCTCACTTTAGACATGCCAAGAAACATGAAAAATTATTGCTGATGCATATTGGATAATTTAAAAAAAACAGAATCATGCAGTCAATAGTTTCCCCTATGATACTCTATGGAACTTGGACTTTGAAGAAGCAGGCTAGCAAGAATTCTGACACTTGAATATTGATGCACAGGGGAGACTCCCAAGAATACCGTGGATAACCAAGGGAACAAATGTACAGTTTTATATTTTGGAGGAGCTGCCATAGTATGACTGACTGTAATACTTTTATGGTTTTATGTGTGCATGACTAAGTAGAACAGCTGCTCCAAAAGACCAAGACCATGGAACAGGGTTTTTTGTATTTTTTTAACTATGTGTAAATATATTTTATAGGAATTGGGAAAAACAGAACTATTTACAGCACTGTGTCCAAACTTCCCCGCTTCTTCCTCTCTCCTGTTTCTCGAAAATCTTAAATTTTTTCTTTCTGCTTTCCAAAAGTATTTGCTAGCAAACATTCACTTCACTATTTAGCTGCCAACTCCCTTCTTTTCCCTTCTCCCTCTCCCACAACTTTTCAAGGAAAGAGAGAAATTAGCTGCTTTACATTATTGTGCATTTTTAAGATGTTTCTTCCAGCTTTTTCAGATCTTGATAGTCATCACCCTGCATTAATGTTGCATTATGCATCTCCCACTGGGTCTTCTGCCCAACCTATCCTGGTCTGAGGCTTCTTCCAGGTGTCCTTTTTCAGAAAGTCATTTGCCTCTGCCTCCATCTACCTTGGGTTTGGGATAAAACACATTCCTCTCTCTGGTTTTTTTATATTTCTTCTCCCTGTCACCTGTAACCAACATCTTCATCCTTCTAGGGCCAGAAAATGGACAGTGCCCATTTCCAATGCTCCAGCACACTCAAAGTGACATCTCTCTCCAACTATCAACTTGTCACAGTGACTCCAAAAACACTTATTATCTCAATGCTCAGTGTGGCCCAGACTATATCTCTCCATCTTTCTTCATTTCGTCTCTCCCCCTTTTATGACCCAAACTGGCAGTATCTCCCCCAACAATTGAACACTGAGACTCTTACAGAGCAATCTTTTAAAAAAAGGGTTGTTTCATCTTTTCTATATAAACCATTTCTGCAAACAAAAACCTCTAAACTCCTTTTCCACCATAGTGTGTGTGTGTGGGGGGGGAAACAATAGCCAGAAGATGGAGTGTAGTTTGGGAGACGATTCTGAGCACAGAGTAATTCATAAGAAAAGGTAAAGCTGGGCTTTCTCCTCACCTTTCATTACGATGATTCAGACTATCCCCAACCAAACTGCTATATTTTATATACAAGACTTTTGAACATCACCTTTTAGGGTAGAATACTTGAGCCTACTAGCGTGTGTGTGTGTGTGTGTGTGTGTGTGTGTGTGTGTGTGTGTGTGTGTGTGTGTGTGTGTGCTTAGTCATGTGATCACTCATTCTATCTGAATTGTCAGTCCAAGGAAAATAAAGTATTATTTTGAAGATAAAACTTCAGAATAAGGTGCTAGAAGTTGGGAAGAAAAAGGATAATCAGCCATAGTATCCTGCCAAGGGTAACATCCAGAGCAGAGTTCCAGTCAGGCTATGTTTTTACTACTGGAACCAAACCCTAAAATGAGGCATTCTTTTTTCCTTTCTTCTTCTTCCATTCAGCTGAGTCTTATTCTTGGAGACTGCCTAAACAAGTCACTGCAGCTTTTTTTGACAAGGTTTTTCAAAAGTAGTTTGACATTGCCTCCTAGGACTGAGAGAAAATAACTTGTTCAAGATCACCCAGTTGGCTTTCTGCCCAGGGAGGGACTACAACATCTGGTCACCTGGTTACTAGTTTGATGTCTTAACCGCCAGACCAAACTATTCCTCACATCAATGTATCTATTTTTAAGAAGGGTTGTGCCTATTGCTTTATAATTGGCACCGATATAGTTTTCCATTCCTAGAAATCAAATTTAAGTGAGCAATTTTATGTGTATTTTCTAGCTTATATCGGTACATGTATATTTTTCTCTGATTATTTGGTAGGAAAATAAACATTCTAAGTAATTTCTAACCTGACCAATGCTTGTAAAGCAGCTGGATATATTAGGGCAACACAATCTTACTTGCTAAATAGGTAGTTTACACTATTAAAATTTCAGCTTGCAATCTTATTAATTCAAAACACATTTCTCTCAGAGAATTACAAAAACGTATACACAAGACAAAACATAAACATCAAAGAAATTAATTTGGATCTTAAAGTTTCTTGCCTTAATCAGTAAATACCACATTATCTTCTTTTTTTACATATTATTGTTATGGAACAATGAGTATTAAGCTCTTCTCCCTTGTGGCTTCCCAGCATCCCTTGCGTTGCCAAATATATACTATCTATATTGTATTATACGGTGGAAGTATTTCCTTGGAAGTATTTCCTTAGTTCATTTAATCACCTTTCATTTCAAAATTCTCTGGGCCTTTCCACAATAATTCAGAATATTAGATTACACTATGATTTCTCTGACTCAAATGCAAAAAATGACCAACTCATTTCAACAGACCAAAGAAGATGTGACAGCTGTGAAGCATATGTCATCTTAAACAAATCAGAGAGGGGGAAAGTCTATATTGCGTAAATATTTGGAAAGACACAGGAATTATGCAATAATGGACTTGCATGACAATTGCATGAACAACCAATTTACTGCACATATTTTTTATCTTTCCATATTTTTAGCTTGTCCTATTAACAACTGGTTGAAGTTCTGTTCTAAAAATAATTTCCTTCTGAAAAGAAATTATATCAGGAAATTTTGTGATCAAACTAATCAATCAGATATTTAGAGCCTTCACACTTGGAAAAGGCAAATTAGCTGCATTTGTCATTAGTCAGCAGAAGCATCCACATCTGAAACAAGAGATCTACAAAACCAATGAATAACTCAGGCAGGAAATGAATGCAATGCCTAGAAGCAAACAAGATATGGTAGATGGGAAGAGATAATTCGCTGTCAGTCTTTTTAGGGAGAGACTAACCTACTATTCTTTTGCCACTTCTCAAATCTTCTGATAACTACCTGCTTAGAAGAATAAACTTGAGTAAAACAATAAGGAAAAGAAGCAAATACATTGGAAGAAGTGGAAGTAAGGGAATCTTTCAGCACGAGCTTGTCTCCTGATGCCTTCAGAACATACCCATGTCATTTTCTTGGCAACAGTCTGAGTTTTTCATTATCTTCCTTTAGCATATTTTTTTATCGTCTCAATCTAGCCTAAAGCTCTGGTATTTCCTGGACGTTTCCCATACAAATATTAACCAGGTCCAAGCCTGCCAGTCAGATGCTGCCACTTTTGAAGACTGGGGTAAAGTTGCTATCTTTTCATTTACACCAATGAATAGTAAATTTTAAAGAACAAATATTTTATTTAGACTGGGAACAAAGGTTTCTTGTTTGTTGGCTGAAGTGGAGTATTGAGTTTGACTCCTGATGCTTTCAAAACACATCAATGTACTTTTCCTGGCAACAGTCTGGAAGCAGTTTTTCACTGCCTTCCTTCAGTATACTCTACTTTTATGCTGAGTGTCTTCTACATCTTCATTCTCTGAGGTTGAAGGTTAAGGAAGGAAGGGAAGGAGGGAGGGAGGCAAAAGAACGCCAACATGATCTGCTGTTTCATTTCTTGCACATAATCATCTTTTTTACATGTAATTATCATCTTTCTTGCATATAATCATCTTCTCTGTAGTGAAGGGAATCACCCTGGGCAAAAAACTGGGTCAGAACTAAGGATGTAAGGAGGTTCTCTGCTTTAAAAAAAATGATCCTCAAACTCATATTTCTGCCCTACTGTAAAATACAGAGGACTTCCCATATGGCTTTGAAAAGCAACCTACAGATGTGAAAAGTAAGGCTGATAATCAAGGTCTAGCGCAGCTAAGTAAATATAGACCTGTAATCTTTGTTTTGACAGCTCTCCAAAAAGGCAATTCTTTCCTATTAAAGTACCCCATGGTAAACCAGAAGTAAAATTAAGCAAATTTAATTGTTTTATACAAGTGTGATAGAGTTTGTGGGCTTTTTAATCAATTAACATTATCATGACAGTTAACCACATTAAATATTTGGAAATGATATCTAAAACCACTACTGTGATGTTTAAACCTCAAACTAAGACAAATATAACCAAGGCAACAGGACAACAAATGCACCACAATACCTGAAATATTTAATTCATGTTTTACAAGGACATCAATACTGAAACAGACTTCCTTAGAACATATTGTTCTTTCCATAAAGAGCACATTTATTACATAAAGTACTCAATCCCCAAAATCTAATTGCATTACTACATACATTAAAATCTAATATGGGAGCAAGTTATATATCTAAAAGGGCAAGCTGCTGGGTATTGTATTCAAGACACACACACACACACACACACACACACACACACACAGGTACAAAAGGCCTCGATAGCACTTTTTTGTAAAACCATTCACTCACAATCATTCGGAAAAGTGATTTGTCGGATAAGGAAGAACCCCCCTATGCAAACTGCAAAAATCTTAGCATGTTATCCCAACACTTGCTTTAAAGAGCATGCAGGTACTACAAAACTGTTTTGCAAATGGACTTGGCAGAAAAGCCACCAGCATTGCAACATTGCGTGTCCCTACTTTAGTAGATCTCTCTTCTAAACCACCATGACCAGATGCTCACACACGCGAGGTGTCGAATCACACCTTCAGCTGCCCCACCTATGGCTCTGAAGGGAGACCTGACCTTTTCTCTTCTCCCCTTGCCCTACAACACACACATACACAAACACATTTTCGGGGCTCCGGTGCCAACCCTGCCAGACCTGAGCAGAGGCCCTCAAGGAAACTTTCCCTTGCCTACCTGGCTCACCACCCGGGAGAAGGCGGCTGTCGGATCCGGGGCGAAAAGGCTTGGAGGCAGCAGAAGGAGCCCTGCCACCAGCCCAAGCAACTCGCGTGGCCCCAGCGCTGCCTCCATCTTGGGAACTGCGCATTAAAACTAAGTGAAACATCAACAAAGCAAGAGGCGGCGACGAGCCGAGCAGAAGCTGGGAGGAGTCCGGCGGGGACGAGGAGGAAACTGCCGGGAAGGATGCAATACAAGCCGAGATGTCGAGCGGGGACGAGGTGTTTCAGGGTCCGGGCACGGAAAAGGCGGCGTAGCAGTGATTTCCCTTCGGTGGACGCCTCTGAAGAGTTGAAGACAAGGAAATCCAGGCGGGAGGGCGAGCGTCCTCCCCACCCCGGCCCCGCTCCGACCAAATGCAAAAGCTTTCTGCCCTTAAAACAAGGATTGGCAGAGCGCATCACAATAAGACCCCTTTCATTTAGTTGGACGCGATGAACCAGTGACAGCTCCCGGGCAGCTTCTGAAACTACTCTTTAGTGCTTTATCAGAGGGATTAAAGAAAAACTTGGTGGTGATTAAAATAAATAAACAAAATTCATATTAAGGCCAATCCATAGTTTGCAAAATAGTACTATGCTATATTTTTATAACTTTCCCAAGAATTCAGCACCAGGCACGGTTTGCTCCCAAACTGCAACTGAGCCTCATCAGATTCGTTTCTCCCCCCTTTTTTTATATTCTTTTTCTTTAATCACTTGGCCCCATAAAAATTTCTTGACACTCAAGATCTTGTACTGCAGGCCACTTTAGTTGACTGTGTTCAGCAGGTCAGCGGTTCAAATCTCACCGGCTTAAGGTTGACTCAGCCTTCCATCCTTCCGGGGTAGGTAAAATGAGGACCCAGATTGTTGGGGGCAATGTAAATATATATATATATACATTGCTTACTGGTGTACACCGCTTAGAGAGTGCTTGCACTTAAAGCGGTATATAAGTCTCATAAATAAATAAAGTAATTATTAGCATGCTCTCTCCTGTCCCCAAACATTCACATAGAATTTTGTTTTGTATGTTTGGTTCAAAATACTGTACAGGGGCTCATAAAAAGTTTAACCTTCCTTTTTTGTGTAGTGAGGCCAGCCTCAATTATATTATATAAAGTACACATGTGGTTTTGTTTAGAGGTTGTTTTTTTTTTTTATCAGATTGGCCACTGCAAGATGACTGGCACTCCCACAAGGAGGGCTGGTCCACTGCACATAGCAGCAATTTGCAAATAAACTGGCAGAGCATCCGTATCTCTCCCTCAGAGGTAACTAAATCTGTCATGATGGACAGAAACCTTCTGTTTACCTGGCAGTTCAAGAGGAAAGAATGATAAAAAGAAAACATGAGAGATGGGGAAAGAGCTGAATTGCATCCCTTTGAGATATGAACTGCCTTTCACATCTACAACTAGCCTTTCATTCAGTAATCACTGATTGGGAGAATATTTCCTAGGGCTGATTTCAAAGAGTCTCATGTTCAATTCCAAGCATCTGAAATGATGCTTGTGGGCTATGAAAAGAAAATCTTTAATCCTTGAAGTCACTGAGTCACTACTGAGTAAATGGATGATTGGTCTGACTCAATATATGGAAGCTTCTAGACCAGGGGTTCCCACTCGGGGATGCTCACACCTCCCGGGGGTGCAAGACGATATTCCAGGGGGTGCGAAAACTTGGGTTTAAAAGTTTCAAAATTATTTTTTATGTTCACATCATTCAAAATTTGTTTAAATAAGTTTATTACTTTTGTAAGGGGTGCAAGAATATATCAGAAGCATTCTAGGGTATAGAAAAGCTTGGGAACCGCTGTTCTAGACTCTCCAAAAGAGAGGATATGGAATTACTTTAATGTATGATATATATAAGAGAAAGTTACGCTTCAATCATGGCTTATTGAATAAACCATGGTTGGTTGGCTTTGTATAACACACTAAGCCTTTCTGCTTTTGGTGAGAATTGCTGCTGTGCCACTACTACTCAAACGCTGGATTTTTATTTGTTGGTTTTATAGAGAGATAATACTATGATATATCAAATGTTAAATGAATATTTAAACCATATTTTTCTTTAAACATCTCTAGAATTATACAAACTTTTAGTTACCTCCCAATTTACATAGCTAGTAAAAAGAATAACCAAAAGGCTATGAAGAAAGAATTGATCCTGAGGAAGAAAATAATATATAAAAAAGAACAACATTCTACTACTAGAATTTGAAAGACAGTATATCTGTTTATCCTTGGTGAAGCATGCTCAAAGGTAGGCTATTTTCTTAAATATGGATCCTTAGGCAATGAAGAAAAAGTATCTTGAGTAGAACTTTAATTCTGAACCACTTTTCATAATCCCTAAATCAAGAGGTTTATAAAGGCTGGTCAGGCCAGACATACATAATTTCACCCTGTATGTTTTATTTTCCTGTTTGCTTGTTTAAGGTTCTCTGCACATGAAAAAAAGCTACATGTTCTGAGGAAAGAACGTTGTAATATGATCTAAACATAATGTTTCTTCTAAATAATTTCTCAGATTTATCTATCTCTATGCAAAAAGTCAACATCTGCAGCTTTAAAAAAGCACACAAAAATTCTGTATTAATTGATACAGAAAGCCAATTGTTTGGAAGAAAAGAAGGGGGATTTTTGAAGTCGGCTCTCTTCAGAATTGCAGAACAAGCTGATTCTCAGAGATTTCAGACAGAGGAAGTTTGCCTGTCTTTCTGTTAAAAGTACAACTGATTGGTGGGTAGAATTCAAGGTAGCATTCAAGCAAGTAAGTAAATCTTGAGATGTTGTTTGGTCAAATTGCCAAACAGCACTAGGCTAGAAACTAGGAGGAGACTATGAGTTCTAGTTCTACCTTAGACATAAAAGCTGGCTGGGGTGAAAATAAAAGAAAGAAGGTGTATTAGATATATTTGCCACCTTGAATTATTTATAAAAATAATAAAGGCAGGATAAAAAATAATTTTAATATGTGGGCCTCCTGTACCTATAGCAATTACAGTACCTAGGTAAGCAAATTAGAAAGTTAGATTTGTCTAGAGACCAGATGGTTCAAAGCCGGTTGTCTCCGCACAACTGGACCTGAGAACGCTGCCAAATCTTCCCCTGTCTTCTCTGAATCACGCTCACTTCCAACCTCCGGGAGTCCGCCAGTAGTGCCCAAACTAACTTTGAAGGGCGACTCTACAATCGTAAGTCTACGGTAACCGAGCCTTGGAACAGAGCGCCGCTTGTCTACAGCTGTCAAACCAGGGAGGAAGTGGAGTCGCGTAAGGCATTCTGGGATCGCGGAGGAGCAAACATTGGCGGAAAGATCAGAAAGGCGGCTGGGAGAGGCGCCATGGCTGTGCTCCTGGAGACCACGCTGGGAGATCTAGTGATTGATTTATACACGGAGGAGAGACCGAGAGGTAGTGACAGTGCAGCGGGTACCGCGTGGGACAAATTCCGGGCCAGAAACCTCTGGACAACTGCAGAAAAATTCCGGTTTAGCGATACTTCTCCAGAAGGGTTTACCGCGCTTGGAGAAGCTAGCACAACATTTGCGGAATGTGCAAAAAAAAAAAAAAAAAAAAAAAAGCTATATTTTTCAGGGATGTCTCAGAATCTGCAGTTCCCCAAAATGCAGACTAGGAGATAGTGATGCTCTCAGGAGGTGGGGGCTAAGTGATGGGAGATATATTGAGATATAATAATAATAATAGTAGTAGTAGTAAAGTTGGAAGGGACCTTGGAGGTCATCTAGTCCAACCCCCTGCTCGGGCAGGAAACCCTACACCATTTCGGACAAATGGCTGTCCAGTCTCTTCTTAAAAACTTCCAGTGTTGGAGCATTTACTGCTTCTGGAGGCAAGCTGTTCCACTGATTAATTGTTCTCACTGTCAGGAAGTTTCTCCTTAGTTCTAGGTTGCTTCTCTCCTTGATTAGTTTCCACCCGTTGCTTCTTGTCCTGCCTTCAGGTGCTTTGGAAAATAGCTTAATTCCCTCTTCTTTATGGCAGCCCCTGAGATATTGGAATACTGCTATCATGTCCCCCCTTGTCCTTCTCTTCGTTAAACTAGACATACCCAATTCTCGCAACCGTTCCTTATATGTTTTAGCCTCCAGTCCCCTAATCATCTTTGTTGCTCTTCTCTGTACTCTTTCTAGAGTCTCAACATCTTTTTTACATTGTGGTGACCAAAACTGGATGCAGTATTCCAAGTGTGGCCTTACCAAGGCATTAAAGAGTGGTATTAATACTTCACGTATATTGAAATTAATACTAGTTTTTCACATGGGATCAATCTCCTATTGTTTTTCCAGGGAGAACTTGGACTGATTGTGGAAAAGTTCTTTTATATTTAAAAAAAAAACTTAGAGTGGCTCCATTTCTTTAATAACTTTATACAATATTTACTTTAAGGATTATAAATGGCATCCCAGTTTTGGCAGCATCAGTACTCTGGACTTGCATTTTATCTGGAATTTAATAAAAAGCATTGGTTGGGGGAAAAAACAACTGCACACATTGAGTACATGGAATTTTTCCTCTGTTTGTTTTACTGTGATTTCACATTAAAACACAGCTAATTCTCGTTTTCCAACTTGGCTTTATGAACTTGACTAATGAGATTCTCAGTTTCTTTTCTGAAGTATAAAATATAACTTTCTCTGCCCAATTTCCACTGAAACCCCTATTTGACTTTTGTAGCAGCTTGATTCCCATAGATTACACCACAAAATCCTTCCTTACCCCATAAAAAGCAAGAAAAGCTTCAGATTTAAACTTCTTCTGTATTAGGATGTTATTAAAGCATAGAAATAAAACCTGTATAAAAAGGATAATGCATTGCCTCTTCATGCTTTCTAACAAGCTTACATGTCTCCAAATGTTGTATCAGTGGTTAATCCACTCTTGCACATTCTGTCCTTGTCTAACTGAATTACTATATATTTTGTCCTGTTTGTCCCTGCATTGCCTTTTTTTAACCTTCCTTTGTACCTCTTATTGTACTGAATTTTGGGAATTAGGACAGAAGCCTGCTTTTTCTCACTGTATAAAGCACTGTATGGATTGATGACACTATAAGGTAAAATTAGAACAAGTGTGTTCAGCATGTAGCCTGAGACAGCTAGTAATGTGCCACCCATCATAATTTTTTAACATTATGTGATTTGTATACATTAATTGTATATTTTATATGTGGCCCAAGGCAATTCCTCTTCACTCAGTGCAACTGAGGCAAACCAAAAGATTGGACACACTTGTATTAGAACATGCTGTGATTGCTTAATATGAACAGAAGGCACTCTGCACATTAACATAGATGTTCTTTAAAGTTTATAACATGCACTGCTGGTCTAAGGTCCATATATAGAAAAAAATGGACTGCTTAGTTGAAAATAAGTCCTGCATTTTCCAATAATCTTTTTCTGTAAGATTTGATAAAAATAGGTAATATTTCTCTGTCATTTTAATCTGAACATTTATTCATGGCATGCCATTTGTTTCATGCAACTTGCTGGGGATTGTTGCTGGGCATTTTTTATTGAATTTGTATGAAAGAATAGCTTGTTTCTTTTCGGCAAAGGTTGTAGCCTGTTTCAGTTTTCTTGTCTTTATTTCTTTTAGCTTGTCTAAATTTCCTGAAGCTTTGCAAGACCAAATACTACAATTACTGCCTTATACATAATATACAAGTAAGCATATCTGATTTTTTTCCTTTGCTTTTCCTTCATATATAAGACAATAATTTAATTGTGAGTCTTACATAGTAGATATACAAGTTTAATCTAAGAAATACATATGCTAAATGTCCTCTTCCTAATCATGCATGCATGTGTATGTTTAAATTCCTTTCTTCAGTTGTAAAACAGAAATAATAGCATAGTCTGCCTTATGTAATTATTGGCACACAGAGAAGATTCTTAATAACATGAGGAGGATTTTTAAATGATGTTAAATAATAAGTTATTTGTGTTCCACATTGTTTCAGAGAGATTTTATCATACAAACTGGAGACCCCCTGGGGACTGGTCGTGGAGGTGAATCCATATTTTGGTAAACATTGTTTAATTTTGATTTGCATAGTCAATAAAACCTTTTGAATATAGCAGAATTTATTACTTCTTGCGTAGGCATTCGTTTAGATTACCTATTGGTAATCTTCTTGGAACAAGAAGAATAAATCATGAACTTTGATAGTGAAAGTCTTCGTGCAGTTTATCAATCACTTTGGTCAATATATGATGCAGGGAAAAATTAAAGTGTTGGTTTTAACCTAAAAAACCTTAAATGGCTTGGTACCAAGGCAGCTTTTACTTAGAATGGCTTGATATGAGCATCTGATATGAACCATCTGAGGGAAAATAATTTAGTGATTCTTCGTTTCCTTGAAGAACCGTAATGGTGCAGTGGTTAGAATGCAGTGTTGCAAGCTAACTCACTTTTCACTGCCAGCAGTTCGATGCTGAAACAGTTCAAGGTTGACTCAGCCTTCCATCCTTCTGGTAAAGTGAAGACCCATATGGTTAGGGGCAATATGCTGACTCTGTAAATACTGAAGTGGTATATAAATCTAAGTGCTATTGCGATTGCTAAGTCAGGGAGAAGGAATTGCCTCAGTTATATAGTAGTCACTATGTTATGGAAGAATCTTTCCCTGGAAATTATATTTGCTCCAACATAGTAGACATTTCAGAAGCAACTTAAGATGAGGGTTTTTTGTATGTGTGTGGCAAGACATATGGTGTCTTATTCTGGTTTTAGGTTAATGCAATATATTACTATGAAGATTATTAAAGTTTTTTGTGTACTACCAAGAGTCTTATGATTGGGGTGATAAGAAAAATAAAGAAACAAATATATAGTCTCAGTTATATAACTGATTCTGAAATTGTTAAAAATGAATGGAACTGTCAATTTGTACTTCTCCATGCACTGTACTGCAGTTTTTTTTCTCTTATATGGCTAGTTTTTAAAAGTTGTGCAATTTATTCTGATTGACAATTTGTTTGTACATGTTTCAGCAAATTGTATGGTGATCAAGCTAGATTTTTTGAAGCAGAGAAAGTGCCAAGAATTAAACACAAGAAAAAGGGAACTGTGTCAATGGTAAACAATGGGAGTGATCAGCATGGATCTCAGGTATGTTCACAGATCTGGAAAAGTCATGTCAACATATTAGGACATATGGAAGTTGAAAGCACAGATATGACATTATATTAAAAAAAACGAAAATGGAAAAAAAATCATTGGAAAAATATGTTTTTTCTGCAGCATTAGCATATCAGATGCTTTCATATTTTAAGTGGCCGATTACCAAACCAGACTATTCATAAACATGGAATTATGTGTACAAACAATTTTGACTGATAGAGGAGGCATAATTGATCTCACTTAAAGCAAGAAATTTGAATCATAGCCAGCATGATTCAGGTAGAATTCTATTCACATAACAAGATTTTTCATGACTTTATTTCCACTCTTCTTCTGCTTGATTTGCTCTGGTGGTGTCTCCAACTTTTTGAAGCAAATTTAAACAGTATGGAAGAAGAACTGAGAAATAATTTGTTCTTCTGGCAGACAGACCACTACTCAACTATTCCACTATTGGGTGAATTCGCACTGTTGGGTGAAGTCTTTTGATATCGTCCAAACTGAACTTCAGTTTATTCAGCCATATCAACTACATCAATGGTAGATTTGTTCTAAGATTACATTGTTTTCTGGGTTCGCTAAAAACCTTAGTGGAACTAGATCTCAACGTGGTTGGGTATGACAAGTTAAATAGCCTGAGCATAGCACTGAATCTGGAAGAGCCGTAATAAAAATTCCTGTAGAGAACAAACAATCGACTCTTGTATTGCTTGAGAAATAATCTCCAGGAAAGACTGAAATCATCACAATATGACGCCATCTTCCGTGTCTAAAATTCACAGAAAGCTTGTGACATCAGAAGATTTTTCTGGTGAATGAATCCAAAATCAGCTAATGTATCAACAGACTGAAATGAGTAGATGAAGATTTTCATTAGTTTGTCAATTCCAATTCATTATTTTTCTTGGTTTTTTTTTTTTTAGTTTCTTATTACTACAGGAGAAAACTTAGATTATCTGAATGGTGTGCATACAGTGTTTGGTGAAATAACAGAAGGCATGGATGTATTGATGAAAATTAATGAGTCCTTTGTCGATAAGGATTTCATCCCATATCAAGACATCAGGTATGAACAAAATCTTCTACAATTGATAAAAGTGCAGAGTGTAAGCAAAATTCTGCTGGATTAAACAAAAGCCATCAAGTTGTGTCTATCAAAGGTATCCAAAACCCAAATCAAAAGCGGCTATAGTTTTCCCTATTGTTATGCTATTACCACTTTTGATAGATCTATTTGCTATGACTTCAAAACTCTTTAAGCAAGTGTTGTCCCCATTTGCTGTGGAAGTGAATTCCATAAATGAATTATGTGTATTGAGGTAAAAGAGTTTCTTCAAACTCTCCTAAACCTACTACTGTCATTCATGTATGAGATTAGTCCTTAACTATATTTGGTAGTAGATGAGAACAATTTTATGAACTAAATTTCATATAATTGGAAGGCAATTGTTATTGGAAGGCAATTGTTGAATTTCCTTTCACCATAAGCCAGATAAGCTTTCAGTTAAGTGTGTAATTTTATAGTGTCTGACTTTTATAGTAACATATGCACCCTCTGTCAGTGTTAAAATTTGGAATAAAGTTTAACTTATAGATTTTGTTTTCAAATAAATAAGTTTTGTTGTGTAGGTGTTTTCTGATGCAACAGTGAATTAATATTCAAAATTATTGTGAAATGAAACCTTGAACTTAATCTTTAACTGAATATGTTTTCTATTTAGGATAAACCATACAGTGATCTTAGATGATCCATTTGATGACCCCCCTGGTTTGGCAATACCAGATCGTTCACCAGAACCTACAAAAGAACAATTGGATGTGAGTGTGGAGTTAATCAAGAAATATGTTTATATTCCCCTAGTGTACCTGCTGATTTTGCAGATGTACAGAACTTTGTGGTTATGTTCTCACAGTGGCCCAGGGTCATGTTTGACTTGGGGAAAAAAAAGACTTTAATTAGGGGACATATTGCTCAATAAAAGCAACTGTGTCCTTTTCATTGGCAATAATACAGATTCTTCAGTTTCAATAGAATTTTAGTTTCAGCTTCAAGATAGGAAAAATATCAATGGCAACAGTTGCAGGTATTCTTTTCTAAGTATATACTGTTTTTTTTGCAATATTTGAGTGCACACCATTATTCTTGCAAAATAATGAACAACGTTAGAAGTATAATTCAAGCACGTGCCTGCTGAGAAGGCACATCTATGTCTTTACTAACTGCTGATCTCTAGCTGTGTTTTCTGTGGGAAAACAGAAGGTGTGCTAACCGTGCCACATTACAAAAGTATCATTAGCAGCGATGTACATAATTACACTTCCAAAAAGGTATATAGCAATTACAGAGGGGTGCACATTAATTTCATTTTTTTATAATTTATTTAGCTGCTCATCTCACCAAGTTACTCTGGGCAATGAACAAAATTATCACCTGATGATAAGGTGACAACGAAAAAAGTGATAAGGAAAGGGGAAGAATGAAAAATGAATGGAAATCTGTAACTGCCTTCTATAGAAGTATAACCTCAATACAGGTAGCCTTTGGTTAACAGTGGTAATAGGACAGTGATGTCAAACCTTTTAGAGACCGAGTGCCCAAACTGCAATCCAAAACCCACTTATGCCTCATCGGGTGCCGGGTGGGTGTGGCCCATTGGCTGGGTGTGGCCCATTGGCTGGGTGTGGCCCATTGGGTGGCCGTGGCTGCGGTGGTAACGGCAGACTGGGTGGGACTAAAAAGTTCAGTCAATGAATTTCAACTTTGCAAGATCTTTTTTTTTTCCCGTGAGAAGTTGAAATTGACTGATTGAACCTTTTTTTTTTTTGCACATGGCAGCAGAGGCCTAAAGAGAAAAGGTTTTATAAAACCCAGCTGAAGGCCTAGGACTGGGGTGACGGCACACGTGCCCACAGAGAGGGCTCTGAGTGCCGCCTCTGGCACCCGTGCCATAGGTTCTCCACCACTGTAATAGGATCTGGAATATCCATTGCTGTGTAACGCAATTGTAATGTGTGATATCACATGACTGCATCATTTAGTGACAGCAATCCCAGCACTTCCCATTGCTGTGATTAAACAAGATCGTGGGTTATTAGGCAAGGACCTCGTTGCAATTTCCTGTTGGCTTCCACAAGCAAGTTAGTGGAGAAGCTGGCAGAAAGTTGCAAGTCCCAGGTGGCTCACAAGGATGCCGGTGGGCAGGTAAGTGGCCGCTGCAAGGTATGGGAGAGTCAGTGCAGGATAAATGTGGTGAGGTTTCAGGCAGCTGCTGCAAAGTGTTATAAAAAAGATGAAGTATTCATTCTAAGTCATATTAAATATCTATCTCTTTGTTTTTAAATAAGACAGAGTGGGAGAATAGGTGCTGATGAAGAAATCGATGACTTCAAAGGAAGGACTATGGATGAAGTGGAAGAAATCCTGGCAGAGAAAGAAGCAAAAACACAGGCTATTCTCTTGGAAATGGTAAATACAGTATATCTGATCTTATTGTTAAATTGTAGATATGCAGACGCTTAGCAGATGCTTAGCTTTATTTAAATAGAAATGGTATCACATACTGAACGATTGACACATTAAGTCTGGTATGCTCTGTGTTTTTTGGCAATTTTTGCCTCTTAAAATGTAAAACTGGTCTCATAGTGAAATCTAAAGTATTTTAAATACTATATAATAAACTTGGCTAAAGCAATCGATATGCAGAAACACTCTTATGTTAAAGAAATCGAAATGCAGATTAAATGTGCATCTGTGCTTATGTTTGAGTTTTAAAACTATTGTACTAAATTCAGGTAAACATTTACAAAACGTGGTACAGATGGATCTGACCTGTGGTCAGCAACTATAGGCAGTCCTCGACTTACGGCCACAATTGAGCCCAGAATGTATGTTGCTAAGTGAGAAATTTGTTACGTGAGTTTTATCCCATTGTACGGCTTCCCTTGCCACATTTGTTAAGCAAACCACTGCAATTGTTAAATTAGTAAAACAGCTGTTAAGTGAATCTGGCTTGCCCGTTGATTTCGCTTGTCAGGAGGTCGCGAAAAGGGATCACATGACCTCGCAACCCTGCAGCTGTCATAAATTTGAACAGTTGTTAAGCATTCAAACATAAATCATGTGACAATGAGGATGCTGCAACGGTCATGTATGAAAAATGGTTGTAAGTCATTTTTTTCAGTGCTGTTGTAACTTTGCACGGTTACTAAATGAACTGTTGTAAATCGAGGACTACCTGTAGTTTCCTCCTAGGTGGACATAAGTTATAAATTAAATTCTAACTACTATTTTTCCAAATGGAGGGAAGCACTGGTGGCAAGTCCCAGGCCTTGGCCACTATTTCCTCCCTCCATCTTTGCCTCTAGTACAGGGGTTCTCAACCTTGGCAACTTTAAGACTTGTGGACTTCAACTCCCAGAATTCCTCAGCCAGCAAAGGAATTCTGGGAGTTGAAGTCCACAAGTCTTAAAGTTGCCAAGGTTGAGAACCCCTGCTCTAGTATGACAATTATGTGGAACCAGATTTTATGTAACGGCACCCGGCATATAAGAATAATTTATATTTTAATATTTTACCATTAAAACTTTAGTAATCCCTACTCATTGCAAGACATGAATAAGGTTTGTTTAATATCATCTATTGTAATCTTGGGCTTTTTTAATGAAATATATGAATCGGGCGTATTAAAAAGCATTTAAATTGATAAATCTCTGTAATGTTTTTTCTTCTGTGATGGTCCATGAAAGTAAACATATGATGCATTATTAGTAAGCCAGGTTACAACTTGACACCACAATTATTGCTTATAAATCAGTCCTTAACCTTTGTAGAATCTCTGAAGTCACAAGCATGAAAAAAAAAGAGATGGATGGACCTTGCCTTCTTCACAAGTTGCTATTTCAGTTATAGCTCAGAAGCATACTGTTTTTAAGAAAACTATCATCTTTTAAGCATCTCATCAGAGAGGTCATCGAACAGAAAGATCTGCCTTTTCCATTCTTAAGGCTTCAGAATAATCTTGAATAGCATATTCACATTGTACACATTCTCACATCTTAAAATGGAGTCATTTTGATATGTGTGTCCATTAGTGCAAATTGTAGGAGTGTTGGAATAAAGCAATGTAAAATAAAGTAATCTCTCTTGCATTGTTCCCTAGGTTGGAGACTTACCTGATGCAGATATCAAGCCACCTGAAAATGTTCTTTTTGTCTGCAAACTTAATCCTGTGACAACTGATGAAGACCTTGAAATCATATTTTCCCGATTTGGTTCGATAAAAAGGTAAGTGTTGAACATTTGCAAAGATACATTAGCAGGCCTTTATAAAAAGTGCAAAATGTAGTCCCAGCTAGTGAAAAATGCACAAGGAACATTTTTTTAAGTCACAGTGGCCTAGCAATAGACTTAATATAGATATTACCTTGTATTCATAGAAATACTTTTCAGACCTTTGGTGATTGCCTAACCTGAAAGTGTTTTTTCCTAAGCGGGAAAAAACAAAGTTTTTTTTACAAAGTTCTCTTTAGCAGACTTTAAAAAGATGAAAACAATAGTGATAGGGGAAGTTCAGCAGGTGAACTGTTTTCAATTTAAAGTCAGTATGCTTAGGTGTGTCTTAGGGTAAGGTTTTTGAGTCTTTCACTCACAGTATTATGCACCGGGGAGGGGACAGGCCTCTGCTAAAGGAAGATCTGTGAATTATCAAATATGATTGCTTGAATTTTTAGTCTGAGAACCAACTGTTACAATGCCATTTATTAAGTATTAGAAAAATAATTACTGTAGACTCTTCCAGCACTTTTTCTTTCTGATTTATTATAATATATGTATGTCTATTGTCTTTAGATTTTTTTAAGTTGCTTTTTTGTATCCTAAATCAATGATGTTAGAAAGTGCAGTTGTCTAATTCGGTGTGATGGCTAACCTAAATATACTTTTAAAGCTTATTGTATAGTATGTTGAAGCTGAACCCAGTGATCCTTATTGACCTCATTCACTAAATTAGAACTTGCCCCAACCCTGAAACTAATCTCTGGGTCTAAAGGTAGCAGTATAGGATAGAAAGTGCAAAGCAAGACTTCTGTCTGTAGTTCTACTAAACTCACACATTCTTATCATCCATACTGTAACTTCTGATACCAGTGCAGTGATGGCGAACCTTTTAGAGACCGAGTGCCCAAAAACTGGCCCCGCCCCCGCACCATCCCTGCCCCGCCCTCTCTGTCCCACCCTGCCTGCCTGCAGGGCCACTCACCGCCTCCAGGGCCCGCCGCAGATTGCCCAGGCAGCCCAGCAGCACCATGGTGGCCAGGCCCTCTGCCCACGCCCCACAGCATCAACTGTGTGATGAGGCATGAGGACAGAGTCTTGTCTACGCTGCCTGGCTGCCATGTCCTTGGCTGCGCTGCTCCGCGTGGGCCACACTCAGGGGTGACTCTCCTCCTGGGGGGCTGCTGGTGAGGAGGGGGTCATGGGGGGAGACAAGGCTGAGGCAATGACCCGTGTGCCCACAGAGAGGGCTCCGAGTGCCGCCTCTGGCACGCGTGCCATAGGTTCACCACCACTGCCATAGTGGCTTACGAGGACCTCCACAGACTGAGTGCTGTGAAAGCTATGGGATGATTTCCATGCCTTATTTAAAAAAAACTTTAACATCGCGTGACATACAACTGCTATCTGTATGGTTTCCTGAACAAAATGTGTTGATTTTTCAGTTGTGAAGTGATTCGAGATTGGAAAACTGGTGAATCTCTCTGCTATGCCTTCATTGAGTTTGAAAAGGTGTGTGGCCATATGTATATACCGTTTAACTATATACAGTATAAGAATATAAACCAAACTGAATGATTTATGTACAATTTTACTAAAGAGCAGTTAGCATTTGAAATATCTCAGTTCCATGCATTAGGAGAAGAAATTCCTGTTTTTAGTCTGCATACCCTTTCCCTATCTTTGATGGACTTCCTAGATTTGATCATTTACATCTGGAAACCACTTTGTTCTTTTAAAAATTATTATTCATCACCCTTTCATGTCATCCTTTTTAAATGAAATGCAATAAGGTACAATAGGTAACATGGTTAAGTGGTAAGGACTAAGAACATGATGCTGCCAAACACCCCTTAAAAACTCTTAGTAATTAGTAGAAAAAATGGGGCTTTTCACAGTTTCTGAAATATACATAATACATGATTAAGAGGGAGGATTCCCTCCTGTTTACCATTATGTACAAAAATAAAATGACCCCTGAAAATCAATGCATGAATGTGTTTGGGATGTTTTGGGATCCTTTGGTTTATAGGCTGGTTTTATTTGCACTACCTGGCTACCCATGGTTAACCTAACCCAGTGATGGCGAACCTTTTAGAGACCGAGTGCCCAAACTGCAACCCAAAACCCACTTATGTATCGTCGAGTGCTGGGTTGGTGTGGCCCATTGGGTGGGTGTGGCCCATTGGGTGGGCGTGGCTGTGGTGGTAACGGCAGACTGGGTGGGACTAAAAAGTTCAGTCAATGAATTCCAACTTTGCAAGATCTTTTTTTTTTCCCGTGAGAAGTTGAAATTGACTGATTGAACCTTTTTTTTTTTTTTTTGCACACGGCGGTGGAGGCCTAAAGCGAAAAGGTTTTATAAAACCCAGCGGAAGGCCTAGGACTGGGGCGACGGTGCGCGTGCCCAGAGAGAGGGCTCTGCGTGCCGCCTCTGGCACCCATGCCATAGGTTCGCCACCACTGACCTAACCATTATTCACTCTGTTTATTTATTTAGAAACTGCCTATTTCCCTCACAGAGGGTCTCTGAGCAGTGTACAGATAAAATGTTGAAAACATAAAAAAATGAATATAAAAATTTAAAATAAGGCAAGGATAGTTAAAATTTGATTTTAAAAGGCAGGAGGAAGGGCTTCAGTACACTAACCAGCCCCACAACTGAATGCTCCCAGCTAGATATAGATATTTTCAGAAAGCTAGGAGACTGAGGCCCCACCTCTCATCTGTGGGGAGAATATGCCAGAGAGTATGGGCAACTTCTCATTAACAACTAATTAACCCCATGGACAAGTTCACATAACATGCCAATTTAAAATGTAGGCTAGTTTGTGGCTCAGCCTGTCATGTGAACATAGCTACAGACTGGTATCCTGAAGAAGCAATTAACAGAACGTCCTAACCGCGCTTCGCGAAAGCCAGGAAACAGGAACGTTGCAGTATTCAACAAGCTTTATTCACTATGTTGAAACTAAGTTAGCACTGGAACGAAGCTCCATTCATTGCCCTAAATACATTCCTCCACCACACCCAGAGTACACACCCTAATTGACAGTTAATTGGTCATCTGGAATCCACCTGTCCCCCTCCCCATACCTGCCTTGTGATAGTCCTCCACCCTACCTACGCCCCGATCCAGTTAGTACTTATGTTCAAACCTTACATTGAGTCCACACCCCGATCCAGCTAGTACTTATGTTCAAACCTTGCATTGAGTCCACGCCCCGATCCAGTTAGTACTTATGTTCAAACCTTGCATTGAGTCCATGCGTTCCGTTCACGCCATTCTCATCCCTAATGTCCCACTCAACCTCTTCCTATAATACCCCCTCCCGGTATCCAAGTGTTGTCAGACCCAGTGTCCCAGTTCCCATCATTCACAGAGTCACGGTTCCAGCAACATAAGCCATAACAGTTTTAACTTTAATTACACTTCTTTTGAAACATATATCAGGAAGAAGATTGTGAGAAAGCTTACTTTAAGATGGACAATGTCTTAATAGACGACAGGCGAATACATGTTGATTTTAGCCAATCTGTTGCAAAGGTGAAATGGAAAGGAAAAGGTAACAAGATGTATAAATTATTTCTATTAATTCCTCCCATTGCAAGTTCCTTATGTTATAGAGAATATCAAATCTGTTTTGGGAGGGACACAGAAGGTATTTGTCAGATATAGATTTGTTGACCATGAAATATCTTCAAATATGATCCCTTTTCAATTAACCATTTATAAAGGTGTATATTCTACTTTTCAATCTTGTAATTATAGAAAGATACTAAGTAGAAAATGCTAAGTTTGCTCAATAAATAAATGCATGTGGGAATGGTGAGGTTTTGACTATGAAGTTGGCTTTATCAGTATTAAGAGCATTAATGCTGTAGTTAATAGACTGAAATGGAGTAGCTCAAACTATTTGAATCTGATCAAAAGTTGTATGTGCCCAGTATTAGAATTGGCATCATTTTTTGCTGAAAAGCATTGCTTGGGAAGGCTTTCCTTTGTGAACCAGACTATTTCTACTCTGCTTATCAAAACAGTTAGCACAAAGCAGCACAAATTATTTGTTTAGATTTCTGCATGGGATCTCGTGACAGGTGCATCTCGGAGGCCTTAACTGTTTCTGAAATATTTCTGTTTGGAGCCCATTTCATTAGGATCTCCCTAAAAAGATTTATTTTGCACAGCAATAATTAACAGCTATTTCCATATAATCTTGTATTCAAAATTAATGTCAGCTTATGTCCCTTTATATAAACAGGTGGGAAATACACCAAGGATGATTTCAAAGAATATGAAAAAGATCACAACAAAACTTCTAAATTAAGTCTGAAAGAGAAAGCAAAACCCAAGCAAGAGTATCCTGAACAGTTAAATTATTGCATGATGTATCATAGTTGTTTTAAAAGTAGTGTCATGTTAGTCTATTGTGAGTTGATAGAAGAATTTCTTGACTTCCCAGTCCAGAGTTGAGAGGGTGTGGCTGGTCCAAAATTACTCAATTGTCTTCCATGCCTAAGGAAGGACTAGAACTCAAGTCTTCTCCTCCCTCCTGGTCCAGCACCTTAACTACTACACCATTCTGGTCTTCAGATAAGTAGAAAGATAAGTAGAACAATAACATATATAACATTCAATATGTATATGAAACTATTCAGAACAGATAGAATATGGAATGTTATGTATATTATTCTACTTTATACGCCAATATTAAAGTATTTGTAGAGATTGCTAAACAGATCTGATGTTGAATATTATATTAATGGATAGATTTGCACTCCCACATCTAATTTCAAAACTTATTTTCTTGGGGCTATTATGTAAACACTCTTGTTATATAACTTTCATACGTGTAATATTTAGTGAAGAGCCAAGTTGGATTTAGGAAATTGAGAGTCCACTGGCAAGTACTTTTTCTTTTAAGTGTTTCTGAGAAACCTCAACTAAAGGCCTGTTTAGGCTTTATGATAATTTTATTATGAAGGAAATAAGCAGTGTCTAACTGGGGCCAAAATCAAAGTGTTTTAGCAGTTGTAAAAAAATGTTTCCATATGGTGAATGTATTTGCTATAGATCCTCCTAAATTTCACTTTCTTGTGAATTTGGGAGATCGTGTATTAAGTGTCGGTCTCAGTTCCCTCTTTCAAAGACCTAATGTTGCTTATATAGGCAGTGTTGCTTTGCATTCCGGCTGAGTCATACAGGAAAATTGACTAGTAAAGCTGTGAAGTGGAGGGCTGCCATCCGTTTACCATGCAGACATCTTTCAGCTACTACCTAGTTATGTCTCAGAACAGTTACAAAATAGAAAATCTGGGATTCGGATGGCCACCTGTAAGAACTGGATGATTAAAAAAAATTTTCCATTCAGAATTGTGTGTTTCAAAGCCTGGCAAAATCATTGCAAAGAAATACCGAAAGGGATGATTTGCTAGTCGATTCATTTACATCTGAGGGAGGCTGCCAAATTGTTTCCTTGCACTTCACTGGTCAACTGGCTCAAATGCAGTGTCTGCATTTATGGATTCTCTCTCCCTCCTGGCTCCCGTTGCCTTCTGGCATCGCTATTGGTCCCACTTTCCTTAACAGACATCCGTAGCTCCAAATATGATCTTGTGCTGGAGAATGAAGAGGAGGAAGCCAGAACCAGCCACAGGCACTCTGATAAAAAGAGGAAGCATTACTATTCAGACAACACCGATGAGGAGGAGGAGAAGAGGAACAGAAAAACCAAAGTATTAAATGTTTGTCCTTTTATTAGAATGATATTTTTAATTGGTTCCCGTGAAAAGAAAGCAGGGCCTAGTGTTTTCCCCGCCTTTAAGGATGTCCATTCCTTTATATCCTACTCCAGTGTTATCCTATTTGCTGCCTTAACACTGATGAAAAGTTTACTCTCTACATTCCCATTTTCAAATACAGAGCTTGCTCATTGTTAACTACTTCTTTTGGCTTCTGCACTCTACTGGAAATCCCCTTAGCTCTGCAGAACTTTTTAGAAAAACGAAATTAAATATGACCTCACTAAAAGACAGGAAATTCAACTTTGCCAATAGGTAGAAGAAGAAAAAAATCTGCTCTTGAGCTAAGACTCTGACACAAGTGACCTTTTGAAAAAGTAGTTGTGATCTGTTAGCTTCTGTGTGTGTGGTTTTTTTTTTATGATGTAGGCAAATGTTCTTAGTTGCTATCAAAAATTAATCTCATCCCCTCTCCTCCCCTCCCCCCAACCTTATGACAGCTAGGAAAAGATTAGAGATTCTTATTGTTGCTTAGCTGCTCTGTAGTGTTGCAAACACAAATTCAGGGCAATAGTTTGCAATGCAGTGATGGTTACAGCTGTTAAATGAAGACTGCGGTGTAAAAGAGACTTTTACTAAGTTAATTAACTTACTTATATGGATGAAAGGAGAAAGAAGAGGGAAGAGCCATCTCCCATGTCCTTTATTTTCCATATTCTTACAATAAGCCACTGACTACTATGGCCTCACTATTTGCATTGCTGTCTTCCCTTTGGAGGAGGTTTCTGCGTTGTCTTCACCAGATTCACTGCCAAATCTTAAAAGTTTGTGATACGCCTTGTATGCTTAATATGCCCAATTTGTTTCTCTGTGTCCTGCCATTTCATGCACTGTTCCTGATACTAGTTTAAATTAGTTATCTTGCTATATTCTTATTTATTCATTTGCAAATAAGAAGAAACCTTTGACTTTATCTCCAATATAATTTCATCAGATATCTCTTTTTGGCTATTAAATAATCCCCTGAACATTCCAAGTAATTCATCGAATTTCAGGCTTTTCAGAGCTACTGATTTTTCTGCTTATGATCCACTACCCTTGAGTGTACCCTTTTCATTCAGTCCTGGGTTTCTAGTTATCCGATTGTGCATTTCTGCTTGGATGTCTTTCTTACCTGAAATTTTATTTCCTTCTGATGGCAAATAGTACTCTCCTGATAAGTTGTAAAATGCAAGGTCCTTGAAACCAGAACCTGTTGATTTAATATTATTCTAAAGTGCTGTCTAAAAACCTCAATAAACTGGAATACCTTTCATAGTGAAAGAAAAGGCTATTTTAAAAAAAGGTCTTCTGCTGGTAAATAGGCACGAATAAATGAGTCGCCTTTAGTACACTGAAATGATGGGTTCCAACCTTTTTGAGACGCTATAATTTAAGAGAAAATTGGCATAAATATTTTACAGATAGCATATAACTCTGTTAAAGAGGAGCAGCGCTGTGGCCTAGGGGTGAAGACATTCACCTCACACTCGGGAGGTTGAGAGTTCAATCCTAGGCAGCGACAGATATTTCTCTGTCAAGGCGCAAAGAGTAAATATCTGCTGTGAACTCCGCGTAGGCCTCAGGAAGGGCATCCGGCCAGTAAATGCTGAGCTCCATTCAGTTGCCCCAACTCCACCCCGATAAAAGAGATTACAGGATCGTAAAAAGAAAAAAAACTCTGTTAATAATCACAAAAATGCTGGAATATGTTATTGTATGTGGTTGTTATGAAAAAACCCCAGAAATACTACAAAGAATTATTATTCCAAAAATCTCAGAAACAAAGTTTGAATTGAAACCTCGGGGTTTTGTTTTGCTTTGCTAGGAATTATCCCAGAACACATTTTTAAAAATTAAATTGATTAAAATGTGCACTGTTGACCAGGATAACAAATCTGATTCAGCACTGGAAAACAAAGAGACACTTTGCTAATGATAACAGATTGGGAAAAACATTTGAAGAAAGACACAGCAAAAAAACATGGGATCATAATCCTGCAGGTCATCATTGCTACTGCACCTGGGACTGTAAAGTTAAATCAGCAAGAGAAAAGATTAGCTGGAAAATCAATTCTTTCCGAAGTAGTGTTGTAAAATCCATGTGATTCACAAACAGAGCATTCGTTGAACTGTTTTACAAACAGCCTTTGCAACTTTTTGTTTCACTGTGTGTTTGTCTGTAGGTTTGGAGGGATTTATTTTCAGATGTAGTATATCTTGTTTTAACAGTTTTGAGTAGGATGTTTCACACTTAACAGTATGGTCAATAGTTTTAATAATTTGTGAAATATGGGAACATAGAAATATACACACTGCAACCTTTTCTTCATGTTCTTCTCCATCCTAACAGAATCTAGTTTGTAAACAAAAGCGAAATATCTGATATTGGCCAAGAAAAATAAAGTGTAATAAAAGTCTATAACAGCTTAAATTGCCTTAAAGTTTCATAGGTAAATCCCATTCACACAGCAGGATGTTCCTTTCCTTCCTTCTTTTTCCTCTGCCTTGATCTTCTCCAGGGAAGATGGGTTGGGAGGGAATATATAATGGAACCAAAAAAAAGAGAGAAAAAAGCAACCACAGAGCTATTGTTTGTTTCCAGAGTATATAACATTGTTTTACGACATGTCAAGGTTCAAATCTCATTATTATTTTTAAGTAATTACTGATCTCAGTTGCAACTGAACATTTGTGCAGGGGAAAGCAATTTTCTCTCCAGATATCTTGGATTACAGCTTTTGCAACTCATATCAGCATGTGGCGAATGGTCAGGAATTACAGAAGTTATAATGATGATGATGATGATGATGGAAGGGACCTTGGAGGTCATTTGGTCCAACCCCCTGCTCATGCAGGAAACCCTATATCAGTGGTTCTCAACCTCTGGGTCGGGACCCCATTTGGGGTTGAACAACCATTTCACGGGGGTCGCCAAACAACGAGCTGTGCTACTCCCTTTTATTCTATTGGCTTTTGAAAGCCAATAGAATAGACTCTCTTGAATAGAGTCTAATTCTATTGGCTTTCAAAAGCCAATAGGAATTGTCCAGGCTGTCTCTGCCCTGCTGAGCCCACCAAAAGTCCCATTCTGCAAACGGTGCTGCACCAGTTGAGTAGTCCTCGACTTACGACCGGTTGAGTAGTCCTCGACTTACGACCGGTTGGGGGTCGCGGCATTAAAAAGGTTGAGAACCACTGCCCTATACCATTTCAGACAAATGGTTGTCCAGTCTCTTCTTAAAAACTTCCAGTGTTGGAGCATTCACCACTTCTGGAGGCAGGTTGTTCTACTGGTTAATTGTTCTAACTGTCAGGAAGTTTCTCCTTAGTTCTAGGTTGCTTCTCTCCTTGATTAGTTTCCATCCGTTGCTTCTTGTCCTACTTTCAGGCGCTTTGGAGAATAGCTTGCAGTTGCCCTTTACCTACGCCTCTTGCTGTACCCAGAAGCCCCTCGTAGTTAATTTTCTTTGGAGGTACTCAAAAAGGTCTGCAATTGGCTCCAATATTGACAATCACTGCCTTAATTTGATAAAATTATCTGTTTAAGTCAACACCATAAAGTAGGTAGGTTGACTAATGCTGTATTTTAAATCATGAAGCACAGCAATTTCTGATTTTTTTGTTTTTATATTTCCTATTTTTTTGACAAAATAAATTGATATTATCCCAAATTATGTAAACTGAAACATAATAGGAAATAAAAGCAGCTTAAAATGTTATATTAAAATAATTTGGAAAAAAATTGTTTTACACTTCAAATCATAAATTTAAAAAAACCCACATATTTTTATACATAATGTAGGATAGATTATTTTGTTCTTCCTAGAGGTTTCCTTTAAAGGTCTAGCAATGCATAATTTACTTAGACTGAATTGGTACATTACTATTCATTCTGTAGGACTAGCATGAAAATGAGCAGGCAGAATTTGAAAACTGTTGGTGCTCTACCTGCTCCTCTTCTCTACTCTTCTGTGTCATCAATGCAAATAACTGCACATTTTCATCCTTCTTCTCTCAGGAGCCTGGCCGAAGGCACAAAGAAGAATGCAATAGGGAGAAAAGAAAAAGCGGCAAGCGAGAGAGATGCCAGAGCCATTCTCGGGAGAGAGAAAGCCACCACAAAAAGTCTAAAGACAAGCATTCCGAGGAAGCCTGGGAAAGAGACCACGATGAAGAGAAAAAGTCAGAAAGGAATCCCAAAAAGTCCAAAAATAAGGAAAAGTCCAAATATAAATAAGGACATTCTTGGCATTTATCTGCCTTAGAAACTGCCAATGCATTTCCTTCCAGAAGATCTTCAAGCTCCCTCTGATTCTGCCTCATGGAGTTCTGTGGGAGGATATCTTCATTGGGTGGATTCTACTGCTATGTTTGTTGCCTTTTAAAAACTGCAGGTTGTAGAGAAATTAAGAGAAATTCATGCTACAGTACAGTAACCAAGAGTCTGCAGCGTTTGGGTAATTACGAATAGCAGTCTGCTGCTGTTCCTGCCAGAAAGGAATTCTAAATCACTTTTAACTCTAAAAGGAGTTAATATGGAGGACATTATTCAAGACTGGATGAATTTACTTCCCTTTTTCTCATAGGAAACTGCTAATGAGTGAAGCATGTACGGTTACATGGATGAGGGAGATCTGGTTTTTGTTGCAAGTTGAGGCTTCCCTGTAGTATTTATACAAATAGAAAATATTGAATTTTTATATATAAAAATATAGAAATATATACTGTTACAATACATAGTTCATCATTCATGCTAGCCCAGGAGTAGGCAACCTTGGCTCTTTTATGACTCGTGGACTTCAGCTCCCAGAATTCCTGAGCCAGCATGGCTCAGCTTGGAAACCTCTCCCTTTCCCCTCAGCATGGCTGGCTCAGGAATTCTGGGAGTTGAAATCCCCAAGTCATAAAAGAGCCAAGGTTGCCTATCCCTATACTAGTCCATACAATTGGTACTGTTAAGAGTTCATCTTGCTGAAGTGGCTCTAAATACTTGTCGTTTCAGAGAGAAAATGAGAAGTCTCACTTTGCACTATAGCAGTGTACAATATTGATACATCTAGATTGCCACAAAAGAACGACTGTCATTTTGTACTAGCTGCAATATCTCCATGCAAATCTTTTAGTTTCACTGCCATCTAATATAGCAACATTAATCTATTTCAGCAAATATATCAGTAAATCTATATCAGTTAGGAAGCTGTAGCAAATCCTGTGGGTTTTGTATTTGGATTCAGTTTTTTTTAAATGTAGCTTTGTTTGGTAATGTAAAATTGTACATTCTTAATAAAAAAAGCTATCAGCCCCCCATATACGTATGTGGTAGTGGTGTTTTTCCCCTTCTTAGAATCATTTTATGAAAGCAAATGAGTGTATAACGCAAAATATATAAAGCGAAATATGGCAGTGAGAAAGAAATAGATGATTTGTTCTGGAAGACGTAACTACCTGTTGGTATAAGCCAGGGGTCTTCAAACTTGGCCCTTTTATGACTTGTGGACTTCAAATCCCAGAATTCCTCAGCCAGCAGAATTCTGGGAGTTGAAGTCCATAAGTCATAAAAGGGCCAAGTTTGAAGACCCCTGGTATAAGTAGACAGTTTCAACAAACATGCTGGCTAAACTATAGCTACAGCTATAAACTGTAACAGAGTATTTTTTTTCTGTCTTTAAGGTTTTTTTTACTTAGACCCTCTCATTAGCTATTATGTGTTTTTAAAAAAGCAAGTGATTTGTAAATGAGTCTTAGATTGTCTCCCTTAAAACATTCATCCCAAATGCATGTCATTTTCTATGGACTATTTGTTCATTAAGCAGTGCAATGAAAGAATTCAATTGTGTTAACATCACAATGATTCTAAATCAGAATAGGCAAATCAGAGGTACATGTAGCCCCTGGATCCTAACAAATTGTAATTTTTTTTAGTCTGAAAAAGAGAAAGCATACTTTGTATAGTGAGAAATTGTTAATTTCATTAAGTTATAAAGCTAAGATATTTTGACCTATTACTAATTGCTGCTCTACCCTGCTGCTCAAGAACCTGCTCAACCCTTGGTCTGTTTTAAATGCCACCAAAACCCTCCCCTAGTTATCCATGATCTGACTGAAACTGGATTGCTTTAAGATTTCTCATGTTAACCAGGTTTGCAGGGTAGAAAATTTTCTTTGGGAAGCTAAAAGACAGAAAATAAATATTATAAATTTGCAGCTTTTCTTAGAATAATGTACATTTTAGAACAGTGTCCAAACCCTTTATGACAGTGGTTCTCAACCTGTGGGTCGGGACCCCATTTGGGGTCGAATGACCATTTCACAGGGGTCACCAAACCATGCTGTCCACCATTTTTTTCCCTTTTCCCTAGCTGTCCTACTCCCTCTTATTGGTGGCCACACCCACTTGGGGGTCACCGCAACATGGGGAACTGTATTATGGGGTCACGGCACTAGAAAGGTTGAGAATCACTGCTTTATGACAAGCCTGACCTATCAGATCACTTCAGCAACTGAAAGCTTTTATCTTCCACCTTCTTTGCTAAACAGTTTTAAGAGCAGTAAAATGCACCCAACCTATTTCCTTATGTGTTTCCCATGGCAATTCCACCAAGCCTTACGAGCTGAGAGGGGAAACAAAGGAAAGTGGAATAAATCTCTGCATCTCAATGGAGCAAAAAGCAAGGGAGAGAACAAAATGCATTTGTTGATTAATATGTCAGTGCTTGCAAATATTCTAATGAAGCTAAAAAAAAATCCTGCTATTTATGATTTCTATTTCTCACGTGGACAATGACCTTTGTGTTGTAATCTGGCTAGCCCTCCCTGTTTTGCTAAATTGAAGTATGTATATTGTAATAAGTAAATGAGGAGTTGCCCATTAAGGAAGTAGAAATGTTTTCATGAAATGAGTTATAAACTGCACATTGCACTTTGTCAAAATCAATAACAGTGTGCCTTAAAAAAAAATAGCTGAACTTCCTTGAGAATTGCAAACACAGTGTAGCCTTCTGCGTCTCCTTGGGGTACGGCGAAGGCACAGCCAGCCTAGCCATTCCAGTCTCTTAAGCAAAGGCACTACGCTTTCTGTGAGTACGGATCATTTTCTTTTAACCTAGTTCTGCAAAAGCATTCGGTGGGGAGAAGAAAGCAGGACCAAATTGGAACCAAACAGCATCTTTAAGTCTTTGCTTAATGTATAGCCGTATGCTTGTATCCTGCCCTGAGAAGGCCTCCAAGTACAAGCAAGGAATTGGCATAGATTCCATCTACTTGGAGAATAGGGAGAGAGCTTTTCTCCCAGGGCAGATTTATCTCTGCAGCTTTGAAGAAAATTAAATGGGCGGGCACAGAATGGAAGACCATTGTGTTCCCGACTTCTCAACCATTTTAGCTCATGGCTGAGCAAAAATAACCCAAAACGTTTTGGTCAGAAACAACCTGGGGAAAAAATTAGAGTAATTTTAGAAGTCAAGATTGGTTCTCATTGCCCTTCCTCTTCCCTCCATGCCTCCCTGTAAAACTTATTCCACCACCCTCTCCCTATCTTCCTAGCCCTTCCCTTCTCTCCCTTCATCCACCACTAATGTATTAGCCTAACAAAGATCTCTATTCTACCGGCCAGCCCACCTGTGATATTCCCAGCACTTGTCCTTCCTTCTCTTCCTGTTACTGCCACCATTAATGTTTCCCTTTTCCTCTGAATCACTTCTGCCTAGAACAACCATATTTTGGGTTCATTTTGGACCAAAACATCAGGAACACAAGGAGTATCCAGAGCTGGCTTTTGGGGCCCAGATTGTTGAGTGTATTAGAATCAAATAATCCAAGAGGGAGGTCAGTAGACCTGGGAAACATTAAGTTTGCAGGCAAAGTATTTTAAGCATAGAAATTGTTGGCATAGAAAATGCCCACCTCCCTGCTTTCAGAGTGTTAAGACTATAATGTTGAGAGACTCCAGAGGAATAAAATGAAGCAGCCGAGACCGATGGAAAACAACTATACCTTCCCTTTTCTGTGTGCCAAAGTTGCAGGTGGAGAAACAACTGCTCAATCTGACCAGTTATGGAGAAGTGGTGATTGGAACATGTTCAGTGTAGAAGAAGACACACAGAGAGAGAGGAGATGGGGGTGGGGTGGGGTGGGAGTTACAAATTTTTATAAAATGTTTCTCAAGGAGGCAGACAGATATGTTTGACTCAATAAACAGCAAAGGTTTGTAATGGGCTGGCCACTTACCTGCAGTTAAGTTCTGTTTAGACATATGTATTGAGTGAATTTGATATAGTGGTAAAGGCACCAGGCTAGAAACTGGGAGACTGAGAGTTCTAGTCCCACTTAGGCACAAAACCAGCTGGGTGACCTTGGGCCAGTCACATTCAGCTCTAGAAAGGAGGTAAAAGCAATTTACTTCTAAAAGCTTTTGCCAAAAAAACTGCAGGAACTAGTCCAGGAAGCGGCCAGGAGTCAAAACTAACTCAAAGGCTTTAATTGACTACTTTTTCAAGTGTGTTGCACCGTGTGATAGATCATACATTCAGAAATAAAATGATCAAGTACAAATTCATTCCTTGGCATATTAGAGGCAAAGGTTGATCCCTCCAAAATTGCAAGCAAGATGTCTAGATAGCAGCCCATAGAGTTACATGGAATTCTAAAAAACTTACAGAATAAGATGTCCTTATTACGGTACACCTGAACCTAGTTACACATAGATCAGTCTCATTCATCAGGTTTTTTAATTCAGTTGTGAAAATGAACATTGCCCACTCCAGATTTTGCCCTATAATGTAACCCTCCAGGACATGATATATTAAAATAAATCCTAGCACAATGTTTTGTATATTTTGGTATTAGTGGCAGCAAATTATACCAATACCTGAGGGCCATAACTTATTTACCTATATTTATACTGTAACACTACAGCTGCATACCAAGAAAACAAACAGTAAATGAGACCCTAATCAAGGAACTACCAAGGAGAAAATAACATCCCCTTCAACAAGTTACCATATATAAAGAGAGAGCAACCCCTCCCCTTCCCTTCTAGCACTAAAGAGGTTACCTGCTCTGGTAATAAAATGTCTCCAAGCATACAACCAAGGTCCCAGAACACCAAGGGCTCCATAAAAAAATGCTATGAATATGTCAAAAAAAGTATGTTAATTGAAGTAACTATTGGAAAAAAATATCATTTTGGTTTGCTTATGGAATGGTTTAATGATTGCGAGGCCTGCATTAATGCCTGACCATTGAAAAAAAATGTTTTCCCTTTACAAAGAGAAAAGTAATACAAGTGAATAAAAAATATGGAGGGGGATTTAGCTGAATTCAAAGATTATGCAACATGATAATGAGCTAAATTTAGAAGTGCAGTACAGTTCTGCCTTGAAAAGAGGATGTGCAGAATGATAACTCTGAATTTCCCTCCACTCAGTCATGGGACCGCTAGAAGCTAAAGCTCAAAATGTTTAGAGGGCTGCGGGTTCTCTTTGCACAATGGTTCTTAAACATGCAGTCAAAGCAATGTCTCCCACCTACCTCATAATCAGGTCTCAAATTATCAATGACACTTTTTTTTTCAGTAACCCTGGAGAATGTTTATTGCTAACCCTTTGTTATTTACTTCACTAGCAAAAGAGATGGTATCTGTCCTCTGCTAACCACAGTGCAACTCCCTGGTGAAGTTGTTTTTCATTTGTTTTAATCAGAGATAAGGCTGAAGTCAAGAATCTGCGTGCGTATGTACATGCACAGGATTTGGCCTACGTCACTCTTGCACACCTATCTTAGGCACATACCTGATGTTCTGATGGATTTTGGTTTCCCAGAGGTTATATTTAATAAGAGAGAATTACTGATGCTCAGAACATCTCAAGACAGGCAGTACACATCTGGTAAGTCAAGAGAGCTAACACAATCTGAGACTGGTAAAGCAAAGACTCTATTTTATCCTCATGAGCTTTTTTTTTTTTTTAACTCAAGAGAAATCTAAATAGAAATGTTTGTTTTATCCAATATTTAGAAAGCATTATATTGATGTGTGATAAATTGTCCCTTGAGGAGACTGAATCCTAAGCAGCAAAAACTCTGCACAATTTGAGGGTCTCCAAATGATTTAGGATTATTTCTTCCAGGATCATCAGGCAAGTTACAAATTCTGATAGTGAGCACCAGTTTGAAAAACGGAGATTCATATGAACAGATTCCCAAGAGCTTTTTGTCTCTGAACATCTGTCAATATTATATGTATAAAAACCTGAACGTTGGGAAATGTTGGGGCTTGCTTAACAATGCACTTCAAGGATAGAAAACAAACTTTTATTATGTTTATTAAAGTTATATAGATATTTCTTTGCAATATATAATACCCAACTGGGTGATTTTGCGTCAGTCTCTCTCCCAGCCCAACCTACCTCACAGGTCTGTTGTAAGAAAAATAGGAGAGGAAGTTGTGTTGAATGTTCGCCACCTTGAGTTATAATAAAGGTGGGATATAAATAGTAGAGATATGATTATTTTATAAACAATAATTCGATTTTATAATTTTCTTAAAAAGTATACTAGATTCTGTAACAACGAATCGTTCTATATTAGAAAAATTGCTTACTCTAAGGTGTTTTTTTTTGTCTTCTAATTGGCACTTCCTTGATTTATCATTGTCACCAAATAATTATTTTTGTTTTTTTCTTTCTCTCTTTAAAAGACATATTATCAGTTGCTATACTGGATGATCATTACTGACTAAAAGCAGCACAACTATTCCCTGCACCCAGCTATACCATCTGATTCTCTAATTTATAAAGTTCTATTCCCGCAGGATTTCCTATCTTGGGGCAAACATGGAAGCCCAACAGAACAAGCTTGAATTCTTCCATAAGCTGGGCTATAGCAAAGAGGAGGTGTGCAAAGTGCTGGGGAAATTAGGTCAAGAGGCTTCAGAGAATGATTTGCTGCAAGAATTGATTCTCACGGGGAGGAGACCTGTGGAGAGTGAGAATGGGACACAAAGTTTTCAGCCCAATCTTGCTGCCCATGGAATATCTGGACCCCTCCCATTTCCCCAGAGCTCTACTGAGGAACCAAATGAGGCGACTGGTCATTTGAGACCTATTGTAATCGATGGGAGCAACGTTGCAATGAGGCAAGCATCCTTCCATTTTGTTGTCTTTGTTTGCTCTGCAGACCTAGAATGTTACAGGTCAAGATGGAATATTTAAAATATGCTGAATGCAACTGTGGGTTCTTGGGGTGAGACCACTCCTTTTTTCAGGAAGGCATAGTATTAATGGTGTGATTGTGTCGCATTCAAACTTTTATGACATAAAGTTCTTCTCTAACGTAACTGAGCTGTGACAGCATGAAGATGTGCTACATTCAAATAGGGGCCCCAGGAAGGACATTTCATGTGAGAACTGATCTTATCTAAATTGTAGCTGAGGAGACTAAATACATACAAAAAAAGCTCTTTTTTCAAAATCCATTTTTGCACATTTCCTAAACTGACAGGCATCCTATCTCGGGGAGATCTGCATCCAAGGCCAGTTAAATTTCTGCTGCCCATTTTATTACAAAATTCAAGTGAAGATAAAAGTCCTTTTTACGACAACAGATTTCACTGTTTTTTTGTAGAGCTCCTGATGACAAAAACCAGTGTGGTGAGTGGCACAGAAAAGTGTCTGCAGAGTCAGTGACCTTACATTTAAACATATTGGGTGTGGGGTGGAGAAAGAACAAAAAATAATAAATGATGCATGCATGTTCACATGACTTCACTGAGCACAAATCTGCCTTTCACAATCAGGGGCCCTCCAGTTATACTGAACTGCAAGTTTTGGCACTATCATTACCATGGTATGTTGAAGGAAGGGTTTCACAAAGGTGGACTCTTCTAAGATGAAACTTCCATCTATCTACTACATTAGTTCCATGTAGGCAGCATGCCCGGCTCCTTTCTCAGATTTGCATGACAGTTGTGTGTGTCCTTGATGTACCCTTGAATAGTGTTTCTCAGACTTGGCAACTTTAAGATGCGTGGAACGTCAACTCTCAAAATTTCCCAGGCAGCTATGCTGGAGTTGAAATCTACGCAACGTAAAGTTACCAACACTGCTAGCTTAAGTTTTTTGTTTCTAACATTATTGGCTTTTAATTTTTCTGTTTGCTTTTATGATGTGTTTTAAAACGTGTGTACATTGCCTTGAGTGGTTTTGCAATTATGCAGCTTTTATGAATTGAAATATTTGCAGTAATAATAAACTGGCACCTGCTGGACTATGAGTCTCATAATTCCCCACCAGAAAGATCCCATCTGCTGAGAATAATGAGAGTGGTAGTCCAACACATCTAATGGTCTCAGAATGAGTAATGCTGTTCAGCTAATCAAGAAATAGTTAAAAGTTGGGAGTAAATGATTCCTGACTCACGTCTTTAACCAGCATAGGTAACCATACAAATGAGCTGCTTTCCCTTTAGAGAGGAGTCCCCAGTATCTCAGGAAAATGCAGTAACGTATGTGTGAGAGTCAACAAGGATTTTACAATTTGTCTTAAGCAGCCTAGAACATGCAACCCCGGAGGGGATATCAGGGACTCCAATATCAAGCAAAATGTATCTAACAGAACAATGACAACAATGCTAATGTAAATAAGCTCTTATGCTTAACAATCAAAAAGTTCTGTGAATTTGCCTAGTGAATGTGTAAAGACTCTGTTGGTAAAAATAAAGGAAATGAAAGCCACTTTATTCCATACCAGCCTTCTCTAGCCAGTATGGTTAGCTTACTACTCAAATAATGGCACCTGCTCTATCTTGGCAAATTGTCTTAAGACAGTGGTTCTCAACCTTTTTAATGCCGCGACCCCCCCCAACCGGTCGTAAGTCGAGGACTACTCAACCGGTCGTAAATCGAGGACTACTCAACTGGTGCAGCACCGTTTGCAGAATGGGACTTTTGGTAGGCTCAGCAGGGCAGAGACAGCCTGGACAATTCCTATTGGCTTTTGAAAGCCAATAGAATTAGACTCTATTCAAGAGAGTCTATTCTATTGGCTTTCAAAAGCCAATAGAATAAAAGGGAGTAGCACAGCTAAGGAAAAGGGGGAAAAAATGGCGGACTGCGTTGTTTGGCGACCCCTGTGAAATGGTCGTTCGACCCCAAATGGGGTCCCGACCCACAGGTTGAGAACCACTGTCTTAAGATAATGAGTTTGTCTCCCTAAGTAAATAGCAGACTTCTAGTTACTTTGCATACCAAAATATACCATAAAGTATATTTAAATTAAATTCAAATAGGGTACCAACACCTTCTGATAACCTAACAATGGATTTCATCCATCGCAAGTTTACATGCATTTCCCCTTGGTCCATGCCATAGGAACTGGAATTGCCACTAAGATGCAGAAAAGAACTTTTTTTTTAGATTAGAGAGATGTACATGCAAATATGTAAACAACAGGAAATTGCTGCACAATTGAGAAAAAATATGTATAACATATGATACTCAGCTAGGTGGCAGCACCTAAACAGGATTCGATTTACTTTCTATTTGGACACCCTAGCCCTAAAAACACCTCAGAAGCCAGCAATGGCAAATGACTTTCATATTTTTGCCAAGAAAACTACACTAAAATGTCCTTGAAGCTATCAGAGGTCAAACTTAACTTGAAGTGAATTTTACCCTATAAGATATAATAGAAGCAGTAACTAATATTCAGAATATGCAGAGTAGAATAATCATTAGTTTACTAGAGTTTTATAGTAATAATAATAATAAAGTTGGAAGGGACTTTGGAGGTCATCAAGTCCAATCCCCTGCTCAGGCAGGTAACCCTATATCATTTCAGACAAATGGCTATCCAGTTTCTTCTTAAAAACTTACAGTGTTGGAGCATTCACCACTTTTGGAGGCAGGTTGTTCCACTAGTTAATTGTTCTGTCAGGAAGTTTCTCCTTAGTTCTAGGTTGCTTCTCTGCTTGATTAGTTTCCATCCGTTGCTTCTTGTCCTGCCTTCAGGCGCTTTGGAAAATAGCTTGACTCTCTCTTCTCTGTGGCAGCCCCTGAGATATTGGAACACTGCTATCATGTCCCCCCTCGTCCTTCTCTTCATTAAACTAGACATACCCAATTCCATCAACCTTTCCTTATATGTTTTAACCTCCAGTCCCCTAATCATCTTTGTTGCTCTTCTCTGTACTCTTTCTAGAGTCTCAACATCTTTTTTACATCGTGGTGACCAAAACTGGATGCAGTATTCCAAGTGTGGCCTTACCAAGGCATTGAAGAGTGGTATTAATACTTCACGTGATCTTGATTCTATCCCGCTGTTAATGCAGCCTAGCACTGTGTTGGCCTTTTTGGCAGCTGCAGCACACTGCTGGCTCATATTTAAGTGATTGTCTACTAGGACTCCGAGGTCCCTCTCACAGTTACTACTATTGAGCATGGTGCCACCTATGCTGTACTTGTGCATTTGTTTTTTCTTGACTAAATGTAGAACCTTGCTTTTTTCACCATTGAATTTCATTTTGTTAGTTAGTGCCCAGTGTTCAAGTCTGTCCAGATCCTTCTGTATCTTAAGCCTGTCTTCTGGAGTGTTGGCTATTCCTGCCAGCTTGGTGTCGTCTGCAAATCTGATGAGTTCCCCCTCTAGTCTCTCGTCCAAATCGGTGATGAAGATGTTGAAGAGCACTGGGCTCAGAACAAAGTCCTGGGGCAACCCACTACACACTTCCCTCCATGTAGATGTGGTTCCATTGAGGACCACACGCTGAGTACAGCCGGTCAGCCAGCTACAGATCCATCTGGTGGTGATGCTGTCTAACCCACATTTTTCTATCTTATCAAGTAGTAGGTTGTGATCTACTTTGTCAAATGCCTTACTGAAGTCCAAGTAAATTATATCCACAGCATTCCTCTGGTCCACTAATTTTGTCACTTGGTCAAAGAATGCAATAAGGTTTGTCTGGCATGATCTGTTTTTGACAAACCCGTGTTGGCTTTTATTAATGACTTGGTTTGCCTCTAGGTGTTCGCTGATTCGTTGTTTGATTATCTTTTCCAGAATCTTCCCAGGTATTGAGGTCAGGCTGATAAGTCTGTAATTTCCTGGATCAATTTTTTTCCCTTTTTTGAAGATGGAAACTACATCAGCTCTTTTCCAGTCCTCTGGTAGTTCCCCAGTGCTCCAGATCTTTGAAAAATATAGTTCAGTGGTTCTGAGATCATATCTGCCAGTTCCTTGAGAACCTTGGGATGTAATCCATCTGGTCCTGGTGATTTGAACTCGTCTAGGCTGGACAGGTGTTCACTTACCATTTTCTTGCGTATCTTGTGTTTCTATTCTGTTTTTTATGGCACTATTTTTGATAGGTTGGTCTGCTTTTTCCCTTTGTGTAAAGACAGATGCGAAAAACAAGTGAAATAGTTCTGCTTTCTCCCTGTTGCTTGTCACCTTCTTGCCACTTTCACACACTAATGGACCAATTGTTTCCTTCACTTTTTTCTTGTTTTTTCCATATTGAAAGAAACTTTTTTTGTTATTTTTGACTTTGGTCGCAAGCCTTAGTTCATTTTGAGCCTTAGCATTCCTCACTTCATCTTTGCAGGCTCGGGCTATTTGCTGATATTCTGACTTAGTTATGTGTCCCTCTTTCCACTTTCTATACTTGTCCTTTTTATCTTTCAATTGATCAGAGAGTTCTTTGTGCAGCCATGCTGGGTTCTTTTGAGAGCTGTTATTTTTCCTTTGTTGGTATTGTGCTAGACTGGGCTTTTATTATCTCACTTTTCAAAATTTCCCAAACTTCTTGAGTTGTTTTCCCCTGGAGGATTCTCATCCATGGAATCCTTCCCAAACTCTAAGTTTATTGAAATTAGCTCTCTTGAAGTCCAAGACTCTAGTTTGACTGTGTTCTAGTGCTTGTGCTTCCATAATGTTGAATTCCAATATTGCATGATCACTTCCTCCCAAGGTTCTTATGGCTTCAACACCTTCTATCGTTTCATCTCTATTAGTGAGAATTAGATCCAAAATGGCTAATCCCCTAGTTCCCTTCTCTACTTTTTGGGAGACAAAGTTGTCTGCTAGATTTGTCAGGAATCTGTTTGATCTTCCACTTGGTGCAGAGTTTGTCTCCCAGTTGATGTCAGGGTAATTAAAGTCCCCCTTTGAACAGATACTTTTACAATATAGAAGAAATTAAGTAGATTTACTAAGTAATTGTGGAATATTGCTAAAGTTATTGCCTATTTGGTTAGTTTCCATGAAGACAAGAAAAAAAAAATCCTGCCTCTTCCTTTCTGTCACAAGTTCATGATCTGTGTTTCACTCAAAATTTTTGTTTATTTTATGTGAAACCACCTGGAGTCCAGGGAATTGATGGCATACAAACTGCTTCAGTGAAAAACCTGTTCCCAAACTGAGAATTCTAAAAAAGGATAGAATAAATGAATACATAAGAAGAGAGCCTATTAATTGTGGGCAATTAATTTAAGTGTAATTTTAAATCTATGATGGCAGTCATTTTTACAATTAACTTCTGGATCCACCCTTTCAATAATAACCTTCCTTTTGTCCTTTGTTAAGGTATTTTGTTCCATTTTGGGTTATTAATTCAAATTTAAGTACTTTCTCCATTTATCTACTTGTGTTATTTATTTCTGTAATCGTTACTTCTTTCTGGTTCCCTCTACAGTGTCCAACATGCAAATTCCCATCATATCATGTTTTCTTTAAAAAAAAGGAATAAATGAATATAGGAAAGTCCCATTAATTATATGCAATTAATTTAAATATAATTTTAAGTCAATTATGTAAGATTCTGCTCTTTATAAGATTCTAGGTGTTGCCATAGCATAGCATTCAACACCCAGATGTGGACTGCATTTTGAAATGGTAATGTATCTGATAGAGCAGGGGTAGGCAACCCAAAACACTCAAAGAGCCACTTGGACCCGTTTCCCACCGAAAACAAAACACTGGGAGCCGCAAAACCCTTTTGATATCTAAAATGAAGCTAACACTGCATATATTCTTTTTTATCATTTTATATATATGTATATGTGTATTTACATATATATGTATATCTGTACATACATATATGTATATGTGTATACAGTATATATATATGTGTGTGTGTGTATGTATATGTATGTATGTATGTGTGTATGTATATGTATATGTATGTATGTATGTATATATATGTTTTCTGATATATGTATATATATATATATGCTATTAGAATAATGATCACTAAGAGAGTATTTTAAGAGAATAAAATTTAATCAACCATTAAAATTTTAATCAACCTAGCTTTCGTCAAAATGCACTTGACATTGTCAGGGTTAAGAGGCAAGTACTGAGAGGAGATCTATATACCATTGTTAAGCATCTGCTTCCGGCCGATGACACGCTCTAGGAGCCGGAAGCAGACGCTTAACAACGGTATATAGATCTCCTCTCAGTACTTGCCTCTTAACCCTGACGATGTCAAGTGCATTTTGATGAAAGCTAGGTTGATTAAAATTTTAATGGTTGATTAAATTTTATTCTCTTAAAATACTCTCTTAGTGATCATTATTCTAATAACATGGACATTCCCAAAAGTCACATTTTTACTTTTATTCTTTTTATATATATATATATTAAAGGTAAAAAAGGGTATATGCAGTGTTATCTTCATTTTAGATGTCAAAAGGGTCTGTCTCTCTCTCCCTCCCTCTCTCTTTCTCCCTCTCTCTCTCCCTCTCTTTCTCTTTTTCTCTTTCCTCTCCCACCTCTCTTTCCTCTCCCCCTCTTTCTCTCTCTCTTTCTTTTTCTCTTTCCTCTCCCTCCCTCTTTCTCCCCCCCTCTCTCTCTTTCTCTCCCCCCCTCTCTCTCCCTCTCTCCAATCTTCTGCTCACATGGGAAGCTGGCTTCAAGCTGTTCTCCAACAAGCTCAGGGGTAGGCAACCTTGGCTCTTTTATGACTTATGGACTTCAACTCTCAGAATTCCTGAGCCAGTATAGCTGGGCTAACTAGCTCTCTCCTGCTCTTCCTGCTTCCTTCAGAGATGCAGCCAAGGCAGGAGCCCCGCCCAATAAGCTTTTCAGCTCCTTGGAGAACACTGTGAGTCCACTCTCTTTTTTTTACACACACACACAGAGACAGAGAGAGAGAGAGAGAGAGAGAGAGAGAGAGAGAGAGAGAGAGAGAGAGAGAGAGAGAGAGAGAGAGAGAGAGAGAGAGAAGGGAAGCGCAAGTGCCTCTCTCTGTCACTCTCTCTCTCTGCCAATGGCAGAGGAGGCTGGGAGCTGCAGGGGAAGGCTCAAAGAGCCACATGCAGCTCCGGAGCCACAGATTGCCAGCCTGTGTGTTAGAGTCTAGAATAGATAACCAAAAAGTAGGTAGAAACTCTACTTCATGCAGAATACACAAATATATTCCCTGTTACATTTCAAATAAACATCTTTAGACTGAAATAAATTTTACTACCAACAAGTTGATTTCAGGCAAAATTCAAACCACCCCACTTTTTTTATAGAAGTCTGCCAGACATCTAAGAACTTTACTGGGATTTTTCAAATCTGATTCAATCCTGAATATTAGACATCTTATTATAATTGCACTGCTAGATCCATTTGTTTCCCATCTTTCTCTTGGCCCTGCATCCAGATAGATTTCTAAGTCAGGAGAATGCAAAATAATATCTAATTTGAATCCTTCTTCCCAAAAGATTCATAACAAAAAAGGTGTGGGAGATAGACAAAGATAACAGTCTTCTCTCTTTACTTTGTTTTTAAAAGATAGATCTACAAAATGCCATTTTTTGTAGAATGCCATCTATCTTTTGTAGAGCAATCAGATATGTTAGTACATCAGACATATTTTGCCTTTCCTGGAACTGATCATCCCTCCATCAAAATCAATATTGAAATTACACAACAGTTAGAAAAAGAAATGCTTTTAGACACATTTTGAGCTAGGAAATGGTTTTCAATACAGAATAAAATACTATAAATCCATTTTTTAACAGAAAAAAAAAGCCATTCTCACTAGCCAGAAATTTTAGCTCCCAGGCACAAGAACTCCTTTAAATCCAGCATATGATATATGGCAGAAGCCATTAAAATGTACTGAACTTGCTAACATTAAAAAATAATTGCTTTTCATTTTTTTCAGTCATGGAAACAAAGAAGTGTTTTCATGCTTAGGAATTCAGCTCGTGGTAGACTGGTTCAAACAAAGAGGTCACCAGTACATCAAAGTTTTCGTTCCATCTTGGAGAAAGGAACAGTCTCGATTTGATACCCCTGTTACAGGTATGAACAAATCCAACAGATTTTCAGTATGAAGTATTAGTTTCCAGTTATACAGTAAATTACTCATACTTCAATCAATGAGATTAAATATTTATCAGAACACTGCTTCTATGGAAGTACAAAAGGCATAAGGCAAAAAAAACACAATTAGAACCATCCCAATCAGTTTTGCTATAGCTACTGATTTTTGAATAGTTAAACAAACTTTAAGTTCCTATTATTTTTGTCTAAGAAACAGCTAGCTTGGTTATTTATTTATTTTACCAATAACCATAACTTCAAAAAACTACCAAAAGTATGCTTTTTCTTTTGCTCAGCTCCCAGATGTGAGAATCAGTTGTTGAGTTATCATAGATTCCAAACCAACTTTGAGCACATAACAGATAGCTTATTGAATTAGTTTATAAAACAAAAATAGCAAGCAATGTTTAAACAGGGAACGTGTGATCCTTCAAATGTTGCTGAACTTCTAGCATCTCTCAACATTGGCCAGGTTGTCTAGAACTTATATTCAGGAACATTTAGTAGACCACAATGGACCAGATAATTTACATTTCAGTTCATATTCTAATTAAATGGAAAGCATTAGGATTTATTCCAAATTAAATGGGCACCGAAATGGTGTTTTATAAATTCATGAACTTGATGAATCAGCAGAGGGTTGGGCGAGAAGACCTCCATGGTCCCCCCCCCAACTCTATTAATTCTGTATTCTGAATGAAAACATGACCAAGCCATTTTTTGATTCCTTGTGCAATGCTGATCATTGTAAAACCCATCTTCCACTTTTGCATGCGACAATTTTTTGTATGTGTGTGTGGTAGTATTTCTTCATTTTCCTGCCCCATTTTATTTTTAGATCAGCATATCCTTGAAAGCTTGGCCAAGCAAGCAATTCTCATCTACACACCATCCCGCAAAATAAAGGGCAAAAGAATGATCTGCTATGATGATCGCTACATTGTCAAATTGGCCTATGAGCAAGACGGGGTCATTGTTTCCAATGATAACTTTCGAGATCTGCAGAATGAAAATCCTGAGTGGAAATGGTTCATTGAGCAGCGACTGCTCATGTACTCTTTCGTCAATGACAAGTAAGAGTCTGATATATGCGCAAACAAGATTTCATCAATTTCTAGCTGAATTCTAATGTTAAAAAGTGGTGATTTCAAGGAGCAAGAACTAAAGTTTAAAATTTGGAAGCAGGAGCATGACAATCAATCAATCTTTTTTTTCTGTCATAGACCAGCAGATGAAAAACAAAATCCACAATTAGAACAAAAAAGGAAAAAAAATATAATTGCTGTAAAATATCTAAAAAGTATTTGAGCAAATATTACAGCGTACTGTACAAACTGTAAAACAGTACTTGGATATGGTCAAGGAAATAAAACCAGATTGATCTAAAAATAACAATTTTTTATTATTATTATTATCATCATTATCATTAATGATTATTAACTTAAGATAAACAAATCAAAACTTGGATATTTAGTTATGGAAATAATTTTATTTGCTACCCTGAATCAATATAGATATAATTTGCAAAATTGTGGCTATAATATACATTTAGTCAATTTTTTGTTCCCTTTTCCACGTGGCTGGCACATATTTTTCTGCTCCACATGTATTCTCTCCTCGTTTTTACACACATAGCAGCCTTACAAAGTGAGTTAGGCTAACAAAAGTGACCTTTTCATTTAAAATCACTTTGGGAGCTCAAAGATTGAATATAAGCTTGAATTGAGTTTCCCCAATGCTAAACAATACTTAATTAATCAATGTATTATAATATGTTATCAGTACTGTACTGGTTTTCAGAGGTGTTATCTTAAACCTTTCTAACTTGCCTGCCAAGGCAGAAATGCAGAAAATGGGCAACAAGGCAGATTTAGCTCACATTTATTTTGCTGGAGTAGTCACTAACTGGTTTTAATATACAATCTATATCTGTAGCTTCAAAGGGTTTGCCCCATGCAGATTTGCTATTTCCAATATTCTAATTTATGATGGCTTTAGAGATGTAAAAATATTCAAAACGTGTTTCAGAGTTCGCATGTATATTTGCAGGTATATTTTCCATGAGGACATTTGAATATTAAAAGATATAAAGATAGGTTGCGAACTTCAGCACGTGTCAGAAAATCATGAGAACGTTGATTCAGTAATTTCTGTTATTATTTTTAGATTCATGCCACCTGATGATCCTTTGGGCCGACATGGACCTTCTCTTGACAATTTTCTTAGCAAAAAACCTCTTTTCCCTGAATCAAAATGGCAGCTCTGTCCTTATGGTAAGTTTTGTTCAAGGCTTAATCCATTAGTTTGCCAGATTTACAATGAAACTAGTTACAGAAAGAACAAGACTAAAAACACTGGCTTCTCTCAACAATAGTTCATGATAATTTGCACATGATTTGCACATTCAGATATTTACATCTGGAACCCACAAATCTTTCAAAAGAGAGCAAGCACCCACCTTATCTGACATTATAGACACAGAAACACCCAAAAGTTCCAGGTCTCAGTTTGGCTAAATCAAACCATAACCCTCCCAGAATGGTTTAGCTAAACAATATGTTTTCTGCATGAAACAAAACACATTTTTCATTTTATGTGCACCTCTAGAAATGCCCATGAAGTCTCAAAGTGAACCTCTCAAGAAAAATCTTAAATAATCCCTGGTTTCATTTTTTTCTTCTATGTAGTAAACTTCACCCTACGGAGGTAGGAATATACAAAGGCTATACAAAGTATTAGGCAAAGCATTTTTATATGCTTCTGCATACCTGGCAAGTACAAGGATATAAAGGAATATTATGGTAGTAAAATTTCAGATTTTAGTATGTTGCACTCCCTTTTGCACAGTGGGAATTAATAAATAGTACAAAAATAGTAATAATTCCTGCCCCATTCTATATACCACATTCTTTCATCCACCATCAATTACAATGTTATATAAGAGAAGCTTGCTATTACGGCACTAACAAGAATAGTCAGCGTGTTTTGCTTATTCAATGGCAAAATTATATTCTCCAGACATTCAAAGATGTAATTTCCCAAAAGAATTTTTCTCAACATTATTCTGTTTTTGTATAAAATCAAAGTACAGGTAATTCTTGACATATGACTACAATTGGGGCCAGAATTTCCATTGTTACACAAGGCAGTTGTTAAGTAAGTTGTGTCCAATTTTATGACCTTTTTGCCAGAGTCATTAAGCAAATAACTGCATTTGTTAAGTAAATCCAGCTTCCCCCATTGACTTTGTTTACTAGAAAATGGCTGGGGAGGTCGTGAATGGTAATCAGGTGATCCCGGGATTCTGCCACTGTTGTAACTACAAGCCAGTTGCCAAGCCCCTGAACTTTGATCATGTGACCACAGAGATGCTGTGATGGTCATGAGAGGGTCGGCTCCAAGTCATTTTTTCCAGTGCTACCGTAACTGCAAATGATCACTAAACAAATGGACTACCTGTATATGGAAAGATTATTTTTACAAAATTAAAAAGCATAAGATGCTCCCGTCTGCTTCCATGCCTAACGATACTAGCCAATTATCTAGTCATTTTACTTCCCACAGGCAAAAAGTGCACCTATGGCATCAAGTGCAAATTTTACCACCCTGAAAGACTGAACTGGGACCATCTCTCTGTAGCTGATGAACTCCGTGTCAAAGCAAAAACCTACTCATTCAGTCAGAAGACTGAAGAGAAGAAGGGAATAAACCCCACGAATAAGAATGGACATCCATCATCTCTATATAGTCCTAGAAGTGCTATTAACAGAAGCAGCACAGCATTCAACTCAGAAGTAGTTCACAAGAGTGTCCCACAACAGATGGGAGAGTACCAGATGGATTCAGCTAACAACTGGACAAACATGTATCAGGACAACCACCAGGCTCCATTAACTTTATTACAACATGGTCAAACTGGATATGCAGCAGCGGTATCTGAGCAATTCGCTGCATCTTCTCTAAATGCCAGGACTTATTCTGGAAATATACTTGGAGGATCTGTAAAATATGAAGCCCTAGTAGGTGAGCCCCCTAGGGATCATTATCTCAGGTACAGCCAGGCTCCACTTTTGTCTCATCACAACTGGTGCTTGGACTGTCCATGTTTAGAAATGTGCAATTTCCAGGGGTGTTGCAGAAAACAGGCATCAGCAATACAGGCCTTACAAACACCTTCCTTTTTAGCAAGGCAGATCTCAAAGGGCCAGCCCAATGAAGAACAGGATTCTATAGATTCTTCAGCTGAGATATTTTCATATAACAAGTATGGAGATATGGGTTATATTGGACAAACCAGACCTTATGACCAGTTATTTTTGTTAGATTCCAACTCACTCGGAAGACACAGTTGTCCTTCTGGTGTGGAGTCTCAGCAGAATTTGGCTCAAAATCCATTTTCTCAAGAGAAAGCAAATGTCCAGCAACCCCTAAGGTTTATGTTCCCATATCTTCAGGAAAACCAAGCCTCAACTCCTTCCAACACAGACATAGTGAGAAATTTTATACCATTAGCTAAGAAGCATGGGAACCTGCATAGTAGGTACCCTAATAGGAAACCATGGTGAAGGTTATCTCATGTCTTCATTACGCAAGGTACATTCAACCTCAGCAAATCAACTGATAAGAACAGATAGACATATACTGTATATACAAACACATGCACAAATTTTATGTTTTTACTGGTTTCAAACATACATCCTAACTTTCAGTCCATTAAGCCGATTTATAGTCTTATTTGGATCCTTCTTACAGGCACTTTCCACAAACATCTTCTTAGATGGCTTCAGCTTCATATATGGGTTTCTATTTAACCATTCCCCAACAATTTCTTATTCTTTATCAAACCATGAGTAAGGTTTTTTCAATCTATGTTTGGTTAGGTTTCTGTTTAACACATTTATTCTACGCTCAGATCAAAGTAAACTCCAGGTGGCTACATGGATATGACCATGTAGAGTAGGTCAGTTTGTTATTTACTGGACTATCCTATTTATAGTTTTCTTGGCAACAATACAACAAAAATATATGAGTTATTTGCAATTGCCTTTTTCCAAGATGTTTTTCTAACAGATCTGAGATTTCCTGGTGGTCTCCCAAGCAGGGCTGTCACTGCTGAGTCTTTTAACAGAGCAGCCAAGTTCAGTAAAGGACTGCCAGCTGCTCTGACATGCTAGTCTTGCAGTAGAAAGGCAAAGGCACAAATGACAACAGTATTCTCCCAATCATCAAGGGATACATTTTCAATTATTCTGACTAGCTGGACTCCATGTTTTAGGCTTATGAATGTACACATTTATACCTCCTTTCCTAATAGGAGAAAATAGGCCTTCAGTTCGCATTTATATGTTCAAGTCCTCCCCTCCCCCCACATCTTTTGGTTGGTGCATTAATTGAAACACCTCCTGGACAAATACTTCTTCCCTCAGATTGGTTTAGTTTGTTATTTACTGGACTATCCTTGAATACGGTATTTTCAGAAACTGCAACTGATCCAATACAGGGAGATACCTGGATTGTTATCCAAAAACCTACATTTTGATATATTTCGGTAATATTTAAAAAAAAATCTCCATAGGTTTCTCTATTGTTTTTAGGGTTAGTCCAAAGTGCTGATGCTAATATAAACAAAAATGTATTTTAATTGATATACTTCTGTTTTTTGAAAGCGCCAATTAATTTTTTCTTATATTCCTGAAGCTGTGGATGGAATATAATGTCTGTTAATGGCTTATTTTGCAACTGCTTCCTAATTTACTTATTGTCTGCTTGTGGGAGAACTGTGCAAACAAATTATATTTTGTTTTTGAATTCAAAATAAATGTAGAAGCTACCAGGAGGACCTATTTGTGGAAAGGTGAAGGGCAGCTCTTTTAAATAAAAATAAATAACCCAATTACATCTAGTGTATCTCTTTTGTCAAATAAACCAAGTTATGACACATAAGGAAATGCTAATGCATTGGTGGGTTGGTTTTTAAATTGCTACTGAAGGGACAAAGTACATCTAGGAGGAAAATATAACGGTAGATCCCTTCTCTTCCTGCTATATTTCCCAATAGGAACTTCCCCCTCCCATTAGAAAAAGATGTACTAGCATATATCCAAGTTCTAGATCCTGTATCTTACAGGTAATTCTCAACTTATGACTTAATGGAGCCTGGTCTCTTATTACAATTAACAGCAATTTACTCACGGTTAGGAAGTTAACATATTGCATAAATAGTAGACACATGTGAAGTATTATTGGCTGAGTCCATGTGCTTTTATAATCCCTACGACGTTCTTGTTTTGAAATGTCATTCTGTAATTTTTTAAATTTGTCATTTACCTCAGACAGGGCTGATTCTTATAAGAATTTACTAATCAAAGAAAGCGATTCATTTATAATTTCCATACAACTAGTCCTCGATTTGCCACAATTGGGGCCAGAATTTCCGCTGTATGTTGGTGCAGTTATAAAGTGGGTTATCATATAACGAAAACCAGATTTTGACCCTTTTTTACTGCAGTCGTTAAGTGAATCTCATGCTCGACAAGAAATCATGCAGTTGTTAACAAAAACCAGTTTCTCCAGTTGACATTGCTTGTCAGAAACTGGCTGGGAAGGTAATAAATTGTGATTATGAAACTGCAGGATGCTGCAACTGGTTGCAAGTGTGAGCCAGTTGCCAAGTGCCTGAATTGCAATCATGTCACCGCAGAGGTGGCATGACAATCATAGGTGCGAGGACAGGTTAGAAATTGCTTTTTCCGAAGTCATCCTTGCTTTGAATAGTTGTTAAATGAATGGTTGTAAGTTGGGAACTACCTGTATTAATATATAACAGATAAAAATAAGCAATCAAAGATTGTGCCAGTATGCTTACTAAGGTTACATCTTAGCAACTGCAGATACCGAGCAGATTATTTCCTTAAAAGTACCTACAGCAGTGATGGCAAATCTTTTAAAGACTGAGTGCCCAAAAACTGACCCTGCCCCCGCTCCACCCCCTGCCCCCACTCCAACCCCACCCCACCTGCCCTCAGGGCCACTCACCACCTCCAGGGCCCGCCGCAGATCGCTCAGGCAGCCCAGCAGCGCCACGCTCTCTGTCCACGCCCTGCAGCATCAACTGTGCACGATGGAGCGTGAGGGCAGAGTCTTGTCTACGCTTGCCTGGTTGCCACGTCCTTGGCTGCGCTGCTCTGCGTGGGCCACGCTCAGGGGCGACTCTCCTCAACTGTGCACGATGGGGCTGGTGAGGAGGGAGTTGCAGGGGGAAGCAAGGCTGGGGCAATGGCACGTGTGCCCAGAGAGGGCTCCGAGTGCCACCTCTGGCGGGCGTGCCATAGGTTCGCCACCACTGACCTATAGTAACATTTGAACAAGCATTAGATTTGCTTTTAGGCTATGGATTTCAAACCTAATGAAGAGCTTTCATGGTCTGAATTTGAAATCAGAATCACTGTGTATCCTAGAATTGACCAATTATTTAATATCCACAGCAAAACATGTTATTTCCTAGTTAAAAAGACACAAAACAGATGTTACAATATATTTTTTAATTTTTATAAATAACTTATCTGTTACAAAGACAGTTAACCCACCTAAATCACAAAACCATCAACTCAAGATATCCAAATTATGTTTTATTAATAAAACAGGTAAAAATTCATTTATCAATCTTCACATAGAACTGCAGATGAAGCTGAAAAACAAAGCTTCTTTTTTTTAATAACATAATGCATTCAATTCAAGGACTTTGGATTTACTCACTGATTACTTGGGATACTAATTTAATTCCCATATTTAAAAAATTACAAAGCCTTTAAAACAAAGGCATTTGTATATTTTCATAAGACAACTTGTAAAATTGCTGTTGAAGATGTCCACTGGCAAATATTTACAGTGGGTGACAGTCTACTTTGTCTCTCGCTACATTTAGGCTGCAATAGTATATCCACTTACCTTGCAGTAAGTCTCACTGAACTTAATGGCACTTAATTCTGAGCAGATACACACACAATTTTGCTGTTCATTGCTTCTTCTCACCTCATCCCAAGAGATGACATATCATTTATGTAGTATGCAAGAGAGCAAAATAAAAAAAATAAAAAATAAAACCATGATCTTGGTTTCTATTAAAAGTTTTCCTGAATAGATTTCCTTAGAAACAAGGACATGAAAAAAAGAGATGCTTGGCATGGCTTCAAGTCTGCTTGTTTTCTCTTTTCCAGGCTGTCTTTCAAATGATTCTAATTATTGCTATTCTCCACCAAATCAGGTTTAAGAACTGGCTGCCAACAATGACCATATTAATGTTTTCTGCTATTGCCGCTATTCTGTGTACTCAGTATGTCCCTCTCCCTCCCAGTCCCAGTATTTTTAATTCTGGAGAATTTTAAAGATACCCAGCAAATGAAGCAAGCCTAACAGATGCAGATATGCTGGGGGTGGGACTCAATTTCTCTTCTGCTTTTGTTTGCTGGGCAGAATATTACCAGGTGTCACCCACCGTAAAAATCAGTGTCCTGAGTGAACTAGAAGCACGAACGTTTCCTGCATTTTTAACATACTGCATCTGCAGGTCTTCACAGATTACCAGCATTTACAAGAGCAACATACAGAAGAGGCAGACAAGAGCTAGATTGTGCATTGTCATGAATGCTGTTTTAAGGCACGGCTTCTCTCAGATCAAAAACTTTTTTAACGCAAAGGGATCACAATCGTGCATAATCACTTAAAGGGAGAAAGGAAGTTAACAAAGACTATTACACTATACATTAAGAAATACAAGAAATAATAAAAGGTGAAGAAAAGTCATTTAAGGAAGATTCTAGAACTATGTACAGTAGGAAAAGCCTTGGGGGTATTTCACGGTGACTATGGTACAGACAAAGCATGCAGTTTTCTCTCCTCGTCTTCAGATGATTGTACTGATTTTTGTCTTCACAGTGTGGAACTGTTTTCCGGAAGACAAGATGAAGAGTACCTCTACATTTCTGAAGTTCTTCTATGATTCCTGGGCCCTCTGTGGCAGCAAATAGAGTTTCAATTTGTTCCTTTTTCATTTCCTCTGTGAATGTAGTGTTTTACTGAAAGCTTTACAAAAACAAAAAAAGCTATCAATCTAATTCCTTCCCCTGTCAAAATTCAGTAGTGACATCTGTGGAGAAAGGCTGTTGGGAACACCAAAGCACTGAACCTGGTGAGAGTTATTCTTATGGGCATCTGGTAATACTGTACATGTTAGGCAACTGGCAACCGAGTTCTTTCAGGAGATCACCTTCCAGCCGATGAATTTCCAGCTGCCTTCAGCACAAGACTGAGGTATTATCTCTGTGTCATGACATTTAACATTACTAATAAACCTTGTCACATGTTCAATTTTACAAAATCCTATGCATAAATGATTATTTATCCCAAGGAAATGACACAATAGTCAGAAGTTGGATTTACAGAAGATAAGTAAGCCTCCCTGGCTCAGAAATGCCTGGGCATCTCACACTGTTCACAACGATTTAAGGCTGGGTGATTTAAAAAAGTACAAGCTGTACAATTCCACTGAGCTCCCTCATCTTCTTCAGTATCTGGAACAGTCTTTGGTGTTTTAATCACGGATTTTTGATCAGCTGAGGTGGGGGGAAAAAAAACCAAAGGTCAAATATGAATAGCTGAACAAAATATCTATATGTTCCCCCTTTCCAATTATTATTTATTTAATAAACAAATTTATATAGCCACCCATCTGACCCAAGTAGACTCTATGTAAGCAACACTGGTTACATATTAAAACTTTCAAATATTATTTTCACTACTGTGATTTTAAAAGTCCAACTCATAATTCAAGAGTGAATAAATTACTACATATTCAAGGTGAGAAATATGCAAGTTCAAGAACCAGGGGAAAAAAAAAAGAGCATATAGGGCCCTTGACAAAGGATCTAGTTTGAAATGTACTGAACTTACATGAAGTAAAACAATTTGCTAGGACTTGACATATTTCCCTCTTTCTTTTCTTGGGTTTGGGTACTTGCCTCTCTTTTTTTCTAGCTTCAAAGTCATATGAAACTATGCAACATTCTATAGGATTTGTTTTTGATGGTTATTTTAAAAGAGCTAAAACAAATGCTTTACACCCCAAATCCTGAAAAAAATATGAAACAAAAGGTTCCCACTTCCCGGGGGAAAGGTGCAAAAGAAATGCTGGTGTATTCCTGGTTTGGAGAAATTTGGGGTGGGTAATGCTTTTTCAAGAGGGTTGAGTCTTCTGTTAAGATCTCTCTGTCCCTTATTTTCAGTCTACCAAGAAAGATAAAGAGAGATCAGAAAGAGAACACAGCACCATAAACACTAAAGAAACAGTATTTGGGAAAGAGTATGTGTGCATATCCCAAGATAATTTCTCAGTTCTTATGTTTAAAACTGAAGAGAAATCAAATGTCCTAGCATGTGTAAATGTATAGCTCCTGTCTTTAAAAAAATGGGATGATGCAAGAAAAAAGAACAAATAAACAAGAATAATTAGAGCAAATGAATGTGATGACTTATTATTTGAATTTTACAGACCTCCAACAGTTTTCCCAGCAACAGATTACAAATATTACAGACTAAAATAAGTTAAATGATACAGTTTGATTCCAGAGATAATTTGAAAAGAAAAATAATTACTAGCATTACCTTTGGGTTTTGGTGCCACAGGACCTAGAAATCCAATATTGTCATAAAAATTATGGATGGCACTGGGATTAAAATGTGGTCCTGAAAAAAATAAGAATACATCATATAGAGCTAGGACAGAAAAGGCAATTAAAACTGATGCAGTGGGATATTGATGAACAAGGTATCACTGGTAACATTGCATAGCTATCCTTTGTTTTAAAAGGAAGATCTGAGACCATTTAATAAGATCCACCAGCTTTGAATACTCACATATGAGCCCATTCACATTATAATATGAAGAGGATGGGAGAGAAAAATATTTACTTCAAAGGGAAAGATAATCAAGGTGAGCTTAGAAGACTTTAAGAGTTTTCACTAAAAAGTATAAAAAACTGTTCATAGATAAAATGGCCTAAATTATTATTTTTCCCCCCTCTGAGATTTTCCTATAATGTGGTAGAATCTCTAATAAAAACATCAAATTTAAAATTGAGAATTAAGAATACAGACACCACAGTTGATAACCTCATCCTGAGTACCTAGACAACACATTATCTCATTTGAATTTAAGAAAGAAATATACTGATGTTTGGTACTCTAAGCATTAAAAATTAAAATACAGTAATGCTAAGTTTCATTTGTCTGCATTCCAATTGCTAAAATGTATCAATTTCAGTTTACTTTATTGCACTTTTAATACATCCAAAAGAGGAATTCTTTGGGTGATAAGCGGACTGGAAAAATGCAAATATTTGACCCATTTTCTCCAGGAATATGTCTATAATTATGAAATAAAGAAATTACGAAGTGTATCCAATTCGTATCCTGTATATTATTCTGAAATAATAAAAACACCAATTTAATTTTGATTCTGACACAATTCTGAATTTACACTCTGATTTTTAGTAGGAACTTTTTTAAAGAACATATATCCTCTTTCTCCTCCATCCCAAATTCTAAGGGTGCATCCAAATGAAGGCTATGCTAAGTCCCAGCATTGCATCTAAATGCAAGTACTGAATTGCATCTCTGTGCATAATAGAATATGGCCACATGTTTACTAACTACTTTTTATTATGTTTTGCTAAGTTGTTTTTCTCCTTACTTAAATAAATATAATTTTAAATTTTTACCCCCCTCCCAAAAGAACCCAAACCAGAGGAAATAAAAGATAATTTGTAATTACACAGCTAAGAATTTTCTTTTTGTTATAAAGCACTGTTAATTATATCAAATTGAATCCTTTTACCACAGAAGCGCTTTAGTGCTTTCTACAGGGGAGTATAGTATAGCAGTGACCCCCAATTTTTTGGGCACCAGGGACCAGTTCCATGGAGAGAGGTTTTTCCTTGGACCGGAAGGGATGTGATTTCATGTGCTACCTGCATCCCGCGGATGGGGCTTCACTTATTTGCGCAGCTTGGTTTATGATATCCACAGACTGGTGCTAGTCCACGGACCGGGGGTGGGGACCTCTTTTAAAGTATTGCTCTAAGGAAGCCACTCATTAAAGCAGCAGCATCTTTTTCTTCAGTAGAAGCCTGAAGAAAATTGGCTGCTTTGGTAGAATAAAGCTTTGTTCTCTTGAAGGCCAACACACTTCTGAATAATTTTTAAAGCGTGCACAGCCACTCTATTCTGCAGTTCTCAAACCTTACATACTAAAAGATAAAAAGATTGTTCATATTTCTAATACAATACCTCTTGCTTGAAAAAGATCAATTTCTTTGGTTAGGCAATCTATGTCTATTTGAAGCTGTCTGTTACAACTTCTTAACTGTTGCATTTCTTCAAGCTGAAAAACACAGAATTATTAGTTTCATGGCTATGATAACAAGACATGGTTATTAGTTGATGATGGTATCATTAGAATTATATAATCATTTTAATATTTTTAAGCCGTTCAGGCAACCTCTTGGGTATGCTGAAAACCAGTTAAATATCTGGAAATCAAATTAATGACTACCTAGATCACATAATCATAACTTTAAATACTGAAATAATTTTTAGCTTTTAATAAATGAAAGCTCCAGAAAAATATAAAGCTAATTAAAGACATATTACCTAGGAATAATTATATTAAGAACAGGCTTGATTATAACAGAGATATGACAGTAAGCACAAATGACTGAAAAAGTGCTCCATATGAATGACTTCTTAATTTTTCTGAATATATTTTCTGAATATCACTATACTTCTCAATTTGTACTTGCTCATCACATATCCTGCAGATTTTATACCTAAAAACTGCTTTTTTGATTTGATTTATATTAATTTTATGGTAATACTGGATTGTTCTGTATCTCCAGAAATGATGACTTACTGAAGGAATTTGGGAAGCAGAATTTGATCTTTTCAGCCGCCTTCGTGTTAGATTATTCTCCATTTCATTGACTTCTGATTTTAGTTTATCCAGCTTTTTCTTTTGAATCTCAAGTTCTCGTTGAAGCCGTTCCATCCTAGCCTTCTGATGTACTAGTAAAGCTGAAGAACATTAAGATACCATCTTAACCAATTTAATGTTCTCTTCACAGCATTTGTTTTAACCCAGTGCAGTCCTAGGACAAACAATTATATGAGAATTTCCCAGTTTGTCCAATATGAAACATAGGGACACATAATGACTTATAAAAACCATAAAAAACAAGTTTATAACAATCTAATCAATATGGTAATTTCAAAATTGCATTATGAAATTGATCAATATGTGAAATTTAAATTTTCCTTGCTTTTGCTTCCTAACTTTCTAATCTATAAAGAACAAACTTCCATATAGCCCTAGTCTGTTTCTGATAAACAATCACCTAATTATAGCCACTCCCTTTTCTATTTTCTTTATTTACTTATTAATTTACATGCCATTTCAATTATTATCAACCTCAAGTGGTTTACATCTATTTTCCCAATTAAGAATTATACATAAATATTGATAAATCAGCAATCTGAAACATAATTCTAAACTAAAAAAATTCCATTGAAAATAAACATCATACTACAAAAGGAATAATTCATAGCACATCTTTTTTTTGGGGGGGGGGGAGGATTCCAAAAACCTCCTAAAACCCAACAGGATTGGAGTAATACAAGTGATTCTCAGCTGTTCCAAAGTAGAGAGACAGTGATTGAGAAGATCTATGGGGACACTGATGATGAAATTCTTTAAAAGAAATGGCTTGAAGTGTGAGCCTTCTGCTATTCTTTTTATGCAGACAAAAACAGTTGTGAGAAGATGATCCTGGAGATAACCACGTTATGCTAGGAAGGTTCTTCATTGCTTGCCTCTTCTAAACAATCCGTAACTTCTACTCACCATTTCAGTTTTCCATTGCCCCTTACAAATCCTAACTGATTAATCTTCCCAATTAGATTCTCTGCCAGCAGGAACCAACTAGAACCTTACCTTAGTTCCAAACATTTGTGATAAATTCCTACGTTTTCTCAAAGTAAATTATGACCGTCATGCAAACAAAACAAAACCAAAACAAAACCCTAACTCTGTATCTCAAACTCTTTCATATTATCGTAGTAGTAAGAAAGGTGGTCAGAGCCACAAATGGGGATAGTGCTAGTGAATCACTCAAAGCTTGTTTTACCTCATTACATATAAAAATATTTCTGTGAATTTTTTATGAAATATTATAGTCCTCTTTATAAGAAAAAGAGACATCAAACAAAGCAATTTCTTAAATCTATGTTTAATTATTTTCAAATAATTGCTTCAGTGTAATCTGCTTTTAGCTTAAAGCTCAATGTTTTAACAAAGCATGTAAAGCTTTGTGAATTACATCTTAATTAAAAGCATTATGAGGTCTCTTGAAAATTGACCAAAAACTGGATTAGCCGAAATGCTGAATTAGCACTGATTCATGTATGTAAATGCAATTGAATGAATTTTAAGCAATCCATTGGATTATTAACTAATTAGATAACCCTTCTTCTTAGGGAAATCTAGATAAGCTGATAATCAACACAAGAGTCCCTGGGTACAATTAGAAAGACAATTTTAGAGACAAATACAAAGCCGTTGTGATCCTACTGAAAGACTTTAATGTTACAGTGGGGACTTCTTTGCATGATTATGCCTACGTGGGCATCACATCTTTCAAAAAAGCACTGGTTCGACCCTTCCTTAAAAACCATCACTTGATCCCACCTGCCTGGACAAAAGGATATTACTAATGTTGAAGTGAGACAAACTAAAAGGCTCAAATGGTCTAAGGTGTGCACAAAGGCAATTACAAGCTTTATGAAACTCTGAGAAGGCCCAGTCCTGAGTGAAAATAGTTGTTATATCTACTTAACACTCAAATGGAATATTTACCAGTATCTCAATCTATACTACACATCAAAAAACTTTCTCATAGAAGAATTGCCAGCTAGGAACTGTCAGCCCATAAAATCTAATTGGTTCAACCTTGATTGTTCTTGCTCATGAAAGACCTAAAAGCAGTTTTGTATTTGGTTGGAAAAAAACCCCACACCAAACCATCATGCCCAGATTTAAAGCTTAGATACAATTACAAAAAATAGTCACCAAGAAGGGTCAATAGTTGATCTGAGCTACAAAAGTCAGTCAAAGAGTCCAACTGAATCATATTTGTATGAGGGAGATTGGCGGTTCTTAAATATGATAAATAAATAAAAAATAATTTGGAATATTCTACCTAATATACTGAAGAAGCATAAGCTCCTATTTGATATCTCCGTCTCAACTATACTTTGGGAGAATTTTTACACTAACTTATTTGTCAACTCTAAATAGGATCATCCAGAAACGATGACTACCGAATCTCTGATCCTTGACAACATCCTTCATTGGCCACCAGTGACAATGACAGAAATTAAGCACATTATTCAGGCACTGAATCCCAATAAGTCACCCGGTGAAGACTTCTTAAGTCACAGAACTTTTTAGGACACACACTGACTGGTGGGCTCCACTACTAGTAGGCTGATTACATACAGACAATACTGGCCAAATCCCAGCAGGTTGAGAACTTTTCATTACAGTTCCCATACACAAAAAGAAAACAAAGAACACACACACACACACACACACACACACACACACACACACACACACAATTACAGACTCATATGCCTTACTGATATAACAACGAAGATGTATGCAAAACATCTCTTGAAGAAAGCAGAGGATTGGCAATTGATAAGAATATATTAGCAGAAAAATAGTCTACGTTCAGACTTGGTACTCGACAATAGATCATTGATTTATTCTATACTATATTATTACCAAATGCACAACAGATGGCAAATATGTTTACATCTTTCATAGATCTCAGTGTGCCATTAGATTCCATAAATAGAGACATCTTATGGAAGAAGGCTGTCAAGCTAAATATGGAACCCAGATTTCTATACTTGGTAAAGGCCCTCTATACAAATATATACTTGAAAGTCCATACTGGAGTAGATGGCTCTCTCACCCACAGTATTCACTTATAAAAGTATTAGACAAGAATGCACTTTAGCCCCAAACTTTATGTTAACAACATCCCATAATTTCTCCATTCTACAGATGTTCACATGCCAAAGATCCTGAACAGATACATCAATATTCTTTTGTATGCAGATGACATGATTCTGATGGCATCCTTCCAAGCAGGCCTGAGAAAATTGATGGGGAAATTTGGTTCCTAGTGCACTTCTAATTTTTTTAATATTAATAAATCCAAAGTGATGGTTTTTGGAAAAAGGTGACTCAAACACAATTGAAATTTGGAAGAAGAACCTATAAAACAAATAGACTCCTTCTCACACTTAGGAGTAGTTTTTATACCTTGAGCCACCCACTTCAAACAAATCTTTATAAAGCAACAACAATATCAAAAATACTAAATAGCTTGGTTACAACCATCAAAGCTCTCTGCTCTTCATTTTAAAGGTCCACAAGATAAAAATTGTACCAATTCTAATATGTATTGGTGCAGATCTGTGGGCCTATCAAGTGCATCTATACTTGAACAAAATGAAGCAACTTTTAAAGTATGATTTTAGGGACCAACAAGAATATACTTGTTTTAGCAGTTAAGAGCTGAAACAGATACCCAGATAATTTGTAGTCTACAGTAATTAAAGTCTTTAATTATTAGCTGACACAATTCTTTCAATGGAGCCCAACAACTATCAAAAATATACCAGAACCGATGGTTGTCCAAATTTGTCCAAATCATCTCATATTACAGCTTCTCAACACGTTATCTGCCTTCAGTCAGACATAAGTCAAGACAATAGACAAAGAGCTTTGTATATTAGGACCCTGATTTTGAGTCACTTGCAAACAACAGGTTGTTGCAATGATTTGCCAAAAAATAAAATGGCCTTCCAAACAGAAAAATATGTGACAATGGATTTCATCCAATATCATATATACAGATGATTCCACCAAGTGACATATTTTGAGAACATGTATTTGAGGACTATAAGAAATAGAATACATTCAATGTCCTATTGCAGAGGTGGCGAACCTATGGCACACGTGCCAGAGGTGGCACTCAGAGCCCTCTCTGTTGGCACACGTGCCACCGCCGCCAGCAGCAGGTCCATGCTGCTGCCACCGCCCAAAGCAGGAGCCCCACCCAGCACAAAGGAGGCGAAGCGACCAACTAGCAAGCTCAAGTAAAGGTGATAGAACAGAAGTCACCAACCATTGTCGATTGGTGGACTGGAAGAAAAGGGAGGGGGAAGCATTTTACATGCGTGCATGTGCGTACGGGGCCGCGAGCACACACGTGCTGCAAATGGGGCAGGGCTAGTGCCTGCGTGATACTAGCCCTGTCCTGTTCTTGCATGTTGCAGCCTTGTATATACACCCTGTGGTGCAGCAGTGGCATTTTTGCGTCTTGCAGCACAGTGGCCCATTTTTGCGGCCCTGGTTTTTGCATGCCAGAGGGGCTCTCAGAGGTGTCTCCCTGCCCCCCCCCAACGGCACCACAATGCTGATGTGGCCCTGGCACTTTGCGATGCGTTTTGGGTTGTGGTTTGGGCGGTTTCTAAAAGGTTCGCCATCACTGTCCTATTGAATTATCATTTATATGCCTCAGACAGTAGGATTCTAACAAAAGATTATCTTATTTCTTTCAGGGGAGGGAGGGAGAAGAGAGAGAGATTGAGATTAAAACTATTAAGCTTATCATCAGGGCTGTCCAACAAAGAACACATTTTATAAAACACACTGGGTTTGCATGCAAAGATGATGAATTCACCTAAAGACACACTGTTTTGAACTTTAATATTTATTTTATTATACATCTCTGCATTGTATTTTACCTTATTCTTTTAAATTTATTTTATATCACTTTAATCCAGTTTATTTCACTTCACTGAGTCTCCCTTTACCTTATTTTATTGTATCTTACTGTGGCTGATGGGTGGCTTTAATATGGTCAATTGCCTGATTAACTCTATCTAATTAGAAAATAAATGGCATTTTTAACTTACCGTATATGCCAGCATATAAGGCGACTTCCGCAAGCGTTAAAATCGGCGCCAAAGATGGGGGTCGTCTTATACGCCGGGTCGCCTTGTACGCCGGCATATACGGTATATTAAATCACAATAATCTTTGATAGATGATATTCATGGTTTGGGCCTGTATATTTGATATGTGTTTTCATTTCATTTCAGAAAAAACTTGTTTTTATCATCCATTGACAATGGCAGAAATATTCAATAGATGTATCATGTTGTCTAAGATTTCTAATTATGTTACATGAACTTGGTAAGAATTTGTTAACAACAGAATAAAAGAATTAGTATTGGCAAGCATACAAACCTCTCTTAAGAGAATTTGCATTATATATCTATAACACTCTGGTAATCAAAGTCAATATGGAAATTATTTATTGAAAGCCATTGCTCAGAAATTTTTCAATTAGCCAGTATTTATGACAGCTGCACTGTTTCTGGGTCATATGATCATCTTTTGCATCCTTCTGATAAGCAAAGTCAATGAGGAAACCAGATTCACTTAACAATTGTGTTGCTAACTTAACAACTACAGTGATTCATGTAACAACTGTAGCAAGAATGGTCATAAAATGGGGCAAAATTCACTTAACAACTGTCTTGCTTAGCAATGGAAATTTTGGGTTCAACTGTGGTCATATGTCCAGAACTACCTATAACTGTGATGTAGAATATGGACATCCATGAAATATTTTTTTATTACTAGACATAGGGGAGAATAAAAATTAATATCCCTTGGCCCATAATGTACTAAAAAAACTTGCTTGCAAAATATCTCAAATAATTTAGAAAAAAACACTCAAATTCATATAAACTGTAGTTCAGATAACAAATGGATATCTAATTTTCAACTCAAAGCATCAGTTTCTTTTTAACAATGTGAAACTGAATCTATCTGAAGTTGTATTCTAAGCACTGAAGGATGCAGGTATTTGCTTGCTTTCATGTTTGCCCATTTACTCTTGCAAAATATCTCAAATAATTTAGAAAAAAACACTCAAATTCATATAAACTGTAGTTCAGATAACAAATGGATATCCAATTTTCAACTCAAAGCATCAGTTTCTTTTTAACAATGTGAAACTGAATCTATCTGAAGCTGTATTCTAAGCACTGAAGGATGCAGGTATTTGCTTGCTTTCATGTTTGCCCATTTACTACTCTGTGCTATTGATAAAATCTCTAACACATTATTTTACACTGCTACAATTTGGTAATTTAATATATTCCCACTGAACTGAAATACAGTAAAGAACCATAAAAAGATTGTAACATCGTGATCCCCAAAAGAAAATACAATGTATGTGTCAATATCCTCATAGTCCCACAAATTCGAGACAGTGAAAATAACTGATATAACTGAAAATTCCTGGCCATTTGAGATGCTTAAACTTTTGGTTAAAATTTTGGGCATGCTAACTTTGAGGGAGGGACCTTTCTAAAAAATGAGCAATGGCTATAGGCATCTACCTTGGAAGATCCCTAGCAAAAGCATAATACAGATAGTCCTCAGTTAACAAAAGTAACTCAGACCTGAATTTCCATCCCTAAGTAATGTGGTAGTAAAGCATGACATGATATGACTGTGCCGCTTAGTGATGGCAGTCTTGCGACATTGTTAAGCATAATATCGTGTGGTCACCATTTTGACCTCTTTTTAGTTTCCTGACTTTGTCACAAGCTAGCAAAGGGTGATGACATGATGCAGTAACATTGTAGTTGTGAGTTGGTCGCCAAGCACCTGAATCACTATCACACGACTGCAGAGACGTTGCATCAGCCAGAACTTTGAGGAGCAGTTGTAAGTACCACTCATTTAGCGCCATCAAAGGGTCACAGAACAAGTGGTTCAATGTAGACCATAAAAGCTGCAGACACATATCTCTACTACAGTGAAAACCCTAGATGTACAGTAATTGTGATGATCTTAGCAGTATTTCAGAATCAGACTTTCTAACACAAAATGTGCAAAATGCTTTGACCTCAGTTAAGTTTATTTCCTGAAAACCTATTCAAGGCTCAAAGCAGAACAAATGCATGTCAAGAGGTATTGTTCTCAGTATTCCAAACATTTCGATTGGGCTGCTGTTTTACAGTTTATGATAGAGTTAAAAGTGTACGTATAATTTTTCTTCCAATCAGCAGCACATTTAGGATGGATAAGGTAACATGGAATCAGAGAATTCCTAAGAAAGCAGCAGTTAAGCACATGACCTGATAGAAGATTGGTATAAGTGCATGAACTATTGTATCGCATAGACAAGGGCTGATAAAGCAAGTTGTGTAAACTCAACAAGTAAAATGTTGATTTGCATGTGTATATATTGTCTCCATACTTGCATCATTAAAGTTAAACTTCTGAGATTAAAGTATTGGACTGCATGTGTGTGGGGATGAGTGTATGTGCATGTTCTTGTCGCTTACTGCAATAGTAATGTTATTCACGCAGTCAAGAAACTTCCCCAAATCTTTCTTTCCTCTACTTTTCATAGTCAGCAACCTGCAAGCAAAAACATCAGCAAAAAGCAGCAATTTGCTTTTTACTGGATTTGATCCCTGACAGCCAATCTACCAAAAGAATAAATAAACAAAGTTACAATCTTGCTGACTAGATGAAGTGAAATGCCTACATAAAGATTAGCCAAGGGGATGGTCTCTTTTTCTTAATTGAATATACCAAGGAACTTTGTAAGAGTGAAAGGAATTACAATGACCTCCAGGCTGCCTGGCTTGTTCATCTTAATCTAGATGCCTATTTATTTTCAGGCTGCGAGTAATAAATGTAAAAAAAAAAAAAGATTATTACGTGAAAGAAGGCAAACCTGCAAAAGATTATTAATTTATTATATCCCACTCCTCTTCCAGAAACTCAAACTGGCATATATAACACTAACTCCTTCAATTTTTCTGGCAACAAAAAACTTTGTTAGAGACAGAGTGACTAGCCCAAAATCACTCAATGAATCTCCACGACTTATTGTGGGCTTGAATCTGGGTCTAACAACTCAATCATTACACCATCCTGATTCTCAGTTAAACAGATCAGTTCTTCTATCCTGTTATGTGGTGGATTATGATCTCAAGAACAGAAAAGATGAGGTAAATGGGGATATGTTTCTGATGGATTATAATCTACACTAATTTTTCACCTTTACTTTTATTTGATATTCTCAAAAACTGTTTTGAAGATAATCATCTTGACCAATTATCTTGCAAATTATTGTTCAGCACTTACCAAAGTATCAAAATCAATAAACAATAATGTGATAAATTATTACTCTGTAAATTAAATAACTGATATAACTGAAATTTTCTGGCCATTTCAGATGCTTAAACTTTTGGTTAAAATTTGGGCCATGCAAACTTTGAAGAGGGACCTTTCTAAAAAATGAGCAATGGCTACAGGAATCTGCCTTGGAAGGTCCCTAGCCAAAGCATAATATAGGTAGTCCTCAGTTAACAAAGGTAACTCAGACCTGAATTTCCATCCCTAAGTAATGTGGTAGTAAAGCACAACATGATATGACTGTGCCACTTAGTGACGGCAGTCCCACAATATCAGCCAGACCTTTGAGGAGCAGTTGTAAGTACCACTCATTTAGCGCCATCAAAGGGTCACTGAACAAGTGTTTATTAAATGAGGATACCTGTACAGTATTTTCATGCAGAGATCTGCAGAACTGCTTCACACATTGATGTTTGGCATTCAATATGAAAAAAAGATGAAAAATACACAAAAATAAGAAGAAAAAAGAAAATGGAGGGGTAGCATCAAACAAAAATGCTGCAAATCAATTCAAGCACAGGGACTTAAAAACTTTAAGACTAATATGTAGGTTATATTTTTCATTTTGTTTTATTCATAAAGAGAGTCACAATTGGAAAATTTAGATTAAGTAAACAAATAAATATCAAATTTATTAGGATATAGTTGTGTCCTAATATCTCTGTATGTGTGTGTGTGTGTGTGTGTGTGTGTGTGTGTGTGTGTGTGTGTGTGTGTGATAATCAATACTGTAAATCAAAATCTTCACATATAGTATGGTGGATAAATCAATTTCATAATCTTTATCCAGTCTGACTGGATTTAATTGGCAATAAATCAGTGGTTCTCAACGTTTGTGTGACGGCGACCCCCGTCACACAAACGTTCTGCGCATGCGCGGCGCCCCCCCATGCGCGGCATGCATGTGCGGCACCGCCCCGAGGGGAGAAAATGGCGGATCGCCTTCTTTGGCGACCCCCGAAAAACGGTCGATCGACCCCAAATGGGGTCGCGACCCATAGGTGGAGAACCGCTGCAATAAATGTTCTATAAAAATAGAATAGGAATAGAAATAATGAAAAAATGCAATTTATCTTTTCTAGAAATTATGAACAGGCTCTCCAACTGTATTTCCTCTATTATCTCTTTTACCAACCAACCTCTGAATTATTTATAGGTTTTTCTCTCAGGATTTTAACAAAACCATTTCTAGTTCTAGAGTATTAAGGGTTATAATTTCTATAATTATATTTCTTGATTCTTTCATACTATACCTGTACTGGCAATATACATCTGTGTCAATGTACTGGGGTTTTTTTCTAAATCTTTTTGTTATAAAGACTTAAAATAAATGAATAAGTACATAATTGACTAAAGCAGCAAGACAGAAATCGCAATAATTCACACGAAAATATTACCTTGTGTATAGGCTGCGTCATCAGACCCCATGCTCAGTTTTCGTGCTTCACTAATCCTATCGACATGTGCTAAAACAGGGTCATTAAGGTGTTGGATACTTTCTGTTTCTGCAAAGTGTTCAGGAAGGTTTAGAAGGTTTGTAGGTTCAAAGGTTGGGGACACCACTCCCGGTGAAACTGCAGGGGGTTTATTTGGAGAAACAGTAATTTTAAAAGTGTACTTTGTATTAGGCTGGGTAACCACTACGCGAGGAGAAGTGGCAGAAACATTGTTTCCAATTGTTCTGCTTTTGGGAGGGTGGTGGTGAATAAAGGCAGGTCCCATGCTAACTTGACCAGACATATTCCTAGACGTGGCCGTCACTCCTGGATTTGTTGATATGAAGAGTGTGGGCTGATTCCGTACAAGTTGTTCATCACCTGAAGAAGCATTGGCGGAAATGTACACCTTTGGCTGACTTCGTGTAATTATTTCATCAGTATTTGGTGGACTGGCAGCTATGTAAACAGTGGGTTGACTTCTACTTAAAGTCTGGCTGTTGCTGGAAGAGGAATTTGTGGATGAGCGGGGACCTGTAGGACGAAGTTTTGATGAATTATTTCTTTGTGGTGGTTCAAGTTTTATTTCAATTTGGTTTTTACGAGGTCCTGTTGATATATTTTGTATATTATATTGGCTCTGGGTTGAAGAAGACTGTGAGCCACCAGATGAATGAACTGTAGGTGCTTGAGGAGTTGTAGGAGAACTTATAGGCATATACACATGAGAGGTCTGATGGCCTTGCTGGTTTGACTGAGTTGACTGTTGTGATGAGGTATGTGTCAAGGAACTGGTTGTGGGCAAAGTTGTCCAGGGATTTGAATGGGAAGGCTGGTAGTTTTGTTGAGAATGCATAGGACTGAACTGAGACATCCAGGCGGGATTTTGCTGATTCTGGCGAGTTGTACCACTTGAATTTGTGATATAAGGTCTAATGTAGATAGAATTGCCTTGTGGACTGTTTATTGGAGGTACACCATGTATGTGCAAAGAAGTTGGGGTATTCCGACCAGGCTGAATATTTGGAGCTAAAGTTACCATAATGGGGTTAAATCTAGGTATTTGTTGAGCCAAACCAGAAGATCCTTTACTGCCCAAGTGAAATCCAAAATGTTGTCCTGAATTGGAAGTACTAGGAGTATTAGATATGCCAAAGAATCCCTGTGGAACTTGGACTGGAGCAGTCTGTGGTTCTGGATGACACAATTCGCTATTGGATAAGCTGGTCTGAAGGTGTCCATCACTAATACTATGAGTTAAAGTCCTACTTCCATTCATTCTACTTCCTTCTCTTCCATGGAGATTCACATTCTGTGATTGCAAATCCAAATTAAGGGATGTCATGTGATTTCGCAGACTGGAAATGCCAGAATCATCTGAAAAACCAATGTCTCCTTCACCGTAGAGATATTTTGTGCTCTCCTTAGAGAGAACTGCACAACAGGCATCCAAGTTATTATTATTCTGTAACAAATTTAAAAACAGGCATCAGTAGAAGTCCTATAGTTTTGTCATGGTTATTTAAGAACTTAACAAAATGCAAGCTTTCTGACATAAATCTATTTGAAAACAGGCAAAAGAGGGATAAAAAGCTTAGAAGAGAAACAATAAAATAGTATGCATCTGGGTTACAGCTAAAGAAAGATTGGTTAAAATACTATGGCTTCAAATATTGTAGCCTTCTTTCTTTCCTGTATATGTGGGGGTGTATGCGTGTGTTAAATACCCTGCAGTTGTCTTTAAACATGTAGAAGTGGTTTGCTTTTGTCTTCTTCCTAAATCTGAGAATGACTGACTCAAAGTCACTCAACTGGCTTCATGCCTAAAGTATGACTATAATTCATGATCTCCTGGTTTGTGCATGGTGCCTTAACCACTATACTAAACTGCAGTTTAGGGAGAAGACTATAGTAAGTGGATGAATATAACGAAGTATATTTCTATTGCACCTAATTATCTTTGCCAACCTTCTCATAAAACCTTACTGCTTTGGGTTTGGGTTAAATGCATGCTTATTTTGAGTTTAATCTCAATTTCATTTCATTTTTATTTTAATTTCATAGAAAATATTTTTATCCAGTACCACACTACTTTTGGTGATAGAAGTAAAAACGCAAGGCACTGAGAAATTAGCAGCACTACCTGGAAGGTCTTGAGTGTACAGGGTATTTGTGTATATGTCCACAAAGATTTAAAGTTGATTTAAGTTAAAACCCCATAATTTGAGGGAAAATTTGAATGTGTTAATTTTTAAATATAGAATGACCCAGTAATAAAAATACAAAAAAGACATAAAACCCCTAAATAGTATTTTAATTAGAAAATTATTTTGTGTATTAATACCTACTAATAATATAGATGTCCTATTGATTAGTTCAGTATAAATAATATAAATATAAAACTGAAGAGAGTACTGGGCCACAGTACTGCTATAAGGGCTACACAAATTTGAAGATGAAAAAATAGTTTAACAATGCCACCAAATCATAACATCAACACTCCACAGCAGTGATTCTTAAACTGCAGGTAATTTGTGCCTATCCTAAGAGTAAAGGAGCAATTTGTAATTGCTTTTTTTAAGGTGAAGATCCATGGATCTCCAGTGGGATAGCCACTGCAGAGAGGCTTGTATAAAACAATACTTGGTTTTTGTTTTGTTTTGGTGTGGGTAATCATATTCTGAGACTGGGAAAAGGGGTTAATTGGATCAAACAGTGTAAGAACTATTGTTTTATCGTCTTAAAATGAACACTTACTGTGTACTACTTATCGGCATACTGGATGCTGTAATATAAAGCAGTGGTTCCCAACCTTTCCGGCTTTGCGGACCAGCAGTGGCAGCGGCAGGAGAGGGGGGAAGAGGGAATGGTTTTGCGCATGCATGCCACTTGCACAAATGGAGCTTCGCATGCTTGCCTGCCGCTTGTGTGGCCTGGTTCCCAACAGGCCGCAGATCAGTACTGGGCCGCGGACCGGGGGTTGGGGACCTCTGCTATAAGGGATACATGAACATAATTTAGCCAAGTGAGAAAAATAAATGCTATATGAGATCCTTTTTAAGAGATCTTTATGAAACATATTAAGTATATTTTTTAGATTTGATATCCAGCAATTTAAAATGAAATACAAAACAAAGCAGAATCAATAAATTAAATAAAATGCAAAGCAAGAAAAACAGAACTAAAATTATTAAAAGCATACAAAAAGAAAACAAATGATAATATTCAAACTGGGAAAGGAAAATGTATACCGAAGAAAATATACATTTAATAAGTTAGGCAAAAAAGACTTTATAACTAATTTTTAATATCACAATATTAAAATGCCTCCAAGTAGTCAATAGCACTGACCTGTAACATGCATCTGGACACAACAACTTCAGGTACCTCAGGAAATTTTTGGCGCAGGTCATTTAAAACCTGAAAATCAATTTGCTGGCTTCCTTGGGCCATTCGTATGTTGCCTGATCAGGACGTTTGTTCAATGGGCAGTTCCAGGCCTTAGTGTGAAATAAAAATCATCTCTTTTGTCCTAGCATTTTCTGTAAGCAAAACAAAAAAAAAGCTTAAGTAAATCATTTAATGCATTTGATTACAACATTCTCAATGTAAGCTTTATAATCTATAAAGAACAAAGCAAGTTGATTAGTCACAATCTCTTCAGTTAGCAACTGCCTCAGATACAGATTGTTCCCAATTACTAGGTGATGAAAACATAACTTTGCTACCAATGCCTCCATACAGAACAACAAACGCCTTCAGTTTGAACTTCAATCTAGTCAGTTGCAGGCTGCAGTTTGCAGAAGAGTTCTAATCAGAATCCAAGTCATAGAACTGAGCTTGTTAATTTAGGGTTAGCACTTTTTAGAGAAGCAGCTTAAGAAGACATACAGTAGATTGCTTAAGCCAGGGGTCCCCAACCCCCAGTCCGTGGGCCAGTACCAGGCTGTGGCATGCCAGCAACAGGGCCGTACAATTCCCTACAGGCTCTGGGCCTGCTTTCTGTCCCACTGGGTCCCACAACCTTGGGCTCTTGCCTCCCCCATCATGCCTCACTTTCCCAAAGATCAATTTTCCTAAGGAGAACCAGCCATGCCAGAAGCAGGTGCCATTCACAATCCAAGGAATATAAATGCTCACAAAATGGCACCCATTTCTGGGACAGCACCAGGCTGTCGCAGTTCTATTTCCCAAAGGCAATCTTTCAAAAAGGCAACTGGAGCAGGTTGTGTGAGGGAAAGAAGGATGGGCGACACAGATGGGTGGGAAGTGGAGCAAGGGGAGCCTCAGAGGATGGAAGAAATTCAGGGAAGTCTGGAGCAGGCTATATGTGAACTGGGGAAGTGCTGCAGTGCATGGGCCTGCACTGGGTTTCCCCTAATCTGAGGGACCCCGTACTCCGCTTACTGACTATAACAGAGAGAATAGGGATTGTGGTCATTAAGCAAGATGTCTCACTTAATGACTACCATGACTTACAGACATAATTCTGGCCTCAATTTAAGTCAAAGACTACTTTTATTAACAAATTTTATTATGTCTGTGATTAGCAAGCTTTCTATGGCTGAAAAGTAAGCTAATCCATGTTTCTCTCTCTTCATATACAAATGACTAAATACATTTCCAAACAATAGATAATAGAGCAAATATTTGTACATTATTAATTTTTGCATCTGCTCTTTAGAAGGCCAGATCCTGAAGCTGAAACTCAAATACTTTGGCCACTTAATGAGAAGGAAGGACTCACTGGAGAAGGGCCTAATGCTGGGAAAGATTGAGGGCAATAGAAGAAGGGGACGACAGAGAATGAGATGGCTGGATGGAGTCACTGAAGCAGTAGGTGTGAACTTAAATGGACTCCAGAAGATGGTAGAGGACAGGAAGACCTGGAGGAACGTTGTCCATGGGGTCGCGATGGGTCGGACACGACTTCGCAATTAACAACAACAACAATTTTTGCATGTAGGTTTGTAAAATGAATGTATAGTCCAAAGCTGCACAGTAATTTAATTATGTCATTATGGCCAGGATCTATGCAATCATGGATCACCATTTTCAACATAGACATTTTTTACTTTCACAATGTGCCTCCTTTCTAGAGTCAGCCCAACCAGACAACTAGTGCTGGTGAAAAGCAGCCAAGTGTTCATCTCCCCTAGCCACTTTCAGGAGGTTAAGCTGGGCTGAAGGTCAGAACTGGAGTTTTTCTGGAAGGCTGTGTTTTTTCTGAAACCACATATTTTATTTGGGTTTTATTTGCCTCACTTTTTATATTTATCACATTTTTACAACTTATTAGCAAGAAGCTTGTGATTGTGTCATCATACACATTTTTATCAAAAAATAGCAATATTGTGATAGGATCATGAAAGTTTGTTTTAATGTTCCTTATGCTCTGATAATATTTACTAAACATTACTATGAAGATTCTATTTAAGTTGATGTTATAGTCACAAAATATTTTAATATACCGGTAATAAATTTATTCTACATTACTACACTGTTCTTTTGTTGGAGTGCTAACCTTTATCAGAGAGACACAGTCTGATGATCAAATGAAGCTGCTTTTTCTACCCAGTATATGCTGGGTAGCAATATAAGAAAACTGTAATAATATTACATGTAATTTAAAAAGAAAATATTTGGAAGTGTTTCATAAGTTTAAAAAATCAATCAATCAATCAATATGTCTTATGTTCAATATTTGGAGAAAACAAAAAGTCATCAGGGAAATGTTATTTTAAAAAAATGTAGTTTTCTTCCACACATATATCTTTCTACTGGTCTTGATATAAATTTGTGTAAACAAGTAGGTATCAGTTATTATGACAAATAGCTGTTCAAATAAATCATCTTTAAAACATATAATCTACTGCTATTTCAAAAGACAATTTTTTCACTGACTATATATAATAAATACCATGTTTAAGAAATTCCAACATACCAATAAAATGATATAGTATAAACAGATTTTCAGTTGAACCATTCTTGAAAAGGGGCGTTGTCTTACCTGAACGCCTTTTCTCAGCAGGATGATGTAGAGTCCAAATGGATGGGTTCTATGACGGCCTTCCTGCCTGGCAGACTGGGTAAAACTTCGGCCACATCCCTTCCTTTGGGCGTGACCCCAGTTTTGACTTAGGCGAGAAACTTTGTTGGAATTAACATTGCAGCTCTTTATTATATCTTCATTATATCCCTGCCTAGACCTATCCTCTGGGTGGGCTTGGACTCTACATCATCCTGCTGAGAAAAGGCGTTCAGGTAAGACAACGCCCCTTCTCCAGCAGGATGACTGTAGAGTCCAAATGGATGGGACATACCAAAGCCCTCATGTCCCCCTGGGAGGGAATGTCTAGGCTACCGAACTCTGAGCAGATACGACCTGTTGAAGAACTCTTCTGCCAAAAGCCGCGTCTGCTGCTGCTAGGGAGTCTAAACGGTAATGTCGAATGAAAACCGAAGGTGAGGACCAGGTTGCGGCCCTGCAAATCTCTTCCACCGGAGCTTGCGTTAGCCACGCCGCAGATGTGGCTGCGCTCCGAGTTGAGTGGGCAGTCACCTGAGTGGGTGCTGGCAAATCCTGTGAGACGTAGGTCTGCGCTATGCAGGCTCTGATCCACCTGCCTATGGTGGAAGAAGATACCTTCTTTCCCATAGTTGATGGCTGAAAGGACACAAATAATGCTTCAGTCTTTCGGAAAGCCGAGGTGCGTTTCACGTAGAAACACAGTGCTCTCCGTACGTCTAGCTTGTGCCATCTGTGTTCTAGCCTATGTTTGGGTCTTGGACAGAAATCAGGAAGCGTAAGTTCCTGAGATCTGTGAAAGATGCTATTTACCTTCGGGATGAAGGTCGGGTCTGGTCTAAGAACGACCCTGTCTTTGAAAAAGGTACACAGATCCTTCCTTACTGACAGTGCTGCTAGTTCTGAGATTCTCCTTGCTGAAGTAATTGCCACAAGGAAAGCTACCTTCAGTGATAGGTGATGGAGTGAGCATGTTTCAAGAGGTTCGAAGGGTGCTGATGTCAAGGCTAGAAGACCTTAGGCAGGTTCCAGGACGGGTACCTGTGTATGACTGGGGGCTTTGTGTTACCCCTTTTAAAAAGGCATTAATCGCTGGATGTTGTGCTAGGGAAGTTAAGTTGTCGCAGGAGAGTACAGTTGAGAGGGCCGATATCTGTCTGCGGATAGTATTGACTGACAGGCCCTTATTAAGACCCTCCAATAGGTAATCTAGGATATTGGGTATAGATACTGCGGTCGGGTCTAGGTGAAGCGAAGCGCACCACCTACAAAATCCCTTCCATGTAGCGTCGTAAATCCTATTAGTGGACGCTCTTCGTGATGCCTGTATGATCGATATCACCCCTGCAGAATAAGATTGTTTAGTTAAGCTTTGCCGCTCAAATGCCAAGCGGCTAGATGTAGCCACTGGGGGTCTGGGTGTACGAGCTTGCCCTGACTGAGTTTTACCCTGTCCGGGGGAATCCTCCACGGAGGTGATATCGAAAGGTCCACGAGGTCGGCAAACCACGGGCGCCGTGGCCAGTGAGGGGCAATGCAGACCATTTCTGTGCCCTCCACGATCATCTTGCGTATGGTTGCCGGTATTAGTGGCAGCGGTGGGAAGGCGTACAGGAGTTGCGCCGGCCACCGGCACCTGAGAGCATCCGTTCCCTCCGATCCCGGGGACGGGAATCTGGAGAAGACCTGGGGAGTTGTGTGTTCTTGTGGTTGGCAAATAGATCTAGGTGCGGTTGTCCGAACCTCCGGGAGATCTCCTCGAAGAGAGCCGGGTCCAGACGCCATTCCGACTGGTCCACCTTGGCTCTGCTCAGGGAGTCTGCCTGTGTGTTTGTCTCCCCTGAGATGTGTTCCGCTCTGATGGAACTCACATTGGCTTCTGCCCACCGAGCCAGAGCCAATGCTTCTTTCATTAGTTCCACTGATCTCGTTCCTCCCTCCTTGTTTACATGTGCCTTGGCTGCTACGTTGTCTGTTAGTACGAGGACGTGCCTCCTCGTTACTAGGTGTGAGAAATGGCGGAGGGCCAGGTGTATGGCCCGGAGCTCTAGCCAGTTGATGCTGTGTGACAGGTCCTTCTGTCCCCACTGGCCCTGTGCTATCTGTGTTCCCAGGTGGGCTCCCCATCCGAACAGGCTCGCGTCTGTCGTGAGTGTGACCCTGTTCGGTTCCTTGAATATACTCCCCTTGAGTGTCGTGGGGGATAGCCACCATTTTAGTGATTTCATCACCTGTGCTGGTACCAGCACACTCCTGTTGAAGGTGCTGAGGTTCCTCCTCTGGTAGGGTAGGAGGAACCACTGCAACTCCCTCGAGTGGAGCCTTGCCCATGGGATGATGCCCATGCAAGATATCATCTTCCCCAGGAGCTTCGAGAGTTGTAGCAAGGGCACTCTCCTGATCCTTTGAATTTGGTGGATTAGCTTGGATATGCTGATCAGTCGCTCCTGGGAAAGGAATACCCTGCACTGTGACGTGTCTATCACCGTGCCCAGGTGTTGCAGTCTCCTTGAGGGAATGAGGTGGCTCTTGTTTAGATTGACCGAGAATCCGTGCCCCTGTAGGGTTCGGATTGTGGTCTTGAGATCTGCCCTTGCTTGTTCCCGAGATCTGGACTGGATCAAGATGTCGTCCAGATAAAACTGGACGCGAACCGGGATCAACCTGAGGTGGGCCGCTAGTACAGCTAAGATCTTTGTGAATACCCTTGGTGCTGACGACAGTCCGAAGGGTAATGCCCTGTATTGGTAATGTCGCCCCGCGTAGGTAAATCTGAGGACTTTCCGGTAGCTGGGGTGGATGGGGATGTGTAGGTACGCCTCTGTGAGATCTATTGAGGATAGTAGATCGTCTTCCCTGACGCTGGCTAGTATGGACTTTAGGGAGTGCATCTTGAACCTCCTGTACTTTATGAAATAGTTCAGGCCCTTCAGGTCCAAGATTGCTCTCCACCCTCCTGATGTCTTTGGGATAACGAAGAGGATAGAATAAAATCCTCTTCCTTCCTCTTCCTTTGGTACCTTCTCTATGGCTTGAATTGACAGGAGGTGAGCTATGGCCGAAGTTATCAGCCTTGTCTTGTGTACTCTTCTGGAGATGGGACATCTGATGAACCGGTTTGGAGGGGGAGAACAGAAGTCTAAGGTCAGGCCATGCCTGATCGTTTCCAGGACCCAGGCGTCGGTGGTGGTCTGTTCCCAGACCTCGGTGAAATTTCCTAACCGACCCCCGATGGGTGTATCCTGTTTGGCGTCACTTGGTACGCTTAAAGGATCTGCCTCCCGCTCCTCTATATGGGCGTCTGGACTGGAACTGGCCCCTGGCTCCCGGGCTTTGGCGATCCTGGGTTCGATCCTGTCTCGGGTAGAAGGATCGTGAGCCTCTGGGCCAGTCCCAGGATTGCCCTGATCGAAAGGGCTGCCTCCATTCCCAGGGGCTTCCTGGGCGGGAGCCCTGCCTCCGGAAGTCCTGACTGCCTCTCCTGTCTAACTTCTTTGATGGATGTACTAGGATTTTTTTCTTGTCTCTGCCTTCGCTGACATGTGGATCCAGAATGGAACCAAATAGGGCCTCTCCACTGTATTTGGACGTCGAGAGACGCCATTTGGACCTCAGGTCTGTCTTCCAGTTTTTGAGCCACAGTAGCCTACGCGAGGCCACTGTGGCCGCAATGGATCTTGCCGCATACTTTGTTGCGTACAGTGAAGCGTCAGACATGAACTGAGAGGCCGCGAGGAGTTTGGCCAATGTCTGGTGTACTCTGACCTGGTCTGGAGGCACCGTGCCCTGCAGTTCCCTCAGCCACATGATGCAGGCCCTCGCGAAGAATGATGATGAGGTGGCTGCTCTGGCCGCCCAGGCTGCAGCCATGTGGGAACGCCGGAAGGAGTGTTCAAATTTCTTCTCCTCAGGTTTCAAGACCTCCGCCATGTCTCCTGGAATCGCGGAGGTAGAGAATAATGAGATCAAGGGGTTATCTACAGTGGGAATCTCTAACATGTTAGAGAAGGAGGGAGATAGGTTGAAAAGCTTCCTCTCCGCGCTGTTAGGTGCCGGTGGGCTTGCAAGTGAGGACCATTGTTCCTCCAGCGTGGTCATGAAGACCTCCGCACATGGAATGTACTTGTCCTGTGGGACCTTTTTGGCAAATAGAGGGTTGGCCTCCTTGCTTGTCGATGGCCTCTCATCCTGTACTGATGTTAGGCTGACTGTGGAAACTGCCTTTATCAGGAGTGATTTTAGGAGCGCTGGGTTAAAGAGGCCAGAGCTCGTCTCCTGCTCAGGTGCGGTTTCCTCGTCCTCCGATAGGGGCATGTCTGACATGTCAAGATCTACTGAGTCACCCTCTCCTAGTTGAGAGGAAGATTCAGAAATGTTGGTAGGGGGTGGCCTAGCTCGTCCCTTACGGGGTGTGTGAAAGGCCACTTGCCCTTTGGAAGCCATGAATTGGGAGAATGCATCCTGCATGAATGCCTGAAATTGTGCCGACCATATGTTCTCCTGCGCTTTGTCGCTGGGGTGAGGCGCTGGAGTGTGGTCGGGTGAGGGAGAAGAAGCTGGTGAGGAGGGATTGGAGGAATCTAACTGTTCAGTTTCCCCAGGAGGAGACCAAGTCTTGAGCACTTCCTCGGCAGTAGGTTCTGTGCTGGGTGCCGCCACTGGGACAGGGGAAACCAAATTTGTCCCATTGGCATTGGTTCTCTGTGCCCTGCTAATTTGTCTTTCTAAAGCCAAATGTCTCCTCAAAGCCTCTCGCTCAGCCGTTTTAGACTGTCCCTTCTGAGTAAGGTGCTTTGTTTTAGCTTTCTTCTTCCCCCCCACCTCTGATTCAGAGGATCTGCGTTTTCGCTGCTGCTGTGGGGGGGACAATTGAGGGACCTGTGTGACTGAATACGAGACATTGTCTGCCATTGTGCCAGACACCCCGAGTAGGAAATGCCTGGGATGGGGGAATGAGGTACGCAGATCAGAGGCAGATGCTTGGGACTGTGCCCTCCTCTGCCTATACAAACAATGGCCGGACAGACAGGATTCTTTGGACAGAAGATCCTGCCAGGCAGTGACTAAAGGCCACTATAGGAACAGTTAGGGAAGAATATTCCTCCTCACCTCCTCACCTAGTCCAGACAAGGTGCAGTTTATATCTCTCTCTCTCTCCCCCAGTCTGTGGCTGTGGCAACAGACCACGATAGGAAACGGTTCTTTTTGCTTTCCCTCTTCCTTCCTCTGTCTCAATTTCCTTGGGTAACCTCAGATCCTTGCAAGGGAAAAAAAACCCTTTGTTTGCCGGAAAATGGAGTCCGGGTGATGGCCCCGCCCCCAAGGGGAAACGGCGGGAAGATCAATTTCCAAAATGGCGAATGGGGAAGAAGCCACGCCTCCCAATGGAAGCCCGGGAATCCACGAGGTTCAAAAACAATGGCGGATCCTGATTTTTGCAATCAGGAAGACTCCTCTAGTCATGAGGGGGCTGCGCCTTTCCTCTGGATAGAAGGAAATTCAGCGCCGGCTTTGCTCTTGCCGCGTTGTCTATCGCGCCGCTCAGCTGATCGCAGCCGAGCGGCGACCTGGTTTGCCGCCTCCCGCGCGGCTCAGCTGTTTCGCACCGAGCGGCGCTCAGCTCCCTCGGCCAGGCTGCTCAGCTGTTGGGAGGGCCCGGGGGGCTACGCGCAACCCGGTGAGATCCCCCGCGCCCAACAGCTGCTCGGCGGGCCGGAAGAAAAGGCGAGCGATCCGGCCCGTTCCGAGCCTCCCCAGCTAGCCCCACTCACGAGTCCGCCGATCCTGGCTGCCTCTCTCAGTTCTAATCGTTGCCAGGAAGTTTCTCTTGCAAAGGGAAGGAGAGGGGATTCCTTTTTTCTGTTTTCTTTGAGTTTAAATTCGTTTGGTTCTGAGAGCTGCCTCTCGCACTTGTACCAGGCTTCGAGACTGAGTCAAAACTGGGGTCACGCCCAAAGGAAGGGGTGTGGCCGAAGTTTTACCCAGTCTGCCAGGCAGGAAGGCCGTCATAGAACCCATCCATTTGGACTCTACAGTCATCCTGCTGGAGAATCAATAAAAATGTTTTTATATTAGCTAAACTTTCAAAAATCAACAATATAGCAAGAACTAATGTGCTGAATAAATATTTCATTCCAGCTATTAAAATGCTTATAATTACAATATCTAATCCACAAACATTCTACTGTCAACAAGTGCAGCTGAATTTAGAAACATAGTTTGTAAACAGTGATTTTTAATATTTTATTAAAATTTGTAATAAGATAAAAATACAAAAAGAAATAAAAGAGTTAAAGAAGAGGAGTGCAAAGAAAAAGAGAAAGAAAATAGTAGTGACTTTTATCAGTGCGGTAGAATATAAAAAAAATTACAACCTCAATATTTTGCTTTACATTTCTAAATATCTCAAGCCATTTCTGTATCAAAGTTTCTTTTATTTTCTGTTTTGAGCAAAAAATCCAGAAGCGGTTTCCGAGTAGAAACAAAACTAGAGAGGTTCTTCTCTTTTAATTAAAACAGTTTTGCCATTTCCACCAACTCCATTATAAACATTGATTATGATTCCCATATATTCCAGCAATACAGTAACAATAAGGTAAACCATAAGCAAAACACACATGCATATCAAGCACTACTATATGCTAGCCTTTATAGAAATCTGCACATAACTTATGGCTTTCTTACCTGATTACTCTGGAACAACATGACTACACAGGATCAGTGGAAAGATGCTGCTCAGGGCAATTTTGTCAAGCACTTTATTTTATTTTATTTTATTTTGCTTTTCTAGAGGTCAAGAGGATGCTCATGAGGGATGCCCTCCCAGTCACTGGAAAACTGCCCAAGGAAACCTGCTGAATTCACCTAATGTGTAGGATGGGATCCTCCTCACTAAGCAGAGATATGTAAGTCTAGTTCAGTGGTTCTCAACCTTTTTAATGCCGCGACCCCCACCAACCGGTCGTAAGTCAAGGACTACTCAACCGGTCGTAAGTTGAGGACTACTTAACTGGTGCAGCACCATTTTCAGAATGGGACTTTTGGCGGGCTCAGCAGGGCAGAGACAGCCTGGACAATTCCTATTGGCTTTTGAAAGCCAATAGAATAAAAGGGAGTAGCACAGCTAAGGAAAAGGAGAAAAAAAATGGCAGACTGCGTTGTTTGGCGACCCCCGTGAAATGGTCATTCGACCCCCAAATGGGGTCCCGACCCACAGGTTGAGAACCACTGGTCTAGTTAATTCCACTGTCATAAAGACAGTTATTTTTCCATGATAGTGTACTAATGAAAAAGGATCAGATCACGACACATCTGCTCTGAAGGAAAAGCTAGATCTAGAGTGTAATGAGCCATGTGGGTCAGGCCAAGGATGAGCTGAAATGACTTCACAGTTGTCATGGTGGCCATCAACTCCCAAGATACCGCAAATTCGAGAAAGGGGAAGTTGAAATCAAACAGTACTAACAGGGTATAACCACCTCTAGCTGGTGAGGAATGCTGTTCTGCCAACGTTACTGCTAATTTCTGACATGCCATATATGGAAAAAATTGTTCTGAAGCTTTTCTCAATCCATAGTTATGTACCATAATTAGAGTACATAAGTAAATTGCAAGTGCATGTAACAGCACATACTACAATGTTTACATATTTCTTAATATATAGAAACTAGACACATACAGATTTAACATTTATGCCTTCAAGTCAATTTAAAGAGGAAAAAATGTGAACTAAAAAACTCGTATTTTTTCTTTTAGCAGTAGAACATATTGTACCCACAAAATGATAGCATTTACCAAACAGGGCTGAAAGATCAAATTACACCTTTGTAATTTGGCTTCCAAAGAGGCCATTAATACAAAATGCAGATGGCTCAATACAAGAAGCCACAAGACTTTAAATATTTTTGAATTAGAAAGTCATATCTTCTTTACTCACAAGTTAAAGAAATAATCTTAAGATGGCTAGAATTTTTCATCCTTTTTTCTTTTTAAATTATTACTTTTGAAAGGTAATAAGGACTGTGTTGTAAACTTTCAGCAGTTCCAAGAAGGTTCCACACCCATTTGCATTATTCAGGTGACTATGAGGGCACCATAAACCTCCAAGTGGCCTTTGGACTCTCAAAAAAAAGTACTAACAACCAGATGACTGCAAGGAATATAAATCCTTCCATCCTCCACCGTTCAGTCAGAACTGAAGAAACTTTTTGGATGAGAAGCAAAAGGACTTCAAGGAAAAATAAAGTCAAGTTGCCTTTTGAAAAAGCACCTCTGAGACAACCATGACCTGAATGACTGAGAATATCCATAGACAATCACTTTCATAATATCCATGTTAACAGCCAGACCTTAATAGAAAAGGGTGCCTGAAAACAATATACACTTCACAAATATTCCTATCGTACCACAGAGGTTGTGCAGAAATTTATTTGGCATGGAAAATTTAGAATGATTTAAAAATGGAAAAAAATCACTCTTATTAAATTAAAAAAGGCACAATTAGTACTTAGAGAACAGTAATTTTATGCTAATATTTTTTTAAATTACAGTACTTGAACACATGTATACTAAGTTTACCAACAGATTCAAATTCAGTATTATATAAACTTATTTTGTAGAAAAATCCAATTTAAAAATAAAACATCCAGAAATCTTATGATAACCTAATAAAAAACCATGTTTGAAGACTTAGCCACAATATATTTAGATGATGCTAAACAATGTTCTATGACAGAATCACACTGCTTCTCTGTGGCAGACACCCCTTTATAGAAGTCTCTCCCTCTAAAGTCACACGTAACCCTTACCATGTTATTATTACGTTAGCAAGTGTGAAACGGTCGGGTTCCTTGACATGTAACCCTTTGGCTACTGCTGGTGATGCCCACCATTTGAGAGATCGCAAGGTTTCAGGTGGGACCCTTACTCGCCTATTGGAAGAGCTAAGTCTCAGCCTCTGGAATGGCAGAAGAAACCATTGGAGTTCCCTGGAGTGTAACCTGGCCCAAGGAACTATTGCAATGCATGACTCCATCTTCCCCAGGAGCTGAGAGAGCCTGACCAGTGGCACTGTTTGGTCCCTATGTGTCTTTCACGCCAGGGACCGTATGCTGTTGCGACGCTCCTGTGATAGGTAGACCTGCCCCGAGGGTGTCTATGATGGTGCCCAGGTGTAGGATACAGGTGGACGGGTTGGTCTGACTTTTTTGAAAGTTGACCGAGAACCCGTGCTCCTGGAGAACCCTGATTGTCTAAGCTAGGTCCGACTGAGTGACCTGAGGAGAGGGAGACTGAATGAGGATGTCGTCTAGGTAGCACTGGATGCACACCGGTATTGTTCGGAGGTGTGCGGCCAGCACCGCTAGGACCTTGGTGAAGACCCTTGGGGCTGATGAGAGTCCAAACAGAAGAGTCCTGTACTGGAAGTGATGTCCCACGTAACAGAACCTGAGGAACCTGCAGTGCCTGGGGACAACGGGAATGTGGAGGTACACCTCCCTGAGGTCTATGGATGTCAGGAAATCCCCGTGTTTTATGCCCCCCAGGATGGACTGGAGGGATTGCATTTTGAACCTTTGGTAAGCGATGTGATAGTTCAGGCCTTTGAGGTCCAGGATTGTCCCCCAACCCCCCGAGGTCTTGGGAATCACAAAGAGGATGGAGTAGAACCCCCACCCCCGGTCTCCAACCAGAACCTGTTCTATGGCTTTTATCTCTAGGTGGGGTTGTATGGCCTCCCGCATGAGATTGCTTTTGGCAGGGTTTCTTGCTTGGGGGCAAGAGATGAAGTGTTCTGGGGGACTGGATATGAACTCTAGAGACAAGTTGTACCAGATGGTTTGGTGGACCCAGGAGTCCGTGGTGGTGGCTTCCCACTGGCGGGAGAATAGCGCCAGTCTGCCACCTATGGGGGGGGGAGTTTGAGAGTCACTTGAACCTTCTGTAGGGGTGTTCCCCCTGAAAGGGCTGTTTGCTCTGGCCCTGGAACCTGGTTCTGGATCCAGACCTGTCTGGTTGACCGTCCTGCCTAGGTGTGGGGCCCAGGGTGGTTGAGGCTGAGGAAAAACTCAGTCTTACAGTATTGTTATTGTTGTTATTAATTGATGTTCTGTAATTAATATTAATATAATTAATATCTGCTCTGTGTTTATTATTTACTGTTAAAGGGAATAGGGAATGGTGAGAGGGAGGATGGAGAAGAAGGATGTGTGTGTTAAGGGGAGAGAGAGCTGTCCTGCAGCTCTTCCCTGATTGTGGGGAAGGATGAAGGATAAGGAGTGATTTAATCAATCCCATGAACAACTGTGCTGAGGATGGGACGGCTGTAGAGGCTGTTTGATTTTAAAGGAAAAATGGCAACCGGAGCAGTCTCTGGACAGGAAGAGTGGGCGGTGTTTGCCCTACTGCAGCTCCAGTGGCGGGAAAATTAAATCGGAAGAAACAGGCTGCTTTCTGTCGCCGCAGCATGCTCCGGTTTCCAAAATGGCAGCTGGAGCAGCAGGCACAGGGGAACGATCGCTCAGTTTAATCCAGCAATCTCACAGGAAAACCTCCCAATACGAAGGTTCTGCCGCTAGGTCACTTCCCCCCCTTTCAGATAGCTAGTCATGCAAAAGAAAGGAGACTGGTGTAACCTCGGACAGATGGCAGTCGCCGGTCCGACGGGTGAGCCCCATCCGCTGGTGCGCTGAGCCCAGCACTTAGCAGCTCATCGGCTCCTTCCCGGGCTCTCTCCCTCTGGTGTTTTCTGTTAGCCCTGTTGGCTGCTGCGCTGCGCCTAGCGCTTGCAGCTGATCTGATCTTCCCAGGGCTTTTCCCTTTGTTTTAGTTGCTAGGAGTCCTGCCAGCTGCTACGCTGGTCCTAGCGCAGGCAGTTGTTTTCCCTTGTTTTATTTTGAAGCCATGAAGGAGCCTCAGATCTGCATATGAGTGAGGAAAGAGAAACCCCCCTTCCTTGTCTTTTACAGCTTATTTCATCCAGCGCTGATCTCAGCGCTGTTGAAAAGGCTGTGAATGGAGATACAGAGAGAATCCACCAATGAATTAATATCTACTATCTGCCTTAGACCGAGAGCCAAATTTATCACATCCGTCTGGGCGAACACCAAGTCAAAGAATGGGGAGTGGTCACCTAAGGATGGGCGCGACAAATTTGGCTGACTTGGTCTAATGGGTAGGAAGGCAAAGTTAACACATTGGTGGATTCTACATCTCCTGTGCTGGAGAAAGATTCCATTCAGGAAATTACTTTTATATTAGTTAAACTTACTTTTCACTGCCCTGACTTGGTTCACTTATTCCTTCTACATAAATATAATTATAATACAGGCAAAATTACAGAGAACCTTTATCTGTTTATATTATTTGAAAACTCATTGGTCTCAGAAATGGGGGGGGGGCGGAGAGAGAATCTAAGGATCATATTCAGGAGTAAAGCAGTATCATATATAATTTCGAGTATAATTTCAAATAGTATATTTTATTACAATCAGTGTTTTTAAAATTCTACTGCTGTTTATAATCCTGGAAAAAAATGAGTGAAAATATCCTCGTAAAAAACTAGGCACTAATAACCTAGGGCAGGGCTTTTCAACCTTTTCACCCATTGTTCCACTTTTAGGATATGGCACTATCCGAGTACCACCAGTCGCCTAGCAAGGTGTCAAAAACTTGATGACCAAAAAAAAAAAAAGGAAAAAAGTGATGAAACACAGGTAGTCCTCGACTTACAACATTTCCCTTAGTGACTGTTCAAAGTTACAATGGCACTGAAAAATCCCCCCCCCCCAAGTCACAGCCAAGCAAGACACCTGCCTACCCACCCGGTGGTGCTCTTCCTCCTGTCCAAGGTTTTCACTGTTGTAAGCATTTCTGTTGAGGATTGGCAGCGGAGGTGGGGTGGGGGAGTGTTTGGTTTTTATTCCCCCCATCTGCTGGGTGGTTGCAGCAGGTTGTGGTCACTTCACATGACCCTGGGACACCGTGACCATCATAAATATGAATCAGTTGCCAAATATCTGAATGTAAATCACAAGACCCTGGAGATGCTGCAACATTCCAGCTGATCGGTGCTTCTTCTGGGCTCAGCAAAAGTGCCAGGATCAGTGCGGTTTTCCAGCTGATTGGTGCTTCTTCAGGGCTCAGAAGCACCAGGATCAGCGCCAAGCTCCAGCTGGAGCCTGGCACTGATCCTGGCGCTTCCACTGAGCCCTGACAGCCCCGAAGAAGTGCTGATCAGCTGGAAAGTGGCACTGATCCCGGCGCTTCTGCTTAGCCCTGACAGTCCTGCAGCTCCAGCCATCTCTCGCTCAGGCTTGTGCGGTGCTGCCACTGGTTCAGCTCATTCCCCTCCCCCGCTACCACTTTTCTAAGATGGTTGTGTACCACCTGCCAAGTCCCAATGTACCACAGGTGGTACCCATACCACTGCTTGAAAAGCCTTGACCTAGGGTAATTTCCCACCAGTGTTATGCATCAAGAAAAACCATCTAGAACAGAATTAGAGCTAAGAACACAGGCTTCAGATACATGTGTGAATCTGAAAATCATGTAAAATCACATAATATAAATGTGCAATAATTACAAATGGATTAATGCCACAATGAAGTTTATCCTTTAAAACAGTGTTTCTCAACCTTGGCAACTTTACGATGTGTGGACCTCAACTCTCAAAATTCTCCAGCTAGCAACACTAGCTGGCGAATTCTGGGAGTTGAAGTCCACACATCGTAAAGTTGCCAAGGTTGAGAAACACTGCTTTAAAACAAATGCATATTTCCATATTGACCCATATTAAGTCAACTAAGCACAACTTCTTTAGAATAGAGCATTAATTAAATCTATTGTTTGGGGGATTACACACACACACACACACACACACACAACACTTTCTGATTTAAAAAAGCAAACCTTTTGTGAAAACAGATTTATTCTGAATTCAGTCTCATGGGAAGTGGAACAAAAACTTCCTATGAAGGATACGAGTTTGGGATTATTTCCCTAAATAATACTAGGTGTCAGAGCACAATACTGAAATCAATTTAGCTTTCCAGCCAGAATTTAAATCCATGTCATCCATTATGTTTCCAATAATGTTCTACTGTGACAAAATTTCTAAGTGGAATTCTACTTTTATTTCTTCCATAAGCTAGGCACCTATATATACAGCAAAGACCCGTTCCCAATATTTTATAACCCATATCCAGAGCATCTACATATAAAATAATTCTAACCCCAACCCTAATATAAAAAGAATACTGGTTTATTTCTAACTGCCTTCAAGATTCATTATTTATTTGCATATGGAGAAAGTGATTTTCCTCTTCATTTTTCTTGTAATCTGGTAAATATGTTTGTAATAGAATACATTATAGTTAGAGAAATATCCAAAAAATAATTATTGATCAAGGGCCAATGTTTCTAATTTGCACTCACCAGAAAACTACATGCTACTGACCACCAGTCAGTCTACTTAATGATTTTACAAGTGACTAATATAGTAGAAAGAATACATTATACCATATACTATATATCAGTGTTTAAACATTTGTACAAGGAAATGAGGATCAAAGATGATGTTAGATCAGTGGTTCTCAACCTGTGGGTCGGGACCCCATTTGGGGTTGAACGACCATTTCACGGGGTCGCCAAACAAGGCTGTCCGCCATTTTTTTCCCCTATTCTTTGGCCACGCCCCTGGCACCCGGTGATGTATAAGTGGTTGGGGGTCACCACAACATGGGGAACTGTATTATGGGGTCACGGCATTAGAAAGGTTGAGAACCACTGTGTTAGATAGTAGGTGTTGGCATCCCCTCCCATCTAAACTACCTAAGAGGACTTGAACAATAGGTAGATAAATAGTGGTTCTAATGGACATAGAGAAGTTTTTAATGGATTAGAATTTATCCTGATATAATTATCTGAATATTCCAACATTCATATTATATATTTCAGATTATTTCAAATCTTTAAACATAAGCATTTCTAAACCTGAAAACAGAATTCAACTTCCTTTAGTTGGATTCACAACAATGTATGGCCAATGTTCCTCAGCTTAGAAATCTTTCACAAAGAGTCCAGTTTTATCTATTTCCTTTTGGTGTGCAAACAGTAAGATGCAGGTAGTCCTCAAATTTCTGTTGCTAAGTGAGACAGTTAAGTTAGTTTTGCCCATTTTTCAACTTTTCTTGCCACAGTTGTAAAGTGAATGACTGCAGTTATTAAGTTAGTAACATGGTTGTTAAGTGATCTGGCTTCCCCATTATCTTTACTTGTCAGAAGATCATAAAAGGTGATCACATACCCCCAGGATACTGCAACAGTCATAAATATATTCTAGCTGCCAAGCATCCAAATTTTGTTCACGTGACCATGGAGATGCTGGAACTATCATAAGTCACTTTTTTCAGTGGCGTTGGAATTTTGAATGGTCACTAAACAAGCGGTTCTAAGTCAAGGACTAGCTGAATTCAGGAAACAAAGACATTAGGAAGGAAGGGCTGGGTATATTTCTCAAATGCCTGAAAAAACCTTCTTCCTCCACTAGCTGAAGGGACAGGAGTGAACACATTCAGCTTTTTTAAAAGTATTGTGGGTTAACAAATGTGTACAAGATACACACAAAGACACACACACATAATGTAATCGAATAATAACTGCCTGCAAAATTCTGGCTCATCAGAGTTGCCAGGCAGTATCTGTGGTTGCCCCAATTCCTTCCCAATTGTTTGGCAAGAACAGAAAATCATAGATCATCTTTTATTTCTATATTATGCAAATAGTTGGAAATAGCGAGATGCTAGCCATTTCTATATTTTGTTGAAACAAATGTGAATTATTCCACAGCTCCCCCAAATTCTCAATGATTCAGAAAAACAATATTTGCCTTTGAATCTGTACCAGCATGGCTGTTTTTTCAGAAACAATATTTTACCACTTCTATCCACCTCAACACTCTTGGCAAGACATCCACTCTGCTTTCCAGAAAATGAGTAGGATTAGTCACTCTGTGCCAGGATTTAAACACAGTAATTATTTACAAGTGCAATCAGAAATATTAAGTTCCATCACAGAACCAAAGCTTCCATGTTAGTTGCAATGGGCAGTAATTGTTCAACTTGATATTACTTGGTTTCTGTTTAAATTCTAAGTTAAGAAATTATGTAAACAAATTTTTATTATTGTTTGGTATTCAATAACATATGTATGCCAACAATTAATAAAAAAAATTCCTAAAAAAATTCATTCTTTCCCATCCAAATATTATTGGTATTACCTTCAAATGAATACATAACCTTTATTATATTTTGTTGGAACACACCTCTGCACCTTCTGCTATTATGAAATACAATATTAAATACAAAGAAGCAAAATATATAAATATATCCAGGATAAAACAAGCAACATTCAAAACCCAAAATTGCACAGACTTTGCTCTCATATGGAATGGTAGCCAAATTACAACAGAGGTATGATCCTTAAAAATGTTCACACTCCAATGGAATTTATTTAATCATGCTAAGAAAACTTTATCATTTACCACATATACTAAATTATAACAGTTTTCAAATTTCTTCATATTCCCAAAAAGGAATAATTAGGTTACATTTCTTTCCATTATTCAGAAATAAACATATATAAACCTACTTAATTTCTATGAGATGTTATAGGCAATATTCAGAAATAGATTGTTAACAAGATTTATCCACCAACCAAAAACCTGAGAATACAGAGTGCGAATAAACACATACAGAAGATTTGTTTATACAATCTGTTTCTGAAATAGTCACTCATGAATTCACTTATGTGCAATTTATTTACACATTAAATAAAAGAAAGAGTGAGATGAAAATACAAAAGGTCATTCAATTAATCCTTTTTATAAAGTTGCTGTTGAAAGAAAAATCTTCATCAGGATCCAGTCCAAGTCAGGAATAAACAAAATGGAGACTGCTTTAGAAAGAAAGTTGTAGTTTATTGAAGAGCAGACCCACAAGACATGTGGCTCTGGAGCAGCTGGGAGTGGTGGGTTTTTATACCTTATTGGGCTTTTGTGTTTAAGATTTTTCTTGTTCCTATGGCTTTGTATTTCCTGTGTCATGTACTTTGACCTGAGTTCAGTGTACCCTTTTTGGTATTCTAATGGTGGGTTAATCCTATTATGTCCTAAAGGTCATGTCTTTAGATTTTGGGTGGGGGAATATAGATTTTATGGGTCTTTGTTTTTCTAATCCCATCAGCTCCAAGATTCCTGGCTCCAGTCTTTCTGAAAGGATTATCAAATCTGCATTTCTACAGAGCTGGTTTCTGCCTGGGGCAGAGAGACAAGTGGTAGTGGTGGTTTCTGCCTAAGATTTTATATTATTTCTTTGGGGAAATATTCTGCCTATTTAATATTCCACAAAATATTTCCTTCTCGGGAGGTGGGTGCTATCTTCCTACGCTGCCTAACAATAATGTAGGAAAATATAGGAACTAATATTTTTATCAAAACCTATGCAAGGCTTCTCATGTAAACACTCTACCTTCTTTGCTATAGCTCCCACTTTTTAAAAGCATACCATAATACACTCTGAGAAGGGGAGTGAGTTAAGTAATACAGTAGAGAAGAAAAAAAAAAGCAAGGAAAAATGGCAGAAGTAATTGTCCAAACAGAAATGCAAACATACAAATAAACAAAAAAAATTGCCCTGGAATAAGTCCTCAAAAATTAAAATGATAAGTTTAGGAAATTCTGTTTTTATCTCAAACAAAAAAAAACTTTAACATTCCAGATATTACCAATTCCAATTTTCCTGTAGTGGGGAGAAAACACTAAATTGTGGGTTTCAATAAGCATCTTATAAAAATACACATTTGGGCTTTTCCACAAAAACTGGCAAAATGAAACATTATAACTTTAAGATAATGTTTTTAATGGCATAAGTTATAGGCTAAAATATAATTAAATATATCTTTCAGAGTAAATAAATGGGTTTCTGTAATTCTCTACATTCAGACTTGCACAATGAGAAGAAAGGCCTACCTAGTTCAAACAGATTGTTCCAGAAAGCTCACAAGGAAATAAATAGAAGCAACAGCTCTCTGTAGTTATTGCCCCATAGGAAGTGCTACTAAGAAATGTACTGCCTCTAATCTTTATACAGCCATTGCTAACAGTGACTTTATTTACTCTTTCCCTTTAAAAGTCACCTAGGATAGTAACTAATAACATAAATAATGAATGACAAAAGAAAAGCAGTAATATTAAAAACCACAGCAGCATTATTATTAAAAGCTTTTGTCTAGTATGAAAAGATAATAAAGATTATGCCAGGTGTATGTGATTACAGAGAAAACTTTAGAATTGGAGGTTCTAAATCAGTGGTTCTCAACCTTTTTAATGCCACGACCCCCAACCGGTTGTATGTTGAGGACTACCCAACCGGTCGTATGTCGAGGACTACCCAACTGATCGTAAGTCAAGGATTTTCTCTGCCCGGGAGCGTCGCACATGTGTGGTGCCGCCCCCTGCGCCGGCCAAGGTGTAGCTGGCAAGCGACAGAGACGGCGCAGGCCGACCACTGGCTGGGCCACCAGCTGGCCCAGCCCAAGGGAGGTAAGGCACCCGCCGGGCCCCACGTGTGCCAGCAACCCTCCCTGCGCCCGCCGGCCTCCCACCTCCCACCCCTGGCCCTCTTTTACTTACATTTTTAGTAGTTGCTCAGCAGGGAGGGGTGGAAACTTCCAGACAGCTCGCCTTAGCTGCAGACAACTTGCAGCACCGTTTGCAGAATGGGACTTTTGGCGGGCTCAGCAGGGCAGAGACAGCCTGGACAATTCCTATTGGCTTTTGAAAGCCAATAGAATTAGACTCTATTCAAGAGTGTCTATTCTATTGGTTTTCAAAAGCCAATAGTATAAAAGGGAGTAGCACAGCTAAGGAAAAGGGGGGAAAATGGCAGACTGCATTGTTTGGTGACCCCCGTGAAATGGTTGTTCGATCCCAAATGGAGTCCCGACTCACAGGTTGAGAACCGCTGTTCTAAATGTTGTTTCTCAGCCCCCTTACCACACTTCTCCATGGAAGGATACTGTAAAGCAGGCTTTCTGAAAACCATCTAAGGGAAAGGAAGGTACAAGAAGAAGGATTCCTTCAGATTCAGAAGTATCTCAAGCTGTGAGAAGCTTTATAAACCAACACCAAGATCTTGAATTGGGACAGCCAATGAACTAGATATAATTCATTAGTTACAGTTATGCTTTTTTAACAATAGAGAACTTTGCTTCATTTTCTATGTAATAGCTTTTCAGATTCTCAAAGCTCATTGTCATATAATCTTTTAAAGCTAAGAATAGATACGTTTTAATGATTTCTCTCAGAACTTATTTTGAGAATCCTTGAAATCCTGATTCCACTCTTAAAATATGACACCCAGAACTGTATGCAGTATTCCAAATGTATTCTTGCTAAAACAGTAAGACTAGCACAGTGGTGGCGAACCTCTCTGTGGGCACCCATACCCTCAACCTAGCCTTGCCTCCCCCCACGGCCCCCTCACCAGCAGGCCCCCTGGAGGAGAGACACCCACAGGCGCAGCCCGTGCAGAAGGGACAAGACTCCTCCCTCGCGCCCCGTTTCACGCAGATGATGCTGCGGGGCATGGGTAGAGGCACTGTCATGGCACTGCAGGGCCACCTGGGTGATCGGCTGCAGTGGGCTGTGGAGGCAGTGGGTGGCCCTGCGGGTGAGCAGGGGCAGGCAGAGCGGACGGGTGGCGGGGCGGTTTTTGGGCACTCAGTCTCTAAAAGGTTTGCCATCACTGGACTAGCAGAACATATCCATGAACACCAACTAGCAGTCAGAAGACATGAAAACTTAATTTCACAGACTTAACCATAATTTTAACTGATAAACTGTTGACCATCCTAGACCAAGTGAAGTCCGAAAATGCAAGAAATTTCTAGAAGCCCTGCATTCTGACAAATTATCCATCAATAGACACACTGACATAAACAATATCTACATACTGTGCGAAAGAGAAAACCAACAAACCAAAAAGAAAACAAAAAGACCAAAACACCTTCACACCAGCAATCAACACCCAGATGACCATAGATCAGGAGTGTCAAACTCAATTTCATTGAGGGCCACATCAGCATTGCAGTTGCCCTCGGGGGGCCAGGTGGGTGCAGCCTATTGGGTGGGCATGGATGGAGTGGATGTGGCCTACTGGGTGGATGTGGCCAGCTCTATATCATTCGTGTCAAGGGTGCCTATGAGGGCCTGGGCAGGAGTGGGACAGATCTGAGGGTCTTTGGCAGAAAGGGGTGGGACCAGGGCAGAGCCCATCAACCTGGATATGTGAAGTAGGCGAGGGCCATTTGCTGGCCACTTCCAGGCAATGGTGCATTTCTTCATTCCTCATAAAGGATGACACCTCCCCAGCATGCACCCAGGGGGTGGGGCAGAGGCGGCAGGGGCTGGTTCCTCGCTGTTTCCAGATGGCCTTGTGGGTCAGGGCCAAGGCAGCAGGGACCGTTCCCTCACTGTTTCCAGGATGGCTTTGCAGGCCACATGAAACAACTTCACAGGCCGCATCCGGCCCCTGGGCCTTGTGTTTGACATGTCTGCCATAGATTAACTCCAAGATTAACATCAAACCAACAATCAAGAAGTAAACAATGCCCCAATCAAAGAATTGCCAAACAAGCTTGCAGTAAACAGCCCAACCAAAGAACCTCTATGATCACTCCCACCAACACTGACAATCCCATTACCTTCTAGCACTGCTGTTACCTAGTTTGAGCAATGGAATGTCTGCAAAAAAACAACCAAGTTCAGAAAGCATCAAAGATCCCTCAAACTGAACTGAACTGAACAAATTCATTCTCAATTTTCCTTAAGCAAGTTATTCTCTTCTCTCCTTAGTTTCAATTCACACCTATGTTACTCTTACCAACCTGTTGAAAACATCACATCACTTGTGAAATGCTTAAAACGCCTGCAAGCTTTTGTCATAATATTTTAACAGCACTGTTAGGTATTTTCACTAAACTACCCACTGAAAACCCCAAATTCCTCTCCTAGTTAGTCACTAAGAACTGAGACAACACACATTATTTGTGAAGTTATGATTTTCCTGCCAGCACTTTACACCTCCTTACACTGTATGAAACTCACTGATATTTTGCTGTCCATTCATGCAGTCTGTTCCTATTTTTTCTAGCATATTGAAAAATGTGATTTCATCAGCAAACCTATTTTAACTGTTAATACATGCCTTCGTTTATAAGCTAATTAAAAAGTACCAGTTCTAAGAGAAATAGAATAAGTAAAAGGAAGAAAAAAAAGGAACAAATATACTAGCTGTTCACTGAACACTGTAAAATAACCGTTAAAGAAAATACAGAGGTATTCAACTGCTATTTTAATTTCAGTTTTTTTTTTCATAAACAGTGTCTTTTCAACTTGGAAATTGCAAAGAGCCATTATAAAGGAGTAGGAGTAAAACAGAAAATGGACAGGAAATGTCTATTTTTAATATTTAGATCTCAAGAATCAAATAAGCTTTATCTCACAATACTTAAGGAACTAAATGATACGGTGATGTACTATCTTTGCGAAACCTTGGAGAGGATTCCAATTCTTTTTGCCTACAACAGATTTTGGCACAACAGGAGATCTCCCACTTGGTTCTTTTGAGCAGAGGTACAATAGCACCTTCTCTTTATTGCTGCATTGGACTCTGATGTAGGCAAAAACAGCATTATTTGACTTACTCTACTTTTGCTTAACCCAAGTATTAGTGTGATATGAGACATACATGCTCCTAAATTCTCTCACGCTTGATAATAAACTGGGGCTAAGAAGGCTATTGCATGTCACATTTAACTACTGAGGTGGCAGTAGGTGCTTCTGTTTGCTCCATGTCAAAGATAAGAAATATACCTATAAAGTTAGGAAGAACAAATGTAAACAGAACTAATAGTTGACTCAACAAAAATCTAGAGACCTATATTGATTTGCAAGCAGAGAAACTACATTAACGTTATTATGATGCAATTTTACATTTGACTGCCATACTAGGAAACTGCCAGGGAATCATATGCAAACTATCAAATTATCTAAAGGAAGAATGAGGTATAAGCGTAGTAATCATCATCACAAAAGAATGTTGGTGACTAAGAGAGCAAAATGAGTAAGTTTCATTGTCCAATTCTAAATTATATCAATCTTCTTGCAATTGGTTCAAGCAAGTTTAGTTCAAGCAAGATAAGGAAAGTCTTTCAAACCAATTGAGGATTTCTCAAATATAGGAGGAAATGCAATATTCATCTACTTCCTACGCAATGAAAGCATAAAAAGGAAGTTTACTGAAATACTATTCAGTAGAGATGTCAACATCCCAGAAACTCTAGAAAATATTCTTTATTTACAACAACCATTAATTCTAGAAGATTAAGTTAAATCAGCAGTCTAGTTATTACCAAGACTACAGGAATACCCACTGAAAAATGGCAAGCAATAGAAGATGAATTGGTAAAGGTTCAAATCTAGCTTTGCCAACAAATCTAGAAAACAACACAATGGAAAAGACTCTTGACAAAATTATGGACAGCCTACCAACAAACAAATAGACCATCAAGCAAATCAGTTCAGAATTGCCATAAGATTCATATGACCAAGCTCAAATTATTCTACTTAAGAAATGTGAAGTTATGTGAAGACTTATTTCTCTGAAGACTCTAATACTGGGAAAGTTGTAAGAAAAAAGAAGACAGGAAGACCAACAGCAAAGGAAATGGACTTAGTTACAGTGATGATGAATGCATCCTTAGAGAACCTAAAGGACTACGTTAGGAACAGATCACCACATAGAAAACTACTGACAACAAATTAATGGCACATCAACAATAAATCAATCCCAAGCAATTCCTAATTCAGGAAGAAAATCCAACAGATTACGGTAGTAATGGGTGCATTACTGGGAGACTGAAGAACTGTACTGGCAACAAATCATCCTGGAGAAAAATAAATCTATGTGATTGTTAAGTATCGACACTAACTTAATAGTACATAATTAAACAATAATTTACATTGTTTTTTATTGTAGTTATATATTTTAACTTCCCACTAAGCAAATTTATTATATAAATATGTGATAGTTTGTAACTAAAATATAAGCTGAGAAAACTGCATAAATCTTTCATTCTGTGCTGCAAAAAATAGATGCGACAAATTTTTGAAATTAAAGTATTCTGCAGATACTCAACTAGGAAAATTAACTACATCTGATTCATTTTATATTGTGTTATATGACCTGTCTTAAACAAGTCCCACTTAACAACCTAGTTTCTCTTTTATACTAGTCCATCCACTATTTTAGTTTGATTTATGTTTCTTCAGCTAAGACTATGGAGACTATGCATAGGAAAAACCATATGATTTCACACAAGTACACATGGAATAAGACAAAAGGATCATTTGTATGAATAATCCAGTTGACTAAAGCCAGAAAATAAAGTGAGTAGTTTCTACCATAGAAGAAAACAAGTATTAGAACTCCCAAGATCTATGTATGTTGAGACTAGTACAGGCAGTCCTGGGCTTAAAAATGCCTGATAATGGACAGTTCATACTGAACCCATACTTTTTAAATATACAGACTGTTTTCAGTGGTTCATGAAAACATTGCATGGCTTGAGGAAGGAGGTTCATTGACTTGAGGAAGGAGAATACCATCTGCCATTTTTAACAATAGACAACCCATCTGTAAGTATGGGTTCTAACGTATATACCAGGGGTAGGCAACCTTGGCTCTTTTATGACTCGTGGACTTCAACTCCCAGAATTCCTGAGTCAGCTTGGAAACTCTCCCTTTCCCCTCAGCATGGCTGGCTCAGGAATTCTGGGAGTTGAAGTCCACGAGTCATAAAAGAGCCAAGGTTGCCTACCCCTCATATATACTAAGTCAACCTAAAGACAGATTTAGGAATGCATCTTGTTCTGAATCCTGGGGGACTGCCTATATAACATTATATTTGTAAGCAAATTGCTGTTTAAAAAAAAAGCACTCAAAAGATCACTTCCTCCATAATACTGTGTTATACAGAAATAATTAAAACGGAAGAATTCTGAAAGCGCCTCCCAAACTAGGTATCCAAATCAGTATCCAACAAAGTATCCAATCAGAGTTACTGTTTTCCTGCATATGTTCTGGTGTTATCTAGTTTGGATAATGAAATGTCTGCAAGAAACAATCTTCTCCCTTATTAGTATTGTTTTATTTATCTGTTTAAAGTTGGTTCATTTGATCAAGATTAAAATAAATATGTTATCTCTGGTAACTCTTCATGGAGTTCAACATTTTGCTGAAATGACAAGGCTTTAAGGATTTTTTTATAGGTAAGAGGTGGGATGTGGGAAGAAATCATTTATCGTACTTTAAGGAAGGCAACAAGTTACTAAACTTGTTGTGATGAAGGAATATATATATTACCATCAATGTGTGAAATTAGGCATTTTATAGAATGCCTAGGAAATCTATAGAATGCCCCAAATGAGACATCAAAATATGAAACACTTAATATTTCACGCATCTCCTAAGCATTCTATGCAATCCCAAAAAGCAAACTGGCAAAGAATAAAATACCATTCCAGCCTTCCTTGTTGCAAGAAGTAGGTCAGTACTGGTCTTTGTCTCTTGGTTTGTTCAGTAAGTTTTTTTTTTCAATTTATCTCAAATTGATTTTCACCAGCCAGAACTGGCATGAATCCGATACACAAACAGTCACCTGCGTAGTCTCAAATACATGCCATGCTGGAGTGGGTTATACAGACTGAAAATTGTAAATAGAAGTTCCTATATGAGAACAATATTACCAATTATATCTACATATATTGATCTATATTTGGAAGTAATGCAAAAGACACTGGATTTACTAAACAGTTTTCCCACAATACTGCTGCTATCCAATACTATACTGTGATCTATAGCCACTAAAAAGGCAACTTATCATCTTCATAGTGAACTATGAAGTATGTTTCTTTTAACTGAAAACAACTGAACCATAAGAACCCAAGTTTGTTAAAGACAAATCAACTTGCCATTTGCAAAGCTACATATTGCCTGACTCACCTCTAGGACAGAGGCCCCCAACCTTTTGGGCACCAGGGACCAATTCTATGGAGATTTTTCCGTGGACCAGAGGGGGGGGCGTAGTTTTGTGTGCTGCCTGCATCCTGAGGATGGGGCTTCACTTGTTTGCGTGGCCCGGTTGCTAGCATGCTGCAGCCCAGTGCCAGTCCATGGACTGGGGATTGGGGATCCCTGCTCTAGCACATAGTTTTAGTATAGACCCTGATCACTGTCCCTCAGCTAAGTTAGATTTCATTATTTTTACTGCTGTCAATCAAACAGTTGCAATCTTTCTCTCCCACTTCAAATTCTATGTAAAAATAACCTTTATTCTTTCTCTCTTTTTTTGCATACTTGGGCGTTTGATACAGAAAATGTCCTATAAGCAGCTTATGATGAACTTACAAATTTGCAAGATTTCCCAAAGATGCTTTTTCATGAGGCAACTGGACTTTCTTGTTTTTCTTTGAAGACGTTTCGCTTCTCATCCAAGAAGCTTCTTCAGCTCTGACTGGATGGTGGGGAATGGAGAAGTGAAACGTCTTCAAAGAAAAACAAAAAAGTCCAGTTGCCTCATGAAAAAGCATCTTTGGGATAACTATGACCCGGATGACTGAGAATCTTTATAGACATTTGCAAGATTTGTTTGATAAAGCATTTATAGAAGCATTTATTAACTTTATAACTTTATTTTAAACTTCCAAAGTATATATGAATGGTCCACTCTATTAACAAGTTTTATAAGCATACATTAATATGGCATCTTGATAATTCTGATTTTTGGAGACTGACTGTATAGGTTCCTGCAGTTTTCTTGGCACAATTTTTCAGAAGTGGTTTGCCATTGCCTCCTTCCTAGAGCTGAGAGAAGCGACTGGCCCAAGGTCACCCAGTTGTCTTTGTGCCCAAGGGCGGGAGTTAAACTCACATTTTTTGGTTTCTAGCCTTATGCCTTAACTACTACACCAAACCTAGCTCTCTATGATGATAAATATATGTCCTAGACCAAGTGCACAACTTTTTTTAGGCTATAATGCTTTTGAAAATTAGATCAGTCATAGTGAATCCAGTTTTATCCCTTGAGAATTCCGAATACAATCCAAATTTGAGACTTATTCTTGCCTACTTTTTAAATTTAGGTAAACAAAGCCTAGTTCTGTCCTCAAGGCAAGAGAAATTGGGCAGTTCTATCACACATAACCAGTGAGCAACTCCACATATGCATATACTGAAGCTTTTTATACAGAAAATATTTTTCCTAAAATTTCTATTATTCCAGTTTGAACAAATCATATTATGATGAAAACAAGAAAAAAGCTAGAAATACAATAAATTTTATTCAAATTATACAAAATTAAGATTATAGAGCTTCACAATAATTCAGCTGTACTCTGACATTCAGTATAAATACTTTTTATGGGTTCTACCCATAATTATTGGCTCTGAATGGATACAGGCAAATAACAGATTTATTTGTGGGGTGTTTGTATATTTTAAATAAACTTCTAGACAGCAATGCTGATTTTCTAACAAAAGTTAAGTTTACACAAGTTTAAGTTTAATTAAAGCAAAAATTAGAAACAAAGCATGTTCTTTCAACTTTTTTACTATTTCCATTTAAAGGATTTTTATTCATATTGAGCACTAATAAAAACAGAGGTAAACATCTTGTTCCACACATACCTTTGTTATTATTTATAAAATGTGTGTCATTGAAAAAAGCAAACATTTATCAACATATTTGCTTAGATTTGAATCAGTACAATTTTTCATATTGCTATTATGATTGCCCACGGATAGAGGCTTTACAATACTGTTTTATTTTCAAGGCAATGTGATTTCCTTGTGGCATTTGAATAACAGCTTTTGAGGGGGAAAATTCTGTATGCAATCTTCATAAAAGTCAGTATTTTTTTTTAAAAAAAAACCACATATTTGGGCAACAATATACCCCGAGACTATGCTTTAACATTTGTAGTTACTAAATCTAGCTTTACAGTACATTAGACATTCATAAGACTGCCAACAATCAATTATTGATCATATATATATATATAAATTGCTAACACATGTGTGTATATATAATATTGTCATTTGATCTCATACTGAGTTGGTCTTTCGGATGCAATGACAACAATAGTTAGAAATAACAATGCGGCCAAATACAAAGCACATTCATTCACAAATAAATTTAATTATAAATCTTGGCACATTGAGTTATTATCAAATGAGATTACTTTTCCAGTAAACACATGTGAGAATTTGTTCAAGTTTTCTTTTAAAAATGGGTGCTTAAATTAAGAATGTTTATGTATGTTGACTTGAGAAAGCCATAAAAAAACTTCAGGTTAACAATAGAGGAGGGGAGAAGATATGCTGGTCTGTAATAAATTCCTCCAACTATAGTTTGGAATGGGTGAAAGCTAGTGTTGCAAGAAATGACTTCTGTGCATGCTGCTGGTCAATTACTCCAAACTTTCAAAGGTACAAATCTTACATCACTGACATGCAGCAGAAAATCAGGGAACTGATCCTTCTGGCAGAAGAAAGTGAAAATCAACAATAAATTCAACCCATAACCTTCACTAGTTCTGACCAAAAAGATGTTTCCTAAGTGTGAAATTTGGAATTTTTAACTATCGTTTCAATTATTGGTTTCTTCATATTGTTTAGAATTTGGCCACAATCTTGTTTGCATTAATGAAATTATTACCTAAAATTGATATTAATCAGAGGAGTTGGCAAAAATATTTGGATTAATAACAGAAACATACCAACTAAGGATTACCCTAATCTTGAAACCCTTTTGCTAGCTTTTTTATAGTGCATTTACTGGAAAAATAAATATTAGAGACATTTAAAAAGAAATAGTACTAAAGGAATAATAAAAATCTTAGATATAGCTTACATCTACATTCACATGTATAAACTGTAAATTGTGAATCAATTGAACTGTTTTAGCTTTGTTTCCTATAAAACATAGATAATTTTATATGGTTAGCTATGCTTCGAAATCAATTCTTCAAAGATACTTCAGAACATGCAGTATGTTACAATGGTTACAGCATTGGATTAGGACCAGGAAGACCCATGTTCAAATCCACCTCAGCCAATGAATCTCATTGGATTACTCTGGGCCAATCACTTTCTCTCTCAAACCAACCTATATTGCAAGGTTATTATTACAGGAAGAGGGAAGCATACCACCTTGAGCACCTGGAATTTAAGAGCATATTTAAAAACTAAAATGTTTTGTTTTTGTAGAATTTAAACTAGCTTTTTTAAAGAAAACTGTCTTCAAGAGGCAATTATTCAGGCAAAATAGATTTGTACACTCCCAACTTTCTATGCTGTATAACAAAATTAACCATTGTACAAGATTACAAATGGTTTCTGCATATTTTCTTAAATATTATCTTTTTTAATAAAATGTGAAAATATATATTTTTTTATAAATTTAATATCCATTAACTTTAGTACATACAAAGAGTCATTTAAACCAGTGGTTCTTAACCTTTTTGAACGAATCGCCCCCTTGAGCCAATGAGGAAGTTGTCATCGCCCCCCTCCCCCAACATAACCTCTCAATCACCACATAGGAAATAATTCTTCAATTTATCCAAACACTTTGTTTTCTTTAAAATTGTCATCAGGACATATTGATGCAAATAATTTATTTCCAGTCTTTTTCCCATATCTCAACTGTGTGAAAAATTTTGGTGCACCCGTCACTTTATTCCCAAACTTCGTGATACATGTATTTCATTATTATCTTATTGATTCAAGACACTTAAATGTAATGGCCACTGAAAACAAAATTCAATTGCAAGAAAGTGAAACGCCCGAAAAGAAAAACAGTAACAAAAGTGTCCCCAAAACCTCTCACTCCATCGCCCCCATATCGCCCCCTTTTCGTTCCTTTGCCCCCACGTCGCCCCTTTTCGTTCCATCGCCCCCCTGAAAAAATGAAATTGCCCCCTGGGGGGCAATATCGCCCAGGTTAAGAACCACTGATTTAAACTGAACGTTTAAACTGGGGATAAGTCATTTCTTTCAACCTAGTTATATCTTCTGGTTTTGAATATTTTCTACAATGTTGTGGCCAAAATGAATTTTAGATCAAATACATAATTAACATGTGCCAGCAATAATTTGCTACATAATTATAAACTATAACCAACTTTCAATGAGGAATGTAATAAAATTCCTACAAAGATAGTCTATAAGTCCTAGCCTGAAGTTCCATTTCTGGATTAGTTTAATGAAATATAAAAAAATCATTGCTTTCTATTTTCAATCAGTTGAGGGACAAATTGTCTTGCGTTAAGACATAAAAATCAAAAGAAAAGCATTTTTCTAATGGAATAGTTGTGGCATTCTAAACTGAAGCATTCTACATAGCAATATACAATAATCTGGTTTTTAGAATTATTAAAATATCAAGCATTAGTTAGGCTATTTTCTACATTTAATACTTTGAACTAGAATAGCTACTGCAAACATGTCTTTAAAAATCACTTTGGTGCTTATATTTACAAAAAATAAATATAAATAACAATGTTTACAGTAACTAGTGTTCATATAACATAAGCAACACTAACTGCAGATTAACCAAGACCTAAATATTGCTTCATAAAATCTTAAGAACTAAAACTTTAAAAAAGTACCACATTCACCGATTCATTGTACATGTACAACTTATTAGTAAAATCTAACCTCAGTTTACAATTGCAATTTTAAAAGTTCACATTTTTTGTAAGTGACTGAAATAAAAATCTAGAGTAAGCAATATGTTCTGACCCAATCAGAATTCCCCCTTTTATGATCACACATTTTATACATTCCACAGTATTCACACTTTGTCAATGATATTGCCTCAGCTTTATCCATCCTCCTGTATCAAGCTGAAGTCATATTTTAATTCTGCTTTATCAGAATTGTTGAGCAGTTCACTTACAAGGCTTTCAATAACTATAACTCCTCCAAAAAGTACACTTGATAAAAGAAGCAAACCAGCTGTTCAAATAAGTAAAAACTGCTTTTAGCTAACTAAAATTAACCTGTACATAGAAAATACTGTCATCCAAAAATATATGACCTAGCATATATCTGCACCATAGATTTTTATCCAGAAGTCACTTCACTAAAATTAGCACTTACACAATGGACCATTTCATAATAAATATACTGATGAATATTCTAAGAAATATTTAATATTTTATTAAATATTTAATAAAAAGGGTAGTTGTTGAAAGTGCTGCTCCAAGAATTACCGTATTTTTAAATATTTTATAGTTTTGTAGCAGTTTTCCCATATACCTACAGAAGATAGTGTGCTTTCTTTTGATACAGATATAAAAATATCTGTATTAAAATCTTAAAAGACAAATTTGATTTTTTTAAAAAAAGCAATATTGTGCAGAGTGACTGCATCTATATTCTTTCTTGCCACAACTTACCATGCATTTCAAAATTTGGGGGCGGTATTAAGCTATTGTTTTTGTAGTAGTTCAACTGCTGTCTGAAGATAGATAGATTCCAAGTAATGGCATTAAGGGAAAAATCTCTTTAAATCTAATACAGGAAAAAGTAACCTGCATATAATTTGGATAATTCATAGCATTCCTTGTTACCATCGTATTGACGTTTAAATTCAAGAACACTGGATCATCTAGTACTGGTAGTTTCATTTTTCTATTTACAAGAATTAATACATTTTTGGAAAAGACTGTCTAGAGACCTGCACTACTGTACCAATATGCTGATGATATCTCACTATGTTATCTCTTTAAATCTGAACATAAAAAACAGCAGAGATTGATTGGTAGCAGCAAAAGATATGTTAAAAACAAAAGGCTATTTGGACAGTAGGAAAAATAATGACACTTTATGGGTTGAATCTTAACATCATTGTGTTTTCCTAAAAAATCACTTTTATGGTCTGAGAGTGCTTGCTCCTGGATTCTGATATAGCCACCAATGACTGGAATGTTTTTTGGTGTTTTTTATTTTTTTGCTCGCTTAGTTTCCTGCAGAAAGCTGATCTGGTCACTGTCACACATGATTTAGTCACATTCAGGATGGATTATTACACTGCACTGAATGCAGAGCAGCCCTCGGAATATTCAGCTCCTGAATAACAATAGTAAAATATAACAATTAGAACAGGTGATTCTACTCTAGCACCAACTATTGGAAATCCAATTTGAATTGGAGCATGAAGTCTGGCTGAGGATGTTACAAAATATGGCCTCTCAGGTACGGTCCAAATTCTAATATTTCTTCCCTTAAGGAACACTTGCAGAAAATACATATTAGATGATTTTTTAAATAAACAAATAACTAGCCCACACTTCCTACACCCATCCAATTGGGAGTCAAGAGTAGGAGCTCTTCTTCAGGGAAGGAGAAGCACAGAGACAAGCAGATATACGACGCCCAACAGCAAACTGAACCAGCGAAGAAAAGCTTCCGAATTCAAGGAGGCAAAAAAAAAGAAAAAAGCCGCTCGCCTCCCGGGACGTCTCCGAAGGGGCTCCGAGGAGGAGCGGAAGAAGTTTCCCAGCCCTCGGCCGAGCGAACGCGGCGTCCAGCTCCCCAACAGACCGCGGAAGCTCAGCCCAGCTCCTCCTCCTCTCCCCAGCGGGGCCACCGCCACCCGGCCCTGCCTGCACACGCCCCCCCTCCGCCCCTCCTGCTCCCGGGCCCCGCGGCCAGTCGGGCCCAGACAGGCAGCGGGGTCTCCGCTCCCTCCAGGCCCGCCAGGCGGACAGTCTTTTGGAGAAGCGGGCGCCAGCCCCGCAGGCCAGCCGACTTCGCTCACCCGTCCTCGGCGCGGGCTCCTCCTCCGTTCTCCGCAGCAGCGGCACTCGCCGCTGCCGCCTCCAGCCGGAAAGGCGACCCCTCCGAGCCACTCCGGAGCTGCCGCCGCCTCCCGCCGCCACCGGGGGAGGGAGCAAGGGGGGGGTCCGTGCTGGGGCGGGCAGCGCGGAAGGGGCGGCGGGGGAAGGCGGGATGGCTGGCGGGAGGGGGGGGTCTTCCAGGCGCCGCCGCCGTCACCGCCTCTCCCGACCTCGCTTGGAACCGCTCCGGCTTCCCAGTCGCTCCCGTCCCTCCTCCTCCTCCGCCACCGCCGCCTCCTCCTCCGCTCGCTGCGTGTCTCAGCCAGCCAAATCCAAATCAAAATAGTGTCACACAATATGGCGGCGCCTCCAGTTGGCAAGCCTCGCGAGAACTGGCCCCGAAGGCTAACGGGAGAGCGGAGGAGGAGGAGGAGCTCCCGCGTTGCCTCGGTGACGAGTTGTTGCCGCCGATTTGCCCAGCGCGTGCGGCTTGACGGCAGCCGGGATGCGAGTGGTGGCCTTCGCAAGTTCTTCCAGGGAGAGAAGAATACCAGCATGACTGGGAACCGAAAAGTGACACGAGATGGGAGATCTCTCTTAAAATATCTTCCATGCTGAAGTTAAAATCCGCTCCTCCTCCATTAACCTCTGGCTCGCTCTGAGGATCATCATTCAAACCAGGAAATGTAGCTGGAATTTAGCTCATATAACGGACCCACCTCCACCTCCGTATGCGTTACTTACATTGGCACCATTAAACTATCACGCCAGCGAGAAAGGGATCGCTGCGGAAAATCCCCAGCCTGGCGCTACCTTTATAAAGATTAGCTGAATTGCCACGGAACGATGGGCAGGTTTTCTATACCACAACCCATGAGAAAACATTTGACTAATTGTGGATTTTTATTTTTTAAATGCCATTCGACGCACTTACTTAATATAGGATAATATAGGATATTAATAATTATGATCTAGCAAGCCAATTTGGCAGCAAGTCCTTTATTCTGCTGAGTAATTTGAGAATTTAAAGCAGGTATTTCTCCTTAGCCTGAGGATATTTTTGCAATGTCAAAACTTACACTTGGGAACTAGTAAAAACAAATGATACCATGATCATTAGAAAATAATGGCCCTTTTCAGCAGAAATAGGAATAGGCAGAGTGAGTTACAATAGCTATGGAGAGTGAGCAATAATATTTATGAAATATTAGGAACTCTCCCAATAGATGCACAGGCAAAGCTTTGCAATTATTTTGGCATGTGTGCCAGAGGTGGCACTCAGAGTCCTCTTTATAGGCATGCATGCCATTGCCCCAGACAGAGGGACACGGGGCTGGGCTTCTCCCGTCCCCCTCTCCATAACATGCGGAGTCCGGGAACAGGTGCGAGAGCCGGGCGGGGAGAGGGGAACCTATAAAAGGAGCAGGTTTGGGTGGGAGAGTGAGTGAGCGGTCTTTGGAAGCAACCAGTGGTGGGTTTCAAATAATTTAACAGCCAGTTCTCTGCCTTGCCTTCCCTCCTCCTTGGTCGGGGTGGGCTGCTTAGGGGGTTGACTGGGGTGGGGGCAGGAGCTCCCGGCAAAGCAAGGGCTTCTTTCCAGCGTCCCAGGGACATCTCCGCCGGTGCCGATGGGGTTCCATGGCCAGTTTGCCATGATGCAGGATAGCAGGCAGGCTGTGGCTGCTAACGGATACCATCGGCCCCCATGCACTCGCTGGCCTCTGTGTGCAGGGGCCGATGGTGTCAGGCAGCAGCCATCCCAGCCCCTGCCTTGCCTTGCCTTGCCCCTTGGCAATGGCACCCCTGACCTACCCCCTGCCTCACTCTGCAGGACAAGCCTCCTGCCCACCACCCCACCCACCAGAGACCCCCTGGATCTCACCCAACCCTGCCCGGCCCCCACAGGCATCCCCCCATGAGTAACATCAATCTGCCATGACCACCACAGCCATGACCACCCAGTGGGCCATGCCCCCCGCCACCCCTGAGGGCACCACAATGCTGATGTGGCCCTGGCACTTTACGATAAATAAGTTGGTTTTGGGTTGCGGTTTGGGCACTTGGTCTCTAAAAGGTTTGCCATCACTGGACTAGACATTCCCAGTTCCCATAATCTTTCATCATACAGTTTAGCTTCCAACCCCCTAATCATCATTGTTGTTCTTCTCTGCGCTCTAAGAGTTTCACTATTTTTTTTGTATTGCTGTGACCAATAAAAAAAAAAGCCAATATTATCACTTCACATGATCTTGATACTATCCCTCTGTTGATAATAGCTAGGACTATATTGGCCTTTTTTGGCAGCTGTAGCACACTGCTGGCTCACATTTAACTGGTTGTGCACCAGGCCAATTACAAATTACCACCTCTTGCATAGGGGTCATTCATTTCCTTCCCTCAATTGCTGCCAAGAAAAAAGGATCTTAATTTCCAAACTTACAGAGCGTACCAAGTTGGAGAAGATGGAATAATGATGGGCTTTGGGGTGCCATCATCATCACCTTTGTTGAGGTTCTCTTTGCCTTCTTTAAAAGAGTAGCTGCAAATAGAAATCAAATCCTGCTCCCAAAATCCAAAGCATCTGTATATTGTCATGACTGAATTGGTGCTTGAAACAGGTACGGCCCTTGTTAGCTTTTCTAAATATAGTAAGCACTTACTTTGCAGAATGATGATCCCACAGTTTTGCAAGATAATGCAGTTAAGGCTGCTAATTTCCTATCTACCATTTTTGCCTGTAGTACACAAACACCCTCATTCATTAGGCTGCCTTGGAGCTTTCAGCTCTTTCCATCTGTTCCACTTGCAGCAATTAAAAGAACTAAACTCTCTTAAATCTCAGGGATCACAGATGTTTGTGGCTTCAAGAACATTATAGTGTTTTCCATTTGAGTTTTTGGGTTGAGGGAGGGTGAGAGATGATGGGAAAGACTGAGCTTCCGCCAAAGGACCCTTCTACATACTTGGCCGCAAATAGACTACTTGGAGCCAAGCAACGTGGAGCCTTAACTAATTTCAGCATTCACTTAAGTTAAATTATTTATGACAATCCCCACAGAGGCTCCAGCTTTAAATATATGGAGTTATCCGTATTCAATCTACTGGTTTTAAATGAAGTCCCAAACTAAAATAAAGGACTAATTGTTCGTAGTGGCAATTAACACAGTAGTTGGGAATGTAGTAACTGAAGCTGAAACCAAATTTGTGATCTATTGCAGGGGGGGAGGGGAACAGAAGGAGGATTTCTGCCATTTTTGAAGCCAGTAATTTATGTTCATTCATGAAGAGAAAGTTTTCATATTTTCACACAAGCAGCTAAAACAACACCATTGTCTAAAAATACGGCCAGTCACTCATACCAAAATCTCAGACACCCCACCACAAAGCAATGTGATGGAAATTTAAAAACAGGGATTCCAAGTATGGTATGTCAAGTTGACATGACAGCAATTGGGGGGGGGGAGAGAAAAATCTCAAGATTTTTAAACTGGAGGCTATGAAGGTTCCTTCTTCATGAAAAATGAACGTGGGCAACAATAACAATAATAAAAATAGCATGATTAACAGGTTTTCAGAAATTGCAGAACAAACATGTAGCCTTTGTTCCTGTTCCAGTGGCTTGCTCAGAACAACACTAGGAATGGTTGGATATTTGAATCTGCTGTCCGCACAGAGCAGGACTGTCAGTGCATTCAATCCAGAGCAAGAAACTCTTAGATTTTTGATTAGGCTAGATTCAATTTAAAATAAATTTATCCCCCCCACACACACACCCATCTTTGTGGGAAGTAAAGGTCAATTTCAGTGAGGATCAGATTGGTCATGACATCCACCCAAGTTTACTTAGTTTGAATCTTATACCTCTCCCAATGTTATTGCCACTGAACAATTCTGTAGGCTAGGGTTACGGAGTGATTGGTCCAAAAGAGTTTTCTCCACTGACTTGGTAGAGTAACAGAATCTCCTGGAAGCTTGATATAATAGCTCCTCAACATCCCTCTGCTCCCTGGAGTCTTGTGCTTCCTCATGAGGAAGGGTGGGTGCAATGTTCCAGGATTGAAGTTGCAAAGACAAGATTACAGTGAGAACATGGAACATAGGAAGCATGAACATGGAAAGTACAACACAGTGAAAAATGAAATCAGTCGACTATTGTACATATTGACATCTTAGGCATCAGCAAACTGAAATGTATTGGAATTGGTCATTTTCAGTAAAATCGTACTGTTTACGACTCAGGACATAAAAAAACAAGGAATGGTATTGTTCTCATAATCAGGAAGACAACAACTGATTAATATCAATTCAGTTATAGGGACAACGCTTTAATGGGATATTGCCTAGGTTTATGTTCCAACCACTAACACAGAAGAAGAGCATTATGCATTCCCTAGAAATAGAAATGAAACAGGACAGATAGCTTCTTAGTCCCCTGGCTGAGGAATTCTGGGAGTTGAAGTCCACAAGTCTTTTTTTTTTTTTTTTTTATTGAAAGTTTTATAAATTTTACAAAAAAGGAAAAATAATACAAAACAAGAGGCAACATATACAGAAAAATAAAACTAAACAATACATATATTAAATAAAAAAAAAACCCCATCCCCCAGCCCTCCCAAAAAAAAAAACAAAAAAAAAAACAAAAACCCTCCCTTCCCCCCCCCCTGAGCTTCCCAGAGCAGAATATAGGCTTAAAAAATAAAAATAAAAATTAAATTAAAAACTTTATATTTATATATATAAAAAATTATCTATGATATATATGAAAATAAAACTTATGAAAAAACTATATAATATTTTTGTATACCCAATCTAAATTGTATAAATTTTATCCATTTATCCCAAACAGCAAAAAACTTCTCTTGCGTTTGTTGCTTTAAGAAAGCCGAAATCTTTGCCATTTCTGCCAGATAAGCTACTTTAAGAAACCATTCCTGCAATGTAGGCAAAGATTCCTTCTTCCAGTATTGTCCTACTAACAGCCTAGCGGCTGTGATCAAGTTTAACATCAATACAACCTCCTTTGTATCACAATCTGTAACAATACCTAACAAAAATAATTGCGGAGTAAATTTTACCCTCCTTCTAAAAATTCTCTGGATATTCCACCATATTTTAATCCAAAATGCTTTTATCTCTCTGCATGACCACCAAATATGATAATAGGAAGCCTCCTTATAACCACATCTCCAACATTTGGGTTGCACGTCAGGATACATATAAGACATTTTTTGTGGATCAAGGTGCCATCTATAAAACATTTTATAAAAATTCTCCCTTAAGTTCTGTGCTTGAGTAAATTTGACATTTCTCACCCAAATAGTTTCCCAGGTGTCCAATGAAACTGGCTCACCAAAATTCTGCGCCCATCTAATCATACAATCTTTAATTAGTTCCGTTTCTGAGTCCAATTCAACTAAAACCCCATAAATTCTCTTAATGTGGGTTTGTCTTTGATCCTTCAGTTGCTTAATAAGATTTTCATCTTGGTCATTGGAGTTGAAGTCCACAAGTCTTAAAGTTGTCAAGGTTGAGGACCCCTGTGCTAGTCCATGGATTTCTTCACGGCTAGCACATTTTCCCAACAATTAAATGATACTATACATGAACATTTTACAGAAATAAAATTAATCAAATCAAATTATTACTATATAGTAATAATAAGAAGAGCTCAGTTATAAGACCAAATGACCAGGGGCTGACTGGAACAGATCATGAACTGCTCATGTGCAAGTTTCAAGTCAAGCTGAAGCAAAAGAACAAAGCCAATCAGTTTCCACAATATGATTTTGAGCATATATCCCCCTTTTTTAAGGACAACATCAGGAATCAGTTTGAAGTTCTGGATCTTACTCATGAGGAAGTAGAGGGACTATGGAATGAATTAAAGAATTGCCAGGGATGAATGTGAAAAAGGCTCCCATTGTTCAAGTAACAGACGAAAACAAACTGGCAGAATTTGCCAAAAAAGCTAGGAGAAGCCAAAGCTAGGAGAGACAAAGATTTGAAGAAGGAATTTAGCAAAGAATTTCTGAGTGTTATTAGAAAAGAAGCAGTATTACAATGACATCTGTCAAGACCTCATAGATGAAAACAACATGGAAAACAAGGGAAGTCTGACTGATGGGTCTTCCTGACATGGGGCAGATACCTTTTCTGAACAGAATTATACTCTCCCATAAAAATCAGTTTGTTGTCTGGAGATTCTTCTGGACCAGGTACTGACAAAAGAGAACCAACCAACATCGTTGGGAAGGAGGGCCTTTTAGCTGGCTGATAAACCAACTGTATTCTACCTAATAACACAAGGTACTTTCAGTATTTTGGCACAACCTACTCCACACTATTAAGTCAATTAGGTCCTTTTATGGGTATTTCTATGAATACCTTTGAGACTGGTGATGAATTCTGCTTTTGTAGAGGACCACAGAGATGGCCTTGGAGAATCTATAAAGAGAAGGTTAAAGAAACATATACAAAAACATGCTTTACGCCTGGGAAACAAAGTAAACATTAAGAAAAAGCTCAGACTGGTATAAGAAGGGAAGAGAAAACACAGTCAGATTCTGTTAATATAATTTTGAAGAACTGACACCTTTCTCCTGGGCAGGGCTCATATTATAGAACAAACTGCTACCCAGCTGAAGCAAGCCTGCTCATTTTCCAGACCTTTTACTCTTCCAACGTTTTAATATTTACAGTACCACTTTTTATTGCCGTGTATTTTCTTCTTTTAATTATGACAGTTTTTGGTAGCATTTTATAAACCGCCTAGAGCTATTTGTGTAGTGAACAGCTAGTAATTTACTAGATGATTAAATATTTTTGAATGCTAGGAAGGCAAGACCAATTAAATGTGTAATTGCAAAAACACAAGAACTAGTAAGAATGATCACTGCCATGTTTGCATAAGCGTATGTGGAGCTGAGCTAGTGACTATTTACTGTTCTTTTTTTAAGATCCAATTCTCAATACATTGCCCTTTGAAATTGAAGTGTAGGCTACCGGTACACTAAAACAAAAGTGGATCCTGTAAAAATTGGAGGATCTGGCACTGGCAAGCCCCATGCTCAAATCCATGAAATCTTACTGGATTATTTTGAACCAGTCACATGCTCTTCATCCCAACCTTCCTCCCCAGGATTGTTGCTACAGGAAAAAAGAGAGAAGGGAGCATTATATATATCACTTGGAGCTTCTGAAGGAAAGACAGGATATCAGTCTAACAAATAAATGACGCATGTGGCAGACATGACTTTGTTCATCATGAAATAAATACAAGTAGTACTTGTTTAGTGATGACAGTTGATCGTTAAACCAAGCAGTCACTAAGTGGAACCACAACTGTGCTTACAATCTTTCTTCAGTTTTCTTTTGCTTTAAAGACCTGCAAAGATTGTAAATGCAAGGATTGGTTGCAAAATTACTTTTTAGTCACCATTATAATGGCAACAGTGGCTAAATTAGGCAGTCACTAAATGAGGAATATCTGTACAGATGTATATGCAGTTACATTTAGTATAGTATTTAGCATAGTTTTGTACCAGCATATCATCTCATTTATAGGCACGACTAGTTATCAGCCTGAGGAATACTCACACATCACTGCAGCTAGCTATTAATATAAAATACAGTGGACGTGTTGTTTTACCAAGTAAGACAATTGAGGATCACAGCGGTGTCCACAAAAGATATAAGATGAGGGCCACGACAAGGCAATCAAAACTATGCCTGCACCATAGCCTGCGGATATTCGCTTAGCATCACATGGTTGGATTCCTCAGCTCACAGAGAACAAAAGGATTAAAAAAAACCCTTTCCATTTCTCCCTAAGAGCTTCAAGGCGGATGCTGCACAGATGCTCCTGGGGGCAGGAAGGTAATTGGCTTGCCAAGTTTTAAGGGCAAGTGATGCTCCAAAGTGCCAGATCCTGATGGAAGGCTTATTCCAATCTATGCAAATGTCTCAGGTGATTCCAACTACAGATTTAGGCAACCTATGCTCATTTATGTACACTATAAGTCAGTGATGGCGAACCTTTTAGAGACCAAGTGCCCCAAAACTGGTCCCTCCCCCCGCTCCACCCCTGCCCCACCCTGACCCCACTGGCCCACAGGGCCACTCACTGCCTCCAGTGCCAGCCGCAGATCGCCCAGGCAGCCCAGCAGCGCCATAGCGGCCATGCCCTCTGCCCGCGCCCCGCAGCATCAACGTGTGTGATGGGGCGTGAGGGCAGAATCTTATCTACCCTGCCTGGCTGCCATGTCCCTGGCTGCGCTGCTCCGCGTGGGCCACGCTCAGAGGCAACTCCTCCAGGGGGGCTGCTGGTGAGGAGGGGGTCACAGGGGGAGGCAAGGCTGGGGCAATGGCACATGTGCCTATAGAGAGGGCTCCAAATACCACCTCTGGCACCTGTGCCATAGGTTCGTCGGGGCAAGTGAATGGAGCTGAGAGTTTACTAGCTGGATGCCCTTCCTGATGCCTAGGCAGAGTTTGCAGCAGATATTTTCTATTTGCTCCCTGATAAACATCTGCCACTGCCTAGGATTGAACACTCAACTTTCCAAGTGGGAGGTAAGCATCTTCACCTCTAGATCAGGATGCCGCTCTGGCAGAATCCAAACCATGACCCCCCATTATTTTACAAAGTGACTAAATTAATGGAACACCGAAATGTTTTGGATATACTATACTTGGATTTCAGTAATGTATTTGATAAAGTAAATCACAACCTACAGTACATCTTGTAAGCTAGAAAAATGGATTCATAATTGGCTGACGAACCATACTCAACATGTAGTCCTTAATGGAACTACATCTACATGGAGGGAAGTAAGCAGTAGGGTACCCAAGGTTCTGTCTTAGGTCCAGTACTCCTCAATATCTACATAAATGATTTAATTGAGGGAATAGAAGGGAACTCATCAAATTTATGGATGATACCAAGCTGGCAGGAATAGCCAACACCTCAGAAGATAGACTCATGATCTAGAAGGATCTCAACAGACTTGAACACTAGGCCCTACCTAACAGAATGAAATTCAATGGTGAGAAAAGTAAGGTTTTACATTTAGGCAAGAAAAACCAAATGTACAGGTATAGAATAGGTGGAACCTGACTCAATAGCAGTAACTGAGAGGGATCTAGTAGTCTTAGTAGGTAACTACTTAAATATGAGCCAACAGGGTGCTGCAGCTTCCAAAAAAGCCAATGCAATCCAAGAGTGTATTAAGAGAGGGATAGAATCAAGATCATGTAAAGTGTTAATAGTGCTTTACAATGCCTTGGTAAGACCGCACTTGGAATATTGCATCCGGTTTTGGTCATCATAATATAAAAAAGATGTTGAGACTCTAGAAAGAGTGCAGAGAAATGCAACAAAGATGATTAGAGGATGGAGGCTCAAACATATGAAGAACAGTTGAAGGATTATCTCTAGTCTAGTGAAAAAAAGGATTGGGGTGATATGATAGTGTTCCAAAATTTGAGGGGTTGCTACAAAGAAGAGGAGGTCAACCTATTTTCCAAAGCACCAGAAGGCAGGACAAGAAGCAATGGATGGAAACTAATCAAGGATAGAACCAACCTGGAACTAGAGAGAAATTTCCTGTTAGTAAGAACAATTAACCAGTGGAATGGCTTGCCTTCAGAAGTTGTGAGTGCTTCATCAGTGGAGGTTTTTAAGAAGAGATTGGATAGTCATTTGTCCAGAATGGTATAGGTCTCCTGCTTGTGCAAAGAATTGGACTAGAAGACCTCCATGGTCTCTTCCAACTCTGTTATTCTGTCATTCTGTTAATCATCTGGTTTTCTGAGCAGATGAGAGGCAGAATGTGAAAATGGTACCTACACCCACAGATGCTACAGATAATGCTCTACCAGGAAAATAACAATAGCAATAGCATTTAGACTTTTATACCGCTCCACAGTGCTCTCTAAGCAGGTTACAAAGTCAGCATATTGCCCCCAACAATCGGAGCCCTCATTTTACTAACCTTGGAAGGATAGAAGGCTGACTCAACTCTGAGCTGGTCAGAATCGAATCCCTGTTCCTGGAGGTGGGCAGAATTAGCCTGCAATACTACATTCTAACCCAATGATAGCGAACCTTTTAGAGACCAAGTGCCCAAACTGCAACCCAAAACCCACTTATGCATCGTCAGGTGCTGGGTGGGTGTGGCCCATTGGCTGGGTGTGGCCCATTTGGTGGGCGTGGCTGCGGTGGTAATGGCAGACTGGGTGGGACTAAAAAGTTCAATCAATCAATTCCAACTTTGCAAGATCTTTTTTCCCCCCGCGAGAAGTTGAAATTGACTGATTGATTGAAACTTTTTTTTTTTTGCACACAGCGGCGGAGGCCTAAAGCGAAAAGGTTTTATGAAACCCAGCTGAAGGCCTAGGACTGGGGCGACAGCACGTGTGCCCACAGAGAGGGCTCAGAGTGCAGCCTCTGGCACCTGTGCCATAGGTTCGCCACCACTGTTCTAACCACTGCGCTACCAGGCTCATAAAGATCCAAGAAATGAGAAGATAACATCAATATTTAAAAAAATCCTCTTAAGTTTATCATTTTGGGTGGCAGCATTAAGATTTATTTCTTCCCAATGTAAACCTAGAAGCAAACATGCAACTTCTGACCAAATACTCCCAGTGTTGCCATAAGCAATTCAGAGAGATTTTTTTTTACATTGAGACATTTGAGCTTAGCAAATAAAATAAACAGAAATTTATTTTATTGCCTTGGGAGTAGATATTAAGATAAACAATTTCTAAGCCAGGTTCATTGCATCCCATCGCTGAATAATAACCAACAGCTCTCTATCTCAAAACCTTTGTTTCTTTGTGAACTTTTCTGTGTAGAGGAGCAGTCTAAAAATATCAGAAATAAAAAAGAAATAATGGTAATACTACAAATGTACATAAATGACCAAGATAATCTACATACCCAGAAAGGATCCTGGATACCTTATGTACCTTTTTATTCAAATAGTCCCCATTTTGTAAAGCCCACTTTTTTGGACAACTGTTATCTGTATCTCAGGTCTTCATGAAGCTTCAGCAACATCTGCAGCGGGAATCAGAAAAGGTAATATAGACCACCGTGTTTGCTGCTTTAAGAATTTTCCTAGAAAATTTATTAATTCTACATCTGTAAACTTCAGGGCTCCTCCCAAGCAAGCTGAAATTTCCTTTGCGTATGAATGGTGCCTCTTAGGACTTAAATCACTGAGTGTGCTGTTGGAGTAGGTTAATAATTATAACTATTGGCATGAAACACGCATATCTGAACATATTTTTCAAAGGTTGACCATATACTGCCTCCTCGTTTTTCACTTTAGAACTTGATTTATTTATCCCATTTTATGCTGCTGTAGTCAATAATGACTGAAACTGATTGAATAACTGATCTCCAGTCTCATTCAATCCAATTGATTATCAGTGTTTAACTAAAAGAGGACTCTTTTCTATTCAGAATCCTAAGTAAGCTATCAATAATCTTATCTTTGTCATCAATAAGGCTGACAAGACTCACAGTCCTGGACAAATCTCTCAAGTCATGGTGTACAATAGGGAAGAGCAAATGTTGGACTATCTCTTTATGATAACTATAGGGAGTATGGTGACAACTTTGTGTAGCTAATCTGTTGGGGAGGCCTGTGCAAGGAGGGGGGAGTTAATGTTCAAAATAATAATAACAACAACAATAGAGTTGGAAGGGATCTTGGAGGTCTTCTAGTCCAAATGGTTGTCCAGTTTCTTCTTAAAAACTTCCAGTTTTGGAGCATTCACAACTTCTGGAGGCAAGTTGTTCCACTGATTAATTAATTGCTTCTTGTCCTGTCTTCAGGTCCTTTGGAGAGTAGCTTGACTCCCCCTTCTTTGTGGCAATCCCTGAGATATTGGAACACTGCTATCATGTCACCGCTAGTCCTTCTCTTCATTAAACTAGACATACCCAATTCCAGCAACCATTCTTTATATGTTTTAGCCTCCAGTCCCCTAATCATCTTTGTTGCTCTTCTCTGTACTCTTTTTAGAGTCTCAACATCTTTTTTACATTGTGGTGACCAAAACTGAATGCAATATTCCAAATGTGGCCTTACCAAGATATTATAAAGTGGTATTAACACTTCACGTGATCTTGATTCTATCCCTCTGTTAATGTAGCCTAGCACTGTGTTGGCTTTTTTGGCAGCTGCAGCACACTGCTGGCTCATATTTAAGTGATTGTCCACTAGGACTCCGAGATCCCTCTCACAGTTATTACTACTGAGCAAAGTACCACCAATGCTGTATTGTACCTGTGCATTTGGTTTTTCTTCCCTAAATATAGAACCTTAGTTTTTTCACCATTGAATTTCATTTTGTTAGATAGTGCCCAATGTTCAAGTCTGTCAAGATCCTTCTGTATCTTAAGCCTGTCTTCTGAAATGCTGGCTATTCCTTCTAGTTTGGTGTCATCTGCAAATTTGATGAGTTCCCCACCTGTTCCCTCATCCAAATCATTGATGAAGATGTTGAAGAGCACTGGGCCCAGAACAGAGCCCTGGGGCACACCACTACACATTTCCCTCCATCTAGATGCAGTTCCATTGAGGATGGCCGGTCAGCCAGCTACGAATCCATCTGGTGGTAATGCTGTCTAACCCACATTTTTCTATCTTATCAAGTAGTAGGTTGTGGTCTACTTTATCCAATGCGTTACTGAAGTCCAAGTAAATTATATCCACAGCATTCCTCTGGTCTACTAATTTTGTTACCTGGTCAAACAATACAATATGATTTGTCTGGCATGTTCTGTTTTTGACAAACCCATGTTGGCTTTTGGAAATGACTTTGTTTGACTCTAGGTGTTCGCTGATTCGTTGCTTGATTTCTTTTCCAGAATCTTCTCAGGTATTGAGGTCAGGCTGATAGGTTTGTAATTTCCTGGATCCATTTTTTTCCTTTGTTGAAGATGGAAACTACATCAGCTCTTTTCTAGTCCTCTGGTAGTTCCCCAGTGCTCCAGGATCTTTGAAAGATATAGTTCAATGGTTCTGAGATCTCATCTGTCAGCTCCTTCAGAACCTGGGGATGTAATCCATCTGGTCCTGGTGATTTGAACTCATCTAGGGTGGACAGGTGCTCACCATTTTCTTGCCTATCTTAACTTTTGTTTCTAATCTGTTTTTTATGGTCCTATTTTTGATAGGTTGGACTGTTTTTTCTCTTTGTGTAAAGACGGATGCAAGAAACAAGTTAATTAGTTCTGCTTTCTCCCTGTTGCTTATCACCTTTTTGCCACTTTCTCCCACTAACGGACCAATCATTTCCTTAACTTTTTTCTTGTTTTTTTACATGGTAAAAGAAGCTTTGTTGTTGTTGTTGTTATTTTTGACTTTTATTGCAAGCCTTAGTTCATTTTGAGCCTTAGCTTTCCTCACTTAACTTTTGCAGGCTCAGGCTATTTGCTGATATTCTGACTTAGCTATGTGCCCCTCTTTCACTTTTTATACTTGTCCTTTTTGTCTTTCAATGCCCTTTTTGTCTTTCATTAGATTTCAAGTCTTGAAGAGAGTGCCATCAATTCAGCAGTTTTATAACTATTTTATAATTTTAGCAGTGCACTCTGAAGATACTATAGAGCAGTGGTGGCGAACCTATGGCACGGGTGCCAGAGGCAGCACTCGGAGGCCTCTCTGTGGGCACATGTGCCATTGCCCCAGCCTTGTCTCTGCCCATAACCCCCTCCTCACCAGCAGCCCCTCTGGAGGACAGTCGACCCCCAGCATGGCCCCACGCGGAGCAGCACAGCCAAGGACATGGCAGCCAGGCAGTGTAGACAAGACTCTGCCCTTATGCCCCAACACACACAGTTGATACTGTGGGGCATGGGCAGAGGGCGTGGCTGCCATGGCGCTGCTGGGCTGCCTGGGTGATCTGTGGCGGGCCCTGGAGGCGGTGAGTGGCCCTGCAGGCAGGCAGGGTGGGGCAGAGCAGAGGCAGGGGCAGGGCAGGGAGTGGAGTGGGTGCGGGGCAGGAAGTGGGGGTGGGACAGGGACGGGGCCAGTTTTTGGGCACTCAGTCTCTAAATGGTTCGCCATCACTGCTATAGAGAGAGTGCAAAATAGGATTGGAGACCATGACCTGTAGAATTACACACAAGAACACATCTTGTAGCTGACTGTTTCATCTTCATTGTATTACATTTTAAGTTTTACCACTTTAGAACAAAGGAAATTATGTTCAAGGTACCCCATCATCCTTTCTGCCCCTCATGCTATTCCTCAGAATCATTTGGGGAAGATGTCACTATTCACTGAAGAAGATTTTGAGATGGCAAAAAAAGTTCTCTCACTATGTTTGAATGAAGAAGCCCCGTGGTTCAGTAAGGAGGATAAAATGTTAATGGGTGATAAGCCAAGAATAGACTGCTTTTTATTTTGCCTCTCTTTTTCCAAGACAGGAATGATATTCAGTCTTGCATAAATGATTTAAGAATGATGACTTCAGGCAGCAATACTTAGGTAGTTCCTGGGCAACAGCACACAAGTGGGTTACTATTGCCATCTTTTGAGCTCTTGGTTGGGTTGTTGTTTAATTACAGTCAGATCTACAGCCTTAAAAATCCCTGATAGTTTTCCATCCAAGTATTAATCTGGACCATCTTTGCTTAACTTCCAATACTAGAAAGGACCTGCCAATGCTATCGTGAAGTGATAAAATGTGTTTTATATCGTATTAATTGTTGAATCAAACTTTCCAAATTACAAGACATAGTTGTTCTATGTTATTCTTCACTGTTTCAGTATTATCTGCAACATAGTGGCTCGTTCCTTGATGCTGCAACTTCAAGAGATATATTGGAATAGATTTTGAAGAGGGCAACAGAAATGACCAGGAGAATGGGAAACAGATCTTTATGGAGAGGTGGATATCTATATATGTGTATTATCGTTAGCTAACTCTATTGATTTGTCAGTTAAGAAGAAAAGGAAGCTATAGCTTTGAAGCAAACTTCTCGTAGCAGATTAACAAATGTTTTACTTTTCTGTACAATATTTATTTTCCCTCTTGAATCTTGCACAAGAATATAAATAGGCATTTGGCTGTGAATTTGACAAAAATTAAGATAAATCACTGGAACAGAAATAACCATAGAGAATTAACAAAAAAAAAAAAAGCAAGTGGAATCAGATTACCCAATCAGAAGACCCCAAACCCTTGCACATCCTATTCTGCAGCATGTTTATATCATCAACGAACAAGAGTATTTCTCAAACGTGTCAACTTTAAGTTGTGGGAATTCAACTCCCAAAATATCCCAGCCAATATATTGAGTAGAATTTCCCTTCAAGTTCAAATGATGCCACAAAGAGTTTTTTTAATAACTGACTTCTTTAAAACATAGTTGACTTTGAGCATGCTAAACAAGTCCGGATCATATCAGTCCTTGGATATGAGATCTTCAGGATATCACAGTATACTAGCCTGAGTATGAAAAAAAACCCCACAACATACTAGAAGCAGGCAGTGTTGTCAGAGAAAATGAATGAATGTGATGTGCCCATGTGATGAAGGATACAAGCTGAATTTCAAGGTGTCTTTACCTTTATATCCCATTTCTTGTAAGATGCCATCTAGGGTTCACATCAGAATGAGCCATGTGGATTTATTTTCAGCAGCTTAGCCATCTTCAGATGCTTTGTATCCAAAGGTTGGTTGAAAAAAACCCCCACACATTTCAATTAGATATGTGCCTGGATGGATCTTGAGGAACATCGGATAGGTCCATTTCCAAATTGCTTATGTAAAAACACCCACATAAACACATCATGACTTTCTACTGAGAAGGCTTATTCTTATGATAATCCTAAAGCAGCCTTCCCACAATTTGCTCTCCTCCAGATATGCTGTGGCTAAAATTTCCTAAATTCCTGTCAACTTGGTGATAGGTTGTTCCAGCTACCGTAGGCATTATGGGATTTGCAATCCCAGTTCATTTGACAGTACCAACTCAGGTAAAGGTTGCCCTAAGGTATTTCACATTTACCATTTACAGTAGTGGCCAAAATTGTGGAAATCTTTTGGGAAAAGTATATTTTTGAGGTTTGATGGCTAATAATACCACTTTCTTTGAGGGAGTAGTACCATAAAATTATATATCAATGGAAAGATAATTTAATCAAGAATGTAATGCAACAAAGTTTGTTCAATTATCTGTACTGTATTATTTATAGCCAAATAACCAGAAAAAGGAAGCACGACTTGCTTAGGTTGATATCAGGTAGCTTTCCTTCATCTGATTGTAGCCAATGAGCATGAGTGTTTAGAGAGCCAGTCAGGTGTCATTTTGTTTTGGCAATGAGGCAATCAGATCACAGTAGGATTCAGTTATTGATGCCATGTATTGAAGCTGAGAGGAGGACATTTGTCAGTGTGTTATGTGATCGCTATCAAGTTGGTTGGGTTTTTTTTTGTGTTTTTTCATTTAGTGAGCTTGTAAAACGTAATAAAATTAAAGTAGTGGTGCAAAGAGTTGACTGGTTGCCCAGAAAGTGATATAAAATAGTATTATTAAGTGAACAAGGCTACAATTATAAAGAAATTAGAAGAAAAATTGGTGGAAACTTAACCAAAGGTGGCATTTCTATTGTACACTTTTCCCAAAAAGTTTCCACAATTTTGGCCACTACTGTACCTGTAAGTCCCAAAGCAGCCAAGAGAAACAGAATTAGCATACTAAAGAATTCTAAAGAGATTTGAACTTTATTTGGGTATCTTAGGATCAAGAGAGGGAAAGCAGCCCTTGCTCACTGCAAAAAGAGAGAGAAGCAAATGGTAAATGCTGCTTAGGCTGCCAATCAGATTGCAGAGTCTCTGCAATAATTGTAGATAAGATCAGACTTTTCTGGCCTTCATTCAAAACAGGCAAGAAGGAGCTAAGCTAAAGAATGTGCTAAGCCCTGCTCTGCCCAGAGGAAATCTTGTTGCAAACTAAGCAGCCTCAAACCCATCCCTTCACCATGCCTGTGTTTCCTGGATGGTATGATTTCTCAACATTGCTATTGCAGGAAATTGAGGAACAGGCTTCAAGCTTGTTTCTAGTTCTGAACTGTGTCTCCCCCCTCCCCTTTGCACTTTCACTTTCTCAGAATAGTTGTCCCTGGGCTGAACTGGTGACTGAGCATGCAGCTGAATTAATATCAATGATACAAATGCAATCTGGTCAATTATTTCCACTTCCCTTTTAACTGGAAACTGTACATCTCCCTCTTCATATTAGCACTTTAGCTCATATCAGCACTTTAGCCCTGCTTACACATTGATTATTGCAACAAATAGTTCTAATGCCTACAGAGGCAGGACCTTTCTCTGTCGCTGTGTTATCTTGATTAGGTGGAAACCTATGTAAGCATAAAATTCGGTGCCACCATTGCGGACATCTAAGCCCACTTCTATTACCTTTGTTTCAAGTCGCTGAAATTTGTTCTGAGATAATGGATGGCAAACTCTTAAACACATTGTCCAATCTCAGTGTCACTGTAAGCCTGATACAGCCAAATCAATTAAAAATGCCTCAGGCAGGGACTGGGGAGAAATTGCAGGCAAAATGAATTGTAAGCCACCCAGAGTCATTGACTGAATGAATGAATAAATAAATAAAACCAAGGGTACACTAGAGAGAAAAGATATGGCCAGGGCAAATTGTGCCAGTAGGGAAAGGCCACTGGACATACATGCACATATGTTCCATATTAAATGGCCTGAAGATGCATCTCCTCCCACCATTGTTACATTGACCAATTAATTTTTGATTGACTTTCCTTACCTACTAAAAGATTAAATTATCTCCAGCTTTGTTATTATAACAAGTATCTGGTTCACCTATTTTCAGTTTTATACTTTCCAAGGGAATCTACTGTAAAGGATGGAAATAGATTTTATTTTAACAGCTGGATTTTATATTTCCAATGGGAATTCAGCATTATTTATTTGAGGGTTTTTTTTCCTTCCCAGCAAGCTCTGGGAGAGTCTTGGCTACCCAGTGCAAACTAACAATTCTGCATTTTGTAAGATTTCATCCCCAAGTATGGTGGCCATTAAAATATCCATGAAAAGAGACAATGACAAGGAATGATTGTATTTTACAGCTACTGTAAATGTACCTTCAACTAAAAAGAAAGTAAAAAAGAGGAGGGGGAGTACTACTTTAAGAAAAAATGAAATTACATGCTTGAAAATATTCATTTTTTTTTCTGGTCTAGTGTTTTTCTCCTGATGTCAAGCAAATATTTAAAAGCACCTTTTTCTTGCTGCTAATGTTCACATGACAAAGAGGTGCAGAAAATGGGAAGAGTATCCTTTTTACCCTTTGTCACAATTAATTGTTTTGATTGATGTGAATCAAATACTTTTGCTTTGCATTTGGAAACGATGCTAGCTGGTGATGATTCTAGCAAAAACTGATCTAGGAACTCCTAGCAAAAGGTTACAATGCATCTCTCCCCTTATGTTCACTCTAAGTAAACAGGACACTTTTTAAACACATGCAAGTCTAGTGGTGAAGAAGAATACTTGGTCCACAAATGAATTGAGCAAGACTAGATGTAGTTTATGCAAAGGCAAAAGCAGCAAAGACAAGAATGGTGGATGAAAGGTAAATCTGCCAAAGGATGAAGTTGGATGCAGACAGGCAAACTTTAAAAAAAATCTGGCTAATTCCAGATGCCTGTATGGAGATAAAATGGAGTGTTTTAATGCAAAGACATGCTTAATGAGTCCATTTCAGCTTTCACAATGAAACTATACAATCTAAATCCAATCAACTAACCTCCCACCTTCAAATCTCCAAAATATGTAGTTGACAAAACTCACTCACCCAATCATGAGAGTTATCAGGTTTCAGAGAAGTGAACCATCAACTCTCATAATTCAATTTCAGTAAGTGGTAGAATTTCTGGCAAATCAGAGGTGTGATTTATCACCACACCTTAATTTTGACAATAAAGCTGTTACTGAGTATAAGGGAAAAATAGGCTGAGGATAAATGAACAAAAGCATGTCCTGCAATTAGGTTGAGAAGAAATAGATTACTGTATATTATAACCTATGTTGCTGTTTGCAAAAAATGAGCATACATCCTCCAAATGGTCTATGGCAAGAGGAGTTAAGAATTGTACTCACTACAATCTTAAGCTGCTTAACTGCTGTGCATAAAGTAGCTGAAAATAATGCTGGTTTGTTTTTTTTAATCTCTTTCCAGATTTCAACCTCTTCCTCAATTTTGACTATAATGAAGGCCAGAAGTTCTATCTGGACTGTATTTACCAGGATCTCTAATCGGTGGTTTCCTTGCTTTTTTGCTCCTGCTGGAATTGTGGGTTGGAAGAAAGAGAACAAAAAGAAAACACCAAAGAAGGGGAAAATGGCAGAAGTGCTTGAGCCAAAATGCTACACTGTTTCTGATGTGCAGCAGAAAAAAGGGAGGCAGAGATTGCCTTTCGGGTAGGCTGGGAGCATGTAGACAACCATTTGAGAAATGGTTAGTGGCAGTACTGGTGCTGGGGCTATAAATGGTTGTGCATATCAGGTTTTAGCATCATGGATTCTCTTCCAAGTACTGTCTCACACTATTTTTTACTGCATTGTTAGAATCTTTACAAAAGGTGCCCAAGTAGAAGTGAGCAATCTGGGATAAAAGATCTTTAGCATGCAGCTAGCAAAATGAAAACATTGACAGTGTACTGCAGGTATGAAAAAGGAAAACTCTGCAATAAGGATTATTAGGATAGGATGACAATCAGAACTATCAATAATATAATTCCACATATGACAAATCAATGTGGTCATATTTTTATTCCAAATCTACAGTTATACTTGTTCCTGGGAGTTGGTGCATTGTTCCTTGGAGGAAAAAATAAATGATTTAGCTACATTAGCGGAACTAATCTATAGTTGTTTTAGCTTGGAAGGAAAGCTGTTTGGGGGGTGGGGGTGGGGGTAGGAACTTGTGGACTGTTTATAAAGTAATGGGGGAGAGAGAAATATTTCTTTCCTTCTCTCATAATGAAAGAAATTCCACAGTTTAGATCGCCCAGTTCTAGAGTGGATTCAGTACAGAAGAAGCACACTCACACAGTGTTTTTCAAACCTTTCTACTGTGAATGTATTGACGGCCAGGGACATTGATGTTTGTCAAAGGCAACAAAAAATTGAGGACGATTAGTCATGATGATTACATTAATTTTGTATACATAAAGGTATACAGCTACCTTTTAATACCAGTTTGTGGTATCTATTTGTGTGTGTGTGTGTGTGTGTAGTTGTGTGTGAGTATGTGTATGTAAAACAGTTTGAAATAATTGCTTTCAATATTTTCTTTGTGGCTTCCCCCCCCCCAAAAAAAACCTCAAACATCTGAGTGCCTACTGTGAGGAAACAAAATCTTTAATCTCACAAAACTTTCTTCACATTCTTGTTCATTTCTTCTCTTGGCTATTTCAAGACTCTGAAATTTAGGAGCTCCACAATCTGCTCTCCTATATATTTATTGTAATATTCAGCACCTTGTGACTGATGTAATAGGGACTGTACAGGTGAAAAATCAATTACTTGGTTTTTTTTATATAAAGATCCTTAAATCATGAAATTCAGTTAAGCAAAAGATAATAAGCACAGGAAAGAGTCATGGATGAGAACAGCATCAATGAGAAAAGGTGAGGGTTTTTTTTTTTCCAATACCTTACAGCATAGAAATAATTTACAAACATTATTTACTTCAAATCGCATAGATTCTGTCCTTCCACACAGGATTCCTTCCCTCCATTCTGTTAGAAGATCAGAGAATATCTGCATGCAGGAGGTCAAGAAGGGCAACTTCTCCCTGAAATTGAACCTCCAGATTGGCAGGAGAATCTCAATGAGGTTCTTGACCCTGAAACTTCTATCCTAAGTTTCAGATAGTCCCTATACTAAATCACATCATTGTGCAGAAATATTCAGAAGAGCCCTTTCCTTGAAGTGCTACCTTTCTGTGTGCAGATAACCTTTTGTATTGGGCTAGAATAATACTCAAACTTATTGCTCAAATAATCTGTGATTAAAATCCAAAAGAAACTCAAACACCTGGCTTTACTGAATGCATAGATTGATTCTTGAGGGACAATTCCTGCTAAATTCTTCCCTAAAATTACATATCAACTCAGACCTAATCAGCATTGAACTAGCTTTGGTGGGTGTGTACCAGGACCCCTGCAATGGGTGTACATGCCACAAATGGTGTGCACTGATAAGCTCTCAGAGGCATATGATCCAGCAGAGCTAGGAAAGAGGGAAGCCAGCTTCACTTAAAATTTTGATCGTTCTTCTGGATGTTACAGGACTGGGCCTAGAAAGAAAGCAAGTTTATCCAAAGCACCACTCTCAGACATGTTTATTACTGTTTCACCTTTGAGTTCACCTCACGGGACTTTATTTTCAGTCATATATTTTGGATTAATACACCAGTATTTGTTCAGTGTATATTACACTTAAATACTTTTATAGAAAAAAGGCAAGTGTTTCTGTGTAATCCTACAGAGCAACCCATTAAATGTAAGTCTTTTCAATCACTCTTTGAAATAAAGTGTAGTTCTCATGCAAACTGCAGAGTACGTATGTTTACATCATCTAAAGTGTTCTGCTGAAATCAAGTGCTGCCTGTATTTATCTTGTGTAGTAAAGTGGCTGTTAAACAATCTAATGAAAGCAGGGTTGAAGGAGAGGGCTATCTTTGAGTAGCTTGGAACATACAGAGAAATTAGGGCAAGTATATTCTGAGATCAACTCAGTTTTGTGGCTGTGGCTGAAAAGCTGAATTACATTACACTTTTTCATCTGCAGCTACTTGTGTGAAGCAGCCCACATTGATTTCCAGAAAACCATGGTAAGATAACACTTCTTTTACACACGACTGTCATTAACATTAGCAAGCAAACCACTGTGCTAGTATCTGAAATGATCATAAAAGAACTATGTACCTTGGGATTGATCAGAAACTACTGTGTTGTTCTAGCCTGTATTTAGTCTCTTTCATAATAGATTCGATGCATGCATATGTCTGAATCAGTACTTTAATATTCTGTTGAATGAGTTCAAACTTTTTTTTTCCTTTTCAGTAGCAATTTGTTCATGCAGATCAGTGCATTTTTGCCAAATGACATCACTTGATAATAGGATAATTGAGCAATGGATATCCCAGACTTGTGGAAAGTTGGAGAACACCATGGAGTGCGTTGCACGATAGGGAAACCCTTTGCTGATGTCCTCCAAATGTCTCTCATAATTCCAATATGATCCCATAAGCTTCACCATGGCCAGGGATTTTATAGTCATTATAGTCCAGCAACATTTGGAGAGCCACAGGTTCCTCTTGTCCAAAAGAACACATACAATACTAATTCTTTATTACTCAGATTAACCATCACAAAAGCCTATGAGTGGGTGGCAAAAAACTTTTTGTGTTGAAAGATCTCTTTACTTCCTTTTTTTAATGCCTCAGGACAGAATCCTGGGTTATGTCTCCTTCCTGACAGAAGTATCTGGAAATTACCATCAATTTTGAATCTTCTTCCAACATCTAAAAAAAGCAAAAAACAAAAAACAAAAAAAAACCCACATGTACACACACAAAATGATGCCCACAAAGGGAGGATGTAATGAAAAAAGACTGTGGAAACAACGGAGGCAAAATTTTTGTGCAAGACATTTGAATCCAGATGGCTTTTCCTAAATTATCTGTAAATTTTAATTACTGCTCTAATTACCCATTTTTGTAGCTCTCTGAACAGTGTACAGTTTACACACTTGTAAGGGGAAAAAAATACTGAAGAGGATAAAATGAATTATATTGCCATTCCAGCTGGTCTTTTTCATATAGCTTACTAATAAAATAGTGACTTAATTCAGGAGGAGCTATTTCAGAGAACTAAGTTTGGTCTATTTTTTCCTTTTGTGGCAGAAGATAGATATTTTCCATCATACTATTTCCCAAATATGTTCTTTGACAGCACTTTGTGGTAATTTGCTACTATGCAGCCACAAATGCTGCCAGAACATAGCTCAAAATATCAGCCCACAGGAGTAAGCTTTGCACTAGCTCTGTGAGGGCCACCAATCTGGTGATATCTGCTGAAGGCCCCATGTCCCAAATGCATACTGAAAAAGGAGTTTTGCACTGGGCCTAGATAACAGGGCAAGGGAGCAACCCTCAATTCCATTACAAAAGCAAAGAGGACAATGTAACACCTAAAAACAGCAGGATACTTTGAGACCAGCTTTTGTGTAGCCCATTCCTCTCTCCTACAACAGAAGAAAAACCCAAGACATCCAGGAGACGGTCTGTCCCCACTGCCCTGCTGCCATCAGCATTAACCCCCTGAGACATTTGCCTCATAGACAACTTTCTTTCCTGCCTTTAGTGGTATATAGATCAGTGTACCTCGGTACTCAACTGCTTCAAAACTCATTGAATTTGTTACTCGATGCATTTTAATGTGAAAATGTTGCCCAGGTCCTCATTGTTTATTTGGTACTCATCCTCATCGCACTGCAAAAGGAAGTAGGGGACTGCTGTGGACAGAAAGTCAGCCATACTGAGAAAGTTACTGACATAGGAAAGGGGACAGATAGAAAGTCCTTCCTAGCCAAAACAAAGGGTCATTTGGTAAGTAATATGGTTTCTTTGGTACTCATCCTTTTTAATACTTGTTGAGCCTCCTGGAACCAATTAAAGACACATAACAAGGTACCACTGTATGAGGAAGAAAGAACAGCAATTGCAGCCATTTTGTTTCTGTGATAACTCTGTACATCAGAGGACAAGGTGAAAGTCTGTTCCTTTGTTTGAGGAGTTAAAGATAAATTCCCGTTACCTCATGGATGACAGATGAACAGGCACTGATATAATGATTTAAACAACCAGTGATTGTCCTGTTGCTGAATTAATTGCAATATGAATAAAAGAGACATATCATCATAAAGGTTGCAGAGAGGTTTTGCAAAATTATGAAGCTGTTCAGCATCAAAAAAATATTTGAAGTTGAATCTTGTAGCAAAGGATGGAGATGGTCCTAAAGAAGAAATTGACAAAGAAACTCAAGATTGTCCTCCCTTGATTCTCTTTTGTGTAAAGGGGGGGGGAGACAGATTTTCAGGCTTATAAGAGCAGCAACAAAAAAGCTACTGGCATCACCTGTGTATCATGTCATCTTGGTGGCAGTATCAAAATAATATTATTATAGTTTTTTAATAGTAACCCTGCACATCCCAGCCTGGGAGTCAAATGCAGTTGGACATAAACTGATATCCCCCAGAGCTAAGTAACCACATTTCTGCTAAGTTAAAAAACCTAATGACATTTACATTGAGAATCCCTAGAGTCAAAGACAGACTAGACAGAATATATAAATTTTATTTCCAAAGATGACAGGCTAGATTCAGACAGGAAATTAAACAAATATGCAAGCTGTTTAAGGAAGGACTGCTTTCCTGGTGCCGCTGTCTTGCAAAATGCCATTTGGATGCTGTGAAATGAGAGTGGCAGTATCCACTGTGTTTTATGTTCTGTCTCATTCTGCATGAGGCCTAAAATATTATTTTTCTCCACTTGTTAGGCCTTTTATTGCTTAGACAGGAAAATTGAAAGGTAGAGAAAAATACATTTTACTACCTCATGTTTCAGTTAGCAAATACATTAAAGACCACTCCATATCTAATACTTACAGCCATCAACCCAAATAATTGTCCCTAAAGCTAATCTGAATGTATGTCCAGTCTATTATATATTGACAGATACTTTATTAACAGCAGCACAAAACACTACAGATTACTGTTATCCAGTTGAATATCCTATCTCAGGTAGTTTATGATGTTTAAATAATATATGTTTTATGCTTGCTAATATGGTAAGTGTATATATATTTCATATATTCTATTATACACAAACTATATTCTCTTTATATATATTATTTCATAGCCTGGCTTCCATAGCCTGGTCTATACTGGTTAGACTTTCCTCAAAGTGTGAGAAAAAAAATTGCTCCAAAATGTAATTTCATCTATGAAAATGTCTGCTAAGATATCTCCAGTCTCTGCTCTATAATCAATGTTCCTTGAGCTGTTGAAAACGAAAAAAGGTACAATCTGGAATTCACTTTCCCAAATATCATAGATACCCCAGGTTGTGACAAGACTGCCTCTTCTATTTATGTTACTTTTTAAAAGTAAAACTGCAGAAACAGAAGAAGCAAGATTAAATTACCAATAGGCAAAAAGAAGGGATCACAATACAAAAACTTGATTCAAAATTCCCTTTTTGCTGAGAACACAATTCCAGGCATAGCTTCCTTGCTTGGCTTAGAGATATCTGTTCCCTGCAGGAGCATCTGTGGACATACTAAAGAAAGTGAGAGTGTGATCAAAGCTTCCTTGCATTTAAAAGCAAGAAAATTCATGTCTTTAAACAGCCTCCAGATTGCTTATTGTATTTAGCAAGAAAATTCTTAAGAGCTTGCTCTTGTTACTTTTAATAACAAAATGGCTAAAATTGCTAAATGGCCAAAACTCTTGCTAACTTGAATCATTTTTAATTGATTGTTTATTCATTGTGCATATCTACAAATGTTACAATCTATTTGTATATAATTATGTATGCATGTATGTATCTAATATATACAGTACATATGTATATATTTCTCCAAATGTGATGCTCAGTCAGCATATTAGCAAGAAACAGCCTTTGTCTTCTTCCAATGTCGGTAATATTCCAGAACCTTTCTGGTCTCAATTGGCTACAACTTACTGTAGTAAGTTAGACTAAAAAGTTGAATAAACATCAAAGTTAATGGCAAGCCCTCTCCATATTGGTACTAAGTAAAATGCATGGCCATATACATGGTATCAACAGTATTCAAGATCAACTTGAAGGAGATTTTCTTTAATTTAACAGAGTCAAAGAAATAAAGATACTTTGGTAAATGTATTTGCCAAATTCTGCCTTCAGCTCAGAATTGTTAGTCTACTGTGAGTTTGGAGAAAACAATCTAACATTTCTGTATTTCTAATGGTTAAATATGTTATTTATATTCTCTATCTAAATTGATAACCAGCTTAAATTTAAAATTAATAGGCATTTTGTTGTTCTTCTCTTATATCTATGTTCTTTAGCCTAATTGGTTTTCTTCCTGTAGGCTATTCCTATGGCTTTCTTTATCCATCTTAATCAAGCTTTCTGAGACTAGTACGATATAGTATCTGTTAAGAGGTTCATATTCAGCTGTACTTCTACCTTCCTTTTTTATTTTTTTAAGAATTAATTTCTTTATATGGTTAAGCCTGACCATATTTTTCTAGTTTAGCATTTTCCAATCGTTCACACAGCAGTGTATTAAATTGCCATAGGGACATTAAATACAGCAGTCATGCTCAAACTGAAAGAAGCAAATTAAATTGGAAACAGATTTCTGAATCAGGTAATTGAGCAACTCTTTGATAAATGTGTCATCTCATTGCACCAAATGGTGTGTTTATTTCTGAATCACAAAGTAGGGTAGATAAGGCAACTGATAATGTTTTAAATCATCTCCAAACTACTCACTTCAGAGCCTTGAAACTGTTGCCCTGTCTCCTGGCATTAATTTAAAAACACCTCAAACCGTTTCTGAAGAAAGGAGCAGGCTAGGGCAGAAATGTGGGACCATAAGTATAGTCTCTGTTGCATTTTACATTTAAGCACATTCCATGCATTTCTCTTTCGAGGATAATGGCTGGAGAGAGAGAAGCTGGCTGAAAGGGCATTTAGTTATGCTGGCTCAAAGAAGCTTATTCATTTCCTTGGAATGGCTTTTCATTCAGAGGTTTATTAATCCCAACAACAGCCAATCTGTAAATGAATAGTTCAGAAGTCAGCTTCCATGATTTCTGTAGTCTCTGAGGAATCTGTTGGAGGCTAATGGTTCAGAAAACAATATGATGCAAAGAGTTCAAAGCATCTGCCATTCTCCATCAAATACTGCAGTGGGTACATTCATAACACAATGCTAAATTTCCAGGTGCAATGATTCACACACTCGACTTTCATCCACCTGACTTTTGCAAAGAGCAGAAATAAATAACGTTCAGCTTATTAGGATCAACGTAATTGCTTTTTAATAATAATGATAATAATAATCCCAAAACAACTGGAGCACCACTTGAACACCATTGGCATTGACAAATTCTCCATTAGTCAATTGCAAAAGGCGGCCTTACTAGGAACCACCTCCATCCTGCGACGATATCTGTAATAACATCAAACATCCACATCTGCCTATCCCAGGTCCTTGGTAAGGACTCAATAGGTAGACAAAATGCCAAATCCAGTCTGAACATCTGGCTGACTGTGCGATGATCAATAATAATAATCAATAATAATAATAATAATAATAATAATAATAATAAAAGATCTTAAAATCCAAACTCAATGGAGGAAATACCATAAAGGCAATCAACACCTGGGCAATCCCAGTCATTAGGTACACAGCTGGAATAGTGGACTGGACTCAAGCAGAACTAAAAGCAATGGATAGGCAGACCAGAAAAATAATGACAATGAATCATGCCCTTCATCCACGCAGTGACATTGATAGACTTTATCTACCAAGGCAAATAGGTGGGCGTGGAATGCTACAAGTACATCAGATGGTTGAAGAAGAAAAAATGGCTTTGGAAGAATATCTGAAGAACAATGATGAAGATGCACTGAAATTAGTATATCAGGAAGGCTTACTAACTACTGGAGAGACCAAACTGGCCTACAAGAAAGACCAAATGAAGAACAGAATAGAGGCATGGGAAGACAAAGCACTACATGGCCAATACATTAAAAAAATAGCTGGGAAAGCAGATAATAATAAAACCTGGCAATGGCTAAGAGCAGGAAAATTGAAGAAAGAGACCGAGGGACTAATTCTGGCTGCACAAGACCAAGCCTTAAGGACAAATGCATACAAAGTCAAAATTGAGAAGACAGCAACAGACAGTAAGTGCCGCCTATGCAAAGAAGCTGAAGAAACAGTGGACCACTTGGTAAGCTGTTGCAAGAAGATTGCACAGACTGATTACAAGCAGCGGCATGACAAAGTAGCAACAATGGTGCATTGGAAGATCTGCAAAAAATATCATTTGCCTGTAAGCAAAAACTGGTGGGATCATAAAATAGAGAAAGTCATAGAAAATGATAAAATTAAACTGCTCTGGGACTTCAGAATTCAAACAGACAAGCACCTGCAACATAACACCCCAGACTTAACAATTGTCGATAAGAAAGACAAAAAAGTCTGGATAGTGGACGTGGCAGTGCCTGGAGATAGCAGAATAGAAGAGAAAGAACTGGAGAAGATAACAAAATACAAAGACCTACAAATAGAAATAGAAAGACTGTGGCAAAAGCAAGCAAGGGTAGTACCAATAGTCATAGGCTCCTTGGGTGCAATCCCAAAACAACTGGAGCACCACTTGAACACCATTGGCATTGACAAATTCGCTATTAGTCAATTGCAAAAGGCGGCCTTATTAGGAACTGCTTCCATCCTGCGACGATATCTGTAATACCATCAAACATCCACATCTGCCTATCCCAGGTCCTGGGTAAGGACTCGATAGGTAGACAAAATGCCAAATCCAGTCTGAACATCTGGCTGACTGTGCGATGATTGAATAATAATAATAATAATAATGTTGGAAGGGACCTTGGAGATCATCTAGTTCTAGTCCAACACCCTGCTCAGGCAGGAAACCTTATACCATTTCAGACAATGGCTGTCCAGTCTCTTCTTAAAAACTTCCAGTGTTGGAGCATTCACAGCTTCTGGAGGCAAGTTGTTCCACTGGTTAATTGTTCTAACTGTCAGGAAATTTCTCCTTAGTTCTAGGTTGCTTCTCTCTTTGGTTAGTTTCCATCCGTTGCTTCTTGTCCTGCTTTGGAGAATAGCTTGACTCCCTCTTCTATGTGGCAGCCCTGAGATATTGGAACACTGCTATCATGTCCCCCCTCGTCCTTCTCTTCATTAAACTAGAGATACCCAATTCCAGCAGCCGTTCCTTATATGTTTTAGCCTCCAATCCCCTGATCATCTTTGTTGCTCTTCTCTGTACTCTTTCTAAAGTCTCGACACCTTTTTTACATCATGTTGACCTATAGTGATGATTACTGTTCAGTATTTAATTTGTAAAACATGGTTAATCCATGATGTCCACAGGACAGTCTGTCAAAATCAACAAGATGATAGATAGATGAACTACTGTGATGTAAGTTCTTCCCCTTTTGACATGCAGGTGGCATGTGCATAGAAAGGAAATGTGCATAGAAACAGGCTAGAAAACAGGAAACTGTAAGTTCTAGTCTCATCTTAGCCATGAAAGCCAGCTAGTCAACCTTGGGACAGCCACTTTCTCTCAGCCCAATTTACCTTACAGGGTTGTTGTTGTAGGATAAATAGGTGGAGTTATTTATAAAAATAATAGAATCAGGATACAAATGAAATAATCATGAGATATTTCTGCATTAGAGTTGCAGTGCCACTGTTATTACTCCTGTCCCATGTTTGCTTATTTTATGGATGTAAAAATCAATTAAATGAAGCACCTATCAATGGAAAATAAACTGTGAATCATGGCAATCACCCCTTTTTTTTAAAAAAAAAAAAGACAGAGTGCAAATTAGTTCTTATTCCTCCTTGTCTTACTAATTTATTCTTCCCATATTTAAATAGTAGGATGTCTTGTCCTGGTTTTCTTTAACAAAGACTGTTTTGGAAATCATGTGCCTTTACAAAAATCTGATTTGCCAGGGCTAAAAATTTACATGCCAGTGATTACTTGTCATTGTTGCCTTTCTTATAGTATCTAGAACACTTTGTACTCATAGACAAATGAGGCTATTAATGTCTTAAGAAACATTATTTCCAAAACAAAACCAGTTCAGTTTCCAGCAGGCCCAAAGAACTAAGCAAGTAATCCCTCCATTAATTTGTCTCTTTGGTTTGATTTACAGGAAATAGTGCACATTCCATATGGTTAGCACATTCCATATAGCAGACCAGGTTTGGAAACTTCATCTAGGCCAAATGTCCCATTGTTCAAACTGGAATTGTTCATTCATCCTTGTGTCTCTGGAATTCCTGTTCTAGAAATGGTAGAACTAGTTCATCATTGCTGACTGTATGAGTCTCTCTCTCTCTCTCTCTCTCATTGGATATGATTTTCATCCCTGTGAACTGCTACTGCTGATTTAGAAAGCTGGATTTCTCTGAATGCATAACGTGCTTGGTAAGCAACATTGGGGTCATCTTGCTTGTAACTTGGGGGCTTACTTTCAGATCATCACTGAAGTGATGCCACATCTTTTGTGTCAGTCTTGTTAGGTTTAGAAAGCAGCTAGACTAGAGAACTCTACCTAGTAACTGATGTAAGAGCCACTTTGGTGGAGTCATTAAAGGCAGTAGGCTAGGAACTTGGAGATCATAAATTCTAATCCAGCTTCAGGCATAAAGCCGACTGGGTCTTTGGACTGGTCCCTCTCTCTCAGTCCTAGGAAGCAGACAATGGCAAACCACTTATTCATTTATATTATCCTGCCTTTATAATTTTTTGCAAATAAAGTACAAATTTTACAAATATATACTAGAGCTCCTATTTTCCCCAGAATAACCACCCTGTGAGAAGGTGACTGACCAAAGTCATCCAGCTGGTTTTTGTGCTCTAAGGTGGGACTAGAACTTACAGCCTCCTGGTTTCTAACCTGGTGCTTTAACAATAAGACCAAACTAGCTCTTATTTCTGAAAATCTTCCCAAGCTGAGTCTCCAGGAGTCAACACTGATTTAAAGGTTTGCATGTGTGCACACACAGAGATATCTTGATAGTAATTCTCTTTAACCCGGTTTCCTTCAGATGCGTAGAATTCACAAGATTCTCAACCACATACCCATTTATTTATGATAGTAATGATATAAATTTGAAAATAAAAACATGGAAAGTCACAGAAAATATATATCAAATTATGCAGCATAGGAATAGTGGAAAAAATGCTGCCCACCAACTGTGGAATGAAACAATATAAACACATTACAGAGAAGAAAATATAGGTAAAAAGGGTTATAATGACTGAAAGAGACCCTCATATTCCTTAGGTATTCTAAAAGCAAATTGGGGAAAATGGGACGTTATTTAACTATACATGCGGCCTGAGAAGTGGTTTCATGTGGCCTGCGAAGCCATCCTGGAAACAGTGAGGGAACGGCCCCCATTGCCTTGGCCCTAGCCCAGGCCAGCCGGGAGCCAATGTACAATTTTGTGGTGGCCATCTATGCTGAAACATATTCAGTCTTAGCTCCACAAGGCCGTCTGGAAACGGCTTGGTGCCGCAGGTGCTTGAGGGCCAGGCTGGACGTTTGACCTCTGCTGCCCAGGGCTCCAGGCAGCCCGTGCCACCATCCAGCCCCCCCCCCGTATGGCCTGAGAGAAACAGTGAGGCTCCTCTAGTGGACCATGCCTTGCCACTTGCCCTGGTCCCACCACCTTCTGCCAGAGACCCTCAGATCTGTCCCACTCCTGCCCAGGCCCCCACAGGCACCCTTGACGTGAACGATGTAGAGCTGGCCACACCCACCCAGTAAGCCGCACCTACCCTGGCCACACCCACCCGGGCACCCGAGGGCAAACGCAATGCTGATGCGCCCTCAATGAAATTGAGTTTGACACCCCTGCTATACATGCTATCCTTGATCAGCACCTCCACAATTGGGACCAGCAATTAGTAATTACATGAAGAGGTGACTTAGCAAAACCATGAACTATGCTTATGATGTTGCTTCAGCTTTCCTTTGCTTTACAGACCTATGAAGATCATAAATGTGAGGCTGCTTTTAAATCACTGTCATAACTGTGAACGATCACTAAACAAGACAATTGCTAATTGAGGACTACTTGCATGAAGGACAATCTTTTAACCCAAAACATCTTTTCATCCTGGAAAATGGTGTTCTTGCTGTGATGACAGCGGAATTGGAAATGGTATCAGAGGGGCTGGTAGCAGCCCTGAAGGCAATTCTTCCTCCACTGACTGCACTGGCTGCTTTTTTTTGCTGCCAAGCTGCTTTTTAGCCACAGTTCCATACTTGCTACCCATACTTGGCTTACAAGAAACCTTGATGAACACCAAATATAGCAGAAAAGAGATGCAGAAGATAGTAGCTGTTTGCTGCCATCTAGTGTTCATTTGGAGATCTGGAGCCCAGATATTGTGTAGACCCACTTGATGCAATCAAGTTTGTTAAAGAAGTGGGTGGCAGAGGATGGGGGTGTCCAGTAGGTTCTCAAGCTGATTGCTCCCCATCTTCGAAATATTTGTGCTACTGGAAACTTCAGTAACTCTCCCAGCAAACCAAGCAGATTCAAGGGAGAAAGGTGGACATTCTGGTCCATTGGTTGCAGGCTGTTTTGAGCTTTAAAACTCTTAACTCAAGACCTTGAACCGTGTTGAGAACTGCAGTGGAAACCCCTGCAGCTGGAAGAAAGGCAGTATTGTGTGCTCTGTTGTCCTAACTGCAATGCAAACTCTAGTAACAGCAAGTGGGGAAGGCTGACGACTGAAAATAGCCCCTGGGCTTCCTAGGGAATCTGGTTTGGCAAACAGATGCGTAATACTGGAAGGGACTGTGAAAAAGGCCACGGTCTGAAAAATACATTACGTCATCTTGCTGCACTAATTCTCTTTAAAGGAAACAAAGAAACAAACAATGCATTCTAATGACTTTAATACTGCTTAATGAAATTCTGTCGGGTCTACTGCACTGTCGCCACACTGGAAGGGTAACAACCTGGAAGGCAGTAGCTCAAGGAAGACTGATGTGGATCATCCAGAGAGCTTTCTTTTGAAGTTCCTTTTAAAAGATGATCTCTGCAGTGCAGAGTAATTGCTATTATTTCCAGAGTCACTGTGAAGAGGTCTTGCCATTAAAACATTTTTTAAAATATTAAACTGACTCAGCCAACAGTCTGAACTCCACTATGGAAAAGGTTTTTCACATTCTTTTCTAGTTTCCCAAACTTTATATATTTTTAAAAATAAACTGCGGTGTAACATTACAAACACGCTCATCAAAACACTTTTTCCATTCTTGTCCCTTCCAGTAAAATATATTGTTCCTGTGATTTCTTCAGCTACAATTAATCCTTGCTGCTTTGTTTCACCTCCTTCTCTTTCGTAGCACTTCCCTAGCTTCAAACTCTTTTCTTTAAAAAAATACACCTCCTTCATCGAACAAGAATCTAAATAATATATAACGATTCTCCATTCTTACAATGTTTCTTGCACTGCGTTATATAAAACAAGATCCACAGTTCTCTCTTTCCAACAATCCTTTTTAATAGAGGGGGTTGAATATTTCTCCAGTTCTGACTCAGTCTCATGTGACCCTGCAAATAACTATCCCAGGCACATTAAAACTGCTTTTAGTGCCTGTTGGACACTTCCATTGAGTAACCCCCAATTTTACAGCACCGGTGGATCCTTCCAATGTCAGCAAAGATGCGTTTATTGATCTTTCCTCTGTAGCATCTAAGAGATTGATGTGAAGCTTTGACAAGTGATTTCCATAACCATTGTTCTTTCATACAACTGATTCAGAATGAAGTAACAATGGGCACCTCAGGTTTCAAAATAGAAAGGTTAGGGGTGGGGCTAAATTATTAAGTACAATAACTAAAAGGTGTTGGTAGGAGGAGGAAGTCCCACTTGATTTTTTTTGTCCAAGGTCACTTAGGATGCACAATGTGCTTTTGTGTCTTTTGGGGAACATGTATTATTCAATGTTTAGTCTTTTAGGATACTTTTTAAGGGAAAAAAAAATCCTGGCTTGGTTCATTTTTGTGACAGCCTCATCTAGCGCTGGACTGGGGCTTTCAAGCTTAAAATATGACCATGCAGGCCTTGGATGATAAAAGGCTGCCTTCACTTGCTTTACAGAACAAGGCTAGAGAGCCATGCCTGACATCGTGGTCGGAAAGCTCTTAAGATCATAATGAATTGCCTCCTTTTCCTATAATCATATTCACAATCTGAGAAAGAACTTTGCTATCACTCATCAGCTGAAGAATGGATCAGAGAAATGTATGTTCTGTTCCGTGAATCACTGAGGAGAAATGAGACGGATGTTAAATACCACAAGTGTACATTGCCTTTTATCTTCACTAAAGCTAATCCAGCTGTTTAATCTTATTTTGTTACCAAACAGCTGCCCAGAAGAAATGCAACCTTCATCCTTTGCTGACAAAGGTCTTGCTTTCTTCAATTCCTCTAGTGTAGGAAAGGGGAGTTTTTGAGAAAAGAATAGTATAACTCTTCAAATGGTCTTGCAAATTATCAGAAGTATAAATGAACTTTTATCTAGTATCTAGGTTTAGGTTATTATTTATGAATCTTATGTAATCTTACATATTCTTCTATTACTCCTTTTATTTACTTGTAAAACTAGAAATTTTTTCATTTTAACTTCATGTAATTTAATTTGTGTAAAATTGGAGTATTTATCAAATACAGATTGAATCCAATAAAAATGATTTAAGTTATGAGTGTGATAGAGCAATAAAAAAGCCCGTTTAAAATGTATGCTGATTCTTCCCCAGAATTCCACCTATTACAGCAAGTTGACTGGTAAAGCTACTAAAGCATAGATGCTCAACAATGGTTTTTACATGTTATATGGGATGGATTATTATATGCCTCCTTTGTGTTTTCAGCATCCAAGAATTTTAAAGTATAAGTGGGAATTTTTCATATTAAAGAGAAATTTCTTTATTAACAATATTATTTCATCTATATATGCACATATATGTCTAGAAAGGAACTGTTCCCCTCACCACCAATGAAAATCTAAACAAAATCCTTGGTTGACCACCATGCAATTTCCAAAGTGCAACATCTGTAAAAATGAATTTATGTCAAGCTTTATCACTTCTACTAAAGCCTTATATGCCCTTCTGATTTGTGCTAAATTTTGATGCCAAGAAATAATCATTGGGAAACTTTAATACAGAAACCTGTTTTTTTTTTTTAAAAAAAAAATGCAGTAATTTAAAACAGTTCTTAACAGGTGGCAATCCTGGCTGGAAGCTAAGTCAGGGTTGGGCCATTGGATGCTTAGTACCTGTAAGCTAATTGGGAAGTCTAAAAATATCTGGGGAGAAAACAATAGCAATTCACTCTTGTATTATCGCCAAGTAAATTTTACCCAGTTGCCCTTAGAGGCTGTAGAAAGAATGGGCTAGAATAGAGGTATTAAAATATCAATCTGACAACCCAGTATGAGTCACATTCTAAAGGATTCAATAATGTACTAATTAGTAAGCAGTGATTTCAGATTTTGGCAACATGTTTTCAATTATTTGGTAACTGGGGCTCCTTCTTGCGTAAAGATTTTCCATTTGCTATTTTTGGTATTGTTATGTCTATAAAGGTTCGTTCAAATGGTGTCTCCTCCTGGGCTAATTATATTAAGAAATGGATATTTTATACGAACATTACTGCACCAATCAGAGGAATAACTGCTTCCTGGAGAGCAGAAAAATATGTGCAATATGTTTTTTTTTTTTTTTATAAATATCAGAGTCAGACAGTGACTATGATGTCACACTAAAGCAAAGAACCTCCACCCAGGGTTTCCATTGAAGATGGCTGCTCAGACCTGAATCAGAAAAGGCAAAGGAAAATGAACTTGGGGCTGGACAGGGACAGACAGGGCATGCCCACGTGCACTTTCCTTCCATAGGTGTTACATAAGCCAACAGTCACAGGGCTTAACCTCTGGATCAATATTTCCTTCCCCTGCAAGATGTTTGGCCCCAATATTCTAAGACAGTGATGGCGAACCTTTTAGAGACCAAGTGCCCAAAAACCATCCCCCACCCCCGTCCCCACTCCACCCTGCCCACTGGGCCACCCACCACCTCCATGGCCTGCCGCAGATCACCCAGGCAGCCCAGCAGCGCATGGTGCCACACCCTCCACCCATGCCCCATAGCATCATCTGTGCGTGACAGGGCACAAGGGCGGAGTCTTGTCCCCACTGCCTGGCTACCATGTTCTTGGCTGTGCTGCTTTGCGTGGGCCACGCCCGGAGGTGACTCTCCTCCAGGGGGGCTGCTGGTAAGGAGAGGGTCAGGGGAGGTGGGGCTGGGGTAACAATGTGTGTGCCCACAGAGGGCTCCGAGTGGTGCCTCTGACATGCGTGTCATAGGTTCGCCACCACTGTTCTAAGACATGAAAAATCTAGCTTATCAGGCCTTGGTGAACCCCTGTAAGAGTTTGTCCTGCTCCCCCCATCCTTTTGGACACATTATCATTTGTTTCTTCATCTGATTGTTCTCTTTTTTATTATGTAAAGTGCCCAGTGTCCTTGTGGCTGGGCATTCTTCAAATCAATGTTTCTCAACCTCAGCCATGCTGGCTGGGGAATTCTAGGAGTTGCAGTCCACCCATTGTAAAGTCGCTGAGGTTGGAAAACACTGTCTTCCATCTATGCAATCTTTGTAAATCAATAAACAGATAAATCAATAAACAAAGTAGGTTTTAAGAGGTCTAAACTGAGCTAATATCTGTATTTACTCAAGATAAAGCCTGTCTGAATTAGTGCTGCTAGAAACAGCAGGTATCGGTTACATCTAGGATTCTGAGACAAAGAAATAATAGCTTTTCCCATTTTTGAAAACCCTAACTCCAGCTGCTGTCCATATCTGTCTTTTGCTTTGGGTGACATACATATTTCTGGACAGCAAAGGCAAAAAATGTAAGAATACACGACATAATTTATATTAGCAATGCCAGAGATTAATTTGGGGACATAGTAAGTTTTAAAAAGTAAATTAAAGCAAAATTGTATAAGTATAATTGGGAGGGTACATAATTAATTACATTTGTAGCTACAGATGAATGGGCCTAGCAAGCAAAAAAGGGCTTGAAAATAGTTCCAGCAGTTGCAAATATGGCAAGGGCGTAAACTTTTTGAGGAAACAACATCCTGCCTCATGGATAACAAATGGCATGTACTTCAACAGGAATCCATATTACATATTGCTGACTTTGAACAAAAAGTTCTGAGATGTGTCTAATAAATAGCTTAATCAGGGTTTCTATTGCAGAAACAGTACTTACTGCTCCAACTCCTTTTTTAAATAAAATTGTGAACTCAACATATGCACACACAAAGATATTTTTCCCTTAGCCATTTTGCTGAAAATGATAGCTTCCCTGTAATAAATAAAGCCTCTGCGACTTACATTATGGATATTATTTTTCCTAAACAGGATTTTGGAACACCACATTGTAATATAAACTGTTCTCTTGACCTCTTAGAAGACATCTTCAGAGAGGAAAAAGTCAGACTCTTAAATCTCAGAATACTGTATACTAAGATGGAAATGTGCAAGTTTAAAAAGAGATGAGTTTCTTTTAGCAAAAAATGTACTAGCAGATAATTTTAGACACTTACACTATCAGAAATTACAAAAATACTGTAGATGAATGTTGTACATCATTGCCATTATACATTGTTTAAAGTCAAGAGTTTTCTTTATTTTTCCTTGGATGAAAGTCTGATTTTTGATAATTATAAGCCATAGAAAGTTGATTTACACATACGCAATGTAATTTACGCAATTACAGTTTAGAGCAGTGGACAAAAAAAAAAATTAGGCACTGGGTGTGAGATTTTTGGCAGTCATTCAATATCTAACTTTCAAATTTAAACATCCAAATTGTGAGATTTCTGGGAGGACACAGAAATTTTAAAGGATTGGTGGAGTATTACTGTATAAAAATGTTTGCTAATTTGTGACTTCATGTTATGTATACCGCAAACCAGACCACAGTTATCTAAGAAAGAAGAAAATTGGTATGAATAAAATGGTCTGTGTTGTTTATCTCTCAATAGAAAGCTATTGATTCAAGATAATGGCATTTCAAAGTTCATCTGGGTGAAAAGACTTTGAACAAACCAATATGCCGCATTTATTGGAAAATGGCAAAGCTATGAATGCTACATTATTTCTCTGGCTTCTACATGCAACTTATTTATTCAGATCCTGTCTAACAATTAGGCATATTTCAACAACTGTATTTCTCATGCATGCATTATCTTTCTATTCCATTTTGTCCAAGAGTTTCAGATTGTTCACATGGTTGTCCATTGACATTCTGATTAGTCTGAGACTAGTGATTCCTCCAAAGTCAATCAATGACTTTCTGACTGAGTGAAGATGTAAACATGGAATTTACCCTATTCTAATTTAGCTGGTGTCACAGGGTTTGAACCTGGAACACTTTCCTTATGCCAGTTAGGATCCCTGTCCCACTAAACTTTTCAAAACATTATTTTAATGGGAAAAAATATTAGCCCCAGAATTATATTTAGTTGCCGCAATGTTTTAGACTATACAAAAGATTCTTCAGGCTTCTTGAGAGCACCCTAATAGCTTGCATTTTGATAAATAGGTTTTGCACTGTTAAACCATGCTCATGTTTTGAGAATAGGGAAATCTCTCAAGACAGTCATTTTGTGAATGTGCCCTTGCTCTGAATATTTCAAAGAAGCCTCTAGCTTAAAATGGCTGCCCATTCAGGCTTATATTACTGCATCAAAACATCAATAATCTAATATAAATAGGTTGACATAATTTCTGAACCAAGGGAATACACATTTCAGGCATGGGGAAAAAGATTTAATGACATGGTATCAGTAAAACAGCCAGGCACCAGGGATTTTGGTTCTTTAAAAAAATATTAAATAAATAATACAGATTACATAGTTATTGATGGTTTTTTGCTGACAGTGGCACAATGTATAAAAGTTCTGGTAACCACGAAGGGTGAATTCAAAAGCTGTGTTTGCCTACAAGCTATCCTTATTCTTAATAAGAAGATTAAAATATCAAAGATACAGTTTTAGGAAATAAAGCAATTTTATATCCATCATTTCAAGTTCATATTATAAATTCATTTTAAGTAAACTTTACTAAAACTCCCTTTTTTATAATCCAGTAATCCCTGAATTCAGGGCAGAGTTGGGCACCTGAATGGAGCTGAGCATTTACTGGCTGGATGCCCTTCCTGCCTCCACATGGAGTCTGCAGCAGGTATTTTTTCTTTGTGCCCTGAGAGAAAAACATCTGCCACTACTTAGGATTGAACTCAACCTTCCAAGTGAGAGGCAAGCATCTTCCCCACAAGGCCACTTGTAGCAAGTAAACTTTACTAATCTATTAAAACGATTTTTAAAAACCATTTCAAACCATTTTAAAAACTATTCACAAGTTGTAACTCTGGGCGGGCTACTCAGTGAAAAAAATGCAACACAGAGCCAAAATAGTAAAACTAACACCTATATGAAGTCGGCTGTAGCAAACATTCACTCTTGCAACCAATTGGGCTGATCTAAAATCTGGGATCCAATGCACAGGAAAAGCCAGATCTTCACAGCTTTATGAAAGACTGAGAACGAACGTTTTAAAATGAAAATAGCCATAATTAATAACAATACTATCCAGAAATTACCTCAGCATTCCTATTTTGTAAATTTCCTATGAAGATTAAAATGATAAAGATATAAATATTAGTTTTTGTTATTTATTAAAGCGTTGTGACAATGTTCCAATATAGTCCTGTACAATTTGTTTTGTATGCTTTTTTACAGTAAAAAGATATATTCACCAAATTGTCTTAAATATTCAGTTTTTAGATTAGTTTATATTTTAGAATTTAGCCATCTACATAATCTAGAACAGCACTTGAATCATTTGGAAATTCTACAAAATTCACTGAGAAATAACATATCAATAAACTTTCAACTTTGCTTCTGAGAAAAGATGATATAATTTGAGAAAGATCATTTTCCCATAATGGGATCAGCTATTAGAGTTGCAGATTCTCTACAGTTAAATATAAATGCTTCACCTATATGTAAATAGAACATTCTTCTACTGCAATATTGTATCAACTGAAACAAGTCCTCTGAAAAGAAAATGGTCCTTTTTTATATTCTCCATTAATCTTACTTTAATCTCGTATTTGGTATTAAAAAAAAAGAAAGCCAGCAACACAAATATGCAAAAAGACCAGACCACACATTTAATGTTGCAAATTACAGGCCTTTATTAAAATGCATGAAATGTATTTATTTTCAAATGCAAGTTTGGTAAACAATAGGTGAGAATACACAATTCAACATGAAGATTTTCTTAAGAAAAAAAAAAAGGATTCTTTTACTCCCCTCTAAAACTTGTTGGGAGTCTATAGCTTCTTTTATATTAATTACAATACTAGATCTTAAAAGCATTCAGTTTTGATTACTTGGCTTGAGTTATCAAATTCTACTACAGAATGAAGGCTGTTCATCATAAAGATCAGGTGACACTAAAATGCTGATAAAAAAAATACAACTGCCTTTAAAATACTTTCTAACCTCAGAATTATGTATGGATATTTTAGATAACTAACTGCAATGCAACTGTACCTTAGAAGTTTATACAGTATACTTGAGTGGGCCATTTCTTAATCCAATTTTTTAATTCAAAGCGTTTTAAGATCATTTATAAAACTTCATAAGGTTGCCTGAGCACTTTTGCCAAGTAATTTTAGCCTGAACAGCAATTATTCTCCATCACCTTTATTTACACTAGCTAAAACAATACCTTAGCTGTGCATGGAACAAAACAATAATTATTATCAATTATGTAACTACACTGGGAGGGCAATGTAGCACAGCTCCACTATTGATCATATTTCTCACATAGTGATATCAGAAGAACCCAACTGAAGTACGACCTTCAGCCAATAAACTACAATAAACATTTTTAGGGTGATTCAATGGAAAAACTTTTAACATTCAGACATGGGGCAGGGGAAGGAGGCAAAAGTCATATAATTAACTATATGACTCTAGTGTGAAGAACAAGCAGTGTGGAAATGTTAGTGCATTAAAAATAGACAGGTTAGATCAAAAAGTCAGTGAATAAGTTAAGATATATTTAATTCAAATATTGGCTGTTTTAATTTATAACCAACCTAATGTACATATATTCTCTTTATTATTTTCACATATTCCAAGAATTCATCTTTCTCTCTCACAGAGATTTACAAACAAATATGGCACTTTCTAGAAGGTTTTCATGGGCTGAAGGCTCTATAACAACAATCATTATTTTTGAAAAAAGAAAAGAAAAAGAAAATGACTCAAATGAATTTCTTTCCTGAGCAACTTAAAATTTGGAATGTGCTGAAAAGTCACAATAAATAAGTAAAAAAATGAGCAAACTTAAAATGTGCTTTTAAATTATTGAAAGTTCATTGTTTCATGGCAGATATATGGCCTGTTCTTTCAGAAATCTTAAAAGCTTATGTGCCAAATAAATTTATGAAGTACCTTTCTGGAAATAGAATAGAAGTCAAGTTGCTTATATAAAAACATACAACATTAACATCTAGCAAATAAATCAACTGGCAGCTCTTGCTTTTAATATTTCAAAGTATTTGTGGCAAAGAGTAATATTAAATAGCATGATAAAAATAGATTCTAGTGAAACTGCAGAGAAAGCAAACATGTTAAGTAATCCAGGATTCTTGTAGCACACACAAATTTTAACTTTTTTTTTAAACATTCCAGCATGTGAATATTAAATTGCTCCCCAAAAGAAAACAATTCCACAGTGTGTAAACTAATCATTACTCTTTAAATGTAATTTCACAGAAACCACTAAATATACAATGCAGCATTTTGGTTAAGTATTATTTCGAGCTCCCAGTGTATTTCTTCAGAGTAGTGCACTGGAACCACCTAGTGAGAAGATTTTTCATTCATGTTAAGTGTTCAGTCACAACATATTTTGTGTGTTCAAATCCTGCTATTAGCGTTGTAAAAAAACAGAATGCAACAGATATCCATCGACTCTGAAAAGGGAATTGGTTAAATGGGTGTTGACTAATACACACCAAAACAAGAACCAGTAACTTGGATAAATAGAACACGCAACCGTCTACTACATCTTTGTTCCTCCAAATGGTAATTTTTGATTATCAATAATAAATCTTGAGTATTACAGCCAGAGTACAAGTTGAGTATGCTGTTAAGAATACCTGCTTCTTATCTACATGCAAGAGTTAGGCTTCAGCTTCGAGAGAGAAAAAGAACTAATTGACATCTGAAGTAATCATAGCATATTCATCTTCAATCTTGTTTGTTAGTACATATCAAATTTTCAGAATAGTTGAGGCGTATTCATTATAAATTTCCACCTTCGGAAATAATGTCTTCAAATTAAAGCCAATTAATTTCATCAGTAACTAGTGCATTTACAATGTTACAGAACTGCTTTTTCCAAGATTCTTCCCATCCCATAAAGTTCTTATTCCCCTTTTATGGGTATTTTGCTTATTATCAAAACTGCTATGGAAAAAGGGATCGCCTTCAAATAAAAAAGAATATCCCGTATTTTCCCCTGTAGCCTAAGTTTAAAATCCATTAATATTAATTATCCTCTTCAATTATACTCAACTTCAGCACTGTACTGATATTTAATGATACTCACCTTCTTTAATTCCAAACATGTAACAACTCTCCTTGTTGCCAGCCAATTATTGGAAACACAGATCTAATTGGGAATCACTGAAGTTGTAGTCCAATATATCTAGAGCATGCTAGACTGCAGAAAACTCATTAATTAGGTTGCTTCATCTTCCTATTATGACTGTTGGTAATAGCCTGGTTGCATCTTTCCAAATGGTATTAGTAGCAATGGATAATTTTGTTATTTTAGAATGACAGTATTCCTTATTCAGGCAATGACAAATCTCTTATATCATGCTATTATTTCAATCTGCTCAAATAAAACTGTAATAGGTCAAATTAAATGCTACATCAGGCAAGCTAATTTTGTGAAAATTGCAAATGACCAACGAGGTGATATATATATATATATATATATATATATATCATTCTGCAAAAAGAAGGTACCATATACAAAAATATTGTACAACATCAATGTTATTTCTGATGAAACAAGAGATGATATACTTAAAAGTATGTTCTAACTACAATAATTCTATGGAGCTAAGGAAACAAACAAACAAAATATTTCAACAAATACACTTTTTCAGAAAGGCTTCTATCAGTTCAATCTAAGGGAAATGTCTTTTTAAATGCTGCTTTCACTCACTTTCTTCAGATTTTTATTAGCATTTTTAAACAATTTGGAATCAGTCTTGCATCACCTTTTATAAATATCTTCTAACCACTTTTCATCATCTTGCTCCTCATCTTCTGTTACTGGCTCTTCAGTTTCTAGGGGAGAAGGAATGGCAAATTCTGGCCTAGGAGAAGAGTTACCATTTGAGGATCTTAATCCAAACTTGCGTTTTAGCAGGTGGAACTGCTCTTTGACATAGTAGTAGAATTCATATTCATATCTCATGCGCTGGTACAAGATCTGGATGGATTCTGTTGAAGGGACGGTTTTTTTCACTGTCACAGTTAGATTGCCAAGCTTCCTATGCTCTGTAAGACATTTGCATAAAGAGGAATTTATGTCAAGACAATTACTTTCTGAATTACTAACATGCCCTCTGGAAGGAAGGAAATGAGCCTGCAAATATCTCAACGTTAAATAAAAAAAATATTTGTATTTTTATTTAGCATAATCTAAGCAAAACATTACTGCAAGGTTCTAAATAAGAGATGGTATTTCAAATATTCTAACATAAATAGAATCCAGACATTTAACCATGACTCCAGAATTTTCACAATGAATAAATCCAAGAGAAAACTAAAATTCACAACTCTTAAGTTGTGTCGATGAGATTACAAAGATCAAATGTAATCAGGGTTAAACAGGATAGACGGACAGACAGTAGATAGACAGAGATGGATGGACAGACAGACAGAGTAAAAAGTTCATCATAACAATTTAAGTCCTACAATTTCATCTTCACTGGGAACATATCTTAATGTGGAACCAACGTACAAAACTGAAAGTGTTTATAACAGAGAAAAACAAGAAATGATAATTGCAATGTGACTGTATTCTGCTGGAATCCTCTATTCATTTCTTATCTTCATTCATTTATATATTTTTGGGAAGAAAATCAATCACTAAATCCTTTTAATGCAGCATATTATATGTTTTATCCAATATGAAACGAACTAAATCAGTGGTTCTCAACCTGTGGGTCAGGACCCCATTTGGGGTCGAACGACCATTTCACGGGGGTTGCCAAACAACGCAGTCCGCTATTTTTTCCCCTTTTCCTTAGCTGTGCTACTCCCTTTTATTCTATTGGCTTTTGAAAGCCAATAGAATAGACTCTCTTGAATAGAGTCTAATTCTATTGGCTTTCAAAAGCCAATAGGAATTGTCCAGGCTGTCTCTGCCCTGCTGAGCCCGCCAAAAGTCCCATTCTGCAAATGGTGCTGCAACAGTTGAGTAGTCCTCGACTTAGGACCGGTTGAGTAGTCCTCGACTTATGACCGGTTGGGGGTCGCGGCATTAAAAAGGTTGAGAACCACTGAACTAAATGGTATGTGCAATCAGTTTCCTTTTCCTCCTTAATCCATGAAAGCCCAACCTATTGTCTTCCAAAAATTTAAAGTAGCATCTCAAGAGCCTCCCAAAAATTTTTGACCTGTTTTTTTAGCCATGCCTTCAATCAAAATTAACCTGTCCAATCTGCGTGTCAGGAGAAAACTGCTGGTGATTCTCCATTTTTGTAAATTATACAATGCAAGCAAGCACTGATTTTTGATGGCCTACATTATGTAATACCTTCTCTGGAGAAAACTGGCTTGTCCCTGCAGCTTTAGGATTCATATTTTAGAAAACAGAGTTACTCAGAAGAAGGTGACAGTGAGTGATAGGTTCCCCAAGATTGCTTGATTTTATGTTTGATTTTTTTTATAGTTTTAAGTTTTAATTTTACTTTTACTATGGATGTTTTAATTAATGTCTTGTTTATTGTTGCTCTTAATTACTATAAAGTTCTGAAAATCTGATCGATTACAGTAAATATTTTCATAACTTAAAACAAGCACACAAAAAGCTAACAGATGGAAATTATTACAGGAATCCTTGATTTATGACTACAATTGGGCTTGGAATGTTGATTATAAATTACAATTGAGGTGGTCGTTACTACTGTTTTTTATGACAGTCATAAAGTGAGACATCATGGTCAAATGTCCCATCCAGTCATTAAACTAATCCAGCATATGCAATGGATATTTTTGCCATTTTCTTCTAGAAAACTACAAAAGAGGCACAAATTACATTTACATCAGGAGTCCCCAACCCCCAGTTTGCAGCCCATTCAGAACCAGGTCGCAGAAGTAGTGGGCATATGCGTGCATGTGTGCACATTTGTGAAACAGTGCATGTGCACGAAAACATCCCCTGTCCCCCTGCCAATGCCACCCGTCCGCCTAGCTGGAAAGGTTGGAGACCTCTGGTTTACATGACTGTGAGATGCTGCAATTGGTTGTAAATGCGAGCTGGCTGCCAAGCAACAAAATGCGGTCATGTGACCGTTTGAGGATATTGACACAGTGCAACATTTTATGATAGTCAGCAGTGCTTTACAGCCCATAAAACACTTTTTCCAAGGCCCTGTAATTTCAACTAGTAGTTAAGCAACTGGTTATTAAGTGAGGACTACCTATAAACAAATGGGGAGAAATTATTTCAATCAACTAAATTAAAATAGTATTATTTTTTGTCCTGTCCCCATCTAGTTTCGGAATATGACTCCTTGCACAAAGCCTTCTGCATTCCTACTTTAAATCTGAGACTATGACTCAACAGTTTTGGAACATTATGTTTGTATTACAGATAACAAGGAATTTTTTTGTGGGATGGCAAGATGAAGGATTCAACCTTTTAAACCTCATTTCCTCCAGCACTAAATCCTTGCCAGCTGCCTCTACACAAAGCGAGAACTATTAGGAATGTAGCACCCTGTGTATCACCTTTCGAAGGATAAGCTATGTATAATATTATTCACTGCTACAGATTTTAAATACCAGCTGCTGAAGCAACACTTACCTGGAACCATTATGTGAAAGATGGATTTCAATCTTTTTTTTCCTGATCATACATGTATTGGAACTGGGGAAGTGGCATTGATACTGCCTGCACTGAAAGGAAAGGAACCTATCTGAGACTCTACTTGACCCTTTGATTTGTCTTTAGATGGTGCTGTTGATATTATTTTGGACCTTCTTTTCTTTATCTCCAGTTGTGACCCTGGCTGGGCATCCCAGTGTAAATGTTGAGATCGACAAGCTATATCTTGTACAGGCATTTATTTACAAGAGCTCCTGCTGGCTCATGAGCTTGTGCATGTCATCTTACCAATTTCCCACATCAGATTCTACCGTGTTATTTCCCCCAAGTACTATATAGGTCAGTCTTGATTCTGACAGAGGTTCCAGTGGTAGTAAAAGATTAAAATGTGCCAGGTCATTGTCCTAATATGATTGCTTGATCCAGGTCCACATTATGTTTAAAACCATTCAGTGTAAAACATGTGACTATATAATTTAGTTTGCCTCTGAAACAGCCTCATAGGAGAGTAAGTGGAGTGAATTAACTATCAAATACTCTGGCTGTTCATCTATACTAGCTTGCTTTTCTAGGAAGAATAAACAACAATGAAAAACTGCCTAGCCTCACTGCACTAAAATCCTCATCCTCCATCATGACTGACGTTAATTTGCCATTATAGATTTGAGCCTAATTAACCAAATCACAACCTCTGTCATGGTGCTGATCTCCACCTTCTCATTTTGTTTATACAACTATGTATTTTCTTTAAATAACTCTTTTAATAAAAAATCCTACGTAACTCTCAAACCTGTTTTTTGAACTTACCAACCCAACTCATCTATGAAATGTGTACAATGAAAAAAAAAATGATGCCTGTTTGGCTCCATGCCAGACCAAACATATTAAAAATGCTGTGTAAACTCAGCTGCTTCAGTTGAAGACAGGAAAGCCATACTTTATATGACCTTCTAGACAGGTTGCCATATGGAGGGCAGCAAACTGTGGGCGATTTATTTTAGAAAGCTTTATTTTGTCTTACAGTATCTGCTTTGGCTTTTTATTACTTAAGTCAACCAAAGCTCAGTTTGCACGTTTGATAAAATCTATGCTAAAAATAACAAAGCAGAAAAAAATAAGGCAAAACAATCATAAACATTTGCCATGTGAAGCAAAACTCCAAATTTCCTTTTATCTATCTAAAAGCAATGGAAAACCAAAAGTAATGCTTTGCTAAGTATATATTCTGTATATTTTTCTAAACAGACTTTTTTTTTAAAAAAGCCCAAAGTACTTACAACTCTGTGAACCACTAATTGTACAAAAATATATTCTAGCTATTTTCTACAATAAAATGATGAGTTACAATAGATGTTATACACTATATGACAATACACTGTTAAGATAGTGCTGAGATAATGGATCACATATATTTATTACTCTTACAGCCTGAACCCTTGAAAGAATGGGAAATACCAGAGGCAATGTTTTGATACAGAGTTCTCAATGTTTATAGAAGCTTTACTCTAAAGATTGGCAATTGTCCAAAAAACTTGTGGAGCCAGATTCTTTCTTCAAACATAACAACATCTAGCTGATTAAAAATGAATATATTAAATATGTTTATTTTAGCCAATGTTCTCTTTCATGTTCTCTTAATATTTCAAGGTTAGAAGTTCTGTTTTTGGTTAAACAAATCTCATGTTCAGGTTTGATAACTGCTTAGCTTTCTTAAAAGAAACAATCAAGGAATTATGTGATTGAAGGTATTCTTTCCTCTTCGTCACAAATATGAAATTAAACAGTATTGTATCTGTAATCCATTTCAATCTGTTGTTTAATTAATTTGGGGGGGTGATCTTCTATTGGCTGGGGAATGCAAATTATTTATCAAATTTATATATTGGGAAAGCTGCAGGATCCCTTAATGGGGCGGTGATTTCACTTGCAGCAATAGGGTGTTTTTTCTGCCCAGTTTTGGGAATTGGTAGGGGAAAATCTAGGAAGCAAAGTGCTCCTCTTTTTACCTTTGAAGCTGTTCTTCTTTCCTGCACATATGCACTGTAAAAACATACCCTAAAAATTGATGGCAAGTAACTAAATTTTGGGTACATGAACTTGGAACATTATGTTGTTGTTGTTAGTTGTGAAGTTGTGTCCGACCCATCGCGACCCCATTATATATATGGAACATTATAGAGACACTTTAAAAGAAGAAGGGGAGGTGAGCTGTCTCTTAGAGACTTCTCACTCTGAATTCCATTCTTTTAAAGAAAATATGGATTACAATTATAGACTGTACGCTGCACTGAGATCTGAGGAGTAATGAGTCATTTTTAACAATTCCAAAATGAAACATGGGGGAAGACAGCTGATGGTTCTTTTTCTGCTTTTGCGTCATATTTAAAGCCCATGTTTTTTAAAAAAACATTTTCTACTTAAAAGCAATTTTAGCAATAGGTGGAAGGAAAGATGATGAGAAAACTAAACATATTTAAGTGGCTGGGAGTTGAAGGAACTCATCGGGTCCTTAGACAGTAGATAGACCTTAGATAAGAGCTAGACAACAAGATGGATTCTTTGTATTTTTTTTTTTAAAGTTGACATATAAAATTATTATGTGGGTAGAAGATCATCAGCGTCAACATTTATTCAGCCTGGAAAGTGGGCTTAATGGCCAACAGAGAAAGTTTGGCATCCAAAGCTGCTTTGTGAAGGACACACAAGGGCTGGGTCAGTGAGGAGGAGGCAGGGTGGGGCCTCTCCAGCCAAAACTTTTGCTTAGTATTATGGCACCAAGCCAATACAGGATAAGTAAAAGGGTATCACATTCATGACAGTCTTCTGTTTTATTTCAAAACTGCTCTGATTAAGAGTACCATTAATCATTTATGAAACTAAAATACTAAAAGTAGACGTTTCCATTTCCCCTTCCTCTTGAGCTTGAATACTTCACAGCACTTAATATGTAAGGAGTCTGATTCAAAAACTGAGGACATTTGACATTAAGAAAGGGGAGGGGAGAGGATATCAAAATGAGAATAAAACTCTCTCTCTAGAAAAGTCCACTTGTGACATGGATTCTGACTGTTCTGGCTAACAGCCAGAGAATTAGAATCAAAGCCATCCTCAATCCAGCCCTAAAGGAACAGAGAGCCCACTGTCAAGAACTTAAGCTTCTTCAGAAGTAAACAAAATGATAAAGAGGGGAAAGAGATACTAATATTTTGTTCTGATGACAACTAACATAATTTTCCCCACAGGTTTGCTATGTCTCTTGGAAAGGGAATAGTTGGATCTACTCTCTTCTGGACTAGAATCATACAGGAAATAAAAGAGGGTTTGAAAAATATTATTGATGGCGTTCTTAGAGTCCTTAAATACCTCCAATGCCTGCATCCAAGATGAACTTTTTTTTAAAAATAGAAAAGAAGTTGATATTAAATTTACTTTTGCATTTTTATAGGCAACCATTTCAATGTCCTGCCCAATTGTATTAGACAGCCCCCCTTTTAAAAGGCATACAGCTCTGCAGTATATGCCATCTTGTTACTCTGTTACTCTTTCCCAAAGTACAGTTATAAAAATAGTTTGTAGCAATTGTAAGCTATGAATTTCTTTCCACAATAGGTAGCTTTCTTCATTTGAAACACATGGATTAAAATATTCTAGAGTTCTCCAGAACAAGCTACTGCAAAAGCCTCCCTACTGGCAAGCAATAGCATTCTATCGCCCCTATTATTGATCACCAATATTATGAACTCTTCCCTGCTACAGTCTTAAGCTACTCCTGTGTGTGAACTGGCTGGAAACAAAGCTCACTTAAGAAATCCCTTTACAAACATCAACTCCTTCCTTTGCCTTAAACATTATTATTCCATTGCTCTGCTGGTCCATTCTTACTGTGATCTGTAGTTGGTGGAATGCCCTGCTTCTTTACATCTCCCACTCATGGTAGTAAAACAGGCAATATTTCTTCTCCTTTCCATGAGTACATTTTTTCAGAATATATGATTTCTATTGGTCAGCCTTTTATATGACTCTCTCTCATGTATGACATCTTCCCATCACGTGTATCGACTAGTATACCGAAATATCTAGATCAGACACTAGACCAGACCACCTTTAATTTGGGGGCTTAAAGGGAAATGTCAGAATTCTTGTCAATTTTACCTTTAAAAAAAAAACTTTCAATGTTCTGTGAAAACTAAAGTGACAAAACTTTACAGATTTGTTTATAGCTAAGAAATGGATTATGGGAAGCAGATCAGTTGTTGAGTTTTAAGAGAAGGTGATAAGTGGAAAGTAATCTCTCTCTCTCTCTCTCTCCCCCCCCCTCCCTCCCTCTCTCTGTATATGTGTGTGTGTGTGTGTGTGTGTGTGTGTGTGTGTGTGTATATATATATATATATATATATATATATATATATATACATACACATATACACATACATACATACATACATATATATATATATGTGTGTGTGTGTGTGTGTGTGTGTGTGTGTGTGTATGTGTGTGTGTGTGTGTTTTATGATGCACCCAAATATGGGAAAAAGAAATATTCTTTTTCTTTACTATACTTTTTCTTTTTCAATTTCTCTATTTTTTTTCTTCCATTTCTGCACCTTCCATTTTTTTAAATTCTTTTTTTAGTTTGTCCTAGTTTTGACTGTTAAAATTGCGAACTTCGATAAAATTACTATTGATTTTGGAGAATGAATTTTATGATTCTGGACAAATGTCTGTTCTGGATGGGGTCATAGTCTTTTATGGATCAGGGTTGCAATTGGGTGGCTTTCTGAATCCAGCACTGATGTTGTACATTCGTCTAGCTTTGGTGCTACAGAAAGGGATATATTAAACTCCCTATTTAGAAGACACAAATCTGATTTTGATGGCTCATGAGCTGGTAACCAAGACAGAATAACTGTAATGCTTTCTTTATGGAATGTTCTTTAAAAATGATCTGGAAACTGCAGCTGACCCAGAATGCATTAGTATAAATGGTGAGTAGTGTCCCCTGCTTTATGTAGAAACAATCTCATTGACTGCTGATTACTTTCTGAGAAAAATTCAAGGTAAACAACACTATATTAAGACTTACAGTGAAGCCTTACTGCTACAAATTGAAGAAACTTGGCTATTATCTACCTCTCATAGAATAGATAACAAATTTCCAACTAAGAATATCTCAACTGAAATCTATTATATCTTTGTTGTATGTCTACACTACTCCTAACTCAGTCAAATTGCATGAGCTCAAGAATGAGTAGCATAAAGAGAAGCATCAATCCAAGCCTAGAAGAAAAAGGAACCTTCAAATCACTGGCTGAAATAAATGTTTGCACTGTTAATAGATTAAACAAAAATCCTCGACAGTAGCTTGATGGGAGTTCATATATAATTCTCATTCAAATAGACTGGAAGATTAGATTTTATTGCCACCTACTGGACATTAGACTAACAATTAATCCAAATAACCAATTCAATGTTGTCTCTTTCCCTTCTTGATGCTTGTAAGTACTTATGTTGTTTTTTATTCTTCCAAATAACGTTATTCCTTTTTAAAAAAATACGCTTTCATCACCAGTTTATTTCATAAGGTGGAAAATAGACAGTCAAAATTGAGTTCTGCTAACATTTGGAACAAAATAATTTGTTTAATTTCCTTCCGTGGACTTGAAGTACTCAGTTGCTTATGGCTGAATTTTATCTTTATCCTTTCTTGCTTCTGGAAGCTTCCTTTTGCCATGAACAAAAACATATATTTTATCCAATATAAATACCTAAAATTCACTTCTGTAATAAATTACTTTTTATTTATACATTTTCCTACGAGCAGTACCCCACTCCATTGGCTGCATCATTTTCCATTTTAACACAGTTGGCAAGCGCCCACGTGGAAGGCCAAAGCAAAAATGGCAAGACACAATAAATGCAGACATGGAAATTGCCCAGCTGGACCCAGATGCTGCATTTCAGCATGCAAGGTGGCATTCATTGGTCCAAAACATGGACCCTGCACTGGTGGGAATAATGCCAGGAAGAAGATGATGATAATTTAGATGCGGCAGGACTGTTTTGCTTCGTGGAAAATGAGACAAAAAGAGAAATGGGTTAAAAAAAATTAAAGGTCAAAAAATCAAAAGGAAGGAGGTAGATTAGAAAATACCTAGTAATAGTATTAAAGTAATAAATACCTCTAGGAGAACCCAGTTTTTAAAAAAGGAAATGTATTTTAAACTTCCAGCATGTTATGTATTAAGCTTGGTTAGTATATGGAAGCCCAAGAAATGCCTAGCTATTCACTTTTGCCAGATGAAATTTAAAGCTATTCTGAAGCCATAAATGTGGTTTTTTCCCCTCTCCAAAGCATAGTTCTGAATGGCCAAACAATGGAACAATTCAAAAATCTTTAAATATTTGGGCACACTTTTTCCTACCTCTACCAATTTCAGAATACATCCAAAATCAGTAGCAACAACACAACCCTTTTACGTTGCCAGAGGCCACAGCATATTCCAGCAGCACTAAAGTTATATGTGTCTGAGCATATATATAAACAAAAGAGCTCAACTGGAATCCCATAGCTCCTTTACCCTTCTTGAAAGGGGTCAATCTAAATCCTTAAGGACTATATTTCAAGTGGCTCCATATGTACCCAGTCAAGTATGGAAGAAGGAGACAGGTTGACTAAAATGGAAAAGGGTGCATGGAACAATATTATTATCCATTAGCTACAGTTACTGTTTTTCTCAGAGGGTTTAGGCATTTCCATAAAGAGGCAAGGGCCATTTTATAGTTCCCTATTTGGCAAAGTACCCAGACAATTCTGGTTATGTATAGTACAGCTATTCCTATGAGATCAGGAAGATTTTGTTTCCTTCAATGTGGTTAATTTTGGTGGTCTTGACTAACAACCACAATTTGGATTAGAATTTCCATTGCTAAGCAAGGCTGTTAAGTCAGTCATGCCTAATTTTATGATCTTTTTCTGCCATGGTTATTAAGCAAATCACTGTGCTTCTTAAGTGAATCACATGGTTGTTAAGCAAATCCTGCTTGCCCCATTGACTTTGCTTGTGGAAAGCTGTCTGGGAAAGTTGCAAATGGTGACCCAGCATGTATAACCCGTTGTAAATACATGCCCATTGCTAAGCATCCAAATTTTGATCATGTGACTGTGGGGGTGCTACGAGGGTCGTAAGTGTGAAGAACAGTTGCAATTCATTTGTTTCATTGTCGCAACTAAACGAATGATTGTAAGTGGAGAACTACTGATACTGTTTGTAAAATCCAACACATCTTAATAGCCCCAATTAGGCCTCTAGTTACAAATTTATATTTGGATTTTATTTTGCTTGAGACTAAAATATTTAATTATATTTATTACCCCGTTAAGCTGTAAAATTCTGGATTGTCGCTACTGCTTCTACTATTTTAATTCCTAGAATCAGGAATTATTTCTTCTTTAGAACAATTTTAATCAAATATAATAATTATGGGAAAGATTGAGAAAAGAAGAAGCCAGAAGGGTTATTGATTTAACAACCATTTCAATATTTCCCTAGTAAGGGCTAGGATTTAGTAGTAGTAATAGGGTGCTGCTGCTTTTTACCCAACAAATTATTTTTTCTCATGGTTTGGAGGAAAGGAAAATTGCTGGTCAGTCAATCGATGTTTTCATTTTTTTTTTTCAACATGTCATATCTCTTGCTGCAGTTCTGAAATACGAGAACCAATAATGACAAGAAACGGTAGATTGTGAAGCCATTCCATCCTACTTCTAAAAATAAAATATCATGCAACATCTAGAAGCCCATAGCACTTCCACAAATACAACTGAAAATATGGATCAGAAATATAGATGACAACTTCACCATAATAAAAAAGGACCAATTAGAGAACACCCACAGAACCATCAATAACATTTTTAAAGGAACCCAGTTTACTAGAGAAGAAAAAAACAATTCGCTACCCTTCCTGGACATCCTGATCAGCAGAGACCACAATGGCAAACTAGAAATGCAAGTTTACAGAAAAACCACCCATATTAACCAGGTGCTTCACTAGCAAAGCAACAACCCAATCTCCCACAAGAGAAGCTGTGTAAGGACTTTATTTAAATGAGCCCAACACACTGCAGCAACGAGGAACAGCAGAAAATACAATACATTCCAACAAAATGGATATCCACACAACTTCATCAAAAAATCCCTCAACCCAATACAGCACAATCAACACAAACCCTAAAAAGAATTACACTGCCATGCATCAAGAATATCTCAGAAACCACAAATAGACTACTACAACCATATTGAATCAGTGTAGCACATAAGCCAATTGAAGCCCTTCAAAACATCCTAAGTAAAGCAAAAGACCCAGCAACCCCAGAAGAAAAAACAGGAATCGTGTACAACTTACAAAGTAGGAACTGCATAAATCATTATGTAGGACAAACAGGCAGAAGACTGTCAGAACGTATCCGTGAACAGCAATTGGCAGTCAAAAGGTATGATGAAAATTCTTTAATTTCACAACATATAGATTTAACTATAGTTTCAATTGGGAAAATGTGACTTTCTTAGGCCAGGCCAAATCCAAAAACACCAGGGAATTTCTAGAAGCCTGACACTCTTGACAAATCAGCCACCAATACACACATAGACATTACCAACATCTATAGATTATGCAAAAGAAACAATCAACCAGCCCAAAAGAGAGAAAAAAACTCCACCAGTAATCAGCACCCAGATCAGCATAGATTAACTCCAAGGTCACCTTCAGACCAACAATCAAGTAAGCAATACCCCAACCAAGAAATTGCCACAGAGCCATTAGTAAACAGCCCAACCAAAGAATCCCTAAGACCATCCCCACCCATTCAGACAGGCAAGACACCAGAATATAAACCGACAGCGAACAGCACTCCTCACTAGTACTGATGATGTTACCTAGTTAGGGTAATGAAATGTCTGCAAGGAAACAAGCAAGCTCAGAGAGCACCCAGGACCCCTCAAAAATGAAATAACCTAGCATATAGTTCCTTCTCCTCATGATATTAAATACTCAATTTCCAGGATTTATCATTGGCATCTAAAACAAACAATAGTTTATTCTAAAAAATATTCAAAGCACCCAACTATAATAAGCACTCAAAATTGATCTAATTTTTCTCTTTATCTAAATAGTTCTCGCTATAAATTTTACGCCAAAAACCAAGGTGCTGAAAATCTAGAAGCCTGCTGCTAATCCATGGTTCAATTTTAAGCATCACCTTAATATAAATTTGAGCTAGAACTCTGTGGAAAAAAATTAGCTGAAGCCACTGCAGTTTCAAGTGGCTCAAGTTACAACCAGAGAAAAATCTGCTGAGTGTGATTTCTAACAAAATGTTAACATGTGCACGTACCGTAATTCTGTTCAGATCTAAAAAAAAAAAAAACCACATCCCTCACCTTACACTCTGTATGCCCTATTATTAATCCTAACACAAAGTGAGCCTTCTGAAACTGTAAATCATTATAGCTTTGTATTGTTTCAATGGTTAGTTAATGGAACAATTCATAACTATAAAACTGAATCTGATGTGATCATTTAGTCCAGCCATCTTATTTCATCTATTTAAAAGGCTTTCAGACTGACCTTCAATAAAACTCTTGTTCACAATATATAATCATAAATAAAATGCTGGATGAAACCAAATTCAGGCTTCAGATAATTTATGCTAAGCAAATCTCTCTCCTAAGAAGAATATCATGCGTAAGAATGCTTTCCATCAACTTTCTTCTATGCATTCAAGAAATCCTCAAAGAAAATCCTTAAAGGAACATGCAATTAAAGCAGACAGTGCCCCAATGGAGGCTCACAGTTATTCAAATTCCCAGCCAGCCCCTCAAAGTCTTTTAGGCCAATACTAGTCGTTAAATTAGAAAGTTAAGACTCTGTTGGGAATGTCTTAACAAATGGCCCCATAAACATGGTACTAATACTTTTTTCCACATAGGATTATGTCCAAACAATATTTTCTGCTACATAAATGAACTCCGATGAGTCTCAATCCATCTGTTTCATGGGAATAGTAGGTCCCATTAAATCTATTTCTTGAGATGTTTGGAAAGGGAACTGTTGTTGAATTATGCTTAATATGCATAAGCCATGATTCTGAATTTGGGGGAGGTGTATCTAATTAATTATTGTTTAAACTAATCACAGTTTCCAAGTTCCCCATATAATAGACCTACTGGAAATGGAATATTCTAATCTCTGCTGCTAATGAAAGAGAAGACAGCAAAAAGGAAGGGGACACAAATTCAAGAATTTCCTTAGCTCACTAGGATAATGAGGAAAAAAAGGCTTCCCATCATCTCAGAAATGGCTTGAGGCTCACTTTTGTTCAGCTGGCTTTTTCTGAGGCACACTTCTCATAAACAGCAGCAAAAAGATTACCCAAAAATGATTTTGCATAGCATTAGTTTATACAATTCATATGATACAGAGCAGCTACCATCACATGGATTTCTCCACAGCAACTCATATATTATTTTCAGTGGTTTGTGGCAATGAGAAAATCATGCAGGTATAACCAAAACATGAAACGTGTTTCTTTAAAACATTTTTATTGTACAACTCAGCCATGATATGTGGAGGTCACTATTCTGAAGAGTTTTAACTCAAGTCAGATTACAAGGGAAGTAGGCACAGATTATATAAACAGCTGATGTAGGGGTGAATTATATATCTGTTATTCTATACTACTACTACTACTACTACTACTACTACTACTACTACTACTACTACCAACAACAATAACAATAACAATAAAGTTGGGAGCTTGGAGGTCATCTAGTCCAACCCCCTGCTCAGGGAGGAAACCCTATACCATTTCAGACAAATGGCAGTCCAGTCTCTTCTTAAAAACTTCCAGTGTTGGAGTATTCACAGCTTCTGGAGGCAGGTTTTTCCACTGATTAATTATTCTAACTGTCAGGAAATTTCTTCTTAGTTCCAGGTTGCTTCTTGTCCTGCCTTCAGGTGCTTTGGAGAACAGCTTGACTCCCTCTTCTTTGTGGCAGCCCCTGAGATATTGGAACACTGCTATCATGTCCTTTGTAAATCTTGTTATGACTCAGTGTCTAATTTCTTGTTTCTGGATTCAATATACAGGTAGTCCTTGACTTACAACCACAATCAAGGCCAAGACTTCTGTCACTAAGCAATGTGGTTATTAAGTGAGATAGGACCAATTTTAGGATCTTTTTTGCCATGACTGATAAGCAAATCATGTGGTCATTACATGCATCTGGTTTCCCCCATTGACTTTGCTTGCTGGAATTTGGCTGAGAAGGTCGCAAATGGTGATCCCGTGGCCCCAAGATCCTGCAACCATCATAAAGACATGCTGGTTGCCAAAAACCCAAATTCTGATCACGTGACCGTGGGGAAGCTGTGATGATCATAAGTGGGAGGGCCAATTACAAGTCGCTTTTTTTGAGCCCCTCTGTAACTTTTAATACTCATTAAATGAAGGGTCGTAAGTCAAGAACTATTTGTTGGTCATGTACAGGGTCAGATTACTCCAGTCTCCTCATCTTCTGAACAGGTGATTTTTAAAACAAACAAACAAACGAACAAAAAATCAGAGAACAGTACTTGAGTGGATAACCCTGGTAAAACTCTATGGCCCGAAGCTGGGGGTTTACATCTCTTCAGAAACCTTTGATTAAGATAGGCAGATTCTTTCCACAAAGTTGGAGGAAGGCCAGTAAATGAAACAAAAGAAGGGTTCTTTTTTGATGTGGTGCTAAATCAAATCTAATAGGGTTTTTTTTATTACTCTGTACAGTTTCAGGAATTCTGTGTAGTCTTAGTCTTTTTATTTATATCTCAGGTTATGCAGGAAGAAATAATAATTGCCCTTAAGCTACACTCGCAATTTATAATATAATTTAGTACCCTAGCAACACTACTTCCAGGAGGCTGAGCAGAACTGCTTTATATGTAGGAGAATCAACACCATTCTGTAATCTGCCTGGAGTACTGCATTCTTTCGTAAATGTTCTTTTCAGCTAACAGTTATTTTATCCCCAGCTAGGCAGTTCTGAAATTTATCTTATTTATAATTGAATATTTGCATTTTAATACTTATAAACAAAGGATGCATAGGTGAAAAAAACTTTGTTACACGTGATTTATCAATTTCATAAAGCTTCCTGAAAAAGCCCATTTAGATATTGTATGAGCCACTTAAATCTGCTGTAACTGTAGGTCAATAAGGGAGAGAAAGACTACAAGTAGTCCTTCGGTTATGATAGCAATTGGGACTGGAACTGCCATTGATTGCTAAGCAACATGGTTGTAAAGGTTGATGATGACTGCAGGGACAATGTGACAAATGGAACTCTAAGCACCTGTCTTAAGTCTCTCTCATTCAGCACCATTGCAAGTTTGAACAGCCACTGAACAAATGGGTGCAATCTGAGAGCCACCCATATTAAATTTGGGCTGTCTTTCCCATCTAAAGTACCTTATGGATTTGTGGACCTCAATTTTGGGGGTACCGTAAAAGAGCTTCATTAGCATACGGTCTACCAGAAGCCTTTAATGCCTTTCATCTTCTATTATTGAGAAAGAGATGTAATCAATTGCTGTTTGTTCTGAGTTTCTATATCCTTGGTGAGTTCCCAAATCCTATTCCTGATATATTAGTTACATTAAATTATGCTTAATATATGTATTAGACAAATTCTATAACAACAAACAAGGGGAAACTGTTTTCTCATTATTAGGATAGTTTGTGTTGTGGTCATTTCCTCTGCCCACCAGGTCCAATAATTAGAATGGTTAACTGCAAACAGATGCATTTGAATTTTCTACTGATAGGATGAGCCTTTTCCTCCATTTTATCATGGAAATAATTGTACAATGCTCAGCCACAGTATAGTCTCATATGCAGGAAAATCCCCACTTGGTCAATGATGGTCAATAACTCATCACAAATAATTATCTGGGAACCATATTAAGCTCTCAAGTAGATTATCTGACACAAGGCAGCTGTCTCTCTGCCTTTTGTACATGACAATAGCAGGGGCTCCACAGGTTATATAGTCAGGACTCTGGAACATAATGGGAATCTTTAGGAAGACTCTGCTTGCTTACTAAAGCCAGGGCTTTTTTTTGCCCTAGAACGCCCAGAATAGAGTTCCAGCACCTTTTTTGGATGGAACCTTGTAGGTTAGGCAAGGCGGGTTGTATGACGTGTGTGAGTTCCGGCACCTTTTTTTTTTTTCAAAACAAAAAAAGCACTGACTAAAGCATTCTTAGCATTGACCTAGCAGGTTATTCTCTTGTCCTCGTTCTATATATGGGATAACCCATAGACTAGAGGCATGAGAACACAGTCATTCCCAGGCTTTCTCAACAGGGTTTTCTTGAATGGGAGAAGAAAGAATGGAAATTTTTGTTTTTCCACTTATGCAGTTTTAGGCTTGGATTTCTTTGTTACTCAACAGAAGAGGCATTTGCCTCAAATAGAAAAACAGATTGACATACATTTCCTATTTAATTTCCTGTTTATATTTATAGAAATTCTTCTTTTTTGACTTAACATTATGAAGGTGACATTTTATGGCCTATTTTGTGGCCTATGCACTATGAGATTATTTCTTTCAATACTCACATCTGGTTTCTTAATATAGCAGTTTCTTTGTTGTAGATTTAGTTCTAGTACCTCTCCTGGGGGCAGGCTGCTTGGTGGGCTGCTCTATTTCTCTGCCACCATCTTATCTCAGCTTACTTTCAAGGTTCTTTTGCAGTTGTTTGTAAAAAAAAAAGGCATTTTTAAAAAATACACGAGACTACAAAATCTAGGCATTATCTGATTCATACTATTGGGAGCCATATCTATGCAATTGCTTGTCTCAGTGAGTGCTATATATAGCTTTATACATTTCCTTGCTATTATTCAATTTGAGCCAGCCAGTTTTGAATTTAGAAATGTCACTTTTTTGCTACATAATGAAAGTATGAGCCTCTGTTTTCCCTCTGCTCTGAAAACATTGTGCTTGATTGCACATTTATCTCCATTCTCATATTCTTAGTTTACTTTAATTGTGACTATTGAATAGCAAATGCAAGTGATAAACCCATGTAGAGGAATTTTTATGCACTGTAGTAGACACCAATTCTACATGTATGAATGACTGAAGCCTTATGGCTCCTGTTTAGATAAATAATGTGTAATTTATATTTATAGGCACGCTTTCTTTTTTTTGTTGTGCCTAAATCAACATTAGAGCAACATTTTCTTAATTAATAGATGTTATTCTTTCTTTATATGAAAATACCCCAAGCAGTGGTGTTCCAGCTATATTTATAAAAGGAACAAAATAAAAGTTGTTTTTAAAAAGTGCTACATAACCCTTCTTAAGGTTATCATTACTCTAGATAATTTTGATTCTTACATATTCTGAAGGAAGGACGGGGAAATTTCTATTCCCTCTTTTTTTTCCTTAACAAAATATAAAATCTGACAATGCAGAGGGCAAATTGGATGCAGAGTGTTTGCTTTCTAAGGGTCTATTTTATAACTGTAAAAGAAAAGAAGAGATGCAGTGCCACCTTCTGGCCAAATCAAGCTAATACGAATAGGATCAATAGAATTCTATAAATAACAAGTAGTTCTCCTGAAGTCTCAATGGCACTGAAAAAAAGTGATTAATGACCATTTTTTCACACTTATGACTGTTGCAGCATCCCCGTGGTCACATGATCAAAATTTGGATGCTTCGCAATTGGCATGTATTTATGAAGGTTTCAGTGTTCCAGGTTCATGTGACCTTTTGCGACCTTCTGATAAGCCAAGTCAGTAAGGAGGCCAGATCCACTTAACCACCATGTTACTAACTTAACATCTGCAGTGATTCACTTAACAATTGTGACAAGAAAGGACCACAATAGGACCTATCATATAAGATGAACTTTTGAAAAAAAGAGCTTTAATTCTTTGTCGTCCATGAAATCTGATTTTCAAACCTTACGTGAGAAAACATTTAACTGCAAGACATTTAAGTTAAAAGAAAAAAAATACTGTTCAGTTTGTTACATCCAAAAGAATTCCAAAGCATTTCAGAGGAGAAACTATTCTTCAAGCATGCATTTTATGTTTTAACTATATAGATAAATATTTAGACCAAAAACATATAAAGGACATCCTTGAATTAAGCTTAGGTTCTGGTGATGCATCCATTTGGTTTTCTTCGCAATATTAGGGAAGGGCTTTGTCAATTCTGGAATGCTTTCTTTCAAATGCACCATCTAACCATCATCCCTGGCACCCCCAGAGGGCTCTTATTCCAAAAACTAACCAGTGCTTTCCTTACTTGAAATCAGTCCAGGTCAGTTGGGTATTCTTAAGTTAAGTATACTGTATACATGTACCGTAAATGCCGGCGTATAAGACGACTTCTGCAAGCGCTGAAATCGGCGCCAAAGACGGGGGTCGTCTTATACGCCGGAAATACTGGTAGTTTCCAGCCTATAAGACGACGTTCTAGGAATGCGGCCCGGCTTTAAAGACGGGGGTCGTCTTATACGCCGGGTCGCCTAATACGCCGGCATATACGGTATATGCAATTACAGACTATTGTCCTAGTTTAGTTTCCTTCAATTTCCCCTTTCAACGTTGAGCCTAATTTTTTAAAAAAATTAAGGACTGACTTATGCACTAGAATCTAGAGAGCCAGACTGGCATAGTAGTTAAATAATTGATTTAGGAAAAGTCCGAATTTATCTTCAGCCATGGAAACTCTCTGGAGGGCATTAGGCAGTCATCCTATTTTCATCATCTCAATCTACCTGCTTTTGGTGGTGGAGAAATTGTATTCTATATACTCTTCTTTCAACAACAGAAGAAAGTTAGATGGTGTACCAAGTCAGTCCTGACCCTTGGGCTGGATATCAATCTGGAGTTTATCTTGGTTCCTTCTTGTGTACCCATTTTTTTTTTTTTTGTAACAATAGTTTGAATGACTAACAACTAAAAGAGAACACATTTTACAAACGACCATGACTTCAGCCACTTCCTTATTCTCACAACAATTAGTCAACCTCAAAGTTATTTGCATAAAAACAAGATGCTAGGTTGTTGCTGTCCCACTGTAGCCTATTAAGAATATCAGATGTCTGTTCTTAGCTACTGAGTATCCTTGGGCACTTACTATCTTTCAGTCCAAACTCAGAGTTATCAATGTCGGGAAGACTAGAGAAGACCTACATGGTCTTGAACTCCTGGGGAACATAGAAAATCTAACAAATAAATTTTTACTAATCTAACTAGCATACAATAAACTAACTGCAGTCTGATAACGATAATTATATGCCTTTCATAAAATGACTGACCTATGTGCCAAATAAATAGATTTTCTAAATTAAATTAATAAATAGAGAGATCAAGTAGAGCAGCAGCTTTTATTCTGAACCATAAAAAACAATTAGTGATGTACTATCAAGAGAGTTACCTGGGTTTTTGTAGATGCTGAGTACATCCTTGAAATAATGAGGTAAAAATCTTTCTAATAAAAGCAGCACATCCTCTAATTCTTCCAGAATGCCCACAAGGAGGAAATTTTCATTCACATTCATTTTTGCTCTTTCAAGGGCCCATTCACCAGGTTCCCTTAAAAAAAAGTTAGCAATATTCTTCAAACTGAACACAACACACAGTCTGCTAGAATATAAATCACCACACATGAAACAATAGTAATTTTTAATGATAATTATAAAGGCTTCAGAGCCGTATTTATTAGAATGTTCTAAAGTATCTTGTAATTAGGTTTTTGAGATGCTGAAATACACTATAGGCAGCTTTCCATAACATATGTACTCCAAATGATTTGTATTACAGTATACAGTATAGCTCCAATCATCGGACTATTATTCTCATTAGCCACACTGGTAACAGTTGTAGTCTAAAACATTGGGACTGCCTACAGGGCCAGTATAACATCATTACATCCAGCCATTCAAAGTAACAAAGCCAATTCAGCTATTTTGCTAAGTAAAATAGGTAAGTAATGAGTTCTCTGATATTTTGTTTCATCTAAGAACAGGCTACAATGAAAAGTTGAAGACTGTCAATTTTAAGAGGCTTTTGAATAAGGAAAGAAGTCCAACATATTTCTATAAGCCATTTGTGCTTTTTCTAAAAAACTAAATACACTACAGGTAGTGCTCGACTTACAACAGTTTGTTTAGTGACCATTCAAAATTAAAACGGCACTGAAAAAAGTGATTTATGGCCAGTTTTCACACTTAGGACTGTTGCAGCACCCCCACAGTCACATGATCAGAATTCAGACACTTGGCAACTGACTCATATTTATGATGGTCATAATGTCCTGGGGTCAACCGATCACTTTCTGTGACTCTCTGACAAGCAAAGTCAATGGGGAAGCCAGATTCACTAAACAACAATTTCACTAATTTAACAACTACAGTGATTCACCTAACTGTGGCAAGAAAGGTCATAAAATGGGGCAAACTGACTTAACAAATGTTTCACTTAGCAACAGAAATTTTGGGTTCTATTGTGATCGTAAGTCTTGGACAGGGGTAGGCAACCTCGGCTCTTTTATGACTCATGGACTTCAACTCCCAGAATTCCTGAGTCAGCATAGCTTGCCTACCCCTGATCTAGGATTACCTGTACTTTAGTACAGGGGTCCCCAACCCCCGGTCCGTGGATCAGTACCGGACCACTGCATGCCAGCAACCAGTCTGCATAAACAAGCAAAGCCCCATTCGCGAGATGCAGGCAGCACACAAAACCACGCACCCTCTGGTCCGTGGAAAAACCTCTCTCCACAGAACTGGTCCCTGGTGCCCAAAAGATTGGGGACCCCTGCTGTAGTATACAGTCAGATAACAACCTGAAATTCAGTGTCTTTCAGATTACATGATTGTGACTTTGATTGGAATGTTGGTGCTGAATCTTTTAAATCTAATTTGTTGTAGATTCCCTGAACAGTAAGAAAGACTTTAAGAAAACAAAAGCTAGAAAAAAAGGTAAGTTTGTAAGTTACCTGCATCTTGGATGCTGTCCACAGAAATATGGAATAATATAAAATAACCTGGGATTGGAACATTCAGGATAGTTCTCAAGAATACATACATTAATATCCTAAAAGGAAAGGGAAAAATAAAGGAAATGAATTAAAAAAAACCCTTTAAAGTGAGTGGTTTGAATACAGTAATCCAAGCAAATACTGCATACATATACACTAAAAGCATTTTGTATTTTTTATTAAAACAGCTAAACCTTCTTGACTGAGAGAAGCTTCTGCATTGCACAGCTGCATTTCAGATTTTTTAAAAATGTTTTTAAGCAATAATAACTGCTTGAAAAAAATTATATATATATATACATACACACACATACACATACACACACACACACACACACACACACACTCACACACATATATAGGTCTTTGGTTATTCAGGTTTTCTCCCACGTAAAATTGGAAGTGTCTTGGCGACGTTTCGACGAAGTCCCATTCGTCATCTTCAGGCTGGTGTTTTCAGCTTCATGCTTCGAGGAGCAATGTGTGATCTTAGCTGTTTCTTCCTTTTTCTGTTCACACCCCCACTGGCAGTTAAAAGGAAGAAACAGCTAAGACCACACATTGCTCCTCAAAGCACGAAGCTGAAAACACCAGCCTGAAGATGACGAATGAGACTTCGTCGAAACGTCGCCAAGACACTTCCAATTTTATGCAGGAGAAAACCCGAATAACCAAAGACCTACATACAAACACCCACGAAAACCTCAGAAAACAAATATATATATATATAATGTGTGTACACTATATACCAGTATATCATGAAACATCTGCATAAAAACAACCAAGCTCAGACAGCACCAAGGACCCTTCATTTCAATCCTGAGCTACAAATATTCCCCTTTATCAATATTTAAAGCATTTGGCATGGTGTTTAAATCTTCAGGGGTACTCTGCATGCTGAATAAATTTGGAGATATATTCCAAAAATGAGATAGAGAATTGAAAATATTTTTCAATTCTGGAATATTATTCAATCAATACATTTGAAATATTGTATATTCTAATGTTTCATATGCATTCTGAAACTGGAAAGTTCAGAAATATCACTAAGCTAATGGTTCTACAAATCTGCACTTAAAGCATACTATTTCACAGGGTATTTACTTCATTCTGCTTAAATAATTAAAAGATGTCATTATATTGCATTTACAGCAATGTATTTTATCTTGGCTGTTTCCAGAAACATTATTTCAAAAGAATTCCTTGCCTGCTGTTGGAAAAATGACATTTTATCATTTTATCAATCAGATGATTAAGTCTTCCAACTGGCCTTTCTTAGCTAGCAGTTTTTCCTTCTTTTTAAGCTCAGTTTCAATTTTAAAATATATGATGATAGAATTTTCTGATTTTTCTACAGCTATAGTAGTTCATCTCACCAAATTTGTATATTAAATTTATATATACAATATATTACATATTTAATGGTTTCCATACTGTTCCTCATGCAAATCCTTTTAAACTGGATTAATTTTGCCCCAACCTAAAACAATTTAGGTTATTTGAAAACACTGATGAACATTGCTTGATAAGAAAAAATGAAGTTAACAAATATTCTCAAAAATTTAAGACTCTTTTTTATAATATTGCAACTAATTATTAAATAATCTCTTTTTCTTCATAAATAATTATTAATAAAGCTGATGAAGATGTCAACTGATAGAAGCAACAGAAAACCAAATGGGGAATATCAGGGTGGCAAATCAATGTTCAAAACTAATCACTGGTAAACATTCTTTTTTATATATATTTTTATTAAGAGTTTTGAATAGAAATTTAAAACTAACAAAAACTAGTTATAAAGAAAAAAAAGAAAAAAGACAAAGACAAAAAAAGGCAAAAAGAAAGAATGAAAAGAAAGAAGTAGCTTCTGATTTTCTTTACAGCAAATATTAAGTACAATTACAAAATTAACTTTTACTGCAAGGTTACCAAAAAAATCTCTTTTTTCTATTAACTATTTTTTGCTAAACATCAAAAACATAGTATCATTTTTTCTATTCATGCAAAAAGGTCTAAAAGGGATTTTGAGTCAGCAATAAACATAAATCTTATTTTCTCTCTAATCAAGGAACACAGTTTGCAATTCTGCAAGTTCCATCTCTTCACTCAGTATTATTCCATTGTGGGGAAGGTCTTTGTACTTTTGAGCATATAATAATAATCTCATTGCAGAGTGGTGAACTTTTCTTGCAAATATAGAGCTTTTCCCCATGTTACTCAGTCAAAAAAAAAATCCACTCATCATTATTTAAAAATCCTTTTAAAAAAAGAGACCAATAGTTTTTAAATTTCTTCCATTCATGCAGAAAAAAAAATGTATATTTACAAAATCAATAGCCTTTTATAAAAAGGATAAAAGTTACCTCAATTTATACAAAAGATGCAAAGATCTAATGCTCTCCAAATCACCTTATCGTTTCTTTCATTTACTACAGTGGAACAAAGTTCCTGCTTTAAGAAAACTTATCCTAAGACACTTGGCTACTTCTCTTTTATCTTCCTTTTTCAAATATTTTATACTGAAAAAAAAACCTTGTGTAGGAAGTAAAAAAAACTATTGGCATTAAATTTTTTAAGAACTATTGCTATACCCTTCAATGACAAAGGATGAAAAATGTTGAAAATGGAAGGCGATTTGCCCTAGATTAATTAAGCTACCAATAGAATGAAGCCATAACAATTAATTAGGTGTAACAGTAATATTGCTATATTTTCTAAATGACAATCAACAATTTTTAAAATATAAAATTCTTGACATTAAAGTTTAATCTGGAAATGCTTGTCAGTCGCTAGAATTAATGGAAGCTAAATAAACTATATATCTGAATTACTCCACATTAACAGAATAACAAGAGTTGGAAGGGACCTTTGGAGGTCTTCTCATCCAACTCCCTTTCCTTCCACTCTCTTCTACAGGCTGTTCTTGACTTACAACCATTCATTTCGAAGCCATTCGTAGTTACAACAGCATTGAAAAAAGTGACTTATGACTGGTCCTCACATTTACAATCATGGCAGCATTCCCAGTCACATGATCAAAAATTGGGTGCTTGGCCACTGGCCTTTATTTATAATAGTTGCAGTGTTCTGGGGTCATGGAACCCACCCTTTGCGATATTCCCATCTGGCTTCTCACAAGCAAAGACAATGAGAGAAGTCAGATTCATTTAACAATCCTGTGATTCTTTTAACAACCGCAGTGATTCTTTTAACAACCATGGCAAATAAAATCAGGCTCAACACCCTTAACTGCCTTGCTTAACAACTGAAATTCTTGCTGCAATTGTGTTACAACTTATAACCTGTAATGCTGTGGCACGTAAGCAATCAGGAGATTCTTTAAAGATTTGGGGAAATAGAATTTCAGTGTTAAGAGTGCCAGGATAACAAAGAAAACAAGAACATGGCAGCCCTTACACACAAACCATAACAGCAAAAAAAATTATTATTGGTGAGCAGCTCAGGTTAAAAGTATCAATGTCACTATTATCAATGTCAGATTTACATTGTTCTTATTCCAGCAGCACAAACCAACTTACATTGTATCTCCCTTCATGTTAACCTTATAAAAAGAACCCTATGAGGTAGGATGGGCTAAGAGACAGTGAATTGCCCCTATCTGTTGAGTTTCCATAGCCAAGGGAGGATTTGAACATGGGTTTCACCAGTGTTAGTCGACACCTTAACCACTATACCACATTGGCTCCCATATAGTACATGTCAATATGTGACGCATTAGAGTACAGGATTGGTCCATTCTGTCAATTAGGATATTGACTATTTTTACAAACTGACATATATCTTTTTTTCCTCATATACTTTTTATTTAGTATGCAGCCACATCAACTTTCTGAATTGGAAAATGTTTTGAGAAAAATACTGTGTAAGAATATCCTGTGACTAAGTCACCCATTCTGCCCTTCTCTTTTGTCACCAGCAATTTCATATTCTAGAGCATTCTGAAGCTTGTTGCTAAGGATGATGTGGAGCGGTATCAAACATCTGATCCTCTTATAATAGTGTAGTTCAGACTTGTGTGTTTGAGATAGTGTTTAATTGTGGCTTTCAGATGTACTGATTACAACTACCTTAATCTATAGATTTAAAAACAATTTGTGGTATTTTTCTCTTTAAGCAACTTAACAAAGAAACTAAATCTGTCATCTGAAATAAGTATGTATTTAACATTTTTCCTGTTTTGATCATTTTGTTTCATCATCATACAACTATATTTTGCTGTTCTTTTTCTCAAAAAAGAAAATAAAAGTTGGAAACTCAACCAAAATTTCCTCAATCTAATAGTCCTCAAGTGCTGTTCACTATTGTGAAGGAAAGCTATAAACTTTCTGGTTCATTACATGTATGAAAGGAGCCAGGGGAGCAATTAACAAAACAAGATTACTATGCCCAGAGATTGAAAGATTCAACATTACCTACACTGGAGGGATGGTGGGTGAAGCTGATAGATTTTGCTGAAATGGATAAACTGACTAGATTAGAGTTAGTTTTTGATTAGAGAAAAAGACATCTACATTTATTGGTGACTGGAAGCCTATTATGGACCTTTTATATGAAAATGGGGAAAAAAAGAATTCGTGATTTTGATGTTTAGACAGGATAGATTATAGAGAAAAAGTAATATGTTGTAAAAGAGAGAGGTTACAATAAATTTGTACTTATAACTGCAGTGAAGGATATTGGGGAAGTCTCTTTTTTACATCTTTCATCTTTCTTTTCTATTTTTCTTCAACTGTTTTTCTTTTTCCGCACTTTTTACTTCTTTGATTTATTTCTTTTTGTTTTTTTTTCTTTACTTTATATTAGCTTGCATTAATTTTTATCTTCTTGTTACAGGCTTCAATCAAAATTATATTAAAACATGTATGAAAGGGCTGGCAAGTTGTTATCTTAAAAATATGGAGTGAAGGGAAGAGGGGCAACATTTTCATTTATTAACTGTAGATGCTACTCTCAAGCACCCATTGTATCTCTCAAGTTTTAAAGGTGTAGAATAAAATGAATATATTAATGATTGAGACAACTAGTAGCAAGCAATGTCAGCCACAGAAGTAATAATTTTCCCTTAGACCAGTGGTTCTCAACCTGTGGACCCCATCTGGGGTCGAACGACCATTTCACGGGGGTCGCCAAACAATGCAGTCCGCCATTTTCCCCCCTTTTCCTTAGCTGTGCTACTCCCTTTTATTCTATTGGCTTTTGAAAGCCAATAGAATAGACTCTCTTGAATAGAGTCTAATTCTATTGGCTTTCAAAACCCAATAGGAATTGTTCAGGCTATCTTTGCCCTGTTGAGCCTGCCAAAAGTCCTATTCTGCAAATGGTGCTGCATCAGTTGAATAGTCCTCGACTTACGACCGGCTGAGTAGTCCTCGACTTACGACCAGTTGGGGGTCGCGGCATTAAAAAGGTTGAGAACCACTGCCTTAGACCAAAACCAAGAAATAAGCCTAAATAATGAGACTGAACTGCCTATTCGCTTAGTGAACTGATTGTTTCAGTTATTTATTCCAAAGGGCAAATTATATGATTATATAAGGTTTTTGATACAGGAGACCGAGCACATATGTAGCACCTCTCTTCAAATCACTAAAAAAACTGCAACTTTTTCCCTGGTTTGCACAGATGCTTTACATGTGTGCGTACTTCGTTTTGCTAGTAAGAAAGCAGAAGCAGTTATGAAGCAGCTGCAAAAACCTGGATAAAAGACACAACAGTTTGAAAAGTGCTTAATATATTGTTTGCACTTTCACCTTAAAAAAAGCCGTTTCAAATCATTTGCATAAACATTTCAATTCATACTTCAGTAAAAATAAGGGAGCGAATAAAAAATAATTCTGTATTCACTACTCTGAAGTGTACATTATCAAGCATTCAGAAGATTACGAACTCCTTTGGCTCTCAGCATTGGTGTTATGTTTGCACATATTTCCCAAGAGTTATATAAGTTTCTTTTCTGAGATGGCTATTTAGAATATGGTACGTGTATGAAAGGTTGTTGACTCTACTCTTTCTATAATTACACACACCCTAAACCGCCCTGCATCTTTTAAATCTCCTGTCCAGCACTTCTATATTATATCCAATTCTGGTCTATAATGGTATATGGGAATGACCTTGGGATACTGAAGAAAAAGCCAAAGAGTAGGCAATGCAAAGAGACAGCAGAGACCTCAGAAGCAATGAGGGAATGGCAAATGTCTCTGAAGGAACCCTCCCTAGTTTTTGGTCTCAAAGGGGGAGGGAGGGAGAGACGAGTTTCAGGTTTGAAAGGCTGTGTTAAAGTAACCTTTAAAGACAGAGTTAGTACTCCTGAGTGTGCTTCTTATCTGAATTAAGAGATTGGAGGCAGTGGCAGAGTAAGTACTGTTGTCCTGTTTGTCTGTCCTGATGAATACTGCAGTGACTACTGCCACAAAGACACTGACATTACAGCATCTAGCTCCCTCAACATTATCAATGTCTGCTTGCCAATTTACTTCACAAACGACTTGAAGAAGTGACACATTTTGCACTGCAATTGCTGAAAAAGTATAGCTCTAAATGTCAATGCTCAGCTAGTTTATGCTAAAACCACCCTGGTGACAAATATTTACTATAAACGAAGTACAAATGGACCAGAGTCTCAATAATCCTCATAGCAACCCCTCAAGTATTTCCCTGCTCCTTCTTACCTAGATCACCCTGAAGAGTGACACTAGGTGTCACTCAAACAGAAACACGAGTATGGTACTGCCACATGGTAGGTCATAAATAAAGCTTTTATCTATGGCTCAGATTTAGTCTTTATTTCTCTCAGAGTCCACATGCAAAGTATGTTACACATGTGTGAATCAGTCCAAGGCCACCATTGCCCTCTCATTCCAAGCAGTGATCACAGAATAGAAACTCAGGGACAATCACAACGTCCCTCTAAAATCCTACTGGATCCATCAGGCACCTGGGGAAGACTGAACAAGCAGGTCCTTCCTCCCTGCAGCAGGGAACAATCATAGTAGACTCCAGATAACATAGAGTGATCTGTCCATGATAAAGGATTCATGGTAATATCCCCTAACTCCAGAGTCCTCAAGACAAAAACAGGTCCAATGTGTAATCCCGATTATGAGTTGATCCCTTAATATGTTGGGTCAGGTTATTAGCTGTAATAATGGCCATGAAGTCCTGAGCTGCCTATGTACCTAAGGAAGGCAGATTAAAGTCCTTCAACATGCTAAACCTGGGGACTTCCACCATTAACCCAACTATAGCACTCAGCAGCATGGAAAGGGAAGCTGCTGGCAGCATGGAAAGGGAGGCTGCTGCATAGCTGAGATTAGTACAGTAGACGCTTTTGCTTCACCCCAATCTCATAAGCAAGGTATCCTGCCCAACTACCTAAAAGCCAGTATCCTTGACAACCTCCATCCTCCTCTCCTCACCTCTATCACTGGATCACAGCATACTTAAACCCTGGATGAATACATTTCAGAGAGTAGAATTCATACACACTCTGAAGCTATAGGGAGCTATAGGGATGACCTTGGATAAACTATGCAGAGACCATTAAGACAACGATGGGTGCTAGAGAATGCTTTGAGCCCACAGCAAAGAGAAAGCATTAGAAAGTGACTCAGACAGGCACCCTGGGTTATAAAAGGAAGGAAAAGGAAAATGCAGCCAGACTTGAAGATTTTATAATTACAGGTAGTCCTTGACTTACAACAGTTTGTTTAGTGACTGTTCAAAGTTACAGTGGCACTGAAAAAAGTGACTTATGACTGTTTTTCACACTTACAACCATTGCGGCATCCCCATGGTCACATGATAAAAATTCAGAGGCTTGGCAACTGACTCATAGTTATGACGGTTGCAGTGTCCCGGGATCATGTGATCATCTTTTGCAACCTTCTGACAAGCATACTCAATGGGGAAGCTAGACTCACTTAACTACCATGCTACTAACCTAACAATTGCAGTGATTCACTTAACAACTGTGACAAGAGAAGTTGTAAAGTAGGGCAAAATTCACTTAACAAATATCTCATTTAGCAGCGTAAATTTTGGGCTCAATTATGGTTGTATGTTGAGGATTACCTGTACAGCCTTTCTCAATAAAGTAGAGTTCTAGTCACATTGTGCAATCTATTTCCTGATGTGGACAATCTTATATAGCTGACATTGCCCTTTATGCCCAGTCAAATCTTGGTAATGTCTCTTCCATCATTAGATGAAGAAAACCTTATTAGAGATAGATGTGCCATTGAGTAGCAGCTGGTCCTCCTAAGGCACAATGACCAGGCATTGGGAGCAAGTACCAAGAGCTGGAACATGACACCAGTACAAGACATTGGAACTGCGTTACCTAATTGGAACTGCATTACCTAAGAATGGTCCACCTTCCCAATTCTCACCATATTTCCCTTTACACATTTGTCATCATGATATTTCTGGCTGCCTGACTCGCTGCCTAACAAATACATAAACTCTCCTGACCAAGCCATCTCTCCCCTGGTCCAAGGTCCCATCTACACAATCATCACCCTCTCCAAAAATATTAGTTGACTGGGCAACCCAATGCTTCCTTAGCATCCCATAAGCCGTAATGGTGCAGTGGTTAGAATGCAGCATTGCAGGCTGCTTCTGCTGACTGCCACTTGCCTGCAGTTTGATTCTCACTGGCTCAAGGTTGACTCAGCCTTCCATCTTTCCAAGGTTGGTAAAATTGAGGATCCAGACTGTTGAGGGCAATATGCTGACTCTGTAAACCACTTAGAGAAGGCTGTTAAGCATTGTGAAGTGGTATATAAGTCTAAGTGCTATTGCTAACCTACTTCCTAAGAATTTTGTCCCATGTAAAACCGTAAAGGTAAGGAGGGGAGCTCAGGCCACAGAAAGAAGTGTTTTGTTGCATGAAAAATCCTATCCCTATGGAAGACTTATAAGCTTACTCTTTAAGCAATGAAATCCAGGCTACCCTTGCATCAAGACAAAAATTAAGACATTAAGACATTTCTTCAAATTTCAATTTCTCAATTTTAGAATAATTTGATTGTTGGTTATGAATGCAAGAAAATAGCTAAAAGGAACCATATGGTAAGCAGATGTGATGCAAACCAATTCAACTGAAGCCAGGCTTCTTCAGCCAGGACAATTCCTCCGTGAATCCTGTTGGAAGAGGGTCTGCCAATGACAGCGCATCATGCCAGATTGTGTGGGTGTCTTGTGAAAGGGTAAGAGTCACTGGGGACTACAATGAAGCCAACAGCAGTATTTCAATGTCGATACGAGATTGGTAGAGTGAAAAACGACTGTTTTTCGCATAAAATCCTATAAACAGTCACAATTCCATTGTACAATCAGAAAAAATGATTGAATTTAAAGAGTCTCTTCATATTAGAGCAGTGTTTAAGATATGTGGACTTCAATACCCAGAATTTTCTAGTGAGCATGCCAGCTGGAGAATTCTGGGAGTTGAAGTCCACATATCTTAAAATTGCAAAGTTGAAAAACACTGTATTGGGGAAAAAGGAAAAATTACTGATAATTTAAAGTACAGTAGTTACAATCCAGTTCTGGAGTTCTAGCGAGTGACCGTACATGTGTGTGCACACACACACAAACACAGTCACATGAATGCATTTTGGCCATTTGGCAACTGGCTCACCTTTATGGCCTTTTGCAGTGTTCTATGGTTATGTGACACAATTTACAATGTTTTTTTTACCATTTTCTGGTAAATGGCCAATTTCTGGCAAAAAAACCCCATGGGAATATATTGATTTGTTAAATGATTGTGGCATTTGCTTCATGATTGGCACAGAAATGCTGTAAAATTAGTCACATGGGTGCCTTGACTTATGATCTTTATGACTTATGACAGAAGTTCTGAGTTCCATTAGACAAAAATTGTATGTGAGATCATTACAGTTGCTGTAAATATCCTTCGATGGCATAATTTTATGATATCAAGGGGATGAAATATATGTTGTAACATACTGTCAGTTACATAGATGCAGGCCTTTTTTCAATATTGTGTTGTACAAAACACAACCACAAGAGACTGCTGTATATATAAAAATTTGTTTTGGAGTTTGTAAATGTAGTCAAAACCTTTTCCAGGGATTATAGGAAAGATTCCTACCCTATCATCCTCTCCTTCCTAGAGCAAATTCTTGTCTTAAGGACAGTTATACAATATATGAGAAATATTTTAGCCAGGATTTAATTATAAAACAAGTATTTCCAGTAAAGATAAATATAATTACATGAATATCAGAATCAGATGTAGCTGAAGTCTGCCAATTTCAATATGTCTAGCAATGACTGAACATGACTAGCAATCATGATCATGACTAGCAGTTCAAAGGAAAAGATAGTTAAAATTTAATTTTGTTTCAAATCTCTTAAATTTTATGAATATTATCATAACTCCCAAGGCCTCAATGACTATTAAGGAAGTATAGCAGTCACATTAGTATATGAAAGTCTGGGAAATATTTGCTCTGAATGGAAACCTTTGGAAACCACATTTGGAAACCACATTTCCTAGTGATTTAACATTGTTACAGCAGCTAGTTTGATCATTGGATGAGTTTCCTAAACCAGCAAAGAAATTTGGAATGATAAATTTCATCGTTTTTAAGGATCACCACTATAAATTTCTATTCATCATAATAGTAAAGGAATCGAAGTTTGAGGATATTTCTAAAGGGCAACTATTTTTAAACAACACCCCCCCACACACACTCTATTAATCATTCTTTTAATTTTTTCTCAAATTGGGGCAGCTATAGGAAGAGCCAACTATTTTGGCTAACAGTTTGTTGCTGAAATGATCTTATGGAAATCACATTATTTAAGTTCTATTAAAACAGTGGTTCTCAACCTTTTTAATGCTGCGACCCCCAACCGGTCGTAAGTCGAGGACTACTCAACCGGTCTTAAGTCGAGGACTACTCAACTGGTGCAGCACCGTTTGCAGAATGGGACTTTTGGCGGGCTCAGCAGGGCAGAGACACCCTGGACAATTCCTATTGGCTTTTGAAAGCCAATAGAATTAGACTCTATTCAAGAGAGTCTATTCTATTGGCTTTCAAAAGCCAATAGAATAAAAGGGAGTAGCACAGCTAAGGAAAAGGGGAAAAAAATGGCGGACTGCATTGTTTGTCGACCCCCGTGAAATGGTCGTTCGACCCCAAATGGGGTCCTGACCCACAGGTTGAGAACCACTGTATTAAAATGTCTCCATTATGTTTCCTTTCACAGTAGTGAATATTACTATTACAGATTGAACTTTATAGGTAAGCAATGCATAAACTCCAGATTAAGAATTTTAGTAGTAATTTGCTTATTGTGTGAAATTCTCTCAGGTTACAGAAAGACTTAACTTGCAAATTCTTCATGTAGTCTAATGCATGTAATTTGTTTAACCCAAAAGCTTAACTGTCATTTTACCCCTATTAATCCTATTTCCAGGGATTTTCAATACTATATAAATACTTCCAGAAAACACTGAGTTCTACTCCATAGAAACCATAATCTATATTCCAACTGGCAGTCAGTTTGCATAATTCCTTTTTCCTTTATGAAATCAGACAGAAAAAAACTGAGCAATGTATTTGTGTTTGTGTTGTTATGCAAGTCTACATAGAAAGTATGTAATGTGTTTTTCTCATAATGTCTGATTTTTCAGTTTGGCCAGTATTGTAGACTTTTACTTCTATTGATTAATCCAGCCAGCTAGAATTCCATGTAGTAATTTTCATAGTCTTCATGTAAGCATTGACCTATACTATTTAGAAGTCTACCAAATATTCACCATAGTAGCTCTTTTACTGCAGAGGCAGATGTTCCAGGAATGCTAGTAGAGTTATTCTCTTCTCTAAATATATATTTAAAAAATTCTCTCTCTTGGATTTCCAGAAAGATCTCTGGAATAGTATTTTAGCATAAATTCTGCTTAACCACCATCAACACTGACATTTATTCAGAAGATGGACATGTTCATCTTTCCAGTTCAGTGATCAGCCTTTTTCTAGAACAACTGAATACAGATGTTAGTCTGCAATTACAGATAAAAACCCCATTTCCCATGTTTAGTGTTATTTTTCTTCCAGCCGTCTATACAAACATATGCTTGACCTTTCGGAACAATTTTTCTTCTTATTCATTTGTAAATTGAGAGATTAGGGCACTAGAGGCAAGGAAAAATACTGGGGACTGCCCAAGATCTTTTCTTCTTGCTTTTAATAGCACAATGTTTAATACATTTATTGTATCCATTAATTGGGAGACAGTTTTAAATCTCAGATATGATGTATTAAAGTATCATGCTTTATTATGATATTATTTATATCTTTATTGTATAGATTTACAGTATTTTAATTTATAATATTTACAATCTTCCTATACTCGTGGTTACACTTATTTTATTTTTTCCTGAAGTTTGATTTTTCCTAGACTATCCAGCTATTTCATGGCTAAGCAGAAACGTATTTTCAGGTCTTCTACTCTAAATATATCATGTTGTGGTTCTATATCAGCAGCTTGAGAAATTTATGCTATAACTGCTGTTTTTCACAAGTAGTTCATAGTATGATCAATAATAACATTGTAGGGATTTTTTTCCTTCAGTGATGCAGGAAACCTGCTGGTATGCTGAACTTGTAGATAAATATTCTCTCTCATATGGGTTAAGTGCAAATCTGGAAGTAAAATTGGGTCACCAAAACTAAAATCATAGTTTCTATGTAAGCTATGCACAACTATTTGATTTTCTAAATTAATAAAAAAAGTATAGGTTAAAACTGCTAAGAGAAACAGATAAAATGTATAGCTTCTAGTAATGGAAGATAAAAACTAGAACTAGATCTTAGGTAGAGTGGATTAGTTAATATTCAGTAATCTTTTCCTAAGAATTCAGAAATTTAACAGTTACATTAAGTAAGCATATATAGTATTGTAGCTTAAAGAAATAACTGAAAACAATTGGGAGAAGGAAAATTGCTAAATAAATGGAACATAATATCCCCTATCTTTTAGGCACTTTTGGAATACTGCTTTGCACATTCTGGTATTTGTGACTGAGCAGAGTTCACAAAGTACAATATTTCATTTTTATTTCAATGTTTCTAGGAAACACAGAACAAAACAAAAATTTTCAGGCACATTTCCCTTCCACCCAGAATTCTGAACATTTTTCTCATCTGTTATGACTGATTATGAGCTATCAAGTCAGTGACAACTCTTACCATAGCAACTGCATGGATACATTTTCTCTAGATTGATCTGTCCCCAACCTGGTCCTTCAGGTCTTTCAATGATATAGCCATTGTAACTGAGTTGTTCTGCAGGCCATCCTCTTCTTTTCTTTCCTTCTATCTTGCTCCTCCAGGGAGATAGGTCACCACATAATATGACCAAAGACTGATAATCTGACCCTACTCATTTGTGCCTCAAGTGAGAATTCTGAGCTGTTCTGTTTAATCCATGTGTTTGTTTTTTAGGCTGTCCATGGTTCTTAAGAATCTTCTCTAATGACAAAGTTGTAAAGTGTAATACCCTTTATATCCTTCTCCTTCAAAGTTAAACTTTCACTTCAATAGGGTGTCACAGGAAAAACTGTTGACTTCACATTTTCGATCTTTGTAGGTACTGATACATCAGGGTATCTGAGTATCTTTTCAAAGGCCTTCATGGCTATTCTCCTCTTTCAAGTATTTCTTAATTAGTGGTTCTTCTACTGCTGACAGTTGATCCCAAGAGTAGAAGCTATCTACCACTTCAATATCTTCACTGTCAATTTGAAGTCTGCTTTTTATATATGATGTCATTAGATAATCTTCTTTAATCTTAGTCCCATTTTTCCCTGCGCTCCTTGATTTCCATTAGTAGAGCTCATAGAACGTTTGCATTTTCAGCCATCAGAATAATGTCATTAGCATACTGCAGCCCCCTGTTGTTCTCCCTCCCATTCTGAAACCATGCTTATCTTTTTCCAATTCAGCCTCCCTTATTTATTCCAGTATACCATTCCGTTGCCAACCTATTTTACCATTTTCTGTCTGGCCTGTAGCTTCCTGATCTGTGCATAGGTTTTGGATAAGGATAAGATGTTCAGGATTTCCTAGAATTTTATAAGTACATTTCAGAGCCATTTGATCATACATGACAAATGTATATGCATTGTGTGGCCATTTGCTTTCAGAATAATTAAAGCCTTTGGTTAAGAATGGAAAAGAATTCACTATTTTTATAAAGGGCATTCCTTTTTTTCAGCTGCACTGACAGAATTAATAATGAACTTGATTTGGCATTTGCAGCCATTGGAAATAAAAAAAAACATTATGTTGAAAGAAAACTGCTGGACAAACAGTTGAACCATTTTTTTAATGGCCACTGGACATTAAATGTCATTTATATTCTTAATGTCCTGAGTACTGTCCAGAGCATTTATGCTGTGTGGTTTTAAGAATGTGCATACATGAAATGAAACTTATTTGTAAAATCATAGGAACTTAAGCTATATAATAAAAAAAAACCAGTTGCAAATATTATCACTAATGCACAGTAGCGAAGAAAGAAAAGCTGCCATTTACCATATTATAAAGTGTGACTGATATTTTAGAAACTTCTAAAAGCACCATAATATTAATAAAAATGCAAATGCAAATTAATGGATTTCAATTTGGGTGAATGTTAGGAAAAAAATTCTAAAGTAAGAGAAGTTCAACTGTAGAATAAATTGCCCAGGATAGTATTGTATTCCTTTTGCTTAATGTGTTCAAACAGGTATCAATCTAATATGCTTTGGATGATGATTTGTTGAAAATCAGTGTGCAAGTAAGATTCATTCTTGATAGCAAGATGGACAGCATATACATTTAATAAATAAATAAGATGTGCGGAATTCAAGCTTCCAAAATTCCCTATTCAGTGCTTGAAGTTACCAAGTTTGAAAAACATTACCCTGAATGACCCCATCCAACTCTATTATTTTGAACCAATCTTTGCCCTGGTACTGGAAGATTCCTTATTATGTAAAAAGATGAGGAACATCCACTGGGAGAAGGACAATATTACTTGGGCATCAATCAGCCAACTCACCCACATGCCATTTTCCACTAGTGAATGACTTTAAGGGCTGAACTGAATTCCTATGTCAATGTTTCTCAACCTCAGCAACTTTAAAATGTGTGGACCGCAATTCCCTCAGCATACCTCAGCATGTCTGGCTGGGGAATTCTGGGAGCTGAAGTCCACAGCTTAAACTTGCTGAGGTTGAGAAATGTTGTTTTAGAGAAGAGGTGTCAAACTGGTGGCCTGCAGGCCGGATGCATCATGCGCAGGTCATGCCCACACCGGCTCTGCAAAAGCAAAAAAAGTCTTGATACAGCACATGACACAATCAAGTTTGACACCCGTGTTTTAGAGCAATCTGGTACCTTGAAGATATATGGACTTCAACTCACAGGATTCTCCAGCAGCAAGCAATACTAAGCTGGCTAGAAAATTCTGGAGCTGAAGTCCACACATCTTAAAATGGCTGAAGCTGATATGTGATCTAAGCTTCACCTCAGCTTTAAACTTACTTAGCTGATCTTTCTCCCCGCATCTATGGCTGGAGGAAAAAATGGGGGGGGGGGAGAAGAGAAAGAGCGGGGAGGGAGGGAGAGGGAGGGAGAGAGATTGCAGTGTAACTTGTATCAAAGCTAATTAATATAGAAAGATTTTGTGAACATAATGGAGCAGCAGTTTGACTATGGAAAATGGATTTGATGGATTGGAATTAGGTCCTGATGAAAACACTTAAAACTAGTTTATCCAATGTTTTGCACAAACTTCTGTTATTTCTGGAAGTGATTCAAAGCCAGAAACAATTTACTCTAAGATTCTAAATGTCAGTAGAATTTTCCACAAACATTTCTGAGATTTCAGAAGCCAAAACCTCTGTACTTATAGGCACCAGTGTATTATATTCGGTAATACAGTCAAGCCTGAAATGTTTATCGTTGGTGTCTTCTAGACTAGAGTAAGAACACAAGGCATTATATATGAGATGGTAAAAAAACCATAAATTGCACCTATCACCTTTAATTTGCTATGTTATAAATTGAACATGAAGAAACAGCCACTAAGGATTTAATCTCACTTACTAAATTTAAATAATTTAAACTTAAGCCCTCTCTGAAAGACCCTTCTAATCGATATCTTTTTGCAACATTTTGAAATATTTTGGGAGCTTTGTGGAAATTTCCCAAGATAAAATACTATCACCAGCAAAAAGCAGAAACCCGTTATAATTTTTGAAGATCAGAAGCATCAAGTGTCTGAACAAAGGCCTCTTTCAATCATCTAAAAAGCAGAAGTGATACACAGAAAGGAAGATGCAGTGGGAGCTGTTTTTCATATAATTGAAACAGAAACAACATTTACTGAACCTCAGCAAGAAATGTTTTCAAAGGTAATTTCTTGTAGAGATGCAGATAGGGCAGTGGTGGCGAACCTATGGCTCAGGTGCCAGAGGCGGCACTCAGAGCCCTCTCTGTGGACACGCACGCCGTCACCCCAGTTCTAGGCTTTCAGCTGGGTTTTATAAAACCTTTTCGCTTTAGGCCTCCACCGCCGTGTGCAAAAAAAAAAAAAAAAAAGGTTCAATCAATCAGTCAATTTCAACTTCTCAGGGAAAAAAAAGATCTTGCAAAGTTGGAATTGATTGATTGAACTTTTTAGTCCCACCCAGTCTGCTGTTACCACCACAGCCATGCCCACCCAATGGGCGACACCCACCCAATGGGCGACACCCACCCGGCACCCAACAATGCATAAGTGGGTTTTGGGTTGTAGTTTGGGCACTCAGTCTCTAAAAGATTCGCCATCACTGAGATAGGGCATACTTAACAACCATTCTTTCAGTGACTCTTTGAAGTCTGAATGAGGTGCTGAATGTTAGCTATGCCTGGACTCCAAAGTTATGGCCATCATAGTGCACCGATGGTCACATTATTAAAATTGTGGTGCTTGGCAATCTGCCTGTACTGAAGAACGCAGGGCTGCTTCAACTCCTCTCTCATTCCCCTCCAAAAACTCTGCCTTTCTTGCTGCCCTGTGTTCCACTTGCCCTGCCAGTCCTACCATCCCCAGCTGACTTTCATTGTCTTCTTCTTCCCAGTATGACAATACGCGCTTTGGGCAACCTGCAATCCTGACTGGCCCTCTCATAAGACTTTGAAGTCTTCCAAAGCCTTGCAAGGAAACTGCATACGATTTGGTATGCCCACATGTGGGTTCAGGAAAAAGGCTGGGAGCAGCCAGCAGCTGCCTTGTGAAGGACCACCCAAGCTTTTTCTTCTGCCTTGTCAGCAGGCTTGATAGGCCAAGTAGGATGAACAGAGGACAGCACAGGAGGCAATCTTTTCCCCTACTGAGGCTCAGGCTGGGAGGAATCCAATTAGGAATGATTGGGATCGAGGCGAGTCCTCACATTGGTGAATTGGTGGGATTCAGTTAACAACTGCAATGGGAATTGTCAGGACTGCTATTGCAGTCACATGATGTACTTTACAATCACATTGCTTAATGATGGAAATTCTCATCTAAATTACAGTCCTAACTCGATTTGCTCAATTGTTAAATAAGTTTCTGCAAAGAGAAGTGTAATGTAAATTTACATCAGTCTTTAACTATAAAATAGTTGGTATCATGCTTTAAGTAATTAAAGAAATCAGAATAACAAAACTAAGTGTCAAGAATAAGTGGTTATCATTGCAGAAGAGTCTCATAAACTGCTTGGATACTGCTTGTTCTGTAAGCCGAACTGTCTAATAAGTCCTTTCCCACAGCTGCAATGGACTCCTTTAAACTCCATTAGATAGCAATTTATCTACGACAAAGGGGCCACACACTGTCCCTGCTATAACCAACCAAAACAAAAGTGATGTCATTAGCCTGCTAGGACCGATATAATATGTTATAGACCACTGTTGACATGGTGGATACTGCATGTAGAAGTTACCTCAATAGGTAATAATACCTCATCTCTGGTGAACCTCAATAGCTGCCAAAAAGCCCAACACAGTGCTAGGCTGCATTAACAGAGGGATAGAATCAAGATCACGTGAAGTGTTAATACCACTTTACAATGGCTTGGTAAGGCCAGACTTGGAATACTGCATCCAGTTTTGCTCACCACAATGTAAAAAAGATGTTGAGACTCTAGAAAGAGTACAGAGAAGAGCAACAAAGATGATTAGGGGACTGGAGGTTAAAACATATAAGGAAAGGTTGATGGAATTGGGTATGTCTAGTTTAATGAAGAGAAGGACGAGGGGGGACATGATAGCAGTGTTCCAATATCTCAGGGTCTGCCACAAAGAAGAGGGTGTCAAGCTATTTTCCAAGGCGCCTGAAAGCAGGACAAAAAGCAACGGGTGGAAACTAATCAAGGAGAGAAGCAACCTAGAACTAAGGAGAAACTTCCTGACAGTGAGAACAATTAACCAGTGGAACAACCTGCCTCCAGAAGCAGTGAATGCTCCAACACTGGAAGTTTTTAAGAAGAGACTGGACAGCCATTTGTCCCAAATGGTATAGGGTTACCTGCCTGAGGAGGGGGTTGGACTAGATGACCTCCAAGGTCCCTTCTAACTTTATTATTAATATTAATATCATCATCTTCTTCTTCATCATCATCGTCACCCTTTTCACCCCAAACAAGGTGAAGCTAATTTTTTCTCAGTTACTTTTTCAAGAACAGTCAGATATGAAAGACTGCTGAACAAGTTATCTGGAGCAGGAAAATGACACTACAGCAACTCCAATTCCCTACGTAATCTTGATGTGTGTCTCTGTTTAGAGAAATTTGGTAAAGAACTGGAAGAGCTCTATTCATTCCCTTCATCCAACTAAGTCTATGTAGAACAGGGGTAGTCAACCTTGGCTCTTTTATGACTCGTGGACTTCAACTCCCAGAATTCCTGAGCCAGCTAAGCTGGCTCAGGAATTCTGGGAGTTGAAGTCCACGATCATAAAAGAGCCAAGGTTGACTACCTCTGATGTAGAACATGCCAAAACAGTTTTCTCATCCAAGATCAAGTCATCAGTGTTTACGCTTTTCTCATTTTCATCAATTATACAAAGATACCACCGCAACTTTAAAACTTCTTAACAAACTATTAAATTTGAGGCAGCAACATTTAGAATAACTTACTAAGTATCTCTCCTCTTGTCTCATATTTGGAGTACGGATCATATGGTTCTGTTCCCCTCTCCAGTCTCCAAAACGGCGAAAAAAATAGTTAGATAAAAATCGATTGATAGGATCTCTAATAATATTGATGTATACTGGTTGGTCTCCTCCAAATCTGACAAACAAAAATAAAACAAAATCAGAAAACTGCAAAGAGAACGTTTACAAATTCAAAAGAAGGTATCAGAAGTGAATATATATGAATACAAAATAGAACTACAGTAACCAGGAGATAAAATGTTTTTAAGGTTGCACATTACTAAATCAGAAAATTAAATAAATACATCAAAAAAGAATATAACTACTTCAATATATAGTAGTAGTAGGAAGAGACCTTGGAGGTCATCTAGTCCAACCCCCTGCTCAGGCAGGAAGCCCTATACCATTTCAGACAAATGTTTGTCCAGTCTCGAAGTCCTAGTGGACAAGGACAATCACTTAAATATAAGCCAGCAGTGTGCTGCAGCTGCCAAAAAAGCCAACATAGTGCTAGGCTGCATTAACAGAGGGATAGAATCAAGATCACATGAAATGTTAATACCACTTCACAATGCTTTAGTAAGGCCACACCTAGAATACTGCATCCAGTTTTGGTCACCACGATGTAAAAAAGATGTTGAGACTCCAGAAAGATTACAAAGAAGAAGATGATTAGGGGACTGGAGGCTAAAACATATAAGAAACGGTTGCTGGAATTGGGTATGTCTAGTTTAATGAAGAGAAGGTGACATGATAGCAATGTTCCAATATCTCAGGGGCTGCCACAAAGAAGAAGTCAATCTATTCTCCAAAACACCAGAAGGCAGGACAAGAAGCAACAGATGGAAACTAATCAAAGAGACAAGCAACCTAGAACTAAGGAGAAATTTCCTGACAATTAAAAAAATTAATCAGTGGAACAACCTGCCTCCAAAAGTTGTGAATGCTCCAACACTGGAAGTTTTTAAGAGACTGGATAAACATTTCTCGTGCCTGAGCAGGGGGTTGGACTAGAAGACCTCCAAGGTCCCTTCCAACGTTGTTGTTGTTGTTATTATATTACTATTATATTCCTTAAGTTTACATTATAAAAAGTTATGTACAAATTCTATATTAAGATAATTTTGAAGATCATTACTTTCAAAATATATTCTAATAAAGTGGATTATTACTTTCAGATCTACCTAAAAACAAGATGTGAAATGAGAGATAAAGAACAGTATGGATATACATAATTTATTTGGAAAAGATATACATAATTTATTTGGAAGAATGTCAGTGGAAACCAATAGGATTTAGATACAATTATACTAGCATCTAAATTGTTAGGAATAGAAGTATGTAGCCTTATTGCAGTGTAAATCCTTTAAATTTAATAAAAAGATACCTAATGTTAAATGTTAATACATTTTTCATGAAACACAGGCATTCTATATATATTTTTTAGATTGTGCACTATGTCATCAGTGTAAATGCAATACTAGGAATAGTATTAATGGAATATAAATTTAGTTTTAATACAAACTGAAGTTTGTCTTTAAAACTAAGATTTTACTTATTCCCCAGAGTGCTTTGTGCTTCTTCCAAACTTTAGCCCTGTGATACTTATACAGATCAGTTATTTTCCCAGGTGCAATATATATATATATATATAGTTTTAGAACAGGGACAAAATCTTCCATGCAAAATAACATTGCTTCACAAAATGGATTGTTACAATTCATTGCTCCTGAAATATTAATGCTAAGGTTATTAAAGCAGAATTGCTAATTTTAATTCTCATAATGTATTATAAACAAAATTCATAAGCCAAGTGCTCATTTTTCTTATTTATTTTTCATGAAATTAGTCCAGTTCAGCTAGCAAATCAATTTTGTATCAAAGAATCATCAGAAAGACAACCACAATATGTTAAGACTTAACATGAGGTTGAATACACTACCCCATGAGATAAAGGAAAGAAAGACCCTTTAATTAAAGCATAAATTTATGTGTGAAACTATTCTAGGAAGTATAGCACCTAAGAATAAGACTTAGAGAAAGAATGGGAAACTATACAAAGTATTTTAAGAAATTTAAGTAGAATAAATTGTTTCAAAGACATATTAGTGAGCTAACATAGTCTAGAAGTCTTATTTTAGCACATAATTTACAATCCTGGGAATGTCAGAAAAATTAAAATTTAAGTTTTATAATAGGTATTATTATTTTAGAACACTGGCTACCCAAGCAAGAAATAAAACTGAGAGTCAGTTGGATTCAGATGGGTACTAAAGAAATTGAATAAATAATAAATAAAAATTATCAAGCTGATATAAATGAAGTTTGCAGAAGTGCAGCAACTCTTTTTGAAGAATTAAATCCATTCAATTTTTGTTTCCATTACTAGATTGGTAAAATAATAATATTAGCTAGCTTGTCTAAAAGTACAGCTTTGACTAGTATCTAATCTGACAAAGTGATAAAGGTATATGAATTCAAACTGGGATGATCTCACCAAATTTGATTCCCATGCATTTCCACAGAGCCCGTTCAGTCTTTGGCAACTCTGTATAGAGTCTGGGTTGGACATTCAAATTGCTAACTATTAGCAATGAATTAACTCACTGATTAGTTTACTATATTTGTTAAGTAGATTTCACCATACAATTCTTGTGAGGAGGAAAGATGCAATCCTGTCTGACTTCCTGCCAGCTCCCCCACTGACTGATGCCAGGGAAGATGTGTGAGAGGCATGGTGCAGATGCAGAAGGTGCAAAGGAGGACCAGAAAAATACAAGGGGATATGCGAGAGGTGCCACATGGATCTAGGAAAGTACGTGAGAGTGCACAAGAGTCGCAGCATGGGTTGGGGAGGTGCAGATCAAGAAGGGGGGACAGTCTAGGTTAGGGAGTGGCAATGAAGTGCAATGCTGCTCAGGGAAGGTACATCAGAGTGAGGGAGTGAATGGTAGAGTGCAAAATCCAGAGGGCTGGGGACGTGTGCACGGGTGGAGATTTATCCCAGCTTCCCCAGGAAAGGTGGCAAATCATGATCAAGTGATTGTGGGACAAGTGGCAACAAACTGTTCAGTGCGAACAGGTTGCCAAGTACCCAGATCATGATCATGTGTCTGTAGCAGTGCTGGGATGGCCAGAACTCTGAAGGCATAGCCACATTTGTTAGTGCCGTTATAACTTGGAAAGTTGCTGAATGAATGACTGTAGGTCAAGGGTTACCTGTATAAACTCTATTTTGTTTCTGATATCAGTTTGCACAACTGTAGCATCAACGTGTGTATAATACTTCATTCAGATTTACATGTGCATTGAAACAGGCTGCACATCTCTTATTCTGTTCTCTCTCAACCAACATTGTGTAATTTAAATTATTCCTCCATCTAATTGTGTTTTTCTGACTTAAAGGTAATCCTCAATTTATGACTGTCACTTAACAACTGTTCAAAGTTACAACAGGCTCAAAAATAGTTACATATAATTTACCTTTAAAGTTACTACTGCCACATTGCTGCTGTGGCCATATGATTGCATTTTGAGCATTTGGCAACCAGCTCACATTTACAACTGGTTGCAGCATCCTACAGTCACTTTATTATGTTTTGCAATTTTTTTGCAGTTTTCTGACAAAAACCATTTACAACTTTGTGATTCACTTAATGATCTTTGTACATGTGATTCATTTAATGGTCTTCATAAAAATGCTTGTAAAATCAAGTCTAGTAATGTGATGACTTGACTTACGACTGCAATCACTTACGACCAACGTTTTGGGCTCAATTGTGGTTGTAAGTCGAGGACCACCTGTAACCAAAGACCTACATACAAACACCCGCGAAAACCTCCGAAAACTATATATATATATATATTCTAAATCCTTTGCTCAGTAATACAAAATCCTTCTTTCTTCCTTCTTGTCAAAAAATCCTCACCCTTGATTAGCATGGATGGCTTGAGGGAATTCTACATCACTGCTTTTCTGGTTTATGACAGAAATTGCAACTTCCTTATGGTAGAATCTCACACTATAATGGGATGTGTGTCTGTACACGTACTGTATAGTCCCCAAATAAATCACAGGTGATCAAAACAAAGAAGCAGGCAGATGGGCATGACAAACAGTTATCAATTTCCTAACATTAAAAGATAAATGTTTTTCTGTAGCTAAACATTAAATTAAAAGGATTCTGTAAACCAATTGTCTGTTCATCGCAATGTGCTATTAAAATTAAATGAGGATTTTCCTTACCTTGAGAAATTAAGGAAATGAACATGTCTAGTGAATAAATAGGGCTGCTCTGCAGTGCTTACATTTTTAATCAATTCCATCTAAAAACAAAAAGATACAAAAATTAAGATAAACAGTTCCAAAGAGAAGCCGTGAAAAGCTACTTATTTCATTGGACACTGACTCTTTAGATCAGAGGTTCCCAATGCCTAGTCCATGGACCGGCACCTGGGCCATGCAAACAAGCGAAGCCCCATCCGAGGATTGCAGGCAGCATGTAAAACGATGCCCCCTCCAGTCTACGGAAAAACCTTTCTCTATGGAACCGGTCCCTGGTGCCCAAAAGATTGGGGACTGCTGCATTAGATTGCAGCAAACTGTGCACTAAAAGTAATGAGGAAAATATGGGGTTTTTTTCATATAAAAATGTTCAACTTTTTTTGAAATTTATAATTTTAAAAATTAATTTCCTCTTTTCTTATTGGTAGTTTTACTGAGCATGAAGCACTAATGCATAAGCAGCAGAAACAAATCAGTCAGCTACCTGATATTCCAGTATGTTCATAAGCATACAAACACAACAATATGTACATATATTTAATGTACTTACAAAGACAGTACATTAAATTTCATTAAATCAAGCTAATTTTTCCTTAAACAATGACCATTCCATTCTTAATTTTCATCGGTGCTTTATGCTCTAAATAAACATAGCAATTAGCAATTAATAAAGTCCAATGTTCTCCATTATTTCATTCAATTCCTTCAAGAATATTATTTGTGTTTAGTTTCCATAGAGATTTTGTTTTCAAAAGATAATTCAATTTTAAGATCCTTTCCTGTCATTTTTTTTTTAAAAAAAGCTTGACTTTTAAGTGATTTCTGCAACTGTGTTCTGCTTAATTTTGCAAAGCCTCAACATTTCTGGAACATGCTGTATTACATCAATCCCAAAGGTTACAATTAGATATTTACAAGAGAATTCTAGGCTTTCTTGCCAGTGATTTAGGCTTTAGTCAGTTTATTTTATAATCTATATAGTTATATTGTACAAAACCTCCAAGTGGTAATTAAAAAAAACCTACACATGATTATATCCCCATTATATCCAGTTGAAACCACAAAATTGCACAACTGTGCAAAAATTGTACGATAGTTTTAGTTAGGTGATAAAAATCAATACATGCATCCTGAGTATGTGTCAGTATATGTCAAGGTTTGTGAGATGTGCATGCTTGGGACAGACACGTGCTTTGTTTATCCTTATGGCACAATGGTTAAAACACAACAAGACTGACCAGTACCATTCTTATTGTTATCAGAAATGCTGCGCATGTGGCAAAACCAGTCTACCCCTTCTCTATATTAATAAAAAGCATTTTGTGAAAGCCTCAATTGACTAAATCCGTGTTGATCAGAAGAGGTCAACAACTATCAGTGTCTTCGGTGACAACCGTGGCATAAAGAGGATTGTGTCTTGGAATGAAACAGGATTACATGATAAAGAACATCAGATTAAATGTGACAACCATTTCTCGGGCAGGCACAAATCCACTGCCAGACAAACTCATTACCAAAACAAGACAGGTGGAAATAATCAATCTCCCTCCTGATCAAGAAAAGTGGTTTCTAGCCTATTGCATGTGAGGCTAGAAGAAACCATTTCAAGAATAAGAATCTTGATTTCATTATAAAGAGAGCTTACAATCGCTGGAATTTTTTCCCCTAATGTCTTCATTAGTTTCTCTACAGTAAATTAGAGCTTTTGTGATCTTGGACATTTATATTTCACATTTCTGGGCTAAACAGTCAAGGGAAGTATAAGGAAAACAAACAGGTAGTCCTCCACTTATGACCATAGTTGTTGATCGAAACAGTTATTAATCAAGACACCCACAGGATCACTCCACACAATGACTGCAAGCCTGGCTCTCCCAGTTGCGATCATTAAATGTTAATGTGGGTTGTTCAGCAAAGCGCCAGGGAGAGGGCTTAGGCTTCTCAGGCACGGAGGAGTAAGGAGAGGGTACAACCCTCCACCACAACAGGAGACCTGGACCATCTTCCTGCCCCACAAAGATCATCCACTTAGCTTTCAATTGTTCTGCAGCTGCTGACTATTGCGGCTGCCTTGTTCCAGCCTGCGAGCAAGCACCCATTCTTGAAGGCTTTTTCGCCAAATAGTGCAATTTGAAGAAGGGCCTTTCAAACGATCAGCAGAAAGATGGTGTTCAGTACCATTTTTGCCAGATTTTAAATCTATTCCTCCATCCCTCCTTGAATGGATCCCTCAGCATGCTGGGCAAATGGACCTAAAAACCAACATCCCTTCCACTTGCAACCTTTCCTACTGGGTTCCCCACTGACTTTCTACGGAAGCTGGCATAGAAAATTGCAAATGGTGATCCCATGTTCACAGGATACTAGGCAACTGGCCATTAATGTGAACAGGTTGTCAAGTGCTGAAATGCAATCATGTGACTGCCCCCCAAAGCAAAGTTTCACAATGACCAGCCGTAAAGCATCCATTCTGAGGCCATCATGACTAGTCATAAAAATGTTAAATGATGTGTGCTGAGAAATTGAAAGAAATTGATGATGTGCAGTAATAGAAACAAAGGATGATGATCTGATCTTGATCTGATGAATACCTCTAAGGAAATGAAGATATAAATTTGATTATAAATGAAAGGGCTATAATGCATGTCAGAAACTATGAATTGGCATCATTAAGTTAATAATAGTTGGATGTTATGTTCTAATGAATGGTGATAGTAGAAGAACAAGAGATGAAACTATTGTGTAGTGAACAGTGTGAAGGGGAAAAATAATTAGGGACATGAATGGAAGTGTGGGAATGAAACAAAACAGCACAAAAAAGGTCATTGTGGTCTGTTCAGAAGCCAAAAATGAACAAGATTGGGTTTTTTTAAAAAAAATATCTGCTTACGGAAATGTATATTTTGAATATATGGTTAAACTTAAGGGTATGAATACATTCATATACATGGCAAAAGAATGAATATAAGCTAAAGAGAGTGACTGATTTGATTGTGTAGGATAAAAGATTGAAACAATTAGTCTGAGAGATTCAGAATTTGGGCCAGATTATTTTTTGGTAGTGCCAAGAGTAGATCTTCGGAATGGGAAAAGCACAGAATAAAGATATGGGGGGAAAATACAATTCCTGTTATCTTAGAAAAGCTCAAAATATTCTTAAAGACTCATCTCATCCCGGACATTCTTTTTTTGAACTATCACCATCTGGCAGACGGTAAAAAAACAGAGACAAATAGGCTGAAAAATATTTTTTATCTCAGAGTTGTAACCATATTAAACCACAGTTAGTGCAACATTGAAGTGCAATATTAGGGGCAGCACAGTGGTGAATAGAATGTGAAGGATGTGTGTATATGATGTATGTTCTTATTTGTGGTTTTTACTTGTGTGTAGTGTGCACTGTGGACAGCACTTAATTTCGTTGTGAGTTACACAATAACAATAAAGATATTCTATTCTATTCTATTCTAAAATGAGAAGTTGAGTGATTTGCAGGAACACAAAATAATACACATTCTGTATGAAAAAAAAATGAAACACAGAATGGATGAGGAGTGTAAAGAAAGAGGATGTGGGCATTACTTGAAACAGAATGAAAATAATTATGTTACAGGTACCACAAAACAGTGTCAAATTATGCTAAGGAGAAGTATGTGAAATTATGAAGTGAAAGAAGTCATAGATGAGGGGAAAATGCTTTTAAAATTATTGCTGTGAGAAAAAAGAAAAGAGGACTATGATAATTTGATGGTTTCAAATTATAGAGAGATATGTAGAAAATGTTGTCCGTGTAAATTAGATAAGCTATATTTCTTTTCTCTCTTTTAAGTTATACACTATAATTTATTTAGCTTACTCTAATCAAAAAAGGATGGGCATATACTGTATGTATGTTTGCATGAATGTAGGTTATGGGGTATGCATATAATATTGATATGAAACTTGAAGGGAAATCAGCTTTAATTCTTTCAAAAAATAAATTTATCAAAGCATTTATTGCAATAAAATTGCTATACTGACAACTTCTTTACTTTCACAATACTATATAAAACTTGAAGTCACAGAGAAAAGATAATATACCAACAGCAGTACACTATACCATACTGTGAACTATTCATTACACTAGGGAGTTCTTCCTCATAAGTATTTCAGGATTGTGAACAACTCAGGATTATGGACAACTGTTGTTTCTGTTTTTTAAAAATATGTCTTTTATAAATACATTTTTCTTACTCAAATATATTATAAGTTCAGTAAAGCAATAGACTGCATTTTCAGCAATAATCCACCTGGTGGCATTAACAAATGATTCGTAGGAGAATGGCAAAGGCTACTTATACAAAGACTGCAAATAAAGTTAAATGTTATTCAAATAAAATAATTTTGTTACTTGGGAATAAAATTTTGTTATATTTCAAAGAGAAAGTAAACTAGAAAGAGCTTTAATTTAAGATTTCTTTAATCTCAGTTAAAGTTCTTTCCTCTTATATTATCTTGCCAATGCTTGCAATAATATTATATATGGTATTGTGTTATTTTAAAAATAGATATGCATCTAAGGTAAGATATACTTCTAGAATTTTTTGTTCTCAAGTCAGATGTTCCTGAGGCAGGGAAACAATGTCACCTGCTTGTAATCCCAAATCAATCTCCAGAGAAACATTGCAGTTGAAAAAAAAGTTATTTTCCTGGCCTTACTCTACAGCAGAAATGTCAAACTGCCCATCCGTGGGTTGGTTGCATCATGAAGAGGTCGTGCCCACCCCAGCTCCAGCAATGCGGAAAAAAGTTGCGATACATCACGACACATCACATGATGCAGCAAGTTTGACACCCATGCTCTACACCAGTGGTTCTCAACCTGTGGGTCGGGACCCCATTTGGGGTCGAATGACCATTTCACGGGGGTCGCCAAACAACGCAGACCACCATTTTTCCCCCTTTTCCTTAGCTATGCTACTCCCTTTTATTCTATTGGCTTTTGAAAGCCAATAGAATAGACTCTCTTGAATAGAGTCTAATTCTATTGGCTTTCAAAAGCCAATAGGAATTGTCCAGGCTGTTTCTGCCCTGCTGAGCCCACCAAAAGACCCATTCTGCAAACGGTGCTGCACCAGTTGAGTAGTCCTCGACTTACGACCGGTTGAGTAGTCCTCAACTTACGACCGGTTGGTGGTCGCGGCATTAAAAAGGTTAAGAACCACTGCTCTACAGGAACAAATATCCATGTTCTAGATTTCACAGAAGTTCTAACTGGGAGCTGCACCAAAGTCAATCTGTTTTCTTCCAGCATCATATCTACTGAATCCCCATCGCCTATCAAAGTAAGGAGAGCATTTAGTATACAGAATCTGCTTGACTTCTATACCCATGGTTGTTTCATCCAATCAGTCAATCAAGATTAACTTCATCCTTTGTTATGCATTCTGTATGTGTTAGGAATGTGAGATCATGAGAACTGTAAAAGCTACAGTGAAGGCTGTGAGGAAGACGAATTCATTTCTTTTTTAAAGCTGTTCCTATTTATTTTTTAATTTCTTAATATGGTATTTTGGAGATACTTAGGAGTGATCTAATAGCTCGGTGTTAATGCATCAGGCTGGAAACCAGGAGATTGTGAGTTCTAGTTTTGTTTAGACACAAAACCAATTTGGTGACTTCGGGCCAGTCACTCTCTCTGAGTCTTAGGAAAGAGGCAATGGCAAATCACTTCTGAAAAACCTTGCCAAGAATACTGCAGGAACTTGTCCAGGCAGTTTCCAAGATTTGTTCATGATTGAACAGAAGAAAAAAAAAGTATGTTCGTATGTGTATGCGTATGAGTCAATAACTTAAATTTAATTAATTTTTACATTTTTTAAATGGAATCCTGTTAAAAATCTGAGACTTTAAAACTGTATTAAACTCAATTTGTCTTTTTTATGCCATGTGCTGCTGCTGGAACAGCAATATTGTGGGTTCTCTGGAGTGTTTTTGAGTTATTATCCAAATAGGTCAATTCCCCAATCATCTGTTATATGCTTATGACCTCAGCCTACTTGCCTCTTTAGGTTTCTCTGCTTATTCTTAACTCTGTGTATAGTGAATTCCAGATTCACCAATAAGAATACTGCCTTTCATCCCACAGATTCCAACAGATCCTAGCCACTACTGTATCAGTATCACAGGCAAATACCAAAAAAGCCTGAAAATAATTTTATTATGTATAGCTCTGAATCATATAAAATATTGATACTCAACACAGCCTTCTGCTTATAAAGTGCTGAGTACTGTATATAGTTTGCTAGAAAAACATTCAACCTTCTTCTGATAGAAACAAAAGATTTGTAACTAATTACCCAGTAACACTGTATAAGTCTTCTCCATGCACACACACATGCAGTACGTACAAAACAGAACTAGTGTGGTATAGTGTTTAAGATCTTTGATCAGGGTGGAAAAACCCAGGTTCTAATCCTCCCTTAGGCAAAAAGATGTCTGAGTGATTCTGGGCCAGTCACTCTTCTCTACCCTAGTTTGGGAAGTTGAAAAACATTTATCTACCAATCCATACTGGAGCAGAGTAGTAGATCAAAAGAGATCTTGCAGTTATACATCACACACAGACACACCTGTGTATGTATTCATATTCACACAGAAAGAACTTCTTTTTAATGTGAAATACGTCAGCTTCCTGATTTGAACTTCTTCTTTTCCAAGTTCTATTCCATGCATCATTCTTTCCAAACATTTTCTGTCATCCATACCCCTAATCTTCCCACAGGCCCAATTAATTTTTTATTTATTTTTCACATTTTTTAACCACCCATCTCCCTCACAGAGGGACTTTTTTTTAGTTTCTTTGATATAATTTGTTTGATCTTACAGGTTTTAAACTTCAAGGCCATATCATAAATCATAAAACCTATTTGTTACAGGAGTTCACTGATCTTTATAATGTGATGTTTGCTTTTAACTTTGATCTTAAAAAAACAAGCACAAACATGCTGAACTTAAAATTTCCATGGTTGATTTTAGAGTTGTACTCAGTATTTAACCCTCTTAGTTTTAACCCCCAAAATTGATTTAAGGATAAGAGCAAACATTTTTCCCACAAAAATAACCATCCACTTCTAGGAATGTTTGCCTTTTCTCACACCTGTTTGGCAAAGCAGTTATGACAGTCCAGTGCTTTGGTGCTATTTTTTAATTCAGTTAAAAATGTCTTCAGAGAATGAGCTGAGCAAATTTCTGAAAACACACTGACACATAACTAAACCCGAGCAAAAGAAATGGCAATAAATGCAAAGGCCGGATTGATTGGCCATAGATACTGTATATTATTAATGAAAGCTTATTCAAAACATTTCCTGAATAATGGACATTTAGCCTAGCATCCAATTGTATATTCCATCAATGAAAGCAATTTCCTCTGACATAACAGAAATGATTTTTCTTCCACCAGCAGTTCCATTTCCTACTCTCAAAATGTACTCTGGAGAATCCACTCTCTAAAAACTAATTGGTTTGGTTGTACATGAAAAGCTGAATCTATGAAGCTAACTCAAAGTATCTAAAGCACTACTGGATTCCATTCATACATATCATTCCATTCATGAAGCCAATTTCCATCAAAATGCCTAAAGGCAGAACGTAATTTCAGTACCAGTGAAGCAATATTCCACCCCCCCCCCACTACTTCCAAACTCCCAGCTCAGTTCAAATTTATAGTATTAACCAGGATGAATATTTGAGTGAGATACACTCTCTCTCCCTCTTTCTCTCTCTATCTTTCTCTAACAGACATTAGTGTAATGCATTTTAAAATCTCATCATTGCAATGGACTTGCTATGAATTTTCCAAAGCACCAGAAAGAAAAACAAGAAACAATGGATGGAAACTAATCAAGGTGAGAAGGGGCGTTGTCTTACCTGAACGCCTTTTCTCAGCACGGAGATGGAGAATCCACCAATGGATTAACTCTGCCTTCCTGCCGATTAGACCGAGTCAGCCAATTTGTCACGCCCGTCCTAGGGTAGCCACTCCCCAGTTTTGGCGAAGGCGAAGTAGCTGACTACCATTCGGCGTGTTGGCTCCCGGTACCCTACTATGAGCTAATTGAGTTTAAGGGTGGGAGTGGATTCTCCATCTCCGTGCTGAGAAAAGGCGTTCAGGTAAGATAACGCCCCTTCTCCAGCACTGGAGATGGAGAATCCACCAATGGGACATACCAAAGCCTCACTGTCCCGATGGGGGGGGGAAATAGGAGAGGCCGAAGCTGTGTCCGCTGAGATTACATGCTGGAGAACCTGGAATTAAGAAGAAGCTACCTAACAGTGAGAAACAATCAACCAGTAGAACAGTTTGCCTTCAGAAGTTGTGGATGCGTTATCACTGGAGGCTTTTAAGAAGAGATTGGACTGCCACATGTCTAAAATAGTATAGGGTCTCCTCTTGCTTGAGCAAGGGATTGGACTAGAAGACCTCCAAGGTTCCTTCCAACTCTGTTATGATTTTCTGACCTTCTGAATATAAAATGGGAAAAACTAAGCAGATAACTTGCCTGTTCATTCTTGGTAAGCCTGGTTTTATTATGAATATCCGATGTAACTAAATTGAACCCATGTCTCTCGGACAGAATTCTTAACAGCAAAACCACAGTCCGGCTCCCACATTTTCCAACTCTGTTGTATACCACCTGGCTTGGGAATGGAAGAACCTAGGCAGAAAAGATAAAAAGATGTTAGCCTTCCTGTCTGGAAATATTTAATTGCAAAAACATGATTTTGTTTTGACCTGAGACTGAAATTTTGAAAATGAGTACTTCAGAAGCAAAAGAAATTCAAAAGTTTGAAATATTAAAAAAGCAGAAAATATTTCTTTTTTTCTCATTTCTCTTAACGCTCTTGGATTTTTATATCAAAGATGGGAAATCTTTGATATAAATATTATATATTTATATAAGTATTGTGCGGCATTTATATCTTTATATTGTGCGGCATCACAATACTAGCAAAATTATTCTGAAGGAAGGCTTTACTTCACAGATTATTTATGTCACTATGATTTAACATTGTTCCTATCATACTCTTAAATACTTTTCTCCTTCAGTGTGCTAAAAATAAAGTTCAATTATCCTTACTTAGTCTGATTGCACTTTTCAATTCATGGAGGACTATTATCTGCATATTCTCTCTTTGTAATTTAAGACAGAATACTAAATATATACTTATGTTTTATTTCTTGTAAACTTAATGTCTTAAAATGTCACAAACCATTCAGGATTATATACCTTTCTAGGAAATTATCTTATTATGTCTTGACTATGATGAATTGGTGAACTAATATTAATCCAAGACCGTCAAACAGTAAACACAGGCATTTCTTATTTAGATGGTTGTATTAAATAATGACTTGTTGAATAAGGTTTCATATATGTTTACATATCTTCAAGCACAAAAGTTGTAATGGATGTTTAACTCTTAATGACTAAACATTAACCACATATATACATAAATATGTTAAACCTAATAAAACTAGACAGGTACAACATGTTTTCTATTGTTTGAAGTCATCTTTCTATTGTCTGAAGTCAGCTTATTCACTAAAGCAGATTAATACAGTTTCTACCAAGCATACAAATAGGTAAATATAGGGGGTTTTTTTCAAAGAAAACTAGCCTTTTGAAAATCATAGTTTTCCTTTACTATTAAATTTACTTTTTTAAAATTCTGAATTATTTCAGCTCAATTTTGTCCACCACCTGAGACTAAATGTCACATGGCTATATCTGATTTTCATCTTTGAGAGTAGCAACAGAAAATATTATTTATTCGTGGATATTATTTATTCATGTATAATTGCATATTTTAAAATGCTCTGTTAGATATACCCACCCATTATATTTTATCTCAATAGTCTCCAATAACCAAGGTATGTACAGGTAATTCTTGTCTTATGAGCACAATAAAATCTAGAATTTAGTTGTATATTGTTTATAGTCATAAATTGAGGGACCATGTGACTGGACTCAATTTTACAACTGTTTTTAGAACAATCATAAAGTGATGGATGGCAGTCAGTATACTGGCAAAGAACTGGCATAATATATTAATAGCTAATCCCATTAAGCAAACTAGCTGCTATTTTTTGAACTAACTAAAAGTTTCCAAATCATTTCCAAAAGGGCCCCACTCATAACACATTACAATAATCTAGCTGAGATGATACCAGAGAGTGAGTAAATGTTGTAAGGCTTTCTCTGTCCAGGTAAGATCGGAGTAAGTAAATTAGCAATGCCTTGATAAAAGGCATTCTGTGCCAATGAAGCCACCTGGCTTCTACTATCAGTGGTGATCCTGCTCCTTAGAGAAAGTGAGGACCCTTACAGGACAGGTAGAGCATCACTCAGTTGTCCAGATGCATCACTCTTGAACAATATCCCGATCTTGCTTGCATTGTTGCAGACTTATTTTCTGTACAAGAGGGGGAGAATCTTTATTTTCTTATTGCACCATCTCACCTGGTTAAAATGCTTTTGCACATTTTAATTTAATGAGTTCTCAAGTTTTAAAAATAAACGGTATGAACTTTCAAGAAATGAACTGTGAAGTTTTAATGCTGCTCTACAAGTAATATATACTTTGTAGTAGTTTAAACAAAATTAAACAGATTAAATTTAAATATATTTATTGCTAAATAAACTTTACATTATATCCAGGCCAGAACAGTCCCAAAGATGCTTTTTTCAAAAGGCTACTGGATATTCTTAGGGTTTTTTTTTCTTTGAAAATGTTTCGCTTCTCGTTCAAGAAACTTCTTCAGTTCTGAACTGAAGAAACTTCTTGGATGAGAAGCGAAATGTTTTCAAAGGAAAAAAAAACCAAGAAAGTTCAGTTGCCTTTTGAAAAAAAGCACCTTTGGGACAACCATCACCTGGATAGTTGAGAATCTCCGTAAACAAGCAGGAACAAGAACATAGAGTTGCACTTAGGTTCTTGTGCTCCTTGATGGGGCTGCTTCTGTTTATCCTCTCATTTAAATTCAATGAAACAGGTTAATCTTAACTATTTACTGCAGAGGTGTCTATTATAGTGCCCATACAAATACACTGGGCTTAATCATGTTCCTCACTTTATTTCTAAAAGATATTTTTGAAAGAACAACAATAAATAGGGAGTTATCATCCTATAAAGCAGTCTTTCTCAATCTTTTAGGGGGGTTTTTTGCTTGTGGTCCCCTTCTGACCTTGTTTTTCTCCACTGGCCCCCCATCCAGGTCCCATTACCAGATATAGACGTGGGGCAGTAACTGTGTTTTCTAGAGTCAATAAGAAATATTTGCAGTATAATATATTTCTCGCTTCTCTGACCCCCTCCTTTTCTGTGTTCCATGTGCCGTGGACTCCCTATTACATGTTTTTCACTTGTGGCCCCCTTTAAATATCAAAGAGCCCCCAGGGGGCCATATAGCCCCCAGTTGAGAATTGCTACTATGAAGAACCAACTTCTACATTATTTTTACTTCAAAGAAAGCCCTAGGGCTCAAACAGGCATTTATTGATAATACTAATAAAATAATAAACAAATACTAATAAAGGTGGTATGTAGCTAAAATGCATTGGAAATATTTTTATTGGAAGAACAAACAGGATGCATCTTGTGGTAAGATGAGGGCAGAGAGTAATCACACCAGCTTGCTTTTTAGTAGGAGGACTTTGAGTGAAAGGCAATGCCCTCCAGGCAGTCATTTTGTGCTAAGATCACAAAATTCTCAAATCCCTAAATGTGACCAAAAATAAAAAAGAATGCCCACTCAAACAATGGGAAAATCAATTTTATTGTTTCAAAAACTCATAGCCTAAAAATGATGAGGTTGTTGGATTTAAATTAAATTCTGTGGAAGTTTATGTGTGGCACTGTGCTGGAGGAGCAAAGTTTATCATTGATTTAATTTCCAGCCCAATTTTCTGTTAAGACAACTTATAATAGTAAAAAATACAAATACAAACTAAAAAAAACAAAGAATTAAAATTAGACATTGGAATTAATTAGTAATTAAAATGTTGGCAGAAGAGATGTGTTTTTAACCATCTTCCTGAAATTGTAGGAGTGGTAAGTAAGCCTATTTCCCAAAAAGGACGCTTCACAGCTGGGAGCTGCACTGGAAAAACTCCTTTCTCACAATATAGCCAGAAACCTGATTATATTAAATAATCAGGCTTCTGGCAGCGAGAAAGAAACCAAAGTACAGAAGCTTGCTACATCTGAAAACAGTCAACACATTTATTTGGGCAAATTACAAAGACAAATTAATTTTGAGCCAAATGTAGTTTTTGCCCATGGATAACAGGGAGAAAGATTGAGATTATGCTGCACAGAACGTAAATAGAAGTTTGATTTCCAACATTTACAATCCTTACAGATTACCATCATCTAGAATCAACTCTCACTTTTTCCTTGATAGGAGAGATGAAAAACTCTCATCTGGGAAGAGATCTTTAAAGTCCTCATCTACAAAATACTCTTTCCTGGGCTTTTATATAACCTGCAAGACCCCAGAAGAATGTTTATTTGAACACACTTTCTTATCACTTTATCTTACACCAACAAACTTTTGTTTAATGTCCCTTGGTCAGTAGCCCAACAAAGTATGTAGAAAAGCCAAAAAACAAAATACTGAAATAAGCACAGAGAAGAGGGGATTAACCTATTCTCCAAAGCACCTGAAGGCAGGACAAGAAACAATGGATGGAAACTAATCAAGGTAAGATCCAACATAGAACTAAGAAGAAATTTCCTGACAGTTTGAACAATTAATCAGTGGAAAGACTTGCTTCCAGGAGCTGTGGGTGCTCCACCACTGGAGGTTTTTAAGAAGAGATTGGACAACATTTGTCTGAAATGGTAGTATAAGATTTCTTGCTTGAGCAGGGGGTTGGACTAGATACAGGGGTAGGCAGCCTCGGCTCTTTTATGACTCATGGACTTCAACTCCCAGAATTCCTAGGCTGACTCAGGAATTCTGAGAGTTGAAGTCCATGAGTCATAAAAGAGCCAAGGTTGCCTACCCCTGGACTAGAAGGTCCTTTCCAACTCTGTTATTTGGTTATTCTCTTGAGACTCTAAATTAAGTATTAAGTTTTCTTACTTCGAATGTGAAGTGATCGTTTCAAATATTGAAGCAAACCATAGATGAGATTAGGACAAATGGTCCCAGAGTTATATCTCTCCATCCTGTAAAATTTCTGACTCTCAATTCTCTCAGTCAGCCACTTGAGGTCAAGCAGTTTCATTAAGAGCCAAAATTACACTGCACTGAGCACACTGCCTTGACAACCATCCAGTCTTGGCTTCTTCACCCACTTCTAAACTTGTACAGATGTTTACTCTTTAAGCTTTCCCCAAAGACTTTACCATTGCAATAAAAATGCTTCATCAGATGAATCTCCCTTGTACTCAAGGATGCATATTTCTCCCAAGCTTATCTACTTTTATATTCCTGGCTAATTCACCTCAATCAATTGAACTATGAGGGTATGGCAGGTTCACGTTTTATAATAAAAATACATAAATATGTATATTTGTATGTATATGTATACAAATATGTATATATGTATGTGCTGTCTCAGATTACAGTAAATAAAAACTTATATAACAAAGTTTTAAACCCATTATATTTGCAGGAAATAAATGATTATTTTTATTCAAGAGTGTGGGCAAATGAACAGTAATTAAGAAGAGGACCATCTGAGCTATTGGGCAAGGAGAATCCAACTCACTTTTAAGTTTCAAAAGTGAATTAATTTAAAATTAGAGCATTTAAATTACTTTGAATTTAAAACCTCAATTGACCATAACCTGAGCTAACCAACTTCCTTGAAAAAGAAAGCTGAGTAAACAGAACTTCAAAAATAGATCAAAAGGAGACAATATTAGGTTTGTTTTTTCTATATTAAAAGCTTCATTCAATAACAGGAAACAATTATGCAAGTAAATTCTCATAGTCTGCTCATGGGAACAGCAGAAAAGAGAGTCCAGGCACAGTACACTTTGTAGGCTAAATTGAATGTTGCTCAAACATTAGATACTGCTGGCAACTTTATTTATAAGAATAGGAAAATACTGTTGAAAATTAGTATCCTCAAATATTCAAATACCATAAGTATCAAGAAGACTACATATTCATAACACTTTCTACTTGCATTCCTCTAGAAAAGTAACTAGATGAAAGTGCTTTGCCTTCAAAATGCTGGAGTGTCATAGGGAATGACTCTAAAATTAATATTCTCATAAATGTAGGCAGCCAAATCTGCTAAGTTTAGTTAGTAACAAAATCTATATTTTATTTTACTTTAAATTGGAACAATTTTTTATTCTTTTCTGGATTTTTAATACATGTACTGAATTGGAATTTGGACTGGATTTAAACTTTTTGCATAGGCTAAAGGATTGAAAAAGAAAAATAGCCTTTCTTCCTCTAGAGGAGTGATTCTCAACCTGTGGGTCGGGACCCCATTTGGGGTCGAAGGACCATTTCACGGGGGTCGCCAAACAACGCAGTCCGCCATTTTTTCCCCCTTTTTCTTAGCTGTGCTACTTCCTTTTATTCTATCGGCTTTTGAAAGCCAATAGAATAGACTCTCTTGAATAGAGTCTAATTCTATTGGCTTTCAAAAGCCAATAGGAATTGTCCAGGCTGTCTCTGACCTGCTGAGCCTGCCAAAAGTCCCATTCTGCAAACGGTGCTGCACCAGTTGAGTAGTCCTCGACTTACGACCGGTTGGGGGTCGCGGCATTAAAAAGGTTGAGAACCACTTCTCTAGAGTCCTTGAATTCCTGGATATTCAGTCTAATAATTGTAAATTTCACAGCATTCCTATTCTGGTATGCAGAATACCTGTTTTGATCATATAAAACAAAGATGATTCTATTATTTCTTATTTAAAACAAAATAACATCAATATTGCATGTAATGCTGACCTCAACTAAAGATATCCAATTTGCATTTACTGTACTTCTATATCCCAAAGGCTAATGAGTTATTTATAAAAATATAAAGATGGGATATAAATAAGTAAGCATTAAATAAGTACCAGAAAAAGTAAGGTCTGGATATTGACTCTAGGCAGCACAACCTCTCTATGACTCCTATTCCCAAGATATATATGTTCATACTCTGTAGACATATAATCAAAACCTATGAAATCAGCAGAGAGAAAATAAAAAACAATAATTCATAAAATAAAATAGAACTAAATATAAGATCAGGATTGCAATTTAAGTTATAATTAAATAGAAAAAATGAGTAAGGTAAACAAAATTAAAGAAAATGGATCTTTTCTGATCAAGCAAAAATATTAAAACTTCTGCAGAGTTTGTCTCAGCTTCTAGAAGCAAAATGTTTTTAACTGATCTGTTAATTTATTCTTCATTTATTAAAAGCTTCTTATCATGATATTTTGTATATGGGTCTCCAAAATTTTAAAAATGACAAAATTCACAGGGTAATGGTCAAACTGGTTGTTTTGAATAACCAGGTTTCAGCACACAATAAGCTATTCTGAAACCAGAAAGGTGCATATTTGGTTTCTACCAGCCTCCAAAATCCCTAACCACTTCTTTATTGGTGTCAAGAAAACTAAAATCCATTTTCCTTTATTATGTTTACCTTGATAAGAATTTACATAAATACATACACATATGTACATATATACATGTACATATAAACATATATTTCTGTTTTATTTTAGGAATTGTCTTTTATTTTTTGTCTGCTGATCTAGAGTTGAGATAATCACTTGATTTTTACATTGTTACAAACTGAGAAAAAAAGTACTAAGTGAGATTAATAGTGGAAATATGTTATAGTAATATGTTGTTATTACTATTTAGAATATATGTAACATTTCTAATTATATTTTTTTATTTATGATACTTTCTCTATTGGCACAACTCTGAGAACTAGAACAGAAATGAATAATTTGCCAGTTAAGATTGAACAGCCAAATTTGTCTTGTTTTTACTGCAATGATTTCACAGCAGTTATTAAGAAGAAAAGGGGCGTTGACTTACCTGAACGCCTTTTCTCAGCACGGAGATGGATAATCCACGCAGTGGGTTGAGACTGTATTCCTGGCTCCACTAAATATACCCTATTATCCTAGTCTATAAGGGTGGGTGTGGATTATCCATCTTCGTGCTGAGAAAAGGCGTTCAGGTAAGTCAACGCCCCTTCTCCAGCACTGGAGATGGATAATCCACGCAGTGGGACATACCAAAGCCTATTGTCCCTTGGGTTGGGGAATAGACTGGTCCCGTGTGTAACTTTGGTCTAGAACCTGCTGGAGAACCCTCCTACCGAAGGAGGCCTCTGCAGAGGAGTACTTGTCGATTTTGTAATGGCGAATGAATGGAGAGGGCGAGGCCCAAGTGGCTGCCCTGCATACCTCTTCAATAGAAGCCTGCATGGCCCATGCTGCTGAGGTGGCAGCACTCCTTGTGGAGTGGGCCGTGATATGCTTGGGGACTTGCCAGGACTCCGCCTGGTATGCCCCAGTGATGCATGCCCTAATCCACCTACCGATGGTAGAGGATGAGACCTTCCGGCCCCCTAGTAGCGGGGTGGAAGGATATGAAAAGCGCTTCCGAGCGTCGGAATTCCGCTGTGCGCGAAATGTAATGTCTTAGTGCCCTTCGTACGTCCAAGGTGTGCCATTGTTGCTCCAGGGGATGAGCTGGGTTTGGACAGAAGTCTGGTAGGACTATTTCCTGTGATCTGTGAAAAAAGGAGTTGACCTTTGGAATGAATGGTCTATTCTTAGGACTACTTTGTCCCTGTGAAAATGACACAGGTCCTTCCTCGTTGAGAGAGAAGCTAACTTGGATATCCGTCGAGCTGATGTGATAGCTACTAAGAATGCTACCTTATGGGTCAGGTAGCGAATGTCACATGTTTTGAGTGGTTCGAAGGGCGCTCTGGTAAGAGCTTGTAGTACTCGTGGTAGTTCCCACGATGGATACCTGTGCACGGTTGGCGGTCTGATGTTCGCAGCCCCCTTGAGGAAGGATCGTATTAAGGGATGCTTGCCCAAGGATTCACCGGGGCTGGCAGAAAGTATAGTTGAGAGGGCGGCGATTTGCCTGCACAGCGTGTTTGGCGAGAGGTCCCTCTCTAGGCCATCTAGTAAAAATTCTAGGATCTTGGGAACTGTGATCCCTTCGAATAACAATTCCTGTTTAGAGCACCATGATTGGAAGCTTCTCCACGTGGCCTCGTAGATATGGTTCGTGGAGGGGCGCCTTGATGCCTGTATGACCCTAATTACACCCTGTGAGCAAGCCCCCTTGGCTAAAATTGACCGTTCAAGAGCCAGACGGCTAGTTGTAGCCATTGTGGCTCTGGGTGGGAGATCTCCCCCTGCTTGAGGGAGATCCTCTCCGGAGGAATCCGCCATGGATTCGTGCGGGAGAGACTCCTCAAGTCTGCGAACCAAGGTCTCCTTGGCCAATAAGGGGCCACAAGGATTACCTCGGCCCTTTCCCGCAGAATCTTGCGTACTACCGCCGGAAGGAGAGGTAAGGGTGGAAACGCGTACAGGAGTCCCCTTGGCCATGGGCTCCGTAACGCGTCCGTCTGCTCTGCTCCCCTGGATGGGAATCGGGAGAAGAAGCGAGTTAGGTGGGCATTGGAAGGAGAGGCAAAAAGGTCCACCTGGGGAAGCCCGAAGTGGTGACAGATCTCCCTGAAGATCCTCGGGTGTAGTTGCCACTCCGAGTGATCTATTGTTGATCTGCTCAACAGATCTGCTTGGATGTTTGCCTCCCCCGATATGTGGTCGGCCTTTATGGAGGCCAGATTTTGTTCCGCCCAGGCCCCCAGTAGGAGGGCCTCGGCCGAGAGCGAGCGAGAGTGTGTGCCCCCCTGACGGTTTATGTGGGCCTTGGCTGTCACGTTGTCCGTCAGGACCAGTACGTGCCTGCCTTTTATGCTGCTGTGAAAATGCCTTAACGCTAGGTGAATAGCCCGCAGCTCGAGCCAGTTTATGTTGTGTCGGAGATCCACCGCTGACCAGCGGCCCTGTGTCCACTTGGTCCCCAAGTGGCCTCCCCAGCCGAATAAGCTCGCATCTGTTGTGACTACTACTCTGTCTGGTTCCCTGAAGGGGGACCCCCTGAGGAGAGCTGGAGATAGCCACCACCTGAGGGAGTGTCGTACTCTCAGAGGTATGCCTACCCTCTTCCGGGATGCACTGATTTGCTGTCTCTGAAACGGGAGCATGAACCACTGCAGTTCTCTTGAGTGCAGCCTTGCCCAAGGAACTATTGCTATGGTCGATATCATCTTCCCTAGCAGCTGGGAGAGGCAGACCAGCGTCACTGACTGACCGCGGCTTACCTGTTTTACGGCTTTCTTTATGCTGCTGAGGCGTTCCTGCGATAGGTACACCTTGCACTCCTTTGTGTCTATGACCGCTCCCAGATGGAGTATTCTCGTAGTTGGGGTTAGATGGCTCTTTGGAAAGTTCACCGAGAAGCCGTGGTCCTGCAGCAGTTTTATCACTAACTTTAGGTCCGCCTGAGACTGCTGGGCGGACGATGACTGGATTAGAATATCGTCCAGGTAGCACTGGACTCTGACTGGTACGTTTCTTAGGTGTGCTGCCAGAACCGCCAGAATCTTGGTGAACGCCCTGGGCGCTGATGACAGGCCGAATGGAAGTGCCCTGTATTGAAAATGGTGCCCCCTGTAGGCAAACCGTAGAAAGCGGCGGTGAGCCAGAGAGATAGGGATGTGCAAGTATGCCTCCGTGAGGTCGATCGATGCCAGAAAATCCCCTTTCCTTACGCTTCCAAGGATGGAGCGTAGTGTCTGCATTTTGAATTTGCGGTATTTTATGTAGAAATTTAGCCTTTTTAAATCCAGAACGGCTCTCCAACCCCCCGAGGGTTTTGGGACCACGAAGAGGATAGAATAAAACCCCTGGTCTCTCTGGTTCATAGGCACCGGCTCTACGGCCCGTATGTTTAGAAGGTGCTGAACATGAGCCTTCTCTTTGTTGGGTTTGTGGGACAGGGGCACGGGCGGAAGCGGTTCGGAGGCTTTGAGAGAAATTCTAGAGATAGACCATGACGTATGGTGTTCTTGACCCATACGTCCGTGGTGGTCTCTTCCCACTGGGGAGCAAACCCTGCTAGTCTGCCCCCTATGGGAAGGTCTGGGTGGGAGTCATCTGGTACGGCGGAAGGGGCGGTTGTTCCCCCGAAAGGGCCGTCTTCCCTGCGTTTGCCTATGTCTTGTGTTCTGTCTGTCCCCCTGTCTTTCCCTATCCTGTCTAGCTTGGAAGGGTTGGGAATTTTGAAAGTAGTTGACCCTGGCTTCCGTACGAAAGGATTATTTCCTTCCCCAGGAGCCAGGTCTCTTGTCCTGCCTTTTAAGCATGTGTTTAAGGACCTTGCACTTGTCCTTGTTCTCTGTCAGGTATGGCGTTAGTGCCTCACCAAACAGCTTTGCCCCTTGGTACGGAGCCGAAGCCAATTTCCACTTGGATTTGGTATCCGCCTGCCAGTTCTTTAGCCAGAGGATGCGCCTGCTCGTGTTGTTTGCCGCCATTGCCTTGGCTGAAAACCTGGTCGCTAAAAGTGTCGCGTCCGACGCATATTCCGTGGCTGCTACCATTTTGCTGAGTTCCTGGTGAGTGCGTATATCCTCCATGGGAACCCGGCCCTGTAACTCACGGAGCCAACAAAGTGTGGCTCTGGTGAAAAAGGACGCGGAGGTAGTCGCCCTGGTAGCCCAAGCTATTGCCTGGTGCGTTCTCCTGTAGTTGGACTCACTCTTTCGGTCCTCGGCTTTAAGAGCCTCAGCAAAATCTCCTGATATGGCCGTGTCCGATATCAGGGGACCTATGGGTTCGTCCACCACCGGCACCTCCAATGTTCCCTCTAGCTCCCTTGCTACGTTAAATAGCTTCCTCTCCGCATTGCTAGGAAGCGGTAGGGAGGTTGGCGCTGCCCACTGTTTCCTTATTGTGTTTAGGAACATGGTCGGGCATGGTATGCGGTGTTGAGTGGTTACCTTTTCGGCGAACGTCGGCTCAGCCTCCGTGTCAACTGTGACAGGCTCCGCTGGTGTCCCATGCCCCAGATGGGCTGTGGCCTCAGCCTTGCGCAGAATGGTAACAAAAAGAGAAGGGTTAAACAGGCCGCTGAAGGACGGCCCTTGAGGTGAGGTGTCCTCCTCTTCCTCAGACATTTGAATCCCTTGTGACGTACCTGGCTGGTCCAGGTAATCTTCCTCGGAGACCGACGAGTCTGAGAAGGAGGAGAGGTCCTGATGGTCCTCCGTTTCCTCCCGATGCCTCGTTCTAAGTCCTAGAGGCTTGGCTTTGGAAGTTTGAGCCCTGGCCTCAAATGCACGGTCCACTGCCTGTGCTATTAGGGTAGCTAGCAGATCCCCTGTCAATGCAGGAGGAGTAACCATTGCCTGCGACCCTGCAGGTGCTGTGGTTCGCATGGTCCTCGGGGTTTCCTGTAACCTCCATGGGGAGGGGGATCGGAAGAGCGATGAGAATTCGCCTATCCCACCCTCTGTTTGGGACTGTGATGAGTTCCCTAATGACCAAATGGCCCGTGGGGATGAAGGGAGACCCAGCGGTAGATCAGGACCTATCCCCCCATTCTGCCTATTTTCGATTCTGGCCCTTTTCTGGGCTCTGTCGAACTCTTTTTCTAGGGCTTGGTGTCTTCTGATTGCCTGCTTGTCAGCCTTCTTTGATGACTTCCTTGCAGCCTTTCTAGGGGCTGCAGAGGATTCCGAATCCTCTGAAGCGGGTGCTCCAGAGGATGAAGGCAGGGCTCCACTGGAGGGAATGATTGCTTCCTCCATTCTCCACTAACGCCGGGCCGCGATAGGGGGACCCAGGTAGTAGGAGAGCTCCAACTTTGAGTAAGGACAGGCGCACTACTGGGGGCGTCTGGAACTCAGGAGCAGACTCTGCAAAATTGTCAGAGTTAGTCACTGTGCACGGATAAGAACAGGCACACTAATGGGAATGCCTGGAACCCGGCTTGACTATGGTGGGTAAGAACAGGCACGCGACTGGGGATGCCTGGAACCCACCACTAAATCCAGAAGCGTACGGGCCACTAATGGGGGACCCGAAGTCCGGAAGGAGCCAAAGGCAACTAAACACAGTTAGTTATGAAAGGTTCTTATTTACTTTAGATTGAAGACACCAAGTCCTGGAACCAGCCGCTATGTGTCTGATTTGAATGTCTCTGAATGAATAGTAGATGCTTTAGTACCCTAGTACTGCTTGCCTATTAATTCACTCCAGCGGCTGAACCTAGGCTTCTCAGGGAGCCTTAGATCCCCTGTTTGGACAAAAGTATGGCCGCCACTGCCAGGAGACTACTGCGCATGTGTTAAAAGGAGCAGGAGATTATTGCGCCTGTGCTAAAAAGGCTGCCTGTGCCACGTGCGGTTGTAACAAAGAGCCGCGCGTGCTCCCAGCTGTGCAGACAATGGCGCCTCGTTTAAAAATCCTGAGCAGCCTGGTGAGTGAAAGAGACTGCTCCTTCGCACGCCAGCTGTTTCCCTTAATCAATCTCCCTCCCAGCATGCGTCCCCTTTGTCCTCCGCTCCCCTCGCTAATTGCTTGCCGTTCTGTCTTTCTTTCTTTTTAACGCGAGGGGTTGCACGAGCCTCCCCGTTTGTTTAAGGCGGCTGCCGGCTGCCCCGGCTGTGGGAAGGTGGTTGGTGTTTGGGTTAGGGAGGGGAGTTAGGGATTTCCCCCTTTTAAGTGAGGGTGGTTTCCTCTGTAGGGAATCTGACTTCCTGAGTCTTACAATTTAGCCAGGAAATTTTTGAGTAGTCAATTAAATTGAATTAAATTATCTCTAATTAACTTTTAAACTAAGCAATTTCAGCTACTAGAAGAAAATCCCCCCAATGGAAAGGAACTATACCTGCCCAGGAGCCAAAGTTGTACGTCTTTCTGTGTGGCCAGATCAGTCAAGACTGGAGAATCATGGTCCAGGACGGGCGTGGCAACTTTGGCTGACTGATCTGATTGGCCAGGAATACAGTCTCAACCCACTGCATGGATTATCCATCTCCAGTGCTGGAGAATAAATGATCTCTTTTCGAATTAACAAGTACTTTAAGGACTGAGCAATAATAGTTATTCAAAATATTTCTTGGTGTACTCATCATCAACCCTTCAAAACTAAAACAGAAATAGTAATGCTTATAGATACTATTAAGGCTGGCATAAAGCACAACTGATTTAATTGCAAACTATTTTTAAATTTGTTGATCACTACTAACCTTTTATGAAAGTAATCTTATGCATATAATAATAATAATAATAATAATAATAATAATAATAATAATAATAATAATAATAATAAAGTTGCAAGGGACCTTGGAGGTTGTCTAGTCCAACTCCCTGCTCAGGCAGAAAACCCTATACCATTATGGACAAATGGCTGTCCAGTCTCTTCTTAAAAACTCCCAGTGTTGGAGCATTCACCGCTTCTGGAGGCAGGTTGTTCCACTGGTTAATTGTTCTAACTGTCAGGAAGTTTCTCCTTAGTTCTAGGTTGCTTCTCTCCTTGATTAGTTTCCATCCATTGGACACTATATTTTTATATTGCATTCTGTCTTAATAAAGATCTCCAGTATCACAAAGCCAAATAAAATGATAGAATTAAATAATATAGCTAAAATCAAGATAATATGATTCAGATGGACTAAAACTGCTATCAGCATCAATCAGGAGAGCCAACAAACAAGATCCGGCCCGATCCGGCCCGTTCCGAGCCTCCCCAGCTAGCCCCACTCACGAGTCCGCCGATCCTGGCTGCCTCTCTCAGTTCTAATCGCTGCCATGCAAAGGGAAGAAGAGGGGATTCCTTTTTTCTGTTTTCATTCGTTTGGTTCTGAGAGCTGCCTCTCGCACTTGTACCAGGCTTCGAGACTGAGTCAAAACTGGGGTCACGCCCAAAGGAAGGGGTGTGGCCGAAGTTTTTACCCAGTCTGCCAGGCAGGAAGGCCGTCATAGAACCCATCCATTTGGACTCTACAGTCATCCTGCTGGAGAATGCAAACACCTTATCCATGTATCGAAGTATTAATTACTATACTTAATAAGGTTTTATATGAATACAATATCTAATAAAGTAATCAAGAATGTCATCTAGTTCAGTTATTTATTTTGAAAGGGGATATCAAAAGTGGAGAAAGTAATTAAGCTTAAATCCTTCTCTTATGGGAAATTTCTATTTCCCCTCCTGTTTTTGATAAATTCTATAAATTTATCATTTATCATTTAAGGGTTATGGCAACTCCAAAGGCTATTTTCAAAATTGTTTGTAAGTTTCCACATATCTTTGTTAGTGTGAAAACTCCCAACTTCAATTTTATACCCAAGTACCATACTAAAACAATTGTTTGTGCTATGCTTTCTGATGGGAAAGAAATAATGCCATTACTCACCATGATTTATCATTTATAAATGACAGTGGCAGAAAAATGGAACAGCAGAATAGAATCTGGTTGAATGTAACATAATGTACAAAGCATCTCACCTTACGAGGTGGTGGCCCATGATCATCTAAGTAAGTGGAATTTCCTAGAAACAAAGAAAAAAGAAACAGAGCATTAAAGGCCCTCGTGACAGGGCCACTCTTCCTGATTGCCTGTGACTGCCTTGACTGTTCCGCCCTCTCTTTTTTGCACTCTAACATTGTATTTTTCTGCTTTGTCATCCTTGTGCTGTCTCCCCCTCCCTGCGCTGTTATCATTAACACACTCCCCAATCCCTCCTCCTTACCCAATGCAAGGTGCCTCCTCCGATTAATCAACAGGTGGGAGGGTTGAAGGAAGGATGACAGGAATAGATAACAAATGGTGTATGAATCGGCAGGCTGGGAGAGGAGGGGGGTTGGAGGAGGGAGTTGAAATAGGAACTGGCAATGGTATGCAAAAATGGCAGGCAGATCAGCAGCCCAACAGGATTCGTGTAGTGCCGAATCGGAGGAGGCACCTTGCATTGGGTAAGGAGGAGGGATTGGGGAGTGTGTTAATGATAACAGCGCAGGGAGGGGGAGACAGCACAAGGATGACAAAGCAGAAAAATACAAGAGCAATCATCCAGTGGCCTATAAAGTTAGTTGTATTAGAGCCCTGTTTAAACGGGTGGAATCCCACTGTAGTACTGCCAGAGCAAAAATAGAAGAAAGAAACCATCTCTTTCATATATGCAAGCGCAATGGATATCCAACAAGGTTCATTAGGCGCTATAGTGTGCCACCTGAACCTCGAAGGGATCCATGTACAAATGAACCGACACCACAGACGACGCTGGTTACCCTCCCCTATATCTGCAACGTCTCTGAGGCAACTGCTAGATTACTAGCACCATACAATGTTAAGGTAGCCCATAGACCCAATCAGATGCTACGTGCCGCAATCATGCGCCCCAAGGACCCACTCCCCACCATGGATAAGTCAGCAGTCGTCTACAGAATTGACTGTGAGGACTGCCCCAGTAACTATGTTGGGGAGACCGCCAAGAGAGTAAGAACCAGGGTCCATGAACACAAATTAGCAGTAAAAAGGGGAGAACAATACTCTCAGATTGCGGCACATATGACTGAATCAGGCCACCGATTTGACTTTGAAAACGTAAATGTCTTGGCCAGTGACAATATGAAAGGGGGCCGCTTACTTAAAGAGGCATGGCTATCCAATAAGGACTCAATTAATTGGCATATCGATCTTTGCCCAGCCCACTTAACGTTGAGAGCTTGGAGCATGGGTAATCCCCCACCCCACTGGAGACAACCTAAGGAAACACCGAATATATCAACGGAGAGGATTATAGAGAAGACTTCCCCCTCTTACCATCCACAGCCCAGGAGTATCCAGACGGAATGCAAACAACGATTGAGACCCTCCCAAAACGGTCAGACATCTATGAGCATCTGAAGGAGCGTCGAGAGACGCAGGAACATCAACGTGTGGATTAGGGGTTTGCACACACACACCGGGATATCCGGAGGGGAGAGCATCGCCTAATAAGAGATCCATATTTAAAACACCCTTCACGGGGGAATTGAATTGCCTGCCGTATTTGGGAGGGGAAAGGGTAGCCTCTCCAGCCCCACTGCCTGTAACAACTCGATCACCCCGTTTAGCAGTACCGACCCGAATGCACCAACAGGAAGTGTGGAGTGATCCCGATGAAGATGCACAGGGGAGGAACACCAAGAGTGGAGGGGAGAGAGCACTGAAGGCTGATGCTCCTGATTGTCGTATAGAGAACATCCAGGGCGAGTTAGTTAAAACTAGGATGAAATGTATAAAGATCAGAGATAAAGAGAGGAGACGCCTAGGAGCAACAACTACCAGATCGTACTCGAAAAGGGGAGAAATAGCCTCATTAGCATGTTTGGTGAATACGACCCGCCCACCCCACCTCGCAATGCCGATCTGCCCGTATCAACAGGCAACACAGGAGAACCCTCAAGACGGCACCGTGCAAGCAAGGAGCAAGGAGGAAACAGGGGGTGTGATAGCAATTAACTTGAATAACATCTGCGGAGACCATGATTGGAGAAAACACAAAGAAAATAAGAGACAGTGCATTGCAACGGGGCAATCAGAACGGAGTGGGGAAGGGGGGGATGGAAGTGTGCAACTAAACAAAGTGGGTGTGGCAATAAAGCAAAAAAAGAGGGGGGACGTTCCATCAAACCCCGAATTTGGCAAAGAGAAAACACCCAATGACATTTACACAAGCAACAAATGCAAGAAAGCCATTATTGCTAATAAGAAACCGGCAACCAGGAAACAGCCTATCCCATCAGGCCCAATGACAAGATCTAGGAGCCGGGTGCAGACTCTGGCCAATCTATAAAGAGGACTCTCCTACTGACCGGCATTTTGAGCCCTGATGATGTCAGCAGTTGCTGACGAAAGCTAAGCGTTTTATTGGTTTTATTGTAATTTTATTGACATTTTACTAAATTTTATTAAACTTTTTAGCACTCCCTGGTGCTCACATTTATTTGTTTGGTTTTAAATATGGATATACCCAGGGATCATATTTTTAGTGTAATTGTTAACACACACACACACACACACACACACATATATATTAATAATAGTGAAAATAAAAACGTAATTCCTGGGTGAATCCATAGTCAATTACCAATAAAATGTGAACACCAGGAATATAATAAACTATAAAAGTTTAATACCATCACTGATCACCAAGCTTTCGTCAGATACTTCTGACATCATCAGGACCCCATGGAGTCCCCAATCTCTAGTATCATAGCGGAGGCTGTGCTGCAACAACTAGAGCACGTAGCGATGGCCCAATACCAACCTAAATTCTGGGCCCACTACGTTGATGACACATTCGTGGTCATCAAAAGGGAACATAAAGCTAACTTTGTGGGCATACTCAACTCGGTATACCCTGACATTCAGTTCACGGAGGAGGAGAACCAGGGGAGACTGGCGTTCTTGGACGTAATGGTCCACCGCCAGCCAGATGGGACCCTGAGCATGAGGGTATACTGAAAGCCTACGCATACAGATAGAATTCTGCATTATGCTATAACCATCCTATGACCCACAAAGTTAGCTGTATAAGAACGCTATTTAGACAGACTCCCATTGCAGCACAGCCAAAGCTAAAAGGGAAGAAAGAAACCATCTCTTCCAAATATGCAGACGCAATGGTTACCCTACAGGTTCATCAGACGCTGTAGTATACCACCCAAACCCTGGATGAGCCCAGATATGGAGGAACTCCCGTCACAGATAACCCGTGTCACCCTCCCTTACATCAGCAATGTTTCAGAAGCGACAGCCAGGTTGTTAGCCCCCCATAAAGTGAGGGTGGCTCACAGACCTGATCAAACTTTAAGATCCAAAGTGATGCGCCCAAAGGACCCGCTCCCCAACACTGAAAAATCGCAATCATATATAAAATCAACTGCAAAGATTGCCCTGTCAATTATGTTGGAGAGACTTCAAAAAGAATGAAGACTAGCGTCCATGAGCATAAATTAGCGGTAAAAAGGGGGGAACAGCACTCCCAAGTATGGGCGCACATGGCGGATTCTGGACATTGCTTTGACTTTGATAATGTATGTATCCTGTCCGGTGACAACACGAAAGAGGGCCGGTTACTAAAAGAGGCATGGCTCTCTGACAGGGACTCTGTCAACCGGCACATTGACTTGTGCCCGGCACATCTCACCTTAAGAGCATGGAGCACGCAAGATCGCCCACCCCTAAGGAGACACCCTGCGACAGTACCACATAACCCTAGGGAAGAAGTTATGGAGGGGATGAATTTTTGCCCCCCACAACAACAGCAACGGCCCATGGACATTCAGGAGAATAATCAACGATCGAGGGACTCCTCCCCCCCTGCTCCAGGACCATGCTCCCGGACAGTGAGAGAACGGTTGCATGATGAGAAAGAGGCAATTAGCCAATGAACAATCATTCCCGACTCCCCCGAAACCCAAAACAGCGATGATCCAGCAACATCGAGAAAGAAGGAGGATGGGACTGGCTTGCCCTGTGATGACAGTCCATCAACGGAAACAGCAGAGCGCCAATCGGAACGCCCGAGAGGATATAGAGATCGAGAGCAGTGTGAATAGGGGGGAAATGCAAATAAGGGTAGAACGTGATAGAAACTGTAAAAAATATCATTGTGTTGATGGAGGGAGGGACATAAAGGAATCAGGCATACGTATTCAAAAAAGGAGGGCACACAAGGACTTGTATGAAGAGGAAGGAGATATTCAAGGGATTCAATCTGACGCGGAGTCCGAGAACATTGATAATGGGGTGAAAGAGCAAGTAGATGTCAGATGGAATGGCAACGATAGAAACGGAGATTATGCAGCCAAAGGGAGGGAAATGGAAAGCAAGGGATGGGGAGAAAGGCTGAGAGTGCGCCCCCATAGAATGAGGGATGACAACTGGGGAGCAAGTAAAGATCAGAAGAAGGAGGAAGGTAGGAGACGCGGAGGTGTGAAGAGGGAACAACTTAGAGATACGAACGACCAAAAAAGGGGAGGAGAGAACCTCCCTAATCTAAGACAGTGGGAGGTAGAGGGGAACAATGACATACCCACAAGCAGTAAAAGCAAGAAAAGAGGAGTCATCAGCATGGAAGCCATAATTAAAAAGCAGTTAAATCAATTAGGACCTATGACAAGATCTAGGAGCCGTGTGCAAATGACGGCTCACCTATAAAGGCACTCTCCCATAGACCAGCATTAACCCTGACGATGTCAGAAGTATCTGACGAAAGCTTGGTGATCGGTGATGGTATTAAACTTTTATAGTTTATTATATTCCTGGTGTTCACGTTTTATTGGTAATTGACTTTAAGAAAACTGCAAATATTTATGTATTTATATCTATCAAATGTCTACACCACCCATCACACTTGTGCTATATTAAATATAACTAATTTCTATACTTAATAAGTTTTTATATGAAAACAACATGTAATGCCTTTTTTTTAAAAAGTATTTGTTATGAAACCATTAGAAGGAAGTCTAACCCTCTTTCAAGAATTAAAGTAACCACATCCTTTAGAAAGCATCTCTGGCTGTTTCAGAGGCTTTCCATTGTTTTCTGTGCAGGCATAGACAATTATCAAGATCATTCCTAGAAGAACTATTTGCACTAGAATCCCTGTACACACAAAAGTGCCAACAGATGGGGAAAACCAATGCGACGTTAACACTTGAAAGAAAGATTCTTTGATCCACACTAATGCTGTTATGACACACTCTTCTGAATTGTTTCCATAGGCCTAAAATTGGTAAGTTGTAATCAAATCTTTAGTTTGACTAGAAGTCAGCTGGTGACTGGAAAATGTTCTCTTCTTCATGCAAATTCCTAGGAGAATATTTCAACTTTCAAAGGTTCTGAGCTCAAAGTGTCTTGTTTTGAGATCAGGATGGGCCATTCCAATTTCATCTGAAGCATTCTGACCTCCAGCAGTTCAGAGCCCTTCCGGTGTGATTCAAACATTGTTGGAACATTTTTGGTGTGGTCAGAACAGTCAGTTTTGTGCTAAATAAAATAGTCTAGGAAAAATTCAGAATAGCTCTTCTGCCTTCTACTTTGTTTTTACTTATTTCCAGTGAATATTTTATTTCAAGCATTAGGGTAGAAAAGATTTTGATAGTTAAGATTGTGCTCTATACTGCAATGTCGTTTTTAAAAATGTTTCAATTGATTAAATCATTGCTATTTAATTCACTCTACGTGGTTTTTACATTTCCATTTTTTTCATAGACCATTACTTTTTTCAGAGTAATGATTTGAAAGTAAGAGCACTTTATTCTGTTCCATATTTCACAGTGAGTTTTATTGTGACTAATATTTTTAGAATTTCAATTATTTAGGCAAGTGAATAACTTTTCTCAGTACAGGGAAAGGAATCCAAACCCTTGGATCCCAATATTCCAAAGCTGCATCTAGGTTAACTGTACTGAACTTAATTTAAAGAGCTTGTTTAATGTGGATACAACATAAAATTATATACACATCAAGGTATGTCAATAATAGAAACTGTTGTACAATTTAGAAGCCGGTTATAATTTAGCATTAAAGCTATTATAAATTCTATTTTTACAAATATAAAAATCAAAGCAGGCTGGAATCACCACAATATTTTAAATAGGGTCATTTTTATATCATCATAACTCAAGCAACATTCTTAATCACAGAACTTTTGAATGACATTTCGCCAATCACACAACACACACACACACACACACACACACACACACACACACACACACATTTGCTGTCTAACACAGGGGTCTTCAAATTTGGCCCTTTTATGACTTGTGGACTTCAACTCCCAAAATTCCTCAGCCAGGCAGGCTGGCTGAGGAATTCAGGGAGTTGAAGTCCACAAGTTATAAAAGGGCCAAGTTTGAAGACCCCTGGTCTAGTACAACAGCTTTAAAAGGCAATCATAGTGGAATATATCACAATTAAGAAATCCTTATAATTAGAAGCGTTTTAAATAGAAGGCTTAGAATGATTAGAAGGGTATTGTGGAAATAAAGTGAGAAAGCCTTCCATGTACACCACTTGAGGTTTCAAAGAAAAAGTTATTATTAACGTGATTATAAATTAAATAATCTACTGCAATGAATGTATTGAAAATGCTTCTAATGATAAGGATTTCTTAATTGTGATGTATTCCATTTTGGATTGTGCATGCTATAATGAAATTGTTAGAACAGACATCTATACAACAAATTCCAACAAAATGGATACCCATGGAACTTGATCAATAGTATTTGACCATTCAATCCACTACAGCACAAGGAACACAAGCTATGAAAATGATAACATTATTATACATCAAAACATTTTTGGGACAACCAACGGACTATTACAAACACATGGCATCACCATAGCACATAAATCAAACTAAAACTCTTCAAAACAAGTAAAACAAAATAAATACCCAATAGCCAAAGAAGCAAAAAACAGGACTCATCTATAACATATAGTGTAAGGATTGTAACAGTCCCTATTTAAGACAGACAGATTAGCAGAGTGGGTCCATGAACACCAACTAGCAGTCAGAAGAAAGATGAAAACACATGGAGAGACTGGATCACTTTTTTCACTGGAAAATTGAGCTTCCTAAACCAAGCCAAATCCAAAAATGCTAGAGAATTCCTGGAAGCTTGGCAATCAGACAAATCAGCCATCAATAAACACATAGAGATAAACCACATGTACTCCAGTTAAACAATAAAAAAGTTAAGAAGGAAACAAAAAAGACTAGAACACTTTATCTCCAGTAATCAACACCTAGATAAGCAGGGGTTAATATCAGACAAACAATCAAGTAAAAAACAACAGTCTAATCACAGAACTTCCAAGGAGAAAACCACACACCCACCAACACAGGCTGGGCAATCTACTAGATATAAACAGAGAGCAAACACCACATTCCCTATCACTTATAATGTTACCTACTGTAATGAAGGGTAATGAAATATATGTAAGCAAATAACCAAGCTCAGACAGCATCAAGGACTCCACAGTTCAACCCCATGAGACATATATTCTCTTCTGTTAGTATAATGAAATTTTCTATTATAGAATCTAAATCTGATGCAACGTTTAGACACCACAGAAAACTACCTAGGCTCTCTAGAATTATATCTTAACCCCATGGTTCATGGTCATCAAAGAACAATGGATAATATAATTTAGTCAAAAAAATAGTCTTGTAGATCTTTTCTTATTCTTGAGAGTGTTTGTTAGCCGCAATGTCTTCTCTATTTCATCCATAATAAAGAGCAAATGTAGAATGTTATCAAGTAGATCAAGCATTCATTCTGAATATATGGCCACATCAATTTCTGGAGCTAAATTTAAATGATTCATAGATCTCTAGCAACAGCTTTATCACAAGAGAATGATTTCTTACAGTTATGAAGACATTAAAAACTGAAGAATGCAATATGAGTACTATTTTAGTTTTGCATTTTTAATTATATATAATTATTCCCTTAATAATACTATTTTACATCGCTTTCTGGGCAATCAGTCAACTCTTTGTACCATTACTTTAATTTTATTACGTTTTACAAGCTCACTAAAAATGAAAGAACACAAAAAACCCCAACCAACTTGATAGCGATCACATAACACACTGACAAATGTCCTCCTCTCAGCTTCAATATATGACATCAATAACCGAATCCTACTGTGATCTGATTGGCTCATTGCCAAAACAAGATGACACCTGATTGGCTCTCTAAACACTCATGCTCATTGGCTACAATCAGATGAAGGAAAGCTACCTGATATCAACCTAAGCAAGTTGTGCTTCCTTTTTCTGCTTATTTGGCTATACCTTTTCATAGAATACAGTACAGATAATTGAACAAACTTTGTTGCATTACATTCTTGATTAAATTATCTTTCCATTGATACATAGTTTTATGGTACTACTCCAAAAAAAGTGGTGTTATTAGCCATCAAACCTCAAAAATACACTTTTCCCAAAAGGTTTCCACAATTTTGACCACTACTGTATAATACTCTAAATACATTTTGAAAGTATAGTTTTTATTTATGGCTCTAAATATCCAGATTAATGAATACAAGAACTCTTAATAGCCAGGCTAAATTTATGTTAATCAGTTCTCTTTCCATCACTAGCAAATGCCTAATTTACTCTAATATCCAGCTGTTAGTACACACCAGTTTTTCTTAACAATGAGAAGTCTGTCTGAAGAATCCTCTCTGTAATTAAGACACTCAACAGAAAGCTATTGATTTAAAAAGAATGTTCCTAGCATTTTTTTATTTCATGACAAGTATTCTTTATTTCATGTTAACATAAAAAATATCTTCTTCAGTTTAAAGAAATACATTATTGGTTATGTAAATCATGTACTAACATAACTATTACTATATTCAGACTTTAAAGATAATATAAACTGGGTATACTTGACTTTTTGAACAGTGTCCTATCTATTCAAATAAAGACTGCAGAATAAATCCCTTGAATTAAAAAAATAATAAAGTGGAATACAGATTAATTAGATCTGAACTGTACTCAGCATATATCAACAATCAATAATCCAGAGCTGAAATGTGCATATCTTTTCATACATTTTATATACAAAGGCGTCCCTTATGAGATGCAAACCATTTGATGGGAACATCATACATGATTTAATCTCTGCGTTATTATTTATATTTCCCAATAATAGAAATTCATGATGGCTTTTAGCCATGGGTTCTAAAAAAATAACTGGTGAGTTGTGAGTTTATTTTGTTTAAGTACATGAAATAATATATTCATAAGGTAAGAGGATACACAACAAAGGAAAATACATTTCAAAGCAATACATTTCAAATTTCCTTGGCCTTCTATCATTGAAATTAAGCTATATTTAGCACTTTGCTAACACATTAAACACTTTGCTAACACTATATTTAGAAGCTTGAAACCTTTTACAGTTGCAAAGTTATTACAGCTGCAAGGTTACTTTTTAAACAAGCACCTGCAATATTCAGCAGAGTAAAATAGCAACCTGAGAAAATGTTGACAGATAGGCCTAGAGCCGGGGTGTCAAACTGCTGGCCCGCAGGCCGGATGCATCACGCGGAATCCATGCCCACCCCAGTTCTGGCAAGGGGAAAAAATCACGATACATCGCATCATGTCACGTGATGCGGCGAGCTTGATTCCCCTGGCCTAGAGAGTAGAAATAAAAAATGAACAGTGTATCTCCAATTATATTAACATTCTGTATGGTATGCCATAAATACTGTAAGCTGTGGTGATACACAATTCCAAAGTAAGAGTATAACAACACAGAGTTGTATGTCTGTCCAATGTTTAACTTTTCCTCCTGGACTTGTCAGAACTAGTTAGCTGGGGAAGACGTGTATAGTTTAGCATACAGTAAGAAAATCCCCTAATCCAGCTGTGCAAAGCTTGTCACGTCACACCCAAGAAGACTTGGGGCTATAATTGCTGCCAAAGGTGCTTCAATAAAGTACTGAGTGAAAGGTCTGAATGCTTATGCCAGGGGTAGGCAACCTTGGCTCTTTTAGAATTCCTGAGCCAGCATGGCTCAGCTTGGAAACCTCTCTCTTTCCCCTCAGCATGGCTGGCTCAGGAATTCTGGGAGTTGAAGTCCACGAGTCATAAAAGAGCCAAGGTTGCCTACCCCTAGCTTATGCCATTGTGATATTTCAGTTTTTTATTTTTAAAAAAATTTACAGACATTTCTAAAATTCTGTTTTCCTTTTGTCATTATCAGGTACTAAGTGTAGATTAATAAGAAAAAAAATGAATTTCAACAACTGTAGAATCAGGATGCAGCATAACAAAAGTATTCAGACCACTAACAAAAGTGGTCTGAATACTTTCTGAATGCACTGTACATTATCTTATACTATTCCATACAGTACTTCAATATTGTTTTCTGCATGAGAAAAAAGTAATACTTCTTGCTTTCTTTGAATTTCTCAAAATCTTCATTGCTAAGAAAATAAAACAAAGCAAAAAATGATTCCTCATACAGAAGTGTTTTTATGCACAAACTGCTTCTATATCAGGATCATATGTCCAAATTCCAACCCAGTGAACATTTGTTTCTAAATTAGCAGTTGAATCAAAACATGCAAAAAACCCATCTCTCATCTATTTGGAGAAATGTTGTTCAGCTAAAAAATATTATCTCCATTTAAAATGTGATAAAATAGTTAAGTAACAAGACGGAAAACAATGTCGCTTACTCTTGAAATGAGTAAGAACATAAGTTGCAATAGACAAGAGCATAATAATTTTACTGTAGAAGAATTCCTTGATTTCCTAGTTTACTTTCAGCCCTACATAGTTCTAAGCATATTTATGGAAACTCATAACTTACAATTTTCATTTTGAGTTCTTACAGATTCCTGATTTTGGCACCATAAATGTTAGAGGATGTATAAATGGATTAAACAAGCTTCACATCAAAGACATCTCTAAAATGCTTTTTAAACACTCTGTTTGCCAAATGTTTGTGATGCCGTTGAATTCAGTTCTAAATTTCCTGCAGCTCACAATAATAGAAGCCTGGTTTAAAAGTACATTTTTAAGTCTTAACTAAACAGATATCTACCTATGTCGATGTTTAATTAATTAACAATATGATTGCTTAGTAACTTTAAAAACCAGTGTTGTGGTTTTAGCTAATTAATATACTAACATTTTACTTAAGATTTAAGACCTTCCCTAGATAATATATAGTATGTCATAGGAACTGTTTGTAAGACATTGTTTATTTGGGATCTGCTCAAGAAATAATACTTTATTTGGGATATTCCACATTTTCATTCTGTACTGTTAATAAGGTATTATCACTAGGAAACTACCCCTCTTTTGCCAACTAATATGACTAACAAGATTGGAGTTCTTTGGAAACATATTTCAGACCATTTATTTACTTTATTAGTAGGGGAAAAATTAACCAGTATCCAACATAAATTTGAAACAAAGGAATTAGTCCTTAATCTCACTAAAGGGAAAGCTTCTCTTGCTCTAATTTGCAGTTGTAATTTATCTTCATTTCTTCATTTTTACTGTTATGTGTTTAATAATTTCAAAATCCTGAAATAAATTTTAATTTCAATATATTCTGCTGTGAAGCCTCTCAATTCTGTAATATACTTTAATATGTTATTAAACATCAAATGTTGCTTTCATCCATTTGGAATCTATTAGTCATCTGATTATTACAGATCTGATACAAAAAGTTCTATTTGCTTTTCTTCATATTGCTAGTTATCTACTTGATTTCAACAATAGTATCCAATGAGTTTCATTCAATTTAGAAGTACCATTCATATGCTATATGTGTTTGTTGGAAGATTTCTACTTTCACTCCTCAGTTCTGAGGTACACAACATTAGAAAAACGATGAAAAATGAAGACTAAAATAGAGATACATTCATTTAGATTTCTCTTTTAAAAAGCACTGATTTATTCCTTATGGGTGTGTCCTTCCATGAACTAATATAGTCTGATGAGAAAAGCAGGCATTTTGTTCAAGTACTTCAAATATAAAAAAACTTCAAATATAAAAATATTTTTCAGTTGGAGAAGCCAAATTTTAAAGTGGGCGTAATAAGTTCTTTTTTCTTATTTGGTATTTAATACAAAATATGCTAAATGACTGGCTAAACCTTCTTCTTCTCCCTTAGAAATGTATCCACAAAGTCACAACTTTATGGCATTATCTTTTATAAAGGAAACAACTCTAAAATAAGGATTTTCCTGCAGCATCCCCTTCACCCCAGCTATATGGGAGTCAGCTGTGGAGGCATCAATACTGCATTACGAAAATATATTTCTGCAATGCCAAAAAGGAGAAGAGAAAGGAAAGGAGGAGAAGGGAGGCGAGGAAGAAGTCTTGAAAAGTGATAGGAATAGTCATCTCCACAGAGACGATTTCAGTTGTTTTTACATAGCTGTGAAAAGCATGGGATGTGCTCAGAATCACAAAGGAAATGGTTTCGTTCCAGTTCAATTCCAAGTATGTGGTATGTGATGCAAGCCAAAAAGAAATTAACCTGCTGGCAAAGGCATCACAATACATGAAGGGTGCAGAGGCCACTGTGTTTTAGTCGATCCTTTCAAAACCTTGGCAGGCAACTAAATTAAAACATACTGTACAATTCGGTTCACTTATTTGACAGTTTCCGAATGCTGAAGTCTTTTGCTACAGATTTTTAATTACATCTCTCCTATTCTTTTAAACAAAGTAAGTTCACATCATTAGTTGCTGACATGGGAAAGTTCAGCAGCTCCTTTCTTTATAAAATACAGTACAGTATCTTAAAGACCAATAAAAGCATATTTTTACACTACAAATACACTTTCAGGATTGCAATAATAAGAGGATATCAATTCACACGTTTCTTCACTCTTCAGGAATTGCAACTTTTACAAGGTAATAAGCAGATGTTAAATACAGAATTATCTTACATAATTTACATGCTCAGTAACTAAATTTCACATAATGCCTAATATTGCAAAACTAAACTTTACAAAATTGTGTTGTGTTGTCAATATTAATATCACACAGTTGAGCTCAGCATGTGTTGTGCAATAAATCAAATTCAAAGAAATGCAAAAATGCCTATTATATTGTTGAAAGAAAAGTCTTCATCCTGATTCATCCAAGCCGGGGATAAATAAACAACATGGCGACTGCTTTGGGAAGAAGGCTGCAGTTTACTGAAGAGCCAGAAAGATGGTTCTTGCAGGAAAGACCAGGGCTAAACACATGGGTAGTAGGTTTTTATACCCTCTGAAAGCCTTTTGTTTGGAATAGTTTCCTGTTCCTGTGGCATGAACTTTGAGGTTATTTTCTGTGTCACATATTCTGACCTGAGTCTAGGTGTGCCTCTCTGGTATTCTTGTTGATGAGTTAGTCGTATTATGTCCCATCTCAGGTGGGATATGCAGATTTTAGGTCTTTGTCTTCTTGATCTCTTAGCTGGGGCCTTTCTGATAGTTTACATCTGCATTTGTATAGAGCTGGCTCCTGCTTGGGACAGAGAGACTTGGGGGCAGGGTTGGTTTCTGCTTTTTAAAATCCTTTTGAGGAAATATATTTTTCTGCCCTTTTAATATTTCCTTCTCTGGGGTTGACTTCCTACTCTATACCTCAGCAGAGACAAAAACCCAGTCTGGATTTTGGCCTGAGAAAAGACTGGTGTATTTTAAAGAATGAATTTACTAAACCTGATTCCTGGAGAATTGTCATAAACTGAGTTTATATTAAAGCTTAACAAGAGGCATAATTTGTTTGTTTTTGGTTTGGTGCACCCAATCTGTACACTCTCAAATATATGAACTTTTAACTCTGAATAATGTCCATATCATTGTTATAATCAATTCTTTGTCTTTTAGCACCTGAAATCCCCAGTCATGGGAGACAAACCTATGATGAAAGACTGAAATGTTTCCAAACCCAGAAATAGTTAAATAACAACAACATCCTACTTTTATCTTTATCCAGTTCAAGATGAATATCCTACTTTTATGACATACATACCTAATTCTCCTCCTTCTTCTTCTTAGCCTCAGGGCTAAGAAAGTGAGTAGCTCAAAGTTATGCAGCCAACTTTTATGCCTAAGGGAGGACAAGATCTCAGACTCCCAGTTTCTAACTCAGCACTTTAAACACTACACAGAAATTGACTCCTATGAGAGAACTAATCAAATACAATTCATTAGTATGTCTTTCTGCCAAGTTGAAAAAGTGCTAGTAATACAAAAGCATGCTAACCATTTGTGAAGAAAATTATTGCAGTTCCTTGTTTCTTGCACCTTTCTCCAAACAATTCAAACTGTTGAATCTTGTTTAAGAAGTTCTAAGTATATTTCCTTAGAACTCTAACGTGTAACTGAACTTCTATAGAAAACACATGTTTCTGCAAAGAAACTAAATTGATAACTCATTAGCACTTATAGTAATTCAGCCTCTAAAGACCCATAAGATGTGTTGGCAGTGTCTTCTGTACATGCCTGCACAGCATAAAATAAATTGTTAGTTATAGTCTCATGGACATCTGCAGGAGCATGGAATGGGTTTTTCCTTGCTACATTTAAGATTCATCTGGAATGTAAAAGAACCAGCAGGAAAAAGAAAACCAATCCATACTATCAAGACATCAACCTCTGAAAAAGCCTGTAATGTACTTACTCCACACATGGGGATTCTGAATATGTTATGCATGGAAACTTGCCTGTATAAGGAGTAGTAGTTCAGCACTAATAGTCAGAAACTACAGTGATTCTGATAAAGCAATACTTCTCCTTCCAAAATCCATTCTTGCATTGAGGTGACAGAATGTACTGATTTCTGTCATGAAGGAAGTGAGTCTTTGAAAATTTAGTTATACTCACAGTCAACTGAATTGTCTGCATTTATATCATAAAACTGGGAAGCAGATTACACTTCGATTTATGCAAGTCTTATCATCTCACAAATTTGCCAATTACAGTTATTTGATAATATAAGTAAAAGGCAGTTACTTTTACTGTTACTGTAAAATAACAGTATTGTTATTTTAATTGCAGACAGTATGTACAATATATATAAAAAGTTAGTTAAAACATGGCATATATATATCTCAAGATTTCTTACATGAAAACACAGAACAAAACCATCCACACCTGCTTTCTTTTATATTTTGGATAGAGATTTGGAGAACGAATTTTCACAAAGAGATTGAACAGGTCTAGTGACATTCAGATTCACTGAAATGTGGTTTCCAATGTTATTTTGGGAATTTGGAAATGCTCAGACCATCCTGGACAGTTCAGAAGCAAACAATAATTACTTAGCAGGCTATTTCTTTCTGCTTTTCCTGTTTTTGTTTAGTTTGTCAAACCACAGAAGTATTCATTACTGCAGTCTACATCAGTAAACTTCACGTTTTCACTATAAACTATACAACTGACTCTGCCCTTTGAAGACAAATAAACGATTTTCCAGTATACGGAAAACTCTGTTTAGACCAGGGTTCTCCGAAGTGATGCATATAAATTCCCCAAAGGTTAATGGGACTATTCATTATTGGTGCTATTATATTATTCATAATACTATTAGTGAAAGTAGCATTTATTAAATTATCTTTGTATAATAAAAATTTGGGGGTCAATGAACAATCCAAAACTTCACGAAGAGATCAGTGAACTGAAATGTTTGGGGAGCTCTGATTTAGATCTTGGGAACTCAAGCTCAGGTTTTCACCATCACAGTGCACCTAAAATGCAGGCATTATAGAAATTATTTGTATGTCTCACTTTGTAGAAAAAAAAAACTTCAGTATCCCCAAAAAGATTTAAAAACTGAGGGAAGTAAAAGGAGAAAAAATATATTATAGTATCTGTTACAAATAGAGGAAATGTTTCAATTCACTCTTCGATTCTGAATACATCAAACTTGTCATTTCAAGTTCTTCATTCCTCTGGTGCCTCAGTCCTCCTGGCTGTTACGTTTTGTTGCATTTTCGTATTTCTATATTTTAGCTATGAGGAAATAAAGATGCAGACAGAGGAAAATATGCAAGTGGCCATTAGACTTCTTCCTTGGTATTAGTTTTCATCTCTGGGCGCCAGTATAGTGCAGTGAGGTGTTTGATTTACAAGGGCTGATGTCTCAATTTCATCATGGAGCACTTTCAACTGGCCCTTTCCTAAACACATAAAGCTCTTACTATGGGAATAAAATACAGAGAGATCCCTATGATGTTCTCTTGAGATCCCAAGACTATGCAACTATGCAACAATGGGTTTCACAGATTTTCCCAGCACACTGCATATTCCACGAACTACAGTGAATCTATTTACTACAATGTAAAATTTGCTTAATACTTAGTAAATTGCTGAGTAAAGAATATGCTTAAACAATCCCTAAAGAGACACTATTCATTTATTGTACTCGCACTGTTTATTACTATGGATTTTTTCAACTATCAACAAACTGGAGAAAAACATAAAAAAATATGACTGGTAATAAATAATGATATATTGTAACAAAATTGATAATAATAGTTTCTCTATGTTGCAAATGTTTTATTATCTTTAGCAACACCACTTTTGCTTCTTACTGTCTTGTACATTATATTACAGGTAGTTCTTGACTTACAGCCACAACTGAGTCTAAAAGCGAGACACTTGTTAAGTGAGTTTTGTGCCATTTTATGACCTTTCTTGCCACACTTGTTAAGGGAATCACTGCATTTGTCAAGTTAGTAACATGGTTGCTAAATAAATTTGGCTTCCCCATTGACTTTGCTTGTCAGAAGGTTGTAACCCTAGGACACCACAGTTATCATAACTACCAGTTGCCATCCAAATTTTGATCACAACCAGAGGGATGGCGCAACAGTCCTAAGTGTGAAAAACGGTTATAGGTTACTTTTTTCAGTGCCACTGTAACTTCAGTCATTAAACAAATAGTTGTAAGCTGAGGACTACATGTACACTTTCCAAAACTGCTTCAATCTCCAATTTTATCAAGATTCAGGAAATCTGTAAAAAGACATCATTTTCATCAGGCTTTTAATTGTTAGAAGATTTGAGTATTCAGATTATTGTAATTTCAACCAGCACTTGAATTTTTAAATTATTTTTGGACTTAATTTTTGTTAGGCCCCATGTGTGCTCCCCCAGAGCAGAAAGTTAAAATATAAATCAAGTAAATAAATACCACAGGTTCTGACAGATCTTATGGTCTATCAAAGAATCTCACTATACTTTTTTACATTAATATCCATCCATCTACATTTTTGAAACCATAGAGATGCCTGTAGGACATTTCCTTTAGCCAAATGCTGTAGGAAAGGAATCAAAACAGTTAATAGCGGGTTGTGAACAATTTGCACTCTTTCTCTATTTTTGCAGACATTGCCTTTAATCTAATCCCCAAATAAACCCTTTCCTCTAACTGTGCATATGTTTGCTAACACTGATTATGAATCTAACACCCACAGCAATAATAAAATATTGCTCAGAAATATTAATAATTTCACCTTAGTTCAAAAAACTTTTCTAATTATTATATCTTTCCATTTATGGTAGTGATAATCACATACAAATATACAGTATGTTCACATAATAGAGATCTGGAGAAGAATTATGCTTTTGAGAAATTATCAACAGCATTGTACAAAATCTTACATGCATGGAATACTTTAGCTCTTGAAGGGAATACATCAACAAATATCTCTATTTTGCATTTAGACCCATAGTTTTCACTTGATAGAATATTACCACTGCAACTCTCTGATGCTGTTGTAGTAGCATCACTACAATCAAAATGTTTTATAAAACATATCAGCTTAACTTAATGAAAATAGTGATGTTCCTATCTAATGGTACCTATGTGATCAGGGACAGACAGAATGCTGAAGCAATGGCATAGCAACACACCTGAAACGTGACTGATTTTTTGCATTTAGTACACCAATATTGTATTGTGTATCACACATTAAAAAACTGATGCATAGAAAGAAATTAAGCTGATAAGAGACATTGAAATTTTTTAATGAGAACTGCTTATAAAGTATTCTATCTGTCTTCTGCAAAAATAAATAAAATGTCAAGTGACAATGAATGTTTTTGAAAGCACAGTATGGTTTTTCTGACCTTCAATTAATTGTGCTGGTTGTCCAGCAATTTTTCACAGCTACAATCTTCTTTTGGAATATTTTGAACAAGGTAGTGATAACAATCCAGTTTCTAAATAAAAAGGCTAGAATACCAAAAGATATGACAAATTTTGAATGTTTTCTTATAATGGCTTTATTAAACATTAAACCAGATAGCCAACAGCCATGCCCAGTCTTGCCCAAAAGGTTTCTCCCTAAACCTTGCCCTTGCTAGCAAAAACCTTTTTTCTTGTGACAAGAGGAGAACAGTATCTGGGAGATGTGAAAAGAACTGGTTCATCTGAGAGATGAAAGGGGGAAAGAACCTCTGGAAAAAAAGAGGAAGCAAGAGTGCTAGAAAGACGTAAGCATGAGAAGAGACTAAAAACAGCTGAAAGTCGAACTGATTGCAGCAAGATATGAATATAACAAATAAATCTGTCTCAAGGAATTTTCCTTTTCCTTCTCCTTTTTGTATCAGACATTTGTTGGCTTTTATGCTTAACCCAAGTCTTGTAAATTTCATGGCACTCCAGTTGTCTAAGACCCAGATCCTGGTCACAGTCTTCCCACAGCGTTCTATGACAGATTGATGTTGCAGACCTTGTTTGTCTTTTTAGGAGTGCTAAACGACTTATTCCATTATAATTGTTTTTGCATTAGGCTATCCAAGCTTTTTTTAAAAAAACAACACCTGATTTTTAAGCCACAAGACTGTTTCTGTTCTCATCTCCTGGTAACAAGGTAGGGCTACTGTTCTCTGCTCACATGCCGCAAAAAGCTGCTAGGACCATGAAATGCTGCTATAGAATTGGTTTTCTTTTTTTTTTCTTTTTGTTGTCAATATTGATATTACACCCAGTGTAAAAATAAGCTATTCAGGCTGTAAAAGCTCCACAAATAGGGTTTGAGAAGCAAGATCTTGATCAAAACATTTCATGCTTCCAATTGGATGGGTAGCAGAAAAATGCTGATTAAGTGCCATTAGGTCAGTCTTGTCTCTTAGCAATCGTATGGATGGATTATCTCCAGAATGACTTGTCTTCAATTCGGCCGTGTGGATCTCTCAATAATGCATTCAATGTTGCTCTAATCAAATCCATTCACCTTACTTTTGGACATCCTCTTCCTCTTTTTCACCCAAATTTTCAAACCATTATGGGCTTCCAAAGGGAAGTCAGTCTTTGCATGACATGTGCACAATACGATATAACAGTGATGGCGAACCTTTTAGAGACCGAGTGCCCAAACTGCAACCCAAAACCCACTTACGCATCGTCGGGTGCTGGGTGGGTGTGGCCCATTGGCTGGATGTGGCCCATTGGGTGGGCATGGCTGTGGTGGTAACGGCAAACTGGGTGGGACTAAAAAGTTCAATCAATCAATTCCAACTTTGCAAGATCTTTTTTTTTTCCCGGGAGAAGTTGAAATTGACTGATTGAACCTTTTTTTTTTTTGCACAAGGCAGCGGAGGCCTAGCAAAAAAGGTTTTATAAAACCCAGCTGAAGGCCTAGGACTGGGGCGACAGCGCACGTGCCCACAGAGGGTGCTCTGAGTGCCGCCTCTGGCACCCGTGCCATAGGTTCGCCACCACTGCGATATATTATAGTCTTAAACTGTGCCATCACCAAGGCAGGAAACAAGTGTATCCAAAGGGCACAGACTGTTGAAATCTTTCCAGGCATGGCAACCTTCCTCATTCAAGTGAAGAAATACAGTAAATGCCACTTATAGGTTCCGATACATCTTATCATCAATCAGTTCAATTATTTATTTACATCAGCATCCCTCTAGCTACCCCTTTAAAATCACAGGGATTCTCTTTGCAGCACCAAATAGCAACTTACTTTTCCAGCAATGCGAAGAAAATCTCTGTGATTCTCAACCCCAGGATGATACTATTCTCTCCTAACACTCTCTATATTATCAACATTAAACAGGGAAATGGAAAAAATGTATTTTGTTGTATCCATGCATTGTAAATCAACATAATTCTGCTGATTTGTCGGAAGATAACCTTTTATATGGTGGAGTAGAAAGTAGTACAAAGAAATATTTTAAATTATAAATTATTTTAAAACTTATGAACGAAGGAATTTATTTTTTCACTGTTTACTACTTAACCATTCGGTATCTAATATGCCTATAAAATCAAAATAAATAAAAATCCAAAAATATCACAGTAAAATATGTGTAATCTACTGACATTAACGGCTTTCTATCTTAAGGAAGACTTTGATTCATGCTCGGCTAATTAGTGCTTAATGCAGATAGAGATTAATTTAGAGTCACAAGGGGAAGGGGGGGGGGAGGCAAGCCTCTGCAATTTCTTGGCAAGTCTGAGGAATTCAGAAAAACCAGAACATCCAGAAATGTGATAATGGCTTATATAATAAAGAATCCAGCATTTAAAACTAGAGAATCAATAAGCTATATCACAGATGTGGTGTTCATCTGTTTGTCCCATTGAGAAAGCAAAAGAAAAGTCAAGGGCACAAAAGGGGCAAAAAGGAGAGGGAAGGGAAGGAGCAAAGATATTTTTTGGCAGTTTACTTCTTGATAAAATTTATCAACCCCTGAATTAAATGAATGTCATAGCATGTTGAAAAAGCTGAGCAGACATACCATGAAGCTCACCAGAATCAAATTCAATCTGAGGAAGTTTTTCCCTTAAAGATGCAGAAAATGTTTAAATAAATGGCAATAAGATATGAGGATCTGCTTTAGCTTCTCCTTTTAAGGTGGTTTTCATTTCTTTGGCTTGGTCAGCTTCTCTTGTCAGGCTGACTGACAGCTTAAGAGTTCATGGTCAATTCTGGTTAGTTTTCTCCACCTCCTTTCATTAACCTTACTACTAATTGCAGCATGATTCAAATCCTTAGAACCAAAGAAAACTTTATTTCTGCAACTTTATTACCTCATAAAATATCTAAGCTATTTTATAATAATGTTTGCATCTTAAGGATCAAGTCGCTATCTTCTTCCTTCCTCACTGAAAGGTATAAGAATCCTTAAAGCTGTTCAAATATTAGATGACTACTTCAATCCTTTTTTGATAGTGACTGCTGAGCAATAAAATGTTTCTTAATTTAAGTCGCCAGAACATTCAATGATTATATCATGGCTTTTCACTGTGCTATTCACAAGTTTGAAATTTTTACTAATGAAATTAGTAATGCTCAAATATTACCCATACAAATTGCCTCAAACTAGTGTGAAAATGCTACTGAAATGTAACTTGAAAATCATAACAAAGCCACAGAAATAGCCAAGAGGAAGGAAATGTTCTTTGATGTTTTAAGTTATTATCTCCATCGTATTTTCCAAGAGTCAAACAGCTGAGTACAAATCTTCCAGGCTAACTCTTCTGCGTAATCATCCCCAAACATAAAATCTCGGGCCTAGGTCAATGAATGCCTTCTTGAAGAGAAGGATTGTTAAAATGAGAAGGAAATGGGAAAAATAGAGAGACCTAATTTTCTATAGTTTTTTTTATTAGACAATAATTAAAAAATTGTAATTGCCTCATGTATTAATACAAATTTGGTTAACAATTCTATTCTATTCAGGATAAAACCATGATGATTCTTTGTTGAGCACCAGAGCCACTGTAACATGTTTGCTGGATTCTTGTAAAAGTACTCTTTTAAAAAGATGAAAGAAGAAAAATAAAAGATGTCTCTTCCAAAGAATTACCAAGAAGAAATGGAGAAATGAAAGTGAATTTATCCTAAATAGTTTCTGAGTCCAGAAATACTAAAACTTGCCCCAAAGTTCCAAAAGACTCATCCTATGACTCTACAAATCCACATGCTATAGACAATTTAAATCAGGAATCAGTTTTACCAAAAGACTTCCAGAATCCTATTAGACAAGTATCTGGAACACTCACAAAACCAATTAGTCTTGAAAAATTAGATAACAAGCATAAAATTAAACCAAGGAAATCAGCTGCAATTTATTAATTAATTCAAGGTACATTGCAATATATTCATTACAGAAATAAAAAGCAGAAATAAGCTTGACATCTAAACTATGCATAAGATCAAAATCTCCTCTTTTCTTAATGGCTCTGTCTTATTCACATAAAAATAACCCAAGCAATTAAAAAACAAACAAAAAGATATTTCCTGCTCATCCTACTCCTAAGATCATATCCATCTTTCTGGCTTTATTCCCAACTTCTGCTTGCTGAGTCAATTTTTCATGCTACCTTCAAGTTATAAGTGAAGGAGGTTCTTAAGATATACTTCATGGACAGCAAGGCAATTTTTACTTAAATTTTTGCTTGCTGTTTGAAAAGGTAATCAAAACATCTAGATTCTCTTTCAAGGGCTGGAAGATGGCCATATTAATTTACTTTCAGTGACCATCCTTCAAGATTTGCACTAATTTCTAATAGCAAAAAAATCCAATATCCCTAGCAGTCCAAGACAAAAGAAACACAGAAGATGTCCGATAAAATGATGCTGTAGTATTTATAGCTTTGTGTGTGTGGGGGGGGGAACCTGAAAGCCAGAAGTCTGAAAAACAAAACTTTAAAAATTATTCCACATCACAATAATATATTTCTTGCTAAAGACAGGATTAACACACACATATAGTAGAGACAGAGGAAGGAAGGAAGGAAGGAAGGAAGGAAGGAAGGAAGGAAGGAAGGAAGGAAGGAAGGAAGGAAGGAAGGAAGGAAGGAAGGGAATTCTGCTTTTCCCTTAATTTTTTTTGAATGATATTGCTCAAAGTATCCAATGTCCTAACCTACAATGAAGGAAAATAGCAAAGGCTCATGTCCAATTTAACATATTTCTCCTTTTTGAGTGCCCGGGTGGTAAGACTATGTTATTATTAGTAAAACAGATCGCCTTTACTTTATAATTATAATTTAGAGTACAAAATAAATACAACCAACTCTAAATTTTTACATTATGAAACATTATGAAGTTTTTACTTTTAGGGAAATTTAAGAATGGTTTAGGTTCTTAAATACGAAAATACAAAAGCTATATACTGTCATAGAAGTCAATTTCAAACTCATTAGATGGAATCACATTTTGCTAGTTTTAATCAATGTAAGGAAAAATAGAAAATCAAAGTAAAATCTTTTTTTGATTTGGGCAGATACATAACCATACATATGGGCACAATTTCCAGACCTATTCCAGTGCAGGTTATTCTCAAATTATTACCATAACTGGGATCAGAATTTTGAATTTCGATCACTAAAGGGTGCGGATATTAAGTGAGTCATCACGTAACTGAACCTAATTTTTGACCATTTTTAGCAAGGTTGCTATGCGAATCACCATGATTGTTAAGTGAATCAAGCAGTCATTAAGTGAATCAAGTAGTTGTTAAGTAAAACTAGCTCCCCCAGTTGATTTTGTTTGCTGGGAGCTGATTCTGAAAGTTGCAAATTGTAACCTTGTGACCGCAACCAGTGTAAATGTACACTAGTTGCCAAGTGCCCAAATTGCACAATGGTCGTCACTTCGGGGATGGGGCATAAGTCACTTTTTCTGAGGCCTTCGTAACTTCAAACCATCAATATACAAATGGTTGTGATTTGAGAACTACCTGTAGGACATTTTATATGAGAATTTTTTGCTTCATTGTAGTATCAACAAATAAGACTTACATGTATAGATATCTGAAATGCTAACAGCGCTGTACAGTTTTATCTATCATAAAATAGATAAACCTTTTCAAAAATACACACGTTTGCAAATGTGCATATAAATTATCTTTCATCTAGACAAAATCCTATAAAATAAAGGCTAAATAAAACTATTCACTAAAAACATTATATATTCTTGCAAAATAATACTCTGCTAAAAATGAGTTTATTCCACATGTATAGAACTACTGCTCATACATAGGCAATCATAACAAATTCTACTTGAAATCTGATACGTGTCCAAAATATAGTTCTTGTCCCCATGAACTACATGCTTAAAATCCTACCTTCCCTTAACTGAACCACCCACTGCTGAAATTTATGCTGGACAACCATATGTCCTTGCCACCCACAGTTGTATTTTTTTTAAGAGTTATGTAAAATATTTCTTGGTCATTTAATTCATCAAGACAGAATAATCTCTTTACCAAAAACTAAAATAGCAACTAGCCATCAAAAGAAACTGGAAAGTTTTTTTTAATCTGTATGTTTACAAAGGAAGTACAATCCTCAGATAAATCAATATTAAAGCAGTTTACATGGATACACAACTTTGTGGATTATCACACAAATTATCAAATAGCCATTCTTTATCTCTGCATTTTGCCATCCTCAGATAAAAACATTTGAGCACTTTGTTTTCAAATATACAAATAATAAAAAACAGGGCTTTTAAATAATTGTTATTTTATATTTGTATTTCATATGAAGAATAAGGCAGAGAAAAGCAGCTTGTTCACCTGTAAGCATGTTTTTTTTTAATAAAAAGAAATCTCTACAAATTCACCTATGTCTGATATTTCCAACTGACTGATTTGACTAATTTACCAAACAACTTGTAACTCGGTGGGCCATTTCAGACATATTTTCTTACCAAAACAGAAAATGACTATGAGCAGGCAAAGAGCAGTATGAGTGACCTCCAACTTCTTGCTGGCTTCTCCAATGATTTTCCATGTAGGAATCTGGCAGCAAGTGTTGGAAATAACAAACACATGTCTGTGGAGGTACAGTAGCATGGCAACATTGAAGTGTCCAGAACTTTGTCAAATTTAAATCCCACGGGAGTCATGGGTCCCAGGTTTTGGACACATTCTGTAAATTAGTCCATCTGAGGTATGCTGATTCAGCTATTGTTGTCCTATGATGCACCGTTTCGCCCAATTGAAGATTATAATCAAACACATACAAGAGTTTTAATAGCACATAGATCAACATTTGCATGCTTCTTCAAAGGAAAGATTTTGGGAAGTTCATATTTACATGAATTCAAATCCAAGTCAATAACAATTACAATTGTCAGTAACAATTACAATCACAAAGATAAAAACCAGCATAAGAGATAATAGTCTTAATTTATCACCCTCTCCAGCGCAAGGTCTTAACATTGTATTCAAATGCAGTTTTATTTTTTTAGTCTTATCTAGTTTTGTAATAGTACGTTATTTCGGTAAATGTAAGAAAATATTGTAAAAAAAAATTAGCTGAAACTTTTTATTAGTATTAGTAACCTTACATATTTTGCATTGAACTCATTGTTAACTGCTGTAAGTGTTCAACTGAATTGGAGATTATATCCCTAATCCTTCTTTTAAATTAATAGCAAATGTTTAATTAGAGTCTAAATGGAAAATGAGAATGGAGCCAGCCTTTTCAAGTTTGACCCCAATTTTTTCAGAGCCTCTTTCTCAACTAGGTCCCCTTAAGCCAGCATTGCTGTTAATAAATGCAATGAGGGTTTTTTTTCCCCACCCAATAAATGTGTAGCCAATTGCATAAAAGAATGAAAAAATACATAATTGCAAGAAAGAAGACCAGAGTTGCTAAGAGTCACCCATGCCCTCAGAATGAACCACATACTTCACTAGAACAATTGACCACACAAACATTAGAAAAGCCAGATAATTCCTGGAAACACTCAAAGAAAGAAGCCACCAACAAATCAGTGGAACTAAATACTGTCTACCACCCAGGCCAGCACCCGATTCAAGCCATATACAACAGGCTGACAAGGCAGATCAGTCAAAATAGAATGGGCACCATTCCCAAACACTAATGACTGATATTTTCCAGGAAGCCTTTAATAACACATAGTGATCTCTACAGTGCTTCTGCATCTCTGAACTGAGAAATGCATGGTGAAACATCTGCAAATGAAATGCTTTGGTAGAGTAAGCCCAGTGAATTATAAGTAGTCGTCAACTTACAACCATTCATTTAATAATCATTCAAAGTAACAAATGCTCTGAAAAAAGTGCCTTTTCACTTGCACTTACAGCCATCACAGAATCACCATAGTCATTGATCAAAATTTGTGACCTTCCAGAGTCTATGGAGAAAGCTAGATTCCCTTAATGACCGTGTGATTCAACTGCAGTGATTCTTTTAAAAACCATGGCAAAAAGGTCCTAAAATTGGGTGTCAATCACTTAAAAACTAACTTGCTTAGCAACAAAAAAATCTGGTCCCAATTGTGGTTGCTAAATCAAGGACTACTTGTAAAAGAAGATAATGCTACCATTTTTAAAGATGCTTCTTAATGCATGTTTCTAGATGCAAAAAGATATTTAGAGTTTGTTTTCTCTGTAAAGGTATTACTCTTAAAGGTATTTTTCAACTTCTACTTTATTGACATTCAGCAAAATCTATTAGTCTGTTGCCTCTAAAAAGAAAGGGGCGTTGTCTTACCTGAACGCCTTTTCTCAGCATGATGATGGAGAATCCACGGATGGGTTGTCTTAATCTATCTGCTCCAATTAGACTAAGTCTGAAATTTAGTACCGCCCCCTCTGTGCCAACTGCACCCCAGTTTTAGGCTAAGGCAATACTCAGACTTTAGTCCGACGCGTCTGAACAATATGGGAACCAGGCCAACTGACCTAATGGGAGGGAGTGGATTCTCCATCATCATGCTGAGAAAAGGCGTTCAGGTAAGACAACGCCCCTTTCTCCAGCATGATTGGATGGAGAACCCACGGATGGGACATACCAAAGCCCTGTGTCCCTAGGGTGGGGAATTAGATTGGGCCTGGGTCCCATCCAACGTTAATGCGTGTTCTAGAACCTTGCGGCCAAATGAAGCCGTAGAAGATGCATACACATCCCTCTTGTAGTGACAGACAAAGGAAGAGGGTGATGCCCATGTTGCTGCTCTACAAATTCCCTCTACGGAGGCCTGAGTAGACCAGGCAGCTGTAGTAGCTGCGCCCCGGTGGAATGGGCCGTGATATGCCTGGGATCTCGCAGTGACTGAGACTGGTATGCCAGAGAAATACAAACTCTAATCCACCTGCGTATTGTGGTTGAAGAAACCTTCTGACCTAGTGATGAAGGGTGATAGGACACAAACAGAGCCTCTGTTCTGTGGAAAGATGAGGTTCTCTGTATATAACAATATAAGCCCTGCGCACATCCAATTTGTTCGACTGAACCTCTATGTCATTAGATGGGTTAGGACAGAAGTCCGGCAAAATTATTTCCTGAGATCTAGGATACAAGGACTTGACCTTAGGCATGAAGGAGGGGCCTAGCCTAAGGGTTACCCTGTCCTTATGGAACGTACACATGTCCTTCCTCACTGAAGAGTAGCCAGTTCAGATATCCTTCTCGCTGAAGTTACAGCAACAAGAAATTCCACCTTCATCGATAACTGTTTAAACAAACCAGTGTCAATAGTTCAAAGGGTGCGAAACAAGAGCCTATAAACCTGATGAAGATCCCACGAGGGGTATCTATGTACAGTTGATGGTCTGACGTTGTTAGCTCCTTTTAGGAAGGAGCGTATCATAGGGTAATGTGTTAAGGATTCATTGCCACAGGAAATAACTGTGGCAAGTGCTGCTACCTGCCTGCGGATGGTGCTTGTGGAAAGCCCTTTGTCTAGACCATCCCTCAGGAACTCCAAGATAACCGGCATTGAAACCGCCAAAAGGTCAATTTTTCGAACTGAACACCAATTACAGGAGTCTCTCCATGTGGCATCGTATATTCTATTCATCGAGGGTCGCCTGGATTGCTGAATCATAGCTATGACCCTTGACGAATATGAGTCTCAGCCTAAGGCCTGCCTCTCAAATGCCAGACGGTTAACTGGAGTCATTGAGGGTCTGGATGGCGTAGTTCCCCCTGAATGTGGGAGATGCGATTTGCTGGGATCCTCCATGGAGATGATGCGGAGAGCTCCATCAGGTCGGCGACCAAGAGCGTCTCGGCCAATGCGGCGCAACCAGGAGGACCTCTGCTCGTTCACGAAGGATCTTCCTGATCGTGGCAGGAAGAAATGGCAGAGGAGGGAAGGCATAGAGCAGTTCCCTGGGCCAGGGACTGCGGAGCGCATCTGTTCCCTCCGCTGATGGAGGTGGGAACCCGGAAAGGAATCTGGGAAGTTGTGAGTTGGTGGGGGAGGCAAAAGGTCTAAGGTTGGGGAACCAAACCTGTCCACGATCTCTCTGAACACCTTCGGATCCAGCTGCCATTCGGAATGGTCCATGGTTGCTCAGTTCAGTGAGTCCGCCTGCTGGATGGTCACTCCGGATATGTGCTCCGCCCTGATGGAGGCAAGATTCAGTTCCGCCCAGGACCCCAGCAATTTGGCCTCCTGCATGAGAGGCCTGGACCTTGTCCCTCCTTGTCTGTTGACGTGGGCCTTGGCTGTAATGTTGTCGGTTAAAATCAGGACTTGTTGGCCCTGTACTATATCGGTGAATCCCTTTAGGGCCATATGTATGGCTCTGAGTTCCAGCCAGTTTATATTGTTCTTTAGGTCCTGTTTGAACCACCGACCTTGAGCCCAGTGCGTGTGGAGGTGTGCCCCCCACCCAAACAGGCTTGCATCTGTGGTAATGGTAATCCTGTCTGGTTCTAATACTGCTCCCCGTGACAGCGCCGGGGAGTCCCACCATTGAAGGGAGTTCAAGTCTCTGAAATGGAAGGAGAAGCCATGTAATTCTCTGGCGTGGAGGCGTGCCCATGGCACAATTTGCACGCAGGACACCGTCTTCCCCAGTAGCTGTGATAGGGAGGCCAATGTGACTACTCTGGCCCTTTGGATCCGACGTACAAGAGTCTGAATAGAGTTCCTTCGGTCCTGAAATAGGTAGACCGTACAATTGTCCATGTCTATAACAGCGCCCAAATGGAGGAGCCGGGTTGTTGTATGACTTTTCTGGAAATTAACAGAAAACCCATGCTCCTGAAAGACCTTGATGGCTAAGGCGAGGTCTGACTGAGCGTTTCGGAATGATGATGACTGAATTAGTATGTCATCTAAATAGCATTGAATTCTGATTGGAATTTGTCTAAGGTGGGCTGCGAGCACTGCCAGTACCTTGTAAATACCCTCGGGTAGGGTTCTGTACTGGTAGTGGGCATAGCTGAATCTGAGGAATTTGCGGTGGTTAGGAAACATGTCTCAGTTAGGTCTATTGAGGTAAGAAAGTCACCTTGCCTGATGCTGGCCAGGATTGATTGAAGTGGTTGCATCTTAAACTTCTTATACCTCAAGTAAGGTTTAGATCTTTCAAGTCTAAGATTGCCCTCCAGCCCCCCAAGTCTTAGGGATGATGAAGAGGTTTGAGTAAAACCTTCGTCCTTCTTGGTCTTGTGTACTGGTTCAATTGCTCATATTTGTAATAAATGAGCTATGGCCTCTGACATAAAGTCAGCCCTGGACCTGCTCGTTGGGATAGGGCAAGAGCGGAATTTGTCAGGTGGTTGAGAACAAAATTCTAGTCTCAAACCTTGCGTGACAGTGTCTAACACCCATGCATCTGTAGTGATGGCTGTCCAAGTGCTGGAATAAGGGGCCAGCCGGCATCTGTAGTGGTGACTGCCCAAGTGCTGGAATAAGGGGCCAGCTGGCTTCCTATGGGAAGTGAGACTGTGAGATCACTTGCCTCGTTTAGAGGAACGGCCCCTCGGCCTTGAAGGGGCCGCTTGGCCTGGATCTGTGGTCTGCTTCTGCATGCTGAACGATCCTGCTGTCGTTCTTGTCTCTGAAAGGAATAGAGGGATGCCTGGGCCCAGTCCCAGGATGGAGCTGGTCGAAAGGCAGCCTCCTGTAACTGCTCTGTGACATGAGTTAACCAGAGTTTTACGTTTGTCCTTACCTTCAGTTAAGTATGGTTCTAGTGCCTTACCAAAGAGATGTCCACCTGTGTAAGGTTTAGAGGCCAGACGCCACTTGGTCTTGGTGTCTGCTCGCCAATTACTGGGCCAAAGGAGCCTTCGTGCTGAGATGTCTGCAGCGATGGTCTGGCAGTGTATCTAGCCATGTGCAGAGAAGCGTCGGCTAGGTACTGGGATGTAGCCACTAACTTACCCAGATTTTGGTGAGCTCTGAGCTGGTCCGGAGGGATCCTGTCCTGGAGCTCACGTAACCCAAGGGCTGAAGCCCTGGCGAAGAAGGCCATGGACGTTGCCGCCTTTGTTGCCCAGGCTGATGCCAGATGGGAACTACGCAATGCGGAGTCAATCTTTTTATCCTCCGCCCTAAGTGCCTCATTTATGTCCCCAGGGATGTTGGCATTGGGAAACAATGAGTTCAAGGCTCATCAATCTCAGGAATCTCCAATAGGGAGGCCAGAGAACGGGCAACATTGAATAATGTTCCCTCTACTGCACCGGGGCTTAAGAAGGATCCTAAGTTCTCCCATTGTTCTTGAACTATATTCAGAAAAAGGGGAGGGCAGGGAATATTGTTCTGCGAGACTGAGGGCTCGGTGTATATGGCGTGGGGACCCTTGGACGTTGTAGGTGGGGTCTCCTGTTCTTGGGGGAGGTTTGCAGTAGTGCAGGCCCTGAGTAGCAGGGAATTAAAGAATGAATGGTCAAAGAGACCGACAGGAGGGGTGGGGTCAGAGGGAGTGATGCCCTCGTCCTCAAACAAAATCAGGCCAGATTGTTCAGCCCCTGTAGATTCCAAATCCGATGAGGGATCCTCCATCAAATCTGGAGATTGTGGATGATACGTGGCCTGGGGGGGTGGCTGTGGGGTGTTGGAGGCCATAAACTGAGCCACAGCCTGGGCTATCATGGACTGAAGGAGGTCCGGGTTCAAGGCCTGGTTCTCAGGAGGGCGAAGCCCTGCTGCAGTGGGGGTGAACGTGGCCTGGGGTCCTGGGGTGTCCTGGTTGGTTGTGCCCCTCCCTGGGTCCACTCTTGTGGTTAAATCTAATTGGGGAATTCCCCTGGGGGAAGACCAGGCCCCTGGGGCTGAGGCACAATGTGAGGAAAGGGGTTCAAAAATGGACCTTCCCATCGTGCCTGTCAGATCTGGGGAGGCCGCTCTCAGTCTTTGGGACTCCTCCTCCCTCTGTGGCTCCCTGCTTGGCCGGGCTCGCTTGGTGGTGTTCTTTCACTTGCCTCTGTTTGGCGTTTCCCCTTGGCCGGCTCGCTGATTTTCTCTGCCATGATGATTCAGCCCTTGAGGGGGGTGGGCGGGGAATTAATGGGCACCGCGTCCTTTGGGAGCGAACAGGCCCTCCCTGGTTCAACGCTGTAGTCTCGAAGCCTCTGTCACCCGTGATGAACACTGCCTTCAGGAGAAACTCCAGGCAGTCTGGGCCTCAGTCACACACAAAATGGCCGCTGTGAGTCAATTCAAAATGGTGGCCACAGAGTTCGCGCCAAAAAAATGGCAGTTAGAAGAAGGCCTTGAGGCCTGAGGCCTAAGCTGCGATGAGCCCTCGTTCCGAGGAATCGCTTGGGCTCCTAACACAGCGAATGGATTCCAAAAAAAAAAGGCCATTATTAGAAGAAGGCCTTGAGGCCTGTGGCCTAAGCTGCAATGAGCCCTCGTTCGGAGGAATCGCTTGGGCTCCTAACGCAGCGAATGGATTACAATTAGGTGAGCTGAGAGAGGCTGAGGCAGGCCGAGGCCTAGTAAGGCCTCCAGGCTCTGAAAATTGGATCGGTGCCAAAAACTTTCTCCTGCTGCTGGGGCGGTCTGCTGAGGCCAAGGGACCTAGAAAAGGCTCCCTCCAGGCCTGATGAGCCTCGTCGTCCCCAGTCAATTGGCAAGCTTACCTCTGCCTCTAAGGCCTCCAGGCTCTGGTTAGAAGAATGGAGCCTCTGATGCAGAGGAACGGCCCCTGGTAGGAGATTTCTCTTGCTTCTGGGAATCCAATTTTCAAGCTGATTGTGAAGCTGAAAGGCTCTCAAAGGGAGAAAGGGAAAGTTCCCCCCCCCCCCAAAAGGGAGGTTTTGTCAGCCTGTCAGCCTGCTAGGCTACAGGTTGGGATGAAATAAAATAGGAATACATAGTCTTCTGCTCCAGGAGCGAAGAAAAAACGCGTCTTAGAGCAAAGAGACTAAGTCTAAAACTGGGGTGCAGTTGGCACAGAGGGGGCGATACTAAATTTCAGACTTAGTCTAATTGGAGCAGATAGATTAAGACAACCCATCCGTGGGTTCTCCATCCAATCATGCTGGAGAAAAGGTTTTGATCCATGTGCGCTACCTGCTCTAACATATGCTAGTGAAACATGGACACTAACCTCTAACCTCACAATCAATACAAAAACTAAGAGTGGTGCAAAGAGCCATGGAAATATACAGTAGTGGCCAAAATTTTGGAAACCTTTTGGGAAAAGTGTATTTTTGGGGTTTGATGGCTAATGACACCACTTTTTTTGGAGTAGTACCATAAAATTATATATCAATGGAAAGATAATTTAATCAAGAACGTAATGCAATAAAGTTTGTTCAATTATCTGTACTATATTCTATGAAAAGTTATAGCCAAATAACCAGAAAAAGGAAGCACAACTTGCTTAGGTTGATATCAGGTAGCTTTCCTTCATCTGATTGTAGCCAATGAGCATGAGTGTTTAGAGAGTCAATCAGGTGTCATCTTGTTTTGGCAATGAGCCAATCAGATCACAGTAGGATTCGGTTATTGATGTCAAGTATTGAAGATGAGAGGAGGACATTTGTCAGTGTGTTATGTGATCGCTATCAAGTTGGATGGGGTTTTTTTGTGTTCTTTCATTTAGTGAGCTTGTAAAACGTAATAAAATTAAAGTAGTGGTGCAAACAGTTGACTGATGGCCCAGAAAGTGATAAAAAATAGTATTATTAAGTGAACAAGGCTACAGTTATAAAGAAATTAGAAGAAAAATTGGTGGAAACTTAACCAAAGGTGGCATTTCTACTGTACACTTTCCCCAAAAGCTTTCCACAATTTTGGCCACTACTGTATATGCTTAGCATTATAAGACAAGAGAGAAAGACCTGCACATGGATTAGAATACAAACAAAAGTATACAATATCATCAAGAGAGTAAAAGAATTGAAATGGAAATGGGCTGGTCACAGAGCAAGAACAACTGATGACAGGTAGACCGAGGCAGTCATAGAATGGATCCCACTTGATAAAAAGCATCCACGAAACATGGATTGATGACATTAGCAAGTTTTGCAGGACCAGTTGGCAAAAGAAAGCCCAGAACCATATTGGTTGGAAACATGCAGAAGAGGTCTTCATCCTGCAGTGGTGATGGTGATGATGGTGATGATGATGATGACAACTTTATTGACATTACATTTATTTCTTTGGTATGCTGAATTGTGTGAATACAACTGGAATTTAGAAAAACATTACAAAGTTCAAGTGAGTTTTCTTGTGTGGGAAGTCAGCCAAAGCAGCAGTAACAGTTCAAATGATCTTTTTGTTTCTACTATTCTATTATTTTAAAGCGTCAAGGAAGAATGAAATTGCTTTTCAGCAATCAGGATTATTAAAGGGCAAAAAAACAGAGGAAAGCATACGATTGTATGTTAAAAATGAGCACAGAAAGTAAACAGGTAAATGCAGAAGTTAACAATAAAATCATTTATATTTTGAATTTATGAGTATTGCTCTTCTCCATTTGTGGGAACGATGTTTTTTCAACTATTACATTAAAATATTCATTACCAGATAATATCCAGCTTTATTGTTTTATTATGGTTAGCCAACCTTTCTAAACATTTTTCACTACCTTCCAAGACTGTATGGATAAGAATGTGTTGCCAGTCATTCCTTTTTATAATCCTCTGAAACTCTTCATATACTAATCTCTTTTATAACATGAAAAAGACAGTGACCCTTAAATAAGGAAAACATTATCCTAGTGGACACATATGACACAGCACAGGATCACCTACTAAAAGGAACTTAATACAAAATAATTCTATGTGCTTGCATGAATGTATATAATCACAGATGTGCAAGTATGGGGTCTTTTTTATTTTACTACCATCTTTTCTCCTCACCCCACTTCCAAATCTGTAAGGGTATGTGGGAATGACAATAGACAGAACTAAGAAAGGCAGCAGAAGAAATGATCAGATAAAAGGCAATTTAGCCCACAGCAGGAATGTGGGTGGGGCAAAAGCCTAAGAAGAGACTCTCCCTAGTTTATTGGGCTGTAAATGGGAGGGGGGATCTTTAATTCTGGATTTACAAGATTTTGTGAATGTAACCTTACAATAAAGTAGAATTAGCTCATCTGGCTATGTTTCTTGTCTGGTCTACCTCATAAGCCTGACGAAATATTACATCTGAATCATTCAATGAAAAATGCTTTGCTCTACACAGAGAAAACAGCCATCAACTCAAAGATACTGCTATCCGACTAGTAAATGCTTTCTCTTCCAGTTACCATAAAGCAAACTTTTCTTTCTATCAGTATGAAAATCTACCACAACTTGCCAGTATAATTCTTTAAAAAGAAGCAGTCCAGAGTTTTTCATCATAAACATTATGTGTGTACATCAGCACCACAAAGAAATTTTGCAAAAAAAGAATGACCATCAGTAAGTTATTTTCATCAAATAATTTTTATATATATATATTGCAGATAAACATTTTGAACCTATTTGATAATCAGCTTTCTGTAATTGAAAAAAAAAACAATGATCTAGGGATATGTAATGGATTGCATCAAAACAGTGCATAAACACGCAGTAGTCAATCAACATAGATGACCAGTGGAAAAAAACAACACTGAATATTGAAAAATAATACTGTAATGTATATCCAAACCACCAAGTTAAGTACATTAAAACTAACACATAGAAAAAAGTTACATCACAAATCATTTTTGTGGCATTCATTCATAAAAACTCAATAGTTTTATAAAACTGCAGCTGTTGAAACAACTACCAACTTCAATGGAGTCTTTCAAACATATTTTACCACAGAATCTTTCAATCCCTATCTCTGAAACATTACTACTGTCTGTTAAGAATGTATCATGAAATAAGAGCGAAACCACACATACCAAAGTCTAGGAACTGACATTTAAATACTGTTTAAAAGATGGTTTACCACAAATAGAAAGTTGTGTTTTCTTTACAGGCAACTTGTCAAGTTAACAGAGAACTTTCCATTCAATCTGCATTAAGGTGATAATTAAAGGACACTTCACATTTTACTGTATAGCTTAAGAGAATGTATCTTCTGTTAATACTAAAGTGAATTTCCCCACCTTAGACACTCAGTGGAAATATACATGGCAGATCTTAACTGTTATGATATTCCACTACATGTTTCCATGGCATGCATTCACATGTCAGCCTGTACTCAACCTTAATCCATAGAGTACAGTCACTAATATTTTTGTATCTGAAGCATGTCTAAACCCAGATAATGAAGGCAGATCAATAATGTTGCCTAAAAAGAATGAAAATATCCAATAGCCCAGTGATGGTGAACCTTTTAAGAGACTGAATGCCCAAACTGCCACCCAAAACCCACTTATGCATCGTCGAGTGCCGGGTGGGTGTGACCCATTGGGTGGGCGTGGCCCTTTGGGTGGGCAAGGCTGCAGTGGTAACAGCAGACTGGGTGGGACTAAAAAGTTCAATCAATCAATTCCAACTTTGCAAGATCTTTTTTTTCCTGCGAGAAGTTGAAATTGACTGATTGAACCTTTTTTTTTTTTTTTGCACACGGTGGTGGAAGCCTAAAGCGAAAACGTTTTATAAAACTCAGCTGAAGGCCTAGGATTGAGGCGATGGCCCACGTGCCCACAGAGAGCGCTGAGTGCCGCCTCTGGCACCCGTGCCATAGGTTCGCCACCACGGCAATAGCCTCATTTGTGTTAGAACAAAAATGGATGGAGGCTACATTTTGAAACATATGGAAAAGAGGAAAAGCCACAATTATGAAAGCATGTTGACTCAATATCCTGTGTTTTTCCCTTTAAATAACTGTACAGGATCAGTTATGGCTCAGTATTTTTGTTTTGTTTTTTCAATCAACCTCTGCAACATAACTGCTTTATGATCATGCACATAATTACCATAAAGGCCAAAATAACCAAAGTATACTTTTCTGGTAGGATATGAATCAATCCTGTGCACAATATTTAGAGAACACAGAACCACTAAGAAAAATCAACACCCTCTAGCACCAAAGATGCATAAATTCAAAGGGAGTGAAAAACTTTTTTTAAAAAAAGAGAGAAATGGTAAGCATGCAGATGGAACTGTATTTTTCAAGCTAGCTACCACTTCAGTTAACATAATTTTGATTCAGTTTCAATTTAAAAGAATCTGAATTTATGATCGGTTTTGTAAGTGCTGAAAAAGACGGCAACAAAATATTATTTAAGTATTAAATAAATACAGCCAACATAGCAGATAGTAGAAACTTTCAAAAGAAATACCAGAAGATGTGTTTTAATAGCTACATAATAAATAGGCTAACATCAATCAATAACATCAACCTGGTCCGTGGAATGGCACCGGTCAGCAGCATGCCAGAAACCGGTCCGCGCAAACAAGCAAAGCCCCATCCACAGGATGCAGGCAGCACGCAAAACCATGCCCCCTCCAGTCCGTGAAAAAAACCTCTCTCCACAGAACCAGTCCCTGGTGCCTAAAAGGTTGGGGACCTCTGATCTAGACAATACATAGAAGGAAGAAAATACAATGAAGTGAGTATATTAGGAGTGTTTTCCAAAACAAACAAAATGTATCTGCATTTGTAAAAATTCTGTTCCTTAAAAAGAACCCCATAATCAAAGTTAAAATAGTCCAGTACAAAAAAAAAACCAAATCAAAAAAACTTAGCCCAATATATTAAAGTCATAAAATAAATATGTATATCTTAGGTTCCCCTAATGTTGTGGCCTTAGCACTAGAGGGGGGGCAGGCAGATGTTCATGGCCTACTAAAAGGCCAAAAGAGTTAGGGCCCTCCAAGCTTTAATCCAAGCATTGCAACAGACAATGAAATCTCGCAAGGTGACATTTAATTGGGGGACTTAGAACATACTTATTCTCCTGAATCAGGTGCAATGGGCAGAGACAGGCAGTTCAAATAATCATATGTCCCTGTGCCATATAGGCCTTCAAAGGAGAAAAGCAGCCCTTTCCTATAAGCAGTTGACATATCATCCTAAGTGATACATGGTAATCACTTGGCACTATTACCATTTAGGTTTTACCAAATAATACCAAATCTAGCTGCAGACTTGCTATTTCAAAGGGAATGCAAAGTTTAGTTTGATATAAACGTGTAAAACAGATGGTTTCCTAAATTCCAACTATAGGTGAAGAAATAAGAGGAATCTGAATGCAGAATCAAAAGAAAAGCAGACTGACTCCAACCTCCACTGAACTCCATGGACTCTTATCTAAACTCCAAGCAGGTACTAACCACCTGTGCACAGGCTTTTAAACAATAAATCAGTTTAATTGGACTTTTACGTGTTTTTCCTAGCTTTCAAATCATGCCTTCAGTATCAAGAAATCAGTCTCCAAGAAAGAAAGTAACTTAGTTCAGCTTATTATAATGTAATAACCCACAAGGCTCCTTTACAGTTCTTTAGTTTAAAAACAGCTATAATAAACACACAGATGATATATTTACTAAAAGATAAAACCTGACTGCAACCTAAAATAAATTTCATAAACACATTTTAATTGTAATTAAAAAAAGTTTTACATAACATGTAAAAGGGCAAAGTTTTTCTTTCATGTCCCCAGCTGCATAAGGTATAAGTTCTCTATAGTTTATTCCCTCTAGGAATTTAGGAAAAATATAAATGAAACATCCATAATTTTCTTTGCCATTTAGAACTACCACTATTTTATTACCCTGTCTCACTAAATCATCATTTTAAGTTTAATGTTGATTGCTGAAACTAATTAATTCTTTCACAGAAATTTTTCAGACTGTTTCAAGCAAGATGAGAAAAGAACTCTAAGGCAAACAGAGGTGACAAAATGCAAGCAACTAATGATCTATTAGATAGCACTGGAAAACATGACTACGGTAACTACTTTCTTCTCTGCTGCTTAAAAATAAACAACAGTTCATTTCCGGGACTATTCTAAAATCATTACATGCAAGTATAGATTGTTGATCCCTGCAAAGTAGAAAACAGAAATCTTTTTTCCTAACTGTAACAAAATCTAGTATGGACATTTGACTTGCCATTCAGTTGAGGAAACAGCTGGATTCTCATGTCTACAATTGATTTCTGCTTCATCTCTTCCTCTTTGCTACAATAATTGATGCTAAATAAAAAGTCTCTCCTAAAGGCTAGGGGATTGATCTGACCTAGTTGAAATTTATAATTTCTTTTTTTTTCTTTTTTGTAAAATAAAAATCTCTCCCCAATCACTGAAGGAAAACCGAAAAACCCAACCACTGTGCAAGTTTCCAATACTTTGTCTCTACTGAATCTAGGTTAATCTGGTTAATGGTAGGTCAAGAAAAAACCCCATGGTAGAAGTCATAAAGAAATATCATATGCAGCTGTTGGAAGAATAAACTGAAGAAAATTAGATGGAGAAATATCAGATAGAAAAAAAATCAGTTACGGTATGTCAAGGAATTACAAGGCATATAATGGTGGACCAATGAACTGAAAACAACAATATATATAAGTTGCTTTTAATATTTATTAGACACAAATCCTGTAATAAACATATCCAGTTACTAATACTGTCATTCAGTAATACAGTAATACATCTCATTCCTGTTCATCATATCTATAAATGTAGGAACTTGATAGGATATACTCTAAAAGTCAGCAAATAAAATTAGTGAGAGCAGATTGTATTTTTAAGCACTTTTGAAAAGTGCTTACATTTGTTCAACTGAAAATCATGTAATATGTACAAACCTCTCAAAACAGACATTTTCTCTGTCTTGACAATGCCTTGAATTACCTGATGAGACAGTAAAATCATCATAAATATTTTCCACTCTTTTTTCAGTCAATATAAAATTTCATAATGAAAGGTGCACTTTGGTTTGCTGTCAATATATATTCATATTAAACGAGAAACCAGAAAGATAGAAACCAATTAAAGCAGGGGTGTCAAACTGCGGGCCCACGGGCCAGATGCATCATAGCAAAATTGCGCCCATCCCATTGCCACCAATGGAAAAAAGTCGTGATACGTCGCAACACATTACGTGACATTGCAAGTTTGACACCCCTGAAGTAAAGCTTTCGGAATTTTATAATCAAGACTTTCTTGGGGGGGGGGGGAAGATTGAAAAAACCCTCCTTCTATATATGCATTAATTTATATAAGTCGTGTAAATTTAAATTTATATAATTCATGCAACTTCTATAATATTTCCAAAGAATTAGGAATGCCTTTGTGAGGAACTTCACTGTTATGTGGCATTAAGCAAGTAGACAAAATAATTTCAGACAGGGAGAAAAGATGTGGAAAGGAAAACTGACATCATCATCCCAAATCCTATTCTAATCATGAAACTGCTTGGTGCTGTCTTATACTTAATTATTTGTCTAACTGAACCACAACCGTCAACACTGATTACCATCTGAAGGTAGGAATCCTTCCTATTATTGCTTACTCTTTCCATGGTTAATGCCAGGGATTAAACCTGGTAAAATATGTAGTCTGCCAGTTAAACAGAGCCCTCTGTTGTTTCAATGATAAAATGTAAAATACAGATCCTAATCCCATGCAAGGACAAATGAGCTTCGCATGCTTGCCCTCTACTTGTGCAGCCCGATTCATAACAGGCTGCGGACCGGTATTGGTCCAGAGACTGGGGGTTGGGGAGCCCTGCATTAGAAGACATTTCATATTTACATGAATTTCTAGATGAAGTTACAGCAGCACTCCAATCATTACCAAACTGATGGATATATTCCCTTGTCAGAAATATTTCTATGTCTTAAATCATACACAAAGTAATAATTTGGAACCTAAACTGCTTCTCTGCTTTTATAAGGGATGGGGAGGAATTTGTTTTACTAACTGCCACCCTTCTGTAGTACATTCATAATTTCTGCATGTGCTCCAAATACTAGAAAGGATTCTGATGAACTGAAAAAACCCTTGAAAACATATAAACTATTGCCCATTAGTGGAAGAAAAATATTCCAATGTTCATATTTTTATGATGCAATCTACTAGGTCACAATCTAATTATACACTTTTCCATTGCTTCTGAACTTCTGTTGCCAATATGTAGCTAACTCCTGGAGAATATGTAGAAGAAATTATTCACAGGCAGTATAGTATGTTTCCTCATACTAATATCTGTGGGCAGGCTGCAATGAGGGAATGAAGTTAACATAAATAAATGCTTTGTAAAGTGTAAGCCTGCAGAGATATTATATTTCAAAATTATTTTTATGTACAGTACAGTAATAAATCCAGGTAATTTCATAAAAATAAAAAACACTAAATAGAAAATAAATCAACCTGAAAAGAGAAGTACCTTGACATAGCAAAGTAAACAGGCGCTGTTAAAATAATCAGGCTGAAAAGGTAGAATTAATATTCCTTGGAATTTCTGATGTATTTCTCATTTTGGTTATATTTGGTGACAGCCATAAATAACACACAGGACTGAAGAAATATTATTCTCACCTGGTTAAATAATAGTAGCTGATATGGAGTACAGTTTGTTTGTATATTATGACAAATTCCATGCTTGAGTCTACAATAGGCACATGTAATTTTGCTGCTCCCATCCTGTTGTTTTAATGCATTTTGTGGCTTTTTCATACAAGACTGTTCTGTTACTCCATTGCATATGTTCATCAGAGACATTAATTCTGCTGCCTAATCTTTCTAACTGCTTTTTCTACCAACTGTACAAAATATTTGGGTGGATGTTATAAAAGCACTCTAAACATTGTAAGGAACTAGAAAGAAGCGGAATATAATTTCTGCTTCTTTTTCCCAGTTTCATGCATATTCACTTTCTTAGTATACAGCATTCCTCTTAGCCTTCTAGGCAGAAAAACTGAAAAGACCATTAACAGCCACCACTACTGTACATCATTTATTTCTCAATAACTCCTTGAGAAGAAATGATGACTGCAAAGTGAAGGCTGAATTTTCAGGACTCCAATAGTCTATTTTTTTTTTTTTTTTGCTTTTTGTACATTTCAAAACCCTTCTCTAATAAATTCTATATAGATAACACCCAACAAAGACTGTCTAGAAAAAGTTTCAAAGTTCAAAATCAATAAAATTAGTAAGCAAAATGTAGAACCTTGATAAAATTAAAGTCTAATGGATTTAGGAAAAACATATATACAGACTTTTCATAGTGAAAAAAATCCTTAAACTTAGGTTTGATTCTTTTTCTGTCAAAGATATTACACAATTATTAAAGGCAGAGCCTACACGTTTTGATGAAGCTTTCTAATTCAGAGAGGTAATGTGTATGTTTCCTACCAATCACTCAGCAAAAGTTTCTGAAAGGGAAGTGCAAAAGTATATGCATAGTAGTCCCTTTCTTCCACTGATGCTTGCATCCTAGCACTAGATATAGCTTTTTATATTTCATTAAAAGAGGCACTCTTTGTGGGATGGTTGGCTCATAAGAATTTGTTACTTCAACGGTAGTATATTGAAAGCTTTCCATATTGGCTACCACAATCAACTTTCTAGAGGTTCCTGGTATTTGTGGATTACTGATTCAAACTAATTCAAGTAAAAGTTATTTAATACTATTATTTGTATTCCAAAGTTTCAACTACATTCTAATAACTTGAACCATTCTACCAACTTTATTGCTAATTCTACCAATAAAGTACTCAAAATTTGACCACCATGGCAGAAACTATTTTTGCATTCAACAGACCATATATTGTAGCATAGGGAAAAATAAAACTGTCTCTTTTTCACCTTTTCCCTACCATTTGCATTTTAATTCCAAGCAGACATTTGAGGCATAGGGACAGATCAAATGTTCTACACAATACAGCAGGGGTGTCAAACTGCTGGCCCGCAGGCCAGTTGCATCATGTGGAGGCCACACCCACCCCAGCTCTGGCAATGTGAAAAAGGTCGCGATACATTGTGACATGTCACGTGATGCGGCAAGTTTGACACCCGTGCAATAGAGATACTACCTGCCATACCAGCAAAATGACAGATACATTCATCACTGACTGCTACAACCTACATCCCTGAAATACAGGAGAATCCAACTGTATTTGTTCCCTAACAAAACAGTATCTGAGGGCCCCTTGGTGCTCTCTGAGCTTGCTAGTTTCTTGCAGATATTTCATTACTCAAAGTAGATAACATCATCAGTGTTAGTGTGCACTGATGATGTTACTGTCATGGTTCCAATTGACAGAGACAAATAAAGCAGAACTCCGAGGCTTGCAAATTCCTCAAAGAACATGTTTATTGATACAGAGTATTGGTACTTAAAAAGTGAAACCAAGTCTGAAGAGGTGCATAACAATTCCCCAATACAATTTATGATTCAACAACTAAAAACAATGGACTTTGGTCAAAACTTTATAAATATGATTCAGATAATACATCAGAAACAATCAGGAAAAGTAATCATAAATGGGGATTACACAGAGAATTTTGATATACAAAAAGGCACAAGACAAGGATGTCCATTATCTCCATTGCTATTTATTTTAACTTTGGAAGTTTTAAATAGAAACATTAGGCAAGATCCAGAAATTAAAGGATTGAAAATAAAAGGGGAAACCTACAAACTGCAAGCATTTGCAGATGATTTGGTATTCATTCTAGAGGAGCCTTTAGAGATGATTCCTAAACTGTTGGAAAATATAGAACAATTTGGAGAGATAGCAGGATTAAAGATAGAGAAAAAACTAAAGTGATAGTTAAATTTTTTTACAGAAAGACAAAAAAAGCAATTATCAGAAAAAATAGAATTGCAAATAGAAAAAAAGGTCAAATATTTGGGAATATATTTGACAGCAATTTAATTACGTTAAATTGTTAAACCAAATAAAGCTCGATTTGAAAAAATGAAGAATCCTCAGCTGTGGTTGTTAGGAAGAATTGCTACGGTGAAAATCAGTATATTACCAAAAATATTATTTTTATTTCAAGTGATACCTATAAAACTGGAGAAAAAAATTCTTTAAAGATTTAAATTCTCTAATTCAAAAATTTATCCGGCAAGGAAAGAATTATATTGAAAATGTTACAAGAAGCTAAGGGAAATGGAGGCTTTGGCTTATATTATCAAGCATCAGTGTTAACATGGATAAAGAATAGATAACTCTTAAAAATAAAAGATTGCTGTATCTGGAGCAACATGACCTGCAACTTGGTTGGCATGCTTTCCTGGGTATGGAAAAAATAAAATACATAAATACTTCCAAAACCACTACATTAGAAATGCATTATTATTAACTTGGGAAAAAATAAAATGTAAAATTTATTTGAAAATTCCAGGATGGCTTTCAACAATGGAAGCATTCATTTGTACATCCAAATCTAGTCAGTCTCGATAAAATATGGACATACAAAGACATTCTAAATTCTGAAGGGAACCTAAAATCCAGGCAAGAGATGGAAGATCAGGGCATCAATTTAACATGGTTGTCACATTTACAAATGCAAGTCAGATATGATAAAGATATTAAACAGTATGGATATTACAAAGAACAGAGTATGTTTGATCAGATTATTAACTTCTGATGAAAAGTTAATTTAAAAAATGTACAATTTCTTATTAAATTTCAAAACGGAAGGTGAACAAGTAAAAGAGACAATGATAGTATGGGCAAAGAATTTTGGATATAATATAGACTTAGAAAAATGGCAAAGTTTGTGGGAAAGAAACTATACATTGACAATGTCAGCTTCATACAAAGAAAACTTATATAAAATGTTTTATAGATGGCATTTGCCACCAACAAGATTAGCAAAAGTGTTTAAAAACATGTCAGAGAAATGTTGGAAAAGTAAACACAAACCAGGTACTTATTATCATATGTGGTGGACATGTGTTAATGCAAAGAGATATTGGACAATAATCCATACTTGGTTAGAAAAAATGTTAGAGAAACACATAGACTATAAACCTGAATTTTGTTTACTAGGTATAATGCCAGAAAAACTTGATAAGCAAAGTACATATTTGATTCTATATGTGATAACAGCGGCGAGAATTATATTTGCACAGTATTGGAAGAATGAAGAAATACCACCAGAAAAAGAAATAATCAAAAAAATATTAGACTGTGCGGAAATGGACAGACTTACTTTAAGGTTGAAAGAAAAAGAAGAAACAGAATACTTTCAAACTTTGGACCTATTTTATCAATGGTTAGAAAAAAGATTTAGGGATTAGGAATTTAATTTGTATTAGTGAATAAGATACTCAGACAACACATTTTTGTTGAATAATTATTATTGAACTCTGTTTAAAAAAAACTTAAAAAAAAACAATTCCCCAATACAAAGTTAAGAAATCCCACCCCCAAGGCTATGTAAGCAACTACGTTTTCATGAAATGCCCAGCCTGCAGTCTTGGGATCAGCCGATGACCTTGGTTCCCATGACAGAAAGTCTGAGAGAGAAAGTCTGTTTTGTCTAGAGCAACACCTGGCAAACCCCCTCCCTCCATGCTATGTGGCAACTAGGAATGAGAAGGAAAAAGATGGCTGCAGCCATGCTCAGTCTAAAGTTGACAGTTACCTAATTTGGGAGACTGATGATATTACCTAGTTTTGGTAATGAAACATCACTAAGAAAGCAATCAAGCTCAGAGATCACCAAGGACTTCTCATTTCAATCCTGAATACAAGTATTCTCTTTATTGGTAGAATAGTATCTGCTAGAGAGGGACTTTTTGGAGCAGACATGGAAGTTATACAGAAGGAAGTAAACAGGGAGAAGCCTCACCATACATGTAAGAATATGTCTCTTACATAATGGTGAATATAACTAGAGTGTCAAGTACCACATAGATTTTTATGACTATTAGTACTTATCTCTAGCTTCTGAAATAACTGGATTCCAGATATGTCTAAGAGAATAAGCAGTGAAGTATATGTATATATTTGTATTATCAAGATCATTGATATTTATTATAAAGTTCAAGATATTTTTTCTTACTACAAATTAACACAGTATAACTGCTTTCCTCCTTAACTAAATGGAAAACAATTCTAAGCACTTTTCATTTTTATGTACTTCATAATTCTCCACCACCTGAGTTTGTAGACTTTAAACCAGAAACTGGGCATCAATTATTTTTTGTGTTGGGTCTCTCTCAGAAAAGCATTAATTTCCAACTCTTTTCAGCGTAGTTGAATAAAATAACAGTACAGCCTCAATTTTTTACTTTTCCATACTTTATACTAGCTATTTCTATAATAAACTCATATCTGAATCACAAACCTGAGAGTGATTCACATTCCTCCAAGGAAATGTTCAGTATTAAATACATTTAGTGGGTAAAGGGAACAGAGAAATACCAAAACTCACAAAGCAATATAATACATCAAGCAGCCGTGTACAGAAAAGCAGCTTCAAAAGAAGCTTTTATTTCCATTTCTTCAGTGATGGTGGAATTTTTTTTGAAAAATACTATTCCACTTCTTGTCTCTCTTAACAAAAAAAAAAAAAAAAAAAGTATACGGACCCAGATGTGGAAACTTCATTACTGAATTTCAAAAGGAACATTCACAATCAATCAATTTGGGAATTGGTGATGTTAGCAGAAAGAAATACATAAAACACAATAACCTCTGAAATAAATTTATGGATTCAATAATAAATGTGCTTCATAATAAAGCAATACATATATACATTTACTGGACATAATACATGAATGTCAGAAAATGGACTTACAACTGCTATATAACCTCCAATGTCATTTGAAAGTAGTAGAAACTAAATCAGCTGGACTGCATGTAAAATACATTAGGATATTAACTAAATGTTAGCAGTGAAATCTATATAATCTTAACAGGAGAAATATTATAAAGGAATGGACATTATCTCTAAGGGTCATCTCATAAATTACAATGGCCTAAAATAAGATCATTTTAGGTGATAGCATTAAATAATAACAACAAAAAGAGAGACTTTACTAACATATACAGTTCTCTAAACTAGGGCTTTTCAACCAGTGGTACGGGTACCACCTGTGGTACATTGGCACCTGGCAGATGGTATGCGACCATCCTAGAAAAGTGATAGCGGGGGAGGAGAATGAGCTGAACCGGTGGCAGCACTGCACAAGCCTGAGCGAGAGACGGCTGGAGCTGCAGGGCTGTCAGGGCTCAGCGGAAGCCCCAGGATCAGCACTTCTTTGGGGCTGTCAGGGCTCAGTGGAAGCGCCAGGATCAGCACCAGGCTCCAGCTGGAGCTCAGCGATGATCCTGGCACTTCTGCTGAACCCAGAAGAAGCACCGATCAGCTGGAATGTCGCAGCATCTCTAGGGTCTTGTGATTTACATTCAGATGCTTGGCAACTGATTCATATTTATGACGGTCACAGTGTCCCAGGGTCATGTGAAGTGACCAAAACCTGCTGCAACCACCCAGCAGATGGGGGAATAAAAACCAAACATCCCCCCACCCCACCCCTGCTGCCAATCCTCAACAGAAATGCTCACAACAATGAAAACCTCGGACAGGAGGAAGAGTGCCGCCGACCGGGCAGGCAGGTGTCTTGCTCGGCTGTGGCTTGGGGGGCACTTTTTTCAGTGCCATTGTAACTTCGAACAGTCACTAAGCGAACTGTTGTAAGTCGAGGACTACCTGTACTTTATCACTTTTTTCCTTTTTTTGGTCATCAAGTTTTTGACACCTTGCTAGGCGATTGGTGGTACTCAGATATTGCCATATGCTAAAAGTGGTACAATGGGTGAAAAGGTTGAAAAGCCCTGCTCTAAACAGTCCAAAGACAACAGATACAATGGATGTCACCCACTCTATGTGAAAACATCTGCCAGCTGCCAGTTACACCCCTGCTGTGATCAGCGGATGACTTTGACACATGTTTAAACCCAAGGGTCCTATTATAACTATTTTAAGTTTATGGTTAACAGAGGGTGTTACTACTTTCCACTGAATTTTTCTAAGTCTCCTCCATTAAACATTCATTATAGCCTAGTTATCCAACACTATCTTGAAAGACCAATAATAGTCTACTGCTGTCTGTTGAACAATATTTTATCCCTGGGAGGCTGGGATCAGGTGTGAACCTCAATGATTTATTAATAAAATCAGAAGTGATATAGGACTTTTTTGTCACCCTCTAGTTCCCCAACTATTCTATTACAAACTGGCTCTTACTGTACATGGGGCTAATAAGAGCACAAAAGATGTTATTTGTGCTTGCTAAACATAGCTTTATAATGAAGAACATGACAGTTACCAAACATTCCAAGGATTATGAAGTGAAAGGAAGGAAAAGAAAATATTAAATGTAGTAGCTAAAATTCCAATCTTTGAAAGATAACACTATGGATTAATTTATATGATGGAAAGTGCATATTAAGGACCCTATTAAAGCAATCTGTCCAAATAATATGGCTAAGGATTCATAAAAGCCACTGTTGTACTTCTTACTTCTCATTTATGCCTTAAAGCTTTCTTATTTAGGGCCACTTAAACGCAAATTAAAGTATTCTTTAATTCACTTAATAAGTTTCATCATGTCAACCTTGGTTATAATAAATAGGATTTCCCCCTCCCTCCCCCCCTCCCCAGTATGCTTATGTAATATAATGAAGACAAAAGTTTGGTTGCTTGTTGGCTCTTAATAATGCATACAGTACAAGGAAATTATCCCAATTAGGTAGCAAAGACAACTCCCCTCCCAATTCCAAATATTTAATTCAGCATTTTTCACATACGCTACTATTCACCAACTTACCGTTGCAAGCACACCTTATTTGGAAAGCCCCCCCCAAAAAAACCCCACCCTCACGGAGTAATCTCGCTCTCCCTTTCTACTTCTTTGAAAGAGAAGGGTGTAAAATTTCATGGGTCCACTTACGAACTGATGGCAGGCAGAGAGCTGTGAAAAGATGCCCCTAACAACAAGTGGGACCCAATTTAAACTTCGGAGACCCCCGCCCCCTTCCCAGAGTACGTAAAGGAGCCCGGGAAGTCTTCCCTTCTCTCAAGAAAACGGCTCTCGCTTCGGGAAAAGCTCTCTCCAGCCACGAAACGCGAGGGGTCCCTGGCCTGGCTCTCCTCCAGCCCCTTTCGGCGGCAAGAGCATCCCTGCCCGCTTTCTCCCTCCGTGGCCTTACCCAGATAGTGCCTCAGGTCCAGCAGAAAGTGAGGAGGGCCCCCGTTGAGCTGGTAGAAGAGGGAGCCTAGGCAGAAGAGCAGCAGGGCGGCCATGCAGAAGCCGTAGTCGCGGAGGGAAAAGAAAGGCAGCAGCGAGAAGGGCCTCCTCCTCCTCCTCCAGCCCATGCCGTGACCGAGACCCCCCGAAGAAGCCGGGGCCACATGAGGCCGGGGCTCCGGACAGCCCGCACCGTAGTGCTTCGGAGGCGGCGAGGCCGGCAGCTGCTGCTGCTGCTTCATCGTCGTCGTCCCCGGCGCTTCCCTCGCCGCCGCCGCCTCCTTCTTAGACAGCTCGCCGGGCAGAGCGCATCCTCCATCCGCCTGCCCCGCTCCGACTGCCCTGCACGTTGGAGGGGAAAAGTTCGCCGGAGGTTCACGAGGTTTCTCTCCTACCCATTGCCGGCTTCCCCAGCGTCGGGGCGAGCCTAGGACCGGGGAAAGGAAGCACTCACTCCCCGCCGCCGTTGCCCCCTGAGCGGGCTTAGTTCGGTCTCTCCGCCGAGGCGGCTTTCAGCTCCCTCTCGCCTCGCAGCGCCGTGCTCCAGTCAGTTGCAGGCTCAAGTTACAAGTCCGGCGGACGGCGGGCCGGGTGCCTGCAACTCGCTGGAAGCAAAAAAGTTGTTTGCGTCTCTCCCCCGCCGCCACCTTCCTCTCTGCCCAACTCTCTCGAGCTCCCGGGGAGAGGGGAGGGCGCCTTTGCTCACTACACCAGCGCCCCCTGGAGGATGGCCGCGACGGATCGGGCGAGGCGGTGGGATCGTTCGAGGCTTCCCCGAACTCAGCTCGAGTCCTTCCCTAGTGGCGGAAGACGTCATCGACCTCCTTTCCCATTGAGCGCTGAAGAAAAGGGCGGGAGAAGGGGGGAAGGGATAGATGGTCTCCGTTTCCCCAGACCGCCTTGTTCTGGCCGAGAAAGGCGGATGGGCTTCGGGTTGACTAGCTCCCGCAAGCGCTGATAAAGCTTTAAGCCGTCGTATTGATAAATGATTACATTAGATTTTTTTTTTTTAAAAATGATTAGATAGCAAACTAGGGCTTCCTTGTTCTCAGGGCTGTTTGGGAAGATACAGTATTTCTATTCATAACGAAAAGGAACCTCTCTAACTTCACTCTGCTTGGCCTAAGTCTAAAGGAGGACAGTAAGCGAGGCAAATACTACAACCAGCCAAATGCTATTTCTCACATTTTTTAAAGGTGTGATTTTTTTCATATACAGGGGCAGTTCCAATCCATTGCATTTTCGTATTTATTGTGTTGTAAAGACTACTAATTCATATATGGAGGGAGTGTTGTCCATAAAGAGAAACAATTTTCTAACTAAGGTTCGGCTGATTGTTTGCTGCTATGTGCAGGAGTTACTGGGCCTTGCTCAGATTTTGTTTCTTACTATTAGGTTAAAAGTAATGCTCCCTTTTCCAATTCCCCTATAACCTGGATTCAGAAAAATAGGGCTGTATTCAACCATTTCCATCTCTTGGGAGCTCCAGTGGTATGTAGAAATGTCCTTGGAAGATAAGAGGCAAACCAGCTGCCCAGACCACAGTCTGATAAAACTTGAGTGGGAAAGAGGAGGGGATGAGGAAAGCATCTCAGAAGGGATTTTTCCTAGTAAAAATGAAGGATGGTAGGAGTACTTTCAAATTTGCAAGATTCTGTTAATGTAATCTTTTAATAATGGTAGAGCTAATACTCCTCCAGCTTCTTGCCTGGAACTAGTAGATAAACTAACTGATTGCTGTTAATGTAATAAAGATAGAATTAGTACTCCTGCATTTTTCTTGTCTGGAACTAATAGATAGACTAACTCAGGGATCCCCAACCCCTGGGCCGCAGCATGCCAGAAATCAGAAATCAAGCGAAGCCCGATCCGCAAGATGCAGGCAGCATGTGAAACTACACCCCCTCTGATCCGTGGAAAAACCTGTCTCAGTCCCTGGTGCCTAAAAGGTTGGAAGCCGCTGGACTAACTAGTTGCTGTTAATGTAACATTGTAATAAAGATTGAACTAGCACTTCTGCATGCTATTCTCTTCTTAGCCTTGTAAGGCTAACGTAAGAATAGATGATGGCAGTGGTGGGATTCAGCCAGTTTGCACCACTTTGGCAGAACTGGTAGCTAATTTTTTGTTGCTCAGGTGCAGAATGGACTTCTGGAAGCAGCATCCTCACAGAGCACCAGTTGTTCACATATCTGAATCGCACCACTGGATGAAGGCTCTCTTACAACATTATAGTCATTCTGTCTTTTGCAAGGTTCAGGCTCAGAGGCCTAGTTTGAAAATTCACAAGTAGGGCCAGCTGGCTTTTGAAGCAACTGTAGCCCTTACACAAAACTTAGAAAAATGCAACCAGTTGAGCAGTTCAACGATAAATGATTCACTTATGGACCACTTAAATTCTTTGCTTCTGTAAGAAATACAGGTAGTTCTCAACTTACAATCATTTATTTAGCAACTGTTCAAAGTTATAACTGGCGCTAAAGAAAGTGACTTATGACCATCACAGCATCCCCATGGTAACATGATCAAAATACGTCTGCTTGCCAACTAATATGCCTTTGACAACAGCTGAAGTGTCCCAGGGTTATGTAATAACCATTGTGACCTTCCTAGGAAGCTCCCAACAAATCAGTGGGGGAAGCTGATTTGCTTAACAACAACATGATCATCTAAACAACCACAGTGATTTGCTTAACAAACATGGCAGAAATGGTAATAAAATCAGGTGCAACTCAACAACCATCTTGTTTAGCAAATTCTCATCCCGGATTGGTTGTAAGTCAAGAATCACCTCTAAAGAGCCTGTCTGATAAAGTCAGCGTTCATTACAGAGTCAAAGCAAATGAAACCACAAGGCTTAAATATTTCCAAATTTGTGTGAAACTGAAGTTATGGGTAACAATGATAAATTCATGCAAACAAAGTTTGATATGATGCAGTTAGGATCAAGAAGTACATTTATAATTGCCAATGCATGTGAGATCTTCTGACTAAGGTCTTTGCTATTGGAAATCTATTGACTTCAGTAAAACAACAAAAAAACTACAATGGCCAATCTCCTTTCATATAAGAACTAAAATTACCAACTCTTTCATCAATCTTTGTTGTGTAGAAATAAACTGTGAAAACTGAATGACTATTAAGTTCAGATAGTAATGCTATATTGTGTTCTGTTTGCTTTTCTTTCTTACTTTTCTTACTATGTTATTGAATATATTGTCCTGACCCTATTCCCTGCTCCGCCTGCCCGCAGGGCCTCTCACCCATGCAGCCTAGCAGTGCCATGGCGGCCACACCCTCTGCCCGCGCCCCGCAGCATCAACTGTGCGTGATGGGGCGTGAGAACAGAGTCTTGTCTACGTTGCCTGGCTGCCATGTCCTTCACTGTGCTGCTCTGCATGGGCCATGCTCGGGGGCGACTCTTCTCCAGGGGGACTGCTGGTGAGGGGGTTATGGGGGGATCCGAGCTGGGGCAACAGCACATGTGCCCACAGAGAGGGCTCCAAGTGCCACCTCTGGCACGCGTGCCATAGGTTCGCCACCATTGCTCTAGTATGTCTATTTCCCCACATTCTTTTTGAAGATACTGGGTTTCCCCGAAAATAAGACCCGGCCTTATATTTTTTTTGCCTCCAAAAGAGGCACCAGGTCTTATTTTCGGGAGATGTCTTACCTTAGGACCACTGTAGCGAGGCCTCTCACGCCCCGATAACTGTCATGCCGTTGGCCGAGTAATTATGCAGCTGCTTGCGGCCGCACACCATGTGACACATTGCACCGCTGCTGATGCTTGCTACAAGAGGCCATGTGGTTTGTTCTGCCACTTGCGCCACTACTGCTGCTTGCAGAGACAATGTTTTGTGAGCGGCGGCAGCAGCACAATAGGAGCTACGAGCCACTGAGCCTCCTGTTTTGAACGGCAGCAGCAGCATGATTGGCATGATGAGCCATGTGGCCTTTGCTGCAAGTGGCAGTAGCAGCACGATGCGCCACATGGCATGTAGCTGCAAGTGACCGCAGAAGAACTCAGGCAGTGGTGCAACAGGTGTCGGGGCATGGGAGATCTGGCTGCAGTGATCTTAAGGTAAATGAGTGCAGGGCGCATGGGGCAGCTCCACCTCCCATCCCCACTATAGCTTGATTTTTACGCATGCGCCTCGCCCCAAAACTAAGGCTTATTTCAGGGGGTAGGGCTTATATTAAATGGTGGACACGTAAATTTCAAGCTGGGGCTTATTTTTGGAATAGGTCGTATTTTCAGGGAAACATGGTAAATAGGAAAGCTGTAAATTCACACATGAACTCATTGGTCACATGCAATTTATTTATAACCACCCATTCTTTTAAGAGCTCTGGGCAGCTTACAAGATACAAAGATCTAAAAACACTAATATTTATCAAAATAAGGGGTCTTGCATGAATTCCAATAACAACTTATAACATAGTCTCTGCCATCATACAAAATTATTTCCCTATCCTGGCCTGATTATTGAAAGTGCAACCACTGTTTGCCATTCAAAGGATCAAATATGCTATAAACAAAAAAAATGTATTCAAAAAAAGGTGAAAAATGTAGCCATTTTGGTATAGAGGTTAAGGTACTGGTCTAGAAAAAGGGAGACTGTGAGTTCTAGTCCTGCCTTAGGAATGAAAGCTTTGGGCCACTTACTCTCATTCAGCCCAGCCCACCTCACAAGATTGTTGTGGGGAAAATAGGAAAAGGAATGAGTATTATATATGTTCACCACCTTGAGCTATTTATAAAGTAATAAAGATAAGATAAAAATCTAATAAATAAATAAAAATAAATTCTAGCTCTTTGGATGCAATGAGATACAATCCATAAATATTTTCAATATCTATATACTACTAAAGCTTTCATTGTGTTGATCAGTTTATACCTTCAAGTTAGCCCACATGGCACCTTATACCATAACTTTTGAATCAAGGTACCTAAAATCTACTAACTTAAAGAATGTATAAAAAATCTGGGATCCTTTACTCCTGTGGAATTGAAATTTTTATGATGTTTATATCAGTTTAATTTGCAAATTTGTAGCCAGTGCAGCATCCTTGTGGTCACCTGATCATGATTTCTAACATTCCCTACCTGCTTCCTACAAGCAAAGTCAATGGGGAAGCCAGCAGGAAATTGGAACCCACTCCCGCTTCCATGCCTTTTTGCTCGACCATGGTCATTCTGTTTATTCAGTAAAAAGTCAATATTTGCCGCTATAATTATCTTTTTATTAATCATATACAGTCATACCTTGGCAATTGACTGCTTCAAAACTTGTTGAATTTGATATTCAATGCACAAGGAAGAACTTTCTGACGTCGGCTGCTTCGTGACTCGCTATTTCTTCTGGCCAAAATAGCAGGTCACATGGTTTTCTCAGTACTGGTCAGTTTTAGTATTTGTCACGTCTTCTGGAACAAATTACTCAAGCATATTGAGGTACCACTGTACTCTTCTTAGATTATCATGGGACCATTCAGCGTTAGGGTAAAAGAAATCTGGTCTTTCTTGCAACAAATGAGCCACAGAATTGTCTAGTATAAATGCATTCTTGTGAACAGCTTAGATCCCAAGTACAGCATGACATGACTTTTTGACCCTCAGTATTTCTTTCATTTGCCATTTTTAACCCCATTTCAGATTCAGCTTCTGCTATACTTGGAATTGCATTTTTTTTTCTTTTCATCCTTGGAAAGATAATAGAAAGAATACTTAGGCAATCAGATATTTATTCTTTTGTGATGACTAATTCATTTTAGATTATACATCTACTATATCCCATAAGCATTGTTTTCTTATCAAGTTGTTGTCAACTGCTCTATGCGTTTAAATGGATTCCAGAAAATATTGATGTGTTTCAAGCTGACTGAAATCATTGGACCTCAGTGCATCATTAAGCAATTAAATACTTCAGATTTCAATATTTTCTAATTTATTTTTTTCTATCTATATGTACATTTTAGGCTGCATTTGATTTTCAGTAATATATTGATACTAGAATGTAAATTTATCATTATAACAAGACTAATAATATTTATAGGCAGGGGTTTTTTTCTCATAGAACGTCCAGAATGGAGTTCTGGCACCTTTTTTGGATGGAACCTTGTAGGGTAGGCAAGGCAGGTTGTATGATGTGTGTGAGTTCCGGCACCTTTTTTTTTTTTTTTTTTAAAGCACTGTTTATAGGCTTTGGGGAGGGTGGGCTATAAAAAAAACTGGACTAAATTTTTAAAGAATTAACTCATGAGCAATAATAAGTATATGTTACCATCAGCTGTTTTTTGAGGAAGGATATGTTCCAAGATATTTGGAAGAACAGCTCAGAAGTTAAATCAAATAACAATATGTTTTATATATTTGCTTGGCTGCTTAGAAAAAAAAAGTATGTTTTGTTCAAAAAAAAATTTCAGAACAGAATTTACATCATAAATTACACATAGGAACAGACTGAAAAGTTTCAGAAATCCAGCTAATGCCTTCAGACACTAGAATTCAGGTTAGAAATTGGACCTTTATCATGTGGCTGATCCCTTCTATTCCTTCCCCAGGTCCACATGAACAGACACTAGAAAGCATTTGAGATAATCTAAATCAAAGCCCCAAAGCACTTTATACAGTTCTTGTTGAACTCTGCAATAACCAAATGTCTCATTTATTCACAGAAATGATGAGTAGGTTTTTGCAAAATTAAATCTTATGAATCACATGATTTAACTCCAGCAAAGTAGTTATTAGGAAAAGAATCTGCCAACTGGCAACATACAATTTCCTGAGAAAATTAATAAGTTTTGAATGAGTCAAAATCAATAGAACAAGCATAGCTGAGACATTAATTGTGGGACTTACTGTACATCTGCATTCAGATGTACATCCTTATCTTATTAAAAACCTTGTTCTGGAACCCAAATTAATAGTGATATTAGCATGTGTTTAAACTTGTCTGTATCATAATCACATACTATCAAATGTCTATGATTTTTAACAAGAGCACTTTTAGAGCACTGAAGTCCTCTATGCCTGTTGCTTACCCCTAAAAGCATTTTCTCCCTCTAAAGTACTTTTCTCTTAATCAGCTGAGAAAACAAAATGGATAAAAGCAGAAATATAATTGCAAGTTCAGGACACTGCACTTATGAAACTCATATGTTCTAAAAAATTGTGTCCTAGTAAACCTAATTTAAACAAGTAGATCTATCTACTATCATGATTCATAGTTCTGACCATTTACCTTGATACTTAACATAAGATTTTTGTTTCTCCTATTTTTCCTTCTCACTTTAATTACATTTCTGCTCCTCTCAAAATATGCTTCCTAATCAAGATTAGCAGCAGCTGATTCAATGCCAGTTGCATAAAATGACTCAGTTGGCATCTTTCCAACATTCAAGCCAGCTAATCAAAGTCAGCAGGAAGACAATTTACTTTCAATATATTATAAAGGGTGTTTTGCTTGGGAAACTGACAACTAAGCTCTGCACCCACCTCTTTCAGTAATTAAGTGTATCTCACCTATCATCCCTCTAGCTCAAATGCCTGATGTGAATTATTTAGCAGTTTAGGCATGCAGAAGGCAATTCCTTAAAGTTGCAATGGAATCTAAGCCAATCTGCAATCAAAGCCTAAGTTTATTGGGAAAAATACAAAAAGTACTATTAACAATATAGCAGGGGGTTAATTATAAAAAATAAATCAAAATTTATAATAGAAGGCCTGTCTATCTAGATTGATATATAGTGATATGGTAGCTGAGTAGATTTATTAAAGATCTCTGGTTTAGCATTGATTTTTCAGAGTCAAATCAGTCAATAAGAACAGATGCTATTAAGGAATGACAAGGTAGAACAAGGAAGATGAATAAAGACCAGTTTCCTGTGTTTTATCCTGTTCATTGGGGATGTCTTTGATTGGCAGCTTTTCTTCCTCCATCCAAGAGGCAATTGTCAGAATTTATCTGCATTGATGAGAAACTTCAAGAAAGTCAATCTTGCATATGAGAAAGAAAATGCTAGTAGAATATAATTAGATGTGGGCACTGGGGAATTTTTCCCAGCCATTATGAATCGTTGAAAAGTTTCAGTATGGCCAGAAGGCAGACGGTATAATTTAAAATGTGTATGATATATGATAAAGTACTACTAATAATGGATGAATCTTCAATCTCTTAGTCTGGTTTAGCTAAGGAGTTTATATTCTTCTGTCAAGGACTTCTCCATTCAGTCCAGTCCTAGGAGAAATAAAAAGGAGAGTATCTAGAATATTTCAGTTCAAGAGATATATAGAATCGAAATATAGTATTTAGCAAACGTTGTGCCTATCCTGAAATGTAAAGGGTGCTGTATAACTGCAATCTTGCACAGAAAGAGTTTTAATGAGTAATTTCCCTTATTAATCAAAGAAAGCAATTTTCAAGATGTAAAAAATATTAAATAATATTAGGAAAAGAGAAATAGGAGAAATAAGGGATTGCAACTATCACACACAGAATTTTAAATAAAATCCATATTGCCAGCCTAGCTGTAATAAACTAATTAGAAATACTGTAGACTTCGGGGTTAGTGAGAGTTGGAGAAACAGTATCTGAGTCTCCTGCTTCGATGTTATTAAATGTATCTCCCCCACACACAGAGATACATTTTCTTGTTTATTTATGTTGCTTATTATTTGTATGTATTAATGTATTAACATGTTTAATAATTTATATTTGCCATGATCCTCAGTTTTATAAGATGTGAAGATAACTGAAAGCCAGGCTCTTTGGAGAGATTGCCTATTGCTTTGTCCAATCACAACATCCCAGATTTAGCCAGCAAATTACACATTATGATCTAGTGCAGTGTTTCCCAAACTTGACAATTTTAAGGCATGAGGACTTCAAACTCCCAGAATTCCACAGCCAGCAACGAGTTGAAGTCCACATGCCTTAAAATTGTCAAGTTTGGGAAACATTGATCTAGTGCAGGGGTAGGCAACCTTGGCTCTTTTATGACTCGTGGACTTCAATTCCCAGAATTCCTGAGCAGGCATTGTCCACGAGTCATAAAAGAGCCAAGGTTGCCTACCCCCGATCTAGTGATTAAATCCACTTTTTGACAGATACTTGTGCAATGATGGAGCATGTTCACATGTCACCATCTTCTTAAAACCACTTAAATGCAAATGTGGATTTTTTTTTTTGATCTTACAAGACTATCATACAAGCACAGGAAACCGCTTGGCTGCTTTAAGGAGCTGCTCACAGGTACAATAATTGTGCCTGCCCCAGATTTAAAGTATACTCATTTCAAATGAATAACATAAAAATGAAAGTCCAAAGAAAAAAACAATGCATCCAATCCAAGCTGATCTGTGCAATTCATCTTTAGAGAATTAACATTAAGCAAATTAAGAGACTAAGTAAGCTCTTCCAGAAAAATCTACACTGCCTTGAGGAATATAATGTTAAAAATTGTTATTAGCTTTACATCTACAAAAACCCAACTTGGGTACATGAGTTGAACTTTTTTTTTAATTCTCAAATTGTAATCATGTTAATGTTCTAGACAGGGGATCTCAGTAAAATAAAAAAAAATCTTTTGGGTACCTCCCACAGAGAATGCTATTCCCTTGCAAGCCAAAGGATTTCCTTTAAAAAACCTTTCCATCTAGTTCTCCTTTAGATTAAGAGACTATACATAGGAAAACACTGCAAATAAAATAGTCAAGCAATTCTGACCGTGATGAACTATGCAGACAGCCCCTAAATAAGAACTTAAAAATATATAGTTTAATATGATTTATTTAACAGTATTAGAATAGCTGATGATTATACTGAACTGTCTGTGCATATGTATAGAGCAAACAGATATATGGATACACACATATGAGATATTTAAAAAGGTATCCTGAGATCTTTTCTGGCTTATAGCCCTATCAACTTTGGCGAAGGTATAAGTCAAAAACAAAAGCTTTCACCTACCAATTGGTGAAACACAGCAGAGTATAAATTAATATATACTTAAATGACAGAGACGCTTATGCATTCAAGTTCCTTCCATAATCTTGGGTTTTAATTGTAATTTTCAGAATTTATAAAAGCAATCTAGATTTCTCATTAATCCTATAAATGGGAAGCATTTATATAATAATAATCAGGGCATTGTTCTACCCCTTTCTGTAAGATATTTAGTTTTTTAACAGCAAAATTGTATGCAGTTCTATTTAGTAATAAATCATGTCCAGCATCTGAAAAGTGAAAATTAATATATGAGTAGGCATGCCTAAAGTTGCATTGTAATAATTTCCTTCTCTTAATTTGGCTTAAGAAAGTTGGTAGCATATTTCACAATCACTTCTGCAGAACTATGCTAAGGCATTTTAATTTGAAAAAAAAAACTAATATGAAGCATTTTGTTTATTATTCTGTGGGGTTTCCCAGTCACTTAATTAAGACATTTCATCATTGTAGAAGCTGCTTTTAGCAGTGAGAATTAAAATGAGAAATAATTCTGTTCATTAAAATGCTGACATTTTAATCAGCAGAATGTACTACTCTGTAGAAAAGAACTGATTGGTTAAAAACCATGATTACATCATTTGAGGAGGCTGACATCTGATGATAATTAGCTAATTTATTTTACATTTCATGTCATTTCTGTGAAAGGAAGTAATTTGAAAAAAATCGGCATCTATTACTTTTCAGACCAATCCTATTGGTTGTGATATAAGCAGCTTATAATATTCATCTTCTGCTTCCTATTTTCTATTCAGGTGATAAAATGTTATAGTTAAAAACGGATAAAATGGTCCAGTGAACAAAACTTGGGCTGAGTTTTATTTTTTATCTGAAATCCAAATGTTCTGTAAGAAACTTTGCAGGCATACCTATAGCTGAAGAAAAGTGATTGACAAATTATATATAATTGTTTTCTTCTTCCTCTCAAGTTCTGTGTTACACAACATTTAACGTTCTGTTTTGTTTATAAATTGTTCCAAGTTAGTTGATTTCTAATCTCTCATTTATTTATTTTTCCTCACTTCCCTGATTTAAAAAAAGGCATACATATGGTACAAAATAGGGAGAAAATCAGAACAATCTAGCCAGATCTAAGCACTTAAAATAAGAAACACCTCATTTCCAGACCTGGAGTATGTCTATTGAGAAATAAGTCCCATGTTTTCAAGTGAGATGTACCCCTGGCAAAGTGTACTTTGCATTGTATCTTAAACTAGACTGGAACCAGTGTAGTAGTGCCCATTAATACATAATTGAGATACTGTAATGCTTTTTACCCACTCTATTTGTTCAATAATTTGAGCTGTACAAAATTTCACATACTTTCTTAATAGCTGAATTTGACATACAGAAATAAGGTGACCAATCATCCTTTAGGGAGGACAGTCCTCCTTTTATAAGTTCTGTCCTCCCTCAAAAAGTGTCCTCCTACATGTCCTCCTTTTCGATGTTTGAAGACTAATCTGCAGGGCTTTTTTTTTTTCTCATAGAATGCTCAGAACGGCGTTCCGGCACCTTTTTTTGATGTTTTTTTTTTCCCAACTTTTGCATGAGCTGTGCTACTCCCACTATTGGCTTTCGGAAGTCAATAGGAATTGCTACTGAGTGCGCCAAAACACCCGGCTGGCAAACTTTGCACATGCAAGTTGTCTGTATTATTGTTGCAAGGAATAAAATGTTTCTTTTATTTACGATATTTTTTTCTTCAATTTATTTATGTCCTCCTTTTCATTGCAAAAAAGTTGGTCACCTCAACAAAAAGGTTCCACAATAATAGTCAGAGAATTATACTGTTTATCCATAAGAAGACCAAGTGCTTTTCTTACATAATTATAAATGAACAATTCTTGCATTTTCTGTTATTCCTTTTGGGGAAGATCACTTTACATTCAGGGGAGGGAGCTTTCAGAGGAATGTTGTAATCCATCTGTAATTTATCCAGCCAAAGATAAATATGACTTTTATCCTTTTTTGTTTTTAGAATAAAGAACTAAGATTAATACTATAACCAGTGCTTTTTTTCTAAAAAAAAAAAAAAAAGGTGCCGGAACTCACACACGTCATACAATCCGCCTTGCCTACCCTACAAGGTTCCATCCAGAAAAGGTGCCGGAACTCCATTCTGGATGTTCTATGAGAAAAAAGCCCTGACTATAATGCTTCTAATCATCCACTGGTGATTAATCCTTAGAAGTCTGATGCGTCTCATAACCTACAATAAGACTACATTTCCCAGTAGTCTCTGCTGTGAGTTTTATGCATCTTCCTGCAAAAAGTAGTTTGTTCCTCCAGTGGAATGAGAATGGCTAGGCTGAGCAAAGGAAAAAAAAACAGAAGAAACTTTCATGAGGAAATTGGGCGAGGCACCAGTAAGAAACTGGCTTGAGAGATTAGAAAGTTGCTGTATTCTAAATCTGTACACAAGCCAAATATATTGGGGAAAGAAACTCAGGGAGAGAAAAGGTCTAATAATAGGTTTGTGTAGCCTTGGGTCGAATGACAAAAACTACTGTAGGTTAAAATCTTTCCTTCTTATTATTCAGTGGCTGAAAATTGTTTTTTGTAATTGCTAAGCTTTGGGTTGAATGCTGTTAGGCCTTTGGGTCATTGTTGGAGGGAGCAATCACTGAAATATCTTTAGTACCTGCCCAGCCTAGTGGTTGGCAAGTTTCTTCAGCTGTGACACCAATGTAAGCATTTAGTCTGAGGAAAAAGTTTTCTTTGGCTGTTACATTTATATAACTATATAACTATATTTATATAACTTTATATTTTTTTATAAATGAGTCCATATTTCATTATATTTATCTACATGTAAGTCTGTGTCTATAGGCAACCCGCTCATAGGTGGCAAGTGCAATCAGGTCCTCAATCCATTGATTAAATAGGGCCATATATTTATCTTTTCTGTGCTTCAATATCAGCTTTTTGGCGATGGTAAGTACAGAGAATCCATTTACATTGTCCGGATGTCAAATTCCAAGTACTGGGTATGTAGTTCAAAAGAATATTATCAGCTGAGAACATGGGGCATAGAGCTATTTCTGTGTTGCTGCCTACTCAATTGTAAGACTCAGTGAAAGTGCTTTTGAAATATCTGAAATCACACACAAACAAAACCATTTCACGCAGTGTGAGTAGTGGTTAAAATGTTGGGCTGGCACCATGGGGAGCACCATTTTCAGCTATGAAAATTTACTGGGTGTCTTTGGGCCAGTTTCTCTTTTTTCAGCCCAACTTACCTCACAGGGTTATTGTGGGGAAAATAGGAGAGGGAACATTATGTACACAGGCTTGAGTCCCTGAATGAAAGGAGAGTAAAAGTATAAGAAATTCAAGATGGAAATATCATTGCAGAAAGTCATATACTTACATTAAAACAATCTTCATGTAGTTTTTGTTGAACTGGCCATTAAGCTTGAATATGAGCCAACACTGTGCTGACTGCCAAAAGAACCAACACAGTCCGAGGCTGCATTAATTGAAGGATAGAATCAAGATCATGTGAAGTGTTAATACCACTTTATAATGCCTTGGTAAGACCACACTTGGAATATTGCATCCAGTCTTGAATGCCACAATCTAAAAAATATGTTGAGACTCTAGAAAGAGTACAGAGAAGAGCAACAAATATGATTAGTGCACTGGAGGCTAAAACATACGAAAAAGAACAGCTACAGGAACTGGGCATGTCTAGTTTAATGAAAAGAAGGACAAGGGGTGACATGTTAGGGCTGCCACAAAGAAGAGGTGTGTGTGTCAGCCTATTCTCCAAAAGCATCAAAGGCGAGATAAGAAGCAATGGATGGAAACTAATTAAGGAGAAAAGCAACCTAGAATTAAGGAGAAATTTCCTGACAGAACAATTAATCAGTACAACCACTTGCCTCCAGGAATTGTGGGTGGTCCAATACTGGAAATTTTAAAGAATGGTTTGGACAACCATTTGTCTGAAATGGTGTAGGGCAGACATGTCAAACTCGTGACATCACATGACGTCGCACGACGTATCGGAGCTTTTTCCCCATTGCCGACAATGGGGCGGGCATGGTTTTGTCATGACGCGTCCGGCCCATGGGTGGGCAGTTTGGCACCCTTGGTGTAGGGTTTCTTGCCCGAGCAGAGGGTTGGACTAGAAGACCTCCATGTTCCTTTCCAACTCTGTTATTCTGTTAAAATAACTTTTAACCTTGTGAACTTAAACTCCCAGAATTCCCCAGACAGCAAGTTGAAATCCACAAGTCTTAAAGTTGTTGAGTTTGGAGATCTCTGAGCTAAATCCAGGAACCTATTGAGGCAGACAAATACTAACATGTCATCTTGACTCCAAAAAGAAAGATTTTTGAAGGCGTTGCTCCTTTTGTCTTTTAAATTTATTATAGCAGCAGTACTTATAACTGCGGTGAAGAATATCAGAAGCCATTTCTTTATATCTTTTTTTTCTGTTTTTCTTGCTTTTCTTGCACTTTTTGCTTTTTCTTTCATCTTTTTTACTTTATAGTAGCTTGTTATTTTTTTTAATCTTCTCGTTTAAACATTTTAATATATACACATATACGTGTATATGTATATATATATATGTGTATATATATGTGTATGTGTATGTGTACTTATATACACATATAAGTATATATATACACATATACTTCTAAGCGACCAAAAAACACATGAGCACCAGGAGCATTATAAAACTATAAAAGTTTAATACAATAAATCACCTAACTTTCGTCAGCAGCTACCGACATCGTCAGGGTACAATGTTAGTCAATGGGAGAGTTCATTTATAGGTAAAACGCTGCTTGCACCCGGCTCCTAGATCTTGTCACCGGTCCTAATTGGCTAAGCTGCGCTCTAGTCGTAACTTCCGTATCAGTGACTGTGCTTTTCTTGCATCTCCTGCCTACGTGTGTATTGTTATGCATTCTCCCCTCATGTGGTCCTAAGTTGGGGGAATTTTCTCCCCCCTTTTTTTGATTAGTCAGGAGCTCCGCATCTCTCAGCTGCCCTCTCTTCTCGCACTTTCTCCCCCCTTGTCCGGGCTGTCCTGCTATGATATATTCTCTCTCTTCTTCCTCCTTTCCGTATCCCCCATCTTTTCTCTTGTGGGGTTGCCATCTTTTTTATTGTGGGGTTGCGCCCTTAACGGTATGTATATACTGTATATAATTTAATATAGCAGCCAAATATCCAGTGTCAAAAGGATAGATTATATAGTCCATAATTCTTTATTACATGGCTTGAGGAAGTTCATACTGATCAAACTAGGAACTTAGGGAATTAACCATACAGTGACAAAAATAGCTCTGAGCAGGAAAATAACAAGTGCCAAGAAATTAAAAAGACGATAGTAAAAAAAACTGAACTCTGTTTGCTATTCAACCCCAAATTCATCCATGTAATATTATCTTGAGAAAGTTTCTAAACTGAAAGTATCTATCATACAGGGCATGAAATTATTTTTCAACAAGAGAAAATGAGGAACATGTGTTTGCACTGTATTAGTTTCTTTGGGGCTACTGGTTTTAGCCAACAAAAATAGCATTCTAATTTTTTTTTTAAAAAAGAAATAGGGCAGGTTGGGAGAAACACCAGGACAGACAGTACTCTGTTTACAAATGCTTTATGTTCTGAGAGGCTGTTTGTAAGTCTGTTTTGTTCGCAAGTCCAACAAACATAAAAACATATACAGTTCTTTTCTTACCTTACAGTGCAAGTTGTCCTCAACTTACAACAGTTTGTTTAGTGACTGTTCAAAGTTCCAATGGCACTGAAAAAAGTGACCTATGACTGTTTTTCACACTTACAACCGTTGCAGCATTCCCATGGTTATGTGATCAAAATTCAGATGCTTGGCAACTGACTCGTATTTATGACAGCTATAGTGTCATGTGATCCCTCTTTGCAACCATCTAACAAGCAAAGTCAATGGGGAAGCCAGATTCTCTTAACAACTGTGTTATTAACTTAACAACTGCAGATATTCACATAACAACTGTGGCATGAGAGGTCGTAAAATGGAGCAAAACTCACTTAACAAATGTCTTGCTTAGCAACAGGAATGTTGGGCTCAATTGTGGTTGTAAGTTGAGGACTACCTGTATCTGAGCAGATCTGCAAACAGTACGTGAGTAGAAGGCAGAAAAAGAAGGGAGAAGACAGGGAAGGGTTAGTTTCTGGTGCGCCATTTATGTAAGCCACGCACCAGAGACTAGCCCTTTCCTGCCTTTTTTTTGACTCCAGGTACCTTCTAGATTAGAGTTGTGGACAGGTTTGTTCATATCAGCAAAAATGTGTAACTTGAAACTTCATAAGGAGAGTAATAGCTGTAATTTTATGAAAAAACAACTTTGACTCATGCACTGATCCCATTGCATTTAGATCACTGCAACATAGTTTACATGAGTCTGCCCTTGAAAATTCAGAATGCAGTTCCAGGGCTACTAACAAAAAAAAAACAGTTGTAGTAGCTTGACACTTTCGCTTTAATTGACATCACATCAACTAAAAACCAGGATCCATGAACATTGGCTGGCAGTCCAACACCACGATTCCAAATCCTTAATCTCTAGCCACACCGACACCAAACAACACCAGTTTGATTGGAGCAACACTAAAATCATTGGCCGGGCTACTATCCACCATGCTCGTGAGTTCATCAGAGGCTGGCACTCCACAAGCAATTCCATCAGCAGACACATCAGCCTACAACCAGCTTACGAACCCTTCAGAATCCAAACCAACCATAAAGCTAACCAGAGAGTGTACCGACCCTCAACCAACCCATGCAAGCCCCCCCAGCAGTTCACCTCCCAATGACCCTAACCTGAAGTAACCTCCCCATCACAAGATTCTCACTGATGAGTCACACCTGACTAATCACAAGACCCTCATTTGACACACCCACAACCGAAGCCCTTATAAACAGGAGAATACTGACACTGACATCCCCTAAACTCTGCTGAATATGTTACTAGTACATCTACCTGATAACGAAATGTTTGGAAACCAACCCACAAGCTTGGAGAATGAATCTTCACCCTCACTTTTGCTTTGATTATTGACTGCCAGGTCCCAATGCAAGTTTTGCTGATAAAACTATGTGGTGGAGTATTGAGTACTTTCAATTTCTTTCCTCCTGACTGGTATCAGTCCATTCTGTGAGCTCATCTGGAGGAGGGCTACTCCCCACACCTTGTGAAAGTTAAAGGCACCTGCAGTTGTGACTTCTCATATTGTAGCCCTGCATTAGGAATATCTCACAACCCAAATTGTAACCATTGAATGTGTAAGGCTGTATTTTACCAGTACAGGCATAGGCTAACCAGGCATATATATTCCATTGAACTTAATGGCCCCTATATCTTAGGTCACACATATAGAATCACACCATAAATCTCTAATCCAACTAATCTCTTGAAGGCATGTGAATCACATTCCTGGAGAAATTATGGCCACACTTTCCTTCATAGAGTTCTTTGTTTAAACAAATTGAGACATCAGCTCTGTGTGTACATTCCTTTGTATGTGCTTTTTGTTTTTCCAGTAAAATTAATCTCTGTGTACAAGGCTCTTGATGATATGAAGAATTTTCTGTTTCCCTCTCTATTGCTCTGTTCATAATATGGGGCTTCTTTATGCACTGAACATTTGTATACAGTATTTTGTTTATTTTTGTTGAACCAATTATCCAAACTAGTAAATACATGTAAAATATTTAGTGGCTTGGCAGTAGAAGAACAGTTTGGTGTCTGAACTGAGCCAATTTAGAAATAGTGTATAATATATATGTTTTAAAACTTGTAAAGGAAATATTGGCCAATTTCATGGCATATCTGACATTTGAATGGATTGGCAAAGCATCATTTCAAGAAGAGAAATCTACTTATTGATGGTACCAGTTCAGTCAAACATTTTAGCTGACTGGTTTGGATTTTGCAAATGTAAAAATAGGTCAAGCGTGGAAACTGGCATACCGTTGCTGAATGGGATTGTGCCGAGAGAGAACTCCTGACAGGTTTATTCTTTCCTAGATAAATATACAGCATTGAAAGAGTCATATACAAATAAAAATTATGAAGGCAGGGAATTTGTTGTGCCAAAATCTGTCTTAAAATATACCTTGCAGAGGGAGAGACAGAAATGTAAGTGGTTAGAAATTGCAATTTAAATCCTTTGCCACTATACAGCACAAATATACACAATTTGCAGGAGCATACTCTGCTGATAGAATATACATACTTTAAGATGAGGATGCATGTTGTAAGTACTGAGGATATTCTAAAATATGTTAACTAAAATAATAGAAGCACAGAAAAATAGAAATCAAGTAAATGAAATGATATACAAAAAATGTGGAGACTATAGGGAAGATTGGAAGATTATAAATTAAAAGATAGAACTTAACAGCAGCAGATATATCTGCTGGGTATCATTTTGTTCTTTCTGTTAAAGTTTGTTATTAAATGTATTCTGTTATTGTTACAAAATTGCATTGGCAGCCACATACTAAGCACAAACACAGATGCTTATTAAGCTTATGTTTTAATAATGAAAAATGAGTTTCTGAAAATGCCTGCAGCAAAAATTTGGTTTACGCTTTAAGATAAACATAGATCTGCATCAGATTCTCTTCTGACTTTCCCTAATGTTCTTCTGTTGTTAGAGTACTTTTTTTTTGTCCTGGAATTCCACGTGGCTCAGTTTTTCCCACTTCTGAATGTGGATAAACTTTGCCCATGATCCAATAGCTGATGATTCATAAGCTCAAAGAAACTTACCAGTGCTTTATAAATGCCCCTCTAAGATGGGAAAAATATAGGCTGTCATTGACAGAGGCTTAACATGGCACTGCAGCTACAAGTATATAATCCATTGTTGTATAGCTTCTGTGTTACTGAAAATGTTCATAGGATACAAATAGTCTATTTGGCCAATGTGTAACAATTTGGCCATTCATCACTGATATGCCAAGATTTCCTTATCTATGTGTATTGGTTATTTTTACTTGCTATAAAGCAATTTTAAATTTCTTTGTGAAATATTTATTTTAGGGTCTATCAGAAGAGATTGCATTTGTTTGCACACTGGATCTTCAGGTTACCAGACCTTGGCTTACAGTCCTGGACTTTGGATGTATCAGGCAAAATCCATTCACCATTTAGAATGCATAATTTGCATGTGTAAAATGATATTATATCATCCCCACATACACACCTGTGTAGGTTCTTTACTTCTGTGCTCTCTTGCGTGAATCTAAACCAAAGCTCCCTTGATCTTGATAAAAGATTATTACCCTCAACAATGTGGCTGTTTCCACATCTCTTCAAAGCTTAATGAAAGAAATCTTAACAAAAAGTTAAACCATATGAACCCTCTCATCCAAACAGTAATTTGTCTGATTTTATTAAAGGTTGGCTTGGACCCTAATCTTTTTAGGGGGAGTGGGACTTGCAAAGAAACAATTCCACATAATTGTGCCTGTGGTTAATGTTTTGAAATAGTCTAATTGGATTTTTGGTTAAAGAAAAGACTGTTTGCATAGTGTTCTGTCTGCAGCTGATTTATTTTGGACAACACAACAAAATGAAATATAATATGTGTCTAACTTAAGTATACTTGACAATTTTACTGCCATGCTTTCGTAGTATTTCATTTCTCAAATTTATTTACAGACTTTTTCTTTTTCCATAGCTAAACAAAATGTTCTTGAATGAAAAGTCACTGTTGACCATCTGGTATAATTGAGAAGCTCTATAGAAAAAGTAAACTACTTTCCACTGATGCTACTGAAATACTTTCCAGATGAGACATTTTCCCCTCTTACAAGCACACAACATTTCTGATATTGCTGCTTTCCTACTTATTAATCCTCAAAAGATATTCCTGAATTGTGCCTATGGAAAACCCTTCTGAACTAAACAGAATATTAATTTCATTTTTTCTTTGTTTTAAGAAAACATATTGTATAACTAGTGGACAAACTAAAGGCTGATTTGAAGATGCCTCGGTAGGGAATTGGGCCATGAATTTGTGTTGAGAACATTCATGTCTCAGAAGAATAAGAAATACCCATTCTTCTAAAGAGGGCAGAGAGTCTTTCTTCCAATATTGACCCACCAATAATCTTGCTGCTGTTATTAAATTCAACATTAAAATAGTTTCTTTAGCATCAAAATCCACAAAAATACCCAAAAGAAATAATTGGGGAGTAAACTTAATCTTCCTCTTAAAAACCTTTTGAATGTTCCACCAAATCATAATCCAAAAGGCTTTAATATTTTTACAAATCCACCAAACATGAAAATAAGTTGCACATCTCCAACATTTAGGTTGCAGGTTTGGGTACATACAAGACAACTTTTTAGGATCCAGATGCCATCTATAAAACATTTTATAAAAATTTTCCCTCAAATTTTGAGCCTGCGTAAATTTAACATTTCTAATCCAAATTAACTCCCATAAATCCAATAAAATTGGTTCCTGAATATTCTGAGCCCATTTAATCATACAATCTTTTACTAGCTCTGTTTACGAATCCAATTAACTCATTGTAAATTCTTTTAATATGAGCATATTTCTGATCTTTAATCTGAATTACCAAATTTTCATCTGCTAAGGTGATTCCCACTTTCTTATCTAAGATCCACCTCTCCACTATTTGCAAATATTGAAACCATGATTGTAAAATATTTTCTTGCCTTAACAAATCTGAAGACTTTAGTTGCCAGTCAGTACCCAACCAAATAAGTAATTCTTTATACGAAATATTATCAAAATTCACCCCCTTAGAAACCCCCTGAATTGCTTGTCCAGGAATCCCCCAAATAGGTATTTTATAATTTAACTTATAATAATACTTCTTCCAAACTCGAAGTAAAGCATTTCTTAAAATATGTGACTTAAAAACCAAATCTACTTTCTTGTCAAAAATTAAATATGCATGCCAACCATATAATAAATCCCAACCTTCAAGAGCAAGAATATTTTTATTTGTTAAATTAAGCCAATCATTTACTAAAAGTGGCCGCATCATAATATAATTTCAAATTAGGTGCTTTAAGTCCACCTCTTTCTCAAGTGTCTAATTTAGCAGAAATTCTAATTTAGCAGAAATGGCTAAAAATTCTGCTTATTTAAAGGATCATTCACAAGAGAGATATGTTATTGTATGGAGAAGATGGATAGAATATGTTCAGAAGAAATATGGAACTACAAAATTTCATTTATTTTATGAGTAATGGATTTGTTTATAAAATTATGATGTTAAAGTTTGAAGAGAGTTAAGGGTTAGTATGATTTTGATTATTGTATAATTAGTAAACTTAAGTAGATTATGTTTAATATGTTTGTATAACCCTGTACTTGGCTCTGGGAAGTTGGGGGGGGGCGGGGGGCGGGGGGCGGGGGGAGGATGGGTTGGAGGTTAAATAGATCAGATAAGTAGAAATAGTTGTTTCTTTTTGTATATAAGATTGATGTTTTAACTTGGAGAGAGGAATTGCTCGGGCATTTCCCCTGGACCGCATCCGGAGTGAGAAGATAGGAGGAAGGGGAGAAGTAAGTAGGAAGGTTGAGGAGAAGGAGGAGAGGGGGAGAGTGAGGAAGAAGAGGGAAAGAGGGAAGTGAGAGGTTAGAGGGTGGATGCGGTTTGGGGGGAAATGGGTGAGCAATACCAAACGTTGTGTGTATAAATTCACTTTATTCTTTATCTGAAGTATTTTTTATGAATGTAATGAAAAATTGAAAATAAAAAAATCTTTTACACACACAAAAAAGAATAAGAAATAAATATATTTAACTAGTGATTAGCATTTTTGCAAGCATGTCAGAATTGTAGGCTGGAAAATGCATTTTTTACGTACTGGGGGAACAGTGTAGTTTTTACAGGTCTTCAAACATCTCCTAGAATGCAGAGCCAATGTGCAGACAATAGTAGAGGATGGGAGAAGTGAGGCTTAGAGTTTTATTTCTGTTTTTTTTTGTGTCGCCTGTAGTGCCTGTGGAAAAGACTAGCTAGCCATGTTAAATGTTTATGGAATTTGATTATGCTGTATACAGCAAGGGCATGCTGTATATATTACAGGTAGCTACTGCTCTTATTTATTATTTATTTAGCATATGGCAAAAATGTTAAAAAGCACATCATGATTACATCCTCAATGAGCAAATATAAAACTACTCTATTTACAAATGAATTTAAAAATTCAAAAGTAGACTATTTATATAGTCAATATGTGATGGAGTTGCATACAGAAAGTCTTGGTTTTCCCTGGTATGTGCTCAGAGAGCAGTGTTTCAGAATATGTCGCACTGTCGAAAGCACCACAGCCAATTTGAAGAGGAGAACTTTCCCTATTTATGGAGGAGAGTAGCACGCCTGCCATGTTGATTCCTAATTCTGTTGAGTATTGATCAGGTCATTACAGGGCAGATTGAATCCTAAGAGTGGCTACAAGTGAAAGAATCCTACATGACACAGATTCAGTTAATTCTTCCACAGTGGCACCCAGGCAATCCTTGTGATCTCTCCTCGCTTAAAACACATCACTAAGCAAAGCTACTGCTCTATCTTGTAAGAATATGACTTGTGAAAAAGAAATGTTGAGTAGAAGTTGTCATTGTGACTTTGCTACTGTCACTGGCATCTGGGAAAGCAAAACCAAAATGGTTAGGTTTCATGTATTTTCATTTGTCATTTTTAGAGACTGCCTAGAGTCCTTCTTGTGAGGGAGATGAGTGGTCTGTAAATTCATTAAATAAAAATCCCACTCTTGTTGTAGATGTTTTGACACTTCATGTATGTAGAAAGTGGTAGAACCTTTTATCCTTTCTATAGATATTGGTGGCTACTTTCCCTTCCTTACATAACTCTCTACTTGGAAAGACACATTTACTGCTGTTTTTGAGAGAAAAATAAATTAACATAATTAAAAAGAATGCTCTGATCCTTGCCAGTATCTTAACATTTCACTGGCAAGCTGCACTAGTGGCCTTAGACCTTTAGTCTGCACTCTAAGGATTTTAGAGCAAACTTTTTTTGTTCTAGTGTGCTTTCAGTATCATGTCAACATCAGTAGTATTTCATATGAGGCAGTATTATATTCCATCTTTTCTCTGAGTTCCAGGCAGCTTAGACTGGGATTTTCTTCCATTTTATCCCCACAATAAGACATCTTTGAGTGGGCATGTCTGGCTGAAAGTGAGCCATATAATTAGTCTGAATTTCTGCCTGTTGTTGTGTTTTCTGGAGCCCTTGACTGAAGTTCTAAATGATGTCTTAAACCCAGTTACTATATATGTGAATACAGTAGCATTTCTATTTTGTTGATATTGCTCATGTAGATAAATGTTTGCATTGACTGGAATTAAGTGATGGCAGGAGAGAAATTTTATTTGTTTTTAAGTCTAAAACATAAGATACTCAAGAAGGCAATAATCAAATGGAACAGCTTGCCTCCATCACTGTAGATTTTTAAGAAGAGACTAGACAATCACCTGTCTGAGATGGTATAGATTCTCCTGCTTGACTTCTAGTCCAGGGGGCTGGACTAGAAGACCTCCAAGGTCCCTTCCAGCTCCTATTCTATTCTGTTCTGTTCTGTTCCCAGATAAGTTAGCACAGAGTTGGTTTTGGCAGGAAAGAGAGTTTAAGTACTGAACAATGTTTACAATGATGTAAAGGAATTCTTGGGATGTAACTGGAATTTTGGAGAACAGCTGGTCCTTATTAAAACTCTGAAAAAACAAAGATGAAAAACCTTTCCATTATATTTCTGGCCTGCAGAAACATACAAACAAGGAATAATGTTTTTTTTTTTACCAGCATCTAATATATACTACTTCCAAACTTGCAAATCCCAATGGGATAGTTCACTAAATTCCTAGTATTGCTGACCATTGGCTGTACTCACAGAGTTGATATGGTATGGTGAGCTTAGAAGCTATTACACTTTTTTATTTATTTTATTTTTAAAATGTGAATGCCATCCTTCACAACAGGGTTACATATCAGCACATGTTGTGGCAATGAGCTGCTATGGTTATTTTTTGTTTGTTTGTTTTTCCCATGGCCAAATCAGTTCGTTCATTCATTCCTTCATTTATTTATTTATGCATTCAGTCAATTACTGTAGTTACCCATTTAAATCCAATTGATTCTGGGCAGTGAACAATATCACAATCAAAACCATAAAAACACAAAAATAGTTACAAATTATACATGTAGGTAACTGAGAATTATAATGATAATTATTATGATAAAATTAATAGTCCAATCAGGTAATGGGGCCCAAAACACTTTTAGGACCCCAGGATTAGGCATATAGCCAGGTCTTTCGAACCTTACGTGAGGCTAACAAGATCTGGGCTATCCTGACTTCCAAAGGAAGAATGTTCCAGAGGGCAGGGCTACTGCTGAGAAGGCACACCTCCTGCCACCACCAGCCGACATTTTTTGGCAATTTTTAAAACTAATTTTCCCCAGCTTATTGCAGACTTAGATCTTCTCTCATTGACTAGGACTGTTTCTCCCAGGCTGGGCTTCCAGACTGGTTTACAACATAGTTGTTCTTCTGAAGGCAAAAAAAAAAAAATCCATGCACTCAAGAGCAAACCATCTGATCATTAGTACAAATCCTTTGGCCCAAGAATGTTTGTTTGTTTATTTATTCTTTGCATTTTCTAACTCTGGGCAGTGATTACATATGAATTGATGCTTCATAATATAGATCTTTTAAGAATCTCATTATCAATATTGTTAACTGGACTATTATTTTTCTTTTTTAAAAAATGCAAAAATCTTACCTTGAATTAACATTTCCCCCCCCCCCTGCTTTTCTGCTTTAAAACCATCTGCAATCTTAAGAGACCAGTACGTCAGTTCTTGTGAAATTTTGACAATATCATTCTGAAATGGGAAATGCTGAAATTCTATGTAATTTGGTGGTCCCACAGGATTTCCGCTCTACAATTGCTATATTTAATAACATTTTGAATAAAATTTAGGAACTGATGTATTTATATGTTTAATGGTAATCCTGGTGCGGGGGTGTTCTATCCTTTCTTACTTTACAACTTTAAATCTTCCTTAAGATTTCTCAGTAGTAACTTTACTTTTCAGAAATCTTTTGAGAACTTTTCAGAACAGGTCTAGAACATTTTATCCATTTCTTGCAACATCCCCTAGAAAATTTTTGCTCATCCAGCAGTATGACTTACATCATTAGTTATTGGCTGTTATTCTGAAGCATTTATGAGAAACCTTCTTATTTTATTGAAGAAATATCTTACCAATATTGATAACAGGGTGATCAGGTTACTATGAGCAATAAAATTGTCTCCAGATCATTGTTTAGTAGACAGAATATTTTAGATCAAGAAAAGCTATGAATGAACCCTGAAGAAAGACTATCCTGTCAGCCCTGAATTGCCATTTTAGAAACTTGCATTTCAGCTGTTTCATTTTGGCTGTTCTTCTTTCTGTGGTCACTGGCATCTTCCAAGAATTTTACAGCATAGCAAAGGAACATTTCCTGCTGATTAACATGATAGGCTGATGTAGTCAACTTAGATCTGAAAGGCTAGCTATGTTCCCTGTGGCAGTTGTATGAATGCTTATATTCCTGCCGAAGTTATGTTATAGTGTAATATTTGATTTGTGATAGGAAATAGCTAGTTTCATTGGCAAGATGAGTAGTTTTTAAGCCCACAAATCTTGAGGAAGACAAGCCAATCTTCTCAAAAAAAAATTTTTTTTCAGGAAACATAAATTTGCAACAAAGCCATACTATGTAAGGGTAGGATCAGAGTTAGAATAAGTAGAATTAAAAATAAAAGTGACCACATATTTGGGATGAAACTGCAACGAGAAAATGCTAGTAGGAATATTTTAGAGATTTGTATGGGAATGATAATGAAATGTAAATAACTGGAATTTAAACAAGTGCATAAATGTTATTTAAGGAATAAAATGAAGGAGCAGAAATTCTTGCAATGAGAATATTGAAAAATTTACTGTTGCAGTTATAAATTATGTGGCTGAGAAATGTTAAAATATGGACAGGGTTGTTTATGGAGGGGCTGTGTGACTTGGTTAATGTCAGTGTTAAGACTGCATCTGACCTTAATGGTCAGGAAAATGCCATTATTGTAGCAAGAGTGAATAAAAAAAATCTATGTTGAATTACCTAGGAAGAGGTTTGACAGTATTCTGACTTTAAATTGTATGAAAAATAAAATTGAAAAAATATAGGAACTGCAATGCAGCTTTATGATGTGGAAGAGATACATAGATTAGATTTTTACTCTTGAACAATTCAGTGAGAAATGTTTGAGAAAGAGTGTTATACCTTTGTTGATTTAGCGTGAGCATATGATGAAATGAATTGGCTTGAATTATATAATGTTTTGTGTGAATACTGTATGAAGTTGGTTATTGAGGGTAATATCTGATGGAATGCTTAGTGAAAAGGTCAACATTAAACAGAGAGCAAGACAAGGATTAGGAATGTCCCATTGGTTGTTTAAGTGGATAAGAAATGTTTACGGTGACATTAGAGGTAAGTCAGTATTGTGGACTTTTATATGCAACTGATGTCAGGAGAGTCTGAAACATTTGCTCTGATGGATAACACGGTGCAGTACATGAATCTAAAATTAATATAGCGAAAACAAAACTTGTGTTTTACGGTCAACATTGAGAGTGATAAAATAGCTAATCAACTACAACTAGCAAATGCAATGTGTTAAAAATCTATTGTCATCATTAAAATCTTGGGTGGTAGCCTGAAACATCTTGATGTATATAAATTCCAGTTTTTTACTGTACAATGTTGCTGTATTTTCTTGTCTTTAAATGACAACTTTGAAATCTGCAATTGAATTTTCTGGGAGATTAAAATGCTTTGATACGTAGTACTTTATTCTTCTTTTGAGTCCTGCTATCAGACCTGTATTCATTCATTCTTTTGCACAAAGTCTGAATGGTTTGTGCAATGCAGAATCCAAAGGAGTATTGCTAGCAAAGGATTGCATATATTACATTGGAGGACAAGTATGTGAAATCATATCTCAATGTGTGAAGTTGTTGGGGCCTTTGATGGTGCTATTGGTGTAAATGTGGGGGCAAAGTAAAACATTAGGGTTTGTTGCAGAATCTGATTCCCATGATAGCATCCAATAGAGACCCAGACTGGGATCTGTTTCAGAATGTGTTAAACAGAATGTGTCCTTTTTCTAGTATGGGTTGTAGCTTATTAAGAATGTATCTGATTAGCTTGAGCTGTGAACTACAAGCCACAACCAGTCACATTCTGTTGTTTTTGGACACTTGCATGTGCTATATATATTATTATAGTTGGTTGTATAGTCAACTAGATGTTTAGCCTGGATTTGGTATATTTGTCCATATAAATTCTTCCACGGACCTGGCAAGATGTTGTTTAATAATACTAAATGTATTGTATTATTATGGTTTGTTGCACAGTCAACCAGATTTTAGACTGGATTTGGCATTTTTATCCACCTACCAAGTTCTTCCCAAGGATCTGGGATAAGCAGTTGTTGTTGTGTGATGGTGCTAAAGGTGTCATCATAGGAAGTAAGCTGCTCCAAGTAAATTAATTGCACACCACAGGCAGAATCTCCAATTTCAGTCAAACCAGAAATGTTCCTACCAATCTATCTGTGAAAAGATTGCAGTGGACCAGTCAACAAAGAAGAAACAGTGGAGTTCTGGGGGCATCTATGAGACGACTCAAAGAAATACAATAAAATGAAACTTGGATAAAGGAGGTGAAGAAGAAATAAAACGAAGCTCAAATTCAAGGACTTGTAATAACAGCAGAAATGGTGGAGGAAAGGGCAAGGAAGATTAAGACTGCCTGGCTTTTGATTGAAACATCTGAGTAGTCTATAAAAATAGGCACCTGCTGCATTAGAACATCAGTTTGGTGTAGCCTAGAAACCAGGAGGGTGTGAGTAGAATGGACACTATGGCTGCAATTCCCAAAGTTTTGGAGCACCATTGGTCAATTGCAAAAGGCAAAAGTTTTGGGATTCCAACCAAAGTGCCCATTCTACTCACACTCTCCTGGTTTTTAGGCTACACCAAACTGATGCTCCGATGGACCACATTTGAAGTTTCTAAGATCATGTAATCTGATTCTCATCTCATCTAACCCAATGGAACATTTTAATCTATTTAACTACATTTTAGATGTTGTAATGCAGAGGTCCCCAACCTTTTGGGCATCAGGGACCGGTTCCGTGGAGAAAGGTTTTTCCATGGACCGGAGAGTGTGTGGTTTTGTGTGCTTCCTGCATCCCACGGATGGGGCTTTGCTTGTTTGTGTGGACTGATTGCTGGCATGCCACAGTCCAGTACCGGTCCACGGACCGGGGGTTGGGGACCCCTGCTGTAATGTACTATATTTGAAAGATCTAAAGGAAACCACATTTCTTTTAGTTATAAAGGAAACTATAAAGAAAAGAAAATTTAAAGCCGCCTTACACCACCTCTACTCACTATACAGGTAGTCCTTGACTTGTGACCACAATTGAGCCCCAAATTTATGTTGCTTAGCGAGATATTTGTTAAGTGAGTTTTGCCCTGTTTAATGATCTTTCTTGACACCATTGTTAAGTGAATCACTGCATTTGTTGAATTAGTCACATGGTTGTTGAGTCTGGTTACCCATTGACTTTGCTTGTCAAAGTCACAAAAGGTCATTACATGATCCCGGGACGCTGCAATCGTCATAAACGTGAGTCAGTTGCCAACTGTCTGAATTTTGATCACGTGACCGTGGGGATTCTGCAGCGGTTGTGAGTGTGAAAAATGGTAATAAGTCACTTTTTTCAGTAATGCTATAACTTTGAATGGTGACTAAATGAACTGTTGTAAGTCAAAGACTATCTGTATTCTGAACAATGTTTCACTGTCAGTTTCACAATAGCTTTTTATTTATATACTTCAGATATATGGAAAAAGGGCCCCAACTATAAAGCTAAAACTACAAAGAGCATGTGAGGGCAACACTGTTCTAGGATTCTGAAATTTATGTGACAACTGGTGACTAATACGTAAGCAAAAAAAAGTGACTTCTTGTAATCCATCACACAAAAAAGACCCTAAGGTATTAAAAATGACTGCCAATAGTTTGCTTAATATGTGCCAGTAATTCTTTTATATGCAGTTCATTGTTGCAACTTCTAGTCACTGAAAGTTACCATACATATAATCTAACATATAATATTTATTTTTTTTCAGCAGGAAACTTGAAGACCATTAAATATTCTAACTTATAAAATCTGAATTTACTGGACTATATAATGGTTTGCGGTTCTTTAAAATAAGGGTGAACAGTAGCATAAGCAAGAGTAGCTAATGATGGAAATTGTTTTAAAAATGTTGGTATCTAAAGAGTAGATTTTACTAACTCATGTAAAACAGGAAATGTTGATTCTCAAAAATTATTTTCATTCCATGGTTCCGTTATTTTGCTTTTCTGCTGATTTAATTCTGCTCAGAACACTTCTGGACCACTCAGAGCATTATGCTGATTTCATACAAAATCATATGTTTTTCATAAACACTAATACCTTCAAACTCATACCAAGAAAATTGTAAAATAAAAATAAAAAACATATTGTTTAATACAATAGGAAAAAAAAAGATAGGAATTCTGGAAACCTGGAAACTTGGCAACCTATTACTGTAACCAGATCCAAGCATGGATTTCAATAAGGTAAAGTATATTAAGTACAATGTACAATATTTATGAGGAAAAGAACACATGTAAATGTTCTTTAACCAAATGTTCATTCTACAAAGGCATCACATTTGATCAATTGTTTCCATAATTACGCGTGCCCTCCATTTCATTTTTAAATTATTTAATATTGAAACTGCATAACATGCAAACATCTCTGTTTGATGGCATTTATTTTGTTTTCTTTTGAAATGCAACATGTAGAGAGAAAAGATTCTTTATACCTCAGATTATATTATGTATAATTTAAAAGAATATTGTATATATGTGAATATATATATATAATATACTTTATTATAGCATATTACATTATGCAAATCATTTCTCATATTTTTGTCCCATCATTTTAGTTGCAATTATATTAATAATTCTAGCTAACATCTGTACATCAGTTTTATATATTATGGCACATCAACTTATCTTTGATTACCTTCATAAATAGTTATTCCTGTTTCTTCCCACGTCAACAGCATGGTTAATTGTTGGCTTGCATGACACAAAGATGAAAAAGGTTGTAATTAATTCTACTGTAGTTTATACTACCGTAGAAGTGACTCCACAATCTTGGCTGAACATTGAATCAAAATTATTTGAATCAATTGTATAATTGTGCAATCATGGCAAAATAACTATATTACACTGGCTGGGAAAAATAATTATAATTTATCACTTCTGCAACTAAAATAATAGATTATGGGAAACATGGATTAGAAATATAATATGGTGATGATTTATTTTATATCTGTGATTTATATCACACTTCCTGTCAAGAAATAAAGAAGTGAACTGTTGGCAACTTTCTCGGGCAGAGGAAATAAATTCTATGTTATCTGCCAAGCTGTGCAATTCAAAGCTTCAGCTTGAAATCTGTGGGCTTAAACTTTTCTGTGTGAAAAGTGCACAGCCATCCTGGAAATATAATATCCTCACAATCTTCCCATCAGTGGAGTGGGCTTTAAGCCTCATTGGTAATGTAGCACACAATGCATCAAAGCAGTAACGTATGGTTTGCTTTCCTTTCTACTTCTGGTTTGTTGATTTTACATGTTTAGGACCTCAACTCTGTATATTCTGGAAAAAAAAAAGTTGTTTACTGTTGCTTTTTGCTTGTTAAAGCTAATTCACGTGTCACTTCTACCATATCTTCTTCCAGTGATGGGATTCAAATATGTGAACTACCGGTTCTCTGTGTGGATGCCACTTCCAGAAGTCCATTCTGGGCCTGGACAACAAAAAATTAGCTACTGGTTCTGCCAAAGTGGTGCGAACTGGCTGAATCCCACTACTGTCTTCTTCCTTCTTTACTTATATTCTTCCTTTAAGGCTTTTATAGTTAGTGAAGAATAAGGTTAAATGCGAAACATATAAAAATCTACCCCTTCTGCATCGAATTTTGACTTTTAACAATTATCCTCTAACAGAGTGGGCTTTGAAGACAAGCACAGGAATACTAGTAAATTGGTATATACTCATGACAGAATTAATACTCAGTTTTTCATACGCCAATTCTCATGTAGCCAAAAGCAGCATTTTTTCTTATGAACTACTGATTTGGTAGCCACATGCCACTTCTTATATGCCCAAAGGGATGTGGTGTATTTTGCTCTAAGTGAAGGAGAGTAGAAAAAAATATTCTAAGAATGAGAGTAGTTTGACAGTGGAATTCATTGATTCCACTTTACTGCAGGCTAGAGAGGTATCTGTTCAGGAAGTTTTCATTTCAGTTCCTGCGCTGAACAGGAGGTTATGCTCTGCAGCTGAATGTGCATAAATTACCACTGCAGTCTTGTGTGCAATTTTCTCTTTGCAGATATATGAAAAAAAGTATTTAAAAAGAAAATCTTTTAAAAAAGATTTTAAAAAGCCCAACGAACTGAGAACGATGCTAGCTTGGATAAACAACTATTAGCAACAAAATTGGACGTAATTGAGCCGGCCACTCAACAGTTTCAGATGTGGAGATTGGACTTTGTCAAACAACAAGGGATTATTTACAAAGGAGCTAGGTTTCTAAAACAGAAAAGAAGGCAAACCTGTTTGATTCAAAGGACACTACAAGACATAAAAAATGACTTGCTTATTGATATAGTGGTGTTGTTATGAAAACCTGTTTTCTGGGAGTTGAAGTCCACATGCCTTAAAATTGTCAAGTTTGGGAAACACTGGTCTACGTATTAATATGTTTTGGATATAGTAACTTTGAGGTGGTTAAAGAAATGTGATATTGATATTGAGGGATTGATTGTTAGATTATAAAGTATAATAGAAATAAAAAGGTATTTTTTTTTACTTTTTTCTGTTTTGTTCTTTGTTTTTTTTCTTTGTTTTTTTCTTTTCTGATATGAATTAATATACTTTTTTATAAATACATTAGAACTGATAGTTACTTTGTAATGGAAGAAGAATAGGAAAAAATAAGAAATGATATTAATAAATGTTTATTGAATATGTTAAGGAAAAAGGTAATGGGGAGACTCCTGAAGTGTTAACTATGTACTTAAATTAGAAATATGGAATATAGTAATTGAAATAAGTAAACTTCATACAGGATCTGGATTTGTGGATCTATTTAGATGAAAGGTTATTGAGGATTGATAGGATTGATCTAGTTGTATTGAAATATATCAATTTGAATATATTATGTTATTAGAGGGAAAAGAGAGGGTTTTTTTGTTTTGTTTTTTGTTTTTAATGATTTAATCTGAATTTTATGAGTATGACTTTGTTGTGTGGATAATTGATTGCCCTACCACCAGGTTGTTTCATAAGCACTTGTCTGTAAAATAAAAAAAAAACAATAAAACTTGTTTAAAAAAAAAAAAGAAAATCTTCCTCTCTCCACCAAAAGCAACCCAGCTAAAGCCAAGCATGCACAATGGTCCCAGAAGACTAATTCTTTATCAGGAGGAAGGATAAAACTAAAAGGAAGGTATAATAGAGTGGAGCATCCTGAGAAAGCATAGCTGGCTGGATTTTGGAATAGGAAAAAAAAAATCATTTTGCAACATGCGGGACCATGTCTATTTAAAAGGCATACACATGTGCTTTGTGACTTTTTTCTATCCTCTTTAGAAGTTGTACATTTAAGGGATTTAAATAATATAGCAGCCAGAGTAGCTTGGGATGAAACTCTTAAATCACACACTTTTTAGAACCATAATTAAATAGCTGGTAAATTCCCTAATCTCATTGCTTCAGAAATCTTGAAATGAAGATGGCAAAGCAATCCCTATTTTCTACTTTCAAAACCTCTACTCATAAGTTATAGTGTAATCAGCACTTTCAGGTCAACAGCAAAACTTAGGATTCTGGTAGGTATCTTTCCCAACTAACAATTTTTATTAAAAGGTATAAATTTGATGTGGGCTGCAGCTCCCTTCAAGCTCCTGCCTTTTAATAAAATGTTCAGTCAAAAATGGTGCTACCTTCAGATAGTCTAATGCAACACAACAGGTGGCAGTGCCTGACTAACATTATATAGGTTTGAAAACTAAAGCCAGCTTGGATAGGGACAATCAGGGAATATCAGAGCTGTAGCAAAGACTAGGAAGTGGAGGCAAAATATTCTGGAGAAGAGCAATGCAAACCGCTTCTGTACTGTGGCCAAGAAATGGCATGAATTTGTCTGTGAAATCTTCAGGAGTTTGAATTATTTGGCTACAGGGACTGCAAACTAAGAACAATAAGCCCATCTGCAAAGCTTTGTGGACTGTACTTTCAACCTTCAAAGTCATAGCAAATCTTAAAAACAGGACATCAGAATATGCATTTTATAGTAGTAATGTTTCGTAGTTAATCGGGGAAATGATTGAACAAGAGGCAACTGAGCATATAAAATTAGAAACAATCTCAAGGGCTATTGCTAGCAATTTGTATTAAAAGTAAAAAATGGCAAATGCTAAAAATTGTGGAACATAGAAATTAGATGCTTACTATAAAAGCAGTTTGGCCTTAAAACAAATGTGTTTATATAAGGGAAGAAGATTTTACAATAAAAACTTACCGTATATGCCGGCGTACAAGGTGACCCGGCGTATAAGATGACCCCCGTCTTTATCGCCGAGCCGCATTCCTAGAACATCGTCTTATACACTGGAAACTACCAGTAATTCCGGCGTATAAGACAACCCTCATCTTTGGTGCCGATTTTAGCGCTCGCGGAAGTCGCCTTATACGCCGGCATGTACGGTAATAGGAATGTATGTCTATATTTTACTACAGAATCTCCTATCTTCTGATCTTATTTTTTTTCAGAGGAAAGCATTTTTGCCCTGGATTTTATGGCAGGTCCTCATTGAAATAAGGGTGGCGCGATAGCTCAGCGGTTAAAGCACTGGGTTTGTTGGCTGGAAAGCCGACAGCACAGGTATGAGATCCAAGTTTTGTTATCTGGGATGAGCACTTGTCTTCACCCAGCTCCTGTTCACCTAGCAGTTGGAAAGCATGCAAATGCAAGTAGATAAATAGGTGGACTTCAGTGGGGAGGAAACAGGACTCCGTGACATCATGCTGGTCACATGATTGTGGAAACTTCTTCAGACATTCAAAATGGGGATGAGCTTCACCTCCTATAGTATAGCAGAGTAAAATCCGTAGGAACGTCTTTCCTGTCTTTCCTTCATTGAGGTGCTTTGTACAAATTTTGTCATTTTACTTGTTGGGTGTTCTTAGGAGAAGATGCCACTGCAAGTTACTTTTATAAAACTGCCTAAGGAGATTAAGACCCTGTTATGAGAGATAACTGCAGTTGAAAAAATACTGTAAACTAAAGCAGCTTTTCTTGATCTAAGACCCTCCAGATGAATGGATTTCCATTCCAGAATTTCAGCATTCTAAGAGTTGGAGTCTATATATCTGGAGGCCATGAGTTGGAAGAAAGTTGAACTAGAACCCATAACTGTAGTGATATGGGGGAGGAGATATTTATATATGCATAATTTATGTTTATTATCTTCAGAAAGAGAAGAACCGAACCAGCTCTTTCCCAAATCCATAAAGTCTATTTCTTTTATTTATTAAGCAAAAATATTAGTCCTTCTTCTATGTTCATATAAGGCAAGCATTCCTTGAGTCAAGCTCCATTCCTGGTAATTTCATAGTTATATCCATTTAGTTTTCTTGACAATTAAAAGTTTTTGCTAGTTCCTTCTACTGAGGTTTTTTTTTTTTTTCAAAATTCCTGGCAGAGCCACAATCTGGGAATTTCATGTCCCTTCCCAAGAATTAATCAAAATCAATCCTATTCAGCTTTTTCAAGATTAGCCAATATAGGTGCTGAAGACATGTTCACGTAACATGATGCAATTAAATAAGTTCATTTGGCATTAAGATGGAAAGAAAAGAAATTGAGCATAGCAATCAAAATTTCTAAGAGCCCTTCAAATGAGTTCCCTGAAATGCTTATTCAAATATAGAAAGAATATTTGAAAGAAACAGATTATTCAAACAAATGAAATATTTTTCCTTTCAGTCTTTTTTGTAACTGTTGTGTTAGTTTCCAAACAAATGGAGGTTTGGAAAATGCTATTGGTTATAAATTGCATATGGCTTTTCCTGTAATCTCTGCTAACGTAAGACACGTGTCTTATGTTCATGTTCTAAGCAGAATAAGTAATAATAATAATAACAACAACAACAACAACAACAACAATAAACTTGGAAAGAACCTTGGAGGTCATCTAGTCCAACCCCCTGCTTAGGCAGGAAACCCTATACCATTTCAGACAAATGGCTGTCCAGTCTCTTCTTAAAAACTTCCAGTGTTGGAGCATTCACAGATTTCTCCTTAGTTCTAGGTTGCTTCTCTCTTTGATGAGTTTCCATCTATTGCTTCTTGTCCTGCCTTCAGATGCTTTGGAGAATAGCTTGACTCCCTCTTCTTTGTGGCAACCCCTGAAATACTGGTACACTGCTATCATGTCACCACTCGTCCTTCTCTTCATTAAACTAGACATACCCAATTCCAGCAGCCGTTCCTTATATGCTTTAGCATCCAGTCCCCTAATCATCTTTGTTGCTCTTCTTTATATTCTTTCTAGAGTCTCAACATCTTTTTTACATCATGGTGACCAAAACTAGATGCAGTATTCCAAGTGTGGCCTTACCAAGGCATTGTAAAGTGGTATTAACATTTCATGTGATCTTGATTCTATCCCTCTGTTAATGCAGCCTAGCACTGTGCTGGCTTTTTTTGGCAGCTGCAGCAGACTGCTGGCTCATATTTAAGTGATTGTCCACTAGGACTCCGAGATCCCTCTTGCAGTTGCTACTATTTTTTTTTAAACAAATTCTATTGTTTTTTTAATTCTTAGAACAAAGTGCTCAAGACACACTGTGGTGCTGGGGTAATCAAACATCCAGAAATAAAACCATATATGAATAACTAAATCAATACATCAAATATTCCCTCTCTATTTCTCTCAAACAGCTTAATATATTTAAGATAACCCATTTCTAATCTAAATTTCTATTAGTCCTAAACCTGTTTTGGAGCTTTATAAATTTACAATTACCATAATCAAATTTAACTTTAAATAAACACATTATCAATTCAGGTATCCCTTCCAGGTATATTCTAGTTCCTTAATTTTAACACAAGTCTTGTTTATTTCTTCTTCCACCAATATCTCCTAATTAGAATAAAATATTAGTCTACCCTATACATATCTAATCCATCAATCCATCAATCTCTTTAAGATAACAAAATAATATCAAATCTTAAATCATTTCAATCCATTGGACGAGATTCAAATATCATCCAGTTAATTATCACACCTAATAACATCCATATTATCAAACAAAAACATCATCTTACTAAATTAACATTCAATTAATTATTAAGTCAATCCAGATCTAAAACACCTCTTCAATTTTCTTCATTCCATTACATAATAGTTTTCATACAAATAAACCTATTATTCCAAAAATACATTCTTAATCTATTTAATATATATATTCTAATAATCACCCATTTTTCTCTTACTTCTAACTCTAAATCTTAATCCTTAAATCAATCCATAATTCTACATTACATATAATTTTAAATTTCTCTTTTCAGTCTTATTCTTGCCTTCTTTTTGTGCCAGGCAGGTTTCCATAACAAAACTTCCCTTTCAGCCGATAGGTCTTTATCTGTTGCTTATAATATCATTTGAAACAGTAAAAAAACATCCTGTCCTCTGCATTGGGCATCTATTTCTCTTATCCTTAAAGCCTCGTTGCTTTAAAGGTTCAAATCTCAGTCTTTGATTTTTCTGATCCTCGAAGATATAGGTGAAATGCTTGTAAGGTAAAGTAAATTCCTCTTTAATCTCAATTATTTCCTCTTCTAGTATGTTTTGGTTTATAGAATGGTCAGATATAGTCTGAAAGTCAGTTTGAAGGTTTGGAATAGAGTTTCTGGCTCTTAATTCTGTAGTAATCTCTTTCATTGTAGCACATATTTCTTCAGTAGCCTCATAAATCTTTTCCAATATAAGTTTACAGTTTAATTGTAAGATTTCTCTATTTTAATAGTAGTTGAAGAGAATCCTTTTTTTCTTTTTAGTGGAGGCTGTAATTAATAAAAGTTAAGCAATTTCCACCCCCACAATTCCCACAGCTGTATCTGCTTATCTTTTCTCTTCAAGAGTAGTTTGAAGGTTGAGTCCATCTCATCTCCAAACAATAATCAACAGTTGCAATGTTCACTTTTTGCCACTAGATGTCCTCAGTAGATTAAAACATCTTTTCCAGACACCATCCCCCCCACCCTTTTTCTATCTTTTAAAGGAAAAGGTGGAAAAAGAAATAATCTTTCAGTGTAAAATAATAGTACAGCTCTTAGAAAAGAGTTTTTTTCTATTCCCCAAAGTAAATGAGAATAAAGTGTAGTCTTTAAAAATTTTTGTTCTATCCTTTTGTTCAACGCCTTTCTTCCCACACATACAAAAGCTGCTTTTTCAAGAGAGGGAAATAATTCCAACAAAGCTTTTACAGGCAAAAAAAAAAACAAAAAACAGAATAGGGTGAAAAGAGGAGTAGAAGGGGTCTCATCTATATCATCCACGGTGGGTCTATTATGCTTAGATGTAGTTGTGACTTTTGGCTGGTGCAGCAGGGTAATCGGCCATCTTGCTGGACGATCTTTGCTCCGTCGGCCCTAAGGACATAGCTGGAGCCACGAGAGAAGCTGCCGCTCTCCCGCAGTCACCAGCAAGCCTCCTCCTCGGTGGTTGCCCCTCCAGAGCGACTTTCGACCCACTAAGGGGTCTACCGGCAAAGAAAACCCGGCCGGTGTGGAGACGAGTCTCCAGACACAATCGGCATCGCTGTGTACAGGAACCAAAAGTCCTTGCAATTGCTACTATTGAGCAAGGTATCACCTATACTATACCTGTGCATTTGGTTTTCCTTGCCTAAATGTAGAACCTTACTTTTTTCACCATTGAATTTCATTTTGTTGGATAGCGCCCAATGTTGAAGTCTGTCAAGACCCTTCTGTACCTTAAGCCTATCTTCTGGAGTGTTGGCTATTCATGCCAGCTTGGTGTTATAGATATTATATCGTGTTGTCCAGATTAGCATTTTATTGTGGAAAACAAAAGTCAGTTATGTATCTCAATAAAGAAACACATTGTTCACACAGTCCTCAACATACAACCGCAATGGAGCCTGTCCATGACATGTTATGACTGTCATGTGACTGACCCGATTGTATGTCATTTTTGTGGCAGTCATTGAGCAAACACCATGGTCAGGAATTGCACCAGTGGTTTGCTGTGGGCATGGTTTTGCCAAAATTGAAGTACCAGTTTTCAGCAAAAACTATCGCTAAACAATAATGTCACCATGGGATGCTGCAAATGGCTATAAACATGGCTGTGTTTTTAGGTGCCTGAAGTTTATCAGGTGATCATGGAAGGACCCCTATTGGTAGAATTCCAAATTTGGGTCATAAGTCCTTTTTTTGGGTTAGTCATTGAATGGTCACTAAGCAACCAGTAGTAAATTGAGGACTACATGTAGTGGTACAAAGGAAAAAGGATTTTGCTACCACTAGGCATTAGATCCTGATTCCCTTTTCTTAACTCTATTCTCAATAAATATCTTAAAACTAATTTTTACTTTTGCTAATATAAAACCGTATGTTTTTGCTTTACTTCTGCTTGTGTAATACTGGACATAGAGTCAAATAATGTTATAATTATCAATGGCAGGAGCTCATTTTTAGGCTTACATTTTGATAATATAATTAAACATTTGTCTTATGTATCTCCCTTTGCAAGAGCAACCGGTGTTTTTTTCATCTTTATCATACATTCCTCCTCCTCCTTCATCTTTCAGAGTGCCTTATACAGCCTGATTATAAGTATTTAGATGAACTTAAAAGCTCACATCTTTTTAATTACTTAATTACTTTAATTACAATAAGGCATTGGTATATTGTAGTCTTCAGTTCAAGGCAAAATAATTTTTGTTATTTATTGAACTTGATTCCACTGATCAGTAGATGGCAGTATGAACTTGGATAGGAGCTTACTGTGGAAACTAGAAAATTGTAGTTCTTCCTGTACAACACACTACAGCTGCTTTTGTTTGCTTTCAGGCAGCAAGATAAAAACGACTCAGGGGCCTCCTTTAATTTCACTTTAACTTAAGTGAATTTTCATTTTATATAGTTCATTTAAGAAAATGCTTAACGGTTGGTGTAAAGCTTGAAGTACGTCTCAGCATTTATTTTTAGAACCCTTTAATCTGTGAAGTATGATGATGAGCTTACGATGGGGCATTAGCAGATGTTCTGATTTAATTATCATAAACTTTTCTGATAATTGTTATATCAGTATTTATTCCCTAGCTTTGCCACACAAAATAGTCCTCCTATTGGTCTTAGGGTAAATGAACGTAATATAATTTCTAAAGTTATGATCAGTGAAGTATATAAATGGACAGGAAGTCAAAATGTTTGTATAAATGTCCTAGTTTCACATGAGTTCCTACGAATTACATTGAAAAATAGTGCTAAAAATCCTTCAGAGAATAGGGAACACAATATGCCACAATTTTGACCCAAGTCTTTTAGCAGTCTGAGTCAATTTTGAGATAGTTATAAGGGGAGAAATGGCTTAACTGGCTTAACTTAATTGACCTACTGAATGCACGGTAAAAATAATATTTTTGAAGTGCGTTGAGCTGTCAGAATTTACTTACAGAAGTTTATAATTCTTCTCTAGTAATAGAAAGAAAAGGGGCTCTGCAAATATTTCTGGGTATAGCTTTGTATAACAGGGGTCCCCAACCTATGGGCCGCAGCTTACTAGTGGGCTGTGGGGGGTTTGCAACTGGGCCATAGAAATGGCTGGTGAGTGCCTGTGTACGCAACACATCCTCATTTGTGTGAGGGGTGGGCAAGAGTGGCAGGCATACGCACATGCTGCTCGTGCACATTGAGCTGTATGTGTGTGTTTGCTGACTGCTTGCTCAAACCATCACCCCCCCTCGTGGTCCGCAAAGCCGAAACATTGGGGAACTCTGCTTTATAAAGTGTAGATAGTATTATTTAGATGGTATGGAGCTCGGGAGACAAAGTGGGAATACTGAAAATTTAAACTGGTGATCATGTAGATTTTGGCAGCAAGGCAGTTGTAGGAAGACAGCCGTGTTAGTCTACGGTGGCAAAAAAAAAAAAATAATAATCAAGAATTTGCTAGCATCTTTTCCAACTAAGGAATTTTGTTAAAAAGCATAAGCTTTTGTGAACTGCAGCTCACTGTCCCAGATGAGCTCACAAAAACCTACAAGTAGTCTTTGGCTTATGCCCACTTATTCAGGGACAATTCAAAATTATGGTGGACTTATTATTGGTCCTTGAAGTTTAGGCTGTTGCAGTGTCCCTGTAGTGATGTGAACACAATCCAGGCAGAGAGTGACCCCCCCCATGGGCTTCTGACAAGCAAAGTTGATGAGGAAGCCAGCAGGAAAGTTGCAAGTTGCCCCAGTAAGTTGCTTCCACTGCTTTTCCCCCACTATGGAGTATGACATCCCAGGTATCGTATACTCTGTGCACCAGCAGCTCTACAATGCTCTGCCCTAGCATGGCTTCCCCTGACCCATCTGTGGCCCCCACTGACTCCCCATTCTCACTAGTGCTCCTCCATGGTACTCCCTATAGCAGGAGTTCCCAACTTGCATCCCCTGGGAGTGCGAGACAATATTCCAGGGAGTGCAAAAATTTGGTTTAGAAGTTTCAAAATTATAGTGCACATACATAATTCATTATTTCGAACTTTTGTAAGGGGTGCGAGAATATATCAGAAGCGTTCTAGGGGTGCGGAGTATAGAAAAGGTTGGGAGTCGCTGCCCTACAGCATTTGTACATTCCTGCCTACCCTCTACCCAAGACTCCTGCCTCTTCCTGCATAGCTTTGGCTTACAATGGCAACTGGAGCTAAAGGGCTGGCTTGTCAGTAAGCAATGCAGTCACACGATATTATGGTGTAAGTCCCGTTTCTTACCTTAACTTGTTTAATTCAGAAGCTGTTTTAGGGTGCTGAATTTTTTTTTTATTTTGAACATCTGCATTCTGCTCTCCAAAACAAATATTTTCTCAGCGTGGCTTGGAACCACAATAAACTAAATGAGAAGCTGCAACATAACACAATAAAACAAAAACTAATTAAAATATTTAAAACAGTCATAAAACAGCAGAAACAAGTTTAATTAAACAGCATCATTAAAAGTCAACATTGTGAGGTCTGGGAGAATAAAATATTATTTGTCTGGCACCAAAGAGAATAAAATTATAACCCTACTAAATTGACAGTTTAATGGGAAAAGACATACTAGTTACTTTAAAGCAGTTTGGAAAAGTAAAGATAAAGCGGCAAAGATGCCCTCAGTTTTAACTTGAATCTTGAGGTGGCCGTGTTGTTTCCTCCATGACAGAATGGAAGTGGGTCTGCCAATACTTTCTCTGTCTAGCCCACAGCCTTGAGATTGCCTAGTGGTCACCATCTAAATCAGGGGGTAGTCAACCTTGGCTCTTTTATGACTTGTGGACTTCAACTCCCAGAATTCCTGAGCCAGCTGGCTCAGGAATTCTGGGAGTTGAAGTCCACGAGTCATAAAAGAGCCAAGGTTGACTACCCCTGATCTAAATGCTAACAAGTCTGACTCTGCTTAACCTCTGAATTAAGAACTGGTTAAATAGCAACTGAGGCTTGAAGAGTGAGACTAAGAGTGAGGGGTAGGCAACCTTGGCTGTTTTATGACTTGTGGACTTCAATTCCCAGAATTCCTGAGGTATTCGTTACTCAAGGTTCCGGTAAGGATGGTTGACAATTAACTTGTCTAAGGGTCTATGAAGGTAAAGATACGGTGTTCATAAAACAGTAAAGAGCAACCTCAAGATGTTGCACCCCACTATTCCCTCTAGATTCAGTAGCCCCATCTTTTAATCTCCCCAAATTTTCTCAATATATCCATTTATTTCCACCACATATATGAGCAAATTTTGCAAGGCTTTGCTCCAGGCACTTGTTTTATTAATTAATGTATACATGCATAGTTATTTTTATTCTCCCTTATTTTTTATTTTATTTTTGAAGACGCCTATGAGACATATATGGGGTTCAAAAATATTTTTAAAAATCAAGATGATGCTGGTGGCTGTCACTGCAGCAGGCCAGTTTCTCGTTTTATTTTCAATTAAAATAATGTTTAAGACAAAATCAAATTGAACAGAGTTCTGGTCAATGCCATGAAGTATTTCGGTGAGGAAATTAGCTCCCGCGAGTCCTTTTGTTTTAATTTACAGGACTTATATGGCTGCCTGTCTCATATAATGATTCTGCTCTGGCTATTTGTTTCATATTGTTCAATCCACTGCAAAACAAGATTTGCCATTTTATTAAGCAGTAATATCTTAAAAATAACCTGAACTATGCCTGTACTGTGAAATATTCCCTAGGGATTCAGGATATTCTTTGCCAAACAAAACCCATATTTCATTCAACTTTGTCACATCCTGGATCAATATATACCGATTGGATTATGTTTTAACTATTTGGAATATATTGGAAACTCGACAGTCTGGAAACCAAACAGCTGCCAAGAAGTTTTCAGTAATAATGTTTTGCCATCTCCAAAAACCTGAATTTACTTTTTTCATAGCAACTTCTGGTTAGCTATTGCATAGATTACACCAGGGCTTTTCAACCTTTTCACCCATTGTACCACTTTTAGGATATGGCAACATCCGAGTTGGTGTCAAAAACTTGATGACCCCCCCCCAAAAGGAAAAAAGTGATAAAGTACAGGTAGTTCTCAACTTACAACAGTTCGCTTAGTGACTGTTTGAAGTTACAATGGCACTGAAAAAAGTGCCCCCCAAGCCACAGCCGAGCAAGACATCTGTCTGCCCGCCTGGCCACACTCTTCCTCCTGTCTGAGGTTTTCATTGTTGTGAGCATTTCTGTTGAGAATTGGCAGCAGGGGTGGGGTGGGGGTGTGTTTGGTTTTTATTCCCCCCCTCAGCTGGGTGGTTGCAACAGATTTTGGTCACTTCACATGACCCTGGAACACTGTGACCATCATAAATATGAATCAGTTGCTAAGCATCTGAATGTAAATCACAAAACCCTGGAGATGCTGCAACATTCCAGCTGATCGGCGCTTCTTCTGGGATCAGCAGAAGCGTCAGGATCAGCGCCGAGCTCCAGCTGATTGGTGCTTCTTCAGGGCTCAGCAGAAGCACCAGGATCAGCGCCGAGCTCCAGCTGGAGCCTGGTGCTGATCCTGGTGCTTCCACTGAGCCCTGACAGCCCTGCAGCTCCAGCCATCTCTCGCTCAGGCTTGTGTGGTGCTGCCATCGGTTCAGTTCATTCCCCTCCTCCGCTACCACTTTTCTAGGATGGTTGTGTACCACCTGCCAATGTAGCACAGGTAGTACCCGTACCACTGGTTGAAAAGCCCTGGATTACACCTTATTAAAAATGCAGGTGATGTTCATGATGATAATCTGGATTATATCAAAGTTGCTGGGAAAGATCTAAGATCATTAAGGTATTTTCTCACTTCTGTTAGATTAGAACATACAGACAGAATATTTTAGATAGTTGTCTGAAAACAATTTCCTTATTTCTGTTTATATTCTTGTAAATCCACATTAGTGATTTTGGTTAAATTTTGTCATATTCATACCATTGCAGAAGGAACAGAAAATACTTTCATTTTGATAAGATTCCTGCTGCAATCTTTTCCAAAGACATTATTCTTCCTTGTTAAAAGAATATAGAAAAAAATTGGTGGTTACACTCACATTGGTTTTTATTTCTATTTTGTTACTGAAAAGTAGCTTAAATACAGCCCAGGGCTGTATCTTAAGTATAACAATGCCTGCAGGGAAATGCACTCTTTCCATTTGCTGGAAAGTTGCTCTTTTGCAGGAATGAACTGCTGAGTCAGTGATGAAGATGGATGACAGACTAACTTTGGAAAAGAAGGATGCTTACAATTTCTGCTGATTTCTTCCTATTTTATGATTAATAAAGTTGAGAAATGACTGCCTTGACAGCTACCTAAATCTGAAGGACAGGTTTGTTTGACTGAAAATGGGGCTTTTCCAAGACTCTTCTTTAGCTATGGAACACCCTACTAGATAGATGGTAATCCCTGTCTTATCTTCTACAACTTAATATGGGTAATCTTCACAGAGCGACCACAGTTGGGTCTGGCAACTTCATCACTAAGTGACTGGTATTAAGAAAAACATCACAAAACCACAACAGACTTATGTTGTCAATTTCACATTGATAAGAGAATCACCCAGAGACTTTAAGAGAGGGGTCCCCAACCCCAGTCCGTGGTATGGCAGCAACAGGCCCACACAAACAAGCAGAGCCCCATATGTGAGATGCAGGCAGCATACAAAACCACGCCCCTTCCGGTCCACAAAAAAACCTCTCCCCACGGAACCGGTCCCTGGTCCCAAAAGGTTGGGGACCTCTGCTTTAAGACAATGTGATTCCAACTTACAACTTTACTGCCAGAGTCTCCATTAACTGTCAGAAGCTGGCTGTGAAGCACACAAATGCCAATCGTGACTATTGGGTGCTGTGATGATAATAAATGCCCACCAGTTGCAAAATGCCTTGGATTTCAGTCGTGACTGAGGGACACTGTAACAGTCGTAAGAGGACTGGTTGTAAAAGTTGCCTTTTCAATGCCATTGAAACTTTGAATGGTCACTAAACAGGGCAGTTGTTTAGGCCTATTGAAGCTTTGCTTCATAAAGTTCTTAAAGTTTCATATTTTCTATAATTCCTTGAAATTGGCCATATTTTATCCTTATATTCTGGTTTTACTATGATGTCTTACATCATTGGAAACCATCTTCAGTCTGTATAAATATTAAAAGATATTATAAATAAGCGAAGCAGCCCTGGGAAATTTTCAGACTAACAGCAAATTGGTAATTGATACATTCAATCTGATCAGTGTATAAATTAATGTGATACTAGGTAACTGTTAATAATGATCTAGTTTTTCTACCATGTATTGTATCTTTGTAAATTTTTGTCACAGTTTTCAGTACTGAAAATTGAAATATATATTTTCATCCTAGGCACTAATACATTAGGGCAGACATATCAAACTCGCTACGTCACGTGACATTGTGCAATGTATCGAAGCTTTTTCGCCATTGCTGGCAATGGGGTGGGCGTGGTTTTCCGACAACACGTCTGGCTCGCAGGCCGGCAGTTTGACACCCCTGCATTAGGGTGATTTAATGGAATGGATTGTTACTATGTGTTAATTTTTATACTTCATATAAATTGTGTAAAATGCACTTTTTCACTGTATTTTTACTAAATACAGAACATTTGCTAAGCTGTTGTATTTAGTGCTATATAAAAAAGCAAAAATATAAACTAAGTCAGTTACTAGAAGCAATAACTTGGGAACCAACCGTTGTTGATGCTTATTGTCATAATCTGATTAATTACCTGATTTTAATGGAACAATTTTGGAAAAAGGGTATTTAAACCTTTTGATCTGGGCAAGAAATAGACAATTTCCCCATTCTCAGTTTAGTAATCATTACCTGACTAAATTAAGTCTGTTTATGGAAATAGTATCAATTTGGAAGGATGAGAAAAACAATTTATTTTTGAAATTTGGCAATTTTATGCTGGCTGGGAAATTTTGGGAGTTGAAGTCCACACATCTTAAAAGTTGCCAAGTTTGAAAAACACTGGTATAAATAAAATAACAGAATAGAGCCAGACTGAATTTCCATCACTCTGAAGCTGTGCTCTGCTAGTTCCCATTCCCCAGGACCATACTTGGAAGAATCCCAGATTCCCACTGGTTTAATTTTAATGGATTAAGGCGGAATATAATCTGAAAATGGAGTATACCAATAGTTATGCCAAAGTGTTGAAAAGAAGACTGCAAAATAGTTTTCATAATCAATAACCACTTTGCCCCTGTGGCTGGCATAATCTTCATTGAGAAAATATCCAGGGGTTAGGAATGACAGCCCCAAATGTATCTTCAGAATTCTCTTTCCCAAATGATCAGTGAAATATTGTCACCAATGAATCTCTGTTGGCCGAACTTTCAGTGGTATGCTGTGGCAGCTGTGAGGCCTCCATACCATGCTGCCAGGAAAGATAATTTTCCAATACCTAAAAACTCTTTGAAATTTAACACTTCTGCAAAATTCTAGTCTTCTTTTACCTTAGTTTCCATTTTTATTGTGGTGTGTAAAAGAACATCTAAAAATAATGTATCAACATGTATTTTATTTTCCTTTGAACAACAGTACATAATTATAGAATTGTTTTCATACACAGAGAAGTCATTTTGTTGCCTCTTTTCTCGATGTAAAACAGCACAGTAATCTTTACACAGTTGTAAGGTCCCCCCCCCCTTTTTTTCTCTTTACACAACTTTCTCCAATGGAAGCAAATTGCAACAACGTATCGATGCTGGTATATTACATCTACTTACATTATTTAAGAACAGTAAATGGGAGAAAAATAAGTTATTTAAATATACAGAAAGTGCAACTTTTGTTAGTTGTTACATAGTTTGCTTATTTTTTTTTTATTCCCAAAGAAATTGCATTTAGGGTTTAGTATGGAAAAAGTGTGTGGCTTAAAAATAATACAATACATATGTACAGCTATGACTTGGTGAATTGACCTTTATTGCTGCACTACAGTTTGCATAAATAAGATTAATGAGGAGTTGTGCTCTGATATCTTTATTTACAGCATTACCACTTGCACCCAAAGGCAAACTTATAATTAGAACAATTCTCAGGAGGCCCGTGAAGCATGTCTTGCTGCCTCTTTGATTAACTGCTGGTTAAAAACCATCCTCCATGGATATTAAAATGGCCCTACCTGTCTGTAGAAGATCAATACAAGAGTCTAGCTTAATGTTAACAGCTTCCAACCTAGGGCTCCTTCTATCACCTAGACCTCCTCTGCAACATGGAAATACTAAATGATTTAACACTTTTCCAAAATCAATATGAATACAAGGGAAATGGTCAGCAGTTGCGTCGGTTGTATACTATAAAGGATATGTAATTTTTATACCTTAAGGATTGTGTATATGTTTGTGTGTGTGTGAAACAAAAGAATAAACAATACATTTAAATTATTTTTAAACAGTATATAGTAATATCAACAGAACCAGCACTGGATTTGTGCACGTCTGATCTCAGTTTAACAATTTGTTTCCGTCCTAATGAATATACTTCTTGAGATGTATAAAATATTTTTTTTTCATTCTGTAATTCTGTAAAATATGAAACCTTAGTGGCATTGTTTGTATCCTGACATATTACTGTGACTGACTTCCAGCTTCCACTGGATCTAAACCATTTCTGGTAATATTTTTTTTAGAAAAATCAACTTCTATAATATATTACAAATAAATGAAAATTCCAGCTAATCTTACAAGCTTATAACCACACAATCTACATGCAGAGCACATCTCTCTGCATATATAGTCATCCATTAATTTAATTAAAAAGTAATAAATTTGTACATGAGAAGAAATGTTTACCACAGTCTTTTTTTTCCTTTAATGAGTAGAAATCTTTTAATCACTTTTGTGCTTGTCAAAATAAACTAATAAAATAGTGAAGGTTGGAATGGTTTTAGTAAAATTCCTCAAATACCTGATATCTTAAAGAAAGTAAAAGGAGAAAGGTGCCTGATGAGAAAGAGTTCTTGGAAAGGCAAAATTATGCTTGGCAGAAATGTTCTTAGCTGAATATTGCATTTTTTGAAGTTGTAAAAATGATTTCTTTTTTAGAGGTAAAGCAATGGGAGGCACAGCGAGGTGATGAGAGACTACGTGAAATTAGACTTCATGTTCCCAGGCTCAGACTGAGTCCATTATATCTTCACACTATTGGGGCATTACTTATCCTGAAAAGCCTTATTATAGCTAATTAGTAGTTAGTAGGTACTACTAGACAATCGATGTGTCAAACTTATTTGGTATATAATGTGTCCAATCATGTACAAAAATAAAGTTTATCTATATTCACAGAAACAAGGAAGAGATTTTACATTGTATAGTTTAATAGTTTTAGTACACAAGAACATGGTACCACAAAGGGGAAAAAAAACAAAAACAAAATCAGTTTGCTCCAGCAATCCATTCTAATAAAACATTTCAATATCTAATAATATACATGTTTAGCTACTCTTACACGAATTATAGCTTGAGAGTTCCCTCTCCCCTCCCCCCCCCAAATCTCACCGAAATAGAATTCTTTTTCTGAATCTCTGGATGATGATATTTTGCTTATTCAGCCAGTTGGGTTTTCTTTGGGGCAGAAGGAACAACCCATGTGTCCCACTGATATGGTCAGGATACCAAGTCGAAGCTGCAGCAAACCGAACGACAATGCATCAAAGTACACAAAATTGCAATTAACATGGAAAAGCATTTTTATCATATTTATATATATCTATGTACATACAAAAGGCAAAATATCTTTCAGCCTTTTAGTAATGCCAGCAAACATTGACAGCTATAAACATCTTGTTAGCCTGAGAACTAAAGTCTGCAATTTCAAAAAACAGCAACTTTATACAAGGAGATGTTGTGAGATATAGGAAATCTTTAAAATAAGCTGTTGCTAAATTAAAACTGCAACAATGAAAGATCTTATAAATCTGGAGGCTGGTAAGTAAATTGCTCAAAAAGCATTTTAAGGCAAATTAAAACTGGCTGCTAAATAGAACTTTTAAAAATTACTTTTATTCTAAAGGAATAAAAGCTTTAAAAAAATGGGTAAGTTGCAATAAAGATCAGCTGAAAAGTATACCAAATTCGGAACTCTGACCTAGCTACTGTCAGATGGAAATCTGTGCCCATCACTTGGTCCATGCCTCATCATCTGTTTATGGAGAAATTTGAAAGTGTTCCTCAACTCTGACCTCCAGTTCCACTTTCTAGGATATTATATTGGGAAGGTTGAGCTTTATTAATATATTTTATATAAATAGCTGAAATGGAAAGGATGTGGAAGGAACCTCTATGAGAGATTTACTCCTTAATACATTTGTTGTGATTATATTTTTCCTCAGTAGGATATATAAATTTAAATTAAAAATCCTTAATGGTCAGTTAGCTAGGCTTTAGCCTTTGAATAGAACCAAAGTATCTAGAGATCTACGATTTGCTACCTTCCCCCCACAAACTTAAGATATTTGCTGTTGAATTTTCAAGAATGTAGAAAGATCCCTTTTTTTCTAATGGCCAAAAGCAATGCTAAGAGTCCTTAGCAAACTAAAACTATTGGTTGTGCCTTTTCTTTTGAGGAAAAAACAGGTCATACCACTTCCCTATTGCGGACAGCTGATACTACGGTTTTATATGCAGGGATGAAACTGCAAAGAACTCCAGCTTTCTCCAGGACCAGATCTGCCCTTTCTGGAGCAATTAGTGATGAAATAGCTTTTAAAAGACATGATAGGTATTCCAACAGAAAAATACTATATTCCGGAATGGGTTAAATTGTCTCTGGGTTCAGAAGTCTTGCTGCTGCTAAAAGCTTGCTTATGTGCCTTTCTTCAGTGATGCCAGCCTCATGAAGTGAAGTCTGTGACAGAGAAGGCACTTTACTTAAGTCATTGATTCCTGCAGCTCTGAGAGAGACTGAGTACATTGGGAGGCCAACAGAAACTAGCCAATCAGTTATGGAAGAGATATTTCCAGGCGATACAGGTTTTCGGCAAATTTCAGTGAGGCCGCCACTTGGAATCTGTAGCAAAAGAAAAGATAATTCAAGCTATTGTTTGGCCTTTTTCCTAATCTGAAAAAAACAAAAGCAACATCAATTTGTTCCACGTATAAAGAAACTGCTGGGATTCTTGAATTCCATCTGAGAATGTGAGAACATACGTTTTTCCCTTGGGGAAATGGTATGGTGAGAACGCTAAATTAATTATTCTTTGAATAATTATTTCAGAGTTCTTTGTCGTGACCTAAGTAATGCAGTCCTTAAACTGAATAATGCATCCAAATTCTTGTATACTTATAATAGCAATAGCACTTAGACCAGTGTTTCTCAACCTTGACAATTTTAAGGCATGTGGACTTCAACTCCCAGAATTCCACAGCCAGCAATGCTGGCTGTGGAATTCTGGGAGTTGAAGTCCACATGCTTTAAAATTGTCAAGGTTGAGAAACACTGACTTAGACTTACATACCACTCCATGGTGCTTTACAGCCCTCTCTCTAAGCAGTTTACAGAGTCAGCATATTGCCCCCAACAATCTGGGTCGTCATTTTACTGATCTCGTAAGGATGGAAGGCTGAGTCACCACTGAGCCGTGATGGCTCAATGGTTACTTCAGCAGGCTACTTCTGCTGACTGCTGGTTATCAGCAGTTTGGCAATTCAATTCTCATCGGCTCAAGGTTGCTGACTCTGTAAACTGCTTAAAGAAGGCTGCAAAGTACTGGGAAAGCAGTATATAAATCTAAGTGTATTGTGATTGAGCCGGTGAGAATCGAACTGCTGGCAGTCAGCAGAATTAGCCTGCCATACTGCATTCTAATCGCTGCGCCACCAAGGCTCTTAGTAAAGAGTCACCTGGAATTTCACACTAAATGGTCATCTGCTTCTTGCCAACTTGCGGAAGCAGCAAGTTAAAACAAGAGAAAACATCAAGAAGTCTTTAAAGGCAAAGATGCCAGTGATACACTGGGAACAATTTCTGTGCTGCTAACACAGGGCTTGTAGAGGAGACCGATAGGTAGCGTGTAATCAAAGATTCCACCATCTATCAAGGAAAATGAGATAGTTGCCAGTTGCCAGAAAATGAGATAGTTGCCAGATAGTTGCTTGTTCTATCATTCCTTCCATGGCACTGCAAAGGTTGAATATTATCACCATTGCCAAAAAAAACAAGGAATAGTCTAGTTTTATATGCGAGCAGTTTTTTTTTTAAAAAAACAAACAAACATGAAAAGGTAAGCTGCATTTTTAAATATACAACCTATTCAAGGTTTTCCCAACCTGCAATTCAAAGTGGCAAAACATCAAAAGGACTCAGTTTTTTCTTTGCTTTTGTCAGAGGCCTTTGAACTTGCCACAGGGATTTAATGCTGACTTACCGCCATACGGTGCTGCTTTCTCAGCTGCTTCACTCGTACTTGGTCCAGGTTTGTAGCAACATCCTTTTCAGGCTGATCTAGGTCTTCAGCATATCTTTGCACCAAAGGTTCAGGAATCCCACAACGGCCGTGCTGCAGATGTCCAGATGAAAATTCAAGTTATAATGAAATAAGCAAAATTCTATGTTCCTTCTATACCAGGGGTCCTCAATTTTAGCAACTTTTAAGACTTGTAGATTACAACTCCTAGAATTCCTCAGCCAGCTTTGCTGGCTGAGGAATTCTGGGAGTTGAAGTCCACAAGTCTTAAAGTTGCCAAGGTTGAGGACCCCTGTTCTATACTAAGTTCCTTCAGATATTGAGTAATGGTTCCTTAAGAAATTATAAGAAGTTTAACTTGGCAGCTATCCTTTCCATATACACATCTATATTTATGACTTGATTTTATTTCAGTCATTGTACAAGGGTTTTCTATAAACTGATAGTAAATCTATTTCTTAAGAATGTATATGGAGATTCTCAATCATTCAGGTCAAGGTTGTCCCAAAGGTGCCTTTCAAAAGACAATTGGACTTTCTTGGCTTCCTCCCCCCCTCCCCGAAATGAAGATGCTTCTTGGATGAAAAGTGAAATGTTTTCAAAGAAAAACCAAGAAAATCCAGTTGTTGTTTTTTTTTGAAAAGCATCTTTGGGGTATTCCTTAAGAAGCCTTAAAAATCACTATCCTAATCCATTGTTCTCCAAGTGTATTTCCCATACTTTCCAGGCAGACTGGTGTTATGAATGTTAAACTGAAAACATATGAAAGGCATTGTTGGAGGCTGGTCTTGAGGAGAACATTGGTCTACAGGGGCTCGACAAACAAAATCAAAGCAAGCAAGACTTTTAAAAAAGCAGGCTTCAGCATATACTTAACTTTGTCATTAAAATCAATGGATCTAAGATGTTATTGGAAAGCCAGTTTGGTGTAGTAGTTAAGGCAGAGGTCCCCAAGCTTTTGGGCACCAGGGACTGTTTCCATGGAGAAAGGTTTTTCCATGAACCGGGGAGTGCATGGTTTGTGTGCTGCCTGCATCCCGCGGATGGGGCTTTGCTCGCTTGTGCAGATCGGTTGCTGGTATGCTGCAGACTGGGACCGGGCCACGGACCGGGGGTTGGGGACCCCTGAGTTAAGGCATCAAACTATAACTGGGATAACTGAAAGTTCTAGTCCCACCAGAGGCACAGAGTCAACTGGGTGACCTTGAGACAATCACTCTCTCTCAACCTTATGAAGCGGGCAGGGGTAAAACACTTCTGCAATTTTGCCAAGAAAACAGCAGAAACTTGTCCTGGTAGCCATTAAGAGGTCAAAGCTGATTTGAAGACACCCCAAAAGAAAGGTCCCTAATTTTGCTTCATTAAGCCTATTCCAAGTAATATGTAAGTGAATATGATTTGTGGCTTTGACAAAGGCTTAATTTATATATTTATGGGCAGTGTAGATAGTGGCCTTTATTGGTAGGCCATTATGTACTGCCACATAGATAATATTCACTACATGGAATACACATCAGAGTTAGGATTTGCAACTTGATAATTACTAATTACTAATATTCAAAATGAAAACTTTTCAGTAGAACAGTGAAAATTGTTCAGTATAGTATATAGATCTACCAAATAGCTTACTATATTACCACTGGAACAGAGTATGCCTACTTATGATTACTAAAATACATGGATGCCACTGGGGTATGATAAAAGACATTCTTTTAGACTTATTCTTTTGTTATTAGAATTGATGGTCATTTTGTAATGGAAGAGGAATAGGAAAAAAGAAGAAATGATATTAATAAATGTTTATTGAATATGTTAAGGAAAAAGGCTATGGGGAGATTCCCGAAGTGTTAACTAGGTATTTAGATTAGAAATATGGAATATAGCAAGTGAAATAGTCAAACTTAACACAGGATATGGATTTATGGATTTATTTAGATGAAAGATTATTGAGGATTGTTATGATTGATTTAGTTGTATTGTAATATATCAATTTGAATATAATATGTCATTAGAGGGAAAAGAGAGGAGGTTTTTAATGACTTAATCTGAACTTTATGAGTATGACTTTGTTTTGTGGACAATTGATTGCCCAGCCACCGCGTTGTTTCTTAAGCACTTGTTTGTAAAATGAAAAAAACCAATAAAACTTGTTTAAAAAAATAAAAAATAAAAGACATTCTAAAGGTGAAAAGAATTGAAAAGGTATTCCAAAGAATTAACAATAGGAACATTTTAATTTTCTGGCACCTTATCAGAATAGGGCTCCTCTGTAAGATCAATATCTTCAGATTGCAGCTTGTTCTCTATCAACATTTCGAGATCCAGTCCTCTGTTACAGGATGTCTTCTTTACTGAAGAAGGATCTAGTTTTAACACATGTTGCTGGACACTAGGTGTTTCTGGAAGGTCAGACAACCAAGAAGGCCTCATGCTGGAAGGACTTTTGGGTTCCTGATCAGGAAATATTCTGCATGCAGTCAGTTCATGGGAACTGGAGGAAGCAGATAGGGTATTTTTTTTTGCTGGCAAAGACGGTACATCTGAACAAGAAAGAGTTGAGGGGAGATGACAGTGTCCATTAGAAATGCGCTCCCTGTTTTTTTTTGCAGGGACTGGCGGTGGCTGTGAAGATGCTTTGGGTTGCATTTTTGCTTCACTCGTGTCCTTCGGATCAGTTTCCACATTTTCCTTGTGGATAGAAGAATTAGCTCTTCCAAGATCAAGGGTGCTTTTTTTACAACTTTCAAAAGGAGTCCAGGTCATACCGTATGAAAGTGAAGATGTCCGAGCATCAGAGTTCTCAGACAAACGTTGAGGGAACATTCTTGTGGAAGGCATGGTTGCTGACAAGTGGAATTCCTTTCTCTTCCCCTTAGGGGCACCAGCAACCTCTTTTCTTTGATTAGCCATCAACAATTTTACCATCTGCCTACCACCTTCACAATCAGTTGACTTTTTTGATGAATCCAGAGGTGAAGCATCCACTGATTTTATACTATCAGTGCCAATATTTCCATGAAGATCTCCAAGAGAATGGGATCTCGGCCACATAGGCATATTTGGGGCTCTTTCTAAAATTTCCCAGCTCCGACAGATACCAGTTGGCAAACTTCTACCTTTCTTCTTGAACTCTACAGCTGCTGGCGGCTTGAGACGGTTTTTTGAGATTGGATGCACACAGCTGAACTGGGTTTTCTTTTCTTGCTGATAAGCTTCTGTTGATTTAATTAAGGGTAGATGTGGAAAATTCACCAGAGGGTTTCGATGGAAATCCTTAAAATTATATTCACTGACTAATTTTGAGGGCAGGAGACAAGGCTGTCGTATTTTAGCTGAAACAGAATGAAATAAACATTACAAGTTTAGAAAAGAAGTAGATTTTTGAAACAAATCAGCACCTGCTCCCTCCTTGCCCCCTAGGATACCCATGCATTATTATTTATCTTGATGTATACTGTATGCAGAGAAACAAAATTCTGAGGAATATGTGATATTACCTGTACAGATGAAGTTTGTCTACATTTTAAGCTTTAAATAACAATCGGATCAACGGTATATCAAAAGGGGCAGTTTAATACTTTCTTCCCCCAGCTCATTTGACATTTCCCAACTGAAATGGTTTTCTCAGGAGAAGAATTTTTGATTCCTCAACTGGAAGTTTCTCAGGGCTAGAGACCTGGAGGCACAGGCAAGTAAAACAAGACTCCTGCACTTGATAAAGCTTCTGCTCAATCATTCTAAGGCTACACAAATGGATGCAATAAATGTATTTATCTGGACTGTAGAAAAGGAGGAGATGGCAAAAACAGCCCCAAAAACACATCACTGAAAAGCTCCTGTAATCTTAAGTAAGCCCCACTTTTTATGTATTACTGTGATGCTCTGATTCAAATAGATCCCTGGCAAATATTACGTACCAATATGATTTTGGGTAAACCTAGAATAGGCTTCTCTCTATTATGCCATCCACTTCTTGTGCTGAAGCCTGTTTTTCAGAAAGAGAGGCATTCCATTTACAAAGGCTGAAAGAAGCTGTGATCACTGGGATAGCGCACAGCAGGTGCTTCTCACTTTACAGGCTGTCAGTGCTTCATTCTACTTGACATGCTGCAGTTTACATAAAAGGCTCCAGTAGGAGCTTAGCAACACAACGCTTTGAGCCAAGGAGGATGCCACGTGCATATCAAGTAAAGAAACCCTTCTCTGGAAAACAGTCTTTTTTCTTTCTCAAGGCTCTGAACAATTTCCTCAATCTATTGTAAGCAGATGAGTTCATTCTTTATCAGAAGCACTTCCTCATTTATGCTTTTGTACTAGTGGAGCAACTTCATTCAACACAGCTTGCATGCAGGAAAGGGGTGGAGTCCTTTATACTACATGGATATTTAAAAAAAAGCAATTACCAAAAACAAAGGTGAAAAATGAGAGCTCTATATACCCTGCAGGGAAACAGTCTGTCCAGAGAACCTTGGAAAGGTGCACAAGCCCCAGAATTAGTGTGTCTCCCCTAATTAGGTCAGCAACAATTGTTTTGTTAGACAATGAAAGCAGTGCCAAAATCGCCATTAAAAGAAATTCTGTTAAGTGCTGTTCCTAGAAACACAATCTGGTGTCCCTTTATAGAAGCTAATGAATTAGGCATGCAATTCAAATGAGCACAGCTGAGATTACCATTCTCCAGGTTTTCACTGCTTTCGTAGCAGCCTGAATCCCGGGGAGAACATCCACTGAGGTCTTGGCCATCTACCAGGAGCTTCTCCTGGGAGCCTGACTGGTCACTGTTACCTTGAGCAAAGAACAACAATGGCAAAACTAAGAAAGTGGCATTTGCCTGGATTGAAAACAATCTCTTTTCTATAAAGCAATCTGTAAGACAACTTAGGTTATAAATAAATGGTAGGGATACTTGCTTAAAAATATTGAGAAGTCAGTGAGAAAGAAGGGAGAAGACTAAGGAATTTTCAGCTATTGTCGCTAAGCAGTTTTGTGTAATATAGCTACTGCTGCGCAGGTTTGCAAATTCAACATATAAGGTCTGCAAAAAATATTCAGAGAGTTCCTCAGTCTTTCCACCCTGGAGTAGAGCATTCAGAGGCTGGAAAATTAATCGTCCTTCTCTGTGCTTCCTATGGATAAAGTGCTTCTGCTCATGCTACTACTATAACTAAATCAATGCAAATTAAGTTGAAAAACTAGGGACAGCATATTTCAGGTGCTAATGGGGACAACTGGGGATTCTTTTCCAGCCTAGAATATATTTAGGTCAGAGAAGCATCTCTGTGGTCTTCTTCTTGGGCAATCTTTACAAGCCCTAATTTGGCAGGTTCTCTAGTTATGAGCCACCTTATACTTTATGGAAATTTCCCAAAGCCCAGTGACATTTTTTTCTTATAAACCATTTGTGATTATTCCACATTGTCTCTCGCTCCCTGTAAGCCATGATTTTCAAGGCCTTTGAGGTTCACAGTTAGAATCTCCAGACTCCCAAGTAGGTAACATTCTTAGCTGTGCACTGGAAAAAAAAGACAATCTATCTCACTGTCATATTCCTGCAGGAGCTCCACAGCTGTCAAGAGAACTGCGCGGTGCTCTGGATCTCGAATGTTGAGCTCATCCAAATCTTCTTCCTCCAGGAGCTTGAAGGTATCTAAGTCTTCATAGCCATTAAACAGAAAGGTTGGCATGTGCTCCTGTGTCAAAGAGAGATGCTACTTTCAATTCTGTATATTTTGCAAAGTTTTTTTGTTTTCTGTTTCTAATGGTGCTATATTATAACTGATTTGTAAGTATGCAAGGAACATTTTGAGTCGTACCATTTCAGAGGCTATAAAAAGAATATGCAGTAGTACCGGTAAACCTATCCATAGTCATTCCTTCATTTCTCTCTCAACCAGAACAGATTTCCACTTTCTTTTTGACTGTGGATTTTATATTCTGTATTCCCTATAAAACTTCCTCTGCAACACAACTGTCACACACTTCAGTGCCAGTGTGAGATTTTCCTCACTGATGTGCCACATTGGCAGGTAGTCCATCTGATGAAAGAAGACGCATGGAGTGAAGTGGCTAAGAAGTTAATCCGTTAACTCCTTGAATTCTTCATTCAAGATATAATGCAGACTGTGTCATTCCAACTTGAAATAAACTCAGGTCACAGCCTTTACTGGCTTTCTGCAGTAATTTTTTTTTTTTTTAAAAAAATCAAATGGCAGCTAGTATCATGAATACAAATATTTCTTCCATCTATACCCTCCCCCAGTCATGAATCCCAGATGTGAATATTCTTGTAGTCTTCACCCTTTATTTTCCCCTCCCCCTTCTATCCTACTCCACTACTTCCTCTTCGGTTCTAAATTTATCTGAAATATAACCATTTTGTGCTATACACGGGTGCTTGCAATATTTAAAATGTATATCTCATGTCTACAGAAGCCTGATGCATACCAAGAATAAGACTTAGCTTTTGTTTGCATTTTGCCTTCCTCCGAGGCAGCACTTTCAATTCCTGAACTGTCTCAATATTTCCCCTTATCACAGTATTATCTGGAAGTTCTGACTCAATTAATGCAACTTGCTTAATTATCAAGTTTCTCTATCACTGGCACTAGGCCAGGGGTAGGCAACCTTGGCTCTTTTATGACTTGTGGACTTCAACTCCCAGAATTCCTGAGCCAGCCATGCTGAGGGGAAAGGGAGAGGTTTCCAAGCTGAGCCAAGCTGGCTCAGGAATTCTGGGAGTTGAAGTCCACGAGTCATAAAAGAGCCAAGGTTGCATACTCCTGGCCTAGGAGGCTCACCACTTAGAACAGGAGGATTTAGGACATGGGTAGGCAAACTTGGCTCTTTTATGACTCGTGGACTTCAACTCCCAGAATTCCTGAGCCAGCCATGCTAAGGGGAAAGGGAGAGGTTTCCAAGCTGAGCCGAGCTGGCTCAGGAATTCTGGGAGTTGAAGTCCACGAGTCATAAAAGAGCCAAAGTTGCCTATCCCTGGCATAGGCTAAACAAGCACTGTTGTGGGTGGCCACGTACTTTTTCCAGGAAAAAGCCTACTATTCCATCAGCCCTTTGATTTTAAAAAAATAATACTTAATGATATACTTACTACATTATTTATTCATACTGAGTGAAGATGAGTGTGGTTTTAAAATTGCAAGAAGATGAATGTGGTTTTAAAATTAGAGAAAAAAAGATACTTTGATAGCTGAAAATGCAAATAAAGTCTAATAGTGAAGATCAAGGAGAAGACTGAGTAAATGGAACTAAGATTAACTATAAATAAGACCCAAGCTAGTGGTAACTGGTACAGCAACCAGCCTTAGAACTGACAATGAAAATATTGAAACAGTGGATAGCTTCTCCCTTTCAAGATCAACTAAAAACAGTTGAAAGACCAGGAGTCAAGCAATAGATCACAGATTAGCCTTTCATAGAGTAGCAGTGAAGGCCTTGAGGAAAAAAAAAATCAGATGCTGGGATGCGGCTATATTTACAAAGACCAGAATTTTATTCTCTAAAAATAAAAGTTGAAATCAAGATTGACATCTTTTTAACTTTGGTATTGGAGAAGAGTCCTGATGAAACCAGTAATGGCCAATATGTCACTTGAGACTCAAATTATCATCCTTTGGACATATTATGCAAAAATCTGATTCTCTGTGGAAGGAAAGAGAAGAAGACAACCAGCAGCAAGATAAATGGACTCAGTCACAGTGGTGATGTGTACACTATTGGAAGACCAAATTGGAAACAAATTCTTGTGGAGAAAATCTATCTACACGTACTGTAGTTCTCGATTTAGGACTGTAACTTAGTTTGCAACGATCTTAGTAATTTGTAATGATTAATAAGCAGATCACCTTGCAATTGCATCGAATTTTACTACCTTTTTATGGTCATTAAGTAAATGCCGGTTGTTAAGTGAGCCCATTATTCATTATGAGACGGTTTTGGGTTTTTTTTGCTAGAAACTAGAAGTAAATGCTGGTTTCAGGCAAAAACTACAGGATGTTGCTGTAAATGGGGGCTGGTTACTGAGCACCCAAAATGTGTTTATGTCACATATTATCATCTTTGGTGGACATGTCCCAAAGCAAAAAAAAAAAAAGGTCAAAAATAGTTAGGTGGTTAGAGACAATGTTAAGAAAACACGTAGATTTTAAGTCGGAACTATTGCTTTTAGGTATAATCTCAGAAAAACATGAGAAAAAAATGTTTGTATTTAATGTTACGTGTATTTACAGCAGCAAGAATTGTATTTGCGCAGCATTGGAAAAATGAAGAAATACCAGCTGAAGAAGAGATAATTAAGAAAATTTTGGACTATGCAGAAATGGATAGGCTTACTTTGAAAATGAAAGGAAAAGAAGATACAGAATACTTCCAAGCATGGGATGTATTTTACCAATGGTTGGAAAAAGGGGGTAGAGATTAGGAATTTAATATGCATTATTAAGTTAAACATTTGGCCCCAACAACATGTTGTTTATTAAGCACTAACAAATTGTAAACATAAAAAAATAAAATATTTTAAAAAAACCAAAGCAAAATGTGTTTATGTGGCTTTAGGGATGGCGGCCATTAGGACTTTGAATCTGGATCAGGAGTAGCTTTTTCAGAGTCTGCTGTAACTTTAAACGGTTGCTAAGAGACTAGTCATAGGTCGGGGATTACCTGTATGTGATTGCTAAGAGTCAACATTAACTTGACAGCACACAATCAGTCAATTACATTAACTCTTCTTTCATTGGCAGTGGGCATCATCACACATGCTTTAGTTACATGTAAATATTGTTTGGCTGCAGCTAGTCTTGATTTTTCTAAAATACAGTCCAGTCTGGCCAAAAACAAATACAACCTATATTTTATTTAAACATCATGCATAATATGCTCCTATTTATTTGAAATATATATAAAAATATCCATTTTTTCCTCATTTTAACGTTTGACTGAATAAAATATATAAGAAGAGACAAAGTGACATTTGTTGCATACTAAGAGCAGTCTATCTTTTATGAAGAATTACCTTTCAAGGATGGTGATGAGGAAAAGAAGAAAAAAATGACGGTAGCCTGGGCCTGTTCCACCTGAGTGTGTTTTAGTTAGGGCAAGATTGCTGAGATACCTCTAGAGTGAGATAGTTGCACATATTATAGCTCAGAATGGAGACTATGGATTTATTTTAGACAGCTGCTATAATAAAAAAAAAAAAACATCTTTCTTGCCAGGAGCCCAGCTGTTAGCAATTGCTCTCTTCTATTCAAGTAGCTTTACTGGCAATAAAAAAAAATGTAAGAGAGCTTTGGGGAGACAGGTAACAGCTTCTCAAAAAGTTTACTCTTCCTTCACTGCTCCACAGTTGGGTTATTGTCTCATTGATGTTGGAATTCTCTTTTCAAAAGGCCTACCATCTCTTTCCTTAGAGATTTGATCCTTGCAACTTTCCGATTGGCTATAATGTTTTAATATCTCATGAACTGTGCTGCTCTCACTCTCCTATAAACCTTTGTTTTGTTTAATGATTTGTCTTTCTTTCTTTCTTTACAGTAAAATTTTTAGCTGTGATCACATTTTAATGATGTTTGGAGGAGCCACTCTTATTTGCAGAAAATGTCTGAGACAGAGTCCATCTATCCATCCTTGCTGAACAGACAGAATTATTCATTGAATAGCTAAATTTATTCCTGGCTCTTTCACAGCCTTAATGTCAAACAGGATTTAAACAAAACAAAAGCAAAGCAGGTACAATGAATCTTTCTAGAAGAGTAAATTAATAACTATGCATGGATAATTGGTTCTCTAAACAAAACTGTGACAAATAGGAAATTTATCAGGAAATTTAGCAGAGAAAACAAAGAGAATTATTGACAATAAAAACAACAAGTATACTTTATATTAGGAAAACACAATATGTGATCACAGAACATCTGTAGAGATTTAACCACAGGCAGTATTATCCACTAAATTGTGCACATTGTTCCTGCTGTGGAATTGAGAATCCAATCATCTAAAATCAGCTTGCTTTTAAAAAGTTACCTTACTTTAATAGCAGAGCAGAAAAAGGATAAAAAGAAATAAGACTGTCAATCCCATCTGATAATAAGCATGAAGCAAAACAAATTAAAAATGTTTATTAAATAAAATCCATAAGAGTTGAATCCAGGCTTAATTAGCTGGAATCAATAATTTCAGTGTTAGGTAATGTGATCATCCACTCTTTGGTCTCTGAAGGAGGACTGAGGAGGAAAACAAGAATACTGGAAATGAAGCATCAGCTATTCAAATAATTTCCAGGACCATGATTGCATTATCTGGAGAATCAACTGCTGGCATGAAATGGGCTGCACCTCATAAGGATGGTAAAAATGTATTTGGCTGAAACATGTTGAGCCAAATGGGGAGAGCTTTAAACTGAATCCACTGGGAGTTGGCAAATAAAACCCTTAAATCTTCAGATCAAGCTTTCTGCACTCTGAAAAGAAAGAGAAATACTTTTTCACCTGGGCTATTAAACCACTATATGTTAATGATTAGACTGTATAGACTATTAGAATAATGAAGATGAGCTTGAACCTTTGGTACAGGAAGGCAAATCTGATTTAATAGGTCTCATGGAGACAGGGTGGGTTGACTTCCATGACAGGAATACAATTTGTTCAAAAGGAACAAAAGCAGTAGAAAAGGAAGAGTTAAAAATGTTCATATATGCTCAAAAATTCAGATGAATTAACTTTACAATCCGATAGAGACCATATGAGTAAAAATATGACATAAATTACTATTATCTGCCTGGCTGTTGGGATACACATACTGTCTTCCAAAAGCAAACTGCACATCTTTGAAAGAGACATGGAAGTCAAAGTATAGGGAGATTTTAACTACTTTAATAAGTGTTGGGAGACAAATTGTGCCAAGGAGGGCTCTTTCAGGAACTTTGTGACTTATTTTTCCAAGAATTTTGTTCTTCAACTGGTAGAGTTCAATGAGCAGGCAATAAATTTAAATAAATAAATATCAAAGGAAGGCACAAGAGGATCATCTGTCTTTGATCTTTGACACTAACTAATACAGAAGTCTTAGTTGAAGTGAAAATAGTAGAACACAAAGGGGGAAAATTCTAGATAGGAATAGAAAAACCATTACTAGAGTTCAAGGGAAACTATAGATGAGTATAGTTCAACAAGTAGATTCTAATGAACTCAGAAGCAAGTAGGATTCTTTATAATGGAAACTGGGAATTCAAAATAGGCAGGAATAGTTGACTGTAAACTGGGTGTGAGCCAGGAATATGACGTGACTACAAAAAAGGGAAATGCAGTTTGCATCAGCAAAACAAATAGTTCTATTGTGTTGAGCAATTGTCACTTTAAATAAAATATTCAGTGACAGGCATTATGTGTTAAGAATGAATCAGATGAACTGGAACAGGTTCAGAGAACTCAAATCAGGATAGCAAGAGGCTATCCTGAAACCTAAGTCCTATGGTGAAAGATTAAATAAACTCAAAATATTTAGTCTTGAGAAGATGAAATATGGTTACTAAACGTTGCTACAGAGAAAAAGGTCAAACCTTTTTTTAAGATCATCCCAGGATTTAGGAACAATATATTAATTTTCAGGAAAGAGATACTGAGATCTAATTCACAAGAAAGCAGATTCTGGGAGTGGGGGGGGGGGGAAACAAAACAATAACCGTATTTGACAGTATATATCCCACTAAGATAAATCAGACTAAGAGACTAAAGTCATTTATGTTATACTATTTTTATTATAAAGTTACAATAACAAAAGCTTACAAATTTTATCCCTTCCTTCTCTTTATCCTCTTGATAAAAAAGTTAAGTATGGTCTTGTCTGAGGCGCTTACTCAGGTTACAGGTTTGGCCTGAATTCAGATTTCTTTGAACTGACTGTTCTCTTGGTTGCAGCTCTTCTTCCTGTTCCACAAGGTTATTCTTTCTACCTATTACAAAGTTAAACCAACTATATGTAGGGGTGGTCAGCTCCCCTTCAATGAATGAGCTCAAGAGGAAGTTTTCAGGAAACATGAACAGGACTCAACAGTCCTTCTCAACATTCAGTTAAGATAGACTCAATTTGCTGACTTATTATGCTATGATATACTATTCTTTATCAACATTATTGTGTCTGAATGCTGTATAAATTAACTTATAAAAAGTAGATAATTTTTCCATCAAGTTACATGTTAAAAGCTTCCATTCCTAAAGCCAAGGAATATTTATATCATCTGAAGCAAAGGGTCCAAGACCTAATTAACTCAAAATGCATTAGCTCAAATAGTATTTATTGTAACGTTTCTCTATGGACTACGCTTTATTTTTAAACCCCAAAATATAAATATAGACAAAGAAGCATTACATAAAGATAAGCATAGATCCCATTGCCATTATTTAAGAGTTTTAATCTATTTTCACATTCCTCTGTGAACTAAAATCAGTAATGAGAAGGCAACTCAAATTAGAACATGATTGTTGTGTGAGTTATTTTGGTTAGTTGGGCATTGCATATAATGATAAACAATATTGACATTAAAGATAAAAGAGAAAGAAGACTCAGTGTATTTTAGAACATGGGATAATTTTTATCAATGGCTAGAAAAACGAGTTAGAAAGGAATGTATATTAGTAAGAAGAAGACTACTGAGCGATTAATTAACATATTGTTTATGATAATTAATTATTATTCATTGTTTTTTTAATTACATGAACCCAGACAACATGCTGTTTACTAAATATTAAGAATGTTATTTTAAAAAATCCTAACACTAACCCCGATCTAACCCATAAAAATTACACACACACACACAGAAATGATAAACAAGCAAACATATTACCCCACTTGCATAAATAAAAAAAACTCTAGACTTAACAACTTCTATTCAAGGGACTGGAGCAATTCCATATCTGATGTTCCTGTGAATGAAGTCGTGTTTCTTCATTTCTCTCATATTTTGAAAGCAGGGAGAATTTTAAAAGAGCAGATGATCTGCAGAGAATTAAGTTTAATCGTGATTTCCTACCTTGTTATATGGGATCCTGCAATGCCCACATTGTGGGACTAAGCAAATTTCCTCTGGATATTTTGAGCCAAAAGATTGTCATGCACTGGCTACCTGAAGCTGATAACTACTAAAGCAGTGGTTCTCAACCTTTTTAATGCCGCGACCCCCAACCGGTTGTAAGTCAAAGACTACTCAACCGGTTGTAAGTTAAGGACTACTCAACTGGTGTAGCACCGTTTGCAGAATGGGACTTTTGGTGGGCTCAGCAGGGCAGAGACAGCCTGGATAATTCTTATTGGCTTTTGAAAGCCAATAGAATTAGACTCTATTCAAGAGAGTCTATTCTATTGGCTTTCAAAATCCAATAGAATAAAAGGGAGTAGCACAGCTAAGGAAAAGGGAAAAAAAATGGCGGACTGCGTTGTTTGGCGACCCCGGTGAAATGGTTGTTCGACCCCAAATGGGGTCCCAACCCACAGGTTGAGAACCATTGTACTAAAGGATAAGCATCCTTGCTTACATAGAGAGAAAAACAAGTCTTGCTTATAAGAACCAAGAAATAGGAAATAGGAAAAAATGGAAATTGACCTTTAAATTGATGCGATCGAGGAGATCCTCAACAGATTTGGGCTGCTGTAATCTTCCTTTTCGACGCCTCCTTGTGGGCCTTTTAGGCTTTTCTTCCTCTTCATTTAACACATCCACATAGATGAATTTGAAAGTACCAACTTTATTATTCAGAAGGCCCATCCAGGTACCCATGGGAGGCTTGCTAATTATATCAATAATATCACCCTTCTGTAGTTGAGAAAAAAAATACATTTCAGGGATGTACTAAAACCATCCCGATACCTCTTATGTGTACAACCTCTTGTGGAATCCTTCATATTTTTTTTTTAAAAAAATGAAATTAAGCAAATAAAAGGATGGCTCAATTATTTTTTCTTTACATAAAGAGACTCCACTTCTTAATTCTGCAGCATTTTAACTGAACATAAAACATACTTCTAGTTTTTTTTTTTTTTTTTAAAAAAAACACATTATACCTGTAAAGATTTTTTTAAAAAAAATATCTTCGGCATGAGTCTTCATAACTAAGTATTTAGACGGGAGCAATTTATATCTGAAAATATTTTTTTGTCAAAGGTATATATGGAATAAAATCACCTGTCACTATTGGCTCAATTTTTGATCCACACTCATGTTCCTGCCTTTTAACAGGACCTTTTCTATAAAAGTAAATACTTGGGTTGACTTTTCCAATTATCCAGAAAAAAGTGGGGGAGAGAGAGAAAATATTAACGTATGAGAACAGGTATTTGAGGGACTGCCTTACTCTCATTGTTTGAACCTGTCCCATTAGGTCAGGTGAGAGGGAGATGTTCAAGGGCCTATCGGTCAGGAATTGCATCTAGTGAGATCCAGGATGTGTGGCTTTTCTACAACTGCACCTGTACTCTGGAATACCATACCAGCCAAGTCTTGGTTAACCTGACATTGCTCACTTTTTAAGAAAACATTGAAGACCTGGCTATTTTCCTGAACATGGGAGTCAAGAGAGTAATTGAACCCAGAATGTTGGTGCATGGTGGCTTTGGTGGCCATTTTGTGTTGGTCGTTGGTCTAGATGTGCATTTATATTGTATTTATATTGCATTTTCAAATTTTTATTAGCCACCCAGAGTTTTATGAGAGAGATGGGCAGCCATATAGAAAGAAAGAAATGTATACACACATCTTAATTACAACAAAGTAGTCAGATAACCACTTTAAAGATATTGATTAATGTTTGTAAAAACGATAGCTTTTTTAAAAAGGACTATATTTAGAATCTAATAAAAATGAGAAACTAGTAAATCATGGTTTAGATAGGTAGTCCTTTCCACCAGATCTCGGGCCCAACTATGGAACATTTAGAGAACATTTAGTACCTTTGTAAGCAATATCCCTTAATTCAAACTTGCCAGTGAATTCATGGAAAGTACCTTGAGTTTAAGAGAATCCGTATCATAAGGGCTGGGGGTGAAGTCAGTGTGAACCCTGGCACGACCACAGAAAGGCCCTCGGTAGGCGAGCTCCTCATCATCACCATCTTCAGACTTGACGCTCTCTCTATTGCTGGTCGAAGAGTCAGTTGTGCTTACCGTCTGCCCACCTATTTGTGCAGGGAAAAAAGGCAAAAGCAAAGGAATTGCAAAAGACAAGAAGCAGATCCTGACATGTAATCCTCTAAAATGTCAGGAACATTCCCCTGACTCTAGTCTAACATCACCATTCTAGGTGTTATTAGAACAGCAAACACAGTAGATCCTATAGCCTTTTTGCTTCTTTAATGGCATGCTTACCATCTGATCTGAATAGCTCCCCAGAGATTTATTTATTTAAATTTATTTATTTATCAAATTTCTACACCACCTATTTCGTCTAAGTGACTCTGGATGATTTACAAATCTATGTAGTGTGGCTGCTCTTGCCTTAGCACAACTTCTGCTTCTCCCCAAACATTAATGGTGATCCTAGTCTTCAACTGAGCCGTCTATTACTTCCTAAATGAAAAACCACAAAAACAGAAAAAACCCTGATAATAATCCCCACTATCTCTGATACTTGACTCAAGAAGGCTTAGATTCTCGCTACTTAAGACAATTAAGAGAGAGTCAATTTGGTCCAGTTAAGGCACCAGACTAGTATATGGGAGACAGTAAGTTCTAATCCCTCCTTAAGCAGAAAGTCATCTGGGTAACCTTGGGCCAGTCACTTCCTCTCAGCCCTAGGAAGAAGGCAATTGCAAACCACTTCCCAAAAAACTTGAATTAATTAACCCTCACAATAGATGCGGATAAACACGGGGCAAAGAAGAATGGACGAAGGCAGAGAATATGAACAAAGTATTAGCATCTGGTCTAGGCCATGTTTCCTTAGGTTGAGATTTTTACATCTAAATTGATATAGCTGAGACTTTATATACATTACTTACTCATGGAGCTTTGGCCACTGAGAGAACTCCGCAAACTTTCTACTGAACCACCAGCTTTTAACTTTGGTTTATCCAAAGTATCGGTATTTGGCTGTGGTGCCTGAAGAGACTCTGGTCTTACATCCATATTGGGTTCCTGAAAGACAAAAACCTCATGATTGATATTCAATTTCCCATATACTCAAACATGGAACTATTGGTTTGTGTGGTTTTAAAATTCTGCAGCATCCTAGTAGAATTTATTGCTAAGGATTTGGCCTCAACTATGCTACAAAAAGCAGCAATTATCTATGATTTCCTTTTTTTTTTTACTTCTTGTAAGCTAAAAAGACACAGTAAATAACAAGAAAGCAGTATTCCTGAATCATGAGAAGACCAGGATAAGGGTCAGACAGAAAATGGCATCTGAAGAGAACCTAAACCCAGGTATTTTCCTATAGCTGAAGGAAATCTCTTCCTAATTTGCACACAGGTTTTGCATATTTACACAAAGTATCTTGTGATAAGTGAAGCTAACAGGTCAATACGTTCAGCACATTTGAACAATTCAGAATTGTGTTCTGTTTTGCACTTGTGTGTTGCCTAATGTGTGTTGCCTAATCTATTTTTTTAAGATAGAGAGATCTAGGATTTAATCCAGATTTTTCTTTCAAATCTGAAGTTAGCCCAACACTATTTTCAGTTCCCTTTGGAAAAAATTTCATTTAATGTGTTTTATACATGTTCAGATTTTTTAGTATGAAATGAAGGTTTGATAATAGTATTTTCAACTAGTTTAAAGTTCTATTCTTAAGATCATAATTAATGAGTTGGAGTTGGAGTTGGAGTATGCTTTCCTTACATACATATGTAATGTCTTACATATATTCTTTGCAAATGTATGAAAAATATATAAATCACTGGCAGAAGCAATGTTTAACTTATTCCTAATCAAACCATGCCATTAATTAAACCCATCTGAATCTAGCATCCACTTCTTTGTTCTATTTGTAATTTTGCAGTTGCATTGTTTCCCAGAACTGTCCTGCCTTGGAATCAGGCATTTTACGCAGCATTTGCTAACAATGGTTAATGCAGTGTTAACTGAATGGTTGATGAAGTAACAAAAGTATTATTATTTGGAGTAAATAACCAAAAGCATGAATTAATCTACTAATCTAGTACTACAATTTGGTTTGAAAATGTAAACAAACTGAAAATCCTTGACGTGAAAATTAATGTGCATTTTCCATCTTCATTTCTTTATTTAGATACCAAAACAGATCCAAAAGGATGTGAACAATGATTTCTGGACCAATCTGCACTTAGGAGAGTAGTTAGCTTGTGGATATGGGGGTGTATGTGCATTTTAGAAAGCACTTTCTAAAGGCGATAAAAATAACATTATAGACTATTCTAGAATATCTGCAGGAAAGAATTGAAGAATCCTGCTGATATCAAGAATTGCTGGCTATTCCACTGACATGCAATCACAAACCATCTGATGAAGCCTATTATTTGTGTACTGCAGAGTCATCAGGAAATATCTTTCCCACAAATCAAGCAACTCTTCAGAGAAAACCAAGCCACAAACGTTTAGTTAGAAAGTGACTTCTGTTTTTCCTAAGGTCTATCTTTCTTATATTTTAAATAATTTTGCTGCCATTAATTTGGCAGACCCATCCATACATTCTTACCGCAGAAGTATGGGTCATTGGAACCCTGCAGAAGTCAAGTCATTGGACTGAGCCATAAAACCAGTATGGTATTAGTATTGCTTCTTTCCCAATTCTGAAATTGTAAGGTCATCTACAAAGTCAAAGCTCTGGAGAGGAACAGGGACTTCACTATGTTCTATCTATATTATACGCTATATCCAATATATGTATGATTTTTCTCTTTTAATAGAATTTCTCCGTCCTACGGCTACCCATAATCTCTGCACACACCGCTGAAAGTTGCTTCGGCAGGCCCAACTTTCTACAGATTTGGGAGGCTTAGACAGGAAGGGATTAAAAATCCATTTTGCCAGCCAAATAACACTTTAGAAATATTATCATTTTTCTTGCCGTATAGTCTTGAGGAAAGTTTTTAAACATAACAAACATCCTCATCTCAAACTATCCATCTGAGAATTTACCATTATGAACAGTTGGGATGACAGTCCTAGAGCAGATCGTCCCTCCTGATTATAGTACTTGTTGGGTTATGTTCTTACACTTAAAAATAAAATCAACTTAATATTTTAAAGCATTCCATTTTTCAAACTGGCTTTTGACACAGAACAAGATATTCTATTTTAGTATGCGCACAAAGTAAACACATTTTTAAAATAAGTTCTGCCTTTTTAAAAGATGCACAGAATTGTTAATTCTCTCTGAAAGGCTGAGGTTCAAAAATTTAAAAAATGGCTAACAATCATTCTTAAATATGCTGTTAAGAATTGCACTTCCTTCTGATTCTTATAAAGCTGTATACAGATAATCCTCAACTTACAACAGTTCATTTAGTGACTGTTCGAAGTTACATCACTGAAAAAAGTGACTTCTGACGTTTTTCACACTTATGACCATTGCAGCATCCCATGGTCATGTGATCAAAATTCAGATGCTTGGCAACTGACTCGTACTTATGATGGCTGCAGTGTCCCAGAGTCAATGTGATCAACTTGTGTGATCTTCTGACAAGCAAAGTCAATGGGGAAGCCAGATTCACTTAACAACCATGTTAGTAACTTAACAGCTGTAGTGATTCATTTAACAACTGTGGCAAGAAAGGTCGTAAAATGAGGTAAAACTCACTTAACAACTGTCTCGCTTAGCAACAGAAATTTTGGGCTCAATGGGATTGTCATATTTGCTTTTCTTTGACTAAAATTAACAACATGGGCAGGAATGGGGATTTCTATTACAGAAAAAAAATTTCTTTGCAAATATTTCTCTCTACTGGGACAGGAGTCAGTGTCAGAATCCAACTAGGCTATAACATTTGCACTGCCACAGCCAACATGATAACAAATGACTTTGTTTTCTGCTCAAAGTCTGCTATTACAGTGATGGACTACTGTACAAGAAAGGACTTCAAGATGGATATAAGGGCTGCCTTGTTTCTGTATAGAGCCACAAACTATTTATTTATTTATTTGGTTAGTTGGTTGATTGGTTTGCAGCAACTAGCAGATCCAAATTCCCAATGAAAGGCTATTGTACTTCCATGGTGCCTTTCTGCCTTGAAATCTGTCCCATATCATTACAGATAAGAGTAAAGGACTGAATTTAGCTTGGCAATATAAAGCTACCTCAGAGAATACGAACACATTAGAGCAGGGGTCCCCAATCCCTGGGCCGTGAACTGGTACCGGGCCAGCAACTGGTCCGCACAAACAAGCAAAGCCCCATCTGTGGGATACAGGCAGCACACAAAACCATGCCCCCTCCAGTCTGCGGGAAAACCTTTCTTCACAGAACCGCTCCCTGGTGCCCCAAAAGTTGGGGACCTCTGCGTTAGAGTGCTTTGAGTATCAAAGATCAGCATTCTACTACTCCTGAATGCAAAATATAATGATCTACTATAGCAAAATATAATGATCTACTATAGATCTACTGGATTATTTGATAGGCCTCTAGAGGGCAATATTTCATCAATATTAACTGTCTTCCCAGCTGATGCCAATGACTTGTTATGTTTATACTGTAGTTAAAGTGGAAAGATTGATGAAAAAAATAACAATAAAAAGTGTTGGCTATTTTGACAGCCTCCCAAACTAAACTGACTGAAATTTGCCAAAAGCAACAAGCTTGGAAAAAACGAATTGATTTCTGGCAGGGAAAATTAAAAGAGGAGTTTTAAAGGAATCAAGGATCATCATAGATCTCGGTAATAAGGGAATTAAGTGTATTGTAAAGGAAAATTGTGGGTTTTTTTTTTATTCAGCATACTATCTGATTTAAAAAGTTGCTTACCAAAACAGAATACATCACTGTATTCTTTGACTGGCTATAGGCTACTCAGATAACCTCATAGTAAAGCAGTCATATTGCACAAATGTCAAAGCTGCAGGTTGCTTTCCATGATCAAATTTAATGGTCCTTCTATTCAGATGTTGACATATCATTCCTAACAGGGCAGAATGTTTATGTAGTTCATGGCTATCTGTTTCTTATTTTTATTCATGCATACAAATATGTATTTTTCATATGAGCTGCCTTTCTATCCTAAAAAGTTAGGGAACTATAAAAGTCTTATGGAGATTCTCAGTCCTCTAAGTCATGGTTGCTCCCAAAGATGCTTTTTCAGGAGGCAATTGGACTTCCTTGTTTTTCTTTGAAGACGTTTCTCTTTTCATCCAAGAAGCATCTTCAGTTCTGACTGGATGGTGGGGAATGGAAGGATTTATATTGCTTGCAGACAAGGAAGGAAGATATATAAATCCTTCCACCATCCAGTCAGAGCTGAAGAAGCTTCTTGGATGAGAAGAGAAACATCTTCAAAGAAAAAGCCCACTTGCCTTCTGAAAACACATCTTTAGGGAACTATAAAAGGTGCTATTCATTTTTCAATGAACTAAAATTCATGGAACAAGTATTTGTAATGGAATTAATAAGCATGATGAAACTACAGAGATTTCACAGTACAGAGTGGAATTTTCCTTAAATCAATTAAGAGCTGATGAAATCATGTAACAGATACAATGGAAGGTTTGTCTGTATGGACAAGATAGCTAGCCTAATATTTCTTGTATTATTCATTATTTATATTTTTAATCTTTTTAAACTTTTAAACAATGTTTATATTTTAATATATTTTTAATTACTATAGTTTTGTTTTAAACCGCTATTGTATTCAACATTTAAATAATGATAAAGTATGTGACTGATGAATGTTTCTGCTACTTTCATTTGTCCCTGGTCATAGGGACAAAATACATTTAATCGAGTAAGTACAAGTTATATTTCTAAGGATTTTAATAATGAAGATAATAATAAAGTTGGAAGGGACCTTGGAGGTCATCTAGTCCAACCCCCTGCTCAGGCAGGAAACCCTATACCATTTTGGACAAATGACTGTCCAGTCTCTTCTTAAAAACTTCCAGTGTTGTAGCATTCACCGCTTCTGGATGCAGGTTGTTCCACTGGTTAATTGTTCTAAGGAAGTTTCTCCTTAGTTCTAGGTTGCTTCTCTTCTTGATTAGTTTCCATCCGTTGCTTCTTGTCCTGCCTTCAGGCGCTTTGGAAAATAGTTTGACTCCCTCTTCTTTGTGGCAGCCCCCGAGATATTGGAATACTGCTATCATGTCCCCCCTCATCCTTCTCTTCATTAAACTGGACATACCCAATTCCAGCAGCCATTCCTTATGTGCTTTAGCCTCCAGTCCCCTAATCATCTTTGTTGCTCTTCTCTGTAGTCTTTCTAGAGTCTCAACATCTTTTTTACATTGTGGTGACCAAAACTGGATGCAATATTCCAAGTGTGGCCTTACCAAGGCATTGTAAAGTGGTATTAACAAGCTTTTCAATTGGAATGATTGTTGTAACAGGCCTAGTGCTATGTTTTGGATCCTGGAGCTCCCCCCACAGCCATATTTCTTGGCATTTGTTAGTTCTTTGCCCCATGTAATCCATGTTTATATCTTTTATTAGAAAAAAAAATCAATGGGAACTGACATGCTATAGAGGGAAGCACAAATTAAGATGTCCTACAGGCCCAAGGGATTTATAAAATAATGTGCTGTCCAGTGATGGGTATGGCTTCTAGTAAGTAGGTGTTTTGAAGCTGACCAGATCCTCTTGGGAACCATTTGGGGAAAATGCCCCTCCTTCCTGCCCCCTTTTTGAATGTCCAAGTATCCCGCTAGCTCCAAAAGGCTAGAGACCCTTGATTTGGATGTTGCTCGCATTTTGACAAGGTTAGAGGCCTGCTCAGGGTATATATAAACTCAGGCATTCTTTATAACATGTGAACTACCACCGCATATCAAATGAAATCGTAAATTTTACTGGCTTAACTCAATTTTACCTTCCTTTTATGATTTTTATTGAAGCTCTTTTCACAGTAACTAGTTTTGAAAGGCCTTGGAATTGGTTTAGTACATGATCCCCGTGGGGAGTTTTTCAAGTAATGCTGTTGTACCTTTTCATGAGGTCTCAAAAGAGGCTCAAGAAGTGATTTCACTGCAAACAAACAAGAACAAACAAACAAACTGGCATTACCTGCTCTGACAAGCTGCTGTTGCTGTATTTTTTAGACATTCTTTTCTTCATGGTTTCTTTTACAGATTTCACCTTCTTACCAAGGGATATGCGGGACGTCGAAGGGGACTTGATCACTTCTTTGTAGACAAAATCGCCATCCTTTCCCTGACAAAAGAAAGGGAAGTTGAAACAAAGAGCAGCTTCCCATCTTCATCCTTCTATAGCCATCCTCAGACTCACTATACCTTACAAAGATTCTTCAAATAGCAGATTCCCAAAACACTTTATTTATTTAAAAAATTATTATAGAGCCGCCCAACTCATAGATAGGTCACTCCAGGAAGCTTACAACATTTTTAAAAAACCCACCATATACTAAAAACCCATTAAAAATACCATCCACAGACATCCCCCCCACATCCTCCATGGCGGCAACAATACAATCAAATCAGCTACTTGAGTAGCTCCATTTGTGATCCCTAGGGCTAACAAAATCATTTTTTAGGGTCTTTCAGAACAGCAACAGGGTGAGGGCCAACTGGAACTCAGAGGGAATGATGTTCCATAAAGAAGGGTCTATCATCAAGAAGGCCCATCTTCATGGTCCACCAGATGTACATTCCTAATCAATCAGATTCATAACATGCTCTGCCTTCCCATTCTGGTGAGCTGGGTGAATGTAAGAGGGGAGAGTTATATATTGTTCTTCTAATCAGACTACTTTTTCCCAGGAATCTGTGTTTCCCCTTTGACAATATTTGCAATATTTTCCTTGAAATTCCTCTCGGTGGAAAAATTAATGGAAGAAAGGGCGGTTAGTTATTATACGTTGACTACCCTATGATGCTTGTCTCCCAATTCTTAAGCCATCACTTAAAATGTCATTGTGAGTTACTATCCATCATCCTGTAGTATAACAATCCTGATGGGCATTGAGCCAGAATAAACTATTACATACAAAGAGGGACAAATGTCATCACACAGCCAATATATTCAAATTAGCCACCTATATTGGTTTTAATGTTATACTCATAGACATAACATAAATAACATAATTCCTGCATGCATGCATTTTTATTGAATAACACAAGTGGCATAATCCAATCATTTCCCATTAAGCATGTCTCTGCTGACTCCAAGAGAAAAACATTAGAGATGTATCCAACTCATAAGCTCCTTGTATGAAACTCATTTACATCAGTATTGCTCAATATATATTGTTGTTCAGATAATTTTCCTTTTTTCTTGTCCTTTCTCTTTAAATATTTTGGAAGTTATGACAAGCTATTTGAAAAGCAGCGCACATCCTGTATCTATTACTTGCACATTAAGATCAATTTTCAGAATACTCTTGATTTTTGGCTGAGATGAATGCTTGTTTATAAGGTTAATTGTATTCTGCCTGCCTAAATTCTATGGACATTTAACTGATCATGGTTAACCTCAAGCACATTCATATGGCGACAGTGTTAATCTAATGCTCAAGTGCAATGTCAAAGGCTGCCAAGGGAAGCATAATATTTATTGGTCTTGGGATAAATAATCTCTCCTTCTGGATTACTTTGTGGTAACATCCCCACCAAGTAAAATTATGGATACTGAATAGGAAAAAAGAACATCTAGTTAAGATTACACAACCTTCAAGCAATAAATGAACAGGAGAATGGTCAAGAAAGCTGGGAACAACTAGGATGAAGGGCAACTAGAACCATTTTAGATTAATGAGTAAAGCAATTGCAAACTGGACCAGACTAATTCTGGTCCAACCAGACCCAGTCCCATATTGTCAGAATTCAGATGCCTTTGGGAGTTCACATGGCAAGAACTTAGAAAGGCCTATCACCCTGAAATATTTTTGGTGAATTTGCCATTCATAACCCTGGCCAGAACTATTAATAGGGATTTCCAAAAAATTAATGAGCTGTCAGAAGAAGTGTTTCAGTTTGCACTTCTGGAACCTGCTGTAGAACAGCTTAAGGAAATGGCTTTAGGTTCCATAGATCAGGGGTCTCCAACCCCTGGTCCGTGGACTAGTACTGGGCTGTGGCATGCCAACAACCGGGCCGCACAAACAAGCAAAGCCCCATCCGTGTGATGCTGGCAGCACACAAAACCATACCGCCTCCGGTCCGCAGAAAAACCTCTCTCCACAGAACCAGTCCCAGGTGCCCAAAATGTTGGGGACTTCTGCCATAGATGGATGAAGAGAGAAAGATTCCCAACTAGAGAGATGAAAGTAAAACAAGGATCGACAGAAGGCCTTCATTTTGGGCAGGGGAGCTCCAAACTCTAGCAAGAACCTGCTAACTGGTTAATATCCTGAAGTCTTCTTTCATATGCGTGTGTTCTAGAGATCCAGCTTCATGCAGCTGTGTTTCACCCCCACCATCCTGAGACTTTTCATCTGGCCAGGGATTCAGCCCAGATGTTTTCAGAGACATTTCCGTCTCTCCTCTATAGAGATCACTCTGTGGCAATTCAGGAACTCAATGGTTTGGATACACTTGGAAAGGAGAAGGATGTGTTTTAGTAACGGAATCACAGATTAATGTCAATGCTCTCTTGCCTGTCCTACTAAATCCCCAAATGCTCAGCAAAACCACAAAATTGGCTCCTGGAGCAGGAAAAACCAATCTAGATACACAAAAGCAGAAAAAAAAATGAAAGGGAAAAAAAAAACAGTCCCAAAAAAACAAGCAAAAGAACATCACAGTCATTCATGAGAAAGTCTTGCCTAATGTTAAAGGAATATTAACGTTTCAGAGTGAAATTATACATCGGCGACAATTTCTCAAAATAGGGTTCTGTGAACATATGGATGAGTTGCCATTCAGCTATTCAGCACAAAAGGCAGCGATACTTAGAGACAAGAGGATGAGATCAACTCCCCACCCCCCCTTTTTAATTCAAGACTCCCAGAGAATCCCCAAATCAAATCAGAAATGCGCTGCTTCCCACAACTTTCTTTTCTTGACCTACATTTCCCTTGTAACTTCCATCTCCCTGTCACATGGCAGTGAGAATTTATATACATTATATAAATAACATTCCTTCCTTTGTTCTTTCTTGCTCTTCCCATCTGTCTAAATCCTGTCCATTCTCCAACCCAAAGTTCATTTGAATAAGCAATTCATTGGCAGAAAATCAAAAAGAAAGGTTTTTAGACATAACTTTCTATTATGGCAGTCTACAAGAAATGCAAATAATGCTCTTGAAATGCAAGTTTCTCATATGCAGAAAAAGCAATTGCTACCAGCCTGCCTTCCATTGAGGACCTATATACTGCATGAGCAAGAAAGAGAGCTGTAAAAATATCTACAGACCTCTCACATCCTGGACACAAACGGTTTCAACTTCTTCTCTCAAGACAATGCTATAGGGCATTGCATACCAGAATGACTAGACACAAGGACAATTTTTTCCCCCATGCCATCACTCTGTTTAACAACTAATTCCTACAGCACTGTCAAAATACTTAGTAAAGCTGTATTACTATGATACTCCTCATCTTCCTATTACCTATCCTTATCTTATGACTATAACTTTGCTGCTTGCATCTTACAATTTATATGGGTTTTTTTGTACCCTAGTATGATTTATGTTGTTTGCTTAGCTAGTACTCTATGACTATCACTGTGTTGCATCTTATGATTTATGATGTTGTATGATGAATGTATTTTCATGTTGTATATGATTTATGATGAATGTATTTTCATGTTGTATATGATCATGGTTATCACTATTACTTGTATGTACACTGAGAGCTTATGCACCGGAAACAAATTCCTTGTGGATCCAACTACATTTGGCCAATAAAGAATTCTATTCTATTCTATTATTGTTGGTTGAGCATTTCTAACTTCTGCAACACAAATCAATGGCTATGAATTTTAAAAAGCTGTTTTGATTTTCATGCGTGAACTGCAATTGTTTTTCAATTGAAATAGATATACACTCAATAACATAAAACTGGTAACAGTCAGGAAAAAATTAATTTTTCCATTCCTGTTCATCATGCAAGACCAGTGATATGTGTAGTCCTTCAAGAACTAAACATGATGATCCCAGCTGCCTAGTCCCACTGCCTATATCCTAAGAAAAAGGGAGATTTGTAAGATGATTCAGGACAATAAAATAGACCCTTACATTTTAAATTGGAAGTTCTCAAAGAAAATTATTGGCCCAGTCTTATGTATTAGCATCAAACAACTTGGAAACAATTTAATTCACTGCTGAACATTTTCTCAATGTGATATCCTTCCTAAGCAGGGCAATAATGCATACAGGATGGAGTTATGCTCTTCATGTCCTCACATTTTCTTTATCTTTGCCTTTCCCAGCTTTGTTTGCAACTGGAATATGGGAATATAGAATATGGGAAGAAGAACTATATATTTGCTGAGACATATCTCTACTCTGTTCATTGAATTCAGGATTATGCTGAGAGCTGTCCAAGTGGATACAGATCCCCTTCAGGCCTCTTCAGAATGATTAGTGAGAAAGCAAGGGTAGAATAAATAGAATGTGAAAAGTAGACTACTATGCCTTAGACACTACACCTTTCCTATGCTTTTGGCTCCAGTTTAGTTTTAATCAGCTTATTTTGGAATACTTTATTCATTGGACAGAATAACTTGATGAAGAGGGAGGATGATTTTCACTCATCTGATACTCTTAGTTAAGCTAAATATCCTGATTGGCCAATAAAATCATGGCAAATATGGTTCGAATAGTTGGCTTTTACTAGCTATCTTATTCTTCTTGTAGAATAAATACTAATGCTTTCTAATTCCCTAGGAAATACCCCATTTCACCTGTCCTCATGTTAACAATTACAGTATCATAGTTTTCTGAATGGTCACAAGGTCGAATAAAAAAAAATCTTGTTTGACATATAGATTGACAAGCTTCCTCTGAACTAAATTTTTATTCTTTTGAAATTTCAAAGACTGAGCCATCTCCTAATGTTTTCTAGTAGTACAGTCCTTGTCACTCTCATAATTTTATGACATTCTGCTACACATCTTCCTTTTGAATAGAAAAAAATTAAAAAACATAATTTAAAACATCCATATCCAACTTTTTGTTAAATTTGAAAAGTTTATGATCTTATGGAGTTTCATTACTAATTGTCTAGGATTGCATGTGGCCAAAGTACAAAATGATGTTCAGAATTACACAGAGCATTGTCTGGTATTAGTGTTTGATTAATAAGCATGTCATGACACTTTTGGACATTCATTTTAGTGCTAATAATTTTCTCTGGTATCAATAAATTATTTATGTAGTCAAACAGCATCATACACCACAATTATTATGGCATGATGTGGTTATACCTACAAAGATCAAAATAGTGCAAACCATGGTATTTCCTGTGAGACCTTCAAAACATATAATAGAAAGAGTATTTTCACTTTTGAACTTTGAATTGGAGGAAACTCCTGAAAATACCAAGGACAACCAATAAAACAAACAAATGGGATCATCAAATAAATCAACCCAGAGTTCTCACTTAAGGCATAAATGAACAGGTTCAAATCATCCTACTTCAGGCATATTAAAAAAAACACTATCATTCTGGAAAAGAGTCTAATGCCAGGAGAGGTGGAAGGAAAAAGAGATGATGACCAGAAGCAAGGTAGATGAATTCATTTAGAATGGTGATGGGGGTATCACTGGAAGACCTGAATGAACCAGGTTAGCGACAGATTGTCATGGAGAAAATCTATCTATATGGTAACTATGAGTCGATACCAACTTGATGGCAAATCAATCAATCAATCATAAAGATATTTGTCATTAGAAAATGACATCTTTTGAAATGCAATATAAAAGTATGAAGAAGCAGCTCAGTCTATTATAATTGAAAATGGATATTATCCTCCTGGATCTTCTAGCTACTTTTATACCAATTCCAAATTTATAGCATTTTAATTTTTAAACACATTACAAACACCACTGTTGGGCTGTATGAATGTATCTTATGACTGAATGTCATACTCACAATTTGATCTGAACTGTTTCCAATGTGCAGTGAGCGATTTGCCAAATCAAAGCCACCAAAGCTGCAGGTTCTCTGTGAAATAAGGCAAATTCGTAATATTTTACCACAAAATCCGCATAGTGTCAATTGTTTTCTTGGGCAGAGAAGACACTAGAGAAATGTCTCACTTGTACAAATAACAGCAGCAAGCATGAAAAAATGTTTTGGATTATGTTCATGCATCATGTCCCCTTCCTGGTCTTTTACTAATTATTTTATTGCTTCAGGATCTTCAATAAAGGAGTATTAAAAGGATTTCCTAAGTGAGGAATAGTTTTACATAGCCCAAGTTTTGGGAGTCATTTAGGTACAGAATATTAACAACAACAAAATGTTCCGCTTTAATGGTACTAGAAACAGACAATTGAAATTTTAAGCATCTGATTCAATGGTTGATCACTCAATAATGACTTCTTCCATCTCTGAACAAATGACAATTTCCATTTTCAGAGACTCCATATCTGTAACCAAGGCCTGTATGGAACAAAGCAGTTTTCATACAACTACAAGATGGAATACAGTAGGTGATATGTGCAGAGGCATAATCTTGCGGAAGTAATTAGAGAAATGAGTTGTTCTCAGAGAAACATCTCAAGCAAGAAACACTGACAACTGAATAGAATAATTTTGCTTGCCTAAACAGGTCAGTGTAATGACACTAATTTTCTTTTCAAAGCTGAAAAACACAGTCAAATGAAAGCATATTTACTTGGTGCTTAATAATGATCCTCGTATGTAAAGTGTTCATTATTGAAAAGACACCAGACCTTTGGAGCTCAGTAGAACTGCCCTGTTCCCCTTCAGTTTCCCATACAGATGTTTGCCTTTTCCAGAAATAAATTGGGTCTCTATTTCTGTGTCTTGATCTATGCATTTTATACCTTGTCCTTCAACCTTAATCCTTCTGCTTTTCTTCATCTTATAGAAAAACAACAAGAACAACAACTCATCGGGACATGATTATCCTCCATCATATACTTTGTAAATAATAAATGCTGTAAATAAATGAGATATCTGTAATATATGTAATATCTCATTATTATGTCTGTTACCAATTAATACATCACTAAAAGCCAATTTTAAGCTCTGCCAAACAACTTATATAAAGTATGTTTTTATCCTTATCAAACAAGCCTTTGCTGGTGAACATGTAATTGTATTTCTTCCCTGAAAATATCCATTTAACAAGATAGTCAACAACAAAGGAATGCTATAACAGTTTTAAAAAGTTAACTCAGAAAGCTCACATCATCTTTTAATATCAAACAAGGATTACATTTGGGGGATCTTCATGTATTTTTGTATGAACACGTATGTAGGCAGTGAGCATGTATGACAGAATTCACAGTTGGCATGGATGGTGTATGGTATCATATAAACACACAAAAAAACTTCTCACAGTTAAAAGCTTTTTAGCAATATGCTATATTTTAAGAAGCTGTATTGTTATGCTTGGTATTGGACATACAGCTCATTACTTTCATTTATTTCACAAAAACATGCTAAATAAAATGTTGATGAAAGACTGTAGACTCTTAAATGAAATGATCATGCACATACTTTAAAAGTTCTAGGCATGCCTTGGGCCACTAAAATAAATTTAAATGCCCATAACATATATAACAGCAACACATGTAATCAGTCCTATTGACAAGGGGTGCCATAGCTCCTGAGGTTGCAGTAAACATGAATTATGATCTTAGAGAAAAACAGTGTAGAATAGTGCCTAAGATTCACAAGCAGGGTATAAAGTATCTGATCTTTGTAAAAGAGGGCTTAATCCAAGTTTTTATATGAAAAAAGGAAGAGATATAGCTTTTTCTCCAAGAATGCAATCCAAGCACATCCTAGTTATTATATTATATCCATTTATTAGACCAATTTATATAACTACCCCTCTCACAAGCAAGCAATTCTGGGCAAGGTACAACAGAGCTAAAAGGTGTTAATAAATACATTAAAAATATGAAAACCCAAACTAAAACAAAGAATAATAGATGTTAACAGTAACAGAGCACCTTGCTACTGTAGTTCACACATTCCTGGGGACCCCAGTTCTGCTGGTATAACCAGATCTTGAGGGATTTCCAGAAACTCAACTAACAAGGATAGATGGTGGGAGTGGGGGGTGGGGGGAAGAGATTCCACAATCTGGATGCCACAGCAGAAAAGGCCTGGCACCTACAGCTTATCTAGTATTTCCCAGGCTATAGCAGGGGTGTTCAACTGTGACAACTTTAAGATCTGTAGACTTCAACTCCCAGAATTTCCCACCTGGGCTATAAACTGTAGGTATGTAGAGTCCCTAGGTCACATCATATAAGAATGTTCAATTCCTGCTACCAATATTGGCAATACACAGTAAGTAATAGTAACAGGCTTATAATCAAATAATTTGCAGGACAAAATGTTAAGGTTTTTTTTAGAGAGTATGTTATTGCTTCTTATATAAGCACATACTGTGCACAAAAGTGTATTTCACCATCTGAAATATTCTCTACATACCATCTTCATCAAATAAATTATTTTAATAAAATATGTTACACTGTAGGGCAGAAACAATTAACATATAAAGTATTGGAGAAAAAGAATAAATTCTCCTAGAAAAAAAAAATTATAGCTTTACAATGGCTATTAGTCAACTGCAGCCATAGTTTACAAATTTGCAAAAATGAGATTTTGTCAGTCAGAATCAATTTTCTTTCCTTAAGTTTCTTGGAATGCTAGTCATGATTGCCTCAACCCGAGACCTTGGTTCAAAAATACAATCCAGTTATGAACTCCCCAGATGGCTTTAGATCCCTGGCTCTTATCCTTACTTTCCTATCTCTGAGCTGGGAAATAAATGTTTCACTTTACAGAGCAATTATGGCCTGCAATCCTAAGCATATTTCCCAGAGCAAAGGATCTATACCAGTGGTTTTCAACCTGTGGGTCGGGACCCCATTTGGGGTCAAACGACCATTTCACGGGGGTCGCCAAACAACGCAGTCCGCCATTTTCTTTCCCCCTTTTCCTTAGCTGTGCTATTCCCTTTTATTCTATTGGCTTTTGAAAGCCAATAGAATAGACTCTCTTGAATAGAGTCTAATTCTATTGGCTTTCAAAAGCCAATAGGAATTGTCCAGGCTGTCTCTTCCCTGCTCAGCCTACCCAAAGTCCCATTCTGCAAACGGTGCTGCACCAGTTGAGTAGTCCTCGACTTACAACCGGTTGAATAGTCCTCGACTTACGACCGGTTGGGGGTTGCGACATTAAAAAGGTTGAGAACCACTGATCTATACAGATCTTTGCCTGGTGAAAATTAAGAATGACAATCTTTTTTTTTTTTTAATAATCACTGAGAACCATATTTCTGGAAGAAAATTATCAATAGCTACACAATGTGATGATGGATGGATCCTCAGTCAAAAAAATGGGTAGGATCCCCCTTTTCTCCCTCTATCTCTTTCTTCTTTATGTGTATCTTTTTCTTTTATCTATTGATTTTCTCTTCAGTTCACTGCTTTCCTTTCTCTTTTTTACACACATACAAATACCGTACTTCTCCCTTCTACCACACCTAATCAGCATACAGAGATAAAGAATAAGCTGAGATTCCAATACGAGTCTCTCCACTTCTTCCACCCTGGCATGAATCCCAATGTTTAAAGGAGTTAATGATGCAGAGTACACAGAAATATGATTTTTCTCCACATCACCCACTCATCACCACTACTAGCTTGGCAGCTGGGAAAACCACAGTTATGCCGAGATCGCAATGCATGGGAATTGCTTTCCCTGGGTATTGTCATCTGCAGCATAATGAGCTGGTTGGTGGGCTTGCAGCCTTGTGACTGTGCCAAGAAAAATAATGGAAATGACCCCTCCCACCTTTTCTTCTCCAGTGGAATCAACTTGCTGCAAATCTTTCTAAAGGGCTTGAGAATTTGTTAAGAAGCAATGACACTGGCAGAAGCTTCAGATGGGCTGCTCTCATCAGAGGGGCTCTGAAGAAATATGGGAGCCAGTACAGAAAAAACAAACATATCAAGTACGTGTGGGATATTTGGAAAGATACAAAAAATGCCCCCCCAAAGGGGGGGGGGAATGAAGATCCTGCTCTAGTTTCATCCATGCAGTATTTCTATTCCTTTTTAGGAAAGATTCACAGCACCTTTTCATCAGTCACATGGAGCCAATTTAAGAGAGGGTGGGTTTTTTTTGTCAATCTAGTAGGATAGAAATGTGAATTGTAACATACACCTAAAATTCTGTATCTGTAAATCTGAAGCATACCTTTCTCCACATGATGGGCCAGACAGCATCATATGAACCACCCCACATTTCCTGAGTTCAGAATCTATCATCTGCATGCAAGGGCATTAATTAGAATTATATGTATTTTGTTTTAGATTTATCCTGCCTTTATTATTTTTATAAATAACTCAAGGTGATAAACCCGAGTTTCCACTTCCTCCTCCTATTTTCCCCAGAACAACAATCCTATGAGCTGAGTTGGGCTGAAAGAGAGTGACTGGCCCAAGGTCACCCAGCTGGTTTTCATGGCTAAGATGGGACTAGAACTCACAGACTCCCACTTCCTAGCCTGGTGCCTTAACATTGCACAAACAGGTTCTCTCTATGTATTTAGTTATATATTTATTTATTTCTTCTTACTATTGTTGATTCAAGCAAATATGGAACATAGAAACAATAGTGTGTCTCAATATTTATTAGACTATCTCATTGGCCAGTAATTAGGAGAGGACTGAGGGAAGAGAAAAGAAAGGCAATGAAATGTTAAGCCTTTCAAACATGGAAAAAAACCAAGCAATGCTGACTGCAACCTCATGGGAGCTTGTGGCCACCTTTGGTGAAAACTCACAGACTTTTGGTGGATTCTCAAAAGAACCCTTTTTGTACAGCGATCGACTGTAGCAGCCCACTTCCTCTTTGCTGCCGCCTCTTCCTCCAGTAGGCACCGCCTCAATTCCTGTTCTTCACTTTTGCTCAAGGTTCTGTCAGTCATGGGCCGCACCAGATGCGATAGGTTGAGGTGACTGTACAGGCTTCTTTCCACCACATATGTGATATTGAACTCGCTGACTGAATTGCACCCTCGAAGCCTTCTGTTGGAGAAGCCACAGCTTCCACCTCTTCCTAGCCTCTTGGGTTTGTGATGAAGCAGCTGCAGATCGCAGATGGAAGGCGATACACCTTTCCTAGCAGGACGCTGACAGAGGAAAGCTCTAGAACATGAATAATTAGGATCTGCCTTTTTTAGCCGGATCTGCTTCCTGATATTCTGGATTTCCTCCAAAGATACCAGGACATGATGCTTGCACCTGCTGTCATAAAAGCAAATGCTTTCTTTACTTACCCCATGACTGAGAGAGCCAAGGTTCTTCATTTCTCCATCTGTTAAAGAACGGCAAACTTTGGGTATTTTATCCTCTTCTGGATAAGAAAAGAATGTCCCAAGCTTTTTGGGGGGTTTTATAAGGCCACGACTATCAGATTTACTGAAGGTCTTAAGCAGTTTCCTGTTTGTACCCCAAGTGTCCAGGCTGCTAGATGAAGGAGATAAGATCAGTGAATCACTTTCATTATCTGGCTGTTTTTCAGAGGAATTATCCAAAATGAGTTGCTTCTTGTGAATTCCAGAGTAAAGTGCCGATCTACCATCTGGTCCTGCGGGAGCATCAAAGGAGTGTTCATCCACACCTGAAAGGGAATATGCCATTATATTAGTTCTCACTAGCTAATGGAGAGGGAGGGAGGGAGGGAGGGAGGGAGGGAGGGAGGGAGGGAGAAGTATATCATCAGTCATTTTTTCCCCCAGTGCCATTGTAACTTTGAACGTTGACTAAATGAACTGTTGTAAGTCAAAGACTTCTTGTAGTTGAACAACAGAAGAATCTGGGCACCATCAAGAAATAAGACAGATGCAATAGAAGCAATACTGGCATACTGATGTATATCTCAACATTAGATGATTTTTGGAGAAAGGCAACTCTCTGCAGAAAATAAATTAACCTAACTTAAATAAATAAATTTCAATCCTAATAATACCCCTCAAAAATATATATAATCCAATAGTGAAAAGCTGAAAGGAATAGAATTTGCCGTGCAAGGATAAATTCAACTATTTATATGTAGTTAATAAAGTAAAATGAGAAATAGATAGGAAGTTCAAAGGAAAACCGGTGTGATGATGGGAGTACAGATACTGAAGACTGAATTTATGAATGAAAGGGGAATGCAGTGAATGATCTGTCAGTTTTCATATATTTAAAGGAATGTCAGAAGGAGCAGCAGCTCTGGATATAGCCTGTTTTGTTTCTAGCACACACAATTGTAAACTATGCCAAAGAAGTGAATTTAAAAATAGAAATAGGTAGTTTGGGCTTAAAATATTGTCATCAATTGTAAATTTATTGCCTAAGATGTTTGTATGCACTAATCTGGCAAACCATGGACAGAACTTCTGTCTGAGGGAGGTTTCATACTGAGTGTTCCATTTTAAGCAAGAAAGGGCAAAACTAGGAAAGTAAACTTGTTGCGTGTCTATGATTACATGGAGAAGTTAAGGAAAATGATAGGTGTCATAACCCACTCTCTCTATCTACATATAGTCATGCTGAATATAGTGAAAGTCATGTATGAATAGAAATACTCATTTTGGAAAGCTATATTTTTTTTTAAAAAATCCTTTCCTTCTCCTCCTGCTTATTAGTAGAAGGGGAAAATCCATACTATATTATGACATATTTATCTACTTTGAGAGTAGAACAAGATACAGCAAGGAAAGAATTCAACAAAATACACTGAATATTTAACTTTTAATTTGAATGTTCCAAATGTTTTGATTGAACTCAAAACTTGTAATGTTTTGTGTACTAATTTGATTCTCCTCTCAAGTAAAATCCTGGAAAGTCTGCACTGTGTTTTATCAACTCTAAAAAGGCTAATGTTGTGCTTACAAAGGTCATAGCAAGAAATGTCTACATATTTATAGAAATTCAAGAGCTAGGACTCATTGTATGAGAAAAAAAAAGAAACACAAACATTCTTCAAATGTTGGCTGGGAGAGCAGATAACCGAAAGATTAAAATACACTACAAATTAATAACCACATATTCACATTACAGCGCAGACTAAAAGCTCTGCAGAAAATAAATTAACCTAACTTAAAATAATTAAGTTTCAATCCTAAGAATACAAAACAAAACCCAATCATGAAAAGCTGGAAGGAATAGAATTTACCGTGGAAATAAAGACAGTTCTTTACCTCTTTGCATAATGGCATCAGAGATGTGTCTATGAGGAAGGCCAGAATCTAGCTACAGTGATGACATTGGAAGTTTGGGGGGCAGAGAAAATGGCAGATGTTATGTATTAGTAATTTGGTTCCAAACACACTCCGGCTTGTGCTTGAAGACAAACTGGTAACTGGTGGAGTTGAACATAGATGATATATGGTCCCTACAACTAGCTCCAATCAAAACTTCAGATTTTGAAGCTGATGAAGGCTGAAATGCCCCCCTTTATGACTTGTAATGCAGTCATCAAAATAATAAGCTATTAAGATGATGTATTACCACAGCAAATGACCAAAAGTACATTGGTCTCAGCTACAAAAAATGCTTTGAGTTAGAGGTCAAATCCAACCCTTACTACATATGTGTCTACATATGTCAGGATAAATTCCTATTCTCTGTTGATCTTTCTTCCCAGGCTAAGTATGGATAAGCCTGCATAACCTTATTATTTTAAAATTATATATATTTTAAAAAATATAAGGGTCTGATAAAAGTTCATAGGAAACCAGTAAAGGCAATCCTCGAGTTACAACGGTTCATTTAGTGATTGTTCAAAGTTACAAAGTTACTGAAAAAAGTGACTTATGACCGTTTTTTACGCTTACAACCATTGCACCATCCCCGTGGTCACATGATCAAAATTCAGACGGCAACTGACTCATATTTATGACAGTTGCAATGTCGAGAGTGCATGTGATCATCTTTTGCGACCTTCTGACAAGCAAAGCTAATGGGGAAACCACTTTCCCTTAACAACCGTGTTGCTAATTTACCAACTGCAGTGATTCACTTAACAACTGTGGCAAGAAAAGTTGTAAAATGGGGCAAAACTCACTTAACAAATGTCTCATTTAGCAGAAATTTTGTTCCCAATTGTATGGTCACACCTGTATAGTAACTGAGTATGGAACAAGCTTTCCTTGCCTTTGATTTCAAGAGCTTGGAAAAGGTTCCTTAGGTATTTTTATTGCCACAGAAAAAAATCACATCTCTATCAGGCCTCTCCTTCCCCAAATTTAAATAAACACACACACACACACACACACCTTAATTAGTTATTGCTGTGGAATAATATTTAATGTCCAATTGTCATTTTATTTTTAAATCAAATCCAAATAAATGCTATAAAAATGAAACTCATTGTATTTTACTTTAAAAGGTTAAAATCTCTCTCTGCCATGGAATCAATTGTGGCATTCTCTGACTTCTACTGAAGTGATGCATCTCTATTTTCTGACAGACTCATCAGAAAGTCTGCTGAAGGAACCCTTTGCCAGACTTGAAGGGTGTGGTTTTGGTCAGCATCCCATGACAAACTTACTGGCTTTCTAACCCTTGGGATAAGCCCCACTCATATTTTCTTTTACAGTTTTTCACCCCTCTGAACAACACAGCTCATTTACAAGTCGTATTTCTTGGCTTGGGCGGCGGGAGGAAAGCAAGAATGAAGCAAAGTGACAGAGGCTTTAGAAAATTTACTTTTTTTAAAAAAAAAAAACCAGAAAGGCAATGTATCTTCTGCTCCTACCAGTACTCTGCTCTCCAGAATCTCTTAGTCTGGTACTATTACATTTCATTAATGAAAACCTCTTGAAACATTAGTCACTTCCAGGAAAAGTGTATACTCACCTTGGAAATTCTCCTATTATATTGCCAAATGCAGAACTAAGAATGCTAATGAATTTGGTAGTCAAGGTTATGGATCAGGGAGACTGTCCCATTTCTGTCCAGTTTCAGGAGGAATTCTGCTTGGCTGATAAGAGTTTTCTGCTCCAGGTGCACTCCCCAAAAAGTCACTTTGGGATTGCAGACTTTTGTAGGATGGGAGGGGGGAAGGTGGTGAAAGTTTGTCTGGTATAGTCCATCCACCCACCAATAATAACCTCTCTATAGCCTTTACACTTGAGACTGTCCCCAATAAATTATGTTGCAATAAAAGAAGAAAGACAACCCAGTCACACAAAAAGCCACGGTAAATAACTGTACCTGAAAAACAGAGTATACACAATAGAGTAGAGCCATAAAATGACACTGCTAATGCAAAGAGCTATTCTCATCCTGCTGATTAACTTGAGCACAACGCATGAGAAAATCAATTCAGAGGGTGACCAACTGTTTATTCTTTTCCTACGGCAAGTTTCTCATATGCTTTTCCAAAGGGGAGGCACCCCCCACCCTCTCCTTTTTTTCACAGCACCATTCTGACCACTACCCAGCACATCTTCTCGTTAAAGCTGTTAATTCTTACCTTCAGTGCTGGGCTTTTTAATTTCTTCCACTCGAATCAATTTCTTTCTCACTCTGCGAGTTGAGTTGACCAACTTATGCAGTCTCTTAAACTTCACTGATTCTTCTGATTCATCATCTGATTGCTCTCTTGACTGGCAGGGAAGCAAAAGGAAATGTTAGTAGACAGCTAAAGGCAAGGAAGAGTCCCTTTTTCCAGAGTCCTAAAACAAGGCAAGCCCTGAAACTTTGAAACAGTTCATCTCTCATCCTGAATATTCACAATCTCTCTCTCTCTCTCTCTCTCTCTCTCTCTCTCTCTCTCACACACACACACACACACACACCAGTATTTTAAAAAGAATGGAACATACCATTTTCACTTCTAAATTAGCACGAAGTAAGGTCTCAGGCACCAAAACGCGTTCCAGCCCTCATCCTCCTCTCTGCCTCTGTACATTGTGTAATAATAGCAGACTCCACGTTGCCTTCCTACACAGCCCAGGCAGGACACTTTCCTAGCACTCTCTGAGCCCTGTTAGTTAAGCTCCTGTGGTTTGGGTCTTCCTGGCCTGGCGAAACTTCACTTTGAAAAACCTGGTTACAAACTGCTTTTCTGCACTGAACTAAAACATTCTCATTGACTCCTTTTTTCCAGCCTTAACAAGGAAAATCAAAAACAGCAACAGCAGCAAAAATGAGGAGGTGGGGAGGGAGAGAGAGAGGGAGGGAAAGAGGGAAAGGGAGGGAAAGGAAGAGGACAGCTCATCTTCTCCACTCCGATGTATTTTATTAATTATAAAATAGAATTTTTTCCCTCTTATCCCCATCCCAGGCTTCCCATTCTAAAGACTCTCAAAACTGGCTGTTAATACAGACCAAGCATTCCTCAGGAATTGACCAAAGGAAAACTCTGACCTTTGCAGGCACTTAGTTTAGCCCATACTCCCCAGCTTCCCATTTGGTCTCACATCTGATGCTGCCTGCTCCGTTCCAGCTGTTTTCCCTCAAGTATCCAGCATTACAGAGACATAAAGAATCCTCCCTCTCCAGCAGCAGTGACACCACAGGCTGAAACAATCCATTCCTTGTGAACCAAATCAGAGCTCTCATTTTCAAACCAGGCCCAGTGCTCAATATGCTACTTCCTCTGTTTGGCCCCATTTAGAATTTCTGTGCGCAAAAGTAGAAAGGGGGAGACCAAAAGAAAGAAAGAAAAAAAGAAGAAGAAGAGGGAGACTTAATTCTTGGCTTTTACAGTACAGAACTGCCACTGTACAGGCTTGCATTCCAAGGAGCGGAGAAGATTCCAGCTGGAACTCTCCAAAGACTTTATTTCAGCCTTTGCTTTCACATACAGCTCTGACCAATTCATCCCAATTCCAGCCTCCCAGCTCAGAACCCCAAAAGCAACTTCCTGTGGGTGAGCTTTGGGTCATTTAAGTTGCCAGGTTGAAATTGGGCCTTATTGTCTGGCTCTGTTTTGAGTCGGACAAAATAGGCTTTATTTAACAGCAATGTATATAATGTCCATATGTATCCAGCTGGGGAAATGAGGGCTCATCGGTTAAAGACGCTGAGCTTGTCAGTTGGAAAGCTGATAGCCTAGCTTTCAGATCTGAGCACCACACGATGGGGTGAGCTCCCGTTACTCATCCCAGCTCTTGCCAACCAAGCACTTCGAAAGCATGCAAATGCAAGTAGATAAATAGGCACCACTTTGGTGGGCAGGTAACCATGTTCCATGCACTTCGACATACTGGTCAGATAACCACGGAATTGTCTTCAGATAACGCTGGCTCCTTTGGCTAAGAAATGGGGCACTACCTCCTAGAGCAGTGATGGCGAACCTTTTAGAGACCAAGTGCCCAAACTGCAACCCAAAACCCACTTATTTATCACCGGGTGCTAGGTGGGTGTGGCCCACTGGGTGGGCGTGGCTGTGGTGGTCATGGTAGGCTGGGTGGGTGTGGCCAAGGTGGGCATGGTCACTTTAATGTTGCTTGTAGGGACGCCTGTGGGGGCTGGGCAGGGCTGGGGAGATCCAGGGGATCTCTGGCAGGTGGGGCAGTGGGCAGGAGGCTTGTCTTGCAGGTTGAGATGAGGCAGGGCAGGGGTGCCATTGTCGCAGGGCAAGGTGAGGCAGGGGCTAGGGCAGCTGCTACCTGACACCATCGGCCCCCGCACACAGAGGCCAGCGAGTACATGAGGGCCGACAGTGTCCATCAGCAGCCACAGCCTGCCGGCCCCTCGACCGGCGCATTCTGGGGCTCTGCAGCCTGGCACCAGCAGTTCAGAGAAGCCGCCTCTGAGCTGGACAGCTGGCTGACAGCTGAGGAGGCGATGCAGTGGGTTGTGCCTAGGAAAAGGAGAGCATGAGAGGCCAGGAAGGATGGGATGGGGGGGAGGGAAACCAGCTGTGCTGGGATCCATCCGGCCACGTGGGACCTCGGCGAGTTAGCAGACGGCTGGTTGAAGAGGGACGGTTGCCATCTCAGGGGCATAACGCATGTGCTCACAGAGAAGGCTCTGAGTGCCACCTCTGACACGTGTGCCATAGGTTCGCCATCACTGTCCTAAAGTCACACATGACTGGATAGGGGAATCGTTTACTTTTACCTAAAATTGCCACCTACTTCCCCTTCTGAGGGTGCACAGGACTTGGTCCACCATTCTTTCATAATCTTGTTGGCTCACCTTAGCCATCGTCATTTTTGAACTGTGATGCTCCAGAACTAGACACAGAATTCCTACTGGGGTCCAACTAGGGCAGAGTAGGATCAAACGATTACTCCTTGCAATCTGGATGTCACTGTTTCACTCTACTAGGCTTGGGGTCATCATTCAAACAATTTAGCTTTATGTGCAAATAGAAATGCAGCCATATTGTCCTGCTTGGATTCTAAAATAAAACAGGACATTTTAAAACTCCTTACAGATACACTCTTTCTCTTTGCACTTGGATATGTGTTCGGATATGTTCAGAAAAAAATGCTCTTCGAGATGCTTTTGCATTGAATACACATGCATTACAGGAAAAGTATGAACTGGCCCCTATGTTAAGTAATTTCCTCCCCAAATGGTATTTGCATATTAATACCAAAAGGGAGCATTTTGCAGCACGTGGCACTTTGGCTATCCCACTCAGAGATCAGAATGCTTCCAATTCAACAACTTTGAGTCATTTGCATCTACAGGCACGCAGATTTCTGCCTGAAAATGTTTCAACATAGTCAGTAACTCTGTGCCAAAAAAGAGGGCCCCACAATGTGTATAACCCTTTATATGGAAAGCAGTAATTCTACAAAGCGACTTCTTTGCATATTTCAAAGAAGAAAACACATGGAATTGCAATACTGTAAACAGGAACAGCTTGGTTTTCAACCACACTGTAAGCCCCCACCCCTTTCATTCAAAAGCCCCTAATGGCTCAAGTCTTAATTATTTTGGCTAATGTCGGATGCAGAAATTCTGTAGTGAATGCTTAAGTGTTTCATTTCTAGTTTCCATAGCAACATTACATCAGATTGCAGACAGCTGGCTCCACAGTTTTAAACCATAACAAATTGACCAAGCTAGTTCAGAAAATTATCCTGCCTTTAAAGAGATAGCATGCTATTCAGCCGCCAGCAAAATATTGCAAGGCCAACAGGGTTTTCTTTTGGCAAATATAGGAAGGCGGATTCTTTTTCCCAGCTTCTTTTGGAACAAGTGCATCTCAGACACACCAGCGATGTTCTAATGCCAGCCAAAAAGGGGTCAATATATTCCATAATTGCATGAAAAAGCACAGAGGAACCAGGTCAAAAGCATTTGTAGTTATGAAGTTCTCCAACAATAAACTGAAGCAAAACTTTTGTCAGATGATCCAAAGCTTCCCAACCCAAGTTGTTTGGAAGTTCTCTGTGCTTCTTCATTAACAAAGTGGAATTCGAAGTCAGGAAACTGTCTCAGTTGCTAATATGGTCTTAGGAAAAGATGGACAGTTTTCAGTTTCCTTTGCAAGCTCTGACTCCCATTGAATTCTGTATCTCAACCTAAGCTTATTCATGTAATTTGGGGAAGTATGTATTTACTATCTAAAGAAACAGCTCCTGAAATCCACATTTTAAAGAATTGATTTGTATCTCTTGATCTGTCTGTATTCACTGATTTTTCAGTCATGATCTGCTTTCTAAATATGCCAATAAAAAGTCCATCCAAGAAATGACTAATTAACATACCAAATTACTATTTAACTCAGTTGTGTTAGCTTAACTTTATTTCCTATCTATATCACAACTAATTTTTCATTTCATAACTATGTGATTACTTACAAGAAGTAGGCAGTGTTTCAATATACACACAAACACACACACACATATATGTGTGAGTGTGTGTGTGTTATAGTATGTTTTATTACATATTACATAGGGATGTGGGTCTATACATATGTTGTTCATAGTATGTATTAGCTGTGTGTCATGTATGTGTTTCACTTTGAGAGCGGGCAACTAAATTTCATTTTTGATGTGTGCCATTGTGCCCACAGTATAAAAATGACAATAAAGGTTATCTTATCTTATCTTATTTATCTAAAGATAGTTTCTTGCATAAGTTAGGCATCCCTGCTTAAATGGTACAATTCACTCAATCCTTAAGTAAACAAAGGCTATATATAATCTTTACACATTTCTGCAAATGCGAATGGATTCTTACTTTTCATATACAGTTGTTCACAGATTCCAAAAAGTGGCTGACTTGTTAGGCCTACAGTTCTACAGATGAATGAAAACTCTGACCCTCTAAGGCTGGGACTGGGCTTTTGTCTACTTTCAATGTACATTGGTTTTTCTAAGCAGCTGTGTGAGGACTTGAAAATGAATATAATTCATTCTTACAAAGCAGGAGAAAAACAAAGACGTTTTCAGCTAGCAACATTGTCAGCAATGTTAAAAAAATGGAAGTTAAACAAAACTGCTGAAATCAAGACAAGACCTGGAAGAACAAGAACAATCTCTGCTAAAATTGATCCCAAACTATTCAGAGCAGCAGATCAGAAACCATAGATTACTGCAAACCATTGGTTGGTATTGTAATTCCTGAATTTCTCAACCACTTTGTCGCTTGGCTAAAATGAGAAGCAGATCTAATATATTTGGAGAATCTAATCATATATTTGCCTACTTATCTAGATCAAGGCTTGGTTGTTCTTGCCTATACAAAAGCAACCTTCTCTAAGTATTGGATTCAAATTATTCCACAAGGATATACATGGACAATAATTCCAGAGCCATATATAAACATGTTCTGTGCTAGCCATTCTAGATTTCCAAGCTAAACTTGGAAAAAGCTGAAGGATTCGCTAGTCCATTTTAAAGAGGCATTGTGGCCTCTTACTTTATTTAACTAACTGTAGTATTCATCAAATAGATCAAATAGATCTTTTTTGACCAAACCCTACACTCACTTGCTTAGATAATTGGTTTGTAAAAACAAATACACACTCCTAGGGGGAAAAAAAACTCTTCACAATCCCTGCATCTTGTTCAGAGGAAACAGAAAGCTGTTAGAAAATTATATTTTAATCAAACAGTAAAAATATGGCTGACCGAGCAAAGCACTTATCTTCAAAAAGACATCAAGTAAGGGCAGAGACATCACCCTGCCAACAAAAGTGCGTATAGTCCAGGCCATGGTTTTCCCAGTTGCAATGTATGGCTGTGAAAGTTGGACCATAAGGCTGAGCGCCAAAGAATTGAGGCCTTTGAACTATGGTGCTGGAGAAGACTCCTGTGAGTCCCTTGGACTGCAAGGCGTTCAAACCGGTCAGTCCTAGAAGAGATCAACCCCGACTGCTCTTTAGAAGGCCAGATCCTGAAGTTGAAACTCAAATACTTTGGCCACCTAATGAGAAGGAAGGACTCACTGGAGAAGGACCTAATGCTGGGAAAGATTGAGGGCAATAGAAGAAGGGGACGACAGAGAATGAGATGGCTGGATGGAGTCACTGAAGCAGTAGGTGTGAACTTAAATGGACTCCAGAAGATGGTAGAGGACAGGAAGACCTGGAGGAACGTTGTCCATGGGGTCGCGATGGGTCGGACACGACTTCGCAATTAACAACAACAAAGGGAAAGGAAAGGATCAGAAAAACTCAGCATGTTGGTTTGTGACATATATAGCCACAGAGAGGAGCCCTTCCTGTTCTTTTCTCCCTTTGCAACAGGGGAAACACATCCTTTGAATATTATGTGACAGGCTTGATGACTTCCCAGCTTTGGTATTTAAGAAATCTAATACTCTGTTCTGAATAATTCTCCCTGGAGGACTGCTCTTTTCAGCTGTGTAACTCTAAATTTTAGGCCTTAAGTGAATAATACTGGACTTTACCCTTTGCACAAAGTGATCGGATTTGGGAGCCACACAACTTGATAAGAGCATTCGTTTTACTAATAGCCATTTCCTATAGGAAGAAAACAGGGGAAAGGAATTAAAACACAATCCACTGGCTACTTTTTGCCCATATAATTCTCCCCCTCCGGAAGAGAGGAAGAAGTTACCGAGTGTAACTAAATCTGTTCACCACAAAGACAGGAAGAGGGAAACAATGCCAGCTTTCTTGCACCAGAGGTTTACTGACACTTTCTGACCCCCTAGTTCCTTAATAATTGTCAGTGGAATTTCAATGAATGAAAAATGGGTGGGGAAGAGCAGCTCATAAAATCCTATTGCACCTCTGCAAAAAGAGTTTGAAATGCTAAGAAACAGAAAACTCTCACAGAATACATAGACACACATGCAAAACTGAGCATTACTCAAAGAATGGCTAACAGTCTTGTCCTGGTTTTATTGGGTTAGTTTTATTGGGTTTTATTGGCTTTCCGTCCCCCCCAAAAAACCCCAAGAATCTCATCCATATGTTACAAGAGCTCAAAATAGTGGATGCTTCCTATTCCAAAATAACCCTTATAAAGAGGCTGGGCCCAAGGTCATCCAGTTGTCTTCCATAGTTGAGAATGGATTTGAATTTAGATTTTTTTTTGCGGGGGGTTGTAAATCACTATATCACTTTTTTAAAGAAACAAGATCAAGTACAGAAAACTAAACTAAACATCTTTATATTCATCAGCTTTGTTCAGGTCCTGAGTTATATCCCTTTAAATTAGATATATTTGCTAAGAACTTTTAAAAAAAGCTATCCAAACCAACGAGTAGCCATACAGTTCCAAAAAGTAACAGAATTTATTTATTAGTTTTACAGTATTTGAGTTTGAAATTATGTAATTGACAAAATTAATCCAACTACGGTTATCTGGTTAAATTGCATCAATTTTCCAGGGTCTTGAAGAAATGGGAGAATGCCCACTTCACATAGTTCAGCTCTGCATCCATCTAGTATTTAAGCAGTAACAGGATTTCTTTAATCAGTTTGCACCAGTTCTGAAACATGTTTGAAACATGTTTCAAAAGATTGGCTCCAGTCACATATTTAAAAAGCATTTACCAAATAAGTTCCTTCTTGATTTTTGGAGTGTATATATGTATGTACATACATATACACATACAAAGTATATATGCATGTACATACACAGAGAGATACTATAGAATTCTGTACTGTTATAGAAAGCTAGTTCTCTTTTTGAACAAACTATTGTAGAATTAACCATTAAACCAATTTCATCAGAACTATCTAATCATTTCATATTTACATGCCACATGGGGTAAATATGTTGTAAGATCACTGCACAAATACTGTATGCACATTTGACTGATCAATATTTAAAGTCATAAGGTTAAAACTCTTTTATAAGTTATATAACGCAGCCATTCTTTCATTCCTTTTTTTAAAAATAGTTTCATTAAGTGACAGAGTGAAATCACCGTAAAAAGTAACAAAAAAGAAATAACAAATACTTGGCAAATGGGATCTCATTGAAAACCTTCCATATTATGTAGCCTACCCTGATGCTTTTCCAATGGCTTGGACTACAATACCCATCAACCGCAGGCAGCATAGGAAAATTAGAAAGTACCAGGTTTGGAAATACTGAAAATGGTATTTTCTTTGTCTCTCTCTCTCTTTCTCTCTATGGAGCAATGAAATGCACATATTTGAAAATGAGGAGAGTTTTAATTTTGATTTGTATGGATGTTCCTGTGAGATGAGGCAGAGGTCCAAGAAATTCACTACTTCTACTTCTACAGCATCCCCTGCTGGCTGTTTCAACTTGTTAAGCCTTGATTTTCCCACTGAATATAAAATGAGAATTTGGAAGTTGTCACACGTAGGGAATGATAAAGGAACTACAGGCCAAGACAGTGGAAAAACAGTGTTAATGAAGCTCTATTGTTCTGTCCAGAGCCTTTGGATCTGGAGCTCAATTAAGCTGTAGCTGCACAGATGTAGTCTGAACATATTATTAATTTCCAATTCCATTTAAATCTCATTGGCAAGGATCTATTATCCTGTTTTCATTCGATGGCTCAGAATCAAGCATGAGAGCAAAATGCACTGTCAGAGGGACATTGGGTTCATGCAGGATTGCTCTGGATATTGGCCATAACTTTGCTCCCTGAGTTGCCCTACCTAATGCAAACTATCTAGTGAATTGCATTCTGAACCATCATAAGCCCCTCCTGAGGAGGAGAACAATGTATCTGTCATTATTCAGCCTTCTCTAACCTAATTCTCTGTGCCCTGGCTGAGCAAATGATTGGATTTGTGATCCAGCACATCTGGAAGGCTTGAAGACTTCTATTATGTTGATTCCTTTAATTGCAGATGTGGGAAAAGGTATTGAAGTATTATACAAGTAAAATTTTCTCTCTGAGTGAGGAATGGAGTAAAGAATTAGCTTTTCTCCCTCCACCCATCCCCAACAAAAACAGAGCATGTTTCTTGTTGAATATGTACTTAATTCTTATAGAATTTAGATTTTATATACTATTTAGCCACTTAATCATACCATGCTGCTTTATGCTACTGTCACATTCCCCAATGAAGAGGTTTTTGAGATTGTAATTACTAGAATTCTCAACCAAGATGGAAACTTTAGAAGATGCCAGCTATGGATTGTTCTGTAAATACTGAACATGGGGAGAGATAGAAAGAAAAATGAAAAGAACTAATGTAGCTAAGAAGGAAAACAAGAAGCAATCTTATATTAATTTACTGAAAAAATATTTAAAAGCTGGCAATAAGAGGGAGGAATAATATATTACTTTTTGGCACTGATTGAGATTTTTTTTTAAAAAGGTAAATTTTAAGGCAGAAGCTAATATTAGTATTACTTTTTTAACTGCCTTAAGGCTACTATTTCACTAAGACAAATTTATGTATAGATATAAATAAATCTATATAGAGATAAATTGAATCAAGGCAGATACATATTTATTGTCTTTTGGAAGGATTATCACGACATATTGATTCCAATCTGCTTTTGATGATGTTTTGTTTTAGTAATGGTTTTCCCTGCCTCTGTTATTTAATTATATTTATATTTGCAGATATTACTTGACTAATAATTTGTGATCTTATTAGAAGTTTCACAAGGCACCAGCAGAGAGAACCACTGAAAAGCAAAACTGACAATATATTACACCATTAACATTAGCATTGTAACTCTTCTCTTCTACCTTTCTCCTCCCCCTTATCTCATCTGGGTTAAGTGTGTGTGTGTGTGTGTCTGTGTGTATGTGTTAAATATTTTCTCAGAGAGAGGCTTGTTTTCTTGTTACTCATAACATGTCTCACACACACTGACAAGGCTATATTATTATTAATTATAATTAGAACACCAACTCCACCTTGACTGATACTGTGGGTTGACAATCTCTGAAATAAATTGGAGTACTTCCTGTCTTTACATTCTTTGGGTTCCAAGAAAGATTTTTGGGCTTTGAAATGTGGCATCCCTTTCACCTGTAGATGAACTTTTTTGTTTGTTTATGTGTCTGCCATTGACAGGATAATGACAAGGTGCTGCATGGAGTGGAAATACTTGTTGCTATCTGTTTGGCTGCTGTACTGGAGTCATTGAAGAGTTTATTGCTGAATCAACATATTTCGAATTGGACATTTTGCTTTACAGATCACACTCCTACCATTTTAATTTGCTTTTCATGCCCCTTTAAGAAATGTACAATTTATTTGTGGACATTAATGTCTGGAGCAGTAGACTAGTTTCACTGATTCCTGGAAGTAAAATAGGTCAAAAGGTCATTAGAGATGAATTATGGTTTTTAAATTCCTTCAAAATATGATCTGCTAAGTACTCCTTGAAAAGCAGAACTGGGCTTATGCTTTATGCTAAATCATAAGGCAATGTGCTTTGTTTTGTCTTGACATATTGAGTGAACCTAATCATTATGATTATAAACCATGGCTTATGGCTTAACTTATACAAACACAATCAATTGTAGTTTATTGAACTCATCATGACTAAATTAATCATTAGTTAGTACTAGGAGTAAAGGAAGTATAACAAAATATTTATGAAGAGTCAGCCTGAATTATACCACCTCTTCTTAGAAACTTGTGAAAAAGCTCCTCTAAACTTCAAATTGGCCACGGAGCTATCAGAATACTGAAATAAATCTATCGGAATACAATGCAGTTGCCAGTTTGGCTTGTTCCAGAACATGGGTATCAAACTCGCTGCATCACATGACGTGTCGTGACTTTTTTTGCATTGCCAGAGCTGGGGTGGGTGCAGCCTCCGTATGATGCAATTGGCCCATGGTCCGGCAGTTTGACACCCCTGTTCTAGAAAGTCAGAGTTGGACTGGTCTAAAAGGAGCCTTATAATTAACAATATAGTAACAGAGAGCAGCCTTACTGCAGATATAGGGATGAGGGGTGCCTCTTTTTTAAGCTCAGTCAGAGACCAGACATCTCAATTTGCCATGAGAAAAACTGTAAATGACAGAAGGTGAAGAGGAAGAAGCAAGTTCAATATTAATTAAACCCTTTCAGTATGCCATGTACTGACGGCAAATTTCTTTTCTTTTTTCTTTCTTTTTTCAGTGCTCATCTGTACATATGTGAATCTGTCCAGCAGCTACACAGCCCCTTTGCAGAAATAGCTCACATTATTATATTTCAGAAATGGTAAAATAGAACTTTTACTACTTTTATGGTGACCTTCCTTTCAAGAAGTACTAGAGTAAATTAAAAAGCTCTTTGAAATTAAAATAAAAAAAACCTGGAAAGATATTTGACTGCCTTTAAAAATAAGTACAATTACCCAGCTCCTGTGGTGGGTCTTTGGAGAGAAAGATAAAAGCTGGTTAGCTTTTGCTCATATCCAGTTCTACCATAAACCTCTCTGAAATAAAAAAAAACCCAACATCCAATCCTAGTGGAATTTATCTTTTATATTTCTATAAGTAGTCCTTGACCTACGACTGTAATTTCCATTTGTATTTCATGACAATCATAATTCAAAGCACCCACATAACTGACTCAATTTTTTCCATTGGTCGTTAAGTGAATGCAGCAGTCATTTAAGTGAATGACATGGTCCTTAAATGAATCCATTGCCTATGATAAGTAAACACTGGTTTTCAGAAAAAAATGTTATACAATTGCAGTTATATGAGCATGGGATGCTGCAAATGACCATAAATTCATTTATTAAATTTTTTTGCTGCCATCTCAATCAATCAATCAGAATAGAGCTGGAAGGGATCTTGGAGGTCTTCTAGTGACTAGTCCAATCCCCTGCTCAAGCAGGAGACCCTATATCATTTCAGATAGGTAGCTGTCCAGTGTTTTCTTAAAAACCCCCAGTGATGAAGCCCCTACAACTTCTGAAGGCAAGCTGTTCCACTGGTTAATTGTCCTGTTAGGGAGTCTCTCCTTAATTCCAAGTTGCTTCTCTCCTTGATTAGTTTCCATCCATTGTTTCTTGTCTTGCTTTCTGGTGCATTGGAAAATATGTTGACCCCCTTTTCTTTGTGGCAACCCCTCAAATACTGGAATACTGCTATCATGTCACCCCTGGTCCTTCTTTTCTCTAAACTGGCATACCCAATTCCTGCAAACATTCTTCATATGTTTTTATCTCCAGGCCTTTTATCATCTTAGTTGCTCTTCTTTGCACTTTTTCCCAAAGTCTCAACAACTTTTTTGTAATGTGGTGACCAAAACTGGATGCAGTATTCCAGGTGTGGCCTGATTTTTGATTCTATGCCTCTGATTATACAACCAACTATTGTATTAGCTTTTTTGGCTGCTGTTGCACACTCTGGCTCATGTTAAGTGATCATCCACTAGGACTCCAAGTTCCCCCTCACAGTTACTGTTTTTGAGCCTACTCTGTACTTATGCCTTTGGTTTTTCCCGCCTAAGTTTAAAACCTTGCTTTTCTCCACATTAAATTTCATGTTGTTGGATAGGGCCTATTGTTCAAGTCTGTCAAGCTCTTTTTAGATCCTGAGCTTGTCTTCTGGAGTGTTGGCTATTCCTCCCAGCTTAGTATCATCTGCAAATTTGATCCCCTTCTACTTTTTCATCTAAGTCATTTATGAAGATATTGAAGAGTACTGGGTCTAAGACGGAAACATGTGGTACCCCCACTGCTTACTTCCCTCCATGTAGACGTAGTACCATTAAGGACGACTCGTTGAGCAGCCAGTTACAAATCCATCTGGTGGTGATGCTGTCTATCCCACATTTTTCTAATTTAACTGACGCTGTAGGCCAGTTATCAATTGCCCAAAATGCATTTGTGTCATGCATGGGAGAGGCCATTGGACCTTCTAATCTGGGTCATAAGTACCTTTTGGAGAGTCTGTTATACCTTCAAGTGGTCAGTAAAGGACAGTCGTAAGTCAAAGACTACCTGTAGTTCGAAGGTCTTTTTTTATTTTCCATTTCTCTAATGATATTCTACTACTGTAAGTTTTTAAAAGTATACAATAACCATGTACTTGGTAGAATCATAGAGACTTACATTGCAACAGGAAGAAACATCAAAAGTTGGATAAGGACTATCAGACCATTCAGATGCATCCATGTTTCCTGATTGCCGATGTTGAGCTTCATATTCCTTAAGCTGAAATGAAAATGAAACAAAGAGTAATCCCTCAATTTTTTCACTTGCTAAAATATATATTTATTTAGTTTAATTTTTTTACAAGCAAATAATTATTGGAGAAATTAAAGCTCTGGTAATATAAATGCAAAACAGTTATGAAGATATCTTTGTTCTTTAGATGTTTATTTAATTATTTATATTGCTTATTAATTAATAACAAAAGAAAAAAGAGCAAAACATAAAAATGATAGTGACAATGTTATTATATACTCTGCCAAAAAGATGGAAAAATATATAAAAAGTGCTCTATCAAATAACTGAAAAATACAACAAAGATATATCATTAAAACAATAGTTACAATTGTACTGCATATACTTGTCTAATGCAAATATTATTCAAGTATGTGTATACTTCTAATACATTTATATCACATCTTTTTAAAAATTACTGTACAATGGAACCTTGTTGTTTAGACTGTTTTGAAAAACAATGCACATATGTCCACACACACACATGTGCATGTACACACACACACACTCACACGCACAAACCAATCTAGAAAATTAATCATATATTTATATTTATGTTTATTAAAATTTATAGACTGCCCCACTCCCGCAGGACTCCAGGCGGCTAACAATAAAAACACAACATAACTTAACAAAACAAACAATACAATAACATTCATCTGGGGGTCAGATTTTATAAACCCCAAGCCTGCCAGAAAAGCCAGGTCTTAAGCAGCTTGTGGAAAACCAACAGGGTGGGAGCGGTCCTAATCTCCGGGGGGAGCTGGTTCCAAGACATGGGCGCCATCACAGAGAAAGCCCTCCCCCGTGGTCCCGCCAAATGGCACTGCTTGGCTGACGGGACCTGAAGGAGGCCCAGCCTGTGGGATCTAACCGGACGAAGGGAACTATGAGGTAGTAGGCGGTCTCGCAAATAGCCTGGCCCTGAGCCATATAGAGCTTTAAAGGTAATAACCAACATCTTGAATTGGACCCGGAGACCAATAGGCAACCAGCTCACGGAGGATAAGTGTAACGTGGGTGTATCGAGGAGCACCCACTATCAGTCACGCGGCTGCATTCTGGACCAACTGTAGTCTCCGAATACTTTTCAAGGGTAGCTCCATGTAGAGCGCATTGCAGTAGTCCAGACGTGAGGTGACAAGGGCATGAGTCACTGTAAGGAGAGCCTCCCGGTCCAGGTAGGGTCGCAACTGGTGCAACAGACAAACTTGTGCAAAGATCCTCCCAGCCACAGCCGTCAAATGATGTTCCAATTTCAGCTCTGGATCAAGGAGGACACCCAAGTGGCAAACCCGCTCCGAAGGGGGTATATTTTCCCCTGCTAGAGTCAACACTGGACAGTTAACATGATCCTTGGGAGGCAACATCCAAAGCCACTCGGTCTTGTCAGGATTGAGTCATCAATGGAGAAAGAGTTTTATATGAATAGGAATTTTAGTTACATGCTGTATAATTGCAGAGCTAAAATAGTCGTCTAAAATTTCATCCATTGTGAGGCTATTTGGTATAAATGTAATATATATAGTACCTTTTATTGTTCAGATTAACATTAAAGAATAGAATAAATGTTTCCAAGGTTTTTTTTTTTTACATTAAGAACTTTACATTAGAAATACGTTCATTCAGGATTCTGTTTCTTGGTTAGAAAAGACAGAAATATCTATCTGATCCATAAAACCAGCTACAGTATTTAGAAACTCCCTGTATTTGTTTGATTCTCATAATTATGGATGCTATGTACAAGACTCTGTGATTCACTGATGTAATCAGGCCTATCATTTTTCCCTAGCACATATAACGTATTTGCATTATGTACCCTTGCAAGAGCTTCCTCAATAGTAATCATCTTCTCCTTGACCATCATCATTAGCTGGATCCGCTCCTCGTCACTCATTGTGATTTCACTTGCCACGTAGCCAACATCTTCCCCTGGAGATAAATAGGAAAGATGAAAGAATAAAAGTATTTCAGTACAAAAGAAATGTGAGTCAAGCACAATAAGGTATGATTTTCCCAGTGAATTTGCCATGTTTAATCATGCTACTTAATTCCCTACTTATTCACATTTCAACCTCTTTATTTAAGTTTTGAAAACTGCAATGATCTTAACATTTCAGAATGAGCAATGACACTGGAGATAGAAAATTGCTATTTTTAACTCCTCTGTATGGAATGCTTCATTTGATGTGTATATGATTTGCAATGATTCGGGAAAATAATGATGTTTACGTGACATTCAGAGAATTATTGAGGATATTATGTTAATATCATGTTATGACATCACTATGCTCAGTATGCAAATTTTTGTCCAATCTGAATATGGAAACTATGTAAATTGTCTGGGCTGCATGACATTATGACAATTTTATCAACATTACAGCGCTAATAGGTTTAGCATCTTTGATTCCAACATCTACATGATTAATGTCTTGTATGAAAGATGAGATGTAAATTTTATAAAACTGGAGCAATTTAACCAAAGCATGTTTTAATAATATTGATCAAGGGTTACCCAATATATACTTTTGAAGGCAGTCTTATTGAAGAGAAGATGGACTATTTTATTTTATTATAAAATTGTATATTTCTTAAAACTATCAGATATAGACAAATTCGCCCAAGATGCTATTGGTCCATTAAAATCATAAAATCAGTACAGAATTATCAAAGCTGAAGACACTATAAATTGAGATAATGAACAAAAATAACAATATATGTATTGTGACGTGAGAAAACAAACCCCGACTTTTCACATGTGGTTGCAACTATATAAACCAGGACTTGCTTTATAAAGTCATAATGCCCATTTTGTCAGTTGCTTTGACCCTACTCTGGGGATGTCTATATGACTGTATCTGCATAACGAAAGTAGAGAACCATGAAGTTTTGTGGGCTGGACCTAAGTTCAGATACTCACTAATTTAGCTGACCCCTCCAATGGAAGGATGCTAAAGGACTTTTTTTTCCTCCAAGAGACCCAATTTGTGAATAGTAGAATAATAATAGAATAATAGTAGAATAATTACGTTAGAAAAGAGCTTAATCCCATGATAATTCAGCATATAATGGTTCTAAGAGATAAAAAAATACCTGAAGCTTTGCTCAGAGTTAATAAGAGATAGTATAGTAGATAACCCAGTTTTCTAATACTTTGGAACTCATTGAACACAGAGCATTATAAAATAATTATGACCATCCTTGTAAAGATTAAAGCTGAGTACATAAATCCTGCTTAAGGGCCCAACAGCTATAAAAACTTTCTTTCCCAATTTAATAATGAAAAAAGAACTTCATTAAAATTTTTACCTTTTGAAGACTGTCTCATTAGTCCCTTCTGATTCTTTCGGAAGTTTTGCCAGAAGTATTTATTCTTCTTTTTCCAATCTACTTTACCTAAAGATTTTAAATATATGCACTCAATAAGAAAAGAAAACCACTATCATCATTCAGCTTCAAAAACAACAGTCAGTTTTAAAGGAGCTGTCATAAATATTTATTATATTTGAATAAGGAAGGCTATCAGAATATTTGGAATAAACAAATAACATATAGGGTTCCTTTTTAATGAAGCTACATCGCTGCAGTTATCTTTGAAAATTCCATGAATTAAAATCCAGATTAAAAGTCTATAATATATTTTGTTTTCTGTTTAGTATTTTGAAATTTCATTTATAAGCTAGTGATGCCCAACATTTGGTTAAGGCCCACTTTCTGATTTTCTTTATTAAAACAAGTACAGAGCTAAAAGGAAACCAAAAGGCTCCAATAGGTTTGGTTTTAAGCAGCGAAGACCTTTGCTAAAAAAGAAATAGAAAAGGGAAAAGCCAAGGGTATGGCAAAGAACAACTGACATCCATAATTTACGGAAAAGCAGAATATGGTCAACAAGTAAATAAAGACATCTCCTATTCTTCTGGGTTTAGTATGACTCAATATAATTGATCACAGGCATAAGGAAATACCACAGGCAGTTCTTGACTTATGACCATAATTGGGCCCAAAATTTCTGTTGTTAAGTGAGACAATTGTTAAGTGAGTTTTGCCCCATTTTATGACTTTTCTTGCCACAGTTGTTAAGTTAGTAATACAGTTGTTAATTGAGTCTAGCTTCCCCGTTGACTTTGCTTGACAAAAGATGACCACATACTCCTGGGACACTGCAATCGTCATAAATATGAGTCAGTTGCTAAACATCTGAATTCTGATCACGCAATCATGGGGATGCTGCGACAGTCGTAAGCATGAAAAACGGTCATAAGTCACTTTTTTCAGTGCCTTTGTAACTTTTAAAAGCTAAAAGAGGATTTTGGAGGCAAAAGTTCTTTCAGAGGGAAAAGAGTAAGTAGCAGAACAAAGGAATTTATTGTGTGTGTTTTGAGAATCGTGACTTCGCATACATTTTGTTATAGCTTTTTCAAAGCAAAGCTTCCCCCACCCCTAAAAAAATGAAAATAAGAGAAAGTATACTGACCAACTGCACTTTCTTCAGAACTTGATTTATGAAGAGAGAACCTAAAACACAAAAGAGAAAGAGATAGTGATAATTGTGGCAAACATCTGCTGCTCCATGAAAGCTGGGTGGTTTGTAATTAATTAATATTTGTGGAATAGCATATCCATCCCCTTCCCTTCTTTTTTTTTTCTATGAAGCCGGGAGGAAGAAATAGCATGTCAGCTTCAGCTTCACACTCACACAATGGCATGAGCTCAGCTCCATTGAGAATGCTTTGAAATGATCTTCTTGTGACTGATGCAGAAAAATATGTTATGGAGGACAAAAATGCTAAAGTTGTGGGGTCAAAAGGGGAAATGGACCGAAGGAAGTGTTTAGCTCTTCCCTCTCCCTCAACTGTCTGCCACAAGAGACAAACAGAAAACTTTTTAGGAAAACACCATTTTACACATGTAGTTCCAATACACAAATCTTATGGGACTATCTACATTTCCAGCTATCCACTGAGTAGTTACTTAAGAGATAAATCAGATGGCTCCCCAGGTGAACCTTTTAGCTGTCTGGCAAAGTTCTCCTGTTTGTTTCTCTCTTTTCTGTGCCCAATTTGCCTTTATTAAGGAGACAACAACTTTTCTCATATCATATTCAGATAGGTATTTGATAGACATAAATAGTCCAGGAAGATCCTCTGCCATTATTTGGCTACTTATATTTAAATTGCAATTCATAAGTAAGCTTAAACTTCCCATTTTGCTTTCTATCAATTTACAAAAAGTAATGATCAGTTGTATAGAAAAACTATGTGCATAGATCAAACAGAAAACATTCCACACAGACAACAGGACCACATCTTCATTCTAAAGCAGCATTGTGTTTGTTGTATTGTTTCATATTATATGAAAAAACAGACCAACCTATCAAAAATAGTGCCATAAAAAACAAAACAGAAACACAAGTTAAGATAGGCAAGAAAATGGTTAGGGAGCACCTGTCCAGCCTAGATGAGTTCAAATCGCCAGGACCAGATGGATTACACCCCAGAGTTCTCAAGGAACTGGCAGATGTAATATCGGAGCCACTGAACTATATTTTTCAAAGATCCTGGAACACAGGGGAACTACCAGAGGACTGGAAAAGATCTGATGTAGTTCCCATCCTCAAAAAAGGAAAAAAAATGGATCCAGGAAATTACAGACCTATCAGCCTGACCTCAATACCTGGGAAGATCCTGGAAAAGATAATCAAACACCGAATCAACGAACACCTAGAGGCAAACAAAGTCATTACTAAAAGCCAACCTGGGTTTGTCAAAAATAGCTCATGCCAGACAAATCTTATTGCATTCTTTGACCAAGTGACAAAATTAGTGGATCAGAGGAATGCTGTGGACATAATTTACTTGGACTTCAGTAAGGCATTTGATAAAGTAGATCACAACCTACTACTTGACAAGATAGAAAAATGTGGGGTAGACAGAACCACCACCCGATGGATCCGTAGCTGGCTGACCGGCCGTACTCAGCGAGTGGTCCTCAATGGAACTGCATCTATATGGAGGGAAGTGTGTAGTGGGGTGCCCCAGGGCTCTGTTCTGGGCCCAGTACTCTTCAACATCTTCATCAACGATTTGGATGAATGGATAGATGGGGAACTCATCAAATTTGCAGATGACACCAAGCTGGCAGGAATAGCCAACACTCCAGAAGACAGGCTTCAGGTACAGAAGGATCTGGACAGACTTGAACACTGGGCACTAACTAACAAAATGAAATTCCATGGTGAAAAAAGCAAGGTTCTACATTTAGGCAAGAAAAACCAAATGCACAAGTACAGCATAGGTGGCACCATGCTCAATAGTAGTAACTGTGAGAGGGACCTCGGAGTCCTAGTAGACATTCACTTAAATATGAGCCAGCAGTGTGCTGCAGCTGCCAAAAAGGCCAACACAATGCTAGGCTGCATTAACAGAGGGATAGAATCAAGATCACGTGAAGTATTAATACCACTCTTCAATGCCTTGGTAATGCCACACTTGGAATACTGCATCCAGTTTTGGTCACCACGATGTAAAAAAGATGTTGAGACTCTAGAAAGAGTACAGAGAAGAGCAACAAAGATGATTAGGGGACTGGAGGCTAAAACATATAAGGAACGTTTGCTGGAATTGGGTATGTCTAGTTTAACGAAGAGAAGGACAAGGGGGGACATGATAGCAGTATTCCAATATCTCAGGGGCTGCCATAAAGAAGAGGGAATTAAGCTATTTTCCAAAGCACCTGAAGGCAGGACAAGAAGCAACGGGTGGAAACTAATCAAGGAGAGAAGCAACCTAGAACTAATGAGAAACTTCCTGACAGTGAGAACAATTAATCAGTGGAACATCTTGCCTCCAGAAGCAGTAAATGCTCCAACACTGGAAGTTTTTAAGAAGAGACTGGACAGCCATTTGTCCGAAATGGTGTAGGGTTTCCTGCCCGAGCAGGGGGTTGGACTAGATGACCTCCAAGGTCCCTTCCAACTTTACTATTATTATTATTATTATTATTATATATTTTACGACTAAAAGCAAACAGATTGGATAGCAATTGTGTCATATTTCTAGAAAACAAGATGGAAATTTCATTTCAAATGCACACTGAAGCTGCATTACACTTTGACCTATGGTTTTGAGTTTGCAAACCATCCTGGTGTGAAGTTTCTAAAATTAGCAGTGGAGGGCAGTACACAGTCTTTAATCACCTCTGAAAAGTGCCAAGAAGAAATTAAATTGTGCCTTGTTTTAGACCAGTCACAGTCCCTGTCAATGATCCAAATGATTAGAGGCCAACTGTTTATAAGCATGAAAAACATAATCATCAATTTGTAGGGACATCATGAAAGGGAAAATGATAGCAAGAAGTTAAATTCTGATTCAGTAAATTCATCCAAGCAGAGGCAATAACTGCAGTGCCTGGACATGGCAAATCATCTTTCTTTAGCCTGATTAGAAATTTAATCAGCACCAGCCGGGCAACCAATTGACACACCAATTCCAGATCAGGGCGTGCACCAGGTGCAAACTGGAAGAAGGCCATTGCTAGTTTCCTGACAGATGCAGTTTACACTCAGGACAACAACTTGCAAAAAGAAAATTGATAGCTTGGTTAGATTCACGGCACCAGCAGCCAAGTATCTGATTTTTCAAAAGGAGTCAAGAAATATAGAAGATTTCTCTCTCTCTCTCTCTCTCTCTCTCTCTGTGTGTGTGTGTGTGTGTCTTCTGAAGCATAGATCTAATAACAATTTCTAAACCACCCAGCAGTGTTTCAGTCAAGTTTGTACAGGAACCTAGAAGAATGCACTTAATCACTTAATATATTTATTAGAGTGACTAACAACAACAACAAAAAAAGATAAAAGCTTAAATGCAAAATGTTTTGGCTTCCAGCTTCTTCAGCTGTTTTAAAGCAGGGTCCTCTTTATGAGCAGCTGAAGTGAATGGAAGCCTTTGGCTTTTGAATTTGAATATGTCTGCACATGTGGGTATGAAGGATAGTGGTATATGTGTATAGGTGTGTGTATGTGCATATAGACACACCCACTTCAAGAGATATTTTATTATCTTACTTGTTTAGCCATCCACCTGACACAAAAATGACTCTGAGTGATGTGCAGCACTTAATTAAAATGAAACAATAAATACATTAAAACAACCACAATTAAAAACTATTAAAAAGGCATTACAAAATAGGAGAGGATAATATGAACCACAGTAAGAGAGCTATCATAAAATCTCCCCATATCAAGGTCTTGAAAGACTTGTGGGATGTTGAAAGCGATGGAGTTAATCTCACTTTTGGTCAGAGAAGATTCCACAAGGCAGGGGCTGTGTCAGAGAACGCCCATCTCTTGGGATGTGATATACACAGGACCCACAACATGCCTTCGCTGCCATACCTAATGAGATAGACAGATGTAATTGGGCAGTCCCTCAGATAACCTGACCCTAGGCCATTAAGGGCTTTGAAGGTCAAAACCAACTCCTTGAATTGGATCCAGAAGCAACAAAAAAGATGTTGAGACTGTAGACAGAGTACAGAGAGAAGTAACAAAATGACATAAGCTCTAGAGCAGTGTTTCTCAACCTTGACAATTTTAAGGCATGTGGACTTCAACTCCCAGAATTCCACAGCCAGCAATGCTGGCTGTGGAATTCTGGGAGTTGAAGTCCACATGCCTTAAAATTGTCAAGGTTGAGAAACACTGCTCTAGAGAGATATTTTTGTAGGTCTTTGTACTGTTTAATTTCTTATCCTTATCTACAAAATTATATCATGCCAACACGTCTTTGCGTTTATTTTGCATTTTCATGTAAGCCTGTCTATTGGATTTTCTCCTTTTATTCTTGTCAAGGAAACACACTTCAGTCACTCACAAATACTCTGCTTCTCTTTTCCTTAGAAGTGGTGTGTCTTTTTCAGACACATAAAAATCACCGTGCCCAGTTATGCAGGTATGACTATATAAACAATTGTAAAAATGGCACCACGGGCAAGAGAAAGACTCCAAATAGAAAACATGCTCACAAAGCATAGCATAAGACTATTTGCACAATTTATAAAGGCAGAGATGTTATTACTATGAAAAAGAATATGTGAACCATTTCCAGGAATTATGCAGTTTTGGTTGGCTTGTTTGTTTGTATTACTAAGAGTGAAAAAATATAACTCAATCTAATACCTGTATCTCAACATTTATTCATAAGTTCATTTGAAAGAATAGTGAGTTGACCTTTTGAGAACTGCAAAAAAAAAAAAAAAAAAAAAGCCTGGAAAAGTTCATAGACAATCCCAAATCTTCTGGACTCAAAATCTTAATAAACGGTGCCCCCCCCCCTTTTCCCAAGTATTCACTATCTTAAGCAGCTTACAAAAAAAAATGAATGAAAGTTATTTTTCCTCTCTGCCATCCATTTAAACACTTAGCCTTCCGAAGGTTTTTTAATTTTAAAGAAAAGCAGGAGAGAAAGGGATTGTTTCAGAATAGAATTATGCACAAAGTTCAAGGGTATAAAATTAGAAGCCCCCCCAAAATCTTCAGAAAGTAACCTCAGAAATGCTGCCAAATTATCATTTTATCATGAGAGAAAGCAGACAGAACCAAATACATGGAGAAAAAGCATACTGATTGTTTTTAATATATCAGATTAGGTCCAGGGAGAGACTCAGCCATGAAAGCTCACTATGGTATGTGACTTTGAGCCAGTCATCTCATGGGATTGCTGTTGTGGGAGAAAATATTATTTATCTCTACCACCATGAGCTTCTGAAGAAAAAAACAAGATATAAATCTAATGAATAAAACAAATTAAATTATATTTTACTTAATTATGCATTAGATCTAATTTAATATCTCTCTTAAATTTAGTTTTAAATTTTAGTCTTTCAAGGTTAGCCTCCAGGCATGCCAGCTGTATGTCTCTCAGCCTGAAATACGCAGCATATTCTACTATAAATTAAAGATGCCATATCCCTTCTCAGTGTTCTCAGTGAGCTTGAAAAAAGATGCTGCCAGTTCCTCAGAATACCTTTATATTTTTCAGATTCATTTGGAAGCACCTGCTTTAATGACTGGCGGAGAAGAACTCCAGAGCAATTCTGAATCACCATAGAGAATATATAGTTCTAGGACAATGTTCTAACTGGTGGACTACCAAAGAAATTATTCACAGCACTTTGACAATTATATTAGGGAATAGTTGTTACTAAGGGGGGAGGGAAGCAGACTTCAGCTCTGCATCCTATAAAGTAAGGATCTTGTTTCCAATCTGAGCTGAGCTGAGATGGGAACTTCAACTTCTTTAAATACATGAGAAAAAAAATTATGGTCCCAAGAATGGCCTTCTTGTTTGATTCGACAATTACACTCTTCTGTGTGGAACCTGCATCTTCTTCATGAATGTATATGGGACATAATTTGTGTTCTTCCATTCATAGGCTAACTCGCTCTGAAACTTAATGATGCAGTCACACTTGGCAGTAGTTCTGATGCTGTTATGTCTGAAAAGCAGTCAAATGCCATTACACCATAGCTCTGGCCCTTTGGTTTTGTTGTACTCTTATATACAGCTTCATTAGCCAGCTTTCAAATGAAATACCCTCTAAGGCACACAGTAAAAGGACTTACAGACAGTGGTTTGCCTCAGGAGAAAAAAAAAAGATAGTTAATATAGATTTTTGTGAAAGAAGAACTATTTACTATCAAACCATGCTTATAGTAGGACATGAATTCCATTGCTTAAAATAAGCAAAACTTTTGACAATTGTATTCATGACAACTCTATTATATAGAACAAAACTCATGTGTCTGGAGCAGTTGATACATACATACATACATACATACATACATACATACATACATACATACATACATATATATATATATATATATATATATATATATATACACACATTACGGATGAAGTCTTAAGGTGCCAAAAGACTCATTTTTTCCCCAACTGATAATACAGATCCATCTCTAGAAACAGTATATTATTCTAGCAAATGCATATAAAATACAGATCACTGCAGTGCATGAAAAACCCCATTACCCAATAAAAGAAGAATTACATAAGAGATTATATATCATTCTTGCAAATGCGCACAAAGTACAAAACATTGCAGTTTATGGAAAAACATTATTTTCCCCAATAACATAACAAGAATTACTATAAGAGATTATTCAAATTTTAAAATAAATGTATAATTATTTATAAATAACAAATGCAGACATAGTATAAAATATACCTGAAGAGAAATACACACATACCTAATTAAGAATTAAGCATGAATTATACTCTGCACTCCCATCCATTCACTGCTTATAAGCCAATTGTAAACAATAGCTTGGCCTGTTTCAGCATCTTACATCTGGGCCCCATGAACACCACGGTACAAAAGCCCTTTGCTACCTTCCTTTGACAGCATTTTGTTTATCTCCCTTCATTATACAATGCCCAGTAACTAACCTACTGTTATGATACTCTTTGGTGTGAAGACAAGAAAATTTACTTACAGATGAAAGACATTATGTGGAAAATGAGTCTTTAACGTTCCTATAGAGATTTGCATGTCTCTGCTAGCATCTATGTGAGAAAGATGGAAAACAGAGACGTCCCATTCAACTATCTTGTCATTATGTCTCCATAGCAATGGCTCTGGGGTCAATGTCTTCTCAGCAGTTAACAAATGTGCCATTTCTCTTGTTTTGCCTTATTTCTCCCATTACAGACAATACAGACAGGGCAATGTTAACTGCACTGCTTTAGAGCAGGGCTCCACAGAAATTAGACCAGAACCTCTGTGTGACTTGCAAACTATCAACAAGATTTTATATGTAGATGACTGGGGGACTCAAGACTACTCTACTCCCACAGTGTGTCTATTCTTTCACTGCTCCCAGATCATTGATTAAAAGTTGTTATCTTCTGTTGGTTTTATTGCATCCAACATTTTTCCAAGAATATTTTGGGATCTTGTTTAAATTCCGTTCTACTCAAGCACTGGAAAAGCCCCTTTACTGAGGTACAACAGGATGCAGAAACAGAATGGTTATTTCCTCCAAGAAAAAGGAACAATCTCCTTCAAGCCAACATAAGAAAAGGGGGAAGGGAAATCACAAATCTTCAGCTCACAGTAAATGAACAGAAAAAGAATAATAAACTGTAGCTAAAAAATGATAGCACAGGATGAGCCAAAAATGAGATAAAGAAAATATTAAAAACCGTAACGTTAGAAAGAATCCACACAATTGCTTCCAACACTAATGAAAAATAAAATTTCAGTCTCTGATTGAAAGAAAGATTGACAAAATCTCCATCTTTCCTTCATCACATTATAGAATTTAAAAAAAATCTAAGCCAAGAGGTCTTATTTAAAGCACAGATATGGCAAGATGCTGTATGAGATGTAGATTATGATCTTTCATGTCCCAACATTAATGTCTGTATCTTGTAGGACCATAACACAGCTGTTAGCCTCATCCTTTTGTTCTGGTCCATTCAAGTCAACCATGGTCTGGACAAGAATATCATTACTATGATATTGCATCAATGAACTGTATGCTTTGTAAGACCACCTCTCCCAACTCAGTGGTCCTTAAATCTTCAAGAACTATTAATTACCCATGAGTATAGTCTTTTATATTGGTTATCTGTAAATTCGTGTATATATAGGTAGTGCACCTGTGCAAAGCCCCATGAGACACTACTTTGATTCACACGGGAAGTCAAGAATGTGTTTGGAAAAAAGGAAGTATCTGGGTGAAGGATTTTCTTGGTGGTGGAGGGGGAGAATCTCTTTGTTAGCCAAGACAATATGCTGGCTATCAGAAATGAATGAGACAAAGCAACAGGGTTCATCATAGCTGCTGAGGCCACCAAGATATTGTGAGAATGCAGTTGATTGGATTCCTTTTAATTTTGACAGAGGAATAGATGGAAATGTGTAAAACAGAGTTCTTTTCCAAGAAAAAAAGGAAGGCATTGCCAGGAGACTAGGCATCTATCTTACCTCTGCTGTAAAAAATTAGACACTGCCTTAATGTATATTGTCAGCCTATGTCTAAAGCAGGAGTACGGAACTACGGGGCCCATAAAAGAGACCCCCAAATTTAGAATCACTGAATCCACAGCTGCCACATGTCCAAGAAAACTATATGGACTTTGACTCTTGTCAGAGAGCAGATCTTGAACCATAGAGAGTTATAGCAACAACAGCAAAGCAACATCTCTGGTATTATATCTACCATGGCTCCAATGAATCAGATTACTTGCAAGAGAATAAAGAAGGCCAAGTCACTTTAAGAATAGAAAGACCTACATGGTTAGACAGCATGGGAATACAGAGCTAGGAGCCAGTTGTATAAACAAAGGAATAAAATTATACCTTGTAGGCAGTTGCATCTAGTGAGAGATGCCATTCATTTATAAAAATCTCTCAGGGCTAAATAAAAAAAGTAAATGGATCCATCTATTATAACATGAAGGAAGAAGTGATGGTAGGATATGATATACAGCAATCGGAAAGTGTACAAACACAAATTACATCCCCTTGTAGAGCCAGTAGATCGCAAGCCAGAGATGGTGGTATAACCATATAACAACTGTTCAGCCTCAGGACTACCAAATGGTGGGTTGGAATTAAATAGATTTATTTGACCGGTTTAAAGAAGGCCTAATGTATGAAATATGAAACAAACTCATTCATCAGGACAACTCAGACATTTTTTTTTTTTTTGCATTAATTCATGTCTGCTAACTGCAGAAAATTATGGGCAGGGAAGGAAGAGGCTAGTGTCTCTCATCAGATACTTTTGGAAGTTCAACCCATGCAGTGTGAACCTTCAAAATTCTGATAGTCTCTCAAGAAAAGTTGCACTAAGGGATAAAAAGGTCATCATTACATTGTAGAGAACCTGGCAACAATTGAAGGTTATTCTTTCTAAGAACATCCCCTTCTAAGGTAACATATATAGTATTTGCAGGAAAGGAAGGCAGTTTGCAAGTAAATGTTCTAAATGCTCTAGATCTGTTATGAAACATATTTCTCCAATATACTAGGTTATTTAGCTATTATCCTACAGACCTAGACAGACTTGAAAATGGAACTTCAAGCTGTATTAAGCTTTGGTGACACAGAGAATTTCACAAATCCTCCAAAGCACACAACTTCTTTTAACCTTGAGAGCATTAATGACTAGGTGGTTTGCTCATAACCCATCACAGAAGCACACTGTACCTTTTCTATTAACCACCAATAATCAAATTCCTGCAATTTAATAATATAGTGTAATGCAGTACAATGCAAGAAAAGGTATTTACTTTGGTCTTTCAGCAGCATAAGGTAAAAACAGAAGGGTGTGGAATCAGCAGCTGTAGTCTAGAAACTGCAAGGATAGTGACTATGGAATTAAACAAAGGTGGGATGAGGTAAAAGCTATAAACTGCTATAAAACTACAGTCTGTGAAAAGCTGTATGGTTAAATTAAAGCTCAGTTTAAACTCAAGTGATTGAGTATTCCAAAAAGCTATGCAAAAGAAAGGAAGGAGAAAAAATAAGGCCTGGAATAACGAAAGCTACCCAACTGAATAATTAAAAATTAGACATAGCAGTATTGTCATAGTCTAATCCAGGGGTGGGCAATCTTGACTCTTTTATGACTTGTGGATTTAAACTCCCAGAATTCCTGAGCCAGCCATGCTGGCTCAGGAATTCTGGGAGTTGAAGTCCACAAGTCATAAAAGAGCCAAGGTTGTCTACCCCTGGTCTAATCCATCCTCTTTCCAGCTCCTATGCATAGGACCCATCATAAAATGCATATAATTTCTCCTTAGCAACCATAATCTTTATCACCCTCTTCAACAGAGGTGGGGAACCATGGGCCCTTTATGACTTGTGGACTTCAACTTCAGCATGGCTGGCTCAGGAATTTTTGGAGTTGAAGTCTACAAGTCATAAAAGGGCCATCATTCCCCACCTCTGCTCTGCCACTTTTTAAAACTATCCTATTATATTTTCCAGTAGTTTTGGGAAAAGACTGGATTTAAGATACTGAACTATCCTTCCTAGCTAAGCGCTATCCTGTCCTGTTCAAACACTCTGCTTTAGGCGAAGTTTTCCAGCATTTTCTTCATCTGATGAGCCTGGTTTCCTGAAATAGTGGCTCCCCACTTTTGGGGCACCGGGGACTGGTTCCATGGAGAGGTTTTCCACAGACTGGAGGTGGTGTGGTTTTGTGTGCTGCCTGCATCCCACAGATGGAGCTTCATTTGTTTCTTTGACCTGGTTTCTGGCATGCCGGACTGGGGGTTGAGGGCCCCTGTCATGAAATATGATATTGCTGAGTTTATTATTGGTCAAGATTACCTAAAACCCAGAAATAAGAAAGAGGGAAAACAACAACAACAACAACAGCCATCTGGCTATTTTTGTTGTTTTTGTTTTAAAGCTTTTTTGTATGTCTACTTCTTATTTTATGCTTTGGTCTTTGTTCCAACTCTGGACAAAACTCAAGCTACAACCCTAGAACTTCCAACTCTTACAGGCAATGCAGCAGTTTGGAGAAAACATAGCAATTTGCAGGAAGACTAGCCCTCTTCCTCTAGGAGAAAACTGTCACTCTGTTCCTGCCTCTATTGTTCTAAAATAATGTTTGGGAAACTCTTCCCAACCTTGCTTGAAAATGGGACCTTTGATTGTTTTTTTTTTTTAATGCAAATGCTTCCTCTTGCTGGTTTTTCTACCACTTCTCTTGTAAACCTAGAAGAATTCACAAATAAATACTAATATGTGATAATTCCAACTACAAAGCATAAAAGGTATGATTTCTTAGTGGAGGATGGGAGGATTTTTAATTAATACTAATAATACTAATAATAATAATGTTGGAAGGGATCTTGGAGGTCATCTAGTCCAATCCGCTGCTCAGGCAGGAAACCCTAAACCATTTCAGACAAATGGCTGTCCAGTTTCTTCTTAAAAACTTCCAGTGTTGGAGCATTCACCGCTTCTGGAGGCAGATTGTTCCACTGGTTAATTGTTCTAACTGTCAGGAAGTTTCTCCTTAGTTCTAGGTTGCTTCTCTCTTTGGTTAGTTTCCACCCATTGCTTCTTGTCCTGCCTTCAGGCGCCTTGGAAAATAGCGTGACTCCCTCTTCTTTGTGGCAGCCCCTGAGATACTGGAACACTGCTATCATGTCCCCCCTCATCCTTCTCTTCATTAAACTAGACATACCCAATTCCAGCAACCGTTCCTTATATGTTTTAGCCTCCAGTCCCCTAATCATCTTTGTTGCTCTTCTCTGTACTCTTTCTAGAGTCTCAACATCTTTTTTACATCGTGGTGACCAAAACTGGATGCAGTATTCCAAGTGTAGTCTTACCAAGGCATTGTAGAGTGGTATTAATACTTCACGTGATCTTGATTCTATCCCTCTGTTAATGCAGCCTAGCACTGTGTTGGCTTTTTTGGTAGCTGCAGCACACTGCTGGCTCATATTTAAATTATTGTCCACTCTCACAGTTACTACTATTGAGCAAGATACCCCCTATGCTATACCTGTACATTTGGTTTTTCTTGCCTAAATGAAGAACCTTACTTTTTTCACCATTGAATTTCATTTTGTTAGATAGCGCCCAGTGTTCAAGTCTCTCCAGATCCTCCTGTATCCTAAGCCTGTCTTCTGGAGTGTTGGCTATTCCTGCCAGCTTGGTGTTGTCTGCAAATTTGATGAGCTCCCCATCTATCCCCTCGTCCAGATTGTTGATGAAGATGTTGAAAAGTACTGGGCCCAGAACAGAGCCCTGGGGCACCCCACTACACATTTCCCTCCATGTAGATGCGGTTCCACTGAGGACCACACGCTGAGTACAGCCAGTCAGCCAGCTACAGATCCATCTGGTGGACCTTATCATTTTAATATACCATAATAACCCATAAATCTCATGCACTTCTACTCAGCTACTAATTTTAATGAATGAAAGCTGAGTCTCCCTATTTGTTGTTGTTATTATGGTTGTTGTTGTTGTTATTATTATTATTATTATTATTATTATTATGCTGCTTCTCTGAACTAGACGGAATATCCAATAATACCCAATCAATGATAAATCTTTCCAACCTACTTGAAAGACTAAAAGTCTATAAAAATATATGGCTTAGATTAGAATGTGGCATGAAATTCACAGCACATTGCCGTGCACAACAAATAGCATCAAGTTGCTACAAGCGCCACATTCTTCTGAAAAGAGCCCTTCATTTCTCTGGGAACAATTGCCAGGAAGAAATATTCCTTCAGCTGCTCAGAGGCACATTGGTCTGGCTCGTCACATGCCACAAGTACTTTTTGGCTGCCTTTTCACTTCCCCTGTGAATGTTATTGTGGGAGTTTCCTGACCCACTTCTATCAAGGAAAATTGTCTGCACACAACATGAACAATTTGGCCAGAAAAAAAATTCTAGCCTCCACCATCAGAACTCTTTCTCTTTTTTTCCCTTTCAGTCCTCACAATTCTTCTTTCACTCAACTTTGTTGTGGAGTAAAATTTATGCTTAGTAAGAGTCTGTTGCTTTTGCTTTTTTTCTCCCTCTCTTTCTTGCTACCTTACAGAACTAGGCATAAGCATTCATTCCCCACGTTAATTAAAAGCCAATTTTCAACCTATAATTTCTTTTCTTCCTTGATTTATTTTTTGCCATTTTCTGCTTTGCAGTTCCCAACACTGTAGCTTTCCCATTTATAGATCAACTCACATTGAAATACCAATTAATTTGGTGCCTCTGAGAATTGGCTGAAATAATTTGAATTACTGGGGTAACAATATAAGTGTGCTGTTTCACTACATTTCATGATTACATTTAAAATATTTAAAAAAATAAATTATACAAGTGTTTCCTAAATACCAAAATGTGACAGAAATATAGACTGAGATCTATAGTTGCTTATAGCATTTTGATTACAAACCAAAAATAATTCATTCTCATGTAAACTGTGACGGTACCGATTTTCCTTTCCAGCTGTAGGTCCACTAACTTCACTGAAAAGTGCCTTGGTGAATGTAACAGAAGGGCAAAAAGGGTACAATACAATACAACCAGTGTGTACATTTATATTCATTTATTCAATTTCTATAGTTGCCCAACACAACCTTAAAAATGCAGACCTAAGTCAATAAATTCAATTAATGCTACGTTACTGACATACAGTATATCCTGTTTTCACTACATTTAAATTAGCAAATGTGCTGATTCTGCTAGACTATTAATACCGACTTCTGTAATGAACTTGGAGATGATACAAGAATTCACTGGTCACTGAATTAATCCTAACAGCATAACACCAGAAACAACAATAGATATCTAGATAAAAGATTTTACACTTCCAAAAGTTTCATTGTCCAAAATTCTGAGCTGGCCTGAAATGAAAAATCTCTCAAAATCATTGCATACTAACATTTGAAAAATAAGCCATCCTTAGCCAAAACGATCACTTTGTGTTGTGAAGTAATGTTTGTCTTTATTCAATTTAGAATGCACTTGGTAGTAGGACATTTGTAGAAGAGCAATGGAAAAAAATAAGTTTAGAGTCGACTTGTTTTCATTTTAGGAAGATCTAGTTTAACATCATACCAATTATGGAAAATTGGATCAATAAAGGGATAAAGACAACCCATACACTATATATCTTTAGATTCAGAAAATACAGAGAGACTATGTCAGCCATGAAGCTGCCTTTTTAACTTTAGTATGGGATCCTACCTTGCTTTAGGAAGATTAAAACAAACAATGGTTCTGACAATATAAGCAATACCTTCCTCTTCAATAGTGGTATAGTCCTGGAAATAGAAATTCTGTGTCCTGCTAAAAACAGGATGAAACACAGGATGCAGGAGGAAGCTTGCTTTTCTTTGATGTGATTTCCTGCCAAAATGTGCTTAGTAGACCCCCTCCCTTTATGGCTGAGTAAACAATTTCAGCTGCCACTGAGTCCAAGTAGTCAAAAAGAGCCCAGACATCTGAAACTTTATGTCAGGTAGGCCATAGGTCCCCAACCCCTGGTGTGTGGACCAGTACTGGTCCATGGCATGCCAACAACCAGTCTGCACAAACAAGCAAAGCCCCATCCACAAGATGCAAGCAGAACACAAAGCAATACACCCTCCGGTCTGTGAAAAAACCTCTCTCCACAGAACCGGTCCCTGGTGCCCAAAAGGTTGGGGAACTCTAAGGTAGGCACAAGCAGCATTTAATGATCTCTGACACCCCCTTGAGAAAGTTCTCCAGTTTTCTTCCAAAACACATAGCTACCCTACTCCTATCAAACTGTTGCATCCATTTGAAAAGGATACACACACACACACACACACACACACACACTAAGATGAAGATGTCCATTTATTGAAGAGATAGCTGTTATGGGAATAGGGCACATTCATGTATTGCATGCCATACAAATGATCCACTTTTCTCCAGCTTTGAATGTTCCACTGTCCAAGCCAGTTTAGTTGGTATGCCTTTTAGCAACACTTTACAGTTGGCAGTTAAGATTTCCCTTAGTCTAACACCAAATGTTATGGTAGATTTTGAGGTATTTGCCTAAGGGAAATTGGACCAAACCACCAACTCAATTCTCACAGACTTTGAACAGATGTCAGCTACTCTAAACAGAGCAGAGCCCTTATTTTGAAATGGGTGCACAGATGTGCTACCTGTAACCACAGGGTATGGCAGTGTTTATTTTCAGTGGCAGAGCATAGGAAAGCTTGGAAAATATTTTTTTTTTCACATTTTGGCTATCACCATAAACACACATGGGTTTCAAATAACCAGCATTCCAACCCTTATTTAATCATCTCATTACAGATGAAATATTTAAGGTCTATGAAACAAACTGACAGGGCGTACCCGAGTCTCTAAATCCAATTCAATGCCAAGGTCCCAATACAGTAATCTGTTCTAAGCCACAGTGTGCAATACACTCCTGGCTTTCATTCTGAAAATTATACTGCTGATCCAGAATTAGCTATGCTTTTGAGCACTATAGTGAACACTTCAAACCTTTGGATGAGACCTTTTCCCTTCCAAATTCCCTTCCAGACTCATCCTTCTCATTAGCTTGAAGAATTTAATAGAACAGCCGTTAAAAATTTTTACTACAGTGACATGATTTCGAACATATAAAAGAAATATAATTTTTTTACCAACAAAAATATCATACAGACATCTTTGGTATTTTTGCTAAATCACAACTTTGAAGTTTCATATAATTTATTAATGGAATGAGAATAAATACATTTAAAATCAAAATGCTATACACTGCAAGTGCCTCTTGTAAGGACCAAAATAAACAGTCAGTGGCTGTTGGGTTTACTCCATCTTTCATTCTTGATTCCTATATTTTATACATTATTTGATATTCTGTGATTAGTACTGCTTCAAGATATAATACCTATACTTATTATAAGATACAGTAGTGGGATTCAGCCAGTTCATACCACTTCAGCAGAACCGGTAGCTAATTTTTTGTTGCCCAGGCCTAGAATGGACTTCCGGAAGCTGCATCCACACAGAAAATTGGTTGTTTACATATTTGAATCCCACCACTGCTTAGATACATGCTGCACTTACAATAATACTCCATAAAGCAGAAGCTATTCAGTCCATGAAGGCAAGAAATGTTATAAAGGTCTAAACAAGGTATCAATATTTCTTTGGTATATTCAAGGTAAAGGAGAGCTTCACTAAAAAATCAGGAAGGTAATAATATTTAAGTACAGGGTGAACACTTCTTATGTTTTAGGTGAAGTTATAATAATTGCAAAGTAGGAAAGAGATATGAAAACTTTCCCCATCCCCATTCCCACACTTTTCCATAATTTTTATGCCTGCTCACCTTTTTTCCAACTGAGTACCAATCAATCCTGGCCTTGCCTTTGTTCGGCTAAACATGCTTGGAAGAATTATTGTAAACCGGGATACAAAGAAATGTTACTAGACTTCATCCCATGTCCTTTGATTGCTAAAATCAGATCACAATTTCCTTTTCCTGTGTGATGGGATATTTAAACCTGATGAGCCTGTATGCATCACAAGGTTCTTCGTACAGTTCAATTGCTCGTCCACACTTTCTTAAGTTTTAATTATTGACATGATATCTTAGGAAGGAGTGTGAGTACTAATTGTTAATTTTTATATAACGTGGCCTTCAGTTAGAGATTAGGAGAATGACTCAGAGATCGAGTCTTGAGTCAAAGACTAAAGTTTTAATGACGGGCTTCCTCGCTTGAGATTTACTTAATACAAATAAAAATGGCACGGATGATACCTAAAATGTGATTTAAAGATTGTCTGTGTTACCTGGCAAGCCAAATGGCATGGATGATACCTAAAATGTGATTTAAAGATTGTCTGTGTTACCTGGCAAGCCCTTTATTATAAGATACAGTGGTGGGATTCAGCCAGTTCGTACCAAATGATTCAGCAGTCCCTAAACAATTTTATCCAGGGCTTTTTTTGTCATAGAACTCCTAGAACGGAGTTCTGGCACCTTTTTGGGATGGAACCTTGTAGGATAGGCAAGGCGGGTTGTATGACATGTGTGAGTTCCAGCACCTTTTTTTTTTTTAAAAAAAAAAAAGACTGATTTTATCTGTGACAGGAGAAACTCAGAACACTAGTTTTTGACAGTGTGTTTGCTGATGGCTTTACCTGCTTTACCGATGACATCCTGCACTTGAAAATAGTTGACTGCTTAGATTCAATTTCACACATAAAATGCAATCCACTAGTTATCAACAAAGCACCCACTTCTAGGAAACCATTCATGTGAAAGAAAGAAGATAAACCTAATTTTCATGTATAGTCTCATAAATATGTTTTATGGTCACCTTTTGCTTTATTTTTGGAGTAATCCAGTTTTGGTCACCACAATGTAAAAAAGATGCTGAGATTCTAGAAAGAGTATAGAGAAGAGCAACAAAGATGATTAGGGGACTGGAGGCTAAAACATATAAGGAACGGTTGCTGGAATTGGGTATGTCTAGTTTAATGAAGAGAAGGATGAGGGGGGATATGATAGCAGTGTTCCAATATCTCAGGGGCTGCCACAAAGAAGAGGGAGTCAAGCTATTTTCCAAGGCGCCTGAAGGCAGGATAAGAAGCAACGGATGGAAACTAATTAAGGAGAGAAGCAACCTAGAACTAAGGAGAAACTTCCTGACAGAATAATTAACTAATGGAACAGCCTGCCTCCAGAAGCGGTGAATGCTCCAACACTGGAAGTTTTTAAGAAGAGACTGGACAGCCACTTGTCCAAAATAGTGTAGGGTTCCTGCCTGAGCAGGAAGTTGCTCTCGATGACTTCCAAGGTCCCTTCCAACTTTATTATTATTATTATGGATCATCACACAGTCAGCCAGATGTTCAGACTGGATTTGGCATTTTGTCTACCTATCGAGTCCTTACCAGGACCTGGGATAGGCAGATGTGGATGTTTGATGGTATTACAGGTATCGTCGCAGGATGGAAGCAGTTCCTAATAAGGCCGCCTTTTGCAATTGACTAATGGCGAATTTGTCAATGCCAATGGTGTTCAAGTGGTGCTCCAGTTGTTTTGGGATTGTACCTAAGGAGCCTATTACTATTGGTACTACCCTTGCTTTCTTTTGCCACAGTCTTTCTATTTCTATTTGTAGGTCTTTGTATTTTGTTATCTTCTCCAGTTCTTTCTCGTCTATTCTGCTGTCTCCATGCACTGCCATGTCCACTATCCAGACTTTTTTGTCTTTCTTATCGACAATTGTTAAGTCTGGGGTGTTATGTTGCAGGTGCTTGTCTGTTTGAATTCTGAAGTCCCAGAGCAGTTTATTTTTATCATTTTCTATGACTTTCTCTATTTTATGATCCCACCAGTTTTTGCTTACAGGCAAATGATATTTTTTGCAGATCTTCCAATGCACCATTGTGCTACTTTGTCATGCCGCTGCTTGTAGTCAGTCTGTGCAATCTTCTTACAACAGCTTACCAGGTGATCCACTGTTTCTTCAGCTTCTTTGCATAGGCGGTACTTACTGTCTGTTGCTATCTTCTCAATTTTGACTTTATATGCATTTGTCCTTAAGGCTTGGTCTTGTGCAGCCAGAATTAGTCCCTCGGTCTCTTTCTTCAATTTTTCTGCTCTTAGCCATTGCCAGGTCTTGTTATTATCTGCTTTCCAAGCTATTTTTTTTAATGTATTGGCCACGTAGTGCTTTGTCTTCCCATGCCTCTATTCTGTTCTTCATTTGGTCTTTCTTGTAGGCCAGTTTAGTCTCTCCAGTAGTCAGTAAGCCTTCCTGATATACTAATTTCAGTGCATCTTCATCATTGTTCTTCAGATATTCTTCCAAAGCCATTTCTTCTTCTTCAACCATCTGATGTACTTGTAGCATTCCACACCCACCTCTTTGCCTTGGTAGATAAAGTCTGTCAATGTCACTACGTGGATGAAGGGCATGATTCATTGTCATTATTTTTCTGGTCTTCCTATCCATTGCTTTTAGTTCTGCTTGAGTCCAGTCCACTATTTCAGCTGTGTATCTAATGACTGTAATTGCCCAGGTGTTGATTGCCTTTATGGTATTTCCTCCATTGAGTTTGGACTTTAAGATCTTCTTCACTTTAAGATGATGATGATTATAATTATTATTATTATCATCATTATTATTATTATAAAATTTCCTTGTTGCATTGTAAGCAATTCCCTATCAAACTGCTTAATTGTAAGCAATTTTAAACAAATCAGTTAAAATAAAGTACAATTTCAAATATACCAGCAGGAAATAGTACAAAATCTCAGTAGAAAATCAAAGAGAACAAAATACATAAAGGAACCAGAACATTCTGCCAGCTCATTAGTGAGTGATTATAACCATATGTAACACTGAATGACAAATGAATAATTTTTGGCTTAGGAGGAAATTTAATTGGTAGAGTTATCCCTGAAAAGTCCTTCTCTCTAATATTTGCCAACTTTATCACTGCTGAACCTCTGAAGATAGTATTAAAGTAAAGCATCACTTGAAGAATGTGCATTGAAATATAAGGCAATAAATAATGCTAAAAAATTAAGATACTGCTTTCACAAAGAGATGTTTGAGCCATTTTAATTTTCATCTTGCTTCAAAACTCTGAAGGCTAAAGTCCCTCTGCACCCTGTTTTCTTTAGAACTTAATTGAACCTGGATAGCAAAAGAATATTTCTTATATTAGATGAAAAGTATAAAAGAATCCTACAAAATAGGTAAGAAGGAAAAAAAATGAGATAATTCTGGGACTGTTGCTATTACAGATTATACAAATTTCTATTGCCAGATACTGCCAGGGAGAGCTATCTTACAGGTAACCTGGCCCTGGGCCATGAAGGACTTAAAAGGTGATTACCAGCACCTTGAATTGCACTTTGAAAACAACTGGAAGTCAGGGCAAGTCACACAGCAATGGTGTTACTTGGGTAAACCATGGGTACTCAGAACTGTGCATGCTGCTGTATTCTGGACCAGTTGCAGCTTCCAGATTGTCTTCAAGAGAATGCCCACGTAGAGCACACTGTAGTAATCCAAACAAGAGGTGACTAAGTCATGGGTAATTATGAAGAAGGCCTCCTGATCCAGGAATGGATGCAACTGGTATAAAAAACAGATTTGTGCAAAGGCCCCCTTGGCCACCAGGATGAACCAAGAGTCTAAGAAGATGCCAAACTGCACACCAAATGCATAGAAGGGAATGTAACCCCATCCTGAGTTAAAGATGTCAACTCTCCTGACTCTCAGAGCCAAAATCCCATTATCATTCCATCTTGCTAGGGATGAGTCACAGCTGATTTCTCCCTATGCGGAGCCCTTATTGCCATCAGATGCTGAGCTAGAACCTGAACAGCATAATTTGCCTGGCATCAGCGTAGAGATGTATAATTGGATATCGTCAGAAAACTGAGAATACTGAAATCCAGATGGCCTCTCCCACTGGCTTTGTTTACATGTTAAATAGGAGGGGAGAGACACTTGAGTCTTGAGGCACTCCACATACAGGAGTCTAGGGCTGGACCTCTCTTCCCCCGCTAGCACTGACTAGTACCAGCCATGGAGAAAGGAGATGAACCACTGAAAAACTCTGTCCCCACTCCCAGCTTCTGAAGTCGGTCCAGCAATGTAACATGACTGATGCCAGGAAGAAATCCAAACAGCCAGAATTAAACACTCCCTCCCCCCAATATCTTGAGCTCTCCAAAGATAATCCACAAGTTTAACCAATACTGTTTTAGTATTATAATCTGGTTTGAATCCTAATTGAAAAGAGTTCAAATGATCTCTGTAGGCTGAGAGCTCACCAGTCTCTTAACAACCTTCCTGAAAAAAAGAGGTTTAAAGACTGGACTTATCAAAAACCATATGGTCCTCAAGGATGATCTCTTGAGGAAGGGGCAAGGCTGGTGGGACCACTCCCTCTGGCAAGGAGGCATTTACTGCTGCTTGGACCCAACCACATGCCAAGTCCCAGGAGGTCTTAATGAGCCAGAAGGTGGCATAGCTCACAACATTAAGGTCCCTGTCCACTTCTTCTGGACTGACTAGCTCAAACTCTACCCAGATAAGCAAGCTAGGACATGCCTCAGTCATTTTCACTGGATCGTCCCAGCTAGACTCTTATTCCAAAGTGGAGCAACTTTATTTCATAGATATTTAGAATAGCCCTCACAGTGGTGTAGAATAACCCTCACAGAGTCCCCACAAGGGCTCAGCTATCCCCCACTTCACGTAGGAAAGCCCTGATTAACCAAAACAGGATTGCTGGCCAGCCATCTGCATACACAGAAAGAGCAGAGAAGTAAAAAAGCTTTTCTGCTCTTAAGTGCCACAAGGTAAATCCTATTGAAAGCTGGTACTTGTGCATGATTTTCTTCCACTAGCAGCACTCCAGGTGCGCCTTATGTTATTTCATTTCCAACAGCCCGGTCCATAATTCAAGGATCCCTATGGGATCTGCAACCACAGAGTTCACAAAGAGGCAATCCGATTCAAGGCCCTTGTCATGTGTTTATTCCAGGCTGCAACTCAGCTGAATAAAGCACAAGAGCCTCAGGAATAACTTCAATTTCCTTCTGAAACCTCTACTGGGTCCACAATGCCCAAACTCCCTGCAATGGGGGACAATTGCAGGAAACTCCAGGACCAAGAGTGAATGGTCTATCCATCGCAAAGGACTGAAGTTAACATCCCCTAATCCCAGACCAACTTGCCATTGTCCCAAGCCAAAAACCAGATCTTGTATATGACCCCCTTCTGCAAGATGTTGCCATTAATAACCTGCTACCATGGTACCACGAACTCCGAGACAACCTCAAATTCCAGGCCCAGAGAAGGCAGGTTGAAGTCCTCCAGAACTATAAGCTGGGGAACTCTACTGTCAACTCTGTCACAAAGTCCAGGAATTTGGGCAGGGCCACTTCCACCCTATGAGGAGGAAGGAAGAAAAACAGCAAGACCCAACTCATACCCGGCTATGTCTGGGGCAGCACCCCTAAAAGTCACTAGAGGTTCCAGAATAACTGTACCACCCACACCCTGGAGTTGCATCTGGTGTCACATTTGAAACACGGAGGGGCACATCTCTGAGAAGATTAGCTCACTCATTATGTCTCCTTTGTCAACTTAAATTTCAGTTCAGGGATCTATAAAACCCTGAAGCGGGTCAAAGGGACCCAAGCTGCTAGTTTCCTACACTATTTTTCCCACCAGAGAAGTTATACATTATTCTTTGTGTAGTGCAAAATCAATAATTTTTCATTCTATCAGTCTTGTTATTTGAACAGAGATTATTTAAAAAAAATAGAAAGGGAAAAAGAAAATATAAATTGTATGAAATCAGGGGAAAATACACTGCTGGCAGAGAAAGAAAAGACTGATGCTTATTGAATCTTATGATGTGGTCACGTAGCTATAAAATCCTTTGATAAGAATTAGTAATTCATGTAGCATGTAGAGCAGAAGTATAAATGCCTACTTACTTTCTTTCTATTTCTGGTGTGGATGCTATACTGCTAAAGCCAAGGGATTCCTGGAAGAGAAGATTCATTGCTTTGAGTTGAGGCTGAACAACCAAAAGCTTTATTATCTGATTGATGCAGGAACAAAAAATAAAGAATTGAATCCATTGTGCTTACTTCAATCTGGGATTGCAGCTGTAGGGATGTGGAGCTGGCATCAGATTTCTCCTGAAACAGAACAGATGTCAAGTTAGTGAAACACACAAGTGTGGCAGTGTTGACAAGTAAAGGAGCAAGACAGTAAAAAGAACAGAATAGGACAAGGATGAAGAGACTATCAAACTATCTCAGTTCAGATGCTTCCAGAAGCTGGCTAGAAAACACCAGTGGGATATGAAAGTTAAATTCACAATTTTATTTTATTTATTAGATTTTCCACTAGGAGCTCAGCGACATGCACAGTATCCCCCTCTCCAATATTTGTCCAAAAACAACCCTATGATGTAGGCTGGGCAGAGAGAGGAGGATAGGTTCAAAACTATCCACTGAACTTCAATGACTGATAGTGAAGTTGAACCTGGATCTTCTTGGTTCAATACCTTAGCTATAGTATCTCCATCTACCCTGGACCACAAAAAGCAGCCATTTCATTGGATGAGAAAGCATAGCAGTAATATGTTATTTTGGAAGCACCTTCAAACTCTTGCCATAACATTTCTCTTAATATTTGTTTTTTATGCAATATATGATGGGAACACTAGATGGCTCAGTATACTGCACAGTGTTTTAAACTGGAAACAAAAGTAAGTGAAGAAATAAACAATCCTATTAACATCTGCATCGCCTTGGAGTAGCAATCTTAAGTCTGCTTCTCCAGATGTGGAAAACTGTGTGCAGTTCTGGCTCCTACATCTCAAGAAGATTATAACAGAAATGGAAAAAAAACATTAAAGACTGTAACCCAAGTGACTGGGGGCTTGAATACATGTTCTTCGAGACACAACATTGAACATTCTTTATCTTAGAAAACAAATGCGACTGAATGGAGATATAATCAAGATACATAAAATTATAGAAAGGAGACAGGGAAGCATAACTCAAAATATAGCAATAACAAAGGGAAGGGCAGCTTCATTGAAAGCCCCAATTAACTGATAATGAAGAACTAGTTATAAACGATGGAAGAGGGAATGATCTGAATGCACATATAAAGACTCTTTGACTGGAGCTTAACCTGGCGCTTAACGACTGTTCAAAATTACAAAGGACTTCAAAAAAACTACTTACGATCCATCCTCAAAGTTATGAGTGCCGCACACAGTCTGAAGGTGCATGATTGCATTTTGGGCTTGGCAACCAGCCATCATTTAGGACTGGTTGCTGTGTCCCATAGTCATGTGACCACAATTAACAGAAAATGGCAAAAAATATCCATTGGATATTATTGCTTAATAACCACATGATTTGCTTAACAACCATGGTAACTTACTTTATGACCATTGTAAAATGGTCATAAAACCAAGTCTGGCTGTTTGGTGCTTTGACTTACAACCACAACAACTTATGACCAAATTGTAAGAACTACCTGTAAATAGTAGTAGCAGCAGTAGCGGTAGTAGTACTATTTTATTGTAGTCATTAATCAGCTCAAACATCTAAGTAGTTTTCAACCAATTGTTTAAAAAGAACCCCTGCAAACCATGATCAGTTCAAGAAGAGACTATTTTATTGTAGTCATTAATCAGCTCAAACATCTAAATAGTTTTCAACCAATTGTTTAAAAAGAACCCCTGCAAACCATGATCAGTTCAAGAAGAGACTACATCCTAGAAAGGATGTACAGATAACACAGCTATATATGACCTATAACAGACATGTCAAACTCGCGACATCACGTGACGTCATGTGACGTATCAGAGTTTTTTTCCCATTACTGGCAATGGGGTGAGCGCGGTTTTGTTGTTCGGGTCGGCAGTTTGACACCCCTGACCTATAGCATCAGAACATCTTCAACCTACATACATTTCCAAACTTAATTCAGTCAAAGAAGTTCATAATTTCCCTGTTAACTTGTACAATGCCTTTTCCTTACATCAAGGAAACACACATTCCTCTGAAATTGGTTGTTGTTGTTAGTTGCGAAGTCGTGTCCAACCCATCGTGACCCCATGGACAACATTCCTCCAGGCCTTCCTGTCCTCTATCATCTTGAAATTGGTAATTAGCTTTAATGTCATTGATTTTGAGAGATGGAATCAAAACAACTTATGAACATGAAGTTTAGTGACGTTTTCTTCTGAATTGAAAAAGTCTGTGTGAAGCAGACAAAGTAATGAAAACAGCAAAAAATTAAGTTAGAGATTCCTCATTCCCTCGCCAATGAAAAGTTTCATAGAAAGCAGATGTATGCAATTTCCGCTTTCTTCATTAAGCCAAGCTAACTATCCAGCTGGAAAAGCAATGGGAACATTACTAAGGTTCTTCTTTTGTCTCCTGTCATCCCACCTCCAATGACTTAAAACAGCCAGAAAAGGAAGTGGTCAATGTTCATTTAGGCTTCTACTGAGTGTTAAGGAAATAAAAGAGAGGGAACATTTTACCAGACACTGTCGCTCAATCTGCACACCATGAGAAAGCAGATCCTGTGGGGTACTAAACGTAATTTTGCTTACTGGCTACTGGGTAGCAAATATTTGGCTTTGTTGAATTTAGTCAGAACTTAAAAGACAAGGATTGTGCTAGGGGTGCTTTTACCTTAGATAAGATCTATATTAATTCACATTACCTTTTATCTTTTTAAAGAGATACTTTGATTACCTAAGCTGACTATAAACAAGATTTACTATGCACAGCGGATATCATTGTGAAGGGAAGGTAGAGTAGATTCTTCCCTCCTCCCCAACCATCTTAGGGAAAGACCAGCTGCATCCTGTGCTAACAAAATCCAGATTCTGCTCTGTCTCTCTTTCTCTTGTTTACAGTGTGAGTAACTTCTCTTGTTCTGCAACTAAAAAGCCACAGTGTTCCTTGCAAAAACTAAGCATTGGGGTTTCATTAAAAAAAAAGAGAGAGTACTGGTTGGTAAATAATAAAAAAAAAAACTAGAGGTATACTATTTTGCTTAATAAAGGTTTGCTTTTGTCCTTGTTTACAAGTGATGGCTCTACATATAGCACATGAATTGTAGTTTCTGAATGATAATGAAAAACTCCATAGGTAGACTCTTAGACAATGTGTAAACTTCACAAAAATAGCTTTCTTCCCCTGTGTAAAGGGGTTACTTTAACTTAGCTTTGAATTCAGTGAATATGGTAGACATCATGCTGAAATTTAAGCTAGTGCTTCAAAAACTTGTTTTTTGAATGGTACTTTTATTAAGATGTATCATTACAACAACAAAAACTAATACAAAAAAACTGAAAGAATAAAAAGTAGAAGATGCAAAAAAGGAAAAAATAGAAAGAGAAAAAGAAAAATAAGAATATCTAAAAGAAAAATAATATATAAATAAGCAGTTTTCCACCTACATCACAGTAAGCATAACAAAATGTGATATGATCATTTTTCTCATATCCCATCTTTTATCTATAAACAAAACCTCATAAAACCTCATCATTTCAGATCTGATGTCAACAAAAGTCCGTTAAAGATTACCAGAGTTAGCAACTTATCTATTTTAACCTTGATCAAATAAGCCAACTTTATATTTCTTTTACTTCTAACAATTTTGATCTTTAATCCTTTAATAATGTCACAGAATTTAATTTCATTTTTCCTTTGTCCCTTTTCAATTTTTTTTTTCAAAACATTAAGATGCCTGTTTTGTAAATCCAATATAGAAAAATTATCCAGGTCATTCTCTTAGTTTGTTGTTTAAATACCCTTCTTAACTATTAAGACATCAGCCAGTTGCTTTTGTATGTCCAGTATAACATCTTTTCCCATTTCATTTTTGTAGCCTGTAATTTTTAAATCCATTTTCAACTCAGGCTCGTCAAGCAGAACTTGTTCCTCTTCCATAACATCTTTTAGACACAGTATATCTATAGAGGCAGACACTATTAAAATTAGTTTCTGGGTCCATTGTTCAAAAATATCCTATAATACATCCAATCTTAAAGTATTTTTATCCATTCTTTGTTCTTCTTTAACTGTAATCTTTAGGTTTTTTTTTTTTACAATTTCCCTCTAGTGTCGACTTTTTAAAATCTTGGTAGAGCACAAGTCTCGATAGAGATTAGGTGTTCATGGCCTCCAAGGTAGCATCTCATTTCATTTTCATAACTGAGGGAAGTTTCCCTCATCCCTTTGTCCTTATGAGTTAACTGTCCTGTCCAGATGAGATAGACTGAGGTGAGAAGGCTTATTAGGTGGGATATCCCAGACAACTCAAGAACCCCAACAGATCCCAGAAGGTATTCCAGAAGTTTTCAGTGAGTTGCTAGGCAGTTCTGTTGCATGCCTGGTTAGTTATTGTCAATAGGAGGCGAGGTAGGCTCATGAACAACCACTCTTGTTGTGCTCATTTCAGGTAGCCCCTTTGTTTTATTAAAGAGCTTTAGCAGACAAATTAGAAGTACCTTTTAAAAACTCATCTTTATATTCTTTAAATTCAAATAACTAATAAATAAAATATAAGGGAAGACAGTGGAAGAAAACCAAAAGTAAAATTTGTAGTTTTGGCCTACAACATCACAATAATAGAGGGAAGGTACTCTAACCTCTCTTACTTTGTTGTATCAATGACCTTCTTTAGTGACTCTCTTTTACAGATTTAACATCAGGTAGATCTCCCATCTGGCCCCTGTATTTTGTTCAGCAGTTTGCTAGTAAGTCATTGCAGGTGCCTCAGTTTCAAAGGAAGCAGTGCCAGCAGTCCTGAAAGTAGCTGTGTTGCCTGTTGTTCTCAAGAGCCCCTCCTTGTACTGGCTTTTTTTTTTTTTGACAATTATTGTCCAGTCTAACTTTGGGAAAATTTTGGTCAGGATGAAGCTATGGAGTGCTCTCAAAGAGGAAATTTATTTGGACCCTTGTTAGTCATGGTTCAGCTTATGGCATGTGATAGAGACAAGACTAACTGTTCTAGTGGATTACTTCTGTCAGGACCTAGACAGAGATAACATGCCCCTTCTGATCCATTTAGACCTTTTTGTGGCTTTCCATATTGGTGACCATTGTTTCCTTTTAGACATTTATAAGGTTAAATTGGAACTATGAAAGGCTTTTTAATAGATCAAAATCAGTATAGTTATTAAAAAAACCTAGAATGTGGAAACAACACATCTCTATGAATAACCATCCTTACAATATATACCCATTTGTTTAAAATGAACATTCGCTTATATGAGAAGTGTTGCACGATGTTATATGAGAAGTGTTGCACATCTGAAGCCATATTATAAAACTAAAAACAAAAACAGAGATTTTCCAGTAGTTCCAATTACTAAAGCGTGTGTTTGTTTGCACTAAACCAAGCTGTCCTTTTCAGCCTTCATAGTATGACATGGGAAATTTTCTGCTTCATTACTTTTACATATAAGCATTGGAGTTTATATGTTGTATCTAAATGAAAACATTTTGTACTGAATGCAGCATAAATGAGGGGAAGAAGAAAGGATTTCAGAGAATTAGTCAAAACTGAATTTTCTAATAGATGTTTCATTTAAAAAACAAATAAAACCTCACTTTTAGTAGACATAATCATGATTAACATGTATTCTCAAGTAGTAGGAGAAATGATTGGATTTGTACAAAAAATATAAATGATTGAAATCAAATAAATAATCAAATATGAAATGAACGTTTTAACATCCCATACAATTTTCTGCTTAACTGAAAAACAAAAACAATTACTTGGGTAGAGAGAATGCAAGCAATTTGCATAATGGTGGCTATTTATATTTCTTAATGCAAAACATCTAAGATCCATCAATTTGTCAAGGGATTATACAATTCCCTCACTTTACAAGTTATTGGAATTATATACCTAACTTTTTGACAAACATGAGTTTCTGAATAAGGAAAAAAAATTATGCCAAATCATAAAATCAGTGATGTAAGTAAAGCTTCACAATGACAATTAAAAGCACATACTGGAATAGGCCAGTCTTGCAATGAAAACTGTTATCAAAACCACACAGCTAAAGAAAGCTAACAAATCCAGCAGATTTCAGTTATACAACCAAGCAAGACATGAATTTCCTCACTCTATCTCTGAAATGACCTCAAAAATGAAATAAAAGTGAACAATACAGCACATGGATCCCAGAATTCTGTAGTCACTACTGCTTTTTGTGGGCTGACAAGAATCTAGTAACTATGTAAGCCAGAGAAATGCTGTCTAATATAAATAGTGTGCAACTGATGTCAAATCTGACCTCAGTCAATTACACTAAATCAGTGGTTCTCAACCTGTGGGTCGGGACCCCATTTGGGATCGAACAACCATTTCACGGGGGTCGCCAAACAACGCAGTCTGCCATTTTTTCCCCCTTTTCCTTAGCTGTGCTACTCCCTTTTATTCTATTGGCTTTTGAAAGCCAATAGAATAGACTCTCTTGAATAGAGTCTAATTCCATTGGCTTTCAAAAGCCAATAGGAATTGTCTCTGCCCTGCTGAGCCCGTCAAAAGTCCCATTCTGCAAATGGTGCTGCACCAGTTGAGTAGTCCTTGACTTACAACTGGTTGAGTAGTCCTTGACTTACGACCGGTTGGGGGTCGCGGCATTAAAAAGGTTGAGAACCACTGCACTAAATGAAGATTTATTTCATCTTAACAAAGATTATTGAACTACAAATTGAAATACTTTTAACCATCATGGGCAATATTGAGTTGTCATTTAGGGGTATTTTAAGGATTACAGAACTCTAATTCCCATATTAACATTTTGTTAAATTTGCATTCTAGCATTAAAATATGCTGATTTTTATTATCTCATGGTTCCAGCGCTTCTCAAGCCAAACAGAGAAATATAGAAATGAGATAATTTGATGAAGCTATGTGTTTTATTCATACTTTACTATATTTCTGATATTATTCCTTCAGCATTGTTTCTATTTCATAACTTTATACTGATCTCTTTTGCTTTTGATGACATATTTCATCTCTTTTTTAAAAAAATATTTATTTTTCTTTCATACTTGTGCTAAAATAAATTCCATAATAAATAATAAATAAAGCAGAAGCATTAACTTCTCTGTGACATCCAGATTTTTGGAGAGCATAACTTTCTGAGCTGTCTATGCTAGATTCAATTATGCCCTGTTGTATGAAATAAAAGAAAGAGAAACATACCACCTTATGGTATAAATTGATATCAACAGACTTATTAAGAATATGGTAACACACACCATGATATAAAACACTGCTTATAAAATTTAGCACTAATAGCAGTGCCAAAATGACAAACTCATTTCTACAAGCATGCCTGCAGGTACAAATGAAAAGAACAAATGCTTCCAAACTTGCAATTAGATATTTTCACAGCTGGATAAACTTTCCATCCAGCTGCTGGAGTGGGGCCTCTTTTTGAAAATAAATTGTACCGTCAGAAACAAAGAAATGTCTGCAAATATAATATGGCCCAATTGTTTCAATGTGGGCTCGAAGGAAAATTTTGGATGTGTTTTTTGACTCATGTAACAGATTGCATAATGATAAAATCAAGCAATCTATAATAGAAGGAAAAGTCTCTTTTATGCTTTCTCTTACTTTTAAAATAAAAGGGCTTCTTGCAAAGGATTTTACTAAAGCCCGTACATTCCATGATTGTGATAGTAGAAATAGTAGTAGCAATAAAAAAGTATGATTGTGAATCATTGCTTAATGTAGTATCAAAGGAATATCTCTCATTATGATTTTATAATGAAGAGAACCAAGAATTCCATCTGGCCCAGAATAGCCACCATATATAACCTGGTGAAGTTCCTTCTCTCTTGAATTTATATTGATCATGTTGTCTTTTGTGGTTAGCTCTACGATTGTAAAAAACACTCTTCAAAATGGTTTGTTTATTCATGTTGCAAGCACCACAATTAAACAAGGTATACCATATGATATAAAATTTAAAATATAAAATACAAGATTAAAATCAATAGAAATTAAACAAATCTTGCCCAGAAACTAGCAACGTTAATTGCATTCTGTCGTACTGCCATGAAGTCCTCAAGTGTACACTGATCAGGGCACAAAGAGCAAGTATACATATGTGTTGTTGTCTGTATGTCGCCCCAATCTCAAAGAGCAGAAGCAACCTGAAGCATCCAAAGTGTAGTGAGGTGCTCATTTTCATTTCAGAATGGTTACTGGCAGGTATCTCTGCAAGATCCAGCTCTTTCATGAACCTGGCAAAGACAATATGTTGTCTGGGGAATTCTGGGAGTTAAAGTACACAAGTCTTAAAGTTGCCAAGTTTGGAGGCCTCCAGACTATAAACTCCCTGCCTTCATACATGCATGCAGCGTTATACAAAATACAATATCTAGCCTCACTCTCACACCAATACCAATGGCAAGTATTTTGGTATTATCAAGAGATTAAAAACTCCTCTTCCAGAGACATTACAGATACAAAAACAGAGTATTTTCATTTTTAAAAAAATCAAGAAATATGATCATTGATTGATATCCCGTCTCACATAAGAGTTGACTTATATACTGTATGCCCATTTTCCTGAACGCTATTGGAAAAGTTTACTTTCTCAAGGGGAGTTGGTCAGTGTAGTCAACATACGGTATGTGCTCTTATTATAATAGACTTTTAGTTTCTTGGATAAACAAGAAAACAAAGAAGGGTATGAAGACTCTCTGATGTAGCACTGCATTTATGATTATCTGCCTGCTGACAAAAATGTAAGTATGTGCCTAGTGCAATGAAGTGCAATGTCCCTTTGAACCATGATAGTAACCTATGGTTTTCTAAGCCACAATTAGAGTCCCATTCCTGAGGTGCCATGCTGTGAGGGAAAAAAAGCAGAAATGAACATTCCTCCTAAGGAAAAAAGTTAATGATGCTATAAAAGGAGGGCTTATTCCTTGCAGGATTAAAGCCTACATTTAGTCAAACTTTTTGCTGGGTATCCACATAAATCCAAAATAAAAAGTTTCTGATTTTGTGCTGGTTTTGTTGATAAATAAAAACAGAGAGTACAGCATACTTTAGTTTCTCAAGAGAAAATTTCTCATATGAGAGGGAAGGCAAGGATGCAGATGCTGGGCTCACATTGAAAATGGGAGTTGTAAATTGCCAGAGGAACTCTGGGAAGAATGAAGGCTAGATGGTTAGCAAACAAGATGGACCTAGCTCATGCTGTCCATCACAGACCTGTGGTTTTAATGAAGAACAATGTGGGCCACTATACTTGAGTTAGATTGCACATTATTTACATAGCTGAAGGGTATTATTTCCAGGGCAAATCTGGAGAAAATTGTTGAAGGAAGAGAACTGATGACAGACTCTGAAGAGGTGGATTTGCCACAGGACATGATCTACCATGAACAGTTGATCCTCCAAGAATCAAGCATGAAGGAAAAAATCAAATATTTTATCACCCAGAGAAAAGGCAACTACCAGAGAGAATATTGCTGACTGAATAGTAAGCTTTAACTCTAAATTAGGGTAGGGTAGATAGGATGTAAAATAGAGATATAGATTAAACCAAACACATAGGCTATAATATTAGAGAGATAAAAAATCCATTTCACTACACTTTGGAATTAGCATTAAAAATGGGAGAGACCAAGCTTGGCATCTCTGGCCATAAATTTACTAACTCTCTGAAAACTGTGCCTGGGAAACTGAAAATAACATCTTGCTTTGGCATCTTGTTGTTTGCATAAAAAGGAAAAATCTGACATGGAGTTTTACATGGAGCTTTTATCAAATCCTGAGAATCCAAAGGCTGTCTTTGTAGTAGATGCTTCTCACGCCAAACATTCTAGAAGCAAGTTATTCATGGTTAGGACTACATGGTCATTAAGGTCATAGCTTTGTCTATGATGAAATGGTAGACTGCGAGGAGCTATAGGACCAGATAGTGTTATCGTGGTGTCGTGGATTGTTACAATGCTCATTGTTTAATTCATTTTATTACTTCCTGGAGTTCAGGGCAGCATACATAACTCTCCCTCCTCTAATTTTTCCCCACAACTACCAACATGTGTAGCAGATTGGGCAAAAAGAGAATAACCCAAAGTCACTCAACAAACTTTCATGCTATGAATGGACTTGAATTTGGATCTCCCTACTGGTTCAATGACATGCCTACTATACCACACTGGAATCAACTGCGAGGACTTGAAAGCCAAATTTATGTCATTGGGCATGAAAATGACTAAAGACAGATTAGAAATGTCCAGAAGTAACAGCAAAAATAAAAGACACGATCCTCATGCAGAAGGAGAATATCAGGATAGTCTGAACAACAATTCTCTCACTGTCATATTCAGATTTCGCCATGTCCATCTAAAAGCTCATGCCATAACTTTACACTTCATATCTCATCTGAAATTATTCTGAACTAATGTATTTATCATTACCACATTATGGTGACCGAAGATGCATTCAACATAAATTAAACAGTCTTTGCTTAACAAGCCTTAATATCTAGGTTTTCCTGTTATTGGTCTTCCCTCCCTCCCATTCTTTCTTCAGACTTGAATTACTGCCAGATTGTGAAACCATTGTAGCAAAATGTGATAATCTGGGGTTTAAACTTCTGAGAATGAGCTCTTATAATTCATTTGCTACAAGCCTATCTGACAAATCCTTGAAGTCTTTGCACAGAATTCAGGCGCTGGGGCAGTTGTCTGGATACCAAAATATGTGGCGTTGTTATCTCTAGTTAATTACTCATTCTCTAAAACTCTCTGGTGGCTTTGCAAATAACCACTTCATGGCCTTGCCTGCTTGTAGGTTAACAGAGCTGCTTTCCTTGCACATATTCAATTTAACCAGCAGTGGTTAACACTTCATTTTTTTGGGCTAATGCCTTCTATCATCTCAGATTGCTTGAACAACATTGTGCTTTCATTGGGACAGAAAGCCCAAGTGAGATACAGGCATTTGGAATATTTTATTTTAGCTCTGGGAATAATTCCGCCACAAGTTTCTATTCTGTTAGTTCTAATTTTAACAGCTTTGGGGTATTTGGTTAGCTCTGCGTTAGGATTCTAGTAATAAGAATACAGGGGAGGAGAAATATTTGGTAGTGAATTCACTTTCCTTTTTTTTCCCCCTGACCTTTTCTCTCCATTCCCCTTTCTTAAAATTTCCTCACTTTCTCTCCTTGCTGAGACAAGATCCATGTTAAATTTAAGCTGCAGTCTTATCCATACAATATATAATAAGATGTCCTGAATGCAGAAAGTTACTTTTGTAACATGCCTATATGTATCTGGTTAAATTTTCCCCAATCCCTGCGTCTGCTGCGTATGTGTGTATGTGTCCATGTGCATACATAGATGTATATTTATTTATTCATGGTCACCTGAAAGTTGTAGCTTGCCAATAGGGAATTATCCAGTCCTTCCTTTTAACAATTAATTACCCATGTTTAATCCTCGCCATTTACGAGGAGATAATCCACAGTCTCTTTGCTTGCAATTGAGTTAGAGGCAAGAAAACACTGCTTCATCAGTGGATGACCTACTACTACCTCATGAGTCAATAATTTATGTAGCTATTTTGCATATTAATGAATATGAAGTACTAGAGCTAAAATAATTTTAAAGGTTTCACTTTTGCAATTCTTTCCAAGGAAGCTAAAGTGAATCCAAAGAATGGCATTGATTGCAATCAGTGTGCTTTTAAAACTAAAGCAGGTCAAAGCAGCCAATAAATAAATGGAAAGGGGCAAAAAATAAAATATTTTTATTCTAAAGACAGTTTTCAATTTGCAAACCAAATCAGGTTATAGAAATATTGTATGGTGCTTTATTATGAAAGTATGACAGATATATCATGTGCATTTTTATCTTTCATTATAGGCTATTTCATAATCATATAAATACATACATTTGTGCTCCATTGATATTTTAAAGCAATTAATAATGGTCATATTTTTGGTTCAGCATTATCTATGTTTATTTTCCTCTGTCTGTACAAGGTGAATGAAAATAAAACAAAAAGATAGCTGGTTGTTCTATTTGTCTTCCAGTCCTAAATACTATACTGATTCAAAAATTTAATATAAAATGAAGTTGCTTTATTTCAGCATAAGCCATATCTTTGGATATCAGTTTAGATACAGCCTACTCTTTTTCAGTCTTATTCTTGGTCTATTGAAGACACGATTAGCAGTGGAAGGTATTAATCAAAACAACAAAGGCTTAATATAGCTAGCCACTGGATAAAAGCAGATGTGTGAAAGGGCACATGAGCTCTACATCTAGCTTAGCACTGTGTTGTTTGATAAAGTCGAAGCATTCACAAATACTTATTTCATATTAAGGGTTCTTATGTCATCTACAGTCTTTGTTAAACCTTGTATTAAAAAAAAAACCTTATGGAAAACTTTATATTTAAGGAAGTTGACATCAATCGCTTATATTTTGTTCTTTCTCAACGTTTTTGGTGTTCTCCAATAGCAGATGTTCAGGTTCTTCAACAAGGCTAGAAACTTAAACAGAAGTTAATCTTTTAAAAAACCCCTCTGATCTGCAATGTTCACAGCATGAATAATGCAACATGCCAATGTAATTAGAAAAATAAAATAAAAAATTAAATTTATGTTAATATTTATTTTGGCTCTGATAATATATTTTAAAAAATTATAAATCAATAACAAGGAATTAAGATGATCAAATTACTATCTTAACCTTTTCTAAAGATTCCCAACTTGCAAGAATGCTTTCTAGTTATAGGGTCTCAAGTTGTCCTAAAACATCTTGTTTTAAATCTATGCCCCTAACAAGTCAAGAGAAAAGTAATCCATCACAGGTTCCATGGCTAATTTGAGAAATATGATTAGCTTCTATAATACTGCTAAAATTGTGGCATATAATCCACAATCTCACATGAGTCTCTCTTCATACTAAATCAATACTAAAGCAATACAACATTCTGTTTCTGGGAACAAATGGATAAAGAGCAAAATGACAGGTACATCAAATCTTGTTTTTGAATTGCCTGGGGACATCTGGTTTGCCTGCAGCGGACATCTAGTTTACTTGCTGATTGACAAGATTTTAGCCCATGAGTCAGCAACCCGTGGCTCCGGAGCTGCATGTGGCTCTTTGAGCCTTCTCCTGCAGTCCCAGCCTCCTCTGCCATTTGCAGAGAGAGAGAGACAAAGAGAGGCACTTGCGCCCCCCCCTCTCTCTGTATGTATGTGTGAAAAAGAGAGTGGCCTCACGCTGTTCTCTGACAAGCTGACAAGTTTATTGTGCGGGGCTCCTCCCTTTGCTGAGTCTCTGCAGGAAGCAGGAAGGGCAGGAGAGAGCCAGCCCAATAAGAATTGGAGAATAGCTTGTTGGAGAACAGCCTGAAGCTAGCTTGCCAGGTGAGCAGAAGATCGGAGAGAGGGAGAGAGGAGGGGAGAGAGAGAAAGAGAGAGGAAAGAGAGAGAGAGGAAGAGGAAAGAGAAACAGAGAGAGAACTCATGCACAGCAGTCTCTATTTCTTTTTTATTAAACTCTTCAATCAAGCTCCCCACCCCTGGCGAGCGAACGTGCATGTGTGTAGGTTTTGCAGCTCCTAGTGTTTTCTTTTCTCTGGGAAACAGTTCAAGTGGCTCTTTGAGTGTTTAAGGTTGCAGACCCCTGTTTTTAGCAATATTTAAATTCTTTAAAGTAGGTCTGTTCAAGGTGGTGCTTGCAAAGTCATCATCACAAACTGATCCAGTTGGGGTTCTCCTTCATTATTCTCTTGTGTGGGAAGGAAGGCTGTGGTCAAATCCATCAGAATTGAGAGGAATCACCTTGCCTGTTAATCAACAGGCAGGTATCTACAAAGCATGTTACCAAAGTTTCCCAGTATTCCTCTTATATGACATCCCTTGCTAAAAAATATAGCATGCTAATAAACTTTGTATTTCATTCTGATTTTACAGCAGAATAATATATAGTCCTAACTAAGGTGTATATATTTGCTTACTACTTACTTCCAAAGATGATAGAATTGTGATCACTCACTTTTCTCATGGAAAATGCTCTCTGTATTATATTGAGAAAAGAAGCAGCACTGAACCACCTAAATGGTTAAACCAATGCCTAACAATATTCATCTGCCCTGGTTGCTGTATTTTTTAAAGCAACAGCAACAAACTCTTCTTAGTTTCTTCCCCCTTTTTCTGTTACAGATAAGCAGAGATACTGATAAAAAGTAGACTGACAGAGGGGAAGGTCTGATGAATTAGCAAAGAGATTTTTTACATCATCAACTTCACATTAACTTTGCTGAGGGCTATATCCAAATCACTTAAAATATAATGAATTCTACTTGGTGTCTTTATGAAAAAGAAAAGGTCAAAAGGGCTTACTTTAACTAGAGATGGAAGTTTTTAATAATGACTCATACTTTCCCAATTACAGATGTGGACTACTGACAGATGATACTAATGGATAGTCCAATAAATAGAGTGATAATGAAAGCAAGGACACTCTATGTGTAGGACACTAACTTTTTAAAACTAGCAGTCAGCAAAGACTAGATAGATGAAATCTGTCTTCTTGTTGAGTAAGGATAACGGATGCCCCACTGTTCTGTTTCAGTTACAAACATACATTTGTTGGGTCTTTAATTTTCAGAGTAAATTAACACTAGTGTTGCAAGCAAAGGAGTGGGAGAGAGAAATCCCTTAAAGTGGTACTTTAGCAACCCATCATTTTACTTTTGACAAGGCATTTGTTATATATTCAGCTTGCTCACTGTCAGCATGCTTTCATGAATGCTAATCTAGATATCAGTAATAAAATGAAGAAAAAAATTCCTTCTTGACCATCCAGCTTTATCTTGTGCCATTTATCATATCAGACGTGTGCAAAATTTAAGTAAACTCACACTTACCCACATTAACACTGTAGAAAACTTCATTAATAGTGACATAAACTCTTTTTTCTTTATCTTTAAAGGTTATCTAAATTATCAGTGAATTATCTCTAGTCAAAGCTCTATAAATATCACTGTACCTAATTGATATAGTGTATGACTTGTATTTTATAAAAATACAATAAAACTAAAAAAATAAAAATATTTTTTTTTAAAAAAAGAGAATTCATTAGTTCTGGAAATATAATTCATGGTGTGATAAATTAAAAGATAATTCAATTAAAAAAACTCTTAGATTTGGAAAATGGCTGGGAATGATTGGCATTACAGTTGAAGGAAGTATCCCATTGCATATGAATGTGTGTGTTTGAATACACACACACACAGACAGACACACACAGAAATAATCCTTGAACATGACATTTAGCTTTATAATGAATTGTTTTCCACAGGTTGTTATGCAAGCCCCTCTGCACATGCACTATATAACACAGAAATACCTGACAGCAAAAGGAACCCCCAGCAGGTGTCCCCATGGCAACAGTGATGTTACTGGCTAATCCTTTAGACCTGGAAGTACCTTGGTGCTTCTGACTCAAGTGCAAATCTTCAAATTATCAGTGAACCTGTGTTCCGGTTCTAGTAGTTCCATTGGAAGAGGCACTGCTTATGGGGTTCTTGGTGCTCTTGAGCTTGGTGGCTTTGTTGCAGACATTTCATTACCAAAGTCCCCACAGTTCATTCCTGAGCTATAAGTATTCTTTTCTAGGAGGGACATTTTTTCTCTATTTTTGTCTTTGATTGTCCCCTGATTACTTTTTTCTTTCCCATGAACCACTTCAACTGTTCTTCTCTGCTTTCCTTCTCTCCACATATCCATTGCTTTCCCTTTCTCCTTCCTTCTCTATTTTCCAACTCTGATTACTCCCCTTCTTTCTTTCACTTCTTTGGTGGCATTCTCTCCTTTGGCTTCTTATGGGTGTTCTTCTCCCAGCAATACAGCACATACCACAGTACATAGATAATTCTAATGTTAAAAATCAGTTCTGCATTCCTTTTCATTCTTTTTGTCAACTGTGAAGAATGCCTTAACATAGCCTAAAAAAAACTACTTGTGGAATTTTGTATTGAAAAATACTATTTTAATATTTAACATGATTTTTCATAATATTAATAATCAACTTTCTTAACCAGCTAAATCTCCAAAGCTTGCGATTCTATTAAAACATTAAAGGTTATTTGGACATAGACTCCATTAATTCCGTTGAAGATTATCCTACTTAAGAGAAAAGTGTTCAGAAAAAGACATAAAAATACAGTCAAGAGCCTATCTGCTCGAAGCAAGACTATTTCATTAAAATGACCATGCTTTTAAGTTAAAGGCCTTAGAACTTTGACATCTATTGAGCAAAAATCAGGAAAAAAAATAAAAAAGTAAATGCCATGATTCCAGAATTCTGGGCTAGTTTTTTTTAATGATACAGTCTGTGAAAGGTTGGTCTGAAAATTACTATCTTAGTGGCTGTTAATTGATTATCCCTAGGGCATGGGGAGAGTTGAGAGGAAGGCAAATTAAATTATCTTGAAGCCATCTGCTTCTAAACCAGATGGAAAAATCACACTGGAATGCTGGAAGAAAAGAAAGAGAACTTCAGAGCCAGCAATGTCACAGAAAAAATAAGCCACTTTCTGCACAAGAGAACAAAATGGATCAAATTTGCTATTAGAAATGGCAATAGCCCAGATAAAGATAAGAGTATTCCAGCTGCTCAGAACATTACATAGCTGGTTGCAAAGTGGTTTGACATCATTATTTCCAATCTCCCCATCTTATAGATATGAACAGAAAAAGGAGCCATACATTAAACCCAAACACCCCTGTACTGTAGAGTCCAGTATTATCACTACAAAGAGTGTCTATCCAAAATTTTAGGTAGGATTTTTTCAGCTGTCTCAAGAACTGAATGTGTAGCATGTACGCTGTGACCTTTCAGCACATTTTATGCATTACATAAAAATGGAGAATCTTGCTTTATAGCTATTCTCAAAACTATAGTAGAGGGCACTTCTCTATCAACAACACTGTCAAGGTTCCAAATTCTTTCCTAAATTCATTTATTTTAACTTTTGACTTGTAGAAATTAAGGATTCATTGGTATCTCAAACACAAAGTGAGCTCTAACTACAGAATAATACAAGGTATTTGGAAACTGCTTAAAGGGAGATTGCTTTAATGTAAACTATTTTAAATAAATGTACCGTATATGCCAGCGTATAAGATGACTTCCGGAAGCGCTAAACTTGGTGCCAAAGATGGGGGTCATCTTATACGCTGAGTCGTCTTATACGCTGGAAATACTGGTAGTTTCCGGCGTATAAGACGACGTTCTAGGAATTTATTTATTTATTTATTTATTTATTTATGAGACTTATATACCGCTTTAAGTGCAAGCACTCTCTAAGCGGTGTACACCAGTAAGCAATGTATATATATATTTACATTGCCCCCAACAATCTGGGTCCTCATTTTACCTACCCCGGAAGGATGGAAGGCTGAGTCAACCTTGAGCCGGTGAGATTTGAACCGCTGACCTGCTGAACACAGTCAGCTAAAGTGGCCTGCAGTACTGCACTCTAACTGCTGCGCCAGGAATGCGGCTCGGTGATAAAGACGGGGATCGTCTTATACGCCGGGTCGCCTAATACGCCGGCATATACGGTAATAATTTTACATTAGTGTGTAATTTAATTCCAGTTTACATCTGCCATTGTACATATGGCACTAGATGAAATAGAAATGCTGTAACATATCTACTGATTTATTCTTTTCTAGTTTTTATTTAGCAAAGGGGTAGGGGAGTCATCCTTCATTTTGTAACTTTTGAAAACTGGTAGGAAAATGTCCTTGGAATTAAAATATGAGTCTTAAGGAAGAGTCTTGATATCTGTAAATCAGCAGCAGCACATTAAAGACACTGGAATACTGTGAAACACAGACTTGCTATCTGGCTAAACTTCTTTTCTTAAGCAAAATAAATTGTTTCTCGTCTTCAATCCTCTGCATCTTTCTTGAAATCTTCCCCAGAGCACTGAGGGAACCTCAGAAACAGCACAGGACCTTTTACTGTATACATACAAAGCTCTTCTTATTCAAATGAGGTATTGGCCAAGAAACATGACTGGACATACCACTACTTCTTAAAATCCAAAGGATATAGTGAGATGCCTGACTCATAATTTTGGTCTTCAACAGGTGTGTATTATAAAAGGGTGGAAACCAAGTCTCCAGCTAACAAGTTTATCATAGAAAAGAGAAAATATGCTTTGTAGAGTGAAGTTCTCCCCTTACAAGCACTCAAGAACCTCAGATATCTGTCAGAAATAAAATCTTAGGGTTAGGTTCTAGCGATCAAACAGAAATCACATTGTGCAATCTTCTTCAAAATGCGTAAAATGCTGGGAGGGAATGGAACACTGATATTCTCCATGTGTAACACCAAAAAAACAAACAAACAAAAAATATTCTAAAAAAACTCCTACATCTTGTGAAAAACCATTTACAGAAAAGGGTTCTCTCTTTCTTCCTGATGTGGTAGCTTTCCATAGATAAGGAGTTCTCATATGGAATCATTTCAGTCCTCATCTATAATTTATAAGGAATACTGCATGTATTTGTTTTTTCTTGCAGAAAGAAGCAAAAGAATGTACCTCAGAATTGAATTATAAATTATGGGACTCTTAGTCTGAAATGCTACCTTTGGAGTAGATAATTTAGGGTCATAATGTATGTAATTTTCTTTTTTTTTCCCCTTTGGGTTTTTTTGTGTGTGTGCGCCTTCAAATCATTGTTGACTCCTGGTAACTGCTTGGACTAGTCTCTTCAGTTTTCTTGGCAAAATTTCAGAAGTGCTTTGCCATTCTCTACTTCCTAGAGATAAGAAAGAATGACTGGTACAAGAGCACCCAGTTGCCTTCATGTTAAGGGGCACTAGAATTCAGTCTCCTGCTTTCTAGCCCAGCACCTTAACCAATACACCAAACTAGTGTTGTTTGAGTCAACTAGAAAGAAACTTAGTCATGACTTAAATCTTCTCCAGTAGATCTAGTTGGAAATTAAATTCAACTTACACTGGATTCAATCTATTGAAAATTAAAGCAATATATCTATGTTCTGTTAGAACTATCCATATCTGGCCATTTCTTCTTTGTGCAGCCTTATCAAGAGAAATATTTCTAAAAGTAGAATCCATATATATATTCAACACATTTCAGTGTACAAAAAAAAAAAAAGATGAGTAACATGAGATAGCAAAAAACTGAATAGAAAGCATGAAGGAATTAGAAAGGAGGAAAAGGGATACTTAAAATAATTATATAATATTACTGGTCTTTTTGATTTATGAAGGCTTACTGTTATATGTTATATACAATATTGGCAAGAAAAACCAAATGCATAGGAATAGAAAAGGTGGTACCTGGTTCAATAGCTGTAACTATGAGAAGGATCTTGGAGTCCTAGTGGACAATCACTGAAATATGAGCCAACAGTGTGTTGCAGCTGCCAAAAAGGTCAGTGCAGTCCTAGTGTCCCCAGCCAGGCCCTCAAGAAAATAGGACTCTTGAATCCATTGAGTTGAATCAAAAGAACTTTTACTGAGAGAAACTGGATGCAGTAAAGTCAGGCAGAATCTGAAGGTCCCGCGCAAAGCATAAAGCAATTATTTCGGTTTCCCAAACTCAACCCCCCCCCTGACCAGTCCACTGGCAGCCAGTATGATGCCGAGAAGATATTTTGAGAATGCTGAGGTACTAGGCAGATAACAGTTCACACTCAGGGCGCAAAGGACTTGGAACCTGGCAAAAACTAGCTGGGAAGAAGTCTGACCCATCTCCAAAAACAGTCCTCCTCCCTAATTCCCAAGTGAACAGCAGAAACAAAAAATCACAAACATGCCATCCCCCCTCCCCTCAGCACAATGGCAGGACACCAGAATACAAATGGTGGACCTGACACCTAGGCTGCATTAACAGAAGGAGAGAGTCAAGATCATGTGAAGTGTTAGTACCTCTTTATAATGCCTTGGTAAGACCACATGTGGAATATTGTATCCAGTTTTGGTCGCCACAATATAAAAAAGATATTGAGATTACAGTGCAGAGAACAGCAACAAATTGATTAGGGGACAGGAGGCTAAAACATATGAAAAATGGTTGCAGGAATTTGATATGTCCAGTTTAATGAAAAGAAAGAAAGGGGAGACATGATAGCAGTGTTCCAATATCTGCCACAAAGAATAGGAGGTCAACCTATTCTTCAAACACCTGAAGACTGAACAGGAAGTAATGGATGGAAACTAATCAAGGAGACAACAAACCTAGAACTAAAGATAAAATTCCTGACAGTTAGAACAATTAATTAGTGGAACTGGAAAAAACCTCTAGTGTTGGAACTTGCTCCAACACTAGAGATTTTTAAGAAGACACTGGATAACCATTTGTCTGAAATGGTATGAGGTTTCCTGCCTGAGCAGGGGGTTGGACTAGAAGACCTCCAAGCTCCCTCCCAACTCTGTTATTCTGTTATTGTTAAATATAGTCTGTATATTACTAGATACCATTCAAATAAAAATATCACTGCAACATTTACTATGAGAGACCCAAACTAAGGGCAGGATTATCTGTAGGTAAAGCAAGAAGCTGTCAAAGTTTTACTTGCTGCCAGCAAAACACCACCATGTAGCAACAGATAAGCTTCAAAATGGTTCCATTAATCTGGCAAAGTAAGAGAGAGAGCAGGCTGTATGTCATAAGCTCAGTTATCTTCTGAGCCAGTTGTACTGGCTAGCATTCTTTCACGCTGCCAATAAAGCCAAGAAATCAGATCAGAATTTGACAGCTTTGCCCTCTGAGCCATGGTAAAATAAAGTAGGTCAAAACAACAGTCTAAGAAGCAAAATATGTTTCTAATAAAATTGATGTAAAAAGTAGAACACATTTGCCTTCTATCGTAAGTTTTAAAAGCAAAGGATCCATATTCATTACGGAAGAATGAAATGGTTTACACACAAAGACAGAAATTTAAAAATAGAGAAATGAAATAATGATAGAACAAAACAGGATAGATAAATAGGATTAGATAAAACCAGATGCCCTGGTTTAATCTAATCTAAGGACAAGTAATGTTTTTTTGGCTTATGCCTATAGATAAATTGTAATGAAATAAAATACCGAACTTTCTTCAGTGAAGAGTGAAAATAAAATAGTTCCTCACAGCTATTTTGTTGGGTTATTATATTACAGTATAATTCTAAGAGATACATTACATAATTACTAGTATCCCATAGCCTTTTTTCTTATGTTCACATTGGAAATATTACCCGCATACCTCATGTGACTGTTCTGGCAGGAAAATATATTGTTTCTCTCTCACTGTCAGATGAGCTATGTGGACACCACAGAAGTCTATAGGTGAATAGCAAAGAGCTGAGGAACAAGTGATCCATGACCCGCGATGTCATGGTGCAAAACCTGAGAAGTGTAAGCTTGGGCCACCTGTCAGGATCCAAGGATGCAAAGCCATTTTTTTTGCATCATAATGTTATGGATTATATGCTGTTATTCTGATGCAATTTTGGTTTGGTACAGCTGCCTATGACAGAGATGTGTTCAAGTAAACATTTTTCCATAATTTTTCCACTGACCTTATTGCCTTTTCCTAATCAATCTCTCCCACTTCCTCATTCCTATCTATATTCAATAGAGGGGCTGAAGAATGGAATCAAACACAGTAAGTATATTAGCCTAAACTAGAGTTTTTCAAACTCAGCAATTTTTTTTTTACCAGAATTCCCCAGCCAGTGTGCTGGAAGCTGAAGTTCATCCATCTTAAAAGTTGACATTACTTATACATTTTGGCAGAGAATGGATTCTTTGAATCATATACATTATGATGACTAAGGTTAGGTCTATGCAAAGCCTTACAGACATTTGCCATCAAGAAAGCTAGATTCTCACATTTTCCCATGGGCCAGAGATATTGAAAGGGGTTCCATTACAAAATCTTGGAAACTGTAGATGTGTTCTTTACCCCCTATTGTTCAGCAAGTATGTTAAGATAGGCCTTCTCTGGTCCTCTGTCTTCATGTAAAGGGATGTTGTTCCCTGCTCACCAGATATGGCAGGAATGCACATCTGTTCTTATCCTGCAGTGTTTTGCAAACAGATGTCCCCTTTCCAGGCTCAGATAATTCCAGGGCAAGGAGCTTCACACCTTGCAAGAACACAATGGAGGCCCTCTCTTTGAACATTGAAAGCATCCACATCTTTTGCAAGGTTTGGAAGCTGCTCCTGGCATGCAGATGCACTCTTGGTCCCAGGGGAAGTGCTGCCTTTGTGCTTAGTGTATTGCAAAATTTGTGGCATGTTGTACAAAAACTACCTTTGATAATGTGTACCACAGATTTATTATGCTTCATCTTAAAATAAGAGTTTCCCAACTCAAGTCAGCCTGAAGTAAAAATATATGTATCATGCATCTAGATGCTTTATTCTATGTTTTTATTTTAGGAGGGCATAACAAACACAGTTCTATGCAGCAATCTATATACTTTTGTTGAGAGGTAGAACTGTGAATGACATTTTTTCTGGAATACATATTCATTGCAACATGTATGGGACAAATCAGATAAAGGATTTCTATAGTTTCAGCCATATTTTAAAAGAATGGGATATGTAACTGAGAAGTATTTCTGTACTAGCTTATTCAGCTACAACTGAAAACATGATCTGTCCATGTTAAGTAGTGCTGTAGATAGCATTCTGACACTGATTTCTAGAATAAAAATATTTAATTACAATTTTGGTTCATTTCCTCTCCATTAAAGAGTGTCTCAAAAAGGCCAGGAGAGGGGGTGACTTGAATTTTAAATACAATTCACCTGGAAGAAGACATGTATTGCAGTGTACGTTAAGTAAGCCAATTGATAAATTGGCTGCAGAATTCCAAAGTTTTAAGGTACAGAAAACACTGAAATGTCATTTGGTAAAACTACACTGGAAAAAAAGACCAAACCTTTGATCTCTAGAAGACATTCTGAGGCTCAATACATTGAAAGAACAATCTTATCTATTCAGAAATGAGGCCTATTGAATTGATGGAGGAGCAGACATAAAAGAGCAGTGCTGCAGATATCATTCGTTGATATACAAGATTAAACATATTTTTTAAAAATGGTATCACACACTCAGGAACAATGCTGGTATGATTCTACTGTCAAAAGGAACAGCCTCACACATTTAGACCAATGCTGGTATATCACATCTTAAGCATTTGTGGCCTGGCATAACATTAGCATTGGACTGTATGTAGATGGTTTAGAAATCTAGAAGTGAGATAACAAATCTGAAATATTGCAATTTCCTGCAAAATACAACACCGCATTAAGCAAATACGATTGCAAGCATGTAAGAGTAGATAACAATCATATAACAAGGCTATGAGTAAGCTAAGCCACTTTTGCAACCAACAATTTTAATTCTTATCACAACTTCAGTTATCAACTGGGAGACAGACATTTCAGAAGAATCTGAAACTAAATGAATGAAAGGTTTTAAATGTAAACACTTCTGGGGTCCTTGGCGCTCTCTGAGCTTGACTCTTTTCTTGCAGACATTTCATTTCCCAAACTAGGTAACATCATCAGTTTGGGTAATGAAACATCTGCAAGAAAACAATCCAAGCTCAGAGAGCACCAAGGACCACTCATTTCAACCTTGAGCCACAAATATTCTCCTTTATTGGTAAGTATTTCCTGATACCAATTAAATGGGAGAAGCTGAAATCCTTTCCAAGACCGGGGCCAATCCAGAGGGGCACACCCCATGATCTCCACAGGCCCTTGACTCTGCTATTTCTGCTGTATGAACAGTGACAACACTAAGGAAATTTTACTCATAAGACCAATGTGTAGTCTAGAAAGAGATGAAGAAGAGAACAAATAATAAGAAATGTAGATCTACATATAAACCTCTGTACCTCTGGTGCCAGTGACTGACCATATTGGATCCTGCAACATTATCCCGGGACACATGTATTTGCCTTCATTCATGTAAATCTTTGTCTTAAGGTTGCATTTAACTGTTCTTCAGATAATAAAATCACAAGTTTTGCTAGTCTTCATCCAGCAAAGTGATAAATGAACACTGAAAAATGAACCAACAACTCTCCTACCTGAGCTAAAAATAAGTTGAGTGAAGCTTAGAGTGAGTATGAAAAGGACTGCAGCGGTAATGAATTAAAAACATGTATTTTTAATACATATTTAATACAAAAATATGTATTTTTATTCGTTCATTTATTTTTATATTATGATATTTAGAGACTGTTCATCTCCCTGATAGAGAAACTGGGGAGTATACAAATAAACATAAAAACATGAAAGCTATATATAAGTATAATAAAAACAGTTAAAACAAGAATAAAATAACTAAAATTCAGAATTAAAAAAGGCAGGGGAGGGGATTCACTATCAATATTAAGGGGGAAAAGAAGAATGACCTTGCTTGAATACCAATGGCCTGTGAGATTTGTAGACTACAAACCTAAGGATGCCTCAGAGAAAATATAACAATGATATGCTCTGAAGCATATGTTCTTCCTTGATTTACATTTCTGTTCCAATTTACTTAAGGTAAATTATTTTCTTGGAGGTTGCATACATTTAAAGTCTTTATAATCTGAGGACAAGCCACAAGTGCTCTATCCCTGCTGATAACATAGCATTGTGCCATATCGTGCCAGAGGTTCTTAGTCTACAAATCTCATACTATCTTCCAGTATCAATTCTTATTGTCTGCCTTAAATGATTAATTGCTAGTGAGCAAATTGTGGGCCCACAGGTAACATAAGCAGATCTTCTACTTTGCTGCACTGTAACAATTATGCATCTTCCACTTTGCTGAGTATTTTATTATGTTATCTGTTGCTACAATAAAATATTAAATGGTAAGTCATCTACAAACAGTAATAAATAAGACAAGGAAAGACAACTCAGTCTGGCACACTTGTTTTATTCTCTAATGGTAGAAGTACAAATCATTTTTGCCATCAAACTGCTTGGATGAATTTGCAAATGGCAGGAAGAAAACAAAAATGTCTAACTAATAAATTGTTGCACACATATAACTATTTACTTTAAAAAGATGTGCACTTCAACATTTATCAGCAATCCAGTGTATCTAAATACCATGCTCATAAATTCTATGTATTTGTTAAATATAGCTGCTCTTAGTAAAGGAATATAAGTAGTTAGGAACCCTTAATATGTTAATATTATTAGTATTTAATAGGTATCTAGCTGCAGTCTTCTCACTGAAATTAGGCTGAATTGAATTTGAAAATGCAATAATCTTGCATTTTCATGATTATAAGAAAATATTCTCTGTGTGAAACAAAGTCAGATGTCAGCTAATAAAATTGTAATTGAAATAAAATATATTAACATTAATAAAAGATGGTTTTGAATGAATGAATGATTGAATGAATGAATAATAGTGCCACCCTAAATGAAAGAGCATTGACTGGGAGATTTTAGGATGAAGTGGTAAATTTCCCAACGACAGAAAGATATTTGATGGGTTTCAGCCATGAGACAAATGGTCATTCAAATTATAAGATCTCTTTCCAGATCATGGAAAGAGATACACATGAAATCAAACTGACTGAATCCTATCAAGACTGGATGATTATGGATATAAGGGCACCCTGTTTCTTGGGATTTTCCATCTTTATTCTGCAATCTGAGAATCACTGTTACTGCTTAAAGAATAGCTAGCAGCTATTGTCAAGGGGGCTTTTGCTGAGTGTAGTGTGCCAGCTGTACCCTTTCCTGGACGGATTCAGACAGTTATTTATGCCCTAGTCTCCTCAAGGTTCACATTTTGTCAGAACTCTCCACTGGAGAAGGAAATGGCAAACCACTCCAGTATCTTTGCCATGAAAACCCCATGGACAGTACCAAAAAGCAAAAAGATATGATGTTGGAAGATGAGCCCCTCAGGTCAGAAGGTCCCAATATGCTACTGGGGAAGAGCAGAGGGCTAGTATTAGTAGCTCCAGAAAGAATGAAGCGACTGGGCCAAAACCGAAAGGACGCTCAGCTGTGGATGCATCTGGTGGTGAAAGGAAAGTCCGATGCTATAAAGATCTTTTTTCCATAGGAACCTGGAATGTAAGATCCATGAATCAAGGCAAGCTAGACGTAGTCAAACAAAAGATGACAAGACTGAACATCAACATCTTAGGAATCAGCAAACTAAAATGGACAGGAATGGGTGAATTTAACTCAGGTGACCATCAGGTATATTACTGTGGACAAGAATCCCTCAGAAGAAATGGAGTAGCCTTCATAGTCAATAAAAGAATAGGAAAAGGAATACTGGGATACAATCCCCAAAAGGACAGAATGATCTCAGTTCGAATCCAAGGCAACCATTCAATATCACAGTAGTCCAAATCTATGCCCCAACCACTGGTGCTGAAGAGGATGAAATTGAGCGGTTCTATGAAGCCCTAGAGCACCTTACAGAATTAACACCAAAAAATGATGTCCTTATCATCATGGGGGATTGGAATGCTAAAGTAGGAAGCCAAAAGATAACTGGAATAACAGGCAAGTTTGGCCTTGGAGTACAAAATGAAGCAGGGCACAGGCTGATAGAATTTTATCAAGAGAATACAAAGGTCATAACAAACACTCTTTTCCAACAACTCAAGAGATAACTTTATACATGGACATCACCAGACGGTCAACATAGAAATCAGATTGACTATGTGCTCTGCAGCCAAAGATGGAGAAACTCTATACAGTCAGTAAAAACAAGACCAGGAGCTGACTGTGGCTCCGATCACGAGCTTCTCGTTGCAAAATTTAGGCTTAAATGGAAGAAAGTAGGGAAAAGCACTAGGCCACTCAGGTATGAACTAAATCATATTCCTGATGAATATACAGTAGAAGTGACAAATAGATTTAAGGAATTAGATCTGATAGACAGAGTGCCTGAAGAACTATGGACGGAGGTTCACAACATTGTACAAGAGGTAACAACTAAAACCATCCCAAAGAAAAAGAAATGCAAGAAAGCAAAATGGCTGTCTGAGGAAGCTTTGCAAATAGCTGAGGAAAGAAGGGAAGCGAAAGGCAAAGGAGAAAGATACACCCAATTGAATGCAGAATTCCAGAGAATAACTAGAAGAGATAAGAATGCCTTTTTAAATGAGCAGTGCAAAGAAATAGAAGAAAACAACAGAATAGGGAAGACCAGAGATCTCTTCAAGAAAATTGGAAATATGAAGGGAATGTTTCATGCAAAGATAGGCATGATAAAGGACCATAACGGCAGGGACCTAACAGAGGCAGAAGAGATTTAGAAGAGGTGGCAAAACTACACAGAAGAACTATACAAGAACGAGCTTAATGCCGCAGATAACCACGATGGGGTGGTTACTGACCTCGAGCCAGACAACCTAGAATGTGAAGTGAAAAGGAATTAGATTAGGAAATCTGAGCAACAACAAAGCTAGTGGAGGTGACAGTATTCCAACTGAGCTATTCAAAATCTTAAAAGATGATGCAGTAAAAGTGCTACACTCAATTTTCCAGCAAATTTGGAAAACTCAACAGTGGCCACAGGATTGGAAAAGGTCAGTTTACATTCCAATTCCAAAGAAAGGCAATGCCAAAGAATGTTCAAACTATCGCACCATTGCACTCATTTCACATGCTAGTAAAGTTATGCTTAAAATCCTACAAGCTAGACTCCAGCAGTATGTGGATCGAGAACTACCAGAAGTACAGGCAGGATTTCGAAGAGGCAGAGGAACTAGAGATCAAATTGCCAACATACGCTGGATCATGGAAAAAGCTAGGGAGTTCCAGAAAAACATCTACTTCTGCTTCATTGATTATGCTAAAGCCTTTGATTGTGTGGATCACAACAAATTGTGGCAAGTTCTTAAAGAGATGGGAGTACCAGACCATCTTATTTGTCTCTTGAGAAACTTATATGCGGGTCAAGAAGCAACAGTGAGAACTGGACACGGAACCACTGATTGGTTCAAAATTGGGAAAGGAGTCCGGCAAGGCTCTATACTGTCACCCTGCCTATTTAACTTATACGCAGAGCACATCATGAGAAAGGCAGGGCTAGATGAATCAAAAGTTGGAATTAAGATTGCCGGGAGAAATATCAACAACTTAAGATATGCAGATGATACCACTCTAATGGCAGAAAATGAAGAGGAACAAAAGAACCTCTTGATGCGGGCGAAGAAGGAGAGTGCAAAAGTTGGCTTGAAACTCAACATTAAAAAAACCAAAATCATGGCATCCGACCCCCTCAATTCCTGGCAAATAGATGGGGAAGAAATGGAGGTAGTGACAGATTTTATTTCCCTGGGTTCCAAGATCACCTCAAATGGGAACTGCAGCCAAGAAATTAAAAGACGCTTGCTCCTGGGGAGGAAAGCTATGGCAAATCTAGATAGCATACTAAAAAGCAGAGACATCACCCTGCCAACAAAAGTGCATATAGTCAAAGCCATGGTTTTCCCAGTTGCAATGTATGGCTGTGAAAGTTGGACCATAAGAAAGGCTGAGCACCAAAGAATTGAGGCTTTTGAACTATGGTGCTGGAGAAGACTCCTGCGAGTCCCTTGGACTGCAAGGCGTTCAAATTGGTCAGTCCTAGAAGAGATCAACCCCGACTGCTCTTTAGAAGGCCAGATCCTAAAATTGAAACTTGAATACTTTGGCCACCTAATGAGAAGGAAGGACTCACTGGAAAAGAGCCTAATGCTGGGAAAGATTGAGGGCAATAGAAGAAAGGGACGACAGAGAATGAGATGGCTGGATGGAGTCACTGAAGCAGTAGGCGTGAACTTAAATGGACTCCAGAATATGGTAGAGGACAGGAAGACCTGGAGGAACATTGTCCATGGAGTCGCGATGGGTCGGATACGACTTTGCAATTAACAACAACAACTCCTCAAGTTTCAACTATTACAATGCACTCCACATGGGGATGCCATGAAAGCTACTTGGAAACTTCAGCTAGTCCAGAATACAGCAAAATAGGCACCGATGGGAATGCCTCAGCATGTCCATGTGACATCTCTTCTCTGCAATGTACCCTGTTGCCAATCTATTTTTGGGGTGCAATTCAAGGTCATAATAGCATAAACAACATCGGGTTATTTGAGGATCTATCTACCTCCATGGTTTCTCCATGACTGGTATATGTTTAATAGTCGGGCCAGTCAGTATTTAGAGGACTGCAACTCTAAGCAGCAAACCTTCACTTTGAGAAATGAACCTGCCCATGCACAGCTGCCTAGGCAGATGAGTTACAGAGAGGAAAAAGTCAATGCTGTCAAGAGAAAGTGACATAATTTTTTTATCTTCTTCCTCCCTATATTATTCTGTACATTCTATTTCAACTCCTGGCCTCTCTCTGCACTCTTGATGCTGCAAGCACTTTGACAAACATTGTTTTAAGTACAGTGGGTTTCAAGGGTATTCCATACCTATCTCTTCATCATCCAATGGGGAGAATGGGAAGGGGCAAAGGTGCTCCAAGTAAGGAGAAAAGACGTGAACCATTATGATTAACCCTTCTCATCCCTCATAAGCCTCTTGCTTTGACAGAGATAGTGTTGAATTGCTGCAAACATTACTTAATTTTTTTTAGCAATATTAGAAAGTGACAGAAAAATAAAGCAGAGCTCTTCATGATGCCAAACTTGCTTTCTTGATTTATTTGATTTATATGGCTGCCCATCTCACACTCTGGCAGCGAATAAGGATTAAAAAACACAAAATTGTAACATGCAACCTCAATATACAACCCTTAGCACCCAAGGATAAAACAATTATCTTAACACTGACAACCTTGGCTAGCAACATATAGCATATCCATCTGATTTTTGCAGACTCAGATTCTGCAAGCAGGTGTGCTAGTCAGTTTCACAGAAGTTAACCCCATTTCATGAAGATAACAAGGAAGCAACAGCAGCAGCAACATATTGTTTACTTATTTGTTTACTGGATTCATACCCCAACTTTTCTCCAGGAATAGTGTCGGTAATACTTTCTCCATTTTTTTCCCCACAATAGGAACAACACAAGGTAGGTTGAGTTGAGAGAGAATGACTGGCCCAAAGATTCTCAGTGGTTGAGATTGGCCTAGAACCAGTGTCTCTTTAGTAGCACTCCACATCTTAACCATGATGCCATGCTGATACATACACCCTCATTCTCAGAAGAGGTTTTAAGTTGCTGTGCTCAGATGGTCCAATTTTTTAAAGCCTTCCCAAGTATTGGATAAAGAAGGCAACTAGGAAAAATGCTTGTTACTGTCTATTGTACAACACTTAGAAGTATACTATGTGTTTTGAAATTTGACACTGATCAACTAGTTTGATTAGTGTTAGTTTGGCTCCTTGTGCAAGTCAGTTTTGATATGGATAAGGATCTTGGCTCTGGACGATTGGAACCTAGGGATTTACAAATAGTAAATACACTATAAAGTAACTTCTGGTACTCATTTAGCTACAAGTCAAAGAAATTGCTTTTACAGAGGTGCTAAAAAATGGGTGGATCTGCTACAACAGGCTTACTTAATAAACATTGGCACTAGGTCAGAGTTGTATCGCCTTCTTTGGCCAAACAAATCAAACACCGAGACTGTTGTCTGATGGTAGAAGTATATTTATGCAACACTGATGTTTTTCAAATACAGCTCTTGGGGCCATTCAGTTCAATGATCACACCCAACACATGAGTTGCTAAAGCAAAAAAGGTCTGAGATGTCATGTTAAGATAATCTCCAGAATAAGCCTAACAATGCTACTTCTGCAGAGAAGTGTGGAAAAATGGAAGCTGCCTTATGTTTAGACAATACACGTGTGAAAGGAAGACAGAGTTACTATCAAAGAACTTTCTTTCTTTAGAATATTGTGAACAAGATATATATGGGTGTAGAACTCACAGATATAAATCCCAGAGACCAGACTGCTACCATGTCTCTTGTGCAATGTTCATCTAATAGTCCAGTTAAGAAATGGGCTATATGAAATGAATATAATTGACTGCATGCAAATGTACTAAATCCATACATACAGAATAAGGGAGAAGACTGGGAACAGAGGCATTGCTTTTCAAAGTAGAAGAGACAGAATGATGAAGAAAAGTTTATTCACTAAAGTTTCACCTACCCCACGCTGCAGGTAGAGCAAACATAGACAATCAAGTTCAGGAACACTGACAAAAATAAGAATAAGGATGTTACTTTTGATTTGTGTAGATGGGCACAGTAGAGGTGACAGTCTGGTTGAATGATCACTTGAAATACTTGACACATAATATACTGTGGCTGTACCAGCACCTGCTAGTCTTTTTCTTCTAATCACTCTTTCCTCATATACAGAAGAGCTTTCAGTCATTCTGGCTTGCATTTATTAAGGTCCAAATATCTAATTGCTTTCCATATTTGAGGTCCACTAATTCAACTCATTGGGCTTTCCCCACCTGCTCAGTTGAATAATGATATGATGCAAATTAATCTCATCTAGCTAAATTGAAGGGAGTTCTCTATCCATAAAATAGGCTACCTTAACACCAAAGAAATTGCTAGGACATGCCTTACAAAATACCTCCTTGGGAGGCAAATAACTTCATCCCTAAGAGGTATTATCTGAAGTGGTCATTGTATGGTAGGTTGGGAAGATAAAACAGAACTGCTGTATCTTTCATTTGGATACAGAAAGATGACTTTCATCTCTGATTTAGATCAGTTTATCTCAAACTAGAATTCCTCAAAAGATTGGACTATGACTCTCTAAACTAACTACCCTGGCTAGAAAGTCTACCAATTCTGCCAGCATATTTGGGGTCATCCAAGTTGGGGCTTGCTGCACTAAAATCAATTAACATTTGAGCTTAAGCTTTTTTGGGGGGGGGGGGAGTTGCTCCTAATGTGAGGTTTACAGTGATTTTGTAATACCGGCAGAGTCTCCCTACATGCTATAACTAGTTATTTAGACAACAAAACAGCCTGCCAGTGAGTAGGCTTTTAATTACATTCTTTTAATGGAAAGAGTCAGCCTTTTGTTTATTTGTTGAACTCAACAAATAAGGGCTTTGGTATAAATTATGGCTCTACCAAGAGGATTTGGCACTTTTTACACCTCTGGAGAAAGTAAATTAATTGTTTTCATGGAGGAAAAAGCTCTTTTAAGTAATACAGGATTATTTTTTTAAAGAGATTATTAGTTTAGTGTGTAAATATACAAAGTTCTTTTTTAATAATGGGTTCTGGCTTAGTCCTTCAGATTCTTTTTATTTTTTTTAATCACTAGAAATCTGAGCTATGTTGTGCTATAGATTCCATGTATAGATTAGTTTTGTAGCTTCCTGAAAAAAATAGGCACTATTTCCCAGCTGTGTGGGAGATGACAAAGAATGCTATGTGCCCTGGAAGCAAAAAAATTGCTAAGGCCAGCCAGGCTTGCTCAGATCTTGCATCTTATATAGTGTCCATTTCTAAAAGTAAATTTGTATAAGCAAACCAACAAGAAATAAGGCTATATGATTCAAGCAACAATTAAGGACCTGCCACACGCATGGTGTTTTACAACAATGCTGCATTCTGAATTTCAGAGCAACAAAATAAATAAGATGCTTAATACAGGAAAGTTATACAGAGTGCTTTATCCGAGAGAGCGCTTGAAAACACACAGGCCCACACATACAATCTTGCTCTACTATTGTTCTGTTTAGTAATGCCTCTTTGCTCTACTGCAGGGGTGTCAAATTGCTGGCCCATGGGCCGGTTGCATCATGCAGAGGCCGCGCCTACCCTAGCTCCGGCAATGTGAAAAAAGTCACGATATGTCACGACACATCACATGACACAGCGAGTTTAACACCTGTGGTCTACTGCCTTACAATCACTGAATTAAATTGTGCCACCCAACTTGAGTGTACCTTACTATGGATTAAAAATTATGCTTCAAAATTTTCTATTTTGTCTGCCACATAAGGACTAGAGAATGGAGTTATACCAAAAATCCTTTCTCTACATCAGAGGCTGAACATTCTGGAGGCCAGGACAGAAAAGATTCCAATGATGGCTCCCATGAGAGGGAAAAGTACTCTTCCCCCATTTTCAAGAATGACAAGTCAGAAAGAACACTCAAAGATAAAACATTTGAAAAAGTGGGAGGACAGCAGAGATATATTTATGGATTGCAAATACTGACAAGGTCTCCAATCATTAACTCCTTTTTTCTGATAATACCTTGGTAGGCTGGATGTCTTACTCCACTTCATTTAAGGAGGAGTCTTCATTTAATTTTAATCTACTAAGTCTTCATTTAATTTTAATCTACTGAGCCAGGGTCTTTTTAAGTGAGACATATTCAGAGCTATCCCTGAGGTAGGATTCTTCCTAGAGAGACCTAGACTTTGTTGAGAACTTTTCTCTAGCCAAAAGAAGCTAATTTACACCTCTAACTGAGATGTAAGAAGGACATGGAGGACTATATGGCAGCTGAGGTGGCAGTATTTCAAGTAGACTGACCTTCAATTCTCTGTAGATTGATTTGTTCTAAGTTTCAAAGGATAGCTTGATACAAGTCTTGATCTGCCTGGATATCAGTGTGAGCTGCCGAAAGAAACTAGGAGACTGTCCAAGATTGTGAATTCCTCTGTTTAATTCCAGTAGTTTATTGTTCAGATTATATGATCCTTCTCTAATATAGATTTGGGCCTAGGGCACAATCGAGGGAGAATCACTTCCTGGCTTTGATGAAAGACTGAATTCACCTTAGCAATGAAGGTTGTGAGTAGTTGCAGAGCAATGATGTCTGGCTGGATGATGCAGAACTCCTTTTGGGCAGAGAATATGCCTATTTATGATAATATCTTGGCTACCAGAAATGTTACCTTCCATCTTAGATGCTCTAAGGTATGTACAAGTGATTGAATGGAGCCAGGTGAGGACAAAGTACAAGCTGGAGGTTCCATGATGAATGCTGGCAGGTGTTTAATGGAGTTAATAGAGAGGCCTTTCATATATCACTTGGTATGAACATGTAAGATTATTCCACAGCACTGGGACTAAGGAATGGGCCAAAAACTGTATGCAGAGGATGCTTCATTGTAGAAAAGCCGGGCCTTAAGAAGTGGAAATTGACATTGGGAACCTTCTCTACTTTTTAGTCCTTCTGAGCAAAGCTAGCCAACATTAGGCTGTAAATATAGGAAGCAGAAGTTCTTTTGGATGCTGGGTTTTACTCAATGGTTTTGCTATCATATTCCAGGCTAATGAGGTGATTCCTTGCATATACAATGACCAGCTGAGATCCAGATCACTGAAGACATTTGTTGCCTCTGTTCCCTGGAAAATGGATGGAAAGCATGTGATGAATTGTTGTATCCTGAGACTGGAAAGAGTTGCTAGGAGGTCTGTTGTTGGCATCCTGAAGATCAACATAATTTGTTCAAACAATGGGAGTTGAGATTAATCACTTGGATCTCAGAAAACTATTCTAATGGCATACTGTGGATGTGCTAGATGCATTCTGCTACATAACCAAGTACTTATTCTCTAGCAAAGACTGGGATATCCAGGGAAGCTTTTATGGCTAGATCTCTAGTCTAATATGTTCTGTGCCATAGGATACACATTTGTCTATGGATGATTGAGGATGACCTCTCTATCTCAGAGGTGTTACTAGATACAGGGGAGACCTCTGCAACCGATGACTAGAACTCAAAGAGTTTCTGGTCCTTCCTTACCCATGAAAGCTGGCTGGGTGACTTTGAGCCAATCACTCTCTTTCAGCCCATGTCACCTAAAAGGATTGTTGTTGTGAGGACATTCCTGAAATCCTAAAATGTGTTCTTAGTTTGCAAATGAGTAGTCTTCCTTATCATCTTACCATATCAAGGTCTTGAGATACCCTTCGTTTACGCAGTTCTTCCATCCTTTCACATACATCGGTAAAACAGGTATTATAGTAATCTGCATACTGTTGAGCCAGATCATCAATGTTGCCCAGTGACCCATCCTACAGAAAAATACAGAAGGAACAGAACATAAGCATTTAATAATTCTTCACAAAGTTAAAGACATTAAAGTAGTTACAGAATGGAGACAGTACTTCAATATCTATAGTGCTCAAAAAGCAGTGAGGATACAAGAAATTCCTATAAACTTCAAAAGGATACACTGTCAAGACCTTATTAGATAATGAGGCTGTGCAATACTTTAGATTCAGTCATTTTTGGCGCATACAGGAGCCAGGAACACAGCACCTTAAAGCAGCTTGATCTTCTTCCCAAACTGTTCAAGGAGCTCCTTGAGGCAATCAAGCATGGTCTTGCCTATCTTGCCAATTCATAATCTCTTTTCTTGTTCACTTGGGTTACACAGTTCTAATGCCCATTTCAAATAACGTCCATTTGAAAAACAATAGGATATCTTTTGGGGTTAATCTCATGTATACACAAAGCCCAGAGCTATCACACCTTATTGATGCACAAAATTTTATTTCTAATTAAACTCTCATGATTCCACCAAGTGAAAAATCTAAATAGGAATAAAATGCAATATATTAAATGATGTAGTTTGTAAGTGTACATAAGGCTTAGTTTGTAGTCTGACTTAGAAACTGTCAACAGGATTTGCAAAATATTATGTTTCTATCATTATTCATCTTTTCATGTTCTTAAGTTGGAAATGGTTGCAACAGACTCTGCCTTGCAATTCCACTAATGTTATTTTCAGATAGCATAGGCAGTGGTGGGATTCAAATATGTGAACAATCGGTTCTCTGTATGGATGCCGTTTCTGGAAGTCCATTCTGGCCCTGGCCAACAAAAAAATAGCTTCCAGTTCTGCCGAAGTGGTACGAACCAGCTGAATCCCACCACTGAGCATAGGTTATATTTCATCTGATCCAAGTAAGTTACTATCTAATAAAAGAAACTTTAATATAAAATTATTAACTCCTACACACTTTTTCACAGCATGTTTTTTTCTGCTGTGAAAGGAGAGGAAATAAATCATAAAGAAAAAAAACATTTTAAGAGGGGGAGAATGGAACATTTATTAAAAGTAAACTATCTGTAACATTTCAGGACAATACTTGTCCAATAGTTTCTTCTGAGATTGGCTTGTGCACTGGAATACTTCCTTTTTAATCACATATATATATTTCAGAATTTTTGGTGAAATAATTACAGATACTCTAAATGATAAATTGGTATGAAACTCCTACAGAATTAGTTTGATAATATGTGAATATAAGAAACATCCATCATGATCCATGTGAATGAAATGAATAACAAAGACAAGTTATAATGATCTAATGCTTACTGTGCTAGATTTATTGGTTATTGCACATCATTATTTTTAACTGATGTTAATAATAACATGGAGCAACAGTTCATTAAATGATTTGAATTAAATGATATAAACCTTACAAGAAAAAGTATTCAGCTCAAAATGTTGTTTGTTAATATTTTTATGGCTTTAAATTCATTTATATACTTTTTTTTTTTTACTATAAATCAGCACCCAAAGTCAGACTGGCCTTTGAATCTGATAATGTTTTATAAAAGTTGTGTAATTCTACCCTTAACAGGATAAGAGCAGTAGGCAATACATACACTGAAATAACATTGATATTGTAAAGTGGCTGATGATTTTTGTAGGAGGAAAAGATATGAGGCAAAGAAAATAAAACTAGAGGGAAGGCCTTATGAAACAAGAAATCTTTTTTTAAATAGAAGCCCTAACAGGTCAATTTTAAGTTGTTAGATTTCCTCTCTGAAGTGTTCACTGAAAACAGTTAACACAGAGACAGAAAGGACTATAATAATGCCATCAAGTCCAATTATGTTTGCAATTTCTGCCTCATTTGAAAACATTTAATAAAGTGGAGTTTGCAATATTCCTTGCTAATTAATTTTATTACATGAGATTAAATGGCACTTAGTTTCTAGAAACTTTTCAAAAAAAATTTCTACTGGAACCTGCCTTTCTGTAACTTAAAACCGTTATTCTGTATCCTGCAAACTATTGTAGGTAAGGATAATTTTTTATTTTTCTAGTGGGTAATAAAATTCTGTATTCCCCCCCCCAGCCTATCTATAAATACTCACTCTATCATTGTTGGGGACTTTTATTTATTAAACATATTTCTATCTTGCCACAATCAAAAAGAGACTTAATGGCTTATAGAACTGGATGTTTCATATTCTAATAGAAGTCTCTAGAATTAATTTCAGAACTTCTGTATGGTTAAGACCTGACTTTGCAATCAGAGTTTAGTACTTCTAATTCAGCGGTCCCAACCTTTTGAGTGCCAGGAACCAGTTCCACGGACAGAGGTTTTTCCGTGGATTGGAGGGAGCGTGGTTTTGTGTGCTGCCTGCACCCCATGGATGGGGCTTTGCTTGTCTGCACAGCCCAGTTGCCGATGCCGGTCCACAGCCCAGGAGTTGGGGCCCCCTGTTCTGATTTACCACAATCTGATAAATAACACTGTAGGTAATTTAATTGTAAGTATTCCTTCAGTAGTTCAATTATTGCTTAGACCAAGGGAATAAAAACACTAACCTCCTAAATGTCAAGTAAATAAAATAAAAATGTAGATTAAAAAAGCCTATCCTTCAAAAGAGTACTTAGAAAATACAGACAGGGTGCTGACTGTATGAAATATTTCACATATTTAGCTCTGGCTATTTCTAGATAAACACAGAAAGACAAGCATTACTATTGCTAACTAAAACATAAGAGTTACTGTGTGGAAGGCCATTGCAAGCATCGACAATTTATCTACAGAACTACAGTAATTGAAGAGGCAGCCATGAAGAACTATGCAGTAATGCACATGTAACATCTTTCATTTGGGTGCTATGGCTAGGACAAAGGACATAGCTGTTTGCTTCAGCAAAATTATCCCACAAGCTTCACGTTACTGAAGAGTTGCAGAGATTATTTCAGCATTGGAAACAGTTTCCCTTGATCACAGGTCCTAACAGAAACATAACGTCTAACATAACTGATATACTTAAAGCTATATAATGGTCCAATTTGGCACTTACCAGTCATGCTGGGATTACTGCTACCAGGTTTTTCAGCCAATATTGCTGGCTGGCTGAAAATTCAAGCAGTTTTCATTTGGCATGGGAGATTGCCAGATGGCCAAAGGATGGAATTACCTATTTAAAACATCTGCCTTTTTTTAGTAATTATATTTCACTTGTTCTTTCTGAGCAATCAGGTTGATTTGGCAATGATTCCAGTAACCTCTCCAACTCCCCATCGTTTTTCTGAAGTAATCCGATGTCCAGAATGTAAACCTTTCCCATCCATCTTCCCAATCCCTCTCTCCTTAAAGATTTTCTGCTGGAGGGTGCATGCATGCAGTAGGGACAAGCAGGAACCTTGGTTGAGGATGGAGAATTCTGTCATTTTTGTCACTCCCTTTGATCACCAAAAAGAAGTCTTTAATTTATGATCACAACTGAGCCCAAAATTTCTGTTGCTAAGCAAGACATTTGTCAAGTGACTTTTGCCCAATTTTACTTTCTTGCCACTGTTGTTAAGTGAATCGCTGCAGTTGTTTAGCGATTTATTTATTACATTAGTTTAATTTAATAATAGGTTTTATTAAACTAGTTTGCCACCCATTTCGTCATGAGGCAACCTCTTCACCCTTCCTGATATAAATGGTAGCAAAATGTTCCTCCTGCTTTTTAATGTTTTATAGTTTATTTAGTATCATTTATATTGATTCGATGGCTGGTCCACGGCTGGTCCACCTGCCCTCTCAGGAAAGAAGCTTTACTTACTTTGCTCTAGGACAGTGGTTCTCAACCTGTGGGTCGGGACCCCATTTGGGGTCGAACGACCATTTCACGGGGGTCGCCAAACACGACCTTTTTTCCCCCTTTGGCCACGCCCCTGGCACCCGGTGATGTATAAGTGGTTGGGGGTCACCACAACATGGGGAACTGTATTATGGGGTCGTGGCATTAGAAAGGTTGAGAACCACTGCTCTAGGACTTGATCATGCACAAAGCTGCTAGTGGACTAGCTATTCCATTACTGCTGGAATTTTAGTTCATATTCATCCTGCGGTCTATGACTTTGGTGAAACTTCCATATAACAATAACAAAAAAGTCATAAAATACAAATCCAATTACAGAAAGTGTAAGATGCTCATATGTTCACAAGGTATCTCATTTTATGACTTCAATGTACCTCTTGCTTTTTATTTTTCTAGTTTCAAGGTTCACCGGTTTTGCTAATAACCTGGCCTTCAACTACACGGAAAAATTGTCTCTATAATATTAAGCAAGAGTGAGTATGGCTTTAGATATACTGCAATTATTTTATTATTTTAACCATATCTACTGTATAAGCACTGAAGCACGTTTGTCTTTTAATTCTTGGTTGTGTACCGCATCAAAGACTTTCAAATGTCACTTTCAATGTACTCGTCAATAATGTCAGAAAAGCTATCTTAAAAAAAAAAACACAAGCCAAAATGGTAGCAATTAGAGAAGCGTGAATGTTCTCATTACATAGCAAATGAATTGGCAGCTGCTTAGACAAAGAGACATTGTTGTTTCATACATTCTGCACAAACTATGCTACGAACATTTTTAAATAGGCCATGTTTGAAACAACTCTTATCAGAATAAGAATAGAAATAAATTACCCCTTTCTATGTTTTTTTCTTAGATCCCATTGCAACAACAATATAATCATACTATGATCCAACACACATTTTGGCAACTTTACAAGCCTAATCAGATTCTAGTCAGAACCAGTCAGATTCTATGTATATTTATGGGAAATACAAAAAAGATATTACCAGACAGTATTTTATTTATTTATTACATTTATATGCCTACCATCTCAAACACATGAATTATTATACAAAATATTAATTATGGTTGGTAAATTAATCAATTAAAGATTTCTTCTTTACTAAATGCCACTTTTAGTTGGCCTTCCAAGGGATTTTCAAGATAATCAAACATGTTGGCCTATAGATTCAACAAGAATCTCAGGCCAGTGATTTTTGCTTTATTATAAATGAAGAAGAATATTTTCATTGGATACTTTCTCCAATATTACTTATTTATTAAATTTATAAGCTGCCCAACTTGTTGTCCAAGGTGATTCTGGAAATTTGAAAGTTTTGAGGCAATACAATCAATAATCTTTAAAGTAGTCTCAAAATGACATCTTTCATCCAATATGCCTCAACAATCTGAATAAAGCTCAGCCTGACCATCTGAATCAATCAGAAAAGAGCTGGAAGGGACGGACCTTGGAGGTCTTCTAGTTCAACTCCCTGCTCAAGCAGGAGACCCTATATCATTTCAGATGGGTGGCTGTCGAGTCTTTTTTTAAAAACCTCCAGTGATGAAGCACACACAACTTCTGAAGGCAAGCTGTTCCACTGATTAATTGTTCTCACTGTTAGGAAGTTTCTCCTTAATTTTCTTCTTGATTAGTTTCCATCCATTCTTTCTTGTCCTGCTGCCTCTGGTGCTTTGGAAAATAAGTTGACCCCCTCCTTTTGTAGCAACCTGTCAAATAACGGAATTGCTGTCATGTCCATCCAGTTCTTCTTTTTTCTAGACTAGCCAAACTCAAATCCTGCAACTGTTCTTCATATGTTTTGGTCTCCAGGCCTTTAATCATGTTAATTGCTCTTCTTTGCACTTTTTCCCACAGTCTCAACATCTTTTTTGTAATGTGGTGACCAAAACTGAATGCAGTATTCCAGGTGTGACCTTACTAAGGCTTTATAAAGTGGTACTAATACTTCACGTGATTTTGATTCTATGCCTTTGTTTATACAACCAAGGATTGTATTAGCTTTTTTGGTAGCGGTTGCAGCTCACTGCTGGCTTACGTTTAAGTGATCGTCCACCAGGACTCCAAGGTCCCTCTCACAGTTACTATTTTTGAGCCAGGTTTCACCTAATCTGTACTTGTACTTTTGGTTTTTCCTGACTAAGTTTAAAACCTTGCCTTTCTCCACATTAAATTTCATTTTGTTGGATAGGGCCCATTGTTCAAGTCTGTCAAGACCTTTTTGGATCCTGAGCTTCTCTTTCGGGATGTTGGCTATTCCTGCCAGCTTAGTGTCATCTGCAAATTTAATAGTTCCCCTTCTATTCCCTCATCTAAGTCATTTATGAAGATATTGAAGAGTACTGGGCCTAAGATGGAGCCTTGTGGCACCCCACTGCTTACTTCCCTGCATGTAGATGTAGTACCATTAAGGATGACTCATTGAGTATGGTTATTAGACAGTTACAAATCCATCTGGTGGTGATGTTGTCAATCCCACATTTTTCTAGCTTACCAAGAAGTAGGTTGTTGTCTACTTTGTCGAATGCCTTGTTGATGTCTAAGTATGCTATGTCCACAGCATTTAGTGGACATAGTATACTTAGACTTCAACAAGGCATTCGACAAAGTAGACAACTAGTGGATAGTATCAATTTAGTCACTTTGTCAAAGAATGAAATAAGATTGGTTTGGATGATCTGTTTTTAACAAACCCATACTGGCTTTTAGTTATAACTTTGTTTCTAGATTTTTGCAGATCCATTTTTTGATGATCTTTTCCAATATCTTCCCCGGTATTGATGTTAGGCTGATTGGTCTGTAATTTCCTGGGTCTGTTTTTTCCCCCTTTTTTGATGGGAACTACATCAGCTGTTTTCCAATCCTCAGGTGTTCCAGGATTTTTGAAAGATATGTTAAAATAGTTCTTAGATAACATCTGCTTCAGAACTCTGGGATGTAATCCATCAACTTCCAGTGATTTATATTCATCAAGATCCAGAAATGGATCTCTTCATTTAGGGAATGAAACTAGAAATACACTTAAACTTCAATTTAATGGTTTGTTTGTGATGAAGTTTCAGTGAAATCAGAATTTTGTTAAGTGCTGTAAATTAATCCTAACTATATCAATTGTGTGGACTGTTCAGAAACAATGGACTTTACTTGGAGGTGAGGTCTGAACTAAAAAAATATTATCTATTTTATCAAAGTCACCTGGAAATTTTTCTGAATAGAAAGATTGGCTGTATCCTTAGGAAGTATGGAACTCCACCGCTGAACCAAAGTTATGCATAGGTGGAGGACTTTGCTTCAAAGTATTCTGAGAATTAAAACTGTGCCTAATCCCCACACAAGCTTAGTCAGTTTCATTCCTTCAGTAATGAATTCGGGCAATTTTCATTTTAAGTTTACTGTTGGCTCAGTCTTGCTTAATTTTTCTACTGATCCTTCACTTGTATTTAAAGTTAGAGTAAAGCTCATTTGATAGTACTTTTTCCACAAGTAAAGTGAAATAAGTTTCAGTAGGAAAGTAAAAAGCTGTCATATGTTCATTTAGCCACAAATGTTCAACGCGTTATAAAGCTTGTGAGCACACATTAGGCATAATTCCTCTGATGACAATCAGATGCAACTTAATTTGCATAATCTGGCATCACACTACATAAATTCTGCAAACTAAGCCTTTGCAGAAATGCCATGTCCTGAATTATGCCTTTATAGTAGTTATGGGTGTGCATGGGGTTATACGTGTAATCCCAAAATGAAAGGCAAGGCCTCCATGCAAACAAATATTCTACTGTTTTGGTAAATGATGGGTGAATTGAGGAGGTGAAGCTGCCTCAAATAGAGAGAGTGCAATATTGCATGTTTTTGCCCAGGCCTTATGTTAATACCAATCTTTGAATTGTACTATCTTGCATTATGCCTTATTTCAGGAACACTGTAGCATTTCTATACATTTGTAATCTGGTTTTCATTTATTCATTCATTTCATAGCAAGACAAACTAACTTGAATCAAGAAACTTCCCACATGTAAGCACCATAGTACTGGGAATTAGCTCTTCACTGTCTCAGCCAGGCACACAATAACTATTTTATTCTGAACTGTAATATAGTTACAGTTCATTTAATTAAACCAAGTCCAATCACACTCCTGTGGGCTTTAAACTGTGCACACCCATTTAGATATTATATAGATGTGTATCTTCTAAGTACTGGGGACTACACAGAGCTTCATATTTTTATCAATTACGGGTACCAGCCTGTTAACAAAAGCTTTATCTCTTGACAGTTTTACAAGCCTTTCAACTATTGGATGTGCTATGTTTATGTTCATATTGCCTCATCGGTGCCAAAATACTCCTTGATGAAGCAAAACAGCCTGCTTTCTCAAATAAATAGGATTTAACATCTCACTCTACTTGCCAACACAAAGACATGTTATAATGGCTGGTTCTAACTCACTTAAAGTTTTAAATGGATTCTTGTAATCAACAAAGAGATAGACTAAGCATACAAATACATTTATGAGCCCTCAGACGATAGAGCTCTGTAGCTTCCCTGATCACCCAAACCAGCAACATGGCACTCTTTACCCCAATCTTACTGCTCGAATTCTATTCCAGCCTTCCAACTTTCAGAAACGTTTATATGTGTGTGACTATTAAAAGTCTCATCATCTGCAGCCAATGGAAGTAATCAATACATCTAGTAAATACCAGATTTGAAAAAGGCTGATGGATGTCATTGGTCACCCTCAGCTTAACATTAATCTCTTTTTCAGAGCAGTTTATTTGAAAGCTTTGCTAAGTACATATCTGCAGTGAACCATAAATATATTGCTAGAAATAGCAAGGGGACTTCAATAATCTTGGCATTTGTTGATCAATAGGCCCTTCCTATCAGTAACGGAGTTTCCCACAACATATTCTGACCCAGCCTTCGCAAGTAATGAGAAACTGCTTACTTGCATGTAAAACAAACCCCTTTTATTAAAAAAAGAGCAGGAACAATCTTTGTCCATGTTGGGTAGACAAAACCAAAAAGAAGTAGTCACAAAGGAAAGTCTTTTCCCCTTCTGACACCGGGCAAGAATAGTCTCTGTTCACTTGAGAACTCCAGATAGAAAGTCTTTCAAGGATTAAGCCAAGCAGAAACAGTCTCTGTTCACCCTGGCTGAGGCAAATTCACTACCTATTAGTTCCCAGCAGGGAAATTCAGTTGGCACCTCAAATACAGAGCAGGCAGTCCCGACAAACCTGGTTCTGATAAAGGAATCTGACTTGATTGATGTACCCTGGAAAATGAATGGTTGTCTGCGACAATAGGCCACTCCCAAACCCCTACTATTTATTTCCCAGCCAGGGAGGGGCTGGCTAGTGTCTACATCTTCTTTTCCTTAGAGCCGGCTCCGTTGCTCTCCTCTTCTCATCTGGGACGAGCACCATCTGTTCCTCCCCCTCACTCATCTAAGGTCCCGAAGACAGCTGACTCTCCACCTGGGCGTGGACCAATGACTCCGGCTCTACCACTGCCTCTGATTCTGCTTCCTCATCAGAGCCTTCCAAAGGCCCCGAAGTTGACCTAGGCTTCCTCTCCCCCTCCCTCCTTGTCTGACTGCTGCTAGCTCTGCTGGCAGCCGACGGACCACAACACAGCATGTCGACAAGGGCCCATTTAAACCACAGCTCATGCCCTTTTATATTGTACCCTCTGTAAGTTTTCACAGATCCACTTTATAATTTCTTATCTTGTAAAATATCTGGGAAATTCTGATTTTTTTTATGTACTGCTGTTATTATTGGTTCAGTATGATACAGTTTCTTTGAACATAGCTAAATACAGCAGGGGTTTGAACTATAAGATCTCCAAGGTCCATTCTAACTCTATTATTCTGTTAATAACAGTTATTGTAAAATTAGGCAGGCTTTGGACATCCATCAATGATCTCACCATTCATTTTAGTACACTATTATATCTTGTTCTGTTCTGTTTTGTTTTATTTTAATATTTTAATTTTTATTCTGGTCTGAGACCATAATAGAAAACTAACTTCGCACGGCCAGTAACAGCAGAAAACCAGCAGTATCTGGCATTAGACATAGGGTGAAAAGAGGAAGCAATAAGACCACTGCAGGTCTTCAAATGGGACATGAATGTGGTAAATGGGTAGCTGTAAATAGATATGCATGCATGCATTTTGGGCTGTATTATAAGCACATACACACCTTTTAAAGAGGGTTTTTTTTTATGAAACATCACAAAAAGATAACACAGATCAACCTCCAGATCAAATAGATTAACTTCACACTGTACAGCTATAAAGACCATCATTTGATTCAGAGACTATATGTAAAATATACATAAATGTCTATTGTTCTTAAATCATGCATCAAACTAATCCATGATTAATTATGAGTTGTTAAACGAACACCTATGGCTTGATTCAGAATAATATGAAGCCATAAATCATGGTTTAAAAGACACAGTGGTTATGTTCAAACATAATACTAGGCTGAAATCAAATAAACTACATTACTTCTTAGTGCAATCAGTTATAAAGAATGTATGTGGTTATAAAGGCTTACAAATAGATTTAAAATTAAATCACAACTTGGTCAGAAACTGTTCATCCTTTTCACTGTGGCAAGGCAGGTAGCAACTTGGAAATTGTTTTTACTTTTAGTGTCTTGCACGAAGATTCACTAGCCTTTAAAAAAGGTTTACTATAATGCTGCCTGCAATTAGTGCTATTAATATTTTGATTGCATTCTATTTCTTATGCATAAACCAGCCTGAAAAAAGGACATTCAAGGACAATACAGAAGCTTTTTAAAATAAATTTTAAAAAATACTGATTTGGAAGTATTTCATTATGTTCAATGTAAACTACTTTTATTCTTAAATGTTAGCTGGTTCTAGTTCAATATACTGTAGGCTGAAAGATGGCTATAGATTGTTAAAGATTTTATTTAAAACCTTTTTAAAAAGGCAGGAAGCCTGCTTTGAACCTGAATAGATGGGTCAGGCTGACAGCTGAATCAGTAATCTAGTACCCTGGTATGTACATCTGTCATTCAAATTGCAAAGGCAGGCAAAAAAGAAACTTGCAGCACAGCTGAGGGACCTACTGTGGGTTCTTTTATTATGCTTATTACAATTACATCTGTATTGTTTATTTATGGAACTAATTCTTCAATCTGTGGAAGAGATTATCACAAATGCAAGGATCTCAAATATGGGCTTATTTTTGGAATGCAGACATGGACAATTACATTTATGTCAAGGGGATAATATTTCAGGCCCAGCATTTTGAACTGTATTCAAGAACTTGGAATCTGGACTACGGGCACATTCATATAAATATGACTCTTAGAATTTTTCTGCATAGTTAATATTTCAAGGTTAGTAGTTAAGCAAAATTCAAGTGTCCTGTTTTCTAATGTTACGCATTCTTAACATTTGCTTTGAGGTACTTATAAAGCAACTGTATGAATGCAATGAAAATAGAATGTTTAATCTATGAAAGTGTCCCACAAATATCCAGGTTTACTCAACAATCCTATCAGAATAAAAGAAAAGAAGCTATTCCAGATCCAAGACATTAAGCCAAATAGATATAAACTCACATCTAGACCAAGCATTATATTCTGGAAATCTAGTTGATGCTCCTGATTATACTAAAAATATTTAGCTTTAAAGTACAAGCTTTTAAAAGCCAATCTGTTCAAGGTGAAATTTGTTTTAATATATTTCTGACATCTGTAAATTTTTTTCATAATTGGGAGGGTCTCAAATGTTTTTAAGCACACCATTCTTTCCTTTCATCAGACACTTCTGTCATTCTGGCTTGCTAAAATCTTACACCCAGCTGTTTTTAGGATATTCAGACAAACAATTAAATTAAGATACATGAATCTCAGAAACACTTCGACCTTCATTAATCCTCCTCAGATCTTCCACTTCTTCCCAACAGTGATGGTTTGTGATGAGGCACATGCATAGGTATGTGAATGAGATTTGGTTGAAACAGGCATAGAGCCTTCCAGGTTTTTTTACTTTTTATTCACTTAAAAGGCAACAAGAAGCCACTTCAGCCAAGCTTTACCAGAACTGTCAAGCAATGTCACTTTACCAGCTTCAAGTCTTACTGTTTTGCATTCTTTCATGAACATTTCCCATTCCTGACAGCCTAGGGGGTGGGGCTTGATCCAAGCAAGCATTTTTCTCCTCGCTGACCTGTAGCCTCAGAGCAAGTATTGAGCATATCTTAGCTAACATACATGTGTAGCCAACTTATGTGCACTCCCTTCTTTTTTTTTTTTTTTTGCTAAATACTGGAAGTAGTCCTATCTAGATTTAAGAAAAAGGTTTAAAGAACTTAGTGACACACTTTTCATCTCTTTCAGTCATATACATTAGATGCTGGCCTGGATCTAGCTGTTTATTCTCTGGCAAGTAAAGCGTTGATCTTTGTTTCATCAATCTTCTGGCATACCGCCATGCCTTCTGCATTGGCATGATAGATCCAAAACTACCTTTCCTTTTTTGTGTCTCTTCTTCTTGATCCCCATCATCAAAAATTTCATAGACTTCACCCTACTCAGGAATAGAGGAGCCTTCAGAAGGGCAAAAACTGCTCAATCCATTTTAGGATCACTAGTCAATTCATTTGCTTAATTAAGGTCTATAAACCATGTTCAACAGCTACAAGAACCAAATACTTTCTAGCTACTATTTTATATAGTTTAGGTAGCACCATCATGCCCATATCCTTCTTCCAACAATTATCTCTGATATTCACAAGTTATATTTGCCCCCTTTTATCAACTTTCTATTTGCTGACTTCCCCTCCCATTAAATACTGTGTCCAATGAGAATCTAAAGAAATCCTTAATTTCCAATTCCTTTATCAGAATCTATAGCAATAACATGTTACTATAGAGCTTGTTCAGATGTCTGCAAGAATGCATTGAGATATTTGTCTAGTGGAACATTAGGTTTATTAGGACATTTATAAAATATATTACATCACTAAAGATATTTTTATTCTACACAAACCTTAGTAATATCTACCACAATTTAATTAATAATTGTATTGTCATACTTTTCCACCTTCCACTGTACAAGTACAATTTTTCACATTTTTCCACCTTCCCCTATATGTATATATACTGTACATGCAATGCTTAGTATCTTTTCTTTAGCATGAAGATGTGTGGACTTCAACTCCCAGAACTAAGATTGAGAAATACTAGTCTAAGATATTTATGATTAATTCTGAGTGTATGTGCAGTTTTAATTTAAATTAAGATATTTGCATAATTAAAATTTCATAAATGGTATATAGTTATGAATAAATTTATGATACATTTCATGTCCTTACAGTAATAAGTTTACATATGGTAAGAAATCCATTCCTCACCAGGCGTAGTAATCTCTGCTATACACAATAGAATTAAAAATATTCTTAGTACTAAATTGTACTACATTGGTTTTACTTTCTTTCCCCCAACATTTCTCAGAATGATTTTTTTCCAGATTAAATTGGAAAAGTACAAAAGTTTTGCTTCTTTTCTTCAAGGTTTTTAGCTTTCTACTTGTATATTAAATTAATAAGCAAAGGAACTTGAGGACCATAATATTTTCTCTTTGCACCCTAACAGAGGTGATGAGTGATGCCTGGTTTCCTTCAGACATAACATTTAGAATTGAAGCCAAATAGTTCAATCTTGGTTTCATCAAACCAGACAATCTACTTCCTCACAGTCTGAAAGTCCTTCAGATACTTTTTTGCAAACTCCAAGCACATTTTCATGTGTTTTGAATTGAACAGAGGCTTCCGTCTATCTGTCTGCCATAAAGCCTTAATTGATGGAGGACTGCAGTGATGGTTGTCCTTCTAGAACTCTGTCTCATCTCCACACAGAATATCTGGAACTGAGTCAGAGTGACCATTGGGTTCTTGGTCACCTCTCTTACTAAGACACTTCTCCCCACTGCTCAGTTTGACTGGGTGACCAGCTCTTGGAATAGTCCTGGTTGTGCCAAACTTCTTTCATTTGACAATTATGGAGGCCACTGTGCTCCATTTCAGCACAGCAGAAATTTTATTGTAGCCTTCCCCAGATCTGTGCCTTACAATAATCCTGTCTCTGAGCTCAGCAAGCAGTTCCTTTGACCTCATGGCTTTTGCTCTGGTACAATATGAATTGTCATCTGTGAGACCTTCTATAGAGAGGAGTGTGCCTTTCCAAATCATGTCCAATCAATTTAATTTACCCCAGGTAGACTCCATCAAGATGTAGAAACATATCAGCAACAATCAAGACAAATGGAAAGCATCTGAGCTAAATTTCAAGGGTTGTTGCAAAGGTTCTGAACATTTATGCCAATGAGATATTTCAGATTTTTTTAAAAATAAATTTATAGACATTTCTAAAATTCTGTTTCATTATGGACTATCAAGTGTAGATTAATGAGAAAAAAATGAATTTCAAAAACTGTAGAATCAGGGTGTGGCATAACAAAATTGACAAAAGTGAAGGGAGTCTGAATGTACTGTATGTGTATGAATAGTAGTATGTAAGAATTACTTGATGCGTTGAGCTGAAAGAAGATGTAGGGGAAAGAGCTTAGCTTTTTAGAAGACATTTGTTGCTACCAGATATCAACTTAATTTCAAATGGCACTTTCTGCTTTCAAGCTGTTCAGTACAAAAGAAACTTGAAAATAGCTGGATGTGATAACAGTGGGTAGCAATGTAGCTTAATTATTCTGGCAGCAGGTTTCTACATAGGTAAGATCATCAACATAGAAACAAGTGAAAGAAATTAGTAAGGTTTCAACGGTGTTGCTGGATAATGTTAAAACATCTTGCACAAGTAAAGGCAGAATACTTGCGTGCCTTTGCAAGTGTGTTCCCTTGCTGTTGGCACTGCTGTCCAAAGAAGTTAATTTTTTGACCTTCCCTGACAGAATTTTATCATTCTGTAGAATTATCAAATAATAAACTTTATATTTAATGTTGATATCTACCATCTGGAGTAAAATTTATAGCAACCAGATTATTTTTCTAACATTTATATGTGAGAAATACTTTAAGCCATACATAAAACGATGTTCTCCATATAGTGATTATTTTTAGCAACCAAATTAGAACCTATTCAAACAACTATTTTGTTCTTTTTTAAAAACTGTAGTTAAGTACACAGCCTATTCAATAGTAAGTTTTTTTTGGGGGAGGGGGCAATTGGGAAACATGAAACAGATCATTATCAAAGATTGAGATTGTTAAGCCTAAATGACAAGAAAGGTATTTGATGAAGGCATTTATATTACGCAATATGAGTGTAAAGGAAATCCCCTGTATGCAAAAGTTATCTCATTCTGCTACCTACCTCTATAAAGAGATTAACAGAGCCTTGAAGATAAGTGTTAAAGAGGTCATTTAACTCCCTGCATCAAATGCTTCTCTCTCCTCTCTCCCTTTTAGCTTCAGTTTTTTAAGAATTAACTTAAAAAAGTTAATAAAAATGCATGTACCTGCAAGACTGAACAAAACAGAAACTTCATTTTGATTATTGACCAATAAAAAATACATTCTTTAAAACAAACAAAAAGAAATTATCCTATGATCAATAATTTTAAAAAAAGGGTAAATGTTTCCCCTGTCCAGTTGTGTGGGAGACTGTGCTCACTTCTGTTTCCCAGCCGAGGCAGCCAACATTATCCAAAGATGCTTCTGTGGTCACGTGGCCAGCATGACTTTATGCTGAGGTGCATGGAATAGCTGTTGGCAATTTATTTCTCTAAAAGCAGCAAAATTTTGCTACATTGTGAATATGTCTCGCCCGCAAACAGATGCTATCAGTAACTGATATCGGAGAATAATTTGTTTTGTATTTTTGTTGGTCAATAACCAAAATGAAATTTCTGTAAGGCTTGTTTGGTTCACCCCAAATGATCAGCCAAGCATCTAAATGTAAAGTTGGATGAGCAGTAGTTGCAATCTGTATACAATATTAAGGAAACAAAAGTAAGGATGCTGTAAGCCAGGGGTCTTCAAACTTGGCCCTTTTATGACTTGTGAACTTCAACTCCCAGAATTCCTCAGCCAGCGTTTGAAGACCCCTGCTGTAAGCTCTAAAATGATGGAAAAACAGGAGAAATGCATCCAGATCCCTTATCCTGGACCCTGATTTTGCACTGAAAATCTAATTCAAACATATAAGACAAAAAACAACAACAACCCCTATCTTGAAACTCAACCAGCACTCAGGAGCTAGCAGCAGATAAGTCAAGAGCAAGGCTCAGAAAGACAATTGGTTTTTATTGCAAATATTAGCCTATATAATGTCAAATATCAGTAACTGAAGAATCTTGCAATCCAGCCTACTCTAATATAACAGCCCCAAAGTCTGGACTCTCTGTTTCTTACTCTCACTTTTATGTGGTCACCAACTGCTTGTTAGTCATTTTTCAGCCTTGGATGAGAAGAACACCTGCATCATGTTTTGAGAATAGTCTTATCTGCTCTCTTGTTCTTTGTTTCTGACCTTGGCAGCTTTAATGTTTACAATCATAAAGCTTTCTTTCCAACCAAATTACTTTCCCTGGTGTCCTACTTACTGTTTATTTATTGTTCAAGTACACCAAAGTAATGGTTTGTATGGTTTGTGACTTTGATTCCAAGGCACTGAGTCTTGGATTCAAGTGTAAAGAAATGGTGGCTTAATTGATACAAATGTTAATTCTTCTGAGAATATTGTCATGCTATTGATTATTTTTTTTTAAAAAAAATAAAACTAAGTATGCTTCACCATTCAAATATTTTCCAGGATCTTATATTAACATCCCTAAAGAAGTTGATTCTGACATAAATTCATTATTTTAAAAAAGCAAAGCTGGTCTTTTCAGATTAAAAAATCAATCTTATTCTTAAAAATTATGAACAGATATATACATGCCATTTTGTTTATACCAATAATATTATTTCAGGTTCATATATATCAAAGGTATATATGACTGTGTGCGCATACTTAATTATTTAGTTTTCTATGCTGTTCCAATTAACTAAATATTGACTAGCTTACAATTCCTATAAAATGTATAGTAGCCAGCAAAAATGTAGGCAACTGTGGTCAACTGCCAAAATGAACAGAAGCTAACAAAGAACAACATCTTTCTACAAAGTTGAATGTGCTATTCGTGTGCAGTGTTTCACTATTTCAAAATAAGAATATTAATTTCAGTGAGTTCAGTATTACCTATTTTTAACTGCAAAGTTGTTAATAATGCATAAAAAAAGACAACTGTCTCATTAGGTTTGCAATTAATTAGGAGACAGTCCTATCATAAGTGAATTTGTCTCCTCTAACCTCTCAGGCTATGATTCAGCAATACGTTCAATAGCCACTGGCTCCCCTAAGCAGCGCTCTGAACATTAGAAAATAAAGATAATTTACTTCTGCGAAGCCAGGGAAGGTTATTTAAAATGATCTCTAAATACTTCCAATTAGATTTTCAACTAGTACTTTCAACTTTGGGAAATATGAAACTGCTAAAATTAAGACAATATCTAGAAGAATACAGGTAGTCCTGACTTTCAACAGGCCTAATGGCCTTCAAAGTTACAATGACAGTGAAAAAAGTGACATAGGACCGTTTTTCACACTTAACAACTGTTGCATCATGCCCATGGTCACGTGATCAAAATTCAGACACTTGGCAACTGAATCATATTTGATAGTTGCAGTGACCCAGGATCATGTGATCTCCTTTTGTGAGCTCCTGACAAGCGAAGTCAATGGGGAAGCCAGATTCGCTTAACAACTGTGTTACTTACTTAACAACTGCTGTGATTCACTTAACAACTGTAGCAAGAGAGGCTGTAAAATGGGGCAAAACTCACTTAACAACTGCCTTGCCAGCTTGTTCGCTGAATCACATATTTATTGTAGCTATCCACACCCTGTCCCCTTTATCCCAATTTCCCTGTACCCGCCCCGACCCTACCTTTTCCTTATCCATATAAAATCTAATAAAATATATTTTTAAAAAAACCAACTGTCTTGCTTAGCCACATAAATTTTGGGCACTGTTGTGATTGTAAGTTGAGGACTATGTGTATGAAAAAAAATCTATATATATTTCTGTATCTACTGTATACAACAAAAATATCTATCTATATATGTATACAACAGAAACCACACTTCACTGACAGTATAGCATTGCTTCAGGAACTGCATGGAATATTTGTTTCCAACTTTGTCACCAAAATAATAATATAAAATGTGCAAAAGGCAGCCTAGGCGAGCGTCAAATTTGTGGAACCAAAAGGTTGGAACGGTGAAACAAAAACTGAACTGTTTATAGTCACAATGACATAAGATACATTTGGAGACAAGCACACCTTGCCAACCATGAAGCCTAGGTCTTCCTCCAAAAGGTTGTGGAACTACATAGCAGCCAGTAACCCAGGAAACATTATATAAGGGGAAGGATGAATGGATTCAATTAACATCTCCTACAAGTTAGTATCATCAGGAAAGAAACTGATGCTGAAAAGAGGTTGATATTTCAACCATGCAATGATTTGAAGTGTGCTTTCAAATCAACCATGAAGAACTACAGAAAAGAAATATTTTGGAATGGCTTTCACATTCCTTGGACATGCTTATTATTGAAAATTGGTAGAGAGAACTCAAACCTACAGAGGTGAAGAGGTTCACAAGGAAGACAACGAAATTTCCAAAAACAAAATAAAATCTTGGCCAATTCCAAGAACCAGTTGGAGCTGTTATTTCTGACTAATGCAGTATTACAAAGTGCTGACTCTGCATTCAAATGTTTGCACCTGCTGTACTCACTTGATTCTTATTCTGATTCTGTAAACAAGTGCACTGAAATATTAAATAGGCATTCCTATGTGAAGAAAGATGTACAGGCATACTGTGTTTTATTGCAGTTCACAGTTATTGCATTTTTTTTACAAGGCCCTCCACCAGCACTCATTGAATGCTCAGATGATGAATAGCATTTTTAGCAATAAAATATTTTTGACTGAGTTACATACATTTTTTTTTTTAGACATAATGCTAATGCACACTTAATAGACTACAGCAGGGGTGTCAAACTGCCGGCCTATGGGCCGGTTGCATCATGTGGAGGCCGCATCCACCCCAGCTCCAGCAATTCAAAAAAAGTTATGATATATCGCGACACGTCACGTGACACGAAACCTGCCACATTCTGAGGTATACCTGCAGGTTTAACTTTCTATTACTAAAAGATTTTGTTAGTTGAAATTTGACTAGAGAAGCTAAACTTTTGAATGGAAGTATAAAGTGATGCTACTCATCTTTACACAATGAAGTGTTATGCTTAAATATTGTTGGCAATCACCAACATGTATTTACACATACTTTTTATTGGTTAATATATTTACAATATGGAATAATTTATCCAAACACCTCATTCTCCAATACAAAATTTAAACTTTAAAATTTGGAAAAATATAGACTTCATAGAATATTTAAAAAGTATGTATTTCCAGATGCTCATTCAAATATAAATATTTAAATTTGAAATATCTCACAACCGATACAAGAGCTAAGTGTGATGCAAAGAGGCATGGAAAGATACATGCTTGGCATTACAAGACAAGATAGAAAGACCTGCACATGGATTAGAGAAGAAACGAAAGTATACCACAACATCAAGAGAATAAAAGAATTGAAATGGAAATGGGCTGGTCACAGAGCTAGAAGAACTGATGGCAGGAGTCATAGAATGGATCCCACAAAAGTGACCTAAAATAAGATGGATTGATGACATCAGCAGTTGACAAAAGAAAGCTCAGCACCATATTGGTTGGAAACGAGCAGAAGAGACCTTCATCCTGCTGTGGATAGACAATGACTAAAATGAGGATGATTATGATGAATGAAGGTTAGACAAATTTATAAATATTTAGCACCTAAAATATTTTTGTCTAGCACTTCTTTGGTTTCCTTTTTGATATTTAATGAAAAGATTTTTTTTCCAGGAAAATGATAATAAATAAAAAAGGAAAGATAAATACATTGTTCCCTCCCAAATTACTAGACTTCTTTTAAATAACCAAAAAAGGGACAAAATAATATATGAACCTCCATATGTTATTGAAATTTGGCAATTACATAATAGTTAAAATGATTTTTAAAGATTTGTTAAAACTTTAATATTTTTCAATTAAACCAGACATTATTTTTCGATAATTGATAATGTATCTTTTTACTTATGTATAATTTAAATTGTGCAAAAAAATTGAATCTTTTCAATTCTAATAATATTAGTCAAAAGTCCATGAATTAAATGTGTACTCATTTGGTATAATGAGTATGATATATAATTGATAGGTTGGCTGAATTATTATTTGAAATACTTCATTTAATGTAATAGTGGCCTTTTAAATGCTTCTTTAAAATTTGCGTTTCTGAGACTGTGGACAAAATAAAATTTTCTTCACTAGTACTGAGCAGTTACAATATTATAAAATAAAGTACCTACCTACTTTATATTGCACATATGTGGACATGTATATACACACACAACTCCAAACTGTAATTAGTGTAACACTATGGGAAAAGGGTTTTTGAACCCAATGAATACTGTTGCCCTAATTAAGAACTGGTATAGCCACTCTTACATGCTTAGACTGTAGGGCAATGAATAGTGTAGAAATGCTTCCTGAGATTAATTAGAAAGAAAAAGTAACATGACAGGATAGTCATTTCCAGTTCAGCAAATACAATCATTTCCTGAAGTATTTGTTAGTTGTAGGAGTGGCATCAGAGCAATTTTTCCAACCAAGCTCTGATAAGTGCACATCATAACTATGGTGTGAGTTGGATATGGTTCTCTTTCATCAACACAATGGAATAATTGACCAATTATTATGATTACATAATAAAATGAATTATTAGAAAGAAGAAAAGCCAGCTGTGGCAGAATGTGACCCACTAACAATCCAGTTTAGTAGGATTTGATTTAAATAAAAAGGCTTGTGAAACACGTCATGAGACAAATTTACTCTTATGAAATTCCAAGGAAACTAGTAAATAAAGTATACCGATAGTGAATTATTCTGATAATAAATATTTCAAGGCAGTAACACATTATTCAGACTGGAGTGAGAGCATGATGTCATTTCCTAAAAAAAAACACAATAGTATAAACTTTTTTTTCCTGCAACTCTGATTTCTGAAATATTTCCAACCCATTTTTGTTTACTGGCAGTGGCTTCCTGTAGAGATAAGAATTTTTTTTTAATGTATGGCTTCAAGAATCTGATTATCTAACCTCACAAACTATACAATTAAGATTCTCATTCCATGACTCCAGAGTAGAAATTGCAATGTGCAGTTTACTTTGGCTTCTGTCTTGCAAGGAAGCTAAACAGGCAAAATTGCCATTGAGGGAAAAAAAAACCCCAACATTTTATTCTCAAATGTTATATCTTCAAAAATAAAGACCCCTTTTCATATTCTGCATTATAATCTGCATATAAATTTCCACAGTCTCCTAACATCCAAAAGTAGAAAATGACACTGTATCAATAAGAGCACAACAATTTATATGCTAACAATATCCCAGCTTCAGCTGTTATTGAAGGTTTTCAAACATAATTAAATGTATACAATTCTACTGAAAAATATCCTTGTTTTTCCAAGATCCAGTTTGCTTATGAAATAAATGATTGTTTTTGATGCCTGAAACACAAATTTGCTCAAATAATGCCACTACCAACATTCTACCACCAACAATTGATTTGTTTACATTAGACAGAGAAAATCTTACTTTCTAGATATTAATGATACATAAGACTAGATGTCAGGACTGGCTGCGGGGGTACATGTGACATACAAGTACCCCCTCCCGTGGCCTCTGAGCAAGATCCTTTTTGTTTGCTTTTTTCAGGGAGTTGGGTTGCCTTAAACCTTGTAGAGTTAATGCCTCCTCTCAAAATTGAATGTTGGTTCCATAACTTTTGAAGGACAGCCCTTGCCATGCCACACAGAATCCTCAATCTGAGAAAAAGTGTGCACTCCCAACCTACGGGCTAGTCCAGGGGTAGGCAACCTTGGCTCTTTTATGACTCGTGGACTTCAACTCCCAGAATCCCTGAGCCAGGAATTCTGGGAGTTGAAATCCACGAGTCATAAAAGAGCCAAGGTTGCCTACCCCTAGGCTAGTCTGACCATATTATCCCTAGGGATAGCTCATCCTGCATGGTTATTTGACACCTCCTATGTCTCTGAAGACAGAGATATCCTGTCCTGTTACAACAGTGGGCATAGCATCTGAGGGACTGCTGCATTTTTTTTTTTTTTTTGTCAGCCTGGAAGCTCTTACAGATGTGGCCATTAAGACTACTGCATCCATTCATTTGTCAACTTAAAAACCTTTCAGCCTGGATACTCAGTTATTCCTTCATTATGACACTAGAACCATCCATACTACTGATTCTTCAGTCTGAATTCCCAGCTACAGGTCACAATTTCACTTCAGCAACTGCACTACAAAGTTGACAGGCTTTTATTTGATGCATTAACCTTCATATACTTAGTTTAAACCAGTTTGTCTCACCCAGTTTAGCTCACCCTGAACATTCCCTCCATTCAACACATTATTGAAATGCATCAGAAAATGCAGTCAAAGAAGGCCCTCACATAACTCTACTTCTATTTTTTTTAAAAGGGAGGGGGAGCAAGTAAATTCCAATCTAGTGCTTATAGCTCATTATATTAATTATTATACAAAGGATGTAATATTACTTTTTTTCTTTCTTTCACTTTCTTATGATAAGGAAATATGCCTGTTGGCAAAAATTCTATTAAACTGACACTGAGCATAGGAGAGAGAATAACACAATTAATACATATTGCTTTTTGAAATTACCTTTTAAAGTTATTAATAACTGTGCAAGTAACTGATAATTCTAGACAAACATCACATATTTTAAGACTTTAAATGATAAGCCTGTAGGCTATTGCATCTCTTGCTGCCTTCCCTGCCATAGGCATATTTAAACATACCAAACAACATATTTTAAAAGAAAAATCCCAATTCTAATATACTAAAACTTTGTTTTTTTTCTCCTCTTAATTTGCCTAAAGAAATTCAGAAAAAGAAAACAGAAAAGAAATGACTTGTTTTTTTTTAGAACAATTTACTTCAAAAGTTAAAGATCAGGTGCTCTCAAATCAGGTTTGACTCCTGATGACTGCAGGGAGTTAAAAACATTTTGAAATAAACAAACTGGGGGTTGCCTTCCAATCTCTAGGAAGCATTGCAGATCATTCAGAGTGGTAGGAATCACAAGAATAAATACTATCTCAGTAATGGGCACTGTGTAGAAAAGAACACCGGACTGTGCTTTAGAACCAAAATATATCATTTGTGTTCAAAAGTCAGCAACTCTATTCTCTACCCATTCTCTACCTATTCTACCCATTCAGTGGGTAGAAGTTGAAGCGTTAAGTATTCCATCAGTCAGCTCTCCCCCTACTTTGCAACTGATAATGCTCAAACTAATTAAATTCAGGGCATGCATAAGTGTAGCTGAACATTTTAGATCCACCTCGGCTATTGAATTATTGGACCTCAGGGGAGGGAGGAAGAGATCGGCAACATGAAAGCAGTATTAGACATGTTTAGCTTCCCTCAAACTTCGTAATCAAGAGCTTTATGAAGACCCGGTGAATCACTCTATAAACGTCCCCCCCCTCACCTCGCCCCACCAACACACTTCCCCCCCCTTTTCTTTTTAATGCTGGCGCAAAGTTGAAACGTGTGCATTCAGCCCTACGATTTAACCCACCCAAAACTGTCCCCTTCCGTTGCAGAACAAGAAAGGGGGCTTCGGAAACCAAAACAAAACGCCAGGATTTCCTAACCCGCCCGACACCCGCCTGGGCGGGTTGCTCGAGCTAAACGGGATCGGGATGGCCAAGAAGCAGCATCGGCATGCAAAGGAAGAGGTGCTGCTTCTGGACAAACGTCCCACCCCCACCAGCAGCCCGATCCAACACCCCCTCCACCAGAAGCCCCCTCCCGCCAGCAAGGCGACTCTTCGGACCGGCCCATTTTGTCCCCAAGAGTCTCCCCTTTCAAAAGAGGATGCCCAAAGCCCCCGGCGCACCACCCAGGTCACCTTTCCCGTCTCCGTAGGGCAGCCGCTCACCAAGATCCCCATGACATCCGTCCAGAGCCTGGAGAAACTCTCCGGGATGCCGCCGCCGCCGCTGGCACCCGCCGAGGCTTGCTCCTCTTCCTCCTCCATCGCCTACCGCCTCTCAGCCACAGTACGGCTCAGCGCAGGCGAGTCTGGCGCCGTCCGAGGGCGACCCCGCAGCCTCAAAGCTCTCTTGCCTGGCCGCTAGTCCAGCCTTCCTATAGCCGGTCTTTTCTGGCCAGCCTCTCCAGCATGCCGCCGCCGCGTCTTCCCCTGGCTCTCGCTTCCCCTTTGGGAAATGCCTTCCGGACTCGGGCTCAGCTCTCCTTGGCGCGCCAGAGAGCCCCCATGTCCTGCACAAACTTTGCCTACTACTTGCCGCGGCCAAGCAACAGGATGGCAGAGCCCAGCGAGGCGCGAACCACCTGCTTTCTGCGGAGGGGTGATCGCAGAAACCCCGCTCGAGTGTTCGGGAGGAAAGGCGGGGCTCTCTCCCTTCTTTCGGCGAGCGCAAAAGACGTCTGGACGGAACAAGCCTAGCCAGGTTCTGCCAGCTGACACTGGGCACCGGCTAGGCGTTAGGTTTCCACTTGTCGGTACGGTGACTCTCGCTGTCTGCCCTTTTCCCAACATGGACTCTCCCGACTCCACATGACTCCTAGTTCGGGCTCTCTGCGGGAGAAAAGCTTGCAGCAACAAAAGGTGCTCTGATGTCAGCCTCTTTGCATGGCAATGAGCCCCAGACAGACGAACAAATATCCTGGTGAAAGAGCGGAGACGCTGAAGGCTCCGATTGTCCACGTTCCCAATCGCATGACCGCCAACTTTACATAGCCAGCGCCGCTCAGAGTGTTAATGGTTATGCCCAGCCAACCACCCCGGTTTCAGACGTGGAAAACTAAAAGAAAAACAAAAAAACTTCCCTTTACTTTCCAGGAAGCTTCTTATCTAAGTTTGCCTAGGCTGCTTTCTGGCTATGAATACGAGCTTTTAGAAAACTTCAAGCCTGGACACTTTTGTCTATGTTCCCATCACTTCAGGCACTGGCACATGATGTCTTGGGCTCTTTCACGTTTCAGCGTCAGAGCTCAGCTGGCAGCAGAGCCTTTGCTCACGATCATGCTTAGGAAACGTCTGACGCTTCGGGAAGAATCCATTTGCATGGAGCGCAGACAAACGCAAGTTTCCTGTGGTGGAATTTAGCTGCTTCCAAACTGCAGAACGGACCTGACTATTTATTTCATGCATTCACAAGTAACTCTGTAAGGATCCACCAGGAATATCTTAATATACTTAAAATACAGCCTGATATGTTGATGGTTTTATACAAGTGGCATTTGATCATAACCACACACGGAACACCTAAAATTTATGTGCTGGACCACATATGTGAAGGGTGACACATGAAGGCACATCCCTATGCACCTGTTCTCCAAGGACATATTCAATTTATCAATATTTAGTAACTTGAGATGAATCAGACTCCACACTTTCCCTCCAGGTCATATTGCCTGTATGCAAAAAGTCTAAAAACTGGCTTCTGAAATAGTCCTTTACGCAGCACTCATGCATTTCTCTCTAAACTTTCCACATCTTAGTTGTTCTGTCTGGTATTTACTACCTGGTTTGACATCCTCACGTTCAGATGGCTGTCCCTGGGAATGTAGAAAGTGCTGGTGAGTTCTTGTAGACACGATCACAACCTCAAAAAAGGTTAAAAAAAAAAAACCAAAACTTTACAGAGGGCTTTTGTGAGCAGCCCAACATAATCAGCAAGGGCATTGTGCCCAAAGAGTTCAAAGATGCCTTGTTTTCCCAGACAAAGGTTATAAACAAAGCACCAGTGCAATGTTCAAAGGAAAGGAAAAAAAATACTTTTGCCAAACATAGCTTCTTCGCACAAAATCCTTTAGAAAGGGCACAATTGAGTCAAAAGCGTTATATATCACAATCCTAACCATGTTTATTTGCCGCTGCCAAGAGTTAGACATAAAAATTGCAACCTAAAGATACTGTAGCAGCCTTTTTGTTTTGATTTTTAATAGAAAAGTATCAGTGCACATAGGAAAAAAAAAACCCAGTGCTTATGAAAACTTTTTCTTAACAAAGTAAAATTACTCATGCTATTTTGAAAAGGGAAGTTATAATTTGCTTAAATGTTTAAATGTCTTAGAAAAAAAAACTGTAATGGTGCAAACAGTTTCTTCTTCCCCTCTTAAATCTCACCTAAGACAATTCAAAACATCTGAGTGTTTATTTAAACTTCTGCCATTTACATTTAAATTACTAGGCCACCAACAAACAATCTGAAACAAACCTACTTGAATTAGAAAGATGTGCTACCCAAAGCTCTCTGTTTCAATTATACAGTGAACTGCATAGAAATACAATGAATTTCTGCTGTCTTTTCTGAGAACCCTGTCCTACTGTGGTCAAAATATTTGGTTATGCAATACAGGTAATCCTCAACTTACAACAGTTCCTTAGTGAAACTAAGCACTGAAAAAAGTTACATGGCCATTTTTCACATTTATGACTGTTGCAGCATTACCATGGTCGTGTGATTAAAATTCAGATGCTTGGCAATTGACTCACATTTATGACCTTTGCAATGTCCCGGGGTCATGTGATGCCCCCTTGCAACCTTCTGACAAGCAATCAGATTCACTCAACAACCGTGTTACTAATTTAATGGCTACAATAATTCACTTAAGAAATGTGGCAAGAAAAGTCATAAAATGGGGCAAAATTCACTTAATAAATGTCTCACTTAGCAACATAAACTCAATTGTGGTCGTAAGTTGATGTCTACCTGTATTTTCCACCAGCTTCTTCCATATTCATGCCCTACCAGGATACTGGCCTTCATAACCACTGACCATGTAACCAAAGAAGGCATCTTATTAGAAGAAAGTTGCTTTGGAAACCCATTCATCATGCAGGCAAGAGTATTTATCAAAGTGTCATTCATAAATGATATTAACACACCAGGAAGGAGTGAACAATTATTCACTGATTGAGCACAAGCATAAAATCTAGCCATTACTTCATCTAAATAGTATCCCTATTTAAGGATTTCCAACTGCCGGCACATAAAAGCCCAATCTTACAATCTGCCGGCACATAAAAGCCCAATCGTAGCACATCTTTCTCACATACAATCCTAAGTATTTAAGGACCATGTCTAAAGGATCATGTTCTAGAATTATGGCATAATTCACAATGTGTTATTGAGACAATAAACACTCAGGGGAGAGAGGAGCATGTTAAAGTCTAAATATTTTACTACTGTACTGCGTAAGTCTTCACAAGATCAGAGTTCACTTCATTAAATGCAATGCTTTGAGAAAAAGAGTATTTTACACACAAACACATATACGGACTAATCAAGCTGTTGTCAGGGTGAGCTCAAGGGGGGGGGGAAGGAGAGATCAGAGCCAGAATAAATAACAAGCATTATTAATGCAGAATTAGTGTGACTCAAAGCATTTATGCAGTACACCTTATCCCAGTGCAGACTACTTCTGATCTGGTGAGGTAGTCATGCTGCACTTATGCAGCTGCATGACACAATATTCAGCATATAGGGTCATATGTGGTCTCCATTCTACGTATCAGTGCTATCTTAATCAGCCTTCCCCAATCTGATTTTTTCCAGTTAAAATTCAGCACCTGGTCATGACCATGGCCAGTTTCCACGCCCGTTCAACAAATCATTGAAACTTGGCAACATACATGACAAATATTACACAAGACTCCACAACCATATACTAAAGCATGTCAGTGCCCCCAAAAGCCCCAAGGTACTCTACACTCTTCATCCCATCATGGCTCTCCTCTTGGAATACCTCCTAGTTAAAGGACATTAAAGCTGAAGGAAGAAGAAGAAAGTAGAGAAAGAGGTTCACCAACAACTGTAAACTATCATGAACATAGTCATTAAAAGAAAGATTTTCTATCTAGCCCAGACATGTCAAACACGTGACCTCACATGACATTGCACAACGTTTCGGAGCTTTTTCACCATTGCCGGCAATGGGGTGGGTGCGGCTCCAGTGTGATGAAACTGGCCCACAGGCCGGCAGTTTGACACCCCTGATCTAGCCCAAATCTATTGGAAAAATACTTGGTTCTTCCTGGTTGAAAGAGTTGGAAACATAATGTAACAAATGCAGTGGAGATTTGCAAGTTTAAAAATAAAAAGAGAGGGAGGAGGACAGATTTTCTAGCTATGTTACTCATTGATCTGTAATTAACTCTAGTGCTGGAAGAAAAATCAGGTCCAGTTCCAAGCTGGGAGTAAATAAAATGAAGGGTAAGGTGCTGGAAATAAAATAGAGGATGCTTAGGAAAGAAGGTTTCTGTTTATTGATGGCAGAACCAGTAACAGTACTGGGACAGCTGACCAAATGGCTGAGTGAGTGGATGGATCTTTATGGGGCTCTGAGACTTTGAAGTGGAAATGTTTCTGGGTTGTGCAGTGAGATGCGCTTTTGTGTCTTTTGCTAGTCTGAAGAGGGTGTTGGGTTAATCCTATTATGTCCTAAAGGTCATGTCCTGTCCTTAGATTTTGGGTGGGGGAATGTAAATTCTTAATCTCATCAGCTGTGGGCGCTGAAGATGTTTGGTTTATGAATAGTGTCCCCCAGTCTTTCTGAATGGATTACCAAATCTGCATTTCTAAAGGTTGGCCTCCTCAGGTTTCTGCCTGAAGAAAGGGAGACTCGGGCTGTTTCTGCCTAAAATTTTTTTCTTCATTTCTTCTTTAGGTGAAATATTCTATCCTGCCTCTTTTAATATTCCCCAAAGTATTTCATTCTCTGGGGGGGGGGGGCGTGCTGACTTTTTACACTAGCTTAACTTTCATCCTGCAATTTTAAAATTCATACTGAAATATTAAACTGGGAAATCCTTAAGGAACCTGATTTAGTATCTTGAAGGGTGTTAGGCTTTTGATGGGGCAACAGGCTGGTTATCTTTCACATCCTCTGAATCCAGTATAATTCTACTCTACTTCTTGTGGGATTGCATTTCCTCAGTGGAGCAGGAATCTGGGGGTCTCTTGCACTTGGATCCTGCTAGAACAGTGGATGGAGACTATAGCCAGGACCACAGCTGGTGCATAGAACAAGATGTTCTCATAACTATCACTTGTGCCATCATCATTTCACAATTGAATTACTATAATGTTTTGGGGTTGTCTTTGAAGACCTCAGAAACTCCTACTAGTTCAGAATCCAGGGGCCCAACTGCTGCCAGGTCAGACCTAGTTCGGTGAACTCTTGGCTATCTTGCAGGAGCCACATTGGTGATCAGAAGGTGTAATTCCTTGTTATTAGAAGTGTGCAATAACTGAGTCCAAGGTGGGCAGTGATACGGGCACATCTCTCTACTTGTTAGTTGCTTTTTAAAGAAGCAGAAACTTTTCTCAGGCTTACATAGTAATTGCACAGGCTCAGAAAAACACATGCTTGAGTTATGGAGGCAGTTATGGGTTAACAATAACTAGTGATATAGCTAGAATTTTAAATTTAGGATTTTCGAAGACATCCTTTACTGTTCCAAGCTGCTCAATCTTATAATTTGTGAGGCCTGCAAGTAGTGTTAAATAACTATATAAAAGAAAGTGCTTCCAATTAGTCCTATCTTTTGTGCATTCAAGCACTGATTTTTACAAATAAAAAAGCAAGGGAATGTTATCTACATCAGGAGTCCCCAATCCCTGGGCTGTGGCCCACTATTGAGACATGGCCTATTTGGAATTGGGCCACACAAGTGGCTGACCAGAGAATGCACACACATCTGGAATTGCACGAGTGGCAGGCCGGTGGGCACTCACACACATTTGCGGTAGGCTGTGGGCATTCATGTACATGCACGTTGGCCTGCCGCTCACACAAGTTGAGCTGCATGCGTGTGCGCTGGCCTGCCACTCATGCAAGGGCTGCATGCACACGTATGCCACCCATCGCTTATATGGCTCAATCACCACCACCACCCCCAGCTGGGGCTGCCAAGCTGCAAAGGTTGGGCACTGCTGATCTACATGGTATAAAAATGTTTACTGTCTGGAACAAGGAACACAACAGAAATTGTGTTAAACCTAAATCACATATCTCTGTTAATAAATATATGATAAACCTATCCTCCTTTAATTTTATTTAACTCAGAAATATGGTATTCAATGTTACTTATACATTCATTTATTTCATGAGTTAAATAATATAATTGAGTCTTTCAATATGATTAATGCATATTTTAAAGTAATAGCAATAGCACTTAGACTTATGTACTGCTTCATAGTGCTTTACAGCCCTCTCTAAGTGGTTTATTGTGTCAGCATATTGGCCCCAACAATCTGGGTCCTCATTTTACCAACTTCGGAAGGATGGAATGCTGAGTCAATCTTGAGCCATTCAGAATTGAACTCCTGGCAGTGGGCAGAGTTACCTATTATTCTTTTATTCAGTTGCTTTTCCTTGTTCAACAATGCCCCATTTTACTTTTCTTAAGGCAAGCCTCAATGAAAAACAACAAATGGGTACGAATCTGACATACCATCCCCTCCCAAAACTAAGAGAACTCTTAAGCCTGCGAATGAGTTTAAGGTGCCCAATTGAGGAAAACAATTACAAAGGCTGGTTTCATTTTTTAAAAAACACAAGGGAATAGTTGAGGCAGAATTCATCCATTAGTTGAATTCTATATCCTGTGGATTAGATAGAAACAAAGGGTTCTTATCATACTACTTGAGTTAATCAGATCATCAAAGCAGTAAAGTAAGACTCTTGCAAGCCCTGTTCTGTGGTCATTCTCTCTCTGCATTTCATTTCCCCCGACCTTGTTCCCTCAAGATAGCACTTATGCATCTGATGAAGTGGAATATAGTAGAAAAGCTTACGCTAAATGCATTATATTTTAAAGTGCCACAAAGCTCTTAATTATTTGGGATGTGTTAGTGACTAACACAGTTACTTAACACAGAAGGTCTGTAGCTCATGTAGGATGCTATGTAGAGAGAATATCAATGGTGCTCAAGACCAGTCCTATCAATCAGCAGGATTAAGTGGGGCCAGTTAGCTGCCCTTTATCCACAACTGGCCAATCTGAAAGGCTCTTCAGAGATGAAGACTGACACATAGCTCTCTAGAGTATTTTGCTGCCCTTGTTTATGTTATTGAATTTGTATGTGCTTAATCCAATCAGAATCATTTCCCATTTCTCTTGCATCTAACAGTAGGTCAAGATAAGCAGGGACAAGTATGACTGTTCCAGGTTTATATTATCCATCCCATTTTCATCTGTGGACTTCTTGAAGCAATGCCAGGGAGCCACCGTTCTGTGGATGCTACAATATTAAACTAATATTCTTGTAAACCATTATGAAATTAGGATCTAGTTTTTGTTTCCATTTTTTTTAAAAAAACTATATCGACTTTATCGACATAGGTGAGGTACAGTACTTCCTCTATAATTCTTTTATATGCCTCTTTTGGTAAACCTTTAACCCCAACCCAAAATCTAGAAATATCAATCAATGAATAGGAAGGTTTATCAAGAATCATTAATATAGTTGTAATGAAAGAAATTAACTCTCTTTCTCTTTTCACGTCGATGAAAAACCAGCACCTGCCTTTTCAGAGAGGAAAACATAACTGTGCCAAATCTGAACACACAGAGGAAAGATATAGTCATCTTACTGAATGTAGCCAATTTTAAATCTAGAATTCTGGTTCAGCAGCTGTTGGCACCTGGTTGACCTTGTCTGTGCAGACAATTGAACAGAATCAAGCCCAGTTAGTACTTGAATGGGATTTATCCCTGGAATATCAGGGCTGTATGGCAGACTCAGAAGTAAAAAACTGAGGGGTGAAAAATTACACAGATTAGGGTACCAGGAGTCAAACTAAACTTAAAGGGGGGGGGGTCTCCTCTTTTTAAAGCATAACTTTTAGCACATTATTTTTTTTCTGAGTCGAACGGAAAAGGAAAAGCTCATATCCTTTTCATTGTACACCAGTGTTCCCAGCAACAACATCATGTCCTGTGTAGTTCTGAGAATACCTTAATTATGCTGCAGCAGCATTCATAAATCTTTCCTATTATTATTCAGCAATTTTTTGAACTAAATACTGTATCTAATCTGAAGAGTTTATTTCCAGTATCTAGAGCCATAATTAAATACAATCTCAGAGGACCACAGCAATAATGAGTTTGCCACTTATGCACATTTGTTCCTTCCTAATAAAATAAGCCAAAATCTTGCAAACTATTTCCTAATCACACATAAATCTGTTTTCTATCTTTGTCAGTCCATTTCCATGTAATTTATAGGATAATAGCCAGCAAATGCTTAAACTTAACAAATCTCCAGAACAATATTAACTTATTAGAGATAAGGAATTTACACATAGCGATGTTAAGTATAAAGATAAATATAATGGAGACAAAAAGAAAATAATTTGAAATGGAATGGTAGACATAGAAGTAGAAATCACAGTAAGAGTAAAAAATGTTAAGTTACAAGCATTCTTGAGTTACAGCTCACTTCATCTGATGGACTGCTTAAACTGATGTAGGATTAAAAATTAGGATAAAGTGAGGAGATAAAATGGAGGGTGCTTATACAGACACAGGTTAGAAATGAGACAGACCACATGGATCATATCAATTAACAATTTAGTGTCTTAAAAACCATGTAATGAACCATTCTGAGATGGCCTAGAACAAGGGTCTTCAACCTTGGCCCATTTCTGATTTGTGGACTTCAACTCCCAGAATTCCTCAGCCAGGCATGCTGGCTGAGGAATTCTGGGAGTTGAAGTCCACAAATCATAAAAGAGCCAAGTTTGAAGACCCCTGGCCTAGAATCTTTTGATGTGAATTCTTACTATGTTGTGCTGATACAGTTTCTTTGTTCCAAAACAGCTCCTTTGAGATCCGTAATGGAGCATCCTGAGAAGATAAAATGCTCTGACATTACTTTGCCCTTGTTTTGAGTTCTGATGTCAAACTTGAGCCCATTAATTCTTTTGTGCGAAGTCTGTCCTATTTTCCTACAGCAGATCATTGCTGTCAGATGATGCCTTATATCTCATTAGAGAAACTGTATCTTAAGGTGCTTCTAATTTTCTATATCAGGAGTCCCCAACCCCCAGTCCGTGGACCAGTAGCGGGCCATGACATGCCAGCAACCGGGCCACACAAACAAGCAAAGCCCCATCCATGGGATGCAGGCAGCACCCAAAACCATGCCCCCTCCAGTCCGTGGAAAAACCTCTCTCCACGGAACTGGTCCCTGGTGCCCAAAAGGTTGGGGACCTCTGTTCTATATGATGTTGCTGGCAGCTGTGATGGTGCTATTAATGTAAATATGGGAGCAAATAAATCTAGATTTATTCTAGGGTCTAGTGGCCCTCTGGAATATAAACTAGGATTCAATGCATCACAGTTCTGTTGTCTCTAGTGGTGGTGAGAGTCTGCTTTAAATTGGATGGTTATCCATATGCAAATGTGGTCCTGCCACTCTATCTGCCACTATAGCTTGTAGCTAATTAATAATTTGATTTAATAGCTTGAGCTGTTAGGTGTAGGTGATGAACAGTGTTGTTCTGTTCTTCTAATTTGCTGCTCCATTTCCCCAGGAACTGATTTGGTCTACTGTTAATTTTCTGAAATGCATAGTATTTATGTGTCTATTGTCTTACATTACTGTAATATCAAGGAAATGAACTTGTTCCGTACTTAGGTTGAAACTAAGGTTAAATGTGGGGTAAAATCTGTTAAGGCTCAATAGAATTTGAACAATTTTTCCATTGATTATGAAAATATACTCAATTAATTTCAAGTGAAGAAAAGATTTCTAGCAGATAAGAGCTAAAAAGTATTGTTCTAGGTTAGTCAAGTAGACGTTGGCATAATATGGAACATTCATGTGCCCACAGTTGCTCTGTCTGTTTGTCTGTCTGTCTGTCTCTCTCTCTCTCTTTCTCTCAATCTCTTTTCCATCCATCCATCCATCCATCCATCCATCCAATTAGTATAATCGTCCATCTCAAACCAATGGATGGTGAACAATCATTAAAAATAGTTAAAGCCCCTTACAAAAATAAGTTAAATAAAAATAGTAGTCAAGAGATATTACAATCTGTCAGTGTCAACATAACTAGGAAATGAGGCCCTTCCAACACTCAAGTCCAGTGGTGCAGATTTTCAAGGCCTTTTGAAAAGCCAGCAGGGTCAGGGCCATCCTAATCTCAGGTGTAATGGTATTCCAGAGGGTGTACTATGGAAGAAAAGGCATGCTTCCTGATCCCCACCAACTGATATTCCTTGGCTGATGGGACCTACAACATGATTACCTTGCCTGACAGTAGAAATAACTGGAAAAAGATGGTATCTCCGGTAACCTGGTCCTAAGCCATGAAAAGCTTTAATGGTAACAACCAGCACTTTGAATTGTACCCGGAAACATGCTGGCAACCAATGCAACCACTCTCAGAGGAGTGGTGTTACACATGTCAAAAAGCTGACACTATTTGCAACCCATGCATTCTGTACCAGCTTAAGTTTCTGAATGCTCCACAAAGACAGCCCCACGAGGAGCACATTGCAGTAGCCCTGCAATGTTGTTAACAGAAATGAAGCAGTTATGAATGAGTACAAAGTCATAAAATCTGGTGGCAGGGTATGCTATACTGACATCCATGATGACATTCCTGATAATCTGAAATCCATGTTGTGTATCAACAACATCCGTGTTAGCTAAAATGGTGTTGTTGGAGAAGTTGCCAAAGGATTTCAATCTTTGGTCTGTGATATTTATTATATAGCTGGCAGTGAGGGCAGGAATGGGATGGCCTGGATTGCCTAGTTTATGAATTTTGGGAAATAGGTAGAAATGCCTTGTTGGGCGTTTGGGCTACTGCATGTAGGTCCTTAGGAAATTCTTTCAACAGATTGTGTAGCTTTTCCTGATATGCTGCTGTGAAATCCGAGAACAGAAATTGGATAGAACATAACATTGGAGATTTGCTTCTGTGCTTCCAGGGAAAATCCTCCTTATTCATAAAGATAACTGTCACTGATTATGATGGTCATTTTGTTCCTAAGAGTTTGGAGGACCTCTTGTTTTGCCAGCTGAGATTATTATGTAAGGGAAATGTTTTTAAACTGTTGTGGCTTGATCTTGTTGGCAAAAACATATAGAACAAAAATCCAATTCAGTGTTACATGCATCAGGATTCCCCCCCCCCGTATTTTGCATTTGGTGTGACGTATTGTATAGTATTTCTTTAGTAGCTCATGAAATGTGTTGAGCTATGATTCCCAGCAGCATGGTCATTGAGAATTATAGCTGGGAATGATGGGAATCATAAGCCCACATAATTGACAGATGGCTGGTTGAGGAAAGATATTTAATGTACTAGTATTAATACTGTACCACAGGGTTAATTTTTATATTGCCTATGGAAGGGAACAGTCCTTGCTAATTTGAAAAGATTGTTTAAATAAAATAAAACTCCAATTAATTTCAGTGGATATAGTCCAAATATTTGTTCTCTAACTCATCTAAATGGGCAACAGATTACAAATTCAAGACGCATTTTTCATTCTGGCAGACTTCAACAACCAGAAAGAAGATTTCTCTTTTTGCCACAGATAACACTGAGAGCATGGAATAATTCTTATAAAAAGAGGTTAAGGATTTTGAATGAAGAACAATTTAGAAAATCTGCTGTTTTCCTGTAAGGAGAACTCAACTGAAAAGTAAATGTTTCTATTAAATAGTACACAAAGTAAACAGCTACTTTATTTCATATTGTGGGGATTTCTATAGCTTAACATTTCAAATTATGTTTAAGGAACACACACACACAAAAAGGTTTTGAAAGAGAGTGAATATAGACTTATTAACAGTTCAGTTATTTTCTCAATTAGCATTTTGAGCAGGTAGTGAACAGAAGGATTATTATTAATAGGAGAGGACGAGCAGGAGGAATTTTTCTCTCCAAGTCCAGTCAAATGCATCAGTGAGAATACAATAGCTTTTCAGGGCTACAGTTGCATTGAAATGCATTTTTTCCCTGAGAATGTAACATGAAAAAAATCAGAAGATTCGCGGATTTAAAAATATGTCACAAGAACAAAAATGTGCATCTATTGAAAGAACTAGAGTAATAATATTTCAAGAAAAATCACATTTTGCCTAATTCAGGATGCATTCTTTGTGACAGTTATGTTATTGATGGAAACTACTTTGATATTTCTATTTAAAATGTTACTATATATTCATTCAGCATTTAGCACACAAAGATGTTTATATCATTGCAACAAAGATGTTACAGGAGACTAGACACCTTCCTTCAATTCAGCTGAAGAGATCCCTGTCTGTAAAATGCCTTCCATGTTTACTTCAGCTGCAGGATCAGAGAACGGGCTGCAGATCTAAATACAGAGAGCATTCAAGTGTCAGTGCAGCATCTAGAGCAGGGGTGGGCAACTATGGCCCCTTTATGGCTTGTGGACTTCAACTTCCAGAATTTCTGAGCTAGTATGGCAGGCTCAGGAGATTTCCTGCTCTAGAGATTTCAGATAAATGTGCATTTCAATCTGCCACTTCATTTACATTTTGATGTAGCAAGCAATATACAATGTCTTTAAAATATACAGTAAATAGAAGTTATATTGAAACTATTCTAAACTTAACATACTTAGGCTGAAATTATGCAATATTTTGATAGTAAGAGCATAGTGGGATATTTCAATCATTACAGCTTTTCCTTTTAAAATACTTAGGGACAGATCAAAGGTATGTCACAATAATTGAATAAGAGTAAATAACTAACTGTGTAATCCTAAATCCAACTGAGTTCAAGGAATCTTACTTACAGATAAGTACCAATATCATGGCTACATCATTAACTTAATCTCAAGGCAAGCTAAAGAATCTAAATTCCTTAAATGGATGAAAATTGACTGAATTAGAGTTCCACAAACTAAAAGGGAAACATAAATACCAATAATTACCATATTCTTTAAATAGGTAATTTTCAATACAAGCCAGATGTTTTCCTGGAATTAATTTCTCCTGGTTATGAGGTCTAACCAATAAGAAATACCTGCATGTGAATTAGCTAGTGATTTCTAAAATAACAGCATATATTTGATAATCTTGTAAAAAAGTAATGTGAAACTAGAAAACATTTCATAATCTGTCATTTTAATTGCCCATTATTATTAACTGGAAGTTCTGAGGAAACTTGTGAAAATTATTTTTAGGAGTATGTAGTTTGCAGATTTATAACCCTGAGTAACTCTGAACTGGTTGAGCAGAGACAGGTATTACATTTTCCAACACTTTATGGCATACACTTTCTCCTTGAATATTTGCTAGAAGAGAGATCTGTGACAAAATAACACTGTGGAATACTTCAATGCAACATAAAAATCAATCAGCCACTTTGCTTCATGATGATGATACAGTCTCCGTTCTCTTTTTTGTAGCATTTTTACCCTAAGGATGGCTCAGAAATTCAGAATGCGTGGTCTGTTGGTGACCTTGTGATAAACTGAGGCAAGACACTCCATGTATTCTGAATTTCAACAGCAACTATCCACTGTCACACAAAAAGAGTTTCAGCAGAACACCATATGGCATAGTGAGAACCCAGTATGCCAAAGAGCTGGAGAACAGGTACATATGTGAACAATTCAAGCAGAATGGGTGCCCACAATAATTTGTCACAAGATGTCTGTGCAATATGGTGGGGAGAGAAAGGAAGAAACAAGGTGCAAGACCAACCCCATGGCACACACTGCCATACATTAAAAACATTTCGGAAGTTGTAGAACACAGCTTCCGAGATCTGCAAGTGGGCATCACACATCACCAGGAGGCTACCATATGAGGACAAATTATGCATTGAAACATTGTGTGGAGGTGGGAGATACTTCCAATATAATCTACAAAATCCCCTGCATGGATTGCTCATATGACTTGTGTAGGACAGAGGAGGAAAAGCTAACTGCCATATTGCAAGAACACAAGCGAGCAGTCAGACAAGGAGACCCAAACCCATTGAATAGAATAGAATAATAACTTTATTGTCACTCTGAATGTACACTAATCGGCATACATAAAATGAAATTTCGTTGCATTCAGCTCTCAACGGGTCATTACCTCCAATATACACTACATAAATATGACTAAAATAAATAAATAAATATAGAATTATGCATATACCCACATATATTATATGACACAGAAACAATAGTTTAGTTCTGGTTATGTATACATGTGCATGGCGAGAAAAACGAATCTTGTGAGTTTACCAGACAGATGGCATAGGGAACAAAGCTATTATAGAATTGGCTAGTCCTGCTAGAAATACTTCAAAACCTCCTCCCAGAGGGGAACAACAGAAACAGACCATAAAGTGGGTGCGTGGGGTCTCTAACAATGCTTTGAGCTCTAAGCACATAGCGCTTATAACCAGCATCCTGAATACCAGGAACGAGTTTCCTATGATCTTCTCGGCTGCCCTTACCATTCTCTGTATGACTTTCTATCTGAGGCACTGCTGCCACCAAACCAGACAGTGATACAATTTGTTAAAATATTTTCAATCGTGCCTCTGTAAAAAGTGGCACCTCACACTACAATGAACAAGGACACACATTCAACTTTGCGGTTACTAAGACTGCTGGACAAGCAGGCACAAAAACAGCCAAGGAAGTGATTGAAGCTTGGGAAATAGGCCCCTTGTCAGTCAACAGGAGTGCTGATTTATCATCAGCCTATCAAATACTTAGAAGGCAAGGGCTGGGCAGTACAAGCAAATGATAGCCAATGACTTAAAGGCCAAACTTCAACACACCCCAATCAGCATCTAAAAAGGCACATACAACAGGCACCGTATAAATATCACATGCAGAACAGCACACACTCTGCTAGAGAGAAGTTCCCTGAAGATGGGCTCCAGTACGAGTCCCGAAGCTCAGAAGACAAAACCTGGTGACCGACCCAGATTGCAGCATTATCCTGGGACACATATATTCACCTTTATTCTTAGTGTAGCGTCTTCACAATCTGTGTCATTGCTGAACTGTTTCCATCTATCCATTTCCACAATTCTTGCACTTTCATACTGTTTTAAATTGTTGTTGTTGTTGTTGTTGTTGTTAATTGCGAAGTCGTGTCTGACCCATCGCGATCCCATGGACAACGTTCCTCCAGGTCTTCCTGTCCTCTACCATCTTCTGGAGTCCATTTAAGTTCTCACCTACTGCTTCAGTGACTCCATCCAGCCATCTCATTCTCTGTCGTCCCCTTCTTCTATTGCCCTCTTCTATTTTAAATAGCGAATTTAAATCTGTCATGCAGATTAGAAAACTTTAATTCTCACCAATATTGCTTCATCAGGATTTCAGAGTAGTTCTGCATAAGCTAGTCCCTTACAAGTCAGATTGGTTATTTCAGTGTAGTTATGATTTTTAAAAAAATCAAATTTGGTTGTATGCAACTGACATAACTGATCGTTGTCACATATAACCTGAAGCTGGAAGAAGACATCATCTGAGACAAAAAAATAACAGAATTTCTCTTCACTTACAGCCTCCAAGGTTAAGGATTGTTATTGGCACCTGTATACAGTATATTTTACATAGTAGAATAACACAACATGTATTTTCCACTTTTTAGTCCAACTTACATATAAGCATATATCAGAAACATTGCAGGAGGAAGAAAGAATAGTCAATTCAGTCCAAAGGAAAATACCCAAGAACATAAGGAACAGGCATAACCCAGAGACAGACAAACATGAAGAACTGTTATTGTAAACTGGATCACACTGTGGAGAGGGTAGCACAAGAAAAACCAGACAGGCATTCTCAGCAGTTGATTGCCTTCTGCTCATATATGCAATAGCATCAGAGAAGTTCTCTTAAGTTCTTCAGGGGTTCAACCGTTTCCATGGAATGTGGTCTACTGATGAAAAATTCCTACCCCCACTTTGTTCCTAGGGAATCCAACCAAGAACAACATATGCAGTTTCAATAAGAAGCATATGGAGTGATGAGAGAGGAATGAGACAAATCATCTCTGGCAATCAGTGTATTCATTGATGTCACATCTGACTTGCACGCACATTCAATCTGTATTATGTTCTGTCATCTAGACGCTGCTCTTGTGAATTTCAGAGTATTAAGAAGCTAGGCATCAAGGCTTGTGGGTCCTGTTCTGCCCTTGAATTCCTGGTTAAATCTAAGGTCTTTGGCATGTATAGGTCCCCTGGCACACATGGTCCTCACCCAGCCCTTCTTGCTTCTTCACTAATAGGGTCCATCTGAGGGGCTCCCACTGTATAAATGTGGGGATAATTTTAGTTTCTTATCAAGTGATAATATTGGGAAAATATCATAAGACTTCACATTTTCATTTTTTCTCCAATGGAGAAATTCTAGCAGGGAAACAAATCACAAATTTGCTTGTATTAGATTGTGAACATGTATACGCAAGATGTTTCCTCTCCCAAATCTTGTGCAGACAGCTTTTAGCAGTGAGTTAAATGCATTTTTGAAAGATCTAGCACAGAAATTATTCACATTCCTTCCCAAAAGAAACAAAAAGGCATTAAAATCACCATGTAATCATATGCACCATAACTTCATCCCTCTGGGAGCTGTAAGAATGAGGGAACAGGCCAAGGCATGCTCTCACATGCCACACAGTCTCTGATCTCAGCAACTGGAGTTGTTGACAAGTCACACGTTAAAACGTCCAAATGGATGGGCATTTAGCAACACAGAATCCTGTGCTTGCCTAGGTTTGTCTTGGCTCCCCCTCTGAACCTTGCCAACTAATATATTAACTGAGATGCACACACCAAATTGACAGGTCTATAACGTCATCCATTCATCATGTTCATACATGCATATAAAGGTATGTTATTATTTAACATCTCCCTTTGGAGAACTGCCTCATTATTTGGGATAGCAAAAGCAATGGATGAAAATATGAAATATGAGAAAATATAAAACACCCGTTTGGAAAAAAAATGTAAGGGTTTTGGTAACTTAAACATGTTTATGCATTAAAATGTACTTGTCCATTGCCATATGCAGAAGTGAATATTTACATAGTATATTTGTTTGTTTGTTTCTTCCTTTCAATCATGTCTGATTTTTGAAGTCTGTCCTTGCAATTTTCTTGATAAGATTTTTCAGAAGTGGTTTGCCATTACTTCCTTCCTAGGACTAAGAGTCACCCTATTGTCTGTGTCCCTAAGGTGGGACTAGAATTCATGGTCTATTGGTTTCTAGCCTGATAACTTATCCACTAGCTCAAACAGGCTCTCCATAGATTATTCGACACTGACATAATATTTTCATATCCCTGTTCAGCTACAGCATTATTTTATTTCTAGTTCTTCTATGTCTCTCCATTCCAGCTAGTCTGAAAGACATACAACATAAACAGAAAATGAAATACAACAAGGACAACCAGGGCCAGTGATTAAGCTAACGTCCCCCAAATACTCTATCAAAAGGTCATGTTTCCTAATCCTGCAAAAACCCATCAGGGAGGTTTGTATGCAAGGTATTCAAATCTATTTTAGAGTTTTGGTTGCATTTCATTTCTAAATTTCACTTTAGTATATGTTAGGTAGTAAGAAATTAAGGATGACCGCAGAGAAAGACTAAGTCCCTTTCCACAAAGGTAATATAAATACGGTAAGCATTTCTTGTGGCTTTTAACCTGCTAACTAATTGATTGGACATACTGGTCAGTCTAACTCCATCCTTCATGATAAATATCCTTGTAGAAATATACGGTATTTTACTATGCAGTAAAATACTGCTTTTCGCATTACTATATAATCTCAAGAAAAAGAAAAGAAAAAAGTGAGATATATTTAATCAGTATAGAAACACACACACACACACACACACACACTTTATCTCTGGCAGGCTTATTAGCAAGATATTACTTTCAGTGAGAACACACTGCAAGACTTATGTTAATTCCAATGCCCATATGATTTCAAACATGGACCATCCACAGTGTTAAGGTCTTATTAAACACATGTGCCAAAATGGCATCCCATCTGCTCAGCAACTGTTCAAATCCCCATGACACCTGCTTGGGATGAAGAAAGAGCACATGCTTTGATACAGGTTTTGATATATCTGTAGTACAAAGCAACTGTTATGTGAGTGTTTTGCACAACAGCAGCTTCAGAAAGTTTTGGAATATTTTATGTCAAGTTTAATTTTACAACTGAAACAGAATAATTCTCCTATAGTTACTACTAATTTACCATTATTTCTTTAGAAGCTTGCCCCTTATTTTGAAACACATTTTGGAGGTAATAGAAATATGAATGAGAAAAACTAAAGAATATTGGTTCATTAGCAGGTTATAAAATTAACAACTACCAGACGAAAATGTTAACAAAAATATGGAAATAGAAAACCAAATAAAAAACTGGTTTTGGCATTGAGGAAAAAATAAAATGCTTAGGTATTATCATGATCAATATGAATTGTATGTTATTTCAGAATAATTATGATAAGATATAGAATGAAATTATGAAGGACAAACTACAACTCTCACTATTTCAGACAATCTCTATTATAAAAATGAATGTACAGTATTGCTTAGAATAATGCTTTTGTTTTAAACAATCCCTATTTTGACAACCAATGTATCATTTAAGCAAATGCAGAAAGATATATCTAGTTTGTAAGAGAAGAATGATATCATGAAGAAAAAAATCTAGATCAATGCAAAGTTATGTTCATTGCCTTCACAGCTTCCATAACCGTCAGTTCAAAAAATTCCACACTAACCTCTGATTATGATGTTCTTATCTAATTTTTTCTCCAAATATAAACACTGCCTTCAGATATTAAGTAGATTCAACTAAAAAGTTAAAAACATCAAGTTCAAGTCTCTCCCCATTGACGCTGACTTGGGCTAGTCAATATAAGACTGCTATAATCAAAAATTCCCCCCAATTTTTGCCTCCTTTTTCTCCTGGCAACATATTAATCAAAGAAAGATAATGTCTCTATGGAACTGGATGATTTTATAGCTCGCTTAGACAAGGCTCATGAAGCCTTGGCAAGTGAAGAATGTTTAACTGTTCTGACTAGTAATTGGGCCACAAAGCCTCTTAGTGAAGGAATTCTTGTTAATTTTCTCAGTGCAATTAAGTTTCTGGGAAAAGCCCTAGAAAAATCCAACAAAGCAGTGTCTCTCAAGTCTCTGGTATCATGGAGTCCTTTCCCCATGACAGGGGCTGTCATGAATGGACTGCTAAGATCCAGGGTGCACCCTCAGGTCTTGTACCAAGTATTGGTCTCAGAACCGGTCAAGCTTATTGGACAGATGGAATAAGGACAAGCACACCTTTCCTTGGTCAACAGCAAACTACTGTCTCAGACAATTTGTTCACAATTTGTTATTCATGTTGAGGAGTAAAATAAGTTCCAAAGCATCCCAAGTGTTTCCTGAAACATAATTTGAGGATAATTGCCAGAAGGTAATAAAAGGATTTGGCAATCTTTACAAGGGATTCATTCCAGGAAAATGAAAGCTAGACTATGAACTCTCAGAAGCAACTCAACTGGAAAATGGCATTGTCTCCAGAGGATAGAACAAGCATAGAATTTCTCCTTGTATCTAGCCAGAAAATAGCTTTGCCATACTGATTGTATGAGAACAGTTAAGGCAACAATGACTATATGCTTGGTCAAACATGGGCAATTATTAGTAAAGAAAGTGGGCATGTCTTAAATGCCATGTTCTTGTGGCCCTAAAGAGCAAAATTTCCATGACATCTCCTATTCTTTCCTGGTGGTTTCTATCAAGTTGATTCTTTTCCTTGGCACATTATCCTGCAGTAAAATCCACAATTATGTTAAATGTAAAAATTGGCAATCACTCTCAAATACAACCACTGTAGAATTTAATTAAAACTATCAAGTAATATTTGTGTGCTATTTGTAAAGTCTGTACAGCCATTTTTAGAAACAACTGATTTGATTATATGCTATCAAGTCAATGTCAATGCATCTATTAGTGACGCATAGATTAGCCATAAATAAAAAAAATATTATGAATCCTTGTTTTCTTTGTGGGATGGCAATAATGCTATGATACCCACCAAGGGAATACACTTTTGAGTGTATTTGTTAAATACTGTAAACATATTCAATCATTCCCTTTTCAATGCTAATTCAATATTTGTGGAATGTGAGGATATATCACAACTATGCATCACATATTTGACAATATGTTTCAAGGTATTTAACAGGAAGCAATAGACAAATGTTTAAATAAAATAAATAAGTAGAGATAATGCCATAGCTGACTACCTTCCAAACATTAATTATACAAAGAACTGACAACAGTTGTGTTAGAAGACAGACTTTAACATTCTGCCTTAGATACCCAGATGGGGACTTCAAACATCATAACGTTCATAGAATAAACAGCTTATTTTAACTCTGTTAAATTCAGCAGGATTTATATTTCTGTTTCTACAGAAACCTTTACTCCAGATTCTATTAAGATTTTACAACCGATTTCCCAGAAATTATTCATCTCCTACTCATATCACATGCTATTTACTATTAAGATTATAGTACAATATAGTACATTGTCAACAAAGAGGCACAGTGAAAGGCTTATCCAAGAAAACTGATATTAAAAAAGAATAATAAAATGTTAGCTACATAGATACAGAACATCTATAGTACCTAAAATATTTCAACTAACAGATAAGCATTCAAGGAATAGCATTTGTAGAAAGATTCCTTCCTCATATACTTGGACAATGCTCTAGTTTGAAAAAAAAAAGGTACAGTATAATTTCTAAGGAGGGTAAATCAATTAAATGGTTAAAATAAAATTTTGAACAAAAAAAATCTAAATCATTGCAAGAAGAATCTAAGAATCTTTACAAGGACGCATTTAACTATATGTTACATAATCACATTTCTCTCAAGAGCTCTGTATTTCTTGTATCTCTATGTACAGGTAATCCTTCACTTTCAACAGTTCATTTAGTGACCATTCAAAGTTAGAGCGGCATTGAAAGAAATGACTTAGGACCATTTTTTACAACCAGGTAGCATCCCCATGTTCACAAGATCAAAATCTGAATGCTTGGCAATTGATTCATATCTATGATGACTGCAGGGTCATGGGATCACCTTTTGCAACCTCCTGACAAGCAAAGTCAAGAGGGAAGCCAGATTCACTTAACAACCATGTTACTAACAAATGCAATGATTCACTTCACAACTGCGGCAAGAAAGGTCATAAAATGAGGCAAAATTCACTTAACAAATGTTTCACTTAGCAACAGAAATGTTGGGCAATTGCGGTTGTAAGTCGAGGATTACCTGTATAGGTTGTCTGTGTTTTTTTGTGTGTAAGCACACACCTCTAAGTCACAATTGACTACTAGTAAACGCCTGGACTAGTCCTCCTAGTTTCCTTAGCAAGATTTTGGAAGTGATTTGTTCTTGCCTCTTTCCCAGCCCCGAGAGAGAATGACTGACTCAAAGTTACCTACTGCAGTGTTTCTCAACCTTGACAATTTTAAGGCATGTGGACTTCAACTACCAGAATTCCACAGCCAGGAATGCTGGCTGTGGAATTCTGGGAGTTGAAGTCCACATGCCTTAAAATTGTCAAGGTTGAGAAACACTGACCTATTGGCTTTGTGCCCAAGGTAAGTCTAACGCTCACAGTCTCCCAACCTGTAGCCCAGGGGTAGGCAACCTTGGCTCTTTTATGACTCGTGGCTCAGGGATTCTGGGAGTTGAAGTCCACGAGTCATAAAAGAGCCAAGGTTGCCTACCCCTGCTCTAGCCAGATGCCTTAACCATTCCACCAAACTAGCTTTCACCAAACTTTCTCTACTTACAAGCTCTATCTATATGCTTATTTCTGTTTATTAGGATTTTTTCAAACTTTGAAGTACATTTTTAAAAACAGAACAATGGTCAATGTCACTCAAAAAATCAAACACTTTAGTTCTATAATTTATCCCAGTGGTTCTCAACCTTTTTAATGCCGCGACCCCCAATTCGGTTGTAAGTCGAGGACTACTCAACTGGGGCAGCACCATTTGCAGAATGGGACTTTTGGCGGGCTCAGCAGGGCAGAGACAGCCTGGACAATTCCTATTGGCTTTTGAAAGCCAATAGAATTAGACTCTATTCAAGAGAGTCTATTCTATTGGCTTTCAAAAGCCAATAGAATAAAAGGGAGTAGCATAGCTAAGGAAAAGGGGGAAAAAATGGCGGACTGCGTTGTTTGGCGACCCCCGTGAAATGGTCGTTCGACCCCAAATGGGGTCCCGACCCACAGGTTGAGAACCACTGATTTATCCCAACATTCTTTCAGATGCAACACATCTCTTGTATTATTTGCACCATAGGAATATGTCTGCATGGGTTAGGAGGTGGAAGAAAACACTGATATAAAATACACTACTGCATTTTTCTTACCATTTGAGCTCTTTTAAACAAATATTAATTTATGCTGGAGTAATGTGCTTTTCAAAAATTCTTCATCTTGCAACACTAGATACAGTGATCTTTTGGAAGGGGCTGGCTAGCATAGATACATAGGAAAATCAGAAGAACTATATCTGAAATCAATCTGAAATTTACAGGTGTCTCCTATTAAGTAAACTCCTTTGTCACTCCTATTCTCCAACAACTATGTTATTTGCATTTGAATCATTTACACATTCCTAAGGGACAATATTACCTCTGCAAAGAGGTGATGTTGACATAATAATTGTAATCTGGCTTAGTAATCACAAACCTCTTTGCTCATCCTTTCATGAAAGCAAAAGGGGGCTTCATGAGTAAGCTTACACACATGCTGCCAACTCTCCTGAATTGGCTTTGTCTTGGGTCTGAAAGAGCATACATCAATGTAGGCTGTGTATATAACAGAGTGCTAAAATACTCTTCTCGTGTGTTCATTGAGTACATCAAGGCTTTATACAAATAGCACTTTCCCATATTCTTTGAATTGAATTCTGCCTATCTGATATTTCCCCAGGCAGTTTTATTCATGGAAGATGGTTTGAATAACCTTTGCACTCTCTCTTTTCTTATTATGCATACTAGTCTGTATCTATACCAAGGTGGCCTTGGCACATTTGCTATGTAACATCTATGAAGCAAAGGAATGTAGCAGTACAATGCCATGCAAGCTACATCTGCTGAAATTCCATTGCAGGCACAATTACTACAGTGGATGAATCCTGCTCTCTCTTTTTTTTTTTTTTGAATCAGGTCATGCTATACAAAGGCAATTCAGAAATAAACCTCCGTTTGGATATCAATGACTGACACTTGGAGATTCAGAACTTTTATTATACACATTAAAATTACAACATTATATTACTTTTCGACATAATTGCCATTCAAATTGAGACAATTGTCATAACATTTTACAAGGTTTGAAAATCCTTAGCAGTAGCCGGTCGGCATCAAATCTGGGCTATGGGGAGGTGTGGGGGGGGGGGGTAAGCAAAAACATCCAAATGGAACTGCTTCAAAAGTTCTTGGGTGTGTCTAGCATGTGCAGGTGAGCATTATTGTGAACCAACACCACACTGGAAGTGGTGCCATAGAAAATCCCACCAAATGTGAAGATGCCAAAGGAGTACTGCTGGTGAAGTTCATGGAGTGTGGTTCAACTATCAATTCAGAAATCTACTGTGAAACATTACAAAAACTCAGACGAGCCATGCATAACAAGTGTCGGAGTATGCTGACTTCCGGTGTGGTGTTGGTTCAAGATAATGCTCGTCCGCACACTGCCAGACACACCCAAGAACTTTTGAAGCAGTTCCATTGGGATGTTTTGATCACCCGCCCCCCGTAGCCCAGATTTGGCACCGAGCGACAACTACTAAGGAATTTCAAACCTTGTAAGACATTATGACAAGTGCCTCAATTTGAATGGCGATTATGTCGAAAAGTAATGTAATGTTGTAATTTTCTAACGTGTATAATAAAAGTTCTGTCTCTGTCACTGATAACGGAGATTACAGTCATATAAAAATAAATACACATAATCAGTTATACTTTCCAGACATTTAAAGTCACTCTTTGAAAGGTACAGTTGGCTGGAGTTTACTTCCAAGTAAGTCATTTTAAGATTAACAGCCTAACAGATCTGCAGGTAATCTAAACGATTAGATGGTTTTGTACAAGCCTATTCAATCTTTACATTTCTGGCAAAATACCTGAACGACTGTTCTACAGATTTGTGGCACTCATTATTTACTGCAATGGCATAAACTTTTGAAAGAGATCAGTCTGTTTTGGATTATTAAGGTTGTTTATTAAGGTACATGTGTTTCATTAGGTTTTACTTTGATATCTCTTTCTAATTTTATTCAACTGCCTTAATTATTTGTTGTTTGTTTTATTTTTACCATTTTTCAATTTTTTACTTTACTGGATTTAATAAACTTTCCAATATAAACCACATTGTTATAGTTTTATAAAAAGCAGTATAAATTATACAAAATAATATGGAAAAATACATTATTTTAAAAGTACTTGAAACATATAAACACCGATGCAATGATTTCTCTCACTTTCTTTTAATATTGTGGTCTCGCTGATGTACCCATCCCTGAAAACATGTTTGCAAAAAAAAAAAAAAGGTAGATAGTTAAATTATATCACAATTATAGGTAATTTACATCTAGGCCTTACATTAATTTGGTTGCAAATCTAACCCACATAATGATGTATCTTAGAATTTAAAATTCCTTGAAAAGTAGCAGCTGTTGCTGAGCTGTAAACTACTCATATATTTTCTTTCAACGTTCTACATAACAGTCTATAAAATCAAAATATGGAAATTGCTTTCCTAGTATATGATCAGTATTAAATTCAGCAGCAATTGACTTTACAGCCATAATTGAAAATGCATCCATGCAAGAATCTTAGTGTCAAATGTATACAGCCTCCAATCCATGAATTAAAAACTTTCATTACTTATCATGGCATGGCAATACAAAAACAGTTCTCTTTCAAAGGGGTCCTTATTTTGAAACGATTTTACATGTCACCACATCAGTGCCCATCTGATTTGCATAACCCTTAAACCAGTGACAATTGGTTCTAAGAACTCAATATGCAAGATAAATGCCTTCTTTTGGGTTCATATCTATTATCCAGGTTGCGGGGGGGGGGGAGGAGGGGGAGACAAAACTCTCAGCATCTTGAGATATGCTGGAAAGACATCCCAGAGGTCTCCCCAAAGGGAAGAATTGACAGGCCCCTTTGAGTTGAACTTCAAAGGAAGACACCTTTGGTATTTCCTTCCACTCATACCACCCTGTCCCTTTATGTATTTCAAGAGCCACTTCCAATGCAGCTGGCTAATAAACAAACACAAGCAAGATTGTCTGAACTTCCTAAGATTAACTGACCCACCCACCAACCAAATTGTCTTTCCCTCATCAGTCACAAGAGTGTGATGATAATTCTATAATCAATGCAAACTTCTGCTGTCACATTCATTCTGCTTCTGGGTTACCTATTGCTAAGACTAACTCTGTTGTCTTACCTCTTTGCAGTCAGTCCTTTATATTGTTTTGACGATACTACACAGAACTTCCTGGAACTAAGGGTTAATGGTTTACGGATTTAGGACTGAACCTTGATGAAATCTAAAGGAGAATTTTCACTCCTTTGTACCAAGTCACTTAACCATCTAAGGACATATTAATTCTACAGGTGTATTCAATTAGAAATAAAGCCCTATCATACATATTTATTATTATTATTTATTATTATGGATCATCGCACAGTCAGCCAGATGTTCAGACTGGATTTGGCATTTTGTCTACCTATCGAATCCTTACCCAGGATCTGGAATAGGCAGTTGTGGATGTTTGATGATATTACAGATATCGTCGCAGGATGGAAGCAGTTCCTAGTAAGGCTGCCTTTTGCAATTGACTAATAGTTTATTTGTCAATGCCAATGGTGTTCAAGTGATGCTCCAGTTGTTTTGGGATTGCACCCAAGGCACCTATTACTATTGGTACTACCCTTGCTTGCTTTTGCCACAGTCTTTCTATTTCTATTTGTAGGTCTTTGTATTTTGTTATCTTCTCCAGTTCTTTCTCGTCTATTCTGCTGTCTTCAGGCACTGTCATGTCCACTATCCAGACTTTTTTGTCTTTCTTATCGACAATTGTTAAGTCCGGGGTGTTATGTTGCAGGTGCTTGTCTGTTTGAATTCTGAAGTCCCAGAGCAGTTTAATTTTATCATTTTCTATGACTTTCTCTATTTTATGATCCCACCAGTTTTTGCTCACAGGCAAATGATATTTCTTGCAGATCTTCCAATGCATTATTATTATTATTATTATTATTATTATTATTATTATTATTATTATTATTATATCTACCATAGACTGAAGAGGAACATATTTTAAAATAATATGTTCTTTACTAAAAGGGCACTGGAACAAGTATGTTCTTTTTTAAAAAAGAAAAAAAGCTTTGAAAACATAGATGATTGTCCTATCACGCCAATACTATTATTATTATATTGGATCCTATTTGCAGCAGTTAATTAAAAATAATTAAAAATATAATGATTTTTTTCTCCACTAAAATCTTAAATAGAATATATATGTAACAGTTGTTTCTTTTGTTCTGCTTATCCTACTAGATTTATTTTTATATAGATATAGCTCTCCTGATTTTATAGTACTTTATTTGTCTATTCTGTTTAATAAACAATAACATTTAGAACTGAAGAAAAATATCAGAATTCTATTTTTAGAAGAATGAAGCTATTATAAATGTCTGTACTCTTTATCTCTTTGCTTCGGCTGTTTCATGAGCATACTGCTTTAAATATAATGCAATAATTCTGGGAATGTTCATATTGCACAAAAATATTTGATTTTCCTATTTCTGTTGTGTTGTAACATAAATATTTGTTAAGACTGGTACGTCTGGCAATTTTTCCATTTGTTCCTACAGCTGTAAGAAAGTTTTCTTAAGGTTCAAGATTTTGGTTTTTGATGTTATTTTATCAAACAATGGTAGCAATACACTGATGAATCTCATCGTCAGAACAGGCAACAATGTCCAGTGCAGAAACCTTTATTGATCTTTACACTTCCCCAAATAGGTTATTGCTAAAAATTATTGCACTGATGCTGTGAGAAGCTCATGGGGAACTGTAACACACTGGGAGAAGAGATAGCTTCAAACTTGCTTAAATAAATCCTTGGATTTTAACAGGTTGCCTTCAGATGCTGAGGGTGCTTCATCACTGGAGATTTTTAAGAAGAGACTGGACAGTCACTTATCTGAAATGGTATAGTATCTCCTGCTTGAGCAGGGGGCTGAACTGCAAGACCTCCATGGTCCTCTCCAGCTCTGTTCTGATTCTGATACTGATATGTTAAATGCAGAGTCAGTTTGGTATAATGGTTAAGGCGCCAGGTTAGAAACTGGGAGACTGTGAGTTCCAGTTCCACTTTAGGCACAAACCCACGTGGCTGACCATGGGTCAGTCACTTCTCTCAGCCATAGGAAATAGGCAATGGTAAACCATTTCTATAAATCCTCAGCAGGAAAACTGCAGAGACATGTTCAGGAAGTTTCTGAGAATTGGACATAACTGAGTGGAAGAAAATGCAGACAAGATGGCAGAGAGAGAAAATCTAGATCGCTTGCTTATATGTCTGTAGATAGAGCTTCCTTGTTCTTCTTCCCCCTCTTCCTCTTTCCTTCTGAGTAATTAGATTCACAGAAGTGGGGGGTAAATAAAAGCAAGCCTCTTGGGGCAAAGTTTCTTTATCCAAATACTCTGTGTCTGATGTGCTGGGTCTAGTCTGAAAATCAGAAATTACCAACAAGCTAAACACACATTCTTAAGGAATGCTAACGGAATTATAAAGACAGTCTGTTTTTTTATCAGTTCAGCCTTTGTGTAAATGGGATTACATAGGAAAGTCAGGAAACAAAAGCCTATTTCTATTTATTTAGGTTTCTGGATTAGGACAATTATCAGCTGCATTTGGGGGCACAGTGGTGCCTTATAAAAATTAGGGGTTTGTCAAGATAATACATTATTTTTAAGAAATTATTTTCAGGGATGGATGGATGGATGGGTCTTCAATTGCCAATGATACCTCTTTTAAAAATGACTAGCAATAGTAAAACAACTTCCTATGCTAAATTTATATTCCAGATTTTGTATATGGTATCTCTACCTAGCAGATTCATATTCATTTTCAAAATATATACATGATGCTAAAATAAATATGACAGCTCTGGAAATTTGCAATCTTAGAATTATATATAAAAATAAATTGATTTTCATAGATGATATATCCTGAGATTACCATTATGCAAAATAGGATTTCTATGATCATTTTCTTCATATGATCCATAATATCCAAGTTCAAACTCTTTCCCCCATCTAATAAAAACCACAGATCTACTTTTGTATTCATTACTCAGGACTTTTAGGATGTCAATACATACTCGTGGGATGTGTATGGTCATGGCCCAAAACATAGTGGTGGGGAATGTGGGCACTTTTTAAAGTAATTATTTAAATAATTGTTATGTTCCAGGAAACAGGAGGTGTGGTCTCAGGGGCATTTGGGGGAATTTTCCTCAAAGTGCTTTCAAGGCTGCTCAGATTTTCTCTATCATGGAAAAGCTCTATGAAATTGCTCTAGTTCAGATCACGGTTCCATTCTTTTCATGAAGGGTTGAAAATATGAAAGAGGCAGACTAGGAATTAGCATCCTTTCTCCTGAAGAATCCCTCTGGATTTATGGATAGACATTGATTGTCAAACTCTATTCAAATTGCTCTTCAGAGTGGGGGCCTAACAAAAAGAGAACCCTAACAAACAAGCTAGTTTAATAAACACAATACTTTACCTGATTTATATTTCACAATAAAAATGAAATATGAAATAAACTATCTTTAAGAAGAGACTGGACAGCCATTTGTCCGAAATGGTATAGGGTTTCCTGCCTGAGCAGGAGGTTGGACTAAATGACCTCCAAGGTCCCTTCCAACTTTACTACTATTACTATCTTGAGCGTCTTATAGTAGAGAGTGTCACTATATAATTTTCTCTAGATTGAAAGTATTTAAATAGCCAGCAGCAGGAGTAGTGCGAACATTTTTTAATTCTTCTCAGCATTAGCAGACCACGTGTCTTACCAGCAACATTCAGTACAAATACTGTTTGGTAAATAGCAGCTGCAAAGGAAGAAGAATGATGCCAGGGTACACAGTGGTAAACACTAATTCTCAGTGGTTCACTGTATCTTGGGCCAAGTAAGCTGAGTATAGGTTGAAGAGTCTCTTTTCAAACCTTTGTTCAGATTTTGTTTCTGCTTCTAAGGGGAAAAGATAAATTCTGGATTTTAAGCATCCAATCCATTGACACATTTGCAAACTCTTAAGGGGAAGATAAACCAGGAAAATTTAAATTCTGACAACATATTCAGCAAATAACTATAACTAGCTTGTAACATTTATGTTCTATAGAATTGCAAATGGCATGAATCTACTAAAGCTATCTCTTCCTATATAAAAGAAAGCTAGCACTGTACCTTATTTTCTTCTATCAAACTCTTAAATTAAAATTATTAATACTGGAAAAGTGGAAAATGTACTAAATAGCCTCACAGTGAATAGTTGACAGTGAATAGGAATTGTGCAGGGATAATTTTTCACTCCTGGTTAATTTTCTATCATATTAAAGCAATAGAGTATCATTTTGGTCCTTACTCAGACAGAAGGCACACCTGAAATTTTGAGCCATACTTTTGTCTAACACAGGCAATTCTTGACCTACAACCACAAGTGAGCCTTCTTCCCGTTGGAATGTTTCTGGATTGTTACAACTAGTTGCATTGAATTGTCTGATGCCCAATTTGTAACTGAATCTTTGGACACTAATTAATTTGAGGAAATGCTCAATGAATAGTTAAAATTAATCAAATATATTTAAGTCTGGGCAATCTTAAAAAAATATTTTTTGCATCCAACCTCAGCCTATCCTAGGTGGAAGAGAATAATGGAAGTAGGTTGGGAATAAGGGCACAAACTGTACATAGGTCTTTAAAATAGCAGAGAATTCCTTAAGGTTGAGGAGGTTCACAGGAAGCACTAATTACTAAATATTATTTATGTAACTCCTGAATACAAAAATAAGGCTAACACAGTTGGGTACCTGTTCTGGATTTAGGGCCTATGGAAGCAATTGATTGCAATTGCAACCTGCATGGGATCAAATCAAAGTTTTAAAAAAAACTAATGGTGAAAGATAATCAATCTTTTCCCAAAGAATCCTACAGAGATAAATATACCTGCAGTTATTGTTTTTTAAAGCCCTATTTTCTAAACCTAACAAAATTATTATTTTATCTTAATTTATTTTAATATAATTTTTGCTTTAGACAAACAGAAAACCCTCATTCTAAGGGAATAAACTGCAAACACAGTAAATAAAAAATAATAAAAAAATTAAAAGCTGATTTAACTGAAATTATAGTGATTTAAAACATGAAAGAGGTTTAGAAAACCCTAGACATTTTGAGCAATGGACTGAAATGAATGGTATAGTATTTAACAGAGAAAAATAACCAAAAATAATATGTATTGTGTAATATATAAGAAAATATTCTGGGACATTCCTTTCTTTGATAATTATTGGACAACTGAAATTTGTAGGTTGTCTCTCAGATGTGGAAAAGAGGGGAGAAATTCATTCTCTGACAACTTTTGGGCTTATATTTTCCTTTCCTTGCTCAGTCTTCTGAAGCTCCTGAGTTTCTCAAGAAATATTCTGGGACATGCAGACAACACTGATTCATCCGCACAGGCTGCGCCTATATTCAACAGTGAATGAACACAGGGCAGATAATATGCTGTAGAAAGCACAGCTCCACAACACAGTCCTTTCAGCAGTTTCAAGAAGGCTCCACACCCATTTCTACTACACTCAGGTGACTCCAAGTGGCCTCAACAACTTTCTAAAAGAATGCAAATGACCAGTTGTCTGCAAGTAGTATAAATCCTTCCATTCCCCACCATCTAATCAGACCTGAAGAAGCTTCTTGGATGAGAAGTGAAATGTCTTCAAAGAAAAACAAGAAAGTCCAATTGCCTCTTCAAAAAGCATTTTTGGGACAACCATGACCTGGATGACTGAGAATCTCCATAGACATTTCTCAAGAAATAGTTAAGATTCTTACTGAATGGTGCTAGAACCTTCTGTCCAGAACAAGTAAGGTTTTACTTGTTTGTTAATGATGCTTCAATATTAAATTCCTGATCTCTGGTCTATGCTGAATACTTTGATGATTTCAACATCTTCCTACCTCCAAGGGACAATGTGTCTGGGCTCACATAGATATTTGAGGACAGAATTCAGTATTATCCTTCCCAGAAGTTTACTATCAAAGTCTTTTAATTATAGTTGCAGAATAGATTAGATTGATGACCTCTTTGTAGTTAATTAACATATAATAATTTTAATATGGTCCAAGACTAGCAATAATAGTTATTAAAGCTGATCTGCACACAAATGAGATGCTGCCTAGGGGAAAAAACAGACAAGCAGGAGTCCCTAATTGGCTTAACAGTCAGAGAAGGAAACTTAGAAAAAATCCACCCTAAGGAATCACACAGTTAAAAACGGTGGTGGGAAGTTTGTACCTTGCAAGATTCTGTTAATCTGGCCTTACAACGAAGTATACTTAACTCATCTAGTCATGTTTCCTGTTTGGTTTACCTGAGTGGGTTGACAGATGGCTACCTTCAACTACAGTGTCTGTATAACTTGTTTCTATAGCTAAATGAGAGCCAGGTTTTATCTACTTCCAATACACTCATTTTGGATGCTTCCAGTCAATGGCTAGTTATGGGGAAAACAGATAAGATGGAGGACTACAGTGCTGCATATATTTATAGAATGGATTTTCAGCTCTCAGCTATTTAATTCTTCATTCGGGAAATGTGATTGATATAATTTTCAAAATACATAATGTGCAGGAAATAATTTAATAAAAATCTCATGAAATAATTAACCTGTCTCAATAAACCACAAATTTACAAGTATCTCTGATACACTCATTTATAAATACGCTAGGAGACATAGGACACATCCTTGACATTATTATTTTAAAAAATTTATATAGCTGTCCATATTGTAAAAACAGCGGGCAGAAAACCCCCCAGTAAAAACAGAAATTCATGAATCATAAAATAAAACTATATAAACTGTACAACAACTCATGGAACCCTGAGGCAGCACTATCTTACATATCCATACACCTATCTTGCTGGGCTCCAGGCTTATCCAACTTCAATCCCCCTAGGAAGGCCCAGCTCTTCCCCGTGGGAAGGCTTTTTGGAAGGCAAGGTGTCCCACAAGGCAGGTGGGAGAAGGTATACTTCCTAGGTCACACTAGATGACAATGTTTAAGGGAGGGAACTTGCAGGATGCCCACCTTATCTGATGGGATGAGCATATCCCTCAGGGAGTGGTAATCCTGCAAGTAGCCTAGTTCCATGCCACTGAGTGCTTTAAAAGTGATAATCAGCACCATGAACTGCACCTTGAAAGTACCTGGATGCCAGAGTAACTCATGCAGCAGAGGTGTGAGCAAAACATGGAGCAACCAGAACATGCATTTTTTTTCTTACACAGCCTTTTCACATTATTATTTCACCAAGCATCCTTTTTAATATTTAATGAATAAATGAACAAGTATAATGTTTTTTTTAAAACTCATTGGTTTAATTGGGTTCTCTTTATTTACTTTGAGGACTTTGTGGAGAATAGATTGTATTTTAGATCGTATTTATGCAGAAATTTTAAAAATTCAAAAGGGCTGCCAAACTTTTAATCACCACTGTAATTATCTTCACAAACCTCTATTAACCTATTTCCTGAATTATTGCATTCACCCAGTCTAAATCTTCCTATAATTCCTTGTTCCTCTGTTTTTTTCAGGTTTTGCATTTCAGTCATAAAAAACAGTGCTATATTCATTCCTAATGTTGCATTTAGCATCTATTGCATATTTAGCAATATCCTTTTGGAGCGTCATTGCTACTCCATGCCATCATTTGGTCTCATGCCCTGAATAATACATCATGTTATCGTCTTATTTAAAATAGGCTATTTCAATTTACCAAGTTTACTCATTCCTAAATCAGAACTTCGTATGTTTCATTTCTGGTTTCACAACCTCCTCTTTTCTGAATATAATGCTCAGTTTATGTCATAACTGTATATATTCTTATAAAATGAGGAACATTTTTAAAATACTAAAATCATTAGTGATTAGATAATTTTTGTCTAGCTATAGCATCACCCTCAGATCTACTTAAGAAAATTGAATGTTTCTCCCATAGCAAGAGGATCGCTTGAAGACCTAGGGGCTGTATCAGTTGATAGTCAAATCATCTTAAATTTCAATTATGTCCTTATATTTTTATTTAGAACAATATTAAAGTGGATTCTCACTATTTTATTGATGGTAGAGTTCCTTCTTCCAAATAGGATAGTTTTAATTATGTTTGCAGTCCCATCTATTCTTTTCCCCACATTGTGGATAACTCTTAGCTTCACTTTCCACTTTTGACCTTACCATAAAGAATGATCTACCAGGACCTCCAGCTTAACTAAAGTCTTACTGAGTCTTCCACTGAGGTGGAAATCAAACTACTTTTTAAATATCTTATTACCACATTGTTTCCCCTAGATATTTCTAAAATTTTTGTCACCCCGGGGGTAAAAGCTTGTATACTTTTATACAAGAAAATAAAAAATAACATGCACACAAAGAGAACAGTTATTTAAAGCAGCAACAGGAAAAACAATACCTTAGCAAAAGTTAATTGCAACTTAAGAAAGTATTTCCTTAGTCCAATTATTATAACAGGGCTGAATGCAAGCCAATCTTTCTGTGGAAAGATTTATCTGTACATTATAGGTCAGGGGCTATTACTGCAAAAGTTCACTCTTGGGTAATATTATTGAAAAGCAAGTAATATAAATACAAGTCTAGTTTGGCTATATTGTACGTTCCTTCTAAATGTGGCTTATCTTCAAGTAACACACAAAAGCCTCAGTTGCAAGTGTCGGGTACCATGGGTATTCACATTATGGCAAATAATTTGTGCCTTATTTTCAGCCTATAGTTATTAATATCTGCTAGGAGGTTTAGTATAGAATAGAACAGAACAAAATAGGGCTGGAAGGGACCTTGGAGGTCTTCTAGTCCAGCCCCCCGCTCAAGCAGGAGAACCTATAACATCCCAGACAACTGACTCTCTTCTTAAAAATCTCCAGTGATGGAGCGCCCACGATTTCTGAAGGCAAGCTGTTCCACTGGTTAATTGTCCTCAGTGTTAGGAACTTTCTTCTTAATTCCAGGTTTCTTCTCTCTTTGATTAGTTTCCAACCTTTGTTTCTTTTCCTGCCCTCTGGTGCTTTGGAGAATAATTTGACCCCCTCTTCCTTGTGGTAGCCTCCCAAGTACTGGAATACTGCTATCACATTACCCCTATTTCTTCTTTTCTTTAGACTAGCCAAACCCAAGTCCTGCAGCTGTTCTTCATATGTTTTGGTCTCCAGGCCTTGGATCACCTTAATTGCTTTTCTCTGAACTTTTTCCAAGGTCTCAACATCTTTTTTGTAGTATGATGACCAAAACTGGTTGCAGTATTTACCTTCAGTTATCATTTAAAGTTAGATTTCATATAAAATGTACAATATAGAGGAATGAACTTTTGTTCCTCATTATTGCTGCAGTTAGAGTGATGGGAAAATGCTAATTTTTTTTCAGTTTCAGCTTTCCTATTATCAAAGTAAGTACTCATGCAATGAAATCCTTCGAATTTAAAACTGAACATTTGGATATTCACCTTACTAAAAGCAATAAAGCATGGTATACAACATTTCTACAGTTCAGCATGTTAGGTTCACATTTATTAAACGCAATTGTTTTTGACATGCCAATGAAACAGCTATTAATAACCTGCATTTTTATGTGATCAACCCTCCCCCCCCTCCAGTTTTGTGTGCACTTTCTATATACACATCTTTGGAATTTTAGAGCCTATTTCTGTTGAATTCAACCTATAGAAGACTAATGCTGGGCTGCACAATGAGATCAATAGAAACAAAAACATACTGCAAATAGTTACAGACAATACACTATGGTAATTTGAACTAAAAAAAAAAAACCCTGAAAGATGCCTCCTGTAGTGTGAACAGTTTCAAAACATTCTTGCTTTTTAATGTTATTAGCATAAATCAATCACCGTTGAGTAAAATTGCAAACATCTAAAGGCAGAAAATGTTAAGAGGTCAGCCATTCACAAACGTGAATAACTGGGCAAATAATCCCATTGACTTCCTCACAAATTCTTCTAAAAGGTGGTCTTCTAACGTGACTTATAGTGAGTTCAGTTGACACACAAAATATCACCCCAAGGTCTTCCAGATGCTAATCCAAAGAATCCATATTAATCAATCAATCAAACTATCATGCCAGACAATAGGCCTCTTCCAATGAGGTGAGGTCATTGGCTTACTTTATGCAGAACTAGTTTAAGCAGAACTCATTTCTATCCTCTAAACACAGAGCTGGACGTTGCAGACTAACAAAAGAAATTGGTCTGTACCTTTTTTTTTTTTTTGCAGACCCTTCTTTCATAGAAAAAGCCAGTATTTTAAAAGAATACTTATATGAAAGGAAGAATCATTAATTCCAGGTAGACTTTCAATTTCAGACAAATACGTTTTGGGATATTGGTAAACATGCAACAGTTTTCAAAGGAATAAGAGTGTTAGTCTTTTGCAACGAAAACAGAGACTCTTGTGGCATATTAGAAATGTAGAATGTTATTATGACATAAGCTTTCATGGACAGCAGTCCTCTTAAGATATAATGAAATTACATTTGAAGTACAGTACGCTTCAGCACATATTAAGTGCACTCTACTTCAACACATACAAAGCTTTTCTTTCTCTCTAGTTGATACTTTAGTCAGGAGATGCATAAAGTACTCACTACAACATACACTGTGATAAAAGAACAAATGCCTGAATTCTCAAATAGTGCTAACAAAACAGGCATTTCATGTAACTACTGATAATCATCTTTATCACATTTTCTCAAATTATCCACAATCATCAGTTCCCTCCACGATAATATCAGTCTGAAATAATGTGTTTAATGACAGTTGGCTTATGGTCTTACATATCTGTCTTCTTTCTCTTCATTGTGAATAACCTCTCCAAAACTGCAAATAACGTTGATAAATGTTTAAAACATGTAGTAGATCAGTGTTTCTGGCCATTAGGTTCAGCATTTTGGAAATTCAAGATTTACACTGCCTCCTAGAGGACAGTTGGTAATCAAAGCTAGAAAAACAAAATGCTAATCTGATTTACATTTAATAAAACTTAATACAGTAGTTTTGTTTTAAGAAAGACAATAACTTTCCATTGAAAAGTACCTCAAAGTAGGAATTTAAAAACCCTAAAGAAAAAAAATTACTGTAGATAGAAGAATTAATAGTTTTTGGCTAAGAAGACAGCTTTGTGGCTTCTCCTATATTTTTTCATAAAAGTCCATTGTACTATTTTCTAAAAGATAGATAGATAGGTAGGTAGGTAGGTAGGTAGGTAGGTAGGTAGGTAGGTAGGTAGGTAGATAGATAGATAGATAGATAGATAGATAGATAGATAGATAGATAGATAGATAGATAGATAGATAGATAGATAGAAAATGAGAGAGATAAATAGATAGAAAGATATAGGAAAATTTATATGGCTTTCCAACTCACTCTCTGTGACTCTGAGTGGCTTACAAAAATAAAAACCCAATATAAAAACAATAAAAAGCAGTAACTCTCACCCACATACACATACATATTGAAGGCATTTGCAGCCTACATAGAAACATTATGTTATGATATCTTTAACCCCATCAAACATCTGCCTAGCTTAGGTCCTTGGGAAGGATTCAATAGGTGGATAAAAATGCTGGATCCAATCTAAAAAACTGGCTGACTGTGACCAACTGCAATAATAATAATTGTTAACTTATATGCCACCTGACTCTCAATAATTCTGTGTCTCTTTAAAAGAACATGTATAACGATGTAATTGCTATTACTATATGTGTTTCAGTATATTTCATTTTCACATGTCCATTTATTGAAAATAACTAATTAATAAGCTACCTTATTCTCTTTGTCATAGCTCGGACTCAGCTCTTAAATGTGAATATTTCTAATTTGTGTGGTTCAAAAGATCATAGGTCTCAATCTCAAAAATTTATAGCTGTCTTACTGTAATGAATCCTGAAATGAAGCATATTATTTTATTAGATTTTTATCCTATTATTTTTTTGTAGTATTTTATTAATTTTCTAATTTTACATTTAAGTATTTAAAAAGTAGCATGGTGGTTGGGTTAATAGATAATTCAATAGCATACAAAAATCTTTAGTACAAATCTTCAGGTACCACATCAAATATTTCCTCTCTTTTTCCCTTAATATCTACTGTCTCATATTTGAACTAATACAGTTCATTATATCAATTGAGTAAAAATAGCATCACTACATTTACTGTATCAATAAATTTTTAGCTTATACATATCCTAGTTGCTTTTACGTTCAATCTTTATAGACAATCAATGTCCTGTTATTAGTTTTTCCCAATTTTTAGTTTCCCATCAATATTTAAATTTAACATTTGATATTTATAATTTCCAAGTTTTAGTAACCAAAGTTTCCTTTATCTCAATTCATAACAAAGTCTAATATTCAAGATGCACATGTTATCTATTTAAGTATATTTCCCATCATCTTGCATCATCTAGTTAATAATACAATATAACATCCTTATTTTCAACTAATTTCCAAATGTCTTAAATTTAATGACCAAAATTTCCCTTATTTCAACATCAAATACTTCCTCTCTTTTTCCCTTAATATCTACTCTCATATTTAAGCTAATACAGTTCTTATTATATCAACTAAGTAAAAACATGCTTATTACATTTATCAATACATTTTTAGCTTATACATATCTTAATTACTTTTACATTCAGTCTTTATAGAAAATCAATATTGTATTTATTTGTTTTCCCCAATTTTTAATTTCCCATCAATATGCAAATTTAACTTTTAGTATTTATACTTACAAATTTTAAGTGACCAAAGTGTTCTTTATCTCAATTCATAACAAAATCTAGCATTCAAAATATATATCTTGTCTATTTGAGTATATTCTATTTTAATTAGTAATATAAAATCCTCTCTAATAAATCAAAAGGCTAATTTTGTTCAGCCTTATTCTAGCTTTCTTCCTTTGCCAGCTCGCCTTCCATGTCAGTGCTTTTAAGTCATCAAATAGATCTCCCTCTGTTGTTATATATATTATTTGAAATAAGAGAGACCATCTAGTCACCATTTTTTGGGAAGGGCTAACGAATCGTCTCTCTATTATTCCAAATCCCCATAGTTGTCCTGATATGTTTGTCTTCCCTTCGGTCTGTTCTTGCTCCTCAAATTTCTTCTGATTTATATAGAAAGTCTTTTCCATTTTCAGTGTTGTCAGTCCCTTTTCTGGATATTCCATTGACTATATTTGTTGGTCAGTTGAATTCTCTATCATAGTATTTAATTGTTCCACTTCTAGTGTTATCTTCTGCGTAGGTGATTCTTTAATGGTGGTCAAAATTTGGGTTCATATATCTAGGCTGACATCTTGTTCTTTTCTGTAGCATCTTATTTCATCACAAGCTGAAAGAATGGTTTCATGTATTGCTTTCAACATAAAAAGAATCTGCTCCTGGTCTTCATCCATATTCTCTTGATGGTGTGTCAGAGAATGAAAATAATTTTATAACTGGTTATAGGACACAGCTGAGCATCTCATAGCTGGTATTTGTCAAGGTTGAAAAAGTCTTATCTATAATCTGGGCTTCAAGCCAAGTCTCCTTTAGACAATAATAAGTTGTAATATCACACTTGGCCACAAGATGTCACCAAGGTCGTTTAAGGTTTTTTAAGTCCAAAATTTTTATAATCCTTTTTTAATATAAATAAAAAAGAAATTTTATTTCTTTTTTGTAAATAAAAACCAAAGTCTTCTGTAAAGATAAGAAATCTTTTGGTTCCCAAATTTTAGAAGCATATAAATCCAGTTAGATTAAGATTATTCTTTCAGTGTTTTAACTCCCCTGGATAGTCAGTCACCGCTATTCTTAGAGGGTGGGATATAAGTTCCCTTCTCTCTCACGGGGGGGGGGGGAGATGCTTTAGGCAGCTTTTACAGGAAAAGAAAATACTTGGGATTGAAGAGAGGTTCAGATCTCACCCAGTCTTATCCGCACTGCTTTAGAAGTGCCTGGTGGTAAGTTTAACTTCGGCTGTCTGCAGCCTAGTGATGAGCCATATTTCTATGGGTTGTCTTTCATCTGCCAGTTTGGAGGGCTGCCCCGGATTGAGTGGAAGGGGTACCGCCCTCCCATGATCAAGCGGGGGTCCTCTCCTTGCTTGTCGCCCCTACAGGGTGACTCTTGACCCTTTCCAGGGTCCCCCAGTGGAGCGAAACGGAACACAGAAGACGGAGCTCACCTTCCAGGGTCCATAGCGGCTGCAATGGCAAACCAGAAATCTATCCTATTATTTTTTAAGTAACTCAAGGAGGCCAATATACCTGATACTTCTATTCTCCCCATAACAACATTGTGAAGTGGGTTGGGTTGAGACAGAATGACCGGGCCAAGATTACCCAGCCAGCTTTCATGCCCAAGGCTGGATTAGAATTCCCAGTTTCTAGGCCTCCACCTTAATCACTACTCCATATTGGCTCTCATTTGCTTACCTTTTATCAAAAGGTAGTACCAGCTGCTAGAACTTCCTTAATTCTTTTATTTCAAAGACCCAGAAAAGCCATTGTAATTTGCTAAAAGGTGTGCAACAAGTTAGTTTCAAACCAATTAGCTACTGGACTTTCTTATTCAGATATACTTGACCTGGTTTCCCAAACTATTTTAAATTATCCGTTTTCTGATACATATGCTTAAAAAGTGAACCCAGCTCTACAATTTGCAACTGAGTAATTACCTAATTTCTAGAAGTGAAAAACGGTGAAATCCAATTGCCAGCCTCAGGCTTATAGCCAGTTAAATTGTAGCCTGAAAATAATATACTTGCTAAATGTTTGCATACTTAAACATCATCATCAAAACATTATATTTATCTATAATTAGATTTGCAATATTTTTCCATCAACTTGCTTCCGATGTTACCAGTTTATAATAGTTTGAGAACAAAAATTAAATGAAAGGCAGAGCAATTAAAAGCAGCAATTCTTTCCTTTATAAGCACGTCTATGTGTGCTTTACCTTGAGCTCAGAACTGGACAAACTTTTTATTGCTAGGTTATGAAAAAGTGAGATTGATGGCAGGAATATCCACACAGCAGACACCGTCTGCAGAAGAAATGCTGGGGAACCATTGCAGCCATCAGTTTAATGAAAGCTGTTAAGATCACCTCAATCAAAATGGCTGCCCTGGGCCGACTTCTTAGGGTTGTGCACAGGTGTTCTCAGCCAAAAACATAATGAAGGATATTACATTAAGAACAAGGCACAGATGTGCATTCTGTCTGAACCCAAGGTGCCGCTTATTGCCAAGCGCTTCACTCCTTGAGTATGGCCCTAGTCTGCCTATCAATATGCAGTTCCAGCTCACTGAACTTAAGCACAGCCTTCTGCTTGCAATGAGTAATACAGTCAGCTAAGAGAAAGAAACAAAAGGAAGGTGGGGTGTCTCACAAAGCAAAGCAAAACAATATGGATTAAGCTAGAGTGTGTTTTTTTTAATCTAGTACTGTGTCTTGTGGGATGTACAGAAAAAAACCTGATCAGCCTAAAATCCCCTCTATTATATTTATTCTTCATCTGCAAAGTGAGGCTCAGTCAAGAAAGCTATTTTTTCTGATTTCAGCCATGCTTGCTTTTTAATACAGACTCGTGTATACGTTCTGGACCTCATGCATACGTATGGCAGTCATAATTACATAACTATTTGAAATCCTGCAAGTCTTTGAAATTTACTAGCTCTTCTTTTAAATGGCAAAAATTGAAGCAAAATCAATCTCAGTTTGTCACTGTAGTGCTGTGGAAAACCATATCTGGCGCCTTTTGAAATTAATGATCAGAAGCTTTAAAGAGCTAGCCTATGAGAACACATAAAAACTCAGTGGAGTTTTGATTGACCACGATGGCTGCCATCTTGACTTTATTTTATCGCACCCTGCAGACACCCTGAATTGTGATGATTCATCTTTGCAGCATTTGACCATATGTAAGCAAAGGGCTTGTCTTGGACAGCACATGGTTTACAACATGCTCAGATGCATCCACTAAGTTCTTTATTTTGTTTCCTGAGAGGTAAGTTGATACCTAACTAACTTGTAACTTGGCCATCAGCTGTCCCATCATATGATCTGTCTATCCTTATCCTAGGTCATCATGATGCAAACTGCAAGATGAGTTAATGCTGTGCTTCCTTTCTTCCTCTGTCCTTCCTATTTGTCATCCTGTGTCATGTACACATAGTCCTCGACTTACAGCTTTTCATTTTATTTAGTGATCACTCAAAGTTACAACAGCATGAAAAAGTGACTCATGATCATTTTTCACACTTACAACTGTTGCAGCATCTCTGTGGCCAAATTCGAACACTTGGCAAATGGCATGTATATATGACGGTTCCGAGGTCATGTGACTATCTCTTGTGACCTTCCCCAGAGTGGGGAACAACTGTGTTACTAACTTAGCAACTACAGCAATTCACTTAACAACTGTGGCAAAAAAGGTTGTAAAATGGAGCAAAACTCACTTTACTACTGCCTTGCTTAGCAATGGAAATTTTGGGCTCAATTATGGTCGTACGCTGAGGACCACATTCACCACTTTTCACCGCTTCTGGAGGCCGGTTGTTCCATTGGTTAATTGTTCTCACTGTCAGTAAGTTTCTCCTTAGTTCTAGGTTGCTTCTCTCCTTGATTAGTTTCCATCCATTGCTTCTTGTCCTGCCTTCAGGTGCTTTGGAGAATAGCTTGACTCCCTCTTCTTTGTGGCAGCCCCTGAGATATTGGAATACTGCTATCATGTCCCCCCTCATCCTTCTCTTTGTTAAACTAGACATACCCAATTCCAGCAACCGTTCCTTTTTATGTTTTAGCCTCCAGTCCCCTAATCATCTTTGTTACTCTTCTCTGTACTCTTTCTAGAGTCTCAGCATCTTTTTTACATTGTGGTGACCAAAACTGGATGCAGTATTCCAAGTGTGGCCTTACCAAGGCATTGTAAAGTGGTATTAATACTTCACGTGATCTTGATTCTATCCCTCTGTTAATGCAGCCTAGCACTGTGTTGGCCTTTTTGGCAGTTGCAGCACACTGCTGGCTCATATTTAAATGATTGTCCACTAGGACTCCAAGATCCCTCTCACAGTTACTACTATTGAGCAAGGTACCCCCCTATACTATACCTGTACATTTGTTTTTTCTTGCCTAAATGTAGAATCTTACTGTTTTCACCATTGAATTTTATTTTGTAAGATAGTATCTTATATGTATCTTATATTTGAAGCCAAAAAGCAATGAAAAAAAATAATAATCATAAAAGGAAATGGCATATGATCTTTAAAACATTTGTTCCTAATGTTGCAATTATTTATTAAGCAATTTAATAAAATAACAAGACTCCAGTTATTGGAAAAACAACTGAGTATGGAATTGAGAAATTCTATTTTCCTTGAGGTTCCTATAAATTTTATACTCCTAGTTGTTGTTTTTTTAAAAAGCTTCAGATACTTTATAGGCATGTGTATACACACACACAGAAACACACAGAGCCACACACAAAGACACAGACACCAGCCCTTTGAGATATACATGAATAATCTATGAGGCTTATAATTAAATACACACTCATCTGTCAAAACAAAGCATGTAGTGCCAAATTATTAAAAAAATTATTCAGGCAGAGTTAGCTTTTTTCCCTTGTTTTCCTATGAGGCATATGTGAAATTTTGATATACATTGATCACTCCTTTCTATCAAAAGCTTTCACATTTCAAATAATCAGTATGTCTCTTTTCCTTTTAAAATTCTTATCACATGTCCATTAACCTTTTTGCATAAATTAGAGCGACAATATTTCCAAATGCTGAAAGTGGACTATATTAATGTGTAAAAATTAAACATTTATAAATATTAATCCTAACACTCAAGTACTCACATGAGTACAATTAGGATTGCCACATCTGACTGAAAAAAATCTGGAAGACCAATAGATGGCAATAACTGAAAACTCTAATAGTCATATGGATTCTTGCAGTCCAGATATTCATTTTTATATGGCTGCCTAATTCATAAATTATGACTCTGGGCAGCTAACAATATATTAAAAACTACTGAACAGGAAATAATTAAAACAAAGATAAAAACAACAAAAAATAATACATCCAATGCCAACCACTATAATTTCATAAGCATTATGAATGCATTCATCTAATTACCCTGGTTTAATGTCAGACTGAAGAGCCAAGTTTTCAAAGCCTTATGGAAAGTCAGGGCCATAAACATTTTTGGAGGGAGGAAAGTGATGTTCAATAGGGCAGGCACACCTCTGGGTTTTATCAAAGAACATTGCTTCATAGAGGAGACTTGAACATGTTCAAGCTGTTGGATCTTCTGATATTGGGAAACCCCATAAATAACTCAGATGTTGCCATGAAAGATTTATAGGTGGTAGCTAGTACCTTGAATTGCACTTGGAAGCATACTGGGAAGCGGAACATCTTACTTAGTAGTTACATAGCATTACACAGGCAAACTACACAAAACGCTGCATTTGGGATTAGCTGTAGTGTCTAAATGGTTTTTAAGGGCAGCCCATGTAAAGCACATTGCAAAAGTCCAAATGGAAAATGGCCAAGGCATGAGTGACTGTGAGCAGGTCTTTCCAATCCAGAAACAGGCACATTTGGCATACAAGACTGATTTGTGCAAAAGATGGTTGCCACTTGCTATTTTGAGTGGGAGCTGAGAATCCAAAGAGCTTCCAAATTGGGAGTGCTATCCTATTTAGAACTAAAGATGAAAAACTCCCAGATCTGGGAAACCTTAAAACTCACAGCTATTCAGTCTTGTTAGACTTAAATTGAAGTCTGTTCATCCCCACAGCCTCCAGGCACAAAATTAACTTTGACAGCATCATTTGATCAGACTGAGTCAGGGATTTATGCCAGTATACTGTTGGTACTTAATATCATGCTGACTGATGACCTCACCCACTGATTTTATGTAGAAAATAAATAGGAGTGGAGAGAGCAAAGTCTGGAGGTCCTGCATAAATCAGGAATCTAGGGCTAGATTTTTACTCTCTACGCATTGACTGGAATCATCCCTGGAAGTAGGAAGACAACCACCACAACAACATATCCTCCACTTCCAATTTCCAAAAGCCAATCCAGAAGGATACTATGATCAATAGTATTGGAAGCTGCTGAGAGATTAAGGTGGACCAGCATAGATATACCACCTCCATCCTAGTTCCATGACAGATCACCAGCTAATGCAAATCAAGGCTACCTCTGTACTGTATCCAAGTCTAAAACTCAATTGAAAACAATCAATATAACCAGTTCCTCCAGAGTCCTTTCTATAATCCAATCACTTTCACATAGCCTTCCTTAAAACAGAAGGCTGGTGATGGGATGAAAATGGAGCTCCTCAGAAAACCAAGAAGCACTCTAGAATCTACTAGAAGTGAGAGAACATATGGAACTAATTTGATCCAAAGCCAATGACATCTGCTCATTTCCAGCATCAACTAAGGCTTTAGAGATGAACAGTACAATAGGAAAAAACCCAAGCATTCTCTGAAAGCTGTTTGCCTTCTTCAGGTGTTTGGGATAGATAAATTTAATATATCATGTCTCAAGTCCCTGCAAGAGAGAGTAGCATCAGCTAACCAAAAACAACCAGGGAGTGATCTGACCAAAATAAAGAACAGATATTTAACATCCTTGACTTTCATATCATGTTTCAGCTGACCTGAGACAAAAAACAAAAACAAAAAACAAACACATGTTCTTCAGCATACATCAGAAGTTGAATCTGGGTTGGGTCAATGTTTACCACGAACTCCTGAACTGTTCTGACAATGCCACCCTAAGGAAAATTAAAATTCTCAGTTGCTATCAGTTCAGCCATCACTCAGCAAAAAGCAGTACTGATAGGATTGCCACTGCACAGCATGGAGTTAGCACCACAGCAATAAATCCAACTGCTCCCTAGGGCTGAAGTTCAAGCATAAAGTCTCATATCCATTTTTTTTCTGGCACAGAGGCCCTGAAAGCCTTTAAGGCTTTCTAGATGACAATTGCCACCTATTTTTTCAGCCCTTCAACTGCAGCTGATGCCAAATGCAAAAAGCAGGAGGGCACATCTCTGAGAGAAGGACATCTTCAGAGTCAAACAAATCTTGTTTATGCATGCCAGGTTTATCCATTATCAAACCACAGATGAGGATGCTTTTATTGCATACCAAACTGAACACAGTTGCTGGAGCTCAGGGCCTCCTAGAATCCTGTGGGTCAGTGTTGAAACTGAATTCTGAGGACTAGCTGATGGGACAAAATTAAGTCACTGGGCCCCTGAACGGCCGATCCTCAGATTCCCATCATATCTCCCAAAACTGTGTTGAGATAACACAGTTATTTTAAACTGCTGTGGACTGGAGGAAATGTGGGTATCATCATGACAAGATCACATAAAAAAAATGGTTATCAGTACATGATGCTAGGACAGTGGTTCTCAACCTTTTTAATGCCCCAACCGGTCGTAAGTCAAGGACTACTCAACCGGTCGTAAGTCGAGGACTACTCAACTGGTGCAGCACCGTTTGCAGAATGGGACTTTTGGCGGGCTCAGCAGGGCAGAGACAGCCTAGGCAATTCCTATTGGCTTTTGAAAGCCAATAGAATTAGACTCTATTCAAGAGAGTCTATTCTATTGGCTTTCAAAAGCCAATAGAATAAAAGGGAGTAGCACAGCTAAGGAAAAGGGGGAAAAAATGGCGGACTGCGTTGTTTGGCGACCCCCGTGAAATGGTCGTTCGACCCACAGATTGAGAAATACTATGCTAGGAGGATGAGCCATAAGATTGCAATCGGAAATAGAATTATAGCATCAGCAAGTCCCACTGAACTAAGCAAGACTTACTTTGGATCGAAACTTATCAGCTGAGTAAATTATGCATAGCATATCCCATTAGGCTCCCTGTCCAGAGAACTGATATAAAATCACGTGCGTGGATATTTTGTTTATTTATTTTATATCCTGCCTTCATTTTGTACAATTCAAGGCAGTGTCAATAATTCTCCCTCCTATTTTCTCCATCAACAAGTTGTGTGGTAAGTTAGCCCAAGAGAGAATGACTGGCCTGAAATGTCCCAGTCAGCTTCTGTGTCCAAGAGAAGGATAAGGCACTCAAGACTCTAGTCTAGCTGCTTAACTGTTACACCAAATTTGGTCTCTTATTTGTGAAGAGCAAAATCTTTTGTTGCAAAGCCCACCATGAGAATATGCCTCTAAAGCAAATAATCAATGTTCACCATTAAGAGATTTTGACCTCTTTTTCTAGACTAACCAATTATTTTCTTGTTCTATATATAATTATGAGCTCGTATATAGTATACCTGGATATCTAAATATTCCTTAAAAGAATGAGATTAAGACTTTCTTCTCTAAGCCCCAAAATATAAAATAGAATAAAAAAGCCTATTTGCCAGATTTCACATTATTGCTGTTGTAGAAGTCACATAAGAATATTACTGCTGTAATTACATCAATCAAATTTTATATAGCTGCCCATCTCACCTAAGGTGACTCTGGGAGGCAAACAAGAAATAGTAAGAACAATAAATAAAAAATATACAACATAAACATTAATAAATACCATAAAATACAAATCACAGGAGAGGGAGGATAAAAATAGCCACCCCAACAATGGAGCCATCTGAGCAGATCCCTGGTTGCCTGGGAGCACCAGGCCTAACAACGTAGGCAAGACTTGAGGGCTTTTTGGAATACTGAAATTTTGGAAGAAAGACTATTCCCTAAGATGGTACTGTGCCAGATATCAGTATAATGCATACAGCATTTAAAATGATTAGCCAACTTGCATCCATCAACATACTAAACATTACAAAATGCCACAAGATTAAGGAGGAAGTATTTTTCACATTATTTTTTGTGCAGCTTCTCTATATTCAATTTTAAATGCCATCATAAAACTATCTCAGGACAGGCCTAATATATCATGAAAAATATCACAGATGAAGGCTACTGATTTATATGCAGCGATGGTGACAGCAGAAGAGAGAAAAGACAAAGTACCTGGTTTTGGCAGGTTCCTCAATTTCATGTTTTCATCAGGAATTTTGTAATGCTTTTCTACACATTATTGGGAGGATTTTGTTTGCTGAAGTTTGTAATTTATTGTGTGATACAGAGTTATGGCTTTGAGAAGACATGGTTAATAGGTTTAGCTCTGTGAAGGTGAAGCAAAGTAATCGTAGATCACAAAGATTCTAAATCCATTCAAAATATTTTTTAGTATTTTCTTCTGTGATATTAGGCAGCTATTTCTCTTTAGACAATTCCCAGGGGATAATTCAGATCCATCCAGGATGAAAAAATATGGAAGAAATATCTCTAGGTTTCCCTCAACACTCTGAATCACTGCCTATCTGATATCTCCATTTCTTCTTTCCCAAAGCAATATATGATCATGACTAATCCTTTTACCACCATGAAGGCAAATCACAGAGAAGGAAGGTACCTTAAAAATCACTTTTCTACACCTTAACCTAATGGATGATTGGCAGTAAAGGATACTAGCATATTTAATGAGAAACCTTCTGGACTTCCAGAAATATTCTGATCTCTGTCAAATAGTTTTTACATTAGAGGATGATCAATGAAATTATTCACCTATTATCCACCTATTATTATCTATTATCCAACTATTGATTATAGTGTTATCATGGAGAAAAATCCTGTTCCATTTTTGTGCACGATCATCTTCAGATATTTGAGGAGAGCTCAGCTCTCATGTCTCCCTTGATCTTCTGTGCTTGTTCAGCCTAATATCTAACTTCCTCCATCATGCCCTAATCTTATACTATTGTAAGTCATTTGGTCTAAATTTTCAAGAGCAATTTTCCAAAGTCCTCACAGTGTCTCCAATGCTTCATGCTATCTTGATTTAATATTATCTTTCAGCCATTTTTTGTCAGCAATACTTTTCTTAATTAATTATCGTAATTTCAATTTAGTTCTGGACATTTTGGACCTTTGAATACCCATTCTCTTGGGCTGGTTAATGGTTGCAATAAAGTTAAGTAACTTTCCCAACTGTTTCTCGTTGGATTTGGTTTCCATATTTAACATTCAACAAGAAACTATTTTTCTCATAAGACATGGAAAAAGGGTATATTAATAAGAAAATGTTATTAATATAAAATGTATTGTGCAATTTGAAGTTATATGTGTTTCCTGAAATGTAGAAAAACGTTTTCCAGGGTTTATATATCACTGCTGCTGTATAATCTGTACCCATAGGATTAAAAAGGACAACAAAACTGCTTGTACATTGGCTTCATTTTCCTTTGTATAAGACAATCCTATGCGGTTTATCCTACCATTTAGCTTTAAATATGTTTCTCTACATGCAGAGGAAGTCAATCTGTGCAGGTGTTATAACACTACCCTGAAGGATAAACCAGTGAGTTGTACGGGGTTCTGTAAAATAATGTAAGAAGACATCCCTGCAGTGGTGGGATTCAAATATGTGAACAACCGGTTCTCTGTGTGGATGCCACTTCCAGAAGTCTGTTCTGGGCCTGGGCAACAAAAAATTAGCTACTGGTTCTGCCAAACTGGTGTGAACCGGCTGAATCCTACCACTGCATCCCTGTCTTTGTGACAGCAGTGACTGAGTCTATGACTCTAGCCTGATAAAAATGTGTTCTGGGGTAAATAGATTCGAATGGGAGGGAGCCTTCAGTATCTGATCTTTTACATTTGGAAAATCTTCAGTTGACTGATACATAAGAAGCAGTAGTATAATTCTTATTTTGTTGTTGTTAATTGCGAGGTTATATCCTACCCATCGTGACCCCATAGACAACGTTCCTCCAGGCCTTCCTGTCCTCTACCATCTTCTGGAGTCCATTTAAGCTCACATCTATTGCTTCAGTGACTCCATCTAGCCACCTCATTCTCTGTCGTCTCCTTCTTCTATTGCCCTCAATTTTTCTCAGCATTAGGCTCTTCTCCAGTGAGTCCTTCCTTCTCATTAGGTGGCCAAAGTACTTGAGTTTCAACTTCAGGATCTGGCCTTCTAAAGAGCAGTCAGGGTTGATCTCCTCTAGGACTGACCGGTTTGATCACCTTGCAGTCCAGGGGACTCACAGGAGTCTTCTCCAGCACCATAGTTCAAAGGCCTCAATTCTTTTGTGCTCAGCCTTTTTTATGGTCCAAACTTGCACAGCCATACATTGCAACTGGGAAAACTATGCCCTTGACTATACGTACTTTCTAATTCTTATAATAACAGCAAAAGAAACTAATTCCCACTGGATGAATAAGATGGTCTTTCCATGACAAACAGCTTCATTTATATTAATGCTACAGGGGAAAAAATGACTTAATTGTAGTTCAAGATCTCATCTAATAAGCAAATTTTAAACAGCTGAAAAAGAAAGTAAATTTCTGCCAATCTGTCAAGATACAAATTAAGAAAATTACCTTAGAACATAAATTATGCTGATCAGTAATTAGGCCATGAAAATGATATTTACAGATTTGCACTTATTTTGGCTTTAACCCTAAAACTGAACTAAGACACTTGGAATAGAGTTTGAAAATGCAGTGTTAGCACTTTTAATTTCCATTTCATTAACACAGCATCTTCATTAAATTAAAGGTCTCTTAAAAAGCAGTCCATTCTCAACTTTTACCACCAAGAGTTATAGATGCAATTTTTGAGGTGCCTTTTTAAGAGAAAGCTGTTGTTTTAAGAATTAGACCATCTGAAGCTACAACTGAAAATAGAATGTAGGTTTGGGAAAAAAGACCAGGACTCAAAATACATACTTTATTCTCTAATTTCTTAGGGTGTTCTGAGATTTATCCCATATCAGATAAATAAATCAATACTTCAGTATACTTAGTAGAAAAAAATTCCTGTTTTAAATGTTTGAAATAATGGTGGTGAAATATGATAATCCAAGATGAAATACAAAGTCAACAGATATGAAAATCTCAGGAAATATTAGTAATTAGTAATAGTAGTAAAGTTGGAAGGGACCTTGGAGGTCATCTAGTCCAACCCCCTGCTCAGGCAGGAAATCCTACACCATTTCGGACAAATGGCTGTCCAGTCTCTTCTTAAAAACTTCCAGTGTTGGAGCATTTACTGCTTCTGGAGGGAGGCTGTTCCACTGATTAATTGTTCTCACTGTCAGGAAGTTCTCCTTAGTTCTAGGTTGCTTCTCTCCTTGATTAGTTTCCACCCGTTGCTTCTTGTCCTGCCTTCAGGTGCTTTGGAAAATAGCTTAATTCCCTCTTCTTTATGGCAGCCCCTGAGATATTGGAATACTGCTATCATGTCCCCCCTTGTCCTTCTCTTCGTTAAACTAGACATACCCAATTCTAGCAACCGTTCCTTATATGTTTTAGCCTCCAGTCCCCTAATCATCTTTGTTGCTCTTCTCTGTACTCTTTCTAGAATCTCAACATCTTTTTAACATCGTGGTGACCAAAACTGGATGCAGTATTCCAAGTGTGGCCTTACCATATATAGTGTAAGATTGAGGGAATTTTTTTTTTCTGATTTAAAAAATCTTAGCATTGAAGGAAGAAAATTTTCTTTCAGTAGACAGAATTGTTTATACCAGAAATTAAATACCATGACATGTAACATTTCCAGATAGCATTTGTAAGAATTTTCTATTAAATATAAAAAAATGTATTTTATGGCCACAACTTTATCAATTCACCAAATTTTACAGGATGTTGGTTTTGCTGAAATCCCATAAATTTTAAATGAGAATGTCAGAACCTTGTGAGAATTCTACTATTTTTAAAAGTATTCATATTACTAAAATGATTATGGGTACATACTATTAAAACTCTTGTTGCCATGACCTTTAACTGGGTGAAACAGAGCCTCATAGGGCAACACATTTTGAACCAAAGGCATTTCAAATAATTAACTTACACAATGTGTCCAAAATCCAGGACCCTTGATTTCTGAGGGAATGAAATTTGGGAAAGTTGTTGACTGTCTCAGTGCTATAGGTATGGGACCTCTCACACATTCAGCGACCCTCTGCCCTCCGTCCTGCGGAGGGAGGGAGGGAGGGAGGGAGGAAGGAAGGAAGGAAGGAAGGAAGGAAGGAAGGAAGGAAGGAAGGAAGGCAAAGGAAGGAAGGAAGGAAAACTGAGGAACAAAGGGAGATAAAAAAGAAGGAAGGGTGAAAGGAAGGAATGAAGGTAATGCTAGAATGACAGGGAGAGACGGAAGTAAGTGGAAGGGAGATAAGGAAGGAGGCAGTAAAGAAGGGAAAAAGAAAGGAGGGAGAGAGGGAGGGAGGGAGGAAGAGAGGCAGGGAAGGGGGAGGGAGAAAGAAAATGCCAGAATGACAGGGAGGGAAGAAAGGAGTGGGAGGGAGAGAGGGAAGGAGACAGGTAAGGAAAAAAGAGGAGGAGGGAGGAAGAGAAGGAAGGAAGGAAGAAAGATGTAAGAAAAAGGGAAGAACTATGAGGGAGGTAGGGAGGAAAAGAAGGAAAGAGGAAGGAGAAGGAAGGAGGGAGGGAGGGAGAGAGGAAAGAAGGAAGGAAGGAAGGGAGGGAGGAAGGAAGGAAGGAAGATTTCTGATGCTTCATAGCATCTTCTCATAAAGAAAATCAATGGGGAAAGTGGCAGGGAATCAGAAGTCATTCCCGCTTCCATTGCTTTTTTGCCCACCTGCCGTCATTCTGTTTCTCCATTTAGGTAAGGTAATATCTATAGCACAGACTGCTATACACACAGACACATGCAGGCATGCGTGCGCACGTACGCACAGACACACACACACACATGCATACATAGAAACTCACATACAGAATGAAGACCAAATTATCTGTTACAACAAAAATGTTGAAAACACACAAAAAGCTCATTAAAGTAGAAATAAAAGTTCAACAAATGTTCAATTCCATGATTTTTAAAAGAACAATATACAAATATAAAACAGATTTAGGACAGGACGTATTTGCGCAGATGAACAATTCACAGATATTCCACACACATATGTATAGAATTAAGAGCCTGGCTGTTCAACAATCTTTATTTTATAGAGAACTTATAAAGCCATTTTTTGTTAAAAATGAAGCAAAAGAAGTACTAAATGCTTATTTAAATTCTTAACTTCATCAATTTTTCTGCCTACCATCACCACTAAACATTCTTCTCTGATTATAATTGCTATAAAATTGCATGTTTTTGCCCTTCCCCTGGACAAGTAAGTTGAAATTAGTAATTCTGTGGAGCTGCAGTTGAGTCATTAAAGTATGAGTTGCGGAGGAGGGGGAGGGAGGGAAAGGATGGGGGATTATTAACCTGTTATATATTATGGAGGTTGCTGAGTTGGTTCTTAGATGGACTGCAAATCCAATGTTAATGCATTCTTTTCAAATTATACAGTACGTAATCAATTTAGCATGTGCTACTTGATGGAAAAATAAGCTCACAGAGGTTAATAATAATGCCAATAATGGTAATGCAACCTAGCACCCCCTCCACACTAAATATCCAGTGGTAAGTTGAATGTTGCTTGGAAGACAATCACAGGGCATAATGACTTCCCATTTCCCTAACTATTTAGTATTTATCTCATTATTTTTAATTTTGGATTAGATCTATTAAATCTAGTGCACCTCACTGCCAGAATATTTTATAAAGACACTTAAAAGTTACAATGCTCTACAGTGCAGTAGAAAACAAGCAGTTTATATTGAGATTAGAATTTCAGCATCTTTTCATGAAGTTAAAATGTACAACCCACAATAATGTGGTTGTCTGGATCACACCATATAGTCAATAACTGTCAGACAGATTGTATACGTAATTTTCTTTCTTCTTATCTAGTGATTTTTTTCCTCTGTTGGCAAAAATACATGTGTGACTAAGCTAAAAAAAATGCTACGTATGAAATATTCTGTAAATTTCAAATATCCTTATTTGCATGCTAAATGATAAATCAAATGAGATAAGATATTCCAAAACCACTATCATTAAAAAAAATTACTACACTATCATGCTTTGAAAGAATTCTTTTTTTGCTTTATGTCTGCAATAAAAATTCATTTCCTTCCATTTTATAATTTAAAAATATGAAAGATGATCCAAGAATCAATGGCCCATTTGTTTCTCAAGAGATTCCTCCAGAAGGCATAATTTATGCTCTTTCAAGAACAAGAATAAAAATGCTGCTTCATTTTCTGAAAATGAATTTCTACACAGGGCACCCACTTATAATCTGATAAATGAATCTGCTGAATACATTGTGCACTAAATAAAGAAATTAATTGGAAACATCCTCTGGTGAATTTGATTTCTCTGGACATTTTCACATTATTAGATTTTAAATAAAGAAATGTGGTCGGTGGGGACTATAAAGTCTCCCTGAGTTGCAAATATCTCATTCCCTTTCAAAAGTTATCTCTGATCTAGGAAAAGCATAATCTGGGGTTACCACACCTATGAGATAGAAATTAGTTCAGGCAAGAGCTTGAGCTAAGAGGTTTCCATCCTTGACAACTGAAATAAATAACTGTAGCTATGTGATAAAGAACATGCTTTGCACGCAGAAAATCCAAAACATAATCTCTAACATTTTCTGATAGGACTGGGAAAAAATACCTTATATCGGATATATGTCACTTAATCCTTTTAGGATATTTTGTAAATTTCATGGTATTAAATAGGGATGCGTATTTTCATCTGCTCAAGGGCTTTGTAAGGCATGAAGAGAGCCACGCACGCTAAACAATTGGCCAATGTTTGTTTTGGGAAGTTAAGGCTGCTCTTTAAAAACCACAACTGCTCAAAATGCAAAAAGGGACACTCTCAAAATTACTATTCCTCTCCCACACACCCACAGTGCAGGGGTAGGAAAACTCTACAGGCCAAAAGGGAGTTGCTGGTAATTTTCTCTTCTATACCTATTGTAACAGATTGTATTAAAAAAAAGAGGTTAATTTCATATTATTTCTAACAGTGAAAAGGAGTCTTCATGGCACACTTTTTTATTATGAATCAGGCATAATAATTTTTAATCAGATTAAAAAAATCTTAGTTTAGTAATGAACAAATGCTGTCTCCGATAAAATACACAACCAGTTTTACACCATGTTCTTTCCTTTTGGTGTATGGAACATTGTTCATGGGGAAAATAAGACAGCGAAAGCAAGCACATCCTAGCTTCTGGAATTCTTTCTAACACTTTTATAATTGTTTTGAATGGAATCATGGGACAAAAGGCTCAGAATGGGGCAGGCTTCAATATTCCAAGCTACTGTCCAGCTGCCTATTCTACAGGGATGCATTGGGAGAATTTGGTGTTTTTCTTTCTCTGCAGCTCCTACTCCACTTTCAATTTTAATAATTCTTTTGCTATTTTCTGCCCTTGCATTAGATTTGATTCCATACTGAGTGACAAAAAGTGCTCAGCCTCTGAAAAGGTATAAGAAAAAATAAACAAGCAAAATTAAGGACATGATATTAGGAAAAAGAAAGATAAAATTAATGTATACTAACACTATAGACCAGTGATGGCGAACCTTTTACAGACTGAGTGCCCAAAAACTGGCCCCGCCCCTGCTCCATCCCGTGCCCCACCCCCGTTCCACTACCATCCCGCATCCCGCCTGCCCGCAAGGCCACTCACCACCTCCAGGGGCCACCGATCGCCCAGGCAGCCCAGCAGCGCTATGGCGGTCACGCCCTCTGCCCACGCCCTGCAGCATCAACTGTGCACAATGGGGTGTGAGGGCAGAGTCTTGTCTATGCTGCCTGGCTGCCATGTCCTTGGCTGCACTGCTCCGGGTGGGCCACACTCAGGGGCGACTCTTCTTCACGGGGGCTGTTGGAGAGGAGGGGGTCGCGGGGGGAGGCAAGGCTGGGCAATAGCACATGTGCCCACAGAGAGGGCTCTGAGTGCCACCTCTGCAACCCATGCCATAAGTTCGCCACCACTGCTATAGACTTTATTTCTTCCCAACTTTTTATTGTTACTAATTATCCTAGAACATCATCCCCCCCCATACCTAGACCTGGCTCTATTTCTATATCAGATGTATCTCTGATATGATGCTTTGATTTTTAAAATTATTGTTGATGTTTTTGCCAGACATTCTCTTTCTGATCCAACAGTTCTTTGTTTTCTTTTATTGTTTTATTCTGTAAACCACCCAGTCATAACACATTGCAATGGCCTATAAACCTTATATAAACAAACACATAAATCCTTGATTCCACCAATTCCGTACCTTGTTTCAAATATTATCCATGATTGTTTAAATTCCTCATTTTTCTCTTTTCAAGGATCTGATCAACTCTATTAAATCATTATTTTCTTGAACTTCCTCTTCATTACAACTTCCAACTTCCGTCACATATTTCTTCTGCAATTCAGTCCTTATTCATTCTCTTTACAGGTAGTCCTTGGGTTATGTCCATTTGTTCAGCAACCCTTCAAACCTACAATGGTGCTGCGATCACATGATCAAAATTTGGATGCTCGGCAACCAGCCCCTATTTATCACTACTGTAGCATCTCATGGTCATGTTCTCCTGCTCTGCATGAGATGTTTCCATTTCAACTCCCTCCACCTGCTGATCTTCCCCAATCTCTGCCTTTTGATTGCTTTGCATAACATGGCCAAAATGAAGAGGCAGCTGTATTCCACCCACACCTCCTTCATCATCACTTGGCCTCTCCACCACAGGACTTGCCTCCATCACTGCCTCTTCAGCTGCTAGTCCTGTGGTGGGCCTGCTGCTGATCAGTAGTTTCAGCTGTCATTGGCAGGAGTCATGCTGCTGCATCTGCACAGTTCCGCAGAGACCGGTGAGGTCCCACAGATTGGGCCTCCTTCAGGTCCCATCGGCCAGACAATGTCGGCGGGCGGGCCCTCGGGGAAGGGCCTTTTCTGTGGTGGCTCCGACCTGGTGGAATCAACTTCCCCTCGAGATTCAAACTACTCCCACCCTGCCGGCCTTTAAGAAAGCCATTAAAACTCTCCTGTTCCAGCAGGCCTGGGGCTGATGTCCCTGGGGGGGGGCGGGATATGATCGGACACGTTGTATGAATGTATTTATTTTATTGTTTTATTGTCATATTATTGTTTTAAATTTTGTATGCCGCCCTGAGTCCCTTGGGATTGGGCGGCATATAAAGTTTAGAAATAAATAAATAAATAAATAAATCTGCCCCACATGAAGGGTTTTGCACTGGCCCGACCTGGACTTGCCTCGTGCTCTAGTGCAAAAGTCCCAGTGTAGCTTGCTGCTTGCAATAGCTTCTGCTTCTCCTGGTTCTGCTTCTCCCTGAGAAGAGCCACTGCAAAATGCCAACCATTCTTCCGCTGGGGACTGATGCTTCTTCCAGCCTGTGGCAGCACGGGCAGAGCATGGCCAGGGCTGCAGCTCAGCTTCTGTAACCGGCTACTTTCTATTCTGGTCCCAGGATACTCCCACTATGGAAGTTCCTGCCTACAAAGGTACCCCACAGGTCTGGGTCTGTCCGGGGGAAGGGAAGGCACTATTAGTGCTTTCCATGATCCTTGTGGCAAAGTTCAACTGAGCAGGCTGGAACTTGGGCAGGAGAGACTTTGCAGGACCTTGGCTGTGAGGCAATCTGTCTCTCCCCAACTGGGCCAGTGGGGAGGGAGGCAAAGATAACAATGGAGGCTAAAAGGGCAGAAATGTGGAAAATAGGCCAGTGGTGGGAATTGAAGCAGAGGCCAGGACAAGAGGAGCATGTGGTCCTTCCTAACAACTGCAATCTGGACTGTTGTTGCTAAGGCAGGGGTCTCCAACCTTGGTAACTTTAAGACTTGTGGACTTCAATTCCCAGAATTTCTCAGCTAGCCAAGCTGGCTGAGGAATTCTGGGAGTTGAAATCCACAAGTCTTAACATTGTCAAGGTTGACTTTTGTGCTAAGGGACACAGTCAAGTGATGTTCCACTTAAAAAGCACATTTTTTAGAGATGAAAATTCCAATCTCAATTTAGGTCGCAACCCAAGGATTACATGTTTATGATCAAACCCCATCAATATATTCTTTCATACTGGTCACTCACCGCCAAATTTTAGATAGGCATTTTGGTAAGAATTTAAGATATAAGATTAATTGGGACAAGTCTTTTCATTTTTAACTTCCTTTAGGCTTAATAGCACACATAAAGATTTAGGTTTTGTAATTGCCACAAGTGGTTTATAGTTCAGGATGCCAGATTTTGTAATTGCCACAAATATTTCTAAATATGAGAAGTTTTAGACCAGGACTTTTCAACCTTTTCACCCACTGTACCACTTTTAGGATAAGGCAATATCCAAGTACCACCAGTCACCCAGCAAGGTATCAATAACTTGACTAAAAAAAAAAAGAGGAAAAAAAAAGATAAAGTACAGGTAGTCCTCGACTTACAACAATTCGCTTAGTGACTGTTCGAAGTTACAACGGCATTGAAAAAGTGACTTATGACCATTTTTCACACTTATGACTGTTGCAGCATCCCCAGGGTCATGTGATTTACATTCAGATCTTGGCAACTGATTCATACTTATGACGGTCACAGTGTCCCAGGGTCATGTGATCACCTTTTGCAACTTTTTGGCAAGCGAAGTCAATGGCTGGGGGTGGGGGAGGTGACCAGCTCATCATTCAGGTTGCAGGGTGCCTGTGTGGGTGGGGGGAATCCATGGGTCTCTGGTGGAGGGGAGTGGGACTGCCCTCCTTCCCTCCCTCTTTTCCATTGTCCCTTCCTTCCTTCTTTCCTTCCTTTCTTCTCTCCTTTGTCCCTTCCTCCTTCCCTCCCTCCCTTCCATTGTCCATCCCTCCCTCCCTCAGGTTGCAGGGTGCCTGTGGGGGGGAATCCATGGGTCTCCGGTGGAGGGGGGTGGGCCTGGGGTGGGTGCCCTCCTTTCCTCCCTCTCTCCCATTGTCTGTCTGTCTGTCCGCTATTGTAATAATTAAGATGAGCAGTGTTAAGTCCAATATAAAGGAATGACTAAACCTCTTGAAATAGGAACGGTTGCAAAAACTACACTCTGGTGCAAGAAATCTCAGCCTTTGTGTAAGAACTACAACCCACCATAAAAGACCCCCCAAAAGTTGTTACTATTGTGAGTGGGCAGGAGGTAAACCAAACTTTTCAATAGGCATGTTATTGTTTATACTCTGAAGGGCAAATATGCTGCTTGCTAAGTGAAGCCCCAGGATAAGCGGGCTACATGTCTGTGTGTGTATGTGAGAAAGGGAGAGGAAGGATGTATATGAATATGCATATGTATTTGTGCATATATTCATATTTTACAGTGCTATTCCAAGTTCATATTATCCAGATTGCATATTTAAATTTAATCTTGTTGTATATCTGTAGTATGATAACGAATTCTGATTTGATATTGTTTTTTAGCCAAAATGTTTGTTTGAAAGTACTTTTTTAACCATCCTGAATTTCTCACTTTTGGATATTCTGAGTATTTGAATGCCAATTCTTTTGTTCTGGTTAATGATTGCAATAAAGTTAAGATGATGATAATGATAATGCAACCCAGAAGGGTGCAGTAAAGTTGAGAAATACTGAAAAGAATAACACTTGGATTCAACTGATAAAGGAGAGTATTTATAGCTCAGGGTTGACATGAGGGGTCCTTGGTGCTCTCTGAACTTGTTTGTTTTCTTATGTTTCTGAGCACACCCAAACAACACATATATACACATACATACACACACCTCCTCAACTACAAAGCACAAGACCTGCCAGAGTCTCATCCTCTCCCTCCTCCCCCACCCCCAGCCAAATACTTCCAGCAACTTTCTGACAAATTATTACAGCCCTGCATCTTATCCAGGCTCCCTCCCCCTGCAAAGCAAGCAGGAGACACCTGCCTGTTTATCCCGGCTCCCGACAATCTTGCTCACTCACTTTCTGCAAGCGAGTGAGCTGGGAAGGAGTGTGTGATTCACACATGCCCTCACCCTCACCCACAAAGCACAAGACCTGCCAGAGCCTCGTCCTCTCCCTCTTCCCCCACCCCCAGCCAATTACTTCCAGCAACTCACCCCGTGCATGCGATTGCCTTTACACTGCTCCTAAAAGCTGTGAGTTAAAAAAAACTTTAAGCCTGCGATACAGGCAACTCTGTGCGCTTTTCCTGGCCCGAAAGGTGAAACTGGTGGGCGGGCCAGCTGACCGTGATGGAGATGGCGAAGGCTTACTTGGTGTGAAACAGGTGGGGGGGAGGGAGTCAGGCAGGCGCATTTTTCTCTCCACACCCACATTCTGATGGCTTCGCCTGGAGCGCATCAACAAAACAAATGGTCTGGATTCCCACCTGCTGCTGCAAGATGAGTCCTCTGGGAGGGCATGCACTATCTGACTGCTTTGCTTTCCCCTCCATAAAGCCGGGCACCTCGGGAAGAGGAGAGGAGGAAAAGACTCGAGCCCCAGGAGGCAATGGGAGGACTGTAAGGGATATCGCAAGCTCGCGGGATGGGGGGAAAAGGAAAAGAAAATGGAAGAGACTGAGGCCGCAACAGAGAGAGAGAGAGAGAGAGAGAAGGGGGAAAAGAAGGAGGGGGCAGTTGTGAGACTGGCGCTCAAGGCCACGACACAAGTGGTCTCAAACACTGACCTGCCGAGGGAATGGATAGGTCTGTCCCCTTCAGGCTTGCGCTTGCTTCTGAAGTAAGAAGGGGGGGAAAGGGCAACATGGATCCTGCACACAATGAGTCCCTGGGGAGGGCGGGGCCTTGCTCTGCGCCTGTGCCCTTCACGCACCCTCGGTAGGGTTCCTGAAGGCCGCAGCCAAGCAGCATGTTTTCCACAAGGAAGTGAGCTGGGAAGGAGCAGAGGGGGGGAAGGCGATGCCATGGGGGGGAGGAAGGCGACACCACGTACCACCAGTGGTACGTGTACCACCGGTTGAAAAGCCCTGTTTTAGACAATGTTGCCTTAGATATTAATAGACAGATCAAAATTCCATTAAAGTGGTTGGGTAAACTTAATATTATTAAAATGAATATTGCTCCAAGATTAATCTATATATTAAGAGAGAGTTAGTTGTTAATCCAAAATATATATTTTAAGGGGAATGGATTCTTGAAAGGAAGCTTATACGAGAAAACAAATCACCTTGCATTTTTATTAGTTAAAATCAGATTATCATTCAGGATGGCAGTTTTAATTTATCTGATTTTCAAATATACTTGAGCTTATTTTTCATCATCTATATCTATTTGGAAAGAACATCTAATAGAACATCAATTTTGTGGGTTTTGTTGGAAAGTTTTCATTTATTTTAGTAAATATCTTGGTAATTGCTAGGACTGATATATTGTAGACAGTATTTTGTTTCCAGATTTACAACTAGTCAGACATATTTGGGCCTACAACAGAAATTTGTTTGACATTTGTTTAATATGTCAAATATTTGTTTAATATGTGACATATTTCAATAATGTCCCCTTTCTTTCTTTCTTTCTTTCTTTCTTTCTTTCTTTCTTTCTTTCTTTCTTTCTTTCTTTCTTTCTTTCTTTCTTTCTTTCCTTTCTTACTTACTTATTTACTTACTTCCCATTATAAATTTTCTACTACTTTCTGTAAAACTTGTTAAAAATAAATAATAATAATAATAAAAACATGTTTAATCTGCACTCATACATTACCCATAAATTTGATCCCCTTTCCTCCTGGCTGCACCTTAAATAACCCATCACACTGCATTCGGCTTGTTTCTCCTTATATACACAATACTTAATTCCATATAATTAAGTGGGTAAAATCATACTCTTATGTTTAGGCATTTTTTTTATAATCTTTCAACAATCATTCATTTTTTGCAACAGACCACAAATTACCCACTATTTTTCTACTGGAATTAACACATCATAAACATTTCTTATCCTTAGGAAATGTTCCAAGGGACAAAAATTCAACTTCCTGGCCTAGTTTTTCACTATTTATGCATAACTTGCAATTATTCAGTCCATTTTCCTTGTCATGCAGCCACCTTGATCTTTGATACATTAATTTACATACTATTCATTGCATTATTTAATATATCTATTATTCAGTTCAGTCATGCAAGAAATATACACACATTTACGTCCCAATCTTTAATGTCAAGGCATTCCTTATAAAATATATCCATTAATACTGTAGCAACCAAAGGGAACAACCATGTCTTTCTGTTCAGTTTTGAACCATTCACTAAATATTGCATGTATTCCCACACACGCTTTACTTCCATCATATATAGATATGCTTCAAGACCCTATTTGCATAAAACGGTAATATCCATTTTCTTTCTTATATTCATATATATATTTCTCAATGGCCTACTGAAGAGCAAAACTCTGGTCTATGCATTCCCTGCCAAACTTCATTTTCCAAATGTTGCTTGTTGTCATTTCTTGTACACTTTAAATCTATAATGGTCTGTGGGAATATCTTTTAGGAACAAGAGGAGGAAGGACTGCAGCTAGTGCAACATTCAGATAAGAGGCATCCCAACCCACAGAAGTAAGACTACCTCAAAGTGCTGACAAAATCAGATTTCTGCCTGCCAAATATCTTCTCAGGTACTATCGACAAACTAGCTCTCTTAGGGATTTTGCTTTGAGTTTATTTTTTTTTATTTCTTTATTTGTAAAATGTATTAGCCAGCCATCTTGTCACATGGTAACTCTGAGTGTCTTACAATATTAAAGTCTTACTATGTTCTTGTTCATTCTGATGAACAATAATATCATTCATACAGACTTTACAGGAAGTCACAACTGCTCCATAAGCAAACAACATTAATATTGTAGGATTTCTCCAATTACTATGTACGACTGCAAGCTTTTTCACAACTTTTATGATTTTTCATTATTCTTCTTTTTGAAACACTTACAACATCAATTTCAATTCTACTTTTTCACTTATTGTGGTTGATTGCACAGCCAGCCAGATACTTAGATTGCATTTGGTATTTTTATCCACCTATAATGTCCTTCCCAAGGACCTGGGATAGGGAGAAGTAGTTCTTTGATGGTATTAAAAGTATAATCACAGGATGTAAGCTGTTCCAAGTAAAGCTTACTTTTGCAATCAACTGATGATGATTTTATCAGTGCCAATGGTGTTCAAATGTTGCTTCAGATGTTTTGGGATTGCACCCAAGATACCTATTACTAATGATATTATCTTTGTTTCCTTTCCTCTTATCATTGGATTTGATTTGTAATAGCAGATTATTATTTCTTAGTTTTCAGACTTTGTATATTTGCAATGGGTAAATAATTTTCTTCCAGTAGTCCTGCAGCTGCTGGCCCTGGCTGTTCAACAGTCAACAGTCCTGAGTCCTGTACCCCATTTGTCACCAGATGCACAGGAACTCCAACATCTAGCATTGTCTTTGTTGACCAGGCTGATGACTGATTCAGTGTGGATTTGTATAAATTACATCTCACCATATTCATCTCGTTTCTCTGATGAGATTCAACAAGTATGGTTAAAATGCTGGCATAGCTCTCATTCTCTTTGGAGCCTGCGTTCCCATAACAACATTAAGATAGTGCTTCAGTGGGAGATGATGATGATGATGATGATGATTTCCCTATAAGTATCTAAGATAATGTTTTTGGCATCCCCTTACTTCCCAGTTCCACCTCCAAAGTAATTTTATTTCTTCCAATGTTTTAATTCCTTTCACTCTACTGGAGATTTCCATTTTAGTTGTCTTCATTCACTTCCACGTTTTTCTTTCCATCAAAATCAATCTCTATTTTCTGTTTTGCTCTCTTTGCTTTGACTACATTCTTTGCAAACTTCATTTACTCTCTCCATGGTTTCTTTGTTCCACTTCCTGGGTCTTTTTTGCAAAAGAGGAGATGGAAGAGACCCCAATGAGAGACTTACAATCTAGATCAGGGGTAGGCAATCTTGGCTCTTTTATGACTCGTGGACTTCAACTCCCAGAATTCCTGAGCCAGCCATGCTGGCTCAGGAATTCTGGGAATTGAAGTCCACGAGTCATAAAAGAGCCAAGGTTGACTACCCCTGATCTAGACCAACCTTACCTGAGATGCTCTGCTGCTAACTCATTGCTGAATTAATGCTCCAGCTCTGCTAATGATTTCACCTTGGTTCTCCTGTTATGGAGAGCAGGAAAGCTGCTATCATTGCTTCTGTCTCTTCTATTCAGCCAGACTGCTGGCAACAGCAGGAAGAGGATAACGGAGACTAGGAAGTATTTCTCTTTTTCTTCCCCCCATCCCAACTAGACCTTCTCTGACCTGGAAGTTGGACATATAATCAGAGCCCATGGTTGCTAAACTTGGGCAGCTTGGATCACCTTCTAGAACCCTTTTCTGAATCTCCTGCCTCAGGGATTTGTCTTAGCTAGGCTGGGAGAAGGTAGACCCAGGAAAGAATGGGGACCAATACCTACTAGTACAATCTCTCTCCCATAGAGAGCCTAAAGGCTTTTTAAAGGAAAAGGTGACAAATGAGTGTGCATTGATCTTTGAGATAGGGTGGGGTTGGAGTTCTAGCAGACCACTTAAAAATATTCTCCCCCTCCCACTATCCTATGGTCATCCAATGAATTATGACCCACAGTTTGTGAACTCCTGGATTAAGCCTAAATACTTAAAGAAGTTTTATTCTGTATTTATTGATTGAATTTATACAGTCTCCCATCTCGTTGTCATGACTTTGTATGGCTTACAAAGTTAGAAATAGAAAAATAAAAACAATAAAAGCAATCATAAAAATCAATAGAGACAATTGAACTATTAAGACTATATGGGGAAGGGGAGCAGGATACACTTAAAAAGAAGATCAAGAGACTTAAAGAAGGCTTAGCATAAATTATGACAAAGCTTGACAGTTTGGTAATGCTGCCAAACCTTACTTAAATCAGTGTTACGCACTACTTTAATATTATTTTGCAGGTCTAGTCATGTGCATACATACTTTTAAAAGAGAGGTCTTATTCATTTGGGCTGGAGCTTTTTCCTTCAACTTCAGTCATCCAGTGACCACACCTGTTATTATAGTTGTATCTTGATTATATTACTAAGATATAATTGTGATGACTAATAGGAAGAAGTATTCCTTAAGTACACAGAAAATGTGACTGGAAAAGGCAGGATTAACCAAAAACATTTGTTTTTTTTCTCATGAAGTTTAGATGGGCAACTGATCTAATCAAATTTAGTAAAACCAATCCAAAACATTTTTTTTACATAAACAACTCATAGGCCAGTCCAATAATAGTTGTGACTCATAATGCTACTACTTACAGTTGCAATTTATTCTTGAAAACATTTTATTTCCCTCTATTATCTCCTATATTCTGAGGCTGAAGCATATACAAAACTAAATAGCCTGAAGGTTGACACATATACTGTATAATATGTAGAAGGCTTTTCCTTCTTGAGGTTGGGAAATATACTTCAGGTCCATAGTTACTATCCTTGCCAGTTCAGAATATGGATGGGTTAATCCATAAGTCGGTCAAAGCCAAGATGAGGAGCTGGCATCAAACTTGGAAAACTTTTGATACCAGTTGTAACTGAACTGAGAAAGAATTTTACAGTCTGGACACCTGTATCAAGAGTTCCATTTCTGGGTTTGCCAAATAGTGAACCCCTAAAGAATGCAGCATCATTAACTAGAAAAGATTTGCCATTTTTGCTTTTCATCTGTGCTTAACAAGATAATGAAGCTGTACAATTTTCTCTTAGGAGTATTTTGCCCAGCTTTCAGGTGCTGCTTTAAAACCTCATAGGCTCCAGTAGTATTTAATCTTCTGTAGGCAGGTAAGTATAGTGAACACAAATACTTCAAGGTGTAAGATTTTAATCTGTCATAGTTTATAAATGGCAATCGTTGCAGTAGAATAAAGAGCTAATAGATTGGCTTCTTTCAGTGTCAAACAGGAGATTCATAAAAGAGCTTATTTAATGTACTTGTCAGTTTAAGTCTGCTAGCATCATGCTTTCTTTTAAGCCAATTATAAGCTGAACATAATAGAGAAAGGCAGAAGCAATGAATCTAAGACTCACATAATCTCACTAGATCATTGCTGAGCTTGCTCCTACTAAAAGTTTAGTGTCAGAAGCCACATCAATAGAAGATAAGCCAACTGTAATCATGCTAAAGTTTCTCTCTTTAAATTGTGGGGAGCTGAGACGTTTCTTGGAGGCCTAGGCATGTTTCATGACATTGGAGAACACTAGTTGATGCAATCATGTTATGCACCAGTTGCACCTTTTTCTGGATTGGGAGACCCTGCGCTCAATCATTCATGCCCTAGTCATCTCTCGTTTGGATTATTGCAATGTCCTCTACATGGGGCTACCCTTGAAGACTATTCAGAAGCTATAACTGGTACAGAATGCAGCAGTATGGACGGTTCTGGAGGCTCCCCTAGGGTGGTGCATGTAACATGCTGTTACGAGAGATGCATTGGTTGCCAATTTAATTCTGGGTCCAATTCAAAGCATTGGTAATCACCTTTAATATCTTTTATGGTTTGACACCAGGTTATGGGAACAACTGTTTTGCTCCAGTGGGATTGGCCCACCCCGTTCACTCGAGCAGAGAGGCCTTCTGTGGTCGCCAGTGGCCAAATAATTTTGGCTAGGAGGTCTAGAAGAACTTTCTCTTCTGTAACCCCGTCCTCTGGAACATCTTGCTGCTGGAGGTGAGATCTGCCTCCACCCCTGTGGCCTTCCAGAAGGACCTTAAAACCTGGTTGGCCTGGGGACCTGATGAGATTGTGCTATGTTGGAGGTGGTTGGTTGAGCGAGAAACAAAAGCTCACCCCCACCCTTTTCATCTCCTTGTTATTTAAGGCTTTCTTTGTTGTTCATTTTAACATTTTTATATTTATGCTTTTATGGCACTGTAAACCACTCAGAGTCACTTTGGATAGTGAGATGGGCAGCATATAAAAATAAATACATAAATAAATGTATTTTTAACATTCCTAATTTTCAATCACTTTCTTTCCTGAAAGCAATTTATTACAAATTGATCAAAAAATTCAAAAACATTATAATCAAAAGCCAAGGTTTTTGTTTGCTTGCTTGATGTAAGAGCTGAGAAAATTTTAAGTCACATTTAAAATAGATTTTTGAATGAAAAGATATTTTACATATTTATAAATGCTGAGATCACAATATACTATCTAAATCGCTTATTTGAAAAGAGAAGGAGAGAAAGCAAGATCAGGGTATATTATTGTTTAGAGTCTAGTAGAAAGTTGAAATTTTAAGTTCAGCCGGATGTTTGCAAACATTGCAGTTTTGTTGTATTTCAACTGGATGTGTTGCTTTTCATTCCCACTAAAGAACTTATTACTTTCCCTTCACTTTTCCTAAAATTTAGTGATATGTGTAATAGACCTAGAAGTGTTTGTTGCCTTCTGGCTCTAGGACAGTAGTTCTCAACCTTTTTAATGCCGCGACCCCGAACCAGTCGTAAGTCAAGGACTACTCAACCGGTCGTAAGTCGAGGACTACTCAACTGGTGCAGCACTGTTTGCAGAATGGGACTTTTGGCGGGCTCAGCAGGGCAGAGACAGCCTGGACAATTCCTATTGGCTTTTGAAAGCCAATAGAATTAGACTCTATTCAAGAGAGTCTATTCTATTGGCTTTCAAAAGCCAATAGAATAAAAGGGAGTAGCACAGCTAAGGAAAAGGGGGAAAAAATGGCGGACTGCATTGTTTGGCGACCCCCGTGAAATGGTCGTTTGACCCCAAATGGGGTTCCGACCCACAGGTTGAGAACCACTGCTCTAGGAATAGTAGAGCCATCCTGTTTTGCTTAATAGGTTTTAAAATCAATCCTAAAAAGCCCTGTTAGAATTCGGCCAAATCCACTGTCCTCCCAGCAAGTGTGATCATTTAAGGGGAAATGATTTTCCTTCACAGCAACTTTTTGCCAAACTTAAAGGGACAGTTATGCTGGAGAGAAGGAAGAGGACCTAGCCTGCAAACTTGCACTTTAAAAAAAAAAATTCATCCAGGAATTATTGTGTACAACAATGCTGCCTTTCTTTGAATGCTTAATGAGATATAGTCTAATAAATTTAGTTTTTCAAAATATCTGATCCACTGAGAAAGTGCAAGCATCTGAATAGAAAATATTAGACACAGGAAAAATGCTACTATCAGAAAGATGTTTGTAGGCCCAGAATGCAAAAAAGTTCTTTAATACCTTGTTAAGTTATTAAATTTGTTTGTTACATTTATTTGCCACCCATTACGTTTTGAGTGACTCTGAGTGGCTTGCAGCATAAAAACATTGAAATCATTGAGTATAAATATTCACCCAATAAAATGACAATTAAAAAAAATGATTAACACAAGATGGAGAGGGAAGGAGTTGGATACATGGGGGGAAAGTGGGATTAGCTTTTTACTTAATCAACTAGCTCCAGTGTCAATCTCCTCCAGTGGGGCCTCAAGCCATCTGGCAGAACAAGGTCTTATGGAAATCTCACCACAGCAGGTAAGTTGTTCCAAAGGTCAGGAGCCATAGCAGAGAAGGATCTGAAGTTGAAATGTCTTGACTGACACGATCCACCGTATGCCCTCTCTTTTGATGCTCAAGATATCTTTGATAAACTACCCTATGTGATACCAGAATGCAAATATGTACATGATTTTACCTCAATTTTATAATCACAGTAACTCTTTGAAGGGAATTGTATGATGGGTCTAAAATCTCTTAATAAGCTTTGTAATTTCAGAAATATTACCCAAGTCTTATCTGACAGTCTTAACACTAACATCAATACAGTAATATTATTCTTAAAGCATAACTTTTGTTATGATGATAATTATTTTTTATGATATTCTTTCTCCTGCCTGCCTCATTGCTGCTGATGGTAGGTTAAAAAGCAGAACTTTGGCAGGCATTTTTTTTTTAATAGCTTGGTCCCAGATGATTTACACTGGAAGGCCTATTTTGTGGAGTTTCACTGGCAGCCAGGCAGCGCATTTGGTAAAGGTTACATGTGAGTTTCTAGCACTGGCTCCTACAGCATCTGGCCCACATTTGGCACCATCTTCAAAGGGAGTCTGATATAAAATACACTTTAGCACTGGTAATCCTTGACTTACAACATTTCATTTAGTGACTGTTCAAAGTTATAACGGCACTGAAAAAAGTGACATGACCATTTTTCACACTTATGACCGTTGATCCCACAATCACAGGATCAACATTCAGACAACTGGTTCATATTTAAGACGGTTGCGGTGCCCCGGGGTCACGTGATCCCCTTTTGCGACCTTCTGACGAGCAAAGTCAATGGGGAACCGAGATTCACTTAACAACCGGGTTACCGACTTAACAAACACAATGGTTTACAACTGTGGCAAGAAAAGTTGTAAAATGGGGCAAACAAATGTTTTGCTTAGTGACATAGATTTTGGTCTCAGTTGTGGTTGTAACTCGAGGACCATCTGAGGTCTAGTTTGGATACAAGTTGAACACGACCAAGCTAGATCCTGAAGGGGATCTGTATTATATGAAAGTCCAGAGAAAAAGAATAATTTCTAATATATCAATTTGCAAATCTTTAAGTTGCTTATTTTTTGGGGGGGGGACTTTTTTTCAATATTGTTCAAATTATTTATTCAAAATTATTAAATCATTGCTTTGTTTCTTACATAAATTCTCAGGATTTATTCCAACAGAGAAGAACCTAACATACAGATAAGCCCTGAAGAAGAGAATGAGGAACGAAGTGTCAACTGACAGTTATGCCATTTGGAATAAATCTAGAGACAACAACTCTGTCATTCACCATTTTACATATCTCCAATTTGAGAAAACTCATTTCACATAACTGCAGCAGCTGCCACAATTTGGATATGAGAATAATAATAAACCATATGGTATGGCAAGAAGCCCCTATGCAAATTCTCACATGGACAAATATTATTATTGCGGAGGATAAACAGATCGCTATACTGACTTTCCTCTGGGGAAAGTATGGAGTCTTTGACCTAATTTTTAAAATACTGTCTGCTTTCCAGTGAACCAATTGTCTGAAAGGGATACATTTAGATATCTAATCATATTAACTTTTCAAATTATAGGCCTGGGATTTTAGAGAGATACTTTAATATTCCAAACAGAGTTTAGCATCACTGGACTAAGAATTCATCATTAAGTAACAGCAGGAGACAGGGAAACTGGAAGCAGATTAAAAGATTATGCAAGAGATTCTAGGTACAAGATTATATTAAGGCAGGGGTGTTAAACTGTTGTCCCTCGAGCCGGATGCATCATGCCGAAACCACACCCACCCCATTGCCAGTAATATAAAAAAGTCACGCTACATTGCGACATGTCACGTGACAGTGTGAGTTTGACATCTCTGTATTAAGGGCAGAGGTTAAATATATTTATTTTACACAATGATTTATACCTTTCTCTTTTAGTGCCTAATGCTCCATTCAGGCTAGTTAACAATAATTAAAACCAACTATTAAATACATCAGCTGTTCATTAAGCTATGATAAAGAAGCATTACATAGAAGCTCCCTGTTATCTATTGAGTGAAATAATCTTGCCAAACCCAGAAAAGTTTATTTCTCACATCTGGTGAAACATAATAAAAGGAGGAGTTAATCAAGCCTCTTAGGGCAAAGAGTTCCTCAGAGTACAATCACAGAGAAGGGCCTTCTTGTGTCCTCATCAATCAAGATTTCACCACAGCAGCATGCATACATACAGAGGTTACCCTTAAGTTTTATGAAGTGTGGGAAGCTGAGCATGGTCACAATGACACAAGGAGGGATGAGTCAGTTGCCATGGGACTAACGTGCATGTAATTATGCTGAGTATTCACAGGCCAACTGGAAGTATGAATATTATTGCTGTAAATGTTTGCACTTTTCTTTAGACAAATACCACATAATCAGACTTCCGAAAAGGCACTCACCTCACAGGGTTTGATGTTGTTGGCAAAAGAGGAAGAAGGTGTATTGAATACGTTTGCCACCTTGAGTTATTTGTAAAAATAATAAAGGCAGGATACAAACAATCTAGACAGCAGCATTTTCAGGAAATTTTTTATGAAACCAGTTTGAACCAAGAACAGAATAGGCTTCCAAAATAGAACAGAACTGAAGCTACTTGAACAGCAAGACTGAATGAATCCCTCTTTTGATAGCAAAGGTAAGGAGTTAATAAAGATTTTCTCCAAGATCTTTCTTACAGAAAGCTCTGCACCTAACCTACTGCATCGTTTTGCAGATTAATTGCTGATTGCATAAAATATGATGCCAAATTAGTAGCCTAAGGTTGTGAAACTGTGCCCAGGAGTTTTATGAGGTCAGTCATATCATTAGTCAAGCATGGGACTGAACCAGGCTAGTCTGGCAGAAGGGAGGGTGGAGAAGTCTCAGGCTTTTTTTTTTTTTCAGTATTCTAGCCATATAGTCAGAGAGTACCACCTGCAACATCAGCATTAATAACCAATCTATCTTCAGGCATGAAGAGTGAAACAAACATGCAATTTTACAAGGAAGAATTTTTTTAAATGCAAGTTCTTGTTAAAACTATTTTAGCAAACCCCCCGAATATTCAAAAACTATTATATGGATATCAGATCTTCCTTTTAATTCCTAAGTGACACTTGTTGATTATCAGAGCAAAAATAAATATCTTTACTCTGGCTCCCCCCTCACCACACGTTTTATGGCACAACATTTATCGTATCTATCAGGAGTGAACAACAGAATAAATGTGGAAGAACACACCATTTCCACTTTTTCTCTTTCTTCGGTCATCTTTTTTTAAAAATGCCAAGAAATCTCTTGGTAGAAAATTAATTCTGTAATACATACTTAAGGGATGCATATGATATGCTTGCCTATAATTTATTATTGTTGTTAATTAAAGGGAAAGGGAAAGGAGGAGAACCCTTTGAACTACTGTTGGACTGGCCCTCGGCTAAATATTTACTAGAAACATGTAGTTTCACTAAACGTTTTCCTGAACCACAGAAATTGCTACTGTGAGGCAAGTATATAAAAATATGACTTTTCCTCCATTTGATCATACAAAGATCCTGCAAAATACACAGTTTAAAAAATTGTTTGAGACAACAGTTTTGTGAAGAATGTTGTATCCCAGCCCAAACTCATAATCTGCTCACAGAAGGCAGGCAGGCAATATAAAGCCTTCTGTCTTGAACTTGAACATGAACTTCAGAACTGGCCACTGAGTGGAACATTCATTTGGCTGCCTTTGAGGCCCAAACAAAAGAGAAATCTGTTTTTGAAGCAGAGATCCAAAAGACCACACAGAAAAAGAATCAAAAGAGTGGAAAAAAATGGGCAAGGCAAGGGGGAGAGCTATGCCATTTGCCATTACAACTATTATTGTAGAAGTAAGATGCAGATGACAAAAGCTTTGTGATCAGGGATGATGGGGTTAAGACAGGCTATGTCCACTGGAAAAGCAGCTTTTTTACATATAAGTAGCATAGACTTCACCTTGTAAATGGGAGAGGTAGGCCAAGGTTCTCTTACTTTTCTGACTAGTGCTTATTTTTTAGTTTCCAAACTCTTTATCTTTCTCATTTCAAGAGAATGCATACCAATATACTACAGTATAAAGAAGTGGGCTCTTTTATACATTTTAAAAGGACCAGCTTTAATCCCCTCCCCCCCCTTTTCCAACTATGATACATTCTTAAAGCTATGCACTATCCAAAGGAAATTGCATCAGAAAAATATATACTTATATCCAATGTTTTCTTTTTGTTGTAACAATACTTGATGTGGGACAGCGCTAACTGATACTTATATGACCACATGAGGAATCTTAGTAAAACATTAGTCATAAACTTGGAAATGGTATTTAAACAGACAGAAACCAAAGGGTCCCCAAACTAGTGATGTCTTTAAGTTATCTAGAATGTACAATTCCTCACTACAAAGAGTTGGCATTTGAGAAAAGAACCAACTGAATTTGAAATAAAAAAAACTGAAATTCACTAGAAAGACTGAAAAGCATTTCAGGTAGATAGATTATGGATCAGAGGCTTTCCCCCACATTATCATTTGAACTAGTCATTCACTGTAATAACATCTGTGATAGACCAAATAGCTGTTTTAAAATACAATTTTTCCACTCTTTTTCATTTTCCCAAACAACTGTGCAAACATACCTTTTTCTAAGGCAATCAAACCTGTGGGGTAATTTACTTGCCTTTAAAGAACAAATGACTTTTTCTCAGCAGAAGTCTAAGAAGAACAATTATTCAAATACAAGCTTTTTCAATATTCTAACTGCAAGTGTGTCTCACTCCCTGCAGCTTTCAAAACAATTCTATTTATCTCCACCGTTCACCCCCCTTTTTCCCTTCTCTCCACTCAATAATCACTTTGGTATAATAAAAGTTTACATCATCAATAAAATGGTTACTCTTTAAAATACTGGGATACTGCATTATTTGTTTCTGTAAACTGTGACTCTGTAGCTTCTCAGTAGAAATTAAATCAACATTAAAAAAATAAATTATGTTAAATTTTAAACACCTTTTAACCAAGATTAGACGACTTTAAACTGCATTGATTTCCCATGCTTCACTTTCTCCTAAAAAATTGTGGGTTGAAGTGCTCTATTGTAAGGCAAAGTCATGATTCCAAACAACCCAACTTGCTTTTATTAAAAGCCTATTCCCTATCACCTATCTTTTGTTAAAATGCAGACCTCTCTTGCAAATTGTTGTAGCTGGACAGCATTTATGTTAAATGAGAAATCCAATAAGATGCCTAGTCAATTTCAATAAGAAAGGATATTGCTCATCTTATAATCTCCCCTCTCTCCCATTACATTTTATGAACTGTTTCCTTCCTTCAGTTTTATAGTGAATAAACTCACAATATATATGACTAATATTGAAGCTTGCATCCTTCTTTGATCAGATATACTCTGATATTAATTTATGTAAAATATGTTAGATTTGTGAAAGTCTTTAGAAGATAAGCATTTGGATTTAACGTGTAGCACTAACAATAGGCATATTTCTTTCTTATGAAGCTTAAAACATTTAGAAATAGTGAATTGTATTTTCTGAGCACGAGACTAGCTTTTTAACAAACATTTAAAGTGAAGCAGATATATAGAAAAACAAATGCATTCCACAAAAACTAATTTCTGCAATGATTTCATTTCTCCATGTCATTCACTTTTCTTTAACTAAAGTACGGTAAATATCAGTTTACTATGAGGAGACACATTGAATTTCAGCACAAAAACCAATTTCTTGAACTATTGTAACCCTTTGTCAAAGTATCCATTCTCTCCAAAGAATTTCAAAATCAATGGAAACTTTGTTTTCAGTCTTGGTGAATTAAGCTATTAGGACTTATTTGTAACACAAATACATAAATACGTAGGAAGCTAGAAATATAGTTCATTAAAGAAAGATTTAAAATTTTAAAAATAGTTTCATTTGAAAAGTTTAAAAGCTTTACATATTTTAGATGAACAGGAAAACACTTTCAATTCAATATGCACTTTACTTACAGTTTCCTTCCCAAGCACTGGTTCCCCTGAACAATGATCCATAATGAAGACAGAATGCAATTTATCTTTTCCTTCTTAGAAAGGAAACATTTTATTGCTAGACAAAAATTACACGTATGGAACCTTCTAAGCACTTCCTGGCACAGAGAGCTCCGTGGCAAATGAGCTTAGAACGATCACGGTAATAGCCTTGTATTTTGTGATTCAGATGTTAACTATGTCTCATTTGATTGAATGGTTACAAAACACTAAGGGGAAAATGAAAATGATATGCATCCCCCTAGCATTATTCCTATTTGAAAACACTCAGTGCAAGTTATCTTGTGTCATTCTGCCCCTCCTTCTTTTTCTTGACTCTCTGCTTTGCCATATAAATATAAGTGCCAAGTCCAACCTCCCAGTGGGTGTCCTTGAAAAAGGAAACTGAGCCTCAGACTAAAAGTTTGCAATTATTTTTTTTTAACAAGATGTTCCACATGAACAACACTGCATAACATTTAAACTTTTAATACTATACACACGATCACACTTTTGCGTCTGGCATGCACCACCATTAAGAAACTTTTTCACTAGACATTAAAGTATTGGAATAGTTTATACTTCTTTATTTCCTGTAAATTCTCTAATGTAATATGCTCAATCCAATCTTACACCATGTCATGACTTGTTTAAAAACACATTTTTCTCCTTAATCATCACTTTATTTAGTTATACAGGATCAGAACCAAACTTGATTTTTGTTATATACTTTTCTCTTGCATTGATTTTTTTTCTTTTACAATTAGCTAGCAAGGGTAGAGAGACTGGATCACCATCCATCCATCCATTTTGTACACCATCATAATCATATACTTGGGTCCCATCTGTTAAAAAATTTACACATAACTTTGTTTTGTTTCCTGCTGAAGTCTCCACAGACTAGCTTCTACTTAGAACAAAATAAAAGTCTGGTTATATATAGTTTGGATCTCAGAGAGAGAAATTACTGGAAATCCATGTAACTGATAGCTATTCTCAGAGGACAAAAGTATATTTTGGGCTTAGTGCACTTTACAAATATAGTATTCTCTTTTAAAAAAAAAAGCTTGTGAGCAGCTAAGTCAAGAAAGCTCTCAATATGCATTTTAATTGTCCATCTAACAGTTCCCAGAGCCTGGAGGTATACTTCAGGAATATGACAACATCTGTGAATTCCAATTAAATCTTTGAAGAGAAAATACACAAGTAGACCTATTTCACAAAAGATAACTGTTACCTTTTGTCTACATTAATTGTAGGCTCTACACTACAAAGACAAAATATGTGGTCTACAGTGGAAAAAATTGTTATTAAGATCAGCATGACTGATTTGAGCATTGTTGTTTATCTTAAATAGAGAAATAGGCTGTTTCAGAATTAACAACATGCTCCAAATATTAAACAGAAAGGAATCATTTTCCTCTTGAACCATTTTTCCTCTCTACCGGAAAGTAAATATCATTATGGACAAGAAGACAAGGTGTAAAGTAAGGCCATTAGCAGCATCTTTTAAAGCCCTTAGTGCTAGCCAGATGCTATTTCAGTTAAGAAAAAAAAATGTAATTGCTACAGAACTTTAGTCCATTTCCTTGGAACAGGATTATATTAGAATTTACACTTGTCTTCATTTGTTTTGAAGCCCACTAACAGCAGGATTATTAGACTGTTAATTGCTTAACTATTCATTATGAACAGTCAGATGATTGTTAGTAAGAAGGGTTAGATTAATATCTGTGGCTTAATATTCATGTTCTTCATTTGCAAAAATGCCAAACTGCTGTCTATCAGGGAATGTATCTTTCTTACTTTTTCTTTCTTTCTGTGAACTCTACAGTCCAGCTACTGAATCTTTCTTATTTGGTTTTACATTTTGTAAAACATAGACAACATTGTCTATTTGCAAGGAATTGTGAACCCTCTGGCCTTGCCAAATGCAGTCAGGATGTCTCCAGTGCTTTATTTATTGTTCAGAACTGGATGAACATAGGCCAAAGAGTTTCAAATATTTCCCTTAATTCAATTATTTAGCAAAAAATCTCCAATAATTTGTATTGCCATATTCTCATATCAATGTGGCCATAGTTCTTATTTCGTACCTTGCCTTCTGTTTTATAAAAAGGTGTGTTGGCTTTTTGCATTCCATTAGTAATGCTGAGATAAACAAACCATTCAGATTAGTCAATTGAATAGGAACAATTTATTTATCAAAAGAAATAAAAGACTTTATTGTTTTGCTGTAAGTTAGCTGCAAAGGAAATGCTTACTTTCGTTAGCAGAAATAAAATAAAGTCATGTAAAGTTACAATCTTGAATGCGCTGAAAAAACTTTATGAGATGCTGACTACTACTGTGGCGGCTGATGCTATTCTTAATGCAAACAAAACACAACACTGTATCCTCACTTATACACTGAACACAATACACACTTCTGATGTAATATCCTCAATGTCCCTGATTTAAACCTTGGCTTCTCTTATGAGAAAAATGGACTATTTCTTCAAGATCACAATGACCACCCATCCAAAGTCTTTTTATGCATACTGAGAATGAAGTGAAGTAATTCAGTGAAAAATCTGAAGTTCAATTGCAGCCTTTGCAAAAAAAAAAAAAAAAGAGCAGAGGAATAAACCACATCTATACACCATTTCTGCAATAGTTTTTATTGATCTACTCACAAAAAGAGGCATGAACAGTTGGCATGCCAACTTGACACATATTTGATCTTATCCAATTGAGATTTTTTTTTATCTTTAGGATCTAGCAAATTATACAAATAACTCCCTGTACTGAAAAAGGGAAACATTCCTTCCATTGAAAGTTAAAAGTTAATTCACATAATTCTGGATTTTTATTTTTTTTAAAAAATCAAGAATGACCAATCATGATCTGTTTCAAGATATGTTTGGGGTGTGGGAAGATTGCACACATATTACATACATTACACATTAAGGGCAAATGCTGTAAATGGGGTCAATTCTGATAATGTAAGATAGTCAAACCTGAACCCTAGTAACATGTCCATGTAGTTAACTAAATGACAATAGAGAACTTGCAACTTCCTTCTTCCAGGATTTTTCTTTTAGAATTTCAGGCTATATCCTTGAAACTTCCTCATGCTCTTCTACTCAAATACTAATCAGGTTCAACTTGCTTTAGCTTCTTTTTTTTACATCAGCCAAATTCAATTGAATACTGTACTCAATTGAATTTGGCTGATGTAAAAAAAAGAAGCTAAAGCAAGTTGAACCTGATTAGTATTTGAGTAGAATACTAATATTGCTGCACAAATAATTATGAATATGGTTTTTCAATGAATATTGAATATTTTCTAACTTCTGATTGTATTTTCCAAAAGACCTGAGAGCCCTTATTCTACTGTTCTGAAAATAAAATAATCTTGTTTTGCATAGAAAGGAGTTACAAGAGCTCGCAATGGATTTCCAGCAGAAATCATGTTGGTCAAGAATTCCTATACTTAGAGTCTACGGTTATCTGGAAGGTTCTCAGATGTGGGAAGACTTCTATTTGCAAGCCTGCAAGCAGCTGTGAATTGACACTCTGATTTTTTTGATGGAATTTTCGGAATTTGTAGGCAATCTACTCTACTCAAATTCTCTACTCAATTGATCTGTGTGTCTGTCTGTCTGTCTGTCTGTCTGTCTATCTATCTATCTATCTATCTATCTATCTATCTATCTATCTATCTATCTATCTATCTATCATCTATCTACCAAATTTGGAAACTGCCCATCTCCCTCACAGTTTTATTGCTGCTTATTACAGTGTTATAACTGTGCTCAGAAATGCCCTGACTGATCCTAGAAGGGAAGGCAGTTTATAGTTGAGACAAGAGGTATAAATAGTTTAAATTTATATATGCAGATTAAAATATTGTGACATGAAAATCTTGATTTATGGAGGCTCTCCTTAACTTCAACAGTCTTCCATGTGTATGGATTTTAACCCCCAAAAGTTTTCAACCAGCGTGGCCATTACTAAGCATTCTAGGGATTTAAATCTACGTTATTTGCAAGACATCTGGGTCCTGAGAAGCTAACTGATAACTGTCAATTATCCAGGTCAAAGAATTTATGCTAGTAACATAAAATTTCTACCAAATTGTGCAGCAAGATTTCATTGTTGCTACCATCTTCCAATAATATTTTATTGAAGAATTTCTCAAGGATGCAACTGGAAAAAAAGGAGTACTTTATGTAAATAAGGGCATGTTTCCATTAAGCAGTAGCAAACATTCATATGTTAGGTATAACATTGCACATTGTATAACATAAAGGAGATATACCAGTGTTTGTGATACTGACAGATTCATTTTTGTTCATTCTAAAATGCAAATCGGGTGCAGATTGTAACAAACAAGAGGAAGTTAATTGCCATGTCATGATTAGAGATCACATATCTTTTGGTAAAACTGGAGGAAATATTTCATTCCATGGAACAGAAGTTTTTTTATTTAGGCACTGACTATAGAAAACTGACTATAGATTTTCCCATTATTGAATCTGAAATTTTTGCATTTTTGCATTAAAGTTAAATCTGGAAAAAAATGAATTATTCTATATTGCTCCAAAATGCAGTGTTAGTATAATGCTATATAAAAATATATCAGTTATACAGGAAGAAATATTGTTTGTGTGACATTGTCCAGTGGTAGATAGATAGACAGACAGACAGACATGGATATGAACAGATGAACAGATGAACAGACAGATCTGGGATTACAGCAATGTTAACAGTGGACTCAATACCAGCATTATAGCAAACAGAAATGCAAAGCAACAATTATTACTTTAAAAAAATGCATTTAAAGAATGTTTAATTCATTCCAATCAGATCTTTTAAGAGATAAAAGTCAAAATCAAGACTAATTAAGTTAAGCAGTAGGTATATGTGTTTTTAAAAGACATTATTGAAATACACTGGATTAATGAGGGTAAAAAATTGAGTATGATAGATTTTAATGGACAAGCAAAGCTATGTATAGAACTATTTCAGTACTCTGTCGTATAATCATCACATTATCCACATTATTTAGAACCACTGTAGGTCAACAAAACTAAGGCTTCAAATATTATGATTTTTCTGATAAGATTGAAATGCAGAAAATAGTTAGATTTGTCATTGCAATTTATAAAAATACTCGTATTTTTAGGGAGAGGATTCTTATTAAATTCAAGATCATTTTTCTTGTGGGGAAATATAAGTACCAATTGCCAGTTTGTCAAGAAAAACTAGTGGTTTATGAGATTTATCTACATTTTTATGATTTGACCACCACAGCCTTTAGTGGCTTTTCTCGAGAGATACAATCAACAGATGGGAAACTCCTGGTGTGAATCCTAGCTGATGGGTATGATGAGATTGAGATTACATGTAATTTGGAAGATGGCAGATTTTTATAAAACCAGGGCCTAAGCAACTGAGATCTCAAGGAACAAGACTGGGTTCAGAAACTTCCTCTTGGGAGTTAGGCATGACTTCAGAGAAATGAGATGCACATATGCAAACCTCATACTCATAATGTAATGTTTATATTTTTATTTATTTCACACACCTGATTCATTAGTCTGTGGCATTCAACACTAACTGCAACTATACCTTCTAAAAGAGAAGAGGAAAAATTCCATTTCTTTATCAATTTTACTAAAATCCATTCACATTCTAGAATAGTAAACACCCCATTAAAGCAACTTTATGGATGTGGAGTTGTCTCATCTTGCTAGAACATGGCCTCATCAAGGAACCTTTAAATAATTACAGAGAAAAGGACCAGAATACAAAACAGCTTGCCTTTCATTGGTAATGAGAATTTATCACATTCCACTAGATGGCAGTAAATCTTTATTAAGTTTTAATGATAATATAATGCTCATAAACAAAACAAAACAAAACAAAAGTACAAAATGGACCTTGTTTTTCACAATCTTTAAAGGTTGATGGATTATTAAATTACGTTTACATATTACGATACTGTGAAACCATAAATATTTCAGCTTCACTTTGGAAGACTTACAGTTAGATTATGTACATGACTGAATATTGTTTCACTATAAGCATTAGCTTCAAATGTTAAGAGTTGGATAAAAATAAAAGTGTCTATGGGCAAAATTGGCCTCTTCAAAGGGCCATCACATCTTCACCTGCACTCCTTTCATAATGAAACTCTGATACTAATATCAATTTTCACTTTTTTTCCTGGTTCTTTCTTTCCCAGTATTGTGCTCATTTCTCTTTTATTTCAGGATAAGAGGTGGGAGGATATATTATTGTGCTGTCAACAAAACTGCTACCTTATTTGAATTCTAAAGCCAAACAGTGTGTGGGAACATTCATCTGCTCTGCAATGAATGAAATTGGTGCTCCATCCTTGCACGAATTATCTACTCAAGTGGAAAAAACGGGTTATCCCATTCGCACAATTTAGTCACACTAGAACTAATTTTAAAAGTCTTTCAGGGTCTGTGGCTGCATCTCCATACACAGCTCAGATTGAGCTAGCCAATCTTCTCTGCAAAGATCCAGATGACCACTTGATGGCAGCAATGAGATGCAGACAACTCCATCCTGCCACCCAGCAGCCATCCTTGCTCTTTTTGATTGATTGATACTCTTAATGATAAGAGTATTGATTATCAACTTTATCACTTGTAAAGGTGCATTTAGCCCATTAACAAAATAGATTCTATGTGATGAATATAATTTTGCAAAATCTAGCAATTATATAATATAGTATTATTACTATTTTTTGATATACGTACACATCCCACAAAGAATTAACGGCTTTATTATGTACTAGATTTATATGCCAACTTTCGTAGTTTTCTCTAGAGGTCAAGATGCTTATGCTGAGATCTAGATTCATTTTATTCCAAAATTGGAAACCCTGTGGGAGACTTGAGACTAGTCTGAGAGGAAGATTATCTGTCCACAGTCAGCAGTGACCCTCCATGAATAAGGATAGATTTGAACAGGGATCTTCCTGGCCTTAGATCAACATTTTAAATAATACTCCACACTGACACTATTCAAGTGTCCTAGGTAAAGCCCTTCTGCATTATTCCCAAAACTGCACAGATATTACTTGAAGCCAACCTTGATTTGGAGAATTTAAATATTCCAACATAGTTCATGAATAAAATAAATATATGAGATTTACTCTTCAAAATATCTCAAGGAACTTTATTTCTAATAATGGCAATAGAATGAATCAATGCACAAATGTAAGCCAATAGAATAAATCAATACACAATACATAAAATATTCTGAATATTTTATTTTTATATATTTTTATTTTTCCTCTACTAACATCTGAATGAAAGGAATGTCAACTTGCAACTAAAGATGTATTTGATATGCTTGATGATTTTAAATTACGCTTATAGAAGTTGCTGAATAATACGTACATTGCTATTTGTATTAAATTGAATATATACAGTAATATAATAAATAATTTTAAAACATTAAAAAGAGCTATATTTATACACATAAACAGAGTGGTGGTCCTGCCTTCCTGGCTACTAGTTAGTATACATGATTAATATAACATACTGTAGAATTGTTCATAATTTAATTTCAATTAACACAACATTAACACCATAATTTTTGGTTGGATGAAATATCAGCACTATAAATCATCTGGATGTTAACAATTCCTCTAAATTTCCTGACTGACAAACCATCATCTGACCAGAAACTTTATTCAAAGCAATTTCAAAATCTACTTTCAGAAAGTTTTTATTCGATTAAGATTTGACTTTCAGTTGACTTGAAAAGAAGTGAGTGTAGCTGCAACTGTATAGAAGAGAACAGGAAGAATGGGTTGGGGAAAAAAGAGAAAGCATTAGCTCACAGACCCATGTTGGCAAGGGCTAAAGACACTGCTGCCATAACAGAGGAAGGTATGTTAAGACATGCATGTACTTACTGTATATATTACATTCATGTAAAAGGAAGCTGTATATGAATATTTTTGACATAAATGTCAATGTTGAGATCGCAATATTATGTCAGTACTTGAAAAAAAATGCAAAAACAATAAAGTTGAACAGAATGAACTAGGAAATTTGGGGGGGGGCTGTTTGCAAAACTGTATATTTTGTAAGGGTAAACCTTTCACAAAGATTTTTAATATTTTTATTGAAGAGATTTGTAAAGGCATCTCTCTCACTGTCAGTGACTCTGGTGGCATGTACTGTAACAATAGAAACAGGAAAACAAACAAACAAACAAATAAATAAAGCCAACCCCAAACCGGTATTGGCAGTCAAAAATAAATAAATAAAACATCTGAAGTTACAGTATGACAGCAAGGGGCCTTGTCATATGGTCAGTTCAGATTTGTCCTTAACAATATAATTAATGTAACTGAGGCTGGCATATTAATAATAACCTGCATTCTCTTCACAAAACTGGCTCATCTACCATGCCAGTCTAGTGCACAGGGAAAAGCCAATTCTTTATGGTTCTATCGAAGGCCAACACACTTTGGGGCATCCAATCCTCATGTGAGAGCCCATTCTAAAGGGCAGGAGCAACAACGAAGAAGGCCCCAATCGCTGATATCACTTTGAAGATGCTGATAAGAACATTTGCACATATGATATCAGGAGTCCATTAATGATAGAAAGATGTCAACCTAACTTGTAGGAATTATCTAGAGAGAACATCAAGGCTGCAAAGACTGTGAACATGAAAGTGCCTCTCATTGATGAGACAATAATAATAATAATAATGATGATAATGATGATGTTGGAAGGGACCTTGGAGGTCATCTAGTTCAACCCCCTGCTCAGGCAGGAAACCCTATAGCTAGTGACATATACTGGGCACTTTTCAGTACACAAGCTAATTTTAGGGATCCATTTATTAGACAATCAGTATTTGACTGGAGGCTAAAACATATAAGGAACGGTTGCGAGAATTGGGTATGTCTAGTTTAACGAAGAGAAGGACAAGGGGGGACATGATAGCAGTATTCCAATATCTCAGGGGCTGCCATAAAGAAGAGGGAATTAAGCTATTTTCCAAAGCACATGAAGGCAGGACAAGAAGCAACGGGTGGAAACTAATCAAGGAGAGAAGCAACCTAGAACTAAGGAGAAACTTCCTGACAGTGAGAACAATTAATCAGTGGAACAGCTTGCCTCCAGAAGCAGTAAATGCTCCAACACTGGAAGTTTTTAAGCAGAGACTGGACAGCCATTTGTCCGAAATGGTGTAGGGTTTCCTGCCCGAGCAGGGGGTTGGACTAGATGACCTCCAAGGTCCCTTCCAACTTTACTACTATTACTATTACTAATTTGATACTTGAATTCTTGGAGAACACTGCAGAGTGATTGATTCTGATTTGTCAATAGGCTGTTGCTGTTGCTCTCATTATCACTAGCATTTTAATATTATTTAAATGTCGTCATTTTCAGAGTGCACTCAAAGTCTATAATTTTTTTTTTGCAATTCGTCTTTATTTCAGTTCTTCAAAATTTCTCCCTACAACTATTCCCTGTGCTCTTTTTCCAGCAATTCATTCCATGTAGCTTCTTTGCCCTCTTTATTAATCCTGCAGATTTTAAAATATATTTCTTCATTTATGAAAAAAAACCCCTTTTTATTGGAGAGTTCTAATGATCTTCTGGCTTTCTACTACCTTTCCCAATAGGACAACGCATATCCTCAAGTCTGTAAAGAACCTTAAAGTACCTGGAAAATTAGATCCTTTTTTAGATTCATTTTCATTCCCTTCCCGTTTCCTTTCTTTTTATTCCTTCCCGTTCTTTTTATTCAAGATGACAGTCAAGTAATACTGCTGACTACTAAAGCATTAAGCAGGCTGAGGAATTGACTATATGACAGACTGCCATTCTTATTAGGAACAACCCGGTATAAGTAGTCTGTGATTCCAATCATTCATTTAGTGACCATTCAAAGTTACAATGGCACTTAAAAATGTGACTTATGACAGTTTTCCACGCTTATAACCGTTGCAGCATCCCCATGGTCACGTGATCAAAATTCAAATGCTTGGCAACTGGTTCACATTTATGATGGTTGTCCCTGGAATCATGTAGATCCCCTTTCGTGACCTTCTGACAAGCAGTTAATGGGCAGGTCAGATTCACTTAACAATTACATTTCTAATTTAACAATCACAGTGATTCGCTTAATAACTGTGACAAGAAAGGTCATAGAATGTGGCAAAACACAACAACTGTCTCGCTTAGCAACAGAAATTTTGAGTTCAATTGTGGTCATAAGTTGAGGATTGTGTGTATTCATTTTTAACATCCACAGGAAAGATTTTACTAAACAGGTCTTACTGATAGAGCATTTTCGGCATGCAGAAGATAATCTTCTCTTGCTGTATATCCAGGCTATGAAACTGTTGCATTTGGTTTCTTGTTCAAGTGTACAGGTAGTCCATGTTTAGTGACTGCCTCATTTAGTAACTGTTAATTGTTACTATGGTGATGAAAAAATAACTTTATCACTAATCCTTGCATTTATGACCTTCACAGGTCTGTAAAGCAAAGGAAAGCTGAAGTAAGCTTATAAGCAAAGCAACTCACGGTTTCACTTAGAGACCACTTCATCTAATGACCAACTTGTAGGTCCCAATTGTATTTGCTAAATGTGTACTATTTTAATTTCATTTCCACTCCATTTTCCCCTTATGGCTGATGTTGGGGAAATCCTTATACAGATCTTTATTTGAACTAACTTTGGTTTTATTATTTTAATAAACACGTTTCATCTGTAAACAAGATAACTTCACTGCTCAATTCCACTTGAAAACATTTACAGATACATAAAAAATAATGGCGCCAGTACATATTTCTGGGAGGCTGTTGGTCATATTCTTTATCCCATCAATGATCCATAATAAAACGTGCTCTATTATTTCATGTTTTTTTTAATAATAGTTCGTTTAAACAAGCGATGTTGTTTAAAAAGACAATGGGCGGATTCATATACATTAAGTCCAAATAACTCAAACTATGTTAAGGCTGTTCCCTCTTTGGGTGGGATGCAAATAATAAAAATAATCTAACATGTTTCTGAACTAGCCTTATTCACATGTTTACTGACACTCTTGAAGCCCTGAGCAGTAATTCTCAGTTTAATTGAGTGGAACTGAAAATCACACACCTGTCTGTCCACAGATTTACCTACTGTCTACCTGCTTATCCATCTACTCATCTTCCTACTTATCCACCCACTCATTCTCACCTTCAATCTTCTACTTTTCCATCTACTTACACTCCTACAGTATTTACTTGCTGCCCAGAATTGTCTCGAACCACAAGATGGGCTGCATATAAATTTAATAATAAACAAATAAAAATTCACTTACTTATCTTCCTACCTACATGTCTATTTTTGTGACAAAGGAACACTTGACTTGAAGGCTATCAGAATAACCAAAGATTTGCAGAGCTATAACACTGAGGTCCTTAATCATATCCTGTTTGCTTCCTCCTCCCCCAGTCTAGGCGTGGAAGCAGTTAGCAATTATTTAACAAAAAAAATCCTGGAAACAATTCTGAATTTGCACATTTCAATCTGTGTGTCTTATTTTTAAGCATTGTATGTGTAGAGGCAATGTCATTTGTTTTGTGTCTTCCTTTCCTTTTTCTGATGAAGTGTCTCTTCAAATAAGCAGCATCTCATTTGTTTATGAATGGCAGGGCAAGAGTGATTGCACGTCTTTCTCTCTGTTTTTCCTGTAGCATTTGTTTGCTCAGATAATCCAACCAACATAAGATGCAAATATGCCCTTTATGAAGGTGATGTTTTAAATAATTATGACTGTTTACTGATAGTCCCTATTCCCATAATTGAAATCATAATCTGTGCATGGACTATTAAATGCAGGCATAAAGAGGAAATTTATTTCAGAATGCTTATTAATTTAAAAACGAAGATGGTTATTAAGTTCAGATAGAATATCTCATACAAATTATTAGTTAATGAAATCAGTTCTAAAACTTAATTACATAAAAGTATTTTTAATGCAATACAACCTAATGTTGTGTTTTCTCTGAGGCATTTCCCTCAACAGTATATGGCTAAGCTAAACTACCTTTCGGCTAAGTTACACTGAAAATAGACGAATTATTAGTATGTCGAGTGAATCTAGCCTCTTGTTTATGAACTTGTGATCCTACTTGGAATGTGTAGATTAGGCCAAAAGGTGATTACTAAAAGAAAAAGGGAGAAAAACCTGAAGACTCCTGGGAGTCAAGCAATGTATAACTCTGTAGGTTAAAATCAGTATTTGAACTGTACCCAGACGCCTACTGTACCCAGAACCTGCAACACTGGTTTTACATGATTATAACAGATTTCATTGGCTAAAAGGCCAGTTGTTCTATTTCTACCAATTGCAGATTCTGGGTTTAAGGGCATTCTCATTTATAGTGTTGGAGAGCTGCATCTTCCTGGGAGCCCTGCAAAGTAGTCTGTCTGTCCACCCATGCTACTGATGTCAGGATGTCAACCTAGGATTTAACATACATATTGGCTTACAGCTTCTTGAAATCTCAAATCAACAAAAACTGACTGGGTATAACAATGCTTATTGGGATTAGGACTGAGAATGTATGCATTATCTCCAAATAAGGAATTTGCTTAGTATTGGCAAATTATATTTGCTGATTATTTTATTGATTGTTGGCTGGGATTTTTGTTGTCTATATGAATTCTAAGGTTAAAAACCAAATGGTATGAAGCCAACTAGAAGAACCGGGTTTTAAGGCCCTCAGGAATCTCCCCTCCACTACCAAGTCTTCCAGAGGACAGGGGCCATTATAGAAAAAACTCTTCTTGACTCTGCTAGCCAAAAGTCCTCGGCTTTTGGGATCCATAGAAGCCCTCTTCTGCCAAAGCGAGAGGAGCAGGCCAAATCCATCGGAATAAGACAATTCCTAAGATAACCTGTGACAGACTTTGCCGGCTATGCTAGCTATCCTGACAATCTAGACAAATTCTAAGGACCCAAGCAGCAAAGCACAAGCCTGTGACAGCCTTATTTTTTAAAATGATTTTAAAACACTGGATGTTTAATTTAAGAAACTGCATTGATTTGACCACTTCTCTGCAGGTTGTTGGCCATACCTTGATTTGGAGTTGGTTGGATTATTTTCCTTAGCCCAGCTATATATATCTTAAAATAGGTTAACTTGATAAGCTTTTTTTAAGTATTTTTTAAAAATATTTTATTAATTTTCTATTATTATAATTTATTAGTGCTTAATTAACAATGTGTTGTCTGGGTTGATTTTTTGCTTAATAATACAAGTTAAGTTCTTATTCTCTATCTCGTTTTTCCAGCCATTGATAAAATAAGTTCCATGTTTGAAAGTATTCTGTGTCTTCCTTTTCTTTGATTCTCAATGTGAGTCTATCCATTTCAGCACAGTCCAGTATTCTCTTGATTATCTCTTCATCCAATGGTGTTTTTTTCATTTTTTCAGTGCTGAGCAAATACAATCCTTGCTGCTGTTAATACATGTAATGTTAAATATACATTTTGTTTATCAAATTTTTCTGGAATTATACCTAATAAAAAACGTTCAGGTTTAAAATCTATGTGTTTCTCTAACATCTTTTCTAACCAAGTATGTATTTTTGTCCAATTTTTTTTTTGCTTTAACACATGTCCACCACAGGTGATAATATGTACCAGGATTTTGATTACATTTCCAGCATTTACTAGACATATTTTTAAACATTTTTGCTAATCTAACGGGTGGAAGATACCATCTATAGAACATTTTATATACGTTTTTTTTATAAGAAGTTGCCATTGTCAATTTATAGTTTCTTTCCCAAAGATTTTGCCATTTCTCTAATTCCATATTATATCCAAAAAATTGCCCATATTATCATTGTTTCTGTCACTTGTTCATCTTCCATTTTCAAATTCAATAAAAAGTTAAACAATTTCTTAATCAGTTTTTTTATCAGAAATCAACACCTACCTTGATTGCATTTGCAGTCGAGGCCACCATAAGTCAATACCCTGATCTTCTAGCTCTTGTTTAGATTTTAATTTCCCATCTGTATTCAGAATATCCTTATATGTTAGAATTTTCTCAGATTTAACTAAGTTTAGATGAACAAATGCTTCCATTGTTGATATCCATCCTGGGATTTTCGTATAGATTTTTGGTTGTACTTTTTCCTATACAAATAATAATGCGTTTCTTATGTAGTGGTATTGGAAATATCTATGGGTTTTATTCTTTTCATATCATAAAAATGTGTGTCATCCAAGTTGCAACTCATGTCCTTCTAAATATAACAACCTTTTGTTTCTGAGGGTTATCTATTCTTTTACCATGTTAGAGCACATGCTTGATAGTATAGGGCCCAATCTGGTAGTCCAAATCCTCCATTTTCTTTAGCTTCTTGTAGCATTTTCAGTTTAATTCTGGCTTTCCTTTTTTGCCAAATAAATCTCAAGATCAGTGTATTCAAATCATCATTTTCAATCCTGCTATTTCTCCAAATTCTTCTATTCTTTTCAATAGTTTAAGAGTTGTCTCCAGCAGTTCTTCTAAAATGAATACCTGGTCATCTGCAAATGTTTGTAGTTTATAGCTTTCATCTTTTATCTCTATTCCTTTAATTTCTGGATCTTGTCTGGATTTTTTTTTAAATATTGCAGTATAACCCTTATCTGCACTGATTTCAAACTTGGCAGGTTGCTGTTCTTTAAAAGGTCTATCTATTTAAGTCTATTTTCATCTTAATCCGCCAAAAAGTGAGGCGGCTTCAAGCATTTTGAACTTGATAAAAGAATGAGTATCAGGGCTATTTATTGAAGCAGGCAAAAACACATATCTACTTATTAATTGCAGATTTTAACTACCTCTGTAAATTATATGATAGATCAAGCAAGCCAAGCTTGTTTAAGACATAACTATATCTTTTGTAACCCTTTAACTCTAGCAGAAAATTAATATATATGTCCTTAATTATTTCAACCCATATTTCCAGGAAGACCACAGACATCTGAATTTTATTCCAGTTTTGATTTCATTACTAATATTAACAGATGCCTACAAGTGCAGAAGTCTGCAAGACTCACTCTGTGAGGGAGATGGGTGTTTCAAAATTTGATCAATAAAATAAATCTAAAGTGACTAATTCTATTCATTATAAATGAAGAATTAGGAAGAGTTTTAGTCTTAATAGTTTCAGATAGTTCCTTGCTACAACTTTAGTCCATGAAGCACATGTTTGTACTATTTGCAGAAAGATTAGATGCTGTGTTTGCCTCCAACTAATCGCTAGTTGCGCAAAATCAAACATGAACAATGAAAAGATACTCTGGGTCTCTAGAGATCAACTAAAACTCATCTCTGTTCTTCTACAGATTGTGCTTTTCCCTTATATTTATGGCTTAAAAAAATCTGAGAATAGAGAATGTTTAAAATCCACCAATAAATAAGAAGCTAAACAGTACACTAAGCTAAGGAAACTGGTGTTATTGACATTCTATTGTCAAAAGCAAAACTGTCTGCTTTTGTGTTTTTTAAGGTGCAAACTATTTCCTCAATATATTTATCACTGAATTATATTACCAAAATATAATATTTTCTAAATATGGATACAAACCTTTTTTTCCCTTCTGTTCAGTTGAGTCTGATTCTTGGAGGCTGCCTGGACAAGTTCCTGCAGTTTTCTTGGCAAGGTTTTTCAAGAGTAGTTTATATTGCCTCCTTTCTAGGGCTGGGAGGAAGTGACTGGCCCAAGGTCACACAAATGGCTTTATGTCAAAGGTGAGACTGCAGCTTGCTTCTGGTTTCTAACCTGATTCTTTAACCACTGCACCAGATTGGCTCTCTTACTTACACATTTATAATTTACACTCTTATAAATGCTTGAAAAGACTTGAAGAATGGTCTCCATCAGATATGTTCATTCCTGCCTTTCAACGCATGTGTTACAACAACCATTTTAGCTACATAAGACCGGGCACAGGAAAACCATGTTAAGATAAAGTTTTGCTGTGAAATAGCAGCTTGAGAATAGCCTGAACTTTTTAATAAAGCATGTAATAATGTACCTAACATAATGCTTTGATGTATTTCCATGTTAAAACCTAGAAAATATTAGTGTTTTGTAGATATGAAGAACCAGTGATTGTATAGTAAGAAGTGTGCAATCTACTAGCCATTTGGATAGCCAATATTTATCAATATGACTGCATGAGAAATGAGAATTGGATATTTATTTCAGATATGTAGTTTATCTGTATATATTTCTAATCTGATGCTCCCTAGAATCATTGATTTAGTCTTTTAAACATCAGTTGAAGGAATTTTTTTCATACAATATCCCTAATATCTTTCTTATTACTTGGGTAAATAATCTCCAAGGAATACCAGGTTTGTAGATTAAATTGGGAAGTTAAAAAAAATCCTGGAAAAAAACAATGCTTAAATTTCTATATTACTGCTGAGAAAAATATATGAACTTGTTCATAAAACCATGGGAAGTTGACTGGTTCAAAGGAGATGTTATTTTCAATATCAATATATTTATTTAGCCCTATCTTTTATATCTTTAAATTTTAATCTGGCAGAAATTTGATTCATTATCTACACTGCAACATACACATCAGTAAGCATTATAGATTATAGTTCATTCTTAGTATATGTCAGTAACACAAAAGAGATTAGCGAAGAAGAGTGATCCAAAGGTATCTGAAAGATTTCTACTAATTGCTTACTACTTAACCAGGCCCAGTTTACCAACTTTCAAAGCCTAAGAGCCTCATGGCCTGACTGCTTAAAGCAGGGGTCCCCAACTGCTGGCCCACAGTCCACCTCCGGGCCTTGAAAGTTTTGGAACTAGTCCACGAAATGGCAGGTATGGGTACACGCATCCCCCCTTGCACGAGCAGAGGCTGAGAGCATGCACACTCCATTTGTGTAAATAGTGACTGAGCACATGTGTGCTCCATTTGCATATATATATATGTAAATTATAAAACTTTTTGTCATGTTCAATAGGTAATAGCAGCCTGGTAGTAGCAATTGTGGTGGAATAGGAAAAAGACATGGTTAGGGATTTTTTTTTTTTTTGCAACTGGCTCCTTCATCTTTCCTCCAAAGAGGCACAGGCCATAAGCCCAATGAAGCAGAAATGATTCAGCACTGAATGTTAAATGTTAGATGATTCCTGAAGTAGTATGAGTTTGAAACAGGTGTTTTGAGGCCATTTCAACCTCAGAATATTTCCAGAAATGATCAGAGCCATTTCAAATTCAAGATAAGCATTCTGAATTTGAAAAGTATGACATATCTCTCCTTAAAATAATTGGGCACAATCAGCTTTTTGCCCTGATCAGCTGCAGCACAGCTTCTATCATAGTGATCAGTGCAAATACTGGTGAGCCAGACAGAGATTCAGCCTTTGGGCTATATCTAGTTCACCAACCCTACTCTACTTTATACTGATAATCTACAGTATTATTATTTCTATTGAAATTCTGCTGATCTGGAATTTTAGACTATGAATAGATCAAACAAAATAACCAAGTACTGTACTGTTTGAGCAAAGAGATTGTTTCGCTACTTTATGTATCAACTCTAGCCCCTAAGTTGCATTAAGCTGGGGGTAATTAGGTAATGAAGACAATATTAGAAGCAATCATGTCAGATGATTTAAGATGATAGAAGTTTACTTTTCTTCAAAAGTTCTGCGTGGGAACTTTTTCTCTTTTGTTAGAACTGTAGAATCATTACTATAAACCTGTTTTAAGAAGGAATGGATCTACTCAACTTTCATCTCATATAGTTTTTTCTTTATGACTGTTGCCTCTAGATGCCATGAATAATTGTGCTTTTGTTGCTTGCGAATATGTGAATATCTGTGCACATTTGAGTGTGCATAAATACATTTATTCACATGGACACAGTTTTCAAATTCTACAGTTTTGTTTCTCCACCTTGGCAGATTTCCAGAACTCCCCAACCAAGATGGAATCCATAAAGACAAACATGGCAGAAGCTATAGAAGACAAAGAATGGATAACATCTATTTCTATATCTCAAAGTCCTTGGAAATTCTCACACAGGAAAACTGATTCATTTCTTCTCACCTGACATATATACTGCTGCCGGTATATCCTTAAAATGATGTGCTCATTTTAGAAAGCAGTTGTGATACTCCAGTTGCATCCAGCGCTGATTATTCAAAAGGAATTATTGCTTTAGCCTGCTGACATTGCTAATTTAAAAAATTCTGTCCAGGGTGACAGGCATTTGCCTAAGATGACAGCAATTTGAATCCTGCAGTCATGACTTACATCTTAGTTTTTAGAAAACCCGTATTTCCTTCTCCAACTGAGGCAAGTAAGTCTTTATTCAATTAAGAATCAGAGTACTTCAGGGAAGACTTACTGAACCTGTTTATAATACCATTTTGCTGAAATTATTTTTTCTGCATTTACAAAAACCCGGACACAAAGCACATTTTATAAAATTTAAAACTAATACTAATGCAGTTGAAGGTTTTTCAGCAGTACAATTGCTGGTGTAAAGTAGCCTTCCTACATATTTTTATTACACATAAAATGCATAGTAATAGTTATTTTTCTATTCATTCCTGGCAATGAAAGTAACAAAAGAAACTGTGAAGTGAAGGGCAGTATTGCCCTCAATCAATTATATATCTGGCACAGACAGCCACAGTTATGTACCTGTTTCTCAGTGAAAAGCTGCTATACATCCCTGTCTCTTGGAAAGAAATTATATGTGAGTGGGAAAAGAGATACAGTACATGGAACTATAATTCTTGTGAAGGTTAAATTCAGTCACTGACTGCATCTTCATAGAACATAAAGTCATCTATTATTGCAACTAGGGAGGAAAATGTGTAGGAGACTTATCAGAACTGAGTACTACTATCTCATGCTGTACATTGTAGGCAGGGGCATGTGTGTTTGTGTATGTGTTTGTAAGTGATAATTCTTTATTTCTGGGCTCATGGTGCAGAGTAGAGCACAGACAAAGAAATTACTTCTCTAGCTTGATTACATTAAACTCCAACTTGCTCTGCATTTATTTCCTCTTATTACACACATATCAGTTAATGTATGGAAATCCAAGGGCTGTGGAAGTAAGATTCTCCTTAGACCCGAGCAATTAATTCTGCTCCAGATAAAGAGTAAATCAGAGCAAAAGGGAGGGTGGCAGAAACCCAGAACTGAATATGTCTACTAAGGACTGGGGCCAACAATGTAGGACACAATAGGGTGGACCAGAGCAAAGGGGTTTGCACTGGTATAGGGAGGCCAAATAAGAAGTACTACTCATCACAATGCAAGGATAACAGGAAGAATTTGAAATTACAACACAGAAGCCAAATTATGTGGGATGGGAATGGAAAAGTACAACTTATTTAAAAGAAAAAAGGAGAGAGAGAGAAAAGAGAGAGAGAGAGGGGGGGGGAGGGAGGGAGAGGGAGGGAGAGGGAGAGAGAGAGATAATCTTTCAATATACACAAGAAAACCTAATATTTGAACAACAAATTATGAACTGCAGTGTGAAATTCTTGTTGAGAGTATTTGGCTAAGAATAAAGGAGAGAAAATCCAATATTTTTTCTCTTATCAATAATCACTGGTTTACTAATGAACTCACTTAATATAATATGAAGAATACAATTATTGTAAGATATCATAACATCTCTACCATGATAACACATGTTGCTGCACCTTTTAATTAGTAGAATCAGCAAAGCTTTTGATAAATTTTCTCAGAGTCCTCTGGAATCAAGACAGGTAATAACTCAGATAAATAATTATACATTAATCAATCTTGTGATAAAATATAGGTTAAATGATATCACAGCTGGATTCATAGTTGGCTTGAATGACCAGAGACTCCTCATAATTGTCTTACAATCAACTTGGAGCATACTATAAAGTCAAGCCCCATAGTTCATCAGCATATTGGTTACATTATAAGGATACTTTTATCTGTTCTAACTATTAAACTGTAGATTTCTACAGGGTCAGGAAATGGTGTTTCTTAATTGTTTACAAATGTTGGAACTATGAGTGCTGGATTGAAAGGAAAGGCAGGACATAAACAGAACACTGCAAATAAATATTCACATTCCAACAGAGCTATGAATTCTTCACAAGAATTTGCTAGTAGGATAAAACTGGCTGGAGAGAATAAATCTGCCAGAAAATTGATAACTGTTGCCTTTACCAAGTGCTTCTCAATCTGAAAGATAGTACAGAGTTTGTTTGTTTTTCATTCTAACAACAACAATAACAAAAGCAGTTGGAGGAGGCAGAATTTTATTGCACACAGACTGAGAAAGAGAAGATTAGATAATACATATAAAGTTTACTGTCAAAATAAGACATATTATTTTATTTTAAATTGATTTCTTATCTCTAAGCCATAACCCACATGCCTTGCATCACTGATTGGGCAAATATTTTTTCCTAAAACACAAATGCTAACATCTCTACCTCTTAGTTAAGTCCAAATGCTCCTCTCCAGCAAGTCCCAGGTAGAAAGAAAATGACTTTTATTTTACAAATTCTACTTTGGGTATGTGAATAATTATCTCTATTTATAGTTATGCCCAGACAGCATTTTCATAATATCTGTAATATTCTACCTCTCTACTTCTGCATGGGAACTTTTTTAATAGGGCGGCAGACTCCTAAGTGTGACACTTCCAGAAGAAGACACACATTCTATCTCTCACAGCTGCTGGAAGTGAAATATGTTCCTAAGAAGTGCCTAGGACAGTGATGGCAAACTTTTTGGGCTCGGCATGTCAAAAATTTGGAAAATACCTAATTTGACTGTGATGGCATGTCACTGCTGCCCTCAAAACAGAAGAAACAATTCTTCACATATTCATTTATTTTAAAAAAACACATTCCAATCTTATGTGGTGCTATGTGCTATATGAAGAAATGACAATTACAAAAATAAAACACAAGTAAAATAAACTCATTTCTGAAAGGTCGAGACTGCATAAGAGCACTCTCCATTCTCACGTGGCCTCTGCAGCTTCCAAAAATCATGCAAGAACAAAGCATGCTTTTGTCTATGGAGATTATCAGTCATCCAGATCATGATTGTCCCAAAGGTGCTTTTTTGAAAGGCAAATGGACTCCTACCCCCCCTTAAGACGTTTTGCTTCTCATCCAAGAAGCTTCTTTAGTTTAGACTGAATGGTGGTGAATGGAAGGATTTATATTCCTTGCAGTCATCTGGTCATTAGCACTCTCTCTGAAAGTCATTGAGGCCACTTGGAGGGTCACCTGAATAGTACAAATGGGTGTGAAACTTTCGTTGAACTGCTGAAAGAGCATGCTTTTCAGAATAGTTGTCCTCAGGGGTTGGTGAATGCTGATGTGTTACCCAAAACATCATGGTGTTCACCTTTGACATGCATGTCATAGATTTGCAATCACTGACCTAGGACTTGTAGGCATCAATAACTTCTTTGTCAGGAAAAAATCTTGAAAATAAAGAACCAGGAATCAGCTGGATAGTGAGATTTCCACTTTGTGTGTGTATGTACATGCATCTTCAAGTCAATTGCTGCTTCCTGGCAACTGCTTGGACAAACTCCTGCAGGTTTTTTGGCAATGTTTTCAGAAACGACTTGCACTGCCTTCTTCCTAGGCTGAGAGAGATTGAGTGGCCCAAAGTCATCCAGTGTGCCTCGCACCTCAGTCTCGAACAGTGGTTCTCAACCTGTGGGTTGGGACCCCATTTGGGGTCGAACGACCATTTCACGGGGGTCGCCAAACAACGCAGTCCGCCATTTTTTCCCCCTTTTCCTTAGCTGTGCTACTCCCTTTTATTCTATTGGCTTTTGAAAGCCAATAGAATAGACTCTCTTGAATAGAGTCTAATTCTATTGGCTTTCAAAAGCCAATAGGAATTGTCCAGGCTGTCTCTGCCCTGCTGAGCCCGCCAAAAGTCCCATTCTGCAAACGGTGCTGCACCAGTTGAGTAGTCCTCAACTTACGACCGGTTGAGTAGTCCTCGACTTATGACCGGTTGGGGGTCGCAGCATTAAAAAGGTTGAGAACCACTGGTCTAGAACTCATGATATCCTAATTTCTAACCCAATGCCAACCAATACACTAAACTGGCTCTCAAATTTTTCTACAAAGGAGGGCTTTTTGTTGCTGTTGTTAGAGCTGTGGCTCCTTTAATTAGTTATATATAAGTAGTTCTTGTATTTGCACTTCCATATTCTACAAAAAACTCCTAAATCAAATCAGAATCACTGCACATTCTGAATTTCAGTTAGGAAAGAGAAAATATGGATTTGTAAACAGCTTATATATTTGTGTTGTTCTTAATAATAAAAGCTGCCATAGTCTATCTGAAAACTTGTTTGTATTTATAAGGAACCAATTAATCTAAAAAATAGTACACAGTATGTGTTTTATACACACACACACACAGAGACGAATATATAAAATACCTACTTTCTGAATCTGTGACTTGACTAAAGGCTACCTATTCTTTAATAGAACTGTGGTATAAAATGATATCTATTAATTTAAAATAATTAGCTGCACAATCTTATACATGTTTCCTTAAAAGCAAGCCCAATTAAAGACGTCTAATAATATAGATTGCTGCCTAAACTGACTGATTTATTAGCTTTGCAATTCCATAATAAAAGCAACAATTCAAAGAATGAAAATATAAAACAAACAGTATGGCAGTAAGTAAAGCAGATTCTGTCAAAACACCCAAGATTTCAGAATATATTTCACTAAGTACAATAGAATATTATTCCATGGCTTGAGACTCAAGAGTCTATTTACACCTTTCCGATAGTTGATATCAGTCACTGAGCAGATGGGCTGTTCCCAGTGTTACTTTAATTGTCACACATGGAATGAAAATCTCACACTTTATTTTCAGCTGGCTGCTAGAACTACTTTACATTACAGGAAGACTTATCCAAGTCAAAAACACTGGAAATGTGCTTTTACTCTCTCTTTCTTTCTTTCTCTCTCTCTCTCCCTCCCTCCCTCCTCTCTCTTTTGAAACGCCACTCAGTTTTCCTTTGAAATACATAAAACATTAAGCAATACAAATATTAGTTAAAAATATTAAGCTATCAAGAAGCATGTTAGACTGACAACTGATGACTTTTCCAATGGTACTCCCATGCTCTTATTGAGCGCTCACTTTTAGCTATTTGCAGGTTTTATATTTCTTTAATTATTCATGTCTATTCCTTCTTGTTACTGCATACCTTGGAATCTTTTCTTGACCAACATGAGGACACAATTAAAATGTCCGAACTCACACTAGCTGCTTTATTTAGCTGATGGACATTCCACATGGCCATCACTTCCACTACTTTATCTCTCAAAAGCAGTATGAAGATCCATGATCAACTTCAACTTTATGAGAAGGAGGAGCAAAAATTATGTCCTCCTTAAGGCACCACAGGTCATGAACCAATGAAAAGTATCTCCCACTCCATGCAAAAGTAAAACTGAATAAATAGTTTGCACATATACTGTATATTCATGTCCTTAGTTTATGCGACAATATATTGGGTTGTATGCAAAATATTCTGATAATTCCTATTAGACTGCATCTTGGAAGATTTGCTAAGGCCAAGATCCTCAAAAAAGGGAGAGGCAAGAATTCCTGCAAGTCCACAAGTAATACTGAGCAGCAGGGGTGCTTTTTAAAAAATAGATTTACTTGGATTTCTAATACACTACAGCCAAATTAGAATTAAATCACACTGAGTATAGTCAGTATTGTGGGATCCATGAGCTTAAACTGCTTTTAAACTGGTTCAGTATCCTCACGTGGAAGCCTTCCAAGGATCTTGTTTGTGTGTTGCACAGGCTGAGACGAAGCAGTGTCACACTGCAGAGTTTGCATTAGTTTGGTATGATGTTTTGTTATTTACAACCCTCTTCGCTCCCTTGCAAAATCACACTGTTTGTAACCATTGACATAGATTGTGGCCAACCAGAAAGCAGTAGTCCACTTCAGTGGATTGGGGATGCTTATATTCTAAAATACGTGTCTCCCAACTGTCAAAAATTCAATAGCCAGGCAGAGGTGTCTACAAGATGTGGCCAAACAGATGGTGGTTATTATGGTGTGATTGAAGGTCCACCTGTTTTTATGTGCATTTTATTAAAGTAGGGAAAAGTTTTGATCACACCATTCAGGCCACTGTCTTGAATTTTTCACCATAATTTGCAGACACTACTGAGTCAAAAATTTAATGAGATGTAGCAAAACCATTTGCATCTTTGTTCCTAGAGGAAAGTATGTTCTATTTGTTATGAGCCATAGTGGCATAGTGGTTAAAATGAAGTATTGCAGGCTGACTCTGCTCATTGCCAGGAGTTTGATCCTGACTTCCATCTTTCCGAGGTCAGTAAAATGAGGACCCAGATTGTTGGGGGCAATATGCTGAGTCTGTAAACTGTTCAGAGAGGACTATAAAGCACTGTGAAGCGGTATATGAGTCTAAGTGCTATTGCTATTGTATACCTTCATATCCTTGTGAAGACAAATAAATATGATTTCTACAAATTGATGTAGAAAAATGGAACATTTTGCTATAACAAACTACATACTACAGAAAGCTGTAATCATTTCAACTGTGGTACATCATCACTGTCTTTCTCTATGTTTATGATGCAACTCACATTGTTCCTCTAACTGATTTAGTGCATATTTCTAAAACAGACTCTCTTGGGAACACTAATAAATTTAATGTTTATGATTCTACTAGTCCCCACATCTCACGTATTTGGTGCTGGCCTCGTCCTTCCATATGCCCAAACAGCATAAAGTAGCATAATCAGAGTTCAGTAATATCCAGAGCTGGCTGTGCTAAATATCTCCTTTCCTACTGTAACCTAACCTTTCTGCTGTACATGTTCCACTTTTCTTTTTGTGCCATGCATTCAGCCCATTTGAATCTGCTGCTGGCTACAGCTCTGTTATCTGTTTTATGCCCAGCCAAAACAGGACCATCTGTTGCACAGCTGCAGTGTTTTCTGCATTGGCTAAAATATAATGAATCAATTAAAACAACGGGAAAAGGCACAGTGGAACGTTTGTATTTTTATTGGTGACCCAGTTATGCCATCTGAGTTCCCCTTATTCCCATTTTTGTACTAGCCTAAATTTAAAAGAATTCTTCATGGTGGGAAAAAGAAATTAGAATTCTTTTCTTTGGGGCCTGCTGAATTTCCTACTGCAATATCGTTTATTCTGCTGGTGTTAATAAGCAACAGTTAAATTCTGGACATGACCTCAGGCATCAATTAAAACTGTAGGCTTCCATTCCGTGCATAGTTATACTGAAGTTTATTTAAGATCAATGGAAACTACACAAGGATAGTCTAATGATTTGCAACTATAAGCAATTCTATACTCTAATTAAAGCAGTGGCAGTGGGAGCTTCCTGCCACAATACCTGCAGAATGATTGCTGTATTCTTTATGTGCTTAAACTGGAAAGAAAGAGAAAGATATAGAATCAATTTTGGGAGGGAAGAATGAGAAATTGTTAGGGGCAGGAGTAACTGGAAATGTAATCTTTGCCCAATCCTCTCTGTGATGGATTCACAACCCACAGAATTTCCTGAATGTTCAGCATATTCACTTTGTTTCTTTCTATTAAAATACCATTTTTCATCAAGAAGAAATCAATAGTTCCTTAATAAAATCCAAACAGAAAGAGGTATTCAGAAAGTTATAATTAATTACTGTCTCACTATTTCTCAGAATGTGCAACCTATCTTCAGTCAGCCTAGTAAACAGTGAGCAAAATTGGAAGCTCTCATCTGAAGACTGAACTCTAAATAGCAGTGCTGTTTTTTTTTTCTTGCTAGCCATTTAAAGGAAAGTATTTATTCAATCTTGGATGATTTACAAAAAGCTGAGTAGGGTCAAAACTGGGTGGGAGACCACAAGGAAATTACAGAACTGTAGGGTGTAATTAGGAATTTGAAAAAAAAAAAAGCATCTCAAAAGAAGGCAATGGCACACCTCATTTTGCTGCCAATAAATAAATGTCTAACAATTTTTTTCCATGAAATTTTGTCCTCTTATGAGAGAATCATCTTTCAGAATTAATATATAGAGGTATAATATCTAGGTAGACTTTTTCTCGTGATCACTTCTCAACAATTTGCTATAGGGGTACTGGAAGAAATTGACATTTTTTTTTTATTAATGGACCGTTCTCCATATAAGAATCAAGAAGGCATTTTAAAGACACTTGAAGATATTTATGGAATCAGGTTATGAATTTATAATGCAATGCAATATCTCTGAATGAAAATGGTTGAGGTTTTTTTATGTTTTCTTGACTGAGAATATTTTTTGAGGATGGAGAGCTACAAAACTCTCATTATCTGTTTCTGCTTCAGTTCACATTGAACAAAGCTGCTCACTGCAGTCCTAAAATGACAAGCCCATTCCTTTAATTATGCAGAGGGCAGGTGGATATCACTGATGTTTCATATTCTTTGTATAAGTGTCAATCTTCTTGTAACAAGCAGCTATCTTGCCAATATAGATATTAAACCCATGGGGAGCTTCAGTGACAACCTACATTTAACAGGCCAATTTATGTTTAAGATGCATCAGACTTTCCCAACCTGATGCCTTCTAAATTGGGCTGAAGAAGGAAGGGAACTGTAGCTTTAAAAAAAAGATAGCAGTTGAATTGCTAGTTGATTGGGTGGCCTCATAGATTGAAAGAATGATTAAATAAAGAAATGCAATGTCAAAGCAAACCATGTTGACTCATCATTAAATTTCATCATATTGACCCTCAGCTGATAGTACTGTACAGCAGCACTCCCCAACATACCTGGCACTAGGGAAACAGTTTCCATGGACCGGGCCAGGGGGGATATTTCACCGCAACCTAGATCCTATGCATGTGCAGATGAAGCTTTGTTTGCTCTCCTGTCACTTGTGCAGCCTCATTCCTAACAGGCCACAGACCAGTACCGGTCTGTGGCCCATGGGTTGGGGACCCCCGCTTACAGAGTAAGCAATATGTAATGTTCAGATGTTGAATTACAAGGCCCACCTTCCTTAATTATGCTGCTAGGAGTTGAAGTTGCTGTGTGTTGGTGGTGCTAGGAATGGAAGCACAGGAATTTCTGAAAAGCTACAAGTCCACCAACTATTTTTCACAGCATAATATGATGCTTATTCAGGCATGATTTCCAATATATTCACTGTTTTTCCCCCCTAAGAAAGTGAGTTTAGGACTGCAGTCTTAGATAAATAAATAAATAAATGGAAGAATTTATCAATTAACACTTATCATGATCTAAAACAGTAGATTGAACCCAAACATTGAACATATATATTCCCAAACCACTAAAACCTTGGAAAACAATGGTGTATGGAATTGCTGATTTGGTTCTATTCTTTTTCTAAATTTTGTTATTGTAATGCGCTTGAGAAGCACTTTGTTTGCATTTTAAGCTTTTTATTATGCATTTGGGATTAATTCAATATATGATTACGTCTGCAAGATTATTATTTATGTAGAGCTAGAAAGATTCAGCCCTCCAACCACTAGGGAGAAATGTTTAGTGAAGATGACAGATTTTGCAGAAGTGCATAAATTGACTTCTTTGATTAGAGAAAAGACATTATCTACATTTACTGTGACTGAAAGACCCTTATGGAGTTTTTGCATAAAAACGAAAAAAATGGAGTTGTGATTTATCATCCTGATTAGACAGGATAGATTATAGAAAGAAGAGTAATATGATGTAATTTTAGAGAGGGAGATTAAAACATTTTTAGTTATAACTGCAGTGAAGAATATTGGAACCCACTTCTTTATAATTTTTTTTTCATTTTTCTGCACTTTTTGTTGTTTCCGTGATCATTCTTTTTATTTTTTTCTTCTTCACCTTATATTGGTTTGTGTTCATTTTTCTCTTCTTATTTAAAAGTGTTAATAAAATTATATTTATATATTCATGCATTTGGATGTAATTAAGTTTAAGATAATTAACATTTTCCTTAAACTTTGCTTTGCAATCTTTTTATATTAATTTCAGAACATTAAACTCAGTGCTATTTCTGTTCTTAGGGAAAAATTCAAAACATGGCTTTTTATCCTTTTGTAATGTAATAAAATGTCTGAATGGAGAATGGTTTTACAATGCAGTTCTTTATATCTGAGATTTCTGTGTAGGATTTCTGTGCATCTTTGTATTTTTCTAACTTTATTTTTAACTTTTTTCTTTCTGAGTTTTTACCTCCTAAGCATATTGATCAGGAAATAAATCCCTATTTCAGTAAACATGTCCAATATGAGTTTAGACTATATCAACTTAGTTTTAGAAGAGATATTGGATATGTTTCTCACTGTGGAATATAAATGTACAAAATGTAAGTATGGAGATACGTGACTTGAGCTAAAGAATATTTATTAATATTTATTGTAAATATAAATGAATATTTATGAACCAAGTGCTTTAAAAATGTCTACTTACTTTAGGCTTATCTTTAGGAATAAAAAGACCTATTCAGAAGTGAGACTCAAATAAATACGCCTTGGATAAAAGAGCTTAACTAAGGGGCTGCCATTCCTTTATAAACCTGCTTATATTTTTAAGTTTAGCAGATGAAGTGATCCAGAAAATGCCTCCTGCTGTCAGAAGCAGGTTTAACTGACAGGTGTGAAAGAGTTTTCTCCTGCAACATCTCCAAGCTGTGCAATGTATTCTCTCAGGCGCTAGTTAGGGCCTCTATTTAATTCTCCCTTAGAAGAGCAGCCATCCCATTTTTGCATTTTTTTTAATGTTAATAATCTTTGCATCAGTTTAACTATATCCTTGACTTTTTTTAAAAAAAATTGTCGTGCTCATTTTAACTGATTTCAGCAACCTTGACTACAACTACAGAAAAGCAGGAGAAAATTTAATATTGAAACCCTGGGAATCAGCCTTATCGAACTCAGTAGGACAACTTCTGATCAGATGTGTATAAGAATATGCTATTTGGCTTGGTTTACAAACATAAAGCCATTGCACTGAAACAAACCAAAAAGTTTTCCTAAATTGACCGTTCTTTTCTCGCCAATGGCCTGACGCTTAAGGGGGGAGCCACAAGCCGGAAGAGGAAGCACAATGGATAATGTGAGACAAAGATCAAGAATAATACTGCAATCCAACTAGTCTACTATATAAGGGACATTTAGCAAGAGATTTTTAAAACAGTAACTTCGCCAGAATCTGAAATTACTTAGATAAATAAAACTTTCCTCCCTAAGAAGATTTTCTGAATGCTGAATAAATGCTATTTCCAGCATAGTTCTTGAAAATCCCTCCCCCTTTACACATAGCAACATTAATATTGTAGAGCTGCCGTCTACTTAGAGAACAGATTTATTTACCAAAGGGAAATTAAAGGAATGAAACATTATACTATGCAGCACTTCTACATATTGATGAGTAGCTATTTATCATAAGCTGAGAACTAGTCTTTCTATGCCCATTAATATGAATATCCAAGAATAAATACCCTGTGGCATGGCAAGTGCACACAAACATATATCTCTGCCCATTATAAGATGTACTCATATGGTCACCCCATCCCAAATGCCTGTGGTTTGAGAAGGAATAAGGATCTGGAATTTTAGATAGAAGGAAAGAATATTTTTGACATGCCACGTGTGTTTTTTTTATAGAAAAACTCTCTAATAAACTGGAACTGAGAGATTTCAATGGCAGAAGATGTAGCTGTCTGAAACAGTCTAAGAAAAGCACATCTATTCAGAACATGAATAGGTCCAGGAGATAAATCATTATTGTGAGTTTTTTTCCATTTACTGATGGAAATGAGAGTTATGCAGTAGAATAATAGACCATTATTATATAGCTATTTTCTTTTATGTATATTCAAAGTAACCCAAGAAAATCAGGGTCAAACAGACATTGAATATTTGAAATCAAATCCTTTACAGAAGCACATATAGGGTTCATGGAACACATTATCAGAAAGACTTCTCATCAAGAGCAGTTTTGCTGTATCTCCCAAAATGAGAGCCTGATCAGATTTTTCAGTCCTTCAAGGCTGTTTAATTCATTGTGTTAGATCTCAGAAAGGTGCTTCAGGATGGACAAGGTATGGACCTGGCACTTGTCTGCAGCAATTTAAAGTAGCCACACGTGATCCCAGGAAATGATGCATTTGTTATAAGGTGCTGCAGAAGGTGCTATATTTGCACTTGTGTGCATTCCAAAGCATCTTTTATAGATTGAATCTGGAATGCTGTCCAGTCTGATTAGGAATCTCTATATCTCTACATAGCTAATACACTGAACAGAAGAGAATTAATGTTTATATTGCATTAACAGTTTAGTACTAATATAACCGTACTGTATTTAATATAAACTTACTTAAAGAATTGTAGAAAATGAATATACATTGTTCCAAGATATTGGGCTGTACGTAAGTATGTGTATGTGTGGGAGAACACCAGGAAATTTCAGATACTGATACACAGTATAAATCCTTAGTTTGCCTGTGCGTATTTTTACATTTTAGATTCTTTTTTTCTGAACCAACAGGCACATTTACAAATAAAGAGTTTTGCTGTAGCCATTCACCATTTTTATCTCTCCCAACATTACTGTGCTGAAATTGGAAAGCTGATGGGTATGACATATTCTGAAAGAAAAGAGAGATGACTCTGAGACTGCATCTCTCCCTCTGAGGCTAGGGCATTGTCTTCCACCCCTCTTGTAACCTGAGACAGAGCCTAACAGTCCCCAGCCCCACAGGGAAAAAATTCAATCTTTGTGGAATTTGATTTAGCTTACATGAAAGATTCTCATGCCAGTGAAGAAAATATTGTAAATTATCTTGTATGTACATTAAAACAAGCATTTGCTGTTTAATATCTATAATATCTATATGCTGTTTATTTTTTCCTTATCACATTACTGTAGTTCACATTTAATGCAGATAGATAGATAGATAGATAGATAGAGAGAGAGAGATAGGTGGGTGGGTGGGTGGGTGGGTGGGTGGGTAGGTAGGTAGGTAGGTAGATAGATCGATCGATAGATAGATAGATAAACAGACAGACAGACAGACAGATGATAGACAGACAGACAGATACATATGTAGGCAGGCAGCCAGGTAGACAATGGTTATAGGCCAAAAATAGCATTAACAAAATCTGCAACCAATCCAATAAGCAGAATCTTAGATGTAAAATATTACAAAACATTATAAATCCTAAACTAAAAGCAAGAATTATATACACGTAGTCCTCGTTACAATCTGGCAACCTGGTTGAGTTAAGTGAAGCAGTGGCTAAGTATGACCCTACATCAGCTTTCTTTTACTTTACACACCTGTGAATGTTTTTTTTTTTTATTAAAAAGTTTTATAAATTTTACAGAAAATAAAAGACAATACAGAAACAAAAAAACAACATATACAAATAAAAAACAAACATTACCCAACAAAAAACCCCCTTCCCCCACCCCTACCCAAACCCCCCTTCCCCCCCCCAGGGCCTCCCAGAGCAGAATATAGGCTTAATTTAAAAAAATTAAAAAAAATTTATATTTAAAAAAAAAGAATATAAAATGAAAAATATATGTATATATAATTAAAAATTATGAGAAAACTATATAATATTTTTTATATCAAGTTTAAATTGTATGAATTTTATCCATTTATCCCAAACAGCAAGAAATTTCTCTTGCGTTTGTCCCTTTAAGAAAGCCGAAATCTTTGCCATTTCCGCCAAATGAGACACTTTAAGAAACCACTCCTGCAATGTAGGCAAAGATTCCTTCTTCCAATATTGTCCTACTAACAGCCTCGCAGCTGTAATCAAATTTAACATCAATATAACCTCCTTTGTATCACAATCAATAACTATACCTAACAAAAATAATTGTGGAGTAAATTTTACCCTCCTTTTAAAAATTCTCTGGATATTCCACCATATCTTAATCCAAAATGCTTTTATCTCTCTACACGACCACCAAATATGATAATAAGTAGCATCCATACAACCACATCTCCAACATTTAGGTTGTAAGTCGGGGTACATAAAAGACATTTTTTGTGGATCAAGGTGCCATCTATAAAACATTTTATAAAAATTCTCCCTTAAATTCTGTGCTTGTGTAAATTTGACATTTCTCACCCAAATAGTTTCCCAGGTATCCACACCTGTGAATGTTACAAATGTGAGGATAGGCCATAATTGTATTTATTTTCATCATTGTTGTAACTGTGAAAGGTTGCTCTATGAGATAGTTGTTAAAAAGGACTATCTGTAGTTAATGCTTAAGAAAAAAATGTTTGTCTGATTTCACAGGTTGCACCTTCCTATAAAATTAAATTTTATACATATAATTTTTCTATCAGCATTGGTGATGATGAAATTGAACTTTCCCATAATGAACTTGAACATTGGTTAAGCCAACCAACCTACGAAAAGATTGATAAATTGTCAAAGAGATCCAAACAAGCAGAAAGAGCTATGTGCAAATTTTCAGATGATGACCAAACTGAAAGTGGTAAACACCTTATAATTTTTGCTGAATCACAGAAATTGTATGTGATGAACATTTATTTCAAGATGGCACAAAGAAGTGCTGGATTTGTAATTTTCCTAATAGGGCATCCAAGATGGAGATCAACTATATATTATGCAACGACGCAACATTTATTATAAATGTTGAAGTATTACACTGGCTCAACCCTGATGGTGACTATAGGTTATTCTGAGCAATGCTTAAACATAACATCCCTGCTTGATGTCTATTTACAAAAATTATGATGAAAATAGATGCTGCCTTATTTGAAAATGAAATAAAAGACAATAGGTGTATGCAGAAATTGACATAGTGGTGATCCTCACTCAGATGGCCACTACAAGATGTGAGAGGGACTATGAAAATATTTTTGGTCTCAAGAACAATGCCATAGTGAATGACTATATCAAATATAATTATCTGTTGAAGTTGTAACTTCAGAAAGCAACACTATTTAGAGGAATACAGGCGGGAAGTTTGGAGAGTGGGCAACATATAAATAATGTAAATAAACAACCAAACATTGATATTATTGCAATCCACCTTGCAATAGCCAGATCTATTTTCATGTGGGGAAAGGTTCCATTGAGTCTTTCTTAATCCACTTTCCTTACTCCACAAAAAAATGGCAGATAAGGTGGGATAAGGTGAAGGCATGGTCATCCATTGGGAGGGAATCAATGAAGAAATATGCATCATGATTTCTCATGGTTAGGAAAAATTGTGTATAGTTGGAATGTGGAAGAAGATGAGCAAAATGCCTTATGCAAAATCTTTACATAATTTAAGCTAATACGTCTGAATTATCTTGTTCTATCAGTGACAGAGAAACTGCATGTCATAGTCTTGTGTTCTATGAATCAGTGCCACAACTTACAGATATAAGCAAATAACTAAAATACAAGATATCAAATCCCTTTATTTTGTATGGCTATATATTACATCGAGTTTACTGCTTTTTTAATTACTGTCTAAGGAAGTACATTAAAAGGCAGCTTGCATTTATGGAAAATGTCTTTGCCCAAGACAACAAACCTGATCTCCCTAATTGCAAAGTCACCGTTTGTCACTATCCAAAAAGGTTAATGAAATAATTAAGAGTTTAAATTAATCATCGATGACATAAACATATCATCTATTTTTAATCTCTCTCTCTCTCTCTCTCTCTCTCTCTCCCTCTCTCCCCCCTCTATCTCTTTGCAATAGTAATTTTATAGTTACAATTAATACAATTAATGATAAATAGAAAAGATTATGCAGCCCTAGAGATGGGACGGTTTGGAAAAAAAACTGGAAAAATTGGGGGAAAGCCATTTGGAAAAAAATGAGAAAAAAGCTGTTTTTTCCCAATTTTTTCCATTATTTCTAGGTCTTCCCATCTCAGCGCTCACCTGACTATTGCTTTAATTTTGCTCCCTTGTAATATTACAAATAATCTGTTTATTTTGCTGATGCTACAACTTAATCTTGTCTATATGAATAAACTGTGACATCCAAAACATCTAAACATCAATGTAAGGAGGAATGATAACAAGATAGGGCATGCAAAAAATGCAACCGAGAAGCCTAGGCTGTATGGAAACACCAAGAAGTCACAGCATTAAATAATTTAAGGCAGATGCAAATATTCCTTTAACAAACTAGTCAGAGATCGATGAATTGGAGATGCCAAGATAAAACACACAGTAAAGTACAAGCCAGAGATTAAACACCGATTTTACTAAATTAACTGTAGGCCCTGCTGTCACCACATGAAAAGCTATAATGGATGCAATGAGACTGTAGATATTTCCTGGGATGTTCTGAAGGCTGAACCAAGAAACATTTCAGGTTGCCCACAGCATTTCATGAATAGGTCATTTTAATTTATTAGTGGCCACAGGCTGCATGCCGTATCATGAAGCATTAGAGATCTTATACCTCATTCTTTACTGGTTGTGAACTTGTTACTGTAACATTTTATGTCTCTGTCAGCTGTTTCCTAGCTGGGCTGCATGTCACAACTGATTTTTAAAATGAGGCACAGGTAGGCAACCCTTGGAAACCTCTTCCAGCCCAAGGATAAAACTTGCCCAAATCAAGGATACATCAGGGCTAGCACTTTAAACATAACAGGTGGTGACAGGAAAAAGAATTATATTTCAAATAATTTTGTTTACACAATCGGTTGTGTAATATGGTTAATCTTTGGTTCCTCATTTAATATTTTGCATCTTTCATTACATTAAAAACTACAAAAACAGAGTGAATGCCACACCCGAGTCTTTTGACCTCGTCCTTCAAATTGTGTATGTCTATCCTACAGAAATGCTGTCTCACCAGCAATGAGTGAAATACATTGAAATTTAACAGATTAGCTACAGTAAACAGCCATTACTCTTAAATGTCTCTTAAATATAAAAGCTTGTCTTCTGCAGGATAATGCTGTTTTTCTTTAGGATTGCTTACCATAGCAAATGACAGAAACCACTGAGAATGATTAAATTGATCTCGATTTATCTCTACCTTCACAATATGCATTGAATTAGTCTACTATTTCAAAAGACTATTTAGATGTAAATTTGCCAAAGTCTGCTCTGTTAAACTGAGATTTCACTAGATGGAGCTATGTATTTGGAAAGGTTTTCAAAAATATTTTTACTTTAGAACTTGTTCAACATGGGCAGTCCTGTCCTGTAACATGGTGACGTGATCTGTTTAGAGACCACAAAAAGGGTAGAAGAAAGCAGAAGCTGCTTAAATAGTGTAACATATTTTAAATTTATTTAGTGAAGAGTTCTATTTGGGCATCATGGAATCAATTGGATCTTTGCATCCAGTTCATCTTGTGTACCAGTTGCATCCATTCCCAGAATGGGAAACCCTTCAGATGGTTGCTCATGCCCTGGTCACATCACGATTAGATGGCTGTAATGAGTTCTATACATTGGGTTATCCTTCAAAACCATTTGGAAATAACAGCTGGTCCAAAATGCAGTAACACAAGCAGGATGTGTCATTACTGCTCCACCAACTGCACTGCATATCATTTGGCTTTTGAATACCATTCAAGATGCTGTGATCAACTACAGAGATCTTTGTGGATGGCATGGGGACTGGTTATCTGAAGGACAGCTTGTCTCCAGTGTTTTTCGCCTGTCCAATATGATTGAGCAGACTGGGGGACCTTTAAGTTCCCACAATTTAGCAGTGTCACCTAGTGGGACTTAGAAGCTAGCTGTCTTGTCACAGCATCTGTCTCTTGACCAGCATTCCCAGAGATATTTGAATGGTTCCATCCTTTGAGTTTGCATGGCTTAAAAACATGTATTTGCCCCCCAGTTGTGCAGTTAGATTGTTTGTTGAATCCTTGGTAGTTTTGTATGATTTGGGCATTGATCTCCATTAATCAACTTCAAAGCAAACTCAGATCCATTTTTCTGTGCTGCTTCTAAAGTTCTTTCTTGATTATATCATCTCAAGTGCTCATATTTGAAAGAAAACACATCACTTTGTTGCAGACCAATCTTGGTAGTTCACTGGCTCCTTCGCAACGGAAAAAATACTCCTTCAATTGAGCCACTATTAATCATACAGGTTAATGTTTATATTCCTATCTTTACAAGTGTGCTGAAATAGCACAGTGTCTAAAATCTTTGGCTAAGAGAAATGAGACCGTCAATTTGAAACCTGGAATGTTTTTTTTAAAAGTATAATTACTTTCTTATTTTCCTCATAGGTAGTGATCACACACAACTTTTGTAAAAGAATAAACCCACAAGTTTATCTTATCACCATTGTTCTGATCAGCTGGGTTAGTTGGGGGTCTGGGGGATGAAACATTAGTGTACATGCTTCATTGTTTTGTTTTACTTAAAGATGCTTTTTATTTATTCATGAATCTTCACTTTGATGCTTTAAACTATTTTATATACATTAATTTAACTTTAGATTAAATTAAAATTTAAATTAAATTTTCTTTCTCAGAAAGGAAAGCACAGTTTATTTCCTGGATAAGAAAAGTTGGGAGCATACCAAATGGGTCTTAACCAATAGCAATAACATTTACTGCTTCACAGTGCTTTACAGCCCTTTCTAAATAGTTTACAGAATCAGCATATGGCCCCCAACAATCTGGGTCCTCATTTTACTGACATCGGAAGGATGGAAGATTGAGTCAACCTTGAGCTGGTGAGATTCAAGCTGCCAAACTGCTGGCAGCCGGCAGTCAGCAGAATTAGCCTGCAGTATTGCATTCTAGCCATTGTGTCATCATGGTTCTTAACCAATGGGAGGATATGGCAGTCTATCCCCATAGTGATTATCTTTCATGTTCTTGCCAAAATATCTTGGTCCAGACAGGAGTTTCCTAAACCAGCTTGAAGTCCAGTTGGCATGAGCACAGGACAGGAGGAGTTTAAATGATGTGCAGATATCACATCATACCAGCCTATATAAATCTTCAGCTGGATACAAATATCTACTAAGATATCTTCTTATTGCTAGTGGAGCTTTTTAAAATGGTATTGAAGTTTTGGTTTCTGTTTTCCTCTACATTCTTTAAGGCATGACTTGACTCTGTGTATCTTGCAAAAAGTTGACTCCATTAGCAGTGGTGGGTTCTTTGAAACCTAGATGTGTCCATGCTGGGGGGGGGGTGTTGTTATTTACTGTCCCCTTTAAACTTTTCTTGCCAAATCCTTCTGTAATCAGTATCAAAATGTCAAGTACAGGAAATTAGAGAGGTATCATGAGTTGGTGAAAGTTACTTTTTCCATTGTTGCATGCCTAATTTACAAGAATCCACCAAACTAACTGCATTTCCTTGGGAATGGTAAGATAAGGCTTCAGGAGTTGAGTGGGAGGAAGAGCTGCACTGCTTCTTATTGTGCAAGGATTCTAAGCTTGGCTCCCTCTTCACATGTCCCCTTACTCTAGCAGAGACCACACAAAATTATTTAGAAAACAGTATGAACTTTTTTAAAAAAACCTATCACATTATCAATTTATTCTATCCATTTTTGTTATGTACTTTTAATAACTGATTAAAAAAAAGAATTCCTATTAGCGTTTAGCAAAGAATAATTTCTTTGCATTCTGAAATTCTCTCACTGGTTAAAGTTCTAGAATGCTTAACCTGCCAGTTTTAGAAATTCTGTAACAAATGAAAGCCTCTTTGAAACTCATAGGATTTACAATATGAATAATGTGAACTGCTGAATCTTTAATATTTCACACTAAAAGAAAAGCCTCGAGGTAGTTTTTACCATACATGATAATCTCAGGAAATGAATTAATCATAATTTCAGTTCCTTGTGCATATTGTAAATCTGATATTTATTTCGCATGCACTGGCAAGCTCAAAAAAAACTCATATTCATGTATATAGAAAACATTCCCAATGGTGCTTTGGAATGGAAAGGTAAGATGTGATCTCAGAACATCAGGCTGAAATAATAGTACTAGCTCAAAATAAGACTTAACAAATAGTTTTAAAAGACTTTGGTGTGCATTGAATCAAAACAGGTTCATAGTCATAAACAGTCTAGCCTCCTTAATTTACTAGTTTACTTTTCTTTAGAATATTTCTAAAATGAGTCATTTCATACCTCCTTCTTTGTATCTTATGATTTTTTTTCCTTTCTGTCTCCTCTTCCTTGCTTTTAGCATCCTTTTCCTTTTTTCCAATTGTTTGTTTTAGATACATTGATGCCATTCACTGATCTATTCTGATAACTCAGTGAGTATATGTCATCTTTTACCTATTATGTACTTATTTATCTGCTCTGGAGCAATTTTATTGCTGTAGTACACGTATCCAAGTTAAAAATCTAATTCCTGAAGTCCAAAGACTCCATTTGGTTGAACACAGTGGCTTTTGAATTAAAATTTATGGGTGCAAAGTGGCTGAAATATCTTAAATAGTTTTGCAATATGGTTTACCTGAAAAATACTCTTTGAGAATTAGCAATCTCCAGCAATAATTTAATCTTGTACTCCACTGCTCTCTGTACTCACAACCTTCAAGATGAGGAAGAAAAAATATTTGGAGGGTATTTGGAAAAAATAGCTAGAGGAAGACAGTAATGAGTTATTTTCCTTTCTGATCTTCGCATATACTGCATAATATTTGATTTGTGTCATGCTAAAAAATTGGGAATACTCCTTTAATGTAATCACATAAACTATTCTACATGAGGACTTTTTGGTCATGGAATATTGATTTCTTGTGTGAACATTTTATTTCAGAAATAATTGTTTTTTGTTTAAGTGCACAGTTTGGTGGGCAAATCAGTCTTGGCAACTTTTCTTAGAAGTATTTTGCTGTTGCCTTCTGAGAAAAAGTGACTGGCCCAAGGTCCCCCAGCTGGTTTCATTCTTAAGGCAGGACAGGAACTCAAAGTCTCCTAATTTTCATCATGCTGCCTTAAATACTACACCAAACTGGCTTTTGCTCAACATTTACTGATATGAAACTGAATTCAGATAAGGCTGCAAATACTCCAGAGTTCCATTCTTAGGTTGAAAGCTGCTAAAATGTACTGTATTTTATGATACATTATCAATATGGAATTAATCTATTTGTGATTATACTGTTTTATATTCATTATATTATATTTTATATTGATATAAAAAGGTTTTCTTGTCATTGTAATGTGAGAATGTGAACTTTAGGAATCCCAATACTTTGGAGCAAAAAAACAAAAAAAATGAGAATGATTTGTTAAGCCAGTTAGGAAATAACATTAAAATATGCAGTTCAAACAACTTTTACCAGTATACTAAATTGTATTCATAAATGGACCAGAAACTATTAGGAAAAAAAATTAAACGGGTAAACAACCATAAGCCAGTTTGGTGTAGTGGTTAAGGCACATAGGTAGAAACTGGGAGACTGCAAATTTTAGTTCTGCCTTAGGCACAAAGCCAGTTGGGTGACCTTGGGCCATTCACTATTTCACAGCCCTGGAAAGGAAGCAAGGGTTGCTTCTGAAATCTTGCCAAGAAAACTGCAGGTATTGGTTTAGGCAATGCCAGGACGCAACACTGATTCAATGGTACAATTAATCAATCAGCATACTCTAGTCTGCTCAAATTGTTCAGCCCCAATATTCTCTTCTGCACAGATCATTGCAGTAATCCAAACAGAAAATCCATCACTGCATAATCACACGTTAAATGGAACTGTTCCAGCTGGTGTTAAATCTAACATATCAGTTTAAGGAAACAGACGCCACCCTCAGATAGACATTTCTGGACTTAAGCCTTAATGAGAGAAGAAGATTGGTTGCCAGGCTAGCAACCCAACTCTGTAACAGGAATGACACTGTTACTGAAACAATTCAAAAAAGATCTGACTGGAATTGTTGGAAGTCAATCATGACTTGATATGTCTTCAGCACAGATCTAAATCTAAGTCTAAGTCAGTTTCATGGACACAGAAAGAACTTGTTTGTTTAAGGAAAGTTAATAACCAGAAGAAACTCAGAAGTGAGAGATTAATTGTTTAAAGATTGCGTAAGAGGTTCAACATTATTCAACTCCAAGGTATCAGGAAGGAGGTCAAACAGTACTCAACTAGGTGGATATTATAAAGGACTTTTGGGAAGGTGGAAAAAACAGTTTTTCCATTGTATTTTCTGGACACTGCAGATCCTTCAGATTCTCAGTACTTCATATCTTATCCCCATCTAGTCTACATCATGCATCCTTTCAAGCTTTTTTTTTTACATCAATTTTAGAAGATTAGAGTTTTTTCTTCTGGATTGTAGTATTCCCTGAATACAATGTTCTCCTCAGGTATTATTCAAAGAGATATGATTGCAGCCTAAGTAAATGAAAAATAACTATGTTTGGATTCTGTGCATAAGATTCTCGCAAGGACTTCAGTTGGGCTTATCCAAAGGAAGTCTTCATAAAATTGCAGCTTAAAAAAATATCTCCACTGTTGTACTTCTGTATGTTATACTTGCCTTACAGCCCTCTTGGCATTGTTTGTTCCCAATGTTTTTCCTTCTTCACAAAGAAAATAATTATATGTTTTCTTCATCCTCTGTTCCCACCGTTCTCCTTTTGTTTTTGATTTTTAAAGATATTAGCTATTGTTAATTGCTTCCAAGGTTTCCATTAATTGAATTTAAAAAATAAATAAATAAAGGAATATCTAGAATTACTACTTACCTCATTTATAAAGGTTGACTTCAAAAATATTCAGTATTGTATTATCTCTGATTTTAGTTGATTTTATGAAGACTTGAGACTTCTCTTTGATAAGAACTTTTTCTCGCTATTTATTAACATATCTTTTTTCTCCTACCTAGTGGAATGGTATTTTTCTACCCAGAGGGAAAGTTCTAGTGTATATACACACTGAGCTTAAAATGAAATTATCTTCACATCAAACTTTCTGATACACCTATCTCATTTTCTTGGTAATGACAGATAAATAATTAGCCACTATCTTCTTCCAGTCTAAGCTGCAGTTTTGGTATTCTCTGCTGGTCTGCCATACAAGGGCTGGCCTTGGTTAGCTTAACTTCACGGCCCAGACAAGGTCAGCCAGATGTTGCAATCAAGTAAGACATAATTAAAATTAATTTATTCAAACAATGGTTCAGTTAAGAAGGAAAAAAAGATCCTTTCAATTGAACCATTGTTTAACTATAAGCCTATATTCAGGTTAGAGTCATCAATGTTTTCAGAATTATTTCTGAAATTTCTTCAGTGAGGTGTAATGAATTTAAATGCAAAAAGTATAAAGGAACAAAGCATATTAAGAATAAAATAGTTTCCAGTGAAATAAAACTAGATAACATGATGTCTCTTCCTCAGAACTGATGATTTAAATTGGGTTCTTTATTCCCGTCTTGACTATGGAAATTCTGAATGACCAAAACATTATAGCACTGAGAGCAAAGCAGCATCACATTTTTACAACAGAATAATTACAAGTATCGTTTACGGAAACCCACTACCTCTAATTATTTCTTAATACTTATATACAGCAATTCAGTAGCAAGATTAAAGTATTATTATAACACTTTCAGTGTAGTAATCTGCTACGAAGAAGTAAATTAAAGCTCTGATAATGACAATAATATTTATACACATACAGATTCATATGCTTTGTTGCATCATAAACTATTTCTAATAGTCAATGAAAATAAGTTTGGTTCTCAGTGAACAAGTTCATCATCTGCATATAAAAATAGACATATATGCATTTCTCAATATCAACATACCTTTAATATATTACCACAAGCATTCCCTGAGGACATTAATTAACCAAAAGACGATCATACATCCTTGTCCTATTCTCTGCTGAACCATTTACTAAGTATTCTTTTTATTCTCATACGTACTTTATTTTTTATTATATACTAGTTTTATAATATTCCAGGATCAACCTTCACCCTTGTGAAAAACACAGATAGTCCCTCATTTAGCAACCATTTTCAATTATGACACTGATGAAAAAGAAACTTGAGACCAATGGCCACATTGCTTCACAGCAACTCTCAGTCATCCCTTTGCCATTAAAGTCATTTGGTACGCATTGTCCTATGCTTCATTTCCTCACTCAGCTGTTTGGGGTCATATCCTTCTGACACTGTAAAGCAGTGGTTCTCAACCTGTGGGTCGGGACCCCATTTGGGGTCGAACGACCATTTCACGGGGGTCGCCAAACAACGCAGTCTGCCATTTTTTCCCCCTTTTCCTTAGCTGTGCTACTCCCTTTTATTCTATTGGCTTTTGAAAGCCAATAGAATAGACTCTCTTGAATAGAGTCTAATTCTATTGGCTTTCAAAAGCCAATAGGAATTGTCCAGGCTGTCTCTGCCCTGCTGAGACCGCCAAAAGTCCCATTCTGCAAACGGTGCTGCACCAGTTGAGTAGTCCTCGACTTACGACTGGTTGAGTAGTCCTTGACTTACGACCGGTTGGGAGTCGCGGCATTAAAAAGGTTGAGAACCACTGCTGTAAAATAAAGGAAAGCTGAAATAAAATCATAGGCACAGTCATGGTCACCTGATTTTTCACTTGGCCACCACTTCCCTTAATGACCGCTTCCAATTGCGGTCATTAAATGAGGATTATATGTATTTTGTAATTTAAGTTTATTCACTTTATTATATTTATTTATTCCTATAAATTAACAAAGGCATACATTTGCCTACATATCATACATTTATCAATGACATGTGATCTGCAAACCCCCTGCCGAATATAATCATGAAACACAGGAGGTCACTCTCTAGGCCCCTCTTCTATGGGGTGCCACAGGACTTGACTTTTCTCCTCTCCTATTTAGCCTCTACATTAAATTTCTGAATGAGGCCCTTCATAGGTTTAGGTTTTAGTATCATCAGTATGCTGTAACAGTTTCTTTCCACAATATCATAATGCCTTCAATTTTTTTTATTGCACCCTTCTTTGTTTTAATTATTTACTCCTCTAAAAGTATAAAGTTCCATATGCCAAGGTTGTCACCAGCAGGTTCATGGACATTGACCTCAATGGGCCATCATGACTTTGATCAAAGCTTTCACATAGATTTTTTAATACTATAAGGAACGTATAACCTAATTTACCCATCCTACTCATGTTCAGTATTTAACCAAAGGTATACAGAAACTAGCTGGACCATAAGAAAGGCTGAGCACCAAAGAACTGAGGCCTTTGAACTATGGTGCTGGAGAAGACTCCTGCAAGGACTGCATGGTGTTCAAACCGGTCAGTCCTAGAAGAGATCAACCCCGACTGCTCTTTAGAAGGCCAGATCCTGAAGTTGAAACTCAAATACTTTGGCCACCTAATGAGAAGGAAGGACTCACTGGAGAAGGGCCTAATGCTGGGAAAGATTGAGGGCAATAGAAGAAAGGGACGACAGAGAATGAGATGGCTGGATGGAGTCACTGAAGCAGTAGGTGTGAACTTAAATGGACTCCAGAAGATGGTAGAGGACAGGAAGACCTGGAGGAACGTTGTTCATGGGGTCGCAATGGGTCGGACATGACTTCGCAATTAACAACAACAACAACATATAGAAACTAGGCCTACTCTTGACTAAAGTTTTATCATACCTGCCTTCAGTTGGATATGTGCATTTGAGATACAGCAAAGTATCTGGAAAGCTGCTCTGATGAATTTAGATTGTACCTCTTCAAGGAAAAGAACCTGGAGGGCCAGCCAGAGTCCCGTGGAGGTGCTGGGTCTGAAGCTTAGCCAGAGTCCCACGAAGGAGCTGGGTTTGAGGCTTAGTCTGAAAGAGCTTAAGTGGCTGGAAAATCTGTACTAGTTAATTTAGGCAGATTTTGGTTTTGTGTCCCCATGGTCATGTGATCGTAAGCAAAGTCAATGGGGACACTGGCAGGAGGGTGCTTGTGTGACCATGGGACACTGCGACTATGCACGATTTTCCTTCATGACAACTGAGACTGCCACAATTGTTGTCATAAAAAACGGTGGCCATGTGATGTGCTTTACGACCATATTGGTCCCAATTACTATAGTTAAGACTATATGTAATTAATTTTTAACATTTGTAACATTTATTTTCCCAGGTTTTTACCGAGTCCCTGCATTGATACAAAAAACTTCAGTTTTAAATCGAGCAATCAAAATTCCATTCAGTTCTTTGATGAGAAATACAAGCCTTCTTTGGTGGAGAAGATAAAGTCTCACCGGATAAAAATGCAGACAACAGAAAACGAGGTTCTGTTTAATTTTTTTAAGGCAAGGAAGCAAACAACAACAAAAATTGTGCTCAGGGAAAGTAAATGATATCTGTCTACAGTCTTTCAATTTCTCGAAAGTGAGAGGGCAATAAAAGGGCTGCCAAATCAGAATAAACCTGAAAAAGAAATATTCTGCAGTCCGTGATTGAAAGTGAACATAAAAGGCTGTCAGGTAGATGGATGCCTTATTGCTATTTCATATTTGAAAGTGGGAAACAAGGACAAAAAACAGCTGAAGATGTGAAATCTCATGTCTTCCATCTATTTCAGGGGACCTGGCAGATGCAGCTAACCTTGGCTTTTGATCATGATCATATTCCCTATGCTTTTCTACACATTGATCAGCTGATCCACCTGATGAAAGCTTGTCACAGAGAGTACGCTAGAGAATTATATTTATTATGTACACATTTCTCACTGTTACGTTTTTACAGCAAACAAGCTCTGAATGCCAAAAAAAAAGGAGGTTAGCAAGTAAATATAGTTGCAGCACAGTGGGAAGTGGACTGATAACAACCCCTCAAATTCAGCTTGCAAATCTTCAATTTCTTCTTTCAAATTTGAGACAACAAAAGCAGATCCTTGCAAACTGCTTGCTGTGTGTTCAACACAGTTGGCATTCTTATCTTTTAGCATTGTCAACTCTCACTTTTATTCTGTATAGTTAATCCATACTCCTCTATTAAAGAACAACAATAAAAATTCAGGGTTATATAGAATTTCTTCCAAATCTATTTCAGCATACTCTCAGGAAGTGATCAGGAATAAAAATATTAGAAGGAACCATTTAGGTCATTGGATCCAATTTCCTATTTACTTCAGGGATCCAGATTAAAATATTCCTGATGGATCTAGCTAGTCTACATTTAAACACATCCAGTATAATTTCCTGTATTTGGAAACTCTGTTAATTTGTTAATGCAACCTATAATTTTATTTACATTTTTGCATACAGATGATTCTATTTGTTTTGCCAGTTAACAATGTTTTTTTAAGAATTATTACCAAGAGAGAAATTATTGGATATTTGTTTGTTGTTTATTTAAGGAATTTTATACTTTCTATATGTTAAATTTCATATTATTATTTTCATTCCAGTAAGATTATTTTTAGTATTATTTCCAGCTTATCAGCTAAATCCTTCTGTTTTCCAGATGCAAATAAAAAGCATTTTGTTTATTCAAATATCAATAAGAAATATTGAATAATAGAAGGCTTGGGGCAGAATCTTGGGGTATCCCACTTGACATTGCAGTCCAGTGTGATAAAGAACCATGATGAGCATTCCTTCAAGCCAGCTATGTAATCATTTCAATGTCATACCATCCAGGCCACAATTAACTAGCTTGTTGATCAGACTGATGCTCTACAAAATGCTTTGTTGAAATCAATATATATTATGTCTACAATGTTCCCACATCTATTAAAAAATGAGATGAAGTTAATCTTGGAAGACTTATTCATGACAAATTCATGCTGATTTCTCGTAATTATTATATTATTTCCAAGGTGATTACAGACTGATTGCTTTATGATGTACTTTTGAATCTTCTTAGATATCTGCTATGAGCTTGCCTAGGTCACTAGGGCTTTGTATCCAATTTTTCCTCCATTTTTACAATAATTTCATGTTCTGTGGGATTTCTAATGGAGAATCAAAAAGGCATTCTGTATATGACATCATGATGCACTTTGCAAAGGGGTGGACTTTGCATTGTGATGTTATATTGGCCTTGCTGGCATCCCTCCGCAAATGACTCTGAACACATCCAGGAAGCCCTGTTCACTTTTCTCAGACATATCTCTCTTAGTAGTGGGGCAGGTAACTTTTGCACAGATGAAAAACTGTGCAGAGAGAAACTACAGCATTTGGAGAATTAAGTTTCTAAAAAGAACTCTGGAGATTTGGTTCTTATATAGTATTATGATTGGAAAGCCTCAGCTGTCTACATAGTCTATAACAGTGATGGCGAACCTTTTAGAGACCGAGTGCTCAAACTGCAACCCAAAACCCACTTATGCATTGTCGGGTGCCGGGTGGGTGTGGTCCATTGGGTGGGTGTGGCTGCGGTGGTAATGGCAGACTGGGTGGGACTAAAAAGTTCGATCAATCAATTCCAACTTTGCAAGATCTTTTTTTTTCCAGCGAGAAGTTGAAATTGACTGATTGATTGAACCTTTTTTTTGTGTGTACACGGCGGCGGAGGCCTAAAGCAAAAAGGTTTTATAAAACCCAGCTGAAGACCTAGGACCTAGCTCTGAGTGCTGCCTCTGGCACCTGTGTCATAGGTTCGCCACCACTGTTCTATAACTTACCGCTAGCATAGTGCTTCATCTATTACCAAAGAAACAGAAAAAAAAATGAAAAAGCAAGAACTAGAAGTGTTGACAGCCTGAAAATATAAATCTAAGCTGGAATTTTTATCCCACAGAACCCCCAGGGGTTCTATAAGGGACTAAAAGTTGGAAGGGGGGGGGGAAATTCACTCAATTTTATATCACTGATGCTCTGCCCTATGACCTGAGTTCCAGGAATTGTTTTAAACTAATTGTTTTAAACTAATTGACAACTGGACAATGTAAACAGATTCTCTGTGCCTTTCTTATAGCTCAAAGACTGATTGCAACATTGAAAATATAAATGTATGGCCCATGTACTCAATAGATTGAGGACCTGACTACACTTGCTAGCTATAAGTGGAGAGCCTATAGGTGTAGACTTTGTTTGGGAATATAATGAAACATGCAAATTTGCATATTTCTGCAAAAGTATGAATAGCTAAATCTAACTGAAATGTGAAAAGCTATAAGATATAAAAGATATACAGTATGAATTAAAAATTAAAAAGTATATATGGAAAGCAAGAAAGATGGGGTAGGATCATTAGATGTGTATAGGGCCATGCTGGCTCAGGAATTCTGGGAGTTGAAGTCCACGAGTCATAAAAGAGCCAAGGTTGCCTACCCCTGGGAAACATAAAAAAATTAGTATGTGGAAGACATATCAATCAAGTTACAAAGCACTGTAATATGGCAAACAAGGTGCTCATTAAATCTAGATTTATAGCACAGGTCCTCATCGAACAAATTTTCAGCGCTGCTGCACCAAACCTGGGAATATTATATACCGTAGCGGGGTTAGTATCTGAAAACAGAAAGGAGCTGTAGAATTATCCAGTGCGCCCTGGGTATGTACAGAATAAAGGTGAGAGGAAGCTAGTATGAATTCTCTATGATGCAGGCACTGGAGAAGCACATGCTCTGTTATATCTGCGTGTCCAGGGCCACAGGACACTGGCCTCTCAAGGTAAAGAAATTTTCAAATCAACCTTCAAGGGCAGCTGAGATGAGGCCATGAAACTGTGCCAGGGTGAAGGCCTTTCTGTATACCAAGTCAGCAATTATGTTTATCTCTGATAAATCTGTAAAACATTTAAAGTGACTTCATGGGTTGTCTCATCCATTGCCGAGTAAAGAAATGAGAATCAGCCGACTTTCTTCTGGGAGAAGGAAATGTTTGTTTGTGATTGTTCAAATCCCTGAAAAAAGTGAGTTATCACCATTTTTCATATTTACGACCACTCTGGTTTCCCTGTGGTTATGTAATCAAAATTCACATGCTTGGCAACTGGTTCATATTTATGACGGTTGCAGGATCACAGGATCATGGATAACTTTTGTGACCTTCTGACAAGCAAAATCAACGAGGAAGTCACATTCACTTAACAGCTGTGCTACTAACTTAACAACTGCAAATGTTGAGCTCAATTGTGGTTGTACAGTAAGGCGAGAACTAGCTGTATAGTATTTTAAATTATATATTATAAAATAATTAGATTCTTATAGCTAGAATCATTTATTATGGAAGAAGAGATAGGACACATCACCAATAATTTGCCCCACTGTTGTTTTATGGGACAGGTTCAAGAGAAGGGGAAAAAGAATGGAGACTGGTGAACATTGGCAAAAGGTTCCTACTTCTCATTGCTGTGGGTGTGTTTGCTGAGAGACTGCTCTGCCAATGGATCTAACTTCAGGATGCCATACTGAACTTTATTTTTTTAGTAGCATATTTCAAAGAAGCAAAGCAAGAAATCACAGTAAAATTAATTCTCTCAAATCAGCTGAAGATGAGAGACCAAGTAGCCTCGATTCAGATCTTATTAAAATAATTACAAATGCATTTCTATATTTTCTTAATTTAAAGAAAAGCGACTCATAAATAGGTATTGTTTCTCTAGTACTAAAACTACCTTTCCTCTCTGTGACATGTTTCCCTTATTGAGTTAAAAAAACAACATTACAGTGTTTATTCCTTGCATTGCCTTGTTATAGCCTCAATATTATAACCCCAGGTCCCTGTTAAAGCTGTGATCACAAGTATAAATCTGTCAGGAATTGGGTTTGAAATTTAAAACACTTAAGTATAATAAAATGTTTATGTTATGACAAGCTTACTGTACTCCATGCTTCATTTCAGCCATCGGGAAATCTTAGCTATAGTTTTATTCTACCCTGGAAGCCAAGAAACCCAGAGAAAAAACTGCTGAGCTAAAGACAATCAAAGTAGGCTATCTGTTTTAAATCATGATTTGCCTCTTTGTATCAGACATTCAGCCAAGACACAGCAGTAAATCTCTGTCTAGAAACTCAACCAGCATTTAGGAGCTAAGAACAGAGTCAAGGACAAGATGTGGACAGATATGTTGTTTTTACTGTAGATCTGAGAAGTCCTATTAATAAAGAAGATCAGAAATGCAGCAACCAAGGACTTATTAAGCGGGTATTTTTCTCTTGCCATTGGCCGGTGTGAGCAATGGACATTCTGTTCATTTCCTGGCACTGGAAATACAAAACCTGCACCTTGCCAGTTTGGGCTCTCACAATGTTTGGAAACCAAACAAGATTTAAGTTTGACATTATACTTATTTGCCACACTGGCTGAACTCAACCACTGTTTGAAAGTGACACATATAGCTGCAGCAGCAATGGTATGTGGTAAATAATTCATCATGTGGCTGATATTAATGTACAGAAAAACATGAGTTAAGTTGCTTGCTAGTTATGACAACTTAAAATTATTACAGTACTAACATTAGATCTAAATGACTATTAGCTCATGATGGTTACCACGAATAATACTGAGTTAATTAAGAAAGCTCTGTAACTAATTCAGATATTTCCCACTTGCATGTCATCAGCTACATTATTAAAGATAAAGATCTGAAATATATATATACACATTTTCAGACAACCTCTGACAAAACTGTTTCACTGAAAAAAAATGGACATTAATTCTAAGTTGGTACTAGAAGCAGATTTCAGTGGATGAAATCTTCATTTTTTTTACGATATTCTATTGGTGCCTTCAAGGGGTGCTGATAATCTCACACAATCTATTTTTAAGAATTCACAAACTTGTTAAAAATACACAATATAAAATAAGCCAAGGGAATAATTGCAGCCCAGAGGCAAAATTAAAGACAGAAAATCTGGTAATGGGATTATCTTGCAATAAACAAGCTTAAAAAAAAGAATTTTAAACTTTTATTCATACAATTTTTAACTGTTGCGTAATAAAGTTATTAGTGATCCTTCTGTCCATAAAGTCAATTTTGGGGAAGATAGCTTGCTCCCTCCAGTTTCCTGATTTGAGAGATCACGTGTTATTCTTTGAAATGGAATGAATACTTGAGAACTATTTAATAATATTAATGGGCCAAGTTAAAATGGGCTGGATATAGTCTTTGTTTATTGCTGCAGAATAATCTTGCCACCAGATTTGCTAACTGTCTTCATGCTTCCTCCTACATTTCAAATGCTTGCAACTTTCAGGATACATCTGAAGGATGGATATACAAAAGTAGTTTCCTATTCTACTTTGCCACTAAGATTCCTCTGCCAGGTCTATTTATGGGGGTTAAAACTTTTACTAATCCATTGTATAGTTCCTCCTTGAAATATATATCATAGACTACTTATGGCAGGTGTCTTCAAACTTGGCCCTTTTATGACTTGTGGACTTCAACTCCCAGAATTCCTCAGCCAGCGTGCCTGGCTGAGGAATTCTGGGAGTTGAAGTCCACAAGTCATAAAAGGGCCAAGTTTGAAGACCCTAGACTTATAGCAATCAGAGCGCCATTTCTGGACCGCTTATATTTTGGTGATGCAATCAAATTTTCATGTGAATTGTATCACTGAAATGTGTGAAACTATTCCTTAAAAAGTTACTAATTATAATACTCACAATACTGGCTTATTGTCTGCTTCCATATTTTTGCATTGATCATCTTGCAAATGATTAAAAACAATATTGTAATTTGTGACTAACTAGCATTTCTGAGGCATTCAATATCCTTGCACAGCTAATTAATTTTAAGCGATGATTTAAATATAATTCTATTCATATAAGCGTACTGAAATTAATCATGTTATATTATTGCTGCAATCCTTGAAGACATTCTGAGACTTTTTATATTACTACATGTTAGCAGTTTTCAGCTGTCTAAAAAAATCCTATCTGTTTGGCAGACCCTAACCCTAATCCATTATCACTACCATAATGAGAACTGTCACATATTCTCAACCTGTTCCTCATGGGAAACAGCTTTTCACCACTAATATAGAAATATATATTGTTAAATTATTATTATACCTCTTGTTCACTGATCTCATTTGTTATTCCAGCTTTAAAAAAAGCATTGTTTTCCACTGCCTGACTTTATATTTTCACTCATATTGCAACATATTTGGATTGAATGCTATGTTAAGACTATGCATTGAGATTTATCCAATATTTCAGATTTTATTAGACATATGATGATAAGAGAGTATCAAGGTTTGAGCCAATAAGGAAGTCCTCTTCAAATCCTAGAGATACAAAGGAAGTCTGCTCCCAGAATTCACTAAGTTAACTGACTAGAGATGATAGAAGACAAATTAAAACACTTTCGAAGGACACTAAATGACTGACGGGTGTTCAGTCTGAACCTGATAATGATTCTCAGGATCAGCTAATCATGATCCTTGATAATTTGATAATGAAAAAATACCATTGAGTCAGTTAAGTAGGCCAATTAATTAAAAATATGTCATTCAGTCAAAATACGTTCCCAACTATTTGGGTGTAAATTTATTTCTTTTTTAAAAAATAAGAATGTACAAAGTTTGTGGAAAGTAACATTTTCAAAAGGACATTTTTTTCTATATTGGACATTACGAAAAGTATTTTTTAAAATGGCTTTGGCTGCAATGCAAACAGGGATTATTTAACAGTATTTTTCTCTGGAAATATAGTTTCAGTCATATGAAAGTTGATTGATGAAATTTTCATACAATATTTATTTAAAAGAGTAACTGTTTCTCTAACTTCAAATTAGTACAAAATAACCACACATTGTTTTAAGGCAATGTGCACATTAATCTCAATGTATTATTGTAAAAGTCATTTTTAAAATATAAAAATATTTCTCAGTCATTCTGAAACAGTAAATGCATGAAGAGTAACTGTTCTACAGTTATATGATCTTAATGGACAGAGGCGGATAATACTGAGCTTTTTTTAGTGGTAGATGTTGCAGTTAAATGATGTGATTATATGACTTCAATTATCTCTTTGTAATTTGGCAGCCAGTTTTTAAAAGTAGTTTTCTTACAGACACTGGAGTTTGCTGTACATATTGCATAATCAGTAAAATATGTGATACTATACTGACTTTGCAGTTATGCAAGAGAGTTTAACAAATTGTATTTCCAATAGATATTTTTCCTTTCAATTATACACCTAATGAAGTATCCTGTAAGCAATTGTAATATTGCAAGACTTGTAATATTATCACACAGATGTTATTTCAGATTACACTATAGACCCGGGATCCCCAACCCCCAGTCCGTGGACTGGCACCGGTCCACAGCATATCAACAAGCAGGGATGCAGGCAGTATTAAAAACCACACCCCTTCTGGTCCCCGGTGCCCAAAAGGTTGGGGACCTCTGCTATAGACTATAGAGAATGAAAATTACAAATCTGTAATTTGTTGAAATTACATTTTCTAACAATAATATTTTGTATAGCACTAATTTTCTTAGGGAACAATGTAAATATGTATTATACTAAAGTGTGGTTAAGTTAAAAATAAGAAAAGTTTATTCTTTAAAAATGTGGAATGTTTTCAAATATTATTTAACTTGACATTTCACTGTTTAAGAACAGTTTCATGTTCTTAAAAAGATCTTAACATCTTTAAATGATATTTTAAAAAGTCATGCTTTTTTATAGAAAAACTCTTTCGCAGCATATTTTGAGTATGTGTCACAGTGAAATTCTTTAATGAAATTGATTTCCAGCAAGGAAATCCTCAACTTACAACAGTTCATTTAGTGACTGTTTGAAGTTGCAACAGCACTGAAAAAAGTGACCTATGACCATTTTTCACATTTATGACCGTTGCAGCATCCCCACAGACATGTGATCAAAATTCAGCTACTTGCAACTGACTCATATTTACGACGGTTGCAGTGTCCTGAGGTCATGTGATCATCTTTTGTGACCTTCTGATAAGCAAAGTCAATGGAGGAGCCAGGTTCACTTAACAACCATGTTACTAACTTAACAACTGCAGTGAAGAAAAGTTGTAAAATGCGGCAAAATTCACTTAACAATTGTCTTACTTAGCAACAAAAATTTTGGGCTCACTTATGTTTATAATTCGAGGATTACCTGTAACTGGACATTTTAAAAATTGCCTGTCTAGAAAAATAAAAACCCTAAAAATGTTCAACATATGTGTAGATAATAGGGGAACTTTGCATCTGCCTTACATGTATCAAGAGTTAGTTATTCAGTCAAGAACTCTCAGGCACAGCTCTTTTTTAACCGGCACTTAGTAATTTAGGGCCAGGATTTAACATTTATTTCAAATAATTATGATATAATTATTTTTATAATTATAATTATGATATAATATGTAATATAATAGAAAAACATCTACTTCTGCTTCATTGACTATGCTAAAGCCTTTGATTGTGCGGATCACAACAAATTGTGGCAAGTTCTTAAAGAGATGGGAGTACAGACCATCTTATTTGTCTCTTGAGAAACCTATATGCGGGTCAAGAAGCAACAGTGAGAACTGGAAACGGAACCACTGATTGGTTCAAAATTGGGAAAGGAGTCCGGAAAGGCTGTATTCTGTCATCCTGCCTATTTAATTTAGATGCAGAGCACATCATGAGAAAGGTGGGGCTAGATGAATCAAAAGTTGGAATTAAGATTGCCGGAAGAAATATCAACAACCTAAGATATGCAGATGATACCACTTTAATGGCAGAAAGTGAACTAAAGAGCCTCTTGATGCGGGTGAAGAAGGAGAGTGCAAAAGTTGGCTTGAAGCTCAATATTAAGAAAACCAAAATCATGGCATCCGGCCCTCTCAATTCCTGGCAAATGGATGGGGAAGAAATAGAGGTAGTGACAGATTTTATCTTCCTGGGCTCCAAGATCACCACAGATGGGAACTGTAGCCAAGAATTAAAAAACGCTTGCTCCCGGGGAGGAAAGCTATGGCAAATCTAGATAGCATACTAAAAAGCAGAGACATCACCCTGCCAGCAAAAGTATGTATAGTCAAGGCCATGGTTTTCCCAGTTGCAATGTATGACTGTGAAAGTTGGACCATAAGAAAGGCTGAGCACAAAAGAATTGAGGCCTTTGAACTATGGTGCTGGAGAAGACTCCTGCGAGTCACCTGGACTGCAAAGCGTTCAAACCGGTCAGTCCTAGAGGAGATCAACCCTGACTGCTCTTTAGAAGGCCAGATCCTGAAGTTGAAACTCAAGTACTTTGGCCACCTAATGAGAAGGAAGGGCTCACTGGGGAAGAGCCTAATGTTGGGAAAGATTGATGGCAATAGAAGAAGGGGATGACAGATAATGAGATGGCTGGATGGAGTCACTGAAGCAGTAGGCATAAGCTTAAATGGACTCCAGAAGATGGTAGAGGACAAAAAGGCCTGGAGGAACATTGTCCATGGCGTCACTATGGGTTGGACACAACTTCACAACTAACAACACAATGTAAATCTCCACCTAAACTGTATGCTGCTTTGGTTCAGCTAGGGTCACATTTTATTAATATGTATCCAGTGATAATAGAATAAAGATGGTAATTATTTATTTTGAATTTTGAAGCCATTGACTCCAGTCAAGAGCATTCATATTACAAAATGATATGGCTTTGCAAATACATTTTTACTCTATTAATATTTGTCACAATCAACTTTTAAATGACAGCTTTTCTTAGATTTTCTGAGTAAAGTACTATTTCTTTAGGACCATTAACATTTTTCCAGTGTTGAAAAATTAATGATAATAAAGAACAGAGACCCTATTTCCATTGTCCAATCATCAGTTTCCAGATGGCAGTTATGTAATTCAAACAAATATGGTGAGAAGTCCTTATAATATATAATATTTGTATTCTTTCATTTTTTTCTTTTCCTTTTATTTTATTTTCTTTGTTCAGTTTTATTAAGGCAAATCACCAGTACACCTTTTAAATGGAAGAAAGACATTTAAGACTTAGGATTCCCTTAACTGTTAGTGGTGCTACCAACATCAATTAAGAGAGTACTCAGTTTTTACATTTGAATGTATGTGTAGATACCAGCAGGAAGAAGAAACAAGAGGCTGAATTATAAGTGGAAACACTATAATGGGTAGGATACTTGATCAATGCCATGGAGATCCAGCTTCAAGTCCATCCTCAGCCATGGAAATTCAGTGATTAACACCTGGTCATTTGCTATCTTTCAGTTCACCTTTTGGTGTTAAAGAGGAAAGTCTAGAGAAGGAAGTGCTATGACAGTGATGGCGAACCTCTTAGAGACCGAGTGCCCAAACTGCAACCCAAAACCCACTTATTTATCACAAAGTGCCAGGGCTGCATCAGCATTGTGGTGCCCTCAGTGGGGGCGTGGCCCACTGAGTGGGTGTGTCTGCAGTGGTCACGGCAGACTGGTAAGCGTAGCCGGGGCCAGTCCCTTGCCATCTCCGGGGCATCCCCAGGGAGGCCAACGCCCCTTGCTTGCTCACTTCCTGCCCTGTCACTTCCAAATGCCATGTGCTCGCTACTATGGCAAACTCTGCTGGGGCAACAGCGCATGTGCCCACAGAGAAGGCTCTGAATGCTGCCTCTGGCACGCGTGCCATAGGTTCGCCACCACTGTGCTATGAAGTGCTTTCTTAAGAGCTCACCATTGTTGTAGTAGAGTTAAGAATTATATGGATGAGATTTCTAGAATGGAAAAGAAATGTTCTACTAAATAAAGAAGAGGATATAAATGTGAAGCAATTCTATATTAGCAAGTCTCTCAAAATTATTACAAAGGACTGGTTTTGACCAGAAGGCCGTCATCATCATTATTAAAAAAAAAGATGACCACCTGGATTATGAGACAGATATTAAGTACTGAACTTCAGCCACCAAACAAATTTTATCACTGAAAAGCTCTTCTCTGCTCTAGCATGAAAACATGTATAGCTAACCCAAAATAGAACTATTATACTAAAGGTTTTTTTTTTTGTCTATCTCCCTTTTCTTTTTTACCTTAGGAGCAGTTTCTTTCAGATAGATACAATATTATGGATATTTCTGGTGAACACTCAGAATATTTTTTGAAAAATTCTAATAGTTCTTAATTATTTTATATAATGACTTCATTACATTTGTATTTTAAGTTGTACCTGAGTCAGTTGCATCTCATGTCAGCCTTCCTGGGTCACCTCTGACCTGGTGATTGCCCTAAGAAAACTTTCCCTTCATTGTCAGATTTGCAGATATTTAATTGATTCTGGAAGCCTTTTAATGAGGCAAGTTGGCAAGGCTTCTACTAAGAGTCTTGAGAGCAAGCTGTTGGAAGAACATTTTAGTTGAGATGCTGCCCAGACTTCTGCCAATCTGGAACTGATTTTCATGCTATTTGCAGCAAATTTGGCCTTCCAATGTATCTACTAGAGTCTACTTCCTTGACAAGACATATATAAGTATTAGTGTTCATTTAATTTTGTTTAAAATAGTATTTACTCCTATTCTAATTTTCACACTGAATGATCTTCCTCACTATTCATAGCATATATCTCTCCCTACAGCTCATACTTCAAAACTTATGCCAGTATAGTCTTTTAAATGAACCAAACACTTTAATGTCATATACCACTTCCCTTGGGAGACTTGTCTATCTCACCTTCTAATAGATTTCACTATGAGAAATGGCAGCCTTTTTTTTCTTTTTGCCAATTTTATCCCATTATTTCTAATTAGGACATTTTTTTTCTTGTCATGCTTTATAATGGCTTTTATACTTGAGTAGAGAACAGCCACAATTTATAAACTTGTTAAATATTAAATGCTTAACTATTACATTTTTTTAATGTAAGAAATGCTAAGATTTTTAACTCATCATTAATTTTTGCAGTCAAACTCTACTGTCATTAAATTTCCAAATTTGGTGACGTCTAATCTGTAGCCTATGTTAGTTAATATAAAGGTAATTGATTATTTCCATCTTTCTATGATTATTTTTTGTAAAAATCAATGGAATAAAACCTCCCAATAATTCAGTGTAATTTATTAAAATTGCAATACATTAATATTTTGACATTTATTTCAAGGCAAAGAATTTGGTGCTTTGGTTTGGGCTGTACTCTGATTTTTTAAAAAATGACAGAAAAAAACAGAATACTTTATAATGTTGCTAATAATGATGGATTTTGATGATCTTTAACATTTAAGAATGTATCTGACAACCATAATCAATCACTCAAGCATGTTCACAAGAGGAAAGTGAGCAAGATATCCCTCTGCCCAATTGTAGTTAAAAGCATAACACATGCCTCTTCAAAAATTACCCCCCAAAAAATCATGAAATTGCTTGCAGAAGAGATATATCTGCCTTAGCAGTTGAACTATTTTTGGAACCACTCTCTTATTTGTTACCATATAACATGGAAAATGAAGTTTAGAACTGAGTGAAATATTTATAAAATATTCAGTTCTATCCCACAACAAATTCTATGACATGATTTGGATCCAAGGCAGACTATAACAACCATTTTCAGAGTCTCAAAGTATTTGTCACATATGTATATGTTTTAGTCTCATAAATACCATTACTTTTTTTTCCTTTGCTTTGCTCAAAGAAATTTAGCAAATTATACCTTGTCATATATTTTTAAAGAAATCAGATAGAAAGAAGAATGTGCAGCAACTCTAGCAATTTAATTCAGTGAACGTTAAACTGAAGGTTTTATGACATGTCATGTAAATTATCCACCGTAGTATTTACCTAGCCAATGAAAATTGGCTATTTTTGATGAGAAGGGTTAATACTGTCCACACTCATGAGAAAACTGTTTTTTTCTTCACTGAACAATCTTTTTTTAAAAAAGAAACTGGTAAAGAAAAAACTGCTAAGTGGTTCACACTAGATTAAAATTATGCAATTTCAAGTGTCAACTTTTCTTTTTCTACAGTAGCGGAGGATTGACATCAGTGGTAAGAAAAAAACCACAAATATTTTCTATGCTACAATATAAAATATTTTATTTTATGATGGCTATGTGTAATAACTCTTATTGAAAAGACTAGTTGAAGATTTCTATTTATTTTCACCAGGCTCCTAAAATACTGCCACAAATATTTTGTTGTTTAAAAACAAACTTTTTTTAAAGAATTCCAGTAAAGAAGTGGCAGATATATTATACTAGGTGGGCTGGAGAGTAAATAAGAAAAAAGAAAGAAGAAAGGAAAATTCAAAGAAATAGGGCCAATAATTTCATTTTGTTATGCCCTTTTATCAGTTCCAATGCTGTAAAGCTGAAGTAACCATGGACCATTAATAACTGCCAGTTGTTAACTACTATGGAATACTAGATAACTTTACTGAGAATCTAGATCTAAATCTTAGGCAGCAGAGTAATGAGTCCCAATGGAATTAGAGCTCTGTTCCTCTTTGTTATAACTATTGATTTACTGTAGAATCCTGATGTGATTTAGATAAGGGAGGGAAGGTAATAGCATTAATTATTCTACTGTATTTAGAAGCCAGAGACACGAAATTCAGGCGTAACAGAAACAGACTTTCAAAACATGTATACAGACTTAAATGCACATACATAAAAACCAGCATTTTTTTTGTTGATTCTATTCAGTTCAAGGCAACATGTCACAGTGATAGGCATTAGCTTCTGTCTAAATACTTTGATGTGTGATGAACCAATTACATTTCTTCCTAACTCCCCTGCCCTTCTTCTCCCCCCACCCCCGTTTTGCATAAATACTGCCTATAAAAGAAGAACCTGTGAAATGAATAGGCTGCACTCTAAGCTAAGCATGACTGGGACAAATCTTCTAACAATGAAATATGCATATCTAATGTTAATGTCAAGGCTCTGACTAATGTAACCAAGTAAAACAAAACTCCGAGGCTTGAAGTCTCCTCAAAGCACATGTTTATTGGATACATATTATCGGCACAGTCAAAAGTGAAACCAACTCTAAAGTTTTCCCCAGAGATTCAAAGTAACTAAAAGTAACCATCTCCTCCCCTCTGCTGTGCTATAGATCATGCTTCCCAATTAGTTAGTGGGTTTCTCCATTCGTCTTCACTCCTCCTTCCCACACCTGCGGGAATGACCTTGTTCCCACGAGATGGTTTGGTGTTTTGTCTGCACTGCATTTTCTGCATTGCGTGAAAAAGCACATCTTCCTTCCCTAGCCTTATCACTTTCTATAGGGGCATACAGCCTCACAGTCTGGTTTGGAAGCATCACTGCTTCAGACAGGAAGGCGGTGCAGAGAGTAGTGAGGATGGCCAAAAAGATCATTGGCAGTTCCCTCCCTCCCATCCAGGACATAGCACAGAAGCGTTGCTTGAGCAGGGTCCGTAAGATTATCTGGGACATGACACATCCTCTTCATGACCTGTTTTTCATGTTACCTTCTGGGAGGAGGCTCCGTGGTATCCGAAGCAGAACATCCAGATTCAGCCATAGTTTCATTCCATACAGTATTTACCTTGTAAATTCTCAAGCTTCCTCCTTCCGTTATATATTCAAGATGGACAGTATTTAATATTTGTTATGTATATGTAGGGATGTGGGTCTATACATATGTTGTATATAATATGTTTAGGTGTGTGTCATGTATGTGTTTCACTTTGAGAACGGGCAACTAAATTTCATTTTTGATGTGTGCTGTTGTGCCCACAGTAAAAAATGACAATAAAGGTTATCTTACCTTACCTTACATTATCTTATCTGCCATAATGATACAAATATAAACATTGCTCATTCTGTTTAAATAAATATCATTAAATTAAACATCCTAATAATTATTGAAACATTACACTCACTCAGCAATCTTTTAAAAAATTATTCTTTTCAACAACTGCCTTTTTCAATCTCTTTCAGTGCTGGGCAACATTTAACAAGCTCAGATTTAAAGTACACTTGGCTGTCTCTGAGGATCATTGGAGATGGAACAGTAACAGCAAAGAGCAAAATAAGAATTAAATTACTGATAGAGGAAAATATATGTCGTTCAGGGTTGAAATGAGGGGTCCTTGGTGCTCTCTGAGGTCTTGCAGAGATGTTTCATTGCCCATACTAGGTAACATCATCAGTGCTAGTAAGGAGTGGGATTTGTTCTCAGTTTATATTCTAGTGGCTTGTGCTGCCAGTGTTGGTAGGGGTTGTATTGGGACTTCTTTGGTTGGGCTATTTACAGTTAGCTTGTTTGGCAGTTCCTTGATTGGGGTATTGTTTACTTCTTGATTGTTGGTCTTCTGTTAATCTCGGAGTTCATATGGGCTCCCCTGAGTATTGATTGCTGGTGGGGAGGTGTTTTGGTCTTTTTGTTCCCTTTTTGGCTTCTTGATTGTGTCTTTTGAGCGGTAGGTAGATACTACACTTCTATTGATGGGTGATTTGTCAGAGTACCAGGCTTCCAGGATTTCTCTAGCATTTTTTGGATTTGGCATGGTCTCCGATGGTCAGAGTTTCCAGTTGAAACTATGGTTAAGGCTGTGTTGTGAAATGAAGGCGTTTTCATCATGTCGTCTGGCTGTTATTTGGTGGTTATGGATGTGATCTGCTAGTCTTTTGCCTGTTTGTCCTAGGTAGTGGCTATTGAAGTGCTTACACTATATATTGTAGATGACTCCTGTTTTTTCTTCTGGGACTGCTGGTCTTCTGGTTTACTTAGGATGTTTTGGAGGGCTTTAGTTGGGTGGTGTGCTATGCTGATGACATGTGGTTTTAAAGTCTGTTGGTGGTTTCTGAGAAGTTTTTGATGTATGGTAGTATTATCCTTTTATAGCTTGTGTTGATTTTGCTACATTGGATTGAATGGTAAGGTAGTAGAATATAAATTGAGACCAAACCCCACTCCCTACCAGCATTGATGACATTACCTAGTTTGGGTAATGAAACATCTGCAAGAAAACAACCAAGCTCAGAGAGCATCAAGGATCCCTCAAAAATTACATTGTCGGCAGAGCTTTAAAAATTCAAATGGGGGCAAAGGTAGTGGGGAAAGACTAATTAGAATTTTACAAGCAAGTTGCCAAGCGATTGGGTGGAGCAAGAAAATTTGTAAGGTTTCTTGTGTTAGTATAATACTATGTAATATGAGAAGACTTCATGTTAAACCCAAATCTAATTGATTTTTTTCTAAAGTAGAACAAGCCAAGTTCTTATCTCGCTAGATTCAGGCTGCTTCATCAAACATCTTAATATTCAGTTCTTGTCTTTTGTACCTGTCCATCTCATCAACAAAATTTTAGTATCAATTCTTTCTTCTTTGATTTTACTTGTCTATTTTTGCTGACATTTTAATATTTTAAATAGCATAATAATTATAGTGCTTCCAGCATTTTTGGCTGTGCATTTTAAAATCTGGATTGTGAATAAAGCTGCAATGCTAGATAACTCCATTCATGTTCAGTGCGCCCCCTTATGCAGTCCCAAAATTTCACAGTTCCACTAAAACTAACATAGCAGATAATATCTTTAATTCAAATACATTCTTGCTTGGAGCTATTTATTGTAGAACATTCCATTTCCATTAGTTTCTTCATTTTTCTTTTACAGTTGGCCAGATTTTCCCAATATTATTTTTCATAGCACTTTAATTAGCCTGTAGAATGGTTCAACTTGATACCTTTTGTAAGAGAATCTGAAATAGTTTTCCTCAGACATTAGTAACTTCCTGTCTAAGACTGCAGATTCACAATATATATCTAGTTATATATAAGACTCATCAAATGCAATGAAACTTATTTCCAAATGGCTGGGTACTGGAGTGTTACATAAATGAGTTCCATACACTGGCTTACATTCAATTTTATATGAGCAAATCTACATTCTTGCAACGGAATTTTCCTTATGCTTTCCACTATTACTGTGTGACTGAAAACTGTTCCCATCGCTTTCTTTCCTCTCAATTTACCAGACTGATACTTTCACATTAATATTAAACAATAACATTCATGTTTGTCACTGAGGAATCAGTGACAAACATGAATGTTATTGTTTAATATTAAACAATAGTTTCTCCAATAAATAAGCACCAACAACTACAGCATATCTCTGGCTTAAGAATATGTTGGTTTCAGAATGACCTATAATTAAGAATGAAGTCTATTGTAGTAAAATTTGAGTTAAATACACAATGGTTCAAGTTCAGTACATGATATTACTTATATAGTATGATACAACAATATTGTTTCAGCCAACATACTAATTTAACTTAAGAACAGATATTGGGAACAAAACTCGTTCTTAAACTGGAGACCACCCATACTCTATCAGAACTAGTGTTAGAGATCAGCCCAACGCTTCAGATTTAGAAGCTGAAGAGCTTGATCAGTCTGAGCCACTGGCTGCATTACAGAGATTACCGCTGACCCAGATCCTGAGCCAGACAATGTCCCACACTTTGCAACATGTCACAAATTAAGAAAAGTTATTTTATCTAAAAGAAAGCAGCACAATCCAACTGCCTCAGAGCTAAACACAAGATATGACTTTTATAACTATCCAAATATACTATCTGTCACTCTGTGTCTAGGCTACTGCTGGAAATAGACTACTTTTGAAACTTACTGAACTCAAGATTGCAGAAAGCTTATAGCATGCTCTGAGTTACTTTGGCGAAAGGTTTCTGAGTGCAATAAATAATTTGAATTGATTATCAGATGTTAGTACACTGTTTCATATGAGAGTAGAGTACTTGCTGAAATTATAATCTTATTCTTCCTTCCAAAAACAGTATTAATCAGACTTTTTTGATTCTTATTTGTTTGATCAAATGTTTGTATGGAGGAAAGACTACACTATTCCTGAATGACCTAGATTTTCTAGATTCATATCAATTTCGAGTTCAAGCACTTGAAATTGCCTTGATTACAATACTGAACTATCTTTGCTTGGAAGATGAATGGCGGGGGAACAGTACTGATTCTACCATCAACTAAACCAGCATTTCTCAATGTCAGCTACTTTAAGATTTCAACTCCCATGTGGGCTAGGGAATTCTGGGAGTTGAATTCCACACATCTTAAAGTATTGAGAAATACTGGACTACATTATTTTTCTGAAAAAGCTTTCAAGTTAGGGGTGATCAGAAGAGGGTTGAAGTGAATTTATTCATACATGATTGGCCATTTCAAGAATGTGATCCCAAATAATTTCAACTCACCACTATGGTCATTATACTGTGGGCTTCTACAAGTTTCCATTTTATCCACCATATTTTTAAACATCTCTGTGATACTGTTGAGAGACATCAGTATGTTGATGAAGCTCAGCTCTATCTTTTCTGCTCATAGAATCTAGCCAGTAACTGTGGTAATAGAATGGATGAGGAGAAAAGAAAGTCACTCCAGACAAGAAAGAGATGCCATCATGGAAGTTTTACTTATCCAAGTGTGTAGAACTTACTGGATAGGATGGCACTCTCCCTAAAAATTCAAGTTTGTAACTTGAGGACACTTTTGAGTCCATTTTTAATTATTTAGGCACAAGAGGTTTCTGTGTACCAGGTTCAGTCATACTTGAATAGGATAGGCATTTTGTACTAACCCTAGTAACTTCTCATTTATAGTATTGCAATGTATTATAAGTGAGGCTGCACTTGAAAACCCAATTACTCTAGTAAATGGTGACTGGTCTGGGACAATCTGGATAGTTCTCTGTGACCTTTGCTAGCCCCCAGTTCATTTTCAGTGCCTGTTCGAGATCCTAGTTTTAATCTAAAAATCCTTCAGAGCTTCGGACAACATTTTTTCATTTTTGGATGCTGAGCTCCCAAAGATGCAGTGAATGGGTACATGGGAACAGGCTGCTTTAGTTAGCCCCTCTTTCCCTGACTCTGGAGGTAGTGTAAGGACCTGCCTCAATCCCTCTTCCCAAGAAAGCAGAACTCCTGGAACAGCTTCATTCCAAAAGGAACTTTTATTGGGAGAAGTTAACTGCAAGCATAGAATGCAGGATCTGCGGCTTTTCCACGTGAATCAATAGGTTAAAAGAGCAACTGGCAAACCTCACCCCAATTGTCCATCCGGCCGGTTCAAATGAACCAATCTCCAGGTGTGAGCCCGCTGTGGAAACGGGGTTGATAAGATGCCATTCCCAAGGTTGTTTGGCTGTTAGGTCTTTGCTCCTGTTCTTCCATGGCTAGAGATAAGGCAGATAGCCAGAGGCACATTCCATTCTCACCCCAGGCTGTAGTAAGGGAAATAGATCAAAGAACAGGCAGATAGAGGAAAGTAGAGAGGATACATTATAGCGTCTATAGCCAAGTGGAGAGGATATATTGTAGTGCCCATAGCTTCCCCCTCCCCCCCCAGGACTATGGCAGAACCCACAGGAAGTTAGAATAAGGAAATCATCCCCCTCCCAATAAATGGGTTCTGACAGGTAGTCCTGATACCAACTTAATTGTCTTTTTGGAAAATACTTTTAAACTCTTTTGGAGAATAGACTTAAATTCTTTCACATATAATCACATTAACATTTAATGTGTTAATTTTGCTCTAAAAATTTTAATTACAGAAATGACTCCTTTTATTAATTGTTTATTAATGTCACATTGTTAAGTATTTTAAGTGTAATGTTTTACTGCACATTTAAAAAAAAAATCACAAGTTTTATTTTAATGTAGTGTAAACTGCCCTGGGAGGCTGGTTTTAAAGAGCATTACCATTCTGTATTACCTTGTTATAAAAAGCAATCTTTCTTATCACAGTTTCACATGAGACATATGACAAGCAGTAATTGTAATGCAATGCAACAACCCAACTCATTGGCAGATACAGTGCTCTGCAGAACTCTTTGATTTTCAGGAAGCTCCTCTCCCTGCTGGGGGGGGGGGGTGTTGGTCCTTCAAAAGCAGTCAAAACCAGAACATAAAATATGTGCAAGCATTACTATTTATTATTTAGAGTATGGCATTACTGATAACAATATTTCAGAAAGTTATTTATTTAATTGCAATTTATACCTTGCCACAACCCCACAGGACCTTTGGCAGTTTACAGGAAACCAACAATCAATAGAACATCTATGGTCAGCAATAATCAGTCAATCAATCTTGGCATTAAATTCTGAACAGCTTCCATTTTCAGATGCTTCTGCAGTGCAGTTAAAATAGAAGGTAGCCTAATCTCCATGGAAGGCAATTCAAAAGATCAGTGCTACTATTGAAAAGCAGTACTTCTGATCCTCAATCTTCCTTACCCTACCACAATGAGGCACTACTAACTGCTTTTCCTTGCAAAATCTAATTGTTAGGGCTCTTTCTACTGGGTGAATGTAATATAACATGATGATGCCAAACCACAAAGAATATCACTGAAGGTGCAAAGAAAGAACGGAGGCAGAGAAAGAATAGCCAACAGTCTGAATGGGTCAAAAGTTGCTTAACAGAGTTGTGACTCAAATCCCAATTTATTGCACAAGTCCCCTTGTTTTGATTATTCTAACAGTTATCTTTGCATAACACTGGTTGAAAATGAAATACACCACATTATACTGTACAAAACATTTCCTTGTTATATTGTTATGTGAAAAAAATATATGAAAAGAGCAGTACAATAAAACTAGAAATAAATGTGATAAACAGTGCTGCATTTATAATTTTTCAACTGTAGAAGTAATTATGAATGTAAAAAAGACATAATGTTAACACAACTATGCAAAAATAATTTTGACAGCACTAACTAAAAAGCCTCTTAAATTCACTTATGCTTGTTATGTCCCGAGCCTTGCAAACGGCTCGGGCGTTTGCAGGCAGTCCCGGGCAGGTGCAAAGCTGCCCGGGACCAGACAGGCTGTCGCCAGCGCCGTGCGCATGCGCGGGTGCTGGCGCGGGAAAAGTAACCCATTTACCCGGGAGTTGCCTATATAAGAGGCTGTGAGGCGTTTGGGCTGAGCTGAAGCCATCTTCCTGTAAGCTGAACGCTGAATAAAAGAACTTGAGAACTCCAGCTGCTTCTCGTGTCTGTTTTCCCGCCAAGGACGCAACACTGGCGACGAGGGTGGGATGCCTTGCACTACCTGGAAAGGAAAAAGTGTAAGCTTACCCAAGGAGTCCTGAGCGGCGGAAGAGGAACGGTGTTGACTCAGCAGCTGCCCGCCAATCCAGTGCGCATTCGGGGGTAGGCTGGCTGATAGACCCGTCTCCTGAAGATCCGAAGATGGCGAAAATCGGAAGGCTTGCGGAATTCGACGTCTCACATCCAGAGCGGTGGGAGTCCTACGTATCCAGAATGGAGAACTACTTCAAGGCAAACCAAGTGAGGGAAGATAGCTTGAAGGCTGCCACCCTGCTTTGCGCTTGCGGCCAAGACGCCTTCGAAATCGCAGAAAACCTTGCAGCACCTGTTCCAGTAGAGTCTGTAAGCTACGCAGACCTGAAGAAGCTGCTGAAGGACCACTTCCACCCCAAGGTGTCCGTTATCTCATGGCGCCACACCTTCGAGCAGAGGGATCAACGGTCCGGGGAGTCAGCCAAGGAGTACATCGCCGCGTTACGGAAGGCCGCCAAGCCCTGCGAGTTCAAGGACCTCGAGGAACGACTGAGGGACCGATTCGTGTGCGGGTTGAGGCATCGAGAGCTACAACAGAGACTTTTCGCTAAGGAAGAATTATCCTTCCAAGACGCTTTAAGGGAAGCCACCGCGGAAGAAGCAGCAGGCGGCGCCGTCAAGAACATGCGGCCGATCAGAAGCAGTGCAGAGGGTGCGTCCGTGCACCAAAAAGACGTCCGACGAAACTCCGAGGAGGATCCGGACGAAGAAGTCGACCGTCTACATCCCGCGAAGGGAGAAAATCAGAAGGAAAGCTCTTCAGCTCCGCTCAAGTGCATCGGCTGTGGAGGTCGCCACAGGAGAACCGACTGCAAGTTCCGCTCCGCTACCTGCCGGGCATGCGGCAAACAAGGGCACATTGCAGCTGTGTGTCTGGGCCGACGAAAGGCACAACCTCAAGAAGAACGCCTGAAGGGTACCAGAGTCCCCAGCCAGAATAGGGTAGGTTTTTGCGCTTCGCGTAGAAACATTTGTAGGACAGGCACACACAAGCCCATGAAGAAAAAGCTGTCACTCAACGTGAAGCTACAAGGGGTTCCATTATCTATGGAACTAGACACAGGGTCTGCCCTTTCCATCATTTCATTGCATACATTTAGGAAGATTTGTTCCAGTAGTGGGACTAAGGCCAAGTTAAGGCCTTCTGATATTGTATTAACTGATTTTCAGAACTCAAGAGTGTGTGTTAAGGGGGAGGCCACCCTTAACGTGCAATACAAGAGTTTTGAAGGTCCACTAGACTTGTTAGTAGTAGGGGGTGAAAGAACGAGTCTCATAGGACTCGATTGGTTTGAGGCCCTGGGGATACACGTCACAGGACTCAACAGCTTACAAACACTCGACCTACAGGAAGTCTGCAAGGAATTTGCAGATGTTTTCAGCCCCCAGCTGGGCACATTCAAAGGACCACCTGTGTCCTTAAAGCTAGACCCCACTGTCACTCCCATTAGGATTAAAGCAAGAAGGGTCCCTTTTGCTTTAAAAAGTAAGATTGACACTGAATTAGACAAACTAATCCAACAAGGAATCCTAGAACCTGTTGATTCCAGCCCATGGGAGACCCCCATTGTCACGCCTCTAAAGGCAAATGGGGACATTCGCATTTGTGCTGATTACAAATGCACACTCAATAAGGCATTGCAGCAACATGCCTATCCTGTTCCTGTGGTCAGTCACATCCTGGCCTCTCTCAAGGGGGGGCGTGTTTTTGCAAAGCTTGACCTAGCTCAAGCATATCAACAGCTGCCTGTTGATAATGATGCTGCCATAGCTCAGACTATTGTGACCCACAGGGGAGCCTTTAAGGTAAAAAGGCTGCAGTTTGGAGTGAATGTCGCTCCTGGGATTTTCCAAAGCGTAATGGAAAACACACTACGAGGTATACCAGGGGTCTGCCCCTACTTTGACGATGTCTTGATTGCAGGAGACTCCACACACATTCTAGCTGAAAGGCTTAGGGCTGTCCTGTTAAGATTCAGGAAATCAGGCCTTAAGCTCAGAAAAGACAAATGCAAGATTGGGGTGCCTTCTACTGAATTTCTGGGATTCAAAATTGATGCTGCTGGGATTCATCCTGCTGAATCCAAACTAACTGCTATTTTAGAAGCACCCAGGCCAAAGTCTAAGGCCGAACTTCAGGCCTTCTTAGGCCTCCTGAATTTCTACAATTCTTTTCTTCCACATAAAGCTAGTGTAGCTGAGCCTCTTCACAGGCTACTAGACAAACAAGCTGTGTGGCTGTGGTCACAAGCACATGAGGCTTGCTTTAAAGAAGTCAAGGCCTTGCTCACTTCTAACAGTGTTCTTGCACATTTCAACGAGTCTCTCCCTGTGTGCATCGCTTGTGATGCATCCCCCTACGGGGTTGGAGCTGTCCTGAGTCACCTCAGGTCTGATGGAACTCAGGTTCCTATTGCATACTACTCCAGAACATTGTCTTCTGCCGAGCGCAACTACGCTCAGATAGACAGGGAGGCTCTGGCTGTTGTTGCTGGAATTAAAAAATTCCACGATTTTCTATATGGCAGGCATTTCACGGTCTTCACTGACCATAAGCCTCTGCTGGGACTGTTTACCACACGTAAGCAGACTCCCCACATCATTTCCCCTAGAATGCTTAGGTGGTCTATTTTCTTGTCTGCATATGATTTTTCATTACTCCACAAGCCTGGGAAAGAAATGGGCCATGCTGATGGCCTCAGTAGGTTGCCTCTGCCAGTAGTAGAAGCTGACCCCGCGCCAGCTGTCAACATTCTATCAATCCAAGCCTTGCCCGAGCTTCCTCTTAGTGCCAGGGATGTTACCGCTGAAACAGGTACAGATCACACACTTTCACGTGTCCGCTCCTGGGTCCTGTCCGGGTGGCCTGAGCACTGCCCTAGTCCTGAGTTTCAGAGTTTCTGGTCCAAAAGGAACGAATTGTCCCTTTCTCAGGGTTGTTTGCTTTGGGGAAACAGAGTTGTCATTCCCACCTCAATGAGGACTAGGGTCTTAGAATCCCTCCACGAGGGTCATCCTGGCATTGTTCGTATGAAGGCTCTTGCACGCAGCCACTTGTGGTGGCCTGCTTTAGATAAAGATATTGAGGCTAAGGTACACGCATGCCACATGTGCCAACGATCTCGCCCAGAGATGCCCCAAGCTCCTGTGCATAAATGGGAGGAAACACAGTCCCCATGGTCTAGGGTGCACATTGACTACGCTGGGCCCTTTCAGGGCCAGTTCTTCTTGGTCCTTGTTGACAGCCATTCAAAATGGCTTGAGGTTGTGCCTGTCTCGTCCACCACCACTGCAAAGACTATTCAGGTACTGAGGGGGATTTTTGCTGCACACGGGCTGCCAGATGTCATTGTGTCTGACAACGGCCCTCAATTCACCTCCTCCGAATTCCAAGCTTTCTTACAGGCAAACCTGATTCGTCATGCCACATCTGCGCCTTTTCACCCATCCACCAACGGTATGGCTGAACGCATGGTGCGCATCGCAAAGGACGCCTTGAAGAGACTCACCTACGGGGACTGGCATCACAGGTTGGCTGACTTTCTCCTTTCTTATCGCACCACACCGTCCACTTCTACAGGGAGAAGTCCAGCTGAACTTCGTTGGGGGCGCCAACTTACTACGAGACTTGACCGGTTGCATCCGGACAGACTGCCTTCATCTACCTCACATCCTAGGGCACCTAGACAACTACTTGTGGGTGCCCCGGTTTGGGCTCGCAATTACGGGCCTGGTCATACATGGGTCCCCGCTTCTGTGTCCAGGATCACAGGTCCTCTCTCCTACGAGGTTGCCCTGGACAACGGTCGTGTCCTGCGTCGGCACATCGACCAACTCCGCTCTAGGCGGGACTTTTCTGCTGAAACTCCTGGGTCTTTTCCAGGGGGGGAGGGGGACCCTTTGGAGCAAAGGGAAGGGCAAGAGCTACTGCCCATCGCCACTGAGGGAGCCACAAACGGCTCGTCCCAAGGTTCTGCAATTGCTCCGAAAAGGAAGTCTTGGAGCTTACCCACACAACAGGCACTCACGCCTACTCCAGCCAGGGAGTTACCCCGGGGGCATACTCACTTTCCACACACAGCACACAGCACTCCAGCAACGGAGGATACCCGGGGGCATCCCAACAAATCATTCCCCGCAAGAGAGCTGGCACACAATGCCCAAGGTTGGCCTGACCTTACCCCAAATCCTACAGGGGGTCAAACATACACAGAGCTAGTCGAGGAACCAAGTCCCGACTACAACACCCCTAGCACAAATCAGGGGACACCTGAGTTTTGGGAGAGTACAGAAACCCACACGAGCCCAAACACAGAATGGGGTTCAGGGAATAGACAGCCTCCTGACAGGTCTTGGACTGACCTAGGGGGTTCTACAGAGACGCCCAGCAGTGGCTATCACTTCAAGGGGCCTGAGGGTCTACAGCTAGGTAGGACAACCAGGTCACAAAGCAACAGAAGCCCTGGCCTGACGAGCCCGGTGGGCAAGCAAGCAGGCCAGGCATCGGGGCACAGTCCTTGGAAGACACCAGGGCACAGTAGAGAGAACAGGCTCATGCCTCCCTCCAGTCAGGGGACTTATGCCAGTAACCCAGAGCTAAGAAGGTCACAGAGAGCAAAGAAATCTCCTAAGTACCTAGAAGATTACATAACATTGTTGGCAAGACAGAAGCCAGTAAACAGTGGGAACACTGGGGAGCAAATTGTCGTGTAAAATAAATGTTGTATGTTGATAGTAGTTTTAGCCCGGGGGAAAGGGGTGTTATGTCCCGAGCCTTGCAAACGGCTCGGGCGTTTGCAGGCAGTCCCGGGCAGGTGCAAAGCTGCCCGGGACCAGACAGGCTGTCGCCAGCGCCGTGCGCATGCGCGGGTGCTGGCGCGGGAAAAGTAACCCATTTACCCGGGAGTTGCCTATATAAGAGGCTGTGAGGCGTTTGGGCTGAGCTGAAGCCATCTTCCTGTAAGCTGAACGCTGAATAAAAGAACTTGAGAACTCCAGCTGCTTCTCGTGTCTGTTTTCCCGCCAAGGACGCAACAATGCTAATCAAGCAGTAAGCAAATTTCTTAGCTGAGTAATTTTTAATGTTGTCAAATAATGGGTGGTCTAGTCATGCAATGTAAATTAATCACTTTGTTAATCCTACTGCAAAATGTAATTAAAAAAAACAGGAATGGCTCGTATTAAAAAATTCAAAGACAGAGTTGAATAGTTACATTGACAAACATTCATGTCTATCAAAACCAGAGACTATGGGAAGGGCATGATAAGAATATGAAGATGGAAGAGATATAAATATTTTAAAATTGCATTTGTGAGAGGTATAGAAAGAGGAAAGTAAGCAATTCAGGTAGTAAAAGAAAAAAGATGAAGATCATATACCAGAAAAATGGTAGGAAGAGATTGAAGATGGTTTATAGACTATATTTCTTCAATAATATAAAAAAATAACTGAAACATTGTTTGTGAAAAGTGGGTTAGAAACTTCACAAAAGAAATATTTCTTAGTGGGGATACAACTGTTCCCTGCAAGAGAATAAAATAATTATAACAATAGTAAGTGATTCCATATGAAGAACAACAACAAAAAATCCCATTCTATGCTACCATGCCAAAGCTGCAAATCCTGGGTGACCATTATATGGCAGCAGAATGATACAGAAATTTCTTAACTCTTTGCTATCATCTAGTACAGTGGTGGCGAACCTGTGGCATGCATGTCAGAGGTGGCACTCAGAGCCCTCTCTGTGGGCACGCACACCATCGCCACAGCCCTGTCTCCCCCCATGGCCCCCTCCTCACCAGCAGCCCCCCCAGAGGAGAGTCGCTCCTGGGCACAGCCCACGTGGAGCAGCGCAACCAAGGACATGGCAGCCGGGCAGTGCGGACAAGACTCCAACCTCGCACCCTGTCGTGTGCAGATGATGCTGTGGGGTGCAGGCAGAGGGCGTGGCCAACATGGCACTTCAGGGTTGTCTGGGTGATCTGCGGTGAGCCATGGAGATGGTAGGTGGCCTTGCAGGTGGATTGGTCAGAGGGTGGGCTGGGGTGGGGGAGGGAAAGGAGGTGGGCCCAGGGCAGTTTTTGGGCACTTGGTCTCTAAAAGGTTCACCATCACTAATCTAGCAGTTACTCAGATTTTTTTTCAGCTCTTCAAGAATTCATAAAAGCCACGAGAACTTGGCTGTTTCAATAAACCTTGGGGGTTAAGATGTTGAATGATGCTCTGTTCAGAGTATGTGTTGTTGAATATGATGTGTTTTGTACTGATACTATTGTTTTTACTATATTCATATATTTTTATCCCCATTGTTTTAAAGTGATTTACAGAGATCATGGATGCACAGCACTTACAATCAATACTAATTTGAGTGTAAGCCCAATTAAATAAAAATAATAAGTAAAAAAAATAGAATTTGAGTTAATTGCTAAATAGTGTTAAACTGCACCAATGAAAGTGATTCCTAATTAGGGGAAATGATACTTGTACCCTATTTTCCATTGATCATCCCATACCTAACTTCACTTATCTGAATGCAAGCGGCTCCTAGTTTTTCTTCCACTCTGGTTTAAGGTTGATTCAGACAAACTGGAGAAGTTGCAAAGAAGGGCAAAGGAAACTGGAAAATATGAGAATAAATGGTGATAACTGGATACGTGAATCTTGAGAAACAATGACGGAACTTAGAAAAACAGTTTTCAAGTACCTGGAAAGATATAATTTAGAAGGCAGCTATACACCGTCTCTGTTGCTGCAAAATGCAAGACATGGAATAATGGCAGGGGAAAATATCCCAGCAAGAAAAATAAATCAGTATTTATTGTGTATGTTATTCAAATAAACAATTCTAAATATATTTTTATGATGCGCAGAATTTTATAGATTTTATATATGTGTTGTAAAAAATAAATACTGAAAAGTCTAGATTGGTTCCTTTTAATCTGAGAAATGTATTAGTATATTCAAAGATATTCACTAAGGTACTTTGTGTCACCAAAAAGTAAAGAGGATGACATTTTTAGAATTTGTTCAGAAAATATAAATCAGATCAATATATATCACAATTTACAACATTCATACTGCTCAGACAAACTATATATTTATCCATCTCTTTCACCTATGAGAATCAATTTTGCCAAGCTTCCTATCTATTAATGGTTCTGAGTAAACATAGTGGGCAGTAACAATTATTCTGAAAACATCTTCACATATTTTCTTTAAACGGACTATAGGCTTACTGGAATACTTAATACAGAGTCTTTCATTTAAATGAATTTTGAATCCTGCCCCCAGACATGGTAGGAAGTTCTAATTAAAGTGTTATAAGCTCTGAAAGGCCTACAGTATTACTGGGATAGAAAAAAAAAAACCAGAAATATGCAGCCATCATAGAAAAGGAGCCAACGCTGTATCTTGTGAAGTGGACCAGAAGAATTCAGGAATTTAAGACTAGGAATTATGTTTGTCACAAAAAGCTTGCTTGGCAAAATTGAAAGCCTTGCTTTAAAGCTGTGATGCTTTTATTACTAAACATGAATATTCATTTTCCAGTAATGATTTGTGTAATGGGATATGTGTATGCATGCATATGCAATGAAGTTAAATAGAAGCTCAAATCCTTGTGGAACCATATTTTAGCTTATCATATAAATATTACTAAATAACAGAAATACTAAAATTTACAGAAATTTAAAGGCGACAGGAACTGTCAGATGCCTCAGAGAATATGGCAAAGCATTATCTATGCAGGTAAAAAGTGAAGAGAAGGTTTACAAAATATCATGTCTTAAATTTAATAATCCATTTAATATTGCCTTTCAATTCTATTTCATGCTCAGTAAAGCAAGAATAACCGAACTTTTCACCAGTTCCACTTTCAGATGAATAGATTTTGTTTTGAATAGAAATATTACTTTATAATACCTTATCATAGTCGACAATTAAGATCTTCATGCAGACAGTTGCCAGTGATTTATTTAAAAAATTTGGAATGGATTTTTCTAATAACATAATTTTATTTCTTTGTCTTAATCTATGAACTACCCAAACTACTATTTGCTTCAGGAAAATAACAGACATTCTCACCTGTCCAGCAAAAGCACTGCTATAAGTTAGCTGTTATAACACATAAATGAAAATTAAATTTAGAGAAAACAAGATACTTTACTATCATATTTTATGGTATTAATGCAAGAAGGAAGGGAAGGAGGAATGGAAGGAAGGATATCCAACATTGAGATTAAAGATATGTTTAAATTATTTATAAAAGTTTAGTGGTTATACCTCTCAGTGTCTGTAAATGAGACAGGAGAAAATAAACCCTTTACTGAAATTCAACCAACTAAGGCACAAGCTTATGCAAGGAGTAAAACAGCTTTTCTTGGATGTCAGATTAAAAGTTAATTTTCCTCCTTTCTTGGCATACACAGGCACTCACTCACACACACACAAAAACACTTACATACAATAGATCAAGGAAACAATATTCATTTTTTTTGTTTTTACCTATTTTATTAATATACATAAGTCTATTGTACAGCAGTCTTGTAAAAACTCACCATCTGATAAAATAAGATCAATAAGCAGTGAAATGTTTATGGAAGCAAAGATGCAAGTGTTATCTGAGTTATACTATATAACTATGATACATAAAATAGCAAATAATATGGAGTCAATAAGGTTAAAATAAAAAATGACAGATATTTTTATAAAATTGTTTTTATAAAATTATTAATTTATTTCAGCAGCAGACTTGTGCTGGTGAACAGTCTCCCTATGACATCCAGAGCCCCCTGACATCTGCTGAGCTGCAAACATCAGGCTTTTCCTATAGATATTAAGGCCAGGATGTTAGAGGAGCCCAATACATGTGCTTTCATATTGTTAATTAGTTATGTGGTGCCTCAGCTATCATTATTTTTAACAGTATTTTTGTTTTATTTATGTTTTCTAAATAAATCAGCAAGGGAATGACATTCTTGTTAATGAATGTTTATTGAATGCTCTGTTAAACACACACACACACACACACACACACAGAGAGAGAGAGAGAGAGAGAGAGAGAGAGAGAGAGAGAGAGAGAGAGAGAATTCCACTGTTGATTCAATATTTATATGTTTGTATGAACCTTTACTACTACCACGCTTCTCCTATTACTTCTGCCTACAGATACAAGTCACTTTATCATTTTTTTAAGCGTATGGCATTGGTAAATTGAAAGCCAGGAGAGTACAGTGTTATTGCAGAGTAGTAGTTTGGCTACCTAAGATTGTTAGTTCATTCAGTTCACTTTCACATGCTATCCAGGGTGCACCAAAGGGCGTGAACTAACTCCACACACGAGTATCTATAAATAAAACAAAAATTTCCAAGCAGCTAATGGCGTTCTGCAGGAAAGTCAGCATCATCCGCGGTTTGTTTTTTCTCCACCAATTTTTATCTCACATTTGGGCAGGTACAACCACAGTTGATTTCTTGCTTCTGAGTTAGTCCTACAGGAGTGGTACCTATTTATCTATTTGCATTTGCATACTTTTGAACTGCTAGATTGGCAGAAGCTGTGGCAAGATACAGGAGCTCACTCCGTCTTGTGGTGTTCGGGCTCGAACTGGTGGATTGCAGAGAGCTGACCCTCTCCAGCTGACAAATCCAGCGTCTTTAAGTCACTGAGCCACAGCGCCTCTTATATTGATACTTTATCATTGAATACAGTTGAAAGCCTATTTTATTGTAGGAAGCAAACCAAACTGACATAATTGTGATCCATCATAAGTTGCTACTTAGAGTTCTTTGAGTGTCAGACTCCCTTTTACTTGTCACTTGTCACTCAGCACGTATTCACAAATAAACCTTAGGAAAACTGAAATCAAGAAGGCCAATTTTCTTTCTTCTTGATTTCAGTTTTCCTAAGGTTTTCTAGCAGCAAGTTTGGGTAAAGTCCAAGATAGGCAAAAGGGAGATACAAATTAAAGCTTTTTTTGTGAATTTAAGGGGACAAGTACATTTAACATAATTCTGTTTTCAATTTTAGGTCCTCCAGATTTGCAAATTATTTCAAACTCTCCTGATGAAGCCCATCATGCTTTCTCACTAATACCATTTGTGTAACCAAAAATCCACTTGCAGTATTTTGGTCTTGGTTTTAGTCCTGTCTTGCAGTCTCCTTCTAGGGATCGGGAACTTTCTGAGCCATTCCATTCCTGAGCTTTCTTCTTATGTCTTCAGAATCTAAGGATACGTTGTTATAGGTATTCTTGTACAGTGTTTCTCTGATATGGATTAATAAATCATTTTCAAAGGACTTGTCAAGTGTTGGAAACTGTTGTACCACATCCCTAATCCAAGCATTTGAAAGACAACACTCTTTGTCATGGTGAAAGGTCTGGTAAATATATATTAGTTCCAATGCTATGTAGCAGCCAGACCAAATTACTACAATTCTTTTTTTTTGTGTGTGCTTTTGCAAGACACATCTGCATCTCCTTTTCCTTTCAGAGATCCACTGTCCTGCCACCTGTTTGTCAATGTGTCTTTAGCTTCCTCTGAAGCTGAAAACAAACAGAAAGCCTGAAGAGATTCCTGAATTCTCAAACTTCAAAAAGTCTTTCTTATCTCTTGCTTCTGGTTTCACTGTCATTAAATACACTTTCCCCTTAGTTTCATTATTTGCTTCTACTGTCAGTTCCTATTGTAATGTCTTAGCCCAATCTAATAAATCTTTAACTTTTGTCAGGTGAAAAGTAGCCATTAATCCCACCCATCCTTTCTCTAAGCACTACTACATTTTGCAGATGCTGCAATTATATGCCAGGTTGTTTTCAGAAAGGAATGTAAACACACCACAAGCATTACAGACTCATAAGCGCAGAGTCCTTTCTGTTCAGCTTTACTTGAATGGAGTCATCAGTGGAAGATTTTGATTGTTTCCTTCTCAAACTAGTCGACTTCACACTACTGAGTTAGAGGGAAATTTTCCTTAATACTTTCAATTTTACTCATCACTTCCATGAAACTGGTTGTTTTATATTCCTTCTGCAATTTCTGCAGCAGCCTCAGTTTACTCAACCACACCCACAAGGGGTAATCAGCAGCTTTCAGAATATGAAGGACATAACGTTGCAATCAAATGCTGTTAAGAAGATTACCTTTTTATCTGAGTATCATGGGGGGGGAGGTCTTCTGAACAGCTCGTTTTCATCACAATTGACCATTATAAAAACCACAAAACATTATTAATTAGTATCTGGGGTATTTTCTGAGTTATGTTTAGATTTGAAGCCTGGAGTCTTTATTTTTACTATTCTGTAAGTTCTATGGAACCTAAAGTGTTAGGCCTGAAATAGTAAAAACAAGCATCCATAGGTCTGCATACTATTTTTGCCGTTTTGAAATGCAATTTCTGTTTTGTAGGCCTAAACAAAGCAAGCTAAAACTCCTACCACATTATGTCACTAGCGGTCAGTATTCATAATTAGCAACATTGTGGCTGGGTGAGTCATTTCAAGAAAGCTAAAATAGGACAAAACCAGGGCTTTTTTCCTCATAGAACACCCAGAATGGAGTTCCGGGACCTTTTTTGGATGGAACCTTATAGGGTAGGCAAGGCTGGTTGTATGACATGTGTGAGTTCTGGCACTTTTTTTTTTACAAAAAAAAACAAAAAAAAAAAACAACAACACTGGACAAAACTGACCGCTTTTATAAACTAAACTTATCTTTCTGCTAGCATTGTATATTTCAATACTTCAGGGCTTCAGTTTAAAGATTTTATTGAGAGCTAGGGGATATATTTAAGTTTTCATCCACAAATGTTTTGATACTTTTCTCAAAAGTATTGTACATGAATCTTCAGAGATTGCAAAGAAATCTATATATTTTGAAAGTGTAACATTATTGATTCCTGTGTATGGCTTACTATTAAGATTTATTAATTCTTGTGATCTAATAATGACTTATATATGCCCCAATCAATACAACTTGCACTAATAAATCTTAATATTGGCAAGCAGAGTCAATACCTACTTAGGAATTTTCAAAGTGGTAGTATAAAATGATGATATAACATATGCAGAATTGTGATGGCCACTTCTCAGTTTCTGTTTACATTTAGTTTGATTCATTCTTTACAAGACCTGGTAACCTTCTTTTTCACTCAAGCCCTATGCCTTCATGCACAGCATGCAAATCTATAAAAACCCAACATATGGCTAATAAACAATTCTTACAATAAGAATACTTTTTTATTTTTTCCATTAGCAAATAGGATGGATTTGAAAAGGACATTTAGCTCCAGACTCCCCAGAGTTACCAAAAGCAGGGAAGAAGAGATTTAAAAACTTAAAAAATATTATTTGTCTGTGTTTGAGTATGTGCGTGTGCATGTGCATGTGTATGTACATGCCTTCGAATTGGTGTTGACTCCTGGTAATTGTCTGGAGAAGTCCTTGCAGTTTTCTTGGCAGGATTTCAGAAATAGTTTTCAGTTGAGAGAGTGACTGGCCCAAAATCACCCATGTGTGCGTAAATCAGGACTAGAACTCACAAGTCTCCTCATTTCTCTCTCAATGTCTTAACCACTACACCAAACTGGCTCTCCCATATTATGGGAGAGAACAGAAAAGAAATTGCCCTTCATTCTGTAAAAAGTATTGCACTGCAGCCTTCTAAAGCAGATTTTCAGGGCCAAATGGAAGAGTTTAATGTTCTGTCCTGAACACATGGATATAAATGACAATTCTCTTTGCACATATAGGCTGTGCACCCTGTCAAACAAGTGGACAGCTGGGAAGATTATGGAAGTGTCTGGACCTGCAACTATAGAGAAATTGCTGTTTATGCAAATAGACAGTGTTCTACCAGTGGAAGAAAAGCATTGACTTCATTTTGTTCTTGACTTTACCATGTAATCTACTGCTCAAGAGTATATATTGATGTATTATGTTTAATTAAATGCATTTAGCCCTATGTAATTCACCTTAGATTCTACACACCCACCGAAGCAGCAAGACTTCAAGAATCTCCACATATGCACATAAACATCCAATCTGTTTATATTCTTCCAAAAATGAATGCTGCCAGCAAACAATTTCATTTATATCACTGATAGTAATTGAATTTTGTTCCAACTCTACCTCACAACAATGCACAGTGAAGTCAATATTATAATGGTGAAACTAGAATAATTTCCTTTGCCCTAATATTCTTATTTAAATGCATTAAAAACCTATTAGCTATATATAGTAGCAATAGCATCTGTTTAATATTTATGCTAATACAAATTATATATTATGTTAAAGGTTACAGAATAGCTTCTTCCCCATATCATTAAATGATTTCAGAAATAGACATTTAATAATGAGAACTATACATTTAAATACCACTGATAATGGGCATTATTTTTTTCATATACTGGAAAGGAAAATGTTAATGCTTAAGAAAAGTAATTATTAGCAATTTCCTATACACATAAAAATTAAGTCTTTCAATATTATTTCACTTAGGACAGAGCTGAATATATATACATATGAATAAAATTAATATATTCAGAGTATTTTGTACAAGAGATGGCAAACCAAATAGGATAATGGTATCTTCCTTTTTCTACCCTTCATATGCATTCCTGGATGACCTTTCTATATTTCTATCTCTTCCTCTGAAAAGTTCCTCTGGCACTAAAGTGGGATTATCTCTATTTGTAAAGACAGCTTGAGATATGTGACCTAGAATTGGAGAAGTAAATATACAGCGATCCAGTAAGTTATGAAAAAAAATTAATCTTACAGAGAGAAGAAAAGAAAAGAAAAGAAAAGAGAAAAAGAGAGATGGGATTGGAGGAATTTTTTTTTATTAAAATTTTTATAAACATTTTACAATAAAATCCCTCCCCACCTCTCTCCCTCCCCCTCCCATTAACCCTCCCCCCCTTCCCAGAGCTGAGTACAGAGCTAAAAACAACAAAAAAGAACATAAAAAAAATTAAATAAAGATCAATCAATTATACATAAATCCTAAAAAATTTTTTAAAACCCCTTTAACTCCATTACAATAAAATCAACAAATCTAACCATAACGACTTTATACAATAAATTATTCAAAAGCTAAATAATACTTTCTAATCCCATATTTGTTCTGAATAAAATTTACCCATCTTTTCCATACAGAGTGTATCTCTCTTGTGAATGGTCTTTCAGATAAGCCGATATTTTTGCCATTTCTGATAAATAAGAAACTTTAAAGAACCATTCCTCTAAAGTAGGCAAGGAGTCTTTTCTCCAATATTGCCCAATCAATAACCTTGCTGCCGTAATAAAATTCAACATTAATATAATCTCTTTACTATCACAATCTTCAATAATACCTAACAAAAATAGTTGTGGTGTAAATTTTATCCTTCTATTAAAATTTTTTTGAATATTCCACCAAATCTTAATCCAAAAAGCCTTTAGATTTCTACAAGACCACCAAATATGATAATAGGTTGCATCCATACAACCACCTCTCCAACATTTGGGTTGTAAATTAGAATACATACGAGACATCTTTTGTGGATCAAGGTGGCATCTGTAAAACATTTTATAAAAATTTTCTCGTAAATTTTGAGCTTGGGTAAACTTAACATTCCTAACCCAAATTATCTCCCATGTGTCTAATAAAATCGGCTCTTCAAAATTTTGAGCCCACTTAACCATACAATCCTTAACTAATTCTGTTTCTGAATCCAATTCCACCAAGGCATTATAAACTCTTTTTATATGGGCAAAGCTGTTGCTTTTTATATATATAAATCAATTTTATTTTGGAGTTGCTTTGATGGTATTTCTAATAATGGATTAGGCAACCGTTTACATTTTTTTACTGTTCTCAAGGCACTGTGTGTTATTGCATGTATTTGTTTAAAAGAATTGTATGGCCAACTATCTAAAACACAGCCCTGGATGGCACACAACAATATACAGGATTTAGAATAGCAGCATACATCTAACTGGACCAATAAACAAATCAAAAAGAACTGGTTACTTATTAATGCAAACAAATGAATTCTTGGAGCAATCAGCTGCAAAGTTACATAAGTAGGTTCTGGGCTTTTAAAAAACCTGTCCATAATCTTCCATCATTTATGGAATTATAAGATCTTCATTCAATGTGTAACACGGATTTCCCTTCAGTTCCTGAAGGTGATATAGCAGATTCTACTATTACGTACTTCCAATATTATATTTGTCCTTCTGCAGAAGATATAATGACATGTACATTGACTGTTTTGTCCAGCTGTCCAATATATCATACATGGCATCTGAACCCCATTCCTTGATCACCATCTGGGCTGCACTGAATGCATTTTTCTGATAGCAGATAATTCCCTAGAAATCTGTAAACAAAACCTGCAAAATGATGTTCATTAAGAATGTATACAATGAAGCTGCATTTAAAAGGAATTAGATAGATAATTTCTGCATTAGAAGGCTTATACTCTATTAATTTTACAATTTTATAATTATGTTTCAATGCTATATTTTGTTTTATTGCATGAAATTTGGTCAAGTGTAAATAAGTAAATAAATAAACAGCAGATCCCAAGAAAAACATTGAAACCATCCAGCCTAAAGCACACTGTAAAAGTTTTGTGAATTCACAGGTGAACAATTTTGAACCTCAGTATATAGAGAACCAGGGAAAGATTTCATGTGAGGTCTCTGGAGACACTGGCAGGTAAAGGGAAATCATAAAATGGTGTTTGAGCAGATCAGCAAAGAGTGGCACTGGAGGGCAGAATGTAGGAGAAACTTGTTTCCTCAAAACAAAAGGGATTGAAATTTCTTTAATATGATTTGCAAAAGGTCTCCTCTTGGTTATGAAGGAGGCTCTTAGAGGGTCTGCCATAAGGAAGATCTCACCAATGTAGGCCTAATATTAAGCTGGAATGGATCTTCTGATCGGCTTTAATTAGTGTGCCAATTGCAACTCTACTTCGGGTGGAAGGACTTTGCTACAGTGACTTGTGCCCTCATCATTACTTTGTTAGATTGCTTTGAATTATTATATGTGGGACTGCCTTTTAAGACCTCTTAGAAGCTTCTCTTAGTCCAGTGGTTCTCAACCTTTTTAATGCCGCGACCCCCAACCGGTCGTAAGTCGAGGACTACTCAACCAGTCATAAGTCGAGGACTACTCAACTGGTGCAGCACCATTTGCAGAATGGGACTTTTGACAGGCTCAGCAGGGCAGAGACAGCCTGGACAATTCCTATTGGCTTTTGAAAGCCAATAGAATTAGACTCTATTCAAGAGAGTCTATTCTATTGGCTTTCAAAAGCCAATAGAATAAAAGGGAGTAGCACAGCTAAGGAAAAGGGGAAAAAATGGTGGACTGCGTTGTTTGGGACCCCCGTGAAATGGTCGTTTGACCCCAAATGGGGTCCCGATCCACAGGTTGAGAACTACTGTCTTAGTCCCAAATGCAGTAGCCTATGTACTATCAGGCTCTCACTGATAGTAGCACATTATAATCATGCTTTATAGGCCCTGCACTTGCTTCCTATCAGCTTACTATTGTGAGGTAAATTGCTGATGTGACTCTATAAAGGCCTTCATGACTTGGCACTAAGGTAGCTTCAGAACTGCATTCAGCCATTAGAAATCAGTTCAACCAGAGCTTTTTTTGTCATAGAACGCCCAGAATGGAATTCCAGCACCTTTTTTGGATTGAACCTTGTAGGGTAGGCAAGGCGGGTTGTATGACATGTGTGAGTTCCGGCACCTTTTTTTTTATACAAAAAAAGCACTGAGTCCAACCAATTCTGTGTTGTCAGTAAAAGTAGCTGGCAGTTTACCACTTTCGGGAGATGTGGGGAATCAAGCTATGGACGCCTCTATTTTTCTGCAGTAACAGTTGCTCTATGGGATGGTTTACCCTTTGGAACTGAGGTTAGCTCTGAATTTGGCTCCCTTCTGAAAGCAGCTGAAAATGGACATGTTCCAAAGGCCTTTAGGACTTGATGTTCAATTTCTGTTACTTGTTTGTTGTACTTTTTTTCTTTTTTAATTACTTTAACGAGACCATGGATATTTTAGCGATTTATATATTTCTATAATTTTGTTGAACGTCATCTTGGATTGTGGCAGCATATATATAATGCAAGGCAGTGCGGTGCAATACAATACAATACAATACAAGTCTGTTTTTACAGTCAGCAACATATAGGATATCAGGTGTACTTTTCAGATGGGCATGTTTTTATGTTGCTATTCTTCTTCCCATGGAAAACCAGAGATGTTTTCCACCTAGCATTATAACTAAAAAGATTTTGATTTTGGAAACAGTATTGTTTTAATTTATATTTGAATGAATTCATTCTATAAAGCATAACAGGAGAAGACAGTAGGATTAGAATGTTTCATTTTTTTTCTTTATGATATTTTGTCAAATATATATTAAAATTTACTTATATATTTACACTGTTCTCATATATTAAGAAAAACAGTGATCTTCGAAAGCTGCATATTTTCAAGCATTTTAGCCAACTACCACCTTAAAACATATTTTTATGTGTTCTTTAACACAGGGGTCCCCAACCCCTGGTCTGTGGACCAGTACTGGGCTGCAGCATGCTAGCAACTGGTCCGCACAAGCAAAGCCCTATCTGCAAGATGCAGACAGCACACAAAACCACGCACCCTCCAGTCCATGGAAAAACCTCTCTCCACAGAACCTTTTGGGTACCTCTGCTTTAACATGAGCCAATACCTATTTAAAGTGTTAATTTTACCCACCCCAACATAAAAGTTAGCTGAATCATTTGGCAAAAATTATACATAGAAACTATAAAACTACAGTAAAGGTTTGTCATGTTGGAACATGACACTTTGGATAGAAATCTCATTAAGCTAACATTTGTAGTACCATCCTTGCCTATTCGCAGTGTTTAAAACCATAGAATTTATATTTCATTTTAAATGTTACCATTACAAAATGATCTTCATGGAAGTTTTTAAAATGTTTTTTGAAAGCATTATTATGATCATAGGCCAACTATTTTTGCAGAGAACTTAAGTATTTGAAAAATATAGAATAGCAATTACATTATAGAACACATTAAATACTGCTACATTTTGGCCAAGGGACACCACTCAAATAATCTCTATAAGTAATGTTTTAATTTTTTATAGCTTTGCAAAGAAAATGCTTCATTTAACTTTTATTTCAGAATAACTGTAGTTGAAGTATTGTAGTTCACAATTATACTGAAAATACAAGTACAATATTTTTCATCAGGTTGAAAAAGTATATGATAGCATTGATTCCAATGAGTTTGTATGAAAACCCTACATGGCATACCTCAGTGAATCTATCTTTATTTATGAAAATATATTGCATATCTAAATTTCTTGTGTGTCTTTTAGATAACTTTTATATAGCCTTTCAGCATAATTTAGCAGACAGGGATGTTCCAGGCTGAACAAAGGATTGTATACTGTTCACCAGATCAAAAAGAAAAGGGCTTCTATATAAGATGTGATATCTAAATTCCCTAAGCCAGTTCCTGACTGGTTAATGAGATTCTACTATAGAAATGAGATTGAAAGATGTTGTTTTTTGAACTGTAAAATCAGCTTTGAAAGAAAGTTGGCAAAGGATCTTAGGCCCTTGATTAATTAAAGTTGAACTTGTTCTGGTAAATGGTATACAGTTGGGATTAGCGATCTGCATAAATTACACTAACTACGCTGTCTGACTTTGAGTGTAGTCTCATGTGGATTTACTAAAGAATTGCATTCCTAAGTATCAAGTTGCAATAATTAATACTTTTAGAAAAAAACTCTTATCTAACAGAGATTCAATGACCATTTACGTTAGTGTATTCTTATGCATATAAGCTCAACAGTATGTTCCATTTCTATTAGCTTCACTTCCTAAAGGACATTTTAATATTGCCCTATACATTTCATTAAAAATATAATCATTTATGCTATTAATTTCATAATAATAAAGGTTTCCTATAAAACTTATATGAATATTTTTATTACTATAAAATCTTTGATTTCTAAGTACAGAAAGCTGCAAGCAATCTTTCAAATAAATAAATAAACAAAACAGAGAAACAAACAGAGAAACAAATAAATAAACAGGAATGGTTTGGGTTTAACATTTAAAACAATTTTATTAAAATACTATATGCTCCAAATTACATAGAGCAGTGGTTCTCAACCTTTTCTTCACCACAGACTCCCTTTAAATACCTTTTGTGTCCACAGACCATGGCCACAGACCTCCAAGACTTAACTCAAGATTTAAATCATAACATTTCTTCAAATTCGCAGACCCCCTGTGATAACATTGTGGACCCCAGGAGTCCACGGACCACAAGTTGAGAGCCACTGACATAGAGTACAGATTAAAGACTGGACATTTTAGCAAGACCTCAAAGACTGCGCCTTCTCACCCTGTCCCTTTGACCTCAGTCAAGAAGTAGGAGTATTCAAGCAGCATATGGAAATCCTCCACATTCTTTGCTATAATTGGCTCCAATTCTAGCAGTCAAATGTCAGATATATTTCTCTTCAGTCTATCTTCCTTCAGCTTCTCAATGTGACCATGAAGTCTCCTGGCATCTGTCCAGTTATGCCAATCCCAAGGCTGCCTTTATATCCTTATCAATACCTCTACACCAGATGTCTAACCAGAATGGCACTATGTAGAGGTTCTTCAGAATATCCTATGAAATGAATATCATGATGGATTCACTTTATTCTTTCACGTTTACAATTCATTATGAAATTCCCGAAATTCATAACGAATTCTGCAGTGCACTTGAATTATGCAAAAGCTCAGGGGAAGAATGTAGTTGGACTACAAGCATAGCTTGTAGCTTCAGGGTTTCAAAGACTTTAACAACATAGCGTCAAAAACAGATACAAATAATGATATGATACTACATCCTAGTAATTTAACATATATTGGTATATCTTCAACATTATGATTCTAGTCTATATTTGCTGGGTTCCTATAATTAATTTGTGTTATAATCCACCCACATCAGCAAGAGTTGTAAGATTAATGGAGGTCCTTTTAATCTCCACTGGTATAAAGCTGATGTTATATGCAAACAGGAAGTAAAAATGGGTTAAATTCAGTTGTAGAAATAAGCACTAAAGCTATCCAATATATGAAAAATAAATAAATAAAAAGAATATAGCTGTAGAAAACATTAATTTATAGCATGGTTTAACACAACAATTTACAGCACTATTCTTGAAAGTAGACTTAAGTCTCAACATTCTTTTAATAGTCTAAAATATTTCATATGACTGTATATTTCTTTAGTAACAAGAGAAAAGATTTAATACATGAGACTTGAAATTACTATGTTATCATAAAACAAGATGATTCTGATGTTATCAGAAAGTCATTTCAATGACAGAAAAGTAATATTGTTGTTAAATTCTCTATGTTTGCCCCATAGCTATAGATCACTACTTAGATCAGTGGTTCTCAACCTGTGGGTCGGGACCCCATTTGGGGTTGAACGACCATTTCACAGAGGTCACCAAACAACGCAGTTAGCCATTTTTTCCCCCTTTTCCTTAGCTGTGCTACTCCCTTTTATTCTATTGGCTTTTGAAAGCCAATAGAATAGACTCTCTTTCAAAAGCCAATAGGAATTGTCTCTGCCCTGCTGAGCCCACCAAAAGTCCCATTCTGCAAATGATGCTGCAAGTTGTCTGCAGCGAAGGCGAGGTGTCTGGAAGTTTCCACTCCTCCCTGCTGAGCAACTACTAAAAATGTAAGTAAAAGAGGGCCAGGGGTGGGAGGTGGGAGGCCGGCGGGCGCAGGGAGGATTGCTGGCACGCGTGGGGCCCAGCGGGTGCCTTACCTCCCTTGGGCTGGGTCAGCTGGTCGCCCAGCCGGTGGTCGGCTTGCGCCATCTCTGCCGCTTGCCAGCTATGCCTCGGCCGGCGCAGGGGGCAGCACCATGCATGCACGGCGCTCCCAGGCAGGGAAAGTCCTCAACTTACAACCGGTTGGGTAGTCCTCGACTTACAACCAGTTGGGTAGTCCTTGACTTACGACCGGTTGGGGGTCGCAGCATTAAAAAGGTTGAGAACCACTGACTTAGATCTTATTTATGACAACTGGCTTTGTTCTCCCATTTTAACTTAATTTGGAACTTACAAATGAGCAGTTCATGATCTATTCCAATGTCAGCCCCTGGTTCTGACTTTATTGTTATAACTGAGCTTCTCATACAAATAATATACTCAATTTTATTTTCTTACACACCATATAATGATGTCCAGGTATATAGGCATTATTTTGGTTGCTTGAAGACGTTTTATCAATGAAATAAATCATTGGATTGGCAAAAAACTGATATTCTCCTGCTTCCTTTCAGTTTCCTAGATCATACAATTCAAGTATGTTTTCCTCCTTTATATTTCCAACTTTGGCATTCCAATGTCCATAAACAACTTAACTTGTATGCATGTTTTATTGGTTTCAAATTGAACCTTGCCATGAAACTTGCCATCTCTTCCTCTTCAGCTCAACGGTTGGAGCATAAATCTGGACAATTATTATACTGAAGGGATTTCTACAAAGTCTAATTGATATTTCAGCAGTGTTGAATGAATGATACTGATGCCTGTCCTCAAAGTTACACTATTTCAGTGCCCTCATGGTCAGAGAATCAAAATCTGGGTGCTTGGCAGTCTGCCTGTTTGCACTTACAACCACAGGGGTTCTTCAACTCCCTCCATCTACCTATCTCTCCCAATCTCTGCCCTTTTGGTCTCCTGAACTTTGCTCTCACAATGTTCTTGCTCTTCCTGCTGTGATGGAATGTGCACTTGTAGAAACAACGGAGGAGACTCTTGGCACCTCAGAGATTTCTCAGAGAGGAGGCAGTACATTCCAAAGAAAAGCCCAAATTAAGAGATTGTGCAGTCCCAAACTGGATGGATGAGATGGTAAATTTCATTTTTATACTTACCTCAGTTATGTCACATTCCACCTCAAGGCGTGCAAGTTAATATATTGGTTCCACCCCACCCCATTCCCTTGTATCCATGCAAAAATAATGTGAAGTAAGTTAGTAACTGGGCAAACGTTTTCCAGTGAGCTTTATGACTAATTGGAGTTTCAATGGTCTCCATTAATCACTACCTCATACTGGTCATATAATCTGATCAGGCTCTAAGAATTTAACGTCTTTAATAGGTTTCTCATTATTTGAAATAGTTTTTCTTAGGTAGGTTTTTACAAATCACCATAAGACATAAACCGTGATTTGCAAGCCCCAAATTTTGCAGTGTCACAACAAATTTGGTAAGATGTGTGATAAGGCAATAAATGATGAAAGAAACAATTTCATTCTGATAGTTCTGGAGTTTAAAATATGAAATTTGTTGATACAAGTACTGCTTTTTTTTTTTACTTCCACTGCTAATGCCCCCATTCATTATTCCAACAATTCATTATTCTAAATCTTACACATTAGTCAGAAAGCAAACAGTTTCTTCAGTTCTGCAAATGATTAAAACAACTAAAGAGGATTTTTGTTTTTTGTTTTTTTTACAGCTAAACATCTTTTATGATCATAAACCAAAATAACCCTGCTGGGGACACTACAACAAGAAATCAGATAATGCAAATTAAGCTTAAAACTGCATATTTGTTGCAGATCTTCATGAGCCAGCTGGCACTGTATTCTTGTAAAACAGCAGTCAACTTTTTACTGTCCCTGTGGTTCTCCGATTTAGGATGCCAATTTTACCCTGGGATTTCAAAACCCATTTATATTCCTTCAACCATATGTCATATTGTATTTTTTCCATAAAATCTCTGACTTAATTCTTAACTGTCATTTCCATCGCAAATGAAGCTAATTTATATACATGCTTCATTATTATTGTGCTTGCATCTCCCTCTGCCTACCACAGAATGTTAACTCTTAAAAACTTGAGATCACTAATATGAATTATAGAGGACATAAGTTGCCAAGGGGTAGAATTAAACACTAATATTGTAAAAAAAAAAAACCCAACATTTTTCAGTAGCTGGAAGTTGAGTAAAGCTGTCAAGTAATTGAGTTAAGTTGCAACCATAATTATTAAGCATATATTAATAAACAAATAGGAACTTCAAAGATTCCCATTAGCTACCTCAGTTATTTGAAGTCAGAAAGCTAGATTATATTGAGCATGAATGCCTGCAGATCAGTTGAAAAGAAGCTGAGAATGAGCGTCACTTTTTCTTCAAAAAAAAAAAAAAATGACAAGTTGCTCTTAGATATTATTGCTGCAGAGTCTGAAAGACCTGAATTTCAATCAGACAAATGCTAAACTTTGCCACACTGTCAGAGAATAGGAATGCATAGGAATTAAACCAGACACACAAACACAGTTAACAGAAGAATTGGAAGGGACCTTAGAGGTCTTCTAGTCCAACCTCCTACTCAAGCAGTAGACCTTTTTTCAGATAAACAGTTGTCCAGTCTCTTGGAAAACCTCCAGTGATGGAGCACTCACAATTTATGAAGGCAAGCTGTTCCACTGATTAATTGTTAATAAGTCATGCTACATCTCATGCATAGTTAGTGGATTTTACTTTGAAACCCCAGAACAGCCAGAATTTCTGCCATAAAGATTTCCTTTTGAAATGAACAAATACTATTTTCAAGTAATTGTAAGATTAAAGGACATAAATCATAAAAAAGGGGAAGGATATTTGGGGACTGCAGATGTGTTGGCAGTTTTACTTCAGTTGCTAATCTCTTGCATATGCACTCTTATTTTTTCATCTCAATAAAGGTGGAGCAAGTACTTGCTTATAGTATTCATTTCAAGGTTAAATACTTATAGCAATGATTCTCAAACTGACCCTATTACCTCTTTTCCCAATCTTGAATGTCAACCCAAAACAAAAACCAAGACCGTTGTTTTACACAATGGTAGTTCCAAACTGAATTCTCAATTCACAAGCAAGTACCTAGAAATTGCTCTACTATCCCCAAGATATACCTGGCATAATAGCTCCCAGTTTAAGAACAAAGCGTCTAGAAATTTCAATAGTCATTTGAGTAAATAAGACAAGTAAATCTTTTCTTATTCTTAAACAAATAATTTCAAGTATTGCAAGAAGTTATTTAAATTATCTTTCATCAACAATGGTGGGAATTGAACCTATATAACCATGTGCAGTACAGATGATTTGTTAGAGATGAACAATCTCGATGAATTGTGATAATTGTTCTTTTTACTTATGTTATATTCTCTCTCTGGTTATGTCTGAATTACAATCACATAAAGTTGATAAGAATAATACACAAAGTCTATGACCTGTATTTCATGTTTTCTAAGAAAGGAATATATCTCATTGACATGGAAACAAGAAGAACTTCTCATATTATCTAAACATTGCGAACTGAGAAACGATGTGACAAAATTATGACACACTGCCTGTGGGCTTCCGGCTGGACAATGTAGGACTCACAGCTGGAAGGACAGGTGAAAAGTAGGTAAGACAAGAAAAGCCAATGGCATGGGACAGTACAATTTCTTTTTTGTTCAGGGAAAAAAAAAACCACATCAAAACTCTTCCAGGATTCAGGATTTGCCATATGACTTGCACTGACATTTTTAGGTGACTCTTTAGTCCTATTGATTTCTATTAAAAAGACTCTTATTTGTACAGAGACTGGAAAGATTCCTGACAGTTTCTGGAGTTAGTTAGCCTGTGTTCCAATATCACCAGTTTGTACCCATTAAAAAAATAGTTAGTGTACCTTAAGCAATGCAATTCATATGTATGTATGTATGTATGTATGTATGTATGTAAGTGTATATATATATATATATATATATATATATATATGTTTTCTGAGGTTTTCGCGGGTGTTTGTATGTAGGTCTTTGGTTGTTCGGGTTTTCTCAGACTAACCTGAGCACAACCAAACAGAACACTCCCCCAGCCAATCAGAGCACAGCCAACCCCCCAGCCAATCAGAGCACAGCCAACCCCCCAGCCAATCAGAGCACAGCCAAGCTCCCACCCAATCAGTTCATACCCCCACTGGCAGTTAAAAGGAAGAAGCACGAAGCTGAAAACACCAGCCTGAAGATGACGAATGGGACTTCATTGAAACGTCGCCAAGACACTTCCAATTTTACGCGGGAGAAAACCCGAACAACCAAAGACCTACATACAAACACCCGTGAAAACCTCAGAAAACATAGCTATTTCGAACTCTTTAGCTCTTTTCAACCAGACATACCCTTCTGAGATTGGGTTGTCTGCATGTTAGGCAGATGTATTAACCTCTAGGCCACAGGTTCTGTCTCACTTTTGCCAGCTGTGTTAGGGAGGGAAGAAACAGGGGAGGAGTTATCTAGAATGCTGTATGTTACACCCTGTTGCCCAAATATGGGAGAGAGAGAAATCTTTTGCCTTGTATCAGCTCAAACTAGAGCCATCCACAGGCAGCAGTCACAACTGTGACATCATATATATTTCTAAAATTTGGATTGCTAGCAAAGAATTAAGGGAGAACAAAATGTAAACTGACAAACTATAAAATTATTAAATCAATCTTGAATATTACATTCCAGGTGTAATATATACATAATCCTACTCAAACGGATGGGCTGAAATACATTTCACTTTGTGGCCTTTATTTTGTGACCATCCATACCTCAGTGAGTATGAACTTTTAGCCTCTGAAGTAATGAAGATCGCTTAAAATGGTCTGCTCTTAGAAAATAATTGGATCCAGAAGAATTCCCAATGAAGATTTTCTTATCTGTATCTAAATATCTTTGAGGAGTTCAAGATTATAGGTTGACAGATTACTAGAATAATTTTAGAACAGGATAAAACTGAATAGCAATTAAAATCTATTTAATGGAATACTACTCTTTGACTGTAATTTGGACAAATCACTCTTCCCTGGCTCCACTGGAGCAGCACGGTGTCATCTAAAACATGATTGAATTTTGTTAGACAAACTGCTTGATGGAGAAAGACTAATTATTTGTTCCCTCAAACTGTTAATCATAGCTGATAAAAGATTTTCAGAACAGGGCTAACTAATTTGATGATAGAAGTAGTAAATGCTTGTCTGTTTATTCCAGTTTTTCCAGCATTGCTACCAACAGCTTTTATTAAATATTAATACTGTGTGAAATAAATTTTTATTATGTGCTAAGACAGCAGATAAATGATGGCCAATCAAGTAAGATCTTAGAATAAGTGGAGGTAACAATGCACTAGGCTTTCTTGGATTCTTTCCAATCAGTATTGAGACTGTGGTGGTGGGAACAAGCCCTGTCACCAGGGATTATGCAATTTCTTATGGCTTTATTATCCCTTCTATGATTTTCAAGATCTACCCAACGCCATTTGAGTTTTGCTTCCCCCCCCCTTCTTGGTTCCTTTTGTGTGTTTGTGTTTGTATCTCTGAAGACTGCTAGGGTTGAGAGGGAGTGACGGCTCAAGATCACTTAACCAGTTTTGTGCCTAAGGCAGTACTAGAATTCACAGTCTCCAGGTTTTTAATCTGGTGCCTTAACCACTAGATCAAATTGGCTCCTGGCTTGTAACATTAATAAAAATTTCCTAGGAAAAATTATTTACCAATATAATTACCTCAACACTGCATTTGTATCAATCAAATAAGACCGGTGGACATAGGGATAAAAACTAGAAGGAATTATAAAACACAATAATTTTTAACAGATTGCTTTATTTGTAGAAAAGACTATTTATAAAAGGTGATTAGCTGAATCCATAAATAAATGGGAGTTATCATTCATACACATTATCATTCATATGCACACACATACAAAGACACATAAAGTCAATAGCTTAAGAAACGTGAAACCTTTGGAGTAAAAAAGCTATTCGTACAATTTAGTTAAACATGCAAGTTAACCACCATTAAAATACGGCACTAAAGAACCAGCTCAAATTAAACCTTTCAAAACACTTGTCATTAAACGATGGATTGTTGAAACTTCAGACAGGTTAAATGTACACAGTGTTTTGAGTTAAATAATTATCTTTCCAGGGTTGCAATTACCAGTGCTCGGTTGCTATGGAAACCAAGCAACATATAGATATTGTCAGATGAAGACATCAAGAGGCAGACAGCAGATTTTCAAATCACTACATGCCAAGTGTCAGCTGTAATACATTTCACTGTTCAATTTTTTAAGAAGGCAAGAGAAAAAAGGGAAGATTAGCATATCTAAACAAAGTATTAATAGCATTAAGACTGTAACTCTTAATCCCACGTACTGTAGACACAGCTCAGGGCTGAATTTTTTTTCTCACTTTCTCTTTTAGTTAATGTTTATCAAACACAGAAGCATTACATGGATTTAAGAGCACAATGTCAGTCTTAATTCAGGACTTGCTTTGCTTTGACTTCTTGCTTAAAGCCTGCCTATTTTTCTGTGTTTAAAATACCTGCTGACCTGGGCTTTGATGTTTTTAGTTGATGTTGCTGTTCACCTGTTCTCTGCTTCTGTTCAACCAAACAAAAGACATCACAGGTCTCACAATTTCTTAGGGACGACAAGAACAAGGAGCTGTGCTGAGAATGCTCCTGAAGTGGTTCCAATGGTGATTTTTGTGTAAAGGATAAAACAAGACTAATATTAATCTGGTATTAATATAAATTTTGACTCACCTTCAACTTAATGTGCTTCATGCTTCATTTTGATAGTTTCCTATTACCATGAAGAATTTTTTTTTTGGTATTTCTTAATTTCTTAATCACACCCTAGGCAAAATCTTTGCTTTTTTAAAAAATAAATAAATGCTTTTCCCACATGAGAAAAAAGTTTGCAGAAGTTGTGATCATCATTTTTATTCAACTACCTCCCCAAGTGTTGGAAAAAATGTCATTTGAAAAATGAGTTCTACTCAAATACACAACAAACCCAAAGCACTTTTCTGCTTAAAGGACCTTTAAAAAAGAGCAATTATTAATTTTTTTTGAAACAATACATAATTTTCAAATTGGCATCTTGTAAGAGTCGTGGTGGCGCAGTGATTAGAATGCAGTATTCCAGTCTAACTCACTGCTCACTCCCGGAATTCGATCCTGACCAGCTAAAGGTTGACTCAGCCTTCCATCCTTCCGAGGCCAGTAAAATGAGGACCCAGATTGTTAGGGACCAAGTGCTGACTCTGTAAACCACTCAGAGAGTTCTGTATACCCCTATGAAATGGTATATAAGTCTAAGTGCTATCGCTATTGTGTCAATTTAAAATATGAGATTAACCAGGGCTGTTATGTATGTGTTTAATATTAAAAAATATTTGAATGCCACCCTAATCAGTTTTGATTGTTTGTAGATTCCTGCAAATCATCCTGGGTGCCTAATAGCCGGAGGAAAGAAGTTGGAGTGAACATTCAAATTAAGGCCTTCTTATTGTGTAAATATAAAGTGTTGCTTTCAGGTGTAAATATAAAGTGTTGCTTTCAATCTATGAAAGGCTTTTTTGGTTTGGCCTCTTTCCATCTGAGTGCACCCAACTACTTCAAAATTGCTGAAGAAACAGCTAGATGTCCCTCATTTCCAAGAAGTCCAGGGGTCAAAGCCAGGTATAGTTATGTGGTGGGATTGGATCTCTGGAATTGGCTCCAGTATTATTCACTTTTTGGAAACAGCTGAAAACTGGACATTCCCAAAGGAGGTTTGGGGGTTGATGCCAATTTCTGTTTGGGGATCTGTATATATTGTCTTTTTATTATTTATGATGATGTCAATTTTTAAAATAGATCTACCAAGAGTGTGTTTGTGATAAGAATGTTCCTGAAATGCTTTCCTCTGTGTAAAGGATAAGCAAGACTGATGAATCCAGTATTAATATAACTTTTGGCTTGCCTTCAACTTAATATGTTTCATGAATGATTTTGATAGTTTCCTATAATTATGAAGAAATTGTGGCAGGATATAAATCTGATCAATCAATCAATCAATCAATCAATCAATTAATCTCACTATAATTCTATCTGCTTCATTCTTCTTTTCAAAAAGGGCCCAGCTAGCTGCAAAAGGCCAGGCTGATACAAGATCAGGCTCACTTTGTTTTCTTTGGGGGTGTGACATGTGTGTCTATTGCTCCAAGTACATCTTTCTGTACTCTTTTCCCCACAATAACAGGTAGCCTTTAATATGCTAACCTCTTTGTTCTTCCTTCTCTCCCACTCCAGCTGCTACAAAGCATGCATCCATAATTATAGCCACTGTATTGGGAAAAGAGTTCTGATGCAAAAGATCAAGCATGCTATGTTTTTTTTTACCATTATTGCTAGACTTTTAAACGCAGCAGAGGAATAATGGCTTGACGGGTTCACAAAATCTCTGAATATAAAGCATTTACTATCACCTGAATGAAAACACTAGTAAGCCACCTAGCTAAACTTTATACCAGTTTCTCATAGAATCCTAGTATTAAAATAGATCTAAACAAAATAATTGGATCGATGGCAGACAGAGAAAAAGATACAAGCTTCAATAACATCTGCACACTTCTCTCTTGGGTTTCAGAAGATTGAGGAGAACAGGCATTTATTGGCTGCAAAGATGCTGCGGTAACTACACTTGCCAAGATTACTTTAGTTAAACTCCTGCTGGCCACAGGCAAAACAAAATGCAAGGAAGTAATGGAGCCAAGCTGCAGCTTGCTGATGGGTAAGAATGTTTTGTGCACAAAAAGAAACAGATAATTCTCTGCTTAATTACTGAACTGATCTGAACTGGGTTGTTCTTATTAATACTAGCTTAAACTAGTCTCACTACAGCCTTGGAATCTGATTGCGTAATCAAACATTACTTTTATATAGCTATTACTTCTGTTTCTAGGGAAGGTTGAAAATTAAAGACATTTCAGACTTGAAATGTTCAGAACGTAAATTTCAAACATTTTGCATCACCCGCCTCTGAAGAGAAGTGTGAATAAAAGGAAATGGAACCACATCATTAATCCTAATAACACTGTGTCCTCTTATATAATTCCTGCATAAAGAATTGACAAAAGAACCAATTCACATGATATGAGCTGATGAGGCAAACGTGAAGATATGGTATAATGCTCAGAATCAAGCATTGCAAATTCTTGATTCCCGCCTGGCTTGAGTCTAGTTGCAAATCCTGATTGTAACAGTTTATTATTGCCCAAATATGTTTATAATTAGCAGCACTAACCATAGAATCAAAGAGTTGGAAGTGACCTACTGAATTCAAATCCAAATCTAAATTAAAGCATTGAGACTGATAGCTATCCAACTGCTCCTTAGAGTTATCCCATGAAGGGGAGGTCCATTATATCTCTGGTGAATTATTTCCACTGTCAAATTGTTTGTTCCACTCTCTTCCCAGTTCTACCAACAAGATGGAATCTGCCTTCTTTATCTATTCTTCTATCCCTAGTCTTCAAGTCAGAGAATAGGTGTTCTTGTATAATACTTTTTTTCAATTGCTTGAAGTGGTCTTATGTTGTCATTCAATCTTCTCAAACATTTCAGTTTTTTTCACCTCTTTGCATAGCTTTCACACTTCGGTCCTTGATTATTATTATTGCACTTTTCTGAATCTGTTTTGATTCACTGAAACTTCCCTGGTCTGTTGCCCAGAACTGAATACAATATTTGAGGTGATATTTGATCAGGACAAAATGATTTGAAAACTATAGTTCCATAGATACAGTTTAAAACTGCATTTGCTTTTATGAAATCACAGGATGCTGTTGTCTTATTCCTTTTACAAACAACTGTTATTCTGAGAATATTTTTACAAACAGTACTATTGCCAAGACAGATATTCCTCATTCTATATTTATGCAGGGGAATTCTTAAGTGAATAATTTCACATTGGTCTCTGTTCACTTTCATCCTCTTACTTTCAATCATTTTTCTTAACTTATCAACATCATTCTTTACAGTATTTTATTTCTGCCTCAATTTCTATGATACAGGAAATAGAATGCATAGTATCTCTTTTTCTGATGACCTCACAAATAATTTTACAAATACATTTGTTTATTATTATTAATTTTAAATACCTTCCATCTGCCTCTTTGGGGCAACTCTAAGTAAAGTAACCCTTTAGATACTCTATAATCATATTCTTGAAAAGACTAGTGCTTCCTTCTCTAATCTTCTGGGTCTCAGAAAGATAAGCACTGTGATTCTGGATGGCAAACATGGGGAACCATAATTCAGTCAAGGATGCTAGATTTGATAAACCTCTGGTCCGTGGACTGGTACTGGGCCACGGCATGCCAGCAACCGGGCCACACAAACTAGCAAAGCCCCACCCGCAAGATTCAGGTAGCACACAAAACCACACACCCTCCAGTCTGCGGAAAAACCTCTTTCTACGGAACCGGTCCCTGGTGCCCAAAAGGTTGGGGACCTCTATTGTACATAATAGAAACAAACACAGAAGTTAACTGGAGCTATAATCTGGAGAAGTTTATCGTGAATTTTGGTATTATGTTCAAGTGATTCACAATACAGGAATTTAAAATGAATCTACTTAAGCTGTAATATATGGAAATATTTTCATGGTCACCTTGAGTGAGGGCCAGAAGAAATAAAAAAAACCAGGACATTTGATTAAGAAAATGCAGGCAATCCATTTCTGATGCCATTTTTAATTATTCTTTTCTTCTTCTGTGTATACAGTTTATGGAGACTTTGAGTTATTAATGCTTTGATTGAAGTCCAATGGAAGTCTATAAATCATTAATATGATCACATATTTCAATTTTCTTCTAACATTTATATTGAAATGACCTTCTAAGTTATATTTACTTACTAATGACAATGGCTTGCAGGAAATGATTCATCAAATATTCGGAAATAGATTACAAAAATGTATTTTTGTAGTTTTTAGAAAATAGAATTGGATAGAGATTTTCCATCTATAATCCCTGAAAAACTGGCATTTAGAGTTACTAACATTCTTCCTCTGATAAGTAATGTTAGAAGAAATACCAACTAAACAATAGTTAAGAACTCCACAGTTAACTTGGTATAGAAACCTGCTTAACAATAATAATAGAAATGAGCTCATCATAACTTCAAAATGCAGATATTTCCCAATATTGCACATGATCAGCAAATAAACAATGCTGCTGCTGCACCAACTAGCAGCACTAACCAACTACAGTAGCTAGTACATGTGTCTTTCTGTCAACTATATACATTCTGTTAAGATGTATGTAGTCCACAGAAAATTGCTAAATGCACTGAAAAAATGTTAGTTAAGAAGCTGGATTTTCCCCATGTTGCCTTTTCACCATACTTACTAATCTTTGCTAATTTTCTGCAAGGGACACATACAAGCACCTTCATGTGCTACACATGTATACAGCTGAGTTATGACCTTGCTGTTTAGCTAAATTGTATTGATCGGGATACAGTCCATTTGCAAAGCAATTTAATATGTTGATAGAATTTTCTTGATTACCCAAAACGTGTTATACAAAGATTGGAGGTACAAAAGAGAGTTTGTAAAATAGGCACAATTTATCTGGATAATGTTCTGAAATAGAAAGGGGAGGCATTTACACATTAGTGATCATATCTTTCGATCCTCCCCTACCTAAATAAAATAGATAAACTATTAGACTCCATTTTTAAAAAATAAACAAACTGTGTTTTACACAATGAATTCTAGCGAGACAGTTTTAAAATTTATTATAACAATCATAATGTGCAATAATTCGTAGTTACCAAATTCTAGAAGGAGAACACTCTGAATGCATCATTCAGTTTCATTTTTAATATGAAGACACTTAATCTGTAGAAACCAAAGCAGAATCCAATCTGCAGTTATCTTTTATAATCTTATCTGAATTTTAGATGTGCTGCTCTAGTTAAAAATGTACTCCAAGTGCATATATATATATATATATACACACACACATACATACATACATACATACATACATATATATATATATGAAAAACGCACATCCACAAAAATATAATTAAAAAAATTAGATTAAAAAATGGAATTACATGTAGAATGTGCATATTAAGCAACATATACAAAATTCTTGCATTAGGAAAAATGCATAAAAATGCATCACAGGATTAATTTAGATTGTTCTGTTTAAGAAAAGCAAAACAAATGTATGGTTAAAAAAATTAAGAATTGATAGATAATGAAAATGACTGGTAGGTATTATTATTAAGGATTAATTATCCCTGGCTTTTATATCCATTCAAATTTTAACTCTCCTATCTACTAAAGTTATTTCCCATGAGTCTCTGAATGGAGAAACAAGTTCTATCTTTTGTTGCCTTAAATGACATATTTGGTTTTTGAAGAGGAGTCTGACAGTTTCAGCACTCCTCTGAGTGCAATTATATCTAAATGGTGCAAGAGCATTAATGCCTGTTTACTGCACATAGAAAGGGAATTTCTCCCCTCTCATCTGGGGAAGGTAGGACAAGCTAACTATATCATACTCCAGATACTCATCATCTCTCTTCAATTCCCAGAACTGCCAACCTTGATTTATCCTTATGCCTATAGAATAAGAAATAGAAATTGACTTAAAATACATAAGATTCAAGCTGCAATGCAGTGGTTAGTAATCAAGATTGAATATGGTTTCTTTAATCCTTTTGCAATCCTGCTGACGTGATTTGTACAATCCTGTTTCATTTAATTCAGTGCCATTCATGTAAGAAAATGAAAAAAGATGTAGGATATCGGGCATGGCAGCTCATCTCCAGCTTAGAAGCGACTACTCTACTTTTTCATCCTTTCTAAGAGAATTGATGTAAGAATTTTCACATATATTAAATAATGCAATCCATTAAATACATACTTGTGCTTTGATTTAAAAAGTAGAAATTGACTAAACTCAAATTTTCAAATACAGGTAGTTCTTGATGTTTGACCACAATTGAGCCCCAAATTTCTGTTGCTAAGCAAGACAGTCGTTAAGTGAATATTGCCCCACTTTACAACCCTTCTTGCTATAGTTGTTAAGTGACTCACTGCAGTTGTTAAGTTATTAACACAGTTGTTAAGTGAATCTGACTTCTCTATTGACTTTGCTTGTCAGAAGGTCGCAAAAGGGGGTGACATGACCCTGGGCCACTGCAACTGTCATAAATAAGAATAATTTACAAAGCGTCTAAATTTTGATCACATGACCAGGGGATGCCACAACAGTCATAAGCGTGAAAAATGGTCATAAGTCACTTTTTTCAGTGCCACTGTAACTTCGAATGGTCACTAAATGAACTGTTGTAAATTGAGGACTACTGTACAGGCAGAAATTTCAAATACAGATAGAAAATTTGGATAGTGTGCACACAGACATTTTAACACTGTATAAGAGAATGAAATGCTATTGGTGATGTAATAGCTCATTAACATAATCATTGCTGGAGATAGATTGCATATAGCTAAAACTCATTGGAGCTAGGACTTTTTAGGATCAACAGGCCACAAAGAATAATGTCTACTCAAATGCTTTTTCAATATATGGTTCTTAAACTATGGAGATAGTTTAAACCAAAATAAATAATACAAGCAATGTTTTTTGCAACATAAACAAGCATTACTGTCTGAGCTTGAATCTTAAGTGGGATTGGATCTGACTAGTGCTTGAATGGGAGACTAACAGAAAAATCCCACCAGTTTTAGAGCAGACAGGGAATTTGAAAAACATTTTGAAGAAAGCAATGGCAAACCATTGTGGATCAGTTGTCAGGAAAACTGCATGTTGCACGGACTATTCATGAAACCTCAATTTCAAAGAGACGTTCTACTTAATAGCTGAATAAGGTGCCAAAGAGGGGGGGGGGAAAGCAATCCAAACATTTAGAAAATCTGAGCAGCTTCCCTTCAAAACAAGATGGCAGAGTATAGAAATAAACAACTTAAAACAATAAACATAACTATAGCATAACCACCCGAACAGAAATAATAAGAACAGCAGTTTTGAAAAAAATTATCCTAGGTGAACCTAAATATGGGTGACTGAAGTCTAATAAATGTAAATACTTTTACATTTATTTTTAAAGCAATAGAGCAACTTTTGGCCCTGCTGTAAGTATTCTGACTACATCAATTTGACTACTGCAAGACCCAGAATGATGGACTATATGGGCTTCACCTAGCATCATTCTTAAATTTGTACTGAATGCAAAAACCAGGAAAAGCAGCAAACCTCTCAAAATGACAGAATGGAAAAATAGTCATCCAGAACTAACAGAGTTAATTTCAAGAGATAAGAAAGCCATAGGCAAATGTCTTCCTTTAGATAAGCAAGTTCTTATTTATACTATATAACAACTAAACCAACTCCGCGGACAAGTAGCGGAAACAGTGGCAGGGGGAGAGGGGATGGATTTGTGTGCGTGACTGCCACTTGCACAAATGGAATTTTACACGCCCGCCATTTGCATGGCCAGGTTCCCAATGGACTGCAGATCAGTATCTGGCTGCGGACCAGGGGTTGGAGACCTCTGACCTATAGGATGTGGATGCTGAAATTAATTACAAACTGAAGTAGAGTAATGCAACTTAAAGAAAGGTGAGTTTTAGGGTACCTTAACGGAAACATGACAGTCTAGTTATGAAAAGTGATATTTTTATATTTTGAGTGCTAATTTGATTTCATCTGGATAACTGTGTCCAGATCTGAGTATCACAGTTTAGAAAATAATGTAAAAAATGGAACAACCATATTGGAGGGAATTAATATACTTTATAGAAAACAAAACAAATCTAAAAAGGAAAGAATGAAGGTTTTCAGCTCTTTCTATGTGGGTGGGTGTATACACAGAGACACAGACGGAGTAGGAAAGAGGGAGGATAGGTTATCAGTGATGGGAGAAATAATAGGAACAGCATATATGTTATTACAACATAATTCATTTTAAAAATGTGAAGAAAATGCCAAGAGCAATTTGATAATGCAGCCAATTCTCCAGAGTAGGGGACAGGATTTCCCTTGCTAAAGTTCTTTGAAAACAAGCTAAAAGGCCATCAAGTTCTAGTTCTGGATTTTGAGTTGTGAGCTACAGCATGGACTAGCCAGCTAATAATGCCCTTTCAACTCTTGTAATTTTTTTCCCTTTGTTTTGAATTTAGATTATTTTTGGGGGGAGGGGGGAAGAGGGTGCTCTTAGGTATTTGACAAAAAGGACAATGTTAACAAAATGTAAGTTAAGTACAAACAGATAATTTGGGGCACATTTTACATCATATGTACACCAAGAAAATAAGTTTGTAAGTACAGTACAAAATTTTTAGAAACAATTTTTTAAACTGAATATTTTAATTTAATTGAACTGAGAAACCAGAAGAAAAGGAGGAATCAATGACGATTTATATCAAAACCTTGATGTTTTGGATAATCAACAAAATTATAGCTAGAAGTAGAAAGGGGGAAAACATTATTTTGTCATATTCTCATTACATCCTAGGAATAACCATTTTATATTCCACATTTTCTATTACTTCTTGCTACTGTCTGAGTTTTTTTTTTAATTAAAAATTTTTAAATTTTACAAAACAATTCCCTTCCCCAAACCCCCCAACCCTCCCATACCCTCCCCCAACCTTCCCAGAGCTGAATACAGGCTTAGTTCAATTTTTTTCAAAAAATCTTAAAACACATATAAACCATAAGCAAATCTAAATACATTAATTAAACAAATTATAAAATAGTTAACAGTAATATATAAAAAGAAAATACAAGAAGGAAGGAAAAAAGAAACAGAAAAAAAAGAAGAATCAGATAAAAAAGAAAAACAAGAAAAATAAAAAAGGAAAAATCTATAAAATATCTTAAGTTTTAAATGTAAATTATTGAAAAACTAAATAATATTTTTTTATATCCAACTTATATTGTATAAAATCTATCCATTTTTTCCATACCAAAAAATACTTCTCTTGCGATTGATCTTTCAAGAAAGCTGAAATCTTTGCCATTTCCACCAAGTAGGAAACTTTAAGAAACCACTCTTGCAAAGTAGGCAAAGATTCCTTCTTCCAACATTGCCCTACTAACAACCTTGCCGCTGTAATTAAATTTAACATCAATATAGTCTCTTTACTATCACAATCAGAAACAATACCTAACAAAAACAATTGTGGGGTAAATTTTACCCTTCTTCTGAAAATTTTTTGGATATTCCACCATATCTTAATCCAAAAAGCTTTTATATTTTTACATGACCACCAGATGTGATAATAGGTAGCATCCAAACACCCACATCTCCAACATTTAGGCTGCAGGTCAGGATACATACGAGACATTTTTTGTGGATCAAGGTGCCATCTATAAAACATTTTATAAAAATTTTCCCTTAAATTTTGGGCTTGTATAAATTTAACATTCCTCACCCAAATAATTTCCCAGGTATCTAATGGAACCGGTTCATCAAAATTTTGTGCCCATTTAACCATACATTCTTTAACTAATTCTGCTTCTGAATCCAATTCTACTAACACCCCATAAATTCTCTTAATATAAGTTCGTCTTTGATCTTTTATTTGTTTTAATAAATTCTCATCTTCTCTGAGCAAACCCACATTACGATCTATCTTCCACCTCTCCACTATTTGTCTATAATGAAACCATGAATAAATAATATTTTCTTGTATTAAATCTTCCAACGACTTTAATTGCCAATTTTTACCATCCCATCTTAGTAATTGTACATAAGAAACACTATCCATCTTGACTCCTCTCCTTACCCCTTCTATCGCATGCCCCGGTATAGCCCATAATGGAATTTTAAAATCACTTCTATAATATTTCTTCCAAACCCGAAGTAAAGAAATCCTTATAATATGAGATTTAAAAACCCTATCAACCCTTTTATTAAAAATTAAATAGGCATGCCATCCAAAAAGTAAATCCCAACCCTCCAAGAGGAGTATTTCTACATTTGTTAAATTAACCCAATCACTGATAAATGTTAAAACCACAGCATCATAATACAGTTTCAAATTCGGTACCTTGAGTCCACCTCTCTCATGAATATCTTGTATAATTTTAAGTTTTACTCTTGGTTTTTTCCCTGCCCGAATAAATTTATTGATACCTTTCTGCCATTCATTTAAATTAATCTCATTCTTTAAAATAGGTATCATTTGAAATAAGAAAAGAAACTTTGGCAGAACATTCATTTTAATCGCCGCAATTCTTCCCAAAAGAGATAATTGCAACTTCTCCCAATTTTCCAAATCTCTTTGTATTTTGACCCACAGCCTTTCATAATTATTTTTGTACAATTTTGCATTAGAAACAGATAAAATAACCCCCAAATATTTTACTTTATTGACAACCTCAAAATCTGTCAACTTAACCAAAATCTCCTTATCCAAATTAGTCATATTTTTGGGCAGTATTTTAGTCTTATTGTTATTAATTTTAAAACCCGAAACCTGTCCATACTGATATATCAATTGTAATAACTCTACTACAGAATGAGTAGGTTGAGATAAAGTAACAACCAAGTCATCTGCAAAAGCCTTTAATTTATATTCTTTTTTATTAACTTCTATTCCTTTTATTTGCTATGTCTGAGGTTTTTTTATGATAGAAGACACCCTCCCCAATAAAATAAATAAAAATGAAAGCCTACTATGATTTACAACCATTTTGTATTTAATCTACAAGGCTGCCAATGGGAATATACAACTACTGTACAACAAAGGTCCTAAGCACTATTTTTTGAATTTATTCCTCAAAGTACCTGCAGTGAAATTTAAATTCACAATAGCTACTCAGTTTATTCCAGAAACATCTTATATAACTAAAATCATATCTTCTTTTCCTGAGTTTTTTTCACATCATCTTTTACAGATTATGGCAATGAAATGGAATAATAGAACAAAGAGTTTGGTACACCTGAGTTCTTACACACATACAGAAACACACACAAGCATACCTTAAAAAGCTTAGTTCAATGTTATTCTATCTCCAATGTTATTCTCCAAAGAACCAGCTAGCAGATCTCTCCATGTGGTGAACAGTCTTTGCTTGTCAAAAGAAAAACATCAATCCTGTCCACTGTGAACAGTTTGCTTCCCACACTACAGGTGAACTACTAATAAACTTGGAATAATGAAGAAGCTACCAGTCTGATTATGTCCAAGTATCTGGTCAGTTTATCTAAGCAGCACTATGGTAAGTGGTAAACATTTCCAGGACTTGCCTGGAAAGATGAACATAATATTTCTGACATATCCTTTCTTGTAAGGGTCAGAATTTCAGAATGATTCAATTTACAGATAGTCCTTGCTTAGTGACCACAACTGGAACAGACAACTCCATCGCTAAGTACTGTTGTAGCTAAGTGGAGAATCATGTGATGGGCTTATGATGTCACTACACATTCAGTCATTAAGTGGATTATTGCAATCATTAAATGAAATATCACATGACTGTGAGTTGTAATTTTACTTCTGCATACTCTCCCAATTGGGAAACACAAATGGCAATTACAGTCATAAAGAAATGTTTTCTTTCACACCATCATAAATTTAAATGGTTGCTAAACTTGGGACTCTGTAAGCAACTAAAAATAAACAAGCAAGCTGGAAATCTCAAAAGTGGTTTTCAAAGCAGAGTACCTTCCTGAAATATAATATGCATCATTTTCTACCCTGTTGCATTTGTCACATACAATTTTGGGATATCGTATTTTGGGGGTAATCTTGCCAGCACTGTACCATTGAAAAGATGTAGCCATTGACTTTGGAAGCCTGAAATTAGAAGGCATTAGAACAGACATATCAAACTCGTGATGTCACGTGACGTTGCGCAACGTATGGCCGGTTTTGCCATTGCCGGCAATGGGGTGGGCACGGCTTCCGGATGACATGTCCGGCCCACAGGCTGGCAGTTTGACATTCCTGCCTTAGAACATGCAGACAAATGGACAGAGGATCAACCTTCATATGGAACCGGAAACTAACTAAAACTATTAATAGAGTATTCCCACACAGTTTTTACATTGCTTTTAGAATAATTTATCAAAAGCAAAATAGCTACAGCATGAAGCAATGTTCCAACTGCTAGAGATATCTAGAAAAGAAGAAATATCCTCCTACTAATAAAAGTTACTGCTTTTTAAGAATGACCATACAGTCTTTACTGGTATTTCAAAAACGGACATTTCTAAATTTTAATGGGCTAATTAATACTTATTAATTAAATAGCACTTTAATGATTTATCTTTACAGGTTGCCATTATATACCATATGTGTGAAAACAGTGTTAATTGATACTAACAGATTTAGCAGATTGCTTAACTCAATACCTATCAAGTATTGAGGAGAGAATGTACAGAGTGTTAGAAAAAACTGAGTTCCAATTTGTGAAGCTCTGAAGAAAGGAAAGTTGGAATACAAGTTTAAAAATGAGAGACACACATATTTATCTTTCTTTTTAAGCAAGATGAAGACAAGACAATCTTTAATCATCATGACTTTATCTTTCCTTTTCATTTGTAGTAATGTGTTTGCTTCAGGAACCATTTTTCTTTTCTTTTCTTTTCTTTTTAAAAGATTCCAGTCATATTAAGAACCCCTCTGTTCTTTATTTCTGTTTATTCTTTTTCTCTGCCTAATATTTTACCTATTTTAATTACTTAAGTAAAATAATGCTAATATCTACCATATCTGCTTTTTAAAAAAAGCCTCTGAGCCAATTTTTCTTTTTAAAATAAAGTTTATTTTCTCAGTATTATTTGATCTTCTTAGATATGTCAATATGTTCAATGACTGCCACCTACCATTTATAACATTTGATTATAACATGACCTTACATAAAACTTTTCCTTACACCCTTTACATGTGGCCTCTTCCTGAACTTGAAACAGGAGGAAAGTGATTGCATATCAGGTGCTTAGCAACCAGCTCTGATATATGACTGGTTTCAACATCCTGTGGTCACATTACCATAATTTGTGATATTTTTTGTCAGTTTCTAACAAAAAATGTTCATTTTGGAAGCTGGGTTAGTTTAATTACCACGCGATTTGCTTAACAACCATGGTGACTTGCTTTATAACCATCATATAAAATGGAGACTGATCATGTGGTCCCTTGACTTATGACCACAGTGACTTATGAATAAAATTCTGAGTTCCATTAAAGTTGAGGACTCCCTGTACTTCATTTTCCTTTTTCTTAGTTTCATACATACCATCCTGCTTTTAGTCAATGAAAGCTTTCACATAAGAATATTTAATATAACAGACAAGATGTCATGTCTATGACACGTGGCTGAATTCTCTGCTGACAATAAATATCACTTTTGATGCATTTTGACCAGTATATTACAAACATAACCAAGACCTATGCTCACAAGCCAATCAATCAATCAGAATAAAGCTAGAAAGGACTTTGTAGGTCTTATAGTTCAACCCCTTGCTCAAGCAGGAGATCCTATACCATTTCAGACAAGTGGCTGTCCAGAAGAGATAATATCAGCAAACCATTCATACCTGAACAGATTGCACTACAATTTGAATGGAAACTCTAAATCTAAGCAGTTAGTTAAGAAAATAAGATACCATCTTGAAAAAATAAGAAACTGGCTTAAGAAAAATGTCTTGATTTGGAGAGGAAAAAAGCAGATATTGTCAATATTGTACAGGAAAAGTAACATGTCTTGTTAGAAATGTCAATATTCTTCCCATTGTAAAATGGAAAGCTGATATGAAAATTAACTATAGGTTTACTACCTGCTTCAATTATAACTTTTTTACAAAATATTACAGGTCAGTATGAACTAGATCTTACAAAATCCTTCTAGATTAAACCAGTATATAGGTTGTTTTTATTTCCTCCAAAAAACATGCATGTGAAAATCCCCAATGTTTTCACTGTTATAGAATTGCAAAACACTATTAAACTGCTATCACCTGGAACTGTCTATTCCTGAGTCTAGCCTAAGAGTAGGCAACCTTGGCTCTTTTATGACTCCTGGACTTCAACTCCCAGAATTCCTGAGCCAGCATGGAGTCATAAAAAAGCCAAGGTTGCCTACCCCTGCACTAGCCAAACTGGCTCCAACATTACATCATAAACCATTACATCAACCTTGAGGAATAGACCAGACAGAAAGCACAGCCAGATAAGCTAAGCCTAATTCTATTTTATATTAACAGAATCTTGCAAGTCATTTCTTCCCTCCTCCCTTTTACAGCCCAAAAAATTAAGATGGGTTCCCTTTTGAACTGTTTGCCTCATCCACATTCCTACTGCAGACAAAGTTGCCTTTTATCTGGCCATTCCTGTAGTTGCATCTCTTCTCCTCTGTTTCCCAGGTTCATTGTCATCTATCATTATAACTAGTCCTCGACTTACAACCATTCATTTAGCTATGGCTCAAAGTTAACAATGGCATTGAAAAAAGTGACTTATGGACGTTTTTCACATTTAGACTATTGCAGCTTCTCCATGGTCACGTAATCAAAATTGAGTAGCTCGTATTAACCGGTTCATATTTATGATGGTTGCGTTGTCCCGGGGTCATGTAATCATCTTTTGCAACTTTCTGACAAGCAAAGTCAATGAGGAAGCCAAGATTCACTTATCAGCCATCTTACTAACCTAACAACTGCAGTGATTCACTTAACAACTGTGGCAAGAACGGTCATAAAATGAGGCAAAACTCACCTAACAACTATCTTGCTTAGTAACAGAAATTTTGGGCTCAATTGTGGTTGTAAGTCGAAGATTACCTGTATGGGCACTTTTTATTTAAGAAATGGGTCTCACAAACCAGGCAAAACTAACTAAGTAACACTCCTGAGAAAGAAGCAAGCCAAAGTTGATGTCATTTTAAATGCTGCTAAGATTATGAAATAATTAAATGGTAGCCCAGTTTTGAAGTATCACGGCTACAAATGCTTTCTCTTCATAGCTGACAAAATCTGCATAAAAGAAGTGCTTTTTGGCATATATTAGAATATATATGGAATAAAAAGAAAATGTTGAAGTTTGTTACTGATAGGACTAAATGTAATAAAATATTGTGGATGAAAGCAAACTGTGGATGCCTTTTTGGATGAAAAATTTTAATAGGATAGTATTCTGTATTTTTAATCTGTCATGAATGGGTATTATAAAGTTAAAGACATATTCAAAATACCTAATTCAAACTACATTAAAAGATATTATATTCATGTGCTGCTTTGCTGACTAAAATTGAGCCAACAGTGACTTTAATAACTTATGTTTGACAGAATGTATTAACGTAATTACTGGCTAAAATCCAACTATCTTAACCTCAAAATAATTGAACAATATTCAAAAGGAGAGAGGAATAATTACATGATTATTGAGTAATTGCTTAGAATAGGTTTCTGTCTACCTCAATGCCCTGCTACATTTAGGAAATTTTATATCCTGGACTTCTGGTCTTTTCAGCGTGAACCAGAAGCACTTTACTCTTAGGCAGGAATGTTAGCTAATTTAAGCAACACCTAGTTCCTTCAATAATTAATTGTGTTAGCCCTTCAAAGTGAAAATATCAAAGTAATTAATAATCAGGTTGTACCAGTGCATCTTTAAAAAGTTGGAGAATTACAACAAAGCTCCGGTTCAGATAGGATTGACTTTCCTTATCACTATGAGGTCATAAATACCCCAAATTAAAATAAAGTTAATTTGAAACCATTGAGAAATGTAAAAGTTTTGGAATACAAGCCTGAGCAAAAGAAAAGTTGTTGGTTTTTTTTAAGGAATCTCCTTTGAGCTAGATGTCATTTTTAATAATAAAATTAGAATACTTATTCCCGAGTCCGTTACTTAGAAAATCGAAGATTAAAAGACAACAGTTTGTTTTCCTCTTGCATATGGATGCTAAACATATGAGTGTTAAGATATATTTTTCCTACTTTAACTCTTCCACTTCTAATATTGTGCAAAGATAATTAAAACAATGTTAAAGATTTTATTGCTTAAAAGAAATCAGTTGTAATCCTGAATTCACTAGTCTTCTTAGAATTGGTTGAATACAATTTGCAAGCCTACTACAGAGGGCTACTAATCTAAATAGGCATCAAGTATATACAGACAAAAACTGAAATAGTTGTTTAGTCATAACCACAAAATTCTGTTTAAAAGAATTTAATTCTTCATTAAGTGCTTAACTTCCAGTATTTTCAATTCAATTCAGAATGAAATATAAGCAAACTATTTTCCCTACTCTGCCTCAACAAGCTGCTTGTCTGCAAAAGTCTGAGCACAATCTTGTCAGAACTGGGTTCTGGTTTTAATCTGTGTGCGCAAAGCTGATCTGAGTCAGAGGTCCGACAGGTTTTACTACCAACTCTGCCTGGGTAGGACAGGGCAAATGTGAGTTTTTGTATAGCTAAAGTGGCAGAATTAGCTAGATCAGGGGTCCCCAACCCCTGGTTCGTGGACTGGCACCGGTCCGCAGCATACTAACAAGCGGGCTGCACAAACATGCAAAGTCCATCTCGGGATGCAGGCAGTATTCAAAACCACACTCCCTCTGGTCCGCGGAAAAACCTTTCTCCATGGCACTGGTCCCTGGTGCCCAAAGGGTTGGGGACTTCTGAGCTAGATAATACCCCAGGTCTTAGGGTTTGCCAGGGTTATACTAGTAGCACAATTATTACTTTTACTTTACAATTACTTTTTCCCCTACTGTTTTTGGTTTGATTTTGTAACAAGTGATAGCAAGATGCAGCAAAAAAATGTGTACCTGCCTTTGCAAAGACTTCAAAATATAGCAGCCTAATCCAACTTAACATTTGCTAACATAGACATTTATCTATAAACTATAGTTTGTTTAGAGACATTCATTAAAAAAAGTCTTCAAGACAGCATTTCTGCCATCATTTGATTTATACAAATATTTATTCATCATACTTAATCCAAATGTCACTCTTGTCAATGATTGATGGGTTATTTGTTCCCCAGGAGCTTAAATTGGTTTGTTCATGTAATGATATCAGAATGTGGCCATATAAAACAGCAATACATTTTCCTTTGTAACAAAAAAATCAATAGATCTGCAAATACGTAATGAATATTCAGCCCTTTTTGAATTTATTCAGGAATTTATACTCATGAATTTGATGCAATGGTTGATTTCTTGCAGAGGCAGAAGACTGGAGTTTGTAATTGGTTACCTGGGTATTTTGGGAGGGGTGGGTTCTGTTCAACTGGTTTTTATATAAAAAGTTCTAAGGTTTTTTTTTAAATATCTCTTGCATATATATGAATATGCAAAAGTCTCACCCTTGATTAGGGTGCCCTATTTAAACGTCTGTCATCATTATCCAGACTGGTGGGCCCAAAATATAGACCCTCTTCAAAGGCATCCTATCAATATGAAAATCATGTCTGCCTTCCTCATTAAATGCTTCCGAATGGATTTTTAAAATTAGGTTGTTTGCTTTAAAAGACTCTGGCTAGTAACTGATCTATAGCTAATTAAATTTAATTGTAGAACTGATATTTTAATTGAGTAATTGTTTTGAAATTGAAATTTTTTACAACTGAAAATCAACATAAATACAGAAAGGATTTTATTAATGATTTAAAAATATGGAATAGAATAGAATAGAATAGAATAGAATAGAATAGAATAGAATAGAATAGAAGTATGGTGACCAAAACTGGCAACAGTATTCCACGTATGGTCTTACTAGGGTTTTATAAAGTAGTACTAAAACTTTGCCTGATCTTGATTCTATGCCTCTGTTTATACAACCCAGGATTGTATTAACTTTTTTGGTTGTTGCTGCACACTGTTGGCTCATGGTCAAGTGATTGTCCACTAGGTCTCTAAGATCCCTCTCATAGTTACCGTTTTTAAGCCAGGTCTCGTCCAATCTGTACTTGTACCTTCGATTTTTCCTGCCTAAATGTAAAACTTTGCTTTTCTCCACAATACAAGTGTACAAAAATAAATTATCCCAGAGCCCCTAAACAGCTGTTATTGCACTCTAGAAATCAAAGCCATACTACTTTATTATTAAGTTCTATATAAATCTTCTCAATTGTATTAGGTCTACTGTCAAAAGATACTAGTGTTCCTCATTGTCAGAATCTTTGGTTGGACAATTTAATGTCAAACTGAATGCCACACTCTACAGCTTTTCTCTGCTGATAGACAGAAAATTCATTTAAGGGATTTTAGCTTTTCAACTAAAAGTTATTCAAAGTGCTTTACATTAAAATATATTTAAATAGCTTCTAACATTTTTAAGTAGGCAAGGTGGGATGCCTATATCTCATGCCCCTCCCCATCTGCCCTATGTATTCTTCTTCCTTGATCTTCTCATGTACCAAGTAGGCTTTTAGAATCTGTTTATTGATAGCAACAGAATTTGCAAAAAAACAAAAACAAAAAAAAGGTGGTGCAGCAGTTAGAGTGCAGTACTGCAGGCCACTTTAGCTGACTGTGTTCAGCAGGTCAGCGGTTCAAATCTCACCGGCTCAAGGTTGACTCAGCCTTCCATCCTTCCGAGTAGGTAAAATGAGGACCCAGATTGTTGGGGGCAATGTAAATATATATATACATTGCTTACTGGTGTACACCGCTTAGAGAGTGCTTGCACTTAAAGCGGTATATAAGTCTCATAAATAAATAAATAAATAAATAAATAAATAAATACATACATACATACATACATTGCTTACTGGTGTACACCACTTAGAGAGTGCTTGCACTTAAAGCGGTATATAAGTCTCATAAATAAATAAATAAATAAAATAAATATCTCATGCCCCTCCCCATCTGCCCTATGTATTCTTCTTCCTTGATCTTCTCATGTACCAAGTAGGCTTTTAGAATCTGTTTATGGATAGCAACAGAATTTGCAAAAAAACAAAAACAAAAAAACACCCTAATTATTGTGCAGATAAGAATAAGGGGAACCTAACTCTCTTGTCCACAAGCATTGTACACTCTCATATTGCTTTCATATATAGCATACATTTCTTTAAAAAAAATCAATTAGGCAAACAGTTTTACCTGGGAGCCAGAATGTTTGAATGGGCCTTAATTCCATGCTCCCTTCTGTGCTGAAAAGCCACCATTTTAGATTCCCTACAATGTGAAGAGTCTATGATAACAATTATCAAACATGAGGCACAGAAAGAGCTGGGTTCTATCCAAAATTCCTAATGCATTTAAAGAGAATGTGATCATTTATGACCTAATGGCATCAGAAACATTGAACAGAGGAATGAATGAGTAGCACCAACAACTAATGGAGTCTATAACAGTGTTTCTCAACCTTGACAATTTTAAGGCATGTGGACTTCAACTCCCAGAATTCCACAGCCAGCATTGCTGGAATTCTGGGAGTTGAAGTCCACATGCCTTAAAATTGTCAAGGTTGAGAAACACTGGTCTATAAGGATACATGCTCCCTGGGGTATGAGAGATTCAACCTACAAAAGGATGGGTAGGTAGGTAGGTAGGTAGGTAGGTAGGTAGGTAGGTAGGTAGGTAGGTAAGTAGGTAGATAGATAGATAGATAGATAGATAGATAGATAGATAGATAGATAGATAGATAGATAGATAGATAGGCAGGCAGGCAATTTTAAAAATCTATTTGTTTTAAAAACTATTTCAGCTTATTTCTCAGTTTTAATTTGGAAGAACATGTTAATTACTTTAAATATAACTGAAATATATTTGCATATATGCAAAAAACATTTTATGTATTATAGATGGAAATCTGAGAATAAAAATAATATGCTAATATAGTTACTGAAGTTCATGCTTCGAAGAGAGGTTGTCATTCAAGTTATTAAGCATTCTGAAATAGCTTGTTTTACAACCTCAATAATACATTCTTTATATAATCAGGCTATTATATATATATATATATATATATATCTTTGGTTATTTGGGTTTTCTCCCGCGTCAAATTGCTCCTAGAAGCACAAAGCCGAAAGCACCAGCCTGAAGATGACGAATGAGACTTCGTTGAAACGTCTCCAAGACACTTTCAATTTGACGTGGGAGAAAACCCGAATAACCAAAGACCTACATACAAACACCCACGAAAACCTCAGAAAACAAATATATATACGTTTCGACGTTTCAACGAATGAGACTTCGTCGAAACGTCACCAAGACACTTCCAATTTTACATGGGAGAAAACCCAAATAACCAAAGACCTACGTGTGTGTGTGTGTGTGTAATAGCCTGATTGTTAGCCCCGTCTTTGACACACGTAACCAAAAAAATGAGGCACTTCGTCAAGAACGGAGAACATCCAGTTTATTTCACAAATGTAAACGGAATAAAGTCAGCACTGACTAGCTGTTAACCCTAAGTGTTTTTATACATAAGCTGGAACCCTTCCTAGCCCACACCCCTGTCACCGCCCATACACCGCCACCCACCTACGGACCGCCCCACACCTCAAAACTTGCTGCATCATGATGACTGAACGCTTCCCGATGACCCGGCCGCTTCCCGTTGCTTCGATCTCTTCCCGAAGCTTCTGCCGTCTTCTTTCGACTCTTTGAAGATGTCCCGTGGCCACTATTGAGTACGCATGCGTTGGATTGCCTGTTCTGTCCTTCACGCATGCGCGGCTCTAGAAATCATGATTGCATGCCGGGCCGGCTTCTGCGCATGCGTGGCCACCGGAACGATGTCGGGCCGACCGGACGTCACACAGAGTGGCGAGTGCCTTGCTGCCGCAGGTAGGTTCAGCAGTTGGTTGCAGCACGGCCCGACATACTGCCCCCCTTTTCACCACGGTTCCCCCTGGGAAACAAACAAATATGTTATACCCGTATCTTTACCCCTTTTTGTCCACTCCTGCTACCCCACATAGTCCCGGCTTTTCTGGGTTTTCCACATGGAACTGATTGATTAATTTAGGGGCTTGTACATCATCTGCCCGTACCCATGTAGCTTCTGCCAAAGGATAGCCCTTCCACTTAATTAAATAATATAACGTGCCTCTCTGATTACGGGAATCGAGTATCTTCTGCACTTCATAATGTTCATCTTTAATAGGGCCTGGTCTAGTGTCCATTTGGTATGAATGGACTGGTTTAAGCAAACTACAGTGAAATACTGGGTGCACCTTTCCTAGCAGTCGGGGTAATTGCAGTTGTACGGTTACAGGATTAATAATCTTTACAATTTTGAACGGGCCAATATATTTAGGTCCCAGTTTTTTTACACGGGATTCTTAATTTCAGGTATTTGGTGGACAGATACACTAGCTGACCCAACATATATGGTTTGCAGGGCTGTCGTTTTTTGTCTGCTTGTGACCTCATCCTTCGTCCATATTCTATTAACGCCGTTCTTGCGGCCTTCCATGCTCCTGACACCCATTGGATCCACTCTCTTGGCAGATATGGTTGTGCCCCCGAATCCTTACACTCAGGTATGGGAACGAACTCCGTCCCTGAAACCACCTTAAAAGGCGCAAATCCCGTACTGGTATGTACTGCGTTATTATATGCCACTTCCGCAAATACCAGTAGGTCTGCCCAGTTGGTTTGCTGATAGGATACATAACTCCTCAGATACCTTTCAACAGCTGCATTTGCCCGCTCAGCAGCCCCATTGGTGGCAGGGTGGTACGCCGTACTGAGCCCCTGGGACGTCCCTAGTAACGTGGTAAAGCCCTTCCAGAACTTTGCAGTAAATTGAACCCCCCGGTCAGATATTATTCGCCGAGGGGCTCCATGGATCCGGTATATATGAGTCAGAAACATGTATGCTAACTTCCGAGCAGTGGGTAACTTTCGACATGGAACAAAATGTGCCTGTTTCGAGAACAGATCGATTATTGTCCAAATAATCGTATATCCTCTACTGTTCGGCAAATCTACTATAAAATCCATGGCAATATCTTGCCATGGATGCTCAGGGTTCGCCACCGACTGTAATTGTCCCACTGGCCTTCCTGGCTGAGTTTTACAGGTGGCACATACTGTACATGCCTTTACATAGTGTTCGACATCTTTTCTTAACGTAGGCCACCAAAATTGGCGTCTAATTAGGTGTAACGTCTTGATGAACCCAAAATGCCCTGCTAACTGTGAGTCATGACATCTCTGAAGAACTTTAGCTCGTAACACCGATGGAACATATAACTTCCCTCCGAACCATACCAAACCGTCTCTCTGAGTTAACAGGGTACGGTGACTCTGAAACCACGAATCTTGGGGCAATGCCGCCTTCAACTCCGATTCAAGATCCTTGGAATTAGGACGGGACCGTAGTTTACCCACTCCCTGGGTATATGGTGGCAATATAGCTTGTACTATTTCTTCCCTTTGACTCTCATATTGAGGTAACCTAGACAAGGCGTCCGCCAGGAAATTTCGGCCCCCAGGTACATATTTAAGTTGGAAGGTGAACCGCTGAAAGTATTGTGCCCAACGGACGTGTTTAGGGGCTAACCGTCGGGGCGACTGTAATATAGCCAGGTTTTTATGGTCCGTCCATATTTCGATCTCATGTTTAGCCCCTTCCAGAAAGTGCCGCCATGTTGCCAAAGCCCACTTAATAGCAAAGGCCTCCTTCTCCCATATAGCCCATCTTCTCTCAGTTTCTGATAACTTGCGCGATGTATAAGCGCAGGGCTGTAGCTCACCCTTAAGATTTCGTTGTAACAATACAGCCCCCACCGCCACATCACTTGCATCTGCCTGGACAATATACTGTTTCTCGGGATCGGGATGTAGTAAAATGGGCTCTTTGGCAAATAACGCCTTTAAATGTTCAAATGCAGCTTGACTTTCCTTAGACCACGCTAATGGTTGACCAGGCCGTACCCTTGTTGGGGAGTTCCGTGTTTTCAACAACTCTGTGAGTGGCAAAGCCACGCGGGCAAAATGAGGAACAAACTGCCTGTAGAAATTCGCGAATCCTAAAAAGCTCTGCAACTGGCGTCTCGTCCGAGGCGCCTGCCACCCAAGTACTGCTTTTACCTTTCCTGGATCCATTTCTATTCCCGCAGCAGATATCTTATACCCCAAATATTCGATACAGGTTTTATGGAACTCGCATTTCGAGAGCTTCACGAACAGCTGAGCCTGGAGGAGTTTGCGTAACACCTCTCTAACCAATTGTATATGTTCCGCCATGGTTTTAGAATAAATCAAAATATCGTCTAAATAGACTAACACCCCTCTATATAAATGTTGATGCAACACCGCATTAATGGTCTGCATAAATACCGCCGGCGCTCCTTTGAGCCCAAACGGCATGACGGTAAACTGGAAGCTCCCTAAAGGGCAGTTAAATGCGGTCTTCCACTCATCCCCTGGCTTTATTCGAATGCGATAATATGCCTCCCTTAAATCCAGCTTAGTAAACACCCTCCCTTGGGATAAATGAGACAGCATGTCCTTCAGCAGGGGTAATGGATACATGTTTTCTGTGCTTACCGCATTCAACCCCCTAAAATCCACGCAAAGCCGTAATCCTCCGTCCTTTTTCCCTTGAAATAACACCGGAGCCGCAATCCGTGATCGGGCCGGCTGTATAAACCCCCGCTCTAAATTTTTATCGATATATTTTCGTAGCTCCTCTAACTCCTTAGGGGACATGGGGTACATCCGAGGCTTTGGCATTTTTGCCCCAGGTATGATATCTATAGCGCAGTCGGTAGGACGATGGGGCGGCAACGCATCACACTCTCGCTCGCTAAACACGTCCTGTAAATCCTCATATTCCACAGGAAATAACCGGGTACCTCCACCAGTGTCCACCGCTACTCTGATTCTTTCCTCCAGCCGTGGACTACCTTGTGGGGATTGTACCTGCGGTTCCTCACCCTCACTGCCTGGGGGTCGAGGGCCTACTGCTAACCTTATACGGCGACATCCCCCTGCCCACCAGATAACTGGTTGCCATCTGTCAAGCCATGCCAACCCCAGGATCACGTCCTCGGTCATTGAGGGGATGACTATAAAACGCAGCAATTCCCAGTGTTCCTGCATCTCTAAGCGCACCAGTTCCGTTACATAGGATGCCGGTGCCCCACCTAGTAAGGACCCATCCACTTGTTCAAAATTGATGGGTCGAGATAATTTAACCAATCGAAGTCCCAACGCATCCGCCACTTTTCTATTGATCAAACACCGGGTACACCCTGAATCTATTAATGCTTGACATTCTATGCGTTGTTTGGACTTACAATCCCCTAGGCGGATTGGCACGGTGAATGGAACCACCGGATTACTTACCATGGGATCTTGTTCCGGATCCTCCTGGTCACACCTCTCGGGAACTACCTCCGGGGTGGCAACCGCCACTACAGGTATAGCCTTATAAGGGGTGCTGCCTTCATCCTGCAAAGCCCTCAATTGATCTTTTCCTCGGAACGGGGTAACCTCCTGCCTTCTCATTCCTAAAGCTGTCTGTCCCGGAGTTGAACCTCGTCCAGGTGTAGTTGGGCACTGGGCCGCCCGATGACCCGGTTTATTGCACCTAAAACAACGAAACGTCCCTCTTGGTGCCCCGGGCGGAACTGGTTGAACTGGAACTCCCGACAGTCCTGGTTTGTTGGTTGCTTGCTGAGGCGGCGCCGGAGGAGAGACGGCTGTTACCGGTCTGATTTCCTGTAACCCTGCATAGAGTTCGGTCACTGTCCTGTACCAATCAGACAACCGAGATGGCACACCTCTCATCAGGCACGCCTGTTGGAGTTCCACATCGAGTCCATGCCTGAAATGATGTACCAGCAGCTTCTCAGGCCAAGATCGTAGTCGGCCTGCTACCCTCTGGAAGTCCTTAATAAACTCTCTCACCGGCCTACCTGCCTGCCTCAGTGTCACTATTTCCGCCTCCGCTCTCTGCGCCCTGGTGGAATCCTCGAACCGCAATCTCAGAGCCTCCAGGAAGGCACCTATGTCGGCCAACTCACTGGCGTGCTCTCCGAACAGGTCGGCCGCCCATGCAGCCGCCTCACCTTGCAAGCTAGCGGTCACCGCTACCACCATAGCCCATTGGGAGGAGTAATATCCTGCGAAACGGTCCAAATGATTCAGCACATGCCCTAAAAACATGGCCAATTTGTCCGGATCCCCATCAAAAAAAATCCCGATTGCTGGAGGGGTCCATGGTATACCCGTGGGCCAGGCTACAGCCTGCTGGCCACCATGCTGAGGGCCCGTGCCAGTAGAATGCCGGCCAAGGTCCCCGGGTCCCAAGGGTCGGGACACAGGGGTGGTAGCTATGGGTCCCATTCGCGCACCTCCATGTCCTCCTTGTTGCAACGGCACCGTTGACCCCCGCAACTGTGGGCTACCCAGACGGAATCCGGATGACTCCTCAGGGCGATGAGCGGCCACCCCCTGTCTGGGAAGGAACCCTGGCTCCCCAAACCTAGCCTTTAATACATCGAGGGTATACTGCCCTGGAGTGGTAGAGTAACTCCAGTCACCTCCATCGTCGCCGACCACTCTCCTCTCCCTCCAGCCCATCGCAGAGCCCCCGTTATCCTGTATGGACCGACGCTCGGTGTCCTTTCGTTGGGACGTGGAACTCAGTCCCCAGCCAGCCGCCTCTGGTAATACCGGCCTCTGCTTAACCCCAGGGTCCACATCCCCCAGCAGCGGAACACTTTTCTCCTTTGGACGAACAACTGGTCCTTCCGTGGCTGCCCCTGGATCCACTGACGTGCCAGGGTCCTCCGACTGCTCAAGGACTTCCTCCAACACCCCAATCTCCTGGACACCTTCGGCCATGCTGCCTGTAGTCAGCTCCACGGTAAAGCCAATAAAGGAGCCTAAGATGAGTGCTGACTTACTGTTAGCCCCGTCTTTGACACACGTAACCAAAAAAATGAGGCACTTCGTCAAGAACGGAGAACATCCAGTTTATTTCACAAATGTAAACGGAATAAAGTCAGCACTGACTAGCTGTTAACCCTAAGTGTTTTTATACATAAGCTGGAACCCTTCCTAGCCCACACCCCTGTCACCGCCCATACACCGCCACCCACCTACGGACCGCCCCACACCTCAAAACTTGCTGCATCATGATGACTGAACGCTTCCCGACGACCCGGCCGCTTCCCGTTGCTTCGATCTCTTCCCGAAGCTTCTGCCGTCTTCTTTCGACTCTTTGAAGATGTCCCGTGGCCACTATTGAGTACGCATGCGTTGGATTGCCTGTTCTGTCCTTCACGCATGCGCGGCTCTAGAAATCATGATTGCATGCCGGGCCGGCTTCTGCGCATGCGTGGCCACCGGAACGATGTCGGGCCGACCGGACGTCACACAGAGTGGCGAGTGCCTTGCTGCCGCAGGTAGGTTCAGCAGTTGGTTGCAGCACGGCCCGACACTGATTTTGATAACTAAAATACCAAATACATCTTTAGAAATCAATTGAAATTCTTCTAGTGCACAGTAGTTCTATTAGAATGTATTGTGTGAGTTCACCCTTAAAACTAGAGGTTGTTGCTCCCTAGCAGTCTGTTTGTATTCTGGCATGAATAGTCAAACATGAGCAGAACATTCATTTGACAAAAAAGTATTCTCACCCATTCTAAAAATCACATGCATGCAGGATCTGACCACAGTTTGCATGTGCTTTTAGAAACAAATACTGTATTCACTGTCAAGATTCCAGGCTGATGTCTGCCTTGTATAAAAGTCCTGTCTGAATATTCACAGTTGCATCCAATGATTGTAAGAAGAACTAGTTCTACATTTTTGAAGAAGAAAAATGCATCTTTTATAGCTTGGTAAGTTACAGAATTAGTAGTCAGGGACACTATTAAAAGGTCCTGCCTGTTGTTAATTATTGATTCTGTATCTGCAGATTGAAGTGATCAAAGACGGCTCAGTTTGCGGACATCTTCATTTTCCACATGGGAAAAAAAGGATACAGATAGGTTAGATTACTCTATAATGTTAAACAAATGTTGGAATGCAACAAGTTGAATGTCTATGGAAATTCTCAGTCATCTAAGTCCCCAAGGTGCTTTTTCAAGAGGCAACTGGACTTTCTTGTTTTTCTTTGAAGACATTTTGCTTCTCATCCAAGAAGCTTCTTCAGCTCTGACTGGATGGTGAGGAATGGAAGGATTTATATTCCTTGCAGACAGCTGGTCATTTGCATTCTTTTAGAGAGTTATTGAGGCCACTTGGAGACCTATTCCAACAGATGTGGAGCCTTAAGTTGGAGCTGTGCTATCTGCAGGATGTTTTCTGCCCTGTCCCTTCACTGTTGAGCTTAAGTCTCCACACCAGTTGCATTACTCAGGTGACCCTGAGGATACAGGAGACCCTATACCATTTCAGACAAGTGACTGTCCAGTCTCTTCTTAAAAACCTCCAGTGATGAAGCACCCACAACTTCTAATGGCAAGCTGTTCCACTGGTTAATTGTTCTCACTGTTAGGAAGTTTCTCCTTAATTCCAGGTTGCTTCTCTCCTTGATTAGTTTCCATCCACTGTTTCTTGTCCTGCCCTCTGATGCTTTGGAAAAGAAGTTGACATCCTCCTCTTTGTGGCAATCTCTCAAATACTGGAATACTGCTATCATGTCCCCCCTAGTCCTTCTTTTCTCTTGACTAGCCAAATCCAAATCCTGCAACCATTCTTCATACGTTTTTGTCTCCAGGCCTTTGATCATCTTAGTTGCTCTTTGTCTGAAATGCTATAGGGTTTCCTGCCTGAGCAGGGGGTTGGATTAGAAGACCTCCAAGTCCCTTCCAACTGTTTTATTCTGTTATTCTGCTATGAGTTATCTTTTAATACAATATGTCCCTGTAAAGGGTGCTGATCACTAAGAGAGCCTATTAACAAATCTGTGGGATACACACCCAGAAACATGATTACAAAAAGGGAAATGTGAATATCAATCTGGCTGATGCCCAGCATTTTTGTCAAGGTGAACATATGCATTTAGGACCCAAAGGTGAAAAGCTCTCCTTACTGGGCAGTGTTATTACCTTTATTGTCACTACCACCACCCCCGCCACATTTGTCATCTGTTTTTCAGGCAAAGAGTCCAAGGAGAATTAGACAAGTTAACTGACCCAACAGCCCCATAAAACAGATTGAAACATTTGACCATTTGGTGCTGACAGCCACTGGATTTTCAAACAAAAATCATGACCTTTTTTTAATAAACTGTCTCTAGAATTGAAGGTACAGCATTAACAGAAACAAACAAATTAGTCAGGAAAAGGTCAAATCACTTCCCAATAAACCTTATAAGACTTTTCACTCTCATTAATTCTCAGCTGAGAGCTTTATAACTTGGAAATTTAATTACTGTCAGGAAACATGCCAAAGAAGCAATCAAGAAAAAGCAGAGAGCAGGAGGCCATGTCTAATTCTGATGCCAGTGCTAAAGCCCATAATACATATATTTTTTTTTTCATTGTGGCAAAAATAGACTGGTGTTTACTTTCGCCACATTTGAAATATATTCATGCTAAGCATCAGTAAAACACAAGATACTCATTACTACATGATTAGTTATTAAAAATGGTCTTTTAACGAGATCAAAATAAAATAAGAAGTTAAGATTAATGATCATGTGATGAGGTGGTAACAGCATTTATTTATTCATCAGTGGAACGGTTTGCCTCCAGAAGTTGTAGGTGCTCCGTCACTGGAGATTTTTAAAAAGAGATTGGACAGCCATTTATCTGGGATGATATAGGGCAGGGGTGTCAAACTCGCAATGTCACGTGATGTGTCGCAACATATCGTGACTTTTTTCCCATTGCCGGCAATGGGGTGGGCACAGTTTCGGCATGATGCATCCAGCCCACGGGCCAGCAGTTTGACACCCCTTTTATAGGGTCTCCTGCTTGAGCAGGGGGCTTGGATTGGAAAACCTCCAAGGTCTCTTCCTACTCTGTTGTTCTGTATTCACATTATCCCCACAAAGACTGTCTAATTCCAATGTATATTTTTTTAAAAAATGTGCTAGAAATCTGGTAATCGGTTGACAGATGACCTTATAGAAAATAATTCAGATATTCACTACAGGATAGAATAATCGGTAACAAGAGAAAGCTATTACTGACTATGCTCATCCCCAATAGAATAACAGAGTTGGAAGGGATCTTGGAGATCTTCTAGTCCAACCCACTGCTCAAGCAGAAACCCTATATCATTTAGACAATATAGCAGTGGTTCTCAACCTTTTTAATGCTGCGACCCCCAACCGGTCATAAGTCGAGGACTACCCAACCAGTCGTAAGTCGAGGACTACCCAACTGGTTGTAAGTCGAGGACTACCCAACCGATTGTAAGTCAAGGACTTTCCCTGCCTGGGAGCGCCACGCATGCGTGGTGCTGCCCCCTGCACCGGCTGAGGCATAACTGGCAAGCGGCAGAGATGGAGCAGGCCGACCACTGGCTGGGCCACCAGCTGGCCCAGCCCAAGGGAGGTAAGGCACCCGCTGGGCTCCATGCGCACCAGCAACCCTCCCTTTGCCCACCGGCCTCCCACCTCCCACCCTGGCCCTCTTTTACTTACATTTTTAGTAGTTGCTCAGCAGGGAGGGGTGGAAACTTCCAGACAGCTCACCTTCGCTGCAGACAACTTGCAGCACCGTTTGCAGAATGGGACTTTTGGCAGGCTCAGCAGGGCAGAGACAGCCTGGACAATTCCTATTGGCTTTTGAAAGCTAATAGAATTAGACTCTATTCAAGAGAGTCTATTCTATTGGCTTTCAAAAACCAATAGAATAAAAGGGAGTAGCACAGCTAAGGAAAAGGGGAAAAAAATGGCAGACTGCGTTGTTTGGCGACCCCTATGAAATGGTCGTTCGACCCCAAATGGGGTCCCGACCCACAGGTTGAGAACCGCTGCAATATAGTGTTTAATCAGATTCACTGCTAAATTTTAATTGTTTGGGAAGAAATGTGCACACAGGAGGAAAGACCAAAAAGTTGTGGGTATGGCTAAATACAGCATATTGTATCATATTATTACTGCCATATAGAAGATGTTATCATAAAATGATGAAGATAACTAATATTTTAAAATATGCAATTATGGGAAGCAAGGAAGATTTTTTTGCCGCTTTCTATCAGTAGATTAGATGTGACAAAAATCAGTGTTATATATGAAATGGAAGCAATTTTTTTTAGAGAAATCTTATAGCTAATATGCAAATTATTCATTAAAATGTAATTGAATTCATGACAACATGCTTTATCTTTGAAGCAAGAAGATTTCAATTTTCCTTTGTTAACTCTAAGAATCTTATCTTATTTTTAATAATACACATGTTAAGAATAAATAAATATACAAGATTATTTAGCTGTAAATCCTTCCAGGCTATTTTCCCCCTTTTTGCATGTAGCCTCAAAGGGAACACATATAGAAATCATATTCATTTACGAAAGCAATAAAAAAGCTGATGGCTAAGTGAATATTATTATATAGCTTTATCATATTTCCTTAGGCTGGTCTCTAAATTCTTGATTTAAAAGATCAATAAAAACTATTTTTGGTCCTACTTTAAATAAAAATATTTAGATATTTGTCACCTTCACAATATTTGCAAAAAGCCATCAAGTTTCCAAAAAAGCTCATTCAGGATTTGAAATAAGGCCAATGATATATTAGCAATTCCATAGGAATATTGAAACACAGAATAGGTACAAGCGATAGAAGTTGTATCTTGAATCAAGAGTGATGCTACGTTTAGTCAGCTCTTTGGTGGATCCTAAACAATAATAGGCTTGATGAAATATATATAAACTATTTATGTTTGGGGAGATCTATCCTAAGCTTCCTCTTTGGTAGGCCTTTCTTCTTCCAAGTACCGTGGTCCTAATCTTTCTCTTGAGACTTTTGCATGTCTCAACTCACCTATATAATTTTATCTTTTTAAACTTTCTCTGTTAACTCCTTCTCCACTTCTACTGCTAATGCTTGCAGGTAGTTCTCACTTACTGACTGCCTCATTTAGTTACCATTAAAGTGAAATTATAATGGTATTTTTTTAAAAAACAGCTTTGCGACCAATCCTCACATTCACAATACTCACAATGTCCCATAGTCACGTGATTACCATTCAGATGCTTAGCACTATCACATGTGTTTATGAGCATTGTGGAGTCCTAGGATCAAGGTATCACCTTTCGCATGCTTTCTAATCAGTTTGAGACGGGCAATGTTAATGGAGAAAGTGGAATTGAAATCCTAAATTACGTTATGTGAGGTTTTGCTTAATAACTGGCACTTAGCAACAAAATAACTGGCACTTAGCAACAAAATTTCTGGTCCCGACTGTGGTCGTTAAGTAAGAACTACTACCTGTATTTCTTCTCCATTCTTCGTCTCTTCCACATTGCGGTCTGGATTCTGAATGATAGCTAGCAATACCTTTTGCTTTGTCTTCAGCTTTCCAGGGAAGCTGAAGCATTATTTTTTTTTCTTTTCTTATGGCTAGAAAATGCTGTCATTTTTGGGGGGAGGGGGCAGAAGGAAAAGCTCATCTACTCCCGCCAAGGGAGATTTCATTTAAATTGTATTAAAGTAAGACTCATGGATTTTACTCATTATTGGAATGTCTAATAGTAAATACTGCACTAAAGATTTCGCATATTATTCTCCGCCAGGTAATAGAACATGATTAACAAATAATCTCCTGGCAATTTAATAATTTAAATACCCCAATATGGAGATTCAACTTTATTTATTACAAACCCACTTTTAAACTTTTTCCTTTATACATTTTGAAACCGAACAAAATGACGACATTCGTTTAGGGAATAAGTGCTGTATACAGTTTTAAATATTAAATGAATCAACACTATTCCATTCATTTTTCTGGTAACACACTTAATTACAAAATTGAGATGAAAACTAGTCTGACCAAAAATATTTTTTTTGCAAAGACCAGTTTTTTCCCACCAAATGCTTATTGTTAAAGAAGTTGTCCATCAAATCTTAAAGATCATCCACAGGAAAGATATCCCTCCATATATCCATCTATAATATTATCAGGCCTTAAACACTTCAGAATATGACTGCAGATTGATCATGTATTTCCTGCACATGTAATTAGTAATAGTAGTAAAGTTGGAAGTGACCTTGGAGGTCATCTAGTCTAACCCCCTGTTCAGGCAGGAAACCCTACACCATTTCGGACAAATGGCTGCCCAGTCTCTTCTTAAAAACATCCAGTGTTGGAGCATTTACTGCTTCTGGAGGCAGGCTGTTCCAATGATTAATTATTCTCACTGTCAGGAAGTTTCTCCTTAGTTCTAGGTTGCTTCTCTCCTTGATTAGTTTCCACCCGTTGCTTCTTGTCCTGCCTTCAGGTGCTTTGGAAAATAGCTTGATTCCCTCTTCTTTATGGCAGCCCCTGAGATATTGGAATACTGCTATCATGTCCCCCCTAGTCCTTCTCTTCGTTAAACTAGACATACCCAATTCCAGCAACCGTTCCTTATATGTTTTAGCCTCCAGTCCCCTAATCATCTTTGTTGCTCTTCTCTGTACTCTTTCTAGAGTCTCAACATCTTTTTTACATCGTGGTGACCAAAACTGGATAATATCTGTGTATAAGACAATATCTGTGTATAAGACAATAATGAAGCAGCAGGAGGCCTTACATATTACATATAATCAATATAAATATATGGATAAAAAACATATGCATGGCTCTGGTATCTGATCTTAAACTTACTGCTCTACTGTACAAGAATATTTATTTTCTCTTACCCCAGAAGCATGTTAGTGCTGAAATGTTCATTTGAAGACAAAATACCAAAGCCTTCCTCAATCTGGGCACCTTCTAACTGTATGTTTTAAACTCTCCAAATGTCCTAACCTGCAGAGCCACTACTGAAAATTGTAGGAGCTGATGACCACAGAAAAGCTATAATAATATAATGAAATATATTGCCTAACATTTCCAAGGCTACTACTACTAATTAACAATACAGTATGACTAAACACTGACACACAATAAAATATTTTCTAGGTAGACTAATTATCCTAATAACTGTAATGTGAAAACATAATTTAATGTATGGCAATGAGACATTGATTGGTACAAATTAGTGCAGGTAAATACTAATGCCTTTAGTATCAATCCAATCATCTAAGCTATTGCTTAGAATACAAGATGTCATTACCAACTTACTGCACACTAATTTTATCCATGGGACATTAAGCAAGTCAAGCAAAACAAGGCAATCTAAAATGTATCATTCAGTAACTCAATATTACTGGTAGTCGCATTAGTTCTCTTCAGTGTAGCATGCAGCAAATATATTTGCAGAATTCTGTGCATTTTTAAGACCATACTGGCAATTTCCTTACAGAAAAATTAAGAACTACTTGGTAAGGGCAAAAAATGAATAGATCATTATAAATCCTTTTATATTAAATTTACCGGTCTATAGAGTGCGGTGATAAGCTCTCTGACCTCAATCCCTCTGGATGTGACTTCAGAAATGAATGCAGCTACTGTAATGTGCTTTTTGCTTTATGGAATGTGATTCAGGCTAATTCCGCAAAGAATGTGGTGAGGTGAAGGTGAGGTCATTGATGACAGAAAATAATGAACCAATAGAATCAGAGAAATAATACAATAGTAGCCCAGATTCTGTATTAACATAAGGAAATCCCAAAAGTTAAAACAGTGTTAATTACTTAACTAGAAAGAACTAAAACAGGAATATTGAGAAGATAAAGAAAAGTGAAGCATGTTATAAATTCTCAGTAAATGATTTATTCTGATTATAGTAATTATGGGGTTATCCAAAGAAGATTATGCCTAGCTAAAATGATTATGAATTTTTCCAAAGTTATTAAAAATCTATTAAGGAAAATTACACAAAGAAAACAAAAACTGTCTTTGTTTTGTTTCAGTTGTGCAGTTAATATGATATCAAATGTGGAAATGATTATTTAAATATTTAAAACTAACACCTGTGTGGTATTAGACTGTTATCAAAATATAGACTTAATTATATTCTCACATATAAAATTTGGTTTAATAGCAAAAAGACTTTAAATGTACCTTTATAATTAATTTTTTTCTGGTTAAAGAAAGAGTCAGCATATTAAATAATCAAGTAAACTAATTAATACTGATCCCAACCCTCTATAACAGTGTTTTTCAAACTTGGCAACTTTAAGATGTGTGAACTTCAATTCCCAGGATTCCCCACCTAGCATATCTATATACCTAGCACATATAAATATTCTTCCAAATGTATTGCAATTACACCTTCCAGAATTCGAAAGTCAGCACAGCCAGGCTTGCTAGGGATTCTGGAACTCACAAACTCAATATATCAGGAGGAAATCAAGCTGGACAAAAAGCTTAAAAATCAGCCACATACCGATCACTGTGAAAGCAATTTATTTCTTCCTTAAAGAAAGCAAACTCAGCCATCTCTTCTTGTTGAATTGCAAATACCTTTGCATGCATGAAAGATCAAATCCAACTGCCTTTACATTCAGCTGAGTTACTGTATTTATATTTTTTCTTTGTTACATTAAACTAAACGTGTTAAATACACAGAAAAAAATCTGTCAGAGCAACTAATGAATAATAATGTGCCATCACAAAATAACTCAATGAACCATACAGTATATTATAATTAAACAGATACTATTTCAAGACAACACATTATAAACTAGTGCTATATAGCCAATTGAAAACAGTATTTGAAATCCAAGGAACTATGAGCCACTAGTTCACTTGCTTAATCTTAGTAAAATTCAGCAAAAGCTAAGTAACATTTCTTCTGCAGTAAGCTGCACGCTATGTTAAAAACATTCAAGTTTTGAAAAATGCTGAAACAGATTTTGTGAAAAAAATTTAGTCCCATATAACCTGCAAGAATCATAAAATGTGATTTTGTTATGTTTAGAAAATCTCAGAAGCCCACTCTGTAATACTTTTAAAGAACGCAAAGCACAATTCAACAAAGATGAAATGGGTAAAGCTAAGCACCAGCAGAGGCACAAAAAACCTCAGTAAGCTTTAAGTAACTAGGCTCCCCAGATAGCACTAATTTACAGAAAGAAGCAAATCAGTATAATCACTCCATGAAGAACACTTACCACAGTAATCAAACACTCTCAGGACAGAAATGAATGAGAAACTTCCACTTACCTGCAAAAGAGAAACAATAAATCAGCTTTTGAAAAAAAAATGTTTGTCAATGAATACCAAAGGGGGGGGATTTGATTTTAGAATTATGAACTGTTTTCATAATATTCATGTTTATATATATTCATGTGGAGTGGTATATATTTCTAAGTTAAATTAGCTGTTCATATAAGAAAGTTAAAATTATGCAGAGACTACTGGGAAAAAATTAAACACATTCATAATAGTTTTTAAACACAACAGTTCAGCAGCTGTATTAATAGCTAATTAACAAAATAATAACATAGCAGTTTTTGCTATAAATCCCTTCAGCTAATTCCACCATATTTACATAAGTTGAAAGTAAGAGCACTCAGGGAAAGGATAGATAATAAAACTGGAACAGTTGGAGCAAAATATAATAGCAGATGTATTTAAACGCAAGAGTAGAGTAAAGCTCAGTCATCTTTTATAGCAAGATAAATTTGAACTGATATTTCAGACCAATAGTAATTGGTCAAGAAATGAGCATCACCTCTATCAATGCAGAAACATCTCACTACTGCTACTGATTCAACATATTTCAAGGTACTTAAATATTCTGGAAAACTTGCAGTTGATTTTGAGATTCACATAGTGTAGATACTTAGGATTATAGATATTCAGGAGCATAAAATAGCTTGTTTATATGTCCTTTAGGGCAGGGGTCCCCAACCTCCAGTCCATGGACTGGTACTGGGCCGCAGCATGCCAGCAACTGGTCCGCACAAACAAGCTAAGCCCCATCCGTGGGATGTAAGCAGCACACAAAACCACGCACTCTCCCATCTGCGGAAAAACCTTTCTCCACGGAACTGGTCCCTGGTGCCCAAAAGATTGGGCTGAGAGGGAGTGACTGGCCCAAAGTCACCCAGCTGGCTTGCATGCCTTTGGTAGAGCAAGAACTCACACTCTCCTGGTACTAAACACAGAGAGATTCAGGTTCAAGTCTTCCCTCCTCCATGGAAATCTACTGAAAATTTTGAACTAGCCAAGCTACTACACAGGGATTTTGGAGTAAGAATACAAAGGAGTTCCCCATTAAACCCATTTTGAAATGCTGGGGAAAAGCTGCGGTACAAACGTAACCTACAAAATACACTATGGGATGTGTGAGTGTGGGTGTTTGTGTGTGAGAGGAAGGAAGGAAGGAAGGAAGGAAGGAAGGAAGGAAGGAAGGAAGGAAGGAAGGAAGGAAGGAAAGAAGGAAGGAAGGAATCCATATAGTATTAAGATTCCAAAATGTATCTTATATTAAATCAATCTTGAAAGCCATTACAAAAATAGAAATACATTTTAGACAATCCAAATTAAGGCCACAATGTAGAGACGTTTATCTATCAGTGATTTATAATAACTCTATCAAGGAAGGTATCTTATATCACTTAGGGTTTCCATGAGCAGATTAAAAAGCCAAAATACTGACTATAAAACAAGCCCTACTCATATGATGCTTGGTGAGTATGTCCCCTCCTTCCTTTCATGATTTCAGCCCTGAAAAACTAAGGAACACATTTTAAAGTTTCCAATATTTGGGACTTATTAAAAAAGTACAATAGCCAGTTGCTCTGATACTAAAATCAACTTGCTGCAGCTGTGATTATGGTTGAAAAAAGTGCCAGTCTGTGCATGTGCACAAACACACGTGTGCACACAAACATTTTTCTCATTTTCTAGATAATTCGATTACTGTTAATTGATGTTTAGCTGAGACAGTTTGAAGGATATGGTAAAACACTGAATATAGGCAATTAGATTTTCTAAATAACCACTTGATTAACAGAGATTTTTCCTGTCATAGCTTGGTGACTGAACCTTATTAAGAGCTGTGGTCTGACAGCATGCATCTCCTCATATCAAGAAATTAATACAGATGTTATTATTTAACCGTATGAGCTTAAATGAAGTTTAACCTAAGTTGCTCAGCTTTCAACAATTACATTTTTGCCAAGATATTTCAGAAATGATGATATTCAGATCAGGCTTATGTGGGAGCACAACCATACAGATGGGAAATTAGGTAGCAAAATCTTTATATAATTAACTATTTAATGCCGTCCTTTTGCAGGCATTATGAAAATTATAAAAAAAAGAAATAAAAATAATAATAATACACTGAAACACCAGATCAGGAATAGGAATATGTGTGACCAATTCTATGGTAGTTTCCAGCATTCGCAGATTAGAGACAGCCATGAAATACTGGCTAATACATTTCATTGTTCCCATGGAAACATGTGGCAGGAATTCCTCTCTATAGGAGCACACTGGAAAGGTCAAATGCTGCTTTATATAGACATGCTTACTATAGTCTAGTTTTTCCAATGTTATGCATTTTAATGATAAAAGCATTCAAGGAATTAACAGAGCAGCTGGAGCTTAATATATTCATAAGATCCATGATCCCACAAAAGCTGTTCTTTGAATGCTCATCGGTGAGAAAGATGGCCAACAGGAGAAGCGATCAGTACAAGAAAATATATGTTCAGTGTGGTGTAATGTTTGGTCTATTTGGCCAGTTTGGTCTAGAAGTTAAGGCACCAGGCTATAAAGCAGAAACTGAATTCAAGTCTCTCCTTAGTCACAAAAGCCAGCTGGGTAATCTTGGGCCAGCCATTCTCTCTCAATCCAAGCCATGTCACAAGGCTGTTGTTGTAGGGAAAAAAATAAGATGAGGAAGGTGTGTTGGGTATATTCGCCACCTTATTTGTAAAAATAATAAAGTTGGAATATAAATAATGAAATAAATAAATGTCCCTGGAAACATAGGAACAAGAACTATATCATAACCTTAAAAGGTAAATGTAAGGTATCCTTCAATTCAAAACTGACTTCTGGACAATTTTCATGAAATTTTTAAAAAATGCCGTTTTCTTGGCAATAATACAAAAGCGATTTGCCACCATCTTCTCTGGGAAAGATTTTTTTTCTTTTATACTTCCAAGTCTACTCTACAGTACTGTTGTGGTCTTTCATCCAAATAAGCTTGCTTATTTTCAGAGACCCAACAAAGAAGCTGTGTATGTTCTCTTAATAATACTTGTGCAACTTTTTCATGGTTTTCTTGGGGGGAAAGGGCTACATTATGTGATCATATACTTTTCTCTTTTAAAGTAAAAGTACTAATAATTGCAAAGTTTTTATAAAATACAATTTTAAAAAACAACTCTCTCCTAGTCTGTATCCAAAATATATAGTACATAGTTTTCAAATACAGATAACTATCCTATCATAAATGTAGACAGCTTTAATTAACAGATGTGAAAAATTATTTAAAAGATTATTGAAGTTGTTTATGATTTGCAAACAATGTTCTAACTTACCAGTGTAATGTTGACTATTATACAATGATTTCCTTAAGCATATATGCTAGAATATATTTGAAGAATGGTTTTCTTTTTAATTGGATTCTCCCTGTAGTGTATTTAGAGATTTTAATAGCAATTAAAGAACATTCTAAGATATATATTACTTTTTAAAAGTGTGTACCTAACTGTAACATAAAAATAGATGTTTTTAATCCTTTATTTTGAAATTCAGCTTGAAATTTGCAGAATGCAATTCTGTTTCTTCTCTTCACTATGAAAGAGGGAAGAAGCTGAATTTTAAAATGTCACTGTATGCTTCTCATGCTCAGAGTTTCAGTGGTTAAATCCCTTAACAGAGCTGCGTTAGTGGTTTCAAACTGATGTAGTTAACTACTTTTCCATAGGGAGCTTTTAAGCATGAAATTACTGGATCTCAGTGGGCACACTGTAGAAGGAATTTCCTACTCATAAAGCAAGTCCACTCGCCTTTGTTCCCTGTCACTCAGATAATTATCAGTGCTTTGGAAAGCTATGTCTTTTCTCACCCAGCTGTACTCTGAAGCCTAGTACTGTCCTTTACTAGCCATTTTTAATGCTGATTTTTCTCCATTTTGTCTAGGATAGTCATTAAACAACAAAATAATTGATAGTGGTCTGCTTATATTTATTTTTTTCCCCACCCAATGGCCTGAAAATTGTATTTTAATTAAATTGTATTTTAATCCTGAATTAGGATTAGGAAGTATCAGTATCAATACATTCCTAATGTTAATAGGCAATTTTTAAAATTAAATCACTATTTTGTTTCATGTATTCTTACTTATTCATAATTTCAAGTAAAAAAGGATGACTCTAATATTAGTTCAAACTCACTTTTTAAAAAAAAAAAAAGAAAGAAAGAAAAACCTTTTTACATGCCAGAGGAAATCTATCATGTAGCAAAGCAAACTGCTATGAAGAAGATTCCAGGATAGTTCCTAATATATTACTTAAAATTAAAATATAATCAGAGAGGAACATGCAAGATATTTCCTGTCATATTTTCTGAAGAGTCTTGCTTTGGCAAGCCAAGAAGAACAGGAAGTCCTGAAGTGGGGCATCATCCACCATTCAGCATTGTTTGTTGGAACCCCTATTTATATTTCCACATGAAAGAAGCTAGGCCACAGCAGTACAAGGGCATATTCATGGTTTTTATCAGGCTATTAAAATAATTACAAAATTATTACTCATTTTTCCTTAACTACTTAATTTCTGCTCAAGGGTAGCTAGGGGATTTATAGATCACACAGTGTGATTCTGAGCAAAGTATTGTAGTTTTTCATTGTTCATCTTTAATCTACCCAATGTATGGCAAGTATCTTTTTTTTTTTTTTGTATTTTCATCCCTGCCATCTTGAAGACAGCTTGCACCACAGGTAGTTTTAAAACAGGCTCTGGCTTTATGAAGGCTATCACACCAATTCTCCTTCCTGAACTGACATAGCAGCGTTTCTTGGTGGATGTGTGCCAGTACCCCCGCTGTCTTAAAGTGCCTGGCTAATTCTCTTGGCTGAGGCACACAGAAAGTGTCTTTAAGGCTAACAGCAGGTCTGACACAGGTGTACATGCCTTGCTATTAACTCTTTTAATACTATGAACCTTAGGATGCTGTTTTAAAAGGACACGGCATTTTGCAACCCAACCAACTACAAAACAGCAATTGCGTGAATCACCTTAACTATTAGCTTTCTGTGCACACAGCTGGAAAAATATCACTTCATAACAAATGTCAGAGGGGCATGTGGGTTCGTCTGTTGCCCTAAAATTAAGAAAACCAAGGAAAGTTTTGTGGTACTTAAAGATTATATATTATGGCACTTTTTTGTGGCACAAACTTTCATGGACTTCAGTCTTTTTTCCCCCCTTAGGGCACACTAAACTGCTTTGATTGTTGATTACAAACATCTGTTTTAAAACTCAGCAGTGTTTCTAAAATTTTCTACCATGCAGTATGGTTGCTTAGACTTATGACTTGAAAAATAAATAATGTAAATCTTTTAAACATTTAATAGTTTTAAACAATGTGAATGGATGATATATCCTTAGATTTGTCATTTGGTTAATGTGTCGGAAAGCTGAAAAAAAATTTTTGACATGGAATACAAAAGTATTTGCACTGAAATACTTCCATTAATAATCTCTGAATATAGTTGTGTAAGCCTAGCACTGCTGATATAACCTAGTTGGGTAATGAAATGTCTGCAAGAAAACAACCAAGCTGAGGAAACACTAAAAACCCCGCAGTTCAAGCCTGATCTACAAATATTTTCTTCTATTGAAGTGCATTCATTTGGACTCTCTATTGTTGGGAAATATAATTTGATTGATATTTTTTATCCAGTTGATACTAATGGAAGAATAATAATTTCAAGTTCTCAAGCAAACTTTTCACTGAAATCTATTTTTAAGTAAAAATAGGTTGGTTTTCAATAATAAAGAACATAACTCTCCAAATTCCCTCATTGGAACTTTAAATTAGTAAAGAAAATTATTACTATTTATGCATTAATGATCAAAATATACTATACTAAACCTTATCCTTGATTGATAAATTAGTGCACTAATTTCAGCAAAGCATTACAATATAGTACTATCCACTCTAAGCATATCTAAATGAAATGATACATAATACATACTGAGTATTTTCTTTGCCAAATAACTTAAAATGTTATTTGTATACAATATTGCTCAGCACATTTATATAATAGCAAATTTAGCTAGACATCTGTCAATTACAGAAGACTATCCCTGTTTTTTTTTTTACTTTGTTTACTATAAAAGGACATAGTCATGAACCATATCAACTTTAGAATTATTCGATAAATATTATTCATCTCAATTTTTATTATGATTTTCCAGACTTGATGGAAATGTATAATAATTGGAATAAAGCATTTCTTTGCATCTATTTTATAGAAATTATTGCAGGTAGATGGCTGAAGAAAGACATAATGCTTTCTAAGAACCCAAGACTTAGCTGGGCTGGAAAATGTCATGAACATGACTCTATTACAAGGATGCACTTACATGGTGACATTGATTTTATCATTCTTCTCCGTTGCCAATTATCCTTTCTGGCAGGGATGTACCATAGTTGTGTCTAAGTTCGTGGTGGTATTAACAAAATCTAGCCTTTCTTCAAGCCAATGTCAGCTAGTATTTGTTGATTGCTGAAAGGATACTGGCAATCAACGATAATAAAAGAGAACTCTCTAAGAAGACAGAGAATAGGAAACTAATTGACATGCTTTTCCCCCTCTGCCTTTCTTGAGTTAAGACTGGATTATACCAAAAATGACGAAATGGAAAACAGAGAAACATTTTGGCAGCTTGAGCTATATTTCTAAGTGCTGATGATCCACAATTTATTCTTCTTATAATAAATGGGCTGATATATTAACTTAAAGGGAAAGAATCACAAAACACAATCTTAGAAATATGAAACTTCATGGCTAAGGCACTTGACCAAACATAGCTACAGATAAGAAATTGTAATGATGCCATTCATTCATTTCGCTCTGTCTTGTGTTCCTACATCATGTAAAAACTGATAGCATTTGTTAAATTAATTCTATATTTACCACATGTAACATTTGTTCTAATCTTGGCTCCTTTGATTTATTGTACTTTTTTATTTGGGATTCAATGCATGTTGATCAAATAATGCAGAAATAATATTAATATGCATTTTGATTTATTTTAGCTTAAATAACTAATAATAAAATTATTGTTGCTTGTCAGTTTCTTTACTAAAATTATATAGCAACATTTTTCACAATTCAATGTTATTTGCAATCAGTTATAACAATTACACTTATAACTGATTTAACTTGTTCAACTTAAAATTATGATAAATTCCAGACACGAGTTACTAGGTTTTTCAGCCCCATTAACAAGTTGTAGGGATTGCAACGGGGAGGGGTGTGTGGAAAGATGTTATATAGCAGGGCTTTTCAACCAGTGGTACGAGTACCACCTGTTGTACATTGGCACCTGGCAAGTGGTATGCGACCATCCTAGAAAAGTGGTAGCGGAGGAGGGGAATGAGCTGAACCGGTGGCAGCACCGCACAAGCCTGAGCGAGAGATGTCTGGAGCTGCAGAGCTGTCAGGGCTCAGTGGAAGCACCAGGGCCCAGAAGAAGCGCCAATCAGCTGGAATGTTGCAGCCTCTCCAAAGTCTTGTGATTTACATTCAGATGCTTGGCAACTGATTCATATTTATGATGGTCACAGTGTCCCACGGTCATGCGAAGTGACCAAAACCTGCTGCAACCACCCAGCAGATGGGGGGAATAAAAACCAAACACCCCCCCATCCCCGCTGCCAATCCTCAACAGAAATGCTCACAACAATGAAAACCTTGGACAGGAGGAAGAGTGCCGCTGGCCGGGCAAGCAGGTGTCTTGCTCGGCTGTGGCTTGGAGGGCACTTTTTTCAGTGTCACTAAGTGAACTGTTGTAAGTTGAGGACTACCTATACTTCCTCACTTTTTTTCCTTTTTGGGGGGGGTCAAGTTTTTGACACCTTGCTAGGCAACTGGTGGTACTCAGATGTTGCCATATCCTAAAAGTGGTACAATGGGTGAAAAGGTTGAAAAGCCCTGCTATATAGGACAAAAGGGAAAGTCCTCGGTATCAGCAAGAAAGAACAGAGTGAAGGTTTGGAATAGCCAGATAAATGGTAAGCAAAAGGTCAGATTTTGAGAAGTCAGAATATTTGGAGATGAAGAGGTCAGAGGCTACCCTCTGTGGACTTCAAAAACTAACATACTGTATGACAGGCCTAGCGGATTCAAGACAGTTGGCGATGGGATAAGGTCCTTAGGATTTTGCTGACATGCATCATAGGAACTCTTAATAGCTTGGTAGTTTGTATAGGTAGGTCTTTCTATGCATAGATACGTTCTTCTATATATTGATAAAACATATGTTGATATATGGTGTGTTTAGCTCAGGACTGTTTTATGTTGTTGCATTTTATTAATGTAGAAATGCAAAATTGGCAGCATAGAAATGGAAAAGTACATATGAACTAAAAGTTACAACAAACTGCACCTGTACAAAGCCGAATAATAACCAGTTCCTATGTTTTGCAAACCAAGTTACTTCTCAGCAAACAACTGATTCCCTTTTCAGTTTTTTTTTTCCAGGTATAAGATTTGCACATATTTCTTACTTTGCCATGTGGAATAATTTGCCTCAAATGGTCTCAGCTTTGAAAGTCAGCTTTCAAAAACAAGCATCTTTGCTATTCAGCTTTTTGGAGATTTGCACATGGAAGGTGTTTTTAAACAAATGACCATATGTTAAAACTTATATGAGAAACAGATTGTGCGCAGCTTTTTCCACTACCAAAATAAATGTATAAATTTACTAGGATGACAGCATTTTCATGCACTTCTAGCTAAGGTGGTCATTTATCATACAAAAAAGATATATTGTGGTCTCACCCTAATAAAAAATGGTATTTTAGTTAAAATTAGATTTCTATAATTTTTTTCATATAAAGCTTCCCCTCCCAGTTCTGTTGCTTCTATGATAAGCTGCATGTGTTCTGCAAATAATATGAAAATAAACATAAAATAAAATGTTGTAGTTCGTTTATTTAAAACTACAGCTCTCCATTTGTAAACTACTTTATTTGGGAAAAGGGGGAATAGACATTGATCAATTCATCAGAAAACATTGTTGTTGTTTTGTATATTTAAAAAACAATAAAAAGACATTAAGCTCTCAAAATACTTTGGTATGGTCAATGAATGCACAATAAATCATTGCAAATTCTTATTTTTTTAATTTCTCCTCCAATTGGTTATATACTATTTAAGATTAAAAATAAATGACTGAAAATAAAACACTGAATGAACCTAAAAATAAATCTGGGGAATGAAGATGGATGATGACCTCACTTACTGCTCTATTTGTTTGTTTGCATATTGGATGTTTTCTTGATTATAGTGACTTTGAGATTTAACAGTAGGGGGCTAATGGAAATGTTGTATGTTGCCATGGCTGATGAAATCAATGGGGGAAGAAAAAAATGTGTTTACCCTTGAAGATGTCACATAAACCAGCTGGAGGTTCCTAGTTCCCCAGTCCAAGCCTTGTAGGTTCCTTGAGGAATTCATCTGCATCATTATGCATTTTTCACACCTATAAATCTATTAATTATGATTAGTTGTATTGATCTTACGGCAGATTTATAATTTCTGTAATAATTTAAAGAATACTTTCCTTAGAAAACATAGAGAAAATGAACTATACACGTTATTCAATTCAATTTTTATTTCAAGTCTATTATTCATTACAACAAACCTCATTGGTATATTTTATGAAAAACATTCTTTGTGCCATCCATCCTAATTCCAGGGTTATGCCTAAACTAAAGACAGATACAGTATGAAATACATTTGCTTTGGAAATGAAAGTGTTAACAGAGAGGGAGGAAAAATATATTGTATTTTTTTAAAAAAAGTTGAAATCCCAAATGCAAATCCAAAAACATGAAAGAATTTTATGCGCCTAAATTGCATTCTGTATTTCATTGTCAATAGACACTTGTGTGCTCCAGTGCATAATCAAGTGTTTCTATAACTTTATCTAGAGTAGACAATTATCTATTCTTTAGTAGGAGGATTGCGAAAAAGAAAATGCATTCTGTTCTTTGGCTTTTGGAATTCCAGGACATCCTACCTTTCTCTCCTTAGATCTTCGAAAAGTAGAATATCTCATGACTCATTGTCCTCAAACCTGTTCTTTAGACCAGGGCTTTTCAATCTTTTCACCAATTGTACCACTTTTAGGATATGGCAATATCCGAGTACCACCAGTCACCTAGCAAGGTGTCAAAAACTTGATGACCCCCCCCCAAAAAAGGAACAAAGTGATAAAGTACAGGCAGTCCTTGACTTACAATAGTTCGCTTAGTGACCATTCAAAGTTACAATGGCACTGAAAAATGTGACTTATGACCATTTTCACACTTATGACCATTGCAGTATCCCCAGGGTCACGTGATTTACATTTGAATGCTTGGCAACTGATTCATATTTCTGATGGTAACAGTTTCCCAGGGTCATGTGATCCCCTTTTGCAACCTTTTGACAAGCAAAGTCAATGGCTGGAGGGCATTTGTGGAGGGGACTGTGAGGGGGATCCAGGGGTCTCCAGTGGAGGGGGGGTGGGACTGGGGTGGGCACCAGGGCATGGTCCACCAGAGGACCATGACTCCCAGAGGGTGGCACGGGCTGCCCAGAGCCCTGGAAAGCAGAGGGCAAACACCTAGCCCAGCCCTTGAGCTCCCGGGGCACCCTGCAACTCAACTAAGTCCAGCCCCACTTTCCTGAGGGGGGCCTGCCTGTGCTCACTTCCTCCTCAAGGCTGCTGCTGCTGTGCTCACTTTCCTTGGCCAGGTTGCTCATGGTGAGTGCAGGAGGGCAAAGTGCTTGGGTCAGTGGGAGGCCCATTTCTCTCCATGTGAGGAGACCCAGCTTTGTAACCAAAGCATTTTTCGCAATAGGATGGGAGACCACCAGATTAGGCCAGGAGGATGGGGCAAGGAGATGGCAAAAGGGCAGCAGGAGATGGCCAAGTGCTAAGGTAGGACTTCCCTCTAAGCCTCCCTTTCTCTCATTATAATCTCCTTCCTTCCTTCTTCCCTTTTCTTTTTTTTCCTTTCATCTTTATTCTCCTTTCTTCTTCCTTCCCGTCTTTCCTTCTTTTTTTGTCTTTCCTTTTTCCCTTTCTCCTTTCCTGTCCCTTCTTGGATGCTCAAATGCAAAAGGGGAAACATTTCTTGATGCCTCCTTACCTTGTGATCAAATGCCACTTTTGCTAATAGTTTATGGCCACTTAAAAGATTGAGAAAAACCAGGCTCAGTTTATCCCGTGCTTGCATTTAGTGGGGATGTCCACAGATAACAGTACAGCAAAACTGTTAAAATTGTGGCTGTGATAGTTGATCAGAGCTCCTCCATTTTTTATCTCCATTTTTAGCATTTAGGAACATTTAGTTGCTTTTCTATAAATGCATAATCCTTAAAAGGGCTCTCTTGTAGGGACAATGCCTTGGTCTAATTCAGACTGGAAATATAGCAAAGGAAAATATTTTCCCCCAAGATTCAAGAATACCAATGTTGACTTGGATTGCCAACAAAGTCCTGTCTGTGACAAAACAGAACACAAAATTGCTTTCTCCTTTGAACTGGGGCATTTCCAATCAAGTTGCCTCTCCTTCCTTCCTTCCTTCCTTCCTTCCTTCCTTCCTTCCTTCCTTCATTTCCTCCCCTGCTTTTTTTTTTTTTTTTGAAGCTGCCAGAGGCTCCAGGCAGAAGTGGCAACAGGCAGGTAGCAGTGGATAGAGGCTTCCCATTTTGACCCCTCCCCCGTGTTGTTGCCTCTGCGTGGCTCAGCTCACCTCTCCCAAACCCATGCATGTGTGTGTGTGGGTGTGTGCACATGCAGGGGGTCTCACCCCTTGCAGCCCTGCGCCCTCAACAGAGACTTTCTGCGATGGCAGGCTGCAAACTAATGAAAGCTGTTTTTTTGGAATACTTGTTTCTTTTTCTCACCGTGCCGCCAATTGCATCGCGCCCTGCCCCCCTCAGCTCCCGCTCCCAGGCCCGTGGAAGGGTACAAGAAGCTCCCATTGCAGCATCTCTTATCTCTCCCATTCTTTTCCTCCACAATGTCACAGCATGGGGCTGCAAGGAGCGAGACCCCCCATGTGTGCACCACACACACGCACACACACACACACACACACACACACAAACACACCCATGCACGGGTCTGAGAAAGGTGAGCTGAGAACCATGCAGAAGTCCTCAGGCACAGAGGCAATGACGAGGGGGAGAGGTCAAAATGGGAATCCTCTTGCCTGGAGCCTCGGGCAGCTTAAAAAAAGAACCTGTGAAGCACTCAGAGCGTGGCCCCCAGGGACGCCAGGCCCCCTTGCTCACTGCTGCCTCCTGCGCATGCACCCAGGGGGCAGGGCATGGGCAGTGAGGCAGCTCATCACTGGTTCCAGGGCTGCTTCGTGGATCTAAGGCTGAGTGCATTCTGGCTTTGATGGTAGCTACGAGGTTGTAAATCAGTACCCGGTCGGGCTGGATTTGCCTCTTTTCTTTCTGAGAGGTCAGCAGGGACACTGGGCACTCGCCATCTGCTGTGCACTGCTTTAAACCACTTAAGACAATTATTAGGATTGGTTCATCAGTTTTATTAATTAATTATGTGCCCATTAGTTTTGATTCTTAATGATTCTTAATGTTCCCATCCTGGTCTTCCAGATCTTCCAATGGTTCAACCATCACCATTCTACCATCTGTCCATAAAGTCCATATACCTTGCTGCTGATCATCCTCTTGTAAGTATTATGTATTCATTAAATTCATACACCTGCCAACTCCAAACAACTCTGGATGGATCACAAGGTAAAAGTATGGTCTTCTCTGGTCCTTCAGGAAATCCTTTGCCTATTAATTTACATTCACAAAAATGAAACAAGGTTGTATATTGACACTTCTTCCCTTTAATGTTTACATTAACTCACTGGCCTAATTTTTGAGAATTCTACTTTTGTTCTTTTATGCATTAAGAATGTAGTAGTTTTTTCCATTAAAGAAGTTGGTTTGCTGTTGTCCACTATTGCAAGGAGAAATTAGTCACTGATTCTAAGAGAACTTCAGTAGACCTATTTTCCAAAGGATTCATTAGTCACTGCCCTTCCTGGAAAACTAAAAGGTAATCTGTTCATAGTTTTATGAACATTTTGCTTCAGAATGATAAAAGAATTATGAAATAAGCAATTGTATGGAATATGGTTTTTTTTAAAGTTACTTTATATATATTTGTAAGAAATGAATCTCTGACTTATCCAGCCACTCTATGGAAAGATATTCTCTATTTTAAATTAAAGTTTAAAAAATCAAAAATCTAACTAGCAATAAATGTTGGTGTATGGAACACATTTGTTAAACTCAAATAAAATAGCAGTGATTATGTCTGTGAATTGCTTTATCTATTTTTATATGGACAGTTTTTTATTGTCCTTATGTCAGCGTCTACCATGCCTTTGTGTTGGATTATAACTTCCACTAGTCATGCAGGCTAAGAATTTAAATTCAGCACCTCTGAAGGACACCAAGTTGGGAAAAACTGATTTGCATTCTGCTAATGAGGAACATGTGGCTAAGAGACAGCAAAACCAATACAACCAGAGAATTTCTCGGTTAATTGAACCTGTGAAGTTAATAATTTCCAAACATTCTGCATAAAATGGTTAGGTAACAGATGTTGCTGAATTATAATCCTTAGTATTTCTAAAAAGCCAACATGAAAGATGCTGGACAATGTAGTTAGCAAAATCAAAAGATTAAAACAAAAAACTCTCTACAGGTTGCCTATCCTGATCTAAAATCAAGCTATAATTAGTGTTAGAGTTAAGAGAGACATAACTGTATGGGAAGGTTAAGATAAATCCCTGAGTATCTAGCCTTTGTACATGAGTGGCTTTCTTTATATTTATAAATGGTCTCAGTGGTGCTGAATTTTCAGGAACTGTTGGAGACTAGTGACAACAGTAGCATGAAGGTGAACTTGATGGACAGATTAGGAGATAAGTTCTGGTTCAACTCATATCCTTGATATTTCCTCAGCTTACAGAAAAATTATAATGAGTTCCACAGAGGCACTGCTAACACAAACAATGCAGCTTTTCATTTTTTTGCTGGCTTTCTCATCTCAGAACCAATTTTAGCATTTATATTGTTACTTATGGTAATGTAACTACAACTATTTTTGGTAGTATATTTTCAGATAACTTGCAAAAATATCTATCATACACCAACTAAGGAGCATACTTTGTGTTTGATAATATAAAAGTATTCTGATTCACTGGTAGTGAAATATATATAAATCTAAAAACATCTATAGGTAGCAACTGCAAAGTAGCAAAAAAAATTATTATTCAATTGCTGCATTCAGTTTTGGTCACCATGATGTAAAAAAGATGTTGAGACTCTAGAACAGTGGTTCTCAACCTTTTTAATGCCGCGACCCCCAACCGGTCGTAAGTCGAGGACTATTCAACCGATCGTAAGTCGAGGACTACTCAACTGGTGCAGCACCATTTGCAGAATGGGACTTTTGGCGGACTCAGCAGGGCAGAGACAGCCTGGACAATTCCTATGCTTTTGAAAGCCAATAGAATTAGACTCTATTCAAGAGAGTCTATTCTATTGGCTTTCAAAAGCCAATAGAATAAAAGAGAGTAGCCCAGCTAAGGAAAAGGAGGGGGAAAAATGGCGGACTGCATTGTTTGGTGACCCCCGTGAAATGGTTGTTCGACCCCAAATGGGGTCCCAACCCACAGGTTGAGAACCACTGCTCTAGAAAGAATACCAAGAAGAGTAACAAAGACGATCAGGGAACTGGAGGCCAAAACATATAAGGAACGGTTGCTGGAATTGAGTATGTCTAGTTTAAGGAGGATGAGGGATGACATGATAGCAGTGTTCCAATATCTCAGGGGTTGCCACAAAGAAGAGGAAGTCAAGCTATTCTCCAAAAGCACCTGAGGCCAGGACAAGAAGCAATGGATGGAAAATAATCAAGGAGAGTAGCAACTAGAATTAAGGAGAAACTTCCTGACAGTTAGAACAATTAATTAGTGGAATAACCTGCCTTCAGAAGTTGTGAATGATCCAACACTGGAAGTTTTTAAGAAGAGACTGGATAGCCATTTGTCTGAAATGTTATAGAGTTTTTTTCCTGAGCAAGGGATTGGACTAGATGACCTCCAAGGTCCCTTCCAACTCTATTATTATAATTATTAATTTTGCAATTCTATATTATTTCAAGGCCTGCTTCTGAATGACCATTCAAGCATCATTTAGTAAATAGCTCATTTAATGACAGTTTTGCAATTATGACAGTGATAAAAAATAACGTTGCAACCAACTCTTACATTTACAGCCTTCATGGTTCTGTCAAGTAAAGGAAATTGAAGCAAAATCATAAGTAGAGTTGCGATTTCACTTAGTGAACACTTCACTTAACAATCAAGTTGCTGGTCCCAACTGTGATCGTCAAACAAGGATTATCGGTACTGCATGTAGCTCTCTTTATGCTAACACACAAGCGGTTAATTCCCACAGATTCATGTAGTTACATCCAACCTGCCTTATGGAATATATTTACATAGCACAGAGCAGCAACACGCAGTAAAAGAAATGGAAAAACAGACCTGGTGCAGCAATCCCAAATCTTAATGTTCTGTATAGAGCAGAGGTCCCCAGCCCACATGCCAGAAACCGGGCCACACAAACAAGTGAAGCCCCATCCATGGGATGCAGGCAACACACAAAAGCACGCCTCCTCCAGTTCTGGAATAATCTCTCCCTACAGAACCGGTCCCTGATGCCTATATGATTGGGGGCCTCTGGCATAGAGAATAATTGATAAATGAATTAAATAATTGTAAGAAAACAGCGGGCAATCCTTTTGGCCTATAGTTTATTTCTTCTGATTATTTTGACCTCATTGAACCACAGTGGAATTCTAGTCACATGTTGATATGGGCAGGAGATAGCAAGGTGGATTTCTCATTATTTTAAAAAGAAATAGTATTTTCAAGACTTAAACAGGTGGTTTAAATCTTACAAAAATTAGCATACTATTTAACGTTTTTTAAGAACCTACCCAGAAACAGGCAAAGTTGCCACAGAATTTTCATAAGGCATTTTGAAGATGCTCTAAGTAGTTGGTGGCGATCTCACGATGGCACTTAGCTGGGAAAGAGGTCTGAGTTTCTCATTCATCCCAATGTAATCTGTAAAGCAGGAAAAATTCCTAGCACCAGATCGATCATTCATTCATTCATTAAGTCAGTCAGTCAGTCACTCATTCATACATTCATTCTTTATTTCTTTATTTAACGTATATGCCTCCCATCTCATTTAGAACCGTTTCTTGCAACTTTCAATCAATAAAACACTAATGTAAATCATTAAAGCAATAAATAGTAACATTACATTTGGTTTAAAATTGATTAAGATGGGGAGAAAAGGAGCAAGATGCACATAGGAAAGTGGTGGAGCCTTAGTCCAATTAAGAGATTAATCTAAACAAGAATTGGAAACAAAATAATCACTATGACATTTTTATCATTTAAGTCCATGGAATGGATTTTCAAATTTTATTTTTAATTTATTTGGTATATGCCTCTCCTACTGTTACTAAAAATGGCATACACAGCCCTTCCAATTTTCTCCAGAACATCATCCCTGTGATATGGATTGGGTTAAGAGAGAGCAACTGGCCCAAAGTCACCCAATGTTAAGTCCCAAGAACCAAGAATGATACATTGAGTTACTTTTAGTTTCCTTTATTGTTCTTCACTTATGGACAGAATTTTGCCAGACTAAAGCAACTATTTGCATAACTACAGATAAACTCTGGGGAAAGCTAGGAAGGAGACATTTTAACCCTTTTTTTTTGCCAACCAAACTTTCTAAGCTTTGCTGCCTCTTTGCCCTTTGGAAAATAGACCCTCCTTCCTTGGAATCCAGACTACATTTCACCACACCTAGGAGCACAAATCTTTTGAAAAATGTGATATACAAAACCACGCTACTGAAATTAATGAACTCCTAGAGAACCCTGTTTTAAGCTGGAGCATTTTCACCTTCTACTAGTGTAATCTTACTAACAAAAAGTTCCCTTTCTGTTATTGCTGTTACAGTGTCTTTCAAAACAGCTACTGGTCTGCTTAGTGACTGTAAGGAATGGAACAGACTATATTAGGTTTGGGAAAAGGGAATACTCGGTTTTGACAAACTAAGCAGACCTTGTAAAATGGAGGTCAATAAACCAGACAGCCCAAAGCTGTGACACAGTCACAAAAGAGGTCACGCAGAGAGTCTATGGCTCAGAGACCAGGGAGGGAAACCAAAGGAGGATGCTACATATTCATTAGTGCTTGCTAGGAAAGCTGATGGAGATTCAAGACAGCAGGCAAAAGAGTTCGTTCTCTCTTCTGCTGAAACACAGATTATAGTTTGCAAAATTTATGAACATTTGAATAATGCCCTTTATATTTTAAATAGCATATTTGAAGAATTTACCTAGCTATTTGCTGCTACTCAGCACTGATGATCAAAGTATCTTTGAATGGGCTCTAAATATTTGCATTAAAGAGTAGACAAAAAACCTCCCATTATTGTATCTAATATCAGAAAATGTGTGAACTCTGAAAGCACTTGACTGCCTTCTTTTCAGTTCAGCTGCAATGCTCTCAATGTATTTATCCCCATTATTTGTCGCCTCAACTTTGCTGATCAATAACAAGTGATGCCCATATTTCTAACAAGGCTTTCTACCATTCAAAATCCTTGACAGCTGAAATTACTGTCATTTTGAAGCATTTGCAAGTGAATCAACATAATATGTGGAGTAAATAAGCACCAGCAACTTTTCCCCCAGATCAACATAATTTCTCAAAAGAGGCTTTTACAAGGACTTTATAGTTTAAAAAAAAAACAACCAAAAAAAAATAGTGTTGCTTGATTACATTCTAATGTTAACACTGGAGTTAGAACATTTAAGATTATTTTCCAGGAATTAAACATAGGCAAACTGTCCTTATCATATTACATTCATTCATTAGCTGCTAAATGCAAGAACATCTGTATCACACCCAAACTATTGCTTTGTTTATAGCCACTATTCCTAACTCTCATTATCTCCCATTCTCTATTGTTCCTTTCTGCCTCCTAGATTCTCTCTTTTCGTCCCAACAACTATCTGGTTACCTAATAGTCTTTAGACAGAATTATATATTCCATGCCTCTGATATAACTCACAGTCCACCAAAACTTATATTGTAATAAATGTGTTAGCCTTTAAGGTACCACAAGGCTCTTTATTGTGTGCTGCTGCTTGATTTTATTGCTGCTATTTATTCCACAACGGAGGTTATTCAAGTAAATGCTGATGTGTTACTTTATGGATTTTTTGCACTGCAATGTCTCAGAAGGGCCATGTTCTAAAAGATGGGCTAGAAATCTTTTAAATTAATGAAGTGCCCTTAAGGTTTCCAATTGGTCTCACATACAATCTTTACATGGGGCAGCAAGGCTTTTTTATTAATTCCAATCTGCAGACTGAGGAAGAAATGGAGCCCATGACAAAAATAGACTTTGAACAGGGGTTCACCTGAACTGCTACATACTCTTCTAGCTGTGGATTTTTTGGTGCCCTCTGAGCTTGGTTGTTTTCTTGCAGGCGTTTCATTACCAAACTAAGTAACATGAATGGATGGATGGATGGATGGATAGATAGATAGATAGATAGATAGATAGATAGATAGATAGATAGATAGATAGATAGATAGATAAGCTTTATTGTCATTTTTTACTATGGGCACAACAGCACACATTAAAAATGAAATTTAGCCGCTTGCTCTCAAAGTGTACACATACATAACACACATTTAAACATACCATATATAACATATGTATAGACCTACACTCTTACATATAAGTAACATATAAGTATTAATCACTGTCCATCTTGAATATATAACGGAAGGAGGAAGCTTTAGAATTCACAAGGTTAATACTGTATGGAACAAAACTGTGACTAAATCTGGATGTTCTGCTTCGGATACCATGAAGCCTCCTTCCAGAAGGTAACAAGGAAAACAGGTCATGAAGAGGATGTGTAGTGTCCCAGACAATTTTATGGACCCTGCTCAAGCAACACTTATGTGCTATGTCCTGGATGGGAGGGAGGGAATTGTCAATAATCTTTTCAGCCATCCTCACCACTCTTTGCACCGTCTTCCTGTCTGAAGCAGTGATGCTTCTAAACCAGACTGTAATGCAATAAGACAGGATGCTCTCGATCGTCCCTCTGTAGAAAGTGGTAAGGATAGGGGAAGGAAGATGTGCTTTTCTCATGTGATGCAGAAAATGCAGGCATTGCTGTGCCCACTTCACCAATGTTTCACTGTTGAGCAACCAAGCCAGCCTACTCGTTAACTGCACACCCAGGAATTTGATGCGTAACCATCTCCACAGGTGAATCATTAATAATAATAATAATAGTAAAGTTGGAAGGGACCTTGGAGGTCATCTAGTCCAACCCCCTGCTCGGGCAGGAAACCCTACACCATTTCGGACAAATGGCTGTCCAGTCTCTTCTTAAAAACTTCCAGTGTTGGAGCATTTACTGCTTCTGGAGGCAAGCTGTTCCACTGATTAATTGTTCTCACTGTCAGGAAGTTTCTCCTTAGTTCTAGGTTGCTTCTCTCCTTGATTAGTTTCCACCCGTTGCTTCTTGTCCTGCCTTCAGGTGCTTTGGAAAATAGCTTAATTCCCTCTTCTTTATGGCAGCCCCTGAGATATTGGAATACTGCTATCATGTCCCCCCTTGTCCTTCTCTTCGTTAAACTAGACATACCCAATTCTCGCAATTCCTTATATGTTTTAGCCTCCAGTCCCCTAATCATCTTTGTTGCTCTTCTCTGTACTCTTTCTAGAGTCTCAACATCTTTTTTACATCGTGGTGACCAAAACTGGATGCAGTATTCCAAGTGTGGCCTTACCAAGGCATTGAAGAGTGGTATTAATACTTCGCGTGATCTTGATTCTATCCCTCTGTTAATGCAGCCTAGTACTGTGTTGGCCTTTTTGGCAGCTGCCGCACACTGCTGGCTCATATTTAACTGATTGTCTACTAGGACTCCGAGGTCCCTCTCACAGTTACTACTATTGAGCATGGTGCCACCTATGCTGTACTTGTGCATTTGGTTTTTCTTGCCTAAATGTAGAACCTTGCTTTTTTCACCATTAATACACAGAGAAGTGTGGCTGTGCCTGCCTTTTCTGAAATTGACAATGATCTCTTTGGTTTTTCCAGTATTTAAAACTAGGCTGTTTTCCTTACACTAGTTCACCAAACCCTCACCCTCTTTGCGGTAAGCACCCTTATTGTCATCATGAATAAGGCCCACTACTATAGTATCATCTGCAAACTTCGCAATATGGTTGGTGGCAAACCTAGCACAACAGTCATGGGTCAACAGGGTGAACAGCAGCGGACTTAGGATGCAGCCCTGAGGAAAACCTGTACTCAAGAAAATGATGTTAGAAATATTTGTTTCAGCTCACAAATGTTGTGGCCTGTTAGTAAGAAAATCAAAAATCCAGTTGCACAAAGGAGTGTTTAAGCCTAAAAGGCCCAGTTTGTCTACTAGATGCTAGGGAATGATTGTGTTAAATGCCCAACCGAAGTTGACAAACAACAAACGCACATGAGTATTTCTTTCCTCTAAGTGCCTCAAGCTCAGATGGAGAACAGAAGAAATAGCATCTTCCGTAGAACAATTTGGTCAGTAAGCAAACTGAAGTGGGTCAAATGCTGGTGAACGGCTAGATACAATAATGTCCTTTATCAGCTTCTCAAAGCATTTCATAATGATGGATATCAGTGAACTGGACGGTAATCATTGAGGCCTGTAATTGTGGACTTTTTTGGCATTGGCAAAATGATGGCCGTCTTAAAACATGATGGGACCACTGCCTGCTGCAATGAGGGATTGAAAATATCTGTGAGAACACAAGCCAGCTTATCTGAGCATTCCCTAAGAACATGCCCAGGGATATTATCTGGGCCTGCTGTTTCCGAATGTTAACTTTCCGCAGTGTTTTCTGGACAGAGGTGACATCAAAGCTAAGCAACTGCTCATCAGGATGGGGCACAGCTTTCCTAGCAGGAATGCTATTTGATGCCTCAAATCTTCCCAAAAATGTATTCAGCTTGTTTAGGAAGTCTGTGTCATCCTTGCATCTTGATGGACCCAACTTATAATCATCCACGCACCAAGGAACCCACAATTCAACTTGAGCTACAAATCATCTTCTGTCAATACTCTTCTAACTTTTGTATTTTCCAACAGGCGACAAGATTATTCTTTATAACATCTGAAATCAACCAGTATTCTTAAAGAAAAGGAGTGCCGATTTTATCAATATAGGTAAGAGAATGTATGCCAATACTAGAAATATAAAGACTATAGTTCTAAACACCATTTCCTCCAAGCAGGCATGCCCAGAGTTATGTATTAAATGTGATCACACACGAACTTTATAAGTAATTAACTTGACAGTAATGGCTTTTTTCTCTGTTCCTTTTCATAGAAGTATTTCGTGTATCTGAGTTGCAGAACATATTATACTATCATTGTTCATCACAAGATGACTATGAAACAACAGAATTCAAAACAATTCAGCTATTCTAGGAGCCAGAATTATTTTGTCTTAATAGAATATATTTATAAATAGTGTTTTCATCTATATTTAAAAGAATATATTTCTTTTAAGATTTTTCAGTGAGATTCTTTTGTGTCCTCTTTCAGATGTAACTGGTATTCATTTACATATGCTTATTGAACAGAATGAAAAAAATTACATTGAAAGAAAAAATAGATAATAAAATTGTTGTCCTACAAGACACACTCTCCCTCCCTCCCTCCCTCCCTCCCTCTCTCTCTCCCCCCCGTGTGTGTGTGTGTGTGTGTGTGTGTGTTTATCTGTCATGGCAAATATGCAGACCAGATTTTTAGGAAAAAGTGTCATACTGTACAAAAATAACAGAGCATACTATTACATTTTCTTAAAATTATGCATCAGCTAAGTGCTCTGCCTTGCAATTTTGATGGTTGGAGAAATGTATTACCGTGGAAACTGAACACACAGTACGCTAATCTACTTGGGGCCTATACTTTTGTGTTTCTTAGGTGTTTTTCGTATCACATTATGGATTTTAGTTGCCTTAAAATGTGCAATCAGAATAGTTAAAGTCATTAAAGGAATAGATTTTACTTTATCTGAAAACTCTGGATTTGTTTTATTTTACTTTGCTGCCTTCTACGTGATTGGAATGCTGGGTAACACTGCAGAAATATTTCTGAAAATACTTATAAAATAAAGTATGAACAAAAGAGGAAGCTGTACCGTACCAGTTTTAAAGTAACATAACATGATAACTTATTTCAAAGATCAGGTCAGAATCTCTAGTATCACATATAGGAATCTGTGAGTTCTAGTACTGCCTTGGGTGTGAAACCCAGCTGGGTAATCTTGGGCCCATTATTCTTTCTCAGACAAAACCAATCTACTTCACAAGGTTGATATTACAGGAAAAATAGGAGAAGGAAAGAGTATTATGCATGTTCATTGCCCTAAGTAAAATAAAATAAAAATAATTAAGATAAAATAAAAATCAAATAAATAAATTCTCTAGCACCACACACCCAAAGGATGTACAATAGTATTACCTATAGCAGTGATGGCAAACCTATGGCACACGTGCCCTGCCTCCCCCCATGGCCTCCTCACCAGCAGACCCCCCCCAGAGGAGAGTCGCCCACGGCACAGCCCATGCAGAGCAGTGCAGCCAAGGACATGGCAGCCGGGCAACAGGGACAAGACTCCGTCCTTGTGCCCCGTCGCGTGCAGATGATGCTGCAGGGTGTGGATGGAGGGCGTGGCCGTCATGACGCTGCAGGGCCACCTGGGTGGGCAGAGGTGGGTGGGCAGAGGTGGGTGGCGGGGCAGTTTTTGGGCACTCGGTCTCTAAAAGGTTCACCATCACTGACCTATAGGCTTAGGTGATTTCTATAGGATTTTCACCACTTCATATTTCAGTGCCTAGAACTGAATCTCATATATCAATATAAAGCACAGTAGAAATTTCAATGATATTTTCTGAGCTTATACTTGAAGAGATTTATAAACTCCCAGAATTTCTTTTTAATATTAATGGTTGTGGTCATCATTGAGTTGCTTGTGATTCTTTGTGACCTGATAGTTCTCCAGGATTACTTGTCAGTATCTGCTTGACTTCTTGTAAATTCATGCTTCTGTCATTAGTAATAGTATCTAGCCTGTACAAGTTCTTTGTGATAGCCTTTGATTCTTCTTATCACCAAGGTCTTCTCCAATGATTCTTATTGTCATATTATGCATTGTAAATATCTATACTTTAGGTTAATTATGGAGCTTCCACTGCGTGATCTGATTTTACTTCATCTAGTATTGAACTATTTACTTGTCTTTTTTAATTATAGTTACTACTGAATTACTTGTTTCTCTTGTTTTTGTTTATTCTCAACAATTCTAGCATTCAAAGGCATCCATTTCCCTTTCTTCAGTGTTCCTGAACAACGTCCAGCTTTCACCACCATATATTACAACTGAGAAAACCACAGTTTTGACAGTATGCACATAACCATATATAAACCACATAAATATGACAAATAAACAAATAAACAGTAGGTTGAACAACAATTTCCAGCATTTTTTACTGGCCCACTGGCTGGATTGCTGGCAACTGGACTTCAATATCATCTCATGCAACACAATTTCCCCCCTTTGTACATGTGTATATAATGTGGCATCAATCTCAACTTGTTTTCTTTTTCTCCTACCCAAATGCATATATTTGGAATTGTCATCTCCCAAGCATTCTATCACAATCTATACTCAGCTTATATCTTTCAAAAAGCATGAAAAGGAGCCTAAGATGTTTCTTACCTATATTCCTGAAATCAGTCAACCCACTGTGTATAAAATAACATGTGACAAACAAGTAGAACTTGGAAAGGCAATCAAATTTTACTTTCCTTTCAGTCAAGAGCGGGTGTTTCTTTCCTCAAACTAGAAAATAGTGAACAGAGGCCAGCACGGCCCTCTGTCTCCACTCCTCCATGGGGCTTAGGCCGGGCTTGGGTAGGTTAACTAAGGAACTATTATTATATTTTACATGCATAGAGATGATGGATTGGAGAAAATACTTAGTTATGAGATTTAAATAAAAATATTAATTAATTAATTAAATTTATACACCTATCACATACATGACTCTGGGTGACTCGCAGCAATTAAACACAACAACAAAGAAACATTAAACAAAATGCAAATAAAGCCACAAAAACATATAAAGCTATATTTAAAACCATATTAAAATATATACATCATTAAAGTATAAATAAAATAACATTAGTACCATTAAAATCCAGAAAAAAACATTCATTTAAGCAAAAAATTAATACCTTGACAGAAGAGATGTGTTTTTTACTACCTTTGTACATAGTGTAAATTGTAAAAGCCAATCAAATCTCTGTAGAAAGCATTCCACTATTTGGGAATTACGCATGAGAACGTGCTTCCCTATTTCACATCCCATCAAACTTAAGAGGAGAAGTTTTTAAGAGGACCTATCCTGTTGATGTGAATAGCTTAGGAATTTCATAGCCAAGCCAGCAGCTGTTCTAAAGTAGATCCTAAGCAGTTTAGAAATGTAGCCCCTGGGAAGGATAGGAAAACAATTGAATCTTAATCCCAGTAGCCACTGATACCCTTCATAATTTTCTCTAATTTAATTATAACCTATGTTAATGTATATAATTAATAGAATGTAGAAAATAACCAGGAATTTTAAATTTTCCAATTAAATAATAAGAACCAAAACATTGCAGATATGCTCACATTCATGTTTGAACAAGGATACAAATTTTGTGAAAACAGATTGCTATTTTCTATGTAGAAGACTAAATTATTCATGGCAAGTGATTTGCTGTCATGAAGGTTCTAAAAGAGCACTTGACCCATGCTTAAAAAAAGATTATATTTTTTTTTCTCATAAAAAATTGTTATTCAATTGTATAGAATTCGAAACTCTCAAGGCTTTCGTGTTGCATAAATTCATCTTCCTGCCATATCAAGGGTATGGATAGTAATAATAGACAAGGAGTATAGTTTATTAGTGGAACTGCAAACAGAATGCTTTTTCAGTTTTCCATAAGGTATTGAATTTATAACAACTAAATCCTCTAATGATGCAATAAAACTGTTTTCTAATTGCTGTGTGCCTAAGCAGTCTCTAAATAGTAATTCAATGCTTAATTTGTCTTTAGGCCGTGATTATTAGGTTTTTTACAACAAACACTAAACAAGAGACAATAAAGCCATACTTACCCAAGCATCTCCTGTACTTATTCTTTGACATACTAACAGTGCTTTGCAATTTATCTACGAAGATTGCTATAAAACATTATACATACCTTCTTTCTACTTTTCACATTATAGAAAAGTGAAACATGGAGGATGGTTTAATTTACTTAATTCAAAAAAGTCATGCCTCATGCCTTGTTAAACTAGCAAATTATTACATATGGAATAACCTAATTGCCTCTAGTCCTTCCCTCCCTCCCAAGTCCTGCTGTGTTGCCTCATTGTGCCAGGGTGTGTGTATGTTGTTCCTGGGAGACATTAGCAAAGAACTTCCAGAGTATATGCCAAGTATAATATTTTCCCATTAAGGTCATCTAAGGTATGAAGGTCATCCCAGCTGCCAAGCTAAAACAAGCAAGCACCTACTTGAGGCAGCAGTGATATAGGCAAAATCACAGAGACAGATGATCCCTTTAGTGATAATGACAAAGGCACCAACTCATACTGCATGGGAGAAGGCAAAGCCACTCTTGTATTTTTACTAAGAAAACCATGTGGATACAGAATATAAAATGATTGACAATAGAGTGCTGGATGATACTTCCCTCAGGTTGGATGGTACTCAAGAAGATATTGGGGAAGATCTGAGGATGTTTTGGAGTGCTAATGGTGTTTATAACATAACTAGATTAAAGCTTTTGGGATGACTAGTGCTGATGTTACGCATACAGAAAAAGAAAACCCAAAGCTGCAATGGTAGAATTACAGTAAGAACATGGGATGTAAAAGGCATGAACAAAGGAAATTAAATGAAACATCTACAAATTGATATATTAAGCATCAGCAAACGGTGATGGACTGGCATGGGTCACTATGAATCAGAATATCACACTATTTATTACTCAGGACATGAAAAACCAGGGGAAGTAATGTTGCTTCTATAGTTAGGAAGGGTGTAGCAAAAACAGAACTTGGCTACAATGCAATTAATGACTGAATAATATCAGTTAGACTTCTTGGACAAGTCTAATGATGATCGTCCAAGTTTATGCTCCAATCATCAATGCATGAAAAAAAGAAGCTGATCAGTTTTATAATCAAGTTTAATTTAAAATCAACAGAACATGAGAACAAGATGTGCTAGTTGTAATTAGAGACTGCAATGCCAAAGTTGGAACATAAAAGAAAAATGTAGGTGGACTGCATGCCTAGGAGATCAAAACAGAGCAGGAATCCAATTTCTTCATAGCTAATGCTGTCTTCAAACAATCAAAGTGGTACCTCTATGCATGGACAACCCCAGACAGAATATACAGAAATCAAACTGATTGCATTACTGTTAAAAAGAGGTTGAGAAACTCAATTAAAGTATCAAAGTCATGGCCAGGTGCTTACTGTGGAGCAGATCCACAATATGATCTTGAACATATGCCCACCATTTTCAAGGAAAACATCAAGAATCACTTCAATGTCCTGAATTCCATTAATAGAGAACAAGAGGAATTGTGGGATGAACTTAAAGACGTTGTTAAGGATGAATGTGAAAAGAGACTTCTCATGATGAAAAAAATCAAAGAAAGTAGATTGTATGTCAGAAATTACCAAGAAGAGAAGCCAAAGACAAAAAGTTCATAAAGGAATTTAAGACAGAACTTCAGATAGCTGTTAGGTCAGAGCATGCACAGTCTTATTTCGCTGAGATAATCCAGGAGTATATACAGTAAACAGTAGTTTGTATTAACTGGTGGTTTATCATACACTATCTATAATATCATACACCAGGAACAATATACATACACATGGTAATACAGCAAATTCCAACGCACAGCAGTTACAGCAGGAAATGACTGAGAGAGATTCACTCCAGTAAAAGCCTTCCTTTTTATATTTAAGCTCTTAAAGAGACACAGACCCTGCTGAGTCATTCCTGTTATTTCATCATCCACCTTATATTACATAACATCATTACATCTTCTTATATCATACATAAACTGTTTGGCTGTTTAATCATAACCAGTGTTTTTTTTTTGTAAAAAAAAAAAAAAAGGTGCCGGAACTCACATATGTCATACAACCCGCCTTGCCTACCCTACAAGGTTCCATCCAAAAAAGGTGCCAGAATTCTGTTCTGGGGGTTCTATGACAAAAAAAGCCCTGATCATAACCATGACATGTTAAAAGAGACAAGAAGCTGTATTACAACATCCGTAAAGACACAATAGATGGAATAAATTTGGAAAACAAGAAAAGTCTTTCAAAAGATCTCTGAATTCAGAAGGTTCCAACCTTGAATTGGTATGCTAAAGAATGCCAATGGACAGATTATAACGATTTAAAGGAGATCAAAGGAAGATAAAAAGAGTATACTGAAGTGCTATACAGAATAACATCAACATCCAAGATATCTTAAATGATACTATTTACCTTGAAGAACCTCTAGTACAAGTAGATGAAGTTAGTTTGCTCATTACCAAATTGGAGGACTACTGGAATTGATACAATAACCAGTGAAATATGGAAGGGAATAGAAAAAGAATCAGTAAAGGCTCTAACCAAGATATGCCTGCATATCTGGACAATAACACAATACTAACTGACTGGAAGAGGTCAATCTACATTCCGATACAAAAGAGATCGATTTAACAGAGTATGCAAAGTATCATACAATATACTTAATTTCAAATGTTAGCATAATAATATTTAGGAGCATCCAATGTAGATTAGAGTCATACAAAAAAAGATGCCAGATGCTCAAGCTGGGTTTTAAAAAGGCCAAGGGAAATGAGACATTATTGCTGATGCATAATGCCTCATTATCACTGCTGATAATTGAGAAAGCCAAACAATATTAAAAAAGAAGTCATTGTGCGCTTTATAGAAAAAGCTTTGAATGTGTCAGTCACATAAGGTGCAGACAGTGCTTAGAAAAATGGAAATTCTAGAACAACTCATTGTCCTCATGAGAAACTTATATAGAAGTCAGGAAGCCAAGGTATGGACAAAAGTTGGTAAAACAGACTGGCTGCAGGTCAACAAAGGAGTGTGACATGGTTGTATCCTCTCCATTTATTTATTCAACCTACATGCTGAATGGAAGAAGATGACTGTGGTTTTGAAACTGGAGGAAGAAACATTAATAACAGATGACACTACCTGAGATCTGAAAATCCAAAGGATCTGCAAGGATCCTAGTACTAAAAAGTCAGAGCAGAGTGAAAAAAGGGAAAAACATTACATATAAAGAAGACTAAACTTAGGACAACCGGTAGAACAATCTACCTTAGAACTGAAAATGAAGATATCAAAGTGGTGAGTAGCTTCTGCCTTTTAGCATCAACCATCAACAGTAAAAGAACAAGAAGTCAAGAAATATGCCACACTTGGTAGAACATCCATGAAGGCTTTGGAAAAGATATTCCAATGGTGGGGTATGTCTATACCTATAATGATCAGAATCATGCAAGCCATGGTATTGCCTGTGATAATCTATGGAAATAAAACAGAATAGGAAGATTATCACTGCCTTTGAACTCTGATGTTGGAGAAGAGTCCTGGGAATACTGTGGACATCCAAGAAACAAATGCATGGATCATTGAACAAATCAACCCAGAGTTCTCATTTGAGGCACACATGGTTAGGCTTAAATTATCCTACTTTGGACACATTGTGCAAAGACCCAATTATTTGGATAAGGCTCTAATGCTGGGCAAGGTAGAAGGAAACAGAAAACAAAGATGACCAGCAGCAAGGTGGCTAGACTCAGTTACAGTGGCAATGAATGAACATGAGTGAAAAAGATTAGAATTCTCTTCTTTTATTAAAAAGCTTGGAGGGAAAGTCTAAGGATTTCTGATTGGTCTAATACAGAAGACACTCAATTTTCTGGTTTTGAATTAATTGTTAAACCCAGCCAAGTATTTCAACTCCAGATTGTTTTCTATAACTGCAGGGAAGGGAGAGATAAAGAGACTATTGAGATGGATAGGGATACAATTTGGGACTATAATCATCATTCAATCATTTAATTTGTTTCCTACTTTTCTGTTCAGAGGCCATTCAAAGCAGTTTAAAAAAGGCTAAAATCCAATAGAAATGGCTAATTATCAACTATAAATCCAAACTGAAAATATATGGCTAAAAATAGAGAGCACAGACTGAGCATGTTCTATAACTTTCCTGTATGCCTGACAGAGCTAGGAAAGCTTTTATTGTTGATCTTAACGTGTGTCCGGGTTCATATCAAGATAAGCAATCCATTTTGCTGGTAATATCTCAAGGCATTTAGGCTTTTAAAGGTCAGATTCAACACCTTGAATTGTGCCTAGAAAGTTAATATACCTATGGCTATCAGTCTGGCTACCACCAAGTGTACATCAATTAAAGCTTTTAAACATTCTGCAATGGTATGCCTGCACAGAACACACAGTAGTTTTCAAACAGGAATGCAATCAGGCATAGGTAATTTTTATGAGATCCAACGAATAAATGTTCTACTTTTATCCAAGACTATAAACTATATGATAGTTTATAAAAATTATTAAGCGCAAATAGAAATACATATTTCAACAGCAAGGAAGATAAAGCAGAAACGGTTAAATTGATTGTTCTATTCAACGAGGAAATATATTTATGTTTTTTTTATTTGGATATCACCTCTGGATTTTGTGCTTGTGATAAAAAAATGAAACTTTGACTTTGGTTATGCTGATTAGATAGATTTGTTGTTATAGAAACGGCTAGTTATATACTAATGTGTAAAAGTAAAAAGTTGAGACTGTAATGTTGTTATCCTGTATTAGTCTAAAAGAGTTAGAAGTCAATGCTTCTTTCTTCCTTCCCTTATACCTCATATTTTCTTCCTGCCTTTCTTTTTTCTTCCCTTAATTTCCTATTTTTATTTTTCTTTGTATTTTATGCATTCATTAAAAAAAAGTCGCATGTCAATTGAATTAACACTTATACTGTTATGAAACTGTAATTTTTCAGACTACAGGAAGACATTCAAAACAATTTGCAATATAGAAAATAAAGTTAAAGAAGACTGCATTCAGAACTAGACGCACTTGCAAATTCATAGAAAGCAGTGGGAGGTAATCATATTAATTAGAATCTCAGTTTCAATATGTCTATTCTAATTATGCCAAAGTTTGAACCTCTTCTTTTGTTTTATTGAATACAATACCTGCAAGAAAATATTGCACACATGTGCATGCACACTAATTCTGAAAAAAGTAGACCATAAAAATATTGTGACATATATCATGCTTAAAGAACTGTGTGATTGAGGTCCTAGGGCAGAAAGCTCAGGCTAACAAGTTTTCATTGAACAAATAAATTCTTGTGTTTATTGTTTAGATGTTAAGTGCTTAAAGCCATATTCTACAGCAAACCTTACAAACTTCTGTACAATTTCCTACCAGCTGAGTATGCACTGGAGAGTAACCACAGATAACTACATAGATTGACTGTTGTAAAACTGTAACAGCCTTCTGTTAAACTTGATTGTGTAATGTGTTCAAGGTCAAATCAATCCCACCCTATTTTCCAGCCTCTCAAAATTTCACCGTTCAGGTTGTCACCCTATTCTTGCCCTCTATTTAAAATTTCTTATTTCCTTTCACCAATGGGAAGGTTTTTTTAAAAATGGTAATACATTACTTATCTATATTCCTATTTATAGCAGCAAAATAACATTTGGTATAAATAAAAAACAGCCATTTACAGCTTTATACCTTGACTTGCTCTTCTTTCTGGAAATGCCCTTCTTTCATTGCTGGAAGTGCCTCTCTTTGTTTTAGAAAACATGTTCCAGCAATAGATTCTTTTCCTGTTCTCATCCTCATTTTTCATTCTATGAAGTCACAACATGGAAGCCCTGACAAGAATACATTTATGAGACACAAAGAAACCAGAAAGTCTGAGTATCTCCTACTGAAGGTCCTCTGAGGCAGCAGAGACAGCAATCAAAAAAATTGTCCTTAAGTAATTGTTTTATCCCTTCAGCAAGAGGAATTTAATGGGGTAGAGAGAGAGAGAGGGAGGGAGGGAGGGAGGGAGGGAGGGAGAGAGAGAGAGAGAAAGAAAGGAAGGCAGCCTATACTCCTTTAAAGCGATTTAGTAAATTCACTGGTCTGGTTTCACAATATGGTTTGCTGGTTTTGGGCAGAGCATGATGCCCAGATCCATTCACTATGGTTTGTAAACTATGGTTCCTTTCTTAGAAGTCTCACACATATGTTAGGTTAAATAAAAATAAACCACAGAATGACTTATTGTTACATGTGAACCTTGCAAATTAAAAAGAACGAAGGAAGGCTGCATATGCTACCTTGAGCTCCTGTACAAAAGGCTAAAATGCTACACTGAAAGCAGCCCACTAATTGTCTCTTGATCACAAATCTGCACCTCTCTGCCTGCATCACAGATCACAATATCATCCTGTAATTAAGATATAAGGCTTAAGGAATTACACTGTGGAAGTGGTGTTCTTCCAATAACCCATCTAAAAACTGTATGCCGAAAAACTAGAGAGTGCTGGTGGGCAGGTAATGTAAGGTATTTTGCTGAGCATCTGAGAAAATGGAAGGCAACTTATGCTGGCAATCTTGCAGCTGTGTTTCTACCAGTGTAATATTATGTGGGAATCACTTTGGGAAACAAGGTGGGGAAGAGATGTTACTAGGAAAGAGTCAGCTAAGAGAGGACATAGCCTGCAGCTACATAAGGAGAAGAGAAAAGAGGCTCAGTAAAGACTCCCTTACTCAAATTCTCAAACTGTAAAGCAGTTGGCGGGAAATCTGTACATTCAGTCTTACAAGATTCTGTTACAGTAGCCTTACAATAAAATAGAAATCACTCCTTTGGTTTCATTTCCTGACTGGTTTATCTGGGAAGACTGACAACCCAGTTTCCTATGGATTCAATGCCACAAGTTAGGTTCCTGATCTCTTTACTTGCATCTCAGTGCTCTTTTGGCTACAACAAGGCATCTCCCCTCCCCTTTTTTTCAGGATTGGTTGACTGGTTGACCCAGAGCCCTGGACGATCACTTGACTATGAGCCAGCAGTGTGCAGCAGCAACCAAAAAAGCTAACACAATCCTGGGTTGTATAAACAGAGGCATAGAATCAAGATCACAAGAAGTACTATTACTGCTTTATAAAACCCCCAGTAAGACCACACCTAGAATACTGCAGCCAATTTTGGTCACCATACCACAAAAAAGATGTTGAGAGTTTGGAAAAAGTTCAAAGAAGAGCAACTAAGACGAGGGACCTGGAGACTAAAACATATGAAGAACGACTATGGGATTTGGGTCTGGCTAGTCTAAGGAAAAGAAGAAATAGGGGAGACATGATAGCAGTGTTCCAGTATCTGAGGGGCTGCCACAAGGCAGAGGGGGCCAGGTTGATCACCAAAGCACCAGATGGAAGGACAAGAAACAATGGTTGGAAACTGACCAAAGAGAGAAGCAACCTGGAATTAAGGAGAAATTTCCTGACAGTGAGGACAATCAACCAGTGAAACAGCTTACACCCAGAAATCGTGGGCGCTCCATCACTCGAGATTTTTAAGAAGAGACTGGACATCCACCTGTCTGAGATGATATATGCTCCTTCTTTCCCATTGTACCATTGTTTCAGTAAATAAATAAAACAAATAAATTGATGGTACAATGGGAAAGATAAATAAATAAATGCAGAGCATGGAGTAACCAGAGTATGGTGCACAGAGGCATCTGTTCAGTCCTGGTGAGCTGGAATTTCAGTCAAAGAAACATCAATCCAGCCTGTAAAATGTGTGTTAACGCTGTATGGACAAGACTGAAGCAGAGAACTGCTTTGTGTGTACATTGGAGGCAGAAATATTTAGGGTGGCCTGATTTCTTCCATGTTATGAAAGAATTACACAGCTGTGTATGCATGGCTTAAGAGTTCATGAAATGTACACGCGCTTTTATATCTTGCAACATTACATCAAGTAAAATATTTAACTTGCATATGCTTTGAAATTCTTGCTTGCTCAATTTTATATCTGTGCTTCTCTGTGACACACATACAAATAATGTCAAACCATAAAGAAACATTTCCTTAATGCAACTGCAAGGGTTTTTTTAATATTTTATTTTTAGACTTTCCCTGACATTATTTGTTACAATTGGAATTAATAAAACAAATGTACATGCTGGCATTAATAAGGATCTTTTTCTTTTATTAGCTTTTGCAATACCAATAGAGGAATATATGAGAAGATGAGGAAAGAAATATAGAGAAGTCACTTCTGTTTTCTTGAATCTGAATTTTGTATAATTATGATAACAATTTCAGATTTCAGAATTAAAAGAAACACACCCATTTCAAAATCTCATAAGACATAAATGTGGAGGCATTCCATTCTGCCAGTTTTTAAGGTTCATTGCAATTTCTATTAATTTGCTATATTCTTTTTTTGTGTGTGTACACACACACACATATATATTTCATAATTAGGACTGTTGGGGGGGTAGGATTGAGTAATGATACTGAAATTTTTCTTCTTCATTTGGGGTTTGTAATTTTGGAATGACTTAATCTCTCATTGGGACAGATAACCAAAATATAGAAAATTCCAATATCATATCTCCTGAGCCAATTAAAAATAATGTGTAATACAGGCCTATTCGCAGTTTTTCCAAACAGCGAATGGATTTTAGGAGGAGACTGATATATGATGACAAAGAGGCAATAAGTAATGCGATTCTTTTACAAATCTTCTCTCTTAGGACTGCAAAGGTTAGAACTTTGTAACTCAAAAGTGATCCAGGATAACTTCAATTACTAAGTGGATCCATTAGAATATGGGAAAGAAGGATGACAGCTTAAAATTAATTTTAGAATTTTAAAATTTTAAAGTTTTTATGACCGTATTTGCTTTCTTACAATATAGACCCTTGTCTTTATTTTTTCATTAGCTACATTAGCTTTTTAAAAATCTTAAATTGTACAGGAGAGATATGGTACCATATTTCTATCTTTCTTCAGTGCTATGTATATTTGAACAGCAACAACTAGACCCAGTTCTAAATCAGATTAGTTATAAATGCTACTTGTTAATTTTGTGGTTTTTACCAATTTGAAATTAATTCCTCCTCTATTATGAAATGATAGTATCCCAAAAATTAGGAACAAACAGCAATAAGCATAATTAAATAAGCACATAATTATAACTTACTGGTATTTCAAATTCTTCACTGTAGTTTCAGGAAGAAAGGGCAGCATCTCATATCTGTATATAGGAAGGTCTGAAAAGTCCTATTTACACAGTACAAAACTGCTGGGGTTGGTGGATACAACTACTGATACTGTAATCCTAACGATCTCTCCACACTGTCTTTTATGCCTATTATTTTCCAAACAGGTAAAATGACTTTCCTATAATCTGTGAAAAAGAAGGGGGAGCATTAAGGATAGAAGCCATAATCATCTGTCTCTTAAGTATACTTTTTTGTGCTTTTGTATACATAAGGGACTGAGATTATGATGACTTCTATCCTTAATGCTCCCCCTTCCCATGAACCTATCATTATTTCAAATAATGCAGAAAAAACATGCAAGCTGATCCAGCCAAATGTTAGTAATAACAGGGCGGTTGACACAAGAATGGCTACAATACAATAATCATTTCAGACCTGCAGTATTGGATGGCATAATTTTTGGTGCTAATACCCATCTTCATGGAGAGACCTCTTCCTTGGTGATCAACTATTAGCCTGTAATTAGATGGGCTTTATTTGTTTATTTAAAATTCCACCTTTATTACTTTTATGAATAATTCCAGATGATGAACATACATAATACTCTTTCTTCCTCTTATTTTCCCTACAAGAATCCTGTTAGATGGGTTGGACTGAGAGAGAGAGAGTGATTAGACCAAAACCACCAAGCTGGCTTTTATAGCTAAGATGATACTAGAACTCACCTTTCCTGGTTTCTAGACCAGTACCTGAACCACTGCATCAAATTCGCTACGTGATACAGCAGCCTACAACAGGTTTTCCCCAATATGGAAATTCAAAGAGCTGTAGTTCTAAAATAACCAGAGAACAGCCCAATAAAAAAGGCTGATCTATATGATGTTTGTGAGTTTTATATTCTGCTTTCCTTTTAGGAATTCAAGGTATAGTATACAGTAGTGATGGTGAACCTTTTAGAGATTGAGTGCCCAAAAACTGGCCCCGCCCATGCTCCACCCCCCCCGCCCGCAGGGCCACTCACTGCCTTCAGGGCCCACCGCAGATCACCCAGGCAGCCCAGCAGCGCCATTGCAGCCATGCCCTCTGCCTGCGCTCTGCAGCATCAACTGCGCGATGGGGCGTGAGGGTAGAGTCTTGTCTACGCTGCCTGGCTGCCATGTCTTTGGCTGCACTGATCCACATGGGCCACGCTTGGGGGGGCGACTTTCCTCCAGGGGGGCTGCTGGTGAGGAGGGGGCCACAGGGGAAGGCAAGGCTGGGGCAACGGCACGTGTGCCCACAGAGAGGGCTCTGAGTGCCGCCTCTAGCACGCGTGCCTTAGGTTCACCCCCACTGGTATACAGCATTCCTTCTTCAATTTTCCCACAACAACACAATGATAAGGAATAGGTTGGACTGAGAAGGAATACCTGTCCTAAATCATCCAGTGGAGTTTCATGGGGGAGGATTGACTTGAATTTGGGTCTTCTGAGACCTAGTTTAGTCATTACACCACAATGTTTGGAAATGAAAAGTGTTGGCATTTGCTATAATAGGTGAAGAGAACTTTCATAATTAACATAAGGCATTGTTTCTGTTGATTTACAAAATAATTAATTAGTTATTCTAATACCAGTATGCATCTTCAAAGATTTGATGACCATACCAGTATGATTCGTATATATGTGTAGTCACTTGGCATCCACACCAATATTTGAGAAGAAGAACCTAGCATTGTCATAATGGATTTTAAAAAAAAAAAATAAAGAAAAAATCTCTGAAAACATATAGAGTCATTAAATATAGAACCAGTAAAGGCATCATAAAAAAGCAAAATCAACTGTAACCGTGTTTATTTTATTCATGCAGATACAGAACATCAGCTAGAACAACAAGTATCCTGAACTCTGCAATCATTGAGAGAGAGAGAGAGAGAGGGGGGGGAGGGAGGGAGGGAGGGAGGGAGGGAGGGAGAGAGAGAGAGAGAGAGATCAACTAAAACAACAAGAGTCTTATACCTTGTTTTTGGAGTACAAAAGCCATTTCAGAAGGCTATACATTTACACATGAGTTTCTTTGACTTACTGTCCCATGTGAGTCATTTGTTGACTTTCAGGAAGAGGGATAATCTGGCTGTAGCAGTTGTACTTTAAGGCACTCCTTATAAAAGGTGTGCAGTGCCTCACAGCTCAGTACACAATAAATATTTGGCCTCCTGAAGGCAACATATGGATCAAAGGATACTGCACATACTGTTCCTGCTGACAGCAGAACTCCTGAAGTCCCAAAGCATCTGCCTTCACAATCTCTACTGCTGGGTTTGTGATACAACTTGCAGGTGTTTGTTTAAGATAAATACTGAGTTACACAATCCCAGATGGGGAAAATCAATTTCAGCGCCTCAAATGAAGGAAGCACTGATGTGGAATACAACTAATGTGGGATTGAAGATATAATGGAGACTTTAAAAAATTGGAATGGAATCTTGACATTTAATCACCACTCTGAAGAACTGCCTGGAGCCCACAGAAAAATGGAAGTGGGGGAATAGACAAATTATCACAGAAGTGTTTAACATTTCTTTTTTTACAATGAATAAACTAAATAATTAAGAAAAAAATCAAAGCAAAACACACAGGCACAACGAAAAGAAGGGAGGTCTGTAAATGTTACATTATAGTGTTTTGTTTTGTTTGTTTTGAAACAGTGATTCCTATGAGGAATGCAAAGTTACATCATTGTCAGTGAGATTTCCTTCAAAATATCTATGGTGAATTGTCACCAAACACTAAAACAATGCATGCTATAATGCTTTATCACCATTGCTTTTATATCAGTAAGTGAAAGACATTTCACTGCTTTTTGTTTCTTTGCTTGTTTAAACTGTTATTTAGTCAAGATGCTATTTGTTGGTCTCTAAAAATCTGTGCATATTACAGATACATCTCTTCAGTAAGCAGACAACGATCTATGGAACAATAAAGAATTATTTAAGGTTAATAATAGAGCAAATATTACAACACATTTGGTGTTGTATTATGGCATCAAGGTAGAAAAAACCAGGAACCTGTAAGTTTTAGTTCCACATTAGACAACAAAGCTGGCTGGGTGAGTTTTGGGGTGAGTCACTCTTTCTCAGCCCAACTCACCTCACAGAGTAGTTGTTGGGGGGAAAGTAGTAGGAGAAAGGAGTTTTAGGTATGTTTGCCACCTTGAGTTATCAAAATAATAATAAATATTTTTATAATAATAAATGAATACTGGTGTGTGAGAAATGACAGCACAGGTTCTAATATTTCCTAGAAAGTACCTCAGGTTCTGGAAGATCTGAGGACCTGGCTTATTAGCCTACTAAAAAGGCTAATAAGCACTTGATTTGGACTTGGGTCCCAAGCACATTAGCAGTGGCGCGATGGCTCAGTGGTTAAGTCGGCTGGAAAGCTGACATCCCGGGTTTGAGACCGACATGTTGTGCAAGGGATGAGCACCTGTCTTTGCCATGCTCCTGCCCACATAGCAGTTCAAAAGCATGCAAATGCAAATAGATAAATAGGTATCACTTCAGTAGTGAGGCAACAGCACTCGGCGACATCATGCTGGCCACGAGACTGCAGAAACGTCTTTGGACAGTGCAGGCTCATGGCCCTGAAATGGAGATGAATGCTGCTCTCTATAGTCAGCAACAACTAGTGGAGTAAAATCCACAGGAACTCTTTTCCTTTCTTTCCCAAGCATATTTCTTTTTTACTTCTGCACAAAACTAACATGTTGAACCAACTCAGCATTATTTACTGGCTCACCACACTGGGTAAAATGGACCGGTGTTGGGCTCCACCAAAGATCAATGGATTATCTACTAAGCAGGTCATTTTAAGTATTGCTTCCAATCCTTTACTTGCTGGGGAAATGAAAAGAGGTCCTTATAAGAACACCAAAAGCTTATTTTGCAATTACTATACAGTTGTGTTAACTTAGCAACCATTCTGTAGCAGCAGCTATTAAACTGTAGATCCAGTTTGGTGTACCCAGAGAAGGGCTGCAAGGCTACTCGGGAGGAGTTCACCCCACCCCTCCTGACAAGGAACATCTGGAGGGGAGTAATTTAAGGAGAAGCCGTGGAGAGTTAGTCTTTGCCGGGAACAATTGTTTGCTTTGGCTTACACTCCCCCAGCTTTTATTGGTGCCTGGTGCTTCAGAAAAGGAAGGCGGTGCAAAGAGTGGTGAGGATGGCTGAAAAGATTATTGGCAGTTCCCTCCCTTCCATCCAGGACATAGCACACAAGTGTTGCTTGAACAGGGTCTGGGACACGACACGTGCTCTTCATGACCTGTTTTCCTTGTTATCTTCTGGGAAGAGGTTCCGTGGTATCCGAAGCAGAACATCCAGATTCAGTCACAGCTTTGTTCCATACAGTATTAACTTTGTGAACTCTAAAGCTTCCTCCTTCCATTATGTATTCAAGATGGACAATGATTAATAGTTATATGAGACTTATATGTAAGGATGTAGGTCTATACATATGTTGTATATAGTATGTTTTAAATGTGTGTTATGTTTGTGTACATACACTTTGAGAGCAAGTAACTAAATTTCATTTTTGATGTGCCATTGTGCCCACAGGGGGAAAAATGACAATAAAGGTTATCTAATCTAGGTTATCTGTTTGCCTTGCCTTGCTTGGAAATTGCTTTTCACCTTTTGTTTCAGACCTTGCCCTTCTGTTGTGGCCTACATTTGGCCTTTGCTTCACTGGAGCTTTGGAACTGCTTCTTTTCTGGGATTTGTTTCTTGTCCTGAGGATTGCCCTTGTATTGTGCCTGGATCCTGCCTGGTGGATTGGACTTGGTACCCTGGACTTTGCCCTGTGAGCGTGCTCCTATTCTGTGGGCTTTCTTTGTATTACCAGGGCTGTGTTTGTTAGTCTGAGGGTAGCTGCCTTCAGGGTAGCATGAAGGTGGAGCCTTACCAGTTGTTGAACGGCCATTGGCTGGAACATTTGTTAAGAGAAATAAAGAACTCTCTAGAGGCCTGCCTTGCCTTAACCACCTGGGTCATAAGAACTTGCAAGTCATCTCGTGATTTCTTTTTACTAATTGCTTTGTACTTCTACTTGCACAGGAACATGAAATTTATTGTTGTTTTATACTTGATACATTGTTATATTTTATGATTTTAAAAATTGGTCTCAAACGATACATATACATATACATATACATATAGACATAGACACATACATACATACATATATAGCTATACCCAAAAAAAATCTCCTCCCCCTGTCTCTCTCCTGATACAGCTGACAAAGTGAGGAGAGCCTATGGCTTAGAGGTTATAACAACTGCCTAACATGCAGATAGCCCAGGTTCGAATCTCAGAAGAGTAAGTTTGGCTGAAGAGAGTTAAAGGAACTCGAAATAGCTATACCATTCTCTCTTTATTCTTTGTTAGCAACATATATATATATCCTTGATAGCTCCAAAAGGTTAGAAAGGAAGGGAGCCCTGATGGCAAACCTTTTGGAACACTGGGTCTGAATGCACATCCTGGAATGAGTAGGAGGGAGCACACCGGCAGCAATGGTGCTGGGAGGGAGGAGATTGACAAGGATGAGAGAGAGGAAAAGTGTGGAATTGGAGTGCAAAAAAGAGAAGGCAGGGCAACCAAGGCAATTACAGTTAATCAGGAAGGATGGCCCTATCACACGGGCAATGAGCGAGCAGTTAGACCAGCAAGGTGTATAAAAAGAATCTCCCCACTCCGAGCCCCACTCTGAGGACGCTGGCAGGGGACCAGCAAAAGCTGAGTTGTTTCTTTTAACATTGTAAATAGTTGTTTTTATTGTTTTTAAATATCTTTTTAGCAATAAACAACTGGTTTATACCTCTCCCGGAGATCGAAGTTTGTGTTATTCAACAATATATATATATTCTGGAAGGATGCTTGTATACCCAGTATTAAAAGTTGGTTCAATAAAATCTCTTTGAATTGGCTGTTGGAGGAAAGACTAGACAATATGATGCAATGATCTAGATTTAATGGCAATAATTTTTATAAACTTGTAACTATCTCCATTTAGCAACAGTGTAATTTAACCATTTCCTTCATATTTGCATATTAATTTTTATTAATATTAATATAAATTTCATTTTAACTTTCATCTTAATTTGCTTGTTTCATTTGAATTTGTACATTTTGTCTTGTTTGAATTGCATTCAACTTTTGCATTGTTTCACTTTCATTTCTGGTTGCAAGAATATTTTAAATCAGGGGTGTCAAACTGCCAGCCTGCGGACCGGATGCGTCCCATCCCATTGCCGGCATTGGGAAAAAAGTCACAATACGTCGTGACACATCACGTGACGTCACAAGTTTGACACTTGTGTTTTAAATGAACCAAAATTAACATAATGAAAAGAGCCTTTACTTTAAAGTACCGTAAATGCCGGCGTATAAGATGACTTCCGCGAGTGCTGAAATCGGCGCCAAAGACGGGGGTCGTCTTATACGCCGGAAATACTGGTAGTTTCCGGCATATAAGACGACATTCTAGGAATGCGGCCCGGCTATAAAGACGGGGGTCGTCTTATACGCCGGGTCGCCTAATACGCCCGCATATACGGTATATTACTGTTCTGGCCTGACTACATGTTACTCTGTGTGCAGCTTGACATGCAACTAACCCACCTATCCTCCAATAAAATAGACCATGTGTGTAGATCTGGATGCTTTATTAAAGGAACAGGATGGTGATTTTGGGAAAAATAGAAATACGTACAATAAGAACCCAAATACAAAATAAGCAGTATTGAGTTGCTGGTGGACATAGTAATTAACAAATAAAGATAAATCTAAATCTCACCAGCGATGCTATATGTATGGGATGTGGGTTTTATCCTCAGACGACCATATGCCACAGATTAGACTGGATTCTTCCTAGTGCTTCTGCTTCCTTCGAAATGCTAAAGGAAATGGAATCTGGCTTTTCAGATTGCACTTGTTCTGGGAGTGAGGGTTCATACATAGATGACTCTACAAGGGGCTGGGTCAGCCTCCAAACAATACAGATTGGTATTTACTCCTCCCCCACCCGGCCACTAGATGGGGCTAGAGAGCAATAACAGTATGTACACAAATTATATGCTGGGGCATGATAATTACACTTTATAAAAGTATCATAATATTTGATTACTAGCTTTCCCCACTGGCAATCATTCATTTATATATAACTCATTTAAAATCAAGACTAAAATGAAATTAAGCATATCAAGTCTAGATAGCAAAAATTCAGATTATCACAAAATATGCTAATTATCTGAGAATACCTATTCAGAAATGCTAATTATTTGAGGATTTTTGCACAGTATGGTAGGCCTAATTAAAAGAAATCCAAGATAGTAATAGAAAGAACTTTGACTCTATAGTTCTGATCATATTTTGAAAGAAAAATGTACATTTCACTAGAAGGACAATTTAGAATTTTTTCAAACCAAAATGTGAGAGAGCATTCACGGAAATGCTAAGTCTGAGAGTAAAAAATTGAGCGTGAACCTTCTGTTGAGGAATTTATTCCTTTTTTTAATTTAAACACCACTCAGCTCCGATGCATAGCTCCTAGATCATATAATTTCATAATGCAGAAATAATTTATTTGAACATGTTGTCTATACTTACAACAACCATATTACTTATTATCTAGATTTTTATTCCTAAATTTTCAACTTAACATCATTCCATTCTTTTTTTTAAAATTTGTTTATAATATAAAACACAAAAAATACAACATCATTTCATTCTATTCAATTATTTCTGGAAAGAATAATTGGTTAATGACTGTAAGAATAAAATAGAATTTGTTACTACTATACTAAGCAAGGTATACTTGGAAATAAGATTTATCCAGAATATCATACAATAACAGAAATTAGTTTGCGATGTGTAAATTTCTGTGCATTATTGATTTCTGATACCATTTCTTGAAATGAATAATTTATCTATTATTATTTTAATTGATTTCTTTAATGCTGCTTTTAACATTACCTTTTATGAGACATTCTAGGCAATATACTCTCCTTCAACCCAAATAGCTATCCAGGTGAGTTAAGCCAATACTATTCAAGGTGACAATATGCATTCTCTTCTAATGAAAAATCGACATAACCATGTGGACTAAGCATTTGTTCATTCAGGTTCATTCTTGGTAAATTAAAAAGTTATCTCTTGAGAATCATTTTGATTTTATGTGCCCGGTAGTCTATTGTCACAACCAATCCAATGAGATTGTAGAATATGAAATTTTCATTTTTATTTCCATTAAATTAAGAGCCATTTAGCAATATTGAATTATAATTAAAAACGCCCAGAATAAAAATTTGTGGAAGAATGAGTCAAAGATTTTTTGTGTTTAACTATACCTGTTAACACAAAGCAAAACATATTCACACCAAATCTGCATATGGAACACCACAAGGAACTATAAACTGGTTTGAAATTTAACCCTAACCTAGTTATCTTTTTTATTTAATTCAGGTACAATGGAAAACCAAGATAGAATCATTTAAAAGTCAGCAGACAAACTGAAAGAATTTCCCCTTTATTAAAAAATATATACACATTTTCTGGCTACTATAACTGATGGTTGGGCTCAAAATTAAATTTTGACACAAATGAAACAAATTTGATCAATGTGCAGATTTTGTTATCTGACATAAGTCTTTCCTATCCATCTGTCTACAATCATGCCTTGTAAATTATTTATGAGAACTAACCTGAGGTTAGAAGTCTTTTAGTTGTGTAATTACTTCAAGGAATTATTCCATGAAAAATAGGCATTAGGAAAATTTTTGCTAAAAGGCAAATATGAAGACCAGAATAATTTTAGTGTCAGACATGTTTTGCCCAAGAGGCAGCCATAGCTACATTTAATTATATTCTCCTACTGAAATCTACATAATTTTAGTTTTTGTTTCCCCGCCTTATTAAAAAGCTTGCTTTTCCTTATCCTACAATAAAATAAAGGTAACCTTTAAATAGGCAATTGAATAACATAAAGCATGGCATTTTTTTTTTAAAAAAATATCATTTTGCTTCTTTAACGGCAGCTTAAATCCAAAAAATACAGTCAAAAAATACAGTTAGTAGAAAACACTACTGCTGCCATATTTCTCAAGAAAGCTCTTTGTAGACTTCTATATGATACTCAACATATAGTGGCCTTACCAGGCCAGGTGACAGTTTATTCGTTTCAATTAACTATAATCAGATATAAGGTCCAATTATACGAACCTGACTATGTGTGTATATATTTTTTTAAAAAAGGAAACTGGCACAGTGCCAAACAGAAATCTAATATCCACTAAAGAACGTTTTTAAGTTTTGTGAGTAATTTTGCCTTTTGCTTTTATTATGTGTGTCAGAGATTTATACGGGATTTTCCATGCACTACTCAGAATCTATATTGATTGGGGCAATATACAATCACCATTAAACAAATAAACAAACTAATAAATAAATTTATATTGTAATGTATAATTTACATGTCTGGTCAATAATTGTAGTTATAAAAGTATATTAAATGGAACATGAATCAATTATAGCTCTTTAATTCTTCTTGGCATTTCAGGTAATTTTACAATAGCATTTTTAGAGCATGAGGTTCAAATATAGATATGGCAGCATTATTCTGACCACATCTTAAGTGTATAATTAACACAAAGGAAAACATTTGTATATAAAAAAATAAAAACAATGTTAATACTTAAGGTTGCTTCCCTATCTTCTTTTGCTACTGAAGCATTCAAAATAGTAGTATAAATAATTATACTTATCTTAAAAATTCTTCTACGTAGTCATTTCTGCATCTAATTTTTATAACATTCCGTGTCTATTCACATAAAATGATTCAACTGCAGGAACAGATTTGAGACTTGGGGGGGGGGGTTTCTCAACTAACGGCCACAATTGGGACCAGAATTTCTGCTGCTAGGTTTGTCACATCTGATTTTATGACCTTTTTTGCCATGGTTATTAAATGAATCACCACAGCTGCTAAATTAATCACACAGCTGTTAAAACAAATCCAGTTTCCCCCATTGAATTTGCTTGACAGAAACCACTGGCAAGGTCAGAAATGGTGATTGCATGGCCACAGGAAGCTGCAAGTGTAAATATATGCTGGTTGCCCAAAGCTTGGATTTTGATCACGTGATTGTGAGAATCCTGTGATGGTCATAAGTGTGAGTCATAAGTTATTTTTTTCAATATAATTGTAACTTCCAGTGGTCACTAAATGAATGGTTGTAAGTTGAGGCTTACTTATAATTTATGGATTTATTTATAGTCTTGCAGTATTATAACTCTTATTGGTTTTTAACATATAATCACTATTTTCGAATATTTCTACAAGTAGAACATTGCTAGCATACTATCTTGTTTTTTCCCCTTAGGCAATTTGAATTATGCATTTAAGAAGTAGCACATAACTACACAGTTTTAATTTTTTAACTTATGTGGCCCAAATGCCAGGACTTATTCTAAAAGTGCAGCATGAATTTCTGCTTCTCTTGCAATTGAGAACTGTGCTGCAGCTTGTTGCCTATATTACAAACACAGTGCTATACATTGTGCTATACCCTGTAATGCAAGGGTCCCCAATCCCCAGTCCATGGACAGGCACCGATCCGCGACATATTAGAAACCAATTTGTGCAAACAAGCGAAGTCCCATCCACAGGCAGCACATGAAACCACGACCCTTCCAGTCTACGGAAAAACCTCTCTCCACGGAACCGGTCCCTGGTGCCCAAAAGGTTGGGGACCCCTATTCTAATGAGTACTTAGAGTATCCACTGTATTTCGAAACAATACTTGCACAAAAGTGACTAAGAAAGAAAAAGACTTTCAGAGTATATCCTTGTCCTAAACACTCATTCTGTTCTAATATTATAGTGCTAAATGTGGATAAATAGTGAAGGTAATTGTAACTATCAGCTCAGCAGTGACAGTTCAGCAGGTAACTCAAGGTCAACTGTTTTCTCTAAATTATATAGAAAGTTTAATTCCAGGCTGGACTAAACCTGATTATGAGCAGTAATGTGCAATGGCAGGCCAAAGCTAAGAATAAATGTGAGGATTTTATACCATAAATATCTGATAAGAGGTTTATGAATTCTGATTTTCTTAAATGACTTGATATCAATTTCTTAGATATAGAACATTGATACCTTCTTATGATCAGAATATAAATCAGTCTTAAAGAAGCTGCATAGAATAGTATTCTAAAAGGGCTACCTCAGAAAAAAATAAACTAAAATAAAGCTTTATACCAGCGGTTCTCAACCTGTGGGTCGCGACCCCATTTGGGGTCGAACGACCATTTCACGGGGGTCTCTAAACAACAAGTCCATTTCCCCCCTTTTCCTTAGTTGTGCTACTCCCTTTTATTCTATTGGCTTTTGAAAGCCAATAGAATAGACTCTCTTGAATAGAGTCTAATTCTATTGCTTTCAAAAGCCAATAGGAATTGTCCAGGCTGTCTCTGCCCTGCTGGGCCAACCAAAAGTCCCATTCTGCAAATGGTGCTGCAAATTGTCTGCAGCGAAGGCGAGCTGTCTGGAAGTTTCCACTCCTCCCTGCTGAGCAACTACTAAAAATATAAGTAAAAGAGGGCCAGGGGTGGGAGGTGGGAGGCCAGCGGGTGCAGGGAGGTTGCTGGCGGGCGCGGGGCCCGGCGGGTCCCTTACCTCCCTTGGGCTGGGCCAGCTGGTGGCCCAGCCAGTGGTCGCCCTGCGCCGTTGCTGCCCTTTGCCAGCTAGGCCTCGGCTGGCGCAGAGGGCGGCACCATGCATGCGCGGTGCTCCCGGGCAGGGAAAGTCCTCAAAGTCCTTACGATCAGTTGGGTATCCTTGACTTACGATCGGTTGAGTAGTCCTCGACTTACGACCAGTTGGGGGTCACGGCATTAAAAAGGTTGAGAACCACTGCTTTATACCAAATAGTCATTTGTAAAAAGAATAGCAAAATGAAAATTGTTCTCTGTAAAATAACATAGTTTAATTCCTTAATAGAAGCTGAAAAGTAACCTTCTGGTAAATAAAAGTAAAGGTCATTTTAGATTGAACATAAGATCCTGGTAATAAAAATGATCTAATACAGCTTACAACAAATGTTTCCTCTATTCTAGAGACATTTCAAAACAATGTTTTGAAGAGAAACAGGACCAGGATCTAATATGTAGTGACAGCCATAAGAAACAATTGAAGAAATAATGAAATTATTATTGGCTGGATGAAGACGTTTCAATTCTTGATTGAATCGAAGATATTTGGGAGAAAAGATATATTTAAAACTACAATTTTTCTTCTTACAATTTTGTAAAGACTATGAATGTACTTACAGAGAAGTGCACCATTAGAATTTCTACTATCATTGCTTGGTCCACAAAATTATTATTTGTTAAGCCTTTTGTTCAAAAGCTTTCTTTTCCCCATGACTTCTCCACATATTCAATTATGAATAAAGCAAGTACATTTATGTCACAATAACCAACTTCTTTCACATCCGTAGTGCCAGTCCTGTTAATAATTCGAACTGAAAGTGATCAAAGTTGCAAAAGGAAATTAATGCTTCTCATTACTAGGCCATAAATGAATTTCATTCATCTTTACTCACACATAAGATGTCCTTAAGTAAAATCATTATAGGCCAACTACATTATACTTTTCAGCAAGGTGAGGGATCAAGACTTCCATAAAGGTAGAAAATGTTACAAGATATTTTGCCCTTTTCTCATCTTTGAGGAACAATTCTTATAATAGTAAACCTTTATTTATACTTTGAAGGAAGGAAGGAGAAAGGCAATTTAAACTGCTTAGTAATCATTTTAGCAGGTGAATTAGAAATTACAGTAATATAAGCATCTCATTTTATTTTAAATTTAAAGTCTGTCCTGCTGTATTTTATCTGATCAGTGAGCTGGAAAATAAGATAAAAGCAAAATGTTATAAAACAGGTTGGAAGTTGGTCATTATTTTTCCTTCTATTCAGCGACAACTGGAGAATAACAAATATATATATATATATGAGAAAATAGAGCAATGTTTTGAAGACAGCTTCTAATTTATCATACTCAAAATAAAATAGTAGAATAGTAAGTGTTTCCCTAATGCAGTGGTTCTCAACCTTTCTAATGCCGCGACCCCATAATACAGTTCCTCATGTTGTGGTGACCCCCAACCACTTATACATCACTGGGTACCAGGGACGTGGCCAAAGAAAAGGGGAAAAAATGGTGGACAGCCTTGTTTGGCGACCCCTGTGAAATGGTCGTTCGACCCCAAATGGGGTCCCGACCCACAGGTTGAGAACCACTGCCCTAATGGAAAGAATTACACTGGGAAATGTTGTCCACATAGGAGAGATTTGCTAGTATAATTATCATCAGGAGAAAATTCAATCCATTAAGAGTCATTCAATGAGTTCAAATCTACTCACCTCAGGCACTTAAAGTCAACTTAATTTAAAAGATTTCAACTGACCAATAAATGCCCATTGTATGGGAGATATCATGTACTAGATTTTCATTGTTACAATCAACCATTTTAATGTTTGTATACTGAGTGGCATTCCATCTTAGTAATCAATTTTTATTATAAGCTGAATTTTCACACTGAGAGTTAAATATGAAAATAAATACAGATGATAAAAAGTTGTATTGCATAAAAGAGTAAATTGGATTTCAGAAGCTAAGATATATGGAGGGGGGGAAGGAAACATATTTTGATTGAGGTTCAATTTATAAATTCTCTCATTCACTTTCATTAGTGGAAGTAGTAGCAAGATTCCTTTCATTTTCTGGTGGAGGATATATGTGGACAAGAAATGTGGCCTCCTAGCATTGATGGCCTCCAACTTTCATCTACTCCAGCGAATGTGGTTAACAGAGAGGAAAAAAAACAATTGTAGTTCATCAGTTTCTTCTGGCAAAAATGGTAAAAACATAGCCAGCCCATTTTTTAATTTGATTTTTTTTTTTGCTGCTTTCTTTCACTACACCCATTTGATCCCATTCTGTTGGTGTTAGAAAGGCATCTTGCTGACAGACAGATGGATAGAGTCCCATTACATAATTTATTTTGAACATTCTGTAGCACTAGATAGAATACAAAAAATAAGAAAAACCAAATTCATATATTCTTCAAAGGATTATGTTTCAACCTTGGTTTTATAGTTTTCATAGAATGAAAGTAAGTTGAAGCCTATTTTCAAAACAATTTATTTTATTGATTGTATCATTTCAATAGGCTTTCCAATAAAATGATCTGAGGTGATGGGTTTGAACTTCCAATATTTTTTCTTTGTGGATACAGCTATACATTTTTTTAAATTCACCCTTTAATAAAAAATTATATAGGTGGTCACTTATCAATTGCTACGGATCCTTATCAATAACTGAACTTAGTATACATAATACCTCAGAATTTTTCAATTATCCTCGGATCCTATGTTTCACAATCTTGTTATCCATAGACTTATTTTGACTATTTGTATTAATCTAATTCAGCTATTTTGTACTATGGTGAATCATGCTGTACGATAATTCTAAATATTGATGAAGACTCTGGAATAATTAAATTGGAAAAATGCTGTCAAGGCTTTCTATTTGTGGCTAGTGAACTGTTAAAGCAGAAGTCTTTTTGTAAAGATAAGATAAGATAAGATGATAAGATAAGATAAGATAACCTTTATTGTCATTTTTTTACTGTGGGCACAACGGCACACATCAAAAATGAAATTTAGTTGCCCGTTCTCAAAGTGAAACACGTACATGACACGCCCTAAAAACATACTATATACAACATATGTATAGACCCACACCCCTACATACACATAACAAATAAATATTAAACACTGTCCATCTTGAATATATAACAGAAGGAGGAAGCTTTAGAATTCACAAGGTTAATACTGTATGGAACAAAACTGTGACTAAATCTGGATGTTCTGCTTTGGATACCACGAAGCCTCCTTCCAGAAGGTAACAAGGAAAACAGGTCGTGAAGAGGATGTGTGGTGTCCCAGATAATCTTACGGACCCTGCTCAAGCAGCGCTTCTGTGCTATGTCCTGGATGGGAGGGAAGAGACTGCCAATGATCTTTTCAGCCGTTCTCACCACTCTCTGCATCACCTTCCTATCTGAAGCAGTGATGCTTCCAAACCAGACTATAATGCAATAAGACAGGATGCTCTCGATCGTCCCCCTGTAGAAAGTGGTCAGGACAGGGGAAGGAAGATGTGCTTTTCTCATGTGACGCAAAAAATGTAGGTGCTGCTGTGCCCAGTTTACCAGTTTCTCACTGTTGAGCGACCAAGCCAGCCTACTCGTTAGCTGCACACCCAGGAATTTGATGCTGATAACCATCTCCACTGGTGAATCATTTATGCACAGAGATCTGTCGCTGTGCCTACCTTTTCTGAAATCAACAATGATCTCTTTGGTTTTTCCAGTATTTAAAACTAGGCTGTTTTCCTTACACCAGTTCACCAACCCCTCAACCTCCTTGCGGTAAGCTTCCATCTTGTCATCATGAATAAGGCCCACTACTGTTGTATCATCTGCGAACTTCACAATATGGTTAGTAACAAACCTAGCACAACAGTCATGGGTCAACAGGGTGAACAGCAGCGGACTTAAGACGCAGCCCTGAGGAGAACCTGTGCTCAAGGAAATGGTATTAGAAGTATTTGTTCCAACTCACACATATTGGGGCCTGTTGGCATTGTCATTACATTCCAAACAGATGCAAAATGAAGTTTCATGTATTGTTATGTACATAAGATACCACAAATGTGTATAGAACCTCCTGACTTTCAATATGACTCTATAGATATTGGGATACAACATTTAACAGTGAAGCTCCTAGCTGAGACTTACAGCTCATTATTTGGTGTTCAGAACAATCTACAACAACATTGCAGATATTTTAAAGGCAAAGCAAATAAGCAGGATTTATTTAAAGTCCATTTGAGGCGTTCTAGAAAAACTTGTCCTGGCTATTAATTGGCCTCTAAAATACTGCATCTAATAAAGAACACTTTTGGGTCTCAAGATGCCCAGGAATCAAAAAGGAGATTTTCAATGGGAAACATAATTAAAACCAAACAGACGGGAATTCAAATAAGATCCCACATATTTGTTTTCTTTATGTCAGAAAGATTTTGCCCACCTTTATGTAAAATGTGGTTCATGCTTAATTGATAGGTTATTGCAGGAATTAATTAAAAATGACACCGTCTGGTAAGGAAATTAGTGAAAAGAACTAATTTTAGTGCCCTGGCACTTGAGACTCTTCTCCAACAGAATAAGAGTCTATCTATATCCTTGGAAAAGTCAATTGTCTCAGAATCTTAAATAACATTAAAAGTCTGTTACAGCAAAAAGTGCAGTGGTGGAAGAATAGTTCAGTCTTTGGTGGACAAACTTCAGCTTATTTTTGGTTGATGGCCTTGAAAGTAGGCAAAGAAATATACTGTATATTTCATTCATTTTACTTCAAAGGTTGTTGTAACACAGTCTCAGGGCTGTCAAAACATACAGAAAACCACAGAATTTTAAAATCCAGTAATAAGGGAGCTTCCGGTGGATCTGCGCGCGCGATGGCGGCTACTTTGTAGCCGTCCTCCTGGGTGTTTGAATCGCTATGAACAGCGGCCATCAGCTGTTCAGCGGTTCAAAATCCTCCTCCCGGGCAAAGGGGGGAGAAGAGGGTTGTCTGAATAGTGGTAGAGCCACTCTCATGCACCCCCAAGGCTTTTTTGGGGGGGGTGAGAGGAGTGCTCCCACGGAGTTCAGACTGTCTCCGCTTCCCAGCTGCTTTTGTCCCTAGGGACAAAACAAGCCGCTGCAACCACCTCCGCGATTAAAGTGATCTGGTGAGTTTTTTTTAGAGGCGGACAGAGCTGAGTAGAGGATTTAGCTTTTGCTTTCTTTGATTTTATTTGGATTTTAAGTTTAAAGATTTACTTTTATTTTATATTCCCTCTTTTTATTTTTTTTTCTTTTGTTGAAAGGGGAAGTAAAATGGCGATCTGCAAGCCTTTCGGTTTTTTTGGGGGGGGGGAAGGTAGAATGGCGATCGGCAGGCTTTTTGGTGTTTTTTTTATCCTTTTCCTTTTTTTTAATGATTGGAACGGAATGTGGATTTGATTTTGATGTTGGGTTTGGATTTAAGAAGCATTATTATTTTTGTTTAACTTCTTTGTTTTGCTTTTTGTACTTTTAAAAAAAATGGAATGGATTTTTTCTATTTAATTATTTTTTTCTTCTTCCCTTTTCTTTTTTTAACTCCTTTCTTTTTATTATAATGATCTCCTTTTGAAGGATTTTTTTATTTTTTGGAGTTAATCTCTCTTTTTCTTTTGTTTAATTTTTGTAACTTTTAAGAAGGAGTAAAGATTTTTCTAAGATGGATCCAAAGCGTTCAGTATCTTTTTGTTATAATGATCTCCTTTTGAAGGATTTTTTGAATTTTTTTGGACTTAATCTCTCTTTTTCTTTTGCTTAATTTTTGTAATTTTTAAGAAGGAGTAAAGATTTTTTTTAAGATGGCTCCAAAGCGTCCAGTAATTCCTACAGCTCCTAAGGTGGTTTCTTCTTCGGTGTTATCATCAGTGCAACAACCTAAATCAATAGCTTCACCCTCTTCCTTGGTACAGCCAATAATTGTGAAGGATTTGCAAGATATGATGGGAAATGTTATATCTCAAATTAGGGCAGAAATGAAAGAGATTTTAGAGGAAAATAATAAGATTTTGAGGCAAGAGATAGTTTTGGCTCTAAAAGGAGTTGCCTCTGTTCTTGAAAAGCTGAACTCTCGTGTAGAAGAGGTAGAAGAAAAAGTGGAATTGATGGAGGGAAAATTTGAAAGCATGTAAAAAGAAATGGAAAATGAGATTCTTATCCTTCAATATAGACAAATGGAATATGCCTTAAGAGTCCGAGGTTTGGGAGAGTCTGTGCAAGGAGATCTGAGAGATATGGTTGCAAAGGACTTTGCTGTGATTTTGAATAAAGAAAAAGAGGAAATACTTAGTGAAATTGAAAAATTATTTAGAGTTAACTCTGTGGTGGCAGTGCAAAAGAATTTGCCAAGAGATGTGGTAATTTACTTTGGGAAAAGATCCCTGCGCAACGAAATTATACAAGCTTTTTATAAGAAGAGATTTCAAATTGCTTCACAAGATGTTATAATTCTAAAGGAGATCCCATCTAAAATTTTAAGAAGAAGAAAGGAGTTTGCTTTTTTAGCAGATGAACTTAAAAAGAGACGAATCTTGTTCAGATGGGATGTTCCGATTGGAATGGTGGTGAACTACCTGGGGATCTGTTATAGACTTAATACTGTTTCTCAAGCAAAAGACTTTTATACTTCGGTCCTGGGGGTTTGTTCATCGCCATCTATTAAATTTAAAGTTTTGGAAGAAAAGAAGGTAGAATTGCAGTCTGAAGAGCCTATATTTATGAAAATTGGGAAACCTCAGTTTGAGGGGCCTCAACAAGTTGAGATGGAGGAGCAGAGGATAACCTGTGCAACATATAACTGTAAAGAAAAGGAGCAACAGAAGAAGGTTAAGGAAGCCTCACAACTATTGGTTTCTGAATCTGCGGGAGAAGTAGGATTTATAAATTTTTTGGAGCAACCTTTAAGGGTAGAATTGCAGTCTGAAGAGCCTATATTAATGAAAAATGGGAAATCTCAGTTTGAGGGGCCTCAACAAGTCGAGATGAAGGAGCAGAGGACAACTCGTGCAACATATAATCGTAAAGAAAAAGAGCAACAGAAGAACGAGTTTAAGGAAGCCTCACAAATATTGGCTCCTGAGTCTGTGGGAGAAGCAGGATTTATAAACTTTTTGGAGCTATCTTTAAGGGCAGATTTCAAAGCACTTCTTTCGAGATTTATGGATAAGAGAGACTGACAAGGATGGAGATCGAATGAAAATTCTAGATAAGAAGTTTAAGTTTAAGTACTTAGTTTAAGTATTCAAAAGAGTACTGAGTCTGTGGGAGAAGCAAGATTTACAAACTTTTTGGAGTTAGCTTTAAGGGCAGTTTTCAAAGCACTTCTTTTGAGGTTTATGGACAAGAGAGACTGATAAGGAATGTGTTTATTGTGGATGGAATTTGTTATTGGTAAAGATTTAAATGTGTATAAGGGAATTTTAATGGTTTATGGACAAGAGAGACTGATAAGGAATGTGTTTATTGTGGATGGAATTTGTTATTGGTAAAGATTTAAATGTGTATAAGGGAATTCTAATGTTTTAAGTAATGTTCAAATTTGTGTTTTGGAAGGAGTTTATAAAGAATGATGGATAATAATATAAGTATGATATGAAAATGTTCAGAGTATATTATAATGTGTTTAATGATTGGTTTTTTTTTATTATCATTATTATTATTTTTAAGAGAAGATAACTTGTTTAATTAAATGTACCTAGATTTGTTTAGGATTTATATGTCTTTTAAGTTTTTTTTTTTATAGGAGAGAAGATTATGGAGATTGAATGAAAATCTTAGATAAGAAGTTTAAGTTTAAGTATTTAGTTTAAGTATTCAAAGAGTATTTAGTTTTAATGGTATAATGAAGGTTTATATGTTTATTTTTGTGTTCTAGGATAAAGAAAGAGGGAGAGATTAGATTTTATATTGTAGGTATAGATATTCAAAGAAAGTAATGTTTAAATTTGTGTTTTGGAGGGAGTTTATACAGAATGATGGATAATAATATAAGTATGATACTAGAAAATGTTTAGAGTATATTATAATGTGTTTAATGATTGCAATTATTATTTTTTAGAGAAGATAACCTATTTAATTTAATGTATTTAGATTTGTTTAGGATTTATATGTGTTTTAAGTTTTTCTTTTCTTTTTCTGAAAAATTTTAATTAAGCCTGTACTCAGCTCTGGGAAGGTTGGGGGAGGGTTTGGGAGGTTTGGGGAGGTGGGGGAGGGTATGGGAGGGTGGGGGGGGGGTTGGGGAGGGGATTTGTTTTGTAAAATTTAAAAAACTTTCAATAAAAAAAAATCCAGTAATAAGTAAACAAACAAATATTTGGACTTTGCAGAAGCAGATGGAAAGAGAAGGTCTCAGCAAGAAGGTCAAGATGGAAGTTGAATGGTCACAGCTGGAAGATCAGATTAGGGACACATCATCATAGAGAAAATGTGGGCGCTGGAAGTTGGCATCTTTTTTGTACCAAAATGATGGCACAAAAAACCATATATATCTCTCTTCAACCATCTGACCTTGCTAAACATGTTATGACTGAAATAGCAATTCCATCTAATCATGCCAAGTAGCCAGTGTAATGCCTTTTTAACTAGTAGAAAAAGGATATTCCAGTGTTGGGTTTACCTCTACTGAGGTTTTTCAATTAATTCTCTTATGCTGAGATTTCCTTTGGCAGGATGCTTCCCAACAGAAAAAAAAAAATCATTTTAAATCAGAAAGAATGTTTTAAATATGTCAGTTAAATATAAACATCCATTGGGCTTTATGTTATTTGGTCTCGTGGATGCATTGATAAAATTTTCAGTCTCCAAGGGCAGCATAATACAAGTAGTCCTTGACATACGATCACAATTGGGGCTGGAATTCTGGTCATAAATCACTGTCATCATAAGCTGACTCACCAGAATTCTGGATTTAACTTTATAACCATTTTTAGGTTAGTTGCAAAGTGAATCATTGCAGTCCTTAAGCACATCATATAGTTATTCAGTTAATTCCCCAATAGATGATTTTTGCCATAAACCAGCAAAAAAGTTGCAAATTGCAGTCATATGACTACAGGATGCTGCAATCAGTCGAAAATGTGAGCCAATTGCCAAAGGCCCGAATTGCGATCATATGACTTCAGAATTGGAGCAACAACTATAAGTGAGAATTCAAGTTGTAAAACATTTTTTTCTGAGGCTCTCCTAACTTTGAACCATCATTAATCAAATGGTCATAAATCAAGGACTACCTATATTTACAATAGGGGATTATAAAAAACACAATGGACAGGTACTTTGGAAGGTTTGCATGAACTTCTGGATTTTTCTTAAATTTCTGAATGGTACTTTTTATCAATAACTTAGTATTTTTACATGACTGGATCCCATATATGTACTTACAATTTTCCTTCCTCTCTATCTATTACAATTCTATTTATTATTTTTAAAAGCCATAAACATTTTACAAAAAACATTTATGTTCATCTCATTTAACTGACTTGTTGAAAGGAAATTAAATATGTAGCTATAGAACGGAACCTGCTTCATATGTACCAATTCTCCAAATATTTTATTTTATTTATTTAATTTTATTATATTTATTATATTATATTTATTATATTGATTTATATGGTCGTCCACTCATTCTGAATGACTGAGTGGGTCATATGTATTAATTGGTTGAAACATCCCAACCAATGATTTTGTTAATTACATTAAACATTTCTAAACATTTTCTACTGTGTTTTTTGGGTTTTTTTGGCAAGAGATAAGGAAAACAGGATGCATTATATTCTTAGTCGCATTTTCATTCTGCTCTTCCTTAGGGCGAAGATTCTAATTTTAGTTATACTGAATTTTCCAGTCTAACGCATTCAAAGAAGCTATAGCAGATGTCCAGAACCTTGAAGGTAATTAATTAAGTCCCACTGTTTCCATACTGCACACCCCAAAAATCTGTCACTGCATGTAAAATTGTATAATTGAGTATTATAAATGTTTTCAGGCCAAGTCATGCTATGAATTATTTCCTTCATCTGTACAAATAAAAGACTTATTAAATTAATGCCTCATAACTTGACAAACTAGTTTAGTAAGTAACAAATTATCTGCCTAATGACCTCAGACAAAGTTTATAGCAACCTGAAAGTAATGTATTTGTATGTACAGATTGGTTTCACTAGAATATTATGTCTAGATATTTTTATCAGCATAAGGTTTAAGTAAAAATTTATCTTGCTTCAATATATGCTTATAACTTTTTTGCACAGTAATTATTCTATTTTTGATTGCTGCCTACTTAATTAACTAATAGAGGATTTGGGAATCCTCTATTTTTAACAGAAATGTAGAATTTGAAAGGGGAGCTTTGCAAACTACGTAGTACACATGAAGGATTCTCTCTTCCAAGATATAAGCAGGTGCATCATCTGGAAGATTAACCACAGTTGCTTCAAAGGCAAATTTCACTGGTCATCTGCATGTGTACATGCATATAGAAACAATTCTGCAACTGTATTTTAGATGTTCATTTTACATTAATATATCTTTTTTCCTTTCTCAATAATGCCTCAGTTTGATTATACGTAGTTTGGAAGCGTTTGCAGAAACCTGTCTTTATACGGGTTCTGAAGGCCTTCATCCTCACAAAAATAGATTGTGGAATATGTTCTGATCCTTTGAAATGTATCTAAGGAAGAAAATAGTAAAATATCAAGCGTCTCTGATTAAAAAGAATCACGAAGTAGAATTGTTATTTTTTATTTTCTACTCAGGAATAAAGGAAGTTACTGTTAAAACCTAATAACCCCCCCCCCAATTCTTCCATAAAACTAGAATTTTCTTCCAGAAAACATCGGAGATTATATGCTTACCCTTTAAACCTAAAGGGACCCTTCCTTTTACTTAATTAACATTACATCATGTAGGGTATTAAAAAAATGTGTAAATATGTCATCTGATAATCCAATCAATTACAAGTGCCCCTTGTCCAGCTAGATTTTCCCCAAAAAAGATCTAAGTTAGAATTATATTGGAGCCAGCTGTCAGGCAGCTCTCTGGACTGCTGGTATTTCTGTTAGCTGAAGCTGTTGGCTCAAGCTGACCTACTGTCCTATGCCGGAGGCAGTCACATCAACCTTCCCTTTTCATGACTGAAAGTGATTGACACACCACTAATGAGGTTCTGCAGGAAGCTGCAGGATGTATCACAACACTGTACAAAGAAATCATAAGACACCTTTATCCACAATTAATGATTTTTTTTCCTTGCAGGTTTCCACAACCAGTGTTCAAGTTAATTCAGAATTTCAAAGATTTAAAAGTCTACTAGCTTTTAATTGCTGAAGTCTAAAATTATTTCAAATGCTACCATTCTTTATCAGTAATCAATATAGTCATACAAACCATCACTATCTGGTTCAAGATGGCAATATATACTGCTCAAAAAAATAAAGGGAACACGAACATATAGGATCCTATACATTTGTGTTCCCTTTATTTTTGTGAGCAGTATATATTCTGAATCTGAGATTCAACATTCAAAGGATTCAATTAGAATTGGTTAAATTTCAATTTACTACCAATGTTGCCCATAAAATACAATACAGAAGCATGAAATCCCCTGTATTTACTTCTGCAAGAAAAAATGGAGTGGAAATAGCAGGGTTAGTAGGCTTTTTAGAGCTTGCAGCTTTAAGAATTTCGTGGCATAAACTTTTGAAGTATTTTGCTTGCACTTCTCACAAACTTAGTAGATGGAATTATGGTTTTCATGCTTACAGTGCAATTCTCTGGAGTAATCAAGCTAAATCAATATGTAGCTACTTCAAGATAAAAAATAGAAATCTAATAGAAGCATATAGAGTTCATATAGAAACATTTATGCTAACACCCCCATTGCATGGAGGTTATCTTTAAACTGATGTCATGTAAGGGAAGGATCACTAATTTTAAACTGAATATATGAAGGTAATTCTTCTCACTAAACTAAATCAGCTAGCCGTGCCTGACCACACCTGTAAATGGATCATAAGTTTTCTAACAGACAGGAAGCAGCAAATGAAGCAAGACAAAATCATATCAGATACCTGTACAATTAGCACAAGGGCCCCCAGGGCCGTGTGCTCTCTTCACTTCTCTTCTCTCTATATACCAATGACTGTATCTCAAAAGATCCCTCTGTTAAAGTATTGAAGTTTGCAAATGATACAACAGTAATTGGCCTCATTTGAGACAACAACGAATTGGCATACAAATGGGAGGTTGAACAACTAGCCTTGTGGTGCGGCTGGAACAATGTTGAACTGAACACACTCAAAACTGTAGAAATGACAGTAGACTTTAGGAGAAACCCTACTATTCTACAACCCCTTACAATGCTTGACAACACAGTATCAACCGTAGAGACCTTCAAATTTCTAGGGTCTATAACAGTGGTTCTCAACTTTTCTAATGCTGCGACCCCATAATACAATTCCCCATGTTGTGGTGACCCCCAACCACTTATACATCACTGGGTGCCAGGGGCGGGGCCAAAGAAAAGGGGGAAAAAATGGCAGACAGCCTTGTTTGGCAATCCCCGTGAAATGGTCGTTCGACCCCAAATGGGGTCCCGACCCACAGGTTGAGAACCACTGGTCTATAATATCTCAAGATTTAAAATGGACACCTAACATCAAAAATGTCATCGAAAAAGCACAACAAAGAATGTTCTTCCTGCGCCAACTCAGAAAACTCAGACTGCCCAAAGAACTGCTGATACAGATCTACAAAGGAATTATTGAGTCTGTCTGTTTGCACCTCTGTAACTGTTTGGCACTGCAACAAAACAAGACAGACACAGACGTCAACGAATAGTTGGAACTGCAGAAAAAACAATTGCTACCAGCCTGCCTTCCATTGAGGACCTGTATACTGCACGAGTCACAAAGAGGGCAGTATACATCCCTCACATCCTGGACACAAACTGTTTCAACTTCTTCCCTCAAGATGACGTTATAGGGCATTGCACACCAGAACAACTAGAAACAAGGACAGTTTTTTTCCCCATGCTGTCACTCTGCTTAACAACTAAGTCCTACAACTCTGTCAAAATACTTAATAAAGCTGTATTACTATGATACCTCTCATCTTTCCTATTACCTATCCTTATCTTCTTATGACTATAACTTTGCTGCTCGTATCTTACAATTTATATTGGGTTTTTTTTTGTTTTGTACCCTAGGATAATTTATGTTCATTGCTTAGCTAGTACTCTATGACTATCACAAAGTATTGCATCTTACAATTTATGATGAAGTGTTGTATTTCACAATTTATGATGAATGTATTTTGATGTTGTATATGATCATGGTTATCAATATTACTTGTTTGTACACTGAGACCTTATGCACCGGAAACAAATTCCTTGTGTGTCCAACCACACTTGGCCAATAAATTCTATTCTGTATTCTGTAATATCTGAATTCTGAATCTGAAGTTTTGTCCATACATGGAAGTTAAAAAATTATTTGAAACTCCAAAAAAACCAAAAAGTCTATCTAATTTCTGAAATGCCTTCAAATCATTCCAAAATAAATCTATCTATAAATCTTCTGAACTTTAGAACAAAATATAAACTGAATCACCTTGCTCTTATATTCAATTAATAAATGATCCATTTGTTAATAACTTGGTATTTTTCCCAGTGAGATTATTATACTATGTCAGAATGATAAAATATCCATTATTATCCCATGGTTTTATGAAAGAAACATAAACTGCATTTACTTCAGAGTTGGTATAGCGTACTGAAGGAGAATAGGATGTTTTAAACCTCACTTCAACCGTGAACTCCTTACATGATTTAAGACAAGACAATATTGTCTCAATCCTCTCCATTATCAATACAGAGGGAACATAATATTGTTCCACCTCAGGAAAGCTGTTATAAGAATTACTGAATCAACTTGCTGCTGATTCCAAAAGTTATTTTCCTCCCTATGAAAAAAATTATTTTATACAACTACTAATATTAAAATTAGTATTTGATACTATATCATTCTATATGAAATTAAAAGTCCTTGCTAGGAAAGCTTAGAATGTGCTTTTGCCCTTTAACTACTGGTGTGCAGAATGTCCTCGTATTGGATAAGGATTAACATTTTCTTGCTAAGGACAATTACTGAAGATTGAAGATAATGAAAGCTATTTTCAATCCCAGATCCCTATCTTGGATAATTATCCCTTCATTGCCTGCAATCCATCTACTCTTTGCTTTGAGGAATACTTTTTCTTCTTGGTATCTAGAGATGCATGTGGAAGAACAGAAGCTGCAATATAGATCCAATGGTGTCCTCAAAGTTCCTGATAGGAACACCAAGAATGAGCAAACTACATTATTCAAATTATCATCACTATAAATAAAAGTAGTTATGCAAAAAGAGGTTCAGCTATTCATAGCTTTTGATCATTTGAAGAGCTCCATTAGTGTACTCAAGACTATATTTAGCTCACAGCTCCCACTTTACAGGTCTGAGAACAACCTCAGATCCCATTACTTATACTCTTGTACAAAATGGTTGATTTTCAATGAGGTACTTTAAACTATTTTTAAAATTTAAATTATAATACATCTTGTCCTTAAGACACCCATTTTTTTATTTTTTAGATTCCAGTTTTATTATTTTTAAGGTGGCAAACATATCTAATACTTCTTCCTCCTCCGATTTTCCCCACAAGAACCACCCTGTGAAGTGTGTTGGGCTGAGAAATAATGACTGATCCAAAGTCACCCAGATGGCTTTCATGCCTAAGGTGGGCCTAGAATTCCCAATCTCCTGGTTTCTAGACTGGAGCCTTAACCATACCCCTAACTTTCCAACTAGTCTAAAGGGAGCTAAAAATGTCAGCCTTACTTAACTGATATTATAAATTAGTACTATAATAAGATGTCCTCTATTGCCCTTGGAGAGGAGAAAGAGGAGGAGGAGAGGGGAAATTAGAAGAATACCTGAAGAATAATGAAGAAACTGTATTGAAGCTGGTATACCATGAAGGTTTATACTGAGTACCCGAGAGACCAAATTGATCTACAAGAAAAATCAGATTAAGGATAAAAAAAGAGTTATGGCAAGGGAAAGTATTACATGACCAGCACATTAAAAAAAAAAACCTAGCAAACATAACAGTTAACAAGACTTGGCAGTGGCTAAGAGCAGGAAATTGAAAAAAGAGACAAAGGAGATAATTCTGGCTGCACAAGACCAAACCTGAACAGCAAATGCAAAGCCAGAATTGAAAACACAGTAAATTTAGCCTCTGCAAAGAAGCTGAATAAACAATGGACCACCGGGTTAGCTGCTGCTAAAATAATAAAATAAAATAAAATAAATAAAATAAAATAATAAAATAAAATAAAATAAAACCATACAACTAACAACAAACAATCAACAAACAATGGCCTGACAAAGTAGCAACTATGGTGCATTGGAAGATCTGCAAGAAATACCATTTGTCTGCAAGCAAGAACTGGTGGATCTTCAAAATAGACCAAATAATAAAAAATAAAGAAGCTAAAGTGTTCTGGGACTTTAAAATCCAAACAGACAAACATCTGCCACATAGCACCCCAGACTTAATAATTATCAATAAGAAAGACAAAAAAGTCTGGATAGTGGATGTGGCAGTAGCTGGAATCAGCAGAATAGAAGCGAAAGAACCGGAGAAGATAACAAAATTCAAAGACCTGCAAACAGAAATAGAACAAGTATGGCAAAAGAAAGCAAGGGTAGTAGCAATAGCAACAGATACCTTGGGTACATTCGCAAAACAGTTGGAGCACCACTTGAACATCATTGGCATTGACAAAATCACCATCAGTCAATTATAAAAGGCAGCTTTCAACAACAACAATAATAATAGTTGGAAGGGGACCTTGGAGGTCATCTAGTCCAACCCCCTGCTCAGGCAGGAACCTATACCATTTCAGACAAATGGCTGTCCAGTCTCTTCTTAAAAACTTCCAGTGTTGGAGCATTCACAGCTTCAGGAGGCAGGTTGTTCCACTGATTAATTGTTCTAACTGTCAGGAAATTTCTCCTCAGTTCTAGGTTGCTTTTCTCCTTGATTAGTTTCCATCTGTTCCTTCTTGTCCTGCCTTCAGGTGCTTTGGAGAATATAGTTTGACCCCCTCTTCTTTGTGGCAGCCCCTGAGATATTGGAACACTGCTATCATGTCCCCCCTCATCTTTCTCTTCATTAAACTAGACAAACACAATTCCAGCAACCGTTCCTTATATGTTTTAACCTCCTGTCTCCTAATCATCTTTGTCGCTCTTCTCTGTACTCTTTGTTGGAACAGCTTATATACTCTGACAATATCTTTAATACAGGTGGCCTGTGAGCCTGGTTACATCATATGGAGACCGCGCCACCCCAGCTCCAGCAATGCAAAAAACATCATGATATGTCGTGACATGTCACGTGACGTGGTGAGTTAACACCTATGTTTTAATACCTTCAAACATCAACATATGCCTATCACAGGCCTTTGAGAAGGACTTGATAGGTGGATAAAAATGCTAGATGCAGTCTAAACATCTGGCTGAGTGTGCAGCAAACCATGACCATGTTTAATACATTTTAATAGTTGAAAAATGTTGCCTGCTCCTGGGTTACAGTATGTTTTCCTATGATAATATAGCAATTATATTTCTGAACTTGGAATGGTAGCAGGCTGGTATTTGAGGCTGGCATTCCCTATCAGTCATTAGTGCTGATTTTGAATCAGTCTTCATCGAACCTATCTCATAAAATTTATGAGAGGTTAAATAGAGGCTTCTGCATGTTGCCTTAAGCTCTTAGAAGATAAAAAGGATATAAACATAATGAATAGATGACCAAATTTTCCTCAGACTATTACTCACCAAACTTTTTTTTCTGAGATTTTAAATGTATCTATCTTGTCCTATTCACTAGCGTTATTCATTGAATCTTTACATGAAATTTCACTTATTTCCTCTCTGATCTCATATATCCATTTTATGTGTATATCTTGTGAATATTACTTATCCTCACCAATAAATGTCAGTCTGGCAAACAGAATAACAAACATCACTTCTAAATAGGTGTTCAAGAACTAAACCTGCTTACATTAATTGCTTATATCTGATATATCAAGGCTCTTCTTAATATTAGCTGACAGTCTGACAGCTCTTATTTCCAGAGGTGTAGTTGCTGTAACTTTGACCTTAACAGCAGTGTCTTCAAAGATTGTTTTTTTACACTACTAGAATGAGACACAAAAGACAGCTTCTAATAGTAACTCTTATGATAATGAAGATGGTATGTAAATATGTTTTCATTTTTCTGAATATATTAGAAGGCCTCTGAATATATTGGAAGAAAATACTTTAGAAAACAATCAGGCTTTTGTTAAGCTATTTAAATGTTCTAATACTCTCTTTGTAATAAGGTTAAGAGATATGAAGAAGAGTCCAAAGGAGGAATGGGGATGAAAAAAGTATCTCTGCATTGACCCACTTAATTCTGTGGAACGTAAAGGCAGGGGAAGGGAGATGTGCTTTCAGACCTGTTGAATTCCATTACTGGAACCTTACAATAAAAGGTACCATTAATATTCTTGGTTTTGGTTTCCTGGTCTAGACTATCTTGAGGGTATTATAAATGCTATTTATGGGGGAAGATACGGTATACTATTCCTATAAATAGATTTTAAATGGGGAACTGCAACATTTATATTGCATTAATGATGAAATTTCAACAACAGTGCTAAATTTAAAGCAGTTAAAACTTTAATTTCCTTTCTGCCTTAAAGCCATGGGCATACTCTGCTTCTGATCCAGTTCTGATCATGTGAAAATACTGACAAATATGCTGATCTTTATAGGAATATATATGTATAAATGACTTATTACATGAGAAATGCAAAAAGAAAAAAAATCTCCTCAGGGAAGTAATTTCTCAAAAAAGAAAAAAAGTTTACATTCTTAGAAATGTTAGCTTTGCAAACACAAATATAGATTAGGAGCTCAGAGACAAATTATTTCAGCCAGCTAAATAGGATGATTTTTGAAGAACACAGACAGAGGGATATTTCCTATACCATTTGCTTTTATATGCCAAGTTTCATTCTGCAAATAAAATTGTCTTCAGTCTTAGATAAGAAGAACAGGAATGGCCCAAGGGGAAAAAGGGGGGGGGGGTTGTGAGACAGATGTACAAGGTTAGAGGAGACTAAGAAAAGTATAACCCTTATAATTTTTGGTTTCTGGCTATAGAACAGGGATGTCAAACTCACAACATCACGTGATGTATCACGACTTTTTTCCCACTGCCGCAATGGGGTGGCATGACGCATCCGGCCCATGGGCTGGCAGGTTGACATTCCTGCTATAGAAGGAGTAGACTAAGTAAACAGCATCTATATTCTATTTGAAGATCATTTTTAACCACCATGAACAATCCACAAATCCAACCAATATCTGTGGGATGCGCAAGGAAAAGGTAGAGTAATAGAAGTAGTGCCATGGCTTTCTGAAGTGAGCCCTGACTTTTTTACACACATACAAAAGGTCAGAACCTGAGGCATGATTCCACAATACTATTTGTGTTATTCTGACAATAACAACAATCTCCTGTAGACACACTGCAGCATAGATTTCAACTTTAAATAATAAAGATTTTGCAGTAAAATGTTGCAATACTTAGTACTCTGCAATCTACATTAGCTTTAGTAGTTAAGTACCTGTGTCTACAGAGACAGAAAGGCAGATGGGTAGACTAAATCAAATCTGAACTATTTGCTGCCAAATAGTTTTTTCCCTAATTCTACTTCTCTTGAGTAGTTTGCCTTGAGCCATTGTGTGTATCTTGCTACAGATAGCAGACCCTGAGAGATTGGAGTCTGGAAGGGCCACCTCTTTTTTATCTTTGATAATAAATAAAATAATTGTTGTAAACTATTTTATACATGGGAACTAACATATAGCTTTCCACAAACCTGACTTGAATTTCAGCTCAGCTCTTCCCATTTCAAGCTATTTGCTTGAAGCCCTTGCATTTAAAATAAAATGAGAGCAAAAGCAGAAATTTTGAGAAGTGACAGCTAGAACCATTGAGTAACGTTAGGCCAAATAAATCTATAACATTTTGTAATGCTTATGTTTCTGCATAAATTTCTTCAGGGCAAGGTCTGGCTTTTGGGATATTATTTGTGCATTTTTCTGCTCTTCCTTTTAGGCTACCAAGGACTGGATGCAGCCGTCACTGCTGTCTATTGGAAAAGGCAAACACATGAGCAAGTGCAGCCATTATTTTTTAACATCATTGCTGTCACAGGCATCATAGACAACCCATGTAAAAACCAGCAAGTTATCTGATTGATCACATAATTGCAGCCCCCATCTTGCCTTTTTTTACCTCCCCTCTGCAGAAGCCCAGTTGTCTATACATCTGTTCACTTGCACAATCTCACACACACCCCCAATGCATATTTGATGTTAAAACTAGCTTGCTTTCTATAAGTAATTTAAGATGAATGGGATTTTTAAGATTTTACATACCTTGGTTTGCAGTTCAGATATGTCTACTATCTTTATGATATCCCTATGGAACAAAATAAAACTATTGTATATAGCAAACTACCTTTCCACTGAAAGTAAATAATATTTTTTGTCTACAAAGATGCAGTCATAGCATGGTTGTCTTTCTTGACAATTTTAAACTTTCTTTGTCATCAGGGAAAATTGAAAGATCAAATTTCAATTATCTCAACCAGATTCTTTCTAGTTGTTAGACCACAATCCTAATATTCTTAAACATTAGTTGTACTATAAGGCTGACAGGAATTTTGGTTTAAAACAACTAGAGAAATCCAACATGAGGGAAGAATTGTAGTTAGCTGTTCCTAGGATTACCGTCATTATTAATTCAATCCTAATGTGTTTTCTGTTTATTAGTTTTAATTTACCTTCGATCACTATAATTTTAATACCTTCCCTTAAGAATGTCTTACAATCTAAACACTTAATGTTATTATTGTTTATATACTTCTATAAAATCAATGTAATATATTTAGCACTTTATACAATAAAATCCAATTTATTTTAAAAGCAGTATTTGTTTACATTCAAAGACCAAGTCAAACAGCAGTACCTGTATAGAGAAGTTCTGATGTTTATTAATGAAACAAAAATGCCTGAAAAAATTACTCCAACCACTGTTAATTTTCTTGCCATACATTGGAAACTGCTCTGTTCACTTTCATGCTATTTGTTGATGGCCTCATTTATGTTAACCATCTCAATTTACTGATACATTAATACAGTCAAGTAGAGCCTCTAACAAAATGAGTAAATGCTGTTTTCCTATCAATTAAACTCACCTTAATTAAAGGGCAAATTTGGGTGGCCAGATGCCATGCCTACTTACGGCATAAAACAAATAAGTCATCAAAATTACTTTTCATACTCACAGATACTTAATATATACCTGATGGTGCAATTTGTCCTCCTTCATTCTATTCTATATAAATATATATAATATTACAAAGAATTATGCAGTTACCATTGTATATTTAGATTGTGTATTTATTTGCAATAAGAACATTAACCATCCTGGGGAAGGATGTGCCTTTGTATGAACACCAGTGACACATGTATAGAAGTGGCAGGACTTCTACTGCACTGACACAATTCATTGTTTAAACCTCTCCTCCCCTGTATGGATGGCACTGCTGAACAGCTAAATGTATTTTGTGACTCTATATTTGGACATTATTAATAATATTGATAAATGTTAAATATAGATTTTGAAGCTTTTAAAATATGTGCCAAGTAAGAAACAACTTGCTACACTCAGCAGTTTAAATGTTAATAGATGAAATCCATTGCAAACAATTGTTTCCAGAAGTTTGAATTCTTGGCTCTGTGAAATGTCATCAGTCACAAATAATGGTATTAGTTATCCTTTCAGTTTGATAAAGAAAATCAGCAGTCATCCATAATATGTAGATCTAATTGCTGAACATTGCTGTTTCTTCTAATGCTTCAAATCTAGAGTTACAGGGCCAAACTATATGAAATGTTAAAGTCATAGTTTGTCCTTGGGGTGAGGCTATTCCTCACAAGTAGCAAACATGAGAAGTCAACTCCAGATCAGACCTCCCCTTATTTCTATGGGGTTTATGACAACTCGCCATGGCCAACTTGCTGCGGGACAAGTCACCACAGGAGAAGAGTTACACTAATATCGAAGAAATAGTGAATAGAATAATTAAAGGATGCCAAAAGAGGGACAAAATGAAATGCAAATGACAAAAATTAATATAATTTTTTAAAATTATTTTAAATTATTAAATTGAATTGTTGAATTGTCCCATGGAGAGTTGGCTGTGGTGAATTGACCATAGCGAGTTGACCATGGTGAATTGGTCATGGCAAGTTGGCTGCAGCAAGTCATCCCATTCTGATTACTATGGGGCGATAAATTGTCAATAATACAGGGGACCCGTTAGATTGGATGCAAGACAATGATACAAGTAGTATGAAGAAAAAGAAAAGTTTTTATTCACTACAAAGAATATAGGTTAACTAGAAGTAATTACGAATAAGAGCAAACAATATTTTTATTTAAAAACTGAAGTGTTAAAATCCACTGGTGGATTGCATGGTTATTCATCTAAGTATTTAAGATTGACCCATATTATAGCCCAACGCTTTTAAATTTAAAAAAAATTGTTCCCATTATGAAGAAGCATTTTGGTTTAAGAATCAGTTTACAACTGTGTTTTTCAAACTTGGCAACTTTAAAATGTGAAAGCTGCAGCTCCCATGCTGGCTGGGGATTTCTGAAGTTGAAGTCCACACATCTTAAAGTTGCCAAGTTTGAAAAACACTGATTTAAAAGATACTGCAAAAATATGGCTGGTGATTCAGCTAGCATTTGATGACCACCTGGAAGGAGCAGATGACCAAAATCTTTGACACAAATAGCTTCCATAGAGCATCTTTCCCAATTTCCAAAACCTCCAAATATTTGGAGATTGCAAAAAAATCCCAGAATTATGCATTTGGGAGCCTCAGATAAGAGAAGCTCATCATGGACTCTTCTCAGACACCTTATACAGTGGTGGGCTGGAGTCACAGAAGCAGCTAGAGACCACCTTAAGGACTCTGAAGTAATTATGACAATAAAGAAAGATTATTTCCTTTCATTATTGTTTTTGTTCATTGTTGGCTATCAGGACTGTGCTATACTTTAGACAGAACTGGAGTCTATCATTTCAAAGTTTATCTATAGATTAAAAAAATATTCCTATCTCTTCCAGTTTTAATATTGCTTGCTTTTATCATATAAATATTATTCAATTTGTGCAAGTTCTTATTTTACACATACAGAAATAGAGCTGAGATAGAAAAACTGATTGCGATGACATCGTGGCAGATGTCGGCTTACAACCAGTTGGATCATGTTGATATTCCTTGCAGGCAAACAGGATGGCAGGCAGATGTGTGTGTGCGTGTTTGTGGTGTATGCAAGATTAGATTTCCTTCATTCTTTCTTTCAGCAGAAACAACTACCAATAATCAGATTAACTATATAACTATTAAGATTAATTATATAATTGTATCTTCCAATAACTGTATCTTTATTACATATTGCATTTCTGAAATATTATCCAAGATTCAAAAGAATGAACCAATGAAATGAGTAGGAAATTCCCTCCATCCTCAGAATATTTGGAATTCTCTTATAGCATCATAAATAATGCTAAAAATGTGAACTAAAAATCTGACATATAATTAGTTTCGAAGATGCACAGCAGACTGATTCAATTACTACTACCATAAAATGATTCTTGAAGTGAATGATCCTGTTACATGTGTATTTCTGACCATATACTTGAAAATCTATTTAATACTTGTCTTTTGAAGTTTGCAATTTGGCGGCTTAAAAAAAACCCTCAGAAATCTTTGGTAGGCAACACGTACATCTTGGATTGGTTTCAAGATGTGCTATGAAAGACCTCCCAATAATAAGAAATCAGCTCCAATTTCTAGTTTGATGCTGAACATTGGCCAAATTCCCAGCATATTAAGCAATCTATTCATTCAGATTCATCAATCTCATGCTAATCATATTGCATCCGGAGGGTTTTCTTTTAATAAATGTTGCTACTATAATAGAACTGTAATGAATGCATAAGAATGTATTTTTCTTTTCCCATTAGCAAAAGTGGTGGCATTTTGGTGACTATGTGCTTATATTAGATTTTAAGAAACTGTTACTACAGTGTTATAAAAGCAACATTTTCAAACAACAGTGTTTTGTCCTTCAAATACAATTTCAATTATTTTTCTAATCTTACACAGCCCTCAGAATTTAAAATATCAATTATATATTATATAATGTTGCAATAATATAATTACATAATTAATAATAAATTAAATTATTATCTAATACTATTTTTATCCACTCAAAAACAATAACTCTATTCAAATTATGAAGAAAATCTACACAAAGGAAAAACAATTATTGGTACTGGGAAAGAAAACAAAAATGTAAATTAAATAACAGCTACAATTCCAAAATCTTACCTAGTTTAGTCGTCATTTAACAATTGTGGTTTAACAAAATACACAGAGAAAAGAAAACCTTGAGAATAACTTGGAGAAAATAAAAAGGTGTCTGTGCACATATATATGTGTGCATTATTTATTTGTTTGTTTGTTTATTTATAAATTATCTTTTTTATCTATATTTTCCAAGCCCATCAGAGATTACTGCAGAACATAACTTGACATCTGAGAGTGTAAATATTGTAAATAATAGCAATAGTGGAAGCCAATGTAGGAAATCAAACCTAGTTTGAGTTCCTAAATGGAAATACCACTGCTAAATATACAATAATGTTAGTATGAAAGTAGCAAAATAATGACATCCAAATGTACCTTTTTTATCTCAGCATTCCATTTTTTATCATTTATTTATTAGAGTTGGAGTCTCCCTGATTCCAGAATGACTCTGGGCAGCTTAATATTTAAAAACAGAAAATCAATAACAAAAGAATCTGAAGCAAGGAGAACACAGTAACATAAACCTCTCAAATAGTATAACCTTTATTATTACCTTGTGTTGTATATGCACATATACTGCTCATATATTTCAAATACAACTTATGCTGGCACACCTCAAGAAATTATTTGCAAAACTGAGTAGTTCTAATGATTTCAAAATTCTTTCATTTGAATTATTCACTCAAGTTTTATTTTCCATATGATGTTGCATATCTCCTCCCTGTTTAAATAACAGATTTTAACCTACAGCTTTAATGGCATATTTCCCTGGGAGCCTAGTAGGTGGATGGGGACATTATATATTTAATAAATAATGTGTGAAGAAAAACATTGAGAATATCTGCTTCTTTATACAACAAATCATAGACGGAGTCTAGACAAAATCAGCTATGGTTTCATCCCAATTTTGTCATGAGACTAAAATTTGATTATCTTATTTAAGATACAACACATATACTTCACTAGTAGAAAATAAAATAAAAATCACCACTAGGATATAAACCATTATAGCAGCACAGCTGCAACCTTGCGCTGGTTGACAGGTTTCATCTGTGGAAAGTTTCTAATACTTGATCATTTTTGTCATCTAATCTGGAGAAAGAATCAGGAATGTAAGAAAGATGATATTGCAGCCCAGCAGTTTGCAAAGTAAAAATCACCCCATTTCTATGCTGAGGATTCAATTTTTCTTTTATTTTAAGGTACCCCAAATGAGAGGATACAGTATTCCTAAATCTAAGAAAGGATTGCAAAGGTTTTTGTTTTGTTATTGTATCTATCTTAAACTCTGTTGGATATCCTTCAATACCCAAGAGGCAATGGTAGAATTTAGATCAGCGAATTAAGCCTCATCAGTAAAATCCAACTCCATATTGAAATTTCTCAGTAAAAAATTATTCCTCTAATGGTCATCAACAATTGTTTATTGATGCCCAAATGTTCCTATGTAACTTAAAGGTAATTTTAAAAAAATCACAGTACTAAGTTTTATCAATATGATTTTAAGTATAGAATCATCTGAAGATGGCTGACCTAAATAATATAAGCTTGGTCACATCTGGTTAGGCTGAATTAGGCTGTTCAAACAGATCTGAAAAGAAGGTAGCTCCTAGCCCTCAATTACCAAGGAAAATGGTGAGTCTCTAAAATCACCAAGACTTTATTTAATCTGCAAAGGAAAGGTGATTTGATTCTATCAGCTTATAGATTTAGCTCTGTTAATTTTTCATAAGCATTTTTGCTTGCTTAAATTTTTAATATTTTACTGTTTCCACAAGTACCTCTAAACATGTCCCTTCACTGGGGACTTGGGGGGGGGGAAATATTCCAGAAATCAAATGACTAGGAGAATTCCTGTAACCCCGACCACCACTGACAAGATATTAGTTTAATTGCACCTGGCTGTACTGGCATTCTGACCAAAATAAAGATCAACTGAGCCCTACAATCTGGATGTACTTATTCAATTAATAAACTTCAAGTTTATTGACTTTTTTTCTTCTTTTCTATTCACTATATATTGGCTGGCTGTCTTCTAGATCTTTTAGATTCTTCTCACATACAGTACATTGCTGCCAAGCTAGGTATCCCTAACTGGTGTCTTAAATAGCAAATCCATTACATTTAGGAAGGAACATGTATACAAGGCATGGAATTCATGATTCAAAAACGCTACATAAAGACTTGGGTGTCCTTATGCAACAAATTGAAAATGAGTCAGAAGTTTGTGAGGCAATCACTAAAAGAATTACAAGATACCCCTCTATTCTGCACTGGTGAGAATACACCTGAAATCCAATGGGCAATTCTGTGCATCAAATTTCTAGATGGAACAGGTGCAGAAGAAGGCAACAAAAGTGATAAAAAGACTGGAGATCAGCTGAAGGAATATGGGATGTTCAGTTCAGGGAAAAGAAGACAGAGGGAAGACATGATATCTGTGTTCAGATGCATAGAAGACTGCTATAAGAAAGAGGGACAGAAAGTATCCATTGCCATAGAAACAAGGACAAGCATATTGGATACGTGTTGCAACTACATAGATTTCACTTAAATATAAGAAGAAAATTCTTGACAATATCTGTACAACAGTGGAACAATTTACCTTCAAAGATTAAAAGTTCTTCATCTCTGCAGGTTTTTAAGAAGAGATTGTTGAGATCTCTCTCAAGAGTGGTTTAACTTGTTTTCTGTACCATTACACTGGACTGCACTAGACAATCTTTGTGGTCCTTCCCAACTCTACAATTCTGTTATTTCAATGGTTACCTATGAAAACATTCAGGACACAATGTGAAAGGAACTGTAGGATTAGTTGGTGACACATTTCCGTAGAGGAAACATTAAATAATAAGAAGGCAGATTAGAGAATGGAGATGTAATAAAGAAATAGGAAAGGAGAGAAGATCAGAGGAGCTATAAATTATCCATCCCGTTAGCTCTATTTAAATAAAGAGAAAGGGTTTATGGACACCCACTAGGAGCTTATGAATTTGGAGAAGGGAGAGAGGCAGCTCAAAGAATAAAATGTAGGAGGATCAACGGTGCAAATCATTACAGCAAGAAAAAGAAGAGCTGGTATGTCTAGTCCATTATGGAATAGACATTGCAAAGCGGATCTTACAGAAAAAAAGAGATAAGGTGATAGGTAAATAATATATCTCAGATCTTGCTTGGTCAGAAAAATATAGATTTTTCTCCATCAAAATTTCCTTGGATTTTTATGCAATGGTTCCTGTAATGTCCCTCTATTTCTAAGAGGTCTGCACAACAGCTAATAGCAGCAGTGAAGGGATATTATTAGATGAAGCTGTGCAAAAACAGAGGCACACACAAAGTCCAACATTCTGACTCCTGAAGAGTGAACAAAGCGGAAAGTTCTGTAGGCTTACAATGTAATGTGTCTGGATGATCAATTTATTAGGATCATTTGCCCCCCCCCCATATATATATTTAGAGAGCACAAAACTAAGGAATGTGCTAGATGCCTGTTTTCAGTTAGGGTATTAAGAAAAATATGCAGCTGTCACTAAGCCACAAAAGTGATAGATGGCATTGAAAGACTTTGCAGAGTATTTTGTGATCTTATTTCACCGTTTTTTGCTTCTCCCAACTAATTAGGACAAGGAGATTGTCCAGTTACTATATTCCTGTCCTAATTATTTTTTATATTTATCATTCAGCTTAAACTATATAGGGAATGTTTCCATAAGCATTCAGTCTCTTAGGCCAGCCAAAACCTCAAAGCTAACATCAAAAGGCAAGACTAATTTTCACTTACATTAAGCAAAATGAGGTGTACATTTAGAACACTTTACTCAATAAACTCACTTTTTGATAATCTTTCTTAGAACTTACAAGCTATTATGCAATCATCCTTGTCAAAGATGTACATTTTCATTTTGCTATCATAGCATACAGCCCGCTGTAAAGTAATACAACAGAGAATATAACCAGCTTATAAAATGTTAATGTGTACAAGGAAGAAAATGCCTGTTATTTATCTTCCAGACTATATTCAGACATTCATGAAATTGAAAGTTAATGTACCAGAGACTTTCATTATCTGACCCATTCCATCCTAGCATTAAAGTACCATATCACTGGAGACAGAGAGGACCAATATGTCACCAACATAAGACGTAAAAGGTCAACAAAACAAGCAACAATAAAGCATTACTTCTGTGTTAAATTTTATAATGCTCAATGAAAATGTACTGTCTGGAAATATTACATTACATTGTTAAACTGAGAGAAATATATGTTTACAACGGAATAATATTTTTTTTTTAGTAAATGCTAGGAATTTATCCTTAACTGCCATACAGGTAACCTTCATTCAAAGTTACTATGGTATTGAAAAAAGGGACATATGACTGGTCCTGATACTTACAACTGTTGCAGCATCCCCACGGTCACATGATTGCCATTTGGGAACTTGGTAAATCAATGTTTATTCGCAATAGCTGCAGCTTTCCAGGATCATGTGATTGCCATTTGCAACCTTCTCAACTAGCTTCCAAGAGACAAAATCAATAGGGAAAGCCAAATTTGCTTAAAAGACATGGCAAAACGATAATAAATTCAGGAACAATCATGCAATGACTCACTTAATAATTGCATAACTCAGTGATGGAAGTTCTCATCCCAGTTATGGTTTCTAAGTCAAGGACTAGCAGTATTCAAAATATTTCCAGAAAAAAAAAACATATACATGCTAACACAATGAAGGAATAAAGATAGCATTTTGTTTACATTCTGTCTGACTTTTCAAATATTTGATTGCAGTTTGAGAATAATTAAGTTATTATTTCTTTTTACTATCCTTAGCGCCAGTCTAAAAATATACTTCATTTTAAAAAATTAATAGAAACTAACTATTAGGTTCAATATAAACCTGAAATCTTTGGAAGAATTAAGTGTATAATTACAGAGTTGGATGGGCCATGAAGTTATACAGGCTTCTCTTCTACTCCTTTTGTTATTTGTTAAGGTATAATTAGCCTTGGTTTCTCTTAGAAATAGAGCTGGCATATCTTATACAAAAATGTGTATTCTGAATTATTATATTCATCCTTTATTAAGTGTTAATAGATCATTATATGGTTATGAAATAATCACCGCATTCTTGACTATGTCACTAGGTGAAGAATTAGGTACTAAATTATCCACACTAACTACATTGGATGAGTCCCACATTTAACATTTTATAACACTGGAATACTTTCTGAAGAAGAAGGCAGGTGAAGTCTACTTCATTGACTGTAAACATCTTCAATTATTACTATTAAAACAAGTGATCCCAAAAGTAGACGAAAGACAAACTAAGTCCTCCAAGTATAATCCTTTCCTCCCAAAGGATCCTTAAGGCCAACCTTTTTTATTTGGATGGTCCCTGAACAAAGAGTGAGTCCAGTTATGATTTTTGTTGAAAAATGTCATTAATGTGATTCATGGCTTGGTAGAAATTGTATCTTGAAAGAAAAAAAAAGAAACATTTGTAAGACACATTAAAAAATGAAAATGAGGACTATTTCATTCCAATTAATTCAAATTTCCACAATGTTAGGAAATATAACTTTTCTCAAAGTCCCAGTATGAGAAATTATGAATCATGGTTAAAATGCCTGAAAGTGTGCAGATTTAGAACACAGCTTTATTCATCAAGATAGGGGAAACCTCTGACCTTCCATATCTTTTTTGCAGTAATTCCCTTCAGCCATTATAGCTAGCAAATAATCAGTAGCCTGGTATGATGGAAAGATAATCTAACATTCTTTGAAGAGTCTCAGAATCTATACTACCCAAGGGCCTTATATTCAACTAATACTGCATACCATTGTGCTGTAGAAGGGGAAAGGATTAGGAGAGAGGCACTCACAATCCCCATATACAGAGCAGAGACTAGGCCAGGGGTAAGCAACTTTGGCTCTTTTATGACTCATGGACTTCAACTCCCAGAATTCCTTAGTCAGCTGACTCAGGAATTCTGGGAGTTGAAGTCCATGAGTCATAAAAGAGCCGAGGTTTCCTACCCCTGGACTAGGCTATCACACAACAAAACAGTCTTGTCACATCACTGTTGCAAAGGATAATGTTTTCCCCAACCTCCTACTAGCAGAGATGCAGATTAGAAATTTTTTCAGGATCAGAATTTTTTGTGGAAATACTCTACTTCAGACTACTTCAGAATTTTTTCAAAGTTATATATTTATTTTTCAGGCTATTGCTCTAAAATAGAGATATGTAAAGTGATTAGATTATGTATTATTTCATTGTATATTATCTAATATTGTTTCCCACATTCCACAATCAAACGTTCAGTTTCTTTGAATGGAATGTTCTAACCTCACTAAATACAGTTTATTTTTTTCCCACATCAAAGTACAGAAGCCAAATTCTCATGCAGATTATGTATATTAAGTTAAATATGTTAATTGGAACCATATTCATTTGCACAGGAAAATCTTCCAGACATTTTCTAATTCATTGTTTTCTAGAATGTATTTTTCCACATCTCTATCTACTGGTGCAAACGACAAACCAGCTAATGGGAGAAATAATCAAAACACACTGTGAGAGATCTATTAACTAAACCAATTAAATTTGCACCTTCATTTTCTTTTTATAATGCTCCACTATGCTCCAGAAGGCTAATTTGCATGTTCCTCAATTAATGTCTATTAAGGGATCTATACTAACAAGCTGTGACATTCCTTAAAACTACTGTGAAAGTAAGTTTTAAAAAGATATTATCTGCTCTACTGAATATGATAGAACAATTCTGACAATCTACTTGACCAAGCCCTGATTTTTTCCCCTTATTTTCTTTTACATAAAAATGATAATAATCTTCTTAGAAAAGCCAGGAGATTTCTTGTTAGATGGCTTTACAAAAGTGATAAATAAATGCAGAAAAAAATACACATTAATAATAAAAAATGAAATGCAAAATCTTAGTACATAAATCAAGTTCAGTTAAATTGCTGGAAGGCAAACATTAGGCTTTGAAAAGCCTCCACTGGAAGTTACAAATGGTTTAAAGATTTTAAATAAAACAATTATCTCTCTCCTTAGCTGGCACACATTTCACACTGTTACTATTTTCACAAACAAAAATCCTGAACTAGTTTTTAGCACATGATGATCATAGTTGAACAACAATTAACTTGAGTAATTTAAAAGTATGCTACAAAATAGAAATTTCAGTAAATAGAAGAGAACATTTATAACTCAGGGTTGAATTGTGGGGTCCTTGGTGTTCTCTGAGCCTGGTTATTTTCTTGCAGAAGTTTCATTACCCAACTAGGTAGCATCATCAGTGCACTAACAATGTTACCTAGTTTGGCAATGAAACATCAGAGAGAACCAGGTACCCCATATATCTTAGTTACTTAGTACAGCAGGCTAGTAAAGACTAATTTAATCCTGGTGTTGTCTAAAATATGCTGCTTTTCACAGACTGTATAAGTGTTAAAGACATTTTAATTTTCAGTTAAAATTAAAAGAATAAAATAGTATATTTGAGTAAAGAAATAAAGAAAAAACAATCCAACTAATTATTTATATAACATTTTTTTAAAAAAATTACAGCTGTCCCCAATGACTGCAATTCTAGTGTTAAGTAGCTCTTCCTGCCAAGTTTTCGTTTAGCAATCTTGGCACAGCAAAGACTCAGATCATCTGTAAATTGTTTTCACTTAGTTTGCTCTTCAGATTAAAAAATAAATTTCTTGCCTGCAGAGAGGAGAAATAACTAGAAAATTAGACAACAAAGAAGGGATAATAAGACCAATGTCAGCACCAAAATACCTTGGCAGCTGCTAGAGATCCAGCTACACCGCAGTTCACTTCAAACACCTATCCTAATCTTTGTTAATTTTCATGTGTGTATGTGTGTTCTGAACAGTGCCAGTTATCAGAACTTTGCTGTACTAGGCTAAATATTACCGAAAGAGGTTACAGTGGAATCAAGCATATCTACCAGTTTGATCCAATCTGAAGCCAGCCATGACAATTAATTTCTTTAATAAAAGAAGAGTTTAGATTTAAAAACTGCTTCAAATCTGTTGAAATCATGCTCTAGAATGCATCAGGGGAGGCCTCTCTTGGCATAACTGGATAGCGGTTATTTTTTTAATGTGAAAATAACAGCTTTGAAAACGTATATGTGGTCTTGTCTTGTAAAAATTTGGGGAGGAAATGATCAAAATATCTCAAATTCTTCCCCTTCCAATGCTTGGGGCTGTGTATATAGCTATACAATCTAGGATTTTCTGGACTGATATAATTTTTGGGAGTTAGACTGAAGTGGCAAGAAGCTCCTTTTTTCTGAAGTGTATTTTCGCAATCTTCATGAACCAGGTTGACGAAATATCTCTGCAATGGTGAAGGCATCAGGCTAGAAACCAGGAAATCATGAGTTCTAGTCCCGCCCTTAGGCACAGAGCCAGCTGGGTGATTTTGAGCAAGTCACTCTCTCTCAGCCCTTGGAAGGAGACAATGGCAAACCACACTTCTGAAAAACCTAGCCAAGAAAACTGTGGGGACATGTCCAGGCAGTCTCTGAGAATTAGACACAATTGACAAGAAAGAAAAAAAAAATATTTGTAAAATAAGAAATAAAGATGGAACAAAAGATTTACTGAGTTCTCCATTTACTGAGTTGCATAGAAAAGTCTATTATTTATTAGAAAATAAGAGAAAACAAAAAGAGTTTGCAATTACTTAAAGCTGTTTCATTACCAAGAAATGGCTCTCTTGAATCCTAAATATGCCAAAATGTTGCCATCTAGCAGGAACCAGGAAATATGCCTTCTCAGTTTCTCTCCTGAGATCCAGCAGGCCTTCATCCTTTTAGCCTACTGGAAGGTCTTAAAACCTGGATTTACTCCCTAGGTCAGGGGTCTTCAAGCTTGGCCCTTTTATGACTTATGGACTTCAACTCCTTTTATGACTTGTGGACGTCAACTCTCAGAATTCTGGGAGTTGAAGTCCCACTAGTCATAAAAGGGCCAGGTTTGAAGACCCCTGACCTAGGTGATAGCAATAGCAATAGCATTTAGACTTATATACCACTTTACAGTGCTTTACAGCCCTCTCTAAACAATTTACAGAGTCAGCATATTGGCCACAACAATCTGGGTCCTCATTTTACCAACCTTGGAAGGCTGAGTCAACTTTGAGCCAGTGAGAATTGAACTTCTGGCACCATAGCACAGTGGTTAGAATGCAATATTGCAGGCTAATGGAACTTAATGGTTATGGTTTTTATGAATTGAGACGTGTTGGTTTAGAGCAGACATTCAAACACAAGGCCCAGGGGCCGGATGCGGCCCACGAAGTGGTTTCATGTGGCCCGCGAAGCCATCCTGGAAACAGTGAGGGAACAGTCCCCGCTGCCTTGGCCCTGGCCCAGACCAGCCGGGAGCCAATATACAATTTTGTGGTGGCTATCTATGCTGAAATGCATTCAGTCTTAGCTCCACAAGGCCATCCAGAAACAGCGAGGAACCAGCCTCTGCCGCATTGGCCCGACCCCCTGGGTGCATGCTGGGGAGGTGTCACCTTTTGTGAGGAATGAAGAAATGCACCATGCCTTGGCGCTTGCCCCAGTCCCACCTCCTTCTGCCAGAGACCTTCAGATCTGTCCCACTCCTGCCCAGGCCCCCACAGGCACCCTTGATGCGAACGATGTAGAGCTAGCCATGCCCATCCAGTAGGCCATACCCACTCCATCCACACCCACCCAGTAGGCCACACCCATCCTGGCCACACCCACCTGGCTCCCCAAGAGCAACCGCAATCTGATGTGGCCCTCAATGAAATTGAATTTGACACCCCTAGTTAGGAGTGTCTTTCTTTTTTAAATAATGGGGGTTTTATACTGTTATTGTGACATGCAAAATTATAATTTATAAATGAGCACCCAGGAGTCTAATAAATCAATAAACACATACACATATCCCTTCAATGGTTTTTGTTTTTGTAATTTTTGCCCACAACATTTGAGAAACTAAGCTATGCTTTAGCACTAATAAATATGTAAATTAAAACATGTTAATGTGCTTTGGGTCTTATTCTTGGAACTGACTCATATTACATATATTAGAAGTTATAGTGCTGCATCTATCTTCTTCTTCAAAAAATGAGAAATTTGCCAGGCAGTTTTAGAATCTCAAGACATACTCTTTTTTTTTATTAAAAAGTTTTACAAAAATTACAAAATATACCCCAAAACCCACCCCCCTTCCCCCCACTTCCCAGACTGAATACAGGGTAACAAATATAATAATCATAATCTAACTAACATTAATCAACTATATAGATAAACAAATATAATATGCTTTAACTCCCCTTTAACACAGAATAAACAATTTGCAAATAAACTTGATCATATAAACAAATTAAAATCCTAATTCATAAACAATACAATATTATAAAAATTTCATTATAATAAACTATTAATAATAATAACAATAATAATAATAGTAGTAGTAAAGTTGGAAGGGACCTTGGAGGTCATCTAGTCCAACCCCCTGCTCGGGCAGGAAACCCTACACCATTTCGGACAAATGGCTGTCCAGTCTCTTCTTAAAAACTTCCAGTGTTGGAGCATTTACTGCTTCTGGAGGCAAGCTGTTCCACTGATTAATTGTTCTCACTGTCAGGAAGTTTCTCCTTAGTTCTAGGTTGCTTCTCTCCTTGATTAGTTTCCACCCGTTGCTTCTTGTCCTGCCTTCAGGTGCTTTGGAAAATAGCTTAATTCCCTCTTCTTTATGGCAGCCCCTGAGATATTGGAATACTGCTATCATGTCCCCCCTTGTCCTTCTCTTCGTTAAACTAGACATACCCAATTCTCGCAACCGTTCCTTATATGTTTTAGCCTCCAGTCCCCTAATCATCTTTGTTGCTCTTCTCTGTACTCTTTCTAGAGTCTCAACATCTTTTTACATCTAGAGTCTCAACATCTTTTTTACATTAATAATATTCTAACATTTATTCATAAAGTAAATGGAACTTTTTAGTCCCATATTTATTCTGAATATAATCTATCCATCTTCTCCAAACCGAAATATATCTCTCTTGTGAATGATCCTTCAAATAAGCCGAAATTTTTGCCATTTCTGCTAAATTTGAGACCTTAAGGGTCTATTCTTCTATAGTCAAGACATACTCTTGAACTCCTAAAACTCCTTTAAATACAGTGCTGAATTTTCAGAGCCTTTTATATCATGTGACAGTCAGCTCAAGAGAAATCACTTCAGTCAAAGCTAATTCCAGCTCAGCATGTAAGCCATGTATATAAATTTCATAAATAAGAAACAAAGCCCCTAGCTTTGATAATCATGTACAGATTGGTCATGTTTATGCATATTCAAGGATTTGAGCTTACTCCACAGTATTATTTTGCATCATACGTATCAAAATTCATTTTAAAAATCTCCTGGTTTCAGAAGATGTTTGCCTGATAGCATTAGGGGATTTTGTTCGAATTATACAAGCCCAGAGCAACCTTCTACTTGCATACTTATTTGAATGTTGATCCATGCTATGTTGCATAAAATATAGGAGAAATATATTGTGCATAAAAATTGCAGGCAATTGTAAGAATTACTATCTAGACAGTTAAATCATAGTATGCAATTTCACTAACTCCATTGATATTAATAGTAGTTGACAAAATGTCAAGCAGGGCAGCTATCCTTAATTATAATGGGCCAAGCGTAGGAGAAGATCACTTTTCAATTGTGCACACAGTAAGGAAAAATATTTTTTAAGGAGTATTACTAGATTGCTAATGAAGTATGGATTTTTCCATCTTCTAATATAACCTACTAGATACTAGTTAAATACAAAGCTGAACATCATTTAACAACCTTTATGAAAAAGTAGAAAATTCAGCCACTACCTAGAAAAAGTGCTGTGACACTTTTATTACAATTATTGTGACACTGTCATACAATTATTACCTTGAATCATAAATTTAAAATATTATTGGCACTTAAACATTTATACTATTTGCAAAGTGCCAGCCTTTCCCAATTATGAATAATCCCTTGAAATCTGCTAACTATATGAGGCACTTTTCTACTGCAATGTCTGTGCTAACCTGTTATTCAGATAAATAATCTCTGGGGATATCAGACCAGCTCCAATGCAGTGTCAGTAAAAATTCACCTTTCTGTGTAAATGAAGAAATGTCTCTGGCTGAGCTCCCAGATGACTAAACTGTGAAGGTTGGAAAACATTTTGATGCTGTTAAGAACAGAACCAAATGAAATATAAAATACAACTGGCAAAGTCAACCTATTAACTTTGCCCAAAAAATATTTATATTCAACCAAGATAGCAAAATTTCAGGTGTCAATATTATTTACCATTTGTGACCAATTCTTTTCTTTTTTATCCAAGCCAGTAACATACATACATACATACAACTTCATTGATTTTAGATCTACAGTATATTTAAAAATAAAACAAAAGAGTTAAGTAGAGTGTTTATTTGGTCTTATTTGTAAAATCAAATAATTTTATAAATAATACCAAATTGGGGCTGGAAACAGAATATTTTACAAATAATACCAAATTGGAGCTGGAAATAGAATATTTAATTTCATATGAGATCAATGTCTTATGAAATGCATATGAAAATGAAATTATAAAAGCAGATACAATAAGTAAATAATACAGTAGGGCAAAAAAGTATTTAGTCAGCCACCAATTGTGTAAGTTCTCCCACTTAAAAAGATGAGAGAGGCCTGTAATTGTCATCATAGGTAGACCTATGAGAGACAAAATTAGCAAACAAATCCAGACAATCACACTGTCTGATCTGGAAAGAATTTATTTGTAAATTATGGTGGAAAATAAGTATATGGTCAATATCAAAAGTTCATCTCAATACTTTGTTATATATCCTTTGTTGGCAATGACAGAGGTCAAACGTTTTCTGTAAGTCTTCACAAGGTTGGTACACACTGTTGCTGGTATGTTGGCCCATTCCTCCATGCAGATCTCCTCTAGAGCAGAGATGTTTTGGGGCTGTCGCTGCGCAACACGGACTTTCAACCTTTCAACCAAAGGTTTTTTTTTTCTCCCTCCAAAGGGTTGAGATCTGGAGACTGGCTAGGCCACTCCAGGACCTTGAAATGCTTCTTACAAAGCCACTCCTTTGTTGCCCGGGTAGTGTGTTTGGGATCATTGTCATGCTGAAAGACCCAGCCACGTTTCATCTTCAATGCCCTTGCTGATGGAAGGAGGTTTGCACTCAAAATCTCACGATACATGGCCCCATTCATTCTTTCCTATACACGGATCAGTCGCCCTGGTCCCTTTGTAGAGAAACAGCCCCAAAGCATGATGTTGCCACCCCCATGCTTCACAGTAGGTATGGTGTTCTTTGGATGCAACTCAGCATTCTCTCTCCTCCAAACACGACGAGTTGTGTTTTTACCAAACAGTTCTACTTTGGTTTCATCTGACCATATAACATTCTCCCAATCCTCTTCTGGATCATCCAAATGCTCTCTAGCAAACTTCAGACGGGCCCGGACATGTACTGGCTTAAGCAGGGGGACACGTCTGGCACTGCAGGATCTGAGTCCTTGGCGGTGTAGTCTGTTACTGATGGTTGCCTTTGTTACGTTGGTCCCAGCTCTCTGCAGGTCATTTACTAGGTCCTCCCATGTGGTTCTGTAATTTTTGCTCACCATTCTTGTGATCATGTTGACCCCACGGGGTGAGATCTTGCATGGAGCCTCAGATCAAAGGAGATTATCAGTGGTCTTGTATGTCTTCCATTTTCTAATTATTGCTCCCACAGTTGATTTCTTCACACCAAGCTGCTTGCCTATTCAGTCTTCCCAGCCTGGTGCAAGTCTACAATTTTGTTTCTGGTGTCCTTCGACAGCTCTTTGGTCTTCACCATAGTAGAGTTTGGAGTGTGACTGTTTGAGGTTGTGGACAAGTGTCTTTTATACTGATAACAAGTTCAAACAGGTGCCATTAATACAGGTAATGAGTGGAGGACAGGGAACCTCTTAAAGAAGAAGTTACAGGTCTGTGAGAGCCAGAAATCTTGCTTGTTTGTAGGTGACCACATACTTATTTTCCACCATAATTTGCAAATAAATTCTTTCCAAATCAGACAATGTGATTGTCTGGATTTGTTTTCTCATTTTGTCTCTCATAGTTGAGGTCTACCTATGATGACAATTACAGGCCTCTCTCATCTTTTTAAGTGGGAGAACTTGCACAATTGGTGACTGACTAAATACTTTTTTGCCCCACTGTACTTGCCACAAATGAAAGCAAATATACATGTCTAGGATAATGTTGCAGGATCCAGTTTGAGTTGCTCACCAGGACCAGAGGTTTAGTCTTTGAAGTTTTGGGACTCACGCAGCAGCCTGTCCTCAGAGAACTTCTCTCTATTCAGAACCCTAACCCTTGACAGTCAAAAAAAGTGCTGATTTACCACCACCTTACTAAGTACTTAGGAGCTGAGTACGCAGCAGCACAAGGAAACAAGAACCAAAGACTTAATAGTCAGACACCAATTAACAACTAAAAGCCACAACCAGGCAACACACAATAAATACTATACATAGAACAGCCCAATGCACACATTCTGGAGAGATAAAAGTTCCACAAGAATGGACTTCAGCATGAGTCCAAAAGTTTGGAAGTCTGGTCCCAGTGACCAACTCAGATTGGATCCTCCAATTAATTTGCCACCATTTTAATAGCATTAAAACTGTATAGAATGAGAATTCAATGCATCCAACATTAGATTACCAAATGACGCAGCCACATAAGTGCAAGTCATATAGGCCAGAGGCCCCCAACCTTTTGAGCACCAGGGACCGGTTCTGTGGAGAGAGGTTTTTCCATGAACCAGAGGGGGCATGGTTTCATGTATTGCCTGCATCCTGCAGATGGGGCTTTGCTGGCTTGTGCAGACTGGTTTCTGGCATGCTGCGGCCCGGTGCTAGTCTACAGACTGGGGGTTGAGGACCCCTGATGTTGGTAAATATTTTACCACAGAGACATTGTTATATAAGGATTCTGGAAACTGGATACCATATTGTTTCAGTGAATTCATAAATTAATAAATATATGCTTCTTTATTTTATCAACTGAAACAACAGCATTTTCTGTACTGAAAGGTAAAGGTTCCTCCGGTCTAGTTGTTTCTGAGTCTATGCTCTTTTCTGTTTCATAGCCAAGGAAGCCAGAATTGTCCGAAGACATTTCCATGGTCATGTCTATACGCTGAGGTGCATGGAATGCTGTTATCTTCCCATCAAAGTGGTATCTATTTATTTACATTAGCATGCTTTCGAACTGCTAGGTGGGCAGGAGCTGGGGCAAGTAACGGGAGCTCATCCTGTTGTGTGGCGCTTGAATCTCGAATCCATGCTCTCAGCTTTCCAGCTGTCGAGCTCAGGGGAAAAAATAGAGGAAACTGACATAAAGATAGAGGATTTGAAAGAAGAAACCAACAAACAGGCGCAGATAAATATAAATTTAGAAGACCCAGATATAACACCAGAAATAGGAAAGACATTTTACTTTTCAAGACTTCAGATCATATTTGAGACAAGGGAGAAGAATTGATAGAATGGAAGACAGAGCTGTTAGGAAAAATGCTGAAAACTGGGGAACAAGAAATTAAAAGAGAAACTGAAGGAGAAAGAAAATGGAGGCTGTTTATTGAATATAAATAGATAAAGAGTTTTTACAAAAACACTTTAATTAAATTGTCTTTTTTATTCCAAATAATATATGCAGAAACAGAGGAAGAAATATTTGGTGACTTAAATGTACTGACTTGCAAAGTTATTTCGCAAAGGAAGAAAGCTAGAATAAGACAGAAGAAAATAGAGGTCCTGACTAATTAGATGAGGTATTATACCATCTAATGGATGTTTAAATATGATTAAAAGCATAGACAATTGTTAGAAATAAAAGGATCATTATAAAATAGAAGGATGTGATTTTTAACTAGGATAATATAATTTTCTATAAGATGGGAAATATGAAAATACTAAGAGGGTCAGTATAAGGAAAGCTTTTAGTTACCCAAATGCAATTAATTTTGAGAAAAATGATAATTGATAAAGTTATTTGAATATTTATGGGAAATTAAAATTGAAACAAAGAGAAAAAAACAGGATATGGATTAAATAAGGGAACTCTGATTGCAAATACATTTGAGATATGTTTTGGCTAGAGAACATATTATAAGCTGATATTACTGACACTATGTATAACATTAGAAACATGTGATGAAGATGTTTATATTTAATTGTATAGTTATGAATAGCAGTAAGAATTATACTAGCGTAGTGGGGAAAAATGATTATTATTGGAAGAAGAGAGGATCAAGATAATACTGGATGGTGTACTATTGGATATTTTGAATGAAAGTTAATATATACCACTGAATGATAAAGGAACCCAGACACTGAGTTGCTTATTAAGTACTTATGATTGTAAAACTTGAAATTAATAAAATATTTACAAAAAAAAGGATGATGGATACTTGCATGGAAATGTGAAGGAGCTGGCTTAGAAGACTATAGGGTGCTTCCAACTTACAGCCGTAATAGGGAAGAGTTAATTATTATTGTTATTAAATGAGGGTTTCACAGAATGATTCTGAAAATACAAAATCCTTATGAGGCAAATAATGTTTGCATAAAGGAAAAAATCAATGTCTATTTCAGATCTCAATTAATTCATCTAAATGAATTATTATAGAGCTGTGGTGATGCAGTAGTTAGAATGCTCATTCCCGGAGTTCGATTCTGACCGGCTCAAGGTTTACTCAGCCTTCCATCCTTCTGAGGTCGGTAAGATGAGGACCCAGATTGTTGGGGGCAATAGGCTGACTCTGTAAACCACTTAGAGAGGGCTGTAAAGCACTTTGAAGCGGTATATAAATCTAAGTGCTATTGCTAAATTCAAAATGCATTTGCTTGCTGTAACACTTCTAACTCGTTTAACTTTCCTGCTTGTTTAACTTTTCTCTTTCCTTCCTTTCCTTGGTAGAGAAAATGATCTGATTAAAGCTCTTTTCTAAGCCACAGACTGTTCTTTTGTACTTTTGTAAAGCTGAAAATGACTGACAAGACATTAATAACAAAACACAGCACAGCCAGTCTTAGACTGCTAGCAACAACAATGGATGGTGCAAATCAAGCAGTCAGGGCTCAGAAATAATAATGTGCCCACATACCTGGCTGCGAGCAGCACAACCCTTTCTGATCGATGGGTATAAATATAAAGGCTGATAGTGTTGTAATAAAACAATGATGATCATCTAAAAGTATTTATTGCAAATTGGAAATGCTACTGTTTTTGGAAGCAAAGCTATAAATAGGAGGTGACATCAATGGATGACATCGAGGGTAAAAGCATGGCCTATTTCAGCTGCAGAGTCACCATTTCATTTGTTTAGGAGGTAAAGCTGAGATCACAGCTGAATTGAACAAAATCTTCAGAGGCTTAAAAGATAAAGTTAATAGCTGACCTGCTATCCCTTTTCCTGTAATTCTTCTAAAGCAGTGACTGTCTAAACATACTACTGACATTTTAAAAGAAAATTATGATCTCTTCACCTCATGTTGAAATGGCTTTAGTCATATTCTTCTTCAAAAATCTCTAGGGTAAAATATTTGTTCTATTTTTAAAAAATAGATGTACATCCAAATAAGTACTCTTCACCAGAATTTGTTAGTGTAACAGATAAGCAAGTGGCTGATCCATAAACAGAATGGAGAGTTTGAATAACTCCCCCCCACCTGCTCTAATAGACCCCCGTCCATTTGTTTTGGAAGGCACCTCAGATTCTACAGCAAATTTTGAGGAAACGTTAATCAAAACCACCCTTCTTTTCTTTAGCTGCATCCAATGCCAGAGATCCCATTTCTGACTCTTGCATGCTCCAGATCACATGGCTTTGACACTGTCATCTGGTTCAACACATTTGGAGGTGGTTTTCAAAGGAGATAGTCACCTTAACTTTCAAGTGGACTACATCTACATATATTTAATATGCAATGATACTGGAGGCCCTTTTTTCTGATTCTTCTTCTTTTCTGATTCTTTAATATTCCCTTCCTTTTATATTTATCTATGGCAGTGAGTTCAAACCAGATGATCAGGCATCTTCCATAGCTCCCCCCTCCTTTTCTGTTTTTTTTTTTCTTGTCCCAATGTCTGTTTTCTAATATTCCACCAAAGCTGGAGGTTGTTGTTACTGATTCAGGAAAGTGTATTGGTGACTGAAAACTGATTCACTGAAGTATTAAATAATAATATAAGTAAGTGCATAAGTATAAGAGTGAGAAAGTCATGAGTAATTAATATCCTGTGTACATCCAATTTTGCATTAATTTGGGCAAAACAACTGATATGTGGGCTACTAATGAGCTCTTCATTTATGTGCAGTGCATACACAAGGGAAAACTGCTGAATAAAGACAACTATTATGGAAGTAAAATTCTAATTTGGCTAATGACTATTTTGTGATGTGTGTGGGAAGAGGCATGGTGGGATAAATAGGGATGGAGTACCTACTATGGGTGGTTGAGGGGACACAGTGCTACTTGCCTTAAAGAAAACAGACTGGAATTGTGCCATACTTTTCTTTATTCCAAGAGACTAGTTGATGGTCAAAAAAGGCTTAGAGTCCTGAAGCAAGTGGTGAACATTGTAAGCACAGTCAAACCATAGTTTTTTGACTGCTTATTTTTCAGGATAAAGATAGTCTTTCATATCAGTTAGGCAGGTGGCACTATTTCTATTTCATTTACACTAGTTTTGAAAACCCTGACTCACAATTGCAAGTTGTCTATGGAGATTCTCAGTTATCCAGGGTCCCAAAGGTGCTTTTTCAAAAAGCAACTGGACTTCCTTTGTTTTTAATTGAAGATGTTTTGCTTCTCCACCAAGAAGCTTCTTCAAACTTCAAGCAAAAACAAAAACAAAAAAAAGTTCAGTTGTCTTTTGAAAAGCACCTTTGGGACAAGTGCAAGTTGTTGAGAATGTTAGCATATTTCATATTTCTGGATATTCAGTGCACATAATAACCCAGAAATCTGAAAGAAATTTCATCACTGAAGACTACTTTTAGTGTCCTGTCTGAGACTAAGTCAACAAACTTGTCACACTTTCACGCTGAAAGTCTGACATTTTTATCTTGAGAGACCCAAGAGAATGGATTCCTGGAATCTTTCATTCCTTGGTGACATTCAGTTTTGGTAGGTGTCTCTTGATGTTCTTTTGCCTTATCTGGATGCATACTTCTCTTAAGACATCATTGACTCCTTCAATTGAAGAATGGAAAAAATCCTCAAGTATGGTAAAAGAGTGAAATTATTGTTTGTCAAACTTTTGTGAAAGGTTAGGACTATTCAAACTTGCCATTCGGAGATGTCAATTCAAATCATACAGAAGGATTAAATATTTTTTTTGAATACTTCTTTAGCATATTTTTATCTATTTTTATTTAAAAATAGAATATTTTTACTGGAAAAGAATCATCACAAATCTGCTATACAAGAATACATTTTTGAGTAGTTCTGATTTACCCTCTAATACTTTCCTCTCTGGGAGGTTTACAACTTGTTTGTGTCAGAAGTCCTTATCACAAAGGGAGCCAAGCCTATGAAATTATACTTGGCAATCCATTACTCTTTCACCATTCTTCAGGTTTACTTTTTTCTTCCCTCTAGTTTTCTACAATGGTTTTATTATAACCTTCTTTATTTATTTTGTCCCACAACTCCTATGAGTCAATATGCATATTTTCCATGTATTAGACAAGAATATTATATGTCATAATATAGTAATGCATATCACATAACTGGTACTGTGACCACAATTTAATATTTATTGACTGTCAACAACATATAATGGCTGAGTAAAGTGTTAGAGAAGATATATATTATGCACATATCCCAGGCTGACAGCAAGATTAGTCAGTCATTGACAGGGATATCTTTTGAGAGTAATTTTTATGCATTGACTGATCCAGATTTATAGATGTCCTTATTTCTGAGGCTCGGGACAACAATTTTACCTTTAGAGACAGACCCAATCCTTAGGAATTTATCTTTCAATGTCAACAATTATCCTTGCAACAGAAATAAAATAAACTGCTTGCTGACCAAAAGTTTGCATATGAGTTACTTTTTGTGAGATGGGGTGTTGTCTTACCTGAACGCCTTTTCTCAGCATGATGATGGAGAATCCATGAGTGGGTTGTCTTATTCTTCCTGCTCAGATGAGACTGTCTAGAAAGTTGCCACGCCTCCTGCTGGGCTTGACTGACCCAATTTACGATGAAGGCGAAGCAACCGACGACAGTCTGATGCATTGGGTCTTCCTACCCCTGACACAGGACCTGACAGACATTAAAGGGCAGGTGTGGATTCTCCATCATCATGCTGAAAAAAGGCGGTCAGGTAAGACAATGCCCCTTCTCCAGCATGATGGATGGAGAATCCACAAGTGGGATATACCAAAGCCGCTCTGTCCCTACGGGGGGAACTAGTCTGGGCCTGTGTCCCACTAGATGATACCACTTGCTGCAATACTCTCAGGCCAAACGAAGCATCCAAAGAGGCAAACTTGTCCAACTTGTAATGCCTGATAAACGAGGGAGGCGAGGACCAAGTCACCACCTTGCAGATCTCTTCAATGGAGGTCGTTCGCTGATGGCGGAATGACCCGCATCTTGGGGGGAGCCCTCCCAGGTAGCCGGGAAGCCGAAATCGCCAGGGGAAGCCTGGACGAGCTGGTAACTTCCCTCTGATCCTTAATTAAATTTTTAAGTGGGTCCAGATAAAAGGGATTTTTTTTGTAAAAAACTCACAATGAGGATAGAAAATCCATGAGGAAATTCAACCTAGCTGCTAAGCCTAGAGGAGCCAAAAATAAAGCATCCTGCTGAGCGAAGACTAAGTCATAAACTGGGTCAGTCAAACCCAGAAGGAGGGGTGGCAACTTTCTAGACTCAGTCTCATCTGAGCAGGAAGAATAAGAACCCACTCGTGAATTCTCCATCCATCATGCTGGAGAAGGGTGGCTGCATTAATATTCATGTTTGAAAGAAAGCTATATAGGAAATTCCAACACTCTTAGATTCAGAAAGGGAATTACACTTATGAAAACTTGCTTCCAGACAGATATAGGTCCTAACTGAAAGCATTTGGAAGAATACACCAAGTTTTACACTGGTACACTGCATACAATAATATATGTTACTGTAACATATATAAATTTTACTAATCGTTCTTTCTTTTTTTGAATGGAAAGTCTAACTTATTTTCCCCCTGGAAGCGCAATAGTGTTTGCAATATATAAAGCTTTCCTTGCTATTGTAATTTTTCTTTGACCTATTAACTACTGCATATAATTTGCAGGGAGAGGTTTTAAAAAACGAAAATAAAATAAATTTGCATATACCCAGTTTAAGATGTAAGTGATTATTCTGAGAAGAATAAAAGCTGTAAATATTTTGAGAAGTGGCCCCCCAGTGCCTCTTAAGGATTCAAAAATGCTCCATGTGCTGGGTAATTGTGTAATATATAGTAAAACCAGCTGGTCTGAATTGTTCTCAGGGGGTTTGGATGACATCAAAATGCTCTGTTCTCCCAGTGAGAGCTATAATCAAGCAGGCAACAACATAAAGTCAGACTAAAACTGACACTGACTTGTCATTTTTAATGCATTTTAAAGTGGGTGCTAAGCTATATATTATGGTTTTGAAAAGGAGTTTTAAAAGCACACACCCATTGATATTTCTTATAGAAAGAAACGTATATAGATACCCACGTACAGATGGATGGACAGATGAATAGATAGGTAAATAAACTGATAGACAATGCAAATAATGGGGCACATTTATTGTCAGGTTATCCTGGCCAAGATTCAACTATTTAAAATCAAAAGAATGATAATCCAAAATGAATGCTGTTAAGATATCTGGCTAACAGAAAAATCATTCACAATGTGAAATTAAATATTTTATTAAATCCTCCCTATGTGGATTCTCTTCAATTTTAACTAAGAAATAATGTAAATATAAAGAATATATAAACCAGATTCTGTTTCTCCAACGTGTTATTTAATTTCAAGGGGAACTGCAAGGAAACAATTGAAGCGTCATTTGTTCATTTTTTTTTCTGCTTTAGAAACAGGCATGTAGATATTTATGCATCCTATTTCCAATCTTAGAAAGTTCAATGTTTGTTTGTTTATTTATTTATTTTATTGCATTTTATTTTTCAGATGTTTGAACTACCCTTCACCCTCAAAGATCCATGTTAATTTGGGGCCATCAAATTCTAACCATATGCAAAGACTATCACAGATACAATGCCCTGCAGTGTTTAAAAGCAATTACTTATCTGCTTCATCTTTCAATAAAAGTGTTTTTATTTGTTAATATTGTCCACTTTATTATGATATCTTGTAATCTATGTGGTGCAGATCAAAAAATCACCCTTGCTGGGTAGATCGATGTCAGCTCACCAGGTAGACCAGATCAGCTAGCTCTACTTTATTGTAAAGCTACATTAACAGAATCTTGCAAGTATGAAAATACTATTCTTTCTCTTGTGTCCTTTACAGTCCAAGAAACTAGGGGGGTTTCTTCTGAACCTCTTGCCCTGCCCACAGTCCAGTTGTGGGCTATGTTATCACTTATCTGATCATACCTTGACAAGATCTCCCCCAAGGTCTTTCCCATATACCAGGGGTCGGCAACCTTAAACACTCAAAGATCCACTTGGACCCGTTTCCCAGAGAAAAGAAAACACTGGGAGCCGCAAAACTTGTGCGCGCGGGCGGGGGGGGGGAGCTTGATTGAAGAGTTTAATTAAAAAGAAATAGAGGCTGCTGTGCATGAGTTCTCTCTCCTCCCTCCCTCTCTCTCTTCCCCTCTCTCTTTCCCTCTCTCCGATCTTCTGCTCACCTGGCAAGCTGGCTTCACACTGTTCTCCGACAAATTGACAAACATTCTTATTGGGCTGGCTGTCTCCTGCCCTTGGTCTGCCAGTCCTCTTCCCCCAGTCAGTGTGTTTGTGTGTCTGTGTGTGTGTGTGTGTGTGTGTGTGTGTGTGTGAGAGAGAGAGAGAGAGAGAGAGAGAGAGAGAGAGAGAGAGAAGTGCAAGTGCTTCCCTCTGTCTCTGTCTCTGTCTCTCTCTTTGCAAATGGCGGAGGCTGGGAGCCGCAGGAGAAGGCTCAAAGAGCTACATGCAACTCCGGAGCCGCGGGTTGCCGACTCATGCCCTATACCATTACAGATGGAGTATACTGAGGTTTATGGGAGTAAACCTATATAGTCTATTCTATAATCATGGTATAATTTCAAACCCTTTTTTTAACCTCTAGTGGAGATATCTATGTAATCCCTCTGTCTCCCATTATTATTAAACAAACAAATAAAACCAAGAGCATGCTTGCTTTTGCGCCTTTTGTTATTTTGATGAATATGGTAAGATCTTGAAGAGACTGGTCAGAAAACAATATGATAAGAAGGGCAAGTAAAAATATCCACCTTCTTCCAAGTTGTTCACTACGCTTCAAGTATATGTTTTATTTTCTTCACATTCCCCAGCAGTTGTACTACTATTACATTTTACCTTTCTTTTGGACTTCCTATTGGAAAGAAAAGCATGAGAGCATTCCAAATGATGTCACTTGGGACCTACTCACCTCCCTAAAATTCCATATATCAGAGACAGCACAGTACAATAAGGGATTGATTTAGAATAACCCCCAAAACGGATAACTACTGGAGAAGTAATAAATTCCAGTTTGGACTTGCCTCTTCAGACAACATAGAGAGCCAATGATAGGGAGGCATTATTAATGACAGATTCTTTGTTACAGCTGAGCTATATTTTAGTACTGAGGCTAAAGTGGTTTGAGACCAAAACATTAAAGGGCATGTGAGTGTGGAGATCTTACAGCAAAATTCTTTGAATTGCCCCAATGTATTAATCTGTCCTTCTCTGTGGATTGAGTTGTGTATGTGTGCATGAGCTGCCATTAGTAATTGGGGGCAAAAACATCCTCATCTCTTATCTCATTCTACATAGTTCATACTCTTGGTTTGTCATTTTAGCATCAAAAACAGGAATTATATAACAAAGCAATTCTAGGGCAGAAAAAGAAGATAATGTTTGTCAATAAGCTATTTAAACATTATCCAGAATTTCAAATATATATATAAAGATTATTACCTAAAAATGCTGTAGAAATAGTATTCTTTAATTACTAGCAACATACAGTATTTGTTCATCTCAAAATGCATTTCTATAACATAGCTGAATGAATTTATTACTATCCCTGGATAAATGATAGAGCTGCTAAGGAGCCACAAGACAATCAGCAAAAAGAATTCCAGATTAAATCAGGAACAGACATTTTCACTGACATCCTAGGCCTCTTTGCAGAGAGATGTCAACTGTAATTGTTGCTGTTCCTGTTTTAATTTTAAAACAAAATTCCATGTTGGCCCAACTAGAGCAATATCACCATTTTATTTAGGGTATGAATATATTACAGAAGAAAGATAATAAAAGTGGACTGCCTAAAGACCCACAGAGGGGCAAATTGAGTTAAAATCGAAACAAATAAATACTAGATTTTTTTCTGCACATAATCCTATTTTTTTTTTTTTATTGAAAATTTTTAAATTTTTACAAAAACAAATCCCCTTCCCATACCCCCCCCAACCCTACCTCACCCCCCTCCTCCCCAACCTCCCAAACCCTCCCCTAGACTTCCCAGAGCTGAATACAGGCTTAATTGAGAAAAAAACTTAAAACACTTTTAAAACCTAAACAAATTTAAATACAATCATCATTCTATATAAACTCCCTCCAAAAACGCAAATTTAAACATTACTTTCTTTGAATATCTATAGCTATAATGTAAAATCTAATTTCTCCCTCTTTCTTTATCCTAATACAAAAAGATAAACATATAAACCTTTGTTGTACCATTAAAACTAAATACTCTTAGAAAACTTAAAGTAAATACATATTTCCTTCAATCTTCATCATCTTCTCACCTATCCAAAAAAAAAAAAAAAAACTTAAAAATCCTAAACAAATCTAGACACATTTAGTTAAACAAATTATTTTCTCTTAAAAATATTAATAATAATATTTAAAAGCTTGAAACACTTTTAAATCCTAAACAAATCTAAATACAATCATCATTCTATATAAACTTTCTCCAAAAACACAGATTTAAGCATTACTTTCTTTCCTAAACAAATCTAGACATTTAATTAAGCAAATTATTTTCTCTTAGAAATATTAATAATAATATTTAAAAACCAAATTTAAGCATTACTTGAAACTTAAACAAATTATACTCCCTTCGAAACACAAATTTATTAGAATCCCCTCACTGAAATAAACAAATTATAATCCCTTCAAAACACAGGTTTAAACAATATTATCATTAAAGGTTTAAAACTTAAAACTGAAATATATTATTATCCCAAAACACATATTTAGACATTACATAAGACATTTTCCAAAAACGATATAAGTTTTACTTCTCCCACAATCTCAATAGTAAACTTCTTGTCTAAAGTTCTCATTCAATGTCCATAATTTTCTGTCCAATAACCAGTTGCACCCACTATAAACACAAACTTCTTATCTAAAATTTTCATTCAATATCCATAATCTTCTGTCTAATAGCCAGTTGCATCTACTATAAGCACAATCCATATTGGTCTCTCTTGCCCGCAAGCATCGAAAAAAATGCGTGGAATTCTGCCCTTGAAGATCGCTCCAAAGAGTTTGTAAGTCCTGGTTGACCCACCAGCTCAGGAATCAGTACCTGTGAAACTTCCTCAACCTCCTTCTTCTGTTGGTCTTTCTCTTTACATTTATATGTTACTTTTTCTTTACATTTATATGTTGCACAAGTCTCAGGGACCGATACCTGTAAAACTTCCTCAGTAAATTCCTCCTTGTGTTGATCTTCACAGTTGTAAGTTGTACAAGTTATCCTCTGCCCGTTCCTCTCTTGTTGGTGCCCCTCAAGCTGAAATTTCCCAATTTCGATTTCAGGCAGCAATTCCACCCTTGAAGATTGCTCCAAAGACTTTGTAGGTCTAACTTCTCCCAGAGCTACCCTTGAAGATTGCTCCAAAGACTTTGTAAGTCCAACATCTCCCAGAGATTCAGAGACCGCTGAATATGAAACTTCCTTAACCTTCTTCTGTTGCTGCTTTTCTTTGGAGTTATGTGCTACACAAGTTGTCTTCTGCTCCTCAATCTGGACTTGTTGAGACCTAATAGATGGCGATGCACATACCCCCAGGACCGAAGTATAAAAATCTTTTGCTTGAGAAACAGTATTAAGTCTATGACATGTCCCCAGGTAGTTCACCACCATTCCAGTCGGAATATCCCATCTGAATAGAATTTTTCTCTTTTTAAGTTCATTTACTAGAAAAGCAAACTCCTTTCTTCTTCTTAAAATTTTAGATGGGATCTCCTTAAAAATTATGACATCTTGTGAAGCAATTTGAAATCTCTTCTTATAATAGGCTTGCACAATTTGATTGCGTAAGGATCTTTTACCAAAGTAAATTACCACATCTCTTGGCAGATTCTTCTGTGCTGCCACCACAGAGTTAACCCTAAATAATTTTTCAATTTCACTAAGTATTCCCTCTTTTATAATCCTATTTTTGATATAATCAAGTGTGTCAGGGAGACAAGAAAAAAAATCAAAGCAAATTATTTCAGTGCATTCTTAAAAAGAACACTGACAAAACAAAATAAAATGTTTTTCTTAGTAGGCTTACAAACATACACGATAAAGGGTTTTTTCCCCTGAGTAACTTTAACAAATGTAGACAATGGCTGGCCCTTTTCTTTGTGTAAACCTAGAATTCAAATTGTTATTACAATGGCATAAAGCCAGGGTTTAGATTCAAAATCTGCAGTTCCAATTATCATAGTTTTTCTTCTAAAAGAAGGCCTCTTTTCAAAGGCCTTCTCCCTCCCTTTTCTTCTGCTAATAACATCTCCTGCCACAGTTCTTCAATGATTGCCTGAGCATCAAAGATATGGCTATGTAGAAAATTCATCACAGCAGGCAAAATAGATGAAGTATTCAATTTATGGTGTAAATTGCTTAGCCTCTATATGATAATGTTAGGTGAAGAGACTAGTTACATAGCACTGTATAGTATACATATGATACAACAATATCTAACTTCCAACTTAAATAAAACCACCATGATTTCTCGGAAACATATCTATCTATCTATCTATCTATCTATCTATCTATCTATCTATCTATCTATCTATCTATCTATCTATTTTATCATCATCATCAATCATGGAATAAGACTAAATTAATAGTAATGAGTGGCACATTATCCCAAAAAAACCCTTACAATTCAATCTCCAATTTTGTCTACTACTATGTTTTTGCTCCTCTCACCTTAATCTACCATATTTATATGAGAAAGTACTACAGAACCAGATGAAAATTATTTTCTCACCAGATCATTTTACGTAAAATTAAAATTCCTGATTAAACACCAAATCTAGTTATATTTGGGTGACCCCTCGGGACATTAATAATCAAAGTCTTTGAACCTTTAGTCATGAAAGCCCAACCCCTCAAACAAATGCAACCCTTTGTATTGATTTTTAAATATATTACAGGAGCACAAGCATCCATTTTAACCCAACTTAAAATGACAAAACATGTATTGTGGCATCACAATATACGCTCCATCCTTTTGTATGCTATATGTAAGGGGCAAAGTTTGCTTGACAATGTCTCTATACGCATTTTGTCACTTGTCTCTTCCCTACGTTAAAGATACTAGTGACCAAAAGAACCAAAAATAGGCAGTTATTTCTAAAGCTATTAGATATAACTGTGCAAGAACTAAGAAATAATTAGGGGAAACCTGTTTATGATGCAACCTGTTTGAAAATTTAAAACTATCACTGTTCTGTTCAAGTTGGAATTAATATGTTAATAGATGCTGGGCCATTTCCACTGACACAGACTAACAATGAGGCCTAGCCTTTTAGAAAACATAGGAAAATAACTGTACTTTTGTTAATATAATTTTTATAATCATGGCTGAGGAATATATATGGAGAAAATAGTTCTGCCCAATTTGCCTGTAATTAAATTCTTGCATGGCTTCAGAGAAACAACTTATCACTTATTTTGTGAATTTAACATGGACCTCTGGTCTACTTAAAAGCATACCTCCGTTAAAACAGTTAGTCATAATACTTTCCCAACTTTTTACAATGTTTGAAACTGTATGTACTCCTTTTGCAAATAGATAATAACTAAATTAAACTAATGGATATGTATCATATAGTGCATAGGACATTTCTCCATGTAAATTTTGGGCCCTGGATTGGGACAGCAATTTCCCCAAACTGCCATCTAAATTACAGGAAGAAATAATCTTTCAGGAAAATCCTTACAGGTACGTAAATTAACTGCAATAGCTGCAAATGGATAAATCATTAGGTGGATTTACACATTCTAATTAAAGTTTCATAACACTACATGCCAATAAGAAAAGTATAATGAAATGGATTAGTGTGGAATTAATGACGTTTTTTTAAAGAACGCAGAATCTCCTACATAATTTCTTCACCATTTTTATTTCTTAAAATCAATTATTTAATTTGCAAAAGAAAATCTGTTAAATAAAAAGTTCCACGGGACGTTATTTATTTTCATTTTATATAAAATTCTACACTAGCAATGATATTATGATTCATAAGGTATATGATTTTGAGAGATTATTGGCATTTTAGAGTTAGAAGATATCCTGCAGCATATAAATCTACAAGCTTAACAATTAATCAGTGGAACAACCAGAAGCTGTGAATGCTCTAACACTGGAAGTTTTTAAGAAGAGACTGGACAGCCATTTGTCTGAAATGGTATATAGTTTCATGCCTGAGCAGGGAGTTGGACTAGATGACCTCCAAGGTCCCTTCCAACTTTATTATTATTGAATAATAATAATAATAATAATAATAATAATAATAATAATAATAATAATAATGTTCATATTTACAACTAACTGTCCCAAGATTCAACACTGTAGATTTCCTTTGATGGAAGAAAGACTGTGTTTTTGCTTGTCCATCAAGAACCTATGTGCTAAATTAATCAATTGTGTTAATAGTATCTTTTTGCCAGTGAAGTTGGCTCATTCTAGTGGTGCCACTGGATACTGGTCACCACCAAGGTGGTGCTGAGATGAACACAGACCAAACTGACACCAGGCCCAGGCGACAAACCAGTCGATCAAGCTTGCTTTTTTTTTTTTGTTACAACCTAGGGATCTACAGCCATCTCCATCAAAATGCAGACATGACCCATATGCTGCATTTGATCGTATAAAATGGCATTTATTGATCCGAAAAATGGATCCTGTTCCTGCCGAGAAAAATGTTAGGAAGATGAAATCATGAGATGTTAGTAGTATCTTTTTCTAAAACGCATAAATAAAATAGTGAGATAGGACTCAAGGCCTGAAACATCAAGATTATAAATATGCACTGCTTATTATAGAAAAAGTGTGCTTATTCTGGGCAATGTCTGAAACATGGCAGCAGTCAGAACTGGACTGAGTTAATCAATATTCAGTATTTCATACCCCTTCTTTGCTAAACATGCATTATCTGTTTCAGTTGAACAGGAGAAATGTGTTGTCATTATCCATATTGCTGCACTGTTCCATTTTCTCTCACTACCCATTCAGGTTGATGGCATACTTCCTGAAATCAACATCAATATGCGTGGTGATCAAATTAATATACAACTTCACTAAGCCAGTTCAAAGCGATTGAAGGAATATACTCTGTCTGAATGGACAAATAGAAAAGCAACTCCTATATATGCTCCCCAATCGGTCATAAAATGTATCTAAATGATTGGGAAAGAAGTTACACTTCCAAATAAAATTGTACCAATCAACAACTATTACAGGTAGCAAAAAACAAATACACATTTTTTTTCAAAATCTTCTTAACTTCAGAAATCTAAACACGACAATTCTGGTGAGTATTCTTAAGGAAGAATGTCCCCAAAAGCTTAAAGTTTAAATGCTGAAAAGCTTTCATTGTTATTGGAAGTAGATGATTCCAAATATAGTTTTAAAATGAACCAATGCACCATGGACCTTAGGTAGTTCCTAAAGAGCACTTTAGTTTAAACATTATTAGAAGCTTTTTACTAGTTTGGGATTCAGATACAGATAATTCAAAGTAACTAAAATTGCCATATAAAAGCTGCTAGCAGTTTAAAATGGAAATTATCTTTGTAATATAAAACATATGGAGGGGTATCTGAATCCAAATTGCCTATTTCTAGGAAGTTATTAGCATTTCTCTGTATAGTTTCCTCTCTGGTCTGCAATTTGAACTTATTTTCTTTCTGCAAAATCTGCTTTTAACACCTATTTTTAAGAATTTCAGAATTCTTCAGATGAAATTTGCACAAATCAAAGTGGGCAAATCAAATGACTTCATGGTACCAAGCAAAGGGATTGAGAGGGAGAACTGGGGATTTGTCCAAATGCTTGATGTCACAAACATGAACAAAAGGGGCAGTGCTTGCAGCATGTTGGTGTGGCATTGCTTTGGACTTTTTGACAAAGGCTATAAGATCCCAATGATACCCATGCTTCTAAGTCATTCTATAATGCAAGTTCACATTCACAACCAGACATTTTTAAGCTTGGGCAACCACTACATTATTTACCCATGCCATAAATCTCATTTAATCTGTTCTATGAAAATAGTGTCTTCAAGAAAGACACAATAACAGCATGCAACTGAAATAGCAATGTAATTCCTGCTTCCAGTTCTGTTTCAAAGAATGAGTTCTCCGCTTCATCGAGGAGAGACAGCATCTCACCACAGCAAGGAAAAAAAATTACTATCTATATGCGCATGGATGTGTGTATGTGACAACAGTTTATCTTAATATAATCTGATTGCAATGGCTACTGCAGAAAATTGTTTTTAGTTTGCTGCACCATAGGGAAACCATCATTACTGGTAAGATTGGAAAAAAACTATCAATGACAATTCCTGGCTTTCAGTTCCAGTGAGATCTAACAGCTGTGCATCTTTGACTATAATAGTACAGCATTCTTCTCATCTCTCCTTAGCACAAATAAATTGGAGACAAAAAAAGATTTAACGACTGAATTCTACATCAAATATCACCATGATATAAAAACCATCAATTCTTTATAAACGCTACTTTTTTAAAAAAAGCTGATGAAATGTAGTATCCTTTGGTATGGATAAAGATGTATGTTCTACATCTTTAGGACTTTCTGTTCTATATGATATTGATTCATTTTCTTTTTCCTCTGAATGTGTCAGCCATAAAGCAATCTCGTCTACCTTTATTATATTTTTGTCTTCAGCAGTCAAGTTACAGTTGAAGCTCACATAACAAATGGAAACGGACATTTATTCACAGGAACAAAAAACTACAGATTTATCTCATCTTTTTCATTGCTACCTAATAAAATTTCACCTAGTACAAAAACACTTAAATTTAACAATCTCATCATTATTAAAGTTTGAAGTCATTTGACTTGTGTTTCCCTTGTATTTCCCATAGTCCTCGAAGTGCCTGGACAATTGACAGAGTGCAATGTTTGAAGCTCCAAAACCTTTAAAGCAGGGGTCACCAATCCCTGGTCCGTGGACCAGTACCGGGCCACGGCATGCTAGCAACCAGTCTGCACAAACAAGGAAAGCCCCATCCACAGGATGCCAGCAGCACACAAAACCACACCCTGTTTGGTCCACAGAAAAACCTCTCTCCATGTAACCAGTCCCTGGTGCCCAAAAGGTTGGGGACCTCTGCTCTAAAGGACTTCCTACAATGATAAAAGTTGTATTGTGTTATCTTACTAAGTACCATGACCTTCTCGACCAACATACAATTTCACGACTCATAAGAAAAAAACCTTTTATTTTATTTTATTTTAATACTGAAACTGCCCTATAATTATAGCACTATATCTTAACTTCCATGGAGGTCATTTATTCCAACCCACTTTTTAGGAAGGAATTCTCTTACATTCAAGGTTGTCCTCCTTTCAGATAATCCAGTAATTTTTTGTGGGTAAGAATATGATATCACTTCATATTATGTATAACTGCGTTTTAAATCCTTTCAACAGAATATTAACTCACAGTGATTCGTATTTATGATGATAGGGAAATACATCCTTCTCCATTTGACATCTTCCAAGGTACCTTAAAGATTAAAGCGACTCCAAGATTAAAATTAGGTCTTTTAAGATTTTTGGATATTAATGATCTGGCTCTAATTTTATTTTATAATTTTAGTTGAGGCAGGGATATGAAAAAGAACAGCATGGCAGCCTCCAAATTATCCAGCAAAGAGCCCATAGAATTCTATGCTGAACCAATGAAGATGATATTCTATTCTATCTTGCAAACACAAGTTGCATAAATCTGCTAAATACTGATGACTCTACCAACTTTGTATCAATTTTTTTACTGGGCTGGCAGATGTATCAACGTGTTTGGTTAACAAGGCTACTGCTGTGTGGGAATAATATGCCAGTTGTACAATTTTTCTTTTAAAAACTGTTTGATTGCATCTAAAAACACAATATTATTGTTACTATAATATGCATTGATATAAATAAATGTATTTTACACAATAGTTTAATAACAAGCATACTGTTTCAGGTTTGATAGGGTAAACAAGAAGGTTCACTCACATACAAGATAAAAGCTGGGAATGGAAAGGGAAAAATCTTAAGAACTTCAGAGAGAGAGAGAGAGGACACTGAAACTAATAGAAAACATGCCACGAAGCAGACTCACATGAAGGAGTGAGGAAGGATAATTTTATAACATATGGAGCTAGGAAAAGTTAATGTTCACATAAGAGATATTACACTAGGATAGTGGAAGAAATCTGAGTCTGTAATATTTTTTCTTCTCTTTCTCAACTTCCAAGCAGCCTTATTTATTTTATTTTATTTATTTACAAATATTTATATGCTGCCCAATCCCAAAGGACTCAGGGCGGCGTACAAAGTTAAAAACAGTCATAAAACAATAAAATAATCCAGTCATACCACGAGTCCGATCATATCCCGGCCCCCCGGGGACATCAGCCCCAGGCCTGCCGGAACAGGAGAGTTTTAATGGCTTTCTTAAAGGCCGGCAGGGTGGGAGTAGTTCGAACCTCGGGGGGAAGTTGATTCCACCAGGTCGGAGCCACCACAGAAAAGGCCCTTCCCCGAGGGCCCGCCAGCCGACATTGTCTGGCCGATGGGACCTGAAGGAGGCCCAATCTATGGGACCTCACCGGTCTCTGGGAGCTGTGCGGCAGAATGCGGTCCTGTAAGTAACCTGGCCCTATGCCATGAAGGGCTTTGAAGGTGATAACCAACACCTTGAATTGCGTCCGGAGACCCACAGGAAGCCAGTGCAGCTCGCGGAGGATAGGTGACACGTGGGCATGCCTTGGCGCGCCCACAATCGCTCTCGCGGCTGCGTTCTGAATCAACTGCAGCCTCCGAACGCCCTTCAAGGGTAGCCCCATGTAGAGCGCGTTACAGTAATCCAGTCTTGAGGTGACAAGGGCATGAGTGACTGTGAGTAAAGCCTCCCGGTCCAAATAAGGCCGCAACTGGTGCACTAGGCGAACCTGTGCAAAGGTCCCCCTGGCCACAGCCGATAGATGTTGTTCCAGATTTAGCTGTGAGTCCAGGAGGACACCCAAGTTGCGTGCCTGCACTGAGGGAGGTAAATTTGCCCCCCCCCCAGGACTAAAGATGGACCATCCAGTTGGCCTTTGGGAGGCAAGACCCAGAGCCACTCGGTCTTGTCAGGGTTGAGTCTAAGCCTGTTCACCCCCATCCAGACCCTCACATCTTCCAGGCACCGGCACATCACGTCGACTGCTTCACTGAAAGGACACGGGGTGGAGATATACAATTGGGTATCATCCGCGTACTGATGATACCTCACCCCGTGTCGCCAAATGATCTCACCCAGCGGTTTCATGTAGATGTTAAACAGGAGGGGGGACAGGACCGAGCCCTGAGGCACCCCATAATCGAGGCGCCTAGGGGTCGATCTCTGTCCGCCCGCCAACACCGACTGCGACCTGTCAGAGATGTAGGAGGAGAACCACCGCAATACGGTGCCGCCCACCCCGACCTCTCCGAGACGACGCAGAAGGATACCATGGTCGATGGTATCGAAAGCCGCTGAGAGGTCAAGAAGCACCAGGATAGATGAATAACCCCTATCCCGGGCTCGCCAGAGGTCATCGGTCAGTGTGACCAAAGCAGTCTCAGTGCTGTAGCCGGGCCTGAAACCAGATTGAAAAGGGTCCAGATAATTGGTTTCATCCAAGGATCGCAAGAGTTGAGACGCCACCACCTTCTCTACAACCTTCCCCATAAAGGGGAGGTTGGAGATGGGACGAAAGTTCTTCAAAACAGCTGGGTCCAGGGAAGGCTTCTTGAGGAGGGGCCTCACCACCGATTCCTTTAAAGGTTGCGGGAAAGACCCCTCCATCAAGGAGGCGTTGATTATCGCCTGGAGCCAGCCTCGTGTCACCTCCCTACTGGCAGAAACCAGCCAGGAGGAGCATGGGTCCAATAAACAGGTGGCAGCATTCATTGCCCTCACGGCCTTGTCCACTTCATCAGGGGTCACAGGCTCAAACTCGCTCCAGATAACATGACTAAGACCAGCCCCTGGCAACTCGGCTGGCACTGCCCAGTCGGAGTCCAGGTCTCTCTGAATCTGAGCGATTTTGTCCGACAGAAACTGAACAAACTCCTCAGCTCTCCCCTGCAAGGGTTCCTCCACCTCCTCCACTTTAAGAAGGGAGCGGGTCACCCTAAACAAGGCAGCCGGGTGAGATTCTGCAGACGCAATAAGTGCGGAAAAGTGAATACGCTTTGCCGCCCTTATCGCCATAAATAAGTCCTAAGATAGGCTCTTAATAGTGATCGGTCAGATTCAGAGTTACTGGCCTTCCAACGTCGCTCTAGACGTCTCTTGTGGCGCTTCATCTCCCGGAGCTCCTCAGTAAACCAAGGGGCCCTCCGGGACCACCACCACAGAGAGGTCGCAAAGGCGCAATTCGATCCAGGGCCCCGGACGCCGCCTCATTCCAGGCCGCAACCAGGGACCCGGACGAGTTGTGGACAAGGGAGTCAGGTATTTCCCCAAGCTCCTCCTGGAACCGATCTGGGTCCATTAGGCGCCTGGGGCGGAACCACCTAGTCGGCTCCCTCTCCCTGCGATGGGGGAGTGATGCTCTGAAGTCCAGCCTCAATAGGAAATGATCTGTCCATGACAAGGGCGAGATCTCTATTCCCCTTAATTCCAGATCATGTCTCCATTGCCCCGAGAGAAACACAAGGTCGAGTGTGTGACCACCCCTATGAGTTGGATCCTGAATTACCTGGGTCAGGTCCATGGTTGCCATGGAAGCCATGAACTCCTGCGCCGCCTCTGAGCGATCGCCGAGTGATGGCAGATTAAAGTCCCCCAGTACTATAAGTCTGGGGAACTCCACCGCCAACCCGGCTACTGACTCCAGCAACGCAGGCAGGGCTGTTGCAACACAGCTGGGAGGTAGGTACGTCAGCAGCAAGCCCAACTGAACCTGTGAACCCAACTTCAATAGGAGGGACTCACACCCAACAACTTCCGGGGCAGGAATCCCACGAGGGCTCAAGGACAAATACTATCAGAAGACCAAGAAACAAGGGGGAAAGCAATACCCCCTGGAGAGCTGGGAAGAACAGAGTTGGCAAAAGTATTAAAGGCAACTGACTGTTGTTAATATCAAAGATCCTACTGCACCACTAAATCTTGCTTTTCAGCTTCATCCATATGGTGTAGTAAACTAAAGGGATGTTTAATTACAAATTAAATCTCTCTAAAGCGATTCAACGGCTTCAAAATGATTTGATATCTCAAAATCATTTCATAAAATAGAAATAAAAAGGTGAGTCCCAAGCTTCACTCAGCCCTATAAGCCAAAGGGCCCCAACCTTTTGGGCACCAGGGACCGGTTCCGTGGAGAGATGTTTTTCCGCGGACCAGAGGATGCGTTGTTTTGTGTGCTGCCTACATCCCATGGATGGGGCTTTGCTTGTTTGTGCAGACCAGCTGCTGGCATGCCACGGACCAGTACTGGTCCACGGACTGGGGGTTGCAGATCCCTGCTATAAGCAATATGTCTAAGAAAAAAAAACAGGATCTTCTTCCAAATTCTTTGACACCATTTTTCAGGTGCACAATTCCAATTCACAACTTTACAAAGAATATTTTATGAATGATCAAAAATGTAATGCTGTCAAAATATATTTCTTCTGAAACTTTAATCTAAGGGGGGGTGACATAAATATTGATCTGAACAAAGCCATATCAATAATCTTGGTCTTCGTTCAGTCAGTTTTCATCATGACAAAACTATACTGCTGCTTGGCCATATTGGCAAACAAAAGACAAATGTGACTGAATTTCCCAAAATGTTCAAAGATAAGAAAGCAGTGAATATAATTTTCCTAGCCCTGCTTTTCCCCAACTGTCAAATGTGCAATCCACATTTTGTGGATTGCACCTGACATCAATACATCTTGGCAGAAAAAAATGTGAAAGTAGTTAAAGTGTATCTGCCTTTTCAAATCTAGTTCAATTCAAAAGCTGTCCTATTTACAAAACAATCAGGCGGGTTGTAATAAAACCATTCATAACATGTGGCAGTTCTCTGACATTGTACAGAATTTAATATGCACATATTCATTCTCCTAAGAAACGTGTTGTGCTCTCTCACACACAAATCTCGCTAGAGTGAACCAATTATAGATCTTGGCATTAGAAAATAACTATATAGCATATGCTGTGTACACTAGATGGATGCCACCCACAGAAGGTTAATGAAATGTTGCATTACATCAAGCCATTATGGAGCAAATGCCAAGGCTGTGCTATTTCAATGTCTCCTCTGCTCTGATGAAAAAGAGAAAAGAATGAGCTTTTCCTATGGGTCTCACACATTCGTTGGTCCTTCCATATGCTAATATTTTCTTTAATGCAGGCATGGGTGTCTACTGCCAATTTTGTGTCAAGGGTAAAAAAAAACCAGGTGGGATTAAAGAAATGACTACTAGATAAGTACTTCCGCTACATGGGAAATAGTAACTAAATGAAAAGATACCTGCTATCCATTTAGCATAAATTTCTACAAATATATATAAATACTTGGGTGAAAATCAATCTCATTCATAAAGCTGTTATTGTTCACACTTGTTCTTTTCAACAATTTACAGGAAGGAACCTTGTCTTTGTCAAAATACATGGCTTAGTTTGCAAGCCTAATGAACATTAACAAGTTAACATTGTTTATTGTTATAGACCTAAAGATTTGCTCTGAAAACCATTCTGTGTATATTTAGAAGTTCAACAGCTGCAGTTTTCTATACTTAGCTCAATTAAAGCACCTTAGAATAATAATCTGATAATTGTGTTTATAAAAAATATTTGTATTTTAAGAATATGAGAGCATATAGAGAATATAGAAGAACATAATAATCTTATCTTGAAGTCAGAAAGTTCCCCAAACTGAAAAATGCTGGCCAGCTGCACTCTGCAAAGGGGGAATGCAGGGGAGAAATACATAAAAAATGAGAATTCTGCCCTTCAAAACAATGTTTCCCATGTGGCTTACAGGCTTTCTGCATTTGAGCCTAGAAATATCATTATCCATTACAAAGGCAAGACCATGGGGCATTTTTTCATGTGTCAGGGAGTCCTATAATACATGTCAATAGAAAACCTTCACTACTTGAAATTCTGTTAACAGGCAGATGCACAATTGCTGAATCAGGAACACATTGTACAATTTCAAACACCGGATTAGTTTTTGTCTACCTTTTTGTTTTCTTACTGAATTATGTGACTTTTTTTAAAAAAAAAACAAAAAACCTAAAGCCTTGTTGCCTGTCATTAATCTTTTCACATAAGCAAATCAGCAGTCCCTTTAATCACTTGGATTGATATTGTGATTACTGGTAAAGCATCACATGCATCTGCCAATTTCACAACTATCAGATTCATGACAACATGAAAGCACAAGATAAACAGCATCATAAAGCATGCCAAGGCTGGAATTAAACATTAGCGCCATCAGAGGGGAGATGGATTACTTTTTTATTATACAATAATCCATACCGTAGTTAAATCTGGACATGCCATTCTGGCTATGACTTCTTTCATTTCAAACAGCAGTTTTAAGCAGATACACATGAATGCATTTTGGCTCATTGGGTGATCACCAGAAAGGAAAGCAGCTGCATACAGTGCTGAAAAATTGTTTTTTTTTAAATCGACTCTATTCTTTTTTTCTCTTATTTGCCGTTACAAATGAAAATAATTAGCAAATGAAAGATAATTAGCAAGCATGGAAAGTCTTACTTATATTAATGGTGTATTTGAAATTAAATGTACTTTAAAAATAATAAATTTTATACTGGAAATATACCTGAAAATAATCACCTTAATATTCTATTCTGGGTTCACTGTAATAAAGGTAAATTTAAAAAACACAGGAGATAGGAAGGAAGTTGCATTCATATAATTGAAATTATATGTCCTACAAAGCAAAATGAAAGAGGGAAAGACTTGATCATCTTGCCTGTGACCTCTTAACATGAATTTGGAGAGTGTTATAATATAATCTTCTTCTTTGAAGGCTTGTCAATGGCAGGAGAGACTTTTGAGTCATTAGTGCATTACCAGCATTCTGACTTTTGAACCCACTATAGCCTCTGTGGGAATGTTGTTTTTTTGCCTTACCTGTGATCATGTGTGAACAACAATCAGTTACTTAACTTTTATTTATGAACATATAGAAATCCTGCTCTTGTTGTACTTCTCAATATTTGGGGGTCTTCAGCAGGCATCCACAATGCCCCCAGACTGAGCAATGTAATAGAATATGTCAATGAATTTGGAGGGAGGTTGGATGGAGCAAAGTGATGCTGCCTGTGGGACTATCAGAAAAGAGAGGGAGGAGAAAGAAACTTAGAAAGCATGCATCCTAACTGATCAGACATGTTATGTATTGATATTAAGAGTTGATGTGTTTTGGTTCAACGTATCTCCAACCGTTTTGGAGGGAAAGTTAAGTTTAAGTTTTAGCGGGAAAACACCATTTGATTTGATTGGTCGCCGCCTAGAGGCGGCAAGTATAAATAGCCGTCATTCTGTCAGTTAAGCCAGTTCTGTTTTCTATTGCAATAAATCGCGTTGTATTAAACCGGTTTGGTCAATGCCTCTGAAAAAACTCACTACACAACGAGACAGTTAATAATAGTGGCAGAAAGTTTGTACTTCAGACTTGCAAAATTCTGTTACTGTAGCTTTAGTCCTGGTTCCTGTCTAGTTTACCTGGGAGGGCTGTCAGGCAAGCAGAACCTATGAGCAAACATATGGGACTTTATAATTATAATCCTCATCTTGATTTTCACACAGCAGTCAGACAATCATCTCCTTAATTCACAAAAATATAGGAAAGGAGAGTGGGTATAGTATAGTGCAACATCCTGTTATTGAAATGGTATGTGTTAGCCTTCCAAGGTAGATCAAACAAGAAACACATGAGTTAAATTTATATTATTGTAAGGCTACTTTAACAGAATCTTGCAAGTCTAAAAGCACAATCCCTCATGCTGTCTCCTTTACAGCTGACAACTTGGTAGGGGAGCTCTCTTCTTTCTTTATTCACCCGTTATGCAGCTATGGCTCATGCCCTCTCTTATTTGACCATAGGCAGCATCTTTTGCCTCCCATCTCTCAAGGTCATTCTCAGTACCATTACAATTTGTGAGACAGATCTGGGAGACTCAATAAGCAGATGCTGTCAAAGGAGTGGTAAATGAAATAAATAAAATAGAAAAAACTCATCTAGTTGTGGTTCCTATCTGGTTTAATCTGCAAAGCCAAGAGTTATTATAGCTAAACTCAATAAAAGTAATTTTAAACTTCTTGCGGAATAGATTATTTGATCAGGTCTATCTAATGGAGTTGAAAGGATCAGAGATCAACTTTTCAAATGGCATAGCTAGTGCTATGGAGTCCTCTCTCTTCTCCCTCAAAAATTATAAGCTCAAAAACCTCCAATTAACAGTTAGATATTATCTTTGCCATCTCATGGGGTCCTGTTTCTTAACTTCCAAATGGGAGTGAGTATGAATAGTTTTATGTAGAAATAATCACCTGTATGATTAACATTCAGAAAAATGAGTTATTCTAGAACAGAGGCCCCCAACCTTTTGGGCACCAGGGGCCAGTTACGTGGAGAGAGGTTTTTGCATGGACTGGAAGGGGCGTGGTTTTGCCTGCATCCCGCAGATGGGGTTTTGCTTGTTTGTGCAGACCAGTTGCTGGCATGCCGTGGCCCAGTACCGATCCATGGACTGAAGGTTGGGGACCTCTGTTCTAGAACATTTTATTTCCCAAGAAGAGAACAGCTAATGTTGACAGTCCATACAATAGATGCACTAAGGACAGAGAAACAGTGCCTCATTGTCACAGAACAATAGGCTTAAAAGTGGGCTTGAACTTGAACCGTATAAATTAACCATACCATAGCTTCTTAACTTAAATCACTTTAGGTATCACTTCTCACTTCATTTCCTAGGATTCCTTGAAGTGACCACCAAGAAGAGGTCAGACAGGAGTAATCTTATCTAGTACCTGTAGTCTTCATGCTATACATTTTATTTAAAGATCGACTTACAGGATTTTGTAGGGTAAATATGTGTACGTCTAGTTATGTTTTTCTATTTATAGAAACCTATTTATTTAAAAAAAACATAAATATTAGAGCAGTTTGGTGCAACGGTTTAAGGCAAAAGGCTAGAACCTGGGAGACCATGTGTTCGAGTCCCACCTTAGGCAGAAAGTCACTGGGATGACTAAAAATGTCGCAATTGCAAACCCCTTCAAAATTCTTGCACAAAAATTACAAAAACTCATCTAGACAGTACCAGGAATTGAAACTGACTCAAAGGCACAAATACTAAGCCCCTATCAGATATACCAGTATAAGAAATAATAAAAAGAAGAAATACTATTTTTCTATATATACTTTGCTAGAAAAGAAAATTGTGGATTTTATAATTAAACTCCACAAACATACAGACAGACATTGCATGCATGTTGGCACATATTGAACAAGTCAGTCTGAACAGGAAAATATGACAGTTATTGTTTTCCTTCAGGCAAGTATCCCAAGACTTGTAAACTGAAGCCATATCAATCTATGAAGAATACAAATGTATAGTGTATTTTTAATAAAGCAAGTCACCAAGAATCTCACCATAGAAGAAAAGAGCTCATTCTCAATATCACAAATAAATCATTCAAACAATTTGAAGGCAGACCTTACATGACAAAAGTGCTTTCTGTTCATAATGTTGAAGGAAAAGAAAGTGAAGGTATTGGTGGCCTTTATACAACAATATTCTATAATCCAGTGGTTCTCAACCTTTTTAATGCCACGACCCCCAACTGGTCGTAAGTCGAGGACTACTCAACTGGTGCAGCACCGTTTGCAGAATGGGACTTTGGGTGGGCTCAGCAGGGCAGAGACAGCCTGGACAATTCCTATTGGCTTTTGAAAGCCAATAGAATTAGACTCTATTTCAAAAGCCAATAGAATAAAAGGGAGTAGCACAGCTAAGGAAAAGGGGAAAAAAATGGCGGACTGCGTTGTTTGGCGACCCCCGTGAAATGGTCGTTCGACCCCAAATGGGGTCCCGACCCACAGGTTGAGAACCACTGCTATAATCTCTGAAGGGAAACTGCAAGCAAATAGTTCTAAGTAGTTGGCATATGTTTTTTTAAAAAATGATCAATTTGTCAGATATGAATGAAATGTTTTATTTTCATCACTTATCTGTTTCCAACTATAATGGCTTATCGTGTTATATATATCATGAAATTTAATCATATAATCATAAGTTTAAGTATACATGGAAACAACACACATATCACAGTAAGATTGGAATGTAACTGTCTAGTTTAAGTTAAAATTTGTATTTCATGATTGAACTAATAACAGTTATCTAGTGACATGGATATACTCTGTAAAATACAGTATTGAACCGATTAGAATATATGTCTACGACAAAACAACTTTAAAAAAAACAGGTTTTAGTTTTGTGCTTTGAGTCAGCTATGAATTTCTTTTCTCTGTTGTGCTGATAAGTTGCAATTTTGTAATGTAATTCAAACCAAATGATACAGAAAGAACAATAGCCTAGGCCAGGGGTAGGCAACCTCGGCTCTTTTATGACTCAGGAATTCTGGGAGTTGAAGTCCACGAGTCATAAAAGAGCCAAGGTTGCCTACCCCCGTCCTAGGCTTTATTACCTCCAGCATCTACTTTTGGATGTAGGGAAGAAAGGCCTTTGTCTTCTAAAGAGAAACATTTTCTCCTAGTTACTTTATATATGGCTATTCCCATCAGCAGCTATGATGATAGGCTTATTTATAGGATCTGATAATGTAAAGATATTTGAGCCAATTCTGTTTTGTTGGGACTACAACCCTGTCAATGTCCATTATCAGATATTCAGCACTACTACTGTTGCCAGTAAATCAGACAAGATGAGCTAATTCTCCTTTATTATAAAGCTACATTAATAGAATCTTGTAAGTCTGAAAGAACAAATCTCCAGCCATCTCTTGATAATTGCCTGATAAGTTAGGGTGGAGCCTTTTTAAGTTTCTCTGCCTGTTGCTCAGTTGTCAGCTCCTCAGTTGTTAGCTCCTCAGTTGTCAGCTCCTTGTTCCCTAGGCAGCATCTCTTCCACCTATCTTCCAAAGATATTCTCACATTCCATTACAACTTCAGTTTGCTTACTTGTATTGCACCCTCCCAGTCAAGAAGCTGTTGTAGTTATCTTCTGCTATTAAGTCACCAGTTTGCTATAGAAGCTGTAGAATAAGAAACAGTTGCCTGACTGGTTACTGAGGGAGTAGGATCCTCTTAGTTTCATTCTTCCTAGACTCAGGCAGGTTTTCAGGATTTGCTCTGGTCATTTCTTTAGTACAGACGATTAGAGACAATAGAAAATTGAAAAATGTTGCTAAGAGAAAGCCAGATCAGACTCTGCTGGAGAGAAGCTGAGGATGGGCTCCAGCACTAGTCCAAAAGCTCAGAAAACTAAACCTCTGGTCCCAGTGACTGCCCCAGACTGGATCCAGCATCACTATCCTAGGACAGTGATGGCAAATCTTTTAGAGACCAAGTGCCCAAACTGCAACTCCAAACCCACTTATGCATTGTTGGGTGCTGGCTGGGTGTGGCCCATTGGCTGGGTGTGGCCAATTGGATGGGTGTGGCCAATTGGATGGGCGTGGCTGCAGTGGTAACGGCAGACTGGGTGGGACTAAAAAGTTCAATCAATCAATTCCAACTTTGCAAGATCTTTTTTTTTTCCTGTGAGAAGTTGAAATTGAACCTTTTTTTTTTTGCACACGGCGGCATAGGCCTAAAGCGAAAACGTTTTATAAAACCCAGCTGAAGGCCTGGGACTGGAGCAACAGCGCGTGTGCCCACAGAGAGGGCTCTGAGTGCCGCCTCTGGCACCCGTGCCATAGGTTCGCCACCACTGTCCTAGGACATGTATATTCGCCTTCATTTGACAAAGCCAGGTCTCTGCTCTAGCTGTCAGACATGGAACCGACTTTAGTGTAGGCAGCTCATGTTGACCCATGTGCTCAACCTGTTCACTTATTATCCAATCATATTTGTTTGGAATTAAAAATTATGAAGTTGCATATTTTAATTTAAGCTCAAATGAGTCCAATGGAACTAATTGCAAATCAAATATTTTGAGTAGTCATGCCAGAGGCTTTGGGGGAGGCATGGTGAACTGAAAATGTCTCTGCAAGTTCAGAGCCAACAACCGCAGCAAAGACTAAAAAACTGAGAACTACACTAGTTATTTGCAACCTCTCTGGATAAGAAAAGGATGAAAGATCACCCACATATGCTCCAGACAGCTACTTCGCATGAGGATACCACAGGATATCAATTTTCTATGGGTTTGAGCATCAAGAGATGAAGGGATTAGCTACCTTGCATGCAACTGCGGCAGAGACTTTAAAAGGATGCAACGTTTGCATACCTCACTTCCTAATCATTTTCAGAAATTGTCTTTAACCATCTAAAAGCTATCAGAGTCTTTCAGAATGAGAAGCTTGAAAAGTCACCAAGTGAGTTTAGCTTCAGGTCGGAATAAAACAATTTAATTTGTTTTATTATTAATTTGTTTTATTAATTTTAAAGGCAGGACAAGAAACAATCTAGAACTAAGGAGAAATTTCCTGACAGAACAATTAATCAGTGGAACAACCTGCCTTCAGAAGCGGTGAATGCTCCAACACTGGAACTATTTAAGAAGAGACTGGACAGTCATTTGTCTGAAATGGTATAGGGTTTCCTGCCTGAGCAGGGGGTTGGACTAGATGACCTCCAAGGTCCCTTCCAACTTTATTATTATTATTATTATTATCATTATCATCATCATCATTATCTTGAGAAAAAAAGATTTTGAAATAAATTGCAAAAAGCTAAATATGATTTTTGATCTAATGAAGTTACAAACAGATTAAGAGTCCAGTTAAAGTTGAAATATTTTTTACTAATAAGATTTTGGAATTGGGAACTCCATTTATTTATGGAGCCTCCTTAAAAATGGAACCCCCTATAGGCTCGTGACAACAGTACCCACTTGCAGAATAACATGAGATTGCCGTGAGGCAGCCTCTATAGAAAATGCATCACATTACATTGGCCAGGTACCTCTGTACAAAAAACAAAGGTAAATTGGGTGCTGTTGGGCCCTGGAGCTGGCTAAGGAACAGGCCAAATCCCACAAGTCCCTTCGGTAGCTGAGTGAGAAGCAGGCTGAGAATTACAAATTGTAACAGTCACCACCACCACCACCACCACCACCACCACCACGCCAGTAGCTTCTGCTTCTTGCCTTTAGGCTCCCTTTGGTGGCTGGATGGGAAGGAGGCTGAAGATTAAAACTTCTCCTTAGTTCTAGATTGCTTCTTGTCCTGCCTTTAAAATTAATAAAACATCACTATCCTAGGACAGTGATGGCAAACCTTTTAGAGACCAAGTGCCCAAACTGCAACTCCAAACCCACTTATGCATTGTTGGGTGCTGCCCAACCTTAGGCTCCCTTTGGTGGCTGGATTGGGACCAGACCAAGACCCGGAAGGAAACCAAGGAGCAAGGAGTGGAGCATAACAGAACAACACAGTTGGAAGGGACCTTGGAGATCTTCTAGTCCAACCCCCTGCTCAGGCAGGAAACCCTGTACCATTTCAGACAAAAGATTGTCTGATCTCTTCTTTAAACCTTCCAGTTGTGGAGCATCCACAACTTCTGGAGGCAAGTCGTTCCACTGATTATTTGTTCTGTCAGGAAAACAGGAGGTGAGAGCCATTAAGCAGGTCCATCTTGCTTAATGGCCATCACCATTCACAACCATAATGGGCAGTCTCCCATTACAGTCATAAGTCAATGACTACCTGTATATAGCTCAATCGCATCGCATCTTGTATTCAGGGTAAGGAGTCTCAAATATTCTAACCTGTTCCCATAGGGCAAGGGTTCAAACCCCTGACTGACCTCTGATCCTTTTCACAATACTGTTATCTTTTTTTTCAAATGTAGCTGCCAGAAGTAGACACCATATCACAGTTGCTGATGCAGTATATAATTGTGTACAGGCTTTACAATGTTACTTTTTTGTCAAAATCATGGATAAGAGTGGCACTTATCGATAAAATATCTATTGCAAACTCTGCACTGGCGTCAGGAAGGGCATCTGATCAATAAATGCTCAGCTCCAGTCAGTCATCCCTACTCTACCCCAAATTAAGGGATTTTACAAGGTTGTAAAAAGGGAAAAAAATAATATATGATTCACTCTTTCCCAAATCCTGGAAAATTCTCTCCCTAACTTGAAGTGGGTCCTGCCTTCTTTCATATCTGATTTGGGTACAATCAGAGACAAAAGCCTCTAGGAAACTTCTAGGTTAGATTACTTCTATTGAGAAGGATTATACCTATACACAGGAATTTAACCCAAAGTAGTTCTGGATTTCCTTATTAAAGTTAAAGGTATTAGTTTAGCTGGTTGTATATATGCTGATCCTCTCTAATACAGATCTTCAAAACTTGCCCTGTTGGGTATTCATTTTATACCACAGAACATTTTTTATTTGACATTTTATACATGGTTGCATTGAGCTTCCTTAATGATATTTTCCTAATATTTTATCTTTCACTCCCAAATTTCAAAGCAGTTCTGAAATTCTGAATTAAGCAATTTTTTACTATCCCAGAAAATAATATATTACAAATGCCTATACCTATCCCCAAAACGAATGGAATTTATGAAAGGAAGATAAGTGGCAGTAAAAGGAAAAAAATATAGTTCAAATAAATGACCCTATTATAATAAAAAAATGTTGTAAATCTTTTCTTTTTTTAATGGAAACACATTACAAAACTACTATAGGCATCAATAAATAAAACTGGCTGGCACCTTATATCTTCATGTAATATGATACAGCCTGCATTTGCCACATAGTTATGAAGAAGCTTTATTTTCTTTATAATATGGTGCTGATGTGATTTATGGCTGCTAGATATCTTTTAAATTAAGATTTCTGTGATCATTGTTTTCTATTAAGGCAAACACAACAATATTTCTCCTTTTCAAAAAAATCTATTTATTATACAGCATATTTCAGTCGCTCATCTGGGAGATGACAATGATTAATTTCTGCTGATGAATTGGTTTGTTCCAATAATTAATTTAAGATAGTCACTATTTTAATAAGTAAGACATAAATTTTTCAGAGTATTTCTGGTTAAGTAAATGATGCAACATCTTCATATAACTGACTTTAACTTATGGCTCTGATATTAATCTGTCAGATATATGGAGAATATAGCATTACAACAAAACACACTGCATAGCACTCATACTTTTAGGAAAAGATACATACAATATTTGGGGTACAAAACAACTGCAGATGATCAATTTTGCAGCTGAAATGTATAACTTGAATTAAATATGAAACTATTTTTAAAAATAACAATGAGGTTAGTGGCATTGTACAGTAATTATATTTCTCTGGAGAAGGCTGTATTACTAGGAAATATGGAATGAAAGAGAAAAAGAGAACAATCAACAGCAAGGTGGATGGACTACATTGTTGGAAGACCTGAAATACCAGTTAGAGACAAATAATCATGGAGAAAATCATATCTAAATGACTGCTAAGAATCACTACCATCTTGATGGCCCATGTTCAATCAATCAATCAATTTTATTTAGCTCATTTTTGAGAAGGTGTTCTATGAACTTTATTGTTTTTGATTTCTAAATCAGGGGTCCACAACCTATGGTCCATGATCCGGTACCAGGCTGTGGCCTCTTGGCCACCGGGCCGCAGGAATAGCTGGCAAGCTCCCACACTCGCAGTAGCGCCACCACATGGGCGCTAGCAGCCCCGTTTGTGCATGTGCACCAGCATGCCACCACGGGGGTGGCATCCTACTTGTGTTAGCATTGCCGCTGTGCGCGCATGTGTGGGTCACACATGCAGGCACATTTCCCTGCTTTTTGCTTTCCTTCTAGGTCGCCAAGCCAGAAAGATTGGGGAACTCTAAATGATATTCAAAATGCTGATAAAGGCATATTGGCTATGATTTTCACCTAATCTAACAGAAAGATAAAATCTGCTAATAAAATAATTCTAAAGGGAAACAAATATATTTTTGTTTTTTAATATTATATCTTAGACATGTCCTGTTTTTTTACCCTTTAAGAAGGACTTCTTCTAGCCAGTTGCTATTTTCAAAACAAATTGCTGATAATACTTGCTTCTTCACTAATTATAGGATGTATGATTTAATTACTAATTGATTAAACACCACAGTCCTTACTTACCTGCACACATACAGAAATGAGCCATTTCTGCAATTTCATACTGTAAATAGTCCTGTTTTTCAGCCACATTCATTAGTTATGTTCAAATATGTGCAGATAAAGGACACAGCTACTTATATCTAAGTAAGTATGATAAAAACACAAAGTTTCTTTATGCTATGACATAACTTTTCCTGTACCCCAATCACAAAAATCAAAATAATTGTGCTACAAGGTGTGATAAACTGTACTGACTCTACAATATTGATAATTTTTCTACATAATAAAATAGTTTGTGTATATGTGTGCTGTTCACAGTATTAAATTAATTATTTCTAAAGTTAGTTATTTTATAGAGAGTGAAATTATTTTTAAACTCTGACCATCATAAATATTAAGGCCCACTAGCACTGTACTGCTCAAGGAAATTTATTACTGAAAATTTGAAACCTATACAGGTAGTCCTCATTTAATAACTGTCCTATTTACTGACCATCTGATGTTACAACACTGCTGAAGAAGTAACTTTACAACTGGCCCTCATGCTTGTGATCACTGAAACATTCTTGCAGTCATGTGATCCAAATGCTTCATAGCCAACTTCACAGACACAAGCAGAGTTAATGGAAAAGCTGGCAGTAAAATTGCAAAATCATGGTCATGTAATGTCTTAATAAAATAACTTAGGTCAAATTTAGAGACTGACTTACCAAACCCAATTGTGGTTTTATTTTTAGTAATGCCTTAGTTTAGTATAGTTTAGTATTACCCACGGAACCCTCAATTTCTTCAAAATAAATTTTGTAATCTCAAATAGGCTTCTCTGTATGAAACTTTAAAGTTTGTTCATTTGTTTTTTAGCTATTATATGGCCACCCATAAAAAGACAAAGAGTCACTTTTTCTGAGATGGGTGGCTATAGAAATTAAATACATAAATAGCAATCTGGGGGCATAAAGTTACTGCAGAGATCATAGTTTGTGAAACTCAATTTTGCCTTACTCCTACAGAATTCATATGAGGTTAAAGTGCAGCTTTGTGACTGTCATAAATATACCCCTAATAGTTATAAATTATTGCTAATATTAATAAATTTATGCAGCAGTTTCGCAACCAAAAGTTGCAAGGCTTTTTTAGGTTACCGTTCATCCAATGCTGAGATTATCAGTTTGTCTAAAAAAAACACCTAGTAAAGTTCCCTTGGAAGGAAATAAAATGAGCTGAAAAACAATTAAGTGGACATTCTGATATAATCAGACATCTTTTATGCTTTAGCATTTTCACATCTGCCTACTATCCAGCAGCTGTTGCTTTTGTAATTGCTCAGAGCACTATTGACATAAACAGTTTATAAATTCATTTTGGCTATGAAGCCTCTGAATCTCTATCACATGACTACAGGGATGCTACAGAGATCATAAGTATGATGGCAAGTTTTAAAGTTACACAATTGTTAAACTGCTTAAACAATTGAGGTCTTGCATCAGATATTGCTAAACTCCTAGACCAGACATGTCAAACTCGCAGCGTCACATGATGTCACGCAACATATAGGGCCGGTTTTGCCATTGCCGGCAATGGGGTGGGCGCAGCTTCCAGATGATGTGTCTGGCCCACGGGTCAGCAGTTTGACACTCCTGCCCTAGACTCACAGATACGGGGGAGTGTCTAACAAAACATGCATCATGACTTTATGATGAAAACCCTGTGACTTACACACCTGCATCAGAAGTCAGGAAGGAGTTGTGCTGTAATTTCATGCATATTGTTTTTGACAATGCATGTTAGTAGCAAACACATGTGTTTTATCTTTATATAGCTAGGAACAATATGGAACACATTTTCATTTTTCTGGGATATAGCAGTTGGATCTGAGCATTCTCGCTCATGAATTTGGATCCTCATAAGGCTCTACTCCCAGTCTGCTTCTCAGCACATTGAAAATCTGCAAGGAGTTAGCAGTAGGGGAGGGGAGATAATTATTTGAATAAAATACCATGATATTGGTTTCAGCAAACTGACTGGCCTATTCTTAAATCATAGTAATTATCTCTGGTAATCCCAATCTCAAGAGTGAGTAGCTGTGTAAAATGTATTTGGTAGCTGACCCCGTCCCCGTCCCTTCCATCCATCTTTGTTCACTTTTTCTTTCTCTTTCCCATCTTCTGTCTTCCCCATATATTTCACTAATTATTTCTCTTCTAAAATATAAACATATTTAGAAAAATAAACTCATTCCTTCCTTTACTGCCTTCTCCTCCTCTTCTCCATCATCATCATCATTATCATCATCATATTTCTATTTCTTTCATAAGGGTCACGTTTATAGTCTTGTCACCCCACTGATTTAGATTTCGATTAGAGTTAGGAGATAATTGACAAACAACTTCATTATTTCGGTCTGTGATGTAATTTATAGCTGCAGTCCAATCAGAATGTAGTTTGTGCATATACACCACCTTATCTTCATGAGGAACCCAGAAAATGACAATATCATTTGGGCCAAAAAAAAAAAGCAGAAGCAGAGTCCTGGCTTCCACTAATCCCAAAATGATTCTTAATATTTGCAGTATACTGATTTTTTTTTAAAAAAATCACTTTTTGACAAAGAGGAAAAGAACACTAGAAGCAGTCCTACTCTTCCTGTGTCTGTTACAGCTGTGGCGATTGTAGCTATGGTGCTACAAGGAAAAAAGGACAATGTAGGGAAGCAGGACGGCAAAGACCATCTCAGACTCAAGTATCTATTACTGATGACATGGGGTTGATGACAGAGGAGGGATCTTTTTCTAAGCTACACAAGCTGTCCCTGGCAAGTAAGATCTAGTGCTTATACCAAAAGCATAGCAGAGGAGGCAGAGAAGCCATTGCTAGCAGGTGTTCCTGCTGATAGTGCATTATTCCAGGACTGTGCGTTATTTCAGTACTGATGAGCAAAAACATCCTGAGTCCAAGCTCCATGCCTGGATCAATTATAAAATGGCCAGACAATAGAGGCAGCATAGTGTGAGATCATTTCAAAGCGGTGACAGATCACAGCTATACTATCTGCAACAGTGCAAAAGCAAACGGAGAGGGGAAGCAGGCAAGGTACCCAGAATTGGCATTTGAAAGGCATCATTAGGCTGTACTATTGGCAGCAAATCATTCAATACTCTCTTTCTTCTCCCATTCTTCTCCTCTAATAGGAAGTGACTTAGTCTGGTAACCATGGAACACATGGACTGTGGCTAATACACACCCACCAAATGAAAACCCGATATGGCGCACACCATCCCCTGAAGAAATAGAAATGCAATCAACAGCATGCATAGGCCAGTTCTGAGGCTCAGTGAACAAGTATGATTGGTTGGAGGCTTCTAGTCTTGGTATGGCAGTTGTGAGCACAGGAAAAATAACATGTAATGGGAAAGAGATCTGTAGTGACTTTGCATACTTCCGTTCATTTAAGTTAGAACCAGAACTGAAGAAATGCTTTTTTTATTTAATAAGTTCATGTCTAGTTTGAGTAAAAAGTAAAGGCTTCGATGTTATAATGACAGTATTGATATGCTAGAAGGTCTGATCTGCTCATTAGCATTCATTTTTTCACTTCTGTTTGTGGGAAATAGATGTGAGGAAAAAAAATGTTTTCATAAAATGGACATCATCAGGGTGATTTAAGCAACATGCCAAGATTGATTTTTTTGACTACTAAAGGAACCCCTCCAATTAAAAATGAAATTCAATTCACCACTAAATGGAGGTTATTTGTGGTGATGGCTATGTTAATGCAAGTGTACTGTTGGGCTCCAAATATCTTTTTGAACATAAAGTCTTAAAAATACTTTTAGTCTCCAAATTTGTCAAAGTTATGTCTCTATATTAAATCCAAATTAATCTTGTAGTTTTCTCTAATTTCCCCCCGAAGAAAGTTATTCGCTGCTTCTCTTTTCCTGAGAGAACGGGGTGGAAATTCCCCTTCTTTTTATCATCTGGGGGATTCTTTGCTTTGGGAGTTCTTTTTTCCAGGAAAAGGTTTTAAAATTATAAAGAGAGGATCATTCTCACCCAGTTCCATCCATGTTGTTCAGAGATTATTAGTTAATGCTTATCTGGGGTTGTCGGTGGCTTTCTTCTGCCAGTTTGAAGAGCTCCCTCGGATCCAATGGAAGGCCTGCCGCTCCCCCTGCGATCGACGAGGGTCCCCTTCTTCTTCATCATCTCTCCAGGGCGACTTTAGACCCTTTTTAGGGTCCCCAGCAGAGTAAAATTGGACGTGGAAAACAGAGCCCATTTTCCTGCGCCTGTCACACCACAATGTCTAACCCGGAAATCTCTGGGACCACAATTTCTGTTACTAAATAAGGCGGTTGTTAAGTGAGTCACAACCAATTTTACAACCTTTTGTGACAGAGTTGCTAAGCAAATCACTGTAGTTGTTAAGTGAATCACATAGTCATTAAGTGAATCTGGCTTCCCCCATTGGCTATGTTTGCCGGAAGCTGACTGGGAAGTTTGCATATAGGGATCCCATTTCCTCAGGACACTGCAGCCATCATAAACACAGGGCGCCTCCCAGAGTCACCTTGCAGGAGAGATGGGCAGCCCCAAATTTTAATCACATGAACGTGAGGGTGCTGCGATGGTCGTACATGTGAGAACCACTAATAAGTCACTTTTTTTCAGTGCCATTGTAACTCCAAGTAGTCACTAAATAAATCAAGGATTAACCACTTCTAAAAGTTTACAAAAAAAAAAAAAACCCTGCAAGAATAGCCTAAGCAGCTACCAGGAGTCAAAAATGACTCAACAAAATAAACAAGTAAAAAAAATGTTGGAACAGTAATCAGCTTACTTTTTTATAAAACTGGAATTCAGCAATGAACATTTATAAAGAAGCCATGTTGTGATTATTATGTACAAGTAGTCCTCAAATTGTAGCAGTTCATTTAGTGACCATTCAAAGTTACAATGGCATTGAAAAAAGTGACTTATGGCTGTTTTTTACACTTAATTCATTGCAACATCTCCGTATAACATTATTAAAATTCAGACTCTTGCCAACTGAGTCATATTTAGGATGGTTGCTGTATTCCAGGGTTATATGATTATCTTTTGCAAACCTCTGACAAGCAAAGTCAATGGGGAAGCCAGATTCACTTAACAACTGGGTTATTAACTTCACAACTGCAGTCATACACTTAACAACTGTGGCAAGAAAGATCATAATATGGAGTAACACTCACTGAACAACTGTCTCACTTACCAACATAGATTTTGGGCTCAATTGTGGTTATAAGTCAAGGACTACCTGTAGTTGGTGTGTTTATTGTATCTCGTTGTACTAAATCAATAGCCATATACACAGTATTTTATTCCACATCCAAGTCAATATAATCAATGAACTAGTTCAACAATTTGATATTATATTATAAATTTCTTCAGAGATGGTCATCTTTAATGTAAAATGTCATATGGAATAGATAGATCCCTGCTATTCTTTATTTAATTCCATTTGTGATACAGACTTATTTCGGTTCTTTTTTTTTTTTTTGGAAAGGACTGGAATTGTTTTGCTTTTTCTACATAGAATGCAGAAGGTATTTCTGGCAGATCGTAGCATTTATCACAGGAAACAATTATTAAAGCTTCCAGTACTGTTGCTACATAGAGACAACACAACTGGCATATTGATCTGGTTCCTATGTTTGTGTCTCTGTTACATGGTGTGTTATTGCTGATAAGTAACTACTGTAGGTTAGGGAATTGTCTGTAAGCTGGGCATCAATTGCATTATTACTGAGGTGCATAATTATCATTTCTGGAAGGTTGGATTGAATAAGGCAAAAACCAAATATCAACTTCTCTCTGGAGAAAAAGGTTTGGGACTTAAGTGGGCTATCAATCCCAGAAGGAAAAAGAATGTCACACATATCGGTATTTTAATTGTGCTTTTGTTTGCATTTTAATTGCATGGCATTTCAAAAGGCAATTTTAGCTGAAAAGTGGTGCAACAATACTCTGTGATTGCAGATTAGAAATTGAAGAGTTGGTAAAGTGTGCATGTGCAGTGCACAGAATGTTATGAATTACTTCATGCCTGACTGCTCTGAAATGATAATTCCTGTCTACCAGTCCTTAGACTTTCTACACCTAAAAAATTAAAGCATGTCCCTGTGACACTGAGCCTGAGACACAAAAACATAGGAGAAATAATGACTGAAGCAAAACAGAAGCTGTGGAAACATCAGAGATTCAAGCAAAAACAAGATAGGTTGCTGACTATGCTTATCTCTCTGTGCAGACGCTTAAAGGATTTTCTTCCTGGATAAAGGCAAAGCTGCAACATAGGATTTGTTTTATTTTCTGCTTGCAGTGTGCTATACTATAGCCCCACAACTATTTTCCTTTTCAATATGTGGGTTACCATCATATTTTGTCACACAAACAAGTGCAGCAGTTTTATGGAATGGATCAGATTTTTTTTTTCAAACATCACATTTTTTTATAAGTTTGACAGTTTTATATTGTTTGTTAGGAAAAGGATCTTTATGCTATAAAATAAGAACATGGAGCTTCACACCAAATGTCACCTATCTAGCTCCATTCTTCCTGTGCTACACTAACAGAATAACAGAGTTGGAAGGGATCTTGGAGGTCTTCTAGTCCCTGCAATGATGGGTAGCTGTTCTCCAGGGTTGCAAATTAATATCTTTCCTAAGCTTATCCAGGAAGACCAGAATTAATAATGTTGGAATCTCTTCTATGCAACTGCAGAACCTCTACTACCGTGGTCTATGATAGAGGTCTTCAAATTTGGCTCTTTTATGACTTGTGGACTTCAACTCCCAGAATTCCTCAGCTAATGTGCCTGGCTGAGGAATTCTGGGAGTTGAAGTCCACAAGTCATAAAAGGCCAAGTTTGAAGACTCCTGGTCTAGGGCAACTTGCCGCAGCCAACTCGCTGCAAGACAGCTGGCCGTGGCTAACACGCCATGGGACAACTCATTGTGGACAATTCCACACAGGATAATTCAATACAATAATTGTTTTCCTCCACTCTTTCTTTAACATTATTTCCAGTTTTTTCAATAGAAATAATGTTTTGTTTTCCTTTGAAGACATTTCGCTTCTCCATTCCCCACCATCCAGTCAGAGCTGAAGAAGCTTCTTGGATGAGAAGCGAAATGTCTTCAAAGAAAAACAAGAAAGTCCAGTTGCCTCCTGAAAAAGCATCTTTGGGATATTTATAACCAAAAGTTCTAAAGCCCACTTTATCACATATTCCTAAGACTTCTTTTGTTTCAAATGTCAATAAATTTTAATACATCTTAGCAATCACATGTTCACCATTTGTACACAATTCTGTTTCAAAATCAGCCTCACAATGTTCAATACTGTATATTTGCTACAAGGGCATTTTCAGATTCTCTATGCAAGCACAAATAATTCTACCATGACTGGCTGTGAGTAAAGTGTAAGTATATTTTTATTTTTGTTTTTTGTTTTTCAGGGAAGGATATCTTGCTTAATTACTTCAATGAAAAGCCAATCTATCCATGGGGTTTTCTTGGTAAAATATAGGAACGCCTTAACTTTGCCTTATTCTATGAAATGATGCCTTGGACATTGTCCCTAAAGTTTTCATCCACTATCAGCTTCTTTCTGTTTCACTAGTGCCGTTATATAAATGTCTGCTTGCTTTAATTCATCAACTGGGATGACCTTCAAACTTTGAGTAACTCTGCTGGGATTATATACTCTTGGCAGATGCTCCTATGTTCTTTGCTCATTCCTCCCAGAAACACCTCCCTTCCCTGATGAGGCACTTAGGAGGAAGTGGGAATTGGAATCAGTCTTAATTATTGCCAACTACCTGGACAAGGACAAACAACAGTTTCTGAAGTGGTTCGCCATTCCTATTTCCTAAAGCAGTGGTCTGCAACCTTAACAACTTTAAGACTTGTGGACTTCAGCTCCCAGAATTCCTCAACCAGCAATGCTTAAAGTTGTTAAAGTTGCAGATCCCTGTCCTAGAGCTAAAATAAAGTAACTGGCCCCAAATTACCCAGGCAACATTGTACCTAAAGCAGGATTAGAACTAATTTGGTAGCCAATTAACCATTATACTAAACTTGCTCTCATCCAAAGCCTACCTGTGTATTTTTAATAAAGCATTTTTCTTCCTTCTTAGGATTACTTAATGGAACTGGGAAATATACCAATCTTAGGTATTGAATGATATTTTACAAATCAGGCAAACAGAAGAATATAAAAGAATTACTTATAATCCAGTGTTGGTTTTCCAATTAAAATGTAAGGTTTCAGTGGCCAGAATATATCTTCACAAAATGCTCAGCCCCAAATCTTTCTTTTCTATAAGAGAATCAGTAGGTTTAATGGGCTTTTTCACTTGTCTCGCTGTTTTTTTTCCCCTTTGAGCATCCTGAAAGCTTTACAATTTATATTTCCTTTGTGTCATTTTGTTGGATTAAAATCATTGTTTTGCTTCAACTTTTGCCTTTGTCCAGATAGCTTTTTCTGCATTGGTCCTAGAAAGCTGTCCAAATTAGTAGGAAGAAAGAAACAACTATTGAGAATTTAGTGGCAAGACAAAAAAGGTGAAGATGTGGAGGAAAAAACCTGATTTTATTTTGAAGGACTTGATATTTTCATCTTACTCACCAATAGACAAGAATATACACAGCTCAGGGCTGAATTGTGGAGTCCTTGGTGCTTTTGAGTTTGGTTGTTGCTTGCATATGGTTTCATTTCCTAACTTAACCTCACATTCACTAGTACTAATGATGCTACCTAGTCAGATAAGGAAACATCTACAAGCAAACAACCAAATTCAGAGTGCATCAAGGACTCCACAATTCATGTTAATCAATTAAATGGTGTAAGGTAAAATACATAGTAGTTGTGCTATTAAAATAAAGCATGCTTTCCCTCTAGCTCAGACATGTCAAACACAAGGCCCGGAGGCCGGATGTGGCCTGCAAAGTGGTTTCATGTGGCCCGCGAAACCATCCTGGAAACAGTGAGGGAATGGCCCCCGCTGCCTTGGCCCTGGCCCAGGCCAGCCGGGAGCCAATGTACAATTTTGTGGTGGCCATCTATGCTGAAACGCATTCAGTCTTAGCTCAAGGCCATCTAGAAACAGTGAGGAACCCCTGCCATGTTGGCCCCGCCCCCTGGGTGCATGCTGGGGAGGTGTCACCCTTTGTGAATGGGTGGAATGAAGAAATGGACCATGCCTTGGTGCTGGCCCTGGTCCCAACCCCTTCTGCCAGAGGCCCTCAGATCTGTCCCACTCCTGCCCAGGCCCCCACAGGCCCCCTTGACAAGAAAGATATAGAGCTGGCCATGCCCACCCAGTAGGCCGCACCCACCCTGGCCACACACACCCGCCCCCCCCAGGGCAACCGCAATGCTGATGCGGCCCTCAATGAAATTGAGTTTGACACCCCTACACTAGCTGTTCAGGATGTACTATCCAAATGCTCACAGAATGTAGAGTGTGTGTGTGTGTGTGTGTGTGTGTGTGTGTGTGTGTGTTCCTGAGGTTTTCACGGGTGTTTGTATGTAGGTCTTTGGTTATTCAGGTTTTCTCCCGCGTCAAATTGGAAGTGTCTTGGCAACGTTTCGACAAAGACTCATTCGTCATCTTCAGGCTGGTGTTTTCAGCTTCGTGCTTCTAGGAGCAATGTGTGATCGTAGCTGTTTCTTCCTTTTAACTGCCAGTGGGGGTATGAACTGATTGGATGAGAACTTGGCTGTGTTCTGATTGGATGGATTCCCTGGTCCAACACCTTAAAATCACAGGACATGAAATTGACTTTAAAAAGACCAGAACTATCACCAAAACTGAACACTTTAATAACAGAATAATCAGAGAAGCCATCGAGATAGAAAAATGCCCACACAGCATGAACAAACGAGATGATACCTCCCGCCTACCAGCCATTTGGAAACCCGCCCTTATTGACAAACGAGTCCCTAACACAAAGAATGACACCAGACCCACACTCACAAAAGCCACACAGGATGTCACCACATGTCCACGCAAAAAGCAAACCCAAACCCACACCGATGATGAGGCATGACCACAAACCAGAAGCCGGACCACAGCTGCATCGTTAGCCACTTTAAACCCCTCCAATCCATACATGAAGCAAACTGACACCCACCATGAAGATGAGGCACGACCACGAATGCGAAGCCAAACAATAGCAATGCAGCTCCACATCTTACATCCCCGTGCAACTCAGACTAACCTGAGCACAACAAAGCCCCCACCCAAACAGAACACTCCCCCAACCAATCAGAGCACAGCCAACCCCCCATCCAATCAGAGCACAGCCAAGTTCCTAACCAATCAGAACACACCTTCATCCAATCAGAACACAGCCAAGCTTTCATCCAATCAGTTCATACCCCCACTGGCAGTTAAAAGGAAGAAACAGCTTGAAAGACACTTCCAATTTGACGCAGGAGAAAACCCGAATAACCAAAGACCTGTGTGTGTGTGTGTGTGTGTGTGTGTGTGTGTGTGTGTGTGTTATTTTCTAGCTAATACAATCAAAGGGGAATTATGAAAACCCAAAAGTGATGTTTCTCTCTCTCTAGTTCAATAGCTAATTTTGCATATATGTCTATGAATGAACATACATTCTGTAAGTATAGAATTTCACACATGGCCTCACACCATGTGTTTTAAAAAGAACTAGGTTAATTTCTGTGTGGATTATATGTAATTTCACAATAACAAAAGAAAAAGAGTACCTTCATCATGAATTAATATGCAAAGCATCAACACAGTCCGAACAATCACACATTGTGATAAGTCTGCAGTAAATCCTCTTTCTTGGTCATGAAATCAACAGCTATTGCTTCATGTTGATATTTTCAGTGAAAAAATAATCATAATAATGTTCAGGAAGAACAAATAGTATATCTGAATATACTACAGGTATAGAGTTTTTCAAGTTAAGTCAAGGGCTGGTAACTATATATAGTGTTCCAGGCACCAGCCTAGAAATGAATTTTTTTTAAGTCTAATTATGCACCTGGTTGCTACATTTCTGGTGGTCACCTAAGCAAATATTAATCGGGTCTAATCTATGTAATATTTTTGGGATTAACCAAGATTGGCTAGATACTTATATCTATTTTATATGAATGTATTTTATTTAAAACAAGTTGGAAACTAGTAACAAACAACAAAGGAAGCTAATCACTTTGAGCTTTGATTATTTAGGCCTATTAAGAAAAGGTTAAGGTGACAGCACAGTAATTCTGAGCAGTACCTCTGCTTTCAAATGTAAACCTTGCATAAATGTCACACATAGAATTTAACATCTAATTTTTTTTCATGTTCTGATGGAGGGGGCTGATGATATAACCAGCTTACTGTTACTTCTCAGGAAGTAAGATAGCTTGCACCCTGGGCAATGTTTACTTAACAGTTTCTGTCCTCATGATCTAAATGGGAATTCTCTCTCAAAGTGGAATGCCTTTCATTGGGGCACTCTATATAAGTAATCCAGAGGTATTACATAGCTTCACACATTTGATGTACAGTGATATTCATTTATTTTGATTTGTTATAAATGCTAGAAATAATTATCTCCTGTTTTTTATATATTCAATATTCTTTTCCAGTTTGTGACCATTTAAAATTATTTCATATAATGAACTTACAATTTATTTATTGTCTGAAAAGAAACACAGAAATAGTTTAATAAATTAAATCAACCTAATGGTATATTGATTGATCTACAAATAAACAGTTTTGGTAACAGAGATGAGAAAGCTGTTTTGCCAATCAACCCATCAGTCTTTGGCTGAAGTCACCAAAGACATTAAGCATCTAATGCACACAAAACTTGCGACTTGTTTCAGCATTACTCCACAATTTCAGAGGATCATCACACCTTCATGCAAAATTCAACTTCAACATTAAATGGCTAGGTAGAAAATTATGCTTCTGTCCACTTGGGTTTGTCCAGGAAATAAAGAGTCAAATGCAATTAAAATGACGTACTTATGATGTGTGAGAATGATGGATCTAATGAAAGAATAAATGACCAGTATGAAAGAAGTATCCTGAGGGAGAAAGAATAAGAATTGAATCACAAAGTGAATATATGAAGGAAATAAATATATGAAGGAAAAATGAATGGGTGGAGTTGTCACTGTTTACTAGTTACATAAATTTGATATTCTCATGATTTAATCAGATGGCATAGAGCAGCGGTTCTCAACCTGTGGGTCACGACCCTTTTGGGGGTCGAATGACCCTTTCACAGGGGTCGCCTAAGACCATTGGAAAACACATATTTCCGATGGTCTTAGGAACTAAGACACCACTCCACATCCGTTTCCGCACGGCCTCCTCCTCCATTCGCAGAGAGAGAGAGACACAGAGAGGCACTTTCGCTTCCCTTCTCTCTCTCTCTGGTGGACTTACCTCCTGCAGGGCTCCTGATTGGCCCTGGGCCCAGGTGCCCCACCCCCTCGGAGAAGCGCAGCCAGGGCCTCGTGGCCTTGGAGCTGCCCGGGGAAGCCCCGGGATCCCTGCTGGGAGCGGCCTGCTGAAGGCTCCGCTGAGCGGGCCAGCCCTCCCGCAAGCCACGGCCTAAGGGAGACCAGCCCCTGCGATCCCCAGCCAGCCCGACCATTGGACCCGTTGGCCAGGAAGGCACGCTGGAGTCCAGGCTGCCAGGAAGGAAGAAGGAGATTCAGCAAAGGTAGGAGAGGAGAGCCGTCTCCTGGGGCCCAGCGCTAGCGGTGAGTTCCTTGCCATCCTCTTCCTCCTCCCCCTCTTCCTCCTACTGTCCCCAAGGTGGCTTGGGCGGGTGCCAGGGCAAAAGGGGTGCCTGGGGGGAGCAGCCGGGCTGGCAGAGGGGCTGGTAGGGGCAACGTGGCACCAGCCTCCACCGCGGCTCCATCGGATGGGCAGAGGGTGAGGCTGGGCAGTGCGGAGTCCCAGCAGGGGCAGCGGCGGCAGTTTTCTCACTCTTCTCCTCCTGCTGCCCCGAAGGCGGCTCGCGCGGGCGCCGGGAGGAAGAAGGGTGCCTGGGGGAGCAGCCGGGCTGGTGGAGGGGCTGGCAGGTCGCATGGCACCACAGCCCCCACCGCGGCTCCATTGATGGATGGAGGACGAGGCCGGGCAGTGCAGAGTCCTGGCAGGGGTGGCAGCTGGGCCGGGGGTGGCAGGAACCCCCGACGATGCAGCAATGGCTGCCGCCACCAAAGCCACTGCCTCCTGTCCTGCTCCCCCTCCCTGCCCGTTCGGCTGAGGACGCAGTGGAGGCCGGGCCGGGGATGGCGGGGACCCTCGATGATGCTGCCGTAAGAGAGAGAGGAAAGAGAGAGAAACAGGAAAAGAGAGAGGAAAGTGAGAAAGAGAGAAAGAGAAAGGGAGGAAACAGAGAAAGAGACAGAAAGAGAGAGAGGAAAGAGAAAGAGAGAAAAAGAGAAGAAAGAGAGAGAGAAAGAGAGACAGGAAATAGAGAAACGGGGAGAGGAAAGAGAAAAAGGAAAGAAGAAAGAGAGAGAAAGAAGAGAGAGCGGAAAGAGAAAGAGGAAAGAGAAAGAGAGGAAAGAGAGAGGAAAGAGAGAAAGAGGAAAGAGAAAGATAGAGGAAAGAGAGAAACAGGAAAAGAGGAAAGAGAGAAAAGGGAGAAAAGAGAAAGAGAGAAAGGAAAGGGAGAGAAAGAGGGAGAGGAATGGTGCTTCTCCAATCAGGCTGGGCGGAGCCGGCGGAGCGGACTTCCTGCCCCCCCTCCCCAGCCAGCTGGATGGGGGGTTGGGGGTCACCACAACATGAGGAACTTTATTAAAGGTCGCGGCATTAGGAAGGTTGAGAACCACTGGCATAGAGGGATCTAATGAGTCTTAAATCTAAAGACAATGATATACTTTAAATTCATCCATTATTAATAGTATAAGAAACATGCAATTAAAGAATTTAAAGTAAATTCTATCCATTTGATCTTGCTTGAGCATCAATCTTGATGTATTTCAAGATAGACCAAAACATAATTTGCTCAGAAACAACTATTTTTAACAGAGTATATTTATTTTAAAAGTAGCTACAGTAGGTAGCTGGAATAATCTTGCTGTGTAAAACAGTATTTTTACTAATTGTCTCTGCTGTTCACTAGCTAAACAAGGTGCTTTGCATTTGGGGGCAGGGGGCGAGGAGGGGAAATCTGTCCATAAAACATGTCGCTACATTTCCTTACAGCTAAAATCCAATGGCATGTGGTTGAAATTATTACATTCACAGTTTCAATACATGGCACACAAATTACCTCTTCAAGAGAGCTACATAATAATACCTGAAGCGTAAAGAGAGGAAATGGAGTTTAATTAAGTGTTGCCCAGCTAAATCAAACTGGAAAAAAATTACAGTAAGGAGAACACGGATGATGAGCTTATTTCTGCGCAAGATAAAAATATTGAACATTGTGTAGAAATCTTTCTGAAAATGTGCTGCAGCTCCTCTGGGTCACAGAGCACGCTTTCTGATGGGTAAAAGTGGTTCTTTTATCATTCCTCTCATTTTTTCCTACCACCTCATTTTTTAATAGGCAGCTGGGAATTAAAAGGAATAATCTGTGGTAGTCCTCAACTTACAACCACAAGTGAGCCCAAAATTTATGTTGCTAAATGAGAAATTTGTCAAGGGAGGGTTGCCTCATTTTACGACTTTTCTTGCCACATTTGTTAAGTGTATTACTGCAGTTGTTAATTAGTAAACCCGATTGTTAAGTGGATCTGGTTTCCCGATTGACTTTGCTTGTCAGAAGATTGCAAAAGGGGCTCATATGCAACTCAGGATACTGCAGCCATCATAAATGTGAGTCAATTGCCAAACATCCAATTTCTGATCACGTGATCATGGGGATGCTGCAATGGTCATAAGTGTGAATAAATCATAAGTCACTTTTTTCAGTGCTGTTGTAACTTCGAGCGGTCACTGAACAAATTCTTGTAAGTCGAGGACGACCTGTATGTGGACATGTTTCTAGATTTTTTTTAAGGCATAGTATCTGACATCTATGACAATGAAGAAAATATATTTATGCTCAGTATATCAAAAGCTCAAAACAAAGACAAAATAAGCTTTATTAAAGTAGAAATGGAAGCCAGTGGGAAAAATAACAATTAGGTTAGGTGGCTTCCTAATAAGGAAAGGCTGGATTAAGTTATGGTGGTTGAAAGAAAATCATACTTTCCAAACAGAGGAATGTTCTACTATTGATTGATTGACAAACTTGATTTAATGAGAGTTATATAGTGCTTGTCATACAGGAGCTCAAGGCGCTCCTATTTCTCCTCACAACCTTAAGTGTTAGGTTGACTTGAAAGTTAGCTGTAACAGACAAAATTGCAAATACAATTTTGTTTTTGAGATATTCGTCCAAGAACCCTGAGAACTAGATTTTAAAAATAATAATACAGTAGTTTACTTACATAATTTTTTGTATGGCTGATGTGCACAATTGGGGTTATATATTTGAGTAGCATTCCAAAACGAGATAAGATCTGGATTGATTGGGGAGGGAATTTAGGGATTTTAAGAGGAAAAGGTTTCCTTAAACCTCTCAGGACTTTTGCTGCTAGCTATTGTGTTCTCACATTCTCCTCCTTTACAAATATTCAATTTCCAAAAACGCATAAATTACATCCCATTCCTTCTGGTAGGCTTCAGAGGCCACAAAAGCAACGGAATCCATATTTTTGCACTTGTTTTAGGGTGCAAAGAAGTTATTTTTCCCCCCAAAGTTTCATTTTTACATAAGGGTTTGAAGATTATTCTGGTATATTTGATTCTGATATGCTTTATTACTATTAACTGGGAGGCTTAAAAGAAGATTTGAATTCATTAAGCAGCGTATCTATCAATAAACTTTGACTCAACCCATTAAACTTTTCATTAATGTTTCTTTCTGTTCATAATCAAGCATTCAAGAGGAGATAATAGATTTATACTATGTCTTTATTTTAGCAGTTTTGTTTTATTAATGTTAGCCGTCCTGGCAACACCTCTGACAATAAAAGAGATTGAAAGTCACTAGACTTTCATTAGCATTAGATTCTAATGTCAATGAAAGCCTAGAGCTCTCTATCCCCTTTTTGAAGGCAAAGTGTGCAATAACTGTAGCTCAAATGAAAGGAGGATCAATCACTAAAACAAGGTAAGAGAAGAACTGAGCACATGTACCACAGAGACTCCACAAAGGTATCTCTGCTGATTTTACTGGTATCTGCTAATATACAACATAACAACTTTCACTCTTGTCAAGTTCATACCAATAAATGTGACCATGCCCTGTAAGACAGTGTTGAGAAATTACTCATATAAGCAATTCTGCGCATTTGAGATTGATTTGGAGTTGCTCGTAAAACAAGTGTGTAACTCCAATGACATGTTGTGAAAAAGTAATAGGGTCCTTGTACAAAAAGGAAAGGATGAGTGACATCCGTCCAGATTTGTTACATTCATTTCCCATAATTCTCTATTTGGGTCAATGATGCTATGTGGAAAGAGAAGAGTTGATGTTATACTTCTAGAGAAGACTCAGTTAGGAAAAGCTGGTCTAAGTCGCTCAAGATATCTACAATAACGTGAAGTGTATGCATCTGTAGAATATAATTAAATAATACAATCCACAGCTCTCCAAATTGGAGTCATTTCCATTTAATCATCGTGCTTTATTGAATTAGATTACAGATTGTATTATTTAATTAATTCTAACACTGATTTTGTACCATACTATGCTTGTATGGTATATTCTGGAAGACACTTAGACCAGTTGTTCTCAACCTGTGGGTCGGGACCCCATTTGGGGTCGAACGACCATTTCACGGGGGTCGCCAAACAACGTAGTCCGCCATTTTTTTCCCCTTTTTCCTTAGCTGTGCAACTCCCTTTTATTCTATTGGCTTTTGAAAGCCAATAGAATAGAGTCTCTTGAATAGAGTCTAATTCTATTGGCTTTCAAAAGCCAATAGGAATTGTCCAGGCTGTCTCTGCCCTGCTGAGCCCGCCAAAAGTCCCATTCTGCAAACGGTGCTGCACCAGTTGAGTAGTCCTCGACTTACGACCGGTTGGGGGTCGCGGCATTAAAAAGGTTGAGAACCACTGACTTAGACTCTCTTAGGTTTCAAGCATCAGATAACTTGCATATACACATATACACATAACTGACATTGTATTCCCCCCCCCCCAAAATCTGATCGTCACAATAGATTATAATTTTATATGACGCTGTTCCAGCAGTTACTGAAGACCAAATAAAATAAAATAGGAAGTACATCAGTGGACAATCTTTAAAAATTAAACATCAGCTCCTAATTAACAAAGCAATAGTTGAATATTGATCACTGTTTGTCAACTTAAAAGTAATTGAATTTATATCTAGTTTTGGCTTTAAAAATCAGCTTGAAACTATTAATCTAAGGCAAATGATGACTTCAATTTCAGTAACACTTAGCAATTTCTTACAATATGTTCTTTTTTTCTTTAATTAAATATTGGTGAGGGGTTTGAACCTGTCACTTGTGCCATAGAACTAATTAATATGATCAGCTTTGCAAGCATATACAACATAATTTAAATATACTAAGAAAACAATAACTATCATGAGGATTGAACAGGGATGGCTTATAGTTGCCGTCTGTTATTCCAACAATAGACATGTTTGTTTTAAACAGAGCTTTAAACCAAAATATCACAATTCTGTTTGTGCTCTTCAGCAAAGTTTCATCTGTCAGTAAATGATAGCAAGGAGAGTGTCCTTTTGCATTCCAAAACCTCCACTCACCAACAGCCCATTTATTATGTAATTATTTTTCAAAGGTATTTTTTCAACAAGGTAAGCTCCTTTCTCCACGCTGAATTTTAAGTCTGAATCCTGTCCTACTAGCTGATAAAACCTAGGATCATCTATATGTCTATGAATATTTCAGTCCTGATCATTATCTTATTTTCTTCACTTGCCTGATCACAATTATTTGAAACTATCTGCTTTAACAAATTCTCCTCAATATGATACTTAGGTAGTGGTAATGAAGAGAATGAAGACTTTCATGGTTGTCAAAAGCCTAACTATTGGTGTTTAAATGAAAAATAATGTAAGTATAGTAATTAACTAATTCAGCATGATCTTATTCTTGCTGAATTATTAGCTTATTCTAGTAATTCTAAAATCATGCCATGCCATAACATTATTTTCTACTTTGTCCATTCATATTTATAATACATTACTCTACTGAATATTTTTAGAGCTTGAAAGACAAAGTATTCATATACATGAATGAAAATTAAAGTTCTGCATTGATCCCACACCTTTTTTTTTTTTTTTTTTTTTGTATTCCCTACCATCTACAAAGAATGAATGGGAAAGCATCAACATCTTCCACAATGGCATTGCACATGTTTCCTATCAGAGAAGTTTGGCCAATATACTATCATTCTTAGCATTTAATAGACTTTTACAGTGTGGACACTATATAATCTTACAATAATTGCTAGTATTCCCACCTTTGCCCTGTTTGTTCAGAACCATGATGGAAAGCAAAGGAAAATGAGTTGTGATTTTAACCTGTTTTTAAAAAGATGCCCTTTCTCTGCTTTGATAGGCTTTACATATTACAGTGTGAATCTTTACTGAACAATGAATTGCAATCCAAGTTTTTTTTAAAAAAAAATCTTGCCTTTGCTTGCAATAAACACGCACTAAAACAGCAGCCCTGGTAATTAATTTGTTTTAGTTCCTACAGCAGAGGTAGGCAACCTTGGGTCTTTTATGACTCGTGGACTTCAACTCCCAGAATTCCTGAGCCAGCCATGCTGAGGGGAAAGGGAGAGGTTTCCAAGCTGACCTTGTTGGCTCGGGAATTCTGGGAGTTGAAGTCCATGAGTCATAAAAGAGCCACGGTTGCCTACCCCTGTCCTACAGGAATAGAAATGTTTTTTTCCTGGCACCAAAAAAATATTAATAATTATAATGCCAGGTATACATTACATCACTGGGGAAGGCATTCCACAGAGTTGGGAGATTACCAGCAAAAAGCGAGATTTTGGGGTAGCCTCTCCCTGCCCTTCAGCATGGGAGCCACCTGGAATACAACCTCCAGATCTTGGGATATGGATACTACATACGTCAGTTAACCTGTTGTCGTTTCAAGATGTGAGAGATTTTATAGAGTAGCACCAGCTCCCTAAATTGATATTTAAAATTTAGTAGGAACAAATGAATATTTTATAAAACTGGAGAAACCTACTGATGCTGCCTATTGGTAGCATTCTTGCAGTATTTGATACCAATTTCAAGGCAGTTTTCATATGTAGAGCCCTGCAAAGTTATTAAAATATGTAACTGTATTCTCTCTGTTCTAGGAAGGCCCTAACTAATATGCCAGCTTCAGATGTTAAAAGACATTTCGTGTATTTCACAGGATGACCAACCCTTCAGCAAAAGAACCCTTCCTTCTTAGCCAGAAAAATCTCCCAGAGCACTCTCAAATCTATTAAACTATTTTACTTTATTTATTTAATAGATTTACAATCTATTTAAAACACATGCTTGAGCGGGTTGCCGCCAATCAGTCCTGCTGCAGAGACAAACACTTGCTGCCTGTTATTTAAAAATCTGTGAGTCTTCCATAAATATGTGATAAATTACTTGTATACTAGCTTTCTGTGGCAAATGTGAAAGAATTGCCATGCTCCGGGTACCTTCAATTAAAAAATGTCACCTGTTGGGATCCAGGAAGTATCAGCCATGTGAGGTAATCCAGACAAGAAGTACTGGCTCTAACTTTATTGTATGATTATATTAACAAAATCTTTCAAATCTCAAAGTACATCTCTCCCGTTTTGCTTCTACAGCCAAAGAAGCTAGAGAGGGAATAATAATAATAATAATAATATTTGGAAGGGACCTTGGAGGTCATCTGGTCCAACCCCCTGCTCAGGCAGAAAACCCTATACCATTTCAGACAAATGGCCATCCAGTCTCTTCTTAAAAATTTCCAATGTTGGAGCATTCACCACTTCTGGAGGCAGGTTGTTCCACTGGTTAATTGTTCTGTCAGGAAGTTTCTCCTTAGTTTTAGGTTGCTTCTCTCCTTAATTAGTTTCCATCCATTGCTTCTTGTCCTGCCTTCAGGCGCCTTGGAAAATAGCTTCACTCCCTCTTCTTTGTGGCAGCCCCTGAGATACTGGAACACTGCTGAGACATTTGCCACTCAACCCATTCCTTTTGTGGGCTGAGCTGCCTCTTACCTGACTCTCATCTAGTTTATGGCTCTTCCTCCTGTCTCCCAAGGTCATTCTGACACATCTAGTACGGGAAGCACACCTTCTCTGTTGCAGCACCTATCCTTTGGAATCAGATCCCCCCTAATTACCAACCTGATGCCATTTAAGAAACCCTTAAAGACTGGATTGTTTAAGAGTGTGGGCAGGATTAGCCAGATTTTTCCACCAGTTCTTGCTTTTATTTATTTCTTATTTCTTTTATATTGTATTTCTATTCTGTATTTTTAGCCAGTTTGTCATAAAAATGGTTATAAAAATTAGTCTGGTCATGTAATGCAACAACTTACTATCAAAATTCAAAGCTCAATTGTGGTCATAAGTGGAAGATTGCCTGTATTTATTCCAGAAACTCAAATTAAAACTTCCTCAACATGTAGCTTGAATTGAACACATCTAGTCAAGGGGCCCTATGTCCTTGCTTGGTAATTTGTTTCACAGTTGAACTGCTCCAATATTTAGGATTGTTAGGATTTTTTCTCCCTAACACTCAATCGGAAATGTTCTACACTCTGTAGCTTCTTCATTGTGACATCCTTTCAGCATCTGAAGAGGTGCTGTATGATATCCTCCTTCTGTCTTTTCTTTATATGTTCTCCTTATATTTCTCTTACCTTTCTTGCTCTCATTCTATTGCAGTGCTTTGTACACCCCAAAGCTAGTCATTAGAGATAATGGCCTCTCGATTATAACGTGGAATCAGGATGGAGGACAGGAATGCAAAGGGCAGAAAAATATAAGGAATTTTTAAATAATCATCTTTATTATAGCAGTGGTCCCCAATCTTTCCAATTCTGCAGACTGGCAGCGAAAGCGGGGCAGGGGTGGGGAAAAGAGGGGATGCTTTTGAACATGTGTCCACTGCTTGCACAAATGGAGTTTTGTGAGCTCGCCTGCTGCTTATGCAGCCTGGTTCTCAACGGGCCACGGACCAGTACCGGGCCACAGATCAAGAGTTGAGGTCTCCTGTTTTATAGAATGAAATTAGTTATTTTAAGCTCATAATTATTCTTGAGTAAATCTGAGTCATACTAAGATCATAAAAGATGCTAACATACTTGAAATATTTAAATTTAAAAGACCATAAAGAAACTAAGAAAATAGTTTATATAGTGAAAGTCAATATTTGATTTTTAAAAATTGTTGCTGTGGGAGAAGACAGCGCAAACATATTACTCCAAATATGTAAAAAAAAAGGTAGGAGAAAGAACCATATGTTCTGCCTTTCTAATAAGCAAGAAAAGAATGAAATGGGATTTAATTATGCTATTTGAAACTTGTGGTATAAAATGCTACAAGGAAGTTGGATCAATTTTAAGTTAACTTATCAAAATTATTTTTCATTCCAAATACAAGTCATTTTTGAATGCCAAAGGGGAAGCTTTAAAAGAAATACCATCATGCTGCAACATTACTGAATTTCAGATTAGAAACTTTTGCCAGGATCTTGAAATAACAAATACAGGAAACGATTAACAATTTCCTTTAAAAGAGTAAAAAGGAAATACAATTAAACTTGGGTTTAATTCCAGTTTCATTTGTTTTGGCCTGTGTCCTTCTGAGAAATAAGTGCAAAAACTCACAACAGTTAAAGCACATACAATAAAATTGCTTAAAATATATGACTTTGGTGGAATCTACCATGATTCATGCACTGGCACAATGTGACAAAAAATCAATATATCTGCCTATATTATTTCATAAACCAAGTAATTCTCAGTTTAGAGGTTGGAAATATTCAATTTAAAAAATGATCAATGGGAAAAAAGGTGAACATTCAAAGTCCACAATTACAGGCCTCAATGATTACCGTCCGGTTGCACTGACATCCACCATCATGAAATGCTTTGATAAAGGACCCTATTGTATCTAGCCTCCCATCAATATCTGACCTGCTTCAGTTTGCCTACCAACCAAATCGCTCTACGGAGGATGCTATTTCTTCCATTCTCCATCTGAGCCTGAAGCACTTAGAAGAAAGAAATACTCATGTGTGTTTGCTGTTTGTTGACTTCAGTTCAGCGTTTAACACAATAATTCCCCAGCATCTAGTAGACAAACTGGGCCTTTTAGGCTTAAACACTCCTTTGTGCAACTGGATTCTTGATTTTCTTACCAACAGGCCCCAACATGTGCGAGTTGGAACAAATACCTCTAATACCATTTTCTTGAGCACAGATTCTCCTCAGGGCTGCATCTTAAGTCCACTGCTGTTCACCCTGTTAACTCATGACTGTTGTGCCAGGTTTGCCACCAACTATATTGTGAAGTCCGCAGATGACACAACAGTAGTGGGCCTTATTCAGGATGACAAGGTGGAAGCTTACCTCAAGGAGGTTGAGGGGTTGGTGAACTGGTGTAAGGAAACAGCCTAGTTTTAAATAACGAAAAAACCAAAGAGATCATTGTTGATTTCAGAAAAGGCGGGCACAGCCACACTTCTCTGTGCATTAATGATTCACCTGTGGAGATGGTTACCAGCGTCAAATTCCTGAGTGTGCAGCTAATGAGTAGGCTGACTTGGTCGCTCAACAGTGAGAAATTGGTGAAGCGGGCACAGCAGCACCTGCATTTTCTGCGTCACATGAGAAAAACACATCTTCCTTCCCCTGTCCTGACCACTTTCTACAGGGTGACAATCAAGAGCATCCTGTCATACAGCATCACAGTCTGGTTTGGAAGTATCATTGGTTCAGACAGGAAGGTAATGTAGAGTGGTGAAAATGGCCAAAAAGATCATTGGCAATTCCCTCCCTCCCATCCAGGACATAGCATGGAAGCGTTGCTTGAGCAGGGTCCGTAAGATTATCTGGGACACTACATATCCTCTTCATGACCTGTTTTCCTTGTTACCTTCTGGGAGGAGGCTTCGTGGTATCCGTAGCAGAACATCCAGATTCAACCATAGTTTCATTCCATACAGCATTAACTTTGTTAACTCTCAAGCTTCTTCCTTCCCTTATATATTCAAGATGGACAGTATTTAATATTTATTTGCTATGTATATGTAGGGATGTGGGTCTATGCATATGTTGTTCATAGTATGTTTAGGTGTGTGTCATGTATGTGTTTCACTTTGAGAGCGGGCAACTAAATTTCATTTTTGATGTGTGCCATTGTGCCCACTGTAAAAAAATGACAATAAAGGTTATTTTATCTTATCTTATCTTACGATCCAACTCTGAATCAAGGAACCTATCGATCAAATTCATATTTTTTTTAAAAAAACTATATTGGATTAGATTGTATTTATTTATATGTTTATATATTTGTTTAATTTAGCCCTAAATTTCATAGAATAATATAAATACAAGTCTGAGATACTGAAAAATGGTTAATACTTATTCTTCTTCTTGGCTATTGTATTGTTTGATCACTATATAGCAATGAATTCAGTATAGCAATATTAATTAAGTATACTCACCTTTTTACTAAAGATACTTTTGGGGTTGCATTTATTTAATTACAGTTTATTAAATAAATTTCACATTAAATTAAAACCAAACAAACTTCATTATAATTAGCAAGATATATGACTCCAGTTTTACTATTTTAGCAGTTAGAGTTGTGGATCTTCAATGTCCTTGCTTTTTTTTTTCATGTTTTGAAACAAGGGACACCTGAAAATTTTGAATCTATAAATGAATTAATTAAGAGATTTTCTTCTGGTTTTGAATAGATATGTATAGTATTTTAGTGTTCTATCATACTGTAACATTGGAAAAATGATCCTATGACCTGTTCACATGAATTTATTTACGTTTTTTTAAATATCTGCAGTATAACCAACCTGCTAACCACAGATAATTTGATTTTTCCTTAACATGATATGGGAACTACTCATAATGGCTCAATATTACATATAGTATAAGGAAGGTCATTAATGCTTCTTCAACAGGTTACTGGTGTGATATATGAATCCAGACATTATCAGATTCTATTAATATAGAAAAAGGATTGTATATCATATTAATTCCAATCAGAATTGCTTGTTATTACTGAAGTCAATAATAACTTCTTACTGTATATACATTTTTCATATTACTGCATCCTTAGGTGACTAAACTAATGAAATTAAGAGTAATCATTGTAAAATTGGGAGGAGACATCAAATAAAAACAAGAATCAATCTGTGATATCCTAATTGGAATAAGAGCTACCACTGTCTGTGTGGGAAATGTTTAGTGTCCCCATCCAATTTCAACCACATTTGAACAAGAACTGCTGGAGATGCCCCAAATTAGCCATTCATTCTGGTCTAAACTTACAATAAACCTCTTTTCCAGGAAACATCAAAGTGAGGTAGAGTATCCAATGACAAATTCTGGATACAAAAAGAAAGGAGAGGCTCAGATTAGACACCTGAATTTCAGCATTTGACTGACATGGTATTCGCCAGAAGCCTGTACAGGTAGTCCTCAACTTACAATAGTCTGTTCAAAGTTGCAATGGCACTGAAAAAAGTAATTTATGACCATTTTTTCACACTTAACAACCGTTACAAGATCCCCATGGTCATGTGATCAAAATTCAGATGCTTGACAACTGACTCACATTTATGATGGCTGCAGGGTCCCGGGATCATGTGGTCATCTTCAAAGTCAATGGGGAAGCCAGGTTCACTTAACAACTGTAAAATGGGGCAAAACTCACTTAACAAATGTCTCACTTAGCAACAGAAATGTTGGGCTCTACTGTGGTCATAAGCTGAGGACTGCCTGTAGTACAAAGACAGCCAATATAAAAGGATAGCTGGGCCCTTATTGCCTACATGTACTGAGCTCTAAATCCCTGAGGGACTCTCTTAAATCAACTGGAATTCTCTCAAGAATACTTTTGTTTTTTAGCAAAGGACGTACAACTAACCGATAAGAACTCAAATTTCTTCACTGTAGCTCATTAAAAAAACATATACCTTTTAATAAAATTGGTTAGGAAAAGGTTATACTAGGCTCCTCCAGGCTTTTTCAGTGGTTAATTGTGGTAAAAAAATACTTTAAATGCTTGATACCTTGGTGTTACTTCTATTGTTCCTTAGCTAGTTCTATTTTATTCTTCATGTGATTTTTATATGTGTAATTTTCATTTCAAAGAAAATTAATGGTGGATATATTTTTAATAAATACAGCTTACATTCTAACAGTAAAATGTACGATAGTTGACTTAACATGACATTAATATTTTGTTTATAAAATGTTATTCTCCTGTAATAGTGATATGAATACATATTTTTGAACTACTTTGACATTAGAGGGGTTACTGTGCCATTAAATCATGGTAATACAGGGATCCTTTTACCTTTGATTTTAGTAATATTATCAAATTCTTTCCTGGTCTTTCTTTAGAATGTTCTAAAATCATTCATATACAGGCGCAAATTAAAACAATTCGCAGGATGTAATTAAACTTCAATCAGTAATGTGGCAGCTGCATTACTGATTGAAGATCAGGCAATTTCACAAGATTCCTCAAAGGAATATATTTTGTGGTATGTTACGATTGCAGCTCCATTCTCTTTTTGCTCTTATTCTCTAACTCCTTCTACCCCTTCTTTCTTTTGACTGATTAACACCAAATTAATCTTGGCATATTTGCTACTTGTAATGCAAAGGCTATAAAACAATTAATCAAATTCACCCAATATTTTAATGACAGAAATATTGATTTGACTTTTTTTTTCCTTACAAGGTAAGGAACAAGTTTTTAATTATTTTGAAAGACTGATGATAATCAGAAGGGAATCAGACAAGACTCCAGAGACAGGGAAGACCAAAACCTTCATGTCCATTTCAGATCTGTCAAACTGAAAGCTAAACATGCTTGGTGAGAATCCCAGAAGTGCTGCACAGCATCTGCTTAGCTAAAATGGCTAGTTCAACATGGTAAATAACCATTCAGAAAGGTTATCCGGATATCTCTGTCAGACAATTCCAAGGGTGGGGCAAAACTGTCTCTGTAAGAGCAGCCCAAGCTTTCTTGAAGCTTTCCCTGAATAAACCGTATAGGTTTGTTTTTCTTTCTTTCAAGGCAAACACCTGCCACAAGAGCAGAATTTTTTTTTTTATCTCCTGAATGGTCGTTCCAGCTGACCTTTCTACAAGTACCAGATTTAAAGACACAAAGGTAGTTTCCAATCCTTGTCAATCTGATCTGCCCTCATTCTTTTTCTTTTCCAGATCCAATCACATTGCTTGTCATAATTTTTTTTCTTCCCACTTTGATTTACGTAGGTCAGGTGGTTTTCTGAATTTGGACTTAAGTGCAGTGAATATAAAAGCCCTTCAAAAATTATTGCCGAATCGCAGCTAAGTTCAAAGCAAGCTTCCCTAACATGCATAATTATGTGTAAAGTTTAAGCTAAAGCAACACCGGGTATTAAAAATAGCAAAACGTGAAGTGCGATTTGGAATATGTACTTGAATCCAAAATGATGATTTCATTAAAACCTATTTCAAACAACCATGTACGAGCTTCTTGAGAAGTGTTAGTAAATCTTATTTTGTACCACCAAGAAGGAATTCTTGATATTCATAAAGCTCCAAGATAAACAATCATAAGTCAAGTACTCAGCAAATTGGTCAAAAGTAAAACCTTATTGTCACTGAAAAACACCGTCACGTTGGGAAAGATCGAAAGCAAAATGAGAAGAGAAGATGAGATAGATAGTGTCATTGACGCAGTGGACATGAGTTTGGGCAGCTCAGGGAGACAGTGGAGGACGGGGGCCTGGCATGCTATGATCCATGGAGTCACGAAGAGTTGGACACGACTTAGAGACTGAACAACAATAACAAAAAACCTGGTCAAGAGAGAACAATGCATTTTAAGCAAAGTATTGGATGGATTAGGATTCATAGACCATAAAATACATCTTCTGGGCCTGTTGTGAGGACTGCCTACAAGCAACAATAATATTCATCAAAATAAATGCTGCAGTTTGACTAGGATAGAGAATAACCCTCCAAATATTACAGGACTACTACTCCCATAGATCTTGATCACTATATTGAGCGGAACAGAGTTGTTCAATAATATGTGGACATTCAGAGAGGCCAGGATTACTTCCAGTTTTCTGTTCCTAAGTGAAAAATTGATAGTGAAAAGTTAAATATGGCATCCATCCCCTAAAATGAGATAAGTATTTTTATGGAAAACATCTTAATTATTAATATTTTTTAACTTGAGCTACAGGCCCTGTTTTTCTTCTTCTCCCTGCAATGATCCTAGACATACATCTCATATTCCTGGCCTAGAGAAAAAAAAATGCTTAAAAAGAGATGTTCTTAGATGGCAAAACCGAATTGAGCTCGATTAAAAATGTCAACTGCCATTCAGCTAGGTTTTGATTACTAGTATTCTGTTTCTGCTGGGTTCAGCATTGAAGAGGCAAGAGTAGTAAACAGGTACTTCTTTATTGAAGACAAAACAGAACTCAAACAAAGATGGTTCCGCCCAAATTTATATATTCCACTTGGGACGGTGTCAGCCAATGAATGCAACGTATTCTCCCGCTCAAATGCATACTAGTCAGCCTTTACAGACAGCAAGTCTGGCCAGCAGGCCACGTGGTCTGCTAACGGTTTCACTGCAGCTCCCTGCACCTGTTTCCAGCTTAAGCTGAATACATTACAACTAGCATCAGTATTCCCAGAGTCATACAGCAGTCATAACAATGTGATAGAAGGCTCTGCCCCTTTGTGCATGCATGCAACACTGACGTGCATACAAAAGGATGGGGCTTTAATGGCTGCCATCTTGACTTTAAAAAAAAAAAACCTTCCCTCACAGATGTCAAGGACAATAAGAAGAAGAGTATCCTATGAACCCACCACAAGGATGCAGGAAAAAAGAAGAAAATGAAGATGTATGCATTCATGTATCATACTTTTATAGCCACCCATCTCACCAGTTGACTCTAGATGGCATATGTCATAAAACAATCAAAATACATTTAAAACATTGAAAACAATTTAAATTAAAAAGATAAAACACAAAATAAAAAAAATGACAGAAAAGCATACAAAGAGTACATTCAATTAACTAACAAGTAGCCATATCACAGGCTCCGCTTTATGATGGAATTCCCAAACTAGTTGACAGCTTGTTTTAAGGGCCTTCTGGGGTTGGGGACTGCCTCACCTCAGAGTGAATCATGTTTGACAGGGCTGGCGTATCAGGATACATAGCAAAGACCTTAGGAGATGGGGCAAAGAGATGTTGCCAAGGGAACGGTCTGATAAGAGACAGCATAAAAGCCTGCAGCTAGATAGTGGACAGGACAAGAGGCTCAGTACAGACCCTTGTTAGTTTCTTGGGCTGTAAAGGAGACGGGAGGGAAGAATTGTACTTTATACTTGCAAGATTGATGTCAGGCCCTTGGAGTATACTAGACAGGAATCACAACCAAAGGAGCTAATTTTACATTATTGTAAGGCTACATTGTCAGGGGGCCACAGGAGAAAAGGCTTTCCTCCTAGGACTTGCCCAATAAAACTCCCCTGCTGAAGGGACCCACAAACATGCTTTGCTTCTCCAGTTGGACCTAATGGGACACGTAGATGCAGCTGGAAAGAGTTAACCTGATCCTGTGCAATGTATGACTTTAAAGATCATAACAAGTATTTTGAACTGGACCCGGAAGCAAATTGGCAATCAGTGCAGCTTATGAAGCAGAGGGCGCCACGAGAACACAGAGCTTAATGCAGGAACTTTTTAGTTAGTTTTAAAATAATATCAGCTACTGAAACATGGAACCCTAAAAAGAAATATCTGCTATCAAGGCATTTAAAATAACAGAAAATCAAGCTTTTAATTAGCTCCTTGCTTCCATGGAGATTGAATACATTTGCATAGATCTTTGATGGGTTATTTCTCCCTTAAAATATATTTTATTTTTCTGTTAAAATGCTCAAGGGAGGGTGGAATAAATTAGAATAAAGTAACCACATAAAATATATATCCTACAATATTAAATAATAGAAACTACATAGCCCCCCCCCCAATAATATACTCAAACAGTCTTCCAGGTTCAAGCTTTGATTAAAGTAATGAAATTTAATATTTCTTTCCTATCTCCAAGTTCTCCATTGTTTTTCATAAGTTAATATAGCTATGTTTTCACTGTTTCACTCTATTATGAAATAAACCAATAAAACAAATATCTCCTTTTTAAAATTACACATGACTTTCTTACTATATCTTATTTATTCCAAAGCAGGCTCACAACAGGATGCAATGGGGAATAAAATAGTTGCAATTAAAGCATCTTTATGGAGGAGAAAGTCAGGTATTTTACTAACAAGTTGGAAAAGATCCCACACAAACAAATTAACAAGCCACTTGCTTCCATACTGATTTATCACACTCATCAATTACATAACTTTTATTTATGCCTTAGGGCTGTTCTGTGCTCACAACTTGTTGGACTGTTCTCTCAGTGAATCTATTAGCTGTAGCATAATTTAATTAATTGTTTCAATTTACCACTGGGGAGCCACATTAATAACAATCATATCCAATAATATTGCTTCCAAGTAGAAGTGTGTCATTTTATTGCACTTTTAAATACCCTTTTACCTAGTGCCTACATGATAAAATAAAATGAACCATCTTGTGTCGTATTTTTCTAATCTGTCTTCTATTACTTTACAACAATGGGTCTTGATCTTTTTTCTTTGTAGAGAAAGGGATAAAAAGTCTGCAGAGGAACTGTTCAATCTGCCCTAGTATATCGGAGGACTTATCTAAACAATCTGTTCAAAAGCATGTGCCCACTCTGGTATATAGCTTTTGCAAAACTCAGTTCCTAGGGCTAAACGAAAAGAAACTAGATCAACATTTCTATGTATGTGTGAAGAAATATTCTTCAGTATGGCTCCTTCTCAGCCAGGCTTCTTAAAGATGTTAAGAATAAATAAGACACAATTTTGATAGTTGCAATTACTTCAACAAAATAATAGAAACCTTGACTGGGGTCTTACTGATCAGCAAACCTTTGAGGTGACCTTATCCTTCATTTAACAATATTCAATGAGTATCTGATAATTATACTGGGTTTTTTTTTGCAGCTGTTGCCTATTATTCATCATTATTCTCTATTATTTAGCCATGTCTGCCACTGGGCAAATATCCAATACTTACAGAAGCAAGGATAACCCTCATCTAATCTGATGCAGGTCACAACTTATATTAGCAGTCATAAATTCAGCCACGTCATAAATGTACAAGCTGTTCCTGAGTATGACTGCCAATATTTTTGTCCTTCCACAACTTCTGTGTTCATTAAAAGTGCATTATAGACTGAAATGTTACAACTGCATCTAACACAGAGATACACTGATCAGGAAAAAAATCAGGGTCAGCTCAAAGTCACAATGGAGCTTGTAGGCTGTGAAAGACTCCCTATTCATTTCCAACCATGAAATCCATACAAAAAATTTATACTTGCAGAGATAGAGTAGAATAAGGGTATGGTACAGATGACTGAGCATGAACAGGAAGGCATGACATCTGTGTGAGCATATGTAGACAGATATAGCTATAGATGATATAGGTCAGGGATGTCAAACTCAATTTCACTGAAGGCCGCATCAGCATAGCGGTTGCCCTTGGAGGGCCGGGTGGGTGTTGCCAGGGTGGGTGTGGCCTATTGGGTGGGCGTGGATGGAATGGGTGTGGCCTACTGGGTGGGCATGGCCAGCTCTACATCGTTCGCGTCAAGGGGGCCTGTGGGGGCCTGGGCAAGAGTGGGACAGATCTGAGGGTCTCTGGCAGAAGGGGGTGGGACTGGGGCAAGCGCCAAGGCATGGTCCATTTCTTCATTCCTCACAAAGGGTGACACCTCCCCGGCATGCACCCAGGGGGCGGGGCTGACACAGCAGGGGCTGGTTCCTCGCTGTTTCTAGACGGCCTTGTGGAGCTAAGACTGAATGCTTTTCAGCATAGATGGCCACCGCAAAATTGTACATTGGATCCTGGCCGGCCTGGGCTATGGCCAAGGCAGCGGGGGCCGTTCCCTCATTGTTTCCAGGATGGCTTCACAGGCCACATGAAACCACTTCGCGGGCCGCATCCGGCCCCCGGGCCTTGTGTTTGACATGTCTGATATAGGTGAAAATAGATATAGATATATATATAGAGAGATGAGAGATGGATAGATACACAGATAGACCGACATTAAAGATTAATCTGTTTCAAGCATGGATGAGATAGATACCAAATCTAATGCAAAGGATGAGTTCATCCATGGGATTGAAAGTCCAAATAAAAGCCTGTAATATTCACCTATAATATTCAAACACTTGTGATAGGATACAGGATAGGAGTGCACACAGAATGAGAGCTTGTCTTCAACAAAACTAGATTACGGCTAAAATATTCATAAGACATGTTGAATCAGCTAACATAGTTTCAGGTTGGCAAGCTTAAAAACAAAAAACAAAATCTTGGGGAGCATATTGCAAAAGTAATACTTGGGTTCACTCTCACTAGGAAAGCTGTAGATACAATAACTTAATACCTTGTAGCGGGGTATGCCAGCAACCAGGCCATGCAAACAAGTGAACCTCTATCCACAAGATGCAGGCAGCACACAAAACCACACTCCCTCTAGTCCACAGAAAAACCTCTGTCCACGGAATCAGTCCCTGGTGCCCAAAAGGTTGGGGGCCACTGCCTTATAGAGCCTATTGATCCAATAGCTCCATGTGTGCCTGGTGCTTTGGATTTCAAGGATTTTGTTGCTATTTTTTTGCATTTGCATAAGTGAGGTAGTGTAGTGCTAAAATACTGAAGATATTAGGAGACCTTCAATTTCAGTCGTTGTAAATAATAGTAGTCCTTGTGCTGAGAAGACACAAAAGAACTCTCTGAAGCTGAATGACCCAGGATTAATTGGATCCTGTCTTCTTAGTACATAGCTGAATCTTTGACTCCCGCCCCCATCAAAACAATAGACACAAAACCCACAGAAATGGGACTAAGAGCAGAAGAAGAACTCAAGAGGCATTAGGAATATATGGGGAGAATATGAGGCATATTAAGCCACTATGATGTTGTGACAAAAACAGGCCTTTACACAAAAAGTAAATGGAACAATAGACTTATCACTCCCAGACCAAACAGGATATTGGTTTTGTTTAAGACAAACCCACAATAGATGTAAAAATTAAATTCAGCCTCCACCCTATCTAATCTGTTGGCTTGCTACTTATATTGTTTAAGAAATGTGTTAATTGTATCTAACATTTAATATCATAATTAGTTTTGTACTTCAAGAGATAATAGATACATTATCTTCATTCCTCATTCTTCTGATTTTACTACTGACTTTGATAGTTTTCATTTGGGTGAGCTCTTGAACACCAAATAAAGACGCTTTCCCTACTTTTACTATTTACAAAAAAAAAAGACCAAATAAAAATGTAGAATTAAATTAACAATCATAATTATACATGCCAGGTATTTAATGTTGATTAATTGCAGTAACAGATTTTTCCAAGTAAAATTAATAATGTGTTAATTAGGCAATTCTCTGTTAACTCTAATAGCTATATTTTGAAATAGTTTTGTAGCATATACTATATATTACTATACATACTGATTAGCCTATTAGTATTACTATGGTCTCACAAATTAAAAATTACTCTAAAATACATCATGCTAGCTTACAAAAAATTGTAATACATACATACCCATCATGTTATTGTCTTATGGGAAAATAGCATTATGGGCAACATAAAAAAGATTAAGGAATAGAGGCTATAGGAGGAAAGGAAACTACAATAAATCTACTTTGCAATAACAGTATTCACTTTACATCTCCATATTTTTCTACCCTGGTATCCTTCTTAATACAGTTGCATGATTTTTGGCTTGAAATATATGTTACAATAATCATACTTATTTAAAAAGTGTTTAATGCTGACATTCTTAAATTAAAAGACTTAGCCAATGAATTCAAGTCCAAGTGGATTACATCCCAAGATATAAAAGAAGGTAGTGAAAGAGATCATAGATCTATTCTCAATTATTCAAAAGTTGAACTGATTGCAATGAGCTATAAATGTAATTTAAATAAATAAATGAACTCCTTTGAGAAGGAATCACAAGGTCTCTGTAGGAATCACAAGGTCTCAGAAGCCTGAAGGAAAAGCTAATGTTATTCCTATTTTCAAAAAGAGAAAGAGAAAAACTCAGGAAACTAGAGGCCTATCAACATCTCTAGCATGTTTTTGAGCACTGGCCAGGCATGTAGCAATTAACTGGAGCTAGTATGGATAGTATGGATTTGTTGCAAATAAACAATGCCAGGCTGACCTTATCTTCTTCTTTGATAAAGCTAGCAATTTAGTTGATCAGAAGAAAATGGCAGATATTGTGTACTTGGACCTCAACAAAACTTTAGACAAAATATATTTGGAATCTTTACAGTCTGGCTGACAGTTGGGAACAGATCTTTGTTCAGTTTCTAACTGTTGGAGATTGACAGGATTGATAAAATTGATCCAAAAACTCAATCACACATCCACACATTCATATATCTCAATTCACAGCCATTATCATTGTGTCTCTTTCTCCCTGACACATCTACATATATCTATCATCTATTCATTCGTTTGTTCGTTCATTCATTCGTTCATTTATTCATTCATTCCACCCTGTGCAGTTTTGCTCCTTTTCCTATCACTTTTATTTTTATGCTTTCTTCACTCTTCTTTCTTCATCTCCATTCTATTTACTACTCAATTCTCTTTACTACTCAACTCTCATCATATAATGAGCTTAAAGGCTTTATACGGCATATCAGGGTTTGAAAAATATGACTGAGATACAATATGACCTAGAGGTTTGCATTAAATGGGTAATGTATATATGATTCATTTTTGTACAGAAGCTGTACACTTGTTTGTTTCTTTATAAAAGGTAAAGATAGAATACAGGCCATTTCACCATTTAAACATTTTAGAAAGCATTCCAGCAACTTACAAAGCATGTCAACTTTATTAATCTCTTGAGGATCACCCCATACTGATACATGTTCCATTTTATTTATTAATGTAAACTGGCAATGTTAAGATATTTACTCGGCCATACCACCTTTTTTTGAATAAGAATAAATGGGCTCTTGCTAGCATCAATTGTCCATTTCAATGTTCTCCAAACAGTTATCACGTAATATGGTTGTGGGGCATCAGACCAGAGAAGACTGTACTATGAAAGCATATCACTGGGAGCTTAAGCGTTTAGAGAAAAAGGTTCATAATTTTTTGAGTTTGAAGTTTTTCTATAAGGTGGACAAAGTCAGAATAATGAAAAGACAAAAATACAGTTAAAATTAAATACAAACAATACAATTTAAAACATGCTTTAAACAATGGTCTACTTCTATCAATTATTTTTCAAATAATTTCTCCAATACATTTCTGTGAGTGTAGTATTTGGAAATTGAACCAATAGAAAAGGTCAGCTACTAACAAGGAAGCCATGAACCCACTTTAAATTTGTTGAAAGATCTGCTATTGTTTACCACTGTTTTGGTGGCATAATGCAGCATGCTAGTTTTAAGAATGAAAGTCATAAACAGCATAACACTGTACGACAGACTGCATGTCACAGTATGAAATTGTATGGCCATATGAGGGGTGTCTGAAAGAAATGTCCTTTTTCCTGTCTGATTCCAATTAACAATGCATTTGCTTATAAGTTGTACATTTTTCTTCACCTTCAGAAAAAGAATCAAGCTTTCTTTTTCAGCTAGAATATTTAAGTTGGATTAATTATCTTACCTATTGTTTTGATTAATTTTAACTTTTTAATACTTTATTTTGCTATCCAGGGATGGGGGTAGAAGTAAGAAATACCAATCAACATAATAAGTAAAACATTATTTCAGTGTGGTAGAATTAAAACATGCTCTTCATCAGTAGCCTACTAAACATCCATTTTTGCAACTTCCCACTTTTCCTTTTATCATGTAAGATGCTCACTTGCAAGCTAGTAATAATCATTACCAAAATACAATATGTGAGTTTGAAACTACTTTTTGTAACAAATACAGTATAGTATCTTCAATAATTGAGAAGGAAACTAATTAACAGGAAAGGGAATTCTGACATAGTACACATACCAATCAACAGTGTGGAATCATAGTACCAATAAAAGATGGTTCTTCAAAAAATTGAAAAAAATGAAAAACTCATTTAGTTTTAGGTGAACCAATATGCTATACTAATGAAGTCAGCAAGTGGCATTTCTTAATAAAAAGCTGTCAGTCAGTATCCTTTCAAGAGCTTGCTTAGATGTTTCATCTTAAAAGGCATCTAGTGGACCTGGGATATCTTGATTCTATTGCTGGCAAAACGTAATTTGATATTTAAGTGTAGTACAAGACAGCTTTGGAACCCTTAAACATAATTCTGTGCGCCCCCCCCCAAAAAATGGCAATGTACTTTACAAACAAACACAATCGCATCGCTGCATCACATAACTAGATTATTATTTATCAAGAGAAGATTTCCAACCCAATCTGATACCCTCTTTTCTTTATCCTGTTGCCTCAGGGCATAACACATTGCTGTGCAGCATATTGCCTTATGAATCTTCTTCAAGTACCCAATTATCCTGGTGCACCAGACTTGTCTTTATCCTGACAGCTATGTGCAGCTTACAATGCACCTTGTCAGGGGTGAAAGATTGTATACCAGCTTCCTCATATCTCTCACTACATTTCCATTATAATGCAAAGAAATGAGAAAAAGATACCAGTACTAGAAGAAGGTACAAGCTAAAAGCCTCACAAACACATAAACACTTGCTTGTTCATTTGAGAGTTTTGTTTCAAAACTTACTATTCCCTTCTAAAAACAGAAAGACTTAAAATCAATATAAACAAAACAAAATAAATATAAATTAAAAAACATCAGTAATTATTAAATTTACCAATAATCAATAATAATTAAATCTACAAATTCTCATTCCCCATTGTTATGGCTTATTCAGAAGGAAGGTGGAGTTTTTCTCTTCACTACAGTTGTAAACAAATCTTATGCACTGAGGTACTTGCTCAAAATTTGATTTATTTTCATTGCAACATCTTTTTTCCTTATTGTGAAAATATACTAGCTATTTTCCTTTCTGTAATCCTCTTTTAAAAGGAAAAATAAGTAAATGAAGCATAAACAAGTTTAGTCATTTACAGTATAACTTTTCAGTCCTGGACTCGCAGCTCATGCTGGAAGAGAGTTTTGTACATATTTACCTTGTGAACGAATTGTGCCCACTCCAGGACTAAGAGGTTCTATTTATGGTCATTCATGCCTTAGTCAACTCCTGTTTGGAATACTGTAACACCCTCTACAAGGAGTTGCCCTTGAAGACCTTCCGGAAACTACACTTGTCCAGAAATGCAGTAGCATGCACAGTTTTGGATGCTCCACAGTTCATCCACGTAACACCATTGCTGTGTGAGCTGCACTGGCTTCCAATTGCTTTCCAGGTACAATTCAAGGTGCTGCTTATCACCTTTAAAGCCCAGGGCCAGGTTACTTGTGGGATCACCTCTTCCTGAGGATATCTGTCCATTCCTAGGTAGGGTAGGTATGGTGGGTGCATTCCAGGTGCCCTTCCTTAAATGTTGCCTTCTAATGGGACCACAGAGGTATGTCTTCTTGGTGGCTGTCCCAGCTCTTTAAAACAGCCTCTCACCTGAGATTTGAAGGATCCCAAACCATTTAGCTTTCTGAAGGGCTGTGAAAATCTGGCTTTCCCCCCAGTTGTTGAGCTACAATAGGGTGAGTCAGGAGTCTGTTTGGTCTGGTGCGTGGTGTTTGCTTTTATTCCTATTTTTATTTATTATTGCCAGCTACCTAAGATCATTATATGAGACAGACATCCACCTAAGTTCTATAAATTCATACATACATATTTCTTGTTATATTACAATATATTTTATATATAAGACTGATTTTATGTACTTAAACAATGACTGACTTTCTTTTTATTAAACTGAAGAAAATCTCTCTAATGAGCTTAATAAGCAAAGGAAAGAATTGATATTTTCTCTAAGCTATCTTAGGTGTCAGCAAACAGGGCTTAGGAATAGAAGCTATTAGAGGCTTCCAGAATCACTCACTAGAACTAGCAATGCCAGGACAGCATAAATTATGGTTACATCAAAATGTCAAACTTTCAGGCTGATTATATATAGTATAAATGTGGCAGAACCCCTTCCTCCCTTAGCTTTCCAGAAGGACATACAGACCTGGCTCTTCATGTAAGCACTGGGATAGAAGTGAGCCCCCAAATTAAGAGTTGATGGGATTGGGTGTTTCCTTTGTAGTATTTTCATGAATTTATATTATTTTTTTGTTTTTGTGGAACATTGTTGTGAGCCACCAAGGATTATTATGTGTAAAATAGAAAATTTTTAATATCTATATCTATATATCTATCTACATACATACACACATGTGTTTTTTTAAAAAAATAAATAAATGAATGAATATCCACCTTTTTGCTGATTTCTTTTTAACCTGCATTTCCTGTATTTACAGTTGTTTTTCTTGATGAACAAAAATTCAAGGATTTTTTAACAGGATTCAGGAAATATATAATACCATGGTTATATAATTAATGTATATAATTTAACAATGGTATTTTAGATCAGCCATAATATTTATCTATACATTTGTAAATTTATAGGTAAGCCACAGAAAGTGATTTACAAGCTACAAGAGTTTAGTTCACATGTCAAATGAACCCACATAACCTAATCACATATTTAATCTTAGCATGAAAAATATGAACCCAGCTTGTTTGTACACATTATGTGTTTTATATACAAGCACTGTATACTAAGGAAAATACATGCTACTACTGTTGCATGAGAGTTATAGCAATAATAGCTTAACCACTGAAATTTTAATTTCATGCCAAAATGCTTATTCTAAACTGCTAATTTTAAGCAGTTCTCCCAAATCCTGACTACATATTCATAAGCACCAGGATTATTTATTTTGGTTTGCTTTTTGTTTTTGCGTTTGCTCTTCCTTTTTTATATTTTTGGCTAGTTTTCCATTACCTTTGTTGCTGCTGTAAAATGCTTGATGGGTCAAGATATTCTGAAGCAATTAGACAGCTGTACATTTTTATGAACCCCAAAAAACCTTACTATGTAGAAAATGCAGTAATTCATTCTGGATAATTCCTATTTTAAACATTGGTATTCAAAAGAGACCAGTCTAAAACATTAGTAGCTTATTGGAATGGTAATTAATACACAATAAACACAAAGAGTATAAGTGATATTTACTTCCTGATTATATATAAATATGTATTTTCTAAATAAAATCTGCATTGTTGAATGGGCCCAAAAACCAAGTAGAGATACAAACAAACTCTGTCATAGATTTAATTTAGAGCAAATTCATTAAATCCATCCACTCAGACAGCAGCATTTGGGGTTCACAAGATTTTTTTTCTGAACAAAAAGCGCCGTCAGAACTTTTTTTGACTGAGAATAATCTGAAAAAAAGCTTTAAATATGTCAACAAAAAGGTTTATATTTAAGGATTTCTTCATAAGAAAAAAGAGTGCAAGTGGTCCTCACTTAATGACCACTGACTGATGACTGTCCAAACTTACAATAGAGCAGAACAAGTGGTAAATATAACTCGTCCTCAAAGTTCCGACTGCTATAGCAGTTACAAGGTCACCATTTGTGATATGCTGCCAATTACATCATTTACTGCCAGCTTCCAACAAGCTAAGTAAATGGGGAAAATCAGCAGGTGATCACATGACATCACACTTAAAGACAACATGGGATTTGTTTGATGATGGCAACCGGAAGTGCTGGAACTGCTGTCACTAAGCAGCACAGTCACATGACATCATGCTTTATGGCATTGCTTAGCGACATAAATTCTGCTCCCAATTACCATCATTGACCAAGGATTACCTATATTCAATGATGGCATCAGGATAGAGAAGATTGTGGGTTGTTCCCTTCTGAACAATCCACTTCCTTGAATATTCCATTCTCTTACAGTTTTACTCCCTTCACTTTATACTTCCTGCTCTCTTTCCCTTCTTTCCTGACAGACATTTAAGTCCTATGCTTGGATTTCCAGATTTGGGTTCAACATTTTCTGTAACTCTTTAATGTCATCTAGTGGTCAACTGGATTTTTGTAACCCAGAATTCTTAGCCCTGCCGATACACATCTAGTATGTACCCTGCATCCCCAGTGTGCATGTTCCTCTTTCAGTATCCATGTCCACACAATTTTTTCCTCCCTCCCACCATTCATTTTCCCTTTATTTTGCGTACTATGAGATTTCTATATCCACCGTCTATGGCAGTGATGGCAAATCTTTTAGAGACCGAGTGCCCAAAAACTGGCCCCGCCCCGTTCCACCCCCTGCCCCGCATCACCTGCCTGCAGGGCCACTCACCACCTCCAGGGCCCACCGCAGATCGCCCAGGCAGCCCAGCAGCGGTATGACGGCCACACCCTCTGCCCACTTCCTGCAGCATTAACTGTGCACGATGGGGTATGAGGGCAGAGTCTTGTCTATGCTGCCTAGCTGCCATGTCCTTGGCTATGCTGCTTTGCGTGGGCCACGCTCAGGGGCGACTCTCCTTCAGGGGGGCTGCTGGAGAGGAGGGGGTCATGGGGGAAGCGAGGTTGGGGCAACGGCACGTGTGCCCACAGAGAGGGGTCCGAGTGCTGCCTCTGGCACCCGTGCCATAGGTTCGCCACCACTGATCTATGGCCAATTGTAAATTCTCTTTTAAAAAAAAACTCTATTAGGACAAACTGATGCTGATTCTTTTTATGGAACTTTTTTTAAAAGTCAGTAAAATAATAACAATAAAGGTAAAACACATTAAGTGGGCAGATATAGTGGCTTATTAACACAAGTATATTATGAAAAGCATTTACCTAGGAGTGATAATCAGGAATTATACTGAAAACAAATGTATTGAAATAATTATAAAAGATTAAATTACTTTTAAGAATTTTAAGAATGGGTTTTTAAAACATATAAGATTCTTTTAAATACATAATCAATAGCTGAAATAATATTAGCACGAAAATAACATTTTTGATAATATTTTATCAAATAATCTCCTAAATCAGGAAAAAAACACACACATACACACCCACAATTCAGAAAAGAAAACAAGGAGGGAAAAATTATATAATTTCTACATTAGATTAATTACATCCAACAAATGGCAAAACAAATTGTGACATGAACTTTACACAGTCCAATTGCTTTTCAGTCACGGGCTGGGGCAAAGTGTCATTTGCTTATTTGTTTCACACTAACAGTTGGACACACTTTTCCATGCTAAGCTGACTTCCTAATAAATGATGTTTGACAGCATAATTTACAACCTTCCCTTGGAAACAAAATGGAGATGATATAGAATGGACAAAATTATTCTTTCTCCTACAAGTTATAAACAATAATGTTTTAGTAATAAAACTTTATGTGCACATTCACTAAGTCCAGCTTGTAACATGCATGTTGTTAATTTCCCCTTTGAACAATTTTAACGTTTATAGATAGGGGCCGGATTTGGTAAATTCCCTTAAAATATCTTAGTATCTCTGTCTTTTGCATTCATTAAGACTATCAAGACATTTTTCTCCATGTAGTTGTAATGACCCCATTTGAGGAGAGTGAGTCAGGCAATAAGTCCTGCATGAAATTGACCAAAGAGAGAAGCAACCTAGAACTAAGGAGAAACTTCTTGACAGTTAGAACAATTAGTCAGTGGAACAACCTGCTTCCAGAAGCTGTGAGTAAGAAGAGATTGGACAGCCATTTGTCTGAAATGGTAGGGTTTCCTGCCTGAGCAGGGGATTGGACTAGATGACCTCCAAGATCCCTTCCAACATTATTATTATTATTATTATTAGTAGTAGTAGTAGTAGTAGTAGTAGTATGCCTCAACACAGATATACAGTATAATTAGTTCCAATTTATATGAGACAGTCTGATCTAGACTCACCAATCTAGTCCTGCTCCATGAGAATGTCATTATCACTAGGCTGAATATCAGAAGGCAGAGAAAGGCTAAAGCAGTTCATATTTCTTACACCATGGACCGAGAAGGACAGGGTGAATATATACTGATGTTTTAGTCTCTTCTCTTAGTCTTCCTGAATCTTACCTGGGATTTGTTGATCCATCAATCAAATAAGAACTCCTGATAATCTAGGCAAGTAAACCAATAGTTCCTATTCTGAGCTCTCTTTTGCTCTCCTTGGAAAAGCAATGGGAGCCATATACAAATTATTTTTGAAAAGATTCTTCCATTTCTCTTGATTCATGATCCAAACCCAAGACTTGATTCATGATCCAAACCCAGAATTCTAGAAATGAGTCAAACAGAGGAGGAAGGGAGATCTGAATTAGTGATGACTGTTTAATGGTACTTTCGATCTTGCTTTTTGGACTTTTTAAATTGTTTTGTTACATTGAATATGATTGACTTGATTCTATCTGAATTGATTTGATCTATTCCTAATTCACCGTTTGTAGGGACCACTTTAACATTTTATTGACAGCCAATTTGAGCACAGATTAGAGGAAGAAAGCAATAAGATTCATGGTCCATGTATCTCTGACAGAAAACTGGATGAGTTTGAAGAACCTGGTCATAGTTCATGTCTTAAAACTTATTGTGTTTATTTTGTATGGCACAACTATAAATAAGCCAAAGATTTTGCAGTGTATACTCAGTGTGAAGAAAAAGCAATCAGAGTACTAAAAACATCCTCAAAGTTTTATTAAAGAATACTTCTAATTTTTATGCTCCACGATGGGCTACAACATTCGTACATTTCTATTATGAATAAAACCCTTTTTAACCCTATTAGCAACAATGATATCAAGAAACCAGCTGGGTTTGATTCACTAATGATGTAAAGAAGCAAATTTGCATATAGGACAATGCTTTCTGATTAGTTATTTATTCTTCTGAACTGTTTGCTTGCAGTGAAATAATCAGATCTGATAAAAATAAACTTTTCTCAATTATATTAAAGCTGCAGTCACAGTGAGGGAGGCAGACAATAGAAGACAATATATGTGGCTCAGGGTTGAACTGTGGAGTCCTTAGTACTCATTGAGCTCAATTAGCTTGCAGACATTTCATTACCCAGCTAACATTTTCAGTTTTAGAAGGGCAAGCTTCTGAATATTAACAGAAAGCCAACCTCACTCCCTTATAGCACTGAAGATGTTACCTAGCCAGGTTAAAAAAAAAAAAAAAATCTGCAAGCTCAGAGGGCACTGAGGACTCCACAAGTAAGCATGCAATTAGAAAGTATTGCCATAACCAGAACAGTGGTATGGATTACTTTCAGACTTCTAGAGTGCCTGTGCATACAAAAAATATCTTATTGGTACTTCTACACTTTTGTTTTCTCTGCTACATCTGAATTCCTATTCCCACTTCCAGCTCAATAGACATATTTCATTGAACTATTTTTGCATATGCCAAACCTCAGGGGTCTAACCATGAATTAATTTATTTTTTTTGTTTTGTTTTGCATATGGGTGGCCATATGCTTATCAGCATACCCATATGCTTTTCCTTTGGTTGCGCCTCAGCATATTTTCCATTTTACTTTATTTTATTATCATCCAATCCCCAAACCACAAAAAAAAAGCATTAAGGAAAAAGCATAGCGAATCTCTCCCCTATTCTTTCTTGCTCACAAATGAAATACACAGGTTTTGTGTGTGTGTGTGTGTGTGTGTGTGGTAACTGCTCTTGTTTTCATCAATATTGATAATGCAGAGCACATTACTGGGGCTGCTTTCAATCTATACTTTTATTATGTAATTGTCCTGCTTCAACCATAGAATTTAAAGAGTTTATATTTCATAATGGTGATCTGAAACACTCCTGTTCCTTATCGCAAAGTATTAATTAGGAAAGACAGAATAACAATATAATGGCTTTTGACTGGAAGTCCTCTGCTCAGAATCAATCTTTGTTATCATTAAACTGAATTATGAGGAAGCAGATATTTTAATAATCCTGAATAAACTATATTTCTGGATGTCTGAAAAGTTAGGTGAATACCATATTAGCTTTAGATAAATATCATAATACTCAAGGATCTAATTCCACTAAAAGTATCCCTCCCTTTTTTTTTCTTCTGGATATAAGTTTAGTACTTAATAAGTGGCATGCAAATGTTACTACTGTCAGGGATCGAATTGGAAGAAAAAACACCAAAATCAGATATATGGATTACCCAAAGAAAAACCTCATTAAAAAACAGCCTATTTCCTAGACTGCCAAGAAAACTACATCAATACAGTATGTCCAAAAAAATAACTAGAAGTGGGCTGTATTCTAAATACAGTTTCTATATACTTCTGTAATTTATGTTTAATCACTTTTTACTTAAACTACATAAATACAATATCCATTCTTTTTTGTGGAGTTCTTGGTGCTTTCTAAACTTGGTTGTTTGCAGATTTTTAATTGGTAGCATTACCAAATGTACATGAGTATGGTGTTTGCTGCCTGTTTATATGCAATAGTAGCTTGCTTGCATTTTTATTGCGTCTTGTCTTAACATAGTTAAGTTGTAATTCTAAAGATTATTTGAAGGAGCCTTCTTTTCCCAATTACATCCACTTGATCCACCACAGCGGGGAAGTGGATATGTTATGGGTTCCCTCCCATAAGGAGGTCATCTAATGAGACCAAGAAGGGCTTTCTCTGTGGTGGCTCCCTCCCTGTGGAACATCATCCCCACAGAGATAAAATTGGCGCCCACCTTGATACTCTTTCAAAAGGCCCCAAAGACATGGTTTGCCAATGGGCCTGGGGACCTTAAGGTGATATGGAGTCTATCGTGGGTTTAAGCTGATTTCATACTACTACTACTACTACTACTACTAATAATAATAATAATAATAATAATAATGTTGGAAGGGACCTTGGAGGTCATCTAGTCCAACCCCCTGCTCAGGCAGGAAACCTACACCATTTCAAACAAATGGCTGTCCAGTCTCTTCTTAAAAACTTCCAGTGTTGGAGCATTCACCGCTTCTGGAGGCAGGTTGTTCCATTGGTTAATTGTTCTAACCTTTATTGCCCATCACGAGTTTAATCATTAAAGCTTTTTAGTAAACAGAGGTGTGTAGCCACAGGCATACCTATGTACCAATGCAGCATCTTGTAATGGGAAGGACAGAAGTGGTCAGTTTTAGAATATTTGCAACATTACACATAAAGCCTAACCAAAGCCTAGTTTATGACAAGCATTGCTATTCGTACTATTCTATAGAAGTCTTGATCTCTAAGCTATAGGATCTTAACCTTACAAGTTTATATACTGTTTTCCCACATCCCCCTGATTAGGAGTACAAATAGGGTCTGGATACAAACTTAGGGTCATCGCAATTCACTTATCAAAATTATATTTAATTTGTTGCTTTTCCATTGGCAGTAGCAAACTGTGCCAAATGCATGTATATGGCTTATGTAGAAAATATTATTTACAACTACGGTACAATAACACTTTAGCCTTGATAATATGCAAGGACCGAAGCTCCCATTTTATGTTTGCAAAACAAAAGCCCCAACAACCTCAAACCAGCTTTGTTCTTCAGAGTATTTGCTAACATACATTTTGATCACTGAATACAGATTCCTGCTGTGAGAATGGAATGCAAATTAATTAGTTTTAGTGGTTGCAATAGCTTTAGGGGGGAATAAGAATCCCAGAATTGAATTTACAAATTATATAAATGTTCTGATGTTGACAGTTACAATAGATCCTATTTGTTATGTCCCGAGCCTTTGCAAACGGCTCGGGCGTTTGCAGGCAGTCCCGGGCAGGTGCAAAGCTGCCCGGGACCAGACAGGCTGTCGCCAGCGCCGTGCGCATGCGCGGGTGCTGGCGCGGGAAAAGTAACCCATTACCCGGGAGTTGCCTATATAAGAGGCTGCGAGGCGTTTGGGCTGAGCTGAAGCCATCTTCCTGTAAGCTGAACGCTGAATAAAAGAACCTGAGAACTCCAGCTGCTTCTCGTGTCTGTTTTCCCGCCAAGGACGCAACACTGGCGACGAGGATGGGATGCCTTGCACTACCTGGAAAGGAAAAAGTGTAAGCTTACCCAAGGAGTCCTGAGCGGCGGAAGAGGAACGGTGTTGACTCAGCAGCTGCCCGCCAATCCAGTGCGCATTCGGGGGTAGGCTGGCTGATAGACCCGTCTCCTGAAGATCCGAAGATGGCGAAAATCGGAAGGCTTGCGGAATTCGACGTCTCACATCCAGAGCGGTGGGAGTCCTACGTATCCAGAATGGAGAACTACTTCAAGGCAAACCAAGTGAGGGAAGATAGCTTGAAGGCTGCCACCCTGCTTTGCGCTTGCGGCCAAGACGCCTTCGAAATCGCAGAAAACCTTGCAGCACCTGTTCCAGTAGAGTCTGTAAGCTACGCAGACCTGAAGAAGCTGCTGAAGGACCACTTCCACCCCAAGGTGTCCGTTATCTCATGGCGCCACACCTTCGAGCAGAGGGATCAACGGTCCGGTGAGTCAGTCAAGGAATACATCGCCGCGTTACGGAAGGCCGCCAAGCCCTGCGAGTTCAAGGACCTCGAGGAACGATTGAGGGACCGATTCGTGTGCGGGTTGAGGCATCGAGAGCTACAACAGAGACTTTTCGCTAAGGAAGAATTATCCTTCCAAGACGCTTTAAGGGAAGCCACCGCGGAAGAAGCAGCAGGCGGCGCCGTCAAGAACATGCGGCCGATCAGAAGCAGTGCAGAGGGTGCGTCCGTGCACCAAGAAGACGTACGACGAAACTCCGAGGAGGATCCGGACGAAGAAGTCGACCGTCTACACCCCGCGAAGGGAGAAAATCAGAAGGAAAGCTCTTCAGCTCCGCTCAAGTGCATCGGCTGTGGAGGTCGCCACAGGAGAACCGACTGCAAGTTCCGCTCCGCTACCTGCCGGGCATGCGGCAAACAAGGGCACATTGCAGCTGTGTGTCTGGGCCGCCGAAAGGCACAACCTCAAGAAGAACGCCTGAAGGGTACCAGAGTCCCCAGCCAGAATAGGGTAGGTTTTTGCGCTTCGCGTAGAAACATTTGTAGGACAGGCACACACAAGCCCATGAAGAAAAAGCTGTCACTCAACGTGAAGCTACAAGGGGTTCCATTATCTATGGAACTAGACACAGGGTCCGCCCTTTCCATCATTTCATTGCATACATTTAGGCAGATTTGTTCCAGTAGTGGGACTAAGGCCAAGTTAAGGCCTTCTGATATTGTATTAACTGATTTTCAGAACTCAAGAGTGTGTGTTAAGGGGGAGGCCACCCTTAACGTGCCATACAAGAGTTTTGAAGGTCCACTAGACTTGTTAGTAGTAGGGGGTGAAAGAACGAGTCTCATAGGACTCGATTGGTTTGAGGCCCTGGGGATACACGTCACAGGACTCAACAGCTTACAAACACTCGACCTACAGGAAGTCTGCACGGAATTTGCAGATGTTTTCAGCCCCCAGCTGGGCACATTCAAAGGACCACCTGTGTCCTTAAAGCTAGACCCCACTGTCACTCCCATTAGGATTAAAGCAAGAAGGGTCCCTTTTGCTTTAAAAAGTAAGATTGACACTGAATTAGACAAACTAATCCAACAAGGAATCCTAGAACCTGTTGATTCCAGCCCATGGGAGACCCCAATTGTCACGCCTCTAAAGGCAAATGGGGACATTCGCATTTGTGCTGATTACAAATGCACACTCAATAAGGCATTGCAGCAAACAGCCTATCCTGTTACTGGTGGTCTAGTGCAACATCCTTGGCCTCTGCTCAAGGGGGGGCGTGTTTTGACAAAGCTTCGGACCTAGCTCAAAGCATACTCAACAGCTGAGTTGATGATGATGCTGCCACAGCTCAGACTATTGTGACCAATCAGGGGGAGCCTTTAAGGTTAAAAAAGGCTGCAGTTTGGAGTGAAGTCGCTCCTGGGATTTCACAAAGCGTAATGGAAAATCACAATACGAGGAATACCAGGGGTCTGCCCTACTTGACATATCTGATTGCAGGAGACTCCACACACATTCTAGCTGAAAAGGCTTAGGGCTGTCCTGTTAAGATTCAGGAAACTCAGGCTTAAGCTCAGAAAGACAAATGCAAGATTGGGCGTGCCTTCTACTGAATTCGGGGATTCAAAACATTGATGCTGCTGGGACTCGAATCCTGCTGAATCCAAACTAACTGCTATTTAGATAGCCACCCAGGCCAAAGTCTAAGCCGAACTTCAGGCCTTCCTAGGCCTCCTGAATTTCTACAATTCTTTTCTTCCACATAAAGCTAGTGTAGCTGAGCCTCTTCACAGGCTACTAGACAAACAAGCTGTGGGGCTGTGGTCACAAGCACATGAGGCTTGCTTTAAAGAAGTCAAGGCCTTGCTCACTTCTAACAGTGTTCTTGCACATTTCAACGAGTCTCTTCCTGTGTGCATCGCTTGTGATGCATCCCCCTACGGGGTTGGAGCTGTACTGAGTCACCTCAGGTCTGATGGAACTCAGGTTCCTATTGCATACTACTCCAGAACACTGTCTTCTGCCGAGCGCAACTCCGCTCAGATAGACAGGGAGGCTCGGGCTGTTGTTGCTGGAATTAAAAAATTCCACGATTTTCTATATGGCAGGCATTTCACGGTCTTCACTGACCATAAGCCTCTGCTGGGACTGTTTACCACACGTAAGCAGACTCCCCACATCATTTCCCCTAGAATGCTTAGGTGGTCTATTTTTTTGTCTGCATATGATTTTTCATTACTCCACAAGCCTGGGAAAGAAATGGGCCATGCTGATGGCCTCAGTAGGTTGCCTCTGCCAGTAGTAGAAGCTGACCCCGCGCCAGCTGTCAACATTCTATCAATCCAAGCCTTGCCCGAGCTTCCTCTTAGTGCCAGGGATGTTACCGCTGAAACAGGTACAGATCACACACTTTCACGTGTCCGCTCCTGGGTCCTGTCCGGGTGGCCTGAGCACTGCCCTAGTCCTGAGTTCAGAGTTTCTGGTCCAAAAGGAACGAAATTGTCCCTTTCTCAGGGTTGTTTGCTTTGGGGAAACAGAGTTGTCATTCCCACCTCAATGAGGACTAGGGTCTTAGAATCCCTCCACGAGGGTCATCCTGGCATTGTTCGTATGAAGGCTCTTGCACGCAGCCACTTGTGGTGGCCTGCTTTAGATAAAGATATTGAGGCTAAGGTACACGCATGCCACATGTGCCAACGATCTCGCCCAGAGATGCCCCAAGCTCCTGTGCATAAATGGGAGGAAACACAGTCCCCATGGTCTAGGGTGCACATTGACTACGCTGGGCCCTTTCAGGGCCAGTTCTTCTTGGTCCTTGTTGACAGCCATTCAAAATGGCTTGAGGTTGTGCCTGTCTCATCCACCACCACTGCAAAGACTATTCAGGTACTGAGGGGGATTTTTGCTGCACACGGGCTGCCAGATGTCATTGTGTCCGACAACGGCCCTCAATTCACCTCCTCCGAATTCCAAGCTTTCTTACAGGCAAACCTGATTCGTCATGCCACATCTGCGCCCTTTCACCCTTCCACCAACGGTATGGCTGAACGCATGGTGCGCATCGCAAAGGACGCCTTGAAGAGACTCACCTACGGGGACTGGCATCACAGGTTGGCTGACTTTCTCCTTTCTTATCGCACCACACCGTCCACTTCTACAGGGAGAAGTCCAGCTGAACTTCGTTGGGGGCGCCAACTTACTACGAGACTTGACCGGTTGCATCCGGACAGACTGCCTTCATCTACCTCACATCCTAGGGCACCTAGACAACTACTTGTGGGTGCCCCGGTTTGGGCTCGCAATTACGGGCCTGGTCATACATGGGTCCCCGCTTCTGTGTCCAGGATCACAGGTCCTCTCTCCTACGAGGTTGCCCTGGACAACGGTCGTGTCCTGCGTCGGCACATCGACCAACTCCGCTCTAGGCGGGACTTTTCTGCTGAAACTCCTGGGTCTTTTCCAGGGGGGGAGGGGGACCCTTTGGAGCAAAGGGAAGGGCAAGAGTTACTGCCCATCTCCACTGAGGGAGCCACAGACGGCCCTTCCCAAGATTCTGCAATTGCTCCGAAAAGGAAGTCATGGAGCTTACCCACACAACAGGCATCCACGCCTACTCCAGCCAGGGAGTCACCCCGGGGGCATACTCACTTTCCACACACATCACACAGCACTCCAGTCACGGAGGATACCCGGGGGCATCCCAACAAATCATTCCCCGCAAGAGAGCTGGCACACAATCCCCAAAGTTGGCCTGACCTTACCCCAAATCCGACAGAGGGTCAAACATACACAGAGCTAGTCGAGGAACCAAGTCCCGACTACAACACCCCTAGCACAAATCAGGGGACACCTGAGTTTTGGGAGAGTACAGAAACCCACATGAGCCCAAACACAGAATGGGGTTCAGGGAATGGACAGCCTCCTGACAGGTCTTGGACTGACCTAGGAGGTCCTACAGAGACGCCCAGCAGCGGCTATCACTTCAAGGGGCCTGAGGGTCTACAGCTAGGCAGGTCAACCAGGTCACAAAGCAACAGAAGCCCTGGCCTGACGAGCCCGGTGGGCAAGCAAGCAGGCCAGGCATCGGGGCACAGTCCTTGGAAGACATCGGGGCACAATAGAGAGAATAGGCTCACGCCTCCCTCCAGTCAGGGGACTTATGCCAGTAACCCACAGCTAAGAAGGTCACAGAGAGCAAAGAAATCTCCCAAGTACCTAGAAGACTACATAACATTGCTGGCAAGGCAAAGGCCAGTAAACAGTGGGAGCACTGGGGAGCAAAATTTTATATAAAATAAATGTTGTATGTTGGTAGTAGTTTTAGCCCGGGGGAAAGGGGTGTTATGTCCCGAGCCTTTGCAAACGGCTCGGGCGTTTGCAGGCAGTCCCGGCAGGTGCAAAGCTGCCCGGGACCAGACAGGCTGTCGCCAGCGCCGTGCGCATGCGCGGGTGCTGGCGCGGGAAAAGTAACCCATTTACCCGGGAGTTGCCTATATAAGGGGCTGCGAGGCGTTTGGGCTGAGCTGAAGCCATCTTCCTGTAAGCTGAACGCTGAATAAAAGAACCTGAGAACTCAAGCTGCTTCTCGTGTCTGTTTTCCCGCCAAGGACGCAACACTATTCATACTGATTTAGTCTTACAAAATATTTCTAGTTCTCCACTGTTTTCTATTAAACAGGAAAAAATGAATACATACTTTTTAAATGTGTTATATTAGCATACCTAAAATCCATATTGATTTTGTAAGATCATTAAGAATAAATTTCTGTGAAAGATATTGGTAAAAAGTTGAACTGTTTTGTGCTTGTTTTGCTTGTTGAAATAAATTTCAATTCAATACATTTAAATTGCAGAGAAATCAAATATATCTGATTATAAAACAAAACTTAATATATTTCAGCCATTATATTTTCTGCATCTTTGTGAAATGTTTTATGGAATATGGAATATTAGAAAAACCAACAGAGTTTCAATCAGTTAAAGAGCATACGCAGAAGACAATAGCTTGAATAGATTAATGAGGGGGAAATGTAGCCTAGGACATAAAAATATGCTGTGTACCCAAAATGCTGTTCTTTTAACTGGAACCCAACAACAAATTAAGCAGAAAGGACAGTTTGTTGACAATGATTGCTGGAATCTTTAAAACCCTGAAGGAAGAGATATTTCAAATCACTTTCCCTTTCCCTTTTAGGTAATATATTTCTTGGAAAAGGTGAAGACACTGTGGCATAAAATCGTTCTGAGCTGAACACTCTTAGGGCCAGTCTTTGTAAAGGGAAAGTTAGACTTTAAAAGCTATAAATGGACCAGTGCTTTTTTTGTAAAAAAAAAAAAAAAAAAAAAGGTGCCGGAACTCACACACTTCATACAACCCGCCTTGCCTACCCTACAAGGTTCTATCCAACAAAGATGCTGGAACTCCGTTCTGGGCGTTTTATGAGAAAAAAAACCCTGAATGGAACACACTTTTTTTCTGCCTTCTGAAGGATATTATTACAGCCAGGAAAATGTATTCCTCAAAATAAACTGAACACAATTTTATTTTTAAATAAACAGTTTATTATTGCTTTTCCATGTACCAGGAAGAATGAAAATGGGGCTTGCCATCTACTATACTTCTTAAAACAAGGAACCAAAGTTACACTATAATTAAACCAAATAGGGTCACTCTAGAGCAGTGATGGCGAACCTTTTAGAGACCGAGTGCCCAAACTGCAACCCAAAACCCACTTATGCATCATCGGGTGCCGGGTGGGTGTGGCCCATTGGCTGGACGTGGCTGCGGTGGTAACGGCAGACTGGGTGGGATTAAAAAGTTCAATCAATCAATTCCAACTTTGCAAGATCTTTTTTTTCCCCACAAGAAGTTGAAATTGACTGATTGATTGAACCATAGGTGCCATAGGTTTGCCACCACTGCTCTAGAGTACCTGTCAAATGAAATTGATATCAACAATTTGCAAAGACGACTCTGCTTAGCTCTCATGCAGGTTTGTCTAACCCATGGCCCATGAACAGCTTGTAATATGACCTACAAGATAATAAAACATATAGGAAAAAATGGAGGAAGTTTGCTATTCGTACACATTCACTATATTATATATTTTATATGTAGCCCAAGACAAGCCCAAGACAATTCCTCTTCATTCAATGCAATCCAGGAAAGCCATGGATTATGGATTATAGAAACCAATTGTAATGATTTTTCTTTACAAATGTAAACCCAGCAAACATACTGTTTACCAACTATTAAGTGATTTGTGTTTAAAAAATTCAATAAAATATATGGAAAAAAAATACCTTAAAATCTCACTGCCTCAATCCCAAAATGATATACTTATAGTTCTTATACTGAGGGAATCTCGTCTCTTAAATGTTTTTTTTCCCTTTTATATATTCTGGTTCATCTTGTTTTATTTTTACCTATTTATTTTTTATTATTTTATTATTTCTTTATATTCTGGCCGATAACCCATTGTCTCTGTCTTATCTAAACCTCTCCTAAGTTTCCTTAGCTTTCTTCTTGCTTTTTTATAAGGAAATGATCAGTTAACTCTTTATTTGCCTTCTGGCCAAACAATAAATTACCAGTCTGTTCTCCTTTCTCTGATTGATAGGCAGCTGCAAAAGATTATTATTCAGTCAATGCTTTATCTCCCAGTTTGTGACAGCCCTTGTAGCCCCAAAGAACCCCTCACTCTGCTCTGCAGAAAAAAGGATGAAGTAAATTGCTAAATCCCTCCCACTGTATTGTAGATGGGCATTTTGTACCACTGATTCAGTTAAATATTATTGAAATAAATATGAAAACTAATATGACCATAGTCTAATTCTGACCTGATAGTACATTCATAAACTCACTGTTCACTCTATGTTCTTTACCATCTGTCAAAATGTAACAGTAAGAGTGGCACAAATTTATTGAGAATTAACTAAAGGCTGTCCAACAGTATCTGCAATGTATCAATTCAGACCTTCTTCTCATCCACAACTTCTACTTTACTGTTGTCTGAAATTGCACATGTCCTTTCTTGGCTAATGGTTGGTTGTGGTGGAGTAGGATTATCTGTACCTTATTTTGGCACAGGTGAAAATACAGGCATACTTTTTTATAACGTTCATACTGTTTTTGTCGTTTATTCTTGTGGTTAACTATACAAACTTTAAAATGTAGACTTAATAAGAGGCAGATTAGGATTATTAATCAAATCTTAATTCATGAAAAATTGAAAAGAAGTTAATTGTGGTTGTATTCATTTTTCCGTCAAAGCTACCTCATACTTTTAAACACCTTGCAGCCTTTAATATAGTTTCAAATCTCAACCTTTAAGATTCAGCTTGGTATGCTTGTATTATAACTGAAGAGCAGGTAATCATCACAATTTAATACGATGCATACTATCACAGCTAAAAGAAGCATAATTCCATGTAGAATTGAACACCATGTAGCTTCAACAACAACTTATCAGAATTCTGTAATAGCTACTTTGCCAAACATTAAACTGACCTTCCTACTTCCCAAAATCAGAGGAAAGCCCTAAATAACAATTCATAATTCTTCATTTATTATGTTCCTCTTCAACGATTTATTAATTTTGCATGAATAGCTATGAAGGTACACATCTACATCTGAGAGACCAAGATGATTTTATAGTAAAAGTTTATTATTTAACTTAAAAGTATTCTTATTTGAACAATAGTACCATTCAGTGTCCAGATTACCAGTTATTCAGTTATAACAACATATAAGCTGCAAAGAGAGGAGAAGGAAATCCCACTAGGCTGGTGGAAAGCCATAATTTGAAATACTACTTTTTCTAAATAGTTTGATATTATTTTCTATTTCTATTTTCTTTCATTCTTAGAGAACAAACTCATTTATGCATTGTAATATTCTGACTTCCAAGCATTCCAGTCCTGGAGCATTTCAGTAAACACAGCCTGGGATTGTGAATGTAGGGACATGATGTTACTGGTATTCCAATTTATTTTGTTTCATTTATTTAGAATAGCTCATGAATTGGTTTAAAATTATTTTATGGCTTAGTGGTCTTGGGTTCTTCTCAGTGCCTCTCAGGGGTCAACATTTCAGAATTTGTGCCATAATTTTATATACCTCCCATGAAGTCACAAGAGAAACTGAAAGCAAAGCGTAAAAATAATACCCTCCAGAAGTTCAAAAATGAAAAAAAAAATGCTGGAAGAACTAGAGAAAAAGAATTAAGGAGATGGTAGCTGAAGTAATAGTGTTTAGGACAACTTTGATCCAATTGAGAAATACTGAGCTTTTTTATAATTCGGGGAACAATTATTTTGAATTTTGTGTACATGGGTAAATAAAGGTACAACCTGCCAGGATTAGTTTGTGCTTTTCCCTTTGAATGAAATCTAATCCCTAAAAGGAGTAATACAAGTGCATGATGTAGAATACTGCATTTTAGGTCTTTCATGAGGCCTTAGTAGTTTCTATGGCGGGCTTTTAAGCATCATCACAAAAAAAGAACAGAAGATGACGATTTGCCCAACATAATGCTAGCATTACAATATAGCATAATTATATAATTTTTAGAAGTAATTGGGTCTGCAGAAATACGTCTTAGTGGAGAATAAGTGGTCAATTGTCCTTCTGGAGATTCCAGTTCCAAAACTCAAAGGAGTGCCAGGAGAGAGAACCTAGATTTGGTAATAAAGGACACTTTTTTATGCTGGATGGTACTGGCATGGTTACAAACTGCTTTCTTCTGAGCCAGCTGAGCTGTTGTCAGACTTGGCAATAAAGCTGTTAATTCATAATTAAGACATTTTTCCTTGTGTTACCTTGGTAGCAAAACCACTGAAAGATATGTGAGGCCAGCTCCAGTAACTAGATCAAAAACACTCCATATCCTAAAGCAGAAAACTGTCTCTCCCTACAAGCCTTGGCAGCTTTCTTATTCAGCTCTTACATCCCTCAGAATTACCACTGACTGAAATTCATAAGCAACTTGTCAGATCTAGTACAGAATGCTGGATCTTGTATTTTGGCCCACTCTCACCTTCTGTTCCATTTTCTCTTCCTATCATGGGTTGCTGATACCCTGGATCCTTTTCTATACAGCAGTTCTCTCCTAACCTAACCAAATGTTATGACTATCTAATGAAATTAGTAATGTGGCTATTGTGGAACCAAAAGTACTATTGTACAGTGAATTATTTCTCTTAATTCAGGTGTTCCCAACCTCCGGTCCGCAGCATACCAACAAGCGGGCCGCACAAACAAGCAAAGCTCCATCCTCAAGATGTAGGCAGTATTCAAAACCACACCCCCTCTGGTCCACGGAAAAACCTTTCTCCATGGCACTGGTCCCTGGTGCTGTCTTAACTGGCAATATATGTCCAATGGACTGTACCAGGAAAAATTAAAGAGACCTAAACCATTGCCTTTCACATTCTTAAACTTGCTTAAGATTTCCTTAAGATGACCAAATTCAAACCCCTCCTTTCTCTAATTTGTTTGTTCTTTACCTTTGAAATAGACTGGGTTATTACCTTTCAAATAAAAGATGTCATCAAAAACAAAGTTGTTCTAGAAAAGGACATTATATAGTCATTCTGCCAATAAGAAATGTCCAGTATCAAGAGGCTTAAGAAATGTTATTTGCAACAATTCCTGATTTTTGAAGTTAAAAGTCTGAAATATTTCTAAGAAATCACTGATTAGACCCACCTTGATATGAGCAGATATCTACTCATACAACAAGATTTCCTGTTTCCCAACCTTTCAGAAAAGAAGCATGGAGAAATGGGATCTACTCAAGGAATCTCAGCATTAGATAAAAACCCTGCTCCTAATTGATATGGGGACATAGCTAAACTGCAATAATTATAAACTGCCACGAATGATAACAATCTCAATCAAAGAAGCTGGTCTGATTAAAAAAACAAATGAGGATATGAATTATCATTTGCTAGTTGTTGTATATACTTCCTTCCCCAACCACAAATATTTGGGATGATTGATATTCTCTCTCTCTCTCTCTCTCTCAAGATATATCTAGATATATTGCACATCACATTCTTGAATGAATAGCTTTTGTGAAGAGTAATTCTGAAATATGGATATAATTAAATGAAGCAATCATTATGAAGATCAAACAAATAAAAAAACCTTTTGAATCAATAATAAATAGTAACTAGGAAAGTGTGAAGAATAGCAGATAACTCGAAACATAAAAAACCTATATGAAGATCCAAATTGAGCCATTCATTTTAAATTAATCTGATGTTCTCAGAAGAGCCACATCACTCAAAGATTGTTTAGATGTATTATTTTAAATATAGATGAATAATAAAATGCTAAAATAGTTTAGACTGAAAAACTTGAAACTTTTTTTGCTAAACTTTATATAGTGTTAAAGTGATAGTGAAATGTTAAAGTGATGATGAAAGTGATAATATATGTTATTTGTCTATATACCCATGTAAACATAAACACCAAACACAAAAGGGAACAATAAAATGAAAGTGACTACTAAAAAAATAAACTTATTACTCAAGTCCTGTTGGACTGCCTCATCATGAGGGGCTGTCCTGAGAAGACTGAGCAAAAAACACCAGGATTGTATGAAAGTAATAGCAGGTGCTCATCAAAAGCAAGCAGGCACCTACATTGGACAGCAACAATATAGAAAGATGCTAGAGGCAAATTATCATTTTTTAAAATGGCAATGGCATAATTTCATACTGCATGGATAAGGCAAATACGCTCGTATTTTTTTAATTAAGAAAACCACATGGATAGACAATATAAAGTGATTTATGATATAGTATGGAGTCCCTCAGGGCTGATGGTACTCAATATGCTACTGAAGAATAGCTGAGGATCTTTTAAACTATTAATGATGTTTATGATGTGGCTAGATTAAAGTCTTTGGGAGGTTTAGCATCTATGCCATACAGGAAAAGAAAATCCAAATTTGATATAATGACATAGATCAGGTTGACTGTAGGGTATTGGCACAAGTACATGGAAAAGCTCAATTATAACAGCAAAGACATGGCCAGGATCTAACTGGAACAGATCATGAACAGTTTTAGGCATGTGCAAACTATTTTCAAGAAAAAGTTCATTAATTGCTTTAAAGTCCTGAACTTCATTGAGAGTAAACCAGAAAAACTGTTGAATAAAATCCAAGAAATTGTAAAGGATGAATGTGAAAAAAAAAAAAAAGGATTGGCTGAACAGAAGCACATTAAACAGCTGTTAGAAGAAATAAGAGTAGTATAAGTTGTCCTTCATGTATCACCAGTCTATTCTATGTCTGAGTCAGAATGTAATGTGCAAAGTATAATTTTTACTTCTTTACAGTCCAATTCTGACCTGTAGACTATTATATCAAAGATATAGCATGAAATTTATAAATGCTTCAATTAACAAAAATTTCAAGTATTTATATATTTAAGCTGTCACAGTAATAGCACCAGAAATGAATGAAAAAAAAGTCTGAGTAATTCTTACACATTATTCTGATAAGAAAAGGGGAGACTCAACATAATTTATAGCAAAAACAATTTTCTTAATTCTGTTGTTGACATGTAGCCAGGCCTTTCCAAAGTGTATGTGTTAGCACAGCCTACTAACAGAGTAAACAGATGGGGAACATATCTAGTATACAGTAGTCTGCTAATTGAATTGGAGTGGAAAAACCCTAATTAACCAAGACTTCTCACCTTGGCAATCCCAAGTGTACATTCATCATCAAATTTGGTGCCCCCATCAGACAGCAGTCCACCTGTTGACTGCACAACCTGGCTGATACATATGCTACAGTCTTTTGGTCCACTAAAAAAGAAAAATCTTAATTCCAAGCCCATAAATAATTAATAATAGCAATGTTTTGATTACATTTTGCTCCAACAGAACTGCACTAGCAAAGGTTTTACTTTCAGTGTGGTAATATAAGCCATAAGCAAATTACAACTTATACTTGATTGTACTATACAAGTTGTGAGCCACCTAGAAACATCAGATGAACTAAGCAGCCATGTAAATCCCGTCAGTAAATAAGTAAGTAAATAAATATTCAAATTCAAAGAGTTGAAGAGCAAACAGTCCTTGCAAGGGAACTGCCATAAGTGTCCACTTAGCAAGTAACTATTGTCACAAGGACATCAAAATTTAAGACTGTCCAGTTTTCATTTCGTTTTCATTTCATTTTTTAATGTAATATTGCATTCTTTCTATGCTTTACTGTTAGTTCTCTTAAGTGCTCTTTTTATTGGATAAGTTGGATATAATTACATTAACAAAATTGTATTGCCTTGGTATCTATGTTCTCTTCCCATTAATATAAGATTGCAGAATGAGGAATTGGCAGAAATTGCTCATATGCTCTTTTTTTCGCATCACATGAGCAGATGATGGAATCTATTGTTGACAGACTTTGTCATTTGAGTTTTCCCTATGCAACTCTTCACACAACAACATTGATCCCAAGCCCAATATACAAAGAATAAAACAGTGCCTCAAGAATAAAATGATGAAACATCAATCTAAGTTACTGAGGATGCATACTTGTTATGCATATTTATTGGTACTAAAATCACTAGTGCTCTGAATTATTTTTATTTATGCATTTATTTACACTGTACTACATATTTCTTAACCACTTGTCTCCATCCTTATATGTTGTACGACATTTACCTAAATTATAAAGAAAAGGAAAAATTTCCACTTCAAGTCTTCAAGTAATTTTCAAGCTCCTCTATGTTTTATAATGAAAGTCACGCAATCGGGCTTGGATTTTTCTAGATAACTCTTCTTTTCACAAATGTATTAAGATTCATGCTCCAATATTTAAGGGCCTACGTGGGAAGTAAATGGTTTTTCAAACAATTGCTATTGATGATTGTTTATGACCTCTTTGTGGCATGAACAAAAGCAGCTTATTGGTAACTTAGTCAATGCAATCCTTTTTCCAAACCAATACTCATCATTCTTGACTTCCTTCTTTTCATTACCAGTAGCTCCATTATGTTTTTAGATAGCAAACATAGTTAATGAACATAATATTGTCAAGTCTATAATGGGCAAAACATTTTATTGTTGTACTACAATGGATTTTGTTTATCAAGAGAACAGATTTGCTAAATTATATCATTTCCTTTTAATGAACAGAATCTAATTAGAAAATGAATCATAGGAACAAGAGAAAAAGTGAACAAAAATGAAAAGATAAATTATTTTACTTTCTCCCCACTCTTTTCAGTCATCTGTGCCAGGAAGAAATCCAGCAACAAAAGCTTAATGGACTGTATTAAACCTGCCATCACTTCCTCCGCTCCACATTAAAAAAGAAAAATGCTAAGGAATGACTTGGGCTCAGAGCTAGCGTACTTCTTTGCCATTGTTCATGTATATATTAGCATGTAAAAAGACATTAATTACTTAAAATTCCCTGACATCAAAGCATTGCACACAAAGAATGTATCTGAACTGCAAAACTGTATACTTTTGTTGGCATTAAATAATACAGATAATCCCCTTGTTAGAAATCTAGGGGCCTGAACTGAAGTCAGCACTCTGGCGGAGCCACAGAATATCAGCTGTAACAAATGGCATGAAGAACAAATTGTGACAGGAGCATTGCACTGGCACAATGCAACAGAACACAGCCTCTACTTTTGTACCTACTGATGCATATATTTATGGATTCTAGTAGCACCACTCAATGTTACAGTTGAGAAAGTATTTGTACTATAAAAATCTTCTAGACTATTTTAACAACCAGGAAATTTAGCCTTTGGGATGAAATTTCTCATGCCTGTTTTCATCCTAAAAGCTAGTGGCAGGTCCTCATCTATATTTTTTTAATAAGGAAAATGCAGCATTTCAGATTCTAAGTCATGAAGATCCTTTGGAGCATGCAAGAAACATACACATGGCACCTGTCTACAACTCTTTAAACCATGAAATCTTTTCCTGAGATTGTGCTGCAGCAATCGTGAGAGCAGCTATAGAAACGTAGTTGCTTTAAGGAATTGTAAACAGGTGCTACATGAGTGTCCGTGCATGTTCTTTTTTGCATCCAAATTGTGCCATGCTCTAACACAGAAATCTATTTTCTAAGTTATCCATGTATTAAATAAATTTGTAGAAAATGTCACAAGTCAGGTTTCTGTGTACAGCATACAGCTTTTCTCCACAAAGCATTTTAAAACTCCAATTTCAACCATTCCCAAACCTGCTCAGCCTATGGTTATATGAATTAGCATTTTTCCAAGTAGTCTTCAGGGTAATGCTATATCTAAAGCACTAGGGAAGAAAAGGAAACCCTTCAGCCACTACATGGAGTAAAGAGCTTTGCCATTACAATTACCACTATTGATTCAAGACAATCTACCCCGAATCCCCAAAGAATTACAAGGAGTAGTCACAGATTACCTCCTATTAAAAGAGGAACAAATTGCAACATTCTAGAAATGTAAAAAAAATCCCCCAACATTCTCAATATATGGGTTTCTCATATTTCCTAGAGGTTTTAATTTTCCTGAATTTAATTTATGTCACTAGGAGTATTTAATAATCATTGAGATGAACATTATATTTAATATATACACTTTTGGTCCCAAGTGGACAACTATTATCTTCTACCCTTGAAATTCTCAAGTACTTGGTCCCATGTATATCCGAAATTCTGTGATATTCATAATACTCTGTTTAAAACTCCCAAGACTGTTAAGACATATCTGAGGATGATTTAGTAAGAAATTAAAATGTTCACAAGGTTCGCATGGGAAGATAATGGGATTATTACTTTTAATTAATTAATAGGGATGCCTTCAAAACTTTTTAGAAGGAATATAATTTACCAACCGAGTAACAGTGTATAATGGTAAAAGATAAGTTCTTATTTTAGTTTTATACCTCAACAGCTTCTGAACATCTGGTAGCTTTGAATGTGTTGGAGAAGGTATTATAGAAGCTATAGTAATAATGCAATATTATCAGCAAGTTAAAAAAATTACATTAATGTATTTGGATAAGGTACTTGGAATAAAACCCAGGGGTATACTAAATGACAAAATCAATAGTCCTGGGATTTCAGAACCATTAAATATGTTTCTTACTATTACAAATTAGATTAGCTGAACTAAAAAACATTTTTTCAGGTTTAATGAACTTCCAAATGAATCATTTTATAAAACTTGTGTCAACCCTGCAATGAATTTGGCTGAAGCCATTTTTGCTTCGTTTTCAGCTGCCACAATACTGGGAGGGGGGGAGAGTGGTTTTAAGATTAGACTAAACAATAATTTGTCCCGTGGGAACCAAGGTCATAGCTGCCTGACTTTTGGTGGGCTGAGCCTTGTGTTAGAAAGCTCGCCAAAGTATTCTATTGGGGAACATGGATAATTACATAGTGCTGGGGTGGGAAGGTAAATTTTGTAACATTGTAACGCTTGGGAGGGAACTCCAGACTTGGTCTCACTTTTGATTGTGCCAATACTTTGTAGCCAATAAACACGTTCTTTAAGGAAACCTCTTGCCTTCGAGTTCTGCTTTTACTGGTCTCATCTATCAGAACCATTAGTTATTGTTTTTTCTATATTGGAGATGCAATAAATCTAAAAGATATATTAATGCATATATTTAAATCATATCTGCTGATAGTTCCTTTTCCATTAGATGTTTTTGCTCTGGTAAATGAGCTATTTTGGAGAAAGTTAAGGCTTACCATTATTCCTGCATTGTTAAAATACGTGATTATGCATTTCTGGAAAGAGGTATGCATACCAGATTTTAAAGTGAATTAAAGTTATCAACTCTTGAAATATTCACATTTATGTATTTTTTAAAAAACTGTCACTTGCTTTTAAGAAAATTGATAAAAAATTTCTGAATGATCCTCATTCAATTGGTAGAATAAACAAATATGGTAACTGAAATTTATTTCTATGCTTTTTTTTAATGGTAGATTATCATGGTTTATAGCTTTTTTTTAAATGAATCCTTGAGAAGGAATATAACAGAAAGAAAAGAAAAGAAAAGAAAAGAAAAGAAAAACTATTTATATTTTTAAGCTGCCATTGTTGCTTTTTTGTTCTTCTTACTTTATTGAGATAGCATAACAAACATACCTTGTTCCTAGCTTACTTAAAAAGACTTCTCACTTTTCAGAAAGGAAGTATAAGTACTTTAATACAAATTGCAGTGCTATAGTATGATATTATTGTTCACATACAGTACATTATTGGGAATCATTTCATTTTTTTAATATTCATTTAAGTAACTTTGTTTCTTGTTTCAAACTTTTCACTATAATTATTCATTACAATGTTGCAGGAGAAAGACACCCTACCTTAAATAGTTATCTAAGATAGCATAAAATTTCCTTCCTTTTTTGAAGGCCAGCCTAGATTTTACATAGTGATATGCAGTTTGCAACAAACAGTTAACCTATTTTCTAACATAATTCTTATCAGGCTGAAAAAAATGCCATATCATTACCAATTCCTAGTGATGCATAAACAGAACATATTGTATAAAAACTTGGCCTGATATACATAAAAGCAAAACAATTGAAAAAAAACTTATCTGACAAAACTGAACATTTACAAAAAAAAATTCTTTCCTATTTTCCATTATGCCTCTCAATATTGTAATTCTATTGAAAAGCAAATACTAAGATCATTATTATTCCTTATGATTTCTTATAAAAATAACACTATAGAAGCAAACTCTTTTTCCCTACGGAAGCTTGGGAAATATGTGCATCCTTCTGCTCCAACATGAACTAGAAGAGATCGTGGTTAATAGTTTAATTAGTCAGATCAGCCTCTCTGTCAAGTCCTATATCTTGACATGTGGGAAACGAGACACTTCCCTTGAAATGACCAGTCTACGGATTGCTAACCTGTTTTTTCAGTTACACATCACTATTGTATACCTTTTCTTCTCTTAGATGGTAATTGAATTCCTCGTTTCTTTGGAAGTCTGAGCTTCCGTCCTTCCCAACTGTGGAACACTAGGCAAAAATCCTTTTCAGAAAGTCTGCAAAGCTCATTCAGGACTTATGCAGTTATATTTTTAAAAGGGATTGTCTCTTGGTCCTATGAATTACATTCTTCCAGTCCTCTTCTGAGGCTTTTCTTCTTTGTATAGTTTCCTCTTTTGTGTACTCTCTTGGGATTTGATTTGTAATGAGATACTGTAGTAATTTTCCATGCTCTAATTTATTACTATATACTGTATTTATTGTAGGCAAAATAGTACTATTTCGTACTACTACCAGTAACATAACATCATGTAACCTAAAATATGTCAATTCTGAGTATGATGTCCATTTTATTAGAAAAACCATATTCTAAATCAGGGGTCTCCAACCTATGGGCCACAGCCTGTTACTGTGTTGTGCCCTATTGGCTGCCAGGCCCCAGAAATAACTGGCAAGTGTGAGCACGTGTGCGTGCACCTCCCCACCTATGGTAGCACTGCCACGTGGGTGCTAGTAGCTGTTTGCATATGCACGGGGGCACTAGCTCTGTCACCAGTGTCACAGGTGCTAGCGGCCTGTTTGCACATGTGTGTGGGCACTAGCAGACTATTTGCATATGTGCGCGGGCACTAGCATACGTTTGTGCATGCACATGGGAGCTAGTGCCCCCGCTGTGCATGCACCTGTTTGCGCATGTGCACACATGGGTGCACACATGCATTTTTCCCTACTCCTCCCTTTCTCTTCAGGCCACCAAACCGGAAAGGTTGGGGAGTTCTGTTCTAGATTTCAAGCAAGAGTATATCTACTTTGTAATGAATTTCACAAACTACCAACAAAATTAGACTTACAATGCAATAGAGGTGGATGATGATAATAATTAGGATTACACCTCTTAAAAATGGGATATTTTGTATTATTATAAATAAGTGCGAGTAGTGATATGGTAACTCTTTCATCCGTGGTTAGATTCACATTTGAATTGGACCCCCTGTAGTAACTATGCTTGAAAGCAAAATTCTGTATTCAGAGGTAAACTGCCTGATCATGTGTAGTTTAGACTGAAATTACATTTCATGTAATTGCTTGTATGTCAAAACACAATGCATGAAAATGTTTCTTGAGCATTCACGAATTTATTTTACTTAAACACATTCAGATTATTATCAGGAACACCATTCCAAAGGAAGCACCATCATACACACACACACACATACACACACACATACACACACACACAGCCATCAGATGAAAGCCCTTAAGGCAGTGATTCTCAACCTTTCTAATGCCGTGACCCCATAATACAGTTCCCCATGTTGTGGTGACCCCCAAGTGAGTGTGGCCACCAATAAGAGGGAGTAGGACAGCTAGGGAAAAGGGAAAAAATGACGGACAGCATGGTTTGGCGACCCCCGTGAAATGGTCATTCGACCCCAAATGGGGTCCCGACCCACAGGTTGAGAACCACTGCCTTAAGGGAAGAATATGAAAATGATGACCTATGGAAGATAAATGAGGGAGGAGCAGGTCCAAGAAAGTAGCACACGGAGATGCAGTTCATCTGGATTGGTGAAATTGGGCTTGGGAAATGGAAGGGAAAGAGACTTGGGCTTCAGTTTAAAGATAGTTTTGTTAGCTGACACAAATATGGACAAATTTGAAGAAAGTATAAGCAAACTATGGTAGGGAAACAGATGGAGAGGCTCTTAAGGGGCAATTTCAGTAAACAGTGCTGGACTGGCACTTCAGACCCCGAAGCTTTATGATGGTGTTTGGGTTGCTGAAGGCCTTGCTCTCAGTTACTGATATTGATTTTATGCATGAACATTTTATTTAAATAACTTGTAATTATTGTAAGTTACCAAGCATCTTATGATAGCAGCAGGTATAAAATGTGATAAAACAAAATGTAGCCGTTTGCTTGTTGGGAGTATTAAAATTAATATTCACAAGTAATACCAATGTTACATTACTAAGTGTAACCAACAGATTACAAATGGTTACCCAAGGCATAGCAAAAATGCTGATTTTGACTTATTTTGTAGGTATGTTCAGGTTTGTCTGTCTCCTTTGAGTCAATACTATCCATCCAGTGTGTGGATCTCTGATAGGAGTGATTAAGGCCTAAGATCTGGGGGGAGGCAAGAAACTCCTATTTTTCATTAGTGACAAAATGTCCCTCTGGGAAACAACCTCCTAGTAGAAATCTGGGTAGTTCCTTCACTATTGAACTTTAGAGAAGGCTTAAAAACAGAACTGTTCTGAAGGACATTTATATATTCACACAAACCCCACATTACAATAAATATTTTTTTGCAATTCACTGCTCTAATACTGAGCACGAATGCAATAAGTAGTTATGAGGACATGGAGAAATTTGTACTGTGCATAGGAAGTATGCAGGCAATTTTTTTCTCTTTAAAAGAGAAAGAATGAATATCCATCTTCCAAAAAATATGAAGGCTTCAAAAAATCATTTCAGCTGTGAAAGGTCAAATGTGATTAGGTTTTCCTCCCCACAAAGATTAGAAGGAACTTACAAGATGACCTGTCAATACCATTTCTGCTGATTCTCAATTTACCCTTAATTTGGCTGTCTGAAGAAGAAATATCATAATACAATTGTGTTTGATGAATGATTTTATACAATACCCTGATTGCTTTTTATGCTATTCATATGGATTACTTCTACATCTGTGTCTGGGGTAGAGGTGTGACTCTCCATACATATTCATTAATTCTTCAGCAAGATATGCACGTTTCAGAGCAAGAGGAAATGTTAGAAATGGTTTTCTTTTTGAGAAGGAAAAAAAGGAAACTGTTTATAGGAAGGCATGGGCATAAAGTCATTACATCAGCTGGAAAGGGTTTTTGATGATGTTTCAACTGTTTCCTAAATAAGCCACACTTAAAATCATTACTGATATTCACATTGTTTGATGTGGATAAGTTGGTAGCATGGAAATGCCAAAAGATAAGATACAACATACTCCAGAAATTATGTGGAACTAAATGGGGAGCTTCAGCTGCCATCCACTGGTCATCAACATGCTACTTGGCAGCAGAATACTGTGCCCCTATATGGATTAACAGCTGCTATACTAGTAAGTGAGACACCAGACTCAATGACACCATGAGGATTATAAGCAGATGTATCAAAACCTTTCCAATTTGCTGGTTTCCTGTACTGAGCCGTATAGCACTTTACGAAGGCAAGATGCACTAGTGACAGGACATAGAAAAATTATGAATGACTCTATGATATACCATACGCTAAATAAATAATAACTGAAAGATAGGAAACTATGACATAAATTCAAATTAATTAATCAAATTCAGGAGCTCCTGAGCTTACCAACTGAACTGTTTTAGTGTAAGTAAAATATCCACAGTATTTTCATCAGCAATACTTTGGAACTGGATTTATTTATTAGATTTTAGGGTTTTTTTAATCCTATCTTTATGTTTTTATAAACAACTCAAGGCAGCAAACGTATCTAATATTTCGTTTTTCTATTATTTTCCCCTCAACAACAATCCAGTGAGGTGAGTTGGGCAAGGAGTGAATGACTGGCCCAAAATCACTTTAGACTTTTCATGTCTAAAGTCAAACTGGAATCCTGGTTTTTACGCTTAGCCACTGCTTAGGCAGAAATTCTGAGTCAGAGGAAGTCACTATGCGTTCCTTACTGCATCTCATTGTTTCCAGAACTTTCTTGTTGCTCACCGTCTTCTGTCTTAGGAAGACAACCACCTCTGAAATGTCCTCCAAAAGAACAGCACAACATCTGCGTAGCTCTAGAGGTAAAGTGGGAATATTATCACATTGATAAATTAAAAATAATTGTGGGCTGCCAACCAGCTTTGTGCAACCCACAGACCATATGTTTTGCAGGCCTGATTTAAATGTATAGAACTTAAATATTGCAGGAGGCAAGTACTGTTTGCCATCCTGTCCCATGACTAAACAAACAAATGAATCTGGCAGTTGGGAAATAGCCAGAGAAGAACAGATTAAGAGGTTTCATTCAATACAGGGGAAGATAAAATAAGCTAAGAGGCTGGCAGGAAGGGACTGAAATTGAGTACAGATTGGAGAGGGGGAATGGGGAGGGAGAAAGAGACAGAAAAGAAAGGGAAGGAACAGGATTATCAAGCAACAAATTATGATTCTTGGGTGGCCATAAAATATAGGTTCTAGGGGAACAGAAGAGGAATTAGCATATGTTCATATTTTTATATAGGAAAGACACAACAGTATGGGATCTAACAATCCTATGCAAATATCCGGAGGGAAAATATAAAATGAAGATACCAAAAAGAAGACCTGGAATCCTTGTTTTAAGTTTTTAAGGAATTAAGTAGCTGACTACATTTTAGAAAAGGCATTTTGCCATCTTATCTATACAGTAGTATCATTACTGTCAAAAGAGAGATAATTAATCTCTGAGTTGGAGAACAGATACAGGAAGCAGGGGGAACTATACAACTTCCTGAATGCATTTGTGGAATTCTGCTTGCTTAGTTTGTATCTATAGAATGAATATATATATACATACATACATACATACATATATATATATATATATATATATATATATATATATATATATATATATATATATATATATATATATATATACACACACACACATACATACACACACACACACACACATACATACATACACATACACATGCACGCACACACACACACACACACACACACACACACCCTATTGATCAGTCCTGGAACTCATAGTAGCTAGCCAGCTAGCACCTTATCCAATGTTAGAAGATCCAGAGTTGGGGAAGGAATTTACATTTGCTTATGTTATAATGATTTCAGCATTGTTGACTTCTAGGTAGATAAAGGTCAGAACTGCACTGTTACAGATGCTCCTCTTGTAGAAACATTTCATGCAGGAAGGCAGGATGTATTCAAATGGTCTGTCCTCTGTAACTAATGGACCCACTCGGGTTGCAGAAGGAACTGGGGAAATATCCTGGGGGGTTCTGCTGCACAGCCCTGTGGAGGCTTTGGACACAACCTAAAATCAGAAAGCAGCCTTGTGCCTTCTCCTGGCTTGTCGTTCCCAAACTTCCCGTGCTTTACAAAAGAACTAAGGGTGCTGATACAGCACCACTGGAGAAAAACTAAGAACAAATCTGACTAGACAGGGGTCGGAGCTGCTGTTAAAGCATATATTATGACAATAAGAATAGTGAAACATCACTATTTCTCCAGTCTTAATGAACTTGCAGAGTGTCACCCAACAGCCCAGTTCAAAGTCACTGTCCCTCTTGGCTGGCGAAAACTCCCAGAACAGTGATTTGCAGATAACTCCAAGCTGTGATTAATGCATTGCCATTGAGGGGATGTTCCTACACCATTTAAAGAAGCCTTGGTCAACCCTCTCCTCAAGAAACGATTATCGCACCCAATCTGTCTGGATAATTTTCATCCAGTTTCCCACCTGCTCTTTCTACAAAGGTGGTGAAAACAGTGGTTGCATTGCAGCTCCACAGGATCCTGGATGAAACAGATTATCTGGACACCTGTCAGTCAGGGTGGGGTACAGGATAGAAATTGCATTGACAATTTTAAGGCATGAGGACTTCAACTCCCAGAATTCCACAGCCAGCAACGCTGGTTTAGTGGGTTCATTAATATTCTCCAGCAATTCCCTTCACCAAAACCCCAGAACTATCCCAATTAAGTCCAGTCAAAAGCAGATCAATGCTAGTCCAAAGAGCAATGACCAATGAGTCCAATAAGACACTTAAAACTTTCCCAAATAAGAGAAATCCACCATGAAAAATTAAATCCACAACACAAGAGGATTCACAACACCCAAAAAGTCCAGAGCTCAAAAGGCATGATTCAAAGTCAAGACACAGTGTCAATCGAAAGCAAGGCAGGAATCACAACAACCAGGAAACACACAGCTAGGAAATGAACACATTGTTCCCAGCATTGTCTCTATCTGTTTGCTGTGCTAAATAGCCAGCTTCTGGCGCAGCCCATCAAAAAAGATAAGGCTGCCTCCTCATGAGTAATTGGGCTGACCTTAGCTGCTCCTGCCTTTTATCTGTCCGATGTAATCTTGGATCAGGTGCAGAAGGCAGTTACTCCTCATCATCACTATCTGGCTGCAACTGCATGCTTTCCCTACCTGAAGCCTCAGGGCTGTCCTGCTGCAGCTTTGCTTCAGCCAGTTGATGGATTATTGAATGAGCTCTATGTGGGGATACCCTTGAAGATTATTTGAAAGCTATAGCTGATGTAGAATACAGTGTAGTTTTGCGGGAAGGGCTAAGGTGGCACCTATAACATTGCTGTTATGTGAGCTGCATTGGTTATCAGTTTGCTTACGGTCCAATTCAGGGTGTTGATTATTACCTTCAAAGCCCTATATGGCATAGGTCAGGATATCTCACCCCACTGGGACTAGCCCGTCCCACTTGTGCCAATGGAAGAGGCTTGCTACGGACTCTATCTGCTAAAGAATACTGGCAGGTGAGGTCAAGGAGACGAGCCTTTCCTGCTGTAGCTCGACCTTGTGGAACCCTCTAATGCTCCTACCCTTTTGGCCTTTTGGAAAGGTATTAAAACTTGATTTTACCAGTTGGCTTGGGGCTATAATGGGGAGCTTACTGCTGGCAGTTGCTGATGGAGTAAGACCTTATCCCTCATCCTGTATGTGCCATCCGTATCCTTAGTTTTGGTTTCTTTGCATAATTTTAAACTTTTAATGTGTACAGTTTTAAATTTTAATTGCTTTTCTATTTATCTTTTTATGTTTTGTAAGATGTCTAGAGTCACCCTATCAGCATATAAATTAAACTAAATTGAATAATTCCTGAATGAACAATACAATTAAGAGGGATAATTTTAAGAAAGCTAAAGGTTTCTGGGACTCTGAAGTCACGAAGTTTAGAAGAAAAATGTACTGTTAGATGAAGAGAATATAGACTCTAAAGTGAAAAATGTAATGTGAGAAATTCTACTTCTCCTATGACCATGCCCATACCTGTCATGGTTCTTGAAATGGGTGGTTTACAGTATTTTCTGTGGCCTTCCTTATTCAACAGATTTCCCTATCTATTCAAGATTTATAGGTAGAAGCATGAGAATAGAAAGTAGAAAGCCAGTGGAGTTCATGACAATTTAGGCAAAATGTAGGCATGATTTAAAAGACTGCCAAGACAGCAAAGATAAAAGAATGAAATCACTAGGGTATTTCCACATTTCTGTTTCTTTTGAGGTAAACCTATTTTCAGGATCAAACAAATTAGGAGCACAAAGAAGATACAAAAAATATGTGCAATTGAGAAAAATAATTTATGGGCACGTGCTTTTTCACATAGATATTTGCTCAAGCCTTAAGATCTTCATCACTCTTTCCTAGGTGAAGTACTGTATGTAGTGGAATCTAATGAAACTCTGCTAGAATATCATTTTAATTTGGGATTTCAGGTGTGGCAATTTTTTCTAGATATATTAAAAGTCTTTTACTTTCCCAGTTCTTTTAAAATATTGTCAAAAATGATCTAGTTATTATTACTCCTTTATTCAAAATTTACCCTTATATGCCTATGTTATTTTTAACATAATTATAGAATCAGTATAGTTCAGCAGTTCAAATTTATCCAGGCTTTCTGAGAGATAGGCTTCTGAGAGAACATGTATTGGCTTATGCTACACATTGGCTGGGATTCAGAGATGCTTTAATGGGGAAAATTGAAAGGATGATCTTCCACAGAGTGAGTGCAGTATTCAAGAATTAATGATTCTGGTAAACTTTGTGAAAATAGGTTATATTTTTTGTGCATAGAAATCAGTAAAAAACCCAAACATTCTCCTCCCATTTCCGACAGCCCCAATCATAATCTCCATACATACTTCCCCACAAAAAAATCTTTCCCCAATTTCATTTAATCATGGGATAAGCAAGCACTGGCAAGCTCTTTTCTTCTGTCCTGTCCCCTGAGGTTAAAATGGATCTAAAACTGAATTTTTCAAAAAATAATTTTGTCAGGGCAATTGGTCAGCAATTATTTTGTATTTAAGCTCGTGATTCTATCATCACAAAGCATCTAACCTTCTTTCTGTTGTTGTCTTTTTAAATTGGCTTCAATTTTTTCAAACATCTTCTCTAATGATTTTTGTCTTTACATCATGTTTTCAAAATATGTAAGCTTCCAGTGAACAGTACAGTTTTATTTCATTTAATATTTAATTGTGTTTTTCAATTGCAATGCTTTTTTTCCTTTGTTTAGTTTTTCTGATGGTCCAGGTTTCAGCCATATACTGTATTACAGTGAGGAAAAACATGTCATTCAGTGCCTACCCTTGTCAGCATAATGTCTCTGTACTTTAATATGTTGTCTAGATCTGCCACAGTATTTCTCCCACCAGACTCTTTAATTTGTAATAAAAGCTTTATGAATATTAGTAGTAGTATTTAATGTGGTTATAGTGCAATTATAATTTCAATAATTATTACAATAGACAAGATAATATATTAAAGGTACAATGTAAGTCATTTGCATTATCTGCAGATTTGCAGATTACTGTCAAGTTTTAATTCACAATAATTACTAAATTCTCTTCTATTAGTATTCTAACTGTGGCTTGAAATCATGAGCACTGTCATCTGGTCAGCTTATCCCAATATGATTGCTCTACATCTAGAATCACTTGTTTGAGATGGGCAGCCATATAAATTGAATGAATAAATAAATATGATTCAGTGAAAGTCTCAGAGTGAGCCAAAGAATCCAGAAGACATAGTGAGTGCATGATGTACAGTACATTATAATTTTTGCCACACTGAGGTATACTATCAATTGGATTTAAAAAAACAACCCTATAATCCCTTGCATCAGGGTAGAATTCGGGCAACTGAATGGAATGAGTGTTTACTGGCTGGATGCCCTTCCTGACAACTTTGCAGCAAATATTTTCTCTTTGCACCCAGAGAAATATCTGCCGCTACCTAGGATCAAACTCGCAGCTTCCTGATTGTGAGGCGAGAGTAGCACCTCTAGACCACCATGCCTCTCATACTACCGACTGGATGATAGCAGGGAATGGTACATTAAGCAACCATCAATGAGGTACTGAAGAAAAATCAGTTACACACTACATTCTGTAATCTCAATTGATGTTTTCAAATCTATTTATATTATTTTTATTATTTATATTTAATTTAAGATAGATTGAAATGCCAGCTGAAATGGCTCCTCAGTGCTCAATTTTGTATTCTACCACAAGCAACTGTATATTGTAGTGGTTCTATTTATTACATACTCAGCTATCAATTTCTTGACTAAGGATATACCATATACAGCAAGACAGTTCTAAATTGCTATCACAGTGTCAAGACAAAACTGCAATTGGATTCAAGTCTCTTCTTGTTGTATAATTGACTACAATTCAGCTGAATGATTATGTTATGTCCCAAGCCTTGCAAACGGCTCGGGCGTTTGCAGGCAGTCCCGGGCAGGTGCAAAGCTGCCCGGGACCAGACAGGCTGTCGCCAGCGCCGTGACGCATGCGCGGGTGCTGGCGCGGGAAAAGTATCGCATTTACCCGGGAAATGTCTATATAAGAAGCTGGGAGGTTTTGGGAGCTGCTGAAGCCATCTACTTGTAAGCTGAACGCAGAATAAAGAAAACTGAGAACTCCAACTGCTTCTCGTGTCTGCTTTCCGCCAAGGACTCAACACTGGCGACGAAGGTGGGATTGCCTTACACCGCCTGGAAAGGAAGAAGTGTAAGCTTACCCAAGTGAGTCCTGAGCGGCGGAACGGCGTCGACTCGGCAGCTACCCGCCAATCCAGTGCGCATTCGGGGGTAGGCTGGCTGATAGACCCGTCTCCTGAAGATGGCGAAAATTGGAAGGCTTTCGGAATTCGACGTCTCACATCCAGAGCGGTGGGAGTCATACGTAGCCAGGGTGGAGAACTACTTCAAGGCAAACCAAGTGAGGGAAGAGAGCTTGAAGGCTGCCACCCTGCTTTGTGTTTGCGGTCAAGACGCCTTCGACATCGCAGAAAACCTTGCAGCACCTGTTCCAGTAGAGTCTGTCAGCTACGCAGATCTGAAGAAGCTACTGAAGGAGCACTTCCACCCCAAGATGTCCGTCATCGCATGGCGCCACACCTTCGAGCAGAGGGATCAACGGCCCAGTGAGTCGGCCAAAGAATTCATCGCCGCATTACGGAAGGCTGCCAAGCACTGCGAGTTCAAAGACCTCGAAGAACGACTGAGGGACCGATTCGTGTGCGGGTTAAGGCAACGAGATCTACAACAGAGACTTTTCGCTAAAGAAGAATTGTCCTACCAAGATGCCTTAAGGGAAGAAGCAGCAGGCAGAAGAAGCAGCAGGCGGCGCTGTCAAGAACATGCGGCCGATCAGAAACAGTCCAGAGGTTGCATCCGTGCACCAGGAAGACGTCCAAAGAAACTCCGAGGAGGATCCGGACGAGGAAGTCGACCGTCTCCACCCCACGAAGGAAGAAAAACAGAAGGGAAGCTCTTCAGCTCCGCTCAAGTGCATCGGCTGTGGAGGTCGCCACAGGAGAACCGACTGCAAGTTCCGCTCCGCTACCTGCCGGGCATGCGGCAAACAAGGACACATTGCAGCTGTGTGTCTGGGCTGACGAAAGGTACAACCTCAGGAAGAACTGCGCCTGAAAGGTACCAGATTCCCCAGCCAGAATAGGGTAGGGTTTTGCGCTTCGCGAAGAAGCATCCTTAGGACAGGCACACACAAGCCCATTAAGAAAAAGCTGTCACTCAAGGTGAAGCTACAAGGGGTTCCATTATCTATGGAACTAGACACAGGGTCTGCCTTTTCAATTATCTCCTTGCATACATTTAGGAAGATTTGTTCCGGTAGTGGAACTCAGGCCAAGTTAAGGCCTTCTGACATTGTGTTAACAGATTTTCAAAATTCAAGAGTGTGTGTTAAGGGGGAGGCCACCCTTAATGTGCAATACAAGAGTTTTGAAGGTCCACTAGACTTATTAGTAGTAGGGGGTGAACGAACGAGTCTCATAGGACTCGATTGGTTTGAGGCCCTGGGGATACACGTCACAGGACTCAACAGTTTACAAACACTCGACCTACAGGAAGTCTGCAAAGAATTTGCAGATGTTTTCAGCCCCCAGCTGGGCACATTCAAAGGACCCCCTGTGTCCTTAAAGCTAGACCCCACTGTCACTCCCATTAGAATTAAAGCAAGAAGGGTCCCTTTTGCTTTAAAGAGTAAAATTGACACTGAGTTAGACAAACTGATTCAACAGGGAATCTAGAACCTGTTGATTCCAGTCCTTGGGAGACCCCCATTGTCACGCCTCTAAAGGCAAATGGGGACATTCGCATTTGTGCTGACTACAAATGCACTCTGAATAAGGCATTGCAGCAACATGCCTATCCTGTTCCTGTGGTCAGTAATATTCTGGCCTCCCTCAAGGGGGGGCGCGTTTTTGCAAAGCTTGACCTAGCTCAAGCGTATCAACAGCTGCCTGTTGATGATGATGCTGCTATAGCTCAGACTATTGTGACCCACAAGGGAGCCTTTAAGGTAAAAAGGCTGCAGTTTGGAGTGAATGTCGCTCCTGGGATTTTCCAAAGCGTAGGTTTGCCCCTACTTTGATGATATCTTAATTGCAGGAGACTCCACACACATTCTAGCTGAAAGGCTAAGGGCTGTTCTGTTAAGATTCAGGAAATCAGGCCTCAAGCTCAAAAAACACAAATGCAAGATTGGGGTGCCTTCTACTGAATTTCTGGGGTTTAAAATTGATGCTGCTGGGATTCACCCTGCTGAATCCAAACTAACTTTCATTTTAGAAGCACCTAGGCCAAAGTCCAAGGCCGAACTTCAGGCCTTCCTGGGCCTCCTGAATTTCTACAATTCTTTTCTTCCACATAAAGCTAGTGTAGCTGAGCCTCTTCACAGGCTACTAGACAAGCAAGCAGTGTGGCGGTGATCACAGACGCATGAGGCCTGCTTTAACGAAGTCAAGGCCCTGCTCACTTCTAACAGTGTACTTGCACATTTCAACGAGTCCCTTCCTGTGTGCATCGCTTGTGATGCGTCCCCTTACGGGGTTGGAGCTGTCCTGAGCCACCTCAGGTCTGATGGAAACTCAGGTTCCTGTTGCATATTACTCCAGAACATTGTCTTCTGCTGAGTGCAACTACGCTCAGATAGACAGGGAGGCTCTGGCTGTTGTTGCTGGAATTAAAAAATTCCATGACTTTCTATATGGCAGGCACTTCACGGTCTTCACTGACCAAAAGCCTCTGCTGGGACTGTTTACCACACGTAAGCAGACTCCCCAAATCATTTCCCCTAGAATGCTTAGGTGGTCTATTTTTTTGTCTGCATATGATTTTTCTGTACTCCACAAGCCTGGGAAAGAAATGGGCCATGCTGATGGCCTCAGTAGATTGCCTCTGCCAGTAGTAGAAGCTGACCCTGCGCCAGCTGTCAACATTCTATCAATCCAAGCCTTGCCCGAGCTCCCTCTTAGTGCAAGGGATGTTGCTGCTGAAACAGGTACAGATCACACACTTTCACGTGTCCGTTCCTGGGTTTTGTCTGGTTGGCCTGAGCACTGCCCTAGTCCTGAGTTTCAGAGTTTCTGGTCCAAAAGGAACGAGCTGTCCCCTTCTCAGGGTTGTCTGCTTTGGGGAAACAGAGTTGTCATTCCCACCTCAATGTGGACTAGGGTCTTAGAATCCCTCCACGAGGGTCATCCTGGCATTGTTCGTATGAAGGCTCTTGCGCGCAGCCACTTGTGGTGGCCTGGTTTAGATAAAGATATTGAGGCTAGGATGCATGCATGCCACCTGTGCCAACAATCTCGCCCAGAGATGCCCCAAGCTCCCGTGCATAGATGGGAGGAAACACAGTCCCCATGGTCTAGGGTGCACATTGACTACACTGGACCCTTTCAGGGCCAGTTCTTCTTGGTCCTTGTTGACAGCCATTCGAAATGGCTTGAGGTTGTACCTGTCTCATCCACCACCACTGCCAAGACTATTCAGGTACTGAGGGGGATTTTTGCTGCACACGGGCTTCCAGATGTCATTGTGTCTGACAACGGCCCTCAATTCACTTCCTCCGAATTCCAAGCTTTCTTACAGGCTAACATGATTCGTCATGCCACTTCTGCACTCTTCCACCCGTCCACCAACGGTATGGCTGAACGTATGGTGCGCATCACGAAGGACGCATTGAAAAGACTCACCTACGGGGACTGGCATCACAGGTTGGCTGACTTTCTCCTTTCTTATCGCACCACACCGTCTACTTCTACAGGGAGAAGCCCAACTGAACTTCGTTGGGGGCGTCAAAGTACTACTAAACTTGACCGGTTGCATCCGGACAGACTGCCTTCATCTACCTCACATCCTAGGGCACCTAGACAACTACTTGTGGGTGCCCCGGTTTGGGCTCGCAATTACGGGCCTGGTCATACATGGGTCCCCGCTTCTATTTCCAGGGTCACAGGTCCTCTCTCCTACGAGGTAGCCCTGGACAACGGTCGTGTCCTGCGTCGGCACATCGACCAACTCCGCCCTAGGAGGGACCTTTCAGATGAGACTCCTGGGTCTTTTCCAGGGGGGGAGGGGGACCCTTTGGAGAAAAGGGAAGGGCACGAGCTGCTGCCCATCTCCACTGATGGAGCCACTGACGGCCCATTTCAAGCTTCCGCAAGTGCTCCGAAAAGGAATTCATGGAGCTCACCCAACTACCAGGCATCCACGCCTACTCCAGCCAGGGAGTCACCCCGGGGGCATACTCACTTTCCACACATATCACACAGCACTCCAGTCATGGAGGATACCCGGGGGCATCCCAACAAATCATTCCCCGCAAGAGAGCTGGCACACAATCCCCAAGGTTGGCCTGACCTTACCCCCAATCCTACAGGGGGTCAAACATACAGGGAGGTGGTCGAGGAACCAAGTCCCGACTACAACACCTCTAGCCCAAATCAGGGAGTAACTGAGTTTTGGGAAAGTACAGGAACCCACACAAGCCGGACACAGAACGGGGTTCAGGGAATGGTCAGCCTCCTGACAGGTCTTGGACGGACCTAGGAGGTTCAACAGAGACGCCCAGCAGTGGCTATCACTTCAAGGGGCCCGAGGGTCTACAGCTAGGCAGGTCAACCAGGTCACAAAATGACAGAAGCCCTGGCCTGACGAGCCCGGTGGGCGAGCAAGCAGGCCAGGCATCGGGGCAAAGTCCTTGGAAGGCACCAAGGCATGATAAGGAGAACAGGCTCACATCTCCCTCCAGTCAGGGAACTCCTGCTAGTAACCCAGAACTGAGAAGGTCACAGAGAGCAAGGAAGTCTCCTAAATACTTAGAGGATTACATAACATTGCTGGCTAAACAAAAGCCAGGTAACGATAGGAGCACTGAGAAGCAGAACACTGCACAAAATAAATGATTATATGTTGGTAGTAGTTTTAGCCCGGGGGAAAGGGGTGTTATGTCCCGAGCCTTGCAAACGGCTCGGGCGTTTGCAGGCAGTCCCGGGCAGGTGCAAAGCTGCCCGGGACCAGACAGGCTGTCACCAGCGCCGTGCGCATGCGCGGGTGCTGGCGCGGAAAAAGTATCGCATTTACCCGGGAAATGTCTATATAAGAAGTTGGGAGGTTTTGGGAGCTGCTGAAGCCATCTACTTGTAAGCTGAACGCAGAATAAAGAAAACTGAGAACTCCAACTGCTTCTCGTGTCTGCTTTCCGCCAAGGACTCAACAGATTACATTTCTCATTTTGATTTTTTTTTAAAAAAAACTATATTCGTCATTTAGTTGCTGGTAGTCCTTGAAAAAAACTGAAGTTATGTTTACATGTTCATATATAGATAAAGAAAAAAGGATATTCTTTCCTTTACAAAAAAATGCACACATTCTTTCCTGTACAAAAAAATTGCTTATGAGAAGACAGTAGCATATATCAAAAAATGTTTTATATAATCACAATCTTTACAAAAATATGTTTGAATTATTCTAGCCTTTTAATATCTAAAGTGATACTCTGTTCAAAAGAGTAAAAATTTTTACGTTTATGAAAATGTCTTCCTATTTTGTTGTTTTACTTATGGGTTATGGCAGCATTCTCAGTATATTTACCTTAATTTTCTTTCCTTTGCTATTTCTGGAAATGCTCCATTTTTCAACATGATCTAAACAAACAAAGTTAAACAAAACCAGCAGTAAAGTTTCTATTAGCCATAAAAGATCTATTGTGACCATCCAATTACAACTAAAATTTTAATAGGATATACAGTGGTATCTTGGTACCCATCATTAATTGGTTCTGACATAATGAGTACCAAAAACGATTGAGCACCAAACAATTTTTTCCCATAAGGACAGCTGACATCGACAAGTTCTAGCTTGTGCACTAAGTAAATAAATAAACTATGAGTACCAGGACGAAATTTTCGTCTCAAAATGTGTTGAGTACCAAAGTTAATGAAGCAATTGAGTACCAAGATACCACTATAGCAACTTTTTGAAAAACCATTCACTGCAAGGAAATGCTATAAAAGTATTGTGCTACTCTGAGAGAAAGCAAAGATTCTCAAGCTTCTTGTAATAATAAAATTGGAATTCGTAATATGAGTTTTCCAATTTTATTACAACTATTAATTCATTGGATATAACATCCAGAAATAACAGAAATACTAGAAACAGAGATACAGGTAGTCCTTGACTTATGTCCATAACTGAGCCTGAAATTACAATTGTTCAGTCATTATAAGTCAAGGTATCCATTATGAATGGTTAATATCGAATGCCGAAACATCCTTTATTGTTATTTCTTATTTTTATCCTTAAAATATATACAGCAAACATTTCTGGTTTTAACGTTGTATTGGTGACAGATCATTACTTCTCACTCCTAGATTGTACTTACTATAAATTAAATAACTGCAATAGAATTTTCATTTGCTGTGTACCAACTACTATTCCTCATTTTTTTTTTTGTTCCTCTATGTCAGGGGTGTCAAACTTGCAATGTCATGTGACATGTTGCAATATATCGTGACTTTTTTTCCATTGCTGGCAATGAAGTGGGCGCGGTTTCAGCATGATGAAACCGGCCCGCGGGCTGGCAGTTTGGCACCCCTGCTCTATGTCTTACAAATGCTGTAACTGAGATGATTACTGCATTGCATTGGAAATAAAACTAGAAAAAGTTGGCTTGCTACCTTGCTGGTCCCAAACATTGTTTTCAAATGCCAATAAATTTTGGGCAAGCGACCATAAAAGATGCTACAGATTTGTGATTCTGTACATCTAAAAAACTAGTAGCTTCTAACAGAAGCATGACACACATCCACATATCTGTGTGTTATGAGTACCAGACTTTGATAGCGAATATCCAGAATTCTATTCTGTAAATAAGCAGGACCTTCCATATTCATATCTCATTATCATCCCATTGATTGCAGCACATGATTCTAATTTTGCCTTCAAATATTCCTAGAAGTTCATATACTGTTGCCGCACATACATATATAGGTTTGAATCATTTCCCTCAATAAATAAATACGTTTTTGACTCAACTGTTTAATTGGCATTTCTTTAGTTTTAACACCTTTGTGGAGAACAGATCATGGTTCAGATCATATTTACACAGAAATATTGAAAATTCAAAAGGATTCCCAAGCTCCAATATTACTCTATTGTAACAACATAATTTGATTAAGCTAATTATAAAATTAATACAGATACTTGTAGCAGTAATTCCAAAAATATAAAGAAGCATTTATTTTCACAACAAAATATAATTAATAAGATGTTGAAATATATTTTAAAGGATTTACTCTTCATCACTACAAATCTGAACATAATTATTGGTAATGGGGTCCTTGGTGGTCTCTGAGCTTGATTGTTTTCTTGCAAATATTTCATTATCAAATTCTGTAACATCATTAGTGCCAGTATGGAATGGAGTTTACTCTCATTTTATATTTTAGTGAGTTGCCCTACCAGGGTTGGTGGGAATGATCCTGGTGGTTCCTTGACTGGACTGTTGTTTACTGTTAGCTTGTTTATTCCTTGATTGGGGAATATTTGCTTCTTGATTGTTGGCCTAACGTTAATCTTGGTGTTAATTTCTGCTTCTGGTTTATTTAGGATGTTTTGGAGGGCTTTAGTTTGTTTATATGCTAGGCTGTATGCCATCTGGTGGGAAGGGGGCTGTAGGCATATGTGTTTGGATATAGGTCCCCGACCCTTAAGAACAGAATACGTATGCCATATGTTTTTAATAGTCTGAGGTGGATTCTGAGAGGTTTTTGATGTATGGCAGTATTATCCTTTTCCCAACTTGTCTTGGTTGTGTTATATTTGGTTGATTGGTCAGGGACTTTTTGATGAAGTTGGGTCGATATCCATTTTGTTGGAAGATGTTGTACAAATTCTCTGTTTCTTTTTTCTTATGCTCAAGATTGCTGAAGTTTTTGGACTAGACCAGGCATGTCAAACTCGCGATGTCACGTGACGTCGTGTGACGTATTGGAACTTTTTCGCCATTGCCGGTGGGCACAGCTCCAGTATGATGAAACCGGCCCATGGGCTGGCAGTTTGACACCCCTGGACTAGACCAAGCCAAGTCCAAAAATGCTAGAGAATTCTTGGAAGCCTGACATAATGGCAGAATGGCACTTCTCAATGGAAAAATTTCCTTTCCTCCTGTGCCCCTGGAAATCTCTTCCCCAGATGAAACTCCTTTAAAACAAAGTTAAAGTACATGGGGAACCCAGTAGAAGTAAATGACAAAGAAGAGAATTTTATTTCAGTAATGCTGAATGTAGGTCAGTGAATAGGAGGTAGATAATACACTTCTCTCTTAATTTGATCATATCTGTAAGGATGGTATAGACCTACAAAGGACTCTGTTATTCCTTTCTATTTTTTTACACATATGATAATGGCAGTTTTTCTTAAATGAGAAAAATCAAACATGTTCTCTCAAATAGTTTAAGTTTTCGAAACATTTGTTGTTCACATCTGTCTCTAATTTTACTAAAATAAAATTAAAGTGAACCTAAAATATACAAGTTTATATATTATCAATGATTGATTTAACAGATCTATTCTTTATTTAAAATAAATACAATGCAGAAATAGATTCATATAATACAAAATACACTACAGTTGAGTTTATGATAATGTAAACATATTGCAAATTACAATATGTTTATCAGCAAAGTTCTTTTGAGAAAGTCCTATAAAACTGCAGTTACCTATTTTTGTGGCTTTGTTCTGTAATGTATACATTGTGACTGTATTCTACTTGTTATATTTCTAGTGGTGTCATTTTGTCTTTTTGCGGTTGTATAAAAGTAAAAGATTGACTAAGGACCCTCAGTTGTTGTATTTCATCTATGAGACATTCCCCGAGCCATTGAGGATGAAAGCACTGCAAATGTTTTTGTTAAAAAAGGTGAGAAAGGAAAACAAAAGCATTTTCAAATTTGACAGCTTTCTTCTGAGTATTTTTGTTTTAATTTATAATTTCATCTTGACACACAGGTTTCTGTTTCAATTATTAAAGTATAAACCCAAATAGTGAATGTGCTACTCAACAGGTTTAGATACTATGCCCAATGATTTACAGCTGCCTTTCCTGTAGCAATTTACAATATAAAATTAAAACAATTATTGGTCTAGTAAACAATTGAACAAGTATTAATCTCATGGAACTTTGAAAAACAACGTAGTACTTTTCACATTTTACTGACAGATTAGTTTAAAAATATTGGAGAGAAGAGAACAATATTTTTGAAAGGTAATGTTCAATTTTATAAGTCAGCAGTCCTTAACATTTCTGATTGTTGTTTTATTTTTTATCTTGCAAACTATATTGGGACAGCAAGTTTCCTCCCACCCCCCAAAAAATCTGTTTAAATTAACAGTAAGAAAGAAGGTAAGATTGCTGGACTGCACTTAGGAAGACAAAAAGTACAAGAGAATTTCAAACTGCAAAAAGATTTTTTTTCTGTGATATCAGAGTGAAGAAAATTGGCTATTTTCACCTAATTTCTATGAACATTTGCATGTCTGTGTATCCATGTGTGTAGTTAACAGAATAACAGAGTTGGAAAGGACCTTGGAGGTCTTCTAGTCCAATCCCCTACTCAGGCTGGAAACCCTATACCATTTCAGACAAGTCATTGTCCAATCTCTTCTTAAAAACCTCCATTGTTGGAGCGCCCACAACTTGCAAGTCTTCCATTGATTAATTGTTCCAACTGTCAGGAAATTTCTCCTTATTTCTAGGTTGCTTCTCTCCTTAGTTCCCATTCATTGCTTCTAGTCCTGCTCTCAAGTACTTTGAAGAATAAGTTGACCCCCTCTTCTTTGTGGTAGCCCCTTAGATATTGGAACTCTGCTATCATGTCACCCCTAAGCCTTCTTTTCATTAAATTAGACATACCCAATTCCTGCAACCATTCTTCATATGTTTTAGCCTCCAGTCCCTTAATCATGTTTCTTCTCTGTACAGTTTCTAGAGTCTCAACATCTTTTGTACATCGTAGCGACCAAAACTGTATGTCAACATTCACTTCTTTTGCTGGCTTCTTGCTTAATGTTTGTTCTCATCTAACAAATGACTGATTTATCTAACAGTATAGATTTGTAGTTCAATGACAATCTGATTACATAACAGTAACAGATTAATTTTAACAGATCTTACCAGCTACAGAAAGTAAACTTCTCCAATTTGAGTTCTCCCAGATAACCTAGATTATCACACTCTTAATCTTCAAGCAGCATATCCAATAGGTTTACAGATCATTATGATCAGACTGATTAATTATGTGCTGGATCTCATTTTATCATCAATGTCAGTGAAGAATTTTGAGAGGAAATAATAGTTAATTTGCAATTAAATTATAAGCAAGTAATTTTTCATGAATCATCTTATAGTAAATGAATGAAGTATCAATAAACTTCAGTGACTATTAATTTAAAACTACATATTCATTTCCCATATAACTCACTGTGATATTTAACCTTACAATACCAGAATCATCATGAAAGACTGTTTTTTTTTTAACTAAATGGAAATTTGGAAGCTGTTTCCTACATTTAATAACACATCTCTGTATATAGCTGATAGATTTATAATAAATACTAAGAATCTTTTTTAAACAACTGTCTCCTATCTGTAACGGAGTGGCCCCCAACCTTTTGGGCACCAGGGATTGGTTCCATGGAGAGAGATTTTTCTGTGGACTGGAGGGCATGTGGTTTCAGGTGCTGCTGGCATCCCGCAGAAGGGGCTTTGCTTGTTTGCACAGTCCAGTTTCTGGCATGCTGTGGACTAGTGCCAGTCCACGGACTGGGGATTGGAATCCCCTGCTGTAACGGATGAGTGGATGACTTTGGGGAATGAAGGGAAGAGATGCTGCCTTAAGAAACAATTAGATAAGAGAGGCAGGAGCCTCCAAAGACTTAGCATTAGATAAGAAATTTAGGAAGGATTCACCCTAATGGGTCAAGCAGTTAATAGGGGTGTCACGTCTTGTACTTTTAGACTTGCAAGATTCTGTTAATATAGCCTACGAATAAAGTAGAATTAGTTCATCCAGTCATGTTTCCTGTCTGGTTTATATTGGAAGGCTGACACTATCAAATACTATTGATAATGACAATGAACTAACAATTTTTAATACAATTCAGCAGCAGGAAACAACGATGGGACCCAAAACGTCTTGTCTGGCAGTCTACAAAATTTCACATAATTTGTGCTGCTCTGGAGTATATTTTTGAGGAAAATTAAATAATCTAAAGCAAATTAAGGATGGTTATGCATTCCATGTTTTAATATTGTAACAAAACATTTTCTTCTACATGCAAATTTAAGTAACTAAGGACCAAAAAGACTATCAGCCTATGAATGGAAAAAAATTCTTCTTTGTTCAATATTCAATATTTCAATATATTTCAAGATCTTCTAAAGATATTGGTTACTTTATTTCATTTATTTATTCATTATTCATTCAGTAATCTCAATATTCACTTGGAAGTCTTTTAGTTTCACCAATATTTTTTAATAATTTTAAAATAATTTTAGTAACTTATGCAATACAACTTGTCTCAACTTAAGGCAAGTTAGATAGAATATTGAAAAGAAGTTTTTTTTTCCATTCAAAAGAATTGTGGCAAATATTCATTAAGTCATTAGTGATTTGATTTAAATATCTATTAAGTCCAGAATTCCCTTAATAACTTTGAAAGCTAAAAACAGGATATGAAGACTAGAACTCCTGCTTAAGTGTCTCCAAACCACAAATTTAATCCTTTTAAATTTTAAAGTTCTAATTTATATAATTTATACTTTTTGAAAGACAAACACGGCCATATTTCCAACTATGTAACTAGACACAAGTTCCTAGGCTGATAGTATTCATACATAACTTTTAAATTTTTTAATCAAAGACAGGGAGCCACAAAGATGATTTTGGAGATGACTGGAAAAACTATGTCATGACAATTAGAAAAACATATTTTAAATCTAGGAAACAAGAAAAAGAAACTAAAATTGACTCTATCTTTGTTCCCTGAAATATAAAATATAAAAAGAAAAAATACAATCAAGCTTTTAAAATTCTGTTACTTTCATCTATATTAATAAAATAAATTCTTGTGGAGTCTGTATCTAGACTCATACTAGCTCAAAAGGCTAACTGAATCAATTGGATTGATTATGATCATTTGATAGTTCCTACTATTTATTGAATCAAATAGCTAGATCATCCAAATCAATTGAAATCTTCATATCAAATAGATAGCATCAATATTACTTACTATGTACATCTATTCAAACCAGTAATTTACTTGAGCTTAATAGCTGCAGAATTTAAAATGTTTAACATCTTTAATATCTGTAAACATATATGGGCTATTGTAAATCATACTTACAAACTGATAGAGATCATTATGTAAGTCCTTGGGAAAAAAAGAAAATTAAATCAACAGTATGAGTACTATTACTTTCTCATTACCAAAGACAATCTACCCCACTTCATCACCCTCCAGATGTGATGCGATTGTAACCTGCATAATTCCTAACCCCACATGGGCTTTCACTGAGAATTCGGGGAACTGCTATCCCAACACATCTGGTGGGTATTAAGAAGATGAAACATAGGCATATTCTGCTGAGACGTTCCTTATCTGCATCTGACTAATGTGGCTGAGATGTAATAGGGGAATGAGGGAAAGTTTACTAGATCAACTTTCAACATTCCCAGGGTAGCCGAATATGAAGTTACTATATATGGAATTAAATTATTTTGTTCTTTATAACCATAGTTTAAGAAATCCCAATTTTATGAGTTTGGAAAAGAGAAGTGAGTTTGGTGGAAAGAGAAAATGGGAAACACAGAAGTGAGTAAAAGCCTAAAGCTAGATTATATTGTAGGAATAATTCTTCCTGATGTTTGAATTATCCATAAAGAAGCAAGGAAGTACTAAAACCACAGAAGATTATGAGCATAATGTATAGAATGATATGGCTGCTGTTCCATCTCTGCCATCTATTTTAATTAGGGAACCTATACAATTTTTTAAAATGACCCTAGCATGTGAAATAATTTTAACACTAATAGATCTAATAAAATGATCACTTCTATTTCATGGATTGGAATTTTTTTTAAAAAAAAACAGAAAATTTCATATAATATATTACTTTTTTGCAAACTCTTTTCCAAAAGAATGAAAAAGCATATCTGACTTACTTACAATTTATCATAACACTATCAATTTACAACCATGGCACTAAAATGGAAAGAGTAACCATAATAATAACAAATTTTGCTCACAAAACCTTAACCCTAACCATGTGAATATTGTAAATTAAAATATGTAAAATACTTACAATCCAGCTATAACAAGGTAACTTAATTACAGATTTATTTTAAGAAAAGACCAGTGACTATATTGTTCCTCAAGGGACCTTATCTCACTAGACATCTGGAAAGCTCACTGATTAATTAATAGATTCATTAATTAGACAGATGTACTGTTAGAAAAGAATTTAATTATTTGAATTAATACCCGTTTTAATTAATGCTAAAGAAAGTCATCAACCTTATAGCTGAGAAAATGCTGACTTTCTAAATGCCCATCTGTGTAATTAACATCATTATTTGGAAACATACTATAAGCTGACTCGTAGCACTCTATGTGAAAGGGGAATGCTGTTGTAAACTGCTTTTAAAAGTGGTCATGGCCTTTGTCTCTTAAACGTACAAAGACAACTCCATGACAACTATGCAGTCTTTCTACTTTATGCTTAATGATTTCACAGAGCTGCAGAAAAATAAAAATTGGGAAAGAAGAAATTAGCAATTAAGATACATAAGTTATATTTCAACCTCATATATATATATATATGTATATATGTAAAAATTTACTAAACTCATCTGCATCTGCATCCATTTGTAAGCTCTGTCAATTATACATAATTCCCCCTTAGGAGATACCCTTTGTGGGAAGCTTTTAAATGCCTTAAATCTTTCTGGTAACTTGTTAGTTTAGTTGGCCACCCTTCTACACCCAGCTTAATACAAAATCCCAGACAGCCAAACATGGAAGTAGATCAGCCTAAATAGTTGGGCCAGGAGACCCACCAGCATCAAGATATCTCGCAGTCGCAGTACTACAAAATCCAGCTTTTGGTGTGACAGGCAGCAGACCACATCAGCATTGGTTGCTGCATATAATCATAAATGTTCATCATCAATATGTGAGGATGATATTTAGTGAAAGTTTGGTATTAGAGAAGATTCCTAAAAGAAATTTGTGAACAATAATAAATTTCAAAAGCACAACCATGTAAATAATTATGGACCATCCATAATAGGAAGGACCATTTTGTGAATAGTTACTTCTAGTAGGAAAGATGACCCCTAAAATTGTTGCATCTGAGCTTGAGAGCAAAAATGTAGCTTTCCAAACTATCTCAGACCAACAACAGATGAAAATTTTTGTAGCATCCATCAGCATTTAGCATTCTTCATTAAACCTAAGGCAATAGGGAGATAATAATTCAGTTCTCCAGTTTCAAGCTAATGAACCTTGAATTTCATACTTACTCAGTATGACATTTCTTTTTCTTTTTTACAAAACCTGCATTCCACAACATTGGTTCTACATACAGCAGAGTGCTGATGCAGTCCATTTTAGCTTGAGCAAGAATTGGTATTTCTGGTCAATCTGCACAGGCTACAGAGGTACAATTCCTTATTCATCTGAAATCATCAGTTTGAATTTACAATGTACTTATGTGGATGGCATTCATTGCTATAGCTTTAATTTGTGTGACATATAGTGACACAATTTTCACTAATTAATGCCCTTCTCTGAAGTTCTGCCACTGTCATATTTGGTTCAGACAAGAGTCTTTAGATAAGTGCTTCATCACAAACACATAGCAAGGCAATCTCACAGCATTTCTGCTAAAAAATTCTCAGAATAGCAATACTAAGTTAAATTATGGAGTTCTGTGGTTAAAAAAAATGCAAATAATGCTTCACCAGGATGTAGAATTCACTTAAAAACTGAAATCTCTGTACATTGATTGATAATGCAGACCAGAAATAATTCTTCAATAATTTCAAATTTGGTAAAGCAGGAGCCGAGAATATTTTTACTGTAGCAAAGGTTTGAGCCCCAAAGAAAGTAATAAGTAATAATAAGAAAGTAATAATCCACTAGAATTTGCTGATATATTGGAGATTAACAATCTAATTTATTCTTTTTCTGATGTACAGATAGAGGAATATCAAACACTTCCATGAAAACTGGATCCAAGATTATATCATGGCATGGCTCACGTTACAATAAGTTAGATGGTAATTCCCTTGTTTGTGGTTTATTGTTCTATGTCAGGGGTGTCAAACTGCTGGCCCATGGGGACGTGACGTGACGTTGTCAATTGGACACCCCTGTTCTATGTGAACATAACTACTGTAGTCTGTAAGGTCTGCTTAGAGATTAGTATATTTTGAAAGCACAGCTGATTTTGATTCGTTCAGTAAACAGCTGTTAAAAATAGATGATACATCCAATCTATTTTTATCCAGAAGAACTAAATATACACACAAGCCTGTCTGGATCCCAAACCATACTTTAACAATCTATGAAATATTGGTATCTGTAACTTGTCTATATTGGACTGGGCATAAGATGCACATTTGTTTCCCGAATCATGTAAAGGCAAGAATCAATAATCATCACTAATATTATCAGAAGGATCAACATAACTGAATATGGCAAAGGAGCATACAATTAAAAACTAATTTCAGGTTGTTTCTGTTCTATGGGTTTTCAGTAAACTCAATGTATCGAAATAATGCATTGTAGCAATTATGCCAAACAGAATAACAAAAATAAAGGTTGGAATCCAAGTATTATTCTGGGTAGTATGTCCATGTAATGGGTTTTCTCCGAAAGTTTTTTTTCCTGTACTTTCTTTGAATGGGAACATATTATAACATTTTATTTTCAAAAGCAATTTGCTATGTAACATGACAGCTGTTATTAAAAGAAATTTAATCAAAAACTTTTTTGACTTGTACAAGTCATTGTTTAGTTATATAGATTTTAGTTAAAACTGAAAAAAAATTAGCTGGACTGGAATTTTTATTTCATTTTACCAAGTACAAGTACAGTATATCAAATATGAACAGCCAGTGGTTAGGGAATCCTGAATTATCAATGATAGCATTCTAGCAAAGATACAGCATATACTCAAGCTTGATAAAACTGGGTGTAAGCTTTTAATAGTGCCTGTCCTCTTACTAGGATAAAGGCATATTCAAAGATAAAAAGTAAATTAATGCTTAATTATAACATATTCAACAAGCGAAGCAACCCAAGAAAAATTAACATTTAAATCGAATATGCAATTCCACATAGAACTGTGCTACAGATGTGCCACTGTAAATTATGCCAGTGATTATTTTATTTTGAAATGATTTTATAATATGTCTATATATAGAGCATATAGTTATTTTATTTTCATATGCAAATACCCAAGACTGCAATACTATCTCTGATCTCTTGGATCACAGGACAACACTTCAGGGTTGAAGGATAATCCAAACTCTTAATTTCAAGGTCAGAGAGCAATGTTCAAAACTTCCTTCTCTCACCTTGCAAGGGGTTGCTGTCAATATCAGAAATTTCTAGGAGAAAAGATATGGCAGAAAACTGGCAGGAGAGGCTGTTTAGCTAATAAACCAACTTCCTTCTAGCTTTCTGTGACACACTTCAGTTGGGGAAAAATGAGACAAGCCCTCGTGCTAACCAAAATTATTTCTATTCCAGTTCTTGCAGAAAGAGGGACAATATTTTTAAAAAGTGTCTGGAAGAGATACAGGTAGTCCTCAATTAGGGACTATAATCGGGACCAGCTACTTGGTTGTTAAATGAAGCGGTTCCTAAGTGAAACTGCAATTGTGCTTATCAACTTGCTTCAGTTTTCCTTTGCTTTATAGCCCTTCAAACAGATTTTTTTTTATTTTTCCTAATTCCAGAATTTTCCCTTATAAAGCTAATGCTAATCTGGAGAAGAACTCTCTTTTAAACGAACACAACACATCTAGGAAAATTATTTTCACATTATACTTGATTGTTTACATATATTTACATTTCTGACATTCTATAAGCAAATTACATTGAATCAGTTCACTCCCAGATGAGTAGGTTATATTATTTTATTTTATTTATTTGTATCCTTGCCTTCATAAGTTTTACAAATAACTCAAGGTAGCAAATATATTTAATACTCCTTACTCCTCCTATTTTCCCCACAACAACAGCCCTGTGAAGTAGGTTGGGCTATGAGAAAGTGACTGCCCAAAATCACCCAGTTGGCTTTCATGACTAAGGTGAGACTGGAATTCAGGATCTAAATTTTTAAGAAGAGACTGTAGAACCATTAGTCTGAAATGATATAGGGTTTCCTGCCTGAGCAGGGGGTTGGACTAGAAGACCTCCAAGGTCCCTTCCAATTCTATTATTATTATTATTATTATTAATAATAATATCCCACAATATATGTAAAAATTAAATTCGGCCTCTACCCTATCTAATCTGTTGGTTTATTATCTCCTGGTTTCTAGCCTAGGGATTTAATCACTATGTACATGCTATCATTGTGATCCTTATGATAAATAGTTACACTGAAGCTCAGATAAAGAACACTATTCTGACCTAATAAACAAATAAAAACAAAAACAAAAAATGATTTGAATGAGCTAAGTGGAAAAGATCATAGAACTATTGTTAAAATATTTCAGTATTACTATTCATATTGTTTGCTCTATGGCAAAGGTGGTAACAATATTAGTAATCAATACAAATTTCAAATAGAAATAAAGCATTTTGCAAAGAATGAAAAGTGTGGTGGACATAGCAAGGCAAATTCCTATTGGGAAAATGCAAAACATTGAACGAAGTCAGTACCATTATATTAGCAGCAGTGCACTAATAGAACCACACATAATATAGTAACATATACTGTAAGTTAACAAGGAAAATAACTCTATAATGACAAGGAAGAGTGTTTTTTTTCCTACAATATACTGTAGAATATTTGATCACACCACCCATATATAAACAAAATAAATGAAACGCCATCATATGAAAAATGATCTTGGGTGACTTTGCCAATATTCTGGAATTGAAAATTTCAGAACTGGTTAAAGAAAACCGATGCAAGGATTATTTCAAAAATACCTTTCCTATATCTCATTATTGTGCTGGTAAGTGAAGACAAGCACATACTTAGAGACTTGTGAGTGTAGTCAATAAATGCATTTCATCACTGTTCTTGCAATAACAAATATCCCTGTAGAAATAAGTTTGACAAGCATAAAAAGAATTAAGTGAAAATGGGATGATTTATTGCCTGTAGTAGATTGACCACTGAATGAAACTCAGAAACTCAGGCCAGCTGGGTAAACTGGTAAAGAATAAATCAATGAAACAGCTCTTTTAAAAACAGATTCCCTTAAGTCCTAACTTCAAATGCTTGACTTTCAGTTATACTCATATCATAATATTAATCATGTTGATTGCATCTGAGCTGGATACCCAAATGGAGATCTCATGTACAAGGTCCTGTACAGAAACAAAGTAATAAATAGTTCTTTCAGAAGTAATTTATTAAGACGCATAAATAAAATATGTATGGAAAAGAAAAGAGCTACAAAATGCAAGCAGCCGAATAGAAGGATGATTGCCTGATAGGCACATATTTCGAAAATCTCTCTTAATCCCAGAAATCTGTTATGAAACCGACATTATTTGGGAAATCAAACTGTGTTTAATTTATAGATTTTAGCTGAAATGGACATGTAATAGCATTTTTATTCTTATTCACAGTTTTTTAAAAAAATATTTAAGTAAATTCAATTAAAGCCTGTGCAACATAACAGAGAAAGAGAGGAAAAAACCGAACGAAAAGTAGAGTACGGATAGTCCTCGGTTTATGTCAGTAATTGAGCCTGGAATTATAGTTATAAGTCATGCTGATTGTTAAGTGGATAACCATGTGACCTTGCCTTTTTGTGGTGGTCATTAAATGAACACCACAGTCATTAAGTAACTACTGCATTCGTTAAGGAATTCAATTGTCCAAAATGGATGGCTTTTGGCCAGAAACTGGAAGTAAATGCTGGTTTTTGGCCAAAATCATTGTAAAATCAAGGTCATATGGCTGCAGGACACTGCGTAAAGGAGCCCTTGTGGCACAGTGGTTAAAGTGCAATACTGTATTGCAGGCAAACTCTGCCCACAGCCTGGAATTTGATCTTGACAGGGTTCAAGATTGACTCAGCCTTCCATCCTTTCAAAGTCAATAAAATGAAGGTCCAGGTTGTTGGGGGCAATATGCAAATAATGCTTAAATTGTAAACCATCCAGAGACTGTTGTAAAAAAAACTATCAGCCGGTATATAAGCTTAAATGCTATTGCTAAATGCAGACCAGTTGCTGAGCATCCAAAATGCGATTAGTGATCATGGGGGAGTGGCCATCGGAATCCAGATCATAAGTAATGCACTTTGAGAAATCACTAAGTGACCAGGTCTAAGTCAAGAATTACCTGTATCTCATACAGGGAAATTTAAGAGGCAAGAATCCTTTCTACAGTATATAACCTTGGGTTTATAATATACAATGAATAAAAGACTTAAGCATATGCTAGCTAATATCCCAGGCCTTTTTTGGGAAACTCTGCTGGAAGACTTTCAGATTTTCTTAATTTTTGCAAAGAAGAATCTTACAAAACTATAGCCCAATTGTTTAGGACCCAACATACAGGAGACAAAGGGTATGGCCCTCCCTATCAGTTTTCACATTTCAACCTAACAATGGGGGATGAGAAGAGAAGGAGAAAAGAACAGAGATACTGAAAATAATGTGATTCTATTTTGTAACTTCTATTTCCCAGGTGTATGGCCAAAGCAAACTATAGGATAAGTCACCTCATCAGGTTCATATAACATATGGACCATGACCAAGCTGAAAACAGCTATGGGTAAAAACAATTAGCTCTGTAGTAATCAGTCTAATGCAGTGCTGGCGAACCTATGGCACCCGTGCCAGAGGCAGCACTTGGAGCCCTCTCTGTGGGCACACATGCCGTCGCCCCAGCCTTGCCTCCTCTGGTGACCCCCTCCTCACCAGCAGCCCCCCTGGAGGAGAGTTTCCCCCGAGCGTGGCCCACGCGGAGCAGCACAGCCAAGGACATGGCAGCCAGGCAGCGTAGACAAGACTCTGCCCTCACACCTCATCATTCACGGTTGATGCTGCAGGGCGCAGGCAGAAGGCATGCCTGCAATGGTGCTGCTGGGCTGCCTGGGCGATCTGAGGCAGGCCCTGGAGGCGGTGAGTGACCCTGCAGGCAGGCGGGATGGGGACGAGGCAGAGGGTGGAGCAGGGCGGGGCCAGTTTTTGGGTACTTGGTCTCTAAAAGGTTCACCATCACTGGTCTAATGTATGATCCAATTAGAATGTCACACAAATTCAACCACGCTATGACTTAAATGTGCAAATTGAGACTCATATTTTTCAGATATTATAAACCTTTAAGCCACATGTACTTCCCACTCTGGGAGCAACCAAGGAATTAGAGCTGGACTGAACAGGAAGACATCTTTCCTTCTAACACAAATTCTACCAGAAAGTTATATAAGTACCATGTACTCTCTATTCAAGAGAGTCTATTCTATTGGCTTTCAAAAGCCAATAGAATAAAAGGGAGTAGCACAGCTAAGGAAAAGGGGAAAAAATGGCAGACTGCGTTGTTTTGCGACCTCCGTGAAATGGTCGTTCGACCCCAAATGGGGTCCCGACCCACAGGTTGAGAACCATTGGCTTAGATCGTCACTAGATTCATTGCCTAAGGGAAAACCATGTTTTCAAGGTAATTGAGCATTGTCCAGACTAGCAACTGCCCTGAACTGAAAAGCCTTCATTCTCTTTGTTCTGCTTGATCTTCTGTTCTGGTAGGATGAATTGATCTGTTTGACCCACAGAACACAAATGGCTGAGTTAGCAAGGACATCTCTTGTGGATAGGTGTCATATGCTGTGGTCTGATTTTTCTCTCTTTGGGAAGTTTTACACGTGTCTTCGACATTTTTATTTACTAAACCTCTTCCTCCCTCTCCAACAGTTGATTGGTCACTAGGGATCAAAACCAAAAAGCTGAAGGGGTTTCAAAGAGAGGTTATATAAGTACCATGTTCAACCATTTATTTTCACCCATTTAGCAGCCACAGAAACAGCTGGAAAGAAAAGTGTTATTTTTCGCCTCTCTTCCTCCTACAGGCCTTTTTGAAAGAGGCCACGTAGCTGCTGTAAAAATGCAAAAAGTGCAACTGAAAAAAAAACCTCTCAGACTGCAGGCAAGTAGTTATTGCAAATCAAGATAGACAAAGGATTGGAGGGGAAGACCAAATGTCTCTTTCACTCTACATTTTAGATCTCCACTGTCCAATTTACCTCTGTGGCCCAATTTAGCCTATGGTTACTCAGAAATAAGTTCTGTCACACTGGATGGAGCTTTGATTTAAATTCAGTGGTATAGGATTCACAGATCTACAGTTTTAGATTATCACTTTCAGAAGAACTGGGAGCCATTCGAGGCTCTTAATTCTTCAGCCCCCTGGCTTCTCCATCTCTAGACTCAAAAGAGGAAAAGAGTGAAACAGAAATCAAACAGAATTGAAAAAGATGCTTGTCTTCCTTTCTTCTTACATTCTGGTTGCCTTTATAAAAACCTCACACATCATAATGCAAATTAAACAAACTACTTTTAATATTGAGCAGAACAATATGCTTCTGCTTAGAATCAGTGGTTCTCAACCTTTTTAATGCTGCGACCCCCCCAACCGGTCGTAAGTCGAGGACTACTCAACCGGTCGTAAGTCGAGGACTACTCAACTGGTGCAGCACTGTTTTCAGATTGGGACTTTTGGCGGGCTCAGCAGGGCAGAGACAGCCTGGACAATTCGTATTGGCTTTTGAAAGCCAATAGAACTAGACTCTATTCAAGAGAGTCTATCCTATTGGCTTTCAAAAGCCAATAGAATAAAAGGGAGTAGCACAACTAAGGAAAAGGGGGGGAAATGGCGGACTGCGTTGTTTGGCAACCCCCCGTGAAATGGTCGTTCGACCCCAAATGGGGTCCCGACCCACAGGTTGAGAACCATTGGCTTAGATCGTCACTAGATTCATTGCCTAAGGGAAAGCCATGTTTTCAAGGTAATTGGGCATTGTCCAGACTAGCAACTGCCCTGAACTGAGAAGCCTTCATTCTCTTTGTTCTGCTTGATCTTCTGTTCTGGTAGGATGAATTGATCTGTTTGACCCACAGGACAGAAATGGCTGAGTTAGCAAGGACATCTCTTGTGGGTAGGTGTCATATGCTGTGGTCTCATTTTTCTCTCTTTGGGAAGTTTTACACGTGTCTTCGACATTTTTATTTACTAAACCTCTTCCTCCCTCTCCAACAGTTGATTGGTCACTAGGGATCAAAACCAAAAAGCTGAAGGGGTTTCAAAGAGAGGTTTCTTGTAGAACCAACCGAGGAAGCCGAAGGATGGCAAAGAGCAATAGGAAAAGCTGACACCCTGCATCCAGCTTCCATCCTTGCCAGTGCCCAAAGAGGAGTGGCAACATGCCAGCTAGCTGCTGTGAAGCAACAGTTGGAGAGGCAGCTGCTGCATTTGCCAGCACCTCGTGGAGACAAAAAAGTAAGAAAATGAGGGTATGTATTGTTGTGATAAACCATGGTTGAAAATCTGCAGAATGTATGGGACCCAAATAAAGGAAAAGGAAGGAAAGGAATGGAAAATGCTAATGGAATAATTGGAGAAGATAAAGTTCTGCTAAAGTTGAGTGAATGCTTGGCAGAGCGAATGAGCATGCCTGCTCTGTAAATCCAGGCAAGTCTAGATCTAGGAATAAGATATATCCTCTCACCAAAAGCAACCTCCGAACATGTTCAGGCCCCTTTCAGGAGGGGATATTGCACTGTTCAATGTCCTGGTTCTAATAAAGGAAAATAGGATTTTGTTACCAACAATTATTTAAAATTGGAATGATTCTACACAAAAAAAATTCAGTCATATTTCCTAAGTTGGTTTGAGTGTCCTGGAAAGTGGCATAAAATATTTACATTAAGCCAGTGGTTCTCAACCTGTGGGTCGGGACCCCATTTGGGGTCGAACGACCATTTCACGGGGGTCGCCAAACTACGCAGTCTGTCATTTTTTCCCCTTTTCCTTAGCTGTGCTACTCCCTTTTATTCTATTGGCTTTTGAAAGCCAATAGAATAGATTCTCTTGAATAGAGTCTAATTCTATTGGCTTTCAAAAGTCAATAGGAATTGTCCAGGCTGCCTCTGCCCTGCTGAACCTGCAAAAAGTCCCATTCTGCAAACGGTGCTGCACCAGTTGAGTAGTCCTCGACTTACGACCGGTTGAGTAGTCCTCGACTTACGACCGGTTGGGGGTCGCAGCATTAAAAAGGTTGAGAACCACTGCATTAAGCAATATATTTATATGTAAAAAACAAATTGTTCTAGGACAAAATGTCATGAATAATAATTTTAAAAGGTTGATAACGATAATCAGCACTAATGATTTTGATAACAATCACCAACATGATCTTATGCCAAACTCTCAGCAGCTTCTAATCAATTATGACTTCCAGAATTCCAGCTGCATATTAAATGAGAAGACAGAAAATGCTGCCAATATTGGTTAATCTCAAGAAGCTAAATAGGATCTGACCTAATAGTATTCTGATTAGTACTACTGATGCAGGCTAGACTGGAAGATAGAAAAACAGGCATAGCAAGGCTTCTGGAATTCTTTCTAACCCATTTACAAGAGAGGTGTCTGTATTGCCTTCTGTGCAACTAACCAATTCATTGGATGTTTCTTCTTTTGTCTGTTCTCGCTGTGTCTATTTATTGAGAAACACAGTTGAGTTATGTGGCCATGGGGGTTACGTGACCAGGAGAAAGATGTTTAACATTCCAAACTACCACCTAACTCAATTATCCACATGGATGTGGTAGGAAAATTTCTTGGGGAATTGTTACTCCACAGCCCCCTGAATTTGATCTTTTACTGGCCTCTCCTTCCATACCAAATATATTGTCCTTAAACAATGTATCTCTGGCTGTATCCCCAGTCAACCCTTCAGTGTAGATCAAACTAGAAAGTCTATGGCATGTAGGCACTTTGATAGTAAAACTATATTAACAGAAACTGTCCAATCTGAATAAGCTTTCCTCTCCCTCTTTTTATCTTTGAGTGAACTGGGGGGTAGCTTATCTGAGATATTTTGCTCACATTACAATCTTGCCCTGGAGCCAGGTTTCTTTTTATCTAACCACTGCCCCAGTAGCAGGTCTTCCTCCTGTCCCTCAAAACCATGCTCTTGTCCCTCTGCAGATATAAACAGGAATAGCCATCTTTCAGTATTAGGGCTAGGCAAGAGGGTATGCTTTGCCTCCATGTGGCATTTTGCATCATGCAGACAACATGCTCCGCTGCAGTAAGGAATGAAGATGGTGTGGCTGACACTGTTATGCCAGTCCAGATCAGATACCTCCCAAGGCTATGAGAGGACTGTCAAGTATCTGTCAATTGCCTAAAGCTTAAGCCCATCTTCTGATTTTTGTCTAATGTATATGGCTTCGTCTGTGAAATAAAGAAACTAACCTCTCAAGAGTTGTATCTTACTGTTGAATATGCCAAATTCTGGGCAAGAGTTTCTGTATGTGCGCTATAGAGATGGGCCCTGGTATGATGTGATTCTCTACCAGCTATCTCATTTTGCAAAAAGTAACAGGTGAACCAGTGGCCACCCTGCTGATTAGAACTGGGTGTTTTGAAGAACACTCTGATCAAAGTTTAATCCATCCCCAGTCAATGCATTGCGTACATTTATTAAGTGATTGCATGGCTTAATCCCCAGGGTCAGAAAGACAGAATCTTAACACCAGATTTCCAAGCTCTTCATTTATTCATTAATTTGAAAAAATATCAATAGAAAAAAAAACTTTAAAAAAAAACCATCAGAAATAGCACTCTAAGTATCCCAAATTTATTTCAAAGCAATTATGAAATTTAGTATCTGAGAAAACGGTTGTTTCCATTAAAAAACTAATTTGGGTCTAATCAAAAACACAAACTAATCTTCAAATTCCAGGAAAACAAAATCCTGTTTTATATTTTTCAGGAATGCTGCCAGAGTTAAAATGATCTCCTTCAAAATTGGAATACAGGGAAAACTAGCAAAAAACAGTTACTTTAACTAACAATGGAAATGATATAAATCATTTGCTTGAGATCTGCTCTGGCTTTTCAAATACCGAATTTGAAATATATGCTAAGGGCACCACAATCAGGGAACAATGGCTGAATAATAGGATTTTTTTTTAACTATTACTTTTCTACTACTTCTTTCTCACTCTAAATATGTCAAGTCTTGGTTGGTTTCATCATGAAAATAGAACAGAACAAAAAAGGTATATAAGGTAAATTGCAACTATATCCTATGTTCATAAGACAAATAATGGACCTGATGCTGCACATATCATTAATTTAAATACTAATAGACAACCCTGTGACCTATCGGGTCATCCTTTAAGAAAATGTGACCAGAGTGAACATTGCATTTCAGGTTAATCCTATTTTTTTTAACCACAACATTGGATGGTTCTGTGATCATCTAAGAAGAATATATATCATAAATAGAAAAATAATTCTAGTGACAAACAAATGTCAATAATAAATCAATACCTATTTTCCTAAAGAAATAAATAGAATACCACAGTGGGCAAAAAAAAGCAGTGGGACCAGAAGTGACATTTGACTTTCTACTAGCTTCCCCAGTAACTTTACTCATGAGAAATGGAAGAAAGCACCAGAAATCATGATCACATGACTGTGGGGATGCTGCAAGAGTCACAACGTCTGTGAATCAAATTGGTGTGAACATCATGGAAATTTCAATTCCATGGGAGTAATCGGTCCTGGATTGTTTACACATTCTTTAACTTAGCAGATTTTAGGTACCTTGATTCAAACCTTGTTGAAATATAATGCAAAAACAGACAAACACAGTAAGGGTTTTAGTAGTATATAGATATATTGTATTAATGTACAAGTATGAAATAACAAAGATCAGGACCATTTCTAACAGTGAAAGACAGTGAGTGAAAGACAGAAACTGCCTACAGAAGTAATAAGAGAACAAAAGGCAAGCCTAGATATAAAGAAACTAAAAATATTTTAATTATTACAAATTATTTATAGTAATAATAAATAACAAGAAACACTGGTGAGCTAAACAAATATTGAATTTATTTTAAAACAGATGGCTGCATTTTAGAAATATGGCTGAAAATGTTCACTAGAAAATGTGATAAAAAATAAAGATTCATGTCAATAAATAATACAAATATATTAGTTGCAACGAGAAAATAGTTAACAATTAAATCGTTCATTTCTCTTCTTTGCTCCTCCATCATTTTATATTCTTTCTTTCATTCATTTACTCATTTGCAGATATCATAACTCCCCACTTTGTAGATTATAAAATCCTTCAGCAATGCCAAGAAATTAAATGGAAAGTTCGGAGTCATTCATCCTGAGGGAATGGAAACATGGTCCTAATTACACTCTGTTCCTTTTTGAGATGGGGCTGAATCTAGCATGCATCACTATTAAAAACTACTGTGAAGTTTTTTTCTCAAATGCCTATTGCAAATATGTATGTATACATTATTACAAATATGATATTACAAGCTCTGTGCAAGCAAAGCTGATTCTAAAAGAGGCTTCAGATGCACTGCCACAATGCCTTGAAATTCATGCTGTCTTATACTCCATTTCTCATATATTTCTCCTTCCCTCATTAATGATGAAGTATTGTTTCATCTAAAATAGCACAAAGTATGGATATTTAAGACCAAGATCAAAGTATTGCAACTGAAACACAGACATTATAACAGAACATGGAGAAGAATTGACCAGAATCACGTAGTAGACTGGACCTTAGAAATGATACATCACACTGTTCTTCCACATAGGACTGCAATTAACCTAGTCCAGTGGTGGCGAACCCACATGTGCCAGAGGCGGCACTCAGAGCCCTCTCTGTGGGCACATGTGCCATGCCCCGGAGATGGCGAGGGACTGGTCTCCGCCACCACGGCCCCACCCACCCAGTCTGCCATGACCACTGCGGCCATGCCCACCCGGCACTCGATGATAAATAAGTGGTTTTGGGTTGCAGTTTGGGCACTGGGTCTCTAAAAGATTCACCATAACTGACCTAGTCTATTGCTCTGGAACTGAAAGGGAATTATAAACACTGTTCAAAAATATTGCACAAGGCTAAATTCTGCCTTTGGAACTCTCATTCTTGATTTCATATTAAAAAGCAGAGGCCATTTGTTTTTTCCCTCATTGTCTGAAATGAGGGAAGCCTTCATAGTCCTTTGCTAATCAATGGCACTTAAAATTCTGCAAGCACCCCAACCTTAAATTCCCAACTAGCAAAAATCGAACAAAATATTTACATGCACTGCTACTCTCTCAAAGCTATCTAATTCTTCACACACAGACAGTGCCTTTGGGATTAACTGTTCTTCTTTTCTCTCATCAGTGTGCAAGCAATTAAATAGCTCAAGAAGTGCCTGATATAAAATACATTTTAAAATAACACACCTTTAAAACTTCATGCTGAATGTATGGATGAACAGACCAGATGCTGAATGTGGTTACAATGTAGAGAATTTTTTTAAAAAAAACAAAAGAATGCTGTAAATCTGTAGATGGAATTTGTCTGCTCTATAAGCATCAAGTGAAAAGCACTCAACTATGAAAACATATTCTGATCTTTAAATAGTGGATTTAAATAACTGAAGATGTTACAAAACACCTTTATTTTTATTTTGGTAAGTTCTGCTGCCCTGTACTTATAAACTGCAGTATTTAAAATTCAAATCCTTTGTATTTTGTATTTCCAGTGCTCTTAACACTTTATAACACATATTTTTTTAAAATTGTCACATGCAGGCACACACACTTTTAAAAGTTGCATCAGGAAATATATTATGGAGCTTTGGTGTTTTCTGAGCTTGGATGTTTCTTGCAGATATTTCATTATCCAACTAAGTAACATCAATCAGCACAAATGAGTTTGGTATTTGCTTCCTGTTTATATACAATAACTTGTCCTGCTTATGTTGGTAGGGGTATGATTTTCTCCTTGGTAATTCCTTGATGAAGGTATTGTTTTCAGCCTGGTTGTTTGTCTGGTGTTTATCCCGGCTTATCCCAGAGTGTTGGCTGCTGAAGGAAATGTGCTCTTTTCTTTGTCTTCTTAAGTGTTTGTCACTTTTGAATGGTGTATAAATATACTTTATTTCCATATGTCTTTGATGAATGCCAAGCTTCCAGCAGTTCCCTAGTGTTTTTGGATTTTATTTGGTCTAGGGTGCTTAGATTCCCAGTTGAAACTCTGATTGAGTCTGAAAATGTATTGCTTCACTGCATCCCACCCCTGGTGCAGGAGGAAATGGGTAGCCTGCCCAAAATCAAGGAAGCATGCCAATATATCAAGAGCTTTCAACTGCAATTGTGAAAGGACTCTGACTGCATCATATAATCATTCTGGTAAACAACCCAAACTGGTACCTTTTCTATTATAGATGGCATACAGCTTAGTTGTCCTAATTAAAGCAGAAAGCTCTAGGTAGGGGGGGTTGGGAACTTCTCAAAAACAAAATACAGGAAGTGCAATTGCTCACTATTCCATTAAGAAAAAAATGGGGAGCAGCTTAAGAAAGCACTATGGATGTATATGGAGCCTTTGACAGGGCAAATAACAAAAAGGAACAAGTATTGGAAATGGAAGACTGGTGTGATCCCTAAGGAGATGTACCAACAAGAAGCTAATATTTTCAGAAAGAAAATTGGAAAGTTTAAAGCACAAAAGGAACTTTGATTTGCAAAGGCAGATAAAAGAAACAGAAAGAGCTTTTAGGCTACGTCTGTAAAATGATTGGGAGGATTGGTCCTATAAAAAATGATGGGATAGCAACAGGTGATTGGGAGAAAGCTGAATTCCCCAGATTCTATTTTGCTATGGTCTTTTCTAAATTATATTCTGGAATGGGCTACAATGGCCACCTTCATCTTCAGGAATACACTGAGAGCCAATGATAAATCAAATAGGAGGACTTTGAACTGACAATGAGTACTCTGATATTCAAACATCAGGAATTTTGTGTGCAATGAGAGTATTTGGTTACATATCTTGAAGAAACAATAAGGCCAAAGATATTTATAATTTAGGACATACGCTTCTCTGTTTCCTCCAGTTTTTTTTCCAGTGCAGAAGATTATAAACAGCTGTCTTTTGTGAAGGAACAATAGTCTACATCAATGTTTTGATAATTGTTATTTCTATCACTGTGAGATGTAAATCTCAAATACTGGTTTTTTTTTTTCAAAAAGGAAAAAATTTGCCTATCAGGTTTTTGTAAGACATTTTAGGAAGTTTTCCTGGAGTGACTGACTATTCATTACATACCGTATATTCTGGCATATAAGACGACTTTTGAGAGCATTGAAACAGCCTCCAAACTCGGGGTCGTCTTATACGCCGAGTCATCTTATATGCCAGAAATAAGGTAGTTTCTGGAGTATAAGACGACTTTCTAGGCATGCAACTCGGCGTCGATCGTCTTATATGCCAGAAATACCGGTAGTTTCCGGCATATAAGACGACTTTCTAGGCATGCGACTCGGCATCGATCGTCTTATACGCCGGAAATACCGGTAGTTTCTGGCGTATAAGACGACTTTCTAGGCATGCGACTCGGCATCGATCGTCTTGCGACTCGGCGTCGATCGTCTTGTGACCCGGCGTCGAACTCAGGGGTCGTCTTATATGCCGGGTCGCCCTATATGCCAGAATATACGGTATTCCATTTCAACTGAAAACATATTCCTTCATTTTTCAAACCAGAAAGAATGATAATTTTCTTCTGTTTTGAAAAATGAAAGAATATGTTTTTCAACATATTGTGTAATTTTCTTTACAGCTTTTCATTGCCAGCGTCTCTTCTCCATGCATTTGTGATTTTTATTCCTATGTTAATAGCAAATGCAGCATTTACATTATTGAGTATCTTTTTCCCTATCCAAGTAAGGATAATTTTAAATGGAGTTGTAAGCTATTCCTTGTTCTTCACCAAGATCTTGACAAAAATAATCTCTTCTTCCCCAACCTGCTGCTAACCATTACAGGAAAGGGATGGTTGGCTTTGTCTTTTTCAATATATGCTTCACAAGGTTTAGCCAGTAAGCAGAAAAACTGTTTTAAAAAATGTGCCATGGGTGAAAAAAATTCATTTTGGTAATGGATGTGTGTTCTTTAAAATATCTTTACGGTTCAAATATTCAAGTCAAAAAAATTTGATACCATGTTTGCTAGTAGGAAAACTAATAACCATATTAGAGATTAACCAACAGTCTGGAGTCCTCTAAAATTCTGATCAAGCATTCTCATTTTGTTTTCCTCTGGCAAGGACTCCAAAATTTCACAGAAAAGTCAATGCTTACGGAAAACATTCTAAAATAGAAGTGTCTCTTCCAGACAACTAAAAATATGGACAATATGGTAGGAGTGCTATTAAAATAACCATTTGGAATTTCTATCAGGAACTTAATTGTGACAGAGCAAAATGAAATACTACTGCCTGAAAGTACCAGCATGAAAACTAATCCAATCCTTATTGTAAAAAAGCCTTCTCAAAACTATTTAAAAATTCTTTTAAAGACAATGCTCAAGAACAAAAATGACGCAGCCCTGAGAAATATTCTAAGGTTATTTCTATAATGAGGAATCAAGCAACATATAGACCTCAAAAAGGGTTTTAGAGTATATGAGATCTGAAATCTTCCAAGATCCCCATATGATCTAATTATAAAAATGGATGTCCTTACAGCTCCAAATTCAAAAGTCAACCAGGTCCTAAACCATACAAACATACTGACATCTAAATCATATTTGAGTTCCTGGATGCTCCACAATTTGATCCAATTTATGATCTAAGAATGGTATAAACTGAGGCCTACAATCTGCTATATTCTGTACCCGCTTTAGCTTGTTGTTCTATGATTTGTGGTAAAATCATATTGTGAGATTTTGTCATTCATTTGCTTCTAGTATAAAGCTTGAACAGCAAATCCTTCTCCACTGTTACTGTGGTAAAATCATATTGTGAGATTTTGTCATTCATTTGCTTCTAGTATAAAGCTTGAACAGTAAATCCTTCTCCACTGTTACTATTATTTCTTCATTTCTTCTTCAGGATCTTCTGCAAATATCTGTGTGGCTTTGAAATGCAATGGGATGGGATTTAAGAATCAACGCATGTGTTCATACCCAAGGAAATTAATGTTATAGGCATATGTTGATTCTCTGCTGTTCTTAACAATCTACAAAGGAGTGCTTCTTTCTCTCCAGCTATGCAAAATGTGGGGATGCATTTTGGCCTTTTAGGGACTGCACAGCATATGACATACAGGTTACAGATGCAAGATGTTGGAGGATTTGACAAGACCTGCTTTTTTCACGTCAGTGGATGCTGTGAAAAGTCTTATTCAAACACTTTGCAGTTTCCGAATAACTCACAGCTCATGCAGCCACCTCCATATCTGCAAGTGAATGTATTGAAGATTCCAATGTTCCTTTGAAATTCAGCAGTACAACAATCTGACAAATTATTACACCTAATCTAATTTAACCCTGACCCTAATCCAAGCAACCCATTAATAAATGATTCAGGTGATTGCACAATATACCTGGTAGCTGTTTTCAGCCTATTTCCTAATTATAAAAAATACAATGTGGCATCAAACACTACCAGGGAGAAGAGCACCCTTGCTCAGAAGAAAGGGTAAGAGATTTTGAAAGCAAAATGACCTAAAATCACTAAAATCTAGAGAATAAAACAGCATTTCTTTTAAGTGAAAAAGGCAGAACGAAAAGGGGGCTGTAGCATAGAATAATGTGTTTGTAGCAAATATGTGAAGGAAAAAATATATACCTATACATGTGTAAACAGACATATTCATGTAAAAGGAGGGAGGCAGAGCTAACTGTGTGTCATTTGGCTTAATACAATTTAGCTCTGTCAGCCTCCCAAGTAAACTAGACCGGAAACATGTCAAGAGGATCTAATTCTACGTCATTGTAAGGCAACATTAACAGAATTTTGCTAGTGTGAAAGTACAAATCTCTCGCTACCTCTTTTTTCTGCCTGATTATTTAGGGCAAATTCTTTTTAAGTTTCTTTCTTTGCCAGTTACTTAGGTGTGGGCTCCCTTTTATCTGATTGTTCTTTACGCTGCATCTTCCCCCCCACCATCGCTTCCAAGGTCATTTTCACTTTCCATTACATTCTCTAACTCTCACCGGCATGAAGCTAAATGGTATTTATTCTCCCAATGTATTTCTTACCTTTATAATAAATTCAAAAGTTTTCTTCAAATCTGCCCCTACCAAACACAGACTGCTAATAGTACTCACATGATCAGTTATTAAATATGAAAACTACATGCAGTGTATTTTTAGACTGTAAAAAGGAAAGATAGGTGGGGATAAAACATGTATGAATTTCTCAGGAAAGTGATAATTGAAGAAGTAAGTTAATTTCTAAAATCAATTAAATATTCTTGTCTTCTAAAATTCAGTTGGTGCACAATTAGCATCATCTGAACTAAAACTCAGTTATCATGTGTGCCTTATTAAAAACATCAGACAGGAGTTAGCAGCTGGCTATGTGACGCATGCCCTTATAACTGTAAACTGCAATCAAATCACAGGATTATCATACGAATCAGTTTTCATAATCAACATTCTTTATCATTTCTATCTCCAACCAAATCACATGAACTTAAAAAAGTACAATGTAAAGTGAAAAATATATACAAATATATTTACAAATTCAAATAAATTGTTTTAAATTCAGTTGCCACAAGATGTTAAACTAACCTACCAAAGAATATCTAGCAAAAAATAATTTATTTCAAGAAATGGTAAATAAGTAAAATCATTTACTTAGGAAAAATTCAATTACTATGCAAGCGCTAGTTGAGATAAAACATATTTTGAACTGAGACTTAGCTAGAATGATATATTGCAATGATCTGCAAATTTCCTTGTTTCTCCTACCACAATTAAATCCTGATGGAAGATATTTTGAGGGAACTTCTCACTGCAAATGGTTGCTAAATGAGTCGGGTGCTAAACAAGGGCTACCTATATGGGCATTTAAATTGATTGCAAAGTAACTGAAAAGATGTACAACAAAAATTATTTCTATAAGCCTCCGTGTCAAAATTATAAAAAGGTCAAATCTCCTATTCTAAAGCACTACGAGGATCTGGGGTTCTGTTAATGGCAAGGAATTTCCAGAGAAATTCTCAGAACAAAAATACAGAGCATGCAACTAACTGCTTTCAACTACCTGTTTAAGGGAGGAAAAGCTGGGCCAGACTGACAAATGTTTAGCTTCATCCTGTATTTCAATGGTATAAAAGGAAAGGAAGAAATGAAGAAGTCTGAGTGTTTTTACCCTCTTTCTTGTCTTTATCAGGAAAGTTTCTATTGATTTTTGAACCTTTTTGACTCAAATGCTAGATGCTACAAAATTATACTGGTATTCGTCTTATATCAGACAACAATTCAAGATGGAAAACAACCAAGAAACCTACTTTGTTTCTTATGTTACTGATACTGATGAACCTTTTTTCTTTAACGCTACCACATTCTTAATGTTGTCCCCAAGACAGTTAACAGTTTATTTAAAGTTGGGCATACCTGAACCTTCAGTGGCTCACAGTGACATACCTGAATGACTTTTAAATAACATTACTTGTATTCAATTTCACATGCACTTCATAGATGTCTACATTATCTGTAGATTATTTTCAGTATGTGGGTACTTGGTTTGTAGTAAAAACAAACAGAAAGGAATAAGCGCGCATGGTAAAAAAGCAGCTAGTCGAATAATCAATTATTTTAAAAAAGAGGAGTAGTTTCGTCTTGCTTAAATGAGACTTTAAGTACAACTACTCTTGAAGAACAGAGAAGATCAAACTCCTAAAAATTTAACAGCAACATTTCTTTTCTTTTTTTCTAACTAAAGAGGACTGCACACCTCGAGACATCATTAATTTTCTGAATCCTTTTTGCCTGGAGTTTAAAACCAAGAATTTGCACTGACAGAAATCTTGTTGGCCTTTTTGATGACTTTTGCTAGGAGCAGTTGCCTGAACTTGTTAAGTACGGATTCTTTGGGAGTCCTTCATCCAGCACCATCTTCTGGAAAGAGCCATCCAAGGAAGAAAAAAACGGTCAAGTTTTGCAATTTGAAAACCTCAAGATGGTGGTCATAATCCTCCTCCCTGCAGGTTCATTCTTCTTGGATGACTCTTCCTAGAACAGTGTTTCTCAACCTTGACAATTTTAAGGCATGTGGACTTCAACTCCCAGAATTCCACAGCCAGCAATGCTGGCTGTGGAATTCTGGGAGTTGAAGTCCACATGCCTTAAAATTGTCAAGGTTGAGAAACACTGTCCTAGAACATGATGCTGGGTAAGATTTGTGGTTTCTTCCCATGTTTAGATCTGTCTATTCATGAAAAACAATATCGGAGAGGCAGGCCTAAGCTTAGCCACTGGAGCTCTGAGCACAGATGTCAATTAATGAAATGGGCATATTGATTTTAAAACTTTCTTGCTGAATTGGAGAATTGAACAAAAACGGGAACAAACCAGTTAATTCTTTTCTGATTGGAATCAGAAAAATTGCTTTTAATAGACAATCCTGGTTTTAGCTAGCGAGTCACAAAATATGCCTAGAATGCCATAAACATGATTTCTACAGGTTATTTAACATAATACAATCCATTCAATTTTATGGTTGCTCAGAATGAGCACAGAAGGGCGTAAATATGCAAAGTAGATACAATCAATCACTCTTTAATTCTACGTGTTCCAAATGCGTTATCAACTTTTTAAAGAGTCATATGTAAAACATACCGTGTTAAGTTTTAAACACCATTGATTTCATTCTGATCCCAAGGCAAAAACACCACAAGATGCTTTCAACTTTCCATTAAATATTCAGCTGTTTTTTAAAAAATGTAGTTGTTTGTGCTATTGTGTTTTAAACTGAGAAGTTAGATGACAATTTCAGTATATGGACATTATAATATATAAGTATGTAAAACTATCTTTACTCCTTTCTTGTCCTTTTTCTTCTGTCTCCATACTAAAATGATCATACACATTTCAAATAAAACCCTGAGTTGAATAAATCGTAGATACTATAGTTTGGCTTTTTCCTACATCTGCTAGAAATTAATCTTTATTCTGAAATAATTTTGTTTTGAATGGAATATCATACCTTCTGTGTTACAATATAAAAGCCGTAAAAAAAAAATTTCACATGAAGCTAAAGAGTTTTTTAGCTAAACCAGACTTCCATTTCACTATATCACCTCCTATCTCAAACTGCTGCTTCAGAGTCTATATGCTCTGAGCAAAAATGATTATTATATGATATATATTCTTATCTGAATGTGCAAGACATAAGCTTTTGAACTTTTGGGTTGTTCATTTTAATTACAGTAGGTAATTAAAAAAATTTCTAAAGTTGCAACTAAGTGATGCAAAATTAGGGTTAGAGTTAGGATAAATATACAATTTCTGATAATTTGGCAAATATACTGGTTGAAGTTTGAGGATCCTATTTATTAAAACATTACTGTACTATGCTTATCACAGTTATGCAATAGGGATCTCCTTCTCTACCAATAGGCTGGAACTTTAGTGCCATATCTGATAAATCCTGTAAACTATATAATTACTTTATAGCAGTGGTGGCGAATCTATGACACGCATGCCAGAGGTGGCACTCAGAGCCCTCTCTGTGGGCATGTGCACCATGCCCCGGAGATGGCAACCGTCCCTCTTCAACCAGCTGCCTGCTAACTCACCAAGGTCCTACGTGGTTGGATGCATCCCAGCATGGCTGGTTTCTCTCCCCTGTCCAATCCCTCCTGGCCTTGCATGCTCTCCTTTTCTCGGGCACGACCCACTGCATCGCCTCCTCAGCTGTCGGCCAGCTGTCCAGCTCAGATGCGGCTTCTGTGAAATGCTGGTGGCGGACTGCAGAGCCCCAGAGTGCGCCGGTTGAGGGGCTCTCATGCGCTCGCTGGCCTCTGTGTGCAGGGGGCGATATGTCAGGCAGCAGCCCCCGGCCCCTGCCTCACCTTGCCCTGAACAATGACACCCCCACCCTATCTTACCTTGCCTCGCCTCACCCCACAGGACAAGCCTCCTGCCCACTGCCCCACCTGCCAGAGACCCCCTGGATCTCCCCCAACCCTGCCCGGCTCCCACAGGCATCCTCCCCACGCCCACGCCCACCTTGGCCACACCCAACCACTCTGCCATGACCACAGCCATGCCCACCCAGTGGGCCATGCCCATCTGGCACCCAGTGATAAATAAGTGGGTTTTGGGTTGCAGTTTGGGCACTCAGTCTCTAAAAAGTTCGCCATCACTGCTTTATAGTATACTATACATTATAATAAGCCATCTTCACTATCTGTTATATAACTAGAAGATAATACAGGTAATCCTCGACATGTCCACAATTGAGTCCAAAATTTCTGCTGCCAAAAGAGGCAGTTGTTAAGTGAGTCTTGCCCCATTTTATGAACTTTTCTGACACAGTTGTTAAGTGAACCACTGCAGTTGTTACATTAGTAACACAATTGTTAAGCAAATCTAGCTTCCCCATTGACTTTGCTTATCAGAAGGTTACAAAAGGTGATCACACATGACCCCGGAACACTGCAACCATCATAAATATGAGTCATTTGCCAAGCTTATGAATTTTGATCACATGACCATGGGGATGCTGTGATGGTCATAAGTGTGAAAAACAATCATAAGTCACTTTTTTCGGTGCCATTGTAACTTTGAATGGTCACTAAATGAACTGTTGTAAGTCAAAGTCTACCTGTAAAGAGTATTGTTGGAAATATGACAAAAAAAATATGTTGTAGGAAAAAATGCTCTTTTTAAATGAGGGATCAATACTATTGGGGACAGATGCAACAAAGTAAACAGTACTTTATTGACATTACTACAAAGTGCAGTAATCACTGGGTTCTTTTCTGTAGCACCCCAAACTAAGCAAGGTTACAGATTACAATACATAAGAAAGATAAAGAAAATATAAATCACAACATGATCCTTATCTGCAATGTCTTTGATGAAAGATTAATTAGATGTGTTAAATATATAAATGCATGTAAAGTATGATGGATGAAAAAGGATTTCTAAACATTTTTTCCAAAAGATACACATACCATCCTTCCACAAAGTTGCTCTTTCTATTCGTAATAAGAACTTTATTGGTGGGAAAGGACAGAATTCCATTTGGAATTAACTTCACTGGAATTGCAGCATGAGAATTGGAGTGACAGTCAAAAGTAACTAGTACTATATAATCAGTTATTATGTTAGAATAATATGATTATCTGAATTACCAATACTAGTGACAATCATAAAAGTTTTCATATTGTTGTATTTCAGTTCCATGGGCTTTGCAGTAGCCTACAATTAGACCATTGATATATTCTAAGAAAACTCTTTTAGAAAGTTCTTCCTTGTTATTTAATCAAGAAAAATAGTAAAATACAGCACAGTAAACAAACTCAGCTGCATTACCATTTAAATTTAGGACATTTAAAAATATGAGGAGATAAATTATTCTCCCAACAGAATGAAATGGAAAGAGCTAGAAGAAAAGAGAATGCAAAAGTTGCTTGGAACATAAGGAAAAAGCTTTAAGTTACAGAACACCACAGTTGAGTACAGTCTTATACCAATGTGAAATATGAAAAAGAAAGCTTGATGGAATGATAAAATGAAAAAAAAACTATGGATGAAAAAAAGAAGAAATTGGTGATTGAAAAAATTGAGAAATAAGTGCTTTCTAATGTGCATATGGAAAAAAAGATGCAAAGAATGTATTCAAAAGAAAAAGAAACAGTTGACATTAAAAGAGGCAAAGATAATGCAGAACAAGTTTATATAAAAATAAAATGTAAATAAAAAAATGTTTTAGAAATATGAAAAGAATGAAGAATGCTTGACCATAGTATCTTTTTATTATATTATCCTGACTATCTTATAGTTTCACAATACCTCCAATTATACAAATATATAAAATATTAAATAAGACAATTAAAAACGTTGCATTTTTTTATATTAATGGCATGTCACCTGTTTCTAGACTTCACCATTATAATGTTTTCCTACTTAATTATCATCTCATAAAGGAGAGAACCACTTCAGCTTCATCGTTTAATGTAAATGAATGTTATGTGAAGTTGCAAAATGCATTTGGAATAGACTCTAAAATACAATTGACTGCATTTAATAATATTGTGTGTACTTTCACTTATCCATCTACCGTTGAAAGGGCATCAGTACTCTTATACACCCTCTGGGTGTCCACCAACATTTTCTTTTTTTAGATTTGGAAAAGTGAAGGCGTGAGAGGCTAGGAGAAATCCCACTGTATAAGAAGAATTTTGTTGAATAGTATTCTACTTTCAAGTCCTATATATACAAAGCGCTATCACCAAACCAAATTAAAGAAATCTCATGGTGGAGGAATTGACTGAATAATCAACTAAACTAATATGAGTAAGAATTGCTCACATTTGAAATTAGAATGTGATAAGAACAATAGTTTTTAACCTGATAAAAAACGTCTCATTTTGTTCAACAACTTTTCTTTTTTAATTCTCCTCTAATTATATTTGGAGGAATTCTGTCATATGGAACTTTGGTCTTGTTTACCAGCATTTTGCTGTTATATTTCTGGTTTTGGTCCCAATCATAAAGAGAATGAGGAATAAAGTAATTAAATAATTGAGGGAGTATGTAAAATAACTGGAAAAATCTTAATAAAAACCTGGTAGTTATTATCCTGATCATTTTCTGCCACTGGGTATCTTTTTCTTCTGATACTTTCCTTAAGCTGGGAAAGAAGAATGTCATTCCTGGTTCAGCTTATTAGTTTTCTGTGCCTGAAGCAGGTGACATGTTTCTTCTTGTGAAATTTAAAGCTTCAAATGGCACAGTAAATCTGTTCTAGTCTTCATAGAGGCTAGCGTTTTTACCACATTAAGGTTATGGTATAGTATATGAAGCAGAAGCCTGCCAGGTTTTGTTTAAATGAAGCTCTTTAGCACAGAAACAGAGACTCAGTTTGCAACAAACGTTTCAACCAAAGCCTATTTATTCACAGACTAATGTTAAGTATCAAGCATCTGCCTCCCAGCCCTTTTATAAATCAATGTCAGCATAGGAAAGCTCATAAAATCTACTAGCCTGCTCTGCTCTGGGCTAGCAAAGAAAAAAATAGAATTGTGAGTCTCTTTTTAAAACAACTTGATGAAGTTCTATGGTGGAGAGAGGAGATTCCTCTATTATTATGCAAAGCATGGACACTGAAGTTTGCTTCTACTTCAGAAAAATATGGTTCATAACAACTTTTTTCCCCTCAAGAATACAAACAGATGTTGAAAAAAATGGGTTTTATGTACCAGCAGTGAAAATAAATATCACTTTTAAAATTAGTACTGTACCATATACTTCAGGAAAAACTAATGAAAGCAAGTGATAAAAACTGATTTTCACATTTCTAGTTATCTGTCATATTTTTTCATAAAGTATGGCTGCTTAACTATTAAAAAATAGCTGTCACTAAATAATTTAGTGAAGTTGCATTGAGTTTGTATTTTTAAAACCTTTCATGTCCTTTTTTTTAAAATACACTCAGAGGGGTACAGTCATGAATCTCTGAACTGGAGTTATATCTGCATTGCTTCTAACATCTACTCATGTTAAACATAAAGCTTAAACTAAATGATTAGTGTTGTCTGCACAATTTCAGCTTATCAAGGGGTTGTAGTGGAATCTAGGTCTTGCTGTCCTAATCACTTTGGAAGACAAAGTAAATGTTTTCAAAGTCATTTCTGCATGACACTAATTCTCAGTGTCAAAATAACTTTGAATGCTGGGGTAGAAATTTATGGATTTCAATTAAAGCTTCTAATGCATCATAATTCTAGCTTTATATCCTGTGCAGTGCAGTATTTTGGATTTTTAATGGTTCTTGAGCAGTAGCCATAAAAGTTATTCAAAATGTGCACAGTAATTATAAAGATTTCCTGTTGCATATGTATTAAAATTGATGATTTACATTCCAAAAATACTGTATAAGGTTGTATTCTTGATACTAGACTACTTATTAGTTATAGCCCAGTAATTTAAAATCTATGAGCCACACATTATAAAGTTATATTATTTATTCTTTGGTAGGTAATAATAATTTGGAATTGATGTTATGTTAATTACAATCTTGTATATTAAAGAATACATGTGTATCCTTTTGCAGCTCCTATTTTTTAATTAATTGAAAGTTAAAAGTGAAGAGATGGGATTTTAGAATCCCTATTATACTGTAAAGGGTATTCTCATCTCTATTTACAGTGTTAAGATCCCTGCAGTAATCATTTCCATCACAAGAGCATTTTGATGCTCTTTTCATTATGAATATCTCTTGCACTCCAAATATCTTGCCAGTGTTATTTCGGTTGCTTGCATAAAATGATTGTACAATGAATTATATTTCAAAATGACTTATTATTCAATATATGTTTTCAACCATAAGCAGGAGTGAAGTGTTTTGCTGTTATCTGGCATGCCTTCATAGTAGAAACCATGGAAGCTATACTAGCAGATATTTGTGCCATGCTACTTCAGACACAATTCTTGTACTTTAACTTTATCTAAGAACTGTCTATCTTTCTAAGTTTGATGAAGAAAAATTGGACATTCTTAGTTGCAATAATACTGTAAGAAATTGGTCTTTGAATAGCTACTTCCCAAACTTTTTGCCCTTCAGTGTGTTGGATTGCAGGTCCCTACAATCCCAATTAGCAGAGCCTATAGATAACATAGAAGTTTGAATGACATGATTACCTCATTTTAAAAATAATTAATTTAAGGATACAACATACTTCAATAAAGTATATGAAAGGGGAGTTTCACTTTAAATTTGAATACTTTCCCTACATTGATACAACAGTGAATGATAGAGTGTTATTTCAGATTCATGGTATGTCTTGTTTCATAAATCTCCTCCTTTTTTGAAGCGTTTCCTTTGGAGAACTATTAAACAATCCATAGATTGAAGATATATGAATCCCTATACATCAAAATTTGAGACTTTTAAAGCTTCACAAGAAAATCCTTACATTAGCCTATCTAAATACTGGGTATAAAATTGGGTTGTTTTTTTTTAATGATTACTCTTTTAAAAATTGTAAAAAGATGATACATGACATCAATGTAGAATCCAATGTAGAATCCAAGCCAGCCTACTCATTAGCTGCATACTCAGGAATTTGATGTGGCTAACCTCTCCACAGATGAATCATTAATACACAGAGGAGTGTGACTGTGCCTGCCTTTTCTGAAATCGACAATGATCTCTTTAGTTTTTCCAACCTTTAAAACTAGGCTGTTGTTTTTTTTTAACACCAGTTCACAAAACCCTCTATCTCCTTGTGGTTAGCACCCTCATTATCATCTTGAATAAGATAGATAAGATAACCTTTGTCATTTTTTTTTTTACTGTGGGCACAATGGCACACATCAAAAATGAAATTTAGTTGCCCGCTCTCAAAGTGAAACACATACATGATACACACCTAAACATACTATATACAGCATATGTATAGACCCATACCCCTACATATACATAACAAATAAATATTAAATATTGTCTGTCTTGAATATATAATGGAAGGAGGAAGCGTGGGAGTTAACAAAGTTAATGCTGTATGGAATGAAACTATGGCTGAATCTGGATGTTCTGCTATGGATACCATGAAGCCTCCTCCCAGAAGGTAACAAGGAAAGCAGGATGTATAGTGTCCCAGATAATCTTACAGACCCTGCTTAAGCAACGCTTCTGTGCTATGTCCTGGATGGGAGGGAGGAACTGCCAATGATCTTTTCGGCCATTTTCACCACTCTCTGCACCGCCTTCCTGTCTGAAACCAGACTGTGATGCTATATGACAGGATGCTCTCAATAGTTCCCCTGTAGAAAGTGGTCAGAACAGGGGAAGGAAGATGTGCTTTTCTCATACGATGCAGAAAATGCAGGCGCTGCTGTCCCCACTTCACCAGTTTCTCACTGTTGAGTGACCAAGCCAGCCTACTCGTTAGCTGCACACTCAGGAATTTGATGCTGGTAACGATCTCCACAGGTGAATCATTAATGCACAAAGAAGTGTGGCTGTGCCTGCCTTTTCTGAAATCGACAATGATATCTTTTTCCGGTATTTAAAACTAGGCTGTTTTCCTTATACCAGTTCACCAACCCCTCAACCTCCTTGTGGTAAGCTTCCACCTTGTCATCCCACTACTGTTGTATCGTCTGCATACTTCACAATACTTCACAATATGGATGGTAGCAAACCTTGCACAACAATCATGGATCAACAGGTGAACAGCAATGGACCTAGGACACAGCCCTGAGGAGAACCTGTGCTCAAGTAAATGGTGTTAGAAATATTCATCTCAACTCTCACATATTGGGGCCTATCAATAAGAAAATCAAGAATCCAGTTGCACAAAGGAGTATTAAAGTCTAAAAGGCACAGTTTGTCTACTAGATGCTGATGAATGATTGTATTAAATGCTGAACTGAAGTCGACAAACAGCATTTGCACATGAGTATTTCTTTTCTCTAAGTGCTCCAAGCTCAGATGGAGAACAGAAGAAATAGCATCCTCTGTAGAGCGATTTGGACAATAAGCAAACTGAAGCGAGTCAAATGCTGGCAGGAGGCTAGATACAATAATGTTCCTTATCAGCCTTTCAAAACATTTCATAATGATGGATGTAAATGGAACCAGACCGTAATCATTGAAACCCATAATTGTAGACTTTTTTGCCATGGCAAAATAATGGCCCTCTTAAAACATGATGGGACCTCTGCCTGCTGCAGTGAAAGATTCCCTAAGAAAACCTTCCAGGGATATTATACAGAGCAATGTACTGAAGTCTATTTTATCTTAAGGAACATGTATATTTTAATACTACGCAAGAAATAGTTTGGAGTCAAATAAATGAATGCATTGTTGACAGATGCTAGCTACATATCAGATCTTTTATTTCTAGACAAAAGAACATACCTATTATCCTATAAATGTAAGAGAAATGAATTACCTACACACTCTGTTAAAGGTTTTTGCAATTAATATTATAAAATTCACATCAAAAATACAGTAGAAAATTACACTGTATAGAATGTGCTACTTTAACAACAATCATAGACACAATTTTATCCATCTGTACGAGTTCATTTTTATGTCTTAAAAGTTAGTACAATTTTCCCTTTGTATTAAAGAAGAACCACATACCAGCATTCATGAATAATGCTTGAACATAAGCAAAAAGTATATTCCTATGTCATAAATCATAATTTTATTATGATTTTTTAAATATGTTAAATCTTCTATACTTCTAAACTTTATTAAAAAATTTATTGAGATGGACACATTTAACATGTACCTCTCTTTCAGCAATGTTATTTTTGCTCATACAGTGTACAATTCTCACAGGGGGGAAAAATGGAATAAAGTTTCTTAAAAATGGATAAGGTCAGGTCAGATCATTTATTTCAATTAGAAGCTCTAATTAAATTTCACTAAACTATCAGATACTAATTAGTCTATATGTAAGATAAATAGAATGCCTAATTCCTCATGACATATCCTATAGTTGCACAACCCTAATTTTTTTTTTGCATTAAGAAACTCCAACTTCTATTCATTTTTAATAATTTCTTAGCCATTTTAACCATTCTTAATTGGCTATACAATTAGTATTCATTAACTGAATAAATTACCATCACTGCTGCTTTGTTTTACATAGTGTGGAATAGTGTGCTTTGAGCTACAATGAAACTGCATTCACCATACCTTGATGGTTGACTGGTAAAATTCATTTGTCAATCATGCCTATATCTATCACTGTTACCTATTTCACATTTTAGAAGCAAATATTTCTACTTACTTACCTGAATATTTCTGAAACAGAAAGCTTATTTGTCTAATATGGGTTTGGAAATCTTTTGTACTTTACTCAAAGCAGAGCACAACTATGAAAATTATTATATAAACAAACATATGCCTGGCACAGATGCCTATTAGCATATGGCATCCAGAAGAAAAAAAAACAATCCTTTAATTGTATTGATTCATTCCTGAAGCCATAATGCCTAATTAAATATTAACAATAAAGAAAACAACAATAATAGTTGCAATCAAAAACCAGGGATGCTATTTGTACTCCCTCATCCTGGCTGATTCATAGGATCATACAGTTGGAAGGAGCTATTTAGGCTACCAACCCTTTACTCAGTGAGAGCTCAATCCACAGCTTCCCTGATAAATAGACTCTCCTCAAACAAATCCAGCAAGCAGGAGCAAGCATCTCCTTCAGTACCTTCCAGGTTCTTCCAAATATTCAATGAAATAAACCATTATGGCCTGTCTTAATCTGGGGAGGGGAGGGGAGGGGAGGGGAGAGAAGGAGAAGGGGAGGGGAGAGGAGCCAGTTTGTTCTAGTACAGGGATAAGCAACCTTGGCTCTTTTATGACTCATGGACTTCAACCCCCAGAATTCCTGAGTCAACTCCCAATTCTGAGAGTTGAAGTCCATGAGTCATAAAAGAGCCAAGATTGCCTACCCCTCTTCTAGTGGTTAATGCACCAAGCTAGAAACTGGGAGACCATGAGTTCTAGTCCCAGCTTAGCCATGAAAGCCAACTGAGTGTCATTGGGTCAGTCACACTCTCTCAGTGCAATTTACCTCAGAAGATGATTGTTATGGGGAAAATAGGAAGAACAAGGTTTGTTGGATAAGTTTGCCACCTTGAGTTATTTGTAAAAATAATAAAGGTGGAATACAGAATAAATGAATGAATAAATAAATAAATAATCTTGACATTTTTTATATGATGGCTCTTTCAGGTACTTCAGGTTCATTCCTCAGTCTTTTGCCAGGACTAAAAATAACAGTTCTCCAAGCCTCTCTTTCTAGGACTTAAAAAAAAGTGTTATGTTAAAATCCTACCTACATTTTTCACTATTGCTGGCCTCAATATTGATGAAACATGCATTAGATAAAATTGTAAATCAGTTTAACATATAGTACAAACTACTAGTGTACAAAGTGTTTTAAAATTAAATCTTTTTTTTAATCTAAAGTTCTTTATTTCAAGGTTGAAACAGTTGTTTCAAGTTTTAAATGAACTGTTTTTCCCTTATTGGAAACAATATGTTTTAAGCTCAAAGCGCTTCCAAACAGATCAAAACAGCTTGTTTCAAACACATAAAAATGTTGCTTTAAATATGAACTAACAGTTTCATGTTGGAAAGAGGACATACTGGATTCAAATAATTTAAAACCAAAATGTTTTCTACATCCCTAAGGTGAAATTCTATCTCAAGCCTTATTCTTTTATTTTGATATTATATTTGGAGAAATAGTTATATCAATGCACAGCTCTACAGAGGAATTATTGAGTCTGTCATCTGTACTTCGATAGCTGTTTGGTTTGGTATAGCAACCAAACAGGATAGGTACAGACTCCAATGGAAAAAAAGAACAATTGCAACCAGCCTGCTTTCCAATGAAGACCTGTATATTGCATAAGCCCAAAGGAGGGCTAACAAAATATCTATAGACTCCCACATCCTGGACATGAACAACTCCTTCCCTCAGGATGCCACTATAGGGCACTGCATGCCAAAGCAACTAGACAAGGATACAGTTTTTTTCCCTCATGCCATCACTCAGCTGAACACTTAATCCTCACAGTATTGCTTTATGTCTAAGTGTATTTACCCATGTTGTATGGCTGTGGTATTATTATTATCTTTCTCATCTTCTCTACTACCCTCTCTTTTGGGTTTCATATTATGATTATTATTACTCTGTTGCTTTGCAGGTATATTGAGAGCTTCTGCACCGGACACAAATTCCTTGTGTGTCTAATCACACTTGACCAAATAAAGTATTCGATTCTATTCTGTTCTGTTCTATAAATTCAACTAGTGCAAACTGAAACAAAACAAATGTGCTCTGCAAGTAAAATATAAGCATCTCTATCCTGAGAAAAAAAAATTCTAGGAAGGGCTGCAAAGGTAAATCTTCCATGGAATTTAATGGTGGGATAGCAAGAAAGGCCACTAAAAATGATCTGCAGATGTGCATGTTTCTTCACATTAATTAGTCCTAACTGATTTTGCAGATCAAAACCAATTTATTACCAAGTTCAGATTGAAATGGGAAATATCTTAAAGCTTTATAAATAATGCTAATAGGATTGGTGATTTGACAGTATAACTTCAGCACATTGAAAGCAAGACCTAAGTAGACTAGTCCATGAATAGCTTAAGATACAGAAGGATCTGGACAGACTTGAACACTGGGCACTAACTAACAAAATGAAATTCAATGGTGAAAAAAGCAAGGTTCTACATTTAGGCAAGAAAAACCAAATGCACAAGTACAGCATAGGTGGCACCATGCTCAATAGTAGTAACTCTGAGAGGGACCTCGGAGTCCTAGTAGACAATCACCTAAATATGAGCCAGCAGTGTGCTGCAGCTGCCAAAAAGGCCAACACAGGGCTAGGCTGCATTAACAGAGGGATAGAATCAAGATCACGTGAAGTATTAATACCACTCTTCAATGCCTTGGTAAGGCCACACTTGGAATACTGCATCCAGTTTTGGTCACCACGATGTAAAAAAGATGTTGAGACTCTAGAAAGAGTACAGAGAAGAGCAACAAAGATGATAGGGGACTGGAGGCTAAAACATATAAGGAACGGTTGCTAGAATTGGGTATGTCTAGTTTAACGAAGAGAAGGACAAGGGGGGACATGATAGCAGTATTCCAATATCTCAGGGGCTGCCATAAAGAAGAGGGAATTAAGCTATTTTCCAAAGCACATGAAGGCAGGACAAGAAGCAACAGGTGGAAACTAATCAAGGAGAGAAGCAACCTAGAACTAAGGAGAAACTTCCTGACAGTGAGAACAATTAATCAGTGGAACAACCTGCCTCCAGAAGCAGTAAATGCTCCAACACGGGAAGTTTTTAATAAGAGACTGGACAGCCATTTGTCCAAAATGGTGTAGGGTTTCCTGCCTGAGCAGGGGGTTGGACTAGATGACCTCCAAGGTCCGTTCCAACTTTACTACTATTACTATTCCTAGCTGAAGTTATACTATGATATGATCACTATTAAAACAAAAACATACTGGAAATAGTAGAGTTCTATTATCTATGTGGTAATCAGGGCCTTTTTTCCCTCACAGAATGCCCAGAACGGAGTTCCGGCACCTTTTTTGGATGGAACCTTGTAAGGTAGGCAAGTCAGGTTGTATGATGTGTATGAGTTCCGGCACCTTTTTTTTTTTTTTAGAAAAAAAGCACTGGTGGTAATGATCTTGGAACCACAGACTGGACAACCAATGTATAAAGATAACTCAGCCCACAGAAAGAGGCCTGAGGGGGAAAACATTTCAAAAGGGGCACTCCCTAATTTTTAGACAAGAAAAAGAACGAAAGGTGAGAAATACTTTCAGTCTTGAAAAAATGTATTAATGTGGTCTTACAATAAAGATATCAATAGCAATAGCATTTAGACTTATATACCACCCCCATGGTGCTTTACAGCCCTCTCTAAACAGTTTACATATTGTCCCCAAAAATCAGGTTCATTTTAACCTCAGAAGAATGGAAGACTGAGTCATCTTGAGCTGGTCAGAATCGAACTGCTGGCAGTCGGCAGAGTTAGATTATAATACTACATATTATACATATATCACTGTACCACCATGATTCTTTGAACTAATATTCTTGGTTATGCTTCTTGCCTGGACTACCTTACAACACTAACAAATTCAAGATATTCTGGATAGTATATTGATGGAAAATTCAGGGGCACCAATCTATTTGGCTAAAATTGGCCTGCTATGTCTGCTGTGGATCACCCTTTCCATCCTGGCCCTGCACTCAGTGCCAAATGTCAGTGATTCTGCAGTACTGTTTTCTCTGAAATTGAAACCAGAATCTTATTTGTCAGAACCCCTTCCTTGTTTAAAAATTTAATTTTAATTGGTTGGTTAATTACCTTCCCTAGAAAGATCAAAGCCCCAAAACCAAGTAGCTTGTCCTCATTTTAATGCAAATAATTGTACATGTAATTAAAAGAACTTGGTTCTTGTGCATCTTATTGACTGATTGGTAAGGGAGAATTCTCTTCACTGTGGTCACTCTTCTCTGTGAAGCTTTGATTCCTCACTCTTCACTGAATGTTCTTCATAAATGGTTATTTTAGAAGGTAACCTAGAATGGATATGACTTCACCGTATACACCCATTTTTCCTCTCCCACACATTTAGATGACCAGTCCAGAGCTGTATACAGCCTATGATTTAATACCAAATTCTGTAAAGTGATTTCTCCAGCTCTTCAATGCTTATCCAGCAGCTGCTCCCCAGCTGCACAACTCCATAAGACTCTCATGACTTTTGCAGCATTCCTCAGGATCATGTAAACAAAATTCAGATAGCACTAAGTTTTTTTCAGGGTTGCTGACACTTAAATTTCAATATCTTTTAAACATCCCACAGAGTGTGTTTTTTATATTGACGGCTCCAGGATGAAAATAAAACATAGTCAAGCAGGACTTTCAGTTTGCCATTGTGGCCGCCGCAGCCGCTGGAAGGCAAGCTCCGTCTTCCATGTTTGATTTTGCACCACTGGAGGACCCTAGAAAGAGTCGAAAGTCGCCCCATAGGGGTGACCAGCAAGGAGGGGATCCCCAGCTCCTGCAAAAGCTGCCCAAAGTATCTTACCCCCTGTGAGGAGAGAGGGAAGGGAACTTTTATCCAACCCTCTAAGAATAGCAGTGACTGACTATCCAGGGGAGTTAAAATACTGAAATAATAACCTTAATCTAACTGGATTTATATGCTTCTAGAATTTGGGGACCAAAATATTTCTGATCCTTATCGAAGACCTTGGTTTTTATTTACAAAAAAGAAATAAAATTGGAAAAAGGATTATAAAAATTTTGGACTTAAAAAACCTTAAATGACATTGGTGGCATCTTGTGGTTAAGTTTTATATTACAACTTATTATTGTCTAAAGGAGACTTGGCTGGAAGCCCAGACTACAGATAAGACTTTTTCAACCTTGACAATTATTAGCTGTGAGAAGCTCAGCTGTGTCCTATATTCAGTTATAAAATTATTTTTATTCTCTGACTTTAAAGCTCTTAATTTAACACACTACTAAGAGAATATGGATGAAGACCAGGAATAGATTCTCCTTATGTTAAAAGCAATATATGAAACTATTCTTTCAGTTTGTGATGAAATAAGATGCTACAGAAAAGAACAAGATGTCAGCCTAGATATACAAACTCAAATTTTGACTACAGCTAAAGAATCAACTATACAAAACATAACAGAAGAAGTGGAACAATTAAATACTATGAGAGAGGATTCAACTGACCAACAAATACAGTCAATGGAAAGTCCAGAAAAGGGACTGACAACATTGAAAATGGAAAAGACTTTCTATATAAACCAGAAGAAACTTGAGGAGCAACAAGAAGAACAGACCGAAGGGAAGATAAACATACCAGGACAATTATGGAGATCTGGAATAATAGAGATGATTTATTAGCCCTTCCAAAAAATGGTGACTGGATGGTCTCTTTTATTTCCAATAATATATATAATAACAGAGGGAGATGTATTTGATGACTTAAAAGCACTGACATGGCGGGCGAGATGGCAAAGGAAGAAAGCTAGAATAAGGCTGAAGAAAATTGGGGTTTTGATTTATCAGCAAGGATTTTATATTACTAATTAAAATAGAATATACTTAAATAGACAAGATGTGTACTTTGAATACCAGATTTTGTTATAAATTGAGATAAAGAAAACTTTGGTCATTTAAAACTTGGAAGTATAAATACTAAAAGTTGAATTTGAATATTGATGGGAAATTAAAAATTGGGGAAAACAAATAAATAGGATATTGATTGTTTATAAAGATTGAATGTAAAAGTAATTAAGATATGTAATAAGCTACAAATTTATTGATAAATGTAATAAATATGTTTTTATTTAATTGAGAAAATAAGAACTGTATTAGTTTAAATATGAGATAGTAGACATCAAGAGAAAAAGGAAATATTTTATGTTGAAATAGGGTAAATTTTGGTCATTAAATTTAAGACATTTGGAAACTAGTTGAAAATAAGAAATGTTGTATTATTAATTAGATGATGTAAGACGATGGGAAATAGAATATACTCAAATAGATAAGATGTGTATTTTGAATAATAGACTTTGTTAGGAATTGTGATAAAGGAAACTTCGGTTACCAAAAATTTGGAAATTATAAATATCAAATGTTAAATTTAAATATTGACGGGAAACTAAAAATTGGGAAAAACTAACTACAGGACATTGACTGTTTATAAAGATTGAATGTTAAAATAACTAGGATATGTATAAGCTAAAAATTTATTGATAAATGTAACAATACTATCTTTACTTAATGGATGTAATAAGAATTGTATTAGTTTAAATATGAGACAGCAGATATTAAGGGAAAAGGAAAGGAAATATTTGATGTGGTAGTTTGAGATTTGTACTAAAGATTTGTGTATGTTATTGAATTATTGATTAACCCAGCTGCCACATTGCTTTTTAAATACTTAAATGTAAAATTAGAAAATCAATAAAAATTATTTTAAAAAACCCCCCATAGCCGAACAGATATATGGATGCACCTTAAATGTCACGTTCCCCATGTCCTTTTCTGACATGAACTATCGACTCAGTGTGACCAATTTGGCAGCTATTCTAAGAGTTCAAAAATGAAGGGGAAAGGATAATGATCTCCAATAGTTACAGAGGTCAGGATCTTGTAAGACAGCATCCTTTTTCTTAACAGCAGCAACAACAAATAGGGGAACTCACAGAGCAAGAACAAGGACAGATCTAAATTGTCATCAGAAAATTCTTTTAGATAAGCCAACTCTGCTTGCAACGTAGGCATTTCACTGGAATCAGAGCACCAGAAATGATGATTTTGATTACAGTCACAAAATCAGTCTGTATCTATGTCCAATTAACAGGAAGTTTAAACTCCTTTCAAAACATACTCTGTATATTTGGCAAACTAATACTCTAAGGGTGGGGGTGAGGTAGACAGACCCAGGGATTTAAAGTCCTCAGCCATTTTTCTCATGTCTTTTCAAATCAATGGATTCCTAGCTAAGTCTGAAGATCAATTATCAGTTCCACATTTATACAACAGCTATTTCTCATGTAAGTCATTTCAGCCTTAGGACATGGAAATCTGGCCTGCCTGTGCTGTTATACCTGGTGGCAGAACTGGGGGGTGGAAGTCCCATCTTGTCCTAATGCTGGATGGAACATCTGGTAGTGATTTGAGATGTGTTGGCATCTGAAATAGTGTACCAAGCACTAACTTGATTTTCATTCAGCACTTGGTTAAGTGCTGAATGGTTAAGATTTACATGCTTTGTTGACATGCTGATGACTAGTTAATATCCCACTGTAACCATTATACTGAAATTTGTAATATGAGTTTTTTATTCTAATACTTTTAAAAATGTTTTTAATTGATGATTTTACATTCTTACCGATTCTGGGATATTTTTCATTAAAAGATGAAAGGAGTATTAGGAATGTTTGTCACCTCGAGTTATTTATAAAGTAATAAAGGCAGGATAAAAATTAAATAAAGAAATACTGTAGTTGACTACAAAAGGAAGTGATAAATGAATGTTTTTTTCAGTTATTAGAAATATTAAATACAAAAATGTGAATCAATATGGAACTTAATGAAATAACAAAGGACGTTTAGCTATTTTAAGTTCAGTTACATATTGTGTTACATGTAAACCAATTATTCTTTATATTTATTTATATTATTCATGAGAATCAGCATTATAATGACTCTTTGCCGAAGTTGGACAGAGCATCTAACTGCAATTTGTAGCTATTCTCCACAGGAAAATATAACATATTTTAAGGAAATATAAGCAACAATACTTGCTGATTTTATAATATTTTTCATATGCCTGTTTTATCCTCATAAAAAGAAATTAATATAAGAAATATTCATTGCAAAAATTAAAATGGAAGACATATTTATGTTGTCCCATTAGAAGGTATAACAAGGCTTACATTTTATGTTTGTGCCTCTCAAAATAATTTCAGACTAAAGTATCAGTAGAGGAGCAGCTTTTCTATTTCTGGCTCAGGTTGCAAAACAGATCCATAAAAAAGTTCTATGACTAACACCACAGGCAAACTGCTTCAAAAATTATTCATTTACAGTGGATATGAGAGTTTACACATCATATTTGCCAATTCATATTAGACATCTGCTACACTGAATATGGGTTGTTATTATTCTTTGGCCTGTCAGGGAGTTGCTATAATCTGTCCAAAACAGAGGGAAAAGGAAATATTTTATTCATTTTTAATGCAGTAGTAAACAATATTCTTATTTGTAGTCCTACTGTATTCCTATAGATTGCATGGCTGAGCTCTGTATATGCCTGTGTATATTTTTTACAATTATTTCTGAATTATTCTGACATACATTTCACAACTAACACAGTTCTTCCTCAACACCTTTTCATTTCATATCAGTTTACAGCATAGCATACCTCTATTTGACAGAGTGACATTGTTTCTTCCTTCAGATTTTTACTTCCATTCATTCATTTATTTGCATTTAGAACTGTTTTTTTCCTGCATGCTAGTCGTATCTATTATCCATGACAACTGTGAAATATGTTTTGTGAAAGCAATGCCCATCTGTGAGAAGCTTATAATGTTATAGATTTACATTAGATAAAGAGGATTGTGATAATGATTTTACCTGTCACTCACACAAACCAATTCTACAGTGAAAATAAATTAATCTGAAGTTCTCATGCGGTGCTTTTGGGCTTATTAAACATTCTGTAATTGTCTGTTCCTTGTGCAAAAGCATGATTTTAAAAACATCTAAAACTCAAGGCAATTATTGAATTCAGTAAAAAGAAAACTTGCAGGTACTTGACACTTCCTTAAAAATCTTCAGAGCTTGACACTGATTGTCAGTAGATAAGGTGTCTCTTTCAGATCACTTAACCCAGGTGCTTTGTCCATAAAAGAACAAACTTGAATGATTACCTGCAATCTTGAATCATGTGCTTTCTTGCCAATCACTTTCACTGCAGTGCCACTTACTTGTGAATAAGCATGTACAGAATGCAGGTTTGTTTACAGTTTAAGAGCAACTGTAAACAAACCTGCATTATTCACCTTTTCCTCCTACTTCAATATATTTCTTTGTTGAGTGTGCCAGTTTCTTTCACACACCTCAACAAATATGTAATAAATAAATAAACAAATGTGTCCACCTTATGCTATAGCAATTCAGATGACTCTTTTAGGAAACAACACCCTTTCCTCCCTCAAAGAATCAAATTGAAGTATGAAGAAACGCTACTGGCATCACCATATCCCCACCGTCTTCCAAGGTAAGGGCAAGTTAATGAAACTGAACAATCGTGAGACTCATGGTGTCCACCTGTACTCATGCTTAACTATTTTCGCGTGAGAAATGGGTTGTACTGAAATCGGAATCCACAATCAATCCACATAGAAGAAAACGCCTTCTCCGACACCAAAGCAAACCCCACTGCCTAACTGCAAACAAACTTAGAGCAAATCAACTCTTTTCGCGAGAAAAGCGAAAAAAAAAGTTCACTCTTTGCAGTGTGTTCCCCATCTAACGAAGAGAGCGAAGGAACTACAGTAGCAACGCCAACAGGATTTGAGGCATAGCTCCTTACCTTGCTGGAATAGGGGGGCTTGCTGAGAGTGATCCCATCCCGGATGAGTTTATCCCTAATCATGATTTTCAGTCTGAGTTTGGGGTAAGTGATCAACTCCTTGGAGTTGAATTCCAATTTTCGCGGCGCCCCCTTTTTCCCCTGAGCGTGACCCGGCGGAGGCGTCTGATGAGCTGGGTCCTTCCACGTCTTGGCTTCGCGCGGCTCCACCAGGCGGCTGGTGTAGATGTCGGGTCCCGGCGAGCCCCGCCGAGGGGGCTGCGGCTCCAAGGTGAAGTAAAGGCCGGCGGTGGTCTCGTCTTCCTCCTTCAGCCTCCGCACGGCTTCGTGGAGACGCCGCCTGTGCTGTGGCAGCGACACTCCGATCGCATCCAGGTCCGGCTCCCCGATTTGCTTGCACACCTCCAAGTCGTCGTAGCCATTATCCACAAAAGACTCGGCGTACTGGGTGAGTTTCAGGGTCTTCAACCATTCGTAAACGACGTTGGCGCACATGTTGGAAAGCAACCCGGGGGGCCGAAGGAGGCGCGAACGACAACTTTTGGAAAGCCCCGCCGCCCCGCCGCCGGCGGAAAAGCCAAAGCCGGGAGCCCAATCTGGACGTGATAGGCATCAGCTGAGCGAAACGCCGAAACTCGTGTTCGGCGAAACACCCTCCCTGCACGAGAACGACGAGTCAATCCCGGCGCGATGGGAGCATTGAGTCTCAGGCGGCGCTAAGCACACCTTGGGGCGAGTCCCTCTGCTCCTCAGTCGTGGGCGTCCCCGGCTCTCACAAGGGGCTAAGGCCTCCGTCCATCCCCCCCGAGCGTCCCGGCCGGTCCCATCGCCAAGTGTAAGCTGCGCGACCGCCTCTCTCGGCAATCGTTCGCGGCCCCTGCTATCTCTGGAGTCTTTCCTCCGGCTGCTAGGCGTTTCTTTTCCAGCCCTTCTCGCCTGCGGTGGCCCCTCCACGCAGCACGGTGTGCGCTGCGCTCCGTGTGCTTGCGCGCCTACATTTTAACCCAACCTCGTATTATTCACGTGGGGCGGGAGGAGACGCTCGCCCGCGCTCGCTTGTCAGTCTGTGCAAAAACGACGAACTAAAGACCCGTCGTCCTCATCCGACGAGCCACTATTTCATTCCCCCGACCTTTAATCTCCAAGCCAGGTCCCTTGTTTCTCCCCATGTCTTGAGGGGTGCAGAAAAACCTCTCGCTATGTAGCTGGGAAAGGCCAGGAAAATCAAGTTTTCCGGCTCCCGCCTTTCCCCCCCACTCCCCCCCGCAGGCTGGAACTGCACCTTTCGCCTCGCACCCCAGAGAGCGCGCGCACGTTATGCCGGCCGCGGAGCGAAGGGAGGGAGGCGGCTCCGCGTATTTGAAAAAAAAAAAAAAAAGGGTGGCTGAAAGTGCCGCCGTTATTTGTAGAGGGGAGCGCGGAGCAAATAACAGCCTTTCCTTTCCACGGGATTACTGCCGGCTAGAAAAGAGGATTGGAGAGACTTTTCTCTCAAGCAACAGCCTGCCCCGCTCCAGTCAGGAATTCCGGAATCTCTTTAGCCCCGAATAGTGCCATTTTGGAGCACGAGGAACAGGAAAGCGCGCATTCAACAAAAAGCAGCAGCTGTGCCTATCTCATCTCTTTCTCACCTTCAATTGCTCATTCATGCTTCATTAAACAAGTTGGATTGCACACAGCCTAACATCAGAATGTGAGGCGCAGTCTCTGCACAGATGCTGGCAATTTCCTCACTTCATCTTTTTCTTCCGGGATTCTCTGCAACCCCTCCCTGGTGATGGTTTATTTTATCATTCCCCCCCCCCAATGCATGTCTTGTGACAAACCATAGCAACAAGATATATTTGAAAAGCATGGTATTGTGGTGAGGGGGTCATCACCATTCTGAAAACATCAGTAGCCTTTTCATAAGGCCTTTGCTTAGCAGGACAAATGAACAGAAGATAACACCACAATTTATGGTAGCTCTTCTCTTTTATTCATACAGGGAGGATTAGGTGGTACATTAACTGCTCATGAGGAAACACCCATCAACTTGCTTTCTCTGTGATACCAACAATGTTCTAATTCAACAGTCATTTGTAAAACTATTAAATCATGGGGATTATATCCAGGTACCCAAATCTTGTGTCATTTAATTCAGATTTGCCAGCAAAAATTGCTGCTTTGTAAAAAGATGCCTCCTTAATACTCTGGCAACAGACCTTTATTTTAAACTGCAATGGAATCTCATTGGTTTATTTCTTTATTGTAATTTATTAGCTGCCCAACTTCAATAAGCTACAATGGAAACCTATTGGCTTAGATACTTCAAGTCTGTTCCCTGGTCTCCTCTTTGTGGCCATTTTCTCACCAGTGCTATGTAATGTGTACTAGTGTGACCTGGTCTTTATTGTGGCAAACAATTGAAAGACTATTATATATTTATCAGAACAGGTTAAGTTGGCTAACACAAGAAGATGCTAGAAATGGTGAGGAAAAAGCCTCTACAGCAAGCGTGTCCAACCTTGGCAAATTTCATGCTTGTGGACTTCAAATCCCAGAATTTCCCATGCTGGCTGGGGAATTCTGGGAGTTGAAGTTCACAAGTCTGAAAGTTGCTAAGATTGGTTCTACAACCCAGAACCTACTTATGCATCGTCGGGTGCCTGGTAGGTATGGCCTATTGGGTGGGTGTGCCCATTGGGTGGGTGTGGCCCATTGGGTGGGTGTGGCCCATTGGGTGGGCATGGCTTTAGTGGTAACAGCAGACTTGGTGGGACTAAAAAGTTCAATCAATTCCAACTTTGCAAGATCTTTTTTTTATGAGAAGTTGAAATTGATTGATTGAACCTTTGGCCTAAAGTGAAAAGGTTTTATAAAACCCAGCTGAAGGCCTAGGACTGGGGCAATGGCGCGCGTGCCCTCAGAGAGGGCTCTGAGTGCCACCTCTGGCACTTGTGCCATAGGTTTGCCACCACTGGGCTAGAGCAACTGATGGGTCAGTACAGATGACCAAAGACAAGATGGCTATTCCCCTGCAGAGAAGTGAAAACTCAGACTGTCTTTGAGAAGCATACTAAGCCAATCTTCTCTTCTAGCTGCCAAAAAGAGATACAACCTTTGTCCATTTCTGACATGTCTCCAGAAATGGAAACATTTAGAAGAAATTATCCCAGTATGCAGAAGCTTGGGCTTTACTGGCTGGTGGTTCCTTCTCATCTTGCCTTGATAAATCTCCCTTGCAGGAGCAAAGAAAGGAAAAGGGGAAGGAAACTGCTACTGTTGTAGAACTCTACTTCTGCAGCAATGTTTCACAACTTTGGGGACTTCAGCTCCCAGCATCTCCCAGGTCGGAGTTGAAGTCCCCACATTTTAAAATTGTTGGGCAGCTAATAAATTATAATAAAGAAATAAGCCAATGGGATTCCATTGCAGTTGATAGGAGTTGAGCGGCTAATAAATTTAAACAAACCAAGGTCTTAAGGAGGCATCTTTTACACAGCAGCAGTTTTTGCTGGCAAATTTGAGTTGAATGACACAAGATTTGGGAACCTGGATATAATCCCGGTGATTTAACAGAGTTTCACAAATGACTGTTGAATTAGAACATTGTTGGTGTCACCAAGAAAGTAAGTCGAAGAACACTACTCTACAGATATATTATTCACACTCCATTCATGTATAGGTTTTACGTTTGGTTCAAGAAAAGCCGTCAGTTTCAGGTACATTATTTTCTTGACTGGTGAAGCTGGGAGAGGTGAAGGTGGGAGGGGGATGCAGTTGGTTCTGGAAGAGCAAAACGGGTGGAAAGTTTTTGCAGCTTGATTAGCAGATTAAAATTATAGACCACCTAATTCCGACATTATCATTAGCGGGCATTGTCTCTTTCATTTCCTTCATTACTGGGAAAAGAAAGCGGCTGTCTTGATCATCCTTGTCAAGGTTGGTTGGCGCGTTTCGCTGTAATTTTCTCCGTCCCGCTTAACTCACTTCTGCTTCTCCTAGCTCTGAGAAGTCCGGATTTCCCACAACTTTTTCAAACTATACACGCGGTGGGGAGAGGAAGGAGGGCAGACCGCCTAAGGCGTTTAGACAAAGTGAATGGTTGTGTGGGGGACCAGCAACAGGAGGGGACAGGAAGTGGGGTGAGAAGGTGCCACTGGCGTGTCAGAGCTGCCGGCTTCTGGAAGCTGCAGGGGTTGGTATTGCCGGTCGCAGAATAGACAAAACCCGGGATCGTCGTGAAACTGTGACCTGGGTGCCGTTTCATCCCCTTGCCCTATATTGCTGGAAGAGCACCAAACCTGCGCTCGCAACTGACCTTGGAAAAGGAAAATTGGAAGAGGAGCAGGGTTTGACGCCATCAATAACACCGAAACCTGTCTCGTATCCTTTTTGAACTTTGAGCTTGTAAAAACAATGCTTGTAGGATGGGAAGGAAGTGCCTTGTACACGCTTCGCTTTAATTAGCTGGAGAGGAAGAATCAAAAATGCCCCGGAGGGACTCCGGGTGGTCCCGCAGAGACGGAAAAACAAGAGGAGGCTTCCCCCATAGTTCTTCGCTTTTAAATGGGTGCTTTTTCCTTTTCAGTAGGAATTATCCTTTCTCGCCTGGTTTTCGCTCCCAATTCTGAGCTCGCAGCGCCTCCACCCGCTTGATGTAAAATGTAGCTCCTTCTCGTTTCAAGGCTGCAGCTGCTGTATTTAATATAATTTAATTTGTTTCTGGATAGTATTTCCAAAAGGTAACGGGACAACAATATTTTCATAAGTAACAGGGGGAAGTTTGAAACCGTATGAACTTATATCATAGCGCAGGGGTCCTCAACCTTGGCAACTTTAAGACTTGTGGACTTCAATTCCCAGAATTCCTTAGCCAGAATTCTGGGAGTTGAAGTCCACAAGTCTTAAAGTTGCCAAGGTTGAGGACCCCTGTCATAGCGTGTGAAAGCTGCCCAGGTGAGTGACCCATTTGCTTTGATGCTGCATGAATCGAATTATAAGCATGGTATCAGATGCAAGACTACCTGGATCCCTAGCAGCCTCAGAGAGCGGAAGTTTCTTTCAGTGAGATTTGTGTCATGAAGCATTTATATTCTTAGGCTGGTTTTTAATTTCATTTTTATCTACCTGTCTTTTTATATCTGTTTCAGTGGAATGAATGTGCTTTTCAATGGAATGAAGCTACTTCTACTGAGAGCAAATGAAAATCTGACATCCAGATCAGCGCAAGGGAGAAAAGGGGGGTCTTTGACATACCAGAGCCCATGTGTATAAAAATTTAATTTTTTAAAATAAAATAAAATATGCTTCAGTACCCTTCCCTGTAAATTTTTAAAAAAACTAATCTAGAATAACAATCTTTAGTACAATTTTGAGGAAGTTCGAGCAGAGATATATAACATGGCATTGCTTCTCAAACTCATCTGCATTGTCCTGTATTGTTTGTTGTCAATATCAGATAATACATTCTAGAAAGTAAGGTGTAATGGTGTGTTACACAATAAATCAGTATTATTAAAATGCTGGTTCCCTATGGAAAGAAGTGAAAAGAGCAAACTAGGTATTTCCACATAACAATGCAAGTTATTAGTAGAAAAGTTATTCTCCCTCCTATTTTTACCAAAGGTATGTTAGGAATCCTAGAGCAAAGGCTTCAATATTTGGGCCATCAAATATGGGCTCCAAAACTACAGACAACCCTTGTAGTTAAAAAAATCTCTTTGTTGTTGCTATTTTGTAAATTACCTGGATGTTCACAGCTCAAAATTGATAGCCCTATTCAAAGTACAATGCAAAAACCCTGCTGTCTGTTGTAAATATTAGTGTACATTTATCCATTGGAGTTTGGTGACTCTGTTTCTTTATACATTCAACTGAAATTTCCAGTGCTAATGTGAAAATGTAATTCGAGTGCCTGCTGCATTATATATATAAAAAAATCTGACTAAACTTTGTAACTGTGAAATTGACTTCAATAAGGCATTTGACAAAGTAGACCACAACTTACTTCTTGAAAAGATAGAAGAATGTAGCATAGATAGTACCATCACAAGATGGATTTGCAATTGGCTGACCAACCACAACTACTGAAACATCTACATGCAGTGGGATACTTCAAGATTCTGTCTTGGGTCCAGTTGTCTTCAACATCTTCATAAAGCAGTGGTTCTCAACCTTTTTAATGCCGCGACCCCCAACCGGTCGTAAGTCGAGGACTACTCAACTGGTGCAGCACCGTTTGCAGAATGGGACTTTTGGCGGGCTCAGCAGGCAGAGACAGCCTGGACAATTCCTATTGGCTTTTGAAAGCCAATAGAATTAGACTCTATTCAAGAGAGTCTATTCTATTGGCTTTCAAAAGCCAATAGAATAAAAGGGAGTAGCACAGCTAAGGAAAAGGGGGAAAAATGGTGGACTGCGTTGTTTGGCGACCCCCGTGAAATGGTCGTTCGACCCCAAATGGGGTCCCGACTCACAGGTTGAGAACCACTGTCATAAAGGATCCAGACAAGGAGATAAAAGGGGAACTCATTAAATTGCATATGATGCCAAATTGGTGGGAATTGCTAACATTTTGGAAGATCTTGACAGATTTGAGTATTGGTTCCTATCCAACAAGATGCAGTTCAGTGGTGAGAAAAGTAAGGTCCTGCACTTAGGCAGGAAAAACTAAATGCATAGGCACAAAATAGGTGGGCCCTGGCCCAATAGCAGTAATTGTGAGAGAGATTTAGATGCCCTAGCTCAGTGGTGGCGAACCTATGGCACGGGGGCCAGAGGCGGCACTCAGAGCCCTCTCTGTAGGCACGCACAGCTTCACCCTAGTCCTAGGCCTTCAGCTGTGTTTTATAAAACTTTTTCGCTTTAGGCCTCTGCCGCCATGTGCAGAAAAAAAGTTCAATCAATCAGTCAATTTCAACTTTTCGTGGGGGAAAAAAGATCTTGCAAAGTTGGAATTGTTTGATTGAACTTTTTAGTCCCACCCAGTCTGCCGTTACCACCGCAGCCACGCCCACCCAATGGGCCACACCCACCCAATGGGCCGCACCCACCCAATGGGCCACACCCACCCGGCACCCGATGATGCATAAGTGAGTTTTGGGTTGCAGTTTGGGCACTCAGTCTCTAAAAGGTTCGCTATCACTGCCCTAGCTAGTGGACTACCACTGAAGTCTGAGCCAGAATGTGCTGTAACTGAAAAAAAGTCAGTGCAGTCCTGGGCTGCATCAACAGAGAGATAACATCAAGATCATGGGACATGACAATGCTGCCTTATACTACACTACTGAGGCCACACTTGTTCTGGTCACATGATACAAAAAAGATGCCGAGACGCTAGAAAGTGTACATAGAAAAGCAACAAAAGTGATAAAGGGTTTGGAGGCTAAATCGTATGATGAATAGTTGAGGAAGCTAGGTATGTCTAGCCTATTGAAGAAAACTGTCATTATAAGTACTTGAAGAACTATCACATCCAAGAGGGGATTGACTTATTCTCCAAAGCACAAGAGGGCAGGATAAGAAATAATGGGTTAAAGTTTGTTAAAGAGAGATTCAATCTAGAAGCAAGGAGAAATTTTCTGACAGTGGGAACAATTAATCAATGGAATAGCTTGCCTCCTGGAGTTTCATAGATAGACTGGACAATCAAAAATAGACTGGACCGGGAAGGTATAATGTCTCCTGCTTTGAGCAGGGAGTTGGAGTAGAAGATCTCTGAGGTCACTTCCAGCCCTATGATTCTATATTCTAAACATATATATAACTATAAATATAAATACAATTAATTGGCTCCTATTTCCTTTTCTATACCAATTTAAGGATTTTTATCCAAGCAGATGTTTAAGCAACAGATAAATTAATATTTCCCTAGTGAGGAAGTAGAAAAATTTTCTAGAGAGTTGCAAACTACTAGACAAATATGAAGTACATAGATTTTATCAAATTTTAAGAAAAAAATAAATTATTTTGACTGATTCCAAGAAATATTTTGTTCTGATATTCAAACTACAATAGAGGCAGTCCTCAACGTACAACCACAATTGAGCCCAAACTAAGTAAGAAATTTGTTAAGTGAGTCTTGCCCCATTTTACAACTTTCCTTACCATATTTGTTAAGTGAATCACTGCAGTTGTTAAGTGAATTTGCAGTTGTTAAGCAAATCTGGTTCTTCATTGACTTTGCTTGTCAGAAGGTTGCAAAAGAAGATCACATGACCCCAGGACAATGCAACTGTAAGAAATGGGAGTCAGTTGTAAAGCATCCGAATATAAATCACGTGACCGTGGGGATGCTGCCACGGTTATAAGTGTGAAAAACAGTGATAAGTCACTTTTTTCAGTGCCATTGTAACTTCGAACGGTTACTAGGTGAACTGTTATAAGTCGAGGATTACCTGTACCACATTTATAATCATAGCAGTGAAAGGTGTCACTACTTAACAGTTTTCAGGTGCCTTCTGCACTGAACAGTAGGCAGCAAGAAACAATTTTCATATTAGCCAAGCATTGAATGAATAGCAATTGATGTGACTTCAGCATCTATTTTTGATTGTCTGGAATGTTATGTTATTTTTACATTATTTTTACTGTAAATTTACATGGGTTTATAGATTTCATGTAAGACAACCTACAATACAAAATCCATTTTATTGTATTTGTTTAATGAAAACAAAGTGCATTTTTATATGTGAATTTGCATTACTTATCAAAGTAAATAGGACTGCTTATTTACCACAAGTAAAACCCATCATTCTCAAAAAGACAATCTTAATCTAAAAGAAAGAGTAAAAAATGAAATGTTCATTGGATGAATAAACTTGTTCACCCGTGCCATGAACTATAAACCATAACAGCTGAATTCAGACAACTTATTAAACTAAAATCAAATCAACCTCATTATAGCTTGGGCTTCATACAAGGTAGGAACTAACTACAGCTTGGTCCGTTGAAAAATGGATCAAGGACGAAGGTCTATTCTGCCAAATGTGGCTCTGCTCTGGGATTGCTTTGGCTAGTCAACTAAATACTTCTTAACTGAACTTCACATTAGAAATATGTCTATGAAGATTCTTAGTCATCCAGTTGTCTGGAAGTTGATTCATGGTAATTGGATTGAGTGTTTATTGGCTGAATGCTCTTCCTGACACCTACACAGCAAATATTTTCTCTTTGGGTCCTGAGAAAGAAACAACTGCCACTGCCTGGGTTTGAACTTTCAGTCTTCTGAGTGGGAGGCAAGTGTCTTCACCTCTAGGCTACAATTGCCACTCCTTTTTTCCAAATAGTTATCCAGCGTAAAATTCTCATTCTGCTTAAACTGAAGCCACGGCTTAACTGAGTTGATAGTGTAGGACACAGACACAGCAGTCCAAAAGATACTGCAGTAACAGTAAAATAGAAATATGGAATTTCATTAGATTTTTTTAAAAATAGACGTGTCCTTTACCAGAAAATATCAGTAATTGTATTCTCTAAACTAACTAATACATGCTTAGGGTTTAGAAAAGTGTCTGGCAAAACTGACAACACAATCTAATTAACACCAGTTCTTTAATGAACTGCTAAAGACTTGTGAAATGCCAAAGGTTTAAATAGTCTGGGAGATTCAGAGGAACATTTTAAAAACCCTATTTGAAGAAACTATTTCAAAGTAAATAATTATGATAGTTGGGATCTTATTGTATCCATTTGCAGAATGGATATGCTGTCTAATGTACCTTAACCCACTAAAGTGATTTAGATAAATTATTGCCTTTATTCATTGCATCAGATACGTTTTTAACCAGAAAACTCGAAATTAAACTGATGTAGATTAAATGTTTTAATAATAAAACTACTCTTATTCTTCAGACAGTTTATTTTTTTTTGCATAACACATTGTAAAATTGTTTATTTGGCATAATGATTTGGTAAATTAAGGAAGGTGATATGACATTCTTTGATACCATACTTCCATAAAGTGACAAAAATAGATGCAAAACATTTCTACCTTTTTATATGTAATAAGCCATATATCATAACCATATATCATTACTAATTTATAAACCATTCTTTGCTGTTGGAATTCCTTAAATCCATCTTATTATCACTAGTAATACTGAGGTGACCTCTATTTTGTAAGATTCAAATGTTAATGGCATTGGAGTCAATATCTCAATCCTTTTTTTTTTTTTAAATTAAGAGTTTTAATATTTATTTCTAGTCCATCTTTTGATCCAATTCAAAGCACTTGTTTGATCTTATGAAAGAGCACTTTTTACAGATATTTCTGTCTGGTTAAGTTAATCTTCAGAAGTTATTCTCCAGACACAACTACCAACAATGGCACAACAAGAAGTTTTAAAGTTCCTTATAAACTATGATGACATCCATCTGTGGAATATCCTCCCAGAGAAAGTTTGTCTGGCATGCTTGCCTTTTCTGTTTACACCTCAGGCCAATGCTTAAGATGTGAAGTGTTTATCATATATTTTACTGTTGTTTTTTAAAAAACTAAAAAGACTTTGTAATCCTTTTTTTGCTGTTATTCTTTGTAAAATACTTGTGGCAAGTTCAGTGATACATTAAATAACACAGGCACATAAATACTAAAGGAATCCAAGTACTAATCATCTCTTTCAACAAGAAGCTGGCATTATATCTAGGTTTGTGACGATTTCCTTAAGAGATTTTCCTACATTAATTAGAATTATTCTAACCAGAAGTAGCATTCTAAGCCGAATCATACGTATGCATATTAATTGCACAATAATTTTGAATTATTTGATGAGAAATATATAATCTACTATATGATAAAATTAAGTAAACAGAAATACATATACTGTTTTAGTGTAACAAATATTGGTGCCATAGTATGTACATTGGCTTGGATAGTAAAAAGTGTTAAATAGGGCTGCCCCCGTGTGACCAAAGACTGAACTACAGGATTTATGTTTCTCAAAATTTGCCTATTTTGGTGTTCCGAAAGTGTTTGATATAATAAAAAGCTGGACAAAGAAAAATGAAATGAATTTTTTAAAAAAATCTTTAATTAAGCATAAACTAATAAAAAGAATAATTTTAATATGGCTCCACTATTGAGATGGATGTATTCTCTCCACTTGGGATTTGTCCATACTTTTATTTTTATTTCTAATGCTGATTTTTTATTTTTAAATATCTGTTTTCATACGTGTATTATTTTCAGTGGGCTATTTTATGCCACCCAGAATCACATTTCATGAAATAGGAAACTATATAAATTTGATAAATAAAGATGAGATCATTTGAAAAGCTAAATTATGAAAGATAGAAATCCAAGGTGATACAGAATAGCTAATTTGGGTGCTTTTAAATGTCTGGCTCAGGAATTCTGGGAGTTGAAGTCCACAAGTCATAAAAGGGCCAAGTTTGAAGACCCCTGCCTTGGAGCTTGTAATTCCAATTATCTGAACTAAACTTGCAATAGCATTCAAGTCCCTTGTTGTACTTCCTCTGAAAAGGACAAAATGACATATTACGAATAATACGGCACCTTGCTTGGTTCCAGATTGGTTAGAATCTGAATTAGTTCATGTTACCAATTTGGGCATTCAGAACATACAAATCATTACTCCTGTCACCTGTACTAAGGAAGATTTTTTAAATCAAGGATTATAGCATTTGACAATCTTAGTTTAATCGTGAAACTCAAATTTTATCACTATGTACTTGTTGCTTAAAACAACATGCAACTTTCATGATGTGACTTAGCGAACCAGTAACTCCACTCTCCATCCATCAGGAATATAATTGGATCAACAAATGATTGGACTCCTAAAAGATGTTTGTCATTCTTTTAACCATTCTATGACACTCGCGTAAAATTGAGACTTTCAATATTTCATAAATTAAAAATGATTTTTGAATGTGAAAGGATAATCCCTCTCCTTATTATAGCATGATATGGACGTGAATCTGCCATGTTTTCTTCCCAGATTCTTTTTTAATAATTTTCCGGTTTGGTCTACAGCCTTAGACTTTCCAGATAAATTCCTGTCAAAGTATCAGGTAAGGTCAATCTTGATTGCTTTCTAAATCAGCCAGTCAGCTAAGTGCTGCCACCTGCTGAGGTTAAGAAACAAAAAAATAATCAAAAATCAACAATTAACGTTAACAATTTAGGACATGTGGATAAAGCTAAACAGTAAAACGTACAGATGGTATATTTTATAGTTACGACTAGTTGCTTAACAACCTCTGAAATTATAACAGGTCCAGAACAGGTACTTTATGGTCTGTAAAGCACGTTCAGGCTGTTGTAAAATGTGCCACCAGTCCCCCCCCCCCGTTTTGTGACTACATTTTTGATGCAACATGATCTCTTGCATCATGCTACGGTTGTATGATCATGACCTGCTATGCAAAAAAAAAAAAATTCCCATTTAGAAGTATTGGTTTGCACTTATGTCTGCAGCATTTGCTTAACAATGCTGCAAAAATGTTGTAAAATCGGGTAGTCAGGAGGGTGCATGGACCATAATGACTGAAAATTGTGATCCCTAAGTTGAGTACTAACTATATTCCCTTATCTATTGTTAGGAACAATTTTTGAATCTAAATACATTCTATGGCAAAACTAGTATAAGAAAAGTTATACTCTGGCTTGCATAATACTTTCCAAATATGACATTTTCATCAAATTCTTTTACTCTTTATTACTCTTTAATGATAAATGGACAAACAGTGGGTCATTTGGAGATAAATAGTCTAAAAATTGACAGTGTGCCATCCAGTCATTTTCAACTCTTAGTAACCACATAGACAGATTTTCTCCATGACACTTTATCCCTAGCCTGTTCTAGATTAAAAAAGTAATGACTTAAAAACATTATCATTTTTGGAGATATGAAATAGCTTTATCTCTCAGCTTGCATGATTACATTTTTATCATACTACTTATTGGGTAATAGCAGAGGCATGCTGTTCAACATGCCCACTTAGATTTTAAAAAATCCTCTTGTAATAATTTGAAAATTTCACCAATATTTGTATTTCTTTGAGAAAAGTGGTGTTAAATTACAGCAACAAAATAGTTTGTTTCACTGTTTTATTCTTGGTATTGTCTACAGTTTTGACCTCTTCCAAGATAGATGGTAAAGTTTTAAAATAAATTTATAGGAGCCTTATATGGCAGATATACATTTTAACATTGATTCTACTAACCTTTTATTCAGGAACTGCAGAAATGCTTTTTAAGAAGATATTGAAAGGAACAATCTTTTTTCAGTCCTTTATATTATCCTCAGAAATGACACTGTCATTGAATTCAATAGTTATTTTAGTGGAAATTGTATGTTTTAAATATAGTATTACTCTAAGCTCCCATATTTGCCCTGAAGGCTTGACTGTTCAAGCTCCAAATGATGTCTCTAAGACTAGAGACACTTCTATGGGAAAATTCTTTTATACTACTATGTCCTTAATAGCAAGCCTACAATGCAACAGAAACATACTTGCACTTAACCCTAATCTCAAAGTAGGAGTTACTTTGAAATAAATGTCATTTTAACTGCATAATGATTAAGACTCTTGTTCTAGCAATACCTCAAACTAACAGAACTATAGACATAAATCACACAAAGTGAAACACTTGTTTTTGAATATAAAACTTCTATTCAGTATTTTTAAAAAGAGGAGTACCTAAAATTCAAGGTGATGACTTAAAATTCATAGTATTTTGTTGGGACATGCAAAAACAGCATTTTTGACATTAAATCCAGGTAGGACAGTTTTGTGGATAGGTAATTTCTCATAAATGAAGATTCCAATTGTTTTGGAGAGGATTTTACTTCCGAGAGATCAGGTTTATAATTTAAAGTCTTTGGGGATACATTATTAGTCTGATTTTAGGCAGATACCTTGGTTGTAGTGATACACTCCCATAATTTCATGTATGGACTAATGGAATGTGATCTCTATGGGACTGCTTCAGAAATCATAGCTGTTAACGAGAGTTTTAATAAGGTTGAACTATGTTTAAGCAGTCATTTCTCCCTTGCACTACATGCTACTTCATTCTTACAGTTCTGTTTTCGATGGTAGGTCTCTTCAGTTTGGTATCTGGAAATGCTTTCATCTAAATATAGTCTCCATACATATGTATTCCCGAGATTACCTTTGAGGTTATGGAATATTTTCCACAGAGATCAACTGGGAATAGGTTATTATTAAATTCTTAGTACCCTTAAATGTTAAGTCTTTTAGTACTCTTGGGTTTTTAAAATAGTTGCTGGCAGTTTGATATTCTAGTTTAACTTTGTAATCTTTAAAATGTATTTAAGAGGTTGGCTTATATTTTTAAGATGTGAGTTTTGTATATCTTTTATAATTTAATTATATCAAATCTTAATGTGGTTTCTTATTTTATAAAAGCCACTTTAAATGGCTAGACAAAGAAATGTATATAAATTAATAAATACCTGAGTAGAAGATTTGACTTTACAGGATCTTATAAGGGAAAGGTACAAGGCCAACTTGATAAGGCCTACAAGATCTTATAAACACAAATAATAAAACGTATGCAACACTTCAGTCAGAAACATGGAAATGAAGGTAACTTCACAAAGGATAAAGTAATGTTTCTTTTAACCTATGGAAATATTTTCCTTTGATGATTTTTCTTTCTACTGAGTTTTAGCTAAAAAGCAAATGATAAATTATAGAAATACGTGCAACACTTATGAGGCATTTTATAGGTGTTTGTTCATAATCAAGGAAATCAGCAACTTAAACTTAGCGCTATTTTCAGATGCAGGACCCTTTTTTAAAGATACATTAAAGTCTGTCACTTTGTCTACTTCTTGAAAGCATAAGAAAGCAGGATAGATCTTCAAGAATTGATCATATTAAGGATACATTAATGATGCATGAAACAAAAGCTAGTTTTGTTTCAGGAGAGATTTGAATAGTTTATTTTGCCCAGTCAGAGCCCTTCAGCATAATGACACATTCATATACACATATGAACATTATTTTCTGAAACATGTATAATATACATTTTTCTCTTTTTAAAATACCAACTGCACAGGTATTTTTATTTACAAAAATATCCCATACTTAATTTTAATGTTATGACATAATTTAGAATCAAGTACATTAAGTAAAATTATGCAATCTAACATTTCCATTTGTAATGGTATGGTTTACCGTTCATATGAAACTAAGTTTGTAGATGGATGAATCTGCAACCCTACCCTAAAATGCATTTCCCAGTTTCATCATCAGAACACACAGTGGGGCTCAGCAAGACTAAAACTGTAGAGGACAATAAAAAAATAAAATGAAGTACACAATGGACATAGAGCAAAATACATTTAAGCAAGAAGTCCTATAACAAGCATGCTTTCCCAAAGAATAATGGTAGAATCATTTACTGATATTCTTCTCTTTTTTTCTTCAGTGGTGCTTGCTTAATGAAACAGAAGCAATTCTAGAAAGTAGAAAGTTCTTCTTAGATCTAACCAATATGAATAGCAGCATATAATATTAAGTAACTCAAGTACAGTTTATTTACACATGTTTTAAAAAGGGAGCTAACATTCAGTTTCTCCACTTTGTAATATCAAATAATAACTCCATGGATGATGCCATGATTTTATCCAAAAATCAGACTTACTAATCTGTAAAAATGTAAAGGTCAAGAAGAAACATACAGTTGCTTGACATTTAGAAATACTAATTTCTAAATGTATTTATGAAAAATGCTAATACAGATTTAGTTGCATTTTGATTCCTATAACCAAATTAGTTTCAAAATTAAAAAGCACACTGATCTGAACTTCAAACAAATATAATTTACATAGGAAACATATTCATGCATTCCTGATTTGAATCTCAATGTACATTAAGCAGTTTTTAAATGCAAGTAATTCACATGTACTGGACATTAGCTTTTTATCATCCACCACCCCCAACCATAAAATTCATTTAACAGGATCTTTATTTTTGGTAGTAACATCACTAACATTCACAAGAAAAAATAAATTCACAATACTGTACAGACAAGTATCTAGACTATGGGAACAAGCGCAGTCGGGAATTTGCACAATAAACAAAGGCAAGCAATGAGTAGTTTTCAGTCACTAGGTACACCACAACTAGTGGAGTCATATTTCCATTTCTATGCATCAGGGCACTAACAAAATGGGATGGTTCACCAATTACAGCAATATCCATTAAAAAAACCATTTTGAAGATAAATACCAACAAATACAAAATACGGAGAAAACAATATTTCAAAATACAAAAGACTGTAGCTGACTAAAATAAAATAGAACGGAATTCAGTTTTAGTACACTCATGGGAAAAAAAGGCTTCTAATGGATATACATCAACAAGCTGCTTTTCGATATGATGTTACGTTTGGTTTATGTATATGTTTAAACATCCTTCTCATAAAGCAATTTTCTTAGGTAGCGTTATAATGTTGCTTTAGGCCAGAGGTTTTTATGGGTATGCTTATTGTCATCTCTACATGACATTTTCCCTATAGGCTGAATTAACTTTTGTATGCTTCTTATATGTTTTCTTTGACAAACTTAACATAATTTTAATTAAAAGAAATATCCTCAGACTTGATAGCCAACTATATCTTATGACATTATATAAAAAGATTATCACGACTCCAATTTAGCCTGTGCTTAATTCTCTTTTTAACATAAAACCAAAGCACATTTTATTTTAGACAACACTGCAGCTTTAGAGGTGACCATTAAACAAATCTGAAAGTGTTTCAGTTGTTGCTGTGTTTTATAGCTTTTAAAATTATTATTTTACAGTTACTTTTTTCTAATCCTTTGGAGTTTCAATATACAGTTAGCTCCTGCACTTTTGAGTGTCTACTCATCAATGAAGGAAACAAGTCCATACGTGTAGTCTTTAGTCCTGAAGACCTCCTTCCTTCACCAGCTTGGAAGCTCCTGTCCACAAGGAACTTGTTGATACGTGAGAAAATATAGAATTCTGAGTATGGACAGGATGTTTTCTGAAATTAATTTTCTAAATGGTATTATCTACATAGAATTTAAAATTTATAGATGGAAAAGGATGAAATACTCAAGCTTGCAATACTTAAAGTGCAGGGAAAAAAATTCAAGTTTATAGTTCAGATAAGATCAGTGCTATAGAAAGAAAAAAAGAAAGAATTCACTGCATCAAAATTATCTTTGGCTATAGCTTTGTAATATAGAGATGTCACATGAAGAAAATACCTCAAGCAACAAATGTAAATTAAATCATACCAAGGTTATTGATACAAATCAGGAAACTCACTTCACTCTTATAAGGGAATCACACTTTCAGACTTGCTTGAAATAATATTTACATAAACATTCAGGAGTTACAGTTTGGCAGTTTTTAACTGAAGAATTGTGTCTTCAGTTTATTAAAATTAAACTTGTTAATATTACATGAAAGACAAGCAGCAGCAGTTTTCCTTGACTACATATAGATGCTTATTTTTCTACAAAGCTACCAAACTGTCCTGGCTGTTGTGGAATGAGCCCCTGACACAGTATCAGTGGTTTAATAATTGCACAGTTGTGATAAGTAAAGAAACAATGCTGGCGCATTTTTTATTCTTTATTTTAACCACTATATCTATTTCTAAAAAGTTCTGAACTACACATTTTCCTCATAAAAAACACTACATTTCCTTCCACTGACTTTGAAAAGGTATACATAGTTATGTGAAATATATTTCTCTCACTAGCCAATGCATTTTGTTTTGGCTTTTCCAAACAAAATGTGCTGGGCAAATATGGACATATTTTGTGAATGAAAACATGCTTTCCCATTTTGCTAATTTTTTAGGTCTTATTATCAGGTCTTATTATCAAGGTGTTCATGTGCCCTTACAATGTAACACATCTCCACATTAATTTCTTACACATTCCCCACCATTTTTTAATTCTGTCCACAGTATCTTTTAAATAGGTTTGTAGATACTATTAACTGTTATTTCAACACCACTAAAAATAATAAGAAACAGATTGTTTATGTCAGTGATGGCGAACCTTTTAGAGACTGAGTGCCCAAACTGCAACCCAAAACCCACTTATGTATCGTCAGGTGCCGGGTGGGCGTGGCCCATTGGGTGGGTGTGGCCCATTGGGTGGGCGTGGCTGTGGTGGTAACGGCAGACTGGATGGGACTAAAAAGTTCAATCAATCAATACCAACTTTGTGAGATCTTTTTTCCCCCGCAAGAAGTTGAAATTGATTGATTGATTGAACCCCCTTTTTTTGCACACAGTGGCAGAGGTCTAAAGCGAAAGGGTTTTATAAAACTCAGCTGAAGGCCTAGAACTGGGGTAACTGTGTGCGTGCCCACAGAGAGGGCTCTGAGTGCCACTTGTGGCACGCGTGCCATAGGTTCGCCAACAAAATTTATAGTAAGGTTCTTTAATGCAATCATTTGTATTCCTTGTCATGTCTGAATGTCTACATAAGCAACCTACTCTTTCTAGAAAGAAAGTACTTTTTGTTTTTGTTTTAAACAATGCACAAACGGATTGGCGAATAGGGATTTGTCACTAATAAACCACCACTAACCTTTCAGGAAATTTCATCAAGTCTAAAAAAGTTCCTCAAGTTCACAACAATATTCAAAATATAAGATGGCTCAGCGCAGTACTATGAGAAATATCCCAAATCAATTTGATAGAGTTGTGGAAGGCCTCCAAAATGAACGTGCATGCTAGGAGTATACAACTTGGTGCTCTTTATATAGTTTGGGTATAAAGCTCATAATTTATGATTACTGGCCATGCAATAAAGAGAGCATCTTGGATGTCTACCACAATATGACATAACCACCAAACATTTCTAATATTCATTCCAAATCTGTAAAATGTATGCAGCCTTATTCTGACTATTTGTCCAGATGAAATACAAATGAACAAGATAATGGTTATGTCCCCAATACTATAGCAAATAAATTATGTATAAAGCAAACTGTCATACAACTGTATGTTACTTCTACGAGAATTGACAAATGGCATTAAATAAACAGAACCGGTAACATGGCATATTTGCCAAAGTCTATTTTCTGAAAATATTTTCTAGTTAAATTATTTCATTCATGGTATAAAATGCATAAACACATTTTAGAAGGTGTTTGTTGGTGTCTCCTTCATGAAGCTTGTCATCTATCAAATACTTGTTCAGAAATGCATAATAGAAATCACCTCAGAATAAGGTAATGAGAATTCTGAATGAGTGGAGCATTTCCAGCATGTAAGAAAGCTGACATCATTAATTCTTGATTCATTATAGCATTCTCTTTTCCATCTTTTACAACTGAAAGAATTACTATTATGCTTATTTGTAGCTATAAAACATTTTTCCTTAAAGGAAATCAAGTTTCAGTTAAGTGTACTGAGGTTTATGCTTCTGACTGTAAGACACAATCAAGCCAAGGTAAGAGCCAAGAAACCAATAGGACATTGTTTTAGCATGTGCTTAAATCAACAAAACTTAACAATTTTAGATAGATCATACTATTTGTACAACAAAAATTAGCAACTGACAAGTGAAATTACTAATGCATAGGGAAGCTACAATAATAAATAAGTTGTTAACATTTTATGCCTATATCACATATCTTTTAAAAATTTGGCTTATGGATCTTATTCAACATATTCTTATAAACTCAAGTAATTTATTTTACACCCCTAAATACCCCACAATTGTACTATAATTAAATGTCATACAAGTAAAATAAGTAAGCAAGCAGTTTTAGATCTGGCTCAAATCTTGGTGGCAAAAACCATTTGCTGAATCAAATGTCCATGGTATCCCATTTTTGCAGGAATATTGAAATTTTCTTCTCTCTTCTCTTCTACATTAAGTGAATTTCATAGCATCCTTACCCAAAACTGCGCTGAAGAGAGGTAATAATCTAATGCTTTAAATACGCTAGCAAAATACATTAGCAACCCCAAGAGAGAAACAGATTTCAACTTTCCTGAAGTTTGCACTCCTACCCACCCAATGTTGTAACCAGACTGTAAGGGCTTAGCTTTATTAAATGAAAGGTGTCTTAAATCATATTCTTTCAGAAGTAGGTCTAATTTATTTGAAAGACTTCATTAAACAATGCCAGTCAGTAACTTTTAACCTGAACTGAACCATATTACAGATAAATGCATATCCAAATAATATTTTGAGCCAAACCATCGCTTAACCAACACCAGGAAATTTTCTTTTGGCTTAAACGTCAGACATGCATATCAAATAATTCATTCAACATTTGCAGAGTTTGGGCAAGTGTTTAGAAAAATAAAACTCAAGCCTCTGAATGGCCATATACTGGCACTTGCTTAAATAAAGACTAAACTAATTAAGGCTTTTTGCAAATGATCACAAATTAGTCACTATTTCTGATTTCCAACATGACAAACATTTTTTAATTATGTATTTTTCTAAATATTTTAAAATAAATTATATTTTATAATATGGCTTTGGTGCAGCCTTTATTAGCTAAAAATATACTGCTTCAATTTGGCACATCTTAAATCCCTCCTCTCATACAAATCTACATAAGAATCTACCAGTTCCTAAAGTGGTAAAATATTGAGTGCTTTGAAAACAATCCACTCTGACTTTAACTTTATTGTGTAATCTATGCAGTGAATCAAAGGGCACTTACATGGAAGAAAATTCCTTTCAAATTAAAAGACTTGTTTCCAAGTAAGCATACTCAGATTAAGGAACCAATTTCTTTGCTGATGGGTTTGACTTAGAAACTATTTTCAAATTAAATGGTTTTTTTCCTGAATATATTTTAGTACAATGCAATTGATAAATTGTGAAGTTGTATCTTAAGAGTTCAACACTGAACTGAAGACAAGTTTACCTGATTGGGCATGTAAGCTAGCTACATACCTGATATTTAAATTCTTACACAAATACATTCTGTTAAACACACAAAGTAAGTTGTACAGCATGAATTAAATTTGTAACCATGTAAAAAAATTATAAATTGATCCAGCTATATTAGCAGGAAAATAAAAAATATATATATAACTGGTTGAAAGATGACAAATATGTATCATTGCAAGAGATATTTTTACTTTTCACATTAGACAGCCATAACACAAATGAAAACTTTTAGCATGATGTGCAGGTCAATCACTTGTGTTTTTATGATGCAAAATAACTTATTATCTTATTTTTTTACTTGATGCTGGCTGCATGTGGACATCACAAAAACCATGGATTATTATAAGAGAAATGAGCTACAGCAAGCCTTGAGCTTACATGTTCCTTTCTTCTGCTTCTCTGATATGGCCCTACAAAATTGGAAACTTTCACATCTGATTAGCAGCAGTTTAATCCTATATGGTCATCTGTGATAAATCTCACCTAAAGTTTATTGAAACAAGCTAGCTTCAAAGTGAGTTATGAAGATGGCTTATTTCAGATCAGTAAGTCACAGGCAATCAAAGTAATCTTGTTGAGTATGAACAAAGCTATAGTTAAACAAAAACTGAAGCAAAAGCATGCCATGGTTTATTATGAAGTCCCAATGCAGCAACAATATAAAGATGCAAAGACAATACTAGTAGATCAGGGGTCCAAGAAGAGACTATGTGACTGCATGTGAACTATGTGTAGATTCAAGATGGAACTTGTGTATTTCCAGTTTATCAGATCAGAGAAATGGTAGCAGAATAAGTCATTTTCAGATAGCTTTATGAATGTGCTTTTAAGGAGGAAAGGTGTAGATCAGTTACTAATAGTCCCATAAAATGAACTTTATTCTATCTCTTGGACCCCTGATTTATTGCAGCTCCCTGAAGGAGGATGAAACACTGGCAGCAACAACAATAGCACAAAACTTTTGGCATATGAAATATTAACACAGGATAGATCCTGCATTGCCCCTGCTCTTTTGATTCCAAATTTTCTATTTTTGTCCATGTGTTCTCTTTGCCATCAATTCTGTTTTCAAGTTCCCAGTCAGCCCAGATAACACACATACATGCGCAGTTGCGCAAACACACCCTCACGATGTGGGTGTCAGTTTTAAATACAATGATCCTCAGTTAAAGCTGTACGACTGAGGTAAACCAGTGCATAATTTGTGCTAGGAAACATCTGTACCCATTGGCTGACACCCTTCCAACTTTGCTGGTCCTGCAGAAGTTAATGAAAAGATTTTTCTTCAAGGTAAAGTTATAGAGATGCATTTGAGAATGTGTTGTCAGAACTGGTACCATTTTTTATCCTTGCATTTCAACATCATCTAAAAGCAAAACAAAGGGACAGAATATAATAATGCATCAGAGAGTATATATAATACCGTTTATTTTAAAAACTACAAAGTATCCATTATTGACATTATTAATGAGTGAATAAATAATAGTTAAAGGGGTATAGAAAATGAACCCCACAAATATAAATTGCATGAGTTCATTTTCTTATTCTTTGCTTGTAACAATATAACAACCAATTAATTTCAAGAAGATGATCAGGAAAGGCCATCTGATCATAACTGCTAACATAATGGGAATATATTCACATTCCTTTCCCAGAATATCCACAGTGATAACTTTTATACTGCTCTATTCAAACTGGAAAGAATCATTCAAAAGAACTGGCCTTCTTGTAAAAAAGGCAACTGATATCTGACAAGGACTTACCTCATGTGCATGCTTTGAGAAAGAATCAGCACTAGCTAACATGGCTGTTGTTCGCTCTTCCAGCTCTCCCAATTTTTGTCCTCTTTCATCCAATGCTATTCTGGCTCGTGCCAGCTCACAAACTATTCCTGATGCTGCTCCTTTGACTCCTTCAATACCACCAGGACCTGGTATATGCTGGGCAAGGCTTCTCGATGCCTTTCCAGCAACAGATTCACCAACTGACCAAATCAAGAAAAAAACAAATTATGTTTGCATTCCTTTCAGAGGAGAACTTACTACTCATAGGCAGAATTATTGGGAGAGATGAAACAATATACTTTACAATAAAACCAAATGAAAATAACATGTTGAAAATTATTCAATAATTCTAACAGCAATATAGTCAATATCTTATTCCTATTTAACTATATACATTATTTTTAAAATGTCATTTGAAATTACTTAGAGGAAGTTAATATACCTACGAACTGTATGTTCCTTATCCAATTTATAATGAAGTGGTAAACCACAAAGTAAGCCTTTTCTGTTGCTCAGTTTGCCCTTTGGAGCACCCTCTCCCAAATTAGATTGGCTTTGACTTGCTGACTTTTCAGAAAGTTCTTAAGACCCTGGTTGTGTTCCAGGCATGGGGATTGGAGTGCTAGTTAAATCCTGTGATGTGGTTATTAGTTGTGTAGATTGATTTGGCTCCTCAACAGTTCTTTATGTTTTATATCATGTTCTTCACTTGATGAATTTAAGATGCAACAGTCACACATCTTAAAATGGCTAAATTTGAAAAACACTGTTTTACCTTATGTTGCTGCACTGTTTCTAAATGTAAAACAAAAGAGAAGGAAAGAAAAGGAAAGGAGGGGAGGGGAGAGGAGAAGTTGTAACAATGAAGGGTATTATTTCAATCACCTTAGTCTTTGTCTCGATGAGTCAGAAACTGAAAAGTACTCAGTAAAATCACTAATGGTTTGCCATTTTGTTGTTTTACTTATCTCCACATTAATATACAGCTTTTATATTCCCAGGAGACTATGAAGTAGTAGAATATACAGTACTTTATTACCAATAAAAGATAGATCACTATTATTATATTTTAATACTATGTGTGTTGGAAGATTTAAAAAAGTCAGTCTTATTGAATACATATGATAAAAGTGGATAGTTCTGACTCACATAGTAATTTTTAGTACTTTTCTTAAATATAAGTAAATTAATGCATTTGAATGCCTCCAATTCTAGTATAATCTTTTCTAAACTTTGTAAATCTCTATTTGTAAGACTTTGATTTTTTTCGGTCTCTTGAACTGCTTTCACTTGCTGGAGTCTAATAAATATTTTGCATTTATATTCAGAAAAAAAAATCCAATATTTTTCTAACAGGTAAATACTTGCGGAAATATTAATTTCTGTTTTATGAGTACCTATTTAAAATCTTGCATTTGTTTCTTTTAATGTTATTTTTTACAGGTAACAAACTCTGAATTCTGGTTATCGCATAAAATGGAAAATATATTAATAAGTATTAATCTGTAGGAGAAGATATAAATCCATTTATCTGTATCTAATCTAGGAGAAATGATTACAGGATACTTGCTCCTTATCTATAGTTGGACTTTAGTGCATTTTACATCCCATGGAAACTAGAAATGCCCTTTTTTCGGCTTTCTGTCAGACTCTATCCCATTTTTTAATTACAGACACCTTTAAGTATTAATGCAACTCTATGAATTCTACATTAAATAGATGAGAATTTTGCAAAAAAAAAATCTATTCTTTTATAAATGAAGCAACTTATGAGGAAATAAGCAGTACATTTCAGTAGTTTCTATTATTTCAACTTCTTTCCATACTTTAATGATAATAGTAGTAAAGTTGGAAGGGACCTTGGAGGTCATCTAGTCCAACCCCCTGCTCAGGCAGGAAACCCTACACCATTTCGGACAAATGGCTGTCCAGTCTCTTCTTAAAAACTTCCAGTGTTGGAGCATTTACTGCTTCTGGAGGCAGGCTGTTCCACTGATTAATTGTTCTCACTGTCAGGAAGTTTCTCCTTAGTTCTAGGTTGCTTCTCTCCTTGATTAGTTTCCACCCGTTGCTTCTTGTCCTGCCTTCAGGTGCTTTGGAAAATAGCTTAATTCCCTCTTCTTTATGGCAGCCCCTGAGATATTGGAATACTGCTATCATGTCCCCCCTTGTCCTTCTCTTCGTTAAACTAGACATACCCAATTCTAGCAACCGTTCCTTATATGTTTTAGCCTCCAGTCCCCTAATCATCTTTGTTGCTCTTCTCTGTACTCTTTCTAGAGTCTCAACATCTTTTTTACATCGTGGTGACCAAAACTGGATGCAGTATTCCAAGTGTGGCCTTACCAAGGCATTGAAGAGTAGTATTAATACTTCACGTGATCTTGATTCTATCCCTCTGTTAATGCAGCCTAGCACTGTGTTGGCCTTTTTGGCAGCTGCAGCACACTGCTGGCTCATATTTAGGTGATTGTCCACTAGGACTCCGAGGTCCCTCTCACAGTTACTGCTATTGAGCAAGGTACCCCCCTATACTATACCTGTACATTTGTTTTTTCTTGCCTAAATGTAGAACCTTGCTTTTTTCACCATTGAATTTCATTTTGTTAGTTAGTGCCCAGTTTATATTGGACTGATAAATTGTGTTTAATTTTCTATTCCCCTCATATGAAAGTTTGTTTTAAAAAATGACAAAATCAACTTACAGAGTTCTTCCCTGTCAAGTGATTGTGCGCCACCTCCAAAGAGACCTTTGAAGAACCCTCTGTTTGGTGCTTCTGGTGTTTCTACAGGTGTGAAGAGCTCACCCAACATTTCCTTTAAATGAAAAACCATTTTAAAGCTCGTCAGACAATTCTTCTTGGATTTTATTAAAAGCAGAAGGAATGCTATGTATCCTGTCGCTATGTCTCCCGATTTTACGGTCTCAATCTTCACACGTTTCTACATTTACAGTATATTAAATATGCTAAAATTTGGTCCTTTTGCTGATTTGTACAGGAAGAGTAGGACCAGGTTCTGCAATAATCCAGCTCGGATTATATGAGCCAAATGTTTTTTTAATAAGAGACTGCTTTTTTTTTTCAGTGCAACCCTGGTGGTTTGTGTACAAATTTAAGACACTGGCAAAACTTGGTTCTGCTTTTCCTGACAAACTGGCTTATTCATGCAGAAAAAGGAGTAAGTTCTGACAGCATATTAGCCCAGAGTCTGCCTTTGCGTGATTATTGTCACAGGCAATGACTTGTGCACACAAAGCAACAGCTAGATCGCTACAAGGAGCATCACTTGGAGGGACACAAGTTCTGTGCCCAAATCTTTGTACTGCTCCACAAAGTTGGAGGCTGTGAAATGCAAAAATATTACATAAAATCTAAAGTGAGTCTCTTCCAATGCAAGTAGAAGGCCCTTTGGTGCCCAAGAAGGAAGAGTGCTCACTGGCTGCAAGGAACCATCACACACAATTCTCTGCCCCTTGTGCAATTTATATTAATTGCTTCCACCAAAGTGATCTTGATGCATTTTATATCTGCAAAGATAGCAAAGTCCTTCATGCACCATTTGTTCCTATGATCATGAATAGGGAAGGATCAAGGAAAAGGCAGACTTTTGAGGACTCTGCAGATCAGACTTCCTCACCACCTCTGTTTTTTTTTCCTAAGCAAACCCACCTTCCCATTCATCCTAGAAATACTACACTCCTTCCCATAAGGCAGGCATATCCAACCTGTGGCCCACGGATTGCATGCAGCCCTGAACACCTAGTACACTGAGCTTGTCCTCAACTTACAATAGTTCATTTAGTGACCATTCGAAGTTACAACGGAATGAAAAAAGTGACTTACAGCCATGGTAGCACAGTGGTTAGAATGCATCTTTGCAGGTTAACTCACTGCTGACTGCTAGGAGTTCAATCCTGACTAGCTCAAGGTTGACTCAGCCTTCCACCCTTTTGAGGTCAGTAAAATGAAGACCCAGATTGTTGGGGGCAATAGGCTGACTCTGTAAACCGCTTTAAAGCACTGTGAAGTGGTATATAAACCTCAGTGCCATTGTTATTTTTCACACTTATGACCATTGCAGCATCCCTCTGATCACATGATCAAAATTCAGATGCTTGGCAATAGGTTGTTCATATTTATGATGCTTGCACTATCCCATGGTCATGTGATCATTTTTGTGGCCTTCCAACAAGCAAAGTCAACGGGGAAGCCAGATTCACTTAACAACTTTGTTACTAATTTAACAATTGCGGTGATTCACTTAACAACTGCGACAAGAAAGGTCATAAAACGGGGCAAAAGTGACTTAACAAATGTCTCGCTTAACAACAGAAATTTTGGACTCAATTGTGGTCGTAAAAAACGAAATAGATGGCAAATAAATTTAATAAATAAATAAGCAAACAAATGCTATAAGGCTTTATATATATTTTTTCCTATCCTCCTGCTTCCCAATTTCTAATTTTGGAGATGTGCACAGCATTGCACATGCCTTCCACTCTGCTAAAAAGTTACCTTTGCTTTGCAGTACAATGCCAGCATGCCCATATCCAAGGTGTACATTTCTTCAGGTGTGTCAGATTGCACACTTTATATATCTACATTTTGCGAAGTGGAAAAAGATGAAGATACTTCCTTTCTCACCTCATTGATATGTACTAGCCAACCAGTCATTCCTCACAAAAGAGCAGTGCAGCTTTCAACTCCATTGTACTAAACTGGTTGAAGAATGTGCCAACATTCCTTGGCCATCAAGTTTCCACACCCAAAGCAGGAGCTTTGCAAGAACTTGGTCATGCTGGGCCAAATGTTCAGAGACCATCTTTGCATGGGCAAATCTGCCACCAATTGGCAACCCCTCAATCTGCTCAGAGTCCATAGTTTGAGAATAATAGTTTCAACTTGTGCTCAGCCCCAACTATTATAGAGTGTAGGTAACAGGATTTGATTACTTTCTTCTGAAGGAAAAAAATATCCAGTATAATGTTACACTTGGATCCATTCATTGATTACATTAACTGAAACTTTAAGATGCATGTAAAATAACTGCACCTTAAAGCAGGGGTCCCCAACCCCCAGTCCATGGACCAGTACCAGATTGCGGCATGCCAGCAACCACTCCGCACAAACAAGGAAAGCCCCATCCACAGGATGCAGACAGCACACAAAACCACGCCCCCTCCGGTCTGCGGAAAACCTCTCTCCACGTAACCGGTCCCTGGTGCCCAAAAGGTTGGGGACTTCTGCCTTAAAGAGATATATGCTGGGATGGAAAAGAAAATATACACTCTACATCTATAGTTTGTAGATAAATAGCACGTTCTTCAATAAATGCTTTTCAATAACAATACATTTAAAAATTACCTGCAGGTTTTCACATGTTTCTTGGCTATAAGTAATTCTCTGGATTTCTGTAGGTGAGACAAGATACAATGCCTGCCCATTGTTGGTGAAGCAAAATGTTCTGGCTATCCTCATGTTGGTAAGTGGTAAGTAATATACGTCCAATAGCGGCCTTAAACTTGGCAAACTTGAAAGAAACAGAATTAAAATTTGTTAAAATAAAGCACTGTATCTTATTCTAGTCTCCTTTAATAAAACTTTACAGTATAATACATTTTATGTTCTCATTTTCCTTTAAATATTCATATAAGTCCAAAGAATTACATATTTATATTTATAGTACATTAATTCTCGCCGATCAGTATGCATATACTCCCAAATTCCATTTTAATAATTGTACTGGAAATTCTCAGTTATTTAGTATTGATTATCTAAATAACCAAATATTAGAATCCTAGGGGTTTTTTTGAGGCAGGGGAATTCTGATCACTGCAGAAAACTTCCATGTGATGCCTCTAATTCATAACCTACACCCTTTAATTCCTCCAAGGATGGGACCCCAAAATAAAATATATTAACAGAAGCTTTAAGGAGAAACAATAGAAGAGCACAAACAACTTTATCATAAATGTCAAAGAAAATTATTTTATTCTTGCTTGGAAATACAAAGCTCCTCTAACTTATATTAGCAATACTGAAAAATATATTGCAATCTAGTCCCTGCTCCTGAGAGTTCCTACAGAGAGAATTTCTGCTACACATTCTAAAGAAAGTTGTCAGCAGAAGGAATCAATTAGACACCATTCTAATTCGGAAAACTAGAACAAATAAACCAAACATTTATGAAGGACTGACAGTAGACATTTAGCAGTTTACAAAATGTATAAATATATTAAATCACAATAAAATATAATTTAAATATGTTTGCAAATATACGCTGATGTGAAAAAAATTAAGCAGAAGTTCAACAACATAACCCTGATGCTAACTCTGCCATTCTTCCCTACGTTCTTTTAAAATACATATTACTGCTGAAGTCATAATATCAAAACATCTTCCCCATGAGGAAGAACAACAAAGCTTTTGATAAGCAGCATTATAGAGATGGGTAAAATAATTATTTGGTATATGAAATGTGGAGAAAAATATTTTAACCTTTCTTTCAGATTTCAGGATAAAGACAAGATATTTCAAACGAATTAAAATAGTTTTTAACGTAATGTATAGTTAAACAATAGCATTTTCTATCCTCCAACGAGTTGATGATCATCAATTTAAATGCTTTTAAAAGGGTGTATAGAAGTAAAACAATTATTATTATAACCTATTACTTCCTGAATCATAAATAACACTCTTAGTGGGGAACAATGGAAAAGAAGCACTATTCCGATGTTTTTGCTTGTGAGTTTCTGGACACATCTAGTTAGCAGATACACAGAATGCTTATTTGGGTGAGCACTGAGCTTTGTAGATGCCTTGAGGAATTATTTTAGGCCTGGGGTCTCAACTAGGTTTTTGCTGAAGTTTTGTCTCACTCTGTACATCATGTGGAAATGCAAAGCAAGACAGTTATAAACTCCAATTGCTGAAAAAAAAATCTAGATTCTATACTTTGCTTAAAACGTAGATAAGAAAATTTAACAAAGATGTAATAACTATATGAGCCTAATAGAAGATAGTAGATATTAAGGGAAAAAGAGAGGAAATATCTGATGTTGTATTTTGAGATTTATACTAAAGACTTATGTATGTTATTGAACTATTAAAAGTAGGTAAGAAAAGGATAAGTAGCCATGTCAAGGCACAGTTTTTAACTTTAATTTTAAGTAGCTCAGATAAAAATCAAAGAACCCTCTCCTCAAAATGAAGACAGCAAAAGGAAAAATGCAAAAATATTATGTTATTTTAAAAAATTCAAACTATATCAGCCAAGCAAATGGACTACAATTCGATTATCAAATTAACCAGAATGAAAGACTAAGGCATCTCTTCGTCTGCAGGCACAAGAAAGGGAAACAAAGTAAAATTTTAAGTTTTAAGGCAACATAAAAAAAAAAATGAATCTGAAGTAAAACAGATTTTAGGAAATCAGTCCCATCTAGGGACTGATTTAGATATCTATGTAACTATATTAATCGTCCCTTCATATTTTTATTTCGTATTTTATTTCCAAGGAAACAGATACACTTTCTCCTTTTAGCAGTTAACACCTTACCTAAAAGTCATTATATGTCCATTGGCACAGAAACAAGCAAGACAGATACTGTTACTGAGTGCCACTATATCTCCGCGAAGGACAAACGAAGTCTCTGTTATATTTTGCTTATAAGTACAGTTCTGTGAGGGCAGTGATATAACTTTTGCTTGCTTTTCGGAGCATATCACTGCATATTGGTTTTCAATCATTTCCTGAGAAGAGGATGGAGATACTGAGACAGGCCGACGTTTTTTCAATTTATCCTTTTCATCCTTGTCTTCAGGAACATTGTGTTCTCTCCAGGGTTCCTGTGCGGGTGGAACTAATGATCCTGTTGTGTCCAGAAAAGCCATTCTCAAGACTGCTCCTTTAAGCCTCAGAATAGTCCCTATGATGAAGAAAATAGTGATATTTCTCAGTGCTGGGCAGAGCTGAAGGGTATTTTCTTTATCTAATCAAAGTATGTTTTAGTAGATACTTCATCTGTAAAATGCTCTTATTATTATATATTCCATTCATTAATAGACTACAAGCATGTCAGACATAACACTTGAAACAGGAACTTTATGAACTGGAAGAATTTAGAATAATTGTTAAACTGCAAATTACCATTACAAATCTGGATAGCTATTCATACATACAAAAATGAATTTCTAATCATCTCACTTCTCATTAAAGGAAACTATACTTTGATACTGCTCATATGTATGCTTAAAGGTAAATCTGAAAAATGCAATGTAGCATTATTATTTCTTAGGAGGTTGATGGATTTCCTTGTACAAGCTTGAAAAACAGATTCCCAGTGGCTCTCCAAATCTAAACAGCTTGAAGTGGCATTTTTCAGTGGCTGTGCTGGGGCTAAAGTACAGTACAGTAGAGGCCTGGGGCGGTGGCAGCTGGCTGAGATGGTTGAAGGCCCTGGGCCTCTATTTCAGCCCGCCACTGCTGCTGCTGCACACTGCTCTGCAGATCAGCCAAAGGGGCATATGATTAGGGGAGATAAGTAGCCAGAGGCTTAATAGACTAACAAAGGATTGGTGTCCTGCTGTAGTATTGCAGCTGATGTGTGTGAAATGACAATGAACATTGTCAGTAGTGACAATCTCTCAAGGAGAAGAGACTTCACACAACATTCTTGGAATGTCCTTCCTTATCTAATTTGTAATTTCTCTTCTTAATGTGTTTTACAGTAAAATTTTACACTGATTATTTCACATTTTCATTTTTAAAGATTTTATGGTTTGTTGACCTGCCTTTTAAGATTTTATTTTATTTTAAAGTCTTATATGACCATTCCAAAACCAAGATGGTGGAACTTTTTTTAAAAAAAAGATTACATTACATTAAGGGGCATTTATGACAAATTTTCCTTTTTTAATGAAAAAGCTTATATTTCCTGTCTCAAGTTTTTTTTAAACACTTCCCTGCAGATTATTGCAGAATGAACAAAAAACTAAGAACTAATAGTACACAGTAAGTTGTCAGTAATAGTAAAATCATTGTCTTGCTAGTTCATTGTTTCTTGTTAAATACATACCACTGGGGGAAACAATAACTGGTTGAATTAGTCTTTGTTCTCCTCCTGGAGGTAAATTCAGTGCAATGACTAAAACGGTGCCTAAAGTAGTCCCAACCCACAAGCATGGTGAAGGTGATGTATCGGCTTTTCGGGTGAAGGTCTCACAAAAATGGAGAGCTGAAATTGCTTCTCGGGATTCTTTATCAATGCTGGTTACACTAGAACTTCTGGAACGGCTGAAGGAATTGTCTCTAACATCTGAAAGATTTTGCATTAATTAAACATGCTGCAACACAATATTACTGTTTCTATTTCATACTTTACAGAACATTATATATACAGTATATCCACCTCTAAAATCTCAATTCAGTAATGTTAGATTCATATCATCATTACATTTTTAGGGGCATGCTTAAGATTTTTAAATTGTATACCTGACGTACATAGGATTGATAAAAATGTATTTATATATTTGGAAATGTAGAAGCACACTCATTAGACAGTTAATTGACTATAGCTCCCTGTGAACTATAGCGAACCTAGACATGTATGGTATATTTAAGTCATACTACACAGTAATATTTTGAACAGGAGAGTAGCTATCATTATAGTTTTCTCAAAAATAAATGTTACATTATACATGACGTACTACTTCAAATATATACAGCCATTTTCATTTTGATGAAAACTAGGTGCAGCACACCTGAATGGAAAACTTCTTTCAAATCTGTCTCTCTGGCATACACATACACACAAATATAAAACTATGAATTCCAGTTTTATTGTTAAGCAGCCATTATGAAGGTATTTTTAACCTAATTTCAGTAATTTTGATTAGTGATACAAAAAGGAAATAATTATATGAATGCTTAATTATTGGAAACAGCACAGAAAAAAAACAAAATAAGTATAGTTATCCAGAAGAAAATAAAAATCCAGACACTGAAACATGTATCAACAACAACCAACCACATAACCTACTGAATATGATTTTAAAGATGATGAGATTGGAAAAGATATGTTTACTAAATAGTAAAGATTATTAAGATAGTGATAAAATATAGTAAATGTACCGAAGCATAATTAAAAAGAATTCATGTAAAAATCTGTTTGAAGGTATTGGAAGGGAAGTAGCAAGTTATTTGTTCACAATCTTTTCAATGTCATTTTTAAGATTTAGAGCCTATCTTATAAATTTCTAATTTAATCTGCAGGAAGCAGAGTCTGATAATTTTAGAGAATGTACTGGATAATATCCTAGTAAAGCTATATTGTATATATTATATATTAGATGCAATAATAACACATAATGTGGGGCCCTGATGGTGAGAATATGCCAATTGAGAAAGCTCTGCATAGGGAAATATTATCAAGCTGTTTCAGATGGTTTTTGTGAGTAATTAATTATACTATTTATTACTGCCTTAACCTAAATTGTAAATTTAGTATTTTTTCAAAACCGCAATTTTAATATAGCGAGCAGAAAATCGGGTACAGCTATAAATAACTGTATAAGCAATTGATGGGACAATTCTAGTGTGTTTCAAAAGGAACTAAAATATTCCTTGAAAAATTAAGGATCTTCTTGGATACACTCATCACTCTATGCTAGTAAACGCTGAAAAGTACTATTTGTTTCACTTTTTTTAAAAAAATATAGTGAATGGAAAAGCAGAAGAGCATGCTAAACATTTTGGATATAGATTGACCCAAGTAAAAATAGTCCAATGCCTCATGAACAGATGCTACCCTTTCCTTGTACAATGTGGCTGTCTATAACTTTCCTCCTTACCTACAAACTCCAATATATCCCACAAATCTATTCTGAAACTTTCTAAAATTTCCAGAAAATTTTTTGAGGCTTTCTAAAGAATAAGAGTTGGATTGCTCCCAATCCCAATTCCACTTTTTCCAACAGAAAAAGTTCTGTTAACAGAAATAGATTTCTGATTATACTCATTGCCCAGATCTTATATCTTTGGAATTATAAGACTTCTAGGTCTCTCTTAAGATCAAAATGTTTTTATATGTTTTGTTACAATGTAGTCAGTATGTTTTTAGAATAGTGTTTTATAAACTGTTTTTACTTTTTAAATAAAACAAAGAATTGAGAAAGGGATGAAGAATTACTAAAGTATTAATATAAAATCTTACAAAAATGAACAAAAATTGAGAGTTTTATATAAAACTGAAAATAGAGAATTAGGTGATTTGGTGAATTCAGCCTCTTTTGACTAAGTTTCTATGCATTTTTATTTGCTTTACAGGATAAAAATATTTTGTAGAAGCACTTTCTGGGGAAAATAATACTTCAAGAGATTAGTAGAGTTCTCCATAAGAAGTTTAAGGTAGCAACATGATTGAATAAAGTTATTAAAACAGATTTTAAATTGAGTTCAGCCCACTCTACTGATACATCCCAGATAATAAAATGTCATAATAAAGAAATGTTAATTTAAATTTCAGTCAGGCCAGGCTCTAATTAACCACGAGTTTCATAATATACCTGAACCTTCAATATATTTCTTCATCTTCTACAATTACAAAGTGTTTTTGAAAGTAATACTGTCTTCAGAAACATTTATTCAGACCCTTACAACAACGAACAAGAAAATTATGACATACAAAATAAAGAGCAATGTTAAATCTCCTTAAGGCGGTTGATACCTTATATGAAAGTTGATTTAAACAATTAGCAAATTTAGTATTTATTTAGTTGCAGATTAGACAAAGGATATATCTATTTAGATACCAGACATACCAGAGCATATTTAAAAATAATTTGTCAAAGAGAGATTTGTATTTGCATTTTCCATCTAATTATTTACTACTGTTATTTATTCCAAACTGAAAGTTATGTAAATTTCCTGATATTATTTTTGTTTTCTATTAAAGTAATAGTGTAAGTTATGAAAATTAAAAAATAAACTATGAACAAAATTATACTTCTGTGGGTGATATTTTTCATGGCTTTTAAAGAGGAACATAAAAATAGTTCCAAACTGAGGGCAAAGAAATTGTAAACATGCACTGCATCAAAACTTGGAACTGAATAATGGAAAATAAATGAAAAATTTCCCTACTTAGATGTGTGAAATTTCAAAATACACAAGTGTGTATTTTTATAGCCTTTTGAAAGAGTATAAACACCATTAATACAGGCTTTGAACAAATACTTACCTAACTCAGGTTTCAGTTCAGTTGGTAAGCTTAATTTTCTAGACATCTTTGCTGAAAAATAATGTATAGTTTTGTAATAAAACTAAAATGATCATATTTTCAGAGAATATGAAATAATTAAAATTGTCAGTTTTCAAATTCAGAATTCATATATTAGTTCTAAGCAAGGAAGTATGTGTATGTAAACGTACATTTATGAAAAGTTTAATTACAAAGGTGCAATGAGAGTATGACAATTACTTTTTCTGGAATTAAAGCAAATTAAAAATACTGATGTTTAAAATTATTAGGCTTTCAAATGTCTTTATTGTGGTACATTAGGTGTTCTGATTTATATTTGTGCTCCCCCAAATACATATTTTAATTAGTACCAATCAAGATGGAGCCAAAGTTATTTAAATATCTTTTACAAGACAATATTCTGTCCCAAATATTGCAATTCTAAAATGGCAAAGATCATAGAAAATTGCCAGATTAGAAAGATTTTCAGAATTATAGGAAAATTGACACATCACAAAGGGTAAAATATAGGGCTTCATAGGACTATTAGGGATGTACTGCTAGCATATTTATAAATGATGCTTTCTGACAACCACAGCAGTCATTGGGATGAGTGAGCATTCTCTTTCTAATGAGGAAACTGTGTCCCACTATTCCTACTCCTAGCTTAAATAGGGAAAAGGAAAAGAGGTTTTCAAAGAGACATTCTGTCCCTATTATTGAGGACAGATATAACCTGAATAAAGAGGATTCTATTATTTGGTTATATAATACAAGATTTAGCCCTTAAAGCTTGCAGCTGCTAAGAATAAAATCTGTTTCTTAAGGCATCTTGTGAAACAGCTTTTTTTAAAAAACATGTTTTACATCAATAAATAAAAACAAGGCCATGCTTTGCAGGAAAATAAAATATTAAACAAATACACTATAGTGGCTAAAATCTAGAGTCAGAAAGCTTTAAAAGAATCTAAATGAAAAAGCCTTGTAACATAATTAGGACTGTAGCTACTATAAACATTTCCTTTTCATCAAGGATTCTTGGAATTAATGTTTCCAGGAAGCTCTATCAATTTCCCCTGCTTCAGAAAATACAAATTATGATAATAAAAGGCCTGGGGATGGAGCTTTCAAAGGCTGTTATTTGCTACTGCTTTTTGTTTTAGAATAATTAATTTGGTTTAAAGGTAACTGGAATAAAATTGTTTTATGTTATGTAAAATCACAATTTGTATTATATTTGTGTATATTGCTTTATATGTTGTTAGTTTCAAATAAGATTGAAAGTAGTTTAACATGTTCTTTGGTATTAAATTAACAATCTAGGCAGCTTAATCCTTATTAAATACAATTTTGACAGAATTTAATACAATTATCTCTTTTTATTTTTAGGGGAGTTTTCAAAATCCACAATGAAAATCTTTTCACCACCTTGAAGATAGACAAAGACAGCAACACAGGTTCATGCAAACTTGAATCCACACAAACAGTTTAAAAAGGCTAAGTTTGTGACTATAAAAATTAATAAAATATTGAAAAAAAGGCTAAATTTCTGTGGGCAAAAGAAACCTGAAGATTGGAAATTATAATTACTATAAAAGCATTTCTCCATCTTTTTTCTATTAAAAAAATTGTACCTTTACTCATCCATTCAAGTATACTGCACAATAACCAGTAAATAGTTTACACATGGCCAAATAATCTCTAATAAATAAAACCAAAGATTGTTGACTATTATCTGATTAGATCAATCCACACTTGGAAATAGCAGCTATACTTGTGTTTCACTTAAAATACAGGTATAATAATCTGATTAATTTTAATCAAAAGTGTCACTCCCTTTTTAAAACTGTTATCCACTGTAAGGCAGAAGGACTATTTGACAAGGACTTTATTAGGCCCTATATATTAAAAAAAATGTTGGTACTGAATGATAATAAATATATATTAAAAGTGCTTATCTGGGCAAATTCTACACAATCCACAAAGCAGAAAAAAAAAATAGTCACCAATGGCATAACACATAGGTCACCATCTAAATTCTAAATACTGAAATAATGATAATTATATATCATATATTTCCATCTCAATTAAAAAAATCACAATTATAATATATATGATGTGTGTGCATACACACACACATATATACACATATATATATATACATATATACATACATATATATACATATACATATATGTAGGTCTTTGGTTACATATATATACATACATACATATTTGTTTTCTGAGGTTTTCGCGGGTATTTGTATGTAGGTCTTTGGTTGTTCGGGTTTTCTCCCACGTAAAATTGGAAGTGTCTTGGCGACGTTTCGACGAAGTCCCATTCGTCATCTTCAGGCTGGTGCTTTCAGCTTCATGCTTTGAGCAGCAATGTGTGGTCTTAGCTGTTTATTCCTTTTAACTGCCAGTGGGGGTATGAACTGATTGGGTGGGAGCTTGGCTGTGTTCTGATTGGGTGGAGGTGTGTTCTGAATGGTTAGGGGCTTGGCTGTGCTCTGATTGGCTGGGGGAGTGTTCTGTTTGGTTGTGCTCAGGTTAGTCTGAGTTGCAGAGGGGTTTAAGATTTTGGGCTGCCTTGCTATTTTCTGGCTTCGCGTTCGTGGTCGTGTCTCCTCTTCATGGAGGGTGTCAGTTTGCTTCATGTATGGATTTTTTGTGTTAAAATGATACCAGACCCACACTCACAAAAACCACACAGGATGTCACCACCAAACATCCATGCAAAAAACAAACCCAAACCCACACCGATTATGAGGCACGACCACAAACCAGAAGCCAGACCACAGCTGCATCATTAGCCACTTTAAACCCCTCCAATCCATACATGAAGCAAACTGACACCCTCCATGAAGAGGAAGCATGACCACGAACGCGAAGCCAAAAAATAGCAAGGCAGCCCAAAATCTTAAATCCCTCTGCAACTCAGACTAACCTGAGCACAACCAAACAGAACACTCCAATCCCAGCCAATCAGAGCACAGCCAACCCCCCAGCCAATCAGAGCACAGCCAAGCCCCTAACCAATCAGAACACACCTCCACCCAATCAGAACACAGCCAAGCTCCCACCCAATCAGTTCATACCTCCACTGGCAGTTAAAAGGAAGAAACAGCTAAGACCACACATTGCTGCTCGAAGCACGAAGCTGAAAACACCAGCCTGAAGATAACGAATGGGACTTCGTCGAAACGTCGCCAAGACACTTCCAATTTTACGCGGGAGAAAACCCGAACAACCAAAGACCTATATACATACATACATATATATATTGGAAATTTTGATGGCACTGGGAAAATCTGTGTGCTGGCAAAATTTCCATCATTCAATTACAAAAGGTAAGACCGCTTGGAACACATACTGTATATTATGCTGATACATTACAATATCCTAGGTTCTTGGGAGAACTTGATGCGTAGGAAGGTCACACCAACTAAAGAACTGGCAGCTAAGGTTTCACACTGTTGTGTATGTAATAATTTTATTAACAGTAGAAAATTTTATTAAAATCTATTGCTTTAAAATTCTATATGCAAGACTATTCAGGGCACTATATGCTCCTTTTATTTTTTTCTCAACTCTACACAACTAGTGTTAAATACAATCATGCATTGTTTGGAGCTAATTTTGGCACTACAACATGATTTGTCAAACTGATCTCTCCATCTTGTCCCACTTATTATAGAAATTTATGATAGATTTAATCTAATACTTTTCTCATTTTATACAGAAACAAAATCACGTGTTATCTAGTTTATTATTTTTGACAAACATTTGTAGATAAAAACTTTTTTATTTGCTGAAAATGATTATTGCAATTAGGGTAGAAACTGAACTAGAAATTACTTTTGCTTAGATTTGCTTTCTCATCTTATTATTAACAGGAAGTTTGGAGAATTTTATTGTACATTTGTTTTGAATGGCAAGGGGAAATATAAACAATCAAATTCCTCTAACGTTGAGAAACTAATATTTATTTGCAAATCTTAATGAACTTCCTTAGGGCATTTGAAATTGCCAACCATTCTCTGGAAGCGAAAGGTATCTTTCTCTAAAAACAAAACTTCATGAGGCTGGTAGTTGCAGGAAGCATTTTTTGATAGACCTGTGAATATGAATTTAAACATTTCTAGAAATTGTTAATCTTGAAATAAACCTTGTTTAATTTTGATCCCAGAAAAAAAAGTAAAAAAAGCATTTAATAATATAAAGTGGTACTATGAAACATAAAACATGCTATGTAAATCTTGATTTACTGATAAAATTAATGTTGCTGCATTATCCCCGTATTTCTCCATTAAATAACAGGTTAGTAAAAACCCAATTATAATTTACAAAGTACTAATGAAATTAAAATAAGATTAACACAACAAAAGTAAACATTTTATCTTTCAACAAAGAATGCAATGCTTTCTTTCCAAACTATTAAATTTGCTACGATATATTTTGAATCTGAAGAGCAAACATAATGGAACAGAATGCACCTTCTAACTTTCCCTGAATCAAGCAATCATTTTCTTGCTTTTCACTGCAATCTTAGTCCTCTGAGACCTATTCAGGCAAGCAGGAAAACAGATAAAGAGTGAAGCATATAGTCATAGGCAAAGGAGCAAGAAATTCTTTCCCTTCTCTTATAAAATGAAAATATCCCTCCCCACTTCTCAAGAAACTAATCCTAACTCTTATTTTAAGAAGACTATGTGTCCTAAGTACAGCAACTGGAATAATTCAGTACAGAAAAGCTTGCAGTTGCATTGGGTATTAGGTATCATTGGTGGGAAAAGCTTGCAGTTGCATTGGGTATTAGGTATCATTGGTGGGATATAAAAGTTTATAATACCTAGAAATTTTGTCATTTTTTTTTTCATAATTCTAAAAAAATAAAAATGCATTTACCTTTCTTCCCAATTCTTCAGTCCATTTTAATCCCCCCAATTCTTCAGGAAAAATGTAAATCTCTTTTTGAAGAAAAAAAAAAAATCTTTTTTGTCCCCTCCAAAAATATTAGTTTTGCAACTATTTATCTGGAATAGTTACGTGACCACAACTACTTTTCCATTTAGATGTTATTTAATCGAATGAGTAATTTTTATTTTTCTCTGTTACTTAGTCAAAGCAATTGCTGCAAGTAATCATAAGTGTCTTTATTTTGAGGAGTCTAATTGTAGATGACAACAGACTAATAGGAAAACGAATACCTTAAAATTACCGTATGTTCCGGCGTATAAGGCAACCCGGCGTATAAGACGACCCTCGACTTCGGCGCTGAGTCACATGCCTAGAAAGTCGTCTTATATGCCGGAAACTACCGTTATTTCTGGCATATAAGACGACACGGCATATAAGACGACCCCCGACTTCGGCGACGATTTCAACACTTTCAAAAGTTGTCTTATACGCCGGAAAGTACGGTAAGTACTTTTATTGCTTCATAAGAGCCGTGGCGGCACAGTGATTAAAATGCACTATTGCAGGCTGACTCTGCCCACTGCTAGATGTTCGAGTTTCACCGGCTCAAGGTTGACACAGGATCCCATCCTTCCAAGGTCGGGAAAATGAGGATCCAGTTTGTTGGGGGTAATATGCTGACTCTGTAAATCGCTGAGAGGGCTGTAAAGCACTGTGAAACGGTATATAAGTCTAAGTGCTATTACTATTTATTATATTACATTGAAACTATTATATTTACTCTATTTCCTGTTTGATTCATCCATCTTTCTCCATTCCTAGCATTAGCTGAATGGCACAGGATCCATCCAGAAGAGCCTAATATTGATGCTACTAAAATAACATAAATACAATTTTAAAATCTACATTACATTGCTAGTACAACATAAATGTATCTAGCTGGTTTGGTTATTATTATAATATAGTATAGACTTTTTCAAAATGAAATATAACAAATTTCATTGAGAATGCTTATCATTCAATACCATTAATATGATTTTAAAAAGTGTATTTTTTTCAAACCATTTGCTATAATACATGTCACCATGAACTTCTTTCTGAATTCTAATTTCAGAAGAACTATAAAGTAAGAATGATTTCAACACTCTCACTCAAAAACTGGAAGTTACTAGTCAATAGTTTTATCCAGGGGTCTTCAAACTTGGCCCTTTTATGACTTATGGGCTTCAACTCCCAGAATTCCTCAGCCAGTGTGCCTGGCTGAGGAATTCTGGGAGTTAGTCCACAGGTCATAAAAGGGCCAAGTTTGAAGACCCCTGGTTTTATCAAATATGCAATTAAATATATATAAAGTCTTTGAACATTTCTAAAAGAAAAGAGATAACATTAATTTGTCAGGTGTCTTTATTTTTATTTTGCTATAAAAAGACAAATTTAGAATGACCCAAGCTCTGTGTAAATAAATAAATAAATAAATAAATATCTTCTGAGATAATCAGAGAAATAAAAATGACAGAAACTGAAATGTAGTTTCAGAAAAGCCTTTATAGTGTAATAATATAATATATGCTCAAGTGAGCATCACGGAATTAAAGTACATATTCCCAGATACAGGGCCAAAGAACCAAAGTTTTAATTTAAGCAGAAAACCAATAACGTTATACTTTAAAATAAAAAAGCAAAATAACCATATCCAAGCAAGAAACTATTCCTGTCTCTCCTTTATGTTAATTCATCATTCACCATAGTTAGATCCTTACAACAGAAGGGTTCAATCATCATTCACATGTACTGCAAATGTTACAATTTTCAATTTATTGTCAAATATATTAGCTTGGTTAGCAGTAATTCAGAAATAAAAATGTGTCATACTTTTATTCTTAAAATTGGAAAAGATCTATAATGATTCATTTCAACATAATTCGGTTTATTCAAGAGGATCAAGTTACAAATGATTTATGCAGTAATGCTTCCACGATTGAACTTCTTCAATATTTTAAACTTGAAGCCAAATTTTTTTTGGTAGAGGAATGTGTGCATAAAATTAGAAAAAAAATTAAGAGCCCATCTCCTTGATTAAATAACAAAGCAAAGTATTTTAGAAAATAAGCAAATAAATGGTTAGGAGAGTATTAATTTAACAGTAATGCACTGCAGCTTGCTTTGTTTTACAACTGAATTAAGCGCTGCATAGAATAAAGTGCTAGGAAGGAGCAAAGGATATTTTTTTCTAGTTCCTACCTATATCACTGGCTATCATCTTGGAAAACTTTCTGCTTTTGGTTTTCACTGCAAATAATATTTTGATAGAAAATGTCAATTTACTAAAAAGATAAGCTAGTGAAATTAATGATAATACTGTACTCTTAGAAATAAAAATACTATACCCTTTTCTATAAAATTATTCATTTTTTGTTCATCACCAGAATTGTTGGGGGAACCAGAACCTACATGAGTGAAGACAAGAATGAAAGGAATATAAAGAAAAGAGGTTCAAATAAAAATACATACAGGCAAAGGAATTGGAACAGATTGTAAAAATAAAGAAGAGACACAATGTCCTAGTCAGTATCAAATGCAATGGTAATCTAAAATATATAAAATCAATAAGTATGGATAACTTTCATTTTTAATTTTTTTGTACTGGTAAAAATGTCTATATCAGTGGTTCTCAACCTGTGGGTCGGGACCCCATTTGGGGTCGAACGACCATTTCACGGGGGTCGCCAAACAAGGCTGTCCGCCATTTTTTTCTCCTTTTCTTTGGCCACACCCCTGGCACCTGGTGATGTATAAGTGGTTGGGGGTCACCACAACATGGGGAACTGTATTATGGGGTCGCGGCATTAGAAAGGTTGAGAACCACTGGTCTGTATAATGTTCAGCTCTCCAATTATATCTCCTTCTGTTGATGCCCACAGAATTGGTATAAGGACCTCAGTTTTCCAGACAATTCTGTATTTCCTATGTCACCATGTCATTACATTTTCAATCAGACACATAACATTATTTTGGTTAATAATCATTTCCTAATGAAAGGTAATCAAACTCTATCTGTTAAACAAGTGCAGATGGTACATATTTACTCAATACTGTAAAGAAAAGTAACATTTGACAAGACTGTTTATGTTTAACAAAAAAAGTTCACAGTGCAATGCAGACAATATAATTTATATTTTAAATTCAGTGGTAAATTATATATGTAGTCAATCTAAATGAAAAAGAAAAAAAATAAATTAAGATTGAAAATACATCAGTGAAAATTTTCTTGAATAGTAAATTATAAAGTGCCACTCTTCATTTCAAAGCAGAATGAACCTAAAGAAGAGGAACTGAAAAAAATTGGATACAGTGAGTGATTTATATGGTTTCCTGCTTTAAAAATAACTCATTTAGAGAACCTCTCAGAATATCTGCACAAAACAAATCTCATGTGTGTAATGTTTAGAAGCCATGAAGAGTAACAGACTTGGCTGATAAAATTGAATTGAAAGGTTAGGATTTGCATGTTAGTGATAAGGAAAAAAAACTCTATTACATTCTCTATGATAGCTTACCATTAGAAATCTCAATCCTATCTAAATTGAGATGACTCATGTTAAAAAATGAAAATACAAGGATACTTGCCTTTACTATTTCTTCAGGAGAATTTAAGCAAAATTTAAAGCATAGTTGCTTTCCTATATATCAAAACTTTGCAAGAAATAATGTTTTACTTACCTGTAAAATTACTTCTAAAAATAACAAAACCTTATGGAAATACTATTTTAAACTATCTAAGAATCTATGTTGAATTTTGGAGCCTGCTTTATTTATTTATTTCAAATGATAGCTAACCTTGTTCTCCAATATCATATAATATTACAATTAAGCTCAAATAAGTAAGGGACTCCGCTCAAAATAAATTAAATCCTTTAAAAGAAATAATGAAAATCCAAATTAAACCATCTATGGCAGTGCGATCTATCCCCCCCCCCCAATTTTTCTATTAAAGCCCTTCCCACCAATAGTGGATATTTTTATATAATATTCCTTTTCCTGCTTGCCTCTCAGATTGCTGTCAGTGTAATAATTCAGGCTACAGGAAAATGATGGAATAGAATGAAATAAATGATTGCAACCACACGTTAAAATTTGAATTGATAAAACGATCATTACACTCATGTATTTAAGGAACATATTATAAATAATCATTTTGTATGCTGACTCAATTATGAATATTTTTGATACCATCACTGCTTTTTGTTTTTATTCTAGATCTCGCTCTGATCTTTCCATCTTACTACCAGAATTAATATATATGTGATAAAATCTTGGATGTCTTCTAAATAAAAATTACATCATTCACTTATAAATTGAAGCTCATACCAAAGTAAATTATCACACTCAATTGCAAACTTTAGTTTCTGATTAAAGAAATTATGCTTCCCAATAGAATGACAGAACAAATTTCATATTTGCCTATGGTTAGAAAAATACTCCATGAAATTTCAGGGATCTAAGTTTATTTGAAACACATAGTCCCAGGTAATTAAAACACTTCCCTCATATACTGTAATTATTATTGCCAATAGTATACATAAATTATAAGTACATAAAAATGGATATGGCCTATTTGTATATTAAACCAAGGACAAACTTTTCACCTGATAAAGATATTAACAGGACCACATACTTGCTTGAACTGTATATATGAAAAATCATTGTGAAGTTGTGAAGTACCTTCTGGAACCCAAAAATCAAAGAACACCCCCCACACTAATATAGCATTTGAAGTATTATTTAAACTGTTTGCAAATTTAATTAATTACCTGAAGTGGGTGACTTGCAACGATCTTCTTGTACTGTAGTACTCTCATTGATATCACAAAGACCTGCTGTAAAACAGAAAGCACATAATAGACTTTTTCAGATTTTTAACAAGATTTAATTTGGAAAATAAAATACACAAGATTTTTGTTTATTGAGATCTGTGTATAAATATAATAGGTATATAAAGGGCATATGATTAATCTGAAACATAATACAATCTATGGTACAAATTGCAAACAGAATAACCACTCTCCACCTTTTTAATTTAAAACTCCAGAATTCTCCATTCTGGAGAACTACTGTTTTAATTTAAAAACACCTTTTTAATCTCTGACTCCCAAGCACTCCCTTTTCTGTCTCTGACATTATCTTTCCTTTCTCTTTATAGTCACTAATACTGTGTGGATAGCATATTTTTGTCAAAGTTTTACAAACAGGTTTGTAAAAGTCTTTTCCATGTTAGAGGACAGATGATTAGCATATTAAAGTGAACAGTGCATCCTCAAAAGACGTGTTTTGTAGTCCTTGGTTGCCTCCCCCACACACAGAAAGTACAGACTGGTAATTGAGGGGAAAATTTGTGTGCAGCAAGATACCAGGGGAATGAAGTAGATGATCATATGGAGTGAGGGAAAGAAAATGAAAAAGGCTATGAAGAGCAATGAGGAGGTGAGGGAGGCAGGTGGAACAAATCAAGGATAAGAGAATGAAATAACAAAAATCATCAAGATAGACAGGTAGAAATATGTGCATATCACATACTGTACATAGAAAGTCTCTTCTGGATTTAATTGTGCTGTCAGAAGATTTGGCATATGAGAGTGGCATCTGGTGATGGTCATATAGAAGAAAATCCTAAGTCAACAGAGTTTCTGTTTGGAAGACCCAAGCATCAACTATGCTATCTATTCAGGGTCTCACATTAATCATTTTATGGTAGCCTTGAAGTAACGTTTTTTATGAAGTGTTTTAAAATCCATTACTGTAGCATTTCATGAATGACCAATCCTTCACTATCACTCATTTTGTAATGGTATGTATGATACTTCTAAAAATTTCAAATGAACCCTCAAGCCAAAACGTTGTATTAATATAATATTTCACTTTTATTATGTATTGTCACAGGGCAAACTCAATTGTACATTTTAAATATGAAAAACCCTTAAAACACAAATCATTCATATTGCAATGATGCTTCTTGAATCACAAAAGATACCACAGTGGTTATTGTGATTAAAGACTCTGATTAAAAATAATTCCAGTAATGGAATTTGTCCAAGGCTCTCCATTTTTTTTATCATGAAAGCATAAATTTCATTTTCTCAGTTTGAGACTTTCAAATGTGTGTAGGTTGAAAAAGACTGAAATAGTTTATGCTTCATTTCTATTATAACCCTTTTAATTACACTAAATACTGCATTTACGAAAAAGCAGTATAAATTACAATTTAATGAGTTGTACATAATATAGGTTACACACTTAGGGTCAAATAGTTTTTGCTGATTAAAACAAGATGAAAAGCATATTAAGCAATTTAATAATGGGAATATTATCTCTAACACAGGAAACAAAAACTGTTCATATCTCATCTTCAATTTACCCTTGACAGAGTAAAACTGAACCCAGCACAAAAAATGAAATAGATGTTGGCAGTCCATAGATAAAATTGGGGGGTGGGTGGGTTGTAGTATGAGAGATGCTGAGGTATACTGTAGAACTAGGACAAAAAGTAGCAGTGTATTGGTTAAACTGATGTATTCGGATTGAAATGATCCAGTTGAAACCCAGCTCAACCAACTGTATTACTCTGTTGTTGCCGTGGAGACAAATTAAAGGAGAACTTCCATGTAACTTGCTTTAAATTCCTACAGAAAGTCAGAACAGATATTGGAAACAATATTTATATTGGAAGGCAAAAGCTCTTTTTCTTTATAGTACATTCCCATTGACTATTTCAATTGTGTTTCTCTATTAACTGGTAATTTTCACAGCCCTTATGTCTTTTAGCCTTATGTCTCTTACTGGTAATAAAATGGGGAGAAGAAAGCCAGAATATAAAGAATCCCTTCACTACCACCCCTTTTCAGAGAGGCATATCTGTTTGACTTTGCATGAAGCTGCTGACAGAATAGTAGATTCAAAAATTCCTGGGGCAAAAAAAATCTGAGAAAATTCAAGAACTAATTGGGAGATAAAAAAATATTGTTACATAAACAGAAGCCGTTTCATGATTGAGATGCATATTGTTTGCAGTTAGAACTTTATAATTCAGACATGTCAACACAAGATAAAATAATGAACAGCACTCTAGTCACTTTTTAAAGGGCTGTATGGAACCATTGAAAGTATTTAAAAACAATTACAAAGCAAGTTACAGTTATAAAACAAGTTACATTCTTTCCCCAATATATCCACTGATATCCACTACTAGTTATCAGTAATGTGATATCTAGTTCAGTTTTATGACATCTACAAAAACAACTTGGATGAAGTTACTATGTTTGAACTGAGTGAAAGTTTACTACCTTTATCACAACATTTTTGGTGAAAGGATTTTTTTTCTTTTCTTTTGATGCAACTAACATATGCACTCATTTTATAACTTTGCAATTACTACCAATGGGAGTGATTTTTACCACCTGAAAATCTGCTTTCCAATATTTTTGTCACTTTTTTAAATTCAGGTAAAAAAAATTGGGGGTAAATAATTCCACTTTTCTGGAAACCATATACATTGTAGCTATAGATCAGACATGTCAAACTCGCGACATCATGTGATGTCGCACAACGTATTGGAACGGTTTTGCCATTGCCGGCAATGGAGTGGGCGTGGCTTCCAAAAGATGCATCTGGCCCACGGGCCAGCAGTTTGACATCCCTGCTATAGATGATAACTTGCACTGTATTTTTACTCTATACTGTATATTGCAACTAGACTTAAGAAAACAAAAGCACCCTGAGATAATCTCTTCCATACTGTATTCTGCAGTAGAATATTCTGCACTGGTATTAGATCAATATGATGGGTAAAATAAATGTATGCGTCCTATTTCATTTGAAGTCATAGTGGTACAGAGGTATCTTACTAAAAGAGACTTCAGTATACATCCTGTTGTAATTATTGTGAAAAATATAAAATATTTGACAAATTCAAAGTTACTATGCCAAATACATGCAATTGCTCCTCCCTCATGAAGAAAGCCTTGATAGATAAGCTGTTCGCCAAATCAGAAAGCTTTGAAGAATAATCATTCTTGAGCAAAAGCAACTTTTAGTGAATTCTTGATGGTTTCAGAGAAATTTGGGTTCTTGCTTTATTGACATCTCCTTATTTCACCAAAGAGGGTGGGAAGAGAAGAGATGATAAAAATTTAATGACGCTTAAGAGAAGAATCCAAACCCTTGGCAGGATATATGTTGACCAGCATTATCATGCCAATCTGAGAGAATATAAAGGGAATAGAATCAATGTTGAGTTCAACATGAAAGAAAACAACCATATGACCTAGATGTGTGGTAGAAATACTAGCTTGTGAGGAAACACTATGAAGTCTATTATGGCAGGGTGAAAAACTATAATCTCTAAATGGTAGATTTTACAGGTTTTCCATCCCTCACTCACAGGGATCCAGTAGGAAGAGATTATTTTGGATTTAGCTTAAAGCTGCAGCATTATTTGCATGTATATTTTTGAAAACATAACATTGTTCAATTAATGACAATATACAATTAGTCCTTGACTTACGACCACAATTGAGCCCAAAATTTCTGTTGCTAAGCAAAACAGTTAAGTGTGTTTTGCCTGATTTTACAACTTTTCTTGCCACAGTTGTTAAATGAATCACTGTAGTTGTTAAGTTAATGACACGGATGTTAAGTGAATCTGGCCTCCCCATTGAATTTGCTTGTCAGAAGATAGCGAAAGAGGATGACATGATCCTGGGACACTGCCCCTGTCATAAATATGTGTCAGGTGCCAAGCATCTGAATTTTGATCATATGGCCACGGGGATGGTGTAAAGGTCGTACGTGTGAAAAACAGTCATAAGTCATTTTTTTCAGTGCCACTGTAACTTTGAACAGTCACTAAATGAACTGTTGTAATTGAGGACTACCTAAGCATTACTGAAAGCAACAGCAAATGCCAATTAAATTTTTCCTTTTTCTCTGACCGTTAAGTTTCATCTGGTACAAGGAAACAGGAATGAACTATGTAACTTGGCAGGAAAATTTGTGATAGAAATATTGAATCTGGAAAATGCACCTTATTTACAGGCTTGTAAAGAGACCAGATAGGACACTTTCTCATAGCCTCTTTCTGAAGCCTACACTAGAAGGTACCTGTAATAACTGAATAGTGCTGGTGAAATTTGGCAACTGTTGGCTATAAACCAAACATATCAGCGTAAGTGGCACAAAGAGAGGCATCGGATACAGAGGAACCATGTGTATTCTGTATCTTGCACTAAAAGCATAACAATATGTGTACCTTGTAAATACAAAAATCATTTTTTTGTTCATACAACAGTTGGAAAAGTGCTAACATAAAACAAATCTCAGGAAACATGAATAACTAAGCTGAACCTTAGCATTCTAAAAAGCAGAGACATCACCCTGCCAACAAAAGTGCGCATAGTCCAGGCCATGATTTTCCCAGTTGCAATGTATGGCTGTGAAAGTTGGACCATAAGAAAGGCTGAGCGCAAAAGAATTGAGGCCTTTGAACTGTGGTGCTGGAGAAGACTCCTGCGAGTCCCTTGGACTGCAAGGCGTTCAAACCGGTCGGTCCTAGAAGAGATCAACCCCGACTGCTCTTTAGAAGGCCAGATCCTGAAGTTGAAACTCAAGTACTTTGGCCACCTAATGAGAAGGAAGGATTCACTGGAGAAGAGCCTAATGCTGGGAAAGATTGAGGGCAATAGAAGAAGGGGACGACAGAGAATGAGATGGCTGGATGGAGTCACTGAAGCAGTAGGTGTGAATTTAAATGGACTCCAGAAGATGGTAGAGGACAGGAAGACCTGGAGGAATGTTGTCCATGGGGTCGCGATGGGTCGGACACGACTTTGCAATTAACAACAACAACAAAGCTGAACCTAAATATACTACATTGTCATTAGATAACTTACATATGTTAGAGGTGAGAAGGTTTTTCACAGAGTCTGAATATAAGCTAGAGTGGCCACACATGCAAGAAACAACAGCCAGCATGCCTTAGTGAAGCAATAAAAAGAAAAGACAAGACACCAACATTTTGCATTGGAAGCCAGAAAAATCTACTGCAAAACTTGATTTGAGTAAAATATAATAGAAACAGAATCTGCTAAAAAAATTAAAAAATGAATACAGAAATTATTGCTATTATTTGTCTAGAAGAAAGTTACAAATGCACTTTTATTCAATTACTTCAGTTGATCACAATATAAAGCTACTATAAAAACTTTGAAAAAACATCAATTCTGGTCCTGTCTTCTGGGGCAACAGAAAATATGTTGATTCCAGTTTATATGTGATATTTAAAAGTTGCTAACATATCTTCTCTCAGTCATCTTTTCTACTGGGTTGACTTTAAGGCTTGATTTTCAGATACTTCACCTTTTCTGAATTTTCTCTCATTTGTCATCCTTTTTAAACTGTGATGCCCATAACTAGACACAGTATTCCAAATGGGATCTGACCAGGGCAAGCTTAGAGTTAATAATTACTTCCCAGGATCTGGACTCTATTTTGTTAATGCATCCTAAAATAGCATTTGCCCTTTTAGCAGCAATGCCCCACGGCAGGTTGAATTTAACTTGTAATCAACAAGAACACTCAGATCCTTTTTAAACTATTACTGCCAAGCAAGATCTTCATCATTCTATACATTTTTCCTATTCAGATTTAGAATTTTCATTTTCCTGCCCACTAAATTCCATTCTATTTATTCCATTCCATTCAATTAATTTCATTCAGCCTACTGCTCAAGATTGTTTAGATTTTTGAGTCTTCTTTTTGAGTCTTCTTTCATCTAAACTACTTGTAACTCCTCCCAGTTTGTTATTATCTATAAACCTGATAACTTTAGATAAATTCTCTAAATAATATCATCCAAGTCAATAAGAAAACGGTTGAAAAGCACAGAGACTAGGACAGTGCTGACACTTTACTTGATACTACTACCCTCTAAGCAGAAATGGAACTGTTAATGACTAGTATTTTGAGAAGCCATTCAATCAATTGTAGGCCCAGCTAACATTTAACTCATATTTTACTTTTTTATAAAAGAAATATCATGTGGTACTCTGCTGAAAACTTGCCAAGGTCTAATCACATTAAGACTCTGTACATTATGTCCTCAAAGTTAGCAACTCTATCAAAGAAGGAAACGAAGTTAGACTCACATGATTTATTTGTGGCAAACCTATGCTGTTAATTGTAGCATGCCTATCTTAGACTTACAAACACAGCGGTAAAGAGAGCTACTTTAAGAAGATATCAATAGCCGCCAAGTCTTAGTGAGTAGTGTTCAGCACTTCCAGAATTGTCTGTTCAGACACAGTTCACACTAATGACAGAGAAACTGTTGACTTTTTTTAGCCAATCAAATTTAATATACTATAAGTATGCAATTAAAAAAGAATAAAAAAGAAAGATGGGAGAAGCATTGGAGGTTATGATTGAAGTAGTTAGTTCAGAAATTAGCATGTAGAAATCCATGAGGGAGAATTTGAAAATAATGAGCAGAATATGATAAATTGATACTGTTTAATTGAAAAAGGTGTTAGTGGATGAACAACTTGTACGAGTAAATCTGTCCATGACAATCAGAAGAGAGGTTTCCTAGAAGAAAATCCTACGATCTAGCTTTCATTTGTCATTTTCAAAGAAAAGGCTAGTAATCCACATTTCTAAAAAGCAAAGTATACATTTTTATTAGCCCCTTACCTCCAGAGGGTTGTCTACTTTTGCGTGGAGATCGAGGTTCCCTCCGATAAGGATCATTAGAGCCATACAATTCAATAGTGCCAAGGTTTAAAAGCATGGTCTTTTGAATGTAATCAACCATTGCAATACCATTACAATTACCAAAAACTACTCTGGAAAAGAGTTATTGGAAAAAACATGATTCAGATGAATGTTTTCTACTGATCTCTTAATTTTCCAATATGCACATTTAGACCAAAAAAGTAACTGACAAATTACTTTAATAATAGTAACATGGACTTATGTTAGGTATCTGAATATCAGCCTTTCCCCCAAGGTTTCCTGTACTTATTACATTCTGTTTCTCTTACTCTCTCATCAAAGGTTTTAACTTTTGCAAACACTTCCCTTTAGCTAGAGCTCCAAAATATAGTTTCATCATAATCAGTTTTTCAGACACTCTTTGACTAAAACATAGCAACATATCAAACCAATACATTTTTGATTACAGCCATAGATTTTTGACATAAATTATTGATATCAATCTTTATTTTATGATATATACAGCATATATATATATATATACACACATACATACATACATACATACATATACACACACACGCTATGCCATGGGAGTATTTTGATCGATATTTTCTAGAAATGTAGACAGTTTCACAAAATTAATCATCCATATAAATGAACAGATGTAGCACCAATCAAGTTGGACAATATGAATAAATACTATTCATAATAACCAAGAATGACACTTTAGCCCAAATAATTATTTGTGAATTGAGGGGCTTCTTACATTCTCTAATTAAAAAAGGAGAATATTGAATAGATAGCAATGGACAGAGATGCAAATAACTGTAGGCATCTCTGCTGAAATGTAACTATGTCTTTGAAAATTAGCCAGTAGCTAAGAGGATTGCTTATCCAGTGATTTTTAACATTTTCTGTAGTACTTAAACAGGCTCTTCCTTTTTTTCCCTGTACATGTTCCCCTCATCTTATTAGCATTCAGTTGTTCCCTCTGTCTTTGTCTTTCCCCTCCCAGTACAGTTACACTTTCCCCTTCATCCCATGACTATCATACTTTTTTAAAAATTTCTATTTTTAAACATTTGTACTATAAGAAAAATATATGTACATCTTATTGTTCATGAAAGAAAATGATTGGCATATATAGATGTGGGTTTAATTAAATTTACAAATGTGTGCCTTATTTTAAAAGCAATTAATCTTTTCTGAAAAAATGCCATACACACTTTACATCAATAGTTATTTCTCCCACTAATTACAAAGAAATGCAAAAGGTTGTTATTGTAGTTAAGGGGTCTCTAGACTAAGACTACAGTTCTATTGTAATATATACCAATAGATTAATACAGCTGTACATGATCTTAAAGTATCTGGTGACAAATTACTGAGTTCATTTAGTATTAGAGTGACATAAAATATTGAGTTCATTTTCTAATGTAGCATTTGGGTGAGATAAAATGTAAAACCAGTTTACTTACAATCCATATGCAGAGTTGATTGCAAGACTTGTTATTTGTTGAGGAGGTTCACCACTCACCCATACTAACTGTATAACTAGCTCGGTCTGGTATCCTGGAGACTGTTTAAGGGCAGAATTTTTAACTCTGCAACATAAATGAAAAGTGCATTAATAGTTGGCCTTGGGAATGTCTTAATTTTTTCCCCAAAAGATATCTACAGTATTTCATTATTGGTTTTACATATTTCTGCAAGCTAGAGCAGCTGTAAATATTTACTGAAGAATAGCTCATTGATTTGAAGATTTTTTAAACATCCACAAGCACACATTTAGAAAACATTCATAAAAATGCTCTCTTGTTGAACTTTTATTTATTTTTGTATTTATTCAGTTTTTATCCCATTACAATCTTACACTCTCAGATGTTACAATAAAACATCAAAAGAATTAAAATAACACACAAAGCAAATTGCAAAACAAAATATAACAGAAACAGAAACAAGAGCTGTTCTTACTAAAGATGTTTCAAAAGACTGTTCACAAGAATTCTATTTTTAATAATTCCTTGAAAGCTCCCAAGTAGGATGTCAGTCTGATCTTAGTGAAGAGACCGTTCTGTAGCATTTTCACTATGGGGAAGCAGCCCTTTCCGACTTTAATTGTCCTGACATCCAGGAAATAAAGGACAACATGGAGACCCTTCCTACATGACCATCATGATTTGCAATACAAATGTAATATGCTGTCAATGTTGGTAGATAGCTGTCAGTCTTGTGAGGTAGTCCATGACAAGAAGCAGCTGTATTTTATTGTAAGTTTATATTACAATAACAGTTGTAAAGTTACATTAATAGAATCTTGCAAGACCGAAATTTCTACCAATCCCCTTTACAGTCTAAGAAATTAGTAAGGGTCCCAAGACATTTTCCACATCCACATTCCTACTGTGAGTTATCTGACCATTGCCTTGGCTGCAGTTCTTCCCCTACCTCCTCAAATCACTACAATATTATGGATGTGGGCTGGTGCATTCTGGAGCAACTATGATTTTTAGGTAGTCCTTAAAGGCAGACCTATGTAAAGTGAAGTGCAATAATCTATGTGGATGGTGATAAGAAATTGAGATATTTTTGCTAGGGTCCTACTAGAACCAGGAAAGGACAATTGGCACACTATCAAATATTGGGCAAAGGCTGTCCACCTTGGCTTACACAGGCAGAATCTGCAAGTCTAGAATAACCCTCATTTCAAAAACCTGTTCCTGGAGTGGTAATGCCTGCCTATTCAGGGATAAAACTAGCACCAAAGGAGAATTGTGATGTACAAACAGCAATCCCATCTTGCTTGAATCCAATACTTGTTCTCTTCCATCAAGATCTTCAGAGCCTCCAATCTTTGGAAAAGAACATCAATAACTTCTCCCTGATAATATGGGGGAACGATGTATAATTGGGTATCATCAGCATATCCTATATACCCTGAACTACTGGATTACTTCTCCCAGCAATTTAAAATACTGCAAGGGCATTCCATAAGTAAGGATCCACTGAGCTGACCTCTTCTCCACTACAAAAGACTAAGACTGTCCACAGAAGAAGGAACAAAACCACTAAGAAACAAAGGTGTCAATCCTCTACCTTGTAAGTGAAAAATAGGAGAGAGTATTGTGTATACTGACTTAAGTTGTACAAATAAACAAAAGAAGGTAAGCTCAGAGGTCGCCTGGTCAGATACTACGATCAATAATATTGAAAACTGCCAAGAGATCTAAAACAGCAAAAGGAATTGAATGTCACCTCAGTCTGTATGCAAGCCTGAGCCCAGAATGAAGAAAGCCAGTCTCAGTGACATTCCCCAGAACATGAATATTGGAAGTCAGACAATATTTATCCAAGACTAGGGGATGGAGAATGTCTGAGAGTCATTCTCTTCAGCAAGGGTAGTATTTATTGCCTTCTTCCAGGTAGTTAGGACCTGACCCAAATGTTAAGGGGGTACTAACAGGCTCGCGGATCCACATGGTTGCTCCTTTAACCACCTCTCACAATAGCCAAGATGGGCAGGGGGCCAAGCTACATGTAACAATGGATAGCTTAGACCAGGGGTAGGCACCCGTGGCTCTTTTATGACTTGTGGACTTCAACTCCCAGAATTCCTGGGCCAGCATGGCTGGCTCAGGAATTCTGGGAGCTGAAGTCCATAAGTCATAAAAGAGCCACAGTTGCCTACTCCTGGTCTAGACAGCACTCTGTCCACTTCCTCAGAGCAAACAGTCCAAAAGGAATTCCAGAGAACAGGGCAAAATAATATCCCAGTTATTACCACAAACATTGCCTTTGGAGATGCAAGACTACGTGAGTCTAAGAAATTTTGTGAACAAAGTATTGTGCAAATTGATCACAGCATCCAGGTTCCTATATACCCTTTTCTCAGAAATCAAAAGAATCCATTAGGTGCCTGGGGTGAGCCATTCAAATAGTATTGCCATCCTATAGAGATCATGGTGACTCTAACTTTAACTAAGTAAAGACATGATCTATCCATAATAATTGGGTATCAAAGCCCTTCCAGTTCCAGATGATATAACATCAGTCCAAGGAAAATATGAAATAATATGTGATAAAATACATTGAAGTATGAAGTATTTCCATCAGCTTAAGCACTCAGATAAGCGATACCCATTATTTAGAATACATTATCATACTTACTTTAAACATGGGACATTATCACGAAGTCCATCAGATGAGCTACTGCTAGTGGAGGGATGAGACTGGGGGATGATGGATTGAGGATTGGAACCTGTGCCTGGAGTAGGCAATGGTGGCATTTGCTCAGGATCAGGAGATTCTATATAATTTATTTCATACAATAGCCGTATTTCAAGCATCTGCAAAGAAGAATGAAACAGTATATAAGAAGAATTTAAAATTAGTGATGCATTCTCTTAAAAGCAAATAAATGATTTTGACAATATCCTGGAGCTGAAATGCATCCATCAAACTATTACAAAAATAAATCAGATATTTTATGAAGATGTCACTATGGTTCTAACTTCCATAAAGACTGATATTAAAGAATGCTACTTTCAGGACTTCCGGTTCTGCCTCTCAGCGACATGCCAAGGGACTGTGGGGCTCTGCATCCCATGGCTGGTTTCAGCCTGCCAGGGACCCTAAATGGGTCTGATGTCGCCCCGGAGAGATGACGAAGAGGGATACCCCGATGATGACGGAATGATGGCAGTCGATCTGTTCAATCCAGAGGAAGCCCTTTAACCTGACAGGAGAAAAGCTAGCTGCACACCCGTGTCTAGCCCAAGCTGCTAGCAGCTGAAGTCCAAGAGCACAAACCAGAACAATGAACAGAATGCTTGGAACTGGGTGAGATTATTGATCTTCTCGCTTCTATTTTGTAATTGATTCCTTAGAAAAGATCCCCAAAGTAAGAAAACCTCCGAAAATGAAGGGAGGGGATCACATCCCCACCCCTCCATAGACAGAAACGGCGAATTAACTTCCAAGGGGGAAAGAAATATACTGAAATTAAATTAATATTACTATAGTCTGGATAAATCTGAAAAAGAAGAAAACCCTTAAGATTTTATATCCTAAAGAGTCCTGATGAAATTTTAAAAAAAGAAAAATAATTCTTTGTTTGAAAAAGTTGGAAAATGAATAACTACTGACATCTAGAACAATAGTATAATACTGACTCAGAAATTGACAAGACACCCCGAAATAAAGAATAATTTGCTCCCTTGAACTTTAATAACCCTCAACTAAATAGAAAACTACTGAAAACAAAAAAAGAAAACATACTGGGCCACCCATAAGCTTAAGAAGTGTCTGCAAAAAAACACAACAACCTTTAACTGTTGTCTAAGCTCAAGAATTGTTTTCAGAGAAAGAAAAAAATTGACTCTTAGCTAATCTTCTAGGGGAGAATTTACTGGAAGGCTTTAAGGTGGTGAAACATTTAGCTGCAATTCTGACTGGTTGATAATTCAAAGACCTCTGAACAGAAGAATTGTTATAAAACACTGCTTTCACTGATGCCTTGATAATTGGAAATGCATTGGATTACAAAAAAACATATATAAAGCTAAGAACTATATAAGATTTGGTTATTTGGATTTTACGATTGGCTGATTTGTTAAGGCTAAACACAGCGACTATGGTACCAATGAAAGACTACCTGGAGGGAGGAGACAAAATGGATATTGCGTACTTATCTAAAAGTGACAGGAAACCACACCTAATATTCCCTTCTAAAGGACCTAGCCTGGAACATCAGAGATCTGCAGGAGCAATACTCCAAGATGAGACAAATACTTTCCAAGAGGAAATGTATGTCATGCTACAACAGATTCAAATGACAATGGTTTCAAACCACGATGAGATTAAAAACCACTTTGATGACATATATGAGCACATCTTCAATTTAAAATTACAAATAAAAAACTCTCAGAAAATGATGATAAAGAATGAACAAACAAACCAGATAACAGAACACAAACTAAAAGAAAGTGACTTAAATAGGAAAGCTACAAATCAAGAGAACTACAACTTAAAACAAACAGAAAAAAATCTACAAAATTTTGCCATGACAATGAAAATGGAAAAGATATATCTATCAGAACTTCAAAACAAACTTGAGGATAAGAAAAAAGATTTAATAAAATGGATTATAGAGTTGCCAGGAGAGTCATTAGAGTCTGGGAGACGAAAAGTGTACATCATATACAGCCTATCTTTCTTACTCCCTACAATATTTACAAAAAGAGTTAGATTCAAGAGACCTGATTCAACTTATCAGATGGAGAATTACATGATTAACGCTTGTTTGAATATGTTTAAAAGAATAGATTATTTTGGACATCAAGGAGCTATAGTAAGAGGGATAAAAGACATAAGTACTATAGTATTTTTTATAATATATAAAATGTAAAAATATTGGGATGATGTAAGTGAATGAAAAGTTAGGACATTTAAAGGTAATTAACTTTGAGAGAAAATTAAGTTTAAATAAGAATTTTGAAAACAAGACATATAATGACAACAAAATGACTTTTACAAATATAATTGAAACATAAGCCAACCAGAAAAGATGTTACATGTGGATGTTATAAGATATATAAGTAGTATAATATCTTTATAATGAAATAAGAAAATATTGGGATGGTATAAGTAATTCGATGGTGAACTCATCAAATTTATGACACTAAGCTGGCAGGAATAGCCAACACTCCAGAAGACAGGCTTAAGATACAGAAGAATCTGGACAGACTTGAACACTGGGCCTATCTAACAAAATGAAATTCAATGGTGAAAAAAGTAAGGTTCTACATTTAGGCAAGAAAAACCAAATGTTCAGGTATAGAATAGGTATAGTATATGCTGGCTCAGGAATTCTGGGAATTGAAGTCCCTGAGTCATAAAAGAGCCAAAGTTGCCTATCCCTGGTATAGGGGTACCTTGCTCAATGTGAGAGGGATCTCTGAGTCCTAGTGGACAATCAGTTAAATATGAGCTAGCAGTGTGCTGCAGCTGCCAAAAAAAAGCCAACACAGTGCTAGGCTGCATTAACAGAGGGAAAGAATCAAGATCACGTGAAGTATTAATACCACTTTACAATGCCTTGGTAAGGCCACACTTGGAATACTCATCCAGTTTTGGTCACCATAATGTAAAAAAGATGTTGAGACTCTAGAAAGAGAAGGGCAACAAAGATGATTAGGGGACTGGAGGCTAAAACATACAAGGAACGATTGCTGGAATTGGGTATATCTAGTTTAACAAAGAGAAGGACGAGGGGGGACATGATAGCAGTGTTCCAATATCTCAGGGGCTGCCACAAAGAAGAGGGAGTCAAGCTATTTTCCAAAGCACCTGAAGGCAGGACAAAAAGCAACCGAAAGAAACTAATCAAGGAGAGAAGCAACCTAGAACTAAGGAGAAACTTCCTGACAGTTAGAACAATTAACTAGTTGAACAACCTGCCTCCAGAAGCTGCTTACTAAGCACTAAAGATTGTCATTGTAAAAAAATCAATAAAATATATTAAAAAAAAAGAATGCTGCTTTCAAATCTGAGTACTAGAGAGCTACATACAGGGCAAATGCTTCTAGGTAATGTCATTAAACATTAACACCACTACTTTGAACTGCTACTAAAAGCTTACAAGCCAGAACAGATGACTCTGAAATAACGGAGGTGATTTGGCTCATCTTTGTCAATTAAGCTAATTTCAGCACTCCATATCATTGGAACTCCTATATCATGTTCCCAAGCCTGAAACAGTAATCAAATATTATTGCTAGACAGCCAGAACTAGCTCAGCATCCTACTCTGGTTGAAGACTCATTGTCTACTCTTGTCATTCAACACCAAAGAGACTCCATAAGCATTTCCATCTAGAATAAATGATAGCCAATCAGATTTTTATACTGTATCTTCTTTATACTAAGATCCTAGTTTCCATCAAGTCCATAAACCTGTTCAAACATTCAATAATAGAATAAACCATTTTCTTGGACATGATGAAAATGAACTGACAAAACTAATAACATTTCTCAATTGAAAGCAGCTACAGGAAGTTTTAATGATAATTAGGACAAGAATTTGCATAGCTAAGCAATGTTGTCGTAAAGTGCAATATCATGCAACCATGTTGCCTAGTGACAGCAATCCTGGCAGTCTCTGTTGCTGTCATTAAGCGAAGGTTGCAATTCATTAACTGAGGACCTCCTTGTGATTTTCAGCAAGCAAAGTCAATAGGAAAGCTGGCAGAAATCTGCAAGTCCAAGAAGGCTCACAAGCAAGCTAGTTGGGGGGTCAGTGGCTGCTGTAGTACAAGTATAACTGGGCAGTGGGTGAGTGCTCCAGAGTATGGAAGGGGGCACAGGAGACTGCTACAGCCTGGCACAAGCATGCTGAAAGTGGGGTGAGTGCTCAAGAGGGCAGGAGGATGGTCGGATGGATGCTATATCCTGGAATGAGTTTGGTCATCTGTGCGGAGTGAGAGGGGAGGATGTGTGGGGAACTAGCAGGAATGGGAACGACTTAAAGGAGCTACTTCCCTAATGATTTTCCCATTGACTCTGATTGTAGTAAACTGGCAGGGAAGGTCATAAACGACCTTCATGTGACTGTGGGATGCTGCATAGGTTTGAGCTGGTTGCCAAGTGGCTGGATCATGGTCACATGACCACAGCAGTGCTGGGACAGCCAGAATGTTGCAGACAGATCATAAGTACCATTTGTTCAGCGCCATCCTAGCCTTGAACAGTTGCTGAATGAGTGATTGTTAACCAAGGACTAGCTGTACTAAACTTTCTGTCCCATAGGTACATAGAGATGCCAGAGAGCACGAGAGGAAAAAATGGATAGGGCCTAATGATTTCCTGTGACCAAGCTGTAAGGTAAAAGAAGAAACATTTCACAGACATGATTTAATTGTTAAATTTATCAAATTTGGTTCAATTATACTTGTATTTGTAATGAATAAGGCCACTTATTTCAACAGGTCTTGGTCCCAGGGAAGTAACCACAAAACATAATTATCTCTTTAATAAACTTCAATCTGAAGAACAGATTAAACAAAAATTATGCAAATTAGGTATTGTTATTATATTTTCACTGTTGAAATACAGGGATCTTGATAACAACAGATATGTTAAGTGAATGCCACTTAAATAGAAATAAATTTAAGTGAATGCCATTACCGGAATAACTTCCGTTGTTATTTCTTGTTTGCTGAATCTGTAAACAATGACATGTGCAGAAACTCCTGCTATGCACAGCATCCTGCTTTCTGGACACCATGAGATGATCTGAATGGCATATGGATCTTCATCTACTATGTCAGTGCTTGGCCTATCTTCTTTATTTCGAGATTTTTCAAATACTTTAGCTGTTTTTAATTTGTATAGTACTTGCAAAGTTACTAGGAATAAATTAAGAAATAAACTTGGTTATATGTTTAAATGAAATCATTTTGAGGAGACTATTTCTCCATTTAGAAATAGCACTATTATTCAAGGAAAGCAATTCTGAAAGAAAAAATAGGAATATTATTCAAACAATGCAATTCTGAAAGAGAGGTTACATTGCAGGGTGTTTTAAGTTTCATTAATTTGGTTGACATCAAATATCAATGCACAGAAAGAGCTGTGTCTGAGCTGCATTTATTGTGACAGAAAGATATTCCACCTTATAATCTCTAGTCTGAGTCTCAAACATAACTTTTAACAAAAATAAAGGATTTTCAGCAAAATTACTTAATTTTATATATTAAAAGAATTGTTAATTATGATATGGCACTAAGATAGAATGCATAATCAAAAATTGTTGAGTTTTAAGTCCTATTAAAAATAGACAATTTTGTCATCACTAATTTAAAGTATATTCATTTCATTTGGATCCAAGCAAGACTGAGCAATATTTTAATATTCAAACAAATAAAAAAAGAGACAAGTAATGTCAGTACTATGCCATTCATATTATGCTGTTCATAACAGCTTTTATATGTTAAATGGCTTTGTGTGTTTGTGGGAGAGGAAGTAAGAGCCTTATTGAAAGTGGCAAATGACTCACTTGCAGAGGCATCCCAAAACTTGACCGATCCATCTGCATGCCTATTAAAATATGAAATGTTTTTAAAAGTATGTTTAGAAATTAAAGAGTAGTGAGATTTACTTAGTTATGCTAAATTTATATAACAATTATATAGCTTTATATAGTCATTGGTTTCTTAGCATTGACATGTTATTAGCTCAACAACATAATAAGCAAATTATTGTACTTAGAGTCTTAGATGCAATATTACAAGTATCTTTGTAGTCTGAAGAGAAATTAGACTTGCTTTTTCTTTTCTTCCAACTTAAGTGTGGATAATTTTTTTCTAACCCCCATGGAATACAGTTGTTGAATGCTGAGATTTAACTAAAATGCAAAAAGAATCCCCTCTTTTTATACCATTTTAGAATCTAGAAGGATTAGTTGTCCTTGGTCTCATTAATCATTTAACAGTTTGGAGCCTTTTTGTTCTGTAGAGTAGGGCAAACCAAGGCTACAATCTCAACACTTACTAGAGAATAAGCTCTAATGAATTCAAACAAGATTATTTTTTAAATTGCACAAATTGCACAAGAAGTCAATCCTATCTGTATTGTTCTCAACTCTATTTTTTTGAATACACTAGAATGAACAATGGAGTCTATTAAGACATAACTATAACACGTACATTATAACCAAGATTTTCAACATGTAGTAATGTTCTGTTTGGTACCTATTATTTTATTACTTACCCAGTAATGATAATCTCTGGATAACTCTGTGTGACCAAACCCCAATTTCCACCATTGATAGGCCATTCCTATTAAAAAAAATAATTAAATCATAATAACAGCTGCCCACCAATATATAAAGAACAGTACTTCAGAATATGATATTAGCACTTTTTTTTTTTACCTTTTTACTATAGCCTTGACGCTTTTGTCGTGCACCCACTGAATAAAGTGCTGGAATAAGGTCTACAGGGCAATCAGCAAAATATTCACAACAAGTGACTGGAGATTCATGTATATTCAAGGGATACGGATTCTCAAATATAGGATACCTTTAATGAGGTGTTAAAAAGACAAGCATTGTTATTTTTTACATATTAAATTTGATACTATTCAAACTATTTTTAAGTGATAAAAATATTAAATGAGAAAAAGAAATGAATACAATTATGAGAAGAAATATAGCACTTGAAAAACATAAACATATGGCTTTTTGGCACAGTAGCATCTTTGAAGCATAATCACTACGCCATTACTAGTATTATATATTGATTTATAGTTGTTTGATTCACATGTATGTGTGTTCATTTACTGGTTGTATCTCTAGGCATGTATACTGTATCTTGTGTCAAGGATTTGGGTATCAGTTTGCAAGAAAATATGTGTATGAAAAATGGAGTACAAGAGATCTATTAAAAATACATCACAGAAACATAAGGTTTTATTAAGATTTCAGTTAATGAAATACATTAAAAATATAAGCTTAGAGACTTCTAAGAAGGCTCAACAAAGAGAAAGATCCTCAAAACTGATCTTAAACTCCGTGGTGGTACTTAAAATATGAGCTTGTTTCCATTTGTGTAAATAAATGAAAATTTTAGGTTCAGAAAGTGAACAATAAAATTTGAATTTGTTTAACCCAAATCTCTGGATAAACAAAAAGAAAAAAGTATTAAATAACTGAATGTATTAAAATGTCCCTCTTTAGGATATTCTTCATCCATTATCACACAGGGAAGTTTTAATTACAATTTTCTTTGCAATTACAAATGCTGATACCCATCAGCATTCATGCTTACTTTCAACCAAGTATATTTAGATAAAATTAAAATATCTATAATATGTCATGTATAGTTACTATAGAAATGAGTTCACTAAATTTAATGATGCCAAAACTTCATTAAAATCTTTTTCTTCAAGGAGTCCAATAAACCTAGTTCATAAAAAATTAACCACTATAGAAACAGCATATTGTTATACATGAGTAAGGAAATAAGCAAGAAATAGGTATCTCCATATTATATTTTTACATCTTACCCATTTTGTGCAAGGTCAATAACTACTAAATCTTTTTCTAGGAGAACAACCACAGCGTATGGCTCTTGGAAATCTAAAGAAGATACAAATATTCAAAGAAGACCAATTAATAATTCACATTTGGTAAATATTTAGCCACTGTTGATTTCTCACAAAGACTATAATAAGATACCAGTAAAGCATTAACACAGAGATTATTTCAGTTTGAATATTGTGAATAAATGTCAGAAAATACCAGAATAATTCATGTTTAGTATTTTATTTACTCATGTATTTTTATCACTTTTGTCAAAACTTTATTAATTTTCAGTAAAAATCCCTAAATAGTGTAACATTAATAAAGTAATTAAGAACATTTGAAACTAATCAAAATGAACATAAATAACCACTATTAATATAAAAATCCAGCCACATATACATCTAACAAACCAGTAAAAAATGAACTCCCCAAAACCTCAAAGAAAACTGATGGCTTTGCAGATCCTGGGCAGAATGGATTAAAATCTTTCACTGATAAGGAAAAGCAGAAGAATATAAGTCACAATATTCTTATAAGAATATAAGAATACAAGTCACAATATGACTTGCATTCTCCTCTTGGCCAAATGCTAGGTCCCTCTGCTAGTCTGCCTGATAATCACACGGACTAAGAGAAGCAATTCTGATAGAAAATTGCAAGCAGCACTGAAGCTGTGCAGAATTGGTAAACTGGTGCAACTAAGAAAAGGTCTCAAGAGTTCACATGAAAATTCTGGGTATTCCAAAAGTTTTCATTCCAACACATCACTCCCTAGTTTTCCTTGAATTTAGTATGAAATTAACCAGATTATTCTAATTTCTAATTTTAAGAATCTGGATCATATTTTCCAAGCCACATTCCAAATATCTCTCCATTTCTCCGTAAGGCCTTCTTAGCAATTCCCCAAACACATTTCTTCATTTCTATTAATGTTTATCAATGGAAGAATTAGAAATAACATAGAGATGTGACTCACTTTGGATCTGAAGGTGACAAAGTGCTTCTCAGGAGCCATGGGTACACACACCGTACCTGGCCGTTTTAAGAAGCTGTTATGTTTTCTGATTTAGATGGTAACTGGGCAATCTCAGGAAAGCACATTTTTAATGTGCAGCAATGTGCAGCCATATCCACTCTTCAAGTATCTCCCTTCCCTTCCCCTCCCCTTCCTTTTCTACCAACTTCAGTAACCAAACTCATTGCCAAACAGTTGCAAACAATTGAAATTCAATTGTTATCTATTTTCAACCTTATCACCATGGCAGTAGATTATTCTACGGCAGGCTGTTGGGCGAAAATATTTTCATAAGGGGAAATTTGGATAAATATCTATATAATTTCACGGCCTATAAGTTTGTAAAACTGATGTTGTAAGCCGCCCAGAGTCACCTTGCAGTGAGATGGGTGGCAAACAAATTTAATAAATAAATAAAAATAAATCTGAACTGGAAATGCTATTTTACACAATCTAATTGGAACTTTCCGAATTGCAAGCTAACATGACTGGAACGTTCTGGAATTTAGTTCCATCATTTCTGTTGGATGCTGAATGGAGAATGCTGTTAATGAAGAATGTAATGAAGGAATTCTGGAATTGTAGAACAAAGGAAAGAAAAATAAAGAACCCACCACTGGGGTATGGAGTTTCACACAGGGTTAGAAAATCTACTATTGAGTAATCCATTTCTAGAACAGCAGTGCTCTTTCCATGCATAACAGTTAAACAGGGTCTTCTTCCGACAGTGTCATATGATAAGCCACCTGACAAGATGATAAAAGGCTCTCTGAAAATCAAGACAAATAAATAGTTAAGCCAGTGAAAGATAACATTAAAAAATATGGAACACTGTTGGATTTAGTGGAATAATATACTAAGAGCTCTATGTGCTATGCCTGCTTGTTATACAATATAGGCTTGCCATATGGACTGGACCGGACCTGTATTAAAACAAAAACAATAAAATTGAAAAAAATTGACAGTGCACTGATTTATGAACAATTAATGGATACTCTTTTTAAAAGAAATCTCTTTCAAACTATAATTTGAGCAGTTGAAGAATGTATGTATTTATGTATTTGTTTAAAGTTTTGTACAGCTGCCTTAAACATATCTTATGTAATGTAATCCTGGATGACTCACAAGCAATAATAAAACAGTAAAAGCAATAATAAAAAAATAAAACAAAAGGAAAACCAAGTGCCCAAACACAGTACATTCCACCAAATAAACTGTAGGGATTCCTTGGGCTTCATGTCTTAGTCAAGGATTGAGCAGAGTCACTCCTTTATCAAAGAGGGACTCCATCTAAAATGTACTAAATAAACTTATTAAAATGATTGGTTCTATCCATTATCCCATTATTATATTTCCATTCATGAAATGGAACTTGCTCTTTTTCTGTAACTCCCATGCATCAATAAATTTGGGAATATCACATTTGGGGATTTAATATAAAGTTCTTTGAAATCTTTCCTGAGATGTAACAATTTTGATGGTGATACATTTATAGATGTGGGTATGTGTTTAAATATATAAATTTGGAGAATTTTTTTTACTGCATAAAACTGAAGAACTCATGAATACATACAATCATTTCTGTATTTTGAATGCTTATTAAATATATTTAAATATTTGACACATCTAGTTTGCAAAATATAGACTGGATTCAGACAGAGCAAAAAAAAGAGTCCATTTATAGGAATGCTTCAGCTTAGGGAACATTTTAGATGCAGGAAGGAAGATCTAACTTTTATCTATTTGTTTTTCCTCTGAGGCCTCCAAGATTTGGAGAGACGGAAGATCATTTCACTCAATGTGGGAGAAGTTGCAGGAATATGCAGAAAAAAAATAAGGAATCCACTGAAGTTGCTTTCTTTTTTTCTTCTGATGGAATATCCCATCAAAAGGGCTCTATCCAGGGCAAATCTGGATCATACACTCCATCTTTAGACTCAGTAAATATCCAATCATCATTAAATAATTGTGCCCAATTCTTACCCAATTCTGGTTGTTTTGTATTCCACTTTAAGAATAGGTTTACAGGGTTCTGGCTTCTTTCCATCTTTAACCTGCTTCCCTAAAACAAAATATTACCTTATTTTTATTTAAAATTGATTTGAAAGTTATCAAAATCTTAGAAATTACATTATGATGTTAACAATATTTCCATGTATTAAAAAAGCAGTATGTTCCATATGTTAGAAAATGATTCAAGATTCATTACTCATACGGGTTAAGGCTCATGCAAAAGACCTATTGAGAACAATCATCCCTATTCTCAACTTCTCAGGGTAATTCCTTATTATTAGAGTGGATGGAAATTGAAATTAGGTGGGAGGTGGTGGCTAGGTGTTCCTAAAACATAAATGGAGCATCACTGCTACAGTGAATAAATTATGCCTGTAATGGAGCCTGCCCATTATGGTCGTTAATATTAACTGAATCACTTTAAACCAATTAACCCCATCCCTCCTCTCCCTAATGCATTCGTTAACTGAATGCAGGGGTTGTTAAGTGAGCATGAGACACCTCAGGGATGGGAAAGACCACGGAGGGGGGGGGTCTAGTGTAGGAAAAGACCACCTGATTCTGGCCACCCAAGGCACCCACTGAGATATCTCATGCTCCCCTTCCCACCCCTAAGGGTCCCCGTTGCTGCTTCCTCCACCTTCTCCGCACTTACTTTTCAAAGATCGGCAGAGCTCAGGGCTACATAGCAGAAAAGTGGCCATCTTCTCAGATGCAGATGAAGCTGTTTTCTTTATATCTTGTGTTCTTCCGTCCCCCTTTGCAAAAGCTTTTGGCTTGGAGAATGGAGGCCTGCAGGGGCAAAGGGGATGGAAGCCTTTGCGGGTACGATCTCACGCCCCTGCAGGCCTCCATTCTCCACGCCGAAAGCCTTTTACAAAAGGCACGGAAGTCTTTGGGGGTGCGATCTCACACTCCTGCAGGCCCCTGTCATCTGTGCAAAAAGCCTTTGCAAAGGGGACAGAAGGTTGTGCAAAAACACAGAATCTAATGAAAGCAGCTTCACCAGCATTTGAGAAGATGGCCGCTTTTCTGCCATGTGGCCCTCAGCTCTGCAGATCTTCGAAAGGTGAGTGATTGGTGATGAGATGGGGAGGAGCCGGTGGGTTAGCATTCCAGGGCCAGGGCCTGTTAGGACCCCATGGAAGGGGATAGGCAAGGGGCATTTTGCAGCATCTCTGTGGTCAGTCATAAGGGTGAACAACTGCTGTGGTGCTGCAACATTTGTAATCCTGGGACTGGATTGTAAGTACTTTTTGGGGTGGTGTAACTTTGAACCATCGCTAAGTGAACAGTTGTAACTCGACGACTACCTGAACTTCCCATCTTTCAAAGACTTCTTTGTGTTCAACTGGCTAAAGAGACTATGCATTGGAAAGAAGGATCAGGAAAATCTGTTTAGTCCAGTATTATTATAAGTTTTCAGAAGTGAAGTCATCCCTATGTATTTTATAAGGAATGAGCGTTTATACCTGGAAAATAACCTTCAGTAATTGACACTTATTCAATTGAATAGAATTTAATATAATTTATACCTGGAAAATGGCAAAGAATAAATAATCCTTTTTCCTCACACTAACACTATACTTAAATAAAGGTATTATGTATTAGAACAAAATTAAAATCAGTATTAGTATTTAAATGCAATGAAACATTGTAATACTTTTATATGTAGTAATGAGCTACAACCTAATTCTGAATCATATTTGCTTTTAATTTTTAAAAAGTTAAATTAGGTTTAACAGTAAACAAAATATAATGCAAGACTAGCCATATGCAAATGGTGATTGTTGGTATTACTTATATTAATTTCTTATCTGATAATATGGCACTGAAAAATCTTTTTGTGCATATAAGAATATACAAATATTCTGTAAATCTAGGCGCATTTATTCACTGTAGGCACAATCTGGGGCAAATTCAATAGGATTTACTTCCAGTTTATACACAGAAGTGCAACCTATAATATAACGTACCAACATATTAAATACAAAACACATAAACTGTAAACTTACCATGGGGAGTGATTGTCTGCAATGGCTTAGTAGGGTTCCTTACATTCCATATAGTCAAGGTGCCATCTGAATGGCTACATATAAATTGCTTTCCTTCATGATGCCAAGCTACAGAATGAATTGCCTGAGCAAAACAATAATAATTTAAAATATTAAGAAATATAAAATTAATTAAATTCAGTTACTAAAACAGCATGGTAAAGTAGTCACAGGATTATGGTAGCATTTTTTTCTGAGGAACTTATTTTATTAAAAGACACAACCTACTGTGGCTGCAGCTCATGTCATTAGATCAGTGGTTCTCAACCTTTTTAATGCCGCAACTCCCAACCGGTCGTAAGTCGAGGACTACTCAACCGGTCGTACGTTGAGGACTACTCAACTGGTACAGCACCGTTTGCAGACTGGGACTTTTGGCGGGCTCAGCAGGGCAGAGACAGCCTGGACAATTCCTATTGGCTTTTGAAAGCCAATAGAATTAGACTCTATTCAAGAGAGTCTATTCTATTGGCTTTCAAAAGCGAATAGAATAAAAGGGAGTAGCACAGCTAAGGAAAAGGGGGAAAAAAATGGCGGACTGCGTTGTTTGGCGACCATGAAATGGTCGTTCGACCCCAAATGGGGTCCTGACCCACAGGTTGAGAACCACTGCATTAGATGGATCTGATGACGTGAACGCAGCTCACAAATGCTTACGTATTTGAACACAATCTGTTAGTCAGAAAAGGTGCTGTCAGATTTTTCTCACTACAGACTAATATGGCTTTTCTATTATAATATCTAAAATTAAGCATGGAGGAAACTAACAATAAATTGAACATAATATGCATGCACATGTACATAATATGCATAAAATACCTCCAAGTAGTTAAATTTGGCATAAAACAATATTTTAATACAAAATTAATTCTCAAGGAAAAGTCTATGCATTTAAAGGACACATGTATTATTTATGCAGCTATATCAGTTATATCATTTAATGTCATCTTAGTTAATCATTTAAACTGTTCTAATGCAAATACTTTGCACTGGTAGAAATTAGAAAAGTAAACCTATATTCATTTACAAATGGTTATTTATCACAGCCTGATAGATTGCAGCATATTCTGTGCCTTTTATATTACATAAGCAATATAAATATTACCATCTCAGTTTTACACTTGCAGGTTGTCAGAAAATTACGATGGCCTGGCAGAATTTTATTTTTGCAGTAATATATTTGCCCTGACCCAGCCCACTTAGCTTCTGAAAGATATTTTTAGTTAGTTGTTAAGACCATTATATGCACACTTACTTTCATTTTGAAAAACAACTTTTAAAATCTTTCTTATATCATGAATATAAAAATTTGATGTATCAATTATAACTGCATTATGTGATTATCTATGAAGCACTTAGTTCATAAAACTCATAAAAAGCTTAATTAGAAAAAGTCATAGCATGTTAAACACACACACAGTTCATCAACCTTTATGGATAATTGGAAAATAGACTGATTTTATATAGCAAAAAGCAACCTGATACATACTACACTGAGAATCATTGTAGAAAAAAATTTGCAGCTGAATAATATTTGAATGTTATTTTAATAAAGTTTGGAACAAATCTACTTTCTAAACATATTAAAATGATGGAATTAAACCATAATAAATAAAATATTCTGCGTATTTACTACTAGTCTTAAACTGAAGATTTGAAGCATTACCAATGTTTAACAGGACAAAATGGTAACAATTTTATTAGCAGCTAGAAGCAACAGAATTCTTAAAACACTGTATATGGAACAAGATGCAGTTGGAACAACTAAAAAACTAATATTGTTAAAAATAAGGAAAGAAGCATCACAAATCTATACTATGACTTTAAAATATATACATGCAGCTGTTTTTTTTAAAAAAACACCTTTTTTTCTAAAGCCACAGATTCTTTACACAGTACATTTTTAGAATATTTTTAATATGGACCTAATTTAGCTGAGATAGGCTTTAATAGATCCAAAATTCCTAACAGATTACATTTGACTACGGGACATTGATATTTATAAGCAGTCTGTCTTCTCAGGAAATCCTATCCCTAAAATGGTCTTCTCACTTAAGAATTCTCAATAAGAAATCCCAGATTTTGTAACCTACTAATACCTTCTTTGAGTTCTATGGTTTTATGTATCAGGACATAATAAAAATCATCTGGTCCTTAGCAGTTCTTAAAGGTAGGTAAATACATCAGATGAATAACAACACATATTATACCATGTCACCATTTGTTTTACAAAAAGAAAGGCAAAATGGAGAGGCCATGTGTGAAAAATTAAGTACACCCTTATTACTTCCATACGTCTAAAGAGATTAAGTTGTAGCCAAGTGCTGCTATCAACTGCCCTTGATTAATTGATTATCAGCAAGTGTGACTACCTCTATAAATGCCTATGTTTTAGGAATTTGCTGGTCTCCAGCATTGAAATGTGTGTTAACACAATGCCAAAGAGGAAAGACATCGGCAATGGTCTTGGAGAAGCAATTGTTACTGCCCATTAATCTGGGAAGGATTATAAGGTCATTTCCAAACAATTTAAAGTCTATCCTTCTTCAGTGAGGAAGATTGTTCACAAGTGGAAAATACTCAAGACACTTGCCAATCTTCCTAGGAGTGGACATCCCAATAAATTAACCCCAAGGTCAGACCATGCAATGCTGAAATTGCAAAAAATCCAAGATGTACATCTCAGAATCTACAGGCCTTAATTAGCATATTAAACGCTAATGTTTATGACTGTGATGACGCCTTCAGAGCTTCCCCAGATGCCTCTCCAGATGTTGTTCAGAGGTGGATGAACCAGTCCAAGGCACTTCAGGAGGAGAATTGGTCAATGGCTCTGAGCAGCTGGCTGAGAGTGATTTGGCTGAAGCACAGTTGCAGGACAGCCCTGAGGCTTCAGGTGGGGAAAGCACACAGCTGCAACTGGTTAGTAATGATGATGAGGAGCTGCCTTTTGCACTTGATGAGAACACGTAGGGCAGAGAAAAAGGCAGGAACAGCAAAATGGGCCAAAATTCTTCCATAACAATGTGAGAAACTGATAAAAGCATACCAAAAATGATTACTTCAAGTTATTGCTGCTAAAGGTGGTTCTACAAACTACAGAATCATTAAGGTATACTTAATTTTTCATACATGGCTTCTCCATTTTGGCTTTCTTTTTGTAAAATGATGATGACATGGTATAATATATCATGTGTTATTGTTCATCCAAGCTTATATTTACCTACTTTTAAGAACTGCTAGGATCAGATGATTTTTACTATGTCCTGATACGTATAAAACCATGGAACTCAAAGAGATGGTGTACTTTCTTTTTCATATGACTGTATATACATTTTGTTATATAAATCACTAAGTTGCAAGGCGAAAAAAGATCAATTCCACATCTTGGAACAAAATATGTTGTGTAAAGGGAGCCCAATTCATTTAGCTTTATCCAATTTTATTTGTGTATTGATAAAATATTTGCTACGCACATACTGAAGTATTACTATGACTTTTTCTATGTGCTAAATAATGTCAATTAAAGGTGATAAGACCCTGGTACCAAGTTGCTTAGGAATGTTTTTAGTAAGGGAGTGTTAATAAGACAAAGGTCTTAGTCTACTTTGTAATCTTTAGTTGAACAGTGTTACTATGACTACTGAAGATATATGCATGATGTTATTCTTAATGATTAGTTTATAAGGTTGTGTGTTTCTATATTTGGCTCATGGCAATGTATGCTCTTCAAAATTGTATAAAAGAGTCTACTCCAACCTGGGGTGTGCCCATTTAGAGCTTGCTTCCAGATTGCAAATTTATTTGCAAATAAAACATTCCCCCCTCCACCATTCTAATGTGGTTCATTGGGCCTGCACACCAGGTAAAAGGACCTGAGCATTCTGGGACAACATCTGTTTACTCAAAATGCCTACAATACTCTGCATATTATAAATACCACCATTATCCAATTAGGAAGGACAATCTTATATTAATAGTTTTGCTTGTTTCTTTTACTCTTTCACATCTCATTTAAGATAGCACCTGTGCCTGTGGATCATACTTTTCTATGTTACTTATACATTATTTCATTTTCATTGACATTTATGTAATTAATAGAGTCAAACTAAAATTATCTAACATACCTTCGTTCTATTACTTTTGGTTCTCAAAAAATCAAAAAGTTTTAATACTAGTCTCTGCATGCTGAGCATTGATTGCATGACAAGAGAGACACTAAAAAGATAAAAGTATAACACTAATCAGGGAAAAAAGAGAAATAAAACAAACTTACCAGCACCCAACTATAATAAAAACAATCTCTTTTGCTTTTGCATTACTGGGAATGCCTTTCACAAAAGAGCAAAGAGAAGCAACCTTTTGAACAAAATATTTTATTTTCTTCTGCATCTTTTTTTTTAATTTTTGGGGGAATTTCTACAAAATTTCTGTCATTTGACATGCAAGTTTATTTTGTGCTACAGATTACTACAACTACCCATGCCTGTTGCAAGTTAAGAGTTTTACACAGTCACAACACAATGCCTCCTTCATTCCTGTTCTAAGTATAAAAGCATAATTCTCATTTTTCAACTTGCAAGAAAATATAGCCTCTGCTCTGTTAAATCTCTGAGGAACAATGGGATAATTTTACGTAAACCAAAACAACAGTTGATATATGGAAAGCCCCCAATCCATTTGTACTTGTAATAGACCCTCACCAATTGCTGTTTACTACATACTTGCAAACTGTTGCTGATACTTAACTCCTTTTTTCTGCAATGATTTTCTTCTGCCTTTTAGCTACAATGATTAAAGAGCTTACATTAGGGTATGCTACTCTCCTTTCTTACCACCTGCAGAGTACCTGTAGTACAGACTTCAGTAGATAGTGCATGGCACAAGAGCCAACTGAGGTAGAAGAAAACAATTCATCCAATATATACTATCCATAATCTGGCAGTTTTGAAAAGGGAAAGAACTGAGAACTGATACAAAATGCATAGCATTTCATTTGTCCAAAATTCTTTGCAATGAGAAATTATTTACTTTAGAGGTGTGTCTAGTTTGAGAAAGATGCAGTTTTGCTACAGCATAATGAAGCAGACTCTACTCTGTCTCTCCAAACTTCATTTATGAAGGGAAAGGATTACATATGTAGAATGAAAACAAGAATATGCAAAAACAATTTACTGAGTCCTTCAACAAATAAACAGTAATTTGAAAATAAATATTAAAAGGCAATCTCAAAGAATGCAATGATCTAATATAGTCAATAGAATCCTGGAGAACAAATCTCTTCAGAGAACTAGAACAGGGAAGTAATACACTGTATAAATGTGGAAAGCAACTGCTTACAAAATCCATAATTCCTTTTTTCGCTGTTGGTACAATCTGGCAAACACTATGATAATCATTACACTTGAAAATAGGGATGAGTAGAATATTGAAAGCATATATTTTGTTTCTATCTGTGTCATTTTTAAAATAAAAATTATTAAAATTCACTTATTTGGGGAGTAAAGTGTTAATTTATTTTTCTATAGTACATTCTGCATTTCTATTTTCTAGTAAAAGCTGGTATTTTAAATGAAGAAAAAATACTATGTTGTAATTTGAACTATTATTGCAACAAGAGTGTAAGATTTAATGTTTCACTAGTTGCATAAGGAATGGTACAAGCAATCTTATTCTGGATCTCTTTAGAATGTACTATGTTGATCTGTAAAACGCAAGCTTAAAGGTAAGCACTTCCAACTTACATTGCATAGACTAATATTTTAAATGCAAGAATTTTCTGACCATTTTTAAGATTCTTCAATCATAGGACTTGATAAAATTTCTAAGGAAATTAAATATGTGTGGTATGTCCTTTCTAATAAAGCTATAAATACCTAACCTATTACACTCACTAACCTTTGGATGTAGGGCATCCAGTCTTGGGGTACAGCAGAGGGCCACATTAGTGACATCACACATCACAAATAGGCTTCTGCCTCCTGAATGGACTGAAGACCCGCCATATGATGTCCTAAAAAAGGAAAATATTTTCTCTCTTTTACAGAATGCTCCCTTAAAATAGCCAATATGCTCCTTGCTTTGGAGTGTTCATGGTTACCAAGGCAGCATCTACTATGAAATACCAGAAATTGGAATTTCTGTTTAAATATCATGCTGATTAAACAAGACGAGAACAATTTACCATCTTAATACTTAGGTGGGAATTAATATGTCTTCAAATGGGAGTGTAACTGTTCTTATGGAAATGTTAAGAGTAAAGAGTCGTCTTTTAATAGAAAAGAGTACAATACAGTTCCATGTATATGTTTACATACATTATATATACATATTGGTACAAATATGTTTAATTCAGGAAACACAAAAGTGATTCAGAGAGGGAAAGCAACACTATGGATACTATAAATAAATCAACATTTGGGGGGTATAAGCATGGAGCAGCCCTATCTCTGAAGGATTGGGCTTCCAAAATTATTTGTTTCTCATAGAGATGGCGGAGGTTGCAGCAGCCTGAAATCTTTATTCAAACTATCATCTATACCTGTTGTCGATTAAATGATTAATCTGTGTGTGATACTGAATTGTGACCTCTGCTAATTGCCAGTTTTGTTGGAACTCAAATTAAAAAGTTGGTTTTAACTTTTAAAGGATTAAATGATTTGCTGCCAAGTTACCTGAAAGACTGCCTTAACCTTATCAGACTGTTTACACTTTCTCACCTGTCCTCATCTGAAATAAATCAGGGTGTTTGCTATATGGGAGAGGATTCCCTTTTTCCTCCAAGCCTACAGGATCTCTGGAGTACTTTACTAAATGAAATTGACCAAGCCCATCCCTAGAGCCTGTTTTCTATTTCCTTTTTCTTCAAAATTGATTTCAAATACTTAGGGGTAAAATGTCCGTTTTTTATGATTACTACCTTTTATGATATATTGCTATTAATTACTGCTAAAATTTCATCCTATGATCAACACTGGGAAGAGTTTATATCTTAAATTGCAACCTAAATATGTTATATACTAGTCTTGCATGAGCTTTAGAAAAAGGTCACTAATGTTTCATAATATTTAAAATATGACTTATGCAGTTAATTATAAAAATGACAACTTTTATTTCATAAAGAATCTATAAATGTGGTGTGCCTCCCTTTCTTCCTCACTTTTTCCTCATAAACATTCTGTACCTTCCTGATGATAGGAAAAGTCATCACCTACAGCCAACTGAGGTCTTTATATGTAGAAGAAGTGTAGGTTTAAGTGCCCTTACAAAGAATCTTCCAAGTATGTCAGGGCAAGGGTCAGAAAATCTTACATGTAATAGGTTATACTTCTGAAAGTAGACTTGGGTATCACTGAAAAAGATGCAATTTTATAAGATTATCAAACCAATATCTTTTAACAAAATTTCCATGACCTCCCTATCCTTTATTATCCACAGTGTATCTGCTATACACTTTGCAAAATGAATTACGGAATAGAGATTCTGCCATTACTACCTTAATTATTGTGTCCAGCAAATGTTTGCCTAGCTAATTTAACTTATCTGAAATTTAAAAATAAAACATTAAGAAAGAAAAAGAGCTAGACAATCTAATTATATGCATACAAAATTCACTCCAAAATTAGAAATAAGCTAATGAAATAGCAAAATATGATAAAGTCAAAATGAAATATTATTAATTGAACTAATACAATAGAAGAAAATTTTGTAAAATCCATTAATCAAGGAACTGATTCTCATATGCAGAATGCCAAGTTTGGATCTAATCAGATTTTTAAGTGATATCACACACACACACACACACACATACACACACACATCACAAGTTAAAAGAACTATATTATATTCCATATAATTCCAATTTTTTAAAAAGTTTAAAATCCTTTTTAATGATACTCAAAATGTTTTAGGCAACAATCCTATAGATACTTATATGAGAATAAACAACCGTGCATGGTTCTTGCTTTAGCGGACATATATTCTATGAAGTTAGTCTTAAGATTCTACATTCTGGAATATGCCGCAGCTGAAAAATATTTAAAGCTTATTTGAAGTAGGTGATGTGAACACCTATTTACCTATAGCAGAAAAGCAAATGTTTAAAATTGGAAAATTATTATATAGATGGGAAATTACAGATGAATTAAATTGTTATTGATGAACAGTACAAGAATTCACTAAACCATTTCTAATAGGGCCATCCAGCCAGTTTGAAAACATCAAATAAGAGGTAGTCAGATAATGTTTTAGGGAAACTGTTTAATAGCACGTCATTAAGAACTTTTTACTAATATTTAGCCTTAATCTCCTTTAATTGACATACATTAATTTTGTCCTTCTTTCAATTTCAATAGACAACAATACACTCTTCCATGATGTGATAGACTGTAGATATTTCTGTTTTATACTTCCTCTTAGTTTCTATTTGTAAGTTAAACAAATTATCATTCTTCATAAGGCTTGATTTCCAGAGCCCTCATCATTCTGGTATATATCCTATGAACTCAGTGGAGGGTCTCTGTATCCTTTTAAAATGTACTGCCCAAAGTGGAATAAAGTATAGTCATACCTCGGCATTTGATGTATCAAAACTCATTGAATCTGGTATTCAACGCGTTTTGAAGCAGAAATCTTGTCCCAGCACTTGTCTTTCTCACGGTAATCGACATGTAAGAAAGAACTTGCTGATGTTGGCTGCCTCATGACTTACTATTTCTTCTAGCCGAAATAGCAAGTCACATGGTAAATCACATGGTTTCTTCGGTACCCATCGGTTTTAGTATTTGGCATGTCTTCCGGAACGAATTACTGATGAGGACCAAGGTACAACTATACTCCAAATGTGTTTTAATCAACAGAGTTCACAGTGTACTACCGATCTAGATAATAATGTGCCTTTTTTAGTTGCTACATCATACAGATTGCTTACATGTACGCCCATTCTTCAGTTAGTGACCGTTCGCAAATACCATGGTAATTAAAAAAAATCATTTTGTGACCAATACATGCAATTACCACCAAATGTCATGCACCTGACAACAATGCATGCTGGAGGAAAAATAACGCTGGAGTAGCCGTACAAAAGAACTTTATCTGAATGAGATAACAACCAATAATCTTTGCAACGTCTCTCTGTCTCTCTCTCTCTCTCTGTCATATGTTCACTTATTGACCATTTTGCTTAACAGAACATGTTCACTAAATGGGAAGTGGATGTAACTAGTGCTACATCAATATTTCCAGATTTTGATCATATGCACTACCACAAGCCAGGTATTCAAGGATGCTGAATAGCATTGGAATGAGAATAAAAATTTCAAGAATTCCACTCAACATTCCCCCCACAATGATCAAAACCAGTAATGAGGATATTTTGGATGCAGTTGTTCAACAGCTGTAAATATCCCAAACTGCAATACCATCTAGTCCATATTTTTCTATCTTGTCCACAAGGCTATTTTGAATTTCCTAGTCAAATGCTTTACTGAGATCAAGGCATACAACATCCACAGCTTTCCTTTGCTCTAGTTAACCTTGAATTGTTGGACTTCATGGCCAAGTATGAGCATTTCCAACACTTGCCATATTATGAGAGAACCTGTATATGCAGTATTCCAGCCATTAAAAATATTTCTCATATATTGTCAAATTCTCAATTATATGTCCCCACTAGCCTTAAATACTTATCATCTTTATTGGAAAGAACAGCCCACTGCGATCCTATCCATAATCATATTTTTTCTCGGGCTCAAATGTACATATTGTATGCAGAACAGCTAAATTTATAACTAAGACAGCGATCCTACAAATATGATACATTGAACAGATTGGGATTCCCTGTGAGGGAGATTCATCTATCTGTTTACTAATTCCTTGTGTTACCACATATATATATGATATATATTTTATCATTGTATTTCTCCCTATCTATTTCACTCTGAAATTAGACTGTGTATTGTATTTTATTTTATTTTACTGATAAGGTTGCAAGATTAATCAGTCAGTAAACTATTACTACTACATAACTCATAACTAGTTTTTATGTGATAAAAGAGACAACATTATCTGACAAAGCAAGGCTGTTAAAAGGTCACTTATTCTAGCTTAGTAACTAGTTTCTTGCCTGTATAGATATTAAATTGATTAATCCCTAATTCCTTAGATACTTCTTTCTCCTTTCTTTAAATTTGCAATTTTTATTATTCCCCAGTTTTCTGGGAACTTTCAAACCTCTGTTTTAAGATATCCATTTTCCTTATTAATGCTCACCACCAAATCCTATATACCAGGAAAAAATAGGTCTGATAGTTTTGACCCTCCCACTTGGTGGGTAAGGGAGGGTTCTGAGAGCCCAAATTATGGGTTGGGGCCATATGAGCTATCTCAATTACCTCATATTCCAAATATACCAGGGGAGGGTTAAAACATATAATCTAATCTGTCCTCTATATATGAGATATAATTTTAGGTACCACAATACTTAAAGCCATTTGAGTAACCTTTAAATTCCCATATGAATCAATAAATTAAATATTTTCCTGCTTTACTGGGATGACTGTATCAAGATATATTTCTTCCATAAATATAAGCAATAATGCTGAGTAAACATTTACTGAATAGTAATTCTTCTGCAAAATAGTCAACTGTATGACTCAAAACATGCCAGACTTATTTTTTTTTTACCTCATCATGTGTGTATCTGTATTCCGCCTTCTTGGATTTGAGGTCCCATAATGCCACTGTTCCTGATTCAAAACCAATCAACAGCTGTAATAAATTACAAGTTGTATTAATGTCATTCTAGTTCATAATAATCAGTGCAATGCTATGGCTCACCAAATTACCATACAATTCTCTACTATAAGCACATCTGCATGCCAAATAACTTAATATATATTAACGTAGACAAATGATAACTGAGATCTCATTTGTTTGGCACATCCAATAATTGGATATTCTGATACATATAAATGATATCCTAGGAAGTTTGTAAATTGCAGATGAACTTATAAAGAACTGGATGCTTATCTGTGCTGTTCTGAATGGTTACCTCTCTAATCATACACATGTCCGTTCCATTATTGTAAACAATCTTATATTGCTGCATCCCAGTTGTATCTTTTCTGTGGTGATACTAGTCCTATAGAACAGCATTGCCCCAGAGATTAGGATGGCCATGATTCTGGGTGTTCTTCCAAGTGTTTAGGCTATGTGCATAGGCAAACTCTGCTGGTTAAACATGGTTAAATTATTCTGCATGACTTGGACTGTATTTGTGGCATTGGCATTTAATAACTATTGTTATTGTGGTTTTAACCTTTGTATGTCATTAGAATCACTTTAGGGAGATGGGTAATCTTACAGATTATATGAAAAAATAAATATGCATTATGCACTTTCACAGGTGCTATTTTTCTTAATGCAGATATGCAGCATGATTCCAGCCTCCTCCCCTTCACTGAATCCTAGAAACTGCCATAGCAACCACAGAAGTTTGAAAACTGCTCTGACAGATACCTGTAAAAAGCATAGGAAACTAAATAAAGAACTATAGTTAAAAAATAAGCAACCTATTCTTTCTCTCATGATATTTGTACAGCACAAACTTGGTAAACCAAGAAAGCAAATTATATGTCTGGAGAAAACAGAAAATAGTGCAACCCATTCAAAGGAAGATCTAATCTTGCTCAAGAGTAATTTATGCCTCAGGATTCTGTTAAAACAGTCCATCTTAAAGTAGTTTTAGGCCACCCTGGAGTACGTTTCGTGGTCTGGTCTGTATCTTGGAGTTCAGCACATCCCTTCATAGTTTATTAACTCAAGCTGCTTTATCTATCAAATATTAGATTAACTAAATTAATTCTTACAGCACACAAGAATTGAACCTGTAAGAAGTTAAACTTAGTTTCAAAAATGGACTAGTCCTCTATGTGTAAAGTGCAGTCGCCTTCCTGGTTGATTAAGGCCTCCCAGCGGACAATAGATAATTGGATTCAAATGGCGTGAAAAGCTTCCTTGAAGAGGGGAGTGATATCTCCAGCTCTTAAATAGTCTGTGGTCCCTCCCCTTCTCAAAAAACCTTCACAGGACAATTTTTATCTGGCCTCCTTTTCATGGGAAAGCTGTTGAAAAGAGTGCAACTGCAGAGGGCTCTGGGTAAATAGATTACCCTGAATCCTTCCAACTGGCTTTCAGATCAGGATGTAATACTGAGGCAGCACCAGATGCACTTTTAGATAATCTCTGATTGTTCTGGGATGGTAGTAATGTATACATCCTAGCCCTTATTGAGCTCTTAGTGATTTTTGATACCCTCAATCATGACATCTTTTGAGCATGCTTCAAGGTTTAGGTAGGAGTGATATGTTAGCAAATATGTCAATTCTTCTTCTATATTTTCTTGAACTTAATTGAGAATGCAAAAATGGCCTTCAGGGTTTGAAGGCTATTTTAAGAATATACTGTATGACTTAAGAAACTCTCTACATAACAATGATTCAGTAAAAAATGTATCAGAGTGTCTGTTTTATCTTACGTTGGATTTTTTTTTTTTTAGATCTAATTCATCTCCCCATGACACAGTAATTTTAGTGGTAAGATCAGTTTTTTTCAAGTCAGTTTTTAAAATATGAACTGAACCATTATCTTCCTAGAGTTTTTAAAAAATAAGCCAGGACTATATTACTTTTTTCCCCTATACAGTTATTTAGTCTCTTTTGTAACCTATGGTAGGTAGCATTTTCTCCTTCTGCAAACTATGGGAGGTAAAAGCTGGAACTTAGCACAACTTGTATAACTGCCTTTTCAGTTCATGTGGAAAGATGGAAGGTAAGTAGGTAGGTAAATAGGCAGATAGGCAGACAGATATACACATATAGAGAGAGACAGTGAACCCATGTACTGTACTGATTTATGTGAAATATATAATTGTTTAATGCCCTAAGTGGAAGCTGAGCTGAAAAATGCTAGAAACTGATTTGGGAAAATAAATTATTCCTCTGCACTTTTCTGCATTCAGTTTCTAAAATGGTTAGTCTCTTTTTCTTCTTTTAGAAAGTAAGCCCTGCGGTTTCTTACCTTGTATCTGATTCAAAGTACATAACATAGTACTAAATTACTTATTACTAAAGTGAGTAACTATTGGAAGATTTAAGAACCACTTAAGATAACAAAACATCATTAAGCACACTATCTCCTTAAACGTACTAATACAGTCTACAGCTAAATCACTGCATATTTGAATAAAACCCCTTATAAAAATATACCATGAATGTAAACAAAGAAACATGACACGGAAAAAGATTTACAAATAACAATGCTGCCTAGGCTCTTCAATCTTACCTAGCAGCGAGCATTTCATTAGGCTATATTATCTGAAGATGATGCAGTTAGTAGTTCCCCAAAGGATGGCCCTGCTTTGTCCCTAGTTTATCTCCACTTGGCTGGGAAAATAGAAGCCTTTACTGATTAGTTGCAAAGGCTGTTATTGCATATGACCGAAGAAAAGTAGACTTGCTTAAAGACTTTTAGTTTTAGATAGAATGGATTTTTGCTCCAGTATTTCTACTGATAGACCTTAGTATGTATTATATTTTGTTCAAATAAATAAATAAATATGGATTGGTCTAATGTAATCTGTTCCTTTCCCCACATCTAACAGAATTTCAGGAATAAAGCAGCTTTTAATAATTCTAAGAATATTATTCTAAGAATATCATTCAAAAAGGAACAAGAATGAGAGAAAAAAACAGATCAAAATTACTTATGAAGCACACAAAAGCTTAGATCTGTGCTTTAGACCAGGGCTTTTCAGCCTTTTCACCCATTGTACCATTTTTAGGATATGGCAATATCCAAGTACCACCAGTCACCTAGCAAGGTGTCAAAAACTTGATGACCAAAAAAAAAAAAAGAAAGAAAAAAGTGATAAAGTATAGGTAGTCCTCAACTTACAACAGTTTGCTTAGTGACCGTTCAAAGTTACAATGGCACTGAAAAAAGTGCCCCCCAAGGCACAGCCGAGCAAGACACCTGCCTGCCCACCCAGCCGTGCTCTTCCTCCTGTCTGAAGTTTTCATTGTTGTGAGCATTTCTGTTGAGGATTGGCAGGGGTGGGGTGAGGGGTGTTTGATTTTTATTCCCCCCGTCTGCTGAGTGTTGCAGAAGATTTTGATCATTTCACATGACCCTGGGACACTGTGACTGTCATAAATATGAATCAGTTGCCAAGCATCTGACTGTAAATCACAAGACCCTGGAGATGCTGCAACATTCCAGCTGATTGGTGTTTCTTCAGGGCTCAGCAGAAGTGCCAGGATCAGCACCAAGCTCCAGCTGGAGCCTGGCGCTGATCCTGGTGCTTCTACTGAGCCCTGACAGCCCTGCAGCTCCAGCTATCTCTTGCTCAGGCTTGTGCAGTGCTGCCACCGGTTCAGCTCATTCCCCTCCCCCGCTACTTTTCTAGGATGGTCGCGTACCACCTGCCAGGTGCCAATGTACCACATGTGGCACCCGTACCACTGGTTGAAAAACCCTGCTTTAGACTAGCCAATATTGTTTTGGAATTTGAATTCTCAATCTGATTTTCCTTCTTATCAAAATGGTTTAAAGGTATAGCATGAGCTGGTCATAAATACATACAAGATCAATTTTTAAATATAAAATCAGGTATCAGAGAAGATTTTCTAATATTTAAGGTTTATCCTGCTAACAAAACTATTCTGCATTATATTCCATTTCAGCTAATAAAACTGTATACAAACTAATGAATGACAAAAATAGAAAATTAGACATCAATCTTCCATACAAAAGACATAATCTACCTAAAAATATCAAACAAAAATTTATGTTAGAATTTTGGCTGATGTCTTCAAATTGATTTTGCTAGCCCAATTTTGTCTCAGCTTAAGGAACTCATCTTTTGACTGCTTTGTTATTTAATTAATAAGCAGATAATACTCTGTTTAAATTATTGGTCCAAAGGTAAAAAGAAACATGGATCAACCCCTTCCCCTTCTGAAGGGTAGTAATATAATGAAGTGAATAAGTACAGTATATAGAGACCTTTTACCTGAGTAGTATTGACATAGTTAAAAATCACAATGAGCTTATACGGAAAGACCAATGTTGTCAAAATGAGTATTACTTCCTAGATAATATGTGTGCTTAGAAAAGCACACATTGCTGTATCTTCAGAATATTTCAGGTAAACTGATAAGTTTTTGAAAATATTAAAAAATTAAAATTAAAAAATGGGAAGCATAAACTCATAGATTTTATTCATCTCAATTACAGCTATTATATGATGAAATGGATTAGTTTTCCTGACTTTCAACCTTACCATTGGCATGCATTATTTAAATTATTTTAGGAAGAGTCTGGATTATTTAAAACCGAGAATGAGAGTATATTCAATTAAAACATGCTGATTTCACAATATGATCCAAATGCATTAGCAGCATCAGAAACTCCTGGTTATTAACAATAACTATTGCTATTGAACTATACTTTGGAATATTCTAAATAGTGTTTTAGTGCATAGTTAAATAATTTTGTTAAGGTGGGTGTTAGTTATTTACAAACTTTGAAATAAAGAACTGGAAACCCTATATTTTTAAATCAATATTTAAGTATCTTAAAGACATTCTTTAGAAGAGACTAATTCAACAACTCATGAAGAAAATCTAATCTATGTGGTCATTGAGAGTGAATGATTTGATGGCACCCAACAGCTTTTCTCATTGGTTCACGCACAAATTTCATAAAGGTTGGCTGTCAATTTCATTATGCTCAAAGTAGACAATGGTTGGGGGACACCTATGTACATACCATCAATTTAACCCACTGTTGTCCAATTTTCATTATTTCATTTCATTATTTTGTTAATGTAGTTTGGAAAAGAGCAATATAATTAAAGATGTTCATTGAACCTGGCAAAAAATTGGAATTCATCATTTTATGAAAATCTATGGATTTACCAAGTTTAGGATGTAGCAAACAAGATTATTCTTTTAGCATGGAAAAATACAAACACAGATAAGATGGTATGTGCTAACTGTCTGCTATTTACTGAAGTATTGAAAATACTGATTATTATTAAAACTGAGTATTATTCTATGTGATTCAGGTTTAATACTGTGTTTCATAACTACTGTAGTTATATACATTATAACATGTTTTTGTTTTCTTATGTTTTTGCTGTGTTTGGCTCTTTTTCATATATTAAAGTAATAAAAATAATTTAATGTTTTAAAAAGCAACCAGATGTTTTGGTAATTGATTAAACATTTGAGCATTTATTAGAGTTTCCATTTACTTGTTTTAGAAGCATAACATGTCAAAAGTACAATTATGAATAGTCAGTAGGCATGCTTGCAAATAGCCGTTGGGGATATAATTGCAAACAATACATTGTTCTAATGCTTGATATATGTAAATATGTAAACTGGGACATTCAATAAAGCATCTGTCATACTTTAGCGCTAAAGCACAATCTTCTTCAATATAATTTAGGTTTGGTTTAGTGTGTTTTTTAACATACCTTGCCTTCATCCATTGGATTGTCACTAATATGGACAACAGGTCCAGGATGAGACTTGGATGACCTAAAAATGTAAACAATATTTTTAAAAAGCAAAAATACAGATATATAGAATATTACATCATTTACAGTGTAAACCCCAATACCATTATTAAGCAGACTGACTTTCCATTAATGAGCCCAAGTCAAGGTGCCAGCCATATCTTAGAGCCCTAAAGAAGGAGCAAGCAACATTTTCCATCCCGGGGTGGTCATGGAGCACTAATTCTTTCTGCTAGAGACCACAGTGTATGTGGGCAGAATTTGAACGTGAAGATATTTTATCTGGCCTGGCCACCACTCTGTTGCTGTTGCTACTGCATTCCCACTTGCTAGCTCCCATCTGTGCTCTACCAGTTCACTTGTAAGACCGTGCTTTGACTGAGATGGCAGTGGGTAGCCCAGCCCAGGTCCCCTCATGCAGTGACAGTGCCTCTTCCTCAGGCGGCTCCAGGCAAGGAGTGAGTGCTGCATAGGCATCGAAAAGTACTTTCTCTCCTCATCCTCTTGCGGCTGCCAACCAATTGAAGAAGTGCACAGCAACTGCGCAGCGGGCCTGACTCAGCTTCTTCTCCCATCCTCTGAGATGCGCTTATTTACATTTGATTTCTAATTTCTGACTGATCGCACATGGGTCAGACAGGGACAACCAAAGGACCTGATGTGGCCTGGGGACCATAAAATGCCCAGGTCTGCTTCTAAGTAATAATTTTTTTTAATTTGCCCAAGTGCTTTCAGCTATTATATTTTCACTTGGTTGAATATTTTAAGTCCTTTGATCTGGTCAATCCTTATTTATTTTATTTTTATTTATTTATCTATTAAATTTATTTGCCGTCCATCTTATATTGAAACAACTCTGGGTGGCTTATGTTGTTTACCTGAACCACAGATTTTCAATTTTATCTGACTGCCTTCAGATCTAGTACTCTAAATAAAAGTGATTTATACAAATAAATAAAATTTAAAGAAATATATGAAGAAATAACTTCCCTCTTCATCACAAATGTAGAACATTTTAGTAATTTATCACCTTCTTTCTTTTTCCCATATCTCATTTCTTATCTATAAAAAATCCTTAAAGTTTTGACATTCAATCCTGATCAGCAAAACTCTATTAAAAGTTATTAGAGATAACATATCTATTTTAATCTTGATAAAGTAAATCAAATCATATTCCTTCCTTTTAATAATTTTGATCTTTAGTCCCTTCAAATACAGATAGTCCTCAACTTATGGTCACAAATGGGACAGAATCTCTGGAGCAAAGCGAACATTAAGCTAGATTTCCCATAATTATTTTGCTCAATGACCACAAATCTGGCACTCTTTGTTGTGATTGTTAAGCAATCTCATGATCATTAAGCAGACAGACTCTGAGGTAAGGCATGCAGGAGTACCTCAGAGGGCGGGGGGAAATCTCTGGGAGCCCAGCACAGCATACAGAAACCACTGGCACATGAAAATCTCAGCCAACTGCAAGACCCAGCAGCTCATGGAAACCTGCTGCAGGTCTACATGCCAGCTCTACATTTTGCTGTAGTCACTGGGACTACAGAGAGTCATCTTCAGTTCACCATTTCTTCCCCATTTTTGTTTTCTTTCTTTTCTATACTTTCTATATTTTCTTTTTATTGTTTTCTTTTGTAAGTTTGCATTAGTTAATTAGTTTGTGATTGTATTTTTTAATTATTAATTGAAAGAAAACATAATCTTAAAAATTATTCAACACTCACTTGTTCAATAAATGTAACTACTTTTTTTGTTATTTAGTAACATTTTCATTAGCAGATACTTTTCTGCATCCCTGCTGTGAGGGTGAGGTGGGTAAATAAAGGTGAGTATGTTAGAAAATTGGGCAGAAGATTTATGCAGAAAATGGATCTCCACATTATTTAAAATCCCACGTCTCCATTTAGCCCGCTTTCCTATAACGTATTTCATTCAACATTTACTGACCTTTTTTACAGGGTAAATGAAATGCTACTGGGACTACTGGAAGAGAACAGTTATATTCATGGGTCTATAATAAATTATAAATGAGTAAAGGAATAGAGTGCAGGTTTATGCATATAACCACTTAATATAATATTGGAATGGTCCTTGTTTTACAACAATATTTTCTTCGAACAGATTTATTATGTTACGCAATGTCTATACCTACTGGACAGCAATAGTCAAAGCATCAAAGCCACAGTAAAAAAAAAAAAGTATAACTTATTTATTTATATATTTTAAAGAATAGAGTCCAAATGGACTATATACATTTTTTTCACCCATATCATGCTCACAATTCAATGGCTTTATTCCACATGATGACGTAGCCTGAGAGAGTGAAAGACTCCACATTGACAATGTGTATATTTCCTCTTTCGGTGCCCACATACAACCATTTACTCTGGAAAGGTATATGGCAAAATGTTATCCTGAAAGAGAACACATTAAAAATAGTAAATTCAAAATTGTAAAATCAGACGGTACAATAAAATGAATGCATAGTTTGAAAATAAAATACAGACACACAAAATTATCAAAAGCACATACAGTTAATTCAACATTATCTAAACTGCTTTTTTTTCCCCCAAAGGGAAGCTAAGCGTAGTTTTTTCAACGTCATCAATGTTATTTTCTAAACATGTGCCTCTATTAAAAAAATACACACAAAATAGAACACATTTTACTTCTTAACTAGTATACTTCTATGACTTTGAATATGGAAATATGTCAAAAGTTTTCTATGATCAACAAAATGTAAGTATATTTCCAAAACATTTTGGAAAATCTAACACTGTATGACTTTTTCTTCAAATTTGTCACAAATGTCTGTGACAAATTGCTACAACTCAAATCTGAAAATTAGTTACTAAAATGTTCTGCTCATTAAAATGAAATCTAATAGAAAAAAAATGCAATCTACCAAAATATTTATTTCTACTATATTCAAACATAAAAACTGAATAGCATTTCTTTCATAGAAATACTTCTTTATGAGATTTGCATTTTAAGTCAATATTTTTATCTATAAAATACACGGTTCAAATTAAGGATCCTAGTACTCATATCTTTCAGAATTTCTAACTACAATTATATTGCCTTGTTTTAGTTAATTATTTCAATAATTAAAATAAATTATTTTAAATTAATATTTTTAAATAATTTTTCTGTTAGTTTATAATCTTTTGGGAACATAAGCATCAAAAGACACAAACTGTACATGGGAAATGTAGTAATGACAAGAGATTTTTAAATAACTGAATTTTTTAATGGTAAACAAAAATCAAGTACTAAGTAGATTAATTTAGGCTTTATTTTAGCATGGTATTTATTGGAATGTCTGTGGCTAATAAAATAGTAAAACTGCAGCTCTACAATATAGCTCTTATTAAAATAAACATTATGAAATTATTAAGTCTAAATATGTTCTGTATAATTACATGAAAATGTATTAACAGTAAAACAAGGTCACTTGAGAGGCAATTTGCAGATGCTTTTAAAGGATTTCCTTTGGTATTTGTAGGCCATATGTCTCCTCTGATAAAACTGTCAAAGCTACTTAAGAGAAACCTTTATCATGCTTTGTAAAACTTAGCAGTAATGCATAACAATTAAACAAACTTGTTGCCTAAAATAGCTTCATTATAAAATCTTAAACATTAAAGGTCAAATTAAAAATGCATTAATGCATTATCAGTTTGTCAAATATCTGTAACTATTCAAATGTTACAAAACTGGTCATGTTCACCTCATGATGGATGCAGTGACACTATTACTATGTTGTAAAATAATTTTGGACATGAAATTCACATGTACAATGCAAATGTGTATACTAAAGAGATTGTTCCACATACTACTTTGCAGGCACTGGCTTTCACGTTAGTCTATTTTTCCCACATTTACACTGCTTTTTAATAATCACAATATTCAATTATATTTAAAAAAAAAACTGATCACAAGTTAAAAGAATGCTTCAAAATAATGTATTGTTTATAAATTAAATTATCAGTAATCAAAGGTATTTAAATTTTAAAACTGTGACTACAGGATAGTTATTAAACAATATAAGCATTATCAATTAAACAAAGCAAACAGATAGGTCTTAAACTAACAATGGAAGCTTGGTGCCAAAACAGAGAAGATTCTATAACTATGGTGTTTGGGAATATACTCCTTCAAGTAAATGTGTAATGAAGAGGCAGCAGTCCTGGCAAACTCAAGCTGGCATCTTTGCCATATCTTTGTTGACAGCGAATAAGCATACCTTTTGATATCCAGATCCTAAGCTATATATAGATTGGTATTCTATAGCAGATTTCTTCACCTTGACTAGGTAGTAAATTTATAGCCAGTCCAATAACTTCAGGATAGGTGAAATAGTTTACTATAATTTGCCTATTGTGCAATCTAGCCACATTATTTTGTACTAGTTGTAGCTTTTAAGAAAAAGCCATTATTTAAAAATGCCATTCAGAATATACTAACTTGGAAGATGTGTCATAATGACAGAGCGGCTAGAGCACTCAGCAACCAAGCAGCTGGTGCCTCCCTGGGGGGCAGAACAATTAGGAAATGGTGAATGGTGAGTGGCAGCATGCCATGTGCAGACCCAGGAAGCCGACTGAACTTTTCCAGGCAAGAGGTTGGAGGGTTCCTAATTGGGCTACCCAGGCAGAGGCTTAGGCCAGAGACTGGAGTGGAGCAGCCAGACCAGGCTGGAGCAGGCAATGGCCAATTGGTTTAACAGGCCCAGGAAAGTGGCTGGACCTCCATAGGAGCATGAGGCAATAGGCCAGCAGCTAGCACCCAACAGCATCAGCGAGTGGGGTGATGGCAGCAACAATATTGCAGGGCCTGTGGGATTGCTGTGAGACTGCTGTCTTGCAATCACAGCAAACAAGAGCAATTAGTGGCTGGAATCACAAGACCAGCTAGAGTGACACTCTGTCCATCTGAGGGTGGTGGTTGAGGCCCTGTGAGAACTGATTATGTGGGACCCTACATGAGAGCAATTCAATCTGGGGGCCCACTGGTGTGGTAGGGGTAGCCTTCCATAGGGTGAGAGCAAAGGGGACAGAGCTGAATTTGGATGTTTATGTGTGTATGAATTAGTAGATAATTGGGCAGTAGTTCTCTAGGCAGATGGTTTTGGGGAGCTTCAATTTGTTGTCCTTGGAAGTACCTCGGGAGTTTATGGCCAACATGGTGGTTATGGGCCTATCTCAGGTCATTTATGGCCCAACGTGAAATGGTCATACATTTTGTGCTGGTTTACCTCCTTTTTTGAAGCTGGTCCCAACTGGGACTGTAAGGAAGTGAGTGATCCAGCCCACACCCCTACTTTGTGGGGTGCCACAGGGCTCAGGGCTCTGTCTGCTCCTTTTGCTGTTGCTGTCTGCTCTATGTGAATCCTCTGGGTAAGATCATCTGTCACCATAGGATGAGGTAAGAGTCACGGTGGTGCAGTGGTTAGAATGCAATATTGCAGGCTAATTCTGCCGACTGCCAGTTCAATTGTTAACGGCTCAAGGTTGACTCAGCCTTCCATCCTTCCGTGGTTGGTAAAATGGGGACCCATATTGTTGGGGGAAATATGCTGACTCTGTAAACCACTTTGAGAGGGCTGTAAAGCACTACAAAGTGGTATATAAATCTAAGTGCTATTGCTATTGTCAATTTGTGTATGATACCAATTAGTACATCTCCGTCCCTGGTGAAGTGATGCTATGAATGTCCTTATGAAGTGGTATTTGGAGGTTGTAGAGGTCTAGATGTAGAACAACAGGTTTTAAGTGAACACTGGGAAGATGGAGTGGCTGTAGGTAGGGCCTCTTCTTTATCTGGGTTTACCTTCATTGGTGCTGGATGGGGTTGCACTGCTCCAGATGGAGTGGTATGCAATCTGGGGATTTTCTTGGACTCACTGCTCCTGCTCAAAGAACAGGATGCAGTTATGACTAGAAGGATCTTTGCTCAACTTCATATTATGCACCATATTTGTGCCTCTGGATTGAGAGGTCCTTCTTTCTGTCACTCATGCCCTAATCATTTCCAATACAGACTACTGCAATGTGTTCTACATAGGGCTACCTGCTCCACCTGGGGATCTGTTGACCTGTCTCACCCGGTCAAGCAGATAGGATATGCTGTGGACCCTGTTGGTTAAAGAATTTTGACTGGCGGAGTCTAGAAAGAGAGCCTTCTCTGCTGTTGCCCCTGCCCTACGGAATATCTTGCTCCCAGAGGTAAAATGAGACTCCACTCTTCTGCCTTCCAGAAGAGTGTCAAGACCTGGTTCTGCCAACTGGCAAGGGGATCTAAGAATTGCATGCAATTTTCGAGGTAGCTGGCAGCTTGAAGGCATTCCTTTTGCCTTTTTTAACTTTTGTAATTTTCGAATTTTTAACTTTTAAAATTCTTTTTAATATTGTTTTTTAACTATATCTCTTTTTATGTTTTTTTATTTTTAAGCTGCCCAGAATCACTTAGTTGAGATGGGCGATATAGAAATGTGATAAATAAAATAAATACATTCACTGTTTAGAGCTCTTATTCAAATGATTTCAAGACCAAACCCAGTTGCTTCTATATCAGTGGTTCTCAACCTTTTTAATGCCGCGACCCCCCCAATCGGTCGTAAGTCGAGGACTACTCAACTGGTGCAGCACCGTTTGCAGAATGGGACTTTTGGCGGGCTCAGCAGGGCAGAGACAACCTGGACAATTCCTATTGGCTTTTGAAAGCCAATAGAATTAGACTCTATTCAAGAGAGTCTATTCTATTGGCTTTCAAAAGCCAATAGAATAAAAGGGAGTAGCACAGCTAAGGAAAAGGGGGAAAAAATGGCGGACTGCGTTGTTTGGCGACCTCCCGTGAAATGGTCATTCGACCCCAAATGGGGTCCTGACCCACAGGTTGAGAACCACTGTTCTATATAAAACTACAATTAGGAACATATAGAAACAGCAATAACAACATTATGCTACATAGCCTAAATAGTTCAATTACAATTTAATCAGTCGCACTAAAGTAAAAGCATAGGTAGATATTGTCAATTGATACTCTAATAATGTAAGATCAATTACTATATATACATATTTTAGACTCCAAACTGAAGGCAATAACTTGCTCAGGCTCATCACTGACTTCATACTCAAGTGGAGATTTATACATTAATATTCTATGATCATATTCAAAATATTTTTAATCTGTCATAATTGGGCCTTTGTTTAAAAGCAAGCTCTACTGATTTTAATAACATAAGTTCACAAACTGCACAATGTATTGTAGCCATAATTTATAGGGAGTGAAATGACAGTAAAGACAAAATAACATTAGCAGCACCATTGGGGAAAAACAAAAAAAAAAAGTGATTACCTAAGAGAATAGAGCTATGACTGAGTGGAGAAGATAAATGCTGTTTACCATTCTGTTACATGATCAGCCAGACACATAAACTTTACTTGTGATAACTTAAGTCTACGAAACAGCTTAGAGGAAAAGCAAGTTTTTCATGAGCACAGTGTATTTCTTGGTAAGAGAAGCTGAAATGGGCTATGCAGCTGTCAAAAAGTGGTTGGAGTCAGAGGAAAGAAAAACAAAAATGACTAGCAGGCAAAGATAGATTTAAGCAATTATCAGTCTGCTGAAGAGACATACCTTCCTGAGTGAGAGAAAGATAATGTGACAAGGGTTCTGCCTATCATGCACCAATATCCAGAGAAAAGATGATAATAATGGTTGTACTGGAATTATAGATTACTGGCTAAACTGTACCTTAAGCCCTGATTAACTGTACAGAGAATTTAGTAGCTGCTATTTACATAACAATAGCTAATTTAAGATAGAAGCATACAATGTAACAGCAGCAGAAACAAAACTATGTCAGCATGGAGATAGTTAATACTGGTTTCATAGAGAAATTAGCCATAAGAGTTTACTGTATTCCTCAGAAGACAAAAGAGAAGGGAAACTGAAGGTTGGCTTGTATGCTTTGACTAAATGTTCCTTGCATAGTTAATATTCTCTGAGAAACGTATTTTTTTATTCTGGAAATGTTACAAATAAAAGGAGAACAACTAAATTAATTCACAAGAAAACCTTTGTGTACTCTCTCCTGTCTGATCCTAAATATACATGACATTGTCATTAAGGAACAAGCTAAGATTATGCAACATCGGATTAGGCATTGTGGGCAATGCTACCTGGTTACCTGTAAGCCAGGATTCCTCATCACTACAACAGATACTGTCTTATAGCAACTACTCCCTATTCTAACAGTGTAATCCTAACAGCAATCACAGAAATATTGTTTGCTCACAAAAGCCTGTATACCACCAGCAACCTCACTGACACTAAGTAAGCTGTCGCCTTATTCCCTTGATTACCCTAACTGTAGAATTGTAGAATCATCACTAGCACCAAGAGAGAAAGTGTGTCCAGTATACATCTGTATATCACAATAGTCCCAAATCTGGTAATTCTTAGTTTAACATTAGTTTGACAGGGCTGCATCGAAGCTGGGTTTTTTTCCCATATTGAAGCAATTGCTTCCTGCCTGTTAATTTTACTGAAGTCAAGCAGCAGCAAGAACCAGAACAGGAAAAGCTTATAAAAAGCCCTATTTACTAGGGCCCACCAAATAAGCATTAACTAGTTAGCATTCTTATGTGGATTAAAGTATGGAAGGACAAAACAGAGAGTAAATAGATAATTCCTCTGCCTGATCCAATAGCCTAAGATTGAAGAATGAACAATTAATTAGCATGAAAGGGAAGGACGTGCCATAACCTGACTAAACATTTACAAGTTGTACTTATTGTTTTTGTTTTAATTTTTATCTAAACAAAAAAAGTCTCGAAGCTGATAAAGCTTTGAGTACTAAAAGATACTTTTAACTCTCCATCATTATAGCACACATCCTGTCCCATGTAATTAATTTTGTCAAATTTGATCCGGCAGGGTCAGAGACTAGATCTTAATAAAGATATCTCCATTGTTCCTAGCTGTCCAATTCTGACCCCATCAAAAAGGCGTGACCTATTAGCTCAAACAGACCTGAAGAAACTTCTTGAACGAGAAGCCAAACATTTCCTCAATGAATAAACAAAGCCCAGTTGCCTTTTGAAAAAGCACCTTTGAGACAACCATGACCTGGATGACTGAGAATCTCCACAAGAGACAAGAGCAAACAGTAGATCTACATTGCCAGATGGCTTGGAAAGATACCTCAACACTTTCAGGAGCAGGTATTACCCTGAACAACCAATTTTTTTTCAGTCAGTATGATTGGGACCAATCAGAAGTATCTAATATATAAACGTCTGTTAGAAATTACTGGAACAACTTATAGAATAGCCTATAAGTTGTGTCTTGACACTTGGCCTCGTCTGACTTCTTGAAAACACAGAATTTTGCGTCTCCCTGCAACTTCTTGCTGTTCAAGAGACATTACTCATATTGAGCTTTTTATACTAATGTCTAGACCTTCCCCATGACTTCATATATAATATTTTGTCAACTGTATCAAAGAGAGAGAGAAAGTACTAGTTTTCAGGAGAAAGAGAGAAAGGTAAGCCACATCGGAAAATACATTTTGCCACATGAAATGTTGCTTATCACTCTCATTTTCTGAATCTGATGTATTATCACTATTGTTAGTTTCTGCATCTTTTGAATCTTTATTTTAATTCTGAAAATTGGTTTTGAATAACAATTTTTATGCTGAATAACAAAACTATTCAGTGTATTTATGTCTTGCCTCTATTCCAATTAAAAAATGGAAAAGGGGTAAATATAATGCCAATTTAAGAAGGTATCCATGATTAATATATGAAATTACAAATTGATTATCTGAATATTTGTTTCTGGTGAAAAGAGTACTACTGTGGTCATACTTTTCAGAATCCATGAGTTTTCTTCATTAAAAGTTGTAAGTCAATATCACTATTTTTAAAATTCTTTCAACTTAGAATTGTATATATAAGTCACCTTCTTTTCCATCAGCATTCAAACCAGAGAGATATTCCATATGCCATGGCCTCATGATGAGATTTTACATTACTTCCATGCCTCCTGTTGGGGGTGGATTTTTTTCCCCCTATTTTTAGGCATTTGTAGTATTTTTATTTATAATGACCACCAGGAGGCTGCATTTGACTGGTTTCATCTTATTTATGATTCATCAGACATATACAGGTGAGATTTTTTTCTGTGAGGTACAAACTGTCTACCAGGAATTGAACTCCTGGCAGTAAATATAAGTTCTAAATTCTTGGTGTTTTAACAGGCACATATTCAGGAATTGTCTAATAGAACCAGGTTACTTAGACTACCAAAAGGTTTTTTGACAGAGTTGTTCATCCAAGGCTCTTGAAAAAAAGAGAGTCTGCCTTATGTAGTAATTGATTTGGGGGGGGGGGTGCATCCCCATGGATTTATACTGGAATTAATATGGCTCATTTTGCTCACAATCATTTGATGTGATTAAAACATAAAAGCAACAAAATGTTTTTGAGTTTTAGAACCAGGGAGGCAAGAAAATCACAAAAACATACAGAGTAAGTAACTTGTAGACAATCAAGGAACATAATCAGAATTTAATAATTACAACCTAAGGGGCGACTGTCTTTTTAAAAGGCAGCAAGAAAAGTCTAATATTTGTAGATTGGGGGGGGGAATGCTTAGTAATGTAGTAGTAGTAATGACAGGATCTTGAACTTAAATTCATTGCAGTGTCGCTGTGGTCACTTGATCACGATTTGTGATCTTCCCTGCTGGCTCCCACAAGCAAAGTCAATGGAGAAGCCAGCAGGAAGTTCGGAGTCATGGACATCTGAGCTCCTCACTTAACAACTGGGACTGCCAGAGTTACCACCAATATTCTTTCCCCTTATGATCACGTTACTTAACAATGGAGTAATTGGTCCTAATTAATATTGTTAAATGCAGACTACCTGTATTTCATTTTATTGCTTTTTACCATCTTAATGAAACTAAGGATATATAGCCTTTTAAAATAATATTATATGCATCTATTATTCTTGGGGTTTTTTTTATAGTGCAAGATGCCTTTTTTGGCTGTACTAATATGAGGAAGATTTTTAGGAATCCTAGAGTGTTCTTTCTAAAAGTGTCTAATGTTGATCATATAACATGAAAGCAATAGATGTATGAGTGTGTGCATATGTATATAATTATTTATTTACCTTTCTCTGTTAAATTTCAGGGAATGCAATATAGCTGGTCTTTTCTGACGCAAGTTCCATAAATGTAAGGTATCATCAGCCAAGGCACTCACTAGGGCACCCTTGAAAGAGAAAAATACAGTTAAAATCTGTAGAGATTTAGGGACACTGTCCTTTTAGGAAGACTAGTTCCACAATAGCAATTGAAGGATAAAATCAATATATTTGAAGTTATTGGTTTTGTAAATACAAAGTGGTAAGATCCATTTCATTTATTTCTGATTATGTCATTCAGAGTCAATAATTTAATATAAGAACCTCATAGTAGCTTCGAAAAGAATGTCAGAAAAACAAACTTCTTCTGATCTCCTTTATTTGTATGCATAAAATAAAGAGGCAGTATACAACTAAAAGTGGCTCTGAATGATAAAACATAAGTTGCCATTTTACCCAAGTATATACACTAACAGAAATTCCTACAACTTATTATCCAATTATTGTTTAGATTAAGCAGAGTCATTTATTCAATTTGCATTTTATCATACACAGTGTAATAATTAAAAAACAGTATAAATAAAAACATGAACAATCACAAGCAAACACTAGCAAGAGGAGAAAGAACACATAATCTTAAGGATTTTAAATATTCTTATTCAGTATTCTGTTAAAAATATATATTTGGATAAATGAGGATATTCACAATTAACTAATTTTTAAATATAGTAACAGAGACCAACTTTTAAGTTAAAAAAATCTTTACTGAATTGTTTTTTTTAATCAATCAAATCAGCAAATTTGTCTTACATTTTTAAATACCATTGATAGTAACTAGCCACCCAGTACAATAGAACAAGTTTCTGAATTCTCTATCTACCAAAAACAAAAACAACCACTTGGTAAAGGAATCAGATACAAGTTTACAAACCTCATTGATCAAAAACTGAAGCTGGATTACTGCAGCACCACTATCATGTTGGCAGTAGCATTCAACTCCAGGTCGACCAAATCTGGCATTAGTTTAATTAAGGAATATTATACATATGAAAATATAGTAAACTCTTCAAAACTTTACATATGCTTCATCTATTAAATAATTGCTTCTATGATAGCAACAATATTTACTGGAACCTTTCATTGAACTAACATGGCAAATGAATATTTCTCCCTATTTTAATATATAATTAAAATATATTAAGACTTGTTAATTTAAAGACCTCATTATCATAAATAGTTTTGAGTCACCAGTTTAGTTTAGGTTTATAAAACTTATACTTATTTCATTTTCTTATATACAAATGTACAGAATATTGTAGCATATAAAACTGAAACTTGAATAATCATAAGACAATATTAATATTTCAAAAACTAATTTAAATCCTACTAATATGTAGTTAAAATTAATGAAGTTAAAATTCCACTATCATGAAAAGATATGACAAGGAAAGTAGATGGATATTCAACACTTATTTTTACAGCCGTTAACATTCTAAAATAAATAATATATTATAAATAATGTAATCAAATATTTTATTTAAACTGCTTTTAATTTTCAAGAAAACACATGAAAAATTAATTACGCAATGTTTTAGCTTCCTTTACTAAATCAGAGCTTTATAGCAATTAAAAGTTTTCCAATTCAAAAATTGATTCAGTTAATATCAAACTAGATATAACATCACTCATAAGAAGTACAGATCAGTAATTTCTTTTCAGCATGAAGTTGAAGTATAAATAATGAAGAACCTAACTCACAATGGTAAATATGGAATGAATGGGGAAGAAATATTAATAGCTAAAAGCCCATTGATAATGAAAGAACAGTATCCAGTTAATCTGAACTTACGGTTTCATTATTAAAACAAAAACTTTAAAAAAATAAATACTTAATCTACTCATGAAATAACAGACTTGCCATCTCAAAAACTAACATATGTCATGGATAGAAATAAGACTGCATTTAATCTGGAATGATTGTACTGAATCCAAACAGAAGTGTTCTTTCTGAATTAAATCATATGCACTGTAACTTTTCAATACACTTAAGGAATACACATTCATTTCAAACTATTAATTCAAATTTTAGGCTTCATTATTGGGCTTTTAATTAAACGTGATATTAGCATTTTAGAATGAGATCCATGCTTTCATTTAAATTTCAGTAAACTTTTTTTTAGCCAAATCCACTTCTTTTTTAATACACAAAAATTAGCCTATTCATAAACTAAACAATAGTGCTCTTGAGTGCTGCAAGTATTAAAGAAACAAGCACAAATGGGAAAGGGGAAGATACAACATATTTTAAGGATATCTGTCTTTTCTCACATCTAAACAATGTATTTTATTGTTGCTTTCTGACACATCACCTATTCTCAATGTATGTAACATTTGTATCTGTTCCCTATAGAAAGATATGACCCCCCCCCCTTAATAAACACATTTTGCTTTTCCTGAATTACTTGGTGATTTGTATTTTCAGATGACCAAAAGAATTCTTTGTGAAGGTAAAAAATTCAGGGAATAGGTTCCTTCAGCTCCATGCCTATCAGGGTGACTGAGTTAAAAGGCAAAAAAAAATAATGACTATTACGGTGATTGGTGAAGAGATAAAAGGTTTTTGATAGTTTATTTTAGTTTTATAAATATGACTTCAGAATTGTTTGTAAGGAAATGAAAACAACAAATGATAGATTTTACAGATCTTAATATTGATTGAGGTAAATATTTCAAAGACAATTATTTGCTTTCTGATCGGTTCTAAATTAATAGCTGGTAATGTCTACCAATTTTAGGTACAAAATAATAGTGTTAAAGGTTAAGTAACTTTAAAATGCTATTTTAAAAAAGGACTGCAAAACCAAATATTCCAAATTAAGTTTTACTTCAATGCATATTGATGCCAGTTTACTGCATCCTTATATCAATAAAATGATGTCAAAACCCCCAAATGTTGATTTAACAATCTAAGAAACACAAGATGCAATGATAAGATGTCAAAGAATTCTGACAAAGGATATCATTTTCCATTACAGGTAGTCCTCGACTTAACAACCATTCGCTAGAAGTATCTGTTTGAAGTTACAATGGCACTGAAAAAAGTGATTTATGACTGCTTTTACAGCAACATCTCCATACTCATGTGATCAAAATTCAGCCACTTGGGAACTGGCTCATATTTATGATGGTTGTCATGTGGTCACCTTTTGCGACCTTCTGACAAACAAAGTCATTGGGGAGCCAGATTCACTTTACAACTGTGTTACTAACTTAACAACTACAGTGATTCAATTAACAACAGTGGCAAGAAAGGTGATAAAAAGGGGCAAACTCAGTCATGCTTAGCAATGGAAATTTTGAGTTCAATTGTGCTCGTAAGTTGAGGACTATCTATTTATCATTTTTATTTTACAGTGAATATAATACTTCCTTTAACTCTTCATTGCTAGCAATAGAAATACATAGTGTAATATTTGAAATATCACATATCTACAGATGTCCCACTTAAGATTTAAACTGATTCAAGGACCAAATTAGAATCAGCTTTAATATTTCAAACTAAATCTCTGGCTTAGTTCACAGGTAGAGTTTGGCACTATTTTGTAGATTTGGCCCCTTGGAACTCGTTCAATAAAAATTCCTCAGGGTGGCATTTCAGATTGTTGTTGTGTTTCTAATGCATTCTTACAACTTGAATCAGGTTTAATAAAGGTAAAGGCCAGACTGTGGCTTTCGATTTTCATCTACTGGCTAAAATGTGTCTTCCTTTCTCCCCTAATACTCAGATAATTATAGATCCTTCTGGAAAACAAATTATAGAAATAATACAAGTGAATTAGATGGAAGTTATTTTGGGATATAGTTGTAAGCTGCTAAATTATTAAATTACTTCTACTGAAAGTTTTTCTACCAGGAGCATAATAATGTTCTAAAGCTAGAAGCTGAATACAGTTGAAAATGCTTATCAATGGCCCTTTTTAAAAGCAGATTTAGGAATTCAATGGGAATTCACAATCCTGAGCCCTGAACTGACCTATATTTTTCATTAAAGTTTTAGATGAGGAAGTAAGAAGTATTATAAAATTTACTTATTACACAAAATTTGATAGGAAATCAAATATCCTAGAAGAGAGGAACAGGATTCAAAATTATTTTGACAAGTTAGATAAACAAGCTGAACTAACAGAATAAAATTTAACACAGACAAAAGCAGGTTAATGCAGTTAGGAAACAGAAATCAAATCAGATATAATACTGCAAGGGCTGCACTTGGCAAAGACAGAATCAAAACATCTCAAAATAGGGAAGATAAGTAATGGTTCCTGCCTCACCAAATTCAGTTCTGATAAGGATAAGGGATAATTGGCTTTGCAGCAGTATTTATGATATGAATATAGGAATATAACCTGGTTACATAATGAATGTGAGTCAGCAGTATAATTTGGTATAAAAGTGGCAAATGTACTTTTTAGTTGCATCCAATAACAATATCACCAAAAGTAAAACAGGTAGTTATTGTTTACCAACCACAATTGGGACTGGCAATTCGGTTGTCAAGTGAAATGGTCATTAAGGGGAACTACAACTATACTTATGATCTGTCATCAGCTTTCCTTTGCTTTACAGACCAGTGAAAGTTCTAAAGGAGAAGATTGGTTACGAAGTTACTTTTTCACCATAGTTGTAACTGCAAATAGTTGCTAAAACGAGATAGTCACTAAATAAGGACTACCTGTAGTTACACTTTATTCCACACTAGTCACTCCCAATGGTGTTGTGATAAATATTCAACAACTGGCTTTCTAGGGAAAAAAAACTGGCAGGCTTCACCAACACTTCCAGCTCCATTGCCACTCCCCTGTCACTACTTGCAGAATGATTGATTAGTGCACCATAGTGGTTTAGCTTTGCTCTCAAATGATCTACAAAATTCCAAAAACATTAACAATTCGCTCTTGCAAGTCAGTACAAGCTGGCTCTAACACCCTACTCCACCTTGACTCAAACTCCGCCTTCAGAACTGTATCAGTTTCTGGAGATCATGCTTTAAATTGAATTTTAGTCATCTGAAACAGATTCAGAGAAGGATGGTAAAGTTGATTAGGGAACTCGAAACTAATCCTTATGAAGAGATTTAAATAGCCCTAAGAAGGAAAGAATGATGAAGTATATGATACCACATTCTCTAAATATCTGAAGCGCTTGGAAAACAATCAAGACTTCTTTAATTCCAGGAGGCAGGATGTGGAGCAACAGAACTGTTATACAAAAGAAGATTCCAATTTAATATAAGGGAAAGCTACCTAGTAGATGAACAGTAAAAGCAACTACCTGGAGATATGATGTATTTGAAGTTATTGCTGGAGATGTTTAAACTGAGGGTTGGACAAATCTTTGGAACAGTTGCTTTCATTTACATCCCTGGAGTGATGGGACTGGATCCAATGATCTTTCTTTTATATATATATAAAAGGTTTCTGAGGTTTTCGCGGGTGGTTGTATGTAGGTCTTTGGTTATTCGGGTTTTCTCCCACGTAAAATTGCAAGTGTCTTGCATGCATTGAAGAACATAAGAACTCAGTCAAAAAAGAGGAACCAACTTCTTCCCTGGTCCAACACCTTAAAATCACAGGACATGAAATTGACTTTAAAAAGACCAGAACTATCGCCAAAACTGAACATTTTAATAACAGAATAATCAGAGAAGCCATCGAGATAGAAAAACGCACACACAGCATGAACAAACGAGATACCTCCCGCCTACCAGCCATTTGGAAACCCGCCCTTATTGACAAACGACTCCCTAACACAAAAAATGACACCAGACCCACACTCACAAAAACCACACAGGATGTCACCACCACACATCCACGCAAAAAGCAAACCCAAAGCCACACCGATGATGAGGCACAACCACAAACCAGAAGCCAGACCACAGCTGCATCATTAGCCACTTTAAACCCCTCCAATCCATACATGAAGCAAACTGACACCCATCATGAAGATGAGGCACGACCACGAACGTGAAGCCAAAAAAATAGCAATGCAGTTCACCATTTTAAACCCCCCTGCAACTCAGACTAACCTGAGCACAACGAAGCCCCCACCCAAGCAGAACACTCCCCCAGCCAATCAGAGCACAACTAACCCCCCAGCCAATCAGAGCACAGCCAACCCCCCAGCCAATCAGAGCACAGCCAAGCTCCTAACCAATCAGAACACACCTCCATCCAATCAGAACACAGCCAAGCTCTCATCCAATCAGTTCATACCCCCACTGGCAGTTAAAAGGAGGAAACAGCTACAATCACACATTACTCCTAGAAGCACGAAGCCGAAAGCACCAGCCTGAAGATGACAAATGAGACTTCGTCGAAACATTGCCAAGACACTTCCAATTTTACGTGGGAGAAAACCCGAATAACCAAAGACCTACATATATTTGCAGAAAAATACAAAATTGGAGTGCAAAAAAGAGAGGGTGGAACAGTTAAGGCAGTTACAGGCAATTAGGAAGAGTGGCCCTGTCACGAGGGCAATGAGTAGGCAATTGGATTAGCAAGGGGATAAAAAGAACTTTCCCACCCCTAAGCCCCACTCTGAGGACGCTGGCAGAGGACCAGCGAAAGCTAAGTTGTTTTAATCTTGTATATAACTGTTTTTATTGTTTTAAATGTTGTTTTAACAATAAATAACTGGAGTATACTCTTCCCGGAGATCGAAAATTGCATCATTGAACAAATATGCCCGGGATTCGTATTTTTACAACCATTAAGGATATATATAATTTTTATAATTTTAACAAGAAGTGTTTAAGACACACCGTGGTGTTTGGGTAAACAAAAAATCCAACATAAAATCACAAAATAACAGCTCAACTTAATACATTCGCTATCATCTCTCTATATCTCTCAAATAACATAATAAATTTAATATATTTCATTTCTATCCTAAATTTCTATTACTACTAAACCTGTTTATTAAAACTTTATCAATTTCAATTACCATAATCAAATAATGTTTTACATCAACATATTACCCCTTCAAATATCTCTTGCAAATATATTCAAATTCTTAATCTCTCTCATCCCTTTTTTTAAATCACCAATCTTATTTATTTCTTCTTCCAATAATAGCTAATTTAGTTAAAAATTAATCATTCACATATATATAGTTATAATTTTCTTACTTCTAACTCTATATCATTATCTTTAACCTTTCAGCCAGTAGGTCCATTCTTGTTGCTTATCATAATCATTGATTTAATTCATTTCCATTCATTAAACAAACCAAATTCCATCCATTTAATTACTCTATCAAAACATATTATTATACACAAAAATCTCCTGATTAATTAAACATTTCAAAATTCTAGTCTAAATCAATCTATTACTCCAAGAAATGCATTCTTAGTCTCAGTAAAACCAAGTTTCTTTTTTCATTCCACATTTAACTTTCATAATTCCATACCAAGTAAACTTCCATAACACAAAAAAGTCATCAAACTAAATTAAACACACATGAATATAATTGTAAATTTCTTACTTCTAAGTCTAAATCATTATCCTTAAAACAATCCCTAGAACCAACATTGCCTTTTAATCCATTCAACAATTTTTACTAATTTAAACACGCATGTGTATAATTGCATTTTTCAGCTCTAAATCATTATCCTTAAAACAATCCGTGAAATCAACATTGCCTTTTACTCCATTAAACATTTTTAAATTTGTTTTTGAGTCTAATTCTGGGTTTCTTTGTCTGCCACATCGGCTTCCATGAAGACGCTTCCCTTTCAATCAGTAAATCCATTCTTGACGGTTTTAGTAATCTTTGAGCAAATGTATGTCCCTTTCTCTGTAGTAAGCATCTTTTTTCTCTTTCAACCAAAAAATCAATTCTTATTGCTTGTAGTAATCTTTGAGAAAGTCTAAATCTCTTCCTTTGCAGTAGACGTCTTTTTCTGTTCTCTTTGTGATGTAATTACTTTGTATTTTGCAGTTTTAGTCCTTGCTTCTTCTGATTCTCTAAGTTGCTGGAGAAGGGATTGTCAGATGAAATAAGTTCCACTTCTCTCTCTATAAATTCCTCTTCTGGCACATTTTGATTTATGCTATAATCAGTTGTAACCTGGACCTCAGTTTGGGTAAATATAGTAGAGTCTTTACATCTTAATTCTGAAGTACAGTTTTTAAATGTAGCACAAATTTCTGCAGTGGCCTCAAAAATCTTTTCCAATATAAGTGCACAATTCAGTTGTATCTGAGATTTCTCCATTTTAATACTAATGTTTAAAAGGAGATCTTTTTCTTTTTTGTAGAGGTTTTGTTCAATATAGAAAAATCCACCCCCACAGCTTCACAGGTGCACAGCTCATCTTTAGTGTTTTAAGTACATAAGGAGAAATAAGCAAAGTTGTAGTATTTAATTTTCGCCACTAAATGTCCTCAGTAAGTTAAGAAGGTCCTTTCTAAAAATCAATTCTTTTCTTTTTTTTCTTTTTTTCTGTCTTTAAAGTAATGTATATATATAAAAAAGTAAAAATAGTAAATTTCTTAAAAAGAAAGGAGAGAGAAACCTTTTCCTTTTTTTTCTTTTTTAGTGTCCCAATAAAAATAGCTTATAGCTTTTCAGTATTTGTAAAAAGCCTTTCTTCCCATAAAAAAGCAGAAGCCGCCCTTCCAAGCCAGGGAAATAATCTCAAAAGCTCTTTACAGGCACACAATAAAAAAAAATGGAAAAGAGAGAAAAATAAAAAAACAATTCTCACCCGGATTCACCACAGGGGCACTAAAAGCTTAGCTGTTGTTCGACTTACGGTCTGAAGCGACAGGGCGATCAGCCATTTTACTGGCCGATCTTCTCCGTCGGTCCTCACAGTTTCGTCCGGACAGCTGGAGGAGCCACCGCTCCTTCGTCGCTGGACCGCAGCCTCCTCGACGGAAAGTCGCACCTTCCAGGGCGGCTTTGGACCCATATAAGGGTCCACTGACGGAGGGAAACTAGCTGGCGAGGAGAGAAGACTCCCCGTGTGACTAGCAATACCACGAACCGGAACTGGAAGTCCTTTCTTATATTAAGATTTCAATGGACTAATTGGACAAACTTCTAAAGTTTATTTTCAGTCATTCAAACAGCTATCCAGACTTTCATCCATTTAAGTTTAAACACTGAACACTTCTTCTCCAAAATGTATGCTAAGCTAAATACTTCAGAAATGGTTCATTTTAAGTGGTATGAAGTCCAGTAAATGAATGAATAAATAAATCAGTAAATAGCTGAGGAGAATAAGTTACTAAATGGGAAACATTCATTCAGCTTTGAAGAAGACATAATTATAATAAATATTCTCACATAATTTAACACCCTTATAAATTTAAAAGTAAAAATTATGATGACTAGACTTCTATTACAAAGCAATATGAAGGTACTATATGTCACAGAAATTTCAAATCAAATAGCCTTACGATCGTGTTTCCCTGAAAATAAGATTCGGTCTTATTTTTTATTTTATTTTTTGCCTCCAAAAGAGACACCATATTTTATTTTGGAAGGCTATCTTTTCCATGGTCTCACCTTGCGGTGTCAGCACCAACAGCCCCAGCCAGCCCACTTCTCCTGCAGCCGAAGAAAATGCCTCTGCAGCTGAGAATGGAGTTCCGGCCCGCATTTCAAGTCTCTGCAGCTGAGAACTGAGCTACAGATTCAATCAGTAACTCAGTTCTTGGCTGCAGAGGCCTTTACAGAAGGCCTCTGATGGCAAAATGCAGGCTGGAGCTTCATTTTCAGCCTGCAAAGGCATTTCCTTCAACCACAAAAGAAGTGGGCCAGTGAGACAAGGCAGGTGTTAATTCATGGTGGGCCTGGATGCAATGCTAAGTGTGTGTAGGGTGCGCGGGGGGGCACCTCCACCTCCCCACCCAACTTTTTAGGCGTGCGCCCCACTCCAAAACTAGGGCTTATTTTTGGGGTAGGTCTTACTTTCGGGGAAACACAGTATTACCAACAAACACAACCAATTATAATTCCTTCTATATACTTCCTGCTTTTCAACAGCAGCAAATTGCACTCATTCAAACAATGTTATATTAAAAATGTAATACAGTCTATAGGTGGCATTTGGATCCTCAAAAGTTGTCTTGTATGTATCCTAATTTACAGCCCAAATGTTGGAGATGTGGAAGCTTAGATGCAACCTATTTTCATATTTGGTGGGCTTGTAGAGATATAAAAGCTTTTTGGATTAAGATTTGGTGGAATATTCAAAAGATTTTTAAGAGAAAGATAAAGTTTACTCCGCAATTATTTTTGTTAGGTATTATTGTAGATTTTGATGTTAAAGAAATTAATTTGATGTTGAATCTTATAACAGCTGCAAGATTATTGGTGGGGCAATATTGGAAGAAAAATTCTTTGCCTACTATCGAAGAATGGATACTTAAGGTGTCTAATTTAGCAGAAATGGCAAAAATCTCCACTTATTTGAAGGACTATTGCAGTGGTTCTCAACCTGTGGGTCGGGACCCCATTTGGGGTCGAACGACCATTTCACGGGGGTCACCAAACAACGCAGTCCGCCATTTTTTTCCCCTTTTCCTTAGCTGTGCTACTCCCTTTTATTCTATTGGCTTTTGAAAGCCAATAGAATAGACTCTCTTGAATAGAGTCTAATTCTATTAGCTTTCAAAAGCCAATACGAATTGTCCAGGCTGTCTCTGCCCTGCTGAGCCCGTCAAAAGTCCCATTCTGCAAACGGTGCTGCACCAGTTGAGTATTCCTCGATTTACGACCGGTTGAGTAGTCCTCAACTTACGACCGGTTGGGGGTCGCGGCATTAAAAAGGTTGAGAACCACTGGACTATTCACAAGAAAAATACATTTCGGTTTGGAGAAGATGGATTGATTATATTCAGAATAAATATGAAACTGAAAAGTATTATTTAGCTTATGAATAAATTTTAGATTACCATTAATAGTTTAATATATTATTTTTAGTATTATGGTTTAATTATATTATTATTTTTGTTTTTAATTTTTTAATAATTATCTTAAAAAGGAGTTAAAGTATGTTATGGATTTGATTGATAATATAGTTGGGTAATGTTAGTTAGATTATGATTGTTTATTTCTAACCCTGTAATCAGCTTTGGGAAGTAGGGGGGGGAGGGATTTGGGGTATATATTGTGTAAAATCTTTAAAACTTTTAATTAAAAAAAATGTAATACAGTAGACAAACTAGCTGTTCTAAAACAATTTTTGCATAGAAATCAAACAGACAACTACCATCAAAATCAATATATTTACTGCAAAAACATTACTGCATGTTGTCTGATTTCCTAAGCGCAACACTGAAACATTAGAAGGTATTTCCCTAGAACAGAATCAAAAGTATGGTCAACAGTGGTATTTGCCTGGATCAGGATTAAGCTGACAACCATTAACACTAGAAAGACACAAATCCAAGTGGTGGGGCAGTTTTATAGCCAAACTGCAAACTAGGAATTTTCAATGAAGCAACTGGTAACTTCTGGCATATACTATACTGCAGGGGTCTCCAACCCAGGCCTGGTCTATGGATCAGTACCGGGCTGTGGCATGCCAGCAACTGGGCCACACAAAAATGCAAAGCCCCATCTGTGGGAATAGGCAGCACACAAAACCACGCCCTCTCTGGTCCATGGAAAAATCTCTGTCCATGTAACTGGTCTCTGGTGGCCAAAAGTTTTGAGACCTCTGCTATACTGTACTGAGGCAAGGAGAGAATTAAGCAAAAGACAGATGATACAGAGCCATAAAATGAACAGTCAAACTTTTAAAAGGTATTGACGTTTTAGACAAAATCAAAGTGGTACCTATTCATCCTATGTATTCTTGGGCCTTTACTAGAATCAGTATCAATACTTTCTCCTCAGCAGTTTTAGAAGAAAGATTTAATAATATCTAAGCCACACTGTGATAATGCCTTGTGAATTTAAGGAGATTGAGTCAACTGAACATGTTTATTCTGACCTCTGCTTAAAATTTTATTTTCACTGCCTAGAAGATCAAAAGCCAAATGTGACATATACTGTTGCAAAAGACTTTTTTCAAGAACTTGTATTATGTTATCCTTAGGAAGGTTGAATTAATGTAACTAACTTCTACAGCACTGTCATATTCTGCCTATATTTTCTTAAGATATTGCTAATCTAAGATTATAATAAACTATAAATATATACAACAATCCATGAAGCACAAATGTTTTTCAAAAATGTACAGGCTGTACAACAATTGGCTTTGGGCATCTGGAGTATCTAGAATATAAAATATTAAGAATCCTCATTAGCAAAATAGCCACACAAAATAGTCAACAGGACAGGTCCTTGGTGCTCTCTGAGTTTGCTTGTTTTCTTGCAGACGTTTTATTACCCAAACTAAGTAACATCATCAATGCTAGTAAGGAGTGCTGTTTGCTGTCAGTTTATATTCTGGTGGCTGGTGGGAGTGGTCTTTGGTTCAGCTGTTTGCTGAAGCTATAAATAGTCTCCTTTATTAGTTAATTTTTTGTGTTAAAATATGCACCTACTGAAATCACCACGATGTCACCACGATATTGAAAAGATGTTGAGACTCTAGAAAGAGTACAGAGAAGGGCAACAAAGATGATTAGGGGACTGGAGGCTAAAACATACAAGGAACGGTTGCTGGAATTGGATACGTCTAGTTTAATGAAGAGAAGGACTAGGAGTAACATGAGAGCAGTGTTCCAATATCTCAGGGGCTGCCACAAAGAAGAGGGAGTCAAGCTATTCTCCAAAGCACCTGAAGGCAGGACAAGAAGCAATGGATGGAAACTAACCAAAGAGAGAAGCAACTTAGAACTAAGGAGAAACTTCCTGACAGAACAATTGATCAGTGGAACAACCTGCTTCCAGAAGCTGTGAATGCTCCAACAGTAGAAGTCTTTAAGAAGAGATTGGACAGCCATTTGTCTGAAATGGTATAGGGTTTCCTGCCTGAGCAGAGGGTTGGACTAGATGACCTCCAAGGTCCCTTCCAACTATTATTATTATTATTATTATTATTATTATTATTATTATTATTATTATTGATCATCGCACAGTCAGCCAGATGTTCAGACTGGATTTGGCATTTTGTCTACTTATCGAGTCCTTACCCAGGATGATGATGATTATTATTATTAAATATATTAGAAGTTGCAGGCAACTTAACAAATTAGCATAGCACATGATTTTTATATTTGTTATTTTTTGCTTGCTCAAAGTACAATATATTATCATTTTCTATATTACCCATATGTGGGCTAGATCCTCAAGAACGTGGTATTTCAAGTTGTGTTCCAAAGAACTCCAGAGTTTGGCAAAAAGCTGCCAAATGACCAGGGGTTCCAGACATTATTTTTTCCTGTAAACACCCTGTTCAAAAATCAGGTGCGTCTTATACAAGTGCAGCATCTTATACACGGAAAAATAATAGTGACCTCCGAAGCCCAGGACATGCCTGTGTAGGTTTTTTACATGCCGCTGCCATGCCATCTGGTGCAGGTGTCAAGCCCCTGTGGGCTTGCCACTAACAGGAGTGGGGAGGGGGCAAGATCGTCAGCCGGCTGAACTTCCGGATTTGCCGGCTCAACTGTTTGGTGCTCTGCCGATCAGCGTGGAGAAACTTGCATGCCAGAGCGTCTTATACAAGGATGTGTCTTATAGACAGAAAAATACGGTACACAAAAACAGTAACAATTATCCAGTATACCTAATATTATGCATTTTCTGAAAATTCATTTATTATGTAACCATAGTACCTTGAATACAGTTCTATAACCTATGTGGACAACATCTTAGAATGTCACTATCCATCTTTTTTTCATTGCCATAAAAATCAATTTCAGGAAAGCGGATGGAGTACTGTAGGTATTCAAAACAAACAATGGTTTTGACTATAGCACTAGGAACCCTCTAACAGGAAGTATCCAAGTTACGTGTGTGGGACAACTAAGAAATGGACCAATAAGGCAAAGGAAAAAAAGATGGAGATAAAGAGGAAGACACTAAATTATAAAATTAGGATTTTTTACAGTGGAAATATACTCCTCTCAGAAGCTGAAAAAGAGAGAAGACAGCAAGTTTCAGATAAATTACATTAGAAATAATTTGATATAATGGAAGGAAGTGCTTCATGCTGACTTGGAAATGTACATTCTATCTAACTACCTATTTATCTATAAGGACCAGCATGACATGGTAGTAGCATCACTGCTGGGGTGGGGTTTGGGGGGGGGTGAGTTTTTTTTTTCTTAAAAAAGGGGGCCAGTATGTGCACATTAAAGATTAATTTGTACAAGAGAAAGAGAGCTGGGGAAAACCATACCAAATTTGTCATTTTGTTGCTCCTTTTCTGGAGAAATCGGAGGGGAAGGAGATTGCCCATCTCTGAATTTGTATTGGAAGCTACATATCAACTGTTATGTAATTACCATTTTAAGGATTTTTCCCAACCTCAAATTGAATTAGGCCTTTCTAGTTCAGAACAATGAAGGTATCTTCAACTTAAGTATGTTCTAACAGTGAAGAAACAGTGGACTTATTTGGCCACTGCAAGAAAATTGCACAGACTAATTACAAACAATGTCATGAGAAAGTAGCAACAATGGAATATCTGCAAGAAATACCATTTGCTTGAAAGCAAGAATTACAGAAGAAAACAGACAGTGAAATGAAGAAGCTAAAGTGCTCTGGGACTTTAGAATTCAAACAGACAAGCACTTGCCACATAACACCCAGAACTTAACAACTGTTGATAAGAAAGGCAAACACATCTGGATAATGGATGTGATACTATCTGAAGAAGCAGAATTGAAGAAAAAGAACCAGAAAAGCAACAATACAAAGACCTTCAAATAAAATGACTGTGGCAAAAGAAATCAAAGATAGCATCGATAGTAATAAACACCAGGGTATAATTCTAGAACATCTGGAGCATCACGTGAACACTACTGGTATTGACAAAATCACTATCAATCAATTGTAAAAGGAAACTTTATTTGGAACCACTTACATCCTGAGAGCATACCTTAAACATCATCAAAGAACATCTGCCTATCCCAGGTCCTTGGGAAGGACTTGATAGGTGGATAAAATACCAAAACCAGTCTAAACTACTTGTTGACTGTGACAAACCATCATCAACATCATCATAATTCAAGTCTTTCTTTAATGTGTTTAGACATTTTCTGAATGTTCTAGCGCAGTGGTTCTCAACCTGTGGGTCGGGACCCCATTTGGGGTCGAATGACCATTTCACGGGGGTCGTCAAACCATGCTGTCCGCCATTTTTTTCCCTTTTCCCTAGCTGTCCTACTCCCTCTTATTGGTGGCCACACCCACTTGGGGGTCACCACAACATGGGGAACTGTATTATGGGGTCATGGCATTAGAAAGGTTGAGAACCACTGTTCTAGCGCTTTGGGAGACTTTTAGCTAACTGCCCAATTTCTTTTGTAAGATGCTTAGTTATATACATTTTAATTTTTTTATTTATAAAAGCACTATAAAGCAAGGGAAATGCAATATATATATATTATATTACATATATTCATATCTACAACTTACATCTAGCAAATTTTATATAAATAGTGGCATCACCATATATTAAGTTCTCAAAGAACTGTCCCGGTACTACGTATTTTAATAGAATGCCAAGAAATAAATATATTGATACATTCAGCATCCATTAATTCTTAAAAATATATATACTGTACTGTAAATGTATATAGGGCTCCTAGTACTGAACAAGATGACCATATGATGAATTAAAATAAATTACTTTATGAGGAGAAAAGAGGCTCAACAGTACTGCCCACAAGAATTAGCTTTTGTATCAGCCTTATGCAAACAAGACAGCAAGATAAGAAATGGTTTGTGGAAAATGATCGACAGTGATATACAGCATCTCTGATTACCTAGGTTTCTTTGAAATGAAATCCTAATAACTGTCAGTCATAAATACATCTTCTCCAACACACACTGAAACAGAATGAAATGGTTTAAATAGAAAGAGAGGGACAAACATACTACAAAATAAGTTTAAAAGGGAATTCAATCAAAATTTCTAGAAGTATTCAAAGATTAGTCCTCAAACCTTTATTTGATAAAATCATTTTTGAAAAATGCCATAAAGGTTTTCTTATTTTCTTCAAACCTCAACTATTAAGAATAAATATAGAAGTTCACAATTGGTATTTTGTAGGACTGTGGTCACCTAATGAGAAGGAAGGACTCACTGGAGAAGAGCCTAATGCTGGAAAAGATTGAGGGCAATAGAAGAAAGGGACGACAGAGAATGAGGTGACTGATGGAGTTACTGAAGGAGTAGGCGTGAGCTTAAATGGACTCCAGAAGATGATAGAGGACAGGAAGGCCTGGAGGAACGTTGTCCATGGGGTCGCGATGAGTTGGACACGACTTTGCAACTAACAACAACAAGGACTGTGTTTTAGGAGTTAAAGTTTTAATTTATAAATTTTTTAAATCTTTCTTTGCAATGTCTAAAACATCATCTTCTTTTGCTGAAACCATTGGCTTAATTATGTTTAAAATATTTCAGTGTTTTCCTATGCAAATTTTAGTTACATTTCCCAATCTCCTCTCTGAGCCTTGAACAATATTGCTCGTGAAGTGATTCCAAAACAGGACTTCTTATTAATCTGAATCTTTAACCTGGCAATCTTTCTATTATAATCATTTTATTTCTAAAATAATCAATACACTTCATAGGAAAATTCAACCAATCTGAGATAAGGCTGGGTAAAAAGGTACAGTACCTCCGCACTTTTTCCAATGATTTCCCAATATCAGTTAAACTCTATAGAATTACAATACTAATTGAGATTTGTTACTTTTAACAATACCTTCTCACTCAAAGCCTCTGAAAACTATTAGGCTTTTTTTCAACCCTCATAAACTTTGCAGAAAAAAAAAGTTTTAGCTTAACGCATGGGTATCCAACTTTTTGGCTTGCCCGGGCCACATTGAATGAAGAACTGTCTTAGGACATATATACAATATACAATATATATTTTATATATAAATATATATAATGTATATAAATCACATAATAATATTAAAAGTTTATGATCTTGTAGGGCCACATTACTAGCTGTCCAAGGGCATGGGTTCAACACATTTGGTTTAAACATTCATTTAACTAATACTTTTAATATACTTGATATGGTATGGCATTATTATAGTTACAGTTATCATATTTAGCAAATTAGACAAATTATTAAATATATATACAAATCCATGGGGTGCGGTTGATCTTAATAACTTAGTCAAAGATTCAGGTTTTCAAAACCCTGTCCCCCTTTTTTTTACTATCTTATGCTTTGCAGATTCAATAAGGCAATAGGCAATCACTGTTACATTGCCAGCTTTTTTGACTAGGAAACTGCAGTGCAAGCCTTACTGATTTAGCTACTATTTGGCAAAATATGCCAGGGAATCTGGCTCATGTACCCTTACGTCATATTGGCTGAGGTGCCAACTCCTGCCAATGCAAAGATTTGCAATTTTAAAACAATTCAGAAGGAGGGGCAGTACTGACACCCCCTAAGCTTTGGTGCCCTAAGTCAGTGCCTACTCAATTGTAGCCTAAAGCTAGTTCTGATGTCAGGAGCTTCCACAAGAGGCCTCTTCCTCTGAAAAGCAGGCAAATGAAGCCTTGTTTGGAAACAGCACTTGTGCTGAAGCAATATACATATACCTCTATAATATGAATATGGTAGGTGGAAAGGCTACGCACAAAAATATCATCAGTGGGCAGCAATACACTAATCCAATTTAGAAACCTGGAAATTACATTTAAGAACTAAGCTCTCCAGAGTCATTTGTGAAGCCAGCTTTTGATAGCTCAGGCTTGATTAAACAAACCTGAGGAGGAATAAACTAGATACTATTAAAAATACAGCTAAATTTAGGAAGACCTACCTCAAACTGAATGTGAACCGAATATACAGAATTGTGCAAAAATAGATGTATGCTAAAAAACTAATGTTGGAAGTAAAAAATTCGAGAACTATGATTTTTTTTTAAAAAAAAATTAAGTGCAAGGTATTACAAGATGCTAAAGAAAGAAGAGACTTAAGTCTAGCTGATTTAAAATTATATTTCGCAAGTTGTCTAGTTTGGATAAAAGATTGGGTGACACTGAGAAATAGAAGGTTATTGGAACTAGAGGGGCATGATTTGAGATTTGGGTGGCACACTTATTTATGGTATAAGAAAGTCAAAGTTAATATGGAGTTCAAAAAATAATTTTATTGGACATGCTATATTGAGAAAATGGAACACGTGGATATTTAGGTTATGTCTGAAAAAAAGTTTATGATTTTCACCACAAATAGCATATTACGTAAAAGACATGATAACTAAGGATAATGGTTAACTTATAGGGATATATTAGAACTCTTCAGGAGATTTTAAAATAAAATTAAAAGAGAATTTGACATCAAAAGGATATATATGTCAATGGTTTTCCTAGGTATAATTATTAGAAAGATTAAAATAAATAAAAGGACTTTGAACACTAAGCATGAACAGAAGGAATTTGAAATAGAATTATGTACAAAAAATGAATATATTATTGCTAAAATGTATAAACTGCTATTAAAATTTAAAATAGAAGATGAACAAGGGAAAGAATGTATGATAAGATGAACTAAAATTTTGCGTATAATATACAAATGGAACAATGGGAGAATATCTGCATGAAAGGGTTGAAATTCACATTGTGTTATAATCTTAAAAATAATTTTCTTATAAAATGATGTATTGCTGGTATTTGCCACCAGAAAAATTGTCTAAATTGTCCAAACTCAAATGTATCTTGGAAATGTAGGCAACAGGAGGGGATATTTTATCATGCTTGGTGGACATGTACAAAAGCCAAAATAAAATAAAATGCGGTTGAAACCCAGAGGTATTCCTTCGGTATTGATGGACAAATAGTTGGAAAACATGGAACAATTTTTAATAAATCAAAACATTTGTTTTGATAAATGACAACAACAGCAAGACTTTTATATGCACAATAATGGACATTACCTATAACAGAAGAATGGATGGTAAAGTTGATGGAGCTGGTAAAATCAATGGCTTTGATTAGAGAAAAGGCATTAATTTTAATGCTGATTAAAAACCCTTTGACATATGGATTTGATGTTCACAAAAATATGTTGTAAACTTAGAGTAAAAGCTTAATATAAAAGTATACTTATATCTGCTGTGAAAGAGAATCAGAAGCCAAAAAAGAAAATGCTGACGCTAAAAGAGATAACTTCTAAAGCTAGTAAATGTAAGCCGTAAACCAGTGGTTCTCAACCTGTGGGTCGGGACCCCATTTGGGGTCGAACGACCATTTCATGGGGGTTGCCAAACAACGCAGTCTGCCATTTTTTCCCCCTTTTCCTTAGCTGTGCTATTCCCTTTTATTCTATTGGCTTTTGAAAGCCAATAGAATACTCTCTTGAATAGAGTCTAATTCTATTGGCTTTCAAAAGCCAATAGGAATTGTCCAGGCTGTCTCTGCCCTGCTGAGCCCACCAAAAGTCCCATTCTGCAAACGGGCTGCACCAGTTGAGTAGTCCTCGACTTACGACAGGTTGAGTAGTCCTCGACTTATGACCGGTTGGGGGTCGCGGCATTAAAAAGGTTGAGAACCACTGCCATAAACAGTTTGTAGCAGATTCTCCTGTTATTCATAGAATTTATGTATATAATCCTCAGTGTTCCATTCAAACTAATAAATTATTTCTTACAGGTAATAACTCTGATATAAAAATGTACCAACCAGCATACAATATGTGGGACATTTTTTATCATTCCTTTTGAAGCTGACTATAAATTGCACAGAATAGCTTCATAATAATCTTGTAACTTAAATACTTTGCTATTTGTATTTGATCACCAGATAAATTGTGTTGCATTAAAACAATATTTATTCATTTATTTAATTCGCTTTGTATAGCCAGGAATCCCCACAGACACTCTGGGCAGCTTACATAATAATCAAAATATTAAAAAAAAATCAAAAGAACCAATTTGAATTAAAATTAAAAACTAGAATAAAAAATAAAAACAAAAATTGAAATAAAACAGACAGAAAATGCATTCCTTTAACTGTCGTACAGCCATCCAGCAAGCTATACTCTAATGCAATCCTCAAACTACTTGACAAAACCATGTTTTAAAGGCCTTCTGATAGGCCAACAGGATTGGACCAGTCTCGCCTTGGCAGAGATGATGCTCCGCAGGGTGGGCCCTATGGCAGAAAAGGCTTTCTTTTTAGGCCCTGCCTGATGACACTCCCTGGCCAATGGAACCCGCAACATGCTCTCTTGCCAGAGTGAATGTAGATATAATTGATAAGGGTTAGTGCCTCAAATATCTCAGGCCATGCTATGTAAGGCTTTAAAAATTATAATCAGCACCTCGAATTGGACCCAGAGCAAATTGGCAATCAATACATCTCATGTAGCAGAGGTGTAACATGTGCAGACGTCAGAGCACATTTAACTACGCATGCTCTTGCACTCCAGTGAGCTACTGCACTGAGTTACAATGGAATAGGCAAATCAGACAAGAGAAACAGTATTGGAAAAATTCAAGAAACATAAAACTGGATGATCACTTATGATCTTTTCCTGCAAATTCAGAGTATAAGACATGGGGATTCCACAATAAACAATCAACTTAGACAGTAAGGCAAGAAAAAAAATATAGGCCGATCTCATATGGAAATTCTTTATAACATAAGGATACAAAAAAAATTCCTTCTGTATGTCCAGTAAGACTATGCAGTGTTTTGAGTTCAAAGGCTAAAAGGCAGAGATGCAAACATATCTGTTTGTAACTCTGTAAACAATTATGTGCTGCAGTTTAGCAAGGTAGCCACACACTCAGGAAAAGATACAGCTTCTTTAAGACTGATGCTATGTGCATACGCCAGCTCACTCTGAAGTACATTTTTTCTGTTAAATCTGCAGCACTACACAGCAACGAAGAAAACCCAATAATATTCAAATTATTCAGCTAAAATATTCTGTGGCTAAATTCCCCAAAATAAAATGAAGAATTTGCTAGAATTCTATGTCTTGACATACTATGACATAGTATGTCAAGTCCTTCAATTTTCAAGTAAAGAAGCAGAATTCCCCTCCTCCAACAGAATCTGGCAGCTGATTAGATTTTCAGAACAGCCTAGTGACAGCTGGTGCCCACAGCAGTTGGTGGAGTGAAGCCAAGAAGTTCCCATAGCTGGAACCCACTGTAGGAGAAGTTGGCATTTGTCTGACCCATACAACACAAAGCAATATTTTTTACATCTTCTGAATGTCCTGACTCATACTGGGAACTCAATGTTTATATATGCCTGGATGAACTTCCAGAAATGTGCATGACATTACTTTCCTCTCACAGCAGTGGATATTCAAGGGAGAGCAATGTGCAGTAAAAGTTGCTAAAATGGCAAAGACGGTGACTAAAGAATAAACGAGACCTTGGAGCAATCAACTTTAAAATCGCAAAACCTGGAATTGTAGAAAATATAGAAGCTTTTAATCAAAAGATCTGCCAATGCCAAAATGTTTCTCTCCATTTTAGTAGAAAGCATTCTTAGGTTTCTGGAGCTTTAAGAAGGACCTCCATTTATTTTTAATAAAGGAGCAAAGTATAAAGAAATAGAAAAATATAGCTGCATGTGAGTCTGGATTTGAAGGTCAATGAGTGATTTAAAGCTTGCGTGGATGTTCCTATATCACCTCTCACAAATGCTTTAAAGTAGCTGCAGTTTTACTGGGGCTTGCAAGGGTGGTTTTCATAGTCAATAAGCAATTCTAGGAAAAGACCAATTTGTTTAAGGTGTTCCCAACAGGTGTTAAATACATGCTCATATGAGTTCCAAGTCACTTTTTCTTTTTGAACAAATTATCTCTCACAATCCTAATGAAGTGTCAAAGACACACTGTCAAATTTCTGCAAGCATTTTGAAAACATTGTTAATAGTGATAAAATACTAGATTTCATATAATGGTGAATGTAGTGAATATTACAGAAATACCCTCAGGGCAGTTAATACCTGGGAAATTCAATCATTAGATTCACAGCTGAAATAGTGGACTGTACTCAAAAAGAAGTAAAAAACCTTGGACCAGAAAAAGAATGACAATAAATCATGCCCTAAATCCGGTAATGTTTAAAGAAGCTACTTACCAAGGAAAATGGGTGGGTGTGGAATGTTGCAAGTGCAATAGATAGTTGAAGAAGAAAAAAGGGCATTGGAAGAATATCTGAAGGACAGTGAAGAAGATGCACCAAAGCTAGTATACCATGAAGGCTTATTGAGTACTGGAAAGACCAAGCTGGCCTACAAGACAGACTAAATGAAGAATAGAAAAGAGATACAAGGCAAAGCAAAATATTACATGGCCAGTACATAAAAAATAGCAGGCAAAGCAGATAACAACAAAACCTGGCAATAGCTGAGAGCAGGAAAGCTGAAATTAGAGACAGACAGGCTAATTCTGGCTGCACAAGCCCAAGCTTTAAGAACAAATGCATACAAAGCCAGGATTGAGAAAGCAGCAAAATACAGCAAACACTGCCTTTGTAGAGAAGCTGAAGAAACAGTGGACCACCTATTTAGCCACTGCAAGAAAATTGCACAAATTACAAAAAAGGGCAAGACAAACTAGCAACAATAATGTACTGGAATATCTGCAAGAAATACCATTTTCCTGCAAGCAAGAATGGGTGGAATCACAAAGTAGACAAAGTAATAGAAAATGAAGAAGCTAAAGTACTCTGGGATTTTAGAATTCAGACAAATACCTGTCTCATAACACCCTAGATAGAATAGAATAGAATGGAATGGAATGGAATAGAATAGAATTCTTTAGTGGCCAAGTGTGGCTGGACACACAAGGAATTTGTTTCCGGTACATAAGCTCTCAGTGTACATACAAGTAATAGTGGTAATCATGATCAACAACTTAAATCAGTTGTTAAATCAGATTTAATAACTGTTGATAAGAAAGACAAAAAAAATCTGGATAATGGATGTGACATTACAGCAGAATAGAAGAGAAAGAACTATAGAAAGTAACAAAATACAAAGATCTGCAAATAGAATCACTGTGGCAAAAAAAAGCAAAGACAATATCAATAGTAATGGGCACCTTGGGTGCAATCCTAGAGCATCTGGAGCACCATGAAAACATCATTGGCGATAATAAAATAATCATCAATCAGTTGCAAAATGCAGCTTTGCTTGGAACCACTTATGTCAGTGGTGGTGAACCTATGGCAGGCGTGCCAGAGGCAGCACTCAGAGCCCTCTCTGTGGGCATGCGTGCCGTCGCTCCAGCCCCGCCTCCCTCCATGGCGCCCTCACCAGCAGCCCCCATGGAAGAGAATTGCTCCTGGGTTCAGCCAAGGACATAGCCGGGCAGCAGGGACAAGACTCTGCCCTCATGCCCCATAGCACGCAGATGATGCTGCGGGGTGTGGGCAAGGTGTGGGCGAAGGGCATGGCTGCCATGGCACTGCAGGGCTGTCTAGGTGATCTGCTGTGGCGAGCCACGGAGGCGGTGCGTGGTCCTGTGGGTGGGCAGAGGGTGGGTGGGGGCGGAGCAGGTAGGGTGGGAGGCGGAACAGGGGGGGCGGTTTTTGGGCACTTGATCTCTAAAAGGTTCGCCATCACTGACTTGTGTCCTGCAAGGATATCTTAAACACCACCAAACAACATCTGCCTATTCCAGGTCCTTGGGAAGGACTCAATGGGTGGATAAAAATGCCAAATCCAGTTTAAGCATTTGTCTGACTATATGACCAAGAGTAATAATGGATGCTTAACTCCAATCAAAATGTATTAATGAGATCTTCAATTATTTTCTATAAAGAAATACTAAAGTTCAAAAACTCATTACAACGATAGCATTTAATTACAGTAACAGCATTTAAGCTTATAGCTGAAATCACAAAGCATGCTTTGCCTTAATTTTTTAACCATGACTTGTTGAATATTAGTCACATTAGTTTTGTTTACACATCTGACAAAATTGTAATGGTTTAGTATAGCACATGAACTTAGTCAATTTTTTTAATCTTAGATGACATTACCAAAGTGACTTAAATCAAGTTTCATATTTTAAGTTAAATTAATAAGCATCCATTGCCCTATAAACCTTGAACAATGTGGTCGCAACTACAGCCTTCACATAAATGAACTTTACACAAAATGCATGTTGTTTGTACAATCAAATTATTTCACAAAGCATGCATATGGAAAGCCACTAACCACATCATTAGTAGAATACTCAATTTCAGTCCTTCATAGTGTACTGTCGAGGTATGCATGAAGGAAAATTTACTTTGGCTTGAGCTAAGAAAAAAATAGCTCATTCAAAATATTGTGTTTTCATTCAGCAAAATTCAAAACTGTTGTAAGTATTCTTTAGTCTACCCTTACAAATTGAAAGCTTTAGAACAGTGGTTCTCAACCTGTGGGTCAGGACCCCATTTGGGGTCGAACGACCATTTCACGGGGGTCGCCAAACAATGCAGTCCGCCATTTTTTCCCCCTTTTCCTTAGCTGTGCTACTCCCTTTTATTCTATTGGCTTTTGAAAGCCAATAGAATAGACTTTCTTGAATAAGTCTAATTCTATTGGCTTTCAAAAGCCAATAGGAATTGTCCAGGCTGTCTCTGCCCCGCTGAGCCCGCCAAAAGTCCCATTCTGCAAATGGTGATGCAGCAGTTGAGTAGTCCTCGACTTACGACCGCTTGAGTAATCCTCAACTTACGACCGGTTGGGGGTCGCGGCATTAAAAAGGTTGAGAACCACTGGTTTAGAATGTTATGGCCATTTAGAAACAATGAGAACGAAATATGAATTGATATTTCCTTGTTATACATCTAACCCATCCTGAGTGCTACTTTCAACCAAGTTGCAAAAAATGTTATTGAGGAATCTGCTCCCACCCACTGGAAAATCTCTTCTGAGTGGAATCTGTCATTTAAAGAACCTGCCCACAAACACACCAGAGATATTTTCAATAATCTCTTGAAGACAGTGTACCAACTAACACTGTTTCAACAAATTTTTCCAATAAAGTTTTGATTTTTTTTTTTAAATCTGGTTCAATTTTTTTTGTAGGCACTGACATCTTGCTTCCTTAGCAAGATCAAGCAACAGATGGGACATGTTTTTTTTTTCCAAACTACCTGCCAGGACCCAAGCCTAGGAAAAGCACTTGTGTTGTTCTTTGCAAATTGGGGAAACTGTAATAAAAGGCCTATTGAGGTTTTTTATTTGCATAAAGAACCCTAAAAATATGACAAAGGAGTATGCATATCAGGTATATGTGGACACCAAAGCAGACCAATGCCAGCTTGAAGCACCTAAAAAATGCCTACATAATGAACAACTGAGCACTGTGTTAGTAACCTTTAAATTTATATAACCTCAGCAGAATCAGCGTGTATGCGAAGCACAATTAATCATGCACAAACACTGCGTTAGCTGACTGAATTATAATTCACACCTTAGTACATATGCATCACATCCATAAACTCACATGATCTCTATTTGACATGTAGTAAAGTTAGTTTGAAAAGAGCATTAACTTTTCAGATAAGCCTAAGTAGTCTTCTTCTCTTTCACTATCAACTTTTGCTTCACTACCTTAACATTATAAGCTCACCAGCCCAGTATTTACTCTTACAATCCTGAAATAAACTCTTGGATTTATTTTTATATCAACATTTGAAACAGCTATTCTGTTTGCTCCTAGAATATTATCATCTTTTTTATTAAGTTCTACTGGATAAGGCAAAACTTATGATTTTATAAGCATCTATGAAATCTTTCATCGGACTTTCAAAGAAGGAAAAGTAGTTCACAATAAACAGTTTTATTAAGCGATTAGATGTATGTTCATAACATTGTGTACAAAATATGTAATTTCAGAATTGATCACACAAATAATTTGGTCATAATAAAGGTTTGTAAATCTATTTTCAAATGCTTTAGCCTATCTTATTAACAAGATATCGCTCACATCTACTTCTTTTATTATATAATTTTATTTATTCTGCTACCAGTAATAAATAATATTTTGTCAATCATGAAAAAAGAATTATTTTCTCAGTAACTATCAACCAACAGAACAAAATTTTATCTTGGATCTTGGGATACAATATAATCTTTATAAGCAGCACTGCAGGTCATACTTGTTTTGAACTTCACTAGATTTCTACTGAAAGTTCTATGGATGAAGCAATCAAGCTTCAGTTGAGAAACAGAACTGCGATTTTTACAAGTAACTAACAAGACAATAAAAGTCCTGGCATATATTCATGAAGCTTAAGTATGCAGGAAACTGCAGATGAAATATCTAATATCTAATATTCCTAACAATTATAAAGTATACTCTATTAGAGGCTTTACACAAATAATGTTATAACAGGAATTAACAAAGATGAACTGTAAACTGTAAACGCAAAACTTGAAATGTTTAGCCAGAAATTTAAAGCTAAGATTCTGCATATGAGTGAATGGTTTTTAGAATTAACTGAATAAACTCCAAAATTTAGATACAATATGGACATTGGAGACAAATTAAAAATGGACAACTTTCTAGAATGATGTAGACCTCTTTGTGCAACAATAGCATTACTGATGCTATTTGCATCCATTATGAATTTGCTTCTCTTTTTATGACTGAAATGTCATTTTGAAAAATGTACAGTGAATTTTTAAATAAAATAAAGAAATCACCTAATAATTTAGTAACATGCCCAACTAACAGTACCTGGTATTATCTAATTTATAAAACTGAATTCCCCAAATATATTATTTTATGCTTATGATAATAGATAACTATCAAAAGTATGTTTTGTGTATTTTGTGAGATTTGTTAGTTCTTTAAGTCAATAGATGCATCATAATTTTATTTTTCTACAGCTTGAAAAAACTGGAGTGCTAATAGAAACAAACCCCTCAGTACATTTAAGAATTAAGCAAAAACAGAATCTGAATTCTGGATGAATCTGACTCAGTCACTCCAGTGGTTTCAAAATAGTTCTTTTTGTTGTTGTTGTTCAGTCAGATCTAATTCTCTAAGACTGCCTGGACTATTCCCTGCAGTTTTCTTGGCAAGTTTTTTTTTTTAAGAAATGGTTTGCCATTGCCTTCTTCCTAGGGCTGAAAAAAAGTAACTGGCCCAAGGTCATTCAGCTGGTTTTGTGCCCAAATGTAGGATTAGAACTCACAATTTCCCGGTTTCTAGCCTTATGCCTTAATAATTATACCAATTATATCTATCTAAAGTAAAATACAATTCTCCTAGTTAAGATTCTACTGTGAGATATTGTTCAATGCTATGGGTCATCAGAAATTAAAAACACCTTATGGGTTTTTGAAATCATGCAAGATTTTAATTTATTAAGGTTACATTTTTGCAGATCCCACCTGAAACATTCCTGTGGCATTACTTGCCAATCCCTAAGTCAACTGATTCAAATTGATCAACTGTTCAGAGAAGGAAAACTCAAGAAGTTACTAGGCTGCAGCTTATAGGGGGCTTATGAGAATATTAATCTTGACAGGAGGGACATTGTTATCGATAACTGCTTGAAAATGAATAGCTACAGAAAAGAAATCTTTTGAAAATATGCTGTAATAATAAAGAATTATTAAAACAAATAGAAATGTAGAAAGAGAGCTGAATGGTAGCTAGTCTGTGGTATCCAAAAATCAGAAGAACTAATAAAATTTCAACTAATAAATTTTGTTAAAAAGCATGTGAACTAAGCTTGCTTAATTAGATGCCGTGGAGTAGCTAGATTTGCAAGGTCTACGAAGCCCAATATTCCAGCTATGGTGGTTCCATGTGTTTGAAATGGAGCGGCAGTTGAAGTTGCCTGCTTTCTGTACTTTGAGAACCTAGCCACTCTGTAGCATCTAATGAAGGACACTAAGTTCGTAAAATCATGTACCTCTTAATAAAATGTCTTTCGATGGCCACAGTGTCCCAGAACCATGTGATCACCTTCTGCAACATTCTGACAAACTAAGTCCATAGAGAAGCCAGATTCACTTAACAACCTCAGAACTAATCTGTCCATCCTCCCCTCCATCCAATCAGAATTGATGAAGCTTCTTAGATGAGAAGTGAAACGTCTTCTTTACGGAAAAAACAAAGTCCAGTTGCCTTTTGAAAAAGTACCTTTATGACTTAACAACTTCATTACTAAGTTAACAACTGCAGAGGTTAACTTAACTACTGTGGCAAGAAAGGTCATAAAATGGGGCAAAACTCACTTAACAATTATCTTGTTTAGCAACAGAAATTGGGCTTAATTGTGATTGTAAGTCAAGGACTACTTCTATGTATATTGTTGGGTACAGTTTGTTGAACCCAGTAATACCAGGACCCTTAAAAGAGCCAGATTTGAAACCTCTTTTTCATGTAAAGAAGCAGTTATTTAAGGAACAAGGAAACAACAATATAATTGTATACATATTATTAATATAATTGTATACCTAGGATCTTTAAAATAGAGATGAAGTTGACTAGTCTGATGAAGGTTGATAAAACTAAAAATTTGTTTAAGAGGAATGGATAAACATTTATACACAGAACAGTAAAAGTAGATTTCACTGTACATTTTACTAAATATTTAAAAGAAACTAGAAAAAAGCTTTCAGCAGTGTATAAAATTTAGAAATTTCACTGTAGTTTCCATAGTGAACAAAGCAAGCTGTGTTTATGCAGCAAACCTTTCCAGAAATTGCTATTTATGGTACCACTGGTCTCAATAAGTACGTATTCCAGGAATCTGAAATATAGGGCAGTAGTCTCCTTTAGCATCTATGTGTGATTGACAAGTACAAAACCCTATTCCTAGACTTCAACCACCTATTAAGGTATCTCCATGCCTTTTTTTTTGCACAGGGAAAGTAAAAAAAAACCACACACACAACCTTATCATTCCAAATCCAGGATTTTTTCTGACTTAACTATATTTTACTACAAATTACAAGCCATCTAATTATCACATTCCAATTCTGCAAATATGCTGCAACTAAGGGGCTAGAGAACATGGTAAAAGATAGAAAACCACGCTAATAATCTTAATTCTACTATTCATTATATAGGAAGATTTGAAAAGCATGCCAAGCTACTTGTCCCAGGATTTTTCTACAATTAGTGTAGCTATTTTATATTTTTCAATTCTTACTTGCAGCATCGGTAGCATAGGCACAACCATTAAAACTGCACATATCCATTGATGTCAATGACGCTTTCTAGTCTTCTAATTTAGTTTTATCCAATGTCTCCATATTTGAAAACTTTCAACATAAAACTGTGTTCCAGAATGCAATGGTTCATCTCTTATCCAACTGGTTATTTTGCTATAATTTCTTCAACAAATGATTTACGCTGGCTCCTATGCATCTTCACTTGTTTCTACAGTATTAGCAGTGTCAAGAAAAGAATCTTTCACCAAGGGGTTACACTGCTTATTTTACTCCACAGGGAATGTAAGCCTCCACAACTGCTCTACTCTCAACGAGGGCAGGTCAATATATGGAAACCAATTTCAAATGCTCAGTATTTTTCTAAAGAGCCATACTTTATAGTCCAGCAAATTAGCAGCACGTATTCTTCTCTTTAAGCAACTGCTAGAGTTGAGAAGGAATTGCCATGTATAATGCAGACAGAAAGATGTTTAGTTTGTAAGCAGAAAAACATTAAGTATTGAAGGCACAGATTGCATCCAACCTTTCTTTTAAATTCTTTGACTATATTAACACTTCACTGCAAGTACTTTTTGTTGTAATTGATAAAAAGACCAATACTTCCATCCCTACCATCATTAGTTTTTTTAAAAATGGGATAGGTATCTTAATAAAATCAGCATTAACATCTTAATTAAATTAAAATTGTAACACATTTTAATAAATTACAATAGCTTTTGTAATTTAAGATGTTGCCACAGCAGAAGAAGTCATTAAAAGGTAAAGTCTCTTGGTAACTTCATAGATAGGTCCATGCAATTTTCTTGGCAAGAATACAGAAGCAGTTACTGTTTCTTTAGTCCATTCCCAAATGAATTGCTTTTGTTTACCTTAAACTTCTATTTAAAAAAACACCATCACTTATTAACTATGTACCTAGATCATCTACACAAGCCAACAATTCCTTTATATCTCAAAAGGTTTTCCAAAGGAGAATATATTGTTAGTGCTTAATATACATCCATTCCTTATCTATTAATAAACATTAAATGTTATCACTGCTACCAACAAAACCATGTATTGGCTCAATTTTGGTTCTCTCTAATTGAGTTATGAAATAATCTTAAACTCTATCATGTTCTAAACTTGAAAGCCACACAAAAATTACTTCATTTACCATTCATTAAACAACAACAAAAACATTTTACTTATCAAAACATTTTAACTAACAGAACCCAGTGGTACATTTCTAATTCACGTTTTAAGGTACTAGGTTACAAGACAAAGCTCCCTAACAATCCTAATTCAGGTTTTTAGTTTACAACATGGAAAATAATGACTCTGCTTTAATAATCAATAAAAGTTATCAACTCGTAACAGTAAAAATAACCAAATGTTTTCCAGGATGTCTTATACTTCCAATACAAAGAAACAACTTTTTTGTCTCCCCCATTCAAATGCATACCTGATTTGCAGAGTGCTTTGTCACAGTAACTCCAAGATTAAATAGAACACAAGGGCAGCCTTCTTAAGTATTTTCTTTTAAAAACATAACAAAAGGATACAGCCTTAAAGCGCCAGTTTGTGTTCCAATAGCAAGTATCTTCTGAACAGGATCAAAAGCCAAGGCTGAAGGCTGATAGGGGAAACCATGGCGTACAGTCTGTCAAGTCAAGGTAGTGAAGCAATGGCGATTCAGGCAACCAAAGAAAAATAGAAAGCCAATGTTTTAGGAAGAAATGACTTCATTTTGTGTACCAAAGATTTTTTTTTAACTGGGGGGGGGAATAGATTAGAATGCATTTGAATCTTACTGAACATAGGGATAACAAAATGAAGCCTTTGCTTAAATACCCATAGATAAGTTTATCATTCACTTTTCACTTTACTACATTTTAGAAACTCTTGCAAAAATTAAACTGTATTATAATCTGAGACAGAGAAATTTGATGATGCAGCCATTCCTGTAAATTAAGTGTTCACAAATTATTAAGACAGCTCTATGGAGAACTATCTCTATTTCTCTAAAGGCCTTAAATTATACGGAAGTTTTTTAAAAAAACACACAAGACACTTCTGCATTTAATACATTACAATGGCCACCAACGCTCCTCCTTTTTATTTTTAACAACTAGAGATGTACTTAACCTCATTGTGTGTGGGGTAATGTGCAAACAGCACAGGCAGGTACAATCAAAATGTTTTGTATCTTAAGGATCAATCCTAACCCATTATTTAGATAAAGTATTCAATTATTCAATCTACAAGCCAAACTACAGCAGTTTAGGCCACAGGTGTCTAAAGGTGGAGATGAACATCCACTTCCTTTTGTTTCAATTTGGCACAGCTGGTGAATTAATCTGCTGCATCACCGTTTTGGAATTTAGACTCCAAGTGCATTTACTGCATCCCATCTGAGAAGTAATATCTCTTCCTATTAGTATTACTTCTTCCTCCATTCCCAAATTGAAGAAATATTGCCTCTATATTTAGAGAACCACATTTACTGAAGCCTGTTAAAATCCCCGTGTTGCTGGTAATGCAGAGCCTTTAGTACTCTGTCCTCTGATCGCATCAGAGTGGCATTTTAATTGTGTTCAACAGTGAAGCACACATTTAGAGGCTTCCCTCCAAGCATCTTAGATATACATGTACATATCTGCGGCTTAAAATTCAAGTGATAAATAGCCATCAGGGAAAGATGCTCGTCAATAAAAGCTGAGGGTCCCTCATAACGTCATCCTCGCGGTTGCTCTTCTTCCCCCACCCACAAATTAAAAAAAAAAAATGAAACTGACAGCTTTAAAAGCATCGGAGTCCAGAGTCTGCAGAACCCATCATGGCTACATCATCCTCTGCTTCTCCCCCCCCCCCCACCACTTCTTTCCAACCGGCTGCAGCATTCACCTTGCAGAGCTGGAAGTGCTCGGACTGGAGGGTCTCCTGGATGTCGTTCTCCCGGGTGGCAGACTGCTGCTGCTGCGAGGAGGAGGAAGCTGAAGAGGAGGACGACGAGCCCGCCAGGCCGTCCAACACTTTTCTGATGTTAAATTTCCTCATGGTCTCTCCGGCGGCGCACCCTTTTCTTCTTCCTCCCCCTCCTCCTCCCCCTCTCCACCCCCCTCTTGCCGTGGCTCCTACTCCCGCCCGACCACACACCTCATCCAGACGAGCGGAGGAAGGGAGGAAGAAGCAGGCGGGCAGAGCAAAGGGAGGGGGAAGCAAAAGGAAGGGCGCTTCGAAGTCTCCGCTTTCCCCTTCGGCTTTGCCTTCATCCAACCATTATCTCCCACCCTCGGTCTGGGCGCAGGGCGGGAAAGCAGACGCGAGGGGAAACGGGTTGCTCAAAGCAGGCGCGGACGAAGGGGCAGAGCAGTCACCCTTATCAGCTGAGGGAGGGAGTGGACCTGACCAAGGAAGAGGAAAGCACCGAACAGGAAGAGAAAGGAAGGAAGGAGCGCACGAAGTAAATAAATCTAGCGGCGAGATTAACGTAGTAGCGCGGCGGCTCCTTTCTGCTGCTCGCCACGCCAGCGCGCTTACACGCACACTCAGGCGAGCAGCTCGCCCTCTGGCAGACGGCTTTGCCCCGACTCCCACTCAGGGCGCCCTCTAGGCTCCGGGAAGGCCGCTCCGACCGCCTTTCGCAGGCTGCCCTTTGCCTGCGCCTCCTTTCCTGTTCAAACCCTAATCCCCGGCCCTTTTTTGCACCGATTCTCCTCACCCACTCCTCCCGCTCTTTGCTACTACTGCTGCGCGACGAGGGGAGCCCGAGCCTCCTCTGCCCGTCCCCTCCCTCCTTCCTCGTGCGGCTGCGAGCCCAGAAGTGACAGCAACGACCGCCTCAACTTCCCACCCCTTTTTCCCTTAAGAGGAGTAGAAGCGGCTGTCCATCATCTCGCCGGGTGCCCACCACAGTTTCTCTCCCCGGCACAGCTGTAAATTCCCGCCGCCCGGTGACTGCGCGCGCTGGCTGGCTGGCTGTCCGTCCGTCCGTCCGCCCTGCCTCGCCGGCAACGCTGCCCCTCAGCGTGACTCCTGCTCCGGGAGTGTCGCCAGCGGCGTTTCGCGGGGACTTTGGTGCCGCCGGCTGTCACACGCCCCCACAACCATCCTCCTGCAAAGGCTATGCCGGCAGCTGCTGCTGTTGCTGCCGCCTCCTCCTCCTCGCTTGACAACACAAAAAGGAGACCCCACCGTGAAGCGGCGGCACAGCACCGTCTTCCTCCTTCCACACCAGCCCTGTGGTAGCTATCGCTGTTGTCTCCTTAAACTGCTGGTAGTGGCAAAGCAGAAGGGGCCGAGGCGGAGCATGCGCGGTCCAAGGCCTTCCTGCAAGCACCCGGATGTTGCCGTCTTTTCTAGTTATGTGTGTGTGCGTGTTGAGGGGGGGGGGGGCGTCCCAACGGCCTTCCTAGTAAGGCGTGCAGAGGGGTTCGGGGCATTGGTCTGTGAACGTCCGGGCTGGGGGACTAAAGCCCTTTGGATGCAGCCGCCTGCGCGCCGGCTTAAGCGCGGATTGAAAGCGCTGAGCGGGCGAGGGAAAGTCTCTGGCCCCTTCCTGGAGAGGCTGCAAGGGACTGCAGCCCAGCTCCCGCCGTGCCTCAAGGAAGCGCGGTGGGATTTGCGTCAGAGTAAAAGAAAAGGGTCGTCGGAGGGCAATCCTTTCGCGAGATTCCCGCCGACCACCGCTCGGCCGTGCTGCTTCAGAGCATTCTGGTCCGCGTCCGCCCGACGCCAAGGATGCAGGCACGGAGGCTGGTGATGGGCTGGAGGGGGATCCCTGCTGTTGTGCAAGGCGGCAGTAGGGATGTCCCAGGTGAAGACGGAGCGCCAGAGCGCCTCCGTTCATGTAGAGGTAGTAAGACGGAAATTCTGCTTTCTTTAAAAGTTGAAGCGCTCCCAAGAGATGACTTGGATGATGTTCCCGTGGGGACAAACGATTAAAGAGACGACATGGTTCGCTTTTTTGTTTACTTCTTTGAAGTCCTGAAAGAAATGAGGCAGCTGTACTGCAGGAAGCAGTGGGGGATAAAGGATGGTGCTGATGCTGGTCCAAAGCTTTTTCATTGATGGAGCAGTAAAAGCGAAGTAAGAGGCAAGAGTTGGACGGACCAGTCATGCACAGGAATGACCTCAGTTCAAAATGCCTATAGCCACCGACCCTATGCTTTCCAGAGGGACATTATATATTTTTAGATCTGAGAGGTTCGTTCCTGCTTTCCATTAATTAAAAAAAAAAACTAAACAGGAGATAGGTTTTCTCTTCAGATTTCTGTGATGTAGCTTAGCAATGCCCTCAAGCTTCTGGAGAAATTATTGGATCAGTTTAAGGCCAATTTATATGGAAACTGTTGTGTTTGAACATAATGTTATGAATGATTATCCCATCATATCTAAATGGTCTTTTAAATCAAAAGCAAATGCAAAGTGTAAAATAAAATAGGAAAGAAATAAATTGCAATCAATAAAACTAATTCAGAAACTTATTTTAATTGAAACAATTGTATTTGTTATCAAACTTTTAAAGGCCTCTATTATGTTTCAGACCCAGAAATTTAGCAGATATTATAAGTGATAATTAAGTCTTTAATCCTAGAGAGACTTACTCCAAGGTAAGTAAATGTAGTGTGCTTTGAGCATGATCGTGGCAGATTTAAACTTTGCAAGCCCAGCTAAAGTAAATATCCATAAGCATTGTTGGCTTTCTCTCTCTCACTCTGTTGTAGGTAGAAGGTATCTGAGCTGGTCAGCAGTCATTTTTCTTTTCTCAAAATTCTCTCCACAACTAAGTTAACTATTAAATTGTTACGTCTTATGAAACTGAATAAGCCAGGCCCATTTTACAACAAAATGGAATGGAATTAAAGGGACAATATATAGTATCTTGTAATCAGTAAGATTCTATTCCTACTCCTATATGCTTAGCTTGTCATGAGAGAGATGATTATTCAGTCTCTTGAACATCAAAGCAAAGAATATGTGAAGTTAGATCCTATTTATATTGATTGCTGCAAAACTGACTTAAAAAGCATTAATCTCTTACTCTTGGAGATACTGTCCTTCTTTTCCTTCTCCCTCTGTGACATGATAGCAGTGTTCCAACATCTCAGGGGTTGCCACAAAGAAGAGGGAGTTGTTATTCTCCAAAGAACTTGAATGCACAACAAGAAGCAATGGATGGAAACTAATCAAGGAGAGAAGCAACCTAAACTAAGGAGAAATTTCCTATTAGAACAATTAATCAGTGAAACAACTTGCCTCCAGAAGTTGTGAATGCTCCAACGCTGGAAGTTTTTAAGAAGACATTTGACAAATTTGTCTGAAATGGTATAGGGTTTCCTCTTCAGCTGGGGGTTGGACTTGGAAGATGCATTTTAGAATTTTAAAAACTTAAGGCTTTTACATCAAAATCGACTGTTTTTTATATAAAACTAGGACTGGCCATACATAAATCATCAGTCTGCTGAACCAGTATTCCATTCTTGTGACAATCATGCAACATAAAATTATAAAAGAAAACAAATAAATGGTCATTTGTATTTTTTCTAAATAATTATGTCTAATTAGCCAACAACTTATAAAAATGACAAACCTTAACAGTATTTTAAAAACTACATCATTCTGAAATTTTATTTTATTGGCGTTTATATATTCATTTTATATAGTTGTAGGATTAAAGGAGCAAAAGATTCAAATTCAAAGAAAAAGCACGTCAGCATGTTGGAATGCTCATAAATCATTTATTGACAATTTCTTAAAGCAGCTGCATCTTTTCTCTGAACCTCTACAGCAGCTGCATCTTTGCTCTACAGCTGCAGCACAGTCCTGTGAAAATATATTTTCTAGATGCCAACTGGACTTGCTTATATACTCATGTTTGATCCAAACTATCTTTTCTCCTTTGAATATGAAATGCTATAAATTCTATAAGATAATAGCATTAATGTGCTCAGTTTTGGCAAGGAAATGCCTTTGGTGCCTATTGTTGTGGGTTTATGCTTTAGATTTTATACTGTTATTTTTATGCTTTAAATGTACAAGATTTGGAGAACATATTTTATCAAAATCTTGGAAATGTAAATAAATAAGCTAATAGTGGGTGTCTGTAGCTCCATATAAGAGTACACAAACTACATTATATAGTATGTAAACCTTGAGATATGTTTATATTATAGATATTAAACATAACATGTGCTATGAATATTTGGTCATACCTCAGTTATTGGAGCTTGGAACAACATGTTTTTGTTGATTTCTGCCCATGCCATTGCCAGTTTTTTTTAAAGAGGAGATTTATGTATCTAGCTTGTCCATAAATGAAATATATGGATATAGTAATAAATGAAAATAAATTTAATATGCTTCATGAAACACAAACCATGAAACACAAACCATTGCCATATGCAGCACTAGAAGGTGCTGCAACAAGGTTTTATATAATATCTATAATCAATATGTCATGAAAATGTCAAAAGCAGTATGCTCGTAACCATATTCTAAATATTATGTGCCTTGAAAAATTTAGAACAAGCCACTGCAGTGAAAGTAGAGTACTGTTACCTATATGAAGTATTAGAGTCTATGAGATTACACAAGAATTGTAGGCCTGTTCAGGATTATGTGGAAAGGGGACAACAAAGAAGGTTGGTATTGCTATGACAAGAACATCACTGCCAGAGTAGAAACACTGAAAGTTACTTCCTGGCACTGTGTAGAGAGAAAGAATTTGAGTATGATGCACTTTAGTGTTGTCCGACAAGCTGATAAGAATACTGTCAGTCACATATTTTTTTCTAAGGGGATTGCAGATGATAAGAGAAAAGCAGTGGTCACTTGACTAATCAACCAGTGACTGCAATTACAGTTGTGACAGCAAAAGCCATTCTGTTTGTCTTCAAATATACAGTATCGGTGTAGAGTCAAATGGCTACATCTATTCTGATTACTAATTGTCATCCACAACAATTTAAGGGAAGTGGCAGGACATAATTTCACACTTTTGGAAGTTTTGGTTTCTGAAATCAAGCCTACATTGGTCTTAAATTTTGTTCATGTTCTCTTGTGTATTTTAAAAGGACCGTGTTTCATTAAATCCCACATAACTCAAACAAACCTTTCATTCCAGGCCTATGGAAAGTTCTTGCAGATAATTGTTTCACTTTCTTCACTATAGAGATGGACGTTGATTTGAGAGACAGGGACAGATAGGCACGGAGAGAAGAAGGTGGCTGAGTGCCTGTTGCCAAAATGAGCCCAAAGGATGATTGGTCTTGGAGCATTCTAAGTCCATGTTAATTTTTCTTTTGGTTTCTACTTGGTTTGCATTTATATCACTCTGAACAGTTTTAGCATAGCCATGGTATATCTTATACCACCCTCACCTGAACATACAGTTGTTTTATAGCAGCTGTGTTCAGAGCAACATGGACTAGCTGATTTGGAACACAAATTTATGTTTCCTCTTTCTCTTTTCCCTTTAACTTGGTTTCCTTTTCAGTAAATTCCCTGAAATTTCTTTCTGGTCATTCTTGTAATTCTATCACTGTCCAAAGGACTAATTTATTTTTCTGCTTATGCAAATCTTCTTTTGGCCATTGCAAGGACATAATTAATTTCTTTCCTACAGTCTAAAAATGCACAGTACAGTTTCCTTTTGTTTCATCGAGTTGTCATTGCTGTTCTGTCTTCTATCACATATCAGCATTGGCCAGCTTGGAATTAATGAGGACAACTGCTTCCAAAGAATATCTGCTTCTTTTTCTTTTACTAGTAAAAGATGCCTGCATCTAGATATAATTTCATATTTTGTTTAACATACACTGTCCCTTTATCTTCACTGCAAATTTTCTGTAAGCTCACTATTTAGAAATAAGTAACAGTTGTCTTAATAACAGGTTATTCTTGTTTCATTCAGTAGACACTGTCAAATTAATGTGTTAGTTCTGCATATTGATACCTAGGCATATGAAGTCTCTTTGAACTCAAAGATGGACTGTTTTTTTTAGTAGGCAGGAGTAATGCATATATGTAATAAAATGGTATCTGTTTGCTAGGATGAAAGGATACACATACTGTAAATTAATTGAATTGAATTAAACTAAATTAAATTAAATCAATATTTAAATATATGTGTTATGGTTCCAGCTAATGAAACATTTCAAAGAATTTTCAGGCATTATTTTCCTAAAAGTTCTTGCTTTTGACAATATGCAGAATTGTCTACATGTAACAAAGAGAAAAAAGACCCGAATATATAAAGTGGCTTGAATCTACATTCCTTGGGCAATACTGCTTTTGCCTTTATCTTCTGTGAGATTTTTCAAAATTCTAATACTACTTGATCTTTTATGACCAACCAGATTAGCTAGAGTAATTAATGCCAGAGTAATACCACACTCTTCTAATCTGGACCATATCTAACTGAATTGTGGGTAATCATAGAGGCATTAGATAGTGTGGATAGTCATGACAATGGAACATTCTATGTATGCAGATTTGTAAATGTTGTAGATATTTTACCATGAGAAGGGATCTCTTGAAATGCTTAGGTATTCTTCTGATGAAATTTTGATTTTCTCTTCTCTTATTCTTCAACCAATTGTGTAAAGTGCATTAGTAATCAGATATAGTATATAGCATAATTATAATCTATATTATGATATGTTATTAGAACTGGCTCTTCATGAGGTAAATGAAAAGGTATAGTTAAATACAATATATATACTCCTACAAAGAAATGATTGAAAAGAAACTTCATTCAACAAGTCAGATAGCATTTTTTTAAAAATAGCTCTTTTAGCAAAAAGAGTACATACATTCATTTGAAACGTGAAGTAGATTCAATTGATATAAGCTTAGTATATGATATATAGACTCAAGAGAAACTCAGCATAGTGTATTCATACTCAGCAGATAATTGCACTTGGTGAAATTTATCTGAGTTTGCTAGCTGATCAAACACCCAAAGTTTTTGGGAGCATAGTGTTGAAAAAATCTAATAAAATTAAATAAGATTAGGTCAGGAATTAAGAGGATGTAAGCTAGATAGGACAGTTTTTTTTTTAAGTCCATACTATTCATAAGGAAACATGTTTGAATATATCTTTTAATCACCATGATGACAGACTAACCTGAATGAATCTTTATTCATATGTTGCACTGTGCTGTGATATAGTTTGCTTTCTTTGTATATTTTGTGAATCCAGCCTGTTTAAACCATAGAATATGGCTTAATATATTGTAAAAATATAAATAAACAGTAAGGATGTATAAAATAAACAAAAAAATAGTGAACAAATTAAGCATTTGAAAGAATTTCTTAATTCATTAAAGAACATGCATTTGTTCTCAAAATATAATCAGGGGGGTCAGATCATATTGAAGATTTCACTGTTTATTATATTTTAATCCCCATTACATAAGATTATAAAATTATCTGTGTATTTTCAAAGTTATTTCTGAGCTAGGAGGCCACAGAGAAGTTTAAATGTTCCCCAGAAAGCTCTAATGAATCTTACCCTGTTAGGTTTATTTTTTTAACTGATGTAATGTTTGGAGAATGAGATATAATATTTGATATTTATTTTCATCTAGAAAAATGTATATCTTGATTAGATTAGATGCAATGAAATACTGTAAACTGAATGATATGCCTTCCCCTCCAAAAATGGGAGGGAGAGATATAAAAGCTATATGGTGAAATCATTACTTTTTAATATTTCTAAATTACAATCATATATTTTGAAAACTTTTCAAAGTACCTTTAAACCCACAAATTGCAATATTTCCTCCTATAATTGTAGAACATTTTATTGATACTATCTTACAGCATTGCCATTTTACTTTATAGAGTATTTTTCTATAAGGCTTGTTACTAGTGTAATGTCACTACAACATTTATTAATGTATTACAATTTTGGGATTCCATCAGAACATGATTATCACTACTCTAGGATATGTACATTTTCTAGAAAGTATGCTCTGCAGTGGATGTATTCCTTCTAGTACGGTAATAATTATTGACTATTGTGATTAGCTATGTAATCAGTTGCTGTGAATATGACTTTGGAGGCAGTATTTTCCCCTCTTTTTCAGAAGCAATGAGAAAATGTCTGACATTTTAAAATCATTACTATGTTTTAATAGCATTTAACAACTCTTGTAGTCTTTGGAAGTGGTAGATGATCAGTTCATCCCATTGTTCTACTCAAGATTGATGTTTTGGGAATATTGATGGGTATGCACATCATATGCAATTTTAAATATGAGAAATTTCAAGGAGAATTTTTTATACTTGAGAAGAAAAGGTCAGGAGTTCCATACCTTCCCTAAATAATCTTTCCCTGGATGGAAGCTATAAACATGAGTAGTGATGCGTAACACTGCCATCCAAGGCAGTCAAGAAGAACTAAGATAACTATGCATCTGTCAGCAGGCAGATGGAATAACTTAATTACTTTGTTAATCCATGTATTGTTCTTGTTAATCTGTAATGCTATATTTGTTTATAACAACTATGCGTAGAAGATACAAACCTCATAATACTATAGCTATAAATTAAAGTTTTTATTATAATAATATTCTTAGTTGCCTTATGAAATCCTGTGATTAAGATAAGGAATAAAAATGTTACTGTATAGTGGTAAGCTTGTGCTTTTATAGCATTTTGGAGAAATCATGTATTCTTGCTGTGACTGCCCAAACTCTGTCCAGAGTCACTAAGCATACGATAAGTTTAAGGAAGTTTGTGCATAACATAAACAATGTTTCTCAACCTCAGCCACTTGAAGATGTGCAGACTTCAATTCCCAGAATTATGCAGCCAAATGGCCCAGGTTGAAAACTCTGGCATAAACAAAATTGATTAACGGGAGCAAGTGGGATGTCCAGCTTCTACTATCATATGTACATGTTTGGCATAAGGATCAATTTGGGGTTGTTTTTGTTCCACTGCCTGTTTTGTAACATTTCTATAGCTGCCCAACTCAACCAAGTGACTTTTCTTTTGAATGGTTCTGCTGTAAGGGATTTTATTTTTTCTTACAGCATGAGCAAAATTAGAAGATTCTTTCCACTATGAGCAAGTGATCAGATAACATATTCTCCAACCATAGAAGATGAAATTTTCTCAGAATTGCTCAGGTATATTGATATGACTCAAAGCAATATTAATCTTTCTTCAGATGTAGAATAGTCATATCAATTTACATAAAAAGTTTACAAAAAAGTTTACAAAAAAGCTGGGAGAGATCTTAGCTCTGAAACATGTTCTGAACATCAATAAATTCAAGTAGCCTAGTAGAGGAACAGATAAATCATATTTGAAAGATAATAATCTTTCCCTTTTTATGATGAAGAATACTAGGTATTAATTTTTTAATACTTTGGCTGATGTTCTTTGGTCATATTTGAGAGCGAGTGAGTGCTATGCTCTGCGAACTCCATAGGTCAATTTTATTTACAATTAGCCTTTTGTTTTCTTTCTGTTTGAATGCTTAAACTACTATCCACTTGAATTCTTTGCATTTTAAGAAAACATGTTAGGTGACAAATTTTATTTTTATTGTGTTTGAACTGGATATTTTATGAGCTCAGACTACAATACATATTGTCATCTGAAATGTTTAGTTCTCCAGGTGATGTTGGACTTTAGGTTTCCATCTAGCACAATCAGTGATCATGAATGATGGGGGAAGTAATCAAGCAATACCTGGAGACAAATGGTTCCCTGTACTCCTAAAGCAGAAATAGATGTACAGGTAATCCTAAAATTACAACCACAGTTGACCCTGGAATTTTGGTTATAAGTCATTGCAGTCATAAGTTGAGTCACTACATAAGTTGACTCAATATTCTGATTGTTTTTACAATTTTTGTTAAGTGAATCAAGGAGTCGGAAGTCTGAATCTAGTTTGTCCAATATGTGTCTTTTGCTGGAAAATAGCAAAATATAATCACATGACCGCAGATCCTGCAACTGGTCATAAAAATAAACCAGTTGCTAAGTGCCTGAAATGTAATCACTTGTCTGTGGGGGAGATGTGGCAATTGTAACTTCAAGGATGGGTTGTAAGTAACTTTTTCAAGTTCATCATAATTTTTGCTGGTTATTATGTGATCAGTTGTAAGTCGAGAACTATCTTTGGAATTTTTTTTATTTGAATTGGAATTGTACATCCTGGTACAAACAAGTCATAAATATATTATCTGAGAGATAAATAACATCCCAGAGTTTAATAAATCAATAAAGCTTAGTTCCATCACTTTACCTATACAATTAAGACTAAGATCTAGTTCAACAAACATTCTTCCTGCTCTTAAGTATATTGACATGTATTAGGTAGCAAGAACAACTTATTTCATTTTCCTGCAAACTGAATGCAAGCTATCTATGATACTTTTGCTTTTTCTCTTCCATTGTACCAAAAGTTTTAAACATAGTGACAATTTTTCAAATAGTCCACCTCTGATAACAAATGTATCTTCATAGCTTTGAAAATACCATACAAAATAATCAGTACAGTGTTCTAATGTGGAGAACAGAACAGCATCCCATTATATACAATCAGATGACTGTTTTAATTTAACAGTAAACCTGGTTTACATGGCAAAGAACCAAACAGCTGATCAAATAATAATACAACATGACCATAGTCAATAAACCTAATAATGTATTCACAATCAAGAAACTGTACTAGATCATGTCTACAAAATGGTGACTAATAATAAATAATCTGTTCTGATTTACTCAGTCTTATTAATTCTTTCTGGTGATGACAACTATCCTACTGAGTGAATGAAGCAGTGCTTATCTTTCCAGCTGGTAGAAAATAAGAAAGATGTCACTGTTTGTGTATGCTGATGAGTATACTGCAAAATAAAACTTACTAAATAGAAATATCATTTGCAGTATGTCTGACATTTTAGATTTTATTACTATTAGGATTCTAATAGCTAACATTTATGCAGCTTCTATAGAAATCTGTTGAAAGGAATAACTGTAAATAAATTAAGAGACCCAAAAGGAACATGATTTTAATACTAAATTAAAGCACCTGAAGGCAAGACAAGATGCAACGGATGGAAACTAACCAAAGAGAGAAGCAACCTAGAACTGAGGAGAAATTTCTTGACAGTTAGAACAAATAATCAGTGGAACAACCTGCCTTCAGAAGCTGTGAATGCTCCAACACTGGAAGAGACTGGACAGCCATTTGTCTGAAATGGTATAGGGTTTCCTACCTGAGCAGAGGGTTGGACTAGATGACCTCCAAGGTCCCTTCCAACTTTATTATCATTATTGTGGAACATCACACAGTCAGCCAGATGTTCAGACTGGATTTGGCATGTTGTCTACCTATCTAGTCTTTACCAAGGACCTGGGATAGGCAGATGTGGATGTTTGATGGTATTACAGATATCGTCGCAGGATGGAAGCAGTTCCTAGTAAGGCCGCCTTTTGCAATTGACTAATAGTGAATTTGTCAATGCCAATGGTGTTCAAGTAGTGCTCCAGTTTTGGGATTGTACCCAAGGCGCCTATTACTAAAGGGATGTATGATGGCAAAACATTTACAAAACAATCATCAAGAATTGTTCCTTTGGTTTCAAAGTGAAAAGTACAGTATATTTTGGAGCACATATATAATATGTTAATTCTTTAAGCCAAATCTTTTCCAAGGATTGCACTGTAACTATGGAGAACAGCCACCTGATCTTGGGAAAAGAAGCTGCTGCTTTAAGGAGTTGCCAGTAATGATACATGAGGATTCCAATGCTCCAAAACAGCCTTTTCTTTTGAATTCAGCACAGTCCTCTTTCTTATGTCTTCAAGTTCCTATTGAAGACAAGTTCCTGTTTGAATAGGGAATTACCTATTTGAATGTGCCATCAACAGGAATCTTCTACTTAATGTTCTCATCTAAACAAGTAACATGTCTGTTTTCTTCGTTCACACTTTCAAAATCTTACAAGACTTGTCATGTCAATGTTTTAATTACTTTACAGAGGTCGAAGTAGATTTTTCAAACAAAATATTTAAAATGAAATGGAATTGGTCTACTTAAACATATTTTGTGGTGAAGATCTACTATGTTAAAGTAAGTACACTTAAAGCAAATTTAATGTGCATATTTCAGTCGAAAAATTTAAAAACAGTACCACTTGAATGAAACTGATACATCTTTATGTTTGACAGTATACAATTTTTGAATAGAAAATAGAAGCAATGATGGATTACAAATTTGTTTTGCTCATTTGCTAACTCCAACATTTTTTATTACTCACAATGCAATTTTTTCCCAAGTCCATACTTTTTCCCTTCTACATTATTGTTGCATGACTTTTGATTGCTATCTATTTCTGCTAACTAAAGCGTAGTGCCACTTAGAAGATACCTAGTTGGAAGCAAAGAACATAACTTTAGTACTTTAGTTTCTGTATCTTTTACTGATTTAGATAGCTGTATTATAATAATGCTTGTTAAGATAACAATGCTCTCTGGAAAGTACTAAAAGTACTTACAGGTTGTTCCTGACTAATGACCAGTCATTTAAAGTTATGACAGCCTTGGAAAGGGTGCTTTATAATTCATAAAGCGTTTCTGGTCATTGTAAAATCAGATAATTAAACATAGTTAGATGAATATACCCTAGTTTGTCCATTGCTGCTGCAACATCACATTCATAGTTAATATCCATGGTTCCCTAAATGAACCTTGACTTTCTAGTGTGCAATGTAAAACCTCTCATGTTATTCATTTTGCAGATATTGTTTTTATCATCCTATCCTCTCTTAAATTTTATGTGCACCAACTTTCTGAATAATTTTGCAAAAAGATTTGTTATATTTTTAATTTCAATTAGCTGAGATGGATGCCAAAAAGCTCAACCACCCACCTTTGGTCAACAAATATTACTGCAAACAAGCATGAATTAGAAGTGCAGAACAAATGAAGAAATGTTTTTGACAGGCTTCCCTGGTAGTGTAGGAGGATATTCTGCAAGTCTAAATATACCTTCAGCAGTTTTCATAGACAATTTGAAATATCTCCCTCACTACAAAAGATGGTCCCAGAGCCCACATGATAGATCTGACAGATGGCTTATAAGAATCTTTTCTTGAACTTGAGTTGCAGAAAAGGAAAAAAAATAACTAGTTGATTCTTAGATTTTCATAAGGCCACTGAAGCTCTATAGCCAACCAAGTCAACGTGTCTTCCTTCTTAAATAAAGTCCATGTTTCTATACCTTTCTTTACTCTACCTAATAGTTGACTGTGAATTTTTCATTTACTTAGTTGTGAACAGCACAATCCTCCTTCCCATTATGCTTTTAAAATTCTCCATTTGATTGGAAAATAATACCTGCCAAGATCTAACAAATTAGGAAACATACATTGTAGAAAAGGTGAGTTGATTCATCAACAGCAAAGAAAAAAAGAACTACTTGTGGCAGATATCGAAAGTTTAAACTTAAAAGAGTTGTTCTGACTAAGCACCACCCAGCCTAAAGTATGGGAATCCTTAAAGGTCTAAACTGATATCCCAAAGACTTTTTCCTTTTTTAATTATTATTTTGTGAGCACTTGAGCAGGTTCAGAAGCTGAATTTGGCACAAATTTAAGAGAATATGTAATATTAATGACCACCAAGTCTAGACTCAGCATGAAAATCCCAACTGAAATTTTATTGATTTCAAGTATATGTATTTAGGATTTCAGGCTGAATAAGCCAGTGAGGAACTGCATGTATGATAGTCTATTCCCTAAAAGTAATGGGGTATCTGATGAATTCCTTTGAAAAGTCCTTGTTATACATTCCTCCCTGTGCTGTGCCAGATCGGAAACTAATTTCCTTCCAATTTTCTTTAATAGTATTTGGAAATAAGGACAAATTTCTTTCTTTCCTGTAAAATGGATTGGATCTATTCCCTTAAGAAGTTAGTTACAGAGCAACTTTTCCTCCATCTCAATGGGCAATATGCTTGCAGTATTCCAAGTTCTGACTTCTTTTCATCATGTTTTTTAAATCTGCATCTTTGTTTAGGCAGGGCAAACTAATTGTATTTGGGCTTGACTATTCTAAAGATTGTGGAATATATTTTCCAATTAGTTTGAGGCCTCATAGGAAAAATATATAAAACTGTTGCTAAATGAAGATTACAGCTCCTTATCGGGATAGAGAGAGGAAAATAACACAATATTAACCATAATATACATTCTCTCATGGCCTAGTGATTGGAGACAGTGTTCTTAAACTGAAGCAGAAAGCCAGATGAGAGACAGTCTCTAAAACTAGTTTTGAAAATCTTATTCATTTGATCAGATTACTGGGAAAAAGGGAACCATTGGAATAAAGGTATGGCTCCTCTTTTCATATTTTCCAATTCCACAGGCCTTCAGACCTCAATAGTGTGTATATTTTGAAAACCAATAAATGAAGTGATGCAGGAAAATGAACATAGCCTGTAGGGTTCTGAATTGAGTTTTTTCTACCTGCCTCTTTATCAGGCATAAATGATTGTTTATATGTATTTCAGAGGATGAGCTATTTCCTCAAAAATATTCTTTGCTTCAGGAAAAGTACTTGTTTCTTCCTTCTGTGCCAAATCATCACAGGGGTCATGATGCTATGCTGAACAGGCCATGGCCAGGACCAATCCTACAATCATTTATTTTTATCCTCAGATTGTTTTCTGCCATGCATCAGGAAGAGCAATATATAAACTCTCAACTCCTCTATTTAATAATGAAATTTAGATCACATGTGTTTTGGAATTCTTAAGAGTCAATCTACTCAGCTATAAAGTCACAGGATGACTCAAAGAAGTTATTTTCTTTTTAAACATAGCCTATTTAAAGTAAGATTGTGAAGATAACTGGAAGACTCTTTGTATGTTAGCACAGCTTTAAACCTTTTACAAGAAAAAGAAAAGTCTAGTTGAAAAATCTGATCCATAAAACAGATGCAATATTCTTTCTGAAGTTCTATTATATGTTATTAAGAACATATTAACCTTATTAATGTAATGGAAGCAATATAGAATCAAAACAAACATAAATTTCCAAAACAAACAAACACTGAAAACTAATATAAAAGTTTTAAAATTTATGTTATTTTAATGTTTGGCAAGGAACAGTCCAGAGTTATAAGATGGGTGGCTACATACAGGGCTTTTTTTCTCATAGAACACCCAGAATGGAGTTCCGGCACCTTTTTTGGATGGAACCTTGTAGGGTAGGCAAGGCAAGTTATATAACGTGTTTGAGTTCCGGTACCTTTTTTTTTTTTTTTTTACAAAAAAAAGCACTGGCTATATAAATATAATAAATAAGATGGAAAGGAAAGGAATCCCTGGGGCAGCGCTCATCTCCATTTCAAGGCCATTGAGTCAGTGCTGTCCGAAGACATTTCTGCGGTCTTGTGGCCAGCATGATGTCATGGAGCACTGTTTCCTCCCCACAACGTGGTTCTTGCTTATCTACTCGTATTTGCATACTTTTGAACTGCTAGGTGGGCAGGAGCTAGGTGAAGATAGGCACTTCTTCCGTTGTGCTATTCTTGGGCCTCGAATCTTTCCAGCTGACAAACCCAGTGTCTTAACCACTGAGCCATCACGCTGCCCCAATAAATAAGATAGCGCTATTTTATTAAATTAGTGCTATATTATTAAATTTTATTAAAAATTAAAATGAATGCATGAACTTCATACCATACCAGGAAACCTCTTCACTAGTTAACTCATAGATCAAACAAAATGCTTTTGAATAAATACGCTGAGGATCTTGTTGAAAAGTGAAAATGTACCACCCATCTTTACCATGAAGGTAAACATTCAAGAAAATATACTATATGTGTTTTTTAAGACCAAGCCATTTAAAAAGGAAGGAGATAATGGGTACCTACTGTATTCCTAATTGATAGCTGCTTGTATATTTTCAATTCAGAAACTATATTTCTCTTTTCATATATCCAGCTTAATTCCTTGCAATAAAAAGACAATGATTTATATTAGTGTATTATGTTGGAAGCAGCACACCCTATCCGCAAACTTTAACTACATGCATTTCCCATTTCCCATAAAATAAGAGCTCCACGTAAGCATTGTTGCAAGATTAAACTCAGAATGAGTTATTGTTCACTGGCAGTCTGACTTGTAGCATGTTTACTAAGAGGTATGTTCCACTGAATATAGTGAGATTTCTTCCCAGGTAACTACATGAAATTACAGATTAAATAACAGGAAAAGTTCGTACATAATTCAACAGTTACTATTAAATTATAGATACCAGCATGTACCACATTTATAAAAAAACAAAAACAAATTATATATCTGTATTGCATGTACTTTTTGGGAGTTAAAAGTTACTAACATGCTATTATGAATTCTTTTTCAGATGTTTGCGCTTGCTGTAATTAATATAGGACAATTATACATAAAATAATTAATTATTTAGTTTACGAAACTAAAATTGGTCAATTGAAAAATCTTTGGTATATCCCTCTGATCTCTGCCTTGCTCATAATCCTGTTCAGGTCCTATGGCCATGATTGTTTTAAAAATGCTCATTAAATGCAAAAGCACATTTAATGCCCCATTTAATGTGTTTCTTAGTTTTATTTAAAGGTTACATGCTGTGGTTTTCTGTTAAGGGATTCTGACTGACCATGAATAAATAAATGATGAATGAATAAATATATTAGTGAATACTGCAGTTGATATGTTTGCTGTGGTAGACTGATTGATACCTTGAGTTTTCAGTTATTATGTGAAATAATAACTTTTAATAAGTGCATACCTATTGTGAGAATCAGTTTAGCCTAATGGGCTAATAATCAGGAGCCTGTGAATTGTAGGCCTCCCTTAGTCTTGAAAGCCAGGAGGGTGACTTTGGGCCAGTGATTTTTTCCATCTACCTTACTCAACCACACAGAATTGTTGTTGTGGGAAAAATTTGAAGTGGGAACATTAGATATGCATGCCACCTTGAGTTAACCAAAGATAAAAATCTAATAAATAAATGCTTGTAAGTTCCAACCTTAGGCACCTCTGCAGAGTACAAGTTCTCCTGCTTGTATTTAGTGTGGTTTACTTCTGAATGGATAACTTTAGTTTTCTATTGACTAAATTTTGATATAATGCTTTAGGTCTTATACTAAGAAAAAGGTAAATGACAAGAAAGGATGTTGCTGCTGTTTACTAGAAAAATTTTATTCAGTGTGCACCTCTGACATGTTTTCCCCATTTATATAACTTTTTAACTTTAAATGGGTGGGCAGATTGAGGGGGCTATCACAGAAAATCCTGTTTAGGTAAAATGTATTTTTATTAGAGATTTTTTTTTCACTTATGTTGGCAAAAGAACATCATGATGTTCATTTAAATCTGCTTTTGCGGTGAATAGAATTAATAGAAATTTGTAAACTTTAAGGACCTTTGAAAGCACTTTATTTTATGTTTGTTTGACAAAGTTTGTTCTCTAAAAAAATAACTCTGAAACAGCTGTTTTAATACAAGTAAAGATTTGCAAGCATGGTTTTTTTTTCACACACTCATGTAAAGTGTAAAATGCTTTAGGAAAGGAAAGCCCACTTCTGTTTTAGTAACCATCCATTAGACAACATTTATACTTAATGTTAGAAAAGGCTTAGTGATATTAGTGATATTTTCATCTCTTTCTCTTGCATTAATTTATCTGTTTGGCTAGTTATAGCTTTTGATGTATGAATACAGCTATTCTGGGCGTTCTATGAGAAAAAAAGCCCTGGTTAGAAGTATATCAGTTACATTGAATATTTTGTAACTCAAAATCTACTGGCCACAGAACTAAGTGAGGTCTCTCATTCTGCCCGATTTTTCCTTCCTGCCTTTATCTTCCTGAGGACATTTGCTGTTTGTGCTTAATTGGTTGTAGGAAGTAGGTTTTGCTTGCTCCCATCCCCTTTGTTTCAAGTAATAAATATTTCTGTTAAATTTACTGTTAGTTCACTAGCTCTCCCTCTGTTAGATTTTCTCTCTTTAAGAACACACACAAATCGGGGGGGCGGGGCCAGCTGTCAAGAGGAACGGGTGTGTTGAACGATTCTCCGGATCGTTTCCCTCCGATCGTTTGACGGACCTTTTGGGGTCCCAGCTCCCTTGAAGGGGGACCAGAAAAAAGAGGCGTCCTGAGGACCGATCTCTGGAGGCGGTCGAGACCAGTGAACTCAGGAGAAGCCTTGGAAAAGTCAAGCGGAGGAAGGAGACGGACCATAATGGTGGCCGCAAAGAAATAACAGCTGACAGTGGGCCGAAAGATAGTGGCGAAATAGTGGGACAGAGACATGATAGGTCCAGTGAAAAGTAATCCTGACAGCAATCCTGACGATTCAGTGGAAGTGATCCGGGGCGAAAGAACTTGCCGGAGGAGAGAAATTTTTTTTCTTCTCTCTTGAAATAGCAGCGAGAAAAAAGTTTGGGTGCAGAAGAGTTGTTTGCATTGCGGAATTGTACTGGCTGGAGAAACTCAAAGTGAAAAGGAGTTTCTTTTTTTCAAAAAAAAAGAGAAGGAAAGTTTAATCATGAGAGGCAAGTGCATTTCAAAGCCATGCAGTGAAAGTGCTGACAAAGCCGAGGAAGTAGAAATTTTGAATTAAGATTGTAGGCCAGCGGTTCTCAACCTGTGGGTCGGGACCCCATTTGGGGTTGAATGACCATTTCATGAGGGTCGCCAAACAACGCAGTCTGCCATTTTTTCCCCTTTTCCTTAGCTGTGCTGTTCCCTTTTATTCTATTGGCTTTTGAAAGCCAATAGAATAGACTCTCTTGAATAGAGTCTAATTCTATTGGCTTTCAAAAGCCAATAGGAATTGTCCAGGCTGTCTCTGCCCTGCTGAGCCCACCAAAAGTCCCATTCTGCAAACGGTGCTGCACCAGTTGAGTAGGGGGCAGCACCACGCATGCGCAGCGCTCCCGGGCAGGGAAAGTCCTCGACTTACAACCGGTTGGGTAGTCCTCGACTTACGACCAGTTGGGTAGTCCTCAACTTACGACCAGTTGGGGGTCACGGCATTAAAAAGGTTGAGAACCACTGCTGTAGGCTGAATACCAGAGATAAAGGCAAGAGAGACACCTGCTGGCTGAACAGAGAACAACTCTAGAAGGAAAAAAGAAAAAAATAAAATAAAGAGGAAATAACAAACCTGTGACTTTAAAGTACACTTAGTTTTGTCTGCAAGTGTAAATTAGATATTTGAGCAAAAACTCACTGACTTTAAGGTTTGAATGGAACTATAGGGAAAAACTATATGAGGAAATTGTGAGTATAGCAATGGTGAAAAATCATATATATTTATTGAACTTTTTGAAATCATTGACATCTATACTAACTAAAAGAATGTCTGTTAATTATATCTATAAGTTTATTGTGAATACTGTTAAGTATATTAATACCTGTATTTAATATACCTAATTGACAACCTATTACTATATACAAAATGTAACATACTTAGATCTAATTGTGATAACCTTGATATACTGGAGAGAAATATAAAAATTGTAAATAAGTGGGGAGATTGGTTTAAAGAGTTGAGAAAGATGACAAGTATTCCCAATCTCATGAGAGTTGGAATAGGAAGGAAGCAGACAACACAAACCATAACAATGGAACCAAGCCCAGCTAGGCAAAGATCTCTGGAAGAGGTGACACAAAGAGATAGAGCGAACTCATTTAAAGACTTACAATTAATGCTGCAATCAATGCAAGAGGTAATGTGTAAAAACCATGAAGACCTAAAAAAAGAAATAGGGGAAGTGAGAAATGATACAGGAGAACTTAAGGAAAAGATGAAGTTAATGGATGGGAAATTTGAGTGTTTTCAGCAACAGATTATGAAAAATGAACAAAAGTTACAGGAAATGGAAGAAAGAATGGGAAAAAAAGAAAAGAGAGTAGATGAAATGAATGAGAGGTTAATCTAGGCTAACAGAGAATTGGAATCGATAGTCATCTTCCTGGAATTAGAGAAGGCTGCCCATTATCTATGGTTCCAAAACATTAGAGAGAGACAAAAGGTGAAGTCTACCAGTGATGATGACAGACCTACTGACGGGAGCTTTAGGGACTGGCAAAGAAGAGATGGCAAATGAGATTGATGAAATCTATAGAATTCATACGAATTATGCGAGACAGCATAATCTCCCTAGAGAAGTCCACATTAGATTTGTCAAGAAATCTATTAGAGATGAGATACTATTTAGGACTAGAGATGACCCACTAGAATACCGAGGCAGGCAATTAATTGTGCTTAAGCAAGTACCCAGAAGGGTGAGGGATTTGAGAAGACCCTACCAACGAATAACCTTCCAATTGACAAGAAAAAATATTAATTTCAGATGGCTGGCATTGGAAGGGATTATGGTGGCATGGCAGGAAAAAAGGCTTTGACTAGATACAATAGATAAAGCAGAAGAATTTTATAGACAAAATTTTGGTAGTGAGGAGGAATTAGTAGAAAGAGAGACAAGAGAAGAAGATGAGATATTAGCGCAGGTCATAGAAGGAAAGGAACCAGAAAGGGAGCTGGGAAAGGAGAGGATATAGATAATGAAAAAGACAATGAAAAACATGACGAGGATAGACTCAAAGAAGTTAAAGAGGCTAGACCGACAAGAATGGAAGTGGAAAGAGAAAAGGAACCACAAGTTAAAGAGTCTAGACCAAAATAATAACAAGATCTAAATATAGATAAAGAGGCAAAAGAGAGAGCTGAGATTCTATCCTTGAACGTTAATGGTCTCAACTAAACAAACTTAGCAAGATGAATTTGGATATAATAATTTTACAAGAAGTCCATATAAAAAAACATCAACATCTACAAAATTCCCCCAAATTGGGGAACATGTTTGCATCTCTGTCACAACAACAAAAAAAGAAGGAGTTGTAGCATATATTAAAGAGGAAATTCCAATGAAACAAATTTACAAAGATGAAAATGGTAGAATTCTAATAATAGAAGTAATATTGAATAAAATAAAAGTAGCCCTCGTGGGAATCTATGCCCAGAATGAGAGGCAGAAACAATTTTATAAAAAATTACATAGTAATTTTTGAATATGACAATATCTGTATAATGGGAAACTTTAATGCAATTGCGGATAGACACTTAGATTACAAAAGTGATAAGATAAGAAAAGGAATGAGAAGAACACTACCTAGTATTTTCCTTAAAATGGCAGAGGAGTACAATATTCAAGATACCTGGAGGGCGAGGAATATAGGGAAAAAGCAATATACTTATTATTCGGGTCAACATCTATCATGGTCCAGAATCGACATGGCGTGGCTGTCAGTGGATTTAAATTCGGAAGTGGAAGACATTATAATTGACACGAACTCCTGGGCAGATCACAACCCAGTCAGAATTAGATGGAGAGGACAAAAAAAAAATAAGGAGGTGGACTTTGAAAAGAGCAATTTTAAAACATAAAGAATTTAAATTGAAAAAGCAAGACCAAATGGGTCTGTTCTTCCAGATGAACAAAAAGGAAGATACAAATTGCCAAAATTTATGGAACACAGCCAAAGCTTACATGAGAGGTGTCGCAATTGCTTATATGGCCAGGGAAAATAAAACCAAACTACAGCGACAAAGAAATTTAGAAGAAGAACTTAGTAGAGCTGAGGAAAAACTACAAAATGAACTACAAAGAGATGACTTGAAACAACAAATAGACCTAATTAAGCACAAGATGAACACCATCGAAAAGGAAGAATTGGTGCAGCAAATAAAACGTACCAAGCAAAAAATTTTTGAAAATGCTAATAAACCGGGGAGATGGTTGACTTACAGAATAAAGAAACATAATGACAAAAACAGGATTAGTAAACTATACAATGAAAAAGGTGACATTGTATACCAGAATGAAGGGAAGAAGATTGTGGTCTATGAGTTCTATAAGAAATTATACGAAGATGAATGGAAAAATAAAGATAATATACTAAAATATTTGCAAATAGCTGAATTACCAAAAGTTCCAGAAGAGATCAAAAATATGTTGAATAAAGAGATAACACCTCTAGAATTATCAGATGCAATTAAGAAACAAAAAACAACAACATAGCTCCAGCTCCAACAACAAAGTTTACCAGCAGAAATATATAAAAATTTACAAGAATCTTTAAGTCCAACACTAATAGAACTATTCAATGAGGTCCTTAAAAATGTAAAAATACCAGCTTCATGGGAAGAAGCAATCATTACATTGATTCCTAAGGAAAACTCAGATTTGCGTTTATTAAAAATTATAGACCTATCTCATTACTAAATTTGGATACAAAATTTTTATGGCCATAATGGCTGAGAGACTTGAAAGATTCTTAGTAGAATTTATACATACAGACCAAAATGGCTTCTTACCCAAAAGATATATAAGAAATAATGTTAGGATTGTATTAGATGTATTGGAATACTATGAGGTTCATAATAAAAAACAAATGGGACTAATTTTTCTTGACGCGCAAAAAGCATTTGATAATGTTAAATGGGACTTCATGCTTAACCAGCTGGTGTATATGGATTTTGGGGAGAACTTTATAAATATGTTTAAAGCAATCTATTCCAAACAGGCAGCTAAAGTAATAATCAATGGAGAAACAACTGAAAGTTTCCAAATTCAAAAAGGCACAAGGCAAGGTTGCCCACTATCTCCGTTACTGTTTGTACTTGGAGGTATTAACTAGAATGATTTGGAAAGATGAGCAAATCAATGGATTGGAGATTAAGAGAGAAATATTTAAAATGCAAGCCTTTGCAGATGACCTTGTTTTTATAATTGAAGAGCACCTACAATCAGGGACAAGGCTAATGGAAGTACCGGGTGAATATGGTGAAATAGCAGGCCTAAAGATAAACAAAGAAAAAACTAAAATGCTTGTTAAGAATATGACTAGAGCACAGAAAAATGAACTAGTTGATAGATTAGGCATCCAGACTACAAAGAAAATAAGATATTTAGGGATAAAATTAACAGCTAGATGTGCCACACTTAAAGGAGACAATTACAACAAATTAATGGAGCAGATTAAAATTGACTTGGATAGGTGGACAAACCTACAGCTTTCTTTTATGGGAAGAATTGCTGTAATTAAAATGAACGTGCTACCCAAAATACTATTTTTGTTTCAATGCATACCGATCAAATTAGATAAGGATTTTTTTCAAAATTTTAACCAAATCATACTCAAATTTATTTGGCAAAGGAAAAAAGCAAGGATTAAATTAAAATTATTGCAAGATTCTAAGGAGAGGGGCGGATTCGGTCTCCCAGATTTGGAAAAATATGATCAAGCTACAATATTAATATGGGTGTGGGACTGGATACAATTAAAAATAGGAGACTATTAAGATTGGAAAGCCATGATATGCAGATTGGGTGGCACGCCGTATTATAGGATGAGAAATACAAGGTCCACTAGTACTTCCAGAGGCATTATATTAGACGAGTGTTAATAGATGTGTGGGTTAAAAATCAGGCAACAAAATTATATGCAAATTCCTAATTGGATTTCAACATTGGAAATGCACATACATCCAATGTTCATGCAACTAGGGAAAGTAATAACGTATAAAATATATATTAGACGAGAGAAGAGAATTGAAATCAAGGAAAAATCTTCAGGATGAAGGGATAGAACTGGAATGGTGGGCATATCTCCAATTGCAATCAAGATATAGGAAAGATAAAAAAGATTGGGGTATAAAAACAGAGTCAACAGAGTTAGATAAAATATTATTAGGAACTGAAGACAAAATGATTAAAAGAGTATACCACTAACTTCTAGACCAGGCAATGTATGAAGAGCAGGTCAAGGAAACTATGTTAATGTGGAGTAGGGATTTCGGCTTTAATATTGATCTGCATATCTGGCAAGAATTGTGGGAAAGAAACAGGAAACTCACTTTAGCTACTTCTTATAAGGAAAATCTTTATAAGATGTTTTACAGATGGTATTTCCCACCCACGAGGTTAGCCAAAATGGGCCCAAATCTTTCACCTATATGTTGGAAATGTAAAATAGCAATAGGGACCTATTACCACATGTGGTGGGAATGTCCCAAAGCCTGTGATTATTGGAACAGGATAAGAAAATGGTTGAAAGAAATATAATGTTGGAGACAGAGCTAAAACCTGAACTCTTTTTATTGGGCATAACTATAGATAAATATGATAAGGGAATAGTCTACTTGATGTTGCACATCTTGACCGCTGCTAGACTTGTGTTTGCACAACAATGGAAGAACAAAGAAACTCCCACAGATGAAGATATACTGCATAAAATACTATCTTGTGCTGAAATGGACAGGCTTACGATGGAATTGAAAGAGAAAAGAGGATCAGAATACTTTGAAATCTGGGACAAATTGTATCATTGGTGGGAATCGAGGAGGACCATTGGTGTTATAGATTAGCGATAAGATGGAAATATATATATATTCCTAGGTTAGCAAATAGAGAAAATGTATTAAGTATTGTATAAAAAGTTTATATATAGAGAGAGAGATAAAGAATTGAATGTAAGAGGAGAAATAACTTGATAGAAATGTTCAAACTGGAATGTTACGTCATGTCCAATGTTTTCTTGTCTTTTTTAATTGTATTATAAATAAAAAACTTTTTTAAAAAAAGAACACCCACAAATCACTTCCAACATTCTATGCAATTGAATCAGGCTGTAGGAGTCTCAGGTTGCAAAGAATCCACTTAGCTTCTTCCTTAATGATATTTTCCTGGTTTGTTAAAAGTATATTTATTTTGGCAATGATTATCTTAACTAATTGATTATTTATGGCTGTCACTACATATATATCCTATAGCACACAAAATTAGTTGTGTTAGGACTTTATTTAAATGAATCAACTCCAATTGCAGCATGGGGAGAGCCAAAATTGAAGAGAGAAAACATCTGTATTGTACTTTTAGGCTCAATGGCTACCCCACAGAATTTGTGAGACGTTACAGCAGACCATGTCAACCCCACAGGGCCCAACTTCCGGAACAAAGATGACACCAGCCACACGGATAGCTTTACCTTACATCTGTGGTGTTTCCGAAGCCATGGCTCGGCTGCTGGCCCCCCACAATGTGAGCGTTGCCCATAGACCAGAGTAGACCCTAAGAACCCAGCTTATGCATCCCAAAGAGCTGCTCCCCAACGGTGAGCAGTCTTCCATAGTCTATAGAATTAATTGCAGGAACTGCCCCTGCAATTACATTGGGGAAACAGCTAAAAGGTTCAGGACTAGGGTCCGTGAACATGAACTGGCAATCAAAAGGCAGGAACAGCGCTCGCAAGTGTGGGCTCACATGGCCAATTTGAATCATACATTCAATCTGGAAAATAAACAGACCATATCTCATGGGACCACTAAGAGTGGCCGCCTTCTTAAAGAAGCCTGGCTTTTGGATGAAAATTCCATCAACCAGCACACAGACCTCCTACCAGACTCTCAGAAGATGGGAGAAACAATGTGGTAATCCACGGAGTAGATGGCCATCCCATACAGTGCAAAAGCAAGACCATGGCTCTACAAATGGGGAAGCTGCGATCCCTAGGGAGGACAGTGAACTGGCAAAAGAGGAGGGGGGCTGGGTGACACCACAACGAGATAGGAACTGGCAGGACTGGAGTGATAGGGCTGCAGGTGAGGCGGCAAGAGCTGCTATGGGAGGAGACGACAAACGGCTTGGAAGGAGTGAAAAAAAAGAAGGGGAGAGTATGAAGCAGGAACATCTGAATAGTTGTTCTTTGCAGGATCAGGGAGAGGGAGCTACAATCATCAGATCCACCAACAGGCTGCCGGATGAGAATCAATTTAACACATTGCAGAGTAACATAGCTAACGGGCTGATGATGCACTCAAGGAGCCAGGCGCAGAGACAGGCAGCTGTATATAGGCAAGCTCCCTAATCACCTAGCATTATAAAGCCAAACAAGAGCAACGAAGCTCACCATCTTAAATCCTCCTGCAACTCAGACTAACCTGAGCACAACAAAGCCCCCACCCAAACAGAGCACTCCCCCATCCAATCAGAGCACAGCCAACCCCCATCCAATCAGAGCACAGCCAAACCCCTAACCAATCAGAACATACCTCCACCCAATCAGAACACAGCCAAGCTCCCACCCAATCAGTTCATACCCCCACTGGTAGTTAAAAGGAAGAAACAGCTACGATCACACATTGCTCCTAGAAGCACGAAGCCGAAAACACCAGCCTGAAGATGACGAATGAGACTTCGTCGAAACGTCGCCAAGACACTTCCAATTTTATGTGGGAGAAAACCCGAATAACCAAAGACCTACATACAAACACCTGTGAAAACCTCAGAAAACACACACACACACACACACATATTCATTCATACATATGTGCATAGGAGGAGATAAGCGTCAGAAAACTCAGATGAACTTAGGCTAAGTTAAAAAAAAACACATCATGTTGGAAATGTGTATTTCTTTCAAGCAAACTGATTGATTTAATTACAAAAAATCTATTTACACAAATAGGCATCTTTCAGCTTTAAATTGGATTAGGATGGAATGGGAATCCTCTTTTGGATGTGTGATTCAAATGCTTACAAATATCTCAGATTGCAAAAGAGCATCTACCATTCCAATGTATGTTTATTGAAGGGAGTAATTTAAAGTCAGGTGCAGAAGCTGCAAATATACAATTACTTTAAAAAGCTCTTAAAAACAAATTATAGCTTTGAATGTATGGTGCTGTCTTTTAGAGCACTTCAGTTGTAGATTTCAAAACATTTGAAATAAATAATCTTGAACATGAATGCTAATGAGTAATCAATATTTTTAAATGTTGAGAAATCAGATGATATTTGAGCATGGGGTATTTCAAGACATTATTCCCAAGAACAAAACAATCATTGGATAAAATATCATCTAGACTGTAAGCAATTTTTTTGTCCACTGATTGTTGATTATGACTCAGGAATATTCTATATACATAATCATAGAGAAACTGCTTCCATTAAAGTTCAGTCCATAAGATTATGTCTTATTCATTCTAATTAATAGTGGGTACAGTAGGCTGTGTTACAGGTGTAATTTTTCATGTTTGCCTAATCAAATTGGGACAGTTGTTTTAAAATAGTAAAAAAACAACAGAGACAATGTTATTAATCTTTGTTAACTGTTAGAGAAACTAGACATATTTGGAAAAAGAATGCTTTATGCTGGTTTTATTTAATCATACTGGTGTACTTAGGAGTGTTTACATATTGATAAAGTATGCATATACCCATAAAAACAATAATCACACTCTGAGCTGAATATTCCTCCAGTGGCCCTTGATAAAAAAGTCAGAAAAGCAAAATGGTACTCTTTAAAAATAGCCATTGGTTACTATTTGTTTGGTTAAGATTTCATCAACATTTCCAACATTTTGAATCAGTGCATTAGTTTGTAGGTAAAAAGAAAGATTCATGGAAGAGTTTTTATAGGTATATCTGATGTAATTCAACAAATCAACAAATATCCTCTTATCCAATTTGTAAGCATGTAAGTATATTAACGACAAAAAATATTTATAATCTACCACCCACTGAAGAACGATCCAACCACAGTAAACATTGATAAATGAAAAAAAAATTACAGTGATTAAAGTTATGCAGAAAGAATAAAACCAATATATACAATGTTATATTTACAGCCACAATGGAAATAATTTTAAACATTTACAAAAATCTAAGCCTACCTATGACTTTACTAATAAGATTTCTAGTAAAATAGTTCTACCACCACACTGTGTTACTTCCACCAATTCTTGTTTTATTAAATAAAACAAGATTCTTCTAAAAGTGCATCCAAATAATGCTACAACTAGAATGTGTGTGTGTGTGTGTATGTGTGGGAGGGAGAGAATTCCATAAATTGATATAAAGTGGTATTCTGCCTATTCCCATTTTGTTGTCTTCTTAACCTTTGCCATGCAATCTTTGTTTGAAATGATTCACTTTCTGTCGGTGAGCATTTTTGTGCTAACTGTTTATACCCTTACCAGCCATTCAGGATTCACTGCACCGTACCTTGAATTGCTAGTACAAGGCCTTCTAGAGGTTTCCATATCCTCACTAGTCTAACTGGGAAGTGTTCAAATGCTAGAATATGTTGTGTTGGAGCCATCATTAATAAGGAAAAAATGTAACTAGAGAGAACAATAGACGAGAAACAGTTCGGCTTTAAGGGACGGATTTGTTGCGAAATTTCATAGAAAATTAGGATTGAAGTCCATTAGATCCAATAAGTATCTGCTTAGGGATGACACAAAGTCTAACATAAGTCAGACCAACGCATTCCCCATCTTTAGGTCTGTTCTGACAAAGTCAAAACTCAGAAATAGGCTTTCTTCCAGTTCTACTGCATAGCATCAAGAGGTAGTGCTGGAATTTAATTTCAGTACTGTGAGATTGAAGCAAGTTTTCTGCCCTTGGTCTGTAAGACCTTCTTTGCTATCCTCTCCCATTTGTACTTATTTCTCTATTGACTTGCCTGTTCCAAGTGCATTGTGTGTGTGTGTGGGGGGGGAAGGGTTTCTACAGTGATTGTGATTAAATTCTGAGACTGCCATTTATTGATAACAACTGGTAGAAGTTATTGTTATATAAAATTCATAATACACACAGATGATATATGATAATAATGTGACTGCTTGGAATGTAAAGTTATTTATTTATTCTGGTTACTTAGCCAGAATTCTTGGCCAGGCTATAAGCCATATAGCACTGATATAGGCCTGTGGAAAGCATTTGAAAGTATACTGGTATGCAAAATGTCTTTCCTCAAAGCTTTCAAGCAGCTGTATCTGGTAGAAGTAGCTCCTCTGAATGCTATTTCTAGTTGTCTGCACATTCATGCAGAACAAGGACATCTTTGAATGCTTTGCATATAATATTTGCAAATCACTTAATATTTTAAAAGTCTCCAATAGGCCTTTAAAAAGAAGTAATGATGTTTTTTTGCAACTGGAGGCAAATTCAATTTTCTACCACTATCTTGCTTAGAAAATGGCAAATAGCGTTTAAATACCAGTATCTTTTCTGTTTTCCTAGATATAACTGGAAAGCATTTTTTTTTGCTTTTAAATTACACTACTTTATGGATGAACAAACAGACCCATTATTGCAAAATTATACAGAAATCAACAACTGAGTGGATTTCTTACCTGGCTATCATAGGATGAGTATAGATAATAGTTCATATCTTTTAATGCACATATGCAATTGAGGAAGCAGCCCATCTCTTTGTGGTTCTCCAGGTCTGGAATGCAATTCCCAAGGAATGCATTTGGATCTTACTCTCCCACTACTCAAGAAAATCACTCCATCATGAAATGGGCAGTGTGACAAACAAACAAATACATAAAAATTTCAAAACCCTTAACTCTTCAATTACATTTTTAATGGCTAGTGGAAATGATTTTAATGATAGTCTAGTGGACCAGGACTCAGATACTGCCTCTGACTTTGAAGAAGATGCTCCAGCAGAACCTGTGGAATTTCAGCCACAGGAGACAGTCAAGAATCACAGGCTGATCAAAAATAGGCACCATCTGGATGACTGGAGCAGTCACATGAGGATAACACCAGGTGTCCTTGTCCTCCATCCCTGTAACCAGTATTTAGAGAGGATAGCAGAGCAGAGATTATATGAGGCTTCTTACCCAGCAAGGGAGTAAATCTCTTGATTAATGATTGTTGACTGCAGCCTGATTTAAAGGGCAGCCCTGACCCATATTCCTTTGCTGGAAACAATCTCCAGGTCTTGCACGACAATTTGTGCGGACTTTGTCTGCGAAATTCTGCTTTCTGGACTGGCTGACAACTGTGATCTAGCTCTTGGAGCCTTGGACTGATTTTGGATTATTCTTCAGTATACTCATATTAAAAAGCTTTAGGCAAGGGTCTGTCAGCATTTGGATGCTTTAACTATAGTTACCTCTTTGACCGTAGGTAAATTATAGTGACCATGTATAAGTATTTGAAACCAGAAGAGACACTGATTTAAATATTATCCCTTGAGATCCTGTTTTGTATAGAGCAGTATGGGCTATACTCTTGGGCTAAATTAAATTTTAATTAAATTTTTGCTTACTGGCCTTTTGAGGGAATGCTGCATGTTGCCTACATACAACTAAGTCTACCTAGATTGTTCTTTTTTTTTTCATTTGCCAACAAATGTCATGTGAAATCCTTGATAGATCAAAGCCATGATAGTGGTGGAGAGCGATCTTTATGGTGTTGACCATGTCATTTGGAAGTTAAAGAGGAGGAAAGTAGAAGCTGCATATGGTAAATCTACTTAATTTTCTCTTTTTCTGGCACCCTGACTCCAATTTCTTTTACTTATACCTTTTTTACTCTTTTCCTGCCCATAATGCCGCTTATCCAGATAGAGAATAAAGTGATCAGTGTGTATGGATCTGAATAAAATCAATGAATTTGAACAAATATATGTTGAAAGAGCAATTTAGTGATAGCTTAGCTGCTATCTAATGCATCTTGCACAAAGTTGTTTTTCAGGTTTTTTCATGAGTTTCCTGAATATTGGACATGTGAGTTACTTCTTGGAGTGCATGCACATAAATAATAGTTTAGTTGATTCTGACATATGAACGCCTGGATGATGAAATGTAGAGTAACAGCTAAAGAACTGCTGATATTAACTAGTTTAGTAATGAAATGTCTACAAGAAAACAGCCAAACTCAGAGAGCACCAAGGACCCCACAGTTCAGACCTGAGCTACAAATATTCTCTTCTATCAATTAAAACTGAAGTTTTGTTACTCCATTTCCATGTTCTTGAGTTCACTGCTATTTACAGTTTTTCAGTCACAAATTATACAAGGTAAAGGTGGATATGAGAATGACTTGCACTGTGCCATGTTGCTCCTGCTAGCATCAAAACTGTCAGCATTTTTAAATTGTGATTGGCAGCTGTATGGTGGGACTAAATGGAATCTTTCTTCTCCTTCAAAGTAACACTTAAAAATCTTTTCAGAACTGCAAAACTAGTAGTAGCAGACTTTTTCTTTAAACGTTGGAATTACTCCAATCTTTTTTTAAAGCATTATATTAATATTTCCTTTGGTCAATGAAACCTATAAAACGAAAGTAGCTCCCTTGACACAAAATTTATTCAGGGCATGGCAGCTAGAATATTATGATTGTTCCTTCTAGTGAGGAATTGGCTTTAATTTGGGACTATGGATTTTAGTATTCCTCTGCCTCTGTGTGGGTACTTGTGTATTCCTATGGTGTATATCACACATAGACAAACACATACTGCCTATGAATTGGCTGGATTCTTATTGTTCATATTATGTCAGTTGGTGTTTTTCTGAATTATGAACTTTGGAAGTTTATGATACTCAGAGTTGTCTGATTAAAGCAGTTTACAAATCTTGTGAAATAAAAAGGGAAATATAGAGATTATGAATAGTGATTGTTTTGAGATTTTTGGATAAGTATTAGAACGAATTCATGCATTAGACCACAATCATATGTATATTTATACTGACTCTTGGGCTATAATCCTATGCTTATTTACCCAGCATATTTATCTCGGAGTAAATTCCATTAATTGTATGTTCCTTATTTCTAAGTAGACATTGCTGAAATTGCAATTTAATATGTGTTATTACCAATTTTGGGAACATTAATATAATATACAATAATGAAGTAGTACAGAACATAATTTTTTTATGCTGACACCTTATGTCTTTCCATATGCTGCTGAACTGTAACTCTCACTATCCCCCATCACTGGGTATAGTACTAGCAATTACTGGATATTTTAGTTCAGCAAATTCTCCACACCAATCTAAAGATATATGCCAGGATTGTACACATGCAATTATAATCATTATGATGTTCACTGAAAAGTGTGAACTCCCATGCCCTTAAAGATGAAAATGTAGTAAGTGGCAGTTCCTTTAATTGTATTTTCAGAATATTTCTCTAGTGAGACATGATTGAAGAAAGCTTGAGAAACATTGCACCATAGACTTGACAAAGTTCACTTCAAAAGATCAGTTTTCCATATTTTTTACTCACCTCCAATTAACAAACAATATAGATTTTTTTTCTTCCTACCATTTTCCTGCAGGTGCAGGTCCACTTTTTTTTAATCAACCAAATGTTGATTCATTGGAAATGATGTAACAGCTTGTCACTTGAGCCTGATGTCATGGGCTCAGAGAAAGGGACTGGTCCAAAGTCACCCAACTGGCTCTCACATTTAAGGTGGGACTAGAACTCACAGTCTCTTGGTTGCTAGTCTGGTGCCTTATCCACTAGACCAAACTGGCTCTCGAGTATATATATGTAAGGTAAAGATAAAGGTTTCCCTGTCCAGTTGTGTCTGACTCTAGGGAGTGGTGCTTATCTCCGTTTCTTGTCTGAGGGAGCCAGTGTTGTCCGAAGACATTTTCTGTGTGGCCATGTGGCTATCATGGCTCTATGCCAAATGTATCACTAACGATACAAAAGCTACGAATGGCACCAAGAGGCATGGAAAGATACATGCTTGGCATTACAAGACAAGATGGAAAGACCTGCACGTGAATTAGAAAACAAATGAAGGTATACTATATCATCAAGAGAATAAAAGAACTGAAATGGAAATGGGCTTGGAACTGTTGTAACAAAGCAGTCATAGAATGGGTCCCACTTGATAAAAAGCATCTACAAAAGAGACCTAAAACAAGATGGATCAACGACATCAGTAAGTATTGCACCATTCAACTTGAGCTTGATTTTTGATGGCTTTATAGTTATATCATGCAGTTTCTTTTATAGCAGTATAGAACAATAGTCACTTCTGGAATTTTTTTTTTCTTTTATTTTTTTCACTGCAGCCCAGAGACCCGTGTTCCCTTGTAATTTTTCATTCAAACCAACAGGCCCAACCGTACCTAGCTTCTTAGCCCAGAGAAGAACGGGCAGATCTACCAAACCCTGTGTATAAGATCTTTTCAATTGATGCAGAAATCCATTTGTTGAATTTGCCAATTAAATTCTGACTTCCATTTATTTTTCCATCTATTGGCATTAAAATAAAATAGATGAAATTGTTCTATTACTAGGAGAATTAGGTTGTATCCCTGTGTGAAAGACTGATCTGATTCAGATCAGGCTGGGAAACAGAATCTGTTGCAAAAAGGAAAAAAAATGATTCCTTTCCTTTCATCTTTATCTAAAAGCTATTCCAGCTTTTCTCATCTCTGCTTGACAGATCCTTTCTTTTTGCACAGTAAAGGAATCTGGTCTTTACATCTAATCACCCTACTAACATACTGGATATAGCCAGGGCTTCATTATTTGCTGCTTGCAGAGCTGCTGCTGTAAGAGTTATGACACATTTGGAAGGAAGCAACTTTTTTTTTAAAAAAAAAAAATCCCACTATTGATTTAACTTACTAGTATTTAGCATTCAACTTTCATATACATTTAAAATGCTGTAGGGTGAAAATCTAATTGAGTAAAAAAAGAAGGGACTCAGAAATATTCCATACAGCATTATCTGCAACTTGTAAAAAAACAAATGCTAGACTGATTGCCAGAAGAGTAATAGAGCAGGTGCCTCTAACGTGAAACCATAGATAAATCTTAGATAGAAGTGGAAGGCCTTCTCTCTGGAGCTGTGACTGGCTCAAAGACTGACTCTCTGGGGCTTTATTTGCTTCCTATTTTTATCTCAGATAACTGAACTCAGCAAGTTTTTATTTTATTTTTTCAAAAACCTGCACAATCTGTTTGAGCAGAGGTGAAAAGAGGACACAAGCGATGTGTTCCTACAAAAAAAAAAAAAATGATGTTCCTCATAAACTGCCCATAAACTCTCCCTCTCTGTGTCCAGTAATATCTTTGCAAGCAAAAATATGCAAGACTGGCTGTCAAGAAGGAAGACGTATCGTATATTACAAGTGAATGAGACTTTGGTGGAAGGGTAGCTTCACACTGGGTGGAACCGTGGGTTATATATTGAAACAGAGGAGCAGTAATGAGAACATTTGCATGGCTAGGAAAGAAAGTTACGTTGGCATCCCAGTCATTAAACACAGACCCAATTCAAAATAGGATTGTAATAGTAATAGTAGTAAAGTTGGAAGGGACCTTGGAGGTCATCTAGTCCAACCCCCTGCTCAGGCAGGAAACCCTACACCATTTTGGACAGTCTCTTCTTAAAAACTTCTAGTGTTGGAGCATTTACTGCTTCTGGAGGCAGGCTGTTCCACTGATTAATTGTTCTCACTGTCAGGAAGTTTCTCCTTAGGTTGCTTCTCTCCTTGATTAGTTTCCACCTGTTGCTTCTTGTCCTGCCTTCAGGTGCTTTGGAAAATAGCTTAATTCCCTCTTCTTTATGGCAGCCCCTGAGATATTGGAATACTGCTATCATGTCCCCCCTTGTCCTTCTCTTCGTTAAACTAGACCTACCCAATTCTAGCAACCGTTCCTTACATGTTTTAGCCTCCAGTCCCCTAATCATCTTTGTTGCTCTTCTCTGTACTCTTTCTAGAGTCTCAACATCTTTTTTACATCGTGGTGACCAAAACTGGATGCAGTATTCCAAGTGTGGCCTTACCAAGGCATTGAAGAGTGGTATTAATACTTCACATGATCTGTTAATGCAGCCTAGCACTGTGTTGGCCTTTTTGGCAGCTGCAGCACACAGCTGGCTCATGTTTAGGTGGTTGTCTACTAGGACTCCGAGGTCCCTCTCACAGTTACTACTATTGAGCCACCTATGCTGTACTTGTGCATTTGGTTTTTCTTGCCTAAATGTAGAACCTTGCTTTTTTCACCATTGAATTTCATTTTGTTAGTTAGTGCCCAGTGTTCAAGTCTGTCCAGGTCCTTCTGTATCTTAAGCCTGTCTTCTGGAGTGTTGGCTATTCCTGCCAGCTTGGTGTCGTCTGCAAATTTGATGAGTTCCCCATCTATCCCTTCATCCAAATCGTTGATGAAGATGTTGAAGAGTACTGGGCCCAGAACAGAGCCCTGGGGCACCCCACTACACACTTCCCTCCATGTGCTGTGTTGTTAAGGAGCTGGAAGGTGGGGAGAAGTTACATTTACTGCGTCTGGTTCCTTGGTGCAGTTGCTTGGCCTCAGAATTGACAAAGAGCAGAAATACCAAAGCAAGCTATCCTGATCCTGACAGCAAGGGTCCCGCCTGTTCTTGTGATTGGTTTCCATTTCTGCTGGTATGCTGCTCAGTAGAAGGCGAGTGAACTTTTGACGGGGCAAATAAAAATGATCCATCCATGTGCACATGGGGAGGGAGATGCAGAAGGGCTGCATCCCAGTCACTTGCCATTTTGTCGAGTTCATTGGATGAGAGAAGGAAGGGTCTCTAATCGCTGCCTGGGGGCTTGAGAGAGAGACTCATCAAAACTGAGCTGCTACCACTGCAGTGTCTAGACTCTCAAAAGCGGCCTCCACCTATCACCTGTATTTTTCTAGCTCAGGCCACTAATTAAATGAGTGGCTGGGCAGCCTCCTTAATAGGAAAGGTGAGGAAGGTCTGCCTTTCCTGCTCCTTCTGCGGCAGAAGACAGGCAGATTCTGTGCAGCAGAAATGCAGCCCTGCCCTTCCCAACCTTCATCTCCGCCCAGCAAATGTTCCTGCTGACAAGCAAAGTGATCAAACATCTCCCATTCTGTGCCAAGCAGTAGGCACAGCTGCATGCATGTGGAATACTGCCTCCTTTGCAGAGAAAGGGAGGGAGAGCTGCAGGGATCAAATGTCATTTCTTTGATTCTGGCTGGGCAGAAATTCCGCATCTTGCTTATATCTCTTTTTCTCTCTCATTTTCAATCTATTAAGTGCCTTAGTATCTGCCATAACAAGAGAGCCTGCTGAGCTGCAGCAAAGGAGCAAACAACACAAGGCAGGTTTCATCATCATGGCAGTATAATGGGGCCTCCAGAGGCTTCGACCTGAGCACACTGGGGTGCTTTATGTTCCTGTGAAGGAGCAGTTTGCCCCCTTGTTGGCATAAACAGACTTTGGAAAACATGTCTGCCTTTGGCGTTCAGTTTAGTTGGCAATCTGCATCAGGCTCCCCAACTCCCAGTGTTAGCTATGGAAACTGCTGCACCGTCTTTTGTTTTTAGAGGATTTGAATCCATTTGCCGTTTATAAAGCCTGCATCCATAATACATCACTTCCAGACAAGTTAATTTTTATTTGCAGTCATTTAGAGTCATATTTTGCTACACTATGTTCTCTTTCCATCTGTGCACATGTGTATCACATGTAACAGCTTCAAGATAGGAGGGGGTCTCTCCCTCTCTAGTAGATACAGTGCACTTCAGACAACACAGTAACACAGTAGCTGACTCCTGCTTATGTGGCAAAGAGCCAGTGCAAATTCATTCCTGCAATGGCTTAGGAAAAAAAGCAGTAAATCCTGCAAAAAACAGCAGCAGTAGTAGTGTAGCACTGGGAAAGCAGGATAACCTGCAGAGAATCAGCTCTGCCCTCTGGATGATATTCACCTTCAGGGTAGAAATATGTCCTGTTCCAAAAATGATTTAATGTTAAGGATTTTAGAGAGGGAAATGGCACTACTGTGCCAAGATGAGGACTGAGCTTTTTTATCCTCTTTGCATTTGTTTCCAGAAAGCAAACACTGTCCTTTAAATTTGTGTACTATGAAATTATTACTGTTTGCAACCAGTTTTCTAGAGTATGAAAGGAGGATATAATAAAATTCCCATCAGCAAAATAATTGTGAAAGCCTTTTAATTTGCAGCAGACTGGAGATGGGCCACCTCTTTTAATTTCTCGCAGTAGGCAAGAAACACCTTATTTGCACACAGAAGGTCCCATATTAAATTACAGGGCATCACTGATGGAAGCATTCTAGGTAATAGTGATAGGGAAGTTCTCTGTTCAATAGCCATTAGTGCTATTGAAAGGAAATAAATCTATGGCCAAGGCTGGGCTGTAACAGTCTGAATTTCTGTCTTTGCAACCATTTAGTGATGGTTTGGATTTTTACAATCCAATTATGGTAATGCTAGTTCAACATTCCCGGAGACATCAGAAAAGGCCAAATTTATGGCTGGTTTACAATTGGCCAATCTATTATAACCTCAATGATGCTATTCATTTCCAAGTGGGCAGTGGTGGGATTCAAATATGTGAACAACTGGTTCTCTGTGTGGATGCCACTGCTGGAAGTCCATTCTGGGCCTGGGCAACAAAAATTTAACTACCAGTTCTGCCAAAGTGGTGCGAACTGGCTGAATCCCACCACTGCAAGCAGGGAAAAATTAGTACAGGACTTAGCTCTCCCCACACTAGGGTTAATATTAGTGGCTGAAGATCACATGAACCTCTCTGGGAGCCCTTTACATTTCAGAATTTTCCTTCCCTTTAGCCTTTCAAAGAGAGTATAATAATATGTACTGTGTGTGCAGTGCTTTTTTTGTAAAAAAAAAAAAAAAAAAAAGATGCCGGAACTCACGCACGTTATACAACCCACCTTGCCTACCTTACAAGATTCCATCCAAAAAAGGTGCCGGAACTCCATTCTGGGCATTCTATGACAAAAATGCCTTGCGTGTGTATACTCACACACTGATCTCTCTAGCAATTTGTGGACTACCTTTAAAATAGAGCATTGCCTTCCTTCCTTCCTTCCTTCCTTCCTTCCTTCCTTCCTTCCTTCCTTCCTTCCTTCCTTTCTTTTTTTCTTTCTTTCTCACAGCAAAGCTAAGAAAGCTGCTATGATGGAAAGATTATCTTTGCAACTAATACATTCTAATTGTTTTGCTCTAATTTACTTTTTTACTCTCTATATTATAATATATAGCTTTTTCTTTATACTTTCTTACCAGAGCCCTAGGTATATTTCTAGATTTCTGACATACATGTAAAGACCTGGGTCTAATTCCCTATTCTTAATCCTAAATTAATATTGTATAAAATTAAAGAAAATAATGCTTTTCAGCGCAGAAGCAAACAACTATTTTGTAATTCAAAAAATGAATTTGGATTAGACAGCTGATAAAGACTAGGCTCTCCTAGTCTAGTGCTATCTATGTGTTGGAATTGCACTCATTTCATTTGCATCTGGAAGGCATCAGGTTAGGTTAGGAAGCTTGGATTCAGAGGTTCTAAAACTTATATAGATTGAGTGTTTGAGGTCAGAAGGTGCTAGGTTTAGAAGCAGGAGCATATTCCATTATCCTCCAGTCTCAAATATGAACGTCTAATTCAGGTTCCAATAATGTTATCATTAGGAACCAAATGAGAGATCTTTAGCATGGTATGTTGGCCACCAGTATTAGCCTCTGGCTGTTTTAAATTTAGACACTAAAGTGCATTAAAAAATAAAGATATGAGTCCTGGAAGGTCCACTGGAACAGTCAGGAAATATTTTAAAATTCAGTACCTCCGGCAGTAAATCCAGAAATATACTGACCTGTTTTTCTACAGATTGGACCAGTTACATACATGTATGACACCAATGCTTAAATGAGAGGCTGGTGTCCAAAAGAAAGCTTTAGATTTTGGGAGAAGCCATAACTGGCGATAGACTGAAACTGATACAAAATCAAATATGTAATCCATAAATCGGCAAGGTTCACACATAATTTACTGAATTCTTTCATTGAATAACATCCATTTTGTGTTTGGTTTAGCATTTTATATAAACCTAGGAAATTGTGACTTACTCTACAAACCACAGTTAAGAAACAGTGGTTTATATGATTTGTCAAGTAGTCTAACATTCATTGATCTGACTGTCATTTCTCATGCTGTCAGTAAACGTAGTTCTTTTTATTTTTCTAAGTGTTATATTGATGCAGCAACAAAAATCTAGCACAGCAATTCATCATATCCTCCTGCCTGGGGACCGATTTGTAGGGAGAGAGAAAATCTGTTGAAAATGCCAAGATCTCTTTTTAGCATTGTCAGAACAGTATCTGTTACAAGTAATTCTACAAGTATTTTGTTGTTTTTCATTTTGAAGTAGCCTTTTACCAGTGCATTACTACTTTGTTTTTTTTGTTCTGTAGTTGATTTCAGGTATGAAGCTGACCTCCTGGAGCTCTCTCTGAAATTAAGTAGCTTAAATCAGCCTTCCTTTAACTTGGTGCTACTGTAACAAGAGTTATTTTCAGCCATAATAATTCTGAGATATTAGGTTATCATTAGCAGCTGAAAACTGGGAAGAATAGCTTAGAATATCTAATTTTCTGTAGTTTTGAGGAACCAGTTACAGAAAAAACAGTTTAAAAATACCATAAGAAAATCCTGGAACTGAGGGCTATACATTTATTTTTCATTTATAACATTTAAAAAAACAGAAGGGAGAAGAGGTGGAGCATCCCTGCCTATAGCTAGAGTGGAATTTTTTTGTAGAGAAGGTCAAATGCTAGCTGTATTTTATTCCAGTTAGTGTTGAATCCATCATGAATTATTATAGAGCCACTATACAGCAAGTCCTTGTGTTAAGAACTCCTCAGTTTAAAGACAACCCATAGTGAAGAACAGAGCCTACTGTAGCAAGTTTCCTAAAGAAACCATTATGCACAATCGAGGGAAGGAAGCCTTGTGTGACCAGCAGCTGCCTTGGAATAGGTGAGGCCAGGCATGCTTGATCAGCAGCGGGAGAAGAAGATAGCAAAGGTCAGCTGGGGCGCAGGAACCATGGACTACAGGAGGCCAAAAAGAAATAGATGAAGGAAGATAGGCGGGTGAGGGGAATTGAAATACCCATGCGATTGTAAGTGCAGGCAAGCAGACAAGCGCCCAAATTTTTATCACGTGACCACAGGATCACTGCAATAATTGTAACTTCAGAGATTGATTGTAAGACATTTCATTCAGCAGCACCATAACTTCAAATGATCGCTGAACAATTGGTCATAAGTTGAGGGTTACCCCTATGTTGAAATTGTTTCATAATTATTCTTCGCTAGAAGAGGTTTTCAATAGGCCACGATGTACTGATTTTTCAGTAGCTATTTATATATTGTATATATATGCTAAGTTAGTCTTGGCTCCTGACAATAGTCTAGACAAGACCTTGCAGTTTTCTTGGCCACATTTTCAGAAGTGGTTTGTCCTTGCCTCCTTCCTAGGGCTGAGAGAGAGTGAACAACCCAAAGTCACAAAGCTGGCTTTGTGCCCAAAGCAGAACTAGAACGTACAATCTCCCAGTTTCCAACCTAGTGCTTTTAACTACTAGACCAAACTGGTTCAGTAACTATGCATGGATTTAATTGCTTTGAAGTTTTCAAATAGCTACTTGAGAGATAATCACATTAGAATCACACTGATTTTAAAAATGTCATGGTTTTGTCTATTGTGATCTCTTCTCATGCTGTATACTGTGTATCATCCCCCCTCTTCTCCCAAACTGCTAGAGAGGGCAGAAAATAACCTGCTGAAGGACACTGAAAACCTTCACATCCTTCCTTTACCATCTTAAATCTTGAGCCAGTGCCTACGAACTGAAGTCTATTGGGAGAAAAACATGTTCACATTCCTCGTAAGGAAACCTGAAACTTTAATGAAGAAAAGTAACTAAAACTAACAGGACTAATGAAGCAAAAGGGCTGGGGTATCATACTCTCAGTTAGCTTTAGGCTATTTCCAGTCTTCTCAGTCTCAGGTGAGTCAGTTACCTCCCTCCACCTATTTGGTGTTTCCATGGCACACCAACACCCCCTTGCCAATTAAGAGAGGATAAGGGTATTGATAAATAGGCAGAGAATTCTGCTGTCATTAAATCCTGAACTATAATTTAAACTCTGAGTTTAAAAGGTTGTTTGCAAACTCTTTAAGGGAAAATGTGTGTGGGAAGAGAAATACACCAGGCAGAGAAACAGAGAGAAATTTTTTAAAGTGGTTAAAGGGTAGTCATAATATATATATAAGCTCAGTTTTAAATAAACCTTTCAGGCACTCAAGCAAAAATTGGGCGGATTTTTAGACAGCTACCGGGAAGGAATATAAATATTCCGTTTGCATACAAATCCTCCATTTTTATTGAGGGAAGACAACTTCAAAATGTAGACTGATAAGCTGTGCAGTACTTGAGATTTCAAGAGCAAAAAGATGCTTTAAGGGAGGGAATGCATTAAAAGTTGTCTGCAATTTTTAAAAACAAATGCATCTTTTCCTGGGATTAATCCTAGGAAAAAATGTGGTCGTTTTTATGAGTTATGCATAAGTGGTACCCTCTTGCATAGTCTGAAGCATTATTTTTGCTTTCAAATCCATCCCTATAAATTCTATTTTTAAAGGTAAATAGTAGTCAAGGAAAAGTGATTATAATAAGGATATATAGGTAGTCCTCAACTTACGGCTGTAGTGAAGCCTGCCCCTTATGTTTGTAAGTCTTGATGTCTTAAAATGAGTCATCCACATGACTAACCCAACTTTGTGATCTTTTTTTTTTTGCAGTGGTCCTTAAAGCGAATGCCACAGTTGTTAAGTGAATCCATTGTTCGCTATGGGGCATTTTTGCCCAAAACCCAGAAGTAAATGCTAGTTTGGGGCATATGTCTTAAATCAGTCATGTGACTGAGGGACACGGCAAATGGCCATAATGTTATCTCTTAGCCAGTGGGCAGCATATAAATTTAATAAATAAATAATAAATGCAGTCAGTTTCTGAGCATCCAAAATGTGATCACATGATTGGAGGAAACTGGCTGTTGCAACTTCAGAACTAGGGCATAAGTACCTTTTGGGCTATTTGTTGTAACTTCGACCGATTGCTAAGCAACCGGTCATAAGTCAAGAACTACCTGTATGTGTGGAATATATACAAAATGGACCTCTGCGGCTATTTTTTTCTTCAAAATTAAAGTGTCCAGTTTATGTAAATAATGCTGTTTGTAATTTTTTTCTTTCTATTTCCAAATACTGTTGATCTCATGCTTGGCTTGCCAAAAGCATCTGGACAGAATGCAGGACAAGATGGTTTCTTATTTTGATTCTGCATGGTTTCTCTTACGTTCTTAGCTGTTTCTCAAAATATTATCGGCACATGACTGCTCATTGACTTTGACACTGATTTCTCAACTTACAAAATTAGTTATCAGACCATAAAAATACTCTTCCCCCCCCCTTGTTTTAGTACAGGTTAGATTTGCTATTAGATGTGCATTTGAATGGTCACTAAACAATTGGTTGTAAGTCAAGGACTACCTGTACATCTAGCCCCTCAGCAGGAAACTATAGCTTTGAAATAATGAGACAGCAATTCTGAACATTCTTTAAATGCAACATTGCTTCTGTTCCCTCTGTAAACCCAATGATGCTGAAAATAAGACATTTGGCTATAAACAATACAGCTGAAAAACAGCAAAAACTCAACAGAGATTTCTATCAAGAGTGTTCAGCTTTTAAAGAGATAGATTTATATTCTGCACTTTTGGTGGTAATTCACAAATCTTTTCTACTTTGCCCTGCTAATTGTGAAAGTAATCTTAAGACACTGAGAAATCAACTGGAAGAATCAGGATGTCTAAAAAAAGACAGAATCATGGCCCATTGTCCTTTCTTGTGAGTAGGCTAACAGACCTGACCTCCAAAAATCTAGATAGTCACTAATGGCAGCTGATTATCTGGTGCTTTCCTAAGGTGCACAAGTAGCATGTGATGGAAAGAATCCCAAAACTCCTTAAGCCCACTAAGAAACAGTGGGATTGCTAGAGATTCATATGGGGAACAAATAACACGAGCATAGGGATTATCCAGATTTTTTCTATCCAGATAAAAATAGCCATAGCAAAATGCAGTGATACCAACCAACACCCTAAAATCTCATTGAAGTGTTCCAATTTTTAAATATTTTTTTTAAATGGTCTATCTGTGCTCCTGTGTTTCAAAAAAATCCTAATTCGTTACAAAGATATTTGCAAAAAAACCCCTATACATGTGAAAAAGGAAGTGATTACCAGGCTATTGTTGTTTGGGGATAATCATGTGTTTAAACTTACAGATTCATAGGGTTGGAAGGAACATAAGAAGCTTTCTAGTCCAACCGCTGTCCAGGGCAAAAAGACCTCAGATTATTCTGGATAAATGGTTGTCTATCCTTTACTTGAAAATCACCATTGATAGAGCACCACAGCAAGCAACCGCTTCATAGCTCTCACAGTCAGAAAATTTGTCCTTATTTTGTGTTTTTAGGGTGTTTTTTTTCTTTTAAATAATTTTAAATAGTTACTTAAGTGATGCTAGTTGTCTTAACTGGTGTGTGTGCATTAGAAAGATAAGCTATAACATTTAGTAAATAAATAATACAGACAATCCTTGGTTAACAATAGTAATTGGGACTGAAATTTTTGTTGCTAAGTGATGTGGTCATAAAATGTAATCTCACCTGGCCGCCATTTGCCTCTTTCTGATAGATTCCCCATTGACTTTGCTTGTCAGATACTGACAGAAAAGTTCACAAATGGTAGTCATGTGATTGTGGGACACTGCAGTGTTGTAACTGTGAGACTGTCACTGAGTGTCCAGATTGCAATTGTGACAGTGGGGAATAGCTGCAGTTATGAGGACTGGTCACCATCATTGGTTTGAGTGGCTATTAAGTGAGGACTGTTTGTATTTATTATAACATGGACAGGTTCAGATATATACATGCATATGTAAACACATACACACATGCACAGAAAGACAGACATTTGTGCTGTGGTATGAAGTGATATATTTGAAATATATCTAGGGAATTGTTCTAAGACTCATATCTCTTCAGGTATTTCCTCCTCTTGTAAAAAAAAATCTTTTGGAATATTGAATGATGTAATTATGACAGCCACTATCCACTAAAATGAACATCATGTCAAGCTTTATTTCAGAAATATTTATTGCACCTCTGGGGATTACCTTCTGTTTTGTGTGTAAGTGGTTTCAATAACAGTGACAAAACAAGAGGCCATACTGTTTTGTCCAACTTTTTGAAAAGCCCTCATTTAGACTCTAGCCTCAGCAGTAACTCTTGCTTCACATGTAGTATAGAAAGGAATAATATGAGAACTTTGAGGAAGTTGGGCCAATTGATGTTAAGTCTTGAAAACTGTAAGAAGAAAATCTCAGTCTAATTTATAGTGAGTTAATTACGGCGGAATTTCTCTGAATACTTTGAAATGCTGTGACTCAGATCTCTCCCCACCTGAACTGAGTTACAGATCTAAGAGAATCTGTGAACTGATTTCTTTGCTGCTATCTCTTCTATTCCTTTTCCATGTTTCCCATCATATCTCACTTTAAAAATATTTTCCTTTTTGAACTTGTGCTTCTTCTCCCAAGAGTTCTATTCACTTCTCTATTCTTCTTGGCTTTCACCTTTCTACTCTCTGTAGATCACTCTGCCTTTTATATTTTCCCCTTAACCGATTCGTCCCTCACTGTCCAGTGCTTTTCTTCCCAACTTTACCCTATGTTTTTATCTTCTTCTTTCCCAGATGTGCCTTTTTTCCCTATCCCTCCAGTTTCTTCCTTTTCCCCAACCTCATTGGAGGTGAAACTATGATAATGTAGGACAGTGGTTCTCAACCTTTTTAATGCCGCGACCCCCAACCAGTCGTAAGTCGAGGACTACTCAATTGGTACAGCACCGTTTGCAGAATGGGACTTTTGGCGGGCTCAGCAGGGCAGAGACAGCCTGGACAATTCCTATTGGCTTTTGAAAGCCAATAGAATTAGACTCTATTCAAGAGAGTCTATTCTATTGGCTTTCAAAAGTCAATGGAATAAAAGGGAGTAGCACAGCTAAGGAAAAGGGGGAAAAATGGTGGACTGCATTGTTTGGCGACCCCTGTGAAATGGTCGTTCGACCCCAAATGGGGTCCCGACCCACAGGTTGAGAACCACTGATGTAGGACAATGCATTTGGGAGAGGTTAAATGACAACCTCTTAAGGAAAATGGTGGATGAAGCAAATTCCATATAGAATTCCCCCATCTACTTGAGTGAAGCTTAGTTCTGAAGCAGGCGGGAAATCCAGACCTTTTGGCTTCAGGGAGATGGCCCTGTGACTATCACATGAGATGCCAGCAAGGACAAAAGAGCTAGCTTGACAGGCAGTTTTTCTTAGAGATAGAGGCTGTGTCCAACTTTTAATACTGTATTAAAAAACACAAGTGACAGGAACATAAGACAAGTATTGTATACTAAGTATTTTCAAAGACACAGTGATTGTTTTGTAAAGCAAATATATAAGTATATTTATTAAATGCTTTTCTTTGCCTTTCTCCTCTTCTGAGTGACTGTTTTCAAAGGAAGATAATTTTTTTCAATAGTCCTTGAGATTCTTTTGAATCTGAGTCAATTTTCTCATAAAAGATGGAAACCACTGGCAATTATTAGTTCCTAAACAGGGACCTGAATAATTTTTTTTAAAAAAATCTGGTTTTTTATTTCTTCAATCCCTGCCTAGTATTAGCTGATGTAAATATGCTAATGATACAATCAATAGTACAATAATATATTTAAATAAAATTAATGTTATTTCTATCACACTTGTTTGTCATATTTGTTTTGGAATCAAAGAGGCTGAGGAAAGATATCTTTTTCCAATCCACCTAGCTGTCATGGTTCCGACAGATGAAACTCTTCAAAAGAACTTCAAGGCATTGTTTACCTTAAAGAATATTTATTTTGAGTAGCATTTATTTATTTATGAGACTTATATACCGCTTTAAGTGCAAGCACTCTGTAAGGAGTGTACACCAGTAAACAATGTATATATATATTTACATTGCCCCCAACAATCTGGGTCCTCATTTTACCTACCCCGGAAGGATGGAAGGCTGAGTCAACCTTGAGATTTGTACTGCTGACCTGCTGAACACAGTCAGCTAAAGTGGCCTGCAGTACTACACTCTAACTGCTGTGCCACCTCGGCATAACACATAATCGAAGCCAAAAACTGAATCCCCCTCCCCTGAGTACATAATATCAAAGCACAATTCCCTCCTCCAATTAACAGTCATAAATCACATTCCCCAATTAGCTTGAAGCACGGGCTTCCTCTCCAGTTCTCCAGCCTGCCAATTCCTTATCAGCTCTGGTTACAATAACCTTGTTTCTCACACTAGGTTTAGTGTTGTTATCTCTAGCTGGACTCTCGTTCACATCCCCCCTCCCAGCATCATCTAACTGTAAAAGCAAAAGGTAAAAGTTGGCTACATTTCCATCTGTTGTCAATGCAAAAACATCCGATGTTAGCAGCATTGACACTAGCACTTTTTGATACAATGCACTTCCTTTTATATATAATACGCTTCATTGTCTAGTTAATATATTATAGATTTCTTCAAAAACTGTCATTTTTGAAGAAATCTATAATATATTATAGATAATATACCACTCATTCTCTGTGGTAAATGCATACTTGACAAGATTGCTATAGGTTTTGCTATGCAAGAAATAACTCAATGGTGCAACTAAGTTGAAATGAAAGCCATACAGTAGGAGAAATTTATCAAGTATGAATAATTTTTATGTGAATTCAAAACACTGATACAAAATGGCAATCAGAATATACTATTACGAATGTTATAAAAAGACTGAACTTGAGGTCCCAAACATGTTTCGCTTCTCATGCAAGAAGCTTCTTCAGTTCTGACTTGGATAAGAAGCAAAACGTCTTCATGGAAAAACAAAGTCCAGTTGCCTTTTGAGAAAAATGCTTTTGAGACAACCATGACCTGGATGACTGAGAATCTCCACAGACACTGAACTTGCACTAGTAGAACAAAAGCCACAGGAAAATAAGTTTATCTGAAGAAATACTGAAGGGAAAAGCTATTTTTTCTAATATACTGGTTGCTAGGTATGATTCACTTAATGACTGCAGTGATTCACTTAATGAACATGATAAAAATAACTGCCCAGTTATATTGTGACTCACTTTATGACCATATAAATTTACAATTGGTACAATTGGTAATTTGGGAAGTTACAGTCCCAACTGTGGTCATAAGTTAAAAAATACTGATAATCCTCAATTCTTCTTCAGGAACATATCGCGTGCCATGCAAGCTGAGGGGCACATCATCTGTCACTGTATTGTCTTATATTTTATAGCCATGTGGTTTTCTTGGTAAAAATACAGGAATGGTTTACCATTGCTTTCTCCCACACAGTATGAATTGATGCCTTTGCCATTGTCACTAAAGTGACCATATAGCAACTGCCAATATCACAGATACCCAAAATAATTGCTTTAGTTGGGCAGCAGGGATGACCTTTGCTGCTTGTGTGACTTTGCTGGGGTTTTTACCTTTGCAATATATTTCCAATGTTCTTTACTCATCCCTGCCAGGAACATTTCCCAATCCCCCCATCCCCCCTGCCCATAGAGAGGCAACACAGAGGACTTGGTGGGGGAAGGATATCAGGAGAAGGATAATTCTGCATATAAACAAAACATATTTCAACTAACAGTTTTAAAGATAGCACTTATTTCTTAAGATAGTGTTTATTGCATTTTTAAGATATATACGTCAATAGAAGCTATTCAGGCAATCTTATGTCTAAAGCTGGGTAAAACAAACTGCTTATTTTAGTAATGTCAGTATTGATTGTATGCTAAATACCTATAGCAATGAAGCTATGATTAACAGATTATCTGTTTAGGGTAGATAAACAGAAATAATTGGGAGATACTAATCTCTTTAATACAAAACCTTTTAAAAGCACCACAGGATAATTTTAGAAAATAAGTGGGTGAAACAGCATCTATGTCAATTATTAGTACAACATAAATATATTATTAACTCCAAGTTATTGAATTACAAGAATTCAACTGATAAAATATTGCCCTAAGTTATGATGTAATTATAGGTCCCTGAATGAACAGAGACTGTTGAGTTATGAAAAATTGTTTTCTTCCCAAAGATTTATGGGAATGTTTTGACAGAATTGTAAAAGTGACATGCATATAGAGATTGTTAGCAAAACAGGAGCTTGATTCAGGAAAACAAGAAAACTGCTTAATATAAAAGGGATGGAAGGGAAAATGCTATCAGGCTTCTAAGATTGTTATTATAGCAATATCAATCAAGTAGAGTTGCAGTATTTCTCATGGGATATGTTTTCTAATCTGGACTAGTTCAAAGGACCAACAGGAATAAATATGGTGGTATGAATGCTGAAGCTAATCCTACCAAGAACAGCTATATTATACATCAACTATATCCTAAATTCTGAGAAAGGGCTGTTTGCAAAATGTATTGCTACAGATGATAGGATAGTAAGCCTAGATCAGTGTGTTTCTAATCATGCTGGCTGGAGAATCCTAGGAGCTGAAGTTCATAAATTCTAAAATTGCCAACTTTGAGAAGCACCGGCCTAGGTGGATACTGTGACAAGTTAAGGAATAGAGTTTCTATTTCATCTCACTTTAACACAGTGGTTCTCAACCTTTCTAATGCCGCGACCCCATAATACAGTTCCCCATGTTGTGGTGACCCCCAACCACTTATACATCACTGGGTGCCAGGGGCGTGGCCAAAGAAAAGGGGAAAAAATGGCAGACAGCCTTGTTTGGCGACCCCTGTGAAATGGTCATTCGACCCCAAATGGGGTCCAGACCCACAGGTTGAGAACCACTGCTTTAACATGATTTGAAGAAGGGAATCATTTGCTTCTGGTTGGGAATAATAAGGATGATGAACACAAATCATGGGGTATAAACATTGTGGCTTGAATTATAGTGGGAGAGTTCCTCTGTATGAAGTTGCATATTACATTACAGACCTACCATACAGTTTTCTTCTATGTGTGTTCATACTTTCTTCAAAAGAATTGAAGAATGTGAGTCTCCAATATGGATTGGCATCAGTATCCATACATCTTGTGAATTGAATCTTCTCCTCCCAGAGTTTTATGTGCCTGTCTCCCACTCCCAAATACCAGTTTACATGCCAGAATTAAGAAGAAAATGTGAAACATCATTGGTGACAGTAAATATTCTTTTTTTTTAAAAAATAGTAATTTTATTCAATATTACAACCACAGTGATAAAAAATAATACAAACTAAAAAATAGAAGGTCCAGAAAAAAAGAAAACAGAAAAAATAGAAAAGAAAGAGAAAATAAGAATAAGAAAAAGAAAAGATATAAAGAAACGACTTCCCCCTTGTTCACAAATATAAACAATTTTAGTAACTTAACATATTTTTTTTAAAATATAACAAATATCTCTTCATTCCATATTCCGTTACTTATCTATAAACAAATCCTTAACAATCTCATTTAATAGCAAAAGTCTATTAAGAGTTACCAGAAATAACATTTCTGTTTTAACCATGATCAAATAAAACAACTTCATATTATTTTCTTTTACTTTTAACCATCTTGATCTTTAGTTCCTCCAAATAATGTCCTAAAACTTTTTTTAAAAAAAAATTTCCTTGTCCTTTTTCACAAAATTCTTCAACACTTTAACAAACCTCTTTTACAAAGCCAATACAGGAAGATTATCCAGGTCACTCTCTTGGTTTGTTATTTGCATACTCCTTTTAATTATAAAGACACCAGCAGTTTCTTTTGTATATCCAGATTAGCATCTTTTTCCATATCATTTTGTATCTTGTTATTTTCAAATTTGTCTCAGTCTTGTCCAGTAAACATGTTCCTCTTCCATAACATGTTTTAAATATAGTCTAGCTATAGAGGCAGACACTATTAAAATTAACTTATGAGTTCATTGTTCAAAAGTACCTTTCCATATATTGAATGTTAATATAGTGTATTTTGCTCCTTTTTCTATTAGTAGATCAAATTTAAGTATTCTCCTTCAATTATAATCATTAGTTGCTTCTAGTTCCCTCTATTATCCAATTTTCAATGTCCTAGCCATTTTTTTTTAAGAATTGAAAACAAAAGTATTTCTCCATGAGAAGAATTCTTATACTTAATTCCAAAATCTTATTTCAAATTACCTGGACCTTTAGTCTGTTTGTAACTTTCTAAAATCAAAGTTTTAATCACCCTTTTGTGTTATTCCAATTTTTTTTAAAAAAAGTCCTTAAATATACAGTATATTTAAAAATTATTTTACTAAGAATTGAAAGAAACTCACTTAGTGTTATAAAACTTCTTAATCCAAAGGTTCTTAGTAGCTAAAAAGTGGCTAACAAGCAATATTTGAAAGTGGTTAGAAAAGGAAGTATGAGAATGCAATGTCTTGAAGGTACCAATCATGAGTTGAGCAAAATAGATATTACCTTTTCTCTCAGAGATCTAAACATCCTGGAGATGCTGCTTTGTGATCTCCTTATGAGGAGCTTTATGGGGTACTTGTGAGCAACCTCAAGTTGTCTTCTTGTCCAGAGAGGAATTATGAAGAACTGGTCTATTCAGGGCTTTTTTTTCTCATAGAACGCCTAGAATGGCACCTTTTTGGGATGGAACCTTGTAGGGTAGGCAAGGCGGGTTGTATGCTGTGTGTGAGTTCTGGCACCTTTTTTTTCATAGACTGAATGAAGGAATCCATAATTATAAAGAAAAAATGGCATATATAGCTATATCTAGTAACATGTAACTCTCAGGAGATTTTTGACCCTCTGTAATACTGTAATACTATTTAAATGAGTATATGGAAAATATTATTTAAATTTCAACCTTTAAAAGATACAAAATAATGAATCATGATGTCTTGTCAACTTGAGATACCAGTATTAACTTAAAAGGGAAAGAATAAAAAATGGCTTACTAGCAGGGCTTTTTTTTCTCATAGAACGCCCAGAACGGAATTCTGGCACCTTTTTTGGATGGAACCTTGTAGGGTAGGCAAGGCAAGTTGTATGATGTGTGTGAGTTCCAGCACCTTTTTTTTTTTTTTTACAAAAAAAGCACTGCTTACTAGTATAATATTTACTTAAACTTCAGGATGAAGATGTTCTAGTGGTTCTCAACCTGTGGGTCGGGATCCCATTTGGGGTCGAACGACCATTTCACGGGGGTCGCCAAACAACGCAGTCCGCCATTTTTTCCCCTTTTCCTTAGCTGTGCTACTCCCTTTTATCCTATCGGCTTTTGAAAGCCAATAGAATAGACTCTCTTGAATAGAGTCTAATTCTATTGGCTTTCAAAAGCCAACAGGAATTGTCCAGGCTGTCTCTGCCCTGCTGAGCCTGCCAAAAGTCCCATTCTGCAAAGGTGCTGCACCATTTGAGCATTAAAAAGGTTGAGAACTACTGTTCTAGTACAATGAAGTTGATCATTATCTGATAAGGTGCACAAAAGGTTAATAAAAGCTCAGCAGACACTCAGAAATATTGTAAAATTATATAGTAGTATAAAAAATGAATCTTGGTACAATATTAAAATAGAAACAAAAATGCTCCCAAACCAGGTTATATTTCTCCATTAGCAGAATATGGACAGATTACACTCTCTCTCTCTCTCTCTCTCTCTCTCTCTCTCTCTCTCTCTCTCTCTCTCTCTCTCTCTCTCTCTCTCTCTCTCTCTCTCTCTTCTCTCTCTCACACACACAGAAACACCAATCTTTCCTAGTAAACATATCAAATTAAGTATATTTGTGATTGCAATTATTAGTGTTGACATTTTTCCTACTTTCTTTTTTTATGCTTACAGCCATATCTACAGCTTGTCTAAAAAGAGGAATTTTTGGTGTCATTTTACCAACTAGATAAATATAATGATACAACATATCTAAGCAAATGGTGAGGGGCCAAATCTTTAGCTAAAGTATGAAATTATAAAATTATAATTCAGATTAGATGGTTTTGTCAGTACAATTTTGAAAGCATTTTAATGCTTTTCTTAACCTTTTGTGTTATTTTGTTAGTTGAGTTAATTCTTAAGGCCATCAACCATTTAAAACTTCAAAACAGTAATGTTGCTATCTCTCTATCAACCTTATAGTATTGTTTTTATGTGTTCAAGATGTAGAAAATGTTATTTTTAGGCACTAAATTCTGGAAGTGTGGTGTTTAACTCTGGTTATATTTGTCCTCCTGACTGCCTGACCCACTAAAAATGAACACTGAACTGAAATTAGACTGCTAAATTAATAAACTAACCCATAAATACTATGCAGCATGCATACTGTATTTCTGATAATTTGCATTATTAGGCACCCCTACTATCTAACAAAGAAATGATATTTATCTCTGAAATTTCTAAACTATAAAGCTTGCCATGTGGATTTTGGGATTGTGAGTCCAATTTATACCCATTCTTGAGATCATTGGCAAAAATTATTTTGGACTGTGTTCTAAAATGTTCTTATTATCATGGTGAATAGTGAACAGCAGTATTATGGTATCTTCTTACATTTTTAGGGATACTTCTTAATGTAACACTTTTAAAGCCTACTGATTAGGAAGTAGGCAGATTAAGTTCTGTGTATCCTTTATTATTGAAGTGATGATGTAGGATGAAGCCTCCAATTGCAAATTTCCAATTAGGGAAACATCTCTACAGTATATAGGCTAGAATACCAGCCACGGCAGATGACCTTTCATTCCCTTGGTTTTCATTGGCTTTATATAGATGATTGCCTTGTAGGCAAGGTATCTAATTGCTACCACATTGATTCGTTGAAATAAAAAGGGTAAACAGGTTAAAGGTCTGACATTAAATATATTGCTTGACAAGTAGACACATGGTACTGCATTTTATAAACAGAAGCTATAGACCATCGGTGCTAAATAAATAAGTAAAATGATGCAAAACTAGTTAATTGCTTCTCTTTATTCTGTGTGTTTTCAGAGGAGTCCAGAAAATCCACATGAATAAGACCAAGTATGGAGAAGACTGTCTTTGGAAGAGATAGTTCCTTCCCCCCCCTTGGATCAATATGGATGGACAACTACTGCCACCTAGTTCTCTGTTGACCAAGACAAGAGAAGCTGTCCCTCTGATACAAAACATGCTTTGTTGGTGGGATAAAATAGGGCACAGAAGGACAGTAATAAAAGGTCAACTGTACAGCATGTGCATTACATACAGAAGTCCTCCTAGCACACGCCATCAAAAACATGGCAAAAAGTCTGCCTGAGAACACAAAAGCAGCTAACTATAGTTAGTTGGGAGTTCTGTTACTATAAACATCTACCAACCTGACAAGTAATCTGGGAGAATGGGAATTGAACATCAAAGAATTGGGGGAACACTTTGTTAATGACTCCTCCTTTGGCTAAAGTTGGATTAATACTAGGACTGTGCTTTCAAAGGATTCGTTTTTTTTCCAAAGAATGCTTTGAGCAAAGTGTTCAAAGTTGCTTTGTAAAAGAATGTGACTCCTTACTTTTTAAGGATAAAGCAAAGCTGCTGAATCACTTCAGTCTAGCTGCCCTCTTTGATATGTCCAAGTATCTGGAAGTGCTTTCAGGGAGATTTTGGAAGGGTCATAAAAATCAGCAGTAGTGAGGCCAAAATTCTGTACTTTGATGAGGCAAAAAGTTTTATTTCTACAAAAGGAACTTTGTGGTAATAAATTGTGACTGCCTTGGTTTGTAACGTTCAATATAAAGAAGGTATGGACTATTTTTAATATAATTTGACAACAATACATATGAACTAAAGCTTTACAGGGAGGAGGAGTTAAAGGACAGCATATAGATTTGTGAAATATTCAGATTTTTGCACAGTAGGTCATTGGAGTTTCATGTGAGTACCACTGATACATAAAAGGTGCTTGAATAAAGAAATTGCATTAAAATTTGATGTTTGTTTCATTTATTTCATAAATAAAGTCATCCATGATGTCATATGCCAGCATGAAAAAGTGTTTCTTGTTTTAACTGGTTACAATTTTTCTGCAATTATAATAAACAAGTGATTTCCACAATCAGGGATTGGTCTCTTACAGTTTTGGCCGATTTCTTCCTGGCAAACCAATTCAACACAATATCTTTGAAGATTTTATAGCATGTAGTCATCACATCAGATCCTACTATAACATTTCTGAGAAGTTTAAATAGGGAGTTTTATTTGTCTTAATCTATTCTCTTGTAGATTTATTGGCTAGCTGATTTAGCTTCAACTAATTACCGAATGGCTTGGTATTTTTCTGTGGAATTCTCTGGTACAAAGCAGAATTCATAATCCTTTCAGTGATAGCAAGTTATCTACAACTTGAGAGTATAAAGCATCTCCAAACCATGACTTTACCACTCCTATGCTTAAAAGATGATGTGAACTTTGTATTTTCAATGCAGTATTTGGTCTCCACTAGATAGAATCATATCTATGTAGATAGAAAAGGTCCACTTGGCTCATCTTTAATAATCCTTTACAGGACTGAAAGTTCCAGCTCTCAGTTTGTATTCAAAATGGGACATTTCACAAAATTTTGACCTCGAGATAGAGGTTTCACGGTCCCTATTTATAAAAGATGAACTTGTGTCCCCAGCAAACTATTAAATTAAGATTCTTGATTTGGCCTTGTAACTCGTATAATTTCTGTTGTTGGAATTATAGGTTATGTCCCTAATCAATCACCTAGTCAACCAATCCACCTTAAAGTCTAGTTTAAAATGTTGAGATGAAGAAGGTGACAAAAAAAGGAGGGGGAAGTGCGCTGCCCTAAGAATGTTTGCTTTAAACAGAAACAATCCATATTAAACCTATTTACTAATGTTTGAGTAAAAACTCCATAACAGAGGGAATTATAAATCATCATTTCACTGGAATTCAAGATCCACAAGACTGAAAACAAAGCACTATTGTGCATAGAATTGTTTGTAACATCAGCTAGTAAATCATATATTTCATTGATAGTTTACTGAATGGAAAACAGTTTTTAATTTTTTCTTTTCTTTCTCTCTGTACTACTCAACATATTTTGCTGAAAGTAGTGGATCCAGGACTTTCCCTATTCCTCTTTCAGTAGGCTAGCATTTTAGGAACTTCTGTTTTACTACATGCAACAAGTTTGGTGTTCTTTTTCTCCAGATTGAGAGTGTTACATGAAGTAACTTCCTGTGGTTGCAAGACAAGGTTGAACCTGCTCAACTTTCTTTTTGTTCCCCATAATGTGTACAGTATTGTGTTTATTTTGAAGTCATGCTTACACGTATACTTATTCATCATCATGATTATTCAGTGTGCCAAGGTATGGTCAAGAATCCATGGTCAAGAATCCAGTGAAGGACCAGTACTCAATGTGTGAGGGTTATACATGCATTTTGGTAATATGCACAGGCTGAACTGATCATCACATTCGTATCTCACATTATGAAATGTGCAGAGAGCCCTAGAACATCTGAAATGGCCTTATTCTCAGTGTTAGCAATGGGATTTAATCATGCTTAATTTGACGGAATCATACCATCATTATCACCATTAAAATACTATAGAGCTTGATTACCGATTCATGTTATCTCCTAAAATAGAGTCTCTAATACTCTATAAAAAGTTATTCTAGTTCTGCAGTGATAGAAGTACATTTATAACAGTTTAAGATTTTTCTCTAAAATGGAAACACCTTGTTTCTGGATTTTCTGTTCTTCACTATGTGACATTTCAAAAGATGCTGTGTTCATCTGTGCTTCTATTTCTGTTATGGCACAGTCCTGGAGCACTAAACTTGATTATGAAATCAATACTTGTAATGATATAAGAGACAGCCTTAATATTTCAGCTGTAAGGTGAGTACAAAATTGAGTTTGTACATGCAATTTTGTATGCCTATAAATTAGGCTAACTTTTTAAAAACTGATTTCAAACAGATGACAAATCAGTTTAGAACTATTGGAAAAATATTAAGTGTTTGGAAGAATCAAGTTCATGTATCCTTAGGTATGACCAATCATATGCAACTCACTATACAGATGTTATAGCCTGCCAAGAGCTTGACAATTCAAGTTGTTTTTCAGTCTCATATATGAAATTTAAAAATGGCATGGTTAAGCAAATTGTTGATAGGTTGTGTTAGTCATATAAATCATAAACTATACAAATTAGATTTTAGTTCATACTTGAATACAGCCTTCAGTTAAACATAGCTTTTATCTTCTCATTTAAATTAGTAGATGTTGAGTAGCATGTTGTCCCCTTCCTATTTCTTAATATTTATTTTTAGGACTCTAGCTATAATGCAGGTACAACTTGCATTGAAAATTATTTTTATTAGGCTGGGCATGTAGTAAGAAATGCATTTTGAATATGGAACAGAATACCTTCACTCAAAATGTTATGTTGGAACACTCACATTGGCTCCACTCTGTTGGGAAAAAACCCTCAAAAGCGCAAGTGTTTTGTTTAATTCAAAACAAAACTTTTGGAAGTTACACAATTAGGTGTGAGATTGGAACACTCAAAATGGCCCATTTGAGTAGTCAGAATATTCCTTCAGCATTGTTCTTTTATAACTGGAATGTGATGAACTGTTGGCCTGATATAGGGACATTTTTTTCCACAATGCAATATAATTTTAATAAAGTTTCAATTGGTTTTGATTTTAGAGATGACACAATCCCATGGTGAAGATTTCCTGAATAATCCCCACTGAAATGAAAAATTTCCAATCCAATTGTGCTCTTTATGATACTTTCACTGTTCATTTCAGGCAGACCTAGGTAGGAAAGCATTTCAGTATATAGCACAAGATGTCATATATCATCAGTGCTCTCATTCAGAATCTATCTATACAACCCTTACCTGTAACTAGGAAGCTTATTTCTTCCACTTCTTGATGTAAGCAATTGCTGCTCGCAGCTAGAAATTGATAAAATATTGCTCCTTGGTTCGATGCATGAGATAATATTGCTTAGACATTTTATAGCTTCAGGAATGAGCCACTGAACATGTATAACTTTGACAACTTAAGTTTGTGAAAACAGTTTGCAGTTGGGAAATGAGAAACTAAGGAAACCCAAAATTAATAGCACCATCAGATGGGGCCTCTTCTGTCAGGATTCTGCTATACCAAGGGTGTCAAACTCTCAATGTCATATGACGTGTCGCGACGTATCATGACTTTTTTGCCATTGCCAGCAATGGGGTGGGCATGGTTTTGCTATGATGCATCTGGCCCTGCTCTATATCAAGAGTGGGCACCTAAGGCAACTTCATGACCTGTGGACTTCAATTCCCAGAATTCCATGCTGGCTCAGGAATTTTGGGAATCGAAGTCCACAGGTCATAAAGTTGCCATAGTTGCTCACACCTGCCCTATACAGAATGGGCCCACACTCTCGGTGAATTCTTGGATTTACAGCTTTGTTGGAAAAGCAGATGGAGGATGGACCATGCTCAATTGGGCTTTTGCACAGCTTCATTTTGCGGCCTTTCTTACGACAGGAGCCTTTAATGACACTCGCTCATGCTCTTGTCAACTGACATCTTGACTATTGCTATGGGCTCTAGATGGGTCTGTCCTTGAAGACCGCTGGTTCAAAATGCAGTGACGTGGGTAAAATTGGCTCTGTTCAATTTGCCCATATAACATGCTTACCTCAGAATTTGCTTAGTTACTTGTAGGCTTCTGGATGCAACTCAAACTGTTTGTTTTTACTTTTACAACCATTTACTAAAGACCCCTTCTGTGGAGAGATCTCTGAAGGGATGCTGTCATTAAAGACCTTGAAGATGAGTCTTCTTAGTTGTTACACTGACCCTCAAGCTTTGAAACAGTTTACTCTTGCATGTAAGGACAGCTGTTAGTGTTGGGAGACAATAATAAAGATAGGTTCTTCTATTGGCTCTTTGAAGAGGGAATAAAGCTGTGATCAATACTCCTGAAATGGAAAAGGCAGCAAGATGATTGATGAGTTTGACGATTGTAAGGATTAGTATGTTTATTGATTGTTATTTTGTGTGTTTTAACCTTATTTGCTGTAAGAAATTGTAACCTTAATGTCTGGTCAACTAGAATGGTGGAGAAGCCTGCATAAATAAATAAAATTAGTTGTGCAGGTTCTCATCACATACACATATGCACATACACAAAACACAAAATATTTTCAATATACAAGTGCCTTGATGAGACACGCTATCTGCTGATTCTCTCCTGAGTACACATTGCAACATTGATCAAATGTTACTGGTTGTCTGTGTCAGTATTGTCTTGACCCGTCAGTCTACTGCTTTACAAATAGACAAGGAAAAAAAGTTATTAAAACAAAGTGTTCTTGAGGTTTATAATGATCACCTTTGTAAGTCAAGACAATTGTTCAAGTCTTGCTATATATTCTGAGTATATATATATAAGAACTGACATTCTTACTGACATTCAGGCACTGAATCTGATCTGAAATGAAATGAACAGCTTTATTTAATATATAATTCAAGAGATTATGTCTGAATTCTGCAGCAATGAAATAATGCAATAGTGAGTTATAAGAATTTACAAGTAAGATGATCTATTTGATTGAAATTGTGGATTAAAAAAAAAATCTGAAGTACTATTGCCTCCCAGTATAGTTATCCATAAAGTTTTGAGAAGTTAATTTATCAAAGTGTTATTTTACAGAATAAAACTTTTAAATATTTGTCATATCTTTTTTTATTTTGTTTGGCTCAGGAATTCTGGGAGTTGAAGTCCACAAGTCATAAAAGAGCCAAGGTTGCCTACCCCTGCCCTATAGTTTTCTTTGAGAGATTTTTCAGAAATGGCTTGCCACTGCCTCCCTCCTAAGACTGAGAGAAAGTGACTGGCCCAGGTCACCCAGCTGGTTTTGTGCCTAAGGCAGGATTAGAATTCACTCTCTCCTGGTTTCTAGCCTGATGCTTTAACTACTACATCAAACTGTCATATTTGTAATAATAACTCATGCAATCAATAATCAGATATTTTCAATACAAAATAATAACCCTATATCCTAAAAACATAAATTTGTTCTTTGGGTAAGTGAAATTTGGGTTTCCCTTGATAATTGAACTTCGCAGTACTTTTCTTTTTTAATAGGTTAATAAATATTATTGTAAAAATACATAATCTTGGAGGGTTGATTTAGTTGATATGCAAGAAAATGTATGGGGCTGCAATGTCCTTGCTGGTTTCACTCTGATTCCATCTCACTTCCCTTTGCATTTATGTGATTTGATTTGATTTTGTTTTCTTCCAACACTAGCCTTTGTATGTTTCTTGTGATTAAGTTTCTAACAAAAATGGTATAAATCATTATTTTAAGGCTCTCCTCTGAGAGTCTCTTTCAAAGAGGAGAATCTCACCTCCTCTGAGATCTGTTTGGAAAACAGAACCAAAGCTATGGTTATTTAAAAATAAAATAACTCTGAAGAAGTAATATTGCACTGATTATGCAAGAAATAATTTTCCTATATAAATATTGGCAAGAAGATCCTATCAAAGAAGCCGAAGAAGTTAAAAATCAAGAAAACAAACTAGGGGGAAAAAAAAGAAAAAAAGAACAGAACAGAAAAAAAACCTAAACCATGGGCAACTTTCAGGAGAGGCAAAATAGAAGCTATCTTCAAATTATTGATTCAGTTACACTTACTAAAGTTTAGCCTCTCAATCTGCTCTCATTATAGCAATAGTACTCAGACTTATATACTACTTCGCAGTGCTTTACAGCCTTCTCTATGTGGTTTACAGAGTCAGCCTATTGGCCCCAACAATCTGGGTTCTCATTTTACCGACCTCAGAATGTTGGAAGGCTGAGGTAACCTTGAGTCGGTCAGAACCGAAGGACTCAAACTCCTGGCAATGTGAGCAGAGTTAACCTGCAATACTGCATTCTCACCACTGTGCCACCATGGTATAATGTTCTTTAAAAAAAAATGACAATTTAATATGGCAAAGATATTTTTAAAACGTAAAAGATTAAGGCTACCTTTATATTCTGTTTTCATGAAGTTAGCAGTCATAGTTAGGGTTTTAAATGTCAAAGAACAGGCTGGCTTGAGTTCATATTAACTTTTTAGCATCATGGATCACAAACTATTACACAATCTAAATTAGACATCTTAAATAGAAACAAACAGCAGAAACATTTGGGAGCTGGCTTAGGTTTGTGAACAAAACAATTTTTTTTTAGTTTTGTGGATTATTAAGTAGAATGTTAGAGAATCTGAATATTCTCCTGTATAAAACGAACATCAATATACACTGAAAATATTTTAACATCATTGTTGTTAGTTGTGAAGTCATGTCCGACCGTCACGACCCCATGGACAACATTCCTCCAGGCCTTCCTGTCCTCTACCATCTTCTGGAGTCCATTTAAGCTCACGCCTACTGCTTCAGTGATTCCATCCAGCCACCTCATTCTCTGTCGTCCCCTTCTTCTATTAGCCCTCAATCTTTCCCAGCATTAGGCTCTTCTCCAGTGAGTCCTTCCTTCTTATTAGGTGGACAAAGTACTTGAGTTTCAACTTCAGGATCTGGCCTTCTAAAGAGCAGTCAGGGTTGATCTCCTCTAGAACTGAGCGTTTTGATTGCCTTGCAGGCCATTAAAATCATTATGTACCCTTAAAAAACAAACATAAAAATAATTAAATGATTTGAGCGGGGTTTTCTGTTGAATACATGCTCAAAGGTGTCCTTTGTATTTATTCAGAAGTCTGCACTGCTGATTTCAGGAGGACATCTTTAGAACAGTGGCCACAGTTCAGCTGAGATTTAACTCATTTTAATGAGCAGTTCAATGCATGGTTTCTCATAAAGACATCTCACTATTTTCAGGGAGCTTAGCCCAAAGGAAATGTAGATGTTTACGGAGCTGAAGCAATACCTTAATCTAAATAAATGGACCCAAGTAGGTTTAACTATGCATCAAGTCAGAGTTAATATATTTCCAACTACATTTTCAAATTCTCTAAGCAATTCTTAGGGTGGCCAACTGTTCAAAGCAATAAAGTTTACAAACACTCACATTTTAGTAATTTTTTGGCATGATTAAAGATTACAGTAACTTTTCCTGATGTATTTTGTTCTAATATGGCTGGTGGATAACGAAAACAGCATTATTGGAAAATCTTCATCTTTCCAAAAATCATTCTGAATCTAAGCCAATATTTTTTGAAGAAATCATAATTTGAATTACTGAAGACTTTGAAAATAAGTATAGGCCTGAATAATTGAAACCTTTAACTCATTTTCCACAGCTAGACAAATACTAGCACTTAAGCTTCATGGATTCAGTGAAATGAAAAAGTGAACATGTAGTGTTCTAACTAGGCAACTGAGTGAACATTTCCTTTAAAAATGAGCACTGGCTGTTTTTCAGGTTAAAATACCTAACATAAAATGCAAGCAAGCATAGAAGTGAGGTGAATTTTCTTTCTGGGGCTATTTTATAGTGAGACATGCAAGAAGATCCAACAGCTTCAAAATGCCAGAGGCTTATTTGACATTCAGGATGATTTTCTGGCACTGTGGTGGAAATGGCAACAATTAGAGAGATCCAACAGTCATTTTATTATTTTCAAAGTTGGCAAGCTACAGGCAGTAATGGTCACGTGCCCTTAGGAAAGCCACAAGCAAGGCCCCATGGTTACCAAGATCTTAAGTAGGTAACCTTCTCAGGAAAAGACCAGTCGGGTATCTGCATTTAGCAAAGGAAGTGCAAAGGAAGGAATCAGCTTTTTACAGTTGGGAAAAGAAATAATGAGCAAGGAGACAGGAGATCACTCATAAGAGGAGACTTGTCAATCTTTTGAAGTGCAGTCCTGGTGTCTGGTTATATGAGAATGCCAAACTCTTAACTGTGATTTCAACAGGCTGACCTCTGCATACAGATGTGGAAGGAAATGATAAAAGTGCTTTGAATCAGCATCTGTGAGAATATGAAGAAGTACATCAAAGAATAACAACAGACAGGTTACAGTAATTAAATCTTTCGAGTAGCCTGGAGCCTATAAGCATTTCTAGTTTAAAACATTTTTACCACATTCAACATTTTTTGCACAGTACCATCCTCCCTTCTCTCCCCCACGAATGATCTCTTGATAACATTACTGGTATCCTCAACACAGAGCCTGGAATCCCAGGGTGCCCGCAAACCTATTTCTGCATATAATGTCTTTTATGAGCCTGTCTTATTATTTTAAAACACATTTTAAGTTAAAAGTGGGCATGGTGCACCAAAGCATCAAGTGATCTGTATCTCTGGCACACAAGGATCTTGTAAGCGTTCTTATAAACTGAAAGTAACTGATGGCTTCAGCTTAGTGGTTGTTACAAAAAAACCCCAAACCCTGCCCAAGCTAAGCTAAGCAGCAGTGGAAGGAACCGTGGCAATGCAATGGTTAGAATGCAGTATTTTAACCCTGCTCACTGCTCACTGCCAGGAGTTTGATTCTGACCGGCTCAAGGTTGACCCAGTCTTCCAACCTTCTGAGGTCGGTAAAATGAAGACCCAGATTGTTGGGGGCAATATGCTGACTCTGTACAATAAAACACGCTTAAAGAGGGCTGTAAAGTCTAAGTGCTAGTGCTAGTCTTGTGGTGAAGGGAACCAGGGATGGACAGGCAGCATTCCAATAAATACCTACTGTGTTTCCCCGAAAATAAGACTAATTTTTTTACCTCCAAAAGAGGCACCAGATCTTATTTTGGGGGGATGTCTTATCCCCTGTCTCACCTTGCAGCGGTGGCACCAACAGCCCTGTACAGCCATCCCACTTCTTCTACCATCACTTGCCACCACTCGCCCACATTGCCTCCAGCCTCCATTTCGCCGTCAGAGGCCTTCAGGAAAGACCTCTGCAACTGAGAATGGAGCTCCGGATTGATGTGCATAGTACACCCCCCCAGCCTGCATTTTGGCATCAGAGGCCTTCAGGAAAGGCTTCTGCAGCCAAGAACTGAGCTCTGGATTGATGCATATGGCACCCCGAGGAGGCCCCCTTGGTTTCTTAAAATTGTGAAGCCCAAAGCTGTATTTTGTTTAGCTTATGCCAAAACACAACTCTTTAAAGGATTATTTATTTATTTGTTTGTTTGTTTGTTTATGTGTTTGTTTGTTTGTTTATTTATTTATTTTGTTTACTGCAAGGCTTACAACATAAACTCTGGGTGGCTTACAACATCACTGCAGGACACTTTGTAACTGTGTGTCTTTGATGGCTATATTCTAGTCCACCTAGATATGTTTTACATATCTCAAAATTCCAAAGCCCATAAAATTTGAGGACTCCTTTTTAGCAAATCAATTCCATCCAGGTGAAAGTGTATAAATAGGAGTGTGGCTTAAATTTCAAACTATTTTGTCCTTTTCCTTTGTAGTCAATAGGTAGGCTTGATTTATTAATCTTTCTCCTATTATTAATTATAGTGCTGACTCTAAAAGAAGATTTTTAAAAAATCCTGGAAAATATTTAAAGAGTATATATGAATATGTACATCCATGTGGGTGTATGTGCTGCATATATACCATGTTTCCTCGAAAATAAGGCCTATCCCGAAAATAAGCCCTAGCTTGATTTTTATGTGTGCACCTAATATAAACTTTACCTCAAAATTAAGCCCTAGTTAAGACCCTACCCACTCCATCCCACTGTCTGGTTGTACAAGGTGAAGCGAGATGTACATATAAAAATCAAGCTACAGTGGGGGTGGGAGGTGGAGCTACCCCATGTGCCCTGGCACCCGCTTACCTCAGGACCATTACAGCTAGGCCTCTCATGCCCCAACACCTATTATGCCGCTGTCTGACTTCTTCTGTGCCCACTTGAGGCAGGACACCACATGGCGTGTTGCGCCAATGCCACCACTCAGTACTGGACGCTACGTGGCATGTTGCACTGATGCCCCCACTCGAGGCAGGATGCCACGCGGCACATCATGCTGGTGACCTGCCATGAGCAGTCATGAGCGGCCACAAAAAAAGTCAGGTGGCGGTACGGCAGGTGTTGGGGCATGGGAGGCCTGGCTGCGGCGGTCCTGAGGGAAGCGGGTAAAACATCCCCTGTTTCTTTGCTTCTTTTGGAGGCAAAAAATATAAGACAGGGTCTTATTTTTGTGGAAACATGGTAACTGTATTCTATAGTTCCACCCAGAATGACATTTCTAAGACAGAAGTATTAGAGAACAGAAAAGTCAGAAAAGAATGGAAGAAATGTATCCTTTATGGTAGCTTTTTTCAAAACGCTTTGTCATTGTGTCAATTTTTCAGGCAAGGCAATTTCCACACTTTAAAATACCACTAGTGCAATGAAAGATGCATTTTATTTCTCCAGTGTTTGCAGTAACAAACTTGGTAACTAACAACAGAATCAATTCTAATATATCCATATGTATTAATTAGGAAAAATGAACAATATATTAATAACAAGATTCATTATAAAAATGATTTGTGGCTTTCCTCAAATTCTTTAAAAACTTTCAACCAAACGGACTGACTAATTGAGTTCTGCCAGAGAAGATAAAATGTTCCTTCTGACCAAAACAACATAGAAAAATCCAATTAATATGGATTTCATATTAATATTAATTGAGTGTAATACCCCTGTGGTTTATCTTCATGGTCAATTCCTAATGTCTTGTTAAAGTAATTTTCAAAGGAATTATGAATTTAATTAGATTCATTATGTTGAAATCTGGTATCCTTCTCCTAACACCTTTCAAGAAAACCCATTTGTTTATTATAAGAATTTTACGCAGTACCAACACAATTCGCTTACTCTTAAATGACGGTGATAGATACCATATACAATACTCTCATCATACATCTCTATCATTTTAGTTTACCTTTGAGACTAAAATGTGAACATGCTTTTCGACCTCAAAGTGAACTTTCACTTAATATTTTATTCATACTGTGCTTTACTGAGATTTTCATCATTTTCCATTTCTGTTCTGATTTAGAAAAATAATGGATAATAAGTCAAACTAATGTTTGCCTATTAAGGATTTTTTGTCTGAAAAAGTGATACTGCAGATATGGACTGTTGATATAACATTTAGTTTTAGAAAGAAAATGCAACTATTTATTGCTAAGAGATTGAAAACTCCTAGAAGTATGTGGTTCAAATCTCATGTAAATTTGACAAGATTGCTCAATTATTGCCACTTTATTGATCTGTCCAATAGGTATAAAAAGCAGTTTAAATAGTAAATAAAAGTTTATAATATAAAAAATTAAATTAAAATGTAAGTTAACAAATGTGTATATTATTATTAGCATGTGAGATATGTTAACCCTTCTAAAGGGAGATATAATTTATATTTGATAAATATAAATGTAAATTTGATAATTTATATTTGATAAAAAGAAGCAGTTAACTTAGTAAATTGAACTTCTTCTAGACAGCCTCAGCTCTTTTAATGTGAACCAGAAACAATAAATCAAATTAGGTATGTTTAAAACACTTCATTGTCTTTTGAAACAGACTATGAAAGATGGCTTATCTTCCATTATGAATTGCAAACAATGTTCAACCAAGCAACCTCACTTCCATTTTGGACAAAGTTGAAGGCTTTAAAGGTGTGATTGGCTCCCTGATGTTGCATGAGCAGCTAACCAATGAGTTTTTGCCCACTATTAAATTGTCTGCCTATCAGAACAAGCCTAACATGAGTTTGGTCTTCATTCACTTTTCCAGTGTTTTTCAATCACTAGCTTTAACTTTGTTCTCTCCTGGAAAAGAGCGCTCTTTGAAAACAATATTTAAAGTGTTTAAATTGAAGCAAAAAGCTTTTAACATTGGTTCAACACCACCTAGGCTACCATTTTGCTGAACAGCTGTCAACTGCTGTGCCATTCTTCCTCATTCCCACTTTTCTCTGTTTTAAAAGAGATACAGGACAAAAATCAAATGTATTGTGCTGAGCTCACTGAAAATATCCAGCTGAAACTAGGCAGGCATAATGTTATCTAAAACCAGATAAATACAATCCCTGCTATTTGCAGCCCATTCTTCAAAATAAATAATTAAATAAGCAGCTGGAGATGTTTTCTGCTTTCCTATTATATCTATGGACCAATCTTTTGCTGAATTGAATCTCAAATTGTTTTGACCTCAAACATCAAATTGCAAACTTAAATTGATTTATGCCTTCATTAGCTCTGAAATAAGCACTAACCAATTAAAATTGAATCAAGGCTGATTCACTATTGGTTATATATATGCTGGAAGTATTGAAGCATTGATCATCCCTTTTAACATACATTTTAGAATCATGGGCTTTAATTATTACAAACAACTCTAACATGAATTTTTATCTGTCTGTTTGCCTCTTTGTTATTTTCCATTATCTCCAGGCTAGATAGCACAAGTATCAGATATTCAAAATTTACATTAAAAGATTCCATATTTTTAACAGATTTTGTCAGGATTTTCATATTCTTTTCTTCTTTTATTTATTTTTAATATCATAAATATCTATGAAGTCCATTGGCTAATTCAGTTCCTTCTGTAATAGTAGTAAAGTTGGAAGGGACCTTGGAGGTCATCTAGTCCAACCCCCTGCTCGGGCAGGAAACCCTACACCATTTCGGACAAATGGCTGTCCAGTCTCTTCTTAAAAACTTCCAGTGTTGGAGCATTTACTGCTTCTGGAGGCAAGCTGTTCCACTGATTAATTGTTCTCACTGTCAGGAAGTTTCTCCTTAGTTCTAGGTTGCTTCTCTCCTTGATGAGTTTCCACCCGTTGCTTCTTGTCCTGCCTTCAGGTGCTTTGGAAAATAGCTTAATTCCCTCTTCTTTATGGCAGCCCCTGAGATATTGGAATACTGCTATCATGTCCCCCCTTGTCCTTCTCTTCGTTAAACTAGTGATTGATGCTCTGCTGTTTGGTGAATTTATCCATTCTGTAATCCATGATAGGCAATTTTACAATACTACAAATTAAGATTAGGAAATGCAAGTCCACCTTTTTCCTTTGGAACTTGCAAAATGTTGGCTCTTACTTTTCATTTCCCCCCAACTCCATATAAATCATTCCTTTTTTAAAATCCAATCTTGCAAATTTTTGTCTGGAATTAAAATTGATGCCATTTGGAACAGGAAATTTATCCTGGATAGTATATTCATTTTACTGTTGTGATGATTCCTAGCCAAAGAAAGCTTTACATTTTTCCACAGATCAAGATCTTATTTGATCTCTTTCCATAGTTTATACTAATTGTTCTGAAATATGTCATTGCATCCTGTGTATATTACTTGGTGTTTTGTTCACTTACAGCCACTCTCTTTTTGGGGGGTTAAATATCTTTTTTTTTCCATTAATTTTCTATGCAGAGAATTCCCCCAGCTTTTTATGAATTGCTTTGCAGAGGTCTGTGGTTGCATGATACTTAGTATTATATCAACTGCATAATATGGCATGTTATATTCCTTTTTCTGAAAGTTGATCCCAGATGTTGGTTTGTCTTTCTGAATTTTCTAAGTGGTTGCAGATCAAGATACAATTCAAAATGTTTTCACTGTTTGAACATCTTCACACTAACATTCCATCACTGTACCCCACCTTTGATTCCTCTTTCACTATGTCATCTTGTGACTCTTTAAAAATATATTATTTGATCAAGAATGAGCTACGGTCCCATTGGCACCTGGATCCAAAAGATCAGGAGTATAATTTACCCAAGAAATATCCCTAATTAAAAAAAGGTGAAGAAAAAGTAAACCAAAATAGGTAATTCATATGTCCTGATCCACATGAGTCCATGAAATTTCTTTATCCAGGGTTGGTCGAGAGAAACATATTTTGGTTGGAGACATGCTGGAGGCTTCTTGGGAAAGGAAGGGGATATGAAGAAAACAAGGGAGACAACATGCAATGTAGTATTGCCTAGCTACTTGGGCACTGCGGTCCTGTGCATGCTCTACAGAATAGAATAACAGAGTTGGAAGGAACCTTGGAGGTCTTCTAGTCCAATCCCATGCTCAGACAGGAAACCCTATACCATTTCAGACAAATGGTTGTCCAATCTCTTCTTTAAAACTTCTAGTGTTGGAGCATTCACAACTTCTGGAGGCAAGTTATTCACCTGGTTAATTGTTCTGTCAGGAGAGTTCTCCTTAGTTCTAAGTTACTTCTCTCCTTGATTAATTTCCATCCATTGCTTCTTGTCCTGCCTTCAGGTGTTTTGGAGAATAGCTTGACTCCCTTTTCTTTGTGACAACCCCTGAAATATTGGAACACTGCTACCATGTCACCCCAGTCCTTCTCTTCATTAAACTAGACATAGCTAATTCCAGCAATTGTTCTTTATATGTTTTAGCTTTCAGTCCCCTTATCATCTTTGTTGGTCTTCTCTGTACTCTTTCTAGAGTCTCAACATCTTTTTTACATCATAGTGACCAACACTGGATGCAGTATTCCAAGTGTGGCCTTACCAAGGCATTATAAAGTGGTATTAACACTTCATGTGATCTTGATTCTATCCCTCTGTTAATGCAGCCTAGCACTGTGTTGGCTTTTTTGGCAGCTGCAGCACACTGCTGGCTCATATTTAAGTGATTGTCCACTAGGACTCCAAAATCCTTTTCATAGTTGCTACTGTTGCTAGGTATCTTGCTACTGTTGAGCAAGATACCTCCTATACTGTACCTGACAGTATATCAAACCTGACACCAGAAACAGACTAACAGATGATCTGAGTGCTGCATGTGTTGCTCTCAAACTTACAAAGTATAAGCCAAGGTTAGACAAATTATCAACCTGCATACAACAGCAAAAATCACATTAATTGTTCAAAAGCATGCCAAATGGGAACTTTTACCTTTCAGTAAAAAGTTGTTTGTATCATTGAAAGCTTGGTTATTGTGTTTTTCTTTTAAGACAAAAGATGTTAATGTATGAGTTGTTTTTGCTAAACTAAAACCTCAGTATTCAGGTTAAATTGCTGTGTTGGCACTTTGCAATAAATAAGTGGGTTTTGGGTTGCAGTTTGGGCACTCGGTCGCTCAAAGTTTCACCATCACTGCTCTAGACCATGCTGAATCTTTTCAGATGATACTATTCTCAACAGGGTTCCTGGGAGTGATTTTAGAAGTAAGTTTGCAAAATGTTATGCCTGGAACATCTGTTTCTGGTTTGAAAATTTTATTTCCAGAATCTGCCCAAATTCTGAAAAAGGTTGGTCCAAAGGAAGTCCAGTATGGCCTTTTGGAGAATGTGAGCCCATCTCACCTCTTGGGAGAGAATTTTCCAAAGTTGGCAGATATATGTATCTTTTCCAATAATTAATCTTTTCTGTTACCTGCATTGTTTTTCAAGGTCTCAAAGAAAGAGGATTTTTTTCCCCTGTCCAATTATCCAAAATCCAATTTTTTAATCCAAAATCCTCGTTATCCTTCTTTGTTTTAAAGCAAGAGAAACTTGGCAATGAAAGTGGGACTTTCTATCTGCCAGGCAAGCAACAGTGAAAGGCAAATGAATATCTATGATTATTCCAGCTTGAATAGAAACTGTAACATTCATGACAAGTGTTTAAAGGCACATTCAATATCAAAGATGGTGTCATATCAGTCATATTTTTAAAGAAAAGGTAAACTGTCTGCATGCTTTGGCACTAGTGGTGTAGAAAGTGATTGGATTTGAAAAATAACAACAAAGGCAAGACGTTCCATTTAAAATGGGGTCTTGATGGTAATATATTAATTGAATCATTGATTGTACAATCAGAATACACCTCCACCCAATCAGAACACAGCCAAGCTCCCACCCAATCAGTTCATACTCCCCCACTAGCAGTTGAAATGAAGAAACAGCTATGATCACACATTGCTTCTAGAAGCAAGAAGCTGAAAACACCAGCCTGAAGATGATGAATGGGACTTCGTTGAAACGTCGCCAAGACACTTCCAATTTGATGTGGGAGAAAACCCGAATAACCAAAGACCTACATACAAACACCTGCAAAAACCTCAGAAAAAAAAAATATATATATATATATAATTTATATATATATGTATATATATACTTTTGTGCAAATGACTAATGGGAAAGGATTTCTTGATATGGTGGATCAGCAACATTTGGAAGGCTAAAGGTTTCCCACCTCTAGCTTTAATGTGAAGCATATAAGTTTCCCAATAACAAGCAATGGAATGGGGTCAAAATCAGAAGCTCATTGTTATTTTAATTTTAATCCTGAGTTCATCAACTTTTGTTCAGTCTGTAGGAAATTGAGGATGTTGAAAAACTGCAGCATACTTCAACTAAAGTACAATTGTTTAAGCTGAAAAGCTGAAATCTATCTTCGAGGACATCTGACTTATTAGGTTAATCATAGGGGAGAAATGTATGATGACTGACTGACTCATTTAGTGTAGCCTTTTAAAACTTGCTGCTATCTGAAGGACAACTCTCCCCCCCCCAATATGGTAAATAATCATGCCATCTGGTTTGGGAAAACAAGGAACATAGACATGTCTGGAAAGCACTATATTGGGCTGCTTTATTGCTTTACTGGGGAACTGTTTTAGCCTACAAATTTCAGAATTTTTAACTTTTCAAAAGTTAACATTTAACTTTTAAAAAATAACATTTGTGATCGTATCAATGAATATGTAGGAAGAACTCATGGAAAAAGATGACATTCACCTTGAGATGTGAAGGAAACTGCATTGTTTAAATCTTTTCAGCTCTGCTCACAAATAAAATTAAACAACTTAACTATGATTAAGTTTGAAATTTAAATAAAATTTATCAATGAATCCCAACAAAAAGCATACTCTGTCTCTTACAGGTGTAACAAGCCTGTCCATCAAAAGAATATTTTTAGTTTGGTTCATATTCTACAGTCTTCAGTAAACAATGGCTTCCTACAGATTAGGAAACCACAGAATTGGGCTATAGACAGAGAGACTCAGATTCTCATTTGGCCACTGGGTCATTCGGCCCTGTTATTTTTTGAAGCCCAGTTATTTGGTTGGATTATTACTTTGAGGATAACACTGAAAGAAAGGAGACTATATACACTATCTTGAACTCTTCCAGCAAGGGCAGGAAAGAAATGTAAATAATAATACTAATGTAGCAGGGCTGTCTGAGAGTGTTTGCAGGAGCTTGGTTGGGAAGGGAGAGATTGGAACAGCTGCTGCTGGCTTTGGCTGTGGCTGGCATGGGCGGAAGAAAAAGATAGAAAAGTGAAGGAAAGGAAAGGGATGGGGGCTTTTGCAGTTCGTCAGAGGGAGTGGAAGTTTTATTTGCTTTTCTTCGTAAGGAAGATATTTTAAACAGAGGCTAGAGAGAGGGGGGGTGGAATTTTATTGCTTTCCTTCCTAAGGAGAGTATCTCAAATGGAGGAGAGAGAGAGAGAGAGTGGAGTTTTATTGCTTCCTTCCTAAACGGAGGCAAGGGGGAGTGTGTAGAAAGGAGTTGGCTGAGGCTCCTAGCCTCAGATTTTAACAATAAAGATAAAGGGGGGAGGGCTTTGACGCTGAGACCTGACTGAGAAGAAGCAACAGAAGGAGAGGAGAGACTGGTGGTGGCTACTGTTGCTGCGAAGCCTGGAGGCTATTTGGACTGTGACTATTGCTGCTGGTACAGGTTTTAGACTTTGTGGGGGAGTTGGGGGGCAAGCTATTGCTACAGCACACTGACTGTTGTTGTTTCTACTACCGTCTGGAGCCGGCGTTTTCCTCCATCCCACTTGACTCTGAACAATCGCTGAGGAATCCTTTATTCCTGCTGCTATAACGGCCTTGGACATCATCATAGCATTGACTATTGTGGCTGGTATTTTCGTTCCTGGAAGCCCCTCCTTGATGACAAGAGCCTGCTACCTACTAACTCTGCATGAGCTCTGGCTGGAAGAGACATCTTATCAACCCCTGGAGAACACTACTGCAGGGCTTGACAAAGGGGACGGGGCTGGGAAGGCCTGGTTTTTGGCAGCCTCTGAGGAGGTAACACTACACTAATATACAGCTATTGTATATTATGACAATGATATGTGTGTATAAATAACTGTACTTTGCTCTCAGTCTTTAATTAAAATAAAGAGTGACTTATCATGTCTGGATCATCCAGTGAAACTTAATCCAAAATTGTAAATGGTTCAAAAACTTTACTCATTTTGCTTCCTAACTATGTGGCACTGAGCTTACTTCTTTGTTCATTATGAAATGATGTAGGCCAGTCTCCTCTTATTGGTACTGTTTCCTTAAACCTCCCTATAATAGCCATGCTGATTGGGAATTCTGAATATTTCAATTTAATTTGAAGAACTCCAATTTGGCAAGGGCTGATAAAGGCTATTTTCAATGAAAGATCAGTTGTAGTAACACCTTTACAGTTCAATATTGTACATGTTACTTAAAAGCAAATCACAGTTATACTTCAGGCTTGGAAAATCTGGTGATAGAAGTATCATTCTTTCTTTTTCCATCATACTAGAAGATTTTTTTCTAAGTCAGGTCTACTAGGTCTATTCTTCTTTTTGCATATAACATCTAGATCAGTGGTTCTCAACCTTTCTAATGCCGCGACCCCATAATACAGTTCCCCATGTTGTGGTGACCCCCAACCACTTATACATCATTGGGTGCTAGGGGCGTGGCCAAAGAAAAGGGGGAAAAAATGGCAGACAGCCTTGTTTGGCGACCCCCGTGAAATGGTCGTTCGACCCCAAATGGGGTCCCGACCCACAGGTTGAGAACCACTGATCTAGATTGACCAAAAACAGAAGCTTATATTTGGCCAGTTCCCACCAAGTTAAGGAAGAGGTGAGAATGCTCATAAAATCTCCATATCTCAGCATTCATGCATGCATGCCTCTGCCCTAGACCTTCACACACTGCAAACAAAAGCACAACTGGCTTTACAAATTCCTTGGTAAGGGGAAACTCGATAAGGCAGGTTTCCTGCTTGCCAGAAAGCTTATAAAGATGTTTTATCTCTCATTTTACCCTGACCTTATCGCTAAACACACAAAAATGTTAAGAGTTGCCCAAGCACACTGGGTCATTAGTGTCAGGGCTTTGCACTATTTCTATTTAAAATAATTTAACATTTTCTCCTAAGAAACATCAGCAAAATATACATAGCAATGACAGCAAAAGAAAGCAAAAGGAGTTTTAATAACATGAGTGAACTTTTAGCCATTCTCATGTTATTGAACAATAACTGCCAGCATCCCTCAGTATTGGACATGCTGGCTGAGAGCTATAGTTTAGCAGTTTCTGGGAGACCAAAGATTATCTCTTTTCTGTTTAGAGCATGGATGGAGCATGAATAGACCATACATTCAGTAAAGAGTGCCACATAAGGCAATAATGGATATGTAGTCTCAATAGATCTTCCTTCTCCTTTCAACACAACTTCCTATTCATTGCAAATTTGAAGGTACACAAGGAACTATGCATACAAGGGGGAGGGAAAAGCCATTGTTTTAATAGTATTTGGTCTATTGTAAGAGAGATATAGAGATTACAAATAACCCAGAGCAATTTTGTATAAATTATTATTGGTTGGAGTCAAATAAAGTCCTGTTTTTCAGAATTGTATATTTCTAGCCTCTTTAGGTACCAAGGTATGTCTAAATATACCTTAATAAAAATTAAAGCACCTAAATTGATGAAACAAATTAGAACAATAACAGAATTTCAACAGAGCAGGGTGTTAACAAGATACTTTCAAATGTTTGAGCAACAAGGGCCAAATAAAATAGAAACATGAAAAAATGATAGATGTTGATATTTGTTTTTCCAGGAGAGTCTTTGCTTTAGGACTCAAATTCACCTGCTTCTCAGTAATCTACATGAAGCTTTAAAGAATTCTATTCTATTTTAAAGTACTTGAAAAGGAAATGATACTTTTATTTTCTATCATCAGTTGGCTTAGATTATAATTTAGCATCTTGCAATTTATTCAGTTGAGTGTTTCTCAGCATATTCTAAAAAAATGTGTACCTTTGCATCATTTTGGATATCTTTGTAGCCAAGGTACAACCATTTACAATTTTTCTTTTCAGCATGCATTCTGACTTCCAACACTATAAATGGGAAACAAAGAATATTGCTGTCTAGATTGATCAAGCCGGCTGGCAGGCAGGCCACAGAGTGTTCTCTCCTACCTGCTGGAGGAAAAAAAAGTTACTTTGCTCATTTTTATTATTCAGCTTCCACTCTAGATCTTGATTTTTAATCTGACACAAATGAGCAACTTCATTCTTGCAGGATCTTCAAGGCTCCTTAGCAGATTATTTGGGGTAATTTATTTTGATGGCCGCCCCCTGAATCTATGTCAATGTTTTGTGTAACACCCAGAGGAAAAAAGGAGTGCACATACTTTTCACTTTGTAAAGTTTGGGGGTAGAGATTACTTTTCATCTTATCTTTTATTTGACTTTGATAACATTATGTCAAGTTAGCCTACTACTAGTTAGCAATTTTGCAGCTACCAAAGTTACATGTTTTCTGACATCATCAATTAGAGTGGGAGGGGAGTGGCTGCCAGGATAGCAATTGCTGGGCCTGGGAAGGCAGAGAAACTGCTCCATCATCTATTCTTAAGCCCCCTTGTCCTTCCCTTCTCTAGAAGAAAGGTATGTGCTACACACAATCCCTTAAATCAATTTACTCTGTCAGAGAAGATTGTTATGAAGGTTGTTTCAGAAGATTAGGTTGCCAGTTCAGCTGGTTACAGAATTACAGAATAACAGAATTGAAAGGAACCATGGAGGACTTCTAGTCAACACCCTGCTCATGCAGGAGACCCTTTACCATTCTGGAGAAATGGCTGTTCAATCTATTCTTGAAAATCTCCAGCGATGAAGCACCCACAACTTCTGGAGGCAAGCCATTCCATTGATTAATTGTTTTCATTGACAGGAAATTTCCTTGAAATTGAGAGACCTGGCTTTTTGTTTACCTCAGGCAATGAAATATCTTGGAACCGTTATAAGAACCATACAATGTCGCTGTATAACGGGTAGTTTTCCAGCCCATTGAAATGTTGAAGTTACAATTTTTAAAAATTAATACTAAGAACTATAGAATAAGAAAGAAAGAAATTAAAAGGACAGCTAAAAGTGCAAGAAAGAAAGAAAGAAAGAAAGATATAAAGAAGTAACTTCCAATCTTATAAGTGCAATTATAAATGTATCTTTTTTATAATTTATATCATGATTCCCTTGATTTTGATTGATTCATTTAACAATCGTGGCAAAATCGGTTGTCAAATCAGGTACAACACACTTATCCTTGCTTAGCAACAAAAATTCTGGTTCCAATTGTATATGTAAGTTGAGGACCATCTGTATTTGTTCAGGATATATGCTCTAAACATGGGTAATTTTGCATTTTCAATCTACTCAAATTATAGCATCATAATGAATAAAGAAATAAAAGTTTATTTCTGCCTCATTCACAAATGAGCACCATTTTGCTAATGGTGTCAACGCTGCTAACATTGAATGTTTTTGCTCTGACAACTGATGAAAATGCAGTCATTTTCTCTTCTCCTTTAACATGCTTTTTCTTACTTTTAGAAATCAGGTGCAGTGGGGGGAGGTTGGGATGTAAGCTTAGCTAGCCATAATAATAACGCTGCTTGTGGGAACTCAAGGACAAGCTGATAACGTTTTGGCGGGCTGAGGAGCTGAGGAGAAAGCCCACGCTTTAAGCTAATTGGGGAATGTGCTTTATGACAGTTTATTGGGGATGGGAATTGTACTTTGTTACTTTATATCTGGGGGAAGGGAATTTAGTTTTTGGGTTCAACTAAGTAGTGCTGATATTTTGTTTCCAGAATAAATGTTCTTTAAGGAAGAATTTTGCCTCAAAGTTCTTTTGATGGATTTCATCTATCGGAACCATGACAAATAGAGCTGCACAGTTACTTTCAATAACAGAACTAAAAGAAATAGTTTAAATTTGATAGGAGATTTCCTCTCTAATTTTTGATGCTATTATATATCTTTCTTGATTCATCACAATCAGAAGCTTCAGAGCTCACTCTTCATAACAAACTAGTTGTAGACTGATACAGATAATGAGCTCTAAAGCTTTTGGCTGTTTAGTTAGTTTCCTGTTTCCAACTAAGGTGTGTTGATGTTAAATTGCCATCTTGTGGCTATGTTATTTTCTAAGCTGTTGAAACTGACCTGGACAGGTGTGTGTTTGCAATATATTAATGGCTGTCTTCAGTGATGACTGTGTAGCATATTTAATGTACATGGTGCTGAATGTGCTTTTCCACATATTAACGTTTTGGTTTAGCAGACAAAAATCTGCTCTCACTTACAATAAACAGAGGCATCATTCCATTGGTGAAGAAAGCAGAAGATATCTAAACCCTTGGATATCCATATCCAAAGCCCAGCCTGGCTTACACACCAGAGCATGAGGAGCAGGAGTCAAAATTCCCTGTTGATAGTTTAGAGCAGAGTTCCCCAACCTATGGGTCGTGGCCCACTATTGGCTACTGGGCCACGTGGGTGGCTGGTCAATGCGTGCATGTGTGCATGCCCTCACCCCTCCTTGCACCGGCACTAGCCAAGCTGTGAGCTTTGTGCCAGCGCCAGCTGAGCCACTAGTTGTGAGCCTTACACTGGTGTTAGTCGAGCCATAAGCCGTGAACCTCATACCGGCAATAGCCGAGCTATGAGCCTCGTGCTTGTGCTAGAAGCCCCATTTGTGGAGCGTGCATGCTCGCAGCCCCATTCATGCATACGTACGCGTAGTCACATTAGCATGTGTATGGATGTGAACGTAAAGATGCCTGCCCCTTCCTTTCCCACCGGGCCACCAGCTCCGAAAGATTGGGGAACCCTGGTTTAGAGCATGCCAGTTGAATGGGGTAGTTCTTCATCTAGAGCTTCAAAATTTTCCTTGATCCTTTTCTAATATATTCAGAGAATGACTCCTGTGTGCTTTTGTCCAGAGCAGAATGCTAATGAGGAAGTTTCTGCAACTGCTTTGAGACTGTTTCCAAAGATCTGTTCATCAAGAAAGATTTCTCTCTCTGTCCTTAAAGGGACACATTCAATCAATCACCATTCAATCTCTTAATGGAATAACTAGTTAATAATTATAGAGAAAGATTCCATATAAACCTTAACAAAGACCCACTAACTGGAGGAAAAGGGTGATAGATAATGCTACCCAGCTTAGAAATTCCAAAATAACATGCTATTTATATAGGTAAATAAATTAGTAAATATGCTGTTGCTTTGAATATTCTGGAGGTAAACTCGAACATATCCTCTAGTTTCTTAGGTTACTGTTAACTCATTGTTAAATATTTAGGCATTAAAAAGGGAAGCAAATTGGCTTTCTGCATCAAAGCTGAATGGATCCAGATGATAGCATCTTTGTCCCCAAAAGAAAGATGTTCAAATATCCTAGCATTTATTACTTCTTGGTGACCTTCCAGATATAAAACTATACAGTGTAGCTTTTGTTTTCTAAATAGAGAAAACAAAAGAAAGATGTTCAAATATCTTAGCATTTATTACTTCTTAGTGACCTTCCAGATATAAAACTATATAGTGTAGCTTTAGTTTTCTAAATAGAGAAAACAAACTCAGTTCCCACAGCTACAACTTGTTGTATGAAAGGCAGTTTTCCTGCAAGGCACCTAGGCACCAGCCTGGAGTTTATAGGCTATGTCATGCTATACTCTACAGATGGAATCATATAATGACTTAGAGAATGGTGTACCAGAGCTGTAAGCTTTCTCCTTGGTGTACAAAGCAAATATGTATTTTTGAGAAACTAGGCAACTCAATGCTTGAAGAAAAGAAACAGGAGACCCTGGCCTTGGAAATATAAATTAGATACCTAAGCAGAGCAGAGATCCTATTAGGAAAGAATCAACATGGAAATTATGAATTCTGAGTCAGTCTTAGAGCAAGTTGAGTTAAAACCCTCTCCCCTGATGGATATGCAGGAATACAGTCAACTGATCTTGTACCTTAGACTTAACAACTGTACATTGTTTTCTATAAACTGGTCCTGGGCTTAAAGATCAAAAGACGCTGCTTTCTTTACATAATCAAGTTGCTAGTTATTAAACACATAATGTATTTTCTGCTCCAACCTGTTATCATTCCATGATATGGTATGCAATGCTTCTTAATAGCATCTGTTTCTGAATTTTCCAGAATTAAAAATCTCTCCAAAGGAAAGATCAGATATGAAGGACTTTTAGGGTCTCGGAGACAAGAAAGCAAGACAAGAATGGTCAACTGGGATTGTCATGAATTATAACAGATACTTTTTGTTTGTCAACAGTGGTTCATTTTTTCAAGTGGAGAAAAGAGATTCTATCAATGTTGAATTGGATTTGACAGACAGGTCCTCAGATCAGAATGCTCCTTGAACTGATTGCCCCAAACATAGATTTTTAGACAGAGGGCAAGATCATGTGATGTCACTGAATCAGACTCTAAGGTTGTGCAAAGTTATGAAGCAATGCAAAGTTCATAAAGCAATGTGCCCATTCCTTAAAAGTAAACTGCCACATCACTTTCTTTCATGTCAGTCCATGAACAGTTTTCTTGGCATATCAAGTAGATGGATGAATTTTCTGCTTATATTTCTTACTTCACAAAAACAAGACAAATTGCAGTTGCCCCAGATAATTCTACCAAGATCTCCTTTGTACAGCTGTGTGTGTAATCCATTCTTGGAAACAACCAACTGATCTTTAACATCCTAGTCTTGCTTGATTCTCCATTAATTAGTTTGCTTTGCCTCTCCTCTCTCCTCCCCTCCTCTTCCCCTCCCCTTCACTCCCTCCCTTTCACAGCACATTCCAACTATTATTTTGTTTAAAGACAATAACTTCGGATCTCGCCTTTTGTAAGGACCCGCTTCAACTAACCACCCAGGAAAGCAGAATTCTTGAAACAGGCATTGTCTCTTTTGTTAGGGGTCAGTGACAGTAGGGAAGTCAAGATGAGATCTGGGGAAAACAAACGATATAGTTAAGCTAGCAATATTCCTCCTCCCACCAAAGTCATAATGTCCATTTGAAATCCAGCCAATTCACAGGTGGTCTGATGAGAGGGTAACTGGCACAGTTGGTGTGCATCTCAAGGTCTTCTCCAGTTTCGTTTCTCTGTAACCGTCTCCCTGATAAGAGAGACACATTCCTTTCTCAAGGGGATGGAGGCAGGAGAGTAGAAAGCGAAAGTTAACCCAAGTGAGAGTAAACTCCCCCCCCCCAGCAGAATGGCAGGCCCCCAAAGTAGAATATATATGCAGGGAAAATGATGAGGGTTTGGGGACTTGACAGGTACAATCTTTTAAAATTCTATCCTCTTCTCTCTTTCATTTATTCCTAAGAGAAATGCTTAAGGGAATCTATCTGGATCTTATTACACACGGCCAGTTTTAGAGGTAAATAAGGAGAGCTAGAATCCCTCCAGTTGTTATCCTCGCATTTATGGGTCTCTTGAAATTACTGTGAAACATACTGTTATTTGCTGTGACAAAAATCTACCGTATCTCAGAAATGAGGTTTGCTCTTTTTATGCTCCCCTTAATTTGTTTTGCTTCTGCCACTGCTCAGTGCAAAACACAAAAAAGCTATGAATTGTCTATTGATTTATGAAACCAAATAATTTTGTGAAATTGTCCCTACTCTGTCAAATAGGAATCTGTGTTCTCTACCACCTCCACTTGCCCACATGTTTCTATTATCTTGGTCTTTCAGATTTGTTTGCATTTCCTGTGTTCTGAGTAATCATATGAGGAGAAAAAAATATGTCAAAGAAATATTTCTCATGAACATTTCCTGAGCACACACTGAAACCATGTAACTTTTTGATTGCTGCTTTTCCTCCTCAGGGCTAAGTGCATGACGAATCCAGAGCATGATTGATGATCTCAAAGGAACTTTCAATGTAGTTTAAGTCTAAGGACGATAATCTTATTTTACCCTCAGGCATTCCTGGTGATGGCCCATTAGTCACACTAAACGGTCTGATACCGCTTCAACATGCTATGTATCAGATGATGCCATATATGTATTCAATACTACTACTACTACTACTACTACTACTACTATTACTACTACTATTACTACTACTACTGCTACTACTGCAACCACTGTAGAAGATTGCAAATACCTGTTTGTAATCTCAGTTATACAGCAATGCCCCTTCCTATCTGTTTCGTATCTCAATTCATAATGTCTGGCTTCAAGCACAGTGGAACATTTGCAGAGGTAGAAATGAGATGCAGACATCTATCATAACATTAGGATGGTGTCCACTTAAAAAAGACAGGATTGAGAGTTGGTTGATTATTTCTTGACAGCACTTATTTCTGTCTGCAGCTAAGATCAAGTTCGTTTTATTTATCAAAATAAAGAATCATCAGGTAGCATTGATCTTAGCACTTGACAGAAAGATATGGCCCATTCATGCATATAAAAGCAGTATGCTAAGCTTATTCTAGTGGCTAAAAAATTAAATCTTCCTTGAAAGCTATTTGGTATTAGAAAACAGGCTTATAGTAAGGCAGAGGCAGGCTCTGCTCTTGGTTAATTGTATCTTCCCTACCAAAATAAAAATAAATGCATCACAGATTGTTTTTTTCCCCACTTCTTCAGCTGAATAGCATTTCATATACAAAGTACTTCAATTATATCACCTAAAACAAATCTCTTTGCTGGTGATAGATTGATTTACTGTGGGGTGGAGAGAGAAGTAAAATTAAAGTATGGAGAGCTGTTTTCAGGATGGACTATCATGCAACAAGATCGTGAACAAGCTTTCAAGTTATCGACAACTCTTCATCAGATTGGATGTTAAATAAGATAGCAAGATGGCTGGCTATGAGTCACTTGTAACGATCTGAAAATGGAATTCAGAAAAATAGAATATAATTATTCTATGATTCTCATTGAGGGCTAAAGAAATTATAGACTGAGGAGTGCTTGGTGCTCTCTGCTTGCTTGTTTTCTTGCAGACATTTCATTACCCTAACTAGGGAACATTATCAGTGCTAGTAACTAACATTACTCTTCTTGTACCCTTTTCTAGCATAGAGAGTCTGAGAAGGAGATCAACAGAATTTAGGCTCAGAAATAAAGAGCATTACTTAGTTAGGGGAATGAAACATCTGCAAGAAAACAAGCAAGCTCAGAGAGCACTAAGAACCCCTCATTTCAACCGTGAGCTACAAATATTCTCCTTATAGACTACTGGGAGAAGGAAGAATAATGACTGTTGCCCCATTTCAAACCATAAAATATCTAATATTTTCTGACTTATCTTGTTAGTATTATCTCTGTAATCCTGGTATTGGTTCTGTGTATTAAAGTATATTGAATATGAATCTCATCCTGCAGATAAGGAATGCGGTAGTTTGTCCAAGAACCCACAAAGCTGTTTATATGTACTCGTAAATAAATCCCAAACTTCTTCCAGTAAGGGCCTAGAAGTTCAGCCCATGAATCCACATACCCAAGAGAAGGTTTGAATCCAGAATATGTTTGCTCATCACTTACATGTAATCACTACTTAATAGTCTTATATGATGAATTGATGGCTGTATTAAACACTGCCTAACTAATGGAATTATGTAAATTCCATTTCCTATGAAATACGATTTTTAATACAATGTATGCCCAGTTTGGGGCACACACATAGAGTTCTTTCAAATATATTAGTAGTAGTAGTAAAGAGAATTCCACACAAAATGCTAACTATCTGAACTGTGCAACACCCAATGACAATACAATTTTGGAATTAAAGCTGTTAAAGATGAGCCCCTCAGGTCAGAAGGTGTCCAATATGCTACTGGGGAAGATCAGAGGGATAGTACTAGTAGCGCCAGAAAGAATGAAGCGACTGGGCCAAAGCCGAAAGGACGCTCAGCTGTGGATGCATCTGGTGGTGAAAGGAAAGGCTGATGCTATAAAGATCTTTTCTACATAGGAACCTGGAATGTAAGATCCATGAATCAAGGCAAGCTAGATGTGGTCAAACAAGAGATGACAAGACTGAACATCGACACCTTAGGAATCAGCGAACTAAAATGGACAGGAATGGGTGAATTTAACTCAGATGACCATCAGGTATACTACTGCAGGCAAGAATCCCTCAGAAGAAATGGAGTAGCCTGCATAGTCAATAAAAGAGTAGGAAAAGCAATACTGGGATACAATCCCCAAAATGACAGAATGATCTCAGTTCGAATCCAAGGCAAACCATTCAATATCACAGTAATCCAAACTATGCCCCAAATCACTGGTGCTGAAGAGGATGAGATTGACCGGTTCTATGAAGCCCTACAGCACCTTATAGAATTAACACCAAAAAATGATGTCCTTATCATCATAGGGGATTGGAATGTTAAAGTAGGAATCAAAAAGATAACCAGAATAACAGGCAAGTTTGGCCTTGGAGTACAAAATGAAGCAGGCACAGGCTGATTGAATTTTGTCAAGAGAATACGATAGTCATAACAACACTCTTTTCCAACAACCCAAGAGATGGCTCTACATACATGGACATCACCAGACAGTCAACACAGAAATCAGATTGACTATGTGCTCTGCAGCCAAAGATGGAGAAGCTTTATACAGTCAGTAAAAACAAGACCAGGAGCTGACTGTGGCTCAGATCATGAGCTTCTTGTTGTAAAATTTAGGCTTAAATGGAAGAAAGTAGGGAAAAGCACTAGGCCGCTCAGATATGAACTAAATCATATTCCTGAGGAATATACAGTAGAGGTGACAAATAGATTTAAGGAATTAGATCTGATAGACAGAGTGCCTGAAGAACTATGGACGGAGGTTCGCAACATTGTACAAGAGGTAGCAACTAAAACCATCCCAAAGAAAAAGAAATGCAAGAAAGTAAAATGGCTGTCTGAGGAAGCTTTGCAAATAGCTGAGGAAAGAAGGGAAGCGAAAGGCAAGGGAGAAAGACAAAGATACACCCAATTGAATGCAGAATTCCAGAGAATAGCTAGAAGAAATAAGAATACCTTCTTAAATGAACAGTGCAAAGAAATAGAAGAAAACAATAGAATAGGGAGGACAAGAGATCTCTTCAAGAAAATTGAAGATATGAAGGGAACGTTTCATGCAAAGATGGGCATAATAAAGGACCAAAATGGCAGGGACCTAACAGAGGCAGAAGAGATTAAGAAGAGGTGGCAAAACTACACAGAAGAACTATACAAGAATGAGCTTAATGTCCCAGATAATCATGATGGGGTGGTCACTGACCTTGAGCCAGACATCCTAGAATGTAAAGTGAAATGGGCCTTAGGAAATCTGAGCAACAACAAAGCTAGTGGAAGTGAAAGTATTCCAGCTGAGCTATTCAAAATCTTAAAAGAAGATGCAGTAAAAGTACTACACTCAATTTGCCATCAAATTTGGAAAACTCAGCAGTGGCCACAGGATTGGAAAAGGTCAGTTTACATTCCAATTCCAAAGAAAGACAATGCCAAAGAATGTTCAAACTATTGCTCCATTGCACTCATTTCACATGCTAGTGAAGTTATGCTTAAAATCCTACAAGCTAGACTCCAGCAGTTTGTGGATCGAGAACTACCAGAAGTACAAGTAGGATTTTGAAGAGGCAGAGGAACTAGAGATAAAATTGCCAACATACGCTGGATCATGGAGAAAGCTAGGGAGTTCCAGAAAAACATCTACTTCTGCTTCATTGACGATGCTAAAGCCTTTGATTGTGTGGATCACAACAAATTGTGGCAAGTTCTTAAAGAGATGGGAGTACCAGACCATCTTATTTGTCTCTTGAGAAACCTATATGCGGGTTAAGAAGCAACAGTGAGAACTGGACACGGAACCACTGTTTGGTTCAAAATTGGGAAAGGAGTCCGGCAAGGCTGTATACTGTTGCCCTGCCTATTTAACTTATATGCAGAGCACATCATGAAAAAGGCAGGACTAGATGAATCAAAAGTTGGAATTAAGATTGCTGGGAGAAATATCAAGAACCTAAGATATGCAGATAATACCACTCTAATGGAAGAGGGTGAAGAGAAACTAAAGAGCCTCTTGATGCGGGTGAAGAAGGAGAGTGCAAAAGTTGGCTTGAAACTCAACATTAAGAAAACCAAAATCATGGCATCTGGCCCTCTCAGTTCCTGGCAAATAGATGGGGAAGAAATGGCGGTAGTGACAGATTTTATTTTTCTGGGCTCCAAGATCACTTCAGATGGGGACTGCAGCCAAGAAATTAAAAGACGCTTGCTCCTGGGGAGGAAAGCTATGGCAAATCTAGACAGCATACTAAAAAGCAGAGACAATCATCCTGCCAACAAAAGTGCATATAGTCAAGGCCATGGTTTCCCCAGTTGCAATGTATGGATGTGAAAGTTGGACCATAAGAAAAGCTGAGCGACAAAGAATTGAGGCCTTTGAACTATGGTGCTGGAGAAGACTCCTGCAAGTCCCTTGGACTGCAAGGCGTTCAAATCGGTCAGTCCTAGAAGAGATCAACCCCGACTGCTCTTTAGAACCTGAAATTGAAACTCAAATACTTTGGCCACCTAATGAGAAGTAAGGACTCACTGGAGAAGGGCCTAATGCTGGGAAAGATTGAGGGCAATAGAAGAAAGGGATGACAGAAAATGAGGTGGCTGGATGGAGTCACTGAAGCAGTAGTCCTTAAATGGACTCCAGAAGGTGGTAGAGGACAGGAAGACCTGGAGGAAGTTGTTCATGGGGTCGCGATGGGTCAGACATGACTTCGCAACTAACAACAACAACAACAACAACAAAGAGGAATAGCTTTAGGGGAATTAGCTGCTAAAAATGAAATGAAGTCAATAGATACCTTAAGGTACTTGTCTTTTAACTTTTCACTGTGTGCCTTTACTGGGGAAAGCAAATATATTGTTTTACCTTGCAACATTGACCACAAACTTATTTAAACAGTATGTTTTTTACATTCTTTACTCCACCTCCATTTTTTACTCCACAACAACCCTGTAAGGTAAATTAGACTGAGGGAAGGTATCCAATGGGAACTCATCCAATGAGTTTCCACGGCCTAGGACAGGGGTAGGCAACCTTGGCTCTTTTATGACTCGTGGACTTCAACTCGTAAAAGAGCCAAGGTTGTCTACCCCTGGCTTAGGGTGTACTTGAAGCAGATTGTCAGTGCATCCGCTGTCGTCCGTAAGTAAGAGTAAAGGAACGCCGGTACACACTGAGCTCATCAACTGCTTTATTGTGAAGACGAAACAAAGTCAGCACTGGTTTTCTCCCAGTGCTCTATAACTGTGTGCCACACCCCGTGCTCCCGCCCCCAACCCCAAACCGACATCCGCCCAAATCTAATATATGCCCCACCCCTCCCCTGTGCTCTCCCTTTCCCTGACGGAGCTCCACCCCCGCACCCCTCTGCCCGTGTGTCCGGTCCGCGCGTTCCTCTCCCGCCGCCAAGCTCTCCCTGCCTACTGGCCTGCCTGTCTGGTAAGTATTCCCCACCCTCAGCCCATGCTGGATTCGCCGGCAGGGGCATAGCGTCCGGGAAAATCCCCTCGCTTCGGTCCTTCCGCGTCGACGTGCCGGCGGTCGCCCGGCCTGCCGGCCACAGCTGGTCGTCGGGGAATCCCGGGCTTGCTGGCATCAGCTGATCTTCGGGGGATTCCGGGTTTGCGCGCAGACCGGTGCCCGTCTGCGCCTGCGCGTCGGCGCGAAGAAGCAGGTCTGGTGTGAAGCCCCGTTCGGCTCGGGCTTCAGCTGCGGCGGCGTGCGGCTCGGCGGTTCCCGAGGGTGGTGGGCTGTCATCTGCTTCCCCCCGTCCCCGTGTGCATGTCAAGTCTCCGGGAGCTTGACATGCGGCCCCTTCTACCATGTCCCCTCCTAGAAAAGAGAGAAGAGGGGTTGAGTACACGGCATTACACTCATTTCGCCCTGGCCTATCTGGACACCTATGGTGGAATGCCCGGATTAGCCTAGGGGCGTTTATATCCCCCTCCCCTACCCAGGTTGCGTCCGAGAGCGGATATCCCTTCCACCGTAGGAGGTATTGGAGCTTTCCATACCGCCTTCAAGAGTCCAGGACCTCTTGTACCTCGTAATGGGACCCTGAGACCAGCCCTGGGGCCCCGGTAGTGTACGGAGCTCCATGTGCAGGTTTGAGGAGGCTACTGTGGAATATCGGATAGATCTTTCCTAAGGAGGCGGGTAATCGTAACTGGACTGTGACCGGGTTGATTATTTTAGTTATTTGAAAAGGGCCTACATATTTCGGACCCAGTTTCCTGCATGGCACCTGCAATCGAAGATACTTGGTGGCTAAATACATCCAGTCCCCCACCTTAAACGGTTTGTGCGCTGCCCTTTTTTTATCCGCTTGGGTTTTGACAGCTGCCTCGTCCTTCTTCCGTGCTGCTTTAACCCATTCCCATAACCCTGTTACCTGGGAATACCATGTCTGGGGAGTCTGTCCACTATCTGCCTCTGGCGACCATTCGGGAATGGGGTTAAACTCCACTCCATACACTATCTTGAACGGGGTATACCCAGTACTGTTGTGGACGGTGTTATTATAGGCCACCTCGGCAAATGGTAGGAGGTCCACCCAGTCCGTTTGCTGAAATGACACATAACTCCGAAGATATCGTTCTACCATTGCATTTGCTCTCTCTGCCGCCCCGTTGGTGCTGGGATGATACGCTGAGCTTAGGCCTTGGGATGAGCCCAGCATACGAACGAACTCCCTCCAGAACCGTGCAGTAAATTGCACCCCTCTATCTGATATAATTCTCTTGGGTGTGCCATGGAGCCGATAGATATGTTGGTTGAACAGTCGTGACAATTGCCGCGCTGATGGTAGCCCTCTACATGGAACAAAATGTGCCTGTTTCGAGAACAGATCCACCACTGTCCAGATTACATTATAACCCCGGTTTTCGGGCAGCTCTACGATGAAATCCATGGCGATCTCCTCCCAGGGCTGAGATGGGTTGGCCACTGTCTGTAATAGTCCCGTGGGCTTCCCAATCCGGGGTTTAGTTTTGGCACACACATGGCACTCTCTGACGTATTGTTCCACATCCACCTTCAGTCTGGGCCACCAAAACTGTCGCCGTAGCAAATGTAAGGTTTTTAAAAACCCAAAATGGCCTGCCTGCTTGGCATCATGGCATCTCTGAAGGACAGATTTACGCAGACTATCAGGCACATACATCTTATCGCCTTTCCAGGCCACGCCATCGCGAATGGTCAGCCACCCTGGGTGCTCGTTTGCCCACTTATCCGTCAACATGGCGGTCCTAATGGTGTCTAACTCATCTGGTTGAGATTTGTGAACTGCACTGTTGGTCATCTCCTGCCGCGTAAAGGGCATCAGCACCTGTACGACCTCTTCCCGTTTGCTATGATACTGTGGCATCCGCGACAACGCGTCAGCCAGAAAGTTTTTCCCTCCTGGCACATACCTCAGCACAAACCTAAACCGGCTAAAGTATTGGGCCCATCGGACATGTTTGGGGGCCAGGCGCCTCGGGGATTGTAGTGCCTCCAAGTTCTTGTGGTCTGTCCACACCTCAAAAGGCAACTCAGCCCCTTCTAAAAGATGTCGCCATGTCGTCAAAGCCCATCGGATTGCAAAGGCCTCCTTCTCCCAGATGGCCCAGCTTCGTTCGGCCGTTGTAAATTTTCTGGAGGTATAGGCACAGGGCTGTAATGTCCCGCTTTCATTCTTCTGCAGCAGCACCGCCCCCACGGCCACATCGTTGGTGTTGACCTGCACCACAAACGGGACATCCGGATCTGGGTGGCGCAGCATGGGCTCTTTAGCGAACAACGCTTTCAAAGTCTCGAATGCCCTTTGGCAGTCCATGGTCCACTCCAATGGCTGACTCGGGCGGGGTTTTCCCGTAAGATGTTTCGTCCGTAAGAGCTCTGTGAGGGGCTGAACAACGGCGGCAAACGATGGAATAAATTGGCGGTAAAAGTTCGCGAATCCGAGGAAACTTTGTAGCTGGTGCCTGTTCTTGGGGGCTTGCCAGTCCAGTACCGCCTGCACCTTACTCGGATCCATTTCCACCCCGTTCCCCGAAATACGATAACCCAGGTAATCTAGTCGCTCTCGGTGAAACTCGCATTTAGATAATTTCACATAAAGTTGGGCATCGAGAAATTTCCGGAGCACCTGTCTAACAAGACTGATATGTTCATCCCTCGTTGTGGTATATATTAAAATATCATCCAGGTACACAAGGACCCCTCGGTATAGGTGGTCATGCAATACCTGATTAATTAACTGCATGAACACCGCAGGGGCCCCTTGCAATCCAAATGGCATGACGCGGAACTGGAAACTGCCTAACGGGCAATTAAATGCCGTCTTCCACTCATCGCCGGCTTTAATCCGTACCCCATAGTAAGCTTCTCGGAGATCCAGCTTGGTAAATATGCGACCCTTTCCTAAATGTGCCAGTAAGTCCTTCATAAGAGGGAGGGGGTATAAATGTTCGACGCACACTGCGTTTAACCCCCGGAAATCGACACACAGACGCAATGATCCGTCCTTCTTTTCCTTGAATAACATGGGAGCCGCTATCCGAGAACGGGCTGGTTGGATAAAACCCCGTGCTAAATTCTGGTCAATATACCTACGGAGCTCTTGTACTTCCGTCGATGTCATAGCGTACATCCGTGGTTTTGGGAGCTTAACCCCTGGCAACAGTTCAATAGCGCAGTCTGTCGGCCGGTGAGGGGGCAGTTGATCGCAACCTTGCTCGCTGAAGACATCTGCCAAATCCCTGTATTCCCTGGGGTATGAAAGTTCCCCCTCCTTCTCCTGGAGTTGTGCTGCTACCGCTGGGACTACTGGGACCCGATCCCCAGTTCCACTCTCCACTGGATTTGGGCCTACCCCAAGGCGCACCTTACGGTAACCCCCCTCCCACCATATAGTGGGGGTCCATTTATCTAACCAAGCCAACCCCAGTATGACAGTCTCCGTCATAATAGGCACCACGATGAAGCGTAGCACCTCCCAGTGGTCTCCCAAGTCCATGCGTACCCGTTCGGTAACGTGAGTCACGGGGACCCCTCCCAAAAGCGACCCATCCACTTGCTCAAACCGGATGGGTTGTGTTAACCTATATATCCGGAAACCACTATCCACCGCGACTTTCCTACTGATCAGACATCGTGTGCATCCGGTGTCTACTAAAGCTTGACATGCCCTTTGTACCCCCGTTACTGGACTTGTGAGGAATATGGGTAGAACAAATGGTCTAATGGGTTCACTTACCATCGGATCGGCGGACCCGTCGTCCGGACTGTCTTCATCGTCCCCCAGTTGGTAGCGTGCCACTGCTGCAGGCTTTGGGGTGGCCGGGGACCCCCTTCTCACTCCTGGGGTTGCTTGCTGGGTGGCGGCTCTCGAACTCTCCGCGGCCGTCTTCATGGGGGTCGCCCTACCACTCGTTGTGGGCTTACGTGGGCTAGGCGCTGGGCACTCAGCTGCTCGGTGGCCCGGCTGGTTGCAGCGGAAACACCGAAAAACAGTTTCCCCAGATGCACCGGATGATTTGGATGTTGCCCGTGGCGGCTCCTGGCCTCCCTCTCGCTGCTTATCTCCAGAACGCTGTGGCCTCAAGATATCCCCCAATCCTCGATGTACCTCTTTGAGGCCTACCTCCAGCTCGACCACGACCTTGAACCAGTCCCGAAGTCTATTCGGAACTCCCCTGTACACGCAAGCTTGACGTAGGTCGTGGTCCAGGCCAGCCCGGAAATGATGCACCAGCAATTGCTCTGGCCATGAAGAATACAATCGGCCGGCTAACTTACGGAAGTCCCGCACATATTCGATGGCTGGGCGCTTCCCCTGCTGTAGTGCAAGGAGGTCTGCCTCTGCTCTCTGCGCTCGGGTAGGATCTTCAAATCTCACATGCAAAGCGTCCAAAAACAGCCCCGCACTCCCCAATTCACGGGCGTGGTCATTATACAGGTCGGCTGCCCATGCAGCCATCTCTCCCCGCAGAGCCGCGGTAACTGCGCCGACCATGGCCCATTGGGAGGCATATAATTGGGCATATTGATCTAAGTGGCTTATGGCTTGGCCCAAGAACATTGCCAGGTGATCAGGGTTGCCATCGAACGTGACAGGAATGGGAGGGGCCCCCCATGAACTCCCTGGACCCCATGGTCCCAGGGGTTGGCCTGGCATGGTGTTAGCGTATCCGGGCGCAGGCCCCAGCTGTTCCACACCCCCTCTCACTACAGGACCTCTCGCCACATTTCTGGGGCCAACCTGCTGGGTTGGTTGTGGCTGACCCGGCGGGCCGCCCGATGGGAGGCCCGTGACAGCTGACCCACCTGCTGGAGGCGGCAACCGCAGCCTCGGACTGCTCAAGCGAAACCTGGACGACGGGGTGCGTGCCGTAGAGTCTTCTTCCGGTTTCCACATGTTGGAACCACCCCTGTAGCTTGCCTCGCCAAACCGGTGTCGCAAAATATCCATCGTATCTTGACCTGGAGCCGTGGAGTAGCTCCAGTCTTCATCGTCCTCGGAGGTGACACGCCTCTCCCTCCACCCCGAGTGAACGGGCTTCGGCTTGGGTGTCAGAAGCTGCCCGGTCTGCACCCCAGCCACCACTGGGCTTTGCCACCACTCCTCTTGTGGCTTGGCAGCCCCTGTCTCATCCACACCGGGCCCTGGGTTTGTGGCCAACAGCAACTTTGGCCGCACCACAGGCTGCTCAGCTGCTTGTTCCAGCACTGGAACGGCCTCACCAGCACCGCCAGCTTCCACCTGCCCCTCGACCAGGGAAACGCCCTGCGTGCCTTCCGCCATACCTCTCTCCTCCACAGCAAGCAATAGGTTGAAGGAAGAAAAGGAGTGCTGACTTCCTGTCAGTGCATCCGCTGTCGTCCGTAAGTAAGAGTAAAGGAACGCCGGTACACACTGAGCTCATCAACTGCTTTATTGTGAAGACGAAACAAAGTCAGCACTGGGAGTGGTTTTCTCCCAGTGCTCTATAACTGTGTGCCACACCCCGTGCTCCCGCCCCCAACCCCAAACCGACATCCGCCCAAATCTAATATATGCCCCACCCTTCCCCTGTGCTCTCCCTTTCAACGATGGAGCTCCACCCCCGCACCCCTCTGCCCGTGTGTCCGGTCCGCGCGTTCCTCTCCCGCCGCCAAGCTCTCCCTGCCTACTGGCCCGCCTGTCTGGTAAGTATTCCCCACCCTCAGCCCATGCTGGATTCGCCGGCAGGGGCATAGCGTCCGGGAAAGTCCCCTCGCTTCGGTCCTTCCGCGTCGATGTGCCGGCGGTCGCCCGGCCTGCCGGCCACAGCTGGTCGTCGGGGAATCCCGGGCTTGCCGGCATCAGCTGATCTTCGGGGGATCCGGGTTTGCGCGCAGACCGGTGCCCGTCTGCGCCTGTGCGTCGGCGCGAAGAAGCAGGTCTGGTGTGAAGCCCCGTTCAGCTCGGGCTTCAGCTGCGGCGGCGTGCAGCTCGGCGGTTCCCGAGGGTGGTGGGCTGTCATCTGCTTCCCCCCGTCCCCGTGTGCATGTCAAGCCTCCGGGAGCTTGACACAGATCTTGGCAGTCTAACCTAAAGTACTAACTACTGTACTGTACCACTCTGGTGTGGTGTACATGAAGTGTTTTGAACATTTCAAAACATTCTGTAAAAATATGCTCTATTAAGTGTTTACAGCAAGGGGAACTGCTCTTCCTGCTTACATGTAAGAAATTCAAAGCTTTTCTGGCACTTCCTTAGCTAAGTCATTCTTTCCAAGAGTGTCCTTTTGACTGTGTATTTCAACACACTCCAGGATTCCAGTATAGCATTTAAAACTTCCATATTGAGCAAATAGCAGTACTGTGCCTCTTCAGCAAAAGTCCTGCTGCCAAACAATTTGGTAGCCCTATTATTTACTGGTTTTCAAGCATCTGGCATTTCACAACACAAAATAAAGTAGCGGCCAGCAGCTAAGGCACAACAGCAATATGAAGGCATGGGAAGGGAAGTAATTTGACACATTCATCTAAGAAATAATAAAGTAATCTAAAATAAAATGATAAAATATAACATAAAATAGTGATAAGTTAGAAGAGAAAAATAATGTCAATCATTAGAAACTTCATCCCGGTTCCTAACAGCAAATGATGTCTTGCAATAAAATGAAAGGAGAATTCCCCCCCCCCCACATAGTTACAAATTAATTGTCAAATAACATTTTTAAAAGTTTCCAGAATTGATAATATGAGTTAAATATTAAATATCTTAAATCCAGATGTCATCCTTCCCAGTAAGCAACATAAAAGGCTAAAGAAAATAAACATCTTTTTGAACTGCTTAGCAGAAACCAAGAGACATAAATTATACATTGCTCATTTATTTGAAAACAAACTTTTCTGTGTTAGACTAAGAAACAGCTTTAGAATAATTTCTCTGTTAAATGTATACATGTGTCTTTCCTTCAGGGCCAGATCCCTTTTTGGTGCTGAACAACTATTGCCTTCCAAATTCCAGACAATTATCTTCTGAATCCAATGGACCTGGGGTGTTAAGAGGCAATTCAGACAAGTGGTAGAGAAACAATGTGATTTCATCATAAAGGCTAAGACTCTACTCTGGATGCTTTGCTGGAACATTAAACATTTGCTAGTTCTCTTCTTGTTCCCTTTCCTGGCCTAGAGAATCTGAGAACCAAAGATGAGAAGGAGGACAACAAAATTCAGGCTCAGAAATAACAAGCACTACGCTGCAACCTGCATCTCCCTAAATCAGTCAGATTTGAAGAAACTATCAACAGCCAGTCCTATAATGTGTAGTAAAAGATGAAGTGAAACTAATATAAAAAAAATACAATGATAAAAGATAAAACTGCCCTGGTGAATGTACTGAGCGGGACTGATGTAAAATCAGTGGTGGGATTCAGCCAGTTCGCACCAGTTCGGCGGAACCTGTAGCTAATTTTTGGTTGCCCAGGCCCAGAATGGACTTCCGAAAGCGGCATCCACATAGAGAACCGGTTGTTCACATATTTGAATCCCACCACTGTGTAAAATATGTCACTCAGGGATGAAGAGCTGAAAAAAACATCCACACATCCAATCAAGATGCAGAGTACTTGAAGTTGGGTAAGAGTGAAGTGGGAAAAAAAAACTCTACTCCATGGGACTACATGAACAATAAGTGGAACAAGTAAGAGCTGTTCTTTCCTAGTATCTCAAAACAGTTCTAAGTTTACCTCAGTGAACTAAAGGAAGACTGGGTTGTCAACAGCATTTTGTCTGATCCTAGAAAGGTTATTGTCTAAAAGAAAAGTCAGGGAAGCTTATTTATTTGATCTGTATTTGTTTATAATCCCTTATTTTTTATTGGAGGAGTTGCATGACACTAAGAATTAGCAGATGGAAGAGGCCTGTAAAGCCTCTTATAATTAAACAAGCAAGCAAGATCCAATTCCATGGCAAATGGCATGTGCTAGGATTTATTAGGAAAAAAAGCTTCTGAAAATACCCCCCATTAATAAAGAATGTATTTGCATAAATGCATCAAACTATGGTATGAACAACTTTATTTGGAATGTTGCACATAGGTCTGATGGCTCCATTCCCCCGCCTCCTCCCCACAATCTCACAACAGCAGGAAAAGATTCTGAAGATGCAACTCAAATTATGATAGTGTATGAATGCTTTATTACAAGGAAAGCCTGAAGTGTTTGAACCTTTTTTTCTTTTTTAAGGGAAAAAAAAGATGAAATGGATGGTATCAGATTCAGGAAAGTACTATGGAATTCACTGTCCTGGACGCTGGATTGGTGGATGATGGCTACTATTCCTGATACCTATAACAGGAAATCAGACAAGTAGATGGAAAAATATTTTTTAGTGTTTGCCAGGATCCATGATACGAATATCTCACTGAAGTCCAGTTATTGGAGATGATGAATGAAAATGTTACTGCCATAATACCCTTGAATGGGAATTTTTGGAAGCATCAAGGTAGCTACTTGAGGAAAAATTAAATTATATAGGCCTTTGTAGACAAAGTGGATTTTTGTTGTGATTTAGCACATTTCTTCAACTCTCATGGTATTACCATACAACAAAAACTTACTGTGACAAAACATTGCAATGTCAACACAGCCATCAAATAGCCAAGGGAGAACACTCATGCTGAACAAGATTTTTAAAACAGTTCACCACATGGGTTTATGTTTCTTTGGAGAAAACTTTTACCTCACGGAAATGTTTCCAGCCACCTTCATCAAATCAACACAATTTTTGTGAAGACATATTTATTTCCCCATTTCTTAATAAATATTTGTGAGTATGCTGCATCGCGTTATATAGCACAGCTTAAAGCTCCTGTAAGTGATATCACCTTAGACCAGTGGTTCTCAATCTTTTTATATGGCGACCCCGGTCATAAGGACGCGGCGTGCATGTGCGGCGCCGCCCCCATGCGCAGCGCGCATGCGCAGCACCATCCCCTGGGGGAAAAAATGGCGGATCGCGTTGTTTGGCGACCCCCGTAAAATGGTCGTTTGACCCCAAATGGGGTCGCGACCCAAAGGTTGAGAACCGCTGCCTTAGACCCATTGATTAGACATGAAGGCAAGTTGCAAAACAAAAGTCTATACTTTCTACTGTTATTATCTGATTTCAAATTCAACTAAGAATTCCTTCTGTAGCTGGAGTTTCTCAAATTGTTGGTGCAGAGCAGAAGCCTATTTTGATTAATATAATTTCTTTTGCAGTAATATAGCCATGGAGTGCTAATGCTTTTTGGGAGATGTTTTCTGACTTCCCAGTCTTGCCCATAGCTGTGGTTTCTAGGATGTCCCCCATTCTAAATAAACAGGTCTAATCCTGCTTAGCTTATGAGCCCAGACAAGTTAGCCATACACTATTGTCTGCAGAGCCTTATTTAGAGAGGAGACCCCAATCAGCATTCCTTCAATCTATGCTAGCATTCTGAAGATATTGATGCTAATCGAAGCAAAATCTATTGTTTGAAAAGACTATCACATTCCACAGAGATGAAGTTGGCTCAGATAAGAATGAAGCCTTTGTTTCTATTCCGCTTTCCTAAGAAGTGACATTAACTTAAAGACCAATGGGATCTATAGAGAAGGGGAAGTTATTACAAGAAAGGTTTAGAATAATTTGTTTCCTAGGCAACCTGTTGCAATCTAAGCCCTTCTAGGCACATATACCCGGATTGCTAGCTTGAACATTTACAGAATCTTTGACCTGTGGCTGGGTTTTTCATTAATAAATTGTACTTGTACTAAATTAATATTTTATAATTATAGTATTCTTAAATAAATATATATTATAACATGATAGTATTAATATTATACTGATCATTTTAGGAACTAAGAGGTTATCCCCACCGCTGTAGTCACCAAATGACCTCCATGGTTAAGTGGGATCTCATCCTTAATTACATTAATTCTGCCAGTGTTCTCCTTCCTTGCAATTTATTATGAGGAATATACAGAGTTGATTATGGAACTGGCATTTATGTCACTTCTGGCATTTCATTACTTCTGTTCATTCATCCTTTTTCTACCCAGGTAATGCTGAGCCAATTGTTCAGTACATAATGTTAAGACTTTGCACCATGTTGCTTCAAGAAATTATTTTTATACTGTCTTCATACCATGGATGGAAATAAAACTGAAAGGATCAAGAAGCCTAGTAACGTCTGGATAGAAAAGCCATGGAGCAGAGGATCAGAACTCAAAAATCCAATTGAAAGTCTTAACAAGGAGCACCGTGTAAGCATTCTTACAACCATAATCCTAAAGCACCAGAACTGGAACCAATGTCAAAAACTGAAAAAATACTTTTTACTCTGTTTTATTCCTACAGATTAGGATTAAATCATGTAACATTCTCAAAGCCATTTTTGAAATGTAGAATAGAACCCCGAACCTGAATTTAAGAGGCTTCTTATAATAAATAATTATTTTAAGACCTTAAAAAGAATACATTGCTCTGCAAATGATGGAGAGTGACATTCAATAAATAAATAATTATAGTGAAGCTGCTCTCTGTATCCATAACAACCACTATTTGAAAAGCCATACAAGATTTTTCATCTATAAGAAGCATTCAGAAAGCCTCATTTAGTTCAGGTTATGAGTTTTTGCAAGCATATTAGACACGTGCAACCAAAAATAAATAGCACAGAAAACAACAGTGGGCATGTGCAACTTTTATAGATAAAGCAATCTACATAAGATATTAGTCATTGACACGTAGAAATATATTATATATCCCTTCTGCCTCAAATTCCTGCAAATAATGTTATACCCCTCTATTATTTGTACCAATTACCCGAGTCGTTAAATGTTCTGTTGAATCGTTGGTGCTCTCTTGGTTATTTTCTTGTAGATGTTTCATTAAACAACTAGGCAACATCGTCAGTGCTAGAAGGGAATAGGGTTTGCCCCCTGTTTATATTCAAATGGCTTGCTAGTTAGTGAGAGTGTTGTTGTTGGTCCCTTCATTAGGCTGTTGCTTGATTGTTTGAGTTAGTACTTTCCTAACTGGGCATTGTTTACTGCTGGATAGTTGGCTTGGTATTAATCTTGGTGTCAATCTCTGCATATCTGGGTGTTGATTGCTGGTGAGGAGATGTTGTGGTCTTTTTGTTTCCTTTTTTAGCTTTTTGATTTTCTCCTTTAAATGGTATGTGGATGTTGTTGGTCTCTGTTGATGACTGATTTGTCTGAGTTCCAGGCTTCCAGGAATTCTCTAGCATGTTTGGACTTAGTCTGATTTAGGATGCTCACAGTTTCCCAGTTTAAACTAAGGCGAAGTCTGTCCCTGTGTTGGGCAATTAAGGAGTTTTCGTCATGTCTTCTGACTTCTAGTTAGTGTTTATGGATGCATTTTGCTAGTCTTTAGCCCATTTATCCTACAGAGTGGCTGTTATAGTCCTTGCACTATATAACAAATGAAATTTGTTTTAGATGAAAATTGTGTATAACAAAGTCATATTTGAGATTATAGGGAAGCCAAGATAGCTGTATTACAACTCTTAAAATCTGTTCAACGTGAATTGTAACACGATTGTTATCTAACTCTTGATTTGTGCTTGGTTCTATTTTGGGAAAATAAACTGGGTAGCCAGTTCTCCTGTATTCTACTGATTGATGAACAAAAAGGTAGAGGAGAATGATGCTTCCATGGTTAAAGCTTTTTCAAAGTTATGACATTTACGATATTCAGGAGAGCAAACATATAAAAATATAAAATGTCTCAAATAAGGGTGCACTGTGCCTGAAAATGTAATAACTGAGACCTATAGTAGTTTTGAAATAGCTTTTAAAAATGTATAGCTGCACATATAATGGAATTCATTCATTTTTTAAAAAATCATGTCCTACTTTTATTACTTTTATAAGTAAGTCAAGGCAGCAAACACATCTAATGTTCCTTCTTCCTCCTTTCCCCCCCATAACAGCATCCCTGTGAGATGGGTTGGGCTGAAAGAGAGTGGCTGACCCAAAGTCACTTAGTCGGTACCTTAACCATTAGACCTGATGCAACAATTGCAACAAAAATTATTAGATAACGTTTGAATGAGACAGAGATAGTACAGTTACCTTGCCTTCAGCCATTTAAAAATCCCAGTTGAATTAAAAAACAAACAAACCACTTTTGCTAGATCCACTCCAACAGCTCAGTTTGTAGACATACAACTGTATGTCTACAACTGTAGACATACAATTATGCTAGTGAATGTCAGGTTTCTATAATAAAAGCAGTCTTCTCCATGATTTATTAGTGGACATGAGGATAGACTTGGCATGTATCATTGAGATCTAGCTGAATGAACAGGGGACTCCTTCTCATGGAAATCTGCCCAGCCAGATTTTGTATATTGTGTCGGTCCAGACACCAGAGCAGGAAAGGTAATATGGCTATTGTGCACTAGAGACCCTACCTGTTGTGAAGAGTGCTGTGTTACTGGTCAGGTGTGAGGCCGTGCTCATTATACAAAGAGACAAGATGGGAGCATTGCTATTATGACAGCATCCTTTAACAAACTGGTCGATCTTATCCTGATCCTTAATTTTATTTTTATTATTACTATTGAGATTTATGTGGTGCCCATCTCACACAGAGCAACTCTGGGTGACTAATAGAATAGAAGCATCAATACATAGCTTTTGCATAGCTTTGGGGGGTTGATGCCTTACCAGGAACAGGATGCACTGAAGATGGGAGTTGTTGGCTTCTTTAAGAGTAATGGTGGAAAAATATACTTATCAAATGTGAGTGTAAACGGTTAAATATATTTTACCTATTGGGAAGAAAGCTTAGGTGTGCAATTGCCCAAAACAATGTAAGACTATCTTCCGAGTGTACACTTGATCATTCTGTGATATAATTAATCAAAATAATATCATTTTTAATGTAAAGATTACATGTATTTTCATATGTATGATAAATAAGGTTTCTCATTCAAGGCACTCTTTTTTAAGCTTAAAACTGGACAAATATCAGATTAAGCGTATAGCAAAAAAAAATTCTATCTACACAGTAATTTGAAATTATCAAATCTAATATCAACCTTCATTTATTAGGGTTATTTTTAAGCAATCAAAGAAATGGGCCAGCATAAAAAAATTATACTGCTAAAGCATTATACACTAGCTAGGTTGATCCAAACTGTCCAGATGGTAGCCTTTTGCCCTATTCTGGGTAGACAGAACAGAATCTCCATTACATTTTATAACTGGCATGATTAAAGGCAAATTGTCTGTATGCCTCCCAAAATTCCTTTAGAGAAATGGCTTAGAAGCATAGGAGCTTCCATCTTAAATTGCTGGCATTTCAAGTAGAAATTGGAAAGGCTTCTCTCTGAAAACCACTGCTAATAAGAACAGACGACTCTGAAAAAAGATTATCTCGGCTTATGGCAGATTCCCTGTTCCTAAAATAAAGGGCATCTGGCAATCCTACATGCCATCATGTGATTTGATTAAGACGTGAGTTCACAAACAACATTCTATTCTTGCAATCAGTTGAATATTTCCTGATCTGTGTGGAGACAAGGTTGAACAAATCCCTCTATTTTGTTTTGGCTTAACTTCTCATTTCCGATATTACACCCCGGTTTAGCCTGCTTCATCACAATGTGCAAACTTTTAAAATCCATATGGAAATAGGCATGCAGTTTCATATGCATTTCTCTAAACCTGCACATTGGGCAGACTTTCCATAAACAAATACATTTTTGTATACATTTTTGAATGGTAGATATGAATAAAATGGAGAGACTGTAGCCTTTCATTATAGAGTTGCATTTTGGGACCAAAGTAGATTCAGGAAGGAAGAATTGGGCAAATCCACATCAACAATTAATGGTATGGTTTTCACTATGCTGGAACCTTTTATTATGTATCAAGCTTGGATAGCAGTGATCATTCAGAAACCATACCTACCTTAATTAGCCATATCAGACAAGAAGTTGAAAAGGTTCACTGCAATTTATTTTATTGATTTTATTTCATATCATTCTTCCTCTTGAAGTTCAAAGCACAATGAAATAGAGCATAGCCCTTTTCTTTAAACTTGCAAGCAAACTCTAGACCACATATTACAATATCAGATCCAACACAACAAATGAAGTCCTGGGACCATTTTATAAACTCATAATCAGGTGAGTGAACAGGCAAGTTTTTCTTGTTACCTGAAATTTGTCGACCTGAAGATCAACTGTGCTTGGTGAACGAGTAGCAAGAAAATCCTATGGCAAAACAAGAAGAAAAAGAAGAAAAAAACCCAGTTCTGAGTGGAATTTGAACTTATATTCAGCAAACCCTACATGGCTTTCTATGCAATTCTGAATATGTCTGTTGGAAAGTAAGCTATGTTGAGCTCAGCTGGATTTAACTCCAAGATTAGTATGATTTAAGCCAGGTTTTTAATAAAACTGAGAGCTGAAGTCAAAGGACAATGACAGGAAATCTTTTCATGGTTAAATGCCACACTTAAAAAAAAGTGGCTACTAAGAATTAAGGGTGGAATTTTCAATCTCTTTTTCCTCCTGTTTGAAATGGCATTACAGGAATATATGTAGTTGAATTATGCTGTGGGAGGTTTAATACCTCTTATTTTCCTTTGCTTTCCATAGTACAAAAGAACCCAGGAGAAGAAAGGAAGCTTTTGAACAAGCAAATACTGTAGACAGACAGAAACTTTATTTTGGTCATTGACCAATCAAAATATATTCAGTAAAACAAACAAAGCAAATTTAACCCCTAACATCCATGACTAGTGGGAACCACTGGTGGGCGAAGCTTACGCATAGCATAGCAAATTTTTAGAGAGATAGATACCCTACTAGTCTAACAAATAATGCAAATAAAAATTATTGGAGTGCCCCACAAATTTAGATAAAAATGGGGTAATTGGCTGGTAGCAAATGTCCCTTAGAACTGACAGTACAAAACAATTATTGGACTGCAGTTTCTATCGCACCCGTGTCCCAGGGGCAGTGTCGAGTTTCATATTTCAATTTCTTTCATATTAAAGACCATTAAATCAAGTTAAAGATAAAGTTCTCCTGAATTTGGAAACAGTGATGTGATATAAATATAAAGCCAGTATAGAAGGTAAAAATTGGTTTTCTGCAAAAGTGTTGCAAGAGATATTTTACCAACATTTCTATATTTCAGGTATAGATACCAGTTTGAGGGTTGTTCCTAGTCACATTTTATTTGCTATGATTTATTTATAACTAAGAGGAGCAAGACCGCAGCTGTATCATTTCTGCAGGTAGAATGTTCCAGGTTCGACCTGTCATATCCAGTTAGAGTTAGACAAATTGAATGCTATCCTGGAGAACTATACCTTTAATCAAACTGAGCTACAAGTACTAGTTACTGACTAGCTATAAGGTAGCTTCCAGCAATCCTAAAGATGAAAGCATTGGTACAACTGACAAGATAGAAAAACAATTACATTTCTTTTTCTTTTCTTTTCTTTTTTGGCTGTGAACATTGTAATTAAAATAGGAGTTCATTCAAGTGATTTCACAGTTCTTCTACCTTTCTGACTTCGAAGGCCATCAGTGACATATTGGCCTTTCTGATCCTTTAAACCTTTGCCCTAAAAATCAGTGATAGTAGTATTACCTTTATTAGCTAGATGACAGTAATGAAAGATGACATTGCCTTTCAGAAGATGCTTTCCTTTCTCCTTAGATTTCTTAGGAAATAACTAGAAAAGGCAGGGGCTATATTCCAAATAGAGTTCAGAAACATGTTACATTGTGCTTTATTCTAGAAGTAGTTTTGATTTGAGTTATTTTCCATTGTGGTCCAACTATTTTAAACACAGACACACACCCAGAAACTGAAGACCCTGGAGGAGAGATTAAGCAACTGGACCATCATATTAGACCTATTTCTTTGTAATGTCAGTAGAGAGTGGAGTTTAGAATAGAGGAGCTGTACAGTATATTATGATTGATTCAACAGTACAGTAAGGCAAAAAAAGAGGTTCTTTATAGCTTTCTCTTTGTCTAATTGGCAATAAGCTAACCAATAGCTAAGATTTCCACAAATTCCACAGTGTATGGATTATGCTTCAGTGTATCTTGTCTTTTCAGAAAATAAAGAAGTCAGAAAGAAAAATAACAGAAAATAGCTAAAATAGCTTTTATAAATAAGTGTTTTCAGTAGTTGGTAGAAACCATTAATCAAAACATTTCTGTCTGCCCCCTCCTAAATCTAATCAAAATATATCTTGTGGATTAGATTGAAACTTCATTTTTCTATGTTTCAAAAATTCTATGGAAATGAGAAATTATGGTAAATTTAACTGGTGACACCATTGTACATTGGAATATCTTGTGAGTATTATTTCTCCCTTCAAAAATTTACCTACCTTCTAACATCTATAGAACAACGTAGTGGATCAATTAATCTAAAAGACTTCTGCATGGAGAATTAATTTGAGCAAAGTTTGCTCTAGTGAGAAAATACATATATGTCTGCTACTCAAGCAATATTAGATCAGCTAGTTATCTGAAGGATAAGCCACAAGATTATATTTTGGCTAATGTAAGTATTATTTAAAGTGAATTAGTATCTCATTCAGCTTTAAGGAAAGCCATATTTGGGGGTCAAACCACGTATTACAGAAAACATTTTTATTTCTATTTGTATTTTCTCCAAAGTATACAAATATACTTAAAGCAACTAGTGGATATAGAAAAGAGAAACTTAATTCTTCCTTTTGTATAACAGATTTGTGTGTATATAATTTATTTATTTTTGTATTTTTTAAAAGTCATCCCCATTGCTGTAGTTTTAAACCATTAGCAATGTAAAGGCATATCCAGAGTTGGCTGGAATTGGGCTGCCAATTTTTTTCTAGAGGGACTATAGGAGCACAAATGAGAATCCCCCCCCCCAATCTATCAAATGCAACTGTTCAGCCTCTCCACTGCAGGGAAAAATCAATGAAAATATTGTTATTTCTTTTACAGAATTTCTCTACAGGCTTGTCAAAACACCTTTGGGTGCTGTACTATCTAAAAGTATGAAGATGTAAACCATCCATCTTCTGAAAATCAATCTCCATCAATTCCCCCTCCCACAAAAGCAATCTATTAGCTTCTCTCACCATAAAAATATCAGAATGTAATGAGTAAAAGTGATCCAATCACAATCAGACCTGTTGAAATGCCAAGAGCAAAGGGACCAGACACACCCTTGGGAACATGTTGCACAACAGCAGAACCATGGAGAAGGCTATTTCCTGGCCCAAATATCTTTCATTTCTGGTAGAGATGAGATCTTAAATAGGCCCTCTGAGGATTATGTCATACAAGGCATAGAATCCTTCGGAAGAAAGGCAGTCTCAAGTGTAACTTCTGCTAGTAGTTACTGTGAAACCTGTTGATTACATGGGCATTGTTATATAGGGTTTTGGAAGCAACAATGGGGAAGTGGTCTACCATTTACACCTTTGAGGACTCCCCCCCTCCCAGTTTTCCAATTTAGCCTATGAAGACAGCAAATGCAACGATTAAGGTTCCAGGGCTAAAAACTGTCAGACTGTGAATTCTTGTCCAACTTTAGGCGTGAAGCCAGTTAGGTCACATTGAGCCACTCCCTCTCAGCTATAGGAAGCAGGCAATGACAAACCACTTCCGAAATGTTGCCAAGAAAACTGCAGGGATTAGTTCATGCAATCTCCAGGAGTCAATACTGACCTGAAGACAGACAGACAGACTAGAAAGAGACACAGACAGACAGACAGACAGACAGACAGGTAGACAGACAGACAGACACAGAGTGTTTGGTCTTGAAGTAAAGTCAGATTTGATTTGTACTTGATGAAAGACAAGAAGAAAGCCTAAGAAAAGTCACTAGAAGCAATTATAAAAACACCACTTTAAGAGGTAGAGGCTTTACTTTATATACATAAATAACACATAATGAAGATCATTGAGCCTAACAGTAAGAAATGTTAATTCACTCTTTCCCACCTGCCCTTTTGTTTTCTCTGCCTCTGCTTTGAATCAGCTGAAATCTTGGAAAGTGTTAAAAAAAAAAGGAAGAAAGTTACAGTAATCCTTATGATTTCCTGCCAACATTCATATCTTCCCATCTTGCTGCAAATTTCTTTAGCTGTTCATGCCTCCTTTTGTAAAAATACCGCACACACAGTTTTGACACTATCAATCTGTTCTGGTCTTGAACCAGCCACCTCAGGAATGAAAAGTTCATTTCAGCACATGGTGAAGGAAGCAAAGAAGAAGACAAATAGCATCTGCCTGGGTGCTATCAGAGTACAGCATTTTTTTAAAGGACTCCAGCAATGCTTTTTGGCAACCACTATATGCATGGATTATGTGGTATAGAAGGATTAAGCAAGCTGACATATGGTTGCTATAATTCCTGTGAGGGCCTGTGTATTTAATCTTAGGGGTGTCTATTTATAAAATCTGAACAGAGTTAAATCATAAACTGTATGATGGGGATTTCTGTTATATGGATGGAAAATAAGAACATTATGATGGCATTTCATCAGCAGCCAATAAATTGTAGTTCTAAGATTCTTCTACAGAAAGAGAGAACTGCACAACAAACTGTATAAACAGCTTATACAATTTTATCCAAGGAAAAAAATATCCACTTCTAAAGCGAGAGAAGCTCACTGTTCAACATGACACAATCTACAAGGAAAGAGGTATGATAGACTTATATACAATAAATTATTTCCTTTAGAGGTCTCTCCCCTATTTTTAAATTAATCATAAATTCAGCTCAATACACAATAAAAACTTTCAAATATACTGAAGCTTGTAAATCATGATCTGAACTTTAAATATTATGGCCCCAAAAAAGGTAGAGGAAGGTATCGATAAGACCAAACCTAGAATACAGTACTGCATCCAGGTCTGGTCACTACAATATAAAAAAGATGTTGAGACTCTGGAAAGAATGTGGAGAAGAGCAACAAAATGATTAGGGGACTGGAGGCTAAAACATATGAAGAACGGTTATAGGAATTGGGTATGTCTAATCTAATGAAAAAGACTAGGGGTGACATGATAGCACTGTTCCCATATTTGAGGGGCTCCTACAAAGATGAGGGGGTCAAGTTATTTCCAAAGCACCAAAAGGCAAGACAAGAAACAATGGTTGGAAACTAACCAAAGACAGAGGCAACCTAGGACTATGGAGAAATTTCCTAACGGTTACAAGAATGAACCATTGGAGTCGCTTGTCTTCAGAAGTTATGGGTGCTCCATGACTGGAGGCTTTCAAAAAGAGACTGGACAACCATTTGTCTGAAACGGTATAGGGCAGAGGTCCCCAACCTTTTGGGCACCAGGGACCGGTTCCGTGGAGAGAGGTTTTTCCATGGACCAGAGAGTGTGTGGTTTTGTGTGCTGTCTGCATCCAGTGAATGGGGCTTTGCTTGTTTGTGCAGACCGGTTACTGACAAGCTGTTGCCAGGTACTGGTCTATGGACCGGGGGTTGGGGACCCCTGGTATAGGGTCTCTTGCTTGATGAATGGGCTAAACTAGAAGATCTCTGAGGTCCATTCCAACTCTATTATTCTATGTTCTATTTTCTATTATGTTTACCCATCCCTGTGCCTACTAATGAATATGATGCTCCCTAAAAACATTAATGTGTTTCCAGATTGCTTCCTTGTTATTTGCTTTTAACCACAAATTTGAATGAAACTTTAAATTTGCAGCAGCAGTCACCCAGTCTCCCAAGCCTCCTGAGAACTTGTCAGCATGAAGTTTACAGAACGAGCCTGACCTTATATATTCCAAAAAGAGAAGGGACATACAGCTTCCATAACTAAAGTGTGAAAGCCAAAAAGGACAACGTGAATGATACAGAGAACACTGTGCTCCGAATAAATGAATGAATCCGAGAGCAGCATATGTTGTAAATCCAGCAGGCAGGAAAGCTGAATCCTGCTATTACAAACGATAATGAAAAAGAGAGGAAAATTAAATAGATCCTTCTACTCAGAAAGCAAGAATAATAGATAGTGAAGAATATTACTTGACACGACAATAGATGCAATTTATTCCCTATGTTAAACATCTGTCAGAGTTCTCTATTTCTATTTTTTTTAAGCAAATAAGATCCATACTGCCTTTTAAAATTAATATTTAATTTTACTTCTTCAGCAGAAACCTAAAATAAATCTAACCCACAGGCTTGGCAATGTTGATGAAGCTCCAGTTGCAGGTAGCTTCAGGCTGACTGCTGCAACCGATCAAGTCGAATAATTCCAACAGTCATGTACTGCTCCATATAATCATTTGTCACTGTACTGAATCTATATGTACCATTCTTGCTCCCTCCTCTTCCTCATTATCTCTGTTTCCCACTTATGCATTGGATGAGACATAGAGGGAGGGAGGGAGGGAGGGAGGAAGGGAGAGCACCAAAGTTCAGGTCACCGATATAACACCAATACCACAGACATTTTTTTTAAAAAATGGGCATCTCAAAGGATTATAGCAATAAGTAGATTGATAGGTTAGCATCAATCTTATCTCAAAAAAATAAATAAAAATAAACAAAAGGATTGTTAGCCTTCTAGCTTACACTGTAGGGAAAAAAACATTCAATCAGCCTTAATAAATTCACCAATAAATGCGAGTTTAGTGTATTTGGTTTCCAAGATTGGGTATCTTTATATATTATCTTTTGAACAATGCAGTAAACCTAATTAATGAGATCACTGTGACTCTCTTTTTTCTGGATTGTACTATGCTGTTAGAAACTTGATACATACCTAAAATAACTCAGAGGTGGGCAAACTGCAGTCTCTGGATTTCACTCAGCAATTCCCTTTGATATTTCCTCAAAACAATGATTTTGAAAACTGGCAGCATAGATTCTTGCCATTTTGAGGGGGTAAACATGTGAAAAATTGCACTATAATCCCTCATATATGCATCAGTCCAAAACTAGGATCCACCCACTATGTGTAATTTGATCCTATCTATTTTTAGCTCTTATCCCCACCATTAATTCTGGGCTTTGGTCCCCTCAAAGGTGTCCAAGAATGACAAAGATCATTCTTGCCTTTCCATGAGCTCCTTCTAGAGCAAGAATGGGGCGTTCCTTGTTTAAAAAAAAAAGATTTATTTGCATTTTCTAATCTGGTACGGGTTGTAGAGGCAGGAATTGGTGGGGCTTAATATCACTCATCTGACTCTTCCTAGAACAGCAAAGCATCCTGTTTTGCCTTATTCCTCACTTCTGTCCTCTTTCCCATGTAGCAATAGCAAAGCTGTTGTAAGAACCACACTAGTGACTAGGTTTGAAGTACTTTGAACACATTGAAATGCTGAAAGAATCTTAAGAATTATTGTCAGGCAGCAAATTAAAATTGCTGTGGTGAGCTACTAAGAGTTGTTTACGATGGACAGCCATACATTTTTTTAAAAAAAAAACAAAGGTAAAGGGACAGAGGGCAAAACTCATCTATTCATGAAGGTCCTGTATATTGTGTAGTGGGCTTCAACAGGCAAGGAGCAGACCAGCATAGTTACAACGTTATTTATTGACTCAAACTAAACTGGAGAACTGCAGGCAATTGCTTGTAATTTATACTCTAAGCCCAAGGACCTTAATCAATCACAATACTTGAAAAACCCGCCCAAATACGAATGTTCAAAGTTTCCCTCCAAAACAGTTGCAGTTAACAGTCAGGGTCATAAAGGTTAGTTTCATTTTAGCTTCACAAGCAGTTGGAGTTAAGTTAGTTTCACTTTAGCAGGGATTAACACAACTTCATATATATGTTCAATACATAACACTGTACACAAGATTGTTGGCTCATTCTGAGAGACTTCAAAGTTTTATTGGCTTTCAACCCTGCCAATCAATTGCTTACCTGAGACCTTTAGGCTAAAACTATCAGAACCTTTCTGATGAAAGCGGTGTTGTGCCATCCTTCTTCAAAATCCAAAATCCATTCCTTTTGCATTTGTAGGCAATGTTGTGATGCAAGTGTGAAAGGGGTGGCTCTTAGAGCAGGACAATAGGAGGCTGCTTTTGTCAGATCGACCTGCTTGACCCCCAGTAACAGACATTAGTGGCTAGATCAGAGATGTTTCTTGATGAACAAGCCACTGACATTCACAAACAGAAGCTAAACTATAAACTGGTTTACAAACCACAGGAACTTGGCAAAATCCAAACCAACCATATTAAGGCTTTGCAGAATGCGTCATCTTTAGAGCTTGGGGCAATGTTGCACCAGCTTTGAATTCAAGCTCTAAGGCAAAGCAGTCAAGAGAAACCTGGATTTGAATCTTGCTCTCCCCTGAGCAGTTTCTGGGCTGCTGAATACCTTGAAGCAAAGACTCCAAAACCAGAGGAGCGGTACTTAGCTTTGTGTTCTACATTCACTTTTCAGATAAAATACATACCAAACTACATGTACTTATTTGGAAAGAAGTCCTTTTGGCATTCTGAGATTACATTGTCCGTTGCCCTTTCCTCATTTCCTCTTTGTGTGTGATTGCTACATAGTAGCTACACAATATTTTGATGCTCTTTCCTTTTACTATGTTTTTGCAGTCTGCTGTAAAATCAGGCTGGCCTGTGGGCCCTGTAGCTGCCACTTCAGGCAATTGCTTCCAAAGTACACAGTGAGTAATTTCCTTGTCTCCAGTCTTCCTCTTTTCTGTCTACACTTTGCCTTATTTTTAAGGGCTGAATGTTTATGGGAGATCTACTTAAAAAAAAGACCAACATAACTTCTTAGGTCACAGATTTGCTTTACTTAGATCCTCACAAATCCCTACTCCCAAGTAAATGCAGTACACTTACTAAAAAGTAGGCAGATCAACCACTCTCAAAATGTTTCACTACAGGGCTTGTATAGCTACAATTCAGAAGCCAGTTGCTGTTTCTTAAAAAAGCTTCCCAACAGCAAACTCTTCTGGAGTGATGATAATTCTGAACAGCAGATGCATCATTTCAGAATGAAGGACATTATGTGATTGTTCCTGAGAAATGCCCGAGTCTCCATTTATTGTGATGTATTTATTTACTTTATTTTTAGAATTTTTTATCCTGCCTTTTATAAATAATTCAAGATGGCTAACATGCCTGGTACAGAAGTATTAAACACAGAATTAAAACAAATAGATTTCCTAATTACTTTTGACTTGATCTACTGGGGGTCTGTCAAATTTCTGGATACAGCAAGATTGCTCCCCCTCTCCTTTTTATTCCAATATGGCTTTTCTTTATTTTCCTCAATGTTATTTTACATTTCAGCTTTGTACAAGCTGGAGCTGCAGAACCAGATTTTCTTGATTTATCTTCTGGAAAACCTTCAAAACACTTACAAAACACTTACATCTGGGAGGCCCGCGGGGGGGGGGGGGGACATCAAAGGGTCAAGGTGGTGCTGTGATTGCAGGTGAAGCCTTGTCCCTTTTGTATGGGCATAAAAGGTTCTTCTATCAACACAATATACAACGTGATTAAAATGAAGAAGATGTAAATGGATTTTAACTTAATTTCACCACCTTAAAATCTCTTGAAGACATGTTTCTGTTGTAGATGTCCAATAAAAGAGAGGGAGGCTGGATTCAGAAATCATGCCAAGCCAAGATCTGCTTTAAATGATGGTTTTCCATTATGTTAAGCCCAAATGAAAAAAAAAAAAATCACATTCTATGTTAGTACAAAATAAAGTTAGTATTTTTGGAGACCGTAGACAGCCATCTTTAAGATAGTTCACTCTTACAATACGAAGGGTTCTTTTTAGAAATATATGGATTTCTTGGGGACTTACTACTTGCATTAACTGGCTATTCCTCACTATTGTTATAAAATATTTTATATTAGTCTATGTCAGGCACAAATAATCAGATTCACATGCAAAGAGTTCAAATAGCTGGGTGCTCCATAATTGGAGGTTTTTAAGAAAAGACTGGACAACCATTTGTCTGAAATGGTATGGAGCAGGGGTCTTCAAACTCAGCCTTTTTATGACTCATGGACTTCAACTCCCAGAATTCCTCAGCCAGCATGCCTGTTTGAAGACCCCTGGTATGGAATTTCCTGCTTGAGCAGGGGATTGGACTAGAAGACCTCCAAGGTACCTTCCAACTCTGCTATTGTTCTGTTCTGTTCTGTTCTGTTCCGTTCTGTTCCATTCTATTCTCTTCTCCCTGGCTCGGCTAGACTCTCTCCAACAGTTTACATTAGTTTATAGTATTACAACAATTTTCACTTAGGATAAAAAGGGTATCTTTTAATCTGAATGCATATCTAGATTAAATGCATATTTAATCATTTTGTCTCTCACTGCTATTGTTATCCCAAGGGACAAAAAAATCATTGTGACGATTTTTTTTTTTAAAAAAAAATGGCTCCAAAGCAAAGCCTTTGAACCTTGCTGAGAATGTTAACCACAACCAATCCTCTTATGATAGCCACTCCCTTCAGCCCTTTAAATCCTATGGGGAGATGTGAAACAGGAGGCTATAAAAAGGAAGGGGAATTGCTCTCTTCCAAATCTTTCAGTGGCATGACTTTGTTAGATTTTACTGACCATCTCCTGATTAAATCTTCCTCCCACTTGTCACAACATCTGATAGGCCTCGTTGGCTAAAGTACTTTCAGAAGGCACATTCTGTCTATGGGTTGCTGCTGCTGCAATTAATTGCCAGTTGAGAGGATGTATTCTCAGCTGGTCCAATCTGGGCAGATGAAATGAGTGAATCTGCAGATTTTTGTAACAGTGCCATAAAATTAAATTGCATTTTATTGTGATGGGTTTCAAAATGCATAGGCCCTCTGTCCACTTAATTAGAAAATAGTGCAAACAACAGATACAAGAAGGCAGTTGGTGCATTTCACTTTCCCGAGGAACTTTTTTTCCTTTCAGCTTCTAATTATTGGCACAGTTTATGTTTATGACATTTGGAAAAAATGATAAGGTAAGGTCACTCAAAATGGTGTAGCTTTTGTATTCAGGTCACTTAAGCGTCGCATTGTACAGAACTAGAAGTAACTCAGCTGAATCTGAATAAGGCCACCTCTCTTATGTTTGTCACAAATAACTATCCCACAAATAACTATGCTACAATCATGAACCTAGGTGGAAATCTTGATTCTTTTGAGTTGGGGTACCAGAATTCCAAAAGCAGAATAGTGAAATTTGAATCAGGTGTATATGCAGATGTCTACAGGTAGTCCTTGACTTACAACTATTCATTTAGTGACTGTTTGAAGTTACAATGGCACTGAAAAAAGTAACTTATGGCTGGTTTTTACATTTTCTACTGTTGCAGCATCCCCATGGTCATGTGATCAAAATTCTGGTGCTTAGCAACTGGCATGTATTTATGACAGTTGCACTGTCCTAATGTTATGTGATCACTATTTGTAACCTCCCAGCTGGCTTCTGACAAACAAAGTCAATGGGGTATATGTTGGGGGGGGGGGAAACCAAATTGTCTTAATGACCACATGATTCATTTAACAACTGCAGGGATGCATTAATGGCAGAAATTTTCTGTGAACTTGTTATCTCTGAAAAGTTCTTCAGAAAATGATTATTAGTACAGAAAGTCATCTGTGAGGATTTGGCAACATTCTTGGAAAGGAAAGGCTCAGTGGATGCACCTAGTAGATGTCTGAAGACTGCCAAAAATTAAATTGAGAGAAAAAATAGAAAGAAAGAGAAAGAAGAATGATGAATGTTGCCATGACTTAAACTTCTCTGAAAACTTTGCCTACTGCCTTATAGTGATATTTATGAGGGTTCCTTTCAGCCATTTTGTGGTGAAGGAACTTTACTCTGTATCTGCTCAGAGTAATCCTTTCATCTATTTTTATTTCATAGATTTCAAGTTTGAGCTTTTCTAAACAAAGATTTAACCATGAAATAAATTCAGATCTGTTTTGGACTCTGTTTATTTAGAAGACATATTTTCTATAGCATGGCTAGAGCAAAAAACCAATTTTGATTGGTTTAAGTCTCTTGAGAAACTATGAAAAAAGGAAACCACTTAGGAGAAATCATGCTGAGTGAAAATGTGATTTATGGTAAAGAAATGTATGTTGACATTCTTAATGAACTTTGTAACATAAGTTCTGACATATTAAATGGGCTGTAAAAGTCCCAAATTTGTTGGTATAACAACTATACCATTGACTGAATCATGTTCTTGCATAGTTAAAAATCTTGGCAAATAGATTGTGTCAGTTATAGGTATGTATAACTTTGGAATCTCCACTGAAATGGGACAAAGTTAGTTAGGAGTGCTAAAGATAAGAACAAGCCCATAGGGAGGGTGAATCTGTCAGTCATAATTTTATTCAGTTTCTCATTATCCAAGTTTGTTCTGTTTTAGTTCTGCATCAACTTGCAATTGTTAAAGTAGCTCAAATGAAGATTCATACATAATATTGTGTGCATTTCTCCTAATATTTGGATTTTTCTAAGTTACATAATTTTGCACAAATGTTCTCTCTAATATAATGTATATTTGTATGTGGTATTTATTAGTTCGTTTTGGACATTTTGAGCTGCAAATTATTTCACAGATTTTATGAAAGTATATGACCATGCTTTGATTTGCATATGTTACATGAGCAAATTCACTTTAAAATTCAAAACAAAAGGATATCTTCCCTATCGCCTGGATCAGGGGTCCCAACTCCCAGGCTGTGGACCACTATCGAGCTGTGGCCTCTTTGAAACCGGGATGCTCAAGTAATGGGCAAGTAGTGGACCCTTGCGCTCATGTATAAAGTTCCCCTCATGTGAGCAGAGGGCACTTGCTTCACACATGAGCATTCTCTGCTTGTATGAGTGGAGCTTCGTGCAAGCATAAGCATCCTCCACTCAAGCGCCCTTTGCTTGCATGAGTGGAGCTTTGCATGCGAGCACAAGCACCCTTCACTCATATGTGAAACTCTATTTGTGCAAATGGAGTGGGTGCGCACCCGTTGCTTGCACCAATGGAGCTATGCACATGTGTCTGTACCTTCCACTCACACACACCCCTCCCCCATGGTGGGCCTGGCTGGAGAGTCTGGGGACAGCTGTCCTAGATATGGTCACTCAGTATAGTCCAAAGGATATGATTGTCACATTTAAATACAGGTACATGTATTGATTTTATTCAGATAGTATTTGGGTAGATACCCTTTATGGATCACTGCCTTATCATGGCAAAGGGGCTTGCACAGTTCAAAGAAGCTATGAGCTAAGCCAGGTAAGGCCATCCAAGATGGACGGGTCATAGAGGAGAGTTCTGACCAAACGTAGAAAGGAAAGGAAGGAAATGGTAACCACTCCAATATCCTTAACAATAACAGTACCATGGACAGTACCAAAAGGCTAAACTTGGGGTCGCAAAGAATTGGACATGACTTAATGACAGAACAACAAAAATTAGGGTAGATGGCAATTCAGTGGCTGTGTTTTTTCCACCTTTCACTTTCTTAAATTTCATTACCATATATATCACTGTATACAGATAAATGACAAGAAAATGACTGTAATTTTTTTTGCATTGTTCAAAAAAAAAAGGCTCAGATTAAATTGTACTGAATGCCCCTTTATTGACACCCACACATCTGCTCATTTCATCCTACAACTATCTTTAGAGACAACTGATACTTCCAATTCCACTTCTTTTCCTTCCAATGAATCAGCTGGCCTCTAGAGACTTAGATTTCCCCCCCCCTCCAGATTTCATCATAAAAAGCTATGTATTTTCATTAGATGGCATGACCTGTTTACACTTTGGCCAACTAATTCCCCAATCATTAAAATTAATGCCAAGTATTAACACTGCACTTTCAATAACTCTCATTTTTTTCAATAGCTAATATTGGAATAAAAACTGATGTAGATCCAGCATAAGTACTCAGATTTTAACAAACTCTACAAGACTATGGCTGATTCAAACAGGAACAATCCTAATTATTCTGGCAGGAAGACTGAGATAATTAGAAACATGGTTTGGCATTGTTTGTTTATAATTATCTTCAATATATCTATCATCTGCCCATTTAATGAATCCAGTTTTGTGATAAAAATACACTGTTTTAATCAGATCAAGCAGAATGAGATTAAGAGGAAAATATATCTAATTGTTTTTCGTAACAACAATTTGCCATCTAATGTAACAGAGAACATGCAGAACTGTAGTCAGTCATCATCCTTCCGGCTGTAGAAATCAGTTAAAATAGGCATAATAGCTGATTTGTGTGAATGCTTTTAAGGGATGCTCTGAGTGCCACCTCTGGCATGCATGCCATAGGTTAGCCACCACTGGTATAAACAGTTCTTGAATATGAGGAACACTTGCCGATCTTAGAGCAAAATCATTTATCAATTCCCTCTCCATCATCTTCAGGTAGGACTGGCAATCTCTTCCTTTAACCCCTGGAGTGCAGATAATTGTTTCCCCCTTTTTAGCCGAAGTTATTGGGGTCCAAGTGGTTTGGGGAGCAACCGGTAGAGCAGACATGTCAAACACAAGGCCCGGGGGTTCCATGTGGCCCGCGAAGCCATCCTGGAAACAGTGAGGGAACGGCCCCCACTGCCTTGGCCCTGGCCTAGGCAGGCCGGGAGCCAATGTACAATTTTGTGGTGGCCATTCAGTCTTAGCTCCACAAGGCCGTCTAGAAACAGCGAGGAACCAGCCCCTGCTGTGTCAGCCCTGCCCCCTGGGTGCATGCTGGGGAGGTGTCACCCTTTGTGAGGAATGAAGAAATGGACCATGCCTTGGTGCTTGCCCTGGTCCCACTCCCTTCTGCCAGAGACCCTCAGATCTGTCCCACTCCTGCCCACGCCCCCACAGGCATCTTTGACGCAAACGATGTACAGCTGGCCATGCCCACCCAGTAGGACACACCTACTCCATCCATGCCCACCCAGTAGGCCGCACCCACCCTGGCCACACACACACACTCCCCCAAGGGCAACCACAATGCTAATGCGGCCCTCAATGAAATTGAGTTTGACATCCCTGTGGTAGAGTAACAAAGAGTAATGGTAGAGCAAAACATTATTTTAATGAAAGCAACAAAGGGCTTGGGGAAATGGATTAGTTATACCAAGACAATAAAGCTTAGGCCAAAATTGGTCATCATTAATTTAGGGATTCTTAAACTGTGAGTTTGATCCCTTGGAGAGTTGCAAGCGAATTAGAGGAAAGTCACAGCCACTTTGTCCAGACAGTGTGACAGGACTTTCATGTTCTTGCTTTGCAGCTGTTTTTCTGGAATCTCTGAAGTCTTGATTTCCTTTTGGTTTGCTTATTTTACACCTGTTTTGGTATTCTGTCAGATACCCAACTACAGACACCAAGGTACATTATTTTAGACTAAAATAGTGAGATAGGTTTAGGGATGATATAATAGAAAAACTAAAGATGCCCATTTATCTTTAATAGTGGTGCTTATGGCAGTGCTGATAAAGGGAAGTCTAAGTCAACAGAGCAGGATAAAAGTTGCATACCCTTTGGTTTCACAGTGTTGTTGTTGTTGTTTTTTGTCACTGAAAAATGCCCTCAGGGTGTTATTTGTAAGAGAAAGCTGCCTGCTGAGAGCATGAAACCATGAAAAAGACATGGGAAAACAAATCTTGCAGATTTAGCCAACAACACCCCCCCTTTTTTTCCTCAAATGAAGCTGAACATGAGAAAAAAGTGAATATAGTTAATGTACAACCTTTTCCTGCATCTTCACAAGCTGTGTATATATTTTCCCAGTCAAACTCCCCACACCCTAAATACAGTAGCATGAGCCAGGGCACCACAAAATTTGAGAATTCTTGCACAAATCTGTAAATTGAATGAAAAGCAAAACATAACACAACAACCAAAACACAGAGAAACAGACAAAGTAGAAGTACCCAGTGGAACAAGCCAGCCCTGGAAAACAGAAGCAGGCCCCAATGCTTCTGCCTATAGCTTTTAAATGTCTTCCTCCAACTTTACATTACAGATTCCAGGTCTCCCTGGGCTTTCAAGTTCCTAAGGGCCTTTTGCTTCTCAGATCTCCAGTTAAAAATATCTAGAGAAAAAACACTTTTCTCCCCAAATCCCACCACTTAGGGTTGCCAGTCACTTGTAGGGCTCTCATCCCATTGCTGGAACAATGCCTTTGCATAATTTATATCTGAATACAGGGATGCTTCCTAAATTAAAAACATTATTTTCTGTTTACAGGTTAATTGCTTTGTATTACTTGCATACAATATTTTGCTCCAGAAATTATATTTAGAACTGCGGATGGAAGGAAGGAAGGAAGGAAGGAAGGAAGGAAGGAAGGAAGGAAGGAAGGAAGGAAGGAAGGAAGGAAGGATTTTATGCAATACATATATGTAGCAGTTATAGATGCAGGTAGCAATACTTTCCTTTTTTAAAAATACGGCTCATTGCTAACCTATTTCAGTAAATAGCTGATTGTATAAAATTAATTGATGTTTTTCAGTGAACTCCCAAGGCCCGAGAATTCAGCAGCTTCATCTTAGGCATTAAGAGCAGATTCCCTCAACATTAGACATCTCTTTGATTCCTAGATAATGATGCTGTTCATAAAAGACCAATATTCCCAAATAACATACAACTGTGTAGCCTCATTGACGTCAGTAGCATTGCACTTGAGAGACTGATTTGAATACAGCATTTTCAGTATTGTGGCTGAAGGGCATCTGAGAAGATCAACAAACAAAGAAAATGCTGAATCATTTGGACATGTACTCATCCATTGCAGTGAGGAACAGTGTTGGTTATGGTTTTCTCTGACTCTTCAGTTTTGGCAGCCAGCAGGCAATTCACACCCTGAAACTGACCGGGCATAAAATCATCAAGAATAGGTGAGGGAAGATTCAGATGAGGAGAAGTCAGATCATGGTAGGAAACCAAACCCTAAGAGGTGAGGAGGACCAAATGCAATCTACTCAGCCATTCAAGAAGCATGTAGGACAATGTTGCTAATTGAGCCCTTATTTACTGTAGAAGCAGGCTCAGGAACTGGCTCTCCATTGGAAACCATTCCCCTCTGTTAGACCTAACTCTATTCTTTCTTTTTGCTTTGTTCTGGGACCCTGGGACTCTGGTGTATGATTCCTGGGTTACAGGTAGTCCTTGACTTACAATCATTCATTTAGTGACTGTTCGAAGTTACAATGAAAAAAAAGACTAATGATTGTTTTTCACGCTTGCAACCATTGTAACATCCCCATGTTGACGTGATCAAAATTCAGACGTGTCAGAGCATGCACAGTCTTATTGCACTGAGATAACCCAGGAGTAAACACAGTAAACAGTGGTCTATATTAAATGGTGGTTTATATTACACTATCTATACTATCATATACCAGGAACAATATACATATACGTGCTAATACAACAGGATCCAACACATCAGAGTTACAGCAGGAAATGGAAGAAGAGAGCACATCAGTGGAAACTTTCCTTTATACAAAGGCTGTTAAAGAGACACAGACCCTGCTGAGTCATTCTCATCATTACATCTTATATCTTACATTACATAAGCTGGTTAGCTGTTAAATCATTACTTTGACAAGACGCTTGGTAACGGGTTCATATTTATGATGGTCACATTGTCTCAGGGTCATGTAATCACCTTTTGCGATCTTCTGATAAGCAAAGTCAATGGGGAAGCCAGATTCACTTAACAACTGTGTTAGTAATTTAACAGCTGCAGTGATTCATGTAACAACTGTGGCAAGAAAGGTCATAACATGGCCAAAACTTACTTAATTGCTCTCTTGTTTAGCAACATAAACTTTGGGCTTAGTTGTGTTCCTATGTTGAGGACTATCCATACTCTTGTGTCTCTGGCAATGCTTAACCCAGTTTTGCTGAGCCTGAACACCATTAGTTGCTTGCCTGTGTTTCTGATAGCTGTGACTCTGGATTGGCTTGTGTGCTGCTGATGCTATGCCCTGGGTACCAGACACAACAAACTTTCCTTGTATTTCTCCTGGAATGCACCTGTGATTTCCTAGTTGGGTATTTACCATCTTTTGTGTTTGCTCAAAGTGCAGACTCAGCATTAAACATCTATAAATGTAAAACTGGCTGCAGTGTGTTTGCTCTGCTTAGAAAAGGACGTGGCTGGATTTTTCTGTAAATATGACAAATTAATACGTACTGTAAGATGCTACATATCACAGGATAGAATATCTATTTATAGGCTTTTTAGCTTGTACCTGTTATGTATTGAATATATATGAAGTTGTGTTAATCCCTGCTAAAGTAAAATTAACTTAACTCCAAAATTGCTTGTGAAGCTAAAATGAAACTAACCTTTAGATGACCCTGACTGTTAATTCCAACTGTTTTGGAGGGAAACTTTGAACATTCATATTTGGGTGGGTTTTTCAAGTATTGTGATTGGTTAAGGCCCTGTGGGCTTAGAGTATAAATTACAAGCAATTGCCTGCAGTTCTCCAGTTCTAATTTGAGACAATAAATAATGTTGTAACTATGCTGGTCTGTTCCTTGCCTATTGAAGCCCACTACACAACAGTACCTTTGATAAAAGTCAATAGATCTAGTCTGTTCTCTTTGGGGAAAAAAAATCCAGCTGTAACATACATTCTCCAGATGTGTTTTCAGTCCACCTCACTTCATTTTCAATTATATTTTTTCTTATGGCACCCTTCCAAAACAAAGTGCTCTTCAGATATGTTGGAATTACAGTTCCCAGGATTCCCAATTGAAATGATGAGTGAAGAAGGCTAGATTTTTAGGATACATTCAGGTGGCTGACAGTGGCATAAATAGGATAAGAGCATCCCCTTGTGAGTAAGAAATATTCCAGGAAAGTTGGTTATATCATATAGGATTTTGTGACAAAATGTGTCTCGGTTTGTGTCTCAGTTTGTAAGATGAACTGCCATGTGCAAAAGAAGCAGAACTGGGCTGAATGATATGAAGCTGGCGTGATAAGCACTATTTGCACTGTGTCGCCTGAGACAACTGACTTGATTTCTTGGGTAATTGGGCCAATGTTGGTTCTTCAGTCCAGCAGAAAAGTTAAGTGAGACCAATCTGATATTTCAGAAAGGATCAGTGGATTTTGTTTCCCAAAAGAACAACTTGATTTCTCATCATCTTTCTTCACCACAAGTCTAAGACAAGCTTTTAAAACTAATCTAAATATACGTCTTATAGCAGCTCCCTATATTTACCACACAGTACCCATCAACAACAGCAAAAATCTCCAGCACTACACAAATAAATGAATAATGGCAGACTGTATTCTAAAAAGAGCTATTTGCACTTCACAATACAAGTAAATGTCATTATAAATATCCATATAAGTAGGAGAACAGAAATTACTGGGTAATTTATTACAAAGAAGGTAGTTTATGTTTATAATACTCCCCAGAAGAACAGAGGTGTATTTTGGTGTCAAAATTAACAATCGGGGATAAGGAGAGGAGTTAAAATGGATAGGGTTTCTTATACACAATTACTTAGATGGGATGGTCAAAATTGGCAGTTAAAATCTTTGGAAGATTTAGTACATGAAAATATTACCTATTCATGGTTTCAATATAGACAATTAGTGGACAGATGGAAGATGGATTGTCATATGGGCTGGCTTAGAGAAGATGAAAATCTTTTTAAACAAGTAAAGGATCAAAGACAAACTCACATTAAGAGGATTTACGGGGTTCTAGTGGAATTGGATTCAGAATCTGAATTAATCAAAGATTGCATGATTAAATGGGCACAAAATTTTGGTGAACCAATCCCACTGGATACCTGGGAAATTATCTGGGTGAGGAATGTTAAATTTACACAAGCCCAGAACTTAAGGGAGAATTATTATAAAATGTTTTATAGATGGCATCTTGATCCACAAAAAATGTCTCTTATGTACCCTGATTTACAGCCTAAATGTTGGAGATGTGGCTGTTTGGACGCCACCTATTATCATATTTGGTGGTCGTGCAAAAATATAAAAGCTTTTTGGATTAAGATATGGTGGAATATTGAAAGAATTTTTAGAAGAAGGGGAAAATTTACTCCGCAATTATTTTTGTTAGGTATTGTTACTGATTGTGATGCTAAGGAGGTTATATTGATGTTAAATTTGATTACAGCCGCAAGGCTGTTAGTAGGGCAATATTGGAAGAAGGAATCTTTGCCTACCTTGCAAGAGTGGTTTTTTAAAGTTTCCTATCTGGCGGAAATGGCAAAGATTTCGGCTTTTTTAAAGGAGCAATCGCAAGAGAAATTTTTTGTTGTATGGGAAAAATGGATAAATTTTATACAACATAAATTGGATATAAAAAAATATCATTTAGCTTTTTTATAACTTGTATATAATTTTTGATATTTTATGGATTGTTTTCTCTTTTTTTCTTTTTTTCTTTTTCCTATTTTCTTTTCCTCTTTCTTTCTTTCTTCTTTTCTTTTTTCCTTTTTAAGTATTTTTTTTAATGTTTATATTTTATTATTAACTATTTTATAAGTTGTTAAAACTTGTTTAGGTTTTTTTAAATTTTAATTAAGCCTATATTCAGCTCTGGGAAGCTCGGGGGGGGGGATGGAGGGGATGGTTTGGGAGGGGTTGGGTGAGGGTTGTTTTGTTTTTTTTTGTTTTTTATTGTTCTTTTTTTGTTATTTGTAAAAACTTTTAAAAATTTTCAATAAAAAAAAATTAACAATCGTTAAACAATCCTTAGTTTGTCTGAGCCATTTGGAAAGCAGGCAGGGAGGGAGGGAGGGAGGGAGGGAAGGAGGAAGGAAGGAAGGAAGGAAGGAAGGAAGGAAGGAAGGAAGGAAGGAAGGAAGGAAGGAAGGAAGATGATAGGTCATTTCACTGTGTATATATTTTATAATAAAAATCTTCAATGAAGGTTAATTTTCTTGCAGGAATATAACATTGAAATCTAATGAGGCAAATGTATAAATCTGTCAAACAGAAACGATTTCCAGGACAGCTCTCTGCATGCTGTAGCCTGTAGGATAATCTCTATCCCCAATTCCAGCCATGAGCTCTGCTTCCACTTATCTCTCTTCTGTTTTGCCCTCAGGAAAGGAGTCTGCAGAACTGCCCATACCAAAAGGATTTTTGAGGATTTTCTGTCAAACCACTGGTGGAATTCCAAATAAGCTGGAATAGGTTGTTTTGAAATTCTATTTGCTGTTTTCTTAAAGCAAAACCACTTGTCTTTTAAAAGAGATCATGGTCTCACAGTGTAATCTTCTACCTAAGTTCCACTGAATTCACTGAGGCTCTTTCCTAAGTAAATTGTATAGGATTGTAGCTCAAACCACTGGCTGAAAATCAGTAGACCTTTGCAACGTTCCATTAAACTCAATAGGATTTATTTTCGATAAGAAAATTTAAGGACCTGTCAATGGTTGGAAGAAAAAGAAAAAGATTCAGTGTAAGCCAGGGAGCAGGAAGTCATTTTTCAAGAGATTGCATATTGTAGGATGTAATAATAGTTGAAGCTGTTCACACTAAAGAAAAGAGTAGAGAAAGAGAGAGAGATGAGGAGACAACTTATGCCTTGTTTGGTCATCTTTTCAGAGATATTTTCTTACCTAAATAGGAAACAGAACGACCATCAGTAGAAAAAAAAAGCAGTGGGAGCAGGAACAACTTCCAACCTCCTGCTGACTTCCTGTCAAGGTAATGATTTAGAAGCTAACTAGCTGAGTAAGATGTATGATGTAATATTGGGAATGACTCAGTAGGGTCTATGCCCTTTAAGAGCCAGCTGGGTCCCTGTCTTTGTATAAAAGAAAGGCTCTGCTGATGTGCTTTCTTTCTCTTCTGTTTTCCTGCTGTAACTGCTGTGTGTTGGAGCCTGGTGTATTAACAATGTATGTGTATATATATATATATATATATATATATATATATATATATATATATAACAATATATATATTGTTCCTGGTTTATGATATTGTAGATAGTGTAAGATAAAGAACCATTTAATATAGACCACGGTTTACTGTGTTTACTCAGTGCAATAAGACTGTGCATGCTCTGACACTTCCCCACTGAGTTTCCTCATGGGAAACTATCCAGAGAATCAGAAATCTTCCTCCTTTCCTTCTCTTTCCAGTGGACAGATAAGTGGGCTCCTGCAGGGTGGGGGAGGAACAAGGGATTGCAAGACTGGCTGGGAAATTGTCACGGAACATTGAAAATGAAGAGCATGTGACCACAGCAGTAGCAGCCTAATAGTGCAGCAGCAGCTAGTAGTACTGAAACAGCCACAGAAATAATTCATTCCCTTGTGAATCATCGGTCCCAGATTGGGACACATTCTGTAAGTTAGACCATTTGAAATATCTTGGTTCAAATGATGCCCCATTTCACCCAGTTAAAGGTCATGATAATGAGAGTTTGAGTAATACATACAGATAAATCCTAGCCATGGTGTGTCATTATTGACCAAAGAAAGAAGGAAGATTGGATCCAGTGAAGCAAGTAGCATTTCACAAAGAAACCAATGATTTCCAGATAGAACTAAGTGCAACAAATGAACTCAGGATAATTAAACTGCAAGGATAAAATCATATGAAGAATAAGGATAAGGATAAAATCATATGAAGAATCTCATTAGATTAAAACAGAATTCTGTCTCTTCCAACTTACAAATACCACTGCCCCTCCAGAGATCCATTGGCCAATGAAAACCCTGTCAACAAAATGGACTCTGATGCCCTGTGTGACCCTGATTTTTTTTTCCCTTCAGGAACTGATTGAGAACCTCAGGCTCTCTGATATTGGAACTCATTAGCAGCTAGGGATATATTCCAAGAATATGTGCGATTGATTTCTAAAACAACCTAAATCAGTGGCTGTCACTTAGGTTTATATAAGTGAATTCTACAGTTCATTTGTGTGCTGGATGAAGCTGTACTACTGATTTCTCAGTTCATTGGACGACTCTGAGTTCACCGCATATTATTTTAATTGCTCCACACCATGCCTAATTTGTCGCATTTCTCTCATGCCCTCCTTTTCTCTATTCTAAATTGACAAGCACTGAGGGTTGAAACTTTTCCTCATATGGGAGTTTCTCCAGTCCCTTGATAATTTGGCTTATCTCTTCCTGCAGCTTTTCCAATTCTGCAAAATGCTTTTTGAGGAGCAATGGCAGAACTGTACATGCACAGTTTTGCCTAATGTAATTAGCACCCTAGATTTATATCAACGGTTTATTATTTTTATTTTACTTTCCCTTTCTTAATATTCCTCTGCAGTAAATGTCTTTTTTGAGAATCAGGACCTGACACTGATATTCCTGAGCAATTTGGTTCCTGTTATTCCTATCACAATTCCCACCTGTCATTCCCTGAAGCAGCAAATATCACCCTTCAGTATTAGGTTAACTCTGTGCAATTATTTCTCACAGTTGTGTGCATTAATTTTTGACAGACCTGCCTCTCTGTGCTTTTGTGATAGATGAATTAAACTTCTTTATTAATGCTGGTCTGGTCCAAAGCTTTATCACATTCTGAGACACTTAAAATCAGCATCTGTAATCAGCTGCAGTCATTTTGGGGAGAAAATGTGGGAGCGAAAGATTATTCCAACTATCATTGTTTTTCTAGAGATTAAAAAAGTCCTTATTTTGTATTTCAGATGTTATTTATATAGAGATGCTCTGAAAAAGAAGAAAGCTAGCTAAGAACATGTGGATTGGACATTCAGACCTATTTTGATTTCTAAACTGCAAAGCATCTTTTATAGGCAGACTAAATCTGGCCCAAACGCAGAACATTCAACCCACTATTTAATAGTAATTATGTGCACATTGAGAGCTTCTTCACTGGAGAGAAATTGTGTGTCCAATCACACTTGGCCAATAAAGAATTCTATTCTATTCTATTCTATTCTATTCTATTCTATTCTATTCTATTCTATTCTATTCTATTGCATTCCTCCTGCATCAATCCTAGCTGAGAGCAACAGAAGAAATTGCCTTCAGGAACAGCCAACTTTTCTATCTGTAATTTTATCTTTCATTCTCTCTTTTGGTAAGGGGAAAAAACCTGACCCAGAGTAAGGGTGAGTTATAGGGTGTTCTATTCTTCCAATCCACCTGCATGAAAGAAACGTAGACTTACAGAAGCCCTATCATCAGAAGTTAGAAAGGGGATGAAAAGAAGGTAAATCACAGGAGTAGTGAGGAGAAGACAGTGTAGAAGACAATTTGCTTGGTGTTCAGGCAAGGCGTGACAAAAAGAGGGAGGGTTAGGAAAATAGGAAGAAAACTCTGCTAAGCAGAAAGTCTCTTTCTTTCTCAAGCCATTCCTAAAATTCAGCACCTGATCCATGATGTGTCAAGATTAAAAGTAACTCCATCCCACTTGCTGTCTCTTGAAAGCTATGTTACAAGTACATTTTGAATCAGTATGTTTTTCCGCAGTAAGAAATTCGGCAGGGTGGGCGTAAAGTAGAGGCAAACAATTTGGTGATGCAGTGGTTAGAATGGAGTACTGCAGGGTAACTCACAGCTCACTCCAGGAGTTCGATTCTGAGTGGCTCAGAATCTCAGATTCTTGATTCAGCCTTCCATCCTCACAAGGTCGGTAAAATGAGGACCCAAATTGTTGAGGGCAATAAACTGACTCTGTAAAACGCTTAGAGAGGGCTGTAAAGCACTGTGAAGTGGTATATAAGTCTAAGTGCTATTGCTATTAAAAATAAAGCAAGACGGGAAATGACCCCAAATATTTCTTCTTTATTATTCCCTGTTTTATTTTCCTGCTGCCTTTCATGCCTCTCTTCTGTTCAAGGGGTTCCTCTTGATGTCTTACCTTTTTTTTAATCTTTCTCTGTTAATCTTTCCCATTTCTCCCAATCAATGTACCATCTAGAAACTGAATTTAGCTAACTTCCAGAGGAAAGGGAATGAACCTTTTCTTAATTATTCAATCAGTTTTCTATTATCTGATTCTGTCTCTCTGTCTCTGTCTCTCTTTCTCACACACACACACACACACAGGGAGAGAGAGAGAGAGAGAGAGAGAGAGAGAGAGAGAGAGAGAGAGAGAGAGAGAGAGAGAGAGAGAGAGAGAGAGAGAGAGAGAGAGGATGGTAGACTTATTTTTGTTTTTGTTGAACAAGTTGGAACATGGTCATTTTGAAAAACCAGGCAGAAATAACACCTATGAGTCTTTGCTTTTATCGCTTACCCTGCATCATTAAATCCATATAAAGTCTCCCAACAAAATATATTTATCTGTTCAACACTCCTGTGCCAAGTGGGAATGAAATGGTTGCTAGGGGCATTAACTGTACGAGTGCTACCAACCTACATTTCGAGATTGAAGTTCAAAGTTAGGGTTTGCTTTCTGGGTTGCAATAATAATGCTAAATTGAGTCCTTGAAGAATTCATAATCCACAAGGGTTAGTATTGCTGTATTTATTTTTCATTTTTGTCCACTTGGAATAATCTAACCAGTGCAGTTATTTTTTTAAAATGAATTGCAGCAACGGAAAAACAGTATCTGTTGAATATCTTGTTGTTATGCAGCCTGTATGGCAAATCTCTTAGACGCTGTCTGTTCAATAAGGAGCTTGTTATAAATATACCACAATCTAAGAAGACCACAAAATATTTCTAAAAATTCCAACCTATACTGTTGTCTTTAATGAAAGGTGCAGTATGTCTGAACCTTATACTGGGAAAAGGAAAGTTAAGAACAAAACATCACATACAAAGCTGTATATATTTTTAAAAAGTGCTCATAGCTCTTTCCTTTAAAAAACCCCTTAACATATAAATGATGAAATGAGAGGCATCCACTACTAACCACAATGACACTCAAATGTTCATGGAGATGTCAGAATGCAAGCTTTCCCCAGTGTTGCATGCAAATAAATCAGGGACGGAGATTGCATTCTGTCACTACAATGCATATCCCTGTTGCATTGGTTGTAGGTGCAGTATATCTCTATTCCCCTCTGTGGATCTCTATGGGTGAAATACACAATTAAGCTATGCACGTGTATACACACGTGCATACTGAAATAACAAGCAACAATGGTCACTGAAAAGGTGATCAACCAGCAGAGAAAGCAATTTAAAGAGTCAACAATTGACATTCGTGAAACATTTGTTCCTTTAAAATGTCAGAAAATGATGCTGCAGTGCGCCAAAACTGTAAAAGAAATAAAAGATTGAAACCAAACAGTAAAGAAAACGGTGGCATTCTTTTTTAATTAATCATTTTTTTAAAAAAAACAGAGGTAAAAAAGAAAACACATATAGTATTAGTAAATGGACAGAGAAATTGCAATAGTTTTACAGTTAGTGCTCAATACATCGGTGATAAAGAATTAACAAGAAAAAGCAGAATGCACTGAGCTATTTTTAACAAAAAGGTCTTTTCAAATCTCTGAGCTTGATGCTAGTGTCTCCACTGCTTTCTTATTTAAAGATAAATCACAGAAGAATGAAAGAAAGAATGGAAGGAAGGAAGGAAAGAAGGAAGGAAGGAAGGATAGGAAGGAAGGAAAGATAGGAAGGAAGGATAGGAAGAAAGTCTGCTAAGAATATTATTGAGCAGATATTGTGTTTCTAATTCCCCTTTGTTATACTTTATGCTTTATGTTTTGACTTTCTTAGCATGGTAATGAAGCTGGTCAAGTTCAGCAGATCCTGGCTAAAATAAATCCTAAGTATTTTGAGTTATTTTTTTAAAGGGAGGCACTCAACCTTCATTATTCTTGAATAATCCACTTGGACTGGAAACTCTGAGCTTACTGTATGTCCATAATGCTGGACACTGATGAATCCAGGTTTAACTCTGAAATCAACTAGTTATACAAGCAGGAAACTTGCCATGGGCTTTAGCCATCTATTTCTGCACATCACTGCTTGTCACAGGGCAGCAGGCATTAGGAGCCACAGGACAGATGGACATTTAGTAACCAGCCTTGTTCCAGCCAGAGATTCCTTTATGAGAAAACCACACCAGTCAAATCTCATCCAGTTTTCAGTTGTTAAACTTGTTACTAGATTGTGAGAAAAGCATAAGCTCAGACAGATTTCACAAAGGAATTGTGTTTACTCTGCATTCAAAGATAATGCTGCTTGAATTTAGGGTGGCAGGAAGAAATAATTAATTCCCCAGGTATGTTTGAATGATTACCATTGTCTACATTACTGGGAAAAAGTTTGTTACTTTGGATTTAATTATTTGATGGAATGTTTCTAGACTACAAATGTTGGGAATGGGTGTTCTTAAAAAAAGTTTTTATTGGAAGATGCTTTCTCCCAATGCAGGCCCTCTCCACTTGCTAACTAGCTTTCCCTAGATTGGCCAGTGGTTGCAGCTACGGCTGACTGCATACAAAGTGTACACTGTGCTATTGAGTTATATGGTCTCTCCCCAACTACTGATTCATGGCTGCCTACATGAATAGTATACAAAGGAATTAGGTCTTCACAGATGCAGTTGTGGCAACATCTGTCATTGCAAAAATAGACTTTTGAAATTTAAAATGTGCCATAGCTGGGAACAATCAATGCCTAGGCCAAATGTTATATGGCTTTCGAAAGCCGACCATTCCCAGAGATGAGGACAATGTAAAGTAGTATTGTGAACAAACTGTTTTGGGGGTCTGCAAGCCCGCTGAACTCACCAGTTCTCTAGACACTGTTTTGCCAAGTTCCTCACTAGTCCATAAGGAGAGACTTTACTGAGCCTCAATGGGATGATCATACTTGGTTAATGAATTGACTTCAGACTGGTCGCTGGCAGTTGATAATGCCTGTGTTGTTTTACATTGTTGGCAAAGCCAAAACTTGCAGCTGGTGAAAGAAAACTTCAGTGTGGAGCAAAAGAGAAAACAAGAAATGGAATATTCTGCTGTCTTATTACTAGCTTTCTGATATATCTTCTGAGCTGTCTCCCACATTTGGAGAAATGTAAAGAATGGGCAAGAATAATTTCGAAACACCATCCTTTGTATCTGTATCTGTAACCTTCAGTTTCATCTTTTACAATTGAAACAGAAGTTTTTGCCGCCACACAGCATGTTTCCTGCATCGTACCTAGAGAAAATCTCAATAAGAATGTATACTAGGATGGGCAGTTAATTAGTTCTTCCAGCCAGAAGTTGTACTTTTCAAAACTTTGGGACTCAGATACACGGTAATTGGCTATCAATATTACAGCATGAATCTGCACTGCAATGAGATCAATATCATGCATCATAGTCTAATATACCAGGAGGAGGGAAGTCATCAAAGACATTCATGCTGCCTAAGGGTAAAGCAAAAAATTAGCTACTAATTACACTCAGATCTCGGAGGTCCATAGCAATTACATTTGATGACCACAGCATAGGAGACCAAAGGAGGGAATTATGTTGTGTTAAAAATGCCCCATAAAACATATCAGAAAACACATACATACATACAGTCCCTACCTACCTACCTACCTATCTGTATGCATAACCTATGTAAGTACCTATAGATTTCTCAGCTGTTTCCTCTACTCTGTAGGGAATCTAGTCATTTCTCCATGCTAGTTTTGAGCTGTGAATGTGGCATCTAGAACAGGGGGAAATAGCTGGCCGGTGCGTGCACATGTGGGCGTACATTCCCCAATCATGCTAGTGCCCGTAGCTGTTTGCACATGTGTGCAGGCGTGAATGGACCCACTAGCTTGGGGCAGATGTCTGCAGCCATTTGCGAATGGGCCCATTAGCCCGGGTGGGTTGCGTAGCCCATTTATGCATGTGTGAATGGGGCCACTAACCACTGTGGGGTGTGTGCAGCCATTCGCACATGCACATGGTCCCAGCGCATGATGCATGCACGAATGGGGGTGCTAGTGCTGTGCCAGTGTATGTGGCCCTGTGCGCACACCAATTTTGAAGCTGCTCTCCTTCCCTCCAATCTGCAAGCCCGAAAAGGTTGGAGACCTCTGATTCAGAATATATCTGGTGGACATCAGGTTGGATGATCTACTGTATATTGCAGGAGCATAGCTATGGAGAGAAAAATAAAATTGACTGAATGAAGAACAAGCAAAGGAAAAACATGCAGCTTCCCCAGAACAACATTGATTTTGGCTTTTCCAGACCACTTCAATATTTTTAATATGTCTGGGATGAAATGATTAAATATATGTTGAATAATCTTATTAACTGTGTTACTTAGATTAAATCATGTTTAGCTTTTGCTATGGCCCGTCTACTCAAATGTGGTCCTTCACTGGAAAGAAAATGTTGCACAACCCTATTGTTCACGTTAGGAGTTGTAGTTCAGAGGCCCATCAATAACTCTAACTCCCGAAAGTAAAATTTAGAAACATTATACACAATATTAGCATAAAACAAGAAAGGAGGAATTATTATATATGTCAAAGAAAAATAAAAATTAATAAATATACTTGGATGAAAAGGGGTGAATTTTAATGTTGGAAATAGGATTAGAGTAAAAACAGTATATGCACTAAATAATATGAGAATATTTGTATGATCACCATGCTTAGATGGAATTCCGGTCGAGTCTTATAAAAAATATGAGTTGGATTCCTAGTAAGTAGTAGAATATGAAAGAAGGAAAATGTAAATAAGAAACAATGGGGCAATAAGGACAAATATTTCAAATAAGAAAGAGGGGGGAAATGTAAAGAATAGAAGAGTACTGTTACAAATTGCTGTTAACAAAAAAGGATATATTATGTGTGTATGTGTGTAATGTTTGTTGTGCTTTGTTTTGTTTTGTTGGTCTAAAATAAATAATAATAAAAAAAAACTCTAACTCCCATCCCATCCTTGATCGTGGGAAGAAAGAGGAAAAGCAATTCAATGGGAAAAGGGCTTCCTCAACCAAAGAGAGATCTCTGAGCCTGGGAGGTGATGAAAGAGAGCACGCGTGGCTCAGAAGACATTTGCTGCTGCTGCTGTGGGTGGAAGAAAGGAATGGAAGTCAAGGACCTCAAAACATGGTTTGGGGATAGAGATTGCTGAATGGAATAGGAAGAAAGAGAGAAAACCCCATTGAACCACACACCATACTTTCTTTGGGGAGCTCAGTCACTCCATTTTTCTATCCACTCAATCACTCCTGCAGAGAGAATGATAGAAAGATGTTGAGAGATACCCATCAGCCCCATCCACCCAGTGACTTCCATGGCATGTGAGGACAGGAACGTGGATCCCCCAGTCATAGTTTAATATATTATGTCACTAACCATCTTAAAAGAATAACAGAGTAACAGAGTTGGAAGGGGCCTTGGAGGTCTTTTAGTCCAGTGGTTCTCAACCTTTTTAATACCACGACCCCCAACTGGTCGTAAGTCAAGGACTACTCAACCGGTCGTAAGTTGAGGACTACTCAACTGGTGCAGCACCATTTGCAGAATGGGACTTTTGGCGGGCTCAGCAGGGCAGAGACAATTCCTAAAGCCTGGAAAATTCCTATTGGCTTTTGAAAGCCAATAGAATTAGACTCTATTCAAGAGAGTCTATTCTATTGGCTTTCAAAAGCCAATAGAATAAAAGGGAGTAGCACAGCTAAGGAAAAGGGGGAAAAAAGGGCGGACTGCGTTGTTTGGCGACCCCCGTGAAATAGTTGTTCGACCCCAAATGGGGTCCCGACCCACAGGTTGAGAACCACTGTTCTAGTCCATCCCACCGTAACACTCAAAAACAAGAGACTGACTTTATGTCTCTCTGTGTGTATGTTTCTGATTGAAGAATAGTTAGGCAATGATGAAAAAAGAACAACACCTTGATGGTTACATTATTTTCCATTTTCTCATCCTTCTTTCAGATGTTTGGATAAATTTACATATTTGTCTAAGGACCCTGTTCCACAGTGTTGTACGATAGGTTAATATTTTAATATCATTATGCAGATAAGAGGGAGGGAGCCGAGTATGACAAAAATAGTAACTTCCCCCAGGCCTATTCATTTGTTCACAGCCAAAGCTGAAAAAAAGGAATCTGAGATATCAAGTACAGCTTCAAAGTTTCCTTACATCTTTCCGAAATTTAGTTCTTTGCCACGAGACAATATATTGGGACTTTTTGCCAATGGAAAGGAAAACAACCTTTCTCGAATCCATCTATTCTCTTCTTAAGAAGAACCTACCATGATAGGATATAGAGAATCTGGGACAGTTAGATTTAATGTCTACATATGGAGATTTTCCACTCACCATGATAAATTGTATATTTCAGGGGCTGGAAAATTACCAAGCTTTTGCATTTTGATCAACCGCTGTTTCCCTACCCCCGACCATTTTTTTTAAAGTCAGTGATTTGTTTGTATTAGTAAATATATTTATAGCAGCTACTTGGCACTTAGTCCTGTAGGGGAAAAAACCCTCCTATGATTAGCTATATTTTTCTGAGCATCAGAAATAGCGTTACATTTGAAATAAAACTAGCTATTATTTGTTTTAAGTCCCTTTGGTTCACTTGGAGAAAAGTTTACTTTTCTTTGTTCAAGGGAAGGTCAGGAGCAATTTATTTTGGGCATGACTCAATTTTCAAAGCCAAATATAAGCAAACCTATCTTTAAGCGATAAATCAACACATATAGAAACGGTGTCAGTTGTTTAGCTGGAATCCAACCGAGCCTTATTCAGTAAATAAAATATTTTGAAACAAAATCCGTTTCTGTGCTGTGCAAGTATAGAAACATCTCCCTCTAGTGACTCAGTACAATAATGGTACAGATATGTAAATTAGCCAAGATCCAATTTGAGATTTAAAGGTAGCTGGATTCAGTTCAAATGTATTATTCAGGTTACAAAGGCAACTAGATTCAGTTTGAACTAATTTGAGATTCTGTTTGACAGCTATAATTTATAATAGGAAAGCATCAGAACGCCTGAAGAGACTTCATTTTCGGCATGATAGGATGTAAATAACAGTTAACATTCAGATAACTTCAAAAGTATAATCACAACTGTATTTTTAAGGGAAAAAGCTTTCTGGCAAAAGGCTAAGGAAAAGTTGAATTGAACTACGCAGAAATGGCTAACTTAAAAATTGCTCTGACTTAAAAAATAAGAACTTTCAGGAATTAAGAATGAATTAAGGTCTTATTGAAGACAGACAAACCCACCCACCTCCTATGATTTTCTGACCTAGCCTGGCTTGTTGAAAGGTTGGCATTTCAAGGAATGTGATATTATATGAAATTTATGCAACTCTTAGAAGGCTGAAATGTCAGTATGCATATCCACACTATTGTGTATGTAGTACATTATGATATGTCAAGATAAAAACAGTTCAGTTGCAGAAAGGAAACAGACATGGAGGATGTGCGAGGAGAAAGAAAAGTAATGAAATGGGAGCTGAATAAACTAGAGAATGAAGTAGTATGAGAGCCAGTTTTTGCAAGGTCAGAAAAGAATAGACTGAAATCAGATGACACCGTTACTAAAGTGAGAGACAGGTGGAAAAGATCCTTGAACTCAATGGTTTCAAACCTGTTATGCTCTGAACACATGAGAAAATAAGCAAGAATATAATGAGGTCATGTGAACATTATGCTTTATGGCCACATAGCTTAGGGACAGAACTTTCGGTCCCAATTATCGTGCTGACCAAATGCATTTTTAAAAAAACCCACAATTTTTAAAAGAGGTTAGTCTGAAAACTCTTGTAGCAATTTTTGACATTTAGTATTTCTCATTGTTACATTAACCTATATAGCTTGTTTATGAGCTTCATTCTGTTCTAATGAACAGCAAAATTAATACTGCAATCATGTGCTTTTCCTATGCCAGGCAATGAGATAGTAGAACTGTTTTTCTTCCCCCCCACCCCCAAATCTCACCCCTGATCTGTGCCATTTTAGTACCTTTAGCCTAGGAATGGGCTAAAAACAGTGAAAGGCTTGTACAAATAATTGTATTAGAAAACTTTATTGCAATGAAGATACAAACACAATGCAAAAGTCAATGTAAAACTATTCAGTTTTTGTATCAGTGACATCACTTAAAAAGGCTGATGCAGTACTCAATAGAGAACAAAACAATACTTTCAAAACAGCATTTTAAAAAAAACTCTGTTCTACATACCTAAACTACAACATAATAAAAAGGATGTTCTTTTCTCATCCGTGAATTTAACAGAATATCGTAGACAATACTATTATTTTTTCTTCCCTCCAGTTTTCCCTCCCTTTTTTTTCTGCACATCCGGGCTTTTCTTCTCTTGCTCTGCTCGAAGGGCAGCTTCTTCAGCTGCTACTGCTTCTAGTCTTAAACGTTCAGCCTCCAGTAGTTTGGCTCTGTATGCTTCTCGGATTCCAAAGATCCTGCTTCGTTCCCTGTCTAAGGATGCCTGTCCAAAGATAAATATACACAGTCCATGCAAAATCAGTATGTATCTATGTATGCATTTCTCTCTCTCTCTCTCTCTCTCTCTCTCTCTCTCTCTCTCTCTCTCTCTCTCTCTCCCCCTCTCTCTCTCTCTCTCTCTCTCTCTCTCTCTCCCCCTCTCTCTCTCTCTCCTCTCCCCACATTTACACGTATATACAGAAACATCTGATAATAGTGGCACCAGATGAGGTTCATGTATTCTAAAATTACTTACGTCTTTTCCTTTGCCTCTTTATTCAGCTAATGGTCTATATCAATGGTTCTCAACCTTTTTAATGCCGTGACCCCCAACCGGTCGTAAGTTGAGGACTACTCAACCGGTCGTAAGTCAAGGACTACTCAACTGGTGCAGCACTGTTTGCAGAATGGGACTTTTGGCAGGCTCAGCAGGGCAAAGACAGCCTGGACAATTACTATTGGCTTTTGAAAGCCAATAGAATTAGACTCTATTCAAGAGAGTCTATTCTATTGGCTTTCAAAAGCCAATAGAATAAAATAATGCTAGACAAATCATTAATTTATTAGAATATCTAGACAAGAATAACCAAGTTTCTGCAGGGCTGATATTTTTAGATGCTGAAAAAGCATTTGATCAATTGAATTGGCATTTTATGTTAAGAGTAATTGAAGAGATGAATTTTGGTGAAAAGATATTACAAGCTCTTACGGTAATATACCAAAAACAAACGGCACAACTTATTGTTAATGGAGGTTTGTCAGAGGTTTTTACAATAGAGAAAGGTACTAGACAGGGATGTCCATTATCACCGTTGTTGTTTGTTTTAACACTGGAAATATTGTTGATTAAAATTCGAGAGTCGCAGGAAATAAAAGGAATAAAAGTTAACAAAAAAGAATATAAGTTAAGAGCTTTTGCGGACGACTTGGTGGTTACTTTGTCGCAACCTAACTATTCTGTAGTAAAGTTATTGCAGTTGATTTATCATTATGGCTCGGTTTCGGGTTTTAAGATTAATGTTAATAAGACTAAAATCCTACCTAAAAATATGACTATTCGGGAGAAGCAGATTTTGGCTAACCTGACGGGTTTTGAAATTGTCAACAAGGTAAAATATTTGGGGGTGATGTTATCTGTTTCTAATGCAAAATTGTTTAAAAATAATTATGAAAGGTTGTGGGTCAGTGTACAGAAAGACTTGAGGAATTGGGAGAAGTTGCAATTATCTCTCATGGGAAGAATTGCAGTGATAAAAATGAATATTCTACCCAAGTTTCTTTTTTTGTTTCAAATGTTACCGATTTTGAAAAATGAGATTAACTTAAGTGAATGGCAGAAAGGAATCAATAAATTCATTTGGGCAGGGAAAAAGCCAAGGGTTAAGTTTAAAATCATGCAAGACTTCCGTGAGAGAGGTGGACTCAAGGTACCGAATTTGAAATTATACTATGATGCGGTGGTTTTAACATCAATCAGTGATTGGGTAAATTTAACAAACCTTGAGATACTCCATTTGGAGGGATGGGACTTACTTTTTGGCTGACATGCCTATTTAATATTTAATAAAAAAGTGGATCGGGCTTTTAAATCTCATATCATAAGAATTTCTTTACTTAGGGTTTGGAGAAAATATTATAAAAGTGATTTTAAAGTACCACTATGGGCTATACCTTGGCATGCGATAGAAGGAATAAAAAGAGGGGTTAAAATGGACATGGTGTCTTATACACAGTTACTTAGATGGGATGGACAAAATTGGCAGTTAAAACTATTGGAAGAGTTAGTACATGAAAACATTACTTATTCTTGGTTTCAATATAGGCAATTAGTAGATAGATGGAAGATGGATCGTAAGGTGGGTTTTCTCAGAGAAGATGAAAATCTTATTAAGCAAGTGAAGGACCAAAGACTAACTCATATTAAGAGAATTTATGGGGTTCTAGTGGAATTGGATTCAGAAACAGAATTGATTAAAGATTGTATGATCAGATGGGCGCAAAATTTTGGTGAACCAGTCCTACTGGATACCTGGGAAACCATTTGGGTGAGAAATGTTAAATTTACACAAGCACAGAATTTAAGGGAGAATTTTTATAAAATGTTTTATAGATGGCACCTTGACCCACAAAAAATGTCTTTTATGTACCCTGACCTACAGCCTAAGTGTTGGAGATGTGGTTGTTTGGATGCCACCTACTATCACATTTGGTGGTCGTGTAGAAATATAAAAGCCTTTTGGATTAAGATATGGTGGAATATTCAGAGAATTTTTAGAAGGAGGGTAAAATTTACTCCACAATTATTTTTGTTAGGTATAGTTACTGATTGTGACACAAAGGAGGTTATATTGATGTTAAACTTGATTACAGTCGCAAGGCTGTTAGTAGGACAATATTGGAAGAAGGAATCTTTGCCTACTCTGCAGGAATGGTTTCTTAAAGTGTCTTATTTGGTGGAAATGGCAAAGATTTCGGCTTTTTTAAAAGAACAATCGCAAGAGAAATTTTTTGCTGTTTGGCATAAATGGATAAAGTTTATACAATTTAAATTGGATATAAAAAAATATTATTTAGCTTTTTTATAACTTTTATTTTTATATACATACATATATCTTAGTTATACTCTCTTTTTTCATATAACTTTTTTATTTTTTTTAATTAAGCCTATATTCTGCTCTGGGAAGCTCCGGGGGGGGGAGGGAGTGGGTGTTTTGGGGGGGTAGGGAAAGGGTTGTTTTGTTTTGTTTTGTTTAGTTTTTTGTCTATGTTGTTGTTGTATTGTTATTCTTCTGTTTTTTTGTTAAAATTTATAAAAATTTTCAATAAAAAAGCCAATAGAATAAAAGGGAGTAGCACAGCTAAGGAAAAGGGGGGGAAAATGGCGGACTGCGTTGTTTGGTGAGCCCCGTGAAATGGCCGTTCGACCCCAAATGGGGTCCAACCCACAGGTTGAGAACCACTGGTCTATATTGTAGAATTATTTACATTAAGAAAAAAAAATATTTTCCTTTTCTACATTTTCTGTACATTTTTTTTAAAAAAAAATCACACATAGATAGTCCTCACTTACACATTGCCTTGTTCGTTGATGGTTTGAAGTTATGGTGAGGCCTGAAAAAGTAGGTTCATGACCAATCTTTGAAGTCGTGGCTATTGCAGTGTCCCTGTGGTCATGTGATCACAATTCCGGTGCTTTGCAATGGGCATGCGTTTACGACAGTTGCACTGTCTTGCGATCACATGATCCCCCTTTGTGATCTTCACAGCCACTTCCGACCACCAGTCAATGGGGGAGCCAGCACCAAGTGGCAAGTCAAGGTCATGAGATAACTGCCCTTAACCATCTGTGATGGTTTCATTAATAACCACCTGAAACTGATGTCATAAACTTGATGCAATCCTGTGACATTTCACTCTAGGACCATGTCACTTAGTGACAGAATTGCCAGTCCTGATTGTGGTTGGTAATTGAGGACTACCTGTAGCCCTTAAATGATTTTATTTCATTTGTTTGAAAGTTACAATTGTTTAGCAAATGTGCCAGTATTAGAACAATGTATTCCTCATTCCAGACTGCTAACAGAGCCTGCTCTATATGATCTGTCACTTCCTTCCACAATTGTAAAATATTCTTTAGTTTTCTTGAAATGGTATTTGTTAATCAATCAAGAGGTCTATGCTTTGAAATTATTGAAAGAAGTGCTTCAGACCTCATGCAAGGACAGCATCTGCCTGATATTCATCAGACTGACCCATAAGGAATACAAGCTAATTTGAGGGCTAGTCCACATGAAGCTCCGTTTCCATCTGTCCTGTTTGCCATCGTTTGCTCCCTAGAGACTAAAATGGACGATCTGAAACTTGAGCTGGTCACAAACAAGGAGTATATATCGGAGGTGGTGACCCTTTGAGAGCTGTATGCAACAAAATTTCATTTTGATGTACACCGATTGGTGTACATTTAAAGTGACAATAAAGATTATTTTGATTATGATTATATTAGAATCAAAAGCTACTTCACCCTCTTTAAACTCTTGGGGAAAAGCCCAGAAACAGCTGAGTTGCTTAAATGGGATCAGAGAGGTGCTGTGTTCAATGCAAGATCCAATGCCTGTCTTCCAGATTATTTGGAAAGTATCAGGAACTCTAATTACAACGTTATTCATCACCAAATGCTTGCAACCCATAAAAAGGATTGGTTGCTTTTATGTTTATTATTGTATTTATTTTAATCTTAAGTTCTTTATTTTGTGTTGAAGTTTTGTTTGTTCATTAAAAAAAGCAAAAAAATGTTTTCATTTATAGTTAGGGCATAATAAAAATGCAATTTCCATAAGCTGGTATTGAATAACTTCATTGCCAGACAAGATGAATTTATCAATTCATTGGGTCATGTAGTTTTGTATCTTTACCTATTATCTCAGCAAATGTTCTTATACTGAATTAACAGGTGTTTAATAGACAATATTTTATACTAAATATTAGTTTAAGTGTAAGTCTAACAGCTGCTTTTTCAGACACAGCACATTCTAATTTGTCTCCCAGGCCAATATGTCAAAACTGAAAAGATAATAGGAGTTAATTTAGAAGTACGTTTGGAAATTTGTGGAGTAAAATATCTGATGAGATCCCTAACAAAGCCACACTAGTAAGAACTGATACAATAAAGAAGTTGTCAGTAATAAGCAAACGTACTTGTAAATCTTCATACATTTCCAGTACATTTTGCTTCAAGTGATTCCTCGCCATGCGTTCTTGCTGCCTATGTTCCAGAACCAGTTCTCGAAAATGTCTAAAAATATTTATTTCCTCTGTTTTACGCATTTCTTGCTGTTGGATAATGAACTCATTCTTCATGATAGGCACAATCTGTGTTTTTCTGAAGGTAAAACAGAGATTATAGCTACAGATGTTGTCTTCAGAAGGCATCTTAATTTTTGTGCAGCCTCAGGATCTAGGTACATTATATTCCACATGAACAGAAAACGCTTCAGTTATAAATTCAGTGAAGATGCCAACAGAAGCCAAGCTAAATACTTAAAATAATTAACAATTAGAAGTTAAATTATTGACAGAGTAGCCAACCAGAGTCACCTTGTAGGGGAGATGGACAGCATAAAAAAAATAATAAATACAAATAAAATAACTAACAGTGCTTTGGTCTTACTATATAAAAATATAGTGCCTCTTACCTAATATAGGGAGCGAGGTCTATAGGAGCCCATTCCTTCCGCTGAATGGCTAAACCTGCTTCAGTGACTGGAGGAAATACCATTACTTCAGAAATAGGAGAAACATTTTCTATCAAGATAATAACAACTGAATTAGCTTGCAGAGATGAACATTCTGTTTTCTAGTACAGAATATTTAAAACCACCAGTACTTTACAGGAAGAACTCTTTAAACTTCATCAAAATGTTATCAGCAAATTATATTGGCATTATAGTGGTGTAGGCTTTCATGGCTGGTATCTATTGGGCGCTCTTGTCTTTAGGGATTAGTGACTGTGGTCTGATTTCCTGACACTTTGCCAGCAATTATGGCTCACATCTTCAGAGGCAAAGTGGTCTGATATGCTATGCAGACCCACAGGCAGGGACTGGCTGGGCTCCTGCCTTAATAGCCAGTATGTTGATATTGTTATATGACAATTTTGATCTAGAAATAGAAGTATGCAGCAGTGAGTATAATTGCACAGTGGCATACTAAATTGAATTTGCTGTGATTGTGATGGACTCCTTGATTAACTTTGAGATCTCTTCCCTTTTTCTGAATAAATTATTCTCATTATTAAAACTGACAGATTTCTGTTATTTGATTGGCAGTGCATCTGTATTTGCAGGCCCACTCTGTATTATACATATGAGATCACAGAGGAAGTGACCTAAGCTTTTTCTTTGTGAACTGTTGAATCACAAACATACAGCAGCACCTCAGAAGACTAGAAAGAGCAAACAGACCAATATACAACATATTTTAATATAATGGTATCCACACAACTTTATCAAAAGATGTCTGATAACATAGTCACACAATCAGTACAACCTATGAAAAGCTTAACACTCCCAGACTTCAAAAACACCTCAGAAACAACCAATCAACCATTACAACCACGTGGCATCACTGTAGTACCCAAACCAGCACTTGCCCTTTACAACATTTTAAGCAAACAAAAATCCCAGTAGCTAAAGAAATAAAAACAGAGACCATGTACAATAATTGTAGCAACCATGATGTAGAATAGACAGGCAGAAGACTAGCAGAGCACATCCGCAAACACCAGTTAGCTGATAGAAGATACAACGAAAAACTTCTTAATTTCACAACACAGGGAAAGATTCAACCTTAGTTTTAATTGGGAAACTATTAGCTTCTTAGAACAAGGCAAATTAAAAAAAAATGCTAGGGAATTCCTGGAACCTTGGCATTCAGACAGATCAGCCATCAATAGATACATAGAGATAACTACATTTATGAACCATTTAAAAGAGGCAATAAAAACTTAGAGAGGAAACAAAAAGACTAGAACACGTTTTCCCCAGCAGCCAACACACCAAACAAACAATCAGGCAGAAAACAATACTTTAACTGAGGAACCACCAAGGAAGAAACTATACTGCTACCAAAACTGGCGGCAAACCTCACATTCACTTGAACTGCGATATTACCATGTGAATAACGAAACATCTGCAAGTTCAGAGAGCACCAAGAACTCCTCAGTTCAACCCTATGCCACAGGCCTTCTCTTCTACTGATACTTCAGACAGTAGGTCAAGTCCCAAGGCAACCCAGAAAGTGTAGATGGCAGGAAGTTATATAGAATGACACATTAGAACATGTGCCATATGTGAAGTCTTATACGGCTGTGACCCTGCAGAGCTTAATATCTAAAAACGTTCTCTCATTTCTTTGTATGTTGCACACACTGTTGCTTTTTTTTCACCTCTGCCAATAACTGGCAGGAAAAAAAAATCAGCTCAACTTTAATTTTGCCCATAATAATAAGCACAAATATTGACTTCCTCACTGCACTTCTAGAACCTAGAACACAGACTAACATAATTGGAAGGGATCTTGGAGATCTTCTAGTCCAAACCCCTGCTCAAGCAGGAGACCCTATCCCATTTCAGACAAATGGTTGCCCAGTTTCTTTTGGAAAACCTCCAGGGATGAAGCATCCATGTCTTCTGAAGACAAGCTATTCCATTGGTTGATTGCCCTCACCATTAGGAATTTTCTCCTTAGTTCTAAGTTGCTTCCCTCCCTGGTTAGTTTCCATCCATTGTTTCTGGTCTTTCTATTCTGTAGTTGAATGACATGCAATATTCTCCTTTCCATGGTTTTGAAGCCTTCATGACAAAGCTTTTTTTTCATGAATGCTTAATATCATGTTTGCATTGCCCATGCATACCTGCTTCCCTTGAAGGGCTGGCATTCTCAGTCTCAGCTTCCATTAGGCTTTTTTTAATACACTCATTAATATAACGTACGCGTTCTTGAGCAGCCTGGGAAACAAGAGATTTGTTGCAGAAAATTAGAAGAACGAACCTGCATGTTCTGTTATCTATCAAACCATTTTGACACAGAGACTTCTTTAATATTTACAGAATATACATTGAACAACAAATTCATTTTATTAGGCCTAAAACACCTAAGGTAAGTATCAGGATATCCTTGCTTTGAGAGCTTCTACAATCTACTTGGATATAAAATAGGTAACATTAATATGAATCTAATAAGAACTTCATAAATTTTTCAAATAGTTTTTTTCCTCCAAATATGGTTTTATACAATACCGTCAAAGGCATCTGCATGATTCCAATAGCCAGTCCATTGGCATATAAAAAGGGATTGAATGGATTGCCTTTTAACCTGGTGTCGCATATAGCTATGAAATATAAAACACAACACAGTAGAGCTGCAGTTGGTGATTATGTTAATTAACAGGAATATGCCTTCCTTTCCCCTGTAAAACAGCCTTAAGCAATAAGGAATGGTTTGCAAATGGGCAGTTTGATGCAGTGTTTTAAATTCTGTGCCCTAGCATTGACAGGAGTAAGCATGAACTGGGCTTTCGGATTAGGAACGTGCAGCATCCACAGCTGATTTATTGACTACAAGAAAGCCTTTGACTGTGATCATGACAAGTTGTGGCAAGTCCCTTAAAACCTGGGGATGCCAACACAACTGGTCAGCTTTGTGCAGTTACTATTCACTAGTCAATTACTGTGTGGACACAGTATGGAGACACCGAGTAGATCTAGTTTTCCAGCATCATGTAATTTGCAGGGGAAGGGAAGCAAACATTGGTTTCAGCTGCACAGGTTATACTGGGAGAGTGATAATGTATTTGGTAAATAGTTGATTGTTTATAGTTCAGGTACAGACAAGGCTGTCTATATTTTACATGACTTTCAGTTTCTTGCTCCTTCTCTGTACTTGCTTGTCACTTTGAATTTTAACTATTAATTGGGAGTATTAAAACCAAGGAGGATATGAAATCACAATGGGCATAGCTGAAGTTGTACAATGTAAAAAATTGTAGCACCAATGTAGAATGAAACAACAAAGACTCATCCGTGACAAGAAAAATATGGCTTTGTAATTGATATGTGAGCCATAAACTGACGTCATATCCGATCCAGGTTGGGCTGATCTTCTCTTGCTAGTGGTCTTGCCAACAATTATGTAATCTTTGGTCCCAAGCCAACACATAAGCTCAGATGTCTATCTGGCAGGAAAGAACGAAACAGGCTTCCTTATGAAACATAAGGCATCTAGTTCTCCTTTGCCATGGTTATTTTCTTGATTAGAATCCAGCCTCTCAGACTCTGGTTCCAGAGCATAGCAAGTTTCTTATAATGCTCCTTTAACTATATTGGCCTATGAGGGGGTCCTTGGTGCTCTCTGAGCTTGGTTGTTTTCTTGCAGATGTTTCATTGCCCAAACATCAGTACTGATGTTATTTAGTTTGGGTAATAAAACATCTGCAAGAAAATAACCAAGCTCAGACAACACCAAGGACCTCTCATTTCAAGCCTGAGCTATAAATATTCCCCTTTATTGATATTGGCTTGCATACAGTGTATTCAGGGGGTGTGAAGACTTTCTGAATGCATTGTATATGCAATTGTAGCAGTTTTCAAGATATTAATCTATTAGGATTTGATTTACATTAGTAGCATGTGGCCAGAAATAACACAGCTTAGGTTTTAGGCTGAGTAGTTTAATTATTATTTGCTTTGCAACTGAAAATATGAGTCACAGAATGAAAGCAAACACATGGATGAATGATTCATGTCACAACATTCAGCTGCTGTATTTGAAATGACAGCACCAGAAACAAAAATATCAATATTTTTGCCTTTAGATTATGCAACTCAAGAGTTGTTTAACTGCTAGCAGTTGAGTAATAAAAACAACTTTGGGTATATTAAACTAACGCACACAGTGAAGCAGTTTTTAAAGTACCTGGAAATGAGAACAGATAAGTAACTCTCAGAAGAAAACTATAAGAAGATCTTGTTTGTAATTTAAGTATTATATTGCATTTGTAATGAGGTTGATGCTTGGGGTAGAACAGGGGTGTCAAACTGCCAGCCCACGGGCCGGATACGTCATGCCAAAACTGCACCCAGCCCAGCTCCGGCAATGGGGAAAAAGGTCACGATATGTCGCGACATGTCACATGATGTTGCGAGTTTGACACCCCTGGTGTAGAATGTTCTCTTAAGAAGAGCTTTTTTGGAGTGGAGCTAAAATCCACCTGCAGAATGTTTTATTTTCAGTGAATGCATGGAAATGATCACATTTAACAAAGGACATTCTTTTTGTAGATTTAATACACATTGCTAGTGAAAATAGCATCTTAGCAGGTGATAGAATTAGATGACCTTAACTGATCTTGATACAATTAAGCAGAGTCAGATCTATTCAATACTTAACTGGAAGATCACTAAGAAATCCTAATAGACTTGGCTGGGAAATATATAATAATAATAATAATAATAATAATAGTAGTAGTAGTAGTAGTAGTAGTAGTAGTAGTAGTAGTAGTAGTAGTAAAGTTGGAAGGGACCTTGGAGGTCATCTAGTACAACCCCCTGCTCAGGCAGGAAACCCTACACCATTTCGGACAAATGGCTGTCCAGTCTCTTCTTAAAAACTTCCAGTGTTGGAGCATTTACTGCTTCTGGAGGCAGGCTGTTCCACTGGTTAATTGTTCTCACCGTCAGGAAGTTTCTCCTTAGTTCTAGGTTGCTTCTCTCCTTGATTAGTTTCCACCCGTTGCTTCTTGTCCTGCCTTCAGGTGCTTTGGAAAATAGCTTAATTCCCTCTTCTTTCTGGCAGCCCCTGAGATATTGGAATACTGCTATCATGTCCCCCCTTGTCCTTCTCTTCGTTAAACTAGACATACCCAATTCTAGCAACCGTTCCTTATATGTTTTAGCCTCCAGTCCCCTAATCATCTTTGTTGCTCTTCTCTGTACTCTTTCTAGAGTCTCAACATCTTTTTTACATCGTGGTGACCAAAACTGGATGCAGTATTCCAAGTGTGGCCGTACCAAGGCATTAAAGAGTGGTATTAATACTTCACGTGATCTTGATTCTATCCCTCTGTTAATGCAGCCTAGCACTGTGTTGGCCTTGTTGGCAGCTGCAGCACACTGCTGGCTCATATTTAAGTGATTGTCTACTAGGACTCCGAGGTCCCTCTCACAGTTACTACTATTGAGCATGGTGCCACCTATGCTGTACTTGTGCATTTGGTTTTTCTTGCCTAAATGTAGAACCTTGCTTTTTCACCGTTGAATTTTATTTTGTTAGTTAGTGCCCAGTGTTCAAGTCTGTCCAGATCCTTCTGTATCTGAAGCCTGTCTTCTGGAGTGTTGGCTATTCCTGCCAGCTTGGTGTCATCTGCAAATTTGATGAGTTCCCATCTATCCCTTCATCCAAATCGTTGATGAAGATGTTGAAGAGTACTGGGCCCAGAACAGAGCCCTGGGGCACCCCACTACACACTTCCCTCCATATAGATGCAGTTCCATTGAGGACCACTCGCTGAGTACGGCCGGTCAGCCAGCTATGGATCCATCTGGTGGTGGTTCTGTCTACCCCACATTTTTCTATCTTGTCAAGTAGTAGGTTGTGATCTACTTTATCAAATGCCTTACTGAAGTCCAAGTAAATTATGTCCACAGCATTCCTCTGATCCACTAATTTTGTCACTTGGTCAAAGAATGCAATAAGATTTGTCTGGCATGATCTATTTTTGACAAACCCATGTTGGCTTTTAGTAATGACAGGGACAAATCACTTTCATATTGATGCCAAACACTGACATGTCTAATAGTCACTATGAGCTGATTTCAGTTGGAAGCAGACTTACTGATGACAATTCAAATTAATATTTCACATTAAAGTGGGTTTAAAGTAAAACATGGAATACAGCCTAATAGTGATGAAGGAAAAAATGATATAATTAATAGGCTAAACATAGTCCTGGAGTAAGAATTGTAAATCTAAATTAGTAAACAACCACATCAGATTGTGACATGAATATAAACTTTTAAGAAGCAGGAGGTTTATTTTTTGTATAGCACAATCTAATGTCTATTAACTCAGACATTCCTCAATGAATTCAATGGGATCCTTAAACTTAATACTGAATGTAAAATATTTTGCAATTTATGGCAAAATATTTTGCATTTTATTATTTTGGGGATGAAATGAAATTCCTGGTTCAGCAATAAAATGAAACAGGGGAAAATTAATATTTCAGCCCCATGCACAAAGCCAAAAGAAGCAAAAGGCAAGCATCTTCTATCTTGTTGCCAAGAAAACTATATAGATGTGTCCATGGAACCACCAGACAATCAGATCATTGTGAGCACATTAAAAAAAAGCATGCAAATAATTCAGGTATATGTCTTGATAAAATGAGCAAGTTTTATTTCAGATTTAAATGTTCTTAAGATTTAATTCTTAGGTTTCTAACTTTACGTTGATGTACAGGTAGTCTTTGACTTACAACAATTCATTTGTTGTAAGTGTGATCAAAATTTGGATGCTTGTGAACTGGTTAATATTTAAGACAGTTGCAGTGTCCCAGGGTCATGTGATCAGCTTTTGTGACCTTCTGACAAGCAAAGCCCCTGGGAAAGCCAGATTCACTTAACAACATTACTAACTTAAGATCTGCAATGATTCATTTAACAACTGTGGCAAGAAAGATTGTAAAATAGGGCAAAATTCACTCAACAAATGTTTCACTTAGCACCATACATTTTGGGCTGAATTGTGGCCGTAAATTGAAGACTACCGATTTTAGTACAAGGTAAGAACAACTGTCTCCAAGTTGTATACAAATATAGTCATCATTACAGCTGCCAGGATCAGCCTGTGGTGTCTTCCTATAGTGGAATTCAAGAGTTTCTTTATTTGAAATTTAGATTTTATTCCAGCAATCAGGGCCAATAGAACTCACAGATAGAAAAATGAGGTATATTCATTATTTCTCTAATCTTAAGTCTTCTAAGCATTTCCTGCATTTAGCATTGATAAATCACTATTTGGAATTGTTGTTTTTTTCCAGATAGGAATTGCTGTGCCTCAGGAGTTTTCATGTTACATATTGGAAAAAAGCATGACTCTGTCACCTTGATAGCTCTCCCTGGTTCTGCAGCCTCCCAAGCTTGCTTCATAGCCTTAATCTCATCTGCTCTCTCAGTATCTTTCTTCAGATCAACTGCATCCATCTCATTTTGTTCAGCAACGAGGCGCAAAATCCAAAAGGGTTTGTTGGGATCAGACTGCTGGAAAAGAAGTACACAGAGCAGAAGCAGACAGGCGTATGTGGCTCTGTTTCCACTGACTTTCACATTCAGAATCTCTCCCAGAGAATTATTGTGATAAAATTTTATTGACAAATATAGGCATGACCCTAATGAAGTGTGTATTGGCAAATGCTGTGCACTGATATATATTTTTGACAAATGCATGTCTTAACTAATAGTCGCAGTCAAAATTGTCTTATAACAGAAAAAGGATGAAGTTGAATCAGTGGACTAGGTGTTGTGGTTCCGGCTAATGAAACATTCCAAAGAACTTCCAGGCATTTATTTTCCTAAAAGTCTTTTATTGTTACAAAATGTCGGCACAGGCACAACAGAGGGATGCTAGGATCTAAGTTCTCTTCCTCTGAGCAGTTAAATTATCAGCATGTTCCCTCCCTAAATTAACCAGTCATATCTCACATTATCCAATTAGTGTGAAGGTCAAATGTTTTCTTCCTCTTTCTTTCCAGGGCTTTACCCCAACCCCACTTCTGCTCTGTATTACCAGGCAATTCTACATATTGTCAAAAGCAAGAATATACAATATTTGCAGCGTTGACACTAGGACTTAATGCCAATGAGCAAAAAATTCATGAAATCAAAGCATGTTCAAACCATGAACTCCCTGGGGGGATTCATATATTAGATGCAATTTAATGGGAAGAAGATTGGTGACCAGCAGTTAACCATCAGCAAGATGGATGGACTGAAGTTACAAGTGCACTATTGGAACATGTGAAGGTTGAAGATCTTTCTGTATCATCTCGGAGAATCAATACCAACTTGCCACCCATCTCACCAAATGTGACTCACCAATGTTCAGTTTAAAATATCTAAAACATGCAATCTGAATTTTAAAAACATATTTATCAGGTTTTTTTATATGGATCATCAATGTACTTAACAAAATGGGTATAGGTAGTCCTCACTTAACAATCCTAATTAGGACTGGCAAGTCTATTGCTAAATGAAGCACTTATTTAAGCAAAACATCATATGACTGTCATACTTAACAAGAGCAGTCCCAGTTACAGTTGTTAAAAGGAACACCGGTGGTCCTTAAGTAAATCATCATGTGATCATAACTTGAGACCTCCTCCTGGTTTCCTCATTGACTTTGCTTTTTGGAAACTGGTTAGGAAGGTTGCAAATAGTAACCATGTGACTGCAGGATGCTACAACTATCATAAATATATGACAACTGTCAAGCACCAGAATCATGATCACTTGATAATGGGAACACCATGGTGGGTGGTAAGTGCAAGACCGAATGTAAGTCACTTTTTTCAGCACTGTCATAACTTCACACAGTTGCTAAATGAATGGTTGTTAAATGAAGATTACCTGTAATATCTTTTCTCCAAGTCCCACGCACAGGCAATTGTTGCTAGAATAACGTAGTTAGTATTACAATTTCATTGTTATATCCAACTTAAAAGTGTAATGATAATATTATCAAACCAGGTACCATTCTGGATTTCAAGATAGATATCTCAAGATAGCAATATACCAGGGCTCAACTATGACAATTTTAGGCAGTGTACTAATATTGTGGCTTGGGTATGGGTGGGGTAAAAAACAAAGAAGAAAAAATTCTGTTTTCCCCTCTAACTGTAATATGGGAAAGGCAGGAGTAGGCCAAGAAGCAAGCCCTGAGAAGTCTACACTGTTACTTTGGACATTTACAATTTACAGTAATTTATCCTTACCTGTGATTCTGGTCTAGCAGCAGATACTGGTTTCTCTTTAGGTGCTTTTTCGGCTTTGTCAGTTGTTTTTTCCTTTGTTTTTCTAGTGGTTTTGGAAGAACCTGCAGACTTTTGACTTTCCAAATTGCTATGGATGTCTGGACTTAACATAGATATATTCTCTTCATGTCTCTCAACAGGACGAGCTGCATATAATTTTATTCAAATGACAATATTAAGCATTCATCATTTGAAACTTTTGTGCTTGAATATCTTTTTTCAGATCCGTAAACCAAAAGCATACAGAGGTATAATCAACATGAAGTGAATGTTCTTTTCATGCAGTATGACTTCCTGTCCCTTTCCACTCCCTTTCCACCCAATTTTCCAGAGCAGACGGGGGAGATGTATAGACTGGCACAGGGAGAGGGAGCTGAAGCAGAAGCAATTTTCCGGTAGACAGATAACTTTGGAATACCCACATACCATTACAAAGCATTTTTATTCTCTTTTAAGCCCAGCCATTTTTTGGGTGCAGTGTTTGGTTTATTCTACGCAACATATCTTTTTCTCTGCTTTGTAGAAAACATTTCTCTTCTTTTTTTTAGCAATTATTTTCTTGTTTGCATTTCCCCGCAGTCGGGAATGGTTTCCTTATGCCTTGTTTTCTCTGCCTTTTGCTGGCATTGTAAGGCAATATTTTAAACTAAAATGGTGTCTTCTCCTCAGCATTCATTTCCTAGCACAAATACATACGTTTTCTACTGAAATTAAACCAGGAGACAACTTCTAAAATTTATACTTTTTTCCCCATTAATTTTAAAAATGTCAAAAATGATCTACATGCTGTGCTCTAGCTACTTAAAGTAGAGAATAATAATTTACTGCAGATGGCACTGTTGCCTTATATTATGAAATAAGAAATGTTAAGATTTGAAGCAGACATTTTCTATTAATGCACAACGTTCTGGAAATTACCAGTAAAGTACATTTGGGTAGACATAACAGAATCTGTCAGTTTTAGTTTCAATCACATTTTAGTTTTCCTGACAATTTTCCTGTTCTATATTATTTTAAATATTTTGCAACAAAATTAAACTGTATCCATGAAAAGACATATATGCACATTGATATCAATACATTTATTCCCAACTGTGCATACTTTCCAAAATTATCTGGCTTCATTATAATATATGTTTGTGTACATTTATCTTAATTTTCCTTAGTTTACCTGCTTATAACATGTACATGTTAAAGGTGTATGACTTGGTCTTCGTCTTCTAAACTTATTTGCTCTTTCTTCATATATTCACTTTGCGATTCATTCCGTCTTAGAAACCACTTCAATGTATTTCCTTTATATTGATCACTCACATTTGTATTCAATCCATATTCATTCAGCATTCATTAATTTCCCATCTTTTTCTTTTCATCACACACATTTAGATATCCCATTATCTTCTCCTAAGATAATTCTTTTGTACAACAATATGCCCAGAAGTACTGGAATTCTATTGTTTATCCTTCCTCATCTATTTTGAAAAAAAAAATGCTTCCACAAAACTGTTTTGTCTCTTTTAAGCACAAACATTTTTTGTGCTGTATTTGGTATCTTTTTCTCTATGCTTCGCAGAAAATATTTCTCTTCTTTTTTATAGCAATTATTTTCTTGTTTGCATTTTCCCGCAATCCACAGCCTCTTTCATTTCATCAAGCCACTTTTTTCATATTTGCCATTGGCATAATTCATTTCATTCTATTCCAAGCAGTTTATGTACCCTCTTTTCTTCTGTCTACTTAATATTTCTTCCGTTGAGAGATTAATTTATATTTTTGTATGCTTTTGTTTAGGACTTGTGCTTTTACTTTTTTCCTTTTTTTCCATGTCCATTTTCCTTGCACTTTTAATATTATCATAAGCTTACCCATATAATTTACAAAATGTGGTCATTCTGAGAATGAATGCTTTAACTGCTAGACACTTTAAATGAGCTGACACTCCCTCATTTAAGAGGTAAAAGAGGTGGGGCAGTATTTCTTCAGAAGTTCCATCACTTTGGAGCATTTGATTTTTATTATGACTGGATGATAAGATATCATTCATTGTTATTTAAAGTGGTTTATTCGTTTTACTGTTTTTATTCATTGTTAGCTGTGTTTTTATTGCTCTTATGAAAACTACCAAGAGTCACACTGGAAAGTGGTGATATATTGGAAATAAATGGATTAATACAGCATATTAAGAATTAATTTTAACCGCTATGACACTTTTCATCAATAAATACCTAACACAGTGACTTACCTTTGATTTCATTTTTTTCTAATTCTTTTAGTGCCTGAACAAATACAATTTGACTTTCAGTAAGTGGCCAACTATTATATAACACCGAAGCTTGTATAATATATTTGTGGGTCTATAAAATTGAAAAACAATATATTACAATTTCATACATAAAGTTATTGGTTTAAGTCAATAACATTCTCCTTGACTGCTATTTTAAACCATTGTAGCTTGAGATAATGGAAGGAAAGAAGAACTAAAATAGGATGTTTGATGAATTTGACCATGGCAGTAATATAAAAATAACATATCTGATCTTTCAGCTTAATATGTCAGTGGCAACTTCTATCTTCATTTGAATTTCATTTAAATTTGCTATTCTTTAAGGTTAATACTATTTTTGGTAGTCCAACTGTATATCATCACAGTCCACTGTAAAACCTCCAAGCTGTAATATAAGCTATGAAAAATCTAGGCTATAACATAAAAATAAACAAAAAAAAAATCCATGGTAATTGAACTATGAAGCCTTAGTAAAAAGCCAAAATCCATAACATTAAATCTCATAACATTGTTAATTTAATAACCATACTAGAATCACACAAATCAATAGCTTAATTACACAGAACATGGCATTTTGTTAAAGTTCAATCTTTATTGCTTGTCAAATTAAACATTTTGATAACACTCATAATTTAATATACATTGATACTGTACATTTGAATAATTTCAGAAAATAAACCTTTTTTTGCAGATCACGTGGAAATAAAATCAAATGACATTACTAAAATAACCCAAAAGATTTAGCCATTCATTGGGAAAAGAAAAAGAGCTTGGAGGAGTCAAAATGGAGAAATAGTTGTAAAACTGTATGCAAAATTCACCTGTGGAAATCAGGCTTGTCTTCTTTGTCACAAGATTTTGCCACGCTTGTGAGAAAATCTCATGACACCAAGTTTTACCAAATCCTGAATCATCTTGGTGAAACACACAGGACAAACTTGGGGTAGGATGCTTATTCCACTAGAAAAGAATTTAAGGTTCTAAATATTAATTCATATCCCTCACCTGTTGAAGCAAATTTTCATCAACGGTAGGAAGAGCAGGAATATCTTCTTCTGTTGAAGCTGAGCCTTCCTGTGATGCCTTGGACGAAGACTTAACGGTCTTCTGAGCTGTCACTGTACCTTTCTTCTTTGGGGCTACAACTTCAGCTTCTTTTTTGGGTGTGCTTTGCACTACACCACCTTTACTTGCTGTTGCTGAGAAAGGAAGAATAACTTTAAAGGGATTCAAACGAGTATCATTTTTTGAATAATACTGTATCATATATATTGTAGAAACATCCTTTTTTTAAACTGATCTATTGATTGATTCCTTTTATCATTTGTAACTAAAGCTGCCTCACATACTTTCCAAAAAAAGACTTATTACAAGGTGGCAAAGCATTCATGAAGCATAGAAAAAATATTTTTGAAAGTTAACATTCATTCACTGTGAAAATATTTTAAAATCTTAACTTGGAATTAGGCAATACACACCAAAATGTATGATGTGTAAAGATTCTATCAGTAGAAATAATTAGTTGTTTCTGATGACATCTAGATTTTAGATACCAAGATAAAAACAAATAATACTAAAATATGTAGACTATAGCGATAACTCCATTTATATCCCAATTAAAAGATATAATAAAAAATCACGGCATGTCTTCCTCAGTAGACAATATCTGATAAGCAACAAACAACAACAGGAACAATCAAGGAAGAAACAATACTCAAATCAAGGAACCATCAAGAAAAACCTCTAACCAATATTGGCGGGACAAGCTCCTATACACAAACAAGCAGCAAATTCCACTTCTTCAGATTACCTATTCTGGTAATGAAACATCTGCAGAAAAACAACCAAACTCAGAGAACACCAAGTACCCTTAATTAAGACAAATATTGCTGACAATAACTCCATATAGTAAATTCTTAAAGGCCTTCCAGAAGAAATAGATTTTTACCAGTTTCCAGAAGACCATGAAAATGATGTTCATTCTCACCTCAGCTGGAGGCTGTTTCCTAAGAGAGAAGCCCTCACAGAGAACAGATCTTTTTGTTGCACTTCCTAATAGTTGGAGATCCTTAGCAGATGCTCTTAGCCATCTTAATCAGGGAGAATTAACTTCTTAAATACTCAGGCTCTGAACCATATAAGGTTTTTAAGAAAGCAATTGAATTCTTCAGTGTATTCAGCAACATACTAATAACCATGCAAACTCCTGCAGCAGTGATATAATAATGTAGCACCACCACTGAATAGTGAGCACATGAACTGTTGCATTTTGGATCACCAGAAGTTTCTGACTGGTACTCAAAAGCATTCCTGAATACAGTTATATAACTGGGAGATGGTAAGAGCACAAGCAATTTTTCTCAATACATCATGTTTCAGCTAAGGCTGCAACTGGTGAACCAGCTGAAGATTAAAGCTCACATGGCCATGACTTCCATCTTCTTTTCTGATAGAAGTTCTGAGTCCATGATGTATTTATTTAATTAGATTGCAAGCCTTTTCTCTCTGAGAATGAACAATTCAATCAAGAGGCAAAGTTAGTCCTGGCTTTTAAATTAACAGCAGTCTTGTTTTGGTTGAATTTTGCTTTTGTTTCTCCCCACCCAGGCAATGAGTTAGAATTTCTATCACATCTCGAATTGGGCTCGGGGTGGGTGGAGTTACCTAGCATATTGATGATACCTCATCCTGAATCAGCTGAAATCTTCTCAGAATGGTTTCATGTAGAGGCTAAACACAATAGAAGAACTGGACACTGAGGCAACCCTATAACAGAGTGCCCAAAGTCTTGACCTCTCCTTGTCCCTAATATCACTAATGAAAACTGCCTGCCTGAACAATAAACTCCCAAACCAGTAGTCCAGAAGGATACCATGATCATCAGTACTGAAGATTACAGGAGGTTTATGTAATGTGAGAATGACCTTGGGAGACAGGAGAAAGAGCTGCAGTCTAGAATATTGTCTGATAAACAAAGTTTGAGTCCAAAGAAAAAAGGGTGGCAAAAGCATCTGGCATCACCATAGCATGCAAACCAACTAAAATCCTCCAAAACATTCTAAGTAAATCAAAGGATCTGCAGCCCCAGAAGAATAAAAGAGACATCTACATAGTCCTAATACAGTATAAGGATTATAATAGACACTATGTAGGACAAACATGAAGAAGACTAGCAGAGCACATCCACAAACAGCAACCAGCAATCAGAAGACATGAAAACTCTTTTATTTCCAACACATGGACAGACTTCATCATAATTTCAATTGGAAAACTGTGGGAAACTGTGAGCATCCTAGACCAAACCAAGACTAAAAACACTAGAGAATTCCTGGCACTCAGACAGATCAGCCATCAACAGACATACAAAGATAAAAAACATCTACATACCATTCAACAGAGACAATCAAAAAGCCAAAAAGGAAATGAAAAAGTCAAAACATCTTGCCAGTAATCAACACCCAGCTAATACTAGATCCACAACAAGTTAACAAGTGCCATCACACATAAAGAATGGCCTCTGACAATGATCTTGATAAAGTAAATGACTTATATAAAGACATGCATTCCCAAACAACGGATTCCCTTCCCAAGGGAAATACATTTTCAATGATTCACTTCTGTAAAGGGTTGTGATTCAGTGGTCTTTATTTATACTTCAAAACTAATTCTTCTACTGGAACAAACAAAGGCAAATAAACAAGTTTCTTTGAAGAGATGCTTGAAAAAATGTGCTGCTTCAATAAATAAATAAATTTATTGTGAATCCAAACCTCACGGATGTGTCACACAAATTCATTTATAATTTTAGAGAGTTGCAATACTGCAATATCTGAGAAACCCTGGATTACTGGATTATAGTCATGGAGTTTCCCTTTTTCTACCACTCTTCAAATTTTAATGCTTGATGACACAATATTATGGATTGGATTCTGTGAAAAGATTGATTAATGGGAGTTATTAGGATGCTCCAGCTAACTGAAAGGGGAATAATATAGCTTTAGCTGTTTTGCTATGTAAGGTGCAGATCTGTGGCTTACAATATTCAATAAAATCTTCCATCTTTCTGGAGTTGATTTAGAGATATATAAAAGACTGCCAAAAGGGGAGTCAAATATTTGGTGACTGTGGCACTCACTCCCATGTGAGACAAGCAGGTTACAGGGCAAGCACATTGCTACTACGGTTCCTTGTAGGGCAGCAGCATGGGACTCTGTAGAAAACCATTTCTAGTCATTAACAGTGCCATATAGAACCCTGATTAGCTACTATACTTTGCAGCAGGAAACATAACAAATCAAATTCCTAGTGAAAACATTATTGACCTACATACAGATATACACATACATAAAAATACATTCAAGATTGCCATCATCACAGTCATCATTGTCATCTAGCAAAAGCATAGAATACTGACACAGACTACTTAAAGGCCTTTCAGAAGATATGAAATGAAATGCAGGAATGATAACATGACCCTTCCCAGTAGAGCTCGCCATCTCTTCTTCAGAATCCAGAAGTTGTAGTTTAATTATAGTATCCGATTTAGAAGTCTGTACCTGCACAGTAGCAATAAGTGGTATTGTAACTTTTACTAAATATCTAAAGGGGGAAAAAATCAAGACAGAAAACAAATAAACAATAATGTCATATGTAATTCTCTTCAGCAAATCAAATTCTATTTTTATTTTTATTCAAGAAAACACTGTTTCTAAGCCCTGTGAAAATAAGGTTTGATATGAAAATTACATACTGTATATATTTAGAAAATCCTATTTGCTGCTTCTCAAATACGTAGAGCACCAATGTTACAATATTACAATGAAAATGGAGTTAACATTTAATATTGAAAAGTGTCTCAAAAGAAAGTGAAAGCTATTTCTTACTCATTAGTAATAACACCTCAGTGAGAATGAACAACAAGCTAAATAAGTACACTGAATAACTTTTCCCAATTCGATCCCCATGTGCTATATCTCCAATAATCACCCATCCCTCACCCCAAAGCACAACCAATGGCTGGGATATGGGAGTCAACCCAACATACACCAAGGACACCAGATTAAGGAAGGTTGTCATGAATAGTTTCTATCTAAGAAGCTGTTCTCAGGGGAGTCTTAACAGATGTCCCACAGCTTCCATTGTCTTTGTAGAGTTTTAATTCCTTTGCTTTGTTAGAGCTTCAATTTTCTTATATTAGTTTTGATCTGAACATGTCGGGTGGAATTATGCTGGAAAATCTGGCTGCTGATAGGAAATACAATTTTTAAATTATCTCCATAGAAAAGAAGTAACTAGTTTATAAGTCCAGCACTCTTGTTTTTATTTAGGGTGAACTTTACACTCAGACCTGTAGAGTAATTTGAAATAGGTGAATTGATTCAGTTTCCTCTTGGCCATGAGACTATGGCATACTAATGTGCCTCCCTTTTCCTTTTGTGTGTTTATTCATTATATGTTTATCTAATTCTAGCCAATAAAAAAACTGGAACTGGAAAGCTATTCTTTTATTCATGCTGCCTCTGATATTTCTAAACAAATATCCAGCAATATTAGATCATCTGCCTTAATCTTTAATATTTTTAATTAATATTATTCATTAGAAAAATACTGTAATGAAATATACTGATCAGGATGGAAAGAATTGCAAATTGTACTGAAGTAGTTTTTAATGTATTTATTAGTATGTATTACCTTTCATTACATTATTAATTGTAGTATCACCTACATTTGACCTATTATACCACTCCCCACAAACATGCACAAACAAAAGGCTGTGTAAATTGTGTCTTTTTCCAGGCTTGCACAATTGCTTTGTAAGCTGCTTCTGAGCATTTCTACATGTAAAATATTCCTTTTCAAGTACTTGCTCAGCCCTCTGATGTTACATACTAAAAATAATTTCTGTGCATAAAATGTATAGTACTAGTAATAATAATATGCAAATAACTTTGCCTTTTTCATATTTTACCTGAATATAATATGCTTATCATTTGGTAAATAATAGTCTTTAACTTCTTTAACAGCAAACATGTTGTTTACAGCTTCACGAGAGAGAAATGGAAGGGGAGAGTAAGAACTTATGAGCCGAAGCCTTACTTTCCCAGCCGGCACAGGTGATTCACCAGTCTGAATTTCAGCCATGAAAGTATATCCTTTCTAAAATAGAAAGTTAATTAATTGAAATGTTTAAGATGATACTTAAAAATGAAAGCTTCAAGACTTTGAAAGTTTTTTTCTAGTAAAGACTATCAATGAATTTATTTTGAACTGATTCTTAAATTAAAATTTTAAATTAAAGTTCAAAGCAGTTTTAGCCTAATCAGTTTGTCATCAGATATTGAATCGCTGTCTCTTTTAATATTGACTCTTTAGTTTGAATTGTATCACAAACTCTTAGTGTGTGTGTGTGTGTGTGTGTGTGTGTGTGTCTGTGTGTAGCAAAAAAAAGAGAATGAATGGCATTACTATGAAGATTATGATTAAGGTGTTTATATATCTCACCTTGTTTTTTGTGTAAAGATAGGGCGCAACTCTGAGAAAGACTCGAGGAATTTCTTGTAATGTGTCATTGTCAACAACATGCAATACACAGGTTGGTACTGTTGAATAAACTTTTGGTACAATAATCATGTCTTCCGGAATGTAAAATACTTCTCTACATTAAAAAGAAGAGTTAAAAATAACTTCTTTTATATTAAGACTTTTTGAATAAGTCTATTTCTAGTTTGTTGGCATGCATATCCATAATGTTGTTGAATTTTCACACTAAAATACTGTAAGCTCTGCTACCAAGCCAATATTTATTTAATATATATAAGCTGCTAAGAAATGCCCTGCAATTCTTTGGACAGCTGACATAGGAAATGTATATTACATTGAGAGGTTTTGAAGTAGCCATTGAGTATAGAAAGTATAGAAAGAGGTTTGGCTTTTTAAAAAAATGTTTATTAATGTTTATGCCGGTCAATGGGGAAAAAATGAAAGTATTGCTTTATTTTTCAAATAAAAAAAATACTAAGGAAGTCATATAATAAGTTTCTTTCCACATCTTATACTTAACTTGTTTATAATGAAATTTAGTCTTTGATGTTTGTGATATGGAAGGCAGAAACTGAAGGAATACTTAACAGAAAAAGAGATTGCTGAGATTTACCTGAAAGGACACACTTTTTAGTTATATTAAGATTTCTTGAATAAGTCTATTTCTAATTTGTTTGCATGCATATCCATAATGTTATTAAATTTTCACACTAAAATACTGTAAGCTCTGCTACTAAGCCAATATTTATTCAGATAAAAATTTTGATATATATAGTAGTAAAGTTGGAAGGGACCTTGGAGGTCATCTAGTCCAACCCCCTGCTCGGGCAGGAAACCCTACACCATTTCGGACAAATGGCTGTCCAGTCTCTTCTTAAAAACTTCCAGTGTTGGAGCATTTACTGCTTCTGGAGGCAAGCTGTTCCACTGATTAATTGTTCTCACTGTCAGGAAGTTTCTCCTTAGTTCTAGGTTGCTTCTCTCCTTGATTAGTTTCCACCCGTTGCTTCTTGTCCTGCCTTCAGGTGCTTTGGAAAATAGCTTAATTCCCTCTTCTTTATGGCAGCCCCTGAGATATTGGAATACTGCTATCATGTCCCCCCTTGTCCTTCTCTTCGTTAAACTAGACATACCCAATTCTAGCAACCGTTCCTTATATGTTTTAGCCTCCAGTCCCCTAATCATCTTTGTTGCTCTTCTCTGTACTCTTTCTAGAGTCTCAACATCTTTTTTACATCGTGGTGACCAAAACTGGATGCAGTATTCCAAGTGTGGCCTTACCAAGGCATTGAAGAGTGGTATTAATACTTCACGTGATCTTGATTCTATCCCTCTGTTAATGCAGCCTAGCAAAGTGTTGGCCATTTTGGCAGCTGCAGCACACTGCTGGCTCATATTTAAGTGATTGTCTACTAGGACTCCGAGGTCCCTCTCACAGTTACTACTATTGAGCATGGTGCCACCTATACTGTACTAGTGCATTTGGTTTTTCTTACCTAAATGTAGAACCTTGCTTTTTTCACCATTGAATTTCATTTTGTTAGTTAGTGCCCAGTGTTCAAGTCTGTCCAGATCCTTCTGTATCTTAAGCCTGTCTTCTGGAGTGTTGGCTATTCCTGCCAGCTTGGTGTCGTCTGCAAATTTGATGAGTTCCCCATCTATCCCTTCATCCAAATCGTTGATGAAGATGTTGAAGAGTACTGGGCCCAGAACAGAGCCCTGGGGCACCCACTACACACTTCCCTCCATATAGATGCAGTTCCATTGAGGACCACTCGCTGAGTACGGCCGGTCAGCCAGCTACGGATCCATCTGGTGGTGGTTCTGTCTACCCCACATTTTTCTATCTTGTCAAGTAGTAGGTTGTGATCTACTTTATCAAATGCCTTACTGAAGTCCAAGTAAATTATGTCCACAGCATTCCTCTGATCCACTAATTTTGTCACTTGGTCAAAGAATGCAATAAGATTTGTCTGGCATGATCTATTTTTGACAAACCCATGTTGGCTTTTAGTAATGACTTTGTTTGCCTCTAGGTGTTCGTTGATTCGTTGTTTGATTATCTTTTCCAGGATCTTCCCAGGTATTGAGGTCAGGCTGATAGGTCTGTAATTTCCTGGATCCATTTTTTTTCCTTTTTTGAGGATGGGAACTACATCAGCTCTTTTCCAGTCCTCTGGTAGTTCCCCTGTGCTCCAGGATCTTTGAAAAATATAGTTGAGTGGCTCCGATATCACATCTGCCAGTTCCTTGAGAACTCTGGGGTGTAATCCATCTGGTCCTGGCGATTTGAACTCATCTAGGCTGGACAGGTGCTCCCTAACCATTTTCTTGCCTATCTTAACTTGTGTTTCTGTTTTGTTTTTTTATGGCACTATTTTTGATAGGTTGGTCTGTTTTTTCCCTTTGTGTAAAGACAGATGCAAAAAATGAGTTAAATAGTTCTGCTTTCTCCCTGTTGCTTGTCACCTTCTTCTTCGGGAGAACAACCGAACAACCGCAGGAGAAAACCCGAACAACCAAAGACCTACATACAAACACCTGCGAAAACCTCAGAAAATATCTATCTATCTATCTATCTATCTATCTATCTATCTATCTATCTATCTATCTATCTATCTATCTATATATATTCAATAATGATGGTGAAAATGCGACTCCCGGGCATAATTATAAATGGAATGAATAAAGCGCATTCACCAGGAGAGTTTAAAGTTAATATACTTTAATTAAAGTATTTTACTATATTAAAAGGTTGCCAAGCTTTCGTTGGGAGAACTCCCCAACATCTTCAGGGCTGAGAGATCGTTTCTAATAAGGTGGTTTAAACGGGTTCCATAGATGTCTGCGCGTGGCTCCTAGACCGTGCTAGCATTCCCCGCTGAACAGCTGATAGGTGGGAGGGGGAATCGGAGTAAAGATTTCTTCCGTCGTTCTCTCGAGCACTTTTGTTCACATCTCCGTCGATCTCAGGGGGTATTGTTAAAGCTATGTTCCGCCCTCTCCCGGCAGCACTGGCTCTCATTGCAGCGGGGGGATTTAGTTCGATGTCATTGTGTATCCTACCATGGAGGCGGGGCTTCATCGGCTGCAATTTAACATCTTTCCTCTGCTGCGTGCTCCCGTATTTATCTTCACTCGCATGTACAAGCATCAACTGGATGTGGTATTTTTCAATGTTTGAATCATCCTCCTCCATCATGGTGTCCTCCATGCTCATCTTCCCTCGTAGGTCAATATTCAAGTTAAATCCCCCCCCCCCCGTTTCTGTGAGCAAAAGTCTGTTGGTATTTGGGCAGATTCCCCGCTCATGTTACTTTCCCTTTTATCAAGCGAACGGGTCGACATCACATGTTTTTTCTCCCCTCTCTGTATGGGATATTCACCTTTATTATTATTATGGGTAGTGCTAAATTTAGTGGTTCTATCCTCAAATTTCTTAAGTGCTCCAATGTCATTATTGTTGTTTCCTCCAATCAAAGGGGGTGTGGTTTCCCCTTGATGTTGTTGGGAGGTGTCTGGGTAGTCTATATCAGATTGTTTCTGGTAGGGAGGAGGTGTAGCTCCTGGTTTAGAATGTTGTGGATGTTGATTGTAAGGTTTGTGATATAAAGGATGATGGTTTGAGTTCTATTTTTGTAGCGCTTGTTGTGCTGGGTGCAAGTCAATGTGACGATTGATTGAGTTGTTATTCGAGATATATATATATATATATATATATATATATATATATATATATATATATATATATATATATATGCTGCTAAGAGATGCCCTGCAGTTATTTGGACAGTTGACATAGGAAATGTATATTACATTGAGAGGTTTTGAAGTAGCCATTGAGTATAGCAATTTAGAAAGAGGTTTGGCTTTTTAAAAAAATGTTTATTAATGTTCATGTCCGGTCAATGGGGAAAAAAATGAAAGTATTGCTTTATTTTTCAAATAAAAAAATACTAAGGAAGTCATATAATAAGTTTCTTTCCACATCTCAGACTTAACTTGTTTAAAATGAAATTTAGTCTTTGATGTTTGTGATATGGAAGGCAGAAACTGAAAGAATACTTAACAGAACAAGAGATTGCTGAGATTTACCTGAAAGGACACACTTTTCAGTTATAAGGCAGATATCTGAGATTTGGACAGGGGAACATAAACTAGGAAACTTCACTATGTGGATATTTGGGTCTCAGGTATATTAAGAGAATTAACAGTAAAATAAATTTTATTTCAGATTGCTGGCGGGTTATATCAATAATAAACTCACCTGAAGACTACAAACCAAACATTTGCTTGTTGATCCCCGTAGGTTACAGTATAATCAGCAAAAGTTGTCTTAGTCCATTCATCTTCATAGCAACGATATTTTTCAACTGACTTACATTTACTTTTAAATATATCTCTGTAAAAGATAGCATAAAAAGATAGACAGCCACTCATCTTACACCAAACTCTGGGTGGCAATCATATTATGGGGTTTGACAAATATGATATTTCAAGAGATGTATTACCTCAAAAACATTAAAGAACATTGTTCAAAATTTGAATCAATTACAGCCCACAACTTTTGAAGTGTTTCTTTGACTTTAGCATTCTCCTTTGTGCCTAAAATTACAAAAGGAAAAAAAAATAAACTGTTATGTAATATAAGGTGAATATTTGTAGTACAATGATAGCTTGTAGTACAATGATAGCTTGTATTATCCAAGTATTGTATAGATTTAAATTACTTTCTATCTAATTCTATAAATAAAATTCTAGGCTAGACTTTAACATATTTGAATACTTTATCCATGCACATATGAATCGGACTGACTCTGCTTGTGTGACCTCAACAATCCTGAGTGATGGCGATCATATTTTTCATGATCACTTGTTGTATCCCCAAAGTTCACTAGCTGTTTTTTTCAAAAGCTGGACAGAAAACAGACATGTGATTTCCTGAATATTTTTCAAAGTACATTCACATACCAGTGCAACTTTTCAGAACGATATTTTATTGGGAAAAACAATGTCAGAGATGAAGAGTTTCAAAAAAGAAATTAATAAAATCCTATGCAACTAGAAGAAATGGTAGCAAGAGATAGGATCCAATCTATACTATTTGGACCAAGTACGAGTTTCTATTGTGAAACTACTCACTTCAAATGGAAAGGTATGAAAATAATGATTTCGTGGGATAGTGAAGAAACCTAAGCTGTATAATGAGACACATTTAGTGGAAGGCAAACTTATTTTCTATATCCAACTACATTTTCAGCCTAGATATTGGCTAAATAAATTCTCAGTTCTTGAAGCTGCTGACATTTTTTTTTCCCCAGGAGCAAAAGCTCAGGAAACAGTAGCCTGTTTACTTTTACATTTTTATTATTTCTTAAGTTGGAGTTACACCTTCTGATTGAAGGGAGAAGTCCCTGTTCAGCAATTTCAATATGTCCTTTTTGGGAGTCTTTATAGAACATTGATTTTAACTTCTTATGATAATTAATGTATTTTATTTTATCTCTTTTTCTTAAGTTTCTTCTAGAATTTTGTACTAAACTACAGTTCTAAAAGGTATTAATCTTAATTTTGCATTTTGAATTTTTTTATGTGGCATAGTGGGGGTTGTTTAAAAATAAATCTGTTTTTCTTTTTTTATGCTTGACATATGAAAATGGATAGATAAAATAATCATGAGTAGTCATTCCAAACTAATTAATAGGTGATTCAGAAGGATAGTTTTTAATATTAGTAATTAGAGTAATTGAGTAGCACTTATTATTTTCTATTGTCTAACTAATAACTGCTCAGATGTTTTATAGAAATGTTTTACTCACATTTGTTAATTTGGTGGCAGATCAGAATTTGAATAATTGGATCCTTATTAGCTGATTTTATGCAGTTTCAGGTAAACTGAGCTTTGACTAAAAATGTGCTACAAGCATATTTATTGGAATTAAATTTGGCAGATATGTGTGGCAACTTCTGAATCTGTCTCTATGTGAATATATTTTTCTCTAGTCCTTGTAAGACTTCTTTCCAAGGGGATTATGTTTTAATTTCTGTCTTTATAAATGAATAATAAGTTGCTTAGAGTTGAATGCATCCCTGACACATCATGAAAGTATTCATAATAAATAATTTTACATTTCTCCCAAACATCCCATTAAAAATTCCCACTGTTTTAAAAATAACGAATAGATTAATTTGAAGAATCCTGACCTGGTTTTCTGCTATTCATCAGGAGCCTGATGTATGTTCCTCTCCATATGGCTTGCAGTTTAACTGCAGCTTCCTCTTCTTCAGGAGTAGACTCTCTATTCTGCCAAAGAGAAACACTTACCTCTGTTGTATCTGAAAATACATAAATACATATGTAATATATACATAGCACAACAAAAATTAAATTCATAGCATTCATAAAACACAATGGATGACTTGGAAAGAAATGCTTTATATAGCTACGATGAACTATCCTCTTTTAAATTGTTCTACGATCCTACTTGTGAAAACCTCGAGAGAGATTTTTGCTTGAAAAAGCAGTTAAAAATAAATGACCATATGATTTTTTAAATAGTATTATGATGAGTTCTAAGTATTAATAGTGAACTCTATTCTGAAAGTACTGATTTTTATGTATCCCAAATTATATATCAATGCACAAGAAAAAAAAATATGCGCACCCATATAACAATAAAATCCTAAACAAGGGAAACCTCACAAAGACTACAGAGGTATAATCCAAAAATGTAAACTCAGTGCTTATACCAAAAGGGACAGAAAATAAAACAGCACCATATCATGATCATATAAATGAGTAGCGTGCTGATTGTTAGAATACTGAATGTAATTTCACAAAGATATTGGAAAATGACTGCAAAAAACTGAAATGGTCACATCATATGAATATCTTCCTTATGAAGAAAAGCTTCAAAAGCTGAGTGTCATTTAATTTCATTCAAAGCATGACTATCAACTAAAAAATTGAAGTTGTAAGATATAGAAGAAGATATTCTTTTTTTAAAAAAATATAATTAATATACCTGATTTATCAAAGTTAGAAGTATTCTAGACTAGAAAAATCCAAAAAATTAGGTAAGAGACACATTGTTCTCTTTTCTGTCAGGAACTGATCAATACTGAAATCCAATTAAAATTCCAAAACATATCTATGACTGAAACTTTTTCAATGGTCTTGCTAAGTTCCTGCAAGTGTGTAGGGCCACTAAATCTTAATTACAAAAACCCAAAAGACCACTAAAGGGAAGGAAGAGCTAAAGAAAATTCTTAATCTTCAGTGCCATTATTTGGTAGCATTGGTGTTGAAATGACTGCAGCTCCAAAACTGAGGAAAAAAATTATGAAGACTATAATTTTAGGTTTTACTTAAAAACTTGAAATCCATTTATACATTCGTAATTTGGTTATGTATTCAATATTAGATGTCACATTTATATAATAGTAGGTTGGGCTATGTGAAATGAAGCCGTGTCCAATGCATATTGAAGACTGTGTCCAAACTTCAAAATGATTACTTCACTAGCTTTCAATGATCAACAGCATACACAAAGAAGGAAATACAGTTATTACTACCAGGGAAATGGACAGAAAAATTGTTATGTTTCCACTTCTATTCCAGTCCATCATTTCACATAGTAGTATGGCCAGGTACAAAATAAGTCCAGAGGAGTAGAGAATCCTGAGGGCATTCATAATTCAAATACATTCACTCTCACCATCTTGGCATGGTTTCTGGGCAAATTCTTTAGACTATTGCCTTCAATTTTCAAGGAATGATAAATGTCCCAAAAATAAAAATTAAACACTTTAACCAGTGGTGGGATTCAAATATGGTTCTCTGTGTGGATGCCACTTTCGGAAGTCCATTCTGGACCTGGACAACAAAAAATTAGCTACCGGTTCTGCTGAAGTGGTGCGAACTGGCTGAATCCCATCACTGACTTTAACTTCCTCAAATAGGCTTAATAATATAGAATTTAATTAGCTGTCTTATTTTAGATGTATGAGGGATAAAAAGGACATTTACCATTTTAATGAAGGAATGCTTAACAATGATGCTTTCTGTTTGTCAATATCAGAATGGCTGATCTTCCCTCTAATTCAATTATCAATAGAATATTTAAAGACAAATATTGCTGATAAATTCTGTCAGACATTCTTATTTTACCTGAGGATTCAGAGTCTTCAACAGAAACATCATTGAGCTTAAAATCCAGTGTAAAACTTCTGTAAGCAAATTCATAATTGGAAGGAACATTCCCTAATATTTGTTTCATCAGATGCCAAAAAGCATTATTGAAAGCCTAAATAAATAAACAACAGCAAATTAATTAAAATAAATATTCATATACATTTTATATATTATAACCAAGAAAACAGACCATTATTATATTATATATACACACATGCACACTATCTATCTATCCATCCATCCATCCATCCATCCATCCATCCATCCATCCATCCATCCATCCATCCATCTATCTATCTATCTATCTATCTATCTATCTATCTATCTATCTATCTATCGTATATTATAACTAAGAAAAAACAAAGTCAAGAAAATAGATGAGTCTATTTATTTGGGAATTAGTCCCAAAGATGCTTTTTCAAGAGGCAAGTGGACTTTCTTGTTCTTCTTTGGAGACCTTTTACTTCTCATCCAAGAAACGTCTTCAGCTCTGACTGGATGGTGGGGAATGGAAGGATTTATATTTCTTGTAGACAGCTGGTCATTTTCATTCTTTTAGAGAGTTATTGAGGCCACTTGAAGGTTTATCTGTGTCCTCAAGGTCACCTAAGTGGTGCAAATGGGTGTGCAAGTGGTTCCTTCTTGGAACTGCTGAAAGGATTGTGTTGTAGAATGGAAATAAATGATATCGTATCCCTCCCCCTCTATTGAGAGGGGGCTATTCAATTCTAATCATAGATAGTCTCTTTGATCCCTCTTTCAAACTTGAAAGTCCAATTGCCTCTTGAAAAAGCACGTTTGGCTTTGGGACAACCATGACCTGGATGATTGAGAATCTCCATAAACATTTGGGAACTATCTTTTACTCCTATCATATAAATGGATTATTTTCTTACAATATGAAATTTGATTTGATATTATCCAGTTTTGCTAAGAAGATATTGTAAAATATTTATTCACAGCATCAGATGTATTTATCTGATCATAATATATTGGTTTTCAAAAAACAAAATTCACACCATCTCAGAGACTTGTAAACATTAGGTGCTGTTTTGGGAGCATATCTGGGAATAAGACATCTATGATTCCTATAGATTCCCTGCTTGTAAAAATTCTTGTCACCTGAGAAGCAATGGCTGCAAAGCTCTCTGCAGTTATTGCAAATGGGATTCCAAGATTAGATCTACACCTTCAGAAGACAGGATTTGCATCCTATGGGTTAAGGAACCATCGTATAGCAGCCAGAGAAGTCTAAGTATTATTAGCTGAGAGCAAAGTATCTGGTTCTATGACCTTCTGTTCTATGCCCAAGAGACAGAAAACATGATAAAGTTGGTTTGGATCCTCTTAGATCTGTGGTGGCGAACCTATGGCACGCGTGCCACAGGTGGCACGCAGAGCCCTCTCTTTGGGCACACGTACCATCGCCCCAGTCCTAGGCCTTCAGCTGGGTTTTATAAAACCTTTTCGCTTTAGGCCTTCATTGCTGTGTGAAAAAAAAAGGTTCAATCAATCAATCAATTTCAATTTTTTGTGGGAAAAAAAAAGATCTCGCAAAGTTGGAATTGATTGATTGAACTTTTAATCTCACCCAGTCTGCCGTTACCACCACAGCCATGCCCACCCAGTGGGCCACACCCACTCAGTTGGCCGTGCCCACCTGGCATCTGACCATACATAAGTGGGTTTTGGGTTGTAGTTTGGGCACTCGGTCTTTAAAAGGTTCGTCATCACTGTCTTAGATGATTTGTAACTGGTATCTGGCCTAGGCTTTTTGTCAGCGTAGAAAAATGCCAAGACTTTTCAAATTATTCTGAATTAATAGCATATTTTCTTAAACATATTAATTATATGAGAGACAGCATTAAGAAACAATAAATAAAAGAGCATATACAGGTAGTCCTCAATCTATGACCACAATTGAGTGCAAAATTTCTGTTGCTAAGTAAGAAAGTTATTAAGTGAATTTTGCCCATTTTACAACCATTCTTGCCACAGTTGTTAAGTGTCTGGTGAAGTTGTTCAGTTAGTAACACGGTTATTAAGTGAATCTGGCTTCCCCATTGACTTTGCTTGTCACAAGGTCGCAAAAGGGGATCACATAACCCCGGGATACTGCATCCGTCATAAATATATGTCAGCTGCCAAACATCCAAATTCTGATCACGTGACCATGGGGATTGCTGCAATGGTCATAAAGTGTGAAAACCGGTCATAAGACCCTTTTTCAGCGATGTTGTAACTTTGAACAGTCACTAAATGAACTGTTGTAAGTTGAGGACTACCTGTACAAGTTAGTCTTCTTCTTCTTTTTTTTTACCTTAGAATGTTCTCTAGCTATTCCTGTGCCATAAAGACCAGGGGGGCAATGTGTTAATTCCAGGGCTTTTATAGCTTTGGGAAGATTTTCTGCATTCCCATAATTAATTAATACATTTCCAATGGCTTTCATTATAGCAGCAGCTTGTTCCATAAAACGATAGCTCTCCTGGGGGAGGGAAAGACATATTTTACCTGCCAATAACTGAAGAACTATTCCAAGTATATTTATATGCCAAATGTGTAAGTGGATGTAGTATATACTAACTTATAATGCTCATCAATTCCTCTAATCAATGACATCACCAAAGCAAACCATCAAAACCCACGTAGTGCAAGTGTCATCAGGTCATGACTCCACGGATATGATGCCTTATCTAATCTCACCAGGAAAAGGTTGCATCTCATATCTAAACTTAATGCTTAATATAATCCTGTCCTTGACTGCATTGACTTATGGTGACCCTAGGATGAAATGCTACTAAAAGCCAACATTTTCAAGCAAGCCCTAGCTGCTTTATTTTTTCAAAGCCAAGTATGAAACAAAAATAGAGACTGTAAATAAAATGAAATGGGGAGAAAAAAACCATCATAAAGTAAGTAATAGTCAATGAGAACACAAATCCAGTTACTATGGTAACAAATACCTTTTCAAGATTTGGTAGAACTATATCCTCTTCGCCAAATACGCATGGCACCATGCTACACAGATGGATATTGTGTCCTATGGGAGAACTTGCAGTAAAAAGCAACACGTGGCGGCTACATTTAAAAAAGCAACACGTGAAAGTAATTAAATTTTCCAAATGTAACATTCATAATTTATTTACACATAATAGAAAAAAAAGTGGATATAAAAATTCCCAGACTAAAATAAGCAAGGCACGGAAATCTGCATTTCATTTAACCTGCAAAAACATTGGGTAAATTGCAACATACACATGCACATGGAGATATAACGCCTAATCAAAAAATCATTCTGGTAGTTTACTATAGTAGCTAACATTGTGAGATGGATTCAAATCTTACGCACTACATTTTAAGCAAGATGCCTTTTTTTCTCTTCATCTCATTTTTTAAAATTTATAGTGTGACATTATTATATCTTACAAGGCTGTTTAACTATTCCCAGATACTGTAGATTAGTGACTGAGGCTGTAATTTAAGCATACATTTAAAATAATCACTTTAAAAGAACACAATGGGAATTACAGGGGCTGCCATAAAGAAGAGGGAATTAAGCTATTTTCCAAAGCACCTGAAGGCAGGACAAGAAGCAAAGGATGGAAACTAATCAAGGAGAGAAGCAACCTAGAACTAAGGAGAAACTTCCTGACAGTGAGAACAATTAATCAGTGGAACAGTCTGCCTCCAGAAGCAGTAAATGGTCCAACACTGGAAGTTTTTAAGAAGAGACTGGATAGCCATTTCTCCAAAATGTTGTAGGGTTTCCTGCCTGAGCAGGGGGTTGGACTAGATGACCTCCAAAGTCCCTTCCAACTTTACTACTATTACTATTACTACTATTACTTCTAATAATAGCTCAGAAAAGCAAGCCAAATCAATTCCCAGTACAAATCTCAGTTCTTTCATCAATTTATAAGTTGGGCTAAGCAAAGTACCTCTCAATCGCAGCACTTATATAACGGTTTATTGGAATTATTTTCTGATTGATTTTGTATATCAATATAATCCTTAACATTCTCGGTGATTAACAACAAAATTAAAACATCCATGATAAACAATGCAAAAAACAAGATAAAAAAGAAAAACATCAAAAGAATAACTGAAACAAACCAAAGTTGAGTCATCATAATTAATATTCAATACACTCTCCAGAAAAACTTAGGTTTAACCAATTTCTGAACTGAAGAGGGTAGAAGCCAATACCAGTTCCAAAGGCAGGCTATTCTCTAAAAGGCTACCACTGAAAAAACATTGTTTCTAGGCCCCAGCAACCCTCACTTAACAAGACTGGAATGCTCCAAGCAGCTTTCTTTAAAAGGCACATTGGAGGTCAACTAAATTTGGTTGGCAAGTTATCTAGGAGCCGAGCCAAATGGTGTTTTATAAAATAAATCTTTCCATCTTTGTGCATGCAATAATCTTGCTACAGTTACCATGTACAAAACAAAGTTCCATAACTTTTTACCAACTGTTTGTCCATCAATCCCACCTCTGGTCTCAATTGTATATAAATCTTAATGTCCTCTGAATCAGTACATGCAATTTGAATCCAGCATTTTCTAGCTTTTTTACATGTCCACCAAACATGATAAATATCTTTTCTTGTTATCCATATTTGAAACATAAATTTGAAGTGCTTTTATACATTCTAGAGTCTAGACAATTTCTCTAGTGACATATGCCAATGATATATCCTTTTATAAAAAGTCTCTTTAACATAATAATATAGCGTAATTTTCTTATTGTTTCATCTGTATAATCAGTTTTAGTCCACTTTATCATACATTCTTTCACTTGTTCTGTGTCAAATTTCAATATATTTTAGCAATTATATATTTATTCTTTGTGCACAAGTCCCACTTCAAACTCAGTCTTGTAATGTTCAAATCATTATTTTTTAAATCTTTCTATTAATTATAAATAAGACAGCCATTGGCAACTATATCCCTCCACCATCAATTCTTCTTTTGGCTTTACATCCCCCTTGACAAAAATTCTAGTACCTTACAGTAAGTTAGCAATTTGTGTTTATCTGTTATTTTCCATCTATAAAATGCTTTATGGCTAAGGGCCATGAGGGTGTTTAGGGGTACAACTTGATTTGTATCTGTATTTTCAATGTGGTACGTCTAACAGAATGTTCTTTAAAATCCATGTTAACTTTGAGTTTATTGTACCACATATATCCACTCAAATCTTAGGTTATGTTCTTCTCCTTCCAAGAGACATCGCTCCAAAAGCAGTGCTACTCTTTCATCCAAATCAAACAATAAGATGCAAAACATCATTTCAAATCAGATAAACCCAATTCTCCTCTTTCTTTTGCATGTTGTAATACTTTATATTTAACTCATGTTTTTCCCGTCACACAAATTTAGATATATATTTCTGCCATTGCTTAAATGGAGCATCAGTTGTCAAAATAGGTATCGTTTGAAAAACTTCATTCTAGCCAGGACATTAATTTCTATCACAGAAATTCTCCCCAGCAATGATGATGGTTGTTTCTCCCCTCTTAAGATGTCTTTTTAAACTTAATTTCACATCTTAATAGAGTTATTTTGAAATAACAGATAATTCACATTATATTTTACCTTCTTCTCGACCTTAGCACCCATTTTATTCATCAATTCTGTTTAATCTTGTATTTTCATATTTTTGTTAATATCTTCATCTTTTATTTATTAATCCTAAAACCTGCTTAATGCACCAAGCTCTTTGTTACTGGCAAAAGTCCTTAACATATAACTTTATATTTAATCTTTACTCCCACAATCTTAACATCTTGTCTTATATTTCTATTCAGTATTTTAAGAACCAAAATAAGGGACTGGGCATCCCTTTTTTGCTCTTTTTTGTATCTCACAGGGTTTTGTTAGATCTTCATTAATAATTATTTCTGCTTTCTGAGAAGTACAAATTGATCTTACTCAGTTTATAAAGTTCTTTCCAAAATTCATATCTTCCAGAACCTTGAGCAAAAAAGCCCACTTCAAATTGTCAAAGGTCTTCTCTTCATTTAAGAAAACAAATGCGGATTATTTTTCATCATGTTGTTTCAAAATATCTAACACATTTCTAACACTGTTTTTAACTGTTCTTTAAGTAAAAACCCACACTGATCCTCATGAATAAATTGTTGCAAAATTATTTTAGTGTACCAGCAAGAATCATTGTGAACAACTTGTAGTCATGATTCAGTAATGATATTGGCCTATCATTTTTTGTTAAAGTCAAATTTTGTCCTTCTTTATATATTAATGCTATATTGGCCTTTTGAACTCTCTGGCATCTTTTCTGCCTGTAAGATAGAGATCATCATGTTTTATAAAGGTAACAAAAATTCATCCTCAAAACATTTATAATAAGAACGTTTATAATAATCCATCTGCTCCAACCACTTTGTTAGTTTAATCCTTTTTATAGCGTCGGAAACTTCCCTTATTGTTACAGGTCCATTCATAACTTGTCTCTGCTTCTCTGTAATCTTTGGTAAATTTTGTTTCTTTAAAATATTTATCTCTTTTCTCTTGATAGATGTCACTTCTTTTATACAAATTGAAATAATATTGATGAAATGCTTTTTGTATGGACACATTTATTAATAGAGTATCTCCCTCCTATAATATCAATATATATTTTTTCTTTTCATAATTCATAATGCTATACTTCCCTGGTTTATTTGCAAACTCATCTTTTGCTTTACATAAATCGTTTTTATTTTCTTTTACTGTTAACATAGTTAATTGTCTTTGTGAAACCTTAATTTGTTGACAAATATGAAAGTTCTCTGAAAATTTCTTTAATTCTTCTTGTCTTTTATTTCATACAAAATAGCTTGCATTTTCTCCAATTCTTGGATACATGTTTCGTTCTAAGCTTTTACCATCCTACCCCTTTTGTCCTAGTTAGTAACCTGTTGAGGGATTGGTGAGGCATTTCTTTGCTAGTTTTTGTAAGATGTATGCCATCTCTTCCCAGGAATTTTATGATGGTAGTTAGACTGCTGACACAGAGTCCAAACCCTTCTTGGTGACATTATCTGTGAAGCCAGTGGTTGATCTCTAAGACCTTTTCTCAACCAGGACTGTTGAGAACAAGAAACTGTCAGTGTTCCAGTGTTTCTTCACCTTCCTTCCTAATGTCTTGTAGTCCCTAGATTTCTAAAATGTTTCTTCTGGCTAGGTCATTTGTGCTCCTCATATGGATCAAAAGAGAAGTTTAGCTATTGATAGGTTTAAATAATGTCATTAATCTCTCTATCATGTTCTGTAAATGGGCACTTAGGATAAACTCACCACATCATATTAAATTTGTGCATAGCCACCAGTTCTACTAAGCAGAGAATCACCTCAGTCATGATATGCTGCTTCTTTCTCAGGACAGCTTTTGGATTTCTTCAAGCTATTGAAGCCCGAGCGTCTTCTACAATGTTTTCTGGTATCAATGTTTTGTGGTTATCAAGCTTTGCTTGCTCAGGTAGCTAAAAGGAAGAGCTTGATACCAATTTCTCAGTTCTACTGTCTCTCATATTTTTGCTTCTTGAATTGGTCACATTCTTCCAGAATCAAGTGTTTGCCTCTGCCAAAGAGTTTTTCCCTCTGTGGTTTAGCATTCTCTTGCTTTCTCTGCTTCTCCTGGAGAGAGTCAACTGTCTTGCCTGGGAACTTTTCATCTTCCCAGATGCATCTTTCCTCAACTACATACACTTTCTCCTCCAAAGAGAAAATAAACTTGCATTTGAACAGGTGTGTTTTGGGTGTGTTCAGTCAAGAAGATAAACATTGCATAAACTCTACAGGTCACAATGAAGCTTCTCTCAGTATTTATATTTCTCTTAGCTTCTCTGCTTATTCCCTTAGACAAACTTGGATTCAATTTTTCCCTGTTTTCTTACTCTCTTTACAAGCTGCCTAGAGGTGCTGCTCTGATTAAGCAGTACTTTGGACTGAAAAAAGACAGGGACAAAAAAAAAATGAAGAAAAGGGGACAAAAAAAATATAAACCGTGTTTCTTCTTGACCTTTCTCACTAAACGGTGGTTTTCAAACTCTTACAGTGATTGAAAAAAAGGGTAGCGTGTAATTCTTGTACAATTTCTGCTTAAATAATCCATCAAAGCTTCTATAATCAAAACAGAAAAGAAAAAGGAAAGTGAAGAATTCCCAAGGCATGTTTCCAAATGGTTGTATAAACATACAAAATGCATGTGGTTCTGTGTAACAAAAATAAGATCCATGTTTACAGAGAGATAAAAAATGGATGCCTCCCAGTGTACAACATATATATGATACCTATATAATATATTATCTCCTGTTACGAGCTTTTATACCTCCAATATCATCTGCAGAAAACAGCAACAGCAGGATGTTATTGCCCTCAAGTTATGCTTGATGTGGGTTCCCTCTCAATAGTCACCTAGCTGGCTACTATGGGAACAGTGAGACCTTTGATCGGATTCAGAATAATGTTTCTGTTCTTTAATGAGTGACATAGAAAGAAACCAGCACATACCCAGCAGGCAGACTTATTACAGCAGCTTTAGTAGCATATGTGTGGATCTTCAGGATTAACTGCCCTGGAGATAAATGTTTCCATGAGAAACTTTCAACCATGAGAAACCCCATGGGAACAACTTGATTTTCTTTCTGTACAAGTGCTAGAAAAGTAGAAAACAGAACATATATTTACAACTAAGATATAGTCATACCTCTTTTTATAAATGCAAAAACAAAAGGAGCACAAAATATCAGGGAAATTATATATTCCAGCAAACAATCTTTGTACCAAATAAGCTACAGTGAAAAAAGCTCATCATTTTTTTGTGCTTTGAATTTACTTAGGCATCACACCAGGATATGCCATGAATTCAGAACTGTATTCAACTAAAAAAAGTTAATCCAATATAATCTTATACAGGACTACCAAGAAATCCCACTGAGCTTAAAAGAAACGTATTGTGCCATAACTAAGAATAAGATTGAGGCCAAACATATTTTCCTCTATTTCTTCTCACTTTGAACAGGTACCGTGTAATTCAAATAATGAAAATGCCAGTAATATTTCTATGCTCCTTTTCCTTGCCCGTTCAATGAAGTTCCATTTTCAGCTGAATGACCCAGAGACACTTGCTTTATGAGGGGGAAAAATCCTTAAATGACCTTGTAGTCATTTACACTGCCAATATTCCATGCAAATACTGTATTCCTAGAAAGATATTAAATCCCACGTAGTTAGTGTTAAAGATTTTAACTTAGATACAGACACATAAATGGAAGCAAATTTACTTTTTGCAAGTGCTCTTATACTTCTATGTATGCTTTGGAAAGTTTTTCTTCATACAGCCCACCAGTACACCCCAGAAACAGCTTGTTTGAGAATAAATTGCTACTGTGCTTGATGTTATATTTGTCTGGAATGGCATAGAATCTCCTGCTTGTGTTGAGGGTTGGACTAGAAGACCTCCAGGGTCCCTTTCAACTCTGTTCTGTTAGTATGTGTGTGTGTGCATGTACACATTTCTGTATGAGTGCATTAGGTCCAGAACTACAATATATTCCTAAGTAGGTTGATAGGGGATTGCAGTGAGTTATTATGTTGACATTACAATTCACCAAAAATTGTAAATTATCTTGAAATTTCCAACAATCCTAAATATTCTGATGATGACAGACAGCCACTTCTTGAACTTGTCCATTTTATTAGAACACATTTGATTGGGTGCATTCTTCTGCTTACATCTGATTTATAGCCCAATTATTTTGCTAAATATGTTATTAAGTAATCTTAATTTTTAATTTTTTTAAGTACTGTAAGGTTTAAATGTGGTAGAAAAATAAAAGAACTAGAGATATACCAGAGAAACATGGAAGCTGGAAATACGATCATGAAAACATTCATTGGTTTGGACAAAGTCAGTGAACCTGATTTGGAAACAGGAATTAGAAAGCAGTAAAATATTCAAGCTATTATGGAGAAAAGAAGCAAAACATAGCTAAATATTGTTTGCAGTTTGCAGAATGGAAACCATAAAACCATCAGATGGAATGTGCAGATGTACACATGATGCCACTAGTTATATTTCCATGGGGATCAAGTTTCTTCCCTAGAGCAAAGTTGGCTAATATGAAGAATCCAATTTTTCAGACAGAAAAGTTTGCAGATGAAGCCTTGAAGAATATGATAACAGCTTCCCATTGCCAAGATGACAGCTCCTTTTTATTCACAGAAAGTGATATTTTAGGGAAGAGGTGGATATTGCACCAAAGAAAAGAAAAATGATGTGATACATTTCTACTATGATGAATAGGTATTTTCTTGCAGCAAGAACTAAATGAATTAATCATTTCACTTTCTGAAGTGCTCATAGACTGCATGGTAATTTGCCTGCCTGGTGCACTTGCTGCTTATATTCATACACTACTTAGATAGTCTGCATACTGATACATATTTAATGATTATTCTGCATATTGTGACACAGGAGAATTTAGTCATGAATTCTTGTGTGCCAACTTTTAATTTCTCCAAAGGAAACTGAAAGCCAGTGTGGCTTTCTTTGAAATGCTTTCTGTTTCACCTAGAGGGCCAAGTAAACAGTAAAACCAATGGCTTTCAATATATGTCTGGGATTCTGGAATAGACAAAACTGTTTGGTACTGCCAAAACATTTTATAAACATTCATGCCTGCATAAGAACAATGGGCTCTTCTTGAATCAGAACAGAACCTCGACATCAAAAAGGGATTCTTATACATGGCTATGAATAAAAATAAACAGGAATCAAGAAAAACTAGTTTGGATTGAATGCAGAGGGACAATACATGCAGATGGTTATGGTAACACTAGATTCCTCTGAGCTGGGATAGAAAATCTGGAAACTCTGGTTTTAAGGCTAAAGAAGACAAAAGACATAACTAAAAACTGTTGGAATTTATTTTTCTTGCTTTGCAGGTGTAAAAGAAACTTAACGTACTCATTTAGATGAAGGAACTTTAAGAAGGTAATAGGAAAGTATTTCCGTGTTGCTGTATGGGCATGGCTGAAATGTTTAGAAAAGTTTGGCTATCAAATAATGAGTCTTCTAGGTGGAAGGCATTCGGATATTGGGGACAAGTCTCAAGGTTTCACAAGTAAATTTAGATGTGATGGTATCAGATCAAACTTAAAATCTGATCAGTAAAGCCAGAACTTTTCTTTTTATAATGGACAAGCAGTTAGAAAAAAAGGCATGGAAAATTATTCCAATATATGATCACAGCAGCAACATTACTGTATGCACAGAGATGGAAAGATTCAATACCACCCACTATGGGGCTATGGTTGATAAAGATTTTGCTGAAATGGATAATTTCTTTGATTAGAGGAAAGACATTATCTATATTTATTGCTGACTGGAAGTCTCTTATGGATGTTTTGCATAAAATGAAAAAAAAGAGCTTGAGACTAATGGCTTTGAAAGATAGATATAAAGAAGAGCATTATTATGTAACAATAGAGAGTGGGGTTAAAATATATTTGTACTTATAAACTGCTGTGAAGAATATCAGAAGCTGCTCTTTTATGGTTTTCTCTTTTTTTTCTTTTTCTAAACTTTTTTTCTTATAGTTTTTGTTTTTTTTCTTGATTTTTCTTTTCCCCTGCTTACTGTCTATTGATTTGTCTTAGTTTTTATCTACTTGTTTAAAAGTTGAAATATACATTATTAAAAAAAATAAAAGAAATCTGATCACTGATGGAGTCACTGTTGAAGGAGTAACTTGCTTTAATGTTTTAATAATTTAGAAATATCTATAATATTAAATATTAAGATAAAGGTAATTTCAATCATTTTGCTTAATAAATGAGCAGAAGGCAAATAAGTGAGGGTAATTAATAGTCTTGTTTGCTCAATAAAGGATAAAGTAGGACATGCATTGCAGAAATAAAAAGATTAATGTTAGGGTGAAAGAGAACGATATATTTAGATAAAAAGATGAGGGGTAATGATATTTTTATGATAACAAAGGTGCAGGATTTTTTTCTATTAGTAATATAAGAATTTGGTGTAGTGGTTAAAGCATCAGGCTAAAAACTGAGTGACTGTGAGTTCTAATTCTGCCTTAGGCACAAAGCCAGCTGGCTGGCCTTGGGCCAGTCACTATCTCTTAGCCCTTGTAAGGAGGCAATGACAAATATTTCTAAAAAAAATCTTGCCAAAAACCGCAGGGTCTTCTCCAGGCAGCCTGCAAAAAATCAAACAAGGTTTAACAGAAGAAGAAAAAATAAGGACATGGAAGAAAAATAAACACCTTCCAATTAATCTAGACAGTTACTAAAAGTACCAGAGACTAAAAATAATGGATTGTCTTCTGTCAGCATCTAGGTGCAATTCCCTTCATGGATTAATATAATTTGAGGATCTTTGGAACTCTTAATGTGAAATGTCCTTCTTCGCAAAGTGTATTGAATGGCAGTTGTACAGATATATATGAGTCTGAATAAGTCACTATTAATAGGCCTCTTTCATTGGGCATTTCTGAAAAATTACAAGCAAGTCATAGTACAGTAGTAGGGATTATTATTGTACCTCTTTTCTTGGCCTTATTGATTTTACTGGTATTTTATTGTTGGTAGTTTTATGTTATTAACCATTCTTCATTTGTATAATGAGCATGCTACAATAATAAAAATAGACTTTACAGTAGAAACGTGTGTATTTCAATTAAATATTCTTGACCTAAAACTATTTACATGGTAATTTTCATAGAATGCTAAATATGAGGAAAATGGATACAGAGTGAATATTATTGATTTAGCTGGTTTACTTCTATTTCTCAATATCTCTTAGAAAAAATCCAAGAGAACAATATTAATCTTACTCTTATGCTTTTTATTAATCTTACCTCCAGTTTCTCCCCAATGTACTAAAGCAGAAAAGCTAACTAGAATATCAGTGGGCTTCAAGCTGTCCACGCACATATAATACAAGACTCGATCATCTACCATCTGCAAGGAGAAAAGATCATTCAGTTTAAATTCCATTATCTAATGTTGTAGCAACTAACACTTGATAGCATTTCTGTTATATTTCAATGTATGTTATTGGATACAGAACCAAAAGTGTCAACTCGTTTTATCAGAGTCATGAATGTTGTTTTCCCATAACTATTGGTGCTGTTTTAACCAACTGACAAAAAGTCTACACTCTTTTGAATGAAGGGTTTTATATATAACTTCCTAAAGTATTATTTAATTGGGTATTAAGAAAGAATGACATCAGGAAGATTGGTTCAAAGAATAATGTTCTATATTTATAAATTTGGAAGTTAATTATAGTGTTTAAAATGCACTGAAAATTTTCAAAGTGAAAAAAGGCAATAGCATAATTATGATGACTTTTGGTAAATTCATTTCGATGGATATAGCTGCAAGTTAAAATGAGACTACGGAGTCTAATTTCTAATTGAAGAAGTGAAGAAATAGTATTTGTAAAATTACTTATCTCTAGATTATATTCTATCAATCTAAAACTCTATATGTTTACAATAAAGAAGCAAGACTATATAATAGAATTCTAATTAATGGAAATTATAAGTAGGTACTGGTGCTATTATATGGGCTGAAAGTAATGATATACTTACCATTACCCCAATGAATCAACTATTTGCAATCATATGGAACACATAGATATAACAAGTGCCTTTGACTAGATCCATTATATGAAATGTATACTTGCGACGTCTACATATCTTTATTTTTTTACATATATAATATCTTTATGTTATATTCTATTCCCACTCTTGATCCTTCTATTGTTTCTGAATATTTTTTCTTCTGTTCAATTGTGTCTGATTCTTGGAGACTACCTGGATAAGTCCTTGCAGTTTTCTTGGGAAAGTTTTTCACAAGTAATTTACCATTGCTTCCTTCCTTGAGCTAAGAGAAAGTGAATGCCCAAGAACACCCAGTTATCTTTGTGTCCAAGGCAGGACTGACAATCACGGTCTCCCAGTTTCCAGCTTAATGCCTTAACCACTACACCAAACTAGAATAGATGCTGTAACTTATAAAAGATGGAAGCATGGTATCAGAAAAGCTGAGGTTCTCCCAGAAAGAATTCCTTGGAAACTCTCAACTGTTTTTCATCCACTCGGCCAGTGGAAATGAAGGGTATCTGTCTTTCTTTCCACTTGTCTTCCTTTTTGCTAAGTAGAAAGGCTTCTATTTGCATTTAAATGGGTGTATCTGGGTACATGCAGAATATATGCCAGCTTGATAGTTAGTAAGCAATCAATCAATCAATCAATCATGTTGTTGGCTTGTTTGGTGGGACTTCTGCTATCTTTGCTTAGACACTTCATAAAAATTCCCTAAAAGTTTTGCAGTGCCTAATTAACAGAACTTGCTAGTAATTTAGTCTCAGGGATTTCACAGAGATGGGTTATAAAATGACTAAATCTAATCTATAATTTTGATTAGGTTTTTTAATACAATAATGGCTTTAGAATAATTAAATAGTAATCTATTTTATGTAAAGAAAGCTGCAGTATTCAAAAATGCTATAAAATGTAGCATGAATATACAGCTAATAAAGAGAAAAATAAATCCATCAAAAACTAGTTTCATCAAGGCAATACTATGAGAGAGAGGGTAAGAGGGATGAACATGCAAAATCGGGGAGGGAGAAGTAGTTCTTTTCCCCAATGCAATTTCTACTTCTTTTCTTTGCTTCTTCCTTCCTCCCTCCCTCCCCTGAATTCAATGGGAAACTAAATAGTTACTTCAGTTTCAGGGCTGAGGAAATTTCTTTTCTTTTTTAAAAAATTATATTTGGGGAATGGTGGGACTTAAGATCCAGTAAGTTCAAAATCTATCTCAGATCTTTATACAGTATATAGGTGTGTGAACAACTGACGATAGCAGAATGGTTAAATCAGTGGTTCTCAACCTTTCTAATGCCGTGACCCCATAATACAGTTCCCCATGTTGTGGTGACCCCCAACCATTTATACATCACCGGGTGCCAGGGGCGTGGCCAAAGAAAAGGGGAAAAAATGGTGGACTGCGTTGTTTGGCGACCCCCATGAAATGGTCGTTCGACCCCAAATGGGGTCCCGACCCACAGGTTGAGAACCACTGGGTTAAATAGTAGTGTAAAAGCAAGTTCATTCGTACAGTAATTGGTTCTGCCATTAAATGGTAAAAATATATGTCTTACAATAATCAACTCTATGTAACCACCAATTTGTCATGATATCCTGTGGATTGATATTTCTTTCTCTCTTGCTTGTAAACCTATTTGCAGCTTGAATACTACTGAATCACAAAGTGCTCTAACAGTCCTAACATAGGACTGAAATATTAAGCAAAAATAACATCAAAACAGAATCACCAAAAGAATATGTTATTGCACAGAGGAAGCTAACTCAGTATACTTCCCACCAACTACCACGAGAGTAATTTATTTCACCCTACCTCAAAGAATATAAAAGAGCCAGGTTTTTATAGCTTTATGAAAGCCCAACTGAGTTGGGGCCATACAGTTCTTAGCAGGTATGGTGTTCAACAAAACAGGGATATCTTCTACGTCCCATAAAATTGAAGAGCTTTATATCAAGGATCTAGACCATACCAATTCATTTAGATCTTACTGGTCAAGCAGAATAATGGAAGAAATACAGTCCCATAGGTAATCAGGTACTGAGTCAGAAAGACCTTTACAGATGATAACCAACACTTTGAATTACATCTGGAAGCTCACCAATAACAGCAGCAGCTGATGGAGTGGTAGTGTTACATGGCTGAAGATGGAAGCATGTTAACTACTTGCACAGTGGCTTTGTGGACCATCTGTGGCTTCCAAGCAGTCTCCACTCTCCACATTATAGATATGCATTGTCATAGTGGAAAGTGACTGGGACACCAATGACTGTGAAAAGAGTCTCCTGATCAAATGCAATTGGCGCACAACTTGGAATTATGCAAAGGGTCTTCTGGCCATGGTTCCATCTGTGAATTGAGCAGGAGTTCAGAGTCTGAGGATCCTTAAATTACCAGTTCTACCTGGCCAGTGCTACTCAAGAATTAAAGATGGTAAATCACTGTACCACCAGGTCGTTGAAACTAAAATTACTCAATCTTGCTAGATCTTACGTCTAAGATCTGCAATTACTAACTGTTTTCTTATTTTAGATAATTATTTTGTAATTGTTTTTTTAAAAAAGTCTCAACCCATGACATGAACTTGAAATATTCTATTCTGTATAATAAAGTTTATTTGATAAATATGTTTCATCAATACAAACTGAAACCTACTGAGATATAAATAAATCATATTATCAATAAACTTACCCTAAAATCTGACTTCTGATAGTTATAAGCATAGGTATTTGGTTTGTGGAAAACATATAAATTCCTAAGAAAAATGAATGTGATTATTTTAGCATAGGTTATATAAAAAATCTCTCATGCGATGTCACACTTTACTGAATTAAAAATATTCTTAACTTTTCAATATTAAAAGAAGACAGAATAATAGTAATAATAGAAATTCATTCCCAGTATTTTGTAGAGCCCAAACTGAAAAATATTATTGACAGAAATTATTTACAGTCTTTATATGTAAGACTGTACATATAGTCTTATGCAACAGTGAATTCTGTAGTTCTGGTTCTCAATTAAAATCAATTGGTCAAATTCTGGAGAATAGAGAATCATAGAAATGAGGAGCCTTGACACAAAAAATAATTTCTGTATAGTTATCATGATGTCCCTTTCAAAAAAGACTCCAATGATTGTGCAGGTAACCCTGGCAACTGCTTGCCTTCTTGTTTGGAGTATAAAAGCAACTTATTTGTTATATTCAAGACAATGTTTTCAATATAAAACATTATGTTTTCAGAAACTAAAAAAAACCTGACTGCTTCTTACTGAAAGCAAATACAGAAATCTTCATAGTCCATCCATATTTCCTTGGAAATCATGTTCTTTTCAAGTTCAATTTCTTCAAGAGATTTATTTATTAATTGGTTGTTGAAAGCAGCGTCTGCTGATTCTGGTATCTGAACTACTTCACTACTTACTTTTTCTGTAGATTCACCTATATGAATAAGAAAGAAATATAGAAATTTTTCCTCAGATTAAGCCTGTGTTTCTGAAAAGGAAAAGATGATGGTTTGCTGATGAACTAGAAAATACAAATAGGGCAACTCTTGATGCTTCTAATATCTTAATAAAGTAAAATAATATAAATGAACTTTCAGTATATCTGTTGAGTTGAGCTATATATAATCAAATTCAGAGTACAAATTCAAAACTCAAGTGGTACAAGCTGATTAAAAAATGTTCATCTGAAAATATGAACAGCCTAATATGAGACAGGTGTTATTTCTATCTTTTGACAGAATAAAATTACATTTTCAAGAATGCTAGAGTTTCAAGCAGGAACAAAATATGCCAAATTCCATAGCAGTTAGTGCAATTTTTTAAGCTATGCTTCTTTAACATTTGATTTATACAAACGTTTTTTCTAAAAAAAAAAAAAGTGCCGGAACTCACACACGTCATTCAACCCGCCTTGCCTACCCTACAAGGTTCCATCCCAAAAAGGCCGGAACTCCATTCTGGGCGTTCTATGAGAAAAAAAAGCCCTGGATTTATATGTCTATTATGTTGTTGTTTTAATACAGAATGTGGTGGAATTTTAAAAAACACTAAGCTTCTATGTTATCCATATTAATTATCCATATTAAAGTGATTTTTGTGTAAAATATAACGAACAAATATTTGTACACTACTACTTGAATGAGATGAAACTCATTGTGATTGTTGTGATTGATGTATATGGACTGACTTTATTAATCTTTTCGCTATAATCAGTCAATCAGGAATTCTAGTTATTGCAGTTCACTAAAAACTATCTTGCTTAAAAGAAAGAAATGCTTAAAAGAAAGAAATGAGTTACAGTTAGCTCAAACCATGTCATGGAACAAATGTTAAAATATCTCTACCTTCATGATTTCTCCAAATTATACAGGGATTGGGCCAAGTAATTGTGATTAAATCTCAAGTGACTTAAGTGCAGATCTGTCAATCACTGAATCCAATATTTATTTTTCCTATCATTACATATTATGTAAATAATAAAGCTACCACCTCTCCTATTTCCAGAGTATCAAAGTTCTAGATAAGCAGAACTGGAGTCTAAATGAGGCTGAAAATTAAAAAAAAAAAACAGAGAAGATGTAGGTACACTTGCTTCACCCCAGAGAAACAAAAATCTGTTTTAAATTACAGTATTCTGTCTTTTCCTTGGCATCCCCCAGGTCCATACCTTACCTAACTTTCTTGTTCTGTGACTCAAGCCTAGCCATATTGTGACTGGACCACTTTCACTGGCACCCTCACTATACCTTCATATGTAGGCTCTCAAAGTTCCAAATGGGACAGAAATGAAAATATTTGTGCTCCTCCTTCTCCTCTATTCTTTTGAGAATCTTCCCTTATATAGTTGGAGGATTGTGGGGAGTGTGTCACTCAACTTGCTTCAAGCATCATGGATAAACCCATGCAAGCTTATCCCAATCTAATGGCCCAAGAAATAGGAGAGCATAGATAGATAAATGAGGCAATCCTACACACTCCAATGTCACCTAGTATACAGACAGATACATATGACAGCAAGCAACTTCCAAACAGTTCAGATGAAAAAAAGAATGAGAAGCAGACCTTGGAGAAGGACAATCAAAAATACCTACTAAGGTTGGTGAAGCTAGTAAGCTATGTGAGTTCCCAACCCTTGCACTTCTAAACAGTTCAAACACCCAACCCTCAAAACCAGAAGCAGGAGCAGTTCAGCTGCATTCAAGGAATCAAGTTCAGAGCCAACATCAGAGGGCTGAGCTGTAAAGAGGTCAGCAGTAGAGGAAGCTAGTGAATCACCTCTAGCATAGCAGATGGGCTATAACAAATCTGTATTAGAGATGGCCATCCTTCTACCTTGCAACCCCCCCACTTTGCCCCCCCAAGTAATCCATCAACTATGGGAGGGTTGGGTAGAGAGAAGTGAAGGCAGAAAAAGGCTGAAGGAGAAACAGATCCTAGACGATTGGGAAACAAGGTTAATGTAGAATACCTAGTAAGAAAAAAGAATAGAATATATACTACAGAATTATATATATATATGAATGCAAATTAAGATGTGAAAATATAGGAGAAAAGCAGCAGGAAAGTAAAATTGCTTATATTATAAAGAAAGCTTTGCCCTACTGATAGCCACCATCCTCTAAACTGTGCCTATGACATGCTCCTAAGTTAAAAAGTGTGACCGACGGATTCAAATATCAAGTTTTAAAGTATCAGCATCCAGATTGTAGTACTTCTTAAACACCCTTTAGATTTGCTAAGAGATATACCTTCTTCTGGCTTCTGATTCATTTTTCCATCCTTAGAAACTTTTAATCTTAGGATGGTCTCTTCCGTTATTTGACAAATGCCAAGACCAAGTGACATTGAATATAACAAAAATCAAACCAGATAACACTTTTTTTTAGTATTCCCTGATCAGAACTAAGAAAGGATACAATAGGCTGATTCTGCTATGTGGCTCATATCACATATAAACACTAGTTAGAGGTAACAGGCTGGTCTTCCATAACTTTAATGACAGTGAGTTTATGATTGTTGTATCCTTTATTAAAAATGCTGTTTTATTTTCGTTTCCATTTCCAGGCCTGCTACTACTATTATCATAGCACCTTTTCTATTATTAATCTTGACTTACAACAGTTCATTTAGTGACCATTCAAAATTACAACGGCACTGAAAAAAAGTGACTTATGACCATTTTTCACACTTACGACTTTTGCAGCATCTCCATAATCATAGGATCAAAATTCAGATGCTTGGCCACTGGTTCATACTTATGACCGTTGCTGTGTCAAGTCATGTGATCACCTTTTGCAACCTTGTGACAAGCAAAATCAATAGGGAAGCCAGATTGATTCAACAACCGTTTTACTAATTTATCAACTGCAGTGACTCACTTAACAACTATGGCAAGAAAGGTTGTAAAAAGGGGCCAGAATTCACTTAACAAATGTCTCACTTAACAATAGAAATTTTGGGTTCAGTTGTGGTCATAAGTCGAGGACTACCTAAAATGGAGATTTTAAACTCAAACAATTTATTTAATTGAATAAAACCTTTATTCTACAACGAATATCTTGATATATACTCTTCCTTCATTTTTTTTCATTAATATCCAACACTGTAAATAATATTGATAGAATGTTCACTTTTTTCTTGTCTATATTCAATAAAAATTTCCTAAACTTTTTTCCTTCATTAAAGTCTTTTTTTTTTTACTTTTTTTTTTTTTACCAGAAAGTCTGTATTTAAATATCCCCGTTGTGACTGGATAATGGACTTTACTCAATTTTGGGTAGAATACTCAGGACAGTACTCCTCTAAGATATCTAAATAACAGTATAGTAAGAAACTATTATATAAAAATCATTGTATTGAAATTATATTTGAAATTTAGTAGTTCGTATAGTTGTGTCTAACTTATCCTTTCTGTCATATAATATGGTATTTTTTCATTGCAATTTTTATGTAGCATAGAACTCTAGAGATCAAGTGAAATGGTTTGGTACTTATGGAATTTCTGCTTTCACATACTTATTTTTTTTTGTTTCTGAATTCCACTTCACTTTATTTGGCTATTACTCCAATCTGAACACCTATGCAAGCAAGATTAAAACAATCAAAACTGAAACAACATCCATTCCATGTACAAGGAAACAATAGAACAGAACGGAACGGAACAAAACAGAACAATGGAGTTGGAAGGGACCTTGGAGGTCTTCCAACTCAGGCAGGAAACCCTATACCAGGGGTGTCAAATTGCTGACCCGCGGCCAGACATGTCACAAGGAAACTGCGCCCACTTCATTGCCAGCAATGGGGGAAAAGCTCCGATACGTGCGCAACGTCACATGACATTGCGAGTTTGTCATGTCTGCCCTGTACCATTTCAGACAAATGGTTGTTCAATCTCTTGTTATATACTCTTGTAGGAGGGGACAAAACCCCACCATATTCACCCCAAGGTCTAGCTAAATTTTAATGGTTGTTATTAATAATTAATGTTTAATATACCCAAGCTGTTAAAGTATGCCTTGCATTTTTTTTAAATATTGTATAGGAAATAGAAGAAAAAAGCAGAAAGGAATGCCTAAGTATTGAGTTAATTTCAAAAGCACCAAACAATGGTTTATAGATATACTAATCCGGTGGTTCGTAAATAGCCTTGAAGATGCCAAAGGGACAATAGGTGCATTGTGACATTATGATGCTAGTCCTATCTTTTGGACTTAGGTTGTGACATTGCACACAAGTACCTAAGGGAGGAGTCTGGGCAGCAATGTGAACCATTTGTTCTTCTTGCTCTCCTTCTGTAGACTCCTTTGTTCAAAGGCTGCTTATGAATTTTGTTTTTAATAATAATAATACTAGTAATAATCATTATTAATGATTACTAACATCTAAATAGCGGTCAAAAACTTCACAAGTGTGATCTAATTGCATATCAGCCCTATGGCAGACTGAAACTGAGACGGGTTTGCTTAACGTCACCTTGTGAGCTCACTGCAATTGGGAATGGGGAATTTGTTGATGGTTACATTGTGACACTTAAGAAAAACTTTATACAATAGCAGGAAACTGCAATTCTCTCCTCAAATATGTTCTTGGAACCTTTTGGAAGTCTGTCCTGTTCTTTTATGCTTTTAATATCAGCAGCTGACACCTAACATTCTGCTACACAACTTCCAATCATACATTAGAGCATATTTTACAATCTTCTCTTCCCTTCTCATGCTTAAATTTGTTCCAAAGATGCCAGTTTACTAATAAATGGATAAAAATGAGTTTCATCAAATGGATTCTTTTTCATCAGTGGCATTTAATCTATTTTTATACTGTTTTTCTGTGCAACTGTTGCAATAAATATGATTTTTCCCATTTTAATTATTTAGATGAGACTAAGGTAAATAAAATGGATGTAAATTATATTTTTTTTCATTTTTAAACCAAGAGACTATATTACAACACAGTGATGCTTACCTTTAGTGGATCCTTCAACAATGTGTTGTGGAACTACACCGGATTCCTATAGAGTAGAAACTCATATTTACTTTATTATAGCAATACAAATAACCATGTGACATTATTTAAGAAGTTACAAGATGTAATCTTGTGCACTACACATATTTACTTGTGAGTATCTCCAATGCAAATATGTTTCACTTCTCATCCAAGAAGCTTCTTCAGTTCTGATTGAAACTTATTGGATGAGAAGCAAAATGTTTTCAAGGAAAAAAACAAAAAGAAAGTCCAGTTGTCTTTTGAAAAGACACCTTTGGATGGTTGAGAATCTCCACAGGCATGTTCCAATTATTTCTGGTCCTCCCTTTTGTTAATGCCAGAACTCTCTAACATTCAAGAAACATTTATTTACGATTTTGCTGAATAAGATTTATTAAGAAAAGGGTTAAGTGGGTCACACAAAAATTCCAGTGAGCTATTCTTAATATTGTTTACAGAACTCCTAGCCTCATTATCAGTGTGAGAATCAACTCATTAATTAGAGAAGATTCTCATAATGATGAAGCATTCTAAATACTCTTTTTATTATATGTATGAAAAGTTGAATCATATAACTTGATCAATTTAATACAGTCTAGTAAAAGCAACTTCATACGGATTTGCAAAGAAAACCAGAGCACTATCAAATCTCGATAGATTTTTGTATATGATTATTGGTATGCTGTGCTTGTCAAGTCAAAAGATGAATAGACTTCCCTTAGCATGTTTATATTATACCATTATCTGTAATCTGAAATTTCCAATTGGCAATATTTTGAAAACTGAATATACAGGAAATAAGAAATGATGATCCCTCACAAACTTCTTTATACAATACACAATTGGTTTCATCTTGTCATCCACAGTTTTCTCTATATTTGTGATACTATTAAATGAGAGCACAAGGACTTTGGGCTACATTGACATTCTTCCTTGACTACCATCAGAAAGCTTAGTCACTTAATTTGATACCAACAACTAGTAATGATTCTGTCCTCAAATTCCATCTCAGTACTGATTTTGAACTGTACACTTATATATAGTCTAATTTGGGGATTTTCTTAATCCTTTGTTATTGTTTCGATTGAGACAACTTTCATAAGAAAAAGTTCTAATGAACTAGAAAACGTTAATAAATTAAAATAATTCTTTTGTATTTTGTACTGGTCTTATCATAAACCACTTTGATTTTTTTATAATAGTTTTATTAGAGATTACAGTTAAAAGATAAAGCACTAATACAAATTAAAAACACGAGTAAAAAAATTAGAAAATGCAGAAAAAGAAATACAAGAGAATAGAAATAGAAAAGAAAAAAGGAAATATGTAAAGACATAACTTCCTCTTCATTACAACAAGCATAAACAATTTTAGTAACTTATCACCTTCTTTTAAAATACAACAAATGCTCTTATCTCCTGATATCTCATCTCTTAACTATAAAAAAATCTTACAAACTCATCATTCATTCCTGGTCAATAAAAGTCCATGAAAGTTTATCAGAGATGACTACTTATTTATTTTAACCTTGATCAAATAAACCAAATTTATATTCCTGCCCTGTACTTTTAACAATCTTGTTTTTTAATCACATTAATAATACCTAGGAGCTAGATTTCTTTTCTTTTCTTTTTTGTCCCTTCTCAGAAAATCCTTCAAAATCTTAACAGATCTCTTTTGTACAGATCTCTTTTATAAATCCAATATAGGAAAGTTATCCAAAGTACTCTTGTGGTTTGTTATTTGTAGGCTTTTTTAAATTATTAACACATCAATTGGTTTAATTTGTATATGCAGTTTTACATATTATCACCTGTGGTGGACATGTGTTAAAGCAAACAAATTTTGAACAAAAATACATACTTGGTTAGAAAAGATGTTAGGGAAACACATAGATTTTAAACCTGAATTTTTTAAATTAGGTTTATTAATTACAGAAAAATTTGATTAAAAATGTGTATATTTAACATTACATGTATTAACAGCAGCAAGAATTATATTTACTCAGCACTGGAAAAATGAAAAAAACACTATTGGATGAAGAGATAATCAAGAAAATATTGGACTGTGCTGAAATGGATAGACTTACATTGAGAATCAAAGAAAAAGAAGACACAGAATATTTTTCAAACACGGAACTTATTTTATCAATGGCTGGAAAAACGGGACAGAGTGGACAGTCAATTAAATATGAGCCAACAGTGTGCGGCAGCAGCAAAAAAAGCCAATGCATTCCTAAATTGCATTAAAAGAGGGATTCAATATCACTTGAGGTACTAATACCACTCTATAAAGCCTTAGTAAGATCACACCTAGAATACGGCAATCAATTTGGGTCTCTACATTATAAAAAAGATGTTGAGACTCTGGAGAGAATGCAGAGAAAAGCAACAAAGATGATTTGGGGACTGGAGACTAAAACATATGAAGAGTGGTTACAGGAACTGGGCATGGCTAGTCTAGTGAAGAGAAGGACCAGGGTGACATGATAGCAGTATTCCAATATTTAAGGGGCTGTCACACAGATGAGGGAGTCAACCTATTTTCCAAATCACCTGAAGGCCAGACAAGGAACAACAGATGGAAACTGATCAAGGAGAGGTTCAACCTGGAAATAAGGAGAAATTTCCTGACAGTGAGAACAATTAACCAATGGAACAGACTGCCTTCAGATATTGTTGGTGCTTCATCACTGGAGGCTTTTAAGAAGAGACTGGATTGCCATTTGTCAGAAATAGTGTAGAGACTCCTGCTTGGGCAGGGGGTTGGACTAGATGACCTACAAGGTCCCTTCCAACTCTGTTATTCTGTTCAACTATTGAATGGGACTGTCCATTCCAGAAGGAGTGAAAACACCATAACCCAATGCCACCAAATTTCAACTTTTATAAGAAGCCCATCTAAATGTGATAATTAATGGTAATAAAGGCTACTGACAGAAAAGACCAGGAAGAATCATCCCCAATCAAGTCTTAATTAAAGTTATCAACTACAACAATCATCCAGGGCCTAAAACAAACTGAAAGCTAGTCAGAGAAGCTATTTCTTCTAACTGTAATCTCACTGCTTTCTCAACAATATTTCCTAAAAGGAGAAAGTTAAAAACTCAGTGAAAATGGTCCAAAATAGACTGGAACCATAAAAAACTTTTTCATGAGGAATAAATTTCTTTGATTGTTACTTAAAATGTTATTTTCAGGACAACCAACATTACTCCTCCTTCCCTTTCTGAAACATTGACCCTCTCTCCAATCCAGTTGATCATGCCCAGTCAGCTTCCTGAAAGAGTCAGATGGGGTAAGGATATAGTTTACAAGGGGTGGAGCTAATATTGCCATAGAGTTTTATATCCACATTCTCATAACTAACTAATCAAAATTATTCCCAGATAATCTCTTAGGACCATGGTGGAGAACCTATGGCATGTGTGTCATAGGTGGCACACAGAGCCCTCTCTGTGGGCACATGCGCTGTTGCCCCAGTCCTAGGCCTTCAGCTGGGTTTTATAAAACCTTTTCGCTTTAGGCCTCTGCCGCTGTGTGCAAAAAAAAAGTTCAATCAATCAGTCAATTTCAACTTCTTGTGGGAGAAAAAAGATCTTGCAAAGTTGGAATTGATTGATTGAACTTTTTAGTTCCACCCAGTCTGCCGTTACCATCACAGCCACGCCCACTCAACAGGTCACATCGACCTAATTGGCCACACCCACCCGGCACCCGATGATACATAAGTGGGTTTTGGGTTGCAGTTTGGGCACTTGGTCTCTAAAAGGTTCGCCATCACTGTCTTAGGACTTTAGCTCAGTTACCTTTTTATAGTCTGCCCATGTGGAATGTAGACTAGATTATATCTGAACAACTGTATTAGTGAAATGTTAGTCAAATGTTGCACAAGTAGCCTCAGATGAGATCTTCTTGCCCTCATTCTTTATAAGGGAGGACTCAACCTGAATAGGGCCAACAGGTCAGCAGTAAGAACAGAAAAATTGATTGCTTGCTGCCTGTGTTGCCATGGTGTGTGAACTCAAGCATGAGGTCTCTTTGCGTTTTGTGAAATTTACTTTAGATCTTTCTCTTCCATTGCTCTATATGTCTCTTCAATTGTTTCATTCCTTGAAAATCCTTGATAAATCAAAAAGCAAACAAGGATTTAAAAACCAATCCCTGGTCCTTGCTCTGTTATAAGGTTTGTCTACGTATTCAGAGGAATTGACTCCAGATTGTAGGGGAAATCCCCAATGACTCATGAGAATTGATCTGGATCAATGAGGCGTTGGGGTCAACTATCTTAAGTAGATCCTTCCACTCTGTGGAGGTTGGCATGACTCATCTGAATATTGCCTTGTATTAGACTTTAGTTAAATATAAATGTATAAAGATATATAAAATAAACATAACATCTATTTATATAAATATAAAAATAAATATACATAGTGCTCTATATGGAGCTGCCTCTGAAAAAGTTGGAATTTTCAATTGGTGCAAAATATGGCTGTATCGGTAATACATAAATTGTGCTGGTACGGCACATGTAATACCACTACTCTGTGAGGTGCAATGGCTGCCAGTGTGTTTCTGAGTGCAATTCAAGATGCAGTTCATGGCTTAAGACCAGGAAAAACTGTCTTTTTCCAAGAGCTTCTACTCATCCAACAGATCCAACAGATTGGGCATGCTGCAGATCCCATCACCCAGAGTGTCAACTGGGGGGAACTAGAAGACAGGCTTTTAACCTCTGCCCTACGGAATATTCTCCACTTGGCGATTAGACCCTTCTTGGCCTTTTGCAAAGCTTTAAAAATTGGGCAATGTAACCAGGCCTGGGGCTCTAAATGTTTTAAGGGCCCCACAAGTTGGCTTTTACTATTAGTTGATTAATCATCATGACTGCTGTTTATAGTTATTTATTTTGTGGATGTTTTTATTGTTTTAAAATTTTAGAACTGTAAGCCACTCAGGTCACTTGATTGAATTGGGCAGCTATAGAAATTGGATCGATGGATAAATAAATAAATACTAAATAAATAAATAAATAATAAAAACTTGACCTGAGAGTTTTCTTCTAAACTGAGATTCGTATCTCCAGAACTGTCAAACACGCTTTCATCACTTTCGGTGACAGAAGGAAGGCTGGATGCTGGAAGAGATCCCTTTTTAAAAGTGGATGGTGGAAAGTGGCTAAGGAAATACAAATAAACATTTCTCTTAAAAATAAAAGCAAGCTAAATCCTCATCTTGTTTTGAATATTTTTATCTCCCTAATTTTGATACATGGATTAAATATATGTATTATCATTTCCAGATACCCTGAAATCTTTATTTCTCTATTGAATAGCTGCTTTGGAATATAGATCAAATATAAATCAAATAAATAAATATTTATGTACGCATCCTGGAAATTGCTTTCAAATTCTAGTCTACACACACACACACACACACACACACACACACACACACAACTTTCTCTGTGGCAACAGCTCTATATTTGTTAATTCCCCCTCCCCCATTCACTTAGCTCCTCATCTTAAACCAACCAAGATGTATATCCCACAATCAATTAAATGGTTTTGATTCAAGGTCTATAAACAAGGAAGATTTGAAGTGATATTTCTATTTATATATTATCTGGTCCATGGTACATAAAGTATAACAGAAGAATGTAGCACATAATATTAAAAGGCCTCCAAATATTAAAACATCCTGAATATAATTAACTGCAGAAATAATGTTCTACTCTGCTTCAAAAATATCCCTCAATCTCTGATATAATGTCAATCCAAGGGAAGTTTTGATATATGTCATGCTGTAGAGGACAGGAAGACCTGAAGGAACGTTGTCCATGGGGTCGCGATGGGTCGGACATGACTTCACAATTAACAACATGCTGTATTTCTTTCTTTCTGGAGATATTTTATTGAAAATCAATTATTTGTCAACTTTTAGCAACCACATAGTTTGACCTTTTCAGGATGGTATGTCCTCAACCTCGCCCTTCAAGTTTTTCAGAGCTTAACTGAGTCCATCCATTTGCTGTTGATCATCCTCTTCTTTCCTTTCCTTTCAGATTTCCCAGAATTAGAGCCTTCTCTTGACAGTTAGGTCTTTGTATAATACTATAATTTGAGCTTGATCACTTATACATCGAATGAGAGCTCTGGATTGATTTGTTTTATGATCTATTTGTTTTTTTGGCTTTCCATGGCATTCTCAAGAGTTTTCAACACCAACATTTAAAAGTGTTAATATTCTTTGAATTCCATTATCACAGGGAAAACCACTGCCTGATTAGTAGAGGTAGAACTCAATTTATGGACACAATTGAGCCCAAAATTTCTGGTGCTCAGTGAGACAGTTGCTAAGTGAATTTTGCTCCATTTTATGACCTTTCTTGCTACCGTTGTTAAGTGGATCACTGCAGTTGTTAAGTTAATAACACAGTTGTTAAATGAATCTGGCTTCCCCATTGACGTTGCTTGTTAGAAGGTTGCAAAAGGGGATCATGTGATCCCAAGACATTGCAACCATCATAAATATAAATCAGTTGCCAAGCATGTGAATTTTGATCACATGACCCATGGAGATGCTGCAATGTTCATAAGTGTGAAAAAGAGTCACAAGTCATTTTTTCAGTGCTGTTGTAACTATGAACAGTCACCAAATGAACTGTTGTAAGTCGAGGATTACCTGGACTGATCTTTGTAGGTATATACGTGTCACAGCATCCGGCTATCTGTTCCAAGGATTTCATTGCTATCCTATCAAGTATTAGTGTGTAGGATATTTCTTGACAGATGGTTTCTTTATTGTTGATAGTAAATCCTAAAAGGCAGAAGCTGTCTACTACTTAAATATTTTTGTCAATTCTAAGGTTAGTTGCTGTACCTGTTATCATTCATATGGTCTTCTTTAATCTTAGTCCTATTTTTCCACTGTGTTCCTTTACTTGGATTACTAGAGCCTGCAGATCATTTGTATTTTTCCAGGCAATATTGAAAAATATATTTTTAAAATGAGAAGCCCTGGTAGCATAGTGGTTAGAATGCAGTATTGCAGGTTAACTCTGTCCACAGCCTAGAGTTCAATCCTGATGGGCTCAAACTTGACTTAACCTTCCATGCTTCCAAGCTCGGTAAAATGAGGACTCAGATTGCTGGGCATAATATGCTAACGTTATAAACCACCAGAGAGTGCTCTAAAGTACCATGGGGCGGTATATAAGTCTATTACTATTGCTAAAAAATGAAAAATAATATTAATATGTAACAGAAATTTAAAAGTTCCATATATAGGAGCTGCTATAACAACATTCCTATTTTTTAAAAAGTATACTCATGATGTTTTGACAGCATTACGTTGCTATACTGAAAAAAACCTGAAAGATAACGTTGTTTCAACCACATTTCACTGTTTTGGAAACCTAGAAAATTTTACATCTCCACATAAGATTTTTTAAATTTAACTTGTACAATAATTTTTATATTTTTATAAAAATAAAATTACCCTGAAATATACCGTTTTCATTTCTCTACATCAGAGGTCCCCAACCTGTAGGCCACGGCCAGTAGTGGGCCGTGGCCTCCTGGCCACTGGGCCATGGGATAGGCTGGCCAGTGTGTGCATGTACACATCCCCACTCGCAAGAGTGCCATGGCTGCGGCACGTGAAAATGGGATGCTGCCATGCTGCACGAAAACAGGGCACTGTCACGCCTCTGGGGGAAAACAGAATGCCACCACTGTGCTGTAGGTGCAAAAATGGATGGTGCTGTGTCATGCAAGAATGGGGCAGGGCTAGCAAGCATCACGCAAGCACTAGCCCCGCCCCATTTGTATCACATTCATGCTCGTGGCTCTGTGTGTGCACGTGCACACATGCACATGTAAAATGCTTCCATTTCCCTTTACCTCCAGTCTGCCAACCAAGAAAGGCTGGTGACCTCTGCTCTACATTATTCCCATATTTTTCAATGGTGTACTATAATTAAAATAATTTTAATTGTATTTATTGCCACCAGACAATATTGAATTACATTCAGTGAAGCCCATTGATTGATCTACTTACGTGTCTCTTGGTATAGGTATAGCAGGAACTTTGAAGTTCAGAAAAGGACTAGCAAGCTCAATAAATTGTTCGGGTTTTTTAATTACAATTTCTGAAAAGAAACAACAACCACTGAAATGCAAGAAATAAACATCCTGTACAAAGACAACAGACTCAGACTCAGACCAGGTAAGAAATAGTTTCTTTAAATTCATTACAACTGTAACATATAATGAGCATACTGCAAAACATTGTAACATGTCCTCTTCAGTCTATTGTTCACGTTTAGTCTTTTGATAGGTAATTTCAAGACTCTAGATATTTGCTATATGACTGTTATCTTTAAACTTCGTTACATTGGATAATCTTTCAAACAGTCACTAAGCAAAATGTTGTAAGTTGAGGACTACCTTTATAACATGGGACTAGTGAAGTTAGAGCAGGCTGTGTAAACTTACAGATTCAAGTAGAAAGTTGTTACATAAGGACATACTATATTGCATAACATTTACAGATTCAAGCCAAAGTTCATAAACCTGCTTATAAGGTTGAAGTTTTCTTTCAACACACTTGAACAGGTTAATCTATATAGAATCATCCAATCTTCAAAATTCATTTTTGATGGTGGAAAAAAGACTTCAAGTGCAGAAGGACTTACCTGTCCACTCATTTTAGGAAACCCATTCCATTAACAGGAGCATCTAACTGAACACCATCTGTCATGACTGATTCCAATTAACAATGCAGCAGTTCTGTTCAGAACTAAATGCAATTTTTAAACTGCTTTCAAGGACAAAGTAGACAAATTGGAATATTTGTAGAAATTCCATAATTAGATTTTTTCCATCAGAGCCTTTATCATAATACTATACATTATTACTTGAAGTCCATTAATTTTTCTTTCTCTGTACATTACCTAACACACACATATGAAATATATTTCAAATAGATTTACTATGTGAATCACACATAAGGGAGCAATCATGCAAAGTCAAATGCTTCTCACTTTTGCATGCTTATGTATTATATCAGTACTGTTCTTGTGAACAATTTTGTAACCTTCCACATATTTATACTGTGTTGCATATAATGGAATAAGAACGGCAATGTGGATAAAAAGAACTTAATAATTTGGTTGTCCATCCTCTTCCAAACTTGTAGAAACAAACTCAAGGTTATTGATTGATTAATGTTTTCTTTCCATTTCCCTTTCTGCTCCGCAGCCTGCCATATAAAGGGATCACAAAAATGCAAATACAAAAATATTTTCTCCTGAACTGCATGTTACTAGAAAAAGACAGGGGGAGATATGTTATTTATACGTCTTGAAATAAGCATTCTATTATTATTTATCTTGACCTCAGGGTCAGGCCATAGATTCCTAGTGGCCCTAGCCTTTGGTTGCTGCTTCTGAATGCCAGATTGGTATGTACAAAATCTGCCCTTGCCCATAATTTGATTATAGAAGATAGCACTGACTTGGTGTGCATAACTGAAACCTGGATGGCCTGGAAGGTGGTGGGGATGGGTGTTTCATCCTAGAAAGATTTTCACCTGGTTTCCAGGCTTTGTATCACCATGATCCCAGAGGAAAAAGGGATGATGCTGTCTATTATCCTGTGCAAACCATTGAGGGTTTTTAGAGGATCTACTCCATGGATAGTCAGTTGTGAGACCCTCTGGCTGAATAGAGCCCATGCAAACAGAACTGAGGCTACTGTCCTCCCTGTAGCCTAGCATCATCCCTATTTGAGCTGATGGATTCCATGGTTAGATAGATGCTAGAGTTCCTAAGGCTGATGGCTCTTGGGGACATTAACCTGCCACCTGTGACATTGAATCCAGGGTAACTCAGGAGTTCATGGCCTCCATGGCAATCATGACACTCCAAATAACAAAGAGTCCAACATATATGGCAGAGGGGGGGCAGGTAGCACATGATAGATCTGGTTTTTTAGAACAATTGATCTGGCATTGGAGAACATTATATGAAACATATAGAATGGTTTTAAATCAGTATTACATCCCTAAAGCAGCAATCAAAATACATTTTTCATTTTCACAAACAACCATTTTGATTCTCAAAAGGAAAACTTGGTGAAACCATGAGATAAAAAACAATACTATATATCTGGATTTATTCTTTTATTAGAATTAGATTAAATTAGATTGGATTAGAAATAAAACTTAAAGGCTGAAATGACACACCTTGGGGTTCATCTGTCACAATTGTTTCCTTTTTCTGGCGTATAAGTTTCCACCGAGGTACAGGTGGTGGTTTTGGTGAAGCCACTAAGGGACCTGACCTTGTTCTAGTTATCAGTGCAGGATGGCTATAGATGTGGGAAAGACCATATTGTCGTAACTTTTCAGAAGAATCAGCCTGCGATATAATAAAAGCAGCTTGATTATTTACAAAATGCAGAGATATATTCTCAGGAAATGTTTTAATGTTGACTCTGTTATAAGACTCAGTAGAATGAGTAAAAACTTGTGCTAAGATTTAAATTGAAGCAAGGAAACATCTTATTAATATTAATAGAATAACAGAATAACGGAGTTGGAAGGGACCTTGGAGGTCTTCTAGTCCAGGCATGTCAAACTGCCGGCCCATGGGCTGGATGCATCATGCTGAAACCGCACCCACCCCATTGCCAGCAATGGGGGAAAAGTCCCGATACGTCGTGCGACATCACGTGACATTGCAAGTTTGACATGCCTGTTCTAGTCAAACCTCTTGCTCAAGCAGGAGACTCTGTACCATTTTAGACAAGCAGTTGTCAAATCTCTTCTTAAAAACCTCCAGTGACTTCTCCACAATTTGAGAGGCTGCTACAAAGAAGAAGAGGGTTAACCTATTTTCCAAAGCACCAGAAGGCAAGACGAGAAACAATGGATGGAAACTAAACAAGGAGAAAAGCAAGCTTGAACTAAGGAGACAGTGAGAACAATTAACCAGAAGTTGTGGGTTCTCCATCACTGGAGGCTTTTAAGTAGAGACGGGACAGTCATTTGTCTGAAATGCTGTAGGGTCTCCTGTTTAAACTGAGGGGGGTGGGGTGTTGGACTAGAAGACCTTCACGGTCTCTTCCAACTCTGTTATTTTGTTATCTATTATAGTTATTATTATTAATTTATTCTTAAAAGGAAGAGTATATACATAAATCCTTACCATTTTCTCTAATATGAAGATCTTTTTTTCAGGTACATAAAGAGGCATGTAGCAAGCATATACCACCAACTGCGGCTGCAATGGTGTTGCAGAACCTACAAAGAACCCATTGAATCTATTAAACAGTATAAAAGAACAGAAATAAAGTTGTAGGTGATAACATAATATGAACTGATAATATCCCATGTTAAACATGGTGCTATAAATGCAAGAATGAGATTTGAGAAATGGGATATGTTTCAATTAGGTAACTTATTCTGAAAAATATCAAGGAAGCTAGTTCAAAATAAGTAGTTTTAAAGTCTAAATAATAATTGGTTACATTTAAATTGTTTCTATTTTATTCAAAGAGAGCTACAATTAGAAATATTTGATGTAATTGACTAATGTAACTACCTAAAATCAACACATTATTTGGGGTTTTAAAAATTAAATATGTACATATTAAACATGTATATATTTGTTGTGTGTAATTTTTGGTTTACTTTTTGTCAAATTTCTATTAAATTGTATTTTATGAATAACTGAAAATTATTGGCTATTTACAACACTTAGTACCATTGATTTTCTTCATAATCTTCTAAGCGGGTCAAAGCTGAAGAGCAGAGAAAAGTGACACAAAGAGAGCAACAAATAACCAACAACTTTAATCACAACAAGCAGAGCAAGACCATGCTGAGGAGACAACTTAGCTAAGTAGGAGCAAGACTGAATGGAAAATAAATCTCCAGTGTTAAAAGAGGAGACGGCTTACAGAATCCAAACAGGGATTTCCTCATAGACGTTCACCATAAGAATAGCATGTCAATCAGTAATTAATTGTATTGTATTTGTATTCATTGTTTTAATCAGTAATTAACTGTATTTATAGTTTTAAAAGTTCTTCAGAACATCATGTAAAATGAAATCTGGGTCAATATCAGATTGACTAGTGTTGAAACCAACTGTGTGAAGTACCTTTGTTCAACTTTTGACATTCATTTCTCTGAAATTTTTTTTGTAGACTCACTGAAGTGAGGAAAAATATTTCAGTTCCTTATCAACCTTGAGCCATTTACCACAGTTTATTGTGCCTTTTTTGTAGCCTACGGTCTCTGTAAAGCTGACAGAAAGAATTTTGCCCCTTAAAAATCTTCCAAACTCTCCCAAAATGCAAAAAACAAACACCTGCCATGCTTTAGGATGAGGAGGACAGGAAATAGGCTAGCAGTCTGACTGATTCTGCAGTGATGTACAGAAAGCAGTGCATCTCACAGAATCTCACTAATGATGTCATTGTTGTGACTGATAATATGGAGAGAGAATCTTCATATTATATTCTTGTGACAGAATTCTTTATATTATATCCTTGTGATATAAACAAATAACAAATAAATAAATGCATGTTATTAGTAGGGTGTTATCTTTGTTAATTTTTGCTAACCTTCTCCTTCTGAGAAGGAGCCAGTAACCAAAGCTTGTAACCATGAATATGAGCTAAAAGTATGAAGAACAAATAATGGTCAGATAACCTGTTACTGATCTGACCCTGACACATAAAGTAAGAAAGATTTTATCTTACACTTATAGAGATTTGGAATTAGAGCTCAGATTTCAATTATAAATACTTCTGCTAATTTATGAGCTCATATACTTTACAATCTCAATAAAGTTTTCGTGGCCAATGCACATATATCTAAGAAGTTTTATAATCTTACCATCAAGAAATATCTGAAGAGAACTTTGATAGTCAGCAGACATTCGTGTAGAATGAGAAGCTGGCTTAAGTTTATCCTTTTCACCATCTTTGCTTCTTTTCTTTCCAACTTCTTTTTGATCTGACTTTTCTTAAAAAAAAATAAAAAATCAGTAGACTAACAAATACTACTGTACTTTGCCCCAGATTATAAAGCAGATCTTGTCTCAAACAATAGATAGTACTGAAGACTCTCAGCTCCCAAAAATTCTGTTTCTATTTCCGATAAGCCAAGGGTTAAGGACACACAGGGAATCCTCATCTTATGATTATAATAGTGCCCAAAATTTTTGCCCTAAATCATGATGGTCATAAATTCAGGGTCCCAAATGACCAGATCTGATTTTATGACTTTTTTTGTAGCAGTTAAGTGAATGCTGTGGTCATTAAGCAAATCCCTATATTCCTATGGACATTTTATACCGGAAACTGGTTTCCAAGTGCCTGAAAGGCAGTCATGTGACCATGGAGATATATGCAGCTATTGAAATCTGTAGCTGGATTTGTAAGTAGCTTTGGGGAAGTCTGTCATAGTTCTGAATGATTGCTAAACAATTGGTTGTTAAGTGAGGACTACCTTACCTAAGGTAGTCCTCACCTAAGACCACAGTTGAGTCCAAAATTTCTTGTTAAGTGAGTTTTACCCCATTTTATGACCTTCTTACCATAGCTGTTAAGTGAATCACTACAATTATTAAGTTAACAACATGATTGTTAAGTGAATCTGATTTCCCCATTGACTTTGCATGTCAGAAGATCACAAGAGGTGATCACATGATCCCAGGACATAGCAACTGTCATAAATATGAACTGGTCGCTAACCTCCAAATTTTGATCATGTGACCATGGGGAATGTTGCCACAGTCATAAGTATGAAAAACGGTCATAAGTCACTTTTTTCAATGCAGTTGTAACAGTCACTAAATGAATGATTATAAGTTGAGGACTACCTGTAAAAGAAGATTCTAGCAATTAGAATGTTAATAAAACTTTGCTGATCGATTTTCTATACCCTACCCAAATATATCACAGAGAGACCTAGAGATAGTAAATGAGAGAGAAAAATGAAGGAAAAAGTTATATTTCAAGTACCAAGTCTCAGTCCTTCAATGTTTTAAAAATAATAACTAAAAATAATTTGGAATGACCATCAAATTGGAAGCAACTGAAGATGATGTACCTGCAAAATCCCTTATTTTAAAGAAATGTCTTCAATCAAAAATTTTACTCCCTGTATTCTAAACATTTTTCAAAGAGAACTCTATACTGTTGCAGTAATACTCTTCAGCTGTGATTCAACTGAATTCAATTGGGGATGATAACTTTGTCTACTCTTGGAAAGAGCATAGCTGGTAGTTTCCATGACTTTTACACATACATATATGCCTATCTTTAATGTAGCTAGAAACAAGAATGAGCTTTTTTTTCTCCAGAGCTAAATGTGTGTGTTATACTATAACAAAATATTATATTATTGATCTTAAATGGAAAAGAAAATAATAATACAATACAAAAGGACAGGAAGGCAACAGCTAGGATGGCAAACAACAAAGATGAGATTTGTTTGGGCATCAAAATATTTTATATAATGTTTTGGGCAATATATTGGAAAGGCTGGCATATGTATACTTGCTGGCATTTTTGGAAAACACTGATTATCCTGAGCTTTTGCAATCTGATTCAGATTTGATCTCGGGACAGAACTGGCCATGGTAATCCTGATAAATAATTTGGGGAAAGATTAGTGTAATTCTGTTGTACCTGTTTTATCTCTCGACAGTATAACCTTGTTATTCTTCTGGTACTCTTTCATTGTGTGTCTGATAGTGTGGACAATTTAAAACATACCTTTCCCAGCTTTCTCAGCTTTTTCTGGTTTTTCTTGTTGTTTAACAATAGGCGTAGTATCATTTTTTATGTCAGATGCTTTCAAATCCTTTTTTGCATCTTGAAGTGACTGTCTGGATTCAGGAAGTGATTCTTCTGGTAACTTAAATTCTGGCACAATGTCTCTTATGAATTCCCAAAGTTTATCCAAATATCCAGATCTTTAAAAATAATAAATACAATATATATTTGAAATAATGCCTATTGTTAATTTACTACAAATATATGGATCTTTTTGAGCTTGGGGAATCTGATAACCTGTTTTTAAATACGGAAAAAAGAAAAGCATTATACTTAGCTAAAAATTAAGAAAATGATCAAGTTAGCAGAACTGATTAAAATTCAGATATATGTAAAATGAGCAATACATACAATAAAATATAGTTTCTACATATTACAGACAACTACAGAATTAATTTCAAATTGATTCCATTTACCAAAAGGTTTAATTTTTAAATAATCATTTTTTAAAAGTCACCTTTATCTTATATATGAAATATTATATAAACAGCAATAGTAATAGTTTTAGATTAAATTCCAAAGAAAGCAAGATACTGTGGAGGACTGGATCCAGTCAATCATACTCAGAATAATTTGACAACAATAACTCTTCTCTAACTTTTAGCAACTCATATTACAATTTTTAAAATACGAGGAACTTATGTTTAAAACATGGACTTTTATGTAAGTTGTCTTTGTTCTCATTCATTCATTCCTTTTATATAGTCACCGATCTGCCATGTGACAGTATTAAAACACTCACAATATAAAAATAAGATAAAATAAAAGAGTAAAACACACTGTCCGGGGCATAAAACACAGACCGATTATAATTACAATGGACTCATACACCTGGACCTATGCCTGGGGAAAGAACCTAGTTTTAAAGGCCTTCTAAAGTCTCATCTGACTCTTGGAGATGAGCATGGTTCCCAAGCTGCTGCAACAGAGAAAGAAAGTCCCCTGAGTCCTTTAAAATGATAGTATTTAATTGATGAGACTCAGAACATGCCAACCCTATCAAAACTTGTGGGATCAAGGCATTTTTACCCAAAGGCCTGATGATCCAAGTACAAAATAATTACAGAGTACAGCACATGCAATAATTAAAAAGTATACATTAGAAAAAATAGAACTTACTGGAGAGGAATAATTTCTGGTATCCATCCAGTAAGTGCATGCAGAACTGTAAATTCTCCTAGTTCCCTTTTTCCAACTTCATTTATACTATGAACAATAAAAGATGTGACAATTAACATAGGAATGCTCTATTCTGTCTGTATCTCTTCATGTTCTGTGACAACCCCAATTTTCCATATTTCATATATAATCTTTTAACCCCAGAAAATTTACAACCAACAAAAATTTATTTCTTCCGTACTGTAGTTACAAAAACTTAAATGTCTATGTTAAATCTTTTAACATAGCACACATTTATATTGCTGAACAACTTAGATTCTCATAGGTCTTAATAAATCAGAATAGAAAAAAGAACCGAAAACATTAATCTTAAAATTTAAGATTAAATCTTAGACATAGATGCGGTTGCAATAATAATAATAATAATAATAATAATAATAATAATAATAATAATAAAATTGGGAGATGAGCTAATCTATCAATTTTAGCAAAACAACAGATTCAAATTGTTTTGGGCACATAGGTTGTACTTCAGAAATGCATGGAAAAATATGCTAGTATGTTTGCTTTTTTTCAAAGTAAGCATACAGCCACCACCCTGACAATGTGGAATCAAAATATTACAGCTATAGCACCTATTTTTTCATTGCTGCCTTTTACTTTGTATGGTTCCTACTGTTTTACATAGTTGTTATATAACTATAACGGTTAGCATAGATCAAGTTACGCAGTTATAACTTTAACTTGCACTAGTATTGTTTTAGTACTCTTCTGTTTAATAAACATGCCATTTCTTCTAAACAGAAGGTTTGAAATTTAAACTGCACCTGGATTTACATAAATAGATCCATTTCTTACATTGCAAAAAATTTAGTACTAGTATTTCGAGGGGTGCTCCAAATATGTTTGAGTAATGGAATAAAAAAATTGAAAAGTTCCCCCAAGACTGATGTTTTTGTAGTAATATATTTTATTGAAGCTGGGAAGCTTCCAAGGTTTAACAAAAGGTTCAAGAAGATAATTAGTTGATAAATTCAGAGCAAACAAGCATCCTCTCTATATTAGGTTCTGACTTTGCTTCTTTTTTTATCTCAAAATAGGAAAACATACTCATTATTTGCTAATTTAATGATGGCTTTGGATAATATCAGTGGCCAAAGTTCAATTTCACATGTTGTGGTTGGAAGCAGCATGAAATTGTCTTCGCTGAAAGGTATACTGTCATCCACAATGATCTTTCTCCAACATCCCTAGAAAAAATGAAAATCAAGTATTATGGGGTAGTAATGAGAAAGAGACTCATTACAAAAATATGCGTGACCTTCTCAAAGGTTGACACTCATTATAATTTCACTAGATAGAAAGAACAACATGAAAATTCAGTGAAATCCAGGTATAAAACAGATGTACAATACAGCTAGTAATTTAAAAATCATCTGCAGAAGGGTACTGATGAGTTATCCCCAACTGGCCACATTCATGTGTCTTTTACCATGGCAAAAATATGCTTTTATGCTTTTTTATATCACTAACCAGCACATTCTCTTGTTATAAAGCATAACAAACAAATTGTTTGCCATCATTTTTTATGACAACTGAAATATAGTGACAGTGTGGATATCAGCATCCCTTATCAATATGGATTAATTTGACTGAGCATAGGAAAGAAAATGATGGACGACTAAAGATGACTGTTTGGGTACTTGTATATGTGCTAGAAGGAAGTATATAGAAAATGACCAAGAGTGCCCAATGCGACTTGTGAACGTTATTCAACTAGCTTAGTGCTGGCTTTTTTCACAACCTTACTGGTATTCTAATAATTGTCACTTTCTGCTTAGCCTCTCCCATATTTCTTGCCAATAAGATACTTTTTTTACAACAAAATTATCTCCACAAATTATACTATTGAATCTGTATTCAATGTATTCATGCATTGCCACATGTTAAATAAGCTTTTCTCAATTAAGGTTCCAGAGAAGAGATCATGATTAAAAAAAGTAACCAGCATTTTTTGAACATATTTAGGGCTTGTAGTGGTAGAAACTTTTATGCATCATGACTCACATGGCTTGCTTCTTTGCTATTGTTCTATACGTTATAAAACATGAATTGTGTGAGAATGGAATTATATTGTGAAGTTTTTGTAATTTTGTGAAAAATAGCTACAGATATAACAATTGTTTATGAAGGGGTTCCCCAAGATTAAACATTATTTCAATGGTTTCTCCAGGACAAAAAAAGGTTGAGAAATGGTACGTTACACAGAGTTGGTATTTCCCTAAGCCAAATGTAGTACAATAAAATAGCATAAGAAAAATATGTGGTCATTTGAAAACCTTTAATAGGACTAAAATAAGGAGGCTCTATGTGGAAGGTTATTTCAAGAGACTCTATGATTTTATACTGAAAATATCTGTGATACTTTTTCTTATTGATTGTGCTACTTCTATCTTTCTGATTACAGGAATATATGAGAATAGACTACTGGACTACTTATGATTTTCTGAAACATGTAACTGTATTATGGCTCTGATGCATTATAGCAAACACTGCAAAGTAGGGGTGTGTAAAACATTCAGAAGGGAAGAATACTTCTTGCCTTTTCAAACTGACAGAACAGATGTGCCATGAGTTTGAAGTGCACTTTTAAATGCATGTATTTAAGGTTGACTGTAAAGTGATCAAAGTAAAACAATCATATGTAAAATATATATAGTATATCTAGACTTTATTCACTTTGGATTATATGAATGTGTAATAATATAAAGACTTTGTGCATTAAATTCAGCTCTTATGCAATAAAAGATACTCAGTAGGATATACAATAATAGTTAAACAGTAGTGTAATTTCTTAATTGCAGTCGCTATTCCCAATTGTTCCTTTTCTATGAATAATTAAATAAGCAATAGAATTCCTTAACAAACTGTAGAAAAAACTAATATATAATATACACATACCTAAATGATCACTTACCATCCAGAAGAGTTTTACCACATATTTTCCATAGCTATTATACAATGGCATATGACCTTTGATTGCTTTGCATAATGAGTAGATATGTTCCCATGGCTTCCACAATACTGGAGCTACTGGGGGTATTTCATTAGCATTAGTTTTAGCTTCCACACTTAAAGCAGTTGTATTGTGCAACCTCCAAACTGCATATATTTCACTTATTATCCATCTCATCAACTGAAGCGAGATGTGGAGAGGATGTAGAGAAAATAAGAAAAGTTAGCTAAGCTCTGGCATTCAAATTCTTTCCATAAATAAATGGAAGTGGACTAACCATTCTGATACATTCTATATATTCCGGCAATACTGCTGACCTGGATAGCTCCTACAGCTTTTGTAAAGCTATGTATAGTCATCTAGAGTGCAAATGTTGGAATCCCACAGAAAAATGGCCCTGAGAGCGAAAAAATATACAGGGTTCCACTTACCCTCTGATCCCTAAATTTGGGGGATAATAACAAATGAAAATCCAATCCTGGAATTTGTTAATTAAATATTTAAACAAATCACAGTTACCTAATTCTGGACACTAATGAAAATCGTCGTTTCCTTAAAATTGGAAATAAATGTTGATAATCCCTATATGGAAGAGGAGAAGATACTATTAACTAATAGAGGTTGAATGAAAACCATAGCTTTAAACATAATGTTCACTGAATTTCATAACAAGCAGCTCTGATATGCAGAATAAAGTGTTTAATGATATTCATTTCTAGTTCCTAGTAAGGTTACCTCGATAGAAATCATATCACACATTCTCAATTTAGTGAAGTATTGATTTTGAGGGACATTTGTGAGCTGTACTTATACATAAATATGTAATTTTATTCTTTATGACTATGATCTTAAATGAGTTGTGCTTATTTTATAATTAATTGTTAGATATAGATTATAGATACAGCATAAGAAACATAAGCTCTACTGAGTGATTTGGTTTTATCTAAACATACAGAATAGGTAGATTTGACTATTTTTGGTTATGTCATTTCCACATGTCTTATGCAGAAGTCTGATTTGTCCTATTATTTGCCCAATAATTTTGAAAGATTTCCAAATAAAAATGAATGTATTTAATGAAGTTTCTCTCTGCAAAAGCACACAAAATTATGAATCCAGTAATTTACTTAAAAATGTGAAATGAACAAACTGCTAGAACATCTCTATTCTAAACTGTTTCAATTTTCTAATGAAAACATAACATTTTAACTAAATAACTCTAAACTGACTTTTCATAAAATTACACTATATATGCCATCACCCACAATTAATGAAAATTGCGCAGTTGGGGAGATGGGCAGCATTTAAATAAAATAAATAAATAAATAAATGCTCATTTATACTGTTCTCAAGTAATGAGCCAACATTTTGCTGTCTGATATGGGGTCTAATCCCATCTTTGTCTTGCTCTGCATGGTCGTATTTTAGTAAATCAGTTCACTGTGTTGCATGACAGGTTTTGATACTTCTTGTTTTTTTCAGATCAAAGTCACTTTCATACTTTTGCAACAACAAATATTTATTTCATCCAAATACACATTCAATGTATGTTATTTCTTATAAAGGATGATTATTCCATACCTCACTGCCCATTAAATGTTCGTTTGGTGAAAAAAGATCAAACCAATTTTCATTTTTTACTACCACAGGAACCTAAAAGTAATGAGAAATTTAATTATTCTATTAACATATACATGAATTGTTAATAATATTAGAATGAAAATCCATATATTTCATGGATCAAAGCTATATATATCAAAGTATATCTCAAAAGATGTACACTGATTAAGAAAGTATGCTGAGCAATATACACTGTGTTCGTAACAAATCAGGTATCCAGAATACTGTTAATATGAAATGGTCAAAAAACGTATGAAGAGGTAATGTCTTCCATGGTGACATATTCTGTTTTTCTCTTTATACATATATTTGAGGAAAACTTGAAAACCCTTCAGAATCTCTGAATAAATATGACTATAGGACAAATATAAAAACTATTGGATGAATAGAAATTCCAAATTCTTGAAATCTGATTTAGGTAATTCTGGCCAAATTCTTGAAATCTGATTTAGACAATTGTGTGCCTTTAAACTTTCATTGAAAAAAAAAAAGAATACTTTTTTCCCTCAAGCAGAAAGGTTATCAGACAGCTGTAACATTATTTTTCCAAAGTAAATATTGAAATGGTGTAAGTACAGAGGCAGCAAACACTATTTTTCAAAATAAGAATAATACAGAGAGTCCTCAATTTATAACAACCACTGAGACCAGAATTTCTTTTGCTAAGCAAGGAAGTTATCAAATGAGTTGCATCCAATTTTACAATCTTTTTTTCCATGATTGTTAAGCAAATCACTGCAGTTGTTATGTGAATCATGTGGTTGTTAAATGAATCTGGTTTCCCCCATTGACTTTGCTTCTCAGAAGTTGGCTGAAAAAGTTGCAAATGGTGATCCTAGAACCCAGGGATGCTGCAATCATTGTAAATAAATGTCAGTTGCCAAGCGCCTAAATTTTGATCAAGGAACCATGGGGATGCTGTGACAGTCATAAGTACGAGGACCATTTACAAGTCACTTTTTTCCATGCTGCTATAATTTTGAACGGTTGCTAAACTAATGGTTGTAATTCAAGGACTACTTGTATATTTATGTTATTTAGTTTTAAACAGTAAATTAAACATGGACTATATGGAATTATATAGTTAACCCTTTTTCTCTCCATCAATGCAAGGCCAGCTCAAAGGCTGAGGGCTATTTTATTAAAAAAAAAAATTAAATTCTGGTAAATGTATATATTTCAAATACAAAATTATCTTTTCTGCTACTATGTATGTACTATGTACTATGTAGGCATAATATATAATTTTTCATATATATAGACAACTTCCAAATTTTGGGAATATAATGTTATATTTACATCTTTGAATCTTATTTCCTTCCAAGATCTGGACCCAGCATTTATCTATCTAATAGCTAACAATATAATTAAATGGGCATGCCTAAATCATATGTGCAAAAAAATAAGACAAACCTTTTGTAAAAACCTGTTGAAGAGCTCAGTGTGAGCTTTTAAATTATAAGAAACCCATTTCACATTTCTAGAAATCATTGGTTTTGCAATAAAAGGATACTCCGATTCTTTTTTCTATATTATTGTGCATTCTCCAAGTTAAAAAATAAACCTTTTAAAAAAGAAAATCAAAATTTTAAATAGATAACTGGAAATTAGGTGCATCTTACCTTATTTGTTAAAATTTCTTGAGGCCTTTTCCAGAAACTCACTTTCAATGAAGAGGGAAGTTCAAGTTTTCCTTCTGGATCTTCAAAGACATGCTTTGTGCAACATTAATTGAAACAAACATTAGTTGAATTTTTATTTAATCATATCTAGACCTTACTAAATGAACTTAGTGGTACTTTGATGTTATCCGTTCAGTCAAATCCAACTGCTAATTTAATGAACTGATCTGAGTTAATCTAAGTATTCTTATATTTAAAGCAAATCCTAACAGCTGACTCTTTAATGCCGAATTGGTAAAATTTCTATGATTCTGAGTAATGTAAGTAATGTCACCAGAGGAAATAGCCCCAAAATTTTGCATCTATTTCTTTTTGGCCTATGGGTGGGAGTTTAAAATAAAATGTAAAACTATTCTCTGTGGAAAGATTTTTTTTTCTAATTATGCCAATTAGAAAATGTTGGCGATTATTTCCTGAATTGCGATGTGATTATTTTTTATAACCATGTCTAATATATTATAACAATTACAAGTCTTAAATAGAGACATCTTCATTGTCCACTATAGTATTTACTCTGTATACACATTGGGCAGGTTGATAACAGACAAAACAGCTTCTTTACCATCTACCAGCCCTCTGCCACCATTCTCATTTTTAATAACAGGATATATGGAATAAATGAGAAGTCAATTCAGAAACCATAAATCTTAAATTTATTGTAGAGGGTCTGCATTTAGCCTTTTGCTGGAATTGGGTATGTCTAGTTTAATGAAGAGAAGGACGAGGGGGGACATGATAGCAGTGTCCAATATCTCAGGGGCTGCCACAAAGAAGAGGGAGTCAAGCTATTTTCCAAAGCACCTGAAGGCAGGACAAGAAGCAATGGATGGAAACTAACCAAGGAGAGAAGCAACCTAGAACTAAGGAGAAACTTCCTGACAGTTAGAACAATTAAACAGTGGAATAACCTGCCTCCAGAAGCGGTGAATGCTCCAACACCGGAAGTTTTTAAGAAGAAACTGGACAGCCATTTGTCCAAAATGGTATAGGGTTACCTGCCTGAGCAGGGGGTTCGACTTGATGACCTCCAAGGTCCCTTCCAACTATTATTATTATTATTATTATTAGTGTTTCTCACCACTATCACTTGACAACTCTCCATTGCAAAGGACAAGGAAGATATTGACAGAGAAATTTCTAGGTTGCAACTCCACCAGTCTAGCAAGCTTCACAGAGGGAAACCCAACTATAATGCTAAAAAAAGCAACAGAGAGTCTAAAGGGTGTGCTAAAGGAGCATTCTGCTGTTCTTCACTTACTGTTTGTTCACTTATAAAACAAAAAGACAAACAACTGCCCCTGATCAAATTCCAAATTCTCTCCTGAAATATTAGAAGCAGATTCAGATCTGCGTGTCAAAACTATGACACACTGAAACAAGTGCAGCAATCAAAATACATAACCAATCAAATAACAGTCATGAAATACACATATGCACAGGCAAAGCATTGGTAAAGTTGAGTCATAGATGCTGACCGACATGTGGAAAACTTACTACAAGTTAATACAAGTCTTCTCCCCATATTTTCAAACTCAAAATAAAAGGCAGAAACATCATTCCCCAATGCCATGCTCTCCTCCCACGAGTTATGATGAAGCTGAATATTTTTATAACTCAAATATTAGCTAGCTCAATTAGCCAACAAACAGATCATTGGTGATTTAAGCACTTGGATTTAAGCACTGCACCCAGTGATTAAAGTGTCAAAAAAAACCCCACAAACCCACAGTAACCTTTCCCTCCACAATTCTTCTCATGTATCACATATGGGATGCAAACTTTCCAGATTGGCACCCAACTAAGCTTCAAAGTTCAATAGGTAAGAAAAATGCAAGAAGAATAAATTTCTATATATTGATGAATTAGAAAAAAAGAGATAAGTTTATAGGAAAAGTACCAGAATAGGGCTTCTTCCAGATTTATCTTTTTCCTTTCCACCTTTTCCAGCATCCCACTTTTCTACATTGATGTCTGCTTCACTCCATTCTGGCCAGATAGGAAATCTTCCTTTCTTTGACTCAGGTGAAGTACCTTGAGGATTTACACTAGAAGCTGATCCCGAAAGAAACCAGAGGCTGAAATATAATACAAATATGAAAAGTTTACTATATTCTTCTAACATGCTATTTTCTTCTTACATGGCAAATATTTTCATATTTGTTTTCAATTTTTGAAAAGCTCCTAAGTACAAATGGTTACTTAGTAAAATTGAAACTAACCAGAAAAATGGGAATATTGTTAATTTATACTTCACTTCAGCAATCTGCATATTTGATGACAGACAAAATGTGCTTCCTGAAATCATGCGATTATATTGTGTTTCATTATTAGATTGAAATTCCTGATATCTTTTAATTTATCCATGAGAAAGCCCCACAAATTAATCAGTAAAGGCTGAGTACAAATGAAGCGGTATTTGATTACACAGACATTGGGTTGGAAAATGAAACTGAGTTGCACAAAAGTGAAGCAAAAAAACTTTTTGTGTTTCAATTTGATAAAAGTAGCAGAGTAGCATACTGTTGTATAAAAATTAAGTCTGCATCACTGCATTCTCAGATTAAAGTACTATATTTGGATCCATAAATTAGCTTGCACTTACTCTTTGCCAAAATAATAAAGCAGCTGCAATGTGTCATTTATTGTTATCCCTTCTCTATGGAACCCAGGGCAACATACATGGTTTGTTTATACTCTCCCAATCGTTACAACTCCAGGCACTCTTGACAACTTAAAACAGTCTACACTTAAGCCCAGATCACATTCAGACATTCTTATCATTATTCCGCACGATCGGAGGTAACTGACAACCCGCTTTATTTCAAAGGGAGGAGTATCCCAAGGACTGGGAGGAGGAGTCCACCTAGGTGTGACACCAGCCTCGTCTTGCCAGCGGAAAGCGGGGCAGAGAGGAAAAGATTAAGAAAAAAGCGCTTCCAGCGAAAAGGGCAGGTCTTACTCTTTCGTGGGCACATTTGACTGGAGAACATTGTTGGATTTCACCGCCTCCTTCTTTTTGCCGAACTTCGACATGGTTGGACCCTCTCGGCCAAGATCGTCTCCCTCACTGCCTCAAGCGTCTGCTACTTGGTTGCTAGGAGACGCCCTCGGCTGCTTCTTGTGCGTTACACCGGAAGAAAGTGACACGAAACAACACCTTCCGGTAGGAAGACCTACACAATAGATTTTTTCTCTCTCTCGCTCGCTCGCTCGCTCTCTGCAGCTCTTTGTTCCAAGGAGCCGAAAAACTTCACAGAAGAAGGCATTGGCAATGCAATTGTGGTGTGAATGCCAGTGCCGAAAAGAAATGAAAAGAATCTGGGCATGTCTACAAAGTTAGCAAAAGTAGAACTCGACTGGACCCGAAGCAGAGGGCGTTGCTCAAGCGAAGTAGAAACCCAGTAGTAACAAAAGATGGAATAATATCACAGTGCTTCAGAAGCAATTGTGACACACTAGGGAAGTAAAAATGTAAGTTCCACTATAAATGAAAGGGCTAAAATGTATATCAGAAAGTATGAATTGGTGATTATAGATGTATATAAATGTAGGAATTCAGAGATCGGTGATAGTTTCATTTTAAGTTCCAAGGAACTGATAATTGAAGAATATGAGATGGGAACAACTGCAGGGAGAGAATGATAGAAACATAGTTTCTCACAAATAGAACAAAATTGGATGTCATGAAAGTTTACTGTGAAACGTGGAAGCTATTTGGAACAGAGTGAAATAAATTAAGAGTGCCACAGAAGTGTGTGGATGTATGCTAATAGGAAATACTTTGTGCAATAAAGAAGTTAAAAATAGGTGGGGATGAGAAAAATGTATCGTAGAAAATGATTGCTATAAGAAATGAAGAATCACAAAGATATGTATATAGAGAATATATCATATATTGTCATGAATATGGTAATTATTGAAAATTTCCTTAGTAAAGATTTGTATTTCAAATATGTTAACTTTGTCCCTGTGTATATATGAAAGAAATTAATACAATTGAAAACCATGATTGTTTTGCCATTTTATATTGGAAGATTGAGTTAGTGAAGTATACAGTGATGACAGCTTTTGAATGGAGTCACACCATTATTTAATGGTGTCAAATGTGGATCTTGGGGGAGAAAGGACATGGAATAAAAGGAAAAAAAGTGAAAAATGAATAAAATAGAATCAGTGGAGAAAGTAAGAGCCCTGTGGGGGAAAAAATAGAAAATAAGCTCCCAACAGATTGAATGGAAAGTAGTCTTAAGGGAGACAATACAGAAGCTACCGGTATTTGGAATAAAGTAAAAAATAACATCACAAAAATATCAGGAGTTAACAGTATATAAATGGGAAATATAAACAATGATATTTGATGAAATGATAAAGTGAAAGAGACTAACCTTGAGAATAAATGGAGGAGGAGGAGGAGGAACTCTGCACAAAGTTCTGGACCATCAACTCTTGAGAACCCTATATTGGTATTTAAGATCTTGTACTCAGCAGAGCTGAACTTGAGTTTATTCGTAAGCTCATGGTGTAAAAAACATCTTTAACTCTTTTTTAAAAATGTTTTTAAGAGACAAATACATGGGTTTAAGGCAGTGGTTCTCAACCTTTATAATGCCGCGACCCCCAACCGGTCATAAGTCGAGGACTACTCAACCGGTCGTAAGTCGAGGACTACTCAACTGGTGCAGCACCGTTTGCAGATTGGGACTTTTGGTGGGCTCAGCAGGGCAGAGACAGCCTGGACAATTCCTATTGGCTTTTGAAAGCCAATAGAATTAGACTCTATTCAAGAGAGTCTATTCTATTGGCTTTCAAAAGCCAATAGAATAAAAGGGAGTAGCACAGCTAAGGAAAAGGAAAAAAAAATGGCGGACTGCATTGTTTGGCGAACCCCGTGAAATGGTCATTTGATCCCAAATGGGGTCCCGACCCACAGGTTGAGAACCACTGGTTTAAGGTAACCATTATTTCTCTCAAAATCATTGTTCCACTCACTTTCAGTGCACTCTTATGTATTGCACAAAATTTGGCATGATCCTTGAATTGACAGGTGTTGTGCATTCCTGCAGGAGCTGATCTGGAAATCTCTTCTACTTTTCTATAGGATCCTATCCCTTTAACCTGAAGCAAATGCCAAAAGCAGCATAGAATGTGTAACCTTTGGTGAGTGTTCCCTGAAATAACCCTGTTTACTAATGAAGTTAATTTACTCTAAAAAGATATGTCTTTATTGAAACATAAATGTATAAGAAGGTTGCAGCATCCTATTAAATTTAGGAGACATGGAAAGGCCTGGCCCATAGAATCACCAAGAGTCAGATTCACATCAACATTAAATTTAGGATTACGTCCATAGTATGTGAAATACTAGCTAGGGTAGAAAATTCAACTATTCCCATTTGTATATTTGTTTTCTATTCACACTATGTAATTTAGAGAAGAAATCTTTTTAATAGCAAGGCACTTATAAGTCATATAAATTTTTGAGCATCTCCAAGTATAACTTTGGTACAATCTATACAAACATTTGTAACTCAAACTGAGCTCCGTGGGCCTTACTTCTGAGTAAACTGGTGTAGATGTTTGTTGTTGCTATGCATTGCTTACATCTTAACTAGCTTTTGCAGGGTTATTTTAAGAATGTTGCTTAGGAGTTAATTCCTCCAAGTTTAATCATTGCTTTCAAACCAGTGTCATAAGATTATGTAGATTTGAACTAGACTTTGTTGTTGGATTATTTTCTCACTTTTCTAGGAGTGTTTTATGTAAATGAAGTATTAGTACCCTTTTTAACAATCTGATATATGCCTCTATTTTATAAATACTAAGATAGTAATAAAGAACACTGGGGCATCTTTTTTTAAATGTTAGCGTGCCATGATTCTATAGATAAGATCTTGAATACAAAAATGTTTCACTGAACTCATCCGTTTCTGCAAACCAGATGCCTATCATGTGTACTCTTGTTCTCAAGATCTGATAATAAAATATATCTGTAAGGGAACAGATGGAAGAAGACTGGTTTAAAGTGACATACCACCATACAATAGTCAAATTTGCAGAGGAATAATTTCAGGTTTTCACAAATTATTTGCTTCTAACAATAAATGTATCTTCAACAGTTAGGATCTGTATTTTTTATTCTCTTTTCAGTTCCTCACCTAGGACAGGAAATATGATTTACAGCTTGAAATACACTAAATGAGGATTTACAATACCCCTAAAAAGGAATGTAGCTGTTGATAACTTGAACTAGTATAAATAATGAGTCTTTTGGCATATTACGGTAGATTAACACATTTGTTACGGCTCAAATTTCTATGGACTACAGTATACATCCATCGGATGCACAAAGCTTTAAAGTAATTTTTATAATATTTTGGAAAAGCTATAGAAGCTTTTTTTTATAAAAAGTATAAAAAGTAAATTTTTATGCTATTCCCTAAAGTGTCACAAGTATTTGTCATTTTGTTGGCACAGACTAACAGCTATCTCTCTGGAAAGCTCTACTACTTATCTTATTCTGTTAGTTATAAGAAATTGCACAGAATGTAGAAATGTTAAGATCTCCGGCTTTTAAGTTTATGCTAAACTTTGCAACTATTTTTCACATTAAGAGTTTTGTCTATTAGCATAGGCCATTACGGCAATCTTTATCATGCTTGTCTAGAAACAGCATGGTTTTCTTATTGAGAACATTTATTTATCCATTTAGGAAAATTTATATTGCTGCCTACTCACGGCAACTCAAGGCGGCTTACAGGAAATAAAAACAATGTAAAAGTAATAAAAATAATAAAAATAAAAAATAACCCCCCCAAGCAACAACATACACTCATACCAGCCATTTAATGGGCTCCCGATTTGGTGCTTTTCAAATGAATATATTACATTTTGTAATATAAACATATAAATGACGTGTTCATTGTTTAATAATGTAATTGCTGCCAACTGCATTTGTTTTGTATAAAAGTATTAAAATGTTCAGAACCAGATGATATAAAATGGGGAAATGATCCCAGTCATCTGAATGTGGGGGAAAAGCATTCTCTCTCCTTCTAAAATTCTTAATATATTTATTTCTTCAATCACAAACCTATTAAACTTTATAATACAAAACTAAATTGTTCAGCACTTCAATAATTCTACAGTTCTCAGAATATGCTTTGTCAATAATTCAGATACATAAGGTAAGGCAAACATGTTGCTAGAGTTTGAAGAAGGGAAATATGAAATTATAATTGAAAAATAATCTGGTTTTAAAAATGTGATATTATTCAAGCAAAGCAACTGATTTCCATATTAGGAAAAAGTATAATATTTTCTCACTGAAGATGATCTAAAGCAGGGGTGTCAAACTCGCAACGTCACGTGACGTGTTGCGACGTATCGTGACTTTTTTTTCCATTGCTGACAATGGGGTGGGTGCGGTTTCGGCACGACCCATCCAGCCCGAGCCGGCAGTTTGACACACCTAATCTAAAGTGAGGGACACAAAACTTTATTATCTTAAGTTAGCAAGCACTATAAATCTCATATTCAGCATGAATCCATGCAAGTGTAGGTGTTTTTTGTCCTGAGGGTTATACTTAAAAGTAACTTCTAGAAAGCCTGTTGAAAATCATTCTGTATTTGTGTTTCAAGAACAAGGATTGAGATGAATAAACATGTACTTTCCAAATCAGTTGTACTTTTAGAACTTTTTGTAATTTTATGGTCTATTTATTTTTCTTCATAAAGCACATTGATTTTTTTTTTTTGCTTAAAATGATTTGTTCATTTTGGAATTTGAACTTAATATATTGAAGAACATTCAGCATTTAAGTAGAAAACTATAGGAACATAGAACATTTTGACAAACCAAGATTTAAAACATAGCTGACTTTATATAAATTTCCACAAAGCTAGCACAGGCCTAGAATATAAGATTTTCAACCTGAGACACGTTCTTTGTATTCTTCTATTTGTACAAGTGACAATGTACCTGACACTATCATATAAAAATCCAAGTATTTTTATTATATAGCTTGCATTAATATTAAATATAGCATCAGATACACAAAAATACATATATGACCCAGTCTAAATCTGAAGAGTGTTACTGTAATCCAAAGTTCTTTACAGTTTGAAGCAGGTGACAGGTTACATATGATCAGTATAATATACAGAAAACAGAGTTGAACCCACAGATTTAAATATTATTTGCAATTGGTGAAAGTATTTCTTTGTAGTCTTTTCTCCAAACATTCATAGATACCACAAATAACAATGAATATTTTTAGGACTCAGGTGTATATTGTACATTTGCAAATTATTCTTGTGCCTGAAAGTATGCCCCCTTATCAATTCTTAATTCCCTGTGTTAAATAATTCATTGGCGAAATATTACATCTATAAAAAAATAGCCTGCGTTTAAAATGACTATTTGTAAATTAAATCACCTCTGATTTAAAAGATAGTTTTCTGTTAAAGAATGGTTTCATAAAAGCCCAGATAGCATGAAATCTTTTTTTGGAGAAAAAAACTGTCCTTGTACAGTAAGGTATAACTTATTTTTCATATTTTAGTTAACCTGTGAAAATATAACAGAGAATGTCTCATCCAAAACAGTCAGAAATGAGTTGTACTCATTTGATGGATTGCACAAATATATTCTTAGTACCTTCACACTAGCCAACTACCCTTATATTCCAAGCATTAGATTCTTATATACTTTAAGGCACATTATAAATGAGGAATCCCTGCTCAGTCCTGCCTCAGAATCAGTTATGGCTCCCAAGCATTTTATGGCTCGGGAATCTTTTTGTTTCAGAGTCCTAGTGTTAAACAGAAGACAGGCAATATTAGAGCAAGGAGGTAAAGAAATTTGACCTATATTTTTTAAAAATAAGGAAATGTATAGTCCTTATCAAAATGAGTAATTTCAACTGAACTGCCTTTCCTACTCTAGTTCTGCAATTACAACATGTTAATCAGCAATTGAAGCCAAGTCTTTCATCTAGATCCTACCTGTTTTTAGAGGGATGTCAGCTTGTGACTATACTAAATAGCTTACCAATAAGAACATAGTATACGTGAAACTCTTAAGTCTTATTTGAGTTTTTAAAAAATGTAAACACCTTGGATTGTGAAGAACTTAATACCCCACAAGATAGTTGTGTGATTAAGCACCACAGCAGCTGTCCAACATGAGGAAGACAAACATCCTGCTTTCATGATGTATTGATGCAAGACATATGTCTAGCAACACTGGGATTTACTTTCTGCTTTTAGGGGATCCAGGTCCAGTTTCAATTTATCAACGTCATTCTCTTCATTTGGGAAGGCTTTCAGATTGGCAAGGATGTTTTCCACCAAAAACCGAGCAGCTTCATCAATGTTGATGTTATCCTAAGGAGACCAAGAGACAAGTTAATGCTTTACTGCACACAAGGATCAAGGTGGTCCAAAATGCTTCAGTATAAATATGATATCTACATCTCTCCTTTTAGAACAGGGATGTCAAACTGCCGGCCCGCAGGCTGGATGCGTCATTTGGAAGCCGCACCCACCCCATTGCCGGCACATTGTCCCGATACGTTGCAAGTTTGACATGTCTGTTTTAGAGAGATGATTGGAAGTAATTTATTAATAAAATATGTTGCTGTCCTTAGAACCTGTCTTATTTTACATTATAGCTGATTTTTGTAGGAGTGCCACAAATTACAGTGGGAGAAAACTGAATTTATGTTTTCAACATATACTATCTATTCGGAAGCATCTTTATTACATTTTCTTCACTGCATGAGCCCTGCCAAATGGCATTAAATAATGTGTATGTTCAAACATGATAGTGGGATCCATTAAGTTGGTCTATTTGTGACCCCTTTGAACTGAGAGAAAGAATTGAAAGCTGCTGGGCTATCTCTTTCTTGATTCACCATGGTAAAAGGCCAAGACATTCATCCTGCTCTATATAACTATATGTAAGAAACTGGGGCAGAATAAAATTGCCTATTTAGATCTGAATGCACAATGTATTAATAAGTCCAAATCTGAATGCATTGTTTTCAATTAAGAAAGCAACATGAGATTTCAAGCAAACTCGTCTAGTTTGTTAGCAAGCTGTGGCTAAATCAGGGTTGTCCAACTTTGGCAACTTTAAGACTTGTGCCCCAGCCAGTATAGCTGCTATAGAATTCTGGGAGTTGAAGACCACATAAAGTTGGAGACCGCTGGGCTAGATGAAGTAAATATATAGTCATTCCAGAGCAGATTACATAAGTTCTCTTCAATTGAAAAACTATAGAGTTTATGGTCATATTCAGTCAATATATAGACTCATAATATACATGGTTTATTAAATACCTCAATCACAATGGTCATTTATGTGCATCATAAAAGAAATAAATGAATGAATGTAAAGTTAAAATATGACTCAAAGGGATTATCCTGCTATGTTCAACAGCTGGCAAGAATTTTCTTTGTATGCATGCCAAGCATCATTAAATAAATATAGGCAATCATTTGATGTTGGCAACATTTTAAAACCACTTTGATCCAACCACTCTGACAAACTTGAAGAAAAGAAACAGGGAGCATATCATGGTTATCAAGCTCTTAATTATTTATTTTCAGTGTAGTTATAGATCTTATGGAGAATTTATTCTTATTTCATGTTTAGCTATCTAGTTATAAAAGGTAGAAGATGGAAAACATAGATTTCTACAAGATTATCACTTTTAAGTTTACATACTGAATCAAGACTGAAAAAATAGAATTACAATATATGTGCAGGGCAATATAACTTTGCAAACATTGGGGCTTTTATATTATCAGAAAATGTAGATTTTTGAAAAGAATGGGGGAAGGGCTGACACCATTCAAAAACAATGTAGCTGTGTGAGATTTTAGGTCTTTTTTCATCCTTTTTCTGGAAAATAGAGGAAAGATCCTGGCAATATCCAATTACTTATCTCTGCCTACTGATCCATTTGCCCTAACCATTTTAATATCCTTCATTAAAGCCCCTCTTGCTGCTTTGAGATCAATGGAACTAATAATACCTAGAAATCCAGAAAGCAACAAGTAGTGGAATTCTGAATTAGCAGGAGCAAACTGCAAGGCTGGGTTAGGTCAGCAGTCCAGTTCTGAACACAGAGAAGTCCTTCTTTTAAGAATAGCCTTACCTTAGCAGAAGTTTCAAACCATCCAGCAAAGCCTCCCTCTTTGCAGAACTGATTCATCTGAGAAGGAGAAGGATTTTGACTACTATCTTTCTTCTGGTCACATTTATTGGCAAGTAGAATGGTTGGGATTGGGCTGCCATTGGGGAGCATTACTTTACTGTCCAAGTCATGTTTCCACTTGGAAACTGCCTCAAATGTTGATCCTCTGGTGACATCGAAAACTACAAAAGCTCCCACAGCTTCTTTATAGTATACTCTGGTCATATTTCCAAAGCGTTCTTGACCTGAAAGATAAGTGGGCAAGTATTATAAAATACAGTATTAAATATTGCTCCCTTAAAGAGGCTGAGGGGGAATACTTGAAATTGGGCAGAACATTGGAAATAAATTGTAATAATCAAAATAGTTGGGAGAAGTGGAAGATACTTAATCGGAGTTTTCCTAAATAACTATAGTGAAGTACGGCAAAACAAAGGTTAAATATAAACACTATAAATTAAGAGTGAATAGTAGGTAAAATATTTAATGTTTATCAGTTCAAAATATGAGATTTTATTCACATTTAAGGACTGAGAAAGGAATAGAATATAATTTATTCTGTCTAAACCTGAGTACGTAGTCCTAGACATACGATGTACACAGTTATGCAAAGGTAGAGAAATACACAGAAAAAACATCGATATACTCAAGGAACCAGCAGTCCTAGAGATCTACGGGTGAAAAGAAATCAATTTTTATAGGAGACATTGCCAGAGCCAGGAGCAGAAGTTAAATAAGACATCAGTTTAGAATTGTTACATAGCCACAAAAGAACAAAGTCCAGCCCCCTTTCAATGCAATTAATGCTTATCTAGTTCTGTCCAGATGCTAGCAGTCTGAGCAGATGCCTGTGCATAGACTGTAGTAATAAACCAATGAAATAGAACTTTCATGTGTGAATCTGGTTTTTCATGCCTGACATTTGAGAACTAAGTGGAATTTAGAAAGCCCTTTGACAGGCCTAAAATTGGTTCCATTTAAAATCTGCCTTCAACTTAACAATAACGTAACTGTTTATGGAAAAATCAGTTGTGCATAAATTCAGACAAATATAATCATTCATGACAGAAAATTCATAGTTACATATACTTTTAATTATGTAGTCATGATCTTCATGCAATAGTTCATAAAAAAGAATTGGAGTGCTTGAGTTAACAGCCAGATATTAACTAAAATGGCTGAACGCAGTAAATGACCAGAGAAATGAATAAATATGCTGAAGTGCTGAAGATCAGATACTTGTCTGATACTTGTCCACATTTTAGAAATCAATGGTATCTTCCCCAAACAACAGATAAAATCCATTATTTGACGAATAAGTCTGGACACTGTTTCCCTCAAAAACAGGTCTTTACTATTCTATATTCTCTCTTTTTCTTTAAAATCCATTGAACTAGGAGAACGAAAACCCAGGTCTTTCCCTGACTTAGATGTAATATATTCTGGGTCAACACTATCAATCTTTGTAGTTTTGGGGAATTATTATAATTATTATGATCAATTAAGTATATTTTTCCACAAATGAATGTTTTGGGGAGCTGAAAAAAGCCATTTGTCATTTAATGGACATTTGATTTTTAACAGACAACCTTCTCCCTATTTGTCTGTTTTACCGAGCATTGCAATACTATAATATATAGGTCCAGCAACTGTGAAGCAAACTCAGTGAATTTTCAATATTTCAATGCCTAAACAACCACAGTAGAAACCTATGCAAGGCTGAGAAAGCACTCATGGACTATAATTAAGAGACTATTTAGGCAAAAGGCAAATCTAGATTTGTAAATAGCCTCCAAGCAACTAACTCTTAACCCAGCGGTCCCCAACCACAGGTCCGTGGACTGGTACCGAGCCGCGGCATGCCAGCAACTGATTGGCACAAACTAGCAAAGCCCCATCTGTGAGATGCAGGCAGCATACAAAACCATGCTCCCTCCAGTCTGCGGAAAAACCGCTCTCCACAGAACCGGTCCCTGGTGCCCAAAAGGTTGGGGACCTCTGTCTTAACCCTAATTCAGTCAAGGTGAAGTACAGATATAAGTAGTTTCTGCCAACTTATTCCTTCCTGAATAAATACTGGAACATGCTCTTTGTCCTGTTGAAAAAAATTAATTACAGAAACAAACCCCAAAGAACCCACAGCTTAATCCTCTATTGAATGATTAAATTGCCACCAGATGACATAAGAATCTTAAAAGATTTTTTTTTAAAAAAAGCTAAGTGACGCTATAGCAATCAGTCAGTACATACAACTGGATGGCTTAATGAAAGTTTATAAACTATAGTACATATGTTGTATGAATTTATTTAATGACCCTCATAATAGATACTTACTCACATACTTACTTGCCTTTCCTGAAAATACGACCAATTCTAAATTTTTGGCATGAGGCCCTAGCTTGTGTAAATAATTTAATAGCTAGTTTCACCAGCTATCCCTGTGGCAGTATCTTCTATGCATGAACACAGATGGCTGAAAAGTCCTGAAGCATATACGCTCAACCTTCGAACAGTTTCTTTGCTCTATACCAGGGATAGGCAACCTTGGCTCTTTTATGACTCGTGGACTTCAACTCCCAAAATTCCTGAGCCAACATGGCTCAGCTTGGAAACTCTCCCTTTCCCCTCAGCATGGCTGGCTCAGGAATTCTGGGAGTTGAAGTCCACGAGTCATAAAAGAGCCAAGGTTGCCTACCCCTGCTCTATACATATATTACCACTGATATATGAACACTGTTAATTTTGCCTCTTGCACATCTATGCACTGGTATCAATATCAAATTTTGTGTGGCTTCACATCTCCTTTCTACATACACAGGATTTATGTTTGCAGCATCAATAGCAGTAAGTATACATGATCTTTAAAAACACACAAGCATGCTCCTGAAACACTGAAAATGAACTTTCATTTTGTTTTTTTGAACCTAATTAATGAAATAGTAGTATTTCTTTATCACTTGCTCCAGCTGAACAAGTCTGAAAATAGTAGTTTTGTAAGCCTGGAAAAGAACAGGCCAGCTTTAACAATTCCAAAAGGAATGCTTTGTACACATTTCTTGTCTGTTCAAAAGCATATTTTTCAAATGATTTGCAGAACTCTTAATAGCTAATTCCTAAAAGCATAGTTACAACTCTACATTTACAAAGTCTAGGCGATTCTAATGTCATTTCTTCCCATTATATTCCTTTTCTCTATCTGCTTTTTCAAAATTTACCTTGGTAAAGACTGCAAACTGAAGTTAACATCTCTACATAATAATGTGGAGATTTTACAACCCATGGTGAAAAAGTACTCTCGTTATTCTATTTCATCATAAAGTAGGATTTCCATAAAATATCTGGTGTGATAGGTTTAAAAATGTAAGTCTCAAAGTGACAGGTCTGCCACAGCACTTTTTCTTTTTGCTTAATGAAATGTAAAGAGACATTAAAGTTCTTAAGCAACAGGCAAAGAACAGCTAGAACGGTTAGAGGAATGACCCAATTTATACCAGAGGCAGTTGTAACCTCTAGTGTGTGCTTCCTCCTAGTTCCTTTAAAGAGATTGAACAACTTTTTACCCCATTCCGAAAGCTATTTGAATGCCTGTCTGTAACAGGAAACAAAACGGGTAAAACAAAAAACCCTAATTTTCTGCATCAGAAAATTTGGCAAACTCAATTGTTTGCCAAAGCAGTTTACACAAACTTCTGCATTCAGTCCATCAGGAAATTGCACAATTATGAGGAAAAACCATATTTTGAGATGCCTCTGTATCAGTGCAACATGTAAAATTTCAAGGCATTGAGTTATCAGAATAGTTTTTAGAAAACACACAGCGCCATTATTATAATTCCTAGATTTAACTATGTTTGCTTGTAAATTATCCTAGGATTCTCTGGAATTCTGGTTTATACTTGCAGCAGCTGCATAATGCTAAAAATGGTTTTAATAAATCTTGCAGATTTGCATTTGCATACTCACGACACATTTGCCTTCAAAAATGTTTAGAAGTGAATCAAAACAATGAAGAAATTCTATATGCCACATCCTAGTCTTCAAAATATTTATATTTATATTGTATCACCAGTGTAATTCAAAAGCATTATTTTTAAATTTTGGGATTGCAGCTTCTCAGGTATTGGCTTTTGCTGTTTAATTCCTTTCCAAGAACTGAATTATTTTCTAAAAAAGAAAGAACAGCAATTGAGGAAAGAAGTAGCCTTTTGTTGATATTGTGCTTATTTTCTCCCAAAAAGTTAACAGTAATGTACACAATTCCTTCCATTCCATTTTATATTCACGTCTCTTACAGCAATAGCTTAAATGACCAGACAGCCATTATAACCAAGTGGGGGATTGCACCTAGTGTCTTCAAGCCTGTGTTTGTGTGCCTTCCAGTCAGTGTTAACTCTGAATGAATGCCTGGACAGTGCAGTTTTCTTAAGAAAATTTCAGAAGTGGTTTTCACTGACTCCTTCCAGAGTGACTGGCCCAGCTGGCTTTGTGTCTAAGGAGGAACTAGAACTCACAATGTCTCAGTTTCTAATCTGGTTCCTTAACCACAACACCAACTGGCTTTTAGCTCAAGCCTATATTTGTTATTATTGCTGAATATTTGTGTGAGAAATCTTATTTTGAGATCCAAGTGATCTTTCTATTTGCCCAGGCTTTGAGTTCCATTGTAGAGAGTGCTCAGACTTTATATTAAGTTATTTTATTTTGTGTGAGTCTGTTTTTTTTACATTGCACTATTGATTATATTCTTTTTCCTTATTGTATATATGATCATCAAATCTCACAATTTCTTTACAGACCTGAAAACAAGAAACATGCTTTGTCGTACAACTGAGAAAATAATGACAAATGAACAGATAAAAACACTGCATATCAAGAACTCATTTCTATGGCTTCAATTTTTCAGTAACCACCAAATGTATAATCATCTGAAGCGGAAGAAGCAGAAAAATTCTACTGAACAGCTAGTAACGTACACTGATGCATTTGCAAAGCTGATTGTATGATGGTAAAAAAAAAAAAAGGCAGGATTTTTGTAGAACAGAATTTGTTGCCAGATGTACTGCATTAAAATTCCTGCAGTCACGAGTTAAGATAAACTTTAGAAGTCAAGATGGACAAGGCTGTTATAAAACAACACAACTTGGGAGACTAGTCTCCCTATCTGTTCTGTTAAAGGTTCAAACTTACTTTTAAATCACATACACTGCATACAGAAAAGCCCTTCCACAGGATAAAGATTTATTACAGGCTTTTATTATTTATTTATAGTTTCTATAGTTCATTTTTCCACATATATAATTCACTTTTGAAAATTCCTCTCATGCATTGAAAATTTTTTCTTTATTTTAAAGGACTCAAATTTGTAGTACATTTATAAAGATAAAGGGTTTTTTTATTAAAAGTCTTGTTTCCTTAGAAGCAATCTGAAAATGTGCTAAAATTAAGACTAGAGGATTTCCATTCATAAGGGTTTCTCCTCATGTGATAATGGAACGAGCAGTCACTTCCGTATTTTACCGTGTCCTTCCACAACATAAAACTAAAGCAACAAGTCGCAGGAACTCCTTAATGCATCAAGTACTTCTTAGCCATGTATTATTACTGAGGCCTTCAATAGTACTCAGCCCCCATTGGGATAGCAGCTCAAATACAATCTGCTTTTGTGGAATTCATTAATGTAAGTTAAGCAGGCAAATTATTTGGATCAAGATCAAAAAAGTTGCTTTAGACATAATTGTGCACTGGCACACCTCCAGAAATAGCTTCTCTCAACAGCTGACTCTCAAGTCGTATCAAAGCTCCAGGTGCATAGAGCCCAACATGATCTGAACCATGATTCCACTCTAGAAAGACATTCACTGAATCTTTCTGGGTGAAGCAGGGGAAAAAAGCTGAAGTTCTTTAGCAAGAGATTGATTAAAAGGTGATGTTGAACACCACTATCAATCTCCTTCCCAAATAATTTTTTCAACAAACCAAGATGTACTAATTTTCAATCCACTGTAAATTTGGGAGGCAAGAGACTGGTTATATCTATTAAAAATAGTAAAATGGGGAAAATGTAGGTCTTTGTTAACAGAGGAAAAGGAAAAAAAAAGACCCTATTTGCATAAGAATTAGTGTATGTCCTTAATTTCAGTACTTTTCCATTTGATGGGGTAGTTGTATTCTTGGAACTGCAGTGTGAAATCAATCTTCTCCAAACAGTATCTTTCAAACTCTATAATCCCCAGTTAGGATGGTCACTGAGTTTACTGGCTGGGGATTACGAGAATTAGAAATCTAACAGATTTAGAAAACACTAGGTTGGGGAAGGCTGACATTTTTCTATAAAGGTAGGGATCTCTCTACTGCCCTCATCTTTAACTTCTATCTGGGACTGTGTTTCTCAACCTTGACAATTTTAAGGCATGTGGACTTCAACTCCCAGAATTCCACAGCCAGCATTGCTGGCTGTGGAATTCTGGGAGTTGAAGTCCACATGCTTTAAAATTGTCAAGGTTGAGAAACACTGATCTAGGAGTTTATTTAAACATTTTTTTTTTTTTTTTGCAAATATGACTTTCCTCTTTCCTCTTTCTATTTAAATGTTATACCAACATTTTTTCTCTAGCAGCTTTAAAATGGAAGATACTGGGTTTGATCACATTAGCATTGTTTGGCAGTGCTTTCCACAATCATCTAAAAATAAAGCCAGAATCTGGCAGAATCTGTACATTATACAAACCATAATATAGTTTTCCCAAAGGTGTTTTTACAAAGGCAACTAGACTTTCTTGGGTTTTGCTTTTTTAAAATCATTTTGTTTCTCATCCAAGAAGTTTCTTCAGTTTAACTTGAATGAGAAGCGAAACGCTTTTTTTAAAAAAAACCAAAACCCAAGAAAGTCCAATTGCCTTTTGGAAAAGCATCTTTGGGACAATCTTTGGGAAACTGAAGATCTCCATAGATATAATATGGTTTCCTTGTCTTTGCCTTGTTCTATATACAAACCAAGGCTTATGGTTTATAAAACTGGCCTAACACTGTACCAACCTTAGCCACTATGGCTTATTCTACATACTACACACACTGACACACTCACGTGTTACAGTGAAAATGTGTTCTTTCCCCACCTTGGAACAATATACAAGTATTTCAATTAAGAGAGTTTGACCTATATTGAACAGTAATATACTTACTAAAGTAAACTGACACCTTTCATTTCTGCTTATATAAGCACTCAAGTTGGCTAGCAAGAGTAGTGCAATAAAGCTTACTTTTTGAGACCACAAGACAGAATACATATACACTGTGTATACCCAACCTCTTAACCAACCTGAATAAAATCTAGCAGATGAATTTCAGCAGCAGGTACTAGGTTGATATGTGTTAACTTTGATTAAGCTTTGGGGCAATTGTTTTCCATTTTGTGGCAAGATATTGTGTGATCCAGCCTGTTAGGCTAATTTATGGCTCAGCTGTGCAAATCCAGAAAATCATTTAATTAAGTAACCAAGTAAAATATGTTTCAGGAATGTAGCCATATCGAACAAGCTCTCTCCTCAATTTGCCTGCTTTGAAGACAAGGAATTCCCAATCCTAGTCTTTTCCCCTTCCACATAAATCTGCTTACTTAGCATGGCCAATAGTTAGGATGGATTTATAGTCCATCCCAGCCAAAGGCCACCAGCAAGAGGTAATTAGACAGAAGGCAGAGGTCTCCTAAAGGACTAGTATTGCTAGTAAGCTTTATTGGCAGATTGCCTGGATGTACCCAACCTGCTAATAATTTAGTTGTGTTGAAGTTTTGAAAAGATGCCACTGGTGAGGTTTGAAAGAGTGAAAGGCGTTTGAGAAAACTCAATATAAAACCTACTAAACCAGAGGTCTTCAAACTTGGCCCTTTTATGACTTGTGGACTTCAACTTCCAGAATTCCTCAGCCAGCGTGCCTAGCTGAGGAATTCTGGGAGTTGAAGCCCACAAGTCATAAAGTCATAAAAGAGCCAAGTTTGAAGACCCCTGTACTAAACCTACTGTGGATTGGCTACTCTGTAAGAAGCGAGTAAACCACAAAAAGCAGTATGAAACAAAGCATCTATTAGCCGTTGACTAATTTCTTAAATCCTTATATATTCCAGGAAAAATTGTTGTGCTATGTACCACATAATCTCTACTCCCACTGTACATTTATAAATAGGAAGCATCCCTCATGAATAGGTGGGCATGTCCTTTTCTTTGCCATACAATTATCCCAGCATGTCAATGAAGAACTAATGTAATTTTCTATCCTAGAGGAAGTCATTCTGCCTCTGAAGGTTAGGTGTAACCTCATTTTAACAGTACTATAGGTAGTCCCTGCTTAATGACTATAATTGAGACCAGAGCAAAAGGGTCATTAAGCAAGATGCCATGGGACCATTTCCCTTAATAACCACACTCAGCATTCCTAGTTGTGCTTGTAAAACAATCTGGTGGATTATTAAGTGGGAATCCCAAGTAAGGAATGTGGCTACCTCGGGATTGGAGGAGCCCCAGCACAGGCCATACCCGAGTGTCTCTCAGGAGCTGAAAATCCTCTCTGCCAAAATCCAAGCAGGGTTTTCAGCCCCTGAGAAAGAGACGCCTGCATTTGCCCTGTGCTGGGTCTTTATCACCCCCACACAACTTGCTGTACTTTATTATGCTGCCACTCCGCTCAGAAGCTGAAAATCCTCCTTGCTGAAATCCAAGCAGGATTTTCAGTCCCTAAGCAGGGAGACATCACATAGGTGTGCCCTGGGCTTCCCATGCCTTGAGGCACTCTGTACTCTTACCTTACCTTATTTACTCTTACCTTACTCTTTCCTTACCACATTGCCTCTCTGCTCTGTGGATTGCAAATCTTCTGTGGCTGAAAATCTTGCTTGGATTTTGGGACATACCTTTTCAGTTAGAGCAGTGGTTCTCAACCTTTCTAATGCCGCGACCCCATAATACAGTTCCCCGTGTTGTGGTGACCCCCAACCACTTATACATCACCGGGTACCAGGGGCATGGCCAAAGAAAAGGGGGGGAAAATGGCTGACAGCCTTGTTTGGTGACCCCCCGTGAAATGGTCGTTCGACCCCAAATGGGGTCCTGACCCACAGGTTGAGAACCACTGAGTTAGAGGGAGGAAGTCCTCTCAGCTGTTGCATTGGCTGGCAATCTTCCATGACAGCTTCCCCATTGGCTTTCTGGGGAAGCTGACAGGAAAGATTGCAAATGGCAATCACATGATGACAGGGCACTTGGCAATCAGCCACAAATGTGAATGGGTTGTCAGATGCCCAGATTCCAATCACATGACTATGGGGTGCTGCAATGGCCATAACTTTGAGCATGGGTTGGAAATTACTTTGTTCAGCACCTTCATAATTTTGGCTGTTGAATGATCATTAAATGATGACTACCTGGAGCACTGACTTTAAGACGGCCTTTGGGCTGCAGACTTCATGCTAAAATATTTTTTTCCCTTGTAGTGTTTCATCCTATTTTTAACACCTTACCTAAAGAAAAATTCAGCAAATTCACATGGCCTTTTGTGATGTCCTAAAAAATTATTAACTACAGTAAAAAGATTTCTCATTATTTGTGCAGAATTTTAAGTTCAAAAGATTTATAATTTAAGACTGTAAATAAAGCAGGCTGTAATTACATGTAGACACATGAAATGAAAAATTTTTCTAGTACTTTTCAGTTGTATTTAGTATATTCTTGTTGAACCTAGGCAGCTTACACGCTATTATGCTCTTTTGAATTGATTTAATAATGTATTGGCCTGATATGGATTAAAGAGGATTTAAATTAACAATCTAATGTTACTTGACTCCTATAATGGGAATTACAGTCTGAACTAGTTGTTTTAGTTAGTCTCTTTCACTGAACAATCATTTTTTTAATGTTTTAGAAATCAGCTTTAAATAAAACTTAGACATTCTCCAACACTTAACCATACTCTTCTATATGCCTCAAAGATTGACATTTTTGATGATGTAGTAGCTGAAATTTGTTCTTTGTACCCATATATTGCAATACTTATTTGAGATACAAATACAAAAGACTGAGCAGTTGTGCAGAATGACTGTCACATGTTGCAACTGAGAGTGTCACACCCTTTTACAAAAAGTTGCAATTTGTGGAGAACTCATACATTTGGCTCATGAGAACATTCAATACTGCTAATAAAATGCCACTTTGTAAGTCCTATGCTATAGCTACAGTCCTTCTATATATATATATATATATATATATATATATATATATATATATATACACACACACACACACACACACACACACACACACACACACACACACACACACACTTGTTATTCACATGAATTAAAGCAATAGATAAACTCTTAAATATTGTTATGTGGCAACTGCTAGCATTCTAATTCCCTTGAAACTGAGCTATGAGTAGAAGGGGCCTAGCTAGATCATGGGGAAGCAATATCTCACTATTTGCTTGCAAAATATGATAAATGATTTTGCAAACAATTTGGAAACAATACCAAATTTTCCAGAGCAATACCATAATTTCCAAACACATCTTTAACCAAGGATTTTCACAGATGTAAAAAAATAAATAAATGGAAAATAGTGCCATTTTTATATTTCTCAAAAGTTTATTTCCTGCCTTTTGGATACATTACTTAATAGTTTTATTAAATAATTTTTTAAACTTCAAAAATTAAACCTCAATTGAGAAAATGAATTGTAAAAGGCTACAAAATGTTTGTTGCATGCTGGCTGGGGAATTCTGGGAGTTGCAATTCCTCACATTTTAAAATTGTCAAGACTGAGAAACACTGGTTTAGCCACTCCACTTATATGAAGTGATCCATAGTTCACAAAAGCACATGCCTTTTATAAAATACAGTATTCTAAAAAAACTACCAACTCTAATATCTAGCTGTAATCCCTTCATGTCATTCAGATGTAGGCCCCAAACAATTTAGTTACATCCAGTTTCAGAGGCAAGGTTAGAGTCTAGAGCAGCGATTCTCAACCTGTGAGTCGCGACCCTTTTGGGGGTCGCATGAGCCTTTCACAGGGGTCGCCTAAGACAATCGAAAAACATGTATTTCCGATGGTCTTAGGCAGGGCTTGTCAACCACCTTCTCTCCGTCCCCCGCTCCACTCCACCTCACTTGTTTGTGGAAAATATGCTGCTTGGCGGCAGTCTGCACGAACTCTACCAAATGTGCCCTGCAGGGGGCGCATGAAGAGTGCAGGCACAGAGCAAGGCCCCGCCCTCCCCAGAGACTCATTGTGCAGCAACTGGATTGACTTCTTCTCGTACACGCAGGTCAGCGAAGGGAAGACCGCTGCAGCACCCAACTCTTGCGCCCGTCAGCTGGCGACCCTGAACTTGCGCTTGTCAGCCGGGAGATCTGACGACGGCTGCTGGTTTCCTTTACCACCCCGCCCGTCCTTGTCTCCTCCTCTGCCCATTCATGTTGAGCCCGCCGGGGCTTGACAGGGAGAGAGGGAGGGAAGGAGGAAGAGACTCCTCCTCCTCTCCTAAGCTTCGATCAGCTTCCCAAGGGCGCCACAATCCTCACGAAAGCGGGGGGAAGCAAAGGGGGCGAGAAAGCTCGCGGTGGGCTCAAAGCAGCACCTGTCAGCGTTGGTAACGAGAAATTCCCCACAAACCCAGGGAAGGGGTGGAGAAAAGGAGCCCCCTTTGGGAGGAAACCGCCACCTTCTTCTCCTTGGCTTTGTGCTCTTCTGTTCCTTGGCAGCCGGGCTGGCAAGCCTCTCCTGGCTGGAACTTCCTTTCCTTCCCTCCTTCTTGGTCTCTTCCTCCTTCCCTCCCTCTCCCATTGTCCCTTCCTTCCTTCCTTTCCTTTGCCTTCCTCTTTGTCCCTCCTTCCCTCCCTCTTTCCCCTTGTCCCTTCTGTCCTTCCCTCTTGCCCAGGATCGGGGCGAGCCTCTACAGCTGATCAATGCTTCTGCAGCTGTAGCTGCTCTCCTTAGCTCTTGCCCAGCAAACTTGCTTGAGCTTTGCTAGAAAACAAGCCGCTTGCTAATTTAGCAGAAGCGCGAATCAACTGTAGCCCGCCGCTGATCCTGGAGCTTCTGCTAACTTAGCAAGCAGCTTGTTTTCTGATGAAGGTGAGCAAGTGAGCTGGGCGGAGCTCTCCTCTGTCTCTGCCTGTGCACAGGCAGGTTTGCCGGCAGCAAAGCCCCCAGCCACGCTGGCAGCCTATCCCCCTCTCCTTGTCCCTTCCTGGGCACGGGGGGGGGGAAGGAAGGAAGGGACGAAGAGGGAGGGAAGTAAGTAACAATGAGAGAGGGAAGGAACAATGGGAGGGAAGGGAGGAAGGGACAAAGAGGAAAGGAATGAAGGAAGGGACAAGGGGAGAGGGAGGGAGGGAAGGAGGAAGAGACTAAGAGGGAGGGAAGGAAAGGAAGGAAAGAAGGAAGGGAGGGACAATGGGAGAGAGGGAGGAAAGGAGGAAGAGACTAAGGGAGGGGAAGGAAAGAATGAAGGAATGGACAATGGGAGAGAGGGAGGGAAGGAGGAAGAGACTAAGGGAGGTGAAGGAAAGGAAGTAAAGAAGGAAGGAAGGCAAAATGGGAGAGGGAGGGAAGGAAGAAGAGACTAAGGGAGGTGAAGGAAAGGAAAAAAAGAAGGGATAAGGGGAGGGAAGGCAGGCACCCACCCCAATCCCATCCCAGAGACCCACAGATTCCCCTCCCCACAGGCACTCTGCAACCTGAGTGATCAGCTAGCCACGCCCCCTGGCCATTGATCACGTGCCCCTGGGATACCGTGAATGTCGTAAGTATGAATCAGTTGTCAAGCATCCGAATGTAAATCACATGACCCTGGGGATGCTGCAACAATCATAAATGTGAAAAATGATCATAATTCACTTTTTCAGTGCTGTTGTAACTTCTAACAGTCACTAAGTGAATTGTTGTAAGTCAAGGACTACCTATACTTTCCCATTTTTTCCTCTTTTTTTTTGGTCAAGTTTTTGATACCCCCCGGCCAGCTGGATGGGGGGTTGGGTTCACCACAACATGAGGAACTGTATTAAAGGGTTGCGGCATTAGGAAGGTTGAGAACCACTGGTCTAGAGTATGTCTTGCATTTAGCTGCTCTGTAAAAAATGGTTTAAAGGTTTTGTTTTTTATCAGAATCTGATAAATATATAAGAGAAAAGTAATTTGACTTATCCATAAAATCACACAAAACAGACTAATATAAAACTTCATACCCACGTTTTCTGCCATTTACCACTTCCAGAGCTTTAAACAATGAAAAAACCAAGGGGGAAAAAAAAGTACCAGGACAGCAAATGTCATAAATCCCACAACTGCTTTAAAGATATTTACTATTTTCAAGTAACCACCAGTAAAACACACAGAGAAATCTTCTCGAGTTCTTCTTCTGACTATCTGGAAAATTATAAATGCAACCCCAAAATATGAATGCTCCCCTAACCCATGCCATAGCTGTCAATATCAAACAGGTGAGGCTTTCTCAGTATCAGCATGAAAAAAAGTTTTAATCTTTTGAAAGGCTACTATCAAGCAGCTGCTCAGAAAACACTTGGCCAGAGGAGAGGAGGCTTGTTTAAAGTTGGAAATGTAACAAAAACCTTATATAGTTGCCCATCTTTAAAATTTGTGTAGAGGTTTATTAACCTCTGGTATTTTCCCTGAATGAATATCCCTTCTTCGTAGAACAAAAATAAGTGGATACTTATTCATGTATTCTTATACTTATGTATTCCAGGGTACATATTTATTTATTTATGAGACTTATATACCACTTTAAGTGCAAGCACTCTCTAAGCGGTGTACACCAGTAAGCAATGTATGTGTATGTATATGTATATGTATATGTATATGTATATGTATATGTATATGTATATATATATATATATATATATATATATATATATATATATATATATATATTTACATTTCCCCCAACAATCTGGGTCCTCATTTTACCTACCCCGGAATGATGGAAGGCTGAATCAACCTTGAGCCAGTGAGATTTGAACCGCTGACCTGCTGAACACAGTCAGCTAAAGTGGCCTGCAGTACTGCACTCTAACTGCTGCACCACCTGGGCTCACATATGCGGTGCAAATCTACACGACAAAGCTACTAGTAAGTATATCCAAAACAAATAGATTCTTCCAAGTTGGAGCAAATATACTCCCAGAATCCTCAACAAGATCTCCCCACTCCTCCCAGGAACTCAGAATGGTACAATTCAACCTAGCACATTTATCCTCATACCTCCTCTTGAGCTATATAAAGCCTAAAGGAGAAAAGAGAAGGATTTTAGAGGTTGAGTAGGCACCTGAGTTTCCTCAGTTCGTTTGCACTCTGCCCCATTGCTTTTATCTTATGAAAGCCACTTGCAACTTGCTCATGCGCCTAAGAACATGCAAAGCAAGGGGGTTTCCCCCTCCAGCTGAGGAAATCCAGCCTGGCCGGATTGGCCATTTTCCAGCCCAAACTTCTCGTGCCCTCTCACCTGCGATGTCCCAGAGCTGCAACCTGACCAGAGTCCTGTTATCCCAATTGAGGACTTTGAGAGCGAAATCCACCCCGATGGTAGCCCGGTAGTGCTGAGAGAAGAGCTGGTGGACGTAGCGCTTGATGATACTTGTTTTGCCGACACCCAGTTCCCCGATGACTAAAACCTTAAAGAGATGTTCCCGACTCTCAGGTACTCCGGAGCCGCCTCCGCCTCTCTCTACTCCAGCCATTCCGGCTTGGCCACTCGCCGGCCTCCACGCTCCTCGGTCCTCGACCTACGCTCGTGCGAAAACCTAGCCCGGCGGGAGCAAAGGAAGGAAGAAGGGGAGCGCTTCCTCACGTGCCTCCCTCCAGACTCCGGGAGCTTTCTTTGTCCAATCCCACTTCTTTGGCGGGAAGATATACGTCCCGACCGTCTGCAGGCACGGAGGAAAAGAAGGCGGGAACCACCTGACTGGAGTCACAGGACACGGAAACCCGGCGAGTTATAAAACTTGTGAAAGGGGCGGAGGCGAGTGCCGCCGTTCGCTCCCCGTCAGAGGAGCTTCTTCGCTAGGGAGGAAACTTACGCAAAAAAGTGCATTTCGCTCGGAGGCTTTTATTTTGAAAGGAAAGCAGCTGGGGAGGAGGGGAGAGCTGCGTTTTCTGCGCGGAGATACATCAGCCAAGCGGGGGAAAGGCGTAGCCGGCTCTCGTGGATGCTCTCTGTAGCGCTGCAGTGGGAAGGATGGCGCAAAAGACGGCTGGAGAAAAACAAAAGGAGAGCGATTCTCTCTAGTAGCTCGGTTACTATTATACTACAGAGTTTGATCGGCCCGCGTTAAGAAACGCGCCTTTTGCATGGCCCCAGTTTTAATTGTCACATCCTCCCGTCCCCCCCCCCCAAGCCTTTGATGGGCACTGTGCAAAGTCACACACCTCTCCCCGTGGTAACTTAGAAGGAGACGCTGCGCCTCTGCTGCTGGTGCTTCCGCGAATAGGAAGAGCAATGAACAGGCAAGGGGTTCGGCGTGTGCGCTTCGTCCAGGAAATACTACGGGCTTAATCCACACTCCAAACTGTCCACAAGTATCGCAGCCTTCTCATCCTTGCATTTTTGCACCAGGTGGTAAAGCTGCTTCTGTTACCAAGCTATTAAGGATCTACAGGAGACGCCTTTCTGAAGATGCTCTTTGCCGAGCAAATAAAAAGCCATCTGCTATTGTTTAGTTGACATTCCCTCTGCTAGTGGGAGTAACCAAGACGGTCGTTCTAGTGTCATCCATTAAATTTATTAACCAATACTCTTAATTCTTCCTTCTCCTCAAGTGCAATGTAACTCATCTGGTGCAGTTCCTTTCCCCTGTGTTCTGATTCTCCTTTTCCCTTCTTGCATTCATGGCAGATGGCATTGTCGTGCTCTCTCTTTCTCTGGGAAATGTGTACTTGGAATGCATGTATTCTGAGCCTATGCTTGGATCATATGTATAAGTGTTGGACTGAATATAGGCTGCCTGAACTTGGATTCAAGAAGACAACCATTTATCTGGAATGGTAGTGGGTCTCCTGCTTGAACAGGTGATTGGACTAGAACAGAGGTCCCCAATCTGTTGGGCACCAGGGACCACTGTAGAGACAGTTTTTTCCACGGACTGGAGGCTGCATGGTTTTGTGTGCTGCCTGCATCTCCCCGGTGGAGCTTTGCTTGTTTGTGCAGACTGGTTGCTGGCATGCAGTGCCCCAGTACTGGTCTACAGACCGGGGGTGGGGGTGGGGACCCCTGGACTAGAAGACCTCCAAGGCCCCCTCCAACAATTATTCTGTGTTCTGGGGTAGTTTTGGGTATGGGGCTAATCTGTTCATGGAATGTTTTGTAAATTCCTAAAAAGAAAGATATAAGTACAGGTAGTCCTCGAATTACAATCTGTCACTTACCAACAATTTGAAGTTACGGTGGACCTCCCCAAAAGGTACTTATGACCCAAATACAAAGTTCTTATGGCTGCTTCCCCCTCCAAGATTACATGACTGCCTTTTGGGTGCTTGGCAATTGGCTGCATTTATGGCCATTTGCAATGTCCTGCGGTCATATGACCACAATTTTTGATGTTTTTTGCTGGAAACCTGTATTCTGACAAAAAAAATACTCATAGTGAGCAATGGGTTTACTTAACTTTGGCAAACAATTGTGTTAGTTTTCCAACTTCTGTAAAAAGAAGGTTGTAAAATTCAGTGCAGTGACATGATAACCTGTTTAATGACTGTCATGACTTTCAACTGTAATTGCAAGCTCAATTACAGTGGTATGTGAAGGAGTATCTGTGAAATTTTCTGGTTTGCGTTGTGGCGGAACGGGACGCAGGAAAGCAGGGCTCTGCCTTCTGCACCCAATGTTGCCCTGCTGGGGGCCCTAAAAGGGGCCTAAAATTGGCCCAAAGAGGCGATGAAGGGGGGTGCCTCGTTGATCACAGAGAGATTGTGATCTTTCCATTTGATTCAAGAAAAGCCCTCCAAACCAGCAGGGGAAAGACCAGCTACATTCCTGTGGCCGGCCATTAGCTGCTGACGACCAAAGGGGAAAAAAAGCACTAATTAATACATTGTAAACAGCATGTTTGGAACTGGGTGAGAATATTGATTCTTTTTTTACTATTTTACAACTGATTTCCTGGGAAAGGCTCCCAAGAAGCTAAAAACTTCTGAATGTAAATGGAAGCAGCGTTTTAATTTTATGGGGGATAGAAACATACAATACTGAAGTGGAAGTAACATAAAGCTACAGTTTTGATAAATTTGAGAACTGAGATAACTGTTAAGCTTTTCTCTTTGAAAAAAAAACATTGAGGTGAAATACAAGAAATCAATCCTTTGTTTTAAGAGTGGAAAATGGACTTGGAATGACATCTAGTGGTGGATTTGTGTATATTTTGTTTCCTGGCTGCTTGGATGATTCCTAGCTTGGGAGAACAGCTGGCAATAAAGGAAAATATTTTGGCATACTTATCATCCTGACCTTCTTGGATTATAAATACTTACTGAGCTTGGGTTTTTAACTTCAAGAGCTAGTGGGAGAGAAAGACAAATTTGACCTTGGACTACACCAGGCTGGGAGAGACTTTTGAGCTGTTTTCAGAGAGGTTGAACATTCTGAACAATTCGAACATTGTGGATTACAACCTTGCTGGATTGACAATTTTTGGATACTTGAGACAAAGAATCACTATAAAATACTGCTTTCAGGACTGAACCTATTGGAATTTTGGATTATAAAGGATACATATAAAGACCAGAAAACTGGAAGAAACTTTGATCTACTCTTACTGTGACTGGTGATAATAGAGGATCTCCAAGAATGATACCTCAAGAAAAAAAACTAAGCTCAACTTTTGATAGTATTACAGAACTGAAAAAGCTTTTGTGGTTTTTTTCCCCCTTTTGTCAGGAAAGTTTGGGCAGATGATTATTGATGTTCCCTCCGATTGTTCAGCTGCCTTTGTCTTGTGGAGGTTGTATTTGCTGAGCAGCCTGATTTTTTTCATGATGCCATGGGAAGTACTGGATAGACTCATCCAAATAGTGTAAAAGATGGTTTTTTTAAATAGAATATTCTGTTTATACCTGTCACCTAACTCTCTCAATGAGTGTCATAGGTGGATGAATGGATGGTGAAATTAATGGAGTTGGTGGAGATGATGAAACTGACTGCTTTGATTGAAGAAAAGACCTTCATGGCCACTCCACTAAGTGCTAGTCTGTCTGTAAAGAATAGACATAAAGTAATGCTACAGTATAAGCTGTCTTCGGTCTACTTTCACTATCAAGTATGCAGTCAGTAGATATGAAAGTAAAGAAGATGACACTGAGAGGCCAGACCTGTTACCAAAGCGATGAAGGGAACAACATGGCTTAAGTCCAAAACAAGTAGGAAGTATGTAGAAGTATCAATTAATTTAAAAAATTGTGGGGTTCCTTAGGATTTGGTCTCTCATTTTGCCTCTACATGAGGCTTCTGGGGAACATTATCTATTGGTGTGGGGGTCATGTATGAATATTATGTGGATGACATCGTGTTGTACTTCCTGACTCCTAGCTGACTGCCCAATGTAGTTAAGGTCTTCTCCCGGTTCCTGGAGGTTGTTGGGGCCTGGATGAAGAAGAATAGGCTTAGACTCAACTTTAGCAAAAACCAAGTGGTGGTGGGTGCTTGGTCCTCCCAGATTTAAGGATTTTCCTCCATGGTCCTGAACAGGGTTGCATTGCCCGATTCAGGACTGGTGCAAACTCTGGGGATCCTCCTGGATTTTCCACAGGTTCAATTTGTTTATTATTTGTACTTGTTCTTGGATTGAGAGGCCCTCCTCATAGTCATTCATTCCTGGGTCACCTTGCAAGAGGTGCCTTTATTGCTGCCCTTGGAGACACTTTGTAGCTACAGTTGCTCTGGAATGCAGTGGCAGAAGCAGTGATGCACAAGCCTTCCTGTGCCTATATAATACCTCTGCACTCTGAATGATCTTGATTGTTAGTTTTAGATAAATTTCAAGTTGCTGAGTTGCTAAATCCCTATATGGCCTAAGGACATAACTATTAGAGGATGCATCTCCCAAAGTGCTTGCCCATCTTATGTGCTCCTCTGTGGAAGTTGGCTTGCTTTGGGTTCCGTCAATCAAGCAGTGTCATCCCAGGAGGTAGGGCCTCTCTGTTACTATAATTTCCTTTTGGAACAGCATAGTTTGGAAATTTGCATGGTCCTCATTTTCTAACCTGGCTTGTTCCACGATCTTGAGTTAGGATGGTTGGATGGGCCCTTTTAAATAGTGGTGGATATGGTGTGGGAGGGTAGTATGTTGCTCCCTTTCAGACAATGATTTTTATATATAAAATGCTATTTCTTTTAACTTTATGATCATCTTTAACCTATAGAAGGATGGTTTTGGAACTAAAGAAAGAAGGACAGATGAAATATTTGGAGGGGCTTTGGAAATATTTGCAAGCTTCCAAGGACTATGTTTAAAAAGTAATTCAAAATCCTGAGTCAAAAAGCATCACTTGATTTCAAGAATTAAATGCAGAATACCCCTATTCCTGTGCATGGTAAACACTGGTTTCACATTGGTAAAGTTCTATACTTCAGAAGAAATTTTAAAAAAACAACTTGGCATTCTTAATTAGAATTATTTTCTTGGTAATATAAGGTGAGATGTATTATGTCACTATGGAGATTAATATGCTGCACTTCTAATGCTTAAAAGCTTTGAAGTTCTATCCTGAAAATCAATATCCCAGGCTCTTAGAATTAATTCTGAACTTCAAAAGATTCTACCAGTCGTACATTTAGTTTCCTACCCAGGAACATGAAAGTGTCGTGAAAGAAAAATAAGAAGCGTCCTGAGTTTGAATGATACAAATAAGATAGGGGATAAATAAGAATAAGAAAATAAGCACCATGGATGTCATTCTCTATATATCCTACAGAATGTGGAATGTCAATGGAGATTCTCAATCATCCAGGTCATGTTGTCCCAAAGATGCTTTTTCTAAAAGTAAGGTGACTAACCGTCCTCCTTTAGGGAGGACAGTCCTCCTTTTGTAAGTTCTGTCCTCCCTCGAAAAGTGTCCTCCTACATGTCCTCCTTTTCGATATTTGAAGACTAATCTGCAGGGCTTTTTTTTCCCTCATAGAACACTCAGAACAGCGTTCCAGCACCTTTTTTTGATGGGTTTTTTTTTCAACTTTTGCATGAGCTGTGCTACTCCCCCTATTGGTTTTCGAAAGCCAATAGGAATTGCTGCTGAGCGCGCCAAAGCACCCGGCTGGCAAATTTTGCACATGCAAGTTGTCTGTATTATTGTTGCAATGAATAAAATGTTTCTTTTATTTACAATATTTTTTCTTCAATTTATTTGTGTCCTTTTCATTATAAAAAAGTTGGTCACCTTACTAAAAGGCAACTGTACTTTCTTGTTTTTTTTCTTTGAAAACATTTCACTTCTCTTCTTAGAAGCTTCTTCAGATCTAACGGACTGGTAGGGAATGGAAGAATTTGTATTCTTTGCAGTCATCTGGTAATTAGCATCCGGAACATTAGTCAGGGTGGTGGTGGGCCGTGGTTGTGCAGTGGTTAGAATGCAGTACTGCAGGCTACTTCATTGCTCATTCTAGGAGCCTCCCATCCTTCCAAAGTCAGTAAAATGAGGACTTAGATTGTTGGGGGCAATGTGCTGACTCTGTAAACAGCTTAGAGAGGGCTGTAAAAGCACTATGAAGCGGTATATAAGTCTCTATTGCTGTTGCTATTAACAGCTGGCTCAGAAACTGTGTAGACCAGGGGTAGGCAACCTTGGCTCTTTTATGACTCAGGACTCCCAGAATTCCTGAGCCAGGAGTTGAAGTCCACGAGTCATAAAAGAGCCAAGATTGCCTACCCCTGGTGTAGACCAACTGATAGCCAGTGGGATTAATTTAACATAGGCCAATGTGGTTTAATTTAACATAAGCTCTTACTGGAATAGAAGGTACCGTGTCAAGATTTATGTACATCAGACTAGAGAACTGTTTTGGTTTTTCCCGAATACTGCACTGCCTCTGCTGGGAATACTCCTGCAGTGAATGGTGACACAATCTAAATAAGAGGCTGAATTTAGGAGTTCATGTATTCACTTACCTATTTGCATATAGTCATTCAGATCCATTCAATCTGCAGCTGATTGGACAGGTAAAGGATTGTTCTGGCCCTGACTTGCCATTCCAACTAGCTTCCATACTACTTATAAAGGAGATGTCTTCACTTCTTTGGCTTTACAGAAGCCACTGACATTATTGAAGAATAAATAGAGTACCGGTCTGTTCAATATGCCAACTTTTATGTTGGAGAAATCTCATAGGATAGCCAAGAAAACAAATAAATGGATCCTAGAAGAAATCAGTGTTCTCATGTGAGAGATAAAAGATGAAGCTCAAATTATTACATTTTGTATACATTAGACCAGACATGTCAAACACAAGGCCCGGGGGCCAGATGTGGCCTGCGAAGTGGTTTCATGTGGCCTGCGAAGCCATCCTGAAAACAGTGAGGGAATGGCCCCCGCTTCCTTGGCCCTGGCCTAGGCCGGCTGGGAGCCAATGTACAACTTTGTGGTGACCATCTATGCTGAAATGCATTCAGTCTTAGCTCCACAAGACTGTCTGGAAACAGCAAGGAACCAGTCCCTGCCGTGTCGGCCCCACCCCCTGGGTGCATGCTGGGGAGGTGTCACCCTTTATGAGGAATGAAGAAATGCACCATCGCCTGGAAGTAGCCAGCAAATGACCCTCGCCTACTTCTCATATACGGCTTGATGGGCTCTGCCCTGGTCCCACTCCTTTCTGCCAGAGACCCTCAGATCTGTCCCACTTCTGCCCAGGCCCCCACAGGCACCCTTGACGCGAATGATGTAGAGCTGGCCATGCCCACCCAGTAGGCCACACCCATTCCATCCACGCCCACCTAGTAGGCCACACACCCCAGCCCCCCCGAGGGTAACCACAATGCTGATATGGCCCTCAATGAAATTGAGTTTGACATCCCTGCATTAGATACAGCTCTCTTGAGAAGTCTATAATACTGAGAAAGGTGGAAAGAGAAAGAAGGAAAGGACCATTAGCAGTAAGGTAGATGCACCCAATTATAATGGTGATAATGTATCACTGAACACCTCAACAGCCAGGATGGGAATAGATAATTCTGGAGAAGTTGCTAAGAATTTATATTGGCTTGATAGCAAATAATGAGGCAGTGGAGAAGGAGGAGGCAGAAAAATATTTTAACCATTCTGGGATTATGCAGAGAGGCAGGATTTTTCCATCTTTCCTATTTTAAAAAGAAACTATGAAGAATTGTTGTCCCTGTTTTCACTGTAAATTTACTTGATTAATTCTTTGAAATGACTTTAATACATACTGACAAGCATGGTGATCATTGATAAATTGTAGATCAGATATGAGCAAATTGAAAGCTTACGTTATCTACTTCGTGTTTTAACGAAAGCCGTTGAGTGCAAAATATCGCCTGGGGTGGAGCCAGATGCAAAACGTAGGATGGGAAGGAATCCAATTATAAGTCATGTGTTATCAGTCCAGCCAAGTGGGAAAATTGAACGTTGATGATTTGGAAAAGTTTGAAACATATCCAAATTGAATCTGAGCTTATCTGAAGCAGATTGAAATAAATGTGAACCCTCTCAAAGTTTTGTCAGTGGCATAAAGATATTAAGGGATACAGAAAAGCAATCTGTGTGCTTCCAAAAATCAGTATTGTCTTCCCACATCTCAGTAGAAGCTGTAGGGCAAGAATGGAGGTGTGAAAATAACTTGTCACATGAATAAAGCTGACAGTTATTAAAACTGTGAGCAGATGGAGGCTGCTGTCTTTCACATAAAATTGAGTGTGAGTATGTGTGTGTATGAATGCATATGTCCAGTCTTTTCTGTACAAACAACAGACAAAAATGGACTTGCGTTTTACCACCCTAAACTATTCATATAGCCCTCTACTTATAACCATTCATTTAGCAACTGTTCAAAATGACAACAGCACTGAAAAATATACCTTATGACTGGCCCTTGCACTTATGAACATTGCAGCGTCCTCACTGTCATGTGATCGGAATTTGGGCTCTTGGAAACCAGCATGTATTTATGATGGTTGCAGTATCCTGGGGTCATGTGTTTGCCATTTGCAACCTTCCCAGCTGGCTTCCGACAAGCAAAGTTAATGGAGAGAGCTGGATTTGTTTAATGACCACATGATTCTCTAAACAACTTTGGTGATTCGCTTAAAAGCTGCAACAAAAAAAAAGTTGGTGAATTGGGCCTCATTCCCTTAACAACCACTTTGCTTAGCAGGGGAAATTGTGATCATAAGTCGAGGACTACCTGAGGATTTTGAATTACTTTTTAAACATGGTCCTTGGAAGCTTGGAAATATTTCCAACCCTCCCCCAGGATTCAATAGAACATTCTTCCTTCCAATAAATATTGAATCCTTATAATCTCATTCTTGGAGTAACTTCTTTCCAGTCCCGATTGCAGTGAAAGAATTTTATAAGGAGATGGGAGGAGCAAGTCTAGTTTCTAAGTACACAGTGAATGAATTTATCAAACTTCTCCAACTTTTGTGCTGTTGGGGAGATATAGTAAAGTTTTCCTTGAGTAGTTTTTCAATCCTGGCCCTTACATGAATACTTCCCTATAGTGGTTAAAGACACTGAGCTTGTCAGCTGGAAAGCTGACAAGCCAGGGTTCGAAAACTGAGTGTTGGGCGACAGAGTGAGTTCTGTTCTTGCCCCAGCTCCTATGCACCTAGCAATTCGAAAGCATTAAATGTGAGTAGGTACCACCTTGGTGGGAAGGTAACCGTATTATGTGCGCCTCAGTATATAGTCATCCTGGCTACATGACCAAGGAAGTGTCTTTGGACAATGCTGTCTCTCTCAGCTAAGAAACGGAGATGAGTACCACCTGGTAGAGTTGGACACGACTGGACAGGGAAAACATTTTAACTTTTAATAGCAAAATGGAAGTACTCTCCCATTGACCTTCTAGATTTTTTTTTAACTTTCTGACCCTTAGAATGGTGGTCTTTCCTGATAGTTCAAGTGTTAACCAGCCCCAACTTTGCTTAGTCAGCTCTGCACTCTATGTATTCCCATTGCTTCTACAATGACAAAGTTAGCAAATGTTTATTTTAGGGGACTTGTAGAAAGACATTGCCACGAGAAAATGAACTAGTGATTATGTATTGTTACTTTGAATTAAAAGTTCATCTGGAAGGCAACCTAAATCCCAGCACTGGGAGGTGAAAGAGCTGCTTCCAAAAAAACATAGGGGTGTCAAACTCACAACGTCACATGACGTGTTGCGACATATTGTGACTTTTTTGCCATTGCCGGCAATGGGGTGGGCGTGGTTTCGCTATGATGCATCCAGCCCATGGGCCGGCAATTTGACACCCCTGTAATAACATAACTGGCACAAACAATGAATGGCTATCATAGAATTTGCATGTGTTGATGGGTAATTACATCTTGTAAATACTTATTTAAACTAAAAACTTGGTTTGGGGGACATACTTAGTACTGTTAACCTATACAATCCTACTCCAATGTAATGAAATGGCTCCATTCCAGACATGCCTGATCTGGTGCAGCCTTCTATCATCTCAAGGTATCAGATCCTCCTTTGGAGACCAGTAAGTAATATAGTGTCAGTTAAAACTACTTTACTTCTCATTTAAGTGTGACTTTAATCTTTGAACCTTTGCAACCAAGTAGAATCTTCTTGTGCAGAATGAAGCATTCTAATTTTTCCTTTTTGTTTAGAAAGTAGTAGTGAGTAAGAATCATTCTGTGCAACTGAACATATATTGCCCATTGTGATAGCTAAAATCAACAGAAGCTTAATCCCGCCCATCATAACTGCCCCAATACATCAGAGATGCTATCAGTTTCTTACTCTATGATACTTTCATAAACATTCCCTCCCCCACAAAAACAAAAGCATGGAAAATTGGAACTGGTGAATCACTTCTTTCTCACTTCTGAAATTGTTCAGGCCTTCTTTAGATGCACTTCTGTGACATATGCTTTCTTTAGCTGTTCTTCGGGGTTTCTTTAGGTTCTCTTCTGTACATATTTCCTGAACAATGAAATAATAACAAAATGTGTTTCTTTAGGTTCTCTTCTGTAATGTATTTCATGAACAATGAAATAATAATAACCAGTGCTTTTTTGTAAAAAAAAAAAAAAAAAAAAAAAGTGCCGGAACTCACACACGTCATACAACCCACCTTGCCTACCCTACAAGATTCCATCCAAAAAAGGTGCCGGAACTCCGTTCTGGGGGTTCTATGACAAAAAAAGCCCTGATAATAACAAAATGTGTCCTTTTTCAGAAACCTCCAAATTGTAAAAAAAGAAACCCTATAGGTGGTAGACTTGACTGATTAAGAATGAACAATCAATATAGATGTTTTTCCATTTCTGCCAAAATATAGAACAGTTATTATCAATTTTGTGGGGAAAATATGGACTCCAAGACTAAAACAACTCAATTATATAAAATTTGTCAGGCTTCATATTATTCCAAAGAGATTCCTACAGATCCCCTCAATGCAGCAGTTGAATGTAACACGTCATAATAGTTATTACTAGAAAAGATCAATGGGAAACATAACGTTTTGTATTTCTGAATTGTCATTAACTGTTGATAAAACTCATTTGCCATTTTCAGTGACCTCCAAATTGGCCACAGTTTCCAATTTCTACCAATGTACATTATAAAAATTGTATAAAAAATATCCCTTATGTTCAAGTTTCTTTTCTCTGCAAGTTTTCTAAAGTTTCCTAAAGCTGTTTTTATTTTTGTTTGGTAAATAGTGCAGACTAAAAAGAATTTGGATTTCATAAATTATAATGAAAACTAGAGTTTGAAATGCCCCAAACAATTTATTCAGTGTTTAAGACGTATTTGTTCACAAATAGTTTACTTCTCATGAAATTAATTGTCATAAGCATGGCAGTTTGCCCAATTAATGTTTATATGTTTCAGAACTATGGGACATATTAGAAGAATTGTAGCAAAAACAGTTTGATATGGAATTGGCTTTCAGTTATGTTGTGAACCAGTTTCCATATCCAATTGTTATTGTCACATTTCTGTGGTTATCTTTAGAGAGTACTGTCCATGACATATAATCTGTGGGCTGAAGTAATATTTTTAAAAGTAGACTTACTTGTTTGACTTGAAAAGCATTGCACAAATAAAGGGAATCTGCGGCCTTCAGTTGCATCTCAGCCTTTTCAAGGTGTCTGAAGTTGTTGGGAATTAAACTTTATTGAATCCTAAAAGTCAAGGTACTTCGCCTTATGATAAGAGTAAATCCCAATCCTGAGCAAATAAGGCTGCAAGTAGAGGACAGATGGACAGAGACTACACAATGGCATTACAGTTTATGTGGTGCTAATCTGAAAATAAATGCATCAATTAAGACACAATGATATTTTCCCTGCAACATGTTTTACATGTCTGTCAAATATTATTTTTAAAAAATACCTCCACACTGTGCATTAATACATTGCTAAACTTAAGGAGACAGAAGAAATTTTGAACATCTATTTTCAATATTTCTGTCCAACATGGGATTAATCTATTATGCATTATGTTTTTAATATAACCCCCCTGAATTGAGTTAAAATGAAATCAAAGTATTCCTAACTAAGATTCTGGATTGTTTTCTTTTTTCTTTTTGCCAATGTAATTTCTAGGTGCTGCATTTGATCACAACAAGATGGTGCTGCTGATCCAAAAAGTGTACCCTGCATCTTCAAAAAAAATGTTATGATGATGATAATGATGAATGCAATTTCCAATTCTTTTAAATACCACTATTCCACCTAAAGATTTACCTCAGCTATAATAAATCTGATAGTTCATAACAAAAATTGAATTACTTTTTCCAATGCACCATTTTATACATCTTGGCAGAAAATGATCAATCCAATCACAACAGAATTGTTATGTAAGAGTATTATAAAATGTTTCTATTTTCCTCAAAACCTTTCTAACCTTTCAATTAATTAAACTGATATTTGCTACCAGATATGCCTCAATTTTATCATAGCCATTTCAGTTTAATACAGCTGAAAAGCTAATGTTTTATAGTTTTTTTGGTGTGACACTGATTGTCAGCTTTGTTACTGGGTATTTTGGAAAGAAGCATCTAACAGGCCCTTTTCTTTTACTTTTTCATTTAAGACAAAAACAAAACATATATTTATTGAAAATCTACAAGGATGCCTTTTGGAGATTTCCTGTAGCTCAGTACAGGAAGCCTATCTTGAATGTCAGCATACAGATAATATCCTATTAAGTTGTTCAGCTTTCATGATGAATGTGATAGAAGGAATGTGTCAAGGCTGTCTTATTTGATTAATTCTGATGTCAAAAAAGGCACAAATGAACACTGCCAAATCATCCAATGATGAACAATTTCCTTTTCTTAATTCCTATAGGACAATAAATGCTGAAGAAACATAGACAAATTGAGACATTCCATATAAAGGTCCATTGATCTGTAATTGAAATTATAAGTGTCTCTCCATAAAAATTGATGAAGAAAAGTGCTTATTAATATCTTAACAGGCAATCTGTTTGCAATCTGTTTACTGTCAACAGTTACTCATTTTTTTCTGAGGGAATAATGCTTTTACGACATTCAAAATTGCATACTGTTGGTAAGAATATAAACCTTTTAGTGATTTTGAAATTCACTATTCTCTTTGTAATGTGACTGCATGAACACAAATTAGACAATGAAACACCAACATTTTCAAATAAGTAGCCTTATTTGGAATTGTAAAGCCATGTTTTGCAAACATTCACGTAGGTATGGAATACTTATTACATTGATGAAGCTAAAGGAAAGATAAATGGCCCCAAACCAAAGCATATACACGAAAACATTCCAAATGACACTTTTGTGAATGTTTAATACAAAGCAAAGCATTATTCTGGGACTCCACAATTATAGTTTTAAATGTCAATAAGTCTTTTATAAAGAACTCTATTTGTCTAAACTTGGAATAACTACAGACCTGAAAAATTGTACTGGACTACAAAAGATAATTTCTTGAGTGCATGCTAGGGATCATATCTCAGCTTTCATTGCAGGGTCCCATAAGGATTTTGACTGCTTCATCACATTTTGAAGAAAATAGGGATGGCTGTATTCTATACAGAATGCCACTCAAAGGACTGAATGAGAAATTTGAGGAAAAAATCTAGACTTGCCTTCCTTCAAAGTCAGCTTTGTTGAAATGATTATCTCACACACACACACACACACACATCATCCTATTCCCTTTGGTGTGATGCAGAACACAAAAGAGTAATATAAATAATTAAAGACATGAGATGAAAAGAAAATAGTTAGAATTAGTTTAGACCATCACCAATCATTAGACTTTTCTAGTGCGTGCAAACCATCCTTTAAACTTCTCACTTTTGTCTTATGAGGAAGTCATCCATACATCCAACTAGCACTTCTTTGGTCTTTCCCATTCGCTTTGCCACAAGGACAACCAAGTCCAATTCTATCCCCATCATGCCCGCCCTATTAGTATGCAAGCTAAGATCTCTAATCTAGAGACTATTTTGCAAGCCACCATACTGTTGTCTGTATTCCAGATCTAGGAATCTTTCTTTTGTATCATCAGTAAGGAAGAGAAGGAGGAGACAGCAAACAATGCCATGTTTCCTACTCTGAAGAATGAACAATGTGAGGTGACCCCCTTTCTCTGAGGAATTGCTGACCTGGCGTCCTGTCCTCACAGAGATTATCAAAACAATTCACTTAGACAGAGCCATGTAGAATGCAGTATTGCAGGCTAATTCTGCTGACTGCCAGTGGGTTGATCCTCACCGGTTCAGGGATGACTCAGCCTTCCATCCTTCCAAGGTTAGTAAAATGAGAACCCAGATTGTTGGGGGAAATATGTGGACTCTATAAACCACTTAAAGAGGGCTGTAAAGCACTGTGAAGTAGTATATAAGTCTAAGTGCTATTGCTATTGTCCATTCACATTTCTTTCCTGTGACTATAGGATCCTTTTTATTTTCCTTGCTTGTGGAGATAAAGAAAGAAGCTACTTTTTCTCAAATAGAGGAATAGATTATTATTTTACCCCGAGAGCTAATAAACACTGAACACTATGTACAACCACATGTCAATGGAAGGTATGGAAGATTTAAAGCTCTCTGTCTCGCTTATCACAATTCATATCTATCTACAAAGCTATTAAAGCCATTAACATCATTATTAGTATATATTCATGTGCACCATCCATGTACATGGGGGGGGAGTAGATTTATCTCCTGTTGACTTTAGGACCTGTCATTCTACATAGAAATAGATTACCTATTTCTCTCTGTATGAGAAAAGGACTAGGTAAATGGCAGACAAATGAAAAAATAAACACTTCCGTGGAGAAAAAGGAATTTTGTCTTCTGTTATTGAGAAAATATGCTTAAGACACCTGGACAGAATTAAATAATATTTGAAAGAGGGTAGCTAAAACTGGCTTAACTGGTTATCTAATCTGAGGCCTCCCATTAACACACCATATCTTAACTGATAAGGGTGTGCAGAAAAAGCTTGTAGAAAAGTGTTTATTTCAAGCCTTTTGGGTTTTGTCCTTCAGTTAGCAGATAGCAAATGTAGATAGGAAGGGGTTCTTTTTGGCATAGCCATTTAAAAACTGCATCAAATTGTAAACAGATGCACTGCCTTAGAGGTAAATATTGCATTCACACAAGAATCTTATCCATATCACAACTTATTTTTTGCAAGGGCAACAAGCAAATGTGATTTTTTTAATCAGTTACTGTCCCTTAGAAGAATTAAAGCAGAGCCTCTCAGAATCTTTCCAAGGGCCAATTGTTAGACAAAGAAGCTGCTCAAGCTTGTTGCAGTTTGTTGATTGCAACTCTCCATATGCTGCAATCTACAATCCTCCTATGCCTATTTTTATAGCCTCTTCCCATTTTCTGAGCCTTAGTTACATGGCCAGGAGCAGATCCACCAAACGGTGAAAGCATGTGACAAATGAGTCAGACTCCACTTATCAGATTGAACATATTTTCAGCTATGCAGCTTTCAAAAAATTGGTAGAGGTAGAGTAAATATACTACTATTATGGTCTAACAGAAGAGTGAGAGAGGCACAAGCTAAGGTTTTTTTGTAGATAAAACAATTCAATCCTCTATTTTAGCGGTTCTCAACCTATGGGTCGTGATCGACCAGTTTACGGGGGTCGCCAAGCAAGGCTGTCCGCCATTTTTTCCCCTTTTCCGGCGGGTGCCTTACCTCCCTTGGGCTGGGCCAGCTGCTCTGTCTCTGCCGCTTGCCAGCTATGCCTCGGCCGGCGCAAGGGATGGCACCATGCATGCATGGCACTCCCGGGCAGGGAAAGTTCTCGACTTACGACCGGTTGGGTAGTCCTCGACTTACGACCAGTTTAGTCCTCGACTTATGACTGGTTTAGTCCTCGACTTACGACCGGTTGGTGGTCGCGGCATTAAAAAGGTTGAGAACCAGTGCTCTATTTTAATCCTGAATTATTCATTTATTTTCTCTGGTGACTCCTACCTATGTTTTCCCTGCTGAGCTGTGGGTACAGAGCAGGTGGTAGAGGATCTGGGAACAAATATACATGTAGTTCCAAGTATCAGTTTAGTCCTAAACTGAGTGTCTTCAAACTAGCAAATCTGCTTTTAGGTAGCGAGTAGCCCAGTAACAATAGTCTGCCTTGAGGGTTTCACAAATGTCACTAGAGATACAGTATTTTGAATGAATGAGCTGCTAAGGTTTTCCCCTACAAGGCATAGGGACCAAGAAACACGAGCCCGAAGTTTGTGTAAAGCTGAAGAAAGAAAGGAATCTTATCTACAGATTTTTCACTATAAACTATCTCCTGTCATCTGCTTTTAGCATGGATGTCTTTCCTGTGTGGATTCTGGGGGAACATGTGAAGTGTAAGATAATCTAGCTTTCAGAGAAAATAATTTAATCAATTCTGTATTGTACTCAATCTTCTGGCAAGACTTTATTTTTTTAATAGCAGAGCAGAAAGAAATCCAACAGTGTATCTTCTTTAACCAAATGGTGATATATAGAGTATAGGAAAGGATCACTAGGACATTGCTGAACTTTGATCAGGGAGAACAGAATTCCAAAAGAATTTGGATTCAAAAATTAGGTTCACTAGGTGTCTTAAGTCTAAGGTATTAGGTTTCACCACATGTTAGTGTTATTATGGGACCCTCATATGTTCTCTTGAGGGTAATGTTAATAAGATTTGTTGCTCTGATAAGGGTAATCTATATGGGGACCTAGGAGAATCGATTTGGTGTTGTGGTTAAGGCACAGGCTAGAAATTGGGAGTCTATGAATTCTAGTCCCACCGTAGGCACAAAACCAGCTGGGTGACCCTGAGTTAGTAACTTTTTCTCAGCTCTTTAAGGAGGCAATGGCAATCACTTCTGAAAAATCTTGCCATGAAAACTGCAGAGACTTTTCCAAGCTGTCTCCAAGAACTGGACATGATTGAAAAGAAGGGGAAAGAAAACCCTGAAACATTGCATAACTCTCTTACGCTGTGAGAAATTAAAATGGCAGATTGCTGTCTGCTCTTACCAATGCCCCTGGGAGGGGGCGCTAATATAAAAGGAAGCCTGTCAGAAAGTGCTATGTACTTACCTCTCCCAAATCTGGAGCTATCTATGCATTGGAGAATCTTAAATATTCTGTATGAGTTGATTGGAACTGGAAGAATAGAATTTACTGACTCGGAAGAATGGAAGGCTAAGTCAACCTTGAGCCCCATTAGGATCGAACTCCAGGCTGTGGGCAGAGATTGCCTGCAGTACTGCATTCTAACCACTGCACCACCAGGGCTCATAAAATAGGCTGGTTTCTTTCCAGATCAAATAAATATTTCACCTTTATTTTTATTTATGGTGGGCTCAGATAGCATTGGGATGTGAAGCCTAGATATGCTGCTCAATGAAGAAATGAGGATTGCTGATGGTGATAGCAAAGCAAATTTGAGACACAGGGATGCGTCTTATGCAATGATGTTTTACATGTTAATTATACAGCAGTACAGCGCAGATGACTCAACATTTTTACTCAGTATGCAGCCTGTCTGGATCCAGCATAATCCCCAACGGATGCGCTTCCATTAGGGGAAACCTTTTAATTTAGCAGAGAAGGGGTGTGTGTTTGTGTGTGTGCGTGGGGGGGGGGGGGGTTGGCTGATTTTTTTCTGAAGTCTTCAACTTGAAATAAATAATCTGAAGGACTGGAAAAAAAGACTGTAAAAGGACAAAGGAGCTGGCTATAATGGTCCTTCATTCTCCTGCTAGTTTCTGTAGAATACAGAATTCTGCTAGATTCCGTATTCAATCCACCATCTAGTTTAGGATAGAAATGTCAGGAACTGCAGGTTCCTTAACACAAACTCTTTCAGTATGTATAAGTAGAAGGGCTGTAACTCAGTGGAAGAGCAACACAGACATTCATGGGTCCAGGTTCTCTGATGCCTAAAGCAAGCTTTCTCTCTAAAAACTCTAAAGAACCAATGCCAGTCACTATAGACCTGCTTTCCACAATCTGATGCCTTCCAGTTATATATATTGGCATTGCAACTCCGGGTTAGAAATTGTGGACGTTGCATATGCAACACAGCTGGGGGGCACAGAGAACAATGCGTAAGAGATAAATTCTTTTCAAAATGATTTCCAATAGATATAAAATAATGACCCATGGGCCATTCACATATCCTTCTTTGATTTTCTATATGTTGCTGTTTTTTTAACATTTGTTTGAATTCTGTTTCTTTAATTAAAACTAAGAGTGTATATGCTTAAATATATACCTTGTTTAGGCTCACCCCTCCCCATTTCAGTGCTTCAGTAAATAATGGTGAAACAAATTGTTTATTTGTTCTTCTTCTGAAGTTTAGTCAGTTCTTGGTAGCTTTATGATGGTAAATCAAAACTTGCTAAGGACAAAGTTGTCAAGCCTGAAGGTGGCAGGAAAGAGAAGGAAAGAATATGCCGTGTTTGCAAATCTCTTCTGTTCAGTTCATTCTGTTAGTGCCATCTCTCTTGTATTGGATGACCTGGACTCTTTGGAAGAAGGCCACTGTATCTGCACCCTTTAAGGCAGGGGTGTCAAACTACCGGCCCATGGGCCGGATGTGTCATGCAGAAGCCACACCCACCCCAGCTCCATCAAGGGGAAAAAAGTCGCGATACATCGTGACACATCACGCAACACGGAAAATTTGACACCCCTGTCAACTTAGAATGTTTGAAGTCATTTATAATTCTCACAGGACGGACTAGCTGTGGGCAGATGGAATAATATGGTTAATGCATTCCATATTCTGATAGTTTCAATTTTCAAAATTACGTTTCAAGTGGAATTTTTCTCTTGTCTATATTGAAACTCTGGCTGGCCATGTTTTCGGTGACTGTTCACAAATGCAAATTTGAATTAGAGTTAAAAAGAATGTGCCTAATATGTAAAATTTAGGTAAGGGTCTATGGATCCATTTTTTACCTACAATAGAAATGGATATAATTAAAACCTGGCTATGTTTGTGTGTAGTGCCCATGTATCAAAGGACTGTGTTGTCTCACTGATTGAAAGGTCTCTCAAAGTGATTTGTAGTACAGATAGCCCTTGACTTATAACAGTTCATTTAGTGACCATTCAAAACTACAATGGCACTGAAAAAAGTGACTTATGACTGTTTTTACACTTGTGACCATTGCAGCTTCTCCATAGTCATATGATCAAAATTCAGATGCTAGGCAACTGATTCATATTTATGACTGTTGCATTGTCCCGGGGTCATGTGATCACCTTTTGCAAACTTCTGACAAGCAAAGTCAATGGGGAAGCCAGGGTCACTTAACAACCGTGTTACTAACTGCAGAGATTCACTTAACTATGGCAAGACAGATTGTAAAATGGGGCAAAATTTAGTAACAGTCTCACTTAGCAACAGAAATTCTGAACTCATTGTGGTCATAAGTGGAGAAACATCTGTGCTTGCTAGCTTAAAAAGTATATTAGATGTATATTCCAGCTTTCAGCTTATGTAAGCACTCAAGATGGTTTACAAAATACAGAATGTAAAACACAACACAAAGATCAATATGATTAAAATAAAAAAAAAATCAGAATGATTACAGATAAATTAACAGTTAACAGCTTGTTGAAGAGATGTAGTTTTGCCAAGTTTGCATTTACTGGAAGAATGGGAGCCAAATGCATCTCGTTGTGGAAGGCCTACCAGAGCCTGAGAGCCAAACAGAAGGAGAATTTCTCCAAAAACCATATGGTCCAGTTTCAGGCAGTGGAAGAAACATATATTTATTCATATTGCTATATAGGACAAATATATCCCTGTATTTATTCCAAGCGTGCCTCATTAAATTCAGTGGGAGTTATCCCTAGGTAAATAATAAAAGAATTGAATTCTGTGACCAGCCGCCATATGCCAAAATTTAATGCAGTGTTCTTTCTTTCAGGTGAGCACAGCAAACACTGAGGCAAACTTTTCCTCTCCGTCGATTTTGGATTAATACAATACCCAAATGTGCAACTGAATTCTTTTCCCAGAAGAACGAGTAATTCCAAAAACAGAACCAAAAGTACGCGGATAATGGAATAATATTTATACACCAACTTGTCCCTTTCTCCCAGTTAAAGATAAACACCCAAAAAGACAATTATGTTTCTCTTTGAATCAACTCACAAAATATTTGGGTATATAGATTCATATGCAGTGTTAGATCCATGGGATGACAGTAGCTTTATCTGCATGAGATCTGTGATGGTATTTGGGAATGATCTTGAGAGAAGAGGGAAAAGAGATGCTGCCTAATGATTAGAGAAGAGGGGAAGAGCCTGCAGTTGCTTAACAGGTAGAGAAAGAAATTTAGAAAAGACCTGGCTTAACTGATAAGGCTTGCAAGATTCTGGTAATGTAGCCTTACAATAAAGTAGAATAGTTCTACTGTGTTTCCTGTCAGAGGTTTGTGGGAGGGCTTATATCAATCTTGCAAGTCTGAAAAGACAAATCAACTAAGGCGAGTCCTTCCTAAGTCTTTGACCACTGAGCAATTGCAGATTCCTCCCCTTCTTGTCTGATTGTTCTCTTGGTAGCATCTCTTCCCCTTCGAGTAACGTTGCAGGGAATATATAGATGCTGGGAATAGTTAGCATAAGTACAAATCAGCTCCATATCTTCCTTTAATAGCAATGGCATTTAGGCTTATATACCACTCCATAGTACTTTCTGGGCAGTTTACAATATTGAAGCGTTATTTCCATATTGCCTCCAACAATCTGGATCCTTATATTACTATATTACTTGGAAGGATGAAAGGCTGAGTAAACCTTGAGTCCTGTCAGGATCAAACTTCATATTTAGGCAGAGTTTGCCTGTAATATTTCATTTTAACCCCTGCGGCACCAGGTTTCTGTGGCAATATGGCAGTTGGGGTTATATGAAGTATTAGCCAGTTTTCCTAAACATTGAGTATGATATACAGGAGATAAAGCAGCTTGAATAGATTTACTACTATTTGTTAATTTGTAAACTTTGAAAAGCTGCATTCTTTTTAGCATTTTATTTGTGAATTCACCTAAGCTCTCAAAGTCTCTGGGCTGTGCTCCAGAAGATGATGATGTAATATAAACATAGATCACTTGCCAATATGACATTCTTGGGATTTTTTTCCCCCAAGTGTTGGTTAAATACCCCATTAGGAGAGCTTTGTTGTAAATTGGCTGCTGCTTTCTTGGGATGGATTTGTAGGTTCAGTTGTGCCAAGTACCATTTTACTGATCTATTTGCATAAATATATCCTTTGAGAGACTTTAAAGAAGCTGTTAAGTGACAGCTCCTGGCTGACTTTGTTTCCGCTCAGACACTAAGTGGGTCTGATTGGTATTTGGAGACTTGAAGAAAATATCAAATGTATAAAAGTGACCAAGAAAACTGAAAACCCTTCCCACCCCAAAACCTTTTTCAACTTGACAACCTTAAGACATGTGCACTTCAACTCCCAGAATTCCCCAGTCAGCCATGGGAAATAAAAGCTGCCCCCCAAAAGATAATGGCCAACCACTTTCATATTGCTGCCAAGAAAACTGCATCAACATGTCTGTTAAGGCAACAGCCTCTCAGAGAATTGCTACCTAGAAGTGGTCAGCGAGTTAGTGGATTCGGTGACCATGAGACCCATCCTGGTGAGAGTGGGGTTCCTATAAGGATGACATGGGAAGTATAAACCTAACCAATAGTGGATTGTGATTGGCTGTGCAGGCATGAGGAAAGCCAATCTATCTAAGAGAAAGAACTCCCAAAATCATATAAATCAATGACAAAAAAAATCTATAAATTATTTAATCATGCAGATGTAGATGACGAGGCCTCCAGGTCATAAGACCCTCCTTCAATTACTGGAGAAGAGTGTTGAACTTTTGTATATGAATTTAGAGATACTGTTATGGCTAGTCTCAGGAAATCTGATGGTGAATGTTTTAAAAAAGACTCTCCTTGTTTTATGAGGACAAATACAGTTGAAACAAAGAATATGAGAGGCATTTCCAGGAAAATCTGAAATTGTTGTAATAAAAAAGTATATTGAATTAGACATTTTAGAGGTAAGAGTACTTAAGGAGATGAAAACTGTCCATTTAAAACAGAGATATTGGACTGCCTTATTTGGAGCATATGATCAAAGGAAGGAATGGAATTGCTGTCATGCTCAATAGGCATGGCTAAGTATGTGTTTAGCTGTAACCTCAGTGACAAGATCATATTATATTGTTGCTGGAGAACCAGTTTACATCAGTCTCATTTGAATGTATTTCAGGATGTATGTATTTGTAAATGTATATCCTACCTCCTTTCCATGGCTCAAAGCAGTGAGATACTGCACCATCCTCCCATTTTTTTCCCTAACAAGCCAGTGAAATAGATTTGACTAAGAGAGGGAGAATGACTCAAAGTTATTCAGTCAGCTTCCAGGGTGAAGATGAATTTAAATATGAATTTTCCCCATGTCAGTCAGTAAAACACTACATCATCTTGGACAGACCACCATATTATGGTCTGTTGAAATACACTGAAGAATTTTACAGTATATTCTAAAACACATTAAATGAGTGATCACTGAGTGATTAGAGTGCAGATAGAGAAATAAAAGAACATGACATTAAAGTATGATTTGGGTATATACAATCAGGGTTTTTTTTCTCATAGAACGCCCAGAAAAAAGTTCCGGCACCTTTTTTGGATGGAACCTTGTAGGGTAGGCAAGGCAGGTTGTATGATGTGTGTGAGTTCTGGCACCTTTTTTTTTAAGAAAAAAAGCACTGTATACAATAATATAAAAGGTGGATAAGTATTGTTTTTTATTCCCACATGTGCTTCAAGCAGCATTAATCTAGACTTTTGGGGGATGTATTGCAAATTGAAGACAGATCTGCAAAAGTGGAGCTGATGATTGCAGCAAAAAGCAAGGAACTGGGGAGTGGACAGGTTCCAAGGAATCTCTCTGAATAAAAGAATGGGAGATCAACCATATATGCTCTGGATGGATGCCTCTCATGAAGAGACCACAGGACAGCAGTTTTCTCAGGGTTTGAGCAATGCAAAAAGCCAGGATCAGCCAACATGCTTGCAAGCACTTGTTTAGGCAGAGCATTTTTAAAGGACATGAAGTTTGCAAGTCTTACTTTCTAATCATTTTCAGAAATTGCCTATTGACCATCTTAAAGCTATTGGAGATCTTTGGAATGATAAATTTGAGCTGTCTTCACTGGGTGAGTTTGTATTCAACTATCAACGAAAAAAAAATTAATTATAAGTTTAAGGACTTAAAGAACTTTGAAATAAACAAGAAAAAGCTAAATAAGATTTTGAGCTAAAATTTTATAAATGGATTTTATAAATAAATAAAATTTGAATATTGACTTTGCTATAATATTTTGGGGGACTGCAGCCAAGAAATTAAAAGACGCTTGCTCCTGGGGAGGAAAGCTATGGCAAATCTAGACAGCATTCTAAAAAGCAGAGACATCACCCTGCCAACAAAAGTACGCATAGTCCAGGCCATGGTTTTCCCAGTTGCAATGTATGGCTGTGAAAGTTGGACCATAAGAAAGGCTGAGCGCAAAAGAATTGAGGTCTTTGAACTGTGGTGCTGGAGAAGACTCCTGCGAGTCCCTTGGACTGCAAGGCGTTCAAACCGGTCGGTCCTAGAAGAGATCAACCCCGACTGCTCTTTAGAAGGCCAGATCCTGAAGTTGAAACTCAAGTACTTTGGTCACCTAATGAGAAGGAAGGATTCACTGGAGAAGAGCCTAATGTTGGGAAAGATTGAGGGCAATAGAAGAAGGGGACGACAGAGAATGAGATGGCTGGATGGAGTCACTGAAGCAGTAGGTGTGAATTTAAATGGACTCCAGAAGATGGTAGAGGACAGGAAGACCTGGAGGAATGTTGTCCATGGGGTCGCGATGGGTCGGACACGACTTCGCAATTAACAACAACAACAATAATATTTTGGAATTAATTATAAGGAATAAACAGCTTGTTATGGGAAATGGATTTGTTTTGGTTATTGCACGATATAACAAAGATAAGTAATTTTATTGTTTTAAAAACTGAACACTAGAGGGACTAAAGTTCCTAGGCAGAAAGAAAATAATACAACCCTGCTCTTACTTATTGGGACTTACAAAATGATGCAAAATGGTGTAAAATTGAAAATATTAAATGAGACTTTTGAAGAATGGAGCCAGAGGTTAATAGTCACAATACCATGAGTATCAGTAAAGATGTCTGTTCTAGAGATAAGACTATGTCCAAAAGATATTATTGAAGAAATGACAGATGTGGAACAAATTTCATCTGACAAGATAGCTATGATACTGAAAGTAGATTTACAAATGAAAGACCAACAAAATGACTTGAAAAAAAGATGCTTTACGGCAACGACCCCCAACCTTTTGGGCACCAGGGATTAGTTCCATGGAGAAAGATTTTTCTGTGAAGGGGAGGAGATGTGGTTTTATGTGCTGATTGCATCCCGCAGATGGGGCTTAGCCTGTTTTCCTGGCCTGGTTACTGGCATGCCACGGACTGGTGCTGGTCCACACACCGGCAGTTGGGGATGCCTGCTTTACCAGATATGCAAAAGAAACTGACCAATGTTTTAAAAAATCGAAAGTGAAATAGAAATGACCAAGATTATTCTTCTCATTGGATTTACAAAAGGCTAAAGCCTTGAAGAACTTCTGCAAGGAATAAAGAACAATTCAAGAGAAATCAAATCCTACAACACTATTTGAATAATAATAATTATTATTATATTAAACTAATAAAACTATTATTGTATATGAAGTTGGTTTATTTGATCAGGGTTAAAAAGAGATACGTTGTTACAAAGTTGGCAAGCCTTTACAGACTCATTGCTAATATTTGAGCTGAAAAATTGATGCTGAGATATTGCTGGATTCCCTAACACTGGAATCAAATCAATTACTGAAAAAGGGTATGGGTATTTCTAGGTGCAGACTGTGGAATAGACCATAAATTATACATGTTGAATGTGCAGAGGAAATATAGAAAATTAAAGAGAATAATATTTGACCTGGCAGAATGTAGTCAGAATATAAAAATCAATACAAGGAGCACATTTGGTGTTCTTAATTTATGTGGACAAACACTTTAATATTTCTCAATTCAGAAGACATAAGAGATATTGTGACAAAATATAAATCATGTCCGCTTTGAATTTCAACTAGGGAAATGTACATTTCTTAAGAACCAGTTATCATGACTGCCAAAAAAACAAAAAAAAAGGGAGATGAGAGTTTTGTGCAGTAAGAAAGACATAGTAGGGCTGATTGCAGAATGTCAGTGTCAAATAAGGAAGGATAGGGAAAGATATATCAATCAAAAATGTCAACAGAGGAAAATAGCAAGGAACATGGGTGATGTTTTAAGAAGCTTGCAGGAAAATGTATAGCTAATGTAGGAAGAGACTTTACAGAGACAGAGACAAAAGAGATTAAAGAAGGAAAGAGTATCCTGAAATCCTTTACAAATGGAATTATAGAATGTCTGAAATATTTGCAGAAACCAATCCACTTGAAAGCAAGATATGAAAAGCAATAGACCAGCTGCGAAATTAAAAAGCTCCAGGCATAGATGAAATGTACATTGAAGGCTGCAAGAAAAGAGGCAATTAACATCCTGCCAATAAATATGGAACAAGACTAGAGAGAGTGAGAAAGACTGCTATATAATACTGAAGAAGAATGATGCAAATTATCAAAGCACTGTGTGGGAATATTTTAAAAGATATTTCAAAGAAAAAGAGAATATTACACAGAGACAAAAATCTCAAACAAACAAGCAGATTTCAGAAAAGTCAGGGATGTGAGATCTGATAGTTAATACAAACTGATCCAATCTGGGTTGGTCACCAGGAGCAGAGTTTAGTTTTCTGAGCTTTTGGGCTTGTGCTGGAGCCCATCCTCAGAGAACTTCTCTCTTACTAGAATGTGTCTCACCACACATTCAGGTGAGAGAGAAGCTCCCTCAGGATGGGCTCCAGCACAGGTCTGGAAGCTCAGAAGACTAAACCTCAAGACCAGACATGTCAGATACAAGGCCCGGGGCCCAGATGCGGCCCACGAAGTGTTTCATGTGGCCCGCGAAGCCATCCTGGAAATAGTAAGGGAATGGCCCCCGCTGTCTTGGCCCTGGCCCAGGCCAGCCAGGAACCAATGTACAATTTTGTGGTGGCCATCTATGCTGAAATGCATTCAGTTTTAGTTCCACAAGGCCGTCCAGAAACAGCGAGGAACCAGCCCCTGCCACATTGGCCCCACCCCCTGGGTGCATGCTGGGGAGGTGTCACCCTTTGTGAGGAATGAAGAAATGGACTATGCCTTGGCACTTGCCCCGGTCCCACCCCCTTCTGCCAGAGACCCTCAGAACTGTCCTACTCCTGCCCAGGCCCCCACAGGCACCCTTGACGCAAACAATGTAGAGCTAGCCATGCCCACTCAGTAAGCCACACCCACTCCATCCACACCCACCCAGTAGGCTGCACCCACCCTGGCCATAGCCCCCCAGCCCCCCAAGGGCAACCGCAATGCTGATGCGGCCCTCAATGAAATTGAGTTTGACACCCCTGCTCTAGTCCCAGTGACCAGTCCAGATTGGATCTTGCAATATTACCCTGCGACACAATATATTTGCCTTCATTCATGAATACAAATTGAATAATGGAGAGCACAAGGCAATTCAAGGAAGAGGTTTAGTTTCCTTCATTGACTGCAGCGAGTAGTTATGGAGATCATGCCACAAAGTAGAATCTGTGTGCCAAAATACTGGAGTCTTCTGAGGAATCTTTCTCATGAAGAAGAAGAAGCCTTTGTAAGAACTAAGTCTGAAGAAAACAAAGTAGTCCAGACAAAGGAGGATGCATGTTGTTCTATATCTGTTGAACATATAGCAAAGGTACTTCAAGAATAGTAGGGTTAGGAGAAACGATAGAGGGTTCAAATAGGAGGTCAAGACATCAGCAGTAGAGTTATGCAGATGATATTTTATTAGCTGAAAGTAGAAATAAGAATGCATTATGAAAATAAAACTGGAAAGTAAAAATGTGAGCAATGTTAATTGGTATGCAGAGTGAAATCAGAATAGAATAGAATAGAGCTGGAAGAGAACTTGGAGGTCTTTTATTAGTTTCCAACCATGGTTTCTTATCCTGCCATCTGGTGTTTTGGAGAATAATTATTTGTGGCAGCCCCTCAAATACTGGAATACTGCTATCATGTCACCCCTATTTCTTCTTTTCTTTAGACTAGCCAAAGCCAAGTCCTGCAGCTGTTCTTCATATGTTTTGGTCTCCAGGTGTTTGATCATCTTAGTTGCTCTTCTCTGAACTTTTCTCAAAGTCTAAACATCTTTTTTGTAATATGGTGACCAAAATTGGATGCAGTATTCCAAGTGTGGTCTTACTAGGACAGGGGTAGGCAACCTTGACTCTTTTGACTCATGGACTTCAACTCCCAGAATTCCTGAGCCAGCCATGCTGAGGGGAAAGGGAGAGGTTTCCATGCTTAGCCATGCTGGCTCAGGAATTCTGGGAGTTGAAGTCCACGAGTCATAAAAGAGCCAAGGTTGCCTACCCTGTACTAGGATTTAATAAAGCGGTATTAATACTTCGTGTGGTCTTGATGCTATTAGTTTTTTTGGTTGCTGCTGCACAATGCTGGTTCATAGTCAAGTGATCATCCACAAGGTCAGAGGTCCCCAACCTTTTGGGCACCAGGGACCAATTCCATGGAGAAAGGTTTTTGCACAAACCAGAGAGTGTATGATTTTGTGTGCTGCCTGCATCCCATGGATGGGGCTTGGTTCTTTGTGCGGCCCAGTTTCTGGCACGCTGTAGCCCAGTACTAGTCCACGGCCCTGGGGTGGGGACCCTGTATTAGGACTCCAAGGTCACTTTCACAGTTACTGTTTTTGAGCCAGGTCTCGCCTAATCTGTACTTATACCCAGTGCTTTTTTCACACACGTCATTCAACTCGCCTTGCCTACCCTACAAGGTTCCATCCAAAAAAGGTGCCGGAACTCCGTTCTGAGCGTTCTATGACAAAAAAAGCCCTGCTTATACCTTTGATTTTTCCTGCTTAAATGTAAAAACTTGCTTTTCTCCACATTAAAATTCATTTTGTTGGACAGGGCCCATTGTTCGAGTTTGCCAAGATTTTTTTGGATCTTGAGCTTGTCTTCTGGGTTATTGGCTATTCCTGCCAGTTTAATGTCACTGCACATTTGATGAGTTCCCCTTCTATTCACAATTAATAGCAAAGAATTAAAGGGAGAAAATATTTTTTTTCTTGGGCTCAGTGAACAACAAAATAGACCAGTAAAGTTAAAAGACTGGACTTTCTAGTGGTAAGGTAAACTATATCTGTAAAAGCTGGATAAGGAGAAAGAGCAAAAGGAAGAAAATTGATGTCTGAAATATGGATCTGAAGACATTTACTAAGAGTATCACATACTGCAAGAAGAGCCATCAGTCGATATTGGACCTAATAAAGAAGGATCACTCCTTAAGACACAGATCAGTAAGCAGAACTCATATATTTTAAGCATGTGATATGAACACATGAAGACCGAAAACAAATGACTATGTTTGAGAGGGCTGAGGTAAATACAAAAGAGAAAGGCAAAGGTGGATGGATGGGATTAAGTGGATTGCATGACTGTTCTTGGAAGAACTACGGATTATTGCTGAGATGGCAAGCATTTGCTGATGCAGATACTAGCAGCTGAGCCTCACCCAGTTGTACTTTATAAAAAAAAAATCCAAAAATGCCAGTCCCAATCATTACACCAAGTTTGAACATTTATGTTCCCTTACCCATATTAAAATGTTTCTTTCCCCTTTTGCCAATTATATAAGTATTCAGTGAATTAATTGTAATTTAATTTGAATTACATTTACATTCCAGGAGGCATCTGGGACCCTTTGAGGTGCATGGAAATGTAGTTTATATCAGTGTAATTAATGCAGTGTTTAGGTTCTCTATGAAGAATGATGTTTAAAATAATCCATTATGGGGATGGTGCTGTTCATTGTAATTCAAATGCAAGTGGAAGGTGTGAATAATATATAGCAATTAGGCAGCTGCAATCAGGCACCTGTTTAAGTCTTTATGGTAAGTTAAGCACAACTTACATGCTCAGTAAATGTAGCCCTAATGCAGGGATGTCAAACTCGCAACATCAGGTGACATGTTGTGACGTATCACAACTTTTTTCCATTTCGGCAATGGGGTGGGCACAGTTTCGCTATGATGCACAGTTGAGTAATGTTCCTGATTTGAAGAAGAGGCACTATATTCATCTGTAGTTAAAGCAGCCTTCTAAGCAACCTTCTGAAAGTGGTCTTCATAGCAATGTAACTGCAGAGAAGTAATTGTTAAAAATGGTTATGTAGAAGATAAAAATGCTAGGCACAAACTTGCAACACAGAATTTACTAGTCACCACAACTTGTTAACCTGTTGGATAATAGCAGCCCATATAAACACATTAGGATTGTGCAAACCTAAAACTTTGGGTTGAGTAAATCATGAATTAGTTAACCACTGATAAGTGTATTGTGCTAACATAACTGTTATCTATGTGTGTATGTCCATTACTATATCTCATCTAACTGCTACAATGAAGGAATGATCCAGATAATCAGTACCATATATGCAGTCACCGGTTTTATTCTGAAAGAGTAGCTGCATGGGACAAAAACAGCAAAAAGCAAGTTGAGTCAGCATATGAAATGACAACTCTTTGGAAAATGATTGTGATATAAGTATATGGTTGAATCAGACTGTCAGCATAACAGGGACTAAATCTGAAATGGTATTTTGGGGATATACAAATTATATTTTGAATTTATGATAACTTCATCAAGTTAAATAATTTCTATCATAATATATATAAAATACATTAGACAATGTTATAAAGATAGTTTTAATTAATCATACAATAGACAGCAAAGAAAACTTTTACAGATATCTCAGAAATTTGTGCAATGACATATTTTGTGAGATCTTGCCCTTCAGAGAGACAGTTGTATCCAGTAGCTAGGTATTCAGTTCCCAGTTGTTACAAATTAAAAGCTAATATATGAAGCATTAATTAAATGTTATTTTTGTAAAATTAGTGCTTATAGATTCACCAGAACAGAATACAAATTGCGATCTCTAATTAGCATAGAAGCTGTATGACATACTGATTTTTTTGTGTGTGCTTTGTTGATCTTGTTACATTAGAAATGGGAAAAATACAGTATCATCCACTTTCAAATGATGTTCCAGTTCAGATCAACATTGTAGAATCAACTTGGCTAAAGAAAATTATATTCTACTATTCTATACTGCAGAGAGATATTTTTTTTGTTTCTCAAGTTCATTTTAGTTCTCAGGCAGTACCAGATGATTCCCTATTTTATTATTTAAAAATCACAGAAATCTTTTGACAAGACATCTAGAATGTTCTCTCAGATGAGCTCTCAGATGAAATTCCAACAATTTTAGTAGCTGATTTGGTTTGCTTCCAGAATAACTAGGTATGTATGTATGTATGTATGTATGTATGTATGTATGTATGTATGTATGTATGTATGCAGTGGGTACTGAAATTCACATAATTTAGCTAATGTAGCCAATATTAATGGAATGTTCCCCTGTATTCCTAATGTCTTGCACTGTACTTCACTTTGTCTAGCACACTGTGCTTCAGAAAAATTGGAGATCTTATGGGATACAATTTAGAAAGATATGGGGCCCCATAGGAGAGGCAGAATTAAAAATTCTGTTGCATATTTGCTTGCATAACTTTGGTTCTTGCCCATTTATAATTAGTTGCTAAATTTCAGAATAAAAATGAACTTAGTTCAGTAAATGTGAAAATGTTAATTAATGTGTGGTCAAAGCTGCCTTGTTGTCTTCACCTATTTTTGAATTGATTTTTATTGAATTGCATGACAAAAGACTATATAAATTGCTTCTCTTATGCATAAAGTACCATTTCTGGAATATTAGAGTTGTAACTTAAGATATGTGATATAAATAAAAATAAGGTAAATGTCTTATCTTTGAACTGGCTTTGATTATTATGTTTTTTTTCTATGTACAACATTATATTTTATGGTCAAGTTTTTACAATAAGCTATAAAGTATCCCATAATAGTCGGGCAGTAAATCAAATTCTCACAACCATTACAAACATGAAAAATCCACTTGCTTTTGATGGAATATATTTTTCCAAGAACCTTTTGCCCTCTCTGAAAAAAGGAACTTGTGTGCAACTTTGGTGTGGAGAGACACAGAAGCTTTAGATAACCCAAAGAGTAAGTTGTGTTTGAGAGACATACACAGCTTGATTCCTGCTAGTATACCTCTGAGTCAATTTTATATCTGCCTCAGATATTTTCCAGATTTTTTTTTCCAGGCATAAAGCCATTGCTGCAAAGCTGTCTTTAGATTACAGGAATGATTGCTTCTGAGGTTTAGGGTGCTTCAGAAAGATACATGAGGAACAGTTGATGTTCTACTGGGGGAATGGAGTAAGTCCTAAAAAAGCAAGTCAGAGCAATATGTGTAGAGACTAAAAAAGATTACTTTGATGAAGGTCTAGCAAATGTTTGGAAATCTCAGATACTTCCTAATTCACTGAACTATAAAAATGAGGATCAAATATAAGACTTAGATTTGCAAGGTTGGTGTCAGCCCCACTAGGTAGACCAGATTAAGAATCAGTCCTACAGGAAGGCCAAAACTTATTGAGACTGGCTATAATAGTAGAATTTTACAAGCCTGATTATTGCAACACTGGTGTCCAGAGGAATGATTTTTAAAAAGATATATAACAGAAAAGAAGAAACATTTATCTTGCAATTATCCTTCTACTCAGATTCACCTAGGTGCAACTTTATGGTTTTCCAAATTCTCCCTGTGTCTGGATTCTGATTTTAGTTTAACTCTACTTTTCTTAGATGACAAAAATAAGAAAGAAGATAAGAAAGAAACAGTGGGCACAAATCTAATCAAAGCATCATTATTATTAGAAAATAAATCTGGAGAAGGTAGGGGAATATCCTGAAACTGGAGGAAATCTACAGAGCAGAAGTAGAAAAATAACAATAGAGGATGGTGTCAGGTACATGGGTTTTGCTAAAGCAGGAAAGAAATATATATGTATTTACTATGGAAAAATATAAATTTTAGTTTTCCATAGGAAGCTAAACAAGGTTTAAATATTTTTCTGAAGGTTCTGTTTAAGGTTTAATACTGCCATGTGCAAAATTTCCAAAAGAAATGCATTCTTTATTAATCACATTTCTTAAATCACATGAAATAACAACTTATTGGAGCACTGATTATTTTCAACAGCATAATTCCACATGGCAAATATATCAGCAAAATCAAACACCCTGTTATAAGGGGCAGCTTAGCTCTTTAAAAATGTTTCAGCACAACATACAAATCTTCAAAGGTTTATAATATATTTTTAAATAATGCAATATAAAACATGGTTGATACATAAAAATATTCATAGTATATTTCTAGGACAATCCTCCATGGCAGTTATTAGATTTTACACATCACATGTTGTATACAGTTACATAGATACACAAACATACGCGCGCACACACACAAAGACAGAACATTCATTCTCTTGCATCTACTATGAATCTAATGAACTGCTATTAAGAACAAGTTTTTGCTTAAAGTAGTAATTGTTGCTGAAAATATATAATTATTTTATATGTAGTTGTTTCCATAGTAACACAAACAAACAATGTAATTACATGGCAATCTCATTGGATTATTAAAGTTGAGTCAATAAATATTGTTTTGCTACAGGGAATGTAGAGTTAACAGTACAGTCACCTGGCTTGCAGTCTTCTACCACAATGGCAAATCAAATATTTCAAAACTGCAGGGATTTTGGACTTGATTGTATCAATACATTTTTCTATAACTTTCTTATTCTTCACTCCAAATTAGTATACAAGGGGAGGGGGGAACGCTAAATCAGTTTTTCTAAATGTTCTTCATGAGCTATATGCTAACATGCTAAGTGGCATCCCCAACATAAATTTCAGGAGATTTCTTACTATGTTTCCACCTAAAAAAGGTTTAGCAAAATATATTTTCTCCTTTCAAGCAAATGTTGCTGCATTACAATACAGTCTGCTGCATTCAATGGTGGTTCACATCCTGGAGACACAACATGATTCTCCTCTAACTTTAGCATGCAGAGTCATATTCAAGTGTTGTCAAGAGAGTATATGATGTGACTGTGTGTTGAAGAACACTGTGTGTTACTGTTACACTTTCTTTTTGCTATAGAAGTTGTATATGGGATTTGTGCTTTGTCAGAATTCCAATGATCTTCTCAGAACACACTACTCTTGAACATAATAATTTCCTTTTTTAAAAAACAAAACAAAACAAAACCACACACACAACAGGTAAAGAACTGGAGCCCTCTAATGGATTTAGTGCAGGATATAATTTTTTGCCCCACCCTATACACCATGCTCATTGGCCTTCACTTGCCCCAGGGGCTTGTGCTATTTCCCCCTGTCCAATTAAAGCTCAGAGAGAAGACATAATCTACTTGCTTTCACCAGAGTAGCTTCTGTTCTACAAAGTGGATGAGCTTTGCTTGTAATCCCTCAAAACAACGGAGGTGTAAGTTGCATTGGGAGGTATGCAAAGCACTGATTCAGACACAGGAGAACTGGGCACAGAACTGCCTGAAGCCACTGAATCTCGAAAAGGAGATGGAGGTGTCAGTGCTGGTGAATCTTCTAGAGTCAGTTTGCTGGTAGCCTGCTCCTCTTCTTCCTCTTCCTCCTCCTCTAAATTTCCTGGTCTCTCATACACATAATCTTGGATAAGCTTAAACTTTTCATTTTCTTCTTCTTCCTCCTCCTCTTCTTCCTCCTCTTCTTCTCCCTCCTCCTCTTCTTTTTCTTCAGATGGGAGTGAAACCGGCTCTTTAATGAAAGTGCCCATTTGTAGTGGCAATATCTGTGGCTGCATTGCTGGAGGATGATATATGGGCCTCAGTCCATTTCCTGCACCAGACACGGGCATTACCGCATTGAAATCAGGGATGCCAGTGGCAAATTGGTTGACCACACCCTGCAGCTGGTCCATAATGGATCGCGGTGGTGGAGGCGGTGGTGGGGGTGGCAAGACTTTGGGACTCTGTATGTCTTCTGCTGCTGCCTGTAGGGGAGGCATCACCATCACTCTTCTGTGTACAACCATGGAAGGACTACTCATTTGGCTGAAGTGCACTGACTCACTTCCTTCCTCCTCCACAACATTGTACAAAGTCTTACTGCTGATGTCCGAAAAAGTGAGGCTCTTGCTTGGACCTGGATAACTTTTAGTTAGGGGCTTGATAACTGCTGTCTGATTGCATCCTAGCTCCTTATTCTTCACATGCACTGAGAGCCTGTGCCACATATGTTGTCCCTTGGGAATTTCTCTTCCACCTGGTTCAGACCATGACACAGACTTGCCATTAGAACTAGAAATAAAATAAAGATGTGTTTATTTACATTTCTGTAGCCAGACACAGGCAACCACAACACATTTATCCTAGAAAATCCCTGTGTGTTTTGCAGTATTAGTTCCTCCGAGAAGCAACTACAGTGGGAAACAGCAACTGTTCCTAAATGTAGATTTATGTAAACAAAGGCAAATTATTCCCTGTTAGTTTCAGATGTTGGGGAAGAGCAACATCTTGCAGAATACACATGGCTGCCACCAGACACATGAAGTAGTGGATCTTCATTCCCTCTCTCTGTAATGTTAGTAAGGAATAGCAAATAAGCTGATTCCAAGATTCTTTATCCCCAGTTTATGCACTTCTTGCGAGGAAATGCAGAGAAACACCAACAGCAGTGACCGTAACAAGCATATTGTTTCTTTATTAAATGTTGTTAGGGTGAATGGGGTAAAACAGTGGTAGCGAACCTATGGCACAGGTGCCAGAGGCGGCACTCAGAGCCCTCTCTGTGGGCATGCACGCCATCGCCCCAGTCCTAGGCCTTCAGCTGGGTTTTATAAAACCTTTTTGCTTTAGGCCTCTGCCACCGTGTGCAAAAAAAAAAAAAAAAGTTCAATCAATCAGTCAATTTCAACTTCTCACAGGAAAAAAATATCTTGCAAAGTTGGAATTGATTGATTGAACTTTTTAGTCCCACCCAGTCTGCCGTTACTGCAGCCACGCCCTGCCAATGGGCATGCCAGCCAATGGGCCACACCCAGCCAATGGGCCACACCCACCCGGCACCCAACGATGTATAAGTGGTTTTGGGTTGCAGTTTAGGCACTCGGTCTCTAAAAGGTTCGCCATCACTGGGGTAAAATGTTGTTATTATTAATTATAAACAGCAGCTTTCTTCAACTTGTCTTTCAAAAGTAAGCAGCCTCTACATTTAAGGAGGAGAAGGGAGGGTGAATGGGAAATGGATATGCCCATCTCCTGCTCTGTTGCCAGCCTATGATTCTGAACAAACATAAAATAAGTACATGCACATTAGACGTAGTTTCGACAAATGGTACAGAAACTCAACTTCAATCTTTAAAAAGCACTCAACTTTATAATATATAATCTTTAGTCTGTAACATTTGATTTGCATTTCACATGCAACAATTTCCACAACACATAAAAACTTGTCTGGTCTGGTAAAAACAGCAGTACAAAACTTCCTAGCTCCAATTTGTGGATGAGTGGAATTACAGTCAGAAATATTCTCCTTCATCTATTGAATTTTCTCCATTGCAGCCATGGAGGTTTGAAGATTACCTTTCTCGTGGTGCATACATTGTACAGTTGTACTTGTATACATATTATGAAAAATCAGTCTCACAACCTGTACGACAACAAATGTTTTAAAACACAAATGCAGACATAACTAACACCTATAAGTCTGTTATATATTTATTAAGTTTAAATGACCTTAAATACTTGGGGAAAAGAGATTAAAAGGATGACATACTGTAGACCATATTAACGTCTTTTTGCTCTAGGAGTCTAGGACAAACCCACTATTTAGAAAGAGGTTATGTTCATGATATGGAAGCACCAAGAAAGAACTGTAATAAGTAAGAATCAAAACAACAGTGACTTTAAACAAGACTACTACTCTGAGAATTTATTGGGGGTGATGATGGCTTACCAGCAGTATCAGTTACAGTGGCAGCTTTAGATAGTTAGTAGAATTTTTTTGTAGGTATGTTTTGTTGTTGGACACTGTGGGGGCATGGGATAACAAAACAGTCCTGTAAAATAGCTTTAGAAGGCTGGTATTTCTGGTGATTTTTTCTATGTCACATGGAAGAAAAATATTTTATTCTGAATAATATTTATAACATATGGAGAGTAGAAACATTCTGTTGCAGGCTCTGTGATGCTCAGAGTAGATATTGCAATGTTAGATTTATGTGGATGTATTTATTTAGTATGTTCTAATGCAAATCACTTGCTTTGCAATGCCCTATAGTTTTGAAGTTATCAGTACATTTCTCAATAGCTGATGGACATACTGTTTGGCAATGTAAATGCAGCACTAGATAAATTTATATTTTATCCAGTGCTGTAGTTTTATGGATTGAAGCTGAGTTATTTCTCAATGAAAGCCTATGTGGGCACTCTCAGATAGGAATAAATCAAGGCACAGAATCCATTTTAGATGGAAATTTGACACTAACTGCTTTCATGTGTAAGGCTGAAGTCTTTTAAATGGGTGTCACTGGGTTACTTAGTTGTGAAAGCTTGGTGGAAAGCTTCATGTACAGGATTTATAAATTAGAGTTATTGGAATTTTTTCTGTAGGAGAAAGTGAACCAAATTTAGCTGGGCAAGAATTCAAGCAAAGTATTTGATGTTCAGAAAACAGGCCAAAGATGCTCTGTAAAATCCATGGGAATGGGTTTTCTACTTTCATGTAGGTATAAAATAGAATGTAAAACACACTGCAATACAGAATATGTTGAAAAGCAATACTAGTTAATGCATATAAAAACAACACATTTAAAACACAACTTATGTATGTTAGTATATACCCACGGACATACATACATACATACGTACATGCACGCACGCGCACACACACACACATACAAGTTCCTTTCAGGTCAGTGGGGCTGACTCCCAGACAAGAATTTATAGAATTACAGACTTATATTACTCCATTTCTGCTTTTTTCCCCCCTCTTGGCATCATCTTCAGAATTTTATTTTAAATCAATATTGACCAAAACTCACCAGTTCCTGAATTTTTTTTTCATATTATTATATCCCAACAAAAGTTTCAGTGATGACTTTAATCTTGTCTACAATGTTGATGACTAATAATATACCCATTTCATTGGATTCAGTTTTGTGTGTCATATAATTTCCATTGTCATCTGACATACAAAGTAGAATCCAATGAACCAAGTACATTATATGACATATAATACTGAGAACGGTTGATAATTATTTTTAAAATTTCCACTGAAATTCCACTTATACTAGATATTTGGCATATAATCTTATTTTTTCAGCAGCATTTTTTTCCCTCTATTATCCTGCCTTACTTTCTTCTCTATGTTCAATTTATTGCTCTTTGTCCCCTTAGACCAGGGGTGTCAAACTCGCAACGTCATGTGACGTGTCGCAACGTATTGTGACTTTTTTTCCCATTGCCGGCAATGGAGTGGGCGTGGTTTCACCATGATGCATCCGGCTTGCGGGCTGGCAGTTTGACACCCCTGCCTTAGACTTTCTAGGGGAAGCAGATTCATTCCATCAACATGATTTGAAATTTATCCTTTACAGCATAATCTATGTGGGCTCACCGTGCAACTATTTTTTTAAAAGAATTGCTGTTTTTCTTGCTATATCATTGTTCTACTTAATAAGCAGGTCTAACCCAACTCTTATCTGTGACCTTTAAAATGTGCTTAGTTGCAAAACGTCTAATGTGGCAGGAAAGAAGAACTACATAATTGGTAATGACAACTATTGTTCCATTGATTTTTTTTTATCTTCCAAAAATTCCAATATGGACAACTACATGAAGGCATGTTCATCAGTGAGTATTTTTTTGTATTTGGCCTATGACTGAATATTTCTGAAGCCCTCAGTAGGCAGGAAGAACTGGACACAGCCAGAATGCAGCTGAAACTGCTAGGGAAAATGGACAGCTGTCAAAGAAGACTAGTTCAGCTCCATGCAAGAACAAGAAAAACGGTGGGATAAATTGTGGGAAAGATAAAATGAACAGGTAAACTAATTTTTTTTCCTTTTGGAATTCAGCCAGAAAATGTTGAAGTGACAACCATGAAAAACAGAAAAAAAAAGTTCCTCCAAAAATTATTTGACAATGTCCTTGCAAGAATATATATGGACAAGCAGGTCAAGGCAGTGTGAAAAATGGGACACATACACGACTTTTCTGTCATTAATGGCATGCACCATTATTAGAAATGAGAAAGTCATGGGAAAGAGAAAGCAATGGGTTAAAAAAAATACACCACTGTTTGTCATGCAGCTTTTCTTACACATTCACTGCAGTTTGGGGTTTTTCAAAGCTGCACATGTGCCGACGGACATTGGCTGGTGGGCGAGAATTCTGGCTGCCTCTTCCTGAGGATTGAAAAGAAAAAGATACCCAATGAGTGGTTATCCACATCCACATTCAGGGCAGTTGTACCACTCAGTAGGGTGCTGTGTTCTGCCTTCCTTGGACATCTTGCCATTTCTCCACCATGTCTCCATTACTCAGGATACAACTCTAGGTTGCTTACCTGGGAGAAAGCCCGACTAAACTCAAAGGGACTGATTTGTGCAGAAGTTGCACCGTACATGGTTGGACTGCTTCCTTGGTTCCACACTTACTCCGTTGTTCTTTGCACAACATTCCTCTCTTGATCATCACCTTCTTTATGTGCCTAAAAGCCAATGTGGAAGTGCAAATAACTTTTGAATAGGTTGAAATCTATGCTCTCTTATGACAAGGCCTCCAGTAGCACCCTGGGCATGATCATGTGCACCCTCACTGTGCTAAAATTGGAGAAAAGTATCACTTAACCTACTCAAGCTCCTGTGGAAAATCAGAGATTAAATGAAATACAGTTCTGGCAAATGATTATAGTGTGGTGGGTAGATCAGAACACATTACAGGCTCCCCATGGTGAAGAAAAATTAATTCCAAGCAAATAAGCATTACATTTTTTTTCTTCACTGGGATCAGTGGTTCTCAACCTTTTCTTCACCACAGATTCTCTTTAAATACCATGGGCACGAATCCCCAAGACTTAACTCAAAACTTAAACCATAACATTTCTTCAAGCCTTTGTGGACTCTCTGTGATGACACTGCAGTTCCCCCCAGAGGTCTGTGGACTACAGGTTGAGAACCATTGGCTGGGATTATTGATTCAGCAGAAGGAAATAGCTGGATGGCTAAGCCAGAGAGATGTAAGTTGGTTAATAACTTTTGTGGATTTAGCTGCATGCAATGTGCCAAATTTATTCAAGGATTGGTATAAAGTAGGGATGCTTCCTTGCCTATGGACTGAATATTTCAAAAGAATGTACATACAGTATAATGGTTATTTGAAGATAGCTTTACATAGTACCCTGGGCCCTCCTTCATCATTTGCTCTTGCCAAATGCCCTATTTTGACCCACATTAAGGCATATGCTAAATGATGATTTGCTAGAAAATACATAGTTATACCACTGTCAGAAGGTCATGAAAATGACAAAAACAGATGAACCAAAAGAAACTGCCACTTACCTGTTGGTTTGTACCTCCCCACCCTGATAACACACTAATTTGTTGGGTGATATTATGAAATGCTCATACATTTTCTATGCTCCGTATATAATGTTTCCAGAGAGAAACCACTGATCTTTATTCAAGTGGTAGTTTGATTACCGCTTCATCAATTAACATACATAGTCCTTTATTTTTACTACTTTGCTGCAATCACATTTTATACTGTAATAGAAGGAAGCATAAGTTGTGATACGAAAGTCTTATTGACTACACAAAACTGAAATGTGAAAACCTGACAGTTGCATAAGGTGTACTTATTTGTACACTGTTTCAAATAATTCTGCTGCTTAAGCCACCTTAGGGGTCCACCTGCAGGAAAAAAACTGGGATAAGATTGGATCTGAGGAAAACATACATCAGAAGTCTAAGCAATTGAAGTATTGATAATTCAAGCAAACATGAATCTTCTTTTTGTTGTTTACTGCAGCAAGCATCCATATTCATGAACTGGGAGACATTTGCCCTTCTCTAGAAAAGACTGCATAAGAATACTATTTATATCAGGGATTGGTAAAGTGATTTCTACAGACATCAGTGCACCCTCTGACACTTCCTTTGCTCCCATCCAGGTCCTCTACTTTATCTGTTTTTGTTTTAAAATAAAAGTGATATAGAAGACTGACAAATGGAAGGCAAAACTCCAGCCTCCAAGTATTGTAGTTGCCTGCAGTGCTAACTTTGGACCAGATATTTAGCTTTAAAACTGGGCTTTGGAAAGATGCGGTCAAAAAAGAAATTAGTTCTAACATGCATGTGTCATTCTAAATTGGATTATAAATTATGAGTAAGTCTCCAGAGAAATAAACTGGATGCTAGATACAGGTTAAAAGAATTCTGTGTGTAATTCACTATTAAAGACATACATTTCTAAATATCTAACTTTCTTCCTTTTTGCTTGCTTTATAAATATTTACAGGTCTAGCATTACCAGGGAATGTGATATGATATCCAGTCAAGCAAGAAATTAAATTATGTGTGCCTACTAGACAATCATCTGTCAAAGATGCTTTAATTACATTCCTCTTTGTGGCACGGGATTGGACCTGATGGCCCAAATATAACTAGTTATCATGTGAATAGTAAACACTGAAACTTTGTCCAAGTGAAGAACTGTCTGAAGGCCATATTCAATGTATTTTATTTATACATACATTCTTGATTTAGTTTGTTTTACAGCCAGTACATTTTTAAAATATTTATTTATTTATTTATTCATTCATTCATCCGTTCATTATTCATTCATTCATTCATTCATTCAATTTCTATAGCCTCCCAATTCAACAAAGTGATTCTGGTTAATAAAAAATAGAAGAAATATTGGATACACTGAGAAGTACACAGGCAGCTTTTATCTGAGTGAGCTTACCCAGTTCAATTAATGTAGAAATGTGTTTATAGAAACAGGCGTGTCCAAGGAATGCATGGGTTAGCATGGTTATTCCTGAGAAGAACTCTTTTTCACTTAACATTCATGTATTAGACCAAGAATACTTAACCTCTTTTTGCCATGGACCACCACTCTGAGGGTCAGGTGAAACCTCCAGATCCCTTCTCAGAAAAATGTATTAAAATTAAAATGAATAAAATCAAATACAATATTATAGACTGCATTGCAAAGTAAAGCCGTTTTACTGAAATACGGGTATCAAATTGTTTAAAATGACAAAGCCAGTAATATAGGTGAAAATGAAGCTGTCATTTCTTTTCCTATCCAAGCTCACGGTCCTGTACTAAACAGTCACTTTTACTGTCAGCCATGCTATAGGTCAGAGGTGGCCTTCAACTCCCAGAATTCCTGGCTCAGGACTTGAAGTCCACAAGAAATAAAAGGGCCATTGTTTCCCACCCCTGCTGTAGGTCATCGGGAGGCAAAGCTGCAAGTCCTAGCTGTTGAATTATCGCATTAGTCTTTTTGCAGCCAAAAGCTAATGTGACTTGGGTTCTCTGTAAAAGGAGTTGGTTCTTGACAAACTCACATGTACGCACTTGCACACATGCACACAAAGTCTCCATTGATTGCTCCTGTTCCATACAAATGTTTCAACATGTTTAAAATAAATCTTTGTCCCAAAGGAAATACTTTTTGCTCCTCCACGAGACCGCCAATATGACTTTTCAAACCCGTCTATATGCGAGTCCCAGGTGCCTAGCCCTTTTCAAACTTGGCACTAGCAGCTCCTACAAACCTCTAGAGGCGTTGCATTTCAGAACAATTGTCTACCCACTCACAAGATGGGCTACAGTTTTCTATACAACTTGAAACTGTGTGTGGCATATTACCGTTGTCAAGCAATTTTATCACTGAAATGAACACTAATTCCTAAGTATAAACCTAGAAGAAAATTGTGCCGTAGAAATTTCTGAGGTATATAAGAAAGTCCATATAAAGCCTATTCATTAAACTGATCAAGTCTCAAAATGTGGGCAAACTTAGCATGTTACTTTTAAATACAGAAAACTGCCAAAGCAACTGTTAACCCATTGCTGAATAATAGAGTAACGCCAGTCACCTAAAAAAAAAAGTCTTCCTGAATTTGGATTTGACAAATACCTACCTTGACATTAATGACCCTTTGGGGACAAGATATTCAAGAAATTGTCAGCAATTAAATTGCAAACATTATTGGAAGATATTGATTACCTTTTAAAGCAGTGGTTCTCAACCTTTCTAATGTCCATAATACAGTTCCCCATGTTGTGGTGACCCCCAACCCCTTATACATCACCGGGTGCCAGGGGCGTGGCCAAAGAAAAGGGGGAAAAATGGCGGACAGCCTTGTTTAGCGACCCCCGTAAAATGGTCGTTCGACCGCAAATGGGGTCCCGACCCACAGGTTGAGGACCACTGTTTTAAAGCCTATGTTCAGGTGGCCCACTTCAGGGACAGAATTACTCTTATATATTCTTATAGATTATTTCTATAAGAAAGAGAACTAGAGATAAAGAAAGGAAATATAACCTTCTTAAGGATTCTGCTAAAATTCTTCTGGCCAACCTCAATAAACTGGAGACTGGAAAAGTATTTTGCAACGACTCTGTGTAATTTGTATAGCCAATTCCAGAGAGTAAGTAGCTCTGAATAATTCTATGTTAGTACTTTCTTAGAGTGTTATTGAGTAGAACTTCACCCAAAATGCTATTTAACAAGTATGTAATGGCATTAGAATGTCATTAGAAATCTGAGGTATGATGTCACTGACATGTAAATGATAGCTGGCTTTTCTCTAGTGCATTTAAATTGGCTATTTCTCTTGATCAGTGCTTGAACATCTTGATGGATTGGATCACAACAAGTTTGTTACACACTGAATGATAGTGAGTGTTTATAGAACTTGGGGAATTTACAGGCCCAGAATGAATGAATGAATGAATGAATAAATAAATAAATAGGAGTATCTCTAGATTTACTAAAATTTCCATAGCAGGAAAATACACTGTACTGTCCCTTTTAATTGGTGCATCTGGCTTGGAGAGAAATATTTTTGCCACAGTAATGCATGGATTATTAACTTCCTTCTTGGACTGCTGTGTGACTCTCTATTTGGATCTGTGCTTGAAATTGGTACAAACTTGATGCAGAATATAGCGGAAAAGTGATGGACGACATACCATGCCCAGGAAACTGTGTAAGGTGCCTATTTTACACAGATCGCCTTCCCTATTTTGTTTGTTAAGAATCAAACACTTTTTTAAAAGTTCAGGAAATGAAATATCCTTTCCTGTCTAGATTCTGTTGGATTACTATAGCTGCCAAGGGAGGTTTTGTTGATGATGTTATATTCTGCAGACTGTGATATGGCAGTCACCCAGAACCAAATGTTTTCAGCTATGGCTTCTATTCCCCAATATATTCTCCACTTGCTATGCATCAAGTAATATCTCTGTTCTCCTTGGTATTTGATGCTGCATTGATATTAGTAATATTTATTAAAGAGATGCTCTGTTGGTTTTTATATATTCAATTTGTTACATTTTATAATATGTACCACTTAGGGATAATTTTAATGATAGGAATAAATTTCACGATAATAGTAAAATAACAAATAGCCTTTAGATGGTGCCAGACCAATCAAGAAAGATAATTAGATTCGGAGGGAGTGTGCATTGTTAACAAATAGAGCCAAGAAAGCTATGAGAAAAGTGGACAAATTCTATTGGAAAGTGAATACCTTGCTCAAGTGTGGAGAAAAAAAAAAGAGAATACAGACTTGCTTGCAATCCAAACAAATGGAAAGTAAAATGCAAATCAGAGGGAGAGGAAGAAAAAAAAAAGAATGTGCAGTGATATTGTTTTTACAAAATAAGACCAATGATAACAAAACAACAACATATAAGCACTTAGGGGAGAATTCAACATCAAAATTGGTCTTCTAACCAAACTCTAACACCTTTTTATTGTCTAAGATTGGCCTCGGCAGCCAACGACTGAAAACAAACAAATGGAACATTAACTTTTTAAAAGGATCTGGGGAATTCAGGAATTTATAGGTCAGTTAGCTTAACAACAGTTCCTGTAGATACAGAGAAGCTTTATTAGGGACAGATTACTAAGCATATTAAGGACATTAAGTCTGCTAAGTTTCAACTGAGTAATTTCAAGTGATTCACTGTGGTATATGTTTTAAACTCCCCCTTGGCACCCTTTTTAAAGGCAAGAAATAGCAAGGAAGAGGAATTACTCCAGTACTGCAACCTCCAAATTGTTAAGCAAAAAGCATACAAAGTAGTTGTTGTACTGAACCCATTGCAAAAGTTGTTCTTATGGCTCATAGGAAAATTTAGCTTTTTCTGGACATGATGCAAATTTAGCTTCTTCTGGAAATAATGCATCATATACTGCTTGTACAAACTCTGTTTTAAAAAAATATGAAAAACTGTATTATCGTTTTGTTAGTAATAATACATTGTGATATATAGTTATTTTATAGGCAAAAGTTTGACAGCCAAGTATGTTATTACACTCATGCAATGAATAAATTCACATCTCTTCATTTGCTCTCCATCTCTTTAAGGCAGTGGTTCTCAACCTTTTTAATGCCGCGACCCCCAACCGGTCGTAAGCCGAGGACTACTCAACCAGTCGTAAGTCGAGGACTATCCAACCGGTCGTAAGTCAAGGACTTTCCCTGCCCAGGAGCGCCGCACATGCATGGTGCCACCCCCTGCGCCGGCTGAGGTGTAACTGGCAAGGGGCAGCGACGGCGCAGGCCGACCACCAGCTGGGCCACCAGCTGGCCCAGCCCAAGGGAGGTAAGGCACCCGCCGGGCTCCACGCATGCCAGCAATCCTCCCTGCGCCCGCCGGCCTCCCACCTCCCACCCCTAGCCCTCTTTTACTTACATTTTTAGTAGTTGCTCAGCAGGGAGGGGTGGAAACTTCCAGACAGCTTGCCTTCGCTGCAGACAACTTGCAGCACCGTTTGCAGAATGGGACTTTTGGCGGGCTCAGCAGGGCAGAGACAGTCTGGACAATTCCTATTGGCTTTTGAAAGCCAATAGAATTAGACTCTATTCAAGAGAGTCTATTCTATTGGCTTTCAAAAGCCAACAGAATAAAAGGGAGTAGCACAGCTAAGGAAAAGGGGGGAAAATGGCAGACTGCGTTGTTTGGCGACCCCCGTGAAATGGTCGTTCGACCCCAAATGGGGTCCTGACCCACAGGTTGAGAACCACTGCTTTAAGGAAACCTGCCCAACTCAAACAGGAAAACAACATGACTCCATATTACAGATTTGAAGAGATTGTCTTTTTCCACATTTTTTTATCCCCATATTTTCAGATGCCATGGGAAATATAAACATCCAATGTGATCACATCATTGTTAATGGATATGTTAATCCTGATCTCTTCCCTAATGATTCACAAAATGGAATGTTTTTGTCTTTTTAACAGCCACTGTGTCCTAGGTTAACATTTTCACTGAATGATCTATGACAGCAAGAGTAACTTTTCCTGGTCAGGCACTGCCAGCTCGTTCAGAATACCCCAGTGTATTTGTGTTTCTTGCCCCAATATGCGTTGCATTGCGTTTAGACAGAACTGCATTTGCCAATTTTGAAGGGATCCTTTTGAGTCATTAAAATCACTCTACTTCTCTCTCTGCTGAGAAACAAACCATTTTGTATCCTTGCCAGCTTGACTTGCTAACTGTTCATCTGCAATTCTAGATCTTTTAGGTCAGTTAGATAACGTCACATTTTACATCTCCTGCTATAAAAAAACCCTGTCCATTTATTTTTGTTCCTTTTTCCCCCAGCCCAGAACAGAACATTGCTTCTGATTTTTGACAGTCTTTCAGAAGGCTTTTTGAAATCCTTCACGTACAAGGACTATCCATCTATCTATGGGATTGCTGACATTCCCAAACAAAAGGTTTACATTTGCAGAAGCCTTATTGATTCTTCTTGAGCAAGGTAAAGATAAAGTCGCTTTCAAGTCAAGGAAGATTCCTGGTAACTTCATGGACAGATTCAGATCCTTTCTAGGCACTAAAATAGAAGAGATTTCCCATTTCAGTCTTCCTTATTTATTTATTTATTTATTTTAAATCTCACTCTAGTTTACATTTGTGGTCTTCCCTGATGGTCCCCCATTGGACCATGATGATGGTGCTTGGTATGTAGCAAGATAATTTATTTTCTTTAAAATAGGACTATCAAATCTGGGCTGAAAAAATCCAATGATCACGAGCAACTTGTTTACAGAAACTGTTGCTGACATCAATGACCATCTGGGTTTTTGAAGCCCAGATCTGGAAATTTGAAAATGTTTACAAAATTAAAAGATAAACAGGAGTAGCAGACCTATCAGGTACTAAGGAAATATGACCCATTAGAGAACCCAGTTCTTTTTAAGGGCAGAACAGAGAATTACAAAAAGCAAAGAAAGGCAGAGTAAGCATCTTCTGCTTACTTAGATTCACTCAGATCTCGGATTGTCACCAAATTTCACAAACGGATGTCATGTATAATTATTGTACTATCTGAGAACATATTCCTGGCAGAGATTATTTGAAGTAGGGGAGGTGATGGGGGGCAAGGCTCCCTCAGACTGATTGGCACAGAGTGATGAGTTGCCCTGTGAATGAGATGAGCAGTCTCTAAATTTGATAAACCAATAAAGTAAAATAAATATCTGTCAATGTGTCTTGCATAAGTTTCTGAGCCAAAGCTAACATTTGGGCAGTGCACTGTAATTAATTCTTGTTGAGTAGAATATGCAAGAGAGAGAACACTGAAAATCAAACATTCAAAATTTAGCATTCTTCTCCGTTAAAATTTAACAAAGCTCACCTAAATATAAGATGAAGAAAAGGGGAAATGATGTTAACAGAATAGAAAACATTGAAGGAAATTAATGCATTAGTACAACATTAATAATTTCATTGATATTCAGACTGCATGCATATATTTAAGATATTTCTCTTGTTAACAGTGAAGAGATCTTTGCAATGTTGGTAAGATCATGTTGGGATTGTGTGTCCCACACACAATTTATTTATTTATTTATGAGACTTATATACCACTTTAAGTGCAAGCACTCTCTAAGCGGTCTACACCAGTAAGCAATGTATATATATATATATATATTTACATTGCCCCCAACAATCTGGGTCCTCATTTTACCTACCTCAGAAGGATGGAAGGCTGAGTCAACCTTGAGCCGGTGAGATTTGAACCGCTGATCTGCTGAACACAGTCAGCTAAAGTGGCCTGCAGTACTGCACTCTAACTGCTGCGCCACCTCGGCTCTTTTAATAAGAATAAAGGAGAGAGTTGCTAATATATACAGTATATATGTGGGTGCCTTTGTTTTATTTGAAAACTTCAAGAATATAAATAAATATCCCCAGGAATTCTGCAGGCATTTGTGAATTGTTCATGCATTATTGAAATAGTATTCTTTTCAGAAGCATTTCTTTAGGTGTTTGATTATTTGATCACTTGTCATGTAGTCCACAGGACTTTTTATTTTTGTTTCAACACAGAATGGAAAATTGAATGATGTAGTTAAAGGTAAACAGTTTATAATAAATAGAGACATAAAAGGGGAAGCATGAATCTTTGTTTAATTGCTGAGTGGGCATTAAAATGAGTAAGCAATGACTTCATTTTTCAGCATATAATATGTGATTTTCAAATCACTTAATAATAAGTTTGTAGATTTTCCAATCTTTCCAAGTACAAATTTAGAAACTGTTTATGTGATTATTATTTTTTAATATAGTCAGAATCTGAGGAGTTTTTGATGAAGTTATTAGGCATAGTCACATGTTGAAATAGAATCTAAAAAGAAAGTATTATAAAACCTTATTTTATTGTTATTTTTTAAAAAATGTGTATTTCCAAGAAAAATTCATTTTATAAATAAATAGCATGAATGATTTTCCTTCTCCCTCTCCCTCAGCATCCTATATTCAGCCTGCTTGGCATTATTTCCCTATAAAAAGACTCCATTTTCCTTTAGCCTTTATTAACTCCTCAATGCTCATAATATAATCAAAGACTATCATTTGGAAGTAAATCCAATCAATTTCAGTGGAATTTAGTTTCAACTAAATGGTTAAATTTACTTTCCAAATAGCCTTTTCATTTGGCCTCAAAAGATGTATAAACGAAAATAGGGAAAATGACTAGCTGTTTGAAGTAATTAATGGATATTACAGTCTGTAAAATACGTTTAATGTTTCAGAATCATCCAATTTCAATCTGACTTTATGTTTGACTGTAATAAACTTAAATTGTTATAAACATTTATAATCCCTTAATTTTTTATTTTTTAATCTCATGGCATTTTGAGAGAAGAGGAAAAAAGATAAATGGACAAATTAAAATAAGGAACTTTTATATTCCTTACGGATTATAAAAGGGGTTTACGGGCAATGTTCATTTTTTCCCATGTGCATTTCTAGTTTTAAATAATAATTGCTAATGGGTTCTTGTCAGATTTATCTATGAGTCCAGAATGCTTTGAAAAAAATATTTTCAGACCTAGCACAAACCAAACATGTATTTGCTGTTTGTTAAAAAAAATCTGGTCATTTTCAAGTTTCAACAGGTTAGGAGTTGAAACGATTCTTAATACATTAGGATTTTTTTCAGGCATGAAGAATACATATAGGGTTTCCACAAAAATAAGACCCAACCAGGAAGTAAGCCCTAGCATGATTTTTCAGGATACTCATAATATAAGCTCTACCCCCAAAATAAGCCCCAGTTAAGATCATCAGCCAGATGGATGCATTTAGTACTGTATTTCCCTGAAAATAAGCCCTAATGCGTCTTTGGTGCAAAAATTAATATAAGACACGGTCTTATTTCAGGGAAAACATGGGTAGACCTATTACCTGTTCACCTTTTTTCATATTGGCTGTGGTGGTGATGTGATCTTGGTGAAGCATATTGGTATCTGTGGGAACAATTATTTATATATTTGTTTAACTCTTTGACTTTTTGCAGGAGGGGTCATTGCCGTTTTTAAATTATTGTGCATCATTTGGAGCTAGAAGACAATATAAAAATTAAAAGCAGATAAAAATTATAAGTCTCATGAATGGAAAGAAGGGGAACTTAGAATCATAGAGTCAGCAGTGTTCTGAACCATTGTCCAATCACATCCTCCATAGGGTTGTATTGGGAATATTTTCTCCATAGCAGCCCTCCCTCCCAAATCTGGACCAATTTTCAACCTGGCTACTTTTACTGACTTTTTCTCCTACATTAAATCTGGTCCCATTCTGTCTATTCTTGGAAAGCTATTCTGCTGATAGATGGATGGAGAGACAATTTCCTAAATCCCTTTACATTATTCCTTTCCAACATCCCATTGAGTGGAAAAGAATAAAAAAGATAGAAAGAAGAAATCAAACAAAAATATTTGAAAGTTCATTTTTACTATTATTGAAGTCTGCATCTCCCTCTGCCAAAGCCCAATGACATGACTGTTGAGCAGAAGAAAAGGAAATTCCAATGGAGTTAGTTTCTTAGATTTAGAAGACCACCTTCAGCTGAATTCTATTTATTTATTTGTTTGTTTGTTTTGTTATTCCTCAGGAATCAGTGATGGTCTGAACACTTTTTTTCATAAGAAGCAACAGATGGACATGACAAGAAATTAATATTAAGTATTGGCTATCAACTGACAAGGAGATAGATAGATAAGGGGTTTTCTCTCTCTGGGAACTAAGCTAGATAAACATCATTCAGAACTGGTTTAGAATTTGCCTCTTTGTTACAGATGTTGATTGAGTTACATATGATGGTTAACCAAGTCTTATCTTCACAAATATCTCCAGTAGAAGAGAATATGTAGCTCAGAGTTAAATTATGGAGACCTTGGTGCTGTCTGAATTTTGGTTATTGTGGGGTGGGGGTTGTTATGGAGAAAATATCCCCAATACAACTGTTCAGGAGAGATGATAGGACAATGGTTCAGAACACTGTTGACTCTATGATTCTAAGCTCCCTTTCTTTCCATTCATGAGATTTATGGTTCTTATTTGTTTTAAGTTTTATATTGTCTCCCAACTCCAAATGATGGACAATAACTAAAAACCCTGCAAAAGCCTCCTCTTTAAAATACCCAGTGCATAGATGATGTTACCTAGTTGGGTAATAAAACATCTGCAAGCAAACAACCAGAGTTCAGACAGCACCAAGGACTTCACATTTACAGCTATTTGGCTTGCTGAGACAGTACTTTAAAGTTAATGTTATTTTCCTGGACACTCATCAGCATGTTAATGATTATGCAGTATAAGATGTACATCTCCACTGAAAAACTGATGTGTAGCAGCATTTTTGCTTCTGGAAACAAGCTTGGGTTAAAGTTTAGGCTTGCATCTGTTCTATATGGTCATGGCAGTGTTTTTATTTTTTCATGCAATATTCATATATCCATTCATCCATGTACTGGATATAGTTTAATATTAGTTTCTAATTTCATAAAGTCCCAGCAGAGAAAAATCAATGGAAAAGGTCAAATATTAAAAGTGTTATAAGAAAAAGATTTTTCTCAGAAAGTATCTAACGCCAGTTTTGAGATATTGGACTATTGTCCAATATTAAAAAAATGTGTTCTTATAACGTATAACTCATACAGAGATTATTTACACATTACATGCCTATTGCAGATAAATATTTAGATAAATATTTTAAATATCTTAAAAAAGATAAACGTTTTTCCTCATGTAATTCCTTTTGCTATTATTGAAAAATATTATTTGAAAAGGTTAGTAGGGACTTTTTTATATCCTGTTTCAGTGAAGAGTCAAGCAACAAATTAAAGCAATAACAAGGAAAATAAACTAAGAGCAACCCCCCTCCCCTGTCCCATCACCACCAGTCTTCGCAACACAGAGATGTATTAGCCCAGGGGTCTTCAAACTTGGCCCTTTTATGACTTGTTGACTTCAACTCCCAAAATTCCTCAGCGCTCATGTATTAGCCAAAAACTTATTTCATCTCAGACAGAACAATGGATTTGTAATCTTACACATCTGGACTATATTAGGCTGGAGAATGCTGCTCTAGACGCCGTTATGAAAATGAGGTTGTGTGTCTTTCTCCTGGAAAATGTTAATGTACTCTGTCCTATTTTGGCATTATTACATCCTAGAGAAAATCAGTAAGCAAGACAGGGAAGCTGCACTGCCATCTTGTGCCATTAAATTTGCAGGCTAATGCAAAGGAATGAATAGGGTACAGCAGAGAGCTCCCTTCCTTGACTGTGTTAATAAAGACTGCTTCTTTGAGGGGGAGCTTGGAGGCAGTGTTGGCTTGGTCTTGGCCTCCCTCTTCTGGAAGGGTGGGAGACTGACATGGACAGAACAAAAAGAATGGCTAGATTTAATAGGCATGACTTTTGCTACTGATTGGAATACAGAAGAAAAACTTGGGCTAATGGATTGGAAAGGGGTGTAAGGTGAGGGCCAGAAGAGATTACACAGAGAGAAATCAGGGCAGGTGGATGATTATGGAAGATAAAAGAATAAGCATCCGGCCTTCCACCTTGAAGGATGAAATTTTCAGTCAGAATCTGAAAGCCCAGAATAATAGGATCACCTGGACAATGCCCACAATTTCACATTTACAAAGAGAAGTGTCAAAGTTGCATAAATGCACTGGTAATATATATTTTACTACAAGGCAAGGCTACTTTTAGATTATTTTGCCCCTTCTTATAGATGGAAATGAGAATATATTTGAGCAATAGAAGAACTCCAGGTTAAACTAGAGCTGGATACCAATTAGAATGCAGTTGTGTCTTCTGTTGCAACAGAATGACACAGTGGGCAGTTTGGCGTTTCATACTGGGTGAATTCAGTCAACACCCTACGCCAGGATTTTTAAACCATGTTTTACTTCCCAGAGTCCCTGGTTCCAAATAAGGCTAAATTACACTGAGCCCCAAAATCTCAAACCATATTATGGCTTAACATTACATGTAAACTAGATACTATGAACTTTAATGAGCTGAGGTGGCGCAGCAGTTAGAGTGCAGTACTGCAGGCCACTTTAGCTGACTGTGTTCAGCAGGTCAGCAGTTCAAATCTCACCGGCTCAAGGTTGACTCATTCCATCCTTCCGGGGTAGGTAAAATGAGGACCCAGATTGTTGGGGGCAATGTAAAATATATATATACATTGCTTACTGGTGTACATCGCTTAGAGAGTGCTTGCACTTAAAGTGGTGTATAAGTCTCATAAATAAATAAATAAATTCAGACAGATCATCTGAACATTTACAAAGGTGAGCATTCATTTAATACAACTATTTTGAATTTCTACTATGGATAAAGACTGGATTTTTTTTTTAGCCGAGAAGAGATGGTATTTTGTTTCTTACAATACCTGACTCTATAAAATTGCCTCATTCTTTCTTATCCACTTCCATTTTTGTTCTCTAGCAGCTCTTATAAACAAATAGCCTGTTTCTGAGTCATGCCCATTTTGTATTGAAACGAACGGATATGAAATTATATTAAAATCTTTATTTTAAGATGTTTTTATAATAAAATCTTTTTTTGAAGGAAATTGTTTGCTCTCTTGACTAATTCTGTTAGCATTTCCTCCCCATGATAGTTCATTAATACATTCTGTTTGTTTCTGCAATAATCTGATTCTTTAAAAATAAAACTCTCCAAAATGTTTATTTTTATATGTATTTTCACACAAAGTAAACAGTCATAAATACTTTTTCCCTCAAAGTCCATAAGTTGTATGCAAATTCAACTATAAAAATAAATAGCATTTTAGTGCATTTTGGGAGATATTATGAGCCAGAAAGATAGGGGAATGGTTTTTAATTCTTCCAGTTTTTTATCTACTTCCATTTTTTTTTCTAGAACTAAATTCTCAGTGGAGTTTATGATGTAGTTTTTTTCAACGGCAAATGATCAGGACCTTATTGCTGATTATAAAATGTTCAATATTGTTATCTATTCTTCTCCTATCTCTAATTTGGCAATATTTATTGATATTCTTTGGACATTTTAATGCTGTTCCTTTGTTTTTAAAACTTAATAAATAAAAAGATAAGAATTATAAAATTATCAGAGTAATTATTTTAACATTTTATATTGGTCCTCGAAAAAGAACAAAAATGGTTTTAAAAAACCTGCCAGAAATATTGTGTTCCTCATAACATAACATTCCTCAAAGGACAAAAAATAATTAAGTATAACATTTACCTATTCTTGTACATGTAATCTTCCCAAATTCACGGCTCTAATGATTCTTCTGCGCCACTATTGTAACAAAAAACTAAATAAATTTTAAAAGTTTACATGGATTGCTATTTCAGGGCATTTTTTTTTTTTATCCTGGTAGTTGCATACCTGCTGTCTTGAGAAGATCCATTGCAATTACATTTCCAGAAGTTCCTGAACTGAGCCCTTCAAATTCTTAAGCTTTGATGAATATCAAGCATCAACTGAATTTTATTCAAAATAATAAAAAATAGCTTAGCTTACCATTACTTTCTATTCTAAGATGAACCACTTTTGTCTAATAATACCAATCTAGAAATAACACTATGTAGAATCCTATGAAATTACTCAAGTATGAATATTAAATTAAATTAGTTGGATCATGATAAGGATGGTAATGATAGTCTCAAATATCATCTCTATATTATATAGAAGTGTCTGTAAACTTTGTTTTATTAGGTAAGAAATTCATCTAATTGCCCTACAGTTACTTCTGCATATAATTAACATCCCACAACATTCTTTCCTAGTGTTTGAATAAAGGGAAAACCACAGAAAAGCCTCTATTAATTTCTTCTTTCAATGGAGACTGCATGAATAGAAAAAACTCCCAGGATTTTTCATCAGGCAGAGAAAAAATGATGGAGTGAATGAATCATAAGGTTCTGCCATATCCACACAGAATTCAGGGAGAGTTTTCTTAGAGAGTCTTGCACTATAATTCATAAACAATGTGAGGCGTATTTTTTCTAGGGAAAAGATTCAGCCAGCTGAAAGCTGCTGAAATACAACATTCATCAATCTGTTGGCTAAAGTGCTGTTCTGTGCACAGCCTTCCAACAACTTTGACAGATTTGCAGGGTAGTTTGGGTGAGTATTTTTGTTAAGCAGAACAAGAGTCAGAAAAACACTGAATTTGAAATGACTTTAAGAACCTTTCCAGGTGTCATATATTGGACTGTGAAAAAAGCTTATTGAGACAAAAGCACTCTTAGACAATTAAGACTGTTCAATTCAGTTTTAGTCAACCACTGAGCATAATAGAATCTCAGTTTATTAGAAAGGCCCATAATGTACAAGATGAAGTCAATACAGAGCAATGTCTCTCAAGACTGAGAGAGCAATCAAATATCTGTTGATTCAAAGAAGCAAGAGCAGGCTTAGAATTTAAACACCTGAGATAGTAATTCTTCTTTATGTACAGTATAAAGTTTCTTTCTTGTCTGTATTAAAGAAACCAATCTTGTGGCGTGATGCGTGTGAGTTTTCTACTGAGTATCTCATACTGAGTAAAGGCTGAGCATCTGGAGAGCTGAGATTTTCAGTTGTCTCTGTGAGAAGCCTAATGTATAAGTTAGTAAAGGTTTAGTAAATTCTTCATTGTGTGACTGTATTGGCACAGAATGAAAAATTATTGCAGATGTAAAAACAGCCTTTCCAAGATTTGTTGATAGTTCACTGTTCTGTCCGATTATTTTATATGCACATTATTAGTGAGCAGAAAACAAAAATCAAAGGAAACCAGAAAGGTTTATAAGACTGGAGATGATAAGAACATGTCAGAATATTAGACTGATTGCAGTTTCAGAGTAGCAAAGAGGAAGAACAAATCCCTATTTCAGATTTTGCTTTGCTTAGCTTCTTTAATGCAAAATATTTTTTTGAACACATAGGTTTTGGAAGAACAAGGAAGAGAAAAAGAGAGTGTTATAGAGGTGCATTGTCAAAGTACTTACTTTGGGTTTCCAGCGCCTGGCTTCTTTCTCCGGAATATGCTGAGGAAAGTGTTGGACCTACAAGGTGTCTTGCCATCCCCGACATGCATACGCACCACATCTGAAGTGGTGAAGGCACTGCGGACATTTCTTTCGGGCTTTGCAATGATGATATACATCTTGGGAGTGAACATGCACCCCAAGGCAACTGTCACACTCAGGCTCACGGCAAAGCAAGTTGTAATGATCTTGTAGTTGCTCCCAAAGTATATAGGTACAAAGGCAAGCCAGATGATACAGGTTGTGTACATAGTGAAGGCAATATACTTAGCTTCATTGAAATTGGCGGGCACGTTGCGAGTTTTGAAAGCATAGTAAGTGCAACTCATGATGAGGAGTCCATTGTAGCCCACTGGGGCAACCACACCTAAGTTGCTGGTGTTGCAGATCAGAAAGACTTCCTTGATACTGGGGTAGGAAAGGATGGGGAAAGGGGGTTCCATGATGACCAGTGTAATAACCAATGTCAGCTGTACGCTGATCAAAATGGAGGCAATGACCACTTGGGCCCAAGCACTCATGAAGCGTGGTTTGCGGGTGCAAATTTTTTTCTTGCTCCCTGCCAGAATGCGTGCAATGCGGTTAGTTTTTGTTACAAGGGCAGAATAGCACATGGCAGCGGAAAGTCCCACCAGAAGACGCTGGAGGTAGCACGAGGCGACAGTGGGCTTAGCAAGGAGGGTGAAAGGGCATATATAACCAAGGAAGATCCCCGCAAGTATTATGTAGCACAGCTCCCGGCTAGAGGATTTGACGACAGGGGTGTCCTTGTACAGTGCAAAGATAAGGGTAACAAACATGGTGACGAGGATGCCCAGGCAAGAGAAGACCACAGCTACAATGGACTCTATGTCACTCCACTGCAGATACTTTACAGGGATAGGTTTGCAGCCTACCGGATAGAAAAAAGAAAAAGAAATGATTGGATGAGCAGACAAATATAGCAAAATAAAAAGCTCCTTTGGGATCATTAAAGAGCAGTTGCATAAGAGAAGTGATCCTGCATTCATATCAAAACAAGTGATTTTTGCACAAAAGACAGTGAAAAGCTTCATCTAATTATGTCTTTCCATTGGTAGAACAAAATCTGCCAACAGAATAGATTATCCTTCCTCCTTCCAGCTCCCTGGGTATTTGCTAAATCTGCTCCAAGAATTTGGACAAAAGAAAGAGGAAACGCAAGGGAAAGCCTACCACATACAGTAACTGCAAGTCCTCTTGTGTATCATTGTTGTAATTTCTTACTCCACATAAAAAAAGAACAGACTCTTCTTAATTTTTCATGGCAATTTGAAGAAGAGTTTAGTTCTCAGAATCTATTTATTTCTAAACTGTATACTTACAACTTCAAGGTCAACGAACATCCCCAGGACAGCATTCAGACCAAATAGATGTTAGTTACAGTTTCTATTTAGTAATACACAGACAAAATTAATTCTCCTGCCAACATATTTATTCAGCTTCTGAGACATTTACAGTATATAAGACAGTTAGATAGCAGAGGCATTTCATTTTTAAAGTGGCTGGACATTTTGATTATTACTAGACAATATGCCTGACTATTAAAAGCAACATTAAGAATGGATTTTTAAAATTTTAAATAGATATCATGCATTTCAGTCCTTATTCTACTTGACAGCATTATCTATGTAATTATTTGTCTGCATCACTTGTAATCTGGACAGCCAGAAATCCAGCAGTTTCAGTTTCATTAATTGTCAAGGTAATGTATTTTTTGTTTGTTTGTTTTACCTAAATGAAACTCTGCATTCACTTTGTAGAAAAAACAGGGATAAAAGATCTACTAGGTTAAGGGTACATGAGTGGGATACATCATCTTATTTATGCTGATTGCCCAGTTTAGGTGCTAATTTATTTGGTCAACAGTCATGAGTTCGATAATGTAGGCATGAGTATGTAAAGTTTTAAATGAATTATAAATGCCTACTGAGCAGAAGAAAAAACCAAATAAATTTCCAAGAAATATAGGAGTTGGATGGTTTAAAGCAGTTCTTGCCACCTACAATTTTACTCCCTCACAATGTTCCAATAATCTCAATGCTACTCTGCAACTATGATACATGTGGTGAAAACTAGCTGTAAATTTTAAACTCTTAAGAATATACAACTACTTCAAGTTTCGGAATGCAGAAATTGTATAACATCAATCTCATTTATGATCTGACCACCCAAAATAAACGCCTGTTCTTTTTTTTTTAAAAAGAAAAGTATTAATTCAAATTATTTGTAGTTTTCCGGGTGGTATAACTAACAGCAATGTGCATACACATCAAATTCCTACTAAGGGTATTGCTGGTGCTTTTTTTCTAAAAAAAAAAAAAAAAAGGTGCCGGAACTCACACACTTCATATAACCCGCCTTGCCTACCCTACAAGGTTCCATCCAAAAAAGGTGCCGGAACTCTGTTCTGGGCGTTCTATGAGAAAAAAAGCCCTGGGTATTGCTAAAAACATTCCTGGATTCCTATCTTTTCTCCAGGAACACAGTAGCAAGAATAGCAACTCCTGTTCATATTTTTCCCTATAAGAATCTTGCACCTGTACCTTGTACCTTGTATGTAGCTGATTGGGTTGAGAGAGAAAAGCTGACCCAAATCCATCCAGTGAACTTTCATGGTGGTGGGAACTTGTGTCTAACCTGTTATAGCCTAGCATTCTAACTACCATGCCATATTGGTTCCTGACCCATACAGCAGGCAGACTGAGCAGCAGGCAGAAAGGACATGAAGATCTCTTCTGTGTCATTCTTGGGGTGGGGTGGGGAGAAGAAGGGAATAGCAACTGGAAGCAAAGTATAATGAATGCTTTCATCCTTTCTTTTCCTAGGAGTAAAGTGAAGGGAATATTAATGTGATTGATCAGGGGTAAATATGGCTTGGATTTTTTTTTTTTAGTAAGCTTGGGTTTGTGTTGCAAATCCATTGGGTTGTGCTAAGTGTCTCCTACCCACGCCAAACTCTGTGCTGTTTAACCTAATTTCCATTTTCAGATGTACTACTACTACTACTACTACTACTACTACAATTGCAAAAGGCGGCCTTACTAGGAACTGCTTCCATCCTGTGACGATATCTGTAATACCATCAAACATCCACATCTGCCTATCCCAGGTCCTGGGTAAGGACTCGATAGGTAGACAAAATGCCAAATCCAGTCTGAACATCTGGCTGACTGTGCGATGATCCCATAATAATAATAAAGTTGGAAGGTACCTTGGAGGTCATCTAGTCCAACCCCCTGCTCAGGCAGGAAACCCTATACCATTTCAGACAAATGGCTGTCCAGTCTCTTCTTAAAAACTTCCAATATTGGAGCATTCACCGCTTCTGGAGGCAGGTTGTTCCACTGGTTAATTGTTCTAACTGTCAGGAAGTTTCTCCTTACTTCCAGGTTGCTTCTCTCCTTGATCAGTTTCTATCCGTTGCTTCTTGTCCTGCCTTCAGGTGCCTTGGAAAATAGCTTGACTCTCTCTTCTTTGTGGCAGCCCCTGAGATATTGGAATACTGCTATCATGTCCCCCCTCGTCCTTCTCTTCATTAAACTAGACATACCCAATTCCAGCAGCCTTTCCTTATATGCTTTAGCCTCCAGTCCTCTAATCATCTTTGTTACTCTTCTCTGTACTCTTTCTAGAGTCTCAACATCTTTTTTACATCGTGGTGACCAAAACTGGATGCAGTATTCCAAGTTTAGCCTTACCAAGGCATTGTAAAGTGGTATTAATACTTCACGTGATCTTGATTCTATCCCTCTGTTAATGCAGTCCAGCACTGTGTTGGCTTTTTTGGCAGCTGCAGCACACTGCTGGCTCATATTTAAGTGATTGTCCACTAGGACTCCGAGGTCCCTCTCACAGTTACTACTATTGAGCAAGGTATCCCCTATACCTGTACATTTGGTTTTTCTTGCCTAAATGTAGAACCTTACTTTTTTCACCATTGAATTTCATTTTGTTAGATAGCGCCCAGTGTTCAAGTCTGTCCAGATCCTCCTGTATCCTAAGCCTGTCTTCTGGAGTGTTGGCTATTCCTGCCAGCTTGGTGTCGTCTGCAAATTTGATGATTTCCCCGTCTATCCCCTGGTCCAAATCGTTGATGAAGATGTTGAAGAGCACTGGGCCCAGAACAGAGCCCTGTGTTCAGAAATGAATTTAAAGGCCATAGAGTTATTTAAGGGCTGGTAAGATAGGTCAGGTAACGGTATGAGGAAATGACCTTGGGAGATAAGGAGGTAGAGCTGTAGCCTAGTCAAGTCTGATAAATGACATCTGAGACCAAAGGAGGGGTAAGGATAAAGATAGCATCTCAGAAGGCACCATCCCTAGTTTTGGGGAAAGTAAAAGTAAGGAGGGGGGAAGTACTTTCAAACTTGCAAGTTTCTGTTACTGTAACCCTACCAAACACTATAAAGATAGTGTTAATACTCATAGTTTGTGTTTGTTATATTAGCTACCTGAAAGGCTGATGATTTCTAATCCTAGCGGCTATGATGCTTTGAGTAATTTTACATTATTCCAGCTGTAAACATTCCAGAAGTCAAATAAAGTTCTCATCCTATCATAGAAACTCATTTGCCTCCATTAATATTCTCTGTAGTAAGATATATGCAATTTTCATGTGGAAGATGAAATATTACATAACAATCGACTGTCTGAAACTAACTGCATGTATTATACTGCATGTATTGTGACTTTTTTTCATTCAGAATTTCTAAAGGTAAAGGTTTCCCTTGTCCAGTCATATCTGACTCTAATGCTCATCTCTGTTTCTTAGCTGAGAGAGCCAGTGTGTTCCATAGACACTTCCTTGATCACATGGCCAACAGCAACAGAATGCTGTTACCTTCCTACTGAAGTGGTACCTATTTATCTACTTGCATACTTGCGTGCTTTTGAACTGCTAGGTTGGCAGGAGCTGGGGCAAGTAAAGGGAGTTCACCCTGTCGCGCAGCACTCAGGTCTTCAACCCAGGCCGTCAAGCTGACAAGTTCAGTATTTTTAATCACTGAGCCATCACACTCCTTCAGACTTAACTTGGAATGATGGCTTCTTTTGACTTTTTGAAGAAATTCAGTGTTCCTTTTTGCTTTCACTACATAATTTTAACTGATGCCATTGATTTTTACCTTGCTTATAAATTATCCTAGTAGCAATCCACATTGTGTTATTGTCAGATGCTCCCCATGATGTTTTCTTTGAAAATTGTGTTAAACTTCAATTGAACTTAAATGCAAAAGCTTACATTCATATGACTCCTATTCCACAACAGCTGCTTTGCTTGCCAATTTACTTTTGAATGTCAGCTACGATTCACAAAACTGGTTCAGCTAGAATCAGAGGACAATGACAAGGTAGACTAGGAAGGTCCAAACAGAAATTTGACCTACTTTCCTCTGAGATTCTTATAAGAGTTCTGCCACTTGACTAAACGACCTAAAGTAGACATCATGAATTGCCTTTAAATAACAGAGTGAGAAACATACAACAGGAGGATTGTATACCCCTTTCTTTCCTCTGAGGATCACAGCTGCCCGGAAGATAATGCCTGAAGTGTACATCCCCATGTCGAAGTATCAATCTACAGGTAGTTCTCGTTTAGCAATCCCAGTTGATAATCTGTGGGACTGGTAATTCAGTTGTTAAGTGAGGCAGTTGCTAAGTGAAACTGTTACTGTGATGATCTTACTTCAGCTTTCTTTTGCTTTACAGATCTATGAATGTCATAAATGTGAGGAAAGGTGGCAAAGTTACTTTTTCATCATTGTCATAAATGCGAATGGCCACTAAATGAGGCAGTTGCTAAATGATGACTGCTTTAGGGACATTGATTGTTTTTTTTTTTTTTGTACGTGCAATCAGACACATATTTTTGTGACTGTCCAGGTATTGTACTTTTTCTGTCTATTCATTATACACCTTGCTTTGAAATTGAATTTAAGGAGGAAAATGGAAGATAAATAAGTAAAATAAACATTATTATTTTGGAGTAGTTATTGTAAGACTATTATTGTAAAGATTTGCTCATACCTGTCAGCTCATCATTAGGCCACCATCCCAGTTCACAGGCTTTGCATGTGAACTCATCTTGCACAAATTCATTCTCCTTGCAAGCTGTACAAATCCAGCAGCAGCTCACTTCTCCCTTCCTTATAACCTACAATAAAATTAGAAATTCGTTTTTACATGAAAACCTTTTAACGTGATTTCCGAACTTTAGGCATGAAGTCAGCTGGGGGACCTTGGAACAGTCCTTCTCTCTCAAAAAGGAGGAAGGCGAGAGCGAGGGGGAAGAGGAGGAGAAGGAGAAGGAGAAGGAAGGAGGAGGGAGGAGAAGGAGGAGGAGGAGAAGAAGAAGAAGAAGAAGAAGAAGAAGAAGAAGAAGAAGAAGAAGAAGAAGAAGAAGAAGAAGAAGAAGAAGAAGAAGAAGAGAAGGAGGAGGAGAGGAGGAAGAGGAGGAGGAGGAGGAGGAGAGGAGAAGGAAGAGAGAGGAAGAAGAAGAAGAAGAAGAAGAAGAAAGAAGAAGAAGGAGGAGGAGGAGGAGGAGGAGGAGGAGGAGGAGGAGGAAGAGGAGGAGGAGGAAGAAGAGGAGAAGGAGGAGAGGAGGAGAGGAAGAGGAGGAAGAAGAGGAGGAAGAGAGAAGAAGAAGAAGAAGAAGAAGAAGAAGAAGAAGAAGAAGAATAAGAAGAAGAAGAAGAAGAAGAAGAAGAAGAAGAAGAAGAAGAAGAAGAAGAAGAAGAAGAAGAAGAAGAAGAAGAAGAAGAAGAAGAAGAAGAATTGTCTCTCTAGCAATATAGTGTATGACATTATGAATACAGTCTCATAAAGTAATAGCAATAGACAAATTTTAAAACCTTTTATCAATGACTCAACTTATCTGGGCTAAAATAGATCTTCTGCAAGTAAAAACAAAGTGCTTGAGGCTTTGAAAGATCTGTAGCTCCATAACAAGACTCAAGGCTTTTAATCTAATTGTCCCAGGGCTTCTTACCCTGGCATTCACCAGAAAAAGGAGTCAAAGTAGCAGAGTCAGAGAAGATCTCATCCTAAAACTATTGACAGCCAAGTTGATCTATAACACTCATCTATAAAACAAAGGTTTATCCTGTCTGACTCTAGGGGGTGTTGTTCATCTCTGTTTGTTTTAATTAAAAGTTTTACAAATTACAATATAAACCCGCCCATCCCCTCCCCCCCTCCCCCAGTTCCCAGAGCGATTACAGGGTAACAAATAAACAAACATAATCTAGCTAACATAAACCAACTAAACTATCAATCAAAACCATAATACACTTTAACTCCTTCTCAAAACAAATATTAGCAAATTAAGACAACAATAATAATACAATTAATACTATTAATAATTATCTAAAATCTCTGTTTCTTAACCGATGGAGCCAGCATTGTCCAAAGACCCTTTTGTGGTCGTGTGACCAGCATGACTGTACACCAGTGCATAGGTGTTACCTTCCTGTTACCTTCCCACTAAAGTGGTACCTATTTATCTACTTGCATTTGCATGCTTTCGAACTGCTAGGTTGGCAGGGTCTGGGGCAAGTAACGAGAGCTCACCCCATCATGCAGTGCTCAGGTCTTGAACCTTGGCTATCAACTTTCCAGTTGACAAACTCAATGCTGCTGAGCATTGAGTGCTCCCTGCCATCTATAATAATTGCACTCATATATTACATAATCAGAAGAAAGCAATATTTTAATTTAGCACGATATGCAAATCCAGTTCAAGTAAAGACTGAGTTGCAGAGGCTAATTGTCTGTTGCAACATAGGGTCATTTTGTAGGTCAAAAGAATTGGAAAGTAAAAGAATTGATAACCTCAAAAGTATATCTTGATTGAAACATTAATGAATGAAAGGTAATATACATGTTCCAGGATAATGTTGCAGAACCCAATCTGGGTTGGTCACCATACGCTACTTGAGTATTAGTTAGTTTCTAAAAATATGAAAAAGATTTTGCATTTGAATCCTCATTAGAGTCCATTTTTTGGAGTAAAGAAACTCTAGTTGAGACCTGACAACATCTTTAGCTAAAGCAAGGTCAGTATCTTCAATTGTAGCCAGTTTGCTTGTCTCCTCCTTTCAAATAAAAGGATAATTCAAGAAGAGACAATAAGATTTTGATGGAAGGACATAGGTCAGGTGGGTTTATTTTGATCTCTAATGAAAACATTAAAATTACCCATTTTTGGAAATTGAACAGTGCAGGTCCTTTGTTTTTCTCAAAGAACTAAAAAAGGACAATCCAATGTTATATGAAAGAGCAAATAAATAACAGATAGTTCACTAATAAATATTCCCCTTCTGTAACACTGCAGCTTTTTATCAGCCATCCTGCACCATGTAAATGGAACCATTGTTCTGTCAAGCTAAATTTCTATACATTGTCTGATTCTCATAGGTTTTGGTTTTTTGTTTTTTTTTTTGCTTCATGCCAAATGAACATGGTGGGTAGCAAATTGTTTTTATCAAGATACAAATGAAGTCAGCAGGTAGAAGTTTTGTTTGAATGGAGATTTTGTTTTGCAGCTCAAAGCTACCTATGATGTGGGAACAGGGGAAATGCAGTATGTGGTGTATACTTTAGTCTCCATGTAAGGGAACTGGAGTTATATAACATAATTAGCTACCATATTGTTCAGTAAATGTTACATTATAGGTTATGATATAGCAATAGCACTTAGACTTATATACCATTTCATAGTACTTTACAGTCCCCTCTAAACAGTTTACAGGGTCAGCCTATTGCCCCCAACAATCTGGGTCCTCATTTTACTGACCTCAGAAGGATGGAAGGCTGAGTCAATCTTGAGCCAATCAGGATCAAACTCCTGGCAGTGAGCAGAGTTAGCCTGCAATGCTGCATTCTAACCACTGTGCTACCAGAGCTCTGTAGTGCCAGATATGATCTGTTCACTCAGAAAAAAAAACTCATGGAAAGTCTTTTTAATAAAGCAGAAGGCTCTGGCTATATTTCTTTATTCAAAAACAGGAATACAAACACTTATTAGAAAATGAAAGAGATAATGTTCGTGAAACAAATAGGATTTCAGTAGTAGGATATGATAGGAAGCATAGGGAAACTGGACGACAATATATTTTAAGGAGAACATCTCATTTTCAGCCCAATTTGTAGTTATGACTAAGCTAGGTTTAATAAAAGAGCAATTGTGGCAGCACCATCGCCCCTAGTAATACCATTAAGACAGGACTGCAGGTGGGACAGAATGAACATGAAGGTCCCAACTAACACTTTTTGAAGTAAATAAATTCACATTTACCATTCAATAAAAACACCCCTTTCCTCCTCTCATCAGATCACCAGGAGAAACTTTTCAAGCTAGGGAGACAAATATTATCAGCAAGAAACCTAAGAGCGACTAAAAATGCAGGATTAAGATGGTAGCTATGAGACAAAAATGTTCTATTTACTAGTATCTTTAGGGAAGATAACCTTGCTGAATAAAAACATGACAAAAAATAAGTGTTTGAAAACACCTTGAAGGAAGGACTTGAATACTGCAATTGTATCCAAGATCTCTGGGACTAAACATCCCTGTTGGTGATGTGATATGATTTAAAAAGAAGAAAAAGAAGAGCTTAAAAAATGCCACATATTCTGCATTTCTTAAGGTAAAGTTTATGACATCTAACAGAAAGAAAAATGAGTCATATATACTCTGCAAAATCTGGGATAACAACAAAAATTGTCCACAGACTACTGTAAAATGTTTATTATTTTTTAGGGCTGGGCAATCTTCTGGATTTGAAGAAGAAAATATGAGAGGACCTGGATTAGCTTAAGAGCCGCCATGGTGCAGCGGTTAGAATGCAGTATTGCAGGCTAATTCGGCTGATTGCCAGCTGCCAGCTGCAATTCAGCAGTTCAAATCTCACCGGCTCAAGACTGACTCAGCCTTCCATCTTTCCGAGGTCGGTAAAATAAGGACCCAGATTGTTGGTGGCAATATGCTGACTCTGTAAACTGCTTAGAGAGTTCTGTAAAACACTGTGAAGCAATATATAAGTCTGCTATTGCTATTCCTATTATAGTACTATTGGGAATACCTTAAACCACTGTGTCTTTTCCCAGGATCAAGTGTCCGCCATGGGGGGTCAAAGGCAGGAGCCCAGAAAATGATTACATCTATTTTATTCAACAAAAGTACCTCCATAGGAACAATTACCTTAATTTGACCTTTCAAACACGGATCACTACATACAGACCGGACCATTTCAGTTTTGTTCATTTGAATTCGGTTATCATCGATATTCAAGACTCCTTGATGCCAAGTCCCGATGTGGACATAATCATAATGGTTAGCTTCTATGTGTTGCAGGTTCATGATGTCATATCTAGAGAAGAGAAAGAAAAAATGTCTAATTTTAAAAAAAATTGTCCCAGGCATTAACATCTCATATTTTCCCCCCTCAGTCAAAATAGAACAAGCAGCTTCCTACCAATACACAATTTAACATCACTTTGGAAATTTAACATTTTGGAAAAAGTGCAAAGAAGAGAAACTAAGATGATTAAGGGGTCAGAGACAAAAACTAGACTAAGCTGTTGTACATCACCTGTCGGAGACAGTATAAGTTCTCCTACTTGAGAAGAGGGTTGGACTAGAAGACCTCCAAGGTCCCTTCCAGCTCTATTCTATTCTATTCTATTCTATTCTATTCTATTCTATTCTATTCTATTCTATTCTATTGTTCTTTCTCATCTCCTGAAGAAGCAGGTCTGTGACTCAGCATGTAGTCCTCAATGGAACTACAGCAACATGGAGACAAGTATGCTGTGGGATACCTCAGGGTTCTGTCATTGCTCTTCAACATCTTCATACAGGTAGTTCTTGACTTATGGCCACAATTCAGCCCAACATTTCTACTGCTAAGCAAAATAGTTGTTAAGTGAGTTTTGCCCCATTTGACAACCTCTCTTGCCACAGTTGTTAAGTGAATCACTGTAACTGTTAAATTAGTAACACAGACGTGAAGTGAATCTGGCTTCCACATTGACTTTGCTTGTCAGAAGGTCATAAAAGGGGATCACATGACCCCAGGACATTGCAACCATCATAATATGAACCATTTGCTAAACATCCAAAGTTTGATAGGGATACTGCACTGGTCATAAGTGTGAACACTTTTTTCAGTACCGTTGTAATTTTAAACGATCACTAAATAAATGGTTGTAAGTCAAGGATTACTTGTAAATGATCTTGATAAGGAGACAGAAGGATTGCTCAGCAAACCTGCAGACAACACCAAGCTGGGAGGAATTGCTAACACTTTGGAAGATAAGACTCAAGATTCAGAAGGATCTTGACACATTTGAGCACTGAGCGCTATCCAAAAAGATGCAGTTCAGTACTGTGAAAAGTAAGATTCTACACTTGGGCAGGAAAAGCAAAATGCATAAGTATATAATAGGTGGAACCTGGTTCAACAGTAGTTAACTGTGGGAGGATTTAGGTGTATTAGTGGACCAACACTTAAGTATCAGCCAGCAGTGTGCTTTAGCTGTCAAAAAACCCGATGCAGTTCTAGGCTGCATCAATGGAGGGATAGCATCAAAATCATGAGAAGTGATAGTACCACTCTATATCACACTAGTGAGGCTACACTTGGAATACCGCATCCTGTTCTGATCATGAGCAAAGTGCTCCTCTGGATATGTTCCATTTAGTAGCTACTCAAAGTTTCCAGGAATTTCCATGTCTGAGCATTACTACCCTCATTTAAACCAGATACAATAAAGATGCAAGATTCTTTTTATTATAACCAGTTTCAATTCTTTTATTATAACCAGTCTTTCTGCAGAGTTGATTCCTGGTGAGATTTACCTAATAGGCCTTTCACATAATAATTGTTGGCTTGTATGTAATGATTTATTCCCTTTATCAGTACTTGAAAGGAGTATCCTATTCTATATCAGAGATACAGATTTTGAGAGCACATTTCACTTTTATGGAATTACTGGGAATGCGTACTGTAAAATGTGCTAATTCACTCCTCTTGGGGCAATCAAAGATGTCTTGTTATAAAATGCCAAGTGAAAAGCAAATTAAAAAATGCTTTAGGAGAAATGATTAACAACCTGGAGATGTGAATAAATAAAATATGGTGATGTATTAAAAAGAGTAAAAAAAAAGTAAAGTAAGTATGTGTTGTCTTCTGGGTAAATTATATAAATTATACAGACAAATTATACAGACCGATTTCTATAAGCAACAAAATGATAGTGAGGCAAAACCAGTTATCTATTAATCTGTGGGGTGCCTGTGAACTTTGCTTTTGGCAAGGAACTGCTTCATTCTAGATAGGTCAATTCATATTGAATTTCCTAAGAAAGATAGTTTTAGAATTGTACAGTCTATCTAATTGTATATCCTAATATAGGAAATTAGATGCTTATGAGATAATATTGGCAAGAAAGCTGCGTTTTAAAGGCCTTCACATTATTGACTGATCCAGGGAACCCTAATGGTTTACAAACAAACCATGAATTAATCCTCCTCCTGCTGCATCTGTCTGATGAATTTCCATAGGACTGGAGGAGATGCTACCCCCTTTTGCTACTGACATGTAAGAGAAGTCCACTTCTGTTTCAATCTTCAAATTTCCTGCCTTCTGTAAACAGAAAGCTAACCTATTCATCTTGAACTGCCCCCAACCTGTCTTTATTAAATGGGTGGAAGTCTAAACAATTTAGTATTTGCTCTGACTTAAGGAAGTTACATAGAATGCAAACCAAGAATATTGGGACTAAAAAACTAAAAATTAAAACCAAAAAACATCAACAATAACAACAGCAACAACACATCTGATATCGCAGTTATAGAGAACCGAAGCATACAGCTGATTGATACCAGGAGATGCCAGAGTCGAAAAAAAAGAACTGTAAAAAATTACAAAATATCACAACCTGGCCATCGAAACTGTGCGATTATGGATGAAATGTGTAACAGTGATACCCGTTGTCATCGGGGCATTGAGAACTATGTTCAAAAAACTTTGCAAAATACATCAAGAAACTGCAGCTTCCTGCAACAACTCCAGCTATGTTACAAAAAATTGCGCTACTCGGAACATCTTACATTTTAAGGAGGTACCTGGTGGACACCTAGGATGCTGGGAGCAACCCGTGTCAACCATCAGCGCCAGCCAATTTGAATGTTCAGTTGACTGAGGTTCATGTCTAATGAATAAAAAATAATAATAATAAAGTTGGAAGGGATCTTGGAGGTCATCTAGTCCAATCCCCTGCTCAGGCAGGAAACCCTATATCAGGGCTGTCAAACTGCCGGCTTGTGGTCAAATGCATCATGCCGAAACCGCACTCACCCCATTGCCGGCAATGGAAAAAAAGTCACGACACATCATGACACGTCATGTGATGTTGCAAGTTTGACACCCCTGCTCTATACCATTTCAGACAAATGGCTGTCCAGTCTCTTCTTAAAAACTTCCAGTATTGGAGCATTCACTGCTTCTGGAGGCAGTTTGTTCCACTGATCTATTGTTCTAACTGTCAGGAAATTTCTCCTTAGTTCTAGCTTGCTTCTAATAACTGGGCGTGGCTTTCATAAATCAAGTTTCAAAAGGAAAAGACCACAACAGAGCCTGAGGCTTGAGGCATGAGCCAGAAATGCTCTGTTGTCTCTTGGTTTCCATTGCCTGGATGTGTTTGCACAAGACCAACCAAGTCAGCCTCCTTGCTTTTGCAGGCTGCCAGGAAGTGTTCCCTGCTCAAAGACCTCCCTTACAAAGGATTTCTGGAGCTAACTCACACTTCTTCCGCTTATCAGCGAGAACAAGACTTATGCAAAAGGAAGTAGTGACAAGATGTTGAAACTAATGGAGCAGAATAGAAAAAAAAGAGAAGGAATCACTAGCAAGTCTAGACAGACAAGCAGGCATTTGAGAGAGAGAGATGAGAAAAAAAAATGTTGTGGGTGGCAGACAGAGAAGTGTTTTGATTGAAATTCAGAACGAGGAGAAAACTGCAACCAGAAGCTGTGATTTTTATTTTCTATTTTTGAGGACTAGAAATTGTGAGAGGAGAAGAACAGATTTGGGGCTGCAGCACTCCTGGTGGCAGCAAAGAGAGAAGAAAAAGCCTACTTCTTGGGTGCCCTCTACTGGTCATCAAGATTGTAGCAATCCAGATCCATTACAAGTAGTCCTCACTTACTGACTGCCTTGTGCAGTGACTGTTCGATGTTACAGCAGTGGAAAAAACCTACTTTGCAATCAATCATCATATTTATGGCTGTTGTGGCATTCAGCAGTCACATAATCACAATTCACACACCTCACAACCATCTTGTGACAAGCAGAATTAATGGAGAAGGCAGAAATAAAATCACAAGTCTCGGTCACATTATCTTTTCGCTTAGCAATCATACCACTTGGCTTAAAAACTGATGAGGAAGTGAGGCTGTAAGTCCAACATAGTCACGTGATTTTCTGCAAAGTGACTGCGTAGTTGCCTAGATGTGTAGCTGCATAACAACTAAGTTGCCAGTCCCAATTTTGTCACTAAGCAAAGACTACCTATGGTCTTAAGCAGGAGACATACTTTCTGAAAAAGTCATACTTTCTTTTGGGTACTCTCACTTTGACTATCAGCCTGAGGGACATAGAACAAGGAGAGGGTTCTTTTTCTTTGACGCCATGATAAAGTGAAACTAAGAACACCCAGGCAGGTAGCTGAGCCCCCGACAGTATACAGAAAGAATAGGTAAAATTCTGTCAAACTAATTTTGAAAAATAAAATGGTGCCCTTAGCAAAGAAACTCATACTTAATTCTACGGAGATTCTCAATCATCCACGTCAACTGAACTTTCATGTTTTTTCCTTGAAAATGTTTCACTTCTCATCCAAAAAGCTTCCTCAGTTCTGAAGAAGCTTCTTTAAAAAAAACACTCAAAAACTGAAGAAGCTTCTTGAATGAGAGGTGAAATGTTTTCAAGGAAAAAAACCAAGAAAATCCATTTGCTTCTTGAAAAACACCTTTGGGAAGTCTTGTTTAATACATTAAGAAACATTTTAAGGTGAAATTTAACTCATTGTTTTGCAGCTACAATAATTCTTGTGTGACAGTGAGGAACGATGACTTGAGGGCAAAAAGAGAAAAAACAAGTTCCCTCCCCAATAAACCCTCCTCCCAAAGGTCCTAGGACAAACAAAACTCTAATCATTGGATCAGCCTTTGAAAATATTTTGATGCTTGTCAATAAATTGATTGTTGTTCCTTTCTGTTGTTTACCAACTGCTACTATTTTTTAATGCATGTGCAAACTAGAGATAGTTATCAAAAAACATCTTGGAAGAAGGTCATGGCAAACTCTTCTCTATTATTGGCAAGAAAACAAGCTGGACATGGGTATGAAGTCACCAGTAGTCAAGCTCACCTCAATAAGACTTTATCTATAGGTCACCCAAATCATTTAATGAAGTGCTTCCCTCTGGATCTGTTCCATGTACTGTAGTAGTCACTCAAAGATTCCAGGAACTTGCACAAGCTAAATTTTAACCTGACTGCTATGGATTATTAATGACAACCAATATTTTGTGGAGTTGTGGGAAGAACTGATTCAGAGATATTTTTTAATTCAGAGATGATTTGATTGAATTACCCTCCAAACTGAATTTTTCATCAGTTCTCCAAATTAATTTCATGCACTAAATTAAATCAGTGCTTTCCAACTCAGGTACTTTTGAGCTGAATCAAGCATTTGAACTGAATCAGTTCAATCTGCTGATTCTCTTCAACATAGTAACTCAATTTGTGGAAGGGAATCAATATTTGAATTGAATTCACACAACTCATAAAATCAATTGTTTAAATCAAATCTCAGATGATTCATATACTCCTAATACTTTCACTTGTAAGTGGATTGTAAACTTTATAACAGACAGGAAGCAGCAGATGAAGCTAGGCACTATCACATCAGATACCTGTACAATTAACACAGCCCCCCCCCCCCGGGCAGTGAGCTCTCTCCATTTCTCTTCTCTCACTATACCAACATGTGCATCTCAAAGTATCCCTCTATTAAAATACTGAAGTTTGCAGATGATACAACACTGATTGGTCTCATTCGAGACAACGACAAATCTGCATATAGATGGGAGGTTGAACAACTAGCCTTGTGGTGTGGCAGGAACAATCTTGAACTGAACACATTCAAAACTGTAGAAATGATAGTAGATTTTAGGAGAAACCTTCCTATTCTACTATCTCTTACAATAGCAGACAACACAGTATCAACAGTAGAGACCTTCAAGTTTCTAGGTTCTATAATATCTCAAGACTTAAATGGACACCTAACATAAAAAATGTCATCAAAAAAGCACAACAAAGAATATTCTTCCTAGCCAACCCAGAAAGCCCAGACTGCCCAAGGAGCTGCTGATATAGTTCTACAAAGGAATGATTGATTCTGTCATTTGCACCTCTATAACTGTCTGGTTTGGCACTGCAACCAAACACAGACACAGACTTCAGTGGATAGTTAGAACTGCAGAAAAAACAACTGCTACCAGCCTGCCTTCCATTGAGGTCCTATATACTACATTAGCAAGAAAGAGGGCTGTGAAAACATTTTACAGACCCCTCACATCCTGGACATAAATTGTTTCAACTTCTTCCCTCAAGATGACGCTATAGGGCAGTGGTTCTCAATCTTTTTAGACCGGCGACCCCGATCATAAGCAGGCGGTGCACATGCGTGGCGGCGCCCCCTGCGCGGCATGCATGCACGGTGCCACCCCCTGCGTGACACGCATGCACGGTGCTGCCCCTTGTGTGGCACGCATGCGCGGCGCTGCCCCCATGCGCCGCCCCCTGCATGGCGCGCATCCACGGCAGCGCCCCCTGCGCAGCATGCATGCGCGGTGCCGCCCCATGCACCGCCCCCTGCGCGGTGCGCAGGGGCAGCGCCGCCCCATGCACCAGCTGAGAAAAAAAATGGCGGATCGCGTTGTTTGGCGACCCCCGTGAAATGGTTGTTCGACTCCAAATGGGGTCGCGACCACAGGTTGAGAACCGCTGCTATAGGGCATTGCAAGCCAGAACAACTAGACACAAGGACAATTTTTTCCCCATGCAATCACTCTGCTAAAAAAATTCATTCCTACAACACTGTCAAACTACTCAGCAAGGTTGTACTACTATTATTCTTCTCATCTTTCCTATTACCTATCTCCTTATCTTCTTATGACTATAACTGTTGCTTGTATCTTATGATTTGTATTAATTGTTTTATTTAGTATGCTAGTATGATTTATGTTGTTTGTTTATTTAGTATCCTATGACTAAGTGTTGTATCTTATGATTTATGATGAATGTATTTTTTGTTGATTATAATCATGATTTATCGCTTATTGCTTGTATGTACACTGAGAGCGTATGCACCAGAGACAAATTCCTGTGTGTCCAATCACACTTGGCCAGTAAAGAATTCTATTCTATTCTATTCTATTCTATTCTATTCTATTCTGTTCTGTTCTGTTCTGTTCTGTTCTGTTCCGTTCCGTTCCGTTCCGTTCTGTTTATCTTGTTCAGGGACAGATTTAATAGGCTGCATAGTTCTTAGCTGCACATATTGTTGTTCACATCCAAGATGATTGATTTTTGATTTCTCATCTTTAAGGAATTCCTCTGTGCCATATCCCTATCTGTTCTGGAAGAACAAATTACCATGAAGTAGCTTTTCACGCCAAACCAACAGAAAGCCTTCCCCACCAGTTTCACACATCTAGGAAAGGTCCAAAGCCAGAGCAGAGTTCCTAAGGACGTGAGTGCTTACCTACGTCCTCCCTGAGGATTGATTAGAACAACTCAAGGTAGAAGTGAAAACATTGTAAAACTCCCAGAACCCACAGATGGCCTAGAACAGGGGTCTCCCAACTTTTCAGTCTGAGGGCCATAATGGACATTTTGCAAACATTATAAAATCAGTTTTATGAATGAGCGAATAAAATTTAACTGAGCAAATGTGTTTTATTTTCCCCACAACAAGAAAAGAGAAGTGAAAAAACGATGCCTGGAATAAAAATGTATGAGAAGTAATGTAAATAAATGTAAATAAACTAAACAGATATAGGACATAAAATTGTTAAGGGAAAAGAAAAAATGTATTGTGTATTATGTTTGTTTGTAAAGAAAAAAAAAGGAAAAATAAAAATTAAAAAAAAATGATGCCATGCTTGTATGGACAAATGATATAAGAAGAATGTCAAACCTTAGCAAACGGGGAATAAAACATAAAAACAGAGAGAAGTTCTGCTGGATAAGGCCAGTGTCCAACCAGTCCAGATCACTTCCCCCACCCACCCACCCCAGGTAAAGGAAGCAATCCTCCGGTCAGCTTCCTCTTCCTCATCCAGCTGATCCTGAGTCAGTTCAGATGGGGTTTTCTTTGCACACCGGAGAGGGGGGGCAGAAATGATCCAAGGGAGAACAGCACATAGGAAGAGCTGGTGGGCTGGAAAGAACCTTCTGGAAGGCTGAATGTAGCCCACGGGAAATGGTTTGGAGACCCCGTGCCCTAGAAGGAGGCTATGGCTGAGGGTCCTGAATACTGTGGATAGTATCAAACATTGCTCCTTCAAGATTAATGCAAGTAGTTACATTCCAATACTGTCAAGCCACTTTATTTATTCATGCCACATACAGAATTATTCCAAATTCTGTATGTGACATCTCAATAGCTTTATTTAATAAGGTGTACATATTTTATTAAGAAACATTAATAATATCACACAGAGAGAGGAGAGAGGAGAGAGGAGAGAGGAGAGAGAGAGAGAGAGAGAGAGAGAGAGAGAGAGAGAGAGAGAGAGAGAGAGAATTTTAAAATGCAGTGAAAACTTCCGACCTTAGTATATATTAGTCCTGATGTTCTGGGCAGAGTATTACAGACCCCCTAGTTCAATAGTCTAATATTGATCCACTTCAGCAAATTAAATGCTCTACTTGTAACACAGATCAATTAATTCTGCTGATGCTCCTGCAAAATACCAGCAGAATCAGCTGAGCTTCACTCATGCCTCATCTTTCCCCTTGAAGCAAAAAAAAAAAAAAAAAGACACCCATGAATTAAGTCTTTGATTCTATTGGCACAAAGGCACTATGTTTGAAATATTCCTTAATTGTAAAGTATCAAAGTGGCACTAGAAGTATTCACTTACACCAGTGGTTCTCAACCTGTGGGTCGGGACCCCATTTGGGGTCGAACGACCATTTCACGGGGGTTGCCAAACAACGCAGTCCGCCCTTTTTTCCCCCTTTTCCTTAGCTGTGCTACTCCCTTTTATTCTATTGGCTTTTGAAAGCCAATAGAATAGACTCTCTTGAATAGAGTCTAATTCTATTGGCTTTCAAAAGCCAATAGGAATTGTCCAGGCTGTCTCTGCCCTGCTGAGCCCGCCAAAAGTCCCATTCTGCAAACGGTGCTGCATCAGTTGAGTAGTCCTTGACTTACGACCGGTTGAGTAGTCCTCAACTTACGACCGGTTGGGGGTCACGGCATTAAAAAGATTGAGAACCACTGATATAGACCATTAGCTGAATAAAGAGGCAAAGGAAAAGACGTAAGTAATTTTAGAATACATGAACCTCATCTGGTGCCACTATTATCAGAGGTTTCTGTATATACGTGTAAATGTGGGGAGAGGAGAGAGAGAGAGAGAGAGAGGGAGAGAGAGAGAGATGCATACATAGATACATACTGATTTTGCATGGACTGTGTATATTTATCTTTGGACAGGCATCCTTAGACAGGGAACGAAGCAGGATCTTTGGAATCCAAGAAGCATACAGAGCCAAACTACTGGAGGCTGAACGTTTAAGACTAGAAGCAGTAGCAGCTGAAGAAGCTGCCCTTCGAGCAGAGCAAGAGAAGAAAAGCTCGGATGTACAGGAAGAGTATTCTGGTGTAATGCATGATATTAATGGGGACTCAGAGAAGAATCTTGACAGCTATGACAGACAAGTGGAAGACAGCATGTTCCTAAAGATGCTTTTTCAAAAGGCAACTGAACTTTGCTTTTTCTATTCAGGTGACCCTGAGGGCACAATTGTGCCTCCAGGTAGCCTCAACGACTCTCAGAAAGAATGCTAATGACCAGATGAATGCAAGGAATATAAATCCTTCCATCCACCATTCAGTCAGAACTGAAGAAGCTTCTTGGATGAGAAGCAAAAGGTCTTCAAGGAAAAACAAAGTCCAATTGCCTTCTTTTGAACAAGAACCTTTGGGACAACCATGACTTGGATGACTGAGAATCTCTATAGGCATTGAGTATGTTCCTGTAGGGATCTGAACTGCAGATTATTTCAAGCACCCCTAAACCAAGGGAAGAAGCAAACATGCATCAACCTCATTATTTTAGATTGAGTGAAAGATGAACAAGTCAACCAGAGAAGATTCCAACAACTAAATTCTTCATTAAAAGAATATTTAGGGTCATCTTTGAAAACAGGCTAACATACCACATACAGCAGTGATCTTTCCCTTCTACTTATGGCTGCAACTGGGGAATTAATCAAAAGTGGTAAAAAGCATTCAAGGTCACCAAGACCACCTAGGATTCTGCTGACTTGAGACATTTTCCAAGCCAAAATACAAAGCACTGACTTTTCAAGTCCCTTACAGATTGGGGACCTGGATATTTAAAAAAAAAACAAACACTAGTTACTCCTATATGAATCTAGCAGGTGATAAACATTTTCAGAAGACTTTTTCTAAATGTCTCTGAAGTGAAAACAGGCTGTTGTCAGGCACCAAGATATGTTTATTTGATGACAGCTTTGCCAAGTTTAATTTAAACCGAATCTCATTGCTCATGCTTTCAGTAGAAAATTACACTGCATACACTAGTCCCATTTATCATCTGGGCTTTTATTAATTATATCTAAAAGATAACTGTAGGCTCCTTTTGCTATTTTATAGTCAATCCAGATTTGGGGAACGGGGTAAAAGAAGATAACTTCTCTAGCTTCTTTGTGAGTTTTTTCCTCCTTAATTTGAAATATACATATAGTTTTCTTTAATAACATTGAATAGAATAGAGCTGGAAGGGATATTAGAGGTCATCTAGTCCAGCCCCCTGCTCAAGCAGGAGAACCTATACCATCTCAGACAAATGTCTGTCCAGTCTCTTAAAAACCTCCAGTGATGGAGCGCCCATGATTTCTGAAGGCAAGCTCTTGAATTGAAATGAATGAATTTATGAATGAAGCCAAGCCAAGCAAGCCACCTTTGTACTTCACTGATATTGGTGAAGTGGTATATCTCCACTACCCTATTTCTTTTCTGAAAGAACATCTTAAGCTGTGTAAGGCCACCTTGAATTTGTGAAACAAGCAGAAAATAAAACTTTATGGTCCACAAAGCATGCTTGTGACAGATTTTCTTTACTCATTTTAATTGCCTTCATGGAATATTCTTGTGTATACTACAAACAGTACACAGTAGTAGAAACACAGACATTTATATTCGGACTTAAGATGAATAAACAGTGATGATCTTATAGCATTGTACCTTCCAGGAGCGTCTCCATTTTCATCAATCCGCACTTCTTCTCCGGAGACTCCAGTGAATGATGAATTTAGGAGAAATTCCAAAAGTTTGCTTCCATCAATTGGCTTCATAGCATCGCACAGTCCAATCTGGCCCTGGCAAAGGGCATGATGCATGCTTTGTAAGCCATGAGCCATAGCATAGATTGCATTGATAACAAATCCCATTTTACTGTCTTGGACATAATTTTCTTCTAAGCTTTCATTGCCTGTAATCAGAAGACAAAGTGTTACTCCTAAAATGAAAATGAAAGGAACTTTTTTTTTTTCAGAATGTATTTAGACAGCCAGTAGTTTAAGAAAATTAAACGAATTCCACCATTGCTTCAAATACTCCCACCACAAAACCACCGGGTTTTTGGTCCTCAACCTGTAACTTATCTTCAACATCTCTCACCATTGGCTACCCTATTGTTCTAACATCATTTGAAATATGACAAATTTCCCTCCTCTGCTCTAAAACAATGTGGGGCAATGTATTTTCCAAAATAATTCTGGAGGCTGTTGCATAGTATCAAAATGCATAGGAGTGATGCAGCAATGAAAATGGTATATTTATTTATTTTACATTTTGAATATTGAAAACATTAGTCAATGCCTTCCTACCTCTCATTCTAAAACCACACACAGGGTAACTTGTAGCGATGAAGGTGGTGGTTTTATTGATTTGCAGTATGGCTTTTGGTGATTTTTTTTTTAAGTACTTCTGGCTCAAAAATAAAAGCAATAACAGGAGAAGTGGTATTGCAAAACATGGATGAGGTTGATAAATAAGGATTCTTGTCTCTGAGCTGCTTAAAGGCACCATAATAAAGAGTAAAATATTAAAGTACAGTTAAAACAGAAACACCCAACATCCAGTCTGCTACTGTAAGAAAAAGATCTCATCTACTCATATAATTTAATGGAAAATCCACAAAGCAGAGGGAATTTCAAAGGTTCAAGATAGGGCTGCTATATCTGGGATGCAAAAAAATCAAATGTTTATGGGATGGCAACAAAGCATCAGCATTTTCTGTATTGGTTACTGCCATCTAGTGGACCTCTGTATTTTTGAAACACAGATACTTTCAAGCTACGAACACTACTGCCTTTAGGACCGCTGCGTGCTTCTAGCTTGCCAACCGGGAGGAAGAAGGGGTGAACTTTGAATCCACATGTGTCCTTATCATCATGAGACCAGAAGTTTTGTTTTGGCAAAACTCACGTACCTTCTCATAATAATTACCAGGATATGTATTGGACAGTGTGACCTGAACTTTTCAGAGAGGAGAGGAGGAGATTCGTTCTTTTAATTAAATGTTTCCCGACATTTCTTAAGAGCTAGCTTTCACTTTGAACCTACCGTAATGATTGTGCTCATTAAAGATTACAGTAGAGTAATTAATGGCTCTGGTGTTTTTCTTAGTTGGGTTTTTCAGCCGGAGGTTGACAGATATGGCTCTGGCACAATTGGCAATTTGGGAAGTAATTTCTGGGGTGAAGAGTTATTAACAAACCCAAAGGTGCTTCAAAACCTTCTTGGTTTTTCCTTGAAAACATTTTGCTTCTCATCCAAGAAGCTTCCTCAGTTCTGCTTCTTGGGTGAGAAGCGAAACATGTTCAAGGAAAAAAAAAACAAGAAAGTTCAAATTGTCTTTTGAAAAACCACTTTTGGGACAACCATGACCTGGATAATGGAGAATCTCCATATCTATTAACAAACTGTGCTCTTTTTGAATGGACCAGCAAATATCCATTGGTAGCTGGTAAATGTGAAGACCTCTGATGATAATCTCAAAAGATGGGCTGGCTAGCACAGGTCAGAATGCTCTAAAAGGTATTTCATGGTCAAAGTTATTTCATCTCCATATGGTTATGTGGATTAAGAGATGAGTGGACAAGTCCATACTCCTGAAATTTGTCATCAATTGGTTAAATTTGGGGCAGGGCCTGATAGTTCTATATATTTTGGGATTTCCTTTCACCACGAACCTAATGTCCCAGATGAGTATCTGTCTTATATCATGCTACTGCAGAAGAAGACCTGTTTGCTGTCTGCACTAGATATGACAGAAAGCATCTCTTGGCAAACTCTCTGCATCTATGGTTCAAAGAAGGAACAGCATTGTAAATCTTAAAACTTGCCTTAAGAAAACTGTGGCTATGTTTTGGAGATTTATTTATTTATTTATGAGACTTATATACCGCTTTAAGTGCAAGCACTCTCTAAGCGGTGTACACCAGTAAGCAATGTATATATATATATATATATATATATACTATATATATATATATATATATATTTACATTGCCCCCAACAATCTGGGTCCTCATTTTACCTACCTCGGAAGGATGGAAGGCTGAGTCAACCTTGAGCCGGTGAGATTTGAACCGCTGACCTGCTGAACACAGTCAGCTAAAGTGGCCTGCAGTACTGCACTCTAACTGCTGCGCCACCTCGGCTCCTTTTGATATTTTGATTGATATTTTGATGTTAGTCCCTTTGAAAGTCAATTATGAAAGCTTAATTAAGCATTTCAGCATTCATAACTATGCCCGAATTATCTTGATCTGATCTTTCTATGAGAAACCAGCTTGCAGTGAAGCACTAGGTACGGTTCATTTGTCATGTTTGCAATTCAGACAGCAGTGGTTCTCCAGTGACTCAAATTGACTCTAGAATGATACTGACTTCCTTACACAGTGCTGCAAAGATGAGATCAGATGCTGCTATGCCATATTGCTTGGGCATTTCCCATGCAAGTAGCATATTTGTTCTTGTCAGAAGGATGCTTAAGTGGGAAATTATATCTAAATGGTGGCATTACTCACAAATGTTGAATTTGCATATCAAGTGTAATCAGTTTACCACCATATGATTGTTTCACAGAAGAACATATTCCACATACAGTGGCTGCATATGAAAGACTTTTTAAGGTAAACAATGCATCAAGCATCCTTGCTGCAGGAAAGTAAATCCACATGATTAAAGCCCAACAAGAGTCACAACAAAGATTTCAGCTAGGGCAGAACCATTTGATTTTGCCACATTTATCAGGCCTATCATCCCAAAGATCCTTTTTCATGAGGCAACTGGAGTTTCTTGGGGTTTTTTGGAAGGCCTTTCGCTTCTTATCCAAGACGTTTCTTGAGCTCTGACTGGATGGTGAGGAATGGAAGGATTTATATTCCTTGCAGACAGCTCGTCATTTGCATTCTTTTAGAGAGTTGTGAATCTTGTCCTGATTGTCACAGCCTAGGAGAACAAACCCATCAGGACAAGATTCAGCAGTCCATCTGCATTTAAAAGACAAAGGCCATTCTTTTGAAGACACCAAAGTCCAGATTTTGGGCAGAAAGGACGGCTAGTTTGAAAGAGGGGTCAAAGAGGCCTCTATCTCAAAATTGACCAGCCCTCTCTCAACAGAGGGAAAGGGCTATGACATCATCAATTATCAGTCTGCAACACAGTTCTTTCAACAGTTCCAAGAAGGCTCCACACCCATTTGCATTACTCAGGTGACCCTGATGACAGATAAACCTGCAGATGGCATCAACGACTCTCTAAAAGAATGCAAATGACCAGCTGTCTGCAAGGAATATAAACCCTTCCATTCCCCACCATCCATTCAGAGCTGAAGAAGCTTCTTGGATGAGAAGCAAAACAAGAAACTCCAGTTGCCTTGTGAAAAAGCATCCTTGGGACAACTATGACCTGGATGATTGAGAATCTCCATAGATATCAGGCCTATCAAACATATATCTGCTCGAGGCTTGGACTTTCATTACTAACCCCATTCTTTATTATGAATAGAGTTCTTATTGAGGGCTGAGCATCAATAGAATATCTTTCTTGTGAAACAACAAGCTGTTTTCAAAAGTTTCTCAAATATTCAACACCTTAATATATTGAATCCCAAACTATGAATTAGATTCCTTTGAGTGCATCAAGAAACAGAATTCATTAAACAAGAGAATGATTCTATCAGCCAGATATTGCCATCAGAATTAGCTGACTTTCTAATGCAAACTTATAAAATACTGAGGGGTACACCAAACACATTTCTTACCTCTTCTTAAAGAAAGATACCCAGATTTGAAGATACAATCCTTAACATGCCTAAAAGCTTTGATAGGCAGAATGTTCAAAGAGGTGATAAAACTTAGTGATTGGATATTTAGATTAATGTCAAAGGGCCCAGACTGTTCCTCAGAATGGTGACAAAGCAAAATTTTAATGAAGGGGGAAAATCTGAATTTTCTTGTGGCTTAAGCCCATCATTTCTCCCTATAATTTGCTTCTCTGAAGTTCTATTGTTTCCTATTATCATTCTTATTTCTAGTCCAATTTGTAACACATCCACCGATAGCCATGCTTTTTAACCATCTGGATCAGTTTCTCTTTTAAGAGAAAAAAAGAGATAACTAATTTTTAAATAGAAGGAATAGGAACAACAGTGACAAGATCACAGTAAGATCAGTGTAGCTTTTTAGTAATCATTCATTCCCTGATGCCAGCCAAGTTTTAACAGATACATGTTTAGACAAGTGAACTAGTCCATGTTTGGAATTAACCAAGAAAGGAGAAGAAAAGGAGATTGTGATTTACACAAACTGATGTCAGGTTCTTAAGCCTATAGAGGAGATGCAGTAAACACATTTGCTACATTTTGAGAAATTATTATACAAGAGATGAAAAATTAATTAATTGACATGTTCAAAAATCAGTCAGAAAAATTAAAAATCTACTCAGAGCTGGGGTGACAATCAGTTCCACCTCACCTTGTCAGGTATCTCAGAACGTATTTAGCAAAAAACTGTCCTTTCATTAGCATATTTGGTTTTTATATTGTTACCTGTCTAACATGGAGAAAAACAAGCTGATCATCTGATTCTTTTTCAGCTTGGTGGCGTTTATATCAACCTGTCGAAATGCTTTGGATCAGCTATGATATAGAACAAAATTTTAACTTAAATAAATGCTTGGATCAGTGACAACATTTTATTCAAGCAATAATGAAACAATTCATGGGTGTTTTAAATTCAGCCAGTCTTACTCGTGTATCTATTTATTTGAATGCTTTTATGCTGTTTCAGTCATTCAACTCTAAGCAGCTTGGAAGTTACTGTATTTTTCAGTTTTTCATTACTAAGAAGGATTTGGGTAACTCACATTCCACTCAACAAGGGGGGGGGGGAATCTATATAGTCCAGTGGTGGGATTCAGCCAGTTCACACCAGTTCAGCAGAACCGATAGCTAATTTTTTGTTGCCCGGGCCCAGAATGGACTTCCAGTACTGGCATCCATACAGAGAACCGGTTGTTCACATATTTGAATCCCACCACTGATATAATCTCTAACCAAGAAAGTACATTTATTTATTCAGCCATCTTGATATCATCTTTCTTTTTCCTCTTAGGCTCAGAGTTTGAAATTAGGGAAAGTAGAAAATTAAGCTTCCACACTTCTTCAGCTGACAATAACCGATGTTTTAAAATTTAGACCAGATTAACATTACAATGACACCCTAGCAATTTCATTTAATTTTCAAGGGATTATATCAGAAGCATTAAATGATCTGTCCTCAGCTGATGAAGTTGCAACAAAGTGATGTAAGGAAAAATAAAGGGTAGGTTTATTAGGTGACATGCAGGAATTATCATAAACAAATTGACCTTATTCCTGAGGTAATACTGAGCAAAACTGCTGAGGCTGATTCAGGAGCAGATCAGCAAACAGGCAGGTATTTCTCTTTCCCATTGGCATAACTGGGCAACCAATGAATCATACTGTAGAGAAAGCTCTCACTTATTACTTAGAATTTCATCACATTTAGTATCAAGCTATACATTATATTAAATATGCAGCACAGTGGCCTTCCCATCTCCCCTGTGTGCAGATTGGGATCATTATGAAAGGTCAACAACCCTAAATCTATTTCTTTCTCTCCTCTCCTCCTCTAACACTTGTAACATTTCAAATCTTCACACTGCAGGCAGTTCCCAAAAGAAAAGCACTCTCAATTTTAAGAACCGTGTGCACTGGACAGGTTTTAGGAAGGGAGGAACTGAGACCATCATTCTAATCCAGTTTGGAGCATCATACATTTATTTGGGGTGGGGGAAGGATGACCTGAATGGTTATTTGGACCCTTAGTGTAAATGTAGGATTCCCTCAGTGTCATCCCTCTTAGGTAAACCAAACAGGAAACAGAACTAGATGAATTAATTCTACTTTATGCATTGATAGAATCTTGAAAGCCTGAAGGTAAAAATTTCCGGTTGCCAGTTTTAACTGCTTGATCTATTGGGGTGGGTCCTTCCTAACTTTCTTTCTCTGAACATTAAGTCAGTGAGAGGCTCCTGCTTTTCTTGCCTAATTGTTTTCTACGCATCATTTCTTCTCCTCCTTCCCCAAGGTCATCCACACATCCCATTACTCTTAAGAAATAGCTCGGTATTGTGGCTGCTATTACAAATATGATATTTATGTGCCTTTTTCCTGTATCTGCGGCCTCTATTTTTCTTGCTAACACCATTATATCAAGGATTTTTTTTGAAATTCAAAATCATCATTTTTCCCGTTGTTCATATGAGATTTTCATATGTAAAATTTAGGCATATTAGAGGCTTTGATTCCTCTTGATGGCATTACTTTTGATTTGACAGGAGTGAAGTGTCCATTTTCAAGTGCTGTCACATACAAATGCAGCATGATGGCAAATTAGAAACACAGGTCTATTGAAAAACACCTCACACTAAGCAAGTGCTCTGCTATCAACATAACAGCCCAACCTCCTGCAAGAGTAAGAACATTATTTAGACAAGTACAAATGCACTGTAAAAACCCAGAGGACCAGAAAAAGGAGACAGATTTTCTATATAACATCTTCCAACAAAATGGATACCCACACAACTTTATAAAAAAGTGGCTGACCATTCAATCTACTAGACCACAACCAACACAAGCTGTGGAAAGGATAACACTACCATACATCAAAAACATCTCCAAACAAAACTGTTGTTGACTATCACAATCACATGGCAGCACACAACATCTTAAGTAAACCAAAAGACTCAGTAGCCCAAGAAATTAAAAGAAGGAGTCAGCTAGTATTTATGAGTATAAGGACTGTAACAGCCATTAAGTAGGACAGACAGGCAGAAGACTAGCAGAGAACATTTAGAGAACAAGTAGCAGTCAAAAGACACAATGAAAACTCCTTAATCTCATAATACATGGACAGACTCATAATTTCAGTTGGGAATCTGTGAACAACCTAGATCAAGCTAACTCCAGAAGCACTAGGGGATTCCTGGAAGCTTGGGATTCAGGCAAATCATCCATCAGTAGACAGATAGAAATAAATCATATTTCCAGACGAGACAATAAGAGACATTAAGAAAACTAGGAGGAAACATAAAACTGCAAGCAGCAAAATATACCCTAATCAGGAACTACCAAGAAGAAAACCACATCCCCAACAAAACTGAGAGGGCAAGCTGCTATATATAAACAAGGAGCAAACCCCATACTTAATTGCACTGATGATATTACCTAGTTAGATTAATGAAACATCTGCAAGTAAACAACCAAACTCAGAGAGTATCGTGGACTCCATAGTTCAATCTGTGCTACATATATTCTCTTTAATTGAAGGATAAACTTCAGCTCTATAAACAGCAAAAAAAAAAAAAAAACCCACATCCTAATTAAACAACCAGACCACCTCTTTGTTTTAAACTACCAAATGGAGTATTATTTTTTATCAAGAGGTGCTGGAACTATTCCAGTTATATGCTCAGCTTTTAGTTTGATTCAATACTTCAGTTTTCTATTATTCTTTTCTGAAGAATAGCCATTTCAGTTCCTGCACTATATATAATAGCCTGTTATTTTCTGCTCCTAAAATTTCACCATCTTTCTTTGAGGAGAGTACTCACATTACTCATTCTTTTGAATTTGTTCAAATCCCAAGTTTGCGGTTCTTAGACATTGTGAATACAACACCTGAGATGCAAACAATCCCATGATGCTCTTTTGTCCTTTCCCTTGGTCACCAAATGTTCACTCTGTGGTAGTACTAATGGGATACTCTGCAAAACAGGTCACTTCCAACTTTGAAATAGTTTTATGAAATTGCACAGTAGATAAAGAGATTTCTCTTGGGCACACTAAAAATACAATTGCAGGTTCTTGAAATGTGCCTCTAAAGCAGCTGGTGTTTGAAACACAGATATCCCACTACGACACTGTGCCCTTTATCCAAAAATAAAATCTAATTTAATGAGAAGGCCATTGTATTAGTGATGAGTTCAAATAATGTTTGCATACGAAGCGGGTTGGCCTAATACTGTATGAAAACCACGCTGCATAGGCCAGAGGTATTCTCAAAACACATCCAGAATTCCTGGCAAGTTAAACCTGAGAAAGAAAGAAATTTTTATTCTTGTTCTTCATTGCTGCAAAAGTGTACCAACACGTAGAAAAACAAAAATGCACACTATTTTTTCTGATTTTTAAAAAAACATTAAAATAGTGTTTAGAACAATTATCTGCTATAGTAGGCCTTTTCATAGGAGAAAAGTACAAGCACAGCATGTTCATGTAATTATTTTGAACGGAACCCCTCCCTCATACATTTCCATTTTTTTTCCTGCTTCTCACTAAGTTATGAACAATCCCCCTTTCTTCCCAAAGTATGAAATAGCAATTAGATAAAGTATTAGAATGACATTATGGGGAAAATATTCTCTTCCTCTACTGTGGATTTCAAAGAGAAATGCCACTGCTTATGTAGTCAGCATGGTACCAGCTATGCACAAGAGGAAAATAGCAGGGGATCCGAGACAACCTAAGTATGAAACACTACAAATAGTCATAGTGGGAAAAAGCCACAAGGTTCATTTATTCTAGCGTCTTGTTTCCAGGCAAATGTTTTATGAAGGTCTTGAATAAATATAAAGGCAAAGCTGATAATAATCTCCTGTTCAGTTTTTCTCTTTTTGAAACATCTTGCAAAATTGCTGCTAACAGCCTGGGGGGGGGGGAAGTGATCCCTGCTCCCTGTCAGATGAGACTATCCATAGTGGATCTTCGTATTCATGCAAACATCCCAGGAAAATACCACTGCCATCTGAACCAGAGGGAAGGATTTCAGAGAGTGTAATCCTGAAAACCCTGTGGAATATCCCCCACCAAGCTTCAGGTCTTCAGTAAATTGTCTATTGGGGCACTCAACTGTATAATTACATTCCATGGAGAAGGGGCAGAGGTTAGTAGTAGGGTAATTTGTCTTTACCATAATTACAGAACTATTATTTAAATCAGTGTTTCTCAACCTTGACAATTTTAAGGCATGTGGACTTCAACTCCCAGAATTCCACAGCCAGCATTGCTGGCTGTGGAATTCTGGGAGTTGAAGTCCACATGCCTTAAAATTGTCAAGGTTGAGAAACACTGATTTAAATTGTATACGGGACCATATAATAAAATAAATAAAACCAGTACTATGAAATAACTTTCAATAATCTATTAGGATCAACTGTAAGACTGGGTGAAAACCAACTGATGAAATTTCTTGGATGAGAAGTGAAATGTCTTCTTCTTCCTCAAAAACAGTCCAGTTGCCTTTAGATGAAGAAGAAGGAAAAAAAAAGTACTTTTGAGGCAACTATTACCTGGATGACTGAGAATCTCCATAGACACTGAGTGAAATGTACTACTGGAACTGTCCTTAGTCCTGAACTTGAAATCCTGCATGTTGCAGTTAGCATTCATGGTTTTAATAATGGGTATATCAGCAGCCATTCTACTTCTTTTTTCATCTCCTCTAAGAAAAGGGTTTACTAGACCCCTTTTATTTATTATGTAATTTATTAGAGATCTTCTATTGGATTGTTAGTGGCCTCCTATTCGAGAAATTAGTCTACATTTGCTCGGAGAACTGGAGCTATTCTCATAGGTTAACCTGACTTACTATGTCCTGTATTTATTCATGTATTATCTATAACATCTGCTCTTAAAATACATTTTTTCAATATTAAATATCTGTAGTGTTTCTCTACCAAACTTTGGATGTAAAATATTTTCCACAAATGGTTAGTTTTTTTTAAAAAAAAATCTTCAAAGACATTTTCATCTAATATTTTGTTGTGCCAGTTATTTTTTCTAAGTGCCTATCCCCATTTTTTGTCTGCAACAATAATCTGAGAAGAAACCAGGAACAATATGCAAAAATTATATATAATCAATTATTAGGTCATAATGACACTCATCCAGTCAACTGTGACTACAAGTTGAACTCAGTGAAGTCAAGCAAACTTCAAGAAAGGATGAATTCTTTTTCAATGAAAACTATAACCTCATAACCAAAAATCAATGTAAAACACACTGAGTAGTGGGGAAGAAAAATGAAAAATGCCATTTTCTTCAGGCCTACATATTTCCTCAACTTCACTTAGTGAAAAGATTGAATCAGTAACACTATGATACTTGATTAGCATGCACACTGAAATTACCAAAAAAAATCTACATCCTTTTTATATGAATATTTTATTATTAATCAATTTAATTTGTATTAGAACATGATGTAAGATATAGACCATGACAGAATTGTAGGAATAGCAAAATGCAAAAAATAAAATAAAAATCAACAAACATTAGAGCAAGCAGAGTAGCTTCCTTTGGAGAAAAGGTTTGAGGCTTTTTAACATAGACAAATGCTGTGGGAGAAGAACATGACTCAGGCATATAAACATATGCATGAAAGATTTTAGATAATAATAATAATAATAATAATAATAATAATAATAATAATAATAATAATAATAATAGACAAAACACTATATGGCCAATACATTAAAAAAATAGCTGGGAAAGCAGATAATAACAAGACCTGGCAATGGCTAAGAGCAGGAAAATTGAAGAAAGAGACCGAGGGACTAATTCTGGCTGCACAAGACCAAGCCTTAAGGACAAATGCATATAAAGTCAAAATTGAGAAAACAGCAACAGACAGTAAGTGCCGCCTATGCAAAGAAGCTGAAGAAACAGTGGACCACCTGGTAAGCTGTTGCAAGAAGATTGCACAGACTGATTACAAGCAGCGGCATGACAAAGTAGCAACAATGGTGCATTGGAAGATCTGCAAAAAATATCATTTGCCTGTAAGCAAAAACTGGTGGGATCATAAAATAGAGAAAGTCATAGAAAATGATAAAATTAAACTGCTCTGGGACTTCAGAATTCAAACAGACAAGCACCTGCAACATAACACCCCAGACTTAACAATTGTCGATAAGAAAGACAAAAAAGTCTGGATAGTGGACGTGGCAGTGCCTGGAGACAGCAGAATAGAAGAGAAAGAACTGGAGAAGATAACAAAATACAAAGACCTACAAATAGAAATAGAAAGACTGTGGCAAAAGCAAGCAAGGGTAGTACCAATAGTCATAGGCTCCTTGGGTGCAATCCCAAAACAACTGGAGCACCACTTGAACACCATTGGCATTGACAAATTCGCTATTAGTCAATTGCAAAAGGCGGCCTTACTAGGAACTGCTTCCATCCTGCGACGATATCTGTAATACCATCAAACATCCACATCTGCCTATCCCAGGTCCTGGGTAAGGACTCGATAGGTAGACAAAATGCCAAATCCAGTCTGAACATCTGGCTGACTGTGCGATGATCAATAATAATAATAAACCCTTTATTATCAAAGTATAACATGTATACGGTGAAATTGGCTGAGCCTCCCTCTGTGCCCCCCCTCACCACAAACTCACGGTGACTACAAACCCCCAACTTATTTCACCTTGTGAACTAATTACACATCACACTGGCCTCACAAGTTTGTCATGCATAAAGTATAAAGATAGGGAAAACTCATTCTATGAAGTTGAACTGTGGAGTGTTTGGGATAGATAAAGGAAGTACTTCCCAGCTAGTGATTGTTATCAACATGCTCAGCTTTAAAGGGCAATTAGATAAATCCATAGAAGATATGTTTATCAGTATATCTTAGTTGATTCATTTATATAGCAGCTCTTATTATGAACCATAATCCTGTGCAACTCACAAAATAATAGAACATAAAACGCACAGCCACAATAGAAATTTCCTGTGTCTAGGGATAATAGTCTCCCATACATCTTTGCAGTCTCATTCTTCCCCATTGCTTGGATACATAATGATATACTGTATATTAATATCATATTTTTAAGCAACATACTGTCAAAATCAGGAATATACCATTGCCCTCATGGTTTATTTGAATGCATCCCTGAGGTGCATTGGTAAATGGGGAAACAGAGTGCCCTGGCTTATACCTAAATCTTTTATTTTCTTATATTCCTGGGTGTACATCCCATTTATTACCACTTTGCTTTTTCTACTACACTGACTGTTTAAACAAACTATTAAGTTTGTCTAGGGCAGGAATGGCAACTTAGGCCAAAACCCCCCTTGTGTTATGACTTACATGCTGACTGAACCAGCCTAATCTTTATTTACATGCTGATTAAAACACAATTTTCATTACTGTACCACCAAAAATCATGGATTGTAATCCAAGAAGAAGCATGTTAAATCTTCTGCAGGAGTTGATAAACGTATTAGCTCATTCATGGTATGAGGCTGATGATCTGAAAGAATTCCAGATAATTCCTTTTGATAATCTAAAATAGAGGTATAAATTTCAGTTTGTAGCTAATAGAAACAGAAACTTCTAAGTTCAGTGTAAGAAGTAGAGTGTGGCATTTCATACAAATCATTTCTAAAGAACAATAATGTTAATACTCACTTATGCTGGTTCCAGCTACAAAGATTTAGTAGTCTTTAGAATCTTATTACATTGTTGGCATATTACTGCACAACAGCAACAGTAGTTTTTTGTTTTCACTTTGTGATCTACCAGTAATGTCTTGGTCACACTATACAGCTAATTTTTGAATACTTTTATCACTTTCAAGGTTACCTATCAATGTGAACACAAACTGTTTATAAGATGCTCAAAAGCATTTTAACATCATACATGAAACTCCAAAAGAAAAAAAAGTCCAAAGCTTTGTTAGCAATCAAACCGAGCCTTTATTCTATTTTTTTTTTACCACCTACAAATTCAATTCAGAATCAGTCAAAAACTTCTGCTTCAGCACAGCAGAAAGAAAAAAAGCAATTAAGAATTGCTTAAGCACAGAGCCAGGGGACATCTAAATACACCAGGTATTATTATGTACCATCTTTGAACATTCACGCCTAGAATGCAAGGATCTGAACTCATTCATTCACTCACTGACTCATTTATTCATCAAAGTACCAGTGGCAAACTGGAGGCTGTCCAATAGCACAGCACCATGCTGACAGCCACAACAACACTGTATTGTGGGGCTCGTTCCATACCTCCATCAATGTTTTTATTCAATCTAGTTGGAAAAGAAAGGCAAGGAATTTAACTGATGAACGTAACAAAAACTTGCTCAGACTTGTTCAGACAAGAAGCATATTTAAATGTTTACCAGTGCAATTCTTTTGAAAGTTGGGATTCTCTAAAGGATGACCTGGCAGGCGGCATTGGAAACGATGTTGCCAAAACTCAGGGAACCAAGGATTTCTTTTGTTGGTCTCCAGTCTTATTTTCAAAAAGTAATCATCAAACGATAAGACTTCTGGAGACTGCAGCTTAATTGTGATGCCTCCACTTGCTTCAGCTTCATAACCTTCAATGACTTCATCTCTATCTGCCCATCCATCACTAGAAGACAAAAAGCTGCAGTCAGGTCAAAGCACATATCCAAATTGTACTTAAGTAGAAGCTGTTTAATGCATCAGAAGGCAATATAAAGAAAAACATGATTATACTTTACCACCCTTTTCTCATCATTGTATTATTTAACATTTATTTCTTCCTCCAATAATATCTTAAGTATTGTATCACTTCAGAGGGTATAGCTACTATAGCTGCATATTTGTTCTCCCCCCACCCCACTCTAATTTTTCACTGACCTACAAAAATAGCATCATCAAAACTAAGGTGGGGGATAATAGAAGACTCTCGATTTGAGGAATCCAAAAATCAGCATTCTCAAATACTCTTTTTACAGTAGCAAAATTTTATACCGGGAAATAGCATTCTTTTTTTTTAAATAATTTTTTATTTTTCCAAACTCTCCTCCATACATATATCGTGATATTTATCAGATGTTAACATACATTCTTTTTACATTTATATGTAAGATACTTTTAATAAAATGAAATAAATACATACACATGACTTTTGGTGTTGCTCGCTCATTTCCCCTTTCACTGTATCCACACTCCTTCTTCTCTACCTTCTTTCTTGCTTTCTTCTCTTCCCTACTTCCCTCTTCTTCCTCTCCTCTTCTCTTTCCTTCACCACTCTCCTCCCCTTTCTCCCCACTTCTCCTCTTCTCCTCCAACCTTCCTACTTCCTTCTCCCCTCCTTTACTCTCTTCTCTCTCCTCTCCTTTCTTCCCTCTCATCCATCTTCAGATACAATTCAGGGGTAATATCCGAGCAACTCCTCTCTCCAAATTTCCCTATCTGTATTATATACAATAAGATTAATTTTCTCTTACATTAATACTTCTATTTATCTAATCTTCTCGATATATACTTCTATAAATATTTATACAACCTCCAGTTATTCAATACTGTGTCGCCTGGATCTCGCTCCTTATCTGCTCCTTCTTCTTCCATCTGAATTGATGTTAACTATCTTTTAACCGTATTCTCTTTTCAGCCAATCATAAAAATTTCCCCAGATTTCATAGTAGTCTGACTCTGTCTTATCTTTAATTGTCATTGTTAAGTCTATTCATTTCTGCCCATTCCAGTATTTTCCCAATCACCTCTCCCTCTGGGGGAGGGGGCTTTCAGTGCTTTCCAATTTTGTGCAAACACAATCCTGGTTGCCTTAATTATATGAATAATTAAATATGTTTTCTCTTTATTGTATTTCCCTGGTAGAATACCCAACAGGAATATTTCTGGTCTTAGTTCTCGGAAAATAGCATTCTGATTACTCAGTGACCACGGAGTAATGTTGAGTTGTCTTTATGGGGAGAATGAAAGTTAGTATCAGTGGAATCAGTGGAACAACCTGCCTCCAGACATTGTGAATGTTCCAACAATGGAAGTTTTTAAGAAGAGACTGGACAACCATTTGTCTGAAATGGTATAGGGTTTCCTGCCTGAGAAGGGTGTTGGACTAGAAGACCTCCAAGATCCCTTCTAACTCTATTATTATTGTTATTGTTGTTATTATTATTATTAAAAATTAACTGCAGAAGAGAGGGAAAAACAGCAAATTGTTTCTTGTTTCCCCAAATTATCAATATGGTGTCTATTATTATTATTTGATGTAACAATAACTGTCTCCCGAGTCTTGCTGTACTATCTCATCATGGTGGGAACAGGGATGAATGAAGAATACTGGAAGTGTACGTTAAAGATACACATTCCCAGCAAGGTCACCCAAGACATGAAGGTTATCTCAGCTGTCCAGCTAAAGCAAGCAAGTAGTTATATTGAACAGTAGTGACATACAAGAAGATGCCAGAGACAGTGACAAGGTGGAGGCATCAATTCATACTGTGTGGGAGGAGGCAATGGCAAGCCACTCCTGTAATTTTATCAGGAAAAATCACATGGATAGTGAATATAAAATGGTTGGTAAAGGGTAAGAGAAGAAGAGGATGATCAGCATCAAGGTGGATGTACTCAGAATGGGGATGAATGCATTGCTGAAAGATTTGAAGGACCAGTTAGGAACAAATTGTCATGGAGAAAGTCTGTCTATGTGGTTGCTAGCAATTAACACCAACTTGATGCCACATAATCAATAAAAAGATACTAGCAATGTATAGTATTTGTGCTTAGCTAGCACAGTTTCTGAAACTGATCAGACAATTTAACCCAGAGGACTGTAAATTAGAATATATCCTAATATGATAGAATGGGGGGAAAAACATAACAAAATTGTTCAGGATAGCCAGCAGGATCACTGAAAGAAAGCCCACCTGCTATTCATGAACATTGGCACTGGCTTGTCTTACAAACAAATAAATTCTTGCTCATTTGATACTGCAGATGAGAGCCAACTGTGCTAAATAGGAGGAAGAAAGGATCACTCGGGTGAGTGTATTTCTGGCTTTTTAAATATTGGCTCACAAACTTTTAAGATCACAGTTTAGTGCTTCCTCCCCTTTTTTTTTTTTGCCTCCAAAGACTCATAGCTTGGCGTTTTAAGTGCAAATGCAAGTCAGACTGCATTTAATTTTTATGGTCATGTCACCAGAAAAGCAGACTAAGTTGGCATCTAAAAAAGTGTATGCTGCTATCTAGAATGATACCAGCAGCTCTTTCTGTCACAGAAAGAGCTCTTAATTCACTGGCTCCTCATAAAAGCCAAGCAGGCTACAAAAATCAATGAGACTTAGCATAAAGAATTTACATATCTGACCTGAAGCTGTTTTCAAAGATTGTTCAAGATATTCAAGAAAGAAAAAAAGTACACAGATTCCTTGGAAGGAATACCTATTAACCTTAAAGCACAAAAATAATTCCATGTAGGCAGAACATCGGAAAGATTTGAACTGTTTCTTAAAGCACAGACAAGGCTGTGGAGATTCTGTGACTCCAGCACCTTGTATCTGCATCACTAGAAAATTATAGTCAAGGAATTAAAGAATACTCATTTAAAGGATTCTGGGAAAATGAAATTTCCTACCAGACCATGGGCCTATAGTCTTCCTTACAGACTTATAGCATGCACCGGGGTTTCTCAAGTTTTGCAACTTTAAGCTGTGTGGACTTCAGCTCCAGAAACCCTTGTTGGCTGGGAGAATTCTGGGAGTTGAAATTACTTAGGACCAGGGCTTTTTTTCTCATAGAACACCCAGAACGGAGTTCCGGCACCTTTTTTGGATGGAACCTTATAGGGTAGGCAAGGCGGGTTGTATGATGTGTGTGAGTTCCGGCACCCTTTTTTTTTTTTTTTTAGAAAAAAAGCACTGCTTAGGACTAAATTTTAGTTTGTATTGATTAGCCATAATATGTGGCCTGAGATGGTATACGTTCTCCTGCTTGAGCGGGTGGGGGGGGGCTGGATTAGAAGACCTCCAAGGTCCATTTCAGTTCTATTCTATTCTATTCTATTCTATTCTATTCTATTCTATTCTATTCTATTCTATTCCACTATAACATTAAGGCCTCAGGATACAATAATCACAGCAATAACATCAAGAAAGAAATATCTTCCTTATTTCCCATACCATTCTAAACTAAACCCAAACAAGCTATGATGATTGGTGTCCAAGATAATGCAATGATGCTAAGACCTTACTCTGAATCAAGGCTTTCCAAATTCAAGTTCAATTCATGTTGGACCACTTTGCTGAGTGTATTTTTTTTTCTAATTTGCTTCTGAAAATCCAAACCTATTGTACCAATGGGAAAATTAACGAAGGGGTAAATTGTTTATGTTCTGGGGGAAAAAAAACCTGGATGAAATCTGCAGACATAGGATCGTCTTATCGGTAAAATAAATCTGGCAAATTGTATATAAAATAGATACATAACTTTTTTGTTCAAATAGCCTTCATTTCTTTTATGAGAAGCAGCTTACTGTATTTTAGACACATAGTAGACCCAGTTTAAAAGGGGATATCCACCCCGAAGGCAACTCCTATTATCAGGTACAAGATTCTGAATGATTTCCCAAATAACAAGTAAAATTATAGATTGTTATTTATCATTAATATATTATAAATTCTAAATATTTGCCAAATAGAAAAAGTCAGAGAGAATTCATTAATCCTCTTTTAACTGATACACTGTTCATTTTGTAGCTTCACTCTGACTTAGTTAACTTACATGCAACTATGAAAAAATCTGGTGTTTTATAAGAGAGAGAGAGAGAGAGAGAGAGAGAGGGAGGGAGGGAGGGAGGGAGGGAGGGAGAAGGAGAGAACTGACCTGTGACTTCAGGATATGTTTGCGACAATCAGGATGGCTGCTAGTTTTCTCCAAGCAGCCCTAATTTGGTTGCTTAATGTTGCACAACTATGGCAACAGCTGTCTTCTTTTACTGGAACAGGTCACACAAGGAGAAGCAGTCCAAAAAGAAAAAGATTTTTCTGCTCCTTGGGATTCACCTGGGATGTCACCCACTGACATCATTCCTTTGAATTAAAGGCATCCCAAGAGGACTCTCTTCAAATGCTAAACACAGAACTCCATATCATATTTGGGGGCTTAGTGCTTGCTGTGTAAATTGATTCATTCTAGGTCACAAAACACATTTGGTGACTTAGCATAATGTCCTAATTCTTTACTGCTGTTCATAATTTAGGGAAAGAGTCAACATGAAAGTTGGATCATGACAGACAAAATGCTACACACTAGGTGGCTGTATCCAGCAGCCAGAGGTTGATTTTAGAAAGTTCACTCTGGGTTATACCTGGTTATTATTTATATGAGAGACAACATGGGGATTCTATAAATGTAGGTTATTGAAAGTAGAAAAAAATATTCCAGAAGGAGACAATACAGTGTGTTATTGTTGTTGAACAAAACTACATGAATGGAGCACTAACAATTCCTTGCCCTTGGCTTGATTAGAAGAGAATTCTTCAAATGTATTAGTTTCTTTGGATTATCAACTACTGCAGCAGATAAATTACCTATGCATAGTTTTTGCACAGTCTGCTACTAATGTATTATCAAATAAAGATTTGATTTTGCATTTAATTTTATTCCCTAGTTGTTATGTCTACTCTTTGTTCATAGGGAAGGGGTAATATAGTTACATTTTGCCAATTGCTATTAACTTTTATGAATCCTCGCCTTAATTCCAAATCTTAAATTGATGAACTGATCATGTAACAACCATACACATTTTTGTCTGAAAGACTGTCAGTTACTGAAATGGAAATTGGGGCACAAGACAGATTAATAATGTTGAATCACCATAGAATTCAAGCATAATAGTGAAGAGGATTATTAAAGTGTTACAATAAGAGGAGTCAAATGTGTATAGCTCTTAGAAAAGTGCTCATCCTTGTATATGGGAGCATATTTTCAAGCCCTGTTAAGCATAAGCATATCACATACCTCAATAGCAGTGATGCTTTTATGTAAAGAAGTGGGAAGCAGACAAGACATTGCAAAGATCAGAGAGTGAATGCTGAATACACCTAATGATTTGGAAAATGGATTAATGCACGCACACCTGCCTCTTTAAGCTCTCATGATCAGGGCTTTAAAATAAACATAGTCTTGATAGTAGACAATATACAAAGCTCAGGATTGGTGTGTTATATTATTAGAATTCTTTGGTTGGGTTTTAGGATTACAATTTTTTCATTATTGTACGAAGCAATTGTAGCAAGTGAAAGACCTTGATTGAAATATGCATGAACCATTACTTAGGCAAAGAATACCGAAACATTCTTTAAGCCCCAGTCAGCCACCCAGAGCCACTTTGGAAATGGAGACAGGAAGCATATAAATATAATAAATAAATTCAGAAATGGTTCAGACAAACGCTTCCCTGATTCACTTGAGTATAAGAAAGACAAGAGGTAAAGCACAACCTGCCGTGCAAAAGTCTGCTATTATTGCCTATCTTAATAAAGTATAGTTCTATTTTTTTCTGTGGGGTTGATTTTCTGATCTGGTCAGCTAGGCTGACATCAAGGAAGGAGATGTGGGGAGACGCAGTTCATTGGTTGACCAAGATTGTGTACATTTTTTCTTATATTAGTTATGCACATGTTTGGGTGGGAGAGTTTCATGGATAGCCATTAAAGTCCATGCCAACAAACTGTTTGGTTTTATCTTTTGATAGATCCATACATAAGGGTGACATGTGTATAGCAAGTTATCATGGTTAACATAGATAAGGGTGCCATTTTTTCCAAAAAAATCCCTTTGCATTTACCAATCTGACTTCTTGTAAAATTTCTGCTGTTTCACTGTTGAAGTTATATCCTAGATTATTATATGGAGGGATAGTAGTGATATAGCATCATGATTTTGGACTACTAATTGGTGCTTATGAATGCATTCTTCTAGTCTTCTGCTTTTTTTATTCTCTAAACTAATGTTCACAAACTTTTTGTGTTATTTGGTATATTATTCCTATTTTGTCTATTTTTGATACATCATGGCTGCTCTACCATATGCTGGTCTGTGACATATTTCTTGATTACTTGTTCCTTTACTGTTTGGTGGTTGATTCAAAAAGACAAAAACTGTCCATCACTTCAATATTTTCATTGTGAACGCTGAGGCTGGTTGTTAAACCTGTTGTCATTACTTTGTTTTCATTGCCAATTATATTTCATTTTAGTCGCATTTTATCACTGTGTTCCTTGACTTTTATGCTGCCGCTTTGCGCTTTTCAGCTACCAGAGTGCTGTCATTAGCATTGCACAGGTTATTGATATTTCTTCCTCCAATTTTAAAAACCACATTCATCTTCCTCCAATCCAGCTTCCCTCAATATGAATATATATTAAAGGAAGCCAGACTGAAAGAAGATGAATGCGGTTTTAAAATTGGAGGAAGAAATATATAGGGTGAATAAATATGAGGTTGAATAAATAACTACTTTGCCAACCTTCAGCCGGTCTGTTTTACCATATAATGCTGCAAAAAGGCAACCCTTACATTTCTGTTTTATTTATAAGCCTTCAGACCAGGTTTCATTTATCACACGGAGAATGACTATAGCTTAGTTTTAGGTATCATTTCAGGGATGCTTGAATCTGTAAAAGCAAGGAATACTCTGAAAAAGTCATTGTGAAATTACTGGAGAAGGGCCTAACGCTGGGAAAGATTGAGGGCAATAGAAGAAGGGGACAACAGAGAATGAGGTGGCTGGATGGAGTCACTGAAGCAGTAGGCGTGAGTTTAAATGGACTCCAGAAGATGGTAGAGGACAGGAAGGCCTGGAGGAACGTTGTCCATGGGGTCGCGATGGTTGGACACGACTTCGCAATTAACAAGAACAACAACAAAATATGGTTTTGTCCTAAGGAAATTACTAGTGAAGAAAGTCAGGCTCGGTGAGAAACTAAGTAGTCTTTTCTAGTTATATTAAAAACAAGAAAGATTTGTTTAACTGATGGTTTCATTATTACTTAATAATGACATAGTAATTACTTACTGAATGACATAGGAAGCCCAATTTGATATTTAGGAAATAGGAATAATGTTGCAATACTAACTTTTTGTATAACCAACTACTGCAGTAGGCAAAGAACTACTGAAGAAAATGAAATATGCACCCTCTCTCCCCCTCTCTGCAGAATTGTTCACAATGAAAATACAGAGGTAAAGTCTTAGCACAATTATTGTAAGCCATAGAACATTAAAATAAATGAAGAATCAAATAAATATGCTTCTGATTTGAGCAATTTATTCTTGTATAGATGTGCATAATCTGCTTCCTCGTGCTGCTTAATAAAAGGTTCTGGGTTAATTCCTAACACTCCATAATCTTGCCTTCAAAACATGTCTTGACATATTTTGCAATTAATGGAATTAATCAGGGGGATGAGAAATATGACATCAAAAGTTGGCATTTCAGAGCATAAGTCCTTCCTTCGTTCCTACAGATTTTTCCTCAAACCCTTAAAAACACCAGATGTAGTCTTATAGACTATGATAGATAGCCTATTTTGTAAATATCTATTCAGGAATTGTTAAGTGCCATATGCACTGCATATATTTGCATAATGCTTTTTTATCAGCCTATCACACTAATGTCGTTGGGAGTTGTTACCATGAGAATCTCTAGCTCAGCTAGCATCTTCAGCGCTTGGTAAAAGTGGCTGTTGCATATTAGTAGGTCTCCAGGGTGCACGCTGAGGCATATTTGGCATGCCTGAACTATGACAATATTTTTTTCCAACCCAAACTGTATGCAAATGTGCTCAAGGCAGATAACTCTCCACTTCTATACATTTAATACAGTGGTTCTCAACCTTTTTATACGGTGACCCCGGTCATAAGGATGCACCGCACATGCGCGGCAGCACCCCCATGCGCGGCGGCACCCCCATGCGCGATGTGCATGCACGGTGCCACCCCTGAGGGGAAAAAATGGCGGATCGCGTTGTTTGGCGACCCCCGTAAAATGGTCGTTCGACCCCAAATGGGGTCACGACCCAAAGGTTGAGAACCGCTGATTTAATAGAATGTTAATTAATATAATTTGTTTTCTCATTAATATTTTTTATGGGAACATGAAGAGGAGTCTGAATGTTCACTTCTGGACTAATAAATAGAAAGGGCAGTTCCTTGCAATTTGTTAATATGTACATATAGTAAGTATCACATCTGTTTGCATTATTGAGATTTTTTTTGTCATATGTTACTAATATCTTATAGCCACTACCTTTCCTTTCCTTTCCTTTCCTTCCCTTCCCTTTTCTTCCCTCTTTCCTTTCCTCGCTTTGAAAAACAGACAAAGCTCATAAAGAGACATAAGTTTAAATATGTTGAATACTATATATGCCAATAAAATAAGTGTAGAAACTCATGTATAAATTATTGATTATTGATATGATACATTTGATCACAATCTTAGTGTTACAGTGAATGAGTTCTTTTATTGCACTAAGCCATGACTTGATCATGATGGAGTACTGAAAAACAACAACATTGGTTTATAAACTACTGTTGGCTGGGTTCATGCAATATGCTGAGCCAAAAGCAAACAAAGCTTTGTCTGATGTGTGAATCAGGTCCCTGCATCTTGAATTATATACACCACTTTGGAAAGAACACAGCACCACTGAAGAACAAATGGTTCCTGTTTTCCTACTCATATTCTCCTCTCAGTCTTCACACATCCTTTCAGAATACTGACTTGGAATTCTCTTTCTTTCTAGAAGCATTGCTTTTCTTTGTACTTCGGCAAGTTTGGGAGTTTCTCCAAAAATGTGCATACTGTTCTCTTACATGAACTTGGTGCTATGTAGATTATGTAAGAATGGATATTTTCACAATTAATGTTTTATTAATGCAGGCAGGTGGGAATTCTACAAGGAAATGTTGCACTATATCTTTGCTGCTCAAAGCAAATGTCAAGAGGCCCACAGCTTGCCAAGATTTCATTAAAATACTGAAACAAGCCATGAAACAAACTCTGCTCCTTAGGTACCTGTATGCAATATTGCAACACAGATGTAGAGTTTGAATTGACACACCACAATACATATTGTGTCATTCCCTTCCCCCTCCCACCCCCCACTCCCCCAGGAGATGCTCATATTTGTATTTATGCATATGGTTGAAACCTGAGGAAATTAAGAAAAACCCATCAAGGATAAACATTGCTATTCTATCCTTGGGCTTCTCCACATAATAAATTCATATGTTTGTTCATTCATTTGACTGAGTGAGGAAAAGCATTTAAAATATGCAGCCAGTCTGTGTGTAAATTGATGAAACATCAGGATTTTGAATACGACTGAGAATTGCCCTTTTTCTCTGTAGCCATTTTGGGTTTTAATCCTTGTAGTCAAACTCTCATTCTGCTACTGCAGACTTTTTCTTAAAAAATCCCTGGTACCACATCATGGATTGTGTGCTGCCAGTGTATGGAAGTGAATACATTGGCAAATAGGATCTATAAGATATCAGACAAAATGGACGATGCCAGAATGAATTTGCTAATGTCTCAGAGAACAAAAAATACATTTTAAACACAAAAATGTGTTTTGTTTAAAATGTATTTATTTATTTGGAAAATTTATATTGTTGCCTAGTCACTCACAATTTACTCCTTTTCCAAGAGCAACAAAGAGGATCAGGGGACTGCTGGAATTGGGTATGTCTGTTTAATGAAGAGAAGGACTAGGGGTGACATGATAGCAGTGTTCCAATATCTCAGAGATTGGCAAAAGAAGAGGGAGTCAAGCTATTCTCCAAAGCACCTGAAGGCTGGACAAGAAGCAATGGATGGAAACTAATCAAAGAGAGAAGCAACCTAGAACTAAGGAGAAATTTCCTGACAGAACAATAAATCAGTGAAACAACCTGATTAATTGAGGTTGACTCAGCCTTCCATCCTTCCAAGGTAGGTAAAATGAGGACCCAGATTGTTGGGGGCAATGTAAATATATATATACATTGCTTACTGGTGTACACCGCTTAGAGAATGCTTGCACGTAAAGCGGTATATAAGTTTCATAAAATAAAAATAAAATAAAATAAAAACCTGCCTCCAGAACTTGTGAATACTCCAACACTGGAAGTTTTTAAGAAGAAGAAGAGATTAGACAACCATTTGTCTGAAATGGTATAGGGTTTCCTGCCTAAGCAGGGGGTTGGACTACATAAGCTCCAAGGTCCCTTCCAACTTTATTATTAACATTGTTGTTGTTGTTATTATCATCATCATCATCATCATTATCTTTTATTCATTAAACATGAACCTCAGTCAACTGAACATTCAAATTGGCTGGTGCTGATGGTTGACACGGGTTGCTACCAGCATTCTAGGTGTCAACCAGGTACCTCCTTAAAATATAAGATTTTCCAAGTAGCGCAGTTTTTTGTAACATTGCTGGAGTTTTATCATCATCATCATCATCATCATCATTATTTCAGTATACTATAGCAATATAGCCTATGCATGTTGGATTAAAATCAAATCTGTTGAAAACAGTGTTTTTTATTTCCTTTTCAATTACATGGAGAAAGGGCTGATTTCTAAATCTGTGGGAAAAGAGTTAGACATGTTCAATTATAATGTCCATATCATTCACAGTATTTATTAATTTATTTGTTCATTTGAGTTAAATGTTCACTTATTAATTTGTGGTTTTCACCAAGTCTCTGCAAAATGGTACCATTTTGTATCTCCACTCTGAGAGCTAAGTCACTCAGCCCTGGCACTCTGAATCAAAAGCAGGCACACTTGTTTTAGGCTATTACTACGTTCCCATAGAAAAGAGCTTCAGACAGATGCTCTGCTTCAATAAAGTGTCTGGCTTTGAAAGAGGCACTCCTACTGAGCTTCATTAAAGCACCCTCTGAAATTCTGCACAAGGATACTTGTTGCTCTGGTTCTTCTCTCTCACGCCATGACCGTTTTGCTCTCCAACTAAAATGTAGGTCTTGGCTGGCTGCAGAAGATTGCCTTCTTTGCTCTAACATAAGGGTATCCTGTCTATGTCTTTTTCATCTCCGTTCATTGCAGATCTTTGAACCTCTTTGTGCCAATATTTTTCTTCATTAGTTTCTGTTACTGAAAGAATGGTTTTTACTGCCTCATTTAGTACATTTTATGTTTCTAGTAGTCCCCTTCTGCAGAAAAGTGAGATGTATTCACTTCCTGAAAGATAACAATGAATTGCAATTCATGAATGCTAAATTTTCCCTTTCTCCTGATGTTTGGTCACCAGTATCAGACCTTGAGGGATAGGCTTGGACATTCCAGGAAATGATCTCTGGGATGGACACTACTTTGCTTTCTTTCATCCAGATGAAAAAGGGATAGGATATTTTCCAGGGTATCATGGAAGGGAACCCTATCACTTCAGGATTTCTTTACCTCTTAAATCAACAACATTTCTTGGTTAATTTTATAAATCACATACTGTTTTATAAGTCAGATTTAAAATTACATCCGTTGAGCTGCAGAATGTGCTATTAATTTATAACAATAAGGAAATTATTGAGTGGAAGAAGCCTGGAGAGGTTTTAAACTGTGAATTGTGATATTTTCACACTGCATTTGAGGTCACATCATACAGGGCGTGAACAATTTCTGAGAAGATTAGAGAGAAAAGACTATGTAAGTGCTGAGGTATAATTGGTTTTTACAAAAAAAAATTATGTGCACACTGTGCCTGTGAAAAACTGTAGATAACACCTCAACATTTGTTCAGAAAGTATCTCTTATCTAAGACTGTGTATTTGTTTGGGATGAGCTCAAAAGAATGCAAAAAATTCAGACTTCAAACTCAATTAAGGCTGAGTTATATGAGGGAAGGCAGTGTCCCTTCTTATTTTATATAGCAAACCAACTGAACAAAGGAACCATCAAGTGTTGACGACTCACACATTCTGGTGAGAGAGAAGTTCCCTGAAGATGGGCCAGCACGAGCCCAAAAACTCAGAAGGCTAAACCTCTGGTCCCAGTGACCGACCCCGATTGGATCCTGCAACATTATCCTGGGACATTTGCCTTCATTCGTGTCGAAGACTCAACTGTCTCATTGCAGCTTCTCAATAGACAAGTATATAGAAGGGAACATTAATCATACTCTGTGGCATAAAATAAACAGCCATACTACCACATGATGTACATGCATCAATTACATCCACCTGTGTTAAAACTTAGAAACCCACAAAAGAAAGTTATAAAATAAATTGTAGTTTATTTCTGGATAGAAGAAATGTGTATACAAACAGGCCACGTTAGTTCATAAGTAATATACTAAAATTTGAATAACTATTATTTCCTCTCAATTGTGAGGAAAATATAATAGCACTTTATTGTGATGAAGCTTTGAAGTGGCACTCCGGATTAAATCCCTGCTTCCCTGTGGATTGCAGCAAAGCACAATCAATTGCAGTACCTTCAAAGAAGGACATGGATCCCTTTCCACTCGAGTGAAGAGACTGGTCAAATTAAGCTAGCCTATTTGATTTGAGGCATCAAGGTGGAGTAATTTGAGATATCATATTGAAGCAGGTCACTGCAATATTTTTATTTTCATTTTAATGAGGACTTAGGAGATGAGATGTTGGCTTTCATGAAGCCAGGCACCACATTAAGCCTAGATCTCTTTAATGGATGAGTGGCCATATAAATCAAAATAATAATAATAATAATAAGCACCTGGAGCACCACTTGAACACTATTGGCATTGACAAAATCACCAACAGTCAATTACAAAAGGCAACTTTTTGTGTATATAATAATAAAAGACTGTGTTAAGATCTTATAGGACTTTAAGATCTTAAAAAATAGCCATCTTGTTCATAACATGCCAGATATAATGGTTATTGAAAAAAGGACCATCTAGTACATTGTTGTTGTTATACTAGATCAGCGGTTCTCAACCTGTGGGTCGCGACCCCATTTGGGGTCGAACGACCATTTCACGGGGGTCGCCAAACAACGCGATCCGCCATTTTTTCCGCCATTTTTTCCCCTTTTCCTTAGCTCTGCTACTCCCTCTTATTCTATTGGCTTTCAAAAGCCAATAGAATAGACTCTCTTGAACAGAGTCTAATTCTATTGGCTTTCAAAAGTCAATAGGAATTGTCCAGGGCTGTCTCTGTCCTGCTGAGCCTGCCAAAAGCCCCAGTCTGCAAACGGTGCTGCAAGAGGAACAGTCTGCAGAGCTTCCCTCCCTGCCGAGCAACTAAAAAGTAAGTAAAAGAGGGCCGGGGGTGGGAGGTGGGAGGCCGGTGGGTGCAGGGAGGGTTGCTGGCGCGTGTGGGGCCCAGCAAGTGCCTTACCTGCCTTGGGCTGGGCCAGCTGGTGGCCCAGCCGGTGGGCGCCCTGCGCTGCCGCTGCCACGACCGCCCAGGAGCGCCTGCCACTGCCCCGAACGGCCGGCGGCCAAGGTAAGCCTAGCGGGGCAGCGGTGGGCGCAGGGAGGGTTGCTGGCACACGTGGGGTTGCCTTACCTGCCTTGGGCTGGGCCAGCTGGTAGCCCAGCCGGTGGTCGCCCTGCCTGCTGCAGCCGCCCGGGAGCGTCCGGGCCTGCCTGCCACCACCCCTTGCCGGCTATGCCTCAGCCGGCGCAGGGGGTGGCACCGCGCATACGCGGCGCGTGCTTACGACCGGGGTCGCCGGTATAAAAAGGTTGAGAACCACTGTACTAGATGATGTTAGGCAAAAAACTACAAAATATGGGGAAATTAAAGATCAAAGCTGAAATGCTTATGGAAAAAGGAATACATTGTTATACCAGTTGTGAATGGAACCCTTGAAGCAATACCTAAAGGACTTCCTCAAAATCTGGAAATATTGGACTTCCGGTGGATTTTGCGTGCGTGATGGCGGCTACTTTGTAGCCGTCCTCCTGGGTAAGTGTAAGAACCGCTATGAACAGCAGATATCAGCTGTTCAGCGGTTCAAAATCCCCCTCCCGGGCAAAGGGGGGGGGTAGAGAGTGTCTGAATAGTGGTAGAGCCTCTTTCGCACCCCCCAAGTTTTTTTTTGGGGGGGGTGAAAGGAGTGCTCCCACGGAGTTCAGACTTGTCTCCGCTTCCCAGCTGTTTTTGTCCTCAGGGACAAAACGAGCCGCCGCAAACACCTCCGTGCTTAAAGAGAACTGGTGAGTTTTTTTTTTTTTTAAATGGACAGAGCTGAGTAGAGGATTTAGTTTTTGCTTTCTTTGACTTATTTGGATTTTAAGTTTTAAGATTTGTTTCTATTTTTATTCTCTCTTTTTATTTTTTTTCTTTGTTGAAAGGGAAAGTAAAATGGCGATCGGCAAACTCCTCGGTGTTTTTTTTTCTGGAAGTTAGAATGCTGACCGGCAGGCTTTTTGGTGTTTTTCTTTCTTTCCTTTCCCTTTCTCTTTTTATTTCCTTATGATTGGAATGGTTGTTTTTGGTATCTCTAAGTATTTTTTTTGGAACGGACTTTTTTTATTTAATTATTTTTTTTTCCCCTTCTCCCTTTTTTTTCCTTTGAACTCCCCTTTTTTTTTTTATTGTAATGACCCTTTTTTGAAGGACTTTTTTTCTGTTTAATTTTTTGTAATTTTTAAGAAGGAGTAAAACTTTTTTTTAATTCTTTTTCTCTTCCTTTTTTTCCCTTTTTTCTTTTTATTATAATGACCTTCTTTGGAGGGAGTTATATTTTTGAAGGAATTTTTATAATTGCTTAAGAAGGACTAAAGGTTTTTCTTTAAGATGGCTCCAAAGCGTCCAGGGATTTCTACAGTTTCTAAATCAACAGTTTCACCCTCTTCTGGGGGTCAGCTAATAACTATGAAGGACTTGCAAGACATGATGGGAGATGTTATAATTCAAATTAGGGCAGAAATGAAAAAGATTTTAGAGGAAAACAATAAGATCTTGAGACAAGATTTTGTTTTGGCTTTAGAAGGTGTTGCTTCTGTTCTTGAAAAGGTGAACTCCCATGTGGAAGAGGTAGCTGAAAAAGTGGACATAATGGAGGGGAAAATTGAAAGTATGGAAAAAGAAATGGAAAATGAGATTCTTATGCTTCAATATGGACAAATGGAATATGCCTTAAGAATTAGAGGCCTGGGAGAGTCTTTGCAAGGAGATCTGAAGGAGATGGTTGCAAAGGACTTTGCATTGATTTTGAATAAAGAAAAAGAGGGAATACTTAATGAAATTGAAAAATTATTTAGGGTTAACTCTGTGGTGGCAGCACAGAAGAATCTGCCAAGAGATGTGGTAATTTACTTTGGTAAAAGATCTTTACGCAATGAAATTGTGCAAGCCTATTATAAGAAGAGATTTCAAATTGCTTCACAAGATGTTATAATTTTTAAAGAGATCCCATCTAAAATTTTAAGAAGAAGAAAGGAGTTTGCTTTTTTAGCAAATGAACTTAAAAAGAGAAAAATTTCATTCAGATGGGATGTTCCGATTGGAATGGTGGTGAATTACCTGGGGACATGTTATAGACTTAATACTGTTTCTCAAGCAAAAGATTTTTATACTTCGGTCCTGGGGGTATGTGCATCGCCATCAATTAAGTTTAAAGCTTTGGAAGAAAAGAATGTAGAATCACAGTTTGAAGAGCCTATATTTATGAAAACTGGAGAATCTTTGTGTGAGAGGCCTCAACAAGTCCAGGTTGAGGAGCAGAAGACAACTTGTGTAGTATATAATCCCAAAGAAAAGCAGCAACAGAAGAAGGTTAAGGAAGTTTCATATTTAGTGGTTTCTGAATCTCTGGGAGATGTTAGACCTACAAAGTCTTTGGAGCAATCTTTAAGGGTGGAATTGTTGCCTGAAATGGAAACTGGGAAATCTCAGTCTGAGGGGCATCAACAAGAGAGGAACGGGCAGAGGATAACTTGTACAACTTACAATTGTAAAGATCAATACAAGGAGGAATTTAAGGAACCCTTATTGGCTTCGGAGTCGATGGGAGATTCAGGAATTTTGGAGCAGTCTCCTAAGGCAGAACTTGCAGCATTTCTTACGAGTTTGATACAAGAATGGAGAAGGGAAATGGAAGAATGGAAGAATGGAGAATGGAAAAAACTGGAATGTGAATAATTAATAATACTAATATAATTGAGATTGATAAGGATGTAGTTTTTTACGGATGGAATTAGTTATTGGTGAAGATTGAAATGTTTAATGTGTTTATTAACTTTGTTGTTTTAAGTTTTGAACCTTTAATGATAATATTGTTTAAATTTGTGTTTTGAAGGGATTATAATTTGCTTATTTTAGTGAGTGGATTCTAATATTTTAAATTTTAAAAATTTGTGGTTTTGGAGGGAGTTTATATAGAGTGATGATTGTATTTAGATTGTTTAGGATTTAAAAGTGTTTTTAGTTTTTAAATATTATTATTAATATTTTTAAGACAAAATAATTTGTTTAATTAAATGTGCTTAGATTTGTTTAGGACTTATAGGTTTTTTAAGTTTTTGTTTTTTGTTTTTTGTTTTTTTTTTTCTTCTTTTTGGATAGGAGAGAAGATTATGAAGATTGAAGGAAATATGTACTTACTTTAAGTTCTTTAAGAGTATTTAGCTTTAATGGTATAACAAAGATTTGTATGTTTATTTTTTCGTTTTAGGATAAAGAAAGAGGGAGAAATTAGATTTTATATTATAGATATAGATATTCAAAGAAAGTAATGTTTAAATTTGTGTTTTTGGAGGGAGCTTATATAGAATGATGATTGTATTTAAATTTGTTTAGGTTTTAAAAGTGTTTTAAGTTTTTTTTTTTTTTTAATTAAGCCTGTACTCAGCTCTGGGAAGTCCAGGGGAGGGTTTGGGAGGTTGGGAAGGGGGGGGGGTGAGGTAGGGGGGGGTATGGGAAGGGGATTTGTTTTTGTAAAATGTAAAAATTTTCAATAAAAAAAAAAAAAAAAAAAAGAAAATAAAAAATAAAAAAAAAAAAAAAAAAAATAAAAAAAAAACAAAAAAATCTGGAAATATTGAATTTATAAGACCCGAATACTCTAATTTTACAAAAAAACACCTCACCCTACTTGGAATTGCCTATATTCTTAGATGCTACCTTTGTTGTTGTTGTTGTTGTTGTTAATTCGTGTCCGGCCCATCGCGACCCCATGGACAACGTTCCTCCAGGTCTTCCTGTCCTCTACCATCTTCTGGAGTCCATTTAAGTTCACACCTACTGCTTCAGTGACTCCATCCAGCCATCTCATTCTCTGTCGTCCCCTTCTTCTATTGACCTCAATCTTTCCCAGCATTAGGCCCTTCTCCAGTGAGTCCTTCCTTCTCATTAGGTGGCCAAAGTATTTGAGTTTCAACTTCAGGATCTGGCCTTCTAAAGAGCAGCTGGGGTTGATCTCTTCTAGGATTGACCAATTTGAACGCCTTGCAGTCCAAGGGACTCGCAGGAGTCTTCTCCAGCACCATTGTTCAAAGGCCTCAATTCTTTGGCGCTCAGCCTTTCTTATGGTCCAACTTTTACAGCCATACATTGCAACTGGGAAAACCATGGCCTGGATGCTACCTTAGTAACGCTTAAGTATTTGATTAGAACTTGAATAATGTAGCTTCCACCAGTCTTAGACTATGGATCTAACTCTAGATTACCCACACATAATAATCATCATTTGGTCTGCTTGCCTTTGGATTAATCTATTTTGTGAGACTAATTATTTTATATAACAAATCATAGTTAAACCATGGTATTGTGTAAAATATGAAGACACCAGTGAGTTTCTAATATAATTTCCACTGGTGCCACTTAACTGGTAATATGAAAGTAGTGCACCATAAAATTGGTAAACTTCCACCAGCATACTTTGTTTACCCTCCCACTTGGGTTTAGGAATGTGCCAAACAATAATTGAATAATACAGGTATTCTGATAAGAATGTTTCAGCTTAGTCATCTGCAACTCCCTTAAGTACTATATAAATATGGAGTGTCTGCAGGGAAATATTCCAGATATAGCCTGAAAATACAATTCTTTTCTGACAATTCATACAGCTTCCTAAGTGCCGTTTTATGTGCTGGCTATTCCCAATAATAGCTTATCAGCAAACCTCCTCTCCTACCAATCTGTGCTTTAGATAATTTTATGGATGGTTAGAATGAATGTGTATGTGTTTTGTTGTTGTTGGATACTGAAACTGCCTACCTCAATGTTTATTTAGTTGCTCCAATGTGAAGTTTCATAGTGGTGGGTTTTGCTCATTATTGGGAAGACAATGAAACAATGTTAGAATAAATAATAGCAATAGGAAAGAGGCTTTTTTTCCTTTTGAATAAGCCTAATTAATTGCTGGAATGAATGAAGATGATTTAGCTGGGCTGAGATGAAGGCAGAAAAAATTCTTCAACACAATAACAGGAATAGAAGATTTGCCCAATTGTCCCATGAGAAAACTGCAGTGAATCCTTAATATACAATGTGGAAATGAGAATAATTGTGGGCACCAGACAGTGGATCAATTAATTGAAGGTCTTTCTATTTACCTGGAATCACCCAATCTAATTAACTAGTGCAATGTTATTGTAATGAAACAAAGAATATGTTTATGGCCCACAAGCACATTAAAAAATAATGAGATATCATTTCTGTGGCTGCTTCCACTGAGAAACATTGATTTTCCTTGGGACTGCCATCCTTAGCCTATTACTGCTTCTTCAAGAGATGGATAGGAATAAGTATCTTTATCAAATGTCTCTGATTGGAAAAACAGCTAAAGAAAATATTGCTGGCAGGGAAGAAGCCAAGACCTTTCCAGATTCTTCCCTTAATGACAGCCTCCAGAGGATAGTAAAGCACACCACACTTTATTGTAGAATAAACCATATAGTTCAATCATCATCTAGCATGGCAGTAAAGCCAAAAGGCATGGTAGACGTCTGCTAGATTTACAGTATGGCACACTGAGTGCATATATTGGGTAAGTAGAATGTATATTAGGCAAGCAAAACAAAAATGCAAAGCTTTGAAGAGGCCCACTTCCTTACCAATGTTTCTTGGGAAATCTTCTTGAAAGATGCTTTGTGAAGCAGCATGAAACCTCTACAACTGAAGCAGAGGAACTGAGTTCTCCTCCCCAGCCTTGGCCAGTACTTTCACTAATTGAAAGATGCTGCAACCAATTAGGCCTCCAATTTTCTAGATTTTTTTTTTTAAAAAAACTCTCAAAAATGTCCCTTACCCAGCAGAACAGCAACAACTGCATCCCTTGTGGCCCTTCAAAACCAGTAACAACAGTAGGCAGACCCTGCTCTCCAAAGTTCTGCCTTGAGTGAACACAACCAATGTATTTAGTAAACCATCATTTATAACAGGCATGTCAAACTCATGACATCATGTGATGTCGCGTGATGTATCGTGACTTTTTCCCCATTGCCAACAATGGGGTGGGCGCAGTTTTGGCATGACGCATCCGGCCCATGGGCCGGGAGTTTGACATGCCTGATTTATAATATTGCATGAAATACAAACCCAGCTATTGTGGCTTCTCTTAGTGAAAACGAATATTAAACAAACATGAAAATACTGGATGTGAATGCAGGCATAGACCAATAATGTCAAATTATATGTGCATCTTGCTAGAGCAGTCTGTAGCTTTCACTCATATGGTTGAAGAATATGCTGCCACAGCCAATACTAAACAAGTGGAAAACTGGGAAAGAAAAACCTTCAAGCATAGTTAGCCAGAGTAGTCCTATCCATTAGTCATTCCAATTAAGTAATCATGCTTCTCCCTCACTACACAGAAGTGATATAACCAGTGAGGCTGTGCCTATTCCCAGTGTTCAACCTCCAAGCAATATGAAACTTACTCATAAGAACGTGCCACATTTTCATATTAAATTAGTAGTGATGGAAGAGCGAACTTAAATAGGTATAGTCCCGTCCTCTGATACTCATCCTCTGGACAAAAACGAAAAACCAAAAATTTGATTGTGACTGACAAATTAAAAAAAAACCTGTTTTACTAGCAAGAAAGTACTTGGGAGATATACAAAAGTAAAGGGATTAAATTACATGGTGTTAAAAGGAGTGAAGGGGGAAAAAACCAGTTAGGCATAAAGGTTACTGGGGTGGAGGAAAAGGAGTATGAAGTTTCAAACAGATGACTCAGTTTGAAGAGCATTGATTGAATCACCTTCAAATTCAGCTTTCAAATTAAATATTCAAAGGGTTAATGTTAGGACTCAAATTGAATTGGATGCCTTCGCAGAGATTTTAAAATGATTATGTGAAGATGCTGGCTTTGCAGATTTTCTAACATTGCTCTCTTTCCCTCTATGTAGGGACAGAGCTGAAGAGTTGGGGCTGAATACTGTGATGGGCACTCTGAGAGTGATGCAAGTAGCTAACCAAGTAGTTTTGTTACTGTCACATCCAAATCTATCATTGCTTATCATTGCTTGAAGCGTTTGTTTAGGTAGGTTGTTCATAGAGAGTCTCCATAAGAGACTTCCAAGTTTCTTCTGTTGCTCTTTTTTTTTAAAAAAAAATCTGATTTGTTTTTCTGTGTGTTCTACTTTTTCCAGATACATTATTTCCCTTTATTCTTATCTCTCTTTAACTCTCAAACTGCCTGGCCTGTAGTATAATCTCAGTTAATCTGTTTCCAATTTGCCTGCAATTCTTGGTCTCTTTTCGATCCCACTTTCATTCCTATTCATTTAGTCTTCATGATCTCATTTCTTTCTTGTTTTCTTTTTCTTCTTCACCAGTTTTGTACCTCTTGTACTGAGTGAAGGGATTCTCCTTTGCTACACAGTGGGGTTTGAGACAGTGTATTTGGTATTATATATTTTTGTTTATAGAAATTCACAAGTAGTTGATAAGTTATTAAGTATGGATATCTATTTAGAGGAATTTTACTTATTTATCAAATTTTAGTTATATGATTATAGTTAATTTTATCTTTACAGCTGTTTAGTATTATATAAATAATGTTTATTCGATATTTAGATCCGGACAGTAGTCTGTTTGTTAAATCTTGGGATTATTATGGAGGGTCACCCCATTATTGTACCTACCCTTATTCTACCCCAAATTCCTATTCCCATTCCCCCTGTACCCATATTGACCCTATCTTTTCCTTACCTATATAAAATCTAATAAAATATTTTTTAAAAGAAGGAATTCACAAGTAGTATATAAAATACCATTTTTAAAGCAAAGATCTGTACCAACAAATCTGCCAATCAAAAAAAGCAAAGGTGAGAAGGTAACAGAGTAACTAATAGTAGTAACTATTTTAAAACAGTTTGCTAATTGTAAGACATTTCTGCATCAATTCAGTAAAATTGGTTCTTCGATAGATAATTTTCTTGCTTTCTCTGTCTTTTAAAAAGTTTCAGGAGAAGCATTTAACAACATTACAAATAAATGATTAACGATACCAAGCTGAACTTCCACTAAAGATTCTACCTTCCCTGTAATTTTCATCCCATTTTGCCAAAGAAAGAAAAATAGCTACAAGTACTTGATACTTCCTCATTATAGTTCATTAATTTATCTTATTATTTCATAACAATTATGAAAATTATAATTATTTCAACTGAATCTCAAATTGGTTCAAACACACTATTACTGCATCTGAATCTTGAATTAAAGTTGGATCATGGTTGATTCACACATTGCAAATAAATGTACTCTTTCAAATAACACTAATGACCATAGAAAACAAGAATTCACCAAATGGATCATTTACTGAACAATTTCTCATGACATTTACAATAGCCACTTCTTAGCATGAAATATTAGTGTGAATCACAGCATCAGTGGGTGCTTTTCACTGGATTTCACTCTTAGCTTTGAATAAACCAGGAAACAGAAGAGATAAATGTCAAACAGAAATGTAACAGAAGATGTGATACTGCACATTAAAAACATGCACATGATTGTGAGGAATCAGCAAATCCACATTAAACTTTGGAATGGAAGGTTGGAAAGCATTCAAAGTACTGGATATACTTAGACAAGTTATATATAATATGTAATAGCTGACATAATGTACTTTTCCAGTAATAAAAAGACTACCATAACATCTTTGAAGAAGGACAAACATTCATCTTTCTCAATGTGAGGTCTTCTAGATATATGTAATTTCCATCTTCCCTTATCAGTATAACTATGCTAGTTGGGATGTTTGGAACCATGTTCCAATATATCTAGGAAAGTAGGCAGATAAGGGGACATTTATTTGTGTCTTCATCCCTCTATCCCTGTATAAAATATATTTTTCTACTTTATTAAATATAATAAATATGGAATAAGGGTTTGTTTGTTTGTTTATAAGACTTAAAGGCTACCCCACTGATGAAATAGATCATAACTGTATGAATTTCTCCAGTCAACGATAAAATTCCTTGTTTCCCTGAAAATAAGACCGGGTCTTATTATTTTTTTGCCTCCAAAAGAGGCACCAGGTCTTATTTTGGGGGGATGTCTTTTATATTCACTTTCGGCACTGACAGCCTTGCCCAGCCAGTCCACTTCTTCTGACTGAAGGAGCAGCTTTATTCTGCAGCTGCATTCTTTTCAGAAGGCCTATGCAGCCAAGTACCGAGCTATGGATTGAATCCATAGCTCGGTTCTCGGCTGCAGTGGCCTTCTGGAAAGGCCTGTGACTGAAAAAATGCAGGCCTGGCTGCAGAAGATGCTACAGAATAAGTGGGCCAGCGAGGAGAGGCCTGGCTGCAAGGTAAATGGGTGTGGGGCAGCTCCACATCCCCACCCCCACCCTAGCTTGATTTTTAGGTCTGTGCCTCACCCCAAAACTAAGACTTATTTTTGGGGTAGACTTATATTAGGCCCACCTCCCAAAATCAAGCTAGGGCTTATTTTCTGGGTAGGCCTTACTTTCAGGGAAACACAGTTATACCCTTATTCTTTTCTGAAAGTTGTTAGAGGCATCTAACTTGAACAGACTGGTCTTCAATCAATTGTATCTAATTGAATTATTTCTGAATAGACTTTTACCATTTCACTGCCAAATCTCCACATTAAAGATACAGGAGCAGTAATGGTTCTATCTATAAATTCTGTATATAGCAATTGCACTTAGACTTATATACTGCTTCATAGTGCTTTTTCAGCCCTCTCTAAGCAGTGTACAAAGTCAGCATATTGCCCGCTCAACAATCTGGCTCCTCATTTTACCAACTTTGGAAGGATGGAAGGCTGAGTCAAACTTAGGTTGGTCAGGACTGAACTCTTGGCAGTGAGCAGAGTCAGCCAGCAAAAAATTATAATGGTAAGGTGACCAACTTTTTTACAATGAAAAGGAGGACACAAATAAATTGAAGAAAAAACATCGTAAATAAAAGAAACATTTTATTCATTGCAACAATAATACAGACAACTTGCATGTGCAAAGTTTGCCAGCGGGTGTTTTGGTGCACTCAGCAGCAATTCCTATTGGCTTTCGAAAGCCAATAGTGGGAGTAGCACAGCTCATGCAAAAGATGAAAAAAAAACACCATCAAAAAAAGGTGCCGGAACACCATTCTGAGCATTCTATGAGGGAAAAAATAAGCCCTGCAGATTAGTCTTCAAATATCGAAAAAGAAGACATGAAGGAGGATACTTTTTGAGGGAGGACAGAACTTACAAAAGGAGGACTGTCCTCCCTAAAGGAGGACGGTTGGTCACCTTAATAATGAGCTGTTTCATGAGTTGTACAACCATTGGCAGTAATAGTTAGGATCACAATCACTTTAAAGCATGAATTATGGTTTAAAAACCATAACAACTAAGTTTGCATATCGTATTAAAGAAAGGCAATGTTATAAATTATAAATTAATCAATGATGTAAGTCCAAGTGTCTGTAATCAACCTCCCCTAAATTAGCCACTATACTACTGATCTAAGATTGTTGACAGTTCCTGTCGGTCATCTTTGAAAGTTGGACTCTATTAAATCAATATGAAGAACTCATAGTTCATTTGAAGTTGAACAGAAGAGAGAATTTTGCCAGGTGCAGTTTAATCTTTCAATGCATCCTTTAAAAGTAGAGAAAAATATTTGCAAAAATCTTGCAATTCCAGATGGGTTTTGCTCCCACTGTTTACAAATTTCCCGTTATTTAAAAGAATTAGCAAGGGTCTTCTACATGCAGAAAATAATGTTGGACACTGGAAATAAAAACGAACTTAGGACACAGTTACAAGAACACCCACCCATACATACAAACACTTTCTATTTGAAAGAAGACATGGAATTTTGTCTGATACAAAAGTACTGCAACATTCCCAAATTCAAATATTTGATCATCTTATCTGCCTAGTTCCTTTCTTTGTAGAAAGGTAGATATTTTACCTTTGGGGTTTTCTTTTTCTCTTATGGATGATGTGCAGTTTGGTCTACAAATAGCAGCAGTAAAGTATCACAGACTTTAGAAAGGATAGAAATGGAAATCAGCATTTTAAAAAATCTGGGATTTGTTTTTTATTTCCTTTCATTCTTTGTTCTGGACTTCCTGCAAACTCCACTGATTTCCTTAAATGTCAAACTACTTAAAGTGAGAAACTTGTTGCAGCATATATTCCTGGCAAAAACATTGAAATAGCATGGCACAAAGAATTGCTTTCTTCTAAGCATCTTTTTCCCTACTGCGAGGCCTGTTTAACTCAGTCTTTCCTTTCAGGAATAAACCCAAGGTCTATTATTAATCCTACAAACAAAATGCCACAAAGTGCACCCCACAATCATTTCAAGAAATTTCTCCAAAGGCTGATAGTAGGCTGCCACAAAACCCAGTAATCCCAATTATAGAGCCAGGAAAATGCACTTCTGTATTTTCCCCCAGAAAAAAAGCAGAAAAGAATCCAAGCACATCTGGAGGGGGACAGCCTGAATTAAAGATCTTGAGTCATTAGCAAATCTGTGTAGATGCACAGCAGGAAGGCCGAGAAAGGATGCCAAAAATATGCACACTGAGAGAAAAATTATTGGGTATCGATAACTAATCTGTTGTTTTTCAGTTTTAAGAAGCTCAACCGTCAGCTACTTCATCATGGACATATTGAATCATATGTAATGGAACCTGATGGAAAGATTATATTCCTGACAGGAACATGAAAATAGATGAAAAATGAATGTGGACATGTGCCTAAATATGTCAGCTAAACGTGGCTAAATTAAATCAGAACCGCTTCTTTCTGTTCAGGGCACCCACAGAAAGGTGACTGAGTACCATGTAATTACTGATTCATTGGAATTTGTTTATATGTTTGTAGAAAACCCAGAAAAGTGGTGGGATATAAACAAAAGTATTCAACAGCCCTATATCTTGCTTCAATTAAATCTCTTTTCTGTAAGGATGCATACACATTGCTGGAAGTTTGGTCTAATCATTGAGTCACCATAAATCAGTCTAAAGCAGCAATCAGTGGGCACTTACTTGAGAGTAAACTACCACTGAAAATTTAATACCTTATTACCTAAAACAAAGTTCTTGTCATCTATGTATCCCACCAAATCTTGAATTATCTGCCATTTTCACAGTAGAAGTAAGGCATTTAGAATCTTCCATTGTCCTTTTTCTTTTTATCTCTGAATTTTAAATCAGCTGTGGTCATGTTTGTGTCCTACAGGTCTCAGCTCTTTCAGCCTATAACTCCCAATCTCATTTCTGAAGATCGTCCTAGCAGAATTCAAGAAAAAGCTGCAAGTCTTGGTGATTTACTATTCTTATTTTTTAAGCAATAAGTACAACAAGGGAGTATTTTTTTTCCCAAAAAGCATCACATGCTTATTCTGAATTACTCAGTTATCTACCCCAATCAATCAAAAACTTATATAAATGGTATAACCTTCATGCCCTCCACAAATAGTTGCATGTCCATCATGCTACTTAATTCAGTACATGGGTAGAGATAAGTTTACACTGAATCTCTCATCTGTCTATCTGTCTGTCTGTCTGTCTGTCTGTCTGTCTGTCTGTCTGTCTGTCTGTCTATCTATCTATCTATCTATCTATCTATCTATCTATCTATCTATCTATCTATCCACCATCCCTCCCACCCACCCACCCACCCATCTATCTGGAATTATGTATGTATTATTTCTTATTACAGTAACAAGGTTGCACGGCTTTTCTAAAAAAACAGAAAAGCTAGGTATGTATGTATGTATATACAAGAATGCATCAATAAAATACTGCAGTGTAGCAATTTGAATCTTACTTTTATAGTTCTTTCCTCATATGCATACGCCAGTTGTTATTTTATCATTTTATTAAATCGGGCATCTTATGAATTCTGTTATTCAAATTGCAAAAATCTAAGCATTTTGTTTTGTTTTGGTTTGGGGTAACATATTTTCTGCTCCTTATAGAATTCCCAAAAGAAATTATCTCTATGAGATACATAAAAATGACATAACACTTGGATTCATAAATATGTGATCCAGCCTGCTAATCAGGGAAGCCCTCACTAAACTGCAGAGATTTGGATCTGGGGGAATAGTGCAACTAAATATTTTCTGTTTGTTTTTAAAGGGTATATAGAACTGGCTAAGATGTTGTTTGAGCAGGCTGAATTTCATCAGTCAGGAAACAGATAATGAAAAATCATTCTGCTGTAGCAAATGTCTAGTGGGTTCTATGATAATCTTTGGGTACATGCTCAATTTCTTGCATCAGTGAAATGCTTGCTGAAGTATGTTGTTAACATATTGTGAACATTTGGCATATTTTGAATAGCAGTTAATTCAGAACTTGCTAACTGGCATTTCCTTGTCTCCCTTATGTAGTGTCAACTCACAGTTACAAAGACCAATGATGAACATATTATGGTTCTCCACTTAATATTGACCTTTTCTTCATTACTGTAATCTTCCTTGGGGTTCTTATTTTTTTCTAGCAAAAAAATATGGATTTGGTTGTGTTTTTTTAAAGTCTTGAGTGCCATTTCAGATTCCAAATGTTCTGTTCTTGGAACTCAATGTTATGAAAACATAGAGATGACACCCCTTGTAAGACTTCGGTATCATAGCCGCCTGTGGCCTAACATGCAAAGCCACAAATCCCTCTGCTCTCATGTTGTTAAATGATATACTTCCCTGAAAACGTTTGAGGGATGGAAGAAGAACATTGATTTTGAAATCAGGATTGATCCAGGATTGGTCTCCAAAGTGGAGAAGGTGTCTATAAAAGGGCTTTTCAACCAATGGGATGTGCACCACTGGTACAGGTTGACAGGTTGAAAAGCTGTATGACAGGTTGAAAAGCTGTAAAAAAAAGTGTAAAAAAAGTGTAAAAGTGGATGAGCTGAAGCAGCAGCAGTGCCAAAGAGACCTGGGGGAGAATTAGCTGGAGCTGCGGTGTGGCCGGGGCTCTACTGAGACCCCAGGATTGGCACGCACACCTCCAGCTTCCAGCATACCTGGAAGAGAAAAGGAGGAGGAGGGGGGGAGAGAGGACAGGATATAAAAGGAGGAGTAAAACCGCTACTTTTTTCCTTTTTTTTTTTACAGTTTGTAACATTTTAATAGATTATAGAATAAAATACAAAAGCAAATAGTAGTACACAGTGTGGGGAGGAAAGGGGGGAAAAGTGAGGGGGAGAAGGAAAAAAGACTTCCAACTTCCTCTGTTGCAGTAGAATGAAGCATTAACATCGAACCTCAACTTTTTACTTTTCCATAATAGTATAAACTAGCCACTTCTATAACAACAAATCAATCTAATCAGTAAAATCCAAAATCCCCCCCCCCTTTTTTTTTAGTTATCAAGTTTTTGACACCTTGAATTAGTGATATTTGAATATTGTCATGTCCTAAAAGTGGTACAATCTGTGAAAAGGTTGAAAAGCGCTGGTCTATAATAAAAATAATTGGGTCCCATACAGAAAGATTATGTATAGGTAGTCCTTGACTTACAACAGTTTGTTTAGTGACTGTTCAAAGTTACAATGGCATTGAAAAAAAATGACCTGACTAGAGGAGAGAAAAGAACTAAAGAGGAAATACAAATTACAAGCCAAGAAATTAACCTGTATAAGGACTTTTTACTGGAATTTATTTCTACTTCAGTAACATTTTTTTTAATCATCCCTTCATGCTAATAGATTAGTTGAGCTAGGTGGCTGGAGGATTATATAGCTGTTTTGAACATGTGGACTTTATGCCACTTTATCAGTCCATTTTCTGATATTTTCCAAAATTTCTTCCATTACTTGAATTTTCATATTTTGGTATGTATTCTGTATTAGCAACTGTGTCATCTGTACTTTAATTTCAAGTCTATATTCATAAATGTATCTGTTTGATTGATAGTTTTAGTTCTTTTATTTATCTCTATATTGATGGACATTAAATATTTGGAAAATTAAAAAAAATATCATCTGGATTTCTATGGGCCATAGTTTAAAGAGGGAAGGTATTGAATCAAAGTTCATTTCCTGCTCTTCTGCCACATTTTAGCCTTTATACTGTGCCTGGGATTAGTTCTTTTCCATTCAGTCAAGTACTTTGTGTGTATCATTTGTTCCTTTTAGACCTGGACTATGTACACTAAATAGGAATATGCATACAATGAATATCAACACAACCTCCTGTTCTTCTATTCAGCAAGGCATGTAGTTCAAGCAAATATTTTTCTCCTTTTCTCTTTCTTTCTTTCTTTCTTTCTTTCTTTCTTTCTTTCTTTCTTTCTTTCTTTCTTTCTTTCTTTCTTTCTTCTTTTTCTTCTATGTAAAAAATATCTTCCTCTACTTCTCTCCTCATATGTTATATTCAGTATGTCTACAAACAGCATACAGATTTCACAGATTTGGAAATTACTCTTTTCTCTCCAGCTTCACTTTCCATAATAATTGAGAAGTTTTGACCATAGCCAAACACATGCTCTTTAGTTCATTTGAAAGCATTGTTTTATGGGAAGCTAAACTTTTAATTTACTCAAATTCATTCAAGAATGCGATTGGTAGTATCTAAATTTGGTAAACAAACAAACAAATAATAGTAGCAATTATATCTTTGCAGAAGAAACCACTGGAGTGCACAATAATGCATTTATGCATGAAAGAATGGGATAGATAGACATTTTTTATTTATCAAGGAAGCACACATAGTCATCCTTTTTGTTTTTATCAAAACTTTCAATAACAGAGAGGATGACTTTTTTAAAGGATACCCTCTGAATTTCACAGAGAAGAGCAACAAAGATGATTAGGGGACTGGAGGCTAAAACATATAAAGAACGGTTGCTGGAATTGGATATGTCTAATTTAATAAAGAGAAGGACGAGGGGAGACATGATAGCAGTGTTCCAATATCTCAGGGTTGCCACAAAGAAGAGGGAGTCAAGCTATTCTCCAAAGCACCTGAAGGCAATGGATAGAAACTAATCAAAGAGGGAAACAACCTAGAACTAATGAGAAATTTCCTGACAGAACAATAAATCAGTGGAACAACTTGCTTCCAGAAGTTGTGGTGCTCCAGACCCAACCTCCTGGAGGATTTTAAGAAGAGATTGGATAACTATTTATATGAAATGGTAGGTTTCCTGCTTGAGCAGGGGGTTGGACTAGAAGACCACGAAGATTCCTTCCAATTCTGTTATTCTATTATTCATAACCAAGCAAGGACCTGAACTTAGATTTCTCTGATTGCAAGCAGAAATCTAATAAGACATAATTTTGCTAAAAGACCATTAATTAAAATCCAAGGTATAGTATATGCAATATTTAAAATATAATTTTATTAGAGATTTTTAAACGAAAGAAAAACATTAAAAATACAGAAAATAAAGCTAAAAAATAAAGAAAAGCAGTTACAAACAAACTTCATCTCTTCTTTCATATTTGCATTTATTCCATTCTTCCTTTAAATGTAATCAAATTTCTCTTAACAGATTCAATTAATCACTAATACTGCCAAAAAAACCCCCAACAAAAATAAGAGAGCTTTTCTTTCTCTTTCTTTCTATACCCTAATCTCCAGATCCTTAACAGTCTCCATGAATCTAAACCTCAGTCTGCCTTCCTTCTTCCAATTGTATTTTACAAATGTTCTTTATTTGAGCCTTAATATCAGGTGATCTTAACCCCAAGACCTTACTGTAAGCTCTCCTGTAAGTTTGAGAGAGAAAAAGAAAGCGATGGTAACGGGTGCCTGGAAGGTAGGATTTAAAGCCATTTTGAATTGAGCCAGAGCTTCAAAATATGTAGTTTCTTCAGTGTATAAAGTACTTTTAGTAGTATAAATACATTTATATTTACATACAAGGTCTAAATTATTTTCTTTGTGCATCATTAGCAGTTCCTGTTTATCTTGTAGCTTTCCTCCTCTGCTATATGTTTAGATTTGTTTTGTTCTATTTTATAGTGTACTCTGAAGGTATATCTTTTCCAACTTTGCCTATAAGAGCTGGGTGGCACAGTGGTTAGAATACACTATTGCATGGTGACTCTGCCCACTGCCAGAAGTTCGATTCTCATTGGCTCAAGGTTGACTCAGCCTTCCATCCTTCCAAGGTCAGTAAAATGAGGACCCATATTGTTGGGGGCAATATGCTGACTCTGTTAACCATTTAGAGAGGGCTGTAAAGCACTGTGAAGCAGTATATAAGTCTAAGTGCTATTGCTATTGCTATATTTCTTAATGCTGAAACATCTATTAATAAATCTCTATTTTCTCTCTAATGTTACTGCAAAGTAAATCAAATGTAGTATTTGCATCTGTTATAAAATGCAGTAAATGGAACAACAATCACTTGCTGTCTGGATGATATATTATCATATCAACTATGCCCAAGTTATCATTCATCAAATGTTTACAAAAACCTAAAAAGAGGACAATATATTTTTGACACCTACTTTTATGTGCATTTTAAGAAACAAGTCTTCTTCAGCATCTCCTTGAATATTCATCCTTCATATTCATCAAATCAAAAGGTTTCTCAATAAACCTCATGAACCTAATAAATTAGTTTGGTGTACAATTTAAAGTATTCATTTGGCTAAACTGTGGTTACAGTAATCCCTGACTGGGAAATTATAAGCAGCCCTGGGATTTGAGACACCCTGCTATTAGTGGCTAATCCCTATTGAAAATAACACTATACATTTATAAATCAAAATTTCCCATCAGTTAGAGTATTTTCACAGGTTGCCTCACAAATAGTAATGTAGTCATATTGTATTAGTAGTCTGGCAAATCGGAGCCGAAGTCCCACACATCTGGAGCACATTGGATTGGGACATTTACTGTAAAGTGCAACTAAAAGATATACATTATTTTAATCAAAAGGAAGACCATTCCATAAAAAGTAAAGACTGTTGATTTATTGTAAGAAGATGATTTTACGTCTTATTTACTTTCACACTGTAAGAGCATATTTTATGGAATAGAAATCATATTTGTCTAAAATATTTATTGTGACTATGCCACAAAAATACAACCATGCCTTTGATATAGGTTTGCTTGTTTGCTTATACAAACATTTCTATACCACTCACCTCAAAGTCTCTTGCGCTCTGAAATCAAGCTACTCAGTGATGCTGAAGCAAATGTCATAGACCAGAATGATTCAGTTGCTGTAATTTAGTTGTCTTGTTAATGGTCGACATAAGAATTTTAAAATGCAGCCATTCCGTTGCTTTTACTCCACAGAACCAATGAGATTTTTTTTTTAAAACTCCGACTATTTTTGTTAGGGGGCATCCTGTGAGAGATTTTGTTTTTGTTTAATTTTCACATTTACCATCCACTGTCCTTGCAGAAAATAAGTTTTCAAAAGGCTTAGCAATTTTCCTAAGCAAATGTGGCATTAATTTAAGAAGGTAGCACATATGAGGTGAGGAGGAAAGAATTTTGAAATCTTATTCATAAAATGTTGATTACCTCCTTGCTGTGGATTATGGAAAATAGGGAGGCTTGGATCTGGGACTTAGTAGGAGAGAAATACTCATGACCTTTCATATCTAAATCTAATATAGACCATATAAAATAATAGGCTTTAAGGTACTCCACAGCCACTGAGCTGAATAATCAGCACTGAAATTGCTCTCTGTAACACTTGCCCAAACTTCAGCTAGACGTGCGGTTGACGGTCTCTGGTTGGCAATTGTGATTGGCATTGAAAATTCTCCTTTATAGATATAAAATCTATTTGAATGAGAAGATCTATTTTCCCCCCTATTACTAAAGATGCCTCAAGAGTCTATCATATTTAGGTCAAGTTTCCAATGAATACTACATCTCACTTTTTAATAACTTTATATATTCAACACTGTCCTTGGCTTAGAAAAAGCAAAGTGCCCTTATCTTTCACATTAAAGGCTGAGAGAGAAATACTAATGAGAATCATTTAATTATTATGGAATACTGTGTCTTTTCAATGTGATATCTTCTAGAGGTAAAATTTTAAAGTTGCCTCTTAGCAGTTGCATTTTGACACTGACCTAGAGAAACACTGGGAAAGAAACGAACAATTTTATAAGATTTTCTGTTGCTATGGATAACTATATCTGTATACTCCTAAAAATACCGTTTGTTTGTAAACTTCAACTGGGCAAAATTGGAAGGGCAGCAATTATTGAACCAAGGTAATTCAAATGGGCTAACCTACAGAATGCTAGGACTCATAGGAATGATATTTGGTGGCTGCTTCAGCATCACCAGGCTTCCGATTATACTTCCCAGTAACATATACTTTAGTCATCTAATGAGAAGAAAGGACTCACTGGAGGGAAAGATTGAGGGCAATAGAAGAAGGGGATGACAGAGAATGAAGTGGCTGGATGGAGTCACTGAAGCAGTAGGAGTGAGGAGTGAGCTTAAATGGACTCCAGAAGATGGTAGAGGACCAGATGGCCTGGAGGAACATTGTCCATGGGGTTGCGATGGGTCAGATACGACTTCGCAACTAACAACAGCAACAAACATGTAAGTTGCATGGTGCAAGGAAAGTGTTCCTGCCCTCTTTCCTGAATCAGCTGGCAGGAGGCCCCGCAGACAACTAGGAATCGGCTACTATGGAACAGAGATTGAAATTTTAAATCTCTTCATGGGATTTAGCAAGGAAAGGATGAGGAAGCAAGTCTGATGCTTGCTTGTGGGATAGGGTTGGCTGAAGGGCATTGATGATCAATGGGTGAACCCTCTTCCTCCCTGGAGAGATGAGCCTTTGGGGACATGCCAGAGTGGAGAATAAGGGTGTAGTTTTCCTAGCTGTCCACAATCCCCTTTGTTTCTCCTCCCCTCAGCAAAGTAGCAAGCAGTTCAGCAGGTCAACAAGGAGGCAGAGGAAGAGTTATTTCCAATGTTCCCTACCAGCTTCCCACAAGCAATATCAATGGGGAAACCAGCAGGAAGTTTGAAGTCACTGCCACTCCCACTGCTTTTTTGCACATCCATGATCATTCTCTTTCTCTCTTTAGGTAAGGAATTATCTCTGAAATGATGACCCAACAGATCAGGTTTGCCTAGCAAAGTATTAAAAATAGTTATTTCAAGGCAGACTCTTTCTCATGACCCCCCAGTTTAAAACATTGACCATTTGTTGAGAATCTCCATGTCAGGTTGAGAACTACATCTTCCTAGTCCAGTGGTTCTCAACCTTTTTAATGCCGCGACCCCCAACCGGTCGTAAGTCAAGGACTACTCAACCGGTCATAAGTCGAGGACTACTTAGCTGGTGCAGCACCGTTTGCAGAATGGGACTTTTGCCGGGCTCAGCAGGGCAGAGACAGCCTGGACAATTCTTATTGGCTTTTGAAAGCCAGTAGAATTAGACTCTATTCAAGAGAGTCTATTCTATTGGCTTTCAAAAGCCAATAGAATAAAAGGGAGTAGCACAGCTAAGGAAAAGGGGGAAAAAATGGCGGACTGCGTTGTTTGGCGACCCCCGTGAAATGGTCGTTCGACCCCAAATGGGGTCCCAACCCACAGGTTGAGAACCACTGTCCTAGTCTAATATGTCACACCCCAAGTAGTTGTTATTCTATGCCTGAGTACTGCAATATTTCTTTTTTGTATCATGCAGAAGAGTTATGAGCCTCTTGTAGAGATGCATTCCAGAGTGAAATATATGCAATTCATAATATTTTACATTTTACCCTTTGCTATTTATTGGCATTTGAGACTGCAGATCAATTTTACACGATCACATAGCAATAGCACTGAGACTTATATACCACTTCACAATTCTTTACACCACTCTCTGAGCATTTTACAGAGTCAGCATATTGCCCCCAACAATCGAGGTCCTCATTTTACTGACCTTGGAAGGATGGAAGGCTGAGTCAACCTTGAGCCGGTGAGACTCAAACCCCTGGCACTGGGCAGAATTAGCCTGCAATACAGCATTCTAACAACTGTGCCACCACATATTTATATAGTAAATATGCAAATTATATGCATTGACCAGACACTCTTTTTGTTGTCTCTGCATCTATTACACATTGAAAGAATCAGCTAGCAGCTAGCACATATACTATGGACTCTTTGTTTTTATTTGCTTTCCATCTAAAACTGGGTAATTCTTGTTTCCTCTTCCATGACCGTCACATTCCAAATCAAATATCCTAGTTAAAAGTTCATGCTGTAATGAATGGAATGAATGTTAAGACAAGAAAGAATCCCCAGAGGATTCTGAGGTCATCCATGCCCCTCCACTTTTAAGAAAAAGGCATTTGCCTTGATATAGGCAATTTTAATCATGCATTTATACAGTACATTTACTGTCATTAGAAATACCTGAATAACTGCACTTGTAATAACCTTCTGTAGGATTTCTGATTGCCATCTGCAGCTTAATAATGTTATGGCTCATGGCTATCAGTAGTGAAACTGGTGAAACTCCATTGGTATTTATGTTGGATATTTAATAAATCTACTCCAACTGAATCAATTTGCTTTACCATAGACAATTTTCCTAAGTATTCCACCCAATAAATCATTAGCTTCTCTTCCCTTTTATCTTGACCAAAGAAAATACATAGCAAAAAATATTGTTCGATTCAATTTGCCTTCAATAACCTTTTACAGTACGCAGGTTCCTCATCAATATGTGCAAAATCTTTACCTAATGATCCCTTTAGCTCAAGTATGAATTCAAGGTTTATTTTTTGCACAATTATGAGTTCACGTGTAGTGTCCCACCCAAGCCGAAAGGTTGCCTCGTAACAGCTTTTAAAGAGTTATATTTGTTCAGCAAGCAACAAGTTTTTATTTCCTTCTTCCTGAAAATAAAACAAAAAACAAATAAAGAGTAGTCTCAGCAGAGGAGAACCTAATGCTTGAGCCCTGGTGGTGCAATGGTTAGAATGCAGCATTGCAGGAAACTCTGTCCACAGCCTAGAGTTAGATCCTGACTGATTCAAGGTTGACTCAACCTTCCATTCTTCTGAGGTCACTAAAATGCGGACGCAGATTGTTCGGAGCAATATGCTCTCATTGTAAACTGTTCAGAGAATGCTGTAAAGCATGGTAAAGAAGTATAGAAGTCTAAGTGCTATTGCTAGTGTTTGCTACACCAAATAGTGCAAATGGACCCATTTACATAAACAGTAGAATGACATACCTGTAGTGACATGATATATGATCTGTTCCAGGTTGCCTCACAGGCTTATAAGGAGAAAAACCCAGTCTAAATCATTGGAGTTTTCAGGGACAAGCCCTAGTTTCACTGAATAAACCAAACTGGCTTCAGAAAACATGCATTACTGTACTTGAAGAACAGAATCCAAATGAATAGTTGGGGCAGTCCTCTTCCCAGAAAGGAGTCCTGAATCCAGTAAAGTTAATAAAATTGTATGATGATGATTCTTCTGGAAATGTCTTTGATTTTGCAACATCATTGAAACATTGAACTACCATGGAATGGGGTGGATTGATCTAATAGCTTTCTCACCAGGAGATAGATGACTTTCCATCTTCCTATTAACAAAGATGGGACAAAGAAGCTGAATGGCACAGTATGATGGTTATTCAATCTAAATTCCGCAGTAATGATTTTATGCTTTTCAAAGCTTTCTACAATTCTTATTTTCATCGAACCCATTCTATATAGGTAATTTCAATAGCATTTCTTAAGTAGGGAGGCAGCAAAGTGTAAGGGGGAAAAAGGGGAGGTGGGAAACCAGCATGGAGAATTGGAAGCAGTATTTTTTTTCTCTGATAAAAAAATAGGCAATGCTTCCTTATAAAATTATAATGTCTTAGATTCACTTTATTTGGAGCAGTTAATTGCTCTCTTGTCCACACAAAATGGTCAAAGGAATGGGAAATAAGTAGCTTTTATCCTATTCTTTCAATGTGTCTGTTTATGAAGAATGTTGATTGGAATTTGCATTCACTATTATGAGAAGAAAATGGGAGTGTGGCAGTTCTGCTTAATTCATCAGGAAGATTATGATCATGTAGCCTCTCTCTTTTTTGCCTTTTAGACACAGTATAAATGGCTTAGCAATTTTATTTTTGCATACACAAAAAAATTATCTCTTCCTCTACATGGAAAACAGCCAACAGTTCCTATGGCAGCATCTTCATTATAAAACAAAGTAAAATAGTGACATTGTACATACATGAAAACTGGTGTTTCAGGTTACTTGCTTGACTTACAATAGTCAATGGATAGGAACCTGCTACTGCTTTAATGACTGAACCATTGTACCTTAAGAAAGACAAACAGCAGCAGTGGGTAACAGCACAGTTACTTAACAATTATAATTTTTACAGAAATATGCTAATGACTTTGGAATAATAATCATCTCTCAACTAGATATAACATCTTTCTCAGCTTAGTAGGAAAGATTGTGTTTAGGTGACCCATGCAGCTGTTTAGGGGCTAATTGTGGCTGGATAATTTTAAGGATTCTGTTCTGCATTCTTATGACTTATCTTTTAGCTAGAAATAGATCAGACAGTCCTACAGAGAAGTTGCTCTTAAACATTGCTTGGAAATCTACTAGCAGAGAACTATTCACAGCAATTATCATCCTATTCACAAGGGATGCATTTTCAGACAAAGCTCAAGATGCTGTAAAGTTGCTCATCTCCTTTGTTAATATAGTCTTATATGAAGGACTCAAGAAAAGAACAGGCTATAGTAATGTTATAGTTATAAAACCTCTATGTATGTATGTATGTTCTAAAGAACTTAATCATTTTGTGGTAATAGATTTTTTGTTGCTACAATGGAACTTTGCTAATATCAGAGAACTTCCATAATTACCATTTTTCTTCAACAGCCATTGTTGAAGCAGTACAACACCGTGTTTCCCTCTTAATGACATTGGAAATGGAACCTGTTGAGCCAAAATTATGCCACCATAGAAATGCCAACAATATTTCATTATATTATTAAGTGTATAAACATTTAATCCTTCCCAAAGAAAGGATTAATATTTACATCCTTTCAAAAGAAATAAACCTGACAGGTAGTCAATATATTTCATTCTATACACTTACAATAGAATCAAAAACAGATTGTTCCTATTCTGCAATATTGGATTTGTATAAGTTTTAATCTCAGAATCTGAAACAGAACATGATTGGGAGAGGAAGGGGAGATGAAATTCACTCTTCTTGACAGTTTTATCATGCAATTGCCTTAATGTCTTTAGATGAAGCAGATAATTTTCAAGGTTAATAATACAAATACTAATAATATTACAGTAGCAGTGTCATTAATATTTATAAGACTCTTGAAACACTGGATGCTATAGAATAATTATGTTAAAAATAATAAATTGAGCCCAAAGGCTTACAGTTTAAATTGAGACAAGACAATTAAGAAAAGGAAATCAGTTTAAGTAGAAACTAGAGGTTAAAGCTCTGGAGAAGATAATTTCCAGCATATTTTAAACATTTCCAAAGAGAAAGAGAAGAAAACTTCAGTGTGGTGAAGGGCTCATGGGGAAAAAAGCAGGCATAGAAAAAACAGATATATTAACTAAATGAAAATGGGTGCCTATTTTTGATAACACAATTGTACTGTTATAACTTTATATATTAAGAGTCTTTGAATTATATTATATTCAAAGTAAAATAGTACAATATTATATTGTTATAATATATGGTTCTAAATTGGAACCACAATTTCTACATTCTATTCAGATAATAGCACTGAAGATCACACTTCAGCAAAAAAAAAGAATTATCATTAAATGAAACAGCTGGGAAAAGGATACAAATGTTGTTCAGCTAAAAAGGTAGCATTAACAATACTAGCCAATCTCTTGGGTTGGATTTATTTTGTATTCCTCAGGTTTTGACAGTGATTGGAACTGGAATTTCTATCACTGAACAATATGGTTGTAAAGTGCAATGTCACACAACTGTGCCATTTAGCAACAGCAATTCCAAAAGTCCTTGTTGTATCATTAAGCAAGGAATGTGTGGGTCATCAAGTCCATGACTTTGAACTTCCTACTGGTTTCCCCATTAACTTTGCTAGTGGGAACATCAGAAATTGCAATTGCATGATCACCACTTGCCATGGCATCGTAATCACAAACTAGATACCAATAACCCAGATCATGACAATGAGGATCCTAAGATGGTTACAACTCTGAGGACCACTCATATGTGCCATTTGTTCAACAGGTTTTGACAACTGATAGGAGAACTAATGAAGCTTTTTGGATGAGAAGCGAAACATCTTCTTCTTCCTCAGGGAAAAAAAACAGTCCAGTTGCCTTTTGAAAAAGTACCTTTGAGATGACTATGACCTGGATGACTAAGACTCTCAGACATTTGTTTAACAATGTTGTAACTTTGAATGGTTGCTGAATGAATGGTCATAATGCAAAGACTATGTGTAATGTCCTTTTCCACAAGTGTACAGATAGGTAAGCTGCAACAGAAGTCCAGCAACATATTTGAAAGGTCCAACTAACATAGGAAACAGCTTCACCACCAGATGGATTTGTAACTGCTGACAAACTATATGCAACAAGTAGTCCTTAATGGTACTATGACTACATGGAGGAAAGTAAGTAATGGGGTTGTGTCTTAAGCCCAGGACTCTTCAATATCTTCATAAATGGCTTAGATGAGGGTGTATAAGGGGAACTTATCAAATTTTCAGATGATACTAAGCTAGCAAGAATAGCCAACACCCCAGAAGACAAGCTCAGGATCCAAAAAGATCTTGACAGACTTGAACAATGGGCCCTATCCAACAACATGAAATTTAATGTGAAGAAAAGCAAGGCTTTACATCTAGGCAGGAAAAATCAAAGGTACAAGTACAGATTAGGAAAACCTGGCTCAAAAACAGTAACTGTGAGAGGGACCTTTGAGTCCTAGTAGATGATCACTTAAACATGATCCAGCAGTGTGCAGCAGCAGCCAAAAAAGCTAATACAATCTTTGGTTGTACAAACAGAGGCATAGAATCAAAATCATGTGAAGTATTAGTAGCATTTTATAAAGTAAGACCACACCTGGAATACTGCATTCGGTTTTGGTCACCATATTGCAAAAAAAAAAATGTTAAAACTATGGAAAAAGTGCAAAGAGGAGCAACTAAGATGATTAAAGGCCTGGAGACTAAAACATATGAAAAATGGTTGCAGGATTGGATATGGCTAGACTAGAGAAAAGAAGGACTAGGGGGGACATGACAGCAGTATTCCAATATTTGAAGGGCTACCACAAAGAGGAGGGAGTCAACTCATTTTCCAAAGTACCAGAAGGCAAGACAGGAAACAATGGATGGAAACTAATCAAGAAACAACTTGGAATTAAGGAGAAACTTCCTAACCATGAGGACAATTAACCAGTGGAACAGCTTTCCTTCAGAAGTTGTAGGTGCTTCATCACTAGAGGTTTTTAAGAAAAGTCTGGATAGCCATCTATCTGAAATGATATAGGGTCTCTTGCTTGAGCAGGTGGCTGGACTAGAAGACCTCCAAGGTTCCTTCCAGCTCTATTCTGATTGATTGATTGAAAATTGTTGTTAGCCATTCAGAATCATTTGTTTGCGGAGGGGTCACCATATAAATTGAATGAATGAATGAATAGATAACTGTATTGCAGGTTACATTGGTCTTATTGGCTTTTCAGAATATCATGGCTATAAAATCTCCAAACCTATGAATTATCTTATGCCCTACATTTTAAAACATAATGTTATATGAGCATTTCAGAGTAAATATTTAATTGCAAATTTATTTTGTCTTTATATTGTCTCCATCCCAACCCATTAGAACATGAAAAATAATTCATTCACATTATCTGTCAACAATTTTAAGTAAGGCTATTCCAGCTGATGTCTCTTATATAATAGCAGCACTTGTTTCCATTGTACACAGTTTCCTTTGAAAAAGTGTGACAGCCATTTTTTCCTTCCCATTGAACTCAGTCTAACTTATATTTTGACAAGTAACATTTAAGGCTTTGTTGCACTGAACTAAAGTATTAAGTAGGATTTTAAAAATGACATTTTTATAACTAGCAATTAGATGAATCCAATGTTTATTTGTATATATATCCAGGACTGCAAAAAAAAAAGTGGGGAATACTCAGCATTTTATTTCCTTCTAACTAATAACACTGATAGCGGCCCAATGCTGTTGCTATAGAAATGTCTCTGAATTTTACACAACCAAAAGTTCTGGAGACTCAGATAATCTATTACTACTAATTCTAGAAAGAATGTACTGGAAGCATTTGTTTCTTTTTTCTTTTTCTTCTACTGAAGCAAGGCAAAATTGTTGTTAATGGCATTTCTGTATATCACAGTGTTACCATATCCATTTTTTAAATATAGCTATTTTCTCTTACTCAGCAAGCAAGTACAGATTAGACTGAGGAACAAATGGGGTTTGTTGGAATAACACCTTGGTTCTAAGGTGTTTGTCCATATATGGAATGATAGGACTTCAATCAGTTCCCACAAACTGCTGTTCCTCTCAACCTTATTTCCAATTATTGCAAAGAATCCTAGAATTTCCAGGTTGGGGATTTGGGGATGTAGAGAAAGAGTAGGGTAACCCTAACTCTAAAACAATTTGCTAGGAAGAAAGCTTGCATAATTGTACCTTCTACAGGTAGTCTTTCTGTGGAGCTGATTTCCTGGTCTGGTCTATCTAGTGAGGTTGACAATATCTCAGAAAAATATAACAACTAGATTCCTGACGGGCCAATTCTATCAGTCTAAAATAACACCTATGTTGAAGTCACAGCACTGGGATAAAGCAGGCAATGCCTCGCTGAAGTTAAACCGGCTTGTCTAGTCCAATTATTTAAAAAAAACACACACATAGGTTTTGGGTCTGGTGATAGAGATCCCTACTGTTATGGAACATTTTCTTCCCAGAGCTATGAAAGACCCTTACTCTGTTTCCAACCAAAGTAGTCAGATTCCATTACTTCAGGTGCTGGACTCTCAGGTTAGTTTAATATAAAGTTTTAGTCTGCTGTGTGTAAAATTTTATTACTCAAGCTGTTTTTTTTTTATGCTGCACTGTTGTTTTGGACCTTGTTGAATCCTGCCAGAGTCTCTCTGAATTAGGGTGAGTTATAAATATTGTAAATAAAATTATTCAGCATTCATTAGCATTCAAAATTCATTAGCATTCAAATTTCCTCATGCACAAGCTCAGCTTTTCTTTAAAAAAAATTCTTCAACTGGTGCTTGTGATGTTTTGAATTATCATTATTACTATTGATTAAGCAAGCTTGTGAATTCATTGCTTGCTTGGGGTTCTGTTATATGTTATAATTCTTACAGGCTCATTGTAATTAATTCCTCTAGAAGTTACTGGAAACAATCCCTGGCTCTGATTTCTCTGTGTGATCTGTAGAAAAGGCAGCACAAATATTATATTACAAATATATTTTAGACGAAATGTATCATTTCTATCTAACTCTTTGGCAGTTGCCTGAACCAAAAGTGATTCATTTTGAAGTGGAGTTCTCCTTATCAAGATTTATTGAAATAGAAAAGGCAGAGGTACAAAAACACCACCCTCAAGTGAAGAGCTGGGGATTTTCACTATTAAACAGGAAAGCTTGCAGCTGGTTGTTTCCATAACAATCTCTTCAGTCTTTATTAGTGTGAGAATTAAGTCTTACAATTTCTTTCCCTTTTAAATCTTTTTACCAATGCATCATGTTCTTTCTTACAATTTATTTACATTTTGGTCATTGTTTGAATCTTTTATTTGTGTCTATCCTATTAATACTCATATGTTTTATCACAATATCTTATTTGTTTTATCAAGTTATGTACCATTATTTATTACTTCTTAGATTCAACCAAACTCTTACTGTCATTTCTTCAAGATTGGCTAAAAGATTACTTAGAGACTTCAGTTTTTACAAGGTCAAGAACCTGATTGTCCAAATTTTTTTGAAACCCCTATTTTTTTTAAGTAATATATTTTTGAGCAACAGAAAATATCTAAGAATATATAAGAAAATATCTAGAAAATATCTAGAATTAGCACTGTAAAAGTATACAGAGAATTCTCATAATACAAAAGAAACATAATCGTTCATCTTTAATGGACATTAGAGAATTGAGTAATCATAAAGAGAAAGTGATTTATTGTGGCAAACTTTAAATAGGATTGTTAATCTTTCATAGTAGGACATGAATTTTAGAGGAAAGCAAGAAAGATACTTCCTATGTAACTAATCAGATCACATTTACACTCCTGCCTGAAATTTGCCATTTAGGAATTCTCGACAGCAAAGCTTCTGATGGAAAACAATGTGAATCCAAATTTATATTATTCAAAATTAATAAAATATTAATAAAATATAAACTGTAAACATTTTACATAACTCAGTCTCAGCCCAATGGACCCCAGTCTAAGTCTCTGCTGCAGAACATTTAATAAATATGCAAAAAATCTGATAATTTATGATTTGGACCCAGTTTCATTGTAACTTGAGTGTCTTGAATTAATGGATTTCTTGGAAGTGCTATAGGCAGCCTAATGCTCTCAATAGAGCTATGATTTAATATAGAATCATAAATATTTAGTTTGAATATTTTTCTTGCAATTATTTATCCTTTCAAGTAGTAGTAATCAATCTGTTCAGCGATATGAAACAAACCAGATATTTACATTTGAAATGGGAAGAACAAGTTAAGAATGCATGATAAAGTAGGCTAAGAAATGGAGAAGCTTTTTGGATGAGAAGTGAAACATTTTCAAAGAAAAAACGAAGAAAGTCCAGTTGCCTTTTGAAAAGCTTTTTTGGGACAACCATATGCTGGATGATTGAGAATCTCCGTAGTCACTAAGCATTTTAATTACAATATACAAATGGATCAGTGGGAATTATATAATTAAAAGGGTTGGAATTTACATTGTGTTATGATCTCAAACAGAATTTCATTAAAATTATATTTTATTGGTTTTGATGCCAGAGAAATTATCTATAATGTATAAAGGTAATGTATAAATGTATGTTGGACATGTGAATGACATAAAATTTTATTATGTTCGGTGAACATGTGAAAGAGCTAAAACATTTTGAACTCAAATATATTCTTTGATAAAGAGGATTTTAAAGATTAATATTCAGTTAAATCCAGAATTTTTTCTTTTACAATAATGGATAAAGAGTTAGAAAAAAGCTATGGAAAATTATTTCAATATATAAAAATTGTACATATGTCAAACAGATATTTAAAGACCGCTATCATATCATATCTTGTTAGTCTCTTAATTTTCCCCTTCAAGCTTCAGTATTGGTCTACCTCAAAAGACTGCTGTTGTGGAAGCAAAATGAAGGGAGTGAGCCATCTTGAGCTCCCAGACAAAATTGGGATACAACCAATAATATATACATATAAAATCTTTTTTTAAAAAATCTAGTTCTGAATTTTTGCTAAAGAGGCAAAAGAAGTCATTGATTCCAATATGTAAAAAAAAGACCCATTCTACTAATAATGCCAGAAAATATATTAAGCAAGTATTTAACATTGATCCAATTGGTTCTTTTTCAGTATTTCTGATAACTGTCTCTCGTCTTTAACCTAGTTGAGGGACATTGTCCCTATTAGATATTACTGTAAAATTTGAACAGAAACCAAAGAACATTCACCACAGAAGGTCCTTCACATTCTAGATAATTAAGCATAGCACATCTGAACTTTCAAACAAACTGTTGGCATGACAACACAAAGCATTTACTGTTAGAAGAAAGTAAAGAATGTAGGATAAGGAATATACCCCCCCCCATACACACACCTGTATATTTGAAGAAATACTATTGTTTGGGTTTTTTAAAAAGGTCTTGTATGTATAATTCTTCAACCAATTGCCTCAGTTAAAGCTATTTGCAAAAAGAGTGCCCAGGAGCTATAATGCCTCTCATTCTTTCGTTTCAATAATTTAAAAATAATTTCTAACAGTTTTTTGCCCTAATAACACTGCTGGTATGTGCCTGTAAAGCAAGTGTGAATATTATCTTCTTTCTCTTAACTGGCATGCCTCCCACAGAGAGGTCATTCAAATAACACCAATACTGAAACAGCAAGGAGACCGAAATGGCTCATTAAGAATATACAGTTCTTAGATGTAAGAACTGAAAACCTAGACCATAATACACAATGAATAAAGAAAACTGACCACAATAACCACAGCTAGACATCTATGGTCAGGGGGCTTGGGGGCAGAGAAATAAAGGGGCCAAGTCCTCCAAACTTCTCCAAGGGAAGAAAATTTTAAGAAGCCACAAACACTGATGGAAACTGCTCCTTCCTGGGATGGCTTATAAGCCTGGAAGGTTACATTAAAAAAAGGAACATTCAGACAATCCACTGGATCACCTCATAACTAAGTGGATGAAACCTGTTTCACTCAGGGGAACCTTGGGGGGCACAGTAGTGTTTTGAAATATCATGATGAATCTATCTTTTAATCACATGAGAGAACAACATTAATTATCATGGTGGTTATTACAACATACACTCAACAGCAGGGGTAGGCAACCTTGGCTCTTTTATGACTCGTGGACTTCAACTCCCAGAATTCCTGAGCCAGCCATGCTGAGGAGAAAGGGAGAGGTTTCCAAGCTGAGCCATGCTGGCTCAGGAATTCTGGGAGTTGAAGTCCACGAGTCATAAAAGAGCCAAGGTTGCCTACCCCTGCTCTACAGTGATAGTTGTTGCATGCAAGTGGGTGGGAAACATGACTTGGAAAAGGGATTCCTGGATTATTCCTGATGGCCCTTGGTTGTCTTAAGCCCTCTTCCAGCAGAGTGGCCATGTCACAACCCTCCTCCATCTAATGGGAAGAGGCTTAATCTTTCCAGGGATGGCTGTACTAGTTTTCTTCTCTTGCTTATATACCATTACTGTGATAGCTGTTGTTGAGAATCAGCATTCAAGAGATGAGCACTCCATGAATGCGTATTAAATGAAGTGAATTAGAGCAACTTTGAGCAGACAAAGGAACCAGCATTTGTCTCTCTATTATTCATTTGTTGAAATTCACCAACTTCCTTTTTCTGATAGTTTGTTGTGCTGTGAAAAACATCTGTATCAAAAATTCACGCAGAAGTGTTGCAAACAAAAAAGTGAAAACTACCAGTATATTTTATATAACGATATGCCCCAGATTAAAAATGAGAGCTAAAAGACACTTCATTATGTTTTTTTTTTTAAAGGGCCAAGTAGTCTCAAGAGGGAGACTACTTTTCTATTCTTATCTCTGATAGTGTTTTCTAAAATTATAAAGGTTTGGTTTTGCCTGACTTATTACAGGCTAAATCTTAATTTCATAAATCATGAATTCATTTACTTCCATTTACAGACGCTTCCCTAGGCCGATGCCCACTGACAGGTTTATAATTGCTCATATAATTACCAGAGGAATGAGAATGTGGAAAGGGAAGTATAAAAATTGAAAGAAAGCCTGCTCCTATGACATTTGAGTATAGCCTCAGGTATAAAAGGAGGAATACCTGAAAATGCCATGAGTCAACACTGACTGGAAGGAATCCCCTACTTCAAAAACCCCTCTTTGTACAATTTAGGAATTCTTAGTTGCTGAAGGAACTATTTTGAATGTTGGAAGAATGGTTTCAGGAGTTCTCTCTCTGAGTTTTGTCTGACTCTCTGTGGATGTACCACATTTGTTTCTCTGTGGCAGTCAGCTATCCCTCCTATTAAACTAGCCAAGGCTATGTATACAATATAGAAATTGCACTAAAAAAGTTATGATAAGCTTATAATAAGACAAAAACTGTGAGGAAAATGTATTCAATAGGATTCTTCTAAAGTACTTATTCCATGAAACTGATTTTAAGGAAACCTCATTAAATATACTGAAAGAAACAGATCCATGACCAACTGTTTTAAGCAATGAATGTTATTCCTGAACTATAAAGAAGTATCTTAGATTTGTTTCTCAACCTCAGAAATTTAAGATCTGTGGACCTCAAACATATTGAATTGAATGCTGATTGGGCAATTCTGGGAGTTGAAGTCCACATATCTTAAAGTTGCTAAGATTGAGAAATACTGTCCTAAACTGTTGTCAAGACAATTCTAACCTGTTTTGGACAAGGGACTGTATCTATTAACTCAGTGGTTCTCAACCTGTGGGTCGGGACCCCATTTGGGGTCGAACGACCATTTCACGGGGTCGCCAAACAAGGCTGTCCGCCATTTTTCCCCCTTTTCTTTGGCCACGCCCCTGGTACCCGGTGATGTATAAGTGGTTGGGGGTCACCACAACATGGGGAACTGTATTATGGGGTCGCGGCATTAGAAAGGTTGAGAACCACTGTATTAACTAATTAAATAAATTACTAGAAAGTATATAGAAATTAAATACCTCTTAGAAAGGAAGACTATCATCAGATGATTTACATGTTTTCTTGCCTGCTGCCCAGGTACCAACTGGAGATGAGTGATTGACATCCCCCTAAGCTCAACACTCTCTTCTGGGTTTTTATTTTTTGTCCAGATTTGAATTAGGCAACTCTTTAAAAAGATAAAAGGTAAAAATTTCCTTCAGATGCAGCTCAATTCCTGAGGCCTTTCAAGATATGTCCTTGGGGTTTCCCTGGCAGCAATATCTAAATGTCTCATTGTCTTCTACTGGATTATTTTTTCTTCTTTCAAACCTAGCCTAAATGCACAGAAACATTGGAAGACAAATCTCTAACCAGGTCTGACTGTCCAGCTTAGGCAAGATCAGCCAGCCAGATGCTGTTATCTTCAGGAACATCCTTAAAACAGAGAACTGCCTTCTGTAGTAAGTGACACATAATCAACCACCTTTACTTGGGTTTTTAATCAAAGAAAGGGAATATCATGTAAACATTGGCTTTATTAAAAAAAAAAAACACCCATATAAATAACATGAACACCTGGGCAGTATTTTTAGGATTGCTTTTCCATTTTTTTTCTTCATGTAATGTATTATCACTGGAATTTTCTTCAATTTTTTGTTCCTGTTCATAGAAATATGTAAATATAAGGTTACTGTCATCCTCTTTTGCAGAACTATAATTGACTACACATCAAAAGCAAGTCCACAGGCAGGAAATGAAAATATATTTGAATTTTAAGAGGAATTGATTGTCGTGGACCCATTTAATCCAATGGTTTTTCAAACTTGGCAACTTTAATATATATGGACTACAACACTTAAACTTTTCCAGCCATCATGCTGTGAGTTGAATTCCACACATCTTAAAGTTGCCAAGTTTGAAAAACACTAGTTTTAATCTATATAAGGGATCCTTTTGATTAATTTATATGAGCCCCAGCAGTGGCATAGCACACGGGTGTCAAACTCGATTGCATCACGTGATGTATCGTGATGGGTTTTGCCTTTGCAGATCCGGGGTGGGCGTGCCCTGTGCGTGATGCATCCAGCCCGTGGGCTGCCAGTTTGACACTCCTGGCATAGCATATAAAACATTATTATTAGTTCTGTGCTTTTTCTTTCTTTCTTTGTGTCATTTATTCTTTCTTTGTGTCATTTATTATTAGTTCTGTGCTTTTTCTTTCTTTCTTTATGTCATTTAAGATATAGAAGTTGACAGAGACACACATTTCCTAAGCTTCATTTTTGCCATAAAAGCATGTAAAATTTAGACTTTCATTTCTGTGCATGTTTTATTTGTTTAATTTCATTTTCTAAATGCGTTTCTATTTCTGCTACCCCTAGGTTTCCAGTATAGAAATCAAGAAGTATAATCTTTTGAATATCATTAACATTCTTTTATATTTGCATAGGTTAATAACTAAATAATTGATTGAAAAGATTTAGTTATCATTTCATAACAATAGCTACAGCTTTAAGATGTGTGGACTTCAATTCCCAGCATGCTGGATGGAAAATTTTGACAGCTGAAGTCCATATATCTCCACTTAGGAAAAATCAAACACATGGGTATAGAATAGGTCAGTGGTGGCGAACCTATGGCACGCAGAGTCCTTTCTGTGGGCACGTATGCCGCCACCCAGCCCCACCTCCCCCTGTGGCCCCTTCCTCACCAGCAGCCCCCCTGGAGGAGAGTCGCCCCTGGGCATGGTCCGCACAGAGCAGCAGAGCCAAGCACATGCCAGCCAGGCAGCAGAGGCAAAATTTTGCCCTCACGCCCCATCGTGCGCAGTTTATGCTGTGGGCGTGGGTGGAGGGCATGGCCACCATGGTGCTACTGGGTGATCTGCTGCAGTGGGCCGTGGAGGCAGTGAGTGGCTCTGTGGGTGGGCAGGGGCAGAGCGGGCAGTGGGGCGGTTTTTGGGCACTCAGTCTCTAAAAGGTTCGCCATCACTGGAATAGGTGGTATCTGGCTCAACAGTAGTAACTGTGAGAGTGATCAAGATATCCTAGTTAACTACCACTTAAGTATGAGCCAGCAATGTTCTGTGACTGCCAAAAACAACAACAACAACAATGCAGTCCTAGGCTGCATCAAAGAGGGACAGCATCAAGACAAAGAGAAGTGATACTACCGCTTTACACCATGCTGCTGAGATCACACCTGGAATACTGCATCCAGTTCTGGTCACCACAAAAGATGTTGAGACCCTGGAAAGTGTGCAGAGAAGAGCAACAAAGATGATAAAAGGTCTGGGGGCTAAATCATATGATGAACAATTGAAGGACCCAGGTATTTCCGAAGAAAAGGATTGGGGGGGAGGTGATATCTGTTGTCCAGAAGTTGCGGAGCTGTCACAAAGAAGAAGGGATCGATTTATCCTCTAGAGCTCCAGAGGGCAGGACAAGAAGTAATGGGTGGAAACTTATTAAAGAGAGATACAAGCTAGAAGAAGAAATTTTCTGACAGCGAGAGCATTAATCAATGTAATAGGTTAGCCCCTGGAGTTGTGAGTGCTCCATCAATGGAGGTTTTCAAAAATAGACTGGACAATCATTTAAGAGAGATAGTATAAAGACTCCTGGGATTGGACTAGATGACCTCTGAGGTCTCTTCCAGCACTATGATTCTAAACATTTTAAAGTTGTTAAGATTGAGAAACATCAATATGGCCTATATAGCACTTCCTTTTCAACTCTGTAGTGGGGTGGCCTGAGAGAGCACATGACTGGCCTAGTATTATCCTATGAGTTACCTTATCTGGCTGTGACCTTGAATCTGGATTTCCCCAATGCCATTCTACCACTTTCCTCATTACATACATTGGTTCCTTTAGGGTTTGCAATTTTCATTTATATTACAAATATTGGGTGGATCTTGGATACACTACTGATACTAAAGAAACCCCCCACTGAATCATTTCACCATGTGAGAGAACGTCCACAAGTGAAAATTGACTAGTTGTGTTCTTCAGTATTAGCCAAATGAGAAATGCTGTCTCTTTTTCCTGGGTTATATTTCCTATGTATACTGTGAGGAGCATCATTATTTATGTTTAACTATAATATTTATATTGAGAAAAAAACCTCTGATAGCTTTTAGAACACTATGGTACAATCCCCATAAACTGGTTTATGTGAAGAAAAATGTAAGTAAATGAAGGAGACAGTCATGCTGCTTTTGTTTTAGATACAATTTTAATTGGTACCTTTATATCTAGTGTTTCTTTTTTTAGCTGCATTCCCAAGCAAGAGATGAAAATGAAAAAAAAACACTAATTCACTTTATAAATTAGCGCACACACAAAGCTAGATGACTGTCTGCCTTTTTATTATGTTGACATTGGCAGATAACACTTTAGAAAAATAAATAAATCCTGTAATTGTGTGCAATTAATATTCAGTAAATATCTCATATACACTGTAGCTATGGCTTGGAGAGAATTGCTTCAACTCTGTCATCACACCTGCCAGACTTCCTTCTTCGGGCCCATTGCATTGTATAAAAGAAGGAATATTTATATCAATTTTGTAACTCTGTGCAAGATCAAAAGCATTTACCATACTCACCAAAGATACTCAGAAGTACAGCTGGCCCAGAATGCAGCAGCACAAGTAGTTAAAGCGTGGGAACCCTTCAGTACATCCATGTCATGCTACTATGCAAGCTGCATTGATTACCAATGAGATTCAAGGTGCTCGTGTCTACCTATAATCCTACATGGTGTAGGGGCTAAATAGTTGTGGGACTACCTGTCTTCAACTATTTCTGTTAGCTAACAGGTTGTTCATGCTCTGGGTCTCTTCTACTAAGCAATGACTTCTTTTGGGAACCAGGAGTTGTTGTCACAGTACCAGCCTTGTTAAACAGAACCCTGGTGATCCACACCCTTCTGACCTCTAAAAAGGCCTTGAAGACTTAACTCTTCCCCCAAGCATTGGATCAGGATGTTGCATGCATCTATCTTTTTTGTATGTTATAGGAGTTGCTTTCCCTCAACATGGTGCATTTTTATCAATATATTTTTTTTATATTGTGGTGATTTTAGTACTTCAAGAGTCACACGGAATGAACTGGCAAATCATAGCTGGCTTTGAAAATAGAACAAAATAAAAACAATTTCCTGTGTATACATTCTGCACTCTTCTGGCTAAGAAACAATGGAGAAAGGGGACAAATCTGAACATACTAAATTGAATTCTGAAGATCCTGCTCTATCCAGGATGATATTCCTGAATAGTCAAGAACTTATTTTAGAATTGCATTGTCATGGTTCTGACAGACAGAGACAAATAAAGCAGAACTCTGAGGCTTGGAAATTCCTCAAAGAACATGTTTATTAGTTACAAAGTACTGGCACAAAGTGAAACCAAGTCTGAAGACACACGTAACAATTCCCCAATACAAAGTTAAGAAATACAAAGTCAAGGCTATGCAAACAACTACATTCCTCAATGCATCTTCTTGGCCAGCTTTTCACACAATGTTCAGGCTGCAGTCTCGGGAGCAGCCAATGACCTTGGTTCCCATGGAACAAAAGTTTATTTAGACTAGTGAAGCACAATCCCCCCTCTCTCCTTTCAACTGAAAATGAATAAGGAAGATGGCCGCAGCCATGCTCATTTTTAAAGTTGACAGGCATAATATTAAAAGTAAACAAATGTCCCTAAATTCTGAAGACTACTATTATTAACACATTAGCTGGAAGCCAGTTTGGTTTAGTGATTAAGGCATCAGGCCAGAAAGCAAGAGACTCTGAGTTCAAGTTCTGCCTTAGCCATGAAAGTCAGCTGGATGACTTTCTCTCTCAGCCCAACCCACCCTACATTCTATCAGCCCAACCAACCACACAGAGTTGTTGTTGAGAGGAAGATAGGAGGAGGAAGATATGTTGGATATGCTTGTTGCCTTGAGTTATTTGTAAAATCAATACAGACAGGAAATAAATAAATTTAAATAATAATAAAGCAAGACAAAGTAGCAAAGTGTATTAGAAATACCATTTGCTTGCAAACAAGAACTGACAGGATCATAAAACAGAGAAAGTAATATAAAATACAGAAACTAAAGAGCTTTGGGACTTTAGGATTCAAACAGAAAGGCATCTGCCACATAACACCCCAGAGTTAACAACTGTCAATAAGAAAGATAAAAAACATCTGGATAGTGAATGTGGTAGTTCCTGGGCAGAGCAGAGCAGAAGAGAAAGAAGTGGAGAAAAGCACAAAATACAAACAGCTGCAAATAGAAATAGAACATCTGTGGCAAAAGAAAGCAAAGGTAGTGCCAATAGTGCCTTGGGTACAATTCTGAAACATCAGGAACATCTGAATGCTGTTGGCATTAAAAAAATCACCATTAGTCAGTTGCAAAAGGCAGCTTTACTCGGAACAGATTACATTCTGAGATGATATCGTTAATAACCTCAAGCATCCACATCTACCTATCATACCTATCCTTGGGAAGGAGTTAATAGGTGGTCAAAAAATAAGTGCCAAAATCCAGTCTAAACATTTGGCTGACTGCTGTACGATCCAGTCTGAATCAGCTACCAGAACCAGAGGTTTTGTCATGCTGGAGTCTATCTTCACGGAACTTCTCTGTGTGCTCTGGGCTGAAGTGACATACATCTGGCTGAATATGTAATGAACCATAATAATCCCAAAACATCTGAAGCATTATTTGAACACCATCGGCATTGACAAAATCAGTCAATTGCAAAAGGCAGCTTTATTTGGAATAGCTTACAGCTTGTGACAATATCTTTATAACACCATCCACATATGCCTATTCCAGATCCTTGAGAAGGACTCGATAGATGGATAAAAATGCCAAATCCAGTCTAAACATCTGGTTGATTGTGCAACCAACCATAATAATTTCAGTGTTTTCCCAAAAACTGTTCTTAAAGAGAAAGAGAAAAAAAACCCATCTCTTCTGAGCTAAGATTATGCCCTTGTAGAAAATGATCCCCTGAGTCCATAGCTCATGCCAATTATATAACTCTCTATCTGGCAAAATACCCAAACAATTCTGATTTATTTTATGTACAGTTAGCTTTATCAGACTGTATGATTTTGTTTCTTTGAATGTAGCTACATTTTGTTATGCCCTGAATTCCTTGATGACCTACGTATGATTTTATTTTATTTGAAATAGAACTTGTTTAATTATTTTAATTAATTAACTCATGGCATTCTGGTCAGTCACCATGATAAAGTAGATTTGATTTGAAGTTATTATTATAAGCCTCTTCCTCCTTGTTTATCAACAAATGTCTACAGCTACTTAAGGCTGTTCCATGCATTGCACTGACACACTCCCCCGTTTGCAACTGAATGGGCAATTATTTGGAAAGTTGTAGTCAGTTCATGGAGAAAGTATTTGTATGATATATGCTTGAAAGCCTACATGCAATGTCATCATTTAATTTCAAAATGAAAAGGGACTAGGGGGAAAAGACGCAAAGAGAACCTTAAAGATTTTTTTAAATGTTATTTATTTTGCATATGCTTTAAAAAAAATAATTTTGGAGATTGGGTGATATTATGAGCCATGGTGGCACAGTGGTTAGAATGAAATATTGCAGGCTAACTCTGCCGAATGCCAGCAGTTCAATCCTGACCGGCTCAAGGTTGACTCAGCCTTCCATCCTTCTGAGACCAGTAAAATGAGGACCCAGCTTGTTGGGGGCAATATGCTGAATCTATAAACCGCTCAGAGAGGGTTGTTAAGCATTGTAAAGCGGTATATAAGTATATAAGTGCTATTGCTATTAAGTGAATATCCAAATCTGACAACAGGGTCATGCTTCTTTCTATTGCCTAAAAGCAAATAAGAGGCTGTTCCAAAGCATTTCAACCAAAGCATAAGTATATATTCTGCTCCACGTAACATTGCAAGGCTTGGAACGAAGGAAGGAGATAAGAGAAGCTGTCTGAAAAAGGAAAGAGATTTGATTCTGCTCTCATTTCTCTCTTCCCTTGAACCCTCTATCTCAGTGTTTCTCAACCTTGACAATTTTAAGGCATGTGGACTTCAACTCCCAGAATTCCACAGCCAGCATTGCTGGCTGTGGAATTCTGGGAGTTGAAGTCCACATGCCTTAAAATTGTCAAGGTTGAGAAACACTGCTCTATCTGAAGATGCCATTACGGGAGGGAGGAGGGGTGTGGTTTCTTCTCCAAGCAGCCAAGGGAGTCATCCTGCTGTCAGATCACATAAAAATGAAGGATACTATACCAGGAACACAGGAGCAACAAAAATAGCAAGCTTCCCGCTCCTCCCCCCCCCAAAAAAAAATCAGAGGCTTCTTGTTGAAGAGAAAAGCATTCGGTTTATATAACATCCAATAAATGGCAAGCTGGTGTTTTGAGGCACGAAGGCTGATGTTTATAGCAAGAAAACATATCATCAGTGTCACCATTTCCTTCCATTCAGGAGTGATTCTTTCCGGTTCTTCCTCCAAGAACTACAATTTATTCAAACCAATCTGCTAAGTGTTAAATGAGTTTTTAATTTATCAAGAGAAAAAAAAATGTCAGAGTGATACCTGAAGAATTTTTTAAAAAATCCCAAAAAGAAAAATCAGTCCATCAGTAAGGATGGACAAAAGACTCTAATTTAGGACAGCATATGAAATAGAAAAGTGAATTTGGAAATGAAAAAAAATCTGCCTACAGAGAGTTCAACTAAATTCCTTAATTTCTCCATATCTGGTCATCTCCCCTTAGGTCAGTGGTTCTCAATCTGTGGGTCGGGACCCCATTTGGGGTCGAACGACCATTTCACGGGGGTCGCCAAACAACGCAGTCTGCCATTTTTTTCCCCTTTTCCTTAGCTGTGCTACTTCCTTTTATTCTATTGGCTTTTGAAAGCCAATAGAATAGATTCTCTTGAATAGAGTCTAATTCTATTGGCTTTCAAAAGCCAATAGGAATTGTCCAGGCTGTCTCTGCCCTGTTGAGCCCGCCAAAAGTCCCATTCTGAAAACAGTGCTGCACCAGTTGAGTAGTCCTCGACTTACGACCGATTGAGTAGTCCTCGACTTATGACCGGTTGGGGGTCGCGGCATTAAAAAGGTTGAGAACCACTGCCTTAGGTTGTACCAACCATTTTCATCACCCCACATGGCCAAAATGGGCACTGGCTGTACATATAAATCCGTTTGTGAATTGAATGGATGGTTTTAAGGTACCTATACATTAAAGCCTACTATTTTCTACTATTTGCCTATATTAGACAGATATGAAAGATAAAAAGTAATAAGTGCTTCTCTCCTGCTAAGTCCGAAAACTCAAGTCTTTCTATTTTCCACAGTCCACAGGAAGCAGGTAGTCAACATTTTAATCAAGAGCCGTGGTGGCGCAGTGGTTAGAATTAAGTATTGCAGGCTAATTCTGACAATTGTCAAGGGTTTGATCCTCACCAGCTCAAGGTTGACTCAGCTTTCCATCCTTCTGAGGTTGGTAAAATGAGATCCCAGATTGTTGGGGACAATATACTGTAAACCACTTAGAGAGGGCTGTCAAGCACTGTGAAGCGGTATATATATATATCTCTAAGTGCTATTGCTATTTAAAAAATTGTTAAATCAATAAAAATAAAGGCTGAGACTGGTGAGGTAAGAACCAGGCCAGGGAGAATCATCATCTAAGTTGCCTCTCCAGGCCATGAAGACATTAGTCATGAGTTGAAATTCTGAAGCATGTTTAGCCTCTGCCATCTTTCACTCAATAGGGAATGCTTAAGGCTCTCAATTTGTCTGAAGTAAAAATTCTCATTTAGCTGAGCTGTGTTTGAGACCTGTGTCAAAGCAAGGTCGGAAAAGGAGTTACTGTAAGTGTCTGAAGAGCTATGATTTACTGCTGAGCCCTTGTATGAAGCCTGACAATGCAGGTTGAGCTGAAGGGAATTATAATTCAGATTCATGGTTTTAGCATTTAACAATAAATAAAGTTGTATCACAGTATCAGGGTGACTGCTGAAACATCAAAATGCAAAACTTTTGGCATCAAGATACTTTCCTATAAAATAAAGTCTTATTAACCTGTTTAGAGATAATAAGATGAGAAGACAGCGGTGCATAGTTTTCATTTGCATTGCGAAGCAAAGACCACATGCAAAAATGGATTGGACCCAGTACGTTAATTTTACTTATAATTTATCAGGACTATATCCCGTCTTTTATAGAGGAGCTCAGGGCAGTATATACAGCAGACATGTCAAACACAAGGCCCGGGGGCTGGATGCAGCCCGCGAACTGGTTTCATGTGGCCTCCAAAGCCATCCTGGAAACAGTGAGGGAACAGCCCCCACTGTCTTGGCCCTGGCCTAGGCCAGCCGGGAGCCAATGTACAATTTTGTGGTGGCCATCTATGCTGAAACGCATTCAGTCTTAGCTCCACAAGGCTGTCTGGAAACAGCGAGGAACCAACCCCTGCTGTGTCAGCCCTGTCCGCTGGGTACATGCTGGGGAAGTGTCACCCTTTGTGAGGAATGAAGAAATGGACCATGCCTTGGCGCTTGCCCCGGTCCCACCCCTTTCTGCCAGAGACCCTCAGATCTGTCCCACTCCTGCCCAGGCCCCCACAGGCACCTTTGACACGAACGATGTAGAGCTGGCCATGCCCACCCAGTAGGCCACACCCACTCTATCCACACCCACCCAGTAAGCTGCATCCACCCTGGCCACTCCCCCCCCGAGAGCAACCACAATGCTGATGTGGCCCTCAATGAAATTGAGTTTGACACCCCTGATATACAGTATCCCTTTCTCCTTTTTTTACCTGGCTTCAACAGCTGTGTGAGAGAGGGATTTGCCCAGAGTTACCCAGTGAGCTTTTGGACCCAAGTGTGGATTAGTGTCAATCCAATACCTTCATCATATGCCAAATTGGTTCTCCCTCTCTCTCTCTCTCTCTCTCTCTCTCACACACACACACACACACACACACACACACACACACAGAGAGAGAGAGAGAGAGAGAGAGAGAGAGAGAGAGACTTGCAGGAAATAAGTGCTTTAAGTATCTGAAAACCTTAACAAATCAATTTTCTTTCTTAAATCCCCACTATCCTGCAAAATGCAAAAACAATTACACATTTGACCTTATCACTCTGAGAAAGGAACTCTAGGACTTAAAAATGAGTGCTGCCCTACTTCATAGTACTCATTGCTTATGTTATAAGATATGGGCAACAAAAACCACTTAAGAGTTTACTGTAGTTCACTATCTCCTCTTCTCTTATTTATTTATTACATTTACTTGCTGCCCATCTCCTTTTGAAATGACTCTGGATGGCTCACTTCAGTACCAGCTCCAATTGGATTGGCTCCTATCCTTTAGGGCTATCAGCCACCATATGTTCTCTAGGAAGTTTCTTGATGACTCATGAGAAGTTTACTGTGCCTCTGAATATTGGCATTACTTTTAGACCACCTTGAAATATATGGCTTGCCCCCAAAGCCATCCTACATCTTATTTCAAAAACCAGCTTATGAGACCACAAATAATAAGCACAATATTTATTGAATTGGTCTGATATTTATTAGAGAAAAGCAAAGATGTGTTCTATTCTTATAACATAGAAATAACATTGCACACTCTTATGAAGCCCACTTAGTTGATACAATTATAATAACAAGGGGGCACAGTGGCCTAGTGGTTAAAATGCTGGGCTTGTCTACTGGAAGATTGGCAGTTTGAGACCCAAGCATCGCATGATAGGGTGAATTCCCATTTTTGCCCCTGCTCCTGCCAACCTAGCAGTCTGAAAGCATGCAAATGCGAGTAGATAAATAGGTACCACTTTGGAGGGAAGATAACAGCATTCCATGCACCTCAGCATATAGTCATGTTGGCAACATGACCATGGAAATGTCTTCAGATAATGCTGGTTCCCTCAGCTAGAAAACAGAGATGAGCACCGCCCCCTAAAGTGGACCCAACCAGACAAGGGAAAACTTTATCTTTTATAATAACAAGCCATTAGCTTTAAAAAAAAAGCCAATACTATCAAAACAATGTTTTCTTTTCCATTTGATTTTCATTATGACATCATTGATGAGCAACTGACAAGTCTGCTCTGTTTCTGAATGAGTCCTTTAGATACTGTCTTTTATTTGGAAAGGATCACAGAAATATCAGTCATTTATTTGAGGGACATATAGGAGAAAGTGAATGAAAGACTCTACCATTGTTGTAGGCAATCTCTTCTAAGCTTTCATCACATTCCATGTGTTCTCTACTTAAATGCTGATGACAGAAATAGCAGCAGAAGTGACTGATTGAATCCCAGTGAAATATTTATCCTCTGCTTAGCCTTTGGTGGCACATCTCAATCTAAATAAAATCCAACTGAATATATTCACATTCATGTTGTGATGCTTTTTCCTTCTCCTATCTGTCCTATTTTGTTTTATTCTTATTTTCTCAGTCACATTTTTCTGTTACATGCAATACTGTAAAAAAATTAATTTAGATATTCCTTGGAAAATCTTTTATGTATATTAGCCTGTAAAGTGGCATGGTTTTTGGGAGAAAATAATATTAAATCTCTCCCAATATTAATATGGTGACATAATTAACAGAAATCCATACCAGATTGGTCAATATGCCTGGGTCAACAAATACCTGGCAGGTGCAGGTATTTTTGATGTTTGATAATCATGGCTATCAGTTATTCAGTTCTGATTAACTTCCATTCCCCACCAGTCAGTCAGAACTGAAGAAGCTTCTTGGATCAGAAGTGAACCACTTTCAAAGAAAAAAACCAAGAAAGTCCAGTTGCTTTTGGAAAAAGTACATTTGGGACAATGATCTGTTATTATACATCAAGTCAAAAGGGAAGAGAAGTTCTGAAAAGAATCCACCAACATCCAGAATCAGAAATAGCAGAACAGAAGTCTTATTATTATCATTACTGTTTGTCATTGCATTGATTCCTCTGTCAACAATACTGAACAAGTCAGGCCACGGCTATCAAACATTAAAAATATCTTCAGGCTATCACACTTCCTTTACCTAAATGATCTGAAACTGGATGGAAAAAACACCATCTGAAATAAAATCACTATTCAACACTGTCCATACATACAACCAAGATATTGCAGTGGAATTTGGATCAGACAAATGTGCCACTCTTATGATCAACAAGAGAAAAACAGAAAACTGAAGGAATTAAAATGCTCTTTGCAAATTAAATCAAGAGTCTGATGAAGAAATACCTACAAATGCTTGGGCGACTTCAAACTAACAACATCAAGCACACTGAAGTCAACAGTAGGTTGGAAGTGAATACATTTTGAGAGTGATCTTAAAATAAAAACCCAGTGGCAGAAATATAATCAAGACTATTAAGACCTGAGCAATTCCAGCTATTAGATACAGAATAGTGGACTAAACTCAAGCAGAATTAAAAGCCCTGGATAGGAATACTAGAAAAATAATGACAACGAACCATATCTTTCATTTATGTAATGACATTGACAGACTCTACTTTCACAAATATATGAAAACTGAAAACAAAGGAAGAATGATTTGCTATTGAATGATTTGCTATTACAAATCAAGTCCAGGTCCATAGGAAGAAAGTATCTAAAAAGAATGCACTAGTTTTAGAAAGAACCACACCCAGAACCGGAAATAACAGAACAGAGACTAGTAGATCAACATTGATTAAAAATATGAAATAAAATATTCACAGAAGTAGAATTAGAAGAATTCTGGATGAAGGTTGAAAGCTATTTCTTTATTATTGTCTTTGTTTCTTTTTCCTTTCCTTTCCTCTTTTTTCTTTTCTTTTCTACTTATTAGAATAGAATAGAACTGGAAGGGTCCTTGGAGATCTTCTAGTCCAGCCCCCTGCTCAAGCAGGAGAACCTATACCATCTCAGACAAGTGACTGTCTAGCCTCTTCTTAAAAATCTCCAGTGATAGAGCACCCACGATTTCTGGGGGGCAAGCTATTCCACTGGTTAATTGTCCTCACTGTCAGGAAGTTTCTCCTTAATTCCAGGTTGCTTCTCTCTTTGATCAGTTTCCAACCATTGTTTCTTGTCCTGCCCTCTGGAGAATAACATGACCCCCTCTTTTTTGTGGCAGGCCCTCAAATACTGGAACACTGCTATCATGTCTCCCCTATTTCTTCTTTTCTTTAAACTAACCAAACCCAAGCCCTTCATATGTTTTAATCTACAGGCCTTTGATCATCTTAGTTGCTCTTCTCTGAATTTTTTCTAAACTCTCAACATCTTTTCTGTGATATGGTGACCAAAATTGGCTGCAGTATTGCAGATGTGATCTTACTAGGGTTTCATAAAGCGGAACTAATGCTTCGCGTGATCTTGATTCTGTGCCTCTGTTTATACAACCTAGGATTGTATTAGCTTTTTTGACTGCTGCTGCACATTGCTGGCTCATAGTCAAGTGACTGTCCACTAGAACTCCAAGGTCTCTCTCACAGTTACTGTTTTTAAGCCAGGTCTCGCCCGGCTTTGTACCTTTGATTTATCTTTTTCTGCTTAAACTTTTTTCTTTTAGTTTATTATATATTTTACTACGTCTATTAAAACATCAATAAAATTATTACCAAAAAGTAGAGAGTTGCAAGAACGTTGTCCTTATGCTCTTAGTAATACAGTAAATGTCTTACTGTTTGGAAAAGTGAAGCAATAACTTGCAAAACATTTATTGGAAGATTGTAAAAGCTTGCTGGGTACTGCATAGCCTGTCCTTCAACCCAAAACTATTGTTTTGCCTTCGAATGCATAAAGGTGGTGCAATGAGGCAAGCTCAATTACCAGTTCAGTCAACTTGCATACAGTACATGCAACTGAAGTGTGCACACTGTGTGTGTGTGTGTGTGTGTGTGTGTGTGTGTACGCATGCTTCTTTGCCTCAGACAGCACAAGTCTCCTCAAACTGCCTTTGAACCAGCTTCAATTACACTTTAAGTAGTTAACTTCATTGCATACCAAAGCTGCAAGTATGTGCATGCAAAATCTCTTATTTTGTTTACTATTTTTTTTTTCCATTTGTGAGGTTACTGAGTGGCTCTGAACCTTGGACATTGATGACAAGGCTGCCACTTCACATAGGCTAGGAGGCCTTTTATGGTCGTCTTCCAGAACTCAATGATATTGTTTTAGCTTTTTGTGTGTGTTTTATTATTATGGTTGCTGCTGCTATATTGGACCTTACAAGCTACCGAGAGCACTAAGGGGGAAGGTAGTGTATGCATTTGTTGAACAAGATGCTAAATCAATAAGGAGAGGGAAAGGAAGGGCAAAGTTATTCTCTATGAGTAGCCCTGATCCCAGCCTGACTAAAGTGCTGAATAAGACTGTCCTGATAGGGACTGAAGACCAACTGCCACATTTCTCCTAAAATAGTCATGTGTGGCTTTCAAGTGAAATATTAATAATGTGGGTTTTCCTCTCATTTTGTGACAGGACTGTATTTATGTTTTCCCTATTCCAATTTTCTCTTCCCGGATCTACTAAACTTATTAGAATTGAATTTGCCTTATCCAGTCAAACTTCCCTCTCACGTCTCCTAGCTTCCCGCCAATTGGTTCATGATAATTCACTTTGCCTTTTAGAATAAATTCCACGGTTGAGTTGTTCCCTAGCAAGAAGTAGAATGAACCTTAGCATACAGTAATAATTTTTCTGTTTCCACCATTCCTGTTTCCTGAAATTCATTATGGAGAGGCTTTGGCATTTTAGCTTTTGGAGATGAAACTTTTCCTGTAGAAAACCTTGAAATAAAAGCAGTTGCTTGGCTTTAACATCCTAGAATAAAAACCTTAATTAATTGGATGACTATACAGTAAAAGGTCTTTGACATCTGAAAATATCCTTCCAATGAAAGAGGTAAACAAGCTTATTGCAAAATCAGTAATTATACAGACAATCGGCTTTTCCACAATTAAATGCAAAAACTCTTTCCTTACATTTTTGGTACAGAGGGAGACAGAAGGTGTTTTTAAAGTTTTCATGTAAACAATGTTCACTACCACTGAATTCAAAGATATATTGCAGAACAACCCACACACCATCCACAAGTCTGTGTAAATACATTCTTATTAATCATTTTACTGAAATGAAATACAAAGGGCAACTAAGTATATCAAAGGAAACAAGAATCATGGTCTATTCTTCTCTGTGGAGTCTTTTGTTTTCCTACTGCTCTTAGAAAATTTTGGTATTCTTTACCATCTGATAGACAGAGTCTTGCACGGAAGCAGCCAGAATCCAAATTTACAAACTCTCTCTGCACGTGTGAGTCAGGAGCTTGCTACAATTGTCTGGACATTCCTATATTAATTCCACTTTGTGATCTGGTTTTGTGCCTTTCTAAGAGTCTTTACAGTGACATCTTTGTCAAATTCTTCATGGTTGAGTGATCCTATCAATGGAACTTTTTCCTGAAAGTGCAGTGGCAACTAATTATTTCAATATCACCTCAGTATTGGAACATTCTGTTTGTTCCCTTGTATGGCTGCTTTGCACGCTTCATTTATTGTATTTGAATTTTATTGAATTGCAATAGTGATATTGTGGGATCATAAATATTAAGATGCATGATATTGTGTATTTATTTGCTAGAACAGTTGTTCCTAGTCTTGGATCATAAGGTAAAAAAATCCAGTGCTGTCATAACTGAATTATCATTATGTGATTCTTTAAAGTAATTGCTAACCTTTTAAAAGCACTTTTTCTTGATGCTTCTTTTGGATAGGTTGAGGGAACTCCAATGTGGTCCACATACATGGGCTCCAGATAAAATATAAAATCCTGCTGAATCAGTAATCCAGATTCAGTAAGTCAGACTATTCTGTTAGAACAGAATTACCTTTTGCACCTTCCCCCTTCTAATGAGAAAATTTGCCATTGATGGGAATGTGACATAGCAGGTGATAGCAAAGACAAAAATGGCTGTCTCTCTCTTTTTCATGTGATTATTATGGACAAAAAGAGGTAACAAGAGGAAAAAAGGTGGGAGACAGAGATTGAAATTCCAGCTTTGTCTAGCTGGATCTTTGCTTCACATTCTTTAACTGTCTATTTGTAGAAAAAATATTACATATTATATGTACTATCCTAAGTGAAGTAAATCTGAGTGGAACAGAATGGAGATGTAGACATCATCTAATACTCTGTCATGTTATCTCACAGATAAAACTATCATTGGGGTGAAAACCTGAAAGTGGCAAAGAGCTGAGAGAAAAACAGATGAGGTTTTCACACATATATAGTCTCACACAGGAGGGAGAAACTGAAACGGGTTAAGAAGCTTGCGAGAAATTTTGGAGCATTGGAGATGGATTCAGATCAGGAGAGGAAAAAGAGCTACTAAACAAAGATGGGATTAAGAAGGAATCAGATTTAAGATTACTGAAGTGGAGTTGACATAGAAATCACTTTGCAAAGTGAAGGAGAGCATGGCGTCTGGGTGAATTCTTAGAGGGACAAAGGGATTCAAAGCTACCAAAAAAGTAGATCAAGGTTGTGCTAGTCACAAGAGATTACCAGCAAATCTTTAATTAATTCATTGGGGAATTTAGAAATAGCTACAGGGGAAACCAAAGGTGCTTTTTCACAAGGCAACTGGATTTTTTTTTCTCTTGGAAGACGTTTCACTCCTCATCCAAGAAACTTCTTCATGGGAAGCTTTAGTTTAGAACCGACACACTAACATATTAGTGGAAACAACATTATAGCAGGCAGGGAGATAGTTAATTTTGGAATGGTAAATCAATTAGGCCATAAAGAAATTTACATTCCTTTGAAAGATAGAAGAGAGAGGAAGATGAGGAAAATTAAGCTTTGTTATTATGCATTAATGGAATGCTACTTGCTTAGTTTCTATCCTTGACAGGCTATACATAAACACACATTTGCAAGAAGGGCTGGGTGTTCCGTGTCTGCCTGATGAATCCTAAGAACTTACAACAGATTCCTGGAATTTCTAATTAGTTGGGGAAGGAGGAAATCATATTAATGGAAAGTTTGTCTTTTATTCCCAATTATCTCTTACCTGAAAATTTTCTCCTTCCCAGTTTGTTTTTTAATCCAGCTATTTCAAATATTTTAACAGATAAGATTGGGAGGTTACCCAAGTCCTTGTACACAAGGTCCACCAGGTCTGTCTTCTGATAACTCAAGGATTTTTATGAGCAAAATGTCTCAACTATTGCTATTCTCGCAGAGTTAACCAAAGACTTTGCAATTTAAGGTGGCAAAATTTTTGTGAATTCACTTTGAACCCTTCCAGATATCTGGAGCTCATTTTATATTCACTGTAATTGCACCAATGAGTAGAATTCATTCGATATTTGTTCATCTCAACACATTTATTTTTGAACTATAGGTGTTCTGTTTTAAATTAACATTAACACTGGATGTGAAATAGGAATACTTTGGGTAGATTTATGGAGTTTGGATGAAGTTCTGTCCTCAATAGATGCATAGGAGTATATATGTGTGTGGGGGGGGTACGTATAATATGTGTGCGTGTGTGCAAACATTGGTGAATTGAATGATCATTTGCATCTAAGATTCTTTAGATAGGGAGTTAATCAAAACAAACTGAAGAATCTAGGTGCATTATGAGTATCAGATTTTGTAGAGACATATGATAGGCATCTTGAATTATATGAAGGGATGTCATGTAAAAGGGTAAAAAAATTTCAGAGCTGTTCCAGAAAAATAGAACAAGAAACAGCGGGTTTAAATTATAAGTAGATTTCAGCTGGAGGTTAGGAAAAATATTCTGACAGTAAGAATGGCTCAACAATGGATTAGATTTTCTCAGGAGATAGTAGATTCTCTTTCTACTTTGGGGAAGGCCTATCACTGACTGAAAACCAAAAGTTGTAAGTATCATCCAACCAGTAAGAAATGCTACTGGACAATGCAATTACCAGCTCAAATTAGTCTCCCTTTTTCTTTCTTTCCTGTTTCTTTTACCCAGGATTGCAATGCGGAATATAAGGCAAAAGCTCAACTATCAAACTGAAATAAAGGAACCACACAGTATTATCCACACATACATTGTAATCAATAATTTGCTTTCCAGGAAACAAACAAAAGGAAGGAAGGAAGGAAGGGAGTCTCAAAATAACGATGCAAAGAAAGTAGTTTCAGAAGTAGTTTCAGAGGGATGCTTTGCAGCATGCCTACAACATGCCCTTCCTGTGAACTGCTGGACTAATGCAGCAGTTTGCATATTTGAAACACTCACAAATCAAATACCAATATGATGGACCTGTCTACCATTTCTGACCAAGAGGCACAAAATCCATTCCCAGTTGAAGATTACCTGCATCCCAATATAATAAAATGCTTCCAATGTATTGTTACCAATCTTATATATGTAGCATTTCTAAATTAAAAATTCAGGAGCTGCACTCTGATGACAGTGCAATGAATGCCAAATCCATCCCTACCCCCTGCCAGCAATGTGTCTCTTTAAACCTCGGTAGAGCTGTATTGTGTTGCCCAAGGAGTTGAAACAAATATCTCTGAATACGGTATGTCTCTGCTCTAGCAAAAGCTTTTTGTTCTTTGTTTTCATCATGAAAATATGAGGCATGACCACAGTTCTAATAAACTTCTACACTTTTGACAGCTATATGAATATATGCATGACCATGGACATCTTTATATTAATCGTTTTATGAAATTGTAGTCAATCTGGGGGTCTTTCTCTACTGAATTTTAAATACTACATGGGAAGTTTGCTTCACATCATTGTTTGATTGGGTTGTATTTTCTATGCCAATGACCCCATCTCTCTTCTATTAACTCTGTTTATAAACCTGTGATGGTCATCTATGCAGACATTTTGCCATGATCTCCTCCTACTCTGGAGAAAGAAGGAAATCCTGTTAGCATAAATAGTGTTGCTGCAATAGCATGCCTGTTAAATGCATCTGGAACAGCCATGCTGTTCATACAGTTCCTTTGCATGACATTGTAAGGGCAGTGATTGGCATGGTTTTTTTGGCCAAAATTTGAATGTCCCCAACCACAGAAAAAGCCATTACCAATTTTCATACTGAACATCTATGAATGATGGTGGCTATAGTGGGATAGCCTCATTTTTTTCCAACTGGATGCCCTCTAGGTGGTAGCAAAGAATTAAAGGTGTTGCCTCTCTCTTGGTTGCCACTGTTTGCTCTTCCAGGTAGGCTTTCAAGGATTTTGTGAATGCCGCTTTACTGTTGTATGGCATAATAACAGAAACTTGAAATTCTGTCAGGGTATACTTCTGTGCCCTCTTATATGAAACAGAATCAGATTTATCCACTGATAAATAGACCCATTTGAAAATAAAACCAAGGATCAAAAATCAAAATCAAGGTTGTAGGAACTGAGATTCTGCTCTTCCCCTGCAGCCAAAACAGCACTGCAGAATAAGCACTATAACCCCATTGAAGGGGCAACAGATAGGCTAAAAACTAATTATAGTTGAACAAATCACCACCTCAGCCTGTATCATTTCCTGCCTCTTCTCCATGTGCCATCAATTGACCAAATAATCCTTTCTCTGTTTTGCCCAGGGAAAAGGCAGCTTTTATACCAGAAAGTTTGCGTCAACTTTAGGTTCTTTCAGAACTCGGCTGGTGAGAAAATGGAGCCTGTATTCTAAGGATGTGTCTTCAATAAACAATATTCAAGCTATTGAATGAGCCTAGAAATTAAGCATTTGGAGAATCCCATGGTTTCGGCAAATCCATTGTTTTATGTACCTTTTAAACATTTTGTTTATGGTCTGCTATTTCATTTGAAGTGCTTGGCCCACTGATTGGTATTTTCACTTCATCACTCTTTGTTCCAGTTTTTCTGGTTTTCTTATTTCACACATGCTTCAATCGATCAATCAATCGACTGATTAATTAATTAATACTAATTTCAGATCTATATCCTGCCTTTCTTTCTTTGCTTAGAGTAGTTGCATTATACAGCAGCGTCAATGCAATTAAAACACAAATAACAGCCAGACGTTAACATGAAATAAATTAAAATCAGATAAATGAACAGTTCAAATCTTGGGGAAAGAAATGTGCCTTTGCCACCTTCCCAAACACTGAGAAATTAGAGATGTGGGGAAGGAGGAAATGCAGAGGAAACAGAAAATATCTGTGTCTCTTCCTTCCTGTTTAAAGTCAATCCTAGTCTAACTCTTTATGCAATGGTGGGATTCAGCCAGTTCAAACCAGTTTGGCAGAACCAGTAGCTAATTTTTTGTTGACTTCAGCAAACTGGCTGAAACCCTAGCTCTTTTTCGCAAGGACCAGAACAGACCACCGGAAGTGTGTGGATGCCACTTCCGGAAGTCCATTCTGGGCCTCAGAGGCCCAAACCCAGAACGGACTTCTGGAAGTCCATTTTCCATGCATAAAAATGGTTGTTCAGGTATTTGAATCCCACCTCTGCCTTTATGTAAGGGCAGTGTTGGGATTCAGCCAGTTTGCACCATTTCGGCAGAACCGGTGGTTAATTTTTTGTTGCCCAGGCCCAGATGGACTTCTGGAAGCGGCATCCATACAGAAAACCAGTTGTTCACATATTCGAATCACACCACTGTGTAAAGGGGTAGCCACATGTAAAGTGTGAAGTCCACAACTAAGGGAAAAGTGGAAGAGTGCAGAGTACTTTGGCATGGGCACAAGGATGAAGAAGATGAGGTGTATGAAGAACAGCAAGTGGTTGGAGACCTCTGCTCTAAAGGCTGGGAGAACTCCGGAGAGTGGCAACAGCAACTGAAGTCTCAGTGGCAGTGGCCAGGTGAGAATACTTTTGGCTGGAGAGTCATTGGAGCAGGAGCATTATGACAGCTTGTTGTGAGAGAAGGACAAAGGAATTGAGGATCTTACAAGTTGCCACAGCAACATCTAGAAAAATGAAGTCCAAAATGCTGGCAAGCCTTTGATAGCCGGAAGAGGCAAAACTTGGAATGTAAAGACAGGGAGCTGACAGAGACTACCAAGAAGACGAAAGATCCAACAGGAGGCTTGAAGAAGCAAGTCAGCATAGCAGCAGACCAGAAATGGAGGCTGCGAAACCGCCCCCTCTACCCAGCAACAGAAAGCCAAAGAAAAGCATAGCACCTGCAAGCAATTAACAAGGGCCTTTGTGAGGGCTGGCGGAGGATGGAGAGGCAGGGAATTCGAGCACCAGCAGAAGAATGCAGAAAAACAAGAATATGGCCGAAGTTAAGTCAAGCTACAGCAATAAATAGAAATGTAAATTAAGAATTCATAAGAGACATAGAGACTAAGAAGATGGAAAAATGAGACTTGATTTTACCCAGAGAAGACAGAAAATCAATATAGCAACAAAAGGGGAAAGGAAGAATATACACTGTAGTCAACTTGAGTGAAAGATAAGTAAACTATTCTGTAATAAGCAACCAACTGAAGACACACAAGCTTAGTGTGGGTTCAGTTTCTCAGGAAAAATGTTAAAAGAGTTTAAATATTTTATTTATGTGTATCCCAGATTTATTACTTTTAGAAATAACTCAAGGCTACAAATATATCCAACACATCTTCTTCCTCCTATTTTTCCCACAACAACAATCCGTGGGTGGGGGTTGGGCTGAGAGAGAGTGACTGGCTCAAAGTCACCCAGCTGGCTTTCATGGCTAAGGCAGGACTAGAATTCACAGTCTCCCACTTTCTAGCCTGGTGACTTAGCCACTAGACCAACATCTGCACTCTATATTGTGCCCGGAAGGTAACTGGCAACCAAGAAGGGAAACTATCATAAGAGAAATTATATCTTCCCTGTATCTGGCACTGACTTATCCACCCATCTTATACTAATGGTAATTACTTTTCAAGGATAACAGTGAAGAACAGGAGTCAAGATTGGTTGGATGATTGTTGCTATGTCTAGTCAGCTCAGAAAATGCTGTAGTTGGTATTGTTGAGTCCTTGGCGGGAAGCAGACACGAGAAGCAGTTGAAGTTCTCAGTTTCCTTTATTCAGCGTTCAGCTTACAAGTAGATGGCTTCAGCAACTCCCAAAACCTCCCAGCTTCTTATATAGACGCTTCCCGGGTAAATGTGATACTTTTCCCGCGCCAGCACCCGCGCATGCGCACGGCGCTGGCGACAGCCTGTCTGGTCCCGGGCAGCTTTGCACCTGCCCGGGACTGCCTGCAAACGCCCGAGCCGTTTGCAAGGCTCGGGACATAACACCCCTTTCCCCCGGGCTAAAACTACTACCAACATATAATCATTTATTTTATGCAGTGTTCTGCTTCTCAGTGCTCCTATCGTTACCTGGCTTTTGTTTAGCCATCAATGTTATGTAATCCTCTAAGTATTTAGGAGACTTCTTTGCTCTCTGTGACCTTCTCAGCTCTGGGTTACTAGCATGAGTTCCCTGACTGGAGGGAGATGTGAGCCTGTTCTCCTTATTTTGCCTTGGTGCCTTCCAAGGACTGTGCCCCGATGCCTGGCCTGCTTGCTTGCCCACCGGGCTCGTCAGGCCAGGGCTTCTGTCACTTTGTGACCTGGTTGACCTGCCTAGCTGTAGACCCTCGGGCCCCTTGAAGTGATAGCCACTGCTGGGCGTCTCTGTTGAACCTCCTAGGTCCGTCCAAGACCTGTCAGGAGGCTGACCATTCCCTGAACCCCGTTCTGTGTCCGGGCTTGTGTGGGTTTCTGTACTTTCCCAAAACTCAGTTACTCCCTGATTTGGGCTAGAGGTGTTGTAGTCGGGACTTGGTTCCTCGACCACCTCCCTGTATGTTTGACCCCCTGTAGAATTTGGGGTAAGGTCAGGCCAACCTTGGGGATTGTGTGCCAGCTCTCTTGTGGGGAATGATTTGTTGGGATGCCCCCGGGTATCCTCCGTGACTGGAGTGCTGTGTGATGTGTGTGGAAAGTGAGTATGCCCCCGGGGTGACTCCCTGGCTGGAGTAGGCGTGGATGCCTGGTAGTTAGGTAGGCTCATAGAATTCTTGTTCGGAGCTCTCGCGGAACCCTGGGATGGGCCGTTTGTGGCTCCATCAGTGGAGATGGGCAGCAGCTCGTGCCCTTCCCTTTGCTCCAAAGGGTCCCCCTCCCCCCCTGGAAAAGACCCAGGAGTCTCATCTGAAAAGTCCCGCCTAGGGCGGAGTTGGTCGATGTGCCGACGCAGGACACGACCGTTGTCCAGGGCAACCTCATAGGAGAGAGGACCTGTGACCCTGGAAATAGAAGCGGGGACCCAGGTATGACCAGGCCCGTAATTGCGAGCCCAAACCGGGGCACCCACAAGTAGTTGTCTAGGTGCCCTAGGATGTGAGGTAGATGAAGGCAGTCTGTCCGGATGCAACCGGTCAAGTTTAGTAGTAAGTTGACGCCCCCAGCGAAGTTCAGCTGGGCTTCTCCCTGTAGAAGTGGACGGTGTGGTGCGATAAGAAAGGAGAAAGTCAGCCAACCTGTGATGCCAGTCCCCGTAGGTGAGTCTTTTCAAGGCGTCCTTTGTGATGCGCACCATACGTTCAGCCATACCGTTGGTGGACGGGTGGAAGGGTGCAGACGTGGCATGACGAATCATGTTAGCCTGTAAGAAAGCTTGGAATTCGGAGGAAGTGAATTGAGGGCCGTTGTCAGACACGATGACATCTGGAAGCCCGTGTGCAGCAAAAATCCCCCTCAGTACCTGAATAGTCTTTGCAGTGGTGGTGGAAGAGACAGGTACAACCTCAAGCCATTTTGAATGGCTGTCAACAAGGACAAAGAAGAACTGGCCCTGAAAGAGCCCAGCGTAGTCAATGTGCACCCTAGACCATGGGGACTGCGTTTCCTCCCATTTATGCACGGGAGCTTGGAGCATCTCTGGGCGAGATCGTTGGCACAGGTGGCAAGCATGCACCTTAGCCTCAATATCCTTATCTAAAGCAGGCCACCACAAGTGGCTGCGTGCAAGAGCCTTCATACGAACAATGCCAGGATGACCCTCGTGGAGGGATTCTAAGACCCTAGTCCTCATTGAGGTGGGAATGACAACTCTGTTTCCCCAAAGCAGACAACCCTGAGAAAGGGAAACTCGTTTCTTTTGGACCAGAAACTCTGAAACTCAGGACTAGGGCAGTGCTCAGGCCAACCGGACAAAACCCAGGAACGGACACGTGAAAGTGTGTGATCTGTACCTGTTTCAGCGGCAACATCCCTAGCACAAAGAGGGAGCTCGGGCAAGGCTTGGATTGATAGAATGTTGACAGCTGGCGCAGGGTCAGCTTCTACTACTGGCAGAGGCAATCTACTGAGGCCATCAGCATGGCCCATTTCTTTCCCAGGCTTGTGGAGTAAAGAAAAATCATATGCAGACAGAAAAATAGACCACCTAAGCATTCTAGGGGAAATGATTTGGGGAGTCTGCTTACGTGTGGTAAACAGTCCCAGCAGAGGCTTATGGTCAGTAAAGACCGTGAAATGCCTGCCATATAGAAAATCGTGGAATTTTTTAATTCCAGCAACAACAGCCAGAGCCTCCCTGTCTATCTGAGCGTAGTTGCGCTCAGCAGAAGACAATGTTCTGGAGTAATATGCAACAGGAACCTGAGTTCCATCAGACCTGAGGTGGCTCAGGACAGCTCCTACCCCGTAAGGGGACGCATCACATGCGATGCACACAGGAAGAGATTCGTTGAAATGTGCAAGTACACTGTTAGAAGTGAGCAAGGCCTTGACTTTGTTAAAGCAAGCCTCATGTGTTTGTGACCACTGCCACACTGCTTGTTTGTCTAGTAGCCTGTGAAGAGGCTCAGCTACACTAGCTTTATGAGGAAGAAAAGAATTGTAGAAATTCAGGAGGCCCAGGAAGGCCTGAAGTTCGGCCTTGGACTTTGGCCTAGGTGCTTCTAAAATAGCTGTTAGTTTGGATTCAGCAGGGTGAATCCCAGCAGCATCAATTTTGAACCCCAGAAATTCAGTAGAAGGCACCCCAATCTTGCATTTGTCTTTTTTGAGCTTGAGGCCTGACTTCCTGAATCTTAACAGAACAGCCCTTAGCCTTTCAGCTAGAATGTGTGTGGAGTCTCCTGCAATTAAGACATCATCAAAGTAGGGGCAAACCCCTGGTATACCCGTAGTGTGTTTTCCATTACGCTTTGGAAAATCCCAGGAGCGACATTCACTCCAAACTGCAGCCTTTTTACCTTAAAGGCTCCCCTGTGGGTCACAATAGTCTGAGCTATAGCAGCATCATCATCAACAGGCAGCTGTTGATACGCTTGAGCTAGGTCAAGCTTTGCAAAAACGCGCCCCCCCTTGAGGGAGGCCAGAATATGACTGACCACAGGAACAGGATAGGCATGTTGCTGCAATGCCTTATTCAGAGTGCATTTGTAGTCAGCACAAATGCGAATGTCCCCATTTGCCTTTAGAGGCGTGACAATGGGGGTCTCCCAAGGACTGGAATCAACAGGTTCTAGGATTCCCTGTTGAATCAGTTTGTCTAACTCAGTGTCAATTTTACTCTTTAAAGCAAAAGGGACCCTTCTTGCTTTAATTCTAATGGGAGTGACAGTGGGGTCTAGCTTTAAGGACACAGGGGGTCCTTTGAATGTGCCCAGCTGGGGGCTGAAAACATCTGCAAATTCTTTGCAGACTTCCTGTAGGTTGAGTGTTTGTAAACTGTTGAGTCCTGTGACGTGTATCCCCAGGGCCTCAAACCAATCGAGTCCTATGAGACTCGTTCGTTCACCCCCTACTACTAATAAGTCTAGTGGACCTTCAAAACTCTTGTATTGCACGTTAAGGGTGGCCTCCCCCTTAACACACACTCTTGAATTTTGAAAATCTGTTAACACAATGTCAGAAGGCCTTAACTTGGCCTGAGTTCCACTACCGGAACAAATCTTCCTAAATGTATGCAAGGAGATAATTGAAAAGGCAGACCCTGTGTCTAGTTCCATAGATAATGGAACCCCTTGTAGCTTCACCTTGAGTGACAGCTTTTTCTTAATGGGCTTGTGTGTGCCTGTCCTAAGGATGCTTCTTCGCGAAGCGCAAAACCCTACCCTATTCTGGCTGGGGAATCTGGTACCTTTCAGGCGCAGTTCTTCCTGAGGTTGTACCTTTCGTCGGCCCAGACACACAGCTGCAATGTGTCCTTGTTTGCCGCATGCCCGGCAGGTAGCGGAGCGGAACTTGCAGTCGGTTCTCCTGTGGCGACCTCCACAGCCGATGCACTTGAGCGGAGCTGAAGAGCTTCCCTTCTGTTTTTCTTCCGTCGTGGGGTGGAGACGGTCGACTTCCTTGTCCGGATCCTCCTCGGAGTTTCTTTGGACGTCTTCCTGGTGCACGGATGCAACCTCTGGACTGTTTCTGATCGGCCGCATGTTCTTGACAGCGCCGCCTGCTGCTTCTTCTGCGGTGACTTCCCTTAAGGCATCTTGGTAGGACAATTCTTCTTTAGCGAAAAGTCTTTGTTGTAGATCTCGATGCCTTAACCCGCACACGAATCGGTCCCTCAGTCGTTCTTCGAGGTCTTTGAACTCGCAGTGCTTGGCGGCCTTCCGTAATGCGGCGATGAATTCTTTGGCCGACTCACCGGGCCATTGATCCCTCTGCTTGAAGGTGTGGCGCCATGCGATGACGGACATCTTGGGGTGGAAGTGCTCCTTCAGTAGCTTCTTCAGATCTGCGTAGCTGACAGACTCTACTGGAACAGGTGCTGCAAGGTTTTCTGCGATGTCGAAGGCGTCTTGACCGCAAACACAAAGCAGGGTGGCAGCCTTCAAGCTCTCTTCCCTCACTTGGTTTGCCTTGAAGTAGTTCTCCACCCTGGCTACGTATGACTCCCACCGCTCTGGATGTGAGACGTCGAATTCCGAAAGCCTTCCGATTTTCGCCATCTTCAGAAGACGGGTCTATCAGCCAGCCTACCCCCGAATGCGCACTGGATTGGCGGGTAGCTGCCGAGTCGACGCCGTTCCGCCGCTCAGGACTCACTTGGGTAAGCTTACACTTCTTCCTTTCCAGGCGGTGTAAGGCATCCCATCCTCGTCGCCAGTGTTGAGTCCTTGGCGGGAAGCAGACACGAGAAGCAGTTGAAGTTCTCAGTTTCCTTTATTCAGCGTTCAGCTTACAAGTAGATGGCTTCAGCAACTCCCAAAACCTCCCAGCTTCTTATATAGACGCTTCCCGGGTAAATGTGATACTTTTCCCGCGCCAGCACCCGCGCATGCGCACGGCGCTGGCGATAGCCTGTCTGGTCCCGGGCAGCTTTGCACCTGCCCGGGACTGCCTGCAAACGCCCGAGCCGTTTGCAAGGCTCGGGACATAACAGGTATATTACTGTAATTACAGAAACAGACTTTCTGGCACAGCCACATTTCCAAATCAGGTGACATCTGGGATCAAGCAGTCCCCCATCTTATTCCTTTGCACCATTGTTTATTTCTCCTTTGTTCAACTTACTGGTAAATCATTCCAAAAGACATAACTCTCACTGTGTGGAAGGTTGCTTCTATCAACTTTTATAACTTTTGCTGCTATCCCAGCACCATTTTAAGATCTTAAATCTGGGCTGAAGTTATGATACTATTAAGAAGGTGTAAAACTTAGGTTCACATCTTGAGTGGAGTTTTGTCTCTTTGTTCCACAGATTGCGGATGGAGTTGTCAGACCAATGTGTCTTGTGTACGCAGCTTCAATCTTTGTCTAAAAGGAATGCAAGCACTATCCTGCATTGAACATAAAAGCATAGCCTAATCCTCTTGGGAAATCAGTATAATCCTAATAAAACCTATTTGTATTGTTCTTGATTTATTGAAAGCCAACAAAAGTCAATAACACTCACACAGGTGGGAAGCTCTGCATGAATATTTTTGCTGGTGATTGGAAAAAAACAACATTTAAATTAATTTCCTATAGTAGTTTGGATATTTCTTCACAGCTCTTGGTACTATTAGACTGAACTTTTGTGTAATTATTTTTATATGAACTTATTGAAGGTTTCTATTTTTAATGAGGTTCATAGGCCTTCCACGTTACTCAAATGTGTTTTCAGATCTCATTTGATTTGGGGCTTCTGTAATTAGATGGTTCTTTTTATTGTCATTGTATCCATACTTTTTAGATAGTATTGAACTGGCCTTGTTGTTCTCTAAGAATCTATCAGGATTGGGGTAGGCAATTAATATTGCCAAATAAATAAATATAAGAGAAGCTGTCACTAAATATTTCACTGGTTCTTCTGTGAAAGATGTCAATGCGTTCCTATGATCCAAGGAACTCAGTGTATTACATTACAGATTCAGTTCAAGGACATCAGAAATGTATTAATGTAAGAAAAAATTAATCTTATTGTATATAATACAGATAGGGAAATTTGGAGAGAGGGGTTGCTCGGACATGGTGTAGGGTTTCCTGCCCGAGCAGGGAGTTGGACTAGATGACCTCCAAGGTCCCTTCCAACTTTACTACTATTACATTACCCCTGAATTGTATCTGAAGAGGGATGAGAGGGAAGAAAGGAGAGGAGAGAGAAAAGAGTAAAGGAGGGGAGAAGGAAGTAGGAAGGTTGGAGGAGGAGAAGTGGGGAGAAAGGGTAGGAGAGTGGTGAAGGAAAGAGAAGAGGAGAGGAAGAAGAGGGAAGTAGGGAAGAAAGAGAAGAAAGGGAGAAAGAAGGTAGAGAAGAAGGATGTGGATACAGTGAAAGGGGAAATGGGCGAGCAACACCAAAAGTCATGTGTACGTATTTATTTCATTTTATTAAAAGTATCTTATATATAAAAATGTAAAAAGAATGTATGTTAACATTTGATAAATATCACGATATATCTATGGGGGAGAGTTTGGGGAAAAAAAGAAATGTCAGTATTATTTGTCTTCATATCAAGTTTCTGTTTAAGAAAAATAAGGGCTTTTATTAAGATTAGCCAAAATATTATTTCAGTTATTAAAAAAACAGATTTTGCCAGTGTGAAAAATGACATCGTAATTTGTCTTGTTAATATGTTTACTTTTCAGATTTTGTGACTTCTTTCAGTTTGTCAAGCAATTTAAAAAGCAGTTTAAGCTTTACATGACAGCTCCTGTCTGAGCTTGCAGCACAGAGGTGACACTAAGAAACTTGTAAAATTTCAGAGGAATATTGGGTGGGTGGGTGAGAGAAAGTTGCTGTCCTTTCTTCCAAGCTGTACATTTTCTTCTTTTTTCTTTTTTTTTTAATCATCTTACTATAGTTATGAAAATGATATTGTTACAGATATATCTGTAGGCATGAATCTATACATTTCAAAGGAATTATGTGGAATTAAAAGCAGATGAAGCCTCCTCTTTTAATCTCTCCTTTGCTGACTTATTACATAAAGTGACATGAGGTGGCACAAGACAAGATAAATTAAAGAAAGATATGAGAAAAAAAAATAAAGGAAGAAATTGAAACTTAAACAGGTAGATTTTTGAAGTGAACAATCATACACTCTCCCTGGTAGCATGATATCTAGATGCATGTTTTTAATATACAAGGGAGAGAAAGCTTATAAATGTCACTGAACTGTAAAAGAATACTTTAACTTCTCTTCCCAAAGCAGTCACTGGAGAGTATATAATTACAACATTATATACTTCCTTTTTGTCCGTAATTCCCAACCTTGGGCCTTTCAAAGATGGCATGTTTGAAGGAGAGAATATCAGTTTTTGAAGGCATATTGGGTGCCCATACAGATGTCTGAGTGGAAGGAAGGAAGGAAGGAAGGAAGGAAGGAAGGAAGGAAGGAAGGAAGGAAGGAAGGAAGGAGAAATATATTTACATAATTCAGCAGTTTTTGCAATTGTTTAGGGAAGGCGGAGAATTGCTCTTACGACATCTGCCACTAGGTTTATGAATTAAATGTGCTGGAGGAAAAAAGTGTTTACTTAAAATTTCTTCCCCTTATTTTGACAGGCTTCATGGTACTTGTACCTGCTGAAAGGAATACTCTAAGCTTCCTATCTTTACTATTCTCTTTTTTGACAGCTCAGTCTACCACTCCTGAGAGCAGGGATACATCATTGGGCCCATAAGAAATGGTAAATTGAAACAGTGACAAGTTGAAACCCTCAGGCAGCTGGAAGAAAAGGAACAGGTATCTGTGGATGATGTTTAAAAGGTTTAACAAGTTCTACCGTTGACACAGATTGCCAAATCCATGATATTTTTGATGACTAGCAATAGGGTTGTCTCACCTGTACCTATTACCTGTGGAATCATCTGAAACAACTACTTTTGCTTCTGCTTTTGCCTGAAAAGAGGAATCATCCATATACTTGACTAAAAATCTTTCTCACCTCTAGCTTAGCCCAAAAGGAAAAATGCAGAAATGGATCTTTCCTTGTACTAAAATACACAACTTTTCTCAAACATATTCGGAGTTTTCCTGCATAAATATAATTCAATTATATTTCAAGTTGCCAGTTTTATTCAAATAAAATACTCACGGCGTTCAAGATTAACTGCATGTTGGAAATATTATCAAAATGTTTTCATTTTGTATGTATATAATTTTTCATTCCCTGGGAAACCTTTTTGCTCTCATGATATTTTTAATACTCAAAAATATAGAAGGATCTCTAATTATGACACGTGTTTTCAGTTATTGGATGAAGTAATAAAAGAGCTTCATTTCTAACTGAAAATATCCATTTTATTAATTTTGGAGGGAAGAGAGAAATATAGACCAATGTGATTATCAAGCACCACACAGCTGGCAAGTTCAGTGAAGCAAGAACTGCATAGATTTCAGTTAGTCATGCTAGCCTGGGGTGGATATAGAATTTTGGACATGGCAAAGACAATAAGCCATTGAAAATGAAACATTTGGAGATCTTTCTGTAGGGAGATGTGTAAAGAAGAAGAATCAGTATTCAAAACCTGTCAGCTCTTCACATTAGACCAAGTCAAGAAGCAGATACCACAAGAAATAGTGGAACTCTATTAATTTAGGGCAAAATAACAGATTCTTGAAAGCCTGCAAGTACTTTGCCTTCCCTCCCTCTTAAATCAAAGAGAATCAATCTTGAGTTTCTTTCTCCCACTGTCTTGTTTTCCCAGACAAAGCTCATGTTGTCTTAATGGTTGCCACGTATTTTCTCCAAGGTCAATTCTGTCCTCCTCTATTAATCCACAACATATGTCATAAAGTAATAAAAAAATTCTTACATAAAGTAAGATCTTACTACTAGCTCATGATGCTTCCTTTTGCCAGAAGGTGTTTATGTAATCCATCTTTAGTACTCAAGTTAGCACATTTTGTTCATTTATGCAACCTGTCCAGAGAACGTTGATTGGTTTTAAAATTTGCTCTGCTATTTTAAGGGCAAAGTGAAATGGAAATTATCTTCAAAAAATAATGTGAGGTGTTTGTGATACAAGAAATGGAAAATAAGCCTAAACTGTGGTCTTGGTGTTCCAGAAGAGTTCTTACTTCTAAACTCTAGATCAGTGGTTCTCAACCTGTGGGTCGGGACCCCATTTGGGGTCAAAGGACCATTTCATGGGGGTTGCCAAACAACGCAGTCCACCATTTTTTCCCCTTTTCCTTAGCTGTGCTACTCCCTTTTATTCTATTGGCTTTTGAAAGCCAATAGAATAGACTCTCTTGAATAGAGTCTAATTCTATTGGCTTTCAAAAGCCAGTAGGAATTGTCCAAGCTGTCTCTGCCCTGCTGAGCCCGCCAAAAGTCCCATTCTGCAAACAGTGTTGCACCAGTTGAGTAGTCCTCGACTTATGACTGGTTGAGTAGTCCTCAACTTACAACCGGTTGGGAATCGCAGCATTAAAAAGGCTGAGAACCACTGCTCTAGATTTATAGCAGTAACAAGCTCAGTGGTTTCACCTTTCTTCCTCCTCTACATCCCGATATCACAGCAAGCAAAGGAACATGACTTACCTCCCAATCAGTAGAAGCTCTCTAAGAACTCCCAAGCGTCTCATAGCCATGAGGATTCCCCTGACAGTCATTCCTTCGCAGAAACAAACCACAACTCTGGCCTTTGGCAACCTGTCCCGGAGCTTCTGTAACAGCTTCTCAAAGTTTTTTTCTCCTGCATTGCTGTAGATCTTATCTGAATGAGCAATACAAAGGCCTTCCTGTGCAGCCAGTTCCTTGAAAGCTTCCATGCCACTTTCTCCATAGTTTCCTAAACAAAAGGGAAAAATAAATGAGAATATTTGTAGCTCAGGTTTGACCTGGGGGTCCTTGGTGCTCTCTGAGCTTGTTTGTTTTCTTGCAGATGTTTCATTACCCAAATTAGGTAACACCATCAGTGCTGGTAAGGAGTACTGTTTGCTGACAGTTTATCTTCTAGTGGCTTGCCTGTCAGTGTTGGTCAGGGTGGTCTTGGAGATCTTTGGTTGGGTTGTTTGCTGTTGGCTTCTTTGGCAGTTTCTTGATTGGGACATTGTTTACTTGATTGTTAATCTGATGTTAACTTTGGAGGTAATCTATGCTGATTTGGCAGCTGATTGCTGGTGGAGAGGTTTTTGGGTCTTTTTGTTCCTTTTTGGCTGATAGTCTCTTTTACATAGTCTATAGATGTTGTTAGTGTCTATGTATCTATTGATGGCTGATTTGTCAGTGTGCCAGACTTCTAGAAATTCCCTGGCATTTTTGGACTTGGTTTGGTCTAGGATGGTCACATTTTCCCAATTGAAACTATGGTTAAATCTGTCTATAAGTTGTGAAATTAAAGAATTTTCATCATGTCTTCTGACTGCTAGTTGATGTTCGTGGATGCGTTTTGCCAGTCTTCTGCCGGTTTGTCCTACATAGTGGTTGTTTCTAGAAGTCTGGCACTCTGACAAATCAACCATCAACAGATACATAGACATTAACAACATCTATAGACTATGCAGAAGAGACTATCACCCAGCCCCAAAATGAACAAAAAGACCCAAGCACCTCTCCACCAGTAATCAGCCCTCAGATCAGCATGGATTAACTCCAAGGTTAACATCAGAACAAAAATCAAGTAAGCAATACTCCAATCAGAAACTGCCAAAGAAGCCAACATCTAACAGCCCAACCAAAGTATCTCTAAGACTACCCCCACCAATACTAACAGGCAAGCCACTAGAACAGTGGTTCTCAACCTTTCTAATGCCGCGACCCCATAATACAGTTCCCCATGTTGTGGTGACCCCCAACCACTTATACATCACCGGGTGCCAGGGGCATGGCCAAAGAAAAGGGGGGAAAATGGCAGACAGCCTTGTTTGGTGACCCCGTGAAATGGTCGTTCGACCCCAAATGGGGTCCTGACCCACAGGTTGAGAACCACTGCACTAGAAGATAAAGTGATAGAAAACTGCACTCCTCACTAGCACTGATAATGTTACCTATTGTAGTTTGTGTAACGAAATGTCTGTAAGAAAACAAGCAAGCTCAGAGAGCAGCAAGGACCTCTCATAAGGGAAAAAGGTTGTCACTATTATTTCCAATGACCAAGGTTGTCTCTGCACCACCCACTGCATAAATCATAGCTGATTAAAACAATTAAATCAACCAGATAATTCACTCCTCTATAGTTTGAGACCTAGGGGAGCAGCACTTTCTAATCCAGGGGTATCAAACTGCCAGTCCACAGGCCGGTTGCATCATGCGGAGGTCACGCCCATCCCAGCTCCGGCAATATGAAAAAAGTCACAATACATCACAACACTTCACATGACATGACGAGTTTGACATCCTTGTTCTAATCTAAATCTTCTTGGCCAGACAGCATCGGCTTCATCTCTTCCATCTCAGAAGGATCACAGAGACTGTATTGCTCAAATTATTTTATTACTATCATAAGAGCAATGACTGGAAAGCAAAGGAGGCAAACAGGAGGAAAAGGATTTTTTTTTTCCCCAGTTAGCATTACTTTATTTTTACTTAGTCTGAGACTCTGGCACTTCCAGTCTACTTGAAAGGAGAGGTTAGCATTCCATTGTTAGCAGACCCTGAAAGCAAGAATTTGGGGAAAAGGACATGAAGGTTAACCAAAAGCAAGATTTTGCTCAGGTCTTGTTAATTCTGTGGAGACAGAAATCAATGGGGCTGCCAGCTATTAGGGCACTAGGAATACACAGTGAAATGCGAACAAAGACTGCCAATATTCCAAGAGGCCCCATTCATCTCTTTCTTTGTAACTGCTGTTGCAACAGAGCATTTTTCAAGGTATTGTTTCACCTGGCTTAAAACTTGCAAGTTTGCTCAGCTGTGCTTTTTAGCTTTGTTTGGCAACCCTTCAGGCACCTTCAGAAGTCTTTGTTTTGGGAAATTGCCTCTCCCTGGTTTCTTTTGGTGTGAAATTAATAAGAGCAAAAGCAATTTTTATGCTTTTTGTGGAGCTTTATAGAATGAGTGGTATGGCTTTGAGTCATACTGTTGCTTTTGCATTTTATTTATAAGTGATTTCCTTCCTCTTATGCTCCCAAGACTTGCTGTATACTTGTAGGTAACTTAAGAACACTCAAGAGAAGAAAGTGATACCACATGGAAAGTATTCTCCCCTGAAAGACACAGAAGCTTTGAAATTTATCAGAAAATTTTTTGCACTCCTAGTAGTAATGTTCCTCATGTTTCTGTACATGCTCACAGATTAGGGAAAATACCTATTTCCCTCCTCCCCAATACTTACCTATCCACATTCATTCAAGCATTGTGCTTGCAGCTAATAGATAGATTGAGACAAAGCAACTAGCCCCAATTTTCACCTTGCAAAATTCATAACTGAAGATCTGAACCAGGACAGCAAAATGTAACTGACCCTGGAGCTCAGACTGCCCAACCCATGTCCTCTTTGAGATAGAGCAATAGCAATAGCACTTAGACTTATATACTGCCCCATAGTGCTTTACAGCACTCTCTGGGAGGTTTAAAATGTCAGCATATTGCCCCCACAATCTCATTTTACTGACCTTAGAGCAGTGGTTCTCAACCTGTGGGTTGGGACTCCATTTGGGGTCGAACAACCATTCACGGGGGTTGCCAAACAACACAGTCTGCCATTTTTTTCCCCTTTTCCTTAGCTGTGCTACTCCCTTTTATTCTATTGGCTTTTGAAAGCCAATAGAATAGACTCTCTTGAATAGAGTCTAATTCTATTGGCTTTCAAAAACGAATAGGAATTGTCCAGGCTGTCTCTGCCCTGCTGAGCCTGCCAAAAGTCCCATTCTGCAAACGATGCCGCAAGTTGTCTGCAGCGAAGGCGAGCTGTCTGGAAGTTTCCACCCCTCCCTGCTGAGCAACTACTAAAAATGTAAGTAAAAGAGGGCCAGGACTGGGAGGTGGGAGGCCGGCGGGCTCAGGGAGGGTTGCTGACGTGCGTGGGGCCCGGCGGGTGCCTTACCTCCCTTGGGCTGGGCCAGCTAGTGGCCCAGCCGGTGGTTGGCCTGCGCCGTCTCTGCCGCTTGCCAGCTACGACTTGGCCGGCACAGGGGGTGGCAGCACGCATGCACGGTGCTCCCGGGCAGGGAAAGTCCTCAACTTACACCTGGTTGGGTAGTCCTCGACTTATGACCGGTTGGGGGTCGCGGCATTAAAAAGGTTGAGAACCACTGCCTTAGAGTGATGGAAGGCTGAGTCAACCTTGAGCCCCATCAAGATCAAACACCAGGCTGTGGGCAGAGTTTGCCTGCAATGCTGCATTCTAACCACTGTGCCACTAGGGCTCCTACATCCTGAATTTCATTTCTAAGGCCCTATTTCTAGAAATCATTCCCCTGAATTCTAGGAACAACTCAGGAAAAAAATGATTTGATTTCCAAATGATTTCTGAATAATTAGAATAGTACAGAACAGTTCATCATCCTTATCACACCTTAATGGCAAGATCTTTTTAAAAGCCTTCAACTTTCCACATATGTATTTTATAATCTGAACCTTAATCTCTTACACACTGCCAGAGAGAGGTATACTCCAGTTTCCTTCTTTTAAATCTTGTCATTTTGTGGGACCTAGGAAGTGTACCTTTGCTGTAATTGCCTTATTCTTTGGAATAATTTCCTCTCCACCCAATGTATGACAGATTCCCCAACTCTTCAGAAATCTGTTAAGACTTGACTTTTCCCCATATGTTAAGGGCCATTTGAGTGATAGTCCTCTTTTGATTGTCTTGCTATCTGTTTGGCCACCATTTTATATTTTGTATTTATATGTTGTGCTTGTCTATTGTTGTATGATTTTTTTACAGTGTCATACAGTCATGTGATTGTGATTTGCAATCTTCCCAAGTGCCTTGTGACAAGCAAAGTTAATCGGAGAGTGAAATTCACTTTACGCCTAAGTGATTCACTTAATGATTTTCTGATTCCCTTAACAACCATGGTGATTCACTTAATGATTGCCATAAAAAGATCATAAAATTGGACCTAGCCACATCATGACTTGCTTAATAACTGCATTGCTTAGCAACCAAAATTCTGGTCCCTGTTATGGTTGAAGATTGCCTGTAAGCACCATGCAACAATGCTGTTGAACAAATGTAGATTTCCAGTGCTAACATATCTTTGGTGATTTGCTAGGAAAAAGGCATTATCTTATTTTTGCCCAGCAACTAAGGCAGAGACTGGATTGGTTTGCACATTAGTTTTGTCAGTATGAATGTTATTCATATAAATCCATATGAGCACCATCTAGTGGGCAAAATATAACCATTAGGTGGAGTTTATTAATACTGTATTACTAGAGAAATACAAGGTGAAAGATTTATATGACCTGAGGAGAAATCAGAGTATAATTTTATTATTGTTGTTTCTTGTACAGTCAGCCAAATATTTAGAATAAATTTGGCCTTTTTATCCACCTACTTACTCAAGAACCTGGGATAGGCAGATGTGAATGTTCGATGGTGTTAAAGATATTGTCTCAGGATAGAATCTGTTCCAAGTAAAGCTGCTTTTTGCAGTTGACTGATGGTGATTTTGTCAATGTCAATGATGTTCAAGTGATGCTCCAGATATTTTGGGTTTGCATTCAAGGTACCACCTTTGCTTTCTTTTGCCACAGTCATTCTGCTTCTATTTGCAGATCCAGTATGATTAAACCTCTGGCATAGCTCCCATTCTTCTCAAACAAGCCCCACAACCACATCCAAGTAGTGCCTCACTGGGAGATTAATATAATTGTGTGGTTCATTGCACAGTCAACCAGATGTTTAGACTGGATTTGGCATTTTTATCTATCTATCATTATTATTATATTATCCCACCTTTTTATTTACATTTGTTGAACTCAAGGTGGCGAACATACTTACTATTCTTGCCTCCTATTTTCCCCATCACAACAGAGGTGGGGAGTGGGTTGAGAGGTGGATTGGGCTGAGAGAGAGTGACTTGCCCCTAGTCAACCAGATGGCTTTCGTGCCTAAGGGAAGCCTTTTCTGCCTCTCTTAGACGTGAAAGGAAAAGAGGATCTTTGGGATCTTGGCTTTAATTATTCCTGTCTTTTAGGATTTCCAAGTGGCTCAATGGCTCTCAGAGTGCTAATGACCAGATGACTGCAAAGAAATACAATCCTTCCATTTCCCCCCCACCCCCACCCCCCAGTGATGGAATTCAAATATGTGAACAACCGTTTCTCTGGGTGGATGCCGCTTCTGGAAGTCCATTCTGGGCCTGGGCAACAAAAAATTAGCTACTGGTTCTGGCAAACTGATGTGAACTGGCTGAATCTCACCACTCCCCCCCCACATCCTGTTAGAACCTATCCTTCCATTCCCTCACCATCCAGTCACAACTGATGAAGCTTTTTGGATGACAGGAGAAATGTTTTTTTCTTCCTCAAGGAAAAAACAGTCCAGTTGCCTTTTAAAAAAGCACCATTGAGAGTCCCAGTCTCCTGATTTCTAGGCCAGCACTTTAATATTCCATCAAAACTAGTTGCTGCTGGCATTAATATTTTCAGCTTGTCAATTGCACAAGGGATTGCATAGATTTGGGACATCAGGATTGTGTTAAATGTTAATTTCACCACATCCTGATCTGTAACATGGGGCACTTTCCTTTTCTTGATAATTGTTCTGAGGTAAGTTATTTGGGATCTTGGCTTTAATTATTCTTGTCTTTAGGATTTCAAGCTCCTTTAATCAGTGTTGTTTTACGCCATTTTCTTTAATTCCTTAGCTACAAATTTAAAGCTTTTTTTCTACCTCTTTTTGGTATACATTTAAGATTTATATGGCGATTGTAAACATATATTCATGAATGTATCTGGTAAAGTGAGATGATCCAGTATTACGGTATAAGAGTGCATTCTAGAGGACCATGCTGAACATCATATTAAGACAGCAGCTCATAAATAATAATTGAACATATTCAGCGCTTAATATTTGGCAGTTAGGATTTCCCTTTTATGTTTTGGTAATAGAAATTCCTGTTGAAAACTTTTGGGTGTGTAGTTAGGGAGTGAAACTACACATCCAGCAAAGTTGCTCATGTAACATGCAAAAAATAAAGGAACTTCTGGATAGTTCACTAATTTTGGTTCTGAAAAATTATTTGGCATGGTTATTGTCCTTTAATAGTAACACATTGCTGTTTATTGGCAGTGCAATATGCCAAAGTATTACAATCCTGCATGAATTAGTGTTAAATGGGTCCTGCTCTTACAAAATGTTTAACTGAGTCAATGAAGTGCTAGGGTGTAATAGAAATATCAAAAGAGGATCAATTGACCCAATCCATTGACTTGAGCTGCAACTCTCCAGGCATCCTTTAGGTGCTAGCAAGACAAGGATTTTGCATTCATTTGGATTTTTGAAATCCAGATCTGCTAGTTGTACTTCAAGGGATTAGCTATAACTCTATCCAATCTTGAAAGGCTAAACTAATTTTGTCAATTGGACATATCCTGAGAACAGCTGACCTTGAAGTTAATTTATCATGAAATTAAAATCAAGTCTAAGGAAAAAGCCTTCTGAAAGGGACCTTTCTAGATACTTTATGATCATCCTGTTTCCATCTCCATGACTATGTAGGGGAGTGAAATAGAAGCAGAAATGGGACTTCCGGTTTGACGTCGCAGTGTTATGGACACAGGAAGATGGGGCTCTGTCTTCCGCTTTTGATTTTGCCCTGCTGGGGACCATAAAAAGGATCGAAAGTTGCCCCAGAGAGGCAACAAAAAAGAGGGGACTCTTGTTGATCTCAGATGGGTGTCAGACCTTCTGTTTGATCTGAGGAAGCCCTCCAAACTGGCATGTAGACAGTTAGAAACTGCTGACAACTGAAGGGAATAAGCACTAACAAGCAACTTTTAAGCAACGTGGATGAAATTGGGTGAGACTCTATCCTCTTTAAGATAATTTTAACTTTAAGATTTTTCCTGGAAAAAACTGCCTAAAGCAAAGAATCCTCCTTGATGAGAGAGGGAAAAGGAATTTCCACCCCATTCCCTCAGGAAAAAAAACATGGTGAACTAACTACTTGGAGGTAAATGGAGAAAAGTATAAGATTAATTTGGAATCCATATAGATATATAGCCTTGGAATTAGGGGACTAAAAGTGCTTTTGAGACATTTTTTAGAAAAGAGACTTGAAAAGCTTGTAATATAAGTTTGAAGCTGAAAGAAGGCATTAATGACATCTAGTGGCAAACCACAGCACTACAATTTATTATGCTTAAAGGAAATTTGGCCTGAAGCCCAGACTCGGATAAGATTTTGGGTGCCCTTGGAAACTTTCACTTTTGAAGACTGCAGCTGGAGAAGGGGAAAAAAACTCTTTGGCTACTTATCTATGTGACAGAGACAATAAACTATTTTGAAATTGGTCTGCTTGGATTATGAATATAAATACTAACTCACTTCTAGAGCTGTGCCATGGAATTATTCCCCTGTAGAAGAAACAGGTATGACTGATCGAGATGATGGAACACTTTGGATTATAAACTTTTGATTGATGAATAACTTTTATTTGTCTCTTTTCTCACTGGAAAGAAAGGATATGTTTTTCATTGGACATAAACACCTGGACTTTGCTTATATTTGTTTAGGGGAGGCCTAAGGATGGACTGACAGGGTAGCTGGATAATTTGGAGTTCAAATGACAATTGTCTGAAATTTTTTAAATCTCAAAATAGATTGGACTATAAAGACCACATCCAAAAACAAAATAGATGTTCCACACTTAGTCTTAAATGATAAAAAAACATCTCTAACATTTGTCTCCAAAGCCCCCAGCTTCACATACCAACAAGAAAATATTGATGAATCTCAGAAGAAATTCTTTCTATGTTGAAATCAATACAAAATAGAATTGTCCTAGCTCATGATGAGACTAAAAATAATGCAAAGGAGATAAAATAACAACTTTCTAATCTAAACTTACAAATTCAGAAAATGACTACAAAGAAAGAACCAGTAACCCAGAAAACAGAAGGAAAATTAGAGGAAGCAGATCCAAAGATGGAGGACCTAAAGGAAGGAATTAACAGACTCAGACAAATGAAGAATTAGAAGATGCAGCGATAATAGATATTACAATAATGCGCTATTCAGCATTCAAGTTCTTGTACAGCATTGTAGAGATGTTAATCACAGTGTTTACATGTACTTCATTGATTTTGAAAAAGCATTTGATAAAATAAGATACAGCAAACTATTAGAAATCCTGAAACAAGGGGGACTAGATGACCAAGACATCCAAATCATAAAGAATCTATACTGCATCAGGTAGCAAATGTGGGACTAGGCCAAAAATACTCAGCTGATGCAGAAATACGAAGAAGGGTCAGACAGGGATGTATTCTGTCTCCACTCTTGTTCAATATCTACTCTGAGTCAATCTTAAATGAGGCACTGGAGAACATCGATGCTGGGATCAAAGTAAACGGTGTTTGGATCAACAATTTAATATATGCTGATGATACAAGTTCTGCTTGCCAGTAAGCATGAAGACCTTCAGCCCCTCATCAACAAAGTCACAGAGATATCTGAAAAACATGGCTTGAAGCTTAACACCTCAAAAACCAAGATCATGGTCATCAGCAAACATCCCATTAATTTACCACCAATAAATTTGGAAGGAATACCATTAGAAAAAGTTGAAAGGATCATGCACCTCAGTTCTAATTTACATGAAAGCTGGGACATGACCACTGAAATAAAGACAAGGATAAAGAAAGCACAAACAGCATTCTTCAAAATGAAAAAGGTCTTCTGCAGTCACAACATGAGCCTAAGATTGAAAAGCAGGCTTGTCAGATGTTATATTTTTTCTATCCTGCTCTATGGAGTAGAGAGTTGGTTTCTGACAGAAGGCCACCTGAAGCGACTAGAACCATTTGAAATGTGGATTTACAGGTGGCTGTTACACATAAGCTGGGTTGACAAGATCAGAAATGAGGAGGTGATAAGCCACCTGGGAAAGCCAAGGGAAATCATCAAAACAATTAAAAAATGAAAGTTAGAATATTTCAGACATGTGATGCGACAGCCAGAAAAATACGGCATACTCCATTTAATCCTCCATGGAAAGATTGAAGGCAAACGAGGTCCAGGCAGAAGACATGGCTTCAAAATCTAAGGGACTGGTTTGGACAAAACTCAGCAGCACTTTTTCATAATTTAATTGTGTATGTATTAATAGTTACAAGAATTGTATTCGCCCAGTGTGGAAAAATGTACACCACTGGAAGAAGAGAGGATCAAGGAAGCACTGGATGATGTAGTATTGGAACTAGATTGAGAAATTTAATATGTACCACTGAATTACCAATGGACCCAGACAACACATTGTTTATGAAGTATTTATGATTGCAAAATTAGAAAATTAATAAAATGTTTACAAAAAACGAAGCAGAAATGGATGGCAGATAAGCAATATTCTTTTGCTTCCCAATCTGGGAGGAAAACAAAAAACAAAAATATGTTAGGAAATGACAACTTCCAGGCTTCTCAAAGGAGACTAAGAGCATTATGCAATAAAATAAAATAAAATAAAAATGTGGCAATGGAGGGACAGTCATCTCCAATTAGGTGCAAGTGATATCACCTGTTATTATTTCTGGACAGATGTCACGGATGTTGTAATTTGCATTAGTCACATAATGACATGAAGCAAATGACATAAAGAAGAGGGAGTCAAGCTATTCTCCAAAGCGCCTGAAGGCAAGACAAGAAGCAATGGGTGGAAACTAATCAAGGAGAGAAGCAACCTAGAACTAAGGAGAAATTTCCTGACAGATAGAACAATTAACCAATGGAACAACCTCCCTCCAGAAGCTGTGAATGCTCCAACACTGGAAGTTTTTAAGAAGAGACTAGATAGCCATTTGTCTGAAATGGTATAGGACAATGGTGGCGAACCTATGGCACGTGTGCCAGAGGCAGCACTCAGAACTCTCTCTGTTGGCATGTGTGCCACCGCTGCCAGCAGCAGGTCAATCAGGCCACCACTGCCACCTGGAGCAGGAGCCCCGCCCAGCACAAAGGAGGCGAAGTGGGCAACGAGCAAGCTCAAGTAGAGGTGGTAGAGCAAGGTCACCAACCATTGACGATTGGTGGACTGGAAGAAAAGGGAGGGGGAAGCATTTTACATGCATGCATGCGCATACGGGGCCACGAGCATCGACACACTGCAAATGGGGTGGGGCTAGTGCCTGCATGATACTAGCCCTGCCCCATTCTTATGTGGTGCAGCACCTTGTATCTGCACCCCGCGGTGCGGCGATGGCTATTTTTGCGTCTTGCAGCAAGGTGGCCCATTTTTGTGCCCCCGGGTTTTGCATGCCAGAGGCAGCACTCAGAAAAGCCTCCCTGCCCCTCCCCCAAGGGCATCACAATGCTGATGCGGCCCTGGCACTTTACAATAAATAAGTGGGTTGTCAATGCTGCAAATACTGTATATTCTTGCTTTGACAATATGCAAAACTGTCTGGTATTTACTGGGTTAATACATAGCTTAGAGTGGGGGGGGGTAAAAAGCCCAGGAAAGAAAGAGGAAGTAAACTTTTGGTCTTCACACTAATTGGATAATGTGACTTGTGACTGCAAGATAAGGGAGGAGTTTAGCAAGAAAAGTTTGATGCCAGCAAGAGGAAGTCAGATTCTGGCATCAAAATGTCCAAGATGGTGACCGGCAATTTGTAGCTCTGTAATAAAGGCTTTAGGAAACATGCCTGAAAGTTCTTTGAAGTGCTTCATTAGTTGGAACCCTGACATGGGTTTTGGGTTGCGGTTTGGGCACTCGGTCTCTAAAAGGTTCACCATCACTGGTATAGGGTTTCCTGCCTGAGCAGGGGGTTGGACTAGATGACTTCCAAGGTCCCTTCCAACATTATTATTGTTGTTGTTGTTGTATATTTTATATCATTTGCACAGTAAGCTCATGACATATATCACTTGTCCCTCTTTATTCTCCCCCTCCTGAGATTCACATGTGCAGGTAGCACAGAATGAGCTTATGGACTGAAATAAAAGATGACTGCTAGGGAGAGCTGTAAGAGGACTTGGACTTCTTTTCTATGAAGAAAGGAGCATAGCACCGCAGCCTCTTTTTTTCAGATCACCACTATAAAAAGATACAGCTGTATTAAGAAATCAATCATTAAAGTCAATCTGAATCTTAAAACAGCTGTACTTTTTTTTTAGGTTGCACAAAAATCAGAAAAGAGGGGCTGCTTCAATTAAAAAAAATAGATAGGTGCTTGCCCAAAGTAAAAAAAAAACTTGTTTCAAATAATATGCAAGGTGTTCACGGCCCTCAGCAGCCACTTCTGGGTTGCAAACATCCAGATGACTGATAAATCCCCTACTTCTTGCTGGAGTTTTACTCACCAGCTCTAGTAGCCCTATCTACTACTCCCTTTACAAAATCAGGTGGAGTTAGAATCCCGAAACATCTGATCCATCAAATAGACTGTGCTACTTCAACATGCCGGAAAGTGAAACTATAGCAAGTACACCAGATCAAAACCTACCAAGTTTGGGATGCGTAGCAGTGAATGAGATTTGGAATTTTGGCCAGTGTTCCACCAAAATTCAGACAGAGAGACAGAGAGATAGAGACCCTTCACATTTTTCCTTTTTGAGCTAAGGAACATACTATTCCAATCAGAAGTGGCTTGCATAACCCCTCCATTCTAATAAAGTTAAAAACGGTAATTCATAGGAACCCAAGTTACAAAACAGAAAAATATAATAAACAATTATAATAAGCCTTTATTCCAGACAACTTGACCAAATTCAAAACACAGACCAAGGAGGATATTCACCCAGAATAAAGGCTCTCCCAAATCCTCTAGAGTAACCAATTTTTAAAAGGCTTTCTGAGACAACATTATGAGATCCAGTCTAATCTTGGATGGGGCTGGTGGGGAAATGTTGGTCCCATGTAGGCCACCACAACTGGTTATCTGCAATGCCTGAAGATGACATTCTCTAAGTAGAGGGTCCCAGAGACCATTTATTGTCTCAGATCTAAGTGGATCAGCAATGGGCAAAGGCAATCCCAAGGATATTCAAATTCTTAGGCCATGTAGGTTATGAACTAAGAGAATATTAAGGAAAAGCTATATTGACACTACTCAGTAATTATTATTCTCATTCATTCTTGGGTATGTGTATGGCCCAATTTATGTAGCCTGTCATCCTATTCATAGCCAATTATAGGTAGTCCTTGACATATGACCACAACTGAGTCCAAAATTTCTGGTGCTAAATGACAGTTGTTAAGTGAGTTTTGCCTCATTCTATTATCTTTCTTGTCACAGTTATTAAATGAATCAATTGTTAAATGAGTGCCAGATTGTAAAGTGAATCTGACTTCCCCATTGACTTTGCTTGTCAGAAGGTCACAAAAGATGATCACATGCTCCCAGGACACTGCAAACATCATAAATATGAGCCAGTTGTCAAGCATCCAAATTTGTGACTATGGGGATGCTGTAACAGTCATGAGCGTGAAAACAGTCATAAGTCATTTTTTTTTCTGTGCCGTTGTAACTTCAAATGGTCATCGAAAGAATAGTTGTAAATCAAGAACTACCATATTCATATGGTCTCTAATAGAATAGGTCCCACTCTTTTCTGAATTGCATTTATTTAGAATATTACACAATATTCCTCAAGGCACAATCGTAAGTGTCCCATTATCAACATTTACGAGAGTGTATCATGCAACTATCACTGGATGACAAATTCAAATCAAACATTCTGACATACATTTTAGTCTTTTCATTAAGAATGAAAAAGATTAGTTCACCTTCATTCAGATGTATTGTCCTTCTCTTCTTTCTCTTAATTTCACAGACACCCAATATTTCATTTCATTTCATCCCATTCCATTTCATTTCATTCCCTTTTATCCCTCTTGCATTCCAGGTCACCCTATTCATATGAGATGGTCATCCTCCAAATAGGCCCATACTTATTAATATCTACCATCCATCACAGTGTTGATCTATTGAGGTTTTCACACAATGCTCTTTAATAATGTAGAGAAGGAGTGAACTAGCATCTCCTTCTTATTTTGTCCTATATTTGTTTCTGATCGACTTTAGAAAATATCACAGCTATTTCTGAAACTACATTTCATGTTTGCATTAATTGCATTAAGTATTTGTGGCAAAAGCTAACAGCATCTCCTAGCCATTTGGGAGAAATTAAAATGCTCATAGTAAAAAAAATATAATAAATTATAATAAAATGTCTCAATCCATTGAAAATGTGCACTTGTGCACTCTTCAGAGTATATTTACATTTCTCCAGCATAGCAGAATTTAAACAACTCAGCAAAAACCCTCCTGTGGATAAAATTTCTCAAAAAAAAAAAATTCCAATCATTTTCAGTAATTTGGCCAAAGATAAGCACTGCTGCATTAGAAATTAAAGGAATTGACATTTCTGGGATCTAAGCACTTGCAAAATTTGTTCAGCACAGATACTCTTTCTACTGTGAATCATCAAAGTGGGTATATTATTTTTCTATTTTTCACAAAGAGATTTCAGTCAAGAAAATATGAACAGAAAGGGCGTTGGTGCATGTGTTAAATATCTAGGATCTATCATTCCTTTTATCAGCCAATCAATTGTGGGATTAACAATTAAAAACTTACCCTGTCATTATTTATCCTTTAGCAAATTTGAAGATCTTGTTGTGTAAGATAGAGAAAAATTGGAACACAAAGAAGAGTTATTGAAAATGCTATTGCTGAACTAGTCTAGGGTTCCTTTTGAAACCCAACTCCTTGAATTCTAAAATTGGCCAACATCACTTGCTAAATATGTAGGTTAATTGGGACATCATTGAAACGAGCATGTCAAGGGCAAACCTTAATTAATTTGGAAACCAGGCTGTTTTAACTAAAAAAAGTTACAGTATTGGCAGATGTCATGGGAAACCTGTATATTTTTGCCTGATTTTTGTCAAATTAATCCTCTGTCTTCTACTTTTTGAAAACTCAGAGAAGTTGTAGAAGTAAAGAATAGTAGCTTTTTTGAAAACATATTCTGAAGTGTCCAAAATAGCAATAATAAAACATCAACTAACTTCAATCTGTTTCATTAAATATCTTCCTCACTCACAATATTTTCTTCAGAGTATTAATCTGAGGACATGAATATTTCATGGCTATGGCCATATACTGTAAATAGCTATGTTTGGAATGGAATCTTCCATTGATAAAGTCCTTGGTATTACCTCAGTTTTTAAATGGGTTATCAAAGTAAATGTTAATAATTTTAATGTTGAAATGCCTTACAAATTAGTAATTTAAATATTTCTGAAATTATTTAATCAAGATTTGTTGACTGACAGTTGTTTCTATATATAGGAAAATGTTGATTTATGAGCAGCAAGCTTTGAAACTGGGAGCAAAAGTTTGCCTACTTTATCCATTTGGGCCTTCCCCAACTTGATGCCATACAGATGTGTTATTACTATTGTATTCCCACTATCCAGAGACTGGCAGGTACAAGAAACCAGGAGCCGGAATAGAGTTCAAAATTATTATGAATGTATTCCTTGCTACCTATACACAGGAGTCTGATCTACTAATGGTCAAGACAAATTGGCGCTAGATAAGAGTCAGTGGAATTCACGGGGAGCTGGACTTAGGTCTCTTGTGAAAGTGTAGCAACTCTAAACTGCTGATGCATTTGACCCCACCGTCAGGCTCAGCCTGATCATCTCCTACACCGACATTGGATAAACCAGCAGTGTGCAGCAGCAGCCAAAAAAGCTAATATAATCCTGGGTTGTATAAACAGAGGCATAGAATCGAGATCACGCAAAATATTACTACCACTTTATAAAACCCTAGGAAGACCACACCTGGAATACTGCAACCAATTTTGGCCACAATACTACAAAAAAGATGTTGAGACCTTGGAAAGAGCTCAGAGAAGAGCAATTAAAATGATCAAAGATCTGGAGACTAAAACATACGAAGAACGGCTGCAGGACTTGAGTTTGGCTAGTCTAAAGAAAAGAAGACATAGGGGTGACATGATAGCAGTATTCCAGTATTTGAGGGGCTGCCACAAAGAAGAGGGCATTAAACTATTCTCCAAAGCACCAGAAGGCAAGACAAGAAAACAATTGAAAACTGATCAAAGAAAGAAGCAACCTGGAATTAAGGAGAAACTTCCTAACAGTGAGGACAATTAATCAGTGGAACAGCTTGCCTTCAGAAATCATGGGCACTCCAGCACTGGAGGTTTTTAAGAAGAGACTAGACAATCACTTGTCTGATATCATATAGCTTCTCTTGCTCGAGCAGGGGGCTGGACTAGAAGACCTCCAAGCTCTATTCTATTCTAAAACATTAGGGAAGATGAGGATATTAGCCCAATCATTTGTAAATCCATCTTTCATCCAGAAATCTAGATCACAAGACCTGCTGCGCAAACAACCTAAATAAATGAATTAATTATGACTAATTTCAATCTTTATTAACAAAGCAAACTGGGCTGAGACTTTTATAGAGTTGATAAATACACAGAATTGAGCAAGGCAATGAAGGAGCATTCCAAAATAATTCTTGAACAAATTTACGTCTATGTGTGTTCAGGAGGGCTGTCTTCCAGATTGTTTATGATGTCATTGTCCAAATCTTTTATTGTTTATCTATTGGTAACAAAAGTCAATGTTCACATTCCAGTTTAACAAACAAAAAAACTGCAGATCTCTAATCCAATCTGCACTCTTACATTGTCATTCAAAAGCTAGTGGCAGGTTACCCAGGTGGAGCTAGTTACCTTCATAAAGTTTGCTCACCAAAGATCCAACAAATCAGATTCTAAACTCATAAACAGCTTGACCCAAATCATATTTCTAGCTCATCCCAGTCCTCAATAGAATAAGCTAAATTAACATTAGCTTGTGGGCCCATGAGAATATTTCCAATCCAGATCTAGGTCACAATGAGATTCTGGGGTGGGGCAGAAGGGAAAGTACAATACACCATGAAAATAGGATCAAGAAAGGTAATGCAATAAAGTCTTACATTTAGGAAGGAAAAACCAAGGGTACAAATACAGATTGTGTGAGACCTGGCTTAAAAACAGAATCTGTGAGAGGGGCCTTGGAGTCCTAGTGGACGATCACTTGACTATGAGCCAGCAGTGTGCAGCAGCAACCCAAAAAACTAATACAATCCTGGGGCATAGGATCAAGATCACGCAAAGTATTAGTACTGCTTTATAAAATCCTAGTAAGACCACACCTGGAATACTGCAGCCAATTTTGGTCACCATATCACAAAAAAGATGTTGAGAGTTTGGAAAAAATTCAGAGAAGAGCAACTAAGATGATCAAAGACCTAGAGACTAAAACATACGAAGAACGACTACTGCAGTTGTGTTTGACTAGTCTAAAGAGAAGAAGAAATAGGGGAAACATGTATCTCCAGTATCTGAGTGGCTGCCACAAGGCAGAGGGGGCCAGGTTGTTCACCAAAGCACCAGAGGTCAGGACAAGAAACAATGGTTGGAAACTGATCAAAGAGAGAAGCAACCTGGAATTAAGGAGAAACTTCCTGACAGTGAGGACAATCAACCAGTGGAACAGCTTACCTCCAGAAATCGTGGGTGCTCCATCACTGGAGATTTTTAAGAGGAGACTAGACATTCACCTGTCTGAGACAGTATAGGTTCTCCTGCTTGAGCAGGGGGCTGGACTAGAAGACCTCCAAGGTCCCTTCCAGCTCTAGTCTATTCATTTTCCTATTCATATATAATGGGGAGGACATTTAGGCATAAGCTAAACAAGTTACACTTTAGAGCCTCACATTCCACAGAGTCTTAGAAAATTTCAGAATATCGCTTTTCTCATTTTGCAAATGTTCATTATTATTTTAAAAAATGATTCTGATTACTTATTGTGTGTGTGTTTGTGTGTGTATAATTATCATGAAAATTATATTTCAGCATCGCTTCCAGAGTATATTATATTATAATCTAGAAGAGAGATCAGGCCAGTCAAATGACAAATCTCTTAATCAGTAAATGCATTTGTATGAAAATAATTTGCATTTTTCATTTTAAAAACCTTGCTTTTAAATAATTAAAAGGCATATACATGTTTTCTATTTTTTTGTGTGTGGTGACCCTTTGGTATGCACCTTCTGGCATAACTCTCTAACAAGGCTTTAGGGACTCACCAGGTCTAAATCCAGCACTGGAGAAAGGAGAAAAATTAGAAAAGAAGAAGAAATGCAGGATAATTTAGCTAGTTAGATAATCTTCATAACAGTCAACACTGGTATTTTTTTGTTAGCTGTTTTAATAAATAATTAAGGTATAATTCTGAAACATAGCCCTTTCCAAAGCAAATACTGTATATCTATTTATAAATAAAAAAAGAGTTCTTAAAAAATTGTAGACAAGTTAACCTGATTATTTTACCTTTAAAAAAAGCGGAGCAAATAATAAAACAGTCACTGGCTAACTTGTAGACAAAAAGTGCTTGATTATTACCAATCAGCATGGCTTTATTGAAGATAGGCTCTTTTTTATATATATATATAGTGATTCTGTAAACAAAGGGAACATAATTTATGTCTCTCAGTTTCTGAAGAACTTGTCACCAAAATCATATGGCTTCTTCTCAGCCAGCCTCTTCCTCTGAATTAATCTGAGGTCAGAATCCTAAGAATTTTATATGAAGTTATACAAATGCCTAAAAATGAAACATGCAAGTCTCTCTATACTCAATTAGGAAATAAAAAAAGATCTATCACTTGGCTGACTTTGACTGATCTCAAGAAACATTATGGTTGGATTGGATAATACTTACTTGTAAGAAAAAAAAAACAGAACTAGAAGTTAGCATGGAAAGTTGAAAACACATCCTGGAACCCACCTTATACTATTGCTAAGAAAATGGCATAAAAATGGACACAAAGTCACCAAGAGTCGAAGGACATTGACCTTTCTTCTATTAACTCTATTCCAAATAAATGCACTCATTATAGTACGTATAGTTTGGAAGGAGCCATCAAAGGGCATTCTGTAGGAATGAGGATATGACTAAGTAATGATCTGAGAACTGGATGAAGTCAAAAGGCCATAGTCACCTAATGTGTATCTTTCTGCTTAATGAACTATTATTTCAATCAACTAATTTTCTGAACTACTGAACCTAATGAGTTGGGTTCACATACAATGCTAAACTAAAATATAGTTGGCTGGTTTGTGTTTCTGTTCTTACGCATTCATTGACCCAGAATATTGACATATAAGAAAGAAATAAGAGCCGAGGTGGCACAGCAGTTAGAGTGCAGTACCACAGGCCACTTTAGCTGACTGTGTTCAGCAGGTCAGCGGTTCAAATCTCACCAGCTCAAGGTTGACTCAGCCTTCCATCCTTCCGAGGTAGGTAAAATGAGGACCCAGATTGTTGGGGGCAATGTAAATATATATATACATTGCTTACTGGTGTACACCGCTTAGAGAGTGCTTGCACTTAAAGCGGTATATAAGTATCATAAATAAATAAATAAATAAATAAATAAATAAATAAATAAATAAATAACTTCAAAGGCTGCTTTCAGAGTGTGCACCAGATTTGATCCAAATCTTCTTCCTAAGGAGAAAGGAAAGTTAGACACCTCCTCACCCTGCCCACTGGAGTTTATAAAGCTTGGCTATCGTAGGTGACACCCAGTTCCCAGCTCCAAGTCTTTGGACCCCTAATCTGTTATTCACAGGGGAAGGTAGCTTTATGATTTTGCATCTCAACTAGTCAAATTGTTTTTTCATGTAAACAGACAAAAGAACAAAATGACACAAAAGGGTATAAGGCAGGCTAGTGCCAATTAGTTTTATTTCCTTCTTGAGTGAAGTAGGATCAGGTATTTCTTTTAAATGAAGCTGGGATTGCAGCTGTGAGTCCTTAGCATTCTTTGCTTTCTAGAGAGGCAGCAAGAAAGGTAAACACAGTTTGGCTTCGAACTATTTTTGAGAATTTGGAAAACAAAAAGAGTGAAGGTGTAGAAAGGATAATACTGAAGGAAGGTCCTTCAGTCTATAGCCAGTAGAATTGGTTCGGTGATTCATTTCAGCTCTAGTTAGGAAACTCTGAATAAATACACAATCATAAAATGGGAAGAGAAATCCATGGGATATATACTGGGGGAAGGAGTGGATGAAATAAAAAAAATGTGTGTTGGGATGCCATGATGTGAACTGTCTCTTATGGATTTAAAGCAGATGTCACGATGCACATCAGTGTGTACAGGACTGAAGCCAAAAATCTTCCCTCCGCTGCTGGGGGAATTGTAATGTTGTTAAACATGAATACCTAGCATTTGAGTTTTGTTTTAAATTAATTGTTTAATTATGCTTGCGATGAGAGAAAGAGCCTGTGCAAATATCAGTTTCTTTTCAGGGAGGCTATTAGTATAAACTAATAGTCCTATTGTTCTCTAAAGATAAATATTGCAACTCAAAGAGGTTTCATTTTAAAGGCAACTAGCTAATACATTTAGCACAGTATTGGTTTTCCTTGCTTTTTCCTTTTTTTATTTTATCTCTATACTGATTGCATCTGCTAAAGCATCAATCTGTTAGGCCTTTCCTCGCTTCCACTCCCATCCTCATTTCACCCTTATGCTGATTGCATCTGCTAAAACATCAATACCAACAAATCTACATTTGTTGGAAGGGCAGAAGAGGCTCTAGCTTAAACTTCGTTGTTAATATCAGCCAGCCACTGGTGCTGAAGTTCTGAGAACTCAGCCAAAATGTTAATTTTTAGTGATTGTGGAACAAGGAAGAATCTCCCGTGGAACAGCTTCACAATCAAAAGACTTTTCCTGGTTTTCATCTAAGTCATGAAAGCAAAATAGTTCCCAGCTCAGACTGAACTATATTAAGCCCCTTAAGAGCAGATTTCGAGAAATCCAAAAGTTAGCCTGTTTGCCTGTTATATTAGAAACTGCTTTCTTCTGTTGTGATCCCAAAAAATAGAGCAGAGAGGAAAGACTAAAGCTTCTTCAAAGACCAGGCCTATTATATGGGTGCAAGAGAAGCAGCAGCCTAAGATAAAGGCAGCTTGAAAATAGCAGGAAAGACAGGGCTGTCGAGATGATTCCTGTACTGGTGTGATCAAAACCTCAGCTGTTTTTTATGGGCATTACATGTACACATAAAAAAGAATCAGAGCTTTAATCCCACATTGCAATAGCTATCTTGATATTTTTTTTGTAAATAGCAATGAGTAAAGTGCCACATGTGGTGTATTCTTACTCCACATTCCATATATGGCAAGGACGTGGCTGGTGTCTCACTGCCAATACTAAAAGAAAGACTTAGTTGCCATGCTGAATGATTTCTAGGCAAGTAAAGAGGTTGTTTTATTTTTCAAACCATTAAAGCACCTGCATCTTTTTCTAGGCTGATGTGGCTGCTTTGGAAGTGATTCTGGACTGTTTTTTTTTTTTTTTGTTTGTTTGTTTGTTTTGTTTTGCCTGACTCTATTGCCCAGTCACTTTGGTTCTCTAGGAAAAGTGCTTTAAAAAAGCCACAGCTGCGCTAACAATTGGAAAAGATGATCTTGGTACATATGTTCACGTATTCTAAAGAACTTCTTTGGAAGAATGACATTTCTACATAAATGGCTGTTATCAGATCATGATAATTCATTTACATTGAATTTCAATGAAAACGTCCATTACATTTCCCCAAATCTGAAAAAAAAAAATTTGTCAATCCATATAGGAAAAGTATATATTCATTAAAAGAATGTCCAAAAAGCATTATTTCAGGCAAAATTGTTTGCAAAAACAAATTACAAATGAAACTACATAGGATAGGAGAAAATACACGCAACATTTCATGCAGATTTTTTTTAAAAAAAACATTTTAGTATGGGATAATCAGTTAAAACTTCAATATCAATTTTCCTATAAATCTGCCTGTAGAATTGTTCCACACCTCTCCAAACAACAACAGACCAACCCCAGATTCTAGTGTGGCACTGCTATAAAGCCTGTTGGCATGAAATAATGTAATACCTTGTGACAGGATGCAAGAAACATGCAATGAAAACATAATGAATTTTTCAGATGCACAAAGTGTTTCTGGGCTAAATACCATACATTTCCTGTAGAACAAACACAATTAACCAAACAAAAACAAATGATAATTATTTCAGCTGCAGTCTGTTAGGGCAGCAGTCCCCAACTTTTCTGGTACCAGGGACAAGACAATTCTTCCACGGACCAGGTATGTGTCTGTTCACACAGAACCTAGATCCCATGCATGCACAAATGAAGTATAACTCACTCATTTGCCGCTTGTACAGCCTAGTTCCTAACTAGCCAAAGACTGGTACTGGTCCACAGTCCAGGGATTGGGGACCCCTATGTTAAAGTATAAAATGTATGCTCCTCAATACTGTGGGTAGAAGAGCAAACCACCAGAACTAATAGCTTCATCAAAGTGACAAAAATACCATTGTGACCTCATGAAGCAAGTCCCACCCCTTTTGTACATGTGATATCCATGTGTTTGTGAGCCAGGAATTCTACAGTTAATCAAAAAGTAGTTTGGCAGCCTGAAATTGCTAGTTTGTTTAATTCACACTTTCACACTATCTAGGTGCACCACAGGGGCAAACTAGCTCTACACAAGGTGATTGATGATGTTTGTAGGGGTTGTGGCCATGATCCAGCCTGGTGTCTCTAGGGCAGCTGCTCCCAATCTTTTCTATACCCCGCATTCCCTAGAACGCTTCTGATATATTTTCGCACCCCTTATACATATACAGTATAATTTTGAAAACCAAGTTTTCGCACCCCCTGGAATATTGTCTCACACTCCCAGTTGGGAACCCCTGCTCTAGGGGTAACAGCTGTATCCTCCCCCAAATATGATTATGGTGTTCTTGTCAGACTCTGGATCACATAGTGATTAGCTGCCTTTGAGAACTTATACCGGAAAGCAAACTTTCTCCAACTAAAAAAATGTGCTTAATTGGATAAATGGCCCAGCTGTTACTATACAGAACATTTATTTTATTCTTATGAATCAACATATTTTAAAACATAACCCATAACTTATAATTTTTTGAATTCCTTAAATCTTACAAAACTGACTATGTTTCCATCATACATGTACCATAATATTATGTGCTCCTCCAATATAATTTTATTACTTTATCCATGTGCTCTATGCCAGACGTTAAATAAATAAATAAATGCACATGTGATGTGCAGTGCAGAAAGCAATGTGTTACAACACCACAATGTTCCTTTTGTTCTTTGTCTCCCCCGTGGAAGGTTCTGTAGAGAAGAGTTCACACCATAATTAATGTTTCAAATCATTTGATCCTTCTGTACTCCATGCATTGGCTCTTCTGCCAAAGTTTGTCAAAAAAAGTAGGACAAACTGCATTTATTGAAGGGCCCTCTGCTACAAAACTCATTTATGGAAAATCTTCTTTTCTCCCATGTAAGAATTTTCAATAGATCTCAACAGAGTAATGGACACTTTTTGTAGAGTTTTTTTTTTAAAGTCAGCTGATAACAGCAATCTGGCTCATCTGGAAGGCTGCTTAAAGCCGGAGGTCCATTGGGAAACTCTGCGGCTGCAGACAAGCCTGGAAAGTTGGGAAAAAACCCCTCTATAGACTATAGCAAACTATTTTTGCAATATTATAGAAAAATGGCATGATTGGCTCTATGTATTTATTATGAGTTCAGCTTAACCCCAGGCAGGGTTCAATTTTTATAAGGAGCACTCCTTGATACAGTTGGGTCATCTTAACGCACAAAAGGTTCTATCTGTCTAAAGTCGTGAAGGAATTGAGAGCATGGTGTTCCCTGAGATGTCATTCCTTTCTTCTTCACTAAAGTTTATTTCCATTTTTTTTCTGTAGAAGCTAATGGCTCAACAAGCAGACACATGTAGGGAAATACAAAGTATATGTCCCAAATTATTATTTGGGATATATTTTAAATGATTCATTTCACCTCCCTGAAAGAAAAAAGAATCTGATTATATTTGAAAGACAAAACACAAGAAAAATAATCGTGGTGGATCAGGTAAAAATGTATCTTAGGCTGCCATTTTGCTTCTCCCAGTGACTAATTGAATGCTTCTAAAAGTCTAAATGGTCACAAGCAGGAAATGAAGCCATGTCACCTTCGTGTAATCTTGTAGGTAGTCTTTGGAGATCCCAATAAAGAAACAACAATAAGTCTTCAAGAAAAATAGCCCTTAATAGACTTGGCCTTCACAAATAATAATAATAATTTGGTTTTTCTTGCCTAAATGTAGAACCTTGCTTTTTTCACCATTGAATTTCATTTTGTTAGATAGTGCCCAGTGTTCAAGTCTGTCCAGATCCTTCTCTATCTGAAGCCTGTCTTCTGGAGTATTGGCTATTCCTGCCAGCTTGGTGTTGTCTACAAATTTGATGAATTCCCCATCTATCCCTTTGTCCAAATCGTTGATGAAGATGTTGAAGAGCACTGGGCCCAGAACAAATAATCACAAATAAGTTCACAAATAATCCAGTTTCTTACTAAAGCATCCAAGTTCATGGGCATCATATGTTATGCAGTACAAGTAGTCTTTCAGAGAGAAAACAGATCAAAGTGAGGGAGACTTTACTGAAGCTATAGAGTATATTGCTATCTTATAAATCTCTTTCACAATTTGAAGAGTGACTACATGGTCTAGTTCAGTGGTTCTCAACCTTTTTAATGCCGCGACCCCCAACTGGTCGTAAGTCGAGGACTACTCAACTGGTGCAGCACCGTTTGCAGAATGGGACTTTTGGCAGGCTCAGCAGGGCAGAGACAGCCTGGACAATTCCTATTGGCTTTTGAAAGCCAATAGAATTAGACTCTATTCAAGAGAGTCTATTCTATTGGCTTTCAAAAGCCAATAGAATAAAAGGGAGTAGCACAGCTAAGGAAAAGGGGAAAAAATGGCGGACTGCGTTGTTTGGTGACCCCCGTGAAATGGTCGTTCGACCCCAAATGGGGTCCCGGCCCACAGGTTGAGAACCACTGGTCTAGTTGTACCTTTTTTTAATAAATTCAAATAATTAAGGAGCGATTCTCAGCACATTTACCTAAAAGTAAATTTATTTACAGTACATCAATGGATCATCTGTCCATAAACTTACATCAGAACAAAACCTTTTTATAAAAGAATTAATGCCATACCATCTGTTCCCCCATCTATCTTATCTCCACCACCCACAGATAGAAGGAGGCAGGCAAAAAGAAAGGGCTCAGTTTGGATATTTCATACTGCAATGTGCCATGAAATACAGAATATGGGCATCAGTATAAATAGAGGCTTCCCTGATCCAGAGCGACAATCTACATATGGATTGTCCAGCTATGTTTGGAAAAAGAATTCCATTCTGTTAAGAGGTAAAAAATCTTCTTCCTAATTTGGATCCATCACTTGCTCCTAGACCAGATCCCCAGGACCAATCCTATCATGGTGATGCCGCCAGGATACTTATGAGGCAGCAGCAACCGTATTTGTATGTCACTCAAAGTCAGTCTGGTGGGAGCTGCATATTAGCCCAAGAAAAAATAAAATAATTGCACAAGAATCCTCCAGAGAATCTCAAGGTTTGCAAAAGTACAAGTAGATAAATGGTGCCCAAAAATGGCACAATGAGCACTGAGTCTGTTTTGGGACAAAAATGGCGATTTTAGAAAAGTATGACTAGGAAAATAGGAAGCACTCCAAACTGCAATATTTTACAGCATTTCCTATGTGTAGCTATCTCTTATTTAATTTGACTTCCTTCAGTTTACATTGCAGAATAAAACTGTGTTACATGCAAAATGGAAAGATAATATGAATAGTAAATATCAATCTTTCTACTGGAGCGCATTTTAATATTTGCAAAATGCCGTTGAAAGCCACAAGGCTTGGAATATTCCAAATACTCAGTGTTTTCCAGGATGGGAGAAAAGACTCCAGAAGCAATGGTGTATCAAAGGCCTGAAAGATTAAGAAAAGCCACAGAGGACATTCTTTCTTTATTTTCTTACATTTCCTTACCTGTTCTTCTACAATATTTTAAAGCTATGCTGTTTGCAATTGCAGTTTTAATTGTATAGCTAGTAAGTAGTTTTAGAAACCTTCAGTTTAGTAGTCTTATAAGGATTGTCATATATTTTACTTGGAGAAATACGCAAATAATATATACTGTATTAAAATAAAATTAAACATAAGATCAAGAGAAGGTGTTGGGGGCACAGATTTCAGCTGGCTCTTTGTATCCTTTTCTGGGTATGCATTGATGGGCATGTTCTTTCTTGCTGCCTCAATCTGAGTGATACTCTGGCTGTGTGGCTTTGGACTGGCACCCTAAAGTCTAGCCCAGATTGTATCATTGCCTGGTTCATTTTTCAAAACCTTGAGAGGCCAGTTAGGTCAGGAGAGAATAATAGGTCAAAAGTCCACCAAACATCTTTATGTTAACCTTAGTCTTCCAGGCGTTAATCTGACACCTTAATCACCACACCAAGTTTATCTAGTTGTAGATATTGCTTTTGGGTGGCATTGTGAAGTAGTTTTAGTTTTTTTGGCCTGACTGACCTTGCGAATTAGTTAAGTTCATTATGAATTCTGAAGCAGAGAACTCCGGCAGCCCTACATTTTCCTGACATCCTCACTACTGTCAATATTTCAAGTAGTTTGAGCTATATATCATCAGGAGCAGAGAGAGGTTCATTAGGTACCCAGAGGAGTAAGAATCTATGTTAGGTCCCAGAGGACTTATGAAGGGATGAGCACTCACACAAGAGTCAGACCAAAACATTTAAATTGCACCATGTCCAAACACCGTTGAAAAAGAGCTTTCTCAAAGCAGATTGATCACAACCAGCCACACATACCTAACTTGGCCATGTGCAGCATTTGCCACAATGACTAGTTCACCTAGAGCAGTGATGGTGAACCTTTTAGAGGCCCAGTGCCCAAACTGCAACCCAAAACTCATGTATTTATTGCAAAGTGCCAGGGCTGCACCAGCACTGTGGTGACCTCAGGGGGGGGGGTGGGGGGATGGCCCATTGGGTGGGTGTGGCTACAATGGTCATGGCAGACTGGGTGAGCATGGCCAGGCCAGTCCCTCGCCATCCCTGGGGCATCCCCGGGGGGCCAACGCTGCTTGTTTGCTCACTTCCTCCCCTGTCGCTTCCAAACACCATGTGCTCACTACTCTGGCGAATTCTGCTGGGTCAATGGTGTGCGTGCCCACAGAGAGGGCTCTGAGTGCCGCCTCTGGCATGCGTGCCATAGGTTCACCACCTAGAGCAAATGATAGTCTTCTTTCACTTTTTTTATGTAATTCCAGCCATCATAGAATGAGTTTCCTCAGCCACCAGCAATGTAAAATGAGTACAGGAAAATTTACTCCATGGAATGGAAAACTCTCCAACAACTGTAATGGTACAGATGTAGTGCTTAGGACAATGAGATTCTTATCATATAAAGCAAGGTTGGAGAATCTTTCATGATTGGAGATCACACTTAGTTTTTGTGGAGGGAGGAGTGCAGTAGGTGAGATAATGGTGCAAAGCAGGTATAACACATTGCATTTGTGGTAAGATATGGATTTACATACTGTCTCCCCCCACGCTCCTGTTGCTTTTAGGAGTTTTTTTCCCTTAAACTTTTAAAGGCATTTTAATGTCTATTTTGTCCGAAGAAAAATGATGGAACATCTTCCACCAGTGTTTGATAATTATAGCTTGAGTGTCTCTTAGGAGGAAACCAAGAAAAGAGGGCCATAACTTGTTGACTATTAGGGTATAAATGCAGGTGCTTAAAAGAGGAGGAGAAGGAGAAGGAGAAGGAGAAGGAGAAGGAGAAGGAGTCACTGGAAGTTCTGCTATATAGCCAATTCATGAAAAGTCTGCAGGAGAAAAGTACAAAGAAATATGTTATCCATTGTTTAAATTCTGTGAATATTGCAGGGTTAGTAATATACTTAAGAGAAATATCTAAAGTTTGTAACCACAGGAGAGAAGCTTCTTGATCACAAAGAAATAAACACTGGGGACATCTGTAAGTCTCATAGTCCAGAATTTTTTTTAAAAAAAAAAAAGATAAAGAAGCTTTTCATTTTCCATCCATCTCCTCCTATTAGTTACAAAACCTGCAGTCAGCATTCCTGGATAAAAGTAATCCATTATTAGGAAAGAGTTTCTTCATAATGAATTACTTTATTGCCTTTGTAATGTGAGCAGAAAAAGAATGTCTTAATTTTCATTTCCCAAAGTACTTCTCCTGAGTCACATTTTGTTATAGGTGTTGGGCAGATCGTCTGTCAAAATGAATGACTGGGAAGTCTAGTGCCTTCCTCCCACAAACAATAAGGTTGTGGTGACATTTCAGATGCTCTCCTCAATATCTGATTTATGACATCTTCCAGAGAGGTTGCTCCTGGTCTATTTCCTAGCAAACCTGCCCAATAACATGAGCAGAAATGAACAGCTCTTCTTGTTCTGCATCGCTTTGGGCTTTGCATAGGTAGAGTGCAGAACTGACTTTGCTGTTCTAATCTATTCCTTTACTCTCAGGAGTTGGTATACTGGAGACTAAAGCTAACATAGCTAATGTAAAGACTCTCCAAAACAAACATGTTGATTTGTTGTAGCAAAAATACAGAGCCCTATTGCATCATAATAAAGAATTAACCTGTTATTCTTTTAATGTGCAACATAATTCTTTCCTTTTTTTGTTGCAAGTCTATTTTTTTTCTATGCTTCAATGGATCATAGAATGTATGATATTTATACTCATAGTGACAGTTAATAAATAATAAAGCAGAATTGCTAACTTACTAGTTTTTGATTCTAAGACATTAAGACAGCTTTAAATAGTGGCTTACCTACGAAATTCACTAGCTGGCTTGTGAAAATTGTTGTCTTTATGTCTAAATTTGCAGTTTAAGATGAAGTAAAATATATGGAAGAAGTTCTGCAATTTGTGGAATTTGCCACCATGGATTTGATACATAATCACATTAAGCCATGAACCATGATTTATCAAGCAAAATGTACACTCATTCACTGAACCAACAACAATCCAAATGGACTTGAATGAGCCCAGCAATTTTAGCAGGAACTAAAATTGTTTTTAATGTGCACTTTTGAAGGATACTCAAGTAATTTAATACTGAGAAAAGAATTTATTTTAATTTTAGTTTCCTTTTTTTCTGGTGACTATTGACCAACATTTTTCAAGTTTCTGAAATTCCATCAAAAAATCTTACAAAATAGAATTATTTTTCTAGACTATTCATAGATAATGGTTTGTTCTGTTCAGATATATTGGATTATCATTTACATTAAGATAATTATAGAAACCCTATTGATACAATTTAAAAGGGGACGCAAGAAATAATATGTATGCCTACATCCCTTTCAGCAAAAGAAGCATTGCTGAAGTTCAGGTACTTCAGATGTGCATGGGATCTCCTGTGTATGTCTCTAAGAAATCATTATATTTTAGTTGCCAAATACTTTTCCAAATCAATACTGGAGTTATTAAACCAGGGGTGTCAAACTCAATTTTACTGAGGGCCGCATCAGCATTGTGGTTGCCCTTGGGGGGGGCAGGTGGTGTGGCCAGAATGGGTGCAGCCTACTGGGTGGGTGTGGGTGGAATGGGTGTGGCCTACTGGGTCGGCGTGGCCAGTTCTACATCATTCACGTCAAGAGTGCCTGTGGGGGCCTGGGCAGGAGTGGGACAGATCTGAGGGTCTCTGGCAGAAGAGGGTGGGACCAGGGCAAGTGCCAAGACATGGTCCACCAGGGCAAGTACCAAGATGGCCACCACAAAATTGTACATTGGCTCCCGGCTGGCCTGGGGAGCCAATGTACAATGCCTTGCTTGTCTTATTTTCTGAGACTACCATTGACCTGAAGGCTTCTTCCTGAAAGACTAATACTAATTCTTCTTTGAGAACAAGACTTTCATAGTCAGAGGATGGAAAGGGAAGCCAGAGTGTCCATATCTGAGGATGGCTTAAGTACTAACTGTATGTATTTTGCCTTTACATATGAATTAACATGAAGATAAAGGATATGAATGTGCATGGGTGTAATAGCTTTGAGAGAAAAAGAATTGAATGCTCTATAGTTCTTCGACCTTAGGTGGGAACTGTTTCTTCAGTCTTGAGTCATTGCGTGCTCTTGTTAAGAAGATAAGAAAGGAATATGGCAAGAAGGCCTGGGGACTGAAAATCTAGATCAGCATTTGACCTTCATATTCTTTTATCCAGGCTGACTATGAAACCGGTTGCTGTTATCCATTAGTATTTCATGGTAAGTGAAACAATAATAGGTGTAATAACACAATCCTCCTAGGAAATCTAGATGTTCTCTATGTTTCATTTTAAAAAATGAGCACAGAGATAAAAAGTATGGACAACCGAGCAACCACATTCTCACACATGGTACACTCAGATCCCCCTCTGCTTTTTCATTCCACACATAGGTTAGTTACAAACATGTGAGTTTCTCAATAGTGGGAGAACCAGTCTCCTACAAAAAGCAGAAAAACATATTAAAGTATATAAAGTGGGAGAAAGGGTATTATTGTGCTGGTTTCAGGCCATGTGTCTTTAAACGTGTTTTCTAATGCTCAAAACTGTTAATGCCTTCCTGACCTCAGTGTATCCATGATGCAATTTGTTTTTCTTTTACTTTAAAGTCCTTTCCTGAATGGAACATTATCATACTCCTTTTTCATTTCTAAGTTTCCTCAGCCAATGCCCTTAATAGCATTATTCAATTGCTCTTCTATATTAGGTATATCAGCTCAAGTGGAATAAAATATTCATAGTCAGGTTGAATATTTGAATATCATTTGAAAGGATTACAAAGTAAGTGAAGCATCAGCTAGGTCTAACAGAAATATTTAATGTGGCAGAACTCCTGTCCAGATGTGACATAACACCTTCAAATAATGGAGCAACAGATCTTCCCACTGCAGAGGAGGGAGCAGATGGATTATAAGCCTCAGTCTCCATCTTAATACTTGTGCATGTGATTTACATTCATGACACCTGGAGGATATATAAAGGAAAGGGAAATCAGATGAAAAAGACATGTGGTCTCACATTGCCTGCATGGTTGGATTTTACCTCTTTTTGTCTTGTGAGGTTCTCTCTCTGCCCCCTATTAATTCCTGACCATTTATCTTACTTTGATTTGTTTAAGGAGGAAACTATTACCAAACATTAAGGACTTATTCACACAAGGTGCTTCACCCAGTCAACCTGTGAATCAGGTCTATCTCCTTTCTGGTGATTCTGGTATTATGTAATCATCTTAAGTCAAGAACTGTCATTTAAGGTTTTAAAGGCCAATTGCACACTTTCCTCAGTTTTATTTGATATCCCATCAACCCTTTTGACAAGGCAATAATTGTAGGATTCCCGCTGATCAGTCAAGAGGCAGGTTTTCTGGTTTGGGCGCTGTAGTATTTCTAAGGTCTGTTGTTTTCTTCAAGACTTGATAGTGCTCTCTATAAGAGAGAGGCTTGTTGTTTCACTTATTCTGCTCCCCACACACTTTATTTTTCCTCATGGAGAACTGGCTGGGCAGGGCTTGGAAACTGATTAAGTGTTGGAATCTGCACAACTTTGATTACCAATGTACTATAGGGTATTTAATTCAAAGCACTTTTCAGAGTGTTGGGTGAAAACTGACTATCCTCTGCCCTGTTGCGGACTAGATTTGAGTGTTTATACAGTACTTGAAGTAGGCTTAACTATAGAATATTGAATATAAAGCCAATACATGTCTTTGCATCTAGTCTATGTTTAACACTGAAAACACAATTAGTAATGATAATTGTTAGGATCTTTTCCTTCATAGTTGGGTTCAGAAGAAAACATTCCTTCAAAACCTTTCTTCAAAATCTAACTTGGGTGGTATAATGGAGGACTACTGTGGATGGATGACAATTTCTCCACAGTGTGGAGTATCTTTCGTTTGGACTACAAAAGAAATAAAAGTTAAGATCCCTATTTTATTTACTCTTATTCTGGAAACTTCTGCCACTCTAAAGTGAGAATTCCTAACCTGTTACCAAATAAAGTGCTAATGCTATCTACATTTAAAACAAAACAAAACAAAACCTGCCAGCCAAAATTCATAGCTGGAAGGAAGTTTGCCTTAGTAGGTCACTAGTTCTTTAGCCTGCTCTACTTTTCCAAGAGATGACAAGACTGAACATCGACATCTTAGGAATCAGCGAACTAAAATGGACAGGAATGGGTGAATTTAACTCAGAAGACCATCAGGTATACTACTGTGGGCAAGAATCCCTCAGAAGAAATGGAGTAGCCTTCATAGTCAATAAAAGAATAGGAAAAGCAATACTGGGATACAATCCCCAAAATGACAGAATGATCTCAGTTCGAATCCAAGGCAAACCATTCAATATCACAATAGTCCAAATCTATGCCCCAACCACTGGTGCTGAAGAGGATGAAATTGACCGGTTCTATGAAGCCCTACAGCACCTTATAGAATTAACACCAAAAAATGATGTCCTTATCATCATGGGGGATTGGAATGCTAAGGTAGGAAGCCAAAAGATAACCGAAATAACAGGCAAGTTTGGCCTTGGAGTACAAAATGAAGCAGGGCACAGGCTAATAGAATTTTGTCAAGAGAATACGATGGTCATAACAAACACTCTATTCCAACAACCCAAGAGATGGCTCTACACATGGACATCACCAGACGGTCAACATAGAAATCAGATTGACTATGTGCTCTGCAGCCAAAGATGGAGAAGCTCTATACAGTCAGTAAAAACAAGACCAGGAGCTGACTGTGGCTCAGATCATGAGCTTCTCGTTGCAAAATTTAGCTTAAATTGAAAAAAGTAGGGAAAAGCACTAGGTCACTCAGGTATGAACTAAATCATATTCCTGATGAATATACAGTAGAGATGACAAATAGATTTAAGGAATTAGATCTGACAGACAGAGTGCCTGAAGAACTATGGATGGAAGTTCGCAACATTGTACAAGAGGTAGCAACTAAAACCATCCCAAAGAAAAAGAAATGCAAGAAAGCAAAATGGCTGTCTGAGGAAGCTTTGCAAATAGCTGAGGAAAGAAGGGAAGCGAAAGGCAAAGGAGAAAGACAAAGATACACCCAATTGAATGCAGAATTCCAGAGAGTAGCTAGAAGATATAAGAATGCCTTCTTAAATGAACAGTGCAAAGAAATAGAAGAAAACAACAGAATAGGGAGGACCAGAGATCTCTTCAAGAAAATTGGAGATATGAAGGGAACGTTTCATGCAAAGATGGGCATGATAAAGGACCAAAATGGCAGAGACCTAACAGAGGCAGAAGAGATTAAGAAGAGATGGCAAAACTACACAGAAGAACTATACAAGAATGAGCTTAACATCCCAGATAACCACAATGAGATGGTCACTGACCTCGAACCAGACATCCTAGAATGTGAAGTGAAATGGGCCTTAGAAAATCTGAGCAACAACAAAGCTAGTGGAGGTGACAGTATTCCAGCTGAGCTATTCAAAATTTTAAAAGACGATGCAGTAAAAGTGCTACACTCAATTTGCCAGCAAATTTGGAAAACTCAACAGTGGCCACAGGATTGGAAAAGGTCAGTTTACATTCCAATTCCAAAGAAAGGCAATGCCAAAGAATGTTCAAACTATCGCACCATTGCACTCATTTCACATGCTAGTAAAGTTATGCTTAAAATCCTACAAGCTAGACTCCAGCAGTATGTGGATCGAGAACTACCAGAAGTACAGGCAGGATTTCGAAGAGGCAGAGGAACTAGAGATCAAATTGCCAACATACGCTGGATCATGGAGAAAGCTAGGGAGTTCCAGAAAAACATCTACTTCTGCTTCATTGACTATGCAAAAGCCTTTGATTGTGTGGATCACAACAAATTGTGGCAAGTTCTTAAAGAGATGGGAGTACCAGACCATCTCATTTGTCTCTTGAGAAACCTATATGCGGGTCAAGAAGCAACAGTGAGAACTGGACACGGAACCACTGATTGGTTCAAAATTGGAAAAGGAGTCCGGCAAGGCTGTATACTGTCGCCCTGCCTATTTAACTTATATGCAGAGCACATCATGAGAAAGGCAGGGCTAGATGAATCAAAAGTTGGAATTAAGATTGCCGGGAGAAATATCAACAACCTAAGATATGCAGATGATACCACTCTAATGGCAGAAAGTGAAGAGGAACTAAAGAGCCTCTTGATGCGGGTGAAGAAGGAGAGTGCAAAGGTTGGCTTGAAACTCAACATTAAGAAAACCAAAATCATGGCATCCGGCCCTCTCAATTCCTGGCAAATAGATGGGGAAGAAATGGAGGTAGTGACAGATTTTATTTTTCTGGGCTCCAAGATCACCTCAGATGGGGACTGCAGCCAAGAAATTAAAAGACGCTTGCTCCTGGGGAGGAAAGCTATGGCAAATCTAGACAGCATACTAAAAAGCAGAGACATCACCCTGCCAACAAAAGTGCGTATAGTCCAGGCCATGGTTTTCCCAGTTGCAATGTATGGCTGTGAAAGTTGGACCATAAGAAAGGCTGAGCGCCAAAGAATTGAGGCCTTTGAACTATGGTGCTGGAGAAGACTCCTGCGAGTCCCTTGGACTGCAAGGCGTTCAAACCGGTCAGTCCTAGAAGAGATCAACCCCGACTGCTCTTTAGAAGGCCAGATCCTGAAGTTGAAACTCAAATACTTTGGCCACCTAATGAGAAGGAAGGACTCACTGGAGAAGGGCCTAATGCTGGGAAAGATTGAGGGCAATAGAAGAAGGGGACGACAGAGAATGAGATGGCTGGATGGAGTCACTGAAGCAGTAGGTGTGAACTTAAATGGACTCCAGAAGATGGTAGAGGACAGGAAGGCCTGGAGGAACGTTGTCCATGGGGTCGCGATGGGTCGGACACGACTTCGCAATTAACAACAACAACTTTTTCAACTCTTCTTATTTAGAACTTAGAAGTAAATTTTAAAAGGGAATTTATTTTTTATATGGTAACAATTCTGGGTACTAGAATTTTAATATATGAGATGATGGATTACTGATTTTGATTGATTACACTTTCTATTGTTTTAAATTGCATGTGTTAGATTATTTGTCTGCCAAAAGGATTTTTTAAAGGAAGTGATTCAACATGGTTTATTTTTCTATGCCATTGAACTAAGATGCAATTTTACATCTCTGAACTCCAGCAAGGTGCCCATCAACAGCAGTGGGCCTGCTGACATCTCCCTTGGAGCCTACAGGTCTGCTGCTCCACACAACTTAAAAAAAAAACACTTTAAAGTATTGTTTCAGTTAAAAGAAATGGGTAACAAAGTTCCGCTTTGAGTAGCCTCTTTTATTCCAAGAATTCCATAATTTCCCCACCAGAAGGTTCAGGCATTGTTTGAAAATATAAATAGCGAGTGGATTCAAGTCACTACAAATTCCCTCCTTCCCCTCTCCGACACTGTTCACTGTAACATTGTTCCACAATAGTCATTTTTTGCGAGTGGTGCTTTAAAAAGCAAAACCAGACTGTTGCAGACCATTGGGAGCAACTTTGCACAGTACTCACTAATCCAGCTGTATTATTGCTCCCTTACATCTGCTGCTTAGGTGGATAAACACACACACACAAACACACACAAGTTTAAAAAAAAAGGAGTTAGGGTGGGCAAAACCCTTGCCAAGAATTGGGCCATGGGAATTCCTTACCTTCATACTGACATGATTGCCATTTATTTCCTCTGCCAGGAAGGAGTCACCACACTGAAGGTGAACCATTTTCTTCTTAGCTGAGACACTGAGTGAAGCAATCCCCTACTCATTAATATTTCCTCTCACCCTGAGTCAAGAGTTCTGTCAATTGTTTTAAACAAGCCAATAGACTGAAAAGCAGCTTGAGGTGGTTAGGGATCTGCTGACATATTATCTACCCCCAGCTGGGGGATTTCTGGTGTGAAAAGGTGGTTATTTTTTCCATGAAGCAGTGGAAGCTCTCAGTACACCTCCAACTGTGGTATTTTTCTTTTTATCTTGGGGAAAATGACCACTTGCTGGTAGTACAAGATTAGAGACGGGCTGTACAAAAGGGAAACCAATATATTTGAAAGCTTCTCAGCTGTTACTCTCCTATTTTTTTTTTAAGTTTATGGATATGGGCAAGATTTGGTGGTTGGGGACAGATAAAAAAGTCAATACATGGACTATATTAATAAATAGCATCTATATTGCTGAGACCAATATTTTCTACAAGTCAAGAAGAGAAGCCTGAAAAGCTTAATATACTCTTGTACATGATAAATTGTTCAATTTTTTTTAAAAAAATGAAGATAAACTGTTTGAAACCAGAATGTATAAATATACTCCATCCGTTTTGTCACTGTGACATGTTTTTAAAAAGGCAAAAGGTGTAGCTTAAAAGCTAAAATAATACAAATATATCAGCTTTAATTTTAGGCAAGCCTCATCCTGCAAATCATCTTGATTTTTTAAAAATTAGTCTTGATGTTTTGCCACATAACTCAAAGCTTATAAAGATTATTTCAGAGAACTTTGCCACCAAATTCAGCAGCCGGTCCATTGCATTTTGGGGGTTGTGGGAAAAAAACTTGGAAATGGCATCAGAATGTACAGGAACTGACAGGTGTCTATGGGTTTCCATAGCATCAAGACAACTACATTTTTAGGTATTTTACACTCCACATTTGAATTCTGAAACTGAATAATTTTCCTCTCCTAGCTAAGCTTCTTTACAATCTCCTATCTGCTCTATGAACAACAGATGTCCAATATAAACAGTGTGGCATCAAGGTTAAAATATTGGATTAAGACCAGGTAATTCCAGGTTTTTGTCCTTTCTCAGCCATAGAATCCATGGCTGACTTTGGGGAAGTCACTCTATCTCAGCCTAAAAAAAATTGGAGGAGACAGAGCCTGTTATACTACCTTTAACTTCAGAAGGAAGACAAGGAATGAGTGAGTGAGTGAATGAATGAAACAAACTCTGGGGAAGATGATATTCAGTGGTGCCTAGGCAGGCTGGGGTGTTGACTTTCCTATTTGTAACACTTTATGGAAATGGGAGATGGCCATTCTGAGTTTCAAAGTAGGGATGACATCTCAGGAAACCATTGGTTTTCTGCATAGTGAAGCAAGTAAATGGCAACTGCTTTAACTTGGTTTACATTTCTTTTTAAGCCCTTTATTTGTATCCCATAATCCCTCCCTTTAGTATTATAACATTTTAGATCTCAAATGTACAGCTTCCTGAAATCTTACTTAGCGTTGTTACAATATGCAAATGTGCAGATACACGTTGCAAGGCAATTTTATCTGTCAGAGAATACAAATATTAACGTACATACTGTATATTCAAATGTTTCCCTTCAAGTAATTTATTAATCATTGTTTCTCAAAGAGAGCAAGTTTAATATGCATAAATACAAAGATAAAAAAAATAGTTCTTAACTAATGAATGGGGAAAACAATCAGACAAATTTGCAAATCCATGTGCTGGCTGCTATGAGATTAATAGGAAATAACTTATTATTTCTGACAAGCCATATTCAAAATTTCAAATATAAAGATGGATTTCATTTTTACATTTGTGCATATTTAACTCAGTTTAATAACATTACTCCATTCCAAAGTAAGAACTTTATTAGTACCAATCAAAATGAATCACAAAGTGTGCAAGGATTTTAAATTTTTTCAGGTAAAATGGAACAAGATAAAGATGGGGGAAAGAAATTTCCAAAACATCTTAATTAAAGCAAGGGATCCAATATTCCAGGGGTTTTCAAACCCTGGCCCTTTTATGACTCAGCGTGCCTGGCTGAGGAATTCTTGGAGTTGAAGTCCACAAGTCATAAAAGGGCAAAGTTTGAAGACCCCTGCAATAGTCCAAAAAAGAACAATATTTGAAAGCTTCTCAGCTGTTACTTTCCTTTTTTTTTTTTTTTTTACAACAAAAAGCCCAGGAGTCTTCTACCATGTACAATGTAAGGATTGTAACAGCCATGATAAAGGACAGGCAGACAGAGCGTATTTAGAAAACCGACTAGCCATTGAAGACATGATGAAAACACCTTAATTTCACAATACATGGACAGATTAACCATAGTCTCAACTGGGAATCTATGTGCACCCTAGACCAAGCTAAACAAAAAATCCTAGGGAAATCCTGAAGCTTAGCATTCAGACAAATCAGCCATCAATGGAGCCATAGAGATAATCATATTTGCAAACCATTAAAAAAAATCAATACAAAAGCTAAGAAGGAAATATATATCCTTTTCAGAAGCCTATAAACAAGGATTAATATGAGACAAATGATCAGGCAGAAAACAATACCTTAATCAAAGAACTAGCAGGGGGGAAAAACCATATCCCCACCAACACTGGCAGGACAAGCTACTGTATATAAACAGGAAGCAAACACCACACTCACTCACACTGAAGAGGTTACCTAGTTGGGTAATGAAACATCTTCAAGCAAACAACCAAGCTCAGAGAGCACCCAGTACTCAAAAATTCAGCCATACATATTTTTCTTCTTTTGGTGTCGATTTAATTTGGGGATTGATATGATGAATGTTTCTGGAGAATGTGAAAGCTTGCACACTTCTTTGAATTGTTTTGGCTAGTCTGTCTCAACAGTACAGTTCTCACTATTCTTTAGAGGAGCTTTACAATGTGTGTTCAAACTATTTTGCTCTACTTTGAGGATGCAGCTCCAAAGACCAGTTTCCACTAAAAGACAAGTCATGTGCATATTGCTTTCCAAAAACACTGCATGTGGGACTCTCATGTGCTAATTAACACTGTGGAAAAGTGTTAAAAGTGTTGAAATGCAATAAGTTTTTTTGACAAACACTTCAAAGCATTTGTAAAGTGTGGTTTAATTTAAAAAAAAAAAACCAAAGAGATGTACACATCTGTCTATTCCTTTACTTATAGAAAAAATCAGAAAGATTAGATTTTTTCTGCTATATTGCTTAACAAGTGGGAAATGATCCAAATATGTGTGACCTTGTCAGTAAAATTGTTTAAAGATTATGTATATGTGGCCTCTATAGAGCTAAAATCCTAATAAGCACCAATAATACTTGAAAGGTGGAATTTATGTTAGGTGCTAAAGAAAAAATAGTACAGCAGAACCCCAAAGGGTAGACTTTACTAAGATCAAGAAATCCACTATCCTGTGACTACTTATTTTACTGGGTTTATGGGGTTGTTTTCATGTTTCATTGGCAAAGTTAGCCCCTCTTGGAAATAATACATTGCGTTTTGCTTTTAAAATCCATATAGGATATATTGGTGGTACTATTATTATATTATGGTATTGTCAGATCTGCCATCTTCAGTTTCTTCATTTCTCTTCACTGGCATCCTGCCATAAACCACATAGGGGAGGGAAGGACTTTGGGGAAGCTTGGGATGGGAAAGAGAAGATAAATGGAAGGGTGGGGGGGGGTGAAGACACAAGCTGACAGGAACCAGAAGTGTTAAACCGGAAAGAGCCAGCTGCCAAGGACACATGGCCTGGGATCAGAATGTGAAACTACATCAAAAAACATCTGGCATCAAAGCAGTGCCCAAAACATCAAAACGGGATGCTATTGGACACTGTTGGACACTGTTGAACTGGTCAAGGAGGGAGGGCCAGGGAAAGGAGTAAAATGTAATCTTTTCTGTGGGAATACTCAGATCTAGCTTTACTTTTGCTGCAACCACTTAACTTTAGTAAAAGAACCTATCACCTCAACCAAATAGAGTCAAGGGTCTTTCTTTCCGAAGGATCTAAGTTGGGGCAGGTCTTTTGCTCTCCCTCTCACTCCAGTCTCCACTTCAGCTACCCACCCACCCCTCCATCCTTAAGCCACATTTCCTGAAGTGCTCAGATTTCAAGGATTTACCAATCTAATAAAACTCATTGGGTGATCACTCAATAATCAAAGAGCCTGTCACATGACTCAAACCCCTCTCCATTTAGCTTTATCCAATATGAAAAGATTGCTACAACAATGTTGTACAATTTTGAAATGTTATAAGGCTTTCGCTTTAGCCAAGATGGACACATTGCCTTCAGCATCTGTAGTCCTGTTTGGAAGTTTAAAGGGTGGCACTTAATTTCTCTGGTTATGTCCATAAGGTTGTGATCAATGGAAAATCTAAGCCATATGCTACTATGGTACTCTCCATATAAAGATGCCAAACAGACCCCCATTTATCTGATCTTAAAGAAATTTTCCAGCAGGGGGTGGGATTTCTATTGACTGTTACATTTTGAGATAAGGTCTCAAAATTATCCTCCCAAGTTGCCCAGTTTTATGCAACCATGTGTACAATATTTTGCAATAAGTTTGGATACTTGTTGATTCACCACTTTTTATAATACTGTTTCTAATTTTATCATACATGTTCATATTTATCTTTAGATCTTGTTATACTAATTGTTTTTCTGTTTTTTATATACAGATGTGTGTAACAATTCTATCACTGTATATTTTGATGTATCTGGCTTTATGGCTGTAGTAAACAATTTGATTTCATCTGATCTGATCTGATCTGATCTGATCTGATTTGATTACAACAACTTTTAAACCTCAGCATACCCCAAAAGTCCCTCATATCTCTAAATTGCCTTTAACATCTTCCCCAAAACATAAAGGCACCTGTTTGCGTTCAGCATTTCAAATCAATTAAAACATTAAGTATTGTTTTATAACATCTGAATTTCACAAATAAAGCCACATATTTAAACCAATTTTTCTGCTACAACAGATACCCTTTTCAAAGAAAAGAAAATTTGTGAGGATAAACAAGTTCAAAAAAGATGGGAAGCAACTGTAAGCTGATGTTTTTCTGTACAGGATTTATAACACTAGAAAGAAATTATGTATGTGTGTGTGCGCACAAACTCTCTCTCACACACACACACACACTGCTACCTGTTCTGGACATATAATTTTATTACTTTTTATACAAGTCAATATCAAATGTTAATAACCACATTTAGAACCAATATATGGAATTAGAATTGGTGCTTTCTGAAAAATATATTGTTGCTGGTTATTGAATGTCATCCATTTAGACCTGTTTCAATATTAGCTAAAATAATTACACTCTCTGCAGTGAATTTAAAGCAAGCTAATGTGTAGTAAGCGATGCTTAAATCTACTATAGCCTTAAAAAACTGCGGTGTACCAGCATTTAGGATCAGTACTTATTCTGTTGCCTTCACAAGAACTAAAACCCAAAAGATACAGGAAGAGTCTTTTATTAAGAATTCCTGTGCTGCAGATATCTCCCCTCTATATATTATTCAGTACATTTGAAAAACAACTAGGGTGATGCTTCCTTTCTTAGTTTACCATGTGCTCCTGGATTGCCGGATTGGATAATATGGAAAATATGAGGATTGTCTTGCAAGGAAATGAATGAAGTGACATTTCTTTCTTTCTTTTTCAACTGAAGCAAATCATCCAAACAAGGGCAAGCTACAGATGAAAAGACAGACTGTAAGATCCAGGACATTTCACTTCACTAAAAGTCATCCCACATCACAGTATGTTACAAAAGCAGAGGGGATTGGTATTTATTATAATTAGATATGATGTGGTCTATGTTTAGAATAGCCATCATCAACAACAAGAAATAAAATAACAAAACCTTACTTTCTCACTCTTTTCTAACTTTACTTTGAGTTTTCTCATTATTTCTTTAATGTAGCTTGAAGGAGGTTTCTTTCTTGTATTCAGAGACTCTGCTCCTCTTAGTCTAGTTAAAAATGTATTTTCAGTACCAAAATACTATTCTGATGTTGATATGGCAAAGATTGAAGTAGTTAAAACTGTAGAAGTTTACGATGTTGAAATACAAAAATTCCCTTTAAAGAGGAGCAATATTGGTTTTCCAAACATGTTGGCACATTTGATGTGATGTCTAGTATAACTCTATATGGGTAAAATATATTTACCATTATATATGTACAAGGAATATTAGATTCTATTGTTCATCTCTAACTCTACATGAAGCTTTTGTGCTATTCTTTCTTGAGTTTGTGAGTTCACAAATACATTGGTTCTTTGGCTAATATATGGTCTGGTCCAAACAATGCATGGTATTATTTCATATACTGGATACATAAAGACTGAAAGGCCACCAAAAACCCCAACGCATAAAATTCCCCATGCTGTACATGCCAGTTCCACCTGGCATTTTTCATCTGCACAGATGAGGCACCCTCTCATATTTTAATCCCCAGGTAGATAGATAGATAGCCTTTATTGTCATTTTTACTATGGGCACAATGGCACACATTAAAAATGAAATTTAGTTGCTTGCTTTCAAAGTGTACTCATACATAACACACATTTAAACATACTATATACAACATATGTGTAGACCTATACCCTAACATGTTATAAGGTCGAGCCAGGTTTGGGCCATTCTATGGATACTATCATTATTAGTTTGAATTGATACCATCTCTGATGGTGGCCTCTGAGACTCACATGCCAGTACTCACATAGTGCTCTAGCTCAGAGGTTCCCCAACATTTTGAGCACCAGGGACTGGTTCTATGGAGAGAGGTTTTTCCACGGACCAAAGGGTGCATGGTTTTGTGTGCTGCCTGCATCCTGCAGATGGGGCTTTGTTTGTTTGTGCAAACCAGTTGTTGGCATGCCGTGGCCCGGTATTGGTCCACGGACTGGGGATTGGGGACCTTTGCTCTAGCTCATATTGTATTGTCAGTCATAAATCTATTGATTAGCACAGCATTCATTCACATGCGCTGTTGTATAGTCAGCAGGAACTAAACCACTAACAACAAAATAAAAACTAGTAATCAATAAACTGATATAGTATACTTTTGCACTGCAAAGGTGGCACTTAAAGTATATTCACAAAAGATAAGTCCTATTGAATAAGGCCTATTTCTGAATCATTTACATTTTTGATCAATTTCCCTTATCAAGCAAGACACTAGCTCTGTACAAGTGTTATTTAAATTACTTAATTCAGTACATGTGTAGAGATAAGTTTATACTGAATCTCTCATCTGTCTGTCTGTCTGTCTGTCTGTCTGTCTATCTATCTATCTATCTATCTATCTATCTATCTATCTATCTATCTATCTATCACAAATGTCTGTCAGACATTGCCCATAGAACTGCAGAGATTTTGTGACCAGAAACCCTGTTCTTTACAACTCCCATAGAAACTTTCTGTCTTGACCAAGTCCCTAAATGTTAGCAAAAGGGCTAATCTGTGCAAAGTTGAAGCTTGGAGCTACTTGATGGCTTTTCATTGAGCATATAGATGTGGAAATTAAATAATATTTGAATCAGACAATCAGCAGCTCCCCAATCCATCACTTCTTGGGATTAATGTACAGTAGTTTTGGAAAATGTCATGCTGACCTAGTCAAAGGCTTAATTTCAAATATGCATTTAACAGCTGTGACGTTCCTATTTGCTTTGCAGTTTCTTTCTTTCAGTATTTGCACAATCTCTCCCTGCATCAACCAGCTGATTACAAATTCAAATTTTACACACACACACACACACACACTGAACATGTACATAGCTGTGTACTCCATATGCATATAGATATGTAAATGGGCATGCTGTATGTGTTTCCTTAAGTGTAAAATACAGATGAAAACATAAAAGTTGTGCTAACAGCTGAGCAAGGTGGCTTTTTCCATGCAGAGGCATTTCGTGCTGCAAAGGTGATGTGATTCATTTCATTAAAGCAAAGAGGCAATGCAGTTTACTTCAGCAAGGTCCCTTTAGCACTTAGGAAAACTGGAAGATGCTTTAGAGTGTAAAATGCATTGGCAGACGGTTCTGCTTAGGTGCAGTGCCTAAGCAGAACACTCTTCTAAGTGTTATATATGTCAGACAAGAGGAAAATGAAACGAAGCAATGAGGCTGCTTCACTTTGCTTGTTCATAGAAGCTAAAGGACTGTATGGACTACATGACTACACTAACAAGTTTTAGAGAATGCTTCATTTCACACTATATCAAAACGAAGACATCTTTCAAAGCTTTGCACAGTCCTGCTAACTCAGTGGTTCTCAACCTGTGGGTAGGGACCCCATTTGGGGTCGAACGACCATTTCACGGGGGTCGCCAAACAATGCAGTTCACCATTTTTCCCCCCTTTTCCTTAGCTGTGCTAGTCCCTTTTATTCTATTGGCTTTTGAAAGCCAATAGAACAGACTCTCTTGAATAGAGTCTAATTCTATTGGCTTTCAAAAGCCAATAGGAATTGTCCAGGCTGTCTCTGCCCTGCTGAGCCCACCAAAAGTCCCATTCTGCAAACGGTGCTGCACCAGTTGAGTAGTCCTTGACTTATGACCGGTTGGGGGTCGCGGCATTAAAAAGGTTGAGAACCACTGTGCTAACTGCAACATTCTTACTCTTACTTTCTATGTATGATCATCTGTTCTCAACTCCTTTTCTTCTTTCCAACTAACCGTTTTGCCAAAACCATCAGAAAGCCCCAAAGGCAAATGTTTGACTTAGTGAGAGCAGAGAATTGATCCAGCCATCTCCAGTTTTCCAAAGAACCGATGGGCATTCTAGGAGAGTTCAGAAATTCATCTGTGAACTTTCATACAACCGTTCGTTCTGCTACTAATGCAAAGCAGTTACATTGGGTCCATGTGAAAGACAGTGCCAGTCAAAGACATTTTCATGCCCAGAGCAGAAAACTAAATCTAATAAGAATTGACAGTTGAATAAGTCTTCAAAACTAATAGGGACAATGTCCCCTACAACATCTAAAGAAAGCAGGGAATTTTGGGCCTTAAATCTTGGGAGATACAGAACATGCTGCAGAGCCTCAAAATCATACTTGTAACCTAGTAATACCCACCTCCTCAGAGGATGTCTAGAGAAGTGCAGTGGCTCACATGGTTAGGACCCTGGACTGATGATCAGCAGGCCTATGTTTGAAACCCAGTTGCCGTGTGATGGGGTGAGCTACCTTCACTTGCTCCAGCTCCTGCTGACCCAACAGTTCGAAAGTGGGTGACCACAAGTACTTTGGTGGGCAACTTAAAGGGACATGAAAGAAGCTCCCAACTGGGCGTTGCTGGGCAATGGTGATATCATTGGCTATGTGCAGTGCTCCAAACATGAATGTAGTAGTAGTAGTAAAGGCTGACACATTTTGCAGCAAGGTGGGGTCAGCCAGCCCTTTAAGGAAGTCAAAAGTGTTTATTATATGCCTGCATCAAAAAGATAAACTCACTATGCAGTTCTTGTTAACTCATAGGGACAATTCCATGGTGCAGTATTAGTTAATATAATGTGGTTGCGTGCTATAGTAACTCCCTTTGAGTTTTGTAGATGTTTGTGTTCTTTTGATTTTCAAATCAGTGGTTTAGCTAGGAATTATTTGAAGCTGCAGTTCTGCAGCTACTACCAAAGAACAGAAGGATGAAAAGTTCTAGTCTTATGAAACTTGACATACCGGTAGTTGTCCCATTGATTTCTTGCTGTTATCCCCCACTTATTTACCAATGAACTTTACTAATAGCTATATTAATAGTTGTAGCACCTGCTTAATAAAGAAGCTGCATATGCACAGCTAATGGCAAATATTGCTTTTACACAATATGCTAAGGTCACTTAATGTTAACCATAGGTAAGGTATTTATCTATTAAAAACACGCAGATTACAGTTAACTTCAGTTGGCTGCAGTTTTGCCAGTTCTTCTCCACTTTATTTGGTCCCTCAACTGCCATTCTTTTGGCTGATCAACTAGGACTTTTTGAAACAAAAGGCAGTTGGTGGACCACCTGAAGTCACAGATATTATGTGCATAATGAGGGAAAGCTGTTCCCTTCCTATCCTTTCTGTGTTCTTGGAAGCGTACTGAAAACCAATTCGGAGCAGCAGAGATTTGCTTTGTTGTCCTTCTTGTTACCTGATTTCATGCTATGGAAGTTAAAGGGAGAATTTAGCTATGAACTAATTCTCCAGGTTTGAATGACACCCGCCCTGTGGTTTAGGTAAAGTAATCCAAACTGATCCATAGTTACAGATTGCAGTTAAGGTAGTGACAAAATCACCATCAGGGCCCTGGTCCAGGTACAGATGACACATTAAGCCAGATTACAATATAGTTTAGTAAGTTGTCAGAATATGGTCACAAGCTTACTAACATCAGTAATGGGGTGGATTCTACAGGCATTTTATAGAGGTTCAGATATCAGGCCTTTTCATCTTCCAGATCCCTCTGCTTCTGGCTGTGACAAACAGATGGCATCTTGGTAAGCATTACTAGGTCTAATATTCTTGTGCTGTGAAAAAGAACAGAAGCTTTGGGACAGTAGAGTTGACAGCTTCCAGAAGAATGGATATCTTCTCATTAATTTCAATTGCTGCTTTTTCTCATGTAGATTTCCTCATTCTCTGTCTGGCACAAAATTGGCAGCTGCCTGTTAAGCGACAAGGAAAATCAAAGAAATGTGAAGTATGATAGCTGGTACAGACAGTTGCTCTAAATGAAAGTTCACCCACTAATGGACTAAGAGCAGATTCTTTTATCAAGATGCCTCTCCATTCTCCATGTCCCAAACAAGTTCCTCATTTTTCCAGTGACCCTCCCCATGAGCTCTACATTTGAGGATAAACCTAAGAGTAATAGGATCAATACTCTTAGTCACTTGACGGTGAGATGGGCAGCATATAGATTTAATAAATAAATATTTTTTAAAAAAAAACTTACCCAAGGCATTTGTACTGGCATTCCACCACTACTCATTCTGCTCCACAGACTTTTGTTCTGACCCTACAAATTAAAAGGAATCACGAATAAGTGTTCTAGTTGTTCCATTTTATTAGCAGAGAGGTTGGGGCTTACTAGCTAGAGTAGCTGTGTTCCCTCACTACTTTCAGTGATGCATAGAGAAAGCTTACCTAACATTGGGGATTTATCATTAATGCGCCATATCCATACTCCCCATGCTGCTGTGTGGATTAATGAGGAATTGCTGCCTTTGGATGAATTTGCTGCCAGTTGCTAAGCTAACACATTGTCTTTCTGCCTCAGTGACATAATTATACAGTCCATGACTATGCAGGTAGCTGTTTCCCTGACTTACCTGTTTGGGGCATGCTTCAATGCTGTCCATTTGCATCAGTGGAGTGTAGGATTCCAATTGGAGGTATGTATTTGGAGCCCTGAAGAAAGCACCTGAAAAGATCCTGAGGAGACAAGTATTAGCAGTATGCATTTCTTGACTTTCTTATAAGCCTTTTTTTTGTATGTGTGAAATTTTCATTTGTGCATTTTAAATTTGATGGACATGGGACTATAGTATTTAATGTACATATAAGCTTAGAGTTGCCTGGTTAAGACTAAGATACCTCTGATGGCAGTCCACGATTGGGGGACAGTTTATGGACAAGGCATTTTTTTGTCTTAACTCTCTGAACATTTGCAAATCTACCTTTGATTAAAGCAGGACATTTGTCAGAATATTTATCCAAATGTCATTTCAACCCTCTTTCAGATCTTTGTACTAACCACGAGGTGAACAGCTGGGCATGTGAGAATGGTGTTTGTGTGTCAATGTTTTCACGCATACCATGTACTGTGCACTTTTAGGCATTATTCCAAAGCAGGACTATAGAATTCCTCCTACATTGTGCTGCTCCAGTAATATAGTTCCACCCTAGCCACTTTTTGATTCTTGTGCTGCTGCTCAGTACCAGGACATCTGCTGCCACAATAATAATGCCTCACAAATGTACGGAACTTAGAGTAATTCCACAGGTTCACACAGAGTTTATGGGGATGAGATTGTTCTTTTGCACATATGGATAAATAGAACGTATTCCTGTCTAAGCATCTTTTGAAATGTAATACAATTCTAATGCAATATACAGTAGTTCTGCTTTTTAGCCTCTTGTGGTTTAGGATTCTTTGTTTTAGGTCATGAGATGTTTCAGAGGAAATCTCCACCACCTGTGACCCAGCAAGCTAAATGCAACCTCCAGCCATTTCTTTTAACATAACAGCATGTGATAAATATCCTGATTTTACTGCGTGGTTGGAACTGGGAGTTGTCAAGCATCTGACAAGCCAGAACACATGCCTGGGGAGTTGTGTTCACTTTGGCTGGTTGTGGTTATGCAAGGTTGATTTAATATAATTCTGTCCTTTTGGAAAAAGTAGAGTAATACAATTAAAAAAAACACATCTTTCAGAATGTAGAAATATTTACCTCACAAGCAATGCTAAAAGATATATTTTCCCTGGAAATGAGATCATGCATACATATAGACACATTCCATAATTTTCCCATACGCATTAATTTAGGCACGTTTTTTTGTTTCTGTACATTGATATAAACATTAATAGTCCTTCATGCCTGGGTATTCAGACAGCAATGGAGAGAGATTGTGAGGGCAGACAATGCATTACATCTATTTCCTCAAACAAAATAATAGCATGAAAAACTGGGGAGAAGATGGAATCTAATACAAATGACAAGACAATATAAAAGCCACAAGAAAAGATAATAATTCAAATCTTTTTCCTACTGAATCTACATAAATATTCTCTGTCACGCAAATTGACATTAACAGAATTTAATTAATGATTGAATTGCGAGCATTCTCTATGCTCAGTAGTTATATCTCCACACCTAAATATGTGTCTTATGGACAAAGAGAAAGTATGAACTACCAATAGAAGAGAATATTTGTAAGGTAAAGTTGAACTGTGGGGTACTTGGTGCTCTCTGAGCTTGGTGGTTTTTTGCAGATGTTTCATTCAGTACACTGAAGATGTTACCTAGTTAGATAATGAAATGTCTGCAAGAAAACCGCTAAGCTCAGAGAGTACCAAGGACCCCGAAGCATGACCTGTAGGATTGGTTCTCTGATTAGGAAGAGATGCCTGGAATGGTCAATGCTATATCTAGATGTAGATTTAGATTAAAAAATGTCTGGGCCAAAAGACAGGTTTTAGGTTCTGTCTTCTATTATGATAAACATTAGTTCTGCCTCAATTCCAATGGCAATGTTTCCACAAGTAAAGACTCTATCTGCAAATAAACAGATCTTCCTACACATGTTAGACATATCCCTGACAGCACCTGGATAAAATGGATTGTTTGGGAGGAAACGGTCCTGAGTTTATACCAGTCAAAATTTGCATATGAAAGTGAGCATCTTGAATTTGACTCAGAAAGCAACCCGCAGTCTGTATGGCTGTGTCAACACTGGGACGACTCTGAGAGATATTATTCACCAATTATGCCACTGTTTTCTGAGTCAGCTACAATTTCTGTGTCATTTTCCAGTGCCGCTTTATGAAGAGCACATTTCAGTAATCCCACCTTGATTATGTCTTTCCTCCACGAAAGGTCACAACTGATTTACTAGCTCAGTCGGATAACAGGCTACCTTGCCATTGATTTTACATAGTTGTCTATGTCAAAGCTAGATCCAAGGAAGATCCTTAGTCAATGAATTTGTGCCTGAAGGGGAATGCAGCCACATCCAAGATAACTTACCAAATGGAACGTTCAAATGCAGAGCTCCCAGAATCAAAATAATTATCTCTTGTCTGAATTCAGCATCTGCGTACTCTCTTCTTACCTTTAGTCAATGTCTAAAGGCATCTGGAGGTTTTTAAAAAGTCTAACCCTTGCAGCATTCCTCTCTACTGAAGGTCAGAGCTATGTATTTTAACCTGCTGCCTATACTATTTAAGTTTATTTACTGATCTTGGCTAAGATGGAGAACAGGTCTCCATCATCTATGCTGAAATAAAATGTGGTTTTTACCGACCAGTTTCTATAAGTGGAATTTGGGTGGATAATGAGGAAACAATGTAATATCCTGCTACTCAACAGCTACTATAAATACCCTAAGCTAACCCTGGTATTTCTATTAGATAAGATCCTTTGAATAACATGAGACATGATGTTATTAATAGGAGCTATCCCATAATTTGAAAAAGAAAAGCCCCTTAATTTTTGGCTACAAGCAACAAATTTTGCTCTACACAAAATCTGGCTTCAAATATCATGTTAAACAAATGACCCATAGTTTATTAAATAAATCACAATAGCTGAATTCAACAATAAACAAATTCACAATCACTGAATTCACATGATACGTTAAGCCAAAGCCAAATAAACCACATTAACACTTAGCATGATGTATAGTATTAATTCAGAAATGTTCTGCGTTCTGCAACTTAAGTCAGAATCATCACTAGAAGACACAGCTTCTGGGATGTCTGAAGGTATCTTTTTAATCTTTGTTCTGGTGAAGGTCCAGAATTAAAATAATTACAGAACCTCAGACAGAAGGACATCATGACTCTAGATACATTCCTCAAATGTCTTACAAGTTAAAAAAAAAAGGACCTAATCCTCCATCAGCATTATACATAGAACATTATTCCTTTTGTTAAAATGGAAAATAATGATTAAAATGTAGCAGTGATGTAAATATCTTCATTAAAGAGAAAGTAGTATAGTATAGAGCATCATTGCTGGGATGTTCAAAAGTATTGCAAATATGAACTCTCTATGTTGCCAAGCTGAGCCATCTGGCAACGATCTGCTCTGTAAGAATGTGGCTTAATTTATATTAGGTACTTGAAACATATCAGGTACAGATTCTAAAACTCCAGTCATGAATAATCTAATATAGCACTCAAAGAAACTATAGCTGTGCTGTAAATGTAACAAGCCTCAGTCTTATCTCTAGCCAAATATTCTTTCCTAAAGTAGAGGAATGGCAGGAGTTAATTATTATAATAATGATGAATTGTATTATTATAAGCTATCATCTGGAAAGTGGTCTAACATATGAAATATGGCTTCTTCCCATGCTTTTTCACTGTCAGCTTTGTTACACTACTATATAAATTACTAATATATTTTGACACAGGAATTTCTTATAAACATAATTTCAACGGAAAATTCTTAGGTAGGCCCTCATGATTTCCAATCTTTCATAGCCTGTTTTAAAATTCGTATCTTTTGCTAAATTGGAGGTAGCACTAAAAAAACCACTAAGAATAGAATGGCATTTCCCCTCTCATCTGGAAAGGTTCTGATATTAAGGTTTTAATTCAGATGTTATAGAGATGTCATATTGCACCATTTCTTTATGGCAGGGCAATTTCAAAAGGAAATCAATTTTTTTTAAATAAAATTAACAATCAGTCTCCTCAGCAAACTGAAGAATGTTTAGCGTGGATAATTAACTTGCGTTTCAGAGATGACTAATTCTTAAATGTTTTCTTACATTATATAAAATAAAAGGGCACTGAGATTTCTCTCACACTTTGTGTGAAGTCAGCACATCAGGGAGGAGAATATTGGACTTGCAAAACAAGCATTCAGACCCTACATTACAAGCCACTGAAATGAGAATCACTTCATAAGGGCAATTCTGCATTAATTTATCTGGGAAACCCCCTTGACTGCACAAGGGTTCCTTCTAAATGAGCACACTTTATAATGCTTTACATCTTCTTCATTTGGGAAAACATGCATTTGTATCAAATTCACTGAAGTATAACTCAAGGGGGAAAAAAGCACTTGTACTATCTCTAGCTTGCATTATGCCAACTTTAGATTGTATTCCACCCCCTTTCTCTCTGAAGAGATACAACATAACTTAATTTTGTATTCTGTGTTATGTAAACAGTTATACGCTAAGGATAAAAATGGAATTACATAGCAGAGATCTGTGATCAGCATCTTCCGCTCTTGAAAATATTGAAAGTCTTTGGTGGGGACTTCTAGGAGCTGCAGTCCCAACACATGCCAGGTTAGAGAAGGTACAGGAAATCAAAACTTGACACTTATTTCATCCAGACTGAATTTGATTAAAGAATTATGAAAAAAAACCATAACTGCACTGTGGACATTGTGAAACTGAATGCAAAATGAAATCCAAAATCATTTGACCAAGACCAGTCTTAAATTTTGCAAACAGATAAATCATCATCTTGAGCAGACATCACAATAAACTGCATTATTTTTTATCTTTTCTATCATGACATGGCCATGGACAAATGCTTCCAAGTTCCGATCAGTTTCTTCTATGAATCTTCATTCTAGTAATCATTAGAAAATTCATCCTCTAATTAGAATATATCATTAAACCATCTCTATTAAACCTCCTCTGAGAATCTAGCCCCGTGTTATTTTCTTCTACATAAATACCATAGTAGTATACTATACTATTTATTTTACATAAATATACTATAGTAGTACACTATATATAATATATGCTATATAATAGTATACTATTATACTTAGCATAAGATAATAATATAATAAGTATAATAATAGTATATTATAGAATAATAGCTTTCTGGGCATTAATATTTACAACATTGTAATGTCCAATGAAAAGAAATTTTCTGGGGTCATACTGCATCTTTTAGTTTTTGAAACAGCTTTAGCTTCATTGGGGAAAAATGGAATTGACATAATAGACATTGGGAGGTATTTTTATTCATACAAACAAATGAAACATATTCATGGAAAATCTATACACTTCAGTTCTGAATTGGGAGCTTTAAAAATAATAATTTGTATATGTCACCTGTAACTTTGTAGAATTCCATACCTTTTACCTATTTAATAAGAAATGAAACTTGAGGTTGTTCAACTTCTCTGAAAGGAAATGTTATCTTAAGTAAAATACAATAGTCAAAGATAAATGGGTATTTCTTTTTCTACAATAAACTTAGGATCACAACTTATTTTTAGATTCAATACTTTAGTGTAAAGAACATGGAGAATAAGAAACAGTAGCTGTCAATTTACACCAGAATCTCAAACTTTGTTATGCTTATTCTTTGATAAATACAAATTAGTTCCATATATATCCAAGGATAAAATTCATTACTATTTTGTAAAAAAAATAACAATAAAAATACAACCACTTTTCTGCCTCATATGAAAGTGTCCCAAAAAAGAATTTTAAACAAAACCAAAGCTTAAATTTCAAAGATAATGTCTTATATTCATTCTAAAATGAAAAGATATGAAACAATGAATGCATTTTATGTAAAAGAAAAGTTTTTGATTTATTATCCAGAGAAAAAAAAAGATTTAAGATTCAATTCTAAAATATACTAAATTCCTTTTGAATTGTTTATTCTTTTTTTTTTTAAGAAAAAGAAACAGCTTTACAAAGGAAAAGTGGTAAGGAGAAGGTTTAAACCTCTTTGTCTTCAGTATTCTTGGTTGGCAGCTCTCAGTTGTTTACAATAGCATAAAGAATAAAAGAGGATTTGTATATGGTTTATATATCATGTGATTTATTTTTGGCTCAAACTAAGCAGTGAACAAAACAATATTATTAAAAAAGCTGTGTTTATCTAATCTGGTCAAAGAGTTGGAAGTTCAGTTTTGGAAATTCAAGTAGAAATCCATCCAGGCACTTGTTATGGTTCACACATATTGTTGAACCATAGCTTGTTTTGATAATGGTTCCCTAATAAGGTAAAGTGTTTGATTCACATTAAGCTATAAGTCATGCTTTAAAAACCACAATGGCTGGCTCTTACAACTTATTAAGCCAAAAGCAAGCCAACTGCATTATGATTTAATCTATGATTCAAGTCAAGGTATTTAATACCAAGTATGTATTTCATAACCATTGCTTCTTAAAATGTAAATTACTTGTAGTGGTCCTGAGAATAAAAGTTAGATAAACATTTGGAAGGGCATTCTGGACAACAGCTCAATACAATTAAATCAAATGCCTTACCCACCTTCAGTATGCACAGCAGATACATATGTCCAGTTGTAACGCTTGACGATGTCAAGCATGGCTCTAGCTTGCAGGATATCAGATGGAACCACCCTCAAGAAATATTTGTACAAAGTTTTGTCACTCAGATCAATACTGGTTGCAGAATAAGCAATCTGAGGAATATCAAAAAGTTGAAGCAGATTTTGCACTTGGATGGCTACAGAACTCGAACCTGGACCAATGACACCAGCAATGGGTTTTTTAGCCCTGATATTGGGGTGATATAAAGGATCTGGCAGGCAACGACCCAGGGCATCTTTTTCATCTCGGATAGAGATCAAAGAATCCCTTATGAATTCAATACTCTGTTCCAAGGCTACTGAAGAATGCCAGCAGGAATCTCGAATTTCACTGCCTAGAGTGATGTTGGGCAGCAGAAATGGATCTGCATTTATCTTATCCAAAGTGTGAAACATGGCCTCAACTCTCTGGATGCCATATTGTTCTCGGATCTCACCACACTTCCTTTCTGGTACCTTCTCAGCTGGGGGTTGGTGATGGACTGAAAAGAGGGCTCCTATAATGACATCCCCATCCATTCTGGCTACTGATCTCTGGGAAGAAGCGGTTGAAATCAAAACCTTTCTGCCCGTATTCCTGGGGAGAAAGTCCATCTCCAAGAGGATAGCAGGAAAAAAGACAAGCAGGACCCCTATCATCTTGTTGCAGGAGACCATCCATATCCAAGCGACCAGTTTCATGGGATCTTCCTGTCTACACATGGTTAAAAGCATAAAGAAGATCACAGACTTTCTTCAATATTTCACTTCTTAAGAATCTCCAAGGTGATATTAAAGCAAAAGCTTAAAGGGGCAACAGAAGTCACTGTAGGCGTGAATTGTAGCCTGTTGACATGAGAAGAAAGAACAGAACACATTCATCAACTAAAAGTATGGCACAGCCAAACACTGTAAAGGTCATTTCCTTTATAAGTATCCCTCTCCACCTGCCTAGACTATTAGTAGATATCATAATCAATTGGCTGTAAAGAGCAAGCTGTCCTTAAATACAATTTCCAAAAAATAAAATATCTATCTATCTATCTATCTATCTATCTATCTATCTATCTATCTATCTATCATGAAGATCACAGAGAATTCATTCCACATAATAGTTTAATAGTGATACATTCATTGGCAGATATTTGCATGACTAGATGAATTCATTCATACTTGACAACCTGCATGTATATAATTGAGAATATATTTTATGTACTAGGAGAAGTGGCTTTACCTGTAATCTCATATTTGAATGAGACTGAGGAAACCTTATAAGTTACAAAACTTCCATAGGTCATGTAATTTTTTTTTTTTTTTAAAAAAAAAGCCAAATTGTTTACTCAAGGATCAGAAAGCTATGCGCATTCCAAACATCACCAAAAAGAAAAAGGGAAAATAAAAGCAGAAAGAAAATGTCATTTAAAGGTCAAGCTCGAATTGTTAAACAACCAAACAAGGTACAGCCTCTTGTGGCAAGATTATTAATCTTTGGAATTTTGCAAGGAAAATCGGTAGTTCTGTATGAGCTACAACTATGCAAGCCATGGGAAAAACATATTAGTTACTAAGGCAACCACAGACAAAGTCCTGATGTGTTTTTCTGGCACCTCTTGGTTTTCATGCAGACTTTGGGCAGGAGAGGTGGCAAGTCAGGCGGCTAGAGTTTAAGTAGTTTAATGAGATTTAAAAGGCGATCGGCTAATAGGAAAGAGATGTTTCGCTGAGCTCGCCTGTCTGGGCTTCCTGTTGCATAGGCTAGGCTACTTATTGATTTCAGGACCCTGGACAGCGATTTCAGCAACCCAAATCCTAAGGAGTTCCTCCGGTCCTGGAAATGGAGATTCAAGGGCGATGCTAAGCATTTTGTGCCCGAAACTTCTTGCTCTCGCTGCTTTTTATCTTTGTATCTATCACATTCACTCAGACAAACACACGCACGCATCTCTTTCACTAGCATCATCCCTCCTCCCGCCAATGCCTGACAACAGAATGAAATACATACAAGAGAATTCCAGTTGCAGCAGCTCCTGCTTCCCATTCTTCCCGGAATGGCTTTGAATGCCTACAGAATTAAGCAGTGGAGGTGGGTTTTTCTATCGCAAGGCAGATTTCAAATTGCACCGTACTCTCTTCACACCCCCTCCCTCTTTCTTCTCCCTGAGGGACAGGAAGCCCAAAGCACCACGATGGAGAGGGAGGAATGAAAGGGGTGGAAGAAAGATACTCCGAGGAGGGAATCAAGTCCCATTTTTCCCTGCGCACAAGCACGCTGGATACAGCCGAGGGTCTCAAATTGGTCGGCAAATCCACCCTATCTATCATACATCGGCATTTATAATAAAGTCTTGGGTTGGGCTCTTTTGCCTACGATCTTAAGCTCGCTCTGATTAAACTTAGACAGACCTACCTTCGCCCGAATCCAGGACGCAATTCACTCCTGCCTTGGTCAGAACGTTTATTGCCAATTCTTCTCTTTGCCAGAAGCTGGTACAGGCAAATGGAAGGAGATGGGCTGTACGCGACTGCCCTCTTTCTTCAACGTGGTTTTACCGCATGAAGCAAGAAGAGGGGGCGGCGGGGGGTGGGGGAAGCTCAGGTCATCCAAGGCTCTTCGGGTATACAAAGATTTGCCATCCTTCCCATCGCCCTTCCCTGGATTTCCCCACTTTCCTCCAGCTCTTTTCTGATAATCAGTTCCCTATATTGAATATCCCAACGGGGGAAGAGCTTGGCTTTTCAAGTACCAGCAGTTCATTACTTCCCTATCAAATAAGCAAGCATCAATATATGAAGAAGAAAATAAGAGGGGAGGAAAGAATTGCATTCAGAAGTGTACATACAGATTTGCCTTTCTTTTTACTTTTGTACTTTTATTTGCAATTGAAAATTTAGCTTTTCAAGTACTGGAAGTAAGCATTACTCAGAGGAAGAGAGAGGGGGAAGAAGAGGAAGAGGGAGAGGGAGGGAGAGACCCTGTTGAGTTTTTCAAACATTTGAATGAATCAAAATGGCATCCAAATAAGTAGAAGGTGGATTCTTTTAAAATCAGTCCGATAATGTATGTTGGGAATATGTCTGGTTTAAAATAACGCCAAGTTGAATTATACAATTGAAGAGTTTGCTATGCTGATAACATTAGTAGTTTTGGACCCTAGTATTTTCAGTTTATTATAGGGAAATTGAAGTTAAAGTGGCATCTTGCTGGAAAGAGCAGACACAGCAAGTTGTCCTATTTCAAAAAAGGCAGACTCACTTCATGGGGTGTAGAACTGTGGTACTGTACTGTTTTACAAGGGTTATCTTCCAGGGTTTTCTTTTAACCTTTGTGATTTTACATTACCTTCTTATAATTGGGATACATCTATTAAAAAAACTTCATTTAAAATCAATAGAAAATGCCTGTATTTATGCCTCTTTCTGTGTACATATATGTGTGTGTATATGTGTTTGTCTGTGTATGTATGCATATTGCTGAGAAAAAAAGAGTTTTTCTCTTGCCTAAAAGGCACCCATGGAGATGTGCATTTCATAGAAGACCTTTAAACAGCCAAACCTACCATATTTTTAAAAAGCATCATTGTTGATATTAAATAATATGAGCCAGATTGGCTGAAATACCCACACAACATTTTATGCCTGGAAGACTTACCAACTGTCTATTTTACATCTTCATTTCAATCACTCTGTTCACCTAACATGTCTCTCTGGGTAACTGGTTCCAAAACTTGTTCACTACCAAGGGAACAGCCTACACATAAGCCTCACAAGTTCTAGTGCAGAAAAGGGAGGAATCATATGTACCTTCCACTGATGTAAAAACCATCTAAAAGCATATTAGATCATGAAGTTAGTTAGGAAAACTGTTTCAAAACCAGTTATTGATTATCCAAGGGTTCAGATGACATCTAACCATTGATTTCAATTAATTATGCATTCATTCATAAAATTTATATCCTCCATTTCACTATTTAACAACCTCAGATTGTGAATCCAATTGCACTAATTTTTTAAAAATCACTTTTTAAAAGAATTACAAGAAGACAATGAATAATTCAATCAAATGTTTGTCTTGGAAATTATTTCTCAGTTTTTATACAATGTGTTTTAAACCTGATTATTAATCCATCTGTTTTTTAGCCAAATTACAAATTTGAGGAGTCATATACCACCCAGTTGATTGGAGTAAGATATAAGCTGCATAAATAAATATAAATAAAGTATTTTCCCCCTCTATCGGTGTGTATGTATAAAATAATAATACAGGTAGTTTTTATTTAGTGACCTTTGCAGTTACAACTGATGAAAAAAGCAATGTTGTGACCAATCCTCGTATTTAAACTTTTGCAAGTCTATAAAGCAAAAGAAAGCTGAAGTAAGATCATAATCACAGTCTCAGTATCATTTACCAATCACTTTGCTTACTGACCAAGTTACCAACCGCAATTGTGCTTTCTAAACAAGGACTTCCTGTACCATCAAAATGGAAATTTGTTGCATTATCCCTTAAAGAACTGGATGGATATACAGATACATATTAAGATAGCACTGGAATCTGTTCACTAAGACTAAGAATACCATCTTTTGGGTCACACAAAAATTATTGCTAGCAGATGTGGCACCCTCTAGAGGGCTTTTATACTAGATTTTTAGTTAATAATCAAGTATATGATGGAGCTGATGCTTCACCATATATTTAGATCCTAATAGTTTTGGATTTTTCTATAACCATTATAAGCATTTGGCATAATATTTTGTGGCACGTTTCCCCTTTCAGAAATCTAATTGAAGAATTTGCACTCTCCCCAACTTCCAGTCTATATAGCACATTGCAATGTTCTAAACCTGACGCTGCCAAATGCATAAATTTCAGGGGATCACTTATTCCACAATTGAGGAATCAATCAGTTCTAGAAAAAGGCTGAAAACTATTTGTGCCAAAAAATAAATAATAATGCTAATAAATGCTTTGGTACACTTTGGAGTAATGCTGATAATACAATCTCATCCAAACCAGGTAATTTCCCTAAATTCTGGACAAAAGAACTGCCTGTCCACAGTTCACATTTCATCAAATTGGTATTATATTATTATTACATCATTATTAAATTATTTACAATTATTATTGACCCCTTTTCAGAATACCACTATATCCAGACACTTATGCAGGAACTGCATAGGTTCTTCTGGCTCCATGACATAGAGAAATAAAATTGGGAATCATCACCACTTTCATCAAATTTTATTCCAAATTTCTTGATCACTGTTCCCAAGGGCTTTATGTGGCTTTTGAGAGATTTGGGGCAAAAAGGAACACTGTAGAATACAATAATTTAACTGCCATACATCTGAGGAATGATCGCCTCAGTGCTCTCCTCAAAAAGTAGCTTTGTAGGTAGGAAATCACTATATTACATTTCCCACAGCTCGGTCCAGAGTCAATTCAAGAAAATATCATAGTCAAAACCAAGGCAAATCAACTTGTATTCCAACTTCTCATCCTGTAAAGGCCCCATAATAACATACTGTATGTTAGGATATAGCATGGGTCCAAATCAATCTTTATTTTTCCCCAGGATCATATGCAGCTTGTGGTCACCACCCTTTTGAGCACCTTCCCTACAAAGGAAATATAAGCAAATGGATAACAATTATTTTGAGAATTTATTTTTAAGTATTATTTTAAAAATTTAAAGACTTAATATCCCAAGTTCTTTTATCTAAACTATTGCTATTCATTTGTAGATATTCTCTTCATCTGTGTTTAAAAAAAAAACTTATTCCATCATTCCCCCACTAGTCAATAGGTTTTCAAGTAAACTGTGGAATTTGGGGAAGAGCCATATATAATTTATCTGTACTGAATTGTCAAAGTGCAACAAAATGAACTTAATAAGATTCAGAAGTCCTAACACTGTAATGCTGTTAAGAAGCATGAATACACAGCATAATATTGCACTAATTTTCATATATGTTGAGCATCCCTGATCTTCTAGCATCAGCTGGAAAGACGTAACATACGCATACGCACATACAAATATTTTTCTGAGATGAAAAGAATAAAATATAAGAATGGTCTCCTAGTTTTGATAGGCATAAATTTTAAATCAACACAAGATTACAGTACTGATGTGTTTTCAAGCAATGTTACATATCACTTGCATGATGATTTCATTTGTATAATGAAATCTATATGTTTTACTTAATGTAAAAAGCCCTCAGACTTTTTCAGAAAATCAGTAAAGAGCAAGTTTTCATCCGGTTTTTAGCATGCGTGAAATACAATAATGCATGGTTTACAACTGTGAGACTTACTGCAGATTTTTAAATACTTTTTAGGGAGTCAAATGTCCCCACCTAATCCATACTTCATGTTATATGCATGTGATTTTGTTCATGTATGTGTATACAGTATATGTTTTCATAAGCATTGTGTACAGTGTTTTTTTTGTAAAAAAAAAAAAAAAAGGTGCCAGAACTCACACGTCATACAACCCGCCTTGCCTACCCTACAAGGTTCCATCCAAAAAAGGTGCCGGAACTCCGTTCTGGGCGTTCTATGACCAAAAAAAGCCCTGGTTGTCTATATTTCAAGCATTCTAGAGGTAGAAAAATACTAGATAAAAAGGCAGGCAGAAATGCTTTTGAGGAGAAAGGAAAAAATACTATCCTTAAGAGCAAAAAAGATAATAAAGGTTAAAAGTGGAGTGAACTTCCACCCCAGTGTTGCCCCTGTGTATATTATAAACCTCTTTACCATTTGAGCTTTGTTTTACATATTTTACATATTTTACATCTGTTGGAACCATGACATTGGCATTATTTCTAAGTTAAAAAATCACCCAGGCTCACGACCTTTAAACTCTGATTGTCTGAAAACTTCATATAATAGGAAATTTGGCAGAGAGCTGGACTATTGAGAGGAATTAGTACTTAATTTTGGCTGTACCTGCTATTGTGCCTGAGGATCTAGCAATAGTGGGGGGCTTTTACAATGGCTGTGTTGAGTGTAAGAATGGATTCTGCTGATGATCATGATTTTTTGTTTTAAATTGATCATGAACGTTTTCTATATGTTTGTATATTTTTTTTAAACTTGGAAGTTTTTTCGACAAACTTCTCTTAATATATATAACCCTGAAATGATATAGGGTTTCCTGCCTGAGCAGGGAGTTGGACTAGATGACCTCCAAGGTCCCTTTCAACATTATTATTATTATTGATCATCGCACAGTCAGCCAGATGTTCAGATTGGATTTGGCATTTTGTCTATCTATCGAGTCCTTACCCAGGACCTGGGATAGGCAGATGTGGATGTTTGATGGTATTACAGATATCGTCGCAGGATGGAAGCAGTTCCTAGTAAGGACGCCTTTTGCAATTGACTAATAGCGAATTCAATTGACTAATAGCAAATTCAATTGACTAATAGCGAATTCAATTGACTAATAGCGAATTTTATTATTATTATTATTATTATTATTATTATTATTATTATTAATCTTTTATTCATTAAGCATGAACCTCAGTCAACTGAACACTCAAATTGGCTGGTGCTGATGGTTAACATGGGTTGCTACCAGCATCCTAGGTGTCAACCAGGTGCCTCCTTAAAATATAAGATGGTCTGAGTAGCGCAGTTTTTTGTAACATTGCTAGAGTTATTGCAGGTAGCTGCAGTTTCTTGATGTATTTTGCAAAGTTTTGGGACATAGTTCCCAGTGCCCCAATGACAATGGGTATCACTGTTACACATTTCATCTATAATCGCATTGGCTCTAATTTAAGCCCTCATCTCATTATAGCTCTGGGAGTACTTTTTCTAACAGATAAAATGATAATTAGACCCTGATATTAAATTAACCTCCAGTATTTAATCAAAGAGATTTTGTTGTTCCTTTAAATTATGCTTCTCATTCACAGTTTTATTTTATTCATTGATTGATTTTATTTGTATCTATCTTTTCATTAATGGGAGGTTTAGCATTTGTTTCAATTATGAAACGTTAACTACCAGAATTTTTTTTATCCCGGTGTAATATATGAAACAAAATAGGACCGCTAGCAGTTATGGTAATAGATATGAAAAAATGGGTTTAATTCTGACTCTGATTTTGAATACTGTATTCTTACTTTCATGTAAGAATTTCACCTTATAATTATTTGTGGGTTTAAAAGTGTAAAAATGCAATATCTTCCCAATATTCCTGGATGTTGTTGAATAAAAAAGAGTCGTCCCATCATCAGATGCTAACCATAATGAAAAGAAATTAAAGCTAAGAAAGACAGTTAAATCTAAATTATGCCAACACAATTCATTACATCTCCTTATATCTTTTATCCATAAAAACTATCCTTTCTTTCCCTGTCCATATATTTATTAGATTTTTTTTGTTAGAATCCCAACTTTATTACTTTATAAGTAACTCAAGGTGGTACACAAACATACTTCTTCCTCATCCTATTTTGGGTTGGGCTGAAAGAGTAACTGGCCCAATTATCCAGCCAGTTTCCAGGTGGGACTAGAACTTAGTCTCCTGATTTCTAGGCCAGAGGCTTAATTACTACATAAAACCTCATGGCACTTCTTTAAGATCTCAATTCCATTCAACCACAACCCTAGCCCTATAACCGACCTGGTTTAACATGTCATGTAAATGTTGCCAATGTGTTATTTGAATCTAGTCCTTGTGTTTTAATAATCACATGCAAATTCAGGCTTACAGTTATGCACAATGTATGAATCTAGTATTTGACTGAATTAATTTTTTATTTTAAATGAATTTTTAAAATAAGTTTAAATTATTATTTTTTTTAAAAAAATAACTCCATCCAAGTACAGAGAAACGTCATACTGGCATGGGCTGTTTTTGGCTATGACTCAAAAGAAACATTCATACCTATAAAGCTTTCCATTTAGCGTAAAGTTGTAGGATTCATCTCAATTCTAAACATGATGATGGGAATAAGCTTTCAGTAAACATCTGCTGCACTGCAAACATGTTCATCTTTTGCACATTCATACCTTTGTAGTTATTTTTGTATGAGTTTAAATTTTATTTCATGTGTTGCGGTTTTGCAATTAAGAGTCCAAAAACTCCCTTTTAAATTTCATTTAATTTTAAAATTAAACAAGATAAACTGATTTGCATGACATTGTATTATAGATTTTGTTTCTGCTGCAGTCTTTTGAGATTCTAAAATATTGTGTAATGCAGAAAAGTGAAAAATTAATTAAGTTAGGCCTGAGAGATACAGAGTAGCTTGTAAATATTTGATGGAGACATTCTTTCTGGGCTATGTTGACTCTTTGTGCAAAACCATCAGAAAAATGCCCTAACCATTGCAGAAAGTGGCTTCATTTTTCATAAATTTTATTGGAAGATACCCAAGAACCTTGAATGAAAGACTACAATTTCTAATGCCAGGTATTTTTCTAGGCACTTTGCCAAACAGCAGCTGCTGGCATCTGGCCTGTTCTTTGTTGCCATTCCGGTATCACTTTGCCAATGCACAAAAGGCAGTTTTGTCTTCAGTAGCTGCTAAATAAATAGAGGGAAAGTGAATGACAAATGGATTCTACTAGCATCAAAACTCTTTAGCGTCTGCCCTGGCTTTATGGATGAAATCCAATCAACTTTCTGCAGCTTTTCCACCAGCATTGCTGATTTCTCCTCATCAACCTCCCTGTTTAATTAGATAATAGTTTATATCACCACTTGCTATACTTATCTGCTTTACTGCAGTTCCTTCAGAGTGACAATGGATGATCACAAGCTGTGGAGGTTTTTTCCTGCATCTTCTGGAAGAATCTTCTGCTGTCAGAATATTTGCTGTGATTTGAACATGTTTGGTATTTTTTGTTTGGCTCAATACCATTCCCCCCCCCATTATTTATTGTTATGTACTGTAGACATTTACTATATTTTGATTTTCATACTGCCTGACTATTGAACCTTCTGGGGAAGATGGACAAAATTCTTCCTATATACGAGTATATGGTTATATGGGTTTTTTTTATGGCTCCTTAGCAGATAAGTATTTTACTATGTAGTTATCTGCTTTGTTTCAGAAAACTACCCAAGCTTTTTTTTAAAATATTAATCTTTACAAGGAGAAAATGTGCTAAAACCACTGGCCATTGATTCTCTCTTCAATAGGTTCACAGAGTCAAGGACCGTATTACTTCAAGTACTGTATCTAATCCTGCTGTTGCTTATTACTGAATTCAGGGAGGTTTACCTTTAGGTTGACATGGCCAAGACTGTGCTAACAAATTTTCAACAGTTTGTTTCCAAGTTGCTTTACAGATCCTGAGAAAGTCTTTGCTGTGCTCAACTCTATGGATTAAAATTTTGTAACATGCAGTGATACTGCCAGTTCAGATGGTTAGAAAGGGGTGGCATATAAACAACTGGATAACTAAGGTATAAATGCTGCTCAATCCCTTCTCAATCAGGCAGCATTCCTGGTGATAGTTATTAATCAGTTGCTTGAATTGTAGTTTTGTAACTTCTTTCATTGGGATTTCCATAAATCCATCTACGTGTACACATGAAAAAGGAATGGATAGTGAAGGATTTAAAAGTGTTTGTGGTTCTGGATGTGGAACAGGCCACTATATGGTAATCTTAAGAGTGGACCTTGGAGAAAAACTGAACATAGAAGAAATGGATTTAAAAGGTGAAAAGTAAAATAATTGCAGAAAATACAAGTACCATATGAAAAAAGTATTGGAAGATAAATTTCCTCAGAAAATGAATGAAAAGTGCAAATAAAGAATGTATGAGAGCTAATTAGAACTGAATGAAAATAATTATGAATTATGAGTTTGAGTACAACAAAAGTTTGAATTGCTACAATGGGAAGGATGAAAAAGGATGCTTAGTGATGTAGTGAAAGAGACTATGGCTGAGAAAATAATGCATATAAGAGCATTGAAAAAAAGTGAAGATGCAAGAAAACTATTGTAGAATGTTTATGTATAGAAAATATTAGTTGTAAAGAATGTAGTCCAGGAGAGCAAGAAACAGGTAAGATTAAAATACATAAGAGCATAGTTATCGAATAAAAACAGCTATGGAAGTAGATGATAAGGGCTAAAAGAAGCCTCTAGTAGAATCGAACCAGAATGATTTGAAGTGAAATGAACAAATGTTGAAAGTAGCATTTTTTATATTTGTATAGGAATGATAGTGATGTGCTATAAAGTAAAATTAAAATGAATATTATAAATAGTAATATTAAAATATGGGTGTGGTTAGCTTATACAGTAGCTATGAAGCTATAGAAGAGAAAAGTCAGCAAAAGTGAACATTAAAGCTACAGCAGGATGAGAATAGAAGAATGTTTGGCAGAATAAGCAAATTTTGGAGCTGCAATGCCATTTTATGTCACACAGGGGAGCGTAGCCCAGATTTATTTGGGTACAAAGTTTACCTAAAATGAGAAAATGGATGGAAACATTTTAGGAGATACAAATGCTGGTGGAAAAAACAGTGGGTATCATGTGGAAACAGAAAAAACAACAACCCAGTTTTGGTATATGGAAGTTACCCTTGTGTATTCGGGGGAAATGCAAGTTGAATCCAGTGGCTGTGAGTTACTTAGGATGTGTATGTGTAGGAAAGAATAGGTAGGGACATGAATGAATGGGTACTAAATCAATGTGAATTGAATACAAAATGAGTGACAAAATAAGACAGATTGGTCATAAAATGACCAATGGGAATGAGAATCAGATTATAAACAAATATACTGTACAGAAGGGATGTGGAAATAGCTTTGAAGAAAGAATGAATGAGCCATTAAGAGAGGGGAACTAGCAACTTGGACTTGGAAAGCAAACATCGTAAGACAGAAACCTAAAAGAACTCTGTCTTCAGTCTGGTATGAGATGAGGCAAAGAAAACCCCATCAGGTTTTCAAGATTCTGCTATTATACCCACAACAATAGCATTCTTGCAGTCCTTGTGGTATTTGTTTCCTGAGCTGGCCTATCTCAAAGGACTTTCAAGGAAGATGAATAGGTTGAGAAGAAGGGGAAAACCAAGAAAAATTTTAATATACTGAGTAGAGTTCCCTTTTGTTTTTATTAATAAATGTGCTACCACAAACTAATGTGTAGAAGTAGCACCTCTGAGGAATCCCTCTTGGGCTAGAAATCTTCTCCCTAGTTATATCACTTTAAACCTGTTTTGGTGTTTTCTGAGAATTGTTTGACAAAGGTAGAGTAAAAACAATGGTAACACATAAAATAATATTTCTTCTTTTGCTTTCTGAGGTAATAGATGTCTTTAGTAATAAATAATTATTACAGATAGTCCTTGGGTTATAATGGCAATTGAGACTGGAATTGATGTTGCTAAGCAGTGTGGTCAGAGAGCTCAATATCATGAACATCAACAATATTTAACGATGGCAATCCTGGCAGTCCCAGTTGCTATCATTAAGTGAGGATTGGGTGGGCTATTAAGAGAGGACCACACGTGACTTTCAACTTCCTGCTGGCTTGCCGATTGAGTTTTCTTGTGTGAAATCAGCAGAGAACACTGGAAATTGTGACCGCATGATCATAACTTGCCACAATGTCATACTCATAAGCAAGGCACCGAGTGCCTGAATCATAATCATGTCACCACAGGACACTGAGATTGCTGGAATTCTGGGGATCAGTCCTAAATGCCCATCAATTAACACTGTCTCAAGTTGGAATGGTCACTGAATGTGTGGCCATAACTCAAGGACCACTATACTTTCAATAAAGCATAACTGGTGGCTATCTAGACCAGCATTTGGATACCAGGACAATTAGCTTACTCCCATTTTGGTGATACATCTTTGTTGTTGTGATCCATGAGGGGTTTTCCCCCCCTTTTTTTCCCCTGATATTGATTAAATTGATATAAACAACTCAGACTGTTCCAGAATTTAGCAGGGTAGTAAATAAATGAATTGTATAAACAGTCACCTAAATATTGAAAAACAGGACACAACTCATTGGATTGGCTCTAGGTTTCTTCAGAAGATACAGTAGTCATGATGTCATCTGTGCTCACAGGTGAAAAAAAAAAGACCACACTTGGGAAGCAGACTATTTTGATTCTTTCAAAATAACTTTAGAGTATGCTATGAGCCTGAGGCTACTAAAGGTTTTGTTTTTGAAAATAATTGTAGAAAAAAGCCCAGCTCAATCCTTTGATAACAACTGAATCCTCTAAATCGGGGTGTCAAACTGCCGGCCCGTGGGCCAGATACGTCATCCGGAAGACGCGCCCACTCCATGGCCAGCAATGGCAAAACTTTCCCGATACATTGCGCGATGTCACATGACATCGCGAGTTTCACATGTCTGCTCTAAATCCTGGGAAGTGTATTATTATTCAGTTACCTGTGGGTGAGAAGATTAATGCATCAAAATATCTTGGTAATTACCAGTATAAATTTAAAGAATAAATGAATTCAACAAACCATGGCTTAGACTAAGCTATTAACCTAATTATAGAAACTCAATAGTTGTTACTATGAAGGACAAGGTCTTTGTGAGGGGAGGGGAGAAGCCTATTCAAAACTATGATTCAATAATTCAAATGATCAGATAGACCTATGCTATAAGATTAAAGCACTTCTGTCAGTTAAAATGTAATTTCTAAGCGCTGACAGTATTTGAGATTTTCTTATACACATCAATCACTAAGGCATTAAACTAACAGAAGATGCTATAAGATTCACTAGCACCCATATGTATCTGTGCAATGTAATGTATGGATGACCCTGGGGAAAGGTGGCAAGAGATGCTACCTAGAAAACAGACAAAGAGACTTAATGGTCAGAGAATGAAATTTATAAGGACCCACCACAATGGATCAAGCAGTTAAAAGTGGCAGCAGGAAGCCTGTATCTTCAGACTTGCAAGATTCTATTAATGTTGCTTTACAATAAAGTAGAATTAGTTCACCCACTCCTGTTCCTCTTGGTTTACCTGGGAGGGTTGACTTTGTGTATGTGTTTATTTCTCATTATTTGATATTTCTTTTTCTGTTATTGAAGTTTCAAAACATATTATAGTTTTATGTTATTTCCATATCTGTAGACTGCCTTGAATTAATATGGACCAAGATGCAGGTTATTTATTCATTTATTTGTATCCTGCTATTATTGTCACAAATAACTCAAGGTGGCAAACATATGCAGCACATCTTCTTACTCCTATTTTGCCCACAACCCTATAAATGGGTTGGTCTGAGAGAGAGTGATTGATCCAAAAATTATCTAGTTGGCTTTCATGGCTAAGGTGACACTTGAACTCACGGTCTCCTACTTTCTTGCCTGGTGTCTTAATCACTAGATCAAACTGGAATAAGTGCAACTAAAGATAGAAGAAAGGGAACACAAATTATATTATTTTGCCCACAGTCTTTAGGAATCATCAAGGATTCTGATGAATATGTGGCAGGAGAGGACAAATCTTCAATTGGTGAAGTTAATTGTGATTGCAAAATGATATCTTTGATGGTCCACAATTTGTCTCAAAACTGTGGGTAATAGCTTCAATTAAGCCATGGTTTAACCTTGCTCTGGTGACTACATAGACATGTCCATTGGATTCTCTTGGCAAAAATACAGAAGTAGTTTGCTACGGTTTTCTTCCAGGCCTTTCTTTTTCAATTGCCCAGTCTAGGCACAATGTAAATTTGGGTGGCAAAACAACTTGGTTGTCATAATTCAAATTCTGGTCTCTGTCCTTAACATATTCTCAGCAGATAGCATGAAAACTCTATCTCAGATCTTAGTGGGTTGCTATCAGTCAGAGATGCCATGGGCTAAATAGAAAAACAGTCTGACCTGTATTACAATAGCTCCCTTTGTTGCTTTTAGGATTGACAATGATGCCATATGGACAGTTGACAGGGTTATGAATTCATTCTACTTCTAGCATTGTTCAGTATAGAAAATTAGAATCTATTTGCTCTCCAGTAACAGTTTAGTTAAAATATATTTCTTACATGCTTAATTTCTCATTAAGCTGTCATACAGAATTCACTGGTAAGTGAAAAGAGCTCTGTAATTCAATATTATCTCCTATCAACAACTGTCTGAAGAATTAAAGGAACACTTTAAGATATAGCTAAATTAATCATTTCTTTGGGAATAAGCACAAACTTGTGATGTTTTCATGGCATGTTCTTGAGGGAAAAATGGCAGGATGGCATTGCGGAGGAAGTGTTTTGGATATTAACACAGGATGTACAGTGCTGTGTTGACAGGCGAAGAGAAACTCAGTCTGTTCACATTTTCATTGTACATGTAAAATATGTTAAGACACCTGTGTGGTTCAGAGCTGCATGTACCTAGCTGATAAGAGACTCTGTGAGGAAAGGAAATTGGCATCACACTACCAATAGAAAAATCTGAGCTGACCTAAACTTTTCACAACGATTTCCAGAAGTAATGTGGACAAAATCAGTTCACCAAATCAACATGATGTAACGATTAGAGGATTGGGTTCAGTGCACACTGCCAGCTACTAAAATCATTCTTTCACTTAACTTTCACTTGCCTAATCTATCTCACACCATTTTTGTAAGGATAAAAAGTGAGTATGTATAAAGTTTGAGTTTGCACTAAAAGAATTGGCAGGATGGAAATGAATGTACGAATGTAATACAAACATCATTCAGACAAGCCACGGTTGAAGTTAAGGTTATTCTCTAGTCCAGTGTTTTTCAATCTCAGATACTTAAGAGATCGGTACTTCCGCTCCCAGAATTCTCCAGCCAACAATTAAACACCTTACCAACATTCAGCACCTTTAAGTTACTGAGGTCGAGAAACACTGCTTAAAAATCGAGCTAGATTAATCTATGCTGGCGCGCTGTTTTTTTTTTTTGTTTTTTTTGGGCAACGGCTTGGAATTAATTTCTCAAAACGCGTGTCTAATTTCTCCTCCTGGATTTTCCCACAGCCTCCCATTCAAATATCAAACAAGTCCAACCACGCTTCGTTTTTTTCGAGATCGCTCAACCCTACAGCATTTTTGGTACATTTCACCCTGTAAGGTACACCCTGCAAGGGCACAATCGCACGGAACAAGCGGCTTCTTCCCGGAGACGCCTCCATCTTTTAGCTCGCGAGCGCCCGAGGGAACCGGGGTAAGCTATAAAACTTCCACCGCAGAACCCGCCGAGAGGAGCCGCTGCAGCACCTCGCCCCGACCTTCCCGAAACAAAGCGACATTCTCCGCCCCTCTCCCACGGCCGGCCGGGACGCGTCGTTGTCACTTCTCCAGCGCCTGCGCGCCAGCCGGTGAGGGCGGGGCCTGCCAGGGCCTTTGCTGCTTATCGATTGGCTCCTATCTGCTGCCCGGGATTTCACGCGGGGGGAGGGGGGGAAGGGGCGTTCGCTGGTACGCCGCCTCCTCCTCCTCCTCCCGCGGGGGGGCCGTTCGGAGGACGGTTGATCGGTTACTGCTGGCTCAGGCGTGGTTTCCTGAACGGACATCCCGGAACGGAAGCACGCATTTCAGGTTGCTACTTGAACCGTCAGGTACGTTGGACCACAGAGCATCTCTTGGCTTCGTTTCGCCTCTCTCCGGTGCTTCCACCCGCTCGCTGGTGTCTAGCAGCAGGCCCGAGGCTTTGTATCCCCCACGCCGTCTTCTGTTGTACAGCCTATCTGCCGGCGACTCTTCCCTGCCAGCCTGCCTTGGTGTCCGCGGAAATAGGAAACGATCTCTTGTGTTCTGTGCCCACCTGGCACCGGCGTCCTTGCATTCGTGCAGTGAAAGGACAGCCGCCTCTATTTCCTGGAGCCCCTGTGAAGTTGATTTGTATGCTTACCCGTCGCTTCAGATGTGATGCAAACATCTAATTGTCATCACAATTTAAAACGCAGCTTATTACTTTAAGAACTTTTTAGTTTGCTTGATCTTATGTTGTGATTAATTGTACTGCATTTAGTTGTGAGCTCATGATAAGCAAGCAACCACAGGGAGTCCTCGACTTAACAACCACAGTTAAGCCCAAAATTTCTGCTGCTGAGTGAGACATTTGTTACCTGAGCTTTGCCCCGTTTTACAATCTTTCTTGCCACAGTTATTAAGTGAATTACTGCAGTTGTTAAGTTAGTAACAAAGCTGTTAATTCAATCTGGCTTCCCCATTGACTTGGCTTGTCAGAAGATTACAAAAGAGGATCATATGACCCCTGGACACTGCAACTGTCATAAATATGAGTCAGTTGCCAAGCCTCTGAATTTTGATCACATGACCATGGAGATGGTGAAATGGTCGTAAGTGTGAAAACCAGTCATAAGTTTCTTTTTTCAGTGCTGTTGTAACTTTGAATAGTCACTAAAGGAAATGTTGTAAGTCGAGGACTACCTGTACTTCTGTTATTACAGTTGTACAAAGGAGTGTGGCAAAGCAGCAAACTTAAAGAGTAAAGTTATCTAAATATGGAGCCAAGGATTGCAGTAGGCAGATTCATGTTAAATTGAACTTGGAAGCAATGAAAATAAAGGCCAGAGGTGCAGTGGTTGGGGTTTTGCAACATTACAAAAGTTGCCTCTTCAGCCTACTCTTTGGAGTTTTAGTTAGCAGTCTACAGAAAAGACAAAACAGAATGAAGGACTTTCAAGACTGCTGATGAAAAGCAGACAAGTACCCTAGTTGTTTGAGGCCATATTGTGTTTCTCAACAGCATGCCTTAAAAAAAAGTGAAGCAAGTAACTTTGGTTGTCTAACGTAGGGGTCTTCAAACTTGGCCCTTTTATGACTTGTGGACTTCAACTCCCAGAATTCCTCAGCCAGGCATGCTGGCTGAGGAATTCTGGGAGTTGAAGTCCACAAGTCATAAAAGGGCCAAATTTGAAGACCCCTGGTCTAGTGAGTGGATAGCCAATTGAGCCTATAAATAAATAAGATCACAAGTTGCAAAGACAGATTGAAAATGGAGTGAAAATATGACAAAAAGTTTTAAAAGTTAGCAAGGGTTGGAGGCTCTAGGAATATACAATTATACATTCCACAATTATTCCCTTGCCTTTAGGAAACAATTAAGTTTTTAATTTTATAAAAGATGCCACATAAATGAATAAGAAAATACAAAAAATAATTGGAACGCTAAGAAACCACCATTCTGTGATCCCTTAAACATGGTCTCTTAAACATTTAGTCTCAAAAAGCATCAAATGATAATTATGTTTAAGAGTGACAAAATTTAGTGTTTTTCTGATCCAGTAAAGAGGCAAAAGCAGAGTTGACTAGATTTTGGTATTATTTCAAATTCTTGGCTACATCTTAATATTACTTCAAATACACAGAGACACAATTAAAGATAGTATTGTTAGGATTGGTTATGGATTTGAAATTGTGGCTGGAAAAGATAAAATGCCAATAAGCACATATAATCCAAAGATTTTTAATGTATTGCCTTTGAGAATGCATTTCCATGTTTTCTGAAGCACAGTCCTAGAGACCATAAGATATATGCATTCTGATATACTTCTGAAAGTAAGGTAACAAAGTAAGACTTCCTGCTTTGAATAGTGATTTCTCTGAATTCTCTTAAAAGATTAGCTTTTTCATAGATGGGAAGTTCTGATGCTGAACCCTAAAGTGAAAAGACTGGGGGGGGCAAGGTTTATTGCTAGAAGATATATCTAAAATAAATCTTTGGACAATGTTCCAGATTCTTATTAAATCAAAATTTAATGGTCCATTCAAGATATAAGTTGACTGGTATTTATCTGTGTTACAGTGTGTAGCAGTAGTGAAATATCAAAATGAGTCGCCGCCGAAAGCGTGCTCCTCCCATGAGGATGAATGAAGAGCAAAAGAAGCAACTCTGTTGGAATATGCATGATGACCAGAAAAATGACATGTTAGATGTAGATGTGATGGCTGAAGACCATCGTGTTGCTGGTACAAGTTCATCTTCTGCTGTACATATTGTGATAAATGATGATAGCAGGGATGAAGACTTGACTTGCAAAGAAAAGAATCCCAAATCCCCAAACATCTTAACACTTGTAGAGGAAGCAGAAGATTCTTGTCATCTATTGCCATCTATAGCTATACAGCTAAATATTTTGATACTTCCTTATCAGCCTGATCCTCCCTGGAAAACGTTGCTTGGGGAATTTACACTTCAGCTTCTTTCTGAACAACATTTAAGTGACAATATCCAGAAAAGAGGGTTGACCTTGATGACAGCAGAATTTAGTGATCATCTGCATCTTCTTGTCCATGCAAATGATATTATAAAGATGGACAAAGGGGAAGAATCATTACAGAGTACTTACGAACTAGATGTTTTAGTTGAATCATCTTTAAATAATGAAATGATGGAAAATTTAATGTGGCTACAGAAGAAAAAAATAATTGTACTGTATCAAAGATCTGGAGATACTTGTTCTGTAAAGGTAGTCAATTTATATAATTAATAGAACATATCTACTGGTGAATATATTTGAAATTAAAAATATGTAGAAAGGTGCCTGAATAGAATATTGTAATTAATGTCTTTTATCTGCAGATGGAAAATATGTTAGCGTTAAAGATAGGAATTTTTCCTTCAATTCAATTTATTCTATATGCAAAGTAGATTTTACTAGATTTTATTCTTTTGCAGGCCCTATTAACTAGCATCTCTGAATAAAATGTTAATTATGCCAGCTAAAATAATGAAAAGTTTTGCCCCAGCATATCTTAGGGAGTATAGTTTTCATATGTTTTAAATTTTCTGTTGGGGTGTGCAAATAAAACTCTCCCCTGAGAAAGTTTAAAGCTGCTGTTCAGTCATAAAATTTCTTCCTCTACAGGAATTATAGAGATAGTTCTGTAACTTATTTTCCAGACTCATAACTTGCCTATTTATTTAAACTTGAGGAATTCTTTACCTGTAAATTGGATTTTAATGGAATCTTTATTAAATAAATTAAATGATGTGTGTTTGTGTGTATAGCATTAAATAACCAAAGGTAAATCACAAATATAAGCTACTAACTAATTAAAAAGGACATGCTTTTGATATAGCCACATTGTTATAAACAATTCTTTTATCAACTCATTAACATTTTTTTAATTTAGCAAATTTTATTATGGGGGTATTTTTTTTAAAAAAAGTTATAAACTGAATAAATCACATTTTATCCATAAGTTAATTGTTGGTTCTTCTAATGTTTTCTGTAGTTTCAGTTTAACTCCCTCAGTTCCACCATTGCATTTAATTGAAACTGAAACAGTTTATTTATTTTCCTGCTCTGCTGGTTTAAATACCATCTATAGAGATTATCATATCATGGAAAAGGAAATGCAAATCATTGATTAGATTATTAATTAGATTATGGTTCAGCGTTTTATGAATACATACCAATAACTGTTGGGTGATTTAATTATGACTCTCCTTCACTAAATATAGTTTGGCCTTTAGTTATTTTCATCCAGGATTCTCAAGATCATTTGCCTCATTAATAGGATGTGCCCAGCTTTCTTTTGCCTTGCAGCTAATAATTAGAATATACTTATGAATCACAAATAATAGTTATGATTTCAATTTTTAGGAAAATATTACAATATATCATTATTACTAATAAAGGAGAATATTTGTAGCTCGGGGTTGACATGAGGGATCCTTGGTGCTCTCTGAGCTTGCTTGTTTTCTTGCAGACGTTTCATTACCCAAACTAGGTAACATCATCAGTGCTAGTAAGGAGTACAATTTGCGGTCAGCTTTATATTTTGGTGCCTTGCCTCAGCATTGATAGGGATGGTCTTAGAGATTCTTTGGTTGGGTCAAGAAACTGCGAAAGAAGCCAAGAGCAAACAACCCAACCAAAGAATCTCTAGGACCACCCCCACCAACACTGACAGGCAAGCCACCAGAATATAAAGCTGACAGCAGACTCCACTCCTTACTAGTACTGATGATGTTACTTAGCTTGGGCAATGAAATGTCTGCAAGGAAACAAGCAAGCTCAGACAGCACCAAGGACTCCTCATCATTATAACTTAGCCTGTTAAATTACTTTCACTATTTTTAATGACCCATTGTCTAACCTGGTATCTCTTTCATTATGAAATATGTTAGTTTTCATATTACAACCAGTCTTGATGAATTGTTTTAAGAATTGGTTCAGTGTATTTGAGGAAAATTAGGTTGGGAAAGGCAGCTTTAATGTTTTCACTATGATTTCATTTGTTGTTATTTTTATTCTTCTTTGCTTTGTTCCTAGTTACATTAAGTTACTTTCCCCATAATTTATTGTATATTCTAAAGTTTGTCTAAACTTTTTCCCATGAACATTTAATTCACAGGTTGGAATATATCTTCTTGAACTTGGCATAAGTAAATTAGAATTCCTTAGCGATGGTGGGGGAAGAATAAGAAAGGCTAATCAACTCCTTCAGAAACTGATGGAAAAATTTTATCACTTTGTAATTCCAGGTAATCATATTTTTCAGACCAGATGCTTAAAAATGTATCTGTTTATGAACGATATTATCACTTAATTGTGAATTCTGGCAGAATCTGTGCCGTTGTTTGTTTGCCAGTTTTTTCTATATTATGTTAGTTTTTGGCCATTTACTGCAAGTTCTTTTAAGAATGGCAGCCTTTGCTCATTTCTTCAACATAAATTTATCATTAGTTGGTTGCTAGGAAAATGCTTGTCTTTCTGCCCTCAAAATCAGTATACTGATAAGTTTGAGCTAGGATAAGATTTACAACATTATTACTGTTATAAAATCCTAAGAAAAAGGAAATGAGTGAGGAAGATACTCCATTTCTCTTAGCTAGTATAGTATTACCCCTTGTGGCACATAAGAAATCAAAGAGAATGAACTAGATGTATTTGGAATAGTGAGAATATTCTTACAGACAATTTGGAATGTTATCATTAGTTTGGATGTTTTATTGTGGAAATGTGTATAATCTTAATATATAAAGTTATATGGAATCTTGTATGATTCTTATGTAATTATTCTTTTTTTTCCTCTTTTTAACAATGTGAGTTGCCCAGAATCATTTGTGAGCCAGATAGCCTTCCAAATTTAAATAAATCCCATTCAACAACCAACCTTCAACTCTATATTCAACAAAGATTCTCTAATTCAAGCTTATTCACTTTATTGTACCCTTTTTAAAAAAAATCAATACAAGTTCAATAAATTAACTTTTTCAGTGGCCAGCAGAAGAGCAAGAATCTAGTCTGCCTCTTCTTCCCAGTAAAAAGTCATACTACCACTTTCCCAGTTTTTTCATCTCTCTCATTAACATTTCGGTCAGGATGCTGCCAAATGCATTCCCAGACATACTTAGTTTCCTTATGCTTTTTGCATTTAGTTTTGCTTCTTTTCACAATAAATGCATCCCTTCATCCGGTGAGGGTCCAGTTTTCATGTTAAACAAGTCACATATTTGTTCTGAAAACTCCAGAAAGGAATTACACCTGTATTTTAACAGGTACAGTAGCAGTGCCTTTGTCCTCACTATTTTGCAACATTCGCACATTTATTTACAACATTTTTTCCCCTTGGATACTAACATGATGTTTGTTTCTATTCCACCTTCTGACTTAATGCTATTGTTATAGAAATGTTTTAAAACACTTCTAGCATTTTTTCACATTGTGAAAATCTTGGGTTTTGTATAACTTTTATTTTTTTAATTTTATTCACTCTGTTTAATCGGCTTTAACTGCAAAACAGTTTTTAAAAATTTATATTAAAACTGGTCTCTGTTTTCTCTGCTTGTTTTAAGCTTAACTGCTTTTTTTCTTGTTCTTTGTAAAATTTCTGTCTGGACACAATATACAGTAGCTTTCTCTCATCTTCAGTTTTTGTAGCAATCATTTTTTATGTGCATTTTTTCTCATCCCCAGTTTTTTCACATTGCATTTCACCAAGGCTGCTTTTTTGTTCTTTTTATTCTTCTTAATATAATGTAGCACTATGATAATTCTTATATGTGATAATACATAATTCTTTCCATTCTGTTTTTCTGATATCTTCCACTATCCAATCTAATAGGAGATTAATATTTCTTCTCATACTTTTGCTTACAAGATTTGTACTTTCTCTTTCTGCACTTGTTCTATTTTCATTCTTACTGATTTTACTTTTTGTCTTCCACACCTATTTTTTCCAAGATTCACTTTTAATGCTACCAAATAGCATTATTTCAGATCATCTCAGTATTTTTGTATTCTTTACAATATTAATGATATCACATTTTATTGCAGGTGAATCAGTTACGGCTTTAGATTTATATTCATTCCTTTACCATGTGTATATATAACCCTATGGTTAAAATTCTTATTAAAAACCTCTCTCTTTATTGGCAGATAACTTATCTCAAAGCTTTTCTTATTTCCTTCCTATCTCCCAGCTATGTCACTTAACTGAATGGATTGCATTCATTTACACAATATCCCCTCAAATTCATCTCACTGTTTACTGGAATATATCACAATCTATGGGTTCCTAGTTTCATAAGGAGCTATAGTTACATAGATGACACCAATTTATACTTTCTGACATGCATTTTAGCCCTTTCATTTTTAATGAAACCTGCTGTTTCAGTTCCCTGTATGTGTTCAATTTATTTATCAAATTTTGAAACTGCCTATCTCAGTCAACACATATTCATCAGCTCACTCCACAAGGTGAGGCCACCTTAATTCACATCTTATATCCTTCCCTTTTTATTAATTTGCAGTGTTTCTGCATAAATAAAACAATTAAAAATGGAGGTGTGGTTAATTTTCTTCAATAAATGAACAAACAATTATATAAACAAGAAATGAATAAGTATAATGTTTTTTAACTCAGTTGTTTAAGTGAGTTCTCTATCTAGTTTTAGGATTTTTGTGGAAAACATAATGTTTTGGGTCATATTTATAGAGAAATATTGAAAATTCAATATTCAAATGGGTTCAGAAACTTAAATACCATTATATATTCATAACATTGTTTCATCAGACATTCATATATTTGTATTTTGAGTTATTTTCTTATCCCTCTTTGAAAGCTTGAAAGCATTGTTGCACTATATATTATATTTTTAATACTCAAATACTTTTTTCAACTTTTTATTTCTTATGTACTTTAAAAATATTTATGTTACTGATAGTCAATAGCTTTGTACATTTTTTTAGACATTCTGGAAGAAGACGAGGAATCTGATAGAGATATAGAACGGCAAAATATTGAAGAGCTGTATGACTATGTGAGGCATGTACATCAAAAAGAGATACATTTTTTAAAGGAAAACGTACAACATTCTGCATTGATTCCTGTACTCAGGCCATATCAAAGTGAGGCTGTAAATTGGATGTTGCAGCGTGAGAACTTTAGATATATAACTACCAATGGTAATTATCTCACAGTAGCAGCAGGAATGCATATATATACAATATGTTGATGGTAGAATACATGATAATGTACTATGAGGAAATCACCAGGTCCTTTTGGTTAATGTTGCTTAATGACATCTTTAGAAACTATAGAAATATTAGCAAATACAATGGCCAGTTTGCATAGTAGATCAATAGAAAAGTTAACATAAACTGTATTGTATATTAGATAAGCAGTCCTTAAACATTGCATCAATAGCGGCATTCTAATCTAGCATTTCTTTCTTTAAAAAATGACCCCATCTTATTAATCCATGGAGGCTGTAGTTAAGAATAGCCATAAATATTTCAGAAACAGTAATAATAATAATAATAATAATAATAATAATAATAATAATAATAATAATAATAATAATAGTTGGAAGGGTCCTTGGAGGTCATCTAGTCCAACCCCTGCTCAGGCAGGAAACCCTATACCATTTCAGACAAATGGCTGTCCAGTCTCTTCTTAAAAACTTCCAGTGTTGGAGCATTCACCGCTTCTGGAGGCAGGTTGTTCCACTAGTTAATTGTTCTAACTGTCAGGAAGTTTCTCCTTAGTTCTAGGTTGCTTCTCTCTTTGGTTAGTTTCCACCCATTGCTTCTTGTCCTGCCTTCAGGCGCTTTGGAAAATAGCTTGACTCCCTCTTTTTTGTGGCAGTCCCTGAGATATTGGAACACAGCTATCATGTCCCCCCTTGTTCTTCTCTTTGTTAAACTAGACATACTCAATTCCAGCAACCGTTCCTTATATGCCTCCAGTCCCCTAATCATCTTTGTTGTTCTTCTCTGTACTCTTTCTAGAGTACAGATATTGTAAGAAGAGATTTTATGGAATGCTTTTATATTTTGGGAAGGGATTGAAATTAGCACAAAGTTGCAAGTTGCAGTCATGTGACATTGTGCTTAACATTCACTGGTGATTCCCTTAATGATCACAGTTGGAACTGATGTGATATGTCAGTATGGTTTCACTTTACAACATTTTGCTTAGCCACGGAGTTGCCAGTGCCAGCTTTGGCCAGTAAGTGAGGACTACTAGTATTTTTATATCAAGTACAATTTAGTTAAAATGGTTCATATAATGAGGAATGACTTTCCTCAGAACTTCAATTTCAATTTCCAATTTTGAGGAGATGTGAAGTTCAATGAATCTTATTGTCTTGTTCTTTTCTTTCATCAGATAACGCCATCCACTACTTATGGAGAGAATTTATTACTCTAGATGGACTAAAGCTCTACTATAATCCTTTTACTGGTTGGTAAGGATGGATTGCTTTAATACGTCCAAAAGCATAACATTGAAACAATTGAGTGTAGCTGATACTTATTTAGAATTCTAAATATTGAATTCAGTAAGTTAGTTGCATTTGTAACAAAAATCCATATTTTTTTATTTTCAGTGTAATCCGTGATCGACCTGTTGCTGGGCCTCAGTGGCCTGGAGGAATATTAGCAGATGAGATGGGCCTTGGAAAAACAGTAGAGGTCTTGGCTCTTATTTTGTCACACAGTCGTAAAGACATCAGACAAGATGCTCTGATGTTACCAGAGGTGAGAAACCTGCATTGTGAGTGGATAAAAGTAGTTCCAATATTCAAATCCTGTTCAGCCCATTGATTGTAACTGGAAATTGCATTTGGAATATATAAGCAATGATTTCTCCTAAATCTGTATTCTTTGCAGTTTGTAAAACAATTTTGTATGACTTTTTCTTTTTCTTTTATAATTTGTGTCAAGAGAAAAGATTTAGTTGTGAATGTGATTTGCTGGAAAAACTGGAATGAAGTAGAAAATCATATCACAATTCTACAGGATTCATAACAATCAGTCTTCATTCTTAAGCATTATTTTCCTCCCTCCCCAATTCTCAATTTAACATTGTTTTCCATTTCCAATTTATCTGTCCTGAATGTCTTAAAAACACTATGCAGTCTGCTTGAGCATTCATTTCTTTTCAGTCTACTTCAGATATTGATACTTTGCTACCCCATAGCTTTTCACTGTCTATCACAGTGTTTGGTCACCTTTTCAGTGTCTTTCCTGGGACATCATACAATGTGAAATACTGGCCCAGGCATTTAAAAAATTCATCAGTCTCTCACAAAATTCTGGTGGTTTAAAATTTGTTTTATTTATTTATTTAATAATAGCATTTATTCTGGAGTTTATCAGTCCCTGGGTTAAAAACACATTTGTTCATAAATTCAATAGGCATAGTTGTTCATAACATTATTTACATAATGGAATCCAAATATGGATTTATTGTTTCATTCTCTATTATGCATTCTCTACTCACTAAATACTGGTACGTTAATCAGTTAATGAATCATATAAATGGACCATATAGATATCCATCTGGTTGTTTCAGGATCACATTTTAATCTGAGTCTTGAATGCTAAAAGAATTAATTTAATTGTTTATTTAATTATTTTGATAATTTAATAGAACATTTTGGGATAGGTATGATTGGTAGCACAATGGAAATGTCACTTTTGTGTATAAGTAACACATGCAAAAATGCATACTAGTTTTATGAAGAAAGGTTCAAAATCAATCTGCTCTATATCATTATGCTATTACATAACTGATGTAGCTATATTGTAATAATTTGTCTGATTCTTTTTATATTGAAAATATAATCTTTTTATATTGAAAATATAAAACAACAATATTCTTAGGGTTGCATCGTATTTCTTTATCCTTGCAGAAAACTTAATCCCAACTAAAACTTTTTAAATTATTTTGTTAAAAATATCAAGTTAACTAGAATATGATAATCCCATTTTAAAATTTTTCCTGTCTTTATTCTTCTATTATTCACAACACAGTTCAGTTAAAAATGTGTTGCAAACTGTTATTGTAGTTGTCAATCTGCAGAATTTGAAGCGTGCTAATTTGACCAATTTGTAGATATAGTTTACCAATAGCCATTAGCTATGAAGAGAAGAAAAAAGATATTTTCCTGGAAAATACAGGCAGAACCTTTTGTATGTAATAAAGCATTTTATGTATCTATTATTTGCCATGTAAGTCTCTTCTAGAGTGTCCTTTTTGTATTATATCATGCACAAAATGACTGACAAGATTTTTCACATAAGCACAGTATGCTTTTTCAGAAGCTTGTTATTCATGGTTCAATTGAAACAGAATCCCCATGAATAAACAAAGCCCACTATATATTTAAATTGGTGAAAAGATCAGTATTTCTAAGTACTGCTTTTAAAAAAATAATGCTTCATTCTTACAATTTTCCAGTTTTAATTCTACAGTGTTAATAAATTGTTATTGACAATGAATTTTTATAACAGTGTTAAAGTTTCCACCTGAATTCTTACATGCTTTGATAAAACCAGTGGACCAATAATTAAATGTACACTTTATTTTTGTCATGCCTAGCCTTTGTTAATTATTAGGTAGATTGTGACATAATAATGTTAAAATTATATTCCAGGGGTTTTTAGTAAACTTCTTTGTTCCACCACAACCTACTGAAGGAAGTAAAAAGAAAAACATAATGAAAATGGAGTTTACGTTGAAGGAAAAAGTCCAGTATCCAAGTAAGTATTTAGCAAGTATCATTTGCATAACCAGCAGTAAGCAAAAACAGCTATCTTTAGAGAAAAAATGTTTCTACATATATATTGACAAAGCCAATGCCTTAAAATCCGCATGGCTTTCTGCAAGTCTAAATTTGGACATAACTCACTCTCTTGCGGGAGTTGCATTGGTTGCTGATTTGCTTCCAGATCCAATTCAAGGTGCCTTTTGTCACCTTTAAAACTACATGGTCTGGGACCAGGTTATATGAAGGGTTATCTTTTCCCAGTTACATCTATCTGACCCACCAGAGCAGGAAGGCAAGATATGTTTCTGTCCCCTCTCTTAAGGAGGTCCATCTAGTGCAGTGGTTCTCAACCTGTGGGTCGGGACTCCATTTGGGGTTGAACGACCATTTCACGGGGGTCGCCAAACAAGGCTGTCCGCCATTTTTCCCTCCCTTTTCTTTGGCCATGCCCCTGGCACCCGGTGATGTATACGTGGTTGGGGGTCACCACAACAAGGGGAACTGTATTATGGGGTCGCGGCATTAGAAAGGTTGAGAACCACTGATCTAGTGGGACCAAAAAGAGGGACCTTCTTTGTGGAGGCTTCCTCCCTGTGGAACATCATCCCTGCAGAAATAAGATTGGCCACCACCTTGATACACTTTTGAAAGGCCTTGAAAACGTGGTTTTGCCAGCAGGCCATGGGACCTCAAGGTGATATGGAGCCCATCAAGTGGCTGGTTTGATTATGTGGCCAGGATATGGAGGTTTATTGGGTTTTGTTTTCCGGCTTTATTTCTGTAAGCCACCTGGAATCGCCAGGAGTGAGTTGGGCTGCCATATATGTTTTCTAAATAAATAATAAATATCCCCTTTTTATTTATTTAAAGTACTGATAATACTTTCTCTCACTGTATGCTCAAAGTAAATAAACACAATTGTATAGGTTTTAGTATTCATAATTATTAATTAGAACTATCAAATTCCTAACAAAATCATGCTTTATTTCTTCCAGGCAATTATTTACTTATACATTAATAAAACATGCATTTTTCTCAGATATCTGATAGCTCTGTGGGGAAAAAAACTGTCAAATATGCTTAATGTAAAATTATTTTCTATTCTTTAAATTAATGAACTTTCAAGACAGAGCTCACTGCTTCATTTTTTCCCCAGTTCTTATTTTTTCCAGTCTTTGCTCGAAGATTTTCCTAGTGCATAGGTGGTTCTTGTAAGCCCCACAATATTTATACTGATGGCAGGTGTGATTCATTTACAACAACACCAAGAGGAATTAAACTATAAAATAAGTGACAGTCACAAGTAATTGAGAGTCTATTTGGGATTTCTCAATAAAGTAGAAACAACACATTAACAGAATCATAGGTATATATTACATAATATATATTATTTTATACCAGTTGAAGTTTGAGTGAGAGGTCCTAAGGTTACATAAGGGAATTAGGTTAACTGTTGTATATTGTTGGAAAACCTGTGGCTTCACATCAGATTAAATGCTTGTTTTAGGCTGAAGAGGTTTTTTTTCTCTTATACAGAAACTAAGACATATCAAACCTTTTTGCAATTCCATTATTAAGTGTATGATGCTTTCGTATCCCTTGGTTACATGTGATAATTGAAGAATTTTGATTAGAGAATAAAAGTCCTAGAGGCTATTATGGAATTAAACTATTTAAGTTGTTTAGCAGAAAAAACTACCTCTGCAAACTAGTAACAAAAAATTAAGCCAGAGCTTTTAAGTGTTACAATAAAATCTTTAAATTACTTTGCAATCTCTTTTCACAGTTTTGATCAAAAATATTCATTCTTTGTATAGGTTTGCGAGTAATGCTTTTAACAGCTGTAAAAGAAATGAATGTGAAGAAGGGAGCATCCATTGTTGCAATTTTTAAGTATGTCCATTCCATATATAAATACGATGTTCAGAGGAACCGTCGGATTCTTAAAAGAACTCTGGAAAAATTAATTGCAGAGAAAGTAGTGGAGCAAGTCAAAGGCCATGGTCTTGCTGGCTCTTTCAAGTTGGGCAGAAACTACAAGGAACAGATGTTTTGTAATAGATCCAAAAAACAGGTGAGCTGGAAGAAAAGGGATTATTTAGGATTATTTAAATACATGTTCATTGCTATAATGAAGCTTTTTTGGGGAAGGGAAGTAAAAGATAGATTGACAGATCCATTGAATAGCAATTACACAATTATGGGAACATAGGCCATTTATTTAAAATTAATCTTACACATGACAAATATTTCTGCATCATTATTATATCATGTTTAAAATACAGTGCAAAATTTATACAAAAGATAATCTTAGTACTATTGTATGCATGGTGCTAATGCAGAAACCCAGTCTTATTCCATGTAGGTAATTAAAAGATGTACTTGCAGATATAGGAGAAAGGGTTACATGATGTATAGAATGTTATAAGTGGGCCTCCTTGATATATCTTCAACTTTCTGTATGTTCAATTAAAGAACTTAATACTTAAATAGGTCTTACCTTTTAGAAAATCTTTCTGGACTTCCCATTCCCATTCATGACTTCTTTTAAATAGTTTAAAGTAAAGTATATTCTTAATTGTTCCTAATCTTTTAAGTACTTTGACAGAATTGTGCACAATTTTGGTGAAATGGAGCATAGATCCCAGTTATTATAAGTTAATATTATAAAATAAAAAAATTATATATCAAATGTAATATGAATAGGCTTTTTAATGAATCATAAGAGAATTGCACTGTAATTTTAATTAACAAGAATATTGAATTGTGGAAGGAAAGGAACTTGAAAATTGATACTCGTAAGCTTTAAAAAAGTCAGTTTGGAGATTGCCAAGTGTACTCAATACTATGAAATGTATATTCCAAAGAGGTATAGTCTCCTATCCCCACTTGGTATTGTATAAAGATAAAAGATAGTGGCTCACACATGTAATACAAGCCTCTCCCGATGTGCTTTTCAGATGTGTTGAAGGCTCCCAGAATTTCTTTCTGGTGAGAATTACATGAAATATAGCCTGAACATATCTAGAGGGTGTCAGATTGAGGAAAGCTGGAATATAGCATGCAGAGTTGATGTTTTCCAGCTCTTCCTCATAATTTCAGAGAATTAGGAATTAGCACTACGAAAATTCAGTTTGGTTTCTTTTATATTTATAGAAAAGGCAAACTTCAAATAGATCTCAGAAGAAAAAATTGCCAGACCATAAGACTGAAATCAAAGAATTGGATGATAAGGATGCAGGTTCTACAGATGCCCTAAAGTTACCTCAGGTGATAGATATTACAGCAGAAGATCATGATTACTGTGAAACAAACAAAGATACTAGTGAATCAAACCTGGATTCTAAGCGTTGGAAAATTAAAGATTCTCAGTGTAGGCCAACTGACAATATGCTTAGATCCAAAGATGAGATATGCTGTAGTGTTGCTGTTCCTAAAAATATGGATGAAACTGAAGAGATGCAGGATGCCTTAGAAGATCAGGCTTCAGTCTGTCAAGAACACACTAGCATCTTTAAACAACACCCTGGTTCTATTTTTCCATTCAACACCTCTGATTACCGCTTTGAATGCATCTGTGGCGAGCTTGGCTTGGTTGACTATAAAGCTCGGGTACAGTGCCTGAACTGTCACCTATGGCAACATGCTGAATGTGTGAATTATAAGGAAGAAAATCTTAAGATCAAGCCCTTTTACTGTCCCCACTGCCTTGTAGCAATGAAACCAGTTCCTACAGGAGCAACTCTCCTCATTTCTCCAAGTTCAATCTGCCACCAGTGGGTTGATGAAATTAATAGACATGTGAGATCATTGTCCCTTCATGTGCTGGTAAGAAGCATTCTTTATAAAAACAGTAGTACAGTAAGAGTTGAAAGAATGTAATGGATTTCTGAAGAGCAGGCAGAAGGAAAATGTATTTTCTTGTGAGTATTATTTTGTAGAGCACAGGTGGAATTACATGCTTTTATAGAGGCTGAGGGGAAATACAAGGTTATTCAGTATATATCTATACATGCATGATTATATCATTATTGCTATCATTTACAAAAACCGTTTTAAGTTCATTGTAATCTGGATAAAATATTTTCATTCAGTTTCTCAGATTTGCTAGCAAGCTTCGGAAATTACAGGCGGCCAATAGAAAATCAACCATTATTTGAGGCATTTCTGTATTAATGGGATTAAGTATAATTTTGTGAAGAAATTTTAATTCTCTTTTTGTGTGGTATTTTTTTTCCATTTAGATCTCTCTTGTAAAAAAAATGTGAAGCTGACTGGATTTATACTTTCCCAAAAAATTCCTAGTAATTGTTTAGAACATAGTCTTGATTGTTGATACAATTATTCTTCCTATCAAAAAGAACAAAGTAGAACAGAAGAACTGTAAAAATAATGTTTAGTATTAGGACTGGTAGAAGCAGTCAATAGAGGTATTGGCAAACCGTATGAGTGAAGCGTTTTTTCTTAAATAACTATTTCCTGCCCCCGGTGGCTGTATATCCTCACCTACATGCAGGCAACTCATGACAACTTTGAAATGCTATGTGAGCATTTCAATGGATGCTGTGCCTCTTAAGCTCGAAGAGATGTATTTTTCTCACCAGCACATTTTTTTTTATTATAAATTTTTACAATTTTACAATTAAAAAACCCCTTCCCCAATCCCTCCCAACCCTCCCCAAAACCCTCCCCCCTCTTCCCAGAGCTGAATACAGGTTTAACTAGAACATAAAAGGAAAAACTTTTAAATTCAAATAAACCTCAAACAAATATAATTACATTCAATAAACGAATTATTAAGTACTTTAACTCCATTATGTATGAAAAACAGAAAGAGAAAAAGAAGAAAAAAAAGAAAAAAAAACCTTCTTCCAATGCTATCCTATTAACAACCATACCACTATAATTAAATTTAACATTAAAATAATTTCTTTGTCATTACAATCCTACCAATTTACCATTATTTTATTTTATCTATAATTCACAACTTCTGTTTCTTTCACAATTAATAAACCAATCATCTCCCTAACTTAATAACATTACAAAATATCATATTTCATATAAAGTAAATTAATTGGAATCTAGTCCGCCATTAAAATATTATAAACTTTAAGTATAAATTTAAGTATAAATTATTCAGAAAGCTAAACAATATTTTCTAATATCATACTTGTATTACATAAAGTTTATCCATCTTTCTTTGTCATCACAATCAACACACATATAAGCGTTACTTATACCATTGAAATTCCCTTATACATATTTAAAACAAAATATTCCTTTAAATACTCCTTAAGTTTCTAAGCATACACTTCTTATCTAAAGTTTTCATTCAGTCTCCATAATCTTCTCTCCTCTTTTCCAATAACCAGTTCCATCTGCAATGGGCTATAATCTGTCAATAACCTTGGAACAATCTTTACATTCTTTACCCATCTCTCTTATCCAATAACCTCGAGAAAGCTGCTTGAAGATCTGCCATTGAAGATTGCACCAAAGAACTCTTAGGTCTTGCTTCTCCCACAGACTCAGAAACAAATTCTTGTAATACTTCTTTAACCTCCTTTTCCTGTTGTTCCTTTTCCTTGCGTTTGTATGCTACCCAAGTCATTCTCTGCTCCCTCATCTCGACTTGTTGAGACCCCTCAGTCTGTAGTTTTCCAACTTTCATCAATACAGCTTCTTCAGACTGCTGTTCTACTCACCAGCACATTTTGTCATGTTCTTTTTATGTACTTCGGCCATGTTTTATTTCACTCTATTAAACTATAATTAAGCTGTCACCATAACTTTAATTTTTTTTTAATGAGAAAGGGGTTTAACTTTATGAACGACAATCACTTTTTACTACATGAAATCTCTAACTCTCAATATTTGCTTTGTCTTGAATTTTTTGGCAAAATCCATACAGGTTTATCAAGGAGTTAAGAAGCATGGCTTCTTGCAACCTCACATCTTAGCAGAGCAGGATGTAGTGATCACTACATATGATGTCCTCCGGTGTGAGCTGAATTATGTCGACATTCCGCATAGCAATAGTGAAGATGGCCGTCGTTTCAGAAATCAGAAACGTTATATGGCCATTCCTAGTCCCTTGGTAGCTGTGGAGTGGTGGAGAATTTGCCTAGATGAGGCACAGATGGTAGAATGCACCACTGCAAAGGTGAGGCAATCCCTTGGGAATTTCTGCTACTATTTAACCATGGAGATGTAAATATGCCCTTGCACTTTATCCTTCAGAAGTGAGTAAATTATGAGTTTCCCCTAAAGTTATTTGCATTTAAATATTTTCCCTGATGGAGGTTTGAGAGGATATGAAACATATCCATTTTAAAATGATAACTTTACATAATGTATTCTGACAGTTTAAAGAAATAGGTCATGATGTCTGTTATATAGCTTCATGGCTTAAAGCAAGAGATTGATTTAATGCTATCTCAAGAGGCACAAGACATGCCCTTTGGGTTTAGAAGATATGAAACTGTTAGCACTGAATTTAAAAATGCCCATTCCAGCAGCTGGTAGAAGATATTGTTTTAAAAGATTACTATTTTATTTTACAGTGTTGTGCGCTATCTATTCCTAGATAATTCAGGGAACCTTATAGAAATATAAACTTTATTTATTATTTATTTAATTTATGGGGTGGCTCAGTGGTTAAGATGCTGAGCTTGTCAGCTGGGAAGCTGGCAGCCCAGGTTTGAGATCCAAGCACCACACTATAGGGTTGGTTCCCAATCTTGCCCCAACTCCTGCCAACTTAGCAGTTCAGAAACATGCAAATGTGAGTAGATAAATAGGTATTTACTTTGGGAAGGTAATCGCTCTGTGATGTCATACTTGCCACATGACCATGGAAATGTTTTTGAACAGTGCTGGCTCAATGAACTTGAAATGGAGATGAGCACCACCCCCTATAGTTGACAATGACTAGCAGAGTAAAATCCACTGGAACTTTTCTTTTTTTATTAAATTTATATGCTGCCCATCTCACTATCAAAGCAACTTTAAATTTTAAACTTTAAAATTTCACAGCTGCATAAAAAGCCTCTGAAACTGTTTAGATCCTCATTCAATTGGGATAAAAAAATTATACCATGTATGGCAGATGGATAGGAGTTAAAAAGGCAAAGCAGGGGATCAATTCAGTTAAAAATGCGATTTAAGGGAAATGTGATTTGCTCTAAGAGAAGGAGTTCAGTTGTAGTGGTCTAGAACAATGATTAGCCAACCTTGGAATTTGAGGACCTCAAGGCACATTGTACCACGGCACCAGGAAATCTCAGTTAAAATCCATTCTCAGCCATGAACATTCATGGGAGACTTTGGGTCAGTCACATTCTCAGCTTAATCTATGTCCCTTGTGTGGAGAAATGGGAGAAAGATTGTGTAGGTTCGAGCACCTGAAAGAAGGATGGGGTAGAACTGTTATAAATGAATCTTATAAATACTTCTGTGATATATTTAGCAATGAATACATAAGAGTATATGTATATACTTAAACTTCAGTTATGAGCGTAGTTTTCATTCATTTATAGACAAATAGCATATAAAGCATATGAATGAATGAATAAAACATTTAAAAAGAAATTGTTGTAATTCTGCCACTATAGAAGCTATCCTGAATAAAATTGTTTTTCATAAGCTAGTGAAATGCAAGTAACAAAGTGGCCTGACACATCAATCAGGGTTAAAGTGTTCCATGGAATTGGGGCTACAACAGAGAAAACCTGTTTTTTGTTTTAGGAACCCCCTCACTATGAGAGAAGTCGGGGTCTGGAGTAGGCGCTCTCTTGTTGTTCTGGCAGGATGGGGAGAATTAATTTGCAGAAAACATATTCTAATATAGCCTGAACTTACATTGTAAATGTTTTATAAATAATAATGAGCATTTTGAATTGGGTCTGAAAGCTTGTTGGAAATCAGTATAGTTATTGAGAAGTTGGTATTTGACTAAGAAAATAGGTATTACATTAGCAAGTTTTACTTATCAGCAGCCTGACAGTTGTATTTTGTGCAAGGTATGGTTTCCAGTTAATCTTCAGAGAGTCACATGATGATAGCATGCGTCAATTTTGCCAAGGCTTCTTGCTTCCTACTCCTAATACTGCATCAGCCTAAACTAGACAAGGGCTCCACTGGATATTACCTTGATCTTATAGTGCTGTTTGCTGCCGACCGATAGCTCTTAGATTTAATATTGTTCCTACATGTCACAATCCTGTCTTATATTTTTTGTCATCCGATATAGGCTGCAGAAATGGCACTCCGTTTGAGTGGAATCAATCGCTGGTGCGTCAGTGGCACACCGGTACAGCGAGGACTCGAAGGTGAATGTCTTTTAAGTTAATATCACTGATCCCTGACCTGTATTTTGAAAACCAGCAATACTAGATGAATTGCTAGTGGATTATTTAGGCCACGGGTGTCAAACTTGCCACGTCATGTGACACGTCGCGACATATTGCTACTTTTTTTGCATTGCTGGAGTTGGGGTGGGCATGGCCTCCGTATGATGCAACTGGCCCATGGGCCGGCAGTTTGACACCCCTGATTTAGGCTATTTATAAAATGATGGGCTACTCATTTTAATTTTTCAAAAAGTCTAGTCTCTGTAAATATACTATCCAAGTTTCATCAATCCCTCATCCTCAAAAGAAAACAATCTTAATGAGGTTTAACTTGTCTGATGATGAGCTAAAGTAGATTATATTTTTTTAAAAAAATCACATTTTAAATAGTTTTTGAAAAATTGCCACCTGCATTTGGTAAACTTACTCTTTCTCTGCAACCAGATTTGTATGGATTAGTACTTTTCCTTGGTGCTGATCCTTATTGGGTCAAATATTGGTGGGATCAGCTTCTGTATCGACCATACTGCAGGAAAAATACACAGCCTCTCTACAATTTCATTGCCAAGATAATGTGGAGGTCAGCAAAGAAGGACGTGATTGATCAAGTAAACATTTCAGTTCTAATAGCATGTTTTTTTGGATAACATTTTTTACCCAAACCTTAGTTGTTTATTTTTGCTTCATTTTGTTAGATTCAGATCCCTCCTCAGACAGAAGATATACATTGGCTTCATTTTTCTCCTGTGGAGAGGCATTTTTATCATCGCCAACATGAAGTGTGCTGCCAGGATGCATTGGTAAAACTCAGAAAGATTTTGGACTGGTCTCTCAAACTTAGCAGCTTGGATAGGAGAACCGTGACTTCTATTCTGTACCCTTTGCTGCGTCTGAGACAGGCCTGTTGTCATCCACAAGCTGTTCGTGGAGAATTCTTGCCTCTGCAGAAAAGGTTAATGTCACTTCTTAAAATGGATTTAGGTTCTCCTTATTAATGTATCTATATAAATATTTAGTCTTTCCATAGCTACTCTGAAAATAATAAATACAATTCAGCAAATTTACTGTGTGAAAAGTAAAAATGTCAAGCATTTATTTGGAACTGATACTGCTGCCTGATATTCCAGGCAGCAGTGCCAGGGGTAGGCAACCTTGGCTCTTTTATGACTCGTGGACTTCAACTCCCAGAATTCCTGAGCCAGCCATGCTGGCTGCTTGATCCCTGCTTTAGACAATAGTATTTTTGAAAGCAACATCTCCCTTCTGTGTAGTTTAAATAGATTAAACATATGTCAGATATGAAGTTTATTTGTTACTGTAAGGTAACTTATTTACAAGTAAATAACCCCAGTAATTTAGTTAGAAAATGTCTAAAATTGACTGCTTCATTCAAAGTTAATTATTTACAATTGAATTAGTAGTGTTGAAGAATATTTCAATGTTCACCATTAATGAAATTCAGTTAAAATTCAGACTATGGCCTGCAACTGAGAGATAATTGTAGTGAATTAATTTTCTGACTATTCTGTTTTCTCCTTTTTCTTCTCTTGAGGAAGGAATAGCACATCATTGTGAAATTTGTAGTTGACAATTAAGGTCCTCACTGGACTAGAAATATTATACAAGCCTGTATTTGAAGGCTACTGTTTCTGTTAACTTTTACAATAATGGTTGTTTAAACCATTGTAATTTCAGGAAGTGTGTAGATGGGATACAGCAGCTTTAATCTTAGATTAGTCCTCAGTTATTGATTACTCATCCAATGAGTATTTGAAGGTTGACAGTGTTGAATGAATGATGCTTAATGACTGCTCCTTGAAGTTCCATCTGTCCCAGCAGCCCCACAGGCAGGTGATCACGATCCAGGCGTGTGGCAGCTGGCTCACATTTACAATTGGTGTAGCATCCCATGGTCATATGATTGCCATTGGTGACTTCCCTATCAGCTTTCCACAAGCAAAGTTAATGGAGCTGGCAGGGAAGGCCACAAGCCTGTGTGGCACTGCAGTGCCCTTTCCCATGTTCACTTACACAGATGCCTCAGCATGCCTTTCCATGCCTGCCCACATTTGCGTGGTGCTGCAGTGCCCCTTTGCATGCTTGCCTGCACTCGTGGAGCTACAATGTCTCCTTCCCCACCTGCGCTCACAGTGTGCCACAGAGTGCTTTTGTCATTTTGTCATCCTAATACGGGTTTCCCTGCTTTTCCTTTGTTGTTCCCTACATTATTTTAACTATTCATTGTTGTTGATCAGTCTTTTTCTTTACTTCCTCTTTTAGTGCTTCAGGTGTTGAGGGAGATAACAAAGTTCTGGCTCTTGCTGTTCTAGCAACCTCAACTATTGTTAATTGATGATGTTGTAGCCTTGATCAGTTACATTCTCTGTCCACACTTATGATCTCTCCCATATTGTGCAAATTGTGTGCAAGTTGCAAAGTCTGTGGTCAGGAGCATTGTTCCTTCTTTGTTCTGCAGTAATTTGGATAGTTGCTAGAATTACGTCTATCATTCATGTTTGGTTCTTTGTTCCAGCACAATGACAATGGAAGAACTTCTGACATCTCTGCAGAAAAAATGTCGGACAGAATGTGAAGAAGCTCATCGTCAATTGGTGTGTGCTCTTAATGGCTTAGCTGGTATTCATATTATTAAAGGTAAAAAAAGAAAAACCTTGGAAATAGAATGGAATAATTATTTGATTTGGAAATATATTGTTACAGGTAGTCCTCAACTTACTGATACAAAAGGGACCAGAAAATTTGTCGTTAAGCAGTACATTTGTTAAATGAGGCATCATGTAACTGCACCCAGTTTCACAACATTTTTTGCCACAGTTATTATATGAATCTCTGTGGTCTTTAAGCGAGACATACTGACTTGTAACTTTCCCTGCCAACTTCCCCATTGACTTTGCTTGTCAGAAACCAGCTCAGAAAATCACAAATGATGGTCACATAACCGCAGAATGTTGCAACTATTGTAAATATTCTCTAGGGGTTGTCAAGTATCTGAATCATGATCATATGACTTCAGGGATAATGTGACTATCATAAGTGTGAGGACCAGTTGTAAGTCCCTTTTTTCAGTGCCATCATAATTTTGAACAATTGCTAATTTGGTCATTAAGTAAGGACTACCTGTATATTAGTTAAGTTAAGCTGTTTTTACTAGATTCTTCCAAGCAAAAAGTAGCTATTATCTGAATGTAGTTGCCTAATGAGAGTACCAATAAATATGTGGAATGATACTGTTTTGCCTTTCAGAAATAAAACTAAGTAAAATTTAAATAATTCAATGTGTACATTGAAGCATCTCAGACTTTTGTATTATGTTGCTAACATATTTTGATTAATCAGTAGATTAGCAGATTAATTGATAGTGTGCCATCAAACTGGTATTGACTCCTAGTGACCACATAAATAGTTTTCTCCAGGATAATCGCCCCAGCCTGGCCCTTCAGGTCTTCCAATAATATACTCATTGCTGCTGGTTGTCCTCTTCTCTTTCCTTCCACACTTGCCAGCATTATGATTATTTCCAGAGAGCTTTGTATTTGCATAATGTATCCAAATTGGAGCCTGGACATTTGTGCCTGGAGTGAAAATGTTGTGGGTTGATACATTTTGATAATTATTTATTTTTTTGACTGTCTCTGGTATTTTTATATATTGCCTTTTCGAAGTCCAACCTGCGCCTAACACAGCGTGTCACAGGGAAAAGCATTGCCTGCACAATTCTGATCTTTGTAGGTATAGGTGCATCATGGCATTTGACTATCTTTTCCAGGGTCTTCATGGCTGCTCTAGGAAGTTTCTTGATTGCTGGTTTATTTACTGTTGATGGTTGAACTTGAAATGCAGGTGTTATCCATCACTCCATCTTTATTGTCACTTCTATCCAGGTTTTTTGTACCTGTTGTAATTAGTTTGGTCTTCTTTATGTTTAATCTTAATCCCAGTTTTTCTCTGTGCTTCTTGTCATTTATTACTAGAACTTGCACATTGTTTGCATTATCAGCTGTCTTGCATCTGCAAGCATGTTATTTATATTTCTTCCTCCAGTTTTAAAATTATTCTTACCTTTTTCAGTCCACCTTTCCTCATACTCAGCATACAGGTAGTCCTCCCCTAATCATCCTATTTGAAGCCTTAACCCTAAGTGAAACAGTGGCTTAGTAGAAAATCATGTGATCACAGTTGTGCTTTCCAGATGGAAAGAGACAAGACTAGTCAGTTTCATACCTTCAGCTTTGCTCTTCTACCCATCAAAAGCAATGAAATTGCAGCCTCAGTCCACCACATAAACAGCTTACAATACTTTTAAAATCTCTGTTTCTCCAGTCTTTCTTTCTGCTCTGCGAGGGGAGAGAGAAAAAAAAAAGCCAACAATTTCTGTAGGTAATCTCTCCTTTACCTAACCCTTTCCCGCCGCCAATGCAATCACATTGCATTCAGAAGCTGCAGCTGGGGCAGAGTGCAGCAGCATGGGCAGTTCTTGGGGCCCTGAGAATTGCCCATGTAACACCACTGTTCCACGAACTGCATTGACTGCTGGTTCCTTTCCACGTGTAATTCAAGGTGTTGCTAATCATCTTTTAAGCCCTTCGTGGTATGGGTCCAGGCTACTTGAGGGACCATCTCATCCCATTGGGATTGTCCCCTCCCACCTGTGCTGGCAAAGAAGGCATGCTGTCGGCCCATCAGCTGGATTTATTCTAGCTGGTGGGGTCCAGGAGAAGGGCTTTCTTTGCTGTTGCACTTGTTCTCTGGAACATCTTGCCCCCTGGAGTGAGGTCAGTTCTAATCCTCCTGACCTTCCATAAGAATGTAAAGACCTGGTTCTCCCAGTTAGCTTTGGGCTTCAGTGGGGGAGTATCACAGTGAAGTTGATAGATTAACACAGGGGTGTTAAACTGCCAGCCCACGGGCTGGTTTCATCATACTGAAGCTGCGCCCACCCATTTGCCGGCAATGGTAAAACCAGCCCAATACGTTGCGTGATGTCACATGACGTCACAAGTTTGACACCCCTGGATTAACAGATCCCACTTCTCCCCCCATCCTGTTCCTGTCCTCCCCATCTTTTAATTGGGCTGCAGTATTTGGCTTTTTGTATTAACTTATTTATGTTTTTAGCTTATATCCTTTCTATTTTTTATGATTGTAAGCTGCTCAGAGTTACCTTGAGGTAAAATGGGTGGCCAGTAAATTTTGCAAACAAACAAACAAATAAACAGAAGAACAGTTTGCTTTCTTGAAATCTCTTTCCACTCTTTGGGGGGGGGTCTCTTGTCAGATCCTTTCTCTGGCTCCTTTGCAGAGCAGAGAATTTGGAGAAGGGATTTAAAGAGAGTAGTGTAATCTGTACAGCATGCCATGGCTCCCATCCTTGGGCTATTGTCACAATTCCATTGCTTTCAGTGTGTAGAAGAGCAAACAACTTACTTTCTTGCAATCTCTTTCTCCCCAATCTCTCTGTTCTGCAAGTGAAGAAAAGAAAAAAATACATCAGGCACAGATTTTGCAGGAAAACCAATGAGGTATTTTGAGATTCCCATTTTTCTAAACACTTTCCACAGTTTGATATGATCAATAGAATCAAACATCTTTCTATAATCAGTGAAATACATATTGATTTCTTCTTATATTCTTTGGCTTTCTCAATTATCCATTGAGAATTATCCAGCAGTGATAATGTCTCTTGTTCTTTGGCCTTTTCTAAAGCCAGCTTGAACAGGAATTGATGGAGTATCTATAGAAATATGGCAAGAGGAAGAGCTTGTAAAGGTTCTAACCAAAAGGATGGCAGCAAATCTGGAGAATTACAAAGACCATTGAAGAGGTCAGTCTTCATACTAATACCAGAGAAAGGATAGTTGAATATGCAACCATTGTATAATATATTTAACTTTACATTCTAGCAAAATAGTGCTAGATTAGAGCCCCATGTGGAAAAGAGATGCCAGATGTTCAAGCCATAGAGTGTGTTTAGAAAAAAAATATCCATTTGTTCTGACTTAGTAATGACCAGGATGGTGATCTAACTTCATCCTCTAATACGAGTAGGGGATATTTGTTCAGATATCCAGTTTGCTATTAAAGGGTGATCTGCAATATCTAATTGATACTATTCGATCGTTAATTGCACTGTGATCAAGTATTGTTCTTGTTGCATCTTACCTAACTGAAAGGTTAGCGTGTTCTTTATTTTTTGTGTCCAAATAGCGAACAGTATAATCTTCTGTCTGAAAGCACCCAATTTCAGCCCATTTAAATTATCTGATGTCTAAGATATCAACACAGTATTTAGTCAACTTCATTTCATCTTTCAGTATGCTAAACATCCACCAGATTTATACTTCTTCGATTCCATGTTGTAACTGTAATTTTATCATTGCAACTTCAGATTTTCTTTTCCTGCGTGGAAACTGGCATCTACATTAGATGCCCTGAAAGCTTAAAATTAGCCGTGCCATGAACACCATTAATAATTGAAAAGATTCTCAGCACTTCTCAGTCTCATGTTGAGGAGCATCCTACCTGAGGGGGTCCTCAGCCAGAACTATATTGTTAGTCAGCTTATCTTGTCTATCCTGAGCAGTATGAAATAATGCCTTTGTCATTGTCACTGCCTCCAGCATCTTCTTAGATGTTGCTGCTGCCCAATGTAGGAATCTGCTACTTCAGCTGGGTAGCTTGGAAAACCTGCATGCCTTGAATGATCTTGCTGGGATTCTATACTGTTGGCATACATTCCTGATGTTCTTTGCGGATCCCTCCTAGGAACACACCCCATTTACTGACAATTTGTTAATGCGTTGGTCTTATATATTGTTTTCTGGCTTTATGAAACTTGAAGCAGCTTCAACTTTGATCTTAAGTTCACTGGATTTCTTTAAAATGAAGTGAAAAATAATTCTTTTTTCATAGTAGTTTGCCTGCAGTTCTTTTAAATATCAAGTGAATGTCAATTCTGGATTTAAAAGGCCAAAAGGAAATGTTACTCTTAGGAAATAGCCTTTTTGAAGTTTGTTTTAGTTGAAAACAACTAATGGATTTATGAAATAAAAACAAAACTCTCATGAACCATTTCCAATAAATTTAATAGTTTGTCATGAATTAGTTTTTACAGTATAATATCTGTAGAGATTCTCAGTCATCCAAGCCATAGTTGTCTCAAAGATGCTTTTTTCAAAAGACAACGGGACTGTTTTTTTTTCCTCAAGGAAGAAAAACAATATAATGCATTCATAAATACCTATCATAATGCCTGCCCCGGTAGCAAACTTGGGAAAGAAAATCATATCTTTTTAATTCTTCCTTCAAAGAAAAAACAAAGAAATGAGAGGTTAAAAGAGCAGATTGAAGTAGGAAAACCAATAATTATGTCTCTCAAACATCATAAAATACAGTGGTGCTTCAAATTTTGTGAACCTTATGGATTTTCAATATTTCTGCATACATGTGAACCTACAATGTCATTTGTTCTCCAAATAAGTTCTAAAATTAGATAAAGGGAAATTCCCCGAAACACATGGATTTGGATTTGGGAAATCTGGGGTTTTAATACTTCAGTCCGTGGAACTTTGGAAAATAATTTATTAAAGGATATAAGTGCTGAGAAGAGAAGAAAACGATTCCTGGATCTTGAGTTCTAATGTAAGGAGGTTACACTATTAAACTGACAGTGCATAAGCTTAATCCTCTCAGAGGTGTAATAAATTCCTCATTTTAATGTTATCTTAATGTTATACAGGTAGTCCTCAACTGAAGATCACAACTGAGCCCAAAATTTCTGTTGCTAAGTGAGACATTTGTTAAATGAATTTTGCTCTATTTTATGACATTTCTTGCTACAGTTGTTAAGTGAATTACTGCAGTTAAGTTAGTGACACAGTTGCTAAGTGAATCTGCCTTCCCCATTGACTTTGCTTGTCAAATGGTGGCAAAAGGTGATCACATAACCCCGGGACACTGCAACCGTCATAAATATGAATCAATTGTCAAGCATCTGAATTTTGATCACATGACCATGGTGATGCTGCAACAGTTGTAAGTGTTAAAAATATTCATAAGCCACTTTTTTCAGTGCTGTTTTAACTTCACTCAATGAACTGTTGTAAGTGGAGAACTACCTGTATTTAATTTCTTATGAATTGGATTTAAACCATGTTTCAGCATGTTGTTGTGTTTGTATTTTTCCAAAGGGACTGTATATTTAAAATATTGATTGTTTGTAAATAGTACATACTAATTTTGACCATTCCAACTAGTTTTGATAGTGCAGGGAAGTTTCTTGTCCAAGTCATTCAAGTTTAGTGTAACTTTAAATAATAATTTAATAATATTTTGCATAGAAGTTAAAGCGAGTGGCAAGTGAAGTTCTCAGTTTTACAGTTCAAGTGCAATGGGAAACCACAGTTTTCTTGGACATCAGTAAACCTACCTGAATTTCTGGTTTATATATTTCCTCTCCTGTCTATATTTTCATGATTGTAAGGAGAGGGCTTGAAGTTTATGCTTAAGAAAACACCATTGCACATTATATCTCTGCTTTGCCTTAACAGATCAGAATCTGAAATCCAACTTTGATCCCAGACTCTTTTCAATATCAGGCACATTGAAGTATGGTTTCAATTTGAAAACTGATCAAATGGATTTCTTTGCAGTTATAAAATTAGAACCGAAAAAGAACCATGGGCATCAAGCGATAGTGTTTTCCTATTATACTTGAACTGGGTCTGGTTCATTGTTTGAAGTATAGCACAACTAATGAATAATACCTGCCCTGCCCCTATTTTGTCTTCAAAGATAACAACAGTCAACTCCTGGTATATTTTTTATAATTTCAACCACAAGGCATGCAAGGAATAGCAAGGGCAATACTTTGAGAATTGGCAAGCAAAAAGCAGTTTTCACAAATAATATGAAACTGTTATTTTAGACCTGGGTTCCCCAACCCCCAGTCCATGGACCGGTACAGGGCCGCGGCCTGCCCATAACCGGTCCGCACAAACAAGCAAAGTCCCATCTGTGGGATGCAGGCAGCACACAAAACCACACACTCTCCGGTCCTCAGAAAAACCTTTCTCCACAGAACCGGTCCCTGGTGCCCAAAAGGTTGGAGAACTCTGTTTTACACAATGGTCACTTCATTTGTCTGAGTTTTGGTAAAAGGATTATAGCAGTGGTTCTCAACCTTTTTAATGCCGCGACCCCCAACCAGTCGTAAGTCGAGGACTACTCAACCGGTCGTAAGTTGAGGACTACTCAACTGGTGCAGCACCATTTGCAGAATGGGACTTTTGGCGGGCTCAGCAGGGCAGAGACAGCCTGGACAATTCCTATTGGCTTTTTTTTTTTTTATTGAAAATTTTTTAAAAACTTTTACAAAGACAGAAAAAAAAACAATGACAACTACAATAAGACAAAAAAACAAAACAAAACAATACAACCCTCCCCCAACCCCTCCCAAATCACCCCCTCCCTCCCCCCCCGAGCTTCCCAGAGCAGAATATAGGCTTAATTAAAAGAAGTTAACAAAATTATAAGATAATTAAGAACAAAATATATATGAATAAAAAATTATAAATCTTAAAAAGAAAAAATACTTAAAAAAAAACAAAGAAAAGAAAAAAAAGTAGAGTTTTTATACAAGTTATAAAAAAGCTAAATGGTATTTTTTCATATCCAATTTAAATTGTATAAAATTTATCCATTTTTCCCATACAGCAAAAAATTTCTCTTGCATTTGCTCTTTTAAGAAAGCCGAAATCTTTGCCATTTCCGCCAAATAAGATACTTTAGAAAACCACTCTTGCAAAGTAGACAAAGATTCCTTCTTCCAATATTGACCTACTAGAAGCCTTGCGGCTGTAATCAAATTCAACATCAATATAACCTCCTTAGCATCACAATCAGTAACAATACCAAGCAGAAACAATTGTGGAGTAAATTTTACCCTCTTTCTAAAAATTCTCTGAATGTTCCACCATATCTTAATCCAAAAAGCTTTTATATTTTTACACGACCACCAAATATGATAATAAGTGGCATCCAAACAGCCACATCTCCAACATTTAGGCTGTAAGTCAGGATACATAAGAGACATCTTTTGTGGATCAAGGTGCCATTTATAAAACATTTTATAAAAATTCTCCCTTAAATTCTGGGCTTGTGTAAACTTAACATTTCTCACCCAGATAGCTTCCCAGGTATCCAGTAGAACTGGTTCACCAAAATTCTGCACCCATTTGATCATACAATCTTTAATTAATTCTGATTCTGAATCCAATTCCACTAGCACCCCATACATTCTTTTAATATGAGTTTGTCTTTGATCCTTTACTTGCTTGAAAAGATTTTGATCTTCTCTAAGCAGACCTAAATTACGATCCATCTTCCATCTATCTAATAGTTGTCTATATTGAAACCAAGAATAGGTAATATTTTCATGTAACAAATCTTCCAAAGATTTTAACTGCCAATTTAGACCATCCCATCTAAGTAATTGTGTATAAGACACCGTATCCATTTTAACACCTCTCTTTATCCCCTCTATCGCATGCCAAGGTATGGCCCATAATGGTATTTTAAAATCACTTTTATAATATTTCCTCCAGACTCTAAGTAGAGAAATCCTTAAAATATGAGATTTAAAAGCCCGATCCACTTTTTTATTAAATATTAAATAGGCATGCCAACCAAAGAGTAAATCCCATCCCTCCAGATGGAGTATCTCTGAATTTGTTAAGTTTACCCAATCACTAATTAACGTAAAAACCACTGCATCATAATATAATTTCAAATTCGGTACCTTGAGTCCACCTCTCTCACGGAAGTCCTGCATAATTTTAAACTTTACCCTTGGTTTTTTCCCTGCCCAAATAAATTTGTTAATACCTTTCTGCCATTCATTCAAATTAACCTCGTTCTTTAAAATAGGTAACATTTGAAACAAAAAGAGAAATTTGGGCAGGACATTCATTTTAATCACTGCAATTCGTCCCATGAGAGATAACTGTAACTTCTCCCAATTCCTCAAGTCCTTCTGTACACTGGCCCACAGTCTTTCATAATTATTCTTAAACAATTTTGCGTTAGAAACAGATAAAGTGACCCCCAAATATTTTGTCTTATCAACAATTTCAAAACCAGTCAACTCAGCCAAAGTCTGTTTGTCCTGAATAGTCATATTTTTAGCTAATATTTTAGTCTTATTATTATTAATTTTAAAGCCCGAAACAAGTCCATATTGACGAATCAGCTGTAATAAGTTAACTACAGAATAGGTAGGTTGAGATAAAGTAACCACCAAGTCATCTGCAAAAGCTCTTAACTTGTACTCTTTTTTATTAACTTCTATTCCTCTTATTACCTGCGATTCTCGGATTTTAATCAACAAAATTTCCAATGTTAAAACAAACAGCAAAGGTGACAGAGGACATCCCTGTCTAGTACCTTTTTCTATTGTAAAAACCTCTGACAAACCCCCATTAACAATAAGTTGTGCCGTTTGCTTTTGATATATAGCAGTAAAAGCTTGTAATATTTTCCCTCCAAAATTCATCTCCTCAATTGCTCTTAACATAAAATGCCAATTCAATTGATCAAAAGCTTTTTCAGCATCTAAAAATATCAGCCCTGCAGGGACTTGGTTGTTCTTATCTAAATATTCTAATATGTTAATAATTTGTCTAGCATTATTTTTCATATACCTACCAATTATAAAACCCGATTGATCCTTATGTATAAGCTGATGCACAACCTTCATAAGCCTATTAGCTAAAATTTTTGCAAAAATCTTATAATCTACATTTAAAAGGGATATAGGTCTATAATTCCTTGGTAAAGTGAGATCTTGATCCTCTTTTGGAATCAAGGATATAAAAGCACTGCACCATGATGGAGGGATCTCTGCACCCTGCAATATATTATTAAAAAGCTCAACTAAAGGTTGAGTCACCTCTTCAACTAAAGTTTTATAATAAATATATGTCAAGCCATCCGTACCTGGCGCTTTACCTAATTTTAATTGCTTAATAACCGTCACAATCTCCTCATTGGTAATTGAACCATTAATTTCTTGCTTCTGATCTTCTGTCAATTTAGGAAAGTTAGCCTCACTTAAATATTTATTTATGTCTGAAATTTGTACTATTCAAGAGAGTCTATTCTATTGGCTTTCAAAAGCCAATAGAATAAAAGGGAGTAGCACAGCTAAGGAAAAGGGGAAAAAAAATGTCGGACTGCATTGTTTGGCGACCCCTGTGAAATGGTCGTTCGACCCCAAATGGGGTCCCGACCCACAGGTTGAGAACCACTGGATTATAGCAATGGAAAGAATTCAATGGAAGCATCCCACAAGTCTATTTGGTAAGAAGTTTGAATTACCAGCTGGTAATTCAAACAGACTGCCAAATATATGGCAGATTCACCCTGAACTAGCTGAACAAGGGAGAACTGGCAGGGCAAAGATGAGGTTTCGGATTTCAGACATTTTGGTTTGTTAATTCCAAAAGAGTTCCCTGAACCATGTTTTATATTATTTCTTCTCACCATCCTCTTTAGTGAAGAGAACAACTCAAGAAATGTCATATTTTTATTATGGGAATAACAATTCTGTGATAGACTTTTATTTTTTTAACTTCATTTTCAGGGTGGAAGTTTGGTATTCAAGTCCTTTTCAGTTAGATTCATGTATTGATCTTGTATATATATATATATATATATATATTTAAAGTAAAGCTGCTTCTTTAAAAAAGGGTAATAATAATGTATACATAATTTTATGTAAGCAGAAAACAGAAATGCAGTGTTCCAGTCTGAAATGTGCTAATTTTTCAGGAGAATATGCTTTGGCGGTGGATTTGTACAGAGAGGTTCTGCGTTCCTCTGAAGAGCATAAAGAAAAGCTCAAAACGGATTCATTGCAAGTATGTACACTAATTTGTAAGGGGTTTTTTGAAAGAGCACATAGGCTAGTAAATGTTGTATTAAAAGAAACTAAGCCTCTATGAATTCATTTATGAATAAATAAGTACATCTCCCTTTCATTTTAGTTTGCAGTTGTGATTGATGCAGATGGATCTAAATAATACTGTTAAAGAACAAGGCATAACTATCTTAAATAAATGCAGATCTTTCTTTAGAACAGTGCTTCTCAACGTTTGTGTGACAGCGACCCCCGTCACACAAACGTTCTGCGCATGCGCGGCGGCGCCCCATGCGCAACGCGCATGTGCGACGCCCCCCATGCGTGGCGCGTGTGCACGATGCCACCCCATGCGCGACACGCATGTGTGGCGCCCCCCACGCGCGGCGCGCGTGCACGGCACCCCCCCATGCGCGGCACGCGTGCACGGCGCTGCCCCCATGCGCAGCGTGCATGGACGGCACCGTGAAAAATGGCGGATCGCCGCCTTTGGCGACCCCCGAAAAATGGTCGATCGACCCCAAATGGGGTCGCGACCCATAGGTTGAGAACCGCTGCTTTAGAACAACACTGTGTGTACATATATAATGCTCCACTTATCATTGAATTACTTATCTTAGTTTTTTGATGTGTGGTATTTTTTAAAAATCTTTATGGGTATTTTTGAAAGGATTGCACCGATCTATTTTGAACATAGTATTTACAGGCTTTCAGGACTGGGGTCAACCCTTTGACCATGCCAGGTGAGGAAACAGGTTCCATGAAAAATGTCACTATTCTGCTTTACTGATATACAGGTAATCCTTGACTTATGACTGTCCAAAGTTACAACAATGCTGAATGAAGGGATTTACAAGTCATAGCTCTTGCAGCACCCCTGCTATAAGATGATTACTATCTGGGTGGTGGGCAACCCTTTTGCCCTTACAACCAGTTGCCAAGTACCCCATGATCACATGTTTGCCATTCATGATTTTCTTTGATGGCTTCTCTAGGAAGTCATTGAGAAAGCCAGCAGGGAAGGACGCAAGTTACTGAGCTAAATCTCCTCTACCTGTGCACCCTCCCAAGTTTCTCTGGGGCCCCTCTCAATTGCTCCTGCTGCCTTACACACCATAGACCTGCTGCCCCTAGCTGATCTTCACCATCTTCGGTTGACACAGTATGCCAGACTGGCACTGTGCAAAGTAGCTACTGGCCATGCCAGGCCTTCTTCCTGCTTGTGCCATTCTCCAGATCACACACACTCCAAATTCTCCAAATTTCATGCCCATTATTGAAAGACCTGGAGAAGATGGTCACACGTGGCCAGCAGCTTCCTCACAGGGCCAGAACAGTCATACCTCATCAGTAGCGAGAGCAAAAGACGGTGATAGTCAGCTCAGGTGGCAGGGTCCCTGGGATTCAGGGTGGCAAAGATGACTGCTGCTGGGCCTGGGCTGGGGTGCTTCCTGCGCTACTGCAGCTGTTGGAACTTCTCAGGATGCAGTGGCTTTGTACTGCATTCTTGGAGTTTCCTAGAGTACAGTGGCTTTGTGCTATGTTGCTGGGCCATGCTGGGGCAGCTGAAGCTTCCAGGGGTGGCTGCAGCTACATGCTATGCTAGAGCTTAGAGATTTTTTGCAGCTCCAGAGCCATGGTATGCCAAGAAGCACCTAAGCCACATCGTTCTGGGGCTTCTTACTGCCCTGCAAGTTGTAAGGATGCAGGGTGGTTAAAAGAATAGAGATGGGGGGGGGGGAATAGGCAGTTGGGGGAAGTTGAAGGGGAGACAGTCTCTTACCTTGGAAAAGAGGGTTCAAGTTTGGAATGGCTTAGTGGAATTTGCTAAATGATTGCAGTGGGGAATGCCAGAATTGCCATCGCTAAGCAATGGGGTCATGTGATGTCACTTTATAGCTGCATCACTTAGCAATGGAAATTCTAGTCCCAGTTGTAATCACGAGTTAAGGACTACCTATATTCTTTCTCCAAGGTCATTTCTGTTGTTCTCTATGGTTACTGAATTGAGTTCAGTAATTTTCTGGAACAAATTATTGGATCAATTTTGTGTGGTTGTATAGCTCTATTTGTCATTGTCCAGGTGACTGATATATTTGTGTAAATGTGTTTGACAGTAAAAATCTAAAATGATGGTTCTTTCACTTCAGCTTCAGAATGCTTTGAAAACTCTTGAAATAAATAATGTATTTTCCGGTTATTAATTTACAATATTTATATTTCTTCATATCACACATTTCCATTCTAAAAGCCTACTTTTTGTCCCTCTCCATTTTTTTGATATGCCTATTGGCAGGGCTTGTGAAGGTCAAACACAGAATCTGGAGCAAAAAATGCCACAAATTTAAGTACACATTTCCTCCCCCCCCCCCCGGCTCAAATTTTGTGCTTTCAGTACACTATTTAACTTCAGCAATGAAAATATTTTCATCTATGCAGAAATACATGTTTTGAACAAAACAGGCAAAGGGCTTAAGGCAACCATTTTAAAACCTTTCATTCCTCTGTCCACAAAAATCCCTTCAAATGAGCAGAATTTTTCATACCATCATCCATATTCCTTGCAGCCCTCACAGACTTTTACTTATTTTTTTAAAAAAATAAAAGATCATTAATTGTAAAAAAATAGCCATCCTAGTCAGTTGCCCTGATCTGAAAATGTGTATATACAGTACTATACAATTAAAAGTAAGAAATTATTTTTTGAATTTCCTTAGTGCACAAAACTGTTACACATTAAATTGTTCCCTATTATAGTTTTCAGAATATAATAGACTTCATAACAGGCATTTATGTTACATTGACAGAGACTTCATTCTACACACAATCTGATGGAACTTCTGACGGCAAATCATCCTGGGATACCACCCACTTTAAGAGATGGCAAACTTAAGGAAGAGGTACTTGTTCATTGTATACATTTCAATATGTGTGAAGGAGCACCTATTTGCAAAAAAAATAAAATAAAAACAGACCAGTTGTATCTACAAACATAGAACATTCCCATATGGGACAATTCATGATAAAGTCTGTACTGGTTTCAGGCTAGCAAAAATTATCACAGTATTAGGGGGTGGGGATTCTTTGGCTCCTGAGGAATATTCATGCCAACGCCCAGCTTTTTGTGCTGTTGATGCTTGCTTTCCGGTGCTATGAGGAAAATGATTTTGAAGAATGGTGAAGAAGAAAAAGTTTTAAGCCAGATTTGTCTGTCTGAAGTTAGACTGTCTCACTAACTTCAGAGGAAGAAATTAGAACTATTCTGTGGCTATCTAATAGATATTGTGGTTGATACCATGAATAACTGATTCCTCCCTGTCCGAAAAAAGATTTTTGTTTGGACCTGTCTGGAGTCTTTTACCAGAGTTCAAATTATACTATTCTCCTTCGCAAACATCTGTTAATTATACTTTGTTGTGTTTTATTGAAGTCATTAATCAAACCAGGCTAATATTCTAGAATAGCTTCCTGTAATTACAATAATATATCTATGGATTAACTGTATTTCATTCTTAGAAGGATTTCTGTCAAGGTTATATGACTAACTAATCTTTCATTTAAACGCAGTGTGAACAACTCCGCCAGCATTATATGAGTAAATCAAATGCAGAAGTTGCTGAAGCTCATCAGGCTTTGCAACCAGTTATACAGACAATTCATGAACTCCAAAGGAAAGTAAGAGATGGCTGCCATATTTGATCTGTATCTTTTTAACACAGAGAGATACTATATTTTTGCATCCTTTATCACAGGGCATCTTGAAATCAGGATGTGCAGATGTTTTGACTTAGAAAGAATTTGCTTTGAGTATGCAGCAACCTGTTTTCAGGTGCAGAACATCTTTTTAAAGCATGAAATGGGCCGTTTAAAGCATTTCAGAAGTGCTTCAAGCTTTTACATTTGATGCAATGATGTTTTGAGCTTGACACTATATGTATGTTCCAATATGCTCAGATAAGGTGCCGCATCTCATATAGGAGTTTCACACTCAAATAGTGGTATTCCAAATTCAGAATGGTTTATTCTGAAATGTTTTGCATAGCACAAATTCAGGATCTGTTATAATCAGTTTACTGAATTATAAATATGATTGTTTATTAAAGGCTGTTTATTAACAGCCTATCATTCAAAAGCTAATTCGGTTCTTTAGAAATGTTTAAGTGGTCACATCTTACTTGTTACCTTTATTAAGAAGACAAAGTACTAAAAAAAACTAGCTCCAGCACAGAAATAGTTCTAAGACTAATTTAATCAAATTGTTAAACACATTTTGCCATCATATATTCAGATAATTTTAAAAAATGTCTCCACATTAGAATTATCTGCCAGGACAGTAACTATGTCTTTCACCATGTTCTTCAAAGAATTCTCTATAAAGACTTCCGGTTTTGTGTCACAGCGAGACAGACATAGGAAGGCAGGACTCTGCCTTCTGTGCCCAATTCGCCCTGCTGAGGGTCCCGAAAATGGCCTAAAGTTGCTCTGAACAGGTGATGAAGAAGGAGGGTGCCTTGTCGGTCATGGAAAGATGGCGGTCTTTCCGTTCAATCCGAGGAAAGTCCTCTAAACGACAGGGGAAAGACCGGCTACATTCCTATGGTTGACCATTAGCTGCTGACAGCTGAAGAAGAAAAAGCACCAATTAGCACATCATAAACAAGATGTTTGGAACTGGGTGAGAATACTGATCCTTTCTTTACTATTTTACAACTGAATTTCCTGGGGAAGGCTCCCAAGAAATTAAAAACCTCCAGATGTGAAGAGAAGCAGTGTTTTAATTTTTTTATACAGAAATACACAATACTGAAGTGGGAGTAACATAAAGCTACAGTTTTGATAAATTAGAGAACTAAGATAATTCTTAAGATTTTCTCTTTGGAAAAAAAACATTGACATGAAACATAAGAAATCAACGCTTTGTTTTAAGGGTGGAAATGGATTTTGAATGACATCTAGTGGTGGATTTGAGTATAGCACTATAACTAGCTCCCTGGCTGCTTGGTGATTTTTAGCTTAAGGGAACAGCTGGCAATATAGGAAAATATTTTGGCATACCTATCATCCTGAACTTCTTGGACTATAAATACCTACTGAGCTTGGACTTTTAATCTCAAGAGCTAATGGGAGAGAAAGAAAAAATTGACTTTTGAATAACTGGCTGGGAGAGACTTTTGAGCTGTTTTCAGGGAGGTTGAATGTTTTGAACACTTTGAACATTGTGGATTACAACCTTGCCTGCCTGACAATTTTTAGGATATTTGAGAAAAGGATCACGATAAAATATTGCCATTAGGACTGGATTATAAAGGCTACATATAAAGACCAGAAAACTAGAAGAAACTTTGTTCCACTCTGACTGAGACTGGTGATATTAGAGGATTTATAGGAATGATGCCTCAAGAAAAAACAAACACCTTTCAGAAGGAAATATACTCTATGCTACAGCTAATTCACCAAACAATTGTTGTACACAAAGAGGACATAAAAAGAAACCATAATGAGACTAAAAATAATTTAGATGATATAAATGAGCAAATCTCCAATTGAAGCTACAACTGGAAAGTTCCCAGACAATGACTAGAAAATATGAACAAATAAACCAGAAATCAAAGGATGAAGCAGAGGAAATGGACCTAGAGACAGAGGAGATAAATACTGCAAGACTTACCTAATACAATGAAAATGAAAAAGACACTTTACTCCTTAGATCTCCAAAATACACTTGATGACAAAGAAGAAGATTTTAAAAAATGGAACATAGCGCTGTCAGGGGAAATGTCACAACTTGGGAGACAAAAAATAAAAAGATATTGAGAGAGAAGGAAGGTGGAAGTTGCTTAGGGAATGTGGATGGCCAAGCAGCTTTCACAAAAATGGAAAGAAAATTCCTGGGCGATTTAATTGCCTTGGGTTGGAAAGCTACTTGGCAAAGAAAGAAAGCGAGAGTTAGATTTAAAAAACAGAGGATTTGACCTAGTAGAGGTGGCATTATCTGTTTAAATACCTGTTTAAATATGATTAAAAGAACGGATGACCCTTAGATATAACTAGATTTTTATAATGAAAGATATGATATAGAATTAAAATAGCATTTTTTTTCTTTTTTTGATATGGGAAATATGAAAATAAGAGGAGAATTGGTATTAATATAACCTTTAGCTATGTAAATGTAATTAATATTGAGAAAATCATAACTGACAAGGATACCTCAAATATTGATGGGAAATCAAAAACAGATTGATTTATGAATTGATATTATTGTTATTTGTATAATATTAGTAAAATATGATGAAGATGTTTATATCTAACTATACATCAATAGTACTAAGAATTATAATTGTGTAATGAGAGGAAAATGGAAAAAATATAGAAAAGAAAGGAAGATCAGGGAAAAAATCCTGGATTGTGCAGTACTAAACAGATTTAGGCTGAAGAAGTTAATGTTTAATATGTGAACCCAGACAACATGTTGTTTACTAAGTGCTAAAGATTGTAATTTTTAAAAATCAATAAAACATTTTTTAAAAATAATTCTTTATAAAAACATAATGCATATATGTATGTATGTATGTATGTATGTATGTATGTATGTAGGTCTTTGGTTATTCGGGTTTTCTCCCGCGTCAAATTGGAAGTGTCTTGGTGACGTTTCGACGAAGTCTCATTCGTCATCTTCAGGCTGGTGTTTTCGGCTTCGTGCTTCTAGGAGCAATGTGTGATCGTAGCTGTTTCTTCCTTTTAACTGCCAGTGGGGGTATGAACTGATTGGATGAGAGCTTGGCTGTGTTCTGATTGGATGGAGGTGTGTTCTGATTGGTTAGGAGCTTGGCTGTGCTCTGATTGGATGGGGGGTTGGCTGTGCTCTGATTGGATCCAGTGGATTATTCACAAGACAATGTCTTTTGAAAGTGCTGTTTTTCAGGAATAAAAAAAACTATGCGTCAGGTGGATCTTGTATTTTTTTCTTCATAAATTACCTTAAGGTATCTGGAGCATTTACTACTTTTTTTGAGAATCTCGCAAAGTAAGGTGGTGATAGATAGGAATTTTGTAACTCAGTATTGGTCCAATAGTAAAAGGTTTGTTGTTATAATCTTTTGTTCTACCAGTCATGTTAGGCACAAGAAAAAAATATATTATTAGACTATTTTTGTAAGGCAGCTCTGGTTATACATGAGCATATACACTGCAAGATGGAAATGTTACAGCTATCAAAAATTGATACAGATAGATACATTGACAAACATATTTCTAGAGCTGGATTTTTCAGGTTGACTTAAAATTAAGTAAGTTGTTAAACATTCCCTAGCGAACTTGTTAAAACAAGCTGGGCCTGTATTATTGCATATACATGTATGAGGTTCTTTCTTTTGGTTATTATTTTTTAAATCATACTATTACTGCATTAATTCAGTTTCTCTGCATAATGTATTTTTTCTTTGATACTTGGAGAAGACATTTTTTTTCTCATCATGAGTTTGATCTCATAGTACTATTAAGCTTGTCATGATGCAGCTTGGTCCAGGAAAGCATGATTTAAGGGACATTTATTTATGGCCACATTTTTTTTTTTTTTTGCTATACCCAGATACGCTCTAGTTCACCTTGGTGGTTGGATGTGATTCAGTCAGCAATACAGTATGCGATAGACGAGGAGCTTGTACAGCGAGTACAAAATGACCTAACCAGCAATTACAAACAGCAAATGAGTAAGCTCTCTATGGCAGATAAGTAAGTCAGAAATTGAAAAAAAATGCTGCTAAATTTTAACTTCTTTATTACAGTTATGTTGTTTATGGGAGAAGTCATAAACATTTGCAATAAACCTGCAATATTAAGTGGATCTGTATGGTTTTACATTCATACTGGGCAATCTTGAGGGAGGGAGAGACGTAAGAAATTCTCATGCTGGTTGTTAATGTGCAGATTGCACAAGCTGGCTTCTTCATGGTACCACAAGGCCTGCTCTAACTGTTTAAGACTTCCAGAGAGTCTGTTCAGGGTAGTTTGTCTGTTAGCCTATGTTATCTGTCCATAGCCAATCAGAGGAGTAAATACAGTTAAAATAATTTAAATTAAAAGGAAATAACTTTCTGTCCTGGCACACTAAAACAAAGATGGCAACTATTATGGAGTGGACATAGCTTTTTTTCATAGCACCTCTCTTGAAAATTGATCTCCATGCTCCCTATCTTCCCAGCTTTCGTTTTTTTTGGGATGTGTATATGTAGGTAGGTAAGTAGGTAGGTAGATAGATGAGATAGATAGATAGATAGATAGATAGATAGATAGATAGATAGATAGATAGATAGATAGATAGATAGATAGATAGATAGATAGCACTTGACTGAAAGTGTTTACCATTTTTATGTTCTAAAGATATAATATGGAATCTACACATATCTAAATGCATCCCTAAAAACAACATTATTCTGGAGGTTGCTATGTTGTTTAAAAATCTATGTGATTAATTATGACACCACATTAGAAATACCAGATTGCGACTAAAGCCCATCCATTTCAGATACGTGACTGAATAGATCTGTTCCAAATAATATTCTAACCCCTTGAATACCCATTTATCTCCTCCTAGATTTCGTGACTGCAGAGGACTGCAGTATCTTCTGACAACTCAAATGGAAGAAGTGAAGAAACTGCAGAAGCAAGTGAGAGAGGCTGTGAAAAATCTGGAAGGACCTCCTTCCAAAGCGGTTATTGAGGCTGCCACTATCTGCCATCTGCGGCCAGTAAGATTGCCACTAAACAAGTAAGTGTAAAAAAATATTGGCCATGGATCAAACTGTAGAGATTTCCTTCTGCTTTTCTTCTGTTTTTGTGGTAAAACTGTCATGAGATTGTAATAGGTGTTATTGCTTTAAGACTTAAAAAAATCTGGTTGCTATACTGTTATGATTTATTTAGTTAATTGATTAATTAACATAAGATACATAGCTGATATGCAGCTGACACATTATATACGTTTTTATCTTATTTGATTTATTTACATAGAAAAGTAAATTATTTATTGGTCAAATTCTCATTAAAACTTAATGGGAATTGATTTTGTATATCTCTATTGAAAAAGCTTCCTTACTTAGTGAGCACCTTTGTTTACTGATCTTCTTTTTGTAAAATTTGTATTCCAGTTGTGTTTTCTGTAAAGCTGATGAGTTGTTCACAGAATATGAATCAAAACTGTTTTCCCACACGTAAGTGCTTATTGCTTTCTTTTTTTCGTTGCACGTAATGACAAAATCAAATATCCAAAAGTAGTTACTGATAAAAATTCATGGAAGGCCTGCGTCCTTTCTGAATTTTAGTGCTGCAAAAAAGATGCATTCTTCCTTTTTTTTTATGAACTTCTATGCCCCTTATCCAGTGTGTACAGCTTAAATGAATTGCTTTCTGTCACTGTGCTCTTTCAAAAAGAAATTATATTTGGGTATGGCGGATGTGTTTTTTGAGATAATGAGATCACATCCGTGTGTTCTCATGCCCTTGTGGCACCTCTTTCGAGTTAATGAGTTTTGTTTTGCCCAATATCTTTGCTTTTATTAAGATGTATAGAATCTTCAGATATGATGACAGCTGTAATGTTTTTGCATTAAAGTGTAAAAGGCCAGATGGCGATCTTTGAAGAAATGATAGAAGATGAAGAAGGCCTGGTTGATGACCGCTTGCCTACCACTAGCAGAGGTCTCTGGGCAGCAAGTGAAACTGAGCGCTCCTTGAAGGCGATATTGTCTTTTGCCAAAGCTCATAGGTTAGATTCCAAGGCAATTGAAGAAGGCAATATCTTCTTGGAACTTTTTGAAGCATGGAAAAAAGAATATAAGGTATAACAAGAAGAATAAATCTCAGAATAAATCTTAATATAAACAATAGTTGCTTGGTACCAGGCATATGGGCAATTCGAGCATAACCTGAAACTATATACCACTATAAGTAAGCTGCAAGATGTAGATTCAGATTAATTTTATTATGTGGACCATTGCAAAAAACTAAAAACACATGTAATGTATATAAAAATGTAATGAAATAACAGGTCATTATATGTATTGTGAACTTAATTGTTAATTCATTAGGTCGTGCCAAATTTTGTAATTGATAGAAAAAAACTTTGCCACATTTAGAGGCAGCTGGGTTCTTGTCTGAGAGTAGGTATGTTAAATAGAATAAGTTTGAGTGTCTAGGACAAACATGTCAAACTCACGACGTCATGTGACGTCACGCAACGTTTTGGGACGGTTTTGCCATTGACAGCAATGGGGTGGGCGCGGCTTCCAGATGAGGCGTCCAGCCCGTGGGCCGGCAGTTTGACGCCCCTAGTCTAGGATAGTTGGTTGATAGCAGGCATATAAGCTAGGGATATGTGTCTATATATACTTGACTTTTTTATTATTCTTATTGCTCATGCATCACTTTATCTAGTAAGAAATAGTTGTTTGGAATGGGAAGTTGTTGGAAGGAATTTGAAATTGCTGGCATTAATCAGTACTAAACATGGGGAACAAATTTTTCACTTCTAGTTGTTTGAAAATACCTAGGCTAATTGCCAAATGTGTGTACAAATGTATCCATGACATATGTACAGATGTCTGTTCGATTTCTGTAATGTGCTTTATATTATTTAAGTGTAAGTTATATCTTTAATTCCTACATAATATAAAAGTATCATTTGAGATTAAGACATCAACTAAAGTATATTATATATGTATAATTTACTTTCAATAATACAATACCAAAAATTTCATTATGGAATATTGAATGATCTATAATCTTTAGTAACTATTGATATGAGTTATGTGCTAGATATCTTTGAGCAAGATATATCTTGTCCCTGATTCATATTTACAAATGGGACATAATTACTTGGATTACTTCTGTAAAGTGTTGCAGAGTTGTAATAATGTGAATGTCCAGGTGTGTAAGAATATATCTGTATCTGGGTATGTGTGCATATATATATATGCACATACATATACACATATATGAATATATAATACTGGTAGAGATTTTTTGCATAGTTTCCCTGTATTCTGTAGAGATGGAATTGCTTGTCATACAATACATTTGAAAAATAACAGAGAGGGAAACCTAAGTTACTCCTTCCTATTATGTTTTCTGCCCCTGTTATTTTAGAATATGTACAATTCCTACATAATTTATGTTAAATGCTGAGATATGTTGTGTTGAACACAATTGAAATTTTTTTTTTCTGATTAAAATAATTAACCTTTCAGTTGCTTCATGAATACTGGATGGTCTTGAGAGACCATGTCTCTGCCATTGATGAACTTGCTATGGCCACCGAACGCCTTAGAATGCGTCACCCAGAGGAGCCAAAACCCAATCACCCTGTTCTTCACATAATTGAGCCACATGAGGTGACTTATCTTTATACTTGAGAAGCTCAAATATTGCTTAATAAGCCATGGATCAGTTTGTAAAGCATTAAGTTGGAGGCTAACCTTATTCAGTAATGAGGGCCTTGGCACAAATTGCTACTTTGAAAGATTGCTTCAGCTGGAGTTGAAGTGACATTTTAGTTCAAAACTACATAGTCCTAATGATTAGCAGTCACTGAGGGCTATAATCTGAAACTAAAAATAACTAACATTCAACACTGCTATAAGTATACCTCAGGTTCTGTTTCAGACCACTGCAATAAAGCAAGTCATGAATTTTTTGGTTTCCCATTGCATATAAAAGTTATGTTTATACTATACTGTAGTCTATTAAGTGCGTTAGCATTATGCCTAAAAAAGATAGATATCTTAATTAAAAATGCTTTATTGCTAAAAAAAATGCTAATCATCATCTCAGCCTTCAGTGAGTCATAATCATTGCACTGCTGAAGAGTCTTATAAGAACACATCTGCGAAGTACAATAAAATGAAATATGCCTGTATTTATTAGTATTTTTTAGCAACTCTTTTATTATTATGTTGAAAGTCATATTTCTCAGATTTGTTTGTATATAGCAGATAGGTTGCTCCTTAGCTTTAATGGTTCCTTGGAGTTGTTTACAATAAAAACACCATAAACATTTCAAAATTAAATCCATTTTAAACTAAAAGAGGAGGAGTAATAGTAAGATAATCAAGCTACTTCATATAATATATGTCGTACACTCTTCTCTCCATCTGAACTTCCTGACTGATGGTGATTGAAAGACAGAATAATTTTAAACAAAATAGATCTCTATTAATTAGCAGTAATGCTAGAGAAGTTGGGATATGCTACAAAGTTTTTCCACAATGTAATAAGAGATTTTTGAAAATAAACTTGGTTTCTAGGTGGAACAAAATAGAGTGAAACTTTTGAATGACAAAGCAGTTGCCAAATCACAGCTGCAGAAGAAACTAGGACAGCTACTCTACCTCACTAATTTGGAAAAGGTAAGATTGAACTTTCCTGGGCTTACATTATACTATTGCCTAATCCTTTGGAACATCCTTCCCCTGTCAGCATGTCCAGTGATACATTGGGTTTTATATTTAGTTGGTGTGATCCTATACAGTTTCTGGCCATTAACCAACCAAAGAGCAATATAATGGGAATGCATGAGGGTAGGATAAATTGTTTTCAAAATAGGATTTTCTCTTAAGGCCTATTTCATGGATTTTGAAAGACCAAAATATAGCGTCTGCTAACTGTTTTTAAACAGCACAAAAGCATTGCTTACCATTGTGAAATCACTAGGATCATGCCAGCGAATTCCAGCTTGCTTGGAATTAGCAATAATAATTGCTACTAGGGTTTGTTTCAGGTTTGCATTGCCTTTCCAGAGTTGCTATCTGGAATAGTTGATAGTTATCTGTCTTCAATATATTTTTTTGCTAACTAGGAAAAAAAATCTAAAATAATCCATACCTATTTTAGCCACCTTAAATATATATGAGAGAATGATTTGGGTGCAATCCCAAACCAGTTGAAGCACCACTTGAGCGCCATTGGCATTGACAAATTCACCATCAATCAGTTGCAAAAGGCAGTTTTACTTGGAACAGGTTAATCCTGTGACGATATCTGTAAACACCATCAAATATCCACATCTGCCTATCTCAAGTCCTTGGGAAGGACTTGATAGATGAACAGAAATGTCCATTCAGTCTGAACATCTGGCTTACTGTGCAACAATCCATAATTATAATTGTATATTACAATTCAGTGTTTTATTAGTGTAGCAGATCAGAATAAAATTAAAACAGTAAAATAAAATAGAACAGAACAAGACATTATAGTTATTGCAATTAATGATGGACTCATCAGTGGGTGGCCCAAGTCTGCCTAACTTTTCAGACACTATAATAGAATTTAGCTATATATAACAATTGAGTTATAAAATCAAGACATTAAGAAAAGATACACATGTTTAGGTTTTTATTTATTTATTTTATCAAATACCAAGGCCATTTGACCCCTTGATGACTCTAGACAGCTTATAAATAAAAACAATACATATAAGAAAGAACATACCGTAATCGACAATAAGAACAGAACACCAACTAAAAACTAGCTGTAGCGGAAGAGAGCTCCACAATCACTGTGTCTCCAATTGTCCCTTTTAACAATGTACCAAATGAATAGAATGGAATGGAATGGAATGGAATAGAATAGAATAGAACAGAACAGAACAGAATAGAAATTGGTCACTGTATTGTTCATACTGTAATCGGCTTTCAAGCTGTACTCCTTTGAAATGTTTTCTATCACTTTGCATTACTTTTTAAAATTCTATTTATATCTCTTTGGATCCATCTGCATTCTTTCATTTTTCTGAGTATTGTGTCATTTTGAGTATTGTGAAATAAGAATATATTTTATTAATAAAAATGAATAGTATTAATATCAAATTACCTAGATAATTATTTTAAGCAGAATATGGTAAAAATGCTTTTCTTTAATGTTCACATAGTCTCAAGATAAAACAACTGGAGGAGTTAATCCAGAGCCCTGCCCAATTTGTGCAAGGCAGTTGGGAAAACAGGTAAAATTCTCCACCATGGTTTTTTAGTAGAAAATTTAGTTCATTATTGGCATATGTGAAATAATTTTCTTTATCCAACTATACTTACAAATCTTTGTAAGTTGTAAGTTGTCTTTCGAAACAATCCTAAATGGTTATAATTCTGTATTTTTTTTTTTTTAAAGTATTCTGTTGGACCACGTAGCTGCCAAACAAAGAATGTGTATGGAAAATGTTGCATTTTGACGATCTCAAGTATTATAATTTTCATATAGAAATATGAAATATGCTTCTATATCTATCTCTTAAAATTCTGAAAATAACGATTGAAGTATATAGTATATATAAATACCATATAGTGTATATATATGTATGTATGTATGTATGTATGTATAGTATATATAAATACCAGGCCGCTGAGCAGATATTTTAGGCCTAGAATTTCAGTGTGGTGTCCTTTTTTAAAATATTAAAAGTTGATGTTAGTGTAAGTGCAAATCTACATAATTAGCTGTTTTTGTTTCATCTAATATTTGCACATTCTATAAGCAAAAGAAACCTCGGCTATAGCTTTTTGAACTTTTCTGAATATTGCAGCTAAATTCTGAATTCTAATAGGATAGAAAAAGAAGAATCCTACAGCAAATGTATATATATAAATTTAACTTAAAGTTTCATAAAATGAAAGCAAATTTATATTTTGCCCTGGAAATTAATCTTTGGGCCTTCATGTCATTCTGAAATTGGGTGTCACCCTGCTCTCCAAACGAAAATCTTCTCTTGCAAGTTTGATTTTTTTTTTGATGTTTATGTATATGGTACACATTTTCCTGTTACTGACCCCAGCATACTTTTATATGACCGTAATAAACAAATGTATTTGCTTATTTCTTTAGTTATTAAACTTACATGCCACGCATCTTGCTATCTGAAGCAATTCTGGGTAGCTTAAGTAAAATATATATGTAGTATTTTACTATAGAAATACATATTAAAAACAGAGATATAAAACAATTATCAATATAAAAACAGATTAAAATTGCAAAAGATTAAATACAGACTAAATATCATGAATATTATTAAATATCGTGAGGCAATCAAAGAAATCCAGGTCTTGTATTTCAATTATTTGCAAGATTTCACTATTTTTAATGTGGTATTTAAATCTGAGTGAGAAATCTATCATTAGGCACCTGAGCAGATATTCAGGCTGACTGGTTAATTTAAAAATCTCATACGTATGTATCATTTCACTTTTTAAAAAACAACTGAGTAATCCTTTTCTAGTTTTCTTATTGGTTTATGAATAACAAATAAATATTTTGTCTTATTTTTCTCCATCTAGTGGGCAGTATTGACATGTGGACATTGTTTCTGCAATGAATGCATAGCTATTATTATAGAACAATACAGTGTTGGCACCCGCAGAAGTTCAATCAAGTGTGCCATCTGCAGGCAAACAACTTCACATAAAGAAATCTCCTATGTCTTCACAGCAGAGACTGCAAACCAGGAGGATGATATACCTGTGAAGGTAGACTCGATGCACATTATTGATGATTTCATTAGAAAAAAATCACATTTTATTTATTTGGAAGTTGGTTTTGTGGAATTAGTAGTTTTTACAACGTTTTTATCAAAATATATGTTATCCAGAGAGAGTTCTCTGCTCTTCCAAATGGCAAGTCATTTCATAGGATGAAATTTAATTTTTTAAGTTATTCTAGTGCTTAACTCTGGCATCCAAAGTAACTGGACATATCAGTTGGCTGGATCATGTTCATGGGAAGAGTTTTATAATAACTTGATAGCCACACAAAACATCTCAGGTCACAAGGCTTGGGAAATTTTGAAAAGTGAGATAATAAAGGCCCAGTTTAGCACAATACTAACAAAGAGGAAAAATAACAGCTCTCAAAAGAAACCAGCATGGCTGCATAAAGAACTCTTTTATCAATTGAAAGATAAAAAGGACAAATGTAGAAAGTGGAAAGAGGGACACATAACTAAGTCAGAATATCAGCAAATAGCCCGAGCTTGCAAAGATGAAGTGAGGAAAGCTAAGGCTCAAAATGAACTAAGGCTTGCGACCAAAGTCAGAAATAACAAAAAAAGCTTCTTTCAACATGTAAAAAACAAGAAAAAAGTGAAGGAAACGATTGGTCCATTAGTGGGTGAAAGTGGCAAGAAGGTGACAAGCAACAGGGAGAAAGCAGAACTATTTAACTTGTTTTTCGCATCTGTCTTTACACAAAGGGAAAAAACAGACCAACCTATCAAAAATAGTGCCATAAAAAACAAATAGAAATACAAGTTAAGATAGGCAAGAAAATGGTAAGTGAACACCTGTCCAGCCTAGACGAGTTCAAATCACCAGGACCAGATGGATTACACCCCAAGGTTCTCAAGGAACTGGCAGATGTGATCTCAGAACCACTGAACTATATTTTTCAAAGATCCTGGAGCACTGGGAACTACCAGAGACTGGAAAAGAGCTGATGTAGTTCCCATCTTCAAATAAAGAAGGAAAAAAGGACCCAGAAAATTACAGACCTATCAGCCTGACCTCACTACCTGGGAAGATTCTGGAAAAGATAATCAAACAACGAATCAGTGAACACCTACAGGCAAACAAAGTCATTGCTAAAAGCCAACACGGGTTTGTCAAAAACAGATCATGCCAGACAAATCTTATTGCATTCTTTGACCAAGTGACAAAATTAGCGGACCAGAGGAATGCTGTGGATATAATTTACTTGGACTTCAGTAAGGCATTTGACAGAGTAGATCACAACCTACTACTTGATAAGATAGAAAAATGCGGGTTCGACAGCATCACCACCAGATGGATCCATAGCTGGCTGACTGGCCGTACTCAGTGTGTGGTCCTCAATGGAACTGCATCTACATGGAGGGAAGTGTGCAGTGGGGTGCCCCAGGGCTCTTCAACATCTTCATCAATGATCTGGACGAGGGGATAGATGGGGAATTCATCAAATTTGCAGACGACACCAAGCTGGCAGGAATAGCCAACACTCCAGAAGACAGGCTTAGGATACAGGAGGATCTGGACAGACTTGAACACTGGGCACTATCTAACAAAATGAAATTCAATGGTGAAAAAAGTAAGGTTCTACATTTAGGCAAGAAAAACCAGATGTACAGGTATACTATAGGGGGTACCTTGCTCAATAGTAGTAACTATGAGAGGGATCTCAGAGTCCTAGTGGACAATCATTTAAATATGAGCCAGCAGTGTGCTGCAGCTGCCAAAAAAGCCAACACAGTGCTAGGCTGCATTAACAGAGGGATAGAATCAAGTTCACGTGAAGTATTAATACCACTTTACAATGCCTTGGTAAGGCCACATTTGGATACTGCATCCAGTTTTGGTCACCACGATGTAAAAAAGATGTTAAGACTCTAGAAAAAGTACAGAGAAGAGCAACAAAGATGATTAGGGGAATGGAGGCTAAAACATATAAGGAACGGTTGCTGGAATTGGATATGTCTAGTTTAACGAAGAGAAGGACGAGGGGGGACATGATAGCAGTGTTCCAATATCTCAGGGGCTGCCACAAAGAAGAGGGAGTCAAGCTATTTTCCAAAGTGCCTGAAGGCAGGACAAGAAGCAACGGGTGGAAACTAACCAAAGAGAGAAGCAACCTAGAACTAAGGAGAAACTTCTTGACAATTAGAACAATTAACCAGTGGAACAACCTGCCCAGAAGCGGTGAATGTTCCAACACTGGAAGTTTTTAAGAAGAAACTGGACAGCCATTTGTCTGAAATGGTATAGGGTTTCCTGCCTGAGCAGGGGGTTGGATTAGATGACCTCCAAGGTCCCTTACATCTTTATTATTATTATTATTATTATTATTATTATTATTATTATTATTATTATTATTATTATTATTATTATTATATGTCCCTGTTTTTCCTGGTATACATAATTGATATGCTGTAAACTGTGTTGTAAAACACATAATACATAATGTTATTTTGTAATTTTAGTATGATCTGTACTGAATAAATGAAAACTAATTATTATTTTCTTTTTTTTGAAAGGGAAGCCACTCAACTAAAGTGGAAGCTGTGGTCCGAACTTTAAAGAAAATTCAGTTCAAAGATCCAGGGGCAAAATCTCTAGTTTTCTCAACGGTATTTCTAACATTTTAAAATTATAAAAAAACAGTTTGTGAATGTGTTATTCAACTGGATTCTTGACTATTAATAAATTGATTGAAGCCAAATGTGGTCACCATTGATAATTGTATATTTGGTCTTACTACTACTTATTGTTAAAGTAATAAGCAAGAAAGCTCCCATATCTAGTACAACTATCCATCTTATTTGTAGTATGTAAACAACTTTCTGTTATATTTTGCAGTGGCAAGATGTGCTTGATATCATTGCAAAAGCCTTGTATGATAATAACATGGACTTTGCTCAAATCAATGGAATCCATAAATTTCAGGTATTAATTTCATTATTGTTATTAATATTTTTTTCTTTCCTCTTAATACTGACATAGTAAAGATAACAGACATTTGTATCAAAGTAATTCATATTTGAACTGGTGAAATTAATTTAATTTCTAACATAATCATAATACTATAAATTAAAAAACAAAAAAGTAAGATAAATTAGACATTGGGTTACAAAATAAGGATCAAGTATAAATTTAGCATCGTCCACCAGTTAATTACAATTTGATATCAAAGAGGCATTTATCCAAGGAATTAATGCCCCCACAATCTAGGATGGTTGGGAACAAGTAGGTCAGATTTTATCTTATCTAGCTTCCCATTCTTCCCTGCCATTTTTCTAACTTTGCTCAAAATAACAATCTATTTCCTCTCTAATTCTTTTTTAATGAGGCCTGCCTGTTATACTTGGTGATTGCTTTATTTTATTCTTACCTGAACCTGTCAGGGCCCACTTCAACACTTCATCCTAAGGAAGCAGAATTCATGGAAGCAGTTTCTTCCAAAAGGAACTTTTATTAGGAGAGGCTGACAGCAGGCATAATAGACAGGATCTAAGGGTTTCCTGCCAGATCAATAGGTAAAAAGTATCCCGAGCAAAACCCCACCCCATAGTTCATCCAGTCAGTTCAAACAGGCCAATTCCAGGGTGTTAAGTTCATTGTGGGAAAAAGGAGATAACATCAGGTCGTCTCTGGGGCATGTTTGGTCGGCTCTTCGCACCTTCCCTTGTGAATGCAGAGATAATCATGTTGCCAGAGGTACATTCCATTCTCCTCCCCCCCCCCTTTTACTAGATGACAACAAGGGGAGAGAAAGTTCACCAAGCCAAGCTTAATTTCAGCAGTAAATGCTCTGTAGGGCAAACTCTAGGCATCTTCCAAATTTTGATTGCAAGATTGATGTTCTGGATACTTTTGGAAGTATCTGGACAAAAAAAAAAATGTTTACATTGTGTTTTGAGACTTGTGCCATGGAGAGATAGGGATTTTTCGCACATTCAGCTTCTTTGCTCATCTCAGTTATTGATTCTTCCATAGCTGCATTAGTTCCAGCTTTGATAAAAAAAGAAATTAGAAGGTTAGAACAGTGGTTCTGAACCTTTTTAATGCCGTGACCCCCAACCGGTCGTAAGCCGAGGACTACTCAACCGGTCGTAAGTCGAGGACTACTCAACTGGTGCAGCACCGTTTGCAGAATGGGACTTTTGGCGGGCTCAGCAGGGCAGAGACAGCCTGGACAATTCCTATTGGCTTTTGAAAGCCAATAGAATTAGACTCTATTCAAGAGAGTCTATTCTATTGGCTTTCAAAAGCCAATAGAATAAAAGGGAGTAGCACAGCTAAGGAAAAGGGGAAAAAAAATGGCGGACTGCATTGTTTGGCGACCCCTGTGAAATGGTCGTTCGACCCCAAATGGGGTCCCGACCCACAGGTTGAGAACCACTGGATTATAGCAATGGAAAGAATTCAATGGAAGCATCCCACAAGTCTATTTGGTAAGAAGTTTGAATTACCAGCTGGTAATTCAAACAGACTGCCAAATATATGGCAGATTCACCCTGAACTAGCTGAACAAGGGAGAACTGGCAGGGCAAAGATGAGGTTTCGGATTTCAGACAAGGTATTCAGTGCTCAGAGAGATGGCCAAAGTAAGGAAGGCTGAAACCTGACCACCACTGAACAAGTCACATAAGTTGAAACAGCAAGAATGGGCCAAGAAATATCCGAAGACAGATTTTTCAAAGGTTTTATGGACTGATGAGATGAGAGTGATTCTTGATGGACCAGATGGATGGGCCCGTGGCTGGATCAGTAACAGGCACAGAGACCCATTTCAACTGAGACACCAGCAAGGTGGAGGTGGGGTATTGGTACGGACTGGTATTATTAAAGATGAGCTAGTTGAATCTTTTCGGGTTGAAGATAGACTCAAAATCAACTGCCAAACCTACTGACAGTTTTTAGAAGATTCTTTCTTCAGCAGTGGTACAGGAAAAAACCTGCATTTTTCAAGAAGACCATGATTTTTATGCAGAAGAATGCTCTATTGCATGCATCAAAGTACTCCACTGTGTGACTAGCCAGAAAAGGCCTTAAAGATGAAAGAATAATGGCATGGCCTCCTTCCTCACCTGACCTAAACCCTATTGAGAACTTGTGGGCCCTTCTTAAAAGGGAGATTTACAGTGAAGGAAAACAGTACACCTCTCTGAACAGTATCTGGGAGGCTGTGGTTGCTGCTGCACAAAACGTTGATCGTCAACAGATCAAGAAACTGACAGACTCAATGAATGGAAGGTTTATAACTCTTATTGAAAAGAAGGGTTTATTGGTCACTTTTTTTTTTGAAATGTCAGAAATGTTTATTTGTACATTTTGAGTTATTTGTTTATTATTCTTACTTTAACAGATGCAAATAAATGAGTGAGATGGGCAAATTTTCATTTTTCATTTAGTTGCATAATAATTCTGCACACTAATAGTTGTCCAATAATTGTGCACACATATTCTCCTAAGAAAGCCAAAAGCTCACTTTTACTTTCTTAAATATTCAGGTTTGAAATTTATTAACATTTTGAATTGACTGAGAGTGCTGTAGTTGTTCAATAAGAAAATTAATCCTCCAAAATACAACTTTCCTAATAATTGTGCATTACAGTGTAGTTAATTATTTGCAAACTCTAGGGACCAGTTTTAATAAATACAAAGTATTATAAATTAATAAAGTATAAGCTTGCTTTTTTTTAGATGAAGTTAATTTTGGATAGCCTTAGGCAAACTGAAACCAATCTCAAATCCATTTGAATGGAAACTTATTGCAGTTAATGCAACGGATGAATTGCTTAAACTGAGGAGGGTAATTTATCCACAGTATCATGGGAAAGGTTTTTTAGTCAGGGATAATAAGGAGCCCATGTTACGTTTGCACATCATATTGGTTGTTTTGTATGTGTAAGGTAGTTAGGATGTACTGTCGCTAACCTTTAGTTACATTTATTTAATACACTGAAAAGTGGTGAATTTATATTTGTTCTCTCCCCCCCACCCAACCTTATCCTTCACTGAAACGATACAACAATATTTTTATCTTCCAGGAAAACCTCTCTGCATTTAAATATGATCCCAAGATCAATATACTGCTTTTGCCTCTCCATACTGGTTCTAATGGTCTAAACATAATCGAAGCAACCCAGGTACTGCTGGTTGAGCCCATACTGAATCCAGCACATGAATTACAGGCCATTGGCAGAGTGCATCGTATTGGGCAAACTAAGTATGTTCCAAAATCTGGTTTATGTAATCTAATCCCAGCTTCATAAAGGTTCTAAAGGCTCTCCTTCCTTTTTTGCCAACCAGTGACTTCTACATACCAGTCAATTACATTCACTTATTTTAGTTTCTCCCCCTCCCAGGTTCACAGTTACCTCTGTGAATTTATGTACCCACACCATAATCCCAACAAGGATCAACTACCTACACAGTTGGGGAAAAACTTTTCAGACATGACATTTTAACACCAGCTGTGGGGAAAAAAAAAACTGGAAATAGTTTAGGATTTAATATAGTGACTCCAGTAAGTTAAAGTAACTTAACATTGTATCAGAAAATGTAACAAAGCACTAAATTGCTCTGACTTAAGAGTGGATACTTCTCAGTCTTAATACTATTCTGTTTAAACTATTTTGAAATAGTGACAGCTATCTTTTTACCTCTTACTTAAATTATTACGTTTATTCCTCGCCTTTTTGCACATGCACATATTAAGTGTAGCTAATAAAATATAACAAAATATAAAATATGATGGTAACCCATGCAAATCAGTTAACAATTAAAACATTGTAATTTTCTAAAAATCAGGAGAATAGAGGCGAATACATCTTCCCAGGGAAAACATCCTGTAAGTCAGGAATTTTAGACCAAGGCTGTCCCCTACATTTTTAAAAATATTTTTATTAAGTATTTTAATTAGAATAGTTCCCTTACATTTTCAATATATTTTTGTAACAAAACAATATTTAATCTTAAAGAAAAAGTACAAGCTAAACATGCAAATCAAGATGGAAAATAAAACATTTTATATCTTTCTATTTTACATTCATCAGTAGCTACTAGTTTATCAAGGAATTCACTGCTATAATACAACAGTATGAGATACTATTGTAAGATATCACAGAATTTCTGCCATAAGAACAATATATCCACAATCTTTAATTAGCAAAAAAATATCCCCTTTTCCAAAACATACATTTATAACAACCATTCCTTGACATCTGGACTAATACTACTTCTCCATTTTCTTCATATAATTCTTTTTGCCATCCTCCCTGCTTGATACAACAACAATTCCTGATATAGCATTAAATTCCAAAACTTTGATATATAACTCAACAGTACATTAACATATTTAACATTTACAGATTTTCCCATAAATTTATCCCTTCCATACCAGCCAAGCTTTTGGCAGTGGGGCCTTTATGTTGATACGACAGACAAATTCATTGTGGGGAAAATAGTCCCTCCTATAGTCAGGCCCAAACCATTTAAACTTAAACTTGCTGGTGTTGAACTTTACACTTTTTAAATTGTTCTTAGTGGTTAATGGGCAGCTAGTACAGATCTTTCAGAATAGACATGCAATTATTTTGCCTTGTATTAGTTGCAGCTTCTGAATTCCATGTGTCTTACCCTAAATAGTTTAACATTAACATGAATGTAGTGGAGGATCTAAGGTTAAAACAGTATTAAAGCCAGTTGTCCTAATATTAAGGAAACTGAGCTCAAGTCCTGTCTTAAAGCCAACTGGGTGACTGGGCCAGCCACTGTCTCTCAGTCCCACCTGATAGGGTAGAAAATAGGAGGAAGAAGATATGTTGGATATGTTTGCCTCCATATTTGTAAAAATAATAAAGGCAGGATAAAATAAATAATTTTTTTTACCAATCTATATATCTTTCAGACACAGTGATTTTTACTTTCCAGCATTCACATAGTGACCTTGCTTTCTGGTGAATTCTGGGAATTAATGTCCACACATTTGGAGGACATCTAAATTATAGAAATCTGATTTAGAATATCATCTTAACTAAATATATTTAGTTTGCACTTTGTTGTGCTTATGGTATTTCTCCATGAAATGTGAAGGAAAGAGATACCTTTGATGGATCTAGAAAAATACTGTTCCATTCCAGTTGGCAAGTACTGTAACTACAGTTGGTTATGTCTTTGGTTTGTTAATTTGATTAATGGAACAAAACAGATTGAAAATATGTCTGGTGCTTTTTTTAAAAAAAAAAACAGCCCTTGTCTTTTATATAATGACTATTTCCTGTATAGCATTCTTCTAAAACTGTATTATAAATATGACTACATTACTGAAACTATAGTTAATTTGATTTTTTTTAAATATCAACTGATTCTAATTTGTTCTTAAAATATGCATGGCTATTGAAACTATTAATTAAAAAGATTAAGACTATAAACTCCCTACTAATAAATAAAGCTTTTAGAGCTCAGTCAAATTTACTTCTGAGTAATAATATACAATAACCTTTGTTAATGTTTTGTTTCCAAAATGCAGACCTACCATTGTTCATAGATTCTTGATTAAAGCAACAATAGAAGAGCGTATGCAAACAATGATGAAAACAGTAGAAAGGAGGTAGGTAAAGGTTGATAATCAGATAGGCATACAAATGTGTAAGTGAGCCACCCAATATGTAAAATCATGTAATTGCAACTCTGTGCACACATATATAGGAATAGGTTCCATGGAATTAAACAGGAGTGGACATGTAGAATTATATCAGGAATTAGAATTAATATGTAAAAAGGGAAAGGCATTGTCCAAGAACTCTCAATTGTAGGCATTTTCAAATTGTAGTGAACATTCTTGTTGCAAAAAGAATCTGAAGTATAATAAAAACTTTCTTCAGTGAAAATGTCTCAGATTAATATAGCAAATAAGAACAACTGGAGTTTGCTATATCCAATGATTGGGAAAGTTCCTAGGAATTACCTTTGTTTGTATTTTGAACTCTTCATCAAGCTACTACAACTGAGTCAGTTCCTGAAACTGATCTTGGAAGTTAACTTTCTAGACCAAAAGAATTTATCTGTTAAATCAATTATCTCATTTTTATTAGCCAAATTCCCAAGAACCATACAAGACTGTGTGCATAGGAAGTCTATTTGTTTTGGTGATTAATTATTAGGCTATCTTTTTGACCCCTCACAAATATAATTTTTTTCTGCTTTTAAGAACTAAGGAATTATTTTTGGTTATTGTATGGCTTATTAATATGATAGAATCAAATCTCAACTTCTTTATTCTCTTTGGTTGACCAAGAGATCTATCAACATTTATATTATATAACTTTTTGTACAGTATATACATTTTTTTACGTATGAAGTGGTAGCTTAGTTTATTACATAAGTTCTAATTATGTGAATCATTTTACTTAGAAATTAGATAAAATAGAATTGGAAAACAATATACCTTTTCAAAACTAAATGCCATTATAAACCATCCTGGAAGATATTTAAAATTATCAGCCAGGATTTTGTAGTCCTTAGAAATGAAGTGGTATTCTTAGTAAACTTCCTTTTCCTCAATGATCGTTATAAAATAAACCTCTAGTGCAGAGCTCTGAGAGTACCTTCTGTTTCTCAGTCATCTTGATTTGTTCCCTTCCTCTTGTTTTGTTTCCAGTCATTCTAATTCTTCTCTGAAACAGTCGGAGGCCTCTGTGTTAACTGTAGCTGATTTGGCAGATCTTTTCTCAGAAGAAACTGAAGAACTCGAATGAAATAATCTATTTCAGACTCAATGAGGTTGGAAGGGGGCCATGACTTATCCAAGAGACAAGATAATATGGGTTAACTGTCAGAAATTCTGGTAGATGTCACCAATTACTTATTCATTTTAGGATGACAATATGGATAAATAATTTTAAGTTCTGTGATTGTGAATTTCTTCAACATATTATTTTGGTTAATGAAAATGCACTTTATTTAGAAATTAATAAACTATAACTTTGTACTTCCAAAGAACCTAAGAACTGTAATCCATCTTGAATTGTGCATAAAATTATTAATTCAGTGTAGTTTGTTACATTAGAAAATATAATTGAAAGCAGTGGGAGCATCATTGCTTGGAAGCACAAATGAATTATGCCTAGAATTTCTGATCTAGGAGAATTAAATAAGAGGCATATATTGTTTGCTTCATCAACATGTTCAACTAAACATTGAAGAAATAATTTGTATGGCAAGAAGGATATCATTAAATAAGTATCATCTCTATTTTATTTTTTGCAGTCAGTTATTAAAATAAGTTTCAAAATAAGCAGTTACATTTTTGAGGGAACTTCTAATGGTGCTCCTGTGATATCATGCAAGTAACAGAGTATCATTTATTCTTAACCTGTTTATCTTTAGAAACAATTTTAGTTTTTATAAACAATAATATTTATGCTATGATACTCCAATTTAAATTTGGGTTTTTTTTGTTCTTAAGTTTGCTGTTAATGTGCTCTTTCTAAATGAATGTCTTTTGTATGATCTTTGTCTCAAAATGATAGCTAGACATACCCGTTTAGATATGTTCAGATTTTTAAAGATTCTTAAATTTGTATTGTTTTGTTTAAAATTTGGGTATTTGTATTCTGTTTAAAATGGCAGTGCTTCCTCTTGCATTCAGTTTGATACGATTGTAAGCAAAGAATGACAGACTTGCTAATTACTAGCTCTGTTGTATTGCTCATTCAGTTTTACTAGCAAGTTTTACTATTAGCAATTAATAGTAGAAAAAATAAAAAATAAATGTATCCAAACAGTGAAGAATTTAATAATAATAAAACTAAGCTCACTGAGATTTCATATGAATTTCTTAGAAAGTATCTGTATAGAATAATCTTACAAAATTGACAGCTCTAGATAGGTAAAGACTAGGATGCAGTTTTAAAGTAATATTTGAAGGCTGCAAGTTTCATTGTGGATATTTTATGTTGCCAACATTCGTTCCTAAGCATTGCCCCCTACCATCTTTGTATTTATTATGTATTATTAGCTTGGAGGTCTCTTTCCAGGCAGAAAAAAACAATAAATATTTTTAAGTAAAGGAAATAGCACAGACATACGCTGGTATACATGAGATATCAAGTTCAGTCCCATTTTTTTATAAGTTTACTTAATCAAGCTCAGTGTGTCAGTGGTTACATCCATTTGTTCAGTGACCATTGAAGTTACCACAGTGCTGAAAAAGATGGGTTTACAACTGGTCCTTGAAGTTCTAGTCATTGCTGTGCCCTTGCTTGGTCCAAGTGCTTAGTAATCAACCTGCATTTACAACTGCCACTGCCCCTCCCAGCATACCTTTGCCTGCCTACCCTCCATTGGGCATGCCAATTCTGGCTGGCCTCAAGCCCTACAAAGAATGGGCTTCATTGGCCATATGCAAGGCTCTGCTGCCAGCTCTCCCTCTAGCCATCTTGCCTTGCAAGACTCCCTAAACCAAGTACCTACCAGGCATGCTGGCCATGCTTGGGGAATTGTCCCTGTCTCACTGGCCAGCAGGAGGATCGCCCCAACTGGCATTGGTGCGTGGTGTGGTGCAGAAGACTTGGGGCTATGGATCTTTCCCTTCCCGGCAGGGTGGCAACATTCGCCCACACTCCCTACCATCTGCCCTCCTGTAGCTCTCACCTGCTGGCCTGTTTGCCTGGGACTCCTGCCTCTTTCCATGTTGCCGCCATATGAACTCAGTTAATGTCCTGCATGATCCCGGTGTTAAACGATTGCAACCAGGCCTGCCCTGATGACCATTTATAGGTGGTGCAGTCACATGACATTATGCTTTACTACTGCATTGCAATTGGGACCAAAAATTCTGGTCCCGATTGCTATCATAAGCCAAGGACAACCTGTATGATTTTAAGACCTAGACGTGACAGTAAAAGGTTGCCACATGTTTATACCCTTAGGATTCTTCGAATGGGGACGCTGCTTCTTTTTTTTCTTTCATGCAGAAAATGGACAGTGTGATGTATTAATAGACATACTGACAACAGCCAAATATAGTGAAAAAACAATAGAGCAGATATAACTGATTTGCATTTTTAGATTTGGAACCTTGAACACCATTTGATTCAGATGCCTTTGCAAAATTTGATTTGGCTGAATCATTTACTCTTGCACATAGTGAGTAGTTCCTGTCTTTTAAGGTGAGAATAAGTGATTTAGCTATTGGGTTTGACAGGAAGACAAAAAATAGATGGCAAATCTGAGTTATTCCTACAATGCCAATAATTGAATCTTCCTATTTTTGGAAACATATTCTGGGACTTAATGGGAACTGTCCTTGGTTTAGGGCTGTATTAGAGATTCCCTGGGGCTTAGTGGCTTGGCAGTGTGTCCTTGGTTGCTAGAGCTACAGTTTGTGCTTGGATGGTATGTAAACACAATTTTACTACAACTAACTTTTCAGTTGTTGCTTTTAATTATTGTAAATTATTGTAAACTGTAAAATTATCAGTTTATTTTTTTAAAGAAAACATTTTACCATCTAGAATAGGTAAAATGTGCAAAACCTGGAAATAACAGGAGCTTTCTCCATCAAGCAAGCATTTATGTGTTTATTTATCTTAACTACAAGCTAGCTGGGTCAGTTATGACAAAAGTTTCTACCGTTTCAGGCAGTCTGAAGACTTGGCTAGCAAAGCATCCCTCTCAGTAGAATCAGCCTTTTTCTTCCTTTTTTGGTTGCCTGGAACATAAAAGTTGTTTACAAGAATTGTCATGTACTATTAACAGAGGGTAAAGAAATACCAAACTAGAATGGGGGGCAGGGGTGGGTTATACAAGGATATAACTTTATTTTTTCCTTACTTGCTCCATTTAAGGAAAAGAGCAGATGAATCACAGTTTATAAACTGGCTGTTAACGAAAAGTGCATTTTAGAATTAAAATTCTGGAAAAACTGAAATACTTTTGAGAGAAAAGTTCTTAGCACAGGCACACAGAGAGAGGGGGGGCTATCTGTCTCTCTCAGGCATGATGCCTCTTAAATCACATTACTGAAGAAATAATTAGGGAGTTTGCCTTGGCATTCTGGGACATCCCAGAGACTTGTCTCAACTAGAACAAGGGCTGGTGTATTAAAATCTTTGGCTCTTTATATCTTTTTCACATTGGAGAATTTATTTAAAGATATTTCATTACTGAAGTGGTAGAACAGTATTTAAAAATAATTAAACTTCTTAAAAATGAAAACACATACCTCCCCCACAGAACCAACCAGATAAGTCAAAAGCTTATATTGCATTTTTTTTTTCAAGACAGGGCTATACTTCCCCAAGCCAATATTTTTACTGTGAACTAAGTCAACCTCATTAGCCCAGCTTCTCTTATGCCCTATCTCAGACCTTTTCAAATGCCTAGCATGTCTGCTTAAAGAATTCTGATTTTATTAAGGCATACTTTTATGAAGACAGTTCCTTAACAAGACTGCTTATAACCTTCAAGCTGCATTCAAATCATGTTGCTAATTACAGCAGAAAACAATTCAATTTCTTTCAATAGTGCCATCATTTGAATAATAGCTCAATTTTTTCCAGGATTTTTTTTTTTAAAAAAGTGGCAGAATTAGTGAGATTTTGAAAATCAATTTCTTACTGATGTTTGTTTTGTTTTCTTATGTCTGCCTCCTGGTCACTATATATTCCATTAGAAGCAGTAACTTCATCCTTTTTTAAGGCATGTCTAAAGGCTAATGATGCTGCATAGAATATAAATTACACTTTCAAGCTAATGGCTCAGTGACATTCAAGAGAATTTAGTATGTAAGAACTTAACTGATCTAGACCTGCCAGTAAAGGCAAAAATCAATTAAAGTATATTAAAATGATTTCAGCCTGATAAATCTATTCCTTTTGCAATAAGAACAAGTTTAGTCTAGTGTTTAAGGCATCAGGCTGCAAACTGGGAGACTTGTGATTTCTAGTCCAGCTGTAGGAATGAAAGCTGCCTGGGTGACTTTGGCCAGTCACTCTCTCTGTCAGCCCAAGCCACCTCACAGTATTGTTCTTGTGAGGAAAATAGGAAGAGTAAGGAGTTTAGATATGTCTGCAGCCTTGAGTTATTTATAAGAATGCTAATGGGATAAAAATAAAAATGTTTTAAATTAGGCTGCACTTTTATTTTGTGAATGGTCATAATCAGTTTTCCTTTTGTATATCATTGTTTTGTATGTATTAACGGATTGGGGTAGGGAATAGATTGAGATCCACTTCCTTTAATAAATATATGAGGTGAAAAATAGCATTTGAGAAAACTTGAGCTATTATGCAACATGAAAAATAGAGGCTATGTTAGGCAAATAATGCTAAAATAGTGCTTTTCAAATATGATCCATGGGCCTCAATATTGACCAAGGAGTTCTGGGAATTGAAGTCCACATTTCTTAAAATTGTCAAGTTTAGGTGGGCAACCTAGAGTTATAATGCCACATAATACCAAAGGCCTAGCATTACTCAGGCCAACTATATTTTTCCTTTTCTTGGTCTTTTGTTGCTTGAGAAGTAAAAAGCAAAAGGAAATAGAAGACAGCAAGAGAAGACATTCACTTTGTCCTGCCCTTCTAATTTATCTGTAACAATGGATCAATGGTGCTTGAATGCCTGCCCTCATTTTAGTATGTCTGATCTTGAAAAAAAATCACTTTTCAGTGTCCCAAAATACATTGATTAAATTGCACAATGGTAAATAGGATGTGAACTGCTTTATTAATGTTTGTTTTTAAAGCATGTTTTTCCTTGAGGATCTCTGATCTATACCTTAATGATTCAGAATGTTGTAACAGAAGTAGGAGGCCTCCATGTGTTCCGCATTAAGACCAATTTCACAGATTGTGCAACAAGAATGGTAATACCAATATATATATAACACTACTGCAGTTTTTAAATTGTTTATAAACTTGCTTCCACTGCCTCATTTGTTTTCCAAACTGCTATGAAGATCTTCAGAGTCCTATAAGCATTTAATTCTACATGGAGTTAAAGAGTAATTTTTTTGTTACTTAACTTTGAAAAAGGTGAAATCGTATAAACATAATTCTGGCCTTTTAGAAGTATTTTGTGTACAGCAACAATATTAAAAAAAGAGTTTAAACTTCTAAGAATATATGGAGATACCATTCACAAAGTGTGAAGTTTACCTTGTTGTGTGTTCAATACAAATGGAACATAAAGCAGGCACCCTGCATCACCTACATGGATGAAACCAGGAAGTATTAAAGAAACAGTGCCGTTTTTTAGAGAGTTGGATATTTTAACATTTTAACTGTGTCACATCTATTTTGGGGTCCATTGTACAGATATGTGTGTATTTCTTGCATCAAAATGCCATTGGTTACTATGCTGCAAAAATTTGATGGAAAGTACAGATGGGCTTAGGGTATACATTTAGGAAATGGAACTTACAGGATAACAGGTAGGTGCTATTATTAATAACCCTCTCCATGAAAAAAAGTGAAATATAAGATTATTTCTGTGCATGTGCAAGTCTCTCTCTTGCAAGTCGCCAGAAAGTCATTATATATCAAGAATTAAGAGGGTTAACCTGCAGAGGAATTGATTATCACTTTTCCCCACAGCTGTCCTGGAAAGAAATATAGCAAACCTCATTGAAACCGGATACTACCCCTGTGATATAGCTATCATAGAAACCACAGTCCATGTTCTTCTGTATTGCCAATCCTACAGGAATATTTACCACCAGTTGATTACCCCTCTTTTATTTAAATGTCCAGGGCACTCTTTATTATTTGTTAAATAATCCAGAGAAATTTCTTTTAAAGTAGCAAAATTATGTGCTAATAGTACTTGTTGTTAGGGGATAATTTTAGTTCGTTTTATTGATTGTACTTTTGTCGGCCAATGACTGAACTAAAGTTCTGTCTTACCCTCTTCTCCCTTTCCATGTAGATCTAGAACAGGGGTTCTCAACCTTGGCAACTTTAAGACTTGTGGACTTCAACTCCCAGAATTCTGGAAGTTGAAGTCCACAAGTCTTAAAGTTGCCAAGGTTGAGAACCCCTGGTCTAGGAACAATATGCCATAACAATTTATATCCGAGCCTTGATTTTGCTGCTCAGAGTTGCTTCGAACAATGGGTAGCAAATAAATTCGATAATAAAATTTTACTTATACAATGCACAACGCTATTTCCACGTAAATTTTGAAAACGTTATTTATGGAAACAATTCTTTCTCTAACAGTTGAAAATCATTTGCTTGTTTTGGGGTGCAGAGTTCTAACATAATAGTAGTGATTGGTTTAAAAATCACATTCATGTCTTGCAATTTCAGCTTTGTAATTCGGTTTAAAACCTGTTGATCTACCCCAGTAAAAAAAATCCCACTGGTGATGTTCGCTATTCTTCCATTCAAGAAAGGTTGGTGACTTACCATAAAGTGGAAATTACAAGGGCGATTTTTAATGCTAAGTCATCAACTCATTAATAAAAGAGTATTGAATGTTCCACCAACATCGCGAGCGAGTTTAACGACAACAACAAGCAGCAACGAAATTACCACTTTGGAACAACCCTGTCCTGCTCCTTTGGGGAGGGCGGGGGGGAATAGACAGTTGCGTCTTTACGTCATTAACGTGACTGGCCGCGACGTCTTTAGCGGCCCCTCCACTCTCACCGACTCCCCTGCTGGCGTGGAATGGAGGGGTGGGGCGAAGGAGCGGCACCCGGAACGAGGCCTTCTCTGCCCCGCCCCTCACCGGAACGAGCCCCAGAACGTCTCGGGGAAGGGTGGCGAACTGTTTTGGGGCTCTTTCACAGGCAAGAGGGGGAAGACCGGCTGGGCGGTGAGTCCTAGTGCGCGAGAGGTGGAGGGTCCGGAGCTTGGCCCGGCATCTGCTGCTGCTGCTGAGGCCAGACGAATAACCAGCCAACAGTGGGGTTGTCGTTTGTGCTGTTGCTGGAGGCTGGGGACCTGCCCAGGCGAACGGAGTCCGGGCCTTCCTAGGGCGGCCGGCCACAGCCTCCTGAAAGACCGGGAGAGATCAGGTTGCCGTCGTTGTTTGACAGCTGGTGCCTTTATGAGGTGGCCCACGGAGCCCGGCGCCTACTTGGCCGGGTTGGGGGGGGGAGAAGAGTAGGCTTTGGTCTCCGCTGCATTGGCAGGGTCCGGGGTGAAAGGATGGGCGAAGGCGTTATGTGTCCGGCGAGGTGCCTTTCTTCCCTTGGCGGCCCCCCACTTCCCCTCCTCTTTCCCCCACCCGGGAGACAATGGCATAAGAGTGTGTGTGGTGGGAGGGAGTAAGTAGGCCGTCCCCTTATTCATCCCGGGCTGATGAATTCGCGTAGCTGTATCGGTCATTAATAATGGGAAGGTACGCAGATTCACACAACCGCGGGCACGCCCAACTCCGGCTGCTCCAAGAAAGCTCTTTTGTTCGCTGCGCAGGAACAACAGCTGCAAGTCATCGCGGTTTCTTTCTTTCTTAGCCCTCCCGATTTCCTTCAAGGCGAAGTTAAATCATTCCGTCGAAGGTTTTCTTTAATTGGAGCATTCAAAATAAATAAAAACACGAAGTAAGTGGAGTGCAGCCCTCTTCTGTGTTAGCCCCTAGAGAGTCTAGATTAAAAAAGAAAAAGAAAAAATTGCCTTGGGAGGAAAACTTGTGCCTTAAAAAGAGGCGCCCTTGTGTTTGACTGTAGAGAAAGGTGTTTACCAGTCCTGATTTGTTTGTAAAGATGAACAGACAACGCTGGATGGTTCTTGAGATGATCCCTTATTGAAGCATTGTAGTCTTGTGTATACAGTAAATATCTTAAAAGATGCTGCTTTTTTTCTCTGCTGAAAGTTAAGTAGGCCTGACATTCTGAAAGCTGGAAACAGGATACTGTTAGAACTGCAGCTAATTTTTTACAGCAGCTAATTTAATTGAAGCCACAAAAGGAGCACTACAGTGCTTCTCCTGTTGAGTAAATCAGGAAGCAATTCATCCTCAGTTTGGTATCTTAGGGAACAGTACAAAATCTTGTAAAATTTACATGTCAAAACCTCTAGCAATGAAAGAATAGAGTGAATGTTATTTAGTGTGCCCAGCTCTGGATTTTGGTGAACATGGAAAATGAATAGTAAGTAATTCATCATATATGAAAATGTCATATAATAATGTTTTGACTTTAGCTGAGTCATAATGGTCAACAGTTCTTTGAAAATGAAATTTGCAATAGTTCTTGATTCAAGTAGAGTATTATAAGGACTATTGTGTAAGCCAAGAAAATCAAAATTAACATTTTCATTGGGAGGATGTGAAGGGACTATGTTTTATTTTTAAATAGTTCTGCTGAAATACTGTCTGCTGTTTTATCTTTAAGCTCTTCCATATTCCACAATAAAGCATTTTTTTCTGAAAGTTCTTCAGAAATCATAGGATGAAATAAAAACCCCAAATCATATTCAGGTAGAGCGTGAGCATTAGTGATTTTATGAACATGTCCATATAATATTCTGGGAAGTAATACTGAAATAGTTTAAAATTGCCTTTTTCTGATTTTTTTTTTTTCATTTCCCATTTGGCCCACAGCCTTGATATTCTTGATCCTGCTGCATTTCCATGTCCAGGGATGCTGCCACCTGCTGAGACTACATGCAGAAATGCATGATGTTTTTAAACCAAAACATGAACAATACAAACTTATACATATTGAGAAATAGTCCTTGAAATTAGTCTTTGAGATCTGTGGTAATTATTTCTAAGTAGTTTTATGTACAATTGCCTTAATTCTGATTAAAAATATGTTAAATCACAACTGTATTTTTTAAAAGAAAAAAAAAGAGAAATCCCTATCCAGATTAGTTGCCATTCAAATGACACCGAGGGGTTTCCTCTTGAGTCTATCACATATTTTCGGTTAGGTTAGCTAGGACAGTGAAGAGATAAATTGATGGCTGCTGGTTAAGTAGCTACAGGTAGTCCTTGACTTATGATCACAACTGAGCCCAAAATTTCTCTTGTTAAATGAGGTTTTCTCCATTTTACAACCTTTCTTGCCATGGTTAAGTGAATCACTGCAGTTGATAAGTTAGTAATCCGGTTGTTAAGTGAATCTAGCTTCTTCATTGACTTTGCTCATCAGAAGGTTGCAAAAGGTGTAACATGTCCTTATGACATAGCAGTGGTCATAAATATGAACCAGTTGCCAAGCATCTGAATTTTGATCACATGATCATAGGGATGCTGCAATAGTTGTAACTGAAGAACAGTCATAAGTCTCATTTTTCAGTGCCATTGTAATTTTGAATGGTCACTAAACAAACAGTTGTAAGTTGAGGACTACCTGTATTACCACACTGAAAAACATGTCATTGAATAGCTAGGCATGAAGCATAGGAGTGTTTGTTGTACTTTCAGATCCTAGTTGATATATATTTCATACCTAATTTGCATTTCTTTTTTTCTGGGACTGTTTTACAAGATTTTTAAGTATGTTTTTGTTTTATTTAAAATACATTATCGTTCTGATTCAGAGAACATTTGTATATGCTGAGAGGTAAATTATTGTGTACAGGAAGTCATGGATGAACAGAGCATTGACAGTTCTTTTTATTGAGTTGAAGAGAGATATGTGTCTGGAATCTATTGTTCCTAAATTAAGTGTAAATCTCCTCCCCTCCCATAAAACATCAGTGGATGCAAAGTACAGGATTTTCTGGGCAGCTTTTCTTGTATATTCTAGTTTACAAAACTGTCAGGGTGCAAATGTAGTAATATAACTTATAGCAACTAATATTTGAGAATATTTAATTTTCTTATGAAGTTATATTGTCTGAATTAAAATTCAGTATTCAATAATTTCCAGTCTCAATGGGCAGATAGTTTATGTGCAGCTATAGCATTTGTATCTTTGAGTACAGAGTAAGCTGTGGCCAATATGTATATAATTATGCTATATTGTTTGTTTTTCAGATATTCAGGGACTTGCATATTAAAGAATTGATATTTTTAAGTACTTTATCTAAATTGTGAACATTAGTTTTCAGAGGAGTTTAGCCAGCACCTTTAGTTAGGCATTTTTTTTTAAAAAAGTGTCTACATATCATTTCCCCTAGAAATATTCAAATGAGAAATATTAATTGATGGAAGTAAAATACAATATTGATGTAGATGTTTGATGAGAGCCAGTTTGATCTAGTGGTTAAGGCTCCACATCAGAAACCTATGAGTTCTAGTCTTACCTTAGGCAAGAAACTCAGTTGAGTGAGTTTTGGCCAGTCAGCCTCTTTCAGTCCATGATCACAGGCTTAGGCAACAATCCCATTGACCGTTTCTGTCACCACCAATGGATTGACATTTGGTTGATTCAAAAACAAAATCTGCAGGAAAAAATAGGAAGAAAATGAAAAAAGAAAAAAAAGAAAAAGTAGGTTTTTGACATTGAGCCCAAACACATAGAGAGTTTTTTTAATGATTTATTATTAGATTATGGAAAAATCTAGTAAAATATACAAGTAGACTCTCAATTTAACAGTTATTGAATTTAATAGACTTCAAGTACAGTTGGTAATTTTTTGTTTTAGACATCATCCACCATTAAATGTGATCACAATTGAGCCTAAGATTTCTGTTGCTAAGTAAGACAGTTGCTAATTGAATTTTGCCCCATTTTATGACCTTTCTTGCCATGCTGTTTGCCTCAGTCACCTGTGTTAAGAGTTTTTTCAGGTAGTGTGCTTCTCTATTTTTATAAATTTTTATAAATTTTGTTGAAATTTTGAGGAAAACGTAATTGCTGGTAATGAACAAGTGGCAAATGAGTTACCAAGATAGACAGCAATTGTATTTTTAGGATAACATGACGGTCACTTCTATGTCTTAATATCTTCCTTTACACTGTAATGGCTGAATATTTGTTAAACAGATCTCTCTGATGTAGTGATACCTTGAAACATATAGTTTCACTATGGAATGCAGCATCAAGAATAAGAATCTTTATCTTATTGCTTAATTTAAAGGAAATCCATGAAATCACAGGTCTTGCCTAAATGAATGTTCTAAAAACTTTATAATTGGCTTTTATTGTCCTAATTCTCCACTAGTAAAATACAAATCATTGGCAAAAAAGATCTACCCATACTTCCTGTGTACTTCTTAGCTTTTTTTTGTTAACTATGTTCACATAATAGTTTATTTATATAGCTTATATAATCATATTTATACTTTTGGTGTAATGTTTTGCTAATATATTCATGTGAGGGCTGTGTATTAATGAATTATGCATTGGTTTTTATGCCTGACTGTGATATGTGAACTTGGCAGAATTCCATTTAGACCAGAATCTGAATCCTTTAATTAAAATTGGCTTCTTCTCTTAGAAACTAATGGACATTGTTCCCAGATTCAGATGTACCAAGAAAATATAGCTAATGTTGTATCTTCTTTCCCCCCATTTATATAAGGGAAGGAACAAGAGAAAGGGGAAAGAGGGCTACAAACTATGGATAAAATTCAAGCAATTTTTGTCTTAAGTTTGATAACCCATATGCCAGTTAGGTTGAATTTGTCACTGAGTTGCTTCATGGCATTTAAATTTAAAAATTTATCAAGTTTTAGAAATGATTAGAAGAAAAGGTAAGTCAAATCAGTTGTAAACTGGTTTTTTTTACCCACTTGGAGGTTCCTGTGGGTAGGCTTGAGAGTTCTGAGCTGCTGATAGGACACACTGTGCTTCACTGTGAAGTCTGATCTAATCTGGTTAACAGGAAGATAATCATTTAACATAAAATAATAAAACATGAAATAATAAAAATAAAATAATAAAATGGATAAAAGATGATCAGAAGTGGAATTAACATTCAGCTATCAGGTTCATATCTGTTGCACTAAGTAACTGGTTACCAAAGAGGTAGATGGTATTTGGAGTAATTTCTGTTTCAAATCATTAATATGATCTTTGTTGCTCATACAAACATTGGTGATTGGGTTGTTTGTTATGGTTGGAATTCTGCTTGTGCTAGCAGACTTTCCAAACATGCTTTGGCAACTGTAGTCAGCTGATTGTAATATGTACAATAACATCAGGTGGCCTGAACCTTCTAAGAGCAGTGTACATCTCACCAGAACTGTGTGTATTTTTAGGTTTCTTGGTTGGTAACAGGCAAGCACATGTACTTCAACATATCTGATGAACTAAACTTACTTGCTGACATTACCTAATGAGAAATGAGCAGCTGCTTTTCAAGATTTGATCATTAATGAGGCACAGTATATCAAAGGCTATTATTCTGTTGCTATGATTGGATATTTTCACTTCAGTAAGAGAAACTTGGTTCTTGCAAGCAAGAATGCGGTGACAGTGTAATTAAATATATGTTGCTGAATAACAAGTCAGCTCCTTATGCACACATTCTGCTCCCTATATTTCCCAGGTTTATTTTCTAGTTTTACCCAACAGATATAGTTTGTGTCTCAAATCAACAATTATTTATATGAAAAAAATATAGTTGAACTGTATTAAAAGATGACGTTGGCTGGAAGAAATCATAGAAATATTTACTTTATTTGGCAACCTGTAGAAGGAAATATTTCAAAATCATGCTCGTGGATTTCGCTCCAGTTCATTTGAACTATTTTTCAATTTTAATAACTTAAAACACAGCTGTGATTTAGTCAATAATCATCCACAAATGGAATGCAAAAAGTATTTTCTAGAATAATAAGCTCCTCAAATGCATTGCTAAAGTTTTAAAAGTTTATTGCAGGAGATAACAGCATAAATACTAGCATTCAAGAAATTTGAAATTGTAAAACGCATATGTTAGAAATCTTCAGATGCAATAAATTACATAGATTGGAAAGATTTAAGTATTTCAGTATTTTGAGCTTTTTTTCCTGCTTTTCTTGGATATGACAGTAGTATTTTGGCTAACTTCACTAAGGTTGTCTTTTGGCAGATTTACCAAAAATATATTTGTTTATGTAGAATACTCTATCAGCAATATCTCTGTAGATGGAAATGTTCTCTCATTAAACTTACATTGAAAATGAGAGGTTGGATTTATGGACTTTAGAAACTTGAGATGAAAGAACCCTTGATATATTTCATGAACAACTTCCAGGAACTGAAAGATGGTATTGTTGCAATTTAAGACACTAGTGTTTACAAACAGCAGCAGCAGATTTATTTCATTTGCAATACTTTTTCTTGCATTTTTGTTCTTTTTGTTAGTAATTATTTTTTAAAAAATGCAGATTTAATTGGAAACTAATAAAGTAAGAAAGGGTGTCTCAATTATGGGAACTTAGGTTAAGTGCTCAAGTAAAGGGATGAGGAGGAGGAGGAGGATAGAGTTGGAAGGTATCTTGGAGGTCATCTAGTCCAACCTCTTGCTCAGGCAGGAAACCCTATACCATTTCAGACAAATGGCTGTCCAGTCTTTTCTTTAAAACTTCCAGTATTGGAGCATTCACAACTTCTGGAGGCAGGTTGTTCCACTGATTCATTGTTCTAACTGTCAGGAAATTTCTCCTTAGTTCTAGGTTGCTCCTCTCCTTGATTAGTTTCCATCTGCTGCTTCTTGTCCTGCCTTCTGGTGCTTTGGAGAACAGCTTGACTCCCTCTTCTTTGTGGCAGCCCCTGAGATACTGGAACACTGCTATCATGTCCCCCCTTGTCCTTCTCTTCATTGAACTAGACATACTCAATTCCAGCAACCATTCCTTATATGTTTTGGCCTACAGTCTCCTAATCCTCTTTGTTGCTTTTCTCTGTACTTTTTCTAGAGTCTCAGCATCTTTTTTACATCGTGGTGACCAAAACTGGATGCAGTATTCCAAGTGTGGCCTTACCAAAGCATTGTAGAGTGGTATTAATACTTTACGTGATCTTGATTCTATCCCTCTGTTAATGTAGCCTAGCACTGTGTTGGCTTTTCTGGCAGCTGCAGCAGACTGCTGGCTCATATTTAAGTGATTGTCCACTAAGACAATTAGGACATCTTGATTATCAATTAAGGGAAAATTCTATAACTGGACTTCATTATCCATGGCTTTCTTATCTGGGGTTTCAGATATTTACCATTGTTTATATAAACCAGAGCTCATTATCTGTGGTACATAGGTTTTGCCTGTCTGCAGTTTTTGGCACTCAGTTCTGAACTCCACCATTGTGTACATGTGCAAAAAGCTACAGATTTGGCTTCTGTTTCCCAGTGGTTTATACTGTTTTGACCTTATATGTTCATTCTCTCCCTACACATAATGAAAGTGAGCAAGTGTATAACAGAGAACTTTGCTAAGAGATATGGCAAATGTTCATGCTAGCTTTGCCTTTGAGAGAAAATATAAGATTCTGCAGCTGGGAAGTGCCACAGAGGATAAAGTGTTTAATTTGCCCCATTAATGAACGACAACATCCAGTTCAGTAGGCAGCTAGAAGTTGCTTTTCAACTCTGTAAGGACAGGTTCTGAAAAGCAAGACCTGGCAATGCATAATTATCTGCTACTTTTAAATACAGTCACACCCTCCACAACTAAGGTTCATCAGGAAGCAGCACAGACAGTTCAGAGCAGGAGCAAGTGGAAGATTACTCCCCTTCCATATTTTGATTCAATAATTTTATGTTGTTAGTTGCGAAGTCGTGTCCAACCATTGTGACCTCATGGACAACGTTCATCCAGGCCTTCCTGTCTTCTACCATCTTCTGGAGTCCATTTAAGCTGATGTCTACTGCTTCTCTGTCATCTCCTTCTATTGCCCTCAATTTTTCCTAGCATTAGGCTCTTCTCCAGTGAGTCCTTCCTTCTCATTAGGTGGCCAAAATATTTGAGTTTCAACTTCAGGATCTGGGCTTCTAAAGAGCAGTCAGGGTTGATCTTCTCTAGGACTGACCTGTTTGATTGCCTTGCAGTCCAGGGGACTCGCAAGAGTCTTCTCCAGCACCGTAGTTCAAAGGCCTCAATTCTTTGGCCCTCAGCCTTTCTTATGGTCCAGCATTCACAGTCATACATTGCAACTGGGAAAACCATGGCCTTGACTATACGTACTTTTGTTGGCAGGGTGATGTCTCTGCTTTTTAGTATGCTGTCTAGATTTGACATAGCTTTCCTCCCTAGGAGCAAGCGTCTTTTAATTTCTTGGCTGCAGTCCCCATCTGCAGTGATCTTGGAGCCCAGGAAGATAAAATCTGTCACTACCTCCATTTCTTCCCCATTTATTTGCCAGTAATTGAGAGGGCCGGATGCCATGATCTTGGTTTTAATAATTTTATAGACTACTCTTATTTCAACGTTTTCCTTATATTTTTTTCATGATTTTGTTTTGTAATTTTTTAGTTATTTTCCAGGTCTAACTCTTCAGTCTCATAGGCCTGGTGACTCTTCTGTGATTTCATTAACCATGATTATATGCTGGAATGTAATTGTTATGAATAAGAAGGTCCACTTCTATATTCCAATTATGTGATAATTGAATGCTATTTATGGGACACATTAGTCTTTTGTAGTTCGGTGGGATAGCAAAAGATAGCATATTTGTCTCTAAGAACTGGATTAATGCTAAGATTATGAAGAATTACATAGTAAACCATAAAAGATTGTGAAGTACTAACAAAGCTCTGCATTCTTTGCCAGCATTTGGTGATCTAATGCATGTTACTGAGCATTCAGTTGACAGAGTGTCCTATGAAAGTGTGCAACATCACATCAACATTAGTTATAACATCATAATCCAACTACAGAATTATTACAAATATACAAATACCCCTATATCTGATTTAGCATCAGTTGGAGTAAGGTACCATTATATAAGAGAAAAAAATATGGGAAAATGCATATTTTTTATCAGATCCATTACTTCCCCAGGTTTTTTAAATCAGATTTGCACCAGTTGCAATTGCCAAAAAAGTAACTTCATCCTCTGATCTTCATGTAGCATTTTAAGCATGTTTATTAATGCATCTGGAAATCTATTGGGAAGAGAAGGCTGATTTTTGGGATATCACTGCTTTTCTTTCATCTACTTCCTGCTCTAAACTTCCCTATCATGAAGTGCTCTCTAGCTGGACATTGTTGTCAATTCTTGAATACAAGTGTTTTATCAAGTGCTGATAAATTTTATAACATTAATTAGAATAAGTGGTTTCATTACTTAGTTCTTTATTTGATTTAGATCTCACTTTCCTATTCAGATACTCTTAAGTTTAATATTGTTAAAATAAAGATTAGAAATTAGAAAATTAAAAAAATAAAATCAATGCTAAGGTTAATAATGAAAGACTTGATAAAAATATGTTTTATTCCAATTCCTAAAGGCAGGAACCAAATAAAATTATTGAGGGCTTGCATTCCATAGCTTGGGACTTACATAGGATTTAATTTTATATTGTCATTTTTTTCAGAGTAACCAGAGCAAATTACATATGAAATAGAGGTGTCGGGGAGGAGGGGAGAAAGGCTGGACTTAGATAAATCAGGACCGTGACACTGTAATTGGGACAACCAGCACTGGGAAGACTCTATTTTTGCCCTTTGCACAATAAGCTGAACCAGCCAATGGGCCCATGCAAGCTGTCCATGCTGAATTTTAGAGATCAGAATACAAGGAGGTGGCTTAACCCCTCGAGGTGTCTTGTGTACTTCTAGTCAAAATAATTGAAACTGATTTTATACTTTCTGATCAAATGGCACTCTTTTCCAAGTCAATAACATCCCCAAGAACTGTGTCTAAGAGCTGATGTGAGCAATGTAATCAAATGAGACATCCTCATGGCTAGTCTTGGAACAGATCAGATCCACACAACACTCCCCCACCCCTGGAAACCCTGCAATGGTAGTGCAAAAGGAGCTTTTTTTTTTTTTTTTTAACCATCTACCACCACTGCTATTCAACACTGTATGTTTGAGTCTGCATCCTGGTATATGCCTGATTTAATTCACTACAAGATATACAGTATTTGTATTCTTACCAGTTCTCAGTTTGTAACAGTATACCAGCTTGTACTGATCCGGGTCTCTGAATGACTAACCACTGAGACTGGAAAATCCCTCATAGCATTTAGGAATTCCTTAGATTCTGTCAGTATGAGTCCCTTAAATTTTGCCAGCTCATTGCGAATTGTTTTATTCCCAGAAAACAGATTGAGTATGCTCTGTAATATATGTTAAAGAGGAGTTTGGATAATCTGTGCATACATTTGCAACTGTTTGTATGGTGGATTTCTGTTACGTGGGCAGACAAATCTGAGTTGGGTATAGCTCATATATGTTTCATTGTCTCACTTTTCTCTAGTTTATAAGAGAAAATTCCTTTGTAAACAAGTGGTTTCTTTTGTTTTGAAGTTTACATCAGTAGTCAGATGATTGTGACTAAAGTTTTTTCTAATCATCACAGTTTATTTCAATCTAAAGAATAAAACTGTATTAAAACAGAGGTGACATTTTATTGAATTTAATTAATTTGTTTTTGTTACAGGAGGGAAAAAAACCACAACAGCTGAAAATCTATTCTGGCAACAAGGTAATACAGCAAGAAGATTAAAGACATGTGGAGAGGAAGACAATAGGGGAGAAGCACTGAACAGAAACATCACATGGGGAGGAATTTTATTTAAAATTTTATATCTTAGATTACAGTTTTAATCATACATTTGTGTTGTTTACTTGGTTGTAGTTTAATAAATTAAGAGAGAAAAGGAGTTATTTCACATGTTTACAATTTAAAACATTAAGAGGATTTTTTTTAATCTAGTGATATTCTAGACTTTATGGGCTTTTTAAAGAATGTATCCATGTGATTCTGTATCTTTGTAGCGTTTTAGCTGTGCCGCCATCTAAATATAATAAGAATGGAGATTATACAAAAAACCTTCACTGCTGGAAAGTTGTAATCTGGTAAGTTGATTGTTTCTTTCCTTTTTGTGCCTTTACCTTTTTAGCTTAAATGTTACCCCAACTGATAGGTTCATTTCTGATACCAAAGGATTCAGACAAATTAAGTCATTCAGAAAATATCAGTGAGGATGATCATGGAATTTGAAAAAAAGAAACACCTATGCACAAGGGTGAAAGTTTAATCATGTTAAAAGCGTCAGGATAAGGATATGAAATTGCATTATTTGATTATCTGAAAAGATGTCACACAGAAAGCCAAAATCTATTCTCTGTCATACCAGAGAGTAAAATTTTAAACAATGGCTTGAATATTCATCTATTTCATTTAGTATTTCAGCTGCTCCTATTGATTAAAAGAGTACAGTTGGTATACTTTATTTTGGCTGTGGGCTGTTTGTTTGTTTTAGAGTATGATGGAAGTTTATAAATTTTATTCACATGTGAAATATGAAACAGCATCAACTAAAGCACTGTAATGCTTGCAATAATATGCAGGAGTTTTCTAGAAATATACATTTCACTGACTAACTTTTTTCTCTTTCAGGACTTCTTATGACTTAGGAATTTTCAGAGAACAGATTCAAGTATGTATACATATATATACAACATTTGGTTTCTATAAAGACTACTTAAATGTGGAAAAAAAATGGAATATCGTATTACAGGATTTATACATTAATTACATGTAGTGTTATATTAGACTTTAATGCAGAATGCCAGAAAGTAGTGTCTAATTCTTGGTAATTTAATTCATATTTGATATCAACATTCAAAGTGTGTTCAAATTTCTTTTCCCATAAAGTGTATATTTCTTTTCACCAGAAAGTACTGGGTTATTTCTGAATCTGCAGCTATGATTTATATTGTCTAAGCAAGCATTCCAAATATCATTTATAATTATGGCTTACTCTTACTCTCCAGATTTGAATTGTCTTGCTTAAGTTAGAGTTGTTGCAATATAGGAGATATGGGCATAGTATTATTTAAGCTTTTATTTGGTTCCTTACATTTTTGTTTCTCTAATTACTTCGTTATTTAGGTGTTAATTAGTTTTTAAATTAGCTTCATTAGGAAGTTTCTAACATATGCCACGTAAATATTCTCCTCCAATTCTAATCTCTTCCTCTTTGAATCAGGATTTCTATCTATTTCTAGTATGTAGCATATTGGAACTTAATGCAAAAAGAGGTAAAGTTTATTGGACAAACTTAAGCATGACATTCCTTATGTAGACATAGGATCACACTGTCCAGTACTGACAATAATTCAGTATTGCTATTTTAGATACTGCTGATGCATTTGAACCACGTCATAAAATTGAATTATGTTTAAAGAAATAAACAATGGAAGGTTTTGCTAAAATAGTTTTTAAAATAAACAATGGAAGATTGTTGATAAGATAGTTATTATTTGTAGGAACTCAAAAGAGTTGGGATATTCTATATAAACAGGTTAGTGAAACTTAAGGTATATTAAATTTGGGGTTTTTTTATGATCTTAAGATGAGTTAACAGAATAATAAGTTAACAGAAACTTTTATTTCATGTTTACTAGATGTTCTAAAGGCTATTTAAAAATAACTATAAATCTCACTATGTTGAAAGTGGGTGAAGAGTCACAAGTTAAACTTTAGCCTGTTCAGTGTGATATCCATAAATTTATTTATATGGTGTAAAGAAAATACTGATTAGTATTAAATAGTTAGATTTTGATGACATGTTTAAAATGGATGTTAAAATGGGTGGATGTTTTTTCTATATGTAATATTTTTATTTCCCTTTTTTGGTTGCAAATGAGCTGTAGCTCACAAAAATGTATGCCTTTTAATAAAATGTGGTAGTTTGACTTCCGGTGGATTTTGCGCGCGCGATGGCGGCTACTTTGTAGCCGTCTCTCCTGGGTAAGTGTAAGAACCGCTATGAAAAGCAGACATCAGCTGTTCAGCGGTTCAAAATCCCCCTCCCGGGCAAAGGGGGGGGGTAGAGAGTGTCTGAATAGTGGTAGAGCCTCTTTTGCACCCCCCAAGTTTTTTTGGGGGGGGTGAAAGGAGTGCTCCCACGGAGTTCAGACTTGTCTCCGCTTCCCAGCTGTTTTTGTCCTCAGGGACAAAACGAGCCGCTGCAAACACCTCCGTGCTTAAAGAGAACTGGTGAGTTTTTTTTTTTATAAACGGACAGAGCTGAGTAGAGGATTTAGTTTTTGCTTTCTTTGATTTATTTGGATTTTAAGTTTTAAGACTTGTTTCTATTTTTATTCTCTCTTTTTATTTTTCTTTTTTTGTTGAAAGGGAAAGTAAAATGGCGATCGGCAAATCTCTCGGTGTTTTTTTTTTCTGAAGTTAGAATGCTGACCGGCAGGCTTTTTGGTGTTTCTCTTTCTTTCCTTTCCCTTTCCCTTTTTTATTTTCTTATGATTGGAATGGTTGTTTTTGGTATCTCTAAGTATTTTTTTTGGAACGGACTTTTTCTATTTAATTATTTTTTTTTCTTCTCCCTTTTTTTTTTTTTGAACTCCCTTCTTTTTATTGTAATGACCCTTTTTTGAAGGACTTTTTTCTGTTTAATTTTTCCAATTTTTAAGAAGGAGTAAAGCTTTTTTTTAATTCCTTTTCTCTTCCTTTTTTTTCCCTCTTTTCTTTTTATTATAATGACCTTCTTTGGAGGGAGTTATGATTTTTGAAGGAATTTTTATAATTTTTTAAGAAGGACTAAAGGTTTTTCTTTAAGATGGCTCCAAAGCGTCCAGGGATTTCTACAGCTTCTAAATCAACAGTTTCACCCTCTTCTGGGAGTCAGCTAATAACTATGAAGGATTTGCAAGACATGATGGGAGATGTTATAATTCAAATTAGGGCAGAAATGAAAAAGATTTTAGAGGAAAATAATAAGATCTTGAGACAAGATTTTGTTTTGGCTTTAGAAGGAGTTGCTTCTGTTCTTGAAAAGGTGAACTCCCATGTGGAAGAGGTAGCTGAAAAAGTGGACATAATGGAGGGGAAAATTGAAAGTATGGAAAAAGAAATGGAAAATGAGATTCTTATGCTTCAATATGGACAAATGGAATATGCCTTAAGAATTAGAGGCCTGGGAGAGTCTTTGCAAGGAGATCTGAAAGAGATGGTTGCAAAGGACTTTGCATTGATTTTGAATAAAGAAAAAGAGGGAATACTTAGTGAAATTGAAAAATTATTTAGGGTTAACTCTGTGGTGGCAGCACAGAAGAATCTGCCAAGAGATGTGGTAATTTACTTTGGTAAAAGATCTTTACGCAATGAAATTGTGCAAGCCTATTATAAGAAGAGATTTCAAATTGCTTCACAAGATGTTATAATTTTTAAGGAGATCCCATCTAAAATTTTAAGAAGAAGAAAGGAGTTTGCTTTTCTAGCAAATGAACTTAAAAAGAGAAAAATTTTATTCAGATGGGATGTTCCGACTGGAATGGTGGTGAACTACCTGGGGACATGTTATAGACTTAATACTGTTTCTCAAGCAAAAGATTTTTATACTTCGGTCCTGGGGGTATGTGCATCGCCATCTATTAAGTTTAAAGCTTTGGAAGAAAAGAATGTAGAATTACAGTTTGAAGAGCCTATATTTATGAAAACTGGCGAATCTTTGTGTGAGAGGCCTCAAGAAGTCCAGGTTGAGGAGCAGAAGATAACTTGTGCAGCATACAATTCCAAAGAAAAGCAGCAACAGAAGAAGGTTAGGGAAGTTTCATATTCAGTGGTTTCTGAATCTCTGGGAGATGTTAACCTACAAAGTCTTTGGAGCAATCTTCAAGGGTGGAATTGCTGCCTGAAATGGAAATTGGGAAATCTCAGTTTGAGGGGCATCAACAAGAGAGGAACGGGCAGAGGATAACTTGTACAACTTATAATTGTAAAGACCAACACAAGGAGGAATTTAAGGAACCCTTACCTGTATTGGCTTCGGAGTCGATGGGAGATTCAGGAATTTTGGCTTCAAGGGTGGAACTGCTGTCTGAATTGGAAGTTGGGAAGGCTCTGGAGTCGTTGAGAGATTCAGGAATTTTGGAGCAACAGAACAAGGTTAAGGAGGTTTCATATTCAGTGGTTTCTGAATCTCTGGGAGAAGCTAGATCTACAAAGCCTTTGGAGCAATCTTCAAGGGTGGAATTGCTGTCTGAAATGGAAATTGGGAAGGCCCCGGAGTCGTTGGGAGATTTAGGAATTTTGGAGCAGTCTTCTAAGGCAGAATTTGCAGCATTTCTCTTGAGTATGATACGAGGATCGATGACAACGGATAACTGAGACTGATAATAATGACACTAGTATAATTGAGATTGATAAGGATGGAGTTTCTTATGGATGGAATTTGTTACTGGTGAAGATTGAAATGTTTAATGTGTTTATTGTAGATAGACGTATAAGGGAATTTTAAAATTTCAAGTTTTAAATTTGTTTGATTAAATTTGCATAAGGGGATTTTAAAGTTTTAAGTTTTCAGTATTGTTTAAGTTTGTGTTTTGAAGGGAGTATAATTTGTTTATTCTAGCCAGGGGACCTTAATGTTTTAAGTTTTTTGTGTTTTGAAGGGAGTATAACCTGTTTAAGTTTTAAGTAATGTTTAAAATTGTCTTTTTAAATATTATTATTAATTTTTTTAAGAGAAAATAATTTGCTTAACTAAAAGTGTTTAGATTTGTTTAGGATTTATATGTTTTTTAAGTTTTTTTTTTTTGGATAGGAGAGAAGACTATGAAGATTGAAGGAAATATGTACTTATTTTTAGTTTCTAAAGAGTACTTAGTTTTAATGGTATAATAAAGGTTTTTTTTCTTGTTTGTTTTAGGATAAAGAAAGAGGGAGAAATTAGACTTTATATTATAGGTACAGATATTCAAAGAAAGTAATGTTTAAATTTGTGGTTTTTGGAGGGAGTTTATATAGAATGATGATTGTATTTAGATTTGTTTAGGTTTTAAAAGTGTTTTAAGTTTTTTTGTTGTTGTTGTTTTGTTTTGTCTTCAATTAAGCCTGTACCCAGCTCTGGGAAGTCCAGGGGGAGGGTTTGGGAGGTTGGGGGAGGGGGGGGTGAGGGGGGGTATGGGAAGGGGATTTGTTTTTGTAAAATTTAAAAATTTTCAATAAAAAAAAGATTAATAAAAAAAGAATAAAATGTGGTAGTTTGAAAAGGTGCTATCTGACTTCTTTGTGAATGTTAATAGTCATCTATATAATAAATGGGGGAACTAAAAACATTTTGTACTTGAACATTTTGTTCATGTTCTAGATTCTTTTGTATAATCCGGAAGCTTAAACTGATTTATCAATAAGCTTTTAAAGAATTTTTTTTAGAAATTTATAAGGCTGCCCTTATAACTGGTGGCCTTATTCAGCTATATTGTGAAGCCATAATATGTGGGTTCACATATCCTGCCAAAATACAAACAGGTTTATGTTTTAGCACTATGAATTAGGCCAGTATGTAGGAGAACTTAATTGGAGTTGTTAAAATTTTAAACTGTTCAAATTCAGAGATATAATGTTAACTAGCCATTTTTCTGGGCAAACTTCCATTCTAGTCGCATGAGATGATTATTTATAAATCTACTTGGCTCTTAAATGTTGACTGAATTGGGATAGATTTAGCAGAAGATACAACACAGACGTCTTCTTATGTAAAGACATTGATAAGACAGTTGTTTATTAAAACTTACTGATAGGGATAATTTGCTCACTCTGAATCCTCAGTATTTGTAGAATTTCAGAATTCTGGAGGCTCTTTTTTTTTTTAACTAGGGGTATGTTATTGTAATCTCGGTATAATGATATCATATTATAGTTATATGCCATCAGTTTTAGAGTTTGGAGGAACAGTTCTGAGAGAAAACAAGTGTATTAAGCCCTGCATGTATTCTTCATGCCTTGGTGTAAAGGCCCCAAATCATGCCACTGACTTTTTCCCCTCATATTTTCTCATTAAAATCCAATGGCATTATCTGGGGTCTGCATATAGCATGAACCACCAGTATGATTTTCTGTAATCATATTAGTTTAAATCATGTTACAAATTTTGTTAAAAGTATATTAGTGATAGTAAAAACATCCCAAACAGTCCAGTTCAAACAAAATGAAATATAAAAATGCAAACAAATTAACAAAATGAATGCAAAGAGAAGACAGATTCCAAATTTAGCAGCACAATCATATCTTTTAAACTTAATTTTCAAGAACCAGATAATATCCAATCAAATTTACCATGAACATGATCAAAACATATGTACTGGTATACCATTGAAATGTAACTATAATCTGTGTGTAAATATAGAACAAAGAAAATGTCTTTGAAGTTAGTTGGTGATTGATCAAAATTTCTTTGGTGATAGGTGCCACCTGAAAAAATTATCGTTTACTGTATCAGTAGGGATTGGTCTTTCTTCTATGCCAGCTATGAGCTCATCTGAAGAAAAGTAAGTTCAAACATGTGTTAATTTGATTTTCAGATAAGATTGGTCTCCAGGCTGGTGATTATTTTGAAATTAAATATAATAATAATGTAATACAATTCAATGCGATAATATAATAATACAATGCAAATTTATGAATAAAAACAACATGCACTTGTCTTTAAGACTGTTCAGATAGTACTTAAAATTATGTTGTAGGCTGTAATTGTACTGTAATACATTTTGTAGGTGATTGAAGATAACCAGTTTGATGTAGTAATTGATGGGGTAGTGGTTAAAAGCACCAGACTAGAAACTGGAGACAGTGAATTCTAGTCCTGCCTTAGAAATGAAGCCAGCTGCGTGACCTAGGGCAGGTCAGTCTGTCATCCTTAAGAAGAAGGCAGTAACAAACCACTTCTAAAAATCTGGCCTAGAAAACTTCAGGGACCTGTTCATATAGTTGAGTCAACACTGACTCAAAGGCCCCAAGAAAAAAAATAAAACAAACCTGAAATATTTAACATATTAATATAGTTTCCAATAGTATTACATCCATGTTGAATTTTGAGTAAGTCATAAGCCCAATAAATTTCTATATTTTACCACAAGGTAGAAAATGAGAAGTTGAAAAAATTCTACCATGTGATTCTAAATAGATACACAATTTTTATATTATTACTATAAATTGGAAGAAGTCTGAATAGCACCTTTTCCAACTAACACCTTTTATCGCTTACTTCATCAGAGCCATACTGTGGCTATACTGATGTAGGATTTAAATTGGAGTGAGGCAGAGGGGAAGAGAAACGAAAAAAGGCCGGTTATGCAAATGCAGGCTACATGTAAGACAGATTAAAAAGTATCTTATCAATTGAAACGTGTAATATTTGTCAGAATCTCATTGTGTTTGTTGAGATCTGAGATTGTCTGAAATTTTTTAATGTATGCTCAAAGATGGAGGTGAAATTTCATTTTTCCAAAATAATCAGTTTGAGGTCTGCCACAGAGCATCCTGAGGAGGTGCTTTGCCACCATAGCTATTGTCCTATAGTGCTCTAAATTGCCAACATAGAAGTTTCCCAACTTAATATGTGTAAAAATGAGCATGTAAAGACTATAGTAAAAACTATTAATTTTGACAATTTAAAGAATCTTTTCTATTGTGAGCTCCAGTTTGCTTACTTTTCCCGATTAGTTGGCACCAAAATTGTACTCTGTCTTTCCTCTCTTCTTGGCTTTACTCTTTTGTTATCTCATTTAATATTGTTTTCATTGCACTGGATAGTTTAATTTTCTGTCCTAAATTTCTTTGGGGGGAAATAAAATATGGGTTTAATTTTTAAAATGCGATGTATTCAAAATTTTCTTCAGATTTTGTACATGTTAGCTCTTCTTTTATTTCCTTGCAGAAATAGTTTGTTCTAACTTACAACCAAAAGCCTTGATATCTTCTCTGGCTTTCTTGTTTTCTATATCTAGAACTGAAGCTGCCACTATGGAAGATCGTCAGCATTTACATTGTGTCAATTGTATTAGTCGGCGTTGTATGACCAGATCGGAAGCTGGGATTTCCTGTGACTTAATTGGTTGCCCTATGGTTTGTGGAGCCGTATTTCATTTATGTAAAGCTGAAGAGCATCGCCTTTTATGTCCACTTGAACGAGTGCCTTGTCTCAACAGTGGCTTTGGCTGCCCATTTACTGTAACCCGAAACAAAATTGCTGAACATCTAGAAACCTGTCCTGCAAGTGTTGTATGCTGCACTATGGAATGGAATAGATGGCCAGTCAGTTATGCAGATCGAAAATCTTATGAGAATCTAAGTAAAGATGTTGATGAAATTGAACAGTTAGATATGGCTCTTGCCCTTCAAGATCAGCGGATGCTTCTTGAATCTCTCAAAGTTGCAACTATGACATCCAAAATTCCTGATCCTGTGTTAAAACCCAGAGAAAAATCTTCTATTGTAAGTGTCCCAGATGCTACAGTTGCAAATGGCTTATTGCCTGTTGATGATGAATCATTTGGTGCACTTTATCAAGCCACTGTGGAAACAACCAAAAGCTTAGCTACAGCTCTAGATATTCTAAACACTGCTACCAGCTTGCTAAGTTCAAAACTCAGTATCTTACCATGTAAAACAAAGGCAGATTTCTGTGTAAAAGAACAAATATGTAATAGCAGCATTCAAACCATGGTGGAACACGATTCTGTAGAGGAAAATGGCATGGGAGCAGTTGGTGGTATTAAGTTGGATATTTTGAATCAAAATGGACAATTAGAACAAAACGGGTCAAGTGACATTTGTTACGATACTACAAAACACTACAAACTGAATATGAGCCATGATAATATCTCTTTATATAATGGCTTTCATCTAGATGATTCAAGCACAGAGAAACTGCAACAGAATGAAGAGCTAAATATATGTAATTCCAGCCAATTTAATATAGCAAATATTATTCACAATGCATCTCCCTGTGATAAAGCAGCGAATGTTTGTAACTCAGTTCCTGTAGCACAAGTTAAATATGAAATACCTCTGCACAGCTTGTCTAATGGCACCACTGACCACATATATATGTCACATGACTGTAACGATGAACTACTACAGAGAGAAATAGAACAAGAAAAACTCAGAACTGATGTATTTTCTTTAATTCCTCACCATACCTACAATTACTTGGCAAATTATTGTTTATCTGCATCAAAGGAAGACAAAGCAGTAGATACATCAGATTTGGAAATAACAGAGGATCCTATGGACCTTCAGGGAATAGACTTAATCACAGCAGCATTGCTGTTTTGTCTCGGAGATTCTCCTGGTGGGAGGGGAATATCAGATTGTCGTATTATTGATGGATACCATGTTGATTTTGGGACTCAGACATTTTCTCTCCCTTCTGCAATTCTGGCCACAAATACAATGGTAGGGGAAATTGCTTCAGCATCTGCGTGTGATCATGCAAATCCACAGCTCTCAAATCCAAGCCCTTTTCAGACTCTTGGGCTAGACTTGGTACTAGAATGTGTGACTAGATACCAAACAAAGCGTTCCATGTTTACATTTGTTTGCGGACAGCTGTTTAGACGAAATGAATTTTCTTCACATTTTAAGAATGTACACGGTGATATTCATGCTGGCCTAAATGGCTGGATGGAGCAGCGATGTCCTTTGGCATATTATGGATGTACATATTCTCAACGCAGATTTTGTCCTTCAACACAAGGAGCAAAAATTATTCACGATCGGCATCTTCGGTCCTTTGGGGTTCAGCCTTCTATATCAACTGTGTTGGCAGAGCCTGATAAGAGATGCTGCTTAGGGCTGCATAGTGACAATCTCAGTAATCTTCCTTTTGAGGTCCTACAACACATTGCAGGTTTTCTAGATGGTTTCAGTTTATGTCAGCTGTCACAAGTATCAAGATTAATGAGGGATGTATGCGGAAGCTTACTTCAGGCACGCGGAATGGTCATCTTGTTGTGGGAAAAGAGGTTATATCCAGATGGAAGTTTTTCATGGCAAATAAAAGAAAAGGTTTGTATATTTAATTGTGAGAACTTGCTTGCCTCTATTTTGAATTGGAATGATCTTTGCATAGAGATTGAGTCCCGATATTTCTCTCTCAGGTCCTAAGTGGGAGGCAAGTGTCTAGAGTATGGGAGCAGTGAAATAGAAACAACTTGGAGAACAGTATAACTAAATATAGTTAATACAATAATAAATACAAGAAAGAGTTCAACTTTCAGGGGATGGGCATACTGGTATCTGCCCTACAATATTCACTAGCTCTTTCTGTATCCAGATTTTTCGTATCTGGATGAGCTAATTACAGCCAAGTTAATTAAGAGAATTAAAGAAGAAAAGTGTGTGTCCTAAAAATGGCAAAACCCTGCAGTCAAACAGAAATTTAGAAAATCAGGTCACTTTTTCAAAGCCTTATCAGCCAATACATTTGTATCATTTTATAAATGAATACATGTAAATATATGTCATCACATTTCCATATTAGTTTGCATGGGTTTTTTTAATGCTTATACTAAATGCTTTAATGCTTATACATTATCCTTCATAGGAAAAGATGTTTGGAGATTCTTTTTTTAAAAAAAAAAAACATCTAGTCCAGGGGTAGGCCACCTTGGCTCTTTTATGACTCGTGGACTTCAACTCCCAGAATTCCTGAGCCAGCATGGCTCAGCTTGGAAACCTCTTCCTTTCCCCTTAGCATGCTAGCTCAGGAATTCTGGGAGTTGAAGTCCACGAGTCATAAAAGAGCCAAGGTGGCCTACCCCTGATCTAGTCTATGTTTAACATTTGTGCTGTAAATGCGAGTTCTACATGGCTTTGCACATGAATGAGTCCTAATAAATATATCATCATGCTAAGAGAAATTTATTTTTTTAGGTATGGCGATTCAGCACAGCTTTTTGTACTGTAAATGAATGGAAATTTGCGGACATTGTAAGCATGGCTGATCATTTGAAGAAATGCAGTTACAATGCTGTAGAGAAACGGGAGGAAGCTGTGCCACTGCCATGTATGTGTGTCACAAGAGAACTAACAAAAGAAGGACGGTCGTTGCGCTCAGTCTTGAAGCCTGTACTTTAAAGATGAAGAATAATTCTAATTGCACACTCAAGCACCTGAAGTAACCTCTGGATGATAATTTGTGACACTTTATTAATTTACTAAATATGATTTCTGGATAAATTTGTCATAATGTACATAATGTTTTGAAGTGGCATTTATTTTTTTATAATATGGTCTGGTTAGAATGAACAAAAATTGCCTTAAAAATGGAACTTGCTGGTCAGGGGAGTTCTGTATGACTTTTTATCATTTGTAGTTTTTTTTTTTTTCCCCTTTTGGGGTTTCCCTGACCAACTGTATCCATTTATTTTTATTGAGTTCAAGAGACATGCTCATCCAAGCTAGAAGTCTTTGTATAATTTGTCTCTTTGCAAATTTGAATGTAACATTGAATGCTAGTTGAAATTTAGCAGCATATGTTTTGATGAGTCTTTTCATTCTATGGATTGCTTTCATTCTATGGATTGCTGTGTTCCTATAAGCTGATACAGTGTTATTTAATGTCATTTCTTGCTAAGATTGCAAAGTGTGATTTTAGTGTTAAATGCAAATGAATAGGAGCATATTTGGAGTTAGGATCAAAACTTCTAATTTAATGCAGCAAAATCCTATCAAATGAATCCCGAGATAGATTTTTTTTTCTAATCGTACCTTCTCTTGATATTCAACATAAACTTCTATTAGCAGTTCAATGGAACAAAATTCCATTTTATTTCAGGCTCTAAATACCTAGGCTAGAATTTTGGATCAATACACTTCTTTTTTCGTTGTTTGGTATTAATAAAAGGTAATCTTGAAAAAAATGTATTGTTTGCTGTAATTAGCTATACAGACTTCATAATATTTAGATTAATACATTTAACAAAGGGCTTAAGTTTTATCATGTTGAGATACATTCTGTTATGTTAACAAGTCTGGATGTACTATGTGGTTTCAAGGCTATTTTAGAGAGTTTAGGACTTATTCTCAGTACACTAAATTCCATTGGAATTTCTGTCCTAGCAAATGTGGTTAGGATAGTGCTCTTGACATGCCATCTTTATAAGATGAGAACTAATTCATTGGATAAAGTGTATTTTAAATGTTTATTTCATAACTCCATATTTTTCATTGTCTTCCATAATGAGGAAATGTTGGTGATTGTTTTTTCTACTTACAAAATGCCTTTGTTGATGTTATTCAAAAGCTTTAATACTTATACAGTTAGTTTATTGAGCTTGGTGCCACAAATTTTAAAAAAACAAGTTTGTTTAAAAATAATACAATCTTTCAGTTTTAAAGAAGAAAGTGTTGGAAAGTTAGCTATATATTGGCAATATATAATTAAATCATTTAAATATACTTGATTAAGACTATGTTGACATAAATTTAATCTGGAAAGTAATTGTCTTATTAAGCAGTTCTATTAAAAAAGCTAAGTCTCATTCTCTGGTGCCATATAGCTAGATCATTAAGGAATATGTTTTATATAGCTATTATCTATAATGCCTGGATCTTGGGATCAGTTAATTATTTTCACAATGCTGCCTTTCTCTTTGAAGAACATAGGAGAAAAAGTTTCCTTCAATTGGTGGAATCTTCAGCTGCAAAAACACTTCTAGTTTTAGCAGTTTAAAAAGAATGAACGTTACATCAGTATCATATTAGTTTTGATAACATTGGATTTTTTTTTACAGAGGTTTATGCCTAGAGCCAGGAGACATGACCCTGACACGTATAGAGATTTCATTTGCAAAAGTACTATGAACCTAAAACAACCAAGAATATTCATTCTACAGGTGTTGGAAGCTGTTTATGCATATATTATTGTTCATCACATATTTTACCAATACATAAACCATTCTACCTTTTCCTCAAGAACAGATGGGCAAAATATACCCCAGCCCTTATGTAAGGAGTACGTATATTGTAATTGTAAAGGCTTCATGCAGTATTCAAGAAATCTCTTGGCTTCTAAAGAAATGTGGATTAACCTATAATGAATGCTTAGTTTATTTGTTTACATTAAGCATTTTGAACAGTTCATTCTTAATACTACTTGCATTTCTGCCTTCAAATTCCAATACTGTTTCTTGTTTTATTCCTGAGTTATTAAACATTATTGCTGTAAAGAATAAATAAATATTAAAATATTCTCGCAAGCAGGAATACAATTAAATACAATTTTACACTGCTGTGCAGTTTTCCAAAGTAGTAGTTTGTCAATACTTAATTTCCTCTACAATAGTATACTTTCCATATTAAAGTCACTGAAACCTTTCCTAGTTTGTTCCATTTGAATTGCCTTTACAACTTCACATATACAGCTGTTTTTCTTACTGGCAATCCATTACTTTGTTTTAATGTTCACTTAATGCTGTTTTGCAATGTTTAGTATAACTAATAAAAACACTTGACATTTGTTTAGTACATGATTTTTGTTTATAATTTGGGAAATAAATTTTTCCTTAATCTCCATTCTTAAATAGTTGAGGTGAAGCATCAAATATGATTTTATTGCTGGAGTTAGCATTTCTTATAGCTCAGTATGTCATTAATTAAAAAGATAAAACCTATGAAGAAAAAATGTATTTTGAAAGCATTAGTTGCTAAATACATTTTTTTCATTCTAGCACTAGCACTATAGTTAATAATATTGCCTGTTACTACTAAAGTCCCTATGATTTGTCAGTTGTGAGAATATGTCATAAATTGTTTGTTTATAATCTATAGGTTTTAAAATCATGAGATTTTTAAAAACAGATATTTTAGAAGTGAAAGCAATATGATCTTCTAACAATTAGTGTTTAGACTTGATATGTTGATCAATCCTGTGAACTCTTTAGAACTGTCCATATTTCTGTACTGCTGTGTGAGCTACAATGTAATAATTTAAGTCCTAGTAACATGAAAAGATTCTGGTTAAAAAACACTACACCATAGAATGTCCTGGGTTATGACTTTATTGAAACAGCCAATATTCACAATCTTTCTTGGAAATAAATGAAGATTTAGTAATAGTTGGCAACTCCTTTAAGTAATAAGAACTTCAGTCAAATGTACCTACTGATACATTGGCTTGGAATTATTTTGGCCTTAAAATTTTTTGTTAGGGTTTGACAATTCAATTCTAAGTAGCCATCTTAATGCAATTTTCATTATTTTACAAAACCAGTTCTGCATTTCCTTAAGGATGTTTACAAATTTAATAAAGCTTTGTCCAAATAACAAAAGGTGTTTCTTTGCCAATAAATGTTACGTATCACGTACATTTAATTTTGGATCCTTTACCTCTATAAGACTATTGTATAATATCCAATACAGGTGTTTAGCAAGAAATACAGTATATAAATATATTTTTCTCAAGCAAACGTGCAGTAGCAAAAGTGCATAATTATTTGGATATAATCTTATAAAGAGATGGGATTATGAAAAACTACATTTGATCAAATGGCATCATTGTATTAGGTTTGCAAAACGAGTTCCTGATTTCGTAGTAAGATTTGTTGTGTATCTCTACATACTTCATTCTAGTTTTAATAAATTATTTGAGAATACACTGTGAAATTATATGCGTTGTCCAGTAATATATGAGGAGACCGGAAGAAGGGTTTCAAGAAACCTACTGTAAGGTGGGTTCCATCATCAGGTCTCATGAGTTTTGAAATTGAGGAATATAAGAAACCTATTACACTAAATGATAGTATTTTTATCCTTTCATCTCAGTCTTAGAAAAGTAATCATTTATGGAGAATAAACACTTCCATTCTGAGATCTGAATTGCTTCCTCGGGTGGGTACAAGTTTGGGGGGAATAGGCCTTACTTGGTCTTTAAATGTCATACAGACGGAGTACCCTTCAACCGGTAGGCGGGTTTAGCAAAATATATTTAAATAACAATTTAAACACAATAGAGATGCTTACTCCCACGGATTTTTTTTTAAAAAACCTCCCATTACATTAAAATTTATACATGCGCGGCAACTTTTGGAAGGACTTTGGGATCCGCGAGATTTCTGTTTTTGTACCTTTGATTTGGGAGCCTTGCTTCAGTATCTGGCAGCAAGACATTTATTCTGCTTGGAAGTGGGAAAGCTACTTAGGATATCTCCAGGTCCGCTTGATTAATCTCGACAAATCTAAGCAGCTCCTGTCTGGTTGGGTCTTTGTTAACAAGTCCCCAGGAAATTCTCCTAAATCGGCGCCGATTCTTCCTCCTGCCTGCCCACTGTCCTCCGAGTCTCCCCTCCTGCCTAGGGGTCGGCGGAGAAAGGGAAACGCGGGTCACTTCTTTCCTTGCTCCCCTCCTGCAGGCGGAGCGGAGCGGAGCTCACTATAGGACACGGCGGCTTTCCTAAGAGCATACAGACTCGACGGAACCGGATCATTCAGGGATCGAACGGAGAGTTAAAGGCCGAAGACAAGACGCGGCTTTGAAAGCGCTCTGACTTGAGAAATTTCTCTGCCGATCAAATCACGTGGCTTTCACCGACCAATCCTGTCCATCACCTCCCTATTCGCTCGATAGAACGTGGCGGCGGCCGGTGACGTCACGGGCACCCCGCAATGGAACGGGGACCTCCCTGAGTGCGTCCCTCCCCCTTCTTCTCTGCCCCCCCCCCCCCCAGGGTCTTTGCTCTCCGTCTCCTGGCTCCGAGGACGCCCATGCTGTTTCGTTTCGGGGTGATTCTTCCCGCCCGTCTGGCTGAAGGCGGGACGGTGCTTTGCGTGTCAGGGTCACGGCCGGAGCTGGGTCAATGGGACCCCAAGCGCGCGCTGACCATGAAGCCCAGCCGGCCGCTGGCTCCCTTGCCTGCTCAAGAACCAGTCTTGTGGCTCGGCGAGGTGGCGCTGCCCGAGGAAGAGGCCGCGAATACCTTTTGGTACAAATTCCTCAGGCGGCTCGAGACCGGAGACGCCGTCTGGGAAGGTAACACGCGCTCCTTCTCGGCGGTCCCCAATGACGCGCGCGCGCCCCCGCTCGCGGGGCAGAATCGAGGCCGTGGACGCGTCCCCGCATTACCTTCTCTTGGCTCTTTCCCTCTAAGAAGAGGAACGGGAACCCCCTCACGTACTGCTTTTTTGGTTTTCGTTTTTGCAACAGGGAAGGCGCCCCAGTAAGCGATGAACGGCCGTTCTTCCTCCGCTCCCAGCTCATTTAGCGCAAGCTGACAAGAAATAGGCAAAGGAGAACCGCTTAGGAATTTGGGGATTTGGAAGTGTGCGAAAGAGAAAGCTTACTCTACCAAGTAGAGCTGTGCAAAAGATAAGAGCTCTACTTCTGACTTTTGCACAACTTCACGGGGCATTGCAGTAGGAAAAAACTGAGATGACAATGCTGCCTGGAGAAAAAAACAGCAACTGCTTTGCTTGCTACTCGTGGCTTCTCTTTGAAGGAGCTGATGGTGAGACCCAGAGAAGTTATAATAGGAGGTGTCACTGCTGTCCTGCATTGGCAGGTGGCCTCAGATTTATTTATTTATTCATTACATTTATATAACCACTCATTTCACATACATGACATATGATGTCCTCAGAAGAGGCCCAGAGAAATTATCAAGAGATAATCTGAATAGTCACTGCTGTCCCGTACTGGCAGGTGGCCCCAGATGCCCCCAGAAGTGTATGTTCCACAGCTGCAGCTGTTTTTAAACCATGAGCAGGATGTTTTGTCTCCCATGATTGTTTGTTCTGTACCCTGCCTTTCTTCCAGGAACCCATGGTGGTGGTATAGATTTCCATATATGGTATACTTCCAAAACAGCCTGCTGGATAGGTTGATTGAGAAGGAGTTATTAACCCATCTTCATCCAGTGACTTTCCATGCCTGAAGCTAGACTTGAACCTCTGTCTCCTGGGTCTGGGACTAACATCTTCACCACTACCCCACGCTTGGTTACCAGTCCTTCCTTTCAGGAATGTTGCACTTAGATTATGCCCCATATCCCTCTGTGCAATACAGGAGGAAGAAATACTTATTACAATGTGCTTGTGAGCAATTGATAGTATGCTACAGTTAATAGGAGCCAGCATGTATTTGTTGTAATACCATCCCACGTTGTTATTTCCTTCTTTGATGGAGTTATTAACATAGTAAATTAGGAGAATTCTGTAGACAGATTGTAATTGGACTCAGCAAAGCCTTGGATGGAGTGCTAATTATATTCCCTTACACAAAATGCTAAAATATAAGCTAGATGATAGGCTCGTATTGGGTGAACCACCACACCAAAGAATGCTCATTAATGGTTCCAGCTTCAGGGAAGATTATACCTCTCTGAAGGGCCAGAGGACTTTGCTGTTCAACATTTTTTATCAGTAGCTAGATGGGGATGTTGAAGCAATATAGACAGTCCCTGATTTATATAATGGAGTCTGGTCATAAGTCATAAGTCATGATCATAAGTCATCTTGTGACCAACACAGTTTGCTATCTTTTTTGTTGCCATCATTAAACAAACGTAGCAATTGTTAAGCAAACCAATGGTTCGCTATGGATGCAGTTTTGCAGAAAACAGTAAATTCTGGGTTTTGGCAAAACCATTGTAAAACACAGCCACATGGTTGCAGGATGCTGCAAATGCCACAAATGTGATCCAGTTGCCGAGCACTAGAAGTTTGGTCATATGACGATTGGAGGGGGGGTTACTGTCAGAACTTCAAATCCGGGTCGTAACTAGCCCTAAGGTAGCTTCATTATAACTTTGATCAGTCTCCAAGTGACTGATAGTAGATCAAGGGATACCTGTATTTAAAAAGTCTGCAGATGGCCCAAAGCTGAGTGGGTTGCTAATACTTCAGATAGAAGCTTGAGAAGTGAGCTGAAATGAATAGGATGGAATTTAGCAGGGAGAATGATAAAAGTTCTGAACTTGGGCAGGAAAATATGAGACACAAGTACACCCAAAATTTCTGTTGCTAAGCAAGACAATTGTTAAGTGACTTTTGCCTTATTTTATGACCTTTCTTGCTGCAGTTGTTATGTGAATCACTGCCTGATTGTATGAGCTGTCAGCCAGCAGAATGTGAAGTATCCTTTTGCCACAGTCTTGATGCTGAAGTGGCTCCTGCAACAATCAGAGGTTGAGTTAGATCACGGGTGTCAAACTCGCCGCGTCATGTGACATGTCAGAGCTGATCTTATTCTAGTCTTTTCTCACTGGCTAATATGACAGGTTGGACTAGTTCCTCACCTCATTGCCACTTAGAATGTAAGTAAGTCATAAAATTAATTCACTGCCTTTTCCATATGCAGCCTCTAGAAAGTAGGAGTGAGTTGGCAGGGATGCCTGCATGTATAACACTAAACAGCACCATGGACTAAATTGACCCAGTCAGATTTTAGGCTAGGGATGGGGAGACAAGAAAAAGTACCTTCTCTAACTTAAGGCAATCTGTAGCCCTTGACCTAAATTTAAAAATCCTGTTCAATCAATCATTCGAGACATCTGGTAAGATCACTATGTTCATGTCTGCTATTTAGGAGTTGACTCAGGAAAAAAGAATTGTACGTTGCATCTTTTTGGGCAGATGTGCTGGGTCATTGTTAGCAAGCATCATATCTTTCCATGGTTCACACTCAGTTTTCAAAGCTTCTCCTCATTAATATTAGAAAGAAAGATGCAGTTTCACAGCAAGATGGAGGAGCTTGTTTCATCTGCATTGTCTGGCTCTTTCCTTTGCTTGGTATATTCACCTTCCTCCCCCCCCCCGGCGAGTAAGTTGAGAAACCGCAGAAGATAATGCCTTGCTTCATATCTTAAACCTTAAAAAAGGCCTAAAGCCAGGCATTGCTTCCTAGTAAGAAATATTGTTTCTCTTAGCACAGTGGTTCTCAACCTATGGGTCGGGACCCCATTTGGGGTCGAACGACCATTTCATGGGGGTCGCCAAACAAGGCTGTCCGCCATTTTTTCCCCCTTTTCTTTGGCCACGCCCCGGCACCCGGTGATGTATAAGTGGTTGGGGGTCACCACAACATGGGGAACTGTATTATGGGGTCGCGGCATTAGAAAGGTTGAGAACCACTGTCTTAGCACAACCCCATGCAAGGGAAAAGAACTGAGTGAAACAGCAAATCAGTGGAAGAGTTTCCTTGTTTTACTTATATACCTTGCACAGTCTTTGTACCTTTTCTAATGGCATGCAGGGTAGGAGAGCAAACTAACGGGTGTGCTTCACCTACCCCAAAAGCATAAAAATCAGTTTCCTTAAGGAAAAGAAAACTTGCTTGCTTCAGCCTTCACCATTACTCCCTCCCCCCAATACACACAAAAGAGGGGCAAGTGTCCCAACAGGCTGAAGGAGACACATTTCCTTTGTTTTCCCTAGGCCTGCTCATTGGTCTGTTTGTTCTTTTATAACCTGTAGGGAGAAGGGAATGTTGCCTCTCATTCATGCCTACCAAAAAAAAAAAAAAAGGATGATTATTACAGTTGGGTTGGCCAGGATACTTCACTTAGAATTTTACCCCTAAAAGGAAATCCCTCAAAAAATGAGTTTCCTAAATACCGATATATTTAAAGCTATGTATGTAGAAATAGCTATTTTGTGGCTTCTGTCATTATACCTTTTCTTGAATGCCCCCCTTTCCGTTTTCCATTTCTCTATTTTTTTAATTCCCTTTCTCATATAAGCAAATAGTCAGGAAATAAAAATTAATATCTCCTAAATCCACTAAGTGTCACTGTTCTACCAGAATTGAAAATCTCAGTTTCTCTACAGTATAGTCAGTGGGACCAGCACTTGATCATTTTTGAAGAACATTGTTATAGTGAATAGTAAAATATAAAGATGCTTTTTCTTTTTCTTTTGCCTCTTTCAAATATGTATAAGAAATAAAGGGAAGCAATATATTTATAATATGTTGTAATTTTATACTGCTGTAATTCCAAGCAACTGCCAGTAGAGTCACATAAAACTGATATATAAAACAGATAAAATTAAGAATTAAAACAATGATAGTAAGCATAGCCACAAATACACTATTCCATCAATGCCTTTTGGATAACTCATTGTTTAATAATTTCCTGAAGGCCAGCAATAAGGACCCCTCACCCACAGTGCAGGCACTGCAAACAAGAAACATTGCCTGTGAGACTCTACCCTCAAAATCAACAGATCAAGAGTCTGAAGGAGGAGAGCAGCCCTGAAGCTACCTAAAGGAAATTATACATTAGCATTCCATTGCACTCAGAAATATATTGGCAGTCAAATTACTACAAAATAGGATTTAAATGACTGTAGCAACTCTGCTTCACTGGGCTGCTGCCTTTTGAACCAATTTCTGGGTGATGTTTCAATGGCAGCCCCATAGACAACAGGGGAGAGACCTTATCTTTCTCACTGCTATCAGCTGGGACTCTGGTCTGGAAGGAATGCAACTCCCAACCCTTGCAGGAAGTCCAGAATGATAACACTAGTCATTCTCTCCAACTGACAACCTTACAGAAGTCATTGAACCAAATGTCCAATGCCGTTTCTCAATGTAATTTCTCACTGTTCTTATTCCTGCAATGGAGGCTTGAATATAATGTTCCCTCATCTTCCTCCATTTGTGCTCCAGGTATCTCTTCTACAGCTTTATCTTCCAGAAGTTCTCATAAGCCCAAAATTAGCCCAAAATAGAAAGCAAGCATGAATTTCCGAATTCCAGATACCTAGCAGAATTGCTTACCAGTTGTTAGGGAAACTCCCCAAGTGCCTTTTGAAATCCTCTAGGTCAGGAGTGTCAAACTGCCGGCCCACAGGCCAGATGCATCACGCAGAAGCCACACCCACCCCAGGGGGGAAAGTCATGATATATCACGACACGTCACATGACACGGCAGGTTTGACACCCCTGCTCTAGATCTATTAGATGCCTGGAACATACCATCCAAATAAGTCCATCCATCCCACAGAAGGAGTGGCCAATGAGAAATCTCATTTAGTCCAGGAATTACAGGTAGTCCTCTGTGACAATAATATGGTCATAAGTCATGGCAATTGTTAAGTGGGTCACCATGTGACCCTGCCTGATATTACAACCCTTTCTTGTGGTCATTAAGCAAACATGACAGTCATTAAATCCTGAATGCATTTTTTTTGCCAGAAATTGGAAGCAAATGCCAGAAACTGGCAAGAATGCAGAAAATCATGATCACATCACAGGGCACTGCAAATAGCCATAAGTGCCCATAATGCAATCACATGACCATGGGGTATATGTGCCACTGCTGGAACTCTAGAACCAGGTCAGAAATACCTTCGGGGGAAGGGGGTTGTCATAACTTTGGTTGCTAAGCAACTGGTCATTAAGCAAGGACTACTTGTATGCGACAATCAGAAGGAACTTAGTCTAATGTCCCACCATATCCAGATCACTCATCAACCATTCCAAAGTAAGCTCAAGGTCTAGCATGCATCCATTTTTGTGTGTCAGACCAAATATTACATGAGATAAGACAAGCACAGGAAATCGGGAGCTAAGATGGTTCAAATGAATACAGGTTTATTGCATGCTAATATTACCTACAAAAAACTTAACTACTAACGTCAAAGCAAATTGACAATAGATAAGGGTCAGTGGAATTCAAGGTAGGCTAGACTTAGATCTCTTATAGATGTGAAGGGACTCAAGACTAATGACATGCTTGACCCCCTCCCTCAAGCTCAGCCTAGCCATCATAGTCATGATGGCTATGAACTCCGGGTTCCTTCCTAGAACCTGACCCTAAGCATGAAGACTGAATTACCCCTGTACAAGTTACAAATTTTCTTTTTAAAATGGCAAATAAGAAAACTAGAGTAAGTACTTAAACTACTTTTTTTTTACTTTACAGGAAGGAAGGAATACTCAATTACAAATGTCAGCAATAGTTCATACAGGCCACTCCAGCTGTATAAATAACTTTAAGCATTATTCATTAGCTTTATTATACTATTCTAAAGCATACATATTTCTGTGTCATTAGATCACGGACATGTATAGACTGTATAATATACACTTGAAAGGTCCTTTGAACATTCATCTCTAAGTAAGTTATCTAAATAGATTACAGAATATGGCTTCTCTCTGGTTTCACTCCAGCTCAGTTTCTAAGGAGCAATCATGTGAGAAGGAAACATAATACTGTTGTCCATGTTCTAACTTTAGCCTGTACAAAGTAACTGGGGGAATTCCAGTACCAGCCAACTCAGCAAGAGTTGCTGTGAGGCAGCATGGTGGCTAGAATATAAACAGACCACCAACTGTGGAGAGTGAGGCAAATCTCCTGATGTAGTCTGGGATCTTTTTAAATTCACGGAACTGGAGCAAGTGGATAGCATTTTCTATAGTCTGAACATTACCGTTTGTCAGTTTAATCCATGTCTGTCGTGGTTCCTGCAAGCTGCTAAGTAGTTGGGTAAGGGTAGGGTGCAGTAATACCCACTTTAAAGGTATTTGACCACTTTCCCCTGGTCTCCAATCTTCTTTAGGAGCTGTTCCATCTATTGTGATGGAATGTAGTGTGGACTTCCAGGATGGAGGGAATGCATTCCAGAGGAACAAGAGACAATTCACTTTGTGTAAGAGAAAGAGGAGCAGATGGCTCTTCCCTAATAATTCCCAGAATATATGCTTTATGCTGCTGGCAATTTGCTTTTGGATTCTGTATATGGGTGAGGAGCAATAAAGAAATCTGCTTAGAAGAATTACATGTATCTTTCTTGGTTTTTGGAGCCTGATGTTTATAGATGGCTTTAGAAAATATAGATTATATATTTGAGAGGTGTTGGCAGAGGCGACTTGGTGGTGGATGAGCTGATGGTGGTCAACCCATCATACCAAGCTGGCCATGGCGAATTGTACTTAGACCTTTGTTATTCTGGCTGCCTGCTGTCTATTTGGGCTAAGATCCTAAGATGGGCAGTTTTAAGAAAGTTTGAGTTATATTCATTAATTTTAATCACTTACCAAATACATATATTTATTTAGCATATGCCACTTACCAAATATAAAACTTCAACCAACTATTAATTGCCTAATAACATATAAATAGCTAAATTTAATTTCAAGTATTTGTGTTGATGAAAAAGTTTAGAGGTTTTTTTATATTTTATGTTTGTGAGTCATGTTTGTGTAATGAACAGCTATATAAATATGATAAAGAGACTTATATAAGACTTCTTACGTGATCAGAAAAACATAACTTTATTTATATTTTTATTTATATATATATATATATATATATCTCCAAATTTCTTTTTCTGACAAAAAGTTAAAGAATTAAATTGTGAGACTAAGATGGCCATTTCAAGCTCATTCTGCTTTCTTCAGTTAGCCACACCCTTTATGGGATTCGAACCTGACTCGGCTGGCAAAGAGGGGAGGAAAGCCTGTGGCTTGCTGGTTAATCACTGCCTAGTATGTAAACGGCCCAAGTTTGAATCCCATAAAGGGTATGGCTAACTGAAGAGAGCAGAATTAGCTTGAAATGGCCATCTTAGTCTCCCAATTTAATTCTTTAACTCTTTGTCAGAAAAAGAAATTTGGATTTGTAAATGTTTCGCAGTTGCGACTTGAGCCTGCTTAACGCCCCTAGTTGGGAGGCTGCAAGGCAAAAGAGATTGTAAAAAGTATAACTGCAGTATAGCAGTTAAAAATGTCAAGGTGTAATCAATCAGACCAGTCTGTCTGAAAAACTTCCTGTATATATAATTTATATACATAAAATATACATATATTATATAATATATGCATATCTTATGTAATATATAATATGTATATTATAATATATAATATATTACATAAGATATACATATATTATAAAATATTTTATAATATATGTATTTATATTTTATGTATTCAGTGAACATTGCACGTGCTAAAATCTTTAATGAACCAGTTTACTGATACAACTTGAAATTCGTCCTCATGATTACTTACCCTATTCATAGTCAGGGGCAAAAGTGCATGTGTGTATGTCCAATGGACAGAAAGAGTTGGGGGATTAAAGGTTCCCTGCTGAGGTTGTAGCTTACAATATTTTTAAAAAGAGGACACATTTGATATAAAAATGACTAGGTGAAAGACTGTAAATCAAACACTTCTACTTATTTTTTAAAAGGGCTATAAATTAGTTTGAAATTACACATGTTATTGTATAATCACTGATGTAGATGGAGTTCTTTCATCCCACATAAGAAACAATATAGACAAGAAAAAACAAAAGAGCCATATTTTTTTATAGAAAGATAAACCAGGGTAATAGTATGGAAATTTATGTAATATATGTAATCAATGTATATAATCAATACAGGAATGATCCGGTTGATTCTAGGGCAGCACCCCCCCCCCAATCTTTGGGCATTAGGAATGGATTCTGTGGAGAGAGGTTTTTCCACTGATCGGAGGGGGCATGGTTTCATGTGCTGCCTCCATCCCGCGGATGGGGCTTCGTTTGCTTGCATTGCCCAGCTTCTGGCATGCCATGGTGCCGGTCCATGGACTGGGGTTTGGGGACCCCTTCCTAGGGAAAAATGTCTGACTATATAAGATATTAAGAAGCAAGGCACACATGCTGTTTGAGAGACAACTCAATGATTATTTTCCAAACAGTATGTAAGTATCTGCCTCAACTAGGTCTCCCAAGAAAGCACTGTTGAAACAGGCATTGGTTCAAAAGGAACTTTTATTGAGTGTTAGTGATAGCAGAAGAGCAAAGCAAGATCTGAAGAATTTGCGTGCAAAAGGTTACATCATAATGCCCATTCAAGACTCGTCCCTACAGTCTCCAACCGTCCGGTTGAAATCCAGCCAATCCATAGGTGCTAGATTGTTTTGAGAACCTGTGATTTAGCGCCATCTCAAGGTCTCTCTCACTTTTGTTTCCCAACGGTCCCAGGCTCCGTTGTCTGGAGAAAAGGCAGATGTTTTCAGGCCACATTCCTTTTTCATGAGGGAGGACATTTCAAAGAGGACAGAGCACAGCAAGGCAAATACATTCGCCAGTCAGCAACCCCCCCTCCCACTAGAATGGCCAACCCCAAAAAGAATACACAGGCCAAGAAAAAATAAGCAGGCAAATACACTGGAGGGGTCTGACACAGTAGCTAGGACCAAGGCAAAAGAATGGGCAGAACCATGGCAAAAATGAAGTTTGATTTACCTTTGTTAAAATGAAAAATTAATCAAATTCACCTTAAGGTGGCCTCATGACTATTGCAATGTGCTGTACATGGAGCTGTTGAGGAACTTCCTATGTCCATTTGATACCTGAGAAGCTGCTTATTTCCAATGGTTTCTACCCACTTGATATAAAATTTGAGCAGACTGGGTGCACTCCAAGTTTCTATTAAATGTGGTCATCCTATGGCGCCAAGGAAGCATGCCTTCTGTGCTGTGGCTCCACCCTCTGGAACAGCATTTCTGCAGACATAGGGACAGCACTTCCTCTTCCGAGGTTCTGGAACGCCTCAAAATCTCACTCAGGCCTGGGGTTAATATACTGTGGAGCCTTTATTATGATTCTTTGTTATCGTGATGGTTATTTTAGTTCAGGCTATTCATGTTGTCATATGCTTTGTAACTGCTTATAACATTTTTAGATTTTCGTAAGCCATCCCAAGTTTATCAGAGTGGGCAGCTATAATGAATCTAAACAAATGACTATAATACCTTATTATGGATTTAATAATATTCCCTTTCCTGCCACATTAAAGAATTCAGTTCAGTGGAAATGTTAGGAGGATTTCTAGCAGTGCACCTAGGCTTTCAGGGATTTCAACCGTTCCTGCTTTATAGGTTGTCTATACTCAGATGGAAACATTATTGTCCGGCTTTTCTCAGTAGAGCCTTAAACATGCGATGGTATTTTAGCAAAGATTGCTGAGAAGTTGCATTGTTGTGCTCCCAGTCAAAAGGGAGAGTGCCAGATTGGATGCCCAAAGTATTTTCATAGGGAGACCTGCTTTTTTACTACTATTTGGTATACCAGATGGTGTCACTAAAGATACCTCGTTGACACTGATTATACCCACTTGCTACAGATGCTTTCTTTTGTCAGCTGAAAAGCTTCTGAGATTTAACACTATCAGAACAGTGTTAATCTAACTCAAAGTGATCTATCTAGTAGGTGGGAAAAAGGAAATTTGGATGTCTTATCTTGTGTGAGCCCAAGCACTTGCTTTTGCAAAGGTGCCATTGGATTATAAAACGGATTAGCCACAGAGCAATGCTGCTTCACATCATCCATGCTTAATTTTGGTAATTCTTCATTGTCACAAGATATGGTAATAGAGTTAAGTTAAATTAAATGCTATTAACTTAAATTAAAAAGAGAAGTAGACAAGTTATATGGTGGATAGCTTTCTCAATGGAATTAGCTATGATAGATAAAGATCTCTCCCTCCCTCCCTCCCTCTCTCTCTCCCCCCCCCAGCAAAACAGTTTTTTTTCTTTTAAATGCTGTGCATAAGTTGTATAAGTCAAGGGGGTTCACTGTCAAGTGGTTTAAACTATCTGTGTTTATATTCATAGTTCTGTACTAACAATCACTATTCAGCCATGCTTCAATTGAAATAGACACTTTACTAAGTAATTTGAAAGTGAATCTCGGTCAAAGTTAGACAGGTATCTATAAAAGACTCAAATATCAGTATAGAACAGTGGTTCTCAACCTTTCTAATGCCGCGACCCCATAATACAGTTCCCCATGTTGTGGTGACCCCCAACCACTTATACATCACCGGGTGCCAGGGGCGTGGCCAAAGAAAAGGGGGAAAAATGGCGGACAGCCTTGTTTGATGACCCCTGTGAAATGGTCGTTCGACCCCAAATGGGGTCCCGACCCACAGGTTGAGAACCACTGCTATAGAAGACAAATATTTAGAACAGCTAAAAATAATACAAGAAATGAAAATGGGTTCTTACTTAGTATTGCACGTCCCTTCATTATTATAATATTAGATAATAAAAAGGGAGACACAACAAAAAATCTTGGGCTGTATCATGTGGTGGCTTTACTTTAGTGGAAAATGTTTCTCTGCAATTAAATTGGGCATCTGATCATTGTCAGTTTTCCCTTACTAACCATAATATTTCACATCATCTCTTATTTTATTTTGGAGGGGTCCCTGTTACATAGGAGCTTTTCAGAGGAGAAAGAATTTTGAGTAGGTAAGGTAAACATAGAACATAAAATCACAAGGGTGGAAGGGACCACAGAGGCCTTCTAGTCCAAGCCTCTGCTCCAGGCAATATAACATCCTGGTCAAATGGCTGTCCAGGCTATTTTTAAAATCTCCAGGATTGGAACACCCACAATTCCAGGACGCAAGCCATTCTGCTTACTAGCAATAGCAATAATAATAGCACTTAGAATTATATACTGCCCCATAATGCTTTACAGCTCTCTCTGGGTGGTTTAAAGTCAGCATATTGCCCCCAACAATATGGGTCCTCATTTTACTGACCTTGGAAGGATGGAAGGCAGAGTCAACCTTGAGCCCCATTAGGATCGAAGTCTAGGCTGTGGGCAAAGTTTGCCTGTAATACTGCATTCTAACCAATTCATCTTCAGGGCTTTTTAATTGTTCTCACTCCTTAGTTCTAGGTTGGATTTCTGTTCAACCAGCTTCCATAAAAACAAAGTTTCTTTCAAGTTGAACTTAAATCCTGGTGACTTTATGGTTGTACAGCAAAATCAAGATTCTTTTCTGATTCTGGGATTTCCAAGTGGTGTCCCACCCAAGTATTAACTAGGTATGACCCTGCTTGGCTTTTCAAGATAAGTCATAATTGGCTGGGGAGGTTTGGATCATCAAAAATTGTGAGAAGTAAGGGAAACCAGTATTGGATTAGATGGGTTAACAAAGTTATAGCCTTCTCTGTAAGGCTCGTCATGGGTTTAGAATGAAAATAGCTGAATAGAATGGATTCTCGTCATTTATATTTGCAAATTTACCTTCTTGCTAAAATGTATTTCTAATTACAAAATCAATACTCATGGAGCTTTTGTGGTCATTCACCGACATGTAGAGCGGCAAAAAATTTGAGTTGCCCATTGCACACATCCCCAATTTTTCAGTATTTGTGAATTCAATGTATACAACAACTTCATAGAATGTAACTACCGTGAACAACAAGAATTGGCTGTATTTTACTAAGTTTATTTGACTTCTTTTCCACCTGACTTTATAGAGGCAAATGTTAGTAATCTCTGAAGAACTGTGCTATAAGGAAATTGAAAACTGAGTTATTCTGGGACGCCTGTGATATCCCATTTGGGAGAACATCATCTAAAATGTCTTCTTTCCTTTGGAGTTTACATTAATTCTTTTTCCTTTGGAAATCCATTGAAATTCTGGTTGAGTTGTCTGAACTTTGACCCACACTAGAGTTAATAAGATTTCCTAAGGGATACATGCAGAAATGTGTTAGCAGAGGTGGGATTTACATTAATGGAGCAGAATTAAAAAGAAAAAGTCCTGAAGTAAAGCGGCAGAAAGAATGCCAACTGGCAGAGAGTGAAAGGAAAATCCATTAAGGTAAGGAAAAAAAAAGTGAAGGAGATGTGGGTTAAGGAAAGAGATGCAGAATTGGCCACATGTGGACTATATAATGTGATAGAACAAATGGAAACAAGGAAAAAGTGCCAATAAATTATATTTAAGGAAAAAGTATATAGGAATGTATGGAATGTACCAAAAATATAAGGAAGAGTATATCAGAAAAATAAGAGGGCAGTTAGCAGTTAAGAAGCTAAGCTTGTCAGCTGACAAACTGACAGCCTGGGTTCAAGACCCAAATGCTGTGTGACAGAGCGAGCTCCTGTTCTTGCCCCAGCTCCTGCCCACCTAGCAGTTCAAAAGTAGGGAAATGTGAGTAGATAAATAGGTATCACTTTGATAGGAAGGTAACATTGTACCATGTTTCATCACATGCTCTGTGCTGCAGCGTGATATCATGCTGGCCACTTGACAGCGGAAATGTCTTCAGAGAACGTGGGCTCCCTCAACTAAGAAACGGAGATGAGCATTACCCCCTAGAGTCAGACACGGCCGGAAGGGGAAACCTTTACCTTTTATATACTGTTATGTTATATTCTTGAGCAAGTTTCTTTTTGACTCCCAGCTCCCACCACCATCATATGAGAACTTACATTCTTTTTCTATGATAGATTTTGGCTACCTTGGTTGAGTTTTTTGATCATATCTTTCTCTCTTGATATATTCAAGTCTGTTTTTCTCTCCTATATGAGCTACACATTGTTCAGAGATCCTTGTTTTAATCTGCTTTGCAATAAAACCAATGGCCTTTTTTTTGATATATCAGCTTGATCATCTTTCTTACACTTCAGCTGTGACTATATGAGCAATCCTTAGGCTATTTGCAAAGATTGATCTGTAAGGCAGACTTTTGTGACTCCTTTGTTCTTTAACATGTTGCTCTGCAAGCAAATGACACAGAAGAATTTTTGAACATTAGTGGAATAACAATGAAGACTTTAAAAACCAATCTCAAATGTGATGTAGCTTTTGAGGGAAACCATTATTTTGCTTTCTAATGCTTTGCCACTTTTATTTTGATCTTTTTAGGCATTAAAAATAACTCTCTGTATAAGACATCCACACAGATATTGGATTTTATCTTTCATAAGTGAAATACAGTATTTTTATAGACATACCGTGCACTAAGTAGATTTTAGTTTGTAGATTAATTTAATAGAAAGTCAGTTCAATAGCTGCAATAGCTGAAACTAAAAATATTTATTTTTACCATAAATATTTACAGAAAGTAGGGTTCTTGACTAACATATTCAATCCTGACAGTTACATTGATAAACTACAATATTCTTATAAACAAACCTGATGGATAGGGACCCTGATGCTGTTAGTGCAGTGTTTCTCAACCTTGACAATTTTAAGGCATGTGGACTTCAACTCCCAGAATTCCACAGCCAGTATTGCTGGTGTGGAATTCTGGGAGTTGCAGTCCACATGCCTTAAAATTGTCAAGGTTAAGAAACACTGTGTTAGTGCAACCACCTTCAAGATCCTTGTCCCATCTGGTTGGTGAAAATTACCAAGATGGTGACTAGCAGGTGGGTTCAAGCAGTGATAAATTCCTCACTGCAGAAGGGACATTCCCAGGGCCTTTTAAGGAGGTCCTGGTTCACCACCTCCTTAAAAAAAAATCACTTGATCCCACGTGTGATCCTCAATGGAACTGCATCTACATGGAGGGAAGTGTGTAGTGGGGTGCCCCAGGGCTCTGTTCTAGGCCCAGTGCTTTTTAACATCTTCATCAACGATTTGGACGAGGGGATAGATGGGAAACTCATCAAATTTGTGGATGACACCAAGCTGGCAGGAATAGCCAACACTCCAGAAGACAGGTTTAAGATACAGGAGAACCTGGACAGACTTGAACACTGGGCGTTATCTAACAAAATGAAATTCAATGGTGAAAAAAGTAAGGTTCTACATTTAGGCAAGAAAAATGTACAGGTATGTACAGGTATACTATAGGGGGTATGTACAGGTATACTATAGGGGGTATGTACAGGTATACTATAGGGGGTACCTTGCTCAATAGTAGTAACTGTGAGAGGGATCTCGGAGTCCTAGTGGACAATCACTTAAATATGAGCCAGCAGTCTGCTGCAGCTGTCAAAAAGGCCAACACAGTGCTAGGCTGCATTAACAGAGGGATAGAATCAAGATCATGTGAAGTGTTAATACCACTTTACAATGCCTTGGTAAGTCCACACTTGGAATACTGCATCCAGTTTTGGTCACCACGATGTAAAAAAGATGTTGAGACTCTAGAAAGAGTACAGAGAAGAGCAACAAAGATGATTAGGGGACTGGAGGCTAATGGCTGCTGGAATTGGGTATGTCTAGTTTAATGAAGAGAAGGACGGGGGGGACATGATAGCAGTGTTCCAATATCTCAGGGGCTGCCACAAAGAAGAGCGTGTTAAGCTATTTTCCAAACGCCTGAAGGCAGGACAAGAAGCAACGGGTGGAAACTAACCAAAGAGAGAAGCAACCTAGAACTAAGGAGAAACTTCCTGACAGTTAGATCAATTAACCAGTGTAACAGCCTGCCTCCAGAAGCAGTAAATGCGCCAACACTGGAAGTTTTTAAGAAGAGACTGGACAGCCATTTGTCTGAAATGGTATAGGGTTTCCTGCCTGAGCAGGGGGTTGGACTAGATTACCTCCAAGGTCTCTTCCAACTTTACTACTACTACTACGACTACTACTACTACTACTACTACTACTACTACTATTACTTTGATTGATTTTTGTGGGGGTATTTTTAACGCCCCCACACAGAAATTGATCAAAGTTTCCATCTACTTTCTCTTAAACGTGTCAGACGCCAAAAAAAATTTCTTGTCAATGGAAATAGAGAAAAATGTGGAAATTAAAGAAATATCTATTATGTACATTTTTAAGAGTGCATGTTCAATATGTTTAAAGGGACAGAATACATAATTATTTATCATTGATTGATCACATTAAATTTTATTTTCATGTCTTCTGAAACAAAATATAGGAATAGGTTGGATCCATGAATAATTAGATTCATAGCTTGTGTCTAACAACAGCAGGTTTAGTATTTATTTACAGTAATCAAGGTGTACAATTTTGTCATTTAGAATTGTTATGGAGTTGGTAAATGAATTAATAATTAAATCAGAGAAGCAACTCTAACTGACTTTAGTTTTGGTAGCAATTGCCATTCTCTTGTTTGAGAATAGCTAACTTTTCCTTCATTAATTGTTAGATTTTACATTTATCATTCCCTTAGTTATAATTCCTCTTATTACAGTGTACTCTAATTAAAGCTATTCCTTATAAAAAGCCAGATGCTTCAATTAGTGCAAAATGTAGGAATAGGTATTCAGATCACATAATGGTAATACTGAAAGATCTGTACAGGTCATCAGTGGCTTTACAGGTGCAATTCTAGATGTTGGCATTAACCTTTAAAAACTTAAAATAGCTTAAGGCCTCACAGTCTGAGGGACTGCATTTTATAATCCTGATAACCTGTCTGACAATTGTGATCTGCAAGACAAACTCTTCTGAAGATGCTCTCAATATCAAAAACTTAAGCTGTAGACTGAACACCATAGGATTTATACTTGGCTCCATTGCTCACTATTAATTGTAAATATCTTTTTGTCCAGCTTTTTATTATTAAGTTTAATGATATTTTAGCTAATATTTTTAGAAATTTTGTTAGCAGCCCTGAGTCATTGCTTAAGTAGAAAGGCAAGATACATATTGAATAAATATTTTTAATATTGGAATGTATGTATTTATATTTATTTAGTTATTTTTTATTTGGTTTATATCTCATCCTTTCTCCACGAACTCAAGACAAGGTACATATTACCTTCTCTTCAATTTTTCCCCCACAACAAGCCAGCATTCAGTATTATATGAATAACAGATTAACAGAAAATAACAGATTAATTAATCACCTAATCAGGTTCCATGATGGAGACAGGACTTGAGCCTATGTCCAGTGTCCACCTATATACAATTCAATATCTAAAGCATTATATCTGGGAAAGGAAAAATGGAGATCTGTGTAGGATTGGTAGCCTGTCCACCAGCCTCTGAAGAGCCCTAGAATAACAGATCAATCACAGTGTTTAGTACTATGATGGCGCCTGAAGGCAGGACAAGAAGCAACGGGTGGAAACTAATCAAGGAGAGAAGCAACCTAGATCTAAGGAGAAACTTCCTGACAGTTAGAACAATTAACCAGTGGAACAACCTGCCTGCAGAAGCAGTGAATGCTCCAACACTGGAAGTTTTTAAGAAGAGACTGGACAGCCATTTGTCTGAAATGGTGTAGGGTTTCCTGCCTGAGCAGGGGGTTGGACTCGATGACCTCCAAGGTCCCTTCCAACATTATTATTATTATTATTATTATTATTATTATTATTATTATTATTATTATTATTACTACTACTACTACTACTACTACTACTACTACTACTACTACTACTACTACTATTGATAAAATCTCTAAACTATAAATTAGGTTACAGTTCCAAAAGATTTATGAAAAAGCATGATGAAAGGTTTCTTAAAAGGAGAGCCTAATGAGCTCAGGCTTAATTCCTAAGTGAACATTGGGTGATAGATGTATTCTGCAGCAAAAGAGATTATTACTACATCATAAATGTTTCATCTGAATTTATATTCTGTTAACGGTCTCAGATATCCGTTGGGAATCATAAAAAATGTGAAGGTTATATTGGATCTCAATATGATTTCACTCTCTTTAATCTTTATGTGTCTTTGGGTTTGTAGGACTGACTTTTTTGTACAAATTGTGGCACAGCCTATTTTAATTGAGTTTGAAATTAAATCTATCTTTCTGGTATAATTAATTATTTTTGCTACATTGCAAAAATGCAGTCTATATTTTTATTGAATCTCAGCTAGTCTGCTTGGAAATTATACAATATGATTTGTTAGACTTCTGAATTTAAAAACAATAACTTCAAAAGTAAACTGTTCCAAATCATAGCATGCACCATTTTTCATACAGCAGATGGCACTGTGAATGCTCATAAGAAAAAAAATCAAGGAAAAAATTATGCCTGTTTACTGTGTTAAAAATTCTGGGACTGAGTTAGTGTTAGTTGCCAAAATTCAAGTTACTTTAATTCAGAGCATAATTTACCAGTTATCTGCTCTATTTCTTCTGGCAATGGATTTAGAATAAGAAAAATAACAATATTAAAAATGCGATGAAACATTTTAAGATATAATAGTATTGTTTTTTAAAAGGTGTATAGTGAATAAGTTATTCAGAATGCAATTTTTAGCTTATAAACAAAAATATATAGTTAAAAGAGATTTTGTTTTGTATCTTCTAAAAAATGTTAAATATTTATGTACAAAAACTGGTCCCAGTAAAGCACTAATTCTGAAATGCTATTTTATCATTCAGTTAAACAATCTTAATCTGGTCTGTTGTGTGCAAACCTGGAAAAAAATGACCTGCGATATACTTTTTAAAAAAATGCATATGATGCAGGTGTGTGTGTGTGTGTGTGTGCACACGCGCGCAAGGGGTGGGAGAATTCTGTTTTCCAAATATAATTTATTTAATGATTCTGCTGAATTGTGTATGTATTTTCTTCTTATTTTAGGTAATGGGCCCCACCATGATCGAACCAGCATTTATAACCCATGCAATTTAGTTGATGGAGCTTACTGCCTCCCAATAGGACACTGGATTGAGGTTTCTGGGCATACAGATGAAATGAAACATACAACTGATTTCTATTTTAATATTGCTGGGCATCAAGCTATTCATTGCTCCAGGTAATAAACAAAAATGTGCTGCAGAGTGAATTAGATTTTAACAGAGATGAGGTGTGCCTTAGGTGGGGACTTACATAAAAAGATGCTAAGCAAGTAGAGTCTCCAGCATTTCCTGACAGAGAGCTGTTCATACTATCAGTATAAATCTTTCTGCAGTTTATATTCCAACTTTTCCTCCATACTGGAGGAAAGAAAAAAGAAAACTTCAGATCTCTTGTTGATTGTTGTTTGGTTCACTGGTGTCAACCCTCTCTGGAGGGATATAGGACCCATTCAACAGCCCACCCCTTGGTGATCCACAGAACTAAAGAGTTTCCAGAGAGAGCTTGAGGTTGAGTTTGAGGAGTTTTAGGAGCTAGAGTGCCAGAAGAAATGCTTGGAGTATTTTGGGTGAAGATTCAGAGTGAGTTGACTGAGTGTAGGTAATTTGAACTCTGATTAGACAAGTCCAGTTGAGATGCCTGGGGTCAGATCTTATGGTGCAGTCTGGGATGAGATTGAACCAGTGACTCCTGAGGCAGTGGACAGGGTTATCAGTTTGGCCATCTGTTTATTGAATCAACCACCATTCTGGACTGTGAAAGTGGCCAGGGCAGTAATCTGAGTTTGAGTTCATGCTATGGTGTCAATCTTTTGGGTGGTACTGCTGCCTTAAAGGAGGTTATGGTGTGCCCCCTCCTCAAAGAATCATCCCTGGATGCAACACTGTTAAGTACCTGTAGTCCTTCTCCAACCTTTTCCTTTTAGAGAAAGCTGTTCAGAAGATGGTTTGTCTGCAGTTGATGGTATTCTGGGATAGATGTTGGAGATAGGGGGCACCTTTGGGGATAGCATGCATTTGTTAGTTCTGTTTCTTCCTCTGGGACTGGTTTCAACCGGTATTTATTTGGGAGGAAGAGGTTTGTACTCTAGGCTCTTCCATTTTGGGAATGCTGCAGGGCTCAACTATGTCCCTCCTTTGTTCAATATCTACATGAAACTGTGTGTGAGGGCATCTGCTGGTTTGGCATTTGGTATCCACAGTATGTTGATGATACTCAATTATATTTTTCAACCTGAGGCCAGCCAGGGCCTATACATGGAGGTTTGGATGGGGAGGATCTGTCTCTGACTTATCCTACCAAGACTGAGTAGCTGTGGTGATTGGGGCATCTAGATATGGAAATATTCTATCTTTGGCCTGGATTGGGATTGCACTTCCTCATTTAAGGGATGGTACACAATCTGGAGTACTCCTAAACTCACAGCTCATTCTTGATGAGCAGGTGGCAGCTATAGTTAGGAGGGCCTTTGCATAGCTTCATCTTCCACAGTTGCATTCTTTCCTAGATTAGTAGGCTCTCATACAGTCAATAATTTCATGACCTGACTGTTGCAATGCATTATATGGGCCCTTGAAGACCACTTGGAAATTTCAACTGATCCAGAATGTAGTGATATAGATAGTGATGGGCATGCTTTAGCATGCCCATGTAACTGTAACCCAAGCTGTACTGGTTATTAGTAACTTCCAGGGTGCAATTCAGAGTATTGGTTATGATTTATTAAGCCTACACAGTATAGGGCCTGATTAAGTGAAGGATCATGTATCTTCTGTGACATCAGCTGGACAGTTTTATCTAACAAAGATGGCTCTAAGTTTACTCAAATATTTCTTGTGTGTGTGTTTCAGATCTCATAGATAAATATTCTGGTTTATCAATACTAAAAAAAATTCCCTTAGGTTGAAATATTGATGACAAAATAGTTCTGGGCAACAAAATGAATGTTGTCATAATTGCTTTATTCAAAAGCGTGTTTTTTCAGCTTCCCACCCTTATAACTCCTGGTGGTCTCCTAGGTGCTACCATCTGCTTTGATTCTCAGTGCATTTGGAAATATTAATAAATGGAAAAAGTCAGCCTGAAAAACTGCCAGTAATTGACATACTTTTAACAGTACCTGACATTGTGTTGAATGATCATCTGATTAAAAACCTCAACAATTACCTTTAATATTGAGCACAGTCTTCTTTATTAGCACTATCAAGCAATCCTCCTTTCCTTAGTAGCTTTCTACAAATATCTGTAAGTAGATATTTGTAGAATATCTTCACATTCAGCTTCTTGACTAACAGCAGCAATAGTAGTTGCCAAGCATTGAATTCTAAAGTGAATTAAGAGAGAGGCAATGATACGAGATAAGAAATTCACTGTCAAGCAGAAAGAACCAAAACAAAAAGTAGCCACAGGAATAAGGGGTCAGAAAGCCAGGCAGTAATAGATACCAGATTAAAAGAAGCTACAGCAACCCTTGAAAATAACAAAGTTTTGTTCTCATAAAGTGATCTGTCACACAGCAGAGGTAGCTTGCTGCCTTGCAACCCTGATGTGACCAAAGCTGGCTAACATGGAACAAATTAGATGAAGTTATGAGAAAAGTTTACTCTTTTGTCTGTTGTGAAATGTAAGTTGTCTGTCTTCTATCTATCTATCTATCTATCTATCTATCTATCTATCTATCTATCTATCTATCTATCTATCTATCTAGTAAAGCAGTGGGAAAATTTACCTGCAAGTAGTCCTCACTTAGTGACTGCTTTGTATAGCAATTATTCGCACTTAAGACAGTAAGGAAACAGTGACTTTGCAACTAATTGTCATATTTATGACATTTGTAAGTTTGTACAGCAAAAGAAAGCTGAAGTAATACCATAATAAATACAGTCGCAGTTTCACTTAGCACCTGCTTTGTTTAATGACCAAGCTGTGGTCCCAATTGCAGTTGCTAAACAAGGACTACTTGGGAAAGTTATTTTAATTTAGAATACCTTAATGTAAGGGTAGATGGCAGCATATGAATGAAATTCAGTCAATATTACTAGAAAATTGTCACCCAACCAGTGGTGGGATTCAGCCAGTTCGCACCAGTTTGGCAGAACCGGTAGCTAATTTTTTGTTGCCCAGGCCCAGAATGGACTTCTGGAAGCAGCATCCACACAGAGAACCGGTTGTTCACATGTTTGAATCCCACTACTGCACCCAGCCCAACATAGTCAGGCATCTGGAACTGATGGCTATAGCAATCAAAAATATATCTTGTTTTATCCACCATGCAGTATACATGCAGAACTAAATAACAGCTTTTTGGAAGCAAATCCGGGCAGCCTAGGACTACAGGTAGTCTTAATGACTGTTTGAAGTTACACTATGGACTCTGAAAAAGGGACTTACGACCTGGATTCAAAGTTGCAACATTTGTCCCCCTGCACAAACAGATAACGCATTTTGGGTCCTTGGCAACTGGCCTGCATTTACAGCCATTTGTAGCAAGCATCCTGTGGTTTGATTTACTGATTTACAACATTTTGTCAGTTTCTGGCAAAAATTGCCCCATAATGAACAATGGGTTCACCTAACAATCCCCATGTTCACTTAAGGATCGCTGCAAAAAATGATAGTAAAATCAGGTCCCATCTCATGGTGACCCACTTTATAACTGTCACAAGTTATAACCAAAGTTGCAGGCTCAATTACAGTCAGAAATGCAGGATTACCTACATCAGTACCTCAAATAAAGTTCTGAAGATAAACACCAAACTTAATTGGAAATGCCAATGGTGTTCAAGTGGTGCTCCAGTTGTTTTGGGATTGCACCCAAGGTGCCTATTACTATTGGTACTACCCTTGCTTGTCTGTGCTACAGTCGTTCTAGTTCTATTTGTAGGTCTTTGTATTTTGCTAACTTCTTCAGTTCATCATCAACATCACCATCATCATCATCATCATCATCATCATTCAATTCCCTACTACAAGGTGAAAATCTCTTCATTGAAAGTTATGGACTGTAACCCACAAGAGTGATTTATTTTGGGTTGGTAGATTTTTTTTAAAAAAAAGTAAAGTTCTTAGTCTAAACCTGAGAAAGAATAATTGGCCTAGATGGCTTCCCTATCTGAGGAAGGACTAGAACCTGGTTTTCTTCACTCTTGTTTTGAAACTTGTTATTTTATGCTCAAATTGTATTCTCAGAAGACTGGTGTTTCACTTTCCAACTGCTTGGGAGCTGTCATTTGCTCCTTCAATATAAGTTAAGGAATAAGAAGTAATTCCAATTAGAGCGCTGTAACAGCCTGCTCAGGATATATCTTCCCTCTGTGGCTTTATGGGATTAACAATATGCTATCGAGTACTTTGCTTCAAACTTTTTTTCAACACTTGACAACAAACTGAGAAATTATGAACTCATTCTGAGTGTTATTAAAAATTCCATTACCTTGTGATATGCAAGTAAATAAAAGCAGGAAATAACATACAAATTAATAGAAGAGCCGTGTATAAAACAGGATTCATATCAGTAAGAATGCTGCCTGTGCACAATGAGCAATTTATTTTTGTATGTGACTTTTGAGAAGGTGCAGACTTTTGCCTCAAGGTTGAACCATTTATTAATTCAGGATGAATGTCAGGATGAAGAAGGCAAACCAAATGCATTATGACAACCCAAGATCTACCTTGTCCAAATAAATTTTAGCAACCCAAAACCTGGCTTAACAGATATAATGCTCAAAGACATATACTGTTCATTTGAAAGTATTAAAGAAAGAGAGGAAAGTATTTTGGATAGCCCATTAAGGTTAAAAAAAATATATCCTCCAAAGATACATGCTTTATTTAATATCTAAGTCCTAGCCAGAAGCTTAAGTGGGCACATATTCATCGATATTCTATGAGAGTCATTAAAATTTCTGGTTGCCATTAATATATACAGTACACTGAATTATTCATTCAAAAGATAGAGGAGGGGACTAACATGCTTCGTTAACGTTGCTTTTTGCTCAATTTGAATTAAGTTCAAACGTCACATCTAGGTAAATGTTTAAAGAAAAATGTGAATGCTAAGTGTCTGGAGTGTATTTTTTATTTCAAAATTATAGCATGGCTCTATGTAAAGGGGAAAAGAACAACTTTTAACTGGAATTTAGTGAACCGTGATATGAGCAGAAAACAGAAAGTGTGATGCTCTGTAGTTAAAAGAATTGCACAGATGTTACACTTGTTACAGGTCCTACATTGGGAACAAAGCTTTGAGATCTAATTCCTAATCTTATACAATAGAAATTTATTACCATCTAAACTAACCATTGGGATAAAATGTGATGAGTTAGAGAACAAAAATAATTGTGATCTAACTTGGCACTTTGTGTAAATTGTATGTATGTATGTATGTATGTATATATATATATAAAAGAGCCTAACTACTGGCCCTAATTAAAATAGGTTCAATAACTTTCCAATAATCTATTATTGCTTCTAACATGGGCAAGTGGGATGTCCCTTTTGAAGTTGGTTGAAAATTAGCAACTGATTTCATTCATTCAAAACTCAAATGGTTTATAAATATTAGTTCTGAACACTAAAAGGCGTTTGTGTGTGTGAGTGTGTGTGCACACATGCGTGCTTTACTTCGATAAAGGTTTTGATGCTGATCAAGGCAGCCAGCCTCCACACTTTTGAGAAGTGGAGTACCTTACCTTTTCCATGCTGAGGCACTATTTCCCTCCAACAATTAGTGTCAAAAGTCACTTCACAAAGCAAAGCAGTGGCATTTCACCCTGATATATCATATAATTAAACACCACATGCAAATAGATGAGCTGAAATATGCAGCTGTCTTAAGATGCTTATAGATAATTTGCAGATTGATCCAGAAAAACACAAATTTCTGCAGCTTCAGTATTTATGTATATAAATACTATAAACATACACAAACAGAGTCTAAACATATTTGCTCTCTCTCTCTCTCTTTCTCTCTCTCTCTCTCTCTCTTTGTGTGTGTGTGTGTGTGTTTGTGTGTGTATCAGAGATATTCCCCAAGTAACAAGAGCGAGTAGCACAGTGAAATTAATTATTTATCAATAGATAAGAGTAAAAATTAGCCAAAATCATTTTGCCTACCCTCCTATATACATTTAATTCCCAAAGAGATTGGAAATTCTTAAATAATTGTCTTTGGTGTTTTAATATTCAGAGATATAAGTTATATAAGATGCTCAAAAGGAGGAGCTCTTTTGTCTCACTTTAGTGAGAACCTGGATGGCACCGACTAAAATCATTGATGGCAAAAGTAATGGCAGCAGTTTCTCTCTTGCATCGGTGTAGACATTCACTCTCTACTCAGTCTAACATGGCTTAGAAATTGCAATAAGGGTTCATATTAATCATGCAAGCAAGAGGCTTGCTTCACCCTTCCCAAATTGTGCTGATAAACATTTTCAGAGGACTCCAGGCTTCCGCAATTCCTTCCCTTCTGTCATTTTTATTTGGTTTGTTTCTCTCTTTGTTTTTGTTTTTCCCTTCCAAATTCAGATATCCTTTCTTCAGATGGAGTTCCCATTCAAAGAAATTCATCATTGAGGAAAGTCAAAGGGAGCATTAGTCCCATATCCGTATGATCCAGAGTTGTGGTGGCATAGTAGTCAGAATGCAGCACTGCAGGCCAACTCATTGCTCACTCCAGGAGTTTGATCCTGAGCGGCGCAAGGATGACTCAGCCATCCATCCTTCCAAGGTTGGTAAAATGAGGACCCAGATAATTGGGGGGGGCAATATGGTGACTCTGTAAACCACTTAGAGAGGGCTGGAAAGCACTATGAAGTGGTATATAAGTCTAAGTGCTATTGCTATCAAACAGTAATTGCCTGCTCTATAAAACAGCCTCTTCCTTGAGATACAGTTGGCCCTGACTCTAATGATCTTTCAGAAGGCCATAAAGATCAGGCTTTTCCTCCAGGCACTGCAGCTTGGACGTTAATTATAGGGCTTGGATAGATGGATGGATGGATGGATCACACATTGCTCCTAGAAGCACGAAGCCGAAAACACCAGCCTGAAGATGACGAATGGGACTTCGTCGAAACGTCACCAAGACACTTCCAATTTTACGCGGGAGAAAACCCGAATAACCAAAGACCTACATACAAACACCCGCGAAAACCTCAGAAAATATATATATATATAGAGAGAGAGAGAGAGAGGGAGAGAGAGAGAGAGAGACAGACAGACAGACAGACAGACAGACAGTAAAGTAACTTACTTTTGGCAAGTATTAGCTTTAATCATAAGGAATAACCATAGAGAGCTGCATTATAAAACAACAAGTTAAATTCATCACTTTATTATAGATAAACAAATTTATTGAAATCTGCTTACAGAGGTTTGCTTTTACACTGCTTCTTGACATGGTTGAATTGCTTGTGAAACCAGAAGATGATTACAAGTTTGGTAATTTTCTACAGTGCAAAATGGTGTCAGAACAGCAGTGACATTTTACAACTGCAGACTTGTAATGTTTTTGTAGGTAAAAACAAATTCATACGGTTAAATGAAAAAAGTTTGTTCTAGTTTTATGTGCATTCAAAGTGATTTCTCAAATTTAATTAAGAATGTGCAGAGCGGGGAAGGAAATCATCCATTCGTCCTATGCATTGATATTGTTAAAATAATTTAATGTATTGTGACAGAATAGTAATAGTAAAAGTGACTTTATCAAACCTCATTTTCTTAATATCTATTTACTGCATTTTTAAATTGAACGTTTTCAGAACCAGTCTCAATTCCTTTGGTGTTGTTAAATTGTGTAGAAAGTAAAGAAGATGACCTTGATGGAGATATGTTCCATTCACTGCTCAGGTGTTAAGAAATGAAAAATACTTCATTTCCACAACAAGTAGATAATGTTTGTAAGCAACTCATATAGACATCTTTCTAATTCACTAAAATATAAGAAGGGAGATAAGGTACAACACAGTTTTACTTGCAAGACTATTATTATAACCAGTCTCAATACAAGTAGTTTTAGCCTTCCTGTTGGGTTGATTTCTTGATCTGGTCTATCTAATGGGGCTGACATGTTGCTCATAGGGGAAAGGAAATATGAAGATAGCAATAGAAATAGCACTTATATACTTTATTGCCCTCTCTAAATGGTTTACAGAATCAGCATATTGCCTCCAACAATTTGGGTCCTCACATCAACGACCTTGGAAAGATGGAAGGTTGAGTCAACCTGTCAGGATCAAATTCCTGACTGTGGGCAGAATTAGCTTACAATATTGCTTTCAACCACTGCACCACCACAGCTCTAATGAAGATAATAATTTGTTCTTAGATATCCTCATCTGAGGATATTTAATTGAAAATTCTTACATGCTACTCCTCATAGCACCCAAGAATAGCTATAGATTATTGCTTTGTCCTTGTTATCTCTTCAGGGCTGGCTTCCCTGTCCATTTTCCATTAGTATCATTGAACCATGGATAATGAATATTTTCAGCTAGATATAAAGTCTAAGCAATATCATTCACAATCTTTTGTATAGTCAATTTGGTCTTGTGTATGTTGTTTTTTTTATAAGTCTATAGTGCCATCCAATATACTCATTTAATGCTTTTCTCTCTCTTGTCTTTCTTCAAATATGTAAAGTGAGACTTTAGGATGAGAGTTCTAAGTTTTAGTAATTTTATGGAACTCTTGAACTTGATCATGGGATAACCTCCTAAATATCACTTTTCAGGCTGCAGTATAAGATTTTTTTTTAAAAAAAGTGTGATTCATTTATAATTTCCCTTCCATTTCTGTAGTATATGCTAACTTTTACTGTGAGTTTTAGATCACATCACTTGTCATGTAAAATAGCATACAGAACTACCCTTCTGAAGATAATTGTTTGGATCATTCCACAGACACAGTATAAAAGACAAACATGGTCTTAGGAATTGTTGTCAAGGTTAGAAATGACTTATGGTCAAAATCAGGCTCAAGAGTATAACGTTAACAATAATAATAAAGTTGGAAGGGACCTTGGAGATCATCTAGTCCAGTGGTTCTCAACCTTTCTAATGCCGCGACCCCATAATACAGTTCCCCATGTTGTGGTGACCCCCAACCACTTATACATCACCGGGTGCCAGGGGCGTGGCCAAAGAAAAGGGGGAAAAATGGCAGACAGCCTTGTTTGGCGACCCGTGAAATGGTCGTTTGACCCCAAATGGGGTCCCGACCCACAGGTTGAGAACCACTGATCTAGTCCAACCCCCTGCTCAGGCAGGAAACCCTATACCATTTCAGACAAAAGATTGTCCGACCTCTTAAAAACCTCCAGTGTTAGAGCATTCACAGCTTCTGGAGGCAGGTTGTTCCACTGATTAATTGTTTTAACTGTCAGGAAATTTCTCCTTAGTTCTAAGTTGCTTCTCTCCTTGGTTAGTTTCCATCTGTTGCTTCTTGTCCTGCCTTCAGGTGCTTTGGAGAATAGCTTGACTCCCTCTTCTTTGTGACAGCCTCTGAGATATTGGAACACTGCTATCATGTCTCCCCTCATCCTTCTACCCTTTGTTCTACACATTGTCACATCTTGAATACCATTGTGTAATGAAATGACTTTGTTATCTAAGAGTTAACAGACTTGGAACACAGAGATGAAAAGCCAAAAATTTAAAGGAAAGTGAAAAATATAGTTATCTTGGTGAGCTACTTTCTGATGTGAATCAATTTCTCTGTCTAGTCAAACACTCATTAGCTTAGATACAAATGAAAGAGAGAATTATTTTATTCAAGAAGCTGAATTTTTAGAAAGAAATATAAGAAGCATACAAGGCTCATATGTCATATAAATGGCCCTCTAGTTAAAATTGCATCATTCAGTGTTTAATATATTAGTTACCACTATGAGAAAACAAAACCATTACAGAGAAGCACATTTCTGGAAGACTTAAACTAACATCATTAAAATGCAATTAAATATGACAAGCCTTGTATCTATGGAAGAATGATAGAATTTATTATCATAATGCATAGTAACAGTCCTCACAAGAATGAGGTAATTTGACAAATAGGTTACTCTCTGAGAATTTCTTAAGTCGATATTAAGAACATTGTCTTCTGAGTAAACTGCTAGAATATGAATGATAATGCAATACAAGTGATAAATAACTTGTTTCATAATGCCCAAACTAATTCACTGGCAGTCTAATTTAGAAGTTCAAGTAACTGAACTCAGTATCAATAACAAGATTATTCAGCTAAATGTTTTTGTAGGCCAAATATTGGTCCATTACTTGATTTCCCCATTCAAGATTTGACAGCAGATTTTTTATGTACAATGTTATATTTTATGTCCAATAAGTAATAGTTGTTATAATGTATGAGAAATTACCTGCCCAAATTATGAAGTGGATTTCTTAGGATGCTAGAAAGTGTTATGAAAATACATTTTTCTTTATCCTTCATGAAAGCCTTGAATTTGGCTTGAGGGAGTTCATTCTAGTCTGTACAAATAATTCTTTCTTTCCTTCATTTCTTCCTTGAATTTCAAGTTCTAGTGATATTTGGCAAGTTTTTATTTAAACAAGAATTGTAGAAAATGACTACCCCACAATTAATCATGTTGCTGACTTAGATAAATCACTTAACATTCATTAGTTTAATATTTTTCTCTTTGAACAGGATTTTGCCAAATCTGTGGTTAGGAAGTTGCCCTCGTCAAGTGGAACATGTGACTATCAAACTTAAACATGAGTTGGGCATTACAGCTATAATGAATTTCCAGACTGAATGGGACGTGGTTCAGAATTCCTGGGGATGCAACCGCTATCCAGAACCAATGAGCCCAGAAGTTCTCATGAAATTGTACAAAGAGGAAGGCCTTGCTTATGTCTGGATGCCAACACCAGACATGAGTACTGAAGGTAATATTCACATTCCATCCCTAGGAAAGCATCCATTCAACGATATAGTTGAATAGTGTAACTTTACAAATTTACTTGGATGTTTGCATTATGGTACTCATAGCTAATTATGTATTGTGTATTCTTAGAATATAATAAATATTCAGCAATAGTTAAAGAAAATACCTGTTTTTATGCTAGAGATTAATAATATGGTGTTGTTTGTAAAGATAAGAAAACCATGTTTACTCAAAAGGCTATAATTAATTTCTATCAGTGCTACTAAAAGTGTATAATTATTTAATTGATATATATATATAAATATGTGGAGCGGCATGGTTTCCTAGTGGTAAAGATGCTTGTCTCCCACTCAGAAAGTTGAGAGTTCAATCCTGGGTAGCAACAGATGTTTCTCTTTTAGGACACAAGGAGAAAATATCTGCTGCAAATTCCATGTAGGTGTCAGAAGAGCATCCGTCCAGTAAACGCTCAGTTCCATCCAGTCACCCTGACTTTACCCTGAATTAAGGGATTACAAGCTCATAAAAATATAAAAATGTAAATGTAAATATAAATAAATGTGGCAGCAAGATGGATCTCAAAAGTAAAATGATTTGTTTCAACACATATATTTTCTTTGCCTTAGGATATTGTCCATAAAACTATCATATAATCATAATTAATTAAGATCATTTAAGTAAAGTCACTTTTGTGCATATGAATTTTGTATTCAAAATTGCATGCTGTAATAAATGCTCTGAAACACTATAATTCTGAGTATTTGTTAGTCAACCAATTAATAGGGTCATAACTACTACTTTTAAGTTTGTAAAATGCTACATGATTAATCAATTTCACTGTACTTTGCTAAAATAACTTTTAAACTAAATCAATATTTTTCCAATAACACTTCTCATGTTTGTAATATTCCAGATAGCAGGATCCAAGAAAGATGTTTATTTATCTATTGCTTAGCAGAAACGTTGTGCTCACATTGTTGAATTAAAATTAAAAAGTAACAAAACAATTAAAATTTAACTGACAGAATAGCCAGGCAATAATTAATAAGATCCCAATAATCAAGAGTAATAAAAAAATAAAAATCAGCAAAATCCATAAAAAAGCCCCAAAAGATAATCAGATGCCCAACTTACCTTCTGAAAAAGTATAGCCTTTATCTGACTATCAAGCTGGAAACTTTTCCTGAATAATTTTAACATTTAATGCCTCTGTTGTAAACCTATTGTTCATATCTCAGTTGAGAAAAAAGAATTGGAGCACTCCTGAAATGACAGTATTAAGGTGGAGAAAGCTTACATATGGCTATTCCCTCTGTGTTTGTTGAATGTTTATCATTTTAAATTAATTAGGCTAGTGTGACCTTTAGACTGAGCACTTTTTCAACAAAACTTTATCCTCTGAAAGTTCCTTGTCCTTGTCTTCAATTAGCTTTATTAAAGTCATGTTTTACAGCCATGTCTGATCATGTCGTAAATGAACTATGAAGAACACAATTTTTGCTGAAACTGTTTCAGTAGAAATAATGATACTCCTTTGAAACTCTATATGTAAACAGAATTTGAGATTTTATATTTTTCATCAGTAGTTTTATAGGAGCAAATAATATGAGGTCCTTTTAGTTCACCACACATTCCTACAGTATTCAAATTCCTCTTTGGGCCATACTAGATGTTGTCCAAAGTTAGAATTAATATTGTTTTGTGTGTATTTAAAGACATTTGAAAAGCAGGCTTTAGAAGTTGCACTAAGCAAAACAACATGGGTGGGAGACTGAACTTTTTCCTGAATCAGCTTTTTATTTTGGCTTTGAATTGTTCCTATTGCTTGGAACTGTGGTTTTAAGTTGATAAAGAGTAACCATGGAAAAACATTACGTGCTATACATTTCCTGCTTTTTCACCATGCGTGTAACCTTTGTTTATGTCACATAGCTGATTACAATGTCTAGACTGGACTTCTTTGGAGGAGATGGTGGTTTAGAAATATAAAATATAAATAAAATAAATAATACATAAATAAATATGGGAATGGCTAGCATAGGGGAAAGGTGTGACAAAAAATGCACAAAGTAGAGATGCTTTCTATAAAACTTGCAGAGGTCATTCTGATCCTGCTCATGCACATAATACATTATTTTTTACTTCCTTCAACTTCGCCAGGCATAATCATTTTTTTTAGTCCATCATCTGCTTGCATCACATGTCAAAAATATATGGGCTTCTGCTTGCTAATAATCAGGTTCAAGGGAGCAGTCATTTTACTTCTTCAAAGACCAATTGATTGGTAATTTTTCTTGCACTCATGTTATTCTAGGTAACTGTTTTCAGATCCATAATTCTTGTATGATCAGCATAGTAAAAAACTTGCTTTATTGAGTAAAGATAAAAACTCATTCATTTAGCTCACTCTGATAAAGTCTCCATCTTATATTACCAATGTGATCTAATATGTCTCTGTCTTTTCTGAAATTTGCCTATTCATTTATCTTTTCTGTTTCCATATATGAGTCTATTCTCCTTTCTAAGATTTTAAGTAAAACTTTCATTCTTGAAGAATTAGTTCAGTGGATGAATAATACGTACTTTCTCCTGCATCTTTCTTGTTCTATATAGGTGTGCACACCAGTCTTTTCCAAGCACCAGGCTACATCATGTTTTCTATCAGTATTGACCTATAGCTGTTGACAAATTTTAAAAATTTCGCTAATCTTTAAAATTTCTTTCATTTTTCTTTTCTTGTTAATTTTTCTGTGTTTGACTTTTTTCCAGTTACTTCTTGTTTGATGTTGAAAATCTGCATTCAGTCATTTTAAATTCTTCTTATTGATCAAAGACTTTTGATCAATAAGAAGAATTTAAAATGACTGAATAAGAAAACAACAACAACAACAACAATAATAATAATATAAGAACAATAAGAAGATGATCAAATGCCGGGAGACGAAAACATATGAAGAACGGTTGCAGGATTTGGGTTTGGCTAGTCTAGAGAAAAGAAGAAATAGGGGGGGGGGACATGATAGCAGTATTCCAATATTTGAGAGGCTGCCATAAAGAGGAGGGGGGTCAACTAATTTTCCAAAGCACCAGAGGGCAGAACAAGAAACAATGGTTGGAAACTAATCAAGGAGAGAAGCAGCCTGGAATTAAGGAGAAACTTCTTAACAGGTAGGAAAATTAACCAGTGGAACAGCTTGCCTTCAGACGTTGGGGGTGCTTCATCACTGGAGGTTTTTAAGAAAAGACTAAACAGTCACTTGTGTGAAATGGTATAGGATCTCCTGCTTGAGCAGGGGGCTAGACTAGAAGACCTCCAAGATCCCTGCCAGCTCTATTCTGATTCTGATTCTTTGTCTTCTGTCTTTCCTTGATCATATGAAAAGTCATTCTGAAAGTCACTTGAATTTCTTTTTTAAATTTTGGGGAATATTTTTGTCTGCTTCGTTTTTCATGTGATGCCTCTTGCTTCTTTTCATAGCCATATCTATTGCCTTCAATCCTGCATGAAAGGCAGATATAAATCCAGAACATCAAAATAAATATTGTGTTCAGACTGTGTGTCCTCCAGCTGCTAGTATATGTTTATCCTTTATTTCTTTGTAAAGCTTATGTCATGTGTCTGATTAACGAAACACTTCAAAGAACCTTCAGGCAATTTTTTAACCTAAAAAGCCTTTATTAGTGTTACAGAAATGTCAGCACAGCATGGTGGAAATGCTAAGATATGAATTTCCCTTCCTTTGCACATAACATTCCAGGCATTTCCCCTCCCCTATTTTGGGGTCATGATTCACATCTTCTAATTAACTTGGAGGGCAAAGATTTACTTCTGTTTCTTTTTCCGGGCTTTCCTTATATTCTCCTCCCCTTTCGCTGTCACCTGATTTAACTCTAAAAATACCAGACAGTTCTGCATATATTGTTAAGCAAGAATATTCAATATTAGCAGCGTTGACAGCTTAACCTTTATTTTGGACACCAAAATTCATTCTACACTTAGAAGTGTTGTGGCTATTTGGATTGCATTTATCCATCTTCAGTTTCCATTAAGTAACTTGATTGTGATATTGTCCAATCTGGTGTTGTCCATTCATAAAGCTTGCATGTATGTTGGCTAAAGCAGGTTTTGACAAAATGAACGAAGAATTCTCTCTGTAAAATTCTATTAACCCTTTTCCTATTCTGATGCATTTTCCAATTCAAATCCTCCTAATTCCAAGTATCTCTTTTTCTCCAACTTTGTCCATCCAACCACCCCATTAATGGATTACATTCTTTCTATCATTTTGTTTATCACTTCCTACATTTTTCCATATAATTTGTGTCCTCTGCCATTACAGCCATACTAGGTGCATAGAACTTATTTAAAGCTGGTGCTCATTGAATAGTCACTAATTCTAATAGATATGGTTCTCTTTATTAATTTATAGGCAACCATATACTTAGCATTGTACTTTTGGAGAATTATTGCCACTCCAACTGTTTTGCATATGCTCTTGCTCTGAATATCACATAAACTTCTGATTTAAAATAACCCATTCTGCTCCACTTAAACTGCATTTATTCCTAAAATACTGCATGTAATATATTAACATCCCTGCTTTAATATTTCTAGAATTCCTTGATTTACGCATTTAAAATTCCATATTCTCATTGTTTTTTGCTTTGGAAAATCACTTCTTTCTCAACACCAATAACATTAGTGACCAGATTTCCATGTAGCTTTGTGCTGTGTGCATTTTATCACCTCGTTATCATTTTTCTTCATTAGCTACAGGAAAGTTTTCTAGTCTAGGGAGGAATCTCAGCATCTGACATCCAACTTGTAGAGCCCTTTATACAAATACAGTGCAACAAGATAAAAGTATCTTGCTATCTTTTTTATTATTATTTTGGAGTTTTTATCCTAACGTTCATTATCGGTATACAGCCCCACCTTTCACCTCCTTTGGTGTGGATTACTCTTTGGTCCACCCCTCCCCTCTTGAGGTTACTCCAGCAAATGTTAAGCTTGAGTTAGACTGATGTGGACGTAGCATTGACACATAGTTACACTGCAAAGTAGTTGATGAGTAAGGATAGGTTGCAGATGGCTGCAGACGGGCTGGTATGCACACCTCCCAAATTTCAACTTTGCATTGTGTGGAGATGCACGTCCTGCATGTTGATGGGTTGATCTGACTGTTGGTAAGTTTTCTGTGCTTGTTTTAGCACTCCTTAGCTAAAACATTAACATTCACAGAAGTATAAATGCAACAACTATGTAACCATCTCCAAAGATAGACGTGTACATTTCTTGACATGCAGTGACACAGAAGCCTAATTCCCACCTTATCCTATCAGGAGAATGGCTTCCACCAGCATATGCTCCCAAGGTCATTGTTGCTATTGAAGTTTCCTTAAAGATACAATATCCTGGGAAGAAAGTAGAATATATCTTTATTAAAAGCACTGAACAGCTGTTAGTCCTGTTCCATGTTTCTTCTGGAGTGGGAATCATTGACATTGAGACCCCTCTGTCTGCTTGTTTCATTCTTCCTTGTGGGTTAATGAATTCATGTTATTCACTGAGGAAAGAAGAGAGGTCAACTTTACTTAATTTTGCACCTCACCATAATCAGCCCTTACAGAGTGTTTACCTTTTGTAAGAGGCTTCAGCAGATAAAATTTGAGCACAGTTCTATTTTTGAAAAAACAACAACACCTGCTTGTGTTGCAGTATGATGTAAACATGGTCTTTAGTTGCAGCAGTAGTTTTTCAGTAAGATATGATGTGAATATGAGACCTCACTTCTTGCAAAATCAGAAGAAATATAAGCACTGAATATGCTCCAGTTCTCTCCACATTCTTATTATCAGACTCCAGACATTTGCCAAGGGACACACTCTGGTTAGGCTTGCCATTTCATTTAGGTCCTCTTGCTTATTCTATTTCCTTTCTCTTGCTGGCAGAGATGTTGAATTTTTACCACATGAATGTGATTCTTTTATTAAAAAATGAGCTATACAAAAGAATGCAAGGGACAAAAGAGTTGTAGTTGTGGAAACATATTGCATTTTAGTTAGGATTATGCCTGGAACAGAATTGCTTTGTTTTGGAACTATGTATGTGAATTAGAAAAATATATACTTCGTGTACATTGAATTATTTTCTATTGCCTCATGCACATTGGTTCATTTTTACATTTTTCTCTGTTGAACCCTACTTGCTTAATCCAGGGGTCTTCAAACTTGGCCCTTTTATGATTTATGGACTTCAACTCCCAGAATTCCTCAGCCAGGCACCCCTGGATTAATCCATAGTTGCTAAGATGGAACTTTTTGCTTATAAATCAGGTAAAAGACATCTGATTTAGTAACAACCTCATCCTTCCCTCCTTTCCAAGCTTGCCATAAGAAAATACTCTGTATATGTTGGGTTAGGTTCTATCTCTGTTTGAAAGGTAAAATAAATTCATGTTCTCCAAGGTTCTTATTCTTGAATTCTTGACTGTATATTTTCTGTGACAATTTAGTTTCTGCAAAGGGCCTTTATCTATTTTCTTTGGGAAGACCACTTCAGGAAGCCCTACCTATAATTCCAGACTATGATTTATAAGCAACTTCAGGCAATATTGTGAACAGAATGCTACATTTGTTGGTGAAAAGCTAAGATGAGTAAGACATAAAAATAGAAGAATGCTATGATGCATTCTTAACTTATTCTAATTCAGTAATTTACGAAATAGACAAAGAGCAACAAATCAAATTGAACCATTAGCTGATCTGCAGGCTGTCAATAAAAAAAACTCTAAGACTATATCTACATTTATCAGTTGATATGCTTCTTAGCTTATTAAAATACAGATTTTTTTTACAACATACTGAAGAGGTAGGACATTGCCTTGGTAATATCACAGATACCATCCAATTAGCATTATGGATAATAAGTAGAATAGATTAATTACTGAAACTACTCCTAAATTCAGCTTTTCCAAAATATTACACTTGTCATCAATCTGAAATTTGTACTTCTTTCATTAGCTCGCCACACCGTAGTTATTATGATAGAAGAACCTGTTACTGTATACATTCCTTATTTAATACACTTTTTCCCCTGTTTTTCTTAGTTCTTGTGTCCCAGAGCAGTTCTCTTTCCCTGTCTCTCACACAGACAGAGAGATAGGTAAATGAATCCTGTCATCAAGCTTATAAATTGAAAAGGACAAGGTACACAAGAGAAGGGGAGGGGGGAAGAGTTTTTGCAAGGTCAAAATAAACTGCTAATGCTGTTAACAAGTATTTCTGTCTAATACTGGCAAGTCTTCCCTTGGTGATTTTCTTGCTCTACTAGTTCATGATTCTTATTTATTTGGCTGATAGGAAGGACCAGAATGTCCTTTCCTTTTGTTTCTGCAATGTCAGGATAACTAACAATTGGGTTGAGGGCAAAACAAGCTCTTGCTAGCTGTTTTTTGTGATATGTTAGTCCTTCTCTTGCAATGGTGTGTCAACCTTCCAGGCAAATGTAATGGTATGTGGGAATGATCTTGGGAGATGGGCAAGATTTGCAGCCAGGGCAATGGTTGGATAAATGGCAGCTTAGCCTGCAGAAGGAATGTGGGCATGGGACTCAGAAGGGACACTTCTTGGTTCCATATAAAGGCAATGGGAGAGAAATGTACTTTCAGACTTGCAAGATTCTGTTAGTGTAACCTTACAATAAAGTAAAGCTAGTTCTTCCGGGTGTGCTCCCTGCCTGGACTATCTTGCAAGGCCAACATCTGCCTTGCAAGTCTGAATGTACATCTTTCCTCCATCACCTTTAAAGCCCAAGAATCTAGGGAGGATCCCTTCTGAGGCATATGCCATGCTTACATTCCTGCTGGAGGCTAAGCTGCCTCTTATCCATGTATTGCCTTGGCTGCAGCCCTTCTCCCTGTCTCCCAAGTTCAGCCCCACATACCATTAAATAGTATGACAATAGTATTATACAATGCAAAAGACTATGAAGCCTATGAATATTTAATAGCTTTTGTAGATTCAACTGTTGTAATAATGATGTGAGCATTAATTATGCCACAGAATTTGATATGAAGTAAGAAAGTGCATTTAGTGTATCATTTGAAATGGGGAAAATAGAATTCACATTTGTTGAAAAGCATTTGATATGTACATCAGACATTTTTTAATACAAAATAATAACTTCAACCACAAGTATCATTATTTAAATATACATTATTTAAAACAAATTGCACAATTTTCTCACCTTCCTCTATTATATGGAAGATAATGTAGGAGTTGATCATGGTTAATTTAGCATTTTAGGATTTGCACTAAGCACTCAGAGTGTCTAATTTATAATTGAACGGGAGGAAAGTATTCTCTGTGCAGAGTTTTGATAATGAATTAATGTGTTAATACATTAACAAAATTTTTATTTCACATATATATATATATATATATATATATATATATAATATATCTAATCAGCATATATTTGCAAGTAGAATTATCTTTTGAAAATGCTGGAGTGGTCATATCACTTTTGTCAAATTAGAGGAAGAATAGAATAATAAGTTTATTGTCACTCTGAATGTACACTAATCAGCATACGTTAAAATGAAATTTCATTGCATACCGCTCTTGAGGGAGGGTCACCACCTCGATATACACTACATAAATATGATATATATATATATATATATATATGTATGTATGTATGTATGTATGTATGTATGTATGTATGTATGTAGGTCTTTGGTGGTTTGGGTTTTCTCCCGCGTAAAATTGGAAGTGTCTTGGCGACGTTTCGACGAAGTCCCATTCGTCATCTTCAGGCTGGTGTTTTCAGCTTCGTGCTTCGAAGCTGAAAACACCAGCCTGAAGCATTGCTCCTCGAAGCACGAAGCTGAAAACACCAGCCTGAAGATGACGAATGGGACTTCGTCGAAACGTCGCCAAGACACTTCCAATTTTACGCGGGAGAAAACCCGAACAACCAAAGACCTACATACAAACACCCGCGAAATCCTCAGAAAATATATATATAGAGAAACAACGCAGTCTAATTCAGATTATGTGTACATATGCATGGCGAGAAAAACGAATCGTGTGAGTTTACCAGATTTTGTTTGCTACAAAATAAACAAACACTTGGGAATGGTTGGAATTATTTAGCATTAGTATTATTTTTACTTTTATTTTATTTTTATCCATTTTGTAAGAAATAAGAAGACTATGTGCATGCAAAAATATCTATCTGTGTAGGTGTGCTTTATACATTTATTTAATTACATTTATATCTTGCCTCTTCTCTTAAGGTAAAAGTTATCGTATATAGGAATACCTTCACCCAGCTCATCACTCTAACCTCTTCCATCTAGAAGTCATTCACTTTTGCTTTGTTTCGTTCACAACATATTATCGGCTAGAAAGCAGAATAGTCAAACAGTAAAAAAGTATCTAGTTCTGTTTCAAACTTTAGGATGGCTAAAAGGAATTTAAATGCATTCATATTTTAATCCATGTATCAAATTGTTTCCCAAAGAAACTGCCAACCTTTTTATTACAAATTTTATATAGATATCTTTGGTATAGTACTAAGCACAAGGCTCGAAACCAGGAGGCTGTGAGTTCTAGTCCCATCTTCAAAAAAGGGGAGAAAAAACAGACCTAGGAAACTACAGAGCAATCAGCCTAACATCAATACCTGGAAGATACTGGAAAAGATAATCAAAAAACAGATTTGCGAACTTCTAGAAACAAACAAAGTTATAACTAGAAGCCAGCATGGGTTTGTTAAAAACAGATCATGCCAAACCAATCTTATTTCATTCTTCGATCAGATGACTAAATTTGTAGACCAGCAAAATGCTGTAGACCAGAGGTGTCAAACTCAATTTCATTGAGGGCCGTATCAGCATTGCGATTGCCCTTGGGGGGCTGGGTGGGTGTGGCCAGGGTGGGTGCAGCCTACTGGGGTGGGCATGGATGGAGTGGGTGTGGCCTACTGGGTGGGCATGGCCAGCTCTACATCGTTCGCGTCAAGGGTGCCTGTGGGGGCCTGGGCAGGAGTGGGACAGATCTGAGGGTCTCTGGCAGAAGGGGGTGGAACTGGGGCAAGCACCAAGGCATGGTCCATTTCTTCATTCCTCACAAAGGGTGACACTTCCCCAGCATGCACCCAGGGGGTGGGGCCGACATGGCAGGGGCTGGTTCCTCGCTGTTTCTAGACGGCCTTGTGGAGCTAAGACTGAATGTGTTTCAGCATAGATGTCCACCACAAAATTGTACATTGGCTCCCGGCTGGCCTGGGCCAGGGCCAAGGCAGAGGGGGCCATTCCCTCACTGTTTCCAGGATGGCTTCGCGGGCCACATGAAACCACTTCGCGGGCCACATCCGGCCCCCGGGCCTTGTGCTTAACATGTCTGCTGTAGACATTAGTATACTTAGACTTCACCAAGGCATTTGACAAAGTAGATCACAACCTACTTCTTGGAAAGCTAGAAAAAAGTGGGATAGGTAGCATTTCCATCAGATGGATTTGTAACTGGCTGACAAACCATACTCAACAAGTAGTCCTTAATAACACTACGTCTATGTGGAGGGAAGTAAGCAGTGGGGTACCATAAGGTTCTGTCTTAGGCCTAGTACTCTTCAACATTTTCATAAACAACTTAGATGAGGGAATAGAAGGGGAACTTACCAAATTTGCAGATGATACTAAGCTGGCAGGAATAGCCAACACCCTAGAGGATAGGCTCAAGATCCAGATGAATCTTGACAGACTTGAACACTGTACCCTATCTAACAAAATGAAATTCGATGTAGAGAAAAGTAAAGTCTTATACTTAGGCAAGAAAACCCAAAAGTACAAATATAGATTGGATGAAACCAGGCTTAATAGCAGTAACTGTGACAAGGATCTTGGAGCCTTAGTAGACAATCAATTAAATATGAGCCACAGTGTGCAGCACTGTTTTAAACTAGCATAGACTGTTTCTAACCTGTGTGTAGGACAATTCTGTCTATATTTTTTATTCTGTAGGCAAGGCAAAGCATGAGAGGGACAGTTGGAAGGCTGCTAAAGTCCTCTATGTGGCCAATCCTTGATAATAGTGGATAACAATTGCTAACAGAAGTAAAGTAATGAGGCCACTCTTAGCTGTTTGGCTCCAACATGCAATGTTTTTAAAGTCACCCTAGCTGGTAAATAATCATGAAACTAGATTATTTGACTGGATCTGGTTCTCACTATTCATTCAAGAATCAAAGCAAACAAAACAAAAAAACCCACTTTTATCCCTGAAATCATAATAAGGACTTAATGGGGCAGCTCGTGGGTGATTAGGAAGAGACATTCAAATAATTGTGCCAATGGAGTATCAGAAATGATTGAAACAAAATGAAATTACAATTTTCTCATTTCACTTAAATAAAAACACAACTCTTTTAAAAAGTTGGTGGAAATGTTTAAGAGCGCAGAACATTATTTAAATGAAAGTTTTCTAATCTGGCAACTTTAAGATGCATGGACTTCAACTCCCAGAGTTTCCCAGCCATTGATACTATTATTGGCATGGTGAGGTCCCTCACTTTTTTTTTATTTATGCTTATGAAATACTCTGCTGATAATGCATGAGGGAGACAGATACATTATTTCAGATAGTTTGAAATGGTTGTCACTTATTTATGTTTCAATAAGGCAATGCAGTACTTCAGATTTATCTCCAAAAAGATGCTCCAGGGTGCAAAGGAACACAAATGTAGCATCTATTTATAACACATGAAAGCCACTACATCTTTTCCTGGGATCGCAAAGCAGATTCAGAAGACAGGCATGTGAACCTAGGAAATGACATGGCTGCTTTAAAGAGTTGTAAGTAAGTGCCACACTTGTGATTCTTTTTAAGCACACACACACAGAGACACACATATCAAAAGTTTGAGAGCAATAATAAGAGCTAATACAAATAAAATTAGAACAGAAAAAATGAAAAAAACCAGAAAAAACTAAAAATGCAATAAGAAAAGAAAATAGAAGAAAATGGAAAAAAGAGAGAAGGATATAATGATATAAGAAAGTAGCTTCTGATATTCTTCACAGCAGTTCTAATTCTATTCTCTCTCTCTCTCTCCTTCTCTCTCTCTCTCTCTCTCTCTCTCTCTCTCTCTCAAGTTATATTGTGACTCTCTTCTTTCTATAATATATCCGGTCTAATCATCATAACCATAAATCACAAGTTCACTTTTCTATATTTTTATGAAAAAAGTCCATAAAGGTTTTCTAGATTCCAATGCTACATTTGTACTCCATTGTGCTTCAAAACATGCCTTCTGGAATGGAATCAGACCTGTTGCATAGTCTTGCTGCTCACAATCCTTCTCTGTTTGGTTTAGGAGGGATTCGCAGAAAATAAAGATGGTCTGAAGTTGGAGGCCCCACTGTGTTGTTTGAAATGCCCTACTACTCAGAAAAAGAAAAAGAAAAATGTATTTGCCTAGTACAGTGGTTCTCAACCTTTCTAATGCCGTGACCCCATAATATAGTTCCCCATGTTGTGGTGATCCCCAAGTGGGTGTGGTCACCAATAAGAGGGAGTAGGACAGCTAGGGAAAAGGGAAAAAAATGGCGGACAGCGTGGTTTGGCGACCCCCGTGAAATGGTCATTCGACCCCAAATGGGGTCCCGACCCACAGGTTGAGAACCACTGGCCTAGTAGGAAATAGGAAGTTTTGCAAGTAACATGAGACCAACTGGGGTGGTAGTGGATGATCTAAGAGAGAGTTGAGGGAAAGCATGCCTTTGACAGTGATCTTGTTTCTAATCCTAGGAAGAGTCCAGATGCTGCCTCAGGCTGTCTATCTCCTGCATGGGCTGCTGGAGAATGGGCACACTGTCTATGTTCACTGCAACGCAGGTGTTGGTAGGTCCACTGCTGCCATTTGCGGCTGGTTAAAATACGTGCTGGGATGGAATTTGAGAAAAGTGCAATACTTTGTAGCCTCCAGAAGAGCAGCCATCTACATTGATGAAGAAGCTCTGGTCCGTGCAGAGGAGGATTTCTTCCAGAAATTTGGGCCGCTCCGTTCCTCATTCAAGCCCTAGCAGCAGCAGCAGAAGAAGAAAATGCTAGCAGCATAGTCAGGCTCAAACTTCTCAGAAATCGTGGCTTTAACTCCAGAAATGCTACTACCACTGCCTGAGGAAATAGTAAAATGAAAATGTGGGTGAATGTGTGTGTAGCAGTCAGGATACATAAAGATTATGTAGCCATTTTAGAGAAGGAGAATTCACACTGATTACTATTTGAGAAGGCGACTAATTTTAATTTGCCCACTCTTTCGTGTCTAAGCATTTGGCAGGTCCTGAGTTAGGTAGCTAAGTAGGGTAAGGCCCTCTTAGTGCTTTGATGAAAGACCTCTGGGGGAATGTATCTAAAAGAAAGTGGTAGCCCATCATTTCCATACTGTGCCATGGAAACGACATGGACTGCCTGAAGTAAGTTCATGTTACTGCCTTTCCCAAGCATTATTGTTGTTGTTTTTTTACGGAGCTGCACATACACATATGCAAACATGATCCTGGGAGCTAGACTAGGAAAGAAACTGCAGCTTTCTGGTTATGCCTAGGGACGTATGAAACTTGGTAAACCTCCTAGCCCAGACAGCAGATATGATAGAGATATGCAATGTCTCCAATGTAGATTTTTAAAATCTAGATTTTTTATAAGCCTCAGCTTGGCTAACCTTGGAATCTGGGCATGGTAGGAGTCGTAGTATAACAGTTGTGTAAAGGAAAAGAAACAACCCTGTCATACTTCACAGCATGGGATGAGAGCTAAGATAATCCAAAAATCAGAAGGGTTTTGGTACTACATTTTCCACTTCACAAATTTTATTAAAAGGTATAGGTTTGGGAAGTTGAATTATGTTTTGCAGTTGTTAATCAATAAGGAACTTGTAATCTGTCTTACATGTATCCTCTATCTGCATAGTTAACCTGTCTTCCCCTCTCTTCCCTCCTTTGGCCTCACCCCAATTTAAATCCTGTATCAGTTTAGCCTCTCTGTGCATTTGATGAAGTGAGCTGCAATTCATGAGAGCTTATGCCCTTTAATAAAATTTATTTGTCAGAAAAAGTGCTACCAAGCTCTTCCTGATTGTGTGCTTCAGCAGTAGAAGCTGTCACTAAATAATAAATCAGAAACATTTTTTCTCACATATCCACATGCACAGGTGTTAGTGTCAGTGGAATAAACTATTGTAACCCAGGTGACAAATTAAGTATGTGTAGGACCAAAGGCTATGCATGGTTTAAAACAAATGATTATGACTTAAATGGAAAATAGTTCAACTCAAACAAGAATACCTATGGACATTGTGCAACAATCTTGATAAATTTGTGAAATCTCAGCTGGAATAATTGCCAGTTGCTACCATCACATCTAGAAGAATGTTTAGTTGCTGATAATCACCTTACAAAGAAGATGGCATAAAAATTTAATAAATAAATAGTGCATCTGGGAGGAAAATCCAGACGCATTACAGGGTTTAATAAACATTCTTCTATATAAATATTTTTATTTATTAACTATCCATACATTGGTTTGTTTAAAACTATGTATTTTATTCTTTATTTTTTTGTTAAAGTCATCTTGTATGGAAAAATAGCACTGAATATGTTTTTAACTGCATATTTGACTTTATTTCTGAATTTGGATTTTAGCTAGCATGTGCCAATAAATATTTGAAACACACAATGTTACTGTGAACAAGTTCTTCTGTTGTACATCAATATGAAAAGAGGAAAAACAACAGCTCTCAAAAGAAACCAGCATGGCTGCATAAAGAACTCTCTGACAAATTGAAAGATAAAAAGGACAAATATAGAAAGTGGAAAGAGGGGAACATAACTAAGTCAGAATATCAGCAAATAGCCCGAGCCTGCAAAGATGAAGTGAAGAAAGCCAAGGCTCAAAATGAACTAAGACTTGCGACCAAAGTCAAAAATAACAAAAAAAGCTTCTTTCAACATGTAAAAAACAAGAAAAAAGTGAAGGAAATGATTGGTCCATTAGTGGGTGGAAGTGGCAAGAAGGTGACAAGCAACAGGGAGAAAGCAGAACTATTTAACTCATTTTTTGCATCTGTCTTTACACAAAGGGAAAAAACAGACCAACCTATCAAAAATAGTGCCATAAAAAACAAAACAGAAACACAAGTTAAGATAGGCAAGAAAATGGTTAGTGAGCACCTGTCCAGCCTAGATGAGTTCAAATCGCCAGGACCAGATGGATTACACCCCAGAGTTCTCAAGGAACTGGCAGATGTGATATCGGAGCCACTGAACTATATTTTTCAAAGATCCTGGAACACAGGGGAACTACCAGAGGACTGGAAAAGAGCTGATGTAGTTCCCATCCTCAAAAAAGGAAAAAAAATGGATCCAGGAAATTACAGACCTATCAGCCTGACCTCAATACCTGGGAAGATCCTGGAAAAGATAATCAAACAACGAATCAACGAACACCTAGAGGCAAACAAAGTCATTACTAAAAGCCAACATGGGTTTGTCAAAAATAGATCATGCCAGACAAATCTTATTGCATTCTTTGACCAAGTGACAAAATTAGTGGATCAGAGGAATGCTGTGGACATAATTTACTTGGACTTCAGTAAGGCATTTGATAAAGTAGATCACAACCTACTACTTGATAAGATAGAAAAATGTGGAGTAGACAGAATCACCACCAGATGGATCCGTAGCTGGCTGACTGGCTGTACTCAGCGAGTGGTCCTCAATGGAACTGCATCTATATGGAGGGAAGTGTGTAGTGGGGTGCCCCAGGGCTCTGTTCTGGGCCCAGTACTCTTCAACATCTTCATCAACGATTTGGATGAAGGGATAGATGGGGAACTCATCAAATTTGCAGACGACACCAAGCTGGCAGGAATAGCCAACACTCCAGAAGACAGGCTTAAGATACAGAAGGATCTGGACAGACTTGAACACTGGGCACTAACTAACAAAATGAAATTCAATGGTGAAAAAAGCAAGGTTCTACATTTAGGCAAGAAAAACCAAATGCACAAGTACAGCATAGGTGGCACCATGCTCAATAGTAGTAACTGTGAGAGGGACCTCGGAGTCCTAGTAGACAATCACCTAAATATGAGCCAGCAGTGTGCTGCAGCTGCCAAAAAGGCCAACACAGTGCTAGGCTGCATTAACAGAGGGATAGAATCAAGATCACGTGAAGTATTAATACCACTCTACAATGCCTTGGTAAGGCCACACTTGGAATACTGCATCCAGTTTTGGTAACCACGATGTAAAAAAGATGTTGAGACTCTAGAAAGAGTACAGAGAAGAGCAACAAAGATGATTAGGGGACTGGAGGCTAAAACATATAAGGAACGGTTGCTAGAATTGGGTATGTCTAGTTTAACGAAGAGAAGGACATGGGGGGACATGATAGCAGTATTCCAATATCTCAGGGGCTGCCATAAAGAAGAGGGAATTAAGCTATTTTCCAAAGCACCTGAAGGCAGGACAAGAAGCAACGGGTGGAAACTAATCAAGGAGAGAAGCAACCTAGAACTAAGGAGAAACTTCCTGACAGTGAGAACAATTAATCAGTGGAACAGCCTGCCTCCAGAAGCAGTAAATGCTCCAACACTGGAAGTTTTTAAGAAGAGACTGGACAGCCATTTGTCCGAAATGGTGTAGGGTTTCCTGCCTGAGCAGGGGGTTGGACTAGATGACCTCTAAGGTCCCTTCCAACTTTACTACTATTACTATTACATCTGTGCTAGAATGACTTGCAGATCTTATGCTGCAATTGAATTATAATAATTTACAATGCATAACATAAATAAAGGGTTAAAAGTATTTGCTGATAAAATCCATGATAATGCATGGAGAATAATTTTGACAATATGACGGTTCAATGTGGTCTATTCATTTTAATTTTAATTATGTTTGTGTGTCACAGGACAAATTATAAGGCCAAATGGAAGCCAATTCATGCTAACCAGTAGCAAATGTACATCATAGAAACTTCATCTATAACAGGGGTGTCAAACTCGCCTCATCCCATGACGTATCACGACTTTTTTCCCCTTGCCGGAGCTGGGGTGGGTGCAGCTTCTGCATGACGCATCCAGCCCATGGGCGGCAGTTCAACTCCCCTGATCTATAAGTTTTTATAGAGCCAATTTAACTGTTTTGACATCTCTCCACAATTGCTGGCATTTAATTAGCTACTGTATGAAAATGAAAACAATCCTCAAGAGGACATAAGATTGAATATGATATCAGTGGGATCAGAATGCAACACACTGTATCTGAATTCTCATATATATATATTAATATTCCCATCAGTATTCCCATATTAAAAGTGGCTTGGACTTTTTTTAGGTCTGAATAATGGGATTGGAGAAGATTAACCATTAAATGAATTTAGCAAGAGACATGCAAATGAGAACAGTATATACTCTATCAGGCCAATTAACAACAAGTCATTGTTTCAAAATATTTATAAAATATTTAAATTTGCCTAGTGCATAAATACATAATAGCCTGGAATTGAGTAGTTATCTATTAAAATTCAATTGAACAGAAGTTAATCTGTTGGATAAATCATTAATGATCACCATACAAAATCTGATTATATTATTTAACTAAAAGGATGAGTACATTTATGTATCATCTTTTCAAAGTCAATCCAAAGTTGCTAATACATGTTTGGAAGTAAAATTCTCATAAAATGAGGACATGATTTCCTAGTGAGAAACTGCAAAGATACCGAGGAGGCTGGTATATCCATTCAAAGAGGTTTATTAAAAGTAACAATTAACAGCCCAAATTTTAAATCAAGAACTATGTAAAGTCTAACAGTTCAAAAAACCTTGAATAATCATTATTATCACATCAGCAGCAGCATGATCGATACTTGAAAAATGATGGAATTCAGATAGAATAGCCCTCCAGTTGAAAGACAATCAATTGGGATAGAGAAAGGTAGCTACATAAATCTATAAATATGTAAATATTTAGAACCAATTGTTCAGAAGTTGGGAAATTGTTGAATACTGACTAAATGGGTTATAAATAAAACATTTACAAGATGGACATGGGCCTTGTGTGTTAATGTGTATTAACTTCTGGAATGTTTTGGTAAGTTCTGTTATTTGCTGATCACAAGAATCTTGCAAAAAAGTACAATATGTTAATCTCTGGGGTTTTTTTCTGTTAACTGTACTTTTGAAGTAGAGGTGTGCATAAAACAGGTTCTGCCTGAGCTACTTTCTATTTTAAAGTACGTTTTGAGACCATGTTGTTGTTGTTGTTAATTGCGAAGTCGTGTCCGACCCATCACGACCCCATGGACAATGTTCCTCCAGGTCTTCCTGTCCTCTACCATTTTCTGGAGTCCATTTAAGTTCACACCTACTGCTTCAGTGACTCCATCCAGCCATCTCATTCTCTGTCGTCCCCTTCTTCTATTGCCCTCAATCTTTCCAAGCATTAGGCCCTTCTCCAGTGAGTCCTTCCTTCTCGTTAGGTGGCCAAAGTATTTGAGTTTCAACTTCAGGATCTGGCCTTCTAAAGAGCAGTCGGGGTTGATCTCCTCTAGGACTGACCGGTTTGAACGCCTTGCAGTCCAAGGGACTCGCAGGAGTCTTCTCCATTTGAGACCATATCTCTGGAGAAAAACAGAGCCTTAAGCTTGGTCAGGTCATATTAATGGCCTCATCACAGTTTAATATTATTCTAACAAAAGAGGCATGATGTTTTTGCAAATAATTAATTCCTGTTCCAACTTAATATGAGAGATGAAAATCCCGTTCTTTCTCACTCCAAGCCAGGACAAGCTTGGAACTGGCAGGGAAGTGGCAAATTATATCAGGTTGCCTCATAATATGTGTACAGGTAGTCCTCGGCTTACAACCATTCATTTAGTGACTGTTCAAAGTTACAACGGCACTTGTAACTTAATGACTGTTGTAGCATCCCTGTTATCACATGATCAAAATTCTACTTGGCAACTGATTCACATTCATGACCGTTGCAGAGTCCCAGGGTCATGTGACCACCTTTTGCGACCTGACAAGCAAAGTCAATGGGGAAGCCAGATTCACTTAACAACTGTATTACTAACTGAATAAATTTACTTAACAACTGTGGCAAGAAAGATCATAAAGTGGAGCGAAACTCACTTAACAAATGTCTCACTTAGCAACAGAAATGTTGTAGTCAGTTGTGGTCATAAGCCAAGGACCATCTGTACATGCATACACAATTCCCATAGAAAGCTATTTTGCACAACAATATTACCATATTAATTTAGCATATAATTTAGCGGGACATGTTTTGTAACTTGCTTGGAAGCCCCCTCCCAAAATGTTTTATATGGAAATAATCACTGCTCTAAGAGGAAAAAACAAGACCTAATTCTAATGGCCAAGAAGTCAAAGATGACTGGGGCTTCATTAACTATACTCATTGGAAACCTATAAGCAGATTCTATAACACAAAACAATTGTGCACAATTATGCTTTAATATTTTGTTTCAACTGCCAGGTTTTACCAGGTTTGAGACACACTTGGGAGTGAGGGTGAAAAAAAATGAGCCATTTAATAACTTCCCTAGAATTAAAAGTTAGTGGCTGCAGCTCTTTTGATGGAGCAGTTAATCAACGGAACACGCAATCCTGATCAGTATTTCAGTTCCTTCCATTCCTTTTCACGTGTATATATGTCACCAGCATGCGGTCTGTGCCTGGTATGTGTCAGTGGTGTTGCCATGGTTTCAGGAGGAATAGCTGTCTTCACTTGTATATTTTCAATTTTGCCAGACTGCTCCATTTTTCCACTGAAAGCTCTTTGGATCCTAAGATTTCTTGACATTACTTTGGAATTTACATTTCTTGACATGATTTGGGTGCTAGGAAAGGACCGTCACTGCATTCCCTGCTAAGAGAAAAAAAAAAGCAGAAATAATGAAAACATAATTTTAAGAAAAGTGATTGGCAGAAGAATTTGGAAGTAGAATAAATGAGTTTCAAGCAAAAAAAAATGTAGGGAAAGAGCAAGGCATAGAAGTTAAAAAGAACTTGAGCAGTTGGAGGAAAAATAAGATGAGCTCAGACAGCTTAAATAATTCACGCAGAGCTGTAAACTGCAGGAGAGCAGTTTTGACTGGAACTGAGAAATGGAAAATGATGTTTTGGAGCATGGTTTTGCTTCCTGGCGAGCGGGCGTAGTGACTGGCAGAATACTGACTAACTCAACCATTTATATGGGAAGAATAAATTCCATCCATTGAAAGTTTAGAAGGGATGTTCATTAAAAACGGAAATAGCATCAAAATCTTTGCATGGTTGTTGCACAGAAACAAAGAGAAAAACAAAGCACGTTATATAATCAGAATTGCATCTGATTTTTATTCATGAACTCACTCATTTATTCAAGTTAAAATTATTTCTAAAACAAAGTTTGGGGTGTTTTCTACCTCTGATTTTTTTAAAAAAATGTCCAAAAGACAATTATGGCAGAACTCTGGTCTCTTCAATTTAAAACTATACCAAAGAAGGGGGGAAAATGCACAGGAGTACAGACTGGATGTCTTCATTGGAGCATACTGTCATCTTGCCTTGGAACTTCTCAGATAATGCCAAGCACATTCCTTCCATATCTGACCCACTGAAGACAAATTCTACAGAAGTATTCTCAGAAGACTTTCCTGAGGAAAGAAAGAAAACTACATCGTACTAAGCTTACAACTGTTGGTTCCAGACATTCAGGTTAGAACTTAGAAGCCTATCAATATAGGGCTCATCATGAGAGCAAAGAGAACTTTAGATGTCTTGTGGTCTATGGCTATCCATCAGTGCTATGGTGCAGGATGCCGGCAGTTATGTATTTAACATTTTCTGAGTCAGCCGTGGGCTTGCAAATCTCCCAAGTGTGTGTGGCTGGCATTTCTGTTACATGGGAATATGGTTCATTTTAATGCTGCCTCCCTTCCTGCATCAATCTGACTGATCCTTGTCTATACCATCAATCAATCAATCAATCAATCAGCGCTTCTAGTCCAACCCCCTGCACAAGCAGGGACCTCATACCATTTCAGACAAGTGGTTGTCCAGTCTTCTTAAAAACCTCCAGTGATTATTAATTGTTAATTGTCCTTACTGTTAGGAAGTTTCTCCTTAATTCCAGATTGCTTCTCTCCCTGATTAGTTTCCATCCATTGTTTCTTGTCTTGCCTTCTGGTGCTTTGGAAAACAAGCTGACCCTCTCTTCCTTCCCTTGTTGCAGCCCACAAATATAAATCAGCCAGTTCAGCTGATATGCTCTGTTTTCCAGGAAACCCTTCAAAAGCCCCCCCCCTTTAAAAACTATGTTCTCTTGTCCCATTAGGTCAGGGTGTCAAACTCAATTTCATTGAGGGCTACATCAGCATTGCGGTTGCCCTTGGGGGGCTGGATGGGTGTGGCCAGGGTGGGTGCAGCCTACTGGGTGGGTATGAATGGAGTGGGTGTGGCCTATTGGGTGGGCATGGTCAGCTCAAAGGGGCCTGTGGGGGCTTGGGCAGGAGTGGGATGGATCTGAGGGTCTCTGGCAGAAGGGGTTGGACCAGGGCAAGTGCCAAGGCATGGTCCACTGGAGGAGCCTCACTGCCTGCTGAAACCCCTCTGTTCATCAAGCTGGATATGTGAAGTAGGTGAGGGCCATTTGCTGGCCACTTTCAGGCGATGGTGCATTTCTTCATTCCTCACAAAGGGTGACACCTCCCCAGCATGCACCCAGAGGGCGGGGCTGACATGGGTAGGGGCTGGTTCCTTGCTGTTTCCAGACGGTCTTGTGGAGCTAAGACTGAATGCGTTTCAGCATAGATTGTACATTGCTCCTGGCTGGCCTGGGCCAGGACCAAGGCAATGGAGGTCGTTCCCTCATTGTTTCCAGGATGGCTTCGCGGGCCACATGAAACCACTTTGCGGGCCGCATCCGGCCCCCGGGCCTTGTGTTTGACATGTCTGCGCTAGGTAAATAAAATTTCCTTGTTTTCACTGTAGCAGATCCTTAATTCTTATCCCCAAATTAGTGGGGGGGGGGAATTTGAGGACTCTGTGGATGAATCTGGAGAGATTGTGGTCCAATTCAGAACCAGACCTAATATTTATGATCCAACAACTATTGTCATTTAATCATAGAATAACATCCCCTCTCCTCCTTCCTTCTTTAATCTTGAGGTCTGTATACTATCTGAAACTCAACTGAGCAAATCTCAGATGCAGAGAATCTAGTCTGAACCTGGTGAAGCAGTCCAGAATCTATTCTTATCATGAAAGTGTAGGGATGTATTTAACAAAGTGAACAAGTGTTCAAAATAATCAGTCTACAGACTAAAAGACTCCAATCCAAAGCCTCCAGCAATTCAGGACTCAGGATCACAGGCAGAAAGTGGCTGGAAGGTGAGCTTGGAACCAAATTTTCTATTCTCTTTTCCCCATAACTGCCTGACTCTTCATCATACCTTTACTACTCATCAGTACAACAATTCCTGAAACTTCTTCTCCACAACACCCCAGCCCAGAATACTTTCATTCTTCTTCTTCCTTCTTTCTCTATCTAGTTGGGGCAATTGCTGCTGCAGCATACTCTTGACGAAGCACCTAAAGTCACAGAAGCTGCATGTTTGGCTTCATTGAGGTGCGGGGATAATAATGCTCCTCTTTGCAGAGGGATTGCACTTCCAGCGTCTCTTCTAGGCTTTTCTTTAGTCAGAAATGGGCTTTTGTGCTGAACTCTGTATGAGGCCCTTTCTTTCCAGCCAAGCAGTGCAACCAAGCCATTAAGGTCTTCTCTTTAGAAAGAGTGAGCCAGGTAGCTTCTCCAAGTTCTTTAAAGGGATGGTTCCAATAAATCTTCATCAAAGTGAACATCTTCCACCCCTGAAAATTTGCACAGTCCTAATATAGTGTGTGTGCATACACACGCGCGCACACATACACTGGATGAAATTAATTAGATGAACACTAACAAGTCGACATACAAAGTGATTATTGAACTGTGGCCATGTAATTTCCCAGCTAGACTAGAGACAATTGATGTAGCAGTAGGACTTAGATAAGCAGTCTAAGCTCTAATAGGGATTAAGCAGCTGAAATGCAAGATGCAAAATTGTATATATATATGGCATAAAGAAAATGAAACAGAATAAGGACACAATGGTTGTAACAATCTGAAAACAGTGAGGAAGACAATTATAAGTAAAACAGGTAAAATTAATGCAAATTTACTTGCATTATATTTAAGGCTATGGAATTCATCCAGGTTACAAGAGAAGGGGAAAATGTCATATTTAGGAAGATAATGCTGCCAAGAAAAGTTTAACAGATGAAGGGGGTATAAACAAAACCAGATTAAAAATTCATTCATGTATGAGTCACTTCTCTTCCAAGAAGCTCTGGAAATATCGATATGAACCAATCACATTTTACCTCTTTAATCCAGTAATTTCAGTTCCCATGTTTTTAATGACAGGAGGACAGGGTGATATGCATACAAAATTTCAATTGTTTTCAGATATCCTGGAGATTCAACTAAGTATAAGTAGCCATCGATGGCAGACTTGAGCAGCATATGGCTTTCTATTTGTATGCCCTACCAAATAAGGTATGACTTTGAGATATTTATTTTGCAGCTTTCTATTTGACTCCTGCACTTCAAGGAAAACCGGAAAGATTGTTAGAAGACGCAAGTTAAATAAATAATTCTGTGCCTAAAGGTATGCTGAGAGTAATAAATGTCCCTAGCTTGAATATCATGAATTGCTCTGAGTGAGTAGGTCTACCAATTTTGGAGGGGGATGAAGTGGGTGGGGTTTTTTTTTCAGTTTAAATTAATGCAGTGTTCACACACTTCACTTTCTGACATTTACAGTAAACAGATTTCTTCTTGACTCGACAATGAGGTGGGATGGTGAGAGAGCAGAGTATATTTGTTTCTACTAGAAGGATCACTTTTGCAACAGGCCTTCAGTCTTTACCTTTTTGAGTTCTAGAGGTGATAGGTATTTTTTTAAGCTGCCTTGAAAAAAATCATTTGTCTTCATCCTCTCTTTCCCATGGTGAAAGATGGAAGGACTGCAATATTTTGGTTGCTTTTTAAGGCAAAAAAAAAAAAAAGTTGGTTCTTATCACTACCACACTTCACAGTTATATCTATATTTTCACGTTCATTGTGGTGTATATATAGGCCTGATTGTTTAAGAAATTCCTAAGAAACAATTTAGGACTCAGCCTAAATAATCTTTCAGCTTCCTTTTCTTCACTAAGGCTTCATTGCATCTTATAACCTCACCCAACAGTCTCTGCAGTGTATTAGAGCCTATCTCCATTACTGCTATATTGACACAACAATGTTGGATAATAGTAGAAGATGTTATAAATCACTAATGTGAAAATGGTTTTTAATTTGTCACTGGGAAAACAGCAGAAGCGGGGGAGCTGAGCAGAAGTAGGGGACAGATATGCAATTACTTTAGTGATATTTGTTTAGGCTTGATTACAAGCCAAGTTGCAGCAGGGTAGCCTTCTCCAATGAATGCTCCGAAACTATTTTAAATTATAACAACAATCAATCCTTGACTGAAGATGTGGTGCATTTAATCTGAAGGGTATCAAGTTGGAGAAGATTGTATCAGATGTAGAATCCAGAGGGAAAGATGAAAATATTTCTAAATTAAAGGAAGTTCCTGAATGAGGATTTGAAATAGGTAAAAATATTAGTCAGTGTTCTGAGAGCTGATGGGAAGCATCTAAAGTGGCAAGGAGAAGAGGAAAGTCTTTTAAAGCAAGTTATAGGGATTTGATGAAAAAGGAATTGGAGAAGAAAGAAGATACATGTGGCCATCACAAAATACCAAGATAATTGAAGTTATAAAGAGTGTAGCTCCTCCTCCTCCTCCACCACCACCATTTTCCTACAATGTAAAGTTCACTTTTCAGATCAACGAATGCTATTTCACATGATTGAACATAGCAGCCAGGTCCAAGTGTAAACTTATCATGTGCACATTAATTGTGACCTGCCACTTATGTTTTATTTCCCCATATGGACATTTGTCTTCATTGTTAGTGGTAAGAGGTGTCCATAGAATGTAGGCAATTTTCCCATATTTTTTTGTTATTGGTGTAATGCCCAGCTACTGCTGGACTGTATTATTGCTAATGTGGTCAGGAAGAGAAATGCCTAATCTGCATCTCCATAGCATTTAAAGGGCATTCAATACTTTTAGTGGCCAGCACTCAGAGCCATTCAGAGCTACTAGGCAGATGATCATTCTGTACACTTTTGATTTTAGTTGAATTGGCATGAGCTTATTGTATAGCATTCAGGAGACCTACATCAGCCATATTGCATTCACCCTCAAAAAGTACTTTGTCATTAATGCTGCAGTCATTTTGCAGATGGGATCCTAATAACTGAAAGAGTTTGGATTCATTTATGAAGATCATAGCAACATGTCAGAGAACATTTTGATGATTTAAATGTTAATCTACAAATCAACATTTTCTTTCATTCGTGTGGGATCCAATCTGGGTTTACACATTCCGGTAGAGAGAAGTTCCCTGAGGATGGACTCCAGCGTGAGTCCAAAAGCTTGGAAAATTAAATCTCTGATCTTGGTGACCACCCCCAGATTGGATCCAGTAACATTCTGAGGCATGTATATTTGCCTCCATTCTTTCCTTAGTAAAAATGTAATAACCCTGAAGAGATATATTATTACTATTTTTTCAAGACTTTACTCTTGTATAGACTGTTTCCTAATGTATTTTCATGTTTTTCTTTTCTCAATATTCTCTTGTTATGCTTTCATTGAATTCTTGGTTCCATTAAAGGAGTTGTTTCTCACAATAAGAAACAAGAATATGTAATGCTCTTCCCAGAAACACTGAAGATTGAAAGAGTGTTATTGAATCCTCTGCCTACAGCTGCATTCCAAGAAGTTTTGTTAGATGGTAATCTAGGTTATCTAGGTAAGGAATTGATCAACTAATATATAAGTTAAACAATAACCTCTAATACAGAAGTGGGAATTTGTGAACTGCCATCCTGAAAGGGAGATTCCAGAAGATCCCATGTAATGAGCTCCTTTGTTGCAGTAACTCATCAGCTATTAAAACATACTTTCTGTTGTCAATCCTACCACAAATTGGAATACAAACTTATTATATCTTTATTAACTGAAATCACAGGGGGCACTGACTCTTTTTACCTTAGCTACCTATATAGCTGATCAGAATAATGTATTCCCTTTTATTATCATCAGATTCCACTTCATAGTGGCAAAACAAATTAGGACCTTACTTGAGCAAAGTAAAATATTCTGCAGTTGACTTTGTTCTTGGTTCCCTGAAGTATTTGTTTGTTTTCAGTTGGAGATTTTTTAAAAATGGGAAAAGAGTATGAAATGTTTTTCCTCCTCAGCTTCTCAAGCAGATTTGCTTTGCTTCAGGAAAAAAAATTCTAAGAAACCTTCAACAGTTAAAATTGGCTAAAACTCTCTTTTCATATTTGCTGCAGGTAAGGAGACATGGTAAACATTCTTATTAAATTAGGTTGACAGTTTCTCATCTCCATCTCCATCCAGTTCAAGCATGAGAGAGATACTTGTTTGGTTGACACTTTTAAGAGCAGTCGTTTTTAGTATCCAGTTTGATTATTGTGCTTCAGGCAATGCCTTTGGAGAACATCTGGCTGGGGAAACCTACTTCAATCTGAGGATCTGACTCAAAGACCAACTTGAGCATAACCCCTGGTTCAGTGCTATGAATTGAAGATAGCGAAAACAAAAAGCAATGCAGTGTAACCCCTAGCCCATAATCCAAATTAGATTGTGTTGTTTCTCTGTGTCATATAATATATGTGGGCATGTGCGTAATTCTGTATTTATTTATTTATTTTTGTTATATTTGTGCAGTGTATATTGGAGGTGACCCTTTGACAGCTGTATGCAACGAAATTTAATTTTAATGTATGCCAATTAGTGTACATTCAAAGTGACAAAAAAGTTTCTATTCTATACTATTCTATTCTATTCTATCAGAGATTATGTGAAGAGATTGGCAGACAGCAAATTTGCTAACCACCTAATACTAGCCAAGAGTTGCATTGAATACTTTTCTCTTCTAAGCCCAGTTCAAGAACCTAGTGAAGACTTATAAAACCATAACAGGTTGGAACTTAAGTCTTAGGGGAAAAATTGCTTCTCCTTCTACCTCCCATTATCACACTATATAACTGTATTCTCCATGGATAAACATGGAATTCTCTGCCTTCCCTGTAAGAAGCCAATTTTGTCACTATTTCAGCAACTATGTAGGAGGACCAAACTGTTTCATCAGGTAATGAGATATGCTAAAGTCATTTCTGAGAACATCCATGATCAATCTCATTAAATTCCAACTGCAACAAACCTCCTACCCATCATTATGATAAGCCTGTGTGGTTTAATTATCATCACTATGAGGCACAATTACATAAGGCTTCAATTAATTTCTATTATTTGTTAACAGCTCCTGAATTAATTGGGTCAGCAAGGCTGTACAACGAGGAAATAACTTTACAAGTATTATGTACTATTTGATACACAAATTTGGCACATTTTAGCCAGAACCTCACGATTTTAAAGTAAGAAGTTGTGCTATGTATATGTTTATCCACTAAATAATTAAAAAATAATAATAAAAGAAAATAGATTAAATTATTAGCTCTATCTATAAAAATATGTAAATATGCCACTGAACAATAACATTTGGACATGTTACCATAGATCTCAGATTTTTCATCCATTTGGGAAGCAACCTAGCATTAAGGGTAAAGGCAATGCTTTAAATTATTCAAAATACCACATTAAAATTGTAGAGAGTAATTTAATAAGTACCAACAGCAAGATTCATTTTCGCTGTGAAAATTTGCATGAAATTTGCATTGACACTAAAATGGGAAAAGGTAATGGGTGAATATATAATACTGCTTAATTTTTTTTTCAGAGTTAAGATTCTAAATATGCTTAGACTGCCATCAGAAAGATAATCATGTCAAAAGCTGCCTGTTTGATGAGAATTTACTTCTGAAAAAACACATGATAGGATTATAGTATCCGTCTCACTAAAGTTAATTCATGATGTAATGTAATGATCTGAATGTACGTAATGTGAGTAGAAAATCTCTCTTAAAACAGAAATGTAACAACTTCTTTAGAAAGAGAGCACCAGGTTCATGTAATAAAAGTCAGTTAATATCAATTGTAGCATATTGCTTCTCTCATCAAATGTAAAACTGTTTTTTTAATCAATTTTATAATGGTTCACCAGACAGAATTACTTGTCTAAGATGGGCAGCTATAGAAACTGAATAAATCAATAAATAAAACCAGTCTCCATAGAACAGTAGAAGAAATACTGCCTACAATTCTGTTTACTAATTGTTGCAAAAGAGCCAATAGGAAATTTTCATAAATAAATCTGGGAAAGATCTTGGGCTCAGATTTGCAGAAGGCTTTGGACCAAGAAAGCCAAATTCTTTGCTCATATAATGGATCACATGCTTTTAGTGTTTTCACTGGCCCTCAGAGGTTCTTTACTTCTTGTGGCTTTCTAACCCATGATTAAAAGCAACATTCCCTAGGTGAAATGATGAAGCAGTCTTTAAAAGTGGTGATATTCAATCTGAAAGATTGTCTTTGCTTTTCAGTTTTTGGACACTGAAATTCCTTAGGAAGCATAACCCATGTGTGGTGTTTCTATCTTTTTCCATTCAGCCTACTAAGGAAAGCACAGTATAGTTCAAACCAAAAATTAAAGACACTTTGTTATTAAGTAAATAAGTGTTGGTTAAACATTGTGAAACATTAAAAAACAACATTTTAAAGGCACAGCTAGGAGTTGATTCATGTTATTTTTTATTACAAACTACAGGGTCCTGAATTAACAGTATAATTCTACTGTTGGGGTTCTTCTATTAGTTGAAGATCAAATTAATACTCCCTTGTATAAGCACACCATGCAATGAAAATCTACCTCACCATAGCCAGAAGCTTCTATTAGTGGAGCACCACTAGCAACGGTTATAGTGAGGGGGAAATTATTTGATCCAAATGTATTTGTCTTGTAGACCTGCTTTATTCCACCATTTAATTCAGACAGCATTAAACCATTTGCACAACGTGCAAAGAGAAGATTAGCATAGCAGGGAGTAAATGAGCCCAATGGTTGTGCCTATCAAGATGTGGCTGAGAAAGCAGAGGAGGAAAAAGGCCCAGAGGATATGGGCTGTAGTGAATCAGGTGCTCTAGCAGGAATGTCCTGGTCCTAGCTGGACAACGAACCTGAGAGTCTCTTCATGCAAAACATGTATTCTAAAAAAAAAAAAAAATCAGGAGGAAGTAATCATGTGTTTAAATCACCATTGAGCTGAATGGCTCAACTTGTTTCAAGAAATCTTGGGGCACTTTAAAAGTACTTTCATCTTCTGCTGAGTATGTTCGGAATTCAGAGTGGTACCCATTTTGTCAGAAGTTCATCCTATGAAACCTCTCTCTTTTCTTCCCCCATTTTCCTCATGTTTAAATCCAAAAAGACCTTGGTTTGCCTAGGAACATTTCAGTAGACAGCTTTGAAGAACATGCAGTTTGCGAAAACTATAGATCAGTGGTGGCGAACCTATGGCACAGGTGCCAGAGATGGCATTCAGAGCCCTTTCTGTGGGCACACGTACCGTTGCCCCAGCCTTGCCTCTTCCCGTGACCCCCTCCTCACCAGCAGCCCCCCTGGAGGAGAGTCACCCCCGAGTGTGGCCCACGCACAGCAGCGCAGCCAAGGACATGGCAGCCAGGCAGCGTAGACAAGTCTCTGCCCTCACGTCCCATCACACACAATTGATGCTGCGGGGCGTGGGCAAGGGTGTGGCCACCATGGCGCTGCTGGGCTGCCTGGGCAATCTGCAGCGGGCCCTGGAGGCAGTGAGTGGTCCTGTGGACAGACGGGGTAGGGGCAGAGTGGAGGCGAGGCAGGGGATGGAGCAGGGGCGGGGCCAGTTTTGGGGCACTCGGTCTCTAAAAGATTTGCCATCACTGCTATAGATGAACCTCTGAAGATCACACCTACTCAGTCAATTCTTCATTCATGTGAATTGAAAGGGCACCAGGCCAATCGGGTTTATGAATTGGCTGCATATTTCTCTATAGCTGATCTCACTGATTGGTGAGACCTTGATCAATTGCAATTCCAATCCAAGCATGCAGTTAAAGCAAATGGCTTTTACCTCCAAGATTTCTTATTAACCTTGGCTTATTTTCAGGCTCTAATGAATATCCTTATGTGCTTAACTGTGGCATTTTTGCCATTCTTTAAATGGCATAAAACTTACAATTTGTTAGCACTGTTTTTTCATAGGAGCAGATTACCTTGAAGGATTTACTTAGCAATAAATCCTACTGGGCTTAGCAGGCTTTGCTTCTATATGTGTATGTGAGCACAGTGTTACATGACTGCAATCTTGTGCACAGTTACCCTGGAGAAAATCTATTTTGAATTCAATGCAGTTTACCTCTTAGGTATGGATAGGATTAAGCTGGAAACATGCAGCTCAATTTCTATAACAACATCATTTCCAGAATTAACATTTGTTTATATCATTCTTGATATTTGCAGTGTCTCTTATGGGGGGGGGGAGAGTGTCTTGAGTCAGTGTTGGCTCCTGGCAATTGCCTTGACTAGTCCCTGCACTTTTCTGGGAAAGATTTCAGAAATGGTTTTATGCTATTTTTAATGCATTAGAATTGTATCCCACCTTTATATTTTACAAACAACTCAATAGGGCAAACATATACAACACACTTTCCTCCTCCTATTTTCCTCACAACAACCATCCAGTGAAGTGAGTTGGGCTGAGAGAAAGCAAATGCCCCAAGGTCACTTAGCTGACTTTCAGACCTAAGGTGGGGCTAGAACTCTCAGTCCCCTGGTTTCTAGGCCAGCATCTTAACCGCTACATCAAATTGCCTCTCAGTTTGTCATTGCCTTCTTTCTAGGGCTGAGAGAGGGTGACCAAGGTACACAGCTGGCTTGGGTACCTTGGCTAGAAATCACTTTAATTTATGTAATTAGTTTATTTTCTAGCCTTGTACCTTAACCACTAAGCCTATGTGCTCTATCTTTCCTTAAAAAAAAATAGGAACCTAGTCTCGCCACATTGATTTTGGTTTCTTTCTCTGCCTTCACATACAGATTTATGTTTCACGAAAGGTTTGGCCTTACATGTCAATCTTGAGAACATGACTGGTTCTTTTTAATCTCACAACTATTTTCAGTCAAGTGAATGAGGTCTGCTGATGTAGACCCAATCATGCCACCTGAAAAGAATGAGAAATTCACTGAAGGGTTCTGGATCTTTTTAACAAGTTCAGAGAAAGGTCCGTCTAGCCAAATGTATATTTATGCATCTGTGCATTGCAAAGCCAAGACGCCTCTGGGCTAACATCCCATGAGCTTACTTGGAATAGGTTTAACCCAACCTAGGGAGATTTGTTTCTGAGCGATACAGTTAATGGCTGAACCTTTCCTGAAATGTAAAGAAAAAGAAGAAAGACTGAAACGCTATGAGAATGACAAGAAAAACAACCCATAAAAAATGAAACAGGATAAATAGCTTTGGTTCATAACACTGGCAACATTTTTCAAGAAAAATGCTTCACTGAGGAAAGTGGCTTTTATTTTTTAGACTGAAAGTATGGATGTAGCAAATAAGATAGGTAATAGAATAATAACATTGTAAAGCATCTCAGAGGTCATTTAGTGCAACCCTCTTTTCAGTGCAGGATCTACTAAATCATTTTGGACAGATGGCTACCCAGACTCCATGTGAAGAATTCCAGTGAAGGACAACTACTATTTCATGGAGCAATGTATCCCACTATGTCAGGGGTGGGGGACTATGGCCCTTTTATAATTTGTGGACTTCAATTCCTAGAATTCCTGAGGCAATCATGCCATGCTGACTCAGGAGTTCTGGAAATTGAAGTCTACAAGTTATAAAGGGGCCATAGTTCCCCATCTCTGCACTATGTTCTAGCTGTTACCATTAGGAAAGTCCTTCTACTATCTAATCTGAGTTAACTTCCCTATAATTTCTAGCCATTAATTCTAGGCTTGGGGCAATGGAGAACAAATGTACTCCATTCTCTACATGTCAATTCTTTAAATATCTGAAAATTGCAGTAGTCCTTAAAAAGAAATCAATGCCAGAGACACTCTCTCTATATGAAGTTTGTTGTTCGTTGTGGTAATGTCTGTATGTCTCCTGAGAATGGATGGGATCTTTCCCATAGCTGAGAATGGGATGAAGACTTCTATGATCATTGTATTTGGATAATATTTGTCTTGAATCAGACTGGCATTCACCATGGTGTCTGCCAAAGGACTAGATTTCAAATCAAGGGAAACCAAAGAAGGATTGCCATTGCAGGCCATGTGGTACCCCTCACTAATATTGTTTATTCCCAGGGCATGATGGGCTTTTCCAAAGGTGTACTTGGGTACATTATATGCAGTCTTCGCCACCATGTCCTTGCCTAGAACACTGAACAAAACAAATGGCCATGAACAGAGAGAATTTATTGCCACAGCAGTAGCTCTTCCTAAGAAGTTCTCTTGAAGCCATTGACCTTGAGCATGGTGGAAGGGTCAAATGTCAACACTGACTGAAATTACACTAGGGACCAGTGTCATTTTGTTTCCTTCCTGAGGCAAGCAATCAAAAGCAACACTGTATCGTAAAGATGCTGAATGCCAAAAGGAAGTATAGTTGTTCCTGAGACATAATATAGGCCTCAGAAGAAAATTATATTCCCAGTCTGCTGTCCCTAGTCATAATCCATGTGATGAATAGTGTAGGTGCCGCTATAACAATGTACGGAAAAAGCAGGATATTGAAAAAGTATGTAGCCACTAGTAATAGGGATATTGTACTGCTGTGTAGTATTGGAGCATATCAACAGATTCCTTTTTTAAATGCAAATCCTATGGGGAAGGGAAGGGAAGGAGATTTTTAGCTGTGGTCATAAATCAAGGGAACAAATTGCACTTAATGCCTTCCTGGAACAGAAAATTAATGATTCTAAGAGAGGCAAATCTGAATGGCTATAACTCTTTTAAATACCTCCAAGAGCTGCAAACAACCCGATGTAAATGAATAATAACAAACTAAGCATAACAGCCATTAGCTATAATGACAGAAGCTCCTCTTTCAGATATTAGCCCTTGTAGGCTGTTACAAATTTTCAGGAACAAAGCATCATGTTGGAAACAAAACAAAGAACTTGGGGGAACCAATTTTGTGACTTTTATGTGAACAATTATTTGTCATCTTTAGCTAATTAAGAGAAAAATTTAAAGAGTACATGGTCATTTAAATCACACATATGCACACACATGCTATAAAAAAAAATTTAAAGATTATTTTTAAACAATATTAATATGAAAACAATGTCAATTTATCAGTTTTGAAAAAATGTTCACATTTACCAGATCAGCCACATTTCCTGTATTTTTCCTTTTGATATTTCCTCTTGATATTCATCCAGAAAAAAAAATTGAGCTCCAATGTTACTGTAAATTATTCTAGCATGACAATCCGCAGGCTACTTATTCCAAGTTGACCCAACAAAAAAACAGACTGTTTCAGATCTAGTAGTCTGGATAACTGCTAATATCAACTTTATGAGTCTGATTCCATTTCACTTTAATGTATTATTTAAATGTTAAAATTTAAGTTAATGTGAATAAATTCCTATTCTTGATCATTCTTCTAAGGTCAATTATTCCAAGCTATAAACTTACACAGAACAGAAGCATAGGCTGGAAGGGACTTTGGTGGTCCTCTATTCCAACACTCTGCTCATGGCAGGAGCCTTATACCATCCCAGTCAAAAGGTTGTCCAGTCTATTTTTGAAAACCTCCAATGGTGGAATACCCAAAATTCCAGGAGGCAAACCATTCCATTAATTAATTGCTCTCACTGTCAAGAAATTTCTCCTGACTTCTAGGTTGGATCTGTCTTTAACAAGCTTGGTTGGAATCAATAATAGAAACACCGAAAAGAGGGCAATATTACAAAATCAATGGAAAATTCCAATTAATTTCTTCCAGACAGGAAATCAAAGATGTCAGAGCAAAACTCAATGACCTGTGAAGAAATTTCTGTCCACCAATTGGCCTTTTTTCTTCTCTCCTCATCCCTGCAATTGTTGGAGAGCTTCTTCCCAAATCTCTTAAGATCCCCCACCCTTTGGAACTCTTTTTAAGAATATATAAAGAACATTTGCAGAGGTTTCCTTCAGTTCAAATTTCCTGGAAATTGATACTCACTTTTGTCCCAACTCAATTTATGCTCCCTAGAAATAGAATGTGAGCAATTAGGATGTGCCTTGGTCTCGTTCCCATTTTTAAAACCCATCTTCACATTTTCAAAGCCAAAGAAAAGAAAGCCACATCCACCTGAATTCCCTTCCTCATGCTCTATCAATCACTGCTGTTGTCTTCCACTAGGAGGAAGGTGTTGGAAGCACAGCCCAAAACCTCATTAATAGTCGAGGCACTAACAGATTTGAGCTGCATGAATGCTTCACGGTGAAGCAGACGGTCTGTCAGAGTCTTATTGTCCTTGTCTTGCCAATAATTTCAATATGATTTTGACACGGGATTGCCACTGCACATTAGTTGGACTACCTTTGAAATCCAGGATAGGTAGCTCAAAAGGAAGTTTAGCATCATGCACTCTGAAGGCTTTTTGGTTTTTGAAATATGGTGCAATTAAAGGCTGGTATCAAAACAACCACTCTTTCCAGCAAATTGGCTGGTTTTCAGAAGCGACTGTTACAAAAAAAAAAAAAAAAAAAAAAATTCACTTGAAATAAAGGAACACAGATTCCAAAAAGAATTCACTTTCAGACTATCTGCTGAAACAAAAACTGTAACTAGAAAAGACAGCAAAACATCATAGTTGAGACCTAGGTATGAGAGTAGGCGTTGTTTACATTTAGAAGTCCATTAAACTTCCACTTTGGTATTGTTGCATAACTATATATAAGCATTTGCAGAGTTTCAGATATAATTTTCCTTCCAATTTAATTTTTGAATGCAAAACTGGTTTAAAACGTTTTTAAGCTTTAAATGTTTTAGTTACTTCAATTGGAAAGATTTGCCTGATTGTGGGGATTTGAATGTTGTTCTCCAAATGATACTTGCATTTAAAAACAAATCAACCAGTAGTGAATATATGAGCACTATAAAACTTCAATAATACATATTTTAAGGAACCACAATGAGCCCTTAATGAGCCCTTTTTTGTGGGAGATAGATGGTTTAGAAATATGAAAAATAAAAAAATAAATGATTGATCGATCGATCGATCGATTGATTGATTATGAGATCCACCATCACATTTCACAAATGTAGTGTGCCACCTAGAAAATAGTTCATCCTCTTTTAAAAGACGCTCTGGATTATGCGGAGTCTGAGGGCAAACATGAACAGATTTCTCCACAGAAGGAAATGTTCCTCCAGAAAGAAAATTTGAGCCTTCTTCCCCTCATTTTATCTCATATGTATTCTTGACGCATAGAAGAAAGTAATGTATAGGCATCATGAGACTGTTTTTGATCATACAAATGTAGGGTACAAATAATAATAAAAATAGTGAATGAATACATTGTGCCATCACATCAGTTATGCCATTTTTGGCATTTTGTGTTGAGATCCTTACATTTTGCTTCCAAACAATATCCTTGAGATACTGATAAACCCTGAAATAATTAAAGCAGCACTTACTTGCACAGAGTGGCTTCAAACCAGAGGCCTGCATGTAGTTTGTTCCTAGTCCTGCATCTTCAAAATAAAATGGGAAAATGACAGCTGGACTTGAGAATGTCTGAGTCAGTTTCATCTCACAAAGTCCTTTTTAAATAAGGTAAGGAAAACAACCAGTGCATGGCACCTAGACGACAGACACTCCATTCTGGATCACATGACTGGGAGTCTGAAAGTGGCATTGCAACGTCTCTCTTTGTTCTTTTGGGGCACGCAACGTGACAACACAAACAGATAGAATAAGGGCAAAATGCTGTGATGTTCCTGACATCAGTCTCACCATGTCCTGGCCATCCTCATGTGTGAAGCAGACTGGAATGAAGAAGTTGCCAACATTCTAAGCCAGAGGTCCCCAACCCCCAGTCTGTGGACCATTACCGGGCCATGGCATGGCAGCAACTGGTCCGCACAAACAAACAAAGACCCATCCACGAGATGCAGGCAGCACACAAAACCACGCACCCTCTGGTCCGTGGGAAAAAACTCTCTCCACGGAACCGGTCCTTGGTGCCCAAAAGGTTGGGGACCTCTGTTCTAAGCTGCTGTCCTACTAGCCTTCTCCATAGAGATGTCCCTGAGGAATTTTTTTTCCAGAATTTTTTTTTCTTCATAGCCCCAAATGAATACGGTCCAAGTTTTTCAAACTTTTCTTTTGCTAGCTGTTTCTATAGCTATACCTTTGGTCTCTTCTCCCCCTTTTTGGAGACATATCTAGCTGATGTCCTGGAGAAAATCTGGGTAGCTTCTTAGAGTTAACATTAATGTGATAGCTCCTCCTCCTCCTCCTCATTGTCAACTTCATCATTGTCCTCATGCATCCTCTTCCTCATCATTCTGTTGAGGGACAACAGAGAGCTGGACAAAGAAACAATTTCAAAGCCCCTTTCCTCATTTTTTTCTAACACTAATTTAGTTTGGAAAGAATAAAACCCAAAAATAACAGCAAACTGTCACACAGTGCTTCTCCAACTTAATGAGTCACAGCAGAACATGATGTAGAAGACTCCAGCCTGCCTCATCTTTTCTGAAATGCTTCTGGATGTAATGGTTTGCATGCCAGGAAGGAGTAAAGGGCTGGTTCTGCAGAGCATGAAATGTGCAATCAGAAATGCATAAATGATAATAACCCATCTGCGTTCCCAATATTAATCTATTTTTTGAGGGGAAAGTACTCCATTATGGCCTGAACTGCACATTGTTTTAAACCAAATTTTCTAAAAAAAATAATAAAAAAGCATAGTTCTTCTTGTCTTTCCTTTTGCTTCTTCTTCTTCTATTAGAAAAAAAAAAAGGGTATTACTGCCCAATATGTATGAAATAAAGCTAGGTCTACAGGAGTTTCTCTATTTATTGCACTGCAGGTAAGATCTGGTAACCTGAAAACCTTTTCTAAAAGAAGAAACATTTTTAAAAAGTGTGACCTTGGAAAAAAGTGAAACCCATAATTCATGCCTAAGTAGGAATGTGAGGGCACAAAAGAGCTGTGGTAATAATCAGTTACAGAGCAGAGAAGAAAATGCAACTTTACCTGAGAAGATTTTTAAAAAATTATAAAATTTATCATTAAAAAAACTGAGCTACATTGTCCTTGGACATAATAATGTTCATGATGACCTCTACTCTCTACTCTTTACTGTAAAAGAGTACAGTTTCTCTCAGTTTGTTAGTTGCCAGCTACAGGTGGACTTCGCTTAACAACCACTTGTTTAGCAATTGTCTGAACTTGTGACAGCACTGAATGACTTACGACCAGTCCTCAAAGTTCTGGCCGTCACAGCATCCTTGTGGCCATGTGATTATGATCCCACCTCTTCACACCCAACTGGTGATTAAAACGTTGCAGTTTTCAATGGTCACACAATCACGATTTGTGATCTTCTTTGACAGCTATCCACAAACAAAGTCAATAGGGAAACCTGGCAGGAGGTCACATAGGGTGAAACACAATGTCCTTGCTGAACAACCCACAGTGATTTGCTTTACAATAGCAGCCAGGAACTGCCAGAACTGCAGTTTCTCCATGACATGGTCATGTGAAATTGTGCTTTATGTCTGCCTCATTTAGTGATGGAAATTCTGGACCCAATTGCCATTGTTAACTAAGGACTACCTGTATATTGGAATTGTATGGTTGAAATTTCAGTGCATCACTGCAGTTTTTTTTTCTTTTTTTTCATGCCAAACTGTATCTAAGCTGATGATGTTAAACAATATTGAAATTCACAGAGGGAAAGAATGAATAGCCTTAAGGCTCTATAGATTTACTATACGCTAATTTTAAACACTTAAAATTGCCGTTTGTCTTTTAATAACTTAACATCTAGTACCACATTATGATGCCATGTTCCAGTCATTATAGATTAGCAGTTCAAATATTTAATCTGTTGCCCCAAGGGTTGCCTTAACTAAATATTTAACTTCAATTAAGACAAAGGCAGAAAAACCCCAGGAAATTATTTGTTTGCAGTCTTCCCATATATCAAGACCAATTAAAGGCTGCAAAAAACAGGGGGAAACTAAACTGTATTCTCTACCACAAAGCTACAGTACATTTAGCAAAATTCTTGACTAGCAATCATTAGAGAGCAGGGCCTGTTTAGCAATAGCTCCACAATTCCCAGATCCCATCTTTATTTCAAATAAATAAGCTCCACAATTCCCAGATCCCATCTTTATTTCAAATAAATAAACACAAATGTGACCATTTAATTTTCTCGCTCAGCCATTTTTTTTATAACTTTCACTTACCCTTAAGATGTCTGGATATTATTCTGTGCAGGTTTACCTTTCTTTTTCTGTTTTAAAACAGCAGCCATCTGTATTCAAAATTATTTTCAAAATTGAGATAATAGGCCAGATATTTGGATTGGATTTAACATTTTTTATTTACCCATTGAGTCCTTCTCAAGGACCTGGATTATGGAGATGTTGTTGTTTTATATATATTATTATTATGGTTTGTTGCATTCAGCCAGATGTTCAAACTGGATTAGGCATTTTTGTCCACCTATCAAGTCCTTTCCAAGGACCTGGGATAGACAGATTGGATATTTGATGGTGTTGCAAATATTGTCGTAGGATATAAGCTGCTCCAAAGAAAGCTGTCTTTTGCAATTGACTGATGGCAAATTTGTCAGTGCCAATGGTGTTCAAGCGGTGGTCCAGTTGTTTTGGGATTGTATCCAAGATACCTATTATTATTGGTACTACCTTTGCTTTCTTTTGCCACAGTCATTCTATTTCTATTTGCAGGTCTTTGTATTTTGTTATCTTCTCCAGTTCTTTTTCTTCTATTCTGTTGTCTCCAGATCCTGCCATGTCCACTATCCAGATTTTTTTCATCTTTCTTATCAACAATTGTTAAGTCTGGGGTGTTATCTTGCAGTTGCATGTCTATTTGAATTCTAAAGTCCCAGAGCACTTTAGCTTCTTCATTTCCTATGACTTTGTCTATTTTATGGTTCTACCAATTCTTTCTTGTAGGCACAGGTATTTCTAGCAGATCTTCCATTGTTGCTATTTTGTCATGCATTATTTTAAATGTATAACATTATTTAAATATATATTATTACTATTAAAAATTATATGCTGCCCTTCACCCATGAATATAGTCGTAGGCGTACAGAAATCCATTGGAGGAATATCTGAGCATTTTCTGGAAATCATCAATCCTAGACACAAAACAAGCTTTACTGGAACTGGAAAAGAAAACATGACTGCATTCATATCTGAATCATTCATGACCCAAAGTTATTTCCATTTTTAGAAACACTGCAAGTGGTAAATAAAAATCTGAGTGTTTTTTTTTAATAGCCCCCCCCCCATTAGTAGTTTGTACAATATATATATATATATGTAGGTCTTTGGTTGTTCGGGTTTTCTCCCGCGTAAAATTGGAAGTGTCTTGGCGACGTTTCGACGAAGTCCCATTCGTCATCTTCAGGCTGGTGTTTTCAGCTTCGTGCTTTGAGCAGCAATGTGTGGTCTTAGCTGTTTCTTCCTTTTAACTGCCAGTGGGGGTATGAACTGATTGGGTGGGAGCCTGGCTGTGTTCTGATTGGGTGGAGGTGTGTTCTGAATAGTTAGGGGCTTGGCTGTGCTCTGATTGGCTGGGGGAGTGTTCTGTTTGGTTGTGCTCAGGTTAGTCTGAGTTGCAGAGGGGTTTGAGATTTTGGGCTGCCTTCTTATTTTTTGGCTTCGCGTTCGTGGTCGTGCTTCTTCTTCATGGAGGGTGTCAGTTTGCTTCATGTATGGATTGGAGGGGTTTACAGTGGCTAATGATGCAGCTGTGGTCTGGCTTCTGGTTTGTGGTCGTGCCTCGTCATCGGTGTGGCTTTGGGTTTGTTTTTTGCGTGGATGTGTGGTGGTGACCTCCTGTGTGGTTTTTGTGAGTGTGGGTCTGGTATCATTTTTTGTATTAGGGAGTCGTTTGTCAATAAGGGCGGATTTCCAAATGGCTGGTAGGCGGGAGGTATCATCTCACTTGTTCATGCTGTGTGGGCGTTTTTCTATCTCGATGGCTTCTCTGATTATTCTGTTATTAAAATGTTCACTTTTGGCAATGGTTCTGGTATTTTTAAAGTCAATTTCATGTCCTGTGGCTTTAAGGTGTTGGACCAGGGAAGATGTTGGTTCCTCTTTTTTGACTGAGTTCTTATGTTCTTCAATGCGTGCACTTATTCTTCTGTTGGTTTGTCCGATGTATGTGGTGGGACAAGTGGTGCATGGGATTTCGTATACTCCTTGATTTTCTAATTCAATTTTATCTTTGGGGTTTCTAAGGATGGTGGATATTTTTCTGTTTGTGCAGAATGCTGTTTTGATGTTGTGTTTATGGAGGATCTTACTGATTCTGTCTGTGGTGCCTTTTATGTATGGGAGGAGGGCTTTGCCGTTTTCTTGTTCTTTGTCTTGGATTTTAGTGGGGGTTTCTTCTCTCCAAACAACTCGCCGTCTGGAGAGCCGAAACACAGACCACCCTCAAGACAGATACACACACCAACAAACTCCGAAGACTACAAGAACGCCAGAAACAAACCCCTCCTCCCTCACAGCCACACATGAAACAAACAGTGCATAACATCTCAGATAGGATCCTCACCAAAGCCGAAACCAATGTCCTTTCCAAAGGATTCAACTTTGCAGTCGCTCCCAAACACATCCCCACTGAAACCATTATATGTGGAGTTGAAACCAGCCTGACCAAAATCAACCCCGACGACGCTAACAGAATCAGACTCGAAATCACCAACATCCTCTGCACCAGCAAGCCACCCAAAAGCAACTTACCCAAAGAGGAACAGACAGCACTACGTAACCTGAAAGAAGACACCAGCATAATAATCCTACCAGCAGACAAGGGCAACGCCACGGTGGTTATGAACACATCTGACTACCAAACCAAATTAACCAACCTACTCCAAGACTCCACATACAAACCCCTAAATACAGATCCCACCACCTACCTGGAAAAAACCACCAGATCCAAAATAAAAGCCTCCCCCATTAGCGAAGAGATCCAGCAAAGAATCATTCCCAGAGAGAAATCATCCAGATGCCCCAAACTCTATGGTCTCCCCAAGATACACAAAGAAGGAACCCCACTCAGACCTATAGTCAGCTCCATAGGCTCACCTCTACAAAACCTAGCCAAATTTCTCGCCAAACAACTACAGCCCTATGCAGAATCCATCACCTCACACGTAAAAAACTCATTCCAGTTTATAGAGATCATAAAGAAACAAAACTTACAGCCCAGCGACCTACTAGTGAGCTTCGATGTCATATCCCTCTTCACCCAAGTGCCTATCAAAGAAGCCTTGACAGCTATCAAAACAAATATAACCCCCCCAAACACATCTTAGATCTGACCAACCACTGCCTATCCAACACATACTTCATCTATAATGGACAAAAATACAAACAAACAGAAGGAGCACCCATGGGATCACCCCTCTCACCTGTCATTGCCAACCTCTACATGGAACACTTTGAAACCCAAGCTCTAGAAAAATCGGATCACAAACCCAAACTCTGGCTCAGATACGTAGACGACACCTTCATAATCTGGCCACATGGGAAAGAAAAACTGGACAACTTCCTCACACACCTCAACAGCCTACACCCCAAAATACAGTTCACCATGGAAACAGAAGCTAACAACCAACTTCCCTTCCTGGATGTCTTAGTCTACAAGAAATCCAATGGCTCCCTAGGACACACCATCTACCAGAAGAAAACACACACAAACCGCTATCTGCACGCTCTCTCACACCACCACCCAGCACAGATCAACTCTGTAGCCAAGACACTCATCTCCAGAACAAAACGCTTAGCTGACGAACAACACCTAAAACCCGAACTACACACTCTCACCAATGTACTAACATCCAATGGATTCCATAGAAATAAGATTACAAACCTAATCCAAAAAGAAACCCCCACTAAAATCCAAGACAAAGAACAAGAAAACGGCAAAGCCCTCCTCCCATACATAAAAGGCACCACAGACAGAATCAGTAAGATCCTCCATAAACACAACATCAAAACAGCATTCTGCACAAACAGAAAAATATCCACCATCCTTAGAAACCCCAAAGATAAAATTGAATTAGAAAATCAAGGAGTATACGAAATCCCATGCACCACTTGTCCCACCACATACATCGGACAAACCAACAGAAGAATAAGTGCACGCATTGAAGAACATAAGAACTCAGTCAAAAAAGAGGAACCAACATCTTCCCTGGTCCAACACCTTAAAGCCACAGGACATGAAATTGACTTTAAAAATACCAGAACCATTGCCAAAAGTGAACATTTTAATAACAGAATAATCAGAGAAGCCATCGAGATAGAAAAACGCCCACACAGCATGAACAAGCGAGATGATACCTCCCGCCTACCAGCCATTTGGAAACCCGCCCTTATTGACAAACGACTCCCTAACACAAAAAATGATACCAGACCCACACTCACAAAAACCACACAGGATGTCACCACCACACATCCACGCAAAAAACAAACCCAAAGCCACACCGATGACGAGGCACGACCACAAACCAGAAGCCAGACCACAGCTGCATCATTAGCCACTTTAAACCCCTCCAATCCATACATGAAGCAAACTGACACCCTCCATGAAGAGAAGCACGACCACGAACGCGAAGCCAAAAAATAGCAAGGCAGCCCAAAATCTCAAACCCCTCTGCAACTCAGACTAACCTGAGCACAACCAAACAGAACACTCCCCCAGCCAATCAGAGCACAGCCAAGCCCCTAACCATTCAGAACACACCTCCACCCAATCAGAACACAGCCAAGCTCCCACCCAATCAGTTCATACCCCCACTGGCAGTTAAAAGGAAGAAACAGCTAAGACCACACATTGCTGCTCAAAGCACGAAGCTGAAAACACCAGCCTGAAGATGACGAATGGGACTTCGTCGAAACATTGCCAAGACACTTCCAATTTTACGCGGGAGAAAACCCGAACAACCAAAGACCTACATACAAAATACCCGCGAAAACCTCAGATATATATATATATATATATATATATATATATATATATATATATATATATACACATGCACCTTCATCCATGCAGTTTTCTTGGCAGGATTTTGGAAGTGATTTGTCATTGCCTGCTTGCTCCAGCTGGTGACTTTGGGCCAGTCCTTCTAGGAATGGGGCAATAGCAATAGTAAACCACTTCTAAAATCTTGCCAAATTTCAGGGACTTGTCCAGGAAATTTCAGGGACTTGAGTCAATACTGACTCAAAAGAAAGAAAGAAAGGAAGGAAGGAAGGAAGGAAGGAAGGAAGGAAGGAAGGAAGGAAGGAAGGAAGGAAGGAAGGAAGGAAGGAAGGAAAAGAATGAGAAAGAAAGTCTAGTAAATGTCCTCTGATTCATCTTCGGAAAAGCATGTGTAGCTCTCTGTCCCCCCTTTTTTTCCACTCAGAGATGCATTTTCTCCCCACTCTTGATGAAATGGAACACATTATCAAGGTCCTGACCTTTCAGAATCATTTCAGGAGGAATGTCACTACTCCAGTGGTGACTGTGTGGCTATCACTGCACTGACCCTTGCTATTTCTTTATCCCATTAGCTGCCTTGATGTCAGAACTTATCAGGGAACAAACAGCAGAAACCTCTCTCCCATTCATGTGTGCAACCAAGCTGACATGTTTATCCTGAATGGTACTTTGAGTTTATTAGCAAATGACACAAGAATGACAGCCTTTGGTCTGGTGAATTTATTTTCAAGAGTTGGGGACAGTTTGGAGGTTATTCACTCTTGAATTAGGAGGCTGCATGGATGCTCCTGCAGTCTTACCTAGGAGAAGAGGTGAGACGGAGGCCTCAGTCTTGGGATAGATAATGGCTTGGTCTCTATAATGATTGCAATTGCTTAAAAATAGAAAGACAAGGGACATCACACCAGAGATGGCAGTTATACCAAATGCCATTGCCAGTTTATATATAGGTAGTCCTCGACTTACAACCATAACGGAACCCAAAATTTGTGTTGCTAAGTGAAAACAGTTGTTAAGTGAGTTTTGCCCCATTTTACGACCTTTCTTGCCACAGTTGTTACGTGGATCACTGCAGTTGTTAAGTTAGTAACAGGGTTGTTAAGCGAATCTGGCTTCCCCAATGATTTGGCTTGTCAGAAGGTCACAAAAGGTGATCACATGACCCCGAGACACTGCAATTGCATCATAAATATGAGTCAATTGCCAAGTGGCCTAAATTTTGATCACATGACCATGGGGCTGCTACAATGAAGCAGTGAATGCTCCAACACTGGAAGTTTTTAAGAAGAGACTGGACAGCCATTTGTCCAAAATGGTATAGCAGTGATGGCGAACCTTTTAGAGACCGAGTGCCCAAAAACTGTCCCTGCCCCGGTCCTGCCTCTCCTGCCCGCAAGGCCACCCAACACCTCCATGGCCTGCCACAGCAGATCATCCAGGCAGCCCAGCAGTGTCATGGCAGCCACGCCCTCTGTCCGCGCCCCGCAGCATCATCTGCAGGCGATGGGGCGCAAGGGGAGAGTCTTGACCTTATTGCCCGGCTGCCATGTCCTTGGCTGCACTGCTCCACGCAGTCTGTGCCCTGGGTGATGCTCCTCCAGGGGGCTGCTGGTGAGGGGGCTGCAGGAGTGGCTGGGGCGATGGCGCATGTGCCCATTGAGAGGACTCTAAGTGCCGCCTCTGGCACACGTGCCATAGGTTACCTATACCACAGTATAGGTAACCCTATACCCTATGCCATAGGTTACCTATACCACAGTATAGGGTTACCTGCTCAGGCAGGTAACCCTATACTGTGGTATAGGGTTACCTGCCTGAGCAGGGGGTTGAACTTGATGATCTCCAAGGTTCCTTCCAACTTTATTGTTGTTGTTGTTATTATTATTATTATTATTAAATGGTTGCAAATCAGAAAAATGGTCATAAGCCAATTTTTTTCAGTGCTGTTGTAACTTCGATTGGTCACTAAATGAACTGTTGTAAGTCAAGGATTAGCTGCAAATGAATGTACTGTGTCCAGGAACTGCTCTTGGTTTCAAAAACAGCAGTGGCCCCTGCAACTTCTGCATGGAGACATGGCAAGTGTTACTTAAAACTATGATCTGCATTCAGTCTTATTTAAGATGGCTCCATCACTCTGTCAAGCAAGAACAGCTGTAGAATCCTTTTAATACACCATAATAATAATAATAATAATAATAATAATAATAATAATAATAATAATAGTAATAGTAATAGGAGTTTGGCTTGGACAAATGTGCCACACTTACTATCAAACAAGGAAAAGTAGTGAAAACTGAAGGAATCAAGATGCCCCACGAAAATAACATTAAGAGTCTGGATGAGGAAGATTACTACAAATACTTGGTATCCTTCAAGCTGACAACATCAAGCACACTGAAGTCAAGAAAAAGATTAGAGGTGAATACATCAAGAGAGTGAAGAAGATCTTAAAGTCCAAACTCAATGGAGGAAATACCATAAAGGCAATCAACACTTGGGCAATTCCAGTCATTAGGTACACAGCTGGAATAGTGGACTGGACTCAAGCAGAACTAAAAGCAATGGATAGGCAGACCAGAAAAATAATGACAATTAATCATGCCCTTCATCCACGCAGTGAAATTGATAGACTTTATCTACCAAGGCAAATAGGTGGGCGTGGAATGCTACAAGTACATCAGATGGTTGAAGAAGAAAAAATGGCTTTGGAAGATTATCTGAAGAACAATGATGAAGATGCACTGAAATTAGTATATCAGGAAGGCTTACTGACTACTGGAGAGACCAAACTGGCCTACAAGAAAGACCAAATGAAGAACAGAATAGAGGCATGGAAAGACAAAGCACTACATGGCCAATACATTAAAAAAATAGCTGGGAAAGCAGATAATAACAAGACCTGGCAATGGCTAAGAGCAGAAAAATTGAAGAAAGAGACCGAGGGACTAATTCTGGCTGCACAAGACCAAGCCTTAAGGACAAATGCATATAAAGTCCAAGTTGAGAAGACAGCAACAGACAGTAAGTGCTGCCTATGCAAAGAAGCTGAAGAAACAGTGGACCACCTGGTAAGCTGTTGCAAGAAGGTTGCACAGACTGACTACAAGCAGCGGCATGACAAAGTAGCAACAATGGTGCATTGGAAGATCTGCAAAAAATATCATTTGCCTGTAAGCAAAAACTGGTGGGATCATAAATAGAGAAAGTCATAGAAAATGATAAAATTAAACTGCTCTGGGACTTCAGAATTCAAACAGACAAGCACCTGCAACATAACACCCCAGACTTAACAATTGTCGATAAGAAAGACAAAAAAGTCTGGATAGTGGACGTGGCAGTGCCTGGAGATAGCAGAATAGACGAGAAAGAACTGGAGAAGATAACAAAATACAAAGACCTACAAATAGAAATAGAAAGACTGTGGCAAAAGTAAGCAAGGGTAGTACCAATAGTCATAGGCTCCTTAGGTGCAATCCCAAAACAACTGGAGCACCACTTGAACACAATTGGCATTGACAAATTCGCTATTAGTCAATTGCAAAAGGCGGCCTTATTAGGAACTGCTTCCATCCTGCGACGATATCTGTAATACCATCAAACATCCACATCTGCCTATCCCAGGTCATGGGTAAGGACTCGATAGGTAGACAAAATGCCAAATCCAGTCTGAACATCTGGCTGACTGTGCGATGATCCATAATAATAATAATAATAATAATAATAATAATAATAATAATAATAATAATAATAATAATAATACAGTTGGAAGGGACCTTGGAGGTCTTCTAGTCCAACCCCCTGCTCAGGCAGGAAACCCTATATTATTTCAGAAAAATTGATGTCCAATCTCTTCTTAAAAACTTCCAGTGTATTCACAACTTCTGGAGGCAAATTGTTCCACTGATTAATTGTGAGATACAGATTGCTCTAACTGTCGGGAAATTTCTCCTTAGTTCTAGGTTGCTTCTCTCCTTGATTATTTTCCATCCATTGCTTCTTGTCCTGCCTTCAGGTGCTTTGGAGAATAGTTTGACTCCCTCTTCTTTGTGGCAACCCCTGAGATATTGGGACACTGCTATTATGTCACCCTTTGTCCTTCTCTTCATTAAAATAGACCAGTGATGGCGAACCTTTTAGAGACCGAATGCCCAAACTGCAACCCAAAACCCACTTATGTATCATCGGGTGCTAGGTGGGCATGGCCCATTAGGTGGGGTGTGGCCCATTGGGTAGGGCATGACCCATTGGGTGGATGTGGCTTCAGTGATAACAGCAGACTGGGTGGGACTAAAGAGTTCAATCAATCAATTCCAACTTTGCGAGATCTTTTTTTTCCCCACAGGAAGTTGAAACTGATTGATTGAACCTTTTTTTTACACATGGCAGTGGAGGCCTAAAGCGAAAAGGTTTTATAAAACCCAGCTGAAGGCCTAGGACTGGGGTGATGGTGCAGGTCCCCACAGAGAGGGTTCTGCATGCCACCTGTGGCACGCGTGCCATAGATTCGCCACCATGGAACTAGACCTTGAAAAATCAAGAGCTGTCTATGTAGAGTTACACTTGGGGTAATTATTCTTAAGAGGCATACAAACAAAAGGCCTGCTCTGATACTTATATTCATTTTTACAATCAAACCACAACAAAAAAAGAGCCGTGGTGGCGCAGTGGTTAGAATACAGTATTGCAGGCTAATTCTGCTTACTGCCAATAATTTGATCCTGATCCGACTCAATGTTGACTCAGCCTTCCATCCTTCCAAGGTCGGTAAAATGAGGACCCAGATTGTTGAGGGCAATAGGCTGACTCCGTAAACCGCTCAGAGTACCGTAAATGCCGGCGTACAAGGCGACCCGGCGTATAAGACGACCCCCGTCTTTATAGCCGGGCCGCATTCCTAGAATGTCGTCTTATACGCCGGAAACTACCAGTATTTCCGGCGTATAAGACGACTCGGCGTATAAGACGACCCCCGTCTTTGGCGCCGATTTCAGCGCTCGCGGAAGTCGTCTTATACGCCGGCATTTTCGGTATACTGTAAACCACTATGGAGCAATATATAAATTTAAGTGCTATTGCTATAATGATGGACCCTTGACTTGTATTGGTCTTTTTACTGCAAGTAAGCCCAGTAAAGTGGAAGCTATACAGTTCCTTCCTTCTCAGTAGTGTTAAATATGTAAAATCATTTATTTTCAGGTAAAAATGATGGGAAAATTGATCCACTCCTTTATAATCGATACTTTGTTTAAATCAGCAAAACTTTAGGGGTAAAACATGCCACTTTTAAAGACCTCTACCTGGTATAAGAAAAAATAAGTCTCTAGCTGATTGGTCCTGAGTGTCAGACCTTCAAACTCTCTGAATACAGCCATGATTCTTCTTTTTCGGCTGGCACAGCAATGGGAGGGGGGAGACTGCATTCTTACAGTTTAGTCAAAAGAATAACTTTCTTGTGGGAACCAAGGACAAGCAGCTAAAGTGTTTGGCAGGCTGGAGCTACCATTAGGAAGCCCGCCAAAGGTGTTAATTGGGGATTGTGATTTATGACACATCAATGGGTGGGAGGTTCAACTTTTACTTTGTAACCCTTTGGGGGGGGGCAACTTTCAGTCTTGGTTTCACCTTTGTTTGTGCTGATATTATGTAGCCATTAAAAGTGTTCTTTGAGGAAAGCAATTGCCTCAGAGTTCTTATTTCTTTCAGTCTCATTTATCGGAACTATGACACTGAGGTGCCTCTACCAAACAAATGTTAAGTAATAACAGGATTGGGTTGTTGTTGGTTTTTTGCAATGGACAAATGCTCCCTCTACATTAATGTTTGCTTCGCAGGTAGCAAATAACCTCATCTATCTGATCAATTATAATAAGATCTTTGGGTCAGGAAGCTGAATAATACGATAAACATCAGTAGGCATGGGACACAGCATTGATTTTTCTTTTGTTTCACTTAGTTTAATTGGGTTATTTCCTTATCATTTCCTTTGCTTTGTCTCCTGGGTGTAAATTTGTCTACCATCATTTGAACAGCTCAAGATTTTTTACTTTGGCAATATAAACACCTTGCTTACTGGATCCAGTCTGGATCAGTCAGCAGGATCAAAGGTTTTGTCTTCTGAGCTTTCAGACTCCTGCTGGAGCCCACCTTCAGGGAACTTCCCTTATCCTTATCCATGTATATTCACCTTCATTCACATTGCTTCCCAGTCCTCTCAATAGGTATTTCAGCACAACCATGACATACGGAGAGAGAAATGCTGTTTCCAAGCAGTTCTTCTATTTAGATAGGATACTAGAAGTCACGAAGAAATCCCTAAATGATAAAGAGGTGAATGTGTTGCGAATTAAACCCCCAAACTTTGGAATCTCTCTGCTTTGAAGGAATTGCAGTTGTACCAGGCAAGAGAGGTTGCTGATAGAATTATTCTCAAACATTGGGAAATGGATATAATTCCCAATTGATATGAAGCATTGGCTTTCAGAAATCGATTCTGGAAAAGGCAATATTTTTAACTAATCAGAAAATGAAACAATATGCTTTTTTTTGATAGAGTTGTCACAATACTTTACAATAGAGTAATATTTTTATGGTTTTAAAATCTTTTTCTATTACACACCGTAAACCCAGTGATTTTTATGTTGTGTGTGTGTGTGTGTGTGTGTGTGTGTACGATATTTAGCATTAGTACTTTTTCATTTTTCCTGATTTTTTAATGGGAGGAGCATTTCCTTGTATTCTATTTGTTGGGTGTATTTAGCTTTTTTGACATTTATTAAATATATTTTGTCATTTATTGTTTATCTTATGAAATATTGCTATTAAAAAATCCTTGCTGTACAATACAAGGGGAAAAAAACAATGCTAGGAATTAGTTATCTGTTGAGTCTTCTTTTTCTTAAAACAATGTTGTTTTTTAATTAGCCCATGAGATAGAGCTGTCTTATTCACCTGGTGTCATGGTAGGTGAATGTATTAATTATGATAAATTATTTAAGGACAGATCCAGGTAATTAAATCAAAACAAAACAACATATAAACCTATGTATAGTGATGAGGGGAAATATTACTATTTTATGGTCCAGAAGGTTTCCAGAAGAAAACAGTTCCATATTGTCTTCAAGAAAACTTACATAGACACATTCTTTTTTTTTTATTGAAAATTTTTAAAAGTTTTTACAAATAAGAAGAAAAAAAAAATAAAAAACAAAAAACAACCCTACCCAACCACCCCAACCCTCCCAGTCCATCCCCCCCACCTTCCCAGAGCTGAATATAGGCTTGATTAAAATTTCTAAAGATCTTTAAAAAAATTAAAAAAATATAAACCATTAATATATCTAAATACATTACCTAAGCTTATAAGATAATTAACAATAATATATATGTAAAAACAAAACAAAACATAGATATTAAAAAAGAGAAAAAAATTACTTAAAAAGAAAGAGAATAAAAGAGAAAAGAAAGAAGAAAAGATATATATATATAAAAAAGAAGTAAAATAAGATGAGATGAAAATAAAAAATATAAGAAAAGAGAAGAAAAAAATACAATCTATAAAATATTAAAATTTATATATAGGTTATTGAAAAACTAAGTAATATTTTTATATCCAACTTATGTTGTATAAAATCTATCCATTTTCCCATACCGCAAAAAACTTCTCTTGCGATTGATCCTTTAAAAAAGCCGAAATCTTTGCCATTTCTGCCAAATAAGAAACTTTAAAAAACCATTCTTGCAAGGTAGGCAAAGATTCCTCCTTCCAGTATTGCCCTACTAACAACCTTGCGGCTGTGATTAAATTTAACATCAGTATAACCTCCTTAACATCACAATCAGTAACAATACCCAACAAAAACAATTGTGGGGTAAATTTTACCCTCCTTCTAAAAATTCTTTGAATATTCCACCATATCTTAATCCAAAAAGCTTTTATATTTTTACACGACCACCAAATATGATATAAGTAGCATCCAAACAACCACATCTCCAACATTTAGGCTGTAAGTCAGGATACATACGAGACATTTTTTGTGGATCAAGGTGCCATCTATAAAACATTTTGTAAAAATTCTCCCTTAAGTTCTGGGCTTGTGTAAATTTAACATTCCTCACCCAGATGGTTTCCCAAGTGTCTAGTAGAACTGGTTCACCAAAATTTTGTGCCCATTTAATCATACATTCTTTAATTAGTTCTGGTTCTGAATCCAGTTCTACTAGCACCCCATAGATTCTCTTAATATGAGTTCGTCTTTGGTCTTTTACTTGTTTAAAAAGATTTTCATCTTCTCTAAGCAAACCCATATTACGATCTATCTTCCATCTATCCACTATTTGTCTATACTGAAACCATGAATATGTAATATTTTCATGTGCTAAATCTTCCAAAGATTTTAAGTGCCAATTTTTACCATCCCATAGACACATTCTTGAAGGTGCCAAACGTTGACTAATTACAACTTCCTTCTCATCAGACAAAGTCTCCAAAGGAAGCTTGTGGTTATGATCACAGCATAGAGATGAGTAAACTTCATTTCCCAAGTACCAGAGTCTTAATCTTGATCAGGACTACCACCACCATTATTGCTGCCAGATCTCTTACGTTTATTTTATTGTTATCTTGCCACCTTCAATGAATGAATGAATGTAATTCATTTCAGAATATACTCAGTAAGAAGACAGTAATAGTTGAAGTTTTCCTTCTACTACAGTGGTTCTTAAACTCTTTGACTCAATTCTCCCTTTTCCCAGTCTCAAATAATGTTAATAGTCTCACCCCCCCACACACACCAAAAAAAGGCTGTTGTTTTATAGAAGTGTCTTGGCAACAACAATCCCAGACTAGATCTTCGGCTCACAAATAAGCAAATATAAATTGTTCCATTACCAATCAGCACTGAGGCTAGAAAGGTTTTAATTTTAGCCAAAATGGGCTTAGTCACTATCATCAAACAACTCTGGAATTGTTTCCAGCTAAACTAAGGAAAGTTCTAAAACAGCCCACAAAAACAGAGTTGATAGAACACAATTTCTGTTTTCATTTTACATTTCACGTTCCCATGGCAGCACATGGGGGAAAAGATGGATGTAGGTTAGTCCCTCTAACTGTGTCCTCAGCACACTGATCCTCAGAATATCACTCTTAGTTTTTTTTTTCTTTTATTTTCTAAGCAGTTTATCAGAAACTCAAGAAGTGAAGGGTCCCAGATTTATGGCAACTACTGTAGGAGGTCTGATAAAAATGACTGCATGGGACAGCCAGCCATACATTGCCACAACATAAGGATAAATGCCCTTGGAGAGCAGCTAATGGGTCAGTCATGTTGTGTAAATATGGTCCTTACATTTCTCATTAAATCCAAGAAATCCATTTAGAATGTGTAACCACCTTTTTATATTTCTTATCAGCAGGGCTTTTTTTTTTTTTTTTGTCATAGAACGCCCAGAACAGAGTTTCGGCACCTTTTTTGGATGGAACCTTGTAGGGTAGGCAAGGTGGGTTGTATTACGTGTATGAGTTCCAGCACCTTTTTTTTTAATAGAAAAAAAGCACTGCTTATCAGGATGCCAAAGAATCCAAATCTAGCCCAGCTTTGATATGCAACTTATCTCTTAACACTGACATGTTTCTGATTTGAATTATTGTGAAAAAAGACAAAACTATTCTAAATGCTCTCTCTTCCATTTAAACAACCATCACAATGCCAGAACTCTAATTTATTGTTTATGTCTATTTGGTCCTTTCTACCCTTATGCCTTTTATTGCTGCCTAATATAAGACATTTTTCAAGTGATGCCTTCTTACAACTTATCACTATGCCAGCAGAAACTCCCCAACTAAAAATCATATGAGCTGGAACAGCTTGCAGCTTGCTACAATTAACCAAGATAGCTAGATGTAATTGGGACACAGAAATAGCTTTAGCATGTAACCTTGTTTTATTAGACCACAAGATAGGTACAGATTAGCATAAAATGAGCATGGGTACAGCCAGTGGTGGGATTCAAATATGTGAACAACTGGTTCTCTGTGTGGATGCCGCTTCCTGAAGTCCATTCTGGGCCTGGGCAACAAAAAAAAAATTAGCTACCGGTTCTGCCAAACTGGTGCGAACTGGCTGAATCCCACCACTGAGTACAGCTATGATGATTATATTCAGCTGTGATGATTATAATTAAAATCAAAATAGTGAATATATTTCTTGAAATGACTGCTCTTGTCATGTGCAAAGGATCAGAACCATAGGTTAAGTTGTAGTTCAGAAAATTTATTGGTCATGCCTATACACAAGAATCTAATCAATTAATAGTCCATACTAAATTAATTAACTAATTAATAGCCTGTGCTTGATAAGAGTTAATGAATTTGGGGGAGAGGCTGGACTGGAATCACTTGTGGCAACATAACAACTTTAGTCTGATTACTCTCTTAACTCCACCCCTTGGCTCTGCCTCTTCATATCATCTCTATTATCCATGTGTTATTTGCTGATGGCTAATCCTTATTCTCCCTGGTGCTTCCAGGTGTTCACATTGCACATTCCATGACCTCCTTTGTCAAGCTCACTGTACCAACACATTAGCTGACTAACCTACTGGCACAGGTTAGTTAGACAGGACATATGTATATTGATGGTGTGGATCTTGGTCTTCCTATGAGCTCTTTCTTCTGAAGCTGCATGATCATTTGCTGGTAGTTGGATGATGCTGTCATATTTGATTCCTCATCATGGTTCCCATATGGCTGTGGGACACCAAATATATGTAGCTGGGTTGTATGACTGCTTTGTGGCCCCTTAGTAGTTCCACCCCCATAAGTCTTAATTGCCTTCTCTTTCTTTGTTACAATCTGGCCCCACTTCTCCTGTTTTAATAACATTCCAGTATTCTCGCTGTCATTCATCTGTGCCAATTGGATTAGTGAGACAACATCTCATTATATAATAATTACATATAATTTTTATTATTTTTTTTAAGAGAAGCAAGATAAAAAACTAATACAAACTAATATAAGGTAAGAAAAATAAATAAATATATAGATAAATAAATCAAATCTTGTTAAAAGAGAGGAAGAAAGTAAAAGAAAAATAGAAAAGAAAAAAAGAGACAAAAGAAGTAGTTTCCAATCTCTCTTTACAGCAGTTGTAAATATACAACAGATTGATATACAACACTTACTCTATGGTTACAACATAACTCTCTTTCTTTCTATAATCTCTCCAGTCCAGTCATCAAAACCATAAATCATCAGTTCATTTTTTTCTATTGCAAGCAAAAAAATAAAAATAAAAATCCACATAGTGTTTCCAGTCACCGATATTGTCTTTTGTCTGATCAAAGAAATCAATTTAGCCATCTCAGCAAGTTTCATCAACTTCACTAACCATTGCTCCATTGTCAGCAGTTCCGAATCATTCCATCTTTGTGCATACAATAATCTTGCTGCAGTTATCATCATGTTTGAAAACAAGGTTCCGTTAGTCCCCAAAATCTGTGATCTCATTTGCACAGTCATCTTTAAAATCCTCTGAATCACTGTATGCATTTGAATCCAGAATTTTCTAGAGGTTTTTTTTTTAACATGGCCACCAAACATAATAAAACATCCCTTCTTGCTGCTCACGTTTCCAATATACTGTAAATTTGGAGTGTCTTAATGCATTCTATACAATTTCTCTGGTGACACACCATTTTTATTATTTTTCTTTTCTTAAAAAAAAGAAGATTAAAAACTAATACAAATTAATGTAAGGTGAGAAAAAGAGAAGAAATAAAAGGAAAACAAAACTATAGAAGAAAGAAAAAGCATACAAAGAAACTGCTTCTGTTTTTCTTTACAGCAGTTATAAGTGCAATGATAAATTTGCCACTTACACTATGCTTGCAATATAACCCTCTCTTCTTCCTACAATCCATTCTGTCTATTCATTAAAACCATAAATCATCAGTTCATATTTTTGTGGTTCACGCAAAAATCCATCCAGGGTTTCTAGTGAGCAATAAATGTAAAGATTCTTTCTTCTTTGATCAAAGAAGCCAATTTAGCTATCTCAGCAAGTTCTAACATCTTCACCAACCATTCCTTCATTGTGGGTAGTACCCAATCTTTCCGTCTTTCTGCGTACAATAATCTCACTGCAGTTATCTCATATAAAAATAAAGTTCTGTGACTTTACCTCTCCAGACATCAGTTATAGAAATGTCTGTCTTCTTGACTTCTTTTTTCATCTCATGTTTCATTTTTACAAGTCTTTCCTCCATTTTTAAAAGCTGTCAGTTTAGTATCAAGTGGTTCAATTAACTTACTGTCCAATTGCTCAGACTTTTTGTGAAGCAAATCTGGTTTAATTCCTCTCTCTCACGACCCTCCCCTCCATTTTTGCTACTTTTCTTCTGATTATATTATTGTATTATAATCCAAAATCGAAAGTGTCTCAAACAAAGGAAAGAGAAAAGCCAATCTTCTCCCTTTTCCCTCTTTTTCTTCATGTGCTTTTAAATCAGGGGTCTTCAAACTTGGCCCTTTTGTGACTTGTGGACTTCAACTCCCAGAATTCTTCAACCAGCGTGCCTAGCTGAGGAATTCTGGGAGCTGAAGTCCACAAGTCATAAAGGGGCCAAGTTTGAAGACCCCTGATTTAAATACTTTTATCTCAAGTAGCACTCCACAATTACAGTGAGCATCATAGTCAACTTCTCCATAGTTATAGTCAGTGTAATATTCTGGTTTATGTTACCTTTATCTTTTGTTTTGTAAAATCCACCAAGTGTTTGTACTTTTTAATAGTAAACAAAAAAACATTCCCATAAAGGTCCTATTCATTTGCCTAATTTAATTCCAATTTCTTCAAAAACACTACCACCAAAAAAAAAAATCTTTCAAAACATCTCTCTCCTTTATCCATTTTAGACTTCTTTTTTGCATCAACTCCTTGTTTCTCTTTTTGCCAAAACTTTTAAAAACAATTGAGAGCTTTTTTCCTTTTTTCTTTTCTAATCTAAAAAAAATAGTAACTCACCAAGTGGAATTTTCTTTGTTTAGCTGTAAATCTTTGTTTAGCTATAAATTTCTTATATCAAAAACTGGATAAGAAACAAGGCCATGTGAATCTTCTGTCCATATAGGCTACATTACAGTTGACAGCAGGTTGAAATCCCTTGAGTCCCAGCTGCTCAACTACAGTGCCAATTACAAAACTACTCAGTTCCTGCAGTCTAGTCGTCAGAAACAGCTGCCCAGAGTGCAAGTAGGCAATCTCATGATCTCTCCTTTTCCTGAAAAGACTTAGATGGTTAGAATTCCTTGTCTGGCTGCTCATCTAGCTGCAATGCCATCCCCACTCCTTCAGAGACATCTAGTTCACCATGAATCCTTACTACAAGCTCAAGACCTGGAAATTCCCCCTCCCCCCAAGCTTTGGGTCAGGGAGCAATATGTTTTATTTCTCAACATTTTGTCTATAATATATTTTTTGGGGGGAGAAAGGGGTTTGCAATTTGTTTTTTACTGAGTTATTGTACTTTCCTAATGAGTGCGCTATTCTGAATCATGTATCCTGTGGGAGGAATAAAAACTAAATTAAAAGGAAAAGAAAATACTTCATACAAACTTACTGGAATTTTGAAAATTAGAATCAAAAATAGTTTTTAGTGTCTGTCTTGAAAAGCTCCATCTCTCCACCACCATCCTGCCCCCCTGCATTTCAATATTCTCTACAGGTCTTTTCAATTTCCTTAAATAAACCTCTGGGACACTCAGCCAGCACATTGCAAGATGAAGAGGACTTCTTTTTCCTAATAGCTCACATTATGGAGAAGCCGCAGGCAGGCAAGCATAAATTGTACAGTGTGTTCTTTCCTTTCTATCAGGCTTATTATTTGTTTTTGTTTTTGTTTTTAAAAAAGTTTTAAAAATAATGTTGCAGCGAAATTCTGCCTGCTGCTAATAATAATTGCTCAGAGAAAATGATTATATCCCCACAGCCAAAAATAGAATCTTGTCCAGTTGAATAGAACCAAAACCTCAATGTGCATGAAAAACTCTTACCAGGATAAAACATTTTTGTGTCTCTTTGTGTGCATGTGTGTGTGTGTGCGTATGTGTGTGTGTGTGTGTAGAAAGAGAGAAAGTGCACTAAGTTCAATAAAATTAAGGGCAGAAAGACAATATAGAAAAAAAGAGAGCAAAAGCTACCAATCAACTAGACTTGAGTCTTCAGCTTTGGCATTTTAAAAGGCACCTTGAAAGCTTAACATATAAAGCACACCTTCAAAAAGTCCAGCAAAGATGCCCCAATATGTTAGAGAAGTCTTTCTGTGTGCACTCTGTGTGCGCCCTTATGTCTTCCTGATGTTGAGTTTCAGAGATGATCATGTTTTAGAACAGGGCTTTTCAACCTTTTCATCCATTGTACCACTTTTAGGATATGGCAACATCCGAGTACCACCAGTCACCTAGCAAAGTGTCAAAAACTTGATGACCCCCCCCCAAAAGGAAAAAAGGGATGAAGTACAGGTAGTCCTCAACTTACAACAGTTCACTTAGTGACTGTTCGAAGTTACAATGGCACTGAAAAAAGTGCCCCCCAAGTCACAGCCGAGCAAGACACCTACCTGCCCACCCAGCGGCGCTCTTCCTCCTGTCCAAGGTTTTCATTGTTGTGAGCATTTCTGTTGAGGATTGGCAGCAGGGATGGGGTGGGGGGTGTTTGGTTTTTATTCCCTCCATCTGCTGGGTGGTTGCAGCAGGTTTTGGTCACTTCACATGACCCTGGGACACTGTGACCGTCATAAATATGAATCAGTTGCCAAGCATCTGAATGTAAATTACAAGACCCTGGAGAGGTGCAACATTCCAGCTGATTGGCACTTCCTCTGGGCTCAGCAGAAGTGCCAGGATCAGCGCCGAGCTCCAGCTGGAGCCTGATGCTAATCCTGGCACTTCCACTGAGCCCTGACAGCCCTCCAGCTCTAGCCATCTCTTGCTCAGGCTTGTGCGGTGCTGCCACCAGTTCAGCTCATTCCCCTCCCCCGCTACCACTTTTCTAGGATGGTCGCATACCACCTGCCAGGTGCCAATGTGCCACAGGTGGTACCCGTACCACTGGTTGAAAAGCCCTGTTTTAGAAAATATTACTGGAGGAACATTTGTATCAAGATCACTTTTCTGGCCATCATTACTCCTCCTTCAAGGACTTTGAGGGGAACATATTATACTTAAACAATTAATTAATTAATTACCATCTGGTCTGAATTCAATTCTTGGATTCTTAATGGATTCAAAGTGAAAGTTACAAAAATTATTTGAATGTTTAGCACTGTGGGCAGGGCTACTCCACATCAAAGTTCAGACTATTATCAACCTTTCTATTAATAAAAAGCTTCAGGCTTAGAACTCTGCTTCAAATCAAATCTTAGTCCTTGCATTCTATGTATTTAAAAAAACAACACAAGCCATTATTTGTGCTCCAACTGTAAATACTGCCTGGAGTTCCTAGAAATGCAACTGCCATAAAATAAATAGTCAGCTCACCTCTGTTCTCACCCTTTCCAGATTACCGCTCAAATTTTAATTCACTCCTTTTCCTTGGGAAATATCAGAGAACAGTTATTTGAAAGGAGTGAAATGTTTTAAACAAAACCCATCTGGTTCAAGCTAGCATCCTTCATACACAAGTTGTCCATGCTTTAATCCAGCGGTTCTCAACCTGTGGGTCGGGACCCCATTTGGGGTCGAACGACCATTTCACGGGGGTCGCCAAACAACACAGTCCGCCATTTTTTTCTCCTTTTCCTTAGCTGTGCTACTCCCTTTTATTCTATTGGCTTTTGAAAGCCAATAGAATAGACTCTCTTGAATAGAGTCTAATTCTATTGGCTTTCAAAAGCCAATAGGAATTGTCCAGGCTGTCTCTGCCCTGCTGAGCCCGCCAAAAGTCCCATTCTGCAAACGGTGCTCAACTTACGACCGGTTGAGTAGTCCTTGACTTATGACCGGTTGGGGGTCGCGGCATTAAAAAGGTTGAGAACCACTGCTTTAATCTATTTAATCCAGCCTGGTGCTACAACTACCTAGTAGTTATTTCAGAACATATCCCATAGTAATTGGAACACAAATAAATCAATAAGTGTATGCAATCCCATTGAATTATTTAATTACAAAAAGAATGTGAGTTGCAATGAATGTTTCTGGGAAACTGAAACTTGATCCATTTTCTTCTTTTGATTCGGCAATGGCACAGAGAGAGAACAATAAGGTGGAAGCCATTATTTTTGCTGGAGAAATTTATTTAGAATATCCGTGATGGTTGTCAAGGATTAATGCATAGCAAAAAAAAATAGTTGATTAAACTGGAAGAATTATTTTTAATCTGGCTTCCTCCTATTATTGTACTAAGATTTATTCCTTCATTTTTCATTCTAAATAGTGAATTCCTTTATTGCCAGTGTCAGTGGGCTATAGAAAAATGTTTTGGCATTAGTTTTCTTTATTCTCCAAGAATAGATGTTGATAGCTTAATCTGAGAGAAAAGGAGTTTAAGAGCACCACATATTTTCCCTATCTTACTTTTTATGTTGATACTTAGTTTGCTGAAAGCATGTGTGACTTTGGGAAGATGGCTCTGCAAATAATATTAATCAGTACTCCCACTTGTTTAAAACAATTATTCAGATTGCAATATGTTTTAACACAATCAAGGAACTTCTGGAGCCTATACAATTAATCCTTTGACTCATTTAAATAATGAGGTCTAGAGTTAAGTAGATAATACTAATTCAAGTAGATAAAACACATCTAATTGCTATTAGATTCTTTAGATTAGGATTAGGCATGTTGAACCCTCTTTCTCCCAACCAGCATCTTAAATGGGGAAAAATGTATTCAATAACATCTAGAAGATGACATTTACTGATCCATATTCTGATAATCTTCAAAATGTACTGCTGTGCAACATGTTGGGAAGGGTCTTTTAAGAGAGTTTCAAAGCATTTATTAGTATAAAAAGCAGACACCAGGATTAGCAGTTTTTACTCACATTATGCCATTCTTAAAAGATCCTTGCTGTTCATTTCTGCATCTACAATATGTGTTTTTTTAGAGCTTGAAATAGGATGGACTATAAACATACAAAGCATTGCTAATATGAGTGTTATATGATACGATTGGCCCTGGACCTCTGCAAAGAATTAGTGATGGCATGTTCATTGTGATGTTATAGTACAAATACCACAAATGGTGCAGCACACATCATTTGGAATATGACAAGATTGATGTGAATTACATTATTGTAATCATTTGTGTGATGACATCAGGGCACACCTAACATTAGTGTGATTTCTTTATAACTGCCATAATTGTTTTTTTCTTGAATTGAAGAGAGATGATAAATTGGAAAAGTGATATTATTTCAGATGATAAAGAATTGCTTTCAGAAATGGGTGATTTATCTGTTTTGGAAAAAGCAGTATTTTCTACTAGTCAAAGGATGCAGCAATATGTCTTGCTATGGCAGAGACTTTGTCATATTTTGTCCCCAAAAATAGGGGTTGCCATAAAGAAGAGGGAGTCACGCTATTCTCCAAAGCACCTGAAGGCAAGAAGCAATGGATGGAAACTAATCAAGGAGAGAAGCAACCTAGAACTAAGGAGAAATTTCCTAATGGTGAGAACAATCAATCAGTGGAACAGCTTGCCTCTAGAAGTTCTGGATGCTTCAACACTGGAAGTTTTTAAGAAGAGATTGGAAAACCATTTGTCTGAAATGATATAGCATATAGAGTTTTCTGTTTGAGCAGGGGTTTGGACTAGAAGATCTCCAAGGTCTTCTCCAAGTCTGTTATTCTGTTAAATATTTTCTATTAATTATATTATAGTAGTATATTTATTAGTAAACCAGTGATTATTGATACACACATATGCATATAATGGTTTAGACGAAGTCCCATTCATCATCTTCAGGCTTGTGTTTTCGGCTTCTTGCTTCTAGGAACAATGTGTGATCATAGCTGTTTCTCCCTTTTAACTGCTAGTGGGGGTATGAACTGATTGGATGGGAGCTTGGCTGTGTTCTGATTGGGTGGAGGTGTGTTCTGATTGGTTAGGGGCTTGGCTGTGCTCTGATTGGATGGGGGGTTGACTGTGCTCTGATTGGATGGGGGAGTGTTCTGTTTGGGTGGGGGCTTTGTTGTGCTCGGGTTAGTCTGAGTTGCAGGGGGATTAGAAATGGTGAGCTGCATTGCTGTTGTTTGGCTTCACCATGGAATAACCAATAACCAACTTCCTTTCCTGGATGTCTTAGTCTACAAGAAATCCAATGGCTCCCTCTACCAGAAGAAAACACACACAAACCACTATCTGCACACTCTCTCACACCATCACCCAGCACAGATCAACTCTGTAGCCAAGACGCTCATCTCCAGAACAAAACACTTCGCTAATGAACAACACCTAAAAACTGAACTATACACTCTCACTAATGTACTAACATCCAATGGATTCCAAAGAAATAAGATTACCAAACTAATCCAAAAAGAAACCCCCACTAAAATCCAAGACAGAGAACAAGAAAACGGCAAAGCCCTCCTCCCATACATAAAAGGCACCACAGACAGAATCAGCAAGATCCTCAACAAACACAACATCAAGACAGCATTCTGCATAAACAGAAAAATTTCCACCATCCTAAGAAACCCCAAAGATAAAATTGACTTAGAAAATCAAGGAGTATATGAAATCCCATGCACCGCTTGTCCCACCACATACATCGGACAAACCAACAGAAGAATAAGTGCACACATTGAAGAACATAAGAACTCAGTCAAAAAAGAGGAACCAACTTCTTCCCTGGTCCAACACCTTAAAGACACAGGACATGAAATTGACTTTAAAAAGATCAGAACTATTGCCAAAACTGAACACTTTAATAACAGAATAATAAGAGAAGCCATCAAGATAGAAAAACACCCACACAGCATGAATAAACGAGATGACACCTCCCACCTACCAGCCATTTGTAAACCCGCCCTTATTGACAAACGACTCCCTAACACAAAAAATGACACCAGACCCACACTCATGAAAGCCACACAGGATGTCACCACCACACATCCACGCAAAAAGCAAACCCAAACCCACACCGATGATGAGACACGACCACAAACCAGAAGCCAGACCACAGCTGCATCATTAGCCACTTTAAACCCCTCCAATCCATACATGAAGCAAACTGACACCCACCATGAAGATGAGGCACGACCACGAATGCGAAGGCAAGCAACAGCAATGCAGCTCGCCATCTCTAATTCACCTGCAACTCAGACTAACCCGAGCACAACAAAGCCCCCACCCAAACAGAACACTCCCCCATCCAATCAGAGCACAGTCAACCCCCCATCCAATCAGAGCACAGCCAAGCCCCTAACCAATCAGAACACACCTCCACCCAATCAGAACACAGCCAAGCTCCCATCCAATCAGTTCATACCCCCACTAGCAGTTAAAAGGAAGAAACAGCTATGATCACACATTGCTCCTAGAAGCAAGAAGCTGAAAACACAAGCCTGAAGATGACGAATGGGACTTTGTCGAAACGTCACCATGACACTTCCAATTTGATGCAGGAGAAAACCCGAATAACCAAAGACCCATATAACAAACTCATTCCAGTTTATAGAGATCATAAAGAAACAAAACTTACAGCCCAGCAACCTACTCGTGAGCTTCGATGTCATATCCCTCTTCACCCAAGTGCCTATCAAAGAAGCTTTGACAGCTATCCAAAACAAATATTTTTTATATATATATTTAAAACCAAACAAATAAATGTGAGCACCAGGGAATGTTTAAACATTTAGTAAAATTTAATAAAATACCAATAAAATCACCATAAAAATTAATAAAACGCCTAGCTTTCGTCAGCAACTGCTGACATCATCAGGGCTCAAAATGCCGGTCAGTGGGAGAGTCCTCTTTATAGATTGGCCAGAGTCTGCACTCGGCTCCTAGATCTTGTCATTGGGCCTGATGCAATAGGCTGTTTCCCGGTTGCCGGTTTCTTATTGGCAATGATTGCTTTCTTGCATTTTTTGCTTGTGTAGCTGTCATTGGGTGTTTTCTCTTTGCCAAATTCGGGGTTTGATGGAACATCCCCCCTCTCCTTTTTTGCTTTATTGCTACACCTACTTCGTTTAGTTGCGCCACTCCCTCCTCCCCTTTCCCCACTCCATTCTGATTGCCCCGTTGCAACGCACTGTCTCTTGTTTTCTTTGTATTTTCCCCAGTCATGGTCTCCGCAGATGTTATTCGAGTTAATTACTGCCACAACCCTTGTTTCCTCCTTGCTCCTTGCTTGCATGGTGTTGCTTTGAGAGCTCTTCCGTGCTGTCTGTTGATACGGATAGATCGGCATTACAAGGTGGGGTGGGCGGGTCTTATTCTCCAAACATGCTAATGAGGTTGTTTCTCCCCTTTTAGAGTACGATCTGGTAGTTGTTGCCCCCAGGCGTCTCCTTTCTTTATCTCCGATCTTGGTGCGTTCCATCCTAGTTTTAATCAACTCACCCTGGGTGTTCTCTATACGGTAATCAGGAGTGTCAGCCTTCATTGCTCTCTCCCCTCCACTCTCGGTGTTCCTCCCATGTGCATCTTCATCGGGTTCACTCCACACACCCCGTTGGCACATTTGAGTTGGTGCTGCTGAACGGAGCGATCAAGTTGTTACAGGTGGTAGAGCTGGAGAAGCTACCCTTTCCTCTCCCAAGTATGGCAGGCAATTCAACGCCCCCACCAAGGGTGTTTTAGATGTGGATCTCTTATCAGGCGACGCTCTCCCCTCCGGGTATGAGTATATATATATATATATACTCATTCCCATATATATACTCATTCCTACTGTGTGTGTGTGTACGTGAATGTGTATACTGAATTTTTGTTGTAATTTCACGTACGCACAAATTTATATCTATCTATCTATCTATCTATCTATCTATCTATCTATCTATCTATTATCACTCTCTTCCGTATGACTGTGTTTGTGTGTGTGTGTGTGTGTGTGTGTGTTTATGTCTTCCTTTTTTCTCTTTCGTAATCTATTTGGGGTTTTTTTCTTTTTCTATTTTTTTCCTTTATTTTGGTTTCTATTATTTTTTTGCTATAAGATTAAAACCTTTTTCATCAGTTGTGTGTAGTATTTACTGCACTTACGTGATTTGTCATTTTTTGGGGGTAATTTCTAAATAGAATTTGGGGAAGAACAAAGAACTAAAGGCAAATATTTTAGAGGATAAGGGATTTTCAGCGACCGTCCACCTCCTATGCCCTCCCTATGATGTTAGCATTGCTGCCCTTTGAGTGCCAGGCAGTAACATTTTTCTGTGCAGCAAGGCATTTCAAATCTAATATGAATTTAATGATTAAGCTACTGCTTTCCTGTTGGCTGATGAGTTTTATTGTACCATGCCCCACTCTGCAATCTAGTTTGATAAAGGTGCTCTTTCAAAATGTTTTACACGTATAAAATAAGTCAATTAATTTTATGCATATAGCAGCTCTTTATAAATCTAAAATGGCTGCTGATTCCCAAGGGCAGTGAAATGCAAAGCCTCAAATCATTATTTTTGCCCCATAGTTTCCATCAAGTTAACCAGCAGTGCTGTACAGAACCTTTCTCCTGCATTGTCCTTTGGTTTGATAGAAAATCAAAGGAGAACAAATAATGGTTTCCGTGAAGGTCCCGTTTTGCACTGTACATTCATCTTTCTTTCTGATGGATTGCAGCTTCTCCAACTACCTTACCTCAAATATGATCATTTTTTAGATCAGGAATAGAAGGCAGCCAGGGTGTCTGTAGAACAGAGAAGTCACTAAGAAAAAGAGACCCTGGCATCATCCTCCAGCAATTCTCAAGACTCAGATGTAATCATACATCCCAGGAAATGCAAAACAAATGTTAAAGCCCTCTGAGAATGCTGTACAGTGCTAAGGGGAAAACAAATCAAGGCATAGCGGGAAAGCATATTATTACTATGGACCTCAGCTGGTAGAAACCCTCAACTGACTTGGGGTGCTTGTAGAAGCTAAGCTTGGATGTTCCAGACTTATAATTAAACTAGGAAGTAAAAAAAGAAATCCTAGAAGACAACAATATCAAATCACTTATGTAACATTATCAAACAAATTATGCTGATGGAGTACCAACTTGCCAAGAGTTGAGCTCAGCAAAACTTTCTTACTTTGGAGCTCATAGATTGTCAGCATGTTTATTATTGATGCTATAACTACAGTGCCATATTTGTAATATAGATTATGTAACTACAATACAAGGTATCCAAATATGTCACTCTTACTGTGTGTTGTTTAATAGCTAAATGTGTGGTCTTAAAACACAGATTTAATGGTCCTCTGGAAGAACAATAACCCTAAAGCAGGTCAGCCAAGATCTGACAGATGAGATGGGGAGGGGATTATACTATAAAATGACAGAGAAAGAGAGATCCATTTTCTTTCCTTCTTTCTTTCAGAGTCCCAATACACCTGTTGTTTGAGATGAGGTACTCTGAGGTTTTGTTTTTTTAAGTTTTTGAGCAACAGATGGTTTTGGAAATCTAGCCAATAAAGAGGTTTGAAAGAATCAGACTTCTGTACTACCCAAAGCAGAATAGTCTTAGAAGACAGTGCCCAGGGACTGGAAAGTATGGGCAGATCTAGAACAGCTAAAAGTGTGTAATAGGTATCAGCCTGATTCCACCCCACAAGATTCATTTGACTGTGAACCCAACAAAATAGTTGCAGAAGTACACCTGATCATACTCACAGTAAATCTACCACTGCTTCTTGGCTGTGTAAGGTGGAAAATACTACTTTAACACTAGAATACAGTAGCCAAACATTACTTTGGTTGTGGGTTGGGGCAAAATAAAGGCAATGTCATAGGGAGACAGAAGGAAAAAGAGATTGCCAGGCGCATCGTATTCCATGGAAAAAAACATAATTATAATTCTTTATTTGCAGCAGACCAACTTCACATACGAACAGCAGAGGTGAAATGAATGTGTCTTTCTGACCTTCTTTGTAGCTTCCGTTGTAATGTTGCCTGCTATTTTTATTTTTTGCTTATTAGTTTTTAATATTTGATTACTTGGTTTTCTGCAGTCCCTCCATTTCATGAGGAAGCTCTGCCTGTTGCAGAAGGCTGGTCTTCCTTTAACTTTTTCCCAGCCTTCTGGCCTGCAAAATGATAAGATATGAAAATTCGTTCAGATCATCAATCTTGGTTGGTATCTTTTGTGATCACCTCGAAGGTGTAAGTAGAAAATGAAGTCGGTTAGTCTAAAAGTCTTGGATTTTAAGCATAGCCGAGATTTTGAGACTTTATGATCAGGTAAAATATCTCACCAAGCCTAATGACATCTACACCTAACTTTATAAACATGTCCAGAGCAGGAAATAAAATAATTTAGTTTGGCTTTTACCAAAATGCTCAAGTGAGAGAATAATTCAAGCTTTTTTTTAAATTTAAGTAACTCATAATAAGAAAATATAAGGATATTAAATATTCAGGAAGGTGAAATTTTATTAATAGACAATGCAAGTGTTCAGAAATCCTTCTACGTTTTTATTCACATTTCTATAAAAGGCAGGAAGTTTCTCTGGAAAAGACTGATGAATATTTGAAAAAACAGAATTTACCAAAATTTTCGCAATCCCAGAAACAAATTCTGGATAGCCCTATAATAGCCTTCAAAATACCAGAAGCCATACAAAAGATTAAAATAGAATTGGATTTATGTACTAATATGTTATTGCTAAGATGTATAAATAACTATTGAAAATAAATATAGAAGATAAATGTGGCAAAGATTAAAGGGGCAAAAGCTTTGAAAGTAACATAATACTTGATAATGTGAGATTACGTGAAGTAAAGGATTAAATTTACATTGAATGATAATATAAAAGACACCTTTTATTCATGATGTATCATTGGTATTTAGCATATGATAAATTGTCAAAGATACATAAGGGGTGTCAAATGTTAGTTGGAAATGTGAGCAATTTGAAGGTACATTTTATCAGCTTTGATGGACATGTAAGAAAGCAGAGAAATACTGGGATTAGATATGATTTTAGTTCTGAAAATTCTCAAATTGAATGTACAATTGAAACCACAAGTTTTTCTTCTAGGTTTGATGAAATTGAAAAAAAATGGGGAAAAAACATGATAACAGCAGCAAGTCTTCTTTAGGTCCAGAGATAGAAGGACACACAGAAACAATGAAAGAATGGATAGGGAATCTACAATTCTACTATGGGTGAGGGACTGGATGCGATTGGAAAATCGGAGATTATTAAAATTGGAAGGTCATGACATGCAGACTGGATGGTATGCCATGTTATGGGACGAGAAACATAAAGTTCACCAGTACTTACAGAGGCATTACATCAGATGGCCATTAATAGATGTTTGGACCAAAATCTGGCGACAGAATTATAGGCAAGTTCCCAATTGGATCTCGACACTAGAAATGTATATACACCCAAGGTTCATTCAGTTGGGGAAAGTAATAACTTATAAAAACATATTAGATGAGAGAGGAGAATTAAAATCGAGGAAAAATCTTCAAGACGCAGAGATAGAATTAGAATGGTGGGCGTATCTCCAACTACAAGCAAGATATAGGAAAGACAAAAAAGAGTGGGGTATAAAAATAGAACTGACAGAACTAGATAAAATATTATTAGGTCCCGAGGATAAAATGATTAAAAAATATATCACTTTCTCTTAGACCAGGCAATGTACGAAGAACAGGTCAAGGAGACTATGCTAATTTGGAGTAGAGATTTTGGTTTCAGTATTGACCTGCAGATTTGGCAAGAACTGTGGGAAAGAAATAGGAAACTCACTCTAGCTACTTCATACAAGGAAAATCTTTACAAGATGTTCTATAGATGGCACTTCCCACCCGCAAGGCTAGCTAAAATGGGTTCAAATATCTCACTTTATGCTGGAAATGTAAAATAGCAATTGGATCATATTACCATATGTGGTGGGAATGCTGAAAGGCCCATGAGTATTGGAATAGGATACGAAGTTGGCTGAAAGATATATTAATATTGGACTTAGAGTTAAAACTTGAACTCTTCTTGTTGGGAATAACTGCAATGAAATACAACAAGGGAACAATCTATTTGCTGTTACGCATCTTGACTGCAGCTAGGCTTGCATTTGTGCAAAAATGGAAGAGCAAAGAAATCCCAACAGAGGAAGAGTTACTATATAAAATATTAGCATGTGCGGAAATGGACAGGCTCACAATGGTATTGAAAGACAAATGTGGATCAATTTATTTCGAAACCTGGGATAAATTTTACTGCTGGAGGGATTCGAGGAGGACGGTTGGGATTAAAGATTAGCATTAAGATAGAAATATATGTTATTTTAGAATAAGCACTGTATAAAAAACATAGATGTATAATTATAGATGAAGAATTGATTGTAAAATGTGGAACAACTTGATAAGAATGTATATACTGGAATGTCACGTTACATCCAATGTTTTTTAATTGTATTATAAATAAAATTTTGTAAAAAAAAAGAAAGAAAAAATGGATAGGAGAGTTAGTAGAGTTGACAGAGATAGTGAAATGGACTGCTTTGATTTTCTTAAAAAAAGACTTTGTCTAGCTTTGTTTCTATTTGGAGATTTCTTTTGGACTTTTTGCTTGAAACTGAAAGAAATGAAATGTTAACCTTGGGATCTGATGAGCAGAACTGTTTATGACTGATGGTTTATTCTAGTTCAAAAGGTGTTTGTGTCAAAGAAAGTTGGACTTTACTCTTTCCAATAGCATTTTTCCCTTCTTGCCTGCACTCCCAATTTTGTTTTTTTCCCTGCTTCCCCATTTCCCTTTCCAATGTTTTCTCTTTCTTCTTTTGTATTTTATATTATTTTGAAATTAAATAAAGTTTTGTGAAAAAATAATAGTACCATGACAGATAAGACCAGGAAGCAATGAGAATGAAGATGGGTGTGCTACTTCTTCATATTTTCAAGAGTTCTCATCATTATCACTAGGTAGATGCAGGTAGGAGATAAACAAAAGAAAAAAAGAAAAGAAAAGACTATGTAATGTGGCTGGGTTTAAGATGCTACACAATTATTTGCACACACACACACACAACACACACACACAGACATTAACTTTAAACAAATAGCACAGAGAAAAGTTGCAATGTATAGAGTTGAACCTGTCAGCTGCAAAGCTGCTCCCATGGCTTCAGTTGCTGTTTTTCCAACAACTAGTATCTGTCTATTTCTCCACAAGAGTTCAGTAGTGTCCATGCCAATGTACAGAGGGTATATAAAGAATGCATTATAATAAAATACTGGGGAAAGCTGTGATCATAATTTTTAAGGAAGCAAATCACGGATAGGTGATCAGGTGTTGTCCAGATGTTCTCCAATTCCTAACAGAGTCAACCACCATTGCCAATTGGAGTCTAAAATGTGGCACAGCCCCAAGATCCCTTCCTGTCGGTCTCATTGTGCCAGAAAAGGCCTTGTGTGGTTTATCAGCATTTTCAAAAACTATAAATCTATCATTACTACATTGTGAAAACAGCAATAGTTTTATATTATACATATAAACTTATCTATATCAGGGCTTTTCAACCTTTTCACCCATTGTACCCCTTTTAGGATATGGCAATATCTGAGTACCACCAGTCGCCTAGCAAGGTGTCAAACATTCCAGCTGATTGGTGCTTCTTCTGGGCTCAGCAGAAGTGCCAGGATCAGCGCCGAGCTCCAGCCCTACAGCTCCAGCCATCTCTCGATCAGGCTTGTGCAGTGCTGTCACTGGTTCAGCTCATTCCCCTCCCCCACTACCAATTTTCTAGGATGGTCGCGTACCACCTACCAAGTGCCAATGTACCACAGGTGGTACCCGTACCACTGGTTGAAAAGCCCTAATCTATATCATCACGTACCCTAATGTCTGAAGATTAAAAAAAACAGCCTAAGCGTCCAGTTTAATCTATCCTTTCCTAACTGTATATTTTCTAGATGCACTGGGATTACAACCCCCAAATTCACAATTGCTCACACAGGAAGGACATTTGGGACTTGTAATCTGAAAACATCAGGAAGTTCTGAAAAAATAGACTGAGGAAACTGGCTTAAAGCTTTGCACAAGGCAGAGATTTCAATGTTCTTATTCTGAATTTAGTTTTAAACATTTCTTTTCTCAGAATGTAGTTCTTGGAATGAAATCGATTCTGAAGAGACTTTGAAACTTTTCTTATAGTATTATTAAATGAGTGTATATTCACAAACAAAGAAATGTTTATACCTGTAATGCAGGCATTTGCCATCATGTTATTTTGTCCTACACCAGAATTCAGCTCTCCGGTTGGAAATTAGGAACAGGAGACACGTGATAATAATCTTGCTGGAAGATTGTTTGAATGCATGAAAACAGAATGATATAAAGGTGGGAATAAGAATGTTCTAATAAAGGAGAATATTTGTAGCTCAGGGTTGACATGAGGGTTCCTTGGTGCTCTCTGAGCTTGTTTGTCTTCTTGCAGACATTTCATTACCTAAACTAGGTAACATCACCAGTGCTAGTAAAGGGTGCAGCTTGCTGTCAGTTTTATATTTTAGTGGCTTACTTGTCAGTGTTGGTGAGGGTGGTCTTAGAGATTCTTTTGTTAGCTTCTTTGATAGTTTCTTGATTGGGGTATTGCTTACTTGATTGTTGGTCTGAAGTTGATCTTGGAGTTAATCCATGCTGATCTGAGTGCTGATTACTGGTGGAGAGGTGCTTGGATCTTTTTGTTCCTTTTGTGTGATAGTCTCTTTTGCGTAATCTATAGCTGTTGTTAATGTCTATATGTCTATTGATGGCTGATTTGTCAGAGTGCCAGGCTTCTAGAAATTCCCTGGCGTTTTTGAACTTGGCTTGGTCTAGGATGGTCACATTTTCCCAATTGAAACTATGGTTAAATCTGTCTATATGTTGTGAAATTAAAGAATTTTCATCATGTCTTCTGACTGATGTTTGTGGATGAGTTCTGCCAGAAGAACGTATAATAAATATTTTGCAACAATATCCATCAAGCTTGGAAATCACTAAATATCCACGCTTAAATATTTTGATATAAACTGAACAATCTCATCTTTACCGCTTTACATATTTGTCAAAAGTTGGATCTTAGCTACCTTCATCACATTCTTCTGAGAATGTGCAGCAGAAAATGGAGAAATCTTACTCATCTGTCCTGACCTGGAGCAGAAGAATGAAGCAATGCTCATAGCCACCTTGCTGTGATGTTCTCTTGACAATGATATTTTGTAAATTGGACTGACCTGCTCAGATAAATTGCTAAGATAATTTCCTTTCTTTCTTTCCCAGTCAGTCCACTCGACCCTTCTTCCTCAAGAAAATTGATCAAGGTTTTCTTCAATTGTTTATTCTATCACCGCTATCGGTAAATCAAAGTACCAACACTGCTAGCTGAAGTTTATTCCCTTTTCAGTTATTTGATTTCCTGGAATATCTTCTCCTGACCTTCACAGCCAAAGCCAAACTGTTTTTACTATGTTCCCACTTTTATTGAGGCATCTGCATTCTCTTGAATCTTTCCCTTCAAAATTACGGGACAGTAACAAATACACCTCTTGCCTCTCTTAAATCTTCCAGCACTGAACTTTTCAAAAGTCCAGTTATTTTGTGCAATCAATGAAAGTAGACATACAAGCAAAAACCCAATTAATTTGGGTGGGGGAAAATTGACTTGCAGCAACCCATTTTGATGTGGATGAGCAATATAACAGATACCTGGATTTATTTTTTTATTACAAATGCTTAGGTGAGAAATGCTTCTTAACCCCACAGAATTTGATTGCAGCTATGTTTTGAATTGATGCATTACTCAATGTATCGGGTAAATTATTATCCTACAAGAAGCCCTGAAAAATGAATTGTCAGTATCTAGGAGATGTGTTTGCATACTAGAACACCTACCTCTGCATAAAATTTTAATACGACAGGTGTTCCAACCTGCCAGATGCTTATGACCACAAATTAATATTCTCTGTCTAATGCAAAAATGGATGTGTTCACAAGGGCATTCTGTTTCTCATTCTGTTGCCAGTTTTAATACCAATTTTTATCCTCTTTAGTAAAGTCTTGAAAAATGGACAACGTCTATTATTTTCTGTCCTACCATACAGGAACATTAAGTATTCGGCAGAATTTTAAACTTTCCTTGGTATAATTTGGACAGTCTAATATTTTAGCTAATTTGGAGATGGATTGCATGAATTCTTTTCTAGATTGATAAAACTGTTTAATTTTCTGTCTTAATACAAAGTGACATATTGATTGATTTTCACAAACATTTATATATTTCTTCATTATCAGGCTCTGGGTGGTTTATAAATGGAAAACATACAATAAAAATGATTCAATTTCTCTAAATCATATAAATTAAAACCACCCATAAATCTGAATATAAATTTACAGAAATCATCCAAAATCTAACAGAAAAAGGCAGTCCAACAGATTCCACTTAATGTCCCAATGTCTGATGAAACAGACCTATTGAGGACCAACCCGGTGGAAGGCTTTTATTACTCACTAATGATGGAGCAACCACAGAGTAGGTTTGCCTTTGAATTCCTGCTTCATTTATTTCATACAAGGTGGGACTAAGCATCCTTTCCCAGATAGATCACACAGTAATGGCAGACTTTATCAAGAAAAGATGATTCCAAAGCGAATGAAGATAAGCCAAGGCATACATTGGCAGTAGTATGAGACTTTGTCACTAGGATTTTTCCTCTTCAAGAAAGGCTGCAACATGCACAGCAGCCAAAAACTGGCCAACAGTTTCCCTGGTCATGACTCTTACCAGTCCTGGAAGCTCAATAAATCCAGGGCCTCAAGCTGAAGACACGTTCCTTTAAGTGGATCGTGACCCCATTTATAGTCAACTTTGGAGCCTGCATAAGCACAAATTGCTCAGTCTTGTCTATGTTCTATTTTAGCTTGTTTTGTGCTCACAGTCTTAAAACACCAGATCAGGACTCCCATTCCACTTGAGCTTAGTTGGAAATGCATAACTCAGTATCATCTGCATAGTGATGATGCCTTATCCCAAAGTGGCAAATGACTTCATCTCGTGGTTTCATGTGGCCTTTCCCACTGGAGCAACCAGAGATTCTATTGATATATTTTTTATTACTATCAGCGGGAAGTTATCAATTCAGGAAAGATGAAGAATGCCATGGTCAGTGTTATTGACAAGATCAAAAGGACCATACTCCCTCCATCTATATCACAATGAAGTTCATCCATCAGAGAACTGAAGATTATTTCCATCTTACACCTAGAACCTGAAGGGACCAGCCTGAAGGAACCAGCTGGAGTACAGATCTAACCTGCAGGTGCCTGAAAATTGTGCTGCAGCAAATCTTCTCCAGCATGATTGGATGGAGAACCCATGGATGGGTTGTCTTAATCTATCTGCTTCAATTGGACTAAGTCTGAAATTGGTAACACCCCCTCTGTGCCAAGTGCACCCCAGTTTTAGACTTAGTCCTATTTGCTCTAAGACGCGTTTTGTCTTCGCTCCTGGAGCAGAAGACTGTTAAATTCCATTTAATTACTTAGCTCAGGCTATTATTATTATTATTAATTGTTATTTATTATTGATTCAGAATCGATTATTCTCTAAGAAAAAGGATCAATTAGACCAGTCTGAAGCCTATTTAGGCTGACAGACTCACAACCCTCTCCCCCTGGGGGGAGGGAAGCTTTCCCCCTGTTTGTTTCCCTCAGTTAGGGACAGCAGTTCAAACCTTCGATTCCACTCGCTTTCATCCGGAGCTGCTCTGACGATCCTCCGACTGCCAGCTGATCGTCGGAGGCATCTGGCATACTCCGACGACCGGCACCTCAACAAAGCAAGCTGCTGATCGCATTGAGGGCTCCGCAACGACGTCGAGCCTCGTCAGGCCGGCAGGGAGCCTTCCCAGGTCCCTCGATCCCAGCCGACAGGATCAGGTGAGAAATTGGGCGCGGCCCAATTTTCGGAGCCGGGAGGGCCCGTCAGGCCTTGGACGACATCCTTCCCAGCCGGCCTAATCGCATGCCACCAGCTGCTTAGGAGCCCAGGCGATTCATCCGAACGAGGGCTCGTCGCAGCTTAGACTCGGGGCCTCAAGGCCTCCTTCCAACGGCCGTTTTTTTCTGGCTTTTTTAAGGCGCCAAATTGGCGGCCGTCATTTTGAATTGCCTCCGGTGGCCATTTTGGGTGTGGCTCAGCCCCGACGGCCATTTTGTAGGTGGTTGAGGCCAGTGGCAGCCATTTTGGGAGTGGCGAAAGTCACTGGTGGCCATTTTGAGTGGGGCTGAAGCCTCGGCGGCCATTTTGTTTGTGGCTGAAGCCCTCGGCGGCCATTTTGAGTGGGGCTGAAGCCTCGGCGGCCATTTTGTTGTTACTGAAGTCATCGGCGGCCATTTTGTGCGTGGCTAAAGTCACCGGAGGCCCTTTGGGTGTGGCCGGAGTCCAGGCTGCCTGGAACCTTCTTCTGAAGGCAGCATCAGATCATCGGTGGCCAACTCTTCAGGAGAGCAGCTTCGACCGGGGAGGGCCTGATCGATCCTAAGTGATCGGGGTGCCCACATCAGTTCCCCGCCCTTCCCCTCTAGGGCTGAATTATCTCTGTAGACTCCCTTGGTGAACTACAGCGCTGAGGGGGCGTTTTGCCAAGGTTGAGACCAGAGCAACCGTCATGGCAGAGAGAGGCAGCGAGCCGGCCAAGAGAAGTCGTCAATCAGAGGCAAGTGGAAAGAGCACCACCAAGCGAGCCCGACTAAGCAGGGAGCCACAGAGGGAGGAAGGGGGCCAAGGACCGAGAACGTTATCCCCAGATCTGGCAGGCACGAGGGGGAGGTCTATTTTTGAGCCCCTTTCTTCTCATAGTGCCTCAGCCCCAGGGGCTTGGTCTCCCCCCAGAGGAATTACCGAGTCAGATTCGAGCATAGCTGTGGCCTCAGGAAGGGGTATGACTGGTCAGGACACCTCAGGGCCCCAGGCCACATTTACACCCACTGCAGCAGGGCTTCGCCTCCCTGAGAACCAAGCCCTGAACCCGAACTTGCTCCAGTCCATGATAGCCCAGGCTGTGGCTCAGTTTATGGCCTCCAATACTCCACAGCCACCCCCCCAGTCCACACATCACTCACAATCTCCGGACTGGATGGATGACCCCACATCGGACCTGGAATCTACAGGAGCTGAACAACCTGACCTGATCTTGTCTGATGACGAGGGCATCGCCCCATCCGAGCCCACCCCTCCTGTTGGTCTCTTTGACCATTCCTTCTTTAATTCCCTGCTACTCAAAGCCTGTACTACTGCAAACCTCACCCAACAACAGGAGACCCCACCAACATCCCAAGGTCCCCATGCCATATACACTGAACCCTCTGTCTCACAGAATCATATTCCCTGCCCTCCCCTTTTTCTAAAGATGGTCCAGAAACAATGGGAGAACCTAGGATCCCCCTTGAACCCTGGTGCAGTAGAAAGACAATTGTTCAATGTCGCTCCTTCCCTGACCTCCCTTTTGGAGATACCCGAAATTGATGAGCCCTTGAACTCATTGTTTCCCAAGTCCAATATTCCTGGGGACATAAATGAGGCGCTAAGAGCAGAGGACAAGAAGATCGAGTCTGCCCTACGCAGAGCCCACCAAGCGTCAGCCTGGGCAACGAGGGCGGCAACCTCCATGGCCTTCTTTGCCAGGGCTTCGGTCCTGTTGTTACGGGAGCTCCAGGACATGATTCCTCCAGACCAGCTCAGAGCCCACCAGAATCTGGGTAAGTTGGTGGCCACGTCCCAGTATCTGGCCGATGTCTCCTTACACACGGCCAGATACACTGCCCGGACCATCGCAGCAGACATTTCAGCACGAAGGCTCCTCTGGCTCAGAAACTGGCGAGCAGACACCAAGGCCAAGTGGCGTCTAGCCTCCAAGCCTTACACAGGTGGACAACTCTTTGGTAAGGCACTAGAGCCATACCTAACCGAAGGTAAGGATAAACGCAAGATCTTGGTCAATACATCAAGGAGGGGAGATAGGCACTGGGGGAACTTGTCGCAGAGTAACTACAGAAGGCAGCCCTTTCGGCCAGCGCCATCCTAGTACTGGGCCCAGGCTTCTCGCCCCTCCTTTCAGAGGCAGGAACGACAACAAGATCGTTCAGCATACAGAGGCAGATCACAGTTCCAGACTAAGCGGTCCTTTCGAGGCACGGGGAGCCATTCCTTCAAGCGAGGCAAGTGAGCCTGCAGCCTCACCTCCCATAGGAGGCCGGCTGGCCCTCTATTCCAGCATTTGGGCGGCCACTACTACGGATGCATGGGTGTTAGACACCGTCTCCCAAGGCCTGAGATTAGAGTTTTGTTCCCATCCACCTGACAGGTTCCGCTCTTGTCCTATTTCAACGAACAGGGCCAAAGCTGAACTTATGTCAGAAGCAATAGCTCACTTATTGCAAATACAAGCAATTGAACCAGTTCCACAAGAACAAGAAGGGCGAGGGTTTTACTCAAACCTCTTCATCATTTCCAAGGCTTCAGGGGGCTGGAGGGCGATCTTGAACTTAAAAGGTCTAAACCTCTACCTGAGGTATAAGAAATTTAAGATGCAATCACTTCAATCAATCCTGGCTAGCGTCAGGCAAGGTGACTTTCTTACCTCCATAGACCTGACTGAGGCATATTTGCACATTCCCATTTTTCCTGGACACCGCAAATTCCTCAGATTTAGTTATGCCCGACGCCACTACCAGTACAGAGCCCTTCCATTTGGCCTCTCATCTGCACCGAGAGTATTTACAAAGGTACTGGCAGTGATTGCAGCCCACCTTAGACTAATTCCCATCAGGATTCAATGTTATTTAGATGACATTCTAATTCAGTCATCATCATGGCAGAGGGCCCAAGCAGATCTCGCCCTAGCCATCAAAGTTTTGCAGAAGCACGGGTTTTCCGTTAATTTCCAGAAAAGTCAGACTGTACCATCAACTCGGCTCCTCCATTTGGGCGCAGTTATAGACACAGACAACTGCACGGTCTACCTATCTCAGGACCGACGGAACTCTATCCAGACTCTTGTACGTCGGATCCGAAGGGACAGAGTAGTCACATTGGCATCCCTTTCACAGCTACTAGGGAAGATGGTGTCCTGCGTGCAAATTGTGCCATGGGCACGTCTCCATGCCAGGGAATTACAGTGGCTTCTCCTTCCATTTCAGAGACTTCATACCAGCACATCCCACCAGAAGGTCCGAGTTCCACAGACGGTGTTGAACTCCCTTCGTTGGTGGGACTCTCCGGCACTGTCACAGGGAGCAGAATTCAAAGAACCAGACAGGATCACCATCACCACAGACGCAAGCCTATTTGGGTGGGGGGCACACCTCCACACACACTGGGCCCAAGGGCAATGGTCCAGGCAAGATCTAAAGAACAATATAAACTGGCTGGAACTAAGAGCCATACACATGGCCCTAAAGAGATTCAGCAGCTTAGTACAGGGCCAGCACGTCCTGGTCTTAACCGACAACATCACAGCCAAGGCCCATATCAACAGACAGGGGGGAACGAGGTCCAAGCCTCTCATGCAGGAGGCCAGATTGCTGGGGTCTTGGGCGGAACTGAATCTTGCCTCCATCAGGGCGGAGCACATATCCGGAGTGGCCAACCAGCAGGCGGACTCACTGAGCAGAGCCACCGTGGACCATTCCGAATGGCAGCTGAATCCGGAGATCTTCAGAGAGATCGTGGACAGGTTTGGTTCCCCAACCCTAGATCTGTTTGCCTCCCCAGCCAACTCACAGCTTCCCAGATTCCTTTCCAGGTTCCCGTCCCCATCAGCGGAAGGGACAGATGCACTCCTCAGTCCCTGGCCCAGGGAACTGCTCTATGCCTTTCCTCCACTACCTCTCCTACCTGCCACGATCAGGAAGATCCTTCGCGAACAAGCAGAGGTTCTCCTGGTCGCCCCACATTGGCCGAGACGACCTTGGTTCGCCGACCTGATGGAGCTCTCCGCATCCACTCCATGGAGGATTCCAGCCAATCGGATCTCCCTCATTCAGGGAGAGTTACATCATCCAGACCCTCAATGGCTCCAGTTAACCATCTGGCACTTGAGAGGCAGGCCTTAGGCCTAGACTCATATTCATCAAGGGTCATAGCCATGATCCAGTAATCCAGGCGACCCTCGACGAATAGAATATATGATGCCACGTGGAAAAGCTTCTGTAATTAGTGTTTAGCGCACAATATTGAGCCCTTACAGGCTACAGTGCCAGTTATCCTGGAGTTCCTGATGGATGGTCTGGACAAAGGTCTTTCCACAAGTACCATCCGTAGACAGGTAGCAGCACTTGCCACGGTTATTTCCTATGGCAAGGAGCCCTTAACACAACACCCTATGATACGCTCCTTCCTAAAGGGAGCTAACAATGCCAGACCACCAACGGTACATAGATATCCCTCCTGGGACCTTCATCAGGTTCTACAGGCTCTCGTCTCACCACCCTTTGAGCCTATTGACACTTGTTTGCTCAGACAATTATCAATGAAGGTGGCATTTCTGGTTGCTATAACTTCAGCCAGAAGGATTTCTGAGCTGGCTGCCCTGTCAGTAAGAAAGGACCTGTGTATTTTCCATAAGGACAGGGTTACTCTCAGGTTAGATCCCTCCTTTGTGCCCAAGGTCAACTCCTTATATCATAGGTCCCAGGACATAGTGTTGCCGGACTTCTGTCCGAACCCATCTAATAACACAGAGGCTCAGTGGAACAGTTTGGATGTTCGCAGGGCCTTATATTGCTATATACAGAGAACCTCATCTTTCCGCAAGACTGAGGCTCTGTTTGTGTCATTTCACCCATCGTCGTTAGGACAAAAGGTTTCCTCACCCACTATAGGCAGGTGGATTAGAGCTTGTATTTCTCTGGCATACCAAACTCAGTCACTTCAAGCTCCCAGCCATATCACGGCCCATTCCACCAGGGGCGCAGCCACTACAGCAGCCTGGTCTACCCAGGCGTCCATAGAGGAGGTTTGTAGGGCAGCAACATGGGCATCGCCCTCCTCCTTTGTCCGCCACTACAAGATGGATGTATACGCATCTTCTACGGCTTCATTCGGCCGCAAGGTACTAGAACACGCATTAACATTGGATGGGACCCAGGCCCAATCTAATTTCCCACCCTAGGGACACAGGGCTTTGGTATGTCCCATCCGTGGGTTCTCCATCCAATCATGCTGGAGAAAGGGGCGTTGTCTTACCTGAACGCCTTTTCTCAGCATGATGATGGAGAATCCACTCCCTCCCATTAGGTCAGTTGGCCTGGTTCCCATTTGTTCAGACGCGTCGGACTAAAGTCTGGGTATCGCCTTAGTCTAAAACTGGGGTGCACTTGGCACAGAGGGGGCGTTACCAATTTCAGACTTCGTCCAATTGAAGCAGATAGATTAAGACAACCCATCCGTGGATTCTCCATCATCATGCTGAGAAAAGGCGTTCAGGTAAGACAACGCCCCTATTTCCACTTCTTCAGCCTCCATATTTTCAAATGAATCCCAGATAACTTTGAAAGATGCTATCTGGTCACCTCATAAGACTTTGCTCAAGTGTTATCTAACCCCCCAAAAATGTGAGTGGAAAATGTTTACAAATATGTCACAACATTGACTGGTCTTTTAAATCTTAAATGACATACTTTTGATTAGAAATTAGAAAAATAAAGATAACAACTATATGTATCAGCAATGAGCACATGCACAAAATTAGAATAGAATAAAGCTGGAAGGGACTTTGGAGGTCTTCTAGTCCAGCCCCCACCCAAGCAGGAGAACCTATACCATCTCAGACAAGTGACTGTCCAGTCTCTTCTTAAAAACCTCCAGTGATGGCGCACCCACGATTTCTGAAGGCAAGCTGTTCCACTGGTTAATTGTCCTCACTGTTAGGAACTTTCTCCTTAATTCCAGGTTGCTTCTCTCTGTGGTCAGTTTCCAACCATTGTTTCTTGTCCTGCCCTCTGATGCTTTGGAGAATAATTTGACACCCTCATCTTTGTGGCAGCCCCTCAAATAATGGAATACTGCTATAATGTCACCCTTATTTCTTCTTATCTTTAGACTAGCCAAACCCAAGTCTTGCAGTTGTTCTTCATATGTTTCAGTCTCCAGCAACTCATTTGAGTTGCTCTTCTCTGAACTTTTTCCAAGGTCTCAACATCTATTTTGTAGTATAGTGACCAAAATTGGTTGCAGTATTCCAGGTGTGGTCTCACTAGGGTTTTATAAAGCAGTACTAATACTTCACATGATCTTGATTACATGCCTCTTTTTATACAACCAAGGATTGTATTAGCTTTTTTGGCTGCTGCTGCACATTGCTGGCTCATAGTCAAGTAATCGTCCACTAGGACTCCAAGGTCCTCTCACAGTTACTGTTTTTGAGCCAGGTTTCAACTAATATGTACTTAGATCTTTGATTTTTCCTGACTAAATGTAAAACTTTGCTTTTCTCCACATTCAAACTCATTTTGTTGGATAGGGCCCATTGTTCAAGTCTTTTGAGATCTTTTTGAATCCTGGGGTATTGGCTATTTCTGCCAGTTTAGTGTAATCTGCAAATTTGATGAGTTCCCCTTCTATTTCCTTATCTAAGTCATTGATGAAGATATTGAAGAATACTGGGCCTAAGACGGAGCCTTGTGGTACCCCACTGCTTACTTCTGTCCATGTGGATGTAGTACCATTGAGGACTACTCACTGAGTACAGTTTGTCAGCTACAAATCCATCTGGTGGTGATGTTGTCTATTCCACCGTTTTCTAACTTACCAAGCAGTAGATTATGGTCTACTTTGTTGAATGCCTTACCGAAATCTAAGTATAACTATGTCCACAGCATTTCACTGGTCGACTAATTTGGTCACTTTATTAAAGAATGAAATAAGATCAGTTTGGCAGGCTCTGTTTTAACAACCTTGTGCTGGCTACCAGTTATAACTTTGTTTGCTTCTAATTGTTCACAGATCTGTTTTTTGATTATCTTTTCCAGGATCTTCCCAGGTATTGATGTTACACTGTTTGGTCTGTAGTTTCCTGGGTCTGTTTTTTTTCCCCCCTTTCTTGAAAATGGGAACCACATCAGCCCTTTTCCAATCCTCAGGTACTTCCCCGGTGCTCCAGGATTTTGGAAAGATATGGTGCAATGGTTCTGAGATAACATCTGCCAGCTCCTTCAGAACTCTGGGATATAATCTGTTGGGTCCTGATGATTTATATTCATCAAAGTCGGATAGGTGTTTTCTTACCATTTTCTTGCTTATTTTAATTTTTGTTTCTAGTTTGTCTTTTGCAGCATTTTTTTGATATGTTGTACTATAATTTCTTTTTGTGTGGAGATTGATGCAAAGAATGAGTTAAGCAGCTCTGCTTTCTCCCTATTGCTTGTTACTTCCTTGCCATCTTCTCTCTTTACTGGACCTACAGTTTCCTTGACTTTTTCCTTATTAATATGTTGAAAGAACCTTTTTTATTATCCTTGATTTCTATTGCTAGTCTTTGTTCCTGACTTTGTCTTTGCATGTTCTGGCTGTCTACTGAAAATCAGCCTTAGTTATGTGTTCATCTTTCCATTTTTTTGTACTTGTCCTTTTTGTCTGAGAGATCTTTGTGCAGCCATGTTGGTTTCTTCTTGACTTCCTTGTTTTTCTTTTTCAATGGTATTATGCTGGAGTGGGCTTTTATGATAGCATTTTTCAGAGTTTCCCGTGCTTCTTGAGTTGTTTTCCCCTTTAGGATTTTCATCCATGGAATTTTTCCTAGGTTCTCTCTGAGTTAATTTTTCCTAGGTTCTCTCTGAGTTAAGCTTTTAGGAGTGTCCATCTTAACAGATGATCAATGCTGGCATTCTATGTTATCCAACCATGTTAATGAGTGCCAACATTAACAGTTATGGAATAGATGGGTTATTGTCTCAAAATCATAAAGGAGAACTAAATATCTAGTATTTAATTGTTTTAAAACACTTACAGATGCAGAAGTGTCACATCCCCAAATTGAGAAAAAGAAGATTGCAACAGGGTAAATATATGAATGAGTCTCAAAATATCTTTTTGGATTGGATCCTTCCAGCTATATATAGATAATAATTTGTTGGTTCCTTCAAAATGGAAACATTTGGGGCAGGTAAAAAAGTGCCAGAGACTTCTTCAGATGAAGAACTATAAAATTCATGTTTACTTCTAGCAAACATGCTTTTCAAAAGAAATATTTTGTCTTGACATCCTCTAAAGCTATGTGATTTATGCTCAAGGCCTTTCCCCTTTCGCACTTAACTATAGTGTAGACATGACTGAGATTGCTTTCATATTGCTCATACCTGAGTCAGATTTATTTACTTATTTTATTACATTTATCTTATCCAACCACTCCAACAGACTCTGGGCAGCTTACACAATCCAATATAAAAATAAAACAATTGAAAACAGACAAAACAAAACTGCCTAGACTGAAAACAGCCATTTAATACTGCATGACGGCCCCATCCCCAAATATTAATCCCAGCTCTGGGACCAAAACCAAGTTTTAAGAATTTTCAGAACCTCAGGAGAGTGGATGCATTCCCTTTCGCTGGTGGAAAGCTGTTCCAGACAATGGAAGTCATGACAGAGAAAGTCCACTTCCTAAACAATAATGGGGAAGCATCAGACCTGAGGCACCCCACGAGTCAAAGGCTGCTGGCACAATTTTTCCTCTCCAGTCAAGATCTACTGGAACTGACCACTGAGAAAGGAGAAGAACCACCACAACATAAAGTATCCCATTTCCAACTCCCACAGTTGGTCCAGAAAAATACTGGTGGTATTAAAAGTCACTGAAAAATCAAAGAGCACAAATATATATGTACTACCCCCATCCCATCAAAGATCATCAGTAAGCATGACCAGTGCTATTTTCATACTTTCTACATAGTCTGAAACTAGACTGAAACAGGTTCTGATGGTCCATTTCCTCCAAGATCCTCTGTAATGATGTCTGGCCATTTTCTTCACAACCTTCCCAACAAAGGGGCTTATTGGAAACTGGGGAATAATTGTCCAAAACAGAGAGGTCCAACGATGGCATTTTCAGGAAGACATATACCACTGCTCCCTTCAAGGCTGGAGGGATCACCCCTTCCCCCAAAGAGAAGATACCACCAAATCCATCCTTTAGTCACCTTCCAGGCCATGTTAACTACTCAGCAGGGGCCAAAATCTAAGATAAGGTTAGGATTAGGGTTGATATATTTGAGGACCTTGTCCACTTCTTTGGGAATCACAAAGTCAAACTCAGCCTAGATAACCTCATGAGATCAGGCCTTGGGGAACCTCACTTATACCCGCTCAATCAGAGTCCAACTCTGAGTGAATCTGACCAACTTTTTCCATTCAAATAGCATGAATATTCCTTACTGTGGCCCTGAAGATGGTTTTGAGGCCCAGCCCTCACAACAGGAAATGAACATTTTTCTCTGTCATGGTGGACTTGTGAGAAAGCTAAGAAAATTTGAACATCAATTCACACAAAGATGGAAAGGATTTTAAAGATTAACATTGTGAAGAAACCAGAATCCTTTTTATATTGGAACTTACAGACAATGAATTAGAAAGGACTCATGGTAGATTGATTTGGTATATGGTAACTGCAGCAAGATTATTGTAGGTACAATGATGGAAGAATAATGAAATCCCCACAGTGGAGAAATGGACTGTGAAAATGTCAGAATTTGCAGAAATGGCAACACTAACCAGTTAGGTAATAGGAAAAAGGAACAAGATGTTTTTTTTGAACGAGTGGAAAGTTTTTCTGCCATTCATAGCTGATCTTGGTTCTTGCACAAGTTGTCTGCTTCATTTTGCCCCATGATAGGGAAGGGGCTGATGCTACATTGGTGCTCAAGACCAGTGCAACAGATGTTTTTTAAAATCTAATTACTGTATTTTCCGGCGTATAAGACGACTCGGCGTATAAGACGACCCCCGACTTCGGAGACGATTTGCATGGTTTAGAAAGTCATCTTATACGTCGGAAAATACGGTATTATATATTTGTAGAAGCCACGTCAGTCAGGTATGGTTACAGTCTGCCTTTATATATGTGTGAGAAAAAGAGAGAGAGAGAAAAATAAAAATCTTATTACAATATCTTTGCTTTCTCGTGGCAGATATTACTGGTATAATTTCAGTGTAAACCTGTTGCAGTGTTCTGGCTCTTTAACAATACACTGCAAACAATTTCCTGGTGTTGTTCTATCCCTTCAGAAACCTTTTCCAGTTCTACATCCTAAACAGATAACCTTTCTAATTTTTCTTGTTTAAAAATGCATGAACCATTTTAATAACAAAAAAGGAGTTGTTTGAGATTCTAACCTTTCTTTTTGTGAAATTCAGGCATTCTGGAAATGATCTCTGGGTAAATGCCATTCTGATTCTATTAAGGTTAATTTTCAGACAGACTGCAAAGGGCACGGTGAGAGTGGAAAGTAATTATAGAAAACAGGGCACATCTGCTTTTCAATGCCTCCTCAAAGTCACCAGCAGCAACACCCAAATGGCTTAATTCTGTGCTCCAGCTTTCTGTCAATGGACTGGAGGCTGTTATAGCGATATATGTCAACCTTGAAGTCAGTGATCTGTGAGCAAGCAGAAATTAAGGCTTAAACTGTAAATATTTTGAAAAAAATAAACCCTGAAAACTATGGTCATGGATGCCCACACCCTTGCTAGACATATTTTTTTTCAGCACCCATAGCACTGAAAAATTGAAAAGGAAGTTTTAGAACTTCTAAAAAAAAAAGAAAGAAAAACCCAAGAAAACACATGTTTAAAACTAATATTAATCTAGAAATGATTAAATCTGTTGATCCATTTAGTTTTTCATTTTATCTACTATTAATAGTTTTGATATTTTTTGTTTTGGCATCAGATATAGCAGGGCTTTTCAACCTTTTCACCCATTGTACCATTTTTAGGATATGGCAATATCTGAGTACCACGCCTAGCAAGGTGTCAAAAACTTGATGAAAACCCCCCCAAAAAGGAAAAAAGTGATAAAGTCCTCAACTTATAACAATTTGCTTAGTAATTGTTCGAAGTTACAATAGCACTGAAAAAAGTGCCCCCCAAGACACAGCCGAGCAAGACACCTACCTGCCCACCCAGAGGCGCTCTTCCTCCTGCCCGAGGTTTTCATTGTTGTGAGCATTTCTGTTGAGGATTGGCAGTGGGAGTGGAGTGGGGGGTGTTTGGTTTTTATTTCTCCCCCATCTGCTGGATGGTTGCAGCAGGTTTTGGTCACTTCACATGACCTTGGGACACTGTGACCATCATAAATATGAATCAGTTGCCAAGCATCTGAATGTAAATCACAAGACCCTGGAGATACTGCAACATTCCAGCTGATCGGCACTTCTTCTGGGCTCAGCAGAAGCGCCAGGATCAGCGCCGAGCTCCAGCTGGAGCCTGGCACTGATCCTGGCGCTTCCACTGAGCCCTGACAGCCCTGTAGCTTTAGCCATCTCTCGTTCAGGCTTGTGCGGTGCTGCCACCCAGTTCAACTCATTCCCCTCCCCCACTACCACTTTTCTAGAATGCTCGTGTACCACCTGCCAGGTGCCAATGTACCACAGGTGGTGCCCGTACCACTGGTTGAAAAGCCCTGAGATATAGCATGTCTAAGGTGTTTGTTCATGTTGTCTAGTGTAGACTCAATGAATAAATAGTATTTTGTAATACAAGAAACTCTTTTTATCATATTGTGCATACATTTTTATGGATTTTTTTAGTTTACAGGTAGGCTTACAACCATTCATTTAGTGACCATTCAAAGTTACAACAGCACTGAAAAAAGTGACTTATGACTGTTTTTCACACTTAGTTACGACCATTGCAGCATCCCCATGGTCACAGGATCAAAATTCAGATGCTTGACAATTGAGTCATGTTTATGATGGTTGTAGTGTCCTGGGGTCATGTGAGATCACACCTTTTGTCATCTTCTGACAAGCACAGTCGATGGAGAAGACAGATTCACTTAACAACCATGTTACTAACTCAATAACTACACTGCACTAGTGAAGAGGTTTTCCAATATATCTTCATGAGAGAGTTTCCCGGTGTTTTGAACTCAAATTTCTGATTGTTAATTAATGCTGTTGATAGCTGGGTAGGAAAATGACAGAGGCTAAAGGGGGGCCAAGCCAACAATAAACACAAATGCTGCATTTCCAGGCTGGAAGCTAAATGTGCCCCTCAAAAATCAGGTTCAGAAACATTGCTTAGCCATTTTCAAAAGCATCACTCTTTGGCCAATTTAAATAAGAGGTAGGCAAATGTAGTGACTGTGTGTTCCAATACATCCCCACATATCTCCCTTGTGCACTTGTAGTCCCCTGAACCACCTGATAATTTCTCCTCCTCCTCCTCCTCCTCCTCCTCCTCCTCCTCCTCCTCCTCCTCCTCCTCCTCCTCCTCCTCCTCTTAATTATACATGATGAAAGAGCATCTCACAGTGACAGAGTGAAATTGCCCTGCCAGGAAAAATCACGCTAATTGCCTCTTGCTTTCTTATTATGATTGTTAACCAATAGTATCTTTGTTTTCAAAGCTTTTTAGACACTTGAGTTAAAGCTTGTCATAATCTAAGTCCAAATTATTGCAACCTGATCTAGGAAACCAGACAGCTTCTGGCACAGACATGTTAAGTATATTTCACCAGCTAATGGTGACTGACAAGAGCTACAGATTTTATGAGCACTTCTCAGCTATTTTCCACCCAGCTAAGAAGCACTGTTGAAATAAAATGTGAATTCCCAAATCTCATTGAGCTGCTAGATTCTAGGAACAAGGAAATGTGGCACTGCATACTGTATTAACACTCACCCAACTAGCATTGCATGTACAGGTAGTTCTCGACTTACAACACTTTAGTGACCGTTCAAAGTTACAATGGCACTGAAAAAAGTGATTTATGACCATTTTTCACTGTTGAAGCATCCCCATGGCCACATGATCAAAATTCAGAGGCTTGGCAACTGACTTGTATTTATGATGGTTTCAGGGTCCTGGGGTCATGTGATCACCTTTTGTGACTTTCTGAGAAGCAAACTCAACGGAGAAGACAGAGTCACTTAAAAACTGTGTTACTGATTTAACAACTGCAGCGATTCACCTAACAGATGTTACAAAGAAAGGTTGTACAATGGGGCAAAAGTTGCTTAACAACTGTCTTGCTTAGCAACAGAAATTTTGGGCTTAATTGTTGTCATAAGTCGAGGACTGCCTGTAATCTTAGACATGGATTTCCAGGAACCTTTCAGTAAGAATGTAAAAAAAAATCGCAAAGCATTTCTTTCAATATTTGGAAGGAAAATTACATACCACTAAAATATAAAAATATTGGGCAGATAGGTATACTTAAAATTATGAGACTATATCTCAACAATGGTCATGGTGGACATTGTCACAAAATCGCCACTTACCTGCTTTCGAGTTTGTTCTTTACCACCTTAATGTATTTTTCCAGTTAGGTTTTTTTATTTATTAAATTCATTCAATTAGCATATTTATATGCTGCCCATCTCATTGTCAAGTGACTCTGGGTGACTTAACAACAGTATAAAAGCAAAACTATAAACGTTAAAAACATTAAAAGAAATATTGTTTAAAAGGGTAGTATTGTTCCATAAAAAAAACATTAGCAACAGTGACCCATTGTTTCATTTTCTAATAAAATAGGGACCCAAGAAATATTCTTGCTTTAAATTAAGTTTTCTTCTGTGGATTTATCCAAAGCCCCCAAAGCCATTCACATTGAAAAGCTATCATTATATCCTATAGCTTTTTCGGTTATGTCTTCTTGAATTTCTGCATACCATAGGTGGCTCCAGCTTAGTATTTCTAAAGCTTCTGTAATGATGGCTCACTAAATAAGCATCCATAAAATGTTTATTAATGTTAAACTACCTTTTTTTAAGCATCCAGGTAGTTCTTGACTTATAACAATTCATTTAGTGACTGTTCAAACATATGACACTGCTGAAAAAAGTGACTTACAACCAATCCTCACATTGCAGTGAACCCCACAGTCACATGATCAAAATTTGGGTGCTTGGTAATCAGCATCCCAAGGTCACATAAGTGCCTTTTGCAACCTTCCCAACCAACTTCTGACAAGCAAAGTCAATGGAAAGACAGATGTATCAAGGGCTATAAAGACTCAGTATTGCATCCAGGTTGGGAGGGCTTTGCCCCAAATACCAGTCTTAGTGGAACAACAGTGTGAGAAGGGCATCAACATCCACAAGATGTTGTTGCTTTCATTACACCATAAACTCCGTCCCTTCCATGTATGGTTGTGATATCACAGTGCATTGCAAAAAGGATGGGGTTAGGCTATTAGGCTACTGTTATTCTCCCCTCTCCCCCCCCCCAGTCCTTTTGAAAATGCTCCTGGAAATGGCTGTCTTTGTCTTTTGCTTCTGAAGCCAGCAGAAATGTAGACCATCATATTATTTTTTATGATGGTCTACACTTCTTCTGGCTTCAGAAACAAAAGATAAAGACAGTCGTTTCCAGGAGCATTTTCAAAAGGACTGGGGGGGGAGGGGGAGAATGTTGGACTAAGAGAGGCCTTTCCCTGATCCAGTAGGATTATTATAGTTTTCTTACAAAACAACTCAAATAACCATTATTTATTTTATTTTATTTTATTTTTAAAATTTATAAGCCGCCCCACTCCTGGAGGACTCTGGGCGGCTAACAATAAAAACACCATAAAACATAACAAAACAAACAGTACAAGAACAGTCATCCAGGGGTCAGATTTTATAAACCCCAGGCTTGCTGGAAAAGCCAGGTCTTAAGCAGCTTATGGAAAACCAACAGGGCGGGAGCGGTCTTAATCTCCATGGGGAGCTGGTTCCAAGACGTGGGCGCCATCACAGAGAAAGCCCTCCTCTGTGGCCCCGCCAAATGGCACTGCTTGGCCGACGGGATCTGAAGGAGGCCCAGCCTGTGGGATCTAACCGGATGAAGGGAACTATGAGGTAGTAGGCGGTCTCGCAAATAGCCTGGCCCTGAGCCATATAGGGCTTTAAAGATAATAACCAACACCTTGAATTGGACCCGGAGACCAATAGGCAACCAGTGCAGCTCACAGAGGATAGATGTAACGTGGGTGTATCGAGGAGACTACAGTTGGTCCAGGAGCATTCTGGACCAACTGTAGTCTCCGAATACTTTTCAAGGGTAGCCCCATGTAGAGTGCGTTGCAGTAGTCCAGACGTGAGGTGACAAGGGCATGAGTGACTGTAAGGAGAGCCTCCCGGTCCAGGTAGGGTCGCAATTGGTGCAACAGACGAACTTGTGCAAAGGTCCTCCCAGCCACAGCCGTCAAATGATGTTCCAAATTCAGCTGTGGATCAAGGAGGACACCCAAGTTGTGAACCCGCTCCGAAGGGGGTATATTTTCCCCCGCAAGAGTCAAGAGATATTCATCTCTACCAGCACCAATTAAGGTACTTTGTTATTGTCTTCCCAATATTGTTGGAGTATCTATTGTTGGTAGCCTTGTTTATTCTAGTTAATTAAGAATTCAGCTTTTGTTTAAACCCTGCCAATCTGCACATTAAATTAATATGGTAACTGCAGTCTCGATTGTGCCACATAACTTCCTTTAAGATAAAAGGTTTGTGGCACAAAATTAGCTCACTTAATTTAGTAGAGTTATACTTCAGTTGTTTCCTAATTTGATCCCTTGAAATCGCTTCTGTCTACTTTCTTGCATAGGAGAATTATATTTCCCCTTTCTCCTATATCATTCAAAAAAGAACATCTGTTCTCATTTTCTATTGCTTGTTTTCCTTTTTGGCCACCCCAGGGATCAACCATTCACTCTTTTCACAATGAAGATGCACCTAGTTTTCATGGTTACTGCTAACAGAGATATACATAACCTGAGCCGAGACTCAGCAATTAGTAACATACAAGTAAAAAAAAAAAGAAGGAAAGATAAATCCTGAAGCATACAGGTGCAATTTTTTTTTGCTACTTGGAGATTAATTAAAGGGTTGCATAAATACATGTTTACATTTTAATGAAAAAAATGTCAAATTCACACCTCCCAAGATTGTATGTACGAAACTGACTCAACACTGAAAAACACAATATAAAATTCTAAATAACACAACATCGAAACACTGAAGTCAACTTCTCACAAAGAAGATGACTCAAGAAAACCTTCATTTTCAAAATAATGTCAAGTTCCATCAAGATTCACCAACGTAGCTTTGAAATGTCTCCAGCTCAGGCTCTGCCTTTTTGGAAACAAATTCTGAAACATCTATGCAAGCTTTCCTGAACATTTTATCCATATGCAATTTCAATTGCACAGCAAAATAGGACTTGCAGCAGACTGAAGTATCATCATTACCTAAATGGTGGAACTAAAATTTGGGTTCGTACCACTGTTAAGTTGCTTGATTATAGAGTTAGCTGCTAGGGCACAGAATTGCCAAGACCTTGATTGTAATCTTGATGCCTGTAGATGTGGATGAGATGTGCTTGACTGAGGTTTTAACACATTTGAGGTAACCGTCAAGGGAAGCAGAATATTGTGTGCCAGCAAGAGAACTACCTGTTAACTATGTTAATAGAATTAAATAATAATAATCCAGGGACAATCACTGGTAAAACTGCAACTAAATCAGTTAGGTGGATCTGACTTCTTGTTAGAATCAGGAACTTTGCTGTCTTTTAAGTGATCAGATAGTAAAAACCACTACCATGTGGGGTATTTTTTTTTATGTTTAGGGAGGGGCATTTTGAAGAAAGATTGTTTCTAATTTTCTTCCCTTGCTTTTCCTTCCTTTCCTCTTATAAACTTCCTTGGACATACTCCACATCTTTGCTACACTGGTAAGGCGAGAGTGGTTGCATTTGGAAACATTTTAGATCAGGATGTCAGAAAAATATTAATATCCAGATTGACTCTGACAATTATGGAAGAACAGATGCAGGGTCACACTGAGCAGAGCACTGAACAATTATGGATTTGAAGTTAAAGATGTCTGAGAAATTTTGATTTTTTTTTATATGTGTGGAAAATATGTTCAGTAACAAATATGAAATTCCATATGGATTGTTTGTTGACAGAGTATTATGAAAATATGCATTAAAAGAATTAAGAATCAACAAATACAAAAATCAAATGAAATAAAAATACACCAGCTGGCATCTTCCCATTTGAAATTCACTTATTACATAGAAACATGACTGTCTCTCTTCTAAGATATATATTCCAATATAAATACTTATGCTTAAAATACATACACCAATATATCAAAACAAGTGGCATACTGTGCTAAAATAAACCTGTTTTTCTCCTGAAATTATTTATTTTATTACGTTTTGTTTTATTATTTTATTCTGCTGAGTTAAGCAGTATAAGAAAAAAATGCAACAGCACCAGAGGATCAAAATAACCTCAAAAATGACACTCAAGCAATTGTTAAATAATAATAATAATGATGATGATGATGATGATGATGATGATGGAGTAGAAATTACATTATAAATAAAACAACTCCAAAAATGTGAGTCATATTGCTCAAACAATTCATCTCTTGCCCCTTTGTCAGAAAAAGACTAATTCACATCATGATAAACAATGCATATTCATCAGTTTATCATTGCCAGTCAGATATAGATTTCCTCTTACAGGGTGTATTGTAATGATTTTGTCTATATTCCCCATATTCATGAATTATTTTTGAGATTTCGAGAGATTCCAGATATTGCAGATTTAGTCAAGAAGAGAATAATGTGATTCATCCAAATTCACATTAACAATTACATATGTTACTGTCAGCTAAAATGCAACTATAATAGGACAAGACCAAACCATGTGGGTTCAAGTTCTAACTTCTGAGTTACACCTCTAACAGCAGGGTAGTTACGTTTAACCTTATTGGACATCGTTGTAGTGGTTATTGTAATATAGCCTCCTTTTAAGATATCAACCTTAGTTGATAAGGTCCAACCAAGAATAAGACAGTCAACCAGAATAAGACGGACATTGTTCTCATTATTTAATGTAGCGGTTCTCAACCTACGGGTCGCGACCCCATTTGGGGTCGAACGACCATTTTATGGGGGTCGCCAAACAATGCGATCCGCCATTTTCCCCCCTCAGGGGGTGGCGCCACGCATGCATGTCGTGCATGGGAGGCGGCGTCACGCATGTGCATTGTGCACAGGGGCAGCGGCACGCATGGGGCACGCATGCGCGCCGCACATGCACACCGCACATGCGCGCCGTGTCCGTGTGATGGGGGTCGCCATCACACAAAGGTTGAGAACCGCTGATTTAATGGATCAATAAATGCCAATATCAATTTTTTCAGCTTTTTAAAACTTTCTATAAAGAAGGCTTACTAGCTTAGAAGAATATCATTCCATTAAAATCTCTAACCACTGTCAATCTTCAGAAGTTGCAATTGCATTTGGATCAAATAAACAAAGAACCAAATATTTATTATACTAACTTGCTCAAATATCTAAAATGGACATCCTTTGACAGCACAGACTCTTCTGAGAGCCTTTGGGCCAAAGCTTAGGTATGATGCTGTAGCTTCTGTTTTGGGAATATAGTTGACACAACCTCTAATCACCAGGGAGATATTTAAAAAAAACAGAAGAAAACAAAACCAGATCTCAGGTCTCTTAACTTTTTCCCTATATTTCTGCTACTCAGAGCTACCATTTTCTTGAACAACATTCCTTACATTTTAGTCACATCCCACTTCTCCACCAAGGAATTCAGGGTTCCCAGAATTTGTTCCCTGAGGTTCCCCAACTACTATTGACTAGAATTGCTTAATTTCTTGCAAGTTAAGTTCTACCTCTTGAAATTTACATTTCAAAGTGGAGATGTTCATACCAGTTTATCCACCTACTGTATGTGATAAAAGTGGAATGGATCTTTCAATATCCTCTGTTTTAAGTTCCAAATTAATTGATGAAGGGCTTTGTTTCGTTAAGATTCACTGTGCATTCACCTCCACCTCCAAACTATTGTTAATTATTACTAAGTAGCTCCGGACAGGAGTAATAGTGTAAGTATTCAGTACAAGTATAGAAACAAGTCCCTTGCAGTTTCATTTTTGTATTCACATTTTCTAAAGCTAGCTTGAAATAATAATGCTTTTAGAATATATATTGATGTCAGATCATGGATTTCCCAAAGCTCTGCACACTGTAAAGCCCTCTCATGTCCAGATGGGCTTGCAAAGGCCTCTCCAGTGCAGATGGTCCTGCTATGCCTGTCAGTATCTCCGCAGTCAGATTTTTGGAAGGGTGAGTGAGCTGTCATGCCTGAATAGGCTTCACTTATTGGCAATTGGACTGTGAAAAGAAACGCAACCTTGAAGTCACCACAGAGATCTGTTCTACTTTTTAGGAGTTAATTTCCTAAATGGGCACACCATAATCCAGCTGATGCCCCTAAACCTGTCACTTTCCAGAAGTGTTGGGACTACAGCTTTTATTTAGGTTTTTTTTCCCAATGGGAAAGGCAATTTGTAGGTGATCTAAAATAGACTATAGACCAGTACGAGGTAGAGAATGGTTGCTTGAGGTTAGGAGGACTCTGGTGGGTGAGGAAATCTGCTCACAAAAGACGACTGGCAACTGTTTTCTACTGCTGTAGTTTGGACTTTTCCAGCTCCCCCGCCCCCCACTTTGACAGTTCAAGGACTGTTGCTGAAACTATCTATATGCAGAACATGAACCTGGTCACCAGACTTCACCCTCACACTCATTATTCCAGGGGCAGGAACAAACGGTTCCTTGGGGGTATACTTTCTTGACTTTTAAATACATTATTTTAAAATGAAGGGCAGATTATTCTTCACCCAGTCAGGGAGTTAGAGAAAATAAACACCTTAAGACTAAGGTGCCCAGTTAGCAAATACGGTTCTAGAATTTTTATGAGTAACGGTTGCCTATATTTTTACTACTGTAAAATCTTTTTCTTCAAGGAGCATTCAATAAACAATATTGAGACCACAATGTTCAGCTTTCCAGGACATATATTGTCAATGTGAAGAATAACTGTATTTTTAAGCCTGCCTTCTGCAGCCTGATGTCCTTCAGGCTGCAGAAGGACACTTGAGGACACTAGAGGACACTTGATTCGAGAAAGCTATTTTTGGACAAGTTACTGAAGCCCAAACTGGGCAAGAATATATTTCTAAACTGTGTGATGGGAAGCATTATTTAAAATAACATTATAAAGGACAGCAAATATCTCTGAATTACTGTTGGCATCTGGAGGCTTGGTGAGCCACAATAGGTGGGACATTGATGCAATTAAGAGAGATGTCAACGCTGCAAATATTGTATATTCTTGCTTTTGACAATATGCAGAATTGTCTGGTAAATATGGGGTTAATAAAGAGCAGAAGGGGCGTTGGGGGTAAAGCCCGGGAAAGAAAGAGGAAGAAAACATTTGACCTTCATACTAATTGGATAGTGTGAGATATGACAGCTAATTTTGGGAGGGAACATGCTGATAATTTAACTGCTCAGAGGAAGAGAACTTAGATCCTAGCATCCCTCCGTTGTGCCTGTGCCGACATTTTGTAACAATAAAAGACTTTAGGGAAATAAATGCCTGGAAGTTCTTTGGAATGTTTCATTAGCCAGAACCACAACAAGAGGACTATATCAGGTTTATTTTCCATTCCTTTGTTTCCTGAGTATTCAGGAGATATTCAAACCTTCTCTTCTCTTCTCTTCTCTTCTCTTCTCTTCGCTTCTCTTCTCTCCTCTCCTCTCCTCTCCTCTCCTCTCCCCTACCCTCCCCTCTCCTCCCCTTCTCTTCCTTTCATCTGCTCAATTTTAAGGCTTTTCCTGATTTATAGAATTTCGCCAGCTCAGTGGCCAAACTCCATGTTGTCGTTCTTTAGCAATTGTGATTGGAAATATTGCTCAGTCACTTTAGCTAGGTTTACACCCCAGTCACCTGGTTTACTCCAAGCCAATAATAGTGCGCATATCCCACTAAAACCCCTCTCCTTAAAATTTAGCCACTTTCTCTTACTTGGAGGAAGTATTATAGATCCTAAGGAACATATTTTATTCCTTATATCCCCATGAATGTAAATACCACAGAGCTATGGCCCTCTTGTCAAGGTATTGAACAATGTTCAAAACAACCATAATGGATTTTCTTCTGGTTTTGAAATGTATTTTGAGAAATAGGATAAAGTAAATAGTTTGGAACATTCATCTAATCTGAGGCATTTGATTCTCATATCTAATCATTCCAAGAGCTGGAACAAATAGCTCTATTTATTTATTTATTTATTTTTGCTTAAGTGTAGTTGATGTGACATAATTCAACTTTTCTTTGCTTTTATTTCCTGAGGATAGGAATAAACTATATATTTGCCCAGGCTTAAGTAGGCAGCACAGGCTGTTTTTTTTTTTTTTTTTAGATTGGCCTTTGATGAGCTTTTCACAGGGGATTATTCTGTTTTTGTTTTCTTATAAGATCATCAAAACAGATGATTCACAAAACCTTTAATAACTTCACAGGTAAGATAGAAATCAGATCAATGTAGTCCATTAGTCAGTGATTAATCCTATCCAAATTGTGCCTGGAAAAGAAATTAAAATAGCTTCTGTCTTGTTTACTAACTTACTTTGAAGGAGTTGCTCGAATAATAAATGTATTCTCCAAGCTAGCTGTTTAAAGACCACTGTGATTAATAATATATGAAATAAATCTGCCAATTCATGATGGGCCTATAAAAACAGGATTGCTGACCATTAACACATTATTAGTCGAGTGGCCCTCTGTTTTAAACACTTCCAAACATATTACTAAACAGGGACATTAGGGAGAACCAGTATATTTCTCAGCAACAAAAAACAATTGATGAACCAATTTTCAATTGAAAGCCATTGAGACAGGAATGGATTGAGCGATCTCATCTACACACTCATTATCTGCTCAGCAGCAGTATGGTCTAGGATGAAAGAATATGATAGAATTCTACTGGGAATGACACGATTCATGTTGCAGTGTGGAAAAGTGATCTTGATTGTGACATGTAACCTTAAAAGTTCACTTGGAAATCAATCCAAATTTGCAGATTCCAGAATGAATGGAAGCAGGCTATTCTAGCATTGTCAGTATAAACAGCGACAACAACAACAACACCTACACGTATAAGATAGGTAATCATGCTGTGTAGATGATGTTTGGTGAATGCAGGCTTAGTCTTAGTATGCTTTAGCTGCAAAACCCTGTTCAAATGATGGAGCATGAAAAATCACAGCTGGACTGTGAAGTTAAAAACAGTGTTCATGGCAAGAAACATTTGACAAGTAACCTGGGTCTCCCTTGCTGAACAAGAGCAAAGTTTCTATATGTAAAAAAAATTGCTTCATTTTTATCTTATTTATGCTTAGCTATATTCTTGGAATCTTTTAAAATGGGAGGGATTTTTTTTATTTTTTTATATTGCAGCCCCATGTCTTCTTTTTCCTCTTCATTAAACACACAGTAGAGTGTGAGAGAACCATTCTATTCAATTAACACCTTTTCCCCACTGAATGTTACAAAATTTAAAGGATTTCCTTTCTTCAATTTCTTGTGGATGTGATAAGCCAGAGATGAGGCTGGATAACTTCCTTGACAGTGTTTGCTGTTAATTTCTATCTCTACTTTTAGCACGACTTTGTTCTACTTTTAGCATGACTTTATTAAAAAGGCCTATTGGGTTTGTCTATAAAAGTCCTTTGTAAAAATGTCACACGCCGATGAATTATTAAGGCTATTTTGGTTTGACTTTGTGACATTCTCTTTCTCTCTCTGTTCACTGTCCTCAGTTCTGAGTATATGACCTATAATAAATTGAACAGAGGGAAATGACCTTTTTTGTCATTGCTTCCTTTCATAACATTTCCCCCCAGCATTAAGTTAACAAAGTTACATACAGGTAGTCCTCAACTTACATTTATAATTGGAATCAGATGTTCCCTTGCTAAGTGATGCAACCATAAAGCACAATATCTTGTGCCTTGCTTAGTGACAGCAGTACTGGCACAACCGTGTTGCCATCATCATTAACTAAGAATTTCAAGTTGTTAAGCAAATATGCATTCCAATCAAAGCCATTTGAGGCTAGGTTCCTCCTCTTCAGTTTCCCACCATCAGCCTATCATGCCCCCATTTCTGCCCTTTTGGGGCAACAGGCAGCCACATAACTGCCTCTGAGATAACTTGCAATGTTGCAGCTAGGGGCTTTGTGGCACACTATGGCTCTGCGGCTGCAAGAAACCTCTGAGTTCAGCACAGCACAAAGCCCTTTGCTGCACATAGCCCAGCCTCAACCAGAAATAGCAGTACACCACACAGCAGCCAGGAAGCCCTAGTAATGCAGTGCAAAACCACAGCCCAGCACAAAACCATTGCCTAGCACTGTGATACAAAACAGTGACCCCAGAAAATCTTAGCACTGACCCACAAAGCCGCAGAACAGCAACAGAGCATAAAGCCACCAACCCAGAGTCCCCCAGCTGCTCCAGGAAGCCCCAGCTGCCCAGCAAGCCATTTCACTGCCTTGTAGTCCAAGACCCCTGATGCCCTTCACTCTGTCGCCACCTGATCTTGTGGCCTTCTCGCTCCCACTGCCAGTGAGGCTCACCCTTCACAAGACCACATGAAGCCATCTCTGTCCATGTCTTGTGTGGAAACTGCTTTGCACAACCCAGGAAAGAAAGCCTTGTGTGGCCAGCAGCTGCCTTACAAAAGGCCAGGACGGGCATTCTCGGTCAGCAGCTAAAGCAAGAAGACAGTGAAAGCTAGGGCCACAGAAAGCACAGGGCCCAAAAGGCATAGACAGGGGGAGAAAGGTGAGTGTGTGTGTGGGGGGGAGTTGAAGCACCCCTGTGGTTGTAAGTGAGGGCAGGCTGCCAAGTATACAAATTTTGATCACATGACCATGGGACTGAACATAAGTCCCTTTGTTCAGCACCATTGTAACTTCAAATGATTCCTGAACATGTGGTTGTTAAGTTGAGGACTACCTATATACACATTGCCAAATTTCAGAAAATGAATAAGCTTTTTTTAAAAAATAATAATAATCAAGCTCTCTCTCTCTATGTATATATAATTTACTGTTCTTGTATTGCTGGAACCAAATGGTCCAGTGATCAAATGTCTGTTTCTGAGTTGTTTTATGTTAAAAGCCTCACTGTACAATTTTCCTACTTAACTTACTTAAATCAACTCTTGCTCCTGTAGTATTGTTCCTGTAGGGCAATTTACATAAAGTTAAAATTGCAAATAAGTAACTCTCATTGATATATGTTTTCTTATGGTCCATCAGCAGTAGTGTACCATCCTTAACTGTAGCTATTAAGATTTTTTTTTTCTGGGTATTTCACCATCTCACATCATGTTTTTTTTTTTTAATGAACAGTGATCTTTCTTATGTTAAGAGTTTAAAACTTGTTTCCATAGTGATGATGTTTACTAAGAAAATCTTCTTTTTCTCCTTTTCATAACTCCCAATTGAGGTGGGATGAAAAATGAAATATTGAACAGGAGATTTATGGAGGCATCTACAGAACCAGGAGTGATCTTAGAGATGAAGAACTCCTGTGTAGTCACATGATTTCTCAGGCTGATGTTAGCTGATCTTATCCCCAGAGCAACTGCGACTACAAAAAAAAGTGCTTTCAGGTAAATAAACCAAAAGGTCTAAGTGTATGTTTATATCAGTGTAAATATTTTTGGCCCACAGCTCCCATCATCTTTTACCATCAGTCATACCAGCTATGACTGACTGAAGTTGAAATTCAGGAACATCTGAACGGTGACACCTTTGGGGATTATTCAATTCACTGTTGTGTTTATGTTGTCATCTTTGAGTCCCACTTCCATATAACCAAGTCACAGAAGTTTTCTCTTTTATAACATTCTTGTTTCTTCAACAAATAGTGATTCCTTGCAACAAACCATACACTATGCTATCTGTATTTATACATCTAAAATTCCTGTATCTATTTTCCCATCTTTAGTAAATATCCTGACTAAATATACAAATTCATCTCCTTGCTCTAACTTTTCTCCATTTATGTTTAACTTGCAATCACGCAGTCCATTTTTCTTATCAGACACAATTATCTTGGTCTTTCATTTATTAATTCTCAGATTCACACTGCACATTGCATTACGCAGTCTATCTTAACATTTCCTGCAAAGCATTCAGTGTCATTCAGGTTCCCAGCCAACAACACAGAATCACCCGCATACAAAAATACATAAACATTCATATCCAAAGCAATATATCTGTAGCATTATCAGAAATGTTCCATGCACATTTATACATGCCCTCCAAGGAACATTGTACACTCTTGCTTATTCCACTGCTAAGAGTTAAATAATGTCCTTGGACATTAAGGTTTATATTATTTTTTCTGTTCTTCTCTTCAAGATTAAACTATCATTCCCAAATTCCTTCACTGCAGTCTCATTCCAGATTACTTAATCCTTTTTATTATTAATTTACTTACATTTTCTGAAGACTCCTTCTTTAGCCCTCTTCATCCATTTCCAAAACAATTGTTCTCTCTCTCTCTCTCTCTCTCTCTCTCTCTCTCTCTCTCTCTCTCTCTCTCTCTCTCTCACACACACACACACACACACACACATATAGCTTTGTGTGTTCTCTACCTCTTTTACCCTTAATTGTTCCTTGTTTCTTTCTCTTATCTTTGTATTTTTCAGTATTCATTCTCTTGCACACATTTTTTTCTCACTCACATCTTCTTTTATTTCATTGTTTTAACAACCTTTTTTTTCATTAACATGACTGGATGATACTCTGAAACGTAATTAATTTCACTCTGTTCTAAGCAGCTCCTTATCCTCTTTTCTTACATCTCCTTTCTTTTCATTCTGTTGGGCAATTAATCTATTTTCTACTATTATTTCACACCAGGACTCATTCTCCTTCTTCTTGCATTCATTCTACTTCACCATAGTTTCTTTGTTTCTTTCCTTTTCCTCCACATTCAGTAACTACTGTTGATACTACCAAGAAATTGCCAGTCTCCCATTTAGACTCTCACTTCATCCTTGTATTCATCAGGAATCCTTTTTATCAAAAATAATCAGATAAATTGTGCTTTTGGATTGCTTTGCTATGTGTATAGTGAATGGCCTTACACTTAGAGAACTTATTTTTCTAAGCAGATGCTAACTAGTTACTATTCTTTCATTGTCGGTTCCTATTCCTATCCATTCTTGTCTCCTAACAATTTTTTTTCCCTCATGGATCACAATCCTTCAGAATAGTGTAAAATGTTCCCTAAAGGTCCTATCTCAGTGGTGGCGAACCTGTGGCACGTGTGCCAGAGGCGGCACTCAGAGCCCTCTCTGTGGGCACACGAGCCATGCCCCAGAGATGCCAATCATCCCTCTTCAACCAGCCACCCGCTAACTCGCTGAGGTCCCACATGGCCGGATGCATCCCAGCACCCATGCGCTCACTGGCCTCTGTGTGCGGGGGCCAATGGTGTCAGGCAGCAGCCGCCCGGCCCCTACCTCGCCTTGCCCTGTGACAATGGCATCCCTGCCCTGTCCTGCCTTGCCTCACCCCACAGGAGGAGCCTCCTGCCCACCACCCCACCCGGCAGAGACCCCCTGGATCTCCCCCAACCCTGTCTGGCCCCCACGAGCAACATTGAGGTGATCATGCCCACCTTGGCCACACCTACCCAGTCTGCCATGACCACCACAGCTATGCCCACACAGTGGGCCACGCCCACCTGACACCCGGTGATAAATAAGTGGGTTTTGGGTTGCAGTTTGGGCACTTGGTCTCTAAAAGTTTTGCCATCACTGTCCTACAGTATCTGATTCTTCCATTATCTCTATCAGAGTGCAGCTTGCAACTGTTGCCAATCTCTTGGGTTTTTTTTTCTTTCAGACTTACACTAACTAATCCTAATTCATATTTTTGGACATAAAATTTTAGCAATTTTATTCAGAATAGCATTTATACCTTTACTTTCATGCTTCTATTCATCAGTGTTGCTCCACCTGATCAGTTCATCTTTATTCACATCTATTATAATGTCTCCTTTCTCTCAGTTTCCCAGCTATGCAACTTCATTTAATTTGCTTTCATTAATTTCATTTCTTAATTCGTGCTCTTACTGTTCCTACCTTTGAAGGTAAAATATTCCATATGCTACAGTCATCCCACTGGAGCCATAAATTTTTGCTTCTGATATCTACCATGGCTTTGCTCAATTAAGGGTTTTATATAATAGTTTTAGTAAGATAGAGAACAAGTAGAGTTTACCAACTTTAGTTAGCAATATTCCCCACTAATGTTAAGGACAGTAGCAGTTGGTTTTGGCAAAGCTTAGCTGCAAAAGTACACCTGTAACCAAAATCCAATTTTAGTTTACTTTTTTGGCTTCAGTTCCTGTTGCTTCACAAAACTGGAGTATCTCAGATTTTGCTGAAACAGACTAACTTAGCTAATGCTCTGAAAAACAACAACACTTAAAATATGTCAGACCCATTTAACCAGAATATTCCTGTATTTCCAAGTCTCCAGTAGGGGTCTTTTCATACCACGTTTTCAAAACAGAACCATGAGGGACTGAACTCGTGAAGTCTATTTTTCTCTCAGTGCATAAAGAGAGGTACTGAATGTATTAGTTGTAACAAAGCCAGGAATGGAATTGTTTTCCAAATCACAGAAGCCAAGTAAACATTTTATGAAACAGCACGGAGGGAGGGAGGGAAAGACGGAGGGAGGGAATTTTGATCAGGCCAGGAAATGCTGATCCTGAAAGCATCTTCCAAAGCTGTTTTGAAGATGGAATCCCGGACTTGGAGAAAACAGTTCTATTCCACTTTTGGCACTTAAAAAGTCAAAAATTCTGCTTGTGACATAAGGTTGTCAGCTCCCTGGAATATCTATTGTCCTCAAGCCCTTACCTGCTCTGGTGTTCATTGTTGCTTGCAAGATGACAAATGATGCTTCTGAGTTAGCAGGGAGTTCAGCAGGGAATGCTTTCACAATATTTTAATTATTACTTTCTTATTTGTGACAGTGATAGTCAAGCTTGAACATTTTAGCAGCCTCATTAGAAGAATGCTTGAGATATAAAACCAAGGGCTAGCTGAACTCAGGGAAACTCCATTCGGAATGGAATAGGACAGAACCTCTTTATAGACTGGCCCAACAAAGAATCTCTTCCAGTGACCATGATGGGTAATCAACTTAAGGAACTAGCTGAGGAATAGTCACTTGAATGAAGTACATTCAGTCCAGCCAAACACATGGATATACAGGTAAAAGGGGAGTCCATGGAATTCTGACTTTGGTGTGCCAAAAGCCTGGTGCAAGAAGTAGGAGATCAAGTTTACCTGTTGCATCAAAGTACTAGGAGTCAGGACATGAGCTTCTAAGAACAATCCAAGAACAGCCAGCCCCTTCCCTAAACTGCCTTCTAACTTGCAATAATATTCCATTAGTGACTGATGAAAAACAGTTCAATGCTTTTTGGCATAAAATAAGAGAGGAAGAAGAATTATTTAAGAGAGGTGTGTGTGTGTTGTATTTCATTTGTAAGCACTCCATTCCATGCCTTGCTTTTTGTCTGTAACATCTTGGCTTCCTTTGTCATAATAAGTAAACTTTCTGGAGCTACAAGGCAATTTTTGGTAACTCTATGACTGCTAATTTAGGCAGCCTCTCTGCTTACATTAGTTAGGAAAATCCTGTTGATCAGCAAAGTGTGCCTCAATCTAATTAATTGTGCTGGAACTGCAAAATGTATTTAGGGATAACTGTGTAAAGCTTTGAATCAATAAACTTATGCAATTGTTACATTGTGCATTGTTGCCTTCTGGGGTGATTGTATCCACCAGGAACCATGGAACCCAAGAGGGGATAAATTCAGTTTCATATGTTTTCTCCTTTCAAATAATTTTACTTCTGATGAGCAATTCAAGATAGAATAGTTGACCTTTATTTCTATTTTAAAGTATTAAACCAAGTTTTGAAATAAAAGCTGGACCTGTTTACTTTCCATAGCCAGTGTTCTATATCTGTCAGCTCTTTCACGTAGTTCAGAAAACCAAAGCCAAGAGTTCTATCACTATCTTTATTGGGAGGTTACAGTAACAGAATCTTGCAAGTCTAAAAGCACTTCTCCTCTTTCCCATTTTTACTTTTCAGAGAACTATGGACAGTCCCTTCTGAGATGTGTTCTATGTCTTTCTGTGAGCTGAAATATAACAGAATAAGAGAATAACAGAGTTGGAAGGGACCTTGGAAGTCTTCTAGTCCAACTTCCTACTCAAGCAGGAGTCCCTATAACATTCCAGACCAATGGTTGTCCAATCTCTTCTTAAAAACCTCCAGTGATGGAACACCATTTCTGAAGGCAAGCTGTTCCACTGATTAATTGTTCTAACAGGAAAATTCTTACTTCTAGGTTGGTAGTCTCTTGATTAGTTTCCATTAATTGCTTCTTCGTTTGCTCTCAGGTGCTTTGGAGGGTTGATCCACTCTTCTTTGTGGTAGCCTCTTAGATATTGGAACACTGCTATCATATCATCCCTAGTCCAACTTTTCATTAAATTAGACATATCCAATTCCTGCAACCATTCTTCATATGTCTGAGCCTCCAGTCCCTTACTTGTCTTTGTTGCTTTTCTCTGTACTCTTTCTAGAATCTCAACACCTTTTTTATATTGTGGCAACCAAAAGTGGATGCTATATTCCAAGTGTGGTCCTACCAAGGCATTATAAAGTGGTATTAACACTTCACATGACCTTGATTCTATCCCGCTGTTAATTCAGCCCATGACTGTGTTGGCTTTTTTGGCCATGCTGGCTCATATTTAAGTGATTGTCATTAGGATTCCAAGATCCCTCTCATATTTTGGTCTGACCATTGTCTGGGCTGCAATTCTTCCTCCTTCTCTCTCCCAAGGTAATTCTCACAATTAATCACAATATCCTATCTCCATCCCTTTTCTCTCTCCCTGCTCAAACTGTCTTCTCGCTAAATACAGTGGTCAATTACACTTTTGATATACAAGATAGTGCTCTCTTAACAACCAATTGCTTAGCAACCATTTGAAGTTATAGTAGACCTCCATTATGATTTGTATTCAAAGTTCTGACAGTTGTACATAACGGTTGGGTGGTTATGTGATCGCATTTTGAGTGCTTGGCAACCAGCTTGCAATATGGCTGTTTGTAGTGCCCCTTGGTCATGTGACCACAATTTTTCAGAGTTTGTTTGGGTTTTTTTTACTAGTTTCCAGCATTTACTTTCAGTTTCTAACAAAGAAAGCCCATTGGGGAAAATGGGTTCACTTAACAACTGCAGCATTTGCTTAATGGTGACCTGCTTAACAACCACCATAGCTTGCAACCATAATTCTGGGTTCAAGTATGCTGATAAATCAAGAACTATATTTGCCTTAACAATTTTTTCTTGGTAATTAATAATTCTTATCACAAAGAGACAATGTAATATGGTGGTTGAAGTGTTAGATTATAAATGGTGATATCCACAGTCTCAGCTGTGGCAGCTAACCTTGTGACTTTGAGTCAACTGCTCTCAGAATAGTTATGATGGAAAAAAAATGCACCCTTCTTTTAGTTCCTGAACAAAGGTGACATATAAATCTAATATATATTGATCTTCTCCTTAGTTTAATTGTTAAGAAGCTGTATCTCCAACTCTTTTGGATCATCACATTGCTAATTTTCTCATGCACCTAGTGCTCCATATGCAAAAACCCTTCCAGTCACCAAAATCACTTGTCTGAAGTTCAGAACAGCTTTATTAGAACCATCAAAAAGTATAACACTGAGTACAACTATTTTAATCATGAGACATATTCGTCATTATAAGCAAAAAGGGGAAAGGGAGAGTGAAAATGAAACAGAAGGGAGGATATTTTATGTCTTGAACTTTGCATTTTTCAACGTTTTAAGTTAGTAAGTTTAGACTAAATATGCAGGATGATCATGCACTAGCTTTCTTTAACCTATGAAAATTGGCATTATAATATGATAATACTTCCAGTATTTTAGAAATAATAATACTTTACATTTAGTCTTTGGACATCATTTGTTATATCCTATTTCCATGGTGGCAAACCTATGGCACGTGTGCCACAGGTAGCACGCAGAGCCCTCCCTGTGGGCATGTGCACCATCGCCCCAGTCCTAGGCCTTCAACTGGGTTTTATAAAGCCTTTTAGCTTTAGGCCTCCGCTGCTGTGTGCAAAAAATTTCAACTTCTCGCGGGAAAAAAAAGATCTCGCAAAGTTGGAACTGATTGATTGATCTTTTTAGTCCTACCCAGTCTGCCGTTACCACTGCAGCCATGCCCACCCAATGGGCCACACCCACCCAATGGGCCACACCCATCCAGTTGGCCACACCCATCCAGTTGGCCACACCCACCCAGCATCCGACGATACATAAGTGGGCACTTGGTCTCTAAAAGGTTCGCCATCACTGCCCTATTTTATTTACAAAATTCAACTTTTGTCTGTAATGCTGCGCACTTCCTGTTTTTGGCTTTGTATGCATTCTGTAATTTGGATAGCCACCACCCGTAGATATTTTCACTTGAATTCAAAATTCTGTGCCAATTATCTCCTCACACACTTTTCAAATGGACAGTAATTTTCCGGTGTAAATAAGCAAACTGTAATGCACAGCATCTTTTTGAGACATATTAACAAATACTTCTAATAAGCTGCACCAGGCAGTGTCCTGTATTAAGATGAGAAAACTTCCATCACGGGCTGCTCAGTTAGTGGTACTCTGAGTTTTCTTTTCTCTGAATTACTTTTCTAACTTTATGGTAGTTTTTCCACTGAAATATGTATGGCATATGACCTTTATAGTCATTTCTATTTATAGAAAAAAATCATTAATTTCTGTAAAAATCACAATGTCATCTTGACCTAGATTTTCAAGAGGTATCTTTAAAAGTTTCTTTTAATTTTGTAAGCATTACATGGAACATTATTTTACCAATCTGTAACTGAGGATGCAGATATCTACAAGAAAAGACAGTTCATTAAAACAATGCCCTTTTTTTTTCTCCAGTTGGGTCATCTCACTTAAAAAAGTGGATCCTTCAAGGATCCTAGTTTTTTAAAATTTCATTCCATTAAACCAGTTATGACAGGTGGATTTGCAACTACAGAATGTTTTTTGAGAACAAAAATCCTAGCCCACCACTCATCAATGGTACCAGGTGAAAGTTGATTTCCATCAAGGACATCCAATTTTTTAGAATCAGGCTTAGAAATCAATTGGAAATTAAAACATGTACCCAAGAACCTGAGGATCTTGTTCTATGAAATCTTAACCATCAGTCAATTTTGGGTTCCAGGAAGGTGTTTTTAAAATAAATATGTCTGATAAAGTGGATGCACTGATTTACAATGATGGAACATTGGAAGACCTGAAAGACCAGTTAGGGATAGATTGCCATGGAGAAAATCTATCTGTGTCTAAGAGTCAACACCAACTTGATGGTATATAAACAATATATTTCTATTGGCTGAGAAAGGATTGCTAATTGTGGGATTTTGGCTGGACTTTGGCTCAAGGCACTTTGCTATTTCATCTTGGGCAGCAAAATATCTTGGATCAGCCTTGTTTACAATGTTAAGTAGAAATGATAGTGGACACAAAGAGTGCTAACTAGATAATAGGTTCAAAGACCATTATTCCATTATTCCATAATTCAGTCCATTCTACCAATGGAAACTAAATGGGTGGATGACTCAGTTGTATTTCAATACTGTTACTGGGGTGGCAAAGAAGAAGTGTCTAGGATAGAGGGGCAGGAGAAGCTGCCTGCACCCCAGTGTGGGGTCTGCTTCTGCCACTATGCCTCCTGTTTCACCACACCTTTTCCAGCTGAAAGTCACAGACTCAGTCCATCTAATGGAAGGCCAGCCTTGAAGCAGATCCTTCTCCAGCTGTGCCCTATGTACTATCTGCAAAAAGAAATGGCTCCTTTGAATATGAATTCTGGAAACTTTCAAGAACATATATTATCTGGGTAATTTACATCTCAATGGTATAGAAATAATTTGCTATTGCCCTTTTTGGGTATGTTTTTTTCAGCTTCCCAGACTAGTCCACAACCTTTGGATTTCAAAGCTGTCTCCCATGCAAGTTCTGAGATCTGATCTGAACCTGCTTAGTTTTTTTCAAGTTCAGATGGAGAAAAATTTCCACCCTCTCAATCTTCAGCCTTATCAATGTTAGATTCATTTATAAGATATATAAACTGATGTCTAGAATAAGGTATTTAGAGAGCACATACATGTGGTTTATTTGCAAATATAGAAAGCTTCCCAAATGCCATTCCACTATTCAAAGAGGAACATTGGCATTATAAAAGCGGGGCTGCATAATAAACACCAAACATGGTTATGAAGAGTTCTTCATACACTTCCATGTGCAATTTAACAAGTCTGGCAGGGAAAAACTCACGTGGTTCAATTTGGCCTTTCACATCTATTAAAAATGTATCATGCCTTCTAACTAGTTTTTTTCTTCTTCTACCAGGCTAGATGCCATTTGAGATATTACCTGTTGTCAGAAAATGTCAAATTTGTAAGGGGAAATGTCACATCACTAAAAAAAAAGACTACTTAATAACATGGAAATCACTTTATAGTTTGTCAAATGATTCAAAATAGCTTGTTATATATCTCTGCCATACAGCCATCTGCTTCCAAGTTCTTATACTATCATTATCATTTTTATAAAAAAATATCTAAACAATTATTACCTTACTTGAAATGTACATGTTGTTTGAAATCCTTTTGTGCCATTTATCAGTCATTGTTCTTATCACAACTTGGCTTTCTATCTTCCTTCTCCTACTATTAGGATAACCTTTGATACAATGTTGAGTGACTCTCCCAATGTAACCATCGCTTTCTGGTGGGGTGGGAAACTATTTGGAAAGATTTGAAGTGGGGGGAACCAGAGGGCTTGCTAGGAGAGGTAAAACAAAAGCTCACATTGAGGAAATGCGATATTGTCTGATACAGAATTCTGGCCCATGTTACCATTGTAATTTCATTCTCCATTTCATTGCACCATTTCATAAGTAATCTCTTAAGGCTGGTATAAATATTTTTGTTCATCCTTTTAATCTATTCTTACATTATGTTTTATGCTTTTTCTTCAGCATACCAACTTTTAAATATGCCCCCACCCACCCCTGTAAATGTGAATCTGGTTTAGTTCATCATGTGATTTGATGGTTTGAGGTATTCTACATTTTTTTCTTCAAACCACTTAAAATATCGTCCCTCCATGAGGAGAAGTATCAACGACTGAAGGCATTCTATTTACCATAGGACTTGGACACAGCTATTCTGATTCATGAAACGAAAGACAACATTCACATGTATCCCTGACCAGACAGGCAGTCCTATCAAATTTGACAGGCTGTGAATGAAAAGAGAGAAATCTAGTCTCTTTCCTGCGCCACCCTTGCAGTTAGTGAGGCTCTGTCTTTCCTCATCTTTGATTTATAACATCTTAAAACGCCATTGCTGTGATGATATATAGTAATGAAAAGAGTTTTCTATCATTGAGCTTGGTATGTTTCTTGCAAATGTTTCATTATCAAACCAGGTAGCATAAATGCTAGCACTGATGATGTTGCCTATTTTGCTAATGAAATATCTGCAAGAAATAGAATAGAATAATAATTTTATTGTCACTTTGAATGTACACTAATCAGCATACATTAAAATGAAATTTTGTTGCATACAGCTCTCAAAGAGTCATCACCTCCGATATACACTAGATAAATATGACAAAAATAAATAAATAAATCCAGAATTATGCATATACCCACATATAAACCACCAAGCTCCAAGAGCACCAAGGACCCCAAAGTTCAACTCTGAAGATATTCTCTTCCAACTTTCACCACAAATATAAATAACTTTGGTAACTTATTACCCCCTTTTAAAATTGTACTTCAAATTTATCTGGATCCTTAGTCCATTTGTAACTTTCTGAAATCAAGATTTTAATCAGTCTTTATTTTTTATTTTTTTTAAAAAAATCTTTTTTGGGGTTTTTAGTTAAAACTTTATTTTGCTATGGATTGAAGAGGAAACTCACCCTCAATGGAACTGCATCTATATGGAGGGAAGTGTGTAGTAGGGTGCCCCAGGGCTCTGTTCTGGGCCCAGTACTCTTCAACATCTTCATCAACGATTTGGATGAAGGGATAGATGGGGAACTCATCAAATTTGCAGATGACACCAAGCTGGCAGGAATAGCCAACACTCCAGAAGACAGGCTTCAGATACAGAAGGATCTGGACAGACTTGAACACTGGGCACTAACTAACAAAATGAAATTCAATGGTGAAAAAAGCAAGGTTCTACATTTAGGCAAGAAAAACCAAATGCACAAGTACAGCATAGGTGGCACCATGCTCAATAGTAGTAACTGTGAGAGGGACCTCGGAGTCCTAGTAGACAATCACTTAAATATGAGCCAGCAGTGTGCTGCAGCTGCCAAAAAGGCCAACACAGTGCTAGGCTGCATTAACAGAGGGATAGAATCAAGATCACGTGAAGTATTAATACCACTCTTCAATGCCTTGGTAAGGCCACACTTGGAATACTGCATCCAGTTTTGGTCACCACGATGTAAAAAAGATGTTGAGACTCTAGAAAGAGTACAGAGAAGAGCAACAAAGATGATTAGGGGACTGGAGGCTAAAACATATAAGGAACGGTTGCGAGAATTGGGTATGTCTAGTTTAACGAAGAGAAGGACAAGGGGGGACATGATAGCAGTATTCCAATATCTCAGGGGCTGCCATAAAGAAGAGGGAATTAAGCTATTTTCCAAAGCACCTGAAGGCAGGACAAGAAGCAACGGGTGGAAACTAATCAAGGAGAGAAGCAACCTAGAACTAAGGAGAAACTTCCTGACAGTGAGAACAATTAATCAGTGGAACAGCTTGCCTCCAGAAGCAGTAAATGCTCCAACACTGGAAGTTTTTAAGAAGAGACTGGACAGCCATTTGTCCGAAATGGTGTAGGGTTTCCTGCCCGAGCAGGGGGTTGGACTAGATGACCTCCAAGGTCCCTTCCAACTTTACTACTATTATTATTATTATTATTATAAATATATTGATACAAATATTTCTAGTAGCTGAAAAGCAGTTAACAAGGAATTTCCAAAAGTGATCAGAAAAGAAAGTATGAAAGGTGCTGACTGCAGTTTGAGCAAGACAGCTATTCCTTATCCCCAAGAGCTCTAAACTTATCAGAGATGACTATCTTGCAATCTCCTCATGAGGAGCAGTTGTCTGGCGCACTTGTGGGTGATCTCCTTGTCCAGAGAAGTTTGAAGAGGCAGTCTACTGGCTGGCAGTTCATTCTTTGCTGCCATCATTGGCTTAGTTTTTTGTGAAGCCATCTTCAGCCCACCATCTTTTCCTCTGGAAGTCCTAGAAATGGTTTTTCACTAGCAATGCCTATCATTTTGTTTGTTTATTCATTTATACAATGTATATTTCCACCCATCTCATGACAGTGACTTTAAATGAAAACAATACATCAAAACTCCCTTTCTCCCTTCTGATCATACAGAGAGCATAGCTCCATCTTTACATAAAGGCATATACTTTTCTACATAGGCAGCTGACCATCAGGTTGAGGATCACCCTGCCAGATGATTACACTGACGTTGTAATCCTACACTAGAAAATAATGCAAGGTAAGTTTTTTTATTTATATTCAGCATTCTGTATATGTATTCTAGATCTACAGTCTACATTCTCTATTCTATTTATATCCTAACCTATTAATTAGTTCTGAACCTACAGCAGTTTTGTAGTTGTACTGTATGTTGTATAGGAAACTTCCTGCTGGTATAAATGGTTAGTTAGTAATAGTAGTAAAGTTGGAAGGGACCTTGGAGGTCATCTAGTCCAACCCCCTGCTCGGGCAGGAAACCCTACATCATTTCGGACAAATGGCTGTCCAGTCTCTTCTTAAAAACTTCCAGTGTTGGAGCATTTCCTGCTTCTGGAGGCAAGCTGTTCCACTGATTAATTGTTCTACAGGAAGTTTACAGGAAGTTTACAGGAAGCTTTCCCAGGATCCCAAATTGAACTACTGTTTGACAATCAGGGATCCCTTCCTAAATTGCCTTTGATTTCTCTTTTGAATTGATTGATTAATTAATTAAATTATTAATTTTGGATTCCTCAAGGAGACGTCTCATTAAAAAGCCAAGCTTTGTCTTGAGGCTGAGCAGAAATGTAAATTATTTTATATTTTTACTTATTAATATTTAGCCCAGAATAGAAAACATTCCCAGGTATACAAAGACAGAAATATAATTTCATATTTATTTATTCTACTGATATTTGTGAAGCTGACAGCATCAGTGGTATTTTGTATTGCAAAATAAAATTAAAAACACAGACTTACTAATAGACCTCACCAGCATTTCTGCCACACCAAAAGGGGACCAACAAAAGTGTTTGCTTTAATTGGGATACAACTGCATATTTGTGAGTTTGCATATTTGTATCTTTCCTTTGTGTGGGGAACTCAGGAATAAAATCTGTCCCAGATTCAATCTGAAACTCAATGAAGCAATAAATAATTAATAAGGATTTTTTCTGTATTGAATAAAAATTTATTACACTAAGCATAGTCTAGACCATGGGTGTCAAACTTGCCACATCACGTGACGTGTCAAGACGTATCGTGACTCTTTTTGCATTGCCGGCAATGGGGTGGGCGTGGTTCCAGTATGATGAAACTGGCCCACGGGCTGGCAGTTTAACACCCCTGATCTAGACCTTTCAATAATACATAATGAAAAATGAACATACGTTACCTCCATTTTCTTGGGACCGAACCTAAACCTATCCTGTCCCTTAATCTTTCCAGAGTCAAGGGTACTACCATGTCTGTTGGTATTGATGTCATACACCAGGTAGGGATGACAAGATGGCTGAACAGGTTTTGATCATACTGTATATTCAATTATCTGGAAGTCAATAAGCCCAAGATCAAGGCAGTTGCTTTGGAGGAAGAGGAAGAGAAAGATTAGATATAACTGAAGCTTGTATGGGTAACATATACTTAGGGCTTATTTTTATAGAATCAAGTTCCTGTCTCCCACTTTGAAAGAAGACTTCTTTAAGAGCTATATGCCAAAACCACAAAACTACCCAGGTTCTTTAATTGCAGTCATAAAATATATAATGATTACATTATTATATAAAATATATAATGATTACATTGCAGGGATATATATGGAACAGATACAGTCCATTTTCTTGAAATCTATCTTGGGATGGATAAATCTATACTAGCTTCAGCAGTTTGAACAGAATTGATATATACCCCTATACAAACCATCTAAGCTTTATTTTCCAAGCTTTATTTTCAAGATCAATTGTTTATTATGCTTCTTCACCCTGGTCTGCTCAGCTTTCAAATGTCATCTCACAATATGGATTCTCCATGTAGTTCTCAATCCTATAAGATCTGAAAACTAAGAAAGTTTCAAACAAAGGATCATAGATATGGATGCCCAAGAGGATAGTGATTTACTTAAACATATTAAGTCAGCTGTACCCAACCTAGCCACAGCGTGGGGGGGGGAGAGGATGGTTTTATGCATGGCCCAGTTCCCAAAGGGCCGCAGCCCAGCACCAGGCCACAATACAGGTTGGGGGTCCCTGTATTAAATAATTGAAATGGCTGGCTCAAAACAAATTAGTCTCCCAGTTGGAAAAGTATTTAAAGAGTTATATGCCTCAACATCTTAAAAGAGCTTTTTTTGGAAGGTCATTTTGAACAACCAGATTCTGTTGTAAAATATGGGAGGTTTCATGGAATTTCATTTGAAGAAAGACTGTGTATCTATGGTGCATCAGCTGTTGAAGACATTATATATACAGTATTTTTTATTGCAAACTGTATTCTGAAGAAAGGAACATTTATTTAGATTTTTATTTAAAAACTAAAAAATACTGGGGCATCCAGGATAAACTGTCTTTTTTTTTTTTTTTTTTTTTTTTGCAGAGAATGAGCCTGCATATCACTAGGGAAATTGTACTTCATATCATTTAAAAGAGAACAAATTATCTAGATCAGATGGTGGTTAACTGTAGGGATGGCAACTTATTATGAACGCCTTCCTACTCTTTTCTTTGTATTTCCTTGTAACTTGTATTGTTTTTTTTTTTTACTTTTGCTATAGTCTGATGACTAAATCAATAAAATTTCATCAATGGATGATGTTTTCAAGCAGCTCCCTGTAGGTATTAAACAAAATAGAAGACAGAGTGAAGCACAAAATCCAGCCCTATTGAAGAGGAACATGACTTCTATTCACCCCCAACCTTAATTAGAACTACACACTCAAAAAGGAGTTGGATCATAACAAAATGACAAAATCATAACCCGGGCTTTAAATGAGATTAGAAGTTATCTAGATAATTGGCTTCATTCTGGGTCCTTTGGTTAAATACCACCTTACCTAAAAGAGGAAGACTAGCGACAGCCCAATAGTTGTCCAGAATGGCATAGCCAAGGTTTAGCTTCTTAAGGAAGTGATCAGCACTTTCATGATGAAATTGAGCTTGAAGATCAGCGAACACAATTTAAATGGGGGTGGGTGGAACTGAGAATATAGAAGGAAAAAAACTGGATGAAGAAAAGGAACACAGAAAGAATGCTGGATACAAGACAGCTAATTAATGAACCAACAATTGCAAAGCAACCAAGGGATCAAGCAAAGTCAGTAAATAAGAAAGCAGAATCTAAGGAAAAATAGCAGTCATTGGACCATGCAGTCAAAATTAGTTGCTTCTTTTTCAAGAAAGAATGTTTTGAATATAAATGAGGCAAAGCACGAGAAGCTGAAAACAAAAATGACACCCAGACACTATATCATATTGTTTGAAAATTAATAGGAGTGAGTAGTAATACAAATGCTCCTGTAAAGGATAAGAATGGAAAGATATGGCCATGTAACTAAGAACAAGATGCATGTTGGGCAGAGTACTTCTAAAAAGTACTGAGCTGGCCCAGCCACAAACTATAATAAAGCCACCTGGACATGGTCATAACTGGAAAAGTTAATAAGGCAATAATAAAGCAACAAAACATCAAATAACCATAAAAGTTTAAACCAAATCAGAGATGAGTTGCTCAAGCTTGGAGGAAACAGCATGGTGTAAAAACTGATAGGGAGAAATGGATGACTATCAGTGAACAGAATGCGTCCTAAGCAAATGGAGAAAGGAAAAGATGGTCAAACTTGTAATAAAGGACAATAGTAATAATTGTACTAATTGAAGTGGCAAGACGCTCCTTGCAATCTCTGACTAGGTCTTCTGCATTGTCTTGCCCAGGATGATTGCTGGATGCAGTACACAGATGACTATAGAAGAAGAAGCAAAGTTTTGCCAAGCATGTCAACCATCCTAATAGCGATCTCAAAATTAAGAAACCTTCAAGGCTTTGAAGTGCCATAAAAGATAACTTTGTTGAATACACATCTCAGAACTGAAGAAGCAAAACCAGCTCTGGTTTTCCCACATGAAAATCTGTCTAGTTAACAATAGCTTCCCATAACCCCCATCCACCAAGTGTTCACATTGCCCAATCATACTTCTTTGCTTTATTTTGAGAACGGTCCACTTCTCTGTCAGAGGATGGCTTCTTAGATTCCCATTTCCTTCTCACACTTCCTATACCTCCCCGTTTCTATGGCAAATTGGATAACGATAGAAGTTAGCAGGCAAATTAGGAATTCAACCTTGACAGTTACCCTGAGCAAAATTTTAATCATGAAACATAATTGAATAAAGCTAAAATCTTGTAAGCAAAAGGGATTATACACAGGTTATAAATGATTTCCAGATAATCATTCAAGTTCTGACTCCAGTTAAATTCTGCCAGCAAGGGACAGTGATGGTGAACCTTTTAGAGACCTAGTGCCCAAACTGCAACCCAAAACCCACTTATTTATTGCCTGGTGCCAGGTGAATGTGGGCCACTAGGTGAGTGTGGCTGTGATGGTCATGGCAGATTGGGTGGGTGTGGCCAAGGTAGGCATGATTGCCTCGATGTTGCTCATGGGGAGGGATGCCTGTGGGGGCCGGGCAGGGATGGGGGAAATCCAGGGGGTCTCTGGCAGGTGGGGCAGTGGGCAAGAATCTCATCCTGCGGAGTGAGGCAAGGCGAGGCGAGGCAGGGCGGGGGTGCCATTGTCACAGGGCAAGATGAGGCAGGGTCTGGGGCGGCTGCTGCTTGGTACCATCAGCCCCTGCATACAGAGGTCAGCAAGCGCATGGGTGCTGGGATACATCCGGCCATGTGGGACCTCGGTGAGTTAGCAGGAGGCTGGTTGAAGAGGGACAGTTGCCATCTCCGGGGCATGGCGCATGTGCCCACAGAGAGGGCTCTAAGTGCCACCTCTGGCACATATGCCATAGGTTTGCTACCATTGGCCTAAGAATTACTATTTTATGTAATAAAATATGAAATACTATACCTACGCTGGGTGACCTTGAACCTGACACTTTTTTTTCAACCCTAGAAAGGAGGCAATGGTAAACTCCTTCTGAAAAACTTTGCCAAGAAAACAGCAGGGACTTGTCCGGGTGGCCTCTGAGAATTGGAACGACTGAACAGAAGAAAAACAATGCTGCTTTTCAAACCCCCCCCCCAAATATGCAAATAATAATGACTTTCATAAAGTTAATTAGAAAAAAAATCTTGTGGATATTTGGTTCTTATTAGCTTTTGATTTTCCAGTTAGCACTCATGGTAAACACAGATAAAAACTAATTTATATCATAAATAAATATAGAGGGGGAAATCTGTTTTTAATCTGTATACTATATTAAAATCTAATTTTCTTATAATTCCTCCTTTAAATTCAACCAAAAAGGAATCATACCAACCAATATATAGATACCAAGTAGCAGACACATACTCTCTCTCCTTCTTACACATACACACAAACACAAACACCACACAAAGAGTAATATAATGTGCAAAAATTATGGAGTACTGTATAGCTCATATGTTATGGATCCAATTGTGTGTATGCTGCAACTACTTGACAGTAGTCAATGTGTGCTTCAGGAGAGGAGAAAGAGGAAAAACTCAAACTGGCACAAATTATAAGTTTGTACTTAGAGAGGCTTTGCACATCCCCCTTTTGGAAAGTCCATAATTCATTATAACCATTAGAAAGCCTATGATTTACTAATATTTTGCACGAGCTGGCAAGATTCAGAGTAAGTACAACCTTTTAATGTAGGGCTTTTATAACTTGCCCTCATTATGTCAATATGACAAACTAACTTCAGTAAAAGATGGCAACATTATGTAGACTATTCATGGATTACACAAAGGTATTTAGTCCCTGACAGCAGTTCTTAGTTATGCAATTATATCAGGCTTTGCTATAGACAGATACTTTGCATAATTCATTGCAAAGCTTCACAGTTAACCTAATTAAATTCAATGTTTTAAAGAAGTTTAAGTGTTAATTCCCTATCAGCTTTGTTGCACTGGAACAACAATGCATGCAATTTAATCAGAGTCCAATCCAGATTGAGTCTCCACCATTGTTCTTTAGGAGGAAAAAATCTTAAGAACAGTAATGTTTGTACAAAATATCTCATAACTATAAGAGATCTGTGTTCTTTTGAGCCACCAAGTCTCTGTTGTTTTGTCAATGGGAAAAAATGACTGTAAGACTAGACAATAGCTAGCAATAGCTAGTAAGCCTTGGTTTCTCTAATCATGGTTTGTTGAACATACCATAATATACGGTACAAACATCTTTGTCCCATTACCTTTTCTGCTCTATCTTATGGAGTTAATATCCACAAATAAAATAGAAGTATGACATCTTCAAGAAAATGTTTTATTTCATTTTTTAAAGATGTCAAACTGCTATTAGCTACATTGCCCTGATCTTGCATCTTGAAAACTTGCACATAGAAGGTGCAATCTTAAAAAATCAAGAACAAGGGGGAAAGAAATTGTAGTCCAGGAGCATCAGCATGGCTTAAGGCAGTGATGGCAAATCTTTTAGAGACCGAGTGCCCAAACTGCAACCCAAAACCCACTTATTTATTGCTGAGTGCCAGGTGGGCGTGGCCCACCGGGTGGACATGGCTGTGGTGGTCATGGCAGATTGGGTGGGTGTGGCCAAGGTGGGAGTGATCGCCTCGATGTTGCTCGTGGGGAGGGACGCCTGTGGGGGCCAGGCAGGAATGGGGAGATCCAGGGGGTCTCTGGCAGGTGGGGCAGTGGGCAAGAGGCTCATCCTGCAGGGGGAGGCGAGGCAAGGTGAGGCAGGGCAGGGGTGCCATTATCACAGGGCAAGGTGAGGCAGGGTCTGGGGCGGTTGCTGCCTGACACCATCAGCCCCTGCACACAGAGGCCAGCGAGCGCATGGGTGCTGGGATGCATCCAGCCATGTGGGACCTCGGCGAGTTAGCAGGCAGCTGGTTGAAGAGGGACAGTTGCCATCTCCAGGACATGGCCCATGTGCTCAGAGAAAGGGCTCTGCGTGCCACCTCTGGCATGCGTGCCATAGGTTCTCCACCACTGGCTTAAGGCATCATTTGGTAACCATCTGGCATCATATCATGGACCGTACTTGTACATTTACCTAACTTAGCTTTACCTAACTTATTTCAAGATGTTTTTTAAAAGCCTTGAAGATCAAACAAATGTTCTACCTAGCGGCTATGCTAGCCAGAATGGGAGATTTTATGTCCAAGACATAGGGGTGGCACCAGATTGGAGGAAGCTACTGCAAATTATTATACTTTATGTAGAAAAGGTCTTTTTTTTTCAGTTTTGGATTGCCTGCCATACAACTTTGGGAGACAACCTCAAACTTTTCTCTCTCTCATCTCTTCTCTTCAACTCTCATATAAACCTGCATTCTTTTTTCAAATCTTCCACTGAGAACAACACAGGCATTCAAGCAGAGGAAAGAAGGACTAGGGAACCAGAGGTATGCTTTTACTGAAACGCCGACTTAAAGTGAAATGGAAAAGTTTCCATTTATATTTGAACTGAAGGACTCCCAGGGATAACATTCTTGGATTTGCATTTCCTTTTTTAAAAAAACAGACTAAAAGAAGTAAACTGAGAGTTTGTTTAAAACTGCTATGTACCACTCTAAATAATTGAGGAAGGTATTTGCCTGGAGTGTTTTCTCCAGATGCTGTCTCAAGAATAGGTGACATTCTCTTCAGCATAGAGTCAACACTATAAACATTATATAAACAAACATTTCAAAGGCTTCACAGTTAGAGACAAATGTATGACACTGTTGAACATTGGTTGCTCCTGTCATTTACTGTCAAAGTCCCTCTTTCAGAAGAATTCTGAAGCTTGTTATCTTATTAAGTTCACTCATGGCTCTAGGCCTGGATGATTTACACTGTCAGTCTTACCTCATCCAACTGTAGCTTCCTTGATAAACAGTCCTGTCTTTATTGCTTTCATGCTTACAAAATGCAACCAGGAAAAAAGATATTAGCAGGGAACTGAGTGGAGGGTTAGGCAATTAACTCCTCCTGCCAAAAGGGCTTCTGCCAATAGAATAAACAAAAGGAGATTTTCTCTTCATCTCGTGTGTCTGAAAATTTGATCTGGAAGATTGATCACCACAACTATATATATATATGTAGGCCGCGTAAAATTGGAAGTGTCTTGGCGATGTTTCGACGAAGTCCCATTCGTCATCTTCAGGCTGGTGTTTTCGGCTTCGTGCTCCTAGAAGCACGAAGCTGAAAACACCAGCCTGAAGATAACGAATGGGACTTTGTTGAAATGTCGCCAAGACACTTCCAATTTTACATGGGAGAAAACCTGAATAACCAAAGACCTACATACAAACACCTGCAAAACCCTCAGAAAAAATATATATACATACATACGTACATACATACATACATACATACATACATACATACATACATACAATCAAGAAGAAAGTTCTGAAACTTACATGGATGGAAATTTTATTTAGAAAATAATGGATGGAAGCCCATAATTAGCTGTAAATATGGTCCAAGCTAATTTTTAAGATTATGCTAAAGTAGTAATATTTAAAAGCTTTCAAATTATTTCTCTCATAAACTACTATTCATTTTATATGAGGGCATTTACCCACAGGGCTTGTTAAATGCACATGAGGATGATGCCTTGAGGAGATGAAGAGATATCTTCAGGAAATTGTCTTCATCTCATTCCTGGTCCATTGAGAAGACATCATAAGGTTAAAAAGAGCTGTTTCGGTTTAGTATGTGTTTTCACTCATATTCCAACACAAGCCTTGCTTGTGTACCGACAGTCTGGTACACTTAATTCTTTGAATAAATTTGGTGTGTGTGTGTGAAAAAGCCAGGACTTGGATCTGTTCTGATTCCAGGCCAACTCCAGAGTTTGCTCCCCTGTCACTTGGCACTGCCCTCTATGGTCATGTTGGCTTGGTCTGCATGAGAAAGTGAGTGGACTCTGACTTCCATAGATTTTTGAAAATGCCAAAGAAGCTCTAGCCCACGTTAATTCTGAGTTGAGATGCAGAATATTGTATGGCTGGCATGGGAAGTTAAGGGGCCATGTTGTAATCCTATAAATCGGGAAGAGTTTCCACTGCTGATGACTGTACTTCACAGAATTCCCAGGGGCTTCTTGCTTAGGATGTGCTTGTTTAGATGGCAACCCTGGTAGGAAGCTCTGAAAGAAAGAAGGAGCAGACTCATTTACCTGCCATTGATTTAACACAGAAATAAAATGTCCTGAGTAGTGATGGTAGGTTTTGCACAGGTGAACTTCCAGGAAGTCCAACTCTGCTGATATTCTGACTCCTGTTATACACAGCTGTAGCTGAAGAGTGCTGTACAGGAATGTATCTGTGCCAAACTCAAGCAAAGCAAAACTCACTCACCTAGTAATATGTCACAAGTCATCCCTCACTAGTTCCAGTCCCAATATCCCCCCCCCCATCTGATTAGGTTGGCATCTTTCATGAATGAGCAAAAGGAGCCAAGGGAGTCCATCAATCCTTCACCTCAAGCTGTCCACCAATTAAATTGTGAAGACAGCATCACTTCCTGGTTTTGTTCCTGAGACAGGGTCAAGGTGAAATATGCCACCATCCTTTTATACCAGTGGTTCTCAACCTGTGGGTCGGGACCCCATTTGGGGTCGAACGACCATTTCACGGGGGTCGCCAAACAAAGCAGTCTGCCATTTTTTTCCCCTTTTCCTTAGCTGTGCTACTCCCTTTTATTCTATTGGCTTTTGAAAGCCAATAGAATAGACTCTCTTGAATAGAGAGGAATTGTCCAGGCTGTCTCTGCCCTGCTGAGCCTGCCAAAAGTCCCATTCTGCAAACGGTGCTGCACCAGTTGAGTAGTCCTCGACTTACGACCGGTTGAGTAGTCCTCGACTTACGACTGGTTGGGGTCGCGGCATTAAAAAGGTTGAGAACCACTATTTTATACCATCTCCAGGATTGAAGGAGAGCACTTTCACATGGCCAATTCTAGCCATGTCTTTGGAGGAATAAATTCCATTACATTCAATTAAACTAATTTCCAAGTGAAGCATTTTCTCAACTGATGCTGTCTCCCCCTGGAAACAGCACAAATTGCTTTTCAGTAAAATGCCCTATTACTGTAATTATGCTCCAGAGTGATTAGGCAATAAGGAATTATCCAAGCTATCTGCAACGTTGTCTGTTTCATCGGTTTTCCTGATGGCCAGCACAACTAATCCTATAATAGCAGTCCAAGTTCTGGGATAAAAGAATGAGTACCTTCCTATTAAAACTAACATAGACAGAGAGTAGAATCATATATTCTTAAATTTATACCAACATTACTGAAAAACAATACATGCTAATGATGGTCACGATAATGTAATACATGATAATGTGGTATGGAGCACTTAGCAAGAATTACATACGACATATGGAAATGAAAAACCATGAAATCACCATGTGCATAGTCTTCCAAGGACCAGTAAATTTTGTTGCTACTTTTGAGATCTGATGTAATGAGGTGTGTGTGTGTGTCTGCATGTGTGACAACTTTAGCAATGAGATGAACGCTTGCTCTCCTATCTTATTTTCCTTTTAGACACCTGCATATGCCAAGATCCTTTGACTAATGCTCTTGCACATACCTGTAAGAAAGATTGAAATAGTTTCATAAATAATAAAGGACACCAACAAAACTGAGATTTTTTTTTCCCTTCCACTGTTCTCGGGGAGAGGAGGTGAGCTGCTGAGCACAATGGCCACAGGCTGGGTTATTAATCTCCCCATGTTTATCCAACAACTATAGGAAATTACCCTTGAGTACAAGGGCCACGTTCAATTCATTTATTAGTTATGCAGATCGTGCCATTCTGACATCTTGGGATGGAATTAACTTCTAGCCGTGGCTTTCTAATGTCGTAGCAGGCTTTTTCCTGTTCATGACAGAAGCGATCCAATTAAAATGGCCATCAGAGCTGTGTTGCACTGCATTACACTGTTTCTCATTAATGTCACATTCACTTTTCTGGTTCAGGGTTGAAGATGTTCCTTACTAATGTTTGCTAAATTCGGACCTCATAGACAACTATTTAAAATTATATTTTTGTCTCATAGCAATGGAAGCACTGAATTTCTTCGCTGTCGCATTTCTTCCACACTCAGGAATATTTGTAGAGTGTGACTGTTTTTCATGAACCACACATAAAAAAACAAGCCGAATTTTGGTCACATTGATGCAGCCACAATCTTGACTTTTTTTGACCACATCATGCAGGCACTCCTGCTAACTGCTCATAAATATTTTTGACTAAGTTCTCCCCCCCCCCAGCATTAATTATCCTAACTGCTATGAAGGACTAATGGAAATGTAGTTCTTTCAGTCCTTCCGTTGTCCCCTGCCTACTTTAGGAAGGGATGTGGCATTCAGATCAGCTTAACTGAGCTCTTTGTTGTTGTTAGTTGCGAAGTCGTGTCCGATCCATCGCAACCCCATGGACAATGTTCCTCCAGGTCTTCCTGTCCTCTACCATCTTCTGGAGTCCAATTAAGCTCACGCCTACTGCTTCAGTGACTCCATCCAGCCAGCTCATTCTCTGTCATTAACTGAGCTCTAGTTGGTATAAAAAAGATTGATAAATTATTCCATCACATCAAATGTTGATTAAAATCACTGGAAAAATTTCCATTCTATGTGCTTTGATAGGCAACTTTGTATTAAATATATGGTTTTCAAAGCAATTGTCCTTTTTAAAAAGCAATTTTGATATGCAATATTCTTAAATAAGTCTACACATCTAAATGTATATCCTTCTGAAACCTGAATGGCTTTGTGTACATTTTGGAGTAGAAAAGCAATATGCTAGAAGCATCTATGGATTTTTCTATGTCCATGCCACAATGAATTTTGTTTTGGTGGATTTTACTACAGTTTTCAATGTATCCATGATTTCTTTTCCTTTTGATGCTGTGATCTCTCCTTTGAATGACGTGCATTATTTTTATTTTGGGTTGCTATGTAATGATTGTATCAGGAGACAGATACTCAAGCACTGCACAACTGGACCTCAGATTTCTCTTATTTCTGTCCTATCAAAGCACATAGAAGTTTGCAGGCTGGTCTGAGTCACTAATTTATTGATTTCTACTCATCCTCCAACAATTTTGCCTTTGCCCATAATTCTAGGATAAGTCTATTGGTATAAATCTGAGTCTTATGTTTTCAGTGATCTCTACTATATTGCCTGGGCTGCTATAAAGATTAATCAAACCTATTTTTTTCTTTTTTTTAAAAAAATACCTCTATTAGCTCTTCTAGAAAAGTTATTAGTTCGATTAGATAGTTCACAACAGTATCTCTCCCTCTCTCTACCTAAAAATTAAACCTCTCAAACTTAGAACTCTGTACAGCAATTAATTATGACTGTGTGCTGCATTTAAATGTTTTCCCATTTCTGTTGCATTAAATAGGCTTTATAACTCCCCAGAATTTTTTGTAATTTGTCAACCACTGGACTCTTTCCATTATATTTGTTATTTATTGCCTGCACTGTGTTTTGTAATTTATTTTTTGGCGTCATTAATCCACAAGGCACTTTCATTGTGCATTAAATTTTGTGCATATCTATTCTTCCCAAACATTGAGAATAGAATTGGATAGAAATTCCAGTACATAAATAGATGCTATCAAAAAAAAAAATTATCAGCTTGAGGGAAAATTGAATGATTGTGTTCAGAAGTAATTATAGAATAGTTTTTGCTCTTTTGCTCCTGTTCTTCTAAAAATCATAGTCTCAAATAGAACAATGGGAAATATGTGGTTGAAAGGCTTAGGATTTACATTATGTTATAGTCTTATAGAGAATTTTTGTAAAATGATGCACTGTTGGTATATGACACTAGTAAAATGTATAAAAGTACTTCCAACCATTTAATGCATGGTGGAAATGTGGACAATATCAAGGAACATTGTATTACACTTGCTGGATGTGTGAAAAAGCCAAAAAAAAATTGGATACATATATATGCACTAATTCAGGCTATTTTAAAGACTAATGTACAATTGAAACCTTTTTTGGGAAGGTTGTGGGGGGGAGGAGAAACTGATGGATAAACAGCTGGAAAAAAAATTATGGAACTTTGTTTTTATATATATCATTTTATATAATCAATATTTAAATAATTCAAGTAATCCCCATAAATAAAGATTAAAATACTTCCAAAGCAGTTGCTGATAATCAGTTTCAAAGAAAAGAACTACAAACTGCACACATTATAAGATCAGTAAAAACAGTAAGAAAAATATTTCCCAGGAAAATATTAAAATACATAAGTACTTTAATTAAAGAAGAATTATTTAGGCACTCAGTAAAATCTTTTTTAGCCACTGCCATTCAAAACAAATAAGACTTCTTTAATAATACAAACTCTGGTTGTATTGTGCCCCAGATAACCACAGCTAGGTTATAGCTAACAAAATCTCTCAGTCTATCAGCCTTCTTGGTCTCCCAAACAGGGATATGAGCAGGGCTTCAGCTACTGAAACCCAAAAGTTGATAATTGTCTGCCAGAAACATTCTAGTGCAAGGTTTTTCAAACTTTTCAAGCCATCAAATTTATTAGTTAAAGTATAGGTATATATATTCCCAGTCTGTCTGATCAAGAGATGATGCTTTAGTGGTAGAAGTTTGACTGCATCCAAGTCAATTTTTGTCTATTTGCCTATAGTCTCCCATGGAATCCCATCACAGAACCCCAAGACTCCATGGAGCACAACTTGAAAAACCCTGCTCTAGTGCAACCTGCCCGTAAGTTGTTTGTGTGTGTGTGTGTGTGTGTGTGTGTGTGTGTGTTGAACTAGAGGACTCCTAAGAACCCTTCCATCTCTGTGTTTGTAAGAGAGGGTGAAATTATATGGATCAAATTGCTCCTCTCAAACTGAGCAGATTTAAACTAGGCTTGGGAAGGCACTCTATTCGAATGAGTGAGTCATTCTATATTCCAATAATAAATACTGCAGTGGCTGATGTCATAAATTTGGATCACTCGGTTCTAGAACAATAATGGTAGCTTTCATTCCTTCAAGGACATTGCGCAAGTAGAATGGCTTCCTGATGGGATAAATTGAGGAAGCTCTAGTCCAGGGGTGTCAAACTGCCGGCGCGGGGGCTGGATCCATCATGGCGAAATTGCGCCAACCCCATTGCTGGCAATGGCAAAAAAGTCATGATACGTTGCAACACGTTATATGACGTTGTGAGTTTGACACCCCTGCTCTAGTCTATTTTTTTATTTTGTTTTTAAAAGAGCATAGAATCAACACTGATATAGCAATTGCACTTAGCAATAGCACTTATATTTATATACAACTTCACAGTACTTTATAGCCCTCTCTAAATGGTTTATAGAGTCAGCATATTGTCCCCAACAATCTGGGTCCTCAGAAGGATGGAAGGCTGAGTCAACCTTGAGCTGGTCAGGATTGACGTCCTAGCAGAGTTTGCCTGCAATACTGCATTCTAACCACAGTGCCATCACAACTTTTTCTGCAGAAAGACCAGCAAATTGTTCACAGCAGGTCTTTCTGGATTTTAAGGGCCACATCCCAATGGCCCCTCCCTGTCTGCTGGAAAAGACTGAGCAGATTGTATGTAAAAAGAGTGTAAAGAACTGATCAGCTGATCTTTTTACAGCCCATAACTAAGACTTAACCAGTAGCCGAATTCATATAATACACTAAACTCATACCCCCCCCCCAAAAAAAATCACAACAGCATGAAGTGATTGGATTGCTTAGACTTTGCAACAGGAAATACGCAGTCACATCTTGCCTTTTTTCTTTCATAATCATTGGTACAGGAAGCATGGAAGTAAGGTAGAGGATTTAGCAACTAGATAGCTTTAGAAGAGGACCGGTCAAGGATAAAGCAGCGTCCTAGTCATGATGGAAGGAAGTAATTTCCAGATTTAGACACCTTTGGCCATAGAAGATCAATTATGGGATTGTGGACTATTTTTTTTTCCAAGCAGAAAAACTTGAAAGGTTTTTTTTAAAAAAAAAAAAAGATAACCCTGTTTACGCTAAAAGGGTACTCTGTCATGTTAGGCAGCAGGCAGAAATATATGTCATGGAGGATTTGAAGAAGCTAAATTATTAACATTTTAGACTAAACAGAAACCATGCAAATTACATTTCTTGACACTGGTACTTCCAGTCTCATTTTAGCTTCCTTGTCATCTAAATATGAAATATTTAGATAGAAAGGCATGCTTTTAAAATGATGTCAGGTCCTCTGTGTAATGGATTAGTCACATTTCCCAGTTATAGTTCCTTTCTGATAAACCACTTGTCCAATTCTCCATGTTATGAAGGTTTTCAAACATTTATTCTTTGCCATTCCATTGGTAACTACGAACATGATTGGAATCAATTACTAAAACTGCCCCATCTGGTGTCAGAAAATATGATGGTGTCCTCCTGATCTCCCAGACAAGGAGAAACTGCCAAGGCCTGGGACTGCATTATCATCAAGTAAAGTGACAGTCAAAGACAGGAGTGGCACAGACAGAGAGTGACAAGCAAGGGCAAAAGGGCCAATGAGATAAAAATCATTCTGTCACCTTCATTCATTCTGGCTTACAGAACACAGGGGGGCTCCTACTGGAGAGGTTAAGCCTTCTCTCCACCCTGTGAAGAGGCTTTTAAAAATAACACAATGAAATCTCTTCTAGCAATGCTATCTGCACCAATAATAACAAACAAGGAGGGAAACCTCCAAACATGTAATTGCATGCTTCCTATTCTATAGGGTTTTGGTTTGGGGGGAGTTTTTTTGAATGTTGAATCTATAGCTTTGAGTTCATTCTTTGGCTCTGCTGAGGACTCACTACATTGCTTTACACAAACAAATCCTTGACTCATTCTCAACACCCCATGTACGGTATGTCATCTACTTCGTAAGATTGTTGTATGGGTTATTTCACTGAAATTTGTAAGGATTATAATGATATTCAATAATTTTTAAACACTCTTAGTGTTTAAGTAAAACTTCTCTGAGTTTTACCTGAGTTTTAAAGAACTCTGGAAATTGGAGGATCAGATAAGGATTTTATGTATTGACTCACTGTCTGATTGACTGACTTATACACCCTGTAAGTTGAAAAGATTTTATCCAGTTTCATATGAAATGATACATTTATAAGTCAGGGTCCCTGCATCAATGGTTTGCATTGTCCTCTCAAGGCACTGATGATAAGGATGGGGATGTCCTGAAGTGTCATGAATTTGTACTTGGCATATTATTTTGAGTCTCATCATTTGTGTCTCAAGTGATAATTCTAGGTTCATTTTTTTCAACGATCCACACTTTTTTTTCTTGGCTATATAGGGTATTTTTAGGAGTCTTCCCCAACACGGAGTTGAAAAGGGTCGATATTGTCTCTAACCTGCTTCTTCAAAGTGCAACGTGTCCTTCCATGGAATGTTATAGGGAAAACCAATCCCTGAATACTTCTGATCTTCATGGGTAGAGACATATTCCCACTTCTCAGTATCTTTTCCAAGACCTTTATGGCTACTCTACCAAGTGCTAAGCTGTGATACATTTCTTAACTTTTGGTTTCTTTACTACGATCTTAAAAGGTAGAAAATATCTACTACTTCAGTGTCTTCATTGTCATTTCTAAGACTGGTTGCTATATAGTTTGGTTTTGTTAAGATTTTACCCTAGTCTCATTTTTTCATTGTGTTCCTTGATCTTCATTACAAGAGCTTGCACAGTTTTTGCATGTTCAGCTATTGGAGTAGTGCCATCAGCATAATGCAGGTTATTGATGTTTTTTCCTTCAATTTTAAAACATGCATATCTTGCAATCCAGCTTCCCTCAGTATATATTTCACATATAAAGTAGGCTGATTAATAAGAGAAGACTACGTAACCTTTAATGCAGTCCTTTGTCAACCTGAAACCAATCTGTTTCACCATGTTCTGTATATACATACTGTGGTTTCCTGTATATAGATTTCTACCAGTTCTATGGGATAAACTAGACTAAGAAACAAATGTCACATGAACCTAAAAGTACTTTTATGACGATTGGCTATAATAACATACAATTTTATTCTATTTTAACTGAATTTTAATTTTAAGGTCCCTATTTATTGTTTTAATTGTTCACAGTGTATTTTAATTGTAAGTGTAAGTCACCTAGAGTCATCTCCAGCAGGATGGACAGCATACAAATGTAAATAAATACATAAATAATAATTGAATGTTACAAGTCTGAATATACATCTCTTCCTTCTTTTTTATTTATGTGAATTTGGGGGGAGGAGAGATGTTTGTCTGTCCAATTTTCATATTCCACTGGGCTCATCCAGGCTTCTCCAATGTCTGTTCCCTTATTATCTTCACTATAGATTTTCCTTCTCTTTGTTACGCTCATCCTCCTTACTCAATAATTAGAACAATGGTGTTATGATACAATTGAAGGCCTTTCTATAACCAATGAAGCACATGCTGACTTCTTTTTAGTAATATTTACTTTTCTCAATTATCCAGAGTGATTTAGCAATAATATCTCAAGTTCCTTGAGCTTTATCTAGCATCTCCCTACCTGTTGTTTGGATTGAAGACCGTGATAGGAGTAAATAAATAATTGGATTTGCAGACATTAATAATTCTTTCACCTGCTTCAGTTTGGTTTCCTAAGCCAGTAATGGCGAACCTTTTAGAGATTGAGTGCCCAAACTGCAACCCAAAACCCACTTATGCATCGTCGAGTGCCGGGTGGGCATGGCCCATTGGGTGGGCATGGCTGCAGTGGTAATGGCAGACTGGGTGGGACTAAAAAGTTCAATCAATTCCAACTTTGCAAGATCTTTTTTTTCCCCGCAAGAAATTGAAATTGACTGATTGAACCTTTTTTTTTTTTTTGCACACGGCAGTGGAGGCCTAAAGCAAAAAGGTTTTATAAAACCCAGCTAAAGGCCTAGGACTGGGGCGATGGCATGCATGCCCAAAAAGAGCGCTCTGAGTGCCGCCTCTAGCACCCATGCCATAGGTTCGCCACCACTGTTCTAAGCTATACTATCCAACTACATTTTCATTTGATCCTAAAATTCATCAATTTTCTCTTTTCCTGCATCATTGGAGCATAAATGTGTATAGGATTGTCCAAAAAGTCTAACTGATATTATTCAATCATTAAGTGTTTTGTAGCTAAGTATGCTCTTGCTATACCCTTCCTACCTATTAAAGCAACACCATTTTTTCTTTGTTTTTCATCTTCTAGGTACATCATGAAAATGAGAAGTGGACTTCTGACAAAAAGTGTTTCAGTTCATCTGAATTCACCTTAACATGCCTAAATTATCAATGTATAGTCAATTCATTTCATCTTTCACTGTGTTGAACTTTCTCATATTCTTGCTTTGTTCCATGTTCCTACTGTAATTCTTTTCAGATTTAGATTTTCTTTTCCTGTATGATAAAATTAGGAACTACTGTAGATACCCCAAATGCTTTAATATAGCCACACCCAAGTATACCATTAATTCTCCAAAAGATCCTCAACTTTTCCTGAGCCATCATTTGGCACTGAGTAACCATCAAATTCCCATGTATCAAATGTGCATAGTATAATATGTATAGTTTTCACTTGATAAATGCTATTTCAATCTCACTCTCTTATGGAAATAAAGCCTGTGACTCTCTTTGAAAAAGAGGAAATGTTATACATGTATAAAATATGATTATTACAATTAAATGCATTCAGTATGTGAAGTCTTCTTATATAGTTGCAGCCAGATTTGAGAAATTAAATCAAAACTAATGTCTTTAGAATGGATTAAGGTAGGAGGGGGTGGCACATCTATTTGGTAAAGTTTAAGGAAAATATAGTTTGGTTTTTAGTCTGGACATACTAGATTCTACTTTGCCATTACCACATTCATCCTTGTCTTGCCCACAAATAATTCCCAAGATACTCCTCACAATTTACATAAGCTCAAACCCAAAAACCTTTTACAACCTGTATACAGTATCTATAATACTGTATATGGAAAAATCTTTAAACTGGTTCCAATGGAAAAGATACCATGGTAGGATGAGTTAATCAGGGAGTTCATTCAGGATCTTGGATAGTTCCAAAAGGGTTTTTTTGCACTTGCAAAAATTCAGTGAAAGCACCTGCCTACAATTCTTAAAAATAAGCATATCTTTTCCTGGGATTGCCTGACCATTCTCTGCTGCTGCTCCCAAAGATGTTGCTGTTTTATTCAAACACTGACAGGTCTCAACTATGCATAAATATGAGCTAAAATTTAATATTTAGTTTTTTCTTTCAATTTCTTTTGGTACACTGCTCAGAGGCACAGAGGCAGAAAAATACTTGAGGAGAAATTGTTATATTATACAGAGGTAATTATATGTGTTGGAAATAGACACTGAATGGCTGCATTTATTGATTGGGGGCCCTTCCTTCTTTAGTCCAAGTCTCTGGAATCCATTGGTAATCCACAGAAATAAAGTGTAGTAGTAGATGGTCTCACAAGGACAGAAGTTCAGTGTTCTTGCCATCTTATCTATTCTGATGAACCAAATACTTTGTACAAGAATCAAATGCAAGGAGTTAATTCTCTTGTATACTTGATATTTTCTCTGATGTCAAGCTGGTTAAGCAACGGTATCAGATTCTGCCATTCTTGTTTGAGTTCCTGGAGTCCATTATATATTGTTTGTACCAAGCATGACAACCCACTGCAACTATTAAATGAAAAACAGCAGTAGTGACTGATCCACCCAGGAATCAATTCTGAGTTCTATATAAATATTATACTTTTATAGGGAAGCTGCTGTTACGTACAAATGTGTACAACTATTTCAATTTGCCACATCTTAAATCAAAAGCAGAATGGAGAGGAAGCAGTTTGGAAGAGAAAGGCATAAATAAATGGCAAGGAAAGAGTTAAGCTCCTCCTTAACTCTTTCCTTGCCATTTATTTTCTTGCCAATTGTTGCTCCAGCAACTGAGTAATAAGGCCTGATTTCTTTGACTGCTGACTGTGATATTTTCATATCATTTTAAGGGTCATACTCATAAATTGTGAAAGGGATTTTTTTTCTCTCTCTCTCGTGTGCCTAAGCACATCTAAAAAAAAGCAGTTTTGATTAGATCTGTCACCTCAGAAGTATATTATCAACAATATATTTACTACATATTCTTCTATGCCCTAGAATTATAAAGAGCAATTTCTCTCCCGTTATGGGTTTGTTTGTTTTTCCAAATGAGCAGTTCAGATGCTAACAGAAGGAGGAACTCTTACTCTCATCCTACAAATAAATTCCTTTGATCTGGAACGTGACTAAAAATACAGTTAAGATAGCAAACCAGAACTTTAAAACAACTGTAAGGTAAGGATTTTGAATTGCTGTTCTGTAGCAATTGTAGCAGTTGACCCTGTGTTGTCTTTCCCCTGTTGACTTTTCTTGGCATGCAATTTATCCAACTTCAGTTGAAGGTTTTGAGAATAGACTTCATCTTATTCAGTCTTGAAAAGTGATTCTCCACCAATTGATTCTTCTGGCCTCCTTCAATCAGATCATCATGATTTCAACCCAGCAATACAGAAAAGGTTTTCAGCCTTTCCTTAGAATGAGAATGCCATCCTTAGCAGATGCTCATCTAAATACAGATTTCAAACATTTTAAAGCTAATTTGCTAAACAGCAATTAGAGCTAGTTCTTAAAGAACCACTTTTCTGATCCATCTCCTACAGTAATTTAGATTCATTCTTAGTATGCCATCAATTGTATTATTACATTTCTTATTCTAGATTAGACATGTTCAACCCATAGTGCACAGGCTACATGCATCCCTGGACAACTAGTAATGTGGCTCAACAAAGTCATAAACCTTTAACATAATTATTTGATTTATATACATTTATTTTATTATATAGTAAACTAATCAAGGAGAGAAGCAACCTAGAACTAAGAAGAAATTTCCCTGATGGTTAGAACAATTAATCAGTGGAACAATTTGCCTCCAGAAGTTATGAATGCTTCAACACTGGATATTTTTAAGAAGAGATTGGACAACCATTTGTCTGAAATGGTATAGGGTTTCCTGCCTGAGCAGTGGGTTGGACTAGAAGACCTCCCAGGTCACTTCCAACTCTGTTATTCTATTCTATTCTATTCTATTCTATTCTATTCTATTCTATTCTATTCTATTCTATTCTATTCTATTCTATATGTGGCCCAAGATAATTCCCCTTCAAACCTCTTCACCTTTGGCCCAGACAAGCCTAAAGGTTGGACATCCGTGCTCTAGATGTAATTATAGAAATTAATTTTTGATTTCTTCTCCTTTATTTTTCCTTAAGGAAAAAAAATGTCTCTATCCCAACTGTGTAAATGGAGCTGTATGTAAAGCTGCATTTTATGGTCACAAATAAGGTTACTAATTGAGTATCAGCCAATTTTATCTAATGATATGGCTACATGTTGCATATTGTTTAATGAAAAAGGATAAATAAATTAATCTTTTCCAAACTGGTGTCTTCCAGTCTTGTTGGCTTGGGCAGGATGGGAATTGTGCAATACAGCCCAAAGCATGACATTGGGGAACATTGCTTACATTTAAAATAAAAAATACACAAAAATAGATGCAAGTAGTCCTCATTTAGCAACCACAATTGGGACAAGCAATTTGATCACTAAGTGCTGTAATTACTAAGTCATGTGACAGCGACAGGCTTATGCCCTCACTTCACTTTTGGTTAATCAGTGAATCAGCAGGCATTAAGTGAAACATGTGACAGTGATAGGCTTATGATCTCACTTCCCCTTTGATCAAGTGAAACAACACAGACACTGGGCAAATAATGTCAAAGCAACTTACAATTTTACTTCTGTCTTCTCTATTAACTCTGATTGTCACAAGCTGGTTGTGAATGGCAATCATGTGACTGTGACAGTTGGAAATATATACTTGTTGTGAAGCACCCAAATGACAGTCACATGACCATGGGGAATGCTGTGACGGTTATAAATGCAGAGATGGATTGCAAAAGTACCTGTAATTGGAGAATATACTATAGGTTATTTCTCTCTGTTGATGGGAGGGTTAATATATTTGTTGTTTTATTTATTTCAGTCATAGATGCAAGCTCAGAGCACCAGAGGGGAAAAAAGAAAGTACTGTATAATTTACATAAAATGCAAGCATGTATCATAAGCTTGTCAGAAAAATAAAAGCAAAATCTGTCTCAAAATTAAAATGTTTAGGCCAGGGGTAGGCAACCTTGCCTCTTTTATGACTCGTGGACTTCAACTCCCAGAATTCTGAGAGTTGAAGTCCACGAGTCATAAAAGAGCCAAGGTTGCCTACCCCTGGTTTAGGCAGTAAATATTGGTATTATAACTGTGTCTTTTTTTCTCTGGTTTAGCAAACTACTGCTACATCTCTGCACCTGGGCTAAAATGTAAAGAGGAAGTGAGCAAATGTTTCATTGACACCCAGATATGGTAAGCAGGAGGAGGCAATTAGCAAACAGCAAAGATAATGATAGAGCACCAAGTTTAAAATCTCTTGATTTTCCTGGTTTCAGAACCTCATAGAATTTCCCATTCAAGTAGTATAAAATGATGTATGAAAAAATATGACATGACACTAATGCAAAGTAGCAAGATTTTTAATTCTTGCATACTATAATAGATACAATTATCTTGCTACTAATACAAAAATAAATCTGAAGCTTCAGAATGACAGAATTAAAGCTATGCAGAGTTTTAACTAATCTGTAATCCTATTTTCCAGCATCTTTTTTCTCTTGCTCCTTTATCCAGCTAAGAAGTTTGCTCAAATCAAACAAGAAAATGGTATCTAACCAATTAAAAGGCAGTCTTTTTTTGTGTGTGTACCTTAGCAATAAAGCCTGGCCACTACTTACAAATTATGATCGGCCTCTATGTTTATAAATGATCCAATATTCAGAACTGCTGAGCACACACAAATCCTTAATTCCACGTTTAAAATATTTCAGCAGTAGGGGCTTTTTTTTTTGCAATATAAATTAGATTTATAAGCTTAGCTACATAAAGTGAATTGCTAAGTTTTTGAGCATCAGTAAAGAAGCTCAAGAAGGCAGAGATTAAACATTCATGTTATTACAGGATAATTTGTACAGACAGTTCTCATAGTTAACTGTCCAATAGGGTTTTTTCCCTTAATGATAAAAGAAGTTTCAGCATAAATAGGGCCCTCTGAAGGTTGAAAGCCTGGCTACTTCTCTATGGTTTATTTTAATTGGGATGAATGAAATCAGACTGGACAACTTGATCATAAAAGTTCAGAACTTCAGTTGCCATCGTTCTGCATTTGCCATGCTACTTGACTCTACTAGGACTTTTAATTCAGTAGTATCTGGATAGTACAAACTCATCACCTGTATGTTAAAGAAATACTATGGCTTCAGAAATATTATCAAACTGTTTCCATGCAATCTAATCTTATGTATATTTAGAAATATGGATCACTGTTCAGTGGGACTTGCTCAAAGTAGTGCATGAAAAGCTATAGCCTTTCCATACAAACATAGCATTTATTGTTTTAGGAAAGTTTCTTACTTATATTTTTAGATTTATGTTTTTATTTAACTTTTCTTCTATCCAATATCTAGAAGTAAACCCTACTGAACATAGTGCAGTAATTTCCAATACAGTAAATAAATTAGGATTGTATCATATTTTATCCAATTATTGCAAATATATTCTACAAAAAAAAGTAGGAAAATGTGATCATGTGTACAGGCATTTAGTATTTCCTATAAAAAGCTTCTGTGTTGGTGTTGTCCCTTTTGTTACGCAAAACAACATCCAGAGAACATATTCTTTGATAAATGTCAGAGTTTTTGTGTTGGTGAGCATGTCAAACATGAAGTTTACTTATGACTTGTCACTTCTGTCTTTGGGAATACATTTGCATTAATATACTATGGTGAAGGAATGAAGAGAAAGATGCATATTGTACAAAAATATTACTTAAGAAGAAACTCAAGGGATTATAGGCAGACTGTGTACTGTTGATTTTAACTTTGGATGGATGGATGGATTATATGCCATTGAGTCGGTGTCAACTCTTAGCAACCATATAAATAGATTTTCTCCATGATGATATGTTCCTAACTTGGCCTTTTAGGTATAAATTATTTAGTTTCACTGAATTAGAAAATGAGTCACTCATAACTCGTAACACAATATTTTATTTTTTGTAATATTCTAAATGCATTATGCCTGGGTTACCAACTTCAAAGTATCTGAGCAAGGAAGCAGGGCTGAGAAAGTCCTTTCCCTAATATGAGTTACAAGAGTATAGGGAGATAAAGGGATATTGTTTTAACTGAAAGCATACAATAGTCATATTGCTGAGGCTAAGCAGGTCTTAGCTGGTCAATGGCTGTTGTTGGAAACTCCATGTACATGGTTTCATGATGGAAAAAAAGGATGAGATAAGATTTGTACCCAAAATACAAGACAATTCATTTGTTTCCATGCAAATTTGCAGATGTAATATTATTCTCGTATATTCTTTAATATTTATGGCCATTCTTCTGAGTAGGGACATTCTTTAAATCTGTCTTCTTTGCAGATATTAAACTTGCAAGAAATAAAAGGCAAAGATTTACATCACTGTATACACAGGATACAATTTAAAGGAGCCCATGCACCGTGACCTATGTCATCATCATTCATTCATTATTACTATACCTTTGTTACTGTCCCCAATTCTCCTCCTGCATTTGATCACCTCCTTCATATATTTTGACTAGGCTTAGATCATAAACTTGCCAGATATATTATGGAGAAGTTATTTGCCATGCATTAAATATGAAGCTTACCTTGGGAGCAGGGAATTAGACTTTTATGCATCTTTAAAATGCCATTAGTATTAATGACACTACCAAAGTAATGCAATAAAATATGCGGATGCCTTATGAACTCTCATTCTGTGCTTGAAATACTGCATGAAATGATCATTTTATAGTAAATTTCCCATTCATACAAGATCGCCAAAAAACAAATTAGTTCATAAATTGTTGCTCATTTTTAAAGGAGGATATGCAAATGAACTTAAATATGTTTTTCAGGATAATCTTCATATACATACTGTATAATGCTGGTATCTTTTCAATCATCTGGGTAGAAAATTATTCCATTTTAATGGTTAAAAGTGATTTTCTTGGAGATGTAAGAAATCAGAGTAGAAAGTTACCTGTTCACTTTGCCTATTCTCATGGGGTATACATGATGTCTATATGACAATAAAAAATACAAATATCAATGTATTAATCTCTATTTGGCAGGATGGCATGATGTGAAAGGAATTATATTCCCATCCTGGAGAATTTATTAAAATTATTTTTATTTTCTAGTTGGAAGTTGTTAAGCTTGGTAGCTCGTTCAGGAAGGAGAACTTTTCTACTCAATGTTATTTGCACATATTATTTCTATTTTAGCTAGCAGTAGAATGGTAGAACTTTACTCTGGTGTACGTTTGACCTTTAGCTAATGTTGATCAAGCAATTCTTATTCTGTGGGCAACATGTGAAATGGGGCAGACTTGGTCCCACATCATTAACCTATGTGAAGTAGTTGAACTGGTTTGGAAGGCTAGATTTCCTTGTTTGGAATGTTCAGGTAGAACATGAATCAGAAGTCACTGCCTCATCAATACAGCATCAAAATATAAAATGATATTGTCAGCTCCCACAAATTAAAATAGACCAGTAAATCAACTCCACAAACAATTTAAACTTACAGTATTTTTTATTGAGATTGATTGTGTTGTACCTGATCTTCCTGCTTATACTCCAGTGAATTGGGGAGGGATCTGTTTGAGTCACTTCCTACAGTAATTATTATGTTTATTTTGAACTTAAAAAATTGTTCAGCCATGATTGCCTAAGTAAGATCTGTCGAGTTATCTCTCTTACTCCCTATGTACAGTATATCTAGCACATTTGTATAGGATACTTTTCAGGATAAAATCATTGAGACTAATCATTTTTAGGATTCTACTAAAGTAATGCTCCAAATTATAGTCTGAGGGCTATAGTCAGGAAAATCCAGGAAGTTTTAAAGCAGGGTTTCCCAATCTTATCAACTTTAAGACCTATGGACTTTAAGTCCCAGGATTCTTCCTCATGCTGGCTGGGGAATTCTAGGAATTGAAGTCCACATGTCTTAAAATTATCAAGATTAGGAATTCACTGCTCTAGAAAAATTGAAAAAAGGCTTGTAACGTTCTTAAACTAAGGCGACAACATCCTAGGAATCTTCTAAGGCATAACATTTGGGGGGGGATTTATGGGATTTTTCAATTAGTCCCCTGTTTTGGCTAATTGACTGCTTTACTTGGCTAATTGACTACTTTACTTGCAATTCATGTTCATGATATAAAAGAGGATACATAGTACATATCATTCTGAGTCGCTCTGGAAAGTTGAGACCCCCTTGTGCTTGCCTATGTGTTTATGTGGCTTTGTGGTTATTTGAAAGCACTAACCCAAACTTAAAGCCAGAACCTGACCACCAATTACAATTTTGTGTCTTTGGAAAACATCCGTTGTTGATAGCAGCTTCAAATACCATAAACCATCTATCAACGGTGGCTTGTTCTATATATTAAACATAATATCTTGCTCACATAGTCCATCATTTAGTATTATTATAAAATATTCTGTCATGCTTGATGACATGATCTATTGCCTATTTTTTAAAAAAAAAAATTAAACAAAACCGGATCAACAGATTCTCTGCAAGAATTATTATTTTGGATTATATTAGCTAAATAAGAAACAGATGAGTATTGACTTACCATATATCTCCCCATCACAGAGACAGCATTAACCATGAGAAATAGATTTATCAGTCTCAAACCGAAATATAAGAAATTTGCTTAAATGTCTTTGATGACTAATGGCTCTAAATTCCTTGGATACAGTGCACAAGAACTTTTTTGTAAAGGCTGAAAAGGCTTTGAAAAAGCCAGAAAGTGAGAACTGAGGAGACTTCATATTATTTTGGTAGCATGGTTTGTCTGAATTCTATCCACTTCCTACCTCTCCAATCAACATGTGGATGGATGGATGGATGATGGATGGATGGATGGATGGATGGACAAACAGGCAGAAAGACAAATATAGAATGGTCAAGTAACCTGTCCTTGGTAAAGCCAAACTTTCAGGGAAAAGCTGTATCTGTGGCCATAATGAAACTTTTGGAACTGCCTTTTATTTTCCTGTGAAAGTCAAGATCGACTCCAATGAACACTATACAAATGTACAAGAAAGGATAATGACGCCCTTTGTTTGCTTTATTTTTTAATTTACACTCCTCATGGAGATGCTGAAAAGCATCTCACATATAACAAGCTGATTATTAACTAACCATCCACAGGCTATTAATATCTTAATAAAATATTTTACACCTGCAGCATAACTTTTACAAGTTTTTGTTGCTAAGCAAGGAGGTTGTTAAGAGAGTTGCACCCAATTTTACAACCTTTTTTTTCACTCATACACACATGCACACATACATACACATGTACATACACATACATACACATGCTATAAATACTCTAATTTCTTGAAACATATGCACAAGGGAAACAGAAATGTTTTATTTAACTTATCTATGATGTGATAAAGGAATCTGCCTCACTACAAAGAATACTGATACTCCTCAACTTACAACAATTTGTTGAACAACCGTTCAAAGTTACAATAGCATTGAAAAAAGTGACTTATACTCATACGACTATCATAGGTTATGTGATCCCAGTTCTGGTGTTTGGCAAATGGCATGTATTTAACACAGCTGCAGTATCCCAGCATCACATGATCGTCACTTGCGACATTCCTAGCCAATTTTTGAGAAGCAAAGACAATGGGGGAAGTTGTATTTGCTTAACAAATGTATGGTTCATTTAACAACTCCATTGTTAGCAAGAGTGACAAAAAAGGTTGTAAGTGGTTTTTTTTATGATGCACCCGGTCGGTCCAAATATGGGAAGAAGAAATCTTTTGCCTGAATCAACCCCAATCTAGGGCTATCCACAGGCAGCAGTCGCTACTGCGGCAAACATTTACATATCTCCTCCCCCCCATCTCTTCCCTCCCTGACACAACTGACAAAGTGAGAAAGAGCCTATGGCTTAAAGGTCAACACAGCTGCATAATGTGCAAGCAGCCCAGATTTGAATCTCAGAAGGGTATAGCTGGCTGATGAGAGCTAAGGAGCTCGAAATAGCTATACCAGCTTCCCTTTAACTCGTGTGTGTGTGTGTGTGTGTGTGTGTGTGTGTGTGTGTGTATATATATATATATATATATATATATATATATATATATATATATATATATATATGGTGCCAAGTTTTTCTGTTCTTGTTTTCATTGGTTTTTTGCTTTTAACTTTTTGTATGGTACAGTTTTCATGTTATGATTGTAAGTCACCCAAAGTTCTCTTTTAAAGATTGTGGAAATAAATGAATGAATAAATGAATGAATGAATGAATGAATGAATGAATGAATGAACGAACAAACAAACAAACAAATAAATTCTTTGCAAAGCACTGAGGTTGACCAAAAATAAAAACCTGGTATTGTTTGCCCAGCAACTATTGCATTCCAATTAATCTTTGCTGGAATAAAAAAATGTAAATCAAAACCAGCCTTTTTTAAAGCAATATTTTAAAATTCAAAGCATTTTTCTTTCATTTTTATTATAGTGCTTGGCTGATATTAATCAATAAGTTGTCATAGGAACTTGCATTAAACTAAGAATATCAACCAATTATTTCCTCTTATAAAAGGCAAAGGATGTTTAGAATGAATGTAAATATTTTTATAGACACACTAGTTATTAAGGGATGTATAATCTGATTGAATTTTTAATTACATCATATGGGAAATAGATATTCTATAAGAAAATATCAGTTTAAGTGCTGTCCTCCAGAAATACATATTTTAACACAGTTTTCTATATCCCTTGCTGAAATCGATCAAGCAATGGCATGCAATTTGACAGGGTGCATTTTTGTAAATTTTATAGTTTTACCCAAACTTTAATTATTTTTGCAACTCTTTAGAAAAGTGAAGAGAAGATAAATGAGAAGAGGAAGGATCTGAAGAGATAAGCAAATCTTGTTTTGTGTCAATATAGCTGCTCTGCGGGCAGAGATTGATTTTCTTAATGTTGGGTGGATCAGTAGAAAGCAGAGATAGGATATACTTTGAAAATAAATGTATAGTGCAAAGATTTCATTAACTTCAGGGTTGATCCACAACTCTGTACTTTATGAGCCCTAATTATGAATACAGTCAAATCTTCATTTGTTTGTAAACCTGTAAGAAGAAACATCAACAATCTGCACTATACTGATGACACTAACCTAGTAGCTGAAAATACAAAGAATTTACAAGCACTAGGAATAAAAGTCTAAAAGTGAAAAACAGTGAAAAAGTGGGACAAAAGCTAAATATAAAGAAAACCCAACAATTGACAACAGGTAGAACATCCAGCCTTAGAATTGACAATGAAGATATCAAAGTGGTAAATGGCTTCTGTCTTTTAAAATCAACTATCCAGAGTAAAAGGATCAAACAGTTAAGAAGTATGCTGTAGACTAGCATTTGGTAGAGCAGCCATGAAGACCTTGGAAAATATATTCAAATGTCATGATGTGCCTATACCTACAAAGATCAGATTAGGGCTAGAATGTCATGGAGAAAATCTGCCTATGTGGTTGCTAGTAGTTGAAAATGACTTGATGGCACATCATCAATCATTCAACGGTAAATCTCTATCTAAAAGATCATTCAGGAATGTGGTGTGTATTAAATATGAATATCCATTAAATCCACACTTATGTCATTGGCTCAATTTACATCATCTAATTACAGGTAGTCCTCAACTTACAACAGTTCATTTGAACAGTGACTGTTCAAAGTTACAACATCACTGAAAAAAAGTGATTTATGACCATTTTTCATTGTTGCAGCATCCCCATGGTTACATGATCAAAATTCAGACAGTTGGCAACTGACTCACATTTATGATGGTTGCGATGTCCCAAGTTCAAGTGATCACCTTTTGCAAACTTCTGACGAGCAAAGTCAATGGGTAAACCAGATTCATTTAACAAATGTCACTAATTTACCAACTGCCGTGATTTACTTAACAACTGTGGCATGAAAGGTCATAAAAAAGGGACAAAACTCACTTAACGAATGTCTTGCTTAGCAACATAAATTTTGGGTTCAGTTGTGGTTGTATGTTGAGGACTACCTGTATATTGAACAAACTCTTGATATAATGGATACCAATCTATTAAATGGGGGCGAAGCTTGTTGTATCCAAAATCTGCTGATCTGAAATTAATTCATCTGAATTTTTATCATATTCAGTGAAATGAACCAAAGTAACATAACTGGACATGTTTGCTTATATTCACAAGAGATGGGCTATACGGATTCTATTACTTGGTACAGAGTTATTTTAGATGCGGATAGAAAACACTATGTGGAACACCACAATGACTGGAGACAATTATAATGTTGCCCTTCTCATTCTCTTTTGATTTCACTTGCTTTGATTTAGGTGCAGGTCTAAAAGTAGTCTTACTTCTAACACCTTCTTCTTCTGCCAGAAGGCATTTGGCTATGTATGCTTATCTACAAATTCTGCATACTAAAAGTGATCTATGGAAAGAGATACTGTAAATGTGAAGCTCATGAAAAAAAAGGGAAAGAAAAAAATAGAGTAATAGGTGAGTTCCATTGCCACATTAATAGTGTGCTTATAGGTAAGATAGAGAAGTCTGCCTAACCCAGAGAAGTGGTTTAAACAGCAAGATAGATCTTTGAGACATGGGATTGCTGGTGAGAATTTATTACTATTTTATATACACAAGTGAACAAACACTCACTGGAAATGCTGAAGGGGAAAAGATGGTTTGCAAAATGATTTGCACAAATAAAGCAACAGATGGATAAAGGATGAAGTGTTCTTTGTCCTCATCCAGAATATGAAAAGTGGCCAAATCTTGGTTCAGATACAAAATTTCATCCTGGAGGAAAAGGAGATTTTCCTGGGCAATGTTGGAAGAAAGATAACAAGAGAGCAAGAAGGATTGCTAAAAGGTGTTACCCTGCTCCCACTGAAAGGCAGCTGTAAGTCCAGCCAACTCTGTAGGCTTCTTCATTTCCATTTACTAAACAACACATGGATAGAATGAAAATATATATAAACATGAACTGAACAAAAGTTAAAAGAAAGTTAAATGAAGTGAACTATGTTAATCTTACTGTTTGAAATGCAACCATCTCTGTGCAGATACCTTACTAATGTGCTTTATTTTTTTATTTTTATTAGTTTATCAAAATAAAAATCAGAAGTACAAATAAAAATGAAAACAAAGGGAAAATAAGGGAGGAAAAGAGGAAGAGAGAAAAGTGGAAGATAAAGGGAAAAAGAAACATAAAAGCATTGACTTCCGACTCCTTTTGGTGCAATAGAAGGTAGTAACATAAAATCTCAACTTTTTACTTTGATATGACAAATATACAAACTCAGCTAGGTTTCCCCCACTGAAGTGGTACCCATTTATACTACTCGCAATATTGCATGCTTTTGAACTGCGGAATGGACAGAAGCCAGCGAGCAAGAGGAGGGAGTTCACCCCATCTCTGGGAGAGCTGGGCTCAAACTGCCGAAGTGCAGATCATTTTTGACAGGCAATTCCATCATCATTAATCCACTGCACCACCACATCCCCTTAGAATCACATTGAAGAGCTTACATAGAAATTGGTATATTGTGGAATCAGAATTATAATGTACAGTCAATTTATATATCTGAGTATATATATGTAGGTCTTTGGTTGTTCGGGTTTTCTCCCACGTAAAATTGGAAGTGTCTTGGCGACGTTTCGACGAAGTCCCATTCGTCATCTTCAGGCTGGTGTTTTCAGCTTCGTGCTTCGAGCAGCAATGTGTGGTCTTAGCTGTTTCTTCCTTTTAACTGCCAGTGGGGGTATGAACTGATTGGGTGGGAGCTTGGCTGTGTTCTGATTGGGTGGAGGTGTGTTCTGATTGGCTAGGGGCTTGGCTGTGCTCTGATTGGCTGGGGGGTTGGCTGTGCTCTGATTGGCTGGGGGGTTGGCTGTGCTCTGATTGGCTGGGGGCGTGTTCTGTTTGGTTGTGCTCAGGTTAGTCTGAGTTGCAGGGGGGTTTAAGATTTTGGGCTGCCTTGCTATTTTTTGGCTTCGCGTTCATGGTCATGCCTCATCTTCATGGAGAGTGTCAGTTTGCTTCATGTATGGATTGGAGGGGTTTAAAGTGGCTAATGATGCAGCTGTGGTCTGGCTTCTGGTTTGTGGTCGTGCCTCATCATCGGTGTGGCTTTGGGTTTGTTTTTTGCGTGGATGTGTGGTGGTGACATTCTGTGTGGTTTTTGTGAGTGTGGGTCTGGTATCATTTTTTGTGTTAGGGAGTCGTTTGTCAATAAGGGTGGGTTTCCAAATGGCTGGTAGGCGGAGGTATCATCTCACTTGTTCATGCTGTGTGGGCGTTTTTCTATCTCGATGGCTTCTCTGATTATTCTGTTATTAAAATGTTCACTTTTGGCAATGGTTCTGGTATTTTTAAAGTCAATTTTAAACGCGAAGCCAAAAAATAACAAGGCAGCCCAAAATCTTAAACCCCTCTGCAACTCAGACTAACCTGAGCACAACCAAACAGAACACTCCCCCAGCCAATCAGAGCACAACCAACCCCCCAGCCAATCAGAGCACAACCAACCCCCCAGCCAATCAGAGCACAGCCAAGCCCCTAGCCAATCAGAACACACCTCCACCCAATCAGAACACAGCCAAGCACCCACCCAATCAGTTCATACCCCCACTGGCAGTTAAAAGGAAGAAACAGCTAAGACCACACATTGCTGCTTGAAGCACGAAGCTGAAAACACCAGCCTGAAGATGACGAATGGGACTTCGTCGAAACGTCTCCAAGACACACACACACACACACACACACACACACACACACACATATATATATATATATATATATATATATATATATATATATATATATATATATACAGAAAACAGAGAGTGAAATCCTGAGATGAAGTAAATGCAATTATACAGTTGCATTTGTTCTCTGGTAATCATGTTAAATAACTAATTACAGTTCTTTAAAATAAGCTGCTCTATGGCCTCAACTGAATTGCACAAGCAGAATGCTGTATGATCATGCATTTAAGGCCAAAAGTTCTTAACAAGTACAATCAGTCTCTCTCTCTATATGCATTGTTGATGTACAATAACCTATGGCCTAAAAGACATAAAATATTTTTTACCTCAGAGGATAGAGAAATAATACACTCATCTCACAGCAGGATTGAATTTTTCAGCTGTTTTGTGGTGGTGGTGGAATGATGGTAGAAGCTGATGCATTATTTTTAGCCTTCATTTGTGAGAAGATCCTGAAAAAAAAACCCAAAGGGCTGAAAATTATTGATCTACTGCCAAATTTTGGAGATGAGATTCTGGGGAGGGCTCCGAAAATAAAGGTAGAGGCTCTATACATTCTTGTGGGCTGCAGAGCATTCCTCCTTTGCACAGAAATTAGGATAGTGATGTAGCAATGTGCAAAACACTGCACACATATAGGCCAATGCATAATTTGAAAGCTGAGCTCAAAGAATCATAAAAAAATGTGACTTTGTTAACTTAATTTTAAAAGAAACTTGTTTTTTAAAAAACAAACAAACAAACAAACAAGCTAGTTTGGTCTAATGGTTAAGGTACCAGACTAGAAAGTGGGAGATTGTGAATTCTAATCCTGCTTTAGGCATGAAAACCAGTTGAGTGACCTTGGGCCAGTCACGCTCTCTCAGTCCAGTTCACCACACAGGATTGTTGTGTGAGGAAAATAGGAGGAGGAAGGAGTATTAGATATGTTCCTCACCCTTACTTATTTATAAAAATAATAAAGATACGATATAAATAAATAAATAAATTTTAAAAACTATCTGGTTCCATGAGTTTTTTAAGGTACAGTATTGGGATGATACAACCACGAATACAACTGCAGTTGCCAACAAAGATTAAACATTAGCTTAGGATTTATTTCCAGTTTTTCCTTAATTCTGAAAAACAGTATTAAGATCTGCTACCCATAGTTCAAATGAATCATTTTTGTTAAACGACTATGATTTCCCTTTGAGCAAGGGATGGAATCAAAACCAAGCACTTGAGGGACAAAAATGGTAATTGGTTAAAGATCAAACTAGGTAGGTAGGAAGGAAACGTATATTTAAGCATAGCAAACAGATGTCTCTTGTTGCTCTAAATAATGGTCCACCATTTTTATGATCACTCTGAGATTTGATATCAGCTATGTCAATATTTTGTCTTTTTCAGACAGTCAGATGCTGAATGTATTATTCCTGCAGAAAGGTTTCTGAACAGAGAAAGCTAAAATGTTACCGTGTAATTACATCATATAACAGAACCATGTTCTGGATGATTGATCTTTCAGAGGCCAGTTCTAGTTGCCACAGGAGCAGTAAAAATCACTGCCAAATCCAATATTTTTTCAGAGTCTAAAATATGTTTATATTTTTCAGACACTGAACACAGGTGTTACTTGATGGCCAAGGTGAAAAGGCACAGAGGAGGGAGAGATGGTGTGAACAGGAAGGGAGCAGAAGAGACTAAGATGTCTTTTTGCAGTAAGCAGGATCTCCTTATTCCTGTACACAAAGGGGGCAGGGTTTGGGTTGGGTTGCCTTGACACTCATCTTGTCTTCTCAAACCTTTCCCCTTGCTATCATGACATCACTGCTACAGATACAGTATGGCTTTCTGCTGCAGACGAGCAAAATAAACAAGGCAAATAGAAGTTCCAGATTTCAGAAAGGTAACAGTTTTCCCTCTTTGTGGAGTGTACCCAAGATTAGATTAGCTCCAACCTTGTTGGACTTCAAGGAAAACACTCAAGTCCTGGCTGTTTGCTCAGGCATGGGAATCAGGAAGTTAGTGAGACCCAAATGGCTGATTAATGCTCTGAGATGTTAGTCTCAGCTGTCTTTTTCATTTGGAGGGAGGGAATGGCATGTTGCGCCTATAGCGAAGATGCCCAGAGTAGTTAGTATTACTCCCCAAGATTGGATGGGTCCATCCAAGGGGTTCAATAAAATGTCTGGGGGTCAAAAGGGGGTCAAGAAACGGTCAAAAATGATGGTGGTTAATTGGGATCAATTAATCTTTTCAGATCTTTATAGAACTCCATGCCAGTTCTTAGTTCTGAAGCTGAGGTAGCTAGTGGCCAGTGTTACTCACAGTTAGATGGTGAGTCACCAGCAAGAAGGTTTCTGTTATGATGATTATTCATAGCACTATTAGTTAAAGTAGTATTTAATAAATTATATTCATGTAATAAATATTTGGAAATCGACAAACAATCTGAAACTTCATGAAGGTTTAATGAGCTGACGAGTTTAGGAGTTCCTGGCCTATAAGTATTTTCATTGTTGCTTCAATTTTATTTTATTTTTTGCCTCCCCTTGAGTCACTTTGGTGGGAGAGGAAGTCATAAATATTTATCTTTATAGTTATTACTAGAATTTATATGCTGCCTACTTCTCTGAGACTAAGTGCCTAACCAAAACAGAAGATAAAATGTCAATTAAATCAAAATATATATTTGTAAAACCAATGCATAAAACTGAAACTATTGAAGAGTATAAGCAGCCATTACATGGTATGGTCAAAAAAGATAAGATGGTGGTCACAATAGCCTAGTCAAAGCTCCACCTTTATGTGTATCAAAAATGCGTGGCCACCATCTTGACTTTTTTTATACCATTCCCTGTAGATATTCCTATGCTGTCATAAGCCCAAATGCTTTCTTAAAGAAGATGTTTGATTAGTGTAAAATATATAAATTAGAGTATAAGTTCCTGAAGCAAAATAGCATATCATCTTAAATGTTACAACTTTACAAATGAACGGTTCTAATTTTAAAAGATGTGGGGGATTCAACCTCCCATAGTAGAAATTAATAAATAAACATATTCAAAATCAGGAGTGAGATCAGAAAAAAAATGGAATGAGGAGAGATAATCAGTTCATTTATAAGTTTGAAATGAAGGTTTGAAGTTACTTGTTTTTTCTTATTTCTTTAAGTATTTTTCTTTCTTATTCTGATTTGCTTTTTGCAGTTTCTTTTTCTTCTTTCTCTTTATTACTTCCTCTCTTTCCTTCATAGTTTTTCTTTACATTTGCTTTTTAATCAAAATTATATTTAAAAGGGGGGGGGACATGGAATGAGTCAGCCAGAAGAAAGGAAATAAATTCCCATATTGTTGAAAGAATGAAAGGGGTACATTAAGCAACCAATATCTATCTGCATTTGATCACTGAAGTCTTGCACTGAAATAACTAGAAAAGTTTCAGTATTTACAATCAGAATATTTCTAGATAAAATAGATCGGAGATTGCTGGAGATCGTAGGAAATTATTCTGATACTCCCTGTGGCCGATTGTAATTCTGTTGACAAAGGACTGTGGACTAGCTTTGTAAGTTTTATATGCTATTTTGTGGATCAGGGTACCATCATCAATAAAATTAAGTTATATGTTTTATGTTCTAGATTCTTAATCCTTAATATGTGGCCTATTAGAACTTTGATATATTATTATGCTGACCAGTGTCAGCTCTTTAATAGCTTTCAGATAATTTCTGCAGCTTTGGATATATGACGGATTTACCAAGACTGCTCGGCCATTTCCCTCATTCATCCTGGATTATCAGACGCACTGCAGCTTGCAAATTTAGGAGCCCATTTATCTTTCCTCTCTCCCCCCCCCTTTTTTTTGTGGCTTTAGAAAACAAAATCTCAAGAAGCTATGAGTTTTAACAAAAGAGCAGTCAAATAAGAAAAGATTAGTCAGCTATCTCCTTCTGCCTTTTCTTGTTTTTCTAGAGTATGCAGATCCTCTAGCTTATAACTAATATTTTGATTGATACTATACTTCATCTTAGTTAAAAGGCTGAGAATATCTTCTATTCAATATTCTATATCGTATTTTCATTTCTTAATTTGTCATCTCAGTATTAATGTTAAGGATGAATGGATGGATAGATAGATATAGATGAAGACAGATAGATCTTGGTGTTTTAATAAAATAGTGCTTAGTAATGCTAAGATATTTTTAGACAGGTCTCACTGTTATTACTGAAATGCTGCAGTTCTTACTGATATTATCTTATATAGATGTACTTATTCCGTCCTAGACCCACATAAAAGCTTGATATTTTTTCTTAGTCAAAAATAAAAATGAACTGCTCTGAACAACCTGAAATGCCTTGGTCCTAAGAAGAGATTCTTTATCTAATAACCACACCTTTGAATCTATGGTGAATTCCTTGGCGGCTTTTATTGTTTCACCTCTCAGACAAACCAAAAATATAAAAATAAAACTTCTAGAATCTGAATATTTAATCTTCAAATAACTCACAGAAGCCTTGCAAGAGTCTTTGTACAGACAATTGTCTATAGATTTCCTCCAAAGACTCAAAGGGCCCCTGTTTTTAACCTTCTAAACCAGACTTCACCGAATAGCAATATAGTTAACTAAAAAGCTACCTCCCGTTCAGGAATATCTGCAAGAAGGATCAAAAACATAGCTGCAACCATGATATCAAAGCTCCATTCCTTTTTTCACATGTTTTATAGCCACAGCTATCATCCTGACTTGTACAAAAATGTGCAAAAGCTGTTGACTCCCCTCCCCCCATCCCGCCTCAGGTGCTCCTGCTACCACCATTATCCAGTTCTTTGTTCTGCTTGGTCAAATAGTTGAGACCTTAGAAAAAGTTCAGAAAAGAACAACTAAGATGATCCAAGGCCTGGAGACTAAAACATATGAAGAGCAGCTGCAGGACTTGGGTTTGGCTAGTCTAAAGAAAAGAAGAAATAAGGGTGACATGATAGCAGTATTCCAGTATTTGAGAGGCTGCCACAAAGAAGAGGGGGTCAAATTATTCTCCAAAGCACCAGTGGGCAGGACAAGAAACAGTGGTTGGAAACTGATCAAGGAGAGAAGCAACCTGGAATTAAGGAGAAAGGTCTTAACAGTGAGGACAATTAACCAGTGGAACAGCTTGCCTTCAGAAATTGTGGGTGCTCCATCACGGGAGGTTTTTAAGAAGAGACTGGATATAGATGAGATGGTATAGGTTCTCCTGCTTGAGCAAGGGGCTGGATCAGAAGATCTCCAAGGACCCTTGCAGCTCCTATTCTATTCTATTCTATTCTATTCTATTCTATTCTATTCTATTCTATTCTATTCTATTCTATTCCATTCCATTCCATTCCATTCTACATGGCTAGATGATCCTAGGCCCATGGATCAAGGAGAAAAAAAAATCAAAGATCCTGCCAGAGGACTGAGCAATACAACATTAATTCATTAATTACATAAGCCCTTTTTTTAGGCCAGGAGCAGCAAATAAAACCATTAGTTAGTGGTTTGGCTTATGCACACATGTTAGACTGTATTCTTATTTAGAATGTTTTGGCTACAAATGGAAATCTAATAGGTAAAAAAGTGTGCAGAAGGGTTGGTCAGCCTATGCTTAATTAAACAAGGGGGAAATTGTTATATAATGCGAATAAATAGCAGAAAAATAAAAATCCCTCTTTACTCTGATAAGAATCATCTGACACCCACATTGTTTATTCTGGCTTTGCTTTTGAATAAAAAAAAAGAATAAAAGTGAAATCTCTGTGGTCTTGCCTATATCATAATCAGATCTTGGATCCATGTTGTCCTCAGTAACAGGAACCACAATTCTTATTATAGCATAGAGTCCTTGGATCATACTATTCATTTTGTATGTTTTTAACTTCATCAATCTTTCTAGGAAGTCAAGAGAACAACAAGACTTTCAAAGTAAATCTTTACAACCTGGTGCCCTCCAGATTTGGATGACAGTTCCTCTGCAGGTTGCAAATTTTGAAAAATGAACTCTCAGCCTGTCTGGAGGGCAGAAAAAGAGGCTGCCTCTAGAAGGCTATTTTTAGATGACATTGTAAAACAATGACCAAAAAAGAATACCTCTACACTGTGGAAATCTGTAACAAAGGAGAATAAACCACAATGAGGCCACAGATATGCAGATGAGGATCAGCAAAGAGCATGTCTAGTCTTCATCCCAAATATACATTTAGGGTTTTTTCCTTCACATGGGTAAATGTTCAATATTAGTCTTTTGGAGAAAAAGACATACCAGCTGGTGAAATAAAGACACAACCATGCACCCCATAATTTCAATGTATAATTTTCCAATTTTTAAGAAAACAATTGTATTGTCCAGGACAATAAAAGCAAGAATCGGAAAGAAAGACTAAGTTTAAATGTTTCCTCCTTTCCCATAAGACATTCATAAAATATTCAATGGATGCCTTTGATTAATTTTATAAATCTGGATCTGGGAAATGACATTTATTGAAATGGAGTGTTATTCGTGCAAATAAAAAAAACTACTATAATGCATGAAGGAAAAAGTTGAAGCTTGGTTTGAGAAATCAAAGCTTCTTCTATGTCAAATAGCCCTTTTATCCTTTCAAAGGATTCAAGTCCAACATGATTCTTAATAGACTTTGGATCACCATATATTATCATCCACCAACACTCATACCCACTGGGGCTTTTTGTTAGAGAATTTTTATTTCTCCATGAAACTTTATATCATACTTCTAGCTCATAGCAAAAAAATGGCCATATAGTGTATGCTTCCTCTTTTAAAATAAATATACTCTCCTATAATTGTAAGTGGTTCTGGAAATAGCTTCTAATCATTGCTATCTACAGAGTTACAAGCTCAAATAATGTGACAACATTGTAATGGTTGTTGTAGAGTAATGCTTTTTCCTCTTCCATTCACATGAAAGCATCATTCACATCAGTGGAAATTCACAAGAATTTGGACAAAAAAAATCATTTCATTTATTTATAGCCCCTGGATATTAAAGAGAATTGCCTCTGCTGTCCTCTCACCCCTGCCCAACATCTGTGATAATCCATTAAAAAATGTCAACATATTATTATTAAAAACTTGTCATTCTAAGCCATGGTGGCACTGTGGTTAAAATACAGTATTGCAAGCTAACTCTGCCACTGCCAGGAATTCGATCCTGACAGGCACAGGGTTGACTCAGTCTTCCATACTTCTGAGGTGCTTAAAATGAGGACTCAGATTGTTGGGGGCAACATGGTGATGTTGTAAACCATTTAGAAAGTGCTTAAAGGACTGTGGAGTGGTACATAAGTGTAAGTGCTATTCTAATCATCTGGCAAAGGAGGCATGCTCTGAGTATCATTCATCAAGGACCTATATCTGGTGGGTCGAAGGAGGCAGGCATTGTCTGCTGGAATGGGACAACTCGCCACAGCCAATTCACCACAACCAACTCACCATGGCCAACTGGCCACAGAACAACTCACTGCAGAACAATTCAACAATTCAATTCAAGTATTTAAAATAATTTAAAATTTATTTTAATTTTTGTTATTCACATTTATTAATTGGCCATCCTTTCTTTAATGCTTATTGGCATGGTTCCAATAGATGAGACCAACTAAAACAGAACTCCGAGGCTTGAGTTTTCCTCTAAGAACGTGTTTATTGGCTACAAAGTATTGGCATGGTCAAAAGTGAAACCAAGACTAAAGTTCCCTCCAAAAAGCTACATTATTACTGTCAAGCCCCCAAAGGCTTGCCATATGAATGGGGACGGGGGGAGCACAGATACCAACCCACCAGCCCGGCCGGCAGCTGCGCAGTGTACCGCCACACCCCACGGCCGCACCGGGCGAGCCTCCACCGCACGGCCGTTTTCACAGGATATACGACTGATACCAACAACATCGGGGGTGTTACCGAACTCGGGAGCGCCCGAGGGCCGCCTGCTGTCGACGAACCCGGAAGTCTGTGAGTTGCGACGGCTGCCTGCAAATGGAATACCGGCGGGCGGACCACCTGCGGACCAGAGGGCCATACTCCGCGGGCAGACCCAGCGTGGGAAAGCGGGGGGTTGTTCCCTAGCAGCCAGGACGTTCAGCAGGGCGAGTTTAGCGGCGGGCAGCTGGCGCGCGGACCGGACGCTCGGGCGACGGGGTGTGGGGGCGGTGCTCCGTCGGGGAAAGGGAGAGCACAGGGAAAGGGTGGAGCATTTATGCATATCGACCGGATGTTGGTTTGGGATCGGGGCCGGGTCCACAGGGTGGAGCACGTCGATATATTGCGTGGGGAGGAGACCACTCCCACTGCTGACTTTGCCTTACTTGCATAATAAAGTGCTTGTTGGATGTCAGTGTGTGCCGGTCTTCTTTGTTCCCGATCTACCGGCGACGGCGGATACACTGATATAAAGTCAGCATATAAGAACCTGGGGGCGCTTCAGACCCCAAGACGTTTAGCCCCCAAGCATGTCCGCTGGGCCCAATATTTCAATCGGTTTAAGTTCACACTGAGGTATGTGCCGGGGGGGAAAAACTTTCTGGCTGATGCGTTGTCGCGGATGCCGCAGTACCGTAGCAAACGGGAGGAGGTCATACAGGCACTAATGCCTCCTTCTCGGCATGAGATCGCTAACACTGTAGCTCATAGGTCTCCGGTAAGTGAACTAGAGGCCATTAAGACCGCCTTGCTGACGGATACATGGGCTAATGAACATGCAGGGAGGTTAACTACCCGGGATGGAGTGGCATGGAAAGGTGATAGGATATACGTGCCCGAGAGTCTACGCCTATCCGTTCTTCGAAAGTGTCATGACGCCAAACAAGCGGGCCATTTCGGGTATTTAAAGACCCTACATTTATTACGACGGCAATTCTGGTGGCCCACGCTACGAGTAGATGTGGAACGGTATGTCAAAGGGTGCCACGTGTGCGCCAGTGCAAAGCCCCGGGTGGGGAAGCCCATGGGATTATTACAACCAGTGGCTGATCCGTCCAGACCGTGGGAGGAGATCGCCATGGATTTTGTTGTAGAACTACCCGACAACCGGGGCTACAACGTAATATGGACCGTGATACATCTATTCTCCAAACAGGCGCATTTTATCCCATGCAGAGGCCTGCCATCAGCGTGACGTTTGTCACGGTTATTTATTCAACACATTTATCGGCTTCACGGCACGCCCAGGAGAATTATATCAGATAGAGGGGTGCAATTCACCGCGAAGTTTTGGAGGGAGTTCATTCGTTCACTAGGGTCGTCCCAAGCGTCGAGTTCAGCGTATCATCCTAGCACCAACGGGGCGGCAGAAAGGGCGAACGCCATGGTGGAAAGATACCTCCGGAGCTATGTGTCATTCCAGCAAACGGACTGGGTTGACCTATTGCCGTTTGCTGAGGTGGCATATAATAACACCGTTCACAACAGTACGGGGTACACCCCGTTCAAAATAGTGTATGGTATGGAGTTTAACCCTATCCCTGAACTGTCACCGGAGGTGGCTGGTGGCCAGACTCCTCAAACATGGTACACCAAGATCACAGGGTTGTGGGAACAGGTGAAGGTAGCACGGAGAAAGGCCGAGGCAGCCATCAAACTCCAAGCTGACAAGAAGAGGGCAAAGCATAAACCATTCAAGGTGGGAGATTGGGTGTATTTGGCCACTAAATATCTACGCTTGCAAGTGCCGTGCAAGAAGCTGGGTCCGAAATATGTGGGTCCCTTCCAGATCCTCAAGGTGGTCAACCCTGTTACCGTTCAATTACGATTACCCGCCTCTCTAGGCAGGGTCCATCCCGTGTTCCACAGCAGCCTGCTCAAACCAGCACATAGAAGTCCCTATGCTGACGGGGTACCAGGACCGATCTCGGGGTCCCATTATGAGGTGCAGGAGGTCCTAGACTCACGAAAGCGGTATGGTAAAATCCAATACCTCCTTCGGTGGAAAGGATACCCGCTATCAGACGCAACCTGGGTGGGGGAGGAGAATATAAACGCACCTAACCTAATCCGAGCCTTCCACCGTAAGTGTCCGGCAAAACCAGGGCGGAACAAGTGTAACACTGTGCATTCAATCCCTTCCTTTTCTTTTCCAGGGGGACCCGTGGTAGAGGGGGCCACATGTCAAGCCCCCAAAGGCTTGCCATATGAATGGGGACGGAGGGAGCACAGATACCAACCCACCAGCCCGGCCGGCAGCTGCGCAGTGTACCGCCACACCCCACGGCCGCACCGGGCGAGCCTCCACCGCACGGCCGTTTTCACAGGATATACGACTGATACCAACAACATCGGGGGTGTTACCGAACTCGGGAGCGCCCGAGGGCCGCCTGCTGTCGACGAACCCGGAAGTCTGTGAGTTGCGACGGCTGCCTGCAAACGGAATACCGGCGGGCAGACCACCTGTGGACCAGAGGGCCATACTCCGGCGGGCAGACCCAGCGTGGGAAAGCGGGGGGTTGTTCCCTAGCAGCCAGGACGTTCGGCAGGGCGAGTTTAGCGGCGGGCAGCTGGCGCGCGGACCGGACGCTCGGGCGACGGGGTGTGGGGGCGGTGCTCCGTCGGGGAAAGGGAGAGCACAGGGAAAGGGTGGAGCATTTATGCATATCGACTGGATGTTGGTTTGGGATCGGGGCCGGGTCCACAGGGTGGAGCACGTCGATATATTGCGTTGGGAGGAGACCACTCCCACTGCTGACTTTGCCTTACTTGCATAATAAAGTGCTTGTTGGATGTCAGTGTGTGCCGGTCTTCTTTGTTCCCGCTCTACCGGCGACGGCGGATACACTGATAATTACAAAGTTAAAATTCCCACCCCAGAAACTATGCAACTACATTTCCCAATAGAATAGTTTGGCGGGCTTTCTAACATTAGGCTCAACCTCCAATCTAATAAACAGAAATGACCTTGGTTCACATGGGACAGAGAATTGTTTAGACTAGCATAAAACTCTCCAGTGCTTTTTTTCTTAAAAAAAAAAAAAAAAAAGGTGCCGGAACTCACACACGTCACACAACATCATGCCTTGCCTACCCTACAAGGTTCCATCCAAAAAAGGTGCCGGAACTCCATTCTGGGCGTTCTATGAGAAAAAAAGCCCTGAAACTCCCCATCCCTCCCCCCCATTCTTGTGGCAACCAAAAATGAGCAAGATGGCTTCAGCCAAGTTTGTTGCAGAGTTGACAATTATATTCCACCATTTCTTCGATATTAGTGTAACTCTTGGTCTGCGGCAAATTGTCCCACGGTGAATTGGCCATGGCGAATTGGCCATAGCGAGTTAACTGTGGCAAGTTAAATGCAGCAAGTTGCTGTGCCTTATGGAACATTCTCCTACCTGAAATCAGTTAACTCTGTTCCTATTAATGTTCTGGAAGTCTTTCAAGACCTGGTTATCTCACCTTTGGTGGTCCAAGGGAACCAATGACATCTTAAGATGGATCCACTACAGATATATTCATTCTCTCCATACCTGTGGTTTGCATATTTTACTTTCTAATATATTTTAATTTTTAATAATTATGATTCTGTATTTTAAAATGTTTGTACTTATATATTTCTTATTTTATGTGATCGTTATATACTACCCAAATCACTTTTTATGAGATGTGCAACTGTAAAAATAAATAAATAAATTCTGTAAGGTGTGTGGTACCCAAAGTTTCACTAATTATTAGTTATGAAGAAATTATGCAATTTGTGAAGTCTTCTAGGAAAGGTATCTTCAAAACAAAGTAATAAAAAAGGGAGTTAGCAAGCTGTCGGAAATTACATTTGTGCTTACGAGAATTTATGCAATTAGCAGTTAAGTTTCTTTCCATAATACTGAATTTTGAAAAACCTCAAAACAGTAAAGAAATCAATTAAATCTTATATATTAGACTTGCAACAACAAATCATGTAATCATTAATGACACATTGTGAAAAACTGTAGCAAGTAACCTGCAGACAAACACCCCAAAGAATCAGATGGCATCTATGCTTTTCAAAACTAACACAGGAAGTCCTCGACTTATAACCACAATTGAGCCCAAATTTTCTGTTGCTAAGTGAGGCATTTGTTAAGTGTCTTTTGCCCCGTTTTATGACGTTTCTTGCCACCTTTGTTAGTTACACGGTTGTTAAGTGAATTTGGCTTCCCCATTGACTTTGCTTGTCACAAGAAGGTCACAAAAGCCGGTCGCATGACCCAGTGACGTTGCAACCATCATAAATATGAGTCAGTTGTCAAGGGCCTGAATTTGGATCATGTGATCATGGGGAAGCTGCAATGGTTGTAACTTTCAGTGCTGTTGTAACTTCGATTGGTCACTAAATGAACTGTTGCAAGTTGAGGATTACCTATAGAACACAGATCCATATACATACATACGTACATATACTTATATATATGTATGCCTAAATATGTTCGTCATATTGTCATGCCTACATCTGAGCCTGAATCTGTGGAAGAAAATGAACTGGAACAGGACTCTATGGAGGCCGAGGGAAAGGCGTCTGTGGTTTCAGAGGACTGTGGGGAAGAGCAAGTCGAGGCAGGCCAGGCCCTTCAGGAGAGACAGAATTCAGGCGATGAGAAAGGGCCACCCCCACCTGATCCTAGAGCACAGAGAGTGGAGAGAAGGAGGGAACAATGCAGGCAGGCTCAATTACTCAGGAGGAGAGCATCCTGCCCTCCTCCACAAAGAATACCTGGAGACTGAGACTTAAGGAGACACTGTGGGGAGGGGTATTTGTCGGGAATAAACATTGATTCTTGGAGTGTTATGTATTGTTGCTGATCTTTTGTTCTGTGACTTCTGTTTGGAAACCTGGAAACTCTTAACTATTGATTGACAGACCACGTTACTTGAATGTTTAAAGCAGTGGTTCTCAACCTTTCTAATGCCGTGACCCCATAATACAGTTCCCCATGTTGTGGTGACCCCCAACCACTTATACATCACCGGGTGTCAGGGGCGTGGCCAAAGAAAAGGGGGAAAAATGGCGGACAGCCTTGTTTGGCGACCCCCGGGAAATGGTCGTTCGACCCAAATGGGGTCCCGACCCACAGGTTGAGAACCACTGGTTTAAGGGACCTTAGACTGTATTTCAGATTCTCTCTTTTGAAAACTGCTCAGGCAAGCTAGGATTTAAACAGACTCATTAAATTTATATTTTCTTCCCTGTTATCTCTATGGCCTTGAGTACTTTCTTATGCTAATCAGACTGTATTTGAACCTACTTTCAGCCAGAATCAGCTGAAGGGGTATGTGTGTTCTTTTGTTGGAGGCTTGCCAGGAAACGTGGGAGAATTTGGGGAAAATTTGGAGCAATAAAAGAACTGTTTGAATTGCTAGCTGACTGCATTGCCTCTGTGCTGTGCCCTGGGTCATCTCTCTCTCTCACACACACACACACACATTCTTATCAGTCTGAGAACCAGCGCTCATGTTTAATGCTTTTTACTTGTTTCTGTCAAGCAGCCCCAAATCCTTTAAAGCATATTTTGTCTCCTAAGGTTGACAAGTAACACTGAATTATCACAGAATTAAAGGCAAGCAAACATTGATAGTCTACACCAGTAATACGTAAAGCCAATTTTCTCAACCGTTGGCAAAATTGATCCATAAATCAAATTTAAAAAAAAACAGCAAGGAGAAATGGCAAGATTATCAAAACAAATAATACCCTTCTAGAAACATAATGGTTGAGCTTTTTTGATAAGAAGAAATTGCCTATAAAGGAGGAAAGCAAGTCATTAAGAAACTTTTAGAAATGTTTGAGAAATTGTTTATGTTCAACCAGACATAATTGGCACTGCTCAACAGACTACTTCCTATCCAAATTTCTAGGATGAACATGGATTCTGCATGAGTTATATGCTTCAGAGAAAGTCAAGTTGCATTTATATAGGTACCTTTGCTTAATGCTATTGAATTGGTCTGGCAGTCACTACAGGAAAGTATAACTATGACTCAAAAATCTTTGTCGTTCAATAAATTTATTTGTGTATTACTTAGTGTCATGTAAGGAAAATGGAAGTTTGAAAAATGTGTTTGTGATCAATATCTGTTTTCTGCAGTTGATCAACTGGTGTTCAGTTTTCTCTGGATTAACTGTCATATATCAGGAAGGAAGGCTATGATCGGCTCTGATGAAAATCTTTAAAGAAGAATAAATTTATCACAATGCATTTTTTAACGTACAAACATTCAGATCACAAGACCAAATTGTGCTTGTAAGAGATGATCAAGATTATGATGCTCAATGCAAAATTCCCAAGATTCAACCACTCTTCCCCATCTTGGGACCTCCAGCTATTTTGGACTATAGTTCCCACAATACTTGAGTGGTGACCGCCAATGATAATTCTGAAAGATGCTAACCAAAGAAAGGGAAGGATATTTATATTTATTAGAAATCACAGCAAGATCACAGATTTATTATCTTGAAATAATATTCCTCTAGAAAGATACTTATATATGTTTGTGTGCATTTTTTTTAAAATAGTAATAGGCCAGTGGTGGCAAACCTATGGCACGCAAGCCACAGGCGGCACTCAGAGCCCTCTCTGTGGGCATGCACACCATCGCCCCAGTCCCGCCTCCCACTGCAGCCCCCTCCTCACCAGCAGCACCCCTGGAAGAGACTCGCCCCCAGGCGTGGCCCACACAGAGCAGCACAGCCAAGGACATGGCAGCTGGGCAGCAGAGACAAGACTCTGGCCTCGCGCCCCATTATGCGCAGTTGATGCTGTGGGGCATGGGTGGGAGGCGTGGCTGCCATGGCGCTGCTGGGCTGCCTGGGCGATCTGCGGTGGGCAGTGGAGACAGTGGTGGCCCTGTAGGTGAGTGGGGTGGAGACGGACTGGGGCAGGACAGGGGGTGGAGGGGGTTGGGCAAAGTGGGGGCAGAGTGGGGGAGCAGAGGGGGAGGCAGTTTCAGGGCACTCAATCCCTAAAAGATCTATATCTAGTCTAAAGAAAAGAAGAAATAGGGGAGACATGATAGCAGTGTTCCAGTAGTTGAAGGGCTGTCACAAAGAAGAAGGGGTCATGTTATTCTCCAAAGCACCAGAGGGCAGGATAAGAAACAATGGTTGGTAACTGAATAAAGAGAGAAGCAACCTGAAATTAAGGAGAAACTTTCTAATAGTAGGATAATTAATCAGTGGAACAGCTTACCTCCAGAAATCATGGGTGCTCCATCACTGGAGATTTTTAAGAAGAGACTGGACAGTCACTTGTCTGAGATGGTAGAGGTCAGAGGTAGGCAACCTTGGCTCTTTTATGACTCGTGGACTTCAACTCTCAGAATTGCTGACTCAGGAATTTTGGGAGTTGAAGTCCACGAGTCATAAAAGAGCCAAGGTTGCCTACTCCTGGTATAGGTCCTCCTGCTTGAGAAGGGGGCTTGAATAGAAAACCCCCAAGTCTCTTCCAGCTCTATTCTGTTCTATTCTATTCTATTCTATTCTATTCTATTCTATTCTATTCTATTCTATTCTACAGGTCAACTGAGGTAGGTAAAATGAATCAGTGTTTTTGGATACAAAAAAATTGAAAGCAGAGAAAGCTTGAAATTGGGCAGCAGTTTCTAACTTGCTTAACAGCATAAAAATAATCACAGAAGATGCCTCTCTCTTCAGTGCCTAAGGTATTTTTCCCAATTTCAGTTGGATGATTGCTTTGTCCTAAATGCAATGAAGATGACTTAGTCTGAAAGGTAAAAGCCAAGAGTATTTACAAAAATGTTCAGAATCCAAAAACAGCATTTAATACATTGTTATGCAACAACAACAAATATGTCCTTACAATGATCTGCCCTATCACGTGACAAAAACTGATGAAGCGTATGCTATTGGAGAAAAGCTGAAAAGGACGTGCAGAAAATATATGATAGAATGCATAATTGATTGAACACTTAAAATTCACATGAAAGACCCCCTGATAAAACAGTTTCAAGGCATGTGAGAGACGTATCAATTTTTTAGAAATAGGAACTAATTGAATGAGTTAAACAGAGCAAAGCAAGTTTGTTCCTTCAAATTTCAGATTTAGTACCTTACTTGTGTTTGTGGATTATAGACATGAGTCTTCTGTTGAGGACCAGAGGTTTGCCTTTCCAGAACCACGGGAGCAGAAATATCTAATTTGGTTAATTCATTTATAGAAAAATTGAATGACTTTGGTAGTCGTGCTGTAATACATACATCAATGGTCCAGCAGTTATGATTGGAATAACATGGTGTAATGTAGCCGATGGAAAAAAAAAACTGCTCCATAAATTAAACATGACCATTAACACTTTCATTCTCATGCACTGTGAAATGCCACAAGACTTCAAAACTGTACTCAATGATGCAGTTAAAACTGTGAATTTCACAAAAGTAAGATTACTCAGCTCCTGGTTATTTTCTATTCCATGTGAAGAAACAGTGCATCTGCATAACAAACACATTTCATCTGCATATTGAAACGAGATGGCTGACTTGTGAAACTATATTGGTTTGATTCTATGAACTGCAGGAGGAGGTGCATCTTTTTATTAGAACACACTTTTGAATAGGCACAGAAATTAAGTGTAAAAATGTGGGGTGCCGACCTTGTCTGGTATACTTATTTATTTATTTGAACGACGTTAAATGTTTCACTGCAAGGAAGACCTATAACTAGATTCAAACTTCAAAGTATAATGAGTGCAGTTCAGCCAAAGCTCACACTTTGAAGGGAACGTATCTCTAAAAACAAGCTTGCAAGCTTTCCAAATCTTTGCATTTTTAATTAACAAATGAAATATCCCTCAGTGAATATGTCAAAATTTAGGTGATACAACACAGGTCTGATTTGCATGTCCCAGTTAGGGAATGTTTTCTGCCTCTATCAAAATCCTTTTGCTGCATCCACTCCATCTGAATTGCTATTAAAGACTTAAGAGTTATTTTGACTGATTTCACATTACCAACAACATTTTCTTCAGTAGAACTTACGAATTTCTGAATAAAACTCTTTCAAGAACATCTTCAAATTGCCATCAAGCATTAAAATGTGTCATTTGAAACAACATATTGTGCGAGAGAAACTTCGCTTTATATGTAGCAACAAAAACCAAGTAGAGAAATATGAAAAGCATAAAAGGCAATTTCCACTTGCAAGTAATATCAACCGCTCCAAATAGTGAACTTTTTTTTTAAAGGAAAAGTGATCACATCTTACTCATTGAACACTGGGAATTTTTTTAACATTTAACATTCCCAAATAAGTGTGAAATCTATGCTTTATTTTTTGTACATTGAAAATTTTAAGTTGGCTTTTACAGTAAACTTTCTATATTTACTGCATAAAATATGTAGAAGAACTTTCTGGGACTATAATGGGGCAAGTGTTTTGTGAAATGTAAATGTGTGTGTGTGTGCGTATGAGATTATTGGCATATAATACCGCAATAAGTTATTAAATAACGGCTAGCACAACTTTTTTTTTTAATTGCTAAAGTGCTTTGGCTCCTGACTGAAGGTTTTTGGGAATTATTATTTTGAACCTGTTTCATAGTTTGAAAAACTTTGAAACTCCCTGTTCTAGACCTTTCTAACTTTGCAGATCATCCTTGCTTTCACTGTGCCCGTAATTTGATTCATAAATTACTTTCTTAAGACAAATCCTCACTTGTCTCTTTTTGGTGATGCATCAACCTCATCCAATCAGTTTTCCTAATCTCTCCCTTCTTCTTAGTCATTTACTTTGCTTTTCACTTTACCTACATTTGTTTTGTGATACGTTCCTCTACAAAACCCAAACATCACATTTTTTATTTTATTCACATTTATTCATCACTCATTCCTTCTTTACACATTTTCCTTACCTCCCTAAAGCCCCCATCCCCTCTGTTCTAATAAAACCCATACCTGATGTATTTAGCTTACTTCTATGGTTTTGCTAACATAATTAACTTTCATTTCCAATAAAATGGGCAGGAGCACATTCTGTATCCAACCATTTTTGCTTCATATGACATTCATCTCTTGCAAAAGAGCAGATATAGGTAAACTTTGTTTAGCAACCACTATTGAGACTGATATTGGACTTTAAGCAAAGCAGTTGCTAAGTGGAATGGCAAGTGTGCTTATGATCTTACTTTTGCTTTCCTTTGCTTTATAAACATGCAAAGGTCATAAATGGGATGAATGACTCTAAAGTTACTTTATCATCACCATCATAACTGCGAATAGTTGCTAAATAAGGCAGTTGCTAAATGAGGATTAAGTCAATTTCACTTTCATTATCAACTGTAATTCATTTAGAATAACCCTTTAAAGCAGTGGCCCCAACACTTTTCAGCTTGGTGGCCTGGCCTGGCCCAGTCCAGGGGAGGGCATGTGAGTGGCAGGGGCAGGTGCATGCACACAGTTCCATTTGTGTGAGCTGTGTATGTGCACAACCTCCACTCGCACAAATGGAGCTTCTCACTTGAGAAAAGGCACTTGAGCCTTCGCGCACGAAGCTCCACTCATGTGAATGGAGTTTCATGCATGAACACAAGCACCCTCTGCTCACATGGGTGGAGGTTCACGCATGTGCACTTGCTCGCCATTTGCACTAATGGAGCTTCGTGCATATGCTTGCCCATCTCTCCTCTGCCCCAGTTTCAAATAGGCCAGGGCCCAGTAATGAATGGGCCAGGGGCCGGGGGTTGGGGATCTCTACTTTAAAGAAAGGTAAATGTGGTTCTTAAATGTGGTCCATATACTGTATATAATGGTGAGGTTTTTCTTTTACACAGAAAGAAGCATTTCTAAAAGAAAAATGAATTGACTCATAGACTTTGATGATTTTGTAACTAGATAGACCTATTAAAGGCTTCTAAGTTTTAAACCGATAGGGTAGAGCAAAATCATGAATAGAAGCAGTGCATATGTAGTGATTTCAGAGTCATGCTTTTAAATAGTTCTTTGATGTTGCTAGCCATCCTCTCTCAACAGAGCAGGAGGAATATGACATCATCTGTCTCCTGTCAACAACACAGTCCTTTCAGCAGTTCCAAGAAGGCTCCACATCCATTTGCACCACTCAGGTGACCCTGAAGACACAGATATACCTCCAAGTGGCCTCAACAACTCTCTAAAAGAATGCAAATAACCAGCTGTCTGCAAGAAATATAAATCCTCCCATCCCTCACCATCCAGTCAGAGCTAAAGACGCTTCTTGGATGAAAAGTGAAACATCTTCAAAGGAAAACAAGAAAGTCCAGTTGCCTCTTGAAAAAGCACCTTTGGAACATGCTGCTAAGATTTTTTAAAATAGAATTTGCAATCTTTCTTGTTATATAGGTGTTATTTACAAGCTAAGCATTAGAAAGACTTTAGCTAGGGGCATCTGCAAGACAGTAAAAAAAAGGTTAAGGTGGGGGCTGCAGCTGCAAAATTAAAGCCCTACCTCTTTTTTACATGCAGCACAGATCAAAAAGGGACCGGACTTCAGTCACATGGTTATGATCCCTATCTTGACTTCTTCTTTTTTTAACTCCCTCTGTGGATGCCTCTGATCTTAATATAATTACATGCTGCATTTTTAATGAATGTGACTACTTCCATTTTTCAATATTTTAGAATGTTGAAAATTTTATTTCCTTCATCTTTTCAAGAAAATCTAAAATGTGCTGTTAGCTGTAGTAGGGTAAGGCACTTTTTAGAACTAAATCAATAGAGTTGCTATTTTTTTAGCTTTGCCTAAGATTTGTTGGCACGTTTGAATTAAATCTAAGTAAATCCACATCTATTATTTGACATCTCAGAGTCTTTCCCCGTTGAAGAACTGCTGAAGTGCTCTGAACTCACATTTTACTCAGTATCTGTGGAGATTGTCAATCATAGTTGTCTCAAAAGTGCTTTTTCAAAAAGGAACTGGACTGTTCTTTTTTCCTTTTGTTTCTCATCCAAGGAATATCATCAGTTGTGATGAGGGGGAGAGATGAAAGGATACTGACAATTGAGATTGGGTGGTGGGGATGGAAGGATAGATTCTGACTGGATGGTAGGGGGGTGGATGGGAATGGAAGGATTGTATTTCTTTGTAGTCATCGGGTCCAGTAACACTCTCTGTGAGAGCTCTTGAGACCACTTGGGGATTTATCTTTGCCCTCGGAGTGCAATTGGTTGTGGAATCGTCTTGGCACTGCTGCAAGTGCTGTGTTGTACACATGGGAGATAGGTGGTGTCTTATCCTTCCCCCTCTGTTGAGAGAGGGCTGCTCAATGTTAACATAAACGGCCTCTTTTGCCCCTTTTTCGAACCATCCAAACTATCCAAAATGTGGATTTTGCTGTCTTCAAAAGAGTGGCCTTTGTCGTTCAAAAGCTGAATCTTGTCCTGATGGGTTTGATCTCCTGTGTTGTGCCAATGTGCCATTTTACTCAGTAGAAAAATTTTGTGGCAAGAGATTTGCTAGCTTCGTTGGCCAAGCCATATCTCCTCTCTTTTACCTTTAATCCTAGACACTGCAAATCACTTGACACTCTTAAAAAAAAAAAAAAAAAAGACTGACAAAACAGATTTTATGCATCTTGAGCCTTGCATGGGATACTGGGATATTGTCTTGAAAAGAGAAACAAAGAACTTAAACTTATCTCACTCTTGTGATAAGAGACCAGATGTGGAACAAAGCCAAGATAGAGAGTGAAAGAGAAGATGCCCATATTTGTGCTATGCTGTGCAAATTGGGAAAGCCATTGAAAGACTTGTATACAGTGATAATAACTGATATACTGAATGGAATTGGGAAGTTCTATTTGTCTAGCAAAAAGTATATGAAATGAGACCGTTCTGCAATATATTTTCTCTATATATTAAACTGATCTCTAAATTGAAATGTGTGGAGAATCCCAAGGCTGCCAATATATGTGCACAAGAAGCATTTGTCTTGCTAAAAAGTTGTCAGTTGAATTAAGCCTTATTTTCTAGATAAAAGATGCAAAGGGGGGGGGGGAATAGAACTGGAGAGGATGATACCATGGAGTTTATTGAACTTCACACTCTTAAATACCTAAAACTGCCAACAAAAGAAGTTTAGAAATCAGCAAATCAGAAGAAAAGTGAGAGGACTGCAAATAACTGACAGACACTTCTGAAGTTAGAGAGTGGGGAAATTTGTAATCTATAAAATCATTAATCCTATATTTACCACTAGAGTATAAATAATTGTTTTTAAAGAAAAAACAAAGGTACTTGAAAGATAATTCTTAGCCACTGAGACTGCAGTTCTGAAGTTTTAGGAAGACATTTTAATGACTTTATCTTTTGAATAGAGACATTTCATTCCAATTTATTTATGTTGGCCTGGGTCCAGACCTTATATTCCTTGAATGCAAGGACTCTTTCAATATATTAAAAACTTTGGATCAGAAGAAGAATGCTACTGGTGGTTCTGGGGAAAAAATGATTACTTGCCAATTAGCCCAACTCTACATCTTTGTATGTTTCTCCTTCTTGCCCCCAAGTCTGTTCCAGGATAGTATGGAACTGGAGATCGAAAAAGGAGAAAAGGAAATTAAAATGATTGTCTTCCACTTCCTATTAGTTCAGTCAGAGATTGCTCAGCTTAACTAAAGTTAATGCTGGATTCCAGATTGTTCACTCTGTTCTCAGAGAAAGTGTAAATATAAGATTTCTCCTAATAAAAATTAATAAGCAGAAGACATGTAGGTAGTCTTCAGATATACAGGTGATAGATACAACCACAATTAGGACCAGAATTTTCAACTAGTGAAGCTAGTTGAGTAATGCATGATTTTATGACCTTTTTTGTTAGGTTGTTAAGCAAATCACTGCAGTTGATAAATGAACCATGCTGTTGTTAAGTGAATTTGGCTTGTCCCCACTGATTTTGCTTGTCAGAAGCTCACTGGGAAGGTCCCAAATGGCAATCACATGACGTTAGGACATAAGCATCATAAATACATGCTGGATATAAGTACCTAAATTTTGTTCACATCACTGTAGGGCTGCTTCTAAGTGCAAGAACTGGCCATCTTTCAGTGCTGTTATAACTTTGAATATTTGCTGAATGAATGGTTGTAAGTCAAGGACTCCCCGTAGCTCAAAATAACAATATTCGTCTTTAACACATATACCTGGAGGGCATGTTTCTAGATATCTAAGTATCAGAAATTATAATGAAATTATAAATGACAATCATAATTACTAAGTATTTATCATGCTTTCACTTACTATACCAGACTCCTATACATATTGGATTTTAACCCTGAAGGAACTATTAATGGTGTTCAGATGGTCTTATTCCCAAGTAAGTCAGGGTTTTTTTTTCAGCCCAAGCATTGTATTTGACCTTTGAAAGAAATAATACAATACAAGGTAGTGAAAGTGGCAAAATTTGGAAATTGATTTCATTTGATTTGCTGTTACATTTACAGTTTCATTTAATGTGGTTGCTATAATTAGTTTCTGGTCACATGAATAATTTTCGCTTTAAACTAAAATTTGCTGATAATTTTGAATGTACCCAATGTTCTTATCCACACATTTTTGGGAGACACAGCTGTCTTTGAACTGTCAGATTGTGCATTCCGAATTATAATGTTGTTTGCCTGTCTGAACAAATATACATGCAGAGAGTTCCAGGAAGGCTGTCTGTACAACTCTCTAAGTCAGGGGTCTTCAAACTTGGCCCTTTTATGACTTGTGGACTTCAACTCCCAGAATTCCTCAGCCAGCGTGCCCGACTGAGGAATTCTGAGAGTTGAAGTCCACAAATCATAAAAGGGCCATGTTTGAAGATCCCTGCTCTAAGTATTGGCAAACAATATATATGCCAGCTATAACCAAAAGAACATGGCCAAGCAGAGACCAAAAACTAAAACTAACAAAGGAGATGGTAGCTTTCATCTGGGAATGTATAACATTTATTTATGGCCAGGCAGTCTTGCCATATCAAGATGCTACAACAGTATTTAATTTGCTTCAGACAACATAGCAGTTCAAGTATGTCAAAATATATCCATGCTGTTATTTTTTAAGAGACACCTGAAATCTTGAATAATGTCTGTCTTAAAAATACAGGAATGAAGAATGGAAGAAATACTCCAGTTGTGACAACTGTAAATAAATTAGCTTCAAGATCGTATTAAAAGCACAATTATTATAAAGCTTTCTTTACTTATTTATAATTATGCATATATCCTTTCTTTCTTCTAAAATTTCAAGGTAGCACCTTACAATAACAGGTTTGTGAGGAAGATTGACCCATGAAAACCAGCCTACATGTTTTGCCTTTAAACCTTTTCTAGTTCCATATTTCCCTTTTTTATTTAGGATTACAATGTGTTCCTTTTTCAAAAAACTAAAGAATGTAATTCCTATACAATTGTATGTTCCCTAAAATTGCTGGTTTTTATTTTTATTTTTGCAAAACATTAGATAGATTAACTGTTCAAGAAATGGAAATGGAAGATTGAAAAGGGGGAAACATCAAATGTTTATTTTCTTTTTGTTAAGAAAGAGAAAGAACTACTTATTTAGGCATGACTGGGTAGAATCTGAGGGGATAGAATGACACATTCAGATACTGGCATCCTTGAAATTGTAGCAAATAAGCACTGATTGGTTGATAGATCTCTGTTCTTAATTATTGGTCAGGAAGGGAATGGGGAATTGATTTTGATTATGAATTGATCATCATAAGCAAAATAACCAGGATCTAAATTGAGTGCATTGCAAGGTAAGTTAAAAAGGACTGGGGAACAGAAACTCTTGAAAAAACATGCTTAGCTAGGTCATATGTATGGGAGTGTGCTTCAAATTATTTTAAAAAATACCGTATTTATTACAGGTATTTCATCTTCCACCCAAATATTTTTCTTTAGGATATTCTTGAAGTACTGCAACATCATAGCACAAATAAAAGTTTAATAGCCACATATCAATAGCACGGCAAAGCAGCAAGATGTTTTCAATAATAAAGAAGACAATAAACTTTTAGTCTGTGGGGAGAACTCTCTCTCTCTCTCTCTCTCTCTCTCTCTCATAGATGGAAACTAATCAAGGAGAGAACCAATTTAGAATTAAGGAGAAGTTTCCTGACAGTTAAACAATTAATCAGTGGAACAACTTGCCTCCAGAAGTTGTGAATGTTCCAACAGTGGAAGCTTTTAAGAAGAGATTGGACAGCCACTTGTCTGAAATGGCATAGGGTTTCCTGCCTGAGCAGGGGGTTGGACTAGAAGACCTCTGTCATTCTGTTATTCTGTTAAAATTTTTTTTTTAAAAATCCACATTTACGGGAAGGACAGTCCTATAATTAAACGATTATCTGTTCAAGTTCTATATGCTGAGTATCAGTTTTGTGAAAGAACTTCAATTTGGCAACAGGTCTCTGTGTTCAGTGTATTATTCAAAGAGGGAAAAACGCGTACTTAACATCACTGAGTTTCCCTTCTGTTGCAACAGATAACAACATTCAAGCATCTGAGGCCATCATTTCTAATTATTTATTTGTGTGTTTATTAACGGAAATCAGCATGGACCTGATGGAGAAATCAAGGCAAACAGGCATGCTATTTGTAACAACAAAAAACTTTGTGGTTGTTGTTGAGTCCTTCGCGGAAATGTAAGACACGAGAAGCAGTTGTAGTTCTCAGTTTTCTTTATTCTGCATTCAGCTTACAAGTAGATGGCTTCAGCAGCTCCCCAAACCTCCCAGCTTCTTATATAGACATTTCCCGGGTCAATGCGATACTTTTCCCGCACCAGCACCTGCGCATGCACACGGCGCTGGCGACAGCCTGTCTGGTCCCGGGCAGCTTTGCACCTGCCCGGGACCGCCTGCAAACGCCCCGAGCCGTTTGCAAGGCTCGGGACATAACACCCCTTTCCCCCGGGCTAAAACTACTACCAACATATAATCATTATTTTATGCAGTGTTCTGCTTCTCAGTGCTCCTATCGTTACCTGGCTTTTGTTTAGCCAGCAGTGTTATGTAATCCTCTAAGTATTTAGGAGACTTCCTTGCTCTCTGTGACCTTCTCAGCTCTGGGTTTCTGACAGGTGTTCCCTGACTGAGGGGTGACAAGAGCCTGTTCCCCTTATCATGCCTTGGTGCCTTCCAAGGACTTTGCCCCGATGCCTGGCCTGCTTGCTCGCCCACCGGGCTCGTCAGGCCAGGGCTTCTGTCACTTTGTGACCTGGTTGACCTGCCTAGCTGTAGGCCCTCGGGCCCCTTGAAGTGATAGCCACTGCTGGGCGTCTCTATAGAACCTCCTAGGTCCGTCCAAGACCTGTCAGGAGGCTGTCCAATCCCTAAGCCCCGTTCTGTGTCCGGGCTCGTGTGGGTCTCTGTACCTTCCCAAAACTCAGTTACTCCCTGATTTGGGCTAGAGGTGTTGCGGTCGGGACTTGGTTCCTCAACCACCTCCCTGTAAGTTTGACCCCCTGTAGGATTAGGGGTAAGGTCAGGCCAACTCTGGGGATTGTGTGCCAGCTCTCTTGCGGGGAATGATATGTTGGGATGCTCCCGGGTATCCTCCATGACTGGAGTGCTCTGTGATGTGTGTGGACAGTGAGTATGCCCCCAGGTGACTCCCTGGCTGGAGTAGGCGTGAGTGCCTGTTGTGTGGGTAAGCTCCATGAATTCCTTTTCGGAGCACTTGCGGAAGCTTGAAATGGGCCGTCAGTGGCTCCATCAGAGGAGATGGGCAGCAACTCGTGCCCTTCCCTTTGCTCCAAAGGGTCCCCCTCCCCCCCTGGAAAAGACCCAGGAGTCTCATCTGAAAGGTCCCGCCTAAGGCAGAGTTGGTCGATGTGCCGACGCAGGACACGACCGTTGGCCAGGGCTACCTCGTAGGAGAGAGGACCTGTGACCCTGGAAATAGAAGCGGGGACCCATGTATGACCAGGCCTGTAATTGCGAGTCCAGACCGGGGCACCCTCAAGTAGTTGTCTAGGTGCCCTAGGATGTGAAGTAGATGAAGGCAATCTGTCCGGATGCAACTGGTCAAGTTTAGTAGTAAGTTGACGCCCCCAACGAAGTTCAGCTGGGCTTCTCCCTGTAGAAGTGGACGGTGTGGTGCGATAAGAAAGGAGAAAGTCAGCCAACCTGTGATGCCAGTCCCCGTAGGTGAGTCTTTCAAGGCGTCCTTTGTGATGCGCACCATACGTTCAGCCATACCGTTGGTGGACGGGTGGAAGGGTGCAGACGTGGCATGACGAATCATGTTAGCCTGTAAGAAAGCTTGGAATTCGGAGGAAGTGAATTGAGGGCCGTTGTCAGACACAATGACATCTGGAAGCCCGTGTGCAGCAAAAATCCCCCTCAGTACCTGAATAGTCTTTGCAGTGGTGGTGGATGAGACAGGTACAACCTCAAGCCATTTTGAATGGCTGTCAACAAGGACCAAGAAGAACTGGCCCTGAAAGGGCCCAGCGTAGTCAATGTGCACCCTAGACCATGGGGACTGTGTTTCCTCCCATCTATGCACGGGAGCTTGGGGCATCTCTGGGCGAGATCATTGGCACAGGTGGCATGCATGCACCTTAGCCTCAATATCTTTATCTAAACCAGGCCACCACAAGTGGCTGCGCGCAAGAGCCTTCATACGAACAATGCCAGGATGACCCTCGTGGAGGGATTCTAAGACCCTAGTCCTCATTGAGGTGGGAATGACAACTCTGTTTCCCCAAAGCAGACAACCCTGAGAAAGGGACAGCTCGTTCCTTTTGGACCAGAAACTCTGAAACTCAGGACTAGGGCAGTGCTCAGGCCAACCAGACAAAACCCAGGAACGGACACGTGAAAGTGTGTGATCTGTACCTGTTTCAGCGGCAACATCCCTGGCACTAAGAGGGAGCTCGGCAAGGCTTGGATTGATAGAATGTTGACAGCTGGCGCAGGGTCAGCTTCTACTACTGGCAGAGGCAATCTACTGAGGCCATCAGCATGGCCCATTTCTTTCCCAGGCTTGTGGAGTAAAGAAAAATCATATGCAGACAAAAAAATAGACCACCTAAGCATTCTAGGGGAAATGATTTGGGGAGTCTGCTTACGTGTGGTAAACAGTCCCAGCAGAGGCTTATGGTCAGTGAAGACCGTGAAATGCCTGCCATATAGAAAATCATGGAATTTTTTAATTCCAGCAACAACAGCCAGAGCCTCCCTGTCTATCTGAGCGTAGTTGCGCTCAGCAGAAGACAATGTTCTGGAGTAATATGCAACAGGAACCTGAGTTCCATCAGACCTGAGGTGGCTCAGGACAGCTCCAACCCCATAAGGGGACGCATCACAAGCGATGCACACAGGAAGGGACTCGTTGAAATGTGCAAGTACACTGTTAGAAGTGAGCAAAGCCTTGACTTTGTTAAAACAACCCTCATGCGTTTGTGACCACTGCCACACTGCTTGTTTGTCTAGTAGCCTGTGAAGAGGCTCAGCTACACTAGCTTTATGTGGAAGAAAAGAATTGTAGAAATTCAGGAGGCCCAGGAAGGCCTGAAGTTCGGCCTTGGACTTTGGCCTAGGTGCTTCTAAAATAGCAGTTAGTTTGGATTCAGCAGGGTGAATCCCAGCAGCATCAATTTTGAACCCCAGAAATTCAGTAGAAGGCACCCCAATCTTGCATTTGTCTTTTTTGAGCTTGAGGCCTGATTTCCTGAATCTTAACAGAACAACCCTTAGCCTTTCAGCTAGAATGTGTGTGGAGTCTCCTGCAATCGAGACATCATCAAAGTAGGGGCAAACCCCTGGTATACCTCGTAGTGTGTTTTCCATTACGCTTTGGAAAATCCCAGGAGCGAAATTCACTCCAAACTGTAGCCTTTTTACCTTTACCTCTGTGGATCACAATAGTCTGAGCTGTAGCAGCATCATCATCAACAGGCAGCTGTTGATATGCTTGAGCTAGGTCAAGCTTTGCAAAAACACGCCCCCCCTTGAGGGAGGCCAGGATGTGACTGACCACAGGAACAGGATAGGCATGTTGCTGCAATGCCTTATTAAGAGTGCATTTGTAATCAGCACAAATGCGAATGTCCCCATTTGCCTTTAGAGGCGTGACAATGGGGGTCTCCCAAGGACTGGAATCAACAGGTTCTAGAATTCCCTGTTGGATCAGTTTGTCTAACTCAGTGTCAATTTTACTCTTTAAAGCAAAAGGGACCTTCTTGCTTTAATTCTAATTGGAGTGACAGTGGGGTCTAGCTTTAAGGACACAGGGGGTCCTTTGAATGTGCCCAGCTGGGGGCTGAAAACATTTGCAAATTCTTTTCAGACTTCCTGTAGGTCGAGTGTTTGTAAACTGTTGAGTCCTGTGACGTGTATCCCCAGGGCCTCAAACCAATCGAGTCCTATGAGACTCGTTCGTTCACCCCCTACTACTAATAAGTCTAGTGGACCTTCAAAACTCTTGTATTGCACGTTAAGGGTGGCCTCCCCCTTAACACACACTCTTGAATTTTGAAAATCTGTTAACACAATGTCAGAAGGCCTTAGCTTGACCTGAGTTCCACTACCGGAACAAATCTTCCTAAATGTATGCAAGGAGATGATTGAAAGGGCAGACCCTGTGTCTAGTTCCATAGTTAATGGAACCCCTTGTAGCTTCACCTTGAGTGACAGCTTTTTCTTAATGGGCTTGTGTGTGCCTGTCCTAAGGATGCTTCTTCGCGAAGCGCAAAACCCTACCCTATTCTGGCTGGGGACCCTGGTACCTTTCAGGCGCAGTTCTTCCTGAGGTTGTACCTTTCGTCGGCCCAGACACACAGCTGCAATGTGTCCTTGTTTGCCGCATGCCCGGCAGGTAGCAGAGCGGAACTTGAAGTCGGTTCTCCTGTGGCAACCTCCACAGCCGATGCACTTGAGTGGAGCTTAAGAGCTTCCCTTCTGATTTCCTTCCTTCGTGGGGTGGAGACGGTCGACTTCCTTGTCCGGATCCTCCTCGGAGTTCCCCTGGATGTCTTCCTGGTGCACGGATGCAACCTCTGGACTGTTTCTGATCAGCCGCATGTTCTTGACGGCGCCGCCTGCTGCTTCTTCTGCGGTGACTTCTCTTAAGGCATCTTGGAAGGACAATTCTTCTTTAGCGAAAAGTCTCTGTTGTAGATCTCGATGCCTTAAACCGCACACGAATCGGTCCCTCAGTCGTTCTTCGAGGTCCTTGAACTCGCAGTGCTTGGCGGCCTTCCTTAATGCGGCGATGTATTCTTTGGCCGACTCACCAGATCGTTGATCCCTCTGCTCGAAAGTGTGGCGCCATGTGATGACGGACATCTTGGGCTGGAAGTGCTCCTTCAGTAGCTTCTTCAGATCTGCGTAGCTGACAGACTCTACTGGAACAGGTGCTGCAAGGTTTTCTGCGATGTCGAAGGCGTCTTGACCGCAAACACAAAGCAGGGTGGCAGCCTTCAAGCTCTCTTCCCTCACTTGGTTTGCCTTGAAGTAGTTCTCCACCCTGGCTACGTAGGACTCCCACCGCTCTGGATGTGAGACGTCGAACTCCGAAAGCCTTCCAACCTTTGCCATCTTCAGGAGACAGGTCTATCAGCCAGCCTACCCCCGAATGCGCACTGGATTGGCGAGTAGCTGCCGAGTCGACATCGTTCCGCCGCTCAGGACTCACTTGGGTAAGCTTACACTTCTTCCTTTCCAGGCGATGTAAGGCATCCCATCCTCGTCGCCAGTGTTGAGTCCTTCGCGGAAATGTAAGACACGAGAAGCAGTTGTAGTTCTCAGTTTTCTTTATTCTGCGTTCAGCTTACAAGTAGATGGCTTCAGCAGCTCCCCAAACCTCCCAGCTTCTTCTTGATCCCGGGTCAATGCGATACTTTTCCCGCGCCAGCACCCGCGCATGCGCACGGCGTTGGCGACAGCCTGTCTGGTCCCGGGCAGCTTTGCACCTGCCCGGGACCGCCTGCAAACGCCCCGAGCCGTTTGCAAGGCTCGGGACATAACAGTTGTTAATTATGAAACTTTAAAAGTATCTATAACAAATACTCCGATCTAATGATCAACTAAGCTGGCTTCAGCCAAAGGGAGGGGCCCTGAAACTGTGAGTTCCTTTCATTGAAATAATGATTTGCCTCTAGCTATCAGCTTACACTGAATCAGGTTGTGTATCCATTTTTTCAATTTTTTAACCTTTTTACGAGTAATGTATTATTCCAAGTACATACTTACCTCTCATCATTTTCTTTATTGTTTGCAGTCTTTTCATTTGTTGTTTGAACTGCATTTGCACAAGTAGTCTTATTGTTAATAAAATATACTTTAATGTATTATTATTCCATAGGAACCTAATCTGTAACCATAACAAACTATTCAGCATCTTCAAGATGATCAGCCTTCTTCTTCCATGTTCTTGGCCATCTGATCTTGATAACATTAAAAAGCATTATTAATCTGGTCTTTAAAAACTGCAAACTGCAGTGCCAGGCTGCTTTGATATGCACAAAGGGCTCATTGCTGTAAAAATACATAAAGAAATGGCAAAGCTAGCATTCTGAAGGAACTTTATATCCGTCTGCAAGCACACAGATGTCTCACTTCCATTGTTCTTTTTTTTTTTTTAACTAAGAGATTCCATAAGTGCTTTGAGGGAGGGGGAAGAGAAAAGTCTGATTTGTTTCAAGCAATGAAGGCTTGAGAATTGTTTGATAGACTGACAATGGCTGCTAATAAGAAACTGAATTATTGACTGAATAACAGAATAACAGAATTGGAAGGGATCTTGAAGGTCTTCTAGTCCAACTCCCTCTGCTCAAGCAGGAGACCCTATGCCAGGGGTAGGCAACCTTGGCTCTTTTATGACTGGTGGACTTCAACTCCCAGAATTCCTGAGCCAGCATGGCTCAGCTTGGAAACCTCTCCCTTTCCCCTCAGCGTGGCTGGCTCAGGAATTCTGGGAGTTGAAGTCCACGCGTCATAAAAGATTGCCTACCCCTGCCCTATACCATTTCAGACAAATGGTTATCCAATCTCTTCTTAAAAGCCTCCAGTGATGGAGTACCCACAATTTCTGAAGGCAAGCCATTCCACTGATTTACGGTTCTCATTATCAGGAAATTTCTCCTTAGTTCTAGGTTGCTTCTCTCCTTTGTTAATGTATTACATTAATAATTAGTTATTAATAAACTAATGATTATTAATATTAGTTTCTTAGTTGAGTAAACTGAAAGGCTGACCTTTCTGAAATCTATGAGTGACTTCTGAGAGCATATGTCATGAACGTAGTCATTCAAGTGACTTGTTGCTTTGTTTGAAAAATAAGGGAAGGATTTGCACCACATCAGAATGTCATTTGATAGCAGACAACACTGTTGGACAGAATGCATTCATTCTGAATTCTTAATTAAAAGGCTTAATCCATTACAGTGAAATCTTGAGTCTAATTTTTTTTGTTGTTGTTGTGGGAAAGATCTCTCTTGAGAATGTCCCCAGGTACAGTTATGCTCCAAACACTTCCATTGATAGAAAGTGAGGGCAGAATTATACCAATCCTCCTACTTCTGAAGCCCTCTCCCCAGTATCCTAAAGAGCCTCCCAACTGTCCAGAGCAAATTGAAAGGAACGAAACCCTCTCCACTTCCGCTCTGCCATTGATTTAAACAGTATTCTTGATAGAAGAAAGCTTTCATCTTCATTTGTTTGTTTGCTGCATCAACCCCCCCTTCCCTGTTTGAACATGGTTTTATCTCCTTGGACATTTTGAATCTCCATAAGTATACAGCTACAGCTGTGCTCTTTGGGAATATATTTGCAATCAGCTTTGTCCCAAAAAATCTAACATGGATATTCCAGAAGGCTGACATTCATTGCAGAATTGTTTGCTAATTCTCTAGCAATACCTGAACTTGTAAATGCCTCAAACCTTAATCTGCACACTTATTTATGTAGCATGGACAGTAGGTTTCTTCAACTAACTTGAAGATTCAGCCATTTCTGAAACAGTAACTCTTCATCAATAAAAGAGAATACATGCCACAATTTCTGATTCATTCGCCTTTATTTAAATATATATAGCTTCTATTCTTCTGCTGACACTTTTCCTTTTATTGAAAATGCCATAATCATTGGACATCAGAAACAATAACTTAAAGATTAAACAACATAGATGACATAAACCTTTGAAGAACAGGGTTACAATATCAAAAGAATGGCATATTGACTTTAGTTGGCAATCATATATCTATATGTATATCAGAGATTAAAAGTTAAAAGTAAAATGAAAATGTAAGGATCTGCACTAGATCTCCCAAGAAAGCAGAACTCTTGAAACAGGCATTGTCTCAAAAGGAACTTTTATTGGAAGTTAGTGATGGCAAGAGAGCAAAGCAAGGTCTGACATTTGACGTGTAAAGGATTACATCAAAAAGGCAATTCACAACTCCTCCCCCCCATGTCCAACCATCCCGTTGAAATCCAGCCAATCCACAGGTGCCACGGTGTTATAAGAAGCTGGAGATCAGCACACTTCTCAAGGTCTTTCTTGGTTTCATTTCCCAACCATCCCAGGGTCCATTGTCTGGAGATAAGGCAGATGTTTTCAGGTCGCATTCCTCTCACCCAGAGGGAGGACACCTTGTACAAAGCAGAGTAAAGCAAACAATATTCCCCATGCAAGCACCCTCTCCCAACAGCATGGCAAGCCCTAAAAAAACATAGGCAAAAGGAAGGATGATGGAAATAAAGGTAAACACATCTGAGGGGCTCTGACAGAAAATGCAAATAACTCTTCCATGCTTCATAATAGAGGATAATCTTGCCTCTGACAAAATGGGCTCTTATCCACAAAAGTTCATGCTAGGATAATTTATTAGCTTTTAAGTCTCAGCAAGACTTATGATATTTTTGCTCACCACATGGCTACTGCACCAAAATCTACCTTTTAGTCAGAGTTTGATTTATTGGACTGACAACAAGTACCAAAGGAGCACCATAGATAAATAATACTTCAGACAAAAAATGCCTGTATGAAACCATTTTACATGCCCATTTGTTTCTTGTATGATTCTTGTATGCCATATGATTAAGCAGCATTATGCTTTTATTTCAGATTGTTTCTATGGCAATCAAGTTACAAAATGGCCAGATGACTAATGCAGGCATGTCAAACTCGCGTCATCACATGAAGTCACAGGACATATCGGGACTTTTTCTCCATTGCCGGCAATAGGGTGGGTGCAGTTTTGGCGTGATGCATCCAGCCCGTGGGCTGGCAGTTTGACATGCCTGCACTAATGTAATATTGGATTCCAAGTCCATGACTTTTTGCTTAATACGAAATAGTTGTTATTCATAGCATGGGTGCCTGCAGGAGTGGACAAATGATGAAATTTTGATGCAAACCATATGAATTCTGTGCCATGTTGCAACACAAGTATAAAAGGTCAAGAGTTGTGCTATGACATCACTATGTACATCTGTGCATGTAAACTGGATACCTGTGATCAACACATTTACTTAAATAATAAATAACTTTTTCATACCCATAGGCATTGCAAATTACATGTATTTCATCTCTTAACCCTCATTCTTGTACATGTCTCTGTCACACAAAGAAAATTATAATAAACTGGAACAAAGTTAAGCAAAGAAATGTGAGTAAACCATGACTGGCCATTGTTTATAAGGCCCTGCCTTCCTTCTTAACTGCACTTTATTAAACCTGAACACCCTCTCAAATTGAACATGTTACTCAAAATTCCATCAAGAACAATCTTCTCTGATAGATTGATCCCATGTCTTTGATTGCCCCGAAGGAGTATGGGATTGGTCTTTATTGGAGCTAATTCAATTTATTTCTTAGATGAATTTTTGAAAGAGATGTAAGGCTTAGTTCTTCTAAAATACATTTAATACTCACTTTATTAAAGTTGTTACACTGAGGTCAACCAAATCTGTCTCAAAACTTTCCAAACTGGAAATGTTTCTTATTGTTATTCCCTAACAACTGGTATTTGGGATATGCTACTTGATATACAGATACCTCAGAAAACAAATATCAAGATTAATAACTATAATAGCTTAATCAATACAGTTTATCAGAATATTGGCTCAAGTGATTAGATAATAGATTTAAAAAGCACAAATTCCATGTTAAGAGTTTATTGGGAAATAGATGAATCTATTTAGATTGAGCACAGTTAAGTATTTCCAAAACTCAAGAAGGATATTTTTGAATTTTAAAAAGTATAGAAAATGGCAAGCCAAATGATCAAGTTCTTGAAGCAACTTTATTATATATAATTAGTATTATTGTTAGTAAAGGGGGAAAATCTATTCTTTATTAGAATGCATCATTTATTATTCTGTTTTTGTTTTAAATTTTGCTTGCTTCCTTGAGTACTACAAAAATAAGAAAAGTGGGAGTATGAATAACAGGCAACAAATAAGTGCTAGAATCTCTGAGGGCTTTTTCACTTATAAAAGGGAAATCGAGAAGGGGTGTGATGGTGAAATTATGCATAGTGTAGATAAGGTATTAAAAAAAACCCAGATAATATTTTCTATTGAGTAGATAATAGAATGCAGGTGAAACTGAATGGTGAAATGAAACAAAGGGAGGGTCATTCAGACAAGCGTTAAAACAACCATTTTTTTTAGCACATCCTTCTTCAAGCAATGAATAATTGAAGTATGAATTAAAATTTGCTAATTAAATTTGCTGTCATAAAATGTACTAATGTTCATGATCTTGGATGGTTTTCAAAGGAAATTTGATTAAGTTACGGTGCTCACTCGTGATCTTTTGAGCTGATCTCTACAAGTCAGCCTCATTTTGTTAATGGAAATATTCCCCTTTGTGCCGAACACAAAAAGGAAGAGGTATCGTCTTCTCTCCGGTCTTTTATGGTGTTCTTATAAGCATCTGCTTGACCACACTGTGCTAGAGATGCCTAAGGGAAGGCTACTCTTAGGTCCATACATATTCAAATTTAGTTTTTAAGTTATTCTTTGTGAACTTCTCAAGTAACTAGTCTTCAAAGTTAATATCCACTTTCTTTCCACAGGAAAATGTTTAAGTTATTCTTCTGATAATAATTTAGAATTCTGAAGTGTTCTTGAATCTGTGATCTTTTTTTAAAACTTAAGCTAAGTACCTGTGAGTGTTGTCTCTTAATGAAAGATCCCAGAAGAATTAAATATAATAATCTTTCACAAAATGAATAAGAATAATTTGGAACAATGCACTCAAAGCAACAACGTTCTTTAGGATATATTGTTGTTTTGGTTTGATTATTTTTATCTTTCCAGAATATATTTGGCATCAGGAACAATTGCTTCACCCTCTATATTTTATTACTGCTTTCAGAGCAACAAGGAGATATTATTATGCAGTGTTTAAGAATTTAAAATCAGTGAAATTATTCATGCTCCAGACACTAGCATTTGCTCAGTTTAAAATCTACAGAACTGCATATATAAATCAATTGAGTTTAGTTTCTCCCATTAAGGAAGTTTCAAAGTAATTATTATCCAATTGACTGGGTTATTAGTTATGAACAAAGGATGACACTTGGTGGGTTAGTAACCTATAAATTCGGATAGCTTAAAAATTTGGCATAGTCTTATGACCAAGAAAAGTTTATGCTGTTATTTAATGTTCAGATGCTATTATTTAATGTTCAGATGATGTATAGCTTTTCCACACTCCCTTTTATATAGTCAAACTGATAACCACATTGTGGCTGTTTCTGTTTCTTGCTTTCCATTTTATTCCTCTCTCAAATTATCATCCTGACGTGAATGTCAAAATTCTTGGAAAAAATCCACCTTTGCCAGCAATTTTACACAGAGTGTATTCCCCATTCCACTATGCTGCTTATTAGATGGCCGAGTTATCTCCTGGGGCATCAGGCACATTTAACCACTGAGTGGATAGCCTCAGTAAAACAAAGGATAAAGAATGTTATGGCATAAGGATAGGAAAACTCATTATTGTGTTTCCTGTTTCAAATGTAATCCTGGAACATCCGGATCACCACAGCAACACCATCAGCACTGACAAAATCACCACCAATCAATTGCAAATGGCAGCTTTACTTGAGACAGTGTGCAGCTTGTGACAATACCTTTAACACCATTAAACAGCAACAGGGAAGGACTCAGTAGATGAATAAACATTCCAGATCCAGATCTAAACATTTGGCTGACAATGCAACCACGTTGTGATGGTAGAATCAAGAAAAAATACACATTTTAAAATAATTTCCAGACACACATATTCCCGCTGAAGGCAATGTAACTAATGAAACAGTCTTACATGAGTCTACATAATAATAATAATAATAATAATAATAATAATAATAATAATAAGAAGAAGAAGAAGAACAACAACAACAACAACAACAACAACAACAACAACCTTGGAGGTCATCTAGTCCAACCCTCTGCTCAGGCAGGAAACCCTATACCATTTCAGACAAATGACTGTCCAGTCTCTTCTTAAAAACTTCCAGTGTTGGAGCATTCACAGCTTCTGGAGGCAGGTTGTTCCACTGATTAATTGTTTTAACTGTCAGGAAATTTCTCCTTAATTCTAGGTTGCTTCTCTCTTTGGTTAGTTTCCATCCATTTCTTCTTGCCTGCCTTCAGGTGCTTTGGAGAATAGCTTGACTCCCTCTTCTTTGTGGCAACCCCCGAGATATTGGAAGACTGCTATCATGTCTCCCCTCGTCCTTCTCTTCATTAAACTAGACATACCCAATTCCAGCAACCATTCTTTATATGTTTTAGTCTCCAGTTCCCTAATACTTGGAAGTAAGTCTTCAAGGAATGTGAATGTAAGCTTGATTGTGACTGGACTTTACTATCAAATTATTAAGCCTAAACCATTGTACTATTGTAAATATGCATCACCTTTAACACAGATTGAAAGGGTAAGGTGTTAAAATCTTTAAACCTTGCACACACAAATGCTAATACCACTTCTATCTACAACAATATCCAGTGGAGTAACTAGAATAAGCTACCTTCAGATGCTAGTGTCCAACATAACTGCTGTTTCCCTCTTATGAGGGGAATAATAATCAAGAAGCGGGATTGCCCTCCTCTAAAATATATTCTATGAAAATAATTTTACATTATGATGGGAATATTGGGTATAAACATTGTGAAGGGGGAAATGTGCAAGTATTAAACCACCAGAAACCTGAAGACCGGTATGTGCTAGAAAACAACGAATATCTCAGAACACCATTGAAAATAGTGAATAGATGAATCATAAATTGTAACTCATATTGTCAATAGATGTAGACAGAAAATAGAATATTCAGTGAAGCAAAACAGGATTTCATCACCAGAATAGATAATCCCAATATAGCAAACAGAAATAGTTGAAGAGGCTGGCAGGGGAATCACACGTAAGTTCATTTCAGGTTGCAAAATCCAATTAAGGAGAGAAGTGCAGAAAAGTTGAAACGTGCATCCAGAAGACATACTTAAAATGTAATTTAACTGAGCCAACAACATTTATCCAGCTCTGAAACACGACATGGTGTTGATCTCTCCAGAATGTTAGAAGAGTATTACCTGTAATATTAATAACGATATGGACAAAGTATGTATCTTCATATGGCAAGAAAAACATGTATAGTTTCCATAGATCTCCTTTTTTGTGATGTACACTCATGACAGACATCTGTGGGAAACTGTAGCAGCATGGAGACAGCATCCATATGAAACTGCTTTCATGGAACAGTGCAATGCGCAGCTGAAGCATCTGGGATTTTTTATTCACTTACTTCTTTATTCACCACTTTCTTGGTGTGACAATTACAACCATTGAGCACTTATATATTGCACGAGCCAGAAAGAGGGCTGAGAAAATATCTACAGATTCCTTACATCCTGGACATAAACTGTTTCAATTCCTCCCCTCAGGATGCTGCTGTAGGGTATTGCATGCCAAAACAAATAGACACAGGGACAGTTTTTTTCTGTCATGCCATCATTCTGCTGAACACCTAATTACCACAGTACTGTCTTATGTTTTAGGGTATTTACCCATGTAGTAGGGCCCTATTACTATTATCCTCATTTTTCCTATTATCTTCTCCTATTGGTATTTATGATCATCACTTTGTTGTTTGTATGTACACTGAGAGCTTATACACCAGAGACAAATTCCTTGTGTGTCCAATCACACTTGGCCAATAAAGAATATTCTGTTCTATTACTGTAGCAGTGAACATTCTTGCAGCATTTCATTTCCAGGATGTACAAAGCTTTGCAGAATCTCTCTCTCTCCCTCTCTCTCTCTCTTTCCCTCCCCCCCCCTCTCTCTCTCTCACATGCACTTGACTTCTCAAAAGATACTGAATCAGTCACAATCACAATCTCTCCGTTCCCACCATTTGCTAACAGTGATCATTAAATAACAAAAGCTTTCTTTAATAATAATAAAATAAGTAATATAGTACTATTATATACTGCAAATGGCTTCTTCCTACATCTAATGCTACTTATAGCTACTTGTACCACGGCTTAACAGGAGCTATTCCTAACCACAGGAAATTTGAGAGCAAAAGGGAGAAAGAGAATTCAGTGGCAAGGGAACAGATGTTTTTTCCAGAGGTCTTGAAGTAAAGGAACTGGAATAGAAAAAAAAATAGATTAATCTCAATAACAGCATTATCCAAAGCTACTTTTCCCCTTAAATATATTTATTTCACTGAAATACAGGTTATTGGTCAGTGGTTCTCAACCTTCCTAATACAGTTAATATAGTTCCTCATGTTGTGGTGATCCCCAACCATAAAATTATTTTCTTTGTTACTTCATAACTGTAATTTTGCTTAAGAACCATGTTACTAATTTAATCTCTCTCTCCCTTTCTTTCTCTCTCCCTCTTTCTTTCTCTCTCTCTTTCTCTCTCTCCCTCTCTCTCTCTCCCTTTCTCTCTCTCCCTATTTCTCTCTCCCTCTCTTTCTCTCTCCCTCTCTTTCTCTCTCCCTCCCTCTCTTTCTCTCCCTCTCTCCCTTCCTCTTTCTCTTTCTCCCTCTCTTTCTCTCTCCCTCTTTCTCTCTCCCTCCCTTTCTTTCTCTCCCTCTCTCTCCCTTCTTCTTTCTCTTTCTCCCTCTTTCTTTCTCCCTCTCTTTCTCTCCCTCTCTTTTTCTCCCTCTCTTTCTCTTCCTCCCTCCCTCCCTCCCTCCCTCCCTCTCTCTCTCCAATCAGGAATGATTTGGAGGTGCGGAGGGGAGGGGAGTGGCCAAGGGCTGCCGTGTGACCTTGAAGCGGCTGCCTTTGGAAGTACCAATGCTGCTCCAGCCAGGCTCGAGCCGGGCAGAGCGGGCAATGGGAGAGGAGCGAGCCGATCGCCTTTCCGGGAGCCAGGATTCTGGTACGCCTTCCCAGACAGCGGGGCCTATGGTAGCGCCAGGATCGCGCGGTTCCCTGGGAAAGGGACTTTCTGGCCGCACTTCTCAGGGGGTGGGGCACCTGGGTGCAGGGCCAATCAGGAGCCTTGCAAGGGGGCAAGCCTGCATAAGAGCCATGGCCTTTCTGTGGGGGAGGGACACAATGAGGGAGCCAACCAATTGCGGGACGTAGATTCTGACGGGTGGCCGGCCTGAGGTGAGGAGCCGGTGATCGCCTCAAGCCACCGCCATGGCCCAATAAGACCGCACTGCGCCTGACAGGCAGGGCGTAATGGCCAATGAGTCCTGGGCGAGGGGTGGTGCTTGAAAGGTGGCTACTGAGTGTGCAGCACCATTGTGGCTGTCAAGCCCCATGAGCTCGACATTCCTATGAGGGAAGGAGCCCACAGAGCCAGCTGCCAAAGCATGCAGCCGGCCGCCAGAAATACCACGCAGGAAGAACAGCTGACGGCAGCCTACCGGGTGGTGTGCAGGACTCTGATGCACCCTAGGACGGCCTGCCAGCACCTGGTTAGAGCAGCTGGCTGGCATTCCATTGTGGCCGGCTCCAGCGGGGCAGGAATTCCCTGGCATCACGGAACGCGGCGCGGCAATGTCACCAATGGGCGGGGCATCCCGAGCAGGCTGCCGGGGCCTGGTTGAAGCAGCTGGCTAGCGCTCCATTTCTAGCGGCAGCAGGGATCCCCCACAGTTTGCGGCTTCTGCTGCAGTGCCTGGATCGGTTTCCCAGCATGTGGGCGTTGGAATGTTTGATCGGTAGCCTGGTTGAAAAGCCCTGGGATAGAGGAGCAGTGTCTCGGTTCCTAAGACCATTGGAAATATGTGTTTTCTGATGGTCTTGGGTGACCCCGTGAAAGGGTTGTTCGACCCCCAAAGGGGTCGCAACTCACAGGTTGAGAACCGCTGTTATAGGTAATCCTTGAGCACACCTGGAACTAGACTTTCTCTTGCTAAGCAAGGCAGATGTTAAATAAATTGCACCTGATGTTATGACCTTTTTTTGTCACATTTGTTAAGAAAATCACTGCAGCTGTCAAATGAATCACATGGCCATTAAACAAATCCGGCTTCCCCCATTGCTTGTTGAAAGACAGCTGGGAAGCTCACATGTACTGTTCACATGATCCTGGGATGCTGCAATCATTGTAAATTCAGGCTGATTGCCAAGCACCCAAATTCTGATCACATGACTATGGGGATGCTGTGATGGTTGTAAGTACAAGGATCAGTTGTATATCACCCTTTTCAATGCTGTTGTAACTTCATACAGTTGCTCAATGAATGGTTGTTAAGTCGAGGACTACCTGTGTAATCATGCTGTAACTGCCATCAGAATTCTTTTTGCTTTTGCTGCCAATTATGTAAGAAATCTCGTTTGCATTTTCATTTTACTATTTTATTTCTAGAGTAAGTCTCAAGTCTACACTAGGCATGGAGAATGATGACCATATTTATGTACCATAGCTGCTTAGTGAGTGAGGGAAATTGGAATCCAATAACATTTGGAGAATTATAGCTTCCCAACCCTTCTCTAAACCAAGGAAAACCATAAAAATGCAGATTTTGAATGCGCTACAATAATTATAATCCTTATTGCAAATAATTAATAGAACATTGAGCATTCTCATACAAATTGCCTATTCAGAATGAAAGCACACTGTAAGTAACTTCATTGTGTTCACTCAGAATGTGAAAACTTAAATCTACTTTTATTGAAGTTTCACTCTTACTACTCGGATTAATTAAATTGGTATAGATTAAACTGCCTGAAAGAAAATTAATTTAACACATAGCTCAGCACTTTAATTCATCTCTGTTTGAAAAAATCTCTCTCAAAACTGATCACATTAGCAATAGAGTCTAATGAAGGTCATTGTTCTAGATTATTATTTGATACTATGCAGAATCAAAAAGATCATATGGTAGACATGAACTTTCTGCAGAAAGATGTAAAGGATTTCAGAAACGTAGCACCCAATAATATTAAATAAAAAGTAGACCTAATAATAATAATAATAATAATCCCCCAGTGAGGCACTACCTTGACGTGGTTGTGGGGTTTGTGTACTCTGAGGAAGATGAGAGCTATGCCAGAGGTTCAACCATACTGGATAGGTCTCATCAGAGGAGTCAGACAAAGAGTGTCTCTCCCATAAAAAATATGGTGAGACGTAAATTGCAGAATGCCATACACTGTCCGTATATATAGCCAAGATATTGTAATGGAGTTTGGCTTGGACAAATGTATCACACTTACTATCAAACAAGGAAAAATAATGAAAACTGAAGGAATCAAGATGCCCCACGAAAATAACATTAAGTGTCTGGATGAGGAAGAATACTACAAATACTTGGGTATCCTTCAAGCTGACAACATCAAGCACACTGAAGTCAAGAAAAAGATTAGAGGTGAATACATCAAGAGAGTGAAGAAGATCTTAAAGTCCAAACTCAATGGAGGAAATACCATAAAGGCAATCAACACCTGGGCAATCCCAGTCATTAGGTACACAGCTGGAATAGTGGACTGGACTCAAGCAGAACTAAAAGCAATGGATAGGCAGACCAGAAAAATAATGACAATGAATCATGCCCTTCATCCACGCAGTGACATTGATAGACTTTATCTACCAAGGCAAATAGGTGGGCGTGGAATGCTACAAGTACATCAGATGGTTGAAGAAGAAAAAATGGCTTTGGAAGAATATCTGAAGAACAATGATGAAGATGCACTGAAATTAGTATATCAGGAAGGCTTACTAACTACTGGAGAGACCAAACTGGCCTACAAGAAAGACCAAATGAAGAACAGAATAGAGGCATGGGAAGACAAAGCACTACATGGCCAATACATGAAAAAAATAGCTGGGAAAGCAGATAATAATAAAACCTGGCAATGGCTAAGAGCAGGAAAATTGAAGAAAGAGACCGAGGGACTAATTCTGGCTGCACAAGACCAAGCCTTAAGGACAAATGCATACAAAGTCAAAATTGAGAAGACAGCAACAGACAGTAAGTGCCGCCTATGCAAAGAAGCTGAAGAAACAGTGGACCACTTGGTAAGCTGTTGCAAGAAGATTGCACAGACTGATTACAAGCAGCGGCATGACAAAGTAGCAACAATGGTGCATTGGAAGATCTGCAAAAAATATCATTTGCCTGTAAGCAAAAACTGGTGGGATCATAAAATAGAGAAAGTCATAGAAAATGATAAAATTAAACTGCTCTGGGACTTCAGAATTCAAACAGACAAGCACCTGCAACATAACACCCCAGACTTAACAATTGTCGATAAGAAAGACAAAAAAGTCTGGATAGTGGACGTGGCAGTGCCTGGAGACAGCAGAATAGAAGAGAAAGAACTGGAGAAGATAACAAAATACAAAGACCTACAAATAGAAATAGAAAGACTGTGGCAAAAGCAAGCAAGGGTAGTACCAATAGTCATAGGCTCCTTGGGTGCAATCCCAAAACAACTGGAGCACCACTTGAACACCATTGGCATTGACAAATTCGCTATTAGTCAATTGCAAAAGGCGGCCTTATTAGGAACTGCTTCCATCCTGCGACGATATCTGTAATACCATCAAACATCCACATCTGCCTATCCCAGGTCCTGGGTAAGGACTCGATAGGTAGACAAAATGCCAAATCCAGTCTGAACATCTGGCTGACTGTGCGATGATCGATAATAATAATAAAGTTGGAAGGGACTTTGGAGGTCATCCAGCCCAACCCCCTGCTCAGGGAGAAAACCCTATACCATTTCAGACAAATGGCTATCCAGTCTCTTCTTAAAAACTTCCAGTGTTGGAGCATCTGGAGGCAGGTTGTTCCACTGGTTAATTGTTCTGTCAGGAAGTTTCTCCTTAATTCTAGGTTGCTTCTTTCTTTGGTTAGTTTCCATCCCTTCTTGTCCTGCCTTTGGAAAATAGCTTCACTCCCTCTTCTTTGTAGCAGCCCCTGAGATATTGGAACACTGCTATTATGCCCCCCTCATCCTTCTCTTCATTAAACCTTCATGTTGAGTCAACACATTGACATATCCAGGCAGTGTTCTCAGAGATTTACCAACTTTTTTCTTTTTTTCTTTTTTTCTTCTCAATCCATCTAACAACCATGGATTTGCAAGGCAATACTAATTGCCCTGAGCTAAATACTAATCAGGGCTAACTTGGGTAAGTTCTCAGATGGGTCGTAATGGGCATCTCAGTTCCTGACAAAGTGGATAGAGCACTGTAAGAAATAACATATTTGAAAGCTACATATTTCTCATTTGGCAGGAAAACAGGTAGCTACTTCCTCACTACATCAATAGATAACAATTAAAAAGATCAATGAATATGTTCCTTAATTGATATAAAGATAAATGGGACACTTTACTAAACTTATCCAATTGTGAATGTCACTGTAAGCTAACTCCTTGTATCTTTAAATTTGTCAGAATGGGATTTCTTGATCTTCATCCTCATTGCCTAATGATGTAATGGGGAAGTAAGTACCCATTTTCTTGATAAGAAGAGGGATGTGCAGATGTTCCAAATTTGTAATATTTTGCTAATGGTCATCCTTTTTCCCAGATTCTGGGTAGTCCAATATATCAGTCAAGGTTGTCTTGGTATTATCACCCATAGAACCAGCAAACTGAATTTTGGGTAAAGAGTGCTGCATTTACATGAAATTATAACAAAAGCAATTAGGGGGTTTTCCTGTGAGGAGAAAAACAATAATAATGTATAATGCTTTTCAGAGAACCATTTCTTTGTCCTTTTACAACCAAACATTATAAATATCCCTTGCATCCATTTACACAAATCAGTACAAAACCGATCATTAAGGAAAGAAAGTAAATTTTGGATGTCAGACAGGGCAACAAATTATTCTTTATTTCATTGCTTACTGTGCTTTGAGTAAAATACTTCTTGACTTGTGGAGGAGAGATTTATTTGTTTTTCCAACAAAGGCCACAAAATATTCAGGATTGGCTCTAATTCCAACCTGGAATACAGATTAAAATTAGGATAGCATGTGCTAAGCCTGGAACATAAATTTACAGCTGAGACACCAGATGCCTCTGTCAAAATGTGGAGATAGCCCTGCTTTAAAAGCAATAATAATGATATCTTCCCTCAAACAGGAGTGACACAGATGTCGCCAACTAGACTATCAAGCTATCTGGGGAAGGAAAGAGACAAGTGCAATCTGTCAGAACTCCAAAACAAATGTTATAAGTCCCCTATTAAATTGAATTTCTACCAACAAAAGATGGAACATTTTACCCTTGGCGTTTCTCTATGACATTCTCAGAATTTCGTGCCTCACTAAGTTAGTATCTGCTGATTTATAGAAGTTGTAAAAATAACATAAATTTGCCACAGGCATTTTAGACTTTCCCCTCCTCTAACACAACTCACTATAATTCACCTTGGAAGAGTCCTATGCCATCATGATCCAGAAAAATCTGGCATACCTGTGCCAGATGTAGTTTTAGCTACCTTTGTAGGGCCAGTGTAGCAATAGCAATAGCTGTTAGAAATAGAACAGTGTAGAACTAAATACCATTAAAAATTTTATAATCAATTCTGAAATAATATTTAGTATCTCAATAGCATCTAGACATGCCGCGAGTCTCATAGGAGTAAATACAGGTAACTGCTTGTGGATTGTAAACTCATGAGGGACAGCATCTCAATGAACTACAATTCATTTCCATTTACTACACTTCCATATATTTAAAAGTGCAGTCCTGATACATTAACATTAGTGGAAGCATTGCCACTGAGTTAAATGCCATGTGAAATGCTAATTAAAACTTGCTCCTAAAAATGTTCTGTAGAAATAAATTCCAATGATTATCCAGGGTTGCAGACAAAGGTCTTCCTAAGCCATTCACAAGTTCAAACTTGTATTTCTTGTTAACTAATTGGGTGTCATAGGAGTTCTATCACAATTGTTAACATGGAGAAGAATCTCTGGTTCAAGGTGAAATATATTTGAACCAATATGTGATGGAGGCTGTGGGCTTAAAAAGAAGCTTCAGAAATCTGGTAACATTATCTGTCTTTTCAAGTTGCAGAATGGTTCTTTTTCTGGCAAATTGGGTTGCACAAGTGCAATTTCAACGAAAATTTGTACCTTATGCCTAACTGCTGCTGCATTTATGTACTGTATATTGCTCTTCCTTTGACCTCTTGCTTCAAGATCTGAACAATAGTGGAGAAAGTGCCTTGAATGGGAAGTTCGACTGCCTCACATTTGCCTTTTCTTCTTTCCATTCCTCTATTTAAAACTTGTTGACATAAAATGATAGCAGAATTTAAATTGTTTATATCTCTGCATAATTTAGAATTTTATCTCCTAGTGATTTTCCAGCTTTTGGCATCCCAGATCAGGCAGCCCGAAACTGCATAAATTTATGCTGTCACACACAGTAAATAAAGAAAAGCAGAAGCTGAAACAAAACTATTGCTCAGAATCAGTCTAGGAGAACATTTGAAGGAGATGCTTGGAGCATTTAATAGCAGGTAAAGTCTTAGAAATCCTTCTATGGCTTCTTTTAGGAAATATTGGGGCCTGAGTGCAGTAAGTAGTAGTCAATAGAATTCCTACCAGTTCATAGAGTATTGGTGCATTTATTCAAGACTTTTTTTTTTATTTGGCATCAGCTTTTATGTTTTTCTTTCACACTGCTAATTTCTGAGATTCTTTTCACCAAAGGTGCCAGAAACTGTCATGGCATACTCTTGAATTATGGCTCTTTTTCCAGACAACATAAACACTGCTTTCTGCCAAATATACTAGTTTAACTTAGTTCAGTCTATAACTTTTTCCCTACTTGCCCCCTTTTTCCTGAGGGGATGGATGGGTTCACTTCCAATGTTTCATCTCTTCTCCAGCCAATGAGTGTGATTGGCTTCAGTTTTATATCAATATACTGCCTTTATAATAGTATTTTCCCTCTGGTTCTGTCACCATCTAAAAGAAGCTTCAAGGTTTAGAAAATGTGTCCAACTTTTCACCTACAATCTTAGAATAGAATAGAGCTGTAAGAGATCTTGGAGGTTTTCTAGTCAAACCCCCTGCTCAAGCAGGAGAACCTATACAATTTCAGATAAATGACTGCCTAGCCTCTTCTTAAAAACCTCCAGTGATGGAGCACCCACAATTTCTGGAAGAAAAGCTGTTCACTGGTTAATTGTCCTCACTGTTAGGAAGTTATTCCTTAATTCAAGGTTGCTTCTCTCTTTGATTAGTTTCCAACCTTTGTTTCTTGTCCTGCCCTTTGGTACTCTGGAGAATAATTTGACCCCCTCTTCTTTGTGGCAGCCCCTCAAATACTAGAATACTGTTGCCATGTCACCCCTATTTCTTCTTTTCTTTAGACTAGCCAAGCCCAAGTCCTGCAGCCGTTCTTCGTATGTTTTAGTCACCAGGCCTTTGATCATCTTAGTTGCTGTTTTCTTAACTTTTTCCAAGGTCTCAACATCTTTTTTGTAAGTGGCAAGGGAGAAAGGGTTGGCAAAGGGGCTGGCAAGGGGGGGGAACAACTGATTTCACTATTGTTTGCTACTCCTTCTTGGTTCAGTGCCTAGCACTTCAGAGGGGAAAAATCCCTAGACCAATTACAAACTCTAATAATAATCCCTTCCCTTTGACATCTTTTTCTCCAAGAAGAAAGTTTTCCACTATTGTGTCAACTTATTTTAATTGAACAGTATTACTGTTGGTGATTTTATTTCATTGCAATTGAATTTAGATATTTTTTCCAAGTATATTTTAAATACAGAAGCATTTATTTATCATATCTGGAGGCCGCCCATCTTCCTCACAGAGCATCCATAAATGACTTTGATTCCCTCCCCCCCCACCTTCTCTCTATTCCTGGGCTTAACAGTATATTTAACATTAATTCGCATTTGTTTTTATCCATAATTATATATCATAGCAGACCTTTTAGTGGTAACTACAACATATGAGAAGTAAAAATATAATTCCTGAATGTTGCTTTGCTGCTCCTTGAAAGTCTTCTAGATATTATCGGAGCAACAGTACGAAGATCGTCCATTATTTTTTTAATGACAGGAGAAAGTAACTTGAAAAGTCTACAGTACAAAAAGAAGATCATGTGTTTATTAAATGAATGATTTCAAGGATGTATTACTTGAAAGAAAAATCTTATATACTTTTTCTGCCCTAGCAGCAGAACCCCATTGCTTATTGTCCTAATTAAGTGGATTATTTTTTAAGAACAAATTGCTCTTTGGCATTCCTCAGAGGCTAAAATGTACACAGAAAAGAAAACCCATTGAGAGTCTACTTTCTCCTCTTAACTCTATGTAATTTACTGCAGATCCGGCTCCAACATCTACCGTACCTGCTCAGTGCTCAGATAAATATGTCAGTTGCCTGCACAGTGCCAGATACTTTTATCTGGAAGTTATCTCCTCCTTCCACATTTTCCATTGCTATAAACTGTCATTTCTTTACACTGAGGTGAAGCACCAGGAAATTGCATTATTACATGAAAAGCTGAGCGTAGTATTGTTCCATTTCTTTCTTCTGTGCTATAGAAATGTACTAGGTCTGTTTGCACCTGTTTGTTCCTTATTTTAACTGATATCATATTGCCACTTCAGAGATACATTTTGTGTGGCTACATATTTCTTCTCTGCCCACCTTGTTACTTCTAGATATTTCTCTACCAACTATTCCTATTCCCCCCCTTTTTTTTAACCAGTACTAACATCCTTCACCTTTGCCAGAGCATTTCACTGCAAAGCACAATATTGTTTCACGCTGAGTTACATTTACTATTATTTAAAAATGCTATCTCCCACACTGAACAGTGCTATCCATCCACAAAAGAAACATCTGTTGAAAATTAGCATGTAGCATATAATCACAAGAATATTTCTCTATCTAAGGGGGAACTCTTCCTGTGCATTTTACCTCTAGAATAATATTGCAATCAGAAAACAAACCATCTCAGTTTAGATCATGCAAGCTGAAAGCACTACGTTAAAACAAATCAGCATCATAAAATCAAACTATCCTAAGCACAAACTGGAATTGAGAAACCATATGTTTAGAAGAAACAAAAATAACAGACGTAGATTAATGAGCAAGAATTGTACTCTTATCATCAGACTGAGCCAACATGAACAATAAAAAACCTGCTAATCAAAAATCTTGCATGGATCTTGCACAGCATACTCATATTTTATTTTCCCATATCAGCAACTCATGGCTTGGAAAACTCAATGCCAGTATGAGCTGTACAGAGAAGATAACAATAATGGAAAAAAACCTACTTAGTTTAATGAAGATTTCTTTTAGACAGAGCTAATTAACAGTAAAGCTATAAGACCTAATGATCCCTGGATTAAAAAAAAAAAAAAAAGCACATAAACCAAAAATCTCCTTGACCCAAACTACAAGCCACTGCAGAAAGAAGAACAACTTTAGCAGACTGTGTTCACTAAACACAATGGCAGTTGCATGTTAATACTCACATTACCTGCAAATTGAACATGATTTCTTTACCAGTAACATTCTAATAAGCTCTGCACTGCATTCTTGCTACACAAATAAGCACACATATGCAAAGTAAGGCGTCCATTCACTTTTATAATGACCCAGTGCAATTAACACCCTTCTCTTCCCCCCCCCCCCCAGGCCAGGAATGTTGTTTGTTTGGAAATAAATCATCCTGGATGGTCTTCATTTGACCAAATAAAGCCACTGCCTAATCCTACAACTTTAGCAGGTGGCAGATTTTGATTAGAGACAGAACAATGTGCTTTGCAGCCAGTATCAATCAGCAAACTACTTGAAGAAAATGACAGACAGACTTGCAGAGTGAGAAATCCTTCCCTGCACCTATCAGTTCTTTTTGAAGGTCAAATTAATTCCTTTTGCACCAAAAAGGATGGACAAGGATATAAATGGGAGGAAAGAGTATCTTATTATTCAAATAATTAGCAAATCAAGAGAACAGCCATGAAATAGAGGTTTCCCCCAACATGGACTACAGTGTCGCCCCCTGAATTTGATATTACAATTTATATGCACATCCCAAGAATGTTTATGGAATTATGTACAACATTCTCATTTGTAAAATTTTATTTAAAAATATTAGTCTTACAGTTATGCAAACAAATTCTAAAATGTATCAACATTAACCCATAAAGATGGGAAAACTGGGACAAACAGAAAAAATCTCATTAATATAACTCCCAGCACTTTATTCTTCATCAATGGGTTCAGCTCTGTTTGAAATATTTAATAGGATAGCCTGCAGCTTATGACCGAAAGTCAAAATCATAGCTAGGTTATATGACAAAAAGATGGGGTGACTAAATTCAACCTAGCACCTACCCATGCTTAATTACCATCTAGGTGAGCCATGACAATTAGCTGGATTTGCATAATATCTTAACTAAAATCAAGGAAATCACATTGTGATATAGCATATTGTGAGAACACATAAATTTTATTATGTTATTCAGCTGGTCAAAGATGAAAAATTGGAGCAATGAAAGAAACAGAACAAATATTACACCAGTGGTCCATCAATTCTTCCAAAATGTTGGATTTTAATTTTCATAAACTCCACACAGCATAATCTGGGGATCCACCAAGTCTAGATATATAACATCAGCAGAAGAATACAATGTTCTTTTATCTCTCTTTCTTCCCTTCTCTGATGCTTCCTGGACTGATCAAAGTTCTTTTAAGATTTTTGCATGAAAATGGGAGGGCTTGTAAGTGGTTAGAGAATGGTACATACAGTATATACTGGTTAACATTACACTTTCTCCTGTTTCCATGTATTCAGCTAGGAGACCTGAAAGAGTGATGTGATAATGCTCAGTTGAACATGAAACTGACTTGCTCTGAGATCTGGAATCCCATATATAAACACAAATTCATCTCTTTAGATATCCTAGTTGAATGCATGGGAGTTGAAGCAGGGGGAGAAACCAGTTTTTTTTCTATACACTTTCTATCCTCACACACTCAAGTTAATTTTTATTAATAATATTTCAATTGCAATTAAAACAGAAAGAAAACATACAAAAACAAATCAAGAAAAAAGAGTAATGCACACACCCACACAGTTATAATAAACTATAAAATATAAACAAAGGGAGAAAAACCCAGGAATTGCTACAATAATACAAACCATCTAAATATTATATATAATTAATAACAATAAATCAAATTGTGTATTAAAATGTATTGCAATATTATGAAATCCCTCTCTAAGGTAAATATATTCTGTCAATTATTGAATATGTAGAAAAAGTAACATTTTCAAAAATTGGTTACACATTTCTGGAATTTAATCTTCATAGCCAAAGCAGAAGTACTGTTCCAGACTCTCAAATAAGTACCTTGATTATTCCCCATGTTAGCTACAACCAATATTCCTCAAACTTGTTATTCTCCATGATTTAGGAATATAATTTAAAATAGCATTACAACTTTAACAACTTTTAAAATGGAAAAATTTATTCATACATGTAGTCCTCGTTTAGCAACAATATTTGGGAATGGCAGTTCTATTATTAGGTGAAGCAGTCATTAAATGGGAAATCACATGACCTTAATTGTGCTTTCCTTTTCTCCCAGTTGCCCATCATTTGGGATGCTTACCCTGGCACTTGGATAATCGGCAAGAAGAGAATTCATATTGATCTTTATACTCATTGGGGAATACACTTTGAAAGGAATGCACTAGTCCCAGCAGCCCTGCGGGTGCTCTGGAAGTGGGTATTCTCCATTGTGTGCCTAGTTATTCTCTTGTCCCAACAGTGCTTTTCTTTCAAGAGGCAACTGAACTTTCTTGTTTTTCTTTGAAGACGTTTCACTTCTCATCCAAGAAACTCAGAGTTGGAGAAGCTTCTTGGATGGGAAGTGAAACGTCTTCAAAGAAAAACGAAGTTCAGTTGTATCTTGAAAAAAAGCACCTTTGGGACAACCATGACCTGGATGACTGAGAATCTCCATAGACATATTTATTTTCTTGTAATCCATTTCTCTCCAGTCTCTTCGCTCTGTGAGAAAGAAAAAATAATTCCCGTACAAGAGAGAGGCCTACAGAGGTCACTTGTTTGTTGTTGTTGTTTTCCTCTCTTTTTTGGCCCTCTCACTTGTTTAAGCAATCTCTTCATTTGAGGAGGGGAAGGAAGAAAACACTGATTGTTTATTTGGAGTTGTTTCTTGCTTATCTAGGCATTGACTGCTAGGGAAGATGTGCTATGGGCTGATTGTTTCCTGGTTGTATCTTTTAACTGCATCTAGATGGAGTTTATCTCTATGTGTTTAGTGATGGCCAATTTTTCAGAATACCAAGCTTCCAGGAATTACCTAGCATTTTTGAATTGGTTTTACATGCCTAATTTAAAAGGGCTTGTAGACCTCTAGTTTTCTCTCTCTTTCTCTCCCTTCCCTCATTTGCTCTTCCCTCCCCCCCACAAACACACACAACCTGTTTTAGGTTTGGCTGTATTGAACATCTACTATTTCTTCATTAGTGGCTGTCAGATAATGGTAAGAAACACTCTATCATATTTCATTAAAACCATTTTCTTCTCAACCGCAAAGATTATAATCTGATCCATTTTTACAGAAGGATATCTCTCTATTTTCATTATTAAAAGTAAGGTTGGTATTTTTCTAACCACACACCACTTTTCTAATGACATACATAATAATAATAATAAAACTGGGACATATTTTTATTAATTGTAAATTTGTTCATGGAAAACTTTTGTGAAAATATTTTAAGAAGTTTGGACAAATTATTGTAAAATATATTTTAGGAAATTGCCAAGTTCAAATTATTTGAATAAAATATTGAAACTTATATTTTATATCTGACAGATAACCTAATAACACCCATGTATATTTCTCAGAAAAATAATTTGAAAGTGTATTACCTGTCTAGCAGAATTAGAAGATTCATGGAAATAAATTAAAATTTGTTCCTATTCCCTTTTCTACTCTGTACATGATGCACATAACAGCCAAAAAAAAGAGTTATACCAATGGTGGTTGTGTTAATCATTCAAAGATGAATAAAGTCTTCTATACCAAGTGCATGATTTTAAAACACAACAGCTTTATTATAAACTCATGATTTTAAAGCGTAATAGATTGATCCACGCACCATATACATTCAGTGCCATCTTACATGGCAGTGCGAACACAATTTTTTTTATCTTCATATTCATGTATTTTTTTTCAACAGCAGAATGTTGAGTATATGCTATACTATTAATGCCATTAAAAGTCGTGGTGATGCAGTAGTTAGAAGGCAGTATTTGCAGGCTAACTCTGCCCACTGCCAGCAGTTTGATCTTGACAAGCTCAAGGTTGATTCAGCCTTCCACCCTTCCGAGGTCGATAAAAGAGGACTCAGACTGTTGGGGACAATATACTGACTCTGTAAACTGCTTAGAGAGAGCTATAAAGCACTATGAAGCATTATATAAATCTAAATGTTATTACTAATACTAGTGACAACTGTACAGCTAGTCCTTATTTAGCAAGCACAATTGGGATTGGCAACTTGATCGCTAAATGAAGTGGTCACTAAATGAAACTGCAATTGTCCTTGTGATCTTACTTCAGCTTCCCTTTGCTTTACAGACTTGCAAAGGGAAGCTGAAAATTTCTTTTTCATCATTGTTGCAACTGCAAACAGTCACTGCAAACAAGGTGGTTACTAAGTGAGGATTATCTTATTGTCAGCAGATGGCAGAGGATGGTATTTTCCAATTGACTTACATGTAAATTCTGTGAAGGAATAAGTTACCAGGTCTGAAGGCAATAGAGGTGTCACTAATCTCTGCAATCAGATATATCAGAAATACAAATATGGATAAGCTCCGAACTTAACCATATATTATTAATTACAGTGAAAACCTTCTGCAATAAATTGCTCCTGACATAAACTCTTCCATATGACTGAAACAGCCAGGTGCACGTAAGCCAATTCATGAGCAGCTACTCAACTATAATTTTAGTATATATAGTATACATGACACTTGCAGTCATAGCATAGACAAATTAAGCAGAAAATCAAGTTTGTACTGTAAAATATACTAGGGTCTAGGTGGAGCCAGTGAGGCAAAATGTTTAAGGTATTGAACTATAACTGGGAAACTCAAGTTGAAGCCCTTCCTCAGCCATAAAATGTCCAATTTCATCTTTTCAATTCTATCTAATTGTCTCTATTTGTTTATGAAGATAAGAAAAACAGCATGCTTTTCAATGAAGCTATGAAGTGAGAATTCCATGGGGATTAGCAAGTCCCACCACAAAATAATTAGAGATTCAAACTTCCCCATTGGCTCTTAGAAATTCAAAAATGTTTCAATGAAAGCAAAGGGATAAATAATGCCAGCCCCTCTACGTTACAAACTATGTCTGGAAATATAGGCGACATTTGAATGAATTGTGGTAATCTTTTGTGGTTTACCGTGATTTATTAAGTCAGAATTGTATGGATTCACATAACATGGTTAGCCAAAGCATCAGAAAAATCACCTCTCTGACATTAATATAATATCTGCTTACCTGGACCATTTTTTGCACAAGCTATTTACCAAGTGCAAATAAATTTGGAAATTCAGCTCCATTGTCATATCACTGCACATCTTTTAATAACAATATCTACTATATCTGTGGAAATCCATACTACCTGAGGTATGCAATTACATTCATTTGTAGAAAGCTCTTTTTAGAGAACTCCGTATTCAAATACTAAAGTAAACTAACATCTACATGGAACTAATAGGTTCCAGAAGGAAATGCAGACAATAAATGGAGTATTAATGCATATGGACTTTCCCCATTTCTGCCAAAAGCACCCACTGGTGACCAGAAATGACCAGAAAACTAAAGTGGTGTTTGTGGCCAAGAAACTCAAGATTTAAAAGGGCCATTAAAGGGAAGGAAATTGAGCGTGTTAAAAGCTTCAGGTATATGGGGTGTGAGAGGAGAAATGTTATGCTATAGTCCTTCTATGCAAGGTTTAGGCTTAAGTGAATTAAATCAGGCCTCATGGAAAAGTATTGAACTAAAGTCAGTGCTATGCTCAGTTTTACAATATAATTTTGCTAAGCTTGCTTGTTTCAAATATATTTAGAACATAAGGACCGGAACTGTGATAAATGGGGAACTGAAAGTAGCTGATGGGTGCAGGTTCCCATGTACACAGGTATGTGGAAAGTTATGATCAGCAGAGGGTCAGCAGAAAGTGTAAGGTTGCTGACCATCTGTTTGTTAAGCTATAAAAGATTGAGACTGGACATGGTTCGAGGCCATTGGCTACTAGCCATCCCTGCAGAGATTGCTCATTACCAAATGGTCCTCATTGAAATTAGTTTTTAAAGTAAGTAATGCTGCATGTGTGTACTAACTTACAATAAAACAAACCTTTAAATTTTAAAGTGAGAAGTATTTGTTGTATTTGTGTCTCTTGTTTTTCTTTGCTGGATTTTTTCCCTGACAGGGGATAGTGCTCCAATCTGTGGGTGCCAGGAAGATGTACATTGATCATGCTGCTACTCTACCATGAAAGTATCCAAGCAGCTCTGAAACTTTTTATAGAAAAACCCTTGACCCAAATATTGTATGGTACTCAGTTAGGACCATTCCTTCATTATAAATCATTTGAAGCCATAGAAACAATATTTTCGCAAACCCTTTTTCGAGAGCCTAGAGCAGTAGTTAATGCAATGGTCAGAAGGGAAGCAGGGCAACAAAAAGATGACAGCATGTTTGTTAATAGTTACTTATTGGCTCAAATGCCACTTTCCCCATCATTATGGACTCCATTATTCCTAATAGATCAATTGAAATCTTAAATAGCAACAGGCAACATTCCAACTGACTTCATTGTTCCATGACTTCTATAATGCTTTAAAAGGCACCTCTACAATTACAGTGCAAATAACTGTAACAAATACTGCACAAGTTTTGCCTCCAAATTTGGTCATGTTGATATATTACTTCTAGTTTAAATACTTATTAACAAGGTTCATATTTGAGTTGTACATGAGCATGAATTAAGGTTATTTTAAACAAATACAGGTGGATTATTACATTATTAGAGTCACACATGTAATCAACAGGAGAGAGAGGGAGAGAGAGAGAGAGAGAGAGAGAGAGAGAGAGAGAGAGAGAGAGAGAGATTCTGCAAAGATGTTCTAACTCAGCGGTTCTCAACCTATGGGTCGCGACCCCATTTGGGGTCGATCGACCATTTTTTGGGGGTTGCCAAAGAAGGCGATCCGCCATTTTCTCCCCTCAGCGGGCGGTGCCGCGCATGCGTGCGGCCCGCACATGCGCAGAACATTTGTGTGACGGGGGTCGCCGTCACACAAACGTTGAGAACCACTGTTCTAACTCTTCTTGCATCCAATGCCTTTGCATGCTCACAAAAGGTCTGCACAGTGGTATTCTTTATATACATAGCTGGATCTTATATATATTTGGAGACTCCCAGGTTTTGTTTTCTTTTTTAAAAAAATAGGATCTTAAAATTTGTATCTTTCTTTGATGATTTTTGTGATTCAGTTATGAAGTACATTTAGTTTTTGTGTGTGGGAAATGTTTATAATCTAGCTCTGGAGGTGATATTTTTTTTAAAAAAAAACTATATATTATCTGCTGTTTTTGGATGCCTGACAAGTCTTCCATAAATAAACCTAAAGAATTTGGGGTCTAAAGTAAATACCCACAAATCCTCTTCAGGTGTTCCTTCAATGTCTGTATGGATAAGAAAGAGCTTCCATGCTATCTAGAAAAAAAAAATCCCTTCATGTTTTGACAAGGCAGGTCAATCTGTGAGTGACTATTGATTGAATGATGATGTGCCATCAAGTCAGTGTTGACTCTTGGTGACCAACCGACAGATTTTCTCCATGAAAATAGTTACAGAAAAATAGAATACAGATTTCAAGATACTATTTTTTAAAAAGAAAACAAAAAGGAATAGCATTGTTTTTATAATTAGGACGGGTATAGCAAGAACAGAACTTGACTACAATACAATTAATGACTGAATAATATCAATTAGGCCTCTTGGACAACTTTTTAATATGATGACCATCATCCAATTTTATGTTCCAACTACCAATACAGAAAAGAGGAAGGCGATCAATCTTATAATCCAGTTCTCATCTAAGCAAGATATGTTACTTGTGATTGGAATCTGGAATGCTAAATATTCCATGTCATTGAAATGGAGGAAATGTAGTTAGATTGTGTAGCTTAGGAAACTGAAATGGAACAGAAGACTGACTTAACAATTTCTGCCATTTTAATGATTTCTTCACAGCCTACACTGTCTTCAAACAACCATAGCGATATGTCTATGCATGGGCATTTCCAGATGAAGTACATAAAGATCAAATTGACTGTAATATTGCTTTAAAAAGGTGCAGGAGCTCAATTATAGCATCAAAGACAAGGCCAGATGTGACTTTGGAACAGATTATGAACTGCTAACTTGCAAGTTCCAAGTTAAGCTGAAGAGGAAGAAGAAAGCCAACCAGTTTCACAACAGGACCTTGAACACAGACTTATCATTTTTAAAGAGAACATCAGGAATCACTTGGAAGTTCTGAGCCTCATTGATAAAGATCCAGAGAAATTGTGAAATGAATTTAAAGAAATCATTAAGGATGAATGTGAAAAGAGAATGCCAAAGATGAAGAAACAAAAGAAAGCAAAGTGGTTAGTGGAACAAATTGTGAAAATTGTCAAGAAGAATAGAGAAGCCAAGCAAGATAAAAATCCCAGGAAGGAGATTAACAAAGGGTTTCAGATAACTGTTAAAAGACACAAGAAGCAGGATTATAACAATATCATTAACAAACTGAAGATGGAACCAGATGTGAAAAAACAAGGATCCACACTTAATGACCACCGATTCAATGATTGTTTGAAGTTACAATGGTGCTGAATGAATAATACCTATAACAATCCTCATAAGTTGCAGCTCTTACAGCAACCCCACAGTCACATGGTCATGACTGGGGTGCTTGGCAACTTGCTCAAAATTAGGACAATGTAGCATCCTATGGTCACATGACTGTCATTTGCAATCTTCATTGCCAGATTCTAACAAGCATATTCAATGGGGAATCCAGCATGAGGTCGCAAATAATGACTTCTTAAGTAGTATTCACTTAACAGCAACTAGAAGTGCCAAAATGGCTGTTGTTAAGTAGCATGGTCATGTGATGTGCTTTGCAACTGTCTCACTAAGTGACAGAAATTCCCATTCCAATTCCATTAAGTGAGGACTACTTGTATATACTGTTGACATAAATTCCTGATGTTCTTTGCTCAAATCCTCCTGAAACCCTTTTTTCCCCACCATGATGAGACTGCAAAACAGGACTTGGGATATGTATGAATGACTATATATATGTACTTAGCTTTAAGCAGAAAGACTCATGACTGAAAGGTCATTGAATTACAGTTATAGTTTTCTAGAGAATTTGGGTTGGAGATATAGTAATCCACAACTGATTTAAAACATGCATAGCTGCCTCTTCCTTTTCCTTTTCCTTCTCCTCCACCTCCTCTTTTCCTCTTCCTCCTCCACTTTCCCTTTTCCCCTTCTTTTCAAAATATAATGGAAGGAAAAGATGATCACACAGAAAAAAAGGACATTTGAGTGACAGTTAAGAAATCTTCAAGAGAACACTAAAATATGGTTAAGCTTTTTCTATTATCATAAATAATTCCAAAGGTGCAATAAATTCACACAATGTATATAATAAAAGACAATAAATTTTTCAAAAGAGGAAATGAACTGAGAAAGGGTGTAAGTGAAAAATAGAAATTCCTAGATCTTTGTAAAGGAGATTCCTATGAGAGCAATTAACATAAATCTTCAAAAATTATGATTTCTTTCATTTTTTCTAGAAATAGACTTTTTGTCTCCATTATTCAGGAGAAGAGATAAAAATACATGATGTTTCTCCCATTAGTATTAATAGGAATTCATCAAAACAGCATTCTAAATGTTGCCTAGTGAGAAAGGAATAGAAGTGTAGTTTAAAAGCTACATAAAAGAACAGCACTGTAGGAGACTGGCTGGTATTGAACTTTAATCTCTATTAGGAGGACTTTGGACTAAAGCAATTTTAAAAATATGAGCAGGGAGTGCTGTAATAGCCTGGGTATAGTGCACACTACAGCAAGTACATTGTACGCTAGGAATTACTAGTAAAGACTAAAATAAATGTTTGCAAGAGGAAAATAGATTAAACCAAGGTGGACAGTTTTCAGATTTGAAAGCAGAAGATACTTTTGAGAACTGAGCAGTCATTTAACAAGAATGCTATCTGAGAGACAAATTCTCAGGCAGAGAAACATAGTTTTCCTTAATTTAATTGGCACTAATAGCAATAGCACTTAGACTTATATACCACTTACAGCACTCTCTAAGTGGTTTACAGAGTCAGCATATTGGCCCCAATAATCTGGGTTCTTATTTTATTGACGTGGAAAGGATGGAAGGCTGAGTCAACCTTGAGCCAGTCAGGATCGAACTCTTGGCAGTTGGCAGAATTAGCCTGCCATACTGCATTCTAACTACTGCATCACCATGTCTCTTGATATACTAAGATTTACTAACATAAGATGTAATTAAGATGTGTTAACATTCAGAATTACCATTTATAAAAAAGATTGGAAGCCCAATGTGTCATTTTGAGAAAGCTGAAATTATATGTTCTATTAATTGACAAAAAATATTGATTAGCAGACCAACTTACCATTTAAGCTTATAAAATTAATCTGTTCCTGAAGATACAAAAGCATACTGAAACAGCTATATTCATATATGCAAAGTGCTTCTTGAAAATGCGGGAGAAACTGCCTAGGTAATATATTTTACTAAATACTAAAATATAAGAGAATATAATAAGTAAAGAAAAAGCAGGGGTGGGCAAAATCAAAGGCTTTTGTTACCTAGCTTTCCAAGCTGAAATGTAGAAAGTTACTAGCAAGTATCTTCTACTGAGAAGGGAAGAAATGCAAAAACAACTCTTCTCATTTATGTATTTAAAATACATATGCATCACTTGTGCTGCACAATTTCCAGCAATATACGACCTCAAAATACATTTTTCATCTTTTAAAATACTGATTAACTATTTTGTGACAAGAATACTAAAATATATTAATTTTAAAACAGCAACCGTGAATGATAGAGCAGCTTTATCATCTTTTATTAAACCCCATGGCAAATAAAAGTGTATTTAACATTCAGCTGTATCTATGTTTCTCCACCTGAGCAATTTAAGATCTAAGGACTTCAACTCCCAGAGTTCTTCAGTGGAGCGCTGAAGTCCACACATTTGCTGAGGTGGGGAAACATGAATTAAACTGTCATAAGATTGGCACGTCATTATCCAATAGGAGGAGGAGGAGGAGGAGGATCCACAAGGTAGAAAGCCTTCTCCCTGGCTGAAATGAACATCTGAAGAATATAGGACAATTGTGGGGGAAGGCTTTATTGTGAGTCGATACAGTCAACAAAATATGTATTTTGTCAGCTATCCTCATTCCAATTTTTTTATGGCTTTATAGGGTCATACAATCTCAAAAAAGGTCAAACTTGGATAGAAAAGCTGAAAATGGCTCAAAAGAATTGTTCTACAAGATGAAAAGAAAACAATTCTTATCAAACCTTCAGGGGTAATCCTTTATTCAATCTGCTGGCATTCCACTGACATTAGTGAGATTCACATTTCCAAAGAAGTAACTCCAAAAAGCTATCCATGGCAACTATCACTTTGTAAAAAATGGAAACATGTCACTTTGTAACAGACAGAAAGACACAGAAAGACAACAGCTGCAGAAATGTGTTTATTTTGAAAAGGGGAGACAAAAACTGCCAGAACGCTTCTGTAAAATATTTGTACAAAAATTATTTACACGATAGCGACTACTTGAATCTGATTTTGCTATAGCAATCAAACAAATAACTCAGTAAGACCTCTGCCATGATAATGAATGCAAAGGTTTTAGTGTTGATAATTTTCTTAATCTAATCTACTAGTTATAGCTTTAACTAATTAGTTCAGTGACTAATTTTTTTAGTATATGCTAAATGGAAAAAATTGCTCAATATAAAAATGGACTAAAACAGTGTTGGGACCACCTTTTGTGTATGCCTTCTCAGATCAGAGACAAGAGTAGAAGAGATTTTCCATTATTCAGTTCCCCTGCAAGAATTTTTACCATGTCAGGATTCTGGTTATCTATAAATCTCTCCTGAATTGGTTTGATAAGAAAGCAAAACAATATCCCAAAAGTCTAATAATAAAAATAGGCAAGTAGGTCATCAAATCTGGAGCATCTGAATGGAGAGTCAAGGGAAGCAACGATGCACTGTCACAATGCAAGCTTTGCATTGCATTGTGACTTTGCACACCATATGAAAGGGGAAGAGCTTGTGTTGCGATAATGCAATACTGTTTTCTTCATTTTGTCCACAGAGATGGTTCCAGCTGAGAGATGACCTGAAGTGATTGTTGGAAAAAGCAAGAAGAAAGGATATAGTTGTGAACAACTGGATAGACTTTATCAAAAGTCATTTATTCTGTGAAGTACTTCAACCTGGAATTATGAATATTTCCTGCCTTCACCATTTCTTTAGTTCATTCACTATGTCTCTGGCCCAGACTAAATTCATGACAGCATCTTTCTGCTTAACAAATGATTTACTGCAGGAGTTATTGGCAATTTTAATCAGGACTCTGGGATAACCTACCCCCCTCCATAAATCAGTTTCAATTATTATTCCTTTTTGTAACAGTTAGTTTCAAAAAGAAAAAAAGTGATGTATTAAAGTCATTATCAGATGCCCAATCTTCCTTACTACTTACATATGGATTAAAGATCAATGGATTTTAAAATGAAGCTGTTGTTCTCTTAGGAAACAGGTTTGCCAATACCTTCCTGGGTTCTTCTTTTTTAAAAACAAAATCCACTCTAACCTACAGTTTGAGGGTAATCTATACCAGTGGTGGTGAACCTATGGCACGGGTGCTAGAGGCGGCACTTTGAGCCTTCTCTGTGGGCACATGTGCCGTTGCCCCAGCCTTGCCTCCTCCCGTGACCCCCTCCTCTCCAGCAGCCCCCCTGAAGGAGAGTTGCCCTCGAGCGTGGCCCACACAGAGCAGTGCAGCCAAGGACATGGCAGCCAGGCAGCGTAGACAAGACTCTGCCCTCACACCCCATCGTGCACAGTTGATGCTGCAGGGCATGAGCAGAGGGCATGACTGCCATATCGCTGCTGGGCTGCCTGGGCGATCTGCAGCAGGCCCTGGAGGCGTGAGTGGCCCTGCGGGCAGGTGGGGCAGGGAATGGGGGGGCAGAGCAGGGGCGGGGCCAGTTTTTGGGCACTCAGTCTCTAAAAGGTTCACCATCACTGATCTATACTATGTGAAACCTTTTTACTTCATATGACTGGAGAAATGATGGAATTTGCTCCAACCAATACAGAAAAGCAATAGTGGCAAAGAGCTCTCAGAGCAATATAAGAAGAAAATAATATTTTTAAATTACCGAACCCAAATTTGCAAAGAGAGGGAAGTGAGTAAAAAGCTCATCTTTTTCAACCTTAAAAAATAGTTGTTATCGTGTAACCACAGGCTAACTAGAGAGTGCAATAAAACCTTTAGTGGGTTCCTTCTAAGTATTTACAAATTTGATTCCATTCAACTTTTTTTTTTTTTATTGAAAGTTTTATGAATTTTACAAAAAAGGAAAAATAATACAAAACAAGAGGCAACATATACAGAAAAATAAAACTAAACAATACATATATTAAATAAAAAAAAAATAAAATAAAAAAAAAACCCATCCCCCAGCCCTCCCAAAAAAAAAAAAAAAAGAAAAAAAGAAAAAAAACCCTCCCTTCCCCCCCCCTGAGCTTCCCAGAGCAGAATATAGGCTTAAAAAATAAAAATAAAAATTAAATTAAAAACTTTATATTTATATATATAAAAAAATTATCTATAATATATATGAAAATAAAACTTATGAAAAAACTATATAATATTTTTGTATACCCAATCTAAATTGTATAAATTTTATCCATTTATCCCAAACAGCAAAAAACTTCTCTTGCGTTTGTTGCTTTAAGAAAGCCGAAATCTTTGCCATTTCTGCCAGATAAGCTACTTTAAGAAACCATTCCTGCAATGTAGGCAAAGATTCCTTCTTCCAGTATTGTCCTACTAACAGCCTAGCGGCTGTGATCAAGTTTAACATCAATACAACCTCCTTTGTATCACAATCTGTAACAATACCTAACAAAAATAATTGCCGAGTAAATTTTACCCTCCTTCTAAAAATTCTCTGGATATTCCACCATATTTTAATCCAAAATGCTTTTATCTCTCTGCATGACCACCAAATATGATAATAAGAAGCCTCCTTATAACCACATCTCCAACATTTAGGTTGCACGTCAGGATACATATAAGACATTTTTTGTGGATCAAGGTGCCATTCAACTTTTTAAAATCAACCAGATTGACTAAGTTTGTTTCTACTAAATTTTATCCAAGAAACCAAATTCATCTTCCCCTCTCTTGCCAGCCTCTGCCCCATATCCATTTTGCAGTGTGTTTTCTACACTGGTATAATCCAGGTTCTTTTCTGCTGAACAAAATTCCACTGATTTTCTGGCAATGTGATCGCCACTGCATATTGTAGAGGCAAGAACTGTAATCTGTATAGCAGCATAAATGTGAAAGGTCCATGAATATTCATTGAACATGTTAAGTTACAAGTTAAAAGAAAATCTAGAAGGCGAATGAAGGTGAGGGTTGATATATGAAAAGCAGGCAACATAATAAATAGTTTCAGAGTTTTAAATATGAACTAAAGGGAAACTGGTCTTTGATATTTTTTTCTTCTTCATTAAATAGCAAATCAACTACATTTTAAGCCAGCATATTTTTCTAAATAAAATTGCCTGTTCCAATTGAAATGATCCAGATGTTGAAATTCCAGCTGAAACCTTGAAAAACACCCTTATATTTCAAAGATGATAGGGAGTCAAATTGGATCTAAGTAATTATAATAAACAATTTCGTAGGATGGGATGGAGGAGATGTCTAAACAGGCAAAATGGGAGAGAGGCAGCACAACCAAAGTGCCACACCTTTTGTACTTATACCAACATTGCCCATTTTTTTAAAAGAGGTGGTGTTTCAATTTACTGCCATAATTACTATCTTGCCTGCTTCAATATCCCCACCCAAAGATGCTAATAATAAGCAATATATCTGATGATAACTATGGTATCTGCAGCAGAACACAATTTATCTGTCTAAAAATTCCACTTGTAACCATAATTATTGCCAGCCATACCCACACACAAACACACATATATATATATATAAGTTAAAGGAAATATGACCTTGTTTAGTTATTACCATTATTTTACATATAGGAATCTATGTGAAGCACTGTGGTGACAAGATTTTATAACCATCACTTTCTGAAAACCCCCTTCACTACTTTCCTTATGTTCCTGGAGCAAAAATCTAGGAATACATGTATCTACATGCTGTAGATGCCTACCAACAAGTTCTGAGACTTGCAGCCTGGACCACAGGATGGATTTGGAGAAGAGGAACATCCCAGCAGCTCAACACAGCCTGATCCACCACCAGATTTCCTGGCAACAGCCGAGCCTGGTAAGCCAGGCTGAACAGAGAGTAACCCAAGGTCTCTTGCTCCAAGGAACCCAGCCCTCTGAGAAGCCCACCTACTCACCTGCTCTTTGGCAGGTGTTGCTTCTGATCAAGGGCACCAAGCAAGTGGGGATTTGCCAAGAAAAATGGCCTGTGTAACGGCTGCTCAAAGAAAGGAAGAGAGGTAGATAGAGGAAGGCCAATTCTGACCACCCTGTCTTGAGAGTCAAACAAAACCAAACTCAGACCTCCTAACAGCAGCTCACAAGAAAGCAGGATTCAGCCTGAGTTTCCTTTATCAGGTTTGCTGCCAGGAAAAAAAAGGGGGGGAGGGAGTAGAATTTAAAATTCAGGAAACTGAATAAGGGAAACTACAGTTGTCATTCATTAAGGAGAGTAAATTTTTTCAACTTTATCCTCAGAGAGTGCTTAACTCAGTGGTTCTCAACCTGTGGGTCGGGACCCCATTTGGGGTCAAACGACCATTTCACGGGGGTCGTCAAACCACGTTGTCCGCCATTTTTTTCCCTTTTCCCTAGCTGACCTACTCCCTCTTATTGGTGGCCACACCCACTTGGGGGTCACCACAACATGGAGAACTGTATTATGGGGTCACGGCATTAGAAAGGTTGAGAACCTGTGGCTTAACTGAAGGGCTAATGGCTCTTTTGCCAGACGAGACTGAAAAATCCAACTGCTTTTCACTATTCATGTTTTGAAACTCTTCTTCCATTTTCTTTCTCAGCCCCTCAGAGTCGTCTTCCAGAAAGATGGCAAGTAAAAAACATAGAATTCCTTTGCTGGGAAAATAAAGAGTAAAGGGAGAAAGAGGCAGAGAGGAGACAAAACTGTGTGGTGTAGAGCTGATCTATCAGACTAAGAGCAGGCAGTTCAAGTCCACCCTTAGCCATAGAAGCTTGCCAGGTGACTTTGGGCCACTCACAACCAATCCCATAAGAATGTTATTGTGAGCAAAAGGAAGAGGAGGACATACTGCTGTATGTTTTTGATTAGATTTATCTAATTAATAAATGAAATCAAGAGCAAGACCAAAAAGCGGTGGGGGTGCCTGGAAATCTACTCAGCAAGGAATAAAGAAAAAAAAACAGGATTTTGGTTTGATAGATTATTATCCTAGATTTGATCTTGGAATAATATTATCAATTCACTAATAAACACAAATATTGGTGGTTTTGTTAACGAAGAATATGATGACTCAAGTAAAATGGCTTTTTTTCAGAGCTTTTATAAGTGGCTCCATTTCTCAGTAGAGCTTTTTTAATTTAGTACACAATGGTTAATGGTGTACTCCTCCTTTTCTTCATTTTCGACTCAGTAGAAATTCTTATATCAATGTATGAAAAGGCTTCAGAGTTGCAGCCCTCAGACGAATGAAATAGTCTGAAGCCTGAGTCCTTTGATCATAAAGGAATGTCCCTCTAATTACAGAGTACTAGAAATCTTAAAAGCCATGCTATTTTATCCTGGGAGAATTTGCACTGAACTGAATTAATTCAACAAATGGGAGGACTTGTATTATGCAATATTTCAATTTCATTTTGTTTTTTTGAGCAACAAAAAATCTGAAACAACAGAAAAGCAATTATAAAAATATGAAACATTTTTGTAAGATAAAAGCATCCTGTATTGTTAAATGTTCTCTATATAAGAGATGCTTATTATAAATTTCTTCAGATTCAAAATCTATAAACTGAAAATTACAAAGGATTGTCTACACATTTATTACATTTATATTATGATACATATAATTATGTACTGTAAGTTGCTGAGAGTCATTGAGATGGGTTACTATAGAAATTGAATAAATAAATAAATTGAATAAATAAAAATAAGGATAAATTAATAAAATTAAGAACTATACATAGGTAAATTGATAGACTGAATGTCTGAAAGACACTGTTAAATATGTTTAAATAATCTAATAGAAAATAACCATACTCTAGCCATACCATAACCTTAGGCATAGTAATTTGGTTAAAATAATAACTACAAGTTGGTTCAAAAGACTTTAAGCAGAACATCCAAGTACTTTGGAACTGAGGTATAAATTGTTAGTAAATAGAAATATGTGGTAGTTCTAACCCAATTAATGCTTACTAACTTCTGAGTTTTAATGTTGTTTAGATGCTATCACATGAACTTGGATACCCTGTAAGTACTGGAATAAAGAATAAACAGGAAGAAAATATGTTGCCATGCCATGGCGCCCTTATGAGAAAGGGATGAATAAGTGTAGTGCAAATGTCTGTGTAATATGTGCAGTAAGTGCAGGAGAACATATTTAAAGTTGCTATTAGAGTCTAGAGACTCTAGACCATTACCACTAGGATACCACAAACAATGTATTAAAGGGAACTTCCAATATCTTATTTCCAGCACAATTGAAGAAAAGTCAGGCACAGAGACATACCAAAGTGTAGATCCTTTCATCTTTAGGAACATTGAACTGTTCTAACTCCTGTTTCCCTTGTAAGAACATTTGTGATATCACCTTATCAGACCGATACTTTGCGTCCATTATACATTACAATATGAATGCTCTGTCCTAGCTATATTCCCTGGAAATAAATAAACAGGAGATCATTCAGATAAAGATCTTATCTTCAGTACAGGTGTGTGTTTGTGTATGTGTGTGTGCTTGCTTGTTTCAGTTTAATTTAGTGTTAGTATGCCTAATACTACTGAGAGAAAGGATAAGCTGAACCAAAAGATAAACTATTTCCCAATAGAAAGCCACTTTCACACACATTTCACTACTTAATATGCTAAAACTTCCATGGGCAGCTGGATCAGCAAAATTTATGGTAAAAGCACAAAAAGAGAATTAGTCCCATGTCTTACACAATTTTGGCAGTCTTGATCCAGTAACATTCCTATGCTTAATAATCAGTTTCATATTATTGCATTGGGACCCTTTTCATGTAGAGCGACTTATTTGGTAAGCCTAATTACAAGAAGCCATATTAACATTTAATCCAAAGACTACACAAAAAAGCCTTCAACTGGATAAATAATAGAATTCATGGGATAGGTTTTGGAAAGAATCACTGCAACAGAAAGGATCAGTCCAACAATTTGCAAAATGAGTTATTTATTTTGATTGAATAAGGTGTATAATACAGTACTATTGTCTTAACAAACAGCTTTATTTTTTTTATTTCTCAGATTCCCAGTAATCAATATGACATTTCATTTCTGGAATAATTAGCAAAAGTGTATATAAATAGAATATAAAGCTCCTATTCTGCCTTCCTTGAACTTGTTATACTGTGAGAATTTTTCACTGTCTATTACACATCTCTCACACATGTACACAGAGAGAGGGGGGGAGGGAGAGAGGGAGAGAGGGAGAGGGAGAGGGGGAGGGAGGGAGAGAGGGAGGGAGGGAGGGAGAAATAGAACATGTATGACATCCATAAGCCTTTGTGTAGGCACCAAAATGCTCTTTTTGTTATATATAAAGCTGTTATCACAATCTTGGCAGGGGTATACCTTAACTCCAAGCTAGTTTTAGAGATTATTTACCTGATAAATGGCATCTATCAACTTCCAGCAGTGTAGCCAACTATTCAAATAATTGCACAAATTCAGGGGAGAAAATGTAACCCCCTCCAAACATACCCTAGCTGCATCCAACTCTGAAGATAATTTACATTGGTAATAAGACATATGGCAGAGCGCCAAAGTATTCCCTCATACTAAATATAGGCAAATGTAGTCTTTTGTAAGCATTCTATATCATTCTGATATAATTTTATGCATGACTTTAGGCGGCTAATATGTTACTGTGGTAAATTGACTGTGACAATTTGCCTTTCCTTCTCCCCCTCCCCAGCCCCCTAGTGAAGTAGCCAGGAGATTTTAAAAAAATTAAAAGATTTTCAACATTTTTTTCCCCTGCATTTCAAAGCTGTTTGGCTTTGAAGAAAGGCAGCATGACAGTGCATTCTGCAGAATGAGTCAACAATTAAATTAGTGCTAGGACAACTGGCCAGTGATCTCTGTCAAAAGTTAAAAATAAGGGACACAGCAGTCATCTATCTACTGGATGGGTGCAACTTACCATTAACTGCATCTTTTTAAAGACAGAAATATATAAAACATCCGTTATAATGCCAGATTTGTAAAGTAAGAAAATATCTACAAAATGAGTTCCATGTTTTCAGAATGTCATTAAATAGAAATCCACTGTGATGCAATAGCTGAAGTGTCTATTAATAATTGGAATATTTATATCTCACAAAAGTCATCAAACTCCTTCATGACCTTATGGCTGATCATTATTGATCAGCCACTATCTACCATTTGAGGATGTGGTGCAGGGAAGTGGTGTGATTGGAGAACGTTAATTTCAGAGAATTAAAGATCCAATAAACAAATGCCTGCTTGGTTTATTATTTACATTCGCGAGAGGCTTACAAAAGCAGTTTCTCCAACTGCATAAATAATATGAAACAATACAGTGAATAAAATAGAAACTCAGAGAAAGGCCTTTTACAGGATCCATATTGCAGTCTTGCAGGTGAAGGAAATAAAGTTAACTTTTGTCGTCTCTTGTTTAGATTACCGTTGGATGGGGCTGCCCTTAAAGATCACCTGGAAACTTTAGGTGCTACAAAATGTGTCTCCCTTGGTTGGTTTCATTATCCCCATGTAACACCACTGCTATAGGTACTGCTCTCTAACTATTGGTTTGTTCTGTTGGAAGAACCCAGAGAAAGAAATATTTTGGGAAATGTTAAAAAAGGCAGAATATATTTCCCCAAAGGATTTTAAAGGCAGAAACCAACCCCCCACCCCCACCCCAGGTCTCTCTGCCCCAGACAGAAACCAAGTCTGCAGAAATGCAGATGTGATAATCTTGTCAGAAAGATTGAAGTCAGGAAACTGGGATTAGAAAGAAAGATCCCTAGAATCAACAATCCCTCACACCAAAAATTCCATCAGTCATCAGCCACAGCCCCAGGGAAACAGGATATGATGCTTGGGACATAATAGGATTAACCCACCACCACCAGAATACCAGAAGGGCGCACTCAGACTCAGGTCAAAGTACATGACACAGGAAATACAAAGCCTCAAACAGGAACAGGAAACCACCTCAAGAGTCCCAGATGGTATAAAAGCCCACCACTCTGCTCCAGGTGGTCAGTTTTTTTCCAGAGACATCTTTCTGTCTAAACTACAAACCTTCTTTCTCCATGTTGTTTATTCCTGGCTTGGACTGGACCCTGATGAAGATTTTTCTTTCAACAGTTCCTTAGTGCTATTCAATATCCTAATGATTATCTACAATGTTCTACTGTAGAGAGTTTTCAGCCTGGATAAGACTGAAAAGCTGCCTTTCCCAGGCAGAATGTTTCTGTCCATAATGGCTAAACTGTGAATGCTTTCTGAAGGTTCCCACCTATTGAGAAAGACATAGCAAGAGAGGCCACAGTGGCAGACAATATCTGGAGAGGGGACTTCTCATTCTTGTGAACAGTTGAACTCCAAGGCATCAATGGCCTCTATTTCCATGGCAATCTGGAAAGATGGGGCTTTTCCAAAAAGCTTTTGCAGATTGATTTTAATATATGGGAGATAATGGCACCAGGAAAGTCTTATTTTAATATATGGGTGATAATGGCACCAGGAAAGTCTTATTTTAATATATGGGTGATAATGGCACCAGGAAAGTCTTATTTTTTTGTTTGCTTGCTGATCATTGTATTTCCTACTCTATATGACTTATTGCATTTATCATTAATTCTAATTCTATAATTCTGTCATGGTGCTGATGAAACCCACTGGTGCTATGAAGCCTACCATTAACTCTGAAGACAGACACTGCCAAAACCTGATGGAAAACCATGAGCAGTGTCACAGAATAATATTCACAGTTATGTAATAAAGTATTTCCAGTGCCCCCATTATGCTAGACTCTCCACTTCCAGATTGGGACTACAGAACCTTTTCCGTGTTCACAGATAATCTGCACAACACAGTGTCTTCTTCAAATCCAAAGACCAACCTATTATTTCATTTATTAACTGCACACTGCTTAGAGTCTGTCAGACTGAAACAGTATAAAACGTATGAATGAATACGTGTTTAAGATATTGAAATTAGTTGCTGGGCGTGTCATAGGAACTCAGCAGTAAATAAGACCAACATTGTTTAACTGCACCTCCCACAAGTTTTTCAGGTTTAATTGTTGATCAACATAATTTATCACGCTTTGCAGAATAATATTTTTAATCCTTTTACAGTTTCTTCAGTAATGACAGATAGTCTTCACTTATCAACCACTCATTCAGTGACCATTCAAAGTTACAATGTGACCCTCACCCAAAAAAGACTAATGATACATCTTGAAGTTGCAGCCATCACAGCATCTCTGTGATCTCATGATCACAATTCGGGTGTTTGGCAATCATTTTTTGATGGTATCCTGTAGTATCCTGTAGTCATGCAATCACATTTGTGACTTTCACAACTAGCTTCTGAGAGTCAATGGCAAAGTCAATGGGGAAGCTGGCAGAAATTCATAAATTGCCGTCATGTGACGCTGCACTTAATCACACATTGTGATTCGCTTAATAACTGCAGCTGGAACGGATGTCGTAAGTGGGCTTGACCATATGACATTTCACTTTATGATTGCATTGCTCAGAAATGGAATTGCCAGTCCCAATTGCAGTCATTAAGTGAGGATTACTTGTACAATAACCTTGGCAATTACTCTTTTGGTATCTTAGGTAAATTTTTAATAGCAGTTCAACAGTATTCTTGGCAAACAATGAAGGGGGGCAGTTAGGCTCATCTCCTCCAGCCAAACAAATTTTACTATGTATTAATCCAAACTTCCAGACTAAGTCCAGATTATTTGGTTTTTAAAAATCAATGAGATTTCAAAATCAAAATGAAGAAGTGGGCTGTACATGCTTTGGTGAATAGTTGATACTTTGGAGGAGACTTTACTAGTCTAAATAAGGTTCAGAATAATTGCAATGAACAGGAAAACAAGGCAACTGACAATTCATCTGTGATGGTTAGATGACCAACAACTGAATTAATTTTTTCTGATTTATAATCAATAAATGATGACCTAAACAATCATCGTATCAATAACCAATTGCTCACTGTCAGATTCACAGTAGATGTCCACATCACAAATATCTGGGAAATGTCACATAAATTGAATTTCTTAGTCTAATTTATTCAGCCTTGAAGTTCTTTATGGTACGGAAACATAGTTGTAATTGGAAAGCCTCTGCACCAAGTTTTCCCCAATATGATGTCTTGCAATTAGGTGGGGCCATGGCACTAATTAACTCTACCATTTCATTTCATAATTTTATTTTATTAAATTTATAAGACTGCCCAACTCTTGAACGACTCTGGGTGGCATACAGTTAAAGCAATTCTAAAATACCGGTTTAAAACTCAAATACCCAGGTGGAGAATAATCATTGAACATACAGCCCTCTCATCTGCTCTAAGTAAAGGCCTGGGGAAAGGGTCACGTTTTCAAGGCTCTTTTAAATATGGCCAGTGTAGGGGCATCTCCACCTAGAAATAAGGAAAAATTTCCTGACAGTGAAAACAATTGATCAATGGAATGGCTTGTCTTCAGAAGTTGTGGGTGGTCCATCACTAGAGGTTTTTAACAAGAAACTGGACAACCATTTGTCTGAAATGGTATAGAGTCTCCTGCTTGAGCAGGGGGTTGGACTAGAAGATCTCCAACTTCCAACTGTTATCTAAGGTGACCAACCGTCCTCCTTTAGGGAGGATAGTCCTCCTTTTGTAAGTTCTGTCCTCCCTCAAAAAGTGTCCTTCTTCATGTCCCCCTTTTCAATATTTGAAGACTAATCTGCAGGGCTTTTTTTCCCTCATAGAATGCTCAGAATGGTATTCCGGCACCTTTTTTTGATGGTCTTTTTTTTTTTAACTTTGGCATGAGCTGTACTACTCCCACTATTCGCTTTCGAAAGCCAATAGGAATTGCTGCTGAGCGCGCCAAAACACCCGGCTGGCAAACTTTGCACATGCAAGTTGTCTGTATTATTGTTGCAATGAATAAAATGTTTCTTTTATTTACGATATTTTTTTCTTCAATTTATTTGTGTCCTTTTCATTGTAAAAAAGTTGGTCACCTTAGTTATTCTGTTAATTAATCTCAGGGGTATGGCATTCCAGAGGACTGGAGCTGTAACAAAGAAGGCCCACTTCCTCAATTCTGCCAGGTGGGGCTGCTTAAGGGATGGCTCTGCAGCATGCCAGTTCTACCCAATCATACAACCAGGCAGAAGCCACAGAAGACAGACAGTCCTTTAGATCAGCAGTTCTCAATCTGGAGGCCCCAGAAGATTTCATGGGTCACAGGTGAAAAACATGTAACAAGGATTACTGGAAAAAAAATGTATCATACAGCAAATATTTTCTTGATGCAAGAAAAATGTACGAGTTATTTACCCATATCCAGTAAAGGAGGCCATGGGCAGAAAAAAAAAAGGTTGAGAAACACTGCTTTAGAAAACTAGGCCCTATGTCATGAAGCATTTTATAGGAATGAACAACACATTGAATTACATTTGGAAGCCTTCTATTAACTAGTGCAGCTCATGGAGCAAAGGGTGTTTCATGGACCTGACTGGGCATGCTCATAATGGCGGGTGGCATCCTATTATGGACCATTTGCAGCTTCCAAGTGGTTTAAGAAATACTGTACAGCCCCATTTATTATGTATTGCAAAAGTCTATGCTGTACAGTAACAAAAGCATGTGTGATTGACTGAGCAGCTTCCCAATCTAGATAAAGGGGCAACTGGTGCAAGAAAATTGATTTTGCAGGAGCTGTGAGCCCCCGAAGACCCCTAAAATGCAAACTAATCATAGACCTGTACAAATTAGAAAAGCACAATTCCATTTAGGACAAAAGACAAAATATTGAGGCTGGAGATTATTGGATTTGTAAATCCCCAGATTGGAAAGGGAGCTATAGATTCTTGTGGTATCTAGCACTTTTATTGAATTTCTACTTTTCTTATTCTCCCATTCCGATACCTTTTTTCCTATAAAATGACATATTAAAAAAACACTGGGTGTAGTGTCAAATATAATAGACAGCTCTGTAAGAATGCCTTTCATTTGTACATCTCTGTTCAGTCGGCATTGTTTTAAAGTTTTAATAAAATCCCATTGGTTTAGGATCTGCTCTGTTATGCTTCCAGTCTGTAGATCTTTGTTCTCTGTAAAAAAGCTTTTATTGACTGATCTCTAGTTTCCTTCATGACAAATAAATTTATCATGATAGAATAATTAGTCCCAAAGCTAAACTTGAGTTCCATAGACAATTGTGTGGCTCTTTGGGTTAGGGACCTAGGGGTATCACCTAATCATAAAGCTATTCTCACAAAGTTGCTGCTATGCAACACTCACAGGATTTACTGAGATATCAATACACTATAATGCTGCTTTCAGAGGCTACATTCTGAAATATTGATCAGATGCTAGGGTGAACAGAACGTTTTTTAAATTTCTCAAGGTATTTGTTAATAGTTGTAAACATTTTTAAAAAGTCAAACTCTTTAGCAGTCTCTATGATGCAAACCACTTGGGAGCAATGATTCAGCTATTGGCTAACTCAGAATGAGCAACGAAGGTCCAAGATTCAGCTATTGGCTAACTCAGAATGAGCAACGAAGGTCCAATGAGCACCAGACTTACAGTCATTTAAACACCATGCTGAAAGCATCTGAGATCTGCAAATGTTAGGAATAATCTATAATGATAACCAGTGCTTTTTTTGTAAAAACAAAGGTGCCGAAACTCACGCACAGCTCCGGCTCCAGTTGAAAGCCCTTTATGGAGTGGGGGCAGAAGAAACCGCTTTAGGGAGTGATTTTGCAGCCTCCCAGGGGCCTGATCCAGGCTCCAGAGGCCTTTTGCAAGCCTCTGGAACCCAGATCAGGCTGCTGGGGGAACCGCAAAATCACTCCACGGCCATGGGTCCAGGCTCCAGAGGCTTGGAAAAATCTCCGGAGCCCGGATCGGCTGTGGGGGGAGGGCGCAAAATCGCTCTACAGCCATAGATCCTGGCAGCAGCGGCCTTTTCCAGGCCTCCAGAGCCCAGATTGGGCTACTGGGGGTCCGCAAAAATCACTCTGCAACCATACCTGTACTCCCACTGGCAGCTTAGAAGGAACTAGTTCTTCCATTCAAAAAAAGGTGCCGGAACACCGTTCCGTACGTTCTATGACAAAAAAAAGCCCTGATGATGACACATGTGAAATTATATTGTATATTACAGTGCTGAGAGCTAGTTAGATGTAAATTGCATTGCACAACAGAAACCTATGTGTGATGGAGTTTCTAGTGGAACAGACATTGCATGGGACAGTTCCACTCTTTTGGCAGAAGATACAGTACATTAGTCCAGAGAGCACAGAATGCTGTTATGACAGGAGACCTCTCCTGCTGCCGTGAATGACCAGAATTTCTAAGTGATTTAGCACTCTGTCATATCTGCTGGATCTGCCTTCTTGACCATTGAACTGTTGATCAATCTCCTCCACTCAATCTACCAAGGCCAGACTTCACACACTGGGGTTGACAAATCCCCTATTTTTCTGAGAGCCAAACACCTGTTGGTTACCCTCACCTGATTTGGCCCACCTGCAAGATAATTTATAGGAGTGTGGCCACTATTACAGCTACTTGGAGCCACAGATTAGAGCTGAGTGCCAATTAAGCACCAAAGGTGAATAAACAGTCCTAAAAAGCACACAAGCGTGCCTCCTCCACCAGGGAGGTGCCATCCCTCACTGAACACCCCAATAGGAAATGATATATCACCTTCAGACTTTGGGAACTTTTTTTAAATGAATAGAAGAATATGCACAAATCCTTCATAGTACCAGTTGAGTCCGTGGCGGGAAGCAGACACGAGAAGCAGTTGAAGTTCTCAGTTTCCTTTATTCTGCGTTCAGCTTACAAGTAGATGGCTTCTGCAGCTCCCAAAACCTCCCAACTTCTTATATAGACATTTCCCGGGTAAATGCGATACTTTTCCCGCGCCAGCACCCGCGCATGCGCACGGCGCTGGCGACAGCCTGTCTGGTCCCGGGCAGCTTTGCACCTGCCCGGGACTGCCTGCAAACGCCCGAGCCGTTTGCAAGGCTCGGGACATAACACCCCTTTCCCCCGGGCTAAAACTACTACCAACATATAATCATTTATTTTATGCAGTGTTCTGCTTCTCAGTGCTCCTATCGTTACCTGGCTTTTGTTTAGCCAGCAATGTTATGTAATCCTCTAAGTATTTAGGAGACTTCTTTGCTCTCTGTGACCTTCTCAGCTCTGGGTTACTAGCATGAGTTCCCTGACTGGAGGGAGATGTGAGCCTGTTCTCCTTATTTTGCCTTGGTGCCTTCCAAGGACTGTGCCCCGCTGCCTGGCCTGCTTGCTCGCCCACCGGGCTCGTCAGGCCAGGGCTTCTGTCACTTTGTGACCTGGTTGACCTGCCTAGCTGTAGACCCTCGGGCCCCTTGAAGTGATAGCCACTGCTGGGCGTCTCTGTTGAACCTCCTAGGTCCATCCAAGACCTGTCAGGAGGCTGTCCATTCCCTGAACCCCGTTCTGTGTCCGGGCTTGTGTGGGTTTCTGTACTTTCCCAAAACTCAGTTACTCCCTGATTTGGGCTAGAGGTGTTGTAGTCAGGACTTGGTTCCTTGACCACCTCCCTGTATATTTGACCCCCTGAAGGATTTGGGGTAAGGTCAGGCCAACCTTGGGAATTGTGTGCCAGCTCTCTTGCGGGGAATGATTTGTTGGGATGCCCCCGGGTATCCTTCGTGACTGGAGTGCTGTGTGATGTGTGTGGAAAGTGAGTATGCCCCCGGGGTGACTCCCTGGCTGGAGTAGGCGTGGATGCCTGGTAATTAGGTAGGCTCGTAGAATTCTTGTTCGGAGCTCTCGCGGAACCCTGGGATGGGCCGTTTGTAGCTCCATCAGTGGAGATGGGCAGCAGCTCGTGCCCTTCCCTTTGCTCCAAAGGGTCCCCCTCCCCCCCTGGAAAAGACCCAGGAGTCTCATCTGAAAAGTCCCGCCGAGGGCGGAGTTGGTCGATGTGCCGACGCAGGACACGACCGTTGTCCAGGGCTACCTCGTAGGAGAGAGGACCTGTGACCCTGGAAATAGAAGCGGGGACCCATGTATGACCAGGCCCATAATTGCGAGCCCAAACCGGGGCACCCACAAGTAGTTGTCTAGGTGCCCTAGGATGTGAGGTAGATGAAGGCAGTCTGTCCGGATGCAACCGGTCAAGTTTAGTAGTAAGTTGACGCCCCCAACGAAGTTCAGCTGGGCTTCTCCCTGTAGAAGTGGACGGTGTGGTGCGATAAGAAAGGAGAAAGTCAGCCAACCTGTGATGCCAGTCCCCGTAGGTGAGTCTTTTCAAGGCGTCCTTTGTGATGCGCACCATACGTTCAGCCATACCGTTGGTGGACGGGTGGAAGGGTGCAGACGTGGCATGACGAATCATGTTTGCCTGTAAGAAAGCTTGGAATTCGGAGGAAGTGAATTGAGGGCCGTTGTTGGACACAATGACATCTGGCAGCCCGTGTGCAGCAAAAATCCCCCTCAGTACCTGAATAGTCTTTGCAGTGGTGGTGGATGAGACAGGTACAACCTCAAGCCATTTTGAATGGCTGTCAACAAGGACCAAGAAGAACTGGCCCTGAAAGGGCCCAGCGTAGTCAATGTGCACCCTAGACCATGGGGACTGTGTTTCCTCCCATCTATGCACGGGAGCTTGGGGCATCTCTGGGCGAGATCGTTGGCACAGGTGGCATGCATGCACCTTAGCCTCAATATCTTTATCTAAACCAGGCCACCACAAGTGGCTGCGCGCAAGGGCCTTCATACGAACAATGCCAGGATGACCCTCGTGGAGGGATTCTAAGACCCTAGTCCTCATTGAGGTGGGAATGACAACTCTGTTTCCCCAAAGCAGACAACCCTGAGAAAGGGACAGCTCGTTCCTTTTGGACCAGAAACTCTGAAACTCAGGACTAGGGCAGTGCTCAGGCCAACCGGACAAAACCCAGGAACGGACACGTGAAAGTGTGTGATCTGTACCTGTTTCAGCGGCAACATCCCTGGCACTAAGAGGGAGCTCGGGCAAGGCTTGGATTGATAGAATGTTGACAGCTGGCGCAGGGTCAGCTTCTACTACTGGCAGAGGCAATCTACTGAGGCCATCAGCATGGCCCATTTCTTTTCCAGGCTTGTGGAGTAAAGAAAAATCATATGCAGACAAAAAGATAGACCACCTAAGCATTCTAGGGGAAATGATTTGGGGAGTCTGCTTACGTGTGGTAAACAGTCCCAGCAGAGGCTTATGGTCAGTGAAGACCGTGAAGTGCCTGCCATATAGAAAGTCATGGAATTTTTTAATTCCAGCAACAACAGCCAGAGCCTCCCTGTCTATCTGAGCGTAGTTGCGCTCAGCAGAAGACAATGTTCTGGAGTAATATGCAACAGGAACCTGAGTTCCATCAGACCTGAGGTGGCTCAGGACAGCTCCAACCCCGTAAGGGGACGCATCACAAGCGATGCACACAGGAAGGGACTCGTTGAAATGTGCAAGTACACTGTTAGAAGTGAGCAAAGCCTTGACTTTGTTAAAACAACCCTCATGCGTTTGTGACCACTGCCACACTGCTTGCTTGTCTAGTAGCCTGTGAAGAGGCTCAGCTACACTAGCTTTTTGTGGAAGAAAAGAATTGTAGAAATTCAGGAGGCCCAGGAAGGCCTGAAGTTCGGCCTTGGACTTTGGCCTAGGTGCTTCTAAAATAGCAGTCAGTTTGGATTCAGCAGGGTGAATCCCAGCAGCATCAATTTTGAACCCCAGAAATTCAGTAGAAGGCACCCCAATCATGCATTTGTCTTTTTTGAGCTTGAGGCCTGATTTCCTGAATCTTAACAGAACAGCTCTTAGCCTTTCAGCTAGAATGTGTGTGGAGTCTCCTGCAATTAAGACATCATCAAAGTAGGGGCAAACCCCCGGTATGCCCCGCAGTGTGTTTTCCATTACGCTTTGGAAAATCCCAGGAGCGACATTCACTCCAAACTGCAGCCTTTTTACCTTAAAGGCTCCCCTGTGGGTCACAATAGTCTGAGCTATAGCAGCATCATCATCAACAGGCAGCTGTTGATACGCTTGAGCTAGGTCAAGCTTTGCAAAAACGCGCCCCCCCTTGAGGGAGGCCAGAATATGACTGACCACAGGAACAGGATAGGCATGTTGCTGCAATGCCTTATTCAGAGTGCATTTGTAGTCAGCACAAATGCGAATGTCCCCATTTGCCTTTAGAGGCGTGACAATGGGGGTCTCCCAAGGACTGGAATCAACAGGTTCTAGGATTCCCTGTTGAATCAGTTTGTCTAACTCAGTGTCAATTTTACTCTTTAAAGCAAAAGGGACCCTTCTTGCTTTAATTCTAATGGGAGTGACAGTGGGGTCTAGCTTTAAGGACACAGGGGGTCCTTTGAATGTGCCCAGCTGGGGGCTGAAAACATCTGCAAATTCTTTGCAGACTTCCTGTAGGTCGAGTGTTTGTAAGCTGTTGAGTCCTGTGACGTGTATCCCCAGGGCCTCAAACCAATCGAGTCCTATGAGACTCGTTCGTTCACCCCCTACTACTAATAAGTCTAGTGGACCTTCAAAACTCTTGTATTGCACGTTAAGGGTGGCCTCCCCCTTAACACACACTCTTGAATTTTGAAAATCTGTTAACACAATGTCAGAAGGCCTTAACTTGGCCTGAGTTCCACTACCGGAACAAATCTTCCTAAATGTATGCAAGGAGATAATTGAAAAGGCAGACCCTGTGTCTAGTTCCATAGATAATGGAACCCCTTGTAGCTTCACCTTGAGTGACAGCTTTTTCTTAATGGGCTTGTGTGTGCCTGTCCTAAGGATGCTTCTTCGCGAAGCGCAAAACCCTACCCTATTCTGGCTGGGGAATCTGGTACCTTTCAGGCGCAGTTCTTCCTGAGGTTGTACCTTTTGTCGGCCCAGACACACAGCTGCAATGTGTCCTTGTTTGCCGCATGCCCGGCAGGTAGCGGAGCGGAACTTGCAGTCGGTTCTCCTGTGGCGACCTCCACAGCCGATGCACTTGAGCGGAGCTGAAGAGCTTCCCTTCTGTTTTTCTTCCTTCGTGGGGTGGAGACGGTCGACTTCCTCGTCCGGATCCTCCTCGGAGTTTCTTTGGACGTCTTCCTGGTGCACGGATGCAACCTCTGGACTGTTTCTGATCGGCCGCATGTTCTTGACAGCGCCGCCTGCTGCTTCTTCTGCGGTGACTTCCCTTAAGGCATCTTGGTAGGACAATTCTTCTTTAGCGAAAAGTCTCTGTTGTAGATCTCGATGCCTTAACCCGCACACGAATCGGTCCCTCAGTCATTCTTCGAGGTCTTTGAACTCGCAGTGCTTGGCGGCCTTCCGTAATGCGGCGATGAATTCTTTGGCCGACTCACCGGGCCGTTGATCCCTCTGCTCGAAGGTGTGGCGCCATGCGATGACGGACATCTTGGGGTGGAAGTGCTCCTTCAGTAGCTTCTTCAGATCTGCGTAGCTGACAGACTCTACTGGAACAGGTGCTGCAAGGTTTTCTGCGATGTCGAAGGCGTCTTGACCGCAAACACAAAGCAGGGTGGCAGCCTTCAAGCTCTCTTCCCTCACTTGGTTTGCCTTGAAGTAGTTCTCCACCCTGGCTACGTATGACTCCCACCGCTCTGGATGTGAGACGTCGAATTCCGAAAGCCTTCCGATTTTTGCCATCTTCAGGAGACGGGTCTATCAGCCAGCCTACCCCCGAATGCGCACTGGATTGGCGGGTAGCTGCCGAGTCGACGCCGTTCCGCCGCTCAGGACTCACTTGGGTAAGCTTACACTTCTTCCTTTCCAGGTGGTGTAAGGCGATCCCATCCTCGTCGCCAGTGTTGAGTCCGTGGCGGGAAGCAGACACGAGAAGCAGTTGAAGTTCTCAGTTTTCTTTATTCTGCGTTCAGCTTACAAGTAGATGGCTTCTGCAGCTCCCAAAACCTCCCAACTTCTTATATAGACATTTCCCGGGTAAATGCGATACTTTTCCCGCGCCAGCACCCGCGCATGCGCACGGCGCTGGCGACAGCCTGTCTGGTCCCGGGCAGCTTTGCACCTGCCCGGGACTGCCTGCAAACGCCCGAGCCATTTGCAAGGCTCGGGACATAACAGTACCTTTGTGCATTATAGAGGCACAGTGTCTACCTCTATTCAATTTATATACAGCAATCTAGGAACTTCATTACTGGACATGCTTGATTGGAAAGTTCTCTAGAAAGTAAGGAAGGTGACCTTGATAGAAATATGCAAGAATAGCTACCTAGGTGTCTATGGAGATTCTCAATCATCCAGATCATGGTTGTCCCAAAGGTGCTTTTCCAAAGGCAGCTGGATTTTCTTTGTTTTTGCCATGAAAACATTTCACTTTTCATCGAATAAATGAATAACTGAAGAAGTTTCTTGGATGCGAAATGAAACATTTTCAAGAAAAAAAAAAAAGCAAGAAAGTCCAGTTGGCTTTTGGAAAAGCACTTTGGGACCCTAGGTAAAGAGAACTGAAATATTATTTAAGTCCTGGAATATAAGACAATATCTTCAAGCAGTTCAGGTAAATACCTACTTGATTCACTGAGTAGGAGAAGGAGGGAAGCTGTAACTCAATCACAGTTGCAAGATTTGATTATTATATACTCTAATCTCAAAAAATATAGTTCTGGTTTTCCTGGGGAACTGATTTTCTAAGCCTGATCCTAGTAGGGTCGACAAATTATGACATTCTTGATCCTATGAAATACTGCAAATGGACATACATGCCTACAATTGTGAATGCATGTGTGAAGAGTCTCAAAAATATGCAAGGGTGAGGGAATAGATTTCTAGTCTACACAATACTTGTGTGCCCAGATGGGCATAATCAACTGCAGAATACCCACTTCCCAGAAAGCAATTAGTGAGTGCCAATTTTGCTGGCTGAGGAATTCTGGGAGTTGAAGTCCACAAGGCTTAAAGTTGCCAAGATTGAGAACCCCTGCTGTAGGCACTTTAGTGCCCATAAGCACCAGATTCTCACAGAAGACACTATCTCTGCATCAATTCGATTTATATCCCATTGCCAACTTTTCTTGTCACTATGGCAGGTCCAGAACAGAAATTTTTCCATTTTCTCTAGAGAAATGTCCTTGCCTGTCTTTATGATTAAGTGGAGAAGAAGGGCATAGTAGAATTTTCACTCCCTTCTCTCTCATATGTAACACCTGTCACATAAAAACAACATTTTTTTCTGTGTTTATGTGAAACCCCCTGGGGCTTAAATGAAAAAACATGAATTATATTTTCTTTTTTTATTTTCATTTGACTTTTAATTCATAGCAAGAGTGCATTCTCCTTCTCCTCAATTTCCAGAATCAAAGAGGTGGCAATCAGAGCTGCTTTGGTATGATTAATGTGAGCATTTCCATACAGACTAGGTTGCAAAGAGATGATGTTTGATATGCATTCTTTATTATTGATTCCATATTTCTTCCTGGTTTCTTTTTAAATTTAATTAAAATTTAAATTAAATTTAAGTTAAAATTAAATTACATTACATTACATTTAAATTAAATTAAATTAAAATTTACTTTAAAATTTCATTTTGACAAACATTTCCATGTAATTCTTTCTTTCTTTCTCTCTCTCTCTCTCTCTCTCTGTGTGTGTGTGTGTGTGTGTGTGTGTGTGTGTGTGTGTTTGTGTGAGAAAGAGACAGAGAGAGGAAAGAGAGGGAGGGAGAGATCTTTGATGCATACATGTAACTCAGAATTTGGAGCTCTTCTTTTTTTGGGCTAAGGACTTTAGAAGAGAACCTCTTCACTGGTAACCAAAGAACCAAACAAAATGTTTGTGCATCTTCTGCCTTGCTACAGTCTCTGGAACCTATCAAGGAGCTTCATTGGGTAGGGTTTTTTTCTCCCCCACCTTTCCTGGAGCCTCAACAGAGCCCTGGGCCAGAGCTTTCATGGATTTCCTTCAGAGTAGAAGCCAAGAAAAATGACCCCATTTTTTTCATAGAGGCACTCTGTTTTACAGGTCTTCTAATCCCTCTAAATCAGGGGTCCCCAATCTGTGGACCATGGCCCACTACCGGGCTATGGCCTGCTGGCCACTGGGCCGTGGAAAAGGCTGGTCAGTGCATGCACGTATGTATGCGCACTCACCCCCACTCAGGCTAGAACCGCCGCCACTACACAAACGGGGCACCACACATCAAAAATGGGTCACCATGCAGTGAAAATGGTGGTGCTAGCAAGTGTCATATGGGCGCTAGCACCACCCCATTTGTGTTGCATGTGCTCACGGCCCCATTTGTGTGTGCATGTCCACATGCTCATAAAAGGCTGCCCGCTCTGTTTCCCTCCGGTCCGCCAACTGAGAAAGATTGGAGACCTCTGCTCTAAATTTATTAGAGGTTCTGAAAGGGATTAAAGTATAGCATCCCCAGAACTTTTATCTTGAACAGCCTTTCCCAAAGAATAATCTTTTCTTATTAATCTTCACCAATATCCACTGATTCCAACACATAGGGATAATGCTAGTCCAACATCTTATCTAATATTGCACACCATAGATACAATTCTAGAGCATCTGTTCTTCCTACTTTCTACAGGTACCTACTGATATGAGCAGTAGTAATGATAAATGGGGAACTCCCTCTTTATTCCTCTCATAGTCTCCTCACTTTCTAATTTGAATATGCTCTACACACCTTAGGTGATGGGATGGTAACAATATGCTGGTTGCAAGACTGCCCCTAGGAGAGAAAATCCAACTTATACAGAGAAAGTGACTATGGGATAAGATGTTGGACTATCAGTGGAGCAATCTGGATTCTTGCCCATCCAGAGACATAGAGGTTTATGGGCGATTTGGGGCCAGTTATTCTCTTGGCCCAACCTACCATACAAGACAGCTGCTCTAGGGAAAATGTATGACATTTTTTGCTCCTGGAAATGGGATATAAAGAGAGAAAGAGAGAGAGAGAGAATTAGAGAAGATTAGTTTGTTCCTATGTCAAGATTTACCATAGCATTCATTTCATTATTAGTTTGAGAATTTGGTTATTCATGACATTCATTTAGTATCAATAACAGAACGGAAAGAAGGAAAATGAAATGTCCAGCTTTTCCCTTGTATTCTTGCAGCACTATTATACTATTCATAACATGGACTATGACTGGTGCCAACAGTCTAGGATTATTATTTTCTCCTGAGCCCATAAATAACTGTACTCTATTAGAGCATTCAGCACTGTTGTGATAATGTGCTGCCTCTGATTCCTTGCCTCAGGCTCTTTTAAGAAATAAAATAAAATAATAATATGATTTGAAGGCAGGCTTCCGATACAGTACAGTTATTTGCTTACTTGTTGACGCTTGCAAATACACAGCACATACAGGAGACAGTAAGAAAACTAAAGGCAGAACTGATTCATTGGTCTTTTTAGATATAAAACATTCCAAACGTTAAATATAGAATTAAGCCACATGTTAAGCCAATTCTAAAATTTGAATAGCTTTTGAATGCCCTTTAATTCATGACACCTTGAATCCTTAGACTCCATGCTATCTCATATCTTTCTATGCCTTGTTACATTTTAATGAAGTCTTTAAGAAAATCAATGTAGCTTTGCGTGTGTTTCAAGTTGCATTGGAACAAGACAAAGACAAATTTATAATACTGTGAAAAAAGTAAAATCTACATCATGGAATTTTCATGAAATAGCAAAGAGGGAAAGCTTCTGGAACTGTTAACCTTTAGAAGAGGTTACAGGAATGTGTCAGGCTGGTTCCTTGAGGATAATCCTGAGTGAAGTACACACTAGACAAAGGAGCTAAAAATATTAAAATATAATCATTCAGGTTACTCTCTCATGATTAGACTGCAATTGAAATGCTTCTAAAATGATAGCCACTTACTTTGATTTGGTGAAGTGGAAATGTATGGGCAATTTAAGAATTCAAAGCCCCCTCTCTGTTTGAAACATTCTTTCTTTAATGAAAATATCAGTAAGTGAGACTACAGATTCAGAAATAAGCACAACTCTACTGAACATGAAGAGCAGGTGTCCATGGGATGATATAATGCTTTTTTAAAATGTTTTATTATTTTTTAAGAATTACAATCTGTAGTGCTTAGTAAACAACATGTTGTCTGGGTTCACATATTTAACATTAACTTCTTCAATATAAATTATTCAGTACTGCACAATCCAGTATTTTTTCCCTGATTCTCCTTTCTTTCCCATATTTTTTCCATTTTCCCCTCATTACACAGTTACAGTTCTTGGTACTGTTGATGTATACAAAGTTAGATATAAACATCTTCATCATATTTTACTAATATTATACAAATAACAATAATGTCAATTCCTAAATCAATCTCCTGTTTTTCGTGCTCTTGTTGGAGTTTGATTTCCCATCAATATTAGAAATATCTTTGTCAGTTATGATTTTCTCAATATTAATTACATTTATATTGCTAAAAAATTATTCATACCAATCCTCCTCTTATTTTCATATTTCCCATATCAAAAAAAGAAAAAAAATGCTATTTTAATTCTAAATCATGGAAGTCTAAAAGTCATAAAGTCTAATTATATCTAAGGGTCATCTGTTCTTTTAATCATGTTCAAACAAGTATTTAAACATATAATGCCCCCTCTAATAGGTCAAATCTTCTATTTTTTAAATCTAACTCTCGCTTTCTTTCTTTGCCAAGTAGCTTTCCAAGCCAAGGCAATAAATCACCCAGGAATTTTCTTTCTATTTTTGTGAAAGTTGCTTGGCATGAGGAAGACAGTTTAGCTAGGGTATTTTTTGGAGGGGGGCGGAATTTCACCCATTTATATTCCTTAAGCAACTCCCACTTTTCTATTCCCCCAATTTTTCTTTTCATTTTTTGTCTCCCAAGTTGTAACATTTACCCTGACAGCACTATGTTCCATTTTTTAAAATCTTCTTCCCTGTCATCAGGTGTATTTTGCAGACTTAAGAAGAAAAAGGTCTTTTGCATTTTCATTGTTATGGGCAAGCCTTGCAGTAATTCATTTGTATATGGTAGTTCATATTTCCCTTCTTTTGTCTCTTCCGACTCTAGGTCCATTTCCTCTGCTTCATCTTCTGATTTCTAGTTTATTTGTTCATATTTTGTGGTAATTGTCTGGGAACTTTCTAGTTGTAGATTTAATTTGGAGATTTGCTCATTTATATTATCTCGATTATTTAGTCGTATTATGATTTCTTTTTATGTCCTCTTTGTATGCAACAATTGTTTGGTGAATTAGCTGTAGCATAGCGTATATTTCCATCTGAAAAGTGTTTGTTTTTTCTTGAGGCATCATTCCTGGAGTCCTCTAATATCACCAGCCTCAGTAACAGTAGAACAAAGTTTCCTCTAGTTTTCTGGTCTTTATACAGGTCCAGTCCTGAAAGCAATATTTTATAGTGATCCTTTGTCTCAGGCATCCAAAAATTTTCAGTCAGGCATGGTTGTACTCCACAATCTTCAAAGTGTTCAAAATGTTCAACCTCCCTGAAAACAGCTCAAAAGTCTCTCCCAGCCAGACATAATCAAAAATCAAATTTTTCTTTCTCTCCCACTAGCTCTTGAGATTAAAAGTCCAAGCTCAGTAGGTGTTTATAGTCAAAAAAGATTAGGGTGATAAACATGCCAAAATATTTTCCTTTATTTCCAGCTGTTCTCCCTTAATCTAGGAATCACCAAGCAGCCAGGAAGTTAGATATAGTGCTGTACGTAAATCCACCACTAGATGTCATTCAAAATCCATTTTCCACTCTTAGGACAAAGGATTGATTTCTTATATTTCACCTCAATGTATTTTTTTCCAAAGAGAAAATCTTAACAATTATCTCAGTTCTCAAATTTATCAAAATTGTAGTTTTGTGTTACTTCCACTTCAATACTGCATATTTCTGTCTCCCATAGAAATTAAAATGCCACTTCCATTCACATTCGGAGGTTTTTAGCTTCTTGGGAGCCTTTCCCAGGAAATTCAATTGTAAAATAGTAACAAAAGGATTAATATTCTCACCCATTTCCAAACATGCTGTTTACAATGTGTTAATTGATGCTTTTCTTCTTCAGTTGTCAGCAGCTAATGGCTGGCCACAGGAATATAGCCAGTCTTTCCTCTGCCGATTTGGAAGGCTTTTCTTGGATCGAATGGAAAGACTGCCATCTCTCCGTGATCATCAAGGCACCCCTCCTTGTTCATCGCCTCTTCGGGGCAACTTTGGGTCCTTTTTAGGGCACCCAGCAGGGCAAAATCAGGCACGGAAGGCAGAGCCCTCTTCCTATGTACATTCGCCGTGATGCAAAACCGGAAGTCAATACAATGCTTTGTTTGATATGGGCCTTTTGACCTTCATATTTGTTCACAGATCAAATAATATGTCAGTCAGACGTAACTATATGAAATTGGTCACATTTATCAACAGTTATACAATCTGTATATAGCAATTTTCTATTCTTCCATTTGACTTACATTAGAATCTGAGATGGGGAAGGCCATCTTCCTCTTCCAATTTATTCCTCCAGTTAGGTGGCTCTATTTTGGCTAGGTGAAGGACACTCACAAGTACCAATGTAGCATCCCCATGGGTGACCCAGATGATAGTGTGCTCAATGAACTCTTATCATCTCACCTCAGGTCAGTTAACTTTAAGTAGTGACTAGAGACCACAGGGGAATGTGATGGCTTAGCAGTTAAAGACACTGAACTTGTCAGTTGAAAAACTGACAATCTGGGTTTGAGACCCAAGCGCTGTGTGATGAGGTAAGCTCCTATTACTTGCTCCAGCTCCAGCCAACCTAGCAGTTTGAAACCATGCAAATGCAAATAGATAAATAGTTACCACTTTGGTGGGAAGGTAATAACGTTCTGTGGACCTCAGCATATAGTCATGCTGGCCATATGACCACAGAAGCATTTTCGGACAATGCTGGTTCCCTTGACTAAGAAATAGAGATGAACATCACCTCCTAGAGTAGAACATGAATGGACAGGGGAAAACTTTACCTTCATCTTAAGGACCCAGAGATGTTGCTTTTTTCGGTTCTTTCCACGTTTCAGAAGTTTTGAAATTACATCTAATTGAGTTGATATCAACTGCTAGCAACTACATAAACAGATTTTATCCAGGATTATCTATCCCTGGTCTGGATTGTCCACCAATGGCACACTGAAAGAAGCTATAATCAAGTCCATCTACTTTGCTCCTGGTCATACTTCTCTTATTTTCCAATTTCCACTTTTCCCAACATTATGGACTTCTCTGGAGAAATGGGTTTTCTTATAATGTGTCCAAAATGTAATTTGGGTCTTATTTTTTGTGCCTTGAATAAGAACTCTAGATTGATATGTTCTATGTCCATTTGTTGTTTTTTTTTGACTGACCACAGTATTTTCAAGAGTCTTCTTGTGCATGACAATATTTATTATTGTGGTTTGTTGTGTAGTCAGCCAGATGATCAAACTGAATTCGGCATTTTTATCCACCTATTGAGTCCTTCCCGGGACCTGGGATAGACAATTGTTAATGTTTGATGGTGTCACATAATGCAAGCTATTCTGAGTAAAGCTATCTTTTGCAATTGATGAATAGCGATTTTCTCAATGTCGATGGTGTTCAAGTAGAAGACCTCAAAGATGCCTTCCAACTCTATTATTGTTTTTGTTATTGGTACTCCAGTTGTTTTGGGATTGCATCCAAGGTGCCTATTATTATTGGTACTACCTTTGCTTTCTTTTGCCATAGTCGTTCTATTTCTGTTTCCATGTCTTTGTATTTTATTTTCTTTCTCTTCTATTCTGCAGTACATGCAGACTTCTTTTGTCTTTCTTATTAACAATAGTTAAGTCTGGGGTGTTACGTGACAGAGTCGCATATAAGAGTTTCACGTATAAGAGTTTGTCAATTTGAACTCTAAAGTCCTAGAGTACTTCAGCTTCTTCATTTTCTATGACTTTCCCTATTTTATGGTCCCACTAGTTATTATTTTGTATTATTTCTCTTATTTTTGAAAGCTCTGTCCCTCTATGGCAGAAACAGCTCTATAGAAATTCATCCTCAATCTAATATAACTCCATGGTCCCATGAGGAATGAACCTTGCTCAGACCCCAAAATATGTTCCCTCCTATAATTCTCTGCGTTCAAAAATGTTAGCCATTAAGTTGAACTGCAGAAATAATCTTTCAGGTCAACAATTTTTCCTGGCTGTCAGTTTTGAATGCATGAAATCTTAATGGCAGCACACAATCATCTAGAATATAATTCTGTTAGTGACACTGCCAATCTTGACCATGTATCTCAGCAGGAAAAAAGGGGGGGTGCTTGGGCAGTAAATTGATTTCTTCATGTTTCTTTTCAATTTTATTAGGCAGGCACAATGCTTCTCATTGTGACAGCTCAACCGACGTCTATCCTAATTTCTTATAACTTCATAGATTTGAAAACACTATCCTTGATGCAGTCAGTTAAATGTAAAAAAAAATGAAATGTTTAGTTACGAATGCAATCCATTGTTCATGTTTCTCTACATGTTACTTTATTCAATTGTTCCTAATAATAAACTAACATTAAACTAGAACCATGTTAGCTTATCTTTACCATGCAACATTTGCCTGCACTTTGACACTGTTTTGTCTGCATTTTGATACTCTTCCGCAAAGTCCTGAAGATCTGGTTTTGCCAACAGGCCTGAAGAACCCAGGATAGGATGGAGCCCATCAAGTGGCTTATTTGACTGACTGATTGTTGTCATCAGGATGGTGGGGGGATTATTGCTTTTAATTGTCTCTACATTGGGTTTTTATCTTTGTAAGCTGACTGGAGTCACGGAGAATTTGGTTCGCAGCTCACTTAGTAACCATTTGAAGTCACAACAGCCCTGAAAAAAGGGACTTATGACCTTTTTTCACTCTTAACAACAATTGCAAGATCCCCCTTGTCACAGAGTCAAAATTCAGAGGCTTGGCAACTAGTTCATATTTGTGATGGTTGCAGTGTCTTGGGATCATGTGACTTAACTTAGACTGCAGTGATTCACTTAACAACTATGGCAAGAAAGTTTAACAAATGTGTCATTTAACAGCAGAAATTTGGGACTCAATTGTCGTTGTAAGTTGAGGACTGCCTGTATTAAAAAATGGAACTGAAACCAACACTATACATGTTAATGGTACCAATGAAAATGAATGTAGTGAGAATGTTGAAAAATGCTAAGACTACAGATGTGGATGATGAACTTTGATAAATATTGATGTGGCTTTTTTATGGAATGGCTGTGGAAATTGTTTAATGTGTTGTGAAGATTCCATCTTTTTCTGTTGAGTGGAAGCGAGCTGTTATTATTCTCCTGTGCGGGGAGAAAAGAAGCAAAAGTGAATGCAAAACTACAGGGAATTATTTGCAAAATTCTGACTGAAATGGTGATTAGAGGTGGTTTTGATCAAAAGCTGAAAAGAATAGTATGGTTTTATGCTGGGCAATCCAGATTTTTGCTCTTCAGCAGGTCATTGACAAAGACAGGAGTATGAGAAAGAAAATTTATTACATGTTTATTGATTTAGAAAAAGCGTTGTTGAAAGTGAATAGGCCTGAATATGGAATGTAAGGGTGATTGGTGAATGGAAGTAAAGCTACGTGAGAATAAATTGAATGTTTAAACAAGAAGAGAGAGTCAAGAACAAATGGGAGCTGAATGAATGTGGATTGCAAACAAAGAGTTGTGATCGATACGAAAGAAATATGTTGAGTTGGTTTGGTCATATGGAAAGAAAAAATTAGAATTAAAGTACAAATGAAATCTATGATGGAAATGGAAATTGATAAGAGGAAAAGTCTAAGAAAATTGTGGTGAGGTGGAGTTGATGAGTTTCTGAAGAACAAAAATGTGAGAACTTTAGAGAAGAAATGAATCTGTCTTTATTGGGATGGTCTATAAAGATTGGAAATTAGTACATTAAAAATGAAGCAATGTGGAAATGGCTTTTAATTTATTTGGCTTACTATTCCTTCTTCTCTTTGTTTTGCATAATGTAGCTTGGCCCCAAAATGAATAGTACCATGTAACAGTGTCTGTTTCCATGTATCTAGTCTTCAGATTACAGTAGTACTTTTCGTTCCAATAAACAGAAGCAAAGCTAAAATACTTGGCATATTAATAATGGAAGAAAATAGAATGTAATGTTAAAATCAAGACAGTTTATTGCTCTGAATTCCAGAATCAAATTAGAATTAGCTTCAATTAAAGATTCTTAAAAAATTTCTCAACTGAACATAAATCAGAGATTTTCGTATTTTCCAAAAGCTTGAAATTTTAATGCAGTATTGCCTACTTTCCAAAACTGATTTACCCTCTTTAAAATTAGAAATCCACAAATTCACCATATTATGCAATGGTGCCAAATAATTTTGAAACTAGATTAATTTGTATCAATTTATCATGTTATGTATTTTAGTATCTGGTAATTCAGTCAATGCAACCCAAACCTTTACAGTTTCATCTGTTGCTCTTTTCTCTCATCTCTAACAAACTATTCTAGTTGCCTTAACAATCTGAATAAACAATTTTCCATGTTGCCAAAGGGCCTAAAAATATTGTTCTTATTAGCATCTCCAAGATTATGGATACTTTCTATTTCTTTTCCCTATTCAAGCATAAAACCTTAGCGCTTAATGAAAGCCAATGATAGCAAATGCACTACTCCATTAAAACCAAAGTAGAACAAAGTAAATAATTGTTTGCTTATTTAGATCCTAATAAATACATGGAATTACCTTAATAGTTAAAGATATCTTGAACTAAGCAACAGTTCAAGGAGAGATCCTGAAAATGAAAATAATTAACCATGAAACGAAGAGAAGAAAACAGTTTGGAGAAGTGGATTTAAATATTTATAACAGCTGAAATGCAGATTTTATAAGTAACCAAGTTTCCTTCATTTAAAGATTATTCTCATGGGGAATTCAGGTGTTCCAATACTGTTTTTGTTTTTTATAGGTTTCTCTTTTTTCTTATACTTTGTGCTTTTCTGGAAGCACAAATAAATGCTCACTTCACTGAACAAGTTGAAGCTTCCAGATACTCTTCAAGGGCAGCTTAATTTGATGTATTTATTGATTTGTTTATTATTTAACAAACTTATATAGCCACACATCTCATGAACAAGCAACTCTGGGCAGCCTACAACAGAGCTGGAAACAGATAATAAATGCATTAAAAGTATAAAAAAAACCAAAGTAAAACGAAGAATATTAGGTGGAGTGATGTTAAAAAATTTAAATAGATTAAAATAAGATTAAATTAAATTAAATAATGCAGCCCTTGTTCTTGATTTTAAAGTGGATTTGGGTAGAAAAGTCTTCAGATACAGAGTTTGTTTAAATCCCTTTCTTTTGGCAAGAAAGAGAGGGGAGGATATTTCTCTATAAAATAAAACATATGGGCAACCTAAGTGAATTAATTTAACAAGCCAACAGTGATCAGTGGCCCAACTGAAAAACGTTTGGGCCAACTTAGAGAGTTGGAAGTGGGTGGCACGGTTCTGTGCTGCCTCACCTCCTTCCTCCAAGGTGAGCCCCAATCAGTGTTGATAGAGAGTGAGAGGTCAGCTGTCAGCTCCTGCTTTGTGGGGTGCCATAGGGTTTGTACTCTCTCTGCTCCTTTTTAACATCTACATGTAGCCATTGGGCGAGATCATCCATCACCTGGGATGATGATACCTAGTTATATATCTGCATCCCAGGGGAAGTGAGTGATGCAGTGAGCATTCTTCTTTGGTGGTTGGGAGCTCTGGGGGCCTGAATGGGGAACAACAGACTTCAGCTGAGCCTGGGTAAGATGGGGTGGGCTCTGTATCCAGGAGTTTATCCTCTTTGCGCTACCCTAGACAGACTTGGTATGTAATCTGGGGATCTTCCTGGACTCATGGCTCCTGCTCAACAAGAGAAGTTCTCTGCTCAGTCACTCATGCCCTGGTCATTTCCTGGTTGAACTATTGAAATGTGTTCTATATAGGGTACCCTGGAAATTTTAGACCACCAAAGAAGGGTGCGTGCAACACCTCTGCTCCACAAGCTGCATTGGGTGCCAGTTTGCTTCCAGATCTAAATCAAGGTGTTGGCTATGGAATCGTCTTCATTCTGATCAGGCGCAAATGGTATCTTGCACACTCTGCCTGAAGAATTCCATAATATTTTGAAACAAAGTGAAACACATCATATTCTCTGAAAAACAATAGAAATTGAGATTTCTACCCAGCCCATTGCAGATGTAAAAACCCCAGTGATAACAAAGTGGAGAGGATATCTCACATAAGTTATTTTTCTATCCATTGAAGAATGGAAGAGTTATTGAAGAAAATATTTTGATTATGAGGGAAGAGATTATCCAATAAGAAATCCCAAATAATAATACTGAATTGAGTTCTTTAACTAGGTGCTAGATTTCGCAACACAATCAGGGAAAAACTGTTTTGTCTAGCTCAAAGAACCTCACAGTATATCTGGCATATTGTACAGTCTTCCAAAACTCTTCATTATTTCTGAAAAATGCACTCAAGAAGTAGGGCCCTTTAAATACATGATGCTGTTGCAATGTGGTGTGATGAATTGAAAACTTTTTAAAGATAACATTTCAGCAAGGTCAACTCCAAACATTGTTCTGAAACTTGCATACACAATAAAAGATAGCCATTGTTTTGTTGCTCTGCACATAATTGTAACACTTCCTGTACAGTCTCCAGTGAAAGACACAGGATTTCCAAGATGAACATAACTATATACAGGTAGTTCTAGACTTACGGCCAAAATTTATGTTCGCTAAGCAAGAAATTTGTTAAGTGAGTTTTACCCCATTTTATGACTTTTCTTCACAATTGTTAAGTGAATCATTGTAGTTGTTAAGTTAGTCACATGCTTGTTAAGTGAATCTGGTTTACCCATTGACTTTGCTTGTCAGAAAGTCACAAAAGATGGATCACATGATCTCGGGACATTGCAATTGTCATAAATGTGAGTCAGTTGCCAACCGTCTGCATTTTGACCATGTAATTATGGGGATGTTGCAATGGTCGTGTGAAAAATGGTCATAAGTCACTTTTTTCAGTGAGGTTGTAACTTTGAAGAGTCACTAGATGAACTGTTGTACGCTGAGGACTACAACAAATAAAGGAGAGGCCGATACATTTTTCCAATTATCTTAACAGCATTGGCTGACCAAGACCGTGGACTTTCAGACAGCAATTCAAATCTTGCAACCAAGAAGATGTGGAAAACATCACTTTTTAAAACTGTTAGCTCTCCATTCTTGAGTTGGTGGCAGAGGAATAGCATACTGGAAATAGAGCAAAAAGAAGGCAGAACTGAGACCTGTTTTTCTGTGAGCCAATGTTGTAATTTCAAAAATGTTGCTTAAAGTAACATACAGTCTAAAAAGAACAGGCGGGTCCTAGCAGATAGTGTTAGCATTTTAATACTCCCAGGAATTATTTAGAAACAAAGAGAATGTGAAGCCAATAACTTTCTACCAGCTATCTCGTTCCAAATGGAAATAAGTTTGGACAATGCAGGTACAAATCTTATATACTGTATGCAATTCAGTGCAATTTAGTATATTCTCAATTCCAAGGGATATTTCATTACAATGTAGAAGAATAATTTCACCTAGCCAAGAGGGAAAAAATCCTACTACATCCCAGGTGTACAGATGAGGGATGTATCAACTGGATAGATGACTCATGTTCATTCCTGCATTTATTACAGTTTATGGTCACAGATCTGTCAAAGCCTCTTTAAAATATTCCTCTAAATAAATCCTTTTGTTTTTGCAAAGAGCACAGTGATTAAATTTCACGAACTATTACAAGCAGTAACTATAAATGGAGCTAAAAAATTCAGTGCTAATGAGAAAAGCTAAAATCCAAAGAACATGATACTTTTTCCATGATTTTTTTTCCTGGACCAATTACTCCACATAAAGTGGGAATATTTTTCACCCATTTGTAGTTGCGGGACAAATAAAGTGTTAATTCAGAAGGAATGGAGGGAAAATAGTCAACCCTCTTTATCTTAGGGTTTCTATTTTTTTCCCCAGCAAGATTAGTTGCTTTTTAGCCCTCTCTTCTCTCTGAAAAGAAAAACTTTTCAGTTTGGAATCAATAATCAAAATTATTCTTGCATTTTTACACATGAACAAGTCACAGAGGGCTATGTCTTGAATATAGGGCTTTCATTTGTAACAGTAGTAAAAACAACACTCCAAGTATGATCACAAAATGATTTTCACACTTAACCATCCCAGTTAAAGGTTTAGATGCCTACTAAATGTGGTAATCTTGTCTATGCACGTAGGGCAGGGAAAATGTTTGTGGGCTTGGTGTATTGTTCAGATAGACACTTGATTAACTTGATATTACTATACTGAAGTAGCCTAAGGAAATGGCCTTGAGAGACAGGAGGAAGAGCTGCTATGAAGCCAATGATCAGATTAAAGAAACCTGAATCTGGAAAAAAACCATAATCTGAGAAAACATATCAGAGAAGACCATCCCTGGTTCTCACAATGACACAGTGGGGAAGGGGGAAAGGACAACCAGACATGCAAGATTCTGTCACTGTGTCTTTCTAATACATGTAATCTTTGGTTTCTCAGTTTACCTTGAAGGGCTGACATTTATGAGGACTCTACAACAGAGGGAAAGCAAAAGGATGCAAATAAAGATAGATGAAGTTTGTCCATTTCTTGTGGGTCTCCAGGACATGGTAGGTCTAAATCAGATTTTTTTTTTTTTAGAAAGGTGTTCTTATAGAGTTCCACAAGAACTTGATGGGGTTCCATGAGAGACTGAGGAGATGGAGAAGGTTCTCTTGAATGCAGGCTATTTTCCATCACTGAGGTAGTGCTCCAAGGTTTATTTGTGATTTTCTTTTAATTAACAGATTCTGCAATCTAAAGAATTTTGAAAATCTCTCATTTTAATCAGTAAACATGTAAGGTATTCACAATTTATCTTGCAAAGATATTCTGAATAATTCACAGATTAGACCAATGTTTTTTCCAAAATTCCTTCCTTCCTTCCTTCCTTCCTTCCTTCCTTCCTTCCTTCCTTCCTTCCTTCCTTCCTTCCTTCCTTCCTTCTATATTCCAGTGCTTACTCACAATTTGCAAGGTTTCATTATAAGTTAAAAATACACTATTATTATACATTCGTTATAGAAAGCAATAACTAGTTTGCATCAAAGGGATTTTGTATGTAATTTTAAATATGCAATTATAGCAATATTGACTAAGTTATAGATTAACAGTTTGGTTTTCCAATGGATATTTTTCTTGTGCATTTTTGTGAAATCATCATCAGAAAATGTAATTAACTCTTTTTGTCTTTATACTAAAGAATTGTATTTGTATAAGGGTATGAGTGTGCATTTGAAAAAAATATATAGGGAGAAAACCAGGTTTCTATGAAGTTTTTATACTTTTGCCTATTATTAAAAAGTAAAATTATTAATCAATAATTTACAAAGCAGAATTGATAATCAGCAGGTTAGACAATATTACTGAGGAAAGCAGAGGAAAAGAAGCATTCAAATGTATTTTAGAAGAAATATGGAGGAGGTTATTTATAGTTACAAAGATTACAAATCAGCAATTAATTTGAGAAGTACTGTCCTGAGAATTAAAATGCTTTATGATTCACTAACATTTCTATTCAGTTCATAATCTTTTCGTCCCAAACTTTCAATATAAGAACAAGAATGTCAGTGGTCTTAAACAGAACAACAACAAAAAAAAGAGTTCATTACAGAGATCTAAAGGCAATCAAGGAAAAACAATATATAGTCATTAATATAATTAATTGGTTCTAAGAAACAAAAATGTAAAAAGTTCCAACTTGAATATTTCTTCAACTACACAGTTTGAGCTTACCTTTAAATGTATATATATTCTAGGTGATGGTGCTAAATAGGATTTACAGAGCTAATCCATGCAATCAGCAGAACAAATCCTACCATCTTCTCAAGACAAACAGAGAGCTTAGATGAGAAATTAAACATTTTAATTTGTTTTAATATATATATAATTCCAATAGGCTTCTATAATGTGGCTCTCTACAAATAAAATATAATATTAAACTGAGTATGAAGCATACAGGTAGAAGTGTTAAAGAGACTTTAGAAAAGAGAATATTTTTTATGCCTTAAACTACATGCAAATTAAAAGAATGTGCTCAATTTTCTTTCAAAAGCATCAACTTTTATCAGGCCTCCGACAGATTTACTTTTGTTTCCCAGCCCATACACCTGAGGATAGAAAAGAGCTTTTGAAGATGTAGAAAATGCAGCAATGTTTTTCAACAAGGGAAAGGTAGTTGGTTTATCAAATTAAAATGCAGCAAGGTAGTTTTAGTACCTGCCAAGCTTTCGGTCTGAAAACAGCCATGTGATCATTTCAATGAGTCCACATTTAAAAACAATAACAATTGCATACTCAATGCACATTTTTGTTTCTAAGCCACAAAGCAGGAAAGCATTTTTTTATTTCAAGAGGAGTGTACAGAAGTAAAAACAGTATCATATTCTGTACAAAATCACTATTTGTGGCAGTATCTGATCTTAAATGTAGACTAGGTTTAGAATATATTATGCCCACTTCATTACAACGTTGAGAATTATCTTGAAATGGGAAAGAAATCAGAAGAAGCTGTAATAATGGAAGACTTCAATTACCCTCATATGCCCAGCCCATAAGAAAAAAACTCGTGTTTTAGAAAAGTTGATCCTGGAATCAACCAAAAGAAGCCTGAACTTATCATGACCTGTTATGAGTTGTAAAGCAGAGGTCCCCACCAGGCACCGGTTGCGTGGAGAGAGGTTTTTCCATGGACCGGAGAGTAGGTGGTTTTGTGTGCTACCTGCATCCCATGGAAGAGGCTTTGCTTGTTTGTGAGCTGGCATACTGAGACCTGGTACTGGTCCACGGACTGGGGATGGAGTGGGGAAGGGACGACTGCCAGCAGGACCCAACATAATCACATTTCCCTACAAAAGGAAATCTTTCCTGTGTGAAAAACAATTTTTTTCAATTAAGGCTAGAGATACCAGGGCTTTTTTTGACATAGAACGCCCAGAACGGAGTTCCGGCACCTTTTTTGGATGGAACCTTGTAGGGTAGGTAAGGCGGGTTATATGACATATGTGAGTTCCGGTACCTTTTTTTTTTTTTTTTTTTAGAAAAAAAAGTACTGAGAGATACTATATTTAAGCAGCAAAAATCCAGACAGCCACTACTGTAGATAGCAGCAAAGAGATAAGGCAGTTCTAACTTTTGACTGCCGTCTAGTGGTCAGCCACAGTTTTGCAGCTGACTTAGGGTAGCCCTTTAGGTGGGCCCTGATTTGATTCAGAACAGCTTTTCTTATGTTCTCATAATTATGCTGGTCTATTTCTGCCTTGGTCCAAGGGTGGATTTAGGAATCCATCTTTTATGAGTCCAAAGGGGAAGTAGATACTCCAAGGCATTAAGGTCTCAGTGATATGATACAACCTCTTTTCCCACCAATCTTCTCAGAAATAAGCAAAAGTCACAGCTGCACATGTTACCATCACCTGTACATTAATTGCATAACCTTCTCGCCAGTTTTTAATATGTAACAAAATATTATCAGGAAAAACACTCTGACTGCACCAGGATCTTACCTGTCTGCTCGGCTCCTGGCTATTCGTCAAGCAAATAATTCCTGAGCCACAGAGGTGCAAGAGGCACTGCAGGTGGGAAGCAATTTGCTGATGTGGTTAATTTATCATTTTTATAATTCTCTCAGGTTGCTTTTGCCCTTAATTGCAAGAGGCTTTCCTTTCAGCTGCAAGAAGAAAATTGATAAAATGGCTATGAAAATAAGCATGCCCCAAAGGAGATTCCTAAGGGGGCAAAATAAAAATACAAACTGGGAAGAGCTGTGTGAACTTGTCAAAAGACTGTTTTCAGCTGTTTAGAGCCCAGGATTTTATAAGACAGGATTTTGCTGCAGGATTGTCCTTTAACAAATGCCAACAGCCTATAAAATTTATGATAGCAATAGAATGGCTTCGGTTTTTTTCCTCTCTCTAGTTCTCAGTGGATGAAGGTTGTTAAGTCCAATTTTTCAGGGCTGCAAGTATGATGGGAAATCTGTTTCCCAATCCTGATACTGTCTACATGGAACCTTTGGCTTACTTGTGAGGTAATATCAATCTTTGCACAAATACATCCTGTGCACTAATTGTGCCCTTTCCTAGATTGAGGAGGGGACTACTCACAATCACACATGCCTTATCTGCCAACGAACTATTACAATGGGGTCTGCCTGGGGCTAGCTTGTCCCTGATTTTTTTCTCCCAACCTACTAAACGTCCCAGGTCCCTTTGGTGAAACCATGTCGTCTCAGATAGCTGCCTTCTCTGTCATGGTGACTATCTTATGAAATAGCCTCTCCCAGAGATTCAGATTGCTCTGCCCCTGTTCATCTGCTGGAAAGCAGTGAAAATCTGGACCTTCCTCCAAACACAGGATGTTGGAACTGCTGGTGGTTGGTGGATGGGCATAGGTTTTATGATGTTATTTTTTTTAATTGTCTTTTTTAATATGCTGGGTTTTTATTTTTATATCTTCTGGTACATTCATTTGGGTTTTATTCTGCCTGGAAATGGGTAGCTATATGTTTATAAAATAAAAAAATTAATAAAGCACATCCTGGGAATAAATTGGTGAGAGATGCCTGCAGGGAAGGTCAAAAAAGTCAAGATGGCAGCTGCAATTGTATAGTTGAAGACCTGTCCTTTTTAAAGAGCACTGCATGCCTGGCAAATATTAGAAAAGTGCAGGACTTTGATCAAGTGTTCATCATTCTAACTTTTTTGGGCCCTTGTAGTTGCCCCTGGACAATTCTAATCTGTGAATACACACACACATACACACACACACACACACACACAACAAAGTGCAGAAATAATACCCATTTAAATGTGCCTCCTTTAATTAAGAAATACATTTGAGGTTTGTTTTTACCATTTCATCACCAATTTACTTTAAATTCAGTTCAATTAAACAGATTCAAGTACGTGAATCTACATACCCACACGCATGGTTTTGCTTCATGAAAGTCAGAATCTGCTCCAACAGATTTATGATTCTTATATTGTTTTTTTTAATGCTAGCAGGCTTCTCAGTAAAAAAACTATTGCTATCCTAATGAATTTCAATAAAACTGAATACATCATTTCAAGAATCAGACCCCTTTTCTTATTTCAGTGACAGACCTCTCCTCATACTTCAGAAAATAAGTTCAAATCCTAGAAGATTAAACTATTTATTAAAAATACATCAAACATTCTGAAAGTTAATGTCACAACATGAAACTTTCTATTGGGTTTCTCTTTCAGAAATATACACCTGCTAATACAGTGTGGTTTTTTGCAATAAACCCTAAGGATTTTTTTAAAAGTTCATTTTCAAAGGCAGCCGTCTATCTTAGACAAATAAAATATAAACACGATACAATTTGCTGCAGTAAAAACAGCAAGACATGAGGATGAAAAGAAACTTGGCAAAGGGCAACACTAGTACAGCTACCGATTGGGTTTCCCAGATACCCATCCCAGGACAGCCAAGGCTTCTCTTACAAGGGAGTCCACCAGGGCTAAAAAAAAAGTCAAGTTAGCAGCTATAACCACACAACTGAAGCCTTTTAAGCTGATGACTGTTTCGCAATTTTACAATTTATTTTGCAAGAAATAATAAAATTTTAGGCAAAATTTATATCATTAAGCCTTACAACAAATCAACAGTTTAAAAGTGGCTGTCCTTTTGATTGCAGCAGTGCAGGAAACAGAAATGCCAGATTGCTTGAGACATTTTCTCTTCACATTTGTCCTCTGTTATTTTTGGCATCTAGATTTCCAAATTTGCTTTCCCTCCAAAACAAGCTGGGGCTTCCTCCTATCCCAAATATCCTGAGGAATATTAAGTCATTGACACCTTGAAATAACTTAGTTTTTATCCATCGAAGATGTTAGCAGTCCTCTGACCATTATCTCATCTCTTTGCTTTTTTATGTTTCTTCTGGAACAGGGCTATAGAGAAGTGAAATAATAGCATCAAGTCTTACTTCTTCTTTTTTAAGAGGGATGAGCCAGTTTTCCATTCTTATGTGTCATTGGCTTTCTGCCTTCTTTTTTGCCAGTCCCTTTATCCCTGAACTCTCCTTTCCTCAGTAATTTGTGTTTCTCCCCCAATCCTGGAGGAAGACCCCATATGCATTTTGAATCTCCATAGCCCTTAATTCAATGCAGTATTGCTGACTATTTAACCATCCTCTTGTGTACTCTTATCTCTGCTAGAACGGGGAAGCTTTTTCCTCTGTGCAATTAACCTGTGCAGCCACCCATCGCCCAACAGCTTCGTATATTTTGGGGAGGAAAGGACACCTAGATCGAAGAAAGACCTTGCCTTTCCAGAAGGTTTACTGAGTTCTCCTGGAAGTATGACATATGAAAGCTTTTTTCTTTTTTTTAAATCTGAGCTAGGAGGGTGCCTGACTAAGAAGGATTTTTGCCTTTTTCACAAAACAAATTAAAACAGCTATTTTATCTCTAGGACAGAGGTCTGCAACCTTGACAATTTTAAGATTTGTGGACTTCAGTTCCCAGAATTCCTCAGCCAGCATTCTGGGAGCTGAAGTTCACAAGTCTTAAAATTGTCAAGATTGCAGACCCCTGCTCTAGGAGGAGGCACAGGGTCTGGGCTGTCTGCTCCTTCATATCATAATATCATACTGCTTTGAATAGGCTATCCCGGCAATATTAATGGGGTCTGCAAGAAACACTCATTTTAGTTCAGCACTCAGTAATTTACATTTGCTAATTCAGTACTTGCTCAGTAATTCAGATTTGAAAAGGAAAAAAAACAATACACACTAAATAGAGTGTGGTATAGCATACAGTCAAAATGTTACACCTTTGGCCTGGTTGTTGATTCTTCTTTTAATTTATTTAAATATAAACATCATGAGTCTTCCCTTTGGCAATGGAAATCAACAACAATATCATGACACGTTTTTAGACCACGCAGCACAAGAGCAGTTGAATGCAGGATTGTACAGCTCAACCTCATCTCTGTGCATTGTGTCACATGTGAAATCAGAGCCTAGAACAGGGGTGGGGACAGTGGTGGGATTCAGATATGTGAACAACTGGTTCTCTGTATGGATGCCATTTCCAGAAGTCCATTCTGGGCCTGGGCAACAAAAAATTAGCTACTGGTTCTGCCAAAGTGGTGCAAACTGGCTGAATCCCACCACTGGATGGGGAACTATGGCCACAAATTATAAAGGGGACATAGTTCCTCACCTCTGGCCTAGATCATCCCCCCCACTTGACATACTCAGCTGAGACATAGTCACCATTGGCTGCTGTGAATCAGAGCCGAGGTGGCGCAGCAGTTAGAATGCAGTACTGCAGGCCACTTTAGCTGACTGTCTTCAGTAGGTCAGCGGTTCAAATCTCACCGGCTCAAGGTTGACTCAGCCTTCCATCCTTCCGGGGTAGGTAAAATGAGGACCCAGATTGTTGGGGGCAATGTAAATATATATATATATATATACATTGCTTACTGGTGTACACCGCTTAGAAAGTGCTTGCACTTAAAGCGGTATATAAGTCTCATAAATAATAAATAATAAATAAATAAAGTCCCTCTCTAAACATCATACCACTGAGTTGAAAGTTGTTGGTAAACTAACTCTGAAGTAAACTTTATAGAATGGGGTAACTTTTAGCTTGGTTGATATTAGTCACTACCTTATTCTTTTCCAGAAATAAACGTCCAAAATGACATATTGTGCTAATGTTAACCCACCTACTGAATGACTTTCAAGCTCCAACCACCATCATAACATCTTTTTTTAGATCAGGAAAGTTCAGCTCATAACCTCTCAGTATCATTAGCACTTTTTTTTTCTAAATTCACTTAAAGCTGTTGAACTGAATTTTCATTAGCAGAACAAAACAAAGCAAAAAAAAAAGTTCTGGCAACTGATGGGTACTTAGAGCCATATTTACAAAAATTATCTTGGGGAAGGAGGGAAACACATTCATTTGACTTTAACTCCTTCAGAAAGTAAAAGGAAGATTAATGGTATTGTCCTCCCTTCACTTTGCTTGCTGACAGGATTATATAAAATCAAGCTATTACCATTCGTAATCAAGACTATGTATAAGATTTATTACTTTACTCCTCCCCGCAGTCTTTGATTGTGCCACAATAACTGTATGTAATTCAACCTACAATTCATTGCTTTCTGACTTAAGTAGAAATCTTGGCCACCTGCTTTATGGCTGTGGCCAAAGTAATGCCTCATTGTAGTTAATCTCAGTGGGGGTAGAGGACTTTTGCTCCATACAGAGAACTGATTGCTTAATGCAGGGGTCTTCAAACTTGGCCCTTTTATGACTTGTGGACTTCAACTCCCAGAATTCCTCAGCATGCTGGCGGAGAAATTCTGGGAGTTGAAGTCCACTAGTCATAAAAGGGCCAAGTTTGAAGACCCGTGACTTAACGGCTAGTGCAGATTAAGGAGTCAAGCATTTTACACCTATCTCCATCATTTTTTTCAGCTGTTTTTATCCTCTGTCTCCTCTCTTTCCTTTCTCTTTCTCAATAACAAAAAGATGACCTTTTAAAAAAAATTACAACCAATATAATCTACTATAAGTCAGTGCATGATTCAGATCTACACCACAGGCCACCTGACTATCAAAGAATTAGAAAACTTCAAAGAACAGGCAAAGGAAAAAAAGCTGTTAGAAATTATTTTTTTATATAAAAGATAGGGAGGGAAGAAATGAAGGTATTCAGCATCTTCTCGGTCTTTGGAGGGTTAATTTAATACCTTGGCTTTGTTTAGTTAAAAGGTTGCTTTTTAAATAGTTGTCTTTAAAACATAATGCTGTGCATGGAATATATTTCCTCATCCTATAAAACATGATATGATGCTTAATGGCACCGGATAGTCATCCCAAAATAACTCACACGTAATTTCCAGTTTAGTTTGTACCAGCACAATTTCAATCAATCCCTATATGCAGATCCAATCAAGCATTCACACCGCTCATTTCAGCTAGCAAACAATATAACTTGATGTTTAATTATTAAACACTGGCAAACATCAAAAACAGTTACTGAAAAAAAATAGGACAAATTGAAGGAAAAAGCAACTGGCAAGGATAAAAGGACAGAGGACTTAATTATAAGGTATTCTATCTTCTCTCTTTCTTTTCCCTTTCTTAACAAGATGACCTTTTAAAAATTATAGCTGCAATAACCTATTATAAGCTAACTATAATGATAGATCTATCTATTTTTCATCATCATCATCTCTCTCCCTTTCTGTATATTACCTATCAAAAGACACAGAACCTTCCAGAGCCACTGGAACAATACTGTGTGTAATTATCATGAACAGTCCCGAAGGAAGTGGCCTTCATAGTAGAGATGAAATTTAGGACATCTTGTGATCCCTCCTCTACTGAAACCAGAAAGAAAACTACAGGTAATCCTCGAGTTACGAGCGTTCACTTCACGCTCGTTCAGTTATGTGATGAGTGCCTCCTAGTGCTTACAAGCAAGTCCTGAAATTACAAATGTTGTCGCACCACGACAGTAGTTCACCCTTACAAGCGACCGCAGTGGCATTGCAACATTCACCCTGGTTATTCCCTTCCTCCCCACCCCCAGCCTGGGTCTCTCTAGGCACCAGGCCTTCTCAATACTCATCCTGCAAAGATCGAGATCCTTCACTTTCTTAGTTGCTCAGGCCTTTGGTGCATTCACAGAGAATGGAGGCCTAAAGTAATGCAAGATCACACAAGATCAGTGGAGTGAGATCTCATGCTACTGATCTCGTGTGATCTCATGGTACTTTAAGACTCTGTTCTCTGCAACAGAGAACAGAACTGAAGCTGGTGGATGCTTCCAGGTGCCTCCGGAGACTGGATCAGGGTGTCGGAGGCCTTTTCCAGGCCGCTGCCACCCGGATCTGAGGCTAGGGTGGTGCTTCCATGCCTCCCTCATCTAGGCTCCAGAGGCCTTTTTCAGGCTGCTGCTGCCTGGAAACGGGCTGCCAGAGGACTACATAAGCATCCCCCGGCCTCAGATCCAGGTGGCAGCAGCCTGGAAAAAGGCCTCTGGAGCCTGGATCAGGCCACAGGGGCACAAAAGTGTCCTCCGGCCTCAGATCTGGGCAGCTGTAGGAACCATGGCAGAGATGGATCTTTTCCAGGTGAGTCCAGTGCAGCAGGAAAGCAGGGGGAAGCATGAGGTGTTTTAGTGGGTCGGGGAGGCTTTGGGGGCCTGTTCCATCACTAGGCTCTCCATGGCCTTCCCCACGCTGAGATACCTTATATGTGGTTAACAAGCCACGTGAGTCTTAATGAGGAATGGAGTTATCTCATTTGAGATACAAGTTTTCGAGTTACAAATGGAATCGACAAACTCCATTACACTGGTAACTTAAGGACTACCTGTATTTGATAGATGGAGATGATGTAGTCAACACCGGTACACTTGATATAACCATTTCCATATAATTGTGTTTCATGGAGTTTCACAATAAGGAAGAATGTATTTTCTTTCACAATCTGAAACAACTTTAAAAGCTGAGAAACTGGTGCTGCTCCATGAAAGCAAGACATTGCTTGTGCATCCAGCAAATAGAACATCTGTTGAGAAGTGCAATCTGGAACTCGCTATCAACATTTAAGTTGGAAAAAAACCACAAGGGATAGGGAAATTTCTCCCTAAAGCAGCAGCGTGACATTATGGAAAAAAGACATCCTGGCCTATGGATTTCCCAAAGCAGTTATTCTTCTGGCTGTACCTCTCCAGCTTTCTGAGGATCGCTTCACTACTCATTTGTATTATCTCAAAGAGACAGTTTCTGATTTTGCTCAATCCGTCTGACAATTGGTTCTAATATCTCCAGAGAAACTAAGAATTAGCTTTCCCCTAAGTTCTGAATGTGCAAAGTTTAACCAACCAAATGACTACTCCACTCTATTGTGCTGACGAGAGGAAAGCCATGAGAAAAGAGCTAGATTAACTGAGAATTTCACAGGCCATTCCTGCTATGTTCTCTCCATTCACAAAGGAATGAATATTATATGCAGGACAGGAATTTTTATTTGATAGAGTCAATGATGTAAAAATGTTGGGCACAATTGGGTGGTGGAATTCTTGATCCTTTATAATATGCTTTGTACATACTGTATTTTGCATCATTTTGATCATTTGATTCTGCTGGCCATTCTGATATTGTTGCCACACTCCCCCACTCCAAAAGAACAGTGCTGAGCTGGTATATATATAAAAAAACTATTCGGATCATTTGTCTGTAAATAAAAATTGTATTTTAAAAAATATTACATGCACTATAACTTAGATATTACACAGATCAAAAGAAAAGTTCAAAAAAGATCAGTAGAGATCAGCAGTAGAGATAGGAACAAGCTGAGCATAAGTATTTACAGCACAAAATTTATGTACCTATTACATTTCTAAAGGAAACAGAAGCAGAACTGGGTAGCCCTAAATCATCTGAAACCTCAAGAACCCTAGTCAAATTCTAAAATAGATAACCAAGATCTTTGCTCCCACTCTGTCATGGCTCCATCAGAGCCTGAATCTGCTGAGGAAAATGAGCTGGAACGGGACCCTATAGAGGTCAAGGGAGAGGTGTCTGTGGCTTCAGAGGAATGTGGGGAAGAGCAGGCCAAGGCAGGCCAGGGCCTTTCAGGATTGGGACAGGATGAACATGAGAGACAGAATTCAGGCAATGAACAAGGGCCACCTCCTCCTGATCCTAGAAGGAGGGAACAATGCAGGCAGGCTCAACTACTTGGGAGGAGAGTGCCCCGCCCCTCTCCAAAAGGCACACCTGGAGACTGAGACTTAAGGAGATGCTGTGGGGAGAGGCATTTGTCAGGAACAACCCTGATTCATTGGAGTTTTGTGTGCTGTTGCTGATCTTGGAAACAACTCTCTGATCTCTTGTTCTGTATTGTGATTTCTGCTTGGAAACCCTGAAACTCTGACCATTAGACTGACTGACAACTTTGATTGGGTGTTCAAAGACCTCGGATTGTATTTTGGCTTCTCTTCTGAAACTGCTCAGGCAAGCTTGTATTTCCATAGACTCATTAGATTTCGGATGTATGTTTCATTCCATGTTATCTACGTTGCCTTGAGTAAATTACTCTTCTAATCTGACTGTATGTGAAACTACTTGCAGCCAGAGGCGGCTGAAGGTATGTGTGTGTCTTACTTTATTCTGGGGCTTGCCAGAAACGTGGGAGCATTTGGGGAACATTTGGAGCAATTAAAGGGCAGTTTGAATTGCCAGCTGATTGCATTGCCTCTATGCTGTGCCCTGGGTCATCACCCTTCATTCTGTGTTGGATGTAGAAGAAGTAGATTGAAGCAGCCAAAGATGTTCTATCATGATAAATTTTGGAACATTTTTCCATAGGAAGCCCATCTAGCTTTATTTCTTGTTTGATTATATTTCTTGGAGTTTTTTTAAATTGCAAGTTTATTTGACAGGGTAAACATACCAACAAAGAAGAAACCAGCATGGCTGCATAAAGAACTCTCTGATAAATTGAAAGAAAAAGGACAAGTACAAAAAGTGGAAAGAGGGGCACATAACTAAGGCAGAATATCAGCAAATAGCCCAAGCCTGCAAAGATGAAGTGAGGAAAGCTAAGGCTCAAAATGAGCTAAGGCTTGCGACAAAAGTCAAAAATAACAAAAAAAGCTTCTTTCAACATGTAAAAGAAAAAAGAAAAAAGTTAAGGAAATGATTGGTCCATTACAGGGCAAAAGTGGCAAGAAGGTGACAAGCAACAGGGAGAAAGCAAAACTACTTAATTCATTTTTGCATCTGTCTTTACAAAAGAGAAAAAACAATCCAACCTATCAAAAACAGTACCATAAAAAACAGATTAGAAACACAAGTTAAGATAGGCAAGAAAATGATACGTAAGCACCTGTCCACCCTAGACGAGTTCAGATCACCAGGACCAGATGGATTACACATCAAGGTTCTGAAGGACTTGGCATATATGATCTCAGAACCACTGAACTATATCTTTCAAAGATCCTGTAGCACTAGGGAATTATCAGAGGACTGGAAAAGAGCTGATATAGTCCCCATCTTCAAAAAAGGAAAAAAATGGATCCATGAAACTATGGACTTATCAGCCTGACCTCAATACCTGGGAAGATTCTGGAAAAGATAATCAAGCAACAAATCAGTGAACACCTAGAGGCAAACAAAGTCATTACCAAAAGCCAACATGGGTTTGTCAAAACAGATCATGCCAGACAAATCTTATTGCATTCTTTGACCAAGTGACAAAACTAGTGGACCAGAGGAATGCTGTGGATATAATTTACTTGGATTTCAGTAAGGCATTTGATAAAGTAGACTACAACCTACTTAATAAGATAGAAGAAGATGGGTTAGACAGTATCACCACCAGATGAATTCATAGCTGGCTGTCTGGCTGTACTCAGCGTGTGGTCCTCAATGGAACTGCATCTACATGGAGAGAAGTGTGCAGTGGGGTGCACCAGGGCTCTGTTCTGGGCCTGGTGCTCTTCAACATCTTCATCAATGATTTGGATGAGGGGATAGATGGGGAACTCATCAAATTTGCAGACGACATCAAGCTGGCAGGAATAGCCACCAGAAGATAGGTTTAAGATACAGAAGGATCTTGACAGACTTGAACATTGGGCGCTATCTAATAAAATGAAATTCAATGGTGAAAAAAGTAAGGTTCTACATTTAGGCAAGAAAAAACAAATGTATAGGTATAGTATAGGTAGTAACTTGCTCAACAGTAGTAACTGTGAGAGGGATCTCGGAGTCCTAGGGGACAATCACTTAAATATGAGCCAGCAGCGCGCTGCAGCTGCCAAAAAAGCAAACACAGTGCTAGGCTGCATTAACAGAGGGATAGAATCAAGACCACATGAAGTGTTAATACCACTTTACAATGGTAAGGCCACACTTGGAATACTGCATCCAGTTTTGGTTACCACAATATAAAAAAGATGTTGAAACTCTAGAAAGAGTACAGAGAAGAATAACAAAGATGATTAGGGAACATGAGGCTAAAACATATAAGGAACGGTTGCTGGAATTGGGTATGTCTAGTTTAATGAAGAGAGGACTAGAGGTGACATGATAGCAGTCGTCCAATATCACAGGGGTTGCCACAACGAAGAGGGAGTCAAGCTATTCTCCAAAGCTCCTGAAGGCAGAACAAGAAGCAATGGATGGAAACTAATCAAAAAGAGAAGCAACCTAGAACTAAGGAGAAATTTCCTGACAGTTAGAGCAATCTGTATCTTACAATTGATCAGCGGAACAACCTGCATCCAGAAGTTGTGAATGCTCCAATACTGGAAGTTTTTAAGAAGAGACTGGACAGCCATTTGTCTGAAATGGTATATGAGCAGGGAATTGGACTAGATGACCTCCAAGGTCTCTTCCAACTTTATTATTATGGATTATCGCACAGTCAGCCAGATGTTCAGACTGGATTTGGCATTTTGTCTACCTATCGAGTCCTTACCCAGGACCTGGGATAGGCAGATGTGGATGTTTGATGGTATTACAGGTATTGTTGCAGGATGGAAGTAGTTCCTAGTAAGGCCGCCTTTTGCAATTGACTAATAGCGAATTTGTCAATACCAATGGTGTTCAAGTGGTGCTCCAGTTGTTTTGGGATTGCACCCAAGGAGCCTATGACTATTGGTACTACCCTTGCTTGCTTTTGCCACAGTCTTTCTATTTCTATTTGTAGGTCTTTGTATTTTGTTATCTTCTCCAGTTCTTTCTCGTCTATTCTGCTGTCTCCAGGCACTGCCACATCCATTATCCAGACTTTTTTGTCTTTCTTATCGACAGTTGTTAAGTCTGGGGTGTTATGTTGCAGATGCTTGTCTGTTTGAATTCTGAAGTCCCAGAGCAGTTTAATTTTATCATTTTCTATGACTTTCTCTATTTTATGATCCCACCAGTTTTTGCTTACAGGCAATGATATTTTTTGCAGATCTTCCAATGCACCATTGTTGCTACTTTGTCATGCCGCTGCTTGTAGTCAGTCTGTGCAATCTTCTTGCAACAGCTTACCAGGTGGTCCACTGTTTCTTCAGCTTCTTTGCATAGGCGGCACTTACTGTCTGTTGCTGTCTTCTCAATTTTGACTTTATATCCTTAAGGCTTGGTCTTGTGCAGCCAGAATTAGTCCCTCAGTCTCTTTCTTCAATTTTCCTGCTCTTAGCCATTGCCAGATCTTGTTAATATCTGCTTTCCCAGCTACTTTTTTAATGTATTGGCCATGTAGTGCTTTGTCTTCCCATGCCTCTATTCTGTTCTTCATTTGGTCTTTCTTGTAGGCCAGTTTGGTCTCTCCAGTAGTCAGTAAGCCTTTCTGATATACTACTTTCAGTGCATCTTCATCATTGTTCTTCAGATATTCTTCCAAAGCCATTTTTTCTTCTTCAACCATCTAATGTACTTGTAGCATTCCACGCCCACCTATTTGCCTTGGTAGATAAAGTCTATCAATGTCACTGCGTGGATGAAGGGCATGATTCATTGTCATTATTTTTCTGGTCTGCCTATCCATTGCTTTTAGTTCTGCTTGAGTCCAGTCCACTATTCCAGCTGTGTACCTAATGACTGGGATTGCCCAGGTGTTGATTGCCCTTATGGTATTTCCTCCATTGAGTTTGGACTTTAAGATCTTCTTCACTCTCTTGATGTATTCACCTCTAATCTTTTTCTTGACTTCAGTGTGCTTGATGTTGTCAGCTTGAAGGATACCCAAGTATTTGTAGTAATCTTCCTCATCCAGACTCTTAATGTTATTTTTGTGGGGAATCTTGATTCCTTCAGTTTTTACTACTTTTCCTTGTTTGATAGTAAGTGTGGCACATTTGTCCAAGCCAAACTCCATAACAATATCTTGGCTATATATATGGACAGTGTTGAGCAGCGATTCTATTTCAGATGATGTTTTTCCATACAGCTTCAGATCATCCATGATGATGATGATGATGATGATGATGATGATGATGATGGATCATTGCACAGTCAGCCAGATGTTCAGACTGGATTTGGCATTTTGTCTACCTATCGTGTTCTTACCCAGGACCTGGGATAGGCAGATGTGGATGTTTGATGGTATTACAGGTATCGTCGCAGGATGGAAGCAGTTCCTAGTAAGGCCGCCTTTTGCAATTGACTAATAGCGAATTTGTCAATACCAATGGTGTTCAAGTGGTGCTCCAGTTGTTTTGGGATTGCACCCAAGAAGCCTATGACTATTGGTACTACTCTTGCTTGCTTTTGCCACAGTCTTTCTATTTCTATTTGTAGGTCTTTGTATTTTGTTATCTTCTCCAGTTCTTTCTCATCTATTCTGCTGTCTCCAGGCACTGCCACGTCCACTATCCAGACTTTTTTGTCTTTCTTATCAACAACTGTTAAGAATTAAGAAAGTCTTTTCTTTCATCTGATCTAGCTTGCTTGCATGTGATCTTAACTTGCTGATCTTATTTTCTAGTCTAACCTTCCATTTTTGTGGTGCACTATTTGTTTGTTTTTCTTCTTTGTTGATTTTGCATCCCAGGTATTCAGTTATAACTGCAGCTGTGCTGTACATTAGTTGGTTTGTTTCTTGCAGTGAATTGGTGCTTATACTTGATATTGCAGAATTTGCATCTTTTAATGCTTGTGCTAGCTATTTTTTGGGAACTAGATGCTCAGTTATTCTTTGTTTCAATTCTTTTATTTCTTTAGTTAGAGGGTTTTGTTCTTCCTGAGGAAGAGGTGCCTGGTTTCCAAATGAGAACAGTTGTATATCTCTGCTGGATTCCTTCACTGCCAACTCCCCCTGGTTTGCCTCTACATTCTGAATTACTTCTGGTAAGGCTTTGATTTCTTTGCCCTCAGTAAACCTTTGCAGTTCGTCCAATTCTGTTTCTGTGAATACTTTATTTTGTATTATAAATCAGCGTTGATCTGCTAGTCTCTGTTCTGTTATTTCTGATTCTGGATGTTATTCTTTCCAGAACTGGTGCATTCGTTTTAGATATCTTCTTCTTGTTGGACTTGATCTGTAGTAACAGATCATTATTTCTTTGTTTTCAATTACTGTGTATCTGCGACGGGTAGAAACCTTTTCTTCCAGTAGTTCTGCAGCTGCTGGCCCTGGTTGCTCAGCCAATAGTCCTGAGTCGTGTAACCCATTTTTCACCAGATATCCAGGAACTCCAATATCTAGCGTGGACCTTGTTAACCCGGGCGACGTCCGAGCCGGTATGGCATTTTGAAATTTACGTCTTACCATATTTTTTATGGGAGAGACACTCTTTGTCTGACTCCTCTGATGAGACCTGTCCAGTATGGTTGAACCTCTGGCATAGTTCTCATCTTCCTCAGAGTACACAAGCCCCACAACCACGTCAAGGTAGTGCCTCACTGGGGGATTATTATTATTATTATTATTATTATTATTATTATTATTATTATTCCAGAAATAAAATATATTGGCCAGCACATGGGGCATTATGATGGTCTACCAACTTATCACTATATCTAGAAGCACATGCTTTTTCATCCACTTCAAGTTTTTTTTTTTATAAACTTGTGCCAGGAGTTAATGCAGCTTCTGTGCATTTAATCATGTGTTATTTTCTTTTTGATTGCAGTAGGTGGCAAATATATTGGTGATCTTTTCTGATGTCCCAGAGCTAAGTAGGTGTTGCAAATATTGTTTACTTTTCAATAAGGCAACAGAGAGAGTTGGCTGTAACAATTATTTTACTTGGCCTGCAAAGGTCAATAAATCTACAGCAGGTAGAGATGAAGAAAAAAAAGTCCAAGCAACAGGCTTCTTTATTTATATAAATGTTGGTGTTTCAACCTTAGTTACATCATTAGACCAATGCTTAATCATATATACATATTTTAAGCGTGTATATGTTATTTTGGTCTATGCAGTCACAAACTACTTCTTGGATATTCTTGTGATTACTGTTTGAAAGGTTACACATTCAGTTCTTCATTCCAACAGGGTCTGTTAAAGTTTGCACCTGTGGTTTGCTAAGGGTCCTGTAAATTCTTATCCTTACTGGAACAAGCATTCTGCTCAGCACAAGCAGTTTATTGGAAATAATCAGTGGTGGGATTCAAATAATTTAACAACCGGTTCTCTGCCCTAATAACTATTTTAAGAATAAAAAAAAAGATATACCGAAAGGTAGTACTTGGTGGCTTTGTCCCCTTTCCCATATGCACCAGTCGGAAAACTAGAGAGATGAAGCATCTATTCCTGAAATTATCTCTGAGAAGCACCACCTAGTTTTCACCTGAGTGATGTGATTGAAGGTGCCACGTCTCCGTTTGGTTTCTGTCGCTCCTCTCTTGGACTTTTGGGGAGGGTTTCCCCCCCCACCTGGAAGGAACTTGAATGAAAACCAGACGTGATCTGGAAAACACAGATTTATCATAACCGGTCAGCCAAACTCAACAAAAAATTAGGTATCAATTCTCCCAAACCGGTGCAAACTGGCTGAATCCTACCACTGGAAATAGTCCAAATCTTCATGTTTATGGGAAATAAGGTTTGGAATATCAGAATATTTAAATCAAAGATGCAGCCTTGCCAACGCTACTTTCAGAAAAGCTATAGAGTTGTCCAAAGAGATATGTTTAGCAGTCCAGAATCAAGTGTAGCGAAGGGAAATCTGTATCTCTTTTTATAATACACTGAGGGGAAGTTCAGTGAGATCTATTCTCTGAGATCTATTCTCTAATTCTGAAATAATGACATTTAGAACAGAATATTCGCAATTCAGGGTTGAACTGTGGGGTCCTTGATACTCTGTGAGGTTGGTTGTTTTCTTGCAGACGTTTCATTAGCAAACTCGGTGACAAACTCGGTAGACTAGAATACTAAATACTAAACTAGTATATAAAATGAGAGCAAACCCCATTTCCTACTAACACTGATGATGTTACCCAGTTTAGTAATGAAAGTCTGTGAGAAAACAACCAACGTCAGCGGGTACCAAGAGCCGCATAACCACATTTGATCTCCACAGATCCTCCTGGCAATTATTCTTCTGGTAAGATAAGACATAACCAAAGACAAGAAGAAGAATTATCTGCAATAGTTTCACAATATCTCTAAACATTTTTACTATCCTTTAGGATGGTTTGGAATATCAGAATGTTTAAATCAAAGATGCAACCTTGCCAACCCTACTTTCAGAAAAGCTTACACCATTAATAAATGCAAAGGAAAACAATTGCCCAGCAAATTTGTAAAGACTCTGGTCATTTTATAATAAATGCTGAAGGTTGTTCTGTGAGTAGAATCCAGTGAAATACAGGGATGTTTGCTAATCTTTTAAGTTTGACTGCCAATGAAGGCATTGTATTTTTCACTGGGATTAGATGATTTTCCTGAAGCTTTGATCCCCTATACTTTCCATCCAAACAAATTTAATGGCTGATACAGTCTTGTGCAAGTTAGGTGAAAAGCAAGAAAACCTGACTGATATGCATCCGAATATTCTCGACTTAAAGATACAGATTTGTCTTTAGAAATATCTGTCCTCCATTGATGGGGGCGGGATCCTTAAAATATTTGAATGCATTTAATTTTTTATTCAATTTTAATAGCACCTCTTTCTAAAATAAGAATAACAATTATTGGAAATTAATTTTCCAATTTATTTTTTTTAAAAAAACTGGATACTTTAATAGTTATATTGTGCATTCAGGAATGAGATATGCTTCTGCACTTCATTCTTTCTATGTCATTATTATCCAATTATTTTAAATGCATACTGAAAATTGAGTTTCTAAAAGTCAAGTATTTTAAGGGGCACAAGTGAAGCTCCTTTTTGAAACAACAACAAAACAGCAACAGTACTAGGCTGAGCCAAATCTGATTAAGTTAACAAATTAAACTATATAACTCTGTAGAAAATACTTCAACATTCATCCTTAAGAACAATTGTTTTGACAGTGTTTTATACTCTGGCCCAGATTCAATGTTTTTGCTCCCAGGTTGGATAATTAGGAATTTATCAGCTTTCCAGAAATAAGATATAACTCTGTGTACTCCAAAAGAATTCCCACTGAATTCTGTGGGATGTTCTCTGAGGAATGTGTGGTTTGGATTGAAGCCTACACCGTTGCTTCCCCCTCAGCCCCAATAATTAATTGGTATCATCATTATCTGTCAATCTCAACTGAAAATCCTTGCCTTTGAAAGCTGATGAGAACTGGAATATTGAGAACATGTTCTGAGTACTCTCAGCTTCTCTGAAGGCTTCTCCATTCACAAGAAGACTACTATGGGAATATAACCAAAGCAGCAACTTGCCATAGTATTACTATCATTAAGGGGGTGTGATGGCTCAGTGGTTAAAGACAGTGAGCTTGTCAACTAGAAAGTTGACAGCCTGGGTTTGCTGCATGACAGGGTGAGCTCCCGTTACTTGCCCCAGCTCCTTCCCACCTAGCAATCTGAAAGCATGTAAATGCAAGTAGATAAATAGGTACCACTTTGGTAATAGCATTCCATACGCTTTGGTGTATAGTAATGCTGGCCATATGATCATGGAAATGTCTTCGGACAACGCTGTCTCCCTCGGCTAAGAAACAGAGATGAGCATTGCCCTCTAGAGTCAGACACAACTGGAAAGGGGAACCTTTACCTTTTATTGCTATCATTATGCCTAGATTTCTACTCAAATAAGTAAGCAAGATGGCAACAGTAATTAAAATCAAAGTTTTAAAACTACACATGGAAATTAATTCTAACCTTAACTCTTAGCAGCCCTGCAAAAGTTGCACATCTTTCTGGATTTAAATCCAGAGAGAGGACATTTCCCCCACTTTAGCAAATTCTTAAAGAGGAGGCTTCTGCTAGCCTGGCTAACCTTTATCCCTTTATTGAATAGAGGACCTGCTCCCAGACCAGACAATTCCCCCAGGCTATAGCTGGCCATTATTTCTATCTCCTAAAAACATTTATGAGGCCCTGGGGCACTTTTCAAAATAAAGATGCTGCTAGAGATTTCCAGCACGGTGCTTTCCCATTTTTAAAAAAGATTCAAAGAGTAATTTTTAAAAAGAAAACAGTTGGGCCAGATATTGTCATAGGCACCAGGAGAAAAAAAAAATCCACGATATGTTTTATTTGCAAGCATCATGGTTGGGACTCAAGAGAACATCATGTCCAGAGTTTCTGCACTTTTGTATCAATCCAGCAGTTATATTCACTGCCCATTTCCATTTCTATTTGCATCTGACTCCACATCCCATGTCTGGATTAAATTTTATACCTCTGACAGTTGAGAAGACCTGATTTCCCCTTGTTCTAATTGTAATCTTCTTGCTTCAGACTGTCAGCCAGTAGACTATGCAAGGCATCTGATTCAGCATTGTTCCTTACAGGGATTTTCTAAGGGATAAAAAGGGATAAGGCCCCATTCCCTCTCTCCTCTCTCTTCCCATCATAAATGTTGCATTTTTTTCATCCAATAAAGCATCACCCATAATGTCAAAGAATGTCATGGGTCTATTGGAAAATCCCTCTGCCTTTGAAGAGGACTTGGTTATTCTCTGTCCCAGGACAGAGAGCAGAAACCAATAGCAAAAAGCAGGTGGGCAGGCAGGCAGGCAAAAAACTTTACCAGACTTTCAGAAGTCAAATCACCCCTTGGCTTTCTTTCCTGATTGGAAACTGGGCAGAGCAAGAACAACTGCAGAAGAACTGCTAACTCATCTGTAGCCAGCCTGGTAGTAACATTTCTTCCCAGGTTTCCTGTTGCCTCTTCTTACACAGGAAAGGAAAAATCACCTAATAAGGAGGTCCTTCCAGCTTCAAAGGAGAGTTGTCCTGCATGAAACAGGAAGTTCGTTTTTTAAAAAAACATGCACACACAAATACACACATACACACACTCCAGTACATTAGAAGTATTTGAATGTTAGAATTAAGAGTCTTGGAGATTTTAAGAACTGGATGAAAAAGGTTGTCAGCTTTTGAGCTGAAGAACATTATAGAAATATCCATCAAACTTAAATACTGTACCTCAAGGGATAAAGCACAGCAGAGCAAAATGCTTGCTGCCATAATTACTTTCTCTATTGTGCCCCTTTACTCCTGAAAACTACAACACTTGTCCTCGAATGCTACTGATTCTTCATGATGAGACTTTTGGAACTATATGCATTTAAATTAACCAGTTACATATAGTTAATAACGATTAATCTTCATTTTGTCAATAACGTTTACCAACAGTCACATTAAACACTACAATTTGGTGGCAACCTTTAGAGCAGTGGTTCTCAACCTTTTTAATGCTACGACCCCCAACCGGTCGTAAGTCGAGGACTACTCAACTGGTTGTAAGTCGAGGACTACTCAACTGGTGCAGCACCGTTTGCAGAATGGGACTTTTGGCGGGCTCAGCAGGGCAGAGACAGCCTGGACAATTCCTATTGGCTTTTGAAAGCCAATAGAATTAGACTCTATTCAAGAGAGTCTATTCTATTGGCTTTCAAAAGCCAATAGAATAAAAGGGAGTAGCACAGCTAAGGAAAAGGGGGAAAAAAATGGCGGACTGCGTTGTTTGGTGACCCCCGTGAAATGGTCGTTCGACCCCAAATGGGGTCCCGACCCACAGGTTGAGAACCACTAGAGGACTTGAGTTGCAACCAAGGTTTTGGCAGACTACATGCACTATAGGGACTCCCCCTGATTAGTCAATAAGCAGTGGCTAACACATTTCTTATATAACTTGTCTTCTGTTGGTCAGGGATTACCATGAGAAGTTGCATCTGAAAAAAATAACATTTATAATTTATAAAAATATGCATACAGATTCTATTTTCCATCTCTACATCCCTCAGGGCAGCACTGAACTTGGATATAAAATAATGAAATCCACAAACTATCAACAGTCCACAGTAATAACAAAAGCCAAAGCAGAAATCAGACCAACAAAAAGAGAGGCACCCAGCAAACAAGCATTGCCATTAATGTGTGTCTAAATCTCAATGGCAGGGCCCGTTGCTATACATCTCTTTAGAACAAAGAGGTCCACCATCTGTATAGCACTGATAAAAAAATGCCACATGTACTTTCTTCACACCATAGCAATAGGGTAGCATTGGCCAAAGACAATCAAATACCTTTGACAAACCTTATAATTATGCCAATTATTATTTGTCTGTTTAATTGTGGTGATGGTCGTTATTGATATCTATCACTGAATATTGTAATTCCAATTGCTTAATATATTTTCTGTGTTACCCAACTAGGTAGATGTGGTGTTAGTATATGTATTATGGTTTCCCTGCAAATAAACATAAACACAAAAATAATTATATATGGTTTCCCTTAGGTTAAATTCAATTCCTGGTACTGCAGGGTCTTAATGCTCTCTTGTTTTCTGCAGACACTTCATTACCCAAAGTGGGTAACATCATCAGTGCTAGTAGGGAGTGGGGTTTGTTCTCAAATTATATTCTACTGGCTTGCCCTGTCAGTGTTGTAGGAATGGTCTTGGTAGGTCTTTGGTTGGGCTGTTTATTGTTAGCTTGTTTGGCTGTTCCTTGTTTGGGGTATTGTTTACTTCTTGATTGTTGGTCTGATGTTAATCTTGGTGTTAACATCAAATATTCACTTCTTGCTTGCTGCTCCATCAGTATTGGTACTCTATCGGTACTCCTGGTATTATATGGATACTCACCAAGTGGTTTCTTTGCTTTCTTCAGGGTTGCTTTTCCCACATTGCTGAGATTTCCCGAGATTTCTTATTCTAACCAAGTCTAACTTTACTCTTCCTTTATAATGTCAGTCAAAATTAGCAATTTAATTATAGAATGTAAGCATTGGTTAGATTAAACCTATTGATATTAGACTTAATCCAACCACCTTGAGCCAGGATCTAGTTCAAGGATGTAAATGTAATATATTGAATACATATTTAAAGTATTTATAATGGAACTATTTGATTTTTCTCTGCTGCTTGCTTATGGTGGCTTAGTCCTAATACGTACACCATTCTTTTATCCAATAAGTATGTTTGTGTATATGAATTTCTGACTGCAAGACTGTTGTTGGCATCCACATAGAAACAAAAATAGACTTCATCATAAGAATTCTGTACATTTTATTTGGCAAAATTTAAGCTTCTTTACCTTCCGAAGATTTATTAGTGTAATCTAAAAAGACACAACAAAATTGATCCCTGTCACTTGCAATTATTAACATTTATTTCTTCTTTTTATGGAAATGCAATGTTTATATATCATGATTTTAAAACATTATCTCTGTGGAGCACTGGATGGGTAAAACAGCTTTTTAGGCATCTGCTGTTCCAGGTCCATAAGCAAACAAGAACTTTTATAATAATGAGAGAAAGAAAGTCAGGGGAATAACACAGCTGTCAAATGAAGGAAAGGAGAGGATGGTAGTGATATGACAGATAGGACTGGAAATTTGACAGGAGAAACATAAAATACAGTGATGTAGGATTGGACAATGCAAAAATAGAATAAAGTGATAATTGGAAAAATTAGAAAGAGGAAAGGAGATAGAAAGAATCAGATTTCAGATATTAACTAGTCCAAAGAGGAGGAATCCAAAGAGAAGATTTCAAATCTGTGGATTTTAGCTGGAGGTACACAACTTGACCATGATTCTCTGATAAGATATAGCTAGGCCACTGGGAGTCCTTTTAAGCTTGTGTACTACACTTTTTTTCCTCTCAAAGCTTGCAGAGAAAGCAAATTGCCTAATCCCAGGATCACAACTACCAAGGCTACATGCAACATTAAGCAAGCTGCTTCAGTTTCTGCAACAAGACTTCCTTGATGTTTTCCTCCCCTCCCCACACATCCCCATTATACTCTGAATTTGATCTGGAGATTCCCCCATTTTCTAACAGTATTTGAGAAGATTAATAGTCTATTTGCTAAAGTCAACTCACTATTTTCAGTTTATGAGGGAATTTGCAGCAAAATAACAAACAAGACAGTAAACAAAAGGGGAAGAGGAAGTCAAGGTTAAGGCAGAAGGTAGATTGAAGCCTACCTCTAGTGCACAGGTCGGCAACCTGCAGCTCTAGAGCCGCATGCGGCTCCCAGCCTCCTCTGCCATTTGCAGACAGAGACAGAGAGAGGCACTTGTGCTTCTCCCGTGTCTCTGTGTGTGTGTGTGTGTCTGTGTGTGTGTGTGTGTGTGTGTGTGTGTGTGTGTGTGTGTGTGTGAGAGAGAGAGAGAGAGTGGTCTCACCCTGTTCAACGAGTTGACAAGCTTATTGGGCTGGGCTTCTGCCTTGGCTGCTCTCTGCAGGAAGCAGGAAGGGCAGGAGAGAGCCAGCCTGTTGGAGAACAGCTTGAAGCCAGCTTGCCAGGTGAGCAGAAGATCAGAGAGAGGGAGGGGGGGGAGAGAGAAAGAGAGAGAGGAGAGAGGGGGGAGAGGAGAGAGAGGGAGAGAGAGAGAGAGGAAAGAGAAAAAGAGAGAGGAAAGAGAAAGAGAGAGGAGAGAGAGAAAGATGGAGGGAGAGGAAAGAGAGAGAGAGATGATGAGTTTTAAGCTCAGTCTGAAATTGACAGCACTTACAAGCAAGATGTGCTGCTTGTGGTTGGAGACTGGAATATTAAGAAAGAAAATATAGTTGACCTAGTGTTGGAATACATATTAGAATGTATTTTGTATTGCAACAACTACAGAATTATTCAGCCAGTAGATGGCAGTGTTTAGTTTACATCTATGGTTATAATCTATGGTTTTTTAATATCTGAGGAGAGTTTCCTGTGACAGCAAAGTCCATTGTGACTGCACACTGTAATTTTTATTTGATCTGTATGGCTATGTAATAATCCTCTGCTACCATTTTTATATAATAAAATAGAATTTTCTAATACCTAGAACACAGAAATGCAACATCAGTTGCATTGTATCTGGTTAGTGCCTAGATGGGAGACTCCAGGAAATAGCTGACCTGGAAAATAGAAATTGCAAATCACTTCCCTATTGTTGCAAATATAACAATATGGACATATCCAAGTAGATGTAAACAGTTACATTTGGTCCACAGGTTTTTGAATTAATGAATTAAGGGTAGTGTGAGGACCCACCCCACTTTGCATCTTAAGAAGACAGAACTCTTGGAATAATTCTTCCAACAGGAATCCTTTATTAAGAGAAAATGGTTGCAGGCATGCTAGACAGGACTTGGGGTTCAAGCTCTCCCATTCAAGGTTTTAAGGGGTTCCCCAGTAGTCCCACCCAATCAACCCCCCTTCCAGTGATAGTTTCAAGTATCACAATTCCATCCCCTTTCTTCTTCCGTCTGGATGGAGACTTCAGATAACTACATGAAAGGCAATTACTCTTCTTTGATATGTTAAAGCTTAGAGGCCACAATAAACACACATTCAGTCCTTTGAAGTGTGCTGAAGGAAGTGAGGGCCATAAACCCCTTTGCTCTCCCCCTTTTCTCCCTCTTATGGCAGAATCCAGAGAAGGCAGAATTGGGAGTTTCTATGTTTGATAATTAAAGATGAAATATAATTGGATTCTGACATCCGGCCCCTCTTAACAATAAGAGAGATCCACCTGAAAGAAAACACAAGTAAAAAATTTAGTTAGGCTTGTTAGGATACTCTGTGTGAAACTTCTTCAATAGCTTCGGGGCTCTGACGTGACGTTTATGGACCCACTCATTTTGTGAGGCAGGGAGGTGTTTCCAGGCAACTAGGTACTGAGTTATCTTCTAGAGTCAAGGATCTCTTTTATTTCGAAGTGTTGTTCCCCCTCCACCATGATTGGAGTGTTGGTTGGGGGGGATTTTTGGCCGTAGAGGTGACTGATGCTCTCTTTTCGCAAGCTGCAATGAAAAATTGGGTGTATTTGCCTGAGGTTTTTGGGTAATTCTAATTCTACTGTTACTGGATTTATGATCCTTTTAATTGGAAAAGGTCCTATATATTTTGGTCCAAGTTTTTTACAGGGCTGTAGGGACTTTAGGTATTTTGTAGATAAGTACACCATTTCTCCTATAATGAATGGTGTAGGCTCAACCCTTTTTTTATCGGCTTGTGCTTTGTATGCCCGCCTAGCTTCATCTAGTGATTTTCTGACTATTGGCCAGGTGTTTTGTAGGCTTTCCATCCATTCTTTCAGTGAAGGGATCGTTGGTTCTTTTGGGGTTAACTCTGGCATAGGGTTGAAACTTTGGCCGTTGGCTATTTGAAAAGGAGTGTAGCCTGTGCTGGAGTGGACTGCATTATTGTAGGCAACTTCTGCAAAAGGAAGTAAGTCCGTCCAATCACTCTGTTGGAAATTTAAAAAACATCTCAAATATTGCTCAAGTACCGACTGGCAGCGTTCCGCTTGTCCATCTGTCTGAGGGTGATGGCTAGATGTCAGTCCCTGAGTGGTCCCTAAGAGGGATAAAAATTCCTTCCAAAATGTAGACGTAAATTGCACTCCCCTATCAGAGATGATGCGTTGGGGTGCCCCGTGCAATCTGTAAATGTGCTGGATAAAAAGTTTTGCTAAGGCCTTTGCAGTGGGAATTTTTTGGCAAGGGATAAAGTGCACCTGTTTGGAAAATAGGTCCGTGACTGTCCAGATAACAGTATTCCCATTGCTTTCAGGCAATTCCACTATAAAATCCATGGCTATTTCCCTCCAGGGGGCTGAGGGACTTGCCACTGGTTGTAATAGCCCTGGCGATTTCCCTTGCAACCTCTTTGCTGATGCACAGGTTGGGCAGCTGGCAACATAACTTTCTATGTCCTTTTTTATTGATGGCCACCAAAATTGCCGTTTAATTAAGTGTAAAGTTTTTACAAATCCAAAATGCCCTGCTGATTTTGTGTCATGGCAAAGTTGCATGAAAGTTAGTCTTTGAGTTGTTGGTATATATAACTTTTCCCCTACCCAAGGCAATCCGTCTCTCATTGTGCACACATGTTTGTTTTTCTGGAACCAATCATCTGTTTCCAAACTTTTTCTGAATTCAATCCCAGTTTGGCTGTCCAGTTGTGGTTTTATTTTGGCTTGGGTTCTTGTGGTTACTGGCGCTGCCAGTTGTGATTCTGCCATTATTGGTCTAGAGTCTGTGGTTTGGTGCGCTGTTATATTGGGGCATGCGAGATAGTGCATCTGCCAGGAAGTTCTTTCTTCCTGGTAAATGTTTGAGCTTAAATTGGAATTGTGAAAATGCTGGGACCAGCGGGCTTGTTTGGGATTGAGTTTCCTGGAGTTTTCAGGGCTTCTAAATTTTTGTGATCAGTCCATACCTGGAAGGGGATTTTGTTGCCTTCCAGGAACTGTCGCCACGTGAGTAATGCCCAACTTATCCCATAAGCCTCCTTCTCCCATACGGGCCAGCGCTGTTCTGTTTCCGTGAGTTTCTTGGATGTATATGCACAGGGTTGCAATACTGCATCATCATTTTCTTGTAATAGCACAGCCCCCACTGCCACATCACTTGCATCTGCCTGTATTATGAAGGGTTTGTCCATGTCTGGGTGCCTTAGTACTGGTTCGGCAGAAAAAAGTCTCTTTAGTCTCTCAAACGCTGCTTGGCACTCCATTGTCCATTTTAGTGGCTGGCTAGGTTTTACTGAGGATGTTCCCTTCGTTTTTAGTAAGTTAGTGAGGGGCAAGGCTATCTGTGCAAATGAGGGGATGAATTGGCGGTAAAAATTTGCAAAGCCCAGGAAACTTTGTAGTTGCTTTCTTGTGCGGGGTGGTGCCCATTCTAATACTGCTCTGACCTTCTCTGGGTCCATTTCAATGCCCTGTGGGGATATGCGATAGCCTAGGTAGTCTATCCTTTCCTGGTGGAATTCGCATTTTGAGAGTTTGGCATATAGGTGAGCGGCTCGCAGCTTCTTTAAAACCGCTCTGACAAGTTTGACGTGTTCTTCTTTTGTTTCGGTAAAGATAAGAATGTCGTCCAAGTAAACAAGGACCCCCTTAAACAGGTGCTCCCTTAGAACGTCATTGATTAATTGCATAAAGACTGCAGGGCCCCCTTGTAATCCAAATGGCAAGACTTTGAATTGATAGCACCCCATGGGGCAGTTAAATGCAGTCTTCCATTCGTCCCCTTCCTTGATTCTCACTCGATAGTAAGCTTCCCTTAAGTCTAGTTTAGAAAAAATTTTCCCTTTCGATAGGTGTGACAGCATGTCTTTCATGAGGGGCAGCGGGTATAGGTTGCTTTCACTGATTGTATTCAGGGCCCTATAATCCACGCATAAACGTAAAGAGCCATCCTTCTTCTCTCTAAAAAGGACCGGGGCAGCCACTTTAGGCTTGGCTGGCTCAATGAAACCTCTCTCCAGGTTTTTTTTTATAAATCTTTCCATTTCCTCCTTCTCCTTTGGGCTCATGGAGTATAATCTGGGCTTCGGGAGTTTTGCCCCAGGCTTGAATTCAATGGTACAGTCTGTGGGTCAGTGGGGGGGGGCGAGCTCATTCGCCCTCTCCTCACTGAAGACTTCAGCAAGGTCTCTATATTCCTCTGGTATTTCTGTTAATCTTTTTTCCTCTCCTATGGATGCTTTTTTCTATTCTTGATTGTGGTAGCCTCCCTTGGGGTTTTAAGTCCATAGGGTCCCCCTTCGGGAATTTGATTTCTGTCGTCCTCCAATTTACCCAGGGGTTCCATTTTTTCAACCATTCCATCCCTAGAATCATTGGGCATTCCATACCTGGGGTCACCACAAACGTTAAGTCCTCTTCATGGTTGCCCAGGGAGAGATGTATTGGCAAAGTGGCTAGGGTAGCTGGCACCCCCCCTGCTATGGATCCATCTAGCTGGCCAAATGAGATTGGTTGTTCCAGTCTCCTGGATGGGATGCCCAGATTCCCCACTAGTGTTGGGCTAATGAGGCAGCGGGTACAGCCAGAGTCTATTAAGGCTTTCACCTTCACAGCTTCGGGCATGGGGGGGATTAATATAGTCACTGTTTTGAAGATGGGTGTGATGCATCCACTTACCAGGGGTTCGCCCTCCGAGCTGTCATCTGAGGCATCCACCGGCCCTGTGGTGTAGGCTGGAGTCCTTTCCCCTTTGGTGAGCAGAGGTGGGGGTTTCTGCAATTTCCATCATTCTCATGGCCGTTTCTTTTGGCTTAGCTGAATACTTTCCGGGTTTGTTGATTGGGGATCTGTCTGGGTTGTGCTGGGGGGCCTTTGAGCGGCATTCTACAGCTCGATGCCCTTCTCTTCCGCACTTGAAACATCTCATTTGCTTCTTGGCTGTATCCGATGATTTCACCGGTTGGTGTGTCAGCTCAGGCGGGGGGCGGCTCCATTGTTTTCCTCGGCGGTGCCTCTTCAATATGTCGATCTCTGCTTCCTCTGCCAAGACGTACCATTCCTCAAGTCGATGTGGGTCCCCTCGGGGTAGGCAAGCATCATATAGATCATAGTTTAGTCCGTCTTTGAAATGGCCAAGGAGGATGTCTTCTGGCCAATTCAGTTTGCTGGCAATGGCCCGGAATTCTTGTGTATACTCAGCCACTGGGCGTTTGCCCTGCCTCATCGTTGTTATTTTTTCACGGGCTTTGCGATCAGCCAGGGGGTCTTCAAATCGTCTTCTCAAAGAGGACATGAAACGGTTGAAGTTACTGAGTTCTGGGGCATTGGAGTCATGCAAGTTCACTACCCAATCCGCAGCTGGTCCATCCAGGGCAGATTGCACGATCCGGATGCGGGCTTTGTCGCTGGGAATGTCCTGCCCATATTCCTCCATGTAGCTGAGGACTTGGGTTAGGAAAAATCCCAAGCGTGTTGGCTCCCCTTTGAATTTCACTTCCAACGGTGGACGTCTTGGAATGGATCGGTGCCTCTGTTGTGGGTGGTAGTGCCTTCCGTCCAGATTGCCATCTGTGGTCCGGTAGGGGGTGGGAGCTCCTGGATCAGTAGATGTCCCTGGGGTTGCAGGTTCCACGTCCCCCTCGGTGTCTCTCCCTTTGCGGCTCCAGGAACTGGGGCAGCCGTAGGGTTCAGTATTCTCCTCTCCTAGGGAGCTGAGAGTTCTCTTCATCAGGTCAATAGCTTTCTCTAGGATCCAGTCTGAGTACGGTGCCCAGCTTCCTCCCTCTTCACTTGCGTGCAGGGATTTCTCCATCTCCTGCTTCCATTCTGGTTGCTTGGTCCCCCGTCTCAGGGTCACCTTTCTTGATTCCTTTCCCCACTCACTTTTCTTTCCAACGCCCATCGACCAGCGAGGCTTGTGGTTCCTGTGTCTCCACCACTTCTTCTCCTGAGGAATCTGGCCTCTCGGATCCCAACCTCTGGCAAGGTTCCAACTGGGTCAGCGGCTCTCTTTCCAGGGAGTTTTCCCCCTCTTTTGCTCCATTGTCTGACATGGTAAATTTTTGCAAAATCCCCCGGCAAGGGTCTTCCATTCCAGGTGGATTAATTTTGCAAGTCCTGTCTAATGTGAGGACCCACCCCACTTTGCATCTTAAGAAGACAGAACTCTTGGAATAATTCTTCCAACAGGAATCCTTTATTAAGAGAAAATGGTTGCAGGCATGCTAGACAGGACTTGGGGTCCAAGCTCTCCCATTCAAGGTTTTAAGGGGTTCCCCCGTAGTCCCACCCAATCAACCCCCCTTCCAGTGATAGTTTCAAGTATCACAATTCCATCCCCTTTCTTCTTCCGTCTGGATGGAGACTTCAGATAACTACATGAAAGGCAATTACTCTTCTTTGATATGTTAAAGCTTAGAGGCCACAATAAACACACATTCAGTCCTTTGAAGTGTGCTGAAGGAAGTGAGGGCCATAAAGCCCCTTTGCTCTCCCCCTTTTCTCCCTCTTATGGCAGAATCCAGAGAAGGCAGAATTGGGAGTTTCTATGTTTGATAATTAAAGATGAAATATAATTGGATTCTGACAGGTAGTGTTTTTTAACTTTATTATCTTCAACTCCCAGAATTCTCTAACCAGTGTGCTGATTGAGGATTCAGGAGCTGAAGTCCATACATCTTAAAGTAATAATAATAGTAGTAGTAGTAAAGTTGGAAGGGACCTTGGAGGTCATCTAGTCCAACCCCCTGCTCAGGCAGGAAACCCTACACCATTTTGGACAAATGGCTGTCCAGTCTCTTCTTAAAAACTTCCAGTGTTGGAGCATTTACTGCTTCTGGAGGCAAGCTGTTCCACTGATTAATTGTTCTCACTGTCAGGAAGTTTCTCCTTAGTTCTAGGTTGCTTCTCTCCTTGATTAGTTTCCACCCATTGCTTCTTGTCCTGCCTTCAGGTGCTTTGGAAAATAGCTTAATTCCCTCTTCTTTATGGCAGCCCCTGAGATATTGGAATACTGCTATCATGTCCCCCCTTGTCCTTCTCTTCGTTAAACTAGACATACCCAATTCTAGCAACCGTTCCTTATATGTTTTAGCCTCCAGTCCCCTAATCATCTTTGTTGCTCTTCTCTGTACTCTTTCTAGAGTCTCAACATCTTTTTTACATCGTGGTGACCAAAACTGGATGCAGTATTCCAAGTGTGGCCTTACCAAGGCATTGAAGAGTGGTATTAATACTTCACGTGATCTTGATTCTATCCCTCTGTTAATGCAGCCTAGCACTGTGTTGGCCTTTTTGGCAGCTGCAGCACACTGCTGGCTCATATTTAAGTGATTGTCTACTAGGACTCCGAGGTCCCTCTCACAGTTACTACTATTGAGCATGGTGCCACCTATGCTGTACTTGTGCATTTGGTTTTTCTTGCCTAAATGTAGAACCTTGCTTTTTTCACCACTGAATTTCATTTTGTTAGTTAGTGCCCAGTGTTCAAGTCTGTCCAGATCCTTCTGTATCTTAAGCCTGTCTTCTGGAGTGTTGGCTATTCCTGCCAGCTTGGTGTCGTCTGCAAATTTGATGAGTTCCCATCTATCCCTTCATCCAAATCGTTGATGAAGATGTTGAAGAGTACTGGGCCCAGAACAGAGCCCTGGGGCACCCCACTACACACTTCCCTCCATATAGATGCAGTTCCATTGAGGACCACTCGCTGAGTACGGCCGGTCAGCCAGCTACGGATCCATCTGGTGGTGGTTCTGTCTACCCCACATTTTTCTATCTTGTCAAGTAGTAGGTTGTGATCTACTTTATCAAATGCCTTACTGAAGTCCAAGTAAATTATGTCCACAGCATTCCTCTGATCCACTAATTTTGTCACTTGGTCAAAGAATGCAATAAGATTTGTCTGGCATGATCTATTTTTGACAAACCCATGTTGGCTTTTAGTAATGACTTTGTTTGCCTCTAGGTGTTCGTTGATTCGTTGTTTGATTATCTTTTCCAGGATCTTCCCAGGTATTGAGGTCAGGCTAATAGGTCTGTAATTTCCTGGATCCATTTTTTTTCCCTTTTTTGAAGGAACCACAAGCAGCACATCTTGCTTGTAAGTGCTGTCGATTTCAGACTGAGCTTAAAACTCATCATCAACCTCCTTTTCTTCTTCATCAGTGGTTGGAGCATAAACTTGGATAATTGTCATATTGTTGTCCACAAAGTCTAGCTGATATTATTTGGCCATTAATTACATTGTATGAAAGCAACACCATTCCTTCTTTGTGTTTTCTCTCCTGGGTAGGAAACTGCATAATCTTCTGAGTGAAAGGGTTCAATTCCAGTCCAGTTCACCTCAATGTATAGTCAATATATTTTATCTTTCACTGCCTTCAGAATGTTCATCCTTCTTATGTTTCATATTTTCACTGTAATTTTTGTCTTTAAGCTTTGGGTTTTCTTTTTCTGCATGGCTACTTCAGTAATCAGACATCCTGAAAGTTAGTGCCATGTTGGGTGCCAGCTGACCCGAGAGGCCTGGAACTATATTTTCAATCAATTTACATTTATTGGTTTCCTCAGTTAAAAAAAAAAAACAGGAAAAAATTGTCTTTTCCTGCGCAGCATGAAATGATGCGATAAATACATAAATACCTTTGCCTTTATCGCTGAAATGATTATTCACCTCCATGTTTTCCTAGATCACTGTTGTGATGAATTTTATGTTTTGGATGAGCCTGCTTGGATTATATATTCTTGGCATAGTTATTCGTCACTCATCCCTCCCAGGAATACCCTCTACCATGAGGCAGCACAGTAGGACCTATTTTGTCTCTTAATTGCTTGATTAAAATGTTAAAATGTGATACACCAAACTGTAAATTCCATATAGAAAAAGCTTTGAAAAGCTTGTATGTCCCAATCTACTTGTGATAATATACCTTTAAAATTTTTTCATAGGTCAAAGCGAGAGATTCTCTAAAAGTAAACTTTTTTTGTCAGACAGTTTGCCATTCTTGTAAATAACTGCTCTTTCATTAAACTTAATAATATCATCTCTATTTTATCAGCAGGAAGTAAGGCTGCAAAATTTTCTCTATGACAGCAGAGGATTTGATTGGCTCACTTGCAAGAAGTAAGACTTTTAAAAATTATTGCCATTTTCATGGCAATTTTTTTTCTTCCATTCAATTGTATCCAATTTTCAGAGACTGCCTGGACAAGTTCCTGCAGTTTTCTTGACAAGGTTTTTCAGAAATGGTTTGACATTGCCTCCTTCCTAGAGCTGAGAGAAAGTGACTGGCTGAAGATGGGTTCATGCCTATGGCAGGATTAAAACTCACCATCTCCAGGTTCCTAGCCTGTTGCCTTAACCACTACACCAAACTGACTCTTTACTAGTACATTTGAATTTCTTTCTGAGAAGAGTTATTAGTTATTACTGAATTTCTGAATAATGGAAATAAGGCTAGCTGGCAAAAGCAGGTCATAAAAGAGAATAGAAGCTTAACCAAAACAGGACACCTTTTGAAGATTCCCCAGGAAACATGGAGGATTCAATTAAAGCACACAAATGAGTTATAGATCTAGAGTTTGTAATGTCAATTGGACCACTGGAGATACAAGATTTTATGAAGTAAGAAAGGCTGCCAGCCCATTACTGAATCCTCCAAAAGATTCACCTAATTAAGGAAGTGCCATTCAGGGTTTTATTACTCTACCACACAATTTACATCTCAAAGCTGTTGTGTTGGCTAACAAGGGCTGGGTGGGATGACCATTGCATTCCTTCACTTCTTGACATCATCAGCAGAGTCAAAAACAATTCTCAAGTGCCCTGGATGGTTTTTCATGATTGGCTGCCTGCTGACCATGAAAATGGATGCAGGCAGGGACATACCCCAGTAAGACAGTGTTGGGGGGGGGGAATGGTTTCATTTCAAATGTGGCACCTCTGAAAAAGTCAATCTTTCGCTAATCTAGAGAACATTTCACAATATTTTTGCTTTTCAAGACCAGATCTGATCCTGCAATGACTTTATTGATTTTGTTCAAAAACTCACTGCTGTATTTTCTTGAAGGCAAAATTAACATCATTTCCAGTATTTTTTCCACTTCAGCAAACAATTTGCAGGGATGCCATTTGTCTTCCCATAGACTTTTTAAAAATTGTTTTAAAGTTTAACAGGGAGTATGGTGAAATAGCGCCCAAGTGAAAATAGGCAACTTATTTTCCTCTCTTCAGGAGGCATCAGTCCAGCATCTCTCAGTGCCCTTTACATATGTTGGATTTCAGCTCTCATTATCCAAAGACCTTTTTGCCCTGCAAATGATGATAAGACTCTGGCTAGTTGCAGTCTTTTTCCAAAAGTCAAATTAAACTGCAATGGGGTTATAGGAAATGAATATCCCCTTGTATTGCACAAGGCGCCACAGTTAAAAATGTGTCTGGTATGTTAAAAGATAAACAAAAACAATTGTTTTGACCATGCTTTCAACCATGAAGAAAAAGGAAATATGCTGAGTGTCTGGAACTTTGCATATTATGCTCTCTTAAATCATAGCAGCAATGTAACTGCAAGAATAAAATGTTGAACAAATTTACTTTAGAAAGAACATTCTTTTGTAAGATATTTTTTAAACTAAAAATGATAAGAGGAACATTTCTTGCCAAGCCACTGGCTATAAAATCTTTTCAAAGTAGCGACAAAAGATTGTGATAAACATGGGTCTCAAGAGAGATCAGAGATCCCCATGCTGACTCATTCTCTATTGTCTGCCACTATTTAGGTAACTATTGGAGACTCTTGGGATGCAGGGCCCAAATTTTGACTCCTAATATAACACTGCTCAGGACCGTTCCACTGTTTAGTTTCTACAGTAGGACCAAGAAGAACTAACTACTTTGCTGTAAATGTTGCTTTTCAAGTTATCATATCTGAATTCACCCCCAAAGGCCACCTCCCTATATATAACCCCATTCTACATTTTAGAACATTTAGTTGGACAGAGCCCTCATACATTCATAGATTAAGACAGTAGTTCCAGCAGCAGTTCCAAAAGGTGAAGGGGTGACAGATGTGCCAATGTCAAATCTGTAAAATAAGGCACAGAGAGTTGATCTTTTTGCCACCTTGTTTATTCATGAATCATGGAATTGCCTGATATCACCTGGATAATTTGCCCATGAAGACAGTCTTTGAAGCCATCAAAGGAAGTTGACTTTATTGATCTATCATATTGCTTTGTATCTTGAATACAGTGAGCTTGGTTATGAGCTTCTGATGGTGTGTAGTATTCAAATTTGAAATGGACAAGGGTGACTTGTATTTGGAAAAGGCACCCTGTCTGTCTCGTGGTTATTCCTTAAACAAGCTATATTTTTTCCTAGGCTTGCACTGTAACTGTGCAGACTCAAAGAGAACATGAGTTTAAGACATATTAAAGAGGTGGCAACAGGATGCATTAACCAAGCATAGGCAGAGAAAACCAAAGGAGTTTGTATGAAGTCAGCTATCCTGGAAGGATGTTTTGACGCAGAGCATAACTGAGAGAAGAAATTGTCTTATGTCAGCAGCCTGCAGAAGTGGAATGAAAGGTAGTGGTTGCAACTGAAGATGTGAAAAGTGGGACATTTCAAGTGGAAAGACAAGGAATCAAATGTGTGCTGGAGAGAGCTCATAGCAACCACATTGGGGGGAGGGGGAGGAGGCTTGGATTGTCATATCTAGTTACGTTATGAGGATAAATTTTAACATTACAACCACAGAAAAAGTGCAGGGAAGAATGCCAAGGAACAATACTTTCAGGGTGGCCTGATTGCATCCTTGGCAGTAAGGAAGCAAGCCAGTCACCACAACAACTGCAGCTTAACATTGTGTAAGGGAAGCTGGTTGGCAAAGCTCTTGAAGACCCGAGAGACAACAGAGTCACCAGTGATTACTTTGCACTTTAATCACTCTTGTATTTTTCAACTATCAGAAATGAACCAAAAAGCATAAGAAACAGCATGTCGTTGGGTCACTTTCCTCAATGCCTGAATTGTGCCGTGTATTATTGAAGGGTGTACATCTCTGAAAACAGAGAGAAAAATGTTTTGGGAGTGGGGTGGGCACAAGATCATCAGCTATGGTCTCAGCAGGCTTAACGTGCTTGAAAGACATGGTTGCAGTTTAAACTATCCTGATGCATAAGGTGATTATTTTGGAAGTATTAGTCTTGAGGGGAATCTTAAAACTTTCTGTCTGAAACTGTTTCCGGTGCTTGAAGACAGGACTGTGCAATAGGAACTGAAGAAGTGGTGGTAACATAACTGTAGCCTGCCATTGTGAAGAACTTGATGCTGCTGTACCTGAATGCCTCTTTTTCTTTCTGCCTTGCTTGGTATTGGAGAGGTAAACTACTTGGAAAACTTTGAAGCTTTCTTAGTACTGATAATTAGACAGCAGAGACCTGAGGACTCTCTGCAGATGGGATAATTCAATCTCTTAAAATGAAAAGGGACTGTCTGATTGTTCTGGATGGGACACGTGGCTTGGAGAAAGATGAAGCCTAGAGCTTTCACATCTGCTATCTTTAAAGCTCATTCCCAGAGAGGAGCTCAAAGACTAGAAGAACAAGTGCAGCGAGCCTGTTTAGTACACAACTTTCACCGCTCACAAGTGTCTACTGAGCGTATCGATCTTTGGATCAATGGCGTTTAAAAGGGTGGGAAATTAACATTTGCTAAGAAATTAACACTGAAAAAAATAACATTGAAGGAAGTAGAAGGCAATGAAGAAACAAAGGAGGAGAGGGATGATGAAACGCTGCTGATATAGTCTATTAGTTCACAGACAGTCCACAAGTACCCTTGAAAAAGGAATGTGTTTTCTGAAACACATTGGGCCAAATAAAACTTTTGTTTTGTTAGCATTCTTATTTCCTCTCTCTTTTTTGTTTAAAAATTTAACACCACCATCACCACAACAAAACTCCTGAATAATCTCTTAGTGAAGGATATGATCTTCCTTTGCTCCATTAACAGATTCCCAATAGACTCCCCTCCCCTTTACTGATTTATTTTGGACAAAAATATTGAGATGTTTAGAATTTGGTGTCCTTAAATTTAAAGGCATATTTACATATACTCGTGAGCTGGGCAATGTTAATCTGCTGCTGTGCCATTTGCATTTTGTTTCTTACACTGAGAATTGTTTATCTCTTTGGCTTTCAGTGTTTTGTTGATGCGCTATTTGTGTAAATGAATAATAATAAAAAAGTAACCTGGGCTTCCAGTTCTGCTATGCTTTCGTATCAATGGGTATTTTTGGCCTGCAGCATACAAACTGATATGAATTGAGCTTTTGCAGAATATATAGTGGAGGGATATGAGGGCAGAGGGGAGACAGATATAACTCAAGGCAAGTTAGAGGCTAAACAAACTGGAGGTTGCTAAATAATAATTTTTTAGTCCATACTGGGTGAAATTCCCACTCAATACTGCAGTATTTCAAGTACACCTCTAGAACACTGAAGATAGAAACATCAGCCATCTTTCAGAGTGAACTGTGAACTTTGGGATTATTTGCGCTATTAAAATGACTAGGATCTGATTTCACATGGAAGGAAACATTTATTGGCTAATCCAACACGTGAAATGCATGTGTGATTGCCAAGTGTTGTTTTCTTATTGATGGCTGGAATATTGACTTCAGATAGAAATAAACATTATTCATTTGGTTGGTATGAAAATAGCTGCCGTGCCTGCATCCAATCAGGAAACTTGAATAGTTGTGATCAACAAGAAGCAAAAGTGAGCTGACCTCTTTTGCCAATCTCATGATAAAACCACGATACTTCGTAAACATGTTCTCCTTTCAAACAATCCATTTTAATCAGCATGATTAAAACATAGTTGCATAAATACTAGCATATTTCTAAACAGCTGTACATCTTTTCTGTAGGGAAATTAATTTTCTTGTTTCCCCTTTATTAATTTGGGAATCTTACTTTAAAAAAAATGTATGTATGTATGTAAAGCTATTAGCAAGCTCAGCTGGAAATCTATTTAGCTATTCTGAATTCAGATTATTTTCACTGAAGCTGCCAATAAAAAATGCTTCTATTCATGGAAATATCTATTTTATTCCAAGAAAGGAAGAAAGATGGGGAAGGAGGGGAAGAAGAGGAAGGGAAAGGGAAGGTGGAGGAAAGACGAAAAGGAGGGGGGAACAACCTTGGAAAATGCAAATAATTTTAACTGGATTGTTGTGGTTTAGGACTTGGTTTAGGACAAACTTGAGAACTGTAAAACTTCAAGTCCCAGAATTTCAAAGCCAATCATGCTGAGGAATTCTGAGCATGGCTGGCTAAAAAATTCTGGGAATCGAAGTTCCCAAGTCTTAAAGGTGCCAAATTTGGAGACCCCTGGTTTAGGACCTCACGCTGCTGTAGTGCTACTTGCCAATTTAGTCTTTTCCAAGTGTGTTAGAAGTCAAGCTCTCCAGGGTCTAGTCTGGCTAGACATTCTGGTAATTGCAATCCCTACACAGCCAAACGGCTTCAGGATGGGAAATGCTAATGTACATAAAAGGTAAAACATATCTTTTCACTTAACAAATTACCTAAAACTCCTAGAGAAAATTTAACTAGTTTTTTTTTTTCCTTCTTAGTTCTGAGAGAAACACCACCATTGGAACTGAATGTTACTTTGAAACTTGGATGCACACATACACGCATAGCAAACAAATAGGAACCAGGCCGATGCTGAGGCAACCATTTAGCTGCTGCAATGTCTCCCAACCATGGCAATTTCCAGATGGACTTTAACTCCTATATTTTTCCATCTAGCCTGATCTTTGCTGGAAATTAAACCTGCACATCTGGAATTTGCCATGGCTGGGCAAACCTTTACAGCCTCTTAGTAGTTTAATAAAGGTTACTTTTAATCTTTTGTTACATTGGAGGTATGTATAGCTTTATTTAGGTTTGTTCTATACAATCTTTATATCCATAATGATGAGACTGACAGATGATTAATGGCCCCAGAAATGTAATATCTGCATTCTTTTATAACTAACCTGCACTACAATCACATTTTGGTGACAATGCCAATCAAGCACTTGCTGAAATATTTTGCTAAACCCAAAAACTGTTAACTCCCCAAACTGAGCATTGCAATTTTTTTGAACAGTCCAGAAGGACAATGAAGCTATTTCAACTTTAGTTCCTCTGATGCAAGCCACAGTTTTGTAATCCAAAGAACTGACCATATTTTCATTGTCAAAATGAATGTGAACTATCAATCACCATAGTAGATACATTCATAAAGTCAAGCTGTAACCATATCACCTGCATATCTTGGCTATTTACGAATGTTTAAAGGTTATACAATAATGTTTAATGAAGTTTCTTGGACTTCTCTCTGTCCAGAATGAACAACTCTGTTAATAAAATTTTCTCAGACCAGAACTGTTTAAATACAAGTTTGAAAGAGATTTGCATCCTAAATGCTGCTCATCTTTCTTTTACTTGTCATTCCCCAAGTGTTTTTACTGATTAGATTTTCCAACAGATGGAGAATATATTCTTTTTTTTCCAGAAAACATCTGGCAGGGCCATTCAGAGCTGCCTTGTAACATTTGTCTCTAGTGATACTCAAAAGCCAAACCTAAAATAACAACTTTGGCAATTGCTTTCCAAGTTTTATCCCAGTCATTAATCTGATATCACGATCTTTCAATTTAAGTTCTATTCCAGTTGCTGATTTTCAGTGATATTAACACCCATCTTGATTTTGGAATTAATTTTGGTAATCTTTACATATGAATCTGGAGTTGGATGGTTAATCAGGAACAAGATAGCCCTTTCAAATCTATGTTCCCTTATCAATTTTTATATTAGGTTTACAAAGGCTGCACTGTGAATAATGTTTAAAAAAACACAAAGTTTTCTGTCAGAAGAAGGATAATATGTTATGATGTCTGATGGCTTCCTCCTGTGTTAGACTTCCATCAGCCCCAGTCCATATCATTAATGGCAAAATATTCTATGAATTGTACTACATATTTGCATATAAGCCCATCTACTTATAAGCCAACCTTTAATTTTTTTTTAACCAAAGTATTGAGAAGGGACAAAGAAAAAAATGAAAAGTAATCAAGTTCTATGACGTTGTTTGAATGGACCAACAATTAAAATTTTTAGAAGTAAAAAGAAGGAATATAAAGTTGCTTTATTTAAGCAAGGGAAATATAGATATGTTTCTGGTAATCCTTAATGGTCCTTTGCTGACACCAGGACTGAAATGACAATGTTTTATGAGGTTTTTTTTAGAGAATAGACATGGGATATGAGAAGAGATCTTTTGTTTTATTTTAAAAGGAGGAAATAAGTTAACTCTCAAGCTTCCTCCTTCCGTTACATATTCAAGATGGACAGTGTTTAATATTCATATGTCATGTATATGTAGGGGTGTAGGTCTATACGTATGTTGTATATAGTATGTATATGTTGTATATAGTATGTTTAGGGGTGTGTCATATATGTGTTCACTTTGAGAGCGGACAACTAAATTTCATTTTTGATGTGTTTTGTTGTGCCACAGTAAAAAATGACAATAAAGGTTATCTTATCTTATCTATTAGAATTGTTTATACTTGTGATGAAGATTGGAAATCACTTCTTTATATACTTATTTTGTTTCTCTTCGCTACATTTTCTTTCTTTTTGGCACTTTCTACACTTTTTTATATTCTTTCTTTTAGCTTGTATTAAATTTATTGTTGTAATTATAATCTTTAATAAAATTACTACAATCAAAATACTCTTAAGAAGTATACCACCTGCAGACAAACTGACTCTCAACATTTTGTGTTTTGATTTGCACAATTGGCTCATCCTCAGAGACAGTGATGGGCAACAAGGAACACAAGTTTATTGTAAAACCATTCATACCAACAAAGTGCTCCACTATCAAAGCAACCTCCAACTTCCACAAGGGAAGCTAAGTACATTATTTAAACAAGCAAAAACATACTGCAGTAACTCTGAACATCAGAAAAAGGAAACAGGTCACTTATAGAACATCTTCCAACAAAACAGATATCCACACAACTTCATCAAACAATGCCTGACCACTCAACCAAATATAGCACAACCAATATAAGTTGCAAAAAGAATTACACTACCATAAATCAATAACATCTCAGAAACCAGCAACAGACTTTTGCAATCACGTGGCATACTGTAGCATAAATCAACTAAAGCCCTCCAAAACATCCTAAGTAAACCAAAACACCCAGCAGTCCCATAAGGAGAAACACTCATATATAACATGCAATGTAAGGATTGCAACAGCCATTACTGTATGTAGGATAAACAGGCAGAAGACTAGCAGAGTGCATTCATCAACGCCAACTAACAGTCAGAAGACATGAAAATTTCTTAATTTCACAACATATGGACAGACTTGACCATAGTTTCAACTGGGAAACTGTGAATAAACTAAGCCAAGTCCAGAAATGCCAGAGAATTCTGACAAATCAGCTATCAACAGACACACAGACATAAACAACATGTACATACCATTGAAAGAGACAATCAACAAGCCAACAAGGAAACAAAACCAGCAAACACCAACATTAACATTAGACTAACAATCAAGAAGCAAAGCATACCAATCAAGCAACTGCTAAACAAGCTAACAGCCCAACCAAAGAACCATCAGGACCACTCCCAGAAAAACTGACAGTGCAAGCCCGTGGAGTATAAAGTTAGAGCAAACTCCACACTCTACTAGCCCTGATCTTACCTAGCTTGGTAATGAAACATCTGCAAGAAAATCACCAAGCTGAGAGAGTACAAAGGATTTCAGTATAACCCTGAACTACAAATATTCTCTTCTATATGTTAATCTCTGTATAATCCATTTTCATGGTACTTTCATGGTATATATGTGAAAATGTAAATACTATAAAAAGTATTACTTTATATACAGTACCTACAGATAAGATATCTGCAGATAAGGCAAACCCAATTTTGGGGGTGTATTTGGGCACCGAAAATTCTTGTCTTATTTATGAGTATATATGGTAATCAAAAAATAACTAGAAGATATTTGAGATTTGTATATTTAAAGAAAATAATGCTTAAAAAAATCCTTAACAAGAGGAAAAGATAAGCTGTCCATAAGTGCTTCATTTCCAAACATTTCAAAATTAGTCATGGGGTTGTTGTTGTTTTTTACACAGCTAAACAAATCAGTTCAATTCTTTTATAGTACAAGGTTAGACTCATATTTGTAGTGACTCACATTACATGCTCAACAAATATTCTAGGTTCAACAGAAGGCCAAATCGTGTATAACATTTTAAATTATAGGTTTATAAATTCCAAGATTTGTGGCCAGTGTATTTTGAAGCATAGAATTTCTCCCACAATGAGAAATAGTGCTAGGGTTGTGCACCAACAGCTTTTCATGAACAGTATTTAATAATTCTACTATGGAGGCTTTTATATACATTCTAGTTTTATATCATAAATTATCACAAGAGAGCATCAAAAATGGCAAATAAATGGTTAAATATTAATCTCTCATTACTCTAGTCTCTTCCTAGTATTCATCATGGCTAACAAATTTCCAGTATCTGCAGATAGGAGATGCTTTTATGTACCAATAATAAACATTCACACTAATTCAGTGGCCCATTTAAAACCAACATTATGGACAGCAGAGATGTGATGTCACCAAGTCTTTAAAGATATTAAAGATCTCTTTGTCATCCAGTTCATCAGGCATGTCTTTTTCAGAGCCAATTTTGATATCTTTTGCATTATTTGGCAACTTTCTACCTCCCCCCCCCCATGGCCAGTTAATGTAGGGGCAGCTGATACTGTAACTAAAGCATGCCCTTTTTGGTTTTTCCAAAGATCTCTTCTACCAGATAGTTCACAATTCAGGCGCAGATCAATATGGATAATGGTTCAAACACCTTAGGCAGATTTTGGAATTTTTCCCCCCCTCAGCAGGGAGAATTTTCCTTACCTGACAATATCTTTTTTAATGGTTGTTTTTCAGTTTTTGCCTCCTGGCAAGGTTGATGAAGATATAACTCTCCAGGTGATGTTGAACTATATCTTCAGTTCTTCATCACTGACTAAAAGTTATAGGCCGTATATTTCCCAACTTTGCTGTGTAATGTCGTGTATCAGATGCTTATATCACTGATAAGCACATGCCAATGGCTTTAAACACCTGTTTAGGCTTAGCCTTGAAGGTGTTTAAAGTTATATCAACTTGGGGTATAAATTATGATACTTGCCAGTATACAGAACATTGGAATACAAAGGGAAAACCTGCTGACAGCCAGGAAGAATTTTAAACTCTGCCACTAAATAAAGCAACGTACGCTAATACATTTTCAATATGAATAGTAAACCTTTAACTAGTTTCAGAGATTGGTGGCAGGCCCTCTCACTAGTGAAGACTGAATGCTATACCTTGATCCCTGCATTGATGTATCATGCTGAACATTTTTTGCTACTTATTTTAAAGACACCTTGAAATTGGAAGCATTCTTACATAGGGGAATGAGCTTCCGAAATGTATTTACTCCTATGAAGAATATCAAACAGTCTTCACTAAAAATTAATTTTATTCAGAGAATGAAAATCATACTATATAATCAGATTAATAGAAACGGGAAATGCAATAATTTAAAACCACAAAATGGAAAAGAACTACTTTTTCTTTTTCTGAGATGTTACCACAACATATGCCTTTTATTTATCAGTGTTATCGGAGGAAGGAAGAGTATTACAATGTAATATTGTTAAGTTGTTTTTACTTGACAGCAGAGTAATGGATAGAATATGCATACAAACACAGGCTGAAAAAGAATTTACACATATCCTTTTCATAAAAGCAAAAGTTCCATACTATCCATTGCTGGGATTTGTTTTTCTGCTAAAGTAAGTTTAAAGGAGGCTCTAAGGTGTTGTTGTTTTTTACATACACCCCCTTTTGGCTTGATACTATCTGGTAAATGAAAATACTTAAAAATATCTGATCTCTGAATTATTTCCCAAGCTAAATACTAAAAAAGAAAGAAAAAGAAAATTGAGGTTTGAGGTAGAAAGGTGGTCATGGCTCTCCTTTTCTGCAAAACTTCTTTTCCTTCTCAAAATATCTATACCAAAATATATTTCTTTCTTGATGAAAAATCCACATAGTAACCTGCAATCTGTTTCTGCTTCCTACTCTGGGCAGCTCCCCCCCACCCCGCCCCCCGCTGCTGAAAAAAATAATACTTTTAGATAACACTTTGAATCATTTGATTATATAACATATATTAGCTAATTTGACCCTCATAATACCTCTAAGCATAATTACTACTATTACCGCCTCCGTACTGGAGATGAGCAATGAGAAAACATGAGTGGTTACGAGACACCATCCTCCGCATCACCCCGAGATTAATGCTTCTTCTACTGCAATGTCATTTGGGATACCACATCAAATTCTGCTAGGACTCACCTTGTAAATGATAACATAAAAGATTGGACAGGCCCGTTAATAATACTCAACAGTGGAATTTATCCAACACTATTTCTGTCCTTTAAATATGATTATTGCACACATGCAACCTATGGAAAGAACGAGTGCTTTGTAATGAGAGCAAAGGGCCATGCAAAGCCACATAGGCAGTGGGGAAGGAATCAAGCCCAGCTACTCATCATAAACAATGACCAATTTTATCTCCTCAGCTGGCTCTACCTTGAAGCGCTGATTGTAAGGGAATCATTTTAAAAATGTACAATGCTATTGATTAAAGGTATCCAGCCAATCTTTCTGGCACAAAAGCAGAGCAATTAGTACTAAAGTAGTCTGAGTTCCTTTCACTTATGTACGCTTCCAAATTACAATTACCTCAGGACTAGATTTCATACTTTGAATAGCGTGGTAGACATAAAATTTGGCACAATACGATGACCATGTCTTCGCCACAGAAAATAAAAACGGCACATATTCAGAATAATTGTATCAGGGTAAAATGCAGGCCTAACCAAAAAATTTAAAACAACAAAATCTGGAAGAAAAATCATTCCACATTCTGTGCGGGAAATAAATCCATTAAAATACTACTTCAGTGCCAACAGTTACTGCAGCTGAGTGAAGTTAGTGGGGGGCAAAAATAGAGCCCCGTCTGCCTAATAGATAGCCAAAAATGGCATCTGTCAACATTAATCCTGCTGTTTATGAGAATCTGATCTTTTGCCCATGTTTTTGGACTCTTAGGCTAAGTATAAATGACCTGTGCAGAAAAAGCAGCATGTCAGAAGAGAAGGTTCTTGAAAAGGTAAATGCAAAAAGCCAAAAGGAATGTATAAATGTAACTTTTTGCTCCAAATTCTAAAGGCAATTCACTTTAGCAATATCAAAAAAGAATGGATATAAATCCCTACCATCCTTTTTCCTGATGCTGCATAATTATATAAATCAAAGTACATATGCATAACCATTTCCAAATACTCCACGGTTTGTTAATTTACAGTTGCATAGAGAGGGAAGAAGGGAAAAACACACACAATAATATAAAACACGACATCCTCGTCTTTGGGTAGTTCAAGTGTTTTCTTATTTGGGATAAGAATACACAGAGCTGAACAGCAGGTTACAAGGTCCCAAGCAGCCATGTGATTACTGGAACTTGTGATTGGCACTGGTTGAGCTGAAGTTGGGAAGAGCAGGTGATCTTCCAGAGAAGATGCTCACATCGCCTGAAGGCAAGAAACAGTAAGAGAAGAGAAATTGAGGACCATATTTTGAAGAGACAACAGCTTCCTTCAATATCAGCTAGCCGAGTTAAATTATCTAAGAGGCGTCACCTTTGCTAAAAAGACAAAGATAGCAAAAGTGCACAACACATCTTACAAGAATGCATGCCTAACTTTTGCCCTATGGAAACAATACTTAAGCATGGCTATTAAAAAAAAGAAATCTGCTTCATTGGATAGGAATCCCAATGAAGGGCCAAGCTATTAAATCCATTTCACCACACAGGGTTGTTTTCCCTATTAGGCAATAAATCATAATGCCTGTTTTGTCTCACTTTCCATTCAGAAGCTCAAGGCAACATATCCAAAGCTTCCTCCTCCTATTTTTCCCCACAATAATCCTGTAAGGTACCGTATTTTCTGGCGTATAAGGCGACCCGGCATATAAGATGATCCCCGACTTCAGTGCCGAGTCGCATGCCTAGAAAGTCATCTTATACGCTGGAAACTACCGTTATTTCTGGCGTATAAGATAACTCGGCATATATGACGACCCCCGACTTCGGCGCCGATTACAACACTTTCAAAAGTCGTCTTATACACCGGAAAGTACGGTAGGTTAGATTGACAGAGAGTATGACTGGTCCAAAGTACCCCAAGAGTTTCTGTAGGTTGACTAAAACCTGGGTTCCCTTGTCAAAATCCAAGACACCTTACCACTACACCATATTGGCACTAACCAAGTATGATGTAACAACTCCTCTGAGTTGAATCATGATGAGCAAGCTTAAAAGCTCAGGCCATCCTACGCTGCAGAGCAGTGGATGAAATAGCTTCAAATAATAGATTTTTTTCCCCCCTATTGATTATGTCTGTGCACTTCTACCTTGGCATCTTGAGAAAAGCATAGCAAGAGGTTCTTGTCCCGTGACAGAATTGTACAGTATTAATATGAATGGTGGTAATCAGTTAATAATAAAGTGGCAACTTACCAATTGTTAACTGATTATTACCATTCATGATAAATACCTAAAATGAACGTTACACATGAAATATTACAATCAAATATAATAATAATAATAATAATAATAATAATAATAATAATAATAATAATAATAATAGTAATAATAATAAAGTTGGAAGGGTCCTTAGAGGTCATCTAGTCCAACCCCCTGGTCAGGCAGGAAACCCTATACCATTTCAGACAAATGGCTGTCCAGTCTCTTCTTAAAAACTTCCAGCGTTGGAGCATTCACAGCTTCTGGAGGCAGGTTGTTCCACTGATTAATTGCTCTAACTATCAGGAAATTTCTCCATAGTTCTAAGTTGCTTCTCTCTTTGGTTAGTTTCCATCCATTGCTTCTTGTCCTGCCTTTAGGTGCTTTAGAGAATAGCTGGACTCCCTCTTCTTTGTGGCAGCCCCTGAGATATTGGAAGACTGCTATCATGTCCCCCCTCCCCTCGTCCTTCTCTTCATTAAACTAGACATACCCAATTTCAACAACCGTTCCTTGTATGTTTTAGCCTCCAGTCCCCTAATCATCTCTTGTCAAAAGTGTCTTAAACACCTGTGTAAAAGCCAACAAGGCACCAAACCTTGGGTGCAAAAGGGCTGACACAAACAGAATTTCTGACATGGGTATAATATCACAACAGATAGTTTTGGAGCTGTTTACAACACGTTTCCTTCAATTATACCACAAAAGAAGGATTTTGTTGATAAAATATGAAAAAAGTGATAGTATTACTATCCTTGAATTGTTAATACAATTTTTTGTGTGTAGGGTATATGTGTGTGCGTTTAATCTTTATTTTTTCTCCATATGAATCTAAGGAAATTAAAACAGTGTTTCCTTTTCACCATCTCTGAAATGCAGAATCAGATCTATGATCCATGGAAACCAAAGTAGCATGAAAGTAGATTTGGTGTGTTTTTGTGCTACAGATAAAATAATATGGTAAAATAATAAGATAGGATGGGGTCACTCATTCCCGCATGCTGCACATTTTCAGCCAGATAATCCTTAACATACACAAAATCCTGCTCATCTCATATTCTGCAAGGGGGCAGGGCCTTAGGGAAAAAGACATTTTAAATCTGTGCATTTGCCCTAAGAAAAAATGAAACAAAAATGTCTGTCCCATCAAAACCTATTGAAAAAGCATTCAAATTTTTAATACCTGTGATTTGCCAGCAAGATTTGCTGTAAATAAGAAAACACAGTGATTAGTTGTCATAAAATGCAGTCTCAAAGATTAAGATGTAGCTATGCTATATGCAGAAAAACAATCTATATCCAACACTTTTTTTACAAATCTGTCAGAATTCCTTCCCATAAATCCTAAGCACTCCATAAACCGTTTGATTATAACATAAAGTATTTGCACATGTCAAATTTGTTAGCATATAAATTTTTAATAGTCATATTTAATGAACTGAATTCAAATAGACAGGTTTACCTTAGTGCTATAACAACACATGGTGGTGGCAGAGAAAATATATGGACTATCACTCAAACAAATGACACATGTTTAAATTTAAATCTAGAGACTGGAGAACAGATAATTAGGCAACCATAAAAAACAATGCCAACATGACATCAAAATGATAAAAGCAGCATCATACTTCAGGCACTGCCACTTTCACAGGAGTATACAAAAGGGGCAGGTTGCAATGGTGCAACACTATTTTCATTGGTCATCCTTTTCCTGCAGAATGGAATAAAATGGAAATAAACCTCACTTAAATATTCTGCAAGATGATAATCCCAAATTAAAAGGCAGCACCTTATAGCCATCCCCACTTTGTGAAATTTGATGTTGGTACCCAATTGTAACTTTCATATTTCACTTTTTTTCTTTTTCTTTTTTTTACAAAAACACACATGCATGCTGGCTGCTGGGTCCAAATATACAGAGCTAATTTGGTGTTAGTTCATTAAACTGAAGGTGATCTAAGCGTTCACAGGGGCTTGTGTTCTATAGGAAAGAGTGAACTGGATTAAACTGGCATTCTGCTAGAAAGCTTCCCCCCCCTTAGCCTTCCTAAGGTCTCTCATATCTTCGGGCCTCTGACACAATAAATCCAGGACTAGCCTGAGATTTTATGAAATAATCATAAAGGTAAAGGCTTCCCGTCTAGTTGTGTCCAACTCTAGAGGGCAGTGCTCATCTCCATTTCTTAGCCGAAGAAGCCAGCATTGTCCAAAGACAATGTTATATTCCCACTAATGTGGTTCCTCTTTATCTACTTGCTTTTGCATGATTTCAAACTGCTAAGTTTGAGCTCTAGGGCAAGTAACAGGAGCTCACCCGGTCACGCAGTGCTTGGGTGTTGAACCTGGGCTGTCAGCTTTCCAACTGACAAGCTCAGCAATCTTTAACTGCTGAGCCATCATGCCACCATAAACAAGCATATTTCTATCCTTGCTAGTTGACTTCATTTACTTTGCTAATTTGTGATGCTATGATATGAAATGTATACATCATCTTCAAGCTGGTCCATAAAGTATCTTAAAATGGATGATGAGAAGTGTAATGAACTAGATCCAGAATTCCAATAACTTGCACCCATTTTCATTTTTTTCCCTCAGAGATAAGTTCTCCCATCTCCAAACACAGAGGAGGGAGAATTTGCAGTCTTGCCCACCACAACTTCTTTTTGGTTTTATCACCTCTGGAATCAACAACAAAGCATGGGCTTCCTATTCACTAGCCCTAGAGGAAAACATGATGTTACAAGTGATATACAGATAGTTCTCAATTTAAAGTCATAACAAAGCATGTGCCCATCACAATCTTAAATCGTGATGGTCATAAATAGGCTTTATGACCATTTTTGCAGTGAACACAGTGGTTATTAAGCAAATCAATGGTTTGCTTGGGTGTGGGTTTGCCAGAAATCTGAAGTAACTACCATTTTTTGATAAAACCATCCAAAAATGTCATGAGTCTGCAGTCCACTTGCCAAGCATCCAAAGTTCAGTTATGTGGCTGTGTGGAGGGAGGTGACATCAGAACTTTGAGTTTGGGTCCTAAGTAAACCCCAGGTATGACCATCAGAACTTTGGACATTTATAAGTTGAGGACTACCTGTAATGTAATGTACACTGGCCGTATGTGGCTATTGACATTCTATATACACAGGCCTGGAAAGCCTGAATGGGCAGTTTTCCAGAAACAGATATCACTTAGTGCTTTTATTATGAAAAATGAGGACAAGACAACGGTACTCTTCTAACCCTATGCAGTTTTTTTTGAAATGTATCTGTTATTGTTATAGCCTGTAAGAGATTTTCTAAAAAGAATCCATATTAGGCAAAATCATTCAACAGACTAGAAGAGAGAAAAAATAGAGAGACCTTATTTTTCAAGCCAGTGTTATTTTTAACAAAACGACAGGGTCTGATTCTAACCATTCATTTTCTCCAAGGCTGAAGAAATTGACAAGTTAGCATCATTAAAAATGTATTGCTAATTCAGTATTTCCAAGAAATTAGAATGGATTTTCATAGTGTTTCTCTTCTGGATCACCATGTAGCACCACACCACTGTTGCTCTCCTGAATGATCTTATTGTAAAAGTGTTATTTTTATAAGATTGGCGAGGGATGCCTTCGAGTCAGTGTTAACTCCTGGCAACTCCCTGAAGTTTTCTTGGCAAGATTTTTTAGAAGTGGTTTGTCATTACCTCCTTTCTAGGATTGAGAATGACAGGCCCAAGCTCACTCCCTAAGGTGGGAGTAGAACTCATAGTCTCCTGGTTTTTAGTCTGATGTCTTAACCACTACACTAAAACTGATTCTCTTGATATCTCATAACCTATTTTACCTATTAATCCATATATACTATTACATCAGAATATCACTGTACAGAATGTTTCGAATGATCTTTCATGTTAGCTCAAGTAAATGTTGTTACATCTGCCAAATGAAAACATGGGTCACTTAATTACTTGGCCTTCAATTTAATTGTTCTTTCATTTAAATTAAGGACTCTTTGTGAGCGTGTTCTCTTTAAAGGAGAAATTGTTCCTCTTGGTAATGTCAATTTTCATCTTTTGTTCATATTAGGATACTGAAACCACTTTATTATATCTTCTAAATATGGATTTTCTTACAGTTAAGAGTTGAGATATGAAAAAAATAAGTTTTACATTTTCAATTATCATCTTTTTCAAGATAAAATGTTTCCAGATCCCTAAATCCAATCCCCTTGATTATCATTTTTAGCTTTCTTTGCATCTGTTTGGTTATATGAATCTTTCTCAAACTGTAGTTCCCAGAACAGGATAAAGTGGGGACAGGTGTGTTAGAAAGTCCAGATTAAGTCATTTCGGTCTTTAATCAATTTTAATGGAAACTCTTGCCTCAATCAAGAAAGTACTCTTTAGAAAAATCCTGGGATAAACTTTGGGATGGTTTATTTAGAGTTATAGGGATTATTTTATATCTAGTCTGCATCAATTTTGCATCTACTGAATTATAAGAATTGTAAGAATATTTCTATGAGTTCTGCAAATTAAGAAAGCAAGAAAATTCCCATTTTCCTATTCTACTTCCCTGAATGTGCCCATTTTAAATGACTTGTTCCTTAATATATGTGTTTTATATGTATACACAAAACCTTCAGCAGCTGGCTCAATTCTGCACTGTGAACAGAACAGAATTTCTTCTATAAAGTATGAAATAACGAAGAAGAGATGCTCTGAATAAATGCAATAAGGATCTCACTTGCTGGTTAACATTCATATATTACAGTATTTTGTTATTTGCGCAAAGTAAATATTCCAGGGAGATACTTTCACTGATGCCCCTCCCCCCCAGCTGCCTGGGAAGCAGAGAGAAGTTTAATTTCCATTCTGATCACAGTGGATTACTGAATGAAGATGCCTTCGCTCTCCACACACTATGATTAGAAGAGCAAACCTTATCATTTAAAGAGTATCAAAGGCACAGAACTATTTCTAAAGTGAAATCAGTAATTTAGGCTTTATGCTGATACTTGAGAAGTTTGAAAGGAGCAGGAATTTCAAGGAAAAGATTCAGAATTCTTCCAAAGTGGGAGAAGGTTTCAGGTTCCCATATTTTTTTCCTCAGAGAGCCTTTTTACTCTTCCTGTTTTTATGATTTGATTATTAAGCAATTACTGTAGGGTCTTAGTTCATTCTGAGTAAAGTAACCAGTAGCATAAAATTTGCAGACAACACCAAGCTGGCAGGAATAGCCAACATTCCAGAAGACAGGCTTAAGATACAGGAGGATCTTGACAGACTTGAACATTGGGCGCTATCTAATAAAATGAAATTCAATGGTAAAAAAAGTAAAGTTCTACATTTAGGCAAGAAAAAACAAATGTACAGGTATAGTATAGGTGGTAACTTGCTCAACAGTAGTAACTGTGAGAGGGATCTTGGAGTCCTAGTGGACAATCACTTAAATATGAGCCAGCAGTGTGCTGCAGCTGCCAAAAAAGCCAACACAGTGCTAGGCTGCATTAACAGAGGAATAGAATCAAGATCACGTGAAGTATTAATACCACTTTACAATGCCTTGGTAAGGCCACACTTGGAATACTGCATCCAGTTTTGATCACCACGATGTAAAAAAGATGTTGAGACTCTAGAAAGAGTACAGAGAAGAGCAACAAAGATGATTAGGGGACTGGAGGCTAAAACATATAAGGAACGGTTGCTAGAATTGGGTATGTCTAGTTTAATGAAGAGAAGGACGAGGGGGGACATGATAGCAGTCTTCCAATATCTCAGGGGTTGCCACAAAGAAGAGGTAGTCAAGCTATTCTCCAAAGCACCTGAAGGCAGGACAAGAAGCAACGGATGGAAACTAACCAAAGAGGGAAGCAACCTAGAACTAAAGAGAAACTTCCTGACAGTTAGAACAATTAATCAGTGGAACAATCTGTTTCCAGAAGCTGTGAATGCTCCAATAGTGGAAGTTTTTAAGAAGAGACTGGACAGCTATTTGTCTGAGCAGGGGGTTGAACTAGATGACCTCCAAGGTCCCTTTCAACATCATCACCATCATCATCATCATCATTATTATTATTTATAATTCATTGGTGAAGAGGCTCTGCAACTTATTTTCTTAAGTTAATTAATAGAAGTAGTCCTCAATTTATGACAATTGAGTAACATTTCTGTTGCTAAGCGATAGATTTGTTAAGTGAGTTTGGTCTATGACCTTTCTTGTCATAGTTGTTAAGTGAATCACACAGTTGTTAAGTTAGTAATATGGTTGTTAAGTGAGCCAGCTTCCCCATTGATATTACTTGTCAGAAGATTGCAAAATATGATCACTGGACCCCGGGACACTGCAACCATCACCAATATGAATCAGATGCCAAGCATCTGAATTTTGAGCATGTGACCGCGGGGATCCTGCAATGGTCATAAGTATAAAAAGCAATCATAAGTCACTTTTTTCAACGCCGTGGTAACATAGAACAGTCCCTGAATGAACTGTTGTATATGAAGAAGATTTTCAGAATATTACTTGAATGACCTCTATGAACAAATACTGCAACGCACAACACAAAATGTCACCCAATGAAGCTAAACGATGGTGAATGATTTCATAAAGAGAAAGAAGAAATACTTCAATAGCTTAGAGAAAAATCTATGAGATTCACTGCCATAAAATCTAATGATTGCTATTTTAAATGAGTACTAGATGGATTCGTGGAGGATATAACTATTAGAGTTGTAATAGCTATATACCAACTCTGAGTTCAACAGTAAAGAACAGCCAGTGGCATTTTGTTATGTATCAAATTTAGTTAAACAATGGGATAAATAGGATGCTGGCTTGATAGACTTTTGGTGTTACTTTCTACATTTCACATGCATTCAAGAGAGGAACTAAATGCCCTTCTGACTAAGGGAAAAAGTCAGTGCCATGCCATCTACTGAGCATAATGGACCTTTATGTTATTCCCGTGGGTGCCAGTTAATGTAATACAAATCATTTCAGCCCATTATATTTTAGAAAGTAACAGTTCACTGTAGAGGGTCTTCCTAAAGGGACTCTGCTCTCATTAAATTTAATTTGTTAGGAGTCACAGTTATCACAGGCTGATTACTAGGAACTGCATGTCATTAACCTGAGAAAAGAAGCTGTACATTAAAAATAGCTGTCTGTAGTTATTGTAATGTTTATTACAAACAAGGTTTTGCCTTTAACACGACTGGCAAGAGTTTTCCCATTGCACAGAGGATGCTGTAAAGCCTACTGACATTGCTATCATAGCTTGTCAACTTTGGGATTGCTGCTTTCTGCTCTTCATCACTCCATCTTGATCTTAGTTGTGTCTTCTTCCTTTTTTCTTGATCCTTATTAAGATTGCTTCATCCAGTCACTTCTTCCTGAACTATCCTCTATATGACTAATCAAACACAGAATGTAATTCTGGGGGTACAACTATTAACATGCACACATTTGTGCTTGGAACACTAACCAAACAAATCTAATGTACTCTAAGCCAGGGATCCCCAACCCTCAGTCCACGTACCGGCACCAGTCCATGGCCTGCCAGGAATCGATCCACACAAGCAAGCAAAACCCCATTGGTGCACATGCAGAACCACACTCTCACCCAGTCTGCGGAAAAACTGTTCTCCACTGAACCAGTCCAACATGGTGCCCACAAGGTTGGGGGCTGCTGCTCTAACCCACAGAAATTTCTAAAGTAGAAATTCCCCATGGATTTTCTAAGGAGACCTCTTTGTCTATGGAAAGAATAGAGATATTTGCTCCTATTTTGTTAAGGCCTGTCTATTCATTGGGTTCTCAATAAACAAAATAATAATGGTTAACATTTTCTGAAATTTTGGGACCCATATCACAACATTTCCAAAATCCTATTAAAAAAAATAGTGAAATTGCATCAAATCCACCAGTCTGATAAGTTTTTAATCATTTACTTTTAAAAAAAACCCTTGCTGTGAGCATTATTTTAAGTGGCGTTCTACTTCAGTGTATCTTTTTTTTCCGAGCAGATAGGCAGATTTAAAGGAAAACTCTGATTGCAGTCATTAACTATTTTAAGGGATCCAAAGCATAATTATAAATAGATATGGCATTAAAAGCTTGCAAACGAAAAAAGGGGGAAACAGTATCAAAAGGTGGTAATAATTCTGCTAATTATCTTTAATATCTTTGTTTTTTTGAAGTCCAACATCTTGCTTTGCAACATGCAATTAACTCCCCCTTAATTGTATTTGTTAATTAAAAGAACTATACCAATGAATTGGTTCATTTGAAATATCCTGAAGGACTTGGGGCAGACTACTGCATAAGATAGAAATGGTTGCCATTTCCTCTTTCATCTCTCCTTCAATCTCTCTCCGTTCCCACTTAGACAGGAAGATACATCTGTTTATCCAAAGTCTGAAAGCTCAAGTCTAAAGTCTCTGATCTTGCTGTTCAAACATTGCTTAGCGTTTATTTTTAAATAACATAACCATTAGTATGTTTTCAGTGAACAAATAGGCTTTAAAACCTGTTTTTAAGTTTTCTAAAGCACTTCAGGCACTATGTGTAAAGGTAATTTCACAGTTTTTGCTACAACCCCATGGAATTCTACAATTCCTGACCATTTCCAACATCAGAAAACAATTTTCCTTAATTGATCAATTCCAGGACAGAATTGAAAACAAGAGTTCAAACAAGATAATGGTATGTTTCATGCAACCTATCATTTCCCACTTTAAACACCATAGAAAGCTGATCTCTTAAATTCTTGAAATGGCTTAGTCTGAAGGAAAGTAAATGTTTCTACCTTTCCTTGTTTTTAATGATAATATAATGACTGTAAAATGTGAAATGAAGGTTACAGCTTAGAACAGAAAAGGACAAAGTGAGAAAAAAATGAAAACTCATGTGGGACTCAATAATTGCTTTATTTATACTTCACAGTTTGGTGATTAATTGGCAGGCTAAGGGATCAGTTGGCATTTTAGGCTTACAAAAATTTGGGGCTCCTAGATAATATCAAAACACATGCAGCACTAAAGTGCATTAAAAGTATGTAATCACCTGCATGTAATTAATAGTATTTCATTAAAAGCAACGAAGTTCATTTAACTGAAACTCTGCACGGGGGGGGGGAGGGGGGAACAGTATTATAAACCTTCCTGACCCACCTATTTTTTCTATTAAAGAGAAGTTGTGTGAACAGAAACAATGTAAATTAGTATTTATGCAGAATTCTTGGCACATAATTTTGTGATACTTGCAATAAAGGTTAAGTGTGTGCTTTCCTGCTGCTAGAAAACCTCTTCTTGGACATATGGCCAAGGTTATTAGCTATTCTACGTCAAGGATATGGATGCACACAATCATACAAATAAAAAGCTATGTGACATACTGTATATATCTTGTTACTGAAAGATAGCATTTCAAACCAGTACAAGAATCAAGCTACAGGTTACATCAATTGCATAAAGTACTTTTCTTAGAAGCTGGTTATATAAGTTGATATTCTGCATATTAAAAAAAGCAACAAATCTGGATTAAGCCAACACAGATTGCATATTTACCTAGAACAGGGGTGTCAAACTCGCCGCGTCACATGACGTGTCACAACGTATCACGACTTTTTTCCCTTCGCTGGAGCTGGGGTGGGCACAGCTTCCGCGTGACGCATCTGGCCTGTGGGGCGGCAGTTTGACACCCCTGATCTAAATAAAGTTTTTCTATAGTTATGAGAAGATCCACTCTCCTCCGACCATACTGTTTGCTCAAGGTACCTAAGCTTTTTTGGTGTTTATAATGTTCATCACTAGGCATCTTCTTCAACGTGGGCATTATGCAAAGCACGCTAGCAATGTTAAGTTGATGCAATGGGCTGTAAGAGTATTCTTGAGGAACAGGAGTGAACACAAAGAGAATGATGAGACAAAAAATAATTGAGTTCAAGGCAGAAATGTAATTTGAGAAACTGACTCACGATTTGAGTCTCTCTAGTTTTCATGAAAGTAAGGCAGGAATGGGGGAGGCCCATCAAAACTTGCAAGTTTTATAACTCTAACTTATAACAAAGGTTTCCTGGTTTAGTCTACCTCAAAGGGCTGACATTTGTTCTCTTTTTTTGGTGATTAATTAGCAGGCTAAGAGATCAGTTGACATTCTAGGCTTACAAAAATTTGGGACCTCCTAGATAATATCAAAGTACATGCAGCACTAAGGCATACTGAAAGAGTAGGGTTCCCTACTCTTTCATCTACATGTTGTATTATTGGCCATGAGTAGTCCCATCTCTCTTAATCAAGGCCAGCCTTATTTATGCAGGTTCCATATTCAGGCAAAAATATTTATTTTTATTTATTAAATTTCTGTGTCATGCATCTCACTAATAAAGCAACTCTGGGTGGCTTACAATGTAATAAAAATTTTTTAAAGTGCTAAATCAATATTAAAAAGATTAAAAGTTAAAAAGCCAAGATGTTGGGCAGCCTGGGGGTGAGAATCTTCTCTACCTCGTCAGCCACTCCCAATGTAGCCGGTCCTATAGGGCTCCCAGGCCAAGCAACACAGCCAAGGTTTTAGGAGCTCCCTGAAGGACAGGAGTGTGGGGATGGATCGCACCTCCGATGGAAGAATATTCCAGGATATTATCACTTCCGTGCCAATAGCAATTGACAGATTTTGCATCATGTCATTTAGAAAGTATTTTATATGCTATAAGAAATTTGTTTCAATTCTGTTGCATTTGCTTCAACAGGCTAACATAGCTAAATTCTGGAAATGTATGAATTTTTATAAGTTGTTTAATATACCTTTCCTGGGTAATGAAAATAAAGGGTTTTTTTTAGAAACAAAGTTTCAGATCTTTATGGAGTAATGCATTGCCCTATGATATTTTTCTGAAAGTAATTGTTGTCAGTTGATTCCAGGCTGGAGAGAACATTAAATGACTGCCTTTCAAATAGGCAATTGTATTCAAGTTCAGCAGATTCTTGGCTTGGTATGTTGAATACTTACCGCGGCAAGCTGGAAATGTGCTATTGATTTGTTCCATGACCTCCGTTAAATCTGTACTAGTATGATGAGGTGGGACTAGCAAGTCATCTACACCTAAAGAGAACAAAATGTGCAACTACTTTAGTAAAAAAGGAAATAGTATTTAAAATCCCAAAAGCTATTTCTACCTACCCCTATTATCATTATGTTTTTTTTAGAAAAAAATTAAAAAAGAATTTCACTAATTGAAATCTTTGATTTGTTATGCAAGAATGGCTCATTGATAATGGGTTGGATAGAGAGGAATAGAAATTAAAAGCATCAATTTAATCCCTTTTCTCATATCTGAACTATAAAGCTTACCCATGATGGCTGCAATAATATTAGACAGAACTTTTAACAAGGCAATTAGTTGTGATAATATTGCAGTTTTATCAAGTAGGTGATACATGCAAAATGGCTCTGTATTTCAAGTCTATGTATTTATCAGAAAGCTTCAGTGCCCAAATAGCCAATGATCATTATAAAGGCCAGAACTTCCATATTTTGAATACAGAAGAGAAGGAGAAAACGAAAAGCAGTAGTCCTGACTGCCAAATGACCCCATATAGATGATACATGTTCCTTGCCTTCAAGAGCACAAAAGTATGGATCTTCAGTTGGATGCCTCAAAGCTGAGGTAGCTGAAGGCAATGGTTGGCTCCTTGTTCTCTAGCTTCCCTAAGGCTCTATAATATTTCTGGGGTATTCATCTGCTTCTCTTTGACCCAGCACTCATTTCATAATCTGGACTATTTTGTGGCTTGTAGAAGCTGATCTATCTGCCCATCCATTCATCCACATATTCAACCATCCATTCAACCATCTAGTCAACTATCCATCCATCCATCTGTCTGTCCAGCTACCTATTACCCATCCATCCATACTCTCTCACCCACAAACGTACAAAGACTGCAAAAAACATACAACTACTGGAAGATTTGGCTTGGGCATTTACAGTTTTTGAGTGACTGGCACGTGCATGAACATTAATTGGGCAAATAATACTGGGGTCCACCTTTAATTTTTTTTTAAAAAGATTAAAAGTCACAGAGCCAAAGTTTTTTCTTTTGCTATGAATATTGGCAGCATCATTTAGTATAATTCCAGGACCTGCAAAAATGGGAACTGGGGGCTTATATGCAGCTCTAGGTTGTGGAAACATCTGTAATAATTTCAGAGCTTGACTGGAGAGAGATGCAAACAGAATATATCCTTTTCATAGGCATTTTCAATATAAATGTTTGTACTTAATTAAAAAGTTCAACCTCACCCTTTTAAAGTTATTTTTAATCTCAACTATTAAAATAAAATCAAAGTCATCCATTATCATGAGGTAACCATAACACAGTAATTGTTTTACTTGTCATGCCTGGGCCCTGACTTTAATGGGATCATTTTACAATTGTTGAACATTCAGTAGTGACATATTCAGTTGATGGGTTTTGGTTTGTTCGTCGTTTTATCTACTTAGCTCTTACATTCTTCTTAATATTTCATTGTTTTATATTAAATTTTTGTAAGATGCCCAAAGGACTTTACAATGGTTAAAACTGCTTTATAGCGGCTAAAATGATAAATGAATAATGTTTTTTTCCAATTTCAGAAAAGTTATGAATCTTTCAGCCAAAGTATGAAACTTTGTTGTTTTGAATAACAAATTTCTTACAAGTAATTATACTTTTTCCTAAGAATAAATTGAACACCTGACCCGAATAATAATATATTACACTAAGCAGTTTATGTAGTATATTTTTACTTGGTTCTTTGTACATTAACTTTCTAATTCTAAGAAGAAACGCTCACGGCATCAAAGAAAAACATGTATCTCTGTTATTGCATTAGGCAAACTGTGTGTGTGTGGAGGGGGCTTGAGACAGAAATGGGTTGGTCCCATAAGTCAAATTTCAACCTGAATATACAATGGCAAAATATTTCAGATCTCAGCATACATTTTGATTAGGATTAATCTTGTAACTAAATATAACACTACTAGCTGTGCGCTAATTAGTGACTTACCTGTCTGATTAAACTGTGAACTAGCATCCTGATCAGATGAATATCCCAGGGTGGATTGCTGAGGTGATACATTAGAACAGCCTCCATTAACCCTGGAATCTGTTTCAGGCTATAAATTAGAGGTGGAAAAAAGTTAATTTGAACACACCAGAGCGTACATTAAATATCTGATCAAATTTAATAAAATGGACTTTGTAGTAGTCAATATCCAAGATTGAAATGAATCAGATCCCATAAAGCAGAGTAAGCTTTTGATAGAGATATGGTTCTCCCCATATTAAACAGTCATGCTGGCAACTGGATTGTTCACCTGGCAATGAATACATGTATCGGACTTTTAACAGACTTCATAACAGTTTTGATGTAAGCTGAAGCCTGTGTTGGCTTTTGCATTTTTGGAACATTTCAAGGATGTGTAGAGCCAAGAGTCAGAGCACAGCAGAATAACATCCAACGCAAGTGACATATCACTCTAGCCAGGGGTCCCCAACCCGCAGTCTGCGGCCTGGTACCAGTCTGCGGCCTGGTACCAGTCTGCAGCCCATTGGGAGCCAGGCCATGCATGCAGTGGATGGCATGCAAAGCCCTACTTGTGCAAGCGGCAGGCGCACAGGTGAAACAATCCCTCCCCTCCCCCCTCCCCGCAGCTGCCACCGCTGTCACTGGTCTGCAGAGCTGGAAAGGTTGGGATTCATTGTCTCTAGCAGTATTTCTCAACTTTGGCAACTTGAAGAGTTGTGGACTGCAACTCCCAGAATTCCCCAGTCATTGAGAAACACTTCTTTACAATATTGTATGTAAACATAGTTGTATATGATTAAACTAATTCTATAAAAAGATATTTTTAAGTAACAATGTTCATGTTTTATTCAGTTGTTGTTGTTGGTTGCGAAGTCGTGTCCGACCCATCACGACCCCATGGACAACGTTCCTCCAGGCCTTTAAAAATTAAGTTCTAAAAAGGGTCCCCATGAAATACTGAATATGAGTGAAATCTTCTGCTAGTACTTTGCTTTTGTCTGTACTTTTCTAGAGATGTTTTTCATTATCTAATTTTAGAAGTTATTTTTGACACTGTTCTTCCTGCAAGTTTCATGTCATACTAAATAGATGTTTATTACAAAGCAATTCTCACCAAACAATGGGCTTATGAATTCCCTTAGTCTCATTCTTTCTTCAAGCTGATATGAATTCAGAAAATATTTTGCTTTGATTTTTTGACAAACTCAACTGATTCCGATGCCATATAAGCAATGGTTAATTACTTATAGCCTATTTCTGTTATTCCTTGTCTATGTATTAATAAATGTATTTGATCTGCAAGCTTCCAGATTTTCATAAGGATTTAGTTAAGACATTTATGATTTCATTAGAATTTCTTTTTTTAACATGTGTTTATGAAGCTGCCACGTGCAACTCTACTTCATCTCTCAATCTGACTTTGAATTGAATATTTTGAACACAATGGTCAAATGTCATGGCACCATCAATCCCTTAGGCTTACTGAAATAACAATAGCAAGTATACTTTCAAACTGTGCCTGAAATTTCAAGTTTCAACATGATGAAATCCAGGGATTCAACATAATCTTACCAACAGTATCCTCTTTGATACCACCAGCTCAATTAATTCCCCCCCTCCACAGCTCTGAGAGAATACACACTTGATAGGTTATTAATCTAATCAACACTCTTCAATCAGTAAAAACATATTCACAAAGAACTCTTTTTTTAAAAAAAAATGAGACTGATTCGCAAATAACATATTAGAAAAACAAACAGTAGCACAAGCCACAAGGTTACGTAAAACATATCACCACGTAATCCATTTTAAAACCAATTGAAAAGAAATGTAACTGAACTATCTCACAAACAGACACTTTAAAGAACAATGCATATTAATGCTTCCAAAAGTTGCACAAACAGGCTGAAAGAAGGCTATTATAAAATGATCCCTGTGCACTATGAAAAAAGTGAAATTTGTAAACTAGTTCAATACCTCAAATACAGGAGAAGAGTTAAACTGGAGCTGGACTCACATATTTCAGAATAAATGTTTTTTATTATTATTAACAGTAACAAAAGATAAGAAAGCCACACTAACAATATCCCTTCTTAGTTTTTTTTTCTATGAATTATCAGAAAGGAGAATTAAAATGCTTACAGCGGCCAACACATTTTGTGTGTGTGGTGGGTAGTCTGATCAGGTTTTTTTTTTGCTTCAAACTAATTGAAGCTCCACCACGTTTCTATTTTCTTCACTCTCAAAATCTCAATAGTGAAATAACTCTACTGCCAGATAACGTGAGGCTGACAATACATGCAGCCAGTAAGCATTTAGATATTCATTCAGATCCTTCCCTTGGGTACTTTTCTAAATTGTCCTAGTTGTTCTTCATGGAAGAACATTTGGAAACCACTTTTTAAAAGCAAATCTCACTAGGGATTATAGGGAGGGTATGCTGCAGACCCTGTCCAAGAATTTTCCACGTTATGGAGCATCCTTTCCCAAGAGGTGTTCTGGCCTTCTGTAAAGAGGTCAACACTTGGCTCTGTGGCCTTGCGTGGGGGGGGGGCACAAAGGTCCACGCAATCATGGGGCTGGCTGGTGCCACGACGAACTTGGAATTCTTTTTATTTCTTTGAAATTTTATGTTATAATCTTATAATTTTTAAAATTTCAAATCCTAAATTAAATATTTTATTGTTAATTTTATATGCCCCTTTATATATCAATTATACTGCCCAAAGCCCCTCCTTGAAGGATAGACATTCTAAAAACATAAAATATAAATAAAAAAATATGGCTTACTCTTGGCACGGTTAGAATAAACAAATTAAAGTCATTTTTGAGAGAGAGTGCCAAACAGTATGTCTGTAAAGAAATCAAATACAATTAACTAGCTTCATACTGTGTGCTACAAATAACTGCTGTCCTAGGGAGAAAGTCACTGAATACAATACCTGTTCAAGCAGCTGTCGTAGCCGGTGAAGCTGAGATTCCAGTTGCTTGTTGTGGTCTTCCAAGATTTGCATTCTAGCTTCCAGACGCCCTTTGTGTTGTCGTAAAAGTTTGGCCTCTGCAATGAGCTCAGCATCTTCAGAAGTGTGTTGAGGTGACACAGCTGAGTCTGGAGGTGAATTTAGGGCACTGATTCCCTTTCGAAGATGCTGCTCCTTGAGTTGCTCATATTCCACTTGTAGTATCCTAAAGGGAATTTTAAAAAGCAGCTGACTTTATAGCAGAAGAACTACAGGAAAATCCACTTAAAGTTTCTCCTTGTTATCTAATTGTACGAAAAGGTCAGAGCAACTTATAAGATAAATGTTTACTAGTGATGGCAGAATATAATGTTAATAGAACATTCTTTTCCCTTCTGCAGGTTATCTGCACAAAATAACAGAGAGCGGCAGGAAGAAGAGGAAGACTGAAACCCCTCTGTGCAATTTCTCCCCAGGTGATTTGTAAGAAACAGCTGAGAAGGGGAGAACATGGCTGTGAATCAAGGACAATGGTTTTAAACAATCCCCTCAATACTTCTGGAAAAAGGGTTAGAGCTATTTTTTTTTTTTTAATAATGCCACCTTTTATTTTATACTGGCTGCTGAATTTAATAATGTTTCATTGCAAAGTAATATGTTGGAGTTGGGATGATAGCAATCTGGCCTGTAACACATATTTGACCAGAGAAGTCACCTCTTGATGCTAATATTAATGAATGGCAAATATGAACAAATGAGTCACTCTGTATATCCAAATTAATTTAGAGAAAATCTTCTCACTTCTGTCAGATTCTGCCCCATTATTCAGAAAAGCAGGAAGTTCACTTCTTACAGAATTGATTCACCTCACTCAGGAAATACCTGTGGTATAGTTCAGTACTAAGAAATTCCAAGGATGCACACAGGGCCCCTAAACATTGGTGTGATCTTGACACACTAGAAATTTCTACCAAATTATCATTTTGATGCAAAAGGAAAAAAAATAAATGCAGAGAGAATAACATTAACTATGCTTAATAACATAGTTAATGAGTTTTTCTTCTGCTGCTCTAATAAGTCCTCCTAGGCTTACAGTTTGGGCTGCAGTGAAAATCCTAACCTTGCTGTTTCAACCAAAGGGCTACGGTTGTCCTCGGGCTCATAAAAATTGGCCAGTTCTTGGGAATACTTTGATTTTAGCCTGGAATCTTTCTAGCTCTATCTGGGGAAGACAGAGATAGAAGTTTTGATTTCTAAATTGTAAATCCTGCCCTCAAACATAGACCGATAAGATTGTCTCTTGCCTTTATATTTGGTGTAAAAACAGAAAAAGGGAAAGGAGGAGGAAGGGCTTATCCCAGGGGTAGGCAACCTTGGTTCTTTTATGACTCGTGGACTTCAACTCCCAGAATTCCTGAGCCGGTATGGCTCAGCATGGAAACTTCTCCCTTTCTCCTCAGAATGGCTGGCTCAGGAATTCTGGGAGTTGAAGTGCACGAGTCATAAAAGAGCCAAGGTTGCCTACCCCTGGCTTATCCAATTCAGTTTAAGAGAGAGAACCCTAAGAAATATCACTGGGACAGGAGGAGGTTGGCACGGAGAAAACTGAGCAAATGCCAAATTATTTACATTGGTTGAAATGTTGAGTTACAACAATTCCCTCCATTTCAATTTTGAAAGACTGTTTAGCATATTTGATTCCTATTTTCCTACTGACACGCAGAAATAAACCTCTGACCCTTAGTGGTTCTTTTTTTCATAGCCAATCTTCAAGGCATGGTGAATGTAGAACAGGCTTTTTCTAAGGAAAAGTTATGGAACCTTTGCTCATCCTCGAGGTCAGCAATGATTTGTTCAAGTTCTCCTCGTTCTTCTTTCTCCACTGACTTCAAGATCTGTGTTGGACTTTGTGGTTGACTCATTGGCGAATCACCTCCCAGAGTCTGACAATACTGCTGGATAAGAGCATGCTCATCTTCCCTAGAGATAAAGAGCATCAGCATAAATATATACTTTATGTGTTTGAAATATAAATGAATTGTATATGAATATTCTATGCAGAACTAATGCCATCGTTTTAAATACTATAAAATTGCCTGAAAAAGCAAAAAAAAAAAAAAAAACCTTACAATTTTATAAAGGATTAAACTGATTGCTGCTTTAAATAGTAAGCCACCTGTGTAACATAGCAGGGCAACCTATTTCTTGGGAATGCTTTCGGGGGGCAGTGGGGGGACCCTAGAGTTATCTAGAATGACAAAAAAATTGGTAAAACTTACACAAATATCTGGTAGTCCCTAAAACAGGCTTAATACAAAAGCCCCCCCTTAAACTTTCCTCCCCCAAACCAGAAAAATATGGGTGATCTTGGCATTGCCATAAACACGCAGGGTTTCCCATTTTGCACCACTGTCTTATGCATTATGGACTCCCCAAATACTGTGTACGTTGCTTGCTCTTCAAATATAGTTAATTAGATCATTCTGCAACAAATCGCTTCTTTGTTGAAGTAACATCAGGCCAAATATTTTCTCGCTGCCTTCTCATTTTTCATCTGCTTTGCTACCTGACTGATCTAAAAGCCATCCCTGAAGAGACCAAACAGTTTAAGACAGATCTATTATGCACAGACCAATTTCAAGTGAATGTTTCTATGATGACCTAGTGAGTCTGAAGTAAAGAGAAAGGCCCCTGATACAAAGTCACACTGATGCTAAAAACAAACCCTGGGGGGGGGGATGTACAGTTATATTAAAAGAAAGAAAGCACATATCTCCCGCAGACACTTTTAACTGTCAGTCCTTAAGAGTAATAATAATAATAATAATAATAATAATAATAATAATAATAATGATGATGATGATGATGATGATGATGATGATGATGATGATGATGATGATGATGTTAGAAGGGACCTTGGAGGTCATCGAGTCCAACCCCCTGCTCAGGCAGGAAACCCTATACCATTTCGGACAAATGGCTGTCCAGTCTCTTCTTAAAAACTTCCAGTGTTGGAACATTCACCACTTCTGGAGGCAGGTTGTTCCATTGGTTAATTGTTTTAACATTGTACAGGTAGTCCTCAACTTATGACCACAGTAGAGCCCAACATTTTTGTTGCTAAATGAGACATTTGTTAAATGAATTTTGCCTTATTTTACAACCTTTCTAGCCTCAGTTGTTAGTGATTCACTGTAGTTGTTAACTTATTAACATAGCTGTCAAGTGAATCTGGCTTTGACTTTGGTTGTCAGCAGGTCGCAAAAGGTAATCACATGACCCCAAGATACTGTGACTGTCATAGATATGAGTCAGTTACTAAGCATCTGAATTTTGATTACTTGACTATGGGGATGCTGCAACAGTCATAAGTGTGAAAAATGGTCATAACTCACTTTTTCAGCACTGTTGTAAGTTCAAATGGTTACTAAGTGAATTGTTGTAAATCGAGGATTAGCTGTATGCACTGTTCATGATTTTATCATGCAATTATTTGTTTATGGTAAATACTTCAAAATACAACCTTACAAAAATTCTCTCTTTTTTTACTAAGTCACTCACTTCATTTAATTAAATGCTATATCCTTCATGCCACGCAATTATGATTATCTGTCATTAATGCAGATCATTAGGAAATTCTAATATCTATTTGGTGGGAACTAACATAATACATATCAACGAATAAAAGATTTGTCAGACACTTGTAATCAGATGAGTGGCCATTAATTTTTACAATAATTCCAGTTACTAAATCTACTTACACACTTCCTGTGGTGGAGCTACCATCGGTGAAGAAGGAACCATTGGTCCGCTCCATTTGGGCCAGCCTAAAAGAAAACCGTATTCATGAAAGATAAATTATGATTATGTTTCATACAGATCAGTTCGCAGTTTAGCAACTGTAGTATTTGCTGGCAGTTTAATACGGGAATAACCAAATCACAAGTTACTGCCTATTCCACACTAAATGTTCATTCTTATCTCCTTACTTAAAAACCTAATGATTTTCTCAAACATATCATTTTTTGTAAAAAAATGCTACCGTGTCATTGTCTCATTTTTTTCTTCCTCCTTTGAAATAAAACCTTATTTCACTTTTGAAGGAGAATGGCCTCACTTCCTCTTTATTAGTTTACAGATGTTAAATAAACTGTATCAGATTATTTGTATGCCTTAACTTTTTATCATTTGAGCAAATGATAAACCACTTTATATACACATTCAGCTCCCCAAAGAGATTAAAAACTTCCAAAAAAACTAAACTGATAAGTAGGGATGCATTTCTGACACACATTGTGTATTAATGGTCATTTAATGACAATCATAACTTTAATTATCTGTTATATCATTTTTCAATGTTTGACTATTTCCTCTAAGTTTACATAGATAGATTGACAACAATATAGAACAATGCATATTTTCCATTTTGTAATGTCAGTCTCAGTTCTGTGACATATCACAATATAAATCTATACATATATACATACTTACACACACACACACACACACACACACACACACACACACGAGTTTGCCTATTACCTGTTAGCATATTGTTCTATCCTGGAATGGGTGTCATCATGAAACAGTTGGGGAGACTGGGAAGGGCTAGTGGAATTTAATAGAAAAGAAGTTGAATTTTCTAAATCATAAAAAACAAGAACCTTTTACAGTATTAAACACAAAAGAATAAAATGTCTCTTAAGGTGATGGGCTCAACTCATACAAATATTCACCACTCAGAAAAGTTTTATTTCATGCCTGTCCAATTCAAATAAATGAGAGACACCGAAAAGCATGATTATGCATGGTCTCATTCATTTCCATAATTTTGCAGAAGAAAAATTTGGTATATTAAACTCAGCTACTTTACCAAGCACAAAGATGGAAGATACTTACTCATACTGCTCTGGCCACATACTAATAAGAGTGATAGGACTGAAAGAAAAGAAGTACAGAAAGAAAACAGGAGATTAAAATACTGGTGCTATTTAGACAGGTACTGCACAATATATTTATTTATTGTTCTATTCCAATATTTTGTTGTAGCAGGGAAAAAATGAAATTGCCCATTTCAGAATATATTAGAGAGAGAAAATGATCTTTTGGTAATCAAATAGAAGAGCGATACTCTTAAAAACAATATATTTCCCCCCATCTTATAACCAGAAAAGGAATTAATTAAAACCTTACATAGTTCTTAATTGTTAGGAACTCGTTTAAAGTATTTTGCTAAAAATGAAGCTTAAACAGATTTTTACACTTCATTACACTAATCTAGAGTCGAGTCTTCATTCTGTACAATTTGATTTGATTGCAATTTTTCAGTATATACACCAGTTTTTATATCTTTGGCCTGTATACCATTCAGCAAGCAGGTGTACAGAAAGTTTGAATGTATAGAAAACTAAATCTAATGGTAATTCTATTCATTAATGATATCATTACAATGCACGTGAACTGTAGTGCAATTTAAAGATACTATCAGGATGAATATATTTGATGACACCATCTTAAATAACGTGCTTCTCTTTCACTGTAATCACATTTGAAGTATGTTCTCTTTTTTGTTTAAAGAATAAAAACCAATTTCTGGGCATGGTTCAGTATACAATTTTAAAACTTTTTTAATTCATTCCCACTAAGTAAATGGAACTTCAAAGTAGTTAATTTTAGCTGTATTGGAGACTCTCATGAAATGTACTTTAAAAATGTCTTAAATAAGTATAGCTTATATGTTTTATTAAAGGACATTTTACTATGCCTGAATTTTTTAATACTTCTGTGTTTTAGCTTTCTTCTTGCAGTAGAACACGTTTAGCTATAAACGAAGTTGCTTTACCCTTAGAAAACCTCTGGTAAGAAAAAATATATTGAAAAGCCCCCAATCTCTGTTCAAAACTCACGTCTCTAAATTATCGCCTTCTAAGACTGTTTGCACTGGCAAATAACCAAGTCGTGGGTGTTTAGCAAAATACTTTTTGGATCGGAACTTGTTTTTTAGCACTTTGGTGAAATCACGAACATCTTCCCCTGATGTTGTCTAGGAGAAAAAAAAAATAGAAAACACAAATTAAATGTTTACATTTTGCTGGAAATGATGAATGCATGACATTATATTGTCTTCTGATGCTTGTTACAATATGCAAATGACAATGATTTAAAATTACTAGAAATAAACTGTTATAAGCCAAATGCAAAAGCAAGAATACAAAAAGCTTGACTTAAAAAGAAATTTTTTTCCATTGAATAAAGTGAGTTGAACAAAAGTTAGGACAAAATCTAAAAACTCTTTAGATGTTACTCAAATTATGAATTAATATAATAAATTAATTACATTTAAATATTTCTAATCAGAGAAAAGTAACAAAGATGATTAGGTTACTGGAGGTTAAAGCATATAAGGAACAGTTGATGGAATTGGGTATGTCTAGTTTAACGAAGAGAAGGACGAGGGGGGACATGATAGCAGTGTTCCAATATCTCAGGGGCTGCCACAAAGAAGAAGGAGTCAAGCTATTCTCCAAAGCGCCTGAAGGCAGGACAAGAAGCAACAGATGGAAACTGATCAAGGAGAGAAGCAACCTAGAACTAAGGAGAAACTTCCTGACAGTTAGAACAATTAACCAATGAAACAACCCGCCTCCAGAAGCAGTGAATGCTCCAACACTGGAAGTTTTTAAGAAGAGACTGGACAGCCATTTGTCCAAAATGGTGTAGGGTTTCCTGCCTGAGCAAGGGGTTGGACTCGATGACCTCCAACGTCCCTTCCAACTACTACTACTACTACTACTTCTACTTCTTCTTCTTCTTCTTCTTCTTCTTCTTCTTCTTATTATTATTATTATTATTATTATTATTATTATTATTATTATTATTACCATCATTATCATTATCATTATTATGGATCATCGCACAGTCAGCCAGATGTTCAGACTGGATTTGGCATTTTGTCTACCTATCGAGTCCTTACCCAGGAGCTGGGATAGGCAGATGTGGATGTTTGATGGTATTACAGATATCGTCGCAGGATGGAAGCAGTTCCTAATAAGGCCGCCTTTTGCAATTGACTAATAGCAAATTTGTCAATGCCAATGGTGTTCAAGTGGTGCTCCAGTTGTTTTTGGATTGCACCCAAGGAGCCTATTACTATTGGTACTACCCTTGCTTGCTTTTGCCACAGTCTTTTTATTTCTATTTGTAGGTCTTTGTATTTTGTTATCTTCTCCAGTTCTTTCTCGTCTATTCTGCTGTCTCCAGGCACTGCCACGTCACTATCCAGACTTTTTTGTCTTTCTTATCGACAATTGTTAAATCTGGGGTGTTATGTTGCAGGTGCTTGTCTGTTTGAATTCTGAAGTCCCAGAGCAGTTTAATTTTATCATTTTCTATGACTTTCTCTATTTATTTATTTATTTATTTATTTATTTATGAGACTTATATACCGCTTTAAGTGCAAGCACTCTATTTTATGATCCCACCAGTTTTTGCTTACAGGCAAATGATATTTTTTGCAGATCTTCCAATGCACCATTGTTGCTACTTTGTCATGCCGCTGCTTGTAGTCAGTCTGTACAATCTTCTTGCAACAGCTTACCAGGTGGTCCACTGTTTCTTCAGCTTCTTTGCACAGGCGGCACTTACTGTCTGTTGCTGCCTTCTCAATTTCGACTTTATATGCATTTGTCCTTAAGGCTTGGTCTTGTGCAGCCAGAATTAGTCCCTCGGTCTCTTTCTTCAATTTTCCTGCTCTTAGCCATTGCCAGGTCTTGTTAATATCTGCTTTCCCAGCTATTTTTTTAATGTATCGGCCATGTAGTGCTTTGTTTTCCCATGCCTCTATTCTGTTCTTCATTTGGTCTTCTTCTTCTTCTTCTTCTTCTTCTTCTTCTTCCTCTTCTTCTTCTTCTTCTTCTTCTTCTTCTTCTTCTTCTTCTTCTTCTTCTTCTTCTTCTTCTTCTTCTTCTTCTTCCTATTATTATTACTATTATTATTATTATTATTATTATTATTATATAACTAAATAAAATGAAGCATTGTAAGTCTCTCTAGCTTCTCAACAGAGGACCACCAGTGTTTTCTATTAACATATTGCATCAAATTATTTGATTATCCATTTGAACATTTTAAGAGAATATTCATTGCTCAGACAAACAAATGCTGCACATGCATTGCCATTCACTGGAATATGAAAAAGTGGATGAATATGTAACTCATCAAATGTAGAACGAGGTTAATTTTTTCCACTGAAATGTAAAATACATATTAGTGCACTGAGCTTCAACAAAAAGTTGAATGGCTACTTCTGCATGAAGAATAACAATATCAACAATCACCCATTCATTATTTGAAGTTATTTTTCTAAAAGAGAAGAAAACTAAGATATAAAAGTAATTTTCCAGATCTATAAAAATTGGTAAGAAAGCCAACCAAAGGTTTTGAGATTAATTTATTGGTTTTCAATAAAGGACAAAATCAATTTCACTTTGTTTGATGTGTTGCTCAATTTATTCCTTGCTATAGACACCTGTTTTTTTTTTCAACTCCATAATTTCCCTTTGAGTCTTCCCTTTGAGAAAAAGATTTTTAGTGAATCCCTGCCAAAGAGCCTAGTCACATTTGCTGAATGTTGGAACAATGAAAGACTTTAATAAATTAGAGACTTTATTTAGCCTAGGGCCTGAAACATCAGCAATTAAAATAGGTCAGCTCAATGTTGACAATTGCTTATGCGTTGATTTCTTAAGCTATATAAGCACGAAAAATTGTCTACAACAGTATGAGTAACTGTCCCTTAAGACTGTATTTTTTCAATAAATGACTAATAATATATATATATACGGAGCCCCTTTTCTAAAGCTAAATGGGTCAGGTCATGCAATACTGCCCCTCACTTTTTCACTGAGACTTTCTTTCTCTGCTGTGTATAGTGATACAAAGTATATCCCTTCCCTATATCCCATTTCCCTTCTCATAACCCTCAGAAGTTCGAATCCAGGGCAACTTTGCAATACTAGACCAGAAGTGCTGCCACAAGAGTTGTTGGCACCTCAAGCAAACTTTCTGTTTGCATAATCCCTTGTCTGCAAAAATGTGCATAATCAAAATTGTGTAACACTTATTTACAGGGTTTAAATATGCTGGTAATGAAGACTAGCATTTTTAATAGAAGGATTGTGTTTAGCATTCTTCAGTGTACTGGAGAATTGAAGGGAGTTAAGGGGCTTCCTGATAACAATCAGATGATTATAAGCTAGGAAAGCTAAGCAGAGAAAGGGCAATAGGAAAATGAACAGGGAGGTGTGATGGGTGGTGGTGAAGACATCTGAACTAAGCGAAGAACAAAATGAAAAATAGCACATAGCATCAACGTGGAATTTATTTGGTGAAATATGATCTCTCTTTGTTCTTGAGATTATGTATATAGTAAAATGCACATTGATCTGGCACTAATGTCTTTTTTAGAATGTGAGCGTCTGGTTTGCATCTGTTTCCCCAAGCATAACTATGACAAAATGAAATTAGATTTGACTATAAAATGCTTTCATTATAGTGTAACACAGAGACAAGGTTTTGGTTACAATATGAGAAGACAGTCTCAGCCCATGGATGACCAGACCTTTTATTTTATGATCTTAAAAACATACATTGAAATCCAGTGGCAAAACTGCCAATTTTCAGTTGCCCAAATTGTGGCTATTGTTAAAATAAATAAAATTGGTGTGTTAAATCGCCACATGGTTTGTTTGCTGCTAAATATTCCTGCAATACTATTCTCAAAAGTTAAATAAATAAATAAACAAACATAAAACCCCTTCCTACTTTCTGTGACTTTATCAAATTTCTCCTCTGTTTTCACATCATAAATAAGTGGCTTTACAAAATGAAATAAAAGATCACCTGATTTTGAGCTGGGAGTATGAAAAGGAACAAATTGATCTGAGAAGGGATCATGTAACATTTCAGTAATAGTTCCTTTAAAACTCCAAAGGTATTTTCAATTTGATTCAAATGCGCCCTCCCCTCCAATTTCTGGGGCAGAAGTAAAGTCATAAACAAGAAGTTAGGGCACAGACTAAGACTTTAAAGCATTTAATGTTAAGGATGGATGAGAATATTGTTCCGTGCTTTTAAAATTATGGAATTCTTTGTAGAGAAGATGAAAAGAAATCAATATTCTTTTTTAAAAAAAGTTACATGTGGGAAAATACAAAATACGGTACAGACTTTTATCAGAACGTTTAAAATGCTTGATTCTACAATTGTTTTAATTCCTATAGATCAGACATGTCAAACTCATGACATCACATGACGTAACCCAACGCATCAGGACCGTTTTGCCATTGCCGGCAATGAGGTGGATGTGGCTTCCGTGTGATGCGTCCAGCCGGCAGGCCAGCAGTTTGACACCCCTTCCATAGATGAATTTAACCTATTTTCTAAATTAAATTATTTTCTAAGTTCACCCAAAACACTGAATCATAGGCTGATGAAACAGACAAAGTATTAAGCCACTCACAAAATTATAATGAGGCATGGTTAACATGTTGTATGCATACAATGGCTAGGTCTTGACTGGCTTGATTAAAATTATTGTAAGATTCAGCCATTTTTCATACACTCAGCTAAAGTGGTTATTGCTTTTCCTCTGAAGATCCTCATCTTTAAGAACTCTGTAGCAGTTGGAAAGAGCTGTAAATAGTGAATATTCTAGAGGAAATAAATGAGATTATCAATCAGTTCCTTTTGATAAGCACTTAACAAACTTCCTCCCTGTCTTTCTAAACGCAACTGAGAAAATTCAGATTTTTAAAGAGTGAATGAAGAAGATAGCTTCAAATATTCTAATTTGTTTTTGTTGTTTTTGAAGCAGTTCAAAAAATCCACTTCAAATAACACAAAAGAAAAGCTACGAATAGTACACTTAAGCTAATAACAGAAAGTAATAAAGATCTTTATTACTGTCAGCTATAAATTTGATGATGAGTAGGCTATAAATTTAATAAGCTCTTCAAAAGCTAAAAATAAGTGCATCCTTATTAGTTTTGGAGATTAGTAAGAGAGGTAATATTCAAGGATTCATGAAACCCTGGGCTGGTAAATAGGATTCAGATAAGGTTGTTTGGTTCTTTTATAAAATAAATTTTAAGATTATATACATTATTGCCAATTTCTGGGAATTGAGATCTCCAGAAGAGAAATCAAAATGCAAGTGTTGGATACTACCTATAATGTTTTCTTCTCCATTTGTAGAACATCTTGATTTACAAAGACATACTGAGACAATAAAGGGCTTCCTTGGTGCTGTACATTGTGTGCTCAGCCAACGTGAAGTAGAGCTTTCACACCCTCTCACTGAGGTGTTAGCAAATTATTGCAGCCACTCAACACAACCTGCTTCCACCTGCCACCCTGCACCACACCCATCTCTTGTGCCAGGCTGATAAATGCCTAAATTACTTTAATGATGCCCCAGCCCTGTGCATCAAGACCCTAGAAAGCATTCCATCAGCTCTCTGACAAATATTTAGGATAATCATATCATACCCATTTATGTGGAAATCTGGGACTTTCATGAATAATTACATGCTCCTAGACTTAGGCTGTATGAATAATTGATGCAGTTAGCACTTGAATGCATTACAAAATGGATGCTGACATTCCTAGTATTAATCTCCTACTTCAGTTTTCCCAATTTTTGCTTGCTGCCATGCAAGTTTAAAATAATGTCTTTCATATAAATTCCTAATTACAAGGGAGGAGGGAGATTATGAGATTACAAAGGACCTAGAATAATACTTTTAATTTACTAACAGAATTTCTGATTAAAGTTAAAATAGTTTTTGTCCAAAGCACTTTCACCCTGTGAGTTAAAAAATGAGAAGTTGATAAAGATGGTGAAGATGATAATTTACCTTTAAATTTATTTTGTTAAGTATAGAATAATGTAATTCTTAATTTCATCTGAGGAATCATTGCAAAAATATCTTGCATCTATCTTCTTAAAAAATATGAAATCCTTAAAACAAGAATGTGTATCATATATATACTTATATATTTTGAGCTGTCTACAATGTATAATTGCTGCCTACTGCAATAGATTGCCCGGGGATTCAATATATATGGATTTTAGCCAAAGGATAAAAACCTTATGTTCAAAGTTTCAGGTTTTTTTTTAAAATACTTATAGTTCTATTGCAAAGTGGAATAAAACTTTATGTGAGATTTAAGACCATTTTGAAGTTAGCTTCTAATTCTAGAATAGTGTCTTATATAATCAATGGGAAATATATTGTTCTATCTTGCAATATATTTGCTTAAGCTGCAAAAAGCATCTCCCATTATCAGTTGACTTGGGTATAAATATTTTAATAATTGAAAGTACTATGGGCAGTCCTCATTTAACAACTGCCTCAGATAGAGATGGCTTGCAAATAAATGGTACTAAATGGTAATAAAAATATATATTCTGACCAATTAAGGCATTTATTACCACAAAAGCCTTCAGTTAAGATTGGTCTGTTGATTAAGGTCTGGTCAATTTCAGGCAGCAACTGTCAGCCAGCCAGAGGATTCTAATCAACAAATTAAGGTCATAGAACTGAGCTTGTAAACTTGCAGTTAGCACATTTTAGGGATACCCTGTGAGGGGGGAAAAGAAAAAGGGAAATGAACAGCTCAGGCAAAGGAGATTGTGTAAAACAGGGGTCTTCAAACTTGGCCCTTTTATGACTTATGGACTTTAACTCCCAGAATTCCTCAGCCAGCGTGCCTGTATTCTGGGAGTTAAAGTACACAAGTCATAAAAGGGCCAAGTTTGAAGACTCCTGGCGTAAAAGAACGGCAACAACTCTCTCTCACTCTCTCTCTCTCTCTCTCTCTCTCTCTCTCTCTCTCTCTCTCCCCCTCCCTCCCTCCCTCCCTCCCTCCCTCCCTCCAGCTCCACTTAGCAACCATATCATTTAGCGACCATTTCTTTGTAACCAATTACAATCACTAAATGAAGACTAACCTGTATTGTTTTTTGTATCTTTTCAGTCTGTTCTTGGTGTTTGGAATGCTTTACTTGTTGTTCTTGTTCAAAACTTTAGAAGGGTGTTACCTAGCTTTAATTATTTATTTCCTCAATTTGTATGGACAGCCAATTAGGAAATGCAGTTTCCAATGCAAAACTGCATTTCCTAATTGGCTGGCCACACAAATTGAGGTAATAAATAATTAAGGCAAGCTGGCATCCTTCTAAAATTCTGAACAACAACAAAAGCATTCTAAACACAAAATGTATAAATGTATACGATTAATCAAAATAATAAGCATGGGGTATATCGACTAAAGGAATTCCTAGAGGAAGGCAGAATCCAAAATCATTTTCTCATGTTTAGAAACATGTTAGGAATAGTATGCAAGGGTTGCTCTGCCTAATCCATTTTGACATTACATGTTATGGGGTGGATACAACCATCACACTGAGGATATAATTAGTGCTGTCTTGAATTTTACCATAATCCAATTTTTGCTATCGAAGCCAGCATTTCAGCAGTGGGACAGTGAAAACAAATCTTGAACAGGATTACTAAAAGATGGTCTATCACTATACCAAGTCTTCATGCTTAATATAAAAAATATTCCTAATGTTCCATAGTAATTCATGCTGTTATGCATTACTGCGAAGACAGCACTTCATTTAGTGAGGCACAAAGAAAGATACTTCCTTTCATCCCCTGGAAGTTGCATTCTAGCCATCCAAAATTTGAAAGAATTAATTATGTTCATACAGAGACTCAAAAACTCACTGTGTGCCAGATATCACATCAGGCACAGCAATGAATCTCAATTCTCTTGATGTTCAATCTTGTATGGAATGGGCTCCCCATGGAGAGCAGGCTGCTTCCGTCCAGCAGTTTTTAGAAGTTACTAAACAAAAAATGAGCTTTTTTCAAAGATCCTTTCAGAAACATCACCTGCATTTCTTGTTGTTCTGTATTATTGTTCTTTCCTACATGGTTTTGTTTTTGCAATTTGGATTGTATGCTGTTTTGATTCTATATTTATTTTTACTTTGACATTAGAACTGCTGAGAGTCATGAGATTGCAATGGGATGAAAATCAAGTAAATTGTAGCCAATTGAACATGCATTGAGTCCAATCCAAAGGAATGTTACAAGGGTCTGATTATATAGCCACCATGCGGATTCCAGAAAATTATAAGCATGAATTCCTAAATAACATATTAAGAGCAGCCAAATTTCATGGACTTTCCAAATTCCATATCTTTCAAGCTGATTGAAATAATAATAATAGTGGATAACAACAACAACAAAAGTAACACTAAAATTAATAAGAGAAATATATTTTAGAAAAGGAATATATTTTTTGTTCAATTTTTTTTTAAATGAGACTTAAAAAAAAAGATCCCAAAATTTTATTCTTTCTGTCTAGTAAACAAAGAATGTTTTGTAAGAAAGTATAAGCTACATTAATCCAAAACAAACTTGGTCCATTCTCAAAAAACTTAACTCTAACATTTATTTTACCAGATACCATACTAACTATAGTTACTTTCAATACATTAATCCAATACTAGTTACCATGGTAAAATAGAGTGAATCTTAAAAACAGAAGAGTAGCAATAGCAACAGCATTTAGACTTATATACCACTTCACAGAGATTTAAAGCCCTCTCTAAACAGTTTACAGAGTCAGCATATTGCCCCCAACAATCTGGATCCTCATTTTACCGACCTTGGAAGGATGGAAGGCTGAATCAACCTTGAGCCGGTGAGAATCAAACTGCTTAATTGCAGGCAGCCGGCAGGCAGCAGAAGTAGCCTGCAGTACTGCATTCTAACCACTGTGCCACCACTGCTCAGTGCTGAGAAAGGTATAATATGGAATAAATTAAGAGTAATGAATTAAGAAGATTCAATACTCACCGGTATACAGTATTCCACCATTGGGTAATGTAATTTATGACCTTTTGCTGTTCGACCAGAGAAAAAACAGCTCTGGCAAATATCATAATTGAAATGTTTCAGGCTCCGATATCTGTGAATGGAATTTGAAAAAAAAAAAAAAATTGAAGACCCTCAATTTTGTGAAAGGTTCAAAAACTTAATGCCAAGCTCCACAGATTTTGTAACTCAAAATTTTAAATTACAGAGTTTAAAACACAATCTAATTAAGATAGATGAACAGGTTGTGACACTATTCAGGGGGCTGGCAAGATGATGATGATGATGATGAAAATGATGACAATGATTTGACTAAAGACTGTGTGCAAACTATCCATATAAATAATCTCTATTTATTCCATTAAAAACTATACTCATCTACCCATTGTATGAATACCATGTTTAATTTAGTCCTTAGAAATAACAAATAAAACTGAATGCCAGAACCAGAGAAAAACCTACTTTTTAAAGAAATTAAAGGAAAAATTCTAGTCAGTAAAGCCCATTTTTAATTATTTACTCATTGGCATATGAAAGACTGTATTTCCAAACAGTAGTATGCCATGGCTTCTATAATAATTATAATTGGTCTGAAAATCAACATCTAATTGCATTATTTTCTCACATACAGTAGGGATGAAGAGAAACCACTACAGAAGAATGCAGCATATTTTTATATAAATGTATTCCTGAAAGAAGAGATTGATTGTTCAGTACAATCAAAAGGATCACTATTTCAAGATGGTGATTGTCACCAGGAGCAATCAAAGAAGCAACCCCCCCCAAAAAAAATTAAGAATTATTTTCTTTATTATAACTTACATGGTCTTCTTTGTTCTACAATTTGTACCCACAGTTTTATTCACAGCTAAGTTTACATTATTTATTCAATTATATTGATGGCTTTTCAAAAAAAAAAGAGTTTGAAACAAGGAAGGAGGAATCATTCTGTCCAAGTGTTTAAAATATTTCAATTTTACGACAGACCAAGCCACTTTGATATGTGACAAAATAAGTTAAGAATGTTCAGCTCATGGATGTCAGGATTGTTTCCTGGAAGGCTCCAAACTAATAAAGGCATTTTTGATTAGCAGCTAACAAAAATATTGTTTTACTTAAATTTCCATCATTGGCCTAGTGGAGGATTAACTACAAAATAGGCAATTTCTATTAGGCTGTCATAAACACTTAATAAGAAAATCAACAGAAATGTATGATAAGGTTATTGGGCTCCCTTTTGTCAATGCCAGCTGACAAATTATTTTACATCTAAATGAATAAATCTGTGAGTTTCAATAAAGGGAAAAATGAATCCATTTTTAAATATATTCTGTGAAGAGAAGATAGGTAAATAGCAACCAGCATTACCTGTACTATAAAAGCATAACCTGAATTTTCAGTGTTTTAGAATCAGGAAAATATGCTGAAATGAGACTTGAAAATAGTAGGGTGGCTAATGGTGTGGCCTAGTAACATAGAGAAGATAATGACCTAGTTTTCTTTTTACTACTGACCCATTTAAAAATGGGGGAACTCTAAAATTTATGATCATTTTTATCAGAAAGCACTTTTGTATAACACATTTTTGGATATTCCAACAACATCTGAATGGTTACTGATATTGATGTACAGTACTTTAGTCTTAATGCCAATGTTTGTTGGCTTGACTATGACTTTTGAATATATTGTATATATATACTTTAGGGTAGGGGTGTCAAACTGCCAGCCCATAGGCCGGATGCATCATGCCAAAACTGCACCCACCCCATTGCTGGCAATGGAAAAAAAGTCATGATACATTGCGACACGTCACGTGACGTTGCGAGTTTGACACCCCTGCTTTAGGGGGTTAGGCTGAGAAATGTTGAACCAGCTATTATTATTCTAGTGTGATATAAAATATGATTTAAATAATGTAATTTATTTAAATAATGTAATTTATTTTTATGATTGGATGCAATAGACACATTGTCTTTTTTTCCATGCCTTTGCTTTGTAATCATTCATTTTCTTTACTCTATATCCATTTTTCTTATTTATACTAAGTAAATACAATTAACACACTGTCCTTAAAACTAAACAGAAGCTGCAGAGGAATCAAACAGTGATGAGACTACCAAAGATGGACAGAGAGGATTTAATCTTGCAATCTTTCCCACTTTAGTGATAAAAAGTGTTTCTTTGAAGTTGTTATTGGCATAGAGACTAGACAACCTGTGCCCTGTTGGGTCATAATTTCAGAGATATTTCATTACCTAAACCAGTGTTTCTCAACCTTGACAATTTTAAGGCACGTGGAATTCTGGGAGTTGAAGTCCACGTGCCTTAAAATTGTCAAGGTTGAGAAACACTGACCTAAACAGAGAATCAGAATGACCACAGGTGGGCAAAAAAGCAACAGGAGTGAGATCGATTTCCAATGTACTGTCAGCTTTCCTTATGAGAAGTTGGCAAGGAGCATCAGAAATCTTCCTTCCTTCCTTCCTTCCTTCCTTCCTTCCTTCCTTCCTTCCTTCCTTCCTTCCTTCCATCCTTCCATCCTTCCTTCCTCCCTCCCTCCCTCCCTCCAAATACATGGATGTGTCTGTGGAATGACTAGGAGGCAAGCTCACTTCAAAAGAGAATATCTCTATAGGTTCAAGGATCATGGAATAAGTGTATGATGGAAATGAATCTATGGGACTCACTGAATAAATTCAACTGGAAGTTGAAAAAGCAGGAATTTACAGTATGGAAATAAGAAACACAAAAATCCCAGATGTTTGCGGGAGGGAGGGAGGGAGGGAGGGAGGGAGGGAGGGAGGGAAGGAAGGAAGGAAGGAAGGAAGGAAGGAAGGAAGGAAGGAAGGAAGGAAGGAAGGAAGGAAGGAAATAAATCCCAGACTAATAATAAGATAGCTAACTCCAGTGACTCAGAGCAGGGGTCCCCAGTTCCCAGTCTGTACACCAGCACCGGTCCACGGCATGCCAGAAACCAGTCCGCACAAACTAGCAAGGCTCCATTTGCGGGATGCAGGCAAAACCTGTCTCTCCAAGGAACCGGTCTCTGGTGCCCAAAACATTGGGGGCCACTGACTTAGAGAGCTCTCCATCTGATATAATTAAATCTATACCTATGGAAGAGGGCATGGCATGTGTGACCATTCATACAGGGAGACCATTCTGAACTGTCACTATCTGCTCCCTCTCTTTGCTTTCTTTCATAGAGAAGAAACCTTCCTTAGAATGGACAGCTTTGCAAACCTGCTATTGTTAAAACATTTTTGTTATGAATTTTCATATCATTTGGGAACATTGGTAATAACACATAACACATTAGAAGTGAATTCAGATTCAATTACTGACATGATAAATATTTCAGAGAAAATGTGACCACAAAAATCTTATGCATAAGAACAAAACTATCATGAAGTCTGTGTTACTGAGTTGCAATTTCCCCAGCATAATGCAAATACTGCGTCGTTGTGATAATAAGCTCACATAAGAATACAGTGCTATTTGTAAAGCAGCTTTATGAGACTGGCAAGGACTATCATGAATTACAGCTGGCTTCAGCCTATTTATATTCTAATGCACATTAGCTGTAGACGTTAATCTACATAATCTCCTCAAACATTTTTTACATGTAATAATTTACTGTGCTGTGATTTTTTTCTGTAGTAAATTACTTTATAGTTTGGTTTCAAACACCTGGTAAGTTGTTTTAAAGGCTATAACCCAGAACCAGGTGACAATCCATGGATGAGTGTGAATTTCTGAACCAATACTGCCCAATGGATTTTTCCACTTACTGAATTAAGCATACACGTTGATTCGTGTTCACTTTTCCCAAACCATAAGGGCTCAGGGTGACTATCAAGATGATAAAGAGTTTAAACACTAGAACCCAAGAAAAACAGTTAAAAGAAGTGGTCAACTTGGCAAAGTCTACTTTGCTAGATATCTTCAGACAGAGGGTAGAAGGTCATTACTACAGAGAAATTGTAGTGCAGCCTGTATTGACCAGAAGACCTCTGAGCCCCCCCCCCTAGTTTTTATGAATCTTTTAACTTGTAACATATTAAATAATGAGTTACTAACATAGCATCTACAATGAAGCTGGAATATAAGACAATTACATTACTGATGCAATTCATAAAAGACATTTTATTTTGCTCACCTAAAGCCAACAATTGGACATTCCTTACAGATGTTGCACTTGGCCTGATGTTTTGCTGTTTCTGCAGCTGCTACTCTGTGTAGAACTGGCAACCATACCATAGATTGTGGCTCCAGACGCATCCAGTCTATGAACTGCTTTACATCAATTTCTGGCTTATTATTATTCTGATAAATGAGGATGAGATCAAAAATAATTTAACATTCCTATTAAAGTTTCCTATCCAGTCTAGTTTCTAAAAAAACATATTCCAGGTTTGATCTTCAAGGAAACATTACTCATCCCACCAATATTCAGTCAAAGAAGGAAAGACAATTACTTACCACTGTAATTGTAGGCAGTTGACCTATAATCATTTGTTTAGTGACCATTTGACATAATAACGGTATTGGAAAAATTGAACTATGATCAATTCTTGCACTTATGACCACTGCAGCATCCCCGTGATCAGATGATCAAAATTTCGGCACTTGCAACTTGCATGTATTTATGATTGCAGCATCCTGGGGTCATTTGATCACCAATGGCAAGCTTCCCAGCAAGTTTCCAACAAGCAAAGTCAACAGCCAGATTTGCTTAACAACTGTGTGATTTACTTAACAACCATGGCAAAAAAGGTCATAAAATCAGATGTGAATCACTTAACAACTTCCTTAACTTAGCTATGGAAATTCTGGTCCCAACTGTGGTCATATAAGTCAAGGATTTTCTATATAAGCCTTTCAGATCAGGTTAGTGCAGTGGTTCTCAACCTGTGGGTTGGGACCCCATTTGGGGTCGAACGACCATTTCACGGGGGTTGCCAAACAACGCAGTCCGCCATTTTTTCCCCTTTTCCTTAGCTGTGCTACTCCCTTTTATTCTATTGGCTTTTGAAAGCCAATAGAATAGACTCTCTTGAATAGAGTCTAATTCTATTGGCTTTCAAAAGCCAATAGGAATTGTCCAGGCTGTCTCTGCCCTGCTGAGCCCGCCAAAAGTCCCATTCTGCAAACGGTGCTGCACCAATTAAGTAGTCCTCGACTTACGACCGGTTGAGTAGTCCTCGACTTACGACCGGTTGGGGGTCGCAGCATTAAAAAGGTTGAGAACCACTGGGTTAGTGGTACAAACTTATGAGACTAAAGCCCATTTCAGGTACTTCAAATGATTAAAGGAAAGGGTGGCAGCAATAGGTGTATAAACCCAATGTATAGGGTTTCCTGCTTGAGCAGGGGGTTGGACTAGAAGACCTCCAAGGTCCCTTCCAACTCTGTTATTTTGTTATTCTGTCATGTCCCTCTTCCTCCAGAAGAGAACTTCAAATCTTCAGAAGGTCTGAAAAAGGCTCCCTGTGAACCCAGATAACATATGAATGCTCTGCATTTAGAGCATCCAGAAATGGAAACAGACACACTTACCTGCTGGAAACAGCTGCGGACACTGGGCTCAATGTTACTGCCTCCAAAAGCAGCTACTTCCCCAAGCTGTCGTGGGATTTGGATGGCATCGTGTAATAACAAGCCAAGCTGCTTCTGGTCACACATTTCGGTAGGTCCAGCCACTTCTCTAAAGAGATCTTCGAGGCAAAAAGGAAGAGGAAAAAAAGGACACTTGCTTGAGAAGGAGCAATTTCTCATTTCTTCCAATTTTACCTGTGAATTACTTTAAGCCAGGGGTCTTCAAATTTGGCCCTTTTATGACTTGTGGTCTTCAACTCCCAGAATTCCTCAGCCAGGCACTCTGGGATTTCAATCCACAAGTCATAAAAGGGTCAAGTTTGAAGACCTCTGCTCTAAGCCATGGGTACCAATCCCCAATCCATGGACCAGTACCGGGCCGTGGCATGCCAGCAACAAGGAAAGCCCCATTCAAAGGATTTAGGCAAAACCATACCCCCTCCGGTCTGCAGAAAATCCTCTCTCTACAGGACCAGTCCCTGGTGCCCAAAAGGTTGTGGACCTCTGCTCTTAGCCATCTCTTCCTTAGTGCATAGAGTAGAAATGCAAAATGGAGCTTTTCTTACAATTCCTGTAAGTTCGTATTTCAGGCAGTTTTAATGTCTGCCATTCTCTACCATTTCTTGTTTGATAATAAAGGAAGATCACAGAAAAATCAATGTAAACTCAACTCTCAGAATGAGGAAGAGGTGTTTTAGAGCTATTTCAGCTTTGTTTTGCCCTTTAATTAATACTCTCTCTGAATTCCACAATGACATGTTGGCTATTAAAGTAGGTGCTATCATATATTTTTGCTTACAAATTGTACATGAAAAAGGAAGTAAAGAATAGAGATCCATTCTCCATCAAAACTGGGGGGGAGGGATAGGTTTCATAGCAATCAGCAATATTGTTTGTTATCTGAGGCAAGTTAACGTTTTTATTCTCTTGAAAATGTAAATAATTGTTTTGTATTCAAAAATCTCTTTTGGTATTTCTGTTTTATTTAAGCTGTTAGCTTAACACAGACGTGTCCAACTCACAGCCTATGGGCTGCATGTAGCATTGGATAGCTAGTAATGTGGCCCCACAAGACCTTTAACATTATTGTGTGTTTCATATACCTTAACTGTATTATATATTTTATATGTGGCCCATGCAAGCAAAAAGTTTGACTTAATCGTTCTGCAACATATTTAAGAGTTTTTGAAGTACAGCACCAAGTTATATTATACCATTCACCCTGAGAACCTAAGTCTCTTTCTGGGATCTTAACCATAAAGTGTTTATTTTTTAAAATCACTCTCTAAATCAAAAGTATCTTTCTCATTTTATTAAAACACCATTCTGTTATGGATTAAAATAAAAAATAATCATATCAAAACATTCAAACAATTGCATTCAAACAATCAAATACCTAGCATGTATGCTGTTGGTTTAGCACAAGGGTCTTCAAACTTGGCCCTTTTATGACTTGTGGACTTCAGCTCTCAGAATTCTTCATCCAGGGCCAAGTTTGAAGACCTCTGATTTAGCAGATCTATTTAAACACCGCATGGAAGAAAGAAGAATCTGACAGATTTTTCCATTTCAGTTATCTGAAATGACTTCAGCACATTCTTCCTAGTCTAAGATTTACTTAATCATTTATACTGCATGTTTAAGATATATTTATAAACAGATAAACTTGAATCACACCAACTTTTCTTCCAAATCATAAAGTATTCTCATATCAATCATTTTTATCAATCCTGAGGTAGAGTTACATCTGTAAAATCATGCTCCCAATATGTGACCTATGACTTTTCATAAGTTTGTCGAAGAATTCATGAATTGATCATTCCTTATTTTATGACGCTTTGGGCTCTGAGTTCCACTGATAAGCGACACAATATTTACATATCATATTTGGAGCTATCTAAAGAGTATAGGTTCATTTACAATGTATTCCAAGAATCTGTTGTTTCACTACCCAGTAATCAACTGCTCTTTTTTCATTTATTTGTATTTTGATTCAATAATATTTTTGTCCAAATTAAATTGTGCAAGTGGTACTTCTTCTGTCACAGTAAACATTTCTTTAAGCTTGGGGATTCTAAAATGGTGTCTGGAGATTTCAATGGTCCTGAGGATTGTTCCTTTTTGCCCATTAAGCTCCCCACTCATACAATATGAGATTTTTTTTAAAAAAAAATATTTTAATTAAAGAAAAAAAAAGCTTGCATGCTTCCAATCAAAACTTTTTTACTTCTGAGACTGATAAAAGTGGGTGGTTCTAGCTGAGCACCGAATGTATTTCCTTTGTTTGGAAACAGGTTCATTGGCCCATAATAAAGGCAGGCAGGCTCATTTAGATGACATGCAGAGGAAGATATGGAGAAGATGGCACATATATCATTACAAATTCCAGAGTGTCCACCCACAGATCCCTGCTCCAAGCTTCCCAAGAGTGAAAAATATACTAAGAATATATACTATTTGATTTCAGATCCTATAATTTTCAATATATGCAGGTTGGATCAAATTATTCTTTGTTCTGATGGATTGAGTGGATTTTCAGAGCTAACCAATTTTGAAAAGACTTTGAGCAGCTTTCAATATTTAAAGCACAAAACTTAAACACATAATTAAAAACGTAAGTGCTTGGATGAATCGACAACAACAATATTAAAAAGGAACTCAACAAACACCCTGTTTCCAGGGCTGGGAACAAAGCCAAGTCTTAAGGAACTTCCTAAATAATTAAATAGGGGAATTTGTGCATATCTTGAGAAAAGAGGACTGGGACATCAAAATAGGATTTAAAAGAATCATTTACTAGCAAAGAAACAAAAACAATGTATGTCATTTTATTTTATTCTGCAGACCTGAATTACACAGAATGCCCACTGCAGGCCTACTGTTAGCATCTATTAGTTACTAATTCTATTCAGATAGAAATTTAGCTTAATACAATATAAAAGGCTAATGCTACTATGAACAGTAAACAACGAATCTACTTTGTAAAACAGAACATATAATCCATTGCAGTGAGATGAGTCATTATTAATTCAACCCTTTTATTTGTTTTACTTTATAGGACTAGTTGGTTAGATAAAGAGGAATGGCAGTTTATAAATATTCTAATAAATAGAAATCCCCCACTGTTTTCTCGTAACTTAATTTCCTTTGATTTTATTGTCTTCAAATGTTTACTTGAGAGGCATTTTTTAAACGTTAATGAAATTTGTAACAGCTGAATTATACATAAAGTTACAAATTTTGCCCAAATTGTATTTTCTTTAACTCTATGGAAAGAAAAAGCTTGATCCCATCATATACTGCAGAACAGCAGACAGTGCTATTTGTTCTTCTCATACAGCGGTGTATTCCTGGATAATGAACCACTGAGGAGAGTAATAGGAATAGCAAATAGGAATCTGTGTATGTGCAGCAGGGGGAGGTACAGAAAGTTTACACTAAAATTTAGACCTTTTGAGCTGGCTGTATATTTAGAGTTATGTGAAATTGTGATGGCGCGTTAAAAAGTTTCCAATAGGAGACCTACCTATTCACAAAAAGTTATGCTATGTTCCATTACAAAATATTCATTTATACTGATTGAACCAAACTGCCTAACTGGGTATTCTCTACTATTCCACTGGATAATTCTCTACTATACAGAGGCACTGCTGCAAATACATATAAGAGCCATCGTAGCGCAGTGGTTAGAATGCAGTACTGCAGGTTACTTCTGCTGACTGCTGACTGCCAGCAGTTCAGCAGTTTGAACCTGATCAGCTCAAGGTTGACTCAGCCTTCCACCCTTCCGAGATAGGTAAAATGAAGACCCAGATTATTGAGGGAAATATGCTGACTCTGTAAACTGTTTAGAGAGGGCTGTAAAGTACTGTGAAGTGGTATATAAGTCTAAATGCCATTGCTATTGCTATTGCTTAATGAAACTGCTATCTGGCTATAGGTCAGTTTCCTTTAATATTACCAGAATGTCTGATATTGGGGCACACTGGTTCCTGGGAAACAATATAGATTACCTGTGCTTTACACAATGAAGGAAATTCTAACTAAAGTAGTATAAGTTGCCCAGAGTTATCCTGTGGTAAGGTTGGTGGCCAATAAATTTAATTATGATCTTGAATCCTACATTTTGATGGAACATTTTATCAGAATGTGGACTTTGTTGAAACCGAAGCTGGAATATTGTCCTACTTCAAATACTGAAACAAAGGGAATGTAAAATTAACAGTTTAGCAATACGCGTGTATGTGTGTGCACACAAACATGCGTATGGGTATGGATGGACAGACAGAAAGGACAGAGAAATGTACTTGTTCCAATCAACTCTACTTCATCTCTTGCTGAGCCTTGGCAAAATTATGGATTTTGCAGAATTATATTTAAAACATACTTACATCTGTATTTTTCTTCCAAGAGACCCTTAGAAAGAGATATCAAGCCAATCTTCAAGGATTGCACTCTGATTTTTCCAGTCCGGACACTGTTATAGAAACAGCATTAAAATAGTTGGCAGGAGGTGGTATAATTTAATTCAAACACTGAAAGAGCTAGCAAAAACACCTGGTGTACTTCAATTTCTAGACATTAGCTACTAATCATATCAATGAGTCTCTTTCACAAATGTTCTGTGCAAGGTCTAAATATTTACATTCAGCTTAAACACATTAATTATCACGCATTGTAGTTCAAGCGCACAGCATCACAGCATGTGCTAATAATGTGACACCCTGCACTGAATGAGTGGATGACAAGTGAATGCAAATTATAGTATCTACAGATACATTAATATTTTTCAGAGTACTATTTGCCTAGTCTGAGCTTTAAAAACTTTGATGTGTATGTACATTAGAGCAAAAATGTTGGGTGTATATGTTAATTAGAGAATGAATAGTACTGATTTTATCTAGCAGTATGACTTCAATCTTACACAATCTGGTATTTACAAAACCATCACTGGAAACAGAACCAGTGAAAGAAGAGCATCCAGCTTCTGCAAACGAGAAAAGTTAATCAGGAAGACTTGCTAGACAATGTCTTTTTTTTTTTCCTGGACAGTTCCCCAATCCCCCGTTGTTGTTGTTTTTTTTACCTTTGACTCAGTATTGATTCCTGACAATGACCTGAACAATTTTTCTGTGAATTTTTCTGAAGTGGTTAAGGCATAAGGCTATAAACCAACTAGACTGTAAATTCTAGTTTTGCCTTATGCATAAAGCCAGACGGGTAAGCTTGGGGCAGTCATCGCCTTTTAGCTTTAGGAAGAAGGCAATAACAAACCACTTCCAAAAATATTGCCAAAAACACTGGTTTCCTCTAGGAATGCTAAACATTCAGGAGATTAGACATATTGGAAAAAAAAAAAGACAGAGATCTTGCAGAATTATATTTCTTTAAAGACCCTAATACCTGGACTCAAAGGAGGTGCCCAATATTACAATATTTAATCCTGAGCCTAAATGTCTTTCAGTATTGCCAGCAGGTGTCAGCTAATACTGAGCTGGTTATAATTATTTTTGACTGTGATTGTGTGCTTCAGCCTGGTTACTGTGACATTGGATTGTCTTAGGATTTCTCTGGGCTAATATCTCCAAGTTATGACCCAGATCTACTCAAATTTTTGAGTATTAACCCAGCTTCTGTAGTGTATTTTCTCTTTCTCCATTACTGACCTTCTATATAAATAGGTTCATAGCCATTGAGACAACAGGATTCACTATGGAGATACAACCTTAAAGCCCAATCTATTTATGGCAATATTTATTAAGAGTCAGTAGGCAGAGACAAGAAGAAACTACCTCAGTATTAACATTTACTTAAGTATTAATCTTAAGTAGTCTAGTTCTGCAATGAGCTCTCAGCAATGCCAGCTGAATTCAGATCAATGATACACATGTGTCTTTCTGTGACACCTCAATTGCATACACTGACTTGTCACCTTGTTGGACCTCCTACAAAGCTTTGTCTAGATCTAATGATGTCTGGCTGACTAAACCTCTAAACTTGCTACTGACATTGGACAAATTCATTTGATTGCACAATGATCTATGGAAAGTGCCATGTTTGGATTTTTTAATTGTGCTTATCATATGAACCTTGGGACAGGTCAGACAATGTACAAGCTCAGAGTCAATGCAAGAAATATTTTTAATAAAATAATCTGCTTTTGATGTTATCTAAATACTTCTTCTTAAAATGCTCTACTGGAACATTTGTAAAATAGGGTTGTTAATGTCCACTATCTGATTTTCAGGCATTCTCAGCCCTTCAAACTAGTCCAAACAAGAACAACAACCATGATTACTGACACTACCTTTATTGTAAAGTTACAGAAATAGAAACAGAATTTTGCAAGTCTGAAAGTAATTTTCCCCTTCGTTATTTTTACTTTCCTAAAAACTAGAGAGGGTCCTTTCTGAAATGCTACCTATATCCTTTTTGTTTTCATGGGCATGATGGTTGCCTAGTCTACAGTTTCTTTGGTCTCCCAAGGTCATTCATTTCTGCCATTTACAGGCAACCAATTTTTCTTTTCAACTCTCTATGAAACAATTCACCTCATTCAGATAGTCTTTAATGTTTGGCACTGCTGGAAATTCTTCCAGAAGGAAATCAGTGGTAAGGATTCTAATTTCTCATGCTATTTTTTTAGCTCCAGTACATTACTATGTTTTCAGTATTACACACTTAAACTATATTTGCAATTCAAATATTTATAGGCTTATGTTTAAGGCTGGAGCATTTTACAGAGCAGATGTTAATGGATTCTAAAATATATGAATCTTTGAAAATAATATTTGGCGATATTAAATTTCACTTTTGTTCTGTCTACTGACTTAATGTGAGGAATAAATAATTCTTAATGTGACAGAAATACAAAAGACAATAGGTGTTGCTGTCAATTGTTTTCACTTAATGTCTTACAACGGCCATAAACATCAGTAAGCATGTCTTACAGATGCTAATTAAATTCCAGATTAATAGCATGAAAGAAGCAGATGGCATCTGTAGGTGGGTAATTATTTAAAAATGGTATACATCAATGATATAAACCATGAGCATGTTAGGTGATAAATTAGAAACAAACCAAGCCCACTTGCAAAAATGTTAAAGTTACGCATAATCATTTTACTGCTAGGGAATTTTACAGGAAAGAGTAAACTTTGCATTGGCTTGAACACATACTGTACAACATGGAAAGTAACAGGGAGTTATAAAAAGACTAAGCAAGGTTCCATATGAAACAAAATATTGAGGACCCATTGAATTCTGTAATTGCATTCAAATCTCCGTGGCCCCTTCTTCCCATAAAACTAGGCACCTAACAATTTTTAGATCTGCTTTCATTTAAGGCAGGGGTCCTCAAACTTGGCCACTTTAAGACTGAGAAATTCTGGGAGTTGAAGTCCACAAGTCTTAACGTGGCCAAGTTTGAGGACCCCTGATTTAAGGTATTTAGCCTTCTGAAAATAGTAATCAGGGGTATCTATCAAGCAGAATTTAGTAGATACATTTGAGTTCTTTATTGGTTTTAGGGAAAAAAAGCTTTACAAATATGAGAGATTTGTTTTATCTTTCCCACATGGAACAATAAAAGGGCGTTGGTGCATTTAAACGCTTTGATGAACATCTCACACTTACCTATCATAAACATTGAGTAGCCAGTTGAGAGACATATCTACGCAGAGTGGAATGTTCACAAGATCCTCGTGCTTCTCTTCCATTCCACTGTAAATCGTAGTGAGGCAGCTGATGATATCCTGAACGCAAAGGAGCTGATCATTCTGAATCAATTTGTGCTGTTTAAAAGCTTCATTCGTTGAGTTTAAGTCCAAGAGGTCCACTGGCAAAATATGTGTATATATATATATGTATATATGCCAACTGAAAGATATTTCTTTTATCACAATTATATGAATTCTCTAACCCAAAGCAATATTACAGCTCAAGAAGCATTTTCTCAGTTATTTTTCAACTCATGATGTTAAATAAAAGTATTTATATAAGCAGTCTGCGTTTAACAGTCCAAAGCCATCTGCTTTATAGATGCACATGAAGAAATCCTTTAACATTTAATCTTGTTTGAAATTTGGTTTACTGCAATGAGAAATACCTGAGCTAGGATGCTGTGTCATTCACATCCATATCCAGCACAATTTCAGTCATGTATGCCATCTTCATTTTATCTATTTATTGCTTTTGATATGTTATAATATTCTGTGTGCAAATAATACTAAGGGTAGCTAACCATCTGATGGCACCCTAGATTATAATTCTCAGAAAGCAACACATCAATGTACTCGTGTGTAGAATAATTTAACACGCATGAACAAGATTTATAAATATGTAGCAGCTTTAAGAAAAACAGACAATATTTTTTTTTATTTCAAATGGCACACCTACTGGGAAATCAACCAAATAAAGCATACAGGTTTGAGAGTGGTATTTCTCCAAAAGAAAATTTCCTTGATCCCGGTGTTGATATCTTTGTGGCATAGGATCAAAATGTTTTTATCTTCCCAGGCTTTTTAACTACATGAAAGCTCAGATAAAACCTTTAAAATGTGGATAACGATATTTTAAAAGATAGCCTTTGTGACTGGTGAAAAGCCTCAATATTCTGACAAAGTTCAAGACTCAATATTTCTGATAAGAAGCATCATTTCTGCCAAGAATTCTAAACTGGGATGGCTTCTGGGTACAACAAGTAAACAAGTATTAATCATCTTGATTTCAAAGATATCTAGACAGGATTCACGAATTGCTTTGCATACTGGCACCCAACAGTGCTAAGCAGAGCATGCAAAATGATATATCATTTAAAATCCCTTAATGATCTTGAAAAACATGAAAATGGAGCTTTGCACGTATAAAGTGGTAGTCATCCATCATGGAAGCTTCCATTTTTGTCATAGCTGATGACAACAATATGTATTAATTTCAAAAGGATCTGTAGTTACAATAGTGATTATGGGAAACTAATTATCATCTATACAATGAGATAGGAGGGGACATAAAGCTCTTCATGATTTTTTTCTCCAAGTATTCTTAAATTATAGAGACAGGCTTTTCATGGGGATAAAGAGGATTTAAACTGGAAGCCAAATGGTTACATAATCTTTAGAGACACCTTTTCCTAGAAACAATTTTTTTTTTTTTTTTTGCAAACAGAATGTTGTCTTCATATTCTTTTCACCTGATATGTACATCTGGAACATTAATATTTAGTTTCTTTCAAACTTTTTTATATGAATCAGTGTAAGCATCATATTAAATATAAATATCTTTGCAAGTTCTAGGATGAGTGATAAATTATTACATATCACCGATATGGAATTGGACAGAAAAGCTGGTTATAATAGTAGGGTAGAAAAGGGTTGCCAAACATTGCTACCACTGATGCAGCACTGGCAATAAACAAAATCCCAGTGTTAGTATTTCTCTCACATAATTCTGATTCCCTTCTTTTACAGAAATCTCAGGAGGCAATTTCATTTCTTTTTCCACAATTCCCAATTATGCCTGATGCATGCCATAATAAAATTAAAAATACAATTAAGTATAATCTTGTTTTTCCCACACAATTATATTATACTGTGCAGGAATCAAAATTGGACTGAAATTATTCACAATTGCTAGTTCAAATAAGATGTTGATCAGCATCCATCTTCTGGTAGAGATAAAACTAGCATGATCTTTCTCACTCTTTTTCTCGTACTTATTCTTCTTCTACTGCATTATGTCACCTGCTTGCAAAATCGTTAGCTTGTTTTCTTGAAACATTCTACTGCCTTTGCAAATGCCTATGAGCTTGACACTGTCTTACTTAAAAATGTAGACAGTATGACTATATCCATATATCTCAAAATTGTCAAAAAGTGACTTTTTCTCAATCTGGTTTGAAAATCCTGTACAATGAATTTAGGTTTGGGTTTTCTTTTCTTTTTTTTCCCATTTGAACCAAAAGTTTTAATGTTAAATTACAGTGTTCCCTTTTACTAGAATACAACATGTTATATAAGCATTAATCTTCTCTCTCTCTCTCTCTCTCTCTCTCTCTCTCTCTCACACACACACACACACACACACACACACACACACACACACCATTCATTTAGTGACAATTTGATCACTGAAAAAAGTGACTCATGACCGTTTTCCATACTTGTGACTATTGCAGCATCTTGTGTCTTGTGACTATTGCAGCATCCCCACAGTCATGAGATCAAAATTCGGGCACTTGACAACTGCCTTGTGTTTATGACAGTTGCATTGTCCCAAGGTCATGTGAGCACTGTCTGTAACCTACCCCGATGGCTTCTGAAAACAAAGTCAATGGGAGAGTCAGATTCACTTAACAACTGCAGTAATTCACTTAACAACCATGGAAAAAAAGGTTGTACAATGGGACACAACTCACTTAACAACTGTCTTTCTTAGCAATGGAAATTTTGGGCTCTGTTGTGGTTATAAGTTGAGGACTACCTGTATATAGTCTGGCACTCTTGGAGAGTTAAATTATAGTAACTATTTCCCATTTCAACAGACCATACATGATTGCTTGGTTTGGGTGATACCTAAAGTGGAAGCACTGCAGAGCTGTTCATCCAAATTTACATGTTAGAGAATTACTGTCCCCAAATTAAAGTTCTTTAACTTATTTTTGGTGCCTTCTGATAATAAAATATACAATATTTATTCCACTTTACCTATCCCAAATAGAGATAGGCGACCAGCTTTAAAAACCATGTTGATAATAACTGAAAATGTAGTGTTGTTTAAAAGATCTGTTGTTGAATTAAATACATTTAATAACTAATATAGTGACTGCTTATTTCTGCGCAGAGATTATAAAATATTTTATTGTCAGAGCTGTTGGAAAGGAAAAAAAGAAAAAAAGTACACCTGTTAGCATTTCTGCTTCAGAGAGATTAGTTTAAAAGAACAAAATTGGATTTGGATTCAGTGAGGCCTGGCAGCCAAACAAGATTTTTGACCTCAGTCATTTATAGTCATTCTATACAACATCCAAACTAAAGAGATTTCCAGTAATTTATTTATGAACAGGGAAACCTTACTTTTTTATTCTGGGAAGACAAAACTAAAAATAAAAGTGATTAACCTAGTTCTCAGTGCCAGAAGTGTTTCATCACTATCTTTCCTTCATTATCTGTCTACAGAACACTCGATGTTTCAACGAGTTCTAGTGCCATTTTATATCTCAAAAGAATGTCTCACTGAATAATCAAAGAGAACTTTTGTTTAAAAGACCAGAAGTCCAAAAACACATTGGTTCAATATTTGACAGTTGCAAGCCAATATATCAGACAACAGATTTTCTATGTTTTTCAGCATTATTTATTTACTTGTATCCTGCCTCTATTATTTTTACAAATAAGTCAAGGTGACAAATATAGTTAATACACCTTGCTCCTCCTTCCCCCTCCTCCATGACAATATCCCTGTGAGATGAATTGGGCTGAGAGAAAGTTGATTGACCTTAGGTCACCCAACTGGCTTTCATGGCCAAGGCGGGACTAGAATCCATGGTCTTCTGCTTTCTAGTCAGGTGCCTTAACCAATAGAAATAACTAACTAACTAACTAACTAACTAACTAACTATCTAACTATCCATCTGTCCATTTATCCATCCATCCATCTATCCATCCATCCATCCATCCATCCATATGCTTTTTATATATTTCAAATTTTACTTTTTAATGATATTGTTCAATGTGGGGCATTTCTTATTTCGAGAGCTGGACATGTATTCCACTGTGTATACCAGTAAATGACAATAAAATTATCTTATCCCTTTTATTTACTTTACTGAACTATATATTACAAGAGGATTTCTATAGTGGATTTACATATAATTATCCCTATGACTGCATTCACACCATGCAATACAGAAATGAATATACTATTGCAGTTTCAGCTATCTGTATAAATACCAAGTTGATAGCTTTTGGAAACCTGATTTGCCTTTATGAACATAAATTGTCAGTGTAATCCATGATAAAAGAAAAGCAGAAGATGTGGCTGCTGCCTAGCAAAATAAAATAAACAGCTGAGAGATTGAAAAAGACAGCTGTGGACTTCTAGGTATACTTGGACATTTCAATAATGCAAACATTAGTCAAATACCTCGCCTGCTGTGTAATCTCTTGGGAGATTATTTCTGCAGATGCAGGGATTACTTTTTAAAAGGAAAAAAAACGGTGTGTTTATTTAAAAGCATAACCTACTACCAGGAATCCAAAAGGCTTTAGCTCACTAAAGATGTACTTACATATGCTTTAATAGTTTTTTCAGCAAATAGCAAGGGAATTTCCCTATTCATGCTGTTCCTCTACAGCAGACATGTGAAATTCGCAACATCAAGTGACGCCGCGCAACATATCGGGAGCTTTGTCCCCATTGCCGGCAATGGGGTGGGCATAGTTTCGTTCTGACACGTCCGGCCCATAGGCCGGCAGTTTGACACCCCTGCTCTACAGAGTAGACAATATGATGTGTTTTTTCCTCCCTCAACATATATTTTGCTCCAAAAGGAATCAGGGACAGCTCTTTCTATACCATCTTGCCCTCTTCTTCTCATTTTCTATTACCTATCTACTTTAATTGCTTCGAACTGTATCATCCATACATTTCCTCGGCATCAAGTTTGTTATTTATTTACTAATTTACAGTTTGTATACCCTGAAATTCAAAATGATTTATATCCTTTTTGGATATATAGATGGATTATATCCATAAAACAAATTAGCCATAGCAACATACAGTAAATGATCACAAAGTAATATAAAACTCAAATAAATAAAGTAATATCTCCTCCTACCAGCAATGACATGCAAGCACACCACTGAACTCTGGAGACTCTTCAAAATAAAATATTTTTAAAAGCCTTCCAGAATGACAGTATATAGGGACCCATTTTGGACCTCTGAGGAAAGATGCTTCAAGGGGCAGGAGCAATTACCAAGAAGACCTTCCTCTAAGTCCAGTTCAACAAGTTTTATCAGAGGAAAAGTCCTAAATCACTTTGCCTCCAGTTAAATGTGGAAGATGAATGGATTCCACAGCATAGGTGTTATGCCACTGAAGCAGCTTACTCCCGTCAGCAGCTGTGCTATTGCATTTGGGAACAATTGCAATTTCTGAATCTTTATAAAGCAATCATTCCATGACGTGTGCCTTGCAGGCATCTAAACTCAAAGCGATAAGAGTCTGAATCGCTGTCATTCCAAAACAGTGACACAAGTGATGCAAATTAAGTGAAGAGTGATTCAGGCTAGGAGTGATTAGAATTACCATTTTGAATATCAAAATCTGCAGTTTAAGAAACTTATCTCCAGATTCTTCAGGATAACTTTGCTTTCTGAGACAATAAAGAAATAATGAATTTTAAAAAGCATACTTACAACGCAAGGCTTTTTGTAGTTTCCGGATCTTGATGGCTGTACGGTAAGCAGAAAAACGCACGTTGTTCAAATCAGCTAAAAAAAGCCAAAGAAGAGAAAGTAAGCATTAGCCCAATATCATCAAACATTTGTTGTCAGATTGAATAAAATGCATCAATAGTGTATCAATCAATAGTTCATTCTTTTCTTAATTAATTAAGAGAAAAAGAGAAAATAGGAATGCAGCACTACAAATCAAATGAGAGGTTTAGAGTTAGTTCCTGTTCAGAAAAAAATGAATAGGATAATGGCAGCTGTTTAACATTTTAGACAGGTTTACTTTGAATATTGTAATAACATTTACATGCATGTATTCAGATGAGAAAAAAAAAACAATTTATGTTACAATCCAAAACAGGCTAGTTGCTGTAACATGGAGATATGCAAGAGGCCATGGACAACTATACTAAGGATTGTATTTCAAAAATAGATCAGAACAAAGTAGTAGATTGAAAAAGTGAATTGATCTGATTCACTGCAAATTAAGTCAAATATAGTGAAGGTGTTTCTTTTTTAATGACAACCCTTGGAGATACTCCAACAGCCATTCCTAAGCCTTTCAGAAGTGCATGAGACCTTGATCTTTAGTATTACACTCTGCCCTGCACCAGCCCTCTCCATGGTATATTTCTGATAAGGTCCTCAGAGGCTCCTAGTGGCAACTCTCACAATTCCAGGTCTTCACAATCAAAACTTGATAAATATACACTGGTAGCAACTTTCCATTAGATTTGAATTCTATGGAAAGGGGCCACATGGTTAATCTCTAACTGTATGGTTCTTAATTTCAATGTATTCAGAACCAAATAAGAAGTGCTAATAATGCATTGAACAGAAATCCTTGATAGCTGTTCTTAGAATGTTTATTTCCAGCCTTTTCTCCAGAAACTTTCACTTTCACTTTTTCACCCTTGTTTTTTTTTTTAAAAAAAAAAATGAGATAGGTTGGGCTAAACCAGGGGTAGGCAACCTTGGCTCTTTTGTGACTTATGGACTTCAACTCCCAGAATTCCTGAGTCAGCATGGCTCAGCTTGGAAACCTCTCCCTTTCCCCTTAGCATGGCTGGCTCAGGAATTCTGGGAGTTGAAGTCCATGAGTCATAAAAGAGCCAAGGTTGCTAAGAGAAGATGATGGGCCTAAAATCATCCTGTGAACATTCATTGCTGAGATTTAGAAGGTATCTAGTAGCACATTTTCAGACTAGTAATTTATGCTTTTGTAAACTGTAGTTCACTTCATCAGATACATGGAATGGTTGAACAGATGTACGATTTCAGCTGGGATGTTACAGGTCAGAGGGAGAAAAGTGTGTTATGTACATGCATATGAGATAGGTTACAAGCATCCAATGAATTAGCAATAGTAAAGTGTTAATTAATAAAACCCTTTTTTAAAAATGACTCTCTGGGATAGCCTACAACTTTTAAACATGAGTTCTGCAGTCTCTCGCTCTACTGTGCTGGCTTTACTTTTTCAAAACATCCACCTCATGGATGTTTTGAGGCAGATTTGAAACCAACCATAAACTCAGCACCTTAACCATTCCACAACTCTGGGTACTCTGGCTACTAAAAGTCATGTACTGCTTTCATCTTGCAGTTCTTATGCCTTGAATTTATAATTAAAGAAACACTAGCCAAATTAAATTTCTTAGAGCAGGGGTCCTCAACCTTGGCAACTTTAAGACTTGTGGACTTCAACTCTCAGAATTCCTCAACCAGTGTGCCTGGCTGAGGAATTCTGGGAATTGAAGTCCAGAAGTCTTAAAGTTGCCAAGTTTGAGGATCCCTGCCTTAAGAGTGTCATCAAGTATATTTTGGAAAATATTTCTATTCAAATGAATGGGATGCCATGCCTTTTTTTTTTAGGAATAAATATAACCATTTTACCAAAATTCTGTCTAAATTGCAACATATCTTGGTGAGATATATTAACTAAAAGGCATATAATATATGTTAACGAAAAGGCATATAATATTCCTAGTGAATATTAAGGAGGCACAATGTCCTTAAGGATCACAAAAAAAAATTCATATAAGTGGGAAAAAAAGTGGAGAGGCTTTAGTTTTAAGGGCACTTACATAGTGATTGGAATAGTTCAGTCATTTTAGGGTGATCCCAGGATGTTGTTTGAGTGTGATGACTGCAAGAAAGAAAGATGAGTATTATTTTTAATCACTAGGAAGCAAAAATATAATAAACAATTTGCCTGAAAATAACAATTATATTGTTAATATATAATGACCAAATTTCAGGAATCCAGACAGTTATGGCTCTATACTGAAATAAGTTCCAAACTTTTGTAGTGTAAATACATGTATCAATTACACAACATGAAATGATGATGTTGGGACATGGGAGATTTAACAAGTACTTTTTACTATAATAGCAGAATCTCTTATCTGAAGAGCATGTATTATATCTTTATGGAATAAGACTAGTTCTTTGAATCCTGGCTCTACATTTCTCAGATTTTTATTATTTTTAGTACAGGCAGTCCCCAATTTACACCCATTTAGTGACCATTCGCAATTATAACAGCATGGAAAAAAAGTAATTTATGACTTTTTACATGATGACACTTGCAGCATCCCCACGGTCACATGATCAAAATTTCAATGCTTGGCAAGTGATACATATTTATGGTGGTTGCAGTGTCCAAGATTAGGGGTGTCAAACTTGCAATGTCACATGACGTGTCGCGACTTTTCGTGACTTTTTTCCCTTTTGGGTGGTTTGGGTATTTCCCCAAGGCACCATATGTTTCCGGGTGGGTTAGAATATTGGATGTTTCCTTTGCTGATCTTTCATGACCTTGCAATCATGGGTTTGCATGTGGCCAGAAAGAGCGGGCCCATCTGCACGTATTCATTCTCCCCTAAGTCCAGGTCAACAATCTTCTGACAAGCCAAGCCAATGGGGAAACCAAATTCACTTAACAAACACATGATTAATTTAACAACTGCAGTAATTTGCTTAACAACTATGGTATAAAAAGTTGTAAAATGGTTCTAGCTCACTTAACAACTATCTTGTTTAGTGACAGTTGGGATGAAACACCAATAACATGCATTATGTTGATGACATTACCCTGATAGCAAACACTGTAAAGGATCTTCAAGGCCTAGTAATAAAAATCAAGCACACAGTGGGGAAAAAAAGGACTAAAATTAAATATTAGCAAAAACACACTAATAACAACAGATAGAAAAATTAATCTCAGAATTAACAGTGAAGCTATTGAAGGGGTGGATAGCTTCTGCCTTTTAAATCAACCATCATGCAGTCAAGAAATAAGTCACAGATCAGCACTTTTTACAATAGCCAAGAAGACCTTGGAAAAGATATTCAGATGCAGTTATATGTCTATATCTACAAATATCAGAAATATGAAGCAATGGTATTCCTTGTGATATTTTATGGAAATGAAAGTTGAACTTTGAAGACACAGAATAGAAAGAGTATTGATGCTTTGTGTTGGAGAAGACTCCTGAAATACCATGGACAGCAAAGACTATGGACAACAAATGGGTCATCAAACTAATCAACCCAGAGCTCTCATTCACTGCACAAGTGATCAGATTCAAATTATCCTACTTCGATCACATTTTACAAAGACCGGGCTATCTGGAGAAGGCTGTTATGCTGGGAAAGGTAGAAGGAAAGAAAAGAAGAGGATGACCAGCAGCAAGTTGGATGGACCCAGTTTTAATGGCAATGAATGCACTAATGGGAGACTTGAACAATCAGGTAGGGACAAATCATCATGGAGAAAATCAATGTATGTGGTCAGCAGTGACCTGATGATATATAATCAATCTATTATTTCATTCAAATAATACACCTTATTTTATTTCAGCATAATTGAAAAACTAATCTCATTAGCTACAGTAGGTTATATTTAAAAAAAATATTTCAAACATCCAATATTATATAATGCTCATAAACTGAGTATATGTTAGCAAATTAAGCATTATTTAATGAAACAATACATTATATTCTCCTCTTTAAACCTGTTCCAATAAGTAAGTTACACTCAGCTAAATAATAATATTGATGGCCAAAATCAATGAGAAAATAAATTTTCACTGCCTACCTAGCCATGGTTAGAAAGAAATAGTGATGTATTTTTTACTGATGTCAAAATGGAGAACTAGAAAACATTTCTAGTTCACAGAGAATAGTTTTGTTACCCTCCAGAGCTCAGTTTTCAGCCATCACTGCTTCCACTTTTAACTGATCATTTACTCCCCAATCTTTACATCCATCTTCATTGCTCAATTCCACCCAAATAAAGTAATATGGCACCAGTGCTGTATTACTCGACTGCTAATTCAGTTGATGTAGCTGATCCATTTATCTAAAGAAAATAAATTGGCTGTGGATTCACTGATTCCCAAGCTGTCTCCTTAATGTCCTATTGTACTAAATTGCTGATGGCTTGAAAAATTGCTCAGAAATTGTTATTTATTTCCTAAGACGTAAGATTTCTTTCCTTCATTTAGTGGAGGTCTATCACCCTGCCATTCTAATTTCCTCAGACACTGACCTTGGACTTTCACACACTACTTATAAAATTTAAACTTAACATTATTGTATATTATTGTGTACCTATAAAGAGCAGTGCAAGTAATAAAATAATATAATCTCTGTATCAATCAATGCCAAATCACTCACCCAAGGAAGATTACTTTTTTTATATCTATATGTGACGATTTAGGATTTGTGCTGTTGCTGTATGTTTCTCTGCATGCCTTTTTTGACTTTTTTTATGCTGCTAGTATAAGAATGCCATCATTGCTAAAAGCCCCACATTGATACGTAGAGCAGAATTTTGCAGAGATACTGTAGGCACCTCCATTTTCTTCCCCACTTGGGGGGTTTTCTTATTGCATACTTTTCATCCCAGGCACTATAAGCTATTCTGACAGTGCAATGGAAGTGGCATCCATTTTTCCAACTCTCCTAACTGGAACACAGAATGTCTTTGTTAACTATTATTTTAAAACCTTTAATGAATGTCATGCCTGTAAATAAATAAATAATTCTGTTTAAAAGGAATTAATTTCATTTCGATCCTGCAGCAACTCAAGTAACTCTCAGAGTACTTAGCATAGGGGTCTTCCAACTTGGCCCTTTTATGACTTGTGGACTTCAACTCCCAGAATTCCTCAGCCAGCTATGCTGGCTGAGGAATTCTGGGAGTTGAAGTCCACAAGTCATAAAAGGGCCAAGTTGGAAGACCCCTGACTTAGCAAGACAGCTCCAATCTAGCTGATCTTGCAAATACTCTTAAGTTAATAAACTATTACCTTATTTCAGGTTTATATTTCATTTCTGTGAGCAACTTCTGCTAAAAATGTAAGTTTAAATCTATTTACTATGGCTTATCAATTAGTGGAGAGATTAATATCAAATTCTGGATAAACATAATTAAGTGAAGAGTTAAATGTCTTTTTTTCTAATAAGCTATTTTGTTTGCTACTAGTGAGGAAAAAAACAGGAAATATGTTCTATTTAGTGCTGAGTAATATGTTTCAATAATTATTCAATTCTCTCACACAAAAATGTTATTTGTTGATTGCAGACTTAAATTTTAACAAACCAAAATTATCCAGTGGGTTGACTATCTTTACATGTGCTCTTGACTAGTTCTGTGAATATCAGAAGAGAAAGCATAATATAATAAAAACTGTTTAGCAAACTAAAATTTCTATGTTAAGTGCTATAAAGTAGAAAGCAAAACTTTAGATTTAAGTTGCTACTCACAGAAATATATATTTCTCTTCCGAATTTTAAGGGTAGAATAAAATTGATCTAAGATATAGATCAAGTATTTCATCAGCCTTGAAAAATTACAAAGAAAATGCTAGTAGCTTTACAACATCGTAAAAACAGGATTTCAAAGGCAGGTTTCTCATGTCTCTAAAAATTTATTTTCCAGGCTTCCTATTGTGCACTAACTTTTCATAGTGCTGAGACATCCCTGTCCTTTCTAAAACATCCAACATGGATTTTCATTCTGTTCATTTAAAGTGACAGCAGAAAGACGGAGGCTTTGCTCAACCCCTTAACCACACAATATTTTAAAGAATATATACTTCAAAGGCAAACATACCCAATTCAAAACTCAGAATCAAGGACTCTATCAAATATCGGAAATATGGCTTAACATGTTTAAGATGCACGGTCATGCAAAATAATAGAATCTCTACAAGGTCGCATCCAGATTCTTGGAATGGATCACTGAGTCACTCCACTCAGTTCAAGAACCCAAACAAAACCATCCCTGACAGTTGACTGTCTAGCCTTTGCTTAAACTAAAGGGAAAGTCAACACCTCCATGAGTAATTGCTTTGCACTCATGTCAGAAGCACCAGGGCACTTCCAGGTTGAAAGATTAGCCATGACATCACCATTGCCTAGGGCTGCCCAGTTGGGAGTAGGAGCAAAGGACAGGAGCTCACTCCACTCCACGGCAGCACTCGGGTCTCAAACACGGGTTTGCTAACCTCCAACCCAGCGTCCTAACCATGGAAGGTCTATGGATAATTAAATGGTTTCATTGCTGAACTCCTCTTACTTTTGGGAAGTTTTTCCAGCATTCATCTGGGATTTGTCTTCCTGAAACATAAATCCATGGTTCTTGCCCCTCTAAGTATGAATAGTAATGAATAGCAATGAATTCCTATTTGTTTGGAAAATAGAACAGCAACTACAATGTCATTTTTAGACATCTCCTGAAGAATTCTACTTAGCATGGATTATGATAGGACAAAGCATCAAACAGTGCATAACAAATACAGAGTACCTCTCTGTCCTAACTACGATCCTAAACTTTGTCAGCAAATTCATCAGGTATCTCCCATCCAAAATGGAAGCTCTTAAGCATGCTGTCCATTCAGCCATCCTTGAGGGTCCATAAAGGAAGACTCCCTATTTGGAGTAGCTATGCCCTTACATTTCTGGACACATAGAAACAACAGAGCACATACTTCTCCAGTGTTGTACCATAAACATTTATAATAGTCTTATTGTATAATTATGTCAAAAATATCCAAAGTGCATGAGACATTCCCTGCAGATTTTGAATACCAATCTTGCTACAGCATATAGCATTGTCAAGTCTATGTACCCTAAAATCTGTGTGATGAAGACTTGAGGCTCATATTTGGGACTCAACATTATAAATTAGACTCAGTGGTTACTCATGTGTCATAATAGGGTTCTCGGTCTGTCTGTCTGTCTCTCTCATATTCTCCTGTACCTTTTTAATAATACCATGTCTTCTTTTAGATTCTCACTTTTTAATTTTTTTATAGTTTTTATGCTTTAATATACACTTTTAGTTTTTAGTTTATATAGTTTACATGACTTTTACATACTGTGCATGTTTTATGCCTTTTCTTTATTATACTTCTATACTTTTATTAATGATTGTACTCCATCCTCTTATGCTGGTCTATGGCTGTAATAAAGATTGTCTGATTTGATAGTTATTCTGCTGTTTAGTTTGACATAATAAATTTAAAAATAAAACTGTAATAAGTTTTGCTATCATCCAGATATGTTTGCCATAAGCATATAACATTCATTTAATATAAAATTGGTTTAGAGAAATCAGTTTCTTATTCTGATAACCATTTATCTAAATTGATCGTGTCTATTACAAATAGCAGTAAATCAGTAATTTTTTTTCTAGCTGTGTTTTTATTTCTGCTTGTTATGCTGGACCCATTGGGTCTATTTTTCATCAACTCATTTTCGACTTTACTTAAAAGCATCTAAATTTGACAACTGAAAAACTAGCCTCTGTCTCCTTGATCTCTGGTCAATAAATGGAGCACATAAATGCAGAAGCATCAAAACGATTATCACTGAACACAAGAAAGAGATTAAAAATGAAATAAACTTCTAAACTGAGTCAAGTAAAGGTACATGATTACATATGCTTTCAAAAGGACAGTTCCTTTTCCTTGTATCTGAAGTATTTTTGCAAAAGCTGAACTCCATGTCCTTGATCTATGCACCAAATTCAAAAGGTGGCCAGAAAAATCCATGTTATGGACTCAGAATAAATTATAAAAACTAATCTGAAAAACTATACATTATATAACTTAGGTAGTCTCCAAGATTCAGATAAAATGTTCCAGGGACAGTCAACATTAAATCGTTGCTGGTATTTAAACAGAGGTTGCTTGGCCATCTTTTGTGGATGCTGTAGAAGATTCTTTCACTGGGCAGAGGATTGAATTAGACAGTCTCTACGATCCCTTCATCTTTTCCATTCTATAATTACATCCAATGCACTATAGCTTTCTCCCATCAACTACAAAGCCCTGACAATTGTTGTAACCTTTGATCAGCTATACAAAACCATGCATTTTTAGAAATTTAAGAGTTTCTGATCCATCCTGACTTCACTAATCCGCAGAGATCCGCATTAGCTACTGCAAATTCAGGAATCTTTGTCTTTGAGAATAAGATCCTCTAAAGCAGGGGTGTCAAACTCGCAACAACACGTGACATGTCGCGATGTATCGTGACTTTTTTCCCATTGCCAGCAATGGGATGGGCGTGGTTTCGTTGTGACGCATCCGGTCCGCGGGCCGGCAGTTTGACACCCCTGCTCTAAGGGATCTTCCAAGATTCAATGTATTCTCTGAAATGCAGTCCATTGAAAATGAATATGGGTAATCCTCAACTTATGACCAAAATTGAGCCTGGAATTACAGTTATAAATTGTGCTGGTCATTAAGCAGATCACCATGTGACGATACCAATTTTATGACCTTTTTTGCAACAATCCTAAAGCAAATTCCTTAAGCAAATCCCGCAGCTATTAAGCAAATCCATTGTCTGCAATGGTTGGTTTTTGCCAGAAACCAAAAATAAATGCACTCAAACAAAGAAACTTTTCTGTGGAACTTGCTTGATTGGCTATGTAGGAGATGGGAATTGAGATAATGGGACAAAAAAGTACAGCAGGCGTGAGCAATATGTGACAAGATAGGAATTTACACAGCTGTGTAAAACTTTTCTGTGCTTTTAGATGCAACTTTTAGCTCATCTTGCACACAGTTTTGACTGCACTGAAAAAAAGTTCAGCTCATCAGGATTGGTCAATAACAACCTTCTATTTTTACAACATTTGCTGCCAGAAGTAAGCAAGATTTCAATAGCTTTTGTTGCCTCAAATCAATTCTCTGCTTTCTTATTTATATAATTTTATATTGGCTTCCCTGGAAATAGGTCTCATCGATCTCAGAAGGATATGCAGTAGTAAACTTGAATGATTACATTTTATTAGCCATTCTGTTCTCCATCTACTCTTTTGGGCATATAAAATCAGGCTACTGCATAAATTGTTGACATGGCTAATTCCTAACCCAAAACATAAGAATGAGAACATGAGAATAGTCCTATTGGATCAGACTTAAGCTCATCCATTTAGCATTCTATCTAACGCATTAGCAGAAGCATTTAGGAAGACCACAAATAGGAACTCAAGATAGCCTTTCTATCACATTGTTGTCCATATGCAGAAATGGACTATCCCGTGCCTGGAAAACATACCCAGTAATCAAAGTGAGTAACAACCATTGGCTTGTCTTCTAGGAATCTGTCTAGTCCTTAATTCTTCTAAACTAGCAGCCAAGGCCAGGATTGTGGCAGTATATTCCCCAAAGTAATTATATGCTGGATGAATAAATGTTTCCTCTCATCCATCTTAAATCTCCTACTCAGATTTATTATATGGCCTCCAGTTTTAATGTGGGGAATAGAATTCCCTGCTTCTTTCTTGCTTCCCTTAGAAACTCTGATCGGCTTAATAGTGCTATCCCACCTCACCTATACACTTCTAAAGCATAGGTCTGTCACTTTCCCATTCCCAACACAGATTTCCCCAGAATGCAAATGACATGAGAATCATAATTAATCTCCACATGTTGGCTAAGGAACAGGATGTTATTCTTCCTTCTTGCTCCAACTATCATTCCTTTAACTCTTTGCTTGTTCTGCCAAACTGTCCAGTTAAGAAAGGGTCCTCACTGTCTCCAACTATTCTGAGTTACACCTATCATTTGTTCTCCCATTTATTTTATGTAATTGTATTATTGCATTTATATTCCTTCTTTTACTGAGAAGCATATCCCAAATCAATCAATCGAGTTGCTTATGCTGAGAGATAGCAACCCAGTAATTTCCACAGTTGTATTCTTACATCTAGGTCAACACTTTAATCACTACGTTATACTTCTCCGTTTGTTATTGCTTACTTTTCAGGTTGCATATGGCCCAAAACAAAATACCTAGTATCATTCTCCCTTGCCCTTAGAATTCACATCTAATATTTTTGCTTACAGGAAAAAAAATCTAGCTAGATCAGAAGAGAAAAACCAAAACATGACTGAAAGGCAAGAGGTGAGAAAGGGAAGATACTAATCAGTAGACCTTTTGCTTCAAATTAGATTGGCTACTATATGGATTCGGGGTCACATTTTTAAAGTAAATTGAGTTTGAGAACAAAATAATAAAAAGGTGTAAGTAAATTAATTTCATATTGCCTGTTCTTTAGAAAGCATAAGGGCCATAGAAATAATAATTAGAGGACCTACAAGATGCAAGGCTTTGGATGCCTTAGTCCAGTGATGGCAAAACTTTTAGAGACTGAGTGCCCAAAAACTGGCCCCACCCCTGTCCCACCCCCTGCCCCGCCCCACCCACCCCCTGCCCCACCCCACTCCGCCCCACCCTGCCTGCCTGCAAGGCCACTCACCGCCTCCAGGGCCCCCCGCAGATCGTCCAGGCAGCCCAGCAGTGCCATGGCAGCCACACCCTCTGCCCGCGCCCCGCAGCTTCAACTGTGCTTTGGGGCATAAGGGCAGAGTCTTGTCTACACTGCCTGGCTGCCATGTCCTTGTCTGCGCTGCTCCGCGTGGGCCATGCTCGGGGGCGACTCTCCTCCAGGAGGGTTGCTGGTGAGGAGGGGGTCACAGGCGGAGACAATGCTGGGGCAACGGCACATTTGCCCACAGAGAGGGCTCCGAGTGCCGCCTCTGGCACCTGTGCCATAGGTTTGCCACCACTGCCTTAGTCCAGGGATGTCAAACTCACAATGTCACGTATCGCATCTTTTTTGCCATTGCGGTAATGGGGTGGGCGCGGTTTTGCTATGATGTATCCAGCCCGTAGGCTGGCAGTTTGAAACCCCGTCCTTAGTCTATCCAGACACAGAATTTAAAAAATTAACTTGCAGTCAATTTCTGCATTTGAGGGAAAAGACTGGGGAACTGAAGTCTTTTCATTACTGTTGCCAATTATCCTGTGAACAGACAAATCCCAGCAATCATCAAAGGACCTTTCTGCCACTGCTGCTGATTGTCTCACTAGCCCATCCATCAAGAAACTGAGAATATATAATAATGTAAATCTGACTTCAAAATCGATTTCTGTTGTCTATGCATAAAAGGACTGTTACAGGCAAGGGCAAGAGACTAAGTATGATTTCTTTTGAAGAATGCTTATAAATTATGATATGTGGCCCACTTAATCCTTAGCTAGCTTTAACAGTACTGCCTCTTACACTCTCCAAAGTTTAAAGAGTTAAAATTGCAGAGGATCTATTATATTCTTTTGTGAAAACATCTTAGTCTGCTACAAACTGGGGGAAAAAATGAAACATCTAAATCCATGATCTTAGTTAATCTGTCATTTAGGAATTTTCCAATTTAATCAATGGGATTCTATGGACTCTACCAATCCTTTCAACAGAGTAAGCCCAGAGCCATAATTAAGGATGCTTGAGTTAAGAATAAACCCTATTAAATCTTGAAATGGAGAGGCCTCTCCTGATTTAGAGGCCTTGGGAATTTACATGGGGCTTTAATTGATAAGCTAAGAAGAAAATGAATCTTGTGCTTTGATAGAATGCCTGCCTTTGTACTTTTTTCCCCAGTTCAAATACAATTCTGTCTGTACTATGTTGTGCTTCTGGAATAAATCATCTGACATTTATTGGTTAGGCCAGTATGATGGCTTGGGATATTTGACTGTGTGCTGAACAAGGTTGTTTGTAGTCCAGCTTCTGGATATCAAGAAAATTCAATCTATTGACAGGAATTAAAATGGTTGACTATTTTGAAGTAATAAACTAAGCAAGGAGAAAGCAACACTGAGATGTTTTTAGACATGAATCTCTTTACACACAATAAAACTCAGTTCCAAGTCATTTTCTGACAAAAAATACAAACACAATTCATATTGTGTTCAAGACAAAGTATTAAAACATTCTCTTTAACCTAGAAATTTAACTTCAGTTATCTTTTCCAGAAGTTTCTTAAACACCTTAATTTAATGTAAAAGTAGTATCATTAAGTTAATAGAATTTCTGATACCATCAGACAGGATATAGACCCCTGCAAACTGTTGTTCTATTCCCTGCAACTACCAGCGTTGATTAGAAAATAAAGCTTAACAAAGCAGGTAGACAAATTCAATTACTGAGACTAATTATGGCAATATTTCTACTTTTAAAAAATCTTTAGCCACAATTATAGCCCCCTGTGATAGCACACAGCATTATATAGTAATCACTTACAACATCTTTGCTGGCTGGAGTCCTCATTTGAGTAGAGATATAGAATAAAAAATCAAGCCAAACAGCAAGTAAGCAAACAAAAACAAGGCAATATCAAATAGTCATTAAATCACATTAAATATGAACATTTTCAGTCAGCCAGTTAACATTGAAATAGTTTTATAATGCCTATCATCAGCAAGTACCATTAAAACCGTCAGTTCAAAGCCATTGTAAACTGTTTATTTATATTGATGTGCTGTCAACAATCCAAAAGGACTGACCTATTTATATTCCCCTCTTATGCTAATAAGATTAAAAAATCAAAATGAACAGCATGACAAAATACAAAAACACTGGCACCAGGAACTATCAAGCATTAAAACAAGCTCCCAATGGACCTCATTACTCACAGCCATGCCATTCCCAAAACTCTCTTCAAAACCATGCTTTAACAGTTATCCTAAAGCCTAACAAGGCAGGATATAATCTGTTTTTGAAAGGGAAGACTGAGAAGGCTTGATCCTTTGGCCTCCAAAGATGACAATCTTCAATGGAAGAGACTTAGAGAGTCCTCTGCCCTCAAATTGTTCATCTGTTCCAAGAGAAATCCAAGTCTAGTGTGTTAGCTTCTACAAGTTGGAGCCAAAATGATCTCAAAAGTATCCAGGGTTGACATGGTGACCATGAATTATAGAGTCCACTCCCAGACATGGCAGATAGAAGCATCTAATGTCTCATAAGCTCCAATACCATTCTGCAACGAAAGCAATATCTACTTGTACCAAACTTCAATAATGCCTCAAATCTGCTTATCTTCCTTATCTACCTCTGGCCATTTGTAGAGAGAATTGCCATTTTGCATCCTTGGCCTTGAACTCACAGCTAGAGCCATACCCAGAATTCATAAGGCTACATTTTAGAAAGGGTACATTCCCTTATTTCTCAACCAGGTTTGCTAATGCAAATCAGGTGTTCCCTCTAATCACAATTAGGTTAGGGATAAAGAGAGATACCTAAAGGGTAGGCCTGACATTAAGCTGTAGCAGCTGCTGTGAAAGGCCTCAAAGAACTCGATAACCTGAGGAAAGCAGAAAGAGGCAGGAATTGGGGAAGCAGGCATAGGTGAAATAAAACCTCCATCTCTTGAGAGTAATTCCATAAGTGTTTTACTTAGTATTTGATAAGATTCTATTAAATATGACAGTAATAGCCTACATCACTGCCATCATCACATCTCCAGAAAAACATTGCTAGCTAGTACAAAGTATACAAAGATACTATTAGCTTGTTGTATAGACATAACAAAGACTCAAGTGGCTATGTTTCATATAAACTAAAGTTTTTAGGTGTAACCTCAGGTACAGCAATTGTACAGTGGACCAGACTGGTTATAACTTTCCTTAAATGAGTTCAGACCGCAAAACTTTTCAAGCCAAAGATAACAAAGGTGTTCCTGGCTACTGTTGCAATCCTTTGCTTCCACAGACAGCAGCGAGTCCAAATAGATATTCAACAGATTTTTTTGGAGGAGTGCAACTCTACTCCATTTTTTTTATTTATATGGACAGGTACCTCCACCCAAAGCATTCCTGTCTTGTCTAATTATATGACCAATATAAGGAAGGACATCTGAACATGAATGGTGCTTTTAAAAAATCCCATGCATTTTATTCTAACGTAATTATGAGAACAAATACCAACTTACTTAATATAGTATGGAACACTGTTATGAGACACTGATCTCTGCCACGGTAGTTGTACAGAGGCTATAGAAATAAAAAAAATGGAAATAAATAAACCAAGAAAGTATTAATTTATTATTTACAAATAGGCATACTTGTACAAAGAGGCTGAATGGGAAGAAATATTCCAAACTCTGGGAGTAAATTCTCCTGAACAGTTTTTTTTTTTTTTTAGCATTTATCCTCAAAATCAACACTACTCATGTTAAATAATCTCCAGTTTAAAACAATTGTTGATGAAGAACCACTTATTTAGAAGAGAACTTGGCCCATTCCAATCCACTTAATAATGAACAGGCCCAGTATACCACGTAATTATCTATCCTTTGGTTTGGGAACTTTCCCTCTTCTTTTATGAATCTTGGCTTGCAAAGTTGTGAGTGCATACACTGATTCTACTTTAAAAATATATCTTTCTAGAATATTTTTTCAGTTAGTTTTTATTTCTTGACACACATACTCAATTCCCATAGTTGTTACAAGTACTTGAGGACAGATCTATGAACATTTTGTAAAACTGTGAAAAGGTCACCCTAGGACTGTAGTTTTTAATCAAGATTTAATATTATGTCCAAAGTCATATATTAACTCTATATCATCTTTTGTTTCCTGTCCAGCGCTTGTAAACTTGCTTCCGATATCGTCTAAGCACAATTTAATTGTAATTCTAAACTGTCATTCTGTGAGAATTGTCTTTCTGAAAATGTCTCTGAAAGGATCTTCCATACGTGACAATCATTTTGTTCTATATTTTCCTCGAAGGCCAGTTATTAAAATATAAGCACACTAGGGATAAAAAGAAAATTAAGAACCTTTGAAGTACTTCATTGATCTACTATTAGAGTCCTCATTAACCAATTTCATTAATACTTACTGGAAAGAAAATCTTGAGATTCAGGTCCATAATCATGATGTATTTCTTGTAGTAGTTTAATGCGATCATCTACCGATATCTGCATATAAAAATACAAACAAGGAAAAGCAGTAATAAGCTTTCAACTGATCATACCAAGCCAATACATACAGCCAACAAGACAAACAGTGGTTTATGATTCATTTTTGCAAACAGAGTTTAAAGAGAAAATATTATCTCCTTCTAAATCTTCTTCCGTTTATAATGTTTAAATAGAAGCTAGTAATGACTCTTCTGTAAGCATTACAAATCAATATTAAATAATGTCCTTCTTAGTGTCTAATACGGTCTACTGCAGTGTTTCCCAAACTTGACAATTTTAAGGCATGAGGACTTCAACTCCCAGAATTCCACAGCCAGCAACGCTGGCTGTGGAATTCTGGGAGTTGAAGTCCACATGCCTTAAAATTGTCAAGTTTGGGAAACACTGGTCTACTGAAATGTTCATTTCTTCCCTTGTCTACGTTTCTGCAGTCAACATGCCTTATTTTGATTTTATTGATCTTTACAAGAAACCATATTGAGCATGCTGCTTAGTGATTGACGTTATGGGTCAACATTCTCCTGGTTTGCCAATTAAGCTGGATGAACGTATGCAAAACTACTCAATCAAATCTTTGTAAGGTATAACAAATGTTTCTAGCCCTTCAAATTAGATTGAAATGGAAGAAAAATATGTTTAGAAATTTCTCAGAACAGGGGCTTAATCATGATTTTTTGTAAACAGCTCTATCAGTTATTTTCTAACTAAAGAGCTCCTGTGGGCGCTAATGAAACCCAAAATATTTTACATGGCACCTAACTGTCTTCTCAAATGGCTTTAAAGGCTATTCTAATGAAGCATTAGCATAATAGTAACACAATATTTCAGAAGCAGTATGGTGTAGTTTAAGATTCTGGACTGACACTCGGGGCTCAGGTTCAAGTTCTTTCTTAGCCATAGAAACTTATTGGGTCACCTTGGGTCACTGACTTTCCCTCAGCCCAACCACATTACAGGGTGGTTGTTGTGGGAAAAATGGAAATGCCTTGAGATGAAGGAGAGGTAGGTTCTAAATTTAACAAATACACAATACAAAGGAAAAACCAGCTTCAAGTATTATCTGTATTTTAAATAATGCATTTGGATCCCACATTGTTTAGCTATATTATTTATACCTAAAGATTGGTTACTCCCATATTAAAAAAAAGTGTCGGTGCCACCAGGTAGATCAGACCATGAAATCAACTTTACAAGGAGGCTAAAACTACTTTTATTGAGATAGGCTATAGTAGCAGATCAGAAAAGTCTGGTTTTGGTGTACCTCTTCTTCCTTTTTTATAGTTCAGCGAATGAAGGAAATGTCCAGACATTCTGGACTTATCATTTAGTCCAGTGTTTCTCAACCTTGACAATTTTAAGGCATGTGGACTTCAACTCCCAAAATTCCAGAGCCAGCAATGCTGGCTGTGGAATTCTGGGAGTTGAAGTCCACATGCTTTAAAATTGTCAAGGTTGAGAAACACTGATTTAGTCCTTGTGGCTTGATAACAGAATCTGTGTATCTCCATCAAGCTAATATTCCTTACTGTCTACCCAAATCATATATTGAGTCATTTTGATATGCAGTGAAAATTCAATTTAGCAGATATAATCTGAGGGAATTGTGTTGTATTTACATCATCTTATGACATTTGGGTAGTGACATAATTGTGGTAAGGCTGTAAAATGTGGTCATTTATCAATAATATTGACAGAGGATTTTCTCCCTGATGACAAGGATAATGTGGAATCAGTAACACTTTCATAGTTCTCCCTAACACTTAGCCAATGAAAGCTACCTGTAAAAGTTTCCATCGCATGTTCAGATCATCCAGCTGTCGTGTGACTTTCAAGGATGGATGAAGATCAAGCTGACCAGATAAGTCATTGATGCATTTGATTTTCAAGCTGATTGGTGAAATTTCTTCTCTAAAGGCCTAGAAGAGGGAATACACAGCTGCTTTTAGTAAAAATCTTGAAGAGCAAAAATACAATCTCTAAATGATACGTGTAAGTGTCCTCCTTCGTTTTCATTCTTTCACTATCTCTCCTGACTTTCCTTAAACACATTACATCAGTGGTTCTCAACCTTTTTAATGCCACGACCCCCAACCGGTCGTAAGTCGAGGACTACTCAACTGGTCATAAGTCAAGGACTACTCAACTGGTGCAGCACTGTTTGCAGAATGGGACTTTTGGCAGGCTCAGCAGGGCAGAGACAGCCTGGACAATTCCTATTGGCTTTTGAAAGCCAATAGAATTAGACTCTATTCAAGAGAGTCTATTCTATTGGTTTTCAAAAGCTAATAGAATAAAAGGGAGTAGCACAGCTAAGGAAAAGGGGAAAAAATGGCGGACTGCGTTGTTTGGCGACCCTTGTGAAATGGTTGTTCGACCCCAAATGGGGTCCCGACCCACAGGTTGAGAACCACTGCATTACATGTTACTGTGAGTATATTAAAAAAAACATGAATTTACCAGGAAAGGTTTACCAGGAAACAAAAAGCCACTGAATAAATAGTGAAAATGAGAAAGAAAAGCAAAGATACTTAGTAAACATATCTTCAAATTCAATAATAAGTATTAGAACTTAAGTAATTTGGGTTTCATTACCTTTATATCGCATCAATAAAACATAAAAATGAAATCTGCTAAAAGCCAGATAATTCTACAAAATTGATACAATTTTCCAACTTCATGCTGTTTTCCCCAAGAATTACTAGATCAATTTCAACATCAATGTTGATTTTGTTAATAGATGAAATAATCCTCAACAGTTTATACTATTTGAACAAATAGAAAACATAAGTTTCCCTTTACAGTTATTAAGATATGAACAATTACCTCTTGCAGGCAGAAAAAACAAGAAATATTCCCACTAGAACTCAAAAGCATTCTTTTATGTTTGTATTCAAACGAAAAAAAAGGAAAGATGGATATTTTATGCTTAAATCAACATATTTAAATCTGCTTTGATTTACTTCTAAGGCAACAGAAATTGTGTTTCATTAAATTTAGCTTAATCTTTATTTGAAAGCAAAAACAAACCTCTGGCAGAGTGTTGTGTGTTTATGTATAATGCACCATTACTCATAAATAGTCTAATTTGTTATTTTCTAGACAATCCTTGGATATACAGGCAAAAGACTTCTAAGTCTAATGCTAAAATGCTCATTGACTTCAGAAAGACATACATTCTTAGATGCTCTACTATTAGTTGTTATAGTCTGGAATTCCTAGACTTGTAGCAGAATGGTCTATGGTAGAAAGTACTGGAAATTCAAAGGCATTAAGGGGGATAGGTTCATTTTGTTTTGTGGGAAGGTAATTGTGTGACTATTCCAGCTTATAACTGCACTTACTGTCAACCTTTCCCCTCAAAAGAAAAAGAGAGAGAAAAATACATTTTAAAATACAATTTAAAAACTATAGGGCTATCAGTGCATGTAGCACAGATGTGTGTGTGGACAAGAATACCAACCTTGCTACCAATCAAAATGAAGCCTCTAATAGCGAGTGCCATATAAAGTGCACTAACCAAATAGGTGGTAAGACAATAGGGGAACTCAGGCACCACACAGGTTATGTAGAAAGGAAACACAGGGCCACCCACAAAGGACTCAAATGTTTATACACCAATGCACAAAGTATGAACAGCAAACAGGGTGAACTAGAAATTCAGGTTAATGAGGGCAGATACGATATTGTTGCCATTACGGAAACATGGTGGGATGAAACTCACACATGGAACACACAGCTAGAGGGATTTAAATTATTTAAAAGAAACAGACCAAATAAAAGAGGAGGTGGAGTTGCTCTCTATATAAGAAATAACTACATCTTCACAGAAATAGAGTACAACAATGATAAAAACTGTCTTGAATGCATTTGGGTCAATATAAAAGGGGGGGGAAATGACATTGCCATAGGTGTATACTACAGACCACCCAACCAAACAGAGGAAATAGATGAACTTTTTGCTAGTCAGCTAACTAAGGTATGTAGGAAGCACATCACAATAGTAATGGGGGACTTTAACTACCCTGACATCAACTGGGAGACAAACTCCGCACCAAGTGGAAGATCAAACAGGTTCCTGGCAAACCTAGCAGACAACTTTGTCTCCCAAAAAGTAGAGAATGGAACTAGGGGATTAGCCATTTTGGATCTAATTCTCACTAACAGAGATGAAATGATAGACGGTGTTGGAGCCATAGGAACCCTGGGAGGAAGTGATCATGCAATATTAGAATTCAACATTATAGAAGCACAACCAATAGAACACAGTCAAACTAGAGTCTTGGACTTCAAGAGAGCTAATTTCAATAAACTTAGAGAGGGCTTGGGAAGGATTCCATGGATGAGAATCCTCAAGGGGAAAACAACTCAAGAAGCTTGGGAAATTTTGAAAAATGAGATAATAAAAGCACAGTCTAGCACAATACCAACAAAGAGGAAAAATAACAGCTCTCAAAAGAAACCAGCATGGCTGCATAAAGAACTCTCTGACAAATTGAAAGATAAAAAGGACAAGTATAGAAAGTGGAAAGAGGGGAACATAACTAAGTCAGAATATCAGCAAATAGCCCGAGCCTGCAAAGATGAAGTGAAGAAAGCCAAGGCTCAAAATGAACTGAGGCTTGCGACCAAAGTCAAAAATAACAAAAAAAGCTTCTTTCAACATGTAAAAAACAAGAAAAAAGTGAAGGAAATGATTGGTCCATTAGTGGGTGGAAGTGGCAAGAAGGTGACAAGCAACAGGGAGAAAGCAGAACTATTTAACTCATTTTTTGCATCTGTCTTTACACAAAGGGAAAAAACAGACCAACCTATCAAAAATAGTGCCACAAAAAACAAAACAGAAACACAAGTTAAGATAGGCAAGAAAATCGTTAGTGAGCACCTGTCCAGCCTAGATGAGTTCAAATCGCCAGGACCAGACGGATTACACCCCAGAGTTCTCAAGGAACTGGCAGATGTGATATCGGAGCCACTGAACTATATTTTTCAAAGATCCTGGAACACAGGGGAACTACCAGAGGACTGGAAAAGAGCTGATGTAGTTCCCATCCTCAAAAAAGGAAAAAAAATGGATCCAGGAAATTACAGACCTATCAGCCTGACCTCAATACCTGGGAAGATCCTGGAAAAGATAATCAAACAACGAATCAACGAACACCTAGAGGCAAACAAAGTCATTACTAAAAGCCAACATGGGTTTGTCAAAAATAGATCATGCCAGACAAATCTTATTGCATTCTTTGACCAAGTGACAAAATTAGTGGATCAGAGGAATGCTGTGGACATAATTTACTTGGACTTCAGTAAGGCATTTGATAAAGTAGATCACAACCTACTACTTGACAAGATAGAAAAATGTGGGGTAGACAGAACCACCACCAGATGGATCCGTAGCTGGCTGACCGGCCGTACTCAGCGAGTGGTCCTCAATGGAACTGCATCTATATGGAGGGAAGTGTGTAGTGGGGTGCCCCAGGGCTCTGTTCTGGGCCCAGTACTCTTCAACATCTTCATCAACGATTTGGATGAAGGGATAGATGGGGAACTCATCAAATTTGCAGATGACACCAAGCTGGCAGGAATAGCCAACACTCCAGAAGACAGGCTTAAGATACAGAAGGATCTGGACAGACTTGAACACTGGGCACTAACTAACAAAATGAAATTCAATGGTGAAAAAAGCAAGGTTCTACATTTAGGCAAGAAAAACCAAATGCACAAGTACAGCATAGGTGGCACCATGCTCAATAGTAGTAACTGTGAGAGGGACCTCGGAGTCCTAGTAGACAATCACTTAAATATGAGCCAGCAGTGTGCTGCAGCTGCCAAAAAGGCCAACACAGTGCTAGGCTGCATTAACAGAGGGATAGAATCAAGATCACGTGAAGTATTAATACCACTCTTCAATGCCTTGGTAAGGCCACACTTGGAATACTGCATCCAGTTTTGGTCACCACGATGTAAAAAAGATGTTGAGACTCTAGAAAGAGTACAGAGAAGAGCAACAAAGATGATTAGGGGACTGGAGGCTAAAACATATAAGGAACGGTTGCGAGAATTGGGTATGTCTAGTTTAACGAAGAGAAGGACAAGGGGGGACATGATAGCAGTATTCCAATATCTCAGGGGCTGCCATAAAGAAGAGGGAATTAAGCTATTTTCCAAAGCACCTGAAGGCAGGACAAGAAGCAACGGGTGGAAACTAATCAAGGAGAGAAGCAACCTAGAACTAAGGAGAAACTTCCTGACAGTGAGAACAATTAATCAGTGGAACAGCTTGCCTCCAGAAGCAGTAAATGCTCCAACACTGGAAGTTTTTAAGAAGAGACTGGACAGCCATTTGTCCGAAATGGTGTAGGGTTTCCTGCCCGAGCAGGGGGTTGGATTAGATGACCTCCAAGGTCCCTTCCAACTTTACTACTATTACTAAGAACAATTTCAGTTATCCAATTAAAACAATGCACTCACAGAACAGAGCTAAATAATTTAAATATCACCTCACTGCATAATTAAAATATCCCTTCACAAATAACACAATTGTAGCACCCCCATCTGTACTGTGGACAGGTGAAGGTGACATGAGATTGGTCTTTGCAGTCCAACTTGACAATGGGATTTAATTAATTAACCCTTATGGTTAGAGTGCTTAATATTCAGGGCACACACAGAGAGAAAGAGAGAGTTTCTGAGTTCCTTAGAGTTTTCTCCATCTCCCTCTAGTTATGTTGCTCTCATTATATACATTACTACAAACCTATGTCTCCTGCTGTTATTTTACTGCTGTAGAAATAAAATAATTCTAATGAACTGTTGCACATTCCCAATGGAATGTATGAAGCAGGAATAATACAACTATTTCACTGATAAGAGTTTTCTATTCTGGATCCAACTGGGCACTGGATTATGACTTCCTGAATACCACTGTACAGTTTTCATAGCCAAAATCTAAACATCAGCTGGCAATGCACTTAAACCAGCACTGGGATCTTACGGTTGTCTTATCAACTTCATCCTGCAATGAGGCCATCAGCCTGTCTCCAACAGGTTTCCAACTGTTTCGCACATTCTCTGCCTCTCTCAAATCTGCATCCAGGTCATCCATGGAACACTGCAGGTCCCTCAGTTTCTCTAGTGCTTGATTTATCTGTTTCTGCCAACCACTGGCACAGCTATTCAGGCTTTCCCACTTCTCCTTCACTTCCGCAGATTGCTTGCGCATAGCTTTAGCAATCTTCTGTGCTTTTTCTTCAGGGGTCAACTCTGAAAATGGGAAAAAAATGGTCAGTGGAATGAATAGGGATTAATAGAATGTGGACAAGAAATATTGCTACTTTCAAAGTACACTTGCTGCCAAGGATGATTAACGATGGACTTCCATTCCCATCTGTAGTAAGCGGTGTGTTTTGAGTTGATCCAAATTAATAGAGAAAGAGGCTGAAACAATGTTCAAATGAAGGCAAATGCTGAATTTTATTCCTAACAAAGTGTCAAGTGGGTTGTAAAAAGGAAAAGGCTAACTTTGGAGAACTTGATAAATAATTGCAATGCTACTGTAGTTCTATTGCAATGCCGAGAACAACTGATACCTGATTAATAAAATAGTATTTTTATGCCATCAATATGAAAATAGCTTCCAGGGCAAGAATATAATTAACTTACAAGGTCTATTGAATAAGATATATTATTAACATTTAAGAGCCTTTGATACAAAACAATTTAAAATAGTTGATCTGTGGATGATTAATATGATGAAGAGGGTTTGAAAAGGCATCCTATGAATACAGCAATTGTAAAGATATTATCTAAGATCAGGTCTGGGAACAACACTGCAGACTTCTTAATATTGTCCATAAAAAGACAAGCAAATACTAGAAAAATATAATTTGTTTTAGACTTTGGCTTCAAATCAGACTCAGATCAGGTTGTGTGTTTTTTTCTCCTTTGAGGAGTTGTTCCTGGGAAAATCCATTAAGTCCAGGGTGAGATTTTAGCCCCAACAGCACTGTAATCAACAGCCTATAGCTCTCCAAGTGTTTTCAAACTATGAATCTCAGCAGCCTCATTAATTAGGGCCAAAGGTAAAGGAATCTGGGAACTATTAATTTATTACTATTTGGAAGGTCACAGTTTCCCCAGCTTTACTGTGTTTTCTTCTCAAAATATGCATATGACACTAATAGATATTTGGGGACACAAACAATTAGTTATGGAATAAATTACAAAATATTTTCATTAAAAAGTTCAAGCTGTACACTTTCAACCTATGGAAATTGAATGAAACAAGTTCAAATCAGCACTATATTTAAAATATAATGAAATACACACTAATAATTCATAGTACATATACTCAACAGGCATAAGCTTTACCTGAAAATTATAAATACCTGTTTTGAAAACAATTAGAAGCCACTTAGATATAATAGCTTTTTCATTTGCCAGAGAAGAAAATTGTGATGAGGTTTAGGTTCACATCTCCAAGAAAACAGAATGCAATCTGGTGTTATTATTAATGTATTTTTCCTTCGGAATTTTTGTCATACTGCAAAATAATTGTAATTATAATTTACCTCCATCATCGTCATCATCATTAATCATCTCTGCAGGCTGAACAGATTACTTGTTTTAGAAGCTTTAAAACTGTGTTCTGAACTGATTTTCAGGGGTTGGGTAAATGAAAACTCAGATTCCTCCTGTCTATAGCAAATAATGCCAATAACATTTTAACACTAAAGAGAGGAGGAGGAAAGATGCTGTCGGAAGAAAAAATTCAAGTCCATTTCTTCAAGGATCATAAGTGGGCAAATTGTGACTTTATTGTTCCTGTACTGACCCATAACAATAGATGTATTCTCCTGATAGCTTGTAGGCCAGCATTCCTCAACCTTTCCGGATTTGCGGACCAACAAGGGGGGAGGCTTCCATGTGATAATGGTTCCATGTGAATGGCGGATAAGCACACGCACACGCAGCTCCATTTAGGCAAGCAGCAGTATGTCCCCCACTTGCCCAAATGGAGCTTTGTGTGAACATACGTTTGCCTACTGCTTGTGCAAATGGGGATGTGTGCACTTGCCCACCACTTCCACAGCCCAGTAGTGGGACATAGCCCGGGGGCATGGGGACCTGTGTTCTAGGCTATTAGAAGTAATCTGTTGAGTTTTTCAACTTTGCAAATTCCATTTTTTGATTATAAATTTATTTTAGTTTTAGAAGGGCATGATAGTCAGATTTTAGTGAGATTTAGTGAGATGATAGTGAGATTTTATATCTCACTCCCAGGGTACCCAGTGTTACATTCTTAGTGACTGCCTACATCTGCTTTGGTTCCCATCAGGTCCTTACTTAGTGGATTTGTTTATTTTTAATGTTCTAAACAATGAGAAGCTAGAATGTTGCAAAGCAAAGTACCTAAAATAACCTGAGTGGGTAGACAGATATAAAATATTTCTGTCTATATTATATGTATATACTGGCAGCTCAAGGTAATGTATATTAGTATTCCTACTCTTTTTTTTTCTTTGCAATAATAACCATATTATTATTGAGAAAAAGCAACTAGCCCTAAATTATCCAGTGAGCTTCCATAGCTGCAGATGGACCTGACTAGGGACGGCCCCACACTGATTCCCCAAAGAATTTTCTAGAAAACAAAATAATGGCTGCAGTCTGATGCTTGGAAGCATGTACACTTACATAGATGGTGGACACAGAAAGCATTTTGGCAAGACTGAGATGATAGAGAATAATCTTACTAGTTTTCTCCTAGTAAATAATTTTTAAATTGACTATATCCATCATAAGAACTATTTTTGCAGAACGCTCATTATGTGCTATGAAAATTCCAGAAGCTTTTCTTTATGTGATAGGTAGACAGCTAGAGTTTTAGAAGACTACTGTATACTATTTCCAAATTCTACTTATTAAAGAGAAACAAAAAGAAAATTTTTATTGCTCTTATGTCCTGCCTCTACTCTTCTCAGAGGCATTGGTTGAGATCAGACAGTACAATATGCATGCCACATTTGAAAAAATTAAGATAGAAGCTAGGAAGGAGTTGATCAGCAAACTGATTCCTACACAACACAGTTTGGCACAGAAACATCCTTCAATACTCAACCATACCATAGGTGGCATGGTTCCCATTAGTGAGGACACCCGTTCTTTGCTAATTAAATTTTTATTGGGGATGCCAGCACCTTAAGATGATTTATTAAGAGGACCCACAAAATCTGGCCCTGAACTTGGGCAAGACACTTCTTTAGATGTCTCTTAAGTATCATGACATAATGCTTATATTGTATTATAATATTTAAATATCTACAAGCTGAACAATTATTAATATAACTTAACACTGTATTAAAAGGCTGTCTTTTAATGCTGCTTTACGTGTAAATTGGAAAGATGGAGCTTGGCTTGGGTTCTAAGGAGCTGAGCCAAAGATGGCAAAAGGCACTATAAAGTTTCTTCATTGTAAATTTCCACAGTATATTGATTAAAATCAGGAATTTTCAGATTGCTGAAAGTTGATTCAAAGGACAATTCAGTATTGTTACATTATAAGCACCCTGATTTTTCTTTCAGGAAAGAATTGTAGAATTGCTTTTATATTTGATGTAAAAATGTCATTTAGAACAGGACTGAAGGCAAGCATATGTGTTATTATGAGTAATGAAGAAACTATTATGAGAAGGCATTTCTTGGCCATAAATATACTAGCCCTTCAGATGTTCTAGCACGTTAATGAAAAATATACTACTTATAAAAAAACCTGAGGTCATACAGTAATTGCAGAGAGAAACGGTGGCTGTAGAGATAATGTTCTATTAAATAAGATTTGTGAGAGTAGTTTGATTTCCATTGGAATAATTCTGTTGGGTAGAATCCAATGAACCTCTTATGTCAGCAGAAGTAGGCAATTTCACCTTTCTCTGAATCCTTTCCAATTCTTCTTCAACCAATTAGGGAATATTCCTGCACAGATGTATTGGGGGGGGGGAGATGCTCATGGGGTGGTGCATATAATGGAAATTAGTGCATTAACTCTATTTTCATAGAGCTCACTTCACAAAATGACCCATCTTAGAGACATAAGAGAACACATATGCTTGTACACACACTCTCTCTCTTCTCTCTAATCATATAAGGCCCCTACGCAAATGCAGTGTAACTGACCCAATTATGAACATTTTGTAGAGCATCAAATACAGCTTAAGGAGCACTATTACAATCGTTATACAATAAAATTTTATGGACCTCTGTCATACCCCACACACAACATTTTGTTTTAAAGCTTCTGATGATGACTTGAAGACATTGTGAATCATAACAAATGCAGCCTCTTCATAGCAGCTGCAGTCAGTCTCCCTTAAACCTGCCTTATACAGCTATTCCAGATGGTACCTAACATAAATAAGGTGCACGCATGTAAATCACTTGTAGCCAATATTTCTTTTACGGCTCAAGTATGATTTATTGCACATTTTGTGTTTGTAATTAAGGGGCAGAACAGATGGTGAATGCTTAATTTAAAATGCTTTACTTATGAAAATAATCTTTGCCTCTACATATTTATTGATGTTACCTGGGGATTTCCTCAACATTTTCCTCCTTGATTCTAAAATCTTTCATTCTGTCTTTCTATGTTCTCTTTTACACTCTCAATTGTTCTTAATGTCCCTGTAGATTGTTCAAAGCCTTTGCCAAATAAAACCTTGGACAATGGATGTGATCTGCTACTGTTGGCTACAGCAATAACATGACAAGCATGACTTTTAAAAGCTATCTGTATTATTTAGTAATTATATTCTGCATTTACTCAGGCACGCCACCAATGCATAGAGCACTCTAAACTTGTATTTTTCTCCAGAAACTCCCCCCTCCCCCCAACAAAATTAAGTAAGTTGGACAGAGATTGCCTTCACATTAAATAGTGGGTTTCTATTACTGAGGGCGAAACTAAAACTAAATTAGCTATATTGCAAAAGACTACACATCCCAATCAAGTTTTGAAAACATATCTTATGTTACGTCCCTTAGTTTTAGGAAACATTTCATAAGATTTTCCTTGTGAATCTTGGGATTCAAAGCACATTATTCTGAAAGGACAAAGTTTTGGAAATGAGGGGTTCAATTCCATCTAGGATCCCCAAAATACTTTATTAATTTCAAAGCAAAAAGGTATGAATAACTTAATTGAGGTCATTTAGACACACAAACACACATACATATAAACAATATGTTAGTAAAATCACATTCTAAGACCTATCATCTTAGGCTGCTACTCTTTTTCAAGCTTTCCTTTAAAAAAAAAAGCAGTGCTTCCCATAGAAACAATGAGAAAGTGTTCAAACTTACCCTTGTTCCCAACCTGCTTTTTTTCTAACAAGTAGGGTTAGTTCTAGAATACTGTATATACCAGGCATGTCAAACTGCCAGCCCGCAGGCCAGATGCATCACGTCGAAACCGTGCCCACCCCATTGCCGGCAATGGGGAAAAAGTCATAATAAGTCGTGCGACGTCACGTGACGTCACAAGTTTGACATGCCTTGTATATACTATCTTACGAGACTAGAAAAAAAAATCATGAATATGATAAAAAAACTCTTTAAATTCAGCTATTTAGTCCCACATTTGTACTCTTTCACTAATCCCCATACATGAAGCTCTTCTATATTGTACTGAAAGTATATGATTTTCATATACTGGCCATGGGAGGGGAAAAAAAACTTCTGATAAATTAGATTTCTTTTTTATCAACTTTGAGCATTTTATTTTGCCCCCTTACTTGTTCTGACTCAGTCAATCATCAGCAATGGACACATGGAATTAGGCCAATCTTCTGCAATTTGATGATTTCAGATATGCTGGGGCTGTACAAATCTTGGGATTTGCAATCAATATAAATCTGGGAGTGCCTTTTCATCATAATTGACAGCACTAAGGGGAATAGTATCATAAGCTATTAACTTCTTACAAATACTGTATGCTAGAACAAACTGTACAAAGTATTTATTTTGTAATTCAATAGTCACTTGCTGATTCTCCAATATTATCAATATACTATTACTACTACTGCTGCTGCTGCTATTGCTACTACAGATAATAATTTTCAGGGCATATATAGGGTAGTCAAAAAGACTTATACTTTTTTAATTTGTTAAATGGAATGCTAACATATTAACTAATGTTGATAATAATTAATTTAAAAATAGGTTTGTTAATAACTTTGAGGCAGAGAAGGATTGCTATCAGTCGCAAAGAACCAGGATCATTCATTGAGTTTAAGCACATAGGATTTATGATTGCAGTCTAGTCAACAATCTAGTCAACTACCGCTCAGTACCATATTGGTGCTAAATAAGGGTCAGCGGAATTCAGGGTGGAATTTGACTTGGGTCTCTTGTGGAAAGAAGGGACTCTAAACTAATATGCATTTAACTCCACCTTCTGCTTCTGATTGCTCTTCTCCTATAAATATAAGACTGAAAAACACTGGAAAGTCCAAAACTGATTATATTGTAGAATACAAATCTGTTCAGAATAATGATCTTGTGCTCTTAATCATTCTTGCAGTAAAAGATTATCTCTTAGGAGACTTAATTGATGAAAAATCTTAATGAAAAACTTTTCAGTGATTCTCCAAATAGTTGTCAAACACACAAAAGTCTATGTGATTCTCCAAACAGTTGTCAAACGGACAAAAATCCTAACATTGAAAGCAAACTACACCCAAGTGTCTATCCTGGCAGCAAAATCTGTCAGGCTCTTTTGACATCTTTTTCCCCAAAACCATTAAATTCTTTTGGGCCCTACCAGGAGCAGAAACTCTTTCTTCTTAGCACAAGATTTTTATACAAGAAGAGACAGAACTAAAATCAGCACCTGTTTCTGTTTGTGACGTAATGCACAAAATACCTGTTTGTGATGCTAAAATGTGTATTGACACAACGTTCTGCACATTATCTCTTGCACAATGTCCCATTTTCTTTTGTATAATTCTGGCTGTCACAATGCTGAATACAGCTCATTTCTCTGTAGTCTTTCCGCTTGTCTTATATTATGCTGGCCTATAAAGCTTCCATTTTTTTTCTAGAAAATTGTAACAAGCTCTGGGTTAAGTGACAGAAGACTATGCTTTTCTAGCATTTGTTCAGTCTTCATAAATGATGACGAGGATTGATTGCTTTTCCACATGAGTAGTGACATTTTATATTATACTGATGGGAAAGATCCAAATTACTGCGGCTCCCACTAAAATATGTAACAGGGGATCTTAACTTTCATTTGAGTTAGAAATATTTGAATTATTCCATCTACACTCATGGATTATGAAGTACATAAATTTTTCTAGCTTCTTACAATTGGTCAGCCAACCAACTAGGCCTACTGCATACAGCGGATACCTTATTGTAATGTTAGAACATGGATTCGCCCTTAAGATTTCGGTTTTTGTCTCCTAAATAATAGGATGGGTGATCATGATGAAATGTTGCTGTTAACTCTTTTCTGTCCTCGCTTCTATGAAAATCACACACTGAATATTAGCACCACTGGCAACAATTAGAAATTCTTTTCTTAGGGTTACTGCCAAATTGATCTAAAAGGAAAACTATTTGTTCACCATTGCCCTCTGAATGTTAGAAACCTGTCCACCTCATTTATCATTTTCTCACTGAATTTCATTAGACGTTAATTAAATGTAAATTATTTGAAAAAAGAATCCTAGTATTTATTTAAAGTAAATATCGCTCTAGTTTGCAAATACAAGGTACAAGACTGCAGTGGAATGGAGATTTAAATTTATCTGAATTCTTAAGTAATTACATCATTTGAACACTGAATGTTTACAAATTGGTATTTGTATAATTTTTTGTAAGTTTGTTTAAATTGGGAGATGCAAGACGTTAATTAGCTACTCAAAATGCAGCTAGATTTTTAAATGAAGCAATTTACTATATCATTACTCACGAACCTGATATGCTCAAATACTGAATAAAAGATATTGATCACTATTTTCTCATGACAAATTTGACCTTGACAAATTTGAATTTAATATATATATTTTCCTAACAATTCTCCTAATTTATATTAAACATTGTGCATGCAACTTCTTATCAAAGCTTATTCACGAAGGCATATCAATTTACTTAACTGTTCAAAACAGCTAGGGATAAGAATATTCAACAAACGAACTAGCCTGGAGAAAATGTTTATTTGCTTTAATAATTAAATATTCACAATGTAAAAGGCTACAAGAAGAAGAAATAAAAACTAAAAGTCCATAAAAATTAGGATAGTGGATAAATTATACAAGCAAATAAAACCAACTTTTTCATATATTTCGAGGACCAATGCAAGGATATGAATGGATATGAATCCCTTTTCTGTGTTTAATAAGTAATACACTATTATTGTACAAGAAAAGAAGAAAACAAAATACTCTTTTGGAAGCAAGGTGACAAGAAGGAAGATATTGATTTAATTACAGGTATTATTATACGATATTAGCTAAAACCATTTCAATCTGGACTGTATCCTAATTATGGGACTCAAAAGAAATACATGCATGATCTCATCAGAGTAGAAAAATAATTGATACTCTTATTTATTTTATTATTTTTATTTAACCTCTCAATTGGTTTTGAGACTACTGACCATAACATCCTGGACTGGTTCTGTAGAAGTTGAAGAACATTCTATCAGTGTTTCCATTTACCATTTGATTTCTCAAGATACTATTTTAAATTTATATAAAGCTGCTTTATATGGACATCAGAAGATTTACTTCAAGATATCATCATGTTGAAAACTAGCATTTGATTTGGGAGAAACCACAGAGGACCTAAAAACAATACCTAAAGAAAATATCGTTTTCCATGTGTTTGAGAATTCACTGGGTAAATGATTCCCTAAGCTAGATATTCAACAACTAGCTATACTGGGGATTGTGTTATACTCCTGAAGAAACAGTTCTGCCATTTGGGAGTGCTAGTACTCATTATTGTTGCTAGAGGTCAAAGTGATCCTCACAGCTAGAAATATTTACCATTAGGTTTGTCAGGTATGTCAGCTACATGGCTTTTCTGGACAGCAACAGCTTGCCTATTGTGATTCATGCATCAGTATACTTCTAATTGCTTCACTGCTTCATATGAGACTACCCTTGGATGACTAGTGTAATCCATGTAAATATGACCTTGGAATCTATTCAGAAATTACAATTATTACAAAACGTAATAGCTTCATTATTGATGGGGGGTATGTACGTATTATAATTATGCTAAACAATCTGTGGTGCCCATTGAGCAAGGTTGAGGACACTGATATTAGTAGGAAAATCCTAAACAACTAGGGACAAGGTTAAAATAACTAACTTTAAAATAATCTTAAATTAGTTGATTGTTTAAAAGCAACTATTTACTATTTCTTGAACACAACGTATCTCCAAATTGGGGAAAAAAACTTAAATGTCTTTGGTTAACCAGAATTACATTAATTAAAATAAGTATTTTACCCAAACTTTCTCTATTAAATTCTTCCAGTTCATATTGAAAATGAGGTATTAAGTGATTGGCATGACCAAATAATGAATTTGTACGATCCAAGGATTAAAATTCAAGACTCTACAAGATTTGAAAGAGTGAGGTGAATTAGCAGCTCCAAAATTTAAAATGTATCACCAGGTTAGCTATTCAATATGGATTTCAGAATGGATTGTATCTCAGTTGTATCTCAATGGCAGGACTTTCAGATGGCTTGCATAAATATATAATAATTGAACAAACAGCCATTAAGAGATTGTACAATAGTAAGTTATACACTGAATATCTGTAATAAATAAAAGGAAAAGAATCCCCTCTAATATAATTATTAAATATTTATTTTTATGACAAGGCAAATTTTAATGGAGGGATAACAATTCATTCCAACTGCAAGATTTGCCATACTTACTCATGGATAAGCCAATAGTTTTAGGTTCCAAAATATATCCAAAAACAACTATAAGCATATATATGTCTTTTGCTAACCAAGTTGTGGGAATATGCTGCAATGACAGAATAACTTCCCACCTTAAAAATAAATTTGACATAGATTTCAACTCAAACTGGAAGCTACTCTTAGACTAATCTAAAACATAGTTTGGTACTACACTGAAGATTTGAGTATATCTATGCATTTTAATGATATGAAATACCTAAATCAGAACAATTTTTTAGAAAGATGTACAATTCCACATGCTAATGTATATGCTGACCAGTTTGTGATTAGGCTGGCCCATCATGGCAGCCATTTAATCAAGGTTCTTATAATATAGTTTTATTATCCAAATATGCTGTTTTGCCTAAATTTGCTAGAGGTTCCAAAGAAAACCAATGTGTTAACAGAGCATGGAAGAAATTCATAGTACAAGTAATTGATAATTTCAGATACTTGTTTGCATCCTTAAATTCCTTCTTATTTTTCATATTTCTTCAATGATGTTCATATTAACCATTAAGAATGATAAGGTTTTATGTCCTTTCATTAACCTTATCTTTACTGAGATATCTAGACTGTTAGAAAGAAATGATAGATAATATGTCTCAGTGTTATCGAATTTGACAGCTTCTAACAAAAACAAGAATCAGAGTCACGTTTCAAATTGTCCAGTTCCTTGGATAAGTATAATTTCAACTGCGCTCACAAACTACTGAGTTCTGCTTCCTGCAGCTTAAATTTTATTTGACTGTGCTTCCATCGGAAATTCACAATAATATGTCCGTGTTCGTTTATTATATCAATGCATATAATGTTCATTAAACATTCTTTGAAAAAGAAGGAATATCAAAGGCATTATGCTCACATGTTCAATAAAATAATTATTTTAACTTAACTTGAAACAGACTCTATTGTCCAATTCAGCAATCAAAAAAAAAACTGACCTGACTTTGAGTGTAAGTTTTTTCTTGGTTCTTCCGGCCCTTCAATTGGTTGGTCGGCAAGGAACATTCGTGCTTGGTCTACAGCACTTAAAATCACATGCTCTTTTTCCTTCAATTCACGTCTGAGTGCCTTCCCAGAAAACAAAACAAGAATAATTTGTAAATTTACACTGCAGGCAATCTGCAGAACAGCAACCCACTATTTTCATTCACTTGATCAAACTTATAGTACAAAAATATCCACTTTACCGAACACAGAGGTGGAATAAATAAATACAGCGTGAAAGAACATGCAAAACCTGACTAGAAATCTGGAGGCAAGTATTTTAATAGACTAAATTTAAAAACATGAAAGCAAGAGAAAAATCCCATATGGAATCAAAATATTATGCTCATGCAATTTCAGAAATAACCCATGAGGGTTAAGCTTAATGCATAACACCATTGATGACAATACAGACAGTCCTCGATTTACATCCATTTAGTGACTGTTTGAAATTATGACGGTGATGAAAATAATGACTTACGACCAGTCCTTGCACTTAACAATCAGTGTAGCGTCTCTGCAGTCACATGATCAAAATTTGGACCCTTGGCAGCTGGCATCTATTTATGATGGTTGCAGCATCCTGGGGTCATCTAATGGCCATTTGTGACCTTCCCACCCAGCCTACAACAATGCATTTGCTTGAAGACCAAGGGTTCACTTAATGACCACAGTGATTCAATTAAGAACCAGGGCAAAAAGATTGTAAAATCAGGTGTTATTTGCTTAATATACAAATAATTCTTCTACATTGTGAACTGCCCAGAACATGCTGTAAAGCGCTATGAGGTGGTATATGAGCCTAAATGCTAGTGCTAAATGCTATTAACAACTGTCTCACTTAGCAATGGACATTCTGGACCCAATTGTGGTTGTAAGTTAAGGACTGCCTCTATTATTGTCTAGTCCCAGGGTAGGCAACCTTGGCTTTTATGACTCGTGGACTTCAATTCCCAGAATTTCTGAGCCAGCATGGCTGGTTCAGGAATTCTGGGAGTTGAAGTCCACGAGTCATAAAAGAGCCAAGGTTGCCTACCCATGGTCTAGTCTTTGACTGTGCTCTCCTCTGCAGTCTGGAAGTGACAAGCGACAAAGTTATTAGTGTTGTGGAATCATGGCTATGTCTCGTCAACAGAATATAGAAAAACACTTAGGAAAATGCTGCAGAATACCATATTGCCTTAAAAAACCACTGAAACTTTTAAAGTCAAATGTTTTCAAGCAAGTGGTATTAATGTTAGCCCCATTCCAGCACACCTTAACCTCAGCCAACATAAAAAGAATGAAAATTTAAAACCCAAGGTAGCAAATAAATGAGTATGTCCGATTTAGTCTAAAAAAAGGAAAGGAGATGCTGTTTTGTGCAACCAAAGACACATTACATTTCCTACAATTCTCCTTCATGAGAACATTTAGCTACCTTGCCTATGGAGATTTTCAATCCTCCAGGTCAGGGTTGTCCCAAAGGTGTTTTTTTCCAAAAATGCAATTGGACTTTGTTTTTTTTTTTTCCTTTGAAACATTTCCTTTGAAAATGTTTCGCTTCTCATACAAGAAACCTCTTCAGTTCAGCTCAGAAGTAATCTTGGATGAAAAGCAAAATGTTTTCAAAGGAAAAAACCAAGAAAGTCCAGCTGCCTTTTGGAAAAACCACCTTAGGGACATCCAGCTTCCTTGGCTGGTGCAGAAAATGGTTGCTTTTATCTTTCTATACTTATATCTACCCTTCTGTCCATAGCACAAATGTCATTAACTTAAAAATATGGATCTAGTCCGATGTCTTGGATTAAGGGCAAAAACCTATTGATTTATCTTGAAATGAAGAGATTCATACTCAATTGACTTTTGTAACTTTAATTAAACATAAAGGAGAATACGTTATATTTTAATTTTGTAAATGAACTTGCTTAGCAGTATCCCATGCCCTTATATCATTTGTGAGTTAATTTTGTTAAAGCTTGCTGGGAGCCTTACACAAATGTAAAAGAAAAATGTTCTTCCACTCAGGTAATAGAAATGAAATCTTCCTTGTAGTTAGAAGAAGATGCTCCTTACTAAGAATGCTGTATTTTATTTAATAGAATTCTGTATTTTATTTAGTAGAATGCTGTGTTTTATTTAGTAGACAAGCAGTGCATTAGCAAACTTCACGTCACTGCTTATGATGAATACACGTGGAAACCTAGTGAACCATAGACCCCAGAGAACAAAAGTACAGTTTTTATGCAGTTAATGGCCAGAGGACTAGGTGTCCATTAGAATACAAAATATTCTATACAATATACTAAAATACATACATGTATTTATTTATTTATTTATTTATTTATTTATTTATTTATTTATTTATTTATTTATTTTCCATCTTTATTCCACCTTTGCTCAAGGCGGCAAACATATCCAACACACCTTCTTCCCCCTCCTATTTTCTGCACAACAACCACTCTAAGAGGTGAGTTAGGCTTATAAAGTGACTGGCCCAAGATCACCCAACTGGCTTTCTTGGCTAAGCCAGAAGTTGAACTCAGAGCCTCCCGCTTTCTAGCCTAGTGCCTTAACCACTAGACCAAATTGGCTCTCTATCTCTAACACAGAAACTGTGGGCCAAATTATCCATTTTTTGAAACAAATGATTAAAGTTTAGAGCCTAATACCAGCGGAGAGGGTAGATTCTAAACTTCACACACATAGGTTGCCATCTTGAGAAAATTTTTGAGAAATTTTTTAAAGTAGCTTGCAACATGGTGGAACTATTTCTTTGGATGATACATTTCTCAAACGCATTCTCTAGATCTCTGCTACATTCGAAACTATGATTAAGCAGTCAAAACTTATTCTAATAGCTTTTGTTTGAATAGGTTATATTTATCAATATTTACCATATTGAAAATTAAAATAGATGCATTAGCTGCCACTATCACTTCTCACAATTGTTTGATGGGATTTTCATATTATAATATTTTTTTCAGCATAGACCGGCAAACAATTTTGATTTTGCGGATACCCACCCCAGAGACCCTAGGACCCTAGTTTAGGAAATAAAGATTTAGAGTTTTGGTAGAAAGAAAAAAACCAGAAATGTACTGCTATTGTAGCATACAATACCTATATCATCACCTATTAATTAGTGGAAGATGTTTACATAATTTATGGACTAAAATATCAGATATATTGCCACCCTGACATTTTAAAGAATATTCTTATAATACAAAATGTTGGTGTTATTGTGGATTTTCTTTGCACCATAGCAAATACGGCAACCAGAAATAATTTTATTTCACATATAGAGGGAACAACTTTCTGTTACAAATTTCAGCAGTAAAGTGCAAATAAGCCTACTAAGGCCCCAAGCCTTATAGATACTTGCACCATTCACAACATTATTGCTTACCATGCATTAATACATAAAACAAAGTCCTTCACAGATTATACAGTATGTCACATATATATTTTTGAAAAGCCTTAAACTTGAATAGTAGTTATGGTTACTTCCATCAGAAGTGTCTAAAACCGATTTGAGACACTCTTATACTTGGACAAAGGTGTCCAAGTATGATAGTTCACCTCTAAGTAGGTTATTTACTGGCTTTACTCTGGCTCAGCACTTTAAAAGACAATTGCATGAAGAGGAAACTTAATACTATTGTCAATGCTCTAAGTTTATCCTCCACAATGAACTTTGGCTGCTATTAAAAATCATTCCTTCGTTGCAATTCAAAATTTAACTTGTTCTTCCACACTAAAAATTCACTTTGTAGCATGTCTGAAATCCAAAATGAAAGAGTCACTGGGTTTCTATTACTTTAAAAACATTGATCACTGGTTAATTTTTTAAAAATAAAAATGCTTATTATTGTTTCAAATTGTTTTCTTTATATATATATATGCATGAAAAAATAGACTTAGAGTAACCCACTCTATTGGTTACTGGGATAAATTTAAGCCAGATTGATTTCATTGAATTGAGGCTAAGAATAGCTGAGGATAAAATTCCACTGGCAGAATTTCTTTATTCACAGAACTCAGGAATTGATTCTTCTTCCTGTCCTGTAACTCTATGTGTGCAACAAAAGCCATATTTAGAAATTCAGGAAATTTCCATAGCAAGTTTGATGAGGACTCAGGGAGACAATTTTAGGAAAGAATAAAAAGTTCCATTATGTGGTTGACTTCTATTCAAATAATATTGACTGCCCTCAGAATTTCTAAATCATAAACATGCAGGCTATTCAAAATAATTACTTCATCAATCAATCCACTAAAATATGCACAACTGATCAAATTAGTTTCAAACCCGGAGGTAAACCTAACTGAAAATAATGGGACTTAGTTTATCATAATGCTCATATAATTGTCCTAATATATTTCTTTAAACATGTTGTGACTCTTCTTTCTACGGCAAGAGAATATGTTAATGTTTAATCCACAGCACATGAATGCATAATTTGCAATTCAGTAAACCTTTATTCAATTATTGTTAGCATGCTTATTTTAATATATTCAATGCAAAGTTCATGAAAATGCTAAAAAATTACTGATTCAAAAAAGGATATGAATTCACAGAGAATGTTAACCTTAAGCCTGGTATACATAGAAGTCCATAAAAGTATGTGAACTCTTAATAATAGTTCATACTAAAGAAATATTTTTGTTCACTTTTATTTTTAATGTGCATCCCCCAACTCATCATTAATTGGTGTACACTCAATCCTAAAAAAAGTCAAAACTCCTTTTCCTGTAAGCTAATAAATGTATCAGAATCTGAATAAATATAGGAAAGATAATCCTTCTCTTCCTTATTCTTGAAGGAATAGTATAGAACAGTGATGGCGAACCTCTGGCACATGTGCCAGAGGCGGCACTCAGTGCCCTCTCTGAGGGCACATGCACCATTGCCCCAGCTCTGCCTCCCCCCACAGCCCCCTCCTCACCAGCAACCCCCCCTGGAGGAGAGTCACCCCCAAGCACAGCCCGCGAGGAGCAGCACAGCCAAGGACATGGCAGCCGGGCAGTGGGGACAAGACTCTGCCCTCATGCCCCGTCACGCACAGTTGATGCTGTGGGGCGCGGGCAAAGGACATGGCTGCCACAGCGCTGCTGAGACACCTGGGCGATCTGTGGTGGGCTTTGGAGGTGGTGGGTGGCCTGCTGGTGGGTTGGGTGGGAGTGGGATGGGGCAGGGGTAGGGGAAGGGGGGACAGGGCCAGAGTGGGGGCAGAGTGGGGGCAGAGTGGGGGTAGGGCGGGGTGGTTTGGGGGCACTCGGTCTCTAAAAGGTTCACCATCACTGGTATAGAACTAGAAAGGCTACACAAAAAAGCAGCAAAATGCGCCTAATCCATTTTTCTGGTCAAACATGTTTCAGAAGATTATAATCTACAAGATAATTACTTAAGTAATGGAAAAATTACACATTCAAGGAAAATATATTTCAAACCAAAAGAATATGGAAATAACTGTCCAGTCTTTCCTTTCCTGTTCAGTCTTTCCTAATAATTTACATATCACACAGAATACCTTAAAACTGAACGTGATGGAAACAACTTGAATTATTAAAAGATAACTTGAGTGAAATTATATTGCTCATAAATCCTTGTAATAATTTAGTTTCACTATAAATTTTAAGCAAAAACAACCTAATAGAAATGAATAGTTAAATCATGTTTCTATTAGTTTTAATCATGTACCTCGCTCTCATATACAATTAGATTTTACACAGGCTTTACCAGAAGAAGTAATGATCACTGGGCTGAAATCTTTGTTCTAAATTACTTTGCTATGCCTTTTTATTCACAGTTACTCAACACAGTGATTAAATTTTCAAAACAGAAGCTACCACATCAGGAGCTCAGGTGACAAAAATGATGAAGAAAAAAAGGACTCAGCCTTGGTTGCTAGCCGCCATTTTATAATTTGGTTGTTCTTCTGTAACATATTAAGGAAGGATTTGAAGAGCTCAGTAATTCAATTAACTACTAGGCAGGCCTCAAATGCTTTCTTTGAAAAGAAGAGGTGGGTTGTTATAGTCCAGTATTTGCTGGCAGCTGTGCTAGCTTTCTAGAAAAGGAACAAAAAAGCTGGAGACCATTTTGGGTAGATAACAGAGGTGGCAGGAACAAATTATGATGTTGACTGTATCTTTTTCATAGTACTTCTATAAGGATGCTCACCAACACAAACATCCAAAATTCTAGATTGTCTTCCAGTCCCAAAATTTTGGAAACCCGTAAGAACATGTTATTTATTTATTTATTTTTAAAAAGGTTTAACAGCACAGATTTTGTTTTCCTCCTGTCCATTTTTGTCTATAGCAAAAAAGATCACTTTATATAATCAGCAATGTAATAGATCCTATAGATGTCTATACTTACAAAGGTCAGAACTGTGCAAGAGATGATATTCCCTGTGACAGTCTATGGAAGCCAAAGTTGGACTTTAAAGAAGCAGGATTAGAAAAATAATGAAACTTTTAAATTTTAGAATTAGAATTACAATTCTTTATTGGCTAAGTTTGAGTGGACATACAAGGAATTTGTCTCCGGTGCATAAGCTCTCAGTGTACATACAAGCAACAAGTGATAAATCATGATTATAATAATAAAATACATTCATCATAACTCATAAGATACAACATAGGATCATAGGATACTAAATAAGCAATCAGCATAAATCATACTAGGGTACTAAATAAAACAATTAATATAAATCTTAAGATAAAAGCAACAAAATTATATCATAAGAAGATGAGGAAATAGGTAATAGAAAAAATGAGAAGGATAATAGTAATACAACATGACTAGATAGTTTGATAGCATTGTGGGGATTAGTTGTTTAGCAGAGTGATGGGATGGGGGAAAAAACTGTCCTTGTGTCTAGTCATTTTGGTGTGCAATGCCCTATAGCATCGTCTTGAGGGAAGAAGTTGAAACAGTTTGTGTCCAGGTTGTGAGAGGTCTGTAGATATTTTCACAGCTCTCTTTCTTGCTCATACAGTATACAGGTCCTCAAGGGAAGGCAGGCTGGTAGCAATTGTTTTTTCTAACTATCCACTGAAATCTGCGTTTGTCTTGTTTGGTTGCAGTGCCAAACAGTTCTAGAGATGCAGACAGACTCAATAATTCCTTTGTAGAACTGTATCAGCAGCTCCTTGGGTAGTCTGAGCTTTCTGAGTTGGTGCAGGAAGAACATTCTTTGTTGTGCTTTTCTGATGACATTTTGATGTTAGGTGTCCAATTTAAGTCTTGAGATACTATAGACCTAGAAACTTGAAGTGTTTAGAAACCTAGAAACTTAGTGTTAGAGAAGATTCCTGCAAATACTATGGATTGCTAAGAAAACAAACTGATGGATCATCAAACAAATCAACTCAAGGCACAAATGACCATGCTCAAATTATCCAGCTTTGGCCATATTGTGTGAAGACCCAGCTGTCTAGACAAGGCTTTTATTCTGGGAAAGGTGGAAGGAAAAAGAAGTGGATGAACAACAGCAAAGTAGATGGATTCAGTTACCATTGGGAGATTTGAAACTACAGGTTAGGAATTGAATGTCATGAGAAGATCTATCTATATGATCAGTAGGAATCAAAATGATTTGATGGCAGATATATCAATCAATCAACAGATTTTATAGCTAAATTGGTTAATGTAATGCTTATGGAAACATTTTTTATCAATATATCCTTTGGGGAAAAATATTGATGTAGAGGTGAAAGACAGGCAAAGGTCGTGTGCAGAACACTGCCCCTCCAAAGCCTGTGTAGCCCTCCTCTCTGCATCTATCTCATTCCTTCACATTACCATAGTGATGTGGAAGTATGCAGGTCTGTGTAACCTTGGCCAGTTTGATAAGGGCTAGCACACAAACAACAAGATGTGATTGCCAACTATTCCCTGTTCATGGCCTCTGGCTGCTATATTCTTGAGGATTGGTTAGGAGCTTAACCAATGAAATGCTATTGCCATGTAGAATTTTTGCTGCTTGTAAAACACTATAAAAACAATAAACTGCTACATGTGAGTAGCCATTTTCTTTGCACCCTTCAATGACTGAGGACTAATTACTACATATTGATTCAAAAATATTTCTGCATCGCAATTCTTTTGTTAAATTTAACTGGATGTCTTATTTTGTTTTTGCCTTTAAAAGCATCATTGTACCAGAAATGATGGAGTGACTATAATTCATGTAAATTTATAATGAGCCTTATATTGATGAAGATAAGTATAGCAAACTGCTGTAATAGTAATGCCCTCCAGTTGTTTAGCCAGAGGTTTTTCCCCATCAAACTTTTCAAGTTCCCTTCAATTGGAGCTATAAGGCAGTGGTTCTCAACCTTTTTAATGCCACGACCTCCAACCGATCGTAAGTCGAGGACTACTCAACCGGTCATAAGTCGAGGACTACTCAACTGGTGCAGCACCGTTTGCAGAATGGGACTTTTGGCGGGCTCAGCAGGGCAGAGACAGCATGGACAATTCCTATTGGCTTTTGAAAGCCAACAGAATTAGACTCTATTCAAGAGAATCTATTCTATTGGCTTTCAAAAGCCAATAGAATAAAAGGGAGTAGCACAGCTAAGGAAAAGGGGGAAAAATGGTGGACTGCATTGTTTGGCAACCCCCGTGAAATGGTTGTTCGACCCCAAATGGGGTCCCGACCCACAGGTTGAGAACCACTGCTATAAGGGATGGTCATGGAGAATTAGTATGGAGTGGATATAACAATCACTGGTCCTCCACTTGATCTTGAAAATAGATAACCTTTCAGTATGAACACATTCTATTCCATTCCATTCAACAGTACATTGAGAAGTGAAATTGACTGCACAGTGATATTTTTGGCATCAGTGAGATTGGACACTTTCAGTCAGAAGATCATATTAATTACTCTGGATATGAAAAACAAAGATGGACTGGTTTTGCTTTCACAATTAGGGAGGAGATAGCAACAACAGTACTTGTGTCCAGTGCAATCAGTAACTGAATAATATCAGACTATGTGGACAATCTTTTAACATAATGATTATCTAAGCCTATGCTCCATAAATGAAGAAGAAAAGGAGGTTGATAGGTTTTATGACTAAGTTCAATTTGAAACTGATAGATGTGCTACTTGTGGATAGAGAGTAGAATAACAGAGTTGGAACTGGTAAGGAAATGCATGTAATTGGACTATATGACCCAGGACATAGAAATGAAGCACGATAATGACTTATTAGTTCAGCCATTCCTATGATTTCTTCATTGCTAACACAGTGTTCAAACAGCCAAAATAACACATATGTATATCACTAGATGGAGTACACAGAAATCAAATTGACTATATTATTCATACCAGGAAGTGAAAGAATTCTAAGTCAAGTTAAAGTAGAACAACAAACCCAACCAACTTCCAGTATACAATCTTGAGCATATACTCAATTTTCAATTTGAAATCAGGGATTGTTTTGAAGTCCTGAAACTGGAACTATGTAATGAAATCAAAGAAGTTGTTAAGGATGAACATGAAAAGAGACTGCCAAAGATGAAAAAACATAAGATAGAAAACTGGATGTCAGAACAAGCTTGGGAAATTGTCAAGATGAGAAGAGAAGCCAAAGCAAAGAATGACAAATTTCTCAGAAAGGAACTTCACAAAGAATTTCAGAACACTCTTAGAAGCGACATGAAGCAATATTATAACATCAATAAAGACACTTGTCAACGCTGCAAATACTGTATATTCTTGCTTTGACAATATGCAGAACTGTCTGGTATTTTTAGAGTTAATGCAGAGCATAAGAAAGAGGAAGGAAACTTTTGACCTTCACGCTAATTGGATAACTGATATATGACAGCTAATTTAGGGAGGTAACATGCTGATAATTTAACTGCTCAGAGGAAGAGAACTTAGATCTTAGCATAGACTTAGTTATGCCTGTGCCGACATTTTGAAGTAATAAAAGACTTTTAGGGAAATCAATGCCTGGAAGTTCTTTGAAGTGTTTCATTAGCCGGAACCATAACAACACTGAGAATGAACATAAACATGGAAAAACAAGGAAATATCTCCAAATTCAGAAGAAGGTTCTGACCTCAAATTGGTAATACTAATATGCTAATAGGCAGACACTAACTGATTTTGTGACAATCAAATAAAGATGGAAGGAGTATACAATGAAATTCAGTGGAGATGTTTAAATCCAACATACATTATAAGATAGTCTCTATTTACAATTTCTTCTATACTAGAACATTAAGTTAGATCAGCCTCTAATCATTACCAAGTCAAAAGGCCAGAGGAATTAAAGGAATATCTACAAAAATGTGACAAGCAACTGAACAATAAACAGTAAAAGTTCTAACCAAACTATGCCAGCAAATCTGGAGAATGATATGGGGGTCAACAGATTGAAAGAGGTCACCATTAGAAACCTGACAGGTCAGGTTGTAGACACATCATGATGGAGAAGATCCATATATTTGAATACTCAGGCAATACTGTCTTGATAGCATATACAATTCATGAATCACTAATTAGTATGTACACAAATCTAAGAGGAAGGAGACATATGAAATGATATTTGGTTTATAGTGGATTTCAGTGAAAATGGTGTTCAACAAAAGCAGTTCCACTATAGTTCCTCTCTCCAACCTTTTCTGTACACCAATCAACCTCATATGTAAATTGCTTCTGTTCTTCTGTATATTTTCTATTTTTAAATATCCAAAATTGTACTCCATATTTTTCCATACCTGTTACATAGTTTTTGTTTTCATTCTCTTCTCTATCTTCAAATTTAGAATCCTAACATGTTTATTACTTTTATACCATTACATCCCTGCTTGTACCTCAATTTCAGTGTTGTTGTTTTTTTACCTCTCTTAGGTTTTTGTAACACCTAAGGATTCTCTCTGGCCTGACAATTTCACAGTTTTATTCTGCACTTCAAAATAATCCCGGTCTTTTCATTCTCTTTTAGAGTCCAACTTTCACTTTCCTCCTGTTTCTCTCAGCCCCCCTGTTCTGCTAATCATCCCCAACTTTCTAAGAATTAACTGACAGGCTCACATCCTAATAAAATGTTTTCTTCCACTAATGGCAATGCTTGAGTCAAGGATTCTGCCAGCAAAGAAATTATCTTGCTCCCTAGCAGCCTGCCTCAGAGAATCTTCTTAGCTTCTAAGTAAATATTTTGGGTGAGATATTTAAAAGGGTTGTGGGGCGGGGTGGAGGGGATCTGTTTAAGTCACATCCTTCCTATCCTTACCAATGTTTGCATGCTTGGTTTTATGTTTTGGAGTTCGCGGCATTGAAGCAAGACACATGTTGTAATCAAGTACTTCTTTATTCGTTCCTCAACTCAACTCTCTACCAAGCAGGCACGCAGGCCTTTTATAGTCTCCCCAAACCCAGGGAGTCCAGCCAATAGGGAAAAATCTTTTTTCGCGCCTTGCGCATGAGCACAAGTCCAGCGCCAGCCAGTCTTGTCCCGGGAAGCTTTTCGGTTGCCCGGGACCGTTTGCAACATTTCTGGGCCTGCTGAAATGCTTCAGCAGGCCCAGGACACAACACATGGCCTCTTTATCAACCTCTGGAGATAATATTTACATAAAATAATTCATTTTAGAAAGGAGTCAGGCCAGCAAAATATGCAAAGAAAACTAATAACTCTGGTGTCAAGGTTCTCTTATGATTTTCTCGATATGATCCTCCAGAGTTCTAATTTTGTAAGTTGTGTCTCTTTTGCCCTTCCTGCCACACTATTTCATTTCCAACATTATTTCCTGCATTCTGGGAATAAAAATTTAATGCTCAGGGCCAGAGATGTTCTGGCTGAGCTACAGCAAGAAATTTACCAATCTGGCATCTGAGAATACTTGCAGGGATTTCTACTGCTTTATCCTCTATGAATTTCACGTCTGTGCAAATCGAACATAAAATACAATCCTGAGCACAGAATTTCAGAGTTTTGTTTTCATTTAAAAGATTTCTAGTCCATATTGGCTATTGATTAAATATAAATACATTTGATAGTGTCTAATGAATTTTCAAAAGCTTCAGTAGAACTTCGTCAACCTTCATTGGCCTCAGTAAAGTTAAGTAGAGTCCACAGAAACAGCCGAGTAATATTTTCAGTATTTAAAGAATGCAGGTTTATAGAGCTCCACCGGTTCTTCGCTTCTTATATTATACAAAATAGTGGAACTGCAGATAAGTAGCTTAACACATATCATTTCCTAGTAGCAAAATTCAGTTTATCCACACAAAAATTTCTTTCCCTCTTTTTGGATTATCCAAACCCTAAAGAAGGGCTTTACACGAAATCGTTGTAGATCTGGGAGAGTGCTCCAGCAGGAAGAAGCAGAATCATGACATAGCCATTTTGGTTTTCTTTTCTTCATTGCGTATAGAATTGCATAATCAATATGATTTATCTTATTACTCCAGAGGCAACACTATCTACAGTGAAGACCTACATTATCTTCCTAAAAATACTTGGATTTGGCCCAAACTGCAGGAGCCTCCAAAGATGAGCTTTTAAGTGGAAAACAACTCACAGCCATTCATTATTTACTTGTTATATTCTGTCTTTCAAGTGCAGAGTGTTTTCTACAAATCATAAAACTCTCATAGTCTAAAGATTTAACTCACAGGACTCCTGGCATGTATGTGTATGTTATCTCTTAATGGTTATGCTTTCTTATGGAACAATTTACCTATCATTCCAATCATCAGTATAGGATATGACACATCCAAATACTATCTGCACTAATAATAATCAGAAATGGCAATGAAAACTGCTCCCTTTTTAAGAAAAAAAATCCTCACTATAATTAGTAAGAATTTTCCTATTATACCAGAAGGAATCAGGGAAATGCCAAAAGTACTATGGACCTCTTTCACAGGAATATCTGTGTACAGCATAAAAACACAATATCTTTTAAATTTAATGATAATCTCAGCCTGTCCACATTTTACAATATTACAAAAAACATAATGTACTGCTTAGGATTATTTCCACAGAGAGCAACAGAGCTTGCTTTTTCAGTGTGCAGGTAATTCTCAACCTACAACCATTTATTTAGTGGTCATCTGAATGGCACTGAAAATAATGCCTTATGACCCGGTCCTTGCACTTACAACCATCATAGCATCCGCAAAGTGATACAATCAGAATTTGGGCACCTGGCAACCAGCATATATTTCCAACAGTTGCAGTATCCCAGGGTCATGTGATCACCATCTGTGACTTTCCCAGCTGGCTTCCAACATGCAAAATCAACGAGGGAAGCCAGACTTGCTTAACATCCACATGATTCACCAACAACTGCAGTGATTTACTTAACAACTGTAACAAAAAGATCATAAAATCAGGAATGATTCACTTAACAACCACCTTGCTTAGCTGGTCCCAATTGTGGTCCTGTATAAAACAGGAACTATAATGCCACAGAATTTCCATTATATTGGAACTTAGTATATCTCGAATGCCCTGTTGGAGAACAGATGAATTCCCCTCCTTTCTCAAAATATTTTAGCAAAACAAGCTTTCTTCATGGGAGAAGGAGGAAAGACAAGCTGCTGTTGAGTCATATGAAAATTCTCCTTGTCTAGTATTTTCTTGTTCCACGTTACCTTGTCAAGCAAAACACTCGAGTAATATTTCAAATACTGGCTTATAAGGCCAAAGCAGAGCCACATATTTTCTTGGAAACCCTTAAACCCAAATTTTAACTTTATCTTTACAAAGACCTGCCTTCCTCTCTATTCTCCATCAGTCCTTCCTGAAACTAAAAAATCAGTAAATTAAGTTCTTCAAGCCATACAGGTGGTCCTCACTTAGTGATCATTCATTTGTTTGGCGACTGTTTGAACTTACAATGGTGCTGAACAAGTGATAGTTATGACCAGTCCCCAGACTTATCTTAGTCACAGCGTCCCACCGTCATGGGTTCACCATTTACAACTTCAACAAGCAAAGTCAATGGAAGGTGGAAATAATGATCACCTGATGTCCTCACCTAATGAACCACGGTGACTCATTTAACCACGGAAGTGCCAAAATTTCCATCACTAAGCAGCACAATCACATCGCGTAGTGATGAAAATCCCAGTCCCAATTACTCTTGTAAATTAAGGGCTACTGGTACTCTCCAACTGCAATGTTAAAAATATTAACAAAGCAGACTGTTCTCTTGGCAATTGATTGAAAAAAAAAACAGTGTCGTTAACAGCAGTTAACAGTATTTCTGATTAGGAGGACTTGACTTTTAGGTTAGGGCTATTCTTTTTTTTTCTAAATTCTTTGTTTTCTATTGCTGGCTCATTCCTTGCCTTTTTTGCTGGCCACAGTTTCCCAGAGAAAAGCCAGGTCATTCTCATCATAGGTCTAAATTGATTGCAATATCCATAGTCCTGCCTAGTCACCTCGTTTGTTCCTTTTATATTCCTTGTTGAATTCTGCATTAGTTATGCTTGTGGGAGCTTCTGTCCTTGTTTCAAAGTTCAGAGTCTTAAACATTCAGCAAATTGCTTCCAGCTTCCATTTATACTGCCATGTTAATTTTATGCATGAATAAATTCTTTGCATCACCTCAAGACGCTCAAATATTTGCAGTAAGATTGCTCAGAAATGACAGCATTTAAGGAAATTCCAGTTTGTTTGCTGTTTAATTGGTATTCAATCCCTCTAAATTTCCTTGTAGGAATTTATGCATCTTTTGCTTAAAACAGTTGTGTTAATGGAGAACAGAAAAATGTTTTTTTGTGTGTGTATTCACTAGCTTGAGAGCATGGCAGTTACAATAAAACCTAAAAGGTGGAAATATAATTAAACACTAGGAGATAAAAATATGTATATGTATATTTGTTAGTGGCTATTTTCTGTTTGTTTGACACTATCCCTCTTCAGTCTTCATGTCTATAGAGCTCTTGTATAAAGTTCTCTACATCAAATATAACTGTTAATAATACATAATCCAGGCAAATTCATAAAAACAAATAAATCACTTTTTCAGAGTTCAAGCACATTTTAGCAATATCTAAATAAATGAAGCAAGGAAATTTGAATCTAGATCGTATGCTGCTTATTTATTTATTTCTCTGAAGGAAGGTACGGGGGAAAGAGAAAAGGAGACAGAGCTGTTAAATTTTAATAACTTTAAACAAAAAAGTGCCACAACTTACTTTAAAATGAGAACAACATACCGTATTAAAAATGTAAGAATGGGAATTTGAATAAAGAAGAGATAGGCAAAGGAGTACATAAACTACTTATCAAGCATTAGGAATGAATGGCAGATATAACCACAGTATAACATGTCCAATAAATAATTGTCAAGAAGCTAAAATGATGCAAATTCATAAGCCAACAGTTCACAAATATAGTACATGCTGATTTAGGAACAAAGAAAACATGAAGTACTCTGCAGGTATCTCAATTAGGCCCTTTTTTTTTTGTTTCTTTTTGCTTCATTCCACCATCCTACCCTTCCACTTTTTTGTTGCAGAAAGTGTTTTTTTTTAATTACAGATAACATTTTTTATTTTGCTAAGGGTTCAACAAGCCATATTTAATAATCTTTGGGACTCAAACATTTTCATAATGGTTACATATGGCAAAATATACATAGTGCTTTGAGGATAAGCCAAGAAAGAGCTGTGCTCTAAGCAATGGTGGGATTCAGCTTGTTCGCATCGGTTCAGTAGAACCGGTAGCTAATTTCTTTTGAGTTTCGCGAACTGGTTGATGCGTGGCAGAAACACCCCCCCTTCCTCCCCCCAATGGACCCATGCAACACCTTCTTTCCAGCTCTGACGTGGTCCTTCATCACTGCTGCCGTATGCAGTCCCACAAACAAAAACATAAGAGCCACTGTCCTGCAGCAGCTCTGGAAGCGAAGCTGTGCTGCCCATTTTCACACTGGTGGGGGTGGGAGAAGGCGGGTTCTGGTGCGCACCCACCCCTCACCATTGCCACTCTGCATCATGCCCCTCATGCTCCCAGCCCCTCACCACCACTGCCCCAACAGTTCAGGCCCCCAACCCAGCTGTCTCTCTACCTGAACTTGAGTAGATGGGCCCGGTGTCACATCTAGTTCTGAGTCTTCGTACTTCTCAGAGCCTTCCACAGACTCCAATGTGACCCCAGGCAACTCTTCCCCCACATTCAATTCATCTGACTAGCTACCAGATCTGCTGGCAGGCAAGGACTCACAAGAGGTGGGGGGGTGACTTTCCTCTGCGGAGGTATCCTGGCCCTCCCAACCCCCTAGGACTTCCTCACCTTCCCTCACCTTCCCCCAACTGGGACCTGCCAACCCCACAGTCCTACACCCGAGACTCCTGAAGCCCCCCCCCAACCATACCTTCCTGCCCCCCAGCTGGGACCTCCAGCAATTTCACAACCAGAAGTTCCTGACCCCCCTGTGCTCGGACTTCCTGCCTCCACCTCAGCTGATCCCCAAGCAGCCCACCCTGACCAAGGCAGAGGGAAGGCGAGGCAGAGAACCAGTTGTTAAATTATTTGAATCCTACCACTGCCTCTAAATATTAAACATTAGTGTGATGATAAAAGGAACAAAACACACAAAAGGGTAATTACACAGAAAAGAAAAAAATAATTAATAAAATTACTGCATTGTGAACAAAAAAAGACAGCAATTATATAACTAATTTTCCATGTAGGTTCTAAGATGTGCATAACTCTTACTATTATACTGATTAATTTAATCTCTGGCTGTAAATTTATAAAATAAATAACATTATATGATTATCAATTTGTCTTTTTCTTGGGTAAAGCTGACCCACAGCTATTCTGAAAGAAAAATAAGATTAATATTGGAGAAATTATTTAAAGTACCTTATTTAAGATAATAAAATCCGGTTCCATGCAATCATTTATACAAAGCTTTTTTTCAAAAAGAGAGCTTATTAAAAAGAGGGGAGAAAGCAGATCTCTTATTAGAGTCCCTATGTTCTTTATCTCACTTAATTAAAAAGAATAGTGTGATTTTTTTTAAAAAAAAAAACAGATTTCTTCCTCCACACTGTGATCAAACTTCCTTCACTTTAAATTAGTAGCCCTTTAGGCCTATGAAGAAAGGAAGTAACAGGACAATAAAAATTGGGGTGGGGGGGAGACTAGAGGCTGAGGAGCTTTTTTGCAGGACCAAATTAAATCCAGTACTTTTCCATGAAAAATTGTGTCAAAATAGTGGAATTTGTTTTCTTCCAAAGCTCAGAGCAACAGTAATTATCAAAGTGGAATTGTTAAAATAATAATGATAAAGTGTTGTTATTAGTTTTCAACTTATGTGCAAAGGCAAAGGCAAATGAAGAGCAACTAAGATAATTAAAGCCTGGAAACTAAAATGTATGAAGAACGGCTGCAGGACTTGGGTTTGGCAATCTAAAGAAAAGAAGAAATAAGGGTAACATGATATCAGTATTCCAGTATTTGAGGAGCTGCCACAAAGAAGAGGGGGTCAAATTATTCTCCAAAGCACCAGAGGGCAGGACAAGAAACAATGGTTGGAAACTGATCTAAGGGAGAAGCAACCTGGAATTAAGGAGAAAGTTCCTAACAGTAAGGACAATTAACCAGTGGAACAGCTTGCCTTCAGAAATTGGGGGTGCTCCATCACTGGAGATTTTTAAGAAGAGACTGGACAGTCACTTGTCTGAGATGGTATAGATTCTCCTGCTTGAGCAAGGGGCTGGACTAGAAGACCTCCAAGGTCTCTTCAGTTCTATTCTATTCTAAATTGTAATGAAGAAATCTATTTAGTAATATCACTCAAGAGTTCTCATAGGAGGTAGAATCCACACCAACTTTGGAATGATCTCAATTCAGTGAGATCTATCCCAGGTTATTAATATTAGAGACAACAGCAAATGCTTTCATGTCATCATCATCATCAACAACAACAACCATATGTTTATAAATATATTTCATAAGTACTATGTTTATTTATTTCTACTGTTTGGGGCTAGTTCCCATAATACATTTTGCTCATTTGGAGAAAACATGATTGGAAGGGAAGTAGAACCACAAAAATGGGCTGAAGTCCTAAATGCTTATTTGATTCTCAGGTATACAGGTTTGAAGTCAGCACAGAAACTAGTGCAAGTAGGAGAGTAGATTGTAGGTTCAAACCAATGTTATGATGCTCAGCTGCTATGTATTTTTATTTTTGCGTCTGGTAGTTTATCTAGTTTAATGCAAGCTGTATGTAGATCAGGAGTCTTCAAACTTGGCCCTTTTATGACTTGTGGACTTCAAGTCCCAGAATTCCTGAGCCAGCATGCCTGGCTGAAGAATTCTGGGAGTTGAAATGCACAAGTCATAAAAAGGCCAAGTTTGAAGACACCTGATGTAGATGGAGAGAGGGAGGGAAGAAAAAATCGCCTTAAAACAGGGGTCTTCAAACTTGGCCCTTTTATGACTTGTGGATTTCAACTCCCAGAATTCCTCAGCCAACATCATGAAAGGGCGAAGTTTGAAGACCCCTGCCTCAAAACCTAGGAATATAGAAACAGTTTATCCAATACTTAAGTGAACAGTGTTATTCTGAAGAGTTTAAATGAGTAATTAAACATATGCCTGATATTTAAATGACAACAGAATCTAATAATAATAATGATGATGATGATGTTGGAAAGGACCTTGGAGGTCATCGAGTCCAACCCCCTGCTCAGGCAGGAACCCTACATCATTTCAGATAAATGGTTGTCCAGTCTCTTCTTAAAAGCCTCCAGTGTTAAGAGCATTAACCGCCTCTATAGGCAGGTTGTTCCATTGGTTAATTGTTCTAACTGTCAGGAAGTTTCTCCTTAGTTCTAAGTTGCTTCTCTCCTTGATCAGTTTCCATCCGTTGCTTCTCGTCCTGCCTTCAGGCGCCTTGGAGAATAGCTTGACTCCCTCTTCTTTGTGGCAGCCCCTGAGATATTGGAAGACTGCTATCATGTCTCCCCTCGACCTTATCTTTGTTAAACTAGACCTACCCAATTACAGCAACCGTTCCTTATATGTTTTAGCCTCCAGTCCCCTAATCATCTTTGTTGCTCTTCTCTGTACTCTTTCTAGAGTCTCAGCATCTTTTTTACATCGTGGTGACCAAAACTGGATGCAGTATTCCAAGTGTGGCCTTACCAAGGCATTTTAAAGTGGTATTAATACTTCATGTGATCTTGATTCTATCCCTCTGTTAATGCAGCCCAGCACTGTGTTGGCTTTTTTGGCAGCTGCAATACACTGCTGGCTCATATTTAAATGATTGTCTACTAGGACTCTGAGATCCCTCTCACAGTTACTACTATTGAACAAGGTACCCCCTATACTATACCTGTACATTTGGTTTTTCTTGCCTAAATGTAGAACCTTACTTTTTTCACCATTGAATTTCATTTTGTTAAATAGCGCCCAGTGTTCAAGTCTGTCCAGGTCCTCCTGTATCTTAAGCCTGTCTTCTGGAGTGTTGGCTATTCCTGCCAGCTTGGTGTCATCCACAAATTTGATGAGTTCCCCATCTATCCCCTCGTTGAAGATGTTGAAGAGCACTGGGCCTAGAACAGAGCCCTGGGGCATCCCACTACACACTTCCCTCCATGTAGATGCAGTTCCATTGAGGACCATATGCTGAGTATGGCCGGTCAGCCAGGTACAGATCCATCTGGTGGTGATTCTGTCTATCCCACATTTTTCTATCTTCTCAAGTAGTAGGCTGTGGTCTACTTTGTCAAATGCCTTACTGAAGTCCAAGTAAATTATATCCACAGCATTCCTCTGATCCACTAATTTTGTCACTTGGTCAAAGAACGCAATAAGATTTGTCTGGCATGATCTGTTTTTGACAAACCCATGTTGGCTTTTAGTAATGATTTTGTTTGCCTCTAGGTGTTCGCTGATTCATTGTTTCATTATCTTTTCCAGAATCTTCCCAGGTATTGAGGTCAGGCTGATGGGTCTGTAATTTCCTGGATCCATTTTTTTTTTCCTTTTTTGAAGATGGGAACTACATCAGCTCTTTTCCAGTCCTCTGGTAGTTCCCCAGTGCTCCAAGATCTTTGAAAAATATAGTTCAGTGGTTCTGAGATCACATCTGCCAGTTCCTTGAGAACCTTGGGGTGTAATCCATCTGGTCCTGGTGATTTGAACTCGTCTAGGGTGGACAGGTGCTCACTTATCATTTTCTTGCCTATCTTAACTTGTGTTAAAATGCCTCCTTGTTGAAGTGCCTCATGATTAAAAAGGATCCATCAGGTTTTATCCCGCCTCACAATTTTCAGAGTTTCAGTACAAGTAGAAATACTCTTATGTTCACATTGACAACACATATTCTAAATACCAATACTGAATGTTACAAAAGATGAGTGCTACATTTTTGTTGTTTTTTAAAATTCTTTAAATTTAATGTTAAATATATTACATTCTCTAGTTCTCTCTAAAGTTCAATTCACATTTTCCTTTCAAATACACAGAAGTTGAATGTAAAAAATAACACCCCACGAACCTAGAATCATTTGCTTTCTTGAAATGAAGCATTAAAATATGGTATCAAACATGTACTGAATTCTGATTTAAAAAAATACTGGCGACTTTGAACATATTTGTCTATCATCTGAAAGCTAGGATTATTTTTCATTTCTTCATTACTGAACTTTTTGTATCTGGCTTCTGGACCCAGTTGGCAATGTGCCCATGGCCTTTTAGGTTTAATGATGTCTAAAGATATATTCATATAGCTATATCTAAGATCAGCAGTTACTGAATTCTTCAGGAACACGGCTATATTGACAGAATAGAACAGAACTTTCCAAAACAAAACTGCCATTTTTCTTTTTTCTCTACTGTTAGTTGTGTACGGGACTCAATGGTTTGCAGCCAGATATTTCAACATTTCAAATGGAGGGCAATCCTATATGCTTTACATCTTGTTTAAATGGTGCAAGGATTTACTGAAACATGCTCATGATGAAATAACAATGTGAAATTAAGCAACTTACTTTACAGTGGTCGTGTTGCTGCTGTAAAGTTGGAACATCTCCACCCACAGGCATCTCCTTCTTTAATTCATCATCTTTCAAATTTAGCCATTTGATAAGTTCTTCCAGTGACGTCACTAATTTACTCCATTTCTCCGCACTTGCCTCCAAATGAGCCCTACAATAAGATTCAACACATTTTTCAGGAGTTTTGTGTGCTGCATTAAAACATAACTAGATATTAGTGGTCAAATACTGCATGGTGAATAAAGTGTAATTTTCTTTATTTAAATCAGGGGTCCTCAAACTTGGCCACTTTAAGACTTGTGGACTTCAACTCCCAGAATTCCTCAGACGGCCTGGCTGGGGAATTCTGGGAGTTGAAGTCCACAAGTCTTAAAGTGGCCAAGTTTGAGGACCCCTGATTTAAAGCAAATGACAAAACGAACGATACCTTCAGTATATTTGAAAATTATTTATAAATGAACGAATCCAGTAAAAAAGAATTAATGATAACACCATGGTGCTAAGATGCATTTTTAAAATCTTATTTAATGGATTTCTAAATATGTTTAAAAAAAATAAATAAAGGCACCAAAAGCCCGTCTTACTTCTGCACTTCCTTCAAATCTAAACTCTGGCCACCATATAAATGGATCTCACACTTCCCACACTCTCCAATTTTTTAGGCAATTATTTTAATTTCTATTTAAGCTGTTACTTGATAGCCACATTTCCAGAAAAGCATAAGCATGGAGGGGAGGTAAATGTTGTCCAGCTGAACACTGTTGATACTGATTATATTTTGTATTTTGCTGAATCAATAAATCACTAGAGCACTGTGCAGTATTTCAGTTAATATGACATGCTGTTAGTGTAACTACACTTGATGTCAGATCTCTTTTATTTAGGCTCTTGTTTATTTATGGCAAACAGAGACCACCTTAACAATTAAGAGGAAATTGTTACAATCTTCTATAGCCATTTCCCTCCCTAGGATCATGGGAAAAGTATCCCATCCCTCTCTTTCAAAACAATCTGTTCAATGATCCTGATTAATGTTGAGAGCATTACAATTTTAACGCCTATATGTCACTTAGGCTCCAGGGCACAGTTAAAAGTTCTCATTTTAGCTTTCTGATAAAGTTTTTAGTTTTCAATATGAAATTCCAAGCATTTTAACAATACATTTAATATCAATAAAGACAGCTTGAAGCAAACAGCAACAAAAAATCCCCATGCAAACCAATGTAAAGGTAAAATAGATCATAACAATCCATCAAGCAGGAAGTATCCATCTAAACATTAACATACTTTTTTTCCAGTTTTGCTCTAGAGCATTTCTGAACGTTTACTGGGATGCTTCTGAATGCCCCAGAAATTGATGTCAAGATCTCTTAATTGTACTGCTAATTATGTTGTTATCTGCTTAGCCTCTTACCAATTCTTGTAGTAAAAATAAGACCTGCCAAGGCTCCCTATTGGCTAATTAATCACACTCATTTATTGAGGCACCTATATATACGTGTTATTTGTATATATCAAAGTAATTTACATTTACTCTTTTGTTACCACGCTTCAATAGACACCTTGATTAAAAGTATGTCATCAGATAATATGCCATCAATATATTTATAGAAAGTTGTGGCTCAAAAATTTAGATGGCATACAGCTGAAGAGAAAGTGGATCATGCACCAAGACAGTGATCTAAAACATTGTACAGCCAAAGAATAGTTAAAACAAAAGGAAGTTTATGGCTTTGTTTGTTCTTAAGACTTGGTCTTGTGCAACCAGAATTAACCCTCTTTCTTCTTCAGAATTAACCCCCTCTTTCTTCAGATCTCCTGCTGTTAATTCTAGCCAGGTCCTATGTTATCTGCTTTGCCTGCTATTATTTTATGTGTTGCCCGTGTAATATTTTGCCTTATCATGTCTCTTTCCTATTCTTTACTTGGTCTTTCCAGTTTAGTCTCTCCAGTACTCCCCAGATATTTCAGATATTCCGATGCCTTTTTTCTTCAACTATTTGGTGCACTTGTGCAACTCATCTATTTTCCTTGCTAACTGAAGTCTGTCACCATCACTGCATGGATGAAGAGCATGATTCATTGTCATTTCTCTGGTCTTCCTATCCAGGGTTTTTAGTTCTGCCTGAGTCAGCCTACTATTCCAACTGTGTATGTAATGCCTGGAATTGTCCAGGTGCTAATTCCTTAATGGTATTTTCTCCCTGAGCTGGAGTTTTAGATCTTCTTCATTCTCATGATGTCTTCATTTCTATCCTTCTTCTTGACTCCAGTGTGCTTGATGTTGTCAGCTTGAAGGATACCTGGCTATTTGTATGGTCTTCATCTGTACTCTTGATGTTATTTCCATAAGGCATTTTGATTCCTTCAGGTTTCACCATTTTTCCTGTGTTGGTGGTGAGGGTGGCATGTTTGTGCAAACTCCATTGCAATATCTTGGCTGCATATACCAATAATGTTGAACAGCAATTCTATTTCAGATGGTGGTTTTCTATGCAAATTCAGATTGTCCATATAAAGGAAATGGGATAGCCTGGCAGATGCTTTTGATGTCTGATAGCCATGGCCTGACTTATTCAGTATTGTTGACAGAGGAATCAGTGACAATGACAAAGAGTAGTAGTGATAGTGAACCTCCTTGAAAGAGTCATCATCTCTTGATATTAACTTCTACCAGCCTATCACCATTGACTAACAATGGTGTCTTTTATTGTGCCACTGATTTTTGCACAAAGCTTCTGATGTTGCTACTGACTCTTATCATTTCTAGGCTCTTGATTATCCAATCATGTGGCAGGAAATCGAATGACTTCTTATAATCAATTAAAGCTACTTGTACGTTGGCCTTCATTCTTTTATAGTTTTCCAAAATCACCTTGTCAATTACGAGTCAATCTTTTGGGGGTTTTTTTTGCTGTTTTGGCAGTGTTGTGGGGGTTTTTGGTTTTGCTCACGTGGAAAGAGTTTGTTTTCAACTAGATGCCCTTGAACTGCATCAGTTACTACTTCAGTTAACAATCTGAAAGTTGTTGTAAGCAAGTAATTGGCCTATAGTTGCTGGTGCTGACCTTTTGATTGGCTGATTCGTGATCGAAATCTTCAATTTCACTTTCTTACAGTATATTGTTAAACTGCTTGGCAATGAGTAGGTGTCGACTAGTCAGATATTTCAACCAAAAAACATTCAGTTCATCTTCATCTGATACTGACTAAATCTTGATCTTCCTTGCATTTTCTCTACCATTTCTGCTGTTATTATAAGTTTTTTTTTATTTCAGCTTCCTTTTTTATCCTTATCCATCTTCTTTATCCAAGTTGTATTCTTGTTGTATTTCTTTGGGTTTTCACATAGCTGTGCCCAGTACTGCACTGTTTCTTCTTTGTCAAGTGTTCACTAGTTCAATGTGGTCTCTCCATGGATGCTTTGGTAGAAAGAAATCTTTCTGATTTGACTGAAATTGAGGTTCTGCCTAAGAGTGCAATTCAAACTTCTTATCTGCTGATGTTATTATATGGAGTATATATATCATACAATTATTTTTTATATTCATCTCAGCAACGAAGCAGCTGAACAGCTGAAAATTGTGATGCAAACATCAGACAAACACAAGTTCAACCATAAAACCATTTAAAATGTGATTGCAATGCACCATTCATAAGAATTACCCTCATTATCTCATCTGCATATTCTGACACTGAAATTAGTGCCTGGCTGAAGTAAATGACTGTAAGGCAACAAGAACCATTCATTCTTCCAAATGATGATTAATCACCAAGAAATACACAGGCAATGGGTTCATATATGGAGTAAAGGACTGAAATTTACATTGAATTATAATTTGAAAGAGAATTTTTATAAGAGTATGTACTGTTAGTATTTAACATCTGATAAACTGTCAAAGAGGTATAAGGGTATGCCAAATCTATGTTGGAAAAGTAAACAGTTTGAAAGTACTTTGGTAAGTATTTTAACTCGGAGAATTCTTAAATTGAATGTACAATTGAAGACAGAGGCTTTTGTTTTAGGTTTGATGGATAAACAGATTGAAAAAAACAGTTGAAACTTTGTTCTTATATGCATTAACAGCAGCAAGGCTTCTCTATGTGCAGAGATGGAAGGACTCACATATAACCCACAATGAAAGAATGGTGAAATTAATGGAGTTGGCAAAGATGGTACAATTGACTGCTTGATTAAAGAAAAAACTTTGTCTACCTTGTTTCTACTTGGAACCCACTTTTGGATTTTTTTTTTGTTTGAAATTGAAAGAAATAAAATTTTAATCTCAGGTTTTGATGACTAGATCTGTTTACGCTAATAGAAATACTGTTTATTATTGCTTATTCTAAGGTTATTTTTACCTGTATTGAAAAAAGTCAGAAGATACATTTTCACATACATTTTTCTCTACATCTGCACTCTCCCTACTCCTTTATTTTTTTTAAAAAAAATCCTTTTTCTTTGCTTTTTGGTATTTTATATTTTTATGAAATTTAATAAAGTTTTATTAAAAAAATAATCCCCAAGACAGACAAAGCTGTTGAATTGTTAGTGCTGGAATTCTGTAGCTCTCAGTTAATGTATTAGCATAAACCTATCCCTATTTTTCTAATTTGACTGGGAAGGATTAGAGACACCAGGCATTAGCACTGCTTCCTTTAACTAGCTTTACTACTCTTTCAAAGTAAATAAAATACAAAATTCCATTAGTTCAAATATTCACAGATCATGGGTCAGAAACCTTACATCAGAGTATATTACTATGGGGCACTTATCAAACTCAGGTAATAAAAGGCAGCTTATCTTGACATTGTATTATTTACAAAAATGTTTCTGAAAATAAAATGAAATTTAAAAAAAAACATTTATTTGCCATGCTTACTAATGTTAACTATTGGGCCTGAATGATTTAGAGATACATGCTGTCATACGAGCTTGTAAGGCAATATCTCAAATTCAGACTCCTACTTCCTGGTGCAACTGGTATTCCTGCCTCTAGTGAACTGTCAGATGCATCATAATCTGCAACTAATCTTTATAATCCAATCATTCATTCATAAAAACTAACTGCTCCTCTTGGGCAAAATGCTTATAATTTTTAATGCTATTAAAATTAAGATTAAATAATAATAATAATAATAATGATGATGATGATGATGATGTTGTTGGAAGGGACCTTGGAGGTCATCTAGTCCAACCCCCTGCTCAGGCAGGAAACCCTATACCATTTTGGACAAATGGCTGTCCAGTTTCTTCTTAAAAACTTCCAGTGTTGGAGCATTCACGGCTTCTGGAGGCAGGTTGTTCCATTGGTTAATTGTTCTAACTGTCAGGAAGTTTCTCCTTAATTCTAGGTTGCTTCTCTCTTTGGTTAGTTTCCACCCATTGCTCCTTGTCCTGCCTTCAGGCACTTTGGAAAATAGCTTGACTCCCTCTTCTTTGTGGCAGCCCCTAAGATATTGGAACACTGCTATCATGTCCCCCCCCCTCATCCTTCTCTTCGTTAAACTAGACATACCCAATCCCAGTAACCGTTCCTTATATGTTTTAGCCTCCAGTCCCCTAATCATCTTTATTGCTCTTCTCTGTACTCTTTCTAGAATCTCAACATCTTTTTTACATCATGGTGACCAAAACTGGATACAGTATTCCAAGTGTGGCCTTATCAAGGCATTGTAAACTGGTATTAATACTTCACGTGATCTTGATTCTATCCCTCTGTTAATGCAGGCTAGTACTGTGTTGGCTTTTTTGGCAGTTGCAGCACACTGCTGGCTCATATTTAAATGATAACTGAAATTACTACATCATGAGACTCAAGAATATCAATCGGTTTCACTGATCTGTCTCTATTTAGGGTGAGGCTAAGATAGGTTCCTGAATGCATGTTTTCTGCTTCATCATTTGCGTACAGAATATGATCCCTAAATCAGGAAGTTCTTCATTTAAAAAGTCCACATATTCAGAAGACATGGTCACATATTCAATATGAATGCAAGTTTTGGATAATTGATTAAAGAGATAGGAAAAAACCTTAATCTTTGCTTCCTATTTTATTACTTTTTTATGCCTTCAAGTCAAGTTTTGATTCTTGATGATTGCATGGGCTAGTCCCTGCAGTTTTCTTGGCAAGATTTCAGAAGTGGTTTGCCATTGTCTCCTTCCTGAGGCCAAGAGAGAATGGCTGGCTTCATGCCTAAATTGGGACTAGAACTAACAGACTCCCACTTTCTAGCTTGGTGCCTTAATCACTATACCAAACTGGTTCTCTTATTGCATGCAAGAATACCAATGTTAAGGATCTAATCTCACACAGCCAAAAATGCAACACAGACTCACAGCCCAGCCATGAAGCTTCCTTCATCATTTACTTTGATGACTAGAATCACCTACAGATCTGAGTCCCACAAGGCATTGCTTAGCCCGGGTTTTGTCTTCTGGGATACAGATAAGCTACCAATAAATAAATGAATAAAAGGGCACCATTCATTCTATTGCTGGCAGGCTGCATGCACAATGAATGAGCTCCTTTAAGGTTTTCTCTTATCATTAGACCGTGCAGGTCATTTCACTAATGTATAGTCACTCTTTTTAAAGAAAGCTTGTCTGACTTAATAATTAGGCAGATAAGAGTAGCAGTATGCTCTTCTGGGATCATAGTAGCTATTTGCCATGAAAGCCATACACAGTGCCATGCAAAAGAAAAAATTAATATTTTGGAGTTACAACTACTCTGTGCAGGTTTTTAACGGATCCTTTCACTTGTATAATATTATTCATTTATCAAGATTTTATTCAGAGGAGGCCTCATTCACCTGCTGATAGAATGAAGTTGGTAGTCAAGAAAAGAAGGCCTTCTCAACTGTGGATCTATGTCAGTGATGGCGAACGTTTTAGAGACTGAGTGCCCAAACTGCAACCCAAAACCCACAAGTGCTGGGTGGGTGTGGCCCATTGGGTGGGTGTGGCCAATTGGGTGGGCATGGCTGAAGTGGTAATGGCAAACTGGGTGAGACTAAAAAGTTCAATCAACCAATTCCAACTTTGCAAGAACTATTTTTTCCCGCGAGAAGTTGAAATTGACTAATTGAACCTTTTTTTTTTTTTTTGCACATGGCGGCGGAGGCCTAAAGCGAAAAGGTTTTATAAAACCCTGCTGAAGGCCTAGGACTAGGGCGACGACACGCATGCCCACAGAGAGGGCTCTGAGTGCCGCCTCTGGTACCCTGCCATAGGTTCGCCACCACTGATCTATGTATCTGAGATTCATCCAACTCAACTGCTATTAATATTTCCTTTACAGCAGGATTTTAAAATTATCTTTCTGGATCACATGACTGCCTATGTTAATGAAACTAAATGTTTCTTCTCTTTTCTATAGATTGCCCTATGAGAACATGCAAAACAACTGTTCTCAGCTTGATGTTCCTAATGGTGCTGGAATTAAAGGCTACACTAATTAAAGGCCTGGACCTGAGGGACATCACTTTGGGGAAAAGTCTCTTAAAATATGATCCACAAATAATTTAAAAAACAGCTTGATTTTAAGCATGTAATTGGTGTAACATGCTGCATTTTTCTGCAGATACATAAAACATTGGAATTTTAAAAGTAGCATATATTTTATTAAATGTCCCCCAGGCCCGCATAACATAACAACCAGAGGCCACACACAGCCACCATGGAGACTTGTGCAGCTTGCCAGGTTGTTGTTGTTTTTTTTTAAAAAAAAAAGCTTAACAAATCCAGAGCCAACAAACGGTCCTGCAACCTGGAAGGATACACTGCTGTCTAGTTTTTTACAGTCACTTCCAACCCAAATGACAAACTGTCAAATGATTCCAACACCTCCAGATGTCACTAAGATTGCCAGCTTCAGCATTGCCGACACACCACTAGCTGCCCAACAGATGATTGGCATGTCAGCAATTCTGACCTGCAATTATTGTTAAGTGTATCAATGTGGTCCTTTTGCCTATATGAGTTATGCAGGTCTGATCTTACCTGATACTGGCTGATTTTGCTTTCAGATCATTCCAACGTTGGTTCATGTCATCAATACGATGTTGTAACAATGCAGCCTCCTCAGAATTCCCCAAAGCTTTTACCATCTTCTGCCTGTTTCCATCAATGCTCTTGAAGATATCATTGTGAGCATCAATTTCAGCCTGGATGTCCTAAGGGGAAAAAAGGCCAGCTAATAAATCCAGAGACAAAATTGATATTAGTCCTATGCTCAGAATAAGGAAATGAACCATTCAAAATCCTCACTGTCTAAATAAAAATGAATATATCAAAATTACTACACTGGAACGATTTTAAAAGAATGCATTTTTCCATTGTGATATGCTACAGAAAATAAGTTATGCTGATTGCTATAACTAGGGCTTTCTTCTGAAGCTTTCCTGTACTAAAAATAACATATATGCCAAAATGCCACTATCATTATTGTTATTTATGTCAAGGATTACAAAAGTTTCAAGAACCACAACTTTCATACTAGGAAAATCAGTAAAGACAAATCCTAGATGATTGTAATCCTCCACAAAGCACAGTGAGCTTCTAGAATCTTCCAGTCTCTTAAAAAAAAAGATGAACTCCTCCCCTACTCCTACTTATAAAACAAATAACTTGTTTAAACAAAAGCCAGAGATGTGGACTTCAGATCTGCATTCAACATATAATGAGGAAAAAAATACGCTGCTGGCATTCTTCTGTTATTTGGACTAAACAACTGGAAATGGTTGAAAGAATAAATCCGGGGTCTAAAAATACAAAACTGCCACCTTCAGAGATAATTCAGGAAATATATATATAATGCTGTTGAATGCTATGTGAAGTCTTATTTTATTCTACTTTGCTTTTGTATGTGTTAGAAAATCAGGAAGGGAAATCATTGTTTGTTCTTTTATCTTTCGTCTCAAGCAATCCATTAGAGCATTTACTTTTGGGACTTTTGGCGGGCTCAGCAGGGCAGAGACAGCCTGGACAATTCCTATTGGCTTTTGAAAGCCAATAGAATTAGACTCTATTCAAGAGAGTCTATTCTATTGGCTTTCAAAGGCCAATAGAATAAAAGGGAGTAGCACAGCTAAGGAAAAGGGGGAAAAATGGCGGGATTGTGTTGTTTGGTGACCCCCATGAAATGGTCGTTCGACCCCAAATGGGGTCCCGACCCACAGGTTGAGAACCACTGCTCTAAGGAGTAGGGAAAGAGAAAGCTTTCATTTTTCATAGAAGAAACAAACAACACTGTAAGAAATATGCCATCATTATTATTGGGGAAGTCTTTCAATATTTAGGAAACAATATTTAAAGAGAAACATACAAATATGGAGAAAAACCATATAGTTCCTGTATATCTCCAAGGGATTATTCAGCAAAGTTTACTAGAGAAATCTTTATAGTATTACAAACATGGTCTTTTTTCTTGAGAGAAACCAAGCTGACAGGCTTGACTTCCCTAAAGACCTGATTCTTCCCTATTTCTATTCAGCATGTCTGGCTTTCCCACACAAGCTTTTACAAAGGAGCCCCAGAGAGCAGCACTGCATCAAAAAATTATTATTACTATTATTATACACCTAATAGGCATTTCAAAATTCAGTGACTGTTCCTATTCATCTGGGATATTATGAAATGCATCATTATCCTCCATGAGGAAAACAAAATAAATGAAATATGAGATAATCTGATGCTTCATCAAAATTATGGACTGAAATAAAATTCGGATTATTAATTTTTTAGAACAATTTTAGTCACCCAGAAAGACAACTGGTGGTGGCATGATAAGGAAAATAATTCTGGACTCAGTTGAACAACCCAAGATATTTCTGCTCTAGAAAAGTAACCTTTGTAATTGGAAGGGAATAAGTTAATTTCTATATTAAAATATCCTGCGGATCATGTATGGAATACTGCATATAGTTCTGATTACCACATCTGAAAAAGGATTTTGTAGAGCTAACAAAAATCCCTAAAATGATAGGTTAGACCAGAATAGTTTCCTTATAGGAAAAATAATTGCATCTTTTTAAAAATGAAAACAGGTAAGGGAAGATACAAAAGAAGTACATAAATTCATGCATGGTATGCAATGTATCACTAGAGAAAAGTTCTTATTTCATACAATATTAAAATTCAGGATAATCAAATAAATCTAAGTGGGAAGAGACCGAAGAGCAATAAAAGGAAGTATCTCTTTACACAATGCATAGTTCATCTGTGGAATTTGCTGCCATTAGATGTGATGACAGACATCAATTATATGGTTCTGAAAGAGGACATATCATATCCATAGTGATAACGTGACATTTCAAAAATTTTGACAAATATTCAGAACAGTTTGAAGTGACTCATGTATCGGTCATATAAATGCAGCTGTAAAAATATTATTTCTTCATATCCCTTGAAAAATGAGGCAGACACAGGTATACTTAATACAGCTCAAATATTTCACATTGAAAGAGAAATAATATGCATTTTTGCTTTTCATCCCCAGATAGGTAGGAAAGCAGTAATATTACATAACTATTTTTGTTTTATTTTTCCAATGCCTAGTTATCTAGGAGACATTCTGTTTATATAAGTGTATGCTCTACAGCATGGATTACAAAACTTTTTTAAAAAATCCTACCGTAACAGTGATTTTATAGAACTATTTTTATTTACACTGCGGCCATCTCTTTCATAATGCCTAATGGCAAAATCAAATAAAACAATTTCAAAAAACAACCGGTCTTTTATTCTCAGTAGTAGGACAGGAAAAAGCTCCAAGTCTCAGTGGAACCATAATTTATAAATGCATTATATGGTGTTCACTCCACAAGACTTTTTTCAAAAACAAAAACAAGGAGAAATTTAGAAATCATTTAGAACATACATAGGTAGAAAGGCTGTAATTAGGAAGAACCATTTTTATTTACAAAGTATGATTGTTTTATTGGAGTGCAATTTTAAAAAATCTGCATAAAACAAAGCCACTCTATAGATTATAACAGATTACATATAGTTTAAGTTACATAGAATTTTTGAAACTCTGGAGGCAGAAGACAGTAGGGGAATAGGACAGAATCTAACCAACTCTGATACTCCTCAAACAATAAGTAATTTGGTATTTTATTTTTTTCAATTAAAATATCTACTGTATTGAAAAGTTGCAGTTATATCACATTTTTCTGTGTTGTTTTATTTTGTATCTAAGACACCACACATACAATGTACCCAAGAAGCATAAACATTCCTTTAAAAAACCCAAATCATGAAACATAGTATAGTTACAAAATAAAACAATGCCAACCACTGTTATCAGGCAAAAATTCTACTCCATTCCATTAGATTCAGACATATAAAGAATTAAAGGAAAACCTGACTTTTCAATGATGGTAAATGTGCACAGTTATCTGGTTTTGGATTGGGAGGGGGGGGGCTTTTAAAAGGACTAGTACCATTTTAGTGTTTTGTCTTTTCTGCTATCAAAACTGTCCTGCATATAAAACTGGGTCGAAGATCAAAGAATTACACAGCAAGCTACTGAATGTTAGAAACAATACACAATGTATTTTCTTTAATGCATTGTGATCAAAGTTGCATGATTTTGTGTTTTGTGTGCATCTCTGCAGGAGATTCTGGGCTGAAGAAATAACTTCAAAAGTAATTATTCATTTTATCTTCTTTTCTTCTTTTGTGTCTTTTTATTGCCTTCTATTCTTTAACCTTGATATACATAATAAAAACTTGAAATTTAATTAATTAATTAATAATGAAACAGGCTACTCATTCTGAGAAAGAGGGGGCAGCCTTTTATTCATAACTTCCAATTCAATCAAGTTTTGAAGGAAGGGGAACTGACACTTGTCTTTTCCCCATAAGCTGGTGCCACAAAGGGGGTTCCTTTTAGAGTAAACTGGCCAGTGGCTGCATTGGTTCAAAGTTGGTGCTTCTGATGGGGATAAGTGTTAAGACGGGGTCTTCAAACTTGGCCCTTTTATGACCTGTGGACTTCAACTCCCAGAATTCCTTAGCCAGTATGCCTGGCTGAGGAATTCTGGGAGTTGAAGTCCACAAGTCATAAAAGAGCCAAGTTTGAAGACCCCTGTGTTAAGACCTCTTCATGGCAGTCAGTAGGGCCCAATCCACTACTACATCCTATGGATACAGGCATACAAGCCATTTTAAGTGTTCAAACTAGGCCAGAGAGTCAAGCAATCTACATATTGCTATGGACAATGGCCTACATAGCCTCAAATCAAAATTGTGATAATATTCTAATTCCCAAAAGGTATTTTCTCTCTTTCTCTCTCTCCAGGTAGTCTTTGACTTATAACTGTTTGACAATGGTTCAAATTTACAATGGTCTTGGAAAAAAATGGTTTGCAGCATGTTCTTGCTTACTACTACCCATTATACTATCCCTGAAGTCATATGGCTGAAATTTGGGTGCTTGGCAACCAGCTTTGACTTATGACCAGCTGCAGTATCATGCAGTTATATGACTGTAATTTGCAACCTTCCCAGTTGGTTTCTGACTAAAATTGGGGAAATTAGATTCACTTAATTACCATGTGATTTGCTTAACAGCCATGATTAAAATGGTTGCAAAATTAGATGTGGTCAACTGATAACTTGCTTTACAACTGCACTAACATATGATGGGATTTCTGGTCTCAACTGTGGTTATAAGTTGAGGATTCCCCTCCCTCTCTCAAATCCTTAAAATATCTTAAACCAGGTTCATTAGCAATTTGATTTGAACTAGAAAACATGTAGGGAATCAATGCAAATTATGCCTGTAATATCCAACTACCCAGTTATTCTCTAACCCAGTGTTTCTCAACCTTGACAACTTTAAGGCATGTGGACTTCAACTCCCAGAATTCCACAGCCAGCATTGCTGGCTGTGGAATTCTGGGAGTTGAAGTCCACATGCCTTAAAATTGCCAAGGTTGAGAAACACTGCTCTAACCTTATATAAAGCCCCATGCATAGAATCCAAAGACATATCAGAGCATTGAAATACCAGCAAACCAAGAAGTTGCTAGAGTTCATTATTTTCCTGTCAGGATGGTGAAGCTACATCTGAAGTCTCTATAGTTATGTCTGAAAATATAAACAGCACCCAGGCAGGAACAGAAGGATTATACTGAATTGCATCAGTAACCAGATGTAAGTCTTTTATCATCTGAGACAGCAAACAACATTTCATGATACATGTCTCTCCCCAGTTAGTCTTTTATGTTCCCTGGGCTATGCTACATTTTCATTTTGGCCTAGATGTTAACACTTCACTGCTTCTTTTGAGTTCTACATTGGTACTTTACTTCACTGGTGTAAAGAGTATGCAGACCGTGGCCACAACTATGCTGACATTTTCTATAGAATTCCTGCTCTGTCTTGGAAAATTAAACGCAACTCTGTTCCTTTCTGTCAATTCTTCAGATTATTTCTTCCAAGTATTTTAAGTTGTTGGGGTCCCCAATCCAAATGTAAGACTATCTCTGATTCATTTTGTTAGGAGATGTAGCAGTTAAATTTTCCAGTTGATTTCAGCCACAGATAGTGCCTACAATCCCAATTCTAAGGAAGTAACTTGAAAAAAATCCTTCTGAAGTACTATCAGAGTAAGCAGAAATAGAATTCCAATTATTGTCTGAAAATTGTCAGAACAGATCCTTATTGGCTAAAGTAATATCAAAGCAAATCTTTGAACAGAGATACTATCCAAATAATTGCATTTTCTTTTATTTCGTTCTTCTACATTTTGTCTTCTATAATGTGAGCTTTATACAATTTTCTGCAGCTATTGTAAATAAATGCACAAATTTACCATTATTATCATAGAGCCAAACATAGTCAGAAAACTCAAAAAAGAGTTTGAAATCTTAAGTGTACCACACACATACTCATGAGATAGCTGAAGCTACAATGCACTGATTAGAGGGTAATAGCAAGCTGAGAGAAAGGGGAAAAGAAAACTTCAAGTTGAACATTTATATAATAAAGGATGAATATGAAAGGCTTGCAGTCTGCCAAACTTTATTTTTATTTATTCATATATTTGCTTTAAACACTAACTTTCTCTCTAGTGTGTACCAAAAACAATCCCATAATATAAAGTTTGACATAGAAGTCAACGCTAATTTACTAATTCATTAATTTTAATACTTATTAAAAGGATGGTATAAGTCAGTAGTGGCGAACCTATGGCACGGGTGCCAGAGACGGCATTCAGAGCCTTATCTGTGGGCACGCGTGCCGTCGCCCCAGTCCTAGGCCTTCAGCTGGGTTTTATAAAACGTTTTCGCTTTAGGCCTCTGCCGCCGTGTGCAAAAAAAAAAAAAGTTCAATCAGTCAATTTCAACTTCTCGCGGAAAAAAAAGATCTTGCAAAGTTGGAATTGATTGATTGAACTTTTTAGTCCCACCCACTCTGCCATTACCACCGCAGCCATGCCTACCCAATTGGCCATGCCCACCCAATGGGCCACACTCACCCGGCATTCGACGATGCATAAGTGGGTTTTGGGTTGCAGTTTGGGCACTTAGTCTCTAAAAGGTTCGCCATCACTGGTATAAGAGATGGCTTTTACAGATTTTCTAGAGGAAAATAAAATGCACATGAAATTCAAAAAGGAAATAATCTAGAAGCAATGTAAAAGAAAACCCTCTCCCTGGTAATCAATCTTCTTCCTGCTCTTAGCTTCCGAGTAAACCAATGGGCTAATTTGGCTTTTCTGGAAAGAAGTTTCTTAAGAACCATAAAGTCAACCACTCTTCACTGTTTTTCATTAGATTGTTTTAACCATTTCTCCATCCCTACAAGCTTATATCAGCTATCAGTTTAAAACTAATAATGGAATTATCTATTTTTGACAAGAGAACCATATAGGACTCTTCTGCTTTTAGAACACCATCTTACCTGAACAGAATACTGAATTCAGCCTATGGTCAGCTATATGTATAGAGCCAGAAACTATTTGAGACCTTCATTGTTGAGTCAGTCACGAAATGGTAAGACACGAGAAGCAGTTGTAGTTCTCAGGAAACCTTTATTCTTCAGTTCAGCTTACATTGGAATATGGCGGCAACGCCTAAAACTCTCGGCCTCCTTTTATAGGCCTTTCCCGGGTCAATCTGCTACTTTTGGCGCACTAGCACCCGCGCATGCGCACACGTACTGGCGACAGCCTGTCTGGTCCTGGGCAGCTTGCACCAGCCCGGGACCGCCTGCAATGCCCCGAGCCTGCTTGCAAGGCTCAGGACATAACACCCCTTTCTCCCGGGCTAAAACTACGACCAATGCCATAATAATACACAACCCACTCTTAGTACAATGCTCTGCTCCAATGTTCGGAGTTCCCCCCGTTTCCATTGCCTTAGTGTTTCTACTTTCCTACTGGCTCTGTTTAGCCAATAGTGTTATGTAATCCTCTAAGTACTTAGGAGATTTCCTTGCTCTCTGTGACCTCCTAAGCTCTGGGTGTCTGACAGGTACCCCCTGACTGAGGGGTGATGTGTGCCTGTTTCCCTTGTTATGCCTTGGTGACTCCCAAGGACTGTGCTCCAATGCCTGGCCTGCTTGCTTGCCCACCGGGCTCGTCAGGCCAGGGCTTCTTCCAGTGTATGACCTGGTTGTCCCGCCTAGCTGTAGGCTCTCTGGCCCTTCTAAGTGACTGTCACTGTTGGGCGTTTCTGTAGAACCTCCTAGGTCCGTCCAAGACCTGTCAGGAGGCTGTCTATCCCCTGAATCCCGTTCTGTGTCCGGGCTTGTGTGGGTTTCAGTACTGTCCCAAAACTCAGTTGTCCCCTGAGTGTAGTCAGAGGTGTTGTAGTCGGGATTTGGTTCCTCGACCATCTCTCTGTGTGTTTGCCCCCTTCTAGGGACAGGGTTGAAGTCAGGCCAACTAGGAGGAGTGTGTGCCAGCTCTCTTCCCTCACCTGGTTCACTTTGAGGTAGTTTTCCACCCTGGCTACGTAGGACTCCCACCTCTCTGGATGTGAGACGTCGAATTCCGAAAACCTTCCAATCTTTGCCATTTCGAATCAGGAAGGGTCTATCAGCCAGCCTACCCCCGAATGCGCACTGGATTGGCGGGTAGCTGCCGAATCAACGCCGTTCCTGCCGCTCCGGACTCACTCGGGTAAGCTTTACACCTTTTCTTCTTTGATGTAAGGCTATCCCACCTTCGTCGCCAGTGTTGAGTCCGTTGCGAAATGGTAAGACACGAGAAGCAGTTGTAGTTCTCAGGAAACCTTTATTCTTCAGTTCAGCTTACATTGGAATATAGCGGCAACACCTAAAACTCTTGGCCTCCTTTTATAGGCCTTTCCTGGGTCAATCTGCTACTTTTGGCGCGCCAGCACCCGCGCATGCGCACACGTACTGGCGACAGCCTGTCTGGTCCCAGGCAGCTTGCACCTGCCCGGGACCGCCTGCAATGCCTCGAGCCTGCTTGCAAGGCTCAGGACATAACATTCATAATCTTCATAAAGGATGTGAAATATACTAAACCATTCCTAATTAGACTACCTTACTGTGGGCAATGAAATGTCCCAAGGCAAGAACTTAGGATAATCCAATGTCATGTTTGAGATCATTCTGGCAAACTCAGGAAGTTAAATATAAAGACCAAAGGTGTTTTTTTCTAAAAGGCAACTGGAGTTTCCTGGTTTTTTCCTTTGAAAACATTTCACTTCTCATCCAAAAAGCTTCTTCAGTTCTAGTTCTTCAGAACTAGAATTCAGTTCGGTTCTTCATGACTGAACAAGCTTCTTGGATGAGAAGCAAAGTGTTTTCAAAGGGAAAAAAAAAACCCAAGTAAGTAAAGTTGCCTTTTGAAAAAAAAAGGACCTTTGGGACAACATGGATGATTGAAAATCTCCATAGACATTTAAATATAAAGCAACATAACCGATAATACACTAATAGCATTCCTCACTATCCTAACATATTAGCATATGCTTACATTTCTGGATGGAATATCTGATCAAAAAGATGAAACTCTTATCGTGGTTGATTAATTATGTGCCATCAAGTTATTTTTGACTCCTAACAATCAACATAGATTTTCTTCAAGATGCCCTATCCCTAACTTGTTCTTTCAAGTCTCCCCACAGTGCCCTGCTGTAAATGAGTATATCCAGTCTTCTTCTTTTTTCTTCCACCTTTCCCAGCATTAGAGAGCAGGGCCTCTGTATAATGTGCCTGAAGTAGGACAATTTTAGGCTGATTTGTCCAAAATGGTGTAGGGTTTCCTGCCTGAGCAGGGGGTTGGACTCGATGACCTCCAAGATTCCTTCCAACTTTATTATTGTTGTTGTTGTTGTTGTTGTTGTTGTCGTCTGTGCCTTGAATGAAAACTCTGGGACTTATCTATGCTTGTCATCCAGAATTGGATAGCAGATGTCTTACCAGCAAATGATTTCATATTAAAGAGCAAGAATTTAAGGTTGAGAGGAACCATTAGTGGTTGTTGCCTGAAAGGGAAAAAAACAGCCATTGCTCTGTCCTCCCTTCCCTATAAGAAAAACATACCAGATCTTTCCCATCCATTATTTCTTCAGAGTTCACTTTGGCCTATTTTTCATTCTACAATGTCCCCCCCCCTTTTTATGATGTATCTTTTAAAAACAGGCTACAATCAATCACTGTCCAAAATTCTGCCACAGTCTCCTGCTACCTAAATTAAAAGTGGAGTAGGTACCCCTAGATAACGGGATCCACCAGAGAGAATATTTAAGAGAAAAAGAGACATTTGTTGGAAGGGGCGTTGGTCTTACCTGAACGCCTTTTCTCAGTACGGAGATGGATAATCCACGGATGGGTTTTCTCTGTCTGCCTGCTCTTGAGACCAAGTAGCCAAAGCTTGACACGCCCCCACTTCCTGTGGAGTCCATTCTTAACGAGGGCGAATTGGCTGATGATTGACGACGTATTGGCTCTCAGCTCCCTACTAGCGGCCTGCTGGCCTTGGGGTGGGTGTGGATTATCCATCTCCGTACTGAGAAAAGGCGTTCAGGTAAGACCAATGCCCCTTCTCCAGTACAGGAGATGGATAATCCACGGATGGGACGTACCAAAGCCTCACTGTCCCAAGGGGTGGGAAACAGATAAGGCCGGTAGATTGATCTCTGAGACAACTTGCTGGAGGACCCTCCTACCAAAGGAGGCGTCCGCCGATGCAAAGCGGTCTATCTTGTAGTGTCGTATAAACGGGGAAGGCGAGGACCATGTCGCGGCCCTGCAAACTTCCTCGATTGACGCCTGGGTAGCCCATGCCGCCGAAGTTGCAGCGCTTCGGGTGGAATGGGCTGTGAGATGACTTGGGGGCGGCAGGGATGATACATTGTAAGCTTCTGTGATACAGCTTCGGATCCACCTTCCAATGGTGCCCGCGGAAACTTTCCGCCCCAAGGTGCCCGCTTGGAAGGACACAAATAGGGCCTCCGATTTGCGGAAGGGTTCTGTACGCTTTATATAACGCCGCAAGGCTCTGCGGACGTCCAATGTATGCCACTGCCGCTCCCGGTCATGTGTTGGATTTGGACAGAAGTTTGGGAGAATTACTTCCTGTGTCCTGTGAAAGAGTGAATTCACCTTCGGTATGAAGGCAGGATCTAACCTAAGGACCACCCTGTCCTTGTGGAAAATGCATAGGTCGTTTCTGACTGACAGTGCGGCCAGTTCCGAAATTCGTCTGGCCGATGTGATGGCAATCAGGAACGCCACCTTTAGCGACAGGTGTCGCAAGGAAACGGTCGCCAATGGTTCAAATGGTGACCGAGTGAGTGCGTGAAGGACTCGCGGTAGTTCCCAGGACGGGTACCTGTGAATTACTGGAGGTCTGGTGTTATAGGCGCCCTTGATAAAGGCGCGGATCCTGGGGTGGTGAGCTAAGGGAACCGAATCCGTACAGGTGAGGGTGGACAAGGCCGCCACTTGCCTGCGGATGGTCACGGGGGCGAGGCCTCTGTCTAGTCCCTCCAAGAGGTAATCTACTATCTGAGGGATGTAGAGTTTGTGTAAGTCAAACTGCCGTTCCCTGCACCAAAGGCAAAAATTTTTCCAAGTGGAGTCATAAATGCGGTTTGTTGCCGGACGGCGTGAAGCTTGAATTATGGTAATGGCCCCGGGAGAGAATAGTTCCTGTGCCATTATCTGGCACTCAAGTGCCAGGCGGTCAGTTGTAACCATTGGGGTTCCGGGTGACTGATGGTTCCCTGGTGTAGGGACACTTGATGAGGGGGAATGTTCCATGGGGGTGACTGAGACAGGTTCATCAGGTCGGCGAACCACGGTCTCTGTGGCCAATATGGTGCTACTAGGATCACTTCTGCCCGCTCCTGAATCAGCTTTCGGATGACCGCCGGTATGAGTGGTAGTGGGGGAAAGGCATAAAGCAGACCCTGAGGCCACTGAGTTCTCAGAGCGTCCGTCCCCTCTGCTCGCGGGTTGAAGTAACGAGAGTAAAATCTGGGGAGCTGGGCATTGTCTGATGATGCGAACAGATCGAGGATCGGGTACCCGAACTTGCGGGAGATGTCTAGGAACAAGTTCGGGTGTAGCCCCCACTCCGAAGGGTCCACTGTGGTGCGGCTTAGGAAGTCCGCTTGCTGGTTGTTGACCCCCGATATGTGTTCCGCTTTTAGTGACTTCAGATTGGGCTCTACCCAGCTGAATAGGAGTCGTGACTCTGTCATCAGGGTTTTTGATCTGGTCCCCCCCTGCCGATTGATGTGTGCCTTGGCTGCTACGTTGTCTGTTAGGACTAGAACGTGGTGGCCTCTGATTCTGTCTTTGAATTGTTGCAAGGCTAGGTGGATAGCCCTGAGTTCTAGCCAGTTGATGTTGTTTCTCAGATCCGTGGCGGACCAACGTCCCTGTACAAACTGGGAGTCCAGATGGGCTCCCCAACCATACAGACTGGCGTCTGTAGTGATGGTAACTCTGACTGGTTCCTTGAAGGGTGACCCCTTGGTCACGGCCCGAGAGCACCACCAGCGTAGCGCCCTGCGGATTTGTGCCGTGACCCTGACTAGGTGGTTGGATGCGCTGGTGTTCTGCCGTTGGTACGGGAGCAGAAACCACTGTAGTTCCCGTAGGTGGAGCCTGGCCCAGGGTACAATGGCTATGGCCGACACCATCTTGCCCAATAATTGGGAAAGTGTTAGTATCGGAACTGAACGTTGCCTGTGAACCCAGCGAGCCAGTTCCCTGATGCCGGCCACCCGGTCTTGGGAGAGATAGACCATACAGTTGGTTGTGTCTATCATGGCCCCCAGATGCAGCAGCCTGGACGAGGGAACTGTCTGGCTCTTCTGAAAGTTTACTGAGAATCCGTGTAATTGGAGGACGCGAATGACGGTCCTTACGTCCGCCTGAGCTGTCTGTAGGGATGTTGCTTGGATTAGTATGTCGTCTAGGTAACATTGGACGCGTATTGGGATTTTTCTCAGTTTGGCGGCTACCGCTGCTAGTATCTTGGTAAATACCCTGGGTGCCGAAGATAGACCGAAGGGGAGAGCTCTGTATTGGAAGTGTTTTCCCCCGTAACAGAAACGTAGGAACCGGCGGTGGTTTGGGTGGATGGGGATGTGAAGGTAGGCTTCCGTGAGGTCTATCGATGCCAGGAAGTCTCCTTCTCTGATGCTTCCCAGGATGGACTGAAGGGATTGCATCTTGAATTTTTTGTATGTGATGTAGCGGTTGAGGTTTTTTAGGTCCAGGATTGCCCTCCATCCTCCTGAAGTCTTTGGAACCACGAAGAGGATGGAGTAAAATCCTCTGCCTCTGTATTCCGCTGGGACCGGTTCTATTGCTTGAATGTCCAACAGGTGTTGGATGGCCTCCTGCATGAGTTTGCGTTTGGTGGGGTTCCTGGAGACCGAGCAGTTGATGAGTCGGTCTGGGGGTGTGACCAGGAACTCCAGGGACAGCCCGGACTGGATGGTTTGTAGTACCCAGTTGTCCGTGGAGGTCTGCTCCCACTGGTGGAAGAAGTGAGCTAGTCTTCCTCCAATGGGTAGGTCTATGTAGGAGTCATTTTGTCTTCCGGTACGGACGACCCGTTCCACGAAAGGGTCGTCTCGACTGGTTTTGTTGTCTGGGCTGGAACCCCGGTCTGTCGTAGGGGCGGCCGTACGGTTTGTTCTGCCTGGGAGTGAATGGCTTGGGTGCCTGACTGATAGGCGTGGTTGTCGGTTGGCGAAAGGACTGCCTACGAAAGTAAGGTGTGGTACGTTTGTCTGACCTTTTGTTCAAGTGTGCCATGACCTTCCGCTTGTCTTTGTTCTCTACAAGATAGGGGTCCAAGGCCTCCCCAAACAGACCGTTGCTTGAGTAAGGGGCGGTCGCTAGCCGCCACTTAGCCTTGGTGTCAGCTTGCCAGTGTTTTAGCCATAGCATTCTCCTGGCAATTATGTTGGATGCTATGGATCTGGATGAAAAAATGGCCGATTGGAACGTTGCGTCTGCAGCGTATTCCGTGGCTGCTACCATCTTAGCCAGGTCCTGGTGTGTTCGTATGTCCTCCATAGGAACTATGGTTTGTAGTTGTTGCAACCAGATGAGGGTGGCCCGGACAAAAAAGGAGGCCGAGGTGGCTGCTTTGATGGCCCATGCCGCTGTCTGGTGGGTTTTGCGAAAGGCTTGTTCCCACTTTTTGTCATCTGCCTTAAGGGCCTCCACTAGGTCCCCAGCCATGGCTGTCTGGGAGACCAAGGGGGTCCAGGCTTCATCTACTTTAGGAATTTCTAAGGCCTCATTGAGGTCTGTGGCAGTGCTGTATAATTTTTTGTCCGTACCACTCACTGATGGGAAGGAAGCGGGAGAGTCCCATGGCTTCTTGATCCCTTTCAGGAAAATGGCGGGGCAAGGTATATGGTGTTGCGTTGTCACCTTTTCTACGAATACGGGTCTGGATGTGGTGGCCGGTGTCGCTTGCGGCTGAGAAAACTGATCCGTCCCCATGTCCGCAATGGCTGTGGCCTTGCGTAGTATCGTGAGGAAGCGGTTGGGATTAAATAATCCCCCTGAGGGGGGCTCAGGGGGAAGTTCCTCATCCTCTGACATAGAGATCCCAGGTTGATCCTCCTCTTGTGGTGAAGAATAACCACTCATGGAGGACTGGGCCGGGGAGACGGGTTCCTGAATGCCTGAGGACTCTGAGGGGAGTTCCGAGTGTGGCATGGCTGAGATGGAGGGCCCCTGGTCGTGGTGGGCGGAGCGCTGTGCTAGGGCTCGGTCCACCACTTTGGTTAATAGGGCCTCTAGCCGTCCATCTGCCCAGATGTCCCCTATGTCATTACCTTTGGGTGTGGTGACCGCAGGTGGAGAGTTGGACTCAGTGGTTGTGCCTGCCGCCGTGGTTGTTTGTTGGGCTGATGTAGATGGCGGATCCAGTGGTTGCGGTGTTCCTGGAATGGACCACGCGCTCTGGGTTGATGTGGATGGACCCAATGGTAATTCCATCTCGGTGGCCGCTATTTGAACCAATTCCAATTGGGCCTGCCTCTGCGCTCTGGAGAACTCCTTCTCCAGGGCCTGGTGCCTACGGCTGGCTTGCTTTTCCGCCAACTTGGAGGGCCTCTTGAGCGAGTGTTTTGTCTTCGCTTTGCACTTGCCTGCCGCCTTCTGGTCAGAAGGTGTGTTGCAGCCGTAATTGGGAGGTGGAGGGGTCGTGCTCATGGATTGAGGCAACGAGGGTCCCTCCATTCCGCTTGAGCAGTCCCAGAAAAACTGAGAAGACGCTCAGGCAGGCAAGTATTGGCGGGAGCGAAATTGGAACAAGTACCAGGACTGTTCCCCTGATCACCCGACCACAACAAAAATATTCTCTCTGGGCTAAGGTCACGGTAGCTGAGGGAGGTACCGAAGGCACGTTTGGAACCACTCTTTGGGTTCCGCCCGGAGGCCTTAGGTGACCAGGCAACGTGCACCAGTAGAAAAAGGAAAAGGGAGGCAAAAAATATCAGTGGCGACCTCAAAAGGGTCTGTAGGCCTAACTTAATACACAGCAGGTATCAAATGGCGGTCACCTAGAGCGGAATTTATTCTTATTAATACTATTACTATTATACTAATAATAGGAACAACAATAATAATAAAATAATAATAATAACAACAACAACAATAATGGTGATGATGATAATATTGTGTGTTCTGTCTTTAGGCCTGTTGGCCCTGCAGTCGCTTAATTTTTAGCTTTAAAAAAAAAAATTTTTTTTAAATTATTATTATTATTATTTTTAAAATTTATGTATCTATTTTTATTATTATTATATTTTGTCCTATTATTATATGTGTGTATCGGGGGTGGAGCGCTGGTTGTGTGCTCCTATTCCGCCTCTATCAGTGATTCCAGATATGATGTAGAGCTTCCTTAAGCTCGGTTTGCCTTTCTCTGGCAAGAGATGGCAGCCACAGCTCGTTTCTCCCTGAAAAAGGGCTTTGCAGATCCCAGGAGGGTTCTCTAGCCTCCGTTTCTTGGTTGGCTTACTCCCTTCCTGTGCTTCGTTTCCCTCTGAAGATAAGCTCCGCAGCCTCCCAGAAGCTGCTTGTGCCCGGGGATTTAAATTTGGCGCGCTGTGACGTTTTAAGGGAATCCCAGTCAGGGATTGCCTATGTTGTCTGAAAACGGCAACTAAAATGGCGCCCACGGTTGCCCTGGGCTGCTAGGGAATCTCCGATGATCCGAATTCAAGTTTGAATCCGGACCTGGAGATTGTTATTTTTCCCCCCAATTTGAGGAAAAAATCCCTTGGAAGGTTGGGGAGAAAAGCTCAGCAAGTGGTCTCTGCTGATGCCTTTGTTCCCCCCCCCTTTTTCACCTCCAGAGCCCTGGGGCTGACTGGGATCCGTGGGGAGTTTTCCCCCCCACACCCCCTTTTTCAATTTTAATATAGGATCAGGGATGATCCCAAGGAAAACTTAGTGGTTGGGGAAAAGGTTCAGCAAGTAGTCTCTGCTGATGCCTTCTTCCCCCCCTTTTCACCCCCCAGAGCCCTGGGGCTGGCTGATATCTGTGGGGAAATTTCCCTCCCCACCAATCCCCTTTTTAATTTTAGGTTTGAGATCAGGACTGATCCCCAGAAAATTTTGTGGTTAAATTCCTATAGGTGGAAATTTTTTGGGAAGGGGAAGCCAATTATCAAGGGATAATCAATCAATGGATTTCTTGTCTAACCTGATAAGCTGAGAGCCACGCCAAAACGAGTCTTCTCCGAGCAGAGACCAAGTTAAGAATGGACTCCACAGGAAGTGGGGGCGTGTCAAGCTTTGGCTACTTGGTCTCAAGAGCAGGCAGACAGAGAAAACCCATCCGTGGATTATCCATCTCCTGTACTGGAGAATATGTGGATTACGAATTATAGAAATCAATTGTTAACGATATTTCCTTACAAATGTAAACTAAGCAAACACACTGTTAACCGACTATTATGTGACTTATGTTTTAAAAACCAATAAAATTTATAAATTAAAAAAAAAATAAAAGTGGGGTATGTACCCCTAGTCCCAGGCTTCTCAAAGTTGTAACCCCTTTTCCATTTGATCCTTCAGGAGTCACCCAACATTAGAATTCCTTTTAAGTCCAAGGAAACTAATATAACACAAGGCATATGACCTCTATGAAAAGACATGGGTCGAAAGTCCAATCCTGCAGGGAAGCTGTTTTTACAAGTGGCAAAATAGAAGAATAGGAAACTAAAGAGCATAGAGAACTTTCTCTATTACTGTTCATCTGTCTGATACTGTTCGCAGAGTGGTACCAGTAGGACAAATATAAATATATCAGAATGACTTATTTATGGAAATGGACTCAAACTAATTTTGTATTTTTAAAAGATCGTTACTAGTATGTATATTAGTTAAATGACTGGAAGAAAATGAATACTGAGAGCTGCACAATTGCATGAACTGCACTTTACTTGTATACTCATTTAATCAATGCCCCAGTACATAAAACATATGCCAATGGGGACATAATTTTGCAATTAAGAGAAAACATGAAATAAAAACTGCAGGAAATGGTGCATACCCCAATTCAAAAATTAAGTTTAATTAAATCCAAACAGCTACGGAGCAGAATACCTTTAAAATGATAAAGAGAATGCAACTAAACAAATTCAGTTACCAAAATTTAACAAGATACCTTTAACGGACAGATAAGCCCACATAGAAAATTAAGACAATAAAATAGCCAATCATTTCTAGGATAACTTTGTATAAGGGACACTGAGAAACAATCCATTTTACCTTTTTGCTTGGAAGTGATTTATTTTATTTTTTTAAAATGTGGGATACTCTTTTCAAAGAAGCTGAAAGAACAATCTCTACAAAACAATCACAATCAAATGGAATTGCTTTCTTCCAGGCAGCTGTAATCAGAAGAATCTACATTTGGTCACTGCTAACAGGGACTTGCTGTCAATGATTAAAAAAAAAAAAAAAAAACTTTGGCTTTTGTAGGGCAGGCCAGACAGTGTGCTGCATTTGAATTGAGTACTTTAGTTATAGTTCCTGCTATAAATCAACTCCAATTTCACCTCACAGTGTCAAATTATCTAGCTTCCAGTGTATCAGGAGGAAGAGCACAAATGCCTAGTTTGCACTCAAAAGGGAGTATGGAGAAATGAATTATAATAGAACAGAGGATCCAGTTCCCAGCTTCAAAACACAGCTATGACTTTCGAATTGCTCATGCATCTCTGCCTTATGTTTCTACATGGGTAGCTCTGTAAACCTCTCTGGAGATAAGTTCAGTAGTAACACATTTATTTCCATGTAACTTTTTTGTGAATCACAAGCTATGATAATATGGAGGATTTTTTAGATTTTTTTTTAATCTCACCTTTATCATTTTTAATAACCAACTTGAGGTGAACATATCTAATAATCCTTCCTCTCCTCATTTTTCCCATAATAACCTGTGAGGTGAGTTGAGCTGAGAGGAAGATATTACATGTACCCACTGAAATACATAATACACATATACACACACATGTATAAGAGAGAAATAAATAAATATACAGCTGGTGAAAATTACAAATAAATTATTACCTTTAACAAAAAATGGGGATTGAGTGTGACGCAATCTTAGAATAATCTGCTGAAATAACACATCCCTATGCGATAAGATATAAAGTTTAATCCACAAGAAAAATATTAAATCCATCATGAATTGTAGCTCAACTGTTTTGTGATGAAACCTGCCTTTGTAATTCCTGTGCTGTAACTCCTGGTAAATTAAGAACATCTATCAAGCAAGAAAGAATGAAATTCTAAAAACAAAAAAAGAGAAGCATCCAAATTGTGTATAGTTTAGTGAATCTGAGGAGGTAGTTTTTTTTTTAAAAAAAAGGTTCCAGTCTCATAAAAGTATAACAAATGTTACCTTTCCTAAAGACAGCTATATTTGTCTAACACAACTGGATCTAAGAAGTTGTAAGGGTCTCATTGTGAGGGAGGGAATGACTCCAGCCACTTTAAATAGGCAGTGATCAGGGTGTCCCTAAAGAAAGCAAATGTGGACCCAGAGTATGAAAAAAGCTAAAGATTAATAGTCAATACCTCATCTCTATAAGGGAAAGAGCCTTTTCTGTAATGGTACCCCATTTATGGAATGCCTCAGAGAGGTTTGATTGGCACCTACATTAGCATTTTACCTCCAGGTGAAGGTCTTTTTATTTTTCCTATTTTTTATCCTATTTTAATTGAATTTAATTAGTATTGTTTTAGAAATAAATATAATATTTAAGTTGCCCCATGACAACTATTTTCTTAAGTTTATAATGCCTCATTCATTCTGAACAACATATATCACATTTCATATAGGTAATGAAGACTATTTACCATACATGTAAAACACTACTATGAAGAGCTCAACATATTTTAATTGCACGTTTGAATGTAGATGTGTGTGTTTGAAGTGTTCAGAAGTTCTTTACCTCTATTCAAGCCAAACCATCAAACAATACTTTCAGGTCATATTTCTGATATGCTGGCAGCATCTTAGTCATTATCTTTGATTGATCCAGCATCAAAGACTGAAAAAAACAATGCCTCTCCTCTCAGGCTAAGGAGATAATTCTTCAAGAGCAGCTTCAATAACATTTTTACACCTATACATTTTTTAAATGAAATGGAATATTTCATGAAAATTTTAAACTACCTGATGTGGTTTATATTCAAACTTTTGCCGTGGTAGAAGCTTAACTGATTGTGGATGCCCTTATCATAACTGATAAACAAGGCTGCCCAAATCCGGATCAATATCTAAACTGATGAAACAGTCTCCTTTAAGCACATTCTCTCATTGCCTGTAGTTCATGCTATTCCCTGAGGCAATGAAGGACGGGTAAATCAAATATGTATGGAACCAGTTCAGGGCAGCAGCCGTAATTGCCTCTATAATTTATGATGGATGCTCCTTCACAAAATGTTACAGCTTTTATCAAAATAAATGACATAAGAGTGAAATGTATGGCTTGACATGAAGTTAATGTAGAACTAATAACATAGAGGCTGTTATTAGACATACTGTAAGTAAGAGGATAAGAATTCTGGTCTCTATTCACAGCTCAATGATATATAGGAATACTTCAATATATATATCCTATGCCCGCTGATTCCAATGTAGAGATCCGAATCAATTTCAAGCTCTTCAGTAAAAGTTGATAGAAATGAGATTCTGAAACTGCTTTTTAAAAAGGGAGGAGGAAGGACAGATTGCCTCAGTCTTCCTGAAAATGTCTAGGTCTCTAGCAGTCATCAATTTGATGGTCCCTAACAATCAATGCAATGAAGCAGAAATGCAAAAAATGTTTTAAATAATCTGATCTCAAACTGCTGAGAACTTCAAGATAAAAACCATCACTTTTGATTGGCCATAAGAGCGCACCTGGATCCTGTTCAGTTCATACAATCAAAAATATATGAGGGGAAGTGAATCAGGACTATAATGATGAGAAAGTTAAAGGCTGTTCTCAGTCCAGATTTGGGGGGGGGGGGAGACGGAAAGTGAGTGACTATCTTTGTATCTAAAATAACAGTTCAGCGTTCAGCTATAGCTCCTCCCCCAAAGTAATCTATCCTGTCACTGATATCAGAAACCAAGAAATATTCCCATCTGCATATCTGATGTAACTATATCTTTTAGCCAATTTGGTCTAGTGGTTTAAGACATCAGGTTAGACTTCAGAAGACTGCAAGTTCTAGTCCTGCCTTAACCATGAAAGCCAGCTGGGTGACTTTGGGCTAGTCACTCTCTCTCTCAGTCCGACTCACCTAACAATGTTGTTATTGCAGGGAAAATAGTAGAAGGAAGCTGTTTTGGACACATTCACCACCTTGAGTAATTTGTAAAAATAATAAAGGCAGGATACAAATAACTACAGTAAATAAATAATATCTAACATTGGTCATATCCTTCTATCCAAATTTTCTGCACAAAAATAGAGGAAAAGTTTCAGATTGTTAGTCCGCATCCAACTTATTACAGTCAGGTAACCAAGAACTAAACAATCAATTATCCTGAAACCTGCATAGAATCTAAGAGATTTAGACAACAGTGCAATCTCTGCTCTATTTCTCAATGTAAACCATCCAGCAGATTTACTAAAAAAGTTTTCTGTGACAAAGTTAGGTGAAAAACTGGAGGAGAAAAGCCTGTGGTAGCACAAAAAAAAATAAATCAGAAGACTGCAGTTCACAAAAGCTTATACTAACTTTAAATAAAAAATTGTGAGTTGGAAAAGGTACTACTAGACTCTGCTTTCTTTGAGAAACTGAAATAGATTTGAATGATCAGGAATCATTGGACAATTAAAAACACTTATATTTTCCCATATTTTATTTGAGAATGGTACATATTATATTGGACAACAGTGATTCAACAGCAAAAGATCTTAACAAAAAATGTGACCTTTGGTGAATATGTTTGTGCACCTATAGCAGTGGTTCTCAACCTGTGGGTCGCAACCCAATTTGGGATCAAACGACCATTTCACGGGGATCACCAAACAATGCAGTCCACCATTTTTCCCCCTTTTCCTTAGCTGTGCTACTCCCTTTTATTCTATTGGCTTTTGAAAGCCAATAGAATAGACTCTCTTGAATAGAGTCTAATTCTATTGGCTTTCAAAAGCCAATAGGAATTGTCCAGGCTGTCTCTGCCCTGCTGAGCCCGCCAAAAGTCCCATTCTGCAAACGGTGCTGCAAGTGTCTGCAGCGAAGGCAAGCTGTCTGGAAGTTTCCACCCCTCCCTGCTGAGCAACTACTAAAAATGTAAGTAAAAGAGGGCCAGTTGTGGGAGGTGGGAGGCGCAGGGAGGGTTGCTGGCGCGCGTGGGGCACGGCGGGTGCCTTATCTCCCTTCAGCTGGGCAGCTGATGGCCCAGCTGGTGGTCACCCTGCGCTGTCTCTGCCCCTTGCCAGCTACGGGGGTGGCACCACGCATGCGCGGCACTCCCAGGCAGGGAAAGTCCTCGACTTACAACTGGTTGGGTAGTCCTTGACTTACAACCGGTTGGGTAGTCCTCGACTTACGACCGGTTGGGGGTCACGGCATTAAAAAGGTTGAGAACCACTGACCTATAGGTTTTACATGATAGAACTTGTCATCAGTATTAAAATCTCCTTCAAAGCCACTTAAAGAGTTACAGAAGTTTTGAATATTAAGACATGAACTGGAACACCTGACTAGGAAAACACAGGTCAAAGTTTAAATGGCAAGACAAACTCAATCCTAAAGCCATTCTGTTTTATTTTGTGAATATTATGATTAGTGGCTGCAAGTATTATTTATTCCTGCAAGTATGATATCCAAATCAGAGCAAATAAAAGCTATTTCTCAAACTATAATGCAAATTAGCTGCTATAAGTACATGAAGGACTTATTTTTCAACTCTCTTCTCCTTTTTCTTCATTGCAAAAAGGCTTGATTTATAATTGTCATTTTGTAGATACAATGTTGATGGCAGAACATCATGAAAACCTCCCTTAAAAGTTGTCAAGACTCTTATCTTCTAAACATTTACTGCAAACAAAGTAGGGCAACAAGTTTTAAAAGTGAAAAGGCTAGCTTTATGTCAGCAGTTCTCAACCTGTGGGTCGCGACCCTTTTGGGGGTCGAACGACGCTTTCACAGGAGTCGCCTAAGACCATCGGAAAACACATATTTCTGATGGTCTTAGGAATCGAGACACTAGTGAGAATTTCTGCTCAAGGCTAGCTCCGCCAGCCAGCTCAGGCAGACAGGAAAGCAGCCGCCTCAGAAGCATGGCGGGGCTGCGCTACCCATCACAGAGCAGCTACTGCCACATCGCCATGGCTATGAACCTCCTGCTGGCGTCTTTCTTGCCTGGCTTCTGTCTGGAAGAAGCGCAGGGCCAAGGTAAAAAAAAAGGCTGGTGAAATACTCCCAAGGGGTAGCGTCAATCTGTAGCGGGAGGTAAAGGGGCGGGTGGGTGGATGGGGTTCAACCAGAAGGAAACCGGGTCTGATAAGGGTGAAGGTTGAGTGAGGTTTTCCCCCTCACCCCTCTCTCTGCCTCCCTTTGTGCAGCGGCATCTCTGGTGCTGCCTTCCCAGTCACCGAGAAAGGGGAAAAAAAGAGCCGTGAGCGAGTTCCCCTTTCTGCCTCATTGCTTAAAGCTTTTTCTTTTAACGACCGCTCATTCAGAACTCCTTGTGGCTTGTTTACACGAGCTTGTGGCAGATCAGTAAATAAAGGGGTGGGGGAGCCAAACCGTCCAAGGCGCTTGCACCCTGAACGTGTGGATGCTGCTTTCATGACTTGCCACCACCGCCCCCTCTCTTCCCGCCCTGCTCTAGCAATGCGCTGCTGCTGCTGCTGGCTGAGCTGCAGCGCCGAGCCGGTCCCCACGCCTCCTGGTTGCCCAGCCGTGCTCTGCCCCCCGCCGCCCTCCGTGCTGCGCTAGAGTTTCTCTCCTGCCGCCCAGCCCACCTCCCTCGCCATCGGAGGGCATCTGTGTGTGTCTCCAGACCTTACTGGACTACCATCCCCAGCAGCCCTAAAAAGCACTGTGGAAGAGTGGGGAATGCTGGGAGTTGCAGTTCATCACCATCTGGAAAAACATGACTCTCCAAAGATCAATTCTTCCTTCCTTTCTTCCATCCATCCATCTCCTTCCCTTCCCCTTCAATCTCTCCTTGCTTCCTTCCTTTCTCCCTCAATCTCCTTCCTTCTCCATCTCCATCCTTTCCCCTTCAATCTTCCTTCCTTCCTTCCATCTCCATCCCTTTTCTTTCAATCTCCTTCCTTCCTTCCTTTCTTCCCCCTTCAATCTCCTTCCTTCTCCGTCCCTTCCCCTTCAATCTCTCTCCTTCCTTCCTTCCCCTTCAATCTCCTTCCTTCTCCTTCTCCTTCCTTTCCCCTTCAATCTTCCTTCCTTCCTTCCATCTCCATCCCTTTTCCTTCAATCTCCTTCCTTCCTTTCTTCCTTCCTTCCCCCTTCAATCTCCTTCCTTCTCCATCCCTTCCCCTTCAATCTCTCCTTCCTTTCTTCCCCCTTCAATCTCCTTCCCCTTCCTTTCCCCTTCAATCTTCCTTCCTTCCTTCCATCCATCTCCATCTTCATCCCTTCCCCTTCAATCTCTCTCCTTCCTTCCCCTTCAATCTCCTTCCCCTTCCTTTCCCCTTCAATCTTCCTTCCTTCCTTCCTTCCTTCCTTCCTTCCATCTCCATCTCTTCCCATTCAATTTCTCTCCTTCCTTCCTTCCTTCCCCTTCAATCTCCTTCCTTCTCCATCTCCTTCCTTTCTCCTTCAATCTTCCTTCCTTCCTTTCCCCTTCAATCTCCTTCCTTCTCCATCTCCTTCCTTTCTCCTTCAATTTTCCTTCCTTCCTTCCCCTTCCCTCCCTCCCAACATTTTTGAGCAAGGAAGAGTAAGCTTCTCCAGCGAGATTGCTATATTGTTTTTGTGATTAATCACTATGCTTTAATTATGTTCAATTTGTAACAATGAAAATACACCCTGCATATCAGATATTTACATTACTACTATTCATAACAGTAGCAAAATTACAGTTATGAAGTAGCAATGAAAATAATTTTATGGTTGGAGATCACCACAACATGAGGAACTGTATTAAAGGGTCGCGGCATTAGGAAGGTTGAGAACCACTGCTTTATGTGAATAGCAGCACTGACATAAAACTCAGTGTAACTTTGTTGATACTATCCTTGTTGCCATTAGAGTTAGATGCAATGAGAACTGGGAGCATTAGCACCCAGAGGCTGAAAACTGCAGATAGCAAATCACTGAAGGAGAGACAGGGATAAGAGATTAGACAAAAGTTTCTTTCTATAATCATCATGAAATGGTTGGAAAGCTGGCACACTGAAACTGCGATGCTTCACTATCTAATCTAAGATTTTAAAATTAACAGCTGCAAGTATACTAATTATTGCTAATAATGATTGAGTCTCAAAGGCTGTGAAACAGAATTTGGTGGGCTGGATGGAATAAGATAAATAAAAACAAACCCTAACTTTAAACTCCTTATTAGTCTAGCGTATTACTTCTGCCAGAAGTGTGTTCATTCCCTGTGGACACCTTGAAACACAATTTTGTTTTAAGCATTTTCCATTAGTGAGCTGGCTAAATTTATAAGGAGATTAAACTATTTAAATGTTGTATCTTTTATGCCCAAACAATCCCACTCCGTAATCTTCATTCTTTACCTCATTCTTATCTCAGATTTCACCAACACCTTTTACAAGAATACTTTACTTACCACAGAAGAAAACTACTATCAGCACAAGACTGTAGAAAGATTACCCAACAGACGTTCAGATACAGTTGTTTAAAAACCAAATGCATGCATAGCTCATAAAATTATTTATAAATTAGTGATAACTTAGTATAACATTGAAATCTCATGGTATTCAAGAAAGAACATTTATCTTGCTCCTGATAACGTATCCTGCTCTTTATAACATTTATGGTTTTCATAGAAAAAGTAGGTCAGGTTTTAGTGTTATACTTTTCAGAGGATACAGTAAATACGTTTCTGGTATCTAGGAAAAAGAATGCAAAATAACATCAAATCAAAATATGCACATTTTCTTAATTCCATTCATATTTGGTTATTGGGTAGGAGAATGCCTGAAGTGAGGAAAGAGATGGAAAGAGGAGAAAACAATGTTCTCATCTGGTGAAGCCAGGACATTCCTTATGCATATATTTCCTTCTCCCCCTCAAATTATCACAATTAGTGTCAGCAAAAAAAGTTATGAAGTGCAGTGCTTTCTGCTGTGGGCAAGCATGATATGACATCACTCCCTGAAAAGATCTCTTATTCTCATAGCTGGGCACTTCTGTTAGTTATTAAGAAACTTAGAAGGAGGAGTTCTGATGAATTATACACTACACCAGCACTGCCAGCAGTGTGGGAGAGGGGGAGAAGGGGGGGAGTGCCATTGCAAACACTTAAAGGTTCTTGGAATCTCCAAGAAATAAAAAATAGAACCATGTTCTTCTTTCTAAAGAAAAAAAAAGTACTTAAAATTTGCTTTTTTTCATACCTTTTCAAATCTTGTCAGCACTTCCCGTAAGCTGAAGTTCAGGCCAATCATTCTTCACTGTCCCTTTTGTGCCTACATCTTCCTAATAAAGGTTTCCAAATCAACAGTCTGTTGCCTTCAAATGTATGTTTACATTTTTTTTTCCCCAATACTGTTTCTTAAAAGCTGTTTGGAAAATCCTGATCATGCATCTCTTTCACACTGCACTCTTTCAATGGCACACAATAAAGGCCACAACCCTTCAGTCACTGACACATTGTGCCCCAAAATTTTCAGGCTGGACAAGTCAGAGTCAGCAGACTTAATTTTGCTTGGTCTGTTAACCAGGTTGCATGATGCTAGCACATGATCCCTATCTTAGTAGATTGCCAAAGACCACTTGTTGATAACCAGCAGACCCACAAGTTTCTCTCTCCTGAATCCTGAGCTCAATGTTGTGTCTCAATTACACATTTGCAAAGGAGATCTCTTGTGGGCAACATAAGAAATAAGAAAAATATACATATTGTACCAGTGTTTCTCCATTTACAAGTAATTTATACTGATAAAATACATATAAAAAGAATACCATGCGCCACTAACCAACTTGTAACAAGTTTAAAGTGGGAAGAATTTCACTTCAGTTTTGGTATCTCTGTATGTTGAATAAGAAGCATCCTCAATATATTCTCTCCCTCACACACACAATCACATTCACACAGAGTAACCAGCAGTCTTATGTTGCTATGGAAATAACCAAGCCAGTTTCACTCCATTTCCTTCTGCTCAAGTAGCCAAAGGGATGCTGCTTTGCTATTTTCCATTGAAACAACAACAACAACAAAAGAAATCTCCACTTCATTTTGTTTTAATAACACCCCTGAGCAAAAGCACAGACTAGCCTCTCTAACCTTCACAGGGGGAATCTTGTCCTTCAGATCCCCCTTCAAGAACTGACAACTCTGCACAATTGTCCAGCTTTTCCCCACCCTTACTGCCCTCTGAAGATCAGCCCACTCCCTCTTCCTGGAGCCCTCCCTCCCTCTCTGAAAAGGGTGTAAAAACAAAAGTTTTGGTACCTATAGAGGAATGGAAAATCCTGGACCATCCACATGCCTGCTATTTTTACAACTTCTCTCCTGCTCTGCTTCCAAAAGAAACCCAGATATTCAGACTCATTAAATATGACTGGGAAAAGAAAAGAGCCCAGACTAAATCAAAACAAAAAGGCCACTCAAAAACCCAGATAAATAAACAGGAAAACTTTGCAACGAAGCCTGCTGCCGTTCAACTACCATGATTTCAGTCATAACACACACATGCAGATGGTTCTCATGTGGGGTCTTTTGCTCTCATTTCAGCAGGAAATTTGACACCTAGAGCCAGCTACTAGGCGATCATTTCCGATTTAGTTAAAAAAGACATTCCATTTGAAAAAAAAAAAAGAGGAAGAGCACACATTGCAGTCATCACCCTTGTTTTCTTTTACATCTATAAGACCCTGTAGAGGGCTTTAAAATGCTTCATTTTAAAAGGAGAATGGCCCAAAACCAGTCAGCATGATGAATCTTATTCTTACTTACATAGCAGTTCTACCAAAGTTTGTGGTTTCAAAGCTTCCTCGAACACCTGACAGCATTTCTCAGAGGAAGATAAAAGTACTAAAAGTGATACAGGGAGTCCTCAACGTACGACCACAATGGAGTTCAAAAAATCCATTGCTAAGTAAGACAGTTGTTAAGTTAGGTGATTACATGACCCTGGTCACTGCAACTGTCATAAATACGTGCCAGTTGCCAAGCCTACAAATTTTGACCAAATGACCATGGGAATCTTGCAATGGCTATAGGTATGAAAAATGGTCAGAAGTCGTTTTTTCCAGTGCTATTGTAACTTAGAACAGTCACTAAACGCATGGTTGTAAGTCAAGGACTGCCTGTATTCAAGGGGAAGAGGCAATAAAGTCCTTAGCAGAATGTATTTGCTTAGGACAGAGAAGGAGGTGCTAAGGGAACACCCTGTTGTTAAGTGAATCAGTGTATTCCAATGGGTGTTTTTTGGCCAGAAACCAGCTGAAAAGGATGGATCCTGGCAAAAGTCGTACATCATCAATGACTGCAGAATGCTGCAATTGGTCATAAAGGTGAGCTGATGGCCAAACAGTCAAAATACAGTCATGTGACCTCCAGATGTGTCCGCAGTCATCAGAACTACAGAACCGGTGGTAACTAGCTTTTGGAAAGGGTCTATTGTAATTTTCAACAGTTGCTAGGTGACCGGTCATTAAGCAAGGATTACTCGTAGTTTACTTGAAACTGTTTCAATTCTTAGTGTGTATCTAAAGCTAGACTGTTAGAATGAAATATAATGTCTTTATTAAACAATAGGAACATGCAATAAGCGCTTTTATCCATTTGTGCAAGAGTAGGGAGTTTGGCATTTTCACCCCTATGAAAGGGCATGAACCACATGAAAAGCCTGTTTTGGAGACACAAGAGAGACTAGGTAAATTCATCCACAACCCAGGCAGCTTTATCAGCACTGTGCCATTGCACAATTACAATTACTTATTTTGGCCACATCACGCAATCAAACTCACTGGTAAAAAGCAGTTATGTCCAGAATGTTCAATGGTGTAAGGAAACAAGGCTGCCAAAAAAACATGGTAGCTAGATACAACTAAAGCCAACATCAGCCAGAGCATTAAACAACTGAACAACTGAAATAAGCCATACAAGAGTGGAAAATGTGAAGAGAGGTGGTCCATAGAACTGCCAAGAATTGGACAGAGTTGAACAGCATTGTTCATGTGGTACACTAAACTAAACCCTTCTCTACACTAAACAAAGAGTAAAAACAAGACAAAACAGGGTAATTCAGAAAACTAAGATAGGCCCTGTGTCAGAATCAGTTATTACTGAGAACCATTATCTATTCCCTTAGACCACATGTTCCTCATACCACTTTGTGTAGCGTTCTATAATGTTGTATATTTTATAATGAGCACCTTCAACTAACAATTACTGAATTTTCTTGGAACTGTAATTCAGGTTGTATAAATGAAAGTTTCAGAACTTCATATTTGAGACAAAGCAATGAATTTGTGGGTATTCTGACTTGTGAACATAGACCATTTTCATTTGTATGAGAACAGGAAGCCTGGCTATTCCTATAAAATAACAAAAGTATAATTTAGTTTTCCTGCATGGACACAATAACATCCAGCGAAATAACAAAAGCAATGTAGAACAAAATACACTTTACAAAGATTAAAGGCAGCAAAAGCAAGGAAGCTGGCATTCTGACCATTTAAGCACTTGTGCAAATATGTTTCAGCTAATCTTCTAAGGATAAAATTGGCTTCCCACCAAAAGCAGCCTTGTATCAGAGCTTACGTACAAAAACATTTTTTGCTTAATGAATTTTGCAGCCTGCTTTATACAAAAGATACATTGAAACTTCGAGGAAATTAGTATTTTCTTCCTACATCTCTTAAAAATGGCTTAACAGGCATTTACACTGTTGGGGCAGGGTCTATGTGCCAAAAGGCAGGACAGCAAAACAATAAAGACTAAACTTCAAGTCAACAAAATATTTAATGATATGGACTAAAGTTCTGAAATGACCTATTCTGTGAATTCATGAATTCAGCAGCACTGAGAGTGATATTTGCAGTCTAAAATGACTTCAGTACAACATGGTGAAGAGCAACAAAACAAGAACAGGTTTACATTGGGCAAGCATTAAGAATCTGCCAATGCATATCCAGTTTCATCAGAAACATATTTCCTGAAATGACAATCTAGCCAATACACAATGCCATAGGAGAACTATTTAACTCATTTTTTGCATCTGTCTTTACACAAAGGGAAAAAACAGACCAACCTATCAAAAATAGTGCCATAAAAAGCAAAACAGAAACACAAGTTAAGATAGGCAAGAAAATGGTTAGGGAACACCTGTCCAGCCTAGATGAGTTCAAATCGCCAGGACCAGATGGATTACACCCCAGAGTTCTCAAGGAACTGGCAGATGTGATATCGGAGCCACTGAACTATATTTTTCAAAGATCCTGGAACACAGGGGAACTACCAGAGGACTGGAAAAGAGCGGATGTAGTTCCCATCTTCAAAAAAGGAAAAAAAATGGATCCAGGAAATTACAGACCTATCAGCCTGACCTCAATACCTGGGAAGATCCTGGAAAAGATAATCAAACAACGAATCAATGAACACCTAGAGGCAAACAAATTCATTACTAAAAGCCAACATGGGTTTGTCAAAAATAGATCATGCCAGACAAATCTTATTGCATTCTTTGACCAAGTGACAAAATTAGTGGATCAGAGGAATGCTGTGGACATAATTTACTTGGACTTCAGTAAGGCATTTGATAAAGTAGATCACAACCTACTACTTGACCAGATAGAAAAATGTGGGGTAGACAGAACCACCACCAGATGGATCCGGAGCTGGCTGACCGGCCGTACTCAGCGAGTGGTCCTCAATGGAACTGCATCTATATGGAGGGAAGTGTGTAGTGGGGTGCCCCAGGGCTCTGTTCTGGGCCCAGTACTTTTCAACATCTTCATCAACGATTTGGATGAAGGGATAGATGGGGAACTCATCAAATTTGCAGATGACACCAAGCTGGCAGGAATAGCCAACACTCCGGAAGACAGGCTTCAGGTACAGAAGGATCTGGACAGACTTGAACACTGGGCACTAACTAACAAAATGAAATTCAATGGTGAAAAAAGCAAGGTTCTACATTTAGGCAAGAAAAACCAAATGCACAAGTACAGCATAGGTGGCACCATGCTCCATAGTAGTAACTGTGAGAGGGACCTCGGAGTCCTAGTAGACAATCACTTAAATATGAGCCAGCAGTGTGCGGCAGCTTCCAAAAAGGCCAACACAGTGCTAGGCTGCATTAACAGAGGGATAGAATCAAGATCACGTGAAGTATTAATACCACTCTTCAATGCCTTGGTAAGGCCACACTTGGAATACTGCATCCAGTTTTGGTCACCACGATGTAAAAAAGATGTTGAGACTCTAGAAAGAGTACAGAGAAGAGCAACAAAGATAATTAGGGGACTGGAGGCTAAAACATATAAGGAACGGTTGCTAGAATTGGGTATGTCTAGTTTAACGAAGAGAAGGACAAGGGGGGACATGATAGCATTATTCCAATATCTCAGGGGCTGCCATAAAGAAGAGGGAATTAAGCTATTTTCCAAAGCACCTGAAGGCAGGACAAGAAGCAACGGGTGGAAACTAATCAAGGAGAGAAGCAACCTAGAACTAAGGGGAAACTTCCTGACAGTGAGAACAATTAATCAGTGGAACAGCTTGCCTCCAGAAGCAGTAAATGTTCCAACACTGGAAGTTTTTAAGAAGAGACTGGACAGCCATTTGTCCGAAATGGTGTAGGGTTTCCTGCCCGAGCAGGGGGTTGGACTAGATGACCTCCAAAGTCCCTTCCAACTTTACTATTATTATTATTATTATTATTATTATTATTATTATTATTATTATTATTATTATTATTATTATAAATAGATAAAATATAGATTATACCATAAATAAGAATTATTCATGCAGGATAATGATTTTGCTGCAAATATTTTTGTAGCCACTAAAAACCACATGTGAAGACTTACTGTACCATGAAAACACCTCCAGATACTGTAGTGATTAGCTACATGCGACAAAAACATGCTGATGCAAAATGATACAATGGAAACTGTATTGCTATGAAATTTATTTTATCACTCAGGAAGATACATTAGTGCCAACAACAAGGAACAAATTAGAACCCTCAAACACCAGGTATAAACATAAAAGAGGTATTTAATACCACTGCAGTATTTTAACAGAGTCTCAAGGATTCAACAAAAGATATATATATTTATATAATAATACAATATTTACTTACTCACTGGGATTATATCACTAAATCAAAAAATTACTTATGATTTTTAACAAACCATAAAGTAATATCCTGGTACACACAGAATGCTAAGCATTATAGCTTAGTGATATGTGTGAATCTGGCCATTAAAACAACAGTACACACATCTAACACAACAGAGCAAAACATCAGTTTCCAGTGAAAAATAATTCTGTCAAGCATAAAATATATAGTGCACTTAATAAAAACAAAGTATTTGTTTATTAGGGACAAGTGAGTGCAAATCAACCCAGAGGAAACTATAAAAGTAAAAAAAAATAAAAAACAAAATATTTCATTGCCTAGAAAAAACAAGAAAGGAGACACTCCTAATTTGACTCTTACATGACTCTACCACCCTGAAATCCAATTAAATTGTGGAAATGACTGTATCTCGTCAAGTTTTTTTTAAAAAAAATATTTTCCATGGATGTTGATATACAGCTTTGTTTTTTTAGTAGCAAATACATATTATATGTTGAGGCCACAGGTAGAATCTCTGAAATATTTCTTGGCATGGGTGATTAAGAAAAAACAGATTATTTGGTGGTGAAACATTTTGAAAGCAAGTTCTTTAATCATTAAGTTTTTTTCACTTCTCAATATATTTAGGCTGCAATATCTCTAAATCTTATCAAAACTAAGTCATAACCCATTAAATTTTATCAATTATAGGATCATACAAGTTGAGTGGAGTCAGTGTCGCAGACAACACTGGCACACAAAACATCATTTCTACCTTAAAGTAGACGTATCATTTGTTAAATATGCTTACAAAATCAAACTACACATTGACATGCATTTAAGGATACCACTATTGCTGCCAAATTCATGCAAAATATGCAATATTTTTCTACAAAATTTATGAAATAATAGTAAAAGAACTCTCTTGAACCAGCTATCTATGGACCCTAATGACCATTAATTGTTGTTGATCAAAAAGTTGCCAATGAAAGACAAGATCTATGCCTATATGCTCAATCTTTGCTTAGCCAACAAATTCACTCTCAGCTTGACTAAAAATGGACTAGTTGGACTTTTTTCCATTTGGCTCAGTTATCCACCCCCTAAAAAAAAGAAAAGAAAAAAAGGGGGTATCTTTAAAATCATATAAACTAGTCCAAAGTTCAGAAATATTTTCCTCTCTCTTAGCACTGTGGTATATTTTTTCCCACTTCTATGCCAAGGCAAGGAACAGCAGCTAGATGGCCTTCTTTATGAAGTTTATAAAATAATAGTGAAAGGGTGTGTGTGGATGTGTGTGTTTCCTAATAATTTATATTTAAATAATTTTCAGCCTCTTTTAAAAGCTAACATGGAAACAAGAATCAACTTAGTGCTCAAATGTTTAAAAAAACACAAAACATTTATCTCATAAAGATTCAATTTCACTCTGATTACCTTAGAGCAGGGGTGTCAAATTGACAGCCCGTGGGCCAGGTGCATCCCATGCAGGCCACACCCACCCCAGCTCCGTAAAGGCAAAAAATGTCACGATATGTCACGATATGTCACATCACATGATCAAGTTTGACAGTCACGCCTTAGAGGATCTTAGTGAAATAGTTTATCTTGTACTAGTTTGTCCCCCCAGTCATTTCTAGATCAATGTCAGTCATTGCCTAAAGCAGTATGGCAATGACTTTGATAGATAGCACAGGAATTGTTTGGGCAATTAAAAAAAATGTGATTCATGAGGAACACAAAAGCAAGAAAAACCAGAATATATTGAGTCTTCAGATTAAGTATTTGCAAGACAATGGGCAGAAGAAAGAGGTAACAATTATAATGTTAACCCATCAAATAAGGACAAGAGTCTTTGTAATTTTTGCTCTTTTTTAAAAAAGCGGTTTAAAAGTAATTTTCTCTGTGTGAAGGCAGACAAACATTTTTCATTCTCTTCTTTTACAATGCTTATGAGATAATTAGTAATAAACAAGGGTGATAATAATTCTAGATATATTTATTTGCATCCTGCCTATATTATTTTTACAAATAACTCAAAAGTGGCAAACCTATCCAATGCATCTTCTTCCTCCTATTTTCCCACAACAACTCTGTGAGATGGATTGGGCTGAGAGTGTGTGACTGGATCAAAGTCACACAGTTCACCTTCATCATTAAGGCGGGACTTGAACTTACACTTCCAGCTAACTAGCCGGGTATCTTAGCCACTAGCCCAGGGGTAGGCAACCTTGGCTCTTTTATGACTCGTGGACTTCAATTCCCAGAATTCCTGAGCCAGCCCACAATAATACCCACAATGGAAGAATGGATGGTAAAATTAATGGGATTGGCAGAGATGGCGAAACTGACTGCTTTGATTAAAGAAAAGATTTTGTCTAGTTCATTTCTACTTGGAACCCTCTTTTGGATTATTTTTTTGTTTGTTTGAAACTGAAAGAAATCAAATTTTAATCTCAGGTTTTGATGACTAGACTTGTTTATGATGACAGAAGTACTGTTTGTTATGGCTTAGTCTAGTTCTAAGGGTTATTGATTCTTAGGTTTTTGATCTGTGCTGAAAAAAGTCAGAAGTTACTTTTTTCTATAGTTTTTCCCCCTTTTTGTCTTCATTCCCTAATTTTGTTTTTTTCTTTACCCATCCCTCATTCTTTTTAATTATTTTCTCTTTGCTTTTCTGTATTTTATACTTTTTTAATTTAATAAAGTGTTGGGAAAAAATAATAAACAATGGCTATAGAAAATACATTAACTTAACCCAAATATGTATTTTTCCATTGGGCAGCTTTGTTAGTATATTGCAGGAAAAACAAAAATGCAAATCTGAGGCACCTCAAACCCAACAGATTCATTATGCCATAATATTTTATAGACTACAATCAACTTCATTAATTATGTGATTACTGTCCAAAACAAAGAAATGAATGTGTGTCAAAATTAACAGCAAGATAGGATTTTGCTTTGGTAAAATTATTCTATAAATGGCAAACAAAAAGAAGAGAGCTGTATAGCAGACTTGAAGTGGTGTTCTATTCCCCGCTAGGCAGTGTCTTATTGATTTGCTTGAATGCCATTCACAGAAAAAGAAGTTATTTGAAGGCATGGGTCTAATTTTAATTGAACCTTATCTCATTTGTGGTACAATTATTCTTCCTATACTTTTAGAACGTGAATGTTGACAACTTCATAAACATCCAGAATACCATTAAAGTGTTTTCACATCATCGACTACATGAATAGTATTAGAGAAATAAACTGATCTCCATTTCCCTTTGATGTGAATTGTCCAGGCCTCTTTCTTCAAACATGAACAAAATTCTTAAATCTGGATGTACTTTTGTACTGGAATTTGGTTTGGGATCTTGGTAGGCTTGTTATCCCTCTTGGAATCAATGTCCCACTTTGAATTTGGACTGTAATTCTTGGATCGGGGAAGGGCAGCAGGGATTGGGGTATGGTGGAAATACCCCCAGGCACAGAGCACATATCTCACAGTTAGAACAAGAGCAAATCAGAACAGTGTTGGGATCTGAGGTGAAAAATCTATTCTGGGTTCTGAGAGATTGGTGAAGTGATAGGAAATGAGGGCGTATAGGTTCCTCAGTGTGGAGGGCAGGCACTAATAATGATGTCGTGATAGGCAGAGGAAGGTATAGTGAGAAACCGAGAGCAAGCTGTATTTGAAGGCGACAAGATGGCTGTCCCACCATCCATTGCTCAGTATTTTCTCCTGAGATCAGATCACGAAACTCTCAGTTTCGGTTGTTGTTTCTGAATGCCAGGTCAGTTTATAATAAATTTGCCCTGATATATGATATTATTGGGGATAAAACAGTCAAACTGATTTCTTCCCCAGCCACAAGCTTGGGGAAAGAGGTGAGATCACCATTATGCTCAAGGGGGTCTGTTCCTCTATAAGCATCTGACTTGGGGGCTGAAGCTGGGCTCTGGGGAACCATTGGTTTTGTTGCTGAAGTACACCCTGGATCTTCTTTGCTACATTGCATCATTCCTGCCTCATCTGCTAATTCCATTTCCAGGTTAGTAGTGGAAACCTTTATATTGATAGTTCATTCTTGGGGATTTCAACTTGCCCTTTGCAGCAAGCTGAAAAGTTCATGGTCATTAGGGACCTAACTCAAGTAACTGAACAGTCAACACATACAAGGGTTGCATGCAAGCTCTAGTTTTTGTCTCAGTGCAGTTGCGACATGATCTTGTAGCAGAGCACATTACTGTCAGATTTTGTTATAGTCAGATCATGGCCCATGAGGTGCTTCAGATAGTTACTCACGCCTTAGTCACCTCATGAATGTGACTGGTCCAATGTAAAGGTAACTCTTGTAAGAGTTTTTTTTTAGTGAGTTTGAATGTTTCTTCTTGATATACATGATCATTTTTTTTTGCTTTATTGATTCTTACTATTTTTAATATTATACATTGCCCAAAGTCTTCATGGATTTGGATGGTTTTCTAAATTTTGTAAAATCAAATGAGATAAAAAATAATGTGGACTAGCATACATTTTTTTGCATATGGAAAAATATTTTTCCTTGAAATAAAGTAATTTTTATTAAAAATTTAAAAAAATTAAATCCAACAAATTTCAGTTATTTCAATTTCTCAATTTTAATGAGATCTATGATCTTGACAAATGATAGAATAATTCGCTTTAATGAGGTCTATGATCTTGACAAATGGTAGAATAATTTACTTTAATTCACTCATTTAATAGCAATCTGTGTTTCTGCATCAACCATCCCTTTTCAAGTAGATGTCAGCAAATTAAAATGAATACTAGACAAAAACTAAAGAAATTCACTGCATCAAGAAAATATGGTTTAAAAAGCTTGAATCATTACCGCTTCCTAGTAACCATTCAGATGGTTTAGATGGCTTGTCTGGTTTATATGGAAGGTGTAGGTGTATGAAATTCCTATTGAAACTTTGAATCTTATAATGAAGCCCTTGTACAGTTTTCTCTGTTCAGTGCAAGTATCTTCTCTGTGTTAGTTATATTCCTGGAACAGTTTTGCCTCTAGGGCAGAAGTGTAGAAACCTTAACATAATTAAATCTAGCTATATTTATGAAGCTAAAGTAATGTTAACCTGTTTAAGCATTGGAATGAGGCTTTAAATAAGCACCATCTCTGCTGGGCAGAAAGCCTATGAACATTATCTTGACATTTATCAAGAATGTCTAGAAAATGCAAAAATTGTATAACACATGTAACTGCTCTGTGGTGAGTTTAATACTGTAATGTATCCCTCTGCTAGCCTTTACTCAGTGTCCACAGGGACTAATAAAGAGGCCACAGGTGAACTTGGATTTTCTGAAGCAGTACAAGAAAGATGGTTTTCTGTGCCATCTACCATTCTTCCAAAACCCAAATAATGGTCCTTGTGGTTTCATTATGCTTCAGAATACTGCTTTAAAACTTCCTATATTTACACTCTCCTGTACTTTTTACATATTATTCCTGAACGGCTGTAGTCTTGTTTTCTATATGATTTTCTTTAGCAAGGAGCTGCAGTTCTACTTTTAACAAAACAGAACATAAGAAAATGTCTGTTGTTTACTAAAATAATCCAGGATGGCAGAACTGCTATTCCCTAACATAATGGTAACAATATGGTATGATCACATACTGCTACACTGAAGAATTATTTTACCCGACAGCTCTGACTGCTAATTTTTAAATATTATTATTAATTCTCCCAAATAAAAGTTGGAACATATGGCTTGATGTTTTCATTAGTGTTCTCATTTGCTAACAAAGTTTAAGAGCTAATTAAGACCTGGCAAAAATGATAAGCTATACAATGTTTTACATTTCAGTTTTTTTTTTTTTCAAAATAATGTAAAACACAAGTGAAGTTGTTTGATTTCATGCCTTTCATTCTTTCCTGGAGCAGATTTCCTTCATAAAAATGATCACATCATACAGTATAACAGAATTCTGGTTCATGTCTCAGTGAGCATGGCAGAAAGCAAGAGAAAACAGAAAATGTAAAGCACAGACTCTGGAGGAAAGAAGTTACTGATGTGAAAATGTTCGGCCACGTCTCTTAACAGACAAACCCAGCACAAAGAAAAGAGAACACGGTTTGTACTTAGATGTCTTTCTAGTTATGTCTTTGAAATTATTTTTCTCTGTATAGGCCAACTAGCACCTTTGGTTTAAAGAAAGAGGAGTTTACAATTAAAATATTCTTATTTTTGATAGAGACTTAAAAAGAACGGCATCATCTGGGAGAGCAGGTGACAGTCATGGTTAGGGATCCTTTTCATCTTATGCACCAATTATGACCATTGCTGGACTGGGAGGCCTTGCTCACAATCCACTCATGCTTTATTCACCTCCCCTTTAGATTACTGCAACATGCTCTACATAGGGCTGTCCTTGAAGACTATCCAGAAGCTGAAACTGGTCTAAAATACAGTGACACATAGTTTACCCAAGTTACAAAATTGTTTGTGAGTTACACTGGTTTCAAGTTGTTTTCCAGGTGCAATTCAAGATATTGACTATCACTCTGAAAACCCCACATGGCACAAGGCCAGGTTATTTATAGGACCAAGTGAGAGTATCTGCCATCCCACTAAGTCAGATATGGTAGGCACATTTAAGTATTGTCACCTGATGGGACCTTGGAGATCTGCATGTTGCAGCCCTTTAAAACAGCCTTCCACCTAAGACCTGGCTCTTCCCCCAAGCATTGGGCCAGGATGGGGCTTGAGCTGGGAGGATGTTGGCCTCATGCCAAGGGTAATTTTGTTTTTATGCTTGTGTTTATTGAGAGCCGCCTAGAATTATTATATGATGAGATAGGTAGCCATATAACTTCAGTAAATAAATAATAAAAACCTTTACTTGACTAAGGAAAAATATGGTATTTTCAAAAACACGTTAAGCATATTTTGACTTCAACAATTGTTCATTCTCCTGGATGACAATGCTGGAATGCAGACAGCTGTAGAAATTTTCAACTTGTATTTGTGTGGATAGAAGTGAAAGAAAGACATCTTATGGCCTACTTCAATTAGGGCAAGCTAGTGCAATCATTAATAAAATGTCCCACTGTGAACACAGAAAAAAACAAGTAATGTTGGTCCTTTCATCTAAAAGAGTTGGGTCAAAAAGATGCTTTCTTTTGGTCGTCCGAATAACAGCAGAAGTGAAGGATTTGATATTTTTGTAGTATTATTTTAATGGACTATATATGTCAACATATTAATTACTGTATTCCCTTTCTGATGTCTCCTATTATAGAAAATAATTTCCTTTTCATGTAGCTATAGTATAAGCACTCTGTCTTTGCTTAATACATGGACAAGCCACTGAGCAACTTTTATGGTTTTAAGTCGTGTTCAAAGACAAAATTGTACTTCATAATATAGTTAAAAATAGCCACTATTTGTTCTTCATGATGCGATACTTCAATTTCCTATAATTTATTTCTGAACAAAATAATGAATCCAAAATGTCATTCCCCAGCAACAAAGAGGCATGTTCATTTTAATAAAACAATCTCAAATTTTATTTATAATAATTTTGTTCTACTTAGGTTGAGCTCAATGTAATTCACATAACTGCTTCAGATGACATGCTATTTTCTTTCAGAGGAAAGTAAGAATTTCAAAATTATACAACAAATTGATTTGCTGTAGAACTTTGGATTCTGTCATTAAGTAACACTATCATCACTGAAATTGAAAAGTAGGCGTAAAAATTTCAAATACATTCTGAATGACGGTAAAACCAAAAAAAAAGTAGAGGGGGACTAAATGGCTTTGAACTTTAAAAAAACAGGTCCTTTACTGTGTGTATTTTTAAAGAGTATGCCTGAACCACTTCAGATACTTTTAAAAATAAGCTAAAGCTTGAAGCAAGATAAAAGAATTGCCACCAGAGCTACTTAGATGCAAACATGTTAACTTGCTTATGTATGAGATTAATTTCTTTAATTAATTTATTGCACTACTGTTTTTCTCCAGAACCTTCCTCTGAAGATTTTATAGATAGTCCTCAATTTACGAACACAATTGAGCCGAAAATTTATGTTGCTCAGTGAGAGTTGTTAAGTGAATTTTGCCCCATTTTATAATCTTTCTTGCCACAGTTATTAAGTGAATCACTGCAGCTATTAAGCTAGTAATATGGTTGTTAAGTGAATCCGGCTTCCCTATTGACTTTTGCTTATCAAAACTTCGCAAAAGGTAAGCACATGATCTTGGAACACTGCAATCGTCATAAATATGAGTCAATTGTCAAATGTTTGAATCTTGATCACATAACTATGGGTATGCTACAGCGGTCGTTAAGTGCGAAAAATGGTCATAAGACACTTTTTTCAGTGCCATTCTAAGTTCGAACAGTCACTAAACAAACTGTTGTAAGTCGAGGACTACCTACATTGTGTTTCTTACATTTTTAATGCATAGGCTTTATGAAAGGAGGCAACTCTTTTTTACAACCTCTTCCTCAAACTCTGAGTTACTACTAGCACTACTTCTGTATTACTGAATATGTTCAGTGAAGAGGAAATCCATAGAATGTCTACCTTGCTTTACCCAATTCTCTCATTTAATGGGTTGCAGTGATAAAAGAGAAAAAGTAGCTCTATATGTAGTCAATGGTGTTCCAGGAGACAGATGAACGTGAAAAATCCTGTAGACGGCTCTTGTCACTTGAGTTCATTAATAAAATGAAGGGAGAGGAACTGGCCCTGAACCCAGCTAAGCGCACTGAATACATAGAAGCAGATTTTCGCAGTTATATCCTTTTCTTGGTGGAGAACCATGTGCACAATGTTGCACATCCAGTTGTCCTTTCTTTTCATTTCAATTCACCACCACTTATGGTCTACAAAATGATAAAGTATTGAACAATGACTATTGTGCCACATCTTTTATAATTCCTAATCCCAGCCCTCCAAAGTATGATTTACCATCCATTTCCACATGGTCGGTATATGGACATGCAATGCATCTAATTTCAGGATGCACATCATTTTTGGAAAATGAAAAGCAAACACTGGACCCATGGTTTCCAACACATTAGTTTAAGGTTTTCAAAAATAGCCAGAAGTATCAATATTCTGTTATGTACTTAAATCATGAATCCACAACTAGAGGGCTTATGAATCATATCACTGCTTTTTGTTAAGTTAGTTACACAAATATGCACATTTATATCTTAGGATAGCAAGAAGGGATCCAGCTGATTTATAATATTGTTTTTCCTTTTAGACTGCCGCTCCTTGGATAAAGGCAAGCATATATTTGCTAGACTGTAACTTCTAAAGAAAACAATATTGAGCAGGAGCAGCAGGAAGAGCAGCAATTCACTTTACCTCAAAAAAGAGGTTGGCAGAAAAACCTGGACAATTTTATGGGAGAATAATATATATTGTTTTGTAGCTGAAAACCAAAACAGGCTACAGACCTTAGGCAAGAAGAAAGTTGGGGGAATGAGAGTTTTGTGAAAATCTGTTCCATTAAAATTGAGAAAATCAAAACTGAGTATTGAGAAACATTTTGTTCTTTAGTTATACACAATATACTTTGCAAGAAAACAACTGTTTTCTTTCTAAAACCATTAAAATATAGCAATTCAAGAGAGGATAGAGAAAGTATCCCCAGATCTTACTAGTCTTTGAAGATTAGAATATCCGCAAAGGACATCTTTATTTGGTAGACTGGTAGCAAACTCTTTCCACGTTACTCTTCCAAAAGACCTCATCTACTGCCACCAGCAACATTTTTGTGCAATACATAGCATATTCCAACAATGGCACCAACAGAAACTGAAACCATTTGCAAGGCCATCTGAATAACAAGGCTCCAAGAACTATGGTCCTGTTTTGCCTCCTCTTGGTGTAATGTTGTAATGTTGTAAATCATGATACACTATTCCACTAGAAGTGAATATATGTAACTCAGGGTGGAATTGTGAAGTCCTTGGTGCTCCCTAGGCTTGCTTGTTTGCTTGCAGACTTATTATCATCCAACTAGGTCAGGGGTCCCCAAGCCCCAGTCTGTGGACCAGCACTGGGCTACAGCATGCCAGAAACTGGGCTGCGCAAACAAGCAAAGCCCCATCCATGGGATGCCATCCCATCCATGGGATGAAACCACGACCCCTCTGCTCCACAGAAAAACCTCTCTCCGTGGAACCGGTCCCTGGTGCTCAAAAGGTTGGCGACCTCTGAACTAGATGATATCATCAATGATGTAATTCATCAGGTAACACTATATTGTTTCAATATAGGTTTCAGTGCAGTAATCTTTATATGATTAAAATTTATTAACATTCTATTATTTAAAAAGTTTGATGTATTGAAAATAAAAAGAGGAAAGTAAAAATTCTATCAATGGTAATTGTTTAACATATTGCATGATGTGTTTTATGTATGGGAGCCATTTTTGACAATAGACCCATTTAAATGCTCAAACATGGATGGATGTGAGCTTGAAAAATGCACTGTGGAAGGACAGAGAGTGAGGAAGAAGTATAAATTGTGACATTGCAGAAGGTTGGGACGTATCTATTTAGGATGTCCCTTGACTATAATGTTCTTCAGGGTTACAGGTTATGCTTAACTTAGTTTCCAATTTCTTAGTTTAGTGAGGGTTATGTCAATATGAGCATTAATTCTGCTCTTAAATCCCAACATGAGCATTAACGCTGGTCTTAAATCAACAGTTATTTTTAATATCTAAATAAGCATTGTATTAGGTGGAATGCTAACAAATAATAGCAAACAAAAAGTTGATTGATACTATAAAAATACAACAATATAGCACTGCCAAATGCACATGTAGGTTTTCAGGATGGTAGATCGGTTACAGGCATTTAGCCAAAATCAAAGACATTTGTAGTAAATTAGATTCTGACTAGTGACCAGGAAAATGCTAAATTGAACAAGCTGAAATTGCATCTGTTTCCCTTTAGAGAAATCAGAAATGTCCATGAGTAAATATGATAATTTAAATGAAGCAACAGCACTTTGATGTTACAATAATAAAATTGAATGGCATGACCTTGCAGCTTTTAAAATGCTTAATCTAGACAGTGCTGAGAATAATCAATGATTCTTATATTTCCTTTCTTAGCTTTGATTTTAAAGAACCTGATTAGGCTTCTTTTATTTTTTTCATGAAAACACAGAACTGGAAGCAGCTATTTTTTTCCCCGCATTCAATTGTGTCCAATTCTCAGAGACCGCCTAAACAAGTCCTGGCAGGTTTTTGCCTCCTTCCTAGGGTTGAGAGAACGTGACAGGCCCAACGTTACTCAATTGGCTTTGTGTCTAAAGTGGGACTAGAACTCACAGTCACACGGTTTCTTGTATTCAATATAAAAGTTCAAATTAAAGCAACCCCAACACATGTCTCTGCTCTGATCTACTTTCCTTGCTAATACAGATATTCCTCCAACTATCCCAAAGATCTCATTGTTTGATATAGTCCATAAAAACAAAGTAAAACAATAAACCCAGTAGAACAAACATTCAAGTAAGGTAATAAAATAGGGAATCAATGGCATAGTCAGGCCATGAACATGACACCTATGACACCTCAAGTATAAGAATAAAGTGTTAAAAAGGAGATGTCAGCACTAATTGGACTACTAGAGATCAGTCTGACTCTTCAGACTTAGAAGCCAAATAATTTGGCCATCTGAGTATTAGCTTGAACTACTGGGATTTACTAAAGGGACACTCAGGCTGATTCAGGTAATCCAGAGCCTGAACTAGGCAAGGTCCAAGCCCAGCAACATGTCGCAAAATATGAAGAACAAAGGAGGTCATTTGCCCAAAGAAAGAAGCAAGATTCAGTTTTTACTCGTGCCAATAATCAGGGCAAAACAAAAGACATGGTTATCCCAAAGGTGCTTTTTCATGAGCAACTGGACTTTCTTGGTTTTTGGTTTTTGGTTTTTTTTTTTTAAAGATGTTTCGCTTCTTATCCAAGAAGCTTCTTCAACTCTGAAGAAGCTTCTTGGATGAGAAGCGAAACGTCTTCAAAAAAATATATATATCAAGTTGCCTTGTGAAAAAGCACCTTTGGTATAACTATGACTTGGATGACTGAGAATAATGTCCATAGACATTTAAAAGACATGGTTTTTATCATTATTTCTCTGTAGCAAACAATGTTCAGATTTCCTTCCTGTGACTCTGTATGCTGTTACTTTTAGATTGCCCGGATCTTTTGAATAGAAATAGATTATAGTTAGATCTTCCTGAGCTTGAAACTGCAGCAAGCTTTGAGTTTGCAGCAAGCTTTGTGATACTTTAGTGAAAGATACACCATTATCCTGAGTTTGTTTGGAAAGCTTTAGTCAAGGGAAGTTTACACTTTCCACCTGTCTTAGTAACTAGTTCCAGTTATTATTTCTATTAGAACATTTTCCCCAGGATTCAGTCAGAATCTGCTTTCCTGTAACTTAAAACTTAGTATGTTTATGCTCTGCAATAATAAAGAACAATCTTGATATCCCCTATATACTATTTTTCACTCCCTTTTAAATATATGTAAAGAACATACTTTGAATTACATTGGCTAATTCAGTTGTTTCTCTTTGTTGAAAAATGATGTTTGGTGTGTCTCCTATTACTGTAATTCAGGGCTTTTCAACCAGTGGTACGGGTACCACCTGTGGTACATTGGCACCTGGCAGGTGGTACGCGACCATCCTAGAAAAGTGGTAGCGGGAGAGGGGAATGAGCTGAGCGAGAGATGGCTGGAGCTGCAGGGCTGTCAGCGGAAGTGCCAGGATCAGCACCAGGATCCAGCTGGAAAGCAGCACTGATCCTGGCGCTTCTGCTGAGCGCAGAAGAAGCGCCGATCAGCTGGAATGTTGCAGCATCTCCAGGGTCTTGTGATTTACATTCAGATGCTTGGCAACTGATTCATATTTATGACAGTCACAGTGTCCCAGGGTCATGTGAAGTGACCAAAACCTGCTGCAACCACCCAGCAGACCGGGGAATAAAAACCAAACACCCCCCACCTCACCCCCATTGCCAATCCTCAACAGAAATGCTCACAACAATGGAAGAGGAGGAAGAGCGCTGCCGGGTGAGCAGGCAGGAGTCTTGCTCGGCTGTGGCTTGGGGGGCACTTTTTTCAGTGCCGTTGTAACTTTGAACAGTCACTAAGCGAACTGTTGTAAATCGAGGACTACCTGTATTTTATCATTTTTTTCCTTTTTTTTTTTTTTGGTCATCAAATTTTTGACACCTTGTTAGGCGATTGGTGGTACTTGGATGTTGCCAAATCCTAAAAGTGGTACAATGGGTGAAAAGGTTGAAAAGCCCTGCTGTAATTTATCCTGCCTTAGAGTCTTATTTATCACTATTTCTGTGAGTATTACAATGCTTTTGTTCTGAAATCTAAGTAATTTACTACATTCAGTTTTAGTTTCCATTAATATCAAGAATTCCAACATAATATGGTCAATTTCCCCCCCCCCCAGAGTTGTCATTACTTCTACTTAGTCCATTAAGTTTTTCTTACTGATTAACATCAATTCAATAAGAGATTCCTTTATGTATTCTTCCACCCGAGGTAGAAAGTTAACAATAAGGTTAAAAAATTTCTGGAAGAACAATTCTTGGCAGAGTTTGTCTCAATAATATGTTGAGGACTATTAAGTAAGTACTATTGCACATACCATGACAAATCTGCAATTTTCATTTGGATAGTATCATCTATATCTTCCCCTTAGTTGGATAGCCATTAGTGGATATGAGTAATCACACAGCTATTATTCCTTCTTTTGCTCATTTTAGCTCTCATGCTCTCAACAGTCTACCAAACTGCAGTATTTCTTTTGCATTTTTGTGTTGAAGCAAATGTTTTTAAGCTTTAGTGGAGCTTCTTTGTTTTCATTTTTTTTTTTTTGTTTCTTTTAAAATATCCTTTTGCTACTCCAATTATCTCACAACTCATTTATACCTGCTCAGTTGTATTGGTCTCCTCTAATGAAAGTTCAGACTCATTTTTATTAACCATGCACTGAACATTAATTTGGTAAATTAATATCCTTGATTTTTCAATAAATAGTTTAATAATCCCTCTTACAGGAATCATTTCCCTTTATTATTTGATGTAAGACCTTAGTTAACCTTTTGTTTGGTGAACATGATCTTTAAGATTTTAAACTGTATGGATTGGAGATGGAATTAAACCAACTTTATATTTCTTCTCCTTGCTCCTAACAATATTGGTCTTTATTCCCTTGAAATAATACCCCAGCACTTAAGTTTCTTTTCATTTTCTCTTTATTTCTTCTCACAAAGTTGCTAATAACATTAATAAATCCCTCTTGTACACTCTAATGTCCTAGAGCTTGATATTTTTCCTTCATCCTTTCTCATCAAATCTATCAAAACTTTAACATGTTTCTTTGTAAATGCAAGATAGGAAAATTATCCAAATCACTCTCCTGATTGCTTGATTTGTTGGTTGCTCCTTTTAACTATTAAAACATCAATCATTTTTTGTGTGTATTTCAAATGAAGTATAACATCTTTTTGTAGATAATTCTTGTAACCTGTCATTAAACCCGTGTTCAAATCTATTTCAGTCCTATCCAATATACCTTGTTCTACTTACATAACATCATTTACAAATAGTCCATCAATGATGGCAGCCATTCTTAAAATAAACTTCTGAATACATTATTCACAAATATCCTTCAGTACATTTAGTTGAAATGATAATCCTTGGTAGTCCTCGGTTAACAATGGAATTCCCATTGCTAAGTGATATGGTTGTAAAGCAAGACATCACATGCAATAGCAATCCTGGCAGTCCCCCTTTGTCAGGCCCAAACCCAAAGATAACACAGTGAGATACCATCAAGTCCAATTCTTTATTTTCTTGCACCTAATAGGTAGAATTTCTCCAGACTATAGTTACAATCTTCTAAATTAACCTAGAGAGCTTGTAGGATGTGGCTACCCTGAAACTTTTCTTCCCTCCCACATTCAGTCTAAGACTCTGCAGTTTCTTGTTTTGGGCCATTTTTTGAAATGTGCTGCCTCCTCCGTGGGAAGCTATAGGGAGATCCCCTCCACTTCTGCTCCAGCTGCACATTCCATTATACTCTTGCTATTGTTAATGGGATCCCACCTTCACTAGGTGAGGACCCACCCTAATTCAAAGCAATTCCCAGTTTGGCCCCTCTGAGTCTTGATAAGGTAATGTGACCGATTTTCCTGCCTATCTTTTTGGTTGCCCACCTACATGTTGCCACCAGCTGCCTTTGCCACCCAGCCCTGTCCACTACTGCCACGCCCACTGCATCACACACTATTGCTATACCGTCTTGGACCTTCTTTTATGCCACCTTCTTTTGTGCTGGTGCAATTGGAACTTCTTTCCCACTCTTCCCATCTGAAGTAACGTTCAATGGTCAATGAACAAATGGATAGTAAGCAAGGGCTATCTGTAAATATTGTCTACGTTGATGAAAACATAAAGGAATAAGATATATTTTTTTTAAAAAAACATGATAGAGTATCATTACACTCATTTCAGAAGCACTGAGGCACTTCCAGGTTGAAAGGATAAGGTGGTGACATTATTGTTACCTATGGGATACCCAGTTGAAAACTCATTTCATGTCCCCAGGTGAAGCTGGATGGGAGCTCACCTTGCCCCACGACAGATCAGATCTCAAACAACGGTTTGCTGCTAGTCAACCCAGCATCCTAACCATGCAAGCCACCATGCTCCACCATAGGTATAATAAAATCATATCTTAGCAACCATATTTGAATAGGTTTTTTTCTGGCCTGAACCATTTGCTCTTGATTCCAAAGCTAATTGTAATTTTAATATATTTTTACTAGTATTATTGAAAAATATATATATATATAGTAGTAAAGTTGGAAGGGACCTTGGAGGTCATCTAGTCCAACCCCCTGCTCGGGCAGGAAACCCTACACCATTTCGGACAAATGGCTGTCCAGTCTCTTCTTAAAAACTTCCAGTGTTGGAGCATTTACTGCTTCTGGAGGCAGGCTGTTCCACTGATTAATTGTTCTCATTGTCAGGAAGTTTCTCCTTAGTTCTAGGTTGCTTCTCTCCTTGATTAGTTTCCACCCGTTGCTTCTTGTCCTGCCTTCAGGTGCTTTGGAAAATAGCTTAAGTCCCTCTTCTTTATGCACACGAAGCTTCCATATTATAATCTACAGTGATATAAGTATTCCTTTCCTGCAAATGTATTATGATGCTATTGGGTAACATCTGTTTATGGTAATATCTTATGTTAGCTAAAGCCTGGATTTCTTCCTTCCCATACTCTTACTGAATATGAAATCCATCTCAAAGGCTCAGCGGATGATGCTTCATGTTCCAATCCTTTGGAGACACAACTTCAACACTTGATCTCTTGGCTGGGATGGAAGTTCAGAAATGAATCATCAGCTCGCAGCACACTGAGATCTTACACTGTCCCCTTAATTTCTTTTCTTTAGCTAAATGTAGTGGGGAGGGAGTGTGGATGAAGCTCAGTTACCAAACCTACTCAATCTACCTTTGTTCCATTATTCTTAACCAATATTTCAGGATTACGCTTGATTGCCAGTCAAAGTCAAAAAGCAGCCAAAAAAGTACTTAAGACTCTAAAAATACAAGGAAAGGAATAATTGAGCTGTCCTGCTGTGCTATTACACCCTTTTTGTCATTTTCTGCATAATGAAATGGCAGTCTAAACATTTGTACCAAGGCATATTTTAATTTGAGTAATTTTCTTTGATCTCAGTAGGAATAACATCTAATGTTTCAGTTTGGTTTTGTCCTGCCCTAGCTCACATTACAAAGATCTTGAATTCACATGAAGATGTTAATCTAGTGCTTAAAAAGATTTAGTTACATTTTTGGATTTTTATTTACTGTAGCCAACATTATTATTTCTATTTGAATTTTTTTCCACCGTTGTACCTTTCTACTCTTACCAGAGTTAAAACTACCTATTTGCAAAATAGGAAGTCACACTCCTGAGACAGATATCAGATAACTGGGTGGGCACGTACAGTATGTGCACACACACTGATATACAATACTCAGACACATGCATACACACAGAGATAGTGGAAAGAATTGTTGCAAATATATTCAAATATATGATTTGTTGAAATTACAGAATAAACTGCACAATTATATACAGTAAAATTTTATTACAAATATATTTACTTCTCCTGCTTATATGATTCTATATGTAATTCAAAGGTAATCTCCAAAGTACTGCTTACATTTACAATTTTAGATTAATAAGTGGAAGTAAAGTTGTTAAGTCTGGAACGATTTCCCATGATGACTCATTTAGTGACTGCGGTGCTTAGCAACAGAACTGCTGAGCCCAATTGTGGTCAATGAAGAATTACTTATACAGTATATGAGTTGCCCTTGTTATTCACAATTCCATTACCTGTTGTTTGGACATTTGCTTGGTATGTTTGTGTGTGTGTGTACATACACATGCACTATTTTTGTACAGTATTGACTAGAGATTATTAACACTCTGATGATTTATTGATGAGGTTGGGGTAAATATAGACCAGCTCTCATTATCCTGACTAAAGGATGTTCAATTTCAGATATCTTTGGGTTTGGTATGATCCTATTTAGACAAAGACTTCTGGAGTGGAGTTTTTCGATACATTTTATCACTCTTACTGAATCACTGCTTCCAAAGATAAGAATGCAGCAAAATAACAGTATCTCCCATGTTTGGATACATGGTTCACCTCACAGTATAGATATGCTGCTGGCAGTAAGAAACAACCTGTCATGATTCATCAGAAACCAAGATCATGAAAAGGCCTTGTTTCTTTAAAAGACAAGATCCAATGGTCTGGTTTTACACACATCACTTAAGTTATAATCCAGGTTACAATGGCTGGACTCATGTAAACTGTGTTGCGATGTGGTTTGAGGTTTAGCATTGACCCAGGTAACATCTAATCTGGTTAAACAGTTTGATCAAAACTTAATTCAGGAATGCAGCAATCCATCTCCCTGACTAAGACACATTGAGGCAAAAGTAGTAGAACAAATGGCACTTTAAATGCAATTACAGATTTAGGTCTTAGGCAGCCAATTAATCAGAAGTACTTTTTGAAATCCCAATAAGATTCAATAAAAAAATAATAACCTCTGATCTGGTACCTTGGAGTACATTGCAAGAATTAGATAATGAAAACACTACAGAGGGCTTTCTAGTATGTTTAATTCTCTGATTTTAAAATATTCATGCATTTTCAATTTACACCCTGTAAAAATCAGAAGCCCAAAGTTATGGTTATCTGTGCACTCTTCATTAAAAGACACACTATGAAAAAAGCTGAGCAGGGTACAGTTATCCCACTAGTAAAAGCGTATAATGATATTGCAGCATTTAAACCAAAAGGATCCTTATAACATAACAAGACCTAATGTGCTTCCAAGTCACAGAACTGCAAAACTTCAGTGACACAGAAACACAGAGGGGGTTTTCCATTCATGTCCACTGCACAAACTAAAGCAAAAGTGGTCTCAGTATTACACACAAAGAATCACAGGATCATCCAGTTTTGCCTGAGGTAAAAGTCATTGTGCCAAGAAGAAAATGAAATGTGCAGATTGTGTAACTGAGAGATTGCATAGAAAGTTCCGCTAAAGGAGGAATAAGAATTTAGAAAGTAACTAATTCTGCAGTGCTCCAAAATTGCCGTGTTAACAGGAAAACTTAATTTATTCTAGCTCTGTTTACTTTTTTCTTTTTTTCTTTTCAATTACTGCCTCAGAAGTAGCCATTTTCAATTTCATAATTGAAATTGAAGAGTACATTCTGACAAAGTCAAACTTTTAATGAATTTTTTTTTAACCCATTACATTTTAACCTAATTTCAATGGAGAAATGGACATTATTAATCTAAGGAAGAAAATGGGTATTTAACCTGGATAATTGTTTTAATTTTATTGTTTTAGAAATAGCAAGCTACTTTTGTTTTTTTTTAATTCATAAAATTAAGTAAGTTTCACAACAGATCGCTAATTACTTCAGGTTTGAAATGTCAAATATAAACCATATATGTGTATTGCTTATGCCAAACTCAGAGGAAAAGCAATTGGTCTTGTGAAACACAGTGTTTCCCATATTTTATGCTACCTTTCCATAAAGAGTTGGTCAGCAAGACGTAATTAATTAGAAATCTGTTTTTTAGAGAGCAACTTTACTATTGGGGGCAGGGATTGGAGGGAAGAAGCTATCTACAGATGAGTCCCCTTAACCTTTCATTGAAAATTTTTCCCCAAACACTCATGGTCCAGATGATCTTTTGGAGTTTAAGCAATGGTAAACAATTGTATGTTCAAGAATTGGAGATTTACATTTAAAGGTACAGTAAATGTTATGGAATGTGCAAATGCAGGAGCTGGTGGGGGGGGGACTTTTGGCAACACAGAGTTTTATCAGAAAGATGCCCAGATTAAGACAGTTTGCAGTCCTGAACTGGAGGGGGAAGAGATGAAGACATTCAGGATAGCCACTCCCTAGAGCAGTGGTTCTCAACCTTTTTAATGCCGCGACCCCCAACCGGTCGTAAGTTGAGGACTACTCAACCGATCGTAAGTCGAGGACTACTCAACTGGTGCAGTACTGTTTGCAGAATGGGACTTTTGGCGGGCTCAGCAGGGCAGAGACAGCCTGGACAATTCCTATTGGCTTTTGAAAGCCAATAGAATTAGACTCTATTCAAGAGAGTCTATTCTATTGGCTTTCAAAAGCCAATAGAATAAAAGGGAGTAGCACAGCTAAGGAAAAGGGGGAAAAATGGCGGACTGCGTTGTTTGGCGACCCCCGTGAAATGGTCGTTCGACCCCAAATGGGGTCCCGACCCATAGGTTGAGAACCACTGCCCTAGAGTCTCTCAGGATATAACTAGTAGGTAAGAAAATTATAGCATTAGTTTGGCAAGGTTCTGTCCATTAGGTTTAAGCAAATAAAGGACTGAACTCGATCGGATCACGCTGTCTTGTCTCTGAGCTTGGATCTGAGAACAAATAAAGCGCTGAGACCCACAAGAAGCTTCAGGAAACAAAAGTTAATCTTTCTTTTTTCTTTCCAACTGCAGTATCTTAATAACAGAAATTCAAAACTAACTCCTTAAAGAAGCTCTTGGTACAAAATGCCTCAGATGCAAAACTAACAATTCATTTTCTTTTAAGTTAAGACTGGATTACCATAAATACGGATTTTCTGAAGAGATACTCTAGTTGCCTTTCATTACTAGGATTTTGTTTGTTTGTTTGTATTTAGAAAAAAACAACTGCTCCCAAGGTGACAAACATTGCATTAGAATCAGTTGCTTATGATTGTAGTAGCCAAATAAACCATAACTAATTTAATGAACCATTCTGTGTTTCATTATGTATGCTTGCACAGCATGTCTTAATCTCTGAGTAAGCATATGCTACTATTACAGTTACTAATGATTCATTCTGCTTCTTCCACTTCTTTAGAATTGTATATATTTTAGGACTAAAGGAAAGAAACACATAAACAAGTAATTCTGCACTGCAACTGCATAAAATAATTTCCTCTCTAGATAGTACTCAAGCTGAAATGTAAGACCCCTAAAATATACCGCTCTTCAGAAAGCACTAAAAATTATGGAAAGATTTGGGCTGCAATATCCATCAATTGCTTTGTTTTATGTGGAAAGAATTTAATCCAATCTATTTCTGTCTATGTAAGAAAAACACCCTTATATTAAAAGAAAGGGTAGATCGGGACCATTATAGACTAGCTGATGGGGAAAATCTAAAACTTTTTTTTCTTAAGGTTTTATTTTAAATGAAATATACATCCTTGGGGATGGGGGAGATTTTTAAATTCACACTAATAGATTTGGGAAGGGGAGAATTCTTTCATTAGGTTTCATGGATTTTTCTTTAAAAAGTGCTGGGGAAAAAAACCTAGCTTTATTCCACCTTGTACAGAATGGTTTGAAATAGGAAACTATATGTAAAGCAACACTTATAAAATGTAAAGCAAGACAATATTAATTCTACAGATAGCTCAATCTAGCCCTCATTCATGAATGAAATCAACCCCATTAAAACTCTTTTCTATTGACAAATATAAAACTTAAAAGAGTTTGTGGGATTATAAAGACGTAACTGCTTTTGGTCATGAGACATATGGAAAAACACAATGTAAAAGTGGTATTTTACTCACCTTTTCTTTTGATGGGCTACACTTTGTTTTCAATCTTCATGCTTTGAGGATTGCAGAAGACCGTGTTAACGCTATTATAGGAATGAATGGGGCAAAAATGCCCAGCTTTTTTATTGCTAGTTCCTCTCCCCAGAAGATAGATACATTACGCTTATCAGAGGTTCAATGAATCTATTTTGCTGAATATTTTTAATGAATAATTTAAAAAAGGGAATACATGATGCCTCAGGTTGAAACTCGTGTTAAGTAATGAAATAACCTGGGCTTTTCCCTCCAGGACTGAAAAATGAGATCAAGGTGAGATGGCATAGAAGAGAACTGTAATGAAAGTATTAATGGTAGAAGCTCATTACTCCATTCTTCTCTCAGAATGGCATGATAACCAGTGATGCTTACTACTTCAATTTTAACAATGTACAGGTAATCCTTGTTTAGTGACTATTGCTGAGATCATCACCAAGTGACACTAAGTGGAAAAAATCACTTACTGACCATACTTTGAAAACACATGCTTCACATGAAAATATATTTCTGAAGCTTGGTTTCCCTCCTCAAACTAGTCCACCATTTTTAGCTGCAGAACCACAGATTTGTTTTGGGGGTTTGTTTTTTTGACACAAATCTTGTTTGGAAAAGTACTTACAACCAGTGAAATGTTATGGGTTCATCTTCTAATCATACACCTGAAATACACACTATTTAAAAACTAGTACAATGGTACAGGGTGATGGAAGTTGCATACTCCTGGTCTAAATCAACATTCCTATTTGTGCTAGTCTATGTGCTCATCATATCCAGTACAAAATGGTCTGTGAGTTAGACATGGTAGAAAACATATATTTTCTAAAGGACAGCCAATGCCCACCAACAGTAAAGTCATTTAAAAAAAAAAAAAACAGAAATAAGTCGAAATGTTATAAGAGGACCTTATAACTTAATAAGAACTAAATAGCTATAGAAGTTCAATCAATCTGTCAGTCAGTCAGACAACACAGATGACAGTGAAGAGAATTAAGATCAAGCTACTCAGGAGAAAGCCTTGATTACCTTGATGGATTTATTTAAATTTCTTCAATTGTTTTTTTTAAACAACCAAAATTAAAATAAGATAAAGTACAGGGGAAGGAAAAATATGCAGACATACACATCCATTCTTGTTTATTAGTTTCCAAAGATGCCTCTCTAGTTAACTATATATATTGCCTGCTCCTATATAAGGTTAGAGAGAGTGCTTACATCTGATTAGAGAGTAGGCAGGATGCAAAAAACAGGCTGAAATTAAAGGTGTGATACAGCCAAGTACCAGAATTTCCAACTCTTTAAGCTAAAGCAGGGAGTGTCAAACTCACAATGTCACGTAACATGTTGCGCCGTATTGCAACTTTTTTTCCATCCCCGGCAATGGGGTGGGCACAGTTTCGGCATGACGCATCCGGCCTGCAGGCCAGCAGTTTGACACCCCTGAGTTAAAAGCCTTGAATGTGAATCCTCTGAGAAATTAAATATCTTGTTTCAGCCACAGCTGCCTAAAGACAAGTTTGCAGTTGTATAATGCATATAAGAAATGGAGAAATAAAATACCTTGAGTTTTAAAATACCATACCATTAATCAAAAACAAGGAATCTATGCCCACAAGATGTTGCTGAATACATTTCCAAGCATCCCTCACTGACTGTAGCTGCTGTGAGTTGTAGTTCCCACCACTTTCAGGTTTTCCATCACTGATCTAAACCAGTGTTTGTTTCTCAACCTTGGCAACTTCTCAACTTCCAGAATTCCCCAGCCAGCATGTTGAAATTGCAACAAATTAAGTCATATGCAACTTTATATGAGAGGTTGGCCAGTTTCTCTCGCCCCGCTACAGAGATCTTTGACTTGAAGCCAATTCTATTTCTATCACCTTGGAAGAAATCTTACTGCTTTCCAAGGGATTTGCTCTCAGGTGTGTGCCTGATGGCAGGCTCTTTTTTGAGTGCTAATACACTAATCACACAACTTCCCAAGAAGAATGTGAGGAAATAAATATAACTGTCCATCAGATCTGTCCTCAGAGAATTGGAAATTAACACTTCATCTGGGAAGACATCTGTTATGCTCTACGTTGACTGAATGCTGGATTAGCCAAGCAATAATTATCTACAGATAGACACATTTACAACATTTATCTACTGAAAACATTCCATACAATAAAACCTTTGCTGAGCCGTTTGGCTTTTAACTTTGTGCAAAACTTAAATAAGTTAAATGTAGAAAATGAAGAAAATGCAGAATTCATAGAAAAATAAAACCTGGGCTTATTTTCCATACACCATCATTAAAAAAAAAAAACTTATCCTACTTTGTTACTTTATATGTAAGTTGAGGTGGCAAACATATCTAATACCCCTTCCTTCTCTCACAATAACTCTGTGAGGTGGGGTTGGATTGAGAGAGACAGAGTAACTGGCCCAAAGTCATCCAGTAGGCTTTCATGCCTAAGGTGGGACTGATTATACTTAAATTATAGGACAGGGGTCACTAACCCCCGGTCCATGGACTGGAACTGGAGTGCAGCAATGCCAGCAAATGGGCTGCACAAACAAGCAAAGCTCCTCCTCAGGATGCCAGCAGTAATGAAAATCACACTCTCTCTGGTCCGCAAAAAAACCTTTCTCCATGGCACCAGTCCCTGGTACCCAAAAGGTTGGGGACCTCTTTTTAACTTTTTTGGATTTTTTTATAAATATTTTTTTAAAAAAGACTTCGTCCCCACAACACAGCATATAGAAGGCTTCTTGTGGAATAGCTTGGTTTGTGAGTGTGTGACTGGTCAAACATTACTCAGTGAGATGGATTTGAATCAGTTGTTGCCCAACCCTTCAACCACCAGTACACACTAAATGGCACTAATCCAATTTGAAACAAAAGCTGATCTTTAATATACCTCTAAATATGGTGACATGGCATACCACCTTATCCAAACAATAAGATCCATTGCAGAATTCTCTACCAATGCAGAACATCCTATGAGAATACCTATAACGAGGCACAAAAGAGTGGGCTTTGTGTTGGTGAAAATATTAACAAGCAACTTAAGATTTTTCTATCACAAATGGAGCTTCAACTAAAGGGCAAAAGCCAGGATGTGAGCACCAGTGAATCAATCACTGATTTCCAATGCGCAACACTAGCAAAGCACTAACATCCAAAGAAAGGCAAAACATGTATAAAAGTAAAGGTTACACTTTAGGTAGAGCTATAAAAACAGAGAGCCCCCATCCTTCAAAACACAATCTATACAGAAGTGGCACTACTTGGACATCTGATTCCCCCCCCCCCACTGATGTATTATAGAGTAGGCATTTTCAAGCTTTTTATGCTGGGAAAGTTAGTGAATGAATGATCCTGGAACCCTTAATCAAGTGGGTTAGAATACAAAAAGGTAGAAAACTGGCTATTTATGAGTGAAACCCCCCTCCCCATAGTTATACGTGGAACCTCATCAAGCCTCACATTTTGAAAAACCCTGTCCTTACCAATCTGGGAGAAAAGGTTGTTCTGATGTTGCTTGGTCCCAACAATTCTTGGCAACTACTTTAATGATTATTCATTTTGCAATGAAAGAGATGGGAGGTGAAACAACACAGAGACCAAGTAAGTTCTATCTATCCCAATATCTCTCTCGACTGTAATTATACAACTATAATAGAAATTTGTTTGAAATATTCATCAATCCGAAATTTCTGTTTCTTTGATTAGGATTCTTTTATTTATTTATTTAATAAAAGAAGTTTCCATGGTCATGTGGCCAGCATGATATCACAGAATGCTGTTTCCTTCCCACCAAAGTGGTGTACCTATTTATCTACTTGCATTTGCATATCTTCAAACTGCTAGGTAGGTGGGAGCTAGGCGAAGATAGGTACTTACACCAGAACCTGGGCTGCCGGCTTTCCAGCTAACAGATACAGTGTTTTAACCACTGAGCCACTGCATGACCAAAAAGTGTCTGTAGGCCACAAGGAATTCCTGAGGTAGTCTTAGAAAATACAACTGGTGGATAATTATTTTGGAATGTGTCAGCCACTCAGAACCAGGAATTAAGGCATGTCCTGAGGATCCACAGAAGTTAATTTACCTACACTTTCTATTTCTCTCTCTCTCTCTCTCTCTCTCTCTCTCTCTCTCTCTCTCTAAAACACTGAAGCACTACAGGTTGTATGCTTTGCTACAGTACGTCCTTTGCCTAGGTTCCTTTACTCTTCAGTATTTTGATTAATGACTTGGATGAAGAGGTATAGGACATGCTTATCAAACTTGGAGACAGTACATAAATCATTTGGATAGCTAATACTTCAAAAGATAGAAATAAAATTCAAAATGATCTTGATAGGTTATACAAAAGGGTTGAAAGTAACAGACTGAAATTTAACAGAGGCAAATGCTAAGTTCTCCATTAAGGGTACAAGAATATATTGCACTGTTGTAGAATGGAGGATATACAGCTTGAAAATAGGAATTCTGAAACATGCTACAAACTGAGTATGAGCTAACAATATGAAATGGCAGCAAAAAGATAAGTGCAGTTTTAGGTTGCATCAACGAAGTCCAGTTTCCGTCACAGTGAGTACTGTAATTGTTACACTCTTCTTTGGTCAGACCCATTCCTCTGGGCTCCCACTTCTGGGTAATCCCACTTTAAGATTCAGTATAGGATAATAGGAATAATCAAAGGATTAAAAACTAAGACAAAAAATGAAAATGATTAGTATATTTAGCATTCAGAAAATATGACTCTTTGTCTTTACATCAACTGGTAGTTATTAATCTATTCCAAAGGACATATAATACTTACCCAAAAATATTAAATAAGCTTACTGTTTAAATGTTGAGGGCATTTGCCATAATATATCCTAAAAGCTAGGACTACTTTTGTTTAAAGGTAACCCCTGCTCAAAAAAAGCATAAAGATTGTGTGATATATACTGAGGTAATATTTATTTATTTATTTATTTATTTATGAGACTTATATACCGCTTTAAGTGCAAGCACTCTCTAAGCGGTGTACACCAGTAAGCAATGTATATATATATTTACATTGCCCCCAACAATCTGGTCCTCATTTTACCTACCCCGGAAGGATGGAAGGCTGAGTCAACCTTGAGCCGGTGAGATTTGAACCACTGACCTGCTGAACACAGTCAGCTAAAGTGGCCTGCAGTACTGCACTCTAACTGCTGTGCCACCTCGGCTCAGTGCCTCACTGAGACACTTGATACGTATTTCACACACTGATGCCTATTTCAATCCATTCTCTGAAACCTGAACCATAAATATATATAGGTATAGGTATATTTGTAGGTATAGATATATGTAACTATATGTATAAGCTCTAGTCCAGAAGTAGTCTTGTGTGCTCATAACCTTAAAGGAGGCAGAGAGACCATACTTAGAATACTAAATAGTTTTTTGAACAAAAGATCTTCAGAAGGATTATTATTATCTGAGAAAAGCTAACACAGAAGGCAACCCAAATAATCAAAAGCTGGAACAACTTCCTATTAAAAAAAGGAAATATTGTGTTTTGGGATGTTTCCTTTAGAGAAAAAGACAAAGTAAAATAAAATTGTAGATTACCATATTTTCTGGCTTATAAGATGACCCCCGACTTTGGAGCCAATTTGCATGCTTAGAAAGTCGTTTTATATGCCGGAAAATACAGTATTTGTTTATATACAGATAGATAGACAGATAGATGCATTCACACATGCTGTGTAGAAAGTGAACAGGAAAGGTATTTTTTTCCCCTTCCCTCAAATTTAATATATAACTTTGGACATTGGATTAAGCTGAACAGTAGGGGATTCAGAAGAGATGAAAGGAAATATTTTTCACACTGCATTACATAATACTATGTAATTTGCTACCACAAGATATACTGATACTCACCAACTGATATGCTTTAAAAGACCAATTCACAAAAACTAAGACTCTGATTGGCGTATTATCTACAGGAGGCTATGTATTGAACGCTTTTCAATACAAATGTCTAGTGGATTGTTGGATGCCACTGATGCCATATTCAAGAGCAAACTGACTGGCCACTGAAAGAACAGAATGGCTGGATCTCTGAAATGTCTAAAATACTGTTAATAAAAATGTATATTTCTATGTATATGTCATACCATGGTGAGTGCCATATGGAACTCACTTGCCTAGATCCTTCTTGCTCAATTGAAATGGCATAATTTTTCTTTGGTGTATAACACCATTTTGTCTATGTTTGTTTAAATTTCAAGCAACAAATACGCATCACATAACTCATTCTGTCCCATTGGATCTTATCTCCACACATTAATAATTAACAGGGAAAACATTTATAATATTTGAGAGAACTGGCTGTTCTGTAGGGCTCCTCTTACATCTAAAAGGAAATGAGATTGTTTTTCTTTTCTTTCCTTTCCACTTGCACAGCTCACCTGGCTCCAATCTCTTTGAATGTGGCCCTGGCAACTAAGAATTCTGTCTCCTCTCTTAGGGGCATCCATATTGGAACAATCAGAAGTTAACCAGGGTCCACACATACAGACTACATATCAAGAGTTAGTCTTTTTTTCTCCAGTTATTCTGCAGACCCTGTTTGGCACTGGAATATATTTGCAAGTCTTAGTAAGTTTTTCTCAGCATGGCAATTTTATAAAATCATGCTTTGCACATAAGTATATTCTTATTATTCTCTCCCTATAAAGGTTGAGACTACTTGTAGTTCACTCTTACACTCAGGGTCTATGACAAAGTGCACAGAACCTCTAGAAATCACCATTTGCCACCCATCGAAGTTCCTGCATGATTTACCATTATCATTACATTTTCCAGTTATCTGTGAATAGATCAGCTCCATACTCACAATCCACACATGCTTTCAGACCGTAATGAGATCACCTTTTAACTCCTTGGGATGCAAGGTTTACATCCTTCAAGGTTCTCCCTTCCACCATACTTGCTGCATCCCAGCAAATAAGCCTTCCTACCAATCAAATTTCTTAACAGTGTTTTTTTTCTGTGAGGCTTTAATTGAGCCTTCGCATAGAAACAGAGATTTGCTGTGTAAAGCTTAGAAGTCTGTGATTTACTATTGAGTCATGACTAAGGAGTTGGGACACTAACTGGCAGCAGAACAAGACAAAACTGAATAAAAACTCTGGCAACATGCAATCTGAAATCTTTTTGTGGATAATATGTATGACATATAGCAGTGATGGCGAATCTTTTAGAGACCAAGTGCCCATAAATCATCCTGCTCCCCACCCCACCCGCCAGGCCACCCACCACCTACATGGCCCGCCGCAGATCACCCCGGTGATCCAGCAGCCCCATGGCAGCCATGCACTCTGCCCGCACCCTGCAGCATCATCTATGTGCGACGAGGTGTGAGAGCGGAGTCTTGTCCCCGCTGCCTGGCTGCCATGTCCTTGGCTGCACTGCTCCGCACAGGCTGCGCCTGGGGTGACTCTCCTCCAGGGGAGCTGCTGGTAAGGAGGGACCACAAGGGAGGCGGGACTGGGGCAACAGCGTGCATGCCCACAGAGAGGGCTCTGAGTGCCGCCTCTGGCATGCTGCCATAGGTTTGCCACCACTGACATATAGCCTTATTAATCAGATTAATTGGGGGACAGGAGTAAGAAAGCAAAAGTTATAGAAAACTAGATTTACTTATTTTAGCCTCCAATTTACTGGTAAGTTTAGAATAGAATAGAGCTGGAAGGGACCTTGGAGGTCTTCTAGTCCAGCCCCCTGCTCAAGCAGGAGAACCTATACCATTTCAGATAAATGACTGTCTAGCCTCTTCTTAAAAACCTCCAGTGATGGAGCGTCCACGATTTCTGAAGGCAAGCTGTTAATTATCCTCACTGTTAGGAATTTTCTCCTTAATTCCAGGTTTTTGATTAGTTTCCAACCATTGTTTCTTGTCCTGCCCTCTGTGCTTTGGAGAATAATTTGACCCCCTCTTCTTTGTGGCAGTCCCTCAAATACTGGAATACTGCTATCATGTCAGCTCTATTTTTTTCTTTTCTTTAGATTAGCCAAACCCAAGTCGTGCAGCCATTCTTCATATGTTTTAGTTTCCAGATCTTTGATCATCTTAGTCGCCCTTCTCTGAACTTTTTCCAAAGTCTCAACATCTTTTTTGAAGTATGGTGACCAAAATTGGTTGCAGTATTCCAGGTGTGGTCTTACCAGGGTTTTATAGAGTGTGTTAGGGTATGAATTCTCAAACTCAGTGTTCCTAATTCTTCAACTCCCAGAATTTTCCAGCCAGCAAAGCTAAGAAACATTGTTCTAGTTAGTGTTGGTGCAGTAAAGAAAGCTACCTGATTTCCTAACAAATAATGAATATATAGCTGTTCTGGATCTGTATTATTTTATAAATTGCCAACCTCTCTCAGGTTTTCAGAGGTCTGTTACTATGTGCTAGTCTAATATTACATTTAAACTACTGAGGGAAATGACAGTGAATTTTCTATCTCATCAGTTTTAACACTATTAAAAATTTAGGGAAACTAGTAGAATTATAGCTTAAGCTTTGTTCAAGATAATTAAATTGCATTCTTGTGCATGTTTTGAATTAAAAGTATTGATTGCTTAACAAGTGAAATTAAAGGGTAACCTGTTATTTCAAAGTCTGAGCTAACCATTAGAAGCCAAACAAGTATATTATATAGCATTTTGTTCTCAAGGAACACATACTTTTCTTTTTCAGTTAGGCTTTATGTGAAGACAAACACTGAAACTGTACCAAACCAATCTGAGATCAAATATTACTCCTGAAATTTTATTTCTTTAAAAAATGCAAACTAGGGAAAGCAAACTACAAAATGTAAGAATCAGATTTTTGTGCAGCAAAATTCCTGGAAGAGGAATATACCTTTTTCAGTCAAAAGACGAAGCACACAATGGAATTGCCAAAACCAGTTCTTGTTTTTTAACAGGTCTCCTTTTCCTTTTTCCCTATTTAGGGGGGAAATGGCCAGATCAGAGATTCAGTCATTTTTATTATGTCTGCCTGAAGGAACTTCTGTTGAGCTACTTATATAGTAGATTCTGTACCATGCAGAATCTAAATGAGACTCAGATCTTCAAAACAGGATCCTCTCTCTTGATTTGGGGAAATGGGAAATATTTCTGTGTTACTTCCAGAAATTACACCACTGGACAACCAATAGCTTGCTTTCCTATCTTTGATTAACCTAATTATATCTTTTCAAAAGTCGTGTGTGTGTGTGTGTGTGTGTGTGTGTGTGTGTGTGTGTGTGTGGTGTGTCTGTGTATCTACCAAAAGAATGTGTTTAAATGATCTTCAATGTTTACGTGGTTAAGATAATACAGGAATCAATATATAAATTTAATTCATCTCCAGTCTTTAAAAACAAATGTTGCTTTTTATTGGGGGTTCGTTTAAATAGAAGTTGATATATACTGTTGGTCTATAGACTGAGTTGGGTAGATTCATTCGATGAGTGTTTCATCGAATGGTGAAAAGGGCACCTATCCTTATCATAAACATCTTTTTAGGTTCAAGATGCTACAACACATAAGAATGGATTTTTAAATTAAAATATAATTTTAATTAAAGTCTCAGATATAATTGTTATAACCAATATTTATGAATATAGTTTTGACTTTCCCACTATGTTTCATGAGTGTTTTTATTATTTAGATATCTCCCATAATTCTATTATTATGGAGGAGACTTCAGTGAGATATTGGATCCTGAACTGGATAGCAATATTCCCACTTATAAAAAAAACCAATCATGAGTGAAAATTCTAAATTGAACATGTACCTATCCTATAAGAAGGAATATAGCATATACATGAGACTAATTTGGAAAATAACTAGGCTACCTGCCGTACTACCAATCTATGTAGGGAGTTATAATTGATTGAGTATAAGGTAATGAAACTTTACCACAATGAACTGAAATTGTTTTAACATGCTTACATTAGAGATGTTGGGAAAATGGTGAAAGGCTCTGGCTGGATCAGAGCAAGCTTGGTTCTGGTTTGCCATTTATCTTCACAACAAAAAATATCTTGCATAAATCAGCATGTATCATACTGGACTAGGATTTCAGATATGCCCTTATACCTATGTTCTAACTATATTTCCCATTCCTTCCATTCCATGTATGTTTTGTAGCTGCCTTTCCTAATATTGTTATGTGTTATAACAATTGCACTTTTGGATCACAGAATACTCTGTGATGTTCTAAAATTAGATCAGGGTACAAAGTAACTTTGAAAAGTTGCCAAATTTTGATTTATAAAGGGAACCCCTCTACATCTGTTGAAAAATTGACAAAGGGAAGGAAGTAAATACTTTTAGCCTTTTTATCCTGAGAGCTTCTGATTATTTCTGAAGCCCTTTGCTTTAATATTCTACAGTCAGCTATAAGAAGGAAACCAGTGTTTGTTGCCTATACATACCAATCATCTGAGCTGCAACAAGTAAACAAGAACTGTTTGGTCCTTGCAAAATTGTCAGATTGCCTCAGAAAGTGGCAAGCTAGGATTTGGAGAAGAACATCATACTTCCTCTGAAGAGATCTCATACGCTTATATCAAAAAAGCTGATGGGAATACCATAACCAAAGAAATGTGGTTCCCCCCTTCTTCATTGTCTAGAAACTTTTTTCATGTCAATACTGATGAAGGTTTATATCCAACTCTCTCACATATTGAATAATCTTCTAGAACAGCATGGGAAGTAATGGGTTGGAATGTCATAGAGCAAAGTAGTCGGTAAAAATGTTTCTTCTATTCCTTAGAAGAAAGGAATTCATACTCGTGAAAGCTTACTTTCTGTGCAGGCTCACTATTAGAAGCATATCATTAGACCTAATCTAGAAAATAAATTTCATCAGATCAATTTTATTCAACTATTAAACTACATAATAGACAATTTAAATTTTTTTAAACTTACTTAGGAACTATTATAAATTTATTTTTTGAACAAACTTATGAACTATATTAGACTTCCAATATTTTATATTTAATATTGCAAAATTTACAAGCAGTTTCTTATTTCAGTCTTATTTCTAAAGGCTGCATTATAGTTTAAATGTACAATTTTAAAATAAATTTAAATCCCAAACCCTCTCTTATTTTGCATACCAATCCATTAAAAGTCTTACTACTGCAACCAAAATAGTGTTAGAGTACAAAACAATACGCAACACATTCAAGTACAGAGTTGAAAATAAGGACCATAATAAAGAGCATTTTTGATACACATGTTCATGGGCAGCATTTCAGGTTTTCATTTTTTGTTTCATTTTTTTTACAATCTATATTAATAAAATGAGCACAGGGACAGTTTCAGTTCATTACTTCATTGATGATAGTTTTTACATTTGCAATCCACACTGCATTCTTTTGGAGTATTTTATTAGCCCGTTAACTGAAGAATATAATTATGTATTATTGCCTTACACTGACACCTGGTGGAGTATTACAGCCTATTTACTCAATGGCACTAGAATGAGATTTACAAGCAACTTAAAATATTGAAAGGCCAAATGAAAACAACCAACCTTACGCAATTTAAAATACTACTCTTTCTCCTTTAGAAACTAATAATTTCAAACAAGATTTATATGTTCAATTAAATGCTCCATGCTGTATGCATTTCTATGTGACAAACACAAGTGGAATTCCATTTCCCATGTACCACCTTTAACTATTCCATTAGCAAGTGATGTATTTCACTGTAAGCTTCCACAACATTCCATTCCAAAAATAAAATATTCTGAATTAACTTTCCACCTTAGGATGAAAGAGTCATGTCTTTATAAAAGGAAAGCTATATTAAATTTATACATTTCACAGCAACAACTTTTTACTTAATTTGCAGGATTTAGCAAAGCTATACTATATGTTTACACAGTATTTCTGGGCAAATAAGATCTGATCTTTGCTCAAGAAAGTTGGCAGTTTCAAATTACAAATTACAATTGTTTTTGTAATTGAAAAAAGCAAAAATGCCAAACAACCATTCTTGAAAAGTTGCATCTGTAATAGAATAGTCTGATTTACTGCATGACTTCTGAATCTTTTTCTGTTTCCTCCATATGTTCCAGAAGTAATGAAAATAAAGTGGGCTATCATCCAAGGTTCTAATACATTTCCATTCTGTTCATACATATGTAATGATAGAAAATGATTATTCACAATAAATCATTGTTTCACACTGAAGAAGCTAGCAAAGATTAAATCTGAAAATAAGAATTTCACAAGTCCTACCCCACACAGTCAAATGTTTTTCTACTGTGATATTTATAATTAATTTATGTTTGGTGCAATAATGCTCCAAAGTTTTCTTTTGTTTAGTTTTAAAAAGGACTACTTCAGTTTTCCAATAACCTTCCAGAAGCACCCTTGTTGACCTGCTCTCTCCCACTCCAATTCTGGTTTAAACATGACGTTAGAAGTTAGTAAACTTAATGATACAGTTGAAGATCACTAAGTTAATTTTCCACATTCCAAAAGCCACTTCAGCAAAACCAAAGCCCACAATAATGGAGTTTGTGAAGCAGCAATTTTAAATCTCCAAAAAGGAAAATAAACATTCTGTTAAGAGCAATAAAAGTTACTGTCAAAAGGTCTGGATCACCATTGCTTTCTTTGGCAGGAGAAGCCATGCCTTATTTGTAACTTTTTAATAAAAAAATCGAACAGGAAAAAGGCAAAATTCCTAATAGAAAAATCCTATGATAAATGAAGATTTAGCTGTAAATCTGCAAATGGCAGATTCTCCTTTCTAAATTGAAGAAATGTATAAACTTCCATAACATACTACTTAACTGTGAAAAAAGAATGATTAGTCTAGACAAAGTTAACTTTGCACATCAGAAAACTTCCAACAATACCTACTTACTTATGACTTTAAAAAAGGAAAAGTAAGAAACTAGCTATAGAGCTCTATAATTGGAAGTAAGTATATACAAAAACACATTTCTAATGACTGACATTAGACCTGTTTGGAAGAATATATTTCTATCAAAATTCCCAAACAATGTGTTCTTGTAGTGGAATTATCAGTCCTACTTTTTAGTTCTGACTCACCTTACAAAGCTTTTGATAACGTGGTGATGAAACTGCCATTCTCTGCAAGCGATGTAGCAATACCACAACTTTCTGCAGTGATGTTCTCACCACCGCCATCATTTTAAGTTTGCCACACTTCTGAAGGCACCTCAGAATTTGCATTATAAATGAAGAGCACCCAGCATTTTCTCTCGGTCGCTGGACAATGATTTGCCAGCTTTCTGAGCATGCTCGCTTCCAAGACAGCTTTTCCAGGGGACAGACTCAAAGGCATAAGCAATAAGCATCATGTTAAAAGTATTCCTTCTTCCAGAGAGCCAAATACATACAAAAAGCAAAGCCTGCCTGCATCCTCAAAGGCTGGATTTGTCTAGCAGTTCCAGAAAGAGAGAAGTTGTTGATCAGACAGAGATGCCTGCTTCGAAGTGGAGAACTACATACCAGCAAACGTTGATTAATTGACGAGGTAGAGCTGCAGAGATGAAGCACAATTCCTTCGGGAAGCCTGCTCTGACATCATCATAATAGTTCTCCTCTTGGATAGGCTTCATAGAAAAACAGGGAATGGCATTCCTTCCCTCACTCCGGAGAAAGATGTTGTCACCCTCACACTGAAAGCAGCTCTGGCAGAGCTGCGGAGCAAGTGAATCACACAGACTGCTCTAAATCTTATAAGAACAGAGGGATACCTGCCCTAATTATAGCAGCCATACATTAAAAGACAATAAATCCCATAGTGGCTCCTCTCCAAAAGCTAGATTATTGACTTCAAAAGGAAGCTCTACAGGGGCAAAACCTATCTTGTAAAAACTCCTGTAAGCTAATTTGTTCCCGAAAGAAGAAAGCTACATGCAGAAGTATGAAGGTAGAATAGTTCTGGTGAAATCTCCTATTAGACTGAGCTTCTCCACTGAGCAAAGATTTGATTTTAAGTTTTCAAAAATGGTTTTGTATGTTTGATTACTCTACCTTTTTGTCTCCTCCGTGATCAGGATCTTCGCAGTTTTAAATCTTGATAGCAAACTCTGACAAGCAGTATCATTTAATTCTCTTGCTGCGAGAGACAATGTGAGTTTAGCAGCAAGAACATACTCCCATTGTGGCAAGTGTTATCACATGTTATATTGTGTTTAAAAAAGGCAGACGATGCTATAAGATCGCTTAAGCATTATCAATCTAAGTGTAAACAGACCAGTACCCAAGAGAGTAATGCCTAGGAACCCTCATATGTTTCCTTGACTTAAGAAAGATGGGATAGAACATCAAGGCACACAGAACTCCAATGGGAATCTTGGTTTCTGACAATCGGGCAGCAAGTTTCATCTTATTTCATCTCTGTGCTTTAGACAGAATTAGATCACCGAAGCAACTCATAACTTATCTAGTGCAACATCTTGCTGAACACATCACCTACATATTACCCAATCAAAACCAGTAAGCACATATACTGCACAGAGGACTATGATGAGCAAAATTGGCCCGTGTGATATTCAAGAAAGGGAAACCCATACCAGACAATATAAATTATGTAGGAATTCAACCATAAATAGAATTGATTATTATGTGTAAAGAACCTAATTTTAGTCAGTAATTCTAGAACCTCTGTTATACTCAAAACAATTCCTAATAACTCCAACTTACAAACTCAGAAGCCTGATTTGGAACAGCAGCAAAACTGCATGGCATTATTCCATGACATACAGTATTAGCATGAAGAAGCTGAAACCACAAGAGATACGCAGCGATTACTTGAACTTTTCAAGGGTCAGAAGCCACTCATGGTTCTTCTTATCTAACACCATTCCTATGTTTTGTGTGTTCGTGTCTGTGTGGCGTGTCTGCTTTGTTGAATGTATGTTCCTTTCTTATTGGAAAAGTATGAATGGCAGTAATTGGGAGAACCCTAAAATGATGACAACTTTTCAAGGCTTCAAATACCACATGGCTTAGATATTTAGGGGGAAAAACTATCATATTTAACATTGATTTTTGCTTTTCTGAATTCCATGTGATAATTCCAATTGTGTTTAAAAAGCAATCAATTTATGGTTGCTGAGCAGATAGATACTTCACTCCAGCAAGTGCTCAAAAATCCAAGGAAGTAAATGGCTCCTCCAAGGCCAGCAGCCGAAACTTAGGTGCATGTTTTTTTGCATGTGATTGGAGCCTCCATATATTGATTGGCTGAGACATCAGAATAGAAAAATCACAAACTATAAAGATAGCCACTTGTGGTTGCTTGACACAAATGATTTATTTGGATCGATTTCCACAGAAAGATGAGATTTATGCCTCCACAAGCTAGAACTTCAAAGATTCTTGTACATCTAACCAATTTACAGCCATTAACAAAATGAATGAAAGCTCTGATATATTACATTGAATATTTAGAATTAGTTTCTTGATTCTATGTGTATAGGTCTCAGGGTATCTTAGGGTATAAAAAACAAATCTGTAATCTTCTCTAGGAATATACAGCAATGTTATACTGTACATTTAAGAATGTATGACTCATTTTCCTACAAAAGCATCCAAGCCAATAATAAAATCTTAGAAGATCACACAATTTAAAAACAACAACAGCATCAGATATCAGGAAAAAAACATTAACAAAACAATCAATATGCATCAAGCAATATCAAATAAACAAAAGCAGATCAATTGTAAAGGTTAACTTTACCACTTAAAATATCAACATATTTGAAAAAGGCATTCCCAAAATAGGATACTGCAAGTAAAAAAAATATTTATTCCTGATAGTAATCCACAAGATGGTGAACTCTGAAAAGGCCTTAACAAGAATTTGATATTTCTGTATTTTATCTTATGAAAAAATCAAAATATATGTCAGTAATTAGAATCTGCTAATTAACCATTTCATTTTATTCCAGCCCTAGAATTCTAGTCTTATTTAAATAGAAAATGAAAATCATGTATGTAGGAAGTAATATTTTCATGCATGAACATATACATAAGTATGTCTCTGTGCTGCTGTCCTTGCTTCCAACTGCTTAGTGCATTAAAATTACCAAAATTTTACAAAGTCTTGTAAACTTGATCTTGCCTGGATTACATAAAATGCCTGACAATGAAAAGACATTGAAAGCACGCTGAAGATGTTTCCCTCTCCCCTAAATGATTTCAGCAGATGTTAGACTGTATGATGCAACAAGAATTATTGTTACTGGGAGTCGGATGGGATACACATTTTGCTATTATCAGTTCACTATGTCTGACAGGGGAAATGGAGTGAAGGACTGAATGTTATACTGTACAGAAATTATTATTTCTGGTTTGCAAGGATAGAAAGGTATGGAGAGGTCTAGCCAATGATGCCAGAGTAAACTAGGTGTCTTGTATGTCTTCTTCTTACTTCATGCCTTAATTTCTTCACTTAATATTTCTTATCCTTTTCTGAGCGCTCCATAACAATTTTTACCTCCTAAGGGAATAATGTAAGGATACACGTACAAAAGTACTATGCAAGTTACTTTCTTTCTGTGTATCTTCCCACAGGATGCTGTTTAAGATTGTAGATTAAACAAGCATGTCAGTAAAATTGACTATTTTACTGACACACATATGGATTACAGTTGTAGTGGAGTTGGTTTTTTTCAGAAATGATTAGCCATCCTTATAATTTTTTCCAGGCCTCTAATTAACTTAGAAAAAGAATTTGCTTCCTAAGTTTTCTTAGCAGAGGAATCTGCTTGCCTACACTTTGTCCAGGTGGTTTATGTGTTTTCTGATGCTTGGAAGAAAATGTTTCTTACTGCATCACCAAACTCCTTAAAATAGAACGTTTTCTCTCTGACACGTGGCAAGAATGTTTTTGACAGTATAATGTAACTCCTTTACTAATTTTAGTTTAGTTGTTTCATTAGTATGTGAATATTTTATTTCATTTTGCCATCCTCAGCTTTGCTATATTCCAACCCTATCAGCCTATATATATATATATGCTGGAAAATTTGCATAAAAATACGACTCCTGGGCATGTCTATGGTACAAATAAAATACGAACACCAGGAGAGTATAAATATAAAAATATACTTTACTAAAAGCTGCCAAGCTTTCGTTTGGAAACTCCAAACATCATCAGGGCTAAGGAGCCAGTAAACAATGATGACTTAAATGGGTTTTGCCGGCATCTGCACCCGGCTCATGGACCGCGTCACCGGTCCCGGCCGGTTAATTAGTGTTCCAGATGTTTCTTTATTACTCTCCTTACGCTTCCTTCTATGGTTCTTCCGGATCATTCCGGATCATATATATATATAAAACGCTTTTAAATATGTAATCCAAATAGTCCATTTTAACACTATCACTATATAAATAAATAAACAATTTCAGTAAGATCCAGTTTAAATTTCTTTTATGCAACCAAAAATACAATTTCAATCCCATCTTTGGATTTTTAGTCAGCATTTTTTCTTTAATAGATAGATGGATAGAAACTTGGATTCAACTGGGCACAGTTCCCTTATTTCAATTTCATCTAGGACACATAGATAAAAATATCACTCCCATCTCTTAAGTTGATTCTTAGCAAAGCAGTTACGATGTTTTGCTTTCAAATTTTCTAAGTAAATGGATGAAAATGACCAGGAAATTACATCAGTGCATGATTAAGCCCTCCCCCGAAATGTTATAATCCTGCTTCTTCTATCCTAAGGATGCTAAGGTGCAAGAGAACCAAGTAAAGTCTATCCTCTGGAGAAGGGGACATACTGTATGCCATTTGACCAAGTATATAACCAAGTTATATAATATAACTCTAATAATTGCAAAGGGAGATGTGTGTTCATCTCTTCCAGTGCTTTGAACTGTCATTCATACTACACAGATCTGGGATTTATGAAGTGCTCTTTCACAATGTAAAGTTAAATAATAAACAGGCTGAGAGATCTTACCATTTATATTTTCACCTTAATGAAGGTATAACCAACTAAAATAACCTTATTTACCATAGGCAGTGGAACAAGAAAAAAACTATTAATTTTCTTCCTTGAAAAATACAAGAAATGCACAACAAATTCTGAAGTTAAAAATCCCATCTAAAGTACTTGTCTTAAGGACAGGACATAATAAGCAGTGTGTTGCTTGTTCTTTTATCTGTATAATTCATTATAAACACACTGGAGTGTCTTCAGACAAAATTATCTGATTACATGCAGTTCGTTGTATAATGCAAACGGACATTGCTCTAACAGCTAAAAATAATTCATATGAAATGAAAGAATAGATGGAGTGATAACTGACAGAAAATAACTGCATGCCAGTTCAAACATCTCATTCATTCATACTTCAGAAGCATACTAAATTAAAATTAAATGTCTCCATAACATAAAAAGAAAATATGAAACATACAGAATTAGTAACCCAATTCAGGAAAATAGCAACTCTTCTCCTATATCAGTGGTTCTCAACCTGTGGGTCGGGACCCCATTTGGGGTTGAACGACCATTTCACGGGGGTCGCCAAACAACGCAGTCCGCCATTTTTTTCCCCTTTTCCTTAGCTGTGCTACTCCCTTTTATTCTATTGGCTTTTGAAAGCAATAGAATAGACTCTCTTGAATAGAGTCTAATTCTATTGGCTTTCAAAAGCCAATAGGAATTGTCCAGGCTATCTCTGCCCTGCTGAGCCCGCCAAAAGTCCCATTCTGCAAACAGTGCTGCACCAGTTGAGCAGTCCTTGACTTACGACCGGTTGAGTAGTCCTCGACTTACGACTGGTTGGGGGGCGCGGCATTAAAAAGGTTGAGAACCACTGTCCTATATAATCCTGACATTTAATTTATATTGGATTGTTACTGATTTTTTTTTATTATGAAACACTTAGGGGGAAAAAAAACACAAGGCAGACTTCAATGTTCAACAGAACCTCCTTCCCCGCCGAAGAAATCAAAATGCATGCAAATGATGTGATGCATCAATATTGCAGACTGTATTTTGCACTCTTCCTCTTTCAGAGTATCTGCAGTGCAAAGAATAACTCTCATTCACTCACTGACACATACACACACAATGCTCCTAATCTTTTTTGTGAGAAGAATTTAGTTATACATCTAATCCAAACCTCAACCCCATCTCAGATTGTATTTACTCAAGGAGAGAGACTTCAAATGTACTCTCTCTGTTGGGTGATCTCAGTTACATTTGAATGGAGAATGTCCTTTGAGGTAGAACTCATTCATCTTCAAGAGCAGTTAGTCAGGAATGCCTAGTAAACAGCTATCTAATATACACTGGCTTAAAATGTGCATGACTGAAGAAGGAACACAACGAACTAATAAAACTGACAGAAATGATATTTTCCAGGAATGACAGAATGTCAAGCTATCAAGCTTTACTTTGATTACATATTGATTGCATTGCCTCAATCAATCCCATTTTTACGGAACTGGTATTGGTCACTGAGCTATTCTTGTATTTTTGTATGCCCTTTTTTTAAATATAAAAACTCCTGAACTAGCTCCCCCTTTCCCCCACAGGCAATGTGAGAAGTGTGCTTGAGAATTTTTGCTAATGGAATTGTGGACACTGACATGCATGATCAGCCAACTGAAAAAAAAATAGTATTCAAAGGGACAGTCCAAAATTCTTCTCCATTCCATTAACTTCTAAGCAACCAACTGAGAAGGCTGTGCATTCAAACAGCCCTGCAAAAGAGAAATTATAATTGTAACAGAAGCGATAATTTTATGTGAGCAACAACAAAAAAATAACTATTTATATGTGAAAACATAAGGAAGGATGACCTTCAGAATTTTTCTAAAAAATGTCCTTTCCAAACAATAGACATTATCTGAAAACTTTGTATCCAACCCCATGCTATATCTTAGGCATAACCCTATGAAGGAATGTTTTCACAATGGATTCTGCACATTTACTGTATGACTCACAAGTTTTCACTTTCTAAAAACAAATGTAATTTTGCTGGCCATCAAAGGCCTGTTTTTTCAATGTTGGCCACTTCCCAGGCATGACTATCAAATATACATTTTGTCCAATTTATTTGCAATGTTACATTATAGTAGATGATTCTGAGATCAGATGATTCATAGAGAAAGCATACATGTATTAAAGTCTTCAGGATGAAAATAGCTATTAAATGTTTACATGATGTAACACAGGTTTTCCATATAAAAGTTTTCTCCAATATAAGAACACCTCCAAGAAAACTGTGCATGCTTAAATTACATTACTCAACTAAGAGCTTAAAAGCCAATATTATTTCCCCAGACAGAATGTATATTGATACCAAGATGAATATGGTTATATCTTTGTCCTCGGCTTCCCAAATGCATCACTAAGCAATCATGAAACTCATCAGATAGAGTGACAGCTTTTTATAGAATTACAATAATTTGTCCTACTATTGCCAATTCTTTAGTGTTGAAATCAAAATAAACTGTGATTAAAAGTTACCATATGGGGAGAACACCCATTCATTTTCCAAACTGTCTTCAAAATACATTTGTCCTTGAATTATTTTAAGGCTGCCATAACACAAAAGCCATCTTGTAATTACTTCAACACAAAAATCATCTTGTAATTACTTTCGACATAAAAACATTCAGAACCAACATTGAGTGCATTCTAAATTACTCATTCATCTAAAACCATCTAGGAATGTGAAATTCAGATTTGTTGTGGCATTTGAATGAATTTCAGCAACTATAACTTTAAACGTCATCCAGTTGAGGGCAAAAGGAAGCAATGAACTGAGTAATCTATAGAGGTTAATTGATAAAAGGTAACTGCATTATAATTATGCATCTTCAACATAAATAAATTGCTCAGAAACAAATGTAAAAGAAACTGATTGAATGAAAATGAACAAGATGAAGGCATTTAAAGCTGTTCTTTTCGTTTCATTAGTGTGGATTTACCCATATTTATTTATAAAGAGCAAGATAAGTCACTATTTAATTTTTTCTTTCTCTTTCTTTTGCAAGCATTATTGGTCAACCTTCATATAAAGCTGATGCAAAGTAAGGGTTGTTTTTTTTTTCAACTGGAGTGAATGGCAGTGTGTGTGTGACAGAGAAAAGTGCAAGACCCAAATCTGTTGAGAAAAAGTAAGACACCCCTGCACAGTTTCCTTCCTACTGCCAATTAAACATACTGCAGCCATTCTTTTCTCATAAAGAGATATAAAGAAGTAACTCATAGCAACACACTGGGCAAAAACTGCTTCTTATTTCCTTCTGATCAGACAAGAAGAAAAGCAGGGCAAGTTGGTTGCTTAGGAAGATCTCAATTCCAGTAGATATGTAAAGCACCAGGACTGGATTTGTTGCATGGCTAAATCAAGGCATATAAACCCTATCTCCAACAGGTTAAAAGATTGGTGGGTGTTTCTTTGAAGCAACTATAAACAGCGTATCAACCCAATAATAAAACATTTGCTCTGTGTTAATTTTCAGGAGACAGGTACTCAGTTTCAACAACTCACCCGCTTCTCTTTCAGCAGACATTTAATGAACATCTTTTAAATATTTATCTTGTGTGGACAAGTTTTATCTCCTGCATTAATCTTACAGTTATCCTTTGCCCTAACCCTTTCATCTTTGGCATCACCCTGAAGGTTTGCTATTGATCAAACTGATATTCTCAAGAGCTGTCATCATTTTCAGACCAATTCTCATTATTCTTTTCATATTCTTCTCTAGTAATAAGTAGGCTACTTTACTTTTAACCTCTTTAACAGATTACACAGCCATTCATTGGCTATGTAGTTTTCTTATATATATTTTTTAAAAAGCACCAAACTCTAGTAAGATTATTTAGCATCAAAAGTGGATTTTACCCTTTTAATTCTAAAAAACATAGAAAATATAGAACTAGTCACCTTCTTACCTCAATCTGCTTCTTCAGTTCCCTTCCAGGGCCACTGGCCAGAGTAGTGGCTTCCCTGTGCAATGCATCTGCAAGGACATTAACTGTAGTTTCTGCTTCTTGTATCCACTTGAGGAACTTTTCAAGGTCTCTGAGCAAGGCATGCACTGTCTTCAGATCAGCCTCCAAACAATTCTGCCTATTGCAAGTTCTATACGAGGGAAGGAAAAAAATCAGCAACTATAGAAAAGGGAGAAGAAATCACCCTTTGTGTGACTCAGCACAGTTGGCATGTATTTGTTATATGCAATGTACAGTTTTAGGAACTAGTGCTGTACTCTTTCAAAATTAAAACTTATGCCATAATTGTACTATATTTTATACTAAAACCATAGCATTAAAATGTATGAAAATTACACAATTCCTCTTCTTGCCATTAACAGGGTATGAAACCGCCAGTATGAGGAACAGAACGGCACACACCTGTCAGAGGTTGTGAATGAGTAATGAAAAAGCTTCTCACAATGAATGCAAACAATTCTTTGAATTTGCGTATACAGTCAAACCACAAAGTTGTTGAAAAGTGGCACTTAACTTTTTTATTTTATAACTTAACTTGAGCAATTGGAATTTATTTGTTTATTATTTGCACAAAATGTACAGCATCTATCTATCTATCTATCTATCTATCTATCTATCTATCTATCTATCTATCTATCTATCTATCTATCTATCTATCTGTGTTTCCCTGGGGATGTCTGACTTTGCGGCCTCCTGCCCGTTCTTTCCCACCGTCTGCTTGCCCGTGGCCCCAACAGCTTAAAGGGCTTCCCAGGAATGAGGGCAGTGCCAGTGGAACATGCCTTCAGGCAAGGAGAGCTGCATAGACAGGCAGGGGAAGCCGAAGGACCGGGCAGCGTCTCCCTCCATCTGCCACAATCTTTCCTTTTACAAGCAGATGAAGTTTCCAGTCTCTGTCAGTTCTCCATCCAGGCAAAAAGTGTTTGGAAATGGAGCTTCCAGTCTCCCTCTGGGCGAAAAGTGTTTGGTCGATTCTCTCCATTTCCAAACGCCCCATAGGCACCCAAACACTTTTCGCCTGTCCGCACTGCTCTCCTCCTCGCCTGAAAGCATGTTCCACCAGCAGTGACCTCACCTTCCAAGCATCTGCCCTGGGAAGCTCTGTAAGCTGTTGTGGCCCTGGGCAAGCAGACAGTGGGAAAGAACAGGCAACCGTCTTAGGTGGGTGTCTGGCAGGGAGGGAGACAGTAATATCATTGAAGAGGTGGTGTCTGCTGCTGAGCAGGTGATCTCCAGGGCAAAACACAGGCAACTGGAACTGAAGAAAGCCCTTCCAACAGCAGACGTGGCTGTTGTGCAGCGGCAGTGGAACCTTTCGTTGTCACTCCCCCATGGCTCCGAAATGGCAGAGGGCAACCAGGTAATGCGACTGAACCCACCCTACCCATCCTCTGGAGCATTACAGACTGGCTCAGGAGGGGAGTGAAAGGGAAGAGGCAGGCCTGGGTCATTTAATGGGGAGCTGGGAGGTTGCCAAGCAGGGAGTGGCTTGGCTGCGGGGGCCCTGAGGTAAGCAGGTAGGGGTGCGTAGGACAGCTCCACCCCCACCTGCCAAGCCTCACCTCGTGGCAGCAGAACTGGTGTGACAAGCGCCCTCCTGCCCCATTGTGGCAGCGAGCAACCAGACAGTGAGATGGAGTGGGCTTATTAGCTAGGCCTTATTTGGGGATAGAGCTTATATTAGACGCACATCAAAAAATCAGGCTAGGACTTATTTTCTAGGTGGGTCTTATTTTCATGGAAACACAGTGAGTGTCTGTCTGTCTGTCTGTCTGTCTGCCTGCCTGTCTGTCTGTCTAATTTCTACAGTGTATCCTCACCTAAATGACTCTGAGCAGTTTACAATAAAACTGGCTGAGCAGCTAAACATTAGTTCTCCAGGACTAACAGACAATAAGAGAGACCTAAATCCACCCAACTTTTAATCCATAACAAAAAGTTTATAGATCAATTAAATACAAAATCGTTGAAGTTTTGTGTTGTGTATCATCTGTGACCCAATTATAGATAAGTAACAGAATATTTCTCCAATTCCAGTTCTCCAATATATACAGGATTATGTCTTACAACTGTTAATTTTTGTAGATTTTTATAAAATTTTGTCTGGGACTAGAAGCATCCACATCAATGTTTAAAGCACCTGTACTTAAGAATGAATTTCTTTGAATATTTTCTGTTTTACTGAACTGTTTTATTTATTCTTCTTCTATCTCTCCCAATAATGAAAAATTCTCAATAGGTAACAAAATGTAACTGTATGGTTAATAACATTTTTTTTAAAAAGAATTAAATGTTGTACTAAAATCTAAGTAATACCCTAAAACAGTAAGCATTTTTTTTAACATGTGAAAGGCTAAATTACCTGAGAGAAAATGATTTTCACTTGATACTGAAAAGAATACAATATATGCTAGGGATATCAACTGCAGAAGCTATTTCACAACTGACATGCCATCAATGAAAAGATCCGCTTAGCAGAACCTCCCTCAATTCAAGTGAAATTAGGACCAAACCATTATTGCTTTAGATTAGGAAGTGAAAGTGACAGTCTTTTCACTGACTGGGTGGGAGGGAGGCTGAGGGAAAAAACACGAATCCTGCATCTGTCTATGAAATGTCAATTTGCTAGACTATCATCTTTACAGGATGTTTTGGAAACAGATTCTGCTACATCTATTTCAGAGTCACAGCAAAAATTCTGTCATAAAACATATTTGATCAGCTTCTCTTATCTCTTTGGCCAGCTTGTCTTATCTTAAATTAATAATATATGGTACTTAACCTCCCTCTCCCATTTTAATGCACTGGATAGTCCTTCCTTTTTCCTCAGCTGCCAAACAGAGGTTGGGTGTATGGATCTAAGTACATATATTATGAGTAGTCTACTTATCCAAGAGATAGAATGATGCTACAGGGGGAGCTTTTGCAAGCCAGAGAGGAAATAATTGACTAGAGAATTAATTTCACTATGGCACTTATCTTCCTTTCTTTGTTGTGATTATATTATCTATATAAAACCAAAGTTTAAATTACCTGAGCCAGTTGTATTATTTTCAGATGCTCAATAGTGCAGCTTTTAATTTAAGAAATATATGCCTTTTCATCAGAAGATTGTGTAAACTAATATTAGGAGTCTAAGAATTACAAATACTCCTCAATTTACAACAGTTTGTTTAGTGACTGTTCAAAGTTACAATGGCACTGAAAAAAGTGACTTATGACTGTTTTTCACAGTTATGACCTGTCTAGCATCCCCATGATCATGTGATCAAAATTCAGATGCTTGGCAACTGGTTCATATTTATAACAATTGCTGTGTCCCAAGATCATGTGATCACCTTTTGTGAACTTTTGCCAAGCAAAGTCAATGGGGAAACAGCCGGATTACTAACTTATCAACTGTAGTGATTCACTTAACAACTGAAACAAAAAACATCGTAAAATGGGGCAAAATTCACTTAACAAGTATCTCACTTAACAACAGAAATTTTGGGCTCAATTGTAGTTGTAATTCGAGGATAACCTGTGTAAGAGACAGATGACTGATTGGCTACATTCTATCTTGCCACAGCTATAAGAAATGTGAGACCTTTTTGATTTAATCATACATGTCAAGATAAAAAGCAGTCCCCAGTTTAAATCATATATTGCATCCCAGTAGCATAATTTCTATTCTTCACATTTTAGAAATATGGAGGTGAGCACACGTATGTGTAATTTAGACATGCATACCTTTGTTTCAGATTAATCCATGAGGTATTCAGGTGATTCATAATTTCCTTCACATTTCTTGTGTCATCACCACTGTAATCTTGAAGAAGTTTATTTGACAGATCATTAAATGAAATCATCCTGGCATTTCCTTTATCTAGATCTTGCAATAATATCTAAAAAGTAAATACATAGTAGTCAAAAATCTTTAATCATTTAGTTATCGCTTCATATTAAAAGTTTATGGTATTGACTAAACCAGCAAATTTTAGCAACCCCTGAGGGGTGGGTATCAAGTTCCTAATGGTAGAACCCATAGGAATGAATGGTTTCCACCTTTTTGCAACAAAGGAACAACATCTATATCATCATTTCTATTAACTCAAGCAAAATAAACTATTGCAACAAATAGTACAAATGAAAATTCAGGTCATATTCATTTTTCCCATTATAGGAATAGAACATTATTTCTAGCAACTGTTCTTCTGGAAAGCTAATTCCTACATTTTAGTAAGGGGAGAAGAGAGAATCAGCAAGATTACCAATGTGGAGGCTGAAATATCTGGCTTATACTGAATGTTTTCATTAGAATAATTGGACTGAAGGCAAACTGGGAAATAAGTTATGAGCAAAACTCACTCAACAGAATTTATGAAGAAACCGCAGAACAAAGGGAAAGATAACAAAAGTAGAAAGCAGGTTGAAGATTCAGAAACTGTACAATAATATGATTTGATCAATATGCCAAACTCTTTTTGTGCTTTTTAGAAAAGCTGCAGAAAATGAATGAAAGCACAAAAACTCAAATGGGTTAAATTGAGTTTGCACCCTAGAGGGCATATAGAGAGAACAAGATAATTCCAAGATAATTTGCTATGTGGAGACACAACCTACCCAAAACAATTTATGCTTCTCTGGAGTTTCTTTAACTGCACCTTTTCCTCACTATAAAGTTGAGAGCAAAGCAGTTATTTCCCAGTGAGTGAGTGAGTGAGTGAGTGAGAGAGAGAGAAAGAGAGAGAGAATAAACATATACACATACACAAATACACATGCCCAAAGAAAAAATTGATAAGGGTGCATAATTAAAAAAATTGGGAGACCACTGATCTAAAACAAAAGCCCTCAGCAGAATGCAGACTTTGCAGAGACCTGGAATTTAATTTTTGAATCTTTTTACAGAGCATCTGCTAGCATTGCTGAAATTACAATTTACAACTTTCGCAGAAAAAAAAAACATTCTGAGCTGGAAAGGTGCTGCTCAAGAGGCTTGCAACTGAAGATATGAAGGAAAAAGATAAAGGGGTTTATTTAAAAATGGATATATGGATAATCTTTAAATGCTTTTCATGAGGCTTTTCTTTATTTTACGAATATGAACAACTGATATTTTTCAGATATTTCCTTCCCAGTCTTAAAGTAATAGAGCACTACTTTCCATAAATAGGTATGGTCAACATACAAACAAAGCTTACTTACTTACTTAACAAAGCTTGCTTACATACTTTTGAAATCATTACTTTATTTCTTATTTAGACTCTCATAAATAAAACACAGAGATGTCAAATAAAAAGAGCATAAAAGCTCTATAAATCATTAATTTTCTAAATATAGCACAAACACAATGCTGGTGAATCATTCATTATACATTATGATCTGAATAAGAAAATATTATTTATTCTTGACTCCTTTATTTTCCCAGTAAGATTATTGACATATTATGTTTCAATAATTATGTATGATTTGATTTTTCCATAGGAAAATCTAGTATAGTACTATCAATGGAACAATCAAACATTACCCCGGAATGATAAATACAGATACAAATATTAGCAGAAACAAAACATTGTTGCTTTCCAATTATATGGAATCTATCAAAATAGTAAGAAAAATATGTTTACTTAATTAATTATCCAAATTCCCCAGATTATTCTTCTGTATTCCAGTAACTTTTTGGGAAGCAAATTTTACTTAGGTTTTGATAAATCTGTAAGCTTTTTAGAATGCAAAGTATTCCATTTATTGTAAAAAAAAAATAAAGATAAGAAATAGTATCTCTTATATGATGTCAAGTTGATTGTTTATTCCTTGGAAACTATAGGAATGACAAATCTAGAACCAAGGAAAACTAGATTTGCATTCTTGTATACAATTTCAGGCAACAATACAAAAATAGGAACTCAAGACAGTGAATATACCAATTCCCCTTCCTCCTATTTTCCCCACAACAATAACCCTGCAAGGTGTGTTGAGTTGAGAATGAGTACTGTATTTTCCGGCGTATTAGATGACTCGGCGTATAAGATGACCCCCGACTTCGGAGCCAATTTGCATGCCTAGAAAGTTGTCTTATACGCCGGAAACTACCGTAATTTCCGGCGTATAAGACGACCCCCAACTTCGGAGCCGATTTGCATGCTTTAGAAAGTCGTCTTATACACCGGAAAATACGGTAACTGGCCCAAAGTCATTCAGTTAAGTTTTGTGCCTAAAGCAGGACTAGAATTCACACTCTCCTGGTTTCTAGTCTGGTGACTAAAAGAATGATCCTGTAAACAATTGTTATCACCAGTCTCTAAGAACTATTTTGTAGATTCTGGGGCAGGCATTTATATTCTGATTCCTTTGAACCATAATTTTAAAATCATGGAATCCTCCAATGTGTTCCTTTTTGATCTTTCTAACAGTGTAGTCCAATATTAAAAGATTGTACGTTATTTTATTTCTTCAGATTGGCTGATATCAATATAAAACTAATCCATATTACCCACGAAGATCTCTTACAGTACAAATTTCATCATTCAGTTAACTGATGAAAAGTGTTAGAACATGGCAATAAACTTATGGATGAAATATTGTACGTGTACTAATTTATTAAAAACAAACTTCTTACATTATTTTGGGAATCTAGTATAACTAATAGATTATTGACAGGATACTGAAAAACAGCAAATGCTAGCTTTTTCTTTTTTCTTTTCCTTGTCAAACGTATTCAGAAAAACTGATGCTTCTGTTTGAGCCCAGCATACATAGTTCACCTTCTAATGACCCAGAAAATGGTTTAATTTGGTAACCAGATTAAGAGTGCAATGCAAGACAATGGATGTTTTGAGCAAAGCGTTATCAATCTCCAGATTGATTAATTAAAATTAAAACTCTGGGCTAGCAAAGAAGCAGAAAATCATCTAACTCTACAAAGATGGGGCAGGCAGTAGAGGAGAGAGAGTAAGAAGTTAGGGTAAAAAAAAATGTTTAAGACTCCAAGTAAACTCTTAGTCAATATATTGAACTAAATCAATGACATTTTGCAGCAAAGTGCCCACAAGAATAGGTAATGTCTCCGTTCAAAGATTGGTATAGATTTTTAGAAAAAAAATTAATTTTCTGGATTAATCAGAAAAGAATCTGTTCATCTTAAACAGTGAAAAACAATGTCCAAAGTTCCCAAGTGGTAAAAGGATGGCAAAGATTGGTCTGTTCTTCCTATCAAGATTCTGAATTGGGAAATACAGTATATAGATATACAACAGGGATCAGTGAGATTTATTGTCAGGTAAGCACTGGCAAGCAGCAATACCTCTCTGGAAAATTCATTTTAATCTAATTAGAAGACACATTCACTATTTCTTAATTTAATCAGCCGAAGGTCATGAACACTACAATCACTCTTTCCCCTGTCCTCCCCAGCCCTAACTTGGCAATTCCCCAAGTTTTGCTGCTTTTTCAAACTAAAAATGGAAAAGAATCTGGATAGTATCTAGGAAAAGCTCAAGACATGAGAAATAGAAATCCTGCTGCCTGTCTTTTTCATAAAACTTTTCAGGTGTATCAGAAAGAGCTGTATCACATTATTTTTCTTAAACTAAATTAACTGTGTGACAGGAGTAAGACATTAAACTGAATCTATGAGCCACAACTCTGCATTAGAAAGCACACTTGAACTCACTTTGTTTTCTGAAATTTGTTTGGTAAGCTTTTCTTTAGAAGACTGTAAGAGAGAATGTAGATGGATCTCGTATTGTCCAATTAACTTCTCCATTTCTTGCTTCTGGTCATCCCACTTCATGCTGTCAGTCAGCATGCATTTCAGCTGATGTTGACGTACTTCAACCCCATGCTGAGTACCGTCCCACTGGTTCTTAACCTTCTCCACTGAAACAGACAGAAGATAAATCTAGTCCCATGAGAAAACACTGAAAATATTGCATCATTTTCATTTTTTTACCATTCACACTAATATTTTTTTTTAAAGCACTCAAACTACCATTGGGTTCTAGACCTACTATTATAGATTCCCATAAGTTTGGGGAGGGAAGTCAAATCTACATATATAACACACACTCCAAAATACACAGTATACCTTTCTTAGTGAAAATGGATAATTTGATAATATTATGTTGGCATTTGAATTAGTGCCAGTATCTTTCATACCAAACTATCTTAACAAATATCTCTTTCTCTTATTTCATCTGCTTATTTTTTTTCCTCATGACTTTCACACACACACACACACACACACACACACACACACACACACACACACATATATATATATATATATATATATATATATATATATATATATATATATAGATATATATATATATATGTTTTCTGAGGTTTTCGCGGGTATTTGTATATAGGTCTTTGGTTGTTCGGGTTTTCTCCCGCGTAAAATTGGAAGTGTCTTGGCGACGTTTCGATGAAACGTCGAAAATCAGACAAAAATTCTACATAAAAACCGGATCTAACATTTTTAATTTTGTGATTTGCCAACACTGTTCAAAACACATTATCTAATAAATCTTTTTAAAAACTCGCATCTCCAAGTTCCAGTTTGTTAGTCTTTAAAGCCAATAAAATCCAAAGATGTGAATATAAGCAATGTCAAGCAACACTTTAAGCAAGATACCTTGCTATAGATCAGGGGTCTTTAAATATGGCAACTTTAAGACTTGTGGACTGCAACACACAGCCAGCATGTTTGAATGAGGAATTCTGGGAATTGAAATCCATAAGACTTAAAGTAGCCAAGTTTGGAGACTCCCTGCTATAGATCTTAATTCTCATTTCTTCGTTTTGCCTATCAGAATTAACCCTGCCTTCATCTCTGTATGTTAGATTCTTCCCAGTTCCACCTGGGTCATTCCATTCTGTATCCGTTGTTTTGTCAATAAATAACGTAATGATTATGTCTACCATATTATTATATCATTTTTAGTGCCCATCTCTCTACTCTTTGGTCTACTAACAAGAAGCACATACATTTCTCTGTGATTGCTGTCCTTAAGTCAGAACTTGAAGTTTTGTTTTTCAGATTTTGAGCCAAGGTAAAAACTGAATCCAACTGGGGATGTCGATGTTCTAGATCACCTTCTGTTATCTGTAAAATAATGAAATAAAAATATGCTACTAATGATAGGAGTTTAAGAAAAACAAAATTGTTCAAACCCATGCTTCAAATATTAATGAAGAACTGTATCTTAATCACATTATAATCTGCATTAAAAAGCTCTGCATCATAATCTGCATTAAAGAGAAATAATAGACAGACCAATCAGAAGTCATGATCTGATGTGTTGAGATTATTGTTGCCAGATTTCCCAGGCAGTAAAGTCACGATGTTTGGGAATTTGGAATCCTATAGTAATCTACACTTGGAGCCCACCAATTTAAAAAAGAGCTCACCTATTAGATTTGCCCAGTTAGTTTAGAGATTTTGCTCTTGCAAAGTGAAACATGAGTGGAAATAAAGCTGTATAAAATTCATGTTGATTCATAAAAAGCTGCAAACTTTTATACTTCCTGTGATCTCTTCCTAGGATATCAAGATACATTATGTGTCTCTGCTCCAAGGAATTTTGTTCTCAATTTTGATCCCAGGTTTTAGACACTATACATCCAGAGTGTTTTAATCAACAGGGATTTTATTACAGCAGCTATAATAAAATCCCTGTTGATTAAAACTCTCTGATCCTTCCCCCCTCCCATCACTCCTTCCATCACTCCTCTCGCCCCCCCCCCCGCTCCCCGCCATCACAACTGATCAAGTTTCTTGGATGAGAAATGAAACGTTTTTGTTCTTCTTCCTCAAGGAAAAAACTGTCCAGTTGCCTTTGGAAAAAGCACTTTTGAGACAGCTATTACCTGAGAATGTCCACAGACATACAGCAGTAGCTGCTAATCTCTCTCTCTCTCTCTCTCTCTCTCTCTCTCTCTCTCTCCATATGCCCACACGCATATACATATATATACACATATGTACTGTATATAGACATATTCACACATGCACACTGTTTTCATGGCAAATTACTGAAAAAGAAATACCTATTTCTCACCCTTTGTTATTAAACCAAATGGAAAGGAAAGGAATCCCTATGGATTTTACTCCACAGTCATTGTCGACTACAAGGGGCAGTGTCATCTCCATTTCAAGGCCATGAAATATTAAATCAAATTCTTCATCTAAAAAGGGCAGCTGAAAAGTTATGAGATTTTCCTATTAAATTGACTTAAATATATTTTCATGAGCAGTTAGTTTGTCCATTGCTGTCTATGATACATTATGCCCAGATCTATCCTCAAGTTATTTGTTACTAATTGCACCCATATGTTGCTAATATCAGTAGCAAAGAAAATGTCAGCATAGGTTTCTGTAACCATTTCTCCATTAACTTTTGTTGGCACAGTTGTAAATGCCAGTATAAAATATTCTCATTTCCCCTGAAATTCAATCATAGCTTGCCTAGAGCTGGATCTCAATGATTAACAATTCTTGAGCAAGGCAATTAACCTATTTCAATTGAATTTAATTATTTTAAGTTGAATGGATGTGTGGCAACTATATGCAGATAATAGTAACATTTCAGCTGAAGGTTACTCCAAAGGGTCAGAGTCCTGCATGCTTATCTGGGAAATTTTGATGCTATTGAACCTGCGGAAGTGGACAAGGCACTTACAGCTGCTAGTTCATATCTATGTTAGACTCATGCCCCTCCTGGTTGGTTAAAGCTGTCTGGAAGAGAACAAGTGATTGGGTCTGGATGGTGATTAATTCTTCCTTGATAGAGGGAATGTTCCACAGGCTGTTAAGGTGATGGTAGTGTGTCGTCTCCTTAAGGGGCCATTGCTCATTCTGACTAGTATAAACAATTTTCATCCAGTCTCCAACTTCCCCTTTTTAGAGACTGTGGAGAAAGTTATCATTAATAATATTAAGACCATCAAATATCCACATCTTCTACTGTAATCCCAGGTCCTTGGGAAGGACCTGATAGGTGGACAAAAATGCCAAATCCAGTCTGAACATCTGGCTAACTGTGCAAAGAACCATAATAATAATAACTTGCAAGACTAATGTCAGCTGTCCCAGGTAAAGACAGGAAACACAAGATGAACTAATTCTAGTTTATTGTAAAGCAATAATGGAATCATGCATATCTGAAGGCATAAACTTCCCACAGTTCCTGCTTGAAGAGCATGTGGCACCCCTTCAGGTTATGTGCCTCTTGCAGCATTCCTGGACTAGAGGCTTTGCTCACACTCATTCCTATCCTTGTGACATCTCAACTGGATTACTGCAATGCGCTCTACATAGGGGGTCCCCTTGAAAAGCATACAGAACTTCAAGTAGTGCAGAATGCAGCTGCACAGATAATAAATGGTGTCAGATATTTGACACATGTAACATCACTACTGCATGAACTGAAATTGTATCCAGTATTCTTCTAGGTGCAATTCAAAGTGCTGTTGGTCATTTTTAAAACTCCTCCCAGCTTGGGACCAAGTTACATGAGGGACTATCTCCACCCAGTTGTTTCTACCTATCCTATTTGGTCCAGCAAGTTGGCCATGCGAAGGCTCCCATCTGCCAAGGAAAGTTGGCTGGTGGAGATAGAAGGTGTGCCATCTCTGCCATAGCCCATCTTCTAGAACATTCTCCCCCCAGAGATTAGGATGACCTCAAACCTGTTGGCCCTTTGTAAGACATTGAAGACTGATTATATATCTAGGCCTAAGGCACCAAATGTACTAAAAGCTGTTTCCTGGCTGAATTGACATTTATGGCTATAATCTCTCTCTCCCTCTCCCTCTCCCCCTCCCTCCCTCTCTTATGCATGTGTTTGCACTTAGTTTTAACTGATTTTATGATTATTTGCTATCCAGAGTCACTTGAATGAATGAATGAATGAATGAATGAATGAATGAATTGCACACATACATACATACAAGCATATAGTTAGATCCTGGAACAATGTCAATGTATTATACTATGCTGCTACTGGATACAGGGGAAAAAATCTGAAATACGTATTCTAAAATGCATTATAGGTTTCCTGGGATTCTTACAAAAACTAACAGCAAATGTGCACACTCCTGATTAAGCAAAGCTGTGTGCACCTCCTTCACTTAGCAAACTTATACTCAGCCTGACTCTGGGAGGCATGGGGCATTTTCCTCTATCAATGCTCCACAGAAGTTCCTAGGGGCAGAGAAAAAAAGACAACACTCCTATATCTTAACAGAGTATGATAAAGTATGATCAGAGAAACTGCACACAAAATATTCTTCTGCTGCGATGGAATGGATTTATATCTCAGGAGCAAGAATGGAAAAAGTCCACTGAATTCCTTCCCAATTGCTCTAAAATAAATACCTGGGCAAGAAGGATTCAAGCAAGGAAAACAAAGCAAAAAATTTGCAGAATTGGGTGAACATTCAAAAAAGGCATTCAGTCTTTTTGACTGGTCATTGATACCACTAAAATTTTGATACCACTAAAAATAAGCAGAAGAATATGCTATCCCTAATTCTTCTTTGGATTTATTTTTCATAATTGTGAAATACCATGACAGAATTTCACTGAACGACAACAAAAACAAAAACAGAGAAAGGGAAAGGGATTAACAGAATTATTCTGAAATGTTTTCAGGCTTTCCAAAATGATATAGTTTCACCTCAGAACATCACATACTTTCATGCGTGCAATTGTCCGATTGATTTCTTCAATATTCCCAACAGTAACTATGTTGGACTTTAGCATCTGGTCAATCAATGCCAACCAGTCAGCCAGTTCTGTCGTAGTCTGATCCAAATCAGCAGGTGTCGAGATTTCCAAAGGATGAGTTTGTGCCACATTTTCTGAGGCAGAAGACATAAGCATTGTTGTCTGGAGAACAGGGAAACCTAAACAACCAACAAAATCTATTTGATATTTTAACTTGTACTTATTATCTAGAATTTATTTACATTGGAAAAGCAAAAACAACAACACGATACCTCTTGTAGTTCATATTAGTCCTCTTGTATCTCTATTCTACACTAACAGTTTGAAACTGTCAAGACTTTACTGTTAGAGACAGAATTCTGAAAATAGCTTCTTTCCATATGTCTAAATTTCCACCAATTCATCTTTTAATCTAACCTCTAGATACAAAATGATATTAGAAAGATTGCTGCTGTCATTTTGTTTTTCAAAATCTCAAATATTTGACAGCTTAGCGAGGTGAGAGAAATCCACTCCCTGATTATCACACTCAAAACAGTTCTGAAACGTTCAAACACTAAGTCAGCAGTAAGCTGCCAGCGAGGGTAAACTTGCAACCTGCTGCTAATCTTAATTTACTATTTGGGAGAAGAAGAAAAAGGAATCAATTGAAAATGTTCATTTCGCAGTCAATGAAATGCCATTGATTTTCATAAGCGAGATTTACTTCCTGATCCTCTAAATCATGCATATGGAAAAACACACAAGTGCTAATTTTCAAAAGTGCAATAACAAATTATTTTCTCTTGTTAAGCGAATACATTACAAGTGCATTTTTCAAAATACATTTTATGTTCTTTTAAAGTAAAAGTATCCTTTGTCTTCAAGATCAAAATAAACCGATATATCACATCTGCTTCTTTATCTACTTTAAGTTTTACTAAGATGACAAAAATATACCCAAATGTTTCTCCAAAGAGATAATTTTCTGCTCAAGACTTACCAGAAGACTTTGGCACAAAATGCTGCTGATGAACATACCCTTCCAGTTCTCTCAATCTGGTGGGTGCTTCTTTGAACGCCTAGTGTTGTGGGAGGGGAAAATAATTGTTATATTCCAAAGACTATGGGTACCATTGCACAATATTAGGCTACTACAGACAATTGTGGGCAGGACAATTAATCTTTCACTAAACAACCTACAGAAGATCAGGGGGTTTGCAATTGGTCCTGAAAAGGGTTGGGGACTTTTTCATATAGATGCTCTATGGCAGAGGTCCCCAACCTATGGGCCGCGGCCCACGACCAGGCTGAGCTTCGTGTTGGCACTAGCTGAGCCATAAGCCTTGTGCCGGCACTAGCAGTCCCATTTGTGGAACGTGCATGCTTGCGGCCCCATTCGCGTGCACGCACATGCAGCCAAAGTAGTTTGTATGTGCAAGTGCGTATAAAGGTACCTGCCTCTCTCTTTCCCACCGGGCGACTAACCCAGAAAGATTGGGGACCGCTGCTCTAAAGGGCATCAATCATTAATACCATTTTCTTCTGCAGTTAAACACTTCAAAGGGAAATTTCCAAAACAAATATTCTTCTTGAAATTATGATTTATTGGATTTATATCACACCTTTCCTCCAAGAACATCATGTAAGTTGCTTACATGATATTTTCCCTTCATGTTATCCCAATAATAATAATAACAACAACAACTCAGAATAGCTAACATCCTTTGACAATATCTTTAACATCATCAAATAGAAACATCTGCCCATCACAGGTCCCGGGGAAGGATTTGATAGCTGGATAAACAATGCCAAATCCAGCCTCAACAGCTGGCTGATTGTAGGACCAACCAACATACAACTGTTGGTAGATTGGACTATGAGAATGATCGTTTACAAATCACTCAGTGAGCTTCTACAGCTGTGAATAGATTAGAACCTGGGTTTTCTCAGTCCTCCACGAACACCATAAATACTGTATCCTAGAAATGTTCCTATCTGCTTCAGCCTTCCTTTCCCTTTAAGCCTACCACACCATACTTCTGCTGTACACAAGAAAAATCATGAAGTATGCTTAAGTATGCTTCTAGGATATATTTCTGGGCACTGATCATTCCACTTCCACCAGTTTCATTACGTGGGCCTAAGAACTTTTACATTACTCAACAGTGTGATGTTGATTTCAAGAAGAACATCTTCCAAAATGAAAAAGCAGGCAGATGAAGTGTGGTACAATCAGAAAATCCATATAATATGATCCCTGCTATTTTCCTGTGAACCACCTAGAGTCATTACATGTTAGGTACTGTTAAATTGAATAAAATAAATAATTGCAAGATTACATCAGAATGCAGGTGAGGGGTTATCTGTCTGAATGCTCACACTAATAAAAAGAGAGTCCATATACAGCGAAACTATCTACAAGATGATGACTACTTCAGAGCTTTTTTCCTGTGCCTGCTAGGTTTTCATTTTTCTTACAGGAAGCTAGGGAAGTCTTATAACAATGCCAAAGTTTTGTGGATGTGGCTCTGAACAGTTGTTGAAGGAGAGAAAGAAGGCTTTGGAAACTGAAATTTCAGCTGAATTTCAAAGGACAGTTGAAGAAACTTAATATAAAAACTGAATGTTGTGGAAATATACCACAGCATAGAAGTGTTTTACAATTATTTTCAAAGATAGCTCCATCTGAACATATACATGGTGTTGTACACAAGAGGAAATCATGAACTATTATTTCTGTAAATTTAAAACAATGCAAATTTCATTAAGAATGTTAACACTAACTTTATCAAATAAGTTATCCAATTCTGTCCCAAAGTCACAACCAACAAGTATCTTGCATGAACACAACAATATTTAATGCATACAGGTTAAAATGTATACCTTCTTCCATTTGATATTCAGGGTCTTCAGTCTATTAGAAATATTGTCTCTTTCCTGAGGCCCAATGCTTGTATTTGAAAGTACCTCTGCTTCTTTTCTATTTAGCCACTTAAGTTTCTCTCCTTGTATATCCATTTCCTTAATCAGACCCTAAATGAGTAAAGACAGTGTCACTCATTCATTAAAAATTATCTCTATATATAATCAGGGCAGTAATATGCTTCAAATTCTAAGAGCACAAAAAAAAATCACATTAAGTGGTATTGACAACAATGAAAAACTTATTCTGAAGCAAGTTCCAGGTTCTATGGCTGCAAAAACGTAAACAAACAATATTTAGTGTCATGAACAAATCATAAAATAAACCATAAGTTTATTTATCATAACACATTACATTAAGCTAAAACAGAAAAATATATAGCTTAGCAATTATATGGAAATCATGTTGATGTATGAGACTTATAGATTATGGTTTTGATCCTGTGGTACCAACAGATGCTTTGAGTAGTCCTAAATGTTATCCAACAACAACAAAAAGAACAGGATAGAATAAATAAAATGCTTAATATTTTTAATGTTACTTGCCATTAATTCTTGTAAATTCTCTTCATGACTGATTGCAGGTTTCCCATCCAGAGAATTTTCTACATTTTCCACCCAGCAACTAATTTCTTCCAGTTTTCTTGTGAAGTCTATTAATATCTGATTTTTTCCTTTCAGTCTGAATCAAAGTTCCCAAGGTGGAATATAAACAAAATCACCATAAATATTAAAATAAATGTAAAAGCAAAATATTCCTGCTATAGCTTACTAAGCGGCCTACAAATGATAACGTACAATATTAAAAATAAGATTGAATGAACCATATGGCTTAATGATGCAAATTTCATTAAATGATTCCATTTCTTATGCAGAAAGGTGATTTCATGCAAAAGTCTTCAAATGCAGGCCTTAGTTTTTAAAATATTTTTATCTCTTCAATACGTTGTAGTCTTAGGACAACATAAACTTAATATCTTAATAGAAAAATTCAATGAATTGACATATTGCCTTCCATCAGATTAAGAAAATTTATGAAAACTATTTTTTAATTATTATTTTTCATGAAAAAACATTTTAATAATAATAATAATAAAGTTGGACAGGACCTTGGAGTTCATCAAGTCCAACCCCCTGCTCAGGCAGGTAACCCTATACCATTTTGCACAAATGGCTGTCCAGTTTCTTCTTAAAAACTTTCAGTGTTGGAGCATTCACCGCTTCTGGAGGCAGGTTGCTCCACTGGTCAATTGTTCTAACTGTCAGGAAGTTTCTCCTTAGTTCTAGGTTGCTTCTCTCCTTGATTAGTTTCCACCCATTGCTTCCTGTCCTACCTTCAGGTGCTTCAGACAATAGCTTGACTCCCTCTTCTTTGTGGTAGCCCCTGAGATATTGGAACATTGCTACCATGTCCCCCCCTCATCCTTCTCTTCTTTAAACTAGACATACCCAATTCCAGCAACCGTTCCTTATATGTTTTAGCCTCCAGTCCCCTAATCATCTTTGTTACTCTTCTCTGTACTCTTTTCTAGAGTCTCAACATCTTTTTTACATTGTGGTGACCATAATATTTTTATAAATAACTCAACATGGCAAGCATATCTAATATTTCTTCCTTTTCCTATTTTCCCTGCAACAATACCCTGTGAGATGAGTTGGGCTTAGAAAGAGTGACTGGCCTGCACTCATCCAGTTGGCTTTCATGCCTATGGCAGAACTAGAACTCAGTTCCTGGTTCACTAGCCTGGTGCCTTAACTACTACACTACACTGATTCTCAACTATATTAACATAGTTTTGATATTACTGCATATGAATACGGACTTTATAGTAGGTATCATCTAGGAGGAAATAGTTTTGCATCTCAATACTTTCCAGCATACGTGTGTTAACATTTTATGTTAATGCAAAATCTGTTTTTAGCTCAATTTTGTTCATTTTGGACAGAAGACTTCTTCAAACCTATTAACCACCTGCCTACTAAGAAGCACTCAAGGAAATTTCTAACCATGATTAATAAATTCAATTTCTTCAGTTGAAACACTCCAAAGTAAACCCAAAAATCATGTAAGTTAATAATTAATTCAGATTCCAAAGTAGGGAAAATATCAAAGAAATTATATTATATTATATTATATATTATAAAAACATTAATGTATCAATATATTATATATTATATTATTATAATAATTATATTATATTATATTATATTATATTATATTGCTACGCTACACTACACTACACTATATATTTGATTTAAATAAATCACATTTAGAAACCACACATCTAATTCACAGAGTGATTTTGGAGAGTGCATAGTATAGTAACAGCTATGAAGCTGTTTTAGGAAACTGTCTTAGGAAACCTTTTAGAAAAAAGATATGAGAAGTTTCTCTTGGTGAAAATCCACAATGGCATCTTCAAACTTTAAAGAAATTTATCTCCACTGCTATTAAGATATCCTCAAATCCTGAGGGGTCTTGTTACCTCTGTTGCCTTTCCATGATTTCAACATTGATGTTCTTCCAGCGTTTATACAGCCCAGCTAGTTTTTCTTTCAGGAAGTTTCCATCTGTATTGGGGAGTTTCTGGATTATTTCCTCTCCTGTTCTATTCAGTGTTGAGAAACTAAGCTTATGGCTGCTGATTCCCTCTTCAAGTTCCTGTTGAAAATGCATATATAGGTAGGGTTTCAGTTTTGACCAGAATATCTGCATCAAGTGTTCTACTGCAAGAAGATGGATTTCTGACAATTGCTGTTCATGCATCTGGACTGGACCTCCTTTTTCCTAATCTATGTGTGGTTTGTTCATTTTTTGTTTTTTTAAAAAACCCTGAGAAGCATTACTACTAGTAGTAAAGACCATTAGTTTGGGTTCCATGTATCTCTTCCTTCAAGGGATGCCTATCTGCTTCTAAGCCTTGCCCAACATGCTGTTTCTTCTCTTCAATATTCTCAGTGACTACATGTGAATTTCTAATATTGCAAAAACCTTCTCCTCAATCACAAATGCATTCTCTTTCTCATTCACACACAGACTTAACCTCTGCAAAATAAAGGTCCTGCCTTAAGCTTCATTTGAGGTGAAATATAGTTGTCTCTACTAGGCAAGACTTTCTCAACAGCAGATTTCAGCAGGACTGAAATCCTCGTAAGTGTGTTTACTATATATATTTTAACTGGGCAAATCAATGCATTCAAGCAAAATGCGATGGCACAACCTTTGAAACACAATGGCAGCCCCTTTGATTTGCTGCAGTTCCAACAGAAGTGTAATGTAATATACGCACAAACCTTTGAAGCAACCGCACTGGGCTTTGAAAACAGGACCAATGCACTTTGCAAAGCAGCTCTTCAAATGCTTTGTACAGCTCCTAGCTGCCAACATTACAAAGCCTGACAATTGCCACTTTCTTCTGTGACAAAAGTAGAATTAAAGGCTCTGACTGGAGTCCTGGGCTTAATACATAGTAATCAGTTACCTGCTGGTGTATCCTGGTTTTTTCTATATCCAGGCTGCCATCTGGAGCGTGGGCTTCAGCCAGCAATCCTTCTGCTTCTGTTAGCCACTGTGAGAGATCATTTAGATCACAATGGAACTGTCTCCACTCCTCTACAGACTTATCAAAACAACTACATGGAATAAGAAGAACAGGAAAAAAATGTGAAAGATATTTCAAAAGTAAAACAAGATAATTTTGCACTACAAAATACATATATGATAAGACTGCAAAATAGTATATATATATATATATATATATATATATATATATATATATATATATATATATATATATGCTATGAGCGTGTGTGTGTGTGTGTGTGTGTGTGTTGAAGACAATAGATGCAATCTTGGCAGATAGTTTATTTTGGCTTATTTGTAAGGAAAACAAAGATATTTAAAGCCCAACTTTAAAGGAAGCACTATTCATAGTTTTGAACCATCCGTTTATAATTTCTAACATTTCAAACTCATAAAGTTGCAGAAAGAGAGTCCCTAAGCATACAGGCAATCCACAAAATGTAATTCTTATTTAAAATCAGTTTGTCTACTTTGAAACAAATGTACCAAGCTCAACTATAACTCTGGGACACATGGATCATAATAAAATAGTTCTGCAAACTGAAATTCCGGGGGAAAAAAAATCAATTTTACAGATTCAGCCACAGAGTTGACCCTTGTTCATTCTTCATATGGTCAAATTTCAGAGGAAACTAAGTTGCTGAATATGTGAATGTATGAATATTTATGTAGCACACTTTTCCAGGTGGAAGGCAAACATGAAACATAAGCTTCTTAAGGTCACTGGTGCAATTCGCTAGATTTACAAGCAATAGTAACAAGCTAAAACTAGATGATGATCCCAGTAACACCAAGAACAAATATCCTTCTTCAGAGAGTAAGACTTCTATACTAAGCATGCCAATCAACAGAATATTTCAATGTGTCTTCTATCATTCTTTTTCAAAAAAACAATACTAGAGATAAATGCCCATGACTAAAGCCAACAGACATTTCATCTGTCTCCATAGGACAGGGGTGTCAAACTCAATTTCATTGAGGGCCGCATCAGCACCCTCAGGGTGCCGGGTGGGTATGGCCAGGGTGGGTGTGGCCTACTGGGTGGACATGGATGGAGTGGGTGTGGCCTACTGGGTGGGTGTGGCCAGCTCTACATCATTTGCATCAAAGGTGCCTGTGGGGGCCTGGGCAGGAGTGGGACAGATCTCTGGCAGAAGGGGGTGGGACCAGGGCAAGTACCAAGGCATGGTCCACTGGAAGAGCCTCACTGTTCCTCTCAGGCCATGCGGGGGGGGGGGGCTTATGGAGCTAAGACTGAATGTGTTTCAGCATAGATGGCCACCACAACATTGTACATTGGCTCCTGGCTGGCCTGGGCCAGGGCCAAGGCAGAGGGGACTTTTCCCTCACTGTTTCCAGGATGGCTTCGCAGGCCACATGAAACCACTTTGTGGGCTGCATCCGGCCTGCGGGCCTTGTGTTTGACATGTCTGCCATAGGATCTAAAAGAAATATTTTTCTCAATGCTACCTGACAAGGCAAGCTACTCAGATAGCTCCGCTACAATTTTTCATCCTCCCTACTAGAAAATATACAGATTTTTTTCCTCTTCTTCTTCCACCTCCTGCTATTACCTGCTCAGCCAACCATCAGCAGAGACTGCTTCAGCACTTGGCTGGTTTCCTTTTTCATTGGGGGAAAGCCTTTCCTTCTTAAGAATTTCTGGGTAAGATAGTGAAGATGGTAAGAATGAGAGCATAGCAACTCCACTATTTACTCCATCTATCCCCCTACTTCTGTTTCATAAGCAACATTGTGAAATATTCCATCATTCATTCCAGGGGCACCACTTTACCAGGCGTGAATGTCCATTACTTGGCAAGAAAAAGGAAAAAGAAGGACAGAAAAAAACTCTTTCCTGATATAATCTGTCAATTTAAAGAGAGGAAATAGAGCAATTGAATAGGAGGAAAGTGAATCACCTGTAACAAGGGGGAAAGCTGCAGAAAAGTCTTAGGGGCATTTTGCCTAATTGTTCCCTGCTCCATGGGTGAAAGGGAGACATTACAATTTTCAGGTCATTGCAGCTGAAAAAAGTGTTCTTCCTCAACAAAATCTGCAACAAAATCTTCCTACTGAGGAAAAATAGGAGGACATTTATATTCCACATAGAAAACATAGCTTTCTATGTCATTATTTAGAGATATATTTTTATTCCCAGTTGTGCGGTATAGCTACAATTGAACCAAACTGCTTTTGTATCTGAAGCTGACAGAGAATTCTTCCATATTACAAAAGACTTATTCATACCTGTCTGGGCTTTAAAGAAGCCGACTTTCTTTTAAGTACAATGCAAAATAAGATACATTATTTATGAGATTCAAGAACTGTCTTATCCTGCAATGAATCCGCTAGGAAATCTGCTTGTTGTATTTCGTCGATTGACTATGAAGTTTAATTTCTCTTTTAAAATGGGAAGGTTTGCCTACTTCATTGTTAATTTAATAAGATCATTTGAGTTTCCAAATGAATGATGGGGCTTCAGATATAATCACTGCACAAATGTCTGCAAATACCAAGGATTTTTTTTTTCTAAGCCTGCAGCACATGAAGAGCAACTGTGAAATAATTCAAAACTCTTTTCGAAAATAAGTTCAGATGACGATGCTAGGATCTGATGCAATTCTACAGGTGCTGCCTTCAAAACTATAGAGAACAAGATCGAAAATGCAATGAAAAGAGTGTATAGGATGTTTGTGCAGTCCTATATTCTCATAAATTAATTGACCCCACATTCTTGTGACTTTAACAGAAATGCTAGTAAACAGAAGTCTCAGCTGGCTAAAATTTCTCTTAAAAAACAGCAAATGCTAAAAGAGACCAAAAGAAATTTCTAAGGTGCAACAACTGATTTGCTTTGTAATTTGCAGAGAAAAAGAGGTTGAAAACAAAGGATTCAAGTTTTTCTCCATTCCATGCTATTCATAAAGTTATGAACATGATGCCACTTTAATTTTCATTTTTAGTTTAATATATAGTTTCCTCATGCCACCTGGATTAACACTTCTTGGTTCCCTCTCTGTTAGCTTGCATAGTCATTTGTTAAGTAACTTTGGCAAATAAACAATATTTTATAATGTTTTTAAACGTGACCGTTTATATCCAAACTTAGCACAGCTGGTTTACTGTATACTGCAAGGACAGTAGAGCTACAAAATGGCTACTATCTGTTTTATTCTCTTCTCTGCCTAACTCATCACATTTTCTTGGCAAAAAATTGTAAGTACAAAATATAAGCCATCCTTTTACTTACCATTTGCGGTCATTGTACATTCTGTTAATTCGATCCCATTCTGCATTAAGCTGGGTTAGTGAATCTTCTATTTGAACAGCTTCAGGTCCAGATGCTTCTAGTATAACATCAGGTTGCTTTTCATGAATAACTGCAATCTGATCTTCTAATTTATCCAACATATCTTTTATGCTCTGTAATACAGTAAAACAAAAATACCAGGCAGAATTAGCATCCCCTCAAAGATAACTGCCAGCTGGGAAAAATAGAGCATGATCAGATGGCAACAACCATCAGTGTATGTATGTATGTGTGCGTAGATAGATAGATAGATAGATAGATAGATAGATAGATAGATAGATAGATAGATAGATAGATAGATATAATATATATCTATATCTATAATATTTACATCTTTCATCATTTGGCTCATGGCTTAGAATGATGCACACATGTACGTCATAAATGGTTTACTTTTGGCTCAGCATGATGTTTGAAGCCATCCATTACAGCTCAACAATATAAGCAAACTAGACCATTAAGACTTGCTCAAGAAACAAAACCATGATGATCTTAGTGACTTTGGAAGCCAAACCATGTCTCCCAGATTAGGGAGTAGATAATATAATATGTATCTAATATTAAGTACATAATGATTATTATTTTTCTATTTTATTATTGTAAGCCACCCAGAATAGCCCCATGGTGAGATGGGCAGTAAATAAATTTAACAAATAAATAAGAAATAAAGAATGAACTGGAAAAATCCATTTTAGGTGCAATCTTAGCCTTATAGGATGTGAGCCCTTATAAATATGTGTATGCCTATAAATGTTTGTGTGAATTTTGTTTGATCTGGCCCAATGCAACTTTCTAATAACTGAATTCACAATGGTCTTTCTCTAATTTCTTCCCATTCCTTTTCAAACTTTTACATTGCTGACCGATGTTTAGTTTACTAAATGAATTATTTTATATTTCCTGAACCTAACAAGGGATAGGATTGGTGATGATTCTAGAAAAATTAGACGCAGGTTCTTAAAAATCAAGACATACCCAAGACCGAACCTGTTTTTTAAAGTCAGAAAGTATCTTGAGATGTCATGTCATGCATCAGAGTTAGAACATTTACTGAGAAGAACGTTAATGCTCTTTTATGTTTTGAGTTCTAATATTAGATTTCAGGTTCTTGTACCTTTAATGAATCTTCTTGAGTAGAAAAGTCTTCATAAATTGCTGAATGGAGTTCTGGAGCATTCAGCAAGAGCTCAGCATCAGCTATAACCAGCAAAATCTTGTTAATTTCAACCAGGTATTCTGCGGGGAATGGAGATTCCCTGGTCATTGATGACTGAGACCCTTGAATCCTCTGTGGAGTTCCCTAAAGCAAAATAAGCCTCAGTTAACTATTTATTTAAAACTAACTTCATTATAAAAATAAAAAGAAGGATTCATTTATTTGCATTTCCATTATATTCTAACCTTAAGATTTAATGCTATTTTTAATTAACTAATTCTTCAGATGATGCTACATTGTAATTACAAGGAAGTGTTTCCCACAGTGACCAAATCAGGTGTTCCCATGAATTAATTCCTCTTATCCTTTTGCTTAGCTTTTAAATATATGCCATATAAATTACAATATAGTAAAACGATATTCTAATCAAACAGTGATATCCTTTTTTAATTAAGTAGTTCCAGTTGCATTAAAAAAGGAAAGGATTATCTCTGTCTACGCACACTCGATTCTCCTGAAATGTATGTATCCATTTTCCAATAATTTTTAGTTAATACGAAAATAACTATACACTTCAACATCTGTTGCAACATTACTTACATCCAGAGGTTTCTTTCTTTAATCAGGTACCTGGACCACAATTTCCAGTTCACAAAGTGGCTTTTCAGAATAGTACAATTGTCGTAGAACAAGGACCTACTGGTATATTCTCACTTGTAACTCCACCCAGAGTATATGAACCAACTATTCACTGCATATTTATGAGAAAGATAACCTCATCATCAAGCCTATTATTACTTTACATTTGGAAATATCACGTCTGAAATCAGTGGATTTGCTAAAGTTATATAGTCTAATAAATTGAGATAAAAAGAATTAAGCTAAATATGTTTCACCAATGTTCTCAACAGTATCAAATAAAGATGTCCATTCTTATTTAAATACGGAACAATATGACTGCATAAGGAAAATCAAAACAACGTGCACCAAATGCCTTTTGAGTATGTTTTACATTTCATTTTATTAAAATATTACATTTTCATAATGAAACCCACTGATCGATATACTTTTCGTGTGCATTGTTCAAAGTTTGCAAGTGATTCCAAATATCAATCCTGCCTCTGCCTGAAAGCATCTAGCAAATGTAGAAAGTTGTGATTGATCTGTGATAGCAAAAAGTGGCACTTCAGAGCTCAACACTTTTATTTAAGGCTTAGGCTTATGCCAAGGAACTCCATCTGCATAACTACCCTGTCTTCCCATCGCCTCCCCATTCCAAGGTATTTAAATAACACATCAGTCAAGCTACTTCATGCTTCTGACGCATCAGATGAAATGAGTTGCAATTCATTAAAGGTTATGCCTTAAATAAAATTGTTAGTTCAAAAGCTGCCACCAGACTCTGCCCAAGTTTTGCCTAGCAAATGTTAGTTTAGTTTTTATTTCCATTTTTATATCAACTTTGCACTTTTAATTGTTTCCAAGAGGACAAATACATAATTAAAACATTGTCACATTCGGTTTCCAGGCTACTTCAATGATAACTTGAAAATAAGCAAATCACATACCAATGTTACCAACACTGTGATTCACCAGTGGGCCATCCAGTCAATCACTTTTTATTTTATTTTTTTAATAAAAAATTTTTATTTTCCATTTATCCAGCATAGTTATACAACAAAATTCACTTTACAAAATAAAATAAATTCATAATCATAACCATAACCATAACCATTGGTGCCGCTTGCTCCTTCTCCCCAAGCTGCATCCACCCTCTCTAATACCTTTCCTACTTCCCTCCTCTTTCTCTCCTCCCCTCACTACTCTATTCCCCTCCCCTTCTCCTCTTACCATCCTACTTCCTCCCTTCACCTTCCTCCCCTCTCATCCCTCTCAAAAACAGGAATACAGTGGGAAATGCCCAAGCAGCATCTCTCTCATAAATTACCATATCTATATTATCCTATTCTACCTATTTACCCACCCACTCACCCACCCACCCACCCTCAACCCCCCCCCACTTCCCAGAGCAGAGTCCAGGGTTATTAATAACAAAAATAACAATATACAATAAAAAAAGAAAAAAGGAAAGGAAAAAAAATCATACTTAGCCCTTAACTCCCCTTAAATTACATCATCATAAACAAATCTCTTATACAACATTTACTATAAAATTTACTCATAAAATAAATGAAACTTTATAGTCCCATACTTCTTCTGAATATAATCTATCCATCTTCTCCATACAATAATATATCTTTCTTATCAGTCAATCACTTTTTAGTTATCAGAACAGACTGGAGATATAATATTATGTGGCTCCTATGCCATAGCTACTAACAAAGGAATTAGATCTCAAGTGAAGCACTTTGAAAGATGGCTCCTGCAGCATGGCCGGGCCTTAGTTCCTTATAGGGCATGATTTCTAAAGAATCATGTGTTATAACATTATACCATTATGTAAGAGAAATAAGTTTTATATTATGATAAACATTATCTAATTGTAGATTTGGATGCCCAGATGCTGATGATAAACAATAATAGAGGCCAATCTTTATGACATGATTTTTGAGCTTCCATCTGGCTAATTGCTATGGGAAATACAACACTGGAGGTGATGGCTCTTAGGATGTTCCCACAAGGTCATCCATTCAACAAGACACACAGTTACTGTTTCCATTAATTAACATTGCATCCTACCTTTCCTGCAAAGTAGGTTACTAGATAAAATAGAGGCAATATACTAGACAAAAAAATCTCCAATTGGCACATTTCTAAAACATGGTCAGTCAAATCCTGACACACAAAAAGTGATTTACTTGTTGTCTGAATTATACTATTGGAGTCCATTCCAGAATGAAGGTCATTAAGATCCCCAGTAGCAAATTTTAGACAGTTGCAATATTGATCAATTGTTTGGCACAATGTAGGTGGCAAACAGGGAAGATTAATGACAAACTCAAACCCCTGGTCAAGGTTCAATTCAAAATGTAAGGGAAAACTATAATTTATTAGATCCCTTGAAGATAAAATGCCTTTGAAACAGAAAGGAAAGTTTGGGTAATCAACAGTGAGTGGGGGAAGGGGTATAAGAGAGAACTCCAAGTAGGCAACATCAAGATAAAATTAAGGTGGGTTCACATATACTTCAACTTAATAGATGAATTATTTACATTTCTGTAAGTGTAAAGAACATTCCCTGGTCTTCATGGAAATAGAAATCAGGACAGTGTTTGGTCCTTATCTGATTCATTACTTTTGTACTTGTAACTTTTGATATATAAACTGATATAAGAATTATAAAATATGGTTCCTGTAACCATGGGATGAGTGGGGAGAAGGGAAGAGTAAGAAAACATGTTTATAGATATTTTCAATCATATATTAACAAAATTTATATTATGTAACAAAATATATATTGTGATGAAATGACATAAATCTTGTAATTTTTATATTTGCAACTGCTGTCAAGATGCAAGTACAAAATGCTGAGGTTTGCATTGTTATTTTGATTTTCAACATTTTTTTTTAATGAAACTAGATGGGTCTTCTCCAACTTGCAGCTGCCAGCTGTGTGTATTTCAATTCCCAGAATTTTCCCAGAATGGGCATGCTGGTTAACACGTTCTGAAAGTTGAAGTCAACACATTTGAAAGATGCTCCCAACTTGGGTAGTCTACTTTATACATCCATTATGCGAATCCCTCAAGGCCTATTATTTATTTAATCATCCTTGAGGATCACAGCTTATATTATATTGGAGTTTGTTATAGAGTTTTCTAGGGTTTTAGTATGACAGGTGGGCCATCTGTTCAGCAGCGCTAACACTGAAGGAAGAAACATTCAATATATGATCAGTAGATCAAAATCACTTCTTCCCAAGTTCCTATTAGCCTCGTAGAAAGAAAATGCATATAACTACTGCCAAGCAGACCATTATTATTCTATACTACACAGAACTCATTCTGAGATTTGAACATTCCTTTATCTCATCCTCAATTGGTTTTAGATTTACAAGTTACAGAAGAGTCATAAAGAGATTGATTAATTTAATTATGAAGCTCCATAACGAGTAATGCAAAAGCCTGTCCAAAAAATTACTTACTGCTCCACAAGTCTCATTATATAAATAAACATAAAACAAATCCTATGGCAGACTAAGAATCTAAAAAAAGTGGATCCATTAGAAACAGAAAATGAAAAGTCATTGTATATATGTTTGAATTATTGAAAGAGTTTCTTAAATTAGCTATCAACATCCTCTCAGTAGGTAGGAATCTCTCTCCTAAATAACTGTTACAATCAATAATATTTTCAAAAACATCTGATGATCACAACTGAACTGAAAATTTTTGTTGCTAAGTGAGATATTTGTTAAGTGAGTTTTGCCCAATTTTACGACTTTTCTTGCCACAGTTGTTAAGTGAATCATTGCAGTTCTTAGGTTAGTTGCTAAATGAATCTGGCTTCCCCATTGACTTTGCTTGTCAGAAGATCACAAAAGGTGATCACATGGGATACTACAACTGTCATAAATATGAGTCAGTTGTTAAGCATCTGAATTCTGATCACGCAACCATGGGAATGCTACAAGGGTTGTAAGTGTGAAAAACCATCACAAGTCATTTCTTTCAATGCCATTGTAACTTCAAACCATCACTAAATGAAAAACGAGAACTACCTGTATAAATAGTATGTCTTTTCAGGAATTAATTAGAACTAAGGTTTAGTAAGCCTCTCAGTTAACCAAAAACCTAGCCAAAAGTTACCACTTTTCTCATTGGATTTTATACCAATGAGTCAGATGCATTTGAAAATATTACTGATTGTAATAGTGATTTAGGAGAGAGACTCCTACCGAGAGGAGACTGATAGCCAATTTAAGAAGCTCTTTCAATAATTCAAATATATATACCATGATTTTTTTTTTTTTGTTTTCTGTAATCAGTTGGAAGTATTCTTTGAATGTACAAAAAATATGGATGAAGATTTGGCCCAATTCATTGAAGTCATGGGAATCAGTGGCTATGAGCCTTGAGGGCAGTGGGAGTGCCTCTAAAGGTCATTGCTGGGGGATTAGCAAGTTTCCTTATACAGTTTATTGGCCACTGGAGGAAGAGGCAGCTGGACTAGATGAGTCAGGTGTCCAATCTAGTGTGGCACTTCTTAGGTTCTTATATTCTTATGTTTAGTTAAAGATGAGCTTTAGAAAACATTTATAGAATAGAGCTGGAAGGGACCTTCTGGTCCAGCCTCCTGCTCAAGCAGGAGAATCTATACCATCTCAGACAAGTGGCTGTCCAGTCTCTTCTTAAAAATCTCCAGTGATGGAGTGTCTACGATTTCTGAAGGCAAGCTATTCCACTGGTTAATTGTCCTCACTGCCAGGAATTTTCTCCTTAATTCCAGGTTGCTTCTCTCTTTGATCAGTTTCCAACCATTGTTTCTTGTCCTGCCCTCTGGTGCTTTGGAGAATAATGTGACCCTCTCTTCTTCGTGGCAGCCCCTCAAATACTGGAATACTGATATCATGTCATCCCTATTTCTTCTTTTCTTTAGATTAGCCAAACCCAAGTCCTGCAGCCATTCTTCATATTTATAATCCACTCTTGCTTCATATTATAGGCCAATATATTTCATATTCACGGGGACGTGAAATCCATGTAGCTTAGTTCTAGAATTGTTCAATTAGATAGTGATTCTGAGGTCACTATAATATGTTCCTTTGATTTCTGAGCCCAATTTAAAGTATTAGTTATTATTTATAAACTGTACAGCATAGGACCATTGTATCAGTCACAGTTTTGATTCGCATAGTTAACACTATCAGTCTGATTCATCCTGGAAAGGCTGCTAAAAGTCACTTCTTCATTCAAGGCACTTGAGATTTGAAGAAGATAAGTGTTTGAATTAGTTTCCCAGAGTAAATTAATTACTCAGCGGGGAAACAGTATTTTTACCTTAAAAGAATAAAAAAACATTCGTTTTGGACTAAATAAACAAATATTTACATTACTAGCAACACGACCCAAGTGATCCTTATGCCACCTAAGCATGTTAGAGTTCAACAGTCATAATTGCCAGGCAGCTTGTCAAAAAAATAAGTTGAGATTCAACCTATGTGGAAGCACCAGTTTGGAAACACTGGGATTGACAGCAGGAACTATTGAGAACAAAACTATTGAAAAATTACATAAAAGAATGGTTGATATTAAAAAGAATTTACCTTTGTTTTCTCCCTCTCTTCTGCTTCTTGAAGTCCAGAAAGACTTGTGTCTGTTTCACTAAGCCACTGCAAATGACTCTCTGCTTCCATTTCATATAGAGTAAATGAAGGTGGAAGTTCTGACACCTGCCTCCTTTGTAATGACCAAAGCTCCTACAATCCAAAAAGAAAGGCTATACAATTAATAATTAAGGTTATAAGACAGGGGTGAGGAACTATGGTCCTTTTATAACTTGTGGACTTCAACTTCCAGAATTCTTGAGTCAATCATGCTGGCTCAAGAATTCTGGAAGTTGAAGTCCACAAGTCATAAAAGGGCCAGAGTTCCCAATCTCTGGTCTAAAAGAAGAACCTTTTCTGTTCCAGACCCTGCCCTTTGGAACATCTTGCCACCAGAGATGAGATCTGCCCCCAGCCTTCTGGCCTTTTGGAAGGGCCTTAAGACCTGGATCTGATGGCCGATTTAGGATCAGGCTGCAATTTGGACATGGTTGGTGCAGTGACATAGAAGACACCATTTCCATTTCGCTCAAGCCTTTTGGTTTTAGTCTATATTTAACTTGTAACTTTTATATTTATATTTAAAATTCTTCTTATATTTATATTTTTATTGCATTATAAGCTGCCCAAGTCACCTAGACAGTAAGATGGATAGCATATAAATTTAATACAGGCAGTCCTCAACTTACAACAGTTCATTTAGTGAATGTTTGAAGTTACAACGGCACTGAAAAAAGATGACTTGTATCCACTTCAGCATCCCCACGGTCATGGGATCAAAATTTGGATGCTTGGCAGTTGGTTCATATTTATGACCTTTGCGGTGTCCCGGGGTCATGTGATCACCTTCTGCAACCTTCTGACAAGCAAAGTCAATGGGGAAGGCAAATTGACTTAGCAACAGTCCTACTAATTTAACAACTGCAGTGATTCACTTAACAATTGTGGCAAGAAAAGTAGTCAAATGGGGCAAAAGTCACTTAACAAAGTTCTCACTTAGCAACATAAATTTGGGACTCAATAAGCCAAGCACTACCTGTAAATAAATAAATAATGATAGTAGAGAGGAACAGGCAAAAAGGTGGATTATTTATGTCTCGTAGACAAGAGCGAGAATTTTCAGGTGCGTATAAGGCTTCTGGGGGAAGAAATAGAACATTATAGATCTACTGCACAGCAAGGCTACTTTCACTGACCTTTGCATTCCTTTGCTTGGTCTGAAGGAGAAAGAGCTGCAAACGAATTTTTTCTCTCCGGTTATCTTCCATGGACTGCTGTAACAAATGCTCGCCTTTTTGCAGAACTTCCTCAATTTGGGCTCTTTCTTCATCCAGCTACAATTTTAAAAAGGAGGACATATTTTCAGGAATACTTGGGGCAACTAGCTTTTGTTACTCCCAAAGAGTAAGACAGTACAGAGAAACATGTATAGCATGGTTGTGCGTGTTTAAAAAACTATATCAGAAAAAGTGCTGCAAACCTCACGCGAGCACAGCATCTCTCTGCCATTCATTCAAGGAACCATGCACAAAGCTGGAAAAAAAAAGTTATCAATCCCTTAAAGAAATCACCTTTTTCTGGATTGGCACAAAAACAGAGAGAGGTGCTCTGTTGCATGAGTTTTGAAGTACTTCCTCAGAATCTAATTAATCATTTTATCCTACATAAAGACTCAGCGGATTCATATTTTGCTGTGAATTCATTAGGAGGTCAATGTAATTACTAACCGTGCAACACAAAAAATGGAAGGACATTTCGATATGGACGAACGCCTACGGAAGCTAATGGAGATGGCAGAGATGGCTAAATTGACTGTTTTGATTAAAGAAAAGACTATAAATAATTTTGTTTCTACATGGAGATCGTGTCTGGACTTTGTGCTTGAAGTGGAACAAAATGAAACTTTGATTTTGGGGTTTTACTGATAGATTGATTTGTTGTTATAGAAGTGGCTAGTAAAAAGTTGAGGTTCGATGTTAATGCTTCATTCTACTGCAACAGAAGAAGTTCGGAAGTCAGGGCCTTTTCTTTTCTTCTTCCCTCCCCACTGTGTCCTACAATTTTTCTTTTTTATTTTATTCTATAATCTAATAAAATGTTACAAAACCACTAACTCTGCAACATGTAGTTGTGTGCCAAAGTAAAACTGTTTTCAGTGAAGATACCAGGCATTCACATAATACAGGTGGTCCTCAATTTACAACAGTTCATTTAGTGACTGTTCAAAGTTACAACGGCACTGGAAAAAGTGACTTACGACCACTTTTGATAATTACAACCTTTCCAGAATCCCCACAATCATATGATCAAAATGCTTGGCAACTGGTTCAAACATATGATTGTTGCTTTCCATGTGATTTCCTTTTGCAACCTTCTGACAAGCAAAGTCAATGGGGAAGCAAGATTCACTTAAACAACCGGGTTACTAACTTATCAACTGCCGCAATTCACTTAACAACTGAGACAAGAAAGGTTTTAAAATGGGGCAAAATTCACTTTAAAAAAGTTTCACTTAACAACAAAAATTTGGGGCTCAATTGTGGTCATACGTCAAGGTCTACCTGTAATCTAATCCTAATGTTCTGTATCTATATCTCTTTCCTTTGTTGTAGAGGTAAGCAGGGGCTGTGAAACATCAACTCTTGCCTATTCTAGCAATGTCCAGGAGGAGCAACACTGTGGGCCATCTCCTGCACTGCCTATGCTTCAAGTATAATAGATGTAGCACAGAAAGGAGACACATTGCAGATTCTCCCAAGGACTTGGAATGGTGAGAAAGCGTTTGAAAAAGGATGAGCTTCCAAATGCATGATTTCAAGTACGACACAACTATACATTTTATCGTAATTAAACAAGACAAATCCCTTGCACATGTAGAATTGAATTTATATAAAGTCACCAGGAAGACCGCAATGGTAAAACAGCTGATACAAGCAAGATCAATATTTATTGCATGCAGCAAATGAATTACAATGTTGCCAATAGACGTTTAAGTCACAGGATTCCAGATTAAAAAGTCAAGTCTGGGGAAAAGAAAAAAAGAAAGAAAGAAAGAAAGAAAGAAGGAAGGAAGGAAGGAAGGAAGGAAGGAAGGAAGGAAGGAAGGAAGGAAGGAAGGAAGGAAAGAAAGAAAGAAAGAAAGAAAGAAAGAAAGAAAGAAAGAAAGAAAGAAAGAAAGAAAGAAAGAAAACAGAAACAAAAGGTAAGGATGAGTATGACAGTTTTGTTTTAACGTGAAGTTCTCCAACCTTTTCATCATCTTCTTTTGATTTCATGTGCTTTTCCACTATGGTCAGCATTTCCTTTATCTCACATTCAAATTTATCAAGATCTTTAGAGGCCACTGCAATTTCACAGAGCTCCTGCTTAGCAAACTTTTTATGAGCGTCCTGACTGAACAGCATCTGACACACACAAAGATAGCAAGCACCCTAATCAGTAGTCAATATATTTGTATACATATCACATAACTGCAACAATATAGTTGTAAATGAATAAATAGCCTTGTAGAAGTTCTCATCCCCAAAACTGACACTAAGAAATTATCTTTTGCAGATAGCTTGTAGGCTAGTACAGAAAGAGAATTACATATAAAATAAAATGATTCACCCAAACCCCCAGAATATATTACTTCACATGCTTTTGGCAACTGAAAAAAGAAAAAGAGGAAGTTTTGGAGTAACATGTCATTTTAACATTTTAAAAATTAAGTAAGTTATCTTCTTTCTTTTTCTTGTTTAAAAAGTACTGTTGAAGAAGTAGAGCTATCTCACTCAAAGTAGGGCAGAACTAATACAAGTAGTCCTTGTTTAGCAACTGCTTCAAACAACAAATGTTCACAGTTACAACGGTTTTGAAAAAATAACTCGTGTCCAATTCTTGCATTTATGACTTTCACAGGTCTGTAAAGCAAAGGAAAACTGAAGTATTGTACTGTTTCACTTTGAAATTGCTTTGCCAAACCACCAACTTGCTTGTCCCAAATGCAGTTGCTAAACAAGGACTACCTGTATTTTGTCCTTGTGCAACCATGTGCACAAAGAGATAATGTCCTAAAAAATGCAAAAATGCAATGAAATATTAGAAAACAGTTCCCTTCGACAAAATACAATGCAGTAGCATGCATTTCACAGAAACATTAGAGCAGTGTTTCTCAGCCTTGACAATTTTAAGGCATGTGGACTTCAACTCCCAGAATTCCACAGCCAGCATTGCTGGCTGTGGAATTCTGGGAGTTGAAGTCCACATGCCTTAAAATTGTCAAGGTTGAGAAACACTGCATTAGAGAAATAAAAATCAGCAATATAAATGTAAAAATAGGCCAGTAGATATGCTTTGGGACCAGGAAGTCTTCCGTACTCACCTTAGCACTTCTGATGTGCTGTGATACTTTTTCAAAGTTCCTATTCAGTTCAGTCAATTTGGGTTCTACAAGCTCATGACATGATACCCCACGACTGTTCATCAGTATAACAGCTTGGTCCCGCACATTATCAACTCTGAGACTAACAGCATCCAATTCTGATGTTAGACGCTATGAATCGGGGAAAAAATGGGTTATTATTTAGATCACAGTAGGATTAAAAAAGGGAGGAAGGGAAACAAGATAGAAATCAACCTGGAAAACTGGCAGGCTTTCATTTGGATCCAAAATATGCTACCGGTATTACTGTCTAAGTCATGTCAGTAAGAAGTTTAATTTTGCTACCTTTACAGTCTCCTCTTTCTTGTTGGCAGGCTTTTTCTCAATCTCATCCAACAGAGCTTCAGCTTGGTACAGCCAAGTGCTTATGTGGGCAACATTCTCATCAAAAATCTCCAGTTGGCTTTGGTGATTCTGTAAAGGAAAGACAAAGATAAATCAATGAAAACATACCTTAAATGTCAATAAAATTTAGCTATTTTAACAGAAAACATTCACAGCAGTCAGTCAATGGCATTTTCATTCAGGTTTTTTTTTCAGCTCTTTTAGTGCCAAGACCTAAGAATTATTTGGTATTTATTTATTATAATTTTAGTCACTAGATTTATATCTTATCTTTTCTCACAAAGATCAAAACGACCTATAGACTTCTTTCCAGAGAATTTTCTTACAACAAAAGTTCTAACATCGCACACACACATGCACACATATATGTGCGCACAAAGAGATAGAGATAGAGATATATGGAAAGAGGGAGAGAGAGATAAATGATAAAGAGAGAGAGAGAGAGAGATGGGGAAAGAGAGAGAGAAAAAAATGGGGAGAGAGACAGATAGATAGATGGAAAGAGAGAGAAAAAGAGAGTGAGAGAGATCGTTGCCACATATTGCATTTAGGGCCCTTCGTAACCAGCCTGCATTTAAGGCTATTTGTAGCATCCTGCAGTCACGTGATTGTAATTTTTGGCATTTTTTGCCAGCTTCCAGCATTTACCTCCAGTTTCTGGCAAAACGCCCATTGAAAAAATGGATTCACTTAACAACTGCTGCTTTTGCTTTAACGACTGCTACAAAAAAAGTTGTAAAACTGGGCACGGTCACTTGGTGACCCTTGATGACCGCCATATCTTACCACCATAATTCCAGGCTCAATTATGGTCATAAGCTAAGGGTTACCTGTAAGATAAATGCAATGAAATGGGAGGCACATTCAGGGCTGCAAGACAGATGGAAGTCCTTCAAGGTAGAACAAACTAATACTAAAAATACTTTGATTATAGGTTTACAGTTATAAAACCTTGCTTTCCTGAATGTTCCTCTCTTCTCCCTGTCTTGAACTATGGACAGCCAAACCTGAAACGCTTTCTCAAATTCCATTCCAGCTCTGGGCTCAGATTTCTCTTATTTGACCACTGCCTTGGCTGCAGCTCTTCATCCTCTTCTTCAAGATTATTCTCAGAGCCCATTACATCAATTTCTGTTTTTTAAGGTTTGTAAAAACAATCATTATTATGAATAATGATTGCACAGGTAATGGGTACAGTTTGTTTAAATAAACCTCAAAGAATATTCCCATGAGTCCTCTTATGTAATAATTATTTTTAAAGTATTTATTCTTGAGCTAAAGCTTCAAAGAAAAGATTTTGATACTTCCTGAGCATGAAGTAAGAAGCAAATCTATCAAATTGTTCAATACATTTTACTATTTCTTGAAAAACTCTTCATCATCTTATTCATTTTTCCATTTAACAGGTCAGCCTTTCCCAACTAAATACTCCCCAGAGATATCATCCTAGCTGGCCTGGCCATGGGACTTTCAAATTTAACATATCTCAGAGGCAATTGAGTAAGACCGTTCTCTCCTGATAGGAAATTGGACATTTGTAAACACTTCCTACTTGAAGAGTAAGACCACCACCATCAAAGCCATACAGATAATTAATTCTACAAATGTCAAAATTTGCTGTTTGCAGTTTCGGCTTACCAGAAGTGTATTGCACCAATCTTCGGTCCAGGTTCGGACTCTGCTCCATCCAGCATTAAGGACACAGAGTTTTTCCTCCAGAGGAGCTTCACTTCCGTCCACTAAGGCCTGCAGTGCAGCACTGCTCTCTGTTACACTGTTCAAATCGACTTTCTTCCTCTCCAATTCTCTCAGCACATTCTGGAAGGCAACAAGGACCATTAACAGAACAGAATAAAATTCCTCAAGGTGACAGAACCAAAAGTTTTATTATTGGTTTGGTTTCTATCTTGATCGATTTAGCTAATGACTGATATATCACTGCCATGAGCAATCTGATATACCGTATGATACCTAAAGCAATCCAGCAAATTCAGAGTATCTTAGTAGTCACAGAATAGAAAATTTTCAAAGAAATGTTAGCCTCAGTAACTGGTAAGGTTGTGCTTTAAATGCACCATTCTTTCTTTTAATTATAATTATAATTATAATTATATTCTGTAACTTATTTTGCAAAATCTATTATGACATGCCAAATTGATGCAAATTGCAGTTATTATGCAATCTGATAATAAAGTATATCTGTTTCACAAAGGGGAAATTTGGGGAACTACATATCTTTCAAGGGGAAACATTAAGATTGCTTTTGGGAGAATATATATTTTTCATAAATTGGAAAAATGATTTTTAATATTTTTGCTATACCTGTTTACTAATAAATCAGTCTCACTTTCTTAAATTGTTCTTATTTTAACAGAAAGATTTACGCAATGAGTAAGTTAATGCAATAGTAAACTACAATTTTAGCCTGACAAATCTTTTGCTCCTATAGATTTTCACTTCCTCCTCTGCTATTTACTGCCATTGAAATTCTGGACCTAGTTAACAGCAAATAAATGTCCAGCAAATTATGATTTGAAACTATCACTTTCCTATAAACCAGTGTTTCTCAACCTTGACAATTTTAAGGCATGTGGACTTCAACTCCCAGAATTCCACAGCCTTAAGTTGAAGTCCACATGCCTTAAAATTGTCAAGGTTGAGAAACACTGCTATAAACCAAGGTCATGCTACAGCCTAAACCCTGTTTTGAAGAGCAAGTAAGTATTCCATAGAATATAATTTCTGTCATGCAAATCCCCCCCCAAAAAAGGAATAATTACACAAATTTGGCATTCAAAAATGTTTAATAATATCAAATTTCCCTTTCATTCTAGAATTCTCTTCAAGAATCCCCAAGCTTTGCCTCACATGCATATTTTTTATGGTAGAATATATGCTTTTCCTCATGATACAATTCTCTTTATAGGAATAACATGCAGAATGATTCCTACAATTTCCTATTTCAGTGGGAAGCCACTCGGTACCCCTTTTCACTCTGGATTATACCTCTAGTAATTAATGTATGTTCTTTGTTCTGAAGAAATAATACACCGAAATTATATATTGTTTCGTTTTCAACATTAGTCCCAGGCGCACAAACCTCCTCCTAGCAGGCTAATGACATATTGCACTCAATTAGTCAAAGAACTGACGAACCATGACATTTTTAAAATAGCAATCAATAATTAAAACAAGTAATTACATTCAAAAAGCCAACAGCTGCATTACATTAATAGAAAAAGAAACTAAGTACAGAGCATTGGATCTGTTAAATTTTTAATTCTGTTGGGTTGAAATAGTAAAGTTTTAAAATATGTGCAAATGGCAAACAAATGAGATAAGTCTCTCAAGTTGAGTTCAACAGTTAGTGACCTCTTCTAAAATATTAATATAATAAATGCACAATGAGCAGCATGCATATTACCGAATTGCTTTTTTAAAAAGAATTCTGAGGCATGCAATAGTGTCAGAAAAAAAATGTCCCTATAACAGGAAAGGACAGGAGAGGAGAGGAGACTAAATTTCTTGCAGGAAGTCTGGAATTCCTTGAGGTACTCAGCATGACATGTTTGCATGCAATATAGAATACACTTTCAAACAGATTCCCCCATAAAACCAGAAGAAAAATCCAGGGGGATTCACCCAGATTTGAAATCACTGAATGCACTATCACCTGCTGGATTCAAATATTTATTAAATAAATATTTAAGCTAGGCTCCAGGTTAAAAATGTTGGTTTTTAACCTGCTTCCAAGGCAAAACACATTTTTGTTCAACAGTAAGAACTATAACAAGTATCAGAATGAGATGCAAATAAAGAAGTTTGAGAACAGGCTGCTTACCTTAGCCCAAGCAATTTCAGTGTCCAGATCAGAAAGCAAACGTTCTGAAGTGGACTTGTGCACCAGTTCAGCTTCTGTCACCTCTAACCATTTGGATAAAGAGAGGGAGACTTCACTGAATTTGCACGAGAGTTGCAATGCCTGTTCTAGATCTTGTTTGCCTTCTGTCACCTGTTTTTTTTTTTTTTAAAAAAAGCATGTAAAAGAGCAAGCATCAAGAACAAAGCATTAAGAAAACTTATTTGATCAACATTATGTGTGGTCACACAGTGAGCAGATGTTTAGATGGGATCTGGCATTTTTATGTACTTATCAAGTCCTTCCTAAGGACCTGGCATAGGCAGATGTTGCTGTTTAATGATGTTAAAGATATCTTCATAGGATGTAAGCTGTTCTAAATAAAGCTATTTTATGCAGCTGACTGATGGTGATTTTGTCAATACTAAAGGTTTTCAAGCAGTGTTACACATTTCTGGAATTGCACTCAAAGCATCTATACATTTTAGTATTATTCCACAACCTCTATTTTGGCTATGGTTACTTGCCTCTAAAAAGAATTTGTCCTCATCAGTCAACTACATCTATGAAGGAAAATGGATAAGGAAAAGGCATTCAATGACAATTCTACAAGCTAGATGGACTCATGAAGGAAAAAAATGATCTGTCAAGAAACCATCCTTTAAATCATTTATTTCATTTCCAAAAAATATGTGTATGTTGCTTTTAAAATTTTTATCAAATCTCAAAACAGAGTGGAGTTACTCTAGATAAGCCTGGACTACATTTCTCATCAACCACAACCACTGGATAATAGTATTGATGTTATGTATTTCGATCTCCGATTTAAAACATTATAGATTTCGGATTTAGCTGGTGAATAGTAAATCGGGTTCAAATAATATTTAATTAAATGCTTGAAATTTACCTCAAATGGATTTCACACAGTGAAACAAAATTGTACATATGAAATACTAACCTGCGCTCCCAAATCATTGTAAAGGAATTTCAGTGCTGTCAGTTGTTCATCCATGCTTTTGGGGTTGTCTGTCTGTTGTTTCTGTACAATCTGCCTTCCTGTTTTGATCACTGTCTCCACTTCAAGCTTTACTTCACTCAAGGTCTTATAGAGTTTCTAGAACCAGGGCACCATATAATTTTATTATATTATATTAAAACATATTGTAATATTTCAGGTTACTCATTTAATTTTACTTTTCAATAAGTAGCAGAATTTAATCACATTATCATCTATGCACATTCTGTGGTGTTCAGTTTGCTACAATAATTAAATATATTAACTATAACTAGATTCAAATTAGTCAGTAACCCATTTTGAGCAATGGTTTATATTTAGAAAATAAATTACAAAAATGCCCCCAACATCATAGCAAATAGAAATTAACATGAAGAATGAATGGAAGATAGTATTGCAGCTTAGAGCAAAAAAGGAAAGGGGGGAAATAACCCTCAAGTTTCCAGCATGTTCAAAGTCTGGTAATGATGTCTGAATACAGCCCAAGTGCAATGAAATAAATCCACAATTTAAAAACAAAATGCACTGCTTTGTTCACACTGCTAAGACTTTGCTCATTTTTTTCGGACTTAGACTGACCACACTTTAATGGGAGATTCTGTATTTGCAGTACAAATGTTTTACATGAGGGAATAGAAGGGGAACTCATCAAAGTTGCAGATGACACCAAGCTGGCAAGAATAGCCAACAGCCCAGAAGATAGGATGAAGATCCAGATGGATCTCAACAGATTTGAACATTGGGCCTTATCTAACAAAATGAAATTCAGTGGAGAGAAAAGTAAGATTTTACACTTAGACAAGAAAAACCAAATATACAGGTACAGATCAGGTGAAACTTAGCTCAATAGCAATAACTGAGAGAAGGATCTTGTAGTCCTAATGGACAATCACTTAAATATGAGCCAGTAATGTACTATAGGAGCCAAAAAAACCCAGTGCAATCCTAGGCTCTATTACCAGAGGGACAGAATCAATATCATATGAAGTGTTAGTACTGCACTATAAGACTTTGATAAGACCACACTTAGAATACTGCATCCAATTTTGGTCACCACAATATAAAAAAGATGTTGGGATTCTGCAGAGTGCAGAGAAGAGCAACAAAGATGATTAGGAAGCTGGAGGCTAAAACATATGAACAACAGGAATTGGGTATATCTAGTCTAGTGAAAAGAAGAACTAGTAACACATATCAGTGTCCCAATATTTGAGGAGCTGCCACAAAGAAGAGGGGGTCAATCTATTTTCCAAAGCAGAAGAAGGCAAGACAAGAAGCAATTCATGGAAACTAACCAAGGAGAGAAGCAACCTAGAAATTTCCTGATGGTGAGAACAATAAACCAGTGAAACAGCTTGCCTTCAGAAGTTGTGGGTGCTCCATCATTGGAGCCTTTTAAAAAGAGACTGGACAGCCATTTCTCTGAAGTTGTATAGGGTCTTCTGCTTGAGCAGAGATTTGGACTAGAATACTTCCAAGATCCCTTTCAACTATGATACTTTATTATTCTGTTTCCAAACAGGTTTGGAAAAAAAATCATGCCTAAAATCTTGGCTAAATAGACAATGAATGTGTTAGTCTTTTATATTGATGAGATTCTATAGCAAATGGGTCTGCAGGTGCTATTAAATTGGAGAACAAAATCATGCTCTTAGAACATATACTACTCTGATAATATGAGTGAAAACCATATTCTTTGATTTTTTTTTTAATCTCAATGCACAAAGTCTCTTCCTTTCATTCATGTTTTCTACCACTACTACGAAAGTCGACTGCCAGGCTAGTGGAAAGTTCACTGCCATGGAGCAAATAAAAGTTTCACAGAGAGAAATTAAGAAAATTTAGTCATAGCATTATATTACCATGCACTTATCAAAGTGAAACTGAATGATATTCGGATCAATATCCTTCACATCCAAGATATGGAGTTCAACTTTTACACTATCCAGAACTCGTTTACAATCCAGCATACGCTGCTCAAAATTCGCTGGTTTCTGGAAGAGCTGGAACTTCGTGGATACCTCCCGGAGCTTTCTCTGTTTATATAAGAAAGCAAACATTTGATACATTCACACACTTAGAATGAAAAATCTTTCTACCAACTGTTCTTATTTATAAATTATATCTTACTCTTCTAATTCAGCATTTCTCTCTCTTTTATGTCATTATGGATTTCTTCTCCTTGTAACCATATTTCCCAGCATTATGCCTCTTCTCTAACTTATAAAATAATTTATCTCTAAATCCAAGACCTTCTGTTTTTCAGTTAAACATGAGAAGCTCAATTCCTCAAAAACAAGATAAAAAAAACCCATCAAGAAGTTTTGTCTAGGCCTATGTTTGGGGACTTTCAAAGGTACAGTGTGTATTCCGTTTCCAAATCTTCTTCACTTCTGTCAGCCCCAAAGCACAAAAACAGGCATGGAACACCATGAACTAATCAGTTCTCCCTCTAGCTACCTAATCAGGGAATTCACAAAATGGGACTTAAGCACCATCTCGTGTCCTGAATTTATAATACCTCCCAGAATATCAAAAATCTTCTTGCTTGAATGCATTCCTCATCTCTGATTAGTACTGCCTTTTTTTCCCCCTTCTACCTTTCAAAAGCAATGCTATCAAGTTTGCCACTTAGTTCTTCATCAACTCCAAACGCAACCCTTCTATCCTGGTTTCTATTTTCTATGGTCCACTGAATCTTTCTCACAGAACCAAATTGTTCTCCCTATTGCAAAAATATAAATGCCTCTGTCTAGACTTCACTCATCACAATCTCTGTTTTGAAACAACTGCTTTCCTTTTCCTTCTCTTTAGGGGATTTATTTGACACCTATACTTAGTTTTCATTAGTCACTAAACAGTGCTTCAGGTTAGCCACTCAAATGCCATGATCTTAGTAGCATCTTCTCTTCAAACATTTTCTCTATCTATTTGCAATGCTAACATCCATCCTGTTCAACAGATATAGATTCTTCAAGTCCTCAATCTTTGTCTGTCTTTCTCTGTGTGCATCTCTCTCTCTCTCTCTCGCTCTCTCTCTCTCTCTCGCGCGCTCTCGCGCTCTCGCTCTCTCGCTCTCTCTCTCTCTCTCTCTCTCTCTCTCTCTCTCTCTCTCTCTCCTCATATAAAGATATTGGGAAAAGGATGCTAATAATTATTAAAATGATTAATAATTGCCCAAGGATCTAAGAAAAGTGTATTATAGCACTTTTTCACAATTAGGAACTTTCAGAAGTATGTAAAAGTATTATCCTACTTTTACAAATATATGCCTATGAGAGTCGAAAGGGGGAAAGGTTGGAGAAACTGAAACTGAAAAAAGAACAGAAGTGACAAATAAATTAAACTTTATAGTATGTAAAATTATCACAATTTCAATTGAAAACACTGCATTTGAAAGGAACACAACAATTCCAGGAACACTGGGAAACTAATTAGCAAAAACTAATTTTTAATTATGTCTTAGTGCTTGATCTCAATGATTACCTGCAAGACATCCAAATGAGTCCCACCACGGGAAGATCGGCACTCTGGTGAAGGTGGCATTAAAGAATAGACATTCTTTCTAAGCTCTTCCAAGGTGGACTCAAGGGCAGCAATCTCAGCCTGGATTTTCTGCCATTCGTTATAGAAAACAGGGAAGAGAGGACATAGCAGATATCAATCTGACTACCCAATAAATCATACTAATAAAATGTATTATTATAAAGACTATAATATCCACGTGCTGATTTCAGTGGTAAACTGCTTATTTCAAAATCAAAAGATTACCGAAATTACTGATTTTATAGTGTAAGACACCATCAGCATTTCTTCATAGAGCATGTATTCCCTTAATTATCCTACAACTCAAAAACCAAGTTGCAAAAGGGTTTTTTAAAAAATAAATTCATACATACATACATACATACATACATACATACATACATACATACATACATACATACCTGTGCCTCTTGAGGCATTTGGAAGGCATCTATTCTATTGGTCAAATAGGATGTTAGCTGCCTATCCAAATCCTTCAAGCTTTCCTGAAGAACTTGCAACATGTGCTCAGTTTCCCGCATCATTTGAAGTTGTTGCTCCAAAGAAATCTGCTTGCTGACTGCCTAAGGGGAGACAAAGGAATACGTTGCATGAAAACTTTAGAACTTGTATATAAACCTAAACATAAATACGAAAATAGTAAATCAGAACTGCTTACACTATGCTGTTATTTTCTGATTGTCAACAGTGCAATGAAATATTACTTTCTTATGGTTAAGGGATACCTGCCGAAAGGAACATAATTCAGAGATTCCTAGCATGGCAACTTAAGCTAGAAGCACTGACTTCAGCATTCCGTTTTGTTGTCAAAACCTATGGAAGTTTCCAGAGGACATATTAATAACCATTGAAATCAGGATGGGATCCATCAATCCTCATAGACAACAACAGTTTCTAAATGACTATCAATTCAGCTCTTTGTGCTTTTCAAGATTCTCTGTCCTGTATTTTTCAAAGCCAAAAAGTTGCTTTCTTTCCAAGGCAGCAAGTAAACTTTTAAAACTACTATGGCTTTACTCCATATTCTGTAATCTGAATCGTATAAATCTGCTCATCATGCTTCAAATCTTTTTTAAAATATAAAATCAGACTTTCAGTCATTTTACATATTTTTGTGAGATAGGTCTTTGTTGGTAGAGACCATTTACCTTGGTTATAGCTATCATGATTTAAAATTGCATTCCCAAACTGTTATTTTTTCCCCTTTTTGTTTGTTTGAGGAATGTAACCCCATGACATGGCATCATAATTTTGCTTCTCGCCTGTACAAAATATAGGATCCACTAAGCTTTAATCTGGGTCTGTTCACTTTCAATTAAGAATTCACTCAGCCATCCAGTTAACAGTGTAGGTCCTGCGGTTATCCATCTTCTGACAGACCATAATACGAGATATAGATATAATTATGCACATCTGATCTTAAATATTGGGCAGCTCTTATTTCTATAAGCTAGTGAAGAGCACCTTTAAGCTTCATTCAAAACTATATATTGTGGATGCTGACAGTAGTAAAAACAAATATTTCATTTCATCAAAGTTACATATCATACCATATGACTTAATTCCTCATAACGGGCATTGAAAACTTCCAACTTTTCACTGATGATTTCATCAAGGATACCTCCATCTATCAATGTTTGACCAAGCTCCCGAATTTGAGTCCGATTATCAGCTGGATGACGCAGAATGGATTCCAGTGACTGAGAAAATAATTAAACCAAAATGTAGGCACTTGTTTTCTAACATCTGACATTTTAAAATTGGAAAAAAATATCATTCAGAAAAAGCATTTATTTACAGTGTCTGAAGACTTACATTACCATTAAGAGAACAATGAAACATATGGCATTTATCACCCTAAAATAGTTACGGAAATTACAGACAAATAAATCAAAATAGTGGAACCCATAAAAACAACTCAAGAACTCTACCAAAACAAAAAGAGCAAGAGGAAATAAAACCAGCAAATGACAGCAGAATCACTGCAATGTAAACCCAAACCTGAAAGTGGATGGAAAAAAACATTAGGGTTTTTTTTAATGCCTTCAGACAATAAAAAGGAGGGAAGAAAGCATCACCAATGGGAAAGCATTCTACAGGAGAAGGTGATGTTGTTTGCATAATCTCCAGTTACGATGGAAGCAGACATACATAGGGCCTCTTCTGGTTAGGGTTACCAGTACTAGGCTGTGAAAATCCAGGGGACCATTAGATGGCAGCACAAAGAATTTTATGTGCCTCTTTGTTGCCATCTAGCAATCATCTAAACTTGGACATTCCCAATCTCATATTTCTGCCTGAGTTGATCATGATAGATATGGTGGGTCAAAAAACAAATGCAGCCTGAAATTTCCTCCACATGAACATTTAAGAATAACTGTTGTTCTGAGGTAACTACAGAAATATACTAGGAATTCCTTCAGTTAACTGTGGACAATAAACAGTTGACTGGCTAATGTATTCTAATTATAGTTTCTGAAGCATATTCAAAGAGAGTTCTATGTAGAACATATTGCATAAATGCCAGTGAAGTACTATATGAATAACAGCAGTCAAGAGTTTATTTTATATGTATTAATGCACCAGTCAAAGTAAGTTAAAAGAATCCGAAGTAGTCAACATAATTGCCAAGTTGTAAAGTGTCCTTAGAAAAACCAAGACAAAAAATACTGTATTATTAAATGTGTTTTTTTAAAAAAAATCATGTATTTCACTATCACATTTCAAAGAACAAAGAAAATAGTTAGCAGAACAAAAGTTGGAATATACTGGAAGATCATGATGTGTTTATGTTGTTGTTGTTGTTGTTGTTAATTGCGAAGTCGTGTCCAACCCATCGCGACCCCATGGATAACGTTCCTCCAGGTCTTCCTGTCCTCTACCATCTTCTGGAGTCCATTTAAGTTCACACCTACTGCTTTAGTGACTCCATCCAGCCATCTCATTCTCTGTCGTCCCCTTCTTCTATTGCCCTCAATCTTTCCCAGCATTAGGCCCTTCTCCAGTGAGTCCTTCCTTCTCATTAGGTGGCCAAAGTATTTGAGTTTCAACTTCAGGATCTGGCCTTCTAAAGAGCAGTCGGGGTTGATCTCTTCTAGGACTGACCGGTTTGAACGCCTTGAAGTCCAAGGGACTCGCAGGAGTCTTCTCCAGCACCATAGTTCAAAGGCCTCAATTCTTTGGCGCTCAGCCTTTCTTATGGTCCAACTTTCACAGCCATACATTGCAACTGGGAAAACCATGGCCTGGACTATACGCACTTTTGTTGGCAGGGTGATGTCTCTGCTTTTTAGTATGCTGTCTAGATTTGCCATAGCTTTCCTCCCCAGGAGCAAGCGTCTTTTAATTTCTTGGCTGCAGTCCCCATCTGAGGTGATCTTGGAGCCCAGAAAAATAAAATCTGTCACTACCTCCATTTCTTCCCCATCTATTTGCCAGGAATTGAGAGGGCCGGATGCCATGATTTTGGTTTTCTTAATGTTGAGTTTCAAGCCAACTTTTGCACTCTCCTTCTTCACCCGCATCAAGAGGCTCTTTAGTTCCTCTTCACTTTCTGCCATTAGAGTGGTATCATCTGCATATCTTAGGTTGTTGATATTTCTCCCGGCAATCTTAATTCCAACTTTTGTTTCATCTAGCCCTGCCTTTCTCATGATGTGCTCTGCATATAAGTTAAATAGGCAGGGCGACAGTATACAGCCTTGTCGGACTCCTTGTCCAATTTTGAACCAATCAGTGGTTCCGTGTCCAGTTCTCACTGTTGCTTCTTGACCCACATATAGGTTTCTCAAGAGACAAATAAGATAGTCTGGTATTCCCATCTCTTTAAGAACTTGCCACGATTTGTTGTGATCCACACAATCAAAGGCTTTAGCATAGTCAATGAAGCAGAAGTAGATGTTTTTCTGGAACTCCCTAGCTTTCTCCATGATCTAGCATATGTTGGCAATTTGATCTCTAGTTCCTCTGCCTCTTCGAAATCCTGCCTGTATTTCTGGTAGTTCTCGATCCACATACTACTGGAGTCTAGCTTGTAGGATTTTAAGCATAACTTTACTAGCATGTGAAATGAGTGCAATGGTGTGATAGTTTGAACATTCTTTGGCATTGTCTTTCTTTGGAATTGGAATGTAAACTGACCTTTTCCAATCCTGTGGCCACTGTTGAGTTTTCCAAATTTGCTGGCAAATTGAGTGTAGCACTTTTACTGCATCGTCTTTTAAGATTTTGAATAGCTCAGCTGGAATACTGTCACCTCCACTAGCTTTGTTGTTGCTCAGATTTTCTAAGGCCCATTTCACTTCACATTCTAGGATGTCTGGTTCGAGGTCAGTGACCATCTCATTGTGGTTATCTGGGATGTTAAGCTCATTCTTGTATAGTTCTTCTGTGTAGTTTTGCCATCTCTTCTTAATCTCGTCTGCCTCTGTTAGGTCTCTGCCATTTTGGTCCTTTATCATGCCCATCTCTGCATGAAACGTTCCCTTCATGTCTCCAATTTTCTTGAAGAGATCTCTGGTCCTCCCTATTCTGTTGTTTTCTTCTATTTCTTTGCACTGTTCATTTAAGAAGGCATTCTTAACTCTTCTAGCTACTCTCTGGAATTCTGCATTCAATTGGGTGTATCTTTCTCTTTCTCCTTTGCCTTTCGCTTCCCTTCTTTCCTCAGCTATTTGCAAAACTTCCTCAGACAGCCATTTTGCTTTCTTGCATTTCTTTTTCTTTGGGATGGTTTAGTTGCTACCTCTTGTACAATGTTGCGAACTTCCATCCATAGTTCTTCAGGCAATCTGTCTATCAGATCTAATTCCTTAAATCTATTTGTCACCTCTACTGTATATTCATCAGGAATATGATTTAGTTCATACCTGAGTGGCCTAGTGCTTTTCCCTACTTTTTTCAATTTAAGCCTAAATTTTGCAACGAGAAGCTCATGATCTGAGCCACAGTCAGCTCCTGGTCTTGTTTTTACTGACTGTATAGAGCTTCTCCATCTTTGGCTGCAGAGCACATAGTCAATATGATTTCTATGTTGACCGTCTGGTGATGTCCATGTGTAGAGCCGTCTCTTGGGTTGTTGGAAAAGAGTGTTTGTTATGACCATAGTATTCTCTTGACAAAATTCTATTAGCCTGTGCCCTGCTTCATTTTGTACTCCAAGGCCAAACTTGCCTGTTATTCCGGTTATCTTTTGGCTTCATACCTTAGCATTCCAATCCCCCATGATGATAAGGACATCATTTTTTGGTGTTAATTCTATAAGGTGCTGTAGGGCTTCATAGAACCGGTCAATTTCATCCTCTTCAGCAACAGTGGTTGGGGCATAGATTTGGACTATTGTGATATTGAATGGTTTGCCTTGAATTCGAATTGAGATCATTCTGTCATTTTGGGGATTGTATCCCAGTATTGCTTTTCCTATTCTTTTATTGACTATGAAGGCTACTCCATTTCTTCTGAGGGATTCTTGCCCACAGTAGTATACCTGATGGTCATCTGAGTTAAATTCACCTATTCCTGTCCATTTTAATTCGCTGATTTCTAAGATGTCGATGTTCAGTCTTGTCATCTCTTTTTTGACTACGTCTAGCTTGCCTTGATTCATGGATCTTACATTCCAGGTTCCTATGGAGAAAAAATCTTTACAGCATCGGACTTTCCTTTCACCAGATATATCCACAGCTGAGCGTCCTTTCGGCTTTGGCCCAGTCGCTTCATTCTTTCTGGCGCTACTAGTACTAGGCCTCTGCTCTTCCCCAGTAGCATATTGGACAACTTCCGACCTGAGGGGCTCATCTTCCAGCGTCATATCTTTTTGCCTTTTAGTACTGTCCATGGGGTTTTCATGGCAAAGATACTGGAGTGGTTTGCCATTTCCTTCTCCAATGGATCACATTTTGTCAGAACTCTCTGCTATGACCTGTCCATCTTGGGTGGCCCTGCACGGCATAGCTTTGTTGTTAACAACACCGCAGCCAAAAATACCAATGTTTCAAAATATGTTTAGACACCTAGAAGTGTCCACTAGCTGTGGGAGGGTAAAAAAATAAAAATAAAAGATGGCAGGCACAAAACACACATTCAAAAAAGAGGGAAATCTACAGAGAGATGCTGCATCTGATATTTTGCCCTGTTTTGATCTTTGATGATACCACTGCAGACACACTCATTTCTTTTAGCTCAAATAAGTAAGATTTTTTTCATGTGGGCATCATTGATGCATCTTGAATTAAAGCAACCAAAAAAACCCTTTCAACACATCTGTCCACTTCTAGAATTACTTAAATATTATGAGAAATGAGGAATTTTCATTGAATTGAAATATAGGAGAAAAACATCTTCAGTTAAAAAAACCTAAGCTTATTTGAATAAATTACTTTTACAGACTATCCTTTGTACCTCAAGGGCTTCACTGACAGCATCTATTTTCTCTGGCAAGTGTTCAATTGTTTTCATCTTCTCTTCTAAAGTATTCAGCCAGGCTCCTTCTAGGTCCAGATAGTGTAGCAGTTCAATCCAACAAGACCATACTTCCTGAAGGTAAAGAATATATGAAAAAAGAAAAACTCATTCCATTTTAGAGGCTGGCTCTTCTCAGTCATGTGATACATTTATTTCTCAAGCTTTATGTAGATTTTCCTGAGTATATTGTTCATCAACAGCAATGATTTCTAGAACTACTCAAGATAATTCACAAGTTATTGCCTAACAATGAGACAGATACTTTCAATTCACTCAGTCTCAAGGTTCTCATTTGCTCAGCTCACTTACAGTAATCTCCCATGCCAATTCCAGATGTTTGCCCTTATACAATAACAAAACAATAGGATGGTATAGATTACAATGGAGATAACTTGGATGCTGCATGAAATAAATACATTTGGAGACAATAGCCAGTAATAATTTTCTAACTTAAGAGGTAAAAACGTATCTTGCATATTCTATACTTCTTTATTTACCTGGATCATTAACATAGAATTTTCTAATTTGCCACCTTAAACATGACCCAAAATTGATTTGGATCACATTCCAAAGTTCGTTCCAAAGCTATTGTAGTAATGTAATGCCCAATGTGGCTAAAATAGAGTTTGAGAACTTGACTTTCTCCTGATTTGCAGGTACAAAGAATTAAATAAGGGGCCTAACTGCACAGTTGCTAATTCACATTGCTGTCAAAAGTATTATAGGAAATATAGGAATGCATATAGAAGTTAAATATACCTGAAACGTTTATTAGGCAATACATAATTCAGAAACAATCACTATATTGATGGAGTCTTAATATATGCATTCCATTAGCTATATATTTCTCACCCATATATCCCTGGCTTTTTATTGACATTTTAAAATCAACAAAAAAAAAACAGTGCACTCCCACTAATTTTGGAGCCACTATTTGAACTTACTTTACTTGTATATGGAATGGTTTCTAACTAATGGGCAGCAACTACAATCCTTCACTATCTAAACAGGGCTGTTAGTGTGTGTGTGAGGCTTAAAGTCAATGCTTACTCCTGGAAAGTGCCTACAGTTTTCTTGGCAAAATTTCACAAGTAGTTTGCACTTGCCTTCTTCCTAGGACTGAGAGCGAGTGACTGGCTCAAGGTCACCCAGCTGGTATTGTGCCTAAGGCAGGACTAAAACTGACAAGTCTCCTGGTTTCTATCCTGGAGCCTTAAGCACTATACCAACTGGCTCTCTAGGGAGCTTTAAAATATCTAGAATTAAATATATAATAAAAGAGTTTTGAGTGTGTTCATTAAATAAGTTGCTGGTCCAACAACACCCCAATCCCCAACTTTTAAATATACAGCAATATATGAACTTAAACCCGAAATATTTCTATTAGGCATAATCAATCCAAAAATGGAAAAACAATTCCAATACATCATTATACATATAATAACTGCAGCACGCATTGCATATGAGCGATGCTGGAAAAGGGAAAACATACCAACAAATGCAATGATTATACGCAAGATATTAGATTGTGCTGAGATCAACAAACTTACCTTAGAAATAAAGGACAAAGAAGTTAACAGAATTTTATGAGATATGGGACATGTGTTACAATTGGTTAGAATTGAGGAATAAAAAAAGTATGAGAAGTAATGTAAAAAAATGTAAGAGACATAGTATTGTTAAGAAAGAAGAAAAAATGCACTTTGTATTTGTTGTTTGTAAAGAGAAAAAGGGAAAACAAAAATTAAAAAAAAAACCATTAGCGTGATTTTTTTTTTAACTCTGGGAGTATAAACTTATATCTTAAACCCTTCCATTGGTGTTAAGGGAAGGAACAATCAGTTATGGATCATACCTCCAAAGTGTGGCATTTCCCTCTGATCCTGTTGCACAGTAGCTGGTAATTCTCCAATACAAGCTTGAGCTCTGTTGTTAAGTCCTGACCGCCAGATGGCAGTTTAGCAGCTAGCATTTTGATGCTGTCTTTCAGAATTTTCACCCGCACTTCTTTCTGCAGCACATCTTCCTTTGCTCTCTGCCCAGAGGAAGCAAATAATGACCAAACTCAATTGCAATCACTGTGTTAACAATGGAATCTGAATTAATACTTAAAATATTGAAATGAATTGTTACACTGTATTTGATATACACATGGATCCCAAGACACTTCATTTGAAGTTCTATCAATATTTGGTTGATCTGAATTTATAAGCCACCCAACTCCACTGGACTCTGTAATAAATATTGCCTATTTATCACTTATTATACTAGTTGCCCACCATCATTTTGACCTTCCTTGACATATAAAAGGCTTTCATCTCCACAGATATTCTGTTGCAAACTGATTTATATAAATCTGGTTGTATGAAGTCAACTCAACCCAAGATAAATACTTCCTATGCATAAAGACCATTGTCTCAAAATTTCCATTTTATATGGCCAACATTAACTAGTACATTTAAAAAAAAACTTTCAGAGCGCATATATTTTTGCTATAATTTTTAATAATCTCACTACAATCAAGAGTACTACATTTCTAAACATGAAAAAAATATTTTTAAAAGTACCAAGTTTATCATTCTATTGAATGTGACCGTTTCGAAATAAATAATTTTTCAAACACCAAGGTCACGCTGACTAGCAATTCTGGCAGTTGCAAAGTCAACATAACTGAGGAGCACAAGACTGGCAAAGGCTACAGAGCATTCAATTACAAAACTCTTTCTAATTTAACAGAAAATGCCAGTGGCAATCCTGTCATTCAATTCAAAAAGCTTTATTAAATGAGCTGCCACATTTTCTAATGTTAAAAAAAATCCTTCAGAGTGATTTAGTGTTTGATAGCCAGGCTATTGACAATGTCAGTTCTTTACAATATACGACACTTGTAATGTGTAGAATGAACAAGAAATAAAAAAAGACTCTTTGCATTCAGAATAGCTGTAATCTTTTCAAATGTATGTAAATATTACAATATTTTGTAAGTTGCTGCTCCCAACTGTGCATCCATTGTGTTTTCTCAGAAAGCTGATTAGCCACCATTAAATTACAATTAGACATATGATATGAATTAGATTAGGATACAAGCATATATAAATTAAGCTAAGAGACAGCAGCATGAAATTTCAAGAATAAGCAAAATGGGCTCTACATCCCTGTCATGGTTTTGAAATGCTAAGTTATCTTATTAAATCCACTAATTCTACGTTCACTGTAAAATTAAAGCAAATGTCATTCCAAATTCCATCCTCCTCTAATCTCACTATGTAGCAAGATCGGGAATTTCTACTCCAACCAGTATTTGCTGATCAAACAGAAGTAGCCTGAAGCCATCTGATCAAACTGCAGAATACATGGCAGGGCTATGCAGCAATCTGGGCTCAAAGGAGAAAAAAAAAATTAGTATGCAAACGAACCAACATATTCAAGCTATCAGCAGCACCTTAAGTCATATAGAATTTTAAGATACGCAACAGTTTTTTGTATGTTTGCATACACTTTCACTTGCACACAGTGCAAGCTCTAGTTGTGACACTGGACAAAATATGGTCTTATAAATATGTAAATAATCCTAGTCCTAATTTAATTCATTTTCAAGAGTACGTAAGAAGGATAGTCAGCTTTAAGCTCTTAAAAAACAAATCACTCTGTTCTGAAAAACTTTCTGGACAAGGACATTCTGATGTAATAATAATAATAATAATAGTAGTAGTAGTAGTAGTAGTAGTAGTAGTAGAAGAAGAAGAAGAAGAAGAAGAAGAAGAAGAAGAAGAAGAAGAAGAAGAAGAAGAAGAAGAAGAAGAAGAAGAATAAGAAGAAGAAGAAAGAAGAAGAAGAAGAAGAAGAAGAAGAAGAAGAAGAAGAAGAAGAAGAAGAAGAAGAAGAAATAGAAATAATGTGGCAAAGACAAGCAAGGGTAGTACCAATAGTAATAGGCGCCTTGGGTGCAATCCCAAAACAACTGGAGCACCACTTGAACACCATCAGCATTGACAAATTCGTCATTAGTAAATTGCAAAAGGCAGCCTTACTAGGAACTGCTTCCATCCTGCGACGATATCTGTAATACCATCAAACATCCACATCTGCCAACCCAGATCCTTGGTAAAGACTCGATAGGTAGACAAAAATGCCAAATCCAAATCCAAATCTGGCTGACTATGTGATGATCAATAACAACAACAACAACAACAACTATTACACACCCATGTTTAGTGACTATCATTTTTAAAATGCTTTCCAAGTATTCCTGACCTTCATTTCTTCCACTGCATTCTCTAGCTCATCTGGATTCTTATATTCAAAATCCTTCTCCAAATATTCCTCTTCAGCCTGAGCCATCCATTCTTGCATTTCCGCCACATCCTTTTTGAGATTGACAGCTTTTTCTTGATTTTCTGATAATTGATTTTTATGGCTAATGATCTAGCAATTCAAGCAAAGCAACGTAAGGTGGACAGCATTATTTAAACTCATATTATTTAAAGAGTGCTGTACAACTGATGAAAAACACATGATCAATAGAATAGTGAAAGTTATTTTGAGATAGTAACGTTCAGCATTTTCTTCAACAGGAAATCTAGGAAATAATATTCTATAATTACAAGAACTGGCAAACGTAACTAATACAGTTCTGCTTAATTTTTAATTATTTACTGTTCACATTAACAATGAAGTAACCCATGATGATAATGATGTGGTGGTGGTGATCATAGTTATCATGAGGGTTAATAAAATATGTTAGCAGTAGTGAATTAGCAACAGATTCTTGTTGCAAGTATTTAGATTTCATACAAGACTAACCCATTACTAACACTCTCAGTTCCACTTAATGAACTGTGTTTTAAAATATTTTCTTCCTATTGAGTATGTTCACAAGTCCAGTCCAGAGTATAGACTGACTAACCTGAAAGAATGATGTCATTTTTTATGTTTTCTAAAGAGCATGAGGGATGCAAGGAAACAGAGTTATAGTGTGGGTAAAATCTTATCATTTAGATGATATGGAAATATTGAAAAATTCCTATCAGTATAAATAGCAACAACAATTGCCCTACCAGTTAAACAAAATGGCTCATTTGATATATTTTTGGATGAGAATTTCAAACAGATAAGGAATTTAGCCTAAAACAGCATCATCTATCTGGCAAGGTGACTTAAAAAATAAAATTTGAACTGAAAACATCCCAGAGCCTAGTTTACACTATATCAAATCTTATAGCCCTCTAGCTGAATTACTACATAACTGCCAACCAACAATAAAGAATATTGGAAGTTGTAATTCATCCCATGTTTACTATATTAAATTATAGCACTGTATATTAGTTCTATAGTTTTAAAATTAAATTGGTTTATTATAAAATTGATGGTTTCTTATAGAGTAACGTAAGAAATTAAAAGACGCTTGCTCCTGGGGAGGAAAACTATGGCAAATCTAGACAGCATACTAAAAAGCAGAGACATCACCCTGCCAACAAAAGTACGTATAGTCAAGGCCATGGTTTTCCCAGTTGCAATGTATGTCTGTGAAAGTTGGACCATAAGAAAGGCTGAGTGACAAAGAATTGAGGCCTTTGAACTATGGTGCTGGAGAAGACCCCTGCAAATCCCCTGGACTGCAAGGCGATCAAGCCGGTCAGTCCTAGAGGAGATCAACCCTGACTGCTCTTTAGAAGGCCAAATCCTAAAGTTGAAACTCAAGTACTTGGGCCACCTAATGAGAAGGAAGGACTCACTGGAGAAGAGCCTAATGTTGGAAAGATTGAGGGCAATAGAAGAATGGGATGACAGAGAATGAGGTGGCTGGATGGAGTCACTGAAGCAGTAGGCGTGAGCTGAAATGGACTCCAGAAGATGGTAGAGGACAGGAAGGCCTGGAGGAATATTGTCCATGGGGTCGCGATAGGTCGGACATGACTTCACAACTAACAACAACAACATAGAGTATTTAGTTTGCATTTTCATTTAGGCACTTGTAAATATGAAAGTGGGATTTTATATGTTGAAAATAAAACATTACGTTTGATATTGATTGGTTGCAATGCATGTAACAATGCTACTACTTGAGTACAATGACAGATATGAAAATGCAAGAGTAATAATACAAAGAACTAACCTGCTTGCTTAGTTTGTCCCACTGGGATTGAATGTCTATCAGTTTGGATTTCACCCAAGCATTAGCAGGCTGGCTTCTTAAAGAAGAATCAATTTCCTTCATCTCTTTTAGAGACAACTCAATCTTTTCCATTTCAATAATAAACAGCTGTTCATAAATGAGAAAACGTATTTTAATATCTATTTCCAAAGATGCAACTTGAGATGTTGCTTATTTCTGAGACACTTTTATGGATTTCAAAGACTTACTATTATGTTTGAAAAAAATAATTAGCAAAATAATTTAATATATGGACATACAGAGGGGGGGGGAATGTCATTTCATTATCTCATATTAACCAGGGGTGAGCAACTCCTTAATCACACTTTACACTGTAATATTGAATCACCAAAATTTGGTGGCAAAATGACCATTTATTAATGATAAGGTTTTTATCCCTGGAAGGAGATTTAAGGGATAAATGGTTACTTAATCTTTGGTTTGATAAAAAAAAAAATCTGGATACACATAACATGCTTAATGATAAACTATCATTTAAAAATGTCAGTGTTCATACAGCACACATAGTAGAACTAAACTACATAACTATATTAACCAAGCTAATGGCTGCAATCGAGATAGCAGTCCTTCAGATATCCAAGGGCATTTACCCAAATAAAGGAAACATCTTTTTTTCTTTTTTTAATATTTATTTATTTATTTATGTCAATAGCCCCTATCACTTAACACCAAAGCTGAATAATAAGAAAGGTGTCTATTAAATACAAGAAAGTAGGTAAAATAAGCAATGGATTTATGTATCTCCCTGTGAACACAAAAGCTTCAATACTGATCAAATCCATAAAAGATTCATGATATTCTTGATGACTGACACAGCTACAAAATGAATACATCTAATTCACACTAGCACTGATACCAACATAACTATGCTACAGTTAGGATCTGCCTAAAAGCTGGTTCCAAAGATCCTATGATGCTAGTTTCAGCTGATTATAAAATGTCTATCTTTGATAGAATAAGCATTAGATATGGGAGTATCTACAGATTTTCAACTTTTGGTTCCAGATATGACGGCCTAACTGACAAATTTAAAAAGAAATAATTTTTATGACATACAAGATGAAGGCAAGAACTACACTGATTCAGTTCTGTTTTGGAAGACTCCAGCAGCTAAAAAAAAGTATGGATGAGAATGGATGCCACTATTCGTTATTCATTTTTCTCTTTCTGTGAGCCCCATACCGGAGACTCATGAACTAAAACCATGCATTAGGAAAACGGAAGAACCCTATTTACTGCCCAGAGAAAGTATACCATCACATAAGGGTTTATGTCTATAATGTGGAGAATCTGCCATTATGCATAGTGGTTGCCCTACTAAAAAGTCTTGCTTCTGAAACATCAGTAAAATTTCATAATTAACCCAAAGGGGGACATTTTTTCAGCATATTCTCTACGTATCTGATTTGGCTTGTAAAAAAAAAAAAGATAATCCAAACCTCCAAGGGTTCAAAGGCTGGTACAACTGAAATTAAGCAAGCCCAGATCTGTCAAGCCACTCATCAGACCTACATCATTACTGCTACCTTGCAAGTGGAGACTAGGACCAAAAAGAGCTAATAGCTCTAATAAATTGCTTTTAATTAAAGGAGGAGAGGGATTTCCTTAGGGAAATTTTCCTCTAAGAATAAAAGTAAAGGGATGGTAACTAGATGTGCCAAAGAGAATGAGCATAAAAATACAAAATGCTAAAAAGTCTATATTCTTTTTCTAAACATTTATCATAACAATTAAGATGTTTATGGGTAGCATCTGTGAATCAGCACATAAGATTCTTTGTGTGCTAAGAACCAGGCTACAGATAGCTTATTGGATTCCACCGATGACATACATAAAAAGAGACTTCCTTCTTCCATCTTGCATTTGCATTATTACTCTGCATGCACAAATTGAAAATATAGCAATAATAGCTCCTTGATAACAGAAGCTTCATGCAGTGTTCTTCACAATGTTTAGACACAGTCAAACAAAATGTAAATATACAATAGTATAATAAATTGATAAATCTTACCATGCATTGATCAAGCTGTTTCTGAAGACATTCAGATTCTGTTTGCTTCATTTGGTCTTTCATTAGGAACTCTTTCACAGAATCCAGCCACCTCTGAACTAATTTTGAATCAGCCTGGATATAATATACGAAAGTTAATGTTCTGTAATGTGATGTACAGTATTACTCAAAGGCCAAATATTCAATTGTCTATAATTAGTTACCATGTATATTTTAAAAATGCAAATATCTGCTCATAACATTTTACTAGGTTCATGTAAATACTTGTTAACCAAGAAATCCACTAGACAGACATATTTTTAAATGACAGTCAACATAGAGTAGTAACTACATTAAACAAGGAAAAAAACAGTTTCTGAGTTGCCTGAATAGTAGATTTACAACCCTTTAGACTCCTATCTTGGAACTGAGCAAGGACCAGAGTCATATTTCAGTAAAATAGAAAAACATGTGACCAAAAATACAATTTTTTATTACATTTATGTAGGATTATTTATTTATATGATTTACATGGCTGTCAATCTCACAAATGCAACTCTGGGCAGCTAACAATAGGTTAAAGGCCAAGAAGAGCAGCAGCCCACAATGATTAAAAGCAACTGTAATAAATATCAAATGCAATGTGCCTAAGATTAAAAAAATTCCTTCCTGTTGCAAATCAAATAGTAGGCAAGCAAAGCACAGCCAAGCCAACTAGCTTCGCCTAACCATCTGGCCCCAGTGCTTCAGGGAAAAGCCAAGATTTTGAAATCTTATGGTCACGGCCATCCAGATCTCATGGAACTCAACAGGCTCCATGAGACAGAAGGCACATCTCTTATATATCACATTCATAGAAGAAACTGGAAAATGTTCACCCTGTTAGATCTGATGGGTAAAAATAAGTGGAGACAAGTAATCTAGCATATAACCTGGCCCTGTCAAATGTAGGCTTTTACAGTTCCTGTCTGCTTTAGAAAGGACATTAGGTATACTTTCTTTTGTAAGTTACAGGGGGGCAAAAAAGTATTTAGTCAGCCACCAATTGTGCAAGTTCTCCCACTTAAAAAGATGAGAGAGGCCTGTAATTGTCATCATAGGTAGACCTCAACTATGAGAGACAAAATAAGAAAACAAATCCAGACAATCACATTGTCTGATTTGGAAAGAATTTATTTGCAAATTATGGTGGAAAATAAGTATGTGGTCACCTACAAACAAGCAAGATTTCTGGCTCTCACAGACCTGTAACTTCTTCTTTAAGAGGCTCCTCTATCCTCCACTCATTACCTGTATTAATGGCACCTGTTTGAACTTGTTATCAGTATAAAAGACACCTGTCCACAACCTCAAACAGTCACACTCCAAACTCCACTATGGTGAAGACCAAAGAGCTGTCGAAGGACACCAGAAATAAAATTGTAGACCTGCACCAGGCTGGGAAGACTGAATCTGCAATAGGCAAGCAGCTTGGTGTGAAGAAATCAACTGTGGGAGCAATAATTAGAAAACGGAAGACATACAAGACCACTGATAATCTCCCTCGATGTGGGGCTCCACGCAAGATCTCAGCCCGTGGGGTCAACATGATCACAAGAACGGTGAGCAAAAATCCCAGAACCACACGGGGTGACCTAGTGAATGACCTGCAGAGAGCGGGGACCAACGTAACAAAGGCAACCATCAGTAACACACTACACTGGGCATTGAAGATGAAACGTGGCTGGGTCTTTCAGCATGACAATGATCCCAAACACACCGCCCGGGCAACGAAGGAGTGGCTTCATAAGAAGCATTTCAAGATCCTGGAGTGGCCTAGCCAGTCTCCAGATCTCAGCCTCATAGAAAACCTTTGCAGGGAGTTGAAAGTCTGTGTTGCCCAGTGACAGCCCCAAAGCATCACTGCTCTAGAGGAGATCTGCATGGAGGAATGGGCCAACATACCAGCAACAGTGTTTGCCAACCTTGTGAAGACTTACAGAAAACGTTTGACCTCTGTCATTGCCAACAAAGGATATATAACAAAGTATTGAGATGAATTTTTGATATTGACCACATACTTATTTTCCACCATAATTTGCAAATAAATTCTTTCCAAATCAGACAATGTGATTCTCTAGATTTGTTTCCTCATTTTGTCTCTCATAGTTGAGGTCTACCTATGATGACAATTACAGGCCTCATCTTTTTAAGTGGGAGAACTTGCACAATTGGTGACTGACTAAATACTTTTTTGCCCCACTGTATATTACTTCACTAAACATCTGAACTTTTTTTCCTCCGCAATTTTGTTTAGTCATTGTCTTGAATCCTTAAAACCAGCAGTCCTCGATCTTTTCAGCTCTATGGATCAGCTGCAGCAGCGGCAGGGGAGGGGATGATTTCACGTGCACACCCGCTTGCACAAATGGAGCTTCATGAGCTCATTTGCTGCTTGCATGGCCCGGTTTCCAAAGGGCCATGGACAGTACCACTCTGCAGGCTGGGGATTGGGTACCCCTGTCTTAAAGAACCTACTAGTAACCTAGTGCACATTGGGTAGCAGAACCCTGAGCTCGCAATTCCAAAAACTTTCTCCAGTTTATCAGGACTAACAGATTCATCCAACCCCACTGATCTGCACAGAGTCAAATTCCAATAAAATCCAAGGGACTTTATTTGACAGATGCCTAGAATAATGCTCACAATACCTTGCAATGTTCTTCTGGACCGTCCTTAACAGGCTTTACACATGGCTGCCAACTAGTTGTCCATAAATGTAATAAAGAAAAAAATTACTATGTTTTGCTGCTCTTATTGTCATGAGGTAAACCTTAAGAAAGGCTCTCACTCACACTTTAACAGTTTTACTTCAGGAGGAATATGGGCGTTTCTTATGCCAATTCATCTCCTGGAGTTCCTCTGAAAACCAGTACAGGTTCCAGGATACAAGGACATAGAGGGTCCATGCAGGTACAGTTCTGTCTAGGGCAGTGATGGCCTAGTACCGAGTACCCAAACTGCACCCCAAAACCCACTTATGTATCACCGGGTGCCAGGTGGGTGTGCCCCATTGAGTAGGTGTGACCCATTGGGTGGGTGTAGCCACTGAGCGGGTATGGCTGTGGTGGTAACGGCAGACTGGGAGAAATAAAAAAGTTCAATCAATCAATTCCAACTTTGCGAGATTTTTTTTTCCCCACGAGAAGTTAAAATTGATTGATTGATTGAACCTTTTTTTTTTGCACACGGTGGTGAAGGCCTAAAGTGAAAAGGTTTTATAAAACCCAGCTGAAGGCCTAGGACTGGGGCGATGCCGTGCATGCCCAGAGAAACGACTCTGCGTCCCACGTGTGGCACACGTGCCATAGGTTTGCCACCACGGGTCTAGGGCTATTGTTACTCTCTCATTCCAAACAACAACTAAATCCTCAGCCATGCCCCAGAACCATACATTTTAGATTCAGCAACATTCACATTTAGAATTAAATTCTCACTGCAGCCAATTTTGGTCACCATATCACAAAAAAGATGTTGAGGGCTTGGAAAAAATTCAGAGAAGAGCAACTAAGATGATCAAAGGCCTGGAGACTAAAACATATGAAGAATGGCTGCAGAACATGGGTTTGGCTAGTCTAAAGAAAAGAAGAAATAGGGGAGACATGATAGCAGTGTTCCAGTATCTGAGAGGCTGCCACAAAGAAGAGGGGGCCAGGTTGTTCACCAAAGCACCAGAGGGAAGGATGAGAAACAAAGGTTGGAAACTGATCAACGAGAGAAGCAACCTGGAATTAAGGAGAAACTTCCTGACAGTGAGGACAATCAACCAGTAGAACAGCTTACCCTCAGATATCGTGGGTGCTCCATCACTGGAAATTTTCAAGAGACTGGACAATTACCTGTCTGAGATGGTATAGGTTCCCCTGCTTGAGCAGGGGGCTGGACTAGAAGACCTCTAAGGTCCCTTCCAGCTCTATTCTATTCTATTCTATTCTATTCTATTCTATTCTATTCTATTCTATTCTATAAATGTTTGTCCAGTTCTTATATTCTTAGCTCTACCTCCAATTTTTATTCATTTATGAAATGTGTCCAAAACTGATGGAACATACTATAGTCCCAAAGATATTTGCTCAATTTTTAGAATGGAGGCCCTTATATCTTTTTCAGAATCTTCCCAGGTATTGAGGTCAGGCTGATAGGTCTGTAATTTACTGGGTCATTTTTTTCCCCTTTTTTGAAGATGAGAACTACATCAGCTCTTTTCCAGTCCTCTGGTAGTTCCCCAGTGCTCCAGGATCTTTGAAAAATATAGTTCAGTGGTTCTGAGATCACATCTGCCAGTTCCTTAAGAACCTTGGGGTGTAATCCATCTGGTCCTTGTGATTTGAACTCGTCTAGGCTGGACAGGTGTTCACTTACCATTTTCTTGCCTCTCTTAACTTGTATTTCTATTTTGTTTTTTATGGCACTATTTTTGATAGGTTGGTCTGTTTTTTCCCTTTGTGTAAAGACAGATGCGAAAAACGAGTTAAATAGTTCTGCTTTCTCCCTGTTGCTTGTCACCTTCTTGCCACTTTCACCCACTAATGGACCAATCATTTCCTTCACTTTTTTCTTGTTTTTTTACACATTGAAAGAAGCTTTTTTGTTATTTTTGACTTTGGTTGCAAGCCTTAGTTCATTTTGAGCCTTAGTTTTCCTCACTTCATCTTTACAAGCTTGGGCTATTTGCTGATATTCTGACTTAGTTATGTGTCCCTCTTTCCACTTTCTATACTTGTCCTTTTTATCTTTCAATTGATCAGAGAGTTCTTTATGCAGCCATGCTGATTTCTTTTGAGAGCTGTTATTTTTCCTCTTTGTTGGTATTGTGCTAGACTGGGCCTTTATTATCTCACTTTTCAAAATTTCCCAAGCCTCTTGAGTTGTTTTCCCTTGGAGGATTCTCATCCATGGAATTCTTCCCAAACCCTCTCTAAATTTATTGAAGTCCAAAACTCTAGTTTGACTGTGTTCTATTGCTTGTGCTTCCATAATGTTGAATTCCAATATTGCATGATCACTTCCTCCCAAGGTTCCTATGGCTTCAATACCTTCTATCATTTCATCTCTGTTAGTGAGAATTAGGTCCAAAATGGCTAATCCTCTAGTTCCCTTCTCTACTTTTTGGGACACAAAGTTGTCTGCTAGGTTTGTCAGGAATCTGTTTGATTTTTCACTTGGTGCAGAGTTTGTCTCCCAGTTGATGTCAGGGTACTTAAAGTCCCCCATTATTATTGTGATGTGCTACCTACATACCTTAGTTAGCTGACTAGCAAAAAGTTCATCTATTTCCTGTGTTTGGTTGGGTGGTCTATAGTATACACCTATGGCAATGTCGTACTCCCCCTTTTATATTGACCCATATGCATTCAGGACAGTTTTCATCATTGTTGTGCTGTATTTCTGTAGAGATGTAGTTATTTCTTATATAGAGAGCAACTCCACCTCCTCTTTTATTTGGTCTGTTTCTTTTAAATAATTTAAATCCCTCTAGCTGTGTGTTCCATTTGTGGGTTTTGTCCCACCATGTTTCCGTTATGGCAACAATATCATATCTGCCCTCATTAACCTGAATTTCTAGTTCACCCTGTTTGCTGTTCATACTCTGTGCATTTGTGTATAGACATTTGAGTCCTTTATGACCAACCCTGTGTTTACGTCCTATATAACCTGTGTGGTGCCTGAGTTCCCCTAATGTCTTACCACCTATTTGGTTAGTGCACTTTGTGTGCCACTCGCTATTAAGAGCTTGATTTTGCTTGACAGCAAGATTGATGTTCTTGTCCACACACACACATCTATGTTACATGCACCGATAGCCCTATAATTTTTAGATTGCCGGGGACAGGGATGTTCTGTATCAGTTAGCTCACTGTCCCTGCTATTTAGTTAAAATATTACTCCAGAAAATCTGTGAATTTATAGCCAAGTAACTCAAGTCGTTTTTTTGATGGATGCAAACCATCTCTTTTGTACATTTCTTCATTGGACCAGCTGCTGACATCGTGACTAATATATCCAAAGCCTTCCCCTTTACTCCACTCCTTTAGCCACATATTGAATTGTGCTATACGCTGGCCTTTTCCATTTTGGTCCTTATACACTGGTAAGACCTCTGAAAAAATAAGCCTACAGACTATTCTGCTAAGTTTCTGCCCCAGGCTCTGAAAGTCATTCTGCACAGTGAGTACATCTTTTTGGGACAGATCGTTAGTGCCAAGATGTATAATAGCCTCCACATCACAGTCCTTGTTGGCATTCTTGATTATTTTACAAGTACGCTTCTTGTCCCTACTGGCAGTAGCACCTGGAAGACACTTGACCTCATTCGAAACCTCTGTGTCCTTTCCTAAATTTACATCCCTTATAATTGAATCACCAACCAGAAGGTGGCTTCTCTTTTTGGGTGCCTTTCTGTTCTTGCATGACTGATGTGTAATACCTGATTTGCACTTCTCCCTGTTGAAAATAAATTCTTCATCTCGGACCAAGATCCCCTGCTTATTTGAGTTGTCATCACAAATACCTTTACCTATCTCCTTAATGTCCCTATTAAGGTCAGCAAGGGCACTGTATCTGTTGTGCAGGGACACAGCAAAAGCTTTGTATTTATGGTTCACAGCTCTCACCCTGCCACATCCTACGGTTCTCCACACTGCCCTTCTCCTGCAGGATCTTTGTGTTAGAGGGGGCTGATAGCTTGTAGGCTCAGTGGAGTAGAGGGGCTGAACTGGACACCTAATTTCTGCCTGAAGAGCAGAGATCACAGACCCTAGATAAGTAATCTGTCCTTGTAGACTAGTGATTTGTTTACAGATAGGACAGTTTCCATGACTGAAAAGGGTACTGCGAATACCATATAACTATTACTGACTAATAGTTATATATTATTAAAAGAATCATTTTAAGGTTAAATATTCCTTATGGACCACTAACTCTGGACTCTCCAAATCAATCACTTTTTTTCCCTCTTTTGACTCAAACTAGATTGCATTTAAAGACATCTACATTTTTTCCTGTTCTTGAATACCCATCCCTTCTAAATATTGTCAGAATGTTATTCTATCATTTGCTTCTAGGTCTCTAATTTATCCTACTAATAGCTAATATTTTGCCTTTCATCTGTTTCTCCTATTAGTTTCCATTTTCCCTTTCCATGTATTGTCCTCACCAAAATGTTTTTTTCTGATTTTCAAACTCAAAGGTGTTTATTCTTATTCTCTCTGGCCATTATTTCCTTTGATGTTTCAGAATTTCTATATCCACTAATATCTTCATCCCCTCAAGCTGATGAGAGATAAATTCTTGGTTTTATATGATTATATGAGATTATATGATCTCACAAATAGCCCATTGAACTTCATTTCAAATAATACCTTTGAGTGCCCTTTGAGCTCCTTCACAGATATTCTTCAAAACTAAAAATAGTGCACCCATACTAGTTCTTTCTTAGGAAATATATTCAGAGGTCAAATGATTAATGTTATACCATTATCAAGAGTGCCAAATGTAGCAGTACTGTATGAATCTAGAAGCCCTGGACCTCTGGAACTATTCTGTGATTGCACCAATGATATGCTGTCATAATTGCAAATGTGTCAACTAATCCAGAAAGTTGTTGGGACTATTATTTTAGTCTATTATCCATTCTGTCACTACACTGAGTGCATGAGCCCTGCTTTACAGAAACAGTTAATATTCATTGTCGTTCTACAGCAGAGAGGGAAAAAACAACCATGCAGGAAATAAATGTTTTAAATGTCAGCTAATAAATCAAGCCCCATTTTCTCAACTAAACAGTAGTTTGAAACCAAGTATATACATACAATCACTGGAGAATTTTACAACATCAAGTTTAAAGTTTAAAATTTATATTTACAGGCACTAAACAACATAAAGTGTTGCATTGACATCCATCATTATGAAATGCTTTGAGAGGCTGATAAAGGACATTATTGTATATAGCTTCCCGCCAGCACTTGACCCAGTTCAGTTTGCTTACCGACTAAATCGCTCTACAGAAGATGCTATTTCTTCTGTTCTCCATCTGAGCTTGGAGCACTTGGAGGAAAGAAATACTCATGTACATTTTGTCAACCTTGCTGTTTGTTGACTTCAGTTCGGCATTTAATACAATCATTCCCCAACATCTAATAGACAAACTGGGCCTTTTCAGCTTAAACACCCCTTTGTGCAACTGGATTCTTGATTTTCTTACTGATAGTCCCCCAGTATGTGTGAGCTGAAACAAATATTTCCAACACCATTTTCTTGAGCACAGATTCTCCTCAGGGCTGCGTCCTAAGTCCGCTGCTGTTCACCCTATTGACCCATGACTGTTGTGCTAGGTTTGCCACCAACCATATTGTGAAATATGCAGACAATACAACAGTAGTGGGCCTTATTCAAGATGGCAATAAGGGTGCTTATTGCAAGGAGGTTGAAAGTTTGATGAACTGGTGTAAGAAAAACAGCCTAGTTTTAAACATTGGAAAAACCAAAGAGATCATTGTCGATTTCAGAAAAGGCAGGCACAGCCACACTCCTCTATGTATTAATGATTCACCTGTGGAGATGGTTACAAGAATCAAATTCCTGGGTGTGCAGTTAACGAGTAGGCTGGCTTGGTCACTCAACACTGAGAAACTGGTGAAGCGGGCACAGCAGCGCCTGCATTTTCCACATTGCATGAGAAAAGCACATCTTTCTTCCCCTATCCTTACCACTTTCTACAGAGGGAGGATTGAGAGCATCCTATCATACAGCATTACGGTTTGGAAGCATCACTGCTTCAGACAGGAAGGCAGTGCAGAGAGTGGTGAGGATGGCAGAAAAGATTATTGGCAGTTCCCTCCCTTTCATCCAGGTCATAGCATATAAGCATTTCTTGAGCAGAGTCCACAAGATTGTCCGGGACACTACACATCCTCTTCACAAACTGTTTTCCTTGTTACCTTCTGGGAGGAGGCTTAATGGTATCCGAAGCAGAACATCCAGATTCAGTCACAGTTTTGTTTCATACAGTATTAACCTTGTGAACTCTCAAGTTTCCCTCCTTCCTTCCTTCCTTCCTTCCTTCCTTCCTTCCTTCCTTCCTTCCTTCCTTCCTTCCTTCCTTCCTTCCTTCCTTCCGTTATGTATTCAAGATGGACAGTGATTAATATTTATATGTTATTTATATGTAAGGATGAAAGTTCATATATATGTTGTATACAGCATGTTTAAATGTGTGTTATGCATATATACAATTTTGAGAGCAAGCAACTAAATTTCATTTTTAATGCGTGCCAGATATGAAATCTTAAAGAAACTACCAAAATAATTTATTTCTGCTTATTTAGTTTTTAGACTGACTTTCACTGAACAAGGCGATATATTGTTAAATTTTTCCATTCCACTGCAATAAGTTCTGCCTGCAGAATGATTGACTCACATAATTGACATACCATTTGGAATCATATAAACAGGTATTGACATTATAACTTGCTGCAGAACCTAAATTAATTTGAAAATGAGGAATATTATACTTACAAGAAAGTTATTTAAGCAAAATATATTTCTAGTTACCTCAAATATTCTCAATCTGGAAACAGTTTCTTCCAATAAGTGAACATCTTCAGAAATCTTTAGTTTTAATTTATCCCTATATCCTTGCAAACATTTCAATTCTTTCTTGTATAGTTTTGATTTTTCAGCAGAAATATGCTTCTCCAATACTTGTGTGTCTGCAACAAGTTTATCAACTGTGCCTTTTTGATTTTCTAGGGTTTCACAAATCATCTGCAGGGAATAAATATAAAAATATTAATTATATTTACATAAAATGGTGTTCCTTCATGTTTTATATCCTATTTAAAAAGTCTGATTTGCTGGAGTAATGAAACTGATCTTTGTATCAAACTAGGATGCTGTCCAGTGCCAAAGTGAAAATTATACTGTATAATTAAAAACTTTTAAAAATATTAAATTAATATTAAACTAATAAAAAACCCTGATTCTTGTATTGACATCTTGTGTTGATTTTTAGGCAGCAATTTATAATAAAAATGGTTGGAGATATCATTCCATCCATCTTCAACATTTGAAAATCTAAAATTAAATTCTACACACAACCCTAGACACTGACATCAAAGGGACAATTAATTACCTGTAACTAAAATTCTAACCCAAGATGGAAAAGCCCAGATAAAATAAATCCTGACTTGCTAATAATGCATTTCAACATTCTCTTTAAAAGCTTTTCTTGAACTATTCTGCCTATTAAAGGACTCGACCACTTTTTCCAACACTGATACATTATCACAGAACGTTTTGGGTATTGTCACAGGATCACCCATCTCAGCAAGTTTACCTGCTAAAAATGGGATAGCTTTGTGCTGTAAAATAACTTTGATTGATTTTGCTTTGAAGATTCTCAGTCATCCAGGTCATAGTTGTCCCAAAGTTTTTGTTTTTTTCAAAAGGCAACTTGGATGAGAAGTGAAATGTCTTCAAGGAAAAACAAAGTCCAGTTGCCTTTTGAAAAAAGCATCTTTAGTTTAACTGATTTAGTAAAGGCATTGTATTAATATATCTATGTTTTTATATGATTTATATGAGAACCAATTTCATACCTTGCTTTGATCACATCAGAAATAGATTAGAATCGAGCTTCCGGTGGATCTGCGCGCACGATGGCGGCTACTTTGTAGCCGTCCTCCTGGGTAAGTGTTTGAATCGCTAGAACAGCAGACATCAGCTGTTCAGCGGTTCAAAAACCCCCTCCCGGGCAAAGGGGGGGGGTAGAGAGTTGTCTGAATAGTGGTAGAGCCTCTTATGCTCCCCCAAAGTTTTTTGGGGGGGGGCGAGAGGAGTGCTCCCACGGAGTTCAGGCTGTCTCCGCTTCCCAGCTGCTTTTGTCCCTAGGGACAAAACAAGCCGCTGCAACCACCTCCGCGATTAAAGTTAACTGGTGAGTTTTTTTTAGAAGCGGACAGAGCTGAGTAGAGGATTTAGTTTTTGCTTTCTTTGATTTTATTTGGATTTTAAGTCTAAGGATTTATTTTTACTTTTATATTCCCTCTTTTTATTTTTTTTTCCCTTTGTTGAAAGGGAAAGTAAAATGGCGATCGGCAAGCCTCTCGGTGGTTTTTTTTTTTTTTCGAAAGGTAGAATGGTGACCGGCAGGCTTCTTGGTGTTTCTTTTTTTCCCTTTCTCTTTTTCCCTTTTTTTTTTTGTTTTTTTAATGATTGGAATGGAGTGTTAGTATTATTATTTTTGTTTAATTTTTTTGTTTCTTGTATTTTTTGTATTTTTAAAAAATGGAATGGATTTTTTTTATTTAATTATTTTTTTCTTCTTTCTCTTTTTTCTTTTTTTTGAACTCCTTTCTCTTTATTATAATGATCTCCTCTTGAAGGATTTTTTTTTTTTTTGATTTTATGGAGTTAATTTCTTTTTTTTTCCTTTGCTTAATTTTTGCAATTTCCAAGAAGGAGTAAAGATTTTTTTAAGATGGCTCCAAAGCGTCCAGTAATCCCTACAGCTCCTAAAGTGGCTTCTTCGGTGTTATCATCAGCGCAACAACCTAAATTAATAGCTTCACCTTCTTCCTTGGCACAGTCAACAATTGTGAAGGATTTGCAAGATATGATGGGAGACGTTGTACTTCAAATTAGGGGAGAAATGAAAGAGATTTTAGAGGAAAACAATAAGACTTTGAGGCAAGAGATAGTTTTGGCTTTAAAAGGTGTTGCCTCTATTCTTGAAAAGTTGAATTCTCGTGTAGAAGAGGTAGTAGAAAAAGTGGAATTGATGGAGGGAAAATTTGAAAGTATGGAAAAAGAGATGAAAAATTTTCAAGATGAAATTCTTATGCTTCAATATAAACAAATGGAATATGCCTTAAGAATCAGAGGTTTGGGTGAGTCTGTGCAAGGAGATCTGAGAGAGATGGTTGCAAAGGACTTTGCTGTGATTTTGAATAGAGAAAAAGAGGAAATACTTAGTGAAATGGAACAGACATTTAGAGTTAACTCTGTGGTGGCAGAGCAAAAGAATTTGCCAATTGTGGTAATTTACTTTGGGAAAAGATCTCTGCGCAATGAAATTATACAAGCTTTTGATAAGAAGAGGTTTCAAATTGCTTCACAAGATGTTATAATTTTAAAGGAGATCCCATCTAAAATTTTAAGAAGAAGAAAGGAGTTTGCTTTTTTAGCAGACAAACTTAAAAAGAGACAAATTTTGTTTAGATGGGACATTCCGACTGGAATGGTGGTGAGTTACCTGGGGATACGTTATAGTCTTAATACTGTTTCTAAAGCAAAAGACTTTTATACTTCGGTCCTGGGGGTATGCTCATCGCCACCTACCACGTTTAAAGCTTTGGAAGATAAAAAGGCAGAATTGCAGTCTGAACTGCTTACATTTATGAAAATTGGGAAACTTCAGTTTGAGGGGCCTCAACAAGTAGAGATGGAGGAGCAGAAGACAACCTGTGTAACATACAATTGTAAAGAAAAGGATCAACAGAAGAAGGTCAAGGAAGTTTCACAAGTATTGGTTCCTGAATCTGTGGGAGAAGCAGGATTTATAAACTTTTTGGAGCAACCTTTAAGGGCAGAATTGCAGTGTGAAGAGCCTATATTAATTAAAAAGGGGAAATTTCAGTCTGAGGGGCCTCGACAAGTCGAGATGAAAGAGCAGAGGACAACTCGTGCAATATATAAACGTAAAGAGAAAGACCAACAGAAGAAGGAGGTTAAGGAAGCTTCACAGCTATTGGTTCCTGAGCTTGTGGGAGAACCAGGACTCACAAATTTTTTGGAGATATCTTCAAGGGCAGATTTTAAAGCATTTTTTTTCGAGGTTTATGGACAAGAGAGACTGATAAGGATTGTGTTTATAGTGGATGGAACTGGCTATTGGAGAGAAGATTATGGAGATCGAATGAATTTTAGATAACAAGTTTAAGTTTAAGTACTTAGTTTAAGTACTCAGAAGACTATTGAATTGTGGGAGAAGTAAGATTTATAAACTTTTTGGAATTACCTTTAAGAGACTTATGGATAAGAGAAGGAATGTGTTTATTGTGGAGGAATTTGTTATTGGTAAAGATTTAAACAGGTATAAGGGAATTTTAATGTCTTAAGTAATGTTTAAATATGTGTTTTGGGGTAATAATATAAGTATGATATGAAAAGGTTTAAAGTATATTATAAAATGATGGATAATTTTTTCTATTATTATTATTATTTTTAAGAGAAGTTAATTTGTTTAATTAAACGTATTTAGATTTGTTTAGGATTTGTATGTTTTTTAAGTCCTTTTTTTGATAGGAGAGAAGATCATGGAGATTGAATGAAACTTTTAGATAAGAAGTTTAAATATAAGTATTTAGTTTAATTATTTAAATGGGTTTCCAGTTTTGATGGTATAATGAATGTTTATATGCTTATTTTTGTGTTCTAGAGTAAAGAAAGAGGGAGATTAGATTTTATATTGTAGGTATAGATATTTAAAGAAAGTAATGTTTAAATTTGTGTTTTGGGGATTCTTTATAGAATGATGGATAATAATATAAGTACAATATTAGAAAAGGTTTAGAGTATATTATAATGTGTGTTTAATGTTTGCAATTATTATCTTTTAGAGAAGATATTTTGTTTAATTTAATGTATTTAGACTTGTTTAGGATTTATATGTGTTTTAAGTTTTTTTTATTTTCTTTATTTTCTTTGAAAAATTTTAATTAAGCCTGTACTCAGCTCTGGGAAGGTTGAGGGAGGGTGTGGGAGGTTTGGGGAGATGGGGGAGGGTATGGGAGGGTGGGGGGTTTGGGGAAGGGATTTGCTTTGTAAAATTCAAAAACTTTCAATTAAAAAAAAAGAAATAGATTAGAATCATGTTGCTCAAATCTTCATTTTTGCTAGTCACTTGGAATCTGCCAAATGACTAGATGCACCATCACATAAATTAGCATTTGTGTATTTGTCATGTTCTTTTTCTTAAGTGGGTTGTGATCTGCTTAATCTTAGCTACCCCCATATTCCTTGTACTTGCAAATTGACAGCTCTGCATGGAAATGACTATTCTGGCTACTTAAACTATTCAGCTAATACTTCCTAAATTGTTTCTAAGAAAAAAAAAGTTTTTCTCAATGAATATTTTGAATGCAGCCTTTTTAACTGCATTTCTGCATTCCATGTCTCTGTTAGTGGTCTGTCACTGAGCAGCAGTTTTCACACCAACTTTTTTTTAAAAAAATGCAGAAGACAATGAAACTTTCCACCCACATCCCAATGTTAGTCAGCAGAGTTAAAAACGTAATGCTGGCTGTGAAATTCTGGGAGTTGAAGTCCACATGCCTTAAAATTGTCAAGGTTGAGAAACACTGACGTAATGTGATAAAGACATGAAACAATCCTCCCATATTGTGCCTCATCTGAACTTACAGTAGAATTCAAGTTCCAAGTGCCAAGAAGAAACATACCTTTGTTTGCAGCAAGGCGTTTTCAACCTGAGTCAAGTCATTCACTGAATTCATGATGGAGTGCACTTTGCTTTCCAATTCGTTCAACTCATCCTTAATTTTTTTCAAAGAATCCAAATAAGTCTTAGGGGGCTGACTTTCAAGCTCTGCATTTAAAGTAAGTATTTAAATTCAAGTTAACAACTTGCTTATAAAATCTGAACCAAACATATCAATGCAATATAACCCCATAGAAATGTTGGCCCATAGTACATACAGAGTTTTTCGATTATTGATAAGATAATTACTAGATGAAAACATTTTTTTAAAAAAACTTTCTTGTAATGAATGTATATAAACTGCTCCCTAAAACTCTTGCAAAGCCAGTGCAATAACAGGACTCTGATACCTGTTTGTTTACAACCAGTGTTTCTCAACCTTGACAATTTTAAGGCATGTGGACTTCAACTCCCAGAATTCCACAGCCAGCATTGCTAGCTGTGGAATTCTGGGAGTTGAAGTCCACATGCCTTACAATTGTCAAGGTTGAGAAACACTGGTTTACACTGATCATCTGCAGCCAACATTCCCCTCCCAACAAGAGTCAAGAAGAGCTCTGATCTGGAAATAATCAGGTAGGAGAAAGCTGACGCACAATGTAATATTGATTTTTCTTTATAATTCAAAATACAGAGTAGTTATATGACAGCTGGAATGGCATTAGGGTTGGAATCTATCAACACAAAAGCTGGGTTAGAAGCCAAGGATTTTTGTCTGTGGACATAAATCTGACCAACTGAGTCATTTATTCAAAAAATTCTCACCTGTACTGTGAATCCCCGCAGAAAAATGTACACGAGATCTAAATTTTAAAGACCAATTATTTGAACGGTTGATGTCAAATAAGGGTTGCAAGCATCGTGCCAAAGTGTCTCTTCTATGCCTTTTCACAGCCTGAAATAGCTGTTCTATGATGTGCTGCTGCTGCTGTTTAATTCAGTTCTGAATGTGTGCTAATATTGATAGGAATTGATTATGATCCAGAATGGCTTACACAACTGATTACTCCTTGTTTCCTGGTGCTTTTTTGCAACTAGCATTGAAAGAAACATCTGTAGTATTGGTTGTTTACATAAATGTTAATCAAGTCTCACAGCTATGTCTGCTTGACCTGTTTGTTTTATTGATTGCAACTGAGCAAATTAGTGGCTGTATCCTGAGTAATGAATTCAGGTTTAAACTTTCATACTTTTTTTCCTCTTCATTTTCCTTTAGAATTGTTGGGAAAAAAAGATGCTTCAATTATTTATCTATGCATGTCACAATTTGTACAGGAGAGTTATAAGATGTTTCCATGTAGTTTCTGACTGATTATATGGAAATTTGAAGTATTAGAATTATTAAATTATAATATAATGTCCACCTTCTGATACTTATAAAAATCAATATCCAATTAGTAATTCAAATTCAACTGCTGCATTATTCTTTTTTTATATATATATAAAAACTATCTCAATCCAGGGTTCTATTTTCCTAGAAGAATACATAGGAAATTGAATCCACTGAGGATTATCAATTTCATTTTTATGTATTTGATATAAATATTTAAAATATATTTTGAAGGTGAATTGATTTGCTTTTGTTGTTCTACAAACCTTAAACATGTTCATTCATCTAATATAATAACTTAATTAGGGGTGTATGTATTAACTAGAGAGCTAGTTTGGTATAGTGACTAAGGTTAATATTAGCAACCTATAATGACAAAAAGGCAGCAAATCCACAAATGAAAATCAATACAATGGGCAGAATCAGTGTTCTCTTCCAAAGCAGAAGAAGATTCTGTGAGTGTAAACCTCTTTTCACAGGAAAAAAAGGCAACTGAATCTAACTGACTATTTAAAAAAAATCTATAGGGAATTGCAAGCATACTTAAGCTGCATGAAAGAAAAACTGCCTCAACCTAAGGCAAAACTGAGCAAAAATAACTTCAAGCATGTTGACATTTGGGTTTTGCTAGAATGTTTTATTGACACTGACATTTTCTGTGTTTATTGCTGAATTTAAGTAATACATTTTATATGTGTGATTTTGTTTAGTTGCCCAAGGCAGACATTTAGTCTGGCAGGGTATCCATTAAACCATCATAACAAATGATGCTACTTAAGACTTTCTATTCAAGGTCAAAAAAAGTGAAGAGAGTTCTTGTGTTTTAGACATACTAGATGCCTTGACAGATTGAACTCTGACAGTCTGACATAATGGAAAGTGCTTAATAGAACACAGAACATAAAAGTAAACCTTGCCACTTTAGAATGTCATCTTTACTCCCATTCTAAGTCCTTCAAGCACACCAAAGGGGTGATCTGACCTTGGAATCAATACAACCAAAAGAAAAAAGAGCATTGTATAGATAATGACTACATGTTTTGACATCACCTAGGAAATTCTGTACTCTCTCTTTTTACCAACCTTTGAAATGATTTACTTAATAAATCTGTTCATTCCAGAAAAGCCCCAATCTAGATGATGCTAGGAGGAGAGTGGCAAAGAGGATATTTCTGACATTACAAAAAGAAGGCCAAACTATTTATTCCCTTTTAAGATTATGCTTGTGGTTATTTATATAACGTTTGCCAAAATCTAGGATGAAAGCAGCCCCAGTTGTGAGGTTTTTGCTCCTAGCAAAAGCAGAAACCTAAAGACGATACAAAGGAGAGGAAGGGAGATTTTATAGAAATCAAAGCACACCTCTCTTCAGCTTCTGCAGAAGAAGTTCTAGTTCCTGCTGGGCAGAACTGAAGCGGCTGTTCAAAGAGCAAAAGCTGTCTTCAATAAAGTCTGGAGCAGCAGGATGAGATGTCAGCTCCTTGCATTTGATCTTCAAATGTTCCATTTCAGGAGTTAGACTTAAGAGGTTTTTGAGTTCCTTCTAAGAAAGACAGAGTGCCAACATTGGTTATTTTTAATATAATGTTTTTAAAGACTCCAAGAACCTCATTTCTTTGGCAGTTTAAAAATATGATTAAAATTACAATATAAAATAATAAAACAGCAACAACTGTTTAGGTAAAAACAGCAGTCATCATCATCACCATCATTGTCATGACAGTATAATAATTAAAAAAAAAAAAAAATAAGACCACAACAAAACAACATTCATTAAGTCTGAAATAGATCCCTATAATGACTAGAGCAATACTATTGTCCATCTAAGTGCTAGGAAGACCATAATATAGATTCCAGATGAACCTCTCTAAGGAGAACATTCCACAGAAAAAGTACCACAATGGAAAAAGCTTTTCCTCTTAGAGCTATGTTGCCCCACCTGGTTGAACAGACCTTTTCAAAATCATGTTCAAGTCTAGGCACATAAATATGAGACAACGGCTGTACTCTAGCACAGAGATCCCCAACCTTTTGGGCACCAGGGACCGGTTACACGGAGAAAGGTTTTTCTGCAGACCAGAGGGGACATGGTTTTGTGTGCTGCTTGCATCCCGTGGATGGAGCTTTGCTTGTTTGTGGGGACCGGTTGCTGGCAAGCTGCGGTACCAGTCCACAGACCAGGGGTTGGGGATCCCTGCTCTAGCAGTATAGAACATAAATAATTGCATTTTGTGTACCAAGGTTTTCAAGCTTACCTGGCACAACTCCTGCAACACTGCTAATGGTTGATGCTCAACTACTGCAGAATTGTCTTGCAGCCATGCTTCTTTTTCGCTCACAGACTTATCAAGCTTATCCAATTCACTAAAGTAAATATTGATTTCATCCTGATATTGCACTTTTCTTGCTACTTCTTCCAAATAGCAAGCAGCCCCTTTCCATTCTGCCAAGAGCTTTTTAAGGGCGTTGCCTGTTTCTTCAGTAGGAAGTCCTTCTGAACAAAGAAAAAGAATCAATTGTACAAGTTGCAATGCATGGAAGATTTTATTTCAGCTATATTCCACCTATAGATGTTAAATCAGGATTATGAGCCGTATTTTGTGATGGATTGGTTCACTTATCATTCTAAGGCACAATAAGCTAGTTCACAACAAACAGACACATTATGGCTGTGCATCGTGCAAGGGACACATCAATGTATTTTTTATAAAGTATATTTATATTTTGCAACTATCATTTGACACATGGCTTCATTTAACTAAATTCTCACTTTTTAATGAAAGGGACAAAAGCAGACAAAAACACTGTCATAAATATACTTTTGCATTATGAAATTACAAAGTCACAAATCTTTTCCTTATTAGGCATTTATTCTCTGTATTAATCTGTGATCAGATGTTTTTGTTTTATCTTTTAACTGGTTTAATTAAAAACCATACAGAATAGCAATAGCACTTAGACTTATATACCGCTTTATAGTGCTTTACAGCCCTCTCTAAGTTGTTTACAGAGTCAGCACATTGCCCGTAACCATCTTGGTCCTCATTTTACCAACATCAGAAGGATTGAAGGGTAAATCAACTGGTCAGGATCAAACTCCTAGCAGTGGGAATGCAGAGTTAGCCTGCAATACTGCATTCTAACCACTGCACCACCATGGCTCTTATGTATTAATAAAAGTTGTGTGGCTGCCTAAATTTTGCTTGGCCATGACCATCAAAATATTCCTACTCCATTTAAAAACTAAAGCCTGTTTGCTCCTGCCACAGCATAGCTTCACTTGTGTCAATTACTTCACCCTGCTGTAGGGCTGGTTCCTTTTTATTTTATATACATACTGTCCTCAACAGCTTGAAAGAAGAGCACAGCTTGAGAATGAGGAACCTTAATTGAATTCCAGATGTTACTAAACTAAAACTCTCAAAATCTCTCACCTCACCTCCATGATCATGGAGTTGCTAGACACTGTAATTTATCAATATCTGGCTGGGCCAAATTCCAAACCTGGCTTAAGTATAGTGACTGAATACCTATTATAATATGTGCTGGAAGATGAAAAACAAGACTGAACGGTTTATTGTTAAAATTCGCTTTCACTAAGGTTTTTTTTCCCTCTCAAAACAAAGTTAAAGATGCAAAACTTTAATGAATTTACCCTCATTAAGTCCTGCCTTCTCAAAATTGACAGGACCATTTTCATTTGTCAATTAAAACAGAATGCAGGCTTTCATGTCTACTGTCAGTCCGATGATGATGAACTTTTGGATTAGTAAGCTATGATCTAATTATATGGTACCCTGACATTTTGCCAGCAATTGTGCCTGGCAACTTCAGAAGTGAAAGTGGTATGCTCTGTAGCACACTTCTTGGCAAATCCAGTTAGAGATTAATTTTGTAACAAAACAAGAGCTCAGCCCTTTCCTGCTTGGTTTGCTACAAAACAGATCACTTTCACCTCTGAAAGCGCCACATTGGGACCCCAGATCATTAGAACACAGCCTATAGCCTGGAATCTCATCACCATTAAATTATAACTAGCATTGTTACAAATTTCTATTAACATACATGCCGATGGATTCACACTTTTTAAAAATTCCAAATATTAACAAAAGAAATTAATTGAAAAGATATGTGCTTCTCCCTTCCATCATATTGTAACATTACCTTTTCCCATTTGGTCCAGCAGATGTTCTCCAGCCTGATTCAATTCATTCAACATTTTCTCTTTTTCCACTCTTTCTTTTTTCATGGCCTGTCAGTCAAAGCCATAAAACTTAAAGTGAAAACCTAACATTTAAAAATTCCACTGAACAAAGTCCAGCCTTTTTCCACCTCTGCAATTAGTAACTAGCAATTCTAACTATTCAGTAGAATTACAGCACTAAATAATTAGACAAGGATGCATTTACTGAATATCAAAATGCTTTCCACTTACGTCATATTTTCATGAAATCATCATACATCACAAGCCAAAAATTAAGTCTTCAAACGCTGTAACTTCCCCAGATAGTACATCTTTTGGAACATCTTATCTCAGCCTGAAACTCCACTGTCAGCCAATTAGCACTTATTAAATAATCTTTACTTAAAGTAAACATTGTGTCTCCAGATTAGTCATTGATTTTTCCATCTCTCTAACGATACTGTGACATACAAATCAAATCAGGGTGACAGAAAACTTAAATGAGTCTCTGTAAAATAATGTGTCAAGATCCTTGTAAGCAGGCTATTCTGGTTCATGGAAAAGAATTCATTAAACTTAATAAGTGTCAAATGCTCTGGAAGTACCCTCCAAACACGGGTAGTCCTCGGCGTTCGACCACAACTGAGCCCAGAATTTATGCTGCTAAGTGAGAAATGTGTTAAGTGAGTTTTGCCCCATTTTACAACCTTTCTTGCCACATTTGTTCAGTGAATCACCGCTTTTGTTAATTTAGTAACACAATTGTTAAGTGAATCTGGCTTCCGCATTGACTTTGTTTCTCAGAAGGTCGCAGAAGGAGATCACATGACCCTTGGGACAGTGCAACCATCATAAATGTGAGGCAGTTGCCAAGCATCTGAATTTTGATCACGTGACCAGGGAGAATGCTGCAACGGTTGTAAGTGTGAAAAATAGTCACAAGACACTTTTTTCAGTGCCGTTGTAACTAAATGAACTCGAGGACCACCTGTATATATAATTATTACACCAGCAACTTGGTTCTTTTAATGGCAACATTCCAGATTGCAATTTTCCACAAAGTGTAACTACTATAAACAAAATTAAAGATTTTTTAGAAAATGGTTCAAGTGATGTTTCACAATTTGCATTTAGGATTAAAACAAAAGACAAAGCCACTGCCCCCTCATCCCCTCCCAATTATGGCTCATAAACAACTCTAGGCTATCTGACAATATTTCACATAGCATGTATTTACAGGTATCTCTGTGATGATATTCTTACGGTAATTAAGCAATTTAAAATTGGCTTAAAACAGTTATTGTGAACATTTCCATTTTTTATGTCTTCTCTCCACAGGGTGGACCGGAGGGTTATTAGATGTCTCTATGAGCTGAAATCATGATTTCACTTCATTCTCTGTTTTATTGAGAGAATTTATGCAAGGTCCATATTTAAGAGTAAGATTTTTCTCTAAAAATGTTCTTCCTTCCCCCCATGTGAAAAAGGAATTTAATACAAGGGAGGAAACCGGAAAGAAGAAATGCCTATTAAACCTCTGAGCATTGCCTGTCATTAGTAAAAGGGCATTACTTGTAGCCAGTAGAGAATAATTATGTTAGCCAAAAAGATATTTATAAATAGAACTCAATTTAAACTTTCCTATCAGAGTCTACTTCCAGCTGTTAGCAAGACAATGTATTCACTGAAAATGCCTTCCCATTTTTCTCCTTACCTTCAGTTTTTCTTTCATGCCTGAAGTCTCTCTCATCTTCTTGTACTCTTTGATCTCCATGGCCTCAATGGCAGCTTTTGATTTTACAATCCCATTCAACAACTCCACAATTTCAACATCAAACCTAGTGTAAGAAACAGAACAGTGTTTGGAGTAATTTCTCCTCCCATTCAAAACTCAAAGATGTCAAAACATTTTAATCATCTTTCCCCTCCGCAACTTTCCAGTTAAACCATTATTCTTCTGTCTAAAATGTATTGTTCCATTTATTGAAGGACACAGGCTCATTAATACACAATACTCCATAGTAACTTTTCTCAGAAGCTTCAAGAAACCTTAGTGAAGTCTGGGAGGGGAAAGCATTTTGCCTTGAAGAAAATAGTTAAGAGTCTCACTATAATCTCCATTCTTCTATTCCTCACCCTAAAAGTAGTATCCTCAACTTGCTGCCTCCTTCAAATATACATGCCTGAGACTTCCATAATTTCCAAACATTATAATGGGAGGAAATCACATATTCAAACTATATTCGAACAGTCAAGAAAATGCAAGTGCAGAAATTATTGCAAGTTTATTTCCTGAAAAATGACAGCAAAAAGATTCTTACAGTTATTGTACCAGTTATTGGTCATCCCCGTGACCAAAGAAGGTGGCTGTAGTTTGAAACTGGGGAGACTCACACCCAGAGAAGCAATGAGATAAACAACATCCATTAAAGGCTTAAAACAGTTTGTCCAGTCCTCCCTCCCTACTGTTAATTCTAAAGCAACTGCTTTCCTCTGTAACCAACACATGCATCTGGAAAATAACCTGAACTAAATCTTGGTTTTCTTAACATCAATTAGTTGAATTAACTCAGTTAACTCACCACATTAAACCACAAGCCTAGTTAACACACCCACAAAGAGCGGCTTCGTATAACACGCTAAACAAAAAGAAGTGTATCCCACCCCATGTGTGAACTCAGTGAAGAAAGAAATGGAACAGCCTACAAGAGAAAGTAATGGGATAGCAAGCACAGAAAATACTTTTTGTTAATAATGTTATCCTATGTTTGGTGAGAAAGGAATGATGTTCCTAGATCAAGAAGTCGTCTTACTTTTTTCTCATTTCAGTATCTAGGCCAGTTTGCCGCCTCTTTGGTAGAGGTGGAGGAGACTCTTCCATTTGAATATCCTGCGCTGTTTTTTGTTTTTTGACCAGGATTGTTTCAGTGAGAATATTCTGAGAAATCTGGGGCATTCCAACTGTTACAACCGCCTCAGTAACCTAAAGGAACAATGGAGACAGGGATCAATCCTGATCAATTGAAGTTGAAAAAAAATCCAAAGAATGAATGACAATTTTAAATTGTTTAAATCACAAATGCAATTAATGGAAACAAAACATTCATATCCAAATGAAGCCCATTTGAAACACAAAGAGAAGGTGGTATTTGGTTGGTACCTGATTAGAGTAATCTTCAAGTTTCTGAACTAAGTTGTCCCATCTCTGCGCTAGTTCTTCAAGATTACTGTCAATTTTTTTTAATGCCTTCTTGTTGTTTAGGAGCTGGGCCAAATCCTGGGTCATCTCATTCAGCTGCTCTAACATCTGGCGCTTCTTTCCCATGTCTTCTTTCAGACTCTGACAGTGAAACAACAACAGCTATGTCATTTTAGAGAAATTCCTTTTGCTCAGATTTCCCACAGGAACAGTTAAATTTCTTAGAATATACAGAAATAAATTTATAACATTTGTACAGTTGCAAATTCCAACAGAATAGGAATTATGGACCGAAAAAGATGAGTTTCTAGAACATTCATAACCATTCCATTAGAGACTATTTATTTTGAATATTTGCTAGAACAGTCTGTTTTCCAATGGGGTGTACCACCTAATTCACCATCAACATGCTGAAAGTATGGGAACTAAAGTCCAATACAGGTAATCCTCACTTTTCAACTGCAATGGGGAGAGGCGACTCCATTGCTAAGAAATGCAATTGAAAAAAGTGAAATATCATGGGACCATGATCAAATTTCAATGTCAGTTCTGGTTGTGATCATTAGGCAAATCACCCACAATTGCTAAGTATGACGTCACATGACCATGACTTGTGACATCCTGCCAGTTTCCCCAATGACTTTACTTGTCGGAAGCAGGCTGTGAAGTTGCAAATGGTGATCTTGTGACAACAGGACGATGCAACTGTAGTAAATGCCCCCAAATCATAATCAAATGAAATAGCCGTAAATTTGAAGACTAGTTGTAAGTCTCTTTTTTTTTCAGCATCACTGTAAGTTTGAATGTTGCTGAACAAGGCAGTCAATAAGAAAGGATTACCTGTGATTCCAGGGAAAAGCAGGTTGGGAAAGATGAGCTGCAATGTTAGTGTCTGTGGTTAGAGAAATAATGAGTTCTAGGCTGTTATTGCCGGTCAGAGGTTTTACTGCATTGCAGGAACCTTGAAAATATTAGTAGAATTTCCCACATAAGAAGAGACCTTGCCATTTAAAACAAAGAGGAATTCCTTAAGTGAAAACCAAAATTGCTTCAGAGCATGGGAAAGTTGATCTATGACCTATATGCCTGCAATAGGTACAACTTATGCCTTAATTTTCTATGTGTATGTGTATATGTATGTATGGTGTATTTGGTAAATAAATAAGGCTTACCTGTTTGTCTATTAATTTATTAGATATAGAATACAAAGCAAGTAATACTTACTGCCAGCTTTCGAACATTTGCACCAAGCTCTGTTTGATCTTTGAAGTTGCATGTTTGTATTCTGCTTAAAGCTTCCTCTTTTTCAACCAACCAGGTTTTCAACATGCACTGGATGAAAAAAAAATACATCCACAAATATATTTACTCAATTCCCCTATATTTTATACAGCACCACCAACTGCATCATACATTAACAACAACACTCCAAAAGCATAACAATAATCAGGCTGCCTTTTAATCAAATAAAGTTATAGGTTGTTTTCCATTTTCAACATAGTAGGTGTCATGCTACATGCAGCAGCCACGGCTGAGTAGGAATGTCTGACAACTCAACTGCTAGATATACATGAGATAATAATAGCATTAAACTTTGGTAAATCTAAATTTTGATAGATGAGATTGAGTAAATCATAATTTTCCCTTAGCTGCTTGGGAGACAAGCAGAACATAAATGTACATGGAAGGAAAAAGAGAACAGGAAAGACTATGAAAATAGAAACAAAACGGAGTAGTCAGAGGTAAGAAGCAGATTGATTGTGACTCTCAAAACCACACCTTTCATTCTCGCTGCTATATAAGCAAATGTTTTCTTTCCCCATACATCAGAAAATAATACACTGGTTTTTTGAACCAATTTATGGCAAGGATCTGCTTTTCATCCTGGTGCTGGTTGGCTCAGTCTTCCTAAACATTGTTTTTAAAAATTATTAACTGTGATATTAACCGTATAGTTATTTTTAAGTTAATTCAATTAGTTCTGTTTGATTCTCACATTATTTATAGCAGGGGAGAAAGGATATCTTACACTGTAGTAGCATTATTTACATCTACTATCAAGATAATGTCTAGGTACTTCCTGTTTAATTGAGTTCTTCTGAGGTCATCTTTTAGTACTAGACATGATTTGTACACAATGTATAGCTAAACTGCTACTTTTTTGTTTTGATAGTAAATAAAACAAGCAAAACTTTCAGACACTATAAATTTTATTCAATCATAAATACCATTATTTGATGCAATCTTTTGGGGAAAAAAACCCTACATTTTTATCAAGTCGGGCTCAAACATCTCCCATGATGAATATTCAGTTCTCGTGTTTGGACTAGAAACAAGGAAAACTAAATTAAACCCACTTTCAGCAATGGAAGTTCACTTAGTGACTTTGAGCCAGTCACACTCCAAGGACTACATAAGGTAATAGTTAAAATGGGAAAAAACCGGAGAAGGATAGATATGTACAGCTCCTGGAGGAAAAGTAGGATAGAAATCTAATAAATGAATAAAGCCACTAATAATAAAATGGCCAGGTTTTGAAAACATTTTGATGGGAAAATACATCATTTATTAAAACATTCTTACATTTCCTGACAGCTAGAAGAATTAATCAGTGGAACAACCTGCCTCCAGAAGCTGTGAATGCTCTAACACTGGAAGCTTTTAAGAAGAGATTGCACAACCATTTGTCTGAAATGGTATGGGATTTCCAGCCTGAGCAGGGGGTTGGACTAGAAAACCTCAAAGGTCCCTTCCAAGTCTATTATTGTTATTGTTATAAACAAATGTTTTTTAAAAAAACAGGCAGAACTGTTTAACCCCCATTTGTTCTAATGAGTCTTCACAATGCCATTCTTTAAAAATAAATGTCAAAAATGAACTAGGACCTCAAAACCAATTAAAGTTTGTAGAAAGCAAAAATAGGCTTCCTATCACCTTGATCTAAAAGATGCCTTTTGGTTGGTTCAGATGAAAACTACAATTTAATTTTATACCTGAATAATGGTGTGGCTTCAGGAAATAAATGAAAATAGAATTAAAATTGTGAAAGGAAATCAATTCCCTTTTCAGATGTTTGTAATGTAGAGTATCTATATACTACTAAAATTCTCAGGTCTATAACCTTTAACTGGGCAAAACAATGAATCAAAGGGCAAAATTTTTCAATCCAGATACCTCAAACGGGCTAACCTATAGAATGCCTGGACCCTGGAATGAAATTTGGGAAAACTGTTGAGTGCTTCAGCATGGTCAAGCTGCTTTGGTTTCAATACCACTGCCACACTGCTGCAGTCATGTGATCCTCATTTTCAACAATTGGACAACCATTTGTATGAAATGTATAGGGCAGTGGTGGCGAACCTATGGCACGGGTGCCAGAGGCGGCACTCAGAGCCCTCTCTGTAGGCACACACGCCGTCACCCCAGTCCTAGGCCTTCAGCTGGGTTTTATAAAACCTTTTCACTTTAGGTCTCTGTCGCCATGTACAAAAAAAAAAAAGGTTTAATCAGTCAATTTCAACTTCTCGCGGGAAAAAAAAAGATCTTGCAAAGTTGAGATTGATTGAACTTTTTAGTCCCACCCAGTCTGCCGTTTCCACCACAGCCACACCCACCAATTGGCCACACCCAGCCAATGGGGCACGCCCACCCAGCCCCCGACAATACATAAGTGGGTTTTGGGTTGCAGTTTGGGCACTCGGTCTCTAAAAGGTTTGCCATCACTGGTATACGGTCCCTTGCTTGAATAGAGGGTTGGACTAGAAAAGGGGTCCCCAACCCCCAGTCCATGGACCAGTACCAGGCCACAGCATGCCAGCAACCAGTCCACACAAACAAGCAAAGCCCCATCCGTGGGATGCAGGCAGCACACAAAACCACACACTCTCCGATCCACGGAAAAACCTTTCTCCATGACACCAGTCCCTGGTGCCCAAAAGGTTGGGGAACTTTGGACTAGAAGACCTCCAAGGTCCTTTCAACTCTGTTATTTTGTTAACATTCACTTACAGCTTCCTGGCCACTTGCCTAATCACTCATTTCCTCACTTCCCAGCAGCAATCATTTTCCTGCCAGAAGGGAAGGTGCAAGCCACCCGGGACTTGCTCAATGACAGGAGCAGGAATTTTAAGGAATTACCATCACTAACCTGTTCTTCCAACAATTCTTCCCACAAGGTATTAATCTCTTGCAATTTGAGCCATTGTTCCTCAGTCCAGCGGCAAACTGCAGTCCAACGCTCACCAAGTCTCTGAAAATAACACCAAAAAAAAAAGCCTAATGTTATATATTTTCCTCTGAAAGCAGACAGAAAATCCATATTAATAGAATCATAACTACTTAGCATTTTGTATTATTTTTTATCCAAAAATACCAACTAGGAAATGGCCTCTCAATTAAGATCAAATCTAAGAAATAAAATTGCCATTTAAGTGGACTGCTAGGTTTGGAAGATTCTAATAAACAGTCTAAGCTACTGGATAGAATCTAGATTCATCGGCATTTATTTAATCTCAACAGGATTTAAATATAGGAAAATTGAGCTGTGCAACTTTGAAGGGTTTCTGAAGGATATTCAGCACACACCTGTCAGCATCTCCCTGAACCAACTTGCTTTGTCTCAGATCACACTGCATATACAATCCTGCAAAAATATGTAATTTCCTGAAATAATTGCTGACAGCTGCTACTCAAGTGTTCCTGAATGTGCCAATCATCTTTTCCCATTCTAATCTGGATATCTTCCCAGTACTATGGTAATTCTTTTTTTTTTTTTTTTTTTGTTCAATGTTGACCAACTTCTGGAAACTTTGCAACCACGTTTAATGCATCACATCATTCACTTTTAAGATAAACAATGTTTAATTTGGCTGCCATTCTAAACACCACCCAATATACATATATACATTCATTCATATATTTTTTTAAATTTTCACAAGTAAATATCCAGCCTATATTTAAATGAACATCTAAACATCTTGGATAACTAGAATTTTTTAAAATCCTGAATAGTTCATGCTGTGCAACTCATAGATGTATTGTTATGTATCAGAATTGAGATCTGATGGAAAATTTGTCACAAAATTTGAATTCATCTTTTTTTCTTAAACACACAAGTTTTTTTACTGCTGTGGACTGTTTTTGGTATTATGAAAATACAAGTTCTATTTAACCAGGTACACAGGTTATCCATATCTGCATATAAGAAATCCTATACTTTTTCAAGAATTGATATTTATTTTATATAGCTACTTATCTCACATGTGACTCTGTGCAGCTTACAATAAAATGGATAGAAAAACAATAAAATACAAATAAAATAAAACACATGGCTGAGCATCAAAAAATAATCTTTGACAAAGCCAAGGAACGGGCTCTCTCATATTTCCAGGGCCTCACTTTTTAAGGGCCTTATGAAAGACCACAGGATCAGGGCTAACTTATCCTCAGGTGGCATGGTGTTCTACAGGCAAGCAGCTGACAGAAAAAGCCCTCTTCCTTTTGGCTGGCAGAAAAGGCCCCACCAACCAACACTCCTTAGCCAACATCACCTGAAGCATGCTCCTCCTGCTAGACCAGGTAGAAACAACTGGGAGAGTAGAAACCATCATCATAATTAATTGACTACATAACTGCTGCAACATTATTTTTACTACTTATTAGGTTTTGTGACACTAAGACAGGGGTGTCAAACTGCTGGCCCATGGGCCAGATGCGTCATGCCAAAACCGCACCCACTCCATTGCTGGCAATGGAAAAAAAGTTGTGATACATTGCGACACATCACGTGACGTTGCGAGTTGCACTAAGATGACAAGTAAATGTTGATCCAGAGAGATGCAGATTCAAATCTATCCCCAATCATGAACATTCACTGGCTGACCTCAGGCTAGTTGCTCTCAGTTCAAGCAGGTTGCTCTTGTAACAATAAAAATTAAAATGCTCTCCATGTAAGCCACTCTCAGCTCCTAGAAAGGCAGGATATAAATCTAACCAATAAATACATCAAATGTTTTTGAAAGTATTCACTTTCATGACTCCATTCAGAAAGATCAGTATGGGATACTACAGAATAATAAAAAATAATAACATCCACCCACTTGCAATTGATCCTCCAATACAGCTGTAGCACTTTCACCACTATTTTCATCAACAATGACCACCATGTGAGTCAACGAATTGACTTTAGCCTGTTCTGCTTCAATATCTTTTTGGAGCTCCTGAAAGAATTGATTCCAGTGTTACAATATATAATTCTTTTGCCTATTGTATACATGTAATTTGATGTCTATATCCATTGTGCCGTTAATTTTCAAGGAAATCAAGAAACAACGTAAGATTCCAAACAAGTAATGCTGCTGAATCCCATTAACCACAGCATGGTATCATAGCATAAGGGAATCCAGGACTTCTTGTAAAATATAACAATTCTCATTTAGTTACAACCAAGAAATTAAAGTGTTAGAAGATTTCCCCCTATTGTTTTTATTATAGAAAGGGATAAAAATACTTTATGTTCATCCATCTGATGTTGAAAGGTCTCCAAATCTTCAACTAAGTGCAGAGATTCCATCTTTCGAATGCGTTCTTCTGTAAGAGTCAACCAGTCAGAGAGTTGCTGCAATTGATTCTTCTGTAGCTCCATCAGTGCATCATGGAGGCTGCCCAAGTCAAAAAAAAAAAGGAGTAATTCATCCAAAGAGCCCTGATTTCACATGTTCTGCTTAAGTGTAATCATAACATAAACAGGCAACTCGGTAATCCTAGCTTTCTGTGGAATAAATTAGTAAGCGTGCTGAATAAGCCTTTTGCCTGTGTTATATCACAAACACAATCAATGAAACTGAGATCTCAGTAAACCTGACTCGCTGTAAAGTAAGATGGTACAAATATATAATTAACAAAAAATATGGTTAACATATTATATATCTAGGGATAAAAGCAAATTCTATCTGGAGAATAGAACCTCTCCCAAACCTATTCTACAAGGTTGTTGAGGGATCCCTGGTGCAGAGGGGAAGAAGAAACTCCTGTTTTTCAAACATAATGTTCACTTTCCCAATTTGAAATGATACTGTGTGGTTAATAAATGAAATTATCAACTAATCAACTAATTATGTAAATAGCTGCTTAAAATTAGGATTTATTAAGTTGTGTTGAATTTTAATCTTTCCTCTGGCATTAGGAACTATCCTAATTAAAAAAAAAGTTCCTTTCAAAAAAATATCTTAGGATAGTTTTGAATTTTTAATCAGAAATAGAAATGAATTCCCCTTCCAGACAAAATGATTTAATTGTAATCTATAAAACTTAAGCTTTTTTATGCTCTCTTCCATTCCCCATATCATGATGTTGTGGCTTAGTTTAGCTCACATGCTTTTTGCTTTGTTCTCTCCTCTACAGCATGATCATGTGGCTTGGCTCATATGCTTAAACCATCTTATATGTTATACAGTACTGCTTTTTGTTACCTCAAATCTTTATCCGACATGCAGCTTGAGATATATTTGCTAATTTATGGAAAATGTTAATTCTAGACCAGAAATTCAATCATTGGGGGGGAGGGTTTTGTATGCTACAGATCTGTGCTATCAACATACAATTATTGCTAAATAATGTTTTAGCCAAATTACCTTGGACATCAGACTTCGGCTTAACAGATTCATGATTGAGGTTTTCTGTGAGATTTAGTCAACAGAATTATTGGCAGGGATGATTGACTGATACGATAAATCTTTGTTTATTTTCATGAGCATCTGGTTCTGCTTTTAATGTTAGCAAAATATTCAATTTAGGGATCAAAATAAGCTTTTAAGACCCCACAAATAAATGTATGTATGTATGTATGTACTCATGTGTGCATGTGGAAAGACAGACAGACAAATTGAAACACCCCATTTTCAAACAGATCCAACTCATTATTTACTTTCCTTTTGCAAAGATGGTTTAGATGCCTATTCAAAAATATTAATATTAAAAAAATGTTTAGCCTTAAACACCAAGAACACAGCTTAATATATTACATTGAAACTGGAAAACTAAACCATGTACATAAACCATGCGTGAATCATGCCACTTACTAGGATTGGCGGTCCATACTGTCCACTCTGAGACTCTCCCATCTAGAATTCAACAAGTTCATTTGTTCCTGGATTTCATTTTCTTCTTCTACTGAAATATTGCCCTGGGCTATCAATTGATTACCAGCCTGAAGCACACTACCCACGCTGCTCTGATGCGCTGTCAGCTCCATCATAAATTCCTATAAAAAGTTTAGACTGTGACCTAAAGCAAACATTGCTTCAACTAATGCACTGACTGCCAGATAATTGCAAGCATAAATGTAATTTGCAACATTATACAATAAGCAGCAATTCTCAAAGATCCATGGCCCACAGTAACTTAGCATCCAGCAGAGAATGATTTCATTCAGATTGGTATTATAGCATGGACAGAGGTAGCTTTAACCATTTGGCTCCATGATGGTCCTAATTTCAACTAGTTCCCTTTCATTTCGGAAGTGAGGACAACTCTGATTCAGATTAAGACTATGGTGGGTAAACAAATAAATAATTTTCATTCCTCAATCAAATGTATGACTCCTACTTGATAAAAAGCAAACAAGTACTGGTCTGACATATTCTTATGTCCAGCAGGTATTAAGAGGTAAAAAAGTAAATAGCGTCATTACATGAAGTAATTTTAGATACCTTCTTGAATCCTATGTTGTTAGGAAACTACAGTCAACTCTAAGCAGAGGGTTGGATGCAATTTAAGATGAGCAACTACACAAAGGAAAATTTAATCCAAAAGATCCCCAAGTTTCTTTGTAGCATTTTGTGGATGGGTGAAGGGAAAAGTTTCTGAGACCTTAATTACAATCTAATTCATCATCCATGGAATAGAAAGACCATCAAGTGGAAACTATATTAGCCAGTCTCTTATAGTAAGCATTCTTCAGATACCGGCCATTTTTAAGAATTAATGAATGAGAGCTGAAGTTTCAAAAGAAATAAATGGAAAACTTAAAAAAAGATTGTCAGTTCACAGTAACAACTGTATTATATATCATACCAAGGCTAAAAACAAACACTCAGCTTTAAATAAATACACCATAATAATGTGCCCTTTAATGATACTGCTTTTTGATTAAAATACTAGAACAAGCATCTCAGTTTCTTGTGAATATTAAAGCAGCAAATAGATTTATAGGTATATACACAAATAGTTCCCCAATTCAAAGTTTTTTATCTTAAAACTACAACAGCAAAATACACAAATACAAATCAGGATAACAGACTGTCAGTTATATTATAATTTAAAGTATCTTGACTAAAACTGCATGAATTTTAACATGAATAAGGATAAATTTTTAAAGGAAACCTCTTTTTTCATAATAATAACAGCAATAACAATAACACAGAGCTTATTTCAGTCAGCTCCATCTCCCACATGAATGAAAAGCAGGACTTGGGGCACCTTAAAGATTAAGAAATATATTATCTTAAAAGTTTTCATGGCTCTCAGTTCCTGTCATCTATTCTATTGTAGTAAAATCCACAGAAGCTTATGTGGTGACAAATTTCTTAATATTTAAGTGGGCAAGACTTGTTTTTTCCCAACTCTACACTTGTATACTCTTATAAACATTACAAAATAAACTATTAAGGGGACTTAATTGCTGACTTAATAAAAAAATTCACATCTGATTCCCCATCATTCCCAGCCACCTACTTCATGTGTAGTAAATTGTTCCTTGACTTCCTCAACATTATCAGATATGACTTCCTGCTCTTGGAGGGTATCTTCTGCAGAGAGCAGCCAAGTGAGAACTTCCTCCAGAGCTATCTGGTAGCTGTCCAAATCCATATCCACTTCAGTCAAGGTGCTGGATGCTTCTGCTTTTAGATCTGCACAATCATCTTCAGATGTTGCACACTGCAGGTAGAAAAACTAAACTGAAGGCCTCTTTTCACAAAATTATTTTCCAACATAGATGTTCCTCCATATAGGAACAACTTACTGTAACAGTAACAGTATATAAATACAAAAGCACTTTGACAATAATTAAAGCATCATGCTGTTTGTATCTTCTTGAAAAAAAAAGCATGTTTTTGTAATAGGATGTTCTTATAGGACCATGATACAAGCAGTAACCATATATGAAACAGCCTGTTTGGTGGGGGAGGCTCTTAGAAGCTCAGCATAATTAACTAGAAACCAAATAGATGGGTACTATTGTTATGACTGTCTATGGAAATTCTCAGTCACCCAGGTCATGGTTATTCCAAAGGTGCTTTTTTCAAGAGGCAACTAGACTTTCTTTGTTTTTCCTTGAAGATATTTCGCTTCTCATTCAAGAAGCTTCTTCAGTTCAGAACTGAGCTCCAAGAAGCATCTTCAAGGAAAAACAAAGAAAGTCCAGTTGCCTCTTGGGTGGGACATATAGTTATGATTGTTGTCGTCCTTTTCTGACAGTATACATATCTATTGTTACTATTTCCAGTTGGGTTTTTTTTTTAAGTTTATAACCTTGTTAATTGCCCAAAGTTGCTAAAGTTACAAGATAAATGGCCATATAATACACAAAGAAAAAGTTAACTCATGCATTCATGTCCATGTGTTTTAGAATTTCCAGACCCCAAACATCTCCATCCTAATTCTGTACATCTGAACATCCCTCTAAAGCAGGGGTTCTCAATCTTGGCAACTTTAAGACTTGTGGACTTCAAAGCTGGCTGAGGAATTCTGGGAGTTGAAGTCCATAAGTCTTAAAGTTGCCAAGGTTGAGAACCCCTGCCCTAATAGAAGGTGTTTAGCACCAAAAAAAATGATACATTCTATTTATTAGAACTTACAATCACTGGCTAGGGAATAAAGTTGTTTCAGGAACTTTACTTTCATTTTCAGGGTTCTAATCATATTCCTTTCATATAAGCACTTCTTATATTATTGCAGAATAGACTATATATTTACACTATAAAAGGACTGATTCAAGAAATAAACCTTCAACTGTAAAATGAGTTTGTCAGGATCAGTCCTAAAAGTATTGCATGATATTATATACCAATATTCAGGTAAAAGTAAGACATGTGGAGCCAAATAGAGAAATACGTTGGACTCCATTTCCAATGTTACTTACATTGGCACCTGTTTTATATATATAGTGAAATTACTAGCAAAGTCCAGGGAAACCTCAGCTTCTGTTAAAGTAATAGCTAGTGGAGCAAATTTATCAAAAGCCATGCCATGCTCTATTTTCTAAAAAGAAACAGAATAATTGGCAAAAGAATTCACATGGAGTCAATAGAAAAGGAAAAAGTCACACATAAATATAAAAAAGTAATAAAAACACAGCTTTATCTGGATAGCTCATTTCCTACTTCACTCTAAGAAACTATTTTTAAACACTCAAAGAGACAGAAGTGGGAACTGCCCTTACAGATCCATGGAGAAATCCTTTATTTTAAATACAACCCTGTCTATATAAATTTCAAAACAAATGCAACTCAGTGTTCTAAAACTGCTGGAGAGAAAGATTATTTAAGAGTCACTTGTAACAGCAATGTTCTGTGTAGCTCACACTGAAAATTGATATCATAGCTCAATATGTTTTATAAGTACTACACTAAGTAGAGACTTCATCTGTAAAACATATCCTATCTATTTCAAAGTATGAATGTCTATCATAAGTCAAGTTTCCGGATGCCTAAGCATGGTATGTAACCACAAACCTGCTTTCAGCTAGGATCTCTGACAAATGCCTGACAAAAATCCCTTCAGATATTTCAAACACTTTAAATAGTACACAGACTGAATGTTCTTCAACTAGTCTAACAAAAAGCAAGATGTTAGCATGTGGGAGTAGAAACTTTGTTTATAATTTGTTGGTCATTAGTAAAAGAAGTAAACCATAAATAAACTTCCAAAAATGTCATTAATTTGTGTTTGTTATTTACAAAATACCCAGCATTACTATGGTACTGTGATTAAACAGGCCTTGTTTGCCCACTTGCAATCTCAAAATTAATGCCTTAAAAATAATGGGAGTTGTTTAGACTGCTTTTTAGAAGGTCAGATCCTGAAGTTGAAACTCAATTATTTTGGCCACCTAATGAGAAGGAAGAACTCACTGGAGAGGAGCCTAATGCTGGGAAAAATTGAGGGCAACAGAAGAATGGGACGATAGAGAATGAGGTGGCTGGATGGAGTCACTGAAGCAGTAGGCGTGAGCTTAAATGGACTCCAGAAGATGGTAAAGGACAGGAAGGCCTGGAGGAATGTTGTCCATGGGGTCGCGATGGATCGGACACAACTTCACAACTAACAACAACAACTTAGACGCCCAAAGCTTTTTGAACTATATTATAAATCAGAATCATTTCATCTTCTGTTTACTCCTTAATAATTATGAAATTAAACAGTCTTGGGCATTTCATTCTGCCTTGCCTTTTCAAATTTTTAAAAGTATATGTTTAAGTCACAGAATGGCAAGAATCTGATTAGCTCCTTTTAAAATGAATTGGAACATCAAATGCAAAAACGTCCAAGCTAACTGGCTTCATTTCTAACTCTAGCAACTTCTCAAAACAAAATAGAAAAAAATAATTCACTACATTTGTGTGCATCAACATTTTATTGTCTCTCTCTGTGTATGGTTATATAATTTCCAGAGCCCTTTGTTTTTTAAGAAAATATATGTGGCAGCACTGTACTGCAAACACCACAGCAAAATGCCAGGAAAAAATCTTTATCGTACAAAGTTTCTTATTTGCAATAAAAAGTTATCAGTGTATCAGACTCCTTATTATGTATCATAAACTGATTATTTCATCATAATATACAGGTAAATAGGCATTGTTACCAGCTTTTTACTAAGGAGGGAAGGTTCAAGCAGTTGATCATTTAATATGCACTAAACTGTGTTTCTCTGTCTAAAAAAGTTTTAATATGTGAAGTCTTCAACTACAGCCTGAAGACATCTAGAAATTGAAGTCCACATATCTTAAAAATTACTGAAATTGAGAAACACTGCATTAAGCCAATTAAAGACTTGACACCTTTTATTTCTATATTTATAATAGGAAACAGTCATAAAATCACTTCACAAAAGTTTGGTGTCATCTAATTTTAGCTATGCAATGGCACAGTGGATTTTGGAAATTGCAAAACATGTTTGAAGGCTTACTGGAGTGTCCTCAGATGGCCCATGCCTATTATATACAGGGAACAGCTAGCAAAATTTCAATACTTTCAACTGTAGAAGATCTTGGTGATGGAAAGTTAAATGCAATTTTTTTTTTCTTAAAAAGGGAGAAAAGAAGTTAGTGAAAAGAATGGCACAAATCACTGCCACAAAGAGAAGATTACAAGTAGCCACATTTCAGGTACAGAAAAGCGGTCTGAGAGAATTAAGATGACCCAATTACTGTGACAATTCAAAGAAAGTCACAATAATTAAGACTGAAAATAAGAGGATGAACTAATGGTCAATAAATCAAACTTTTAGAATGGAATAAAAATATACTATAAAATTGAGAGGAAAAAGATAAACAGCAACTTTACTGCAGTATAACAAAGTGATGTTGAAAAAGCTGAGAAGGGGGAAGAATTTTTTTTTTTTTTTTTTAAGAAATGTAATGAGGTAGAGGGGAATAACAAACACCAACAAAAGAGGGAAGGAGAAAATTAAGTACATACAGGAAGTCAATGATTTGCTATATAAGATGAGGGCTTAATATTAAACCCGTAAAAGCTTTACACCAAGTACCTTCCCAAACATGATTGTTTGTTCAATTCTGATTGCATACCATGTACTGTATCAGCTGATATCTATCCACAAACAAGAAATACCACAAAAACTGGGTGGGGGGGATTGCAAAATATGCAACACTGGGGTGGAGCCACTTAGCATGATCTTATTCCCATACTGAGATAAGTACTTTGTATACTTTGGGAGATGCAGACCAAAATATCTGCAAGACACCAAGGTGGGGAAGATCTGAAGAGATTTAATGTAAACAGCCATGCTGGTATTCATGGAGAGACTGCAGCTATGTCATCTTGTATGGCATATTGAACGGCTAGCAAATACTTAAAAGAATATTTAAGGATGATATTGCTGAGGAAAACATTCAAAACAGCACCAAAATACTAAGAAGTGAGAAATTACTAATCAAATGTACTATACAATAAATGTCCAAACAATATATAGAGAAAAATGAATACTTGTAGATCTGCTGCAAAAATATCACTGAGAAACAAATCGGAGAAGCTCTGTAAAATGAAAATTCTGAAAAGACAATCAGAATCTGTTTATGAGATCTAAGAAGTAGAAAAAAGGATGGAATATACGGAATATTAAAATGAAAAATGAAGTGATTAGGGCTATGCAATGATTCAAAACAAAAAGGTGCTTTGGAACTCAAAGGGGAGAGCGTGCTCTCAAACTCCTTAAAGTAACAATCACCCCCCCCCCCGTTGCTCCACGGTCTCAAGAAAAAAAGGATTCAAGCAACTGGTGACAGATGTTTTGTGGACATTCTGCCTGCTCCAAAGCATTTTTGTGGCTTAGAATCCAAAGGTCTATTCAGCCTTAGAAGAGATAAAGGGGAAGAATGGAAGAATAAAGGGGCAAAGGCTGGAATATGATAAACATGCATAGGTGACCAAGAGAAAAAAAAAAAAGAACTGAAGACAGGCCATGAATGTGCAGTAGAAGGAAGAACTGAGAGAGTAAGCAATTTTCAAAAAGAGAAAGGGGCTGTCAAGAGGAAGAAAGAACATATTCTCATTGGAAGAGAGGAAAAAGAAACAGAAAATCCGCTTATGGTAAGTTAATGATAAACAAAGACAAGAAGAAAACAACGTGCCCCTTCACTGAAGAAGAGGAGGCCCTGCATGTTTACCAGTGTATTTTCATTTCAGAATCTTACTGACTCCAATAGCAGTATGGATGTAATTATATGGGATAGGGTTTCTGAACCTTGGCAACTTTAAGATGTGTGGAGTTCAACTCCTAGAATTCCCAGGTATTCTGGGAATTGAAGTCCATATGTCTTATAGCTGCCATGGTTGAGAAACACCAGTACAGGAGATCTCTGTGAGGGAATATTAATGTGTGGACATACATACATATATACCTAAATACAAAATATTAACATATCCTATATATTTTTACCCACTCTTTATATTTTTCTGTGTTCAGTCATGATTCTAAATATTGGTAAGCTGTCCTGGAAAATTTTGGTTTGGGGTATGTATTTTTAAAACTAATTAAATATAGTGCTATGAAAGAAAAATTACAAGTGATCAATATGCACCCACCTGTATATTTTCTTCACATTCCTTTTTATATTTCCTTGGAAGAGTCTCTACTTCTCGAATATCTTCTAAAGTAACTTGCTGTGGAAGGACCTCAAATAAAGATGTCAAATACATGATCATGGATTTCTTATCAGGAAGCTGTACAGCAACATCTGAAAACAGAGCATATAAATGGGATACTTATTTGATAGCTGTGCAAGATTTCCAGGCTATAGTTATGACAAAGCCATTAAACACCACTCCTTATCTTCAAGTCCATATCCTCAGATTAGTTCTCCCCACACAAAAATATAATAATTCAGCAAAGCAAGTAAAAAACATGAACCACTAAACTGAGAACCATCACTTCTCTATTCTCATGCTTTTACCATCATAACTGTGCTAGCAGATGGATTTAAATCAATTTTTAAAAAGCACAACATAAGTAACTGCGGGATATGCAAACTATCTATTAATGTTTAAACACCCACAACATGGACAGACAAACCTATTTCATGGCTTGGACCTGGGCCCAATTTCACTTATTTTTAAACTTTTTTGACCACTGACAACCCCAAATAATTGGCTAGCAGTGTGGCATATCACTATAGTTTCCAATCTGCTTTTCACTAAGTGGTTGGTGTTTTAAAGAGAGATTAAGGGATAAAACATGAATGCGACTATTTTGCTTCATTTTGTGAAACAAAATGCTATTTTATTTATTTATAGTTTACAAATGCAGAGAACTAACCAATATGAGAACTATGTGCCATGAAGTCACTAAGAGTTAATTTTGTCCTGATGTTACTTAACTAACCATTCAAAAGTCATTAAACTGAGCAAGAACAAGTCACTTTGTTATTGAAATTCAGCTATATAATTTTGTAAGTGTTCTTAAAATCACACAATTGTGCTGCAAAGCTGCATAACCCCACAGGTGAAGGGTCCTTAATTTCTTATCTAGAGCAACACTGCCCCCTTTCATCTCTGATATTCTCTACTTCTAGTAGAAAGGAATTATATAGCAGTTATATTATCATAATTGTTGTACCTTCAGGATCCAGCAATTTTTCTATTCCCAAGCAATTTTTAGCTATGTTGAAGGCATGTTCTAATCTTTCGTGTGGAGCCATTTTGATGACTTTATCCCAGCTGAAGAGCTCAGGTCTAAAAAAATTAGAATAAAATTAAGTGAATTAAAAAAACATTCACACTATAAACACTTGTATGCATTACATATAACAATAAACCCAAGTAAATAGCTTATGGAGACATCAAATTCCATACAGTTGCTGATATTTTGTGGAAAGAGAAACAATGGGAAACTACATAACCATTCCCTGGAAATGTAGGCCCCATACTTTAATAAGAAGGCTCCTTCCAACAGAGCAGACTTTCCTAGATGTATTATTTGTTTTTTTTCTTCACACTTAATATAAAAACATGGAATTAAGAGATTGGAGGTCCAATAATACAAGGCACAGTAATATTCCACAGTGCCTATGTTTTCATAAACACTGAAATGATGGCACTGAATAGCTAAACATGGGTTGAAGTATATGTTACGTATAATATGTAATATGTAGCTGTTCCTGTTCTTATTAGAACCCATGTACTGCATGCTGCGTATGAAACGGAACATGTTTCAACCAGTAAGAATAATTTCAGAACTGTTCAACTGATTTTAATGATGCCTAGTCCAGATTATATTTACAAGGAATGAGGCCTATGAATCCATATACCCTCAAAAAGAATAATTTTGTTTATGCAAGTAACTGACGTAGGACTTCAATTAGCACATCATTACATTATCAGATTTTCAAGGAAAAAATATTTATTATATCTTTCCATGTAAAACTAGAAAAACGGGTATTTGCACTTCATGTTTTCCATGTTTGTTCTTAAAAAAATCCCACAAAAATGATGTTTATTGCCTTCTCACACAAATTAGAAACCACTCTATTAAAACATGCTCTGCTTTCTTTTTACTTAACCTGTGCCAAGTGGCTTTAAAATCATTCCAAGCTTTATTTATTGAAAACTACAGCTCTGTAAAAAAATGCTACACTGGCAGCTTTCTTTCTATCTTTCCTAGAAACTGTTTTGTTTTGTTAAAATTGTCCAATTTGAAGCAAAATACCCTTTCTCCTCCAGTATGAAAATATTACAGATACTGGCAAGCAGTCACCTACTTATGCCTGTGGATCAATGCATTGAAGGCAAGTCCATTTGTCCAGCTGGTGGTGAAATTCAAAACATTAACTTCATTATATGGCTTTGTGGATTGCCGCACCCAGCTCAACAGGATCTTTTCACTATTGGTTTGCTGTAATTCTAACATTATATCTTTCATTACATCTTTAACCTAAAAAGAAGTGCCCAAAGTCAATAAAAAAGAATTAGAAGGACTCAAAAAACATTGTCTCAATCTTAGTATTCAAACAACACTGCAAAGGGTTAAATATTAGAAACAGATATTAAATTATGCCATACCAGAGCAAATGAAGACTCAAAACATTCTTATCTAATTACTCCATATACTAATTCCTCTGTTTTATTCCTTAATCTAAGTTCTTTGTATCCCTTAATGAGGTTTGTACATTAAGAAAATTCTACCCTGGTTCCCAATCTTACACATCAATGTCTTCCATTAGCCATGGAACCAAATTGAATATCTTTCTTGGAAATTTCTACACAGCCCAGAACATAATCTGATGAGAAATGGTTTCTTATAATTAAAATACAGATGAATTTTTATATTTCATTAGAAGTGTTTAGGATGCCATCAACTGAAAAAGCAGTAGAATTTGGAGGTGGGCAAATTGTTTCATACACAAACACATCAACCTTGAAACATCCTATTCTGAGTTTACAACAAATTGTTTTGATCTCACTAGAAGTGTTCAGAGACATTCCATCCATACCATAAATATTTTGAGCACAAAATACTTCTGAAACAACATGAAAATGCTTCCAATAAGATCAGAACTGGCGTACTGAACTGAAAACAGCATGTTTCAAATTTAAAACATTTTCTACCCCTAGTATAAACCAATCTTGAACTGATAAGGTCTGACAAATAGCTCAAGTTCCTTCTTTAACAGTTGACTTACATATATTGACTTACAAACCAAAATTAGAAAAGTAACATGGATTTAACAAATAAAAATTTCTGTTCTGTCCAATATACCTAAATTTTAGATAGAGATTTGCTAATGCAGGGCTGTTCAACTGGTTGTACATTAGCACCGTGGCAGGTAGTACGCGACCCTGCCCAGCCAAGTGTAGTGGGGAAGGGAATGAGCCAGTGCAGCGCAGGACTTACTGTGAGAGAGTCCTCCAGAGCTGCAGAGTGGCTGGGGTGAGGCAAAGGCACCAGGCTCACTTCCGGCTCACCCAGATAAGAAAGGAGGAGGGGGGAGGAAACAGGAGATGCTATAAAAGGAGGCAGTTTGGGTGGGAGAGGGAGAGAGAAAAAAAGACACAGCCTTGGGAGGAGGCGGAGTCAGCTTTAGCTGCACCAGAAGGGAAAGAAGGAGGAGGGTGGGGGGAGAGGAGAGGAGATCAAGCAGGTCGGCCATGAGCCGATCTACAACTTTTGTGGCAGCCATCTATGCTGGCAGCAACCAAAAGGCAAGAAATGCAGCAGGGGAGGGGTTACCCTCCATGAGGAATGAAGAAAGGCAGCATCAGCTGGAGGTGAGGCACAGAGGGAAGGAGATGGAGAGTGGAAAGATTCTTATGTGCTTTTGTGACTTTGAAGTTCTGGGATTTGTGCAATGTGGGCTTTGTGTTCTTAAGGAGTGTTTGGCAATTTCTATTTGGCTGATGGCTGATGTCTCACGTTAGCTTCTATTGCTCTGCTATTATTAGCTGTAAGGGATTTTGAAATATTTTTCTCCTGAATGGATTTTGCCTGTAGCATTCCTTTACCTATGAATGGAGCCATTTGGGGAGGCTGCCTTAGCCGGCAGCCAGTACTTACTACATTTTTTTTCTTCCTTAAGTGCCAGCTGATGGCTCCTTAACTTTCCTTTCTAGCCAATAGCTAAAGGGGAATGCGTCTTTTTAAGCTAGTTCCCTCAGCGGCTTGTCTTTTCTGTCTCTGGAGGCTTTTCCTTGTTTGATGAATATATGGAAGAGGGAAAATATTGGGGGGAAGGGGGTTCAAATTCTTCCTTCAGAAGGAGATGGGAATGAGAAAGAGGGAGGCAGGGAAGAAGGGAGGGCGGGAGGGAGGGAAGGATGTTCCGCCCTAGTACTTGGCCACCAGCAGCCCCCGCCATTGACTTTGTTTGTCAAAAGATTGCAAAAGGGGATCACATGACCCTGGGACACTGTGACTATCATAAATATGAATCAGTTGCCAAGCATCCAAATATAAATCACATGACCCTGGGCATGCTGCAATGGTCATAAGTGTGAAAAATGGTCATAAGTCATTTCAGTGCAATTGCAGTTTTGAACAGGGGTTTTTTTTTTTTTTTTGGTCATCAAGTTTTTGACACCATGCTAGGTGGTACTCGAATATTGCCATATTCTAAAAGTGGTACAATCAGTGAAAAGGTTGAAAAGCTCTGCTCTAATGGACTCAGTGGTAACCTATAGAAATCACGTTAAATAGATCCCATCTTTATCATACACATAACATCTGGTTCTAATGATATTTCTAGCCCTCATTTCAGACTTACATAAAAATGTATCCTCCTGACCTCTTCCATATGTGAAATAAAGAAATCTAAAGCAGTAGTTTCCCATGTCATTTAAGCAAAGGGGCAAACAAGCATTTCTTATGTTGTCTAAATGGAGAAAGTTCGGATTTATTCAAATTATTAATTCAAAATCTAGCATGCAAATTCTTAACTTTACCTCATTTTTAATAAGTTCTACTTTATAAATATTACATTACATATGAAACACCATAAGTTACATTATTATTACATGATCTCACTACCCCTCACGAACCACCTGTAATGTCCATATAGACCATCTGTAGTTACAGACCATAGAATGGAAATCATTGTTCTGAACACAGCACACAAAGAAGATGGGAAAAAAAGCCCAAAAATGTGAGTTTCATACTCATTTCAAACCAAAACCTATAGATTAGCACAGGACACAAAGGTCTTTATATGTGACATCTTGTATAGAGTGCACCGATGAGAAGGGGATTGAATAACAAAATGTGCATCATGATATTGCAATTTGAATTCTGCCATTTTAGCACAGGATTGGCAATGTAGCATACAGGTATGTAAGGGATGGAGCTGAAAACTCTGTAAGAAGTTTCACACTATGTTTCAAGTCGTTGTTTAGAGCAGTGTTTCTCAACCTTGGCCCCTTTAAGATGTGTGGACTTCAACTCCCAAAGTTCCCCAGAATTCTGAGAGTTGAAGTCCACACATCTTAAAGGAGCCAAGGTTGAGAAATACTGGCTTAGAGTACCCAGAATTTCAAGACTGGTTGGTCAGCTGCTATGAAAGTTCTATAGCATCTCCACCAATGCATTCTACTGCGAAATAATGATTCACATTATTCACATGGGCTGAGAAAAAGTATCAAATCTGCTCACCTGCCAGTGCAAAATTATACTCCATAACAATCCAAGTGTCAGCTTTTGATTTCCATCAACAATGTCTGTCCCTCCTATGTTCACCAGATCCACCTGGAAACATTGTCAAAAAATGAAAATGTCTTCTTAATCAAAGGCATGCATACTTTAAAGGAACTACCTATAGTAAAAAGTGGGTAATAGAAAACCAATGCTTATCAACTGTTACTCTACTAGAACTCTCACCATAGTTTCTCACATTCCTGGAATCCGCTGTGTAACTTACTGATTTAATTAATTAAATTAATTTAATTTAGCCAAAATGAAGTAGCTAATTACTATATAATATTCTGATTTTAATATACTGACAGTATGATGATCAATTCAAAGGAACTGATTTTCTTTTAAAAAAATTACACCAGTAAGAAAAATGAAAGTGTGTAATATAAAGGCATAATTAATAAATAGAATACAAGCAATTGACAATTGTGATCAGGAGGGCTTTTGCACAACTCCAGGTTGTGAGTAAGTTACACTCTTTCCTGGAACAATCCTTATTCAGAGTTACCCATGCTCTAGTTGGGTGGCCATATAAATTTTCATAAATAAATAAATCTATATAAAACTCCTAATCTTTCCATTTTTGCAAAAAAAAATTCTCATGCTACCAATGCAACCTTTCCATTACAAATATTTCCAAACTTATTGCTGCAACCACAACATTATTATCAGTAATAAGAAAACAAAGTTTTTACATTTTCCCATAACAAAAGTTCAGTTACTGAATCAGACATTAGGAAAGACACGTGCTGTGATTGTGTTTAATTCTGCAAATGGAGTCAAGCTAGTATCCAAGTCTAAGAGTAAGCAATATTTAATAGGGTAATTACTTCTTACAAGCCAATGAATCAACATCATCTCTATGAGTCTAATGCACCTGAGAACAGACTGAGGTCTATAGAAACAAAATTATAATTTGGCTCAGCCACACAAAATAAATATTTCCATCTATAGCCCCTTAGGATCTCCAAGAACAAGAAATACAAGTTCCTTTCTTAAAGTAACAATCATGCCATATAGCACATTTTGTTATCTTCAAAGCACAGGCAACTAGCAAAATTGAAAGGAGGCATGTTAAGTTGTACAAATTTTAGTCCACATACCCCTTCTCAAAGACAGAGTTTTCAGAAAACAATTTTACAATTATCTTTTCCTCTCACATTTCAAGGAAACTTAGCAGTTTAGAAACTTACATTGTTCTGATGTAAAACCTGGAGTACTTTGTTGACATTATTCAAAGCATGGACTCTAGTAGTTCCACGTTCTTTTAGCTTGCAGAAAAAAGAAAAAAGAAAACAATATGCAAATAATGATAAATGTTACAATTAACTTTTCAGGAAAAGCACAGTTAAAATAATGATGCAGATTTTGGAATATTTACTCTAATTGAACTGAATCCATATACCTTTCCTTTATCCAAGTAATAGGACTGCAACACCCTGCAGTATGCATTATTTTGGAAACATAGGTCAAAACATTTAAAGAGCAATACTGTACAAAAAGTATTACACTGTAGCGAACTTTAGTTATGTGCATACTTTTTCTCTCTTAAAGCATGAGTTTAGCAAAGAACATTTTACAATTTTTGTTTAAAAATTGAAAGCTAGTGTAGAAACAGAATTTACAAACCATGTATATCAATCCTCTTGTTAATTAACTAAATTCAGTGTGAGTAGACTTTTATTTCCAACAGTCCAAGAAATAGTTTTAAAACCTTGACATTTCATCTTGCTTCCCACTGAGGATACTAAAGTTAGCTAAACTAATTGTCACTGGGCAGTATAGACCAGTGTTATTCAACCTTGCTAACTTTAAGATGTGTGGACTTCAACTCCCAAAATTCCCAAGCCAGAATACTGATATTGTAAATGAACAACGGCATAGTACTTTAAATTATCTTTTCAAGATAAGGATGATAATAATGGCAATTACCACTTACCAGTGGCTTCCCTGATAGCCCTTCTAAAAGATCTAAGAGTTTCCTCCCATCTCGAAGATCTGTGAATATATCCTTTATTGGCTGTTTTCCAAACTATAAAATAAGATACGTAGTTTTTTTAAAAAAAATAACTTCTAAGTCCATAATACAACATAAATAAAAAGATAAACTATAGCCAGATGTCATCTTGAAATACTATTATCTACACGTTACAGCATTCCAGATTTCTTAGTGTGATTTTTATAACAGGACTGTGCTCATTTCCCCCCCCCACACACACACACACATATTCCTATTCCCTGAGATGGAAAAGAATAGCACCAGGGGAAATTTGGTACCCCAGGAATGAGATAAAATCAGAGGTTTCTCTTGCAAGGAAATGCTTTGGGGAATTTATTTTAAATACATGGAGACCAGAAAAGTTGCAGAATCTTTCAGCTGTTTATCTAAAACAACATCCATGCAACATCCATCCACCAGCCTCCACCATTATACCACCAGAACATCTGCCTTTAATAGGTAGAGAGCTACTATACGATGAAAAACTAGACTTTAAGGAAGGAAATCCAGCTCTCCCCTGCTGAAGTGAAATGCTAGCACAGATGGAGCAGATAGAGGTAGTCCTCAACTTACAACAGTTCATTTAAGTGACTGTTCAAAATTACAACGGCACTGAAAAAAGTGACCTATGACAATTTTTCAACTTACGGCCATCATAGCATCCCCATGGTCACATGATCAAAATTCAGATGTATGGCAAGTGACTCGTATTTATAATGGTTGCAATGTCCCATGGTCATGTGATCCCTTTTTGCAACCTTCTGACACACAAAGTCAATGGGGAAGTCAGATTCACTTAACAACCATAGGAAGAAAGGTCGTAAAATGGGGCAAAATTCACTTAACAACTGTCTCGCTTAGCAACAGAAATTTTGGGTTTATTTGTGGTTGTAAGTCGAGGACTACCTGTAACAGATAATTTCAAAGCTTCTCTTGGCCATGGAATGAAATGTAAGGGAGAAAAGAGAACAATTCAGGCAATGTCATTTCCAAATATGGAAATGTCCTACTCTAGAACTCTCCATGAAAAAAAAAAGGTTCCAGTTTGAGATGAAATGATAAGGTATAAAAGATAAACAAATATTCCTCCCCCCCAACCCTCATTCCCATCTCAGATTGTCATCCTCTGTAGCCTGAGCAAGCTATATCTGGAGAGATTAAGTGCTACATTATGCAATAAGCAAGAGCTATTTAGGAACTTGGTTCCCTTCCGCACGTCCTTCTTCAATAAGTTCATGATTCAAGCTTCAAAAAGCCTACTTTATGTAAATAAAGCTCACAAAGGATGCATTCTTCTTTTGGGGGAAAAAGTCTATTACACATAGCTTGCGCTTTTTCGCTTGCTCCCATCCTTCAGCATGAGTGTTTCCAATCTACCACCAGTTTCTGTTTTCCTTTCTCTATATTAATGCCTTCTAAGTCATCCAACAACAGTTTGAACTCACACACTCTCAATAGCTGAAGTTTAGACAATCAGCTTACAAAATATCTTAATGCAGAAATATGACTAGGTTCTGGAGGGAGATTTAAACTATTCTTGGATGAGAGGGGGTTTTTTTAAGTTTTATTTATGGGAAGCATCAGTGATGAATAATTTGAAACTCTTTTTTTATTTAATATGTGTCTATTCAGGCAGAAATTTCAGGATCAGACCTACCTGGGCATAGTCATGGCAAGCCACATGTACTAAGTGATGGAATTGTATAAAAGAGCTTAGGGGAAAAGTTTGAGGATAGTACTCATGAACCAATAGGAACTTGGATATTAAATTGTACTAGGAACCTCTAGGTCAGACATGTCAAACACAAGGCCCGGGGGCTGGATGTAGCCCGCAAAGTGGTTTCATGTGGCCTACGAAGCCATCCTGGAAACAATGAGGGAATGGCCCCCTCTGCCTTGGCCCTCGCCCAGGCCAGCTGGGAGCCAATGTACAATTTTGTGGTGGCCATCTATGCTGAAACGCATTCAGTCTTAGCTCCATAAGCCTGCATGGCCTGAGAGGAACAGTGAGGCTCCTCCAGCAGACCATGTCTTGGCAACTGCCCTGGTCCCACCCCTTTCTGACAGAGAGCCTCAGATCTATCCCACTCCTGCCCAGGCCCCCACAGGCACCCTTGTCACGAATGATGTAGAGCTGGCCACACCTATCCAGTAGGCCACACCCACTCCATCCACACCCACCCGGCCCCCTGAGGGCAACTGCAATGCTAATGCAGCCCTTAATGAAATTGAGTTTGACACCCCTGCTCTAAGTTTTGGATCCTAAACTATGTTCACAAACTGGAAACAACCATCATATCCACCAATACAGAAAATTTAGTCTTGTTCCCTAATGGCAGCAAAAAATGGATGTGGAAGTCTAGAAAGACTGTATGTATTCAAAGAGTATCTTAATAAAGCATATTTAAAAGGGGAGAGAATGAAGTTCCTTTAGCTCTTAATTACATTAACTTCCTATCAACTTATTAAACTTTCCTCCTCATCAATTCATAGGAACCAAACATGAAGATTGTTGCTACTAGCTATTTACTATTCAAGAAAGGAAAGATTTCCAGTACATAGATCGAAAACTAATTTCTAATTCATGTCCTGTATCTAAATATGGTACTTGGATATCTTGTGTCAAGATTTTCCATTTGATGTACCCAAAGCATGAGAATTTGATGTGGGAAACGATTGACAAAGCAGAAAGGTCACTAAGCAAGAGAAGAATAGTTTCAGTAAATAAAGTACAGTGCATTTTGCCAGCATCTAAATTTAGTGCACCATCTTAAATGAGAAGTATTTTATTGTGGTTTTCTAGCTGTTTATTTTTCTGCTTGAATTCCTGTTTGCATTCCAGTTATTCAAGAAAGCAACAAATTAAATGTTGTTGAGGTTCTGGAGGAACTGGATATTTGATCTTTGATAGACTTGTGACCAAAAACAAAACAAAAAACAGTTCACTTAGTTTATTTACTTATTTTAATGACGGTACAGGAAAAAGGCATATATAGCTGATTACTTCAAAAATAGAAATGAACAGCAACAACTATACTTATTTCCATGATAATAAGTAAGTGAAAACAGCCCTACCTTTCAAAATACAGTTTAAAGTTTAAACTGTAATTGAAAGCAACCTGATTTGTAAGGAATTACTATTCAAGTGAAATCAAAGCTCTCAGAATTAGGTTAACACAGTGTCTAGTCCAATCAAAATTATGTGTGTCCCCTTTGAAGAGTATGGAAGCATGTCCTGTATTTCATTTTATCCATAATAATTTTGAAATTGTACAGAGAAACCTCAGTTCTAAATAGCTCACACAATGACGCCCATTAAAAAGCAAATCCATATGCTCATCTATATGAGCTACTTTGGGGTATCTTTCTCGTTCTGCGAAATCATTTACAATTAGGTTTTAGTACCAGAACTCCCAGTTAAAAACTGGCCACAAAGCAGAATGTAAAAATATGATTTCAAGTCCATTTGCAAATTATGAGCAAAATCCCACTAATTTTTCCAGCTGGTGAAACAAACAAGAGGGGTGAAGGCTAAACATCCCCAGAGCAGCTTGGACACTTCAAGGTAAAGAAAAAGTGTACCCTTATGGTAAATTCATTTACGTGCTATTAATTGTTGAATTATGACTTATAATTTGAGTTTAATCCAAGTTAAACTATCTTTTAACATAAAACAGAACCAAGAGGCTTTCTGGTAGTCATCTATGTTTTATTTTACTCATTTCAAAAGGTGATAGCCTAGGTTTTCTGCACTGAAGCAAAGCCTGCATTCCTGCTGTCAAATCCTGCCCCGGTGTCTTCACTGTTGATGAATATTAAGCAGCATTAAAGCAGAGGAGTGCAACAACTCCAGCTGAGGGCTGCACCTGGCCTTTGACTGATGTGCCAAAGCTAAATTTCAACAGGAAGACAGAGAAGCAGGCGGACCAGCATGTAAACTAAATGCCTTTTAGTTCCTACTAAATTATACTTAAACAACTTAATTAGGTAAGTTGATATAATTGTTCACTGTGTACTTAAAGAGATTTTTTTTTCTCCTACCTATCCCTGAAAAAAGATATTTCTTCATTGGAATCTTTCTTTCTTTCTGGAAGCCTGAACAAATATATTTGTGTTTTAAGGAAGAATAAAGTGATATACTCAGAGGAGACCCAAATAACTTTTCCGAATTATTTGTTGAGTATTTACGGTGGTTATAGGAATTAAGAGAGAGGAGCTGCTATTTATAATCCAATAAACTGTTCAACAGGTGCAGTTCACTGCATGTGCAGATGGGGAGGAAGCAAATATTATATTTATTGCTAATACAACCAGTAGCCCTTGACTTACAACCACAATTGGGCTCAGTACTTCCATTGCTAAGCAAAAACCATATTAGATGTGCTATTTACAGTAAGCTGTAGGGCATAGGCTACTTTGAGACATAGTGCCATCAACGCTAATATAATATCTAACGTATACAGATAAAAAATAGGAAGTGCAAACCCCCAGCCTTAGATTGGTGCTATCCAAATTACAGCTACATTCAGTCTCTAATGTATGTCCACAACTGAGCCCCAAATTTCTACTTCTAAGCAAGACAGTTGCTAAATGAATTGTGTTCCCATTTACAATCTTTTTTGTCACAGTTCTTAAGCAAATCTTTGGAGTTGTTAAGCGAATCATGCTGTGGTTAAGCATATCTAGGTTCCCTCACTTTCCTTGTCAAAAAAAAAACAAAAAAACAGCTGGGAAAGTTACAATTGTGATCACGTGACCCTGGGACAGTACAACTGTCATAAATACAGTTGTCAAGGGCCTACATTTTGATCATGTAACCATGGGGCCGCTACGACGGTTGTTAGTGTGAAAAATGGTCATAAGTCACTTTTTTCAATATGGTTGTAATTTCAGTCACTAAACAAATGGTTATAAGTTGAGTATATCTGCTGTCTATCTAAGTCTATCTGTACTCAGGAACGCTATAAATTCAATGCATACAGATACAACCAAATCTACAAGGGAACGTCCTATACAAGTTACCGAACCTTGCATTTAACTGAGATCTTCCTTTTGGGTAAAAGGTCATACTGAACACCCATATCACTAGATATGAAATAACTTTGTTCATTGCTGGAAAAAGCAAAAGATTTACTTTGGAGTTGCATTTCTGACATTGGCTGAAATCCCAATACAGACTGCTGACAATGTCACGCTACTCTGAAAGGGACTGTAGTATTTTTGCATGTGGCTTTTAAAAGACAATGAATCAAACATTTGTTTGCAGAAAGGTCAGAATCTCTGGAGAAGGTTCTGCCAACACAGGCAGCTTGCAAGAACTATATAATGTACTCAGTCTATTACTGGGCCCTTTAGAATGAAAGGTATTTCAAAAAGTTATGCATTAACCAAATCCTGCAAACTGGGGCTGGGCAAGGAAAGTAGGAACTTGGTGGCAAAGAAAATGGCCATTTTAAAAGGGTGATTAGCACAGTTAGGTTGTAGCTAATATGAAGCCCTTTTAAAGGAGAAATAGGGAGAGAGCAAAATAAATATTGCTTGGGATCTAGACTTAGAACATATTTTAATCCAATACGTAACTGAAGATGCTATGTTTTACTGAACATAACTTAAGCTAGCCTTTTTCAACCTGATGCTCTTGCATGGAAATTCAATACATCTGATAGGCCAGGGATTAAAGAAGAGCCACTGTGAGCCATCCTTACCTTCGAAAAACGAGTGTTTATCCACTTGGTGAAGGTTTTCTTTTGTACATCTTTGTGTTCATCTAGAAAATAAGACAGTTAACAAATTTAAATATCGTTCTCATTTCTATGCAATGGTATAGCTGTCAAACTTTTCTTCCAGGAAAAGTTATCAAGAAAAAAACAGAGGTTCATCAGAATATGGAGATATGGGGTAACATTTTAGATTGTGGTTTTCAAGCTATTTGATTTTCATAATTCAAGGATAATACATATCCCTATCAGAATGTAAACTGAGTTCATAAAGGAAATAAATAAGATAGTATTTTCTGCACCTGCTGACCAAAATTTTTCTTAGAATTCTCAAAAACAGTTAATCTTTTCGGAAGCAAATTCTGAAGACTGATACTTTATGAAGAGTTTATATAAACTAATCACTAAGAAAGAGTTTTCAAATTCCTGAGTTTTACTGGGCTAAAATGCTTCAGATCCTGACACTCTTGACAGGCAATCAGACAGTCCTCTTAATTTTCTTCCACAAAGATAATTCTCTTAATTACTTTCCACAAATACAGGGGATAGTATTTAAGAGATATCTGGATATTTCACCTCTTCTTCTCTGGATTAAACATTGTTTCCCCCAAAAAATGTGATATCAAAGTTAGATTTCCCTCTATTGAAACAAAACACTGAAATCATTTGTTAGGCTTCTGTTTCTTCTTTGCTTTGGTTCGTTCCTTTTACTTTTATCAAACAGAGGTTTGAGAGGACACAGCAGACTAATATTGCTTATTTCAAAATGTGCTTGGAACATCAAACTCATTCTGACATCATCCATTATATTAAGACACAAAGGTCAACATTCTTTTTCACTGGTTCTTAAAATTCCCGTTTCCTTTAATTGCTTAAGGAATTTAGAAATAAAAGTAGGAATTAGCCTGTGGGTTTTCAATCACAAGACCAAGAATGCTGCAGAGTTAACAAGCTTCTGTTTGCTTGCCTTGGGATTATACTGCTCTATCTATATGCATCAACCCTCACCCCAGACTGTCCGGGTAGAACTGAAGAATTGAACAGCCAAATTATTCATTAATTTTTATACATTACCTCATTAAAAAAATCAGTCATCCATAAAAACATCATCTAATAAACATAAATAAATCACTGGAGAACCATCACTGCATATCCAAATGCTTGTGTGAACTGTCTCAACATGCAATTTAAGAGACAACAGGAGGGATTTTAAGAGATGCTCCTAGGCAGAGAATTTCACAGTAGTAGAATTGAGAAGATCCTGTCCTATATAGAGCCATCCTTCCCACACTGGTGACTTAATGTGTGCAGCAGTTTAGTTCCTTTTATCTCCAACTAAAACAATAATCACATTATTTTGCTGCAAATGACAAAAACCATAATCCAATAAGAGAAGTTCTAAGAGACTATATGATATTTATCTACAAATATCGAAAAGGACATAATGTGCTTGTAGGAGCAGACCTTGTCCTATGTTGGAACTGAGAGGAGTTCAAAGACTAGTGGGGGTTCAAATTAAAAGAAAAGAAATTTGGCCTGAATATTAAGAAGAATTTAATGATAGTAAGAACTGTTAAGTACATCAATGGTACATCCGCCTTCACTAAAAGGTTTTTAAATGGCCATGCTGGTGATGATTTTGTTATCCATTCAGTGTGTCCGACTCTTGGCAATTCTACGGGCCGATCTTCCAATCTTGCACTACTTCTTTGAGTTGTTCTATACCAGGGGTAGGCAACCTTGAAGTCCACGAGTCATAAAAGAGCCAAGATTACCTATCCCTGTTCTATACTCTGGCTGGTGTCAGATTTGATAGTGTCCAGCCATTGTGTTCAGCGGCCTGGTTTCCTTTTACCACTAATTCTTCCCAACGTAATTGCTTTCTCTAGTGAATTCCCCCATATGACACGGCCAAAATAAGTGAGATGCAGTGGATTCCTGCGGCAGATGGTTAAACTATATAGCCTATAGTAAAATGCAGCTCATGCATTTTACAATTTCAGGGGATAATAGGCTGAGGAAAACTACTGTACAACCTTCCATTGTATTCAAAATGGAAATTATGCTCTTAATGAACAATTATGAAACATACATAAGAGAAGGCAGTCTGCTGTTTAAAACATTTAGTGCAGGAATGAAGAACCCACAGCCAACCTTTAGATACAGGACTGCTGAATTCTAACCCCCCCCCCCCCCATCACTTCTAAATGGATCAGTTAGTAGATAGGGACAAAGACAGCTGTGGTTCATCAACACCTGAAAGTAATAACTTCTGAATAGCAATAGCACTTTCTACTTTAAACATTTCTTTATCCAAATGAAACAATAATCTTTTACTTATAGTTTTGGATGGCGGCTATAAGAAAAGCCTACGCAAAAAGATTGTGGGCTGGAATAGCAATGCTAGAAATCAAGCTCACTGCCAAAAAAGAAAACCCCACCTCTGCATCTAGCAGAGCCCTTCGGTACATTCTGATAAGAGGAATTGAGTACTGACTCCCTTCCTTGTTGACCCCCATCACAACAGTAACTTCGGAGAACTAATTAGCCCACTCCAAACTACAATATATTCAACAAAATCCTAATGCATGAGAAGCCCAAAACTAAATTCAATCTCCACTCTTTGTTTTCTCTTTCCCTGATACATTTTCCTTCTTTGGGGAGACTTATTTAAAGTCCAATTTGCCTTATAACTTTCAAGGCAGACAGGTTTTGTTTTGTTTTTATTTTGTAAATTGTTCAGACAGCATTTCAAACTAGACGGCAGGATATAAAAGTCAGGCATAAATAGTTTAATCAAATAGTGATTGCAAAGTATAAATAATAATGAATACAAAAACACACCCACATGTCCTGGTATTTCCACGAACCCTTTTTGCATAAAAATGCAATAAATATTAATAAGTTAGGCAATGTCTTTTATTATACTATTCAGTACTATTTTTAAACATGATTCCCTGTTTTAGGTGATAATCTTTGCTAATAGGATTGCTCAATTGGCAAAAGTTCTTTTTCGAGGATCCAAGTATTAAAGAATTTCACTTTTTCATTAAAAATACTCATATCAAAAAACTCAAAAGATAATTTGGCCATTAGAAAGAACATGGGATCGTGGAAGTAAAAAAGGGATTTCTTCAAAGCATGATGTTTGATATACGACCTATGGAAACCATTTCAAGCCCGCTCAAATTTGTGAGCAAACATCACAAACACAGCCATTCTGCATTTCATTTATTTATTTATTTATTATTTATTTCTAAAATTTATATGCCGCCCAATCCCAAGGGACTCAGGGCGGTGTACAAAATTTAAAACAATAATATGACAATAAAACAATAAAATAAATACATTCATACAGCGTGTCCGATCATATCCCGCCCCCCCCGGGGACATCAGCCCCAGGCCTGCCGGAACAGGAGAGTTTTAATGGCTTTCTTAAAGGCCGGCCGGGTGGGAGTAGTTCGAATCTCGGGGGGAAGTTGATTCCACCAGGTCAGAGCCACCACAGAAAAGGCCCTTCCCCGAGGGCCCGCCAGCCGACATTGTCTGGCCGATGGGACCTGAAGGAGGCCCAATCTGTGGGACCTCACCGGTCTCTGGGAACTGTGCGGCAGTATGCGGTCCTGTAAGTAACCTGGTCCTATGCCATGAAGGGCTTTAAAGGTGATAACCAACACCTTGAATTGCGTCTTGAGACCCACAGGAAGCCAGTGCAGCTCGCAGAGGATAGGTGACACGTGGGCGTACCTTGGCGCACCCACAATCGCTCTCGCAGCTGCATTCTGAACCAACTGCAGCCTCCGAACACTCTTCAAGGGTAGCCCCATGTAGAGCGCGTTATAGTAATCCAGTCTTGAGGTGACAAGGGCATGAGTGACCGTGAGTAAAGCCTCCCGGTCCAAATAAGGCCGCAACTGGTGCACCAGGCGAACCTGGGCAAAGGTCCCCCTGGCCACAGCCGATAGATGTTGTTCCAAATTTAGCTGTGAGTCCAGGAGGACACCCAAGTTGTGTGCCTGCACTGAGGGAGGTAAATTTACCCCCCCCAGGACTAATGATGGACCATCAAGTTGACCTTTGGGAGGCAAGACCCAGAGCCACTCAGTCTTGTCAGGGTTGAGTCTAAGCCTGTTCACTCCCATCCAGACCCTCACATCTTCCAGGCACCGGCACATTACGTCGACTGCTTCACCGAAAGGACACGGGGTGGAGATATACAATTGGAAATCATCCGCGTACTGATGATACCTCACCCCGTGTCGCCGAATGATCTCACCCAGCGGTTTCATGTAGATGTTAAAAAGGAGGGGGGACAGGACCAAGCCCTGAGGCACCCCATGATCGAGGCGCCTAGGGGTCGATCTCTGTCTGCCCGCCAACACCGACTGCAACCTGTCAGAGAGGTAGGAGGAGAACCACCGCAATACCGTGCCGCCCACCCCCACCTCTCCAAGATGACGCAGAAGGATACCATGGTCGATGGTATCGAAAGCCGCTGAGAGGTCAAGAAGCACCAAGATAGAGGAATGACCACTATCCCAGGCTCGCCAGAGGTCATCGGTCAGTGCGACCAAAGCAGTCTCAGTGCTGTAGCTGGGCCTGAAACCAGATTGAAAAGGGTCCAGATAATTAGTTTCATCCAAGGATCGCAAGAGTTGGGACGCCACCACCTTCTCTACAACCTTCCCCACAAAGGGGAGGTTGGAGACAGGACGAAAGTTCTTCAAAACAGCTGGGTCCAGGGAAGGCTTCTTGAGGACGGGCCTCACTACTGCTTCCTTTAAAGGTTGCGGGAAAGACCCCTCCATCAAGGAGGTGTTGATTATCGCCTGGAGCCAGCCTCGTGTCACCTCCCCACTGGCAGAAACCAGCCAGGAGGGGCACGGGTCCAATAAACAGGTGGCGGCATTCATTGCCCTCACGGCCTTGTCCACTTCATCAGGGGTCACAGGCTCAAACTCGTTCCAGATAACATGACTAAGACCAGGCACTGCCCAGTCGGAGTCCAGGTCTCTCTGAATCTGAGCGATTTTGTCCAAAAGAAACTGAACAAACTCCTCAGCTCTCCCCTGCAAGGGTTCCTCCACCTCCTCCACTTTAAGAAGGGAGCAGATCACCCTAAACAAGGCGGCCGGGCAAGATTCTGAGGACGCAATAAGTGCGGAAAAGTGAACACGCTTTGCCGCCCTTATCGCCACTAAATAAGTCCTAATATAGGCTCTTAATAGTGATCGGTCAGATTCAGAGTTACTGGCCCTCCAACGTCGCTCTAGACGTCTCTTGTGGCGCTTCATCTCCTGGAGCTCCTCAGTAAACCAGGGTGCCCTCCGGGGACCACCACCACAGAGAAGTCTCAAAGGCGCAATTCGATCCAGGGCCCTGGACGCCGCCTCATTCCAGGCCACAACCAGGGACCCGGACGAGTTGTGGACAAGGGAGTCAGGTATTTCCCCAAGCTCCTCCTGGAACCGATCTGGGTCCATTAGGCGCCTGGGGAGGAACCACCTAGTCGGCTCCATCACCCTGCAATGGGGAGTGATGCTCTGAAGTCCAGCCTCAATAGGAAATGATCTGTCCATGACAAGGGAGAGATCTCTATTCCCCTTAATTCCAGATCATGTCTCCATTGCCCCGAGAGAAACACAAGGTCGAGTGTGTGACCACCCCTATGAGTCGGATCCTGGATTACCTGGGTCAGGTCCATGGTTGCCATGGAAGCCATGAACTCTTGCGCCGCCTCTGAGCGATCGCCGAGTGATGGCAGGTTAAAGTCCCCCAGTACCATAAGTCTGGGGAACTCCACCGCCAACCCGGCTACTGACTCCAGCAGCGCAGGCAGGGCTGTTGCAACGCAGCTGGGAGGTAGGTACGTCAGCAGCAAGCCCAACTGAACCCGTGAACCCAACTTCAATAGGAGGGACTCACACCCAACAACCTCCAGGGCAGGAATCCCACGAGGACTCAAGGACCTCCGAGCGATGACTGCCACTCCCCCACCCCTGCCCTGATGTCGAGGCTGATGAAGCACCACGAACCCATCCGGGCACATCTCCGAGAGGGAAACACCCCCCTCAGGGCCCAGCCATGTTTTGGTTATACGATTAACTCACAAACATCTATTCATAGATGTTTGTGAGCAAACATCACAAACACAGCCATTCTGCATTTCATCTTAGAATCATTTTTAAATCAAATGTAAACACACCTTTGTTTACTCAGATTCTGTGGTTATGTTTACAGAGTGTGCCTAGATATTTCATTAATCATAATTTGTTGTCTAAGCCACAATGGCTTGATTGGCAAATGACGCTAATCTATAAAATAAACCTTACAAACCATACCTCACATTAGATCTAAGAGTTTTTTAAAACAACAATGTGCCTTGGACCAGCTACAGTATATTCATGGAGTTATTGCATCAGTTCAGTATTCTGATCATATGCCTTATTAGTAAGTAATTAGAAGAAGAGGAAGATTTCACGTCAAACATCTTGCATAATAATCTATTGTGGTTTCAGTAAATACTAACAAACTTCAGCAGGTCTTTATATTCTAATTAACCATCCACTAACCTCGAAACCTTAGCTTAACCTTAACCCCAGTCCTGAGTTCCCTGCAGGATTAATTGCTATGGGACAAAATTCACCAATTCTACACTGGTTACTTAAGCCATTGAATTCATATTTGAGCACTCATATCATTCATATATGATTTATCAAGCATTGGTATAGCATACCTATAAAACCAGCTGTTTCATTTATAAGCCATAGTTTCTTGTTTAATGCTATATATGAACCCCAATCCTTTTGGCTTCTTCAACAAATCTTAGCTAAAATGCCATGATATTAGTACAATATATTATATGAGCTCATCTATTATCTAATTTCAAATTCATATAAATTCAAGATAATCCCATTCTATTTAAGTGTGACATTTTGTTGCATCCGTGGATCACAAGCAGATTCTTTATAATAAGCCAACCAATGGATAAGAACAGATTTAATCAGATGGAAAGATCAGTTTTCTCAATTTAAGCATGTTAAGACAAGAAACTTTATCAATAAGGTAATAAACCCACCTATATAGTCCAACTACTGTAATTGTTTTAATTATTCCAGAACAGGGGTCTCCAAACTTGGCAACTTTAAGCTTGCGAATTTCAATTCCCAGAATGGTTGAGGAATTCTGGGAGTTGAAGTCCACAGTCTTAAAATTGCCAAGTTTGGAGACTTCTGTTTTAGAAAGGTGAGAAAGCTAAAGGTTAAACATTTATCTCTGTCAGCAGTGGAAGGAACACACTAAAGGTCAGCCGAGCATAGCAGAGCCTGCAAGAGTGTGAGGCAGTTGGGGCTTTGTGCTGTGGCATTGGGGTGGCTGACCAGAGTGAAGCAGAGGTCCTCAGCAATAGTGCAGGTTGCACTGGGACTGAAGTAGAGGCCTGGAGGTGATGGCAACTGGTTGAGATTATAGCAATAGCAATAAACTATTAGACTTATATACTGCTTCAGAGTGCTTTACAGTCCTCTCTAAGCAATTTACAAAGTCAGCATATTGCCCTGACAATCTGGGTCCTTATTTTACCGACCTTGGAAGGATGGAAGGCTGACTCAATCCTGAGCCACTCAGAATAAAACTTCTGGAGCAGTGAGTTAGCCTGCACTACTGCATTCAGATTGCTGAAGACTCTGGGCCACCGCCACTGAGAAATGCCCCTGTGCAGAGTATCCAAAAGGACAGAGATGGGGAGGGGAATAGACGAGTGGATTGAGCTGAAGGTTCCCTCTAGTCATAAATGTGTGCAGACTACCAAGGGCCGGAATTTTGATCATGTGACCATGATAGTGTTGCAATTGCTATATCTTCAAATGTTAGTCGTCTCTTCATTCAGTGCCATCGTAACTTCAAACTATGGCTGAAAAATGGCCATCTCATAAGTGGTCTTTCATCCAAATTAAACTACAGTTAATATTTACCCAATTCAGAATGTAAAGCAAGATATCCAAAGACTAGTATGAATGACATTTTGTCAATCTATGCAATGTGAGGTACTATAACCCGATACCTCATTCATGTCTTAATGGCCAGCGTACCAAAGTTATTGTTCAAACCTAGCTTGGACTTTGCAAATTACAAAGATTGACACATGCACTAAACTTTACCATCTGGAACCTTCCAGATTTATTTGGATTACAGCTCTCACAAGACATTGCCTCAGAACCACAGTCCTATCTGAAGGATGACAAATTGGGATAAGATGATCATGGAAATACTTTGAAATGTAAACTCTTTTATCCTCTATCCAACAGAAACAACTAATTTCTAATTTGCCTCCCTGGAGCCTGTAACAGTAAGCTAAATTTAGTGGCAAAAAAGCACTTGATTTTCTTTTAGGGTCACAACATTAAACATTAAAACAGATTATCTGAATAAGCCTCAATATCCATGCAATATGTAATACTTCAGCTCATAATCTTGTGACATAATCATATCAATAGCAAGTCCTGGCAACTCTCTATCAAAAAAAAATTTAAATATGTTTCCAACCCATAACTTATCCACTCATGCTTTATCACATGGAATTGAGGGAGAGAGAGACAGACAGACAGACAGACAAACAGACACACACACACAGAGAGAGAGAGAGAGAGAGAGAGAGAGAGAGAGAGAGAGAGAGAGAGAGAGAAAGAGAAAGAGAGAGAGAAAGAGAGACAGAGACAGAGAGAATATCATATTTTTGGCAAAAAGATGGCACCATTTTCATAATCCTGAAAATGCAAATCAAGTATGATACTTATATTCCATTATCTAACATTAAAGATTCCACTCTGAAGAAATGAAAACTACTAATTATGATTAATTGCTAAATGAAGAGTACCATTTATTTTCTGAAGCAGAATACTTCCACCATATCTTTAATGCTAAAGATCATGAAGCATTCTAATTCACAGTAAGTACACTCAAATAACGTGTAAGAACGTACACATGATTTCTCTCTTTATACGGCACTGCTCTAATTTCCTGAACCGGCAGAGATCTTCTCCTGAAAACAAATCAGTCTTGCAGAAAATAGGAACAGTTACTACAGCTACAATCCTAGAACAATTTTTAACGAATAAATCCAACTTAACTTAGTGAGAACTTGTTTTAAACCAAATGCATTAATTTAAACATACTTTTTACTTTATCATGTTATAAAATTATGAAGTTTTACTGCTTGGGAAGCAAGCACTATGAAATGGCAGCACCAGTTCCTGTATTTACAGTAGCCACACTAGGAGCCAGTGAACTGCTGTCATATATTGGTAGTCCAGCTTGTTGCATACATATATGTTTTCTCTATTGCTCTGCAAAGAAAACTGAAAAAGGAAATACAATGTATATTGTCTTGAACTTCTAGAGGTAAGATAAGGAGAAAAAATCTAACAAGTAATTAAGTCAAGTTGGGGAACACTAAATATCTCAAGTTGATTTGCTTCTGAAATCCTTCCTCCCAGATCTTCTCACAATGGCATAGAGACACCACTGTGCAGTCACTATTTTGTATCAAGAATACAAGGATATCTAGAGATAAGAGGATTTTTAATAGTTTGATAGAGATTTGTCTCATATCCCCCAGAGCTCCCTATCTCAAAATGTAAGACAGGAAAACAAGGACTGAAGAAAGACCTTTCTTGAAATGCAACTATTTGTTTTCCATACACTGAAACTTTATCTCCCTTTATACTTAATATTAAATGATATATCAAGGCAGCATAAAGATTATTTTGTTATTTTATTTTAATTTACTGATTTATAAAGCAAACCAACTCAAACAACGTGATTTTCGATGGTGCAAATATGATTATGTATGTTTATCTTTATTAAAAACATTTGTAACATGAGTATCGCAGAAATGTATATACTGTCGTATCTTATCAGTTGCTTTTTCCAATGACCACCATCATCAATTATACCTGAGCAACAATACTTGCTCAAAAAGGACTTTTTTTTCAAATCAAACTTAGATAATATGCCTAATATATGATTGAATAAAGATTACTATTCAAATGCCATGAAAAGAAGCCAATAGAAGGAGAAACTCTCCAAATCATTACTGAGTCACAAGTAAGAGTTTCCTGGAGAAAGTAAGAAACAGAGCAGGAAGAAACTCTATTGTATCCAATTTTTAATAACTTATGAGTTAACAAATAACCTGGTTTCCTTCAATTGCTACATCTGTCTACAAACTATAGCATATGTTTGTCATTAGAAAAACATAAACTGGGCAAACAAGAGGTCCAAAGGTTTAATTACACTTAGACTCAGACTGTTTTTTGAATTTTTTTTTTCTATTCAAGTCATGTTGGCCACTATTGTATCTCAAGTATTCAAGTGTTTGCAGAAAGAAAGAAGAGAAACTCGACTAAAAGAGCTTGGGGAATTAAAACAGCTCTGCTATCCAAGTTAAATCAGCTAGAACTTTGTGAAAAAGAAAGTGAGACATGGGACAAAATGTATCTTTTCCACTGCAAATGTTGCATGGTTACAGTGTATATGGAAAGTACTTCCTTCCTTTATTTAGTTACTCTAAGTTACATGCAGCTCCAGTCAGGAGACTGGTGGTGGTGGTGGGGAGATTAAATCTGTAATCATTTGCAACAATATTGCTGCTTCTATATTCTATATTCATCAGGTACCAAATAGCCTTTTATGAATGATCAATCACAGAATCAATAAGAATTCAGTATTGTTTCCACACTAAACTGACTTCTATACTGCACATGGAAATTTCGATTTCAAATCTATTCTATTGCCAGTTTCCCAACTGTTACCAATTTCATTCAGAGTTCTTTAAATAATAACAAAAGCTACTTTTTCTCACTTGCTTATGGCTCTTTCCCTCCCGTATATGTCTTAATTATTCAACAATGTTACTTATACTAAATTTAGTATTTTAATTAAAAAGACTACAAATTCCACAAAAGAAAGACATGAATGAATGAGTTTTGATCCCTTGACTATCCTGGGAATATACACAATCACAATCACAATAAACACACATACACACACACAACCTGAAAATAACCAATCAATGACTTATTTTATCTAAAATCCATTATGTCTTTAGTATCTACACATTTTATCTCAAATGGTGATAAAAGCATACCTGGTCTGAAGAATCTAAAGCAGGGTCAGAGAAAGAAATATATTCCTTGAGATAGGTATTATAATCCCAAATTATTTAGGACTTTAAGAGCACTTCAGAAGCAAATGAACAGCCAGTAAAACAGGCACAAGATCAAGGCAATATTGTCCAATTCAGAGGCTCCAGTCAAACCCTAGAAGTCTTAACTAAAATCAATAGATGCTTCTGAATTGTTTTCAAAGGAACACTATGAAGTGCATAAAACACCAGATGCTTATGTACCTTACAACACAGGTATGAAACAAGGATAAAATAGGGGGAGAAAATCAACACTTAGTTATTTTTTGAAAAGTTTTGCTTTCCATGGGAATACTTAGCAAATCAATAGTTCCAAAGATATAGTATATGTTGGCCAAAATCTCTATAGTGATTTGGGAGTGGGGAGAGAATTTTTTATTTATTTACTTTTTATCCCACCTTTAATACTTGAAAAGTAACTCAAGCTGCAAATATACAAAATGCACCTTCCTCCTCCTATTTTTCCCACAATAACCCTGTGAGATGAGCTGGGTTGAGAGAGAGTGAGTGGCCCAAAGGCACTCAGCTGACTTGCATGTCTAAGGCAGAACTAGAATTCACAGTTTCCTGATTTCTAGACCAGTACTTTAGCACTATATCAAATTTGTTACATATATACATATCTGAGCCTGGTGAGCAGGAAGGTTTCCTTCCCGTAGAGGTAAGATATTTGTTTCAAAAGCCAATAGAATAAAAGGGAGTAGCACAGCTAAGGAAAAGGGGAAAAAATGGCGGACTGCGTTGTTTGGCGACCCCCGTGAAATGGCCGTTTGACCCCAAATGGGGTCCCGACCCACAGGTTGAGAACTACTGTCCTAATACAATGCCCCAAATATGTCACATTCTTCTCACTGAAAATGCTTTCTTAATTTGTGTCTTGTTACACACTTAAAAGTTTGAAAAGCTTGGTACAATTTACAACCATTTTGTCCCAGGATTCTCATCAAAATGAATTTGGACCCAGCTACCAATAGTTATCTTCTCTAAATCTGCAGATCTAGTAACCAATTTCCTCAGAACGAAACACTCCTCAACTCCAGAGCGTTAAAGAATCCAATCACTGGAAGCTATAAAAGTTGCTTTAGAAAGAAATGAATTTTGTGATCAGGCATATTAAATTCATTAGTGGCTTATCATGATTATAATGTGCATTCCCTCACCAGATCTTCCCACATCTAGGAAGTGATGAACCCAAGCAAGCTAGATAAAAACAAAAGCTTCAACATCCTTCCTCACTTTAGAATAAACAATCCTAAAGATAAGACAAGTCCATCTTCAACCACAGAATAGGCTATTCATCTACTTTCTTTCTCTATCTTCCCCACCTATTCTTTGGGGTAACTACTAAAAAAGTGATGTCAGAATGAATCAGTGAGTATTTATCATTAATTTTGAGCATTCTGTGTTTTTTACCATGTCATTCAGTTATGGATTTCTTTATATATGATGTTGCATCGAAGATGAGGATCAACCCAATATAGTATCTGGATTGCTTTTATATCCCTCTCAAAAGATTAAACCAAATCACCTTACTTCTTTTGGAAATAATGTCAAATACTGTGTTGTGCCATTTCCTTGGATTTGTACCATTAGAATGTTAAAGTAAGCTACAAAATAAATCTCACAAAAGATTTTATTTTGCATTTGTTGGCACCTGCTCAGCAATGTTTAAAGATGAAAATGCAGTACTAAAGAATAGAAGTGTCTTTATTCATTCCTTCACTGTGTTCCATCTTTTATTGCACTTCAAACTGATATACAGAAAGTGACTTTAATGAGCTTCATGTAGTACAAGAATGAAAACAACCACATTTTAAGCAAGCCAATGCTTGTTAAATTGCTACTGTATTTGCTAGTTTATATTGCCCTATTTGCTTTTGTCAACCCCTTTTCATAAATACAAGCTATCAACACAGATTTTGTCAGACAGAAGGCATTCTTATCCAGGCAAAGATAAGAAAAATAAACATTTAATTCTGATGCAATATGGCTCACTTTCCAAAACATGAGAAGAAACATGACAAGCCAGATGTATACACTATTTTCTAGGCAGTCTTCTTTTTTTTCTGTCTTAAAAAATGGGTTTTGTCACATCATTTAAATATTTTAAAAGATGTTGTAAAAATCACTATCAGTTTTATTGGTTCACTTAAATAAAGGTTGGAACGTTTGATTTATCTTCATTTATATTATAGAAAAGGTAACTTTCCCAATTTTAGAACTCCTCAAATGTCATAAAACTGGAATCAAATGTTGTGTTAGCAGACTTCCCATTGCACAATATGTTCTCAAACCTTTCTGGTCTCCTGGTGGGCCTAGCAGCCCAAGAACCTTATTTATTTAAAAATGTGTAATCTGCCTCTTTTCCCATGTTATGCCTCCAAGCAGCTAACTCAGATTATAAAACAACAAAATCCTGAAATCAATCTGTTAAAGCCCACCAAAACATTATTTGGACTTATTAAAAAAAAAAAAAAAGCTAAAAAGCCCTTGTGATCGTGGTGGAATGGGCAGCAAACAAACTTAATAAATAAAAATAATAAAATATATAATTTGTAACAAGGAGGCTGCCTGACTTCTAACAGCAAGTGTTCCATGCCCCACTGAAACTCAGAGAGCAAAGCCAATGATAGAGAAGGAAATAATCCTGCAAGTAATCTATGCCAAATAATTGGTGGAAGAGCATTTTCAATAACAAAGTACAGCACTGGTATATAAATAATCTCAGATACAAGATCCAGCAATTGAGAGGAAGCTGCCAATGAAATGCTCCATTCCTTTGTCATTTGCCATTTTATTGTCATTCCGGCTGGGTATCTTTAGGCCTGTTACTCTCTTCTCTCAGACCAATCCTGTCACAGGTTCTTATTGTGGGGGAAATAGCAAGAGGGAGGAGTATTATGTATGTTTTCTACCTTGAGTTACTCATGAATTAATAAGGGCGGGATAAAAATCTAAGAAATAAATAAATCTGCTGTGTGTAACAAGAACTTCTGAAACTTTTCATAAATAAGTTGTGGTCTTTACAGTAGAAAGTGGCAACCAACTTTTCTACTCATTAGATTCCAACTGAGTGCTATTAGAATTGCATCATTTAAAAATGTAACTTTTGTATTACTTAGCAAAACATATCTATTATCATGGAGAGAAGTCTGTGAATTTATGCAACGAAAATAAACACAAACAATAACTTTAAGATCTGAAATTGCTATACTTAATATAGCTGATTTTTTTTAATCTTAAGAAGTTCATTGCATTCAATGATTCAATAATCCTATTAACAAAATCACATATTTTGTGACAGCTGTGGTAGCGCAGTGGTTAGAATGCAGTATTGCAGGCTAACTCTGCCGACTGCCAGTAGTTCGATTCTGACAGTTCAAGGTTGACTCAGCCTTCCATCCTTCTGAGATTGGTAAAACGAAGACCCAGATTTTGGGGGGCTGTACACTGACTTGTAAACCACTTAGAAGGGGCTGTAAAGCACTGTAAAGCAGTATATAAGTCTAAGTGCTATTGCTGTATTTAATATTTTAATACAGAACTGAGCATTGAATTAGATTTTTACATAGTCTGGTAGCTACAACCTGCTGGAAATAAATACAGGCATTTTGACCATTTTCCCCATAGTCGTTTTATCTCCAGATAAAAGGAAGTTTGCTCAAATAAATATTGAACTACATCATGTTATGAAAATTTGGACAATGATTCATCTCCTTCCTTTTTAACACAATTAAAGTTTTCACTTTTGTGGAAACATCATGCCAAGGAAATCTTGCTGGAGGAGGGGTGTAACAATGGCTAATGGCTCCTATCCATATTAAAAAAAAAAAAGACTCCCATTTACATTTAAGAATATTTATAAAAACGTTGCAGTACAGTTTCAAAAGTTTCAAAATTAATCTTAGTTATCTTCAAGTCAGTCTCCATATAATTTTGTTCAATAATGGCAGGTTCCATTTCTATAAAATGAGTATATTTTAATTTAAAAAGCTTTCATGGGTAAGAAATAAAAAAATGGAAGCTTGCTTGAAACTCGGTATCAGTTGCCTTTATTATGAAAATCAGAAAAAAGGACAAACTTATACAATATCTCCAAAATAAGTACTTTTGTGAACTTACTTATTATATCCAGTCATTCCTTTCTTTGCATGACAAAAACTGCAACAAGATTACTCACCAGGGATTCCTAATAGCTTCCACCCCAGACCAGAAGCCAAGAATTCAGTGTGAAACCTCAAAAATTTGAAGCATGACCTTAACCTTTTTTTTTTCTTTCCTCCCAAACCAAAAATATCTCAACCTATTATTTTAAAATCATAACAATCTAATGAAAATGCATTTACTGTATAATCAGATCAGAAATTTCATATGCTACACTGATGTTTAAAAGTATTTACCTACATACCCACTCATCTTCTAGTTTATCTTCTTCCTTACTGCTAAAGTTTCAGTGATATTACTTCAGTAGTCCATGACTGTTGAGATAGTTGATTCTTTTGGTGTGTTGTGTTTAAATGGAAGGCAGCTTTGTAGGGGATGTCTATGAATCCTCCTAAACTAATATAGGTAGTCCTCGACTTATAACAGTTCATTCAGTGACCATTCAAAGTTACAACAGCATTGAAAAAAGTGACTTATGACCATCATTGCAGCATCCCCATGGTCACCTGATTTATATTCGGATGCTTGACAACCGACTCACATTTATGACAGTTACAGTGATTCCCTCATGCGACCTGTTGACAAGTCAAGTCAATGGGGAAACCAGATTCACTTAACAACTGTGTTATTAATTTAAGAACTGCAGTGATCCACTTAACAAATGTGGTGAGAAATGTTGTAAAATGGAGCAAAACTCACTTAATAAATTTCTCATTTAGCAACATAAATTTTGGGCTAAATTGTCATCATAAGTTGAAGACTACCTGTATTTGAAGTTCTCCCAAAGTGCTCAAATGCCTCCCAATCTTTTAATAGGTGATTACCTAGGCTCCATGGGTATCCAGTTACATGTGGCAGCTCAACAGTATGTGTGTATGTCACATATAGTACATATACAATACAAACCCATCATCCTATCACAGTGGTTCTCAACCTTTTTAATGCCGCGACCCCCAACTGGTCGTAAGTCGAGGACTAAACCGGTCGTAAGTCGAGAACTACCCAACCAGTCGTAAGTCGAGGACTTTCCCTGCCCGGGAGCGCCGCGCATGCGTGGTGCCACCCCCTGCGCTGGCCGAGGCGTAGCTGGCAAGCGGCAGAGACGGAGCAGGCCTACCACCAGCTGGCCCAGCCCAAGGGAGGTAAGGCACCCGCCGGAAAAGGGAAAAAAATGGCAGACAGCCTTGCTTGGCGACCCCCGTGAAATGGTCGATCGACCCCAAATGGGGTCGCGACCCATAGGTTGAGAACCGCTGTCCTATCAGCTTTGTCTTGCTGGTATATTAATTGGAAATCTTCCTTACTATCACCTTCAAGTTAGTGGCATTGGTATTGATGGAGCTTCTCTTCAGAACCTCAGTTCAATTATTCCATGACTCTTTTTCTCTAATTTGCTCAGCTTATTTTCAGGATACCAGTTAATAGTAACTGCAAAGCTGCCAATCTACCCTGCTCAAACAGACACATGAATCCCCCTTGCCCTGTAACAAATCCTGATGGATGCACTATGGCTATCGAACGGTTGCAGATGCTTCAAAAATAGATTTCAATGTAATGTAATGGAATACAAATCTTCAACTATGGCTCGACTATCCATACTATTTTTTTTTAGTAAATTATGGCAAGGCACAGCGCATTTCTGAGTAATAAATATCAATACAGGAACATGTTCAGTTTGAATATGAACAAGTTCTGACAATATACAAATATGCAGTTCACAAATATGTGACTTCAGAAGAGATTATATTAATATATATAAGCCTTCAGCAAAAAAGTTTGAATAAATACCATTATTTAAAATATTCCCAGCACACCTGCTTTTGCTTAGCCTTCTCCTTATTTTACTGAAAAAGAACATTCCTCTCCAAACACTTTTTTCTGCAATCTTTCATCAAAAATACATTTGAAAGTTATTAAAATATTATACTTCCTTTTTATAAGAAATGTTTCCACCGTTCTCCTGATAATCGAAGAAACAGGCAATGCAACAAAACATCTGTTTTGCACTAAACAAATTAGATTGTTGGACGAAGAACTGCATCAGATCAAAATTAAAAATCTTGATTTAGCATTATATTCAACAACCGGTGACCCATTACACCATTGTTTGAGATATTTCCTTACCTAAACAGAAAAAAAAACTATGACCAAAGGGAAAAAAAGAGTGGGAATGGGAGCAATGGGAGCAGACCTGCCAACCTGACTGCAGCTGACCACTCTATGGCAACTGATAGAGGAATCATCAGTCTGCCTGGCCTCCAGAGGGTTAGGGGAAGAGTGGTCTACCCTATCTCCAGTAGCCGAAGGAAGGGCTGATCTACTGGGCCTCTGGAGAGATAGGGCACTATTGGTCTACTGCAGGGGTCCCCAACCCCCATCCATGGACCAGTACTGGGCTGCAGCATGCCAGCAACCAGTCCGCACAAACAAGCAAAGCCCCATCTGTGGGATCCAGGCAGCACACAAAACCATGCCCCCTCCGGTCTGCGGAAAAACCTCTCTCCACATAACTGGTCCTTGGTGTCCAAAAGGTTTAGGACCTCTGATCTACTGAACCCCTGGATGGTGATGCAGTAGTGCAGTGACACTCACGATGTCAACTCTTCACCTAATTCAACCAGTAACATCCAGGGCTGGAACAAACATCATACTATTACTCCACTGTGATCCCAAAATGTAAAATTGAGAATTTATAATCTAGAAAACCAAAACATGGTGTTGAAATACATCAAATCAAATGGTGGCTTAAATTCCAAATATATAAACAATAAATGTGTTCTTTCTTCTGCTGTCCATTCATCAATTCTTTTCCAACTTTCAGCAAATGCTGAAGAAGTTTTATTTTCCTACTAAACTATGATTTTAGCCATAACTGAAGATACTGCAGATTACATATTTTCCCTCTTTTTCCCACATACAGGAGTTTCTGCCTCCACTTTTGAGTAACAGTGGCTTATTATGACATCTGAACTTAAACAATGTTTTGTTGACAGTTAGTGGGAAACAATCAAGTCCAAACTAAAGCTCATAAAGCAGACTTATTTTAACATGCCATTAGTTAAGATGCTGTGCCTTTATGTTATTTTCAGTCTAAAATAGGGAAAACTTTTAACCAAGCTGAAAAAGAAATCAGGAATGATATCCAAAACTGACTGCCAATTTAGTTCCTAACTCAGTTCACAGTCACCATTTTCTAGATTTCAACTGAGTTCTCATACTAATTTGCCAAACAGCACAGTTAAATATTGTGCCAAACTATAGGCTTTCTCAATCATGTGAATTTAATTTGTCTCTTTTCACCTAAAAATAGAAGGCTGCAAGAAGTTATGCCAAAATATGATTTAGTACTTATTGAGATTCACTAGGAGAAGTGTCAGCTTCCAGATGTCTCTTTGCTTCTTCTATTCAATTTAGAAAAATCCACTTACTGTTTATACCAGAGCAATCATGATTATGTAAATTAAGGTGGTTTAAATTTGGACAAAATAATAAAATCTGGTTGGATATAAGGTACAAACTGAATTATTTTTTTCATGGAAGTGCAAGAAGCGAGAAGGCAGCAGTAGCAGTTACAACTAAAGTAAAGTGAGGCCATATATTAGTCTAGGATTCAGTACAGGTAGTCCTCACTTACTAACCATTCGTTCAGTAACCATTTAAAGTTACAATGGTGCTAAATAAGGAGACTTATGACCAGTCCTCAAAGTTGCAACTGTCACAGCACCTCCAGAGTCACATGTTTGTGTGCTTGGCAACCCGCATAAACTTGATGGTTTGCATGACCATTGTAGCATCTCATAATCATGTGACTGCTATTTGTAACCTTCACATTTAGGTTCTGATAAATAAAGTCAAAAGGAAACCTGGCAGTTGCAAGCTATGGTCACGACATTACACTTAACAACCTGTCATGATTCACTTAACAACTACAGCTGGAACTGACGAATGACCATTGTAAGTCAGGCACCGTCATATGATTTTTTTTTTACTTTACAACCATGTTACTTAGGGATGGAGTTGCCAGTCCCAATTGTGAACTACCTGTATTATATTTGATTAAATGAATAGATCAATTTCTACTAAGTATCAGATTGATTGCTTTTTTTCACAAATGCAAAATCAATAGATTCTTAAATGATAGATTTTTCAGTATTTCACATAGGGAAAAAATAAACAAATAATTCAACATGGTTATCAATTAAGATCATCACCTAGGTGTCCAAATGAGCTCTTAATGTAGGAGGTGGAATCCTGACTCATTTGCATGTACTGTTCAAACCATAGTTGGCACTTTTAAAATGTAATTGTGTAATTCCTTTTCGGATCACTTTTGGAAATTGCTTGTTAACTGCTTTTTAGCTATTAGGAACTTTTGGATCAACAAATCTGAAAACACCAGATGAGTTTCCTTCAATCCTTAGCAAAAGAAGTTTTAAAAACAAGTTTAAGGACTTTTTTTTCAATAAACAGCAAAAGGATGATTAGAACTTTGATTTTGGAAAGTTACAAACAGACTAATGCTCCTGAGGAATTTGAAATAAGATTTTGCAATTATTAGAATTCTTCTCATAGAAAAAATACTTTTGTTTTGAGGTTTTTTTAAATGATACAATGGATCTTTGAAGATTGGAGGAAACTAGAAAGAACTAAAGATTATATCTAAAGAACACTTCTTTGACTTTATAAAACAGAATAAAGTAAAATATTTCAACATTCGAGGATATTTTTAAACAATGGATCCAGAATTTAATTTTAAGACTGTGTTTAAAATATGTTATGAAAGAGGAAGAAATTTTACCTGAGACAGACACTGATCTGAAAGTGATTTTAAAAATGACATGCCTCACAAATGATATGGAAAAATATTCTGCAATGGATATACAAAAGAAACCAATTAATGTTTTAATAATTAAAAGGGATATATAAATAACAAACCAAAAGAGTAACCTGGATAATTTTCCTATATCAGATTATAAAAGAAGCTTGTTAAAGGCTTGAAGAATTTTGTGAGAAAGGACAAAGAAAAAAATTAAAAGAAATCAAGCTTTGAAGAAAATAAAGATCAAGATAGTTAAAAGAAAGAAAAGGAATATAAAATTGGTTTAGCTGGTCATATTTAAAATGTTATCTCTGGTAACTCTTAATGGATTTTTGCTGATCAGAACTCAAATGACAAAGTTTAAGAAATTGTAGGTAAAGAGGGGATACAGGAAGAAGAGATCATTTGTTGTATTTTAAGAGAAGGCGGTAAGTTATTAAAATTGTTTATGCTTGTTATGAAGGTAGAAGTCATTTCTTTATATATTTATTTTCTTTACAGTATTTTATTATTTTTGTAATTGTTATTTTCTATTTTCTGTTTCTTTTCTGCACCTTCTTTTATTAAAATAGAATAGAACAACAGAGTTGGAAGGAATCTTGTAGGTCATCTAATCCAATCCCCCACCCAAGCAGGAGACCCTACACCTTTTCTGACAGATGACAGTCCAGTCTCTTCTTGAAAGCTTCCAGTGATGAAGCTCCCACAACTTCTGAAGGCAATCTGTTCCACTGATTGATAGTTCTCATTGTCAGAAAATTTCTCCTTATTTCTAGGCTGAATCTCTCCTTGATCAGTTTCCATCTATTATTCCTTGTCTGGTCTTCAGTTGCTTTGGAAAATAGGTTGATCCCCTCCTCAGATATTGGAATATTGCTATCATGTCTCCCCTGGTCCTTCTCTTCACTAGACTAGCCATGATCCTGTAACTGTTCTTCACTTGTTTTAGCCTCCAGTCCCCTAATCAAATTTGTTGCTCTTCTCTGCACTCTTTCTAGAATCTCAACATCTTTTTATAGTGTGGAGACCAAAACTGGATGCAGTATTCTAGGCATGGTCTTACTAAGGCTTTATAGAGTGGTATTAGTTCCTCACGTGCTCTTGATTGAATCCCTCTGTTAATGCAACTTATGATTTTATTGGTCTTTTTGGCTGCCACCACACACTATTGGCTCATATTATTCTTTTATAATTCAGTTTATTATTACTCTTTTATTATTGCAATTGTAATTTTAATAAAATCAGTATTAAAAATAATGAATGGAACTATATTTAAAAAATCCTGCAGCACACTGGGAAATCATTTTACTTTTATTTTCTCTTTTATGTGTGATTTATGAATACTCCTTAAAACTATGGCTTTCAGCCCTTTTAATTTTTAAATAATTTTTCAATGTGTCTAAACTATATCAATTATCTGTTGATTAACTATACAAAGAAGTCAAATAACTGCTAATAAATTATTACTATTATACATCTACTAACATGCAGTTCAATTCACAAAATGGGAAGGGATCGTTTTGGAAGAGTGAGCAAGATAGCTATGATTTTCCTTCACTGTGCAAATTATGCCACACACAAAATATAACAAACTTCATTGAGACAAAAAGATGATACACCTCACAGCTTCTACTGACATTTGCAAATCCCAGAAGAAGCACTCTGTGGCTAACTAGATGCATTAGAACAGGGGTCTTCAAATTTGGCCCTTTTATGACTTGTGGACTTCAACTTCCAGAACAGACTAACTAAAACGAGGCAGCTGCTTTGCTCTCAGAAGCAAGAGGCTGTGATGTTTCTTCAATATGAAGTAACCCCTGGAAGATGCACATAGCCCTAATCTTTAAGCCAATCATCTTCTTAGTGCGAGAATGCAAATCAAAATACCCAACAGAGATGGCTTTACAGCCTTTGCTTGAATATCATCCCGTTTGGTCATTGTTTGTCTTTTGTGAAGTTGCTCTTATTGTTAGTAAGTTTTTTATAATATCCAATCAGATATGGTCCTCCTGCAAGTTAAAAGTGGTTGCCCCGAGTCCTGAACTCTTGAATGAGAGAGAATACCTTCTTCCATTGTGACATCTCTTCAGATATCTGCTATCATACTTGACCCCAGCCATATTTTCTGCTTTACAATATTCCCTCAATCTTTCCTTGTAAGACTTCTCTGGTCTCCTGAATCCTTCTCACTGTCCTTCTGAATCTCAGAATATGGTGTGTGCCAGTGGATACGAGACCAAGTAGGTGTTTGTCCAATACAGAATGTAGTGGAATTATTATTTTCTGTGATTTGAAAACTATATTTCTATTGGCATATCCTATAATTGCTTTCGTTGTAGTCCAGCCATGTCACACTGCAGCTGACTCATCTGCAACTTGTGATCAACTTCCATTCCAATATTTTTCAGTCTTCTTTTCAAAGCCAGATATTTCCCACACTGTATTTGAGCCTTTCATCATTCTTTTTTTTTAGTGAATATCTTCGCATTTATCTTTCTCTATTCTACGAAGATGATTTTGAATTTTGTTTCTGCCTTCTAAAGCATTGTGTGCCAGACACTTTGTACAAGAAAGATATACCAGGAACAAGCTATTCAAGCATCTTGGTATTACTCACTTATCCTGAAAACTGTTTTTTTTTTCAAATTTGTAGGAGACTGCAATCCCATCATTTGAACTTGCAACTACAATTTTGAAACTTTTCTGACTTAAAATCTTCCTCAGATCTTATAGGTTTATTAATCCTAAACATGACCACTAACTCTTTCTGCTGTCAAAAGCCACTAAATCAGGTAGTCTCACCCTCTCTTAAGTATTTTTGGTAAGATGTAAAAGGATTTGTGACTGCACAAAGTAAATATATATATTCAAATGTGCATTCATATGATTCACTCAATGTAAAAGTCCAATGAGACAATAAAAATACAGCCCAATGCAAGCTTTCAGCTTTAAAAATTCAAGCTGAAGGAATGTCTGTGGTATCACCCTCTTCTCCCCATATTTTTTCCCCCAACATTTTCTCTAATCTTTGCTTCCTGCCTCATCAGGTAAAAAAAATCAGGAATTGGCAAACTTGCATTCTCCTCAATTTTGATGCAACTATAATTTTCAGAAAATAGCAGCTGTTGTAAATGCCCCCCCTTCTCTTGGCTTACCCCCAGCATCTTCAAGCCCTAGCAATAGAAGCATGCAGACCTCATATTCAACTTCTAACTCAACTCCAATCTAGAGACAGTAAAAAAAACTCAGTGAGAATGGCTGCTTAGTGTGTATCAGTTACAAGATGAGGCAAGCAAAGCCACAAGGGCACTGAACTTGGAGAGGAAAGAGGATGTGAGTAGTGACTGCAATGGAATTCCTATGTCCTGATGAACTAACAACAGGTGTGGCCTTTTTCTCAAACTAAGCTTACAGAATGGTATACTACATCAGTTCAGAATTTTTAAAGTAACAAAATGAAGCAATGGAAGTTTAATATACTTCATATGCATATGTTAGGTATACAAGAATATATTTTCTATTTCGCTATAAGGTAATTACAGACAACATTTGACTTAAGCATAAGCCTATCTCTATTCATATTATTCTTATCTTTGAAAAATGAAATCCATTACTGAACTGGAATACTTTATTATTACTTCATAGGCTTGTGCAATAATTGGAATGTCTGAGAAAATCAACTCCTCAAATGAACAAATTAGTGTAAGAATAAGAACCAAACTGCATGTGACCAGAGTAACCATGCTTGTTTCTTACCTTCTGCAGATCAACTTCAATTAGTTTCTTTGATTCATAGCAATATGTTGTTCAGCCTTAACATTGCCAGCCTGAGACATTGCCAATCTTTCTCAGTCAGCCATTTTGCTTTGATGGAAAGCATGGACTTATTAATGTACTACAGGGGTCTTCAAACTTGGCCCTTTTATGATTTCAACTCCCAGAATTCCTCAACCAGTGTGCCTGGCTAGGAATTCTGGGAGTTGAAGTCCACAAGTCATAAAAGGGCCAAGTTTGAAGACCCCTGATGTACTAGATAGTGCATATAGAACACATGAGCAGAAGCCACTTTTGATGAACGAAGCATCATAGCCATTCTCTTTTGTCAATTAGGAGCATTTTGCATTCCACTTAAATCTTCATTAAAACACATCATCCCTTCAAAGATTTGCACAGCCCTATTCTTTATCTATTGGTTTTCCCCAATGTGTAGTTTTCCCCACTACACATCCTGCAAAACAATGTGCAAATGGATGGAGTAGTTTTTCTTGAAAAAGTGGTCATCCTTCCAAACAAAATACTAAGCTGAAGCTACCATCCATTTTACAATGAATTCTTAGAAATAGATATGATGCTGAAAGCTAGTTACATTGCTTGCAACTTCCCAGTTTCCCTTTTTATTATTTTTTTAAAGTATTTTTCAAATAAAATCAAATAAGCAAAAGAACATAGCCGGTGCTAATGGAGATGTCTGAGAGGATAACATTGCCTCACCTTGCATTCATCAGATGTTCCCATTTCTTTTCAAGTTCTTGATTTTATAGTAGCCAGGTTGCTTGCTGTCTGTTTTTTTCCTCTGCTCACAGACCGTTTTATTGAATTTAAGCCTCATACATGCATGAGTAATTTGCAATGTTTTGTTGGAGCAACCAGCCAGGGTGACAGGAAGCAAGTCTCAGACCTGATAAATGCAAAGCTAAAACAAGGACTTTGGATTTTACAAGGTTTTCCTCAGGCTGAAAGCAGACAGATGTTTTAAATATAAAACTATGTTTAAAGCTGTATATACTAGGTTCTGGCAGGGACACCAGGCCCTCTTAGCAAGGAACCAGTCTCCTCATTGGTAGCCAACAGGAGCTGCTCCGCAAAAATCATAGTACTTATTTTGTGGCTGGCCAAATGGGTGGAGAACACTTTATGTCTCAGATCTAGTATAAAACTTTCCAGCCATTTTATGAAATTACATCCTTGTACCCTGCTGTCACTGTAGAGCTTAAGTGCAGAACAGTGTTTTTATTGCTGTGAAAGAATGGACTAGAAAACAAATGTGCTGTATGTAAAAGAAGGGAGAGAAAAAAGATCAAGAAAATAAAGACATTCAAATTCAAAATCCAGACTAGAAAAGTAGAAGTTTGGGAGTTAGTTCCATTTGATGTTGTTTTTACTACAAAACAGTTTTGTCTAACAAACAAGACTATTAAGCACTTTTTAATGATTGAATCAGTTGGTCTAAATTAAATATTATATCCTTAAAGCAAGCAATTGCCATTCATGTATTTGCAAAACTTATATAACTCGCTCTTAATTTACCTACTTTGTTATGTACAAATAACTTCATTAAATTAAGAACTAATCAAAACATCAAGCCCAACTGAGAACAAGGAAGACTATTTAAATACAGAAGCATTCTGTTCCTGTTCTGCAGGCCCTCAACAGAATATTGCTCTATAGAAGCCATTCATAATTAGTCCATCTGCATTTGAGTGGATTATTTGAGCTAGAAAAAGGTCAGTATATCACATGAGCAGCATATAAAGAGTCAGATAAATTGTCCCTGAAATGTCCGTGTCATGAAAAAGTTCAAGATCTCCTTGCAAATGCTGGGCTCCCACATGTAAAGCAAGCAAGCAATTAAACAGACTTTGATCATGACTGTGGAACTTTATTTATTATTTACACAATGCCAACAATGCCTTACTGTTATGCTAGGAGCTACTCTGGTGCAGTGGTCAAAGCAACTAGAAACTGGGTGTCATGAAGCCCACTGAATGAATTTAGGCCAGTCATTTTCTCTCAATCCGATCCATCAGAGGATTGTTGTTGTTGTTGGAATATTGGGAAGTGGGAACATTATGTTCTCCGCCTTGAGTTACACAAAATAAGGCTGTATATAAATATAATTAATACATTTACATGTCATATCTTGGATGTCCGCTGACAGTCAAAAGCACAACAAATTGTTACATTGCTACCATAAAACAATTAGTCACATTCTATGATGGCTTGGTTTGTAAAGTAGAAACAAAAATGTCCTGTTTCAACAAGGAATCCTTTTGTGATCACCTGAGTTTTCAAGCCAGAGGAGACTCCTATATATGGAAGAGAGAACCCAATCTTCATCTATTATTTTTCCCCTCGAAGTCTCACTCCCTTTTTTGGGGAGGGAAGCGCTATGAGTGATCAATGAAACTGTCTTCCCAAGCTTTTCTTAACAAATGCATAGAGCGTCACTAGTAAACTCATGCCACTCCTGCTTTAGACAGATTAAAATTCTTACAATTGATTCCCAGGAATAAAAACCCGTCCATGCACAACTTTAGCACTAAGTGTTTGATGGAATTCCAGTGAAGGGGAAATATTCAGTCCTGCACACTGATTAGCATTCTGATGTGGTACAACCCAAGCATATGACCTCTGTGAGAAGCTAGCTTTAGTAATAGAAAGGATTTTAAGACAACTAGGTCCCAAAGTAAAAGTTTAACAAACCATTGGATTTCTTTGGTTAATAAAGAAACAACAGACAGAGGTTAATGATGCTCCTGATCTTGACTATGAATGTTTAATTGGCATCATAAAAGTTAGCTTTACGACAGCAGTGGGAAGGATTTTGTATGGAATGTCTCTCTCATCACCATTCAATTTAGAATACAGTTCAGTTTACATCGTCTGTGCCACACGGAATCAGCAATAAAGGCTCAATAGGTCAAGTGTGACATGAGAAAGGAAAGAGTCTGTCCTCCCCATGGATGAATGAATGCCTAACAGCATTTCAGGTCCCTGCAAATCAAGCCATATTAGCAACCAGGTCTATTTTTTAGACGTTTAAAATTGCAAACTGTGTGTATTAGCCAAGCTCTCACTTAATATATTTGTCATTTCTAATACTGCCCATTCTGGGCAGGCTGCCTTGGAAGAATCAAGGCTATTCTGAACAGGTCAGCAGCTTGGAAAGATTAAGGAAGAAAATATTCTGCAAATTAACTCCTTACAAATTCCAGAGTTTATTCAGGAAGGGAAACCCAGCCTTTTATCATGAAATACTACTGTGATATTTAGATGCTTGTTACATCTAAAAACCTTGAAGGTGGAACTAGGCAATTGGCAAGCACATTTAAAAATCTAAGATTAATTACAGTCAGGCTTTAAGACAACATACAAATCACCATAAATACCAACAACTCTTGGAAACAAACAAAATTGCTCCAGGTTATCATTTGTAGCCTGCAAAAAAAAAAGAAAGAACATTCATGGGATCCAATCAGAGAATTGTTCAAGAGTCCTTAAGAATTTAAAGAATTCCATTTCCGCCACCCGCCCATTTAACACAATAGGCCAAACCCCATACTAAAACATAAACCATTTCAAAAGTAGACTGAGTAAAAGACAGTGGATGCCTGTTAAATGAAATAAGACAAATATCTAATTTGGTGTGGCATTTTCTTCCCATTTCCAAAGACCAAACAAATAGTATCCTGGCACTGCCCTGCAATTTCTAAAAACATCCAACTATTTGTTTCTTAAGAAATGCATTGCTCTGTACAAACTTCCAAATCTGCCTCAGCATCAATTTGCAAATGAATGCAGCAAATGAACTATCACAACAACAGATTATCGAATAGGCTAAGAAGTCCTTCCTGGATACTTTCAAGAAATCTAAGATCCTGTCATATTCTTCACAAAAGGGGTAAGTAACCAAAGGCAAAATCTGAATTTCTGGGTTTTTTTTCAAAGCCCCGTTTTAAAATTCTCACAGAAATGAATGGGACAGCATAAATCTACACTGGCTCTAGAGCTGAAGTAATCTGATGCTAAGTTGGAAGGTCCTACCCAAGGATCCGTAAGCCCTCCCATCTTTTATCTTGGCCAATTTTCCAACCTTGAGAAGAATTAAACGTGAATGTTTCATGGAAAAAGACAGGAAAGGAATATCCAGCTGATATTTCCTTCTCCAGTCAGCTGTTTCACATTCCCTTTTTCAATCCTCAAAGGGAAAGTGTTCCTTCTTAGGAACCATAGGATTGTAACTTTAATGTATTAGTCTGCTAAGACTGACAAAAGGCAGATTTGTTTAGTAATTGGTCTCAGGTAACAATTGCCAGAAAGGACGAGAAATTATTTCAGTATGTTCAGGCCACAGGCATTCTCCAGTGGCAAAGCTATTGTCTGTAAGGAGTATAAATCCTACCATTCCCCACCCTCCAGTCAGAGCTGAAGAAGCTTCTTAGATGAGAAGCAAAATGTCTTCCAAGAAAAACAAGAAAGCCCAGTTGCCTCCTGAAAAAGCACCTTTGGGACAACCATTATCTGGATGACTGAGAATCTCCACAGATATCTATTATCCCAATGTTGAATTATGCTAAATCTCTTATTCTGGAAATCCGGACATGAGACTTTACACACAAATATCAGGTGATCTATCACTCTTGTAAGATTTTGAGCATTTATCAGAATTCTGTCTGAGAAACAAAAAAATAACTATCACTCTCTGTAGTGAACAAAACTGTGGCCATTTTTTTTAAATGTCGTATTTCACTTTTGAAAAGTTTAGAGTACAAGAAATATCCACGTTTATGTTACTATAAATCCATTACCGTGTAGTAAAACTTTGTAACCCTTTCTATGGGAGGATAAGAACATAACATTCTGATGTACAGTATTAAAATAAAGATCCAGCTGACCCAGCATATTCCCACCAATGGCTCAACGTTCCTTTGCCTGTGGATGAAATCAAGCATGTATCTTCTAACAGCAATGTCCATGTGCAGAAGAAAGAATGAAGTACTGAACAGCTCATCAAAATCACCAAAACCTGCTGGGAGGAAGGTTGGGAGACTTCTTTGATTGATATTTGTAGGAACATGAGGGATTGGAGCTACAGATGGGAGGAAAGGGATACAATAGAGATTTCTACTCCACAAACAACATTCATCCAATTTGTTCATATATCGTATTTATCCAAAATAAAGTAAACCAGCAGAAAAAGTCTAGCATGTTTCCTTCGTTGACTCTCTGCGCTTTTACCCAAAACAGCAAACTATGCATGTAAGATAACCCTTCTCCAAACAAGGAAAAGAGTAGACAGAAAACAAAACTATTAACTGAGACATAAACCCTATACAATGTCCCATTTTTCTGCCTTAGCCATCTAAGACTGCCAATTCCAGATGAAATTATTTCCCTCTCTTCAAGAAACTTCTTTATATAATCTGTTTATCTCTGTGTGTGTGTGTGTGTGTGTGTGTATGTGCCAGAGATTACACTACAAAGAATGGCACATTTCTAAAATTCATTCCCCATCTACATAAATTCTCTTTCTCAGATACAAACCATTCACACACACATATTATCCACCATCTTCTAACACAAACAGCACAAAGGAGTACATAGGAAAATATAGCAGAAAAGAATAGCTGTCCTGGAGAGGGAAAGAAAAAAGAGATCGATAAAAGAGGATGAATAAAACGTGAGGGAACTGAAGAAATGATGCAGGGATGTAGAGAAGAAACATCTTGTTAGATGTTAGAAAATTCAGCAGATGAAGCCCCTCTCATCCTACAGGTGATCTTCAAAGACTTTCATACTTTTCAGCAGTGATGTTTGTAGACATTTGCACCTCCCATCCATCTGCCTCCTTTCAGCCACAGATGACCATCACCTATTTTCACATGTACATCTTCCAACTAGATATATATGGCTCATCAGTTCTAAAAAATCTGGTCTCAAGAGGAAATGAGGTAACTATATCACAAATTTATGAAAAAAAATTGTTAAAACTGAAACTGGCATAGGAGTACAAAATTATGCATGATGTCAATAAAGCAGACAAGAAAAAGTAATCTCCACCTAAGTGGATACAAATGTTTTGGAGACAATTCACAAGAGTTCTCATTTGTCAACTATTAGATCTCATGCAACACCTTAGCTTTTAAACCAGACAGCTGCCATCATGTGACTGAAGAACCATCAATGAGACCAGCTGACTCTTCACTAATGCATTACTATATACATAGCATACTGCACAATCATATGAATGAATTATTAACTTCTAATTTACATTTCTGCCTTCAGAACCAGAATGGTAAACTACAGGGACAGGAAACTCAAAGATTCCCATGATCCATTTAGATACTAAGCTTCACTCACCTATGTCAAATAACAGAAATAAGCATCCAAGGATATGATTCAGAGGATGAATGGTAGCTAGTCAGTCTAGGATGACCAGCACCTGCTACACTGATTACAATTCTAAACCTCAATGATTTTAAACTTTGCCAAGACCTGTGTCATGGCTGTCAAAGGCCACCAATAAAAACCAGAATTAGGCATCAAGGCATCCATTTAGTAACTCCAACTCTTCAAAAGCTAATTCAAAAATATTTGATGCTAATTTTTGAAAATGCTCAAATCTTGTTTGGGGGATGAGGCAAACCAGACCATGGCTCAATATCCATCCAAGATTATAAAATATTACCAACTCTTGGAAGAAACACTATTATCCTTAAAAGTGAAAAATTTCAAGATTAATGTATTAACATTGTGTTCAGGCAGCACATTAAGTGTGGTTTGTGGTTACTTAAGAATATACCAAGAAATAGCACAGGTACAAACCATCTGTCCATGACATGTTTCAGGTGGCTGTGCTGCTGAATATGAAGTGACAGACTCTTCTGAACAAAATACAAAGTCATCACAACATGTTCAAACAAACTATATTAAATCTATTCAGTAAAGGACAACAAATATACTCAGGGATTTAGAAAATAAATCCTTTGAGTAGAGGAATCAGGAACTGGAAATTTTTGGAAGGATAAGAGAAAAAGATAAGACAAGCACTTGTAAGGAATGTCACATACACACACACACACACACACGCGCGCGCGCGCGCGCGCGCGATAAAGACCTGCTCTTTATCATTCCAGAGTGCAAGACATGAAATAATGATCCCAACTTTACTGAAGCTATTGAATCCCTGAAACAGTAAGACACATTTGACAGTGAAACCAATTATTCAGACAATTGGGGGGAGGGGGGAAAGACACTTCATTGGTTATCTTCACTCAAAGGCTGGGGAACAAGTTGTTGTTGATATCTACATCTGTATTCCTGCATGAAGCAGGGGGCTGAATTCAGTAGTTAAATGGCTCCTTCCAACAAGCCACAACAAGTGATTTTTCAGCTCCCAGATTCATTTGGGGGTAAGCCACAAGTTAGCATTGTCATGTCAATCAAAAGCACTTTTAGAGATTTTAACATAGAGAAATAGATATCAGACAGATAGATATTTAAACAATATAAAGTCTCATTTCAGATCTGGGCAGCAACGAAACCATAGTTATATCATTGGTCCATGAATCATGCAAAGACATATGCAGAGCCTGTAATATTTTTGTTGTTGTTCAACAACCCTTACTGATATATTACAAATAACCAAACAACTAATAATAATCATCTTTAGCCTAACCCTTACCTACTTTCATTATGCTTTTATTTAAATTTATATTGGATATATTTATGCTTTACAATAAGTAGTATTTATAGACAACTGAGTTATTTCTATTTTACAGGTGATACTTTAAAACAAAGTTCTTTGTTCTTAAAGCTTAGAATATATTTTTGACAAAAGCCTATTAGATTATGGAAAAATGTAAATTGTAATTACAGGCTCACCTATTATTAAGTTAGGATTAAAGAAAAGTCCATCTATCTTGTTACACCATTGAACAATTATAACACATTATTTATAATGAAAATCAGAAAGTTGGTGAAGTTCATTCTGTTCTGCAGGAGTTAATTATGAAATTATCCAATGACTCAAAAAGTAACCAGCAATGTTTTAAAAGGGAATCCAACTGCAGACACAAATATCAAAGACAATTAAAGCAATACAATATTTTTGCCCTGGGCATGTGAGCCTGAATATTAGAAGCCCATGACTTGGGAATGAACAAAGTGGCTGCCGGCTGGAATATATGTTTGATTCATATTTTTAGCTTTATTATTATTTTTAATGTTCTAGATGGCCAGAGCCATTCTGGGGACTGAGCATATAATTAATAAATTGCACACCACACATAACTGATTTATTTATCAAAATATATCCAAAGTTATATTCTTTTGTTCCCAAGTTTTCTTTTTTTCAATTTGTTTTCATTTTTGTTTTGGTTCTATTTTTCCCCAAAATTAAAGGGGGGGGGTTTAGTTTGCCTTATAGCTTTATTTATTGAATAAAAAATACAGTATATATACAAAACAAATACGCATAAACAAATTGTTGTGGGTACCACTTTGAAAACTGGTTTAGCAATGGAAGGCATTTAATAGCAAAATCAACTTGGGCACTACAACTAAAAAAATGACATGTAAGTTACTTTTATGAATGGGTAGCAATGGTGAATGTCAAATGAGAAGGTTGAAATGGGGATTCTTACATGCTGACCATAGAAAAATGTGAGTCTGGCTGTAAAACTATTATTTTACTCAGAGCATAAGTCAAAGAACAAACACAGCACTTACACACAAAGTATAATCTATTAATTGAACTGTCATCCTAGTCTTGATGTATGGATTAACAATTCAACTACAGGTAATCCTTGAGTTATGACTGTAATAGAGCCCGCTGGTTATGGTCCTAACATTATTTCTATTTCTATTTCATAATCTGGAAATCATTGTACTATATAGCTTTCCAAGAACGCATACACTGCATATGCTCAGTGCTAAAGGTCAATGGTAGAGCTTCTGATTCACATGCACAAAATCCCAAATTTAATTCCGATCGCCTCCAAGTAGGACTGGAAAAGATGCCTGCCGGAAACCTAGCAAGTCAGACTGTGTTGACAGAATTAATTTAGATGGATCAATAGTGTAATGATGCAAGGCAGAATATTATATGACAGGCACTGGCAGAAAATTTAATGATCTAAAATAGAAATGGAAAGTTTTTTTCTACAATTCTTCCAAATGGTCATACTGTCTGCAAATTGTGAGGGTTGTAGCTCAACTCATTTGGAAGGCACCAGCATGGACATGGCATTCACGTTTTCTAACTTCCTCTCCACTTTGTTACAGAAAGGAAGTACCAAGAAATAATTGCTAAATAAAACAGAATTACTAGGCCAGTTCAGAAGTTCAGTTTTGATCTGCTAAACCTATAAGTGAAAAGGCAGAAAGCACCGAGCCCACATGCTCTCCCCTTTCCTTCTTCTTTTCATTCCACACTTATCCTGTATCGTGGAAAAACCCAATGGAAAAGATAAGAGACAGCAAAACAATAATTCTTACTTTAAGACTCAGAGGTTTATTTTGCTAATAATTTGGAACATAGCAAACATAATAACACAACATCACTTACATTGAAATGAGGTCCAATGACATAGCAGTTCCAATAAGGACAGCTATAGGCCAATGGCAAATCAATCAGGTCCAGTCCCAACTCTTTATACCCTTTCCCATCCTAAGACTGTAGACAGATGATCAGCAATCTTACACTTTCTGCTGACCCTCTGCTGAACATAACTTTCCACATATCCCCATGTACACTGAAATCCGCATCCATCAGCTACTTTCAGTTCCCTATTTCTTACTGTTCCAGTCCTTATGTTCTAAATATATTTGAAACAAACAAGCTTAGCAAAATCATATAAAGTATAGTACAACTGCAAACTGCAAAATTAAGTATAGCACAGATTTTGGTTCAATACTTTTTCCATGAGGACTGATTTAGTTCACCTGGGCCTAAACCTTGAATAGAAAAAAAACAGCCAATATTTTTTTTTCTATACCTGGTAAGCTCAAGGTTTGGGCATAATGGGACACTGTGGTTAATGACAGCTATTGTTATTAAAACAGAACAGCACTCAATATACCATTTTGCTGAGAGCTGCTTGAATCAAGAGTGGCACACTGTGAGACAGAGAAGAAATAAACACATAGATCTATCAGGGATATTCTCCTTATTAGAACAGTGAATTACAGATGTTTTAGAGAGAAGGTGTCAAATAGTCATGCTTTTTAATTTACTGCCTGTTGACTTTCACTGGGCCAAATCTATCTAATCATGCAGAGAAAGTCTGCATAAGGGAGAAGCAAAAAATGTTCCATTCCAATTTTCCCACACCAGATAAAGGTGGTTCCCTGCTTCCAAAAAATGTGACTAAAGAATCCAAGGTGATACATACTGTATGACCAGGGAACAACCTGGAAAAATTAACAATGGAATAGATCTGCACTAAAAACAAGAGAGATCCAAATGTTCTTTAATTCTGCTCCTCCAAAAATCTGAACAGAAGCAAAGAGCAGTATCAAATATCCATTATCCACCAGCTGCTAACAAAGTAAGAATAGCACAATATGTTGTCAATGGGCTACTTCAGAAGACCATTCCGGAAGTTTTAAAAAGGCAAAGATGTGACTATGAAGTGGACTGCTACATTCTGAGGCAGACAAACCATTCAACCATAAGATTTCTGACTGAGGAACAAGCTTTATTGCTTTCTGGTCCTCCATTCTTTATTGCAATCATATCAGGCCCTTCATGAGGAATTTATTCTTCAGAATCTTCTTTTCCATATATGAGATGGAGGTATTTAAAAAGGAATATTAAAAATGTATTGATACAAAAATGAGCATAGCTCTGACAAATACATAGAATGGCTTATTTATAAGTGCTTAATTGGATAGCTTTGAAGAATAACTGCTGAGTAAGAATAATACAATTTCAACGGCCTGAATGCAAATATGACTGAAACTGGAATGTTTTATGCAAAGGAGATGAAAACATAATAGAATTTCCATTCTGAACAATTTTTTTTTAATTTCATTTCTGCAATCTTTTCCTATCACAAACACCACAAAAAATAAAATATGAATACTACAGTTTTGGTAGATATTATCTGGCTCAAGGATTCTTATCCAATAAAAAAAGTGGTCCTAGCTTAATAAATCAAAACCTTTTTAAAGGTTACAATGTAACTATCATATTTTGAAACAATTCTGGTTTTGCATCCAAATTAGAAGATTTGGGGGGGGAGGGTTAAACCAAGATTCTTTCGCTTGTACATAAACAGGAATGTGGATTCCAAAGCAAGTACTTTCCCAAACATGCAAAGGACATGATAAAAGAGATTAAACAAGATGAATGCACAATTCCACCACAAACCATTATCCAAGTTTGCTATTGTCAGTGCAAAGTCATTATCTGAAATATGCAGCCTTTACATAGTTTCTCTCCATACAAAAAACCTTCCTATTTCAGTTTTAAGACCATGCAGATTTAAATACCACTGGACCCATTCTTCTGTTACAAAAAACACCTTATCCCGGGTGTGGGTATCTATGGTCCCTTTACGACCTGTGGACTTAGCTGGCTCAGGAATTCTGGAAGTTGAAGCCCACAGGTTGTAAGGAGTCATAGTTGCCCACTCCTGCTTTATCCCAAGGTATAAGGAAGAAACCATTTCAAAAATGAGGTCTATACATTGTTGCCCTTTCCTCATATTACAAGTTATTTATTTGGTCGAGTATTTGCTGAAGTTCATTGACAGTATGTTTTATTTACTTGTTTTTTGCCATCTTATATGTATACTGTATCAAACTATTACTTCGCTTATCTCAATGGTTTTTCCTTTTTTTCAGAATCAGAATAGAGCTGGAAGGGACCTCGGAGGTCTTCTAGTCCAGCCCCCTGCTCAAGCAGGAGACCCTATACCATTTCAGACAAGATAAGCAGCTCTGCTTTCTTTCTACTACCTGTTACTGCCTTGCCATCGTCTCTCTTTAATGGACCAACAGTTTCCTTAACTTTTTTTTGTTATTTATATGTTGAAAGAAACTTTTTTATTATCTTTGACTTTTGTTGCAAGTCTTTGTTCATTCTGAGCCTTTGCTTTCCTGACTTCATCTTTGTAGATTCGGGCTATCTGCTGATATTCTGCTTTAGTTACGGTATGTGTCCCTCTTTCCATTTTTTGTACTTATTCTTTTTCTCTTTCAGTTTATCACAGAGATCTTTGTGCAACCATGCTGGTTTCTTCTTGGATTTCTTGTTTTTCTTTTTTAGTGGTATTATGTTGGACTGGGCTTTTATGAATATATTTGTCAGTGTTTCCCATGCTTCTTGAGTTTAAGATTTTTATCCATGAAATTTTGCTTAGGCTCTCTCTAAGTTTGTTAAAATCAGCTCTTTTAAAGTTTAAGACACTGGTTGGATTATATTCTATAGCTTGTGTTTGCATTATATTGAATTCCAGTATGACATGGTCACCTTCGCCCAAGGTTCAGGCAACTTCAACTCCCTCTATCACTTCTTCTATTATTAGTATTCTTCTCTATTATTTTTCTTGTCTCTTTTTTTTCTGCAATGGTTCCAAGCAATTTCTCTCCTCATTAACAACAAATTTCAATAAAGGGAAATAATAGTACCCTTTATGCTTTTCATGTATCTTAGAATTATATTAATGCAGCTACCTGATATTGTAAAAGAAAAATAAATAAATGACCAAATAAAAAAAGTGCCTTTATGTTTATGCTTGAATCCTAAGTTAGTTTGTTTCCAAGTCTCACAAAAGACACATACTAGGCCACAGACACACACACAAAAAGAGGGGAGAGTAGTTATGTGCAACAATGATCAAGCTAGCAATATTGGAAAGTTAGAATCTCATCTGACTCACTTTTTCTGCTAGTGGACAAAGAAATCTTGTTTTGAATGTAACCATCAAAGCAATATCTAACATTACACTTACCAAGTGTGAGAAAACAATAACATGAAAGAAAAGGTATTCAGAATTCCTGCTTTCATAACGCTTGCCATGCAGCCTACAACTCAGCAAGAAACAGTTACTGACTCCAGTGGGGCACAAGGTAAACAACTGTAGTATGCAATCTTTTAAGTCTATATAATCAAACTGGAGTGGGGGGAGGGAAAACTTCACAAAAGAAAATACTACCAACCAATTGTACATTTTGACAGAAGAATTATACATAGGCATTTTAACAGACCACACAGACTTCAATATAAAAATAAATAACAAAGTTGCATCACAAAGGCAAATGTTTATGGTTGACTTATGTCAGAAGGAAGCGAGGATTAGAAATTTCAAAGCAAAGCTGTAATAGGGAATGGTCATAGAAAGGACACATGTGGACCTGATTCACATATCACCCTAATCCTTAATGTGATCTGTTTGCTTAGAGTGTTAGCTGAATCTCGTCAACTGTGACCTACCAAAGAAACTATAACTCTGAATGGTAGGTGAACTGCACTTACAGCAAACTAGTTTGGTTCAGCTGAAAAAATGCACAATATTGCATGACATGCTATCCTGATGCTCCCTCTTAACTGGGGCTTCTAAACTAAACACTGAGCTACCAGAACATCATCATCCTTTTTAAACTCCAAGAAAGCTTATTTGTGGTCCTTTGGCTTTTTTGCATATAAAAATGATGCTGGAGGCTATCATTTTGCTTTGCAGCAGGCAGATTTCCTATTCTTTTTAGTTAAAATAAAGTTTTTTAAAAATCGGGAGGGAGAGTCTAGCAATGTCATCAGGAAACGTCAACAAACATATCTGTGCCCCACAACATTACCCCGAAGACGCAATTTCTTAACTAAACCCATGTGTGCCCACATCACTTGGGAGCAGTTGTTTAAAATGAAGACAAATGCTTACAGTAGTTCAATGGTTTCTTACATTTCATGCTAATATTCAATTATTCAGGATGAGATGAAGGGTTAGGGTTAGGGTTAGGGTTAATTCCAATATACAGTATATGTTTTAAATAGGTTCAGAAGACTTAAGATTAAAAATACAAGTATGAGGGCATATATAGGTTCACCTATCAATTTATTCCGTGGTTTATTTAACTGTGGCTTACTGAACATATCACAATTATCAGGTCTCACACATGATGAGCCTAAACAAATTATACAATAGGTTTGCACCATGTGAGAATCCCATCCAATATGGGCATGCTGTACATTTTCTAAAGCAGGAGTCTTCAAACTTGGCCCTTTTATGACTTGTGGACTTCAACTTCCAGAATTCCTCAGCCAGGCATGCTGGCTAAGGAATTCTGGGAGTTGAAGTCCACAAGTCATAAAAGGGCCAAGTTTGAAGACCCCTGTGTTAAAGAAAAAGAAGAGCACAGAAATCAGATTCAATGTTAGATTAAGCAACCTCTTGCTCATTATAGCAGCAAAACCTTACTCAATATCCTGGACCAGACCTGGAACAGTTGCAGGGACAGGATTTTTTATTTTTTTTTTTTTTTTTTTTTTGTCAATACCATCCATACAGCTGATGCAAGAGCCCTAACCAATTAACTCTGGTATATCTTGGCTGTGCTAGAAACCTAAGAAGAGTTGGTCAGGCCCTGGATGGGAGACCTTCTAGAGCTACAGGTAAGACTGAGAAATTAAACAAAAAATTACACCAAAAGGTGACAAAGAGAAATTCTTTCTGTACTGTTGCTAGGAGAGTTCCATGGATATGTTCTGAAGACACCTAAAGTGAAACTTGACTGAAAGGAGATTTTACATAGAAAAGTTTGATTTCTCCTTCCCAAATGACCTATATTCACTCCAAATATTATAGATCAGTGTTACTCAAACTTGACAATTTTAAAATATGTGGACTTTAACTCCCAGAATTCCACATGCCTTAAAATTGTCAAGGTTGAGAAACACTGTTATAGATCCAACTTGGACATATGTTAGCCTTCCCAGTAGAACAGACAGGCAACACAACTAGATGAACTACTTTGCTTTACAGAAAGGCTACAGATTGACAGAATCTTAAAAGTTTAATAATACAAATCACCCACTGTCCCTTTTACAGCCTGATATTTTAGGGAGGTTTCTTTTCAAAGTTTTTTCCTCTGCCCATTAGGCAGCTCTAGGCTAAGGCATCTTTCATCTGATTGCTCCCTAGACAGCATCTCTTCCCCAGTCTCCCAAGGTCATTCCAACTGACCACTACAACATACAAACAGCATGTAGGCGAAAGGACAGTCTGAAATAAAGAGGTCTGATTATACTCTACACAACTGAGAAATTCTGTCTGCAGGCTCTGCTGAAATTCCATTACAAAGAATCCAAGTAATATGCAATCGATTGCCATTTGACACGGCTAACACTGCATAAATTCCCAGCCCTAGGCATGCAGCTGCCAAAAGTACGTCTTGTTCAGAAGAGTAAATGTATGAACAGCATTACATATAAAGAGCACAATCAATCCTATCAGAATTGTCCTTAAAATAAAAAAGGAGTGTTAATATAATGCATAACTAAGAGTGGCTAGAGGAAGGAGGAACAAATAAAAAGAACGCACTAATGAATCATAACTTATTATCAGCACAGTATACCGTACTTTTCTGTTACTATTCAAAGCTTAATTCTGGGAAATATGTTCTTAACTGGTGTATTTAACCAAAACATAAAAAAATAAATTGTATAAAAACGGAAGGCATACTATCATTTTATGAGAATGCAAGTCTGTGATACAAGAATTGTAAAAGTTTGTGCTGTTTATTATGGAAGAGGGTTCTGACACGAATGTACTAGCTTAAGAAAGATCATAAGATTTTTTCTTTGACCTCTTCCTCTTTTCTGGTATTGAGGCAAAATGGCAGCCTTCACTCACCATGGCATACTTCAGATATGTGTATTTCCACCTCCAGAATTCTCAACAATGGCTTGTTAACTTGCGCATTCTGGGGAATTTCACACATGTAGGGGGAGGCCAAAGATGCAGTACAGTATAGTATGCTACTGCTCAGAATTAATAGTTTCTTTCATGTAAAAAAAAATTATTATAAAGACATCACAGTCTAGCAGAGAACCTGCAGTGGAATGCAATCTAAGCAAAATGAGAGAAAGGAATGTTCTTTTTGATTAGATGCCACTTAAGACAGCTAGCAAATCCTTGATCTGCCTTTTGTCTGATCAAGAACATCTCTGCCTAATACTGATTAGGTATCAATTAGTAATAGCTAGAAAAAGAAAAGCTCATTCTAAAAACTATTTCAGAGCCTGATGGTTTTCATCCTGTGAAAACTTTATTCAAAAGAGAACTATAATGTCTTGATTAACCAAATATGATGATTGGTCAATGCCAAGGCTACCTATTTTGGCAGACTTGCTGCAGAAGATGCTCAGTGTCACCAGAACTATAATAGGAATATTCTTTGATGGTATCCAGCCTTTTCGTATTTTTATTCAATCTGAATTAAAGGCAGGCAGCTTTAAGAACAAACATTACAGTATACAATTCAAATAATGCAAATTTTAGGTGATAAAGCTATCAGTAATCGATAGTACAAAAGTACAAGCAGTTCAAAGTAACCAATTAGGTACTGTATATTCATTTGTCCCTCTGCAGAAGAAACAAATCAGACTCTGTTGATACTTTCAAGAATGTTCAATATATTTCAAAATCAGTCAGAAGGGTGATAATTCAATGGAACAGTTTCCATTTTGAAGAGTTAACAACCCAGAGTTAACTCTTGAACTTTAGAGTTGGGAAAAACTCACCAAAACATCAAAACAGATGCTGCCACTGCAAATGAGTTTAGAACACCAGGATGTGACTTTGTATAAGGGCACTTCTAATGTTCTTACACTAGAACACAGTACTAATGTATTGTAATATATTGCTATGTCTTCTTGTGTTGGTTCTGTTTAGTTTTGTTTTATCTGAATGTTTAATTTATGTGTTGGCCTTCGGCTTTAATAATAAATTGAAGAAGAACACAGTACTTTTTTCCTGAGCAATCATACAAAATAATCAAATTTATACAAAAGTTTGATTATTTTGTTACTAAAAAGATTCATCAGATGTTACTAAATAGAGACATGAATGTTAAATCACAGTCATATACTATGCTGTAGTTTTTCCTCCTGAAAAAAATTCCTGAGAATACCCATGAAACAACTACATTTATCTGAAGATCAGCTTCACTTTCCCCACACATTAGATTGTTTTTCCTAATGGTTCTTCCCATTTAATAAGTCTAAATCATTGATTAGATACATACTTTTGTTATTAAGAGAGGTTCGAACAGTAAGCATCGAAACTGGAGAGTCCATGGTGCTCTCTGAGCTTGGTTGTTTATTTACTCTACTGGAAGCATCATAAAGCTAGCTTTCAACTAGCTTTTAGACCATGGATGTCAAACGCAATTGCATCATGTGATGTATTGTGACATTTTTTGCCTCCGCAGAGCGGGAGTGGGCGTGGCTTGCACATGATGCATCCAGCCTATGCATGCAGCCAGTTTGACACCCCTGTTTTAGACCATGAAGACATAGTTTTCTCACTTGCTTCTGCCAAACAGTCTTTACACTATACTACTTGGGATCAAAACACACACCTGATATAAATTTACCTTGCTGGCAAGGTTTCCAATTTTGCATCTCTTTTTCAAAATGTTTTTATATGTATTCATTGGAAGAGGGAGACAGGAATCACAATGGCCAGAAAACAAGTTTTAAGCTTCCACAACACTCTGGCTCTGGTCTTGCTTGCTTTAAAAATTATTCAAAATTAATAACATAAATTAACTTCAGAATAGCAACTTAGCTTTGAATGAAAAGAATTTCAACTATCTATTGGGACACTATAGTTCCTAGAACCAACAATCACAAAATGGCAGACAAGAAGAATAGAAAACTCTAGCTTCATGTTGCCACCTTGTAGCTACCTGGATTTTTGTAGCCCCCAGTTATGTAGCTTAGGGGTCCCCAACCCCCGGTTCATGGACTGGCACCGGTCCGCGGCATGCCAGAAACCGATCCGCGCAAACAAGCAAAGCCCCATCTGCGGAATGCAGGCAGCACACGAACCCACGCCCCCTCCAGTCCACAGAAAAACCTCTCTCCATGGAACCAGTCCCTGGTGCCCAAAAGGTTGGGGGCCTCTGATGCAGCTGTACCAGAATACATTAGCATTGTAGCAAAATACATAACAAAAGTGCATTTGATTGTTGATGATGTCACTAAGTCATAATACTGAGATTTCAAAGAGACTGTTACTGTTTAGGTTTTGCTTGAAAAATACTAACTGTAAATATCATGATTTGGCTCCAAAAACAGAGAAAAAAATCATTTTCACTCTGCAGTTTTCTTGGCTCCTTCTCCCACTTCAGCCCCTGCATTCCTAAAAAGCCATTTATAAAAGTCAAGGGACCATCTGTATTTGATAAGACTGCTTTGCAGAAGAGAAAGGACTTTTTATTGCTATACATATTTGATTTCAAGCCAGTATTTCTTTTGGTGAGCAACATTAGTTTTATGACAGAGCTACCATTTTGCTCCCCCCAAAATTGCTTGTTTGATTCACGATGTATCTAATTTAAAAGGTCAAAAATCAGTTAAAAGGAGAACCAACAATCTGGAGAGCTGCTGAAAGCAGAACAGGCAATACTGGCCTAGCTGGATCCGTAACCTAGCCTGGTTTAAAAAATATTCTCTGCTGAGCCACCTTTAGTTAAATATTTGCTGGAGGCCCCAATTAGTTCCAGGGATCACTACTATGACAACAGGAAGGTTTGCAGTTATCAATTATTCAAGTTAACAGATACAATTACTCTGTAATTCTTGAACATAACCCATTAATTTGTCGCCTTCTTCAGATATACTTCATTGAAATTCCCACTGAAATTATGAGAACTGTAGTCAACATGTATGAAAATGCTAGGCCAGAAATGTAGATTCTGCAGATGTGCAGATCATAACTGCACGAATTCCCTGGTTAGCATGCTCATTGTTGAGAATTCTGAGAGCTGAAATTTGTGCATCTGAGTCTTCAGAAAAGTTGCACAAATGTACAACTTAGAAAAAAATATATTTTTATTAAATCAGCCAGTTTTTTTACATGCACTGCAATTTATCAAAGAGAATTATTAAATAAAAACTAGACATTGAATCACTTCTATATAACAATGTTGAATACCAAACAAATGTATTTCTAGGTAGGAATTCACATATTTATTTCTTATGTTTAGCCCTCTCTCACACACACACAATTTTTGGCACAAGAAGGTGGAATAAACTTCAAATGACAACAGGTTTTTAACTTGTTGCCTGGTATACTATAAAGTATGACGACTTTTCCATCAAGAAATTCTTCTAGTAACCCAGCCAGGAGCACCAAAGTGCTTCCGGATTGAAAGGATTGAACGGTGATGTCACCATTGCCTGGGGGACACCCAGTTGGGGACTCTTTTCACATCCCCATGAACTTGGCCAACAAAGTGGTCCCCTTTTATCTACATGTGGTCACCGCTTTCAAACTGCTGGGTCAGCAGGAGCTGAAGCATGTGACAGGAGCTCATCCCGTCCTGCGGCAGCAACTGGGTCTCAAACGTGAGCCTGCCAATCATCAGCCCAGCATCCTAAACTCATGAGCCATTGTGCTTCCTAAGAAATTCTCCTGAAGGGTCTGTTATGTCTAAAACTAATAAATAATCTGAGGACAGGACAATCCACAAAGTAGATAGAGTCACCTGATGGCAAGATACAGAATATAAATGTTATAAATAAATAAGATAGGCAAACTTATTTTGATTTTAGTAAACAGAGTTTAGCACTTCCCTTCTGGTTAAATCAGTTGCAATGATAGAACTTTACACACATCTACTTGGTATAAACACTATTTCAATCAATAGGAGTACTTTGTAATAAGGTCTCATTGGATTTTAGCTCAACTATACCATTACAAAGATCTGAAAAATAAAGCTAAGGTTTTTAATTATCAGGTTATAAGGAGAGGACATTCACAGAAAATATACCTAGTAGAATTACTTTTTAAGAATCAAAAAGCATTTTATCAAAAACCACATTTTTTGCATTAATGCACATCAGCTATCTCAGACTGATTCCTGCACAGTGCAAGATTACACCTGAACTCTTTCAATTTAAGCAATTCCACCTTGTTAACATAGTTTAAGAAACCTTTAGCAAGAAACCCCCATTTCCAAAGTGCGCATGAAACCTTCCTCCCCACTCATTGCTACAGTTCTGCTTTTGAAATAAGGCAATATGTTAGCTATGAAATTGCCCCTGCAGATTTATGCAACCTTTATTCTCATTAGTATATTTAAACGTATTAAATGCACACAGTACATTTTCCAGGCCTCAAACAGCAAATGCTGCTAGATAATTCCATAGGCATACTGGACATATGGCACTTTATAAAACCCAATGTAGTTGGAATATGGAGTGGGGAGGAGATTAAATAAACAGACTTTACTTACACCGCAGAAAAGCAGAGGCCTATAATTATTATTATTACATTACAATTGCCTCTTGAAGTAGTGATTCAAGTCCCTAACAAGGTTATGACAAGCAGATGAATCAGAAAGGAATGAGAAGGACAAACTGCACATTACACAATAACATGGTTTTTCCCCCTTTTTTTTTTTGTTAAAACCACAGGTTGGAAAAGTCAATTGAAGCACTGAAATTTATCTCAAAGCATTCCGTAATATGCATACTTCTGCTGCAGATATGGGACACTGTTTGGGAGTGAAAAAGAGCAGCAGAAATGGAGATAAGGGCAAAAAGACAGAGGACAAAAAAGAGTTAAAAGGCTTTGCCCTACACTTCTGTTCCTCTGTTCCGAATCACACCCTTCTTAAACAAGTTTTTCCTGTTTAAAGGGACATCAGCATGCACTTGTACATAACATGCATTCTGGCCCTTCAAATAAATAGCACTTCCTTTGTTTTTACAGTGGAATGTTATTAGGGAAAAAACATTTACTTGCTAGTTGAAACTTACCAGATCTGGATTTAATGATGTTGCTAAATTCATTGTTACTTCCCTCAGATCCTTTATCAATATCCAAAACTTTGGCCATCCTTTTTTCTCCCGGTTCAAATTCACGATATAGAATTATTTAAAATCTCTGCATGCTGAACTCACACTCTTGATTGTTATGAAATAAATATCTGAAATGTAAACACACATACAAAAAACAAATATACTTATTTTAGAACCTACATACTTTATTTACTGCATTCCAAATACATTCTAGTGCAACATATGGTGTGTAATTATATATGATTTTTTCTCTGAAACAATTATATGGAATTTAGTGCAGGGTCCCAATCCCCAGTCTGTGGACCGGCACCAGGTCATGGCTTGCCAGAAACCGGGCCACCGAAACAAGCGAAGCCCATCTGCAGGATGCAGGCAGCACCCAAAATCACACCCCCTCTGGTCCATGGAAAAGTCTCTCTCTCCATGGAACCGGTCCCTGGTGTCCAAAAGGTTGAGGGGGTCACTGGTCTAGTGGATACTTCCATACAAGTATGGGCAAATCTATAACCTCACACTTTTTCTCATCACTAGCACTTTATGTCTACAGACCAGAAAACTGGGGGTGCAGTTGCAGAGAAAGCAGTTTACTTTTTACCCCCAAAGTTTGTCTGGATGAGTTTGGATAACTCCTGCAAGGCTACATTGGGGAATGTTAGTTATCTAAACACTAGTTATCAATCACACATTCGTTTATCTAAACTCTATAAAATAGGAGTTATACTATATACACTAGCAAAGGCACAATGCACGATTAATATTTTTCTGCACCCTTTCTCAAGGGCTCAGAATCAATTCTCTACCACATGTTTATACTACTACACCTTGTAAAGGTTCAGTGAGGCTGTGAATAGAGTGGAGGGTAACAAACCTTAAGGCATACTAGGAATAAAAACACAATATTCACTAATATCAGTATATAACTACAATGGATAAGAGGAAACAGAACAAATAATAAGATATGGAAATAATGTTTAAGATAGGAAATTTTTATTTAGGCTTTTATTCAGCAGTACTATCCAAATCAGATTTTGCACATAGCACAGAATTTGGTTACCATCCAATTTACCTTTCAGCCTTTTCCAGTTCTACAAGCAACCTGTGTGTACACACACTGCTCTACAAGCACACAGCATGTAATGGATACTCTAGCTGCTCATTCAACTATGTTACTATGACTTTCTTCCACAAAGTCCCCTCCCCCCTTAAAATTAGCAATACAGCCAAGCTCACACTCAAGTTTTTACCTTTTGCCTTCTCATCAAACAAAACTTCAGTCTTTTCTAAGGTCCTCTGAACACTCCAGAGCAAGCTAGTTAATGCCTACTCAGGTTCCAGCCTACTTGCAACCAGAACTTGCAAGGATTTTAAATTAGAAAACACCAACAGAGATTAGGTCATGCTATTCTTCCTTAAAATAACCAGTGACTATCCCAAAAAACCTCCAGATATGTATCAGGAAGGAGGCGGAGTAAGATTGATGATAAAGAAGACTGCAGTTACTTTCCGCTTCAAGTGAAAGCAACAGCTGTCTTTCTTCACTCTCTTTACACTAAGCTTCCCCAATCTAGTGTGCTACGAAATTTTGGAATTCTGGGAGCTGAAGTCAAAGAAATCTGGAGGGCTGGGAAGGCTGCAGTACAATTAGATCACAAACAGAAGCAGCACTTCCAGTGGTATTTCCTCTTGTATTAAAGCAATTCAGGAAGTACCAATGACATAGGTACAGTTAAGTCTCAGGACTGTTACTTACCCCTTCCCACCAAATGCAAATATTGTAAATGTGAAGCCTGATAAATATTTCGGAGTAGTTTTGACATGCCAAGAAATCTAAAACTGAGTGGGACAGGGAATCAATTTGCAGAAATGTACTATATACCAGGGAGACCTGGAGGAACGTTGTCCATGGGGTCGCGATGGGTCGGACATGACTTCGCAATTAACAACTATATACCAAGAAATTAATAGCGGTCAGCTCTCCCCACCTCTCATAAAAAAAAAACTTTAAAGAGATCCATAAAGTCAGCAGGAGCTGAACTTGACTCGAAGGCAACTAACCTTTATCTAGTATAAAACACAACCCAATGAAAGCTATCTGCATTTTAGAAAGGGCTACAAAAATCTGGGCATCATTTGATGGCGGCAAAGAGATTTTTTCATCCTGACAAGCGGCTGCCCGGAGTTTTACAGTTACGTTTGGTAGCTCGGTCTCTAACGTCCATCACCAACGCTATAGGTAGCTAATAAATTCCACAAAATGTGCTCAAATGGAAGAATCCCCGGGCAGACCATTCTAAATAAAATATTTTACTAGCACGAAGTCAGATCACTAAACTTTATGCCAAAGGGAGGGGGGGCTTTTAAATGGTCCTTCTCAAAGACAAACAAATATAAAGATCTTCCCCCACCCCGCGCTTCATTTGCTACAAGGGAGCCAGGTTGAAGAGAGAAAAACAAATTCCAATCGATCAAGGAGTCAGAGAAGCTCTTAAAAAGCGCTCGACCGACTGTAAGCCAAATTAATAATAAACTGCGTCCCCACGTGGAGCAGACTTCTCCACAAAGTTGTCACTTTGCAGCGAAATCCCCTCCGCTCCAACCTCTGGCTTAACCCTAAGCGAAGACGCACACTCACAAACACACGCACACACTCACAGCAATTACTCAACGGAAAGTATCCCCCAGACCGAAAATCAATTACGGCGGCGGGAGAGAAGTTGGGAAGAGAGAACTGGATTCTTCGGGTGCCCTTTTGTCCTCCACGTTAGTTTTTTTTTTTTTCCCTTCACCGTCAATTATTCACCCGCTTACCTGCGGAAGGAGGGAGGAAGCAGAAACTTTCGTATGTGCCGGACAGTCGGTCCTCAGGTCCGCTTCGTGGCGTTTTTGCTGCGGCTTCGCTCTAAAGATTTCCCTGAAACCTCCAAAAGAAAGCCAACGCCCCCGCCAGCAGAAGCCAGCGCAAAAGGCAAACCGCCACCGCCGCCGCTGCAGCTTAAACAAGTCGCTAAAAGCAAAGGCAACTTTTCACCCGACGCGCTCGGCTGTTCTTTTCGTTGCAACTCCCGCGAACCCTTTGGCCGCCTCTCCTTCCACTTCCACTGGCTGCTTCGCCCTAAGGAGGGAGGGGAAGCACCTCTCACCCAGCCGGGCAAGCTCAACTTTAGAGGAAGGGGGCGGCGACGAGGGGCGGTCCCTTGGCTCCTCCCGGCCCCCGGGATTCCTCCTTTGTTATTAGGTGAGGGCAGAGCAAGGGGGACTTCCACGAAAAAGTTATCTCAGCTTCGGCCCGGCTGCTCGGCTGCCTCCGCTGCAAATGGAAAGGGAGGTGTGATAGCTGACGAAGCGAAGACCTCCTCCGCCCGCACTCCGGGCATTGACTCTTTCGGCGAACTTTTTTTTTTTTTTTTTGCTGCGCTGGGAACTTTGTTTCGGCGCGCACTTATCCTCGGTACAGCAGACCTGCGCTGCTGTGGAGGGAGGTGGCGTGACAGGAGCACGTGACCGCTCGCCTTGTCAATCACCGGGGCCGCTCGCCTTTGCATCTGCTCAAGGTGCGCCTGCTGGTCTTAAATGGACGCCATCGAACTCTGCCAGGAGGGACAGCAACACCCCCAGCCAGCTCCGGAAAGAGCATCCTAATGATGACTTTAGGAAACTACCGTAAAAACCAAGAAAGGATGGGCCTGACGAGTCCACTAAGACGGGAGACCGGGACAGGAGACCACTAAGAAATCCCAGGGCTGTAGACCACTAAGAAATCCCAGGGCTGTAGACCACTAAGAAATCCCAGGATTGTAGGCAAGATTGGGAAGTTAAACACAATTTGTGTGGTGAAGATAATTACATAGGCATCTCCACCTTTTCAGGAGTAGACTGAAGAGAATCCACTGGAATTGGGCGATTAATAAATTCAAATAAATATATCAGTAATAGCCCTGGTTTCAAAGGAGAATTTTCTATGAATGACTGTATTCTCTGATTTTATGAGAATATACACAGTCTCGTATTAACAGGGAATGATGGTGTGAACATACGTTGGGCCACTCCTCCCCAGGAAGTAAGTATGCAAGCAAGTACTGTTAGTCCTTGATTTACAACAGTTTGTAATGTCCGTTCGAAGTTACAACAGCACTAATGACCATTTTTTCATATTCAAAGACTGTTGCAACATCCCTATGGTCACGTGATCAAAATTCAGATGCTTGGCAACTGACTCATTTGTGTACAGTGTCCCGAGGTCATGTAATCACCTTTTGCAACCTGACAATCAAAGTCAATGGGAAAGCCAGATTCATTTTACAATCATTTTACTAACTTAACAACTGTAGTGAATCACTTAACAACTATGTCAGGAAAAATCATTAAATGGGGCAAAATTCATTTAAATGTCTCGCTTAGCAACACAAATTTAGGGCTCAATTGTGGTCATAAGTTGAGGATTACCTGTAAACAAGACTTGTGTTATTTTTAGCCCCATTTCAGTCCCATTAGATGCGCTGCAGCTAATATGAAGCAAGGGCAGTGGTTTTCTTTGCTTGCCTCTGAGGGAGTGCTGCTGCCAAGGCAGGATGGTGGTCTTATGTCTTGGGTTCAGGGGCACACACAGAGGGATTCCCCAAAATCAAGATAAAAACTGCACCACGGATCAAAGCCATACCCCTAATTTACATATTTTACATGGGTGATGCATACTAAAAAAAAGAATGGACTTCAATCATATTGTTGAAGCTACCATCTTTAAAAAAAATTATAACTTCATGCCACTCACCTATCCCTGGATGCAGGCTCTGCTGTGGGAATATATGTTTCAGTGAGTCTATAATAATTATGTTGGTATGGAGAGAGGATGTGTGAATGTATGGTTGTAAGGTGAAGTTGGACATGGTACCTAAAGGCCTGCCATATGCAATATGCCTTTACCCCCACCCCACCAATCTCTCATCTCTTTGAAGAGAAAGTATATACTGTGTATGTTGGGCTTGCATCAATGACTTTATCAAGAAAGGTCAAATAACACAAGAGGAACAGTGTAAATCAAAAGCAGTGGACCCATTCCACCACAGATCTATGGACACACAAAAATATATAAGACCAATGTAGCTCTTTGCCCAATTGTATTGTTATCAAAGACCCACAACTTACAACATAGCCAAAAAATGTACAAAAGAGCATAGACATCTCACAGACAGAAGCAAATATTCCATCAACTCCTGGTCTTTCCAGGTAAACCATAAGGGAACATGATCTGACGAACTAATTTTACATTATTGTAAGGCTAGACTAATAAAATTTTGCAAGTTTGAAAATACAAATATCCCACCGTCTCTTTTTAAAGCCGTAAGATAGAAAGGATCCTTTCTGGATTTTTTATTGGCCTGTTGTGCAGCTCACTTCCCATCCTTCCACTCCATCTGATCTTTCCTAGGCAGCGTGTTTCCCCCCCATCTCCCAAGGTCTTTCTCACATACCATTACAACTCCCCAATACAGTACCTCTAATCAAAATCCTAAAAATAGAAGATGAAATTATAGTTTCATTTGATGTCACAGAACTCTTCACATAGATAAAGAACTAGTGAAAGAGCCCATGGCCTCATACTGCACAGCACAATTGACCTAGCCAAATACACTAAGATTGAAATACCAAAATCATGGACCTCATCAACCACTGTCTTACTAACTATTTTCAGTTTGATGGACAAATATATCAACAAATCAGATGAACACCCCTGAGATTGCCATTCTCAGAATTCACAGCAAAGACCATTGTGCAGTGTCTAGAAACTATAGCATTCTCATACATACAACTAAAAGTATGGACCCAGTATGTAGATGACAACTTCGTCATAATAGAAAAGTAAAACAACTAGAGAATACACATGAGACTACAGATAGCCATCAACTTATGACCACAGCTGAGCCAAAAATTTCTATTGCTAGGTGATACAGTTGTTGAGTGAGTTGTGCCTCATTTTACAACTTTTTTGCCACTGTTATTAAGCAAATGACAGCAATTGTTAAGTGAGTCATACAGTCGTTAAGTGAAACTGGCTTCCCCTATTGACTGGTTGGAAGGCGGCTGGGAAGGTTACAAATGGTGATCACATGACCCTGGGATAATGCAACTGTCATAAATATATGCCAGTTGCCAAGCACCCAAATGTTGAGCACATGATCGTGGGAATGCTGCAACAGTCATAATGTGAAAAATGGTCGTGTCCCTTTTTTTTTTAGCACTGTAACTTCAAATGGTCACTAAACAAATGGTTATAAGTCGAGGATCAACAACAGCTTCAAAGCACTAAAATTCACAAGAAGAAAATAACATGTTACCCTTCTTGGATATCCTTAGCAGAGCAAATGATGGCAAATCAGAAACACAAGTTTATCAAACAAACAAACAAACAAACATACTAACCAAGTGCTTCATTACCAAAATAAACAACCCATCTCCCACAAGAGGAGCTGTGTAAGAACATTTTTCAGAGGAATATAGACACACTGCAGCAACCCAGAATATCAGAAAAAAGGAAACAGACCACCCATATAATATCTTCCAACAAAAATTCCACCCATATAATATCTTCCAACTACCAACGGGTAGTTCTTCACTTGTGACAGTTCTTTCAGTGACTGTTCGAAATTACAATGGCACTGAATGAACTTACGAATTTTAGCCAAAGTTAATAACTGCTATAGTGCCCCCCCCAGTCATGTGAACAAAATTCAGCTGCTTGGCAATCTATCTGCCTTTATAACTGACACTACTGAGAGATCTGATCTCTATGTTACTTGGAGGACAATGAGTAGGTTGAGGGTGGGAGTGCCTAAGACCAACAAGCTCAAATGGAGATTGCTGGAGGATAATAACACAGTGTGCAAATGTGGAGAGACGCAGAGTCTGGCCCACTTGTTGGTCTGTGGATCACTACAGTATAATCCACTGAAAGGGATTTGTTTCTGGCCAACGATAAAGTCAAGAAGGTGGCCTCATTTTGGTAGTTTAAGGTTTGTTGTAGACACAAAATAAATAAATTGCACTCTAGCAATTCCCTCAAGGCTGCAAGGTGGGAGAAGCCTCGTTCTAATTAAAGTAGAAGCTGGCAAAATAAAGCTGTGTCTCTGAGGAGGAAAGCCAAGCCTCACTGGAATGTGAATGGCGCCTACACAGGTGGTCCCTGACTTACAACAGTTTGTTTAGGGATCATTCAAAGTTACAACATTGAAAAAGTGACCTATGACTGTTTGCCACATTTACAACCGTTATTATAGCTTCCCCATGGTCATGTGATCAAAATTCAGATGCTTGGCAACTGACTCATATTTATGACAGTTGTAGTGTCCCAAGGTCATGTGTTTTGCATCCTTCTGACAAGAAAAGTCAATGGGGAAGCCAGGTTCACTTAATAACTGTGTTGTTAATTTAACAACTGTAGTAATTCACTTTAACAACTGTGGCAAGAAGCATCGTAAAATGGGGCAAAACTCACTTAATAAATGTCTCACTTAGTGACAGAAATTTTGAGCTCAATTGTAGCTGTAAGTCAAGGACTGCCTGTAAAGAAATTTGCAGGAGATTTGAAAACATTTCAAACAAAATGACAAATTTTGTTGTAAATTTCAAATTCTTCTGTTTCTCTTTCCATAACAAAAACTTGCTTTTTCTATTATATTATTGTGATAATTAATTCTGGAGCACTTCAATATATGTATAAACTTTCATGTTATCCTGGTTAGTTCACGGACATTTTGCCCAAACTACAAATCCTTGCTTCCCAAAGCATTTGTAAAGTTTTCATAACCACAAAGAGCCACTAGGGGTCACTCCTCTAAATGGATTTTGTTTTGTTTTGTTTTTTTCCTTATCTGCTGAAGATACAAATTTCACCCTGGAACAAATACTACCTAAATCCTACCTAAACATCTGTTTCCAAAAGTGACAAATGTTTATAGTAAATGGTACTAAATGGGACAGACTACTTTATTCTCAGAATTATCATTGGGGCAAAGCTTTGAGAAAAAAAGAGCAAATCACTTATGCAGTGAACTGGTTAAATGTGTAGTTATGTTTACACTTGCGTATAAAGCTATACGTGCTTTACATGCAGGAGATTTGCTTTTATCTAGCCTATTGCTAAATCAGTGTTTTAGACTAGAGAATGTCCACACAATGTTTGGACTTCAACTCCCAGAATTCCCCTACAATATGCTGCTTGGAGAATTCTAGGAATTGAAGTCCCCCCCCCCCAGATTAAAGTTGATGAGGTAGACAAATAATGCTCTGATAAATAAATGAAAGAAAATAAAAATAAAAGCAATGTCTTCTCCCAAAGAAAGAACACTAGCAGAGCCATGTTGACATATATTGGCCTATAGCAAAAGTATTAATAGAAAACATTTGCATTCTCCTAAACAATAACATGTCTTATTTCAGGAATTAATATACAGAATGGCTTACTATAGTTTAGCCACAGCCCAGCTGAAATGTCAGACTAATCTTCACCCATAGGGGAAAATATAAATAAAGGTGATTGAGTTGAATTCCTCTACTTCATTATTAAATGCCAACTGCTGGATTTGTCTCGTGCTGTATCTTTTGCTATTCATAATTAAGATTTCATGATGGGCTTCATAATATATAAATTGACTAGATAATTGATGGATCATCTGATGTTTCATCATGCTGATATTTCTGGACTGCATTCTTACTGTTTAGATACTTCCCTGATGTATCATTTTAATTGCAGACCTTATATTGTATCAGGGCCTTATCATGAGAGCCAGGCCAAAACATTTTATTTTTTTATTTTTTTACATGGTCTTCTCATAAATTCAAAGCAGTGTAGAAAAACAGTAAAATCACAATAAAACCATCAATCCGTGCCATGGATTCCTTTGAGAGTCTGGCAAAAACTGCAGATCCCTTCTCAGATTTAAATGCATAAAATAAAATACATAAAATTGTATTACAAAGGCAATCTATTATACTCAAACAGTTTTTACAATATGGAAAATACGTTGTGTGTGTGTGAGAGAGGGCTGAGTGTGTCTTTATTAATACATTAAATCAGCAACCAGACAAAGTAAATTTCAACTAAAGGTTGGTGTCAAGTTTTTTCCTTCCATGGAACCACTGAAATCTATTAAAGTAACCTGTTCTAAATCCTAGCCCTGACTGATATTTAAATTTTCACTTTTACAAGCAATGTAATTAATAAATTGATGTCTCTTTTTGGCCTCTATCTTACAGAGGGTGAATGTTTGTTTGCTTATGATTGCTTAAGCCCCCTGCCATCACTCCTATTATTTCTCAGTCCTCCATCCTTCTCATGCCTTGCTGGAAAGATTGGGAAAGTGGGGATACAAATGCAGGTAGTCCTAAGTAAATTTAATGAGGTATTGAATTTAATTATGATACATGTCATCATTTTATTTACATAATAACATATGATAAAGCATATATATGTACAATATAACACAATATAATGAACACGATCAAATTCCACCGTCATTATTTTTTGCAGATCTGACAAGGTCAGCCAGGAGTTCAAAGTAAAATGTTTCCAACATAAAAAACTTCTGAGGCAGGAGGCCTTTGTTAGAGACATGACAGCCTCTTTGATGTGGGATATCGCCTAAGCACTGATGATGATGTTACCTGGTTTGGGTAATGAAATGTCTGCAAGAAAACAAGCAAGTTCAGAGAGCACCAAGGACCCCTCATTTCAACTCTGAGATACAAATATTCTCCTTTATTGATAGGGCAGAGGGAAAGGAAGAAATATAAGAATGCCCCCACCCCACACCGTTTTTTAGTTGACTGAAAATCAGAGCCCTCCTGCTTACAAAGTATCTTTCTCGAGATTCTGTAAGAAAATCGTTCGTCTCTGTTCTGATGCTCTTCAGATGAAATTAGATTACGGGTAGTTGGGCTTGTCAGAGATTATGGTATTTGCAGTCCAACACAACTGAAGATCGCCGGAATAAACAATTCCTTGGCCACCCTCCACCCACCCCCCAGATCACTTCCTCTTCAAATTGTACAGTATTGACACTTTAAAATTGGTGGTTTCTGCACCCCCATCCGCCGCGCTTTGCACTGAGCTGAGCCACGGAGTGGGGGAGGACGATGGGGAGTGGGGGGAAGAGGAGCGGTTTCGTTCATATATTTACGTGGAGCCTCGTGAAAATGACACGATTTCATTTTCGTGCAACCCAGACTGGCGTTGCTTTCAGTTATCGCGGCAGAGAAGAGGCACCAAGCAGGGGACGGTGGAGGATTCGCTCAAATGGCGGCTCAGTCCTGCTGGGCGTCCGTTCAAAGGCAGAAGCCTCACCTGATGTCTTCTACGTAGTTTATCCGTTTCCTCTTTAATTTAAGAAGACCGAGGCAGAAAAAAACCAACTACCAGGAGTGGGGTTCGAACCCACGCGGACATGCGTCCATTGGATCTTAAGTCCAACGCCTTAACCACTCGGCCATCCTGGTACGGTTGTAAACCCCATCAGCAGGCACTCTTACATAGAGCGAACTGCTGGGTCACTGTCTCGTCTTTTTTTGCCTGCTCCTTTCCAAGGTACGGTGGCCCCCGCTTGAGTCCAACCTATGGGCGAGGGGAGGAGATTTAACCGCGCTCGGCGGCTTCTTCCTTTTCTTCTCCCTCCGCCCGCTTTAAGCGTTCTTTACTCGGCGCGCGGGAGGGCGCAGAAAGAGAGGAAGTACAACCTGGACTTCAACGGAATCAAAAGGCACGCGAGCGGTCGGAAGTACCCTCCTCAAGCAAGGATGAAATAGAAAGGGTGAACCTTTAGCAGATTTCGCGAAGGCGGCTTTTAAAACTACAACCTTTCTTCGTTGCCAGCAAGTCGCACAAAGGAAGGTTGGGCTGATTACATGGCCAGTGACGTAATTAAATGTTAGGGTTCACACATTGTTGTAAAGCCCAGGTTTGTTTTAGAAGACTCTGCCACTCTTGGCTGGCTTGGGCACAGCAAGCTAACTAAAGTTGGTTTAGTAGTGGTTTGGCTGAGTTCAGAACAGTTAAGGTGAGACTAAACACATCCCAAGAGATGTGCATAAGAGAATTTGTGAAGCTTTGCTGACTTCTGGAAAAAGTATTTTCCTGAACCTAATCTATTCCACCTTGCTTTCATGATTCTTACCTGAGGATATGTTTATTCTTCCTGTCCCACTTTTTTGATAATAGTACTGAACTTACAACCAATTGTTTAATGACCGGTCAAAATTCACTGAAAAAAGTGACTTATGACCAGTTTTCACACAACTGTTGCAGCATCTCCAGTGTCACGTGATCAAAATTCTGGTTCTTGGTAACTGCATGTATTTAATGATAGTTGCACTGCCCTGGGATCACGTAAACACCATTTCTAACTTTCTCAGCTGGCTTCTGACAAGCCAAGTTAATGGGGGAAGCTAGATTCACTTAATGACCATTCGATTCACTTAATTATAGTGATTCATTTAGCAACCCTGGCAAAAGTTGTAAAATGGGGCACAACTCACTTAACAACACTTAGCAACAACGGAAAATTTGGGCTCTATTGTGGTTGTAAGTTGAGGATTACCTGTATTTCCCTTGCTTGTACTTTTAATACTAATTTTTCTGGTGAAATATGCTAGTTTGAACATTTAATACTGAAATAGAATATTAAATATAGATCTAAATAAATATGTGGCCTCTATGAGGAGAGGAGAGGAGATATGGGCTATGGGATAGTTGATCAAAACCTCTTGGCTTCCCTCCGGTCCCTTTTGATATCGGCCATACAGCTGCTTTTGAAAGTGACAGAGCTTTCAGAATTTTTTTCTAATATAATGGAGCATGAATCTAGTTCCTTGGGGAAAGAACCCTAATGCTAATCTACTGAATAAAATAGCTCTTTGCATTCCTTCTTCTTCAATCTGTGTGTTTCTGCTTCAGGATTAAGATAGTCCCAAACTTTTTATGCAAAAGCTTATTGGCTTGTTTACAGAATAACTTATGTAAAAAAATGAAATGTAGCTAGTTTACAGAATAACATATGTCAAAATAAATGAATAAATAAAGCCCTGTCCCCATTCCAGTTTCACAGTGTGAGTGAAAAAGGAAGCAAGTAACACGAGAAAAAAAAAAAAGAATTCAAACTCAGTAATGAATTGTGTAGAAGTAAACTGAATTGTTCCTGTTGAGGCATTGCCCAAATGTATTTTGTAAATATTGGTTGAGTTCTCCCATATTTGTCCTATATTTATATTTACTGATATATTATCAGAAGCTCAAAATTTCAAGTCTAACTTCTGTTTTTACAATTCTTGCTTTAAGTTTCTGATGTAAATATTGTTTTAAAAAAGACTATTTGGGAAGTTTTGTGTATGTATTAGGTATTTTATAGTGTGTGCAAAAATTAATCACTCTGGATTTTTCCTGAACCGAAATCTCCTAAACCTATTAGTTAAAAAGTGTTATTTAACTGTTCTCTCTTTTCTTTCTTAAGAAATACAAGTAGTCTTCAATGACCATAACTGAGCCCAGAATTTATGCTGCTAAATGAGGAATTTGCTAAGTGAGTTTTGCCCCATTTTATGACCTTTCTTGCCACATTTGTTAAGTAAATCACTGCTTTTGTTAATTTAGTAAAATGGTTGTTAAGTGAATTTGACTTCTACATTGACTTTGCTTGTCAGAAGGTCGCAAAAGGGGATCACATGACCGCAGGACACTGAAACCGTCATAAACATGAGTCAGTTGCAAGGGATGCTGCAATGGTTGTATTAAAAACGGTCCTAAGTCACTTTTTTCAGTGTAGTTATAACATCAAATGGACACTAAATGAACTGTTGTGAGTCAAGGCCTGCCTGTATTATACAGCCAGAAGAGAAGTAGAAAAACAGTAAGAGACTCTTAACAACCACCTTCTCCAGGATGTTTTGTCCTCAATCTGGCCCTTTATATCTTCCAATGGTGCACCATTGGAAGCATAATTATAGTTATTGCTATAATTGAGTCCATCCCCTGTATTGTTATTCATCCTCTTCCTTAACCTTCCACCATTATTGACTTCTCAAGGAAGCTTGCTCTTTGCCTGCCCAAAATATAATTTGAATCTATTCATTTATGCCTCAGATGAGAACTCTAGATCAATTTATTCTTTCCTCTATTGTTTTCTTGGTTTAAACAAGGTACTCTGAAGAATCTCCTCCAACACTAAAATTCAGTAGCACTAATATTCTTTTTATCCTGTTCTTCAATATTTTCTTTGTTTCATACCTAGGTCTCTGCAATTCTGATCTTAGAGACCTGTTGGGCCACCTGAGTATCTTTTCTAAGGATTGTTTGTGAAGTCTGATAAATATTATTCAGTCATTGACTGAATTATGTCTAAGCAGTGTCTTTGCTACAGCCTTATGAAAACAATGCTGTTCCTTCTTTCTTTTTTATGTAATAAGTAGTATCCAATTTCAATCCAGTTCAGGTTATTGATGCCTAGTATCTCAATATTTTATCTCTGAGTTGAACTTTTCATGTTCCTATTTCTTATGTCCCGTGTTCGCCCGGCAATTCTTTCTTTGCAACTTTGGTTTTCTTTCCCTGCATGGCAACATTAGCAACCAAAGGCCTGGAAGGCTTTAATAGAGCTTCATCATAGATACTATTAGTACTCCAAAAGATCCTCGGCTCTTTTAGTAGCATGTAGAGCACGGGTGTCAAACTCACGATGTCACATGACATGTCCTAATGTATCGTGACTTTTTTCCCCATTGCCGGCAACGGGGTGGGTGCAGTTTTGGTATAACACATCTGGCCCGCAGATTGGCAGTTTGACACCCCTGTTGTAGTAGAGTGTCATTTGACCTGACAGGCCTATCACCTGGTGTTACATAATCAGTATTTGTTTGTTTGTTTGTTTGTTTACATTTATTAGCCACTCAACTCCAATTTTATAGTGTCCGTGGGGTTTTTCTTGATAGAATATAGAAGGAGTATACCATCGTTGTCTTCTCCACAATACGAAATGATTGCTTTGCTGCTGTCACTAATGTGATCATCTGCTTCCAATATTCTCCTATATTGCTGCTGCGGTATAGATGGCTGTTTGCTTTAGCTGGGCATCTGGGATGACTTTTCATGCTTTAAGTGATCCTGCTAGGAGTATCTACCTTCCCGGAATACCCTCCCAATAGGATTTGGGGGTAGAATATAGGAACATCATGATTTATGGAGCTATGTGAATAGAAAGATCATAGCATGCACATTTCTATTAACCAAGAAAGGGATGTAGTGAGTAATGCAAACATGCTAATTATCTATGAATATTGCCTCTAGTTTCATTGAATTGTTTTAGTTTTGTTAAGGAGTACCTTGTTTGTTATTAATTACTTTGAACTAACATAGATATCAGACATTTGGTTCCTTACAGTAACCAACCGGATGCCTTAAGTGAAAGAACTACAAATAAGTGAGATGCAAATGTATCTAAAAACAAGCAGAGCATAATCTGATGGGAATTCTGATACAAACACAAATAAAATATACGGAGGTGAGTAAAATTGTAACCTTCCAGTTTATAAGTAAGAAGCCACAACTAATTCCAACTGTGCTTCTGTATCCAATGTGGACCTTGCTATTCTAATTCTCACTGCAGGCTGTTCTCCCCTCTCCCTTCCCCCAATTATGTAATATAACTTGTGACTTGGCAGTTAGGAAATGGCTCTAAAAACCTCAAAGAGCTTTTTATATCAACAGATGGTTTTATGCTACTGTGTATGGTAATGTGGCACTTCAACATTAAATTTACCTCAGTTTTAACACTTTTTAGTTGAAGTGACAGAGTCCAAGTCAATCATGATAGATAGAGCATGAATGCTTATTATATGCATTTTTTAAAAAAAATGACAAAAGCAAGTGAGAAGAATTTAATTACAAAAATCTATAGACACAATCCTGAAAGGCCACTTCCTGAAGTTCATCTTGCAATGCAAAAAGCAGGCAGGAAGAAATATTCCCATAGGGAATTTTCTACGCAAAGAGAGAGATTAAGCTCTCTACCATCAAGCCCCCTCCCCCTCCAATTTCCTGTGGCTGATTATTGAAATTAAAAAATGCATACACGTTGCATTTTTGCAGTTAATCACATTTTAAAAATGAGAATGTTAACACTTCATTTGATTGCGTAGCAATAGGCTCTGTTAAATAACAGTTTAGAAATCTTAATGATTTCACATTTCTACTGGACTAGAGTTTTTCAAACTTGACAAATTTAAGATGTGTGGACTTCAAGGTCCAGCATTCCCCAGCCAGTTTGCGTGCTGGGGGATGCTGGGAGTTGAAGTCCATACATCATAAAGTTGCCAAGATTGAGAAACACTGCATTAGACAGTGAGGCTGATTAAATGGGGGTCATCATTCATTATCTCCCATCTTAACCTCCTTCACAGATTGTTATCAGTAGGAAGTGGGAGGGAATCATGTCTACTATGAGTTCTTAAAGGAGAGATAGATTAGGCAAACTTTTTTTTTTAAATCTGCTAAAAGCAACATAGCCACATGAGCAATATGCTGGGAACTACATCACATGCTTTCTGCAGAAATTAGAGCCAAAGATGATGGGGGCCACTTATTTACTTTTTTCCTAACCTCGTCATTTGATCTTTGATCCCTTTTTTCCTCTCTTTTTTCCTTCTACATTCAACAGGTTATCAGATAACTTTTCTAACATAATCAGTTGACAGAACTTTGGAAATGATGTTGGTCCACATGAAATTAAATCAGTTAAATCAATCAATCAATTCAGTTTATTGCTGTCGTAGACCAGTACAGATGATAAACAAAATAAAGTTTAAGACAAAATTAAAATACATTTGCAAAACCAGCTAACTAACATCTATGTGATCCAGGATGTTGACTGTATTAAAGTATAATGTAAATACTAAAATTATGAAATGAAGTCAAAGGCTGAATGTGGCTATAGGGCCCCATGTTTTTCAGCTCTAAGAGACAAGAACAATGGCATACAAATGTAACATATAATAAAGTACAATATATGAATCCATTAGTCATGATTTTATTCCAACTGGGAATTATTTCAATAAGAATGTGACAAAAAAGAAGAAACAGACTCGGGCAATCGCACAAGTCATTTCAAATCATTTCCCAATTGCTAAAAGTTTCTTAAAGTGCATATCCTTTTTGTTGTGAGACTCTGTGGTCTGCATTTTATAGGTTGACTTAGTGAAGGTTAATAGAGCTATGGTAATTTTCTGTTACAGTAATCCATTTGGGAATGACACAGATTGATATGTTTGACAGATAAATTAGATCTAGTGCTTCTTTAGGGAAATGACACAACTGTGTGTGGCCTTCGGGTCCTATGGATAGAGTCCAGGAAAGACAAATTAGTGTTTATTATGTCATTTTTTACTAAGGTGATACAAAACCATTGCATTTCAGAGAAAGTTACCAAGCAGATTTGTGCAAAATCAGCTAAGAATGCTAAGAATAGAGACACAACTTTTTATATAAGGAAATAAATGACAGCATAGACAAGAACAGTAGAATTGGGGGGGGGGGGCAATCAAAAAGTCAAGATGGCAGTGTGATCAAAGCAACACTTCTTTGTATATTTGTGTAACATCCACGTGTCTACAAAATAAGCAGAGGTTTTGATTGTGCTGCTATGACCACTACCGACTTTTTACAGTACCATTGGATGAAAAACACACTGACCTATGTACAAATGCTGATTGGATTGATGCATAATACTAAACACCATATACTTATTTCTAATTATTACTTCTTTCTCTAATAAAACATTATTATAATGATTTTTGACTTACCACAGTGTGAATCCTTCTTTGAAAATGACAGTGGTTGTGTTTGGATAACATGTAAGCCAGTCTAGCTTCACATATTGCTCCTGCAAACCAATTGTGGTAACTGCTAGACAAATGATGTATGGGCTCTAAGCATGATTAAAGAGCTGTAAACTGTTGTGGAGATGAAACTGGTTCCATCACTTTGAGCTTCCAAAAGCCCCAAGACTTGGTTATGAAAGCCAACCTAGGGAATCCAGAGGACTGGAGAGCTAGTGAGATGGCTTCATTATTATTATTGCTGTTGTTTTTAACTTCCCTTTGCCCACTATTTCTGGTCTTAGCTTTCTTTTTATATTTTAATGTTTTTGATGATGATGATAATAATAATAATAATAGTTTTAGGTATTTATTGTTTTAGCTTTGTTATTTGCTGGCCAGAGTCACGTGTTTTGTGAGATGAATGGCTATATAAATTGGATGGATAAATAGTCACCTTGTAGGGGGAGATGGGCAGCATAATAATAATAATAAATAAATAGCCCTGCCACAATCTACAGAGCCTAAGCATTCCATGTAAGCACATGATGCCCAGATTCATTCATTCTATTTATGGCATATTCACATCTGATACAATTGCACATCTCCATATACCTTTAGCGAAGTATGCAAACTGAACCCTGTTTTTTATTTACACCTCTCTTCCCTTGATTAGAGGAAAGTACTTGTTTGGTCAGAGGGGCAAGGCAGAAGTACAACTCTTGTCATTCACTTAGTTGAAACAATTTACTTTGCTTTTACTTTTATGTAGTTCTAATATGTGAAATGGGCTGGGACGTGATTTTGTACTTGCAAGCCAAAATGAAGCAATAATATACATATGTTTTATTACTGCATGCACTGAATTTCAGACACAGTGCAGAACACACATTCAGACAAAGACCTGGTTCATGTACCAAACTGGCTCACAATATGGTTTGTTTGTAACTTAATCTCTAACTCAAACTCAGCCACTTGTGCTTTATTCTGAGTAAAACATCTTAGTCATTGCATAAATTCATTTAGATTCTCAGTGTGAATACATACATTACACTGATTAATGGCTTAATCATGCTCTACTGAAGGAATCACAAATGGTTCGGTTGACACAATGCGCAAAGCCAAAACCAAACAGTTTAAAAAATTATGTTAATAAAGATCCTGTGCTCTACAATGTGGACAGCTAATAGACCTCTGGAGGATTTACATAGATCAGCAAGAATTTCTGACTCATTACTTAATCAGCAGTTATGTAGCTCCCCATAATCTTTCCATTTAAATTGTGTATTATTGCTGAAATAAATAAAAGGTGGAGGCAGACAGAAGTAATTATGCATGTGCGAAAGGAGAAATGTGCATTTCCTTCACGTCATTATTTGTTGGTTACTGGATTTTAGGGTTCCAGTTAAAAAAACAAATCGGATCCACAGATGCCTACCCCAGTATTCTTCTAGAGCAGAGGTCCCCAATCTTTTGGGCACCAGGGACCAGTTGCGTGGAGAAAGGTTTTTCCACGGACTAGAGAGTGTGTGGTTTTGTGTGCTGCCTGCATCCCACAGATGGGGCTTTGCTTGTTTGTGCAGATTGGTTGCTGGAATGCCACAGACCAGGGATTGGGGACCCCTGTTCTAGAGGATTCATAGAATATTGATAACCCAAAGATATGTAGTTTAGGATGACAGTAATGATCATAATGACAACAAGAAATGTTTGCTCTGAATCTGATGTTCTCATATGTAAGAAAGAGGAAGACTCTTATTTGTAATGTTTTGTTCATCTGTTTAACAAAAAAGCATAAATTTCAGTAGCAGAACTCTTCGAAAAATTCTTTGTTTAAAAATGGTGATTATTCACTTAGAAAAGAAGATGCAAATATATAAATGAAAAAAGTATCAATTTTTGGAAAAATATTTTAATTAGTGATTTAATTATTATAAACTTACAAAATACTGCAACTAAGTTTACATCACTTATTTACATTTGTCTGAAGAAACATTGTACACCGAAAGCCTGAATTTCACACCCAAGTCTCAGAGTTATGAACGGAATCCTATTATTCTTTTTTAAATGAAGGAGGTTCTTGGTTTTAGCTTTTTCTGTTCTGACCATCCTCAAAAACAGACAGATATACTAGCGTGACTAAAACAAATCTTAAGCATGGAAGATCAATTGCTTTGGATATTTTTTCTGGACTTAATAAGTTAATGTAGTTTTTCTAATCTCCCCTAGAGACCCTAGCCAATATACAAATGAAAGCATCCCTTTTGCTCCTTCAGACACAGTCTGCTAAAATTCAAACAAAGGCTAAAGAATCAGTCAAATTCCATCTGCTATAGGGATCTGCTGAGGCCACAAAAGGGATGCTAACAGGTTGCAGGCAGTCCCTTGTGCACGCTTGCACAAGATATAGCCAAACAAGTTCACAATATCTGATTTCTGATCCCCTCTACTTGTCATTCCTGTAAGACTTCTAGGCTGCTATTAGCTCCAGAGTTAATAGCTTCAATCTAACTTTGACATATTGTATAAATGAGACCTCATTTTCATATTTTGGGGTTGTTGGCCTATCACTTGGATTCTATTATCAACAATTTTTTCCCTGACAATCTGGGGCAGAAAGCAAGGACTATCTTCATATAATAATCAGAATAAATATTTTTCTCATTTAATTTTATAACAATGCATTTTAGAAATGTATACTATTTTATCAAAACTCTAAAATCAGCTATGACTACTAGATGTCTAAACTGCATTATCCATGTAATACAGTTTATATATAATTTATAATTAGGGTTCATAATTTCTTCCATATTTATTTTCTCCAAGAAAAAAAAAACCTGGCAATTGCAATTGCTCCCTTAAAAATCCATAGGATGTATTTATTTGGGAATAATTTATTACCCACCTCATCAACATTTTCCAAGGTTTTATATACGTTCTGGTATGCCTTTCATTTTGGTAGTTATATGGGGGTCATTAATCTGGTTTCTTATTACATGAGTTGAAATATATGAATGGCCAGGAATCTGTGGCTCTTTGGATGTTTCCATACTCCATGTCTATCCAGCAGCTTAGCTAATTATCAGATATGATGTAGTTCAGGAGTATCAAACTGCCAGCCCGTGGGCCGGTTTCATCATACTGAAGCCGCGTCCACCCCATTGCCGGCAATGGCAAAACCAGCCTGATATGTTGTGCGATGTCACGAGGTTGACATCCCTGATGTAGTCCAACAACATCTACGGAGTCACAGGTTCCCAACTTCGGTATGTATCATACTGCTAGTATCCTTTGGTTCTCATACACATATCTAATGAGAAACACACACCTATCTAATTAATAATAAATATGATAACCATAAAGAGATGAGCACAAATTATAAGTGTTCCCATAACACTGATCAAGTGGCTTCAAGAGGGCAGCTAGCCTTTAAGGCATGATAAACAGCAGCAAAGGATTGTTCGGCAAGGATGTTTTCTCCGGTATTCAAGTGCTTTTCTCACTTCCTCTTTAGCTTCCCCAACATATTCTTGGACATTCTGCATGTTGAACGCAATGACATCAAAGGTGTCAGCCTGCTCTTCCACCAGCAATGCTACCTGTAGGAAAAGTTCATGGACCTCTCTGATTCGCGATTCAAGCTTCATCAGCTCTTTGTGCCGTGTTTCTATCTCATTCAAGGCAGAGCGAGCTCCTTTGGTGTCGGACAGCAGGTTCTCAGAGAATACATCCCATCGGCCTTGCTCAATTATGTCCTCTATCTGGTTCCCAGATACATCTTTGCCCATGATTTCCAGCTGCCGCTGAATCCTAATTTTGCAATTGTCTCGCTCTTTCATTTCAGTTTCATTGTAATTAAACATGGCTTCCTGAAAAGCGTGCATGAGGTCGACATAGTGGTCCTTGCATACACGGGTTACAATTGCATTTTCACCATATTTTGTTTCCGCATCTTCACTCAGATCTCTCAGAACCTGAAGTTTTCTGTGGATCTCTTCTCCACGGGCCTTAATGTTCTTTGCTATGGTGTTTGTATCTCGCTTTATGCTGCTGAAACGACGCATTGATGTCAGGAAGCGACTGTTTTGTTTGCGCAAGCGTTTCACATCTTCCTTCAGGCAGTGAATGCTTGTTCGAATCTCTTGAATGTTTTTGTAAAGATTTGCTATGGCATGATCAGTTTCAAAAAGAAGCATTTCATGAGGTCTTTGGAAGTCATCCTCATCATCTCCAATGCGTTGGCTGTACAGCCTAGATAATTCATAAAACTCCAAGAGTCTGTCTCTCATTTTTGTCCTAGGAAGAAAAAGCAAATAAGTCAGATAGCAGAGATGAAGACAGATTTCTTTTAATTACCATATATGAAATGAAGTTTGATATATATTTCCATATTAATCAGAAAGACACTATCAGAAAGACACTGTCTGATTAATTACTGAATTTCATGAATCCGTTTGTCCTACTGATAAATTAGAATATTTATAGATCTCTGTTGTAGAATTAAGAAATATTTAAATCAATCTTTCCCATTCTAAGGCCCTCCAAGTATGAATTATACTCTAGGTATTCTTATTGAGCAACTATTCACTGGTATATGTAGAGGATACTAGGCTGAGAAGTATTGTAAATCACAGAAATGTATACTGCTCTTCAAATAGAAAACAAAACTAATGTGTATCAAAACCAAGAGGTTTTCTGTACATTAATTCTGTATAAAAGCAGAAATTCCCACATGACTGTAGTTTAAAGCAAAAACCTGGGGAAAATCTTATTGATATTGGAGTTATTTTAAGATTTCTCCAGGAGGTATTTTTTGTTTTTATGCACTTTCACCTGTAACTACTTCAAAAGAGCTGGTCTCATAAACTTGTCTACTTATTGTTTTATGTCCAGTTTTGAAAAGTCAGTTAAATATTTAAGATATTACTGGTTACTTATCATCCAAGGTCTTCCACTACATCATTTACCCATTTAACTTTTATTCATCTGAAGATTTCAGGATGATTACAGTTCTGAAAAATAGGCTGGGGTGAGTGAATAGTGAATGGATCAGTTTAAAAGCCGGACTGGGCTTCAGGTTTGGTCTTACCTTAGCACTACATTCAGTCCACTACAGTAGACTGCTTCATTTGGACACCAAGTGGCAGCTGGAAAATAAATACTTCCATCTGGTCAGAGTTTGAGTTTATAAGGATAATAGCTACAGCTCAAATCTCTTAGACATGAACCCATAATCCAGAATTAATTAAGAGGCCACTTCATTAACATAAAATATGCTAATGATTTACTGAAGAGATCCCCAAACTTTTCAGCTCACTGACCCCTTCATGAAATTTCAAATTGTTCATTGACCCCCATACTACTTTAAGTAATAATACTATCAGTAATAATGACTTTGAATAGTCACATTGACCATTGGAAGTCAATATTGATCACTTTGGGGACCCCTACTTTACTGGGATAGTTATGTTGGTCAATCAAACATCATAAGAGCCGTGGTGGCGCAGTGGTTAGATTGTAGTATTGCCGGCTGACTCTGTTCACTGCCAGGAATTTGATCCTTACCGGCTCAAGGTTGACTCAGCCTTCTATTCTTCTAAGGTTAGTAAAATGAGGCCCCAAAATGTTGGGGCAATATGCTGATTCTGTAAATTGCTCAGCTTTTATTTAGTAACATTATATACTAATTTTTATTTACTTTTTTAAACATTAAAGTGCTTGATAACTAGAAAGCAGATGCAGCACCATAAATTAATCGTGTCTACAGACACATTAAACATTGTGATAGTTAACACATTCACAATTTTACAATAACATTTCATTAATTAGACTATTTCAAATTTACTTTATTTAGTAAAATGACTATTTTAAAAATGTGTATCCAACATCTGGCTTCTCAGTAAACATCCTTTTTTAGCCCACCAAATATCCACTGCTGATGTTTCATAAGAAAATGCATTTAAAGTAAAATCTTGTAATAAACAACAGCAGAGTTGTACTAGATTCATGTACATAGAGTACAAGAGGATCTAGGTATCCACAAATAAACACTAAGGTTACACCAAGTTGAGAGTGATGCTTCCATCTTTCCAGTCAAACTGCATTCCTTACTCTTACCACATTTTTCATGCTACCTCTACATTTAACATGTTACTCAAGAAACCTCTGTCCTTCCACTCAGTATTCACAGCACAATATGTTTCTTTTTTTGAAACAAAAATCAAGACGTGCACTACTCTGAAAATAATCATTGTTGCAGTAACAAGGAGGAAATTTGCCACTGCAAGGCATTGCAAATATACCTGCACTGGTGAGATTTCACCTCAACTATTAAATACAGTTCTGAAGACCACCATTTAAGAAGGATTCGGACAAACTGGAACTACTTCACAGAAGGGCAACCAGGATGATTCAGGAACTAGTAATTAAATCCTGTGAAAAGAGAATGAAAGTATTTGCAATGTTTAGCACTAAAGCTGAGGAGGATATGATAGTACTTTTTAAAAACCTGAAGGTATGCCATATTGTATGAGGCCAAGCCATGTTCCCAAGCATTCCAGATCATAAGTCGGAAAAATCAAATTTAAATTATAGGAAGTAGATGCCAGCAGATTATTAGCAAAGCTTCCCTAATGTAAGAGCAACTTAAAGGTGGACCCAGAGAAACTCCTTTGGTTCTTCCATTGGATGAGTTCAAAAGGAGGTTAGATAACTATTTGCCAGGAATGCTATTTGGAATCCAGCATTAATTTCAAGATTCTCAACAAGACTCAACGGTCTAATGCAGTGATACTCAACCTTGGCAACTATAAAATGTATATGGACTGATTCTCAGGATTCCATACATATTAAAGTTGCTAAGGTTGAGAAATGCTGGTCTAAACAACTCCCCTTCTAGCACTATAGGTCTATCATTGTGTAGATAGTTTCTCTTTACAACTGTGAAGTAAAGGATTTTCTAGTAAGATTCACCCTCAGCCTTTGAGTCCATCCCATTTCAAAATATGAGCCAGTATGTAAATTAAATTCACTTATAGTTAAAATTAAATATATTTCCAATGCTTAGTTTCCTGTCAAGTTAATCATATGCCTTTTTCCTCACCATACAAATGGCAGTTTGATAAGGACTTTGAGAGGTCTGTGGGAGCTACATAGATATATGTGGTTTAGAAGAAAAACAAAAGGAAAGCTTCTAACCGTGTTATATGAGACGGTACAATCCATAATACATCACACATCTGACTAAATCCTAAATTCATAGGTAAACCACTGGCAACCTGACTCATTAGCTAAAGGAAATATTGCTAATCACATCTTCATGCAGGAACAACCCACAGTGCACATTTTGAAAGTCGTGAGGATTATGTTGCACTAACATTACAGCCACAAAATATTTGAAAATTTTTGGGCTCTCTGTGAATTGTTTCAATGAGATAGGCTTCAAATGCACATGATACACTTATAGTTTGCATTGGCCATCCAAAATTCAAAATCCAGGAACAATACAAAATTAGAATATTTACAATTCTTAGAATTTAGAACATATACAATTATATTTCTGTTTTTGAAAAGTGAATGCCTACCATCTGGATCTCTAGAAAGTCTAATAACGTAAGGAAAAAAAACATTTTTGTAGAAATATAGAAGAGGCACAGCTTATACGATAAATAAAAGGAAAATCAAGTAAGAATAGAATTGATTAAAGCAGAAACGAGGAGGAAACCCTGATTTCTCTCCTTCTAATTGACCTTTCACTAATCTCATCCCATCCCTTTCCACTGGATTTTAGCTTGTATTCTGTAAGATTTGGCATTGATTTAAATTGGAATTCCCCAAAGTGGTCAATATCAGCAACTCTGGAGTTGATAAATGGCTGGAAGTGTCGAGGGGAATCAGTAAATGTGTGGTAATTAATAGGAACAAACTGAATCTAGAAGAGCCTGGTGACTACTGAAAGACACCAATCTCCATCCATATGTCAGTACCATTATTGATGTTCATCAGATGCATCCCATCTATTTATGATATTAGCAGCTTCAGTAAAAAAAGTTATTTTAAATTTGATAACTTTCATATTTTAAATTATTACCTATGTTTATGAAGTCATTATTGTTTTTCAAAGAGTTATTAAAGTAGTATTTATTAAATTATTTTCATATACATTTTTCATAATCATCACATCCCCTATAATAAATGTTTGGGGGTTGATGAGTAATTCAGAAAGAGGTTCATGAGTTTGGGGATTCCTGATTTAAATGGTTAATAATTTAGCCCACATTCTGCTTCAGAAATCTCTCCCATTGGAAATTGAATTTGCTGGTATCGTCTAGCGTTTCATTCTCAGTATGAAATTCTCAGTATGAAATTTTAAGATAATCATACATGAATTTCCTCTGCAGCTGCTTTTCTGCTCACAGCTAGGCAGTTCTGTTTTTCATCACTAAAGCCCCAAACTAACCAAACTGCTACTGTGTATAACTTTGTCTAGTGATGCTGTAACAGCACAGCTCTTTGGGCGGGCTCTTATAGAACTCATTGTCACATCCTTCTAATTTTAAAGACATCACACTAACCGCTCTCAGAGAATGTATCCTTGTGATAGTGTCTTTATCTTGTTCCCAGCCCACTGCAGAGGCAACTCGCATTGGTCTATAGCTGTAGTTTCTCAGAAGCATTTGTTCTTCTTGACAGTCAAACAATGACATTTTGTGAGGGCTGGGATCACATGCCAAATTGGTCACTTTAAGCTGGCCCCCTCCTCTCTGATGGTTTAGTATTGTTCTACATGGCTTTTTTGTGTTGGACCTCAGGTGAGATTGGATATCTGCTTCCAGAGAAGCCATTGGCCTACATATACACCTGAACAGGACCTTCCAAAAACACTTATCAAGTCTTACTCAGGCTCCCGTTTTTAAAGAAATAGAATTAGTGCTTACTTGATCTATCACTAGCTCTTAGATTTAGGAGGACAACAAGACTACTGTGGTTAGAGGGGACTCACAACAATTAGGCAAATGCTGACTTAGATTTCAATTAAATACACTAAATGTAAGTGTTCCTTCGGGGCCACCTTAGAATTAACCAATCATTTTTTAAGTCTCCAAGGGTTTCTTCAGACAGTCACTATTGATCTGCAGTTAACTGCATGCATCTGAGCTTTATTGGAAAAGGGTATTTACATATTTCTCCTGTTCATTGTTTTTTATCTGAAAATCCCAATTTCCTTCTAATTTGAATCACACATTTTATTTAATGAGGCAGTCAACAGTCCTGAGGGGGGGAAGCTGAGTGGGGTGGATGACTTTAACTGAGGGATTGATTAATAGAAAAACATTTAATTCCTTCTTTCAAGCCTCATGTCAACAGTCTTCCTGCTAGGGACATTTAAAAATAAGGCATCATCTGGCAGAGAACATAAAACCTAGGTTTTATTTTTTGTAAGCTGAGATGATTACACCTCCATCATACATATGAGCATGACTAAGAAACAGTAAGACGCTAGCTTGTTTCAATAAGAGAGAAATTCAGATAAATGGCTCTGTTGCCTAAAATAATTAACCCAGGAGCACACAACTTTTTTAAAGCAAAAGATATGAGAGGATTGGAGGCTATGTATATGCCAAAAGATAGCAAAAACTAGGACACAGATTGCATCTAAAGTAAATTAAATGAAATGATTACTAGACTTGTCAAATAATTTAGCTATCCAGGTGAAGGTGTGGAAAACACGTTAACTGCTTAACTGTATTTATATTTTGTATCTAATGCCAAATATCACCATTTATCCCTTTCAATATTTTTTAAACTCATAGATTACCAGGGTAATACAAGTCATAAGATACAATGTGTAATTTTCCATGTTAATCTCTTAATTGTCTTGTAACAGCTAAGAAGCAAAATATGCGCTGATGTAATATGACTAAGCACAGAGAGTATTGTATATTCTGAAGTTAGAGTATCTGTATTATCTAGTCACTTGATCACCCTTGTAAGGCATGTACTATTAAGTGACACAAAGCCTCATGATTTTCATGCTCATAAGTGCTAGATGTATTACATAATAAAATTGATTACACAAATATTAACATGACATATCCAATTACTGAGCACAAATTCTCAGCATATCCCAGATTCTTTATTTTTATTCTATACATTTTCTATGAGGTGTATCTATGCATATTCATGCCCAGGCATATAAAATGCTGAAATGCAAATGTTACAATTTATAACAAACAAAAAATGTGTGCAGAATTTAAAATAGCGTTCCAAATAACAAAACAATTGATTGCTAGTTCTGACCTAGTGTTTTTTTCCATACATTCTGAGACCTTTCCTAGAAATCTTAAAACTAGATAGGAATTGGAAGAAAGTTCCAAAATCATAAAGTATATTGCTTTTAAAATATGAACATTTTAAAAATTAAAATAAATTAAAATCCTAATAAATTAAACATATTAATTACTACACTAAAAATTAAATAACTTTGTTATTGCTCATGAAGAAAATATGGTCATTGCTTCTTGTTATTATATGGTCATTGTTTCTTAAATTACTATCAGCAGCATCCTATTCTTCCATACTCAGAAATAAGAGTCACTTGAGTTCATTGAAGCATAATCTCTAGCAAATTAGTAGTTATATAAAATTAAAATTAGTAGCTGTAATCTGAGACCTATCATGTAAGAATAATTAGTAAACACTCCCCCCCACACACACACACTGGGTTCCAGAAAAACTAAGTTGTATTCCTCTTCATATTTTTGTTGAATTTCAGTAAGAGTAACACTTGCTATTTTTTAATCATATTTGCCTTAACTTGTGGCCCAGACAGGTAACTGTAACATCTCTCCATCTTTGGCAAGGATGATCTTGAAGGGACTCCATCAAGTGGCAAACTGTGCAACTTTAATAGATGCTAGTTTACGGCAACTTCGGGATCGTTCACATTCTGCCCCAACTCTCCCTTCTGCAGACAGACTCCAACAAATGTCTGGGACATACAGTCTTTTACAATTCTTCCATGTTATAGTACTTAGACTATGTAGCATTCAACTAACATTTCGGTTCCCTCAACTTTCATTCCATATTTTACAACTGCTTCCTGATATACTAGAGCAAAGAGCTGAACCTTAAAAAGACATCCTCTTGAGTATGTGCAAACCTATATCTCATTTTAATCCAAGATCAAGTATAGTACCAATACAACCACTGGAATTTACTTCTGCTTTAGGATTACTAAAAACATTTATTTGAGAACGAACATTGTTTTGTTGCAGAAAATAACATGTCCTTAAGATAAAAACAAAATTATTATCTGTAACTCTGTCTGCCTGACTAGCTGTCCCTTTGCTATAAAGTGGTTTTTAAAAAGAGAAGTTAAAAATTATGCTGCCTTGAAGAATTTCATCAGCAAGGTAAAAATGTCAGCATGTCTGTGCCAGTCCAGATACCATACTTTTGTTTCCGAGCAATCATGTGGTATACTGTAATTATCCAGGCCTGAGAGGCTCTGGACCTAATGTTCTATCCTAACAGCAGAAGTCACAGATTTAAGCATCTAGCCTGAATTACCTCATACAATAAACACTGCTATTGGCATACTCTTTCATCTTTATTCACCTGTGCTTGCTGACCTTCTAAATTTACTTCCTTCTCTTTTTACATTTTCACATCACATTTTTTGAGCTGAGAGAACTCCTTTGGACCTCCTTATATTCCCTCACCTCCCACCCTATACTACTTCCCAATTCCACATATACCCCTTGTTGGTGGGCCATTATTTAAATTCAAGGTGGAGATATCTAGGACTATAGTATCCTGGCCTGGCATCTTTGAATGATACTTATGAGCTTTTCTTCATCTTTCAGAAAACTTTGAGCCTTGAATACTCTTATTGCTGGTTTGAAAAATACTGTGCTAAAAAAAGAAAAATGAAGTGCATGCAGAAAACAGAGTCAGAGACCTCTAAAATTCAAATAAGAACTGTAATGAGGTTAGAATCTAAACTTTAGACTGAAAGCAGATCTGTTTTAAAAGTGGAGTCCTTCACCTTCACAATAAACTGTTGAAGAAATCCATTTTAAAAAAACACACACAGGATTATACCATTGAAGATTTTAAATAATCATCTAAATCCAAATGACTTTGTTTACAAGATAAGCTAGTTTTCTCCAATCAGATACTCTCCAAATGGAATAAATATGTCTAGAAAAACAAACCAGAAACTTGCTAACTAGGGATTATGGGAGAATCAATCTGATACCCTTGGTGGGTACCCCTAAGCTATTTACCTCATGACAATAAAGGAACAATATTCATTTTGAATCAGTTTAGGAAAAGGCACAAATATTGTCCTAGAATAAAATTTTATGTCCAAAAGTTAATAATTTCATCATGTGTAAATGTGTGAATTAAGGAACACAACAATACCAATATGCACAGTTTAAATACATATCCAGGTTAAAACATTATAAGGAGTATAATGCAGATTATATTTATTTATATATTGTGTTATATATTTCCTTTAAAGTTACAAAATATTTTTAAACTATAGTAGGCATTCCTGTTAAGCATCAATAAGTACAAGGAGAAGCTTTGAAAGTAACCAGCTAAGAAAAATAAACTTAATCCTATTGAAAGCCTGAGTTTAAAATATTTATTGAAAAAATGTCCAGTGCAAGTTCTTATTTCATGGGTAATTTGTGAATATATCATCTCTTTCAGAATGAAGATTCTTATACAAATAACATTTTAAAAATAACCAAAAACTGAAAAGATTTTTTTCTTATAACAAACTTTCACAATAGAATTGCAGTGTTGTAGTAAAACCTATCAGCTTTAAAAATCATGGACAGGACATACCTAATATAGAAGTAAAATGGTCTACTGAAATTCTGTAGAATATAAGAAAGAGCCACTTCAGGTCCAATCTGTTCCCAAAGTAGGAAATCAGTTATGTAATCACTAGCATGATTAGTAGCCCCAGATAATCTTATTTTTTCATGAATTTTTATCAACCATTTAAAGCTCTCTAGATAGTAGCTATTAGCTGCATCCTGTAGCAAATACTACAGCTGAATTCTGTGTTGCCTTTAAAACTTCCTCTTGCTTGTTTCCAGTTTTCTCATGGTCAGCCTGGGTGATTTCTATTGCTCAACTCCCAACAAAAATCATACATATCTCTGCCCTCACTTCCATCTCAACCTCTTTGCTAAGCCCCAAAGCCACACACACACATTGCGGTTGTCATTTCTTCATAAGAGAGGTTTTCCAGCTTCTTGACAGATTATGGTAGCCCTTTCTTCTCCGGCTATAGGTGTGATAACTAAACTGTACTCAGATCCTATTTCTCCATCATTCTCCTGAGAAAGCAGAGTTCGGGGTGCTGATACCTCGGTATACTGAATTCCAAGGGAGAACAACCTTTGACTCAAAGCGTTATCAAACTAGCCAGTAGTTAGTACATAGATACAAAATAGCTTCCCAGCGAAGGGAATGATTGTCATGGTTTGGGACTATGCAATAAAGACTCCTTCAAGCAGAGGACAGCTCCCATAGCCCCCATCTGGGAAAACAGCCCCTCAAGAAATACTTACCGCCTGCGCCGGGAAGAGAGCAATCGAGTTCCCGCCGGGTCGCTGTCCAGCCAAAACTACACTGCCTCGTGGAAGACCTGTCAAGCTTTTCCATCCTGGGATTTTCCGCGCGGCGTGTCTTATCCCCGCCCCTGGCCCCGCCTGCGCGAAGCCCATTGGCTGCCTAAATTCCTTTTTTGAGTGAGTCAAGGATGAGCGATGCTCTGGTACGTCGGGGCTGATGAGTCTTCGTCTTGTGAAGGGCGAACGGGTGGGTGTCAACTGCCTGGAAAGACGGCGGCGGTGTCCGGATCGCTGCGGCACGGCAGATGCCGGGCTACCCACGTTGATGATCTGCAGAATTGTTGGCAGGTTCCCCTGAGGCGTCATCGCAGTAAAGACGTGACCTGAAATCTGGGTGTCAGCATCAGGGCAACTACACTACTTGTATTTATCTCTCCATCCACCCATCCATCCACCCACCCATCCACTCAGTTTCATTTTCAAAAAATTGGGCAAAAGTATTGCCGATTACAGGCAGACAATATAGGCTGTCCAAGTTATTTGGAAACAAAACTCTGAACATTTAAAGGGAAGGTGGGAGAAAGGAGCATTGTGCAATTTTATCAGAATAGGCATACAGGTAGTCCTCAATTTACGACCACAACTAAGCTCAAAAATTTCTATCGTTAAGTGAGACATTTGTTAAGTGAGTTTTGCCCCATTTTATGACTTTTCTTGTCATAGTTGTTAAATGAATCATTGCAGTTGAAAAGTTAGCTACCCGGTTGTTAAATGGACCTGGCTTCCCCATTGACTTTCCTTGTGAAAAGGTAGCAAAAAAGGATCATATGACCTTAGGACACAGCAGCAGTCATAAATATGAACCAGTTACCAAGCATCTGAATTTTGATCACATAATCATGGAGATGCTGCAAAGATGCTGTGAAAAATGGTCATAAGTCACTTTTTTCAGTGGTGTTGTAATTTTGAATGGTCGCTAAATGAACTGTTGTAAGTCAAGGACTACCTGTACATGTATTTCAACCCTTTGTCCTTGATGGAATAATAATTATTAATTTATTACTCACATTTATATAACCACCCATCACACACAAAAACGCTGTCCATTATCCAACCTTCTGAAAAAGTCATCATCACCATTATTGTTGAGAATCTAAAAAATTAGAACTGCATATACTACTTTCTCTTTTAATTTCCCATTTCTCCCTGTTGTTATACTCCCTATAATTGTTAATAATTTAACTGTACATCCCAAGATGAATATATGTGGTGGAATATGTTTTATTAATATATGGAAGTACTTATACTTGTTAATATGTACATACTTATTTTTCTTCCCTTTTTTGCCTCTTTTTTTTTGCATGTAAAGTAACATTTTATAAAACTTTATATAAATAGTGTGAACTGGAATCAGGTCATATAAATAGGTATAAGCACATTTTAAAGGCATTTAAAAAGCAATATTTTTCTTATTAATAGAAGGAACCACTAATACAAACAAAATATTTAAAAGTTCAGGGAACTGAAGACCAGAACTACTTCTTATGAAAATTTAATAGAGAACATTAATGTTTTTTTTTATTTGGCATGGGTAACTTCCCAGATATGGTTAATAAAAGACAAGATGGTATGCTCAAGACACATGAAAACCAGATGGAACTGAATCTATATTTTGACCACACCCTGCTGCCATTCCTATTACTTCCTATAATTTTGTAATACTAATTTTTAATCATCTTTTTTGCCAGTAACCATTTATAAACCATTTATACATAGAGAGAGTAATGTGCTTTCAGAGACATGTTTTCAGATGCTGCTTACTGCAAAATAATGTACAGTTACTCTATGTTTAGGTCCAGGAGTAATAAAGGTGAAAGAGAGTGTTGCATATATCATCTGTAAAATTCTTCAAAAGAAGTTGAATGAGGTAAGCTTAATTAAAGTTATTTTCTCCTCAAACTCCATAAGAAAACATAATATTTTCTAAAAAGCAGATGATGTCAGGGCCATAGGCAAGGTTAAATTTTGCTTTTCCTGTAATACACATCCTTATTTCCTAACATACTGTATATTGAGTAGTACCATAACAGGTCATGTAATGATCAAAAATTGATTGCCATATATTGTTTTTCTATCTTTGATAAGTGGAGTTACATTTTTCCACTGAATAATTATGTGTTGACCTTTTAAAATATTCCCCTCTGAGCTATGCATGTTTATATGCAACTGGGTGGCATAATTATTTGGTCAAGTTATTTCCCAATCAACTTACATTTCTATGTCCATTTATTTAAAGATCATCTATACCAGTAAAGTGTGAGATTTCCAAGTAAATATATCAAGACTTCTTGTACATGTGAGGAGATCAGTGTATAAGTTTTAGAATAATCATAAATTTGTTTTATTCTGTTAAAGGGGTTAGCTAAGGGATCTTTCCAGATGTCATTTTCTTATTCATATTTAAGAGTCTGTGGATTTTATTTTCACATCATAGTTAACATAAATATTGGCAGTTCTGGTAAATGCAGATTTCTTTCTTTCAGTGGTGGCGAAATTATTCATTTCCTGTAAATGTTATAATGAGTGGTGTGTACTATTCCTTTCACTTTGGCCTTGAATGGACTTCCCTTTTTCTGTGATTTTGCAGACTTTGAAAAAGCAGCACAAGGTACCCTTCACAGTTTGTAGGTTGAAAATCTGATCATGTTGGGTTTCCCCACTGCAAACCTTTATCCTTATACTGAGTTAACATAATCCTTCTTTGAAATGCCCAGATGGCATAAAAATTCTAACAAATACATTCTAGGCTTGCATCAGAGACTGAAGAAAACCCAGTTGTAATTTAGGAAAATTGGCTTTCCACTTGAAAAAAAAATACACAGAAAACATAGTTAGGAATATTAAAATAGGTATTAATAGACATTTTAGTAAGTATTTAAAAGACAAGTGCTATGTTAAAACAGGAAGTATGCAGAAATTAAAGATAAGACTATGAAAAAAATAAATAAGTGGCAGGGCAGTTCCTTCTGTGAAAGAAGGACATAAATACAAATGTGGCAAATGTCTGGGCAATATGGGCTTTCACAGGTAAGAGTAATCATGGTTTGCTGCTGTTTAAGGAATTAATATAGGATAAGTGAGTCTGCAAGCTCTGCCCTCAGAAAGTTTGATACTTGATTTGATCTTACAAAATTCATCATGCTAAGCCATGAATTCCATAATAACTGATTTGCTGTGTTCAATGTTCTAATCATAAACCAGGTTTTCAGACAACAGTGACTAGAGTGACATGCCATGCTAAACAAGTGCAAGCTTGTAGTGATTACAGATTTGGAGTGGAATGGCTTTCAGGTTGTTTCTTAGGAGAAACAAGTTTTAAGTCTTCAGGGGGAATAAAACAGACAGTGTGGAAGAGGAGACAGGATGATGGATGTCAGACTTACCCAAAGCAGGCACAAACTAGACTACAACTCCACAGAGACTTGGATGCACATAACAAGAAACTATATCTTAATTCCTATTCCGAACAGTAGCTAACACAGAAAATTGGCTGTCTCTGTTAACCAGGCAGGAAATGGTACTGACCTGTGCCTCAAAACCTGTGTGCTTCTCCTTTCTGTTGCAGAGAAGACTTATAGAAATAAATAAACAAGCATATAAATTAAATAAATAAAATTAAGAGAAGACTTATTCCTATGGGGGGAGGCTAAGGAAAAGAGCACATATGTGTCATCTGTTGAAGACATTTACAGTGTTACATTCTCTATATTTTTGATCTATTTGCAACAATTCCCTTCTGCTAGATCAGTGGTTCTCAACCTGTGGGTCGGGGTCGAACGACCATTTGGGGTCGAACGACCATTTCACGGGGGTCACCAAACAAGGCTGTCCGCCATTTTTTCCCCTTTTCTTTGGCCACGCCCCTGGCACCTGGTGATGTATAAGTGGTTGGGGAACTGTATTATGGGGTCGCAACATGGGGAACTGTATTATGGGGTCGCAGCATTAGAAACGTTGAGAACCATTGTGCTAGATCAGATTTTCCTGCCCCGATAATGGGTCCCTAAAAACCAGACTTATAAAGCACACAGTGTTTGTGGTCTGCTCAGAATACAGGGAAAAACCAAAATGAGACCAAATTCTTTAATTATAGGAGGGCAAGTATAATTAAATTGATTAAAAGGTTTGTTGACTGGAATATAAAGAGTAAGGGAATCAATTTCTTTAATTAGAAGACAACAAATGTTAAGGGAGGAAGAGTCATACATTACGTTAAAAGTATCTACACTTACTTAAAAATCCAAATGGAATTCAAATTCCAGTCAGCAGAATATCTTTGCCATGAAAATGTAACTGGTTTCAAGGCTGGCCTATTGTTAGGCAGAGTGAGACTGCCACTTCCGGCTCTAATACCTAAATATGTGCTGCAGGAGGAAGGAGCAAGAGCTCCATTAGTTTACTCTCCAATTCTTCCAGATGCACATTTCTATTAAAATACATCTCGGTGTGCCACATGGCCCACTTTCTACCCTCTCAGCCTGGGACATGATGGAGGGTGCTGGCAACATTTTATCTTTTGACGTGGCAAAATGTTTTGGAACTGTTTGAGGAGGAATCCTTTTGTCTTGGCCAGAGATTTTTGTAGAGATAATCCTCGACACATGACCCCAATTTAGCACATTTATGCTGCTAAGTGAAACATTTGTTAAGTGAATTTTGCTCCATTTTACGACCTTTCTTGCTACAGTTCTTAAGTTGGTAACACGGTTCTTAAGTGAATCTGGATTTCCCATTGACTTTGCCTGTCAGAAGATCACAAAAGCTGATCACATGACTCCGGGACACTGAAACAGTCATAAAAAGGAACCAGTTGCAAAGTATCCAAATTTTGATCACATGACCAAGGGGATGTTGCAATGGTTGTAACTGGGAATATAATCATAAGTCACTTTTTTCAGTGATGTAACTTTGAACTATCACTAAATGAACTGTTGTAAGTCGAAGACTACCTGTATCTATTCCTGTGCCCTTGTAATTAGCTCTATGGTAATACTGCTTTGGCCATATCACAATCATAATCTCCTGCTGCTATACTCATTAGCAGTACATTTTAAGACCTGGCGTGCGTTCCCAGTTGCCTGCACCTGGGGATGAGAATGTTCAACCACCAGCCACATTGATGAACAAAAGCCTAAGGCACTGTGGGTTTTGCTCATGCAGGTTTTGCTATGACAGGTATATAGTTCTGGCATTATGTAAGAGGCTAAATTTGAAAAGGCTTAAAATTATTTTCAAAAGCAATTCCAAACTTTTGTAATACAGAGGATCCTTGTTTAATGATCACTCAGTGACTGTTCAAAGATACAATGACACTAAACAAGTAGGAATTATGATCAGTCCTCAATGTTTTAGCTGCCATAGAGCCCTTGTGGTCATGTGATTGCAATCTGGAAGCTTGGCAGCCCACACTTCCAATCATCACAGCATTCCACAGTCATGTGCTCATGATTTGCAGCCTTTCCTGCTGACATATGTGAAGCAAAATCAATGGGGCAGCCAGCAGAAACCTCAAAGATGCAGTCACATAAGCTCCTCACTTAATGACCTCCATGATCTCAGTTAAAAACAGCAACTGGTACTACTGGAACTGCTGTCCCTACATGGCATGATTATGTAGTTTTTCAACTTGCAACCACATTGCTTAATGACAGTTTTCTGTCCAAATTAGTATTAAACAATGACGTGTCATGATCGGAAGGTGTTTCAAAAGAGTTCAGAAAAGTCACTTTGTATAGCTGAAAAATTCTGACTTCCATTAGGAGTGATGATGAGCTGATGCTAGGCAGAGCTAGCTGCTTCTGTTGAAAAGCAGGTGTCTGCCTTATTTTATGCCCACTTAGAACCCATAAGTACATGCCACACTGTGTAAGATCACCCTTCTGTCCAACAATGGAAACCACGTTGATTTTCGGAATTCCATTCTGTTCTCCACTGAAGGCCTTTTATTTTCTCTTTAAGTTGCTTTTGCCATTTTCACTCAACAGCAGGACTGACTTAGCATACATGAAAAATTATTCAAAATAAATGCTTTCAACATTCTGGGTGCACCCAACATCTTTCTTTGAATTGCTAGAAGCTGACAAAAAACTGCAGCTGCTAATAGTCATTAAACTTAATGAAGTTGTTAGAGCAGCCACACCTTATTTTAGACAGATGTGAAAGTATGAAAAAGAGGATGATTTAATAATTAGCAGGAGTGTTTTGTGTTTCTCAGAAACTCAGGAAGCTTTGGTTAACTCAGTGATGGCAACCTTTTCGGCGTGGTGTGTCAAAATTCGGCAAAAAATCGAGCATAACTCGCGTGGTGTGTCACTTCGACAAAAAAACACAATTTTGCGCAATTTATAGTTTAAACTACAAAAATGTATAATTGCAATATATAATTGTATTTAATAAACCACAAACAAATTATTTAACATACCTGCTTAGTAACTTCTTTGTTCATCAATCTGTCGATTTCGTATGTTGCCCTTGATATTATTGAACTTGTTTGGGGTGCCGTGAACTGAGATAAGTGAGGGGGAGGGCGACTTCTTTAACTAACCTGCATATTAGTGACTTTTTTGTTGCTGAATTTCATTGGCTAAATCTTCAATTGAAGGTTGGTATTTTGTACACTTCAGGCCCAAGCAAGCACTACTAACCTCATCTGTCAATCTGTTTCTTTTGTTGGTTTTGATATTATTTAATGCTGAGAATAAGGTCTCACAAAAGTACGTAGAAGGAAAAATTGTGAGTAAAGCTGTTGCTATATTTTTCAGGGTGCTAAAAGTGTCTGGTAGTCTGTTCCAGGCACTCCAAATTTCCTGTTTGTAGTGGCACTCATCTTGATTCTCCAAGCGGCCCCTTTCCAGATTCTCAAGCTTTGACCTCAAGTCGACAAACACCTGAGCCCAGATGCTGAAATTCTGCAAGCTGCATCTCCAAATCATCTATTTGCGTCCATTGGAAACCATTTAATTCCAAACTATTGTAGACTACTACATCAGGATACTTAATTATTCTCATGGTCTGTTCTAGGCTTCTAAATTGACTAAATCTATCAGTAAACTGGTCAAGTAACAAGTCTAAAACATGCTGGCACTTCATATGCAAGAGTTCCACTTCATTTCGTACAGCTGCACTGGCCTTCTCAAAATGCTTTTGTACTCGAGGAAAATACTTATACGTTTTAGTTTCCACATCTCGCTTGAAAATTTTTACTTTACTTTCAAAAGCTTTTATGTATCCAAACATAACATCAATACTTTTGCCAAAACCTTGTAACTTTAAGTTCAGTTCATTAACATGAACAGAGAGATCTGTAAAAAACATCAGGGTGTTGACCCACTTATCATCATTGAGCTGAGGAAAGTTTCCCAGATCCTTATCTTCAAGAAATACATTAATTTCTTCAAAGCACTCCACAAAGCGCTCAAGAACCTTGCCTCGGCTCAGCCATCTTACATTATTGTACATCAGCAGTCCACTGTAGGTGGAATCAACCTCCAGTAAAAGTGCTGAAAATTCTCGCTTGTGAAGGGGGCGAGCAGCTATTAAATTAACTATTTTTGTAACAACTGACATTAAGTCATTTAAGTCAGTGAATCCTGCCTTGGCACATAAAGCCTCCTGATGGATAATACAATGAAAATGCACAATCGGATGTCCAATAGCTTCTGTAAACAATTTCACAAATCCAACTTTTTTCCCCACCATGTTTGGGGCACCATCTGTCGTCACTGACACAACGTTAGAGATATCAATGCTTAGGTCGCAGAATGTTTGCTAACAACCTTACATATTTCGCTTCCTGATGTACTTGTTGGAACTGATACTAACTTTATCAACTCTTCTCTCATTGTGTGACTATCAGACTATCGACCAATAATGGCCAACTGAGCATGTGACATGACATCAGTAGTTTCATCAAGACAGATGGAAAAATATTTACAATTCCTTATGTCTCCCTTTAATTGATGTTGTACGTTTGTGTTCAGTCTCATTATTCGGTCTTTTATGATATTTCTACTGAGTGGTAACTCAGATATTCTCTTAATAATTGCATCTTTATTCTGCATATCGTGAAATAGAAGTGGCGCACATCTTAGGAGAGTTTCTTTAATAAATTCTCCCTCATTAAGTGCTTTTGCATGCTGATCTATGGAGTGAGCAATGCTCAAACTTGCAGATGTTAAATTTGTACAGCCTTTTATAAATTTAAGGATGGAGTTAGATTGGCTCTTATAAAGGTGTAGCTTCCTGGAAATGTATTCCTTCCTTTCATCCTCACTTTTTATCAAGAGCTGGGAATGATTAGTTTCAAAATGTCTATTTATATTCCACGTTCTGCTTACTACCGTTTCAGTACATAGAACGCAAAATGATCTGCCATTTTTTTCTATAATACCATACATCTCGCTCCATGTCTCTTGAAAGGGTCAGCCACTGCTGCTACCACTCCCTTTACTTAACCTTTGTTTTTTATTTTTTGGGTGCTCCATCAGTGGGCCAGTGACAGCAGATAGAATTATAGATAGCTTGTTAGCCAATTAGGGGTTAACTAGCCTAACACAGCCTCCCCCTCACTTATCTCAGTTATTGTGGGCAATTACAAGTCCATGGCACCCCAATAGTTGCTGCTAATGGCGCTCACAGGTCCCCCTTACTGTGTGGCACTCACTAATTGCGGCCTGACTGGAGAAAGGCGCACACTGTTCTTGCGCTCCTCTCCTGGGGGTCCTCCCTAACATACTCTCAGCCGTGCTGATGAAGTGTGTGCGCACGGCACGCACGCCTTACCAGCAGCCCCTGCACTGATAAAGGGGCTGTGCCTGTGCTTGCCTGTCAGTCGGCGGCGGCGCAGGCTGAAGTTTGCGGCAGGGACACAGTGAATGAGTGAGTGTGGGTGGGAGAGATCACACGTCCCGCCCCCCGTTCCTCCAGCACAGAGCGTATTTCTTTCATCCTTCCTGGATCCAAGGCCGTAGTGGTACGGTTGCTCTAGGGAGGCGGTAGTCATAATGGGAGAGTTTTAGTGGGTTCGAGTCCCACATAACCTGGTGACCCGCCAGGTATCCGTGGGGATTTCTCTTCCGTGGTGAAAAAAAAAAAAAAAATTTCTTTCATCCTCGGCGTGCAGGAGCCGAGGATGAATTGCATAAAATCGCATGAAATCCTGCGCGTGTCACCCCAAATGGCTACGCATGTCAGCACTGACACGCGTGTCATAGGTTCGCCATCACTGGGTTAGCTAGTTCATTGTTCTCTGAGTCAATTTAAAGCAGTGGTTCTCAACCTGTGGGTCGGGACCCCATTTGGGGTCGAACGACCATTTCACGGGGGTCACCAAACAACGCAGGCCGCCATTTTTTCCCCCTTTTCCTTAGCTGTGCTACTCCCTTTTATTCTATTGGCTTTTGAAAGCCAATAGAATAGACTCTCTTGAATAGAGTCTAATTCTATTGGCTTTCAAAAGCCACTAGGAATTGTCCAGGCTGTCTCTGCCCTGCTGAGCCTGCCAAAAGTCCCATTCTGCAAACGGTGCTGCACCAGTTGAGTAGTCCTCGACTTACGACTGGTTGAGTAGTCCTCGACTTACGACCGGTTGGGGGTCGCGGCATTAAAAAGGTTGAGAACCACTGATTTAAAGTGAAAAGATGCTGCTACTCAGGCCCCACATATAGTGGGGAATACACTTATACTCAAATGTAGCCCTATTTTTCCTTCAAGATCGCAAAACAGATGCTGACAAGAGTTATTTCAGTATTTTTGTTTTCCCACAACACATTCTCAATAACCGAGTCAATAATTTAGTGGACAAAATACAATGAAGGAAAAAAAATAAGTCATGTAGGATCCAGCAAGAAGAAAGCCAATGTGTTCAAATGAATATTTTGTGCCCCTCCCCAGCAATCAGAGTCTTTAAAAAGTTCATCAGATTCAAAGAGAAGAAACCTGTTTAGGCAGGAGAAATGTGGAATTCTTTATTTTCATTACATCCTGAATGTACAGTAATTCTAGGGAAATGGTACAGAGTAAGATATACTTTAAAAATCCTAGCTCAAGAAAAATTGGAGGTTTCCTGTCTATGTGTGCTTTTAAGTGCAAGCAGTGGTGTCAGGAAATGCCATCTAGAATTAATCCCAAGTAAAATTGGATTTTGTACACGTTCTCCCAAGCAGATGTTCATGTTCCTACAGGGGAATGTCCTATCAGAAGCTTACTTCCAGCCACTAAGGACTGTGGTTACTAGATTTCATATTCTTCTTTCAGGGTTAATATATTGTTATAATACACCCACATGTGGATCTACACATACATATACAAACACATACTCATCCATCATATGCGTTTAAGATTTTTTTTATTATATTGTTTGATTTTTTAAAAGTTATTAATATATATTTTATCTGTTGAGATGGACTTAGAAAAGTATGGAGTTTTTACACACACACACACACACACACACACACACACACACATTTTTTTTTATAAATAAAATTGAGAGGAACACCCTTTCCCCACCAAGGAAGTATAAATAAAGTGAAGGAAAACCAAACCATAGTTAGGGTTATTCTCACATGGAAATTGTGGGTAAATATTTTTTCCCCCGGAGGTTCTGCCTTTTGTGACCATGAGATCACAGCCAATTGAGGTTGCCCACTAAGGCTCCTTGTGATTGTTTCAACTGGGATCCAGACATTCATCTGTTTTTTTTTTTTTTTTTAGTATCGGTTATATCATTGTTTAAGCATTCCTGAGGTACATAGACAGCAGGATTACTTACTCTAGGAAGAGAAGTTTGTTATCACTTCATGAGTCATCATTCTAGCTTTACCTCCTAATCATGAGACAGCCCATTGGATTATATCATGCTCTCATAGACCATGGCAACCTGGTCTGGTTGGATTCAAAGCAATTTTGTAGGTCAATGTTTCTTCACCTTGACTCCTTTAAGATGGGTGGATTTCAGTTCCCAGAATTCCTTAGCTCTCATGGGGAATTCTGGGAGTTGGTCCACCCATCTTAACACAGCCAAGATAGGGAAACTTTGCCCTAGGTTCTTTCATTCCATCTGCTTCCTGATCCTTTTATCAAAGACTCGGGTGATTAAATCAGGAGTTTTCAGCCAGAGATAGATGCACTCTGCTAGCAGGAAGTTCTGTCTTCTTCCTGTAAAAGAAACTCACAAACCAATTCTTCCTCGTACTCCCCAAATACTAGTCTTTTACAGATGTATGGGTAAAGTGTGTGTGGGATAAAAGAAGTGGATAAATTCTGATTTGGAATCAGGTCACCTAGGAAAAAAACAGAATGTGATAAAAAGGCCGGGGGGAGGCGGGGAGAAAAGAAACTCTCCCACAAACAGTTCATGTTTGTACAGTCTTTAAAAATGAGAACTTGATTTTCAGTTTATTGCTATTCTGCAGAAAGGATAGATTGCCTGTATTTCTCAAGAAGGATCTGATTTTAGGAACTGTGTCTTTTTTTTGTCCTTTTAACTAATCCACAACAGGAGTTAGTTCTCCTTTTGAAGTTCAATATTACCGAACTAGATTTGAGCCGTTTCCCATGCAGGTTATTTTACAGTTAGCACTTGGCAATTGTATAAACACAAACTTCTATACAGAGTAAGAATTATTTTTGCTTACTAATAATTGAGATGTAACAGTAAATAGTTTGTGCAGATAATATTACCCATTAATTCAGAAAGTGTGTTCATATCAGTGCATCTAATTGTGAATTCAAAGCATTCACATGGATCTGCACCAATTAAAATTAATAAAGAAATCAGTACTAGAGTAGTTTAGCTTTTGGCATCCAGCACCCTCCAGATGTAGGGAGACAATTGTTCCAATATATTGGGTGTCAGATCGGGAAAGTTTGGGATAATCTGATACTTTCAATCACTTGCTTCAACAAGATTTATTTTCTGGTTGAAGCAATGTTTATATCTAAATAAAAGACTAAATATTTTATTAGTTTTATTTATTTTTGTTCCATTTACTTGTAAAGAAAAATTGCTACTGTGGAAGGTTGGATCATTTTTGCCAGAGATCTAACTGATTGCTTGTGGACGTTATTTGCAATTAGGCTGAGAGATTTGAGTGATCCTTGAATTGCAAGTTCTTCACCTTTGACTCACAAACATACATACATACTAATATAATACATACACATCCCAGAGATAAAATTATTTTTTAAATATTGAATCTGGTGTAGTATGAAAATGTGTGTGAACTATTTGTCAGGCATTACAAGCATTACTTTATTGAAGAAAATGCCTCTGAGTTATCTGCTTATTATTACACTGGGATTAATATAACATGGGTATTTTATTTTACTATTTAATTCTAGCTGGGAAGTATATTATTTTCATATGCTAACATTGTTTTGTTTACATTTAATTTCAAAATAGGAACTTCAGTCCAATAAGAGTTTGGACTAGATGGCTTTTGATATCCCTTCCAACTTTTAGAATTCAAGAAAACCACTATTTTAAACTTTTAATAAAATTCCATTGAAATGAATGAAAACAGATAGTTGCTTAAAATTTAATTTAACTGATTTTAAGGAGGCTTTAATTGAACTGAGATCTCTTTGCTTTAACTGTGTTCCCTCCCAATTTTCATTTCCCCGGATGATCAATACAGCTTTTGTTATTTTATAACAAAATATTTTGAGATGATATGCAAATGAGTTGGTCACACAAATAGATTCTTGACATTTCCTGTCTAAACCAAACAATGTTACATGATTACATTATCATAAATACAATCACTAAACGTTTGCAGTCTAATATGCACTTAACTTTTTTAATCACTTCTCTTCCTCACCTGCTGTCATGCTATTTTTTTTAATGAAACTAGTACAAAGCTAGTGCCAAAATTGGAGACTTTTAACACCTGATTTTAATGAAATACTGTAGTGCTCCAGCCCAAAAGACAATTAGCATTTGGCCCACAATAACCAGTATTTGTCCCATACTCCAGAAAAAACCTATATATAAGAATTCTCGCAGTACCTGTTTTACAGGCCTAACAAAACAAGTAATTTTACCCTGGTCAAAACATAGTTACTCAGTGAGGAAGATGCATATAACAAAACAGGAGTATATTTTCTCTCATCTGGCCAAGCTCTGAATTTTGAAATAAATGTTAGATTCAAACAATTAGAATTATTTCCCAAGTTAAACTGTCCTTGATTAAACAGAGAAATAATTCACGTAGTTTTCAGAGCTGCTAGGTCCAATTAGTAAATCTTTCAATGAGGTTGCAAATAGATGTGGCAGCTTGAAGAATCTTTTCTCACTATCTTCCATTGTAGCAATGAAAATATTGCATTGAAGGATTTATTAATATTGAAACTGTTATGGTAAAATTTTTTGAAAATATTGCACTGAAGGATGTATTAATATTGAAACTATAACTGTAAAATATTTTGAGTAAAGAACAATATTTTTAAAAAATTTTGTGTGTACAAGTTTGTTTACCAGTGTGAAAAAAGATATTACAACTCAGCATTCTACCATCCAAAAACACAAATTTATTTATTTATTATACTCTCCCATCTCAATCAGTGACTGGATGACTTGTAATTCAAAAATATATACTAGAATTAAAATAATATAGTAACAACTATTAAAAAAAACAGCCCATATAAATATCCTATCAAATTAGCTCAAAGGGACCAACTTGTAGTACACAGTTCTGATAAATCTGTTCTGATTCTCAAGGCACAGAAATTATGCACACGCATATTACTGTAACTTCTGTGCAAAGTAGGAAATTATGACATCAGGCAGCTATTCTTTTTAACTACAGAGACAGACATGCTTGTAATCCAAGCAACATTTCAAAACGTTTTTAAAATATAGTAATTAAGTTAGAGTAGTTATCTATCCTCATTGTTTGCTCTGATGAAAGGTTTGTAAACACATTTGTTTTCATGGTTTGGCTCCTGTATCAAAACAAAAGGACGATAGGAGAAGCTGTCTCCTACAAATGGAATAGCCTTACAACCAAATCCTTATGATCTGGCTGTAGAAAACTAACAGTAAACATTTGGTATATGCTCAGAGATACTTTTTTAAATTACTGCTTCAAATCTTTCAAACAAATCCTGGTGAAAATACTTGGCTAGTCTGAGAAATGAAGACCTGGCTTGCACAATAGTGATTTGGGATAACAGATAAATGCATTCAATAGTAAGAATGAAGAGATAGTAATTCTCTTTGAAAGACTGCTCTATACAAACCATCCAACTTAATCTAGAGATAATACTAAGAATTTTTAATCTCCCACAAGGGAAGTTATCTGAGACAGTAAGCAAAATTCTGCCTGGTTAGCTTCTGCCTAAGAGACTATCCTGAAATTCCTGTCCATGAGCTAGAAAATCATTTTAAAAATCCCAGAAGGTGGCAGACCAAAGCACTCTGTAGAGCTGCCGAGAAAACTACTACAGGAGATATAAATGTCACATGAGAATTCCTCTTCAAAGACTCCAACCCCCAAGATGCATTTCGAGTCTTTCTTTTGTACTGACGTTTTCAAATTAAAAAGGAAACCGGCCCTTCCATTCGTTTAAACAGAAGGCGGGAACAACCCTTACTGGCTTCGTAGGATCTAAAGCCCGCCCTTTCCCATCTCACGAAAATTATGATCATAGCAATCGAAAGAGGCTAGAGAGGAAACATTGGCGCCAGGCGACATGCGGGTCATAAAGCCGGAAGCGGAAGTGACGATAGGGCGGCCTTTTCCTTCAGGTTCCATTTTCCAAAGAACGTTGGCGCGCGGCTGCCTGTTTCGGGGTGGTGTCCTAACCTCTCGCGCATCATGACGGACCGTTACACGATTCACAGCCAGTTGGAGCACCTGCAGTCCAAATACATCGGGACCGGCCATGCCGACACCACCAAGTGGGAGTGGTTGGTGAACCAGCACCGGGACTCCTATTGCTCCTACATGGGCCATTTCGACCTGCTCAACTACTTCGCCGTCGCCGAGAACGAAAGCAAGGCCCGCGTCCGCTTCAATCTCATGGAAAAGATGCTGCAACCCTGCGGGCCGCCCGCCGACAAGCCCGACGAGTCTTAAGCTTTGCAGCCCTGCAGCCCTCCCCGAACGAGGAAGGAGGAAGGAGCGCCTTTGCTATCCTGCGGAACCTCTCCCCTTCTGCACCCTTGGATTCTGCACCGCCTCCTTCAAGCCATCCGTGACTTGTGCTTGTTGACTTGCGCGGTTAATATTGATTCCGACGTGTTCCGTACACCTACGTGGCGGGGAGGGCCGTCTTCTGAACTTCCGCCCTCTGTAGCCTGTATATTTGGGACTTGGGACAGACGGAGCGGAGTGGAGCGAGGTCCGATGGTTTCGCTTCTGGCTGCGGCGTCCTGCGCTTAGACAGACGGGCACGGGGTGGCTTGCTTTGAAGACTTGTGAATGGCGCCTTTTTTCTTCATTCCCCATTTTGGAGTGTTTGGGAGGCATTTTCACAATTCGATTTAATAAAAGATTGTGCTTTTTTAAAAAAAAATGTATGGGTAATCAATTAAAATAGCAACGAGATCCTGACAGATGGCATACTATTAATACAACTCTTAAAATCCGGCTCGGTTTGTACCTTGAGCAATCTCTGGTAAAAATGATTGGATGTGTAATTGGCATTTGTATCATGATTTTTGTACAAAGGATGACCTATGCTTGGTCATAGATCATAGGAGGACCTATGTTTGGTCATCCTACTTAATTTTAAATTAGTTTTAATGACAAAGCCATGAGTTTATATTTGTTATCCAGTGTATTGATCAATAACTAATGTAAAACAATTATGCCTAATGTATTTGTGACCCTAATTGGGTGACGCTACCCCAGATAGAACCAGTACAAAATTTGGGGGTCCTGGATTCTGGGCTCCTGCTCAGTGAGAAGGTAGTAGCTGTGGACAGGAGGGCCTTTGAACAGATCTATTAGGTGTGCAAATTATTTCCTTTCGTGATGAACAGGCCATACACAGTCATTCCTTCCTTAGTCACTTTCCATTTGGACTATTGTAATATGTTTTCCAAGAGCCAGTTTAGTGTAGTTAAAGCAAGAGGCTAGAAACTGGGGGACTGTGAGTTCCAGTCTTACCTTAAGCTTAAAGGTAGCAGAGTGACTTTGGACCAGTCAATCCCAGATCTTGGAAGAAAGCAATGGAAAACTACTTTGGACAAATCTTGAAAAAGAAATTGCAGGAACCAGTCTCTGCAGTTAGGAAAAGTTAAGACTGATTCAAAGGCAGCATAAAAAAGTGCTCCGCATGGGGCTACCCTTGAAGGTTATCTTTGAAGATTAGTCTGAAGCTAACATCCAAAATGCAGAATGGGTGCTTCTTGCTTACACAAAATGCTGCTCTGTTAACTGCACTGACTTGCGAGTGGGCTTCTGGTTGCAATTCATGATGTTACTTATAAAGCTCTTAATAGTTCAGTTCCTAGTTATCTACAGCAGAGTTCCCCAACCTTTCTGGCTTGGCCCAGAAGGAAAGGGAGAAGCAAGGAAATGTGCGCGCATGCAGCCCACGTGCACATGTGCAAATGGGCATGCACATGGCACTAGCGCACATGCACAAGCAGGATGCACAGCCACAGTGACACCCATGCACATGCACAAACAGTCCGCTGGCACCTGCATGACACTGGTGGCAGTGCTAGCGCCCCTGCGCATGCACAAATGGGGCTGCTAGCGCCCATGTGGCAGCACTATCGCAATTGGAGGGGTGCTCGCCAACTATTCCCACGGCCCAGTGGCCAATAGGCCACAGCCTAGTACAGGGTGGTGGACCATAGGTTGGGGACCCCTGATCTACAGCAGTGGTTCTCAACCTTTTTAATGCGACCCCCAACCGGTCCTAAGTCGAGGACTACCCAACCAGTCATAAGTCGAGGACTTTCCTTGCCCGGGAGCGCCACACATGCGTGGTGCCGCCCCCTGTGCCGGCCGAGGCGTAGCTGGCAAGCGGCAGAGACGGTGCAGGCCGACCACCGACTGGGCCACCAGCTGGCCCAGCCCAAGGGAGGTAAGGCACCCGCCGGGCCCCACGTGCGCCAGCAACCCTCCTTGCACCCGCCGGCCTCCCACCTCCCACCCCTGGCCCTCTTTTACTTACATTTTTAGTAGTTGCTCAGCAGGGAGGGGTGGAAACTTCCAGACAACTTGCCTTCGCTGCAGACAACTTGCAGCACCGTTTGCAGAATGGGACTTTTGGCGGGCTCAGCAGGGCAGAGACAGCCTGGACAATTCCTATTGGCTTTTGAAAGCCAATAGAATTAGACTCTATTCAAGAGAGTATATTCTATTGGCTTTCAAAAGCCAATAGAATAAAAGGGAGTAGCACAGCTAAGGAAAAGGGGGGAAAAATGGCGGACTGCGTTGTTTGGCGACCCCCATGAAATGGTTGTTCGACCCCAAATGGGGTTGCAACCCACAGGTTGAGAACCACTGATCTACAGGGATGTTTTTCTATTGTTACTGCTTAAGTAAGATCTGAAAGTGTTGGCAACTTTCTGTTCTTAGCTATAAAACACACACCGTATGATGCTCAGAAAACATTTCTTGGTAGCTGTCCTGTCCTGTGGAACAACATAACCACTGAATTCTTTGTGACCCAACTCTTGAGGCTTCCATAAAAATCTGGCTCTTGTCATAGCTGCAGGATGATGGACTGGTCTCATTATATTTGTGGTGTTATGTTTTCCAATAAACCCTATGTACAGTATTTGGTGATACTGTTTGTTGTTTTTAGTTGTTATTTACTGGACCTTTTAATCCTATTGTGTAAAGTCTCTAGAGTCACTTTTTGATTAAGGCAACACAGAAGTTGACCAAAGGAAAAAAAGAGGCCCTAGAGCTGGAAACACTCTTATTTACATAAGATTATTTCCTGTAAAAACTGGAAATGACCATGCTAGTTTTATTATCACATACTTCATCCAGGTTTTAAGAGAGATGAGAGGCTGAAAGTATTAGTAAACTGGTTTGCTGAATTCTTCTAATGTGGGTGCTGTAAAAAGTAAAGGCTGCTATTCAGATGTCTGGAAGGCATGTTCTTATCTTCTTCCATGAGTTGGAGCCCTAAGAGCAGGCAAGCATTAATTTAGGTAGTCCGAAATAAAGCAGATGATAACACAACAGTCTGGTTTACTGGCTAGTTTGAGAGAGTGCAGTCTGATCTTTGGAATGGTTTCACAGATGTGTTACTGAACAGATTTGTTCTAGTGTTTGTGTTAGGTTGCATCTTTCAAAGATACAAGAACAAGTAGCACAGGAGAAAAGGGAATATGAAAAAAAATGGTTTAAGAGGCTGAGGGAAATAATTATATGTACAGGATGAAAAGAGTGGAAAAAACTGGGAAATAATGTGCTATTGAAAGAAATCATCTCCAGTTGCAAGTATTAAATTTACATTAACTATAATTTATATTATATGGCTAGGCACGCTGGTTGAGGAATTCTGGGAGTTGAAGTCCACAAGTCATAAAAGGGCCAAGTTTGAAAACTCCTGGAGTAGTGTTTGAGGTATTGGCCTAGAAAGCAGGAAACTCTTGAGTCCTAGTTCTGCCTTAGGCATGAAAGCTGGCTGGGTGACTTTGGGCCAGTCATTCTGTCAGCCCAAGACCCCACAGAGTTATTATTGCGGGGAAAATAGGAAGGAGTATCAGGTCTGTTTGCTTCCCTGGGTTATTTATTAAAAAAAGGTGGGCTATAAAGATCAGCGAGACTTAAAAATTAAGAGGAAGTATCAGAATTTTGGAACAATTTTACAGTATTTTATAACTAAAACCTTTGATAAAGAAAGCTGTCAGTACCGTAGTTATTTTTAATGAAAGTGATCTGTGGCTTGGTATTTTGAGTAAATCAAATGTATATAAATGAGAGCAAGTCATGCAAATGGTATGTTTGTGTAAACATAAAGTGGAAATGAAGTAAAAATTAGAGAAATAAATAGTATGTCATAGATATGAAGCATACAGTAAATGCTACAGTTTTCCATTTCATTGCTTATTTTTATGCAACAAAATTATTGTTGTTTCCGACTGTCAGAAGCCAAATGGGAAAGTCACAAATGGTGATCACCTGACCCAAGTATGCTGCAACTATCATAAATACGTACTGGATACCAAGTGCCTGAATTTCGATTACATAAGCATGGAGATGCTATGACAGTTGTAAGTGCAAGGCTAGTTGTTAATCACATTTTTCAGTGGCAGTGTAACTTTGAGCAATCACTAAATTAATGGTTCTAAATCAAGAACTACCTGTATTCTGTTTATCTAGGAAATGCCCTATGTTATGACCAGGGCAGAATCATATGGGCCTAAATCCTCTGAGATACATCTGCTGGATTAGACTATACAGCCAGTTAATCTATACAATATATCTTACCCAGATTCTGTTCCAGAAGAAATAGGGGATATTTTTTTGTGTATTGCTCCAGCTGAAATTTCAATACCATGTCCTTTAAAACAACAATATATCTGTAAAGAACTCTGAAAAATATATCCTGAGAATTATCAGCAAACTCAAGCAATTTAAAGCACTGTTGATTCAAATTATAGACCTGAAGCATTAATTTGCCCATTTTACATTAAATGCTGGGGAATTTAACTAGCTCAGTAGTTGCTAATTCTAAATCCACTTTTTGAACATTACTCAAATGGAGGTATGATTGGTGCTGCTTGTATGATTTCACTTTAAAGTTAAGTCAGAGTAAGATTAATCCGCGAATAGATCTTGAGCATCAATTTTAGTTCACCCAAATTCATATATGTTAATATGAATGTCAGTGTAACTGGGAAAGCAAACAATGAGAACAGTTACATCTCCAATTTATATTACATCCTTTTGCTAGATCTTCCTAAAACCATTCTCTTAAGTACCTTAATGAATAAAAATTATACAATCTTGTTTTTAAAATAGTATAGAACAGAATAAAAACCCTGCAGAAAACTATACATTAAACTAGATCAGTGGCTCCCAACCTTTTCTATACCCCGCACCCCTAGAATGGTTCTGATATATTCTCACACCCCTTACAAAAGTTTGAAATAATGCATATATACTATAATTTTGAGAACCCAAGTTTTCGCACCCCCTGCAATATCAACTTGCACCTCCAGGGGGTGGGAGCACTCCCAGTTGGGAATCCCTGGACTAGATTATGTATTGTTCCATTGTATACCAAATTAATATCACATAATTATAAATGACTGCAGTTGGCCTATCAGTAACTACCTTGATTTTACAGTATAAGATTTATGTAAAATCTATAGTATATGTATATTTTTAAAGGATTTCAGATAAATTCTGTATTGAATATAAAATTCTACATATACAGCAAGGTTACATAACCTTGGCAACTTTAAGACCTGTGGACTTCAACTCCCAGAATTCCTCAGCCAGCCATTCTGGGAGTTGAAGTCCATGGGTCTTAAAGTTGCCAATGTTATAACTGTTATACAGTATCTGCAAATATGGAATTACTGGTAAAATATAGGTGTTGTAGTTCTGCTGGGATGACTTTAAGTGTTCAGTATTTCTTAAACATTATTTCAGATATGTTGCCTCTTACCTGTTACAGATGGGCCAGTATTTGTCCCTTGCAATCTGTTTTGAAGTAGTGTCCCCACAGCATTTGTTAAAGTTGGTTCTTTTTTGGAAACTCCTTGTTTTCCCTAGAAAACAGAGCATGCATAACTAAACAGAGTCACAACAGAGGTTCACAATATAATGTAGTTAATCATTTATATATTTTAAAAAATCTTCAAAGGAGCAAGAAGATAAGACATTGATAATTGACTGAGCAATTTTTAAATATTCCCAGTCCCTTATTTCAAAGGGTTACTTGTCATTTCCTGAACCTGAAGTGAAAGAGCCACAACAGTGACAGGAATATGGTCGAAATTCTGCCGTGTATGATGATCCTTCAAAAAAGGGATGAGAGAAAAATGGCAGAAGCGAAGAGCTGGAATAGAGTCCAATTACTTACTGAAGCTGGTTTGCCTCCCTTCTGGCCTGGGGCAAAGGATCTCCTGGCTGCTTGTTCTTTGCAAAAATTGATGTGCCTTTCTGCAGCAGTCTCATTAAACCGTCTCATACAGTAAGGACATTGAATATAATCTGAATACAACAAAGCACCGCGGTTATCCCAAATGATCCTTGGAAGATGAGTGCAGGAATTGCAACTTTATAGAAATGGAGCAGATAAATGAGTGACATTTCCACAGCTCTACTCTCAAGAATACTATAGAAAGCTGTTGTTCCTCAAGCCCTAGGCAAGAAGGGGGGAAAAGTCCTACCCACAATAAATATTTACTCATTGTCAGAATTATACCAGCTTTTGACTCAGAAAGTTACCTATATTCAGAGCAGAACGGATTGCATCTACAAATAAAGTTGCTCATTTTAGACATACTCTCTTGAGTATATATAACCTTTTCTTTTTTAAATTACTTCGCTGGGAAACAGTAACTGAATGGAAGGATATTTAGTGTAAAGAACTACAGATATGACCTTGGAGAAAATGAGACACGGTTACTAAAACAAAAGCATACATTAAGTCCAGGAAACAGAAAGTGTGAAAAAAAAGTTCAGACAGGCTGAATTGTAATTCATTTTGGTGTGAGAGGGAGAGAAGGGCAAACACACACCAGCTTTCAAGATTTTAATTATTATAACTATATCAATAAAACCAAAGTTTTCTGACCTGACCTGCCTCCAAGGTTGACAGCTGGTTACCTAATACATTCCACAACGTTTTCTTCAAAACCTTCCAAACTATTTTTAAAACTCTTTCGAGTTTTGAGATTAGATAGAAACACTAGTTGAAAATATGAGGGCAGCTACACATTCATCCAAAGAATCACCATCTGCAGCCATCATATAGTAGAAAAAAAATTAGGCTGAGAAACCTTATCGTATTACTGTCTACAACCCATGACCCCCACTTTTCTATTTTTAAGCCAAGATGAAGTTTCAGTACATCACCTGGGTTAATGGATGGAGGTGGTGGTGGTGGAAGAGGACGGCCTTCTTTCATGGCTTGAGTTGCAAGTTTAGCTGCTCTGATGGCTGAAATAAAATCTTCATGCTGCTGCCTCCAATTTGATTTTTTCTCCAGTCCATTCTGGAAAGTAATTAGGTTTCCCTTCCATCAATCAGAGCATATATTAATCACAGGTGTTTTGAAAAGCAATTTTAAGAGAGTTTTGAACAGATTATGAATAATAAAAATATTCCATTATAAGAGGCAGCTTTAGTGGTTAAGCCATCTAGATGGTAATGGGGATATTGTGAGTGTTAGTCCTGCCTTAGATACAAAACCAGCTGGGTGACCCTGGGGCAATCACACCCTCTCAGCCCTAGGGAGCAGGCAATGGCAAACCACTTCTGAAAATGTTGCCAAGAAAACTGCAGGGATTAGTCCAAACAGTCTCCAGGAGTCAATAGTGGCCTGAAGGTACAAAATATGTATATTATTGTTATTAGGTGTTTTGGACAAAGAGAATTTTCCAGGTTTGTTTTGTTGTAGGGGAGTCAGTACTGTAGTCATTGGAGGGGAATGATGGTTTGGAAAAGGAGATTGCTTGGGAGGTCTGACAGAGTAGAGCAAATGGAAGGAACCTCACACCTTTTCTACAGGAACATAAATCAGCATACCTAACACTCCCTCCATTTTTTTCCCTTCCATCAGCAGCCTGAACGATATACTGGGCTGAGGTGGAATGACTAAGCCTAAGCCATTTATTTTCCATGATTGAGTATATGGATAAGGTGAGAAGCTAAATTCATTAGACCAAGTAGAAGAATATGATTGAATCCTTATAGCAGCTACATGAATGAGGCAAAAATGGTGGGCCCTTAAAGTTTACATTTCTAGGCCAGGAAATACAAATTTCACTCTTTGATAATAAGGGATGAGGCCCTAAAGCTATTCCTGTTAACAGCATTTATTTCAGATGAATGTTGGCAGGAAAGCAGAAGACAAAACATGTTTGTCCCATTTTATATTTGATAATGAAAGGTTAGAATTCCAGGCATTATCTCAGAGATCTCCAACCTTTCCGGGCTCACAGCCCGGAGAGAAGGAGAACAGCTTTCAAATTGGTGTGTGCACATGCAAATGGTGCCACATGCCCTAGTGCAGCGCTAGCGGCGCATGCACAAATGGGCTGTGCACACCTGCCCAATGCTAGTGGCCCCATTCGCGCCCGCATGCATGCACAAACAGGGCCGCGGGTGCTAGCATGAGTGGGGGGGAGTGCACACTCATGCATGCGCTCATCAGCCAGCTATTCCCGTGGCCTGCTGGCCAAGAGGCCATGGCCTGGTAGTGGGCTGCGGCCCATAGGTTGGGGATCCCTGCATTAGCTAAATGTTGGTGATCAAATAATAAATTTTGGGGGACCTTCAAAACCTCTGTACTAGGACAACCCAAGTCTACATAAAGAATCCAGACATCCCCTTCTCCAGCTCTCTTGTTGCAAGTGATCTCAATGGCAAGACTTTGATACTCCTTAAAACATATTAATGAAAACCTGGGAATGGTATTGAAAGGTCTACTTTTGTGGGTGGCTTCTTTTTCACTGTTGGGATGTCAGTTCCCTGTAGTCGTTGTTTCAAGGAATTGAACGGCTTGCGCTTCTTGTTGAAAATTTTTTTGCATATCAGATTGTGCCTTGCCTAACGGAAAGGAAAATTCATACGGTCACGTTCCTGAACTAGTACAGTCATATATTATTTTTGATTGTATTTCAGACTCTTTCTCCCCCTCCCCCCTGTAAAATTATGATCATTTCAACCTTAGTGTATCATGTATCTGGACGTTTAATTGGGAATAATATGCTTGTGTTTACTTTACTTCTACGTGTCCCAATTCATAGCATGTGATCCCGGATTTTGGCAGACTAATTGGCCAATCTGTTTTGTGTGCAGTTTAACAGTTAGGAAGGATTGCGTATCACAGAGGAAAAACTGAGCCAATGGCTATTTTTAATCTGTATGTACCAGATTTATATCCCACTTTGTTTATCACTTAATTACAGGCGCCATGTGTGGTTAGTGATTCTGTTTAATTTTCTCTGAATTGGATACAGGAAGATCGAGGACTACCCGTAACTACACATTAGAGAAGGGAAAACCCAAACCCTTAATATTTAAATTGAGGGGGGAGTCTAAGTCATAGATTATAAATATTTATAACCTATGACTTAAATTCCCCCCTCAATTTAAATATTAAGGGTTTGGGTTTTCCCTTCTCTAATATGTAGTTACAGGTAGTCCTTGACGTACACCCACAATTGAGACCAGAATGTATGTGGCTAAGCAAGGCTGTCATTGAGTTGTGCTGGATTTTATCAACCTTTTTTTGCCATAACTGTTAAATGAATCACTACAGCTGTTAAGTGAATTATAGGATTTTGAATCCTGATTCTGAATCCATAAACATGAATTGCCAGAGTTGGGATATATCACCATTCTCACATTTAGTATAGAATTATACACTTTTATGAACAAATCTGTGCTTTACAAAGACTTTTGTTAAATGCCTGCATAAATCAGTACAATTGTCATCAATCTTCCTGCTAAACATCTTTCTGTTTTTATTTCACTTGTTTCTGAGTAAATGTTCACTGAGTGAATTTGATTAAAACAGGTACTGGTTCTTTTTCTTTTATCACTTAAATAAATTCAGTACAAAATGCTCTGATTTTACCAGTGCTTCAGATGCAAAATGCCTTCCACAGGTGTCGCAAGGAAGCAAATTTGGTGCGCCAACCTCTGTGTGAAAGAAGGAACAATGATTATTTATCTCTAAAGTATAAGCAATTTTCAAATATCTCTGTAAATATAGCCTTAAACATCCTTCCTCCAGCTAAAGGAACAGATTAATATGTAGTATCCAGAACTTATTTTATCTGCTGAGAAGGAGTAACTGAATAATATACCCTAACTGAATTAGAAGAAAGTTCCAGTGTTCAATAAAACTTAATTCTAAATCAGTGCACACAGGATTGCTCATTCAGGCTGAATATAATGACTTAATGCTATTATGAATTGCATTGCAAGAACAGTCCATTTCTTATGTCTATAGCTTTAAAAGTCAAAGATGTCTTGAACCTTCTGCCTCCATTGAATTTCTTAGTGTTACTTTGAGGCAGAGGATGCAGAGTTTTAATGAAAATCCTCAGCAGTTTAAGATAAAAACTGACAAAATCGATGGCATCATCTTGTGTGGGCTATTTCAGGAATTTTCTTCCAATGTATGGATTTCTTTGAACACAGATACCTTAAAAATAAATTTTTGCAGCAAGCCATTTACATAGTTATTTTTATTGCTTTTAGAACTCTCAAGAAGTCTAACAATTGTTGCTTGAGATAGCTTGTTAGGAATGACTTTACATGCCAAGTAGAGTAAATAATTCTTTAAAATTACACTAAATAAATATTCTGAAACACTCATTTAAATTATTTCTACTCCAAATTTTAATTCAAGGTACAATAATTTACAAAAATAATTAGTTTGTGGGGCTTTTAGAAAACTGTTTAGGAATCCATCCATTAGAGTATGACAGAGCATACTAAAACATTAAAAAGTTTATTTGGCTTTTGGCTTAGACACTGTGGTGGTGGCTTATTCAAAAATTAGCAGTTGACTTAGTCTCATTTGCAAACCTGGCTATTGTCAGTGCATTTATATTAGAGAATCATGGCTACAGTCCTTGCGAGAGGGTTTTGTATGAGTATATATATCTATATTTAATATCTATCATCTTATCTACCATCCATCCATCCATCCATCCATCCATCCATCCATCCATCCATCCATCTATCTATCTATCTATCTATCTATCTATCTATCTATCTATCTATCTTCTTTTCCCCTTAAGTATGGTTAACCATCATCAAATACAGGAGTAAATTAAATACTCTTAATTATGCAGTTATATTTTGATTTTTTACATTCTTTACATCATGAATTTAAATTATTTGAGGGGTTCTGGTGCTCTCTCAGCTTGGACTGTTTGCTTGCAGACATTTCATTACTCAAACTAGTATTATCAGTACTAGTGGAGATTGGGATTTGTTCTCAATTCTACAAGTAAACAACCAAGCTCAGAGAGCATCAAGGACCCCTCATTTCAACCTTGAGCTACAAACATTCTCCTTTATCCTTATCCTCTTACTTTGGTGCCCAAAAGCAAGAGTGTTACAAAAAGTTAGGCTTCACCCTCTTCTAAGGAACCGCCCAGGAAAATAAAAAAAAAACATGTCAACAATGGCTACCTAACTGACAGAATGATTGTTCAATGCAGTTACATGTGATTTATTATGAGATAGTAATTGAACAAAGGCTACAGATACGTTTAAACACATCATGCAAAGATACCAATTTGAAGTACTTTTAAATAAAAACACTGACAAATTGTTTCACTGTGATATAGTTACCCAATATTCAAAATAGCTGTGTTGTTGGGTACTTCATACCTGTGGCATATGCTTTGTTTTCAGAATCCACACTCATTTCATAGCGCAGTGATTTCGGGTTCTCTTTAATATTTTTTCAGATGTACCTGATAGCTTACTTTCCATTGTCTAGTTCCCTTGCTTGCAAGATTCCAAGTGAAATGCCATTGGCTGACCAATTAAACAATTATGACACAGTTCATCGTGTAATGATGCACAGTATTATGTATTTTTGCTGACTTACTTATACAGTAATAAATGTAGGATAGAAATTTAATAAATATCTAACCTTTAGCCAGTTTCAAAGCTCTTTTTAAAGACAGCTTTTTAAAGAGCAGTGCCAAAGTAGATCCCATTAATATGAAATTTTACAGATTACTGTAAAATCTTAAACTTAACCTCTGCCATCAAAGCACAGTAATTTTCCTTGAATCTGTCTCCTGTATACAACAACCAAGAATTATAAAAATAAATTTATCGTCCTCATCATCTTCCTAGCGTTATTCCCACAGGTGCAAGGTCTGCTTTTTGGATTGACAAATGCCATTTTGCATGATCAAACGTGGCATCTGGGTCCAACTGGGCAATTTTCATATCTGCATTTCTTGTGTCTTGCCATCTTTGCTTCAGCTTTCCACCGGGTGCTTGCCATCTGCATTAAAGTGGAAGGTGATTCAGGCAAAAGGTGTGGGTCCTGCTCGTAGGTAGGATATGGCCATACCACTATAGGTGTTTCTCCTACGTTTTCTCAAGTATTGGCGCAGTGCCCATTTGCTATTGTACTATGTCATTGCTGACATGGTCAAGAAGAGAAACACCTAATGACCAACAAAGCATGTACATCTCCATGGCGTGTAAAGAGCGCTCAGTGCGTTTGGGATTGGCCAGCATTCAGTGCCATATAAAGCTACTGGGTGTACCATTCTTTTGAAAGATAAAAATGAATTACTTTTATTATAATGAAAGGTAATAAATGAATTTGAAAAAAATTATTATTGAAGAAATATATTACACTGATTTTATTGTTGTGGTAACCAAAAAAAAACTGTTTACATGCAAGTAAACACCAGTGGTTTGATTTTTATAAACAGCACATTGCTATTATTTTTACACTTCTGATATGATAAATGGAAAGTATCTTTTCCAGTTAGCAACCAGACAGAAGTGGCCATAGTCCTTAACAAGAAGCAGTTCTTCCATTACGACAGCCGGAGTCCTTGAAGATTCTGTTTCACGTTCAGCAGCTCCTTCTCTTGCCTTGTCTTCTCCTGCTTGAAGGCTGACTTGTTTGCTTTCTTTTCTATCCTGCGTTCCTAATGGGGAAATAATTTACAATATGAATATATATCACTGCGTGGAAATGTTCTTAAAGCAATCAGCATTGCAGATACAATTTTAGCAATATCTGTCTCAGAACTCTTGGCAGGTGAGGCTTCATGCACTGATAGGATGTCTAATTTTTTTCAGATGTTTGTAAAACCCTTCATACTTTTTAAAGCAAGGCACATATCTTCAGTTTTTATTTTCGCTATGTATGTGTTTGCAGTTACAGTAAACCAGGAGTTCCCCCCCCCCCATTCAGCATAGTGTGTGCAATTTAGAGAGGATCTAATCAAATGAACATAAACACCATTTCAAATCATTCCATTCATATCTTGCCTAAGAGGGCAATCCACAAGTCTTGCACAGTGTTTCTCAACCTTGACAATTTTAAGGCATGTAGACTTCAGCTCCCAGAATTCCACAGCCAGCATTGCTGGCTGTGGAATTCTGGGAGTTGAAGTCCACATGCCTTAAAATTATCAAGGTTGAGAAACACTGTGACTTAGCATCTCATGTCTCCCTGCTGCTTCCTAAAGAAATATTTTCCACAAGAGAGAGGTCATCCAGGTCACGCTTGTCCCAAACGTTGCTCAGTTTGTGCATATGCCACATTGCTCAAACTGAGCAATGTGGTATATGCAGTACAATGCAGTGAGCCATATGCAGATCTGTACATTGGGGAAAACAAAACAACCCACTTCACAAACGCATGGCACAATATAAGAGAACAAACCCATCAGGACAAGATTCAGCTGTCCATCTGCATTTAAAAAACAAAGGCCACTCTTTCAAAGACACCAAAGTCCACATTTTGGACAGAGAGGACTGCTGGTTTGAAAGAGGGGTCAAAAAGGCCATCCATGTCAAAATTGAACAGCCCTCTCTCAACAGAGGGGGAGGGATACGGCATCATCTATCTCCAGTCTACAATACAGTCCTTTCAACAGTTCCAAGAAAGCTTCACACCCATTTGCATTACTCAGATGACCTGACAACACAGATAAGCCTCCAGGGGCTTCAATGATTCATGCTAAAAGAATGCAAATGACCAGCTATCTGCAAGGAGAATAAATCATGCCATTCCCCACCCTCCAATCAGAGCTGAAGAAGCTTCTTGGATGAGAAGCGAAATGTCTTCAAGAAAAACAAGAAAGTCCAGTTGCCTTGTGAAAAAAGCACCTTTGGGACCTCCACAATGGATTATTGAGGAGACAGGAGGTGGAAGACAATTTTTAATCCGTTGCAAGCTTTCCTTAGTCTGTTGAGGAGACTAAGTTAGTTACTAGGTTACAGTGGAAGGGGTGAGACTTGCTAATTGACATTCAGAAGTCCCACCTCCTTTGATCTGGGATTCTTTTTTTTTAAATCAACAAGTTTTTCCACAGCCACAAAATAGTTTGGCTGAGTTCTCAATTACTGCTACTGAACCATGTAAGATAATTCGTATTTTACTCAACTAGTATTATATACACCTCCATTATAAAAACTGAAGATAATTTATGAAAAAAAGAACAAAGAAAAACAAGGGCAAAAGGCAACTGTCATTCCTTCCATAAAGCCCTCCCTAAACTACAAAAGCAGCCCATGGCCATCATCTGAGCTAAACTAAGTCAGATGGAAACGAACTATTTCTACTGCCTTAAGTAGGGCAAACCGAAATCCTAAATGGAGGTATTCTATAAGGTGAGAGTTGCCATTGAGAAAGCATGCCTGCATGTCCCATACCGTCCACTTCACAAGAGCCATTCCTCTGAAAACAAACAAACAAAAAAAAAAAACATACAAGATAGCCTGAATCTGACAGGGAAAGATGGTCCTGTAAGTACATAAGTGGCAAGCCATGTAGGGTTTTTACACATTAAAACCAGCCCCTTGAATTGGATTTGGAAGTTTATTAGTAATTGGTGCAGGGCCTAGGACAGGGGTAGGCAATCTTGGCTCTTTTATGACTCGTGGACTTCAACTCCCAGAATTCCTGAGCCAGCTATAGCCATAAAAGAGCCAAGCTAGCCTACCCCTGGCCTAGGACATGCTACAAAATCTCTATTCTTTCTTAATAACTGTATCACTACATTTTCAGAACTTTTTCAGAACTTTTTGAAATCAAGAAAGCAAAGGCTCGGAATGAACAAAGTCTTGCAACAAGTGTCAAAGATAATAAAAACAAGGTTCTTTCAACATCTAAATAACAAGAAAAAAGTCAAGGAAACAGTCAGTCCACTAAAGAGAGAAGATGGCAAGGAAGTAACAGGCAGTAGAGAGAAAGCAGAGCTGCTTAACGTATTCTTTGCATAAGTCTTCACGCAAAACGAAACTATAGCCCAGCCTACAAAAGACATAAGTGTAAAAGACAGACTAGAAATAAAAATTAAAATAAGCAAGAAAATGGTAAGAGGACACCTGTCTGATTTTGATGAATATAAATCAGCAGGGGATTGGACTAGAAGACCTCCAAGGTCCCTTCCAGCTCTATTCTGATTGATTGATTTCCAAGCCTTTTCCAAAACCAGTTTCATATAAAATGCGCTGCAGTAGTTTAAATGCACCAGCCACTGTCAAAAGAAGACCAGCAGTTGATGCTTCAAGTGGAGTTGGACAAAGCCCTCTTTGGTCCCTGCCTTCATTTGTGGCTTGAGCAGATGCTGCATATCCCCATATCATGGAGCTGTTGCTTCAATGAGAGAGCAACCCCATCTATAGGTAACCTCAGAGCCAGATCAAAGCCATCTACTTTTTCCTACCCCCTTAGAAAGTAACAGAGCCATCACAGAAAAACTAACAAATGCTATCATTCTTGCAGTTGTTTTCCTTGGTGGGACAAGGGAAGGACCTAGGCCTCACGGATTGTGGGAGGTCTATGTGCTGTCCCTGCCCCACCCAACCCAGGAGCCTGCTCCTTTTCCTCAGTGTTCCAGTTAATGACCCTCACATTCGCTTAATGACTGCTTTGGTCGACGACCAAAATTCAGGGATCAACTGTGGTTGTAAGTGGATGACTACCTGTAACTTAAAATGTTTTTTTTTTTTAAATCCCCCTTTCTCTCTGCCATGTAAGAAAAAAAAAAATGACTTATTGACATTACCCTTGAATTTTACCTCAGGCCTATCATAGCACAACTTCTAATTAGGCTCGTGTCATTTTTTCATTCATTGGGATGGTTTTATAGTTATCAAGTTCTACATGTGTACGAAGCCACAATCTCGCTACAGCTAATTCTACTCAGTGCCTAAATGGAAATCCTAAATAATCTATTTTGAGTTCCATCCTGTGGGAATAATATATACACTACACAATATTATTTAATATACATTTCTGAGTTATGACCTAACAGTAGTTATTCCCCTTGCTTCAGTCAATTAAAGGTTAATAAAGTTAATTAATGAAATACATTTATTTTAAACAATTTAAATAAAACTTACTCTTCGCTCTTCTTTGATAGCTTGTTTCCTAGTTTTCCGAACCTCCTTACTCTCATCCTTAGAGCGTGGCTGAGTGGATACTCTTGGCAAATCAGAGTCATTAATCCTTTGCATGCGCTCAGTCTGTTTAACTGTAGATCCTCTCTGAGGCAAAACATCTAGAGGGATTCCTGTCTTCTTAGACACTCTAATTGATTTAAGCTATAAAAAATACATGGAACTAATGAATTTTTTAAAACAACGAGTTAACTGGGTCAATGAAGCCTGCAAAAGCCAAAATACTAAGCCAGGTAATAAACTGAACAAAACGTTTAGATGTCATTGGGGGGAAAAATTGGTTCCTATGTTAATTCATGTTTGATATGTTAATTCCTTATACATGCAGTATACATTCATTCAGCACTTTGATAAATTTTAAGCTGGATCCAAGATGAGTCCAAACTTAATCCTTCCTTCCTTCCTTCCTTCCTTCCTTCCTTCCTCCCTCCCTCCCTCCCTCCCTCCCTCCCTCCCTCCCTCCCTCCCTCTACATCTTAATTTATATGTATCTAGATTTTGGAGGTGAGAACTACTAGGAAAGGGCTAACTTTCAAAGGGACAGACCACAAACTCTATACTATTTCTACAGTATGTTCTCTCTCTCTCTCTCTCTCTCTCTCTCTCTCTCTCTCTCTCTCTCTCTCTCTCTCTCTCTCTCTCTCTCTCTCTCTCTCTCTCTCTCACACACACACACACACACACACACACACACAGTTGCTTAACTCATACAAAATAATTTTGGATGATGTACAACAATTGAATAAAACACAAATGGATAAAAATATAAATGGACAAAAAGAAATAATTAAAATAAGAATACTATCAAAACATTTTAAATGATACAAATCCCATGTAGAGAGCAAGAATATCAATTACAATGGAGCCAACTAAAATTGTCTACAGTTCTCAAAAACCCCAAGGCCAGATGACATAACTAGATCTTGAAGGGCTTCCTAAACAATATCATAGAAGGAATGAGCCTAATTTCGGGGGGGGGGGGAGTGAGGGGAGAATGTGCTATAAGGTGAATGTCATGGCAGAGAAGGCCTGCCTCCTGGGGCCCATGTAATGCAAATCCTGACTGATAGAAACCATGTCTACCCTGTTAGATCTAACAAGAAGTCAATTGGTGAGGGTTTTTTTTGGCAAGTTTCTGACATTTATTTCCAGTTTCCAGGAAAATTTACGGTCATAATTCTGGGCTCAGTTATGGTAGTAAGTCAAAGGCTACCTCTATTTGAAATTAAAAATTCATCAGATTTTTGAATATACCTCTAACAGTTCTCTAGATCCTATTCACTGAAATAAGAAGTCCTTAAAATATAATGGAAACTTCCACTCACCTTTTTTGGCACCTCAATAAGTTTTGGATGATTGTACAAGTTTGAATAAGTACCTTAAAGAGAAGACATAATATCAAAGGTTAGCTTATGAAGAAACTAATTTTCTCCTGAACTTTTCATTTGAAATGTCTGAAACACTTAATTACTAAACAATGTTTCAAACTCAAATTACCATGAAGGTCTCTGAAGCTAATGAATATGTATGATAATTAAGTATATTAAAAAAGCAAAAGCTGCTTAAAGGAAATAAGTAAACTTGATTCTTAGCAAAAACAGCATTATTTCTATAAAAATATTCAAGCCGCGGGACAGCTGATTGTCAAAGTCCCGCAGCTTTTACATAACCCAGGAACGGGCTGCTTTGTGAAAAGCAGCCATCGTAGCTGCTTGATCTACCAGACAATCTGGTGCAGATTGTTGAGATGTGACTGCGTCTTGAAATTTCTCTTGGAAATGTGCCTATTTGAGTTCTGGGTGAAGCATTTAGGGTGAGGGGTGGCAATTGTTGTATGGGTGTCTCTTATGGCTTTCAAAGCACAGCTCCACAAGTTACTGGTTGTGAAATTCTGTTCATTAATTTGGGGTCTAATGATCAGTTGAGATCCCTGCACCCTGCTGCATAGCAACATCCTTATCTGAGCCCCTTGACTCCATCTCAAGTTTTGGCACTGGAAATCCCCGGGCCTGGGGAATTTCAATCTGTATTCCTTGGGAATGGGCTCTGGGTCCCTCAGGAGTTTATACCACCATGACAACTGTGGGCCTATCCCAGGTCTTTTTCTGTTGTTGTGGCAGCAGTGGTACAGTGATCTGGAACTGGAAGATCTCTCTGTGGCTCTTCTGTCATGGTAACCATGAGATTCTCTGGTGCTGCCCTCCACCACAGGAAGACAGGACCTGTTTGATTGGTTTATCTATGGCAACTGAGGGAGCTGGGGGTTGATCTGCACACTCTGGTTCTGGCTGTCACTTGGAATAAGAGGCAAGGTTTGGACTAGAATCAGAGGTCCCTGATCTTTTGGGCACCAGGGACTGGTTCCATGGAGACAGTTTTTTTCACGGACTGGAGAGTGCATGGTTTTGTGCTGCCTGCATCCCACGGACGGCACTTTGCTTGTTTGTGCGGACTGGTTGCTGGCATGCCGCAGCCCGGTACTGCTCCACAGACCGGGGGTTGGGGACCCCTGGACTAAATCATGCCCATGCAACCTCTCCTGGCTCATGATCCTGTCACTTTACATGTTTCAAGGACATACTGAGGGAAATGAAACAGATTAAAACAGGTTAAGAGACATCTGGAATGTTTCTGGAGGTCACCGAGGAGTGAACTTCACCAAACATGGGTGAAAATTTTAATGGTTTTTATACAGTATATTCTTTATTACTATGTATGCCATCCAGAGTCACTATATGGGCAGCTAATACAAATATGAGTAAATAAATAAATACTCACTCAAAATGGATTCACAATCCCATTTTTCTTTTGGTTCTTCAATTATTAAAGTTACCATTTCTTCAATCTCATCTTCTTCCTCATTCAAGGGTAACTCTACTTTCTTCTTGGTTTCAATATCATCAACTTTCACACAACTTTTAAAGAAAAAGAAAGATACGTAAGGCAAATAAATTAAAATTTAAATGTTTTAAAATACTGTCATTTTCAAAAACCTGCCAACTTTTTTTTTACTTAAATATTATTTAGACTAGCTATTTACCTGAGAGTTATGGTCATTAAGGAGACCATCATGGGATTGACCCAATTTTACAGGTTTTTTTAGTGGTGAGTTATTAAGCGAACACTGCAGTTATCAAGTGAATTTTTGCCAGAAAACTGAAATAAATGCCAGGTTTGGGCAAAAACACCATAAATTGCATCCATGTGACCATAAGACACTGCAAATGATTGTAAATGCAGGCCGGCCGCTGAGCTCCTAAAATGCGTTCAGTTTGGAACTGGGTCATAAGTACCTTTTGGAGAGGGTGTTGTTAACTTAGACTGGTTGCTAAACAACTGGTTCATAGACCTGTTAACATTGCAATCAGTAATCAATCCAGATATAACCAAAGTCTTAACTGGGTTCTTTCCTGAAATGTGCCACAGCCATATGATTTATTAAAGAAATATATTCATTTTACCACGAGATGTTTTGCTGAACTCACTAGGAATGCATATAAAAAGATACCAGTAATTAAAAAGATTCCCTCCTCTTACCATTAACAGAAAAGATGAAGTTCTTGCCAGCTACAATGGTCATTGCTCAAGCTCTATAGAGGGAAGAAAGGCTTGGCAGAGGCCTACACTGCTATTTGGGCATGAGGTAATACTTTCTAAAAGTTAGACTTTTTAAGGACTGAGATATGACAGTTAATTATGCTTTAAACCACTGGTTTAACATTAGTAGTATCAGTGTTTTATCTATAAGCTGCTTATTGTTTTTTAAGAAGCATACTACCCAGTAAGGACCCTTTACGTACTCCTTTGCTTTCTCTCTGAAGTAGTCATTCAAAACTTCCTGTAATCGAGTACTGTCACTACGGATGAAACCTTCTAATTCGGCATTATCCAGTGGTCCAATTTCATCATCATCAAATTGTTCAAAAAACTAAATGTGAAACAAATTATTGTTATTTAAATCAATTCCATATGCTTTCAGTAAGAAACTTAAATCGCAATCCTCAAACATATTTAAAAACAAATTTAAAATGTATTTGAGGACAATTAATTTACATCCCCTCCCCTTTATATAACGACCGACATTTTCCACTATGAAAAAAGCTCATAAAACGAAAGTTACTGTTAGCCCAGCGATTGAGCTTTCTGTCTGTCTAATTTATGTAGCCACCCAACTCACAAACAAGTGATTCTGGGTGGTACGCAACAAAAATTAAAAAAAAAAGTAACTAAAATCATTATCACTGGCAAATACTAAAGTGTTAAAAAGTTTAATTTCTTTTAGACAAGAAATAAGGTCCAAGTCAAGATATGTCATAGCATTGAATACAGTGTATATACAACTCCTTAAAATTCTTAAGGAAAAGCACATTAACAGAGCAATAGTTTTACAAACCAGGGGTGTTAAGAGATCAGGATTAAAATTAAGTAATATTTTCCAAATATATGCCAATAATTACAATAAACGTTGTAAGTTTATTTCACCTTCTCAAATCTTTCATCCAGAAGTGTCAGTTGTTCATTTCTTCTCATGACTGAAGAGGTCATGGAATACTCTGTGAAACGGCTCTTGGTCTCTTCTTCCATGAAAAGGAATTCTTTCATCTTCCCTTTAAAATCACTGTCATCTGACAAAGGACCTTCAGAATCATATTCTTCACCACTTTGAAAATCTTCTTCATCCTCTTCCTCCTCCACATCTTCCCATGCATCTTCATCTTCAGATAGGCTGGCAATAACATATACATTGACTTCCTTAAATTTACACTTCACTTTACTAATAGGCTAATAGTTCATGATTTTTCATGTACTGTATTTCCCTGAAAGTAAGACCTACCCCAAAAATAAGCCCTAGCTTGATTTCTTTGGGGTGGGCCTAATATAAGCCCTCCCCCCAAAATAAGCCCTAGTTTTGGGCGAGGCACACACCTAAAAATCAAGCTAGGGTGGGGGTGGGAGGGTGGAGCTGCCCCATGCGCCCCATACCCACTTGCCTTGCAGCCAGGTCTCTCTTCACCAGCCCACTTCTGCAGTGTCCCCAGGCCTGCATTTCACAGTCAGAGGCCTTTACGAGAACCAAGCTATGGATTGAATCCATTGCTTGGTTGGTGGCTGCAGAGGCCTTCCAGAAAGGCCTGACTGCAAAATGCAGGCCCGAGCTCCATTCTCAGGTGCAGAATGAAGCTGCTCCTTCGGCTGCAGAAAAAGTGGTGGCTGGCTGAGGCTGCAGGTGCCGGAGGTGTGTGGAAAAGAACACCCCCCCCCCGAAAATACGACCTGATGCCTCTTTCAGAGGCCAAAAATAAATAAATAAATAAGACCGGGTCTTATTTTCAGGGAAACACAGTACTACTGCACAGTATAACTAAGAATGAAATAGTAATCAATCAAGACCTGAAATGGGTATAAAGAGTGGAATAATTTTGATACACCCAGTATTGGGATTCCCTTTCCAGTAGAAAAATGAATAAGATACTAAAAACCTAGTCATATGTTTTTCATTCCGTTACCAAGAGAGTTCCTTCTCCAGTTCTAAGCTTCCAGGTTTATTAGCTCTTAAAACGAAGTCATCTTCAAGCAGATTATCTGGACTGTCAAAATCAAAGTCATCATCTAGTGCTGCAATAATGTCGGGATCAAGATCCGGTCTAGGCCCTATTGTTAGATAAAACACTATGTTAAAAAGCAGTTTTGACAGGATTAAGTCATTTCTCAGAATTATCAATTTCCCTGAACACAAGTTATTTAGCAAACAGAAAAAATAATTCATACAACAGCAATTAGTTAGAAAACTACCTTCTCCTGTTACCCCCAGATCAAACCTGATAATTTTTCAAAACCATTTTAAGGTTAAATTGAATGGAATAGTGATCAGTATTGTCTTCTTGCTTTGATGAAAATAATGTGTTACCTCAAGGCAAACAACAGCTATCTTATGCACCCTTGTAATTTATCTCTTTTTACAGATTAGGACAGTAACAGAATTCCTCAATCACATATATGTTAATAATGTGAAGAACAGATTAAAACGATCTTAAAGAAAACATTTCATTTTTCACATCAAATATAAGTGCACATAAAAGAATATAGTGTAAATGAAGTACCTGGAACAGGAGCAGCTTTATTTAATAGTCCCACATCTTCTTCAAATTCTGATGCAAATACTGAGGAGGGCAGATTAATGGTGGGAGCCTAAAGAACAAAGAATATGTAGCATTTTCTTTTAAAATGTTCAGGAGACTAAGTATCCTCAACTGAGTTTCTAGCATATACTTTTCATATGATACAGTGACAAATCAGTTCATGTCCCCTAATAAAAAATTTTGGAATGCTGACAATAATTTTATTAGCACTGCTAATGAATAAAAATGAGGTAGTTTTAGGTCTATCACAAAATAATTCAATGGGTGATTGAAAAAAGTACATGAAAATCAAAAACATTGTTTTAAAAAATTAAACTTTAAATTTAAGAAGTACTACTAGTTTGATTTGAACACACATATGGTAATTATAGGAAATACCACCACAGCACTTAAGAACATTTTTACTTACCAGAATGTGTTGAATTTCATCTTCTACCTCCCCTTCTGTAGACACTACAATTTTGCCTTGATTTGGGAAGCTTGATGGAACAAGTTCAGAAGGTCCTGAAGCTTCCTTCAAATGTTGCAAGTAATCGTAATCATCATCAAAGAATACTCCATATTTCCGCTGTTCTTCTCTTCTTTTTTCATCATTTTTCTAAAGGCATTGAAGAAGGAAATTACTGAATTTAGCTAATGTTGCTGTCAAACATAAAAAAAAGCATAATGATTCCAATTACTTTCTACACATCTTTGCAGCAATGTTGATGCTCAGAGAATTCAGAATTCCTCTATTAGGAACAACATATGGAGAGCCTTGACATTATTTATGCAACATCATTTTCCCACTATGGTTAACTCAAGTGCCTCCTGAAAGCCCATCCACAGGCAGAATAGCCCTTCTTCGTCCTTTCACCTAAAGTAAGCATTAAGCTGCTTTTCTTCAGCTTTGTCATTTCTTATTACCTTTAATGCAGGCAAGAGAACTCTCTGGGGTGCACTATCATCCGCCGTCAAAGGATCCTTCTGACTTCTATGCACTACATGAAATGTTACAGCTTTTTTCTTTTCTATGAATGGTTTCTTCCGTCTGTGAGGCTACAAAACAAGAGACAATGATCTGAAAATGGAATAAAACTGATAAGGGTTTCACTACTTATCTAACTAAATGGGTTATTTATATCCTCCCTAGGAATACAATTGTAAAAAAAGAGTTTTTTTTTTTTAATGCTGCCTAGAGTCACAATAGTCTGATGGGGGCAACCATATAGACCAAATAAATAAATAAACAAATCTGTTACATATTTACTTAATTAACTGATGCATACTAAATATTTAGAATTCTTTTAGCTTTTTAAAATGTGTTAAATGTAACCAGAATAGATTGATTTGAGCTTTTTTGGGATGGTTTGTTTGCTTCCTGGGTTGTCCAGAACACAGAGTAGTTTGCAGCACTCTAGATAGCTTCTGGCACAGATATGTTTGGATCATCCCATTGCAGAGAATTTCCACATTGAAATTTTTCCCATTGATAAGTTTTATGGTTATCTCTTTCAGGAGATGATTCTCAAGTTACTTGACTTTATATACTGCATTCTACCGAAATATCTCTTTAATGTATAATAAAAAGCATCAAACCAAATCAAAGCCACAAATAGCATAATTAAAATAAAAATAAAAGGCCTTTTCACTAAAAGATTTGTTTTAAGGCCTTCCTAAAGTGCAGACAATGAAATTAGATTCCACAGCTCCAGTAAACTTGGTAGATACACAGAAGACTGAACTTCAGGTTGCCAAGAGCTAAGGTTTCATCTCAGTAAATTGGGGTGGGGAAACAATTGAAATTATAAAGGAAATCTTTGCTCAGTTATTCCTAACACAAACCATTTAGATTTTAAAAGTAATAAGTAATTTATATCTCATCAGGAAATAAATCAGCAGCCAATACAATGTCTTCAGCATAAGAATCTGACTCCACCCTAATGGCATCTAGGAAAGGAAGGTGAACAAATGCTTTTAAGTGTCACAGTGGCTCCAATCTTCATGAAAGAAGACAGGAGGGGATAGTCATGATTACTTTTTCGTGCTCAAGTCCCATATCATGTGCAATTTGCAGCTACCTTTACCAGACAGGTACCTCACACAGATATCCAAGTGGTGACAGATTCTATAAGCTACACGTATTTAATGGCTTCACATAGCAACACTGAAAAACTATATATCCTGTAAACCTAAAAACAGTTAAGATTTTCAGTGTTGCTATATGAGATTATAAAATATGTGTAGCATCCAGAATCTGTCATCACTTGGATTTATGTGGGAGGCTTCCTGCTGGCAAAACCCTATTAAATTGCCCAAATATCCCATTATTTTATTATTATAAATTTTCAAATGGTAAGCTGTTCTTGATTCCACATCATTTTCGTTAACTGTCCACCCAGCACAATCTAACAGCTGCATATTTACATTAGCTGTGTTTCTAAGTAATGCAGCCTCAGATTCAATGCCTGCATGGCATTACAGGACATCGTGTGCTGGTGCCTGAACGTGCTGGTGACTCTCTTTGGATTTCGCTGGATCTCATCCATCACGAAACGTCCCCCGTGAAAGTTACAGCAAGTTCATACATGCCACGCCACTAGTGAAACGACAATGGGAAGAACTTCCTGACATTTTCCTCCATTTCTTTCCCAGATTATCCATCTTCCTCCATGGAAAGGTGGGAGAACTGACAGCTGCGGCCCAAGGCTGCGAGCCTGCTCAAGCCACGCTCCGCTTACCATTGTGCGAGCCTCCGACGATAATGACCGTCAAGTGCCGAATAACCCACGGAACCCACGAGCCAGTTCCCAAACAGACCGCTCCGCCCCCTAACGAGCTTTGCTGCTTCACGTTTTCCGGTTCCGGGAAGGGATCGGTCTTCCCAAGTTGTCGCTCTCAGTTTCCGATCTCGTTGGTGCAATTCTAGCACTCTTGGAATGTACCAATTGTTGTTGAAAAGGGTGGCAAGCAAATAAATTAGTTGGCTACATATCCGGCAGCGCTAAAAGTATCGTCAAGCGAGGATGGAGTATACAGATTTTTTTTCCTTTCCATGACAATAACAACATGTTCACGCTGGAAATGATCCCAACAAAACAATAAGCCTCAACAATGCGCTCTCCCTTTTCCAGCGGAAGTATTGGTAGAAAAGAGCAACAGCTTAGAAAGGGCTAGAGCGGCATAGTTTATAGTTCCAGTGATGTCACTTTATAGGGAAAAAAAGAAGTGCATCATTTCTTTCACGTGATCTTTTGTGAATTAGAGCTTGCCTGCTCTAAGTGACGTTCGTCATTAATGTCTATTCTGCCTGCTCTCAGTGATGTTTGTCACTGTGTGAAAGTGTTGGAAGAAAAGTCTTCATCGTGGTCATCCAAGCTAGGAATAAACATGGCAACTGCTTTGGGAAGAAGGTTGTAGCTTATTGAAGAGGGGAGCCAGACAGAAACATGGCTCTAGCACAGTGGTTCTCAACCTTTCTAATGCTGTGCCCCATAATACAGTACCCCATGTTGTAGTGACCCCCAACCACTTATACATCACCGGGTGCCAGGGGTGTGGCCAAAGAAAAGGGGAAAAAATGGCGGACAGCCTTGTTTGGTGACCCCCGTGAAATGGTCGTTCGACCCCAAATGGGGTCCTGACCCACAGGTTGAGAACCACTGCTCTAGCAGCAAGAGAAGTGAAAAAAAAAGGCTTAGCACATGTAGGGAGTAGGTTTTTATACCCTCTGGAGCCTTTTGTTTGGAGTTATTTCCTGTTCCTATTTTGAGGCTATTTCCTGTGTCATGTATTCTGACCTGAGTTTGGGTGTGCCCTTTGGCCTTTGTGAGTTAATCCTATCATGTCCTGTCTCAGGTGGGGTATGCAGATTTTAGGTCTTTGTCTTCCTAATCTAGCTCCAACTTTCCTGATGGTTTACATCTGCATTTGTACAAAGCTGGTTTCTGCTTGGGGGAGGCAGACTTGGGGTTATTAAGAAAAACTGGGCATGCTTTTCTGTCTCTTTAAGATCCTTTGAGAAAATATATTTTTCTGCCCTTTTAATATTTCCTTCTCTGGGGGGCTGACTTCCCACAAAAGAATATTAACGAACTATAAATCTTTCCGTTTGTAATATTAAATTGAAGAATAACAAGAGTTGCAAGGGATCTTGGAAGTCTTCTAGTCCAACCCCCTGCTCAAGCAGGAGACTATACCAATCTGAGCAAATGGCTGTCCAGTCTCTTCTTTAAAAACCTCCAGTGATGGAGCACCCACTATTGCTGAAGACAAGGCATTCCACTGCTTAATTGTTCTCATTGACAGGAAAATTCTACTTAATTCTAGGTTGAATCTCTCTCTGTAAAGCAGCGGTTCTCAACCTATGGGTCGCGACCCCATTTGGGGTCAATCGACCATTTCACGGGGGTTGCCAAGCAAGGCTGTCTGCCATTTTTTTCCCCTTTTCTGGCAGGTGCCTTACCTCCCTTGGGCTGGGCCAGCTGGTGGCCCAGCCAGTGGTCGGCCTGCTCCGTCTCTGCCGCTTGCCAGCTACGCCTCAGCCGGCGCAGGGGGTGGCACCACGCATGCGCAGCACTCCCGGGCAGGGAAAGTCCTCGACTTACGACCGGTTGGGTAGTCCTCAACTTACGACTGGTTTAGTCCTCGACTTATGACCGGTTTAATCCTCGACGTACGACCAGTTGGGGGTCGCGGCATTAAAAAGGTTGAGAACCATTGCTGTAAAGCTTTCATCTGTTACTACTTGTCCTGCCCTCAGGTACTTTGGAGAATAGGTCGGCTCCCTTGTCTCTGTGATAGCCTCTCAGATATTGGAAGATTGCTATCATTTTCACCCCAAGTCCTTCTCTTCGTTAGACTAATATCTAGTTCCTGCAACTCTCCATCCTATACTTTTTACCTCCAGTCTTCGATATTTATCTTTGTTCCTCTTCTCTGTACTTAGTTTCTGAGTCTCAATGTATTTTTTTGTATTGTGGTGAGCAATGCAGTATTTCAAGTGTGGCCTTACCAGTGCAGCATAAAGTGATACTTTCACGTGATCCTGATCCTATCCCTCTGGGGGTGTAACCTAGGACTGCATTGGCTGTTTGAGCAGCTGCATCACACTGCTAAATGAAGTGATTGTTCATTAGGTCTCCTAGATCTCTCTCACAATTACTGCTGTTAAGCCAGGTATCACCTATTCTATAACTCTGTGTTTGGCTTTTCTTGCCTAAGTATAAGCTCTTATTTTTCCCATCACTGAGTTGTATTTTATTGGCTAGGGCCCAATGCTCAAGTCTTGTCAAGATCCTTCTGGATCTTGAGCCTATCTTCTAAAGCAGTGTTTCTCAACCTCAACAACTTTACGATTTGTGGACTTCAAGTCCCAGAATTCCTCAGCCAGCATGCTGGCTGGAGAATTCTGGAAGTTGAAGTCCACACATCTTAAAATTGCTGAGGTTGAGAAACACTGTTCTAAAGTGTTGGCTATTTCCCCCAGATTGGTGTTGTCTGCAAGTTTGATGAGTTCCCTTTCTATCCCTTCATCTAAATCATTTATAAAGATATTGAAAACTTACTGGGCCTAAGACAGAAGCTTGCAGTATTCCACTGCATGCTTCCCTCCATGTGGATGTAATTTCATCGAGTGTGATTGATCAGCCAGTTACGAATCCATGGTGTTTGTTCTATATTTTTCTATCTTACCAAGAAGTAAGTTGTGGTCTACCTTGTCAAATGCCTCAATGAAGTCAAAATATACTATGTCCACAAATTTTGCTGGTCCACTAGTTAAGTTACTTTGTCAAAGTATGCAAAAAGATTGTGTGGCATGATTTTGTTTTGTTTTGGAGTTTGACTGAACTAAAGTGATCTATTTTATTTTTTTAGTAAACGTACATGTCACTCATCTTGCCTAGAGGGGACTTAAATGGCAGATATATGGCCTATCTGTGAAGAACTTCTAGTTAAGTTATTAAAAAGGTAAACTATGAGTTTGAATATTTACAGGAGTGCCTTGTTTTATAATATTAACATCAAACTAGGTTGCTTATATATATTCCTGCTTTTAGACCAGACAAAGATCTCAGACTGTATCTGCTTTCAAACATTACAATGTAAAAAGATGAAATAAAAGCAATAAAAAAGAAAGAGGGCAAGATTCTTAATTTTTTATATTTATATCACAACCAAAATTTGTTAAAATTGGATATTACAATTCAAAAGAGTTTTGATACTCCTCCAATATTGCACAATATCCTAAATTAAAATATACAGCTAGTCTGTGGATGGTGCTGTATAGCTATATTTTTGTATCTTATAAAAAAAGGAAAAATGGAAAATAACTCTTTCATTTGATTCCAATAGAAGAGATTATATATACTTCAGGGTTGAACTGTAGAGTCCTTGGTGCTCTCTAATCTTGGATTAAGAAACAACTAGAGAAGACACATTAATACTATCAACAATATTTTCAACACAGTTGGATAATGAATATCTGCAAGCAAACATCCAAATTCAGAGAGCACCAAGGAATCTTTTCATTTAAGTTTGAGTCCTGGGACTATTAAAGATACCATATCTGAAATCATCTATAAAATCTGCAAACATCTGGATAATCACATGATGATAGCAGAAAGGCAGAATCATCTACGGTAGCAGTGGTTATCTAGATTTTTTTCTGCCCAAATAGACACATCCATGTTTTTCTTGGCAACGGTGCAGAAAAAAATATGTTCTTCAAGATTGTTTTACTTCTAACATACAACCTTGGAATTATCTGGAAGTTTTCATCGAAATAAAAATCTATCTATCTGCACTCAAACAAAAACTGCCACATGCTGACCATCCTTAAAACTAACACAGGTAATCTGGAAGCCCCTCCTCTAATTATTTTATTTTATTCTTCTTAAACCTAGTTCGAATCTGTATTTTCTTATTAATAGTCCTGTTTGCTATATGAACTGCCTCTGTTGTGTTAATCAGTCACACTTAGGTTGCTTTAAATTTTTTTTAGAACATAATGCTTTATACATTTACACAGGCATATGGCTAGGCTCTCAGTAAACTCAGTAGGTCATTTCGAAGTACACGCATATAAAATAATTCTGATAAAAAATTGAATTTCTTAATTAAAAGAAAGGAATGAAAGTTCTGACGTTAAAAAATCATGACAGAGATCATTTATTGCTGAAAAAAATACATATTTTTTATCATTAGGAACTAAAGAGAACACATGGACAAAAATAAATGGTAGTATGTACAGACTTCAAAAAGGATAAATAATACATATATTGTAATACTGCAGTACATGCCCTTGTGTATTTCAGGTCCTTAAGCTTTACTGTGTACGTTAAAAGGATAAATAAGTGCTAATATAAGACAATTTTTAGTGTAAACAATGTCATGGGCTTATAATAAGCCACCATATTTTGGACCAACATAATTAAAGCACACCACCTTTTACTGTTATACTAATTGGATATTCACAAATACAGTTACAAGATAATATAAAAGTAGACCATTTGCTCCACATAACCACACACAACAAAAGCTGTAAGTTTAAAGCCCCTTTTGTAGTTTTCTCATGGTCCTAAATGAGGATTTAATGTATGTCTAGAAAAGCAAGTCCTTTTCCTATTAAAGTGGGTCATCAACTTGCTAAGGCAAAGGACAAAACCTAAATCATTCCAAATGCTGCTAAACTACAGCACTGAATACTTTTAGTCAATATCAAAAAATATTTCAAATTCTCAGTTAATAACAGTTGCGGGGGAGGGGGGGAAAGGGATTCTGTGATCAGGGATCTTTCTATCATATAATAGTGCTCTGCTTTGTCCCTTTACTTCCTTAGCATGGAGATGTTCAGTGCAATAGGTGCTTTGGAGAACAGAAAAACTATTTCTTTTGGATATCCCTGTTATCCCTCTTCTCACAGTGGAAGGATAGATTGAACAAAAATGTGGGCAAGACTCCCATTCCTCAGGCTGACTGGTGTGATGGCAAAGAGGCAAAGGAAAGAGAAACAAAGCACTGTTGTGGTAGGAATCCATCCATGTGCAGGTGGTATGCTCAAGCAGGGGAGACTTGTGTCCGTAAGAGTTTTATTTGCAAATGCAGTAAAACTTCAAACTAATTGGATTTGGTTCAGATGCAACAAAAATCCACTTGCCATTGTACATATGTATATTGACATTTTTACTTGTGCATAGACATCCATTTGCCTTTGAACAGCCATTTCAGTGTAAAGGACATCCACTTCTATCCCATTAGTTTGTTACAAGGAAGATTTACTACAGTCCCAAACATGGCAATGTAATGCCAATTTATTCTATATCAGGGGTGTCAAACTGCCAGCCTGTGGGCTGTATGCGTCATGCTGAAACTGCGCCCGTCCCATTGCCGGCAATGGAAAAAAAGTCGCAATATGTCACAATACGTCACGTGACGTTGTGAGTTTGACACTCCTGTTCTATACGATTTGCCAGCCCTCCCCGCCCCAAAAACTCCTATCATCACTTTTCCTATTCTGATAGAAATAAATCCTGATTTCAATATAAATCATCCTCTTGATCTTACATTGTTCTTACTGACCAATTAAATATTGCTCAAACTATCAAAAAGGGGGGAAAATGTTCATGTGTATTTCATCTTTGTTGACTTTTAAGTTTGGCTTCAAAATCTGATTATCATTATTGTCTGATTAAGCAAGATTAAAGGTTATCAGTTCTTTTCACAGTATTCTAATTGTCTCACATTATTCATTTTCTAAAAATACTTTTCAACTGATTCATGACTACAGAGAATCCTTGGTGCTTCTTTTAAATTTATCAGATTAAAAAAAATAATTTGTGTTGCAATCCTAAATAATAAAGATACACTTAGCGGTTTTAATATTGTACAACTCATATAATCTAGCTGTACTCAAAATTGCAACCCCCAGTGGACATTTGGAATTCATAATCATACAATCATAAACATAACTGTGAATTGTACCAATTACTGCCAAATTCACTGATATTACATCAAATTACTGTACTATTTATGAGAAGTAGAGTTGGCAATTCTCAAAAAAAAAAAAAAACATTCTGGAAGACAGAAAGAGAATTCTTCACATTCCTAGTTTTTTTTATCTTGCCTTTTAATATAGTATAAACTTACTTCCATGAAGAAAATTTTTTTTATTCTATCAGTTGGCCCACAAATAGTTCAGCTATATCTGTTTCCATCCTATTTGAAAGTGGACTGTGCTTCCTTCTTGTCAATAGTCATTTTCAGTTCACCCCAGTCAACTGTTAGTAAGGAAAAAACGGTAAGATTTTTTTTATTCAAAGAAAATAATAAACATTCATATTACATGGCCATTTGTATATTTTTTTCTGTATCTCTTCTAGTGGTCTCTTTTTGTTAAAATATGAGGATCCACAATATAGAGTAACTTCAGGTTTTAAGGTGCTGCAGACATTTCAGTTGTGATGTACTCTGGGCTTCAAGATGGAGGACTTTCCTCAGGAAAGATATTTGTGCTCAACAACAGAGTATTTTCAACACTTAAGGACGATGAAACCTGAAGGTGAGAAATAAAATTTATTGTTTTGATTTTTTTCTCATTATCCTCAAGGTACAAGAAAAGATCAGAACAACTGTAAACTTCAAATATTCAAATTCCAAATGCTAAAACACCCACATAATAACCATACCATATATACTACTTTCTTTATAAAATTGAATCCATATTTCAAAAGCATATTCAAATCTGACTAACATTGCTGCTAAATTTTTAAGTATTAATGAATACTTTTATTTATTTCTTGGTTCATTGTGTGCTATACGATCACGAATAATATTTTAATAAACCCACGGATTAAAATGAGTTATCTTGAAAGGTTTAGAAAGACAAAAAGCTTCCGAACTAGTAATGAACTGAGATCCCTTGGACAAAAAAAAGTATTGATAGGAACCCTTTGTTTAGACACTGTTTCACATACTTGGGCATTGTTCAAGTTAAGAACAGTATGTTGCCCTCTTATTGTTATTATTTCATTTGTTTCAGAGAAGGGAGAACTAATAGAACAAAGTCTTGCATCATTGAATCCATGTACAGGAACAAGGATTTTAGCTTTTGATCATGTCTGAAGCCACTCATAGAAAAGCACATCATTTGTGCCTCTATAAATTTCAAATTTACGGGCCATCATTATAAGAGATTCTTGTCTGTTTCTTGTTATTATGTTTGCAATAATTTGAAATTGTACACACATATTGAACTAAGTGCCAGATTACTATAACCTGCAGCTTAAGAATTGAACATCTGAATCAATAATGTAATAATTTGAGAACTATTTTTGGACAACGTAATGACAGAAATAAATAATCTGAGTAAAATACAATCCCTACTCTGTCAAAATCAGAAACTAAATCACAATATTGATTGCAGGAAAAAAACAGGCTGATGCAACTATAATATATACCACCATCACAAGTTCCAGCAATATGCAGAAGTAGTCATGTGATACAAAAGTAGAAAACAAGAGACACATAATACTCTAGTCTGGATTTTACCAGACTGGATGTAATTTACCACAGAGCAATGACTGCATTGCTATACATTGAGAAATCACTAGATTTTTGATAAGCATTATAGCAACTCAGTATTATCCACTTGCCTTCTCACACTGAATACTGTTGATACTATATTAATTTATGGACAATAAGCTCTTTATAGCTCTGAAGATTCCACGCAACACTGAATGCGCAGCCCATATATGCACAAACACACACTGACATATACATACCCAAATCCCACTCCTAAACTGTGCTGAGGAAAGAAGAAATAGAGGAGACATGCTAGCAGTGTTCCAGTATTTGAGGGGCTGTCAGAAAGAAGAAGGGGTCACGTTTTTCTCCAAAGCACCAGAGGGCAGGACGAGAAACAATGGTTGGAAACTGATCAAAGAGAGAAGCAACCTGGAATTAAGGAGAAACTTCCTGACAGTGAGGACAATTAACCAGAGGAACAGCTTTCCTCCAGAAATCGTGGGTGCTCCATCACTGAAGGTTTTAAAGAAGAGACTGGACAGTCATTTTGACTGAGATGGTATAGGTTCTCCTGCTTGAGCAGGAGGCTGGATAGAAGACCTCCAAGGTCCCTTCCAGCTCTATTCTAGTCTAAAAAGGAAACTAGAAGAGAATAGTCATTTCTGTGCACTTGGGATAGGAAGAACAGTAGTGTGAATGAAAGGGGATAGGGGATGCATTTGTGGAAAAGAGTAATAGGCTCCCACAGTGTACTACAGAAGAAGAAAATGCATTATCTTAGCATTATCTTGCTAAGATGCTGAATTCGTAAGAATAAAATGGTTAACTTTTTGCTGCAGCTAAACATTTCTGGAAGTTCTGTTTTTCCCTAATCCAAATAAAGTCCCCAAAACCATAGCCAAGGAATTGTTGATAAATTCCTAAGTTAATGTTTTTTAAAATCTTGCTTTCATATGTCACAATAAAGGAGCAAACAAATCAGTTAGAATATTGTTTATTAAAAGAAAAAACTTTAAAATCCCTTAACAAAAATTAGTTTTCTTGATTAATCAAATAATTTCTCAGCATTTATATTGCCAGACCAAAGGCAAAACCAGAAGATGTTTTTAGCTATATCACTACCAATTTTAAGATAACAGCATTTGGACATAAGACCAGTATTTTAATTGAAGGGTAGATGATATGCAAGTGAATCATTTGATTCTCAGAAGTATTTGTCATTTAGTAGCCACCACTAGCAGCTCAGTTGGAGCTTATGAAGTCTCCACATTTTGTCAAGACTTCAGAGAAAGAAAATTATTCAGTATCTGGCAAGCTAGCAGTCATGATGTCAATACACTGTATTTAAGGAGGGGCGGTAGAGCATGTGTATTAATCAACCTATTGAGATGCAAAAAGTAAAATACTATTTCAGGTTTAAGAAGCAATCTATCACAAATTAATGAGTTCTTATTGATTCTTATTTTCAATAAACAGTAAACTAATAATCCAACATTTTTTCCTCAATTTACTGAGAAAAATAATCTCTTCAGCACAATACATGATCTGAAGAGTTCAGGAGTAATTTGTTTTAAAGGAGTTTGCTATCTGCGCCTGGTTTCTTACCTTGTAAACTGTCTACTTTCTTCATGTACTTCCATTTCTGTGCTTTTGAATTCATTTAATTCTTTCCGTATTGCTGCCTGATGAAAGAAAACACAAAATGTGAACTCAGATTGCTTTAAATCAGGGTTTCCCAACCAGGGGTGCTCACACCCGCTGGGAGTGTGAGACGATATTCCAGGGGGGGCAAACACTTGGGTTTTCAAAATTATAATGTATATGCGTAGTTTGTTGCCGTTATTTCAAACTTTTGTTAAGGGGTGTGAGACTATATCAGAAGCGTTCCAGGGGCGTGGGGTATAGAAAAGGTTGGGAGCTGCAGCTTTAAATGGAAATACATAAATATCTACAATGTAACGAAGTGGTCAATCTCAAAAAGAGGCAAAATACATTTTGTGAGCCAAATTTCATAATCCCTAACCACTGGCTAAATTTCTAAGGATTTATGGGTGCTAGTCAAAAGCTCTGAAGGATAATAGTTTGCACCCCCTAATACTTACTCTTGTTTGCATCTGTTGCATTTAACTTTCTTTTTCTCTTCTTATTTCATGAAGTTTTATTTGTTTGTTCAATTTATATATACGATTCTATATTTACTCTATATTTAGTAAAGCTGAATATTTTACTATGTGAGATTGGACAGTGTAGTGTTTCAAGCTTAATTAAAAAGCAACAAACTTACCCATAAAATATATTAGGAGAAACCTACTACTCAAAATAAGAGAGAGGTCCTTAAACTTACTCTGAGTTTCAAATCTATCAAATCATTGCTGAAGAATAATATATATTTCATATATATTTCATATATCAGTCTGGTAGAATTTCCTTTACAATTAAAATAGGTCTAAAATATCTGTCTACATCTCTCAAAAGAACGAACTGTTTCTAGAACTTCAGCATCTTCTATTCTAGGGAGATACATAAAACACACGACTGGAAACAATAAAGAAAATACGATACATTAAAGCATAATATTATAGGCATTAAAAAAACCTATTTTTTTAATTTTAATGAAATGGAGCAGGCTTCCTGTCAATAGCCTGCTGCGTAATAGAGCAGGCAGAACCGCAACTGTCCCTCTCTTTAACCAGCTGCCTGCTAACTCGCCGGGGTCCCACGTGGCCGGATGTATCCTGGCATGGCTGGTTTCCTTCCCCCCCAGTCCCGGCCCTCCCGGCCTCGCATGCTCAACCCACTGCAGCACCTCCTCAGCTGCTGGCCAGCCGTCCAGCTCAGAGGCGGCTTCTCTGAACTGCTGGCAGCGGGCAAGGCAGGGGCTGCTTTTTGTCTTTTCCTCTGGATTGTTTTGGCAGACCCCCCTCACCTGCCCACTTCCCTTCTGAACCCTGTTTGCAGCTCTGCCCACACAGCCACCAAAGTGGCAGGTGGAACACCGGAGCTGGAAAGCATTTTTCTGGAAAGGTTGCCCCACCCACCACTGTCCAGATACCCTCACTTCCCAAACCATTTCTTTTCTACCCTTCTTTCCAGCTCCTCCATCACTTCCTCCACCACCGTGGGCAGTTCCACAAACAAAAGAAGTTTGTGGAAGTAAAAAAAAAAGTTCAATCAATCAATTCCAACTTCTCATGAACAAAAAAAATCTTGTGAAGTCGGAATTGATTGAACTTTTTTTTTTAGTCCCACAAACTTCTTTTGTTTGTGGGACTGCCCACGGTGGTGGAGGAAATGATGAAGGACTGTGTCGGAGCTGGAAAAAAGGTGTTGCATGGGTCCAATCGGGGTGGGAGGTGGGGCGTTTCTGCCATGCATCAATCGGTTCTCCAAACTCAAAAGAAATTAGCGAACCGACTGAATCCCACCACTGCACCCATCCCTGTGGCCTGCCTAATTCCTGCTTTCCATCCTGGAATTGCTGGAATGGTGCATGCTCCCAACCCTCAAGCAAGGCTGGGCTGGGGCTTCCCAGTGGTTGGTCCTTCATGAAGGGGCTGCTTCACCTATGCCATTGAAATTCCTGTGTATTTAAGAGAATAGGTGGGGGGAGATCCTAGAGATCATAAGGGCAATTGCCAGGTGCCTGAATTTTCACCATGTAATTGCGGTAGTGATACAACAGCTGTAACTTCAGGCCCAGGTTGTAACCCTAACCCTTCATTCAGCACCATTATAATTCTTGAACAATCGCTGAAATGAGCAATTGTCAAACACAGACTATCTATATTTCAACATTCCACAAATATTAGGGTATGAAAAATAATTACTCAGTGACAAGGAAGCTGGATTTAGTGCACTGTTTTTTCTGGACTGAACTTTAAATTTTATTTTAAAATAGTTCTAGAACAATCACATTAAAAGAAATCTTGTTTGGAGGTACATGAAATCTTAATTGAGGAAGAATTATTTTGAGATACAGAAAGACAATGTATTTAATATTTCAGCCATTCATTCACTCACTCACTCACTCACATTCACTGATGCATGCAAGATTTATGCTACTTACCTTGTCTGCAGGTGTTAATCTTGCCCAGGGCTTATCAGCACGTCGATCATAATCTGGTGAATCTGTTACTTCCACATATTCGTTAAATCGTAAGATTCTTCGTGCCTGAAGTTCAGCCACTGTTGGTCTCAAACTAAGCTGCAAGGAAGCAAATTTAATAAACTCTCAAATAATCTGGAGGTTAGGCTTAACCTAATACAAACACCATTGAAAACAGACAGGGCATAGAATAAAAAAATAAATAAAAGCAAAGTTTAAATCCTGTTGATGAAGGAAATTCACTGATAAAGCTTCATAGCTTCTGCTTGATTTCAGGACAGTCTTGTGTTGTAAGAAATCCCTAGAATTTAGTCATGTCTTATTTCTTAGAAGTCCAATCAATGGACTCAGACACCACACCTTCTTGAGCAAAGCATTCCACACATTAACTTCATTTTATTCATCTGGATAATGTTGATACCAAAGTTACAGCTTCAGCACAAACTTATATTCCATTTCGCCTTCTGCAATGATCTTCCAGCTGGGACTCAGGATTTTCTTAATTGATCTCTCCATTTCATAGGAGGTCACCTGAATTTCATGTATAACTGTAACTCCACAGCCAAATCTCTTTTTATGTCCATCTATTGTCAGGTGAACATACCAATGTACCCTGCCCACTTATATTTTGATCTTAATGTCATTTTTAATGCCATTTGTGAAATTAGTGCTGTTATTAATTTGATCTCTGAGCAAGATCTTTAACTCTGAAGCTGCACTGCCTCCTTGAACCCATTCTCATTATTTACATAACAGCTGTACCAACATTTGATGACAGTTTCACAATCATTCCCTCTCCAGATTAAATGTCTCATCCAACTCGTTCAACCTTTCCTGAGAGAACAAAATTTCCCGGGCCTTCTCCAACATGTATCAGTTGGCAATGCAAAGGATGCGTATATGTACCAGTAAGGAGGAAGACCTCATGCTGGCAGGAAAAATGCTATCGACATGACCTGATACTGGGCAAATGTCATTTAGATTTAATCCTATTTACTTTACATACTTTTTACATGTGCTAAATTTCTATTATCTATTTTATACCTATTTTATTTGCTCAGTGTTGAATGTTACATGTCTATAATTTGTAGGTGTTTCTGACCCGAATAAAGAAAGAATACATGTTGATGTACGTTGAACAAAACATTTAATTTACCTTTCGGCTGAGACTGCGCTTCAGTTCTCTTTTAGCTTCTTGTTCTTCTTCTTCATTCTTTTCTATTTAAAGATGAAAGAAGAAATATAGGCATAGTTATAAGGCATGATAAATAGGTAACCGATTTGTTACACTGTAGGAAAATAATCATCGTTAATATTTTAAATTCATTCCAAGTTTGCATTTTCTTTCCTTTATTAAACTAGTATTTCTCTTGTCATTTCTATGATTAGTCATAGGATAAGATCTTAACAGAGAATAGACAGCCTCCATTAATTCCTATTCCTAAGATTCAAATAGAGAGCATTCCAAGGGACCAATAGTTATACTATGTGAATTAAATGATTATTCTGCCTAATGAGGATAATATCATGGAGAAAAATTCATTTCTTCTTCTCCCTTCACTCTCATCCTTTTCTGCCTTTGCTGAAGCCATATGGTATAAACATACATATACTGAGTAAGTTGGTAAGAACATGAGTGGCATCACCCAAGTTTATCTCAATTTGGAAAGAACCAAGAAGACCATCCATGCCTTATACAACTGAAGGGTAGGAGCTTTCAAGGACTCTACTGGTGAGAATTATATATTCAAGACCTAGAAAAAAAGTTATTTCATCCTATTGAAAAAGCAAGTGGAATGAACAAAGAGAAGCAAAGAGTGAAGCAGACAAGCTGAGACTGGTTAGCTTATGCCACTACACCTATGGCTTGTCTTCTACTTCTGATAACACTTGGCTGTACAAGAATTTTCCTGTCCATCATTACTATAATGGTAGAAATATAATCACAGCTTCTTTTTTTACTTGCAAGATCTCTGTGTATTTATATAATTCCAGCAGCCTGTACTATTCAGAGAATGGGAATGCATAGGCTTAGTGAAGATGCCCAGTCTTCTTTGTTGACTGCCATTCAGGATAATAAACCTCTTGCTATTCATCTAGAAAGGTGCCACCAGACAGAAGGTGGAAATTTTATGACATGTTCAACTTTTGTTATCCTTAAACTGTGCCTATGGATTTCAAGATTAATGAACTAAGAGCTAGGATCTCTCACTACATGTTAGAATTGAACAGAACACTTCTCCATAGTGGTCCATCACTACATTTCTATACGCAGTTCCTATCCACTTTTAAAGCATTTGTCGTTCGTCTGTTTTGGAACTCTGTTACTAATTTTGGGTGGATGTTACATTTCATCTGGTATATAAATGGTAGCAAATTATGCAGTAGATGTGCCAAATACTCAGTTTCAGTAAATCAGTAGTTCTAGCATACCAACATGACATGCTGATAATATAGAAATGAAGCCATTTGGACTGGATTACATTGTTGCTAAAATAACTTATTCACCCACATTTGCCACTCGCCCATTCAGTTTATATTTGCCACACTATTTATCACATCATGAAAATGCTAAAAGCAGATTGACTAAAGATGTGGTTATTGCAGACTGAGTTAGGAAAATATGCTTGCACAATTTCAGAGCCACTCTTTTATGAGAAAAGCTGGCTGAGGAATCTGGGAGTTGAAGTCCACAAGTCTTAAAGTTGCAAAGTTTGAAGACCCCTGGTCTATGTCATTTTCATACTGCTTCAGATAATCCTTCTGTTTCTCCACAGTGACGCTGAGATAAAGAGCTAATGCTGGCATTTTATGCCAAGTGTCTCTCCGATCTATATGGGAGGATCTCCACCAGTCTACATCTGCTTTTGACATTCAGTTTTGTGCTCTAATATAATCCAGGAAATTAAACCTGAACATTCCACCATATCCTGTGGGGATTTATATAGCTGGGTTACAATGCATGTTTGCTAAGGAAACAAAAAACCCAAAAACAAACAAAGCTCTACTCTACTGGAATGTCACAGAAAACTACTCTATCTGATAGTTGTTCAAACAATGATAATCTTTATTCTCAACTGGCACAACGAGCTACATTATGTTTCTAGAAAGCCAATTTTGGCAAGATAGCAAACTTACTGCCTTAAGACTCGATACCTGCAATTTGCTAAATAAACAATGTCTATACACTGTAAAAGGGTAAACATATTTAATGTATTTACTATGTACAATACGTACATACAATCAGAATGCTCAATTCAAACCACTGGGCATGGTAGAATAAATTGATTTATAATTTAGCAGTAGGTACTAAGATTTTTAGATCTAACTTTCATGTTAGGATCTGTATTTCCAAAATGTTATTGTCTCCCTGCTTACTGTCTGAGGGCCACTGCAGTCCTGCCTTGGCATCAAATGGCAGGGCAAACTTTGGCAGAAGTGCAATTGCAAACTGTACATTCATACTCTTCAATATTTTTTTTTTAAATATTCAGTTCATATTTAGCAAAAAAAGAGAAAAACCTTGCAGAATTATTCACATTCATAAAACCAGGATGCGTGACCACTCTCAAAATGTAACATTATTGGCATTGCAGAATTAGATGCATTATTTTAAAGGCTTACGTTTTAGGATGTTTCTTTGTTCTAGTTCTTCAGAGGTGGGCCTTTGACTAAGCCTTCTGCAAAAAGGAAGACATACATATATTTTCTCCTAGTTACAACAGTTTCTTATGAAGTTATCTAGTTTATCTAGTTTAGAAAGAATCACTGCCAAAATGATTTCTCAAATACCAATTACCAAATACCATGACTTTATATATTACTTTTAATGCTGAACATGTGTAATTTGGATTTGCAAATAGATGCATATTACTAGTGTTACTGAATACATGTGTATATAGAACCACATAAATTAAGCGTACAATGAATTTTGTAACTGTGCTTGATTATGCATATACATCATAGTACTGTCTATAAAATGTGATTTGCATTTTTGGAAGTATCTACTTGAAATAAAAGAAATAATCAAAACCCCTGTTCAGATGATGTTACAGGAAAAAAAAGTGTATCACACATCAGCTTAAAAAATCTGTTCTTTCAAAACAAAATTATCTTGGATTCATGGCAAGTAGCATAACTGTTGTAGCAAAAGAACCTGTGAATTGTCTAATTGAGCAAAACTTGCCTGCAATCATTTTTTTGTAATGGGGAGGGGGGGCTTAAGGTTTTTGATCTAGCTTAAATAGAACAAGCGTGAAGACCTGAGACTGAACTGCAGAATTATAAATTAATTATTATAGTGCTCATTTATTTATTTGATATCACCAATTCAAAAAGCTGAGAAACAGTCTTTCCTATGTCTGAAGCCTCTTTATTATTCTCCCTTTTTCTCCCGGCCAATACCTCACTAGTTTTGTGCCGATCTGATGTCTGATTTCCTGTCTCTCTTCTTCAGATGTTCTCGGTAAGATGTTTTTATCTTCCAGTTCTTTTTTGGATGGCCTGTTGCCGAGTTTGATTGCAAGAGTATCTCTACGATGTATTTTACTTGCTAAAGAGCCTGGATAGAGAATGATTTTTTTTTTATTAATTAATGCTCACACTTAAGCATGTCAAGATCCAGCCACAATTTGGATATTCAATACATGAATTTAAAAACCTCTTTCTAGCTTTTTCTCCTCTTTTTTTTTGGGGGGGGGGGGAATTTTAGCTCATATCAAAGTCACCTTTCCTTTATAATATGTTAATGTATTAGAACTCATCTGCCAACTACGGTAGAATTAGAACATTCAATCCCCCCCTTCCAAATGCTTATGAAATAATTTGATAGGAATATTCTGGAGGATAACAGAATGGAGAGGGTACCTTTGAGTCAATGTTGGCTACTGGAGACTGCCTAGATAAATCCCTGCAGTTTTCTTGACAACATTTCGGAGGTGGTTTGCTATTAGCTGCTTCCTAGGGCTGAGAGAGAGTGACTGGACCAAGGTCACCCAGCTGGTTTTGTGCCTAAGGCAGGACAAGAATTCATAGTATTTCAGTTTTTAGGCTGAGTTTCTGCAATTAGAAGCAGACGTGAACTTCACTAGCTAGATTATAAGGAGAAGGGGGCAGGTTTATCTCTCAGCCCAACAAAAAATTCCTATTTCCTTTAATATATAAATATTAAAGTTTAAAATTAAAGTATAGATTTTTTTATCTTTGCTCTCATATAAATAAACTACTGTAAGAGATTCTTACATTCCTAGCTACATTAATCACAGCAGTCAAAGGTGATGGCTTTACTAGCCCTACGTGGAGATGCCACTCATTAAGTTAAAACCTTTTATGTGCACATCTAAAATACGAAAGTGCGGCATTTGTGGGATGATCACAGTGTGAGTGAAACCAATTTTCAGTTTCTGGCGCTAAGTGATTCCATCTTCATGGATGGAGATTCCAAAGGAGGGAAGCAGAATATATACAAAACACATGTCAAATAAAAAGGCTTGCAAAGATGCATTGTGCCCCAAGAAATACATCCAATATATGAACTCTGAGTTCACATATTTCCCAGTTTGCTTATTAAGGACAATAGCAAGAACTTGGATCGAATTCTCCAATAGGGACATTCCAACCATAGAACAAGGATATAGTATCTGTTGCCAATGGAATGAGAAAACGCTTTCCCAGTACTAATGAATGCAACAAGTCGGATCAGCAATCTCCATTTTAGAAACTTATCTAGGTGTTTTGTTTCAGAAGTAAAACAAATTGTACAGCATGTACTAATTTTTTGTTTAAAATGGCAGACGGTTGCTCATCGAGTTCTCTTACTTTCACTGCTTGCAGCTTCATCATCATCTTCATCATCTGTATAAAGTATAGGCCCATCTGAATCTGAGTCACTGGTATGATTATTTTTGCTGTTTCCAATTTCGGGATTTTCTTCAGAAGTTTCAGAAAGTTCATCTGTCTGAAGAAGACTAGTTTGCTTAGAGATTTCTTTTTCCTGATCTTCTTTGATAGCAGAACTATTAGAAAAACAAATACACCAATCATATATGAAATATAACCACCCAGGAAAAATACATTAGGTAATAATTTATGTTTTATAATTTATTAAAACATAAAGCAAGCTATGTAACTCTTGTAAAACAATCAGTTCTAAAGACCTAAAATTAAGTTCCCCACAGACTCAACAAACCACAGAACACATTTCAATTTTTCCCAAACTCTGGCATGTCAATATGATTGTTACTAGTTTTAAGAATCTACTTTAAATCCACTGCTTCAAACTGAAAGCTTAAATTTTTAAGAATCAATATTTCACTTATGAACAGAAGACAAATGTCTAACTCTCACACCATATAGATGAATTAAGAAAATAAAAATAAGTTCATAAATCAGTCATATATAAAACTAAGCATATGTCTGACCAGCTTTAAGCTCATATAAAGCAACCTTCCTCCATCTAGTAGCTTTCAGGTGGGTTATTACATTCTTGATGCTAGTCAGTATGGCCTTTGACCATACTTGCTAAGAATCTTGGGAGTTGTAGTATAATCCATCTGGAGAATATTTGATTAGGAAAGGCTGATGAAAAACATTCCTGAAATTTTAAAGTAATTTATAATCAGAAGTACTGCCAAGAGCAGATGGGCTACAGAAAAACTAATTCCAAATACTGTCACTTTATAGTGCCATTGCAATTTTCATACTTTTTTTTCACTGTGGCCCCTTAGCAATAAAAATAGTGCTTAGACTTATATACTGCTTCAATCTCTAAGCCAGGCATGTCACGTGATGTATTGGGACTTTTTCCACATTGCCGGCAATGGGGTGGGTGCGGTTTCGATGTGACGCATCCAGCCCGCGGGCCAGCAGTTTGACATGCCTGCTCTAAGCAGTTTACAGAGTCAGCATATTACCCCCTACAATCTGAGTCCTCATTTTACCAACCTCAGAAGGATGGAAAGCTGAGTCAACTCTGACCCGGCCAGGATGTTCAGTGTTGAAATGTTCAATGACTATATAATTTTATTACCTTTCATCAATTCTTATAGACTACTAAAGGGCTCATGTGAAACATTCAGCAAGATATAGACATACTATATCTTAAAAAAAAAAAGCACAATCTTTTACTGATCTGTATTATCAGCCAACACAATCCCTTTTCTATCTTTTACATCCAACTCACGACTTCTTCATAATCTTTATCCATTCTCTCTTGGGTAAATATTTCTCCTCATATGAAACATCCTTGATGCTAGTCTTTAATGGACAATGATTAAGATATAACGAATTCTGAGTGTTACAATTTGTGTTTTCTAAATACAGACTACATTTGGATTTTTCTAAATTGAATTAATTTATTTTGCATGCACGCAACCAAGTATATTCACAGAGGTAAAGGAGAGAAGCAGGAGGCAACATACAAACAAATGAAGAAAAGCTGCTTTTAATAGGCATAATCCTGCCACTGGGACAAGAAACGGTACTTTCTAAACTGGTTCTGTAAATGACCAGGGAAGGGCGGAACTCATCTTAATTCTTCCTTTGATGCCTCACAAATGGGCTTGTTATTTATTTCCATTAGCTTTCTTTTCAACCTGCTGCCCTATTTTCATAAATGGAACGCTAAGCTAGATTCAACTTAGTACCTGCCTTTTTAATAGTTGCTGAGAGTGCTATTTCACCACAGATTTTGAGAGCTACTCTAAAGATTTTCAAGTAAGCATCTCCAAAGGAGCTGTAACTTTGAACCTTAAGCTGTGACTTTGAAAACAAATTTGTAGATTTAAATAGAATCAAATCAGTCCATCCAAGCCATTTTAATTTTCTTTTCCTTGTCTGCTTGGAAGTATGAGAATAGAATTCAAAGTATTAATTGAATTATATTTACTCATGTCTTCCTGTGTTTTGATACATGTTCAAATTCAAAATCAAGGTATACAAAAGCCTACCTGAGTTGCTCCACCATTTTCCCAAATGCATGTGTATCCCAAAATTACACAACTAGCTGAAAGCATGTAGTCTTACCATTCTGTGTCTTCTCCCCCAATCTCCAGGCTACAGTCTAAGACAGCACTGTTTGAAGAGCTTTCACTGTCTGCTTCAGTTTTTATATGAAGATCATTTAAATGTGTGCCAGGAACAGATGGACCTACTTCAATACTAACTGGCACATGTTCTGTGCCCGAGAAGCCAGTGGGCTCACAGCCTGGAGACAGAATTGGGATGGATGGAGGAAGAGGAGCCGGAACAGCAGGAGGAGGGGGAGGAACAGTCAGGGTGCTGTTCTGGGTTGTGTCTCCAGATTCAGGGATAATATGGAGAGGCTCTTCTGATTTACAGAGTTCCACTTTGGTCTTTGAGTTTTCTACTGCCGTGCTGGAGGCAGAAGTAATGTCCCCATCAGATGATGCACGTGTCGTCACCTGTTTCCCATGCTTCTTCTTATCCCTGGGAGTCCCTGTGCTGGTTTTGCTTGTTGTTGGTTCTTTAGAAGGTTTAGGGCGAGATGATGTGGAAGAAGGAGATGATGATTTGGAAGCATGTCCTTTCTTTAAATTAGAGGAATTAGCTGAAATGAGAGGGCATACCCTTTTACCATAACAGAAGGTTTGCATTAACCTACCTTGTATTACTGGGAAGGCTTTCATCTTTAATACAGTGGTACCTTGGTACTCATTGTTAATTGGTTCTGGGAGGTGCTATGAGTACCAAAAACGATGAGTGCCACACAAACTTTTCCCTTAAGCAGTGACTCACAAGGCAGCCAACAATGACTGTAGTTCTAGCTTATGCACTGAGTACCAAACAAACAATGAGTACTGGGACAAAATTTTCATGTCAAAATGCACGTCAATGAGTTTCAAAATGGTTGAGTAACAAGGTACCACTGTAATGGGAAGCCTGAAGTACTTACAACACTTACGTAGAAATATCTAAATAATTACATATTAGCATATGTAATAGTAATATAGTAGCAGTGCTCTTCCCATCTACTTACTCTGGAATATGATTTTTTTTCTGGCCATTATCTTCTGGACTAAAGCATAGATGATGAGCTTTAGACATTGCTGGACTATCAGGACCAATCAGGATTCTTAATTAATTAGCATTACAATAAGTTTTAAACTATAAGCATGAAGAAATTAATTGCAATTAATATAGCAAGGGCATGTTCTCCCAACAAACATTTTGGGAGAGGGGTTGTGAAGTTGAGGTGTTCATGTGCATAATTATGACCTATTGACATTAAAATTCAAGATACATTTTAAAATGTAAAGAATCTATTGATTTGGGTTGTTGCTTGAATACAGGAAAAGGTCCAAGCATTTTTTTTAAATGACCTGCAACAATTCTATGCACAAGCAAAAACATCAGCAAAGAACAACATGGTTGCTTCTGCTGAGCTTGCATTTGGCAGGCAGGCTGGAAAAATAAAGCATGCCAAATCTGTTTTTTGTTCTTGCTAAATAAGTGGAATGTCAATGACTACAGAAGAATTGGCACAGAGTTTTTTTTTTAAAAAAAAAAAATCTGAAAAATAAAGTAATCCATCAGGCAATATGTTCTTATTCAAAGGAATGTGAAAGAGGTATGTATGTTTCTGCCCTTTAACCTAATACAGTAGAAAGATCTCTATCTGTTTTCTTGGTTGAAAGACTAGAGATAATTTTTTGATTACAGATTCTAATTTAAACTTATTTTTCAGATGTCAAAGCAGAGCTGTGTACCTGGTGTCTCATAAAGGGACTGATTTTAATGTTTTCAAAACCAAATGGGTACATCCCATTTGTGGATCTAGGATGAAAAACAAAGGAGCAGCAACCGGTCTCACATGCTCATCGTTTCTTCTAGTGACTACAATTGAAAACTTTTAGTTCTGTTGGGACATAACTAACTTAAAATGCTCTGTGGAAACTTTTTCTAGGGTAAGCTTAAAAACAAAATATGTTTTCCATTTTGTAAATGTACTAATTATGAGCTTCTTTGAAATAGAGGGCTTCTTAACACCAAAATAAGAGTTTTCTCAAACTGATTATTCCTAAGACATTTTTGAAAGTAAGACTAATATTTGTGTAGAATTAAAAAGTACAGAAACAAAGAAAGAGAACCATATCATTTTTTATTATCTTTCAACTCAACATATTTTCAAGTTTATTTATAAAATTCATTGAAATCTAAATCATATTTGATAGAAATAATTATAGTTTGTCCATATAGACAGTAAATGAGGAGCAAACTGCAAACTAAATATGTGAAGGATGAGTTGATAACTTGAGTGGAAGGATAAGACAGAGAAAGTCATAGATGTGTAGAGCTCAAGAAGAGCAAAATGAAAATTATTAAAACAGTGTACAGGTATGGTAGAAGCAAGGATGGTTTGCAAAATAGACTGGAATAATAAATTGTATTGGTATAAGCCACAGGTCGGCAACCTGCGGCTCCGGAGCCGCATGCGGCTCTTTGAGCCTTCCCCTGTGGCTCCCAGCCTCCTCTGCCTTTGCAGAGAGAGAGACAGAGAGAGTCAATTGCGCTTCCCTGCTTTTCTCTCTCTCTCTCTCTCTCTCTCTCTCTCTCTCTCTCTCTCTCTCTCTCTCTGTGTGTGTGTGTGTATGCGTAAAAGAGAGTGCACTCACATTGTTCTCCGAGGAGCTGAAAAGCTTTCTGGGCGGAGCTCCTCCCTTTGCTGCGTCTCTGCAGGAAACAGGAAGGGCAGGAGAGAGCTAGCTAGCCCAGCTAGGCTGACTCAGGAATTCTGGGAGTTGAAGTCCATGAGTCATAAAAGAGACGAGGTTGCCTACCCCTGAGATTGTTGGAGAACAACTTGAAGCTTGCCAGGTGAGCAGCAGATGGGGGGGGGAGAAAGAGAGAGAGAGAAAGAGAGAGAGAGGGAGGGGGAGAGAGAGAGGAAAGAGAGAGAAAGAAAGAGAGTGGGGGAAGAGGAGTGGCAGACCAAGGGCAGAGAGGGAGGGAGGGAGACAGAGAGAGAGAGAGACCCTTTTGACATCTAAAATGAAGATAACACTGCATATATCCTTTTTTTACCTGTGTGTGTATGTAATTTTATTCTCTTAAAGCATTCTCTCGGTGATCATTGTTTTAATAGTATGGATATTCCCGAGTCATATTTTTACTTTTATTTTTAATGTGTGTGTGTGTGTGTGTGTGTGTGTGTATACACACACATACACAAACACACTCTCTCTCTCTCTCACACACACACACACACCTATAATAAAGATAAAAAAGGATATATGCAGTGTTATCTTCATTTTAGATATCAAAAGGGTTTTGCGGCTCCCGGTGTTTTGTTTTTGGTGGGAAACGGGTTCAAGTGGCTCTTTGAGTGTTTTGGGTTGCCTACCCCTGGTATAAGCTAAATTTAGCCTTTCTTTTTTTCTTATTTCATGCCTTTAATTACATCTGCTTACTACTTTTTTATCCTGTTTCTGTACCTGATGACAGCCCAGGTTTGAGATCTGAGCATTGCATGTCGGGGTGAGCTCCCTTCCTCGCCCTAACTCCTGCCAATCTAGCAGCTCAAAAACATGCATATGTGAGTAAATAAATGGGTACTACTTCAGTGGGAAGGTAACAGTGCTCCGTGACGTCATGCTGGCCATATGACTATGGAAACGACTTTGGACAATGCTAGCTCAAAGGCCCTTGAAGCAGAGATGAGCACATCCCTCTGTAGTTGGCAACAATTAGCAGAGTAAAGTCCAGAGGGACTCCTCTTCTATATAGAACAACATCTCAGAATTGTTTTTCTACTTTGCTACTGTCTCTTTAGCTAGGTCAGTGGTGGCGAACCTATGGCATAGGTGCCAGAGGCGGCACTCGGAGCCCTCTCTGTGGGCACATGTGCCGTTGCCCCAGCCTTGCCTCCCCCCGCGACCTCCTCCTCTCCAGCAGCCCCCCTGAAGGAGAGTTGCCCCTGAGCATGGCCTACGCAGAGCAGCGCAGCCAAGGACATGGCAGCCAAGTAGCATAGACAAGACTCTGCCCTCAGACCCCATCGTGCACAGTTGATGCCGCAGGGTGCGGGCAGAGGGTGTGACTGCCATAGCGCTGCTGGGCTGCCTGGGCGATCTGTGGCAGGCCCTGGAGGTGGTAGTGGCCCTGAGGGCAGGCGGGGCAGGGGATGGGGGGCAGAATGGGGGGTGGAGCAGGGGCAGGGCCAGTTTTGGGGCACTCCGTCTCTAAAAGGTTCGCCATCACTGAGCTAGGTCTTGCTGATTGAGAGGGATGGAAATAAATAGTATTCTTACAAGCATTTTTAGGTTAAAAGAACTTAACACAGGAACTACCAAATAAGCTCTTGCATCTGGCTGCTGTACAGGAGGCCATAAGTTATCCACCCACAAATTATGGAGACAGTGGATAAGACAACAGCTTTAATAATAATCATTCACAGCCAACAAATGTTATATGCTTGCTTTTTATGCAGCTGTAGCTTTTGTTCAGTTTTGCACAAATTATCTGGTAAATGTTGCTTCTTATTAGACTTTAATGTTCAGTACTGGATTTTGTGAGCCAAGGTGAGCTGAAAACCATAGACAAGGACAATTAATAAACATACATCCAATTCGGATAACATAAATCCAATGTATTAATAACCATCCACAGAGAGAATATGGACACTGCACCATTTAAAGGAAGCAATAAAGCAGCATGAATTCAAAGCCACGTGATACTTACCAGCTTCTCGAGTCCCACTGCGGCTTGTTGGCTTGCCAGGGGAGGCAGAGGTCTGCTTGGAAGGAGACTTGCCCTTTTTTTTAGCATGTGGCACTTCGTTAGTTTTATGGCTAGCTGTAGCAGCAGTAGCGTTTTTTGGAGGAATGGCTGATTTTTTAGCTTTAGGCTTAGGTTTAAAAGGAGGTGGTGGTAGAGGAGGAGGAGGAAGAGGAGAAACAGACACTGCTGATGTTTCAAGACCTTTAGGAAGAGGTTTATCTACAAATAAGAAAGCGAACACAAGCAACTGACAAATGGACAGCACGGATAAACCAGACAAAGAAACAGATTTCTTCCTGCTGCTCTACTTTCTTGGGAATGAGGACTGCTTTTGTTTTTAAAAGAACAGCCATCAAACTACACTTCACTCTCGAGTGCAGATTTCAACAGAGAGGAGTTCAGAATGGTTCTCAAAACACAGAATAAAAAAGGTGTTTTGTTTTTTTTTTACAAAAATAATTCTTCCTTCGTTGAAGGGAGATCAAATCTGCTAACAGTTTGGGGCAGTAACCACTATTTTAAAAGATGTCTCTTAAGCCAGAGGTTCCCAACCTTTTGGGCACCAGGGACCGGTTCCATGGAGAGAGGTTTTTCCAAGGACCGGAGGGTGCGTGGTTTTGTATGCTGCCTGCATCCCACGGATGGGGCTTTGCTTGTTTGTGTGGACCGGTTGTGGTATGCCGTGGCCCAGTAACGGTCCACAGACCAGGGGTTGGAGACCCCTGTCCTCAGCTATCCTAACTCAAATTTTCCAACATTTGGGTAACCAACTTGTGAAAGACAAGCAGCATTCTCATTAAAAACAATTAGTAGATGAAGACAAGCATATACAGTGTGATTAAATACACATAGTAGGAAACATCCATTTTGCCACCATGGCTTTCAGCAAAAAAAGTTCCATTTATTGCAAAGGAAAGATCATTTATAATTTAACCTTTTTGTAACTAATTCCTAGCCAAGGAAAGATTAAGACAACTATCTCTATGATAGCTTTTGTTTATATTTACAATTTTGTTTGATTCTGCTATGAATAATTTATATATAATTTCTAAAAATATGTTAGGAAAAGCTAATCAGATTTATAAATAAATATCAAGGACAAATTTCTTAATTGAGTGTACCATCAATAATCATTTAACTAAAATAGCCAAAAAATGAAAATTTGTCAGCATTTCTTATTCTTGTTCAAGACAATAGCTTCCTTTTCCTTTTGTTGATTGGCTTCCATCTCAACATTATTAAGACTACTACTCAAACATAGAAAGCATTCCTAAGCATTTATTGTACAAGCTTCAGAAGGATTATTTCTAGAGCTGTTTAGATGTAAAAGCTTTTCCTTGAAATCTTTTTCCTTGTACCAGCCTATTAAGCTCTAATCACCCATGCTCTTAACATAATTAGAACCACTAATTGGGGGTGGGGTGTTCAATGAATCACAGAGCAATGGCACTGAGGGAATTCATGTCATCTGTCTGACATCATCAAGTAAATGATACAAATTATAACATATCATTATGAAAAATGAAGTAAATTGCAGCAGGAATTTGGAAGATTGCATTGAGCTGAAAGAAAATGAAGAAACATAGTAACTGCATTTGTTCTCTTTTTCAATGCATAATCTTGCATTTTTTATGTATAAGGAAGCTTTCCTGATATCAGTATAGGATATATGTCCATGAACAGAATTGTAGCCATGTTTTTATGTCTAACTTCATCAGAGAGAAAACATTAGAAGAGTAGGCCGCGGACTGCTGATTATGAATTGGGCTGCACAAGCTAGCGAAACTTCATCTGCGCATACACAGGATCTAGGTAGTACAGTACACAAAACCATTCGTATTGCCCAAAAGGTTGGGGACCGCTAGTGTATGATTTAAAAAATTAAAATGAGCAAAAAACACAATAATCTGCATTAATATTGGCTAATGTAACAGTAAAAGCCTTCTCTTTCATTTTCATGGGTACAATTCATCTTGTAACAGATCACAAACTATACAGTAGCTAGCATCAAGTCCCGTAGGAAATATGTGTGCTTCTATGTACAACGCTATTTTCACATAGCCTAAGAAAAGCCAGGATAAGACTAGCAGCACTGTTAAGGATTATTTTATCCCATGTTAATTCCTCAAATTTACAGCAATTGCTGATTAAGATTCTGAGATTAAAAAAAAAAAAGAAAAGAAAACAAAAAAAATAATAGTAAAAAAAAAAAGATTCTGAGATTAGACTTCTTTCATTTCAGCTCCGTCTTCATATTGATCTTATTGACATGAGTAGCAGTAACGATAACTTGTAAATGACACATTAGTAAGAATAAGCATTAATCAACTAAAGTAAGAATGGAAAAAGGGCAGATTTTTTAAAAATAAATCAAATCTCTTTATTTCCACCCTCACCCCACTCCCCATCTACAGATTTCAGAAAATAGCGGCGATGGTTATTAGATTTTTTAAAAGTTATTATTGCTATCCAGTTTTCTTATTTTTATCCCCCTATTTTATCCAAAACAATCTTGTGTGATATTGTATGCCAGTGATGGCAAACTTTTTAGACACCGAGTGCCCAAACTGCAACCCAAAACCCACTTATGTATCGTCAGGTGCTGGGTGGGTGTGGCCCATTGGGTGGGCGTGGCTGCAGTGGTAACGGCAGACTGGGTGGGACTAAAAAGTTCAATCAATCTATTCCAACTTTGCGAGATCTTTTTTTTTTCCCACAAGAAGTTGAAATTGATTGATTTTTTTTTGGCACATGGCAGCGGAGGCCTAAAGCGAAAAGGTTTTATAAAACCCAGCTGAAGGCCTAGCAGTGGGCCAACGGCGCGTGTGCCCACAGAGAGGTTCGCCATCACGGCTGTATGCTAACTTGACAGATAGCAACTGTTAACCCCTAAATTTCACAGCTGAGTAAGACCAAACCTGGTTTGAACTACATCCCATAGGTTCTTGTTGTGCAAGAGCCCATGTTCTATGTAGTATGTAGGACAATCAAAATCTGCTCTTGTTCTAAGTCTTAGAATCTAAGACCTAGCACTTTTCCTCCCATTCTAATAGCGAACTCAAGTTTTTAGTTTATGTGTTCCTAAAAATGTCTGCCTCTGAACAGAAATTAACTTTCCTTATTGCTATCTCTTCTCCACTCAATTACATTACCCCTTGTAGTTATAAACAGGTTTGTTTTCATTTTTTCATCATATACACTGGGGTGATTGTATTTTTAAATGGACATATACATTCTGATACATTGCATTTAAAATACCTTTTTTATCTTCATTTTTCTCCTCAGAAACAGCTGCCTTTGCTGATAATGAACTGTTGTCTTCTATAGTTTTTACATTTTCTTCTGGTATGGCTTCTTCTGTAATTACTATCGTGTGACCATTAGAGATTTCATAATTCACTGTGGCATCTACATCTGAAATGAAAACAAGAATATTGGCTAGTTCTGAAGGCATTACATTCATTATATGCAATTAAGTCCTCTTTATTTTCATAATGATCCTGATATCTGATTAGAGCCAGTTTTGCTATGCATTTCTAAGTAACTTCTTTTTGCATACTTAGGGTGTGTTGTAGTACTAGAATAGACAACTCATCTCTACACTGGGGAGAATTTTAAGAAAGCTTTCACAAAGTATCCTTCCTCCTCCCTCTGTCCCTCCCTGATATTTTTACTCCAAAATAGCTCTGGGTAATGAATGACCATTCACAAATGATCAGTTTGGTCAAGGAAATTTCATAGAAAGACTAAATCATAGAGATATAGTAGAAAAATTAAAAATCTGATCGAGAGCCTGAATATAAGCCTGAATATAAGGTAGAAGAGTGAGTTCAGGGGCAGAAACCCAATCTATTCCTTTATGACCCCTAAACAGTTCCCCCTTTTACAAATCACCCTACCAATTCTCTCACTCCATTTTCTACCACCCAAAATTCACTCACCCAAACCACTCACTCATCTTTCTTTCCTCCGTCCCATATGAACTCCCACTGTCTTCCCATGTTAGGTTGTTTTCTGTTGCTCCCCAGCGTCCCTAAGCTTATCATGCAGCAGCTTTCTCTCTTTCTCCCTTCATTTGTTTTTCAGAGACCTTTGAGTATCTACTTCACTTGCTTTGCAAAACAATCTGAGCACTTCTAGGTAGAAAAAAAAAGAGGTGGCCGAAGCTCCTGGAGTTAAACTCACTGTTTTTCAGTATTATTTTTCAACCTAAACCTAGAGATATGCTACAATCTCATTGTCAATCTCAACTACAAACTCTGCCAATGAACTATACATTTGAAAGCAATGGGAATAACATTTGTCATCATTCAGATTAAATATAAGTTCTAATAATCTACATTAATTGTGATCACCTTGCTCATTTATTTCCTTTAGGACACCCCTTCTTATTAGCTCCTCTCTGCTCTGCCTTGTTGATATCTTTCTTTCCAGCACTTAAAAAAAATAAAGAAAATATTATTCAGTAAAAAAGCAAACTAAGACAATCAAAAAAATTAAAACAAAGGTAATTTTGGCTTTCATATTTCAGAATGTATTACATTTATTATTACATATTTCAGAATGTATTACATTTATTATTATTACATTTATGTACTACATTAATTATGTAGTATTAGAATGAAGACAAGGACCTAATTGCCAAACAAGTATTTGAAGGGTCAAAAGGAAGGAGAATAAAAAATGTGATTGGAAGCAGTTGATGCATTGATGCAAAAGAGAAAATTGAGGAGTTTAAATAGAAAAAAATCAATGTATAGAGGAGTACATGAAAAGTGAGGAAGCAAGAGATAGTATACAGAGATAAGAAAATATGAAGAGGTAAACGGGATTAGTGTGAATCGTGTTACTTTTTCCTCTTTTTATCATCTTCCATTCATTTGTTTTGCTTTACTCCTTTTAGGTCATTTTGCTTAATGTTGGTTACTCCAAAAGTGAATAGTGTAAATGGGCACACATGTATGTAATTACCTAATAAGGTATATTGGGCATAAGATAGTGCCATGGAAAAGTGGTAAGCAAATTTATATAACTAGATTTATACATTCTCTTTTCAAGTAACAGAAACTGCATTAATTATGTTACAAGGACACATTCTTTTTATTTGTGCTGAATACAGATATTTCTGTCTTAAAATAGAAGATAAAATAAGATTTTAAAAAAACTGAAACATGCATACTAAGAAAGTTATATTACTTACAACCTCATGGTTCAGGAAATTCTCTTGTACAGATTCCGTTAGCTAGTCAATTCTATATCACTAGTATATGTCATAACAAATAGACAACATGATGTTGGCTCAGAGTCATGATTCATAGCCTCAAGATTTAATTTTGCCTCTGTTTATTACATGACTAACATCTCAAGTAAATTTAAACTTTTGATAGTATTATTGATTTCCCAGACACTATTTATGCATAGCCTACCCTTCTAAATTTATCCTTCTAAATTTCCCTCTCTGAGGGAGATGTACAGTTAAGAAGTATGAAGTATAAACAAACAAACAAACAAACAAACATATAAATTCTAAGCCAGTCATGGAAGGCTTCTCTTTCTAAAATACTGTACGCTGTCCACTTCTGTACTTCAAAAAGCTTTGTAATCATTAATTCTCCTTTCTGTGGTTCGCTTTAGATTAGAAAGAGGCAAATAGTCACCACTAAATTTTGAGATGTTCACATGTTATCCAATCATATGTTTTTGTACATGCCTTATGTAGCAAAAATTATTTAGGCAAAAGGAGCCAAAGTTTTTTTTTTAAATCCAGAGCAGTTAGATAAAATTCAGAAGAAGCTCAGGAAGATGCTTCTCTGATTCAGTGGAATATAAGAAAGGGAAGGAACTACAGAACAATCAGACTTGCAAGAATCTGTTATTGTAGCCAATCTCAATAAAGCTAACTTCCCTGAGTTGATTTCCTGATCTGTTCTACCTAGCAGGATTGACATGCTATAATTATAACTCCAAGAGAATCTCTCCAAACTCATCCAGGGTTTGGTGATATGTATGGCATATTTTATTCTTGTTTTATGAGAATATATAAGATGTAGCACGATATATCAGGAACCCGTTCACCAAGCATGATTCTGTCCAATTAGTCTAAACATTAGGGAAGGTATGTGTGATATAATAATTGAAATTGATATTAAAACAACAATCCAAAAACACAGGAATATGGAAAATATTACAAGGGGTGGCTGACTTGTGCTATGCATAGCTTAATTATAGCTTGTGACAGGCACCCCTTGTAACTTTTGCATGCTGCTAGCATATATTTATCCTTTTTCATTTGCTTGTTGTTTCTATAATAGTTTTAGTATAGTTTATAAATACAAGGATAAAATACTAATACAAACCAGTATTAGTACAGGAAAAGCATAGAAAGTAAAGAACAGAAGTACAAAGAGGTAGAAAAAGGAAAATAAAAAAATGAGAAAAAAGATGGATAAAAGTGATTCCTCCTTCCCTCCAGGTAGGAATAAACAGGTCCAGTAACTTAACCCCATTTCTAATATTTCATTTTTTTAAAAAAAAACCCCTCTTCTTCCCATATCTCCTCCCTTATCAATAATCAAATTATTTTTAAAAAATCATTCTGTCATAAGCAGCAAAAGAGATTATAGGAGAAGAATAGATTTTACTGGATAAAACAGATACTGATTTGAATGTGGATTTGAAAATGGATTTTAGAGGCCAGAATACAAGAACGATATGGGAAAGGATGCCACAAGGGATTTATTTACATTTGAAATCGGCTGATGGCTTAATAATTAAAAAAGACGTGCAAATAATAAATGAGAAGAATGCTTTGGAAAGTCTTCTAATGCAGATACAAAGGGGAAGTGTTAAACTACCAAGGTTGTTTCTGAGAGGCGACAAAGAGAAAAAGATAAGAAATCAACTTGTGGGACATTAAGATTTTTAAAAATAAATGGAAGAAATCTAAAGTAAATTTATTTGCTCAGTGTTAGACTACAGATAATCTTCGACTTACGGCTACAACTGAACCAAACATTTTGGTTGCTAAGTGACAAGTTTGTTAAGTGAGTTTTGCCCCATTTTACAATTTTCTTGCCACAGTTATTAAATGAATCACCAAAGTTGCTAAATTAATAACACGGTTGTTAAATTAATCTGGCTTCCGCATTGATTTTGCTTGCAGAAGGTTGCAAAAGATGATCATATGATTCTGGGACACTGCAAGGATCATAAATATGAGCCAGTTGCCAAGCGTCAGGATTTTAGTCATGTACCCATGGGGATGCTGCAATGGTCGTAAGTCACCTTTTTCAGTGCCATTTTAACTTTGAACGGTCACTAAATGAACTGCTGTAAGTCAAGAACTATCTGTATGTGTGTAGTGGTTTCTGTTAGCAATTAATGGAATTTCTTTTTGACCAGGACTAAATGACAAGGCTTTACAAATCTGTTTATAAATGGGGAAAGATTTCTTTTGCTTTACTTCTTAGACAAAGTGATAAGTTGAAATACAAAATGGATTTATTAGATTAAGGTTGAAATATAGTACATGACTCTTTCTTGCAGATCTTAATCAGACTTTTAAGCTAATTAAGATGGAATGATGATTTTTTATAATTTAATTATGGATAAGAGATGAGACATGGGAAAAGATTTTTTTTTCCTTATTAAAATATTAGAGAAGGTATTAACTTACTGAATGTGTTTATTCTAGTCTGAAGAGAAATGGGGGTCACCTTTATACATACATACATACATGCATGCATACATACATATAATTTTTTATGTTTTACTTTCTACTTTTCATTTTTCTTTTAATATTTTTCTTAGTTTTTAAAAATCTTTTATCTTTATATTTATAAACTTTAATAACATTATTAAAATATATATAATTTGGCCAATAAAGATAGGAATAAAACTTAAAAAATTACGCAACATGGAAAAAGTGACTTTTAAATATTGTTTGGGCAGAGAGAAAGAGTATGCATACCTCTACATATAATTTAGATTAGTATTTTGAAAACACTAAGGAACAAAAGTATTCTGATCTCAACTGTTTTAGAATCCAGAACTGTATATACATAACAGAAACGTACAGTATATACAGTATATATGTACCTCTTTCTTAATAGTAAAAAGTAAAATAGTATTAAATGTGCAGCGTTTCTTGATCTCAAAAGGTAAGCAACAGGATTATTATACTCCAAACATCCTAATGAACTATGTTCATATCCTCTTTCTCAGTATACCATAGAAAAGTCGTTCTTCCACTGAAAGTGTTTATGCACAGAACATAAACATTTCTCTTAATACATTTCATACATCTTCACTTAAATTGTTGAGATATATATCAAAACAAGGAATAATTTTCTTAAAAAAATGCCAATTTACTTATGTGCTATTAAACCTATATAAATAAAAATAAAATCAAAAGCGATTACAAAACAGTTCAATATAAATGCACATTTGGAATATATTATTCTGTTTTATTTTAATTCTGTAAAATAATCAGGTTCTAAAAGACTTAGCATCTGAGCTTTAATCTGTGAAGTATAATTTCCACACAAGTATTTGATCTTTAAAGATTTTACAACTAATTAATTGCTATAAAGAGAAAGCTGAAGTGTGGGCGGCATTCAATGGATTAAGACACAGTATCAAAGCAATAAATCGGGAGTCAGGAGTTCATTGTAACAAGCAAATGTTTTTTAAAAAAGGATCGTGGCACAACTACAAAGTTCATCCCTGGGAGGAAAATATGCAGGAAGGAGTATAGAAATACTGAAAGATAGAAATGCAAAAAAAAAAAAAAAGTTAACATTAGGCAAATTTTGAAGAACTGGCAAAAGTCATCATGAGAAGCAGGGAACAACATTGAACACTGCTCAAATCTAAAAGATAATATGGTAGATCTAATTGCATGGTTCTTTGCAACTCTAGCAATTATAATCTTTTCAGGTTTCATAAAGTATTTGTCAATATCAACAATCATACCTGCTGAGGTTTCTATAAATTTTTCACTTGTTTTCTTCTTTCGCCATTTCCACGGTTTGAAGATTTTGCCAATGGTTGAAAGTTTGCCCTTCCTCTTAAATGGAGGAGTCTGAGATCCTGGATTCGTCCCATCTGAGTTGGCAACTGATGCCTTGTCTATCCCATCAACTGTATAAACAACAACAAATATACAATACAGAATGTTATTGAAAGCTGAAGTTAATCCAAGTTTTAATTTTAAGATTCAACCATTAATTTAAAAGGGAAAAGTAAAACCCTCCATACAGGCTAAATTCATGTATTGTCTTATATTATGAGTTGATTAATAAGGGTCTGCTAAATAGATCACAATTGGCTGATTCCACACATGACACACAAAACCATAAACCGAATAATGCCACCTAATGGCTTAGTTTGATACAAAACCTCGTAGGCAGTTTGTGGTAGTGCTAATCGAAGGCCCCTTAAAATTAATTTTAAATGTAGTAGACCATAAGGAATACCTAATATTAAAACTTAATAAGATATCACATATACAAACATGCACAGGTAGTCCTCATCTTACAACCACAATTGAGTCCCAAACTTCCACCTGCTAAACAAGGCAGCGGTTAAGTGAGGTTTGCCTCAGTTTACCTTTTTTCCCCACAGTTAAGCGAATCACTGAAGTTGTTAAGTGAATCATGTGGTCGTTAAACGAATTTGGCTTCCCCCATTGGCAAATGGCTGGGAAGGTTACGAATGGGGATCACATGATCACAGGATAGTGCAACTGTCCTAAATACATGCTAGCTACCAAGTGCTCACTTTTTGACCATGAGGATGCTGCAACAGTTGTTGAGTAGGGCAACCACTTTTTTCAGTGCCGTTCTAACTTCAAATGATCACTAAATGAATGATTGTAAGTCTAGGACACGAGTGTCAAACCTGCCATGTCACGTGACGTGTTGCGATGTATTGCGACTTTTTTTGCATTGCCAGAGCTAGGATGGGTGCGGCCTTCATATGATGCAACCGGCCTGCAGGCCGGCAGTTTGACACCCCTGGTCTAGGACTACCTGTAATGAGTTTTGGCTCACCACCAGAAAATATAACAGCAAATGCAGAAGCAGCATGTTGAAATGCCAGTCTTATAGATATATAACTACAAAGTTTAAAGCTCTGTTAACAGGCCAATGTGCTTAAATTTCAAGTCAACACTGATATTCTTCAATCTCCATATAATGACTTCAGCATTAATATTTATCTTACTGTTTAAAACAAATGTATTCCAAAACTGAAAAATATTCTCCGGTGAGCTTACCACATCACTATTCCATTCTGAAAAATTGCTAATTTAGCTAATATTTAAGAATTAAAGAAATAGAAAGGTTTGTGTAACTATGCCGAGTCTCCTGCTCAATGCTAAAATCTTTAAGTTCAAAGTAGCTTACAGCTGAAAAAAAATATATGGGTGCTCCATCACTGGAGGCTTTTAAGAGACTGGACAGCCATTTGTCTGAAATGGTATAGAGTCTCCTGCTTGAGCAGGGGTCTGGACTAGAAGACCTCCAAGGTCCTTCTAATGTTCAATTCATATTGATGGGGCGTTGTCTTACCTGAACGCCTTTTCTCAGCATGAAGATGTAGCATCCACCGATGGGTAATCAAAGCCTTCCTGCTCAGATTTAGACTAAGACCAAACTTTAGCCACGCCTCCCTTGGGCGTTCCTTTCCCAGTTTTGTCGAGGCGAAGCATTCATTAGGTCCGACACAGTAGCTCCTCCTGAAAGAAATCTGCCTAGACTAATTGTTAAGGGTGGGTGTGGATGCTACATTTTCATGCTGAGAAAAGGCGTTCAGGTAAGACAACGCCCCTTCTCCAGCATGATAGATGTAGCATCCACTGATGGGACATACCAAAGCCACCCATGTCCCTGTCGGGAGGGAAGTCTAGGCTTGTGACTCTTGTGTAGAAACTACCTACTGCAGGATCCTTCTGCTGAAGGATGCGTCTGAGGCAGCGAACTTATCAAGCTTGTAATGCCTTATAAATGAAGAGAGGGAAGCCCAAGTGGCTGCCCTGCAAATTTCCTCAATCGAGGCCTGGGTAGACCAGGCCGCAGATGTAGCCGCGCTATGCGTCGAATGAGCTGTGATGTTGGCAGGAACAGGAAGAGACTGAGCCTTGTATGCATAAGAGATGCATGCTCTGATCCATCTACCGATGGTTGAGGATGACACCTTCAGACCCATGGAAGAAGGTTGGAACGACACGAACAGTGCCTCCGATCTACGAAATGCTGCGGTTCGCTTCACATAGTGATGCAAAGCCCTGCGCACGTCTAATGTGTGCCACAACCTTTCAAGACGGTGAGATGGTCATGGACAAAAATCCAGAAGAACCAGATCCTGAGACCTATGGAACCAGGCATTGACTTTCGGAATGAAAGAAGGATCCAATTTGAGGATCAGTCTGTCATCCAGAAAAATACACAGGTCCCCTCTGACCAAGAGTGCGGCTAGTTCTGAGATGCGTCTTGCCGAAGTGATGGCTATCAAAAAGGCTACCTTCCAGGAAAGGAAATGTAGCGAACATGATCTGATGGGTTCAAATCGTGACCCTGTAAGGACCTGTAGTACCTTTGGCAAGTCCCATGTGGGATATCTGTGTACCACAGGAGGACTGGTATTAATGGCTCCTTTAAGGAAAGCCGTAACTGCTGGATGATGAGATAGCTGGACCTGATTCTTGCAAATGAGAACAGTGGATAATGCTGAGATCTGCCTGTGAATGGTATTATGCGACAGTCCTTTGTTCAGTCCTTCTAAAAGGTAGTCTAACAATATCGGAATGGTGACCGCCAGCAGGTTAACCTTCTTAACGTTACACCACGTACAGAAATTTTTCCACGTGGCATCATAAATCCTGTTGGTAGAAGGACATCTGGAGGCTTGAATTACAGCAATCACTCCAGATGAATAGGACTGTCTGGCTAAACTCTTCCGCTCGAGTGCCAAGCGGCTAGTTGAAGCCACTGTGGGTCCGGGTGTTGGAGCTGACCCTGACTGAGGGAAATGCGATCTGATGGAATCTTCCAAGGCGGGGAGACCGATAGGTCCACGAGATCTGCAAACCAAGGACAGCTTGGCCAGTGTGGGACCAGCAAGATTAATTCTGCCTGTTCTAATAGAAGTTTCTTGATGACAGCTGGAATCAGAGGAAGTGGAGGGAATGCATACAGAAGTCCCTTGGACGTTCCCTCCGTCCCCCGTGACGGAAACTGCATGAAATATCTGGAAAGCTGAGCGTTTGCTGGTGAATCTATCTGAGGCTGTCCAAACCTCTCTGATATCTCCCTGAAGAGGGCCGGATCCAATCGCCACTCCGAGTGGTCTACCGTCGCCCTGCTCAGAAAATCTGCCTGACGATTCTCCTCCCCGGAAATATGTTCTGCACTGATGGATTTCAGATTGGACTCTGCCCACAGACCCAATGCCAGGGCTTTGTGCATGAGGGACCAAGACTTGGTCCCTCCCTGCCTGTTGATATGAGCTTTGGCTGCGACGTTGTCCGTCATTATCAGAACATGATTCCCTGTCACTATGTTGGAGAATTGGCCCTGAGTTCTAGCCAATTTATGTTTTGTGCGAGATCGCGTTTGGACCATTGGCCCTGTGTCATGTGTGTCTGTATGTAAACTCCCCAACCGAACAGACTGGCATCTGTGGTCAGGATGAGTCTGTGAGGCTCCTTGAAAAGTGACCCCTTGTGTATGGCTGGCGACGCCCACCATTTGAGTGACAGTAGAGTGTGATGCGGAACTCTCACCTTCCGTATGGAAGGACTCATGTTCCGCTTCTGGAAGGGGAGTAGGAACCATTGGAGATGTCTGGTGTGAAGTCTGGCCCACGGCATTATTCCTAGGCAAGAAATCATCTTCCCCAACAGCTGCGATAGCTGGACAAGTGGAACTACCCTCTCTCTCTGGATCCTGTGAACTAGAGATCTGATGCTGTCCTTGCGTTCCTGGGAGAGATAAACCTTGCATAGGTTTGAATCTATCACTGCCCCAAGATGTAAGATCTGAGTGGTAGGTGTGGTGTGACTCTTTTTGAAATTCACGGAAAAGCCGTGTCTCTATTGTAGTCTTTAGATCTAGCTGTGCAGTGCGGAATGAACTGGACTGGATAATTATATCATCCAGGTAGCATTGTACTCTTACCGGTATCAGCCTGAGATGGGCCGCTAATACTGCCAGAACACTCGAGGGGCCGAGGATAGACTGAAGGGAAGGGCCCTGTACTGATAATGTCTGCATGCAGGGCAGAAACGGAGGAATCTGCGGTGATGTGGTCGGATAGGAACATGAAGGTAGGCCTCTGTCATGTCTATGGAGGAGAGGTAATCTCCCTTCCTGACGCTGGCCAGAATGGACTTGAGGGACTGCATTTTGAACCTCCTGTAAATTAGGAAGCGGTTGAGTCCCTTCAGATCCAATAACGCTCTCCAACCCCCCGAGGCCTTGGGGACCACGAAGAGTATGGAGTAGAACCCCTTTCCCCTTTGGTCCAGAGGAACTGGTTCTATGGCCTTTATTTCTAATAAGTCTGATATTGCTGTGGTTACTAGCTCGGCCTATGTGCGTGTCTTGAGGCAGGACACTGAAGGAAGCGGTCTGGAGGGATGGATTTGAGTTCTAGGGCTAGACCGAATCTTATGGTCTCCCTGACCCAGGTATCGTTTGTGGTGACCTCCCAAGTGTCGCTGAATAGAGCTAAGCGACCGCCTATGGGAGGATCCAATTTGGTGTCACTTAGACTTCCTGTAAGGACGTCCCCGAGCTCCTCTGAAGGGACGCTTATATTGGGATTGACCCCTGGTTCCTGAATTTTGGCGGTCCTGTTGGCGATCCTATCTGGGGGAGAAGGATCGGGAATCTCTGGGCCAAGCCCAAGACTGCCCTGATCGAAAGGGCTGCCTCCATTCCCAAGAACTTCCGGCACGAGAAGACTGCCTGCAAAATTCTTGTTGGGGCCTCTTATCCGCCTTCTTGGATGGATGAGCTAAGGTCTTTCTCTTATCCTTCCTTTCAATCAGGTACGGCTCTAGGACTTGGCCAAATAAATGCTTGCCACTGTAGGTGTCTGTAGCTAGTCGCCACCTTGACTTTAGGTCAGCCCTCCACTGTTTGAGCCACAAGAATCTGAGAGATAGATTGGCCGCAATAGATCTAGCAGAAAATTTGGTTGAATGGAGGGATGCATCTGACATGTATTCTGCCACAGTTACTAGCTTACCTAGAGTCTGTTGCGCACGTACTTGATCCGGAGGAATTAATGCCTGTAATTCACGGAGCCATATGATAGAAGTTCTCGTGAAAAAGGACAAGGACAATGCCGCCCTGATAGCCCAGGCTGAGGCCTGGTGAGCTCTACGGAGAGAAAACTCAAACCTTTTATTCTCCGCTTTGAGGTGCTCAGCCATGTTTCCAGGAACAGTGGATGTGGAGAACAAAGATATTAAGGGACCGTCCACTGTAGGCACCTCTAGAAGGGAAGAGAATGCAGAAGATACATTATACAATCTGTTTTCCGTGCTGCTGGGAGGAGGTAGAGTGGCCAATGAAATCCACTGTTTCTCCACCGTCTCGCGGAAAACAGCTGAAAAAGGAACCTGTTTTTCCTCCACATCCTTTACTGCAAACAACAGATTTGACTCCTGTGCAGTAGAAGTAGATGGCTTGGGTTCCTGCTCTGAGACCAAATTGGCCGTGGTGCAGGCCTTTAGCAATAGTGATCTGAATAGATTTGGATCAAAAAGACCCGATGTTGGGGTTGGATCCGGAGCCACCTCCTCATCCTCAGACATAGGAACATCAGTTGTCTCCAGGTCCACAGTCTCAGCTTCCCCAATCTGAGATGAAGTCTCAGAAATACCTGAACCCGCTGACTGGAGATGTCCAGGGCGGTATGCGGGCAAGGTTGGAGAAGGTGGTATCTGTGAGTGCCCCTTTGCCAAGGAAGAAGACATAAATTGATCAAAGGTCTGGTGCATAAAGCTCTGGAACTATTGTGCCCATAAGGTTCGCTCAGCTGAAGTAACACCAGCAGCAGTGATTTCAGGAGCCTGTGTAGTGATGATAGCAGGCGAAACGGAAGGACCAGGGTGAGGAGGTGAAGGAATAAGATGGATAGGGGCAGGGAGACCGACCTGTTCAGTTCCCCCTTGAGGAGACCAAGCCTTGGGGGCTTGATAAGATGGCACCAGCGGGGGCTCATATGGTGAACTGCCCAGAGAAGCAGGGGGAACCACTTCAGTTTCGCTGGACCTGAGCCTTTGTGCTTTGGAGAATTCTTTCTCCAGTGCCTGATGTCTCCTCGAGGCCTCTCACTCAGCAGTCTTGGAGGGTCCTTTGGTTGTCAAATGCTTGGTTTTAGCCTTTTCCTTTCCCCCCATGCTCAAATCAGAAGATCTGCGTTTAAGTTGTGTGGGGGGAACATCAGAACCCTGCAAAGTCTGAGGAGTCTCACCATCTGCCATTGTGCCCTGGACCTTCCAGATAGGAGAAGCCCTGGGGTGGGGGTAAACACGCAGATCAAGTTGTCCAGGAGGGAAGCTTTCCGTGCCCTAAAACAACCACAATGGCAAACAGCCAGACAGCTACCTAAAACTGTCTGTCTAGGCCCTGCTGACACAGCAGCGCAAGCTAAGAGAACAGGTCAGGAAATTTCTCCCACAGAATTAAGGCCACAGGAATCAAATATGAAATACACCTCCTGTTATGGAAGCTCTATGAAGAAAGCTGGAAAAATTGTCTGATGAACCCCCACAAGAACCCAACACAGTGAGCTACTGAAATAATAGGCCCATATCAGAATCAAACAGAGACTTTCAATATGGCGACTATACCCAGCACAGAATTCAAAATGGCAGCCGCGAGTCTCCTTGGCACCTAAAACGGCTTCTCCCTTTAGCTCGAGCTCCAAGTAAGCTTCTCCGAGCTCGATTTTTGAAATTCTCCGTTCAGGGAGACCAAGGGAGAGAATGTTCCACCTCTCACCCCGCTTCAGTTTATAAGGCACTACAACACTTGCGATTCTGCAGCGTAGGGGAGTCTCTGTGCGATCATCGAGGGTGCCTCGTGGCCACGAGGCAAGAGAAGTAATCTGGCTGTCCGGCTCGATTCTCCAGAGCGCTCATGATAAAATCGCTCCCAGGCACTTGGGAAGCTTCCCTCGTTGCGCTCAACAGACGATCCAAGCTAATGCCGCTGCTCTGCGGCAAAGCTCTGACGATCCATGAGGCCAAATAGATCCTCTGGAACCAACGTTCCCAAAAGTCCTTAAAGTCTGTGACTTTTACTAAAACCATGAGAAGGTTATTAATCACTAAATACTACTAAAATTCCTAACTATTTAACCTAATTTCAACTGCTTTAATCAGAAAAAACTGAGGAGCTAGCAAATTTGTGTCCTATCTGAGCATAGACTAAGACAAAACTGGAAAGGAACGCCCAAGGGAGGCGTGGCTAAAGTTTGGTCTTAGTCTAAGGAAGGCTTTGATTACCCATCGGTGGATGCTACATCTATCATGCTGGAGAATATCTACATCATAGCTGAAGGACTGCTTTCATTTCTATTCATGGTAATTGGTATACATGGATTTGTGATTCTTTGTGTTCAAGGTTGTGTAGATTAAGGTAACTTTTTTTGTACAAAATGTTTGCATTCAAAAATAAATCTCACAAAAATTCATACTTGCTTTTGTAAGCTAATTTTCCCAAATGCATATATTTACACAGCTTTCCCTAATACCTATATATGTGTATTTTCTAAATAAATACACTGATTTGTTTTAACTTTTGAAGTCAGAAAGATTAGAACAGTTCCATATTTATTATCAGTAGTCTTTGACTTACAAACACAACTGAGCCAAAAATTTCTGTTGCTAAGCAAGACATTTTCCAACCTTTTTTGCCACAATTGTTCAGTGAATCACCACAGTTGTTAAGTTAGTAACATGGTTGTTAAGTGAATCTGGCTTCCCCATTGACTTTGCTTGTCAGAAAATCACAAAAGGGGATCACATGACCCTGGGACAATGCAGCTGTCATAAATATGAGTCACTTTGCAAGTGTCTGAATTTTTATCATGTGACCGTAAGGAAGCTGCAACAGTTGTAAGTGTGAAAAATGGTCATAAGTCACTTTTTTCTGTGCTGTTGTAACTTCAAATGGTCACTAAACGAATTGTTGTAAGTTGAGCACTATCTGCACTGGTTTTGTTCTAAATATGGCAAATGCTTTTACAATTATATTAATGTGAGTTTATTTATGTTTTAGATCAGGGGTCCCCAACCCCTGGGCCACAGACCGGTACCAATCCATGGCCTGTTAGGAACTGGGCTGCACAGCTGGAGGTGAGTGGTGGGCAAGCAAGCGAAGCTTCATCTGTATTTGCGGTTACTCCCCAGTGCTAGTATCACCACCTCAGCTCTACCTCACATCATCAGGCATTAGATTCTCCTAGGAACATGAACCCTACTGTAAAATGTGCATGTGAGGTTGCTTACTCCTCCTCTTCCTTCCACCAGTCCATGGAAAATTGACTTCCACGAAATCGGTCCCTGTTGCCAAAATGGTTGGAGACCATTGTGTTAGACTTCATCACTTTAACTCCCTCCACTCCTTTTAGTATGATGTTCTTTTTTCTTTATAATCTTCCAAAAATGATTCAATCCCTCTGCTTAAAAAAATATTGCATTATTGTAAGGGATATTTTATATATAAAAGCAATTAATCGTGTGAGTATTTGTATTATATTTTTTCAACCTTATAGATTTCCTTAATTTCATCATATTTCTTCAGCAATTAGAGAAACACCAATTTTTAACTCTCCCACCTATATTTTGTTGGTTATGCTTCGATTTCATATTCAAGTTCATTAGGAAATAGAAAATTCAGTGTATCCTATTTAAAAGGCTGGTTCAGATGTCATCCTCCTCCTAAATCAGCCCATTGCAGAATTAAGGCTATGAACCACAATGTACCAGGCAGGTATGGATGTTTTGACTTACCTACCTTATAAGATTGCTGTGCAAAAATGGAGAGCTGAAGTGCAATATATCCTACCCTGAACTCCTGGCTGAAAGACAGGATATATACCTAATAAATTTCTTCATTTGTTTATTTTCCTACTTAGAAGTGGCACACACAAACACACACACACACCACAATTAATCTCTAGTTAATAAAACTGTCAAAGAGGGGGAAAAGCTATATTCTAAGTATAGATCAGCACAAGCTTCCATGCAGTTTTCATATGTCGCTATACAACTGTTAACTTCAGGAAGTTCTTTCATGAGCTAACTGTTCTGACAGCGTTTTAATTAAAGGAAAGGGGAAAAAGCTTGCGTATTAATGTGGGTGGTTGAACAGTAATTTCCAGATGGGGCTGCCAATGCTAGAAAATGTTAATTAAGCCTCCTGCTAGAGAAGAGATTAAAAGTGTAGGTAGTCGGACTTGCAAACGATTCCTGACTTTTGCCATAATATTGAGAATGTGGGTAGAAAAATGTAATCACAGAGGTAAGCTACCATATATTACTACTTTTGGCCTTGAAATATGGGCAGTTGCTCAAGAGTTTTCCAGAGTTCAACAATGTTTTCACCATATTATCTTAATCAGTTTTTAAATTTTTAGTTGTACTTATTCTACCCATAATGATTAATTTCTGAGTTATCCTGTGGAAGGTTTCTGTGATTTATTTCTATACACGGCCATCCCTATCCACACAAACTTTGAAATGAAATCTGGTAAATACTTTGTTTTGCCTAGACCAGTGATGGCGAATCTTTTAGAGACCGAGTGCCCAAACTGCAACTCAAAATCCACTTACGCATCATTGGGTGCCGGGTGGTTGTGGCCATTGGCTGGGTGTGGCCCACTGGGTGGGCGTGGTTGCAATGGTAATGGCAGACTGGGTGGGACTAAAAAGTTCAATCAATCAGTTCCAACTGTGCAAGATCTTTTTTTTCCTGGAAGAAGTTGAAATTGACTGATTGAACCTTTTCTTTTTCACACGGCGGCAGAGGCCTAAAGCAAAAAGGTTTTATAAAACCCAGCTGAAGGCCTAGTACTGGTGCAACGGTGTGCTTGCCCACAGAGAGGGTTCTGAGTGCCGCCTCTGGCACCCGTGCCATAGGTTCGCCACCACTGGCCTAGACAAAATTTCTGTATGTGGTATTTCCTGACTGTTTTATGGATGCAATTACATCAATAATGTCACATAGGAGATGCTGTTTGGAATGCAACTTTATCTTGATTCTCAGAAAGCAGCAAGGCTGTCAGTTAAAGGAAGAAGACTTGGACATTTTAAATTAAAATGCATTTTATTTAAAATGTATTTGCCTTTCTTGCATCGGATGAGGAGAACACCTCTTTCTCCTTCTATCCTGACCACTTTTTACAGAGGCATGATTGAGAGCATTTTAACAAACTGCATCACTGTTTGGTTTGGTGGTAGCAGTGCCTCAGATAGAAGGTCCATACAGAGAGTGGTAAGGATAGCTAAGAAGATTATAGGAAGCTCGCTTCCCATCATTCAGGACACTGCTTATAAGCACTATGTGCTTAGAGCTTGAAGCATTATTAGAAACCCCATACATCCACTTCATGGTCTGTTTCTGTTGCTCCCCTCTGGGAGGAGGTTTTGAAGTATTTATAGCAGAACTACTAGATTCTATAACAGCTTTGTTCCTTATGCCATCTTATAAATTTGCAGGATTCTTTTTTCTTGCCATCTGAACTAGACTGATGTTTCTTTGTGTTATATTTGTGTGTAGGTGGGTATATGCATAATGGTATTTTTTTGAGAGCTGACAGCAATGAAATTTTATTTTATTGTATTCTGATTAGTGTACATTTAAAGTGACAACAAAATTTTTATTCTATTCCATTCTATTCTAAAACAATGTATAACAGCATAACAACAATTCTGTTGTTTCTGCAAAAGTGGAAATTGCATCTAGATTAGAAACTGTAATTGTATATGCAGAGTGGATCAGACTTGCATAGTTGTCAACTTTTCATAATCAAAAAAGGGAAATGTTTACTATGTATCTCAATTTCTTTTACCTCAGCAGGTGGCACCACCTTTCTGACCATGACTAAGTTCAAAACAGCTGAGCAGAGATAAAACTTGTTATTTTAATGGAACACCACCGGGAAACTAAAGGTATAGATTTCAACTGAGGATTCAATAGAAAACTTCTTGGAAGAAAGCAAGCGAAAACTACTTCTGAAATATCTCTGAGAATCTTGTATGGATATGTTCTTGCAGTCCAACATATCACAGGTCTGACTTGAAGGCTAAAAAGGTAAAAGGGATGTGAAAATATGCATTCACTTTTTCTCTCTGATAAACATTCTGTGTCTCAAATCTTTAATGGATATTCTTTATACAAGTGGAACCATTAGATTATATTTTCTTCATTTGTTTACCATAAACAAGGACCCTTTATTGTCAAATTTATAAAAGGTGTATTCCGATTTTAATGGGATCAAAAATGACCTAGATGCAATAAAATTAACACTTCCAAAGTGAACTATTGTCTGGGCTTGCCAATTCAGAGACAGGTAGGTCATCAGTTGAAAAAAAATTGTCCTTTGAATCTCTATAGCAGCGGTTCTCAATGTATGGGTCGCGACCCCATTTGGGGTCGAACGACCATTTTACGGGGGTCGCTAAACAACGCGATCTGTCATTTTTCCCCCTCAGGGGGCGCCGCCGCGCATGCGTGCCGCACATGCGCGGCACGTCCGTGTGACGGGGGTCGCCGTCACACAAAGGTTGAGAACCGCTGCTCTATAGCTTACATATGGCTTATGCCTGTAGCAATCTTTACAGGAAACTACACAGTGCAGTCTCACACGTGCCTACTCAGTCACAATTCAGCTTGTATTAGTTAAATACATTCCCAGACATAAGAAGAAAACGACTCACGCTTCCTAACTTTGCTGCAGCTTCTAATGAAAGATACATCCTTCATTTCTACCACCAACCCCTCATCCAGAGGAACACATATGTAACCTAAACCTCACTTTGCATGCACCAGCATTCTTCCAAAGATACTCGTGAATTTCTCTGCCCTGTTTAAGCACCTAATAACCTCCCATGGTCCTGGATATAAAGAAAGTTAGTTCTAAATTGCAGATATGGAGGCAATTGTACAGGTAGTCCTCGACTTATGACTAGTTGTTTAGTGACCATCTGAAGTTATGACAGAACTATCTTGGGGCTAGTTACCACCTGAATTTCAAGTTCCAATGATTGCGTCCCTTGTGGTCACATGACTGAACATCAGGGCCTTAGCAACATGGACACATTTACAGTCCTTTGCCTCATTTTGTGGTAACTTAACTGTGTTTTACAATGGTTTTGCCAAAACTCAGCACTTCCAGCTTTTGGCAAAACCACACCTATAGAGAACCATTGGTTCACTTAACAACTGCCACATAAAAATTCATAAAATCAAAGACTGGTAGGCTCCATTACAGTCGTGACTCAAGGACTACCTATATATGTTTATTTAACCATTATCAACTGCATTTGTTCTTAACTGGTTTCAAAAAGAATATACCTACAGCCACAAGAAGATACTTTTTATACCATAGAACCCAAATTGTTGCCTGAAATGTTTTAAAAATAGATGTTGAAAACAAAAAAATGAGCAAGAAATGAAATGCTACAGTTTTATATATATGTATATAAAAGTATGTGACCAGGCACATTTATGGGATAAGAGGAAATAAGATTGTTTCAGCTGATGCTATCAACCTTAGTTTGGCAAGATAAAGAGGGCTTTTTGTGTGTTTATAATTTTTTGTTTGTGCATTCTTTTCAAGAAACCATCATACATTAAGGTCTGTCTTTCTTTTGGATAAATATAATAAATCCTGTGTCGATAAAATTGAGATTAATTTGACCAAGCGCAGAAAAGGTATGTTGGAGAGGAGATAAGTAAAACAGAATTTGGGGGGGAATGTTATGAAATTGTTCAAAATAAGTTTGCTGATGTCAGATATTTGAGATATAGGATTTATATGGGTCAAGATTTTACTTTAAGACCATACTTTGAAAAACATAGCAGTTCTGGGAAATTTGTGACAGTTGGTATGTAAGCACATAATGTTCTTCACACATTTGTATGCCCAGTTATTGCTAGGTTGCATCGTGTGAGAGAAGATTTTAGATTTGTGAAATGGCACTATGCCCAAATTCTTTAAGAATCTTTTTTTTTTACAAGTTGTCTTTAAATTCTCATCCTTCACTGAGCATTTGCATAAGTCTGAAAAGTGTGCTAAATAAAAGATAAGGACTGTTCAACTACAAACTATTGTAGCTTTCACAAAATATCTTGGCAAATTTAAGCTTCCCTGCGTCTCAGCTATCTTCTTGCCCCATCAACTGAACTCTTTGGATCCAGAAGGTCTCTGTTCATGGGCTATGAAGAGGCATATAGCTTACCACTAAAATAGCAATGCATACTCCTCTCTTCTGAAAGTAGGAATCTTCCCAACCAGGCAGCCCTTGACTTACGACCACAATTGCAATTGGAATATTCCTTAAGCAATGTGGATGTTAAGTGACTCGTACCCAAATTTATGGTCTTTTTTGCTGTGGTTGTTAAGTGACTCGTGTGGTTGTTAAGTGAATTTGGCTTTCCCCATTGACTTTGATTAGGAAGGTCAGAATGGCAGGACCCTGGGACACTGTAACCTGGGACTTTGTAACTATCATAAATACATGCCAGTTGCCAAGCGCCCTAATGTTGATCACATAACCATAAGGATGATGCGGGAGTTGCAAGTGAGAAGACTGATCTTAAGCCACTTTTTCTGTGGCATTTTAACTTTAAATGGTCAATAAATAAATGGCTGTAAGTCAAGGACTATCTTTAATATATATAACGATTTGTATATGAGCTGGGTTCAAGAGTCTCTGGAAGATTTGTATATTCACAGGGTCATCTGTAGGGGGGTGTCAAAGAGTCAACCATGGGCCCATAAGCGCCAACTACCTCATAGTTCCCTACGTCCGGTTAGATCCCACAGGCTGGGCCTCCTTCGGGCCCCGTCGGCCAAGCAGTGCCATTTGGCGGGGCCGCGGAGGAGGGCCTTCTCTGTGATGGTGCCCACGCTTTGGAATCAGCTCCCCCCGGAGATTAGGACCGCTCCCACCCTGTTGGTCTTCCGTAAGCTACTTAAGACCTGGCTTTTCTGGCAGGCCTGGGGTTTATAAAACCTTACCCCTGGATGATTGTTTTTGTATTGTTGTTTGTTATGTTTTATGTGTTTTTTATTGTTAGCCGCCCAGAGTCCTTCGGGAGTGGGGCGGCTTATAAATTTTATAAATAAAATAAATAAATAAAATAAATAAACTTGACGTTTATGATGACTACCTTCCACAATTGTCCAAGCAGCCTTTTTTGTTGCAGACAACTGTTGGCTCTTCTTGGCCATACCAATATGACTTTATTTATTTTAATACTTTAGTGGAGTTAAGAGTTTGACCCTAAAGTCATTGCCATTCCAGAACTTTAAACAAGGTACCAGGATGTTCCCATATGACGAACAACCTAAAACTAATTATTAATAGGAAAGACTACAGTATTGTATTTAAGAAAGTTTTAAGTACAATATAGATTTGGAGGAGTTCTCACCGTAAAAACATCTGCTTTCCAGGTATTATTAGCGTTCAGATTTACTGGAAGCAGAGGCTTTTCTCATTCGTTTCCTGCAACTTGACATCAATTTGCCACTTTCCCTATAAATACTTAAAATCTCATTCTCAGAATCTATCAGCGCCAAAAAATAGCTCTGTTGCAGTCTATGACAGCCAGTCAATTGATTAACTCAAACCAGGCTTACAAATGCCATGCCACATGCAACAGTGTCTCATAGGGTCAAATGCCAGTTAGGTAGTGAAGCCTACAGACATTGCAAATGCCTCACACTAAAAGTGTGAAGCAATGAAGAGTTCACAACCATTGATTTCAATGAACTTGTAGGGCACCAATGTCCAGCCCTTGTCAAGCCAATGACACCCAAACGTAATACAACTAGGACAGGGGTGTCAACCTGCTGGCCAGTGAGCCGGATGCATCATGCTGAAACCGCGCCCGCCCCATTGCCAGCAATGGAAAAAAAAGTTGTGATGTGTCACTATACATCATGTGATGTTGGGAGTTTGGTATCTCTGAACTAGGACAAGCAAGGTAATGAGGCTAGGACAAAAACTAAATTGGACTGAGCTGAAATTGAGTTTAATTAATTTAATAAAAAGCAATTCATAAGATTACTCGTCATGTACTAATAATTTTCTCCTTCTGACGCACTAAAATCACAATTCAGTGACATTTATTGAAAGAGGCAACTGAGCTCATAAAGCTCTGGTATACTATGTCTATGAATGGCAATTAAGCAGGGCCATCACAGTCTCAGACAGTGAGGCTCTGAATAAACCAAGTCACCGCATTTACAGACAAATGAGCGCAGGAGTATCAGCTGCTGGAAGCAGAAGGAAGGAGGGAACCTGCTGCCATCACATCTCCATTTATGTGCTCATCAAAGGCATTTAGCCAGCTGCTGCTGGCAGCAAGATACTAGCGTATATGACTTTGTTAGTCTTAATACACCAGAACTCTTCTTAATCCACAACCAATTGTGTTTGTATTATTTTATATGCATACATGCTCCCAAGGCACAGTTACACATATCCTGATGGACACAAAGCAACTTAATGAATAGACAGAGAATTGTTGGTAATTTGTTTATTACATTCAAATTGAGTCTCTGCAATACTCTTGGCGGGATTTTTGGAAATGGGTTTTGTTTTTCTTTGTTCTTTTTTCTAGGACTGAGAGAGAGGGACTGGCCTAAAGTAGGACTAGAACTCAAGGTCTCCAGGATTAATGCCTTTAATCACTACATCAAATTGGCTGTCAGAAACATGAAATGATCACAGTCAGTAAAATTCAAGGAAGAAAAACCCTTACACCTATCCAAGTCAAAACAATCCAGAAACAATCCTCTAAAATTGGGGTCCTCAACCGTGGCAACTTTAAGACTTGTGGACTTTAACTCCCAGAATTCCTCAGCCAGCTTGGCTGGCTGAGGAATTCTGGGAGTTGAAGTCCACAAGTCTTAAAGTTGCCACGGTTGAGGACCCCTGCTCTAAAATATATGCTAAGCCCCAAATTCTCTCTGAAAAAGTTCCAGCTTCAATTCTTCCTAAGGCTGAAGTTGAGACTAATCTAATGTCCAATGGCAGCTCACTGAAGAAGACTGGTATGCTATTACCGCCAAGCTGTGACTTTGTCCCCACACCTTCCAAAGAGATGCATGTTACAATATAATAATATATCGTGATACATAATTAATTGCACAACAGTCATTTTCAACCCGTGCCAGTGTTTTCAACCAAATGAAGGTATTCGCGTCAAGAAATACAAGTTTAAAATGATAAAATGAGTCCTTAAAATAACCCTCCAATTTTAAATACAAAATTAATTGCCTCAAATATCCTTCCTTTTCAGAAATTACTGCGATACCAGCCTAAATAAAGTTAAGAAATTGCCAATATATTTTTAAAACAGAAGCAAAGCAGTGGCGAGCAAACATGCAAGGTTCTATTAAATATCTTCAAAAATATATGAGATTTTTAAAAGTCAGGCTCCCTAATATCTCAAATACCTCTGGATTAGGAAAAGGGAGGCACTGGATGCACATAAGTGCTGTGGATCAAGAAAAACTCTCTTAGCCTAGCTTGTTCTACTTGATTTGATTCTTACATCCTTCTTAAGTAATAATATCGTTGTTTGGTTTTAGTTTTGCATGTTATGCGAAACTACCCATTGTGGTTTGTAAACTAGTATTTATTTACTATATTATACACGCCCAACCAATTGTGGTTTACATTATAAATCCTGGCATAAAGTGATATACACCAGGATTAAAACCCTAAAAAGGGGACAAATTGCAACTTTAACATGTCTGAAATTAATGCATCGTCTGAGAATACATCATTTTCAGTATTTCATCTGTACTGATTTTAGGTCAGATAAGGAAGAGGTGCAATATATCATCCATTTTTGTGCTAGCCTTATGTAGCCCAAGTACATTTTTTCAGTGAAATGGCAGGCAACTTTGCCTCCCAATTGTTAGCACAAACTAGTCCATATATTTATTGAGCCATTTTGCAATTGTATATGAAGCCTGTCTGATTTCTTACTGATTCTGCTCACTCAACAGCAGACTCCAATCTGTATACTCCTATTAAGATGTTCTTCAGTGCCAAATTGGATATAATATATAAACCCAACAGCAAACAGAGGAAGTACAGCATAATAACCACCTACCCAAAATTTAAATTTTCCAATTTGAAATTTTAAAATGATTAATTAAAACGGATGATGTTGTGGTACAATTTCAAAATCAAGAATGCTTTTACTAAGAAACAAGAAGGATCTCATCCAAGATGAGAACTGATGACCACTCCTTTGCTGATAAACACTCTTTCACTAGAAAGCCATGAGTGTGAAACCAAAGATAATTTTTATTATGTATCACATTTCAGCTTCTGGTAAACAGCTGTTTCATCGAATGCTTCAAGTGTACAACTAACAATGGAGAATTATGAGATAAAAGAATGAGGGGGAATACTCCACACAAGCCATCTCAGTTATATACTTTATCCAATGTGTTTACAAAAAATAATCACAATGAAAAAGAAGTTCAGCTATATTTTAAAAGCTTAAAGAGCTTAAAAACTCAGAAAGATTACATTCTTGACCAGTCAGTCTGAATAATGACTCCTGTGCTGACATTATAAACTGTAATCACATATATCAGATGACAGGAAAGCTTAATTTATAGAGTTTTAAAGTCATAATTTTATATGATTTAGATTATAATCATTCATAGATTGCAGCCAAGCAACTCTGCAAATGGCCTGCTTTCCCTTACTCCTCTCCTTTCCAGCCAGCCATCAGAAAACTGTCAGACGGATAGCAGCTCATGAAGTCTCAAGTACACAATTTTTAGCTCAAATATATCACTTCTCTGTTTTAACAGTGAAAATATATCACTGATATCACTACCACATACCTAGAATACACAGATGATAAAGCATACCATCATTTCTTAGCAGTATCTATAAATAAGAACAAATTTATAGAATAAATGTTTAGGTAGCAAGAAAGAGAATAGAATTAAAAAAAACTTTGTCACTTTAAATGTATACTAATCAGCATACATTAAAATGAAATTGCGTTGCATTCAGTTCTCAAAAAAATACCATATGCTTATACCCACACACACACAAACACAAATATGACACAGAGAAACATCACATTTTAGTTCAGATGTATACATATACATGGCAGGAAAACAAATCCTGCAAATTTACAAGACAGATGGCATAAGGAACAAAGCTGTTACAGAATCTAGTAGTTCTGCTATAAATACTTCAAAACCTCCTCCCAGAAGGGAGAACAGAAACAGACCTTGAAATGGCCGTGTGGGGTCTCTAACAATGTTTTGAGCTCTAAGCACATAGCACTTAAAAGCAGTATCCTGGATGATGATGATGATGATGATGATGATGATGATAATAATAATAATAATAATAATAATAATAATAATAATAATAATAATAATAATAATAATAATAATAATAATAATAAATATGGTGAGACGTAAATTTCAGAATGCCATACCGGCTCGGATGTCGCCCGGGTTAACAAGGTCTGCGCTAGATATTGGAGTTCCTGGATATCTGGTGAAAAATGAGTTACAGGACTCAGGACTGTTGGCTGAGCAACCAAGGCCAGCAGCTGCAGAACTACTCGAAGAAAAGGTGTCTACCCGTCGCAGATACACAGTGATTGAAAACAAAGAAATAATGATCTGTTACTACAGATCAAGTCCAACAAGAAGAGGATATCTAAAACGAATGCACCAGTTCTGGAAAGAACAACATCCAGAATCAGAAATAACAGAACAGAGACTAGCAGATCAACGCCGATTTATAACACGAAATAAAATATTCACAGAAACAGAATTGGACGAACTGCAAAGGTTTACCCAGGGCAAAGAAATCAAAGCCTTACCAGAAGTAATTCAGAATGTAGAGGCAAACCAGGGGGAGTTGGCAGTGAAGGAATCCAGCAGAGATATACAACTGTTCTCATTTGGAAACCAGGCACCTCTTCCTCAGGAAGAACAAAACCCTCTAACTAAAGAAATAAAAGAATTGAAACAAAGAATAACTGAGCATCTAGAACAGCACAAAAACAACAGAATAAGGCTGCCTGCATTGAAGCTTGTTCCAAAGAAACAGCTAGCACAAGCATTAAAAGATGCAAATACTGCAATATCAAGTATAAGCACCAATTCACTGCAAGAAACAAACCAACTAATGTACAGCACAGCTGCAGTTATAACTGAATACCTGGGATGCAAAATCAACAAAGAAGAAAAACAAACAAACAGTGCACCAGAAAAATGGAAGGTTAGACTAGAAAATAAGATCAGCAAGTTAAGATCACATGCAAGCAAGCTAGAACAGATGAAAGAAAAGAAGCTGAAGAACAAGAAGACCAAAGAATACCTAATCAAGAAATACCACTTAGAAACAAGGAAGATCAAGGAAGCACTGGAAATAATAAAGCAACAAATAACAGCTATAGCCAGGAAAATCAGTAGATATGAAGCTCGAATTGCAAACTATAGGCAGAACCTCCAATTTCAATCCAATCAGAAACGTTTCTACCAATCCATCAATGGAGAAACTGCAAGGAATCAGTCAGTACCTGGCAAGGAAGAAACAGTGCAGTTCTGGAAGCAGATATGGGATAACCCAAAGAAATACAACAAGGATGAGGCTTGGTTAAAAGAGGTGGATGCAAATAAAACAGAAGTTGAAATGAAAGAACTAATAATAACAACAAAAATGGTAGAAAAAAGAGCAAGGAAAATCAAAAATTGGTCAGCACCAGGTGAAGATGAACTCCATGGGTTTTGGTTGAAACATCTGTTATACAACCACTCATTGCCAAGCAGTTCAACAATATACTACAAGGAGGAGAAATTGAAAAGTGGCTAACAACTGGGAAAACCTACCTAATAATGAAAAATCCAGCAAAAGGGGCAACACCAGGCAACTACAGGCCAATTACCTGTTTACCAACAACTTTCAAATTACTAACTGGTGTGGTAGCTGATGCAGTACAACAGCATCTAGTTGAAAACAATCTCTTTCCACCTGAGCAGAAAGGAAACCGCCCCAATAGCAGAGGAACAAAAGATCAACTCCTAATAGACAAAATGATCTTGGAAAACTGCAAGAAAAGGAAGACCAACCTGAATGTGGCATGGATTGACTACAAAAAGGCATTTGACTCTCTGCCACATGATTGGATAATCAAGTGCCTAGAAATAACAGGAGTCAGTAGAAACATCAGAAAATTTGTGCAAAGATCGATGGCACAATGGAAGACACAGTTGCAGATCAATGGTGAGAGCTGGGAGAGGTTAATATCAAGAGAGGAATATTTCAAGGAGATTAATTATCACCATTACTATTTGTTATTGCACTGTTTCCTCTGTCAACAATACTGAATAACTCAGGACATGATTATCAAACATCAAAAACATCTGCTACACTATCCCACCTCCTTTAATGGGTGATCTGAAGCTGTATGGAAAAACATCATCTGAAATAGAATCGCTGCTCAACACTGTCCGTATATATAGCCAAGATATTGTTATGGAGTTTGGCTTGGACAAATGTGCCACACTTACTATCAAACAAGGAAAAGTAGTGAAAACTGAAGGAATCAAGATGCCCCACGAAAATAACATTAAGAGTCTGGATGAGGAAGATTACTACAAATACTTGGTTATCCTTCAAGCTGGCAACATCAAGCACACTGAAATCAAGAAAAAGATTAGAGGTGAATACATCAAGAGAGTGAAGAAGATCTTAAAGTCCAAACTCAATGGAGGAAATACCATAAAGGCAATCAACACCTGGGCAATTCCAATCATTAGGTACACAGCTGGAATAGTGGACTGGACTCAAGCAGAACTAAAAGCAATGGATAGGAAGACCAGAAAAATAATGACAATGAATCATGCCCTTCATCCACGCAGTGACATTGACAGACTTTATCTACCAAGGCAAATAGGTGGGCGTGGAATGCTACAAGTACATCAGATGGTTGAAGAAGAAAAAATGGCTTTGGAAGAATATCTGAAGAACAATGATGAAGATGCACTGAAATTAGTATATCAGGAAGGTTTACTGACTACTGGAGAGACCAAACTGGCCTACAAGAAAGACAAAATGAAGAACAGAATAGAGGCATGGGAAGACAAAGCACTACATGGCCAATACATTAAAAAAATAGCTGGGAAACAAAAAGGTTGATAGGGTTTTTAAATCTCATATTATAAGTATTTCTTTACTTCGGGTTTGGAAGAAATATTATAGAAGTGATTTTAAAATTCCACTATGGGCTGTACTATGGCATGCGATAGAAGGGATAAGGAGAGGAGTCAAGATGGATAGTGTTTCTTATGTACAATTACTTAGATGGGATGGTAAAAACTGGCAATTAAAATTTTTGGAAGATTTAACACAAGAAAATATTATTTATTCATGGTTTCAGTATAGACAAATAGTGGAGAGGTGGAAGATAGATCGTAATGTGGGTTTGCTTAGAGAAGATGAGAATTTGTTAAAACAAATAAAAGATCAAAGACGAACTCATATTAAGAGAATCTATGGGGTGTTAGTAGAATTGGATTCAGAAGCAGAATTAGTTAAAGAATGTATGGTTAAATGGGCACAAAATTTTGAAGAACCGGTTCTATTAGATACCTGGGAAATTATTTGGGTGAGGAATGTTAAATTCACACAAGCCCAAAATTTAAGGGAAAATTTTTATAAAATGTTTTATAGATGGCACCTTGATCCACAAAAAATGTCTCGTATGTATCCTGACTTGCAGCCTAAATGTTGGAGATATGGATGTTTGGATGCTACTTATTATCATATCTGGTGGTCATGTAAAAATATAAAAGTTTTTTGGATTAAGATATGGTGGAATATTCAAAGAATTTTTAGAAGAAAGATAAAATTTACCCCACAATTGTTTTTGTTAGGTATTGTTTCTGATTGTGATAGTAAAGAGATTATATTGATGTTAAATTTAATCACAGCGGCCAGGTTGTTAGTAGGGCAATGTTGGAAGAAGGAATCTTTGCCTACTTTGCAAGAGTGGTTTCTTAAAGTTTCTTATTTGGCGGAAATGGCAAAGATTTCGGCTTTCTTGAAAGATCAATCGCAAGAGAAGTACCTCCTGGTATGGAAAAAATGGATAGATTTTATACAATATAAGTTGGATATAAAAAATATTATTTAGTTTTTGAATAATTTATATTTAAAATTTAAGATATTTCATAGACAATTTTTTTAATTTTTCTTTTTTATTTGATTTTTTCTTTTTCTGTTTCTTTTTTCTTTCTTCTTGTATTTTTTTCATATATTGTTAACTATTTTATAATTTGTTTAATTAATGTATTTAGATTTGTTTATGGTTTATATGTGTCTTAAGATTTTTTTAAAGTTTTTTTTAATTAAGCCTGTATTCAGCTCTGGGAAGGTCGGGGGAGGGTAGGGGAGGGTTGGGAGGGTTTGGGGAAGGGAATTTTTTTGTAAAACTCAAAAATTTTCAAAAAAAAAAAAAAAATAGCTGGGAAAGCAGATAATAACAAGACCTCGCAATGGCTAAGAGCAGGAAAATTGAAGAAAGAGACCGAGGAACTAATTCTGGCTGCACAAGACCGAGCCTTAAGGACAAATGCATACAAAGTCAAAATTGAGAAGACAGCAACAGACAGTAAGTACCGCCTATGCAAAGAAGCTGAAGAAACAGTGGACCACTGGTAAGCTGTTGCCAGAAGATTGCACAGACTGACTACAAGCAGCGGCATGACAAAGTAGCAACAATGGTGCATTGGAAGATCTGCAAAAAATATCATTTGCCTGTAAGCAAAAACTGGTGGGATCATAAAATAGAGAAAGTCCTAGAAAATGATAAAATTAAACTGCTCTGGGACTTCAGAATTCAAACAGATAAGCACCTGCAACATAACACCCCAGACTTAACAATTGTCGATAAGAAAGACAAAAAAGTCTGGATAGTGGACATGGCAGTGCCTGGAGACAGCAGAATAGACGAGAAAGAACTGGAGGAGATAACAAAATACAAAGACCTACAAATAGAAATAGAAAGACTGTGGCAAAAGCAAGCAAGGGTAGTACCAATAGTAATAGGCTCCTTGGGTGCAATCCCAAAACAACTGGAGCACCACTTGACCACCATTGGCATTGACAAATTCGCTATTAGTCAATTGCAAAAGGCGGCCTTACTAGGAACTGCTTCCATCCTGCTACGATACCTGTAATACCATCAAACATCCACATCTGCCTATCCCAGGTCCTGGGTAAGGACTCGATAGGTAGACAAAATGCCAAATCCAGTCTGAACATCTGGCTGACTGTGCGATGATCCATAATAATAATAATAATAATAGATCACAACCTACTACTTGATAAGATAGAAAAAAGTGGGTTAGACAGCATCACCACCAGATGGATTCGTAGCTGGCTGACCGATCGTACTCAGCGTGTGGTCCTCAATGGAACTGCATCTACATGGAGGGAAGTGCGTAGTGGGGTGCCCCAGGGCTCTGTTCTAGGCCCAGTGCTCTTCAACATCTTCATCAATGATTTGGAAAAGGGGATAGATGGGGAACTCATCAAATTTGTGGATGACACCAAGCTGGCAGGAATAGCCAACACTCCAGAAGACAGGCTTAAGATACAGGAGGACCTGGACAGACTTGAACACGGGGCGCTATCTAACAAAATGAAATTCAATGGTGAAAAAAGTAAGGTTCTACATTTAGGCAAGAAAAACCAAATGTACAGATATACTATAGGGGATACCTTGCTCAATAGTAGTAACTGTGAGAGGGTTCTCGGAGTCCTAGTGGACAATCACTTAAATATGACCAGCAGTATGCTGCAGCTGCCAAAAACGCCAACTCAGTGCTGCATTAACAGAGGGATAGAAACAAGATCACGTGAAGTATTAATACCACTTTACAATGCCTTGGTAAGACCACACTTGGAATACTGCATCCAGTTTTGGTCACCACGATATAAAAAAGATGCTGAGACTCTAGAAAGAGAACAGAGAAGAGCAACAAAGATGATTAGGGGACTGGAGGCTAAAACATATGAGGAACGTTTGCTGGAATTGGGTATGTCTAGTTTAACAAAGAGAAGGATGAGGGGGGACATGATAGCAGTGTTCCAATATCTCAGGGGCTGCCACAAAGAAGAGGGAGTCAAGCTATTCTCCAAGCGCTGAGGGCAGGACAAGAAGCAAAGGATGGAAACTAATCAAGGAGAGAAGCAACCTAGAACTAAGGAGAAACTTCCTGACAGTTAGAACAATTAACCAATGGAACAACCTGCCTCCATAAGCAGTGAATGCTCCAACACTGGAAGTTTTTAAGAAGAGACTGGACAGCCATCTGTCCGAAATGGTGTAGGGTTTCCTGCCTGAGCAGGGGGTTGGACTCGATGACCTCCAAGGTCTCTTCCAACATCATCATCATCATCATCATTATTATTATTATTACGATGATGATGTATGCTTCCTATAATCTTCTCACTCTTTGTATGGACCTTCTATCTGAGGCACTGCTACTACCAAAGAGTTATATGCCATTTGGGGCAGAAAACATCATTTACTTACTATAATTAAGCCTTGTCTAGAGTCTACAAGAACTCTTCCAGATTTATTTTGGTATACTAATAATAGGAAACTTAATTTGGGTTCAGCATTCTAAGTGTGTCAGTACACTGTATATATCTCTTAGTTAAGGTATAGGCAAGATTATATTAGTTTGTACATAAGGATAGTTGGATTCTAATTGCATGTGTGGCATACTTGTTAAAATGTGCTGACTGTTACTCACCTTACCAACAACAAGGAACATCCTTTCTTGACATTATGAAATATTTGGGATTATTTAGCCTGAAAAACCTAAATCCTGGCAGAACCCAGTAAATGTAGCTCCTCTTCTAATAAGATAAGAATCACAGTCTCAAACATCTCTCCCCTAATTATCAGGCCCCATCCCATCACTGTTAATTTCAGGACTGATTTTATTCTTGAAAATAAATATGTATATCTTTTGATTTTGGCCCTCCAACTTCAGAATGACTTTGGATGGCTCATGATATAAAACAGAACACACATACAGTCAGAAAATAGCAGTGGCAGTCCAGACATCAACACACACACATAGACACACAAACAGACCTCTCTAAAAAAAGGGTATTGTATCCACCCTGTCAAAGGCTCAGAAGAACAGCCAGCTCTTTTAAGGTTTTCTGAATATCTTCAGACTGGGAGCTGTCCCAATTTGGGAGAGAGAATCTCATTCCAGAGGGCAGGGGCCATGGCAAAGAAGGACCATTTTATAAATTCCAAAAGATAAGGTGACCAACTTTTTTACAACGAAAAGGAGGACATGAATAAATTGAAGAAAAAAATATCGTAAATAAAAGAAACATTGTATTTATTGCAACAATAATACAGAATTCACTATAATATGATCAATGCATAATAAAAAACATTTGTAACAATAACATTTTATATTGTAATTATGCTTACATGCCTATTAATTATTTAAATGAGTACTTTTCCATTGAAAGAATATTTTTTGTCAATGTATCATCTTCTAACAATATATTGGAAATATCTGAACAAGAAATATTCTTCATATTGAATTTTACAGCAAGTGCTGCAGCTAGAGTATCAACATTCAATCTCGATTTCTCACTTGTCCAAAAATGGACTGGACTGCGTGGGGGTGGGCAGTGGAGGCAGGTGTTGTGAGCCAGGCACTCCAGGACGGCCATGTACGTGCGCAGGGCGAGGTGGTGGCAGCGCAGGTCAGCACTGCGTAGACCACCAGCTGGCGCGGCCCATGGAAGGTCAACTGCCCGCCGCGCCACCCGCCCACAGCCGCCCCACCAGCACCGCTGCCCTGCCATGGAGAGCCGGCCCTGCGGCTCGCAAAGCACCAGCCGTGCCAGCTCCGGCCCTGCAGCCGCCCACCCAGCACCACCGCCCACCCTGCGCATCCCCATAGAGCTGGCCCCATGGCTTGCAAAGGCAAAGCACCAGCCGTGCCAGCTCCAGCCCTGCAGCCACCTCCCCAGCCGCCCCCCAGCACCACCACCCCCCGCGCATCCCAATAGAGCCGGCCCCGCAGCTCACAAAGCACCAGCCGCGCCGGCTCCGGTCCTGCAGCCACCTCCCCCAGCCGCCCCCCAGCACCACCGCCTACCCTGTACATCCCTGTGTAGAACCGAACAGGGAAGATCAAGAGAAATTTACCGCTCCAGTCTCCTTCAGCTACCTTGGAACTAAGTAGGAGATCATGTAGTTGGGTAGCAGTGAGGGGTGCAAAGTTCCTGTAACTTGCACGTGCAAAGTTTGCTGCCTGGGTGTTTTGGCGCGCTCAACAGCAATTCCTATTGGCTTTCGAAAGCCAATAGGGGGAATAGATGCAAAAGTTAAAAAAAAAAATCAAAAAAAGGTCCCGGAACGTCTTCTGAGCGTTCTATGAGGAAACAAAAACCCTGCATATTAGTCTTCAAATATAGAAAAAGAGGACATTTAGGAGGACATTTTCGAGAGAGGACAGAACTCACAAAAGAAGGATTGTCCTCCCAAAAGGAGGACAGTATATGGAAAAGGAGGACATTTAGGAGGACACTTTTCAAGGGAGGACAGAACTCAAAAAAGGAGGACTGTCCTCCCAAAAGGAGGACAGTTGGTCACCTTACAAAAGATGACACAGTTTAATGTGACAATGTTACCTGGTTTGGTAAAGAAATATCTGCAAGAAAACAACCAAGCTCAGAAATCACCAAGAACCCCACTGTTTAATCAAGGGGACCTGGAGCATGCCCATTCTGTCAGCTCTAATCACCCAAGTGGAAGCCTCAGGAGATAGGTGGTTCCTCAGCTATTTGCTCCCAAGACCAATTGTTTTTCAACTCTTTTTTTCACAAGGAAAATATTTTCTGTTATAAGTCTTAGGAATGCAATTTTATTCATGATAGCTCTAATATAGAACAATTAAAAGGATGCTTGATTTAATTTGCAGATTAATCATTTATAGGATGGATTGGTTTCAGTGAGAGCCGCTTTTGATTAACGTAGGCTGAGACAGACAGTTCTAAGTCAATGCTGTTGCTGCTTTTTTTTGCATTTGACTGTAGTTAGAAATGGATTTTATTTTGCATTTGACTGTAATAAGAAATGAAAGCGAAAAAATATTGAATTAAAATATCAAAGCTAAATCCTGTTTTAATGTGCAATATAAATTCATGCTGCGGAATGATTCTTTGCATGCTATTTGAGAACTATAGGAAAATAAGAGGTGGAAGGAATATCAACATGACTGCCACTTTGAGATATTTATAAATGTAATAAAGGTAGAATAAAAATCTAATAAATAAATAAATAAATAAATGTTCTGTTACACTGACTTGATTTACTCCTCTCTGGGTTATTCTGATAAGAATACAGTCCACAATGACTGGGAGTAAATTATGCCATCTACTTTCAGCCCCAGAAACCTCTACTGAGCATCATAAGCTGAAGTTATGACTATTACCTGAACTATATGGAGAACAAAAAGATCACTTGAATAAAACATGCAAAGATCACTCTATACTGTATTTGCTTTCCAGAGCTCTTTGGGAGGCCAATTTCTCTTTGAAAATTTTCCTATTATCTTTGAACCTATATTGTTTAATATGATTTACAATATAAAATTAAAATAACAAACTCTCAAATTACAGCCATGTGTTCTCTTTCACTGAAGCATGTATATTATTAAAGAAACAAGTGGTGCAAGAAATGGTTATTTTTATACAAGTCAGGTTTAAGTTCCTTCCATTAAAATGAATGCCTTTCTAAAGCATTTAAAAGGAGTGGTTGGTGACATTTTTTAACTTCTAAAGGCCTAACAAAAGCTTAGTCACCAGTATTTTGCACAATGTAATTTCTCAAATTCTGTTCCTATTCCTGCCCACAATCAACTGTTTCTTCATTTAAGCTTTTAATTTTGTTTTCTTTTATTACATTATGTAGGTGATTGCTAGTATATACTTTCTCATTTAGAACATGAAAAAATATGGAAAACAAAGATTAGAACAAAAGAAAGCCTTTTTCAGTTATATTTAGAAATTCAACTATAAAGATATACTTTATACTTGAAGAACATACTGCTTTTAAAGCCAAAGAATTTTATATCCTCTTTGAAAATCCATAGAATTTAATGGATGATTTAAACATAATAGTTTAACATCAGCAAATACACATAATGGCTAAAAGGCAGGGGGAGTAATTTGATTAACTAGGAATAAGATACCATGGTAAGCACTACCAGTCTCAAAAAAGAAAAGAAAAGAAATACTACAAAGTCATAATTTATGAGGTTGCTTCCTACTGCAGTATTGGCTCCTAGCAATTCCCTGGACAAATCCCTGCAGTTTTCTTCATAAGAGCTTGGAAATGGTTTGCCATTACCTGGTTCCTAGAGCTGAGAGAGAATGACTGACCCAGCGGGCTTCACGCCCAAAATGGGACTAGAAGTCACACTGTCCTGGTTTGTATCCTGGTGACTTAACCATTGGCTCTCTATCCTTTCTAGATCAACCAAGGATATTATCCACCTCCATTCTTCACCTGTCTCAGCTTTACAGGTAAGCAGATCAAATTTTTAAACAAAGAATTAAAATACAGCTTTAAAAAAAATGCTAAGAATGTCTCATGACCCCAAAGCATTGGCATTAAACACTAAGCTGAAGACCTGTACTTAAAAACTGGGGCTTAATTTAGCATAACCTTAAAAAATTAACACTTAGATAGGTCAGGAAGCCAAATGAAAATCCAGGAAATTGCCTGCATATATACTGATTTTCCTTAATGCCAGATTGCTCACTGTTAGATTGCGGGGGAGGAGGTTGAAGAAATTCACTTTTACTACTAAAACAGAATGCCCACAGACCATCTTATTGTATGCTGGAGAAAAGACATAATACGGGAAACCAAAAAATATACAAAAACGTTTAAGCTTTGCAATGGAAACACTGCGAGAGCCCACTTATCAAAGACCGTGCTAGTGCTAATGTCCATAAGCCATACGGAGTCTGCCAAGCAATTCATAGCACGAAAGTCATGCCATATATCTGTTGGGAAGACAGCAGACAGTGGGAAAGGTGCCAGTCTGACTTCAAGCACCTACTTTCATGCTGTGGTGGCATGAGAAGGCAATGTGGTACATAGCAGCAGCAGCCATAGTTAGACATTCTGTAACTGACAGTGTTACATCATGACAATGTGGCCTGACCACTCTCTAATAACTCTGGGCATTTCATGTTGCAAGTAATCCCAATCAAATCCCCTCCCATTAGGAACCCAGAGAATATCCCAGAACAGTGATGGCGAATGTTTTAGAGACCGAGTGCCCAAACTGCAACCCAAAACTCACTTATACATCGTCAGGTGCTGGGTGGGTGTGGCCCATTGGGTGGATGTGGCTGCGGTGGTAACAGCAGACTGGGTGGGACTAAAAAGTTCAATTGATCAATTCCAACTTTGCAAGATCTTTTTTTTTCCCATGAGAAGTTGAAATTGACTGATTGATTGAACCTTTTTTTTTTGTACATGGCCGCGGAGGCCTAAAGCAAAAAGGTTTTATAAAACCCAGATGAAGGCCTAGGACTGGGGCGATGGCGTGTGTGCCCACAGAGAGGGCTCTGAGTGCTGCCTCTGGCACCCGTTCCTTAGGTTCGCCACCACTGTCCCAGTACCCCCAGCAAGCAATGCCTTCTTCTGCAAACTTATCATTACAGTGTTACATTCATGTTCTGGCTTCCTCCTGGGAGCTTAGTGAGGCTGGAATGACAGTTATATTTGCGCACATGCTTAAGCAAGTTAGTTGAAGATCACTACTAGCAACAGAGGTACGTCATCAAGTTGAAGCTCTTGGGGCTGCCTTTGAGGAACATAGAAAGTTTCTTTCATTGTAATGTTATGTACATGTTTGTGTATCTGATCATGGGACTGGTATGTTGTGCTAACTCCATCCACTTGGATATTTTCCCTTGAGAGGGAACTGAAACGAATGTGGAGGGAGAGTAGAGAAGTCCCCCCCCCCCAGGGGCTGGGCAGGCTCTGACTGTAGGCTGAGCAGTTGGAAAGGGGTTTCCCTTGGGGTGAGCTGAGACTTTGGCTGTAACTGTAAGTCTGATAAGGAAGACCCCCCTCCCCAAGCTTCCCACAGGTTATTTTACACAGTGCTAGCCCCAATGCTGTAGAAATAACTGTGGAATGGGATGAGTAGAATCCACCAATATTTTAGCCTCTATTATCTTTAGACAGGGAGCCAAACTATGACGTCTGCCTGGGCTGAAGACCGAGTCAAGAATAGGGAGTGGCTACCCCAGGACGGGCGTGACAAGTTGGCTGACCCGATCTAATGGGCAGGAAGGCAGAGTTAACCCATTGGTGGATTAACCCATTGGTGGAGAAAAGCATAAAATAAGTTGATTCAGTAAGCAACTCAGCAGCAACAGAGAAGAACATACACAATCGAATAAAGTATATATAGCTGTATGGTATCGACAGCATGGATCTTTCCATTCCCAGTGTACCACATCTCCAATGTGATGCCAAACTTCCTAAAATGCACAACCCCTTGGCTCATAATCATCACTTCTTAGTGAAACAGATACAGGGGAAAAGCCTATGCAACACAGGTCTTGAGAAGGCAGTCTACAGAGATGACATATCAACAAAAGAGAAAATTCTCTTTTGTCAGTCAGAGGTATGTAAGATCAGAGGACTCAAGCAGTTCTCTGAATAGGGTTGAGAAACAGAACAGAAATTTAAAAAAAAAAAGCCTTCCTTTTTTCTTTTGCCAGAAACAGTCATGTTACCAGCAAAAACAAAACGAATGATTTCCCTGTATTTCCTGCTTCAGTGAAATTCACTGCTTCATTCTTCTTCCACATTAGCCACTTTGCTAGAAAAAATATATATTCTGAAGAAGTGATTTCATAGCAGCACAAAAAGATTCGCAATCTATCTTATACCCTTCCCTCCTAATATTTAATATGCCATGAAGTCTATAGGGTGATTGTGTGTTAAGAAAGATTTTAAACCTAATCCAAAAAGAATGTTAATTCTTTTTAACAGATTAAATTTAAAATCTTTCTTAAAAACAATATCAATAAGTTAACAAGTTTCTTAATGGATGCAGAACAGGTACTTGTGGTTCTCTTTATTCTTATTCACTGCACCACATCTCTCAATGGAACATTAGTAGAAAAGACAACAGAAAAAGGAAGACTAAGTTGCTGCTTCTCTAAATATTTTCAAAATTCCTATTGATGAATCATATTAACGTAATGAAAGAATTAACTCTATTATTAACCTTCCAGGCTGCTGGAATGGATCATTTGGCAAAAACTATGTAACCTCTGTTTGCTTTTCCCCTCCCCATAATTCTATTTTCTTTCTTAAAATAAATATATGTTAATAGAAGCAGAATTCTGAGGACTCAGTTGCTGTATAAGACTATTGTATTGTACACTATTTTTGAATGCTCTTAAAATAGATTGCACTGTATACTTAAGTATAAAAATATTCTTGCAGTGCGTATATTGTACTGAATTCCAAAAACTAATACATTTAAGCTAAACAATGTTATTGATGTTGCATCTAAAAATATTCTGAGCTTCTGAATCAAACACAGAAGGACCCAGTCAGCAGACCTTTGAGGGCCTGGGATTTCAGCTGCTGGATACTGGAACCCAGGTCAGTCTGTAACAAGGTTATCCTCATCTTATGACTTGATCGTGGGTACTAAGGGGTCAAACTTGCGTGTATTACTGAAACCTTGGAGAGGGTTGTTCCGGAGCTGCCACCCTTGGATAGAACATAAAAGCCTCTACAATTTCAGTTTATAAATGATGCCGTATATTTCCCACAGACTTCATTTCCTTTTCCTTCCCTGCTAGAACCCAGTGGTCTGAAACTTTAAATTACAACATACTTCAGCAGAGATCTCCTATGGTTTTCAAATGTTCAGTGGAACCCCCTGAATTATAACAGTGGAATAGTAAAATCCAATCCACTATTTCTTTACTGCAAGTAGTTCTTGCTTAACGACCTTTTTATTCAACAACTATCTGAAATTACGTTGGTCCTGAATATATGATACTTAACACCCGGTCTTTGAAGTCATAGCCACTGTAGTGTCCCCACTGTCACATGGTCAAAATTCAGGGTTTGGCAGCCTACCTGGGTTTACCACTGCAGGGTGCACTTCAGCTTCCACCTACCTGCCTACCTCTCCCCTTTTGCATGTCTCTGCCCTTTGGCACTGCTCCGTTGCCCTGCACTCTGCCATTCCCGTCAGGCTGCAGTTCATCACTCCTTGCTGGGCACGCCTACTCACCAGCAGGGAAGAAAACAACAGTGACGGTCACTGGGAGCAGTAGGATGGTAGAACCCAAGGCAGCTCACTCACCCTTTCATCCCAGACTTGACTGTGTTTGTGCTAGATCAGGGGTAGGCAATCTTGGCTCTTTTATGACTTGTGGACTTCAACTCCCAGAATTCCTGAGCTCAGGAATTCTGGGAGTTGAAGTCCACAAGTCATAAAAGAGCCAAAGTTGCCTACCCCTGTGCTAGATCAAATCAATCACTTACTCACTCATCAGCAGGCTTTCAAGTCCACCCAAGATTCACATTTTCCTGCCAGCTTCCCCACTGATTGCTTCTTGGAAGCCAGCAAGAAGTCACAAGATGGCCTAGTAGTCTAACGACCAACAATGGAGGGAGCTGCTGAATCGTTGTCACTAACTGACGTGGTTATGTGATATTACAGCTGCATGACTTAGGGATGGAAATTCTAGTCCCAGTTACTATCATTAACTGAGGAAAAACTGTATACATAATCAGGGATGGATAATATGTAACTAAATACCGTAGAAAGGAGTGAGAAATGTTCCATTCAATCTGTTTTGCACCCGCTATCATTTGCATTACCCTCAACTAACTTCAAATCTGATGCAGTAAATGTGCATTGAGCAACGCAAACTGCTTTTAAAAAATAACCTGCAAGACAGGCACTCTGTTCTTGGGTCTTGGCTGCTTGTTTTCCCTACAAGTCACTGCACAGTAACTGCCACTTCACTGTCAAAAACCAACAGTTGGGATTCCTGTCTGCCAACTAGTGCACAGTTGCATCAGTTTTTCTGCCTGCAGTATTAGAAAGACTGAACATTGCTTAAAGAAAACATCAGGGGCCTCTCACATCCCCAGCACATGCTAAGTGCATTCCCTGTGCAGAAACAATGACAAATGCTTCCGCAGTAGTACTCTGTTAAAAGCAAGAACAAAACAGAACAAAGTTGATTGTATCAATTTCAAAGGGAGATACATTTTTTTAAATTTTAACTCCTATGAGCCTTTGGGAAAAGCTCACATTCAGAAATCTTGCGTCTCTTAAATGCCAGGTACAAGAACCCTATAAATTTCAACACACATGCAAGCTAAAACTCAAAAGAAAAGCAGAAATATTGTGTAAAATTTTGTTTGTAAATATTCGGTTTACACAGGTAGTCCTCGACTTGCCATCATTCATTTAGCAACCGTTCAGCAGTGAAAAAAAAGGTGATTTGCAACTGGTCTTCACACTTACAATTGTCGCAGCAACCCCAGTCATACAATCAAAATTCTGGCACTTGGTAACTAGCATCCATTTACGACAATTGCAGCATCCTGGAGTCATGTGATCTCCATTTGCAACTTCCCCAATTGTCTTCCAATAAGCAAAGTCAATGGGACAAGGAGTGTTGGCTTACCTGAACGCCCCTTCTCAGCATAATGATGAAGAATCCACCAATGGGTTATTTCAGTCCTCCTGCCCAATCAGACTAAGTTATCAAGCTGTCACGCCCCTCCTTGACTGGAACCTCCCAGTTTCAACGACAGCGTAGTCAATGACAACAGTTCAACATGATGACTTTCAGAGCAGGTACAAGGAAAAAAACAAGCCCCTGGCACAGACCTAACTGACCTCTAGAGGGAAGGACGTGGATTCTTCTTCATCACGCTGAGAAGAAGCGTTCAGATAAGCCAACGCTCCTTCTCCAGCATGATGACTGAAGAATCCACCAATGGGATGTACCAAAGCTCCTGGTGTCCCTATGGGAGGGAGTCAGTTGGGGCCTGTGACCCTGATGCTGGCACTACCTGTTGGAGGATTCGTCTACCGAAGATGGCCTCAGCCGAGGCAAATTTGTCCAAACGGTAATGCCTAGTGAAAGGGGAAGGCGAGGACCATGTCGCCGCCCTGCAAATGTCCTCAATAGACGCTTGAGTTGCCCACGCCACCGATGTGGCAGCACTGCGGGTGGAGTGAGCTGTCACATGACTCAGAATGGGCAGGGCAAGTGATATGTACGCACCTGCTATGCAAGCCCTGATCCACCTACCAATGGTGGAGGCGGATACCTTTTGCTCCATGGATGAAGGCTGAAAGGATACAAACAGGGCTTCAGACTTACGGAAGGCTGCCGTGCGTTTGATATAAACAGCACAAGGCTCTACGTACATCCAATGAGTGCCATTGCTGTTCCCAGTCATGTGATGGGCGGGGACAGAAGTCTGGAAGAATAAGCTCCTGTGATCTACGGAACACTGTGTTTATCTTAGGGATAAAGGAGGGATCTAACCTAAGAACCACCCTGTCCTTGTGAAACATGCACAGGTCCTTCCTGATCAATTAAGCGGCCAGTTCCGAGACGCGCCTGGCAGAGGTATAGCTATCAGGAAGGAAACCTTAAGTGACAGGAACCGCAAGGAACAGGTTCTAATGGGTTCAAAGGGTGAGAAAGTTAGTGACTGCAGAACCTGGGGTACCTCCCAGGAGGGATACCTGTGAAACACGGGAGGTGTGCTATTGGTAACTTCTTTAAGGAAGGAGCGGACTGTAGGGTGCTGGGACAAGGACTCAGATGAGTCCCAGGAAAGCACCGTGGAGAGAGCCGCTACCTATCTACGAATGGTGCTGGGCGACAACCCCTTGTTGACACCCTCCAACAAATAGTCTAATACAGTGGTTCTCAACCTGTGGGTCGGGACCCCATTTGGGGTCAAACGACCATTTCACGGGGGTCGCCAAACAGTGCAGTCCACCATTTTCCCCCCTTTTCCTTAGCTGTGCTACTCCCTTTTATTCTATTGACTTTTGAAAGCCAATAGAATAGACTCTCTTGAATAGAGTCTAATTCTATTGGCTTTCAAAAGCCAATAGGAATTGTCCAGGCTGTCTCTGCCCTGCTAAGCCCACCAAAAGTCCCATTCTGCAAACGGTGCTGCACCAGTTGAGTAGTCCTCGACTTACGACTGGTTGAGTAGTCCTCGACTTACGACTGGTTGGGGGGTCGCGGCATTAAAAAGGTTGAGAATCACTGGTCTAATACCCTTGGGATGGTTACCTGGGACAGACTCACGTGATTCTTGTCACATCAGTGACAGACGTTCCTCCAAGTATGATCGTAAATACGATTAGTCGCCGGTCTTCTGGCAGCCTGGATCATGTCGATCACCCCTGACGAATATGACTCCTGAGTCAGGGTGCGGCATTCAAGTGCCAGGCGGCTTACTGTAGCCATTGGGGGTCGGGATGTTGTAGATCCCCCTGTGTCAACCGTATGCGACTGTCGGGGATCCGCCATGGAGCTGAGGTGGAGAGGCTCACCAGGTCTGCGAACCAGTCTTCTGGGTCAGTGAGGTGTAATAAAGATTAACTCCGCCTGCTCCTCCAGGACTTTCCTGACAACTGCTGGAAGCAGAGGCAGCGGGGAAAAGGCATACAAAAGGCCTTGCGGCCACGGGCTGCGTAGAGCGTCCGTTCCCTCCTCTCCCCGAGAGGGGAAGCGTGAAAAGAATCTGGGCAGCTGGGTGTTCTCCAGTGAGGCAAACAGGTCCACAATCGGATGACCAAACCTGTCCGAGACCTCCCCGAAGATATCCGGTGTAACTTCCACTCTGAATGGTCCACTATCGATCTACTGAGGAAGTCTGCCTGATGATTCGCCTCTCCCGAGATATGCTCGGCCCTGATGGAAAGCAGGTTGCTCTCTGCCCAGGAGCCCAATGCCCGAACCTCCATCATGAGTGACCTGGATCGAGTGCCCCCTTGCCAGTTCATGTGAGCTTTTGCAGCCACGTTGTCCATTAGGACCAGCACATGTTGCCCCTTGATCACTGTTTGGAAATGCTTGAGAGCCAGATGGATCGCTCTGAGCTCCAACCAATTTATGCTGTACCTCAGGTCTGCTTGTGACCACTGTCCCTGAGCCATCTGAGTTTGAAGGTGTGCACCCCAACCGAAGAGACTTGCGTCCATGGTCACAATGATACGGCGAGGCTCCCTGAAAAGAGTCCCCTTGCGGATGGACGAGGATGTTCACCAGTCGAGAGAGAGACACACCTGGCGAGGGATGCACACCAACTGACAGAAACACGTGGCAAGAGTCCGTGTCTATTACCGCGTCTAGGTGTGACAGGCGGGTCGAGAGAAATGTCTGCTCTTTTTGAAATTTATCAAGAACCCGTGGGTTCTGGAGAGTCCTGATAGTGAGGGCCAAGTCTGACTGGGCAGTCGTGACGGAATGTGATTGGATCAGTATGTCGTCCAGGTAACACTGGAGGCGCACCAGGACCAATCTCAAGTGAGCTGCCAGCACCGCCAGGATCTTGGTGAAGACCCTGGGGGTGGAGGAAAGACCGAATGGTAGGGCCCTGTACTGGAAGTGGCGGTTGAGATAACAAAACCGCAGAAACCTGCGATGCTCCAGGAGGATGGGAATGTGCAGATATGCCTCTGTTAGATCTATTGAGGTCATGAGATCTCCTCGCCTGACACTGCCCAAGATGGAATGGAGCGTTTGCATTTTGAACTTCCGGTACTGGAGATGGAGGTTCAGACCTTTGAGGTCGAGGATTGCTTTCCATCCTCCTGAGGATTTGGGGACTACAAATAGTATGGAGTATTACCCCTGTCCCGCCTGGTTCAGGGAGACCTCCTCTATGGCCTTGAGGCTCAGTAAGTGTTGAATGGCATCCTCCATGAGCCCTCTTTTTATTGGGTTTCTCATGGTTGGACAAGAGACAAAATGGTCTCTGGGTGTGGATATGAACTCCATGCCCATAGACCATTTCTCTTATGGTGCGCAGAACCCAGGAGTCTGTGGTTGTCTTTTCCCATCGGCAGATGAAAAGAGTGAGTCTGCCGCCAATGGGAGGGATCCCCCTAAGTCACTTGGTACGACGGAAGGGACGACCCCCTCTGCCACAAAAGGAAGACTTGTTCTGGGTCTGATACCGGGACTGGTCCCTATAGCTCGTCCTGTCAAATTTACGTTCTGTTTTGGGAGCTGAAGGCCAGTAGGATTGTCCCGTCTCTGCCGTAGCGCCAGTCCGAAATGACTGACGGCGACCATAGGGGAGCGCCGGCTAGCTCTCCTCGTCAAATGAAAGATGACTTTTTGCTTCTGTTTATTTTCTATGAGATACGGAGTTAATGCCTCCCCAAATAATCTGCCTCCCTTGAAGGGGGTGGTGGCTGCTCGCCACTTGTGTTTGCTTTCGGCCCTCCAATTTTTAAGCCAGAGTAGCCTCCAAGCGACTACACTGGAAGCCATTGCCCAGGCCGAGTGTTTGGCAGTGTATAAGGAGACATCTGCCATATACTCAGAGATCGCTTTGAGTTTGGTCAGGTCCTGGTGGACCCTAACCTCCTCCTCTGTCCTGTAACTGTCTAAGCCAGGTAAGGGAAATTCTAGCGAAGAATGAGGTGGAGGTTGCCGCCTTCGCTGCCCATGCAGATGCCTGGTGAACTTTGTGCAATGCTAGTTCAGATTTCTTATCTTCTGCCTTAAGGGCGTCAGAAACATCTGCTGGAAGACTGACTGCTGAGAAAAGTGGGGCTAAGGATTCATCCATTTTGGGCACCTCCAATAAGTCTGTCAAAATTTGGGCCATGTTCACAATCTTGCGCTCAGCCGCTCCCTGGGATGACTGAGGTGCCGGTGATTCCCATTGTCCCTGAATATTCTTCAGGAATAAGGGGGGACAGGGTATTTGTAGGTGTTTAACTACTGGTTCAGCGAACAGTGGATTCATGTTTTGAGCAGTCAAAGACTCTGGGGTGGGGACCGGGTCGGAGGTGAGCTTACCCGCTGCACAGGCCCTGCGCAATAAGGAAGGAAAAAGAGAGGTATTGAAGAGCTCTGCCATGGGCTGAGAGTCTTGTGGCGGCTCCTCGCAATCCGACCACCAGTCTGCACCTTCGTCATAATCCGAAGCATTGGAAGAATCGGATTCAGGTGAGTGGGATTGTGAGACCATGCCGGTACGATCGAATGTAGGACGTGATGAGGTAGTGGGTGCTGATGAGAACCTCAGTATGGGTGATGTTTGATGGTGACCTGATGAGGCCATGGCTTGAAGAACCGCCTGCGATATCAATGATTGCAGCTGGTCGGTAAAGGACGGCTCTAGCGGAGGTTGTAACCCCGCAGCAGTCGGTGTGAATGTCGCTATGGATGCCATAGAAGGGCCCGGCCGATCGAGGTCCTCCCCAAAGAGGGGTATCCCTCCCTGACCAAAGGTCTGAATCGAGACCTGCTGATGCCATGCCCTCATTGAAGCCAGTAGTTGCGCTCCTGCCTCAGGAGCTGCAGGTAGGGGGAGTGGAGGCATATGTTCTTGCCCAGCTGACAAGCGTTGGGCCAGGGAGAATTGCTTTTCCAGGCGTGCGATCGGCCTGCTTGTTGCTTGCCTTACTAGCCTTCCTGCTGTATTTGGATTTCGCTTTGGCCTTTCCCTTAGGCGCTTCTGGAACCAGATCGGCTTGGCTGGATTGGTTGTCCATATCCAAAGGCTATGGCTCAGTGAGGTCTGCCATGGTGATCGAGAAGTGTCCCAGATGAGGCTTTGGAACTGGCTCACTCTGCAAGAGACGTCAGTTGCCCCCCGTGGAGGGACTGACTGCACATGGATTAACCTGAGCCAGCCCACTGGCTAAGCCGGACTCACGCTGGGTGCTACAAAGCACTCGTCACTAAGGCTAAGGACAATCTGTATGCCAGTCCTGAGGCCAAAATAGTGATAAAATCACACGCATCTCACAATAGTGGCAATGGTCAGGTCCTGGCAAGCAACCACTAGATGCAGAGTGGCAGAGACTAAGGCGTAGGAGTGTTAGGCAAGCAGGGCTTAATAGATCTTCTTGTCAGCAAGTTGGTAGGGATCCACAAATCTTGTTGTGATTGTAATATCTTATTTCAATTAGAACAGTGCATCCAGACTCCTAAACTTAAGACTAGATTTAGTCCAAAATAATTATATCTATATCTATATTTTAAATTGGTGTGAGCAAAGCACACAAAATGGCGCCTGCGACTGGGAGACAATTCTAGAACCTTCCCTATGGAAAGTTCCTGCCTCACAAAATGGCGGTCGCACTGAACCCTCGGGGGGGGGGAGGTCTGACGATCAAGGCTTGGATTCGATCTATAACAAGGCCCTGCAATGAAATCTAGAGCCTCCAAGTTTCTAAAGATCGAAGGGGTGAGATTAAGTAATTCGCGCCTAACAGCTGTTTGGCGCAACGGTGCTCACGGTGCCTTAGCAGGGCCTCCTTCTTTTCAAAAGGCAACCGGAGCAAAGAGAATTGAAGTATTCCACTTGTCCCCTGCAGCGCTTGCAATCTGTTCTATTCAGCCTGTCAGCCAGCCGAACAGGCTTCGACAAGAAGCTGGAGACTGAACGGTTTCAAAATGGCCGCGAGCGATGGAGTGCCGACTGAGTCCGGTCAGAGGTATAAGGCCACATGGCCTCAAAATGGCGGCCGCGAGAGGAACTGGATGCCCCTGAAAGGGAAGTGGGAAGGAGATTCAGCCCCGGCTGAGCTATAGGGAGAAGGGAGTCACCCCCCCCCCGTATCCTAAAATGGTCTGGGAATGAGACTCAGCTAACTGCTGAGTTTAGGAGAGAACAGCCACCCCTCCCCGAAAGTGGAGAGGAATACTTCTTTTCCCCCCCTGTTTAAAGGGAATAGGGGACAGAATCCCCTGTAAAGGGAATAATCAGAGGCTGGGAGTCTCAAATTCTCCAATTCAAAGAATCCACTAATGGGTTTAACAATTTAATTTAGTCTAACCTGCCATAAATGAGGCTGAGAGTCAAGTTATCACGTCCTCATGGGTGAAAGACTAAGGTGAAACTGGGAGGTTCCAGTCAAGGAGGGGCGTGACAACTTGACAACTTAGTCTGATTGGGCAGGAGGACTGAAATAACCCATTGGTGGATTCTTCAGTCATCATGCTGGAGAAACTGGATTTCCCTTAATGACCGTGTGATTCCTTAAATGCAGTGATTTGCTTAACAGTGACAAAAAAGGTTGTAAAACTTGTCGCTATTCATTTAACAACCATCTTGCTTAGCCACACAAATTCTGTATTGTGATAATACATTGAGGACTACCTGCATTACCATGATGAACTTGCAAGGCTTATATACTGTTATCAGAAGACTAATACAAGATAATTATATTAATAATTATTCTCAGCAGACCTGCTTTGCCTATAGCAGGAGTATTTTTAATATAAAACTATAGGGAGATACATTCTGTGGGTTTAATTGGACAGTTCTTCCTTTCTTTCTAATTTTAAAATATTTTTTTAAAAAAATACAAAAATTCCATCGAAATCTTCACTCTTTCATAAAACAGATTTGTTCACTTTAGCACAACAGATGCCTACATTATCTAAAAAAGGCCAAAAATATGACATCATATGCTGCCTAGAAATGCACAGAAATTACTACCAAGATGGATTGAAAGGAGATTCAATAAATCGATAGAGAATACGTTTATTAAAGTTTGCCTGCTTGTAAATGCTACCGAGAATACAAAAATACCATTTGCTCTCATGACATGCTTCTACCTCCACAATGCTATTGGCCACTCTGAAACAGGATGCTAGACTAGCAAACTTTAACAATCATCTATCAGTGTTTTCTGTATGTCCTTCATTGCTAAATTCTGATCAGTATTAAGCAAGTCACTGTAGTGGTATCATTATTGTACTAGAGGAGATACTAAATGGGTCTTGTTTATGTAAACATGAATTACTTTGAGTATTTTCACAATACTCAATGTGGGGGTCAATTTCATTATCTCACACAATCATTTATCTTATCTAAAATGTTTTCTTCAAATTTTGAATTTACATTTTCTCAACTAATATCTGCCCACTTAATCTGACAATATTTTGTCAACAATCAGCTTGAATACTTGAAAATAGCAGTAACTATACAGCCTCCTGGCTGCATTTAGAAAATTCTGTGCATATATTTGAAAGATACAAATGGACTTTTAAGGTCAGGTACATAGTAAAAAATATATATAAGACTAAAAAATAATAATGCATATATTATGCATATATATGCATAATATAGTGCAGTACTGCAGGCCACTTTAGCTGACTGTGTTCAGCAGGTCAGCGGTTCAAATCTCACCGGCTCAAGGTTGACTCAGCCTTCCATCCTTCCGGGGTAGGTAAAATGAGGACCCAGATTGTTGGGGGCAATGTAAATATATATATATATACATTGCTTACTGGTGTACACCGCTTAGAGAGTGCTTGCACTTAAAGTGGTATATAAGTCTCATAAATAAATAAATAAATAAATTTGATTTAAATCAAAGCATTTTGAATTTTCAGAAATCTTGATTTTAATTATAAAATATATTGTCAAGCCCCTAAAGGCTTGCCATACGAACGGGGACGGGGGAGCACGGATAACGACCTACCAACCCGGGAAACAGCTGAGCATTGCCCCGCCACGCCCCATGACTGCACCAGCCGAACGTCAACTGAGCAGACATCTCCGCGGGCTGCGCCACAGACGCCAGCGAAGCCTAAGGGAAGCCAGTCACCGACGGGGTCGGAGGACCATGAATGCCAGCTGCGCTTTACGGAAGGGAGGGCGATGGACGGGCCATCTGGGGCCGAAAGGACTGCACTCCGGCGGCCGGACCCAGCAAAGGGGGGTGGGGGGTTATCCTTTCGCAACCGGGACAGTAGGCAGGGTAAGATTGGCGGCGGGCAACTGACGCGCAGTTCGGGCGCACGGACAACGGGGGGTGGGGGCGGAGTTCCGTCGGGGAAAGGGAAAGCACAGGGAAAGGGTGGAGCATTTATTCATTTGAAGCGGATGGTGGTTTGGAACCGGGGGCGGACCCAAAGGGTGGAGCACACCAATATATGGCGGTGGGAGGTAACTAACACCAGTGCTGACTTTGTCTCACCTGCATAATAAAGTGCTTGTTGGGTGTCAGTGTGTGCCGGTCTTCTTTGCCTTCGCGCTACGGACGACATCGGATATTCTGACAAAAAGTCAGCACTCCACACTCTTCTAACGTTTCCCCAGCCTCCTGCTCCCACGTGCAGGCTCAGGTATGGCAGAGGGAACGCAGGGCCCCGCCCTGGCCGAGGGAGAGGTGGCGACCGACGGGGCTGCGGACGCGGTCCCAGCGGCGGAGGCGGCGCCAGCCCAGCCAGCGGTGCGGCCCAAACTGCTACTGTCTGCGGTCCCAGGACTCGACGTGGGGGAGGTAGGGGCCGCTAAGCCACAGGAGGAGTGGTGGCAAAGCCCGGCAGTAACGGGATTGCAAACCGAACAGTTAATAACGCCGAAGCCGAAGCCCAGACTTTCGGGGTGGAGGGAGAGACGCGCCACCATGGAGGATGATGAAGACTGGAGCTACTCTACGGCCCCGGGCCAAGAGACCATGGATATATTGCGCCATCGGTTTGGCGAAGCAAGCTACAGGGGCGCCGCCGATGTGTGGCGATCGGAAGGGGATGCTGCGGGCCGCACCCCCTCATCTAGGTTCCGCCTGAGTAGTCCGCGGCTGCGGCTGCCTACTCCCACGGGTGGGTTGGGAACTCTGGGTCTCCCTTCAAGCAGGCTACCGGGCCAGGCGCACTCAGCTCAGCCGGACGGGCCCCGGGACGGGGCAAAAGGTTCAGCGAGGCCAGGGGGTGTGGAGCAGCAGGGCTTCACGGCCGGGTATCCGAACCTCGGGCCAGGCCAACCCCAGGGGCCGTGGGGGCCAGGCTATCCATGAGGGGTTCCTCCTATCCCGGTCACCTTTGATGGGAACCCCGACCACCTGGCAATGTTCTTAGGCCAGGCCATAAGTCATCTGGACCAGTTTGCACAGCTGTATGTATCCCAGTGGGCTATGGTCGGCGCCATTACCGCCGCCTTACGCGGGGAGGCGGCTGCATGGGCAGCCGACCTGTACAGCGACCATGCCCGAGAGTTGGGGAATGCGGGGCTGTTCTTGGACGCGCTGCATGGGAGGTTTGAGGATCCCACCCGGGCGCAGAGGGCCGAGGCAGACCTGCTGGCGCTTCACCAGGGGAACCGCCCGGTCGTCGAATACGTACGAGAGTTCCGGAAGTTAGCCGGCCGATTGCAGTCTTCATGGCCGGAGCGGATGTTGGTACACCAATTCAGAGCAGGCCTAGACTATGACCTACGGCAAGCCTGCGTGTACCGGGGTGTGGCCAACAGATTGAGAGACTGGTTTAGGGTGGTGGTCGAACTCGAGGCAGGCCTTAAGGCTGTATATCGAGGGATTGGGGACGTCCCGCGGCCGCGGCGTCTCGGAGAGAAGCCTCGTGAGGGAAGCCAGGACCAACAGCGGATAACGCCAAAACCACCCGGAGCGTCAAAAGAAGGCGGCTTCCGATGTTTCCGCTGCGACCAACCGGGCCATCGAGCAGCCGACTGCCCAGCACCCAGCCCCCGTAAGGGCGCAACAATTGGTAGAGCCACGCCCGTAAAGAAGACGACGGAAAGTTCGAGGGCGACTATTCAACAGCCAACCCCAGGGGCGAACAAGGGGTCTCCGGTCATGGCGGAGTCTACGGTTATGGCACGGTACCAGCTGGGAGACGAGGAGGACAACCCTGACGACGTATTGGCCGATCCAATGGTGAGTGACCCTATTAATCCATTTATCCTCCCTATAGTTCTCACGAGTCCGGTAACAGGGGTGCAGAAGGAGTGTCAAGCCTTGATCGATACGGGGTGCACGCGGTGTCTGATGAGTAGGAAGGTAGCGGTGGATAGTGGGTTCCGGATACATCCATTACCGCAACCAATACGGTTCGAACAGGTGGATGGGTCCCTGTTGGGAGGAGTCCCAGCAACCCACGTGACGGAACGGGTACGCATGGACCTAGGAGATCATTGGGAGGTCTTGCGATTCATTGTGGTGCCCACTTTGACGGAGACTGTCATATTAGGGTTGTCCTGGCTGGACAAATGGACCCCAACCATCTGGTGGGAGGGAGGGTACCGTAAGGTGCGTCTGGGGAGGGGCCCAATGCCAGAGACTGGCAGTAATGGAGGCCAGTTTCCTGAGGTTCCGGAGGTGACGGCGCAACTCCAGGAGGGGGAGGGGGAAGTAACATACCCTGAGGAATACAGGGATTTAGCAATGGTCTTCAGCGAGGAGGAGTGTAATCACCTGCCCCCTCACCGGTCAACGGATTGCGCCATAGAGTTATTGCCGGGGGTTAAACTCCCGAAACCAAGGATGTACGCTATGACATCACCAGAGGTGCAGGAACTCCGTAGATATATTGACCAGAATTTGGCGCGGGGGTTCATCCAGCCTGCTAGGTCACGAATAGCGGCCCCCGTACTGTTCAAGGAAAAAAAGGATGGGTCGTTGCGCTTATGTGTTGATTTCCGAGGGTTAAATGCAGTATGTGTTGAGCATGTATACCCCCTCCCCCTAATGAAGGATTTGTTAGCGCACCTGGGAACGGGACGTATATTTACCAAATTGGACTTACGGGAGGCTTACTATAGAGTACGAATCAAGGCTGGCGACGAGTGGAAAACGGCATTTAACTGTCCGTTGGGTAGCTTCCAGTTTCGCGTCATGCCGTTCGGGTTACGGGGGGCCCCGGCGGTGTTCATGCAGTTGATCAATCAGGTATTGCATGAACACCTATACCGCGGGGTACTCGTGTACCTAGATGATATTCTAATATACACCGCAACAAGGGAGGAGCATGTCAGTCTGGTGAGGCAGGTGCTACGGAAGTTATTGGAGGCACAACTTTATGTAAAGTTGTCTAAGTGCGAGTTCCACCGGGAGCGATTAGATTACCTGGGCTACCGTATATCGGGGAGCGGGGTAGAAATGGACCCGAGCAAGGTGCAAGCAGTACAGGAATGGCAAGCGCCCCAGACGAGACGCCAACTGCAAAGTTTTCTCGGATTCGCGAATTTTTATCGCCAGTTCATTCCGTTATTTGCCACCGTGGTGCATCCCCTCACGGAACTGCTACGGACAAGACACCTGGCGACGAGACCTCGCCCGAGCCAACGAATAGAGTGGACTATGAGTTGCCAAAAGGCATTTGAGACGCTGAAAACGTTATTTGCCAAAGAGCCCGTATTGCGCCACCCAGACCAGAGTGCTCCATTCGTAGTACAGGTGGACGCAAGTGATGTGGCAGTGGGGGCAGTGCTGTTGCAGAAGAACAGTGGGGGAGCATTGCAGCCATGTGCCTATACCTCGCGGAAGTTCACGACGGCCGAGCGTAGCTGGACCGTCTGGGAGAAGGAGGCCTTCGCGATCCGCTGGGCTCTAGCGACATGGAGGCATTTGTTAGAAGGGGCCAAGCAGCCGTTTGAGGTGTGGACAGACCACAAGAATTTAGAGGCGCTACAGACCCCGAGGCGCTTAGCCCCCAAACATGTCCGGTGGGCCCAATATTTCAACCGGTTTCGGTTCACACTGAGGTATGTGCCGGGAGGAAAAAACTTTCTGGCCGACGCATTGTCGCGGATGCCGCAGTACCATAGCAAGCGGGAGGAGGTCATACAAGCACTAGTGCCGCCTCCGCGGCATGATACCGCTAAGACTGTAAGTCACAGGTCTCAGGTAAGTGACCTAGCGGCTATTAGAGCTGCCCTGCCGACGGATACATGGGCGAATAAGCATTCAGGGTGCTTGACAACTCGGGACGGTGTGGCATGGAAAGGCGGTAAGATATATGTGCCCGAGAAGCTACGCTTAGCCGTACTCCAACAATGCCATGACGCAAAACAAGCGGGCCATTTTGGGTTTATAAAGACCCTACATCTATTACGACGACAATTCTGGTGGCCCAAACTGAAGGTAGATGTGGAACGGTATGTCAGAGGATGCCACGTATGCGCCAGTGCCAAACCCCGAGTAGGGAAACCCATAGGGTTGTTACAACCAGTGGCTGATCCATCCCGGCCGTGGGAAGAGATCGCCATGGATTTTATTGTAGACCTGCCTGGCAACCGGGGCTACAACGTGATATGGACCGTGATAGATCTCTTCTCCAAACAGGCGCATTTTATCCCATGCAAGGGCCTGCCATCAGCGCGGCGGTTGTCACGGTTGTTTATTCAACACGTTTACCGACTCCATGGCATACCCAGAAGAATTGTGTCGGATAGAGGGGTGCAATTCACCGCGAGATTCTGGAGGGAGTTCGTTCGTACGCTAGGGTCCTCACAGGCGTTGAGTTCAGCGTATCATCCGAGCACCAACGGGGCGGCAGAAAGGGCAAATGCCATGGTGGAAAGATACCTCCGGAGTTATGTGTCATTTCAGCAAACGGACTGGGTGGACCTCTTGCCGTTTGCTGAAGTGGCGTATAATAACACTGTCCACAACAGTACGGGATATACCCCGTTTAAGATAGTATATGGGATGGAGTTTAACCCCATTCCCAACCTGTCACCAGAGGTAGCTAGCGGCCAGACCCCTCAAACATGGTACGCCCAGATCACAGGGTTGTGGGACCGGGTGAAGGAAGCACGGAGAAAGGCCGAGGCCGCTGCCAAACTCCAAGCCGACAAAAGACGAGCAGAGCACAAACCGTTCCAGGTGGGAGACTGGGTATATTTAGCCACCAAGTATTTACGCTTGCAGGTGCCATGCAAAAAACTGGGGCCGAAATATGTGGGTCCCTTCCAGATCCTCAAAGTAGTCAACCCGGTGACGGTTCAATTACGGCTACCCGCCTCTCTAGGCAAAGTTCATCCCGTGTTCCATAGTAGCCTGCTCAAACCTGCACATAAAAGTCCCTACGCTGACGGAGCACCCGGGCCGGTCTCGGGGTCCCATTATGAAGTGCAGGAAGTCTTAGACTCACGTAGGCGCTATGGTAAGACCCAATACCTCCTTCGATGGAAAGGATACCCGTTGTCGGACGCAACCTGGGTGGGAGAGGAGGATATAAACGCACCTAACCTAATCCGAACGTTTCACCGTAAATGCCCGGGGAAGCCAGGGCGAGACAGATGTAACATGGTACATTCAACCCCTTCCCTTTCTTTTCCAGGGGGACACGTGGTAAAGGGGGCCGCATGTCAAGCCCCTAAAGGCTTGCCATACGAACGGGGACGGGGGAGCACGGATAACGACCTACCAACCCGGGAAACAGCTGAGCATTGCCCCGCCACGCCCCATGACTGCACCAGCCGAACGTCAACTGAGCAGACATCTCCGCGGGCTGCGCCACAGACGCCAGTGAAGCCTAAGGGAAGCCAGTCACCGACGGGGTCGGAGGACCATGAATGCCAGCTGCGCTTTACGGAAGGGAGGGCGATGGACGGGCCATCTGGGGCCGAAAGGACTGCACTCCGGCGGCCGGACCCAGCAAAGGGGGGTGGGGGGTTATCCTTTCGCAACCGGGACAGTAGGCAGGGTAAGATTGGCGGCGGGCAACTGACGCGCAGTTCGGGCGCACGGACAACGGGGGGTGGGGGCGGAGTTCCGTCGGGGAAAGGGAAAGCACAGGGAAAGGGTGGAGCATTTATTCATTTGAAGCGGATGGTGGTTTGGAACCGGGGGCGGACCCAAAGGGTGGAGCACGCCAATATATGGCGGTGGGAGGTAACTAACACCAGTGCTGACTTTGTCTCACCTGCATAATAAAGTGCTTGTTGGGTGTCAGTGTGTGCCGGTCTTCTTTGCCTTCGCGCTACGGACGACATCGGATATTCTGACATATATTTAGATACATCCTTTATATTTCTTATTTTTAAGGTATTCTGATATTTCGGTTATGTTGGTTATTGTTATTGTCTCTTATATGTGACTTTGTGTTTTTTTAATTGTACTGTGATATTTTAACTATAATTTATTCTAAGTCAGAAAGAGCCTGTTTTGAATTGTAACAGGGTTGAAGTATATTTAACTTGGCTCACTCAGCTGGAAAGTTTTGGTCTTCCTAGAAATTCTAGGGGTCTGAAAAGATACACATATACAGAGTAGCAGGTATTTTGAAGGCCTTTAAAAAAATTACTGAGTAGAGCCTGAAAATGAACTGAAACCCAATAAATATAGCAAAGCTCTGTCACCAAGAATGCAATTGAGTTACCTCCTTCAAGCATTTATGTTCTGCACTGACTAGAATGGCTGGATTTTTGCAAAAGGTGCACCATGTACCATGCATCAAACAGGAGGATTTCACAGTCTGGTTATCTGAAGACTATTTCTGTCTCAAGAGACCAATTGCAGGTGCTCCGAGTCAGATGGACAATTTGTGTCGTCAATCATTAAGTGTCCTACAGTGATTGGAAAGATGAAAGCCATCTCTGAAGAGGGTGAACAGAACATAGTTAAACTACTCATCACAGAAACTATTTGTTTGGACTAAGTTTCACCTTATTGTTTTTCAGTTATTACTACAGTTAAGTCCTCAACTTACCACAGTTCATTTATTGAGCGTTCAAAGTTATAACCACATTGAAAAAAGTGACTTATGACCATTTTTCACACTTGCGACCCTTGCAGCATCCCCAGTGGTTGTGTGATCAAAATTCAATACAGGTTAAGTCCTCAACTTACAACAGTTCATTTATTGAGCGTTTAAAATTACAACCGCACTGAAAAAAGTGACTTATGACCATTTTTCACACTTGCGACCCTTGCAGCATCCCCATGGTCATGTGATCAAAATTCAGATGCTTGGCAACTGACTCGTATTTATGACAGTTGCAGTGTTCTGGGGTCACATGGTCACATTTTGCAACCTTCTGACAAGCAAAGTCAATGGAGAAGCCAGATTCACTTAACAACCGTGTCACTAATTTAACAACTGCAGTGATTCACCTAATAACTGTGGCAAGAAAGGTCGTAAAATGGGGGAAAATTCACTTAACAAATGTCTCATTTAGCAAACAGAAATGTTGGGCTCAATTGTGGTTGTAAGTCGAGGACTCCCTGTGCTTCAATATAAAGTCATGTTAAGACTGAAGATTTCTCTGAAGAGCTACTTGTCTTGCTTCACAAATCTGCTGTTGCAGTTTTGCTCTATTGTGCAAATACCCTTGCTATCTTCTTCCTTTCCCTCCATTAGAAGTAGTTCTCGACTTACAACTCTTCATTTTGTGACTGAAGTTACAACAGCACTAAAAAAAAAAAGGCTTGTGACCAGTTTTCTCACTTACAACCACTGTAGCATCCTCATGGTCACCTAATCAAAATCTTTTGGCAACCGAGATGTATTTAGGACAATTGGGACTGTTCTGGGATCATGTGATCATCCTATGTAACCTTCCCAGATGGCTTCTGGCAAGCGAAGTCAATGGGGGAAAACCAGATTTGCTTAACAGTTGCATGATTCATTTAATAACTACAGTGATTCGCTTAACAACTGTAGCAAAAAAGGTTGTAAAACGAGGCACAACTCAGTTAACAACTGCCTTGCTTAGCAAAGGAAAATTTGGGCTCAATTGTGATCGTAAGTCAAGGACTACCTGTAGATGACCAGAATTTCCTTCCGATGGTCAATGGAGGAAGTAGAAAATAGCAGTCAAGCAGACCTTTCTCCATTGTCTTTCTTCACTGGTTCTGTTTGATTTTCATGAGGAAAACGGACCAGACTCTTGCCAATTGCATGCCTATTCCCTGTCTGGGTTACTGACGAGCTACAAAACCATCAAGTCAGCTTTTCCCTTACAAGACCTGAAGCAAAGCCAAGTCACCACAGAAAGACTGAAGTTCCTCCCATGGGGAAGTGGAATCACTGCACCTCAAAAAAACCCAATCCATCACAAAATTACTATCACACTGCAGATGAGCAGGAAATAAGAACTCTCCAACTCTGCTGACACTGTGGAAATACAAAGGTATGCAGAACCCATGCAGAATAATCATGGAAGTGCCCTGAGAAGTCCAAGGAAACCAGTAAGGGGGATTGTACCCCCTGATTTTTTATCAGAAAGTTTCCATTCCAAAATGAAAATTGAGTTTCAACTAAGTAGAGAAAGAGAAGTGTGTACCTTTTTTCAGAGACATATTCCTTTTCATGCAAAGAGTTCTCTGCATGAGAACAACTGTTGCATAGAATATGGAGAAATTCAGATTTAATAGCTAGTCAGTCTAAATTATTATCAGGGGACCATTTCTCATTAGCATTTTTGTAGTTTTTTTCAATATGGTTTCAAAGTTTATTTCTTGAAACAGAAAAAAAACCTAGTTTTGCAGCTTATGTACAAGTAATAGCTGGTGACAGCATAAGATCAACTTGGTCAGCGTAAGATCAATTTCCTCTGTAGCCACATAGGAAAAATGCTCTTTCTACATTCATAAACAGGAAGTCCCTAAACCCAAGAGACTGAAGAACAAACTAGTTCAAATGAACATTAATGTTTGACCTAAGACAATGCCTTTGTTGACTGCCAAACACAACAAACAGCAGGATTCTATGGAGTAAAACTCTTTGGTCACAGGAAAGAAGAAACAGATAGTTAGGACCATCTTTTCAGCATAAGCAAGCACTCTGACAAATAAAATACTTTGGTTACAAAATGGCCAATAACAGAGAATCCAACAATTATTTGGCTAGATTTTTTTTTCTGGTGACCAAAGAGGTGTTTTGGATATAAGTAAAATACAAATGCTTTGTTTAAAATAATAATAATACTAATAATAATAATAATAATACCCCCAATGAGGCACTACCTTGACGTGGTTGTGGGGCTTGTGTACTCTGAGGAAGATGAGAGCTATGCCAGAGGTTCAACCATACTGGACAGGTCTCATCAGAGGAGTCAGACAAAGAGTGTCTCTCCCATAAAAAATATGGTGAGACGTAAATTTCAGAATGCCATACCGGCTCGGACGTCGCCCGGGTTAACAAGGTCCGCGCTAGATATTGGAGTTCCTGGATATCTGGTGAAAAATGGGTTACAGGACTCAGGACTGTTGGCTGAGCAACCAGGGCCAGCAGCTGCAGAACTACTGGAAGAAAAGGTGTCTACCCGTCGCAGATACACAGTGATGGAAAACAAAGAAATAATGATCTGTTACTACAGATCAAGTCCAACAAGAAGAGGATATCTAAAACGAATGCACCATTCTGGAAAGAACAACATCCAGAATCAGAAATAACAGAACAGAGACTAGCAGATCAACGCCGATTTATAACATGAAATAAAGTATTACAGAAACAGAATTGGACGAACTGCAAAGGTTTACCCAGGGCAAAGAAATCAAAGCCTTACCAGAAGTAATTCAGAATGTAGAGGCAAACCAGGGGGAGTTGGCAGTGAAGGAATCCAGCAGAGATATACAACTGTTCTCATTTGGAAACCAGGCACCTCTTCCTCAGGAAGAACAAAACCCTCTAACTAAAGAAATAAAAGAATTGAAACAAAGAATAACTGAGCATCTAGAACAGCACAAAAACAACAGAATAAGGCTGCCTGCATTGAAGCTTGTTCCAAAGAAACAGCTAGCACAAGCATTAAAAGATGCAAATACTGCAACAGCAAGTATAAGCACCAATTCACTGCAAGAAACAAACCAACTAATGTACAGCACAGCTGCAGTTATAACAGAATACCTGGGATGTAAAATCAACAAAAAAGAAAAACAAACAAACAGTGCACCACAAAAATGGAAGGTTAAACTAGAAAATAAGATCAGCAAGTTAAGATCACATGCAAGCAAGCTAGAACAGATGAAAGAAAAGAAGCTGAAGAACAAGAAGACCAAAGAATACCTAATCAAGAAATACCACTTAGAAACAAGGAAGATCAAGGAAGCACTGGAAATAATAAAGCAACAAATAACAGCTATAGCCAGGAAAATCAGTAGATATGAAGCTCGAATTGCAAACTATAGGCAGAACCTCCAATTTCAATCCAATCAGAAACGTTTCTACCAATCCATCAATGGAGAAACTGCAAGGAATCAGTCAGTACCTGACAAGGAAGAAACAGTGCAGTTCTGGAAGCAGATATGGGATAACCCAAAGAAATACAACAAGGATGCGGCTTGGTTAAAAGAGGTGGATGCAAATAAAACAGAAGTTGAAATGAAAGAACTAGTAATAACAACAAAAATGGTAGAAAAAAGAGCAAAGAAAATCAAAAATTGGTCAGCACCAGGTGAAGATGAACTGCATGGGTTTTGGTTGAAACATCTAACTGTTATACACCCACTCATTGCCAAGCAGTTCAACAATATACTACAAGGAGGAGAAATTGAAAAGTGGCTAACAACTGGGAAAACCTACCTAATAATGAAAAATCCAGCAAAAGGGGCAACACCAGGTAACTACAGGCCAATTACCTGCCTTACCAACAACTTTCAAATTACTAACTGGTGTGGTAGCTGATGCAGTACAACAGCATCTAGTTGAAAACAATCTCTTTCCACCTGAGCAGAAAGGAAACCGCCCCAATAGCAGAGGAACAAAAGATCAACTCCTAATAGACAAAATGATCTTGGAAAACTGCAAGAGAAGGAAGACCAACCTGAATGTGGCATGGATTGACTACAAAAAGGCATTTGACTCTCTGCCACATGATTGGATAATCAAGTGCCTAGAAATAACAGGAGTAAGTAGAAACATCAGAAAATTTGTGCAAAAATCGATGGCACAATGGAAGACACATTTGCAGATCAATGGTGAGAAGCTGGGAGAGGCTAATATCAAGAGAGGAATATTTCAAGGAGATTCATTATCACCATTACTATTTGTTATTGCATTGTTTCCTCTGTCAACAATACTGAATAACTCAGGACATGGTTATCAAACATCAAAAACATCTGCTACACTTTCCCACCTCCTTTACATGGATGATCTGAAGCTGTATGGAAAAACATCATCTGAAATAGAATCACTGCTCAACACTGTCCGTATATATAGCCAAGATATTGTAATGGAGTTTGGCTTGGACAAATGTGCCACACTTACTATCAAACAAGGAAAAATAATGAAAACTGAAGGAATCAAGATGCCCCACGAAAATAACATTAAGAGTCTGGATGAGGAAGAGTACTACAAATACTTGGGTATCCTTCAAGCTGACAACATCAAGCACACTGAAGTCAAGAAAAAGATTAGAGGTGAATACATCAAGAGAGTGAAGAAGATCTTAAAGTCCAAACTCAATGGAGGAAATACCATAAAGGCAATCAACACCTGGGCAATCCCAGTCATTAGGTACACAGCTGGAATAGTGGACTGGACTCAAGCAGAACTAAAAGCAATGGATAGGCAGACCAGAAAAATAATGACAATGAATCATACCCTTCATCCACGCAGTGACATTGATAGACTTTATCTACCAAGGCAAATAGGTGGGCGTGGAATGCTACAAGTACATCAGATGGTTGAAGAAGAAAAAATGGCTTTGGAAGAATATCTGAAGAACAATGATGAAGATGCACTGAAATTAGTATATCAGGAAGGCTTACTAACTACTGGAGAGACCAAACTGGCCTACAAGAAAGACCAAATGAAGAACAGAATAGAGGCATGGGAAGACAAAGCACTACATGGCCAATACATGAAAAAAATAGCTGGGAAAGCAGATAATAATAAAACCTGGCAATGGCTAAGAGCAGGAAAATTGAAGAAAGAGACCGAGGGACTAATTCTGGCTGCAGAAGACCAAGCCTTAAGGACAAATGCATACAAAGTCAAAATTGAGAAGACAGCAACAGACAGTAAGTGCCGCCTATGCAAAGAAGCTGAAGAAACAGTGGACCACTTGGTAAGCTGTTGCAAGAAGATTGCACAGACTGATTACAAGCAGCGGCATGACAAAGTAGCAACAATGGTGCATTGGAAGATCTGCAAAAAATATCATTTGCCTGTAAGCAAAAACTGGTGGGATCATAAAATAGAGAAAGTCATAGAAAATGATAAAATTAAACTGCTCTGGGACTTCAGAATTCAAACAGACAAGCACCTGCAACATAACACCCCAGACTTAACAATTGTCGATAAGAAAGACAAAAAAGTCTGGATAGTGGACGTGGCAGTGCCTGGAGATAGCAGAATAGAAGAGAAAGAACTGGAGAAGATAACAAAATACAAAGACCTACAAATAGAAATAGAAAGACTGTGGCAAAAGCAAGCAAGGGTAGTACCAATAGTCATAGGCTCCTTGGGTGCAATCCCAAAACAACTGGAGCACCACTTGAACACCATTGGCATTGACAAATTCGCTATTAGTCAATTGCAAAAGGCGGCCTTATTAGGAACTGCTTCCATCCTGCGACGATATCTGTAATACCATCAAACATCCACATCTGCCTATCCCAGGTCCTGGGTAAGGACTCGATAGGTAGACAAAATGCCAAATCCAGTCTGAACATCTGGCTGACTGTGCAATGATTGATAATAATAATAATAGCTTCTTTTACTGCTAAATTGCAGTGGAATATCCAGATATACTATCAAACGTTAGCTTTAAGGGGGAAGCTCTGGTTTCCTCTCAACAACCCAAGAATCCTTGAAATATATAGGAAGGGCATTTACTTAACAGATATGGAATTTTTCAATGAAAGCTCTGGATCTTCTCCAATCCGTCCCCAGTGACTAGTAGGAATAGCAGTCAAAATTGTTAGAACTTTAGAGACAGATGGATGGAAGAAGACTCAACTGTCCATCAGTGTTCTGTTGTATCACTTCAAGAATACGAAATATGTCAGATGTAATGCGGCATTACTATTATCATGTGTTTTCCTATCTTAATACAGGTATCCCTTCCAACTTCTAAACTTTAACTTTACTATCAAACCTCACAATCAACCCACAAAAATTATGATTATAAAGCACTCACATTTTATTATCTAATCACAACTGTTTAAAAACATACAAGTCAATTAGTTAATTTGAAAACCCTCTTAAACAGCCTTTTCAAGAAACAAATACAAACAAGGCTATTTCTCTGAAAAGACAATTTTAAAGCCAGGCAGCCAATGCCAAAAAACACCTTATTCTTGAATACAGCCATTTGCTTTGCTTCAGAACAGAAGAATACTCTAGTCTACCCAACTCTACTCCGATATATGCAAAGAAAGTACAAACATAGACAGAAGAAGGTATCATGCAACCTATCCAGTGATCAGTGGAGAAGCAACCATGCAGAGAAATAAACTAAAACAGTAAATTGTAGGAACCCAATAGCTTACTATATAGTGTTGCTTTGGTGAAACATAGATTCACTTTCTAAAAATACGTTCTTTAAAGTAGCTCTTACTCAATCATAATTTTTTTTGAAGCATTCTAGTGAATATACTTCCTCTTGGACATTTCTTAATAACCTTTAATAAGATTTTGTTAGTAAAACAGCTAAACCTGTGTGCCTGATTATTCTTGTGACTCTGCATCCAAACACAGATATTTTTATAAAAGGATTGTGCTGCAATTGCTGACATCCATAGAAAAAGAATAGGCACTGAGCAAATTGTGGATCTCTTCATATAGCAGAAACTGCTCGGCTGTTTCAAATATCTGAATGCATTATAATTTAATAATGCATACTAAACACAGATCTCTATCTAAGTAACAAATGTAGGTTTTCTTCAGTCATTTTGACTAGCAATTCTCAGAAGTATTAATAATGTTTGACCAAATGTACTATCACATTAAAATGAGCTTTTGCAACATCCTCTCATCAAGCATCATACATGAACAACTGATAGATTCTGTTTATTTGTTGTAAATCTGTTTGTCAGCATATATTCTGCCTTTTGTCCAGAATATCAAGGTAGTTAAATGGTTACCCTTTCCTCCATATTCCCCACAATAACAGCTTTGTGAAATAAGCTGAACTGAGAGACAATGCTTGGCTGAACATCATCCTATAAGCTTCTATAACTGAAAGTGGAAATGAACAAGGATCTCATAACATGTTAGCCACTATACAACATCCACTGCCGCCAGAATGGCCATGCAACTGAACATCCAGGTTGGAGAAAGCCAATCTAGACTAAAGGCTAAACTCTCCAGCAGTTCACATACCCAAACTCAAGATCTCTTCCAACTCTGTTATACTGCATTACTTGCAGCTCATACAAATGTTTACTAACATGGATAAAGCTAGATTACTGATTTACACAATTCCAACAAGGCAGCACAAGAAGGGGCTGATTTTGAGTTGAAACTGGCCATCATGCAAATAGATGTTTAAAAAAATCCAAGTGTTATACAAAAGTAACTTACCACAAAATCACCACTAACAGAAAACATGTTTGTTTTATGCTTTATTAACATCTAAGTACATAACAGGCAGATATTCCTTTTGAAGTTTTCAACTACCATTGGCCAATTCTTATAAATGGCAGCTACTTGTTCCCTAATGCTTTCCAGGTGGCTACTTTTGACAAAGATTTGCTATGCAGATCAAGAAATTTACTGCTCTAAGGAGAACAATTAAGATTTACACTAGTTGATCTTTAACACCTTGCTGAGCCAGTGATAGTGAAGAGGAACAGGAAGGAATGAGTTATACTTCCTATTCTACTGCATCTGTTAAATATCTAAAATACTCTCAACAGAGGAATAATTTGTAAAACAACTCTAAAGCCCTAAAACTTTAAGCTGTTAAACCCTAATTCTATGAATATAACAAAGGCCTATGAATGTGTTTATATTTTATGTGTTTTTGAAGGAAAAACAGCCCCTAATTATAAAGTGTTCAACTGCTCTGAGTCATAATTACTAGGAATGTTGCTGCATCTGTATCCTACAAAAAAATGAAATGAATTAATAATCAGCCCACAGCAAAACAACTGCACGCTTTCTTAAACAATGTTCTGTGTAATGTGAATTATGTTTTATACACTTTCATGGATTCAGTTACACTATGGACACTTTTCTGATCAGAACAAGCATTTACTACATTGTGGAATTGATGGCACATATGTCTTTAAGCTAATATTTCAAAATATACTATATTAATCAGTAATTGGAATCATATTATTTGTCAAAATCTTCCAAAAATGCCACCATGTTTTATGTAGTAATTAAGGAACTCTTAACATATATCTTACATAAAAGATTCTACACAGTACTTTAACTTTTACAATTTTCATTTTAGAAGATCCCAAAAATGTTATGTTAAAATATTTTATGGATTGCCATTGTGGTATGTTATCTATCTCATCAACAATCCGTTTGTTTTTATAAAACAAGTGTTGCACAATTAGAGTACACCAAAATATTTATGTGGCTCAAAAGTGAGAGAGGAATGTGCAACAAGCAGATTAGAACTAACTAAATTTACACAAACAATATAAATACATGATAGGAAGTCACACGCGTAGTAACAAAATAATGTGTAAAAAGAAGTGGGGCGTGGACTGTAAGGATCTACGTGCTACAAATCTCGGCAATAAAAATGTTTTGGGTTTTTTTTTTGCATCTCGCAGTTCCGATTCGAAACAACCAGAAAGGGGGCCTTTCTCTAAGAATTAGGCACTCAGAAACTTCGAAAATCTTTTTTTTTTTTTTTTTAACCAACAAAAGTCACTATTTTTCGAGAACTTCATGGAAAGAAAGGGCTGCTCCTTTAAGAGAAACTCTTGCCGAGATCCCGAGGGGCATTCTACTCTTCTGCGAAGGACCCTGCGTACGGCATAATAAGGGTGGTCTGCCTATTAGAGGTTGGCACCTCAACCATGTTGTTTCGATAAACGCCGAATTCTCTTTTAGCCACAAAAGCGGTCCCTCTCTAGCTCCCGCTTGGGGGAAGGGAGAATCCGCCAAAAAGATCGCCTTCTTCAGATTTCCAGCTCCACTTACCGCTAGCCTCTGCCGAAAGAGTGGAGACTGAAGTCTGGCCCATCTCGCGTCCCGGAGGAGGGCCGGGATCCAGCAATCAGGCGGCTCTCTTGGTCCTCTGGTCAGGTTTCCTCTCGCACAGAAACTTCCTAGAACTCATTTCAGCTTCTCCCGGGGCTGGCTCTCGCCTTAGCAGCCTCCTCCGTGCAACTTCTGCCTCCTCTTGCGAGCTAATTGCAAATCCTCCTCCTCCTCTTGTTCCTGCTGCCGTCGCAGCTCAACTCAAACTGTTCCTGTTCAGCCAAATGCCTGTCATTCCTCTATGCAGATTATGGGGGGGGGGGGAGAGCAAAGGTCGTGGGGAGGGAGTCCCTATTTGGGGCAGACACGCCAGGCTGACTGGCGGGAAGCGTCCCAGCACAGCAGCGATTCGCTGCAGCCTGTAGTAACTCCAGCACAAAGGAGCTAACTTCAGGCTTCGGTAAGAAAGTATGAATGAGGTTCTTCGTCGTGGCGCTTCATTTGAACCGGGTCTCTTGTTCTTTAAAAAGTGCTTGCTCCCACTTCGGTTCCCAGGTTCAAAGGATTGGGGTTTTTTTTTTATGGGCAGGTAGATTAGAAAGTCGTTCTTGGGTCCGTTATTTTTTTTTCTCTCGTCACTCCCTAGTTACTGTTGCAAAACTTTTTTTTCTGTTTTGCAGGGTTTGTTTTTATTATAATTATGTTAGAGCCCTAAGTCGAAACAACAGCATTTTAACATTTGTCATATCTGACAACTTTTCCTGGAAGTGCTAAACCTCTACAGCAGGTTTCCCAAGGTGGTCATTAACTACCTCCAGGGTTCAGTGGGATTATCCAAGTGGTCAATTATTATTTTTTAGTATTTGTTGTATATGTTATTTGCAGTATTATTTATATATAAAATATTTTAAAATTATTTTCATATAATAAACGATCGGGGGTTGAGAAGCATTCAGACTTCATAAAGGGGTCAATGAGTTGAAGACATTGGTGCCCTGTGCTCCAGATCCTTAATAGTTTCCTAAAGAGAAATGCTGGACTGAAGATTAAGAGCAGTAGAATGAGATACTGTATAACATCCAATTTTATGTTGACCAAAAGACGAAGAACTCAATGGTTGATTCACTTAGACCAGGGGTAGGCAACCTTGGCTCTTTTATGACTCATGGACTTCAACTCCCAGAATTCCTGAGCCAGCATGGCTCAGCTTGGAAACCTCTCCCCTTTCCCTCAGCATGGCTGGCTCGGAATTCTGGGAGTTGAAGTCCATGAATCATAAAAGAGCCAAGATTGCCTACCCTTGACTTAGACTGTGTTCCATTTTCAAATATTGAGATTTTGAACAACCCTCGATCACCAGAACCTTTAATTAAATGATGAATATACTCTGATGCTCAGATAGTTCTTAAATGCAAAACAGACCACCACCTCAAAAATCTCCATCCCCAGTGCTAAAACAAAATTTTGCACATTTAGAATTTATTTTAGTAACGGAGAGATCTGAGAAAAGCAACATCTAAAATTAATTTCATAAACTGTTTTCTTGATAACTTCTTTAGAAATCAGTTATTACAAATTGGACTTTCTAAGCTACATCTAGTGCAAATAATTTAGTGGGCAAAATGGCTCAGTGGCTTAAAGACACTGGAATTGTTGGTCAACAATCCGGCAATTTGAGCCGACGGCACTGGATGGCGGAATGAGCTCCTTTCATTTGCCCCTAGTTTCTGCCCACCTAGCAGTTGGAAAGTATGTAAAATGCAAGTAGATAAATAGTTCCACTCCAGTGGGAAAAGCTAGCAGCATTCCATACGGAAGTGGGAGCTGGCGCTGGACTTGCACAGACACAAGGCGACATTATCGTCACCTCAGATGACCTGACATCCCCCAAATGCAGCTAGCCAGCTGTTGCTAAGTTCGTTCGCCCCTTCTGGTATATTGTGGATAGCGCGCATATGTATGAACAAAATGAACTAGCAAACTTAGGCTGTCAGAACTGTACTGTGGTAAAAAGCATTGTAGACTACCCTAGCTATGTATACTCTGGGCTAAACAATTTGCAAATAATTTATCAATAAAGCATATATGTAGCTCGGGGTTGGACTATGGAGTCCTGGGTGCTCTCTGATCTTGGTTTTTTGCTTGCAGATGTTTCATAGTTACCAGACTAGGTAACATCATCAGTGTGGTGCTGAGTAATGAAATAACTGAAAGCAAACAGCCAAGTTCAGAAAGCACCACTTTCATTACTATTTAAATGTATGTGAGATGAATAGTAGTATTTCAATTTGTCTCTTAGTAGCACTTTTCTGTAGAGTACAGAAAATGGCTTCTTTCCACAACTTGTTTCTGATAAGGTAGGCTTTATTTCTTTTAAGCCACCACTGAAAACATTCAAAAGGAAATGTTGCCTAAATAAATGCCTAAAACCCCCACAGTGCAAGATAAAGATGAAGACACCCTTGAACTGAGTGCAACTCCTAATAATTACATCAACACGTAATATCATTTTCTAAGCAAAGGTGAAGATGCCTTTGAGTTCAACTCCTGATAATTATAAGGACATCCAGATAATGTTCTCAGATACAAGGCAATTGTAGCTTCCCAGTATTTTCTCCCATTGTGTTTTTCCAGCTTCCCAGCCTAACCTAATATCTCCTGTTGGTTTCCCATCCTGACCAGCCTGGCATTACTAACTTTCCAAGTTTGGGTAAAGTTGGCTAGATGCTGCCACATTGAGATATAAAACATTATGGAATAGCTTATGTTCAAAGAATCATTTTTAATACTCATAAGAATTAAACTCCTATAAGAATTTTAAATATTTGTCAGAACTTACAAACTCACTGTAATATTAAGTGATTTTCATTTCCATTAGCTGAGAAAGTACAGCAAACTGGAAAGATCATTAATTGTTCACAAGTTATCTAAACCCAGTGGCCCCCAATTTTGAAGGCACCAGGAACCAGTTTCGTGGAGAGAGGTTTTTCCGCAGACTGGAGGAAGCGTGGTTTCACGTGCTGCCTGCATCCTGTGGATGGGGCTTCTCTTGTTTGCACAGCCTAGTTTCTGGCGTGCTACTGCCTGGTGCCGGTCCACATACCAGGGGTTGGGGACCCCTGACCTAAACGAATGTTTTGTTTCCATGAATTTCCTTCTCTTTTATTAAAAAACTTTTCTAATCAAAAATGGTAACTGCTTATCTTAAACTTTGTAAAAAGTATATACAAATGTGCATGTGTATGCACAGAAGCAAATATATACACATACGCACATACTTTTTGTATACTAGTATTGAAGTTTCCAGTTTCCAATATTTAAATATTCTGTTTTTCAACTTTTAAAACCATAAGACTGTGAAAACAGAAGATTCTACTAGGAATTCTTTTAATAAAAAGTTTTAAGGGTTGCTGTTAGCAAGCTGCAGATGGGCATTAATGTGAACCATCTGTAAAACAATTTATATGTATTTCCAAAATCTGTATCTATCTCTCTGGGATAGAGATAGATTTAATCATTCTTCTCTGCCCCATTAGGATTACAATTTATCAATAACTTTTGAGGTTTCTGAGAACCACACTAAGTTTTTGAGGGATGCATGAGAACTGAGATCTAGGTTTTGACAGAGGAAAAAATTATTAAATACATAATTGGAGATCAATCATATTAAATATTTAATGCCATAAATAAAATCTAAACAATGAAACCCTAGCATGCCACTTTAAGGTTAAGAGCAATTTGTAATGTAGAAAGGTTTTGGTTACTCCCAATTTAAATAATTTTTTATCTCCTGGTAAGTGCTGGGAGAACTGAGCTCGTGCTGGCAGATAAAAAATAAAATAAATAAATTAAGCAGAGCTAGATCTGATTAATACTTGGATAGAGTCCACCATGTAGTACCAGATGGGGCTTTGAGCCAGATGGCAAAGTTGAAAAAACAATTCCTAAATGCAATAACAACAATATAGAAGATAAATATGTGTTTTCCCAGGAAAAATACAGTGAGTTGTCCATGAGGTCACCAAGCTTGATTCAGAGGAAACTCCCCCCCTCCACACAGACACACACACACACACACACACACACACATGCTTTCATACATAACATATAGATTGACATTGCAGCTTTAACACTATTAATACTTCTTATTCCTTATCAGATTTCTAAGGAAGACTTTTAATGTCATAGGGTTGTGTTTTTTTTACAATTTAGTTGGGTCTTTGTTGTTTGTCTTTAGTTCCAAGCAAATCAACTTAGTTCTACATTCATAGATAGTAACTCTTCTCTTTTCTAGTTAGGGAAAATAGATTAAGCCAGCTGCGCATTTATAAGACAATAATTTCTATTGAAATACATTCCTCTATGTTACTACATGTCTTCTGTTAACTCCTAAGGTTTTTCATAATAGACTCAACTTAATTCTAATAAGAATTTTTAAAATTGGGCTATCTTGACCAGACTTTTTACCATAACAATATGCTATTTAATTAGAGAAAAATATGTAAGAACACTTAAGGCTTTTCTCCATTGATTAGTTAAAGTTCTCTCCATCTGTCATTCAGCCAGAAGAAATCAAAATCAGATTAAAATAAGGAGATATAATGGTAGACAGGGAGTGGGCCACTCTCAGGAAAGGTGGCATAGGGATGAGCCTTTATTAGGGATTATATTGTGGGGATGTGAGGTGAAATGTGCTTATTTCTTTGCTCCTATTGTCTCCACAGATAGCTGGCTGGAAGTCCTTTTTTCAGCACAGTGGATTAGGTGGACTCTTTCCAGTCTGGATTCAGACTCAAGTCAGGCCATTGAAAGCCACTAGATCAGTGGTTCTCAACGTTTGTGTGACGGCGACCCCTGCCACACAAACGTTCTGCGCATGCGCGATGCCGCGCACATGGGGGCACCGCCACCCCCATGCGCGATGCGCATGCACGGTGGCGCCCATGCGCGATGCGCATGCGCGGCGGCGCCGCCTGAGGGGAGAAAATGGCAGATCGCCTTCTTTGGCGGCCCCCGAAAAATGGTCGATCGACCCCAAATGGGGTCGCGACCCATAGGGTGAGAACCGCTGCACTAGATGATCAAGGACAGAAATCAGACCTTTGCTCTGTCTCAGAGGTCATTCATGGACATGCATAGCATCAATCCATAATGAGATAATCAGTTCATCTTGCTTTCTATAGGTTCACCTGAATGTGCCTCTATTACCACAGACTGGGAAGAATGGCAATTTCTTCACTTTTAATTTTCTGCTCACGTTAAGCTGTTTGACCACAGCTTAAACTAAAGTGGTTCTTATGGATGACCTCTGACAGACCAGAAAAGGGAACATATAACTACTAGCAAAAAGTACCACTTTTTTAACACTATTAATCTGTCCATAGCAATAGCACATGTAGAGTATCCTAGAATATGGAACTCAATGTGTCTAACAAGAGTACCAAAATATCTGATTATTTTTAATGGTAAAGATTCCGCACAAGAACAATTTATTTTATGGATTAATATTAGAGAAATTGATTGATTCAGAATATAAAAAGAAGTGAGACAAACATGCATATAGACCTCAGTTCTTCTGTCCAGCATACCCAGAAAATCTATTACAACAAATATGAGATTGGAAGAACTCATAGTCAGAATGCAAATTGGTGGTCAAGCTTCTAATTATTAAGATAAGTAGACCACACCAATTCTTAGACAAAAAGAAAGTAGAAAACAGCAAAAAAATAAAGTTGAATAATAAATACTAAGAAAACAAAGGTAATGGTGATTTACTTACTTACTGAATTTACAATTAATGAAGAAAAAATAAAGGAGATGGTCATTTTTGAATTCTGAATTTAGATATCACTATGTAGGGTCCCAAAGACTACAGAAGAACCAATCACTCAACCTGAACCAAATAAAACCCAATTGTTTCCTTGAAGTAATAATCAGCAAGCAGAGATTGAGGGCATGTGATACATACAGATGAGGGACCAAAATAGGATAAGGTAGATGGGCAAGAGAAAAGAAATTGCTAGAATGTTCCTGAACAAGACACAAATTATTACAAAAAACAGATCACAGTGCTAAGCATTCATACTGTTACCCAGGAATCAAACCCAACTCAATGGAATCTAACTAATTGGAACATGCATTGAGAATTTTAAATGTATAATAAAACTCAGAAAGTGTGCAATGCGCATTGAAAGCTAATTTAGGTTTCTTTTTGTGGTATTTAAACATTAAATTATGGGCAGAATGGGCAGGAATATAATGCTTTTCCCCCTGAAAACATCTTTTTCTTTTATGGAATGCCTCTGTACTCAATATGTTTTGGTTCATTTCCTTGCATTTTTATCAAGATTAAAAAATTTTGCTCTTTGTATGCATGCCACTAAAGTACTACAAGAAAAAATGCTAATGATCTTAATAGAAGTACTGTTCATTATTTTGTGAAAAGCAACAGATTTGTAAAGCTGAAATGCCTAGGACATTATATATTCATACACTGTAACAGTTTAGAAATACAGGGGTCCTAGAAGAAAATCATTGTTGCCCACTACAGTATTGCCTCTCTAAGAAAATGGGGCATGTAATTGTCATGCAGTTGGTAAATTATTTTCCAGATGTCCCTTTGAGTTTATGCTGCAGAAAGAAATATTAAAGCCTCCTGTTTCATCAATACTTTATATATTTTACATGCAAATTCTCTGAAAATTACACTTGTCATTTCACAAAATGTGTGGCAACTGAAAAGATTTCTCTCTCGGATGGTAAATTGTGACACTTCCTATCTTGAGCAGTTTCCTTAGTATAACTCTCTCCAACATCAGAGCAGATATTTTCCTGACCTTTTTATTTCTCAAAAACAGTGTTAACTAACAGTTTCTGCTGGGTTTTTTTTAACCATAACTCTTTCTTTTTTAGCATTTGATGAACTGCATGTTGAAAGGCAGCATACAAATCAATAAACTATATATAAAATACCAAATGAAAAATATGTGTGAAAAACAAAGATATCATCATATAAATCTTTTCTAACACAATTGCATAAGCACAACTTCATTGTAAATGAATAGTTAGGAGCTAGTGACTACAAACACTTGTGGAATTTGGCCTAATATGGTGTTAAAGAAAATCTGAATAGCAATAGCACTTGGGCTTATATACTGCTTCACAGTACTTTATAGCCCTCTCTAAGCGGTTTACAGAGTCAGCATATTGCCCCCAACAATCTGGGTCCTCATTTTACTGACCTCGAAAGGCTGAGTCAACCTTGAGCCGGTCAGGATCGAACTGCTGGCAATTGGCAGACCTAGTCTGCAATACTGCATTCTAACCATGGCTCATTTGTGATTTTAATCGTAATCCCAATTCCTAGAAGACATATGGATTTTGCCATATTTTAAATAATTGTTCAACCATATAATAAAATTATGCATATCCACTAGAAGTAGGTTTATCTTAAAGGTCTTGGGCACAATGATATTTTTTTGGCCTTGACCAGCTATTAGATCTCAAACCTGATCAGCTAAATAACCACTGCTTTTATCAGGACAGTATTAGAAGCTGCTCAGCAAGCCCGCCAACCTTGCAACTGGAAGAAAAAAAGAAGAGAAAAGCAATGACAGCAGGCCAATGGAATAGAACAGATGTTCCCTTATCTGTGAGGTATATTACATTTTTCTTTCAAAAAGAAAGATAGGACAAATGTATCAAATGAAGAATAATACTTCAGTATTTTTACCAGGTTGTAATTTAATGTAAGGAATTTTAGTTGGCTAAAATATGTTGGATCCAGATATTAGCGCTGTGTAGTGCTAAGGATGCGGTCTCCAAAATATTCTTGGATATGTGCGAATCTGAATGTGGCATCTGTCTGCAACACCTTAGAACAGTTAACAGCTTTTCTTAGGATTACACAGCAATTTAAAAGGCAAAGCAGCATGCCTTAGTCACCTGATTGGATTATACAACACATCCTACTTGGGGCAGTCCTTAAGGACTGTTTTAAAGTTCAGCTGGTGCAAAATGCAAGGATGAAAGTTTTGGGTGTCACATGTGTCACCTCTGCTCCATAAGCTGCACTGGTGTGCTTCTGGGTGCAATTCAAGATGTTAAAGGCCTCCACGGCATGGAGCCAGGTTATTTATGGGACTGTCTCTTCCCAGTATTGTCTATCCATCCTGTTAGATGTGGCAGGTGAAGAATGTTCCAGGTCCTATCTGTTAGAGAATTCCATGTGATGGGACCCAGGAAGAGAGTCTTTTCTGCCATGGCATTGGCCCTCTGGATTATCATCTCCCCGTGAGATTAGGTTTGTCTCAGCCCTGTTGGCCATTCACAAGCTATTAAAAAACTGGCTTTGCCACATAGCCTGAAGCTCTGCCAATATAGGTAAGCCCATTTTTATGGTTAATCTGAAAATGGGCTGTTACGAATGTTCTTGGCAGCTATTTATTTTTTAAAAGCTGGTTGTTTGTCCTGCATTTGTTTGTCTTAATTGATAACCATCCAGAGTAAATGAGATGTGACCATATAATTTTATTAAATAAATTAGCTATATTCCTGCCTCTGTTCTGTATTCTCATAACAACTTTGGGAAGTAGGTTAAACTGAGAAATAATTACTGATTCTAAATCACTCAATGACTTAGTGACGATTTGAACTTGAGTTGGATTCATATATCATATTTAGTCATATTGTGATATGTATAGCATGCTATATAATTGGCAAACTTAAGTTTGGAACTTAGTGCAGCATTCTTATATTTAATAAAGTTTAGATAAGCAAACCACAGATGAATGTGCTCTGTAAACCCTATCTTAGTTTCTTTAGTCCTAATCCAACATTGTTCATTATCCTGGCAAATTAAGCTATAAGTGAATGATAGAATACTGGAATACTAGAAATGCCAACATGGTTATGATCCACTTCAGCTGCTAATTAATTATGTTCTTATGACATTCCATAAACAAGATGATACCACTGGGAAAAAATAAAGTATTGCCCAATGCACTGGCAACAAGAACTTTAGATGTCTATAAAACAAATGGAGGATGGGACAGGAAACCTCTCAGTCCCAAGTTGTTTAGTGCTTTGGGATTGATACCAAAATCATTATTTGGCTCTGCAAGTCAATAAGCAACCCATCACTAACAGGACTAGCTCCTTGTTTTAGCAAAGAGCAAGGTTTTAATTTTAGAGTAAATGTGTTGCAATGAATTGAATAAAAATGAGCACTGTGGGTAAAAAGTTCTTGCACTCTTTAAAAATTATTTGAAATAAAAATCCGAAAACATTAAATAATTTTTCAGTAAACAAAAGTACGTTGCTCTGAAGATGCTGTTGAATTAAAACCCGCAATTTTCCTTAAAATTGGCAAGGATAATTTGAGCGGCTTGAAGTAATCCTTCAACAATATCTAGATGCCTGTTGGCTTCCTAGCCTGCAAGCATTAGAAAATACATGACATATCCTCCTTCAGAAGGATAATCTGTGTAAAAGAAGTTTATCTGTTTCCATTCAATGAAATATTTCCAAACATGTATTTCATCATTTGGTGCAAGTAAATTCATATTTCATTCCAATAATGGCGTTGAAGACCACATATTAAACTCAATGCACAAAATAGCTTCTCTAATTCTAAGAGAAAGTAGGCAGTTTCTTTGTAACCATGATGTAGGCAAGAAGGAAATCAGTTGTAACTCGACATATGAGTGGGCCTGAACAAGTTAAAAAAAAATATTGGCAAAGCAAAATTTGGGATGCTTGAAAAATCATTTCTTTGCAGCTAGGATTCCTCCATGTCCCCTGAGACATTTCTTGATAGTTTACTAGATATCAGAATGGAAGATACAGCTTCACAAAAGAGGTACTAAGATCAGAGATTCCAATTCAAACATGAAACTGGCTTTGGGATGGAGGTGGTTCTTACACAAAAGAAGGGATTTATCTCAGTGTTAATAATTTGGAGGTCACTAATGAGTAAAACAAATTTTATCTTCAATGTTCCCTCTTCTAAACAATTATCCTTCATCTGATTCATCGTCTGTCAAAAGGGTAAATGACAACAAAAGGTTGAGTCATTAGAGTTTATGTACCTAAATTATTGTCTCTAGGACTCAGTAGAGCAAGCAGCTGTGCGCCAGATCGCCTAGTCTTTTGTCAGAAATAATAGCTGCTCAGGAAGTGATGTCAGGTAGGTGGCCAATCTTTGAGGAGAGAATGTAAAAAAAACCCCATCTTTCTCACTAGCTTATAATTTAGCTGGAGGGGGGGGGAAAGAGTCCATGTTAATCTTACAGCACCAAGCAGAGTTGTTCCAAATATTTTAAGGGAGTTATGCTTACCATGCAATACTAGAGGAAGTCATTTATTGTAGAAGTTGTTACAGGGCTTATCTGAAGCAACATATTTGTTTGACCGTTAGAATAATACACTTGGAGGAGTAAAGGGGCAACACAAACTGATTATGCTATACAGCAGAGGAGTTATGAAGTCTGGCAGGAAGTAAGGACAAAGATTTCTCAAGGATAGTGTATGGATTAACAACTGTAGATGGATGTTAAAAAAGGCCTTCCTGTGTCTCATTGTTAGTATTCATTCCATAAAGTTCAAATTCTCTTATCTATAGGAGGTTACATTGGGCTTTTTCTTGCTTCTCCTTTTAGCAGTAAATTATATGAAGCAGTTATAGTGGCATGCCAGTGAGTGAAATTACACTCATAGGGGCAGATGTACAAATTCCAATAGAAGAGAATATCTGTAACTCAGGGATGAACTGTAGACCAATGCCCTTTGATCTTGGATGTTTGCTTGTAAACAATAGCTCAGAGTTCAACTGTAGAGTCCTCTAAGTTTGATTGCATGCTTGTAAAACTGGGCAGGCAAGCCACAATATATAAACAGGAGCAAACCTCATACTCACACTGATGATATTACTTCGTTGAATAAGTAAATGTCCACAAGCAAACAAGCTCAAATAGCACCAAGGACTTGACAGCTGTATTAATGTGATACAGAAATATTATTTAGAGGAGTCATCAAATGTTTGCCATTATACACATTCCTCAGAGTCCTCATTCATGTATCTTCTCTTGATTAGCATTTCTGTCTTTGGCATGGATAGAACCAGGGCTTTTTTTCTCATAGAACACCCAGAATGGAATTCCGGCACCTTTTTTGGATGGAACCTTATAGGGTAGGCAAGGCGGGTTGTATGACGTGTGTGAGTTCCGACACCTTTTTTTATATATATAGAAAAAAAGCACTGGATAGAACACATAGCTTTTCATGGGAAATTTTTATTTAAATATTTTATTTAAATAAAGAGAAAATTATCACCCATTATCACTGATAATTGTTGTTAGCTATAATAACTGTTAGCAGAAAAAAAATGTGTTTTGCTCTCCAGAAGGAGTGATAGTGATACTGGCAAGGTAAAAGCTAAAACTTGGGCAAGATCACCTTTAAAAACTATCTGAACATTACACCATAATATTTCCATTATTATTATTGTTTTCACATGTATTTCCTTGGCTGATGAAAAACACTTCTGCTATAGATTTATCAAGATAGCACATTTAGTCCAAACATTTGTGTCATACAGTAACCAACTGGATGCATTTGGGAAGCTCAAAGCATAAATAATTGAGATGAGGGGATAGAAGGGAAACTCATCGAATTTGCAGACGGCACCAAGCTGGAGGGGAATAACCAACACTTTAGAAGATAGACTCAAGATATAGAAGGATCTTGGCAGACTTGAACACTGGGCCCTATATAACAAAATACAATTCAGTGATAAGAAAAGTGATGTTTTACACTTAGGCAAGGAAAACCAAATGTACAGGTATAGAATTGGTGGTACCTGGCTCAACAGCAGTAACTGTGACAAGGATCTAGGAGTCCTAGTAGACCAGTGGTTCTCAACCTTTTTAATGCCACGACCCCCAACCGGTCGTAAGTCGAGGACTACTCAACCGGTCGTAAGTCGAGGACTACTCAACTGGTGCAGCACCGTTTGCAGAATGGGACTTTTGGCGGGCTCAGCAGGGCAGAGACAGCCTGGACAATTCCTATTGGCTTTTGAAAGCCAATAGAATTAGACTCTATTCAAGAGAATAAAAGGGAGTAGCACAGCTAAGGAAAAGGAGAAAAAATGGCAGACTGCGTTGTTTGGCGACCCCCGTGAAATGGTCGTTCGACCCCAAATGGGGTCCCGACCCACAGTTTGAGAACCACTGTAGTAGACAATCCACTAAATTATGAGCACTCCTAGGCTGCATCAATAGAGGGGTAGTATCAAGAATACATAAAGTGTTAATACCACTTTATACTGCACTGGTAAGACTTCTCTAGGAATACTGTGTCCAGTTTTGGTCATCACAATACCAAAAATATAATGCGGCTCTAGAAAGAGTGCAAAGAAGAGCAACAAAGATAATTAGGGAACTGGAGGCTAAAGCATACAATGAACTGTTGCAGAAACTGGATATGTCTAGTCTAATGAAAAGAAGGACTAGGGCTGCTGTAGCAGTCTTCAGTATTCGAGGGGCTGACACAGAGAAGAGGGGGGGGTCAACCTATTTTCCAAAGCACCTGAAGGCAGGACAAAAAGTAACAGATGGAAGATTACCAAAGGGAGATCCAACCTAGAGCTACAGAGAAATTTCCTGACAGTAAGAACAATTAATCATTGGAATGGCTTGCCTCCAGAAGTTGTAGGTGTTCCATCACTGGAGGTTTTTAAGACGAGATTGGACAGTCATTTGTCTGAAATGGTATAGGGTCTCTTGCTTGAGCAGGGAATTGAACTAGAAAATGTCTAAGGTCCCTTCCAACCCTGTTATTCTGATATTGTTGTTTATCAGCAACCAATGTTTATGGCATGGTGCCTATGAGCATCAGAAAATGGTAAACTATGCAATAATGGCGAATATCTGTAGCTCGCATGTAGGATGAGGGTGAAGGTTTGTTTTCTGAGCTTGTGGGTTAGGTAACATCTTCAGCAGAGTTTAGAGGAACTCCGCTGAAGATGTTACCTACCCTGGTAAGGAAATATTCGGAAACCAGCCCACAAGCTCGGAGAACAAACCTTCACTCTCATGCTTAAACTATTGTCAGAATCATTAACCATTGATACTTTGGTCATCTATGAGCCTGTCTAATCCCCTTTCAAATCATCCAGTGCTGCTGAGTTTTGTCCATACCCAGCCAAACCTGTGGGGGTATTGTATATGGAGATGCCAGCAAGCCAACAGTGAATCTGTTCATGTGCAGGTATATTTTAGGTCTGTCCATTGATTGGCTTCTTGCTTGCTTTATTTAAAAAATCTGATATACTTATAATACTGTAATTTAAATTGGATATACTGAAATGAGACTAATAATATCATTAAATAGAGTAGATACCCACCAGAGTGAATAGATTAAAAGTCGTCTCCAACCTGGATGACATTTAGATTTGTGGACTTCAATTCCCAGGAGTCTCAGTAATGACTATTCTAGCTGAGGACTACTGAAAGATAAAGTCTATTCAGCTAAGGAAGACTAAATTAGAGCATGCAAGCAAAACCTTAATTAAGGAAGAGTGGTAACTCTAAAAAATGTTTTTGCTATCATGGAACTGCAGCCTAGATACTTGCTCGTTCATTTATTTTAGAGGAATAATAATCTACTTGTTGCTTCAGAATCCTTATGAAAATATTATATACCTTAAGAATTAGCTGTTATCACAATAACAGAGGTACTGTACTAATAAATTTCTCTTAAGGTCTATGGGTACTTCCAGATCAAGCTTTTATGGAGCAAGTGAACAGCTTTATTCATGGAATTTACAGAGAAATCAGAGAACAGTGGTGTCTTGGCAATTCCTGTGTACAATATTTGAGAGATACTCTTTGATAACTGAAATCTTACTTAATTACTTAAACATGGTTGTTCATAATAACAAAAAAAGAAAGCAGTAGTTGTTGCTACTTTCAGCTATACAGGTAGTCCTCCAACTATAACTATTCATTTAATGACCAGTAAAGTTACAATGGAACTGAAAAAAGTGACAACCATTGTTCACACTTGCAACCATTGCAACATCCCCATGGTCACATGATCAAAATTTGGGGCAACTGACTCATATTTGTGATGGTTGCAATGTCCCAGGGTCATGTGATCACTTTGTGTGACTTACTAACAAGCAAAGTCAATGGGGAAGCCAGATTCACTTAACAACCGTGTTATTATCTTAACAACTGCCACGATTCACTTAACAACTGTGGCAGGAAAAGTTGTAAAATGGGGCAAAACTTCCTTAATAAATGTCTGACTTAGCAACAGAGATTTTGGGCTCAATTGTAGTCATACGTTGTATAAGGCATTTCAGTGTAGTTAATGAAAGTAATCCAAATGGCAGTTTCTTAATACAAATTTAAAATATGTTTTTTATCTTTAACCAAACAAAAATCATCCAAGACCTAAAGCTTCAATAAAATAAAGAATAAAAGCTATGTATAAAATTGTTTTCCATTCGTTTTCAAATAGGACTTACAACTTCTATTCAAAAAACACCGGTATTCTTTTACTTCTATTTTCATAAGATCTCTTATAACTGGATTATAGTGATATTTTTATTATATATTTTAGATTAAACTGGCCTGAAAGAATTTCAGACCATTGTAATAGTTTACGGCATGATAATTAAGAATAGGATAAATCGGAAGTTCTTCTTTGAATGATATTAGTATTTACTGCTAAAGGAAGCTGGATGAGCAACGAACATTTTGTCTAGTCATAGCTCATTATTATGTCATTCTGTTATAATCCAGAACTAGCATATACCGAAGAAACAAAGTAATTCTGAAACCTTAATGGATTTCAGTTTGGTCTGGCTGCCTTGTTTCAACAACCTATATTTATTCTGAAGTTAGAAATCTGCTTTTGTTTATAAATATAAATTGAATCAACATTACATGTTCCTTCTGCACTTTGCTTTTATGTATGTTGAGTGCGGTGGGAATTGAATTTAAGACTAAAATGTTAAACACATTTTTTTAAAATGTACTCACTACTGAATAAAAAGGCAATTTCTTCTGAATAAAGGTTAACATAATTACTGTGCCATGTACGTTAAAAAAAACCATAAAAGATTTGCTTAGCCGGAGTTGGCAATTTTCTTAAACAAAAAAAAGGTACAATGGGCTCTTGTAAACATTTTTGTACTGTGTGGCCCAAGGAAATGTTGCGTCATTAAGTAAAATAATGCAATTATATATCATTAGATGCACCATACTGAAAATATGAAAGAACAATTTTTGTTTAAGTACTAATCGGATATTTAATTTAAAAGTTCACTTTTTCCCTTATTGTGTAACTCTCCTTTCATACTTTAGAAGTGTTATCTTAGAAAAAGATCACATTTTTTAAATATCAGAAAGAAATGAAACAGCACTCCTATCAATAGCTTTAAAATGCAAAATGCAACTCATTTTCTGTGAATTGACAGTAATGATCCTTCAAATTAGTATGACAGTTGAAGAGTATTTGAGAGTTTTCATGTATGCTATTCCTTCTCATCACCCATCTGAAGGCACCAAAGGATTCAAGTTACCCCATCCCTTAAGCAGCTTCTAAGCTACAATTATCACAGTTTGCATGATCTTTGCTCTTCAGAGATTGAAAACAGCCCCTAAAGGGTTACAAAAGTGAATGCTAAAAAGGTAATGTAATGTAATGCTGGCCAATAATACAAACAGAAAAAGCAAACCTTCAGCACACCCAGAAGATACAAATGAATTTTGTAGTTCAGCCAAGAATTAATGTTTATTTCACTTACCGGCAGTATCCATTTCCTCTTTTATCACAGAGCCAGCAAGCTGCTATTACTCCTTTTCTGTCTTCCTCTTTTGTGCTCTCTTCGCTTCCTCCTCCCCACATATAAAGCTCCTGCCAGCTTTTTAGACCTTGCTTCAGTTAGTGCACACCCTGACTATAGCAAACATTGCCAGGGAAATTTATCTCTCTCTGCGGATGACAAATAACCATTAGCTCCATTATCACCAGACTGTGCAAGCCGATCACAGAGATCATAAGATAGTTGAAATCCCCATAATATTCCCTGTGAGGATGCAACGGGAGGAGGGAGAGTTCAAAATCAGCAGGACAGCAAAAGCCACTTCCCAAACTTTTGCTCCCAAAACTAAGGAAGTAGATGCAAAAAAGTTCAAAGAGAAACCTCTTGAATAGGGATAGGTATGTCCTGGAACTGGGAAATGTGAAACAGCTTTTTACTTTGACTTCTGAAAGTTTTCATGATTATGAGATTCTCCTAAGAAAGAAAAAGATGGACTGATTTTGGGGTGGAGAACAAGCTTAGGAAAACTGGCCTAGTCAAAGATTGAGTTCAGCCATAATGTTAAACTGAAACTGAACAAACCAAGTTCAATCAAATTCAAATTTATTTAAGGACAGTCAACGATTAGCAAATTAAAAACACAGAAGCAAAGACCAAATACAACAAAAGCAGTGCATTGGTTATAGAAAACCTAAAAGCTAAGATCTCAAAAAAAAAAAAAAGGAAAAATTGAGCAAGGCATAACAAAACAACATATTGTAAACCATAAGGTACAATAGGAATAGAATAATATCAAGATACAATCAAATAAAATAGAAATTATCATAATGGCATCATTCCAAAATCAGAACATCTCTTGCTTTCTTATGGAAATCTCTGCAGATACAAACATAGCATCTCCATCAGTGATGATAGGGTTTTAAAGGTGGGGTTTTAAGCTACCTCTACCTCATAACAAATTGTCTTTTTGTTAGGATATAATGAAAAGTATGCCTGCATATATATTAACATAAAAAAGTCAGTGGAAAAATACATGCAATAGAGAATATTTAGAATAGAATAGAGTTTTATGTTCATTCTGATGATAAGGACAAAATCGCCTTTTTAAAATATTTTTATCCGTAAGCTGTCCTGAGTTACTTGGAGGGTGAGATGGATGGTATCTAAATTTGACCAATAAATAAACATCTCTCTATGACTGGGGTCCGACTGCATGGCCTACATACCTGTATTGCCGAGGGTAAGTCACTGAAATGAGACAAAGACTCTACAATGAACTGAGCAAAAAAACCCAAATGAAATAAATGGCATTATAGATTATGAGATACCATAAGTGGAGCCAGGCAAAATAAAGAAAAATAAATTTATGTTAGCAATTATAAGAAAAATGACTGGAAAACATTCACTGTTATGAATTCTACAGCAGGGGTGTCAAACTTGTAACCTCATGTGACGTGTCGTGATGTAACGTGACTTTTTTTTCCATTGCCAGCAATGGAGTGGGCGCGGTTTTAGCATGATGCATCTGGCCCGCAGGCTGGCAGATTGACACCCCTGTTCTACAGGTAATCCTTGACTAAAGATCACAATTGAGCCCAAACTTTTTGTTGCTAAGTGAGTTTTGCCCCATTTTATAGCCTTTCTTGCTACATTTGTTCAGAGAATCGCTGCAGCTATTAAGTTAATAATATGGTTAAGTGAATCTGGATTCCCCATTGACTTTGCTTGTCAGAAGGTTGCCAAAGTGACTGACAGGACCCTGGGACACTGCAACTGTCATAAATATGAGCCAGTTGCCAAGCGTCTGAATTTTGATCATGTGACCATGGAGATGCTGCAATGGTCATAAGTGTGAAAATCGGTTATAAGTCACTTTTTTCAGCATTGTTGTAACTTTGCGCAATCACTAAATGAACTGTTGTAAATCGGGGACTACCGGTATATCAATCTATAAAATTAGAATATAATGTACAGTTATGGTTACCTGTATTAAAGAAGATATTTCAGATTCCAGATGAAGTAAAAAAGGAGAGTCAAGCTATTTCAAACCTGAATGCCCAACTGGATTCAAAATGATTGAGGTCCTTGAGATATACATGTCATGTTACTTAACAGTACATCGAATGAATGCAACGGGTAATGCGTGTATTATCATAACAAACGTCCTATTGTTTTTAGAACTTGAAATGCCGCAATATCTGTCCATTACAAGATATCATAGAAAGCATGTATTTATTTGTCGAATTTAGATAAGGCCCATTTCAATCTCTGGGCAGTGTACAATTAAAACATAAAAGCTTAAAAAAAAATACAATGCAATAAATACAGTAAAAATACAATACAATAGAATACAATACCAAAAAGAACCATATGAAAACAAAAATAATACATTAATGCAGCACTTATGGAGAAATGAAAAGATAATATAAAAATTAATACTGACTTTATAAATGCATTAAACAAATATACAGTATATAGCCATCCATCTATCAAAAGGAACTCTTTTACTTTCTAATCCTATCAATTAATATTTTAATCAGAAAATTGTACAATAGGTCGTAAGAATTAATTTTATATTCACTAGTATGTTGTCTGTTCTGTAATATACTTTCTGATGAAACTGATTTCCTCCACTGCAGTACAGATAGAGAACAATAAAAATTAGCCTATCTTTTGACATGAGAATGTCACACAGTGACATTTGGAGTTGTCAATGTTTGCCGAGAAGAAGAATGTCACAATGTTTTACCTATCCCTTCATTGTCACACTGCAATAAACTCTAAAGTATTTCTATTTGCAGAATTCTTTTTATTATAATATTGCAACAGATGGTATACCTAGATGATATCTTGTAGGCTCAAAAGCTGAACAGTGGCAAGACTGCTCAGAGCCTTCTTAGTCAGTATGCAAACTGCAAAGCATATTTACTCATTTTATCAAAATCTGGAAAGTTGCTCTAGCGAGGTGGTTACAATCACAATATTATATTCTATTGCTGTTTCATGATGAGTTTTTAAAAGAAAATAATATAAAATATTAATCACCAAAAATATCGGAATAAATATATTCCCAAAGTCCAACTAAGTCATCTTCTATCAGTTTTAGGGAGAATTTTACCAGCTTCTGGTACTTTCACTATTAGCCATACAATGTAAGTAAAATGCATAACAATTGGGAATGACTGCAGACTTGACCGAATCAGGAGAGAACCAAAATAATGTTTTCTGTTATTCCTTTTCTCTTTATATAGCAACAGAGCAGTATTCCTTGATCCCGCAGTCACAAACCATAGCTATCAGCTTTTTAAAAAGGGCACACTTAGATAGAGACACTTCCTGAAGTGTCCCCCCAAAAACAACCCCAGCTTCTCAGGATTTATGTTTAATCGTGTTGCTAAAAAAAATGATAGGATTTGTCCCAAATGTTTTTGCAGGAAAAAAGTAGTGAAGGAGGGATAATTTATATCCAAGCTACCTCTTTTAAAATATGAGACATGAATGAAAAGCAATATTAAAGAAACCAGAAATTTTAGGGATTCTCTTCTTTAGAAATGGGAAGGATTATGTACTATTTTAGGGATAGAATTTCATTAACAGGTATGTCTGGGCTTGTGCCAAGACTCTTGCACTAGCATCTACACACACACACACACACACACGGGGGGGGGGGAGAGGAGAGATGATGATGTGGAGTTTTTGGTGATCTCAGAACTTGATTGTTTGCAGATGTTTCATTATTCAACTAATTAAAATCATCACCCTGATTAACTTTCTTAGCATCTGCAACAAAAATTACAGCAAAAGATTGTACTCAGGCCTACATGTATCTGAAATTATTTTTTTCAGCATCAGAAAGACTGATAACCACAATAGTTTTCCAACAAATCTTTATTTTCAAGATCATACATTAGCAATACTCAATGACAATATGCTTTTTCAAATTTCACTGTGGAACTGTATTAATCCTGTAATCTATAGATTACAGTGATCATAGATTTGAAAGGGCTAGATTGAATAATGTAAAACTAGGCTGTTGAGTCTGTGGATAGGCAAAAGGAAAAAAAATATACAAAATTGCAATGCAACACACCAAAGTTTGAATAACTAGTGTTGGTAAAAGAGTACAATTAAAAAAAAAACAATCAAACATCCAAAAAGCTTGGAAATATTTGATTTTAAGGCTGTGCCTGTTGGATGGAATACATGAGGACAAAAAGGAGGACATGGCCTCATTTACTGGACATCTAGTAACCTTAATGTTAAAGATATAACGAAAAGAAGGGAAATACCAATCTATGCCAACTTCCTTGACTCTTGTAATCATCATGATCCCATGTCAGATGAAAACTCAATAGATATAAAAAGGAGAGGGAAATGACTATTTATGCATCTTTGCAACTGTAATTTTTTTTGACAACACTGTAAGTCATGACTGAATAAGACTAATTAATTAATTAATGCTAAAATAAATTATCCTAGTCTAGGTGAAAGCCAATAAATATTTCCAATGTATGAAGCCCTAGTTTCTTGTCTTTTTGGCAGAAAGGTAAGGGCATAGCTCTATTAATAAAAAGGGCTTTCTTAAACGAATTATGAATTCCAAAGCACTAGCATCTTTAACACTTAGAAGAGATTGCCAAGAAATGCTTAACAGGAATCTTGGGATCTCTTTAAGATTTTCTTCGGCACATCCATTAACTTGGATCTGAATTTCCTAACCTTGGATCTCTTCTGATGGAAGCCAGCCTATAAACATTACTGATCTCCTAAGTCCCAGAACTATGTCTATACTGCCTTTAAACTTTTACTTAAGTAGCAGAAAAATGCAGCCATACAGTTGCATTGTGTATTTCCTTGTAATTAAATCTCATGTAATTTAGTGGAGCTTATTCACATGTGAAGAGATTTCTATTTCAAGCATTTAAAGATTTAAATCTACTTCTTATACAGAGTCTGGAAAGCTCTCATAGCACTATTGCCTTTATACTTTAATCATTGTTTTTTTTTTCTTTTGTATCTTTGTTTAACTGCAAAGCTAAATTATTTACTAATGATATCGCAAAAATGTTGACCAACATGGCTTCCTTATCCTGTTTGTAAACATAATACTTATGTATTTGTAATGAATAAATAAATCCTTATATAAAATAAATCCCTAAAATATTATTTGTAATTTGTCATATGTCCATCATTACAAAATCAAAATGTCGGTAAATAGCAGTATAAAGGGATTACTTATTCATAATTGTAGATTTTCCTGGATAATAAAATATAAGAATTGCAAATTTATTTATTGCGTTTTTTGGAAATTATTGAAAGCAGAAGGGTTTTTTCCAACAATGAATATTGTCATCTATTTTTTATATACAGCGTAGATTTCTTTTTGTTTTATTCCATGGATGTTTTAATGTAATCTGATAAGACTATAAACTGCCAAAAGTCTTTTTTGACTGCATTAGAACGAACTCAACTAAATAAATGCACATATCCATCTTTTGCATGATGCATGAAATTACGTGTATAAGATTTTGCTATATATATTGTACCAGATCCTTTGGAGTGATGGATATACTTTGAGCATATGAACATTATGCGTGGAAAAGGGAGAAATACTTTTTTTTTTTTTCAAAAATAGAAAAGATAGGCACAGAAGATTGTGATTGACATTGCCAGAGCCAGGTGATGCTAAAAAAGAAAAACCAAGTTGCTCTAGGAACACATGTCGGAAATATAGTACTTGGCATTGACGTCTCTGAGTCAGTTCCGCTTGTCACTGTTTCTTTATACCTTTAGGGTGTAATATAACGTTAGGCCCTGCTAAGTGAATATTTGTGCTTCTGTTAAGTATTCTGAAATTGTGATTAACTCACTAGCAAGCTGCAATTCAGGTACTATTATTGTTTGAAGTCTTTGGCAATAATGCAAAACACACTGAACAACCATATACATTATAGAGAAGTTGGTGGGAGATAGAAAGCATATTGTTTATTATATAGTTCTTTTTTTCCACCTGGCTAGTCACCATTCATGGTATGCCACGGGATTCTGTCTATTTCTGAAGGGACCACAATTAATGCTGTTTGGATGTAATTCCTTACTTTCCCCTTCACAATAATATCCATTAGCACTTGTATTTTATTTGTTTGGAGTGCAACTGAAGATATTGTAATTAGCACTATAACATTCAAGTTTATATTAACACCCTGAATGTGGTGGGAGAAGTAATATAACTTTTCTACTTTACATCCAAGGTCCAATTTTCAGCAGGAGCACTTGCTTCAGGAGAAAACTGAGGCAACCCAGGACAGAGGAATTCCCAGTGATGCCAAGATAAGTTAAATAATACACTGGAAATTTATTTAAGGCATTTTTAATAAAGCAAGAACGTAGAATGGCTGTGCATTGTGTATACTACAAAAGGAAAAGTTTAATAACAGAATTAAAAGTTACCAAGATAAGTCATATTTGTAGAATAGCTATTGAGAACATGTCTTCATTTTTCTGAGGTTTTTGACACTTTTCCATTTTTTTCATTTTTCAGATCTTTTTGACACTTCAACATTTTTTCTTGCTTTCTCTTGACCCAGATAACGAGTGATTGATCTTTTGATTTCATCATTGAATAACTTTTTTACAATTGTTCCATTAGCAATCTCCCTTCTCAGAAATAAATCTTAAAATATTGTTTTACTTCTAATAATAATCCAGTTTAAATAGCTGGCAATGGGCAACAACAACAACAACAACAACAACAACAATTCCTAACAATGATAACCATCAAACATCCACAGCTACCTATCTCAATCGGTAGATAAAAATGCCAAATCCAATTTGAACATCTGGCTGACTATGTGACAAACTGTATAATAATATAGCAACATTGATACAGGAAATACCATTTGCTGCAAGTAAGAATTAGTGGGAAGTTCTTACAAAATAGGCAAAATCGCAAAAAACGAAGAAGCTAAAATATCTGGGGCATAATACCTGAGACCTAACAATTGTTGGTAAGAAAGACAAAAAAAAAAGTCTGGATAGTGGACATGGAGACAGCAGAAGAGGAAGAACTGGAGAAAATGATAAAATACAAAGACACCTCCCCCCAAATAAAAATACAACCGTGGCAAAAGAAAGCAAAGATAATAGTAATAGGTACCTTGGGTGCAATCCCATCTGGAGCACCACTTGAACACCATCAGCATTGACAAAATCACCATTGGTCAATTGCAAAAGATAGTTTTGCTTGGAACATCCTGTGACAATAGGCTTAACACCATGAAACAACATCTGTCTATCCCAGGTCTAGAGTAAGTAGATAAAAATGACCCATTTTAAACTTCGCTGATTATGCAACAAACCATAGTAATAATAAATCCCCCAGAGATGCACTACTTTGTTGTGGTGTGGGACTTGCATGCTCTGAGGAAGAGAGCTATGCCAGAGATTCGACCATATGGACAGATCTCATCAGAAAAGCCAGATGAAGAGCATCTCCTCAATAAAAAATAATGCAAGGTGTAATTTACTGAAACCCTTACCAGTCTGGTCCTTACCCAGATCAATAAGGACTGTGCTAGATGTTGGAGTTCCTGAATATCTGATGACAAGTGACCTACAGAACTCCGGACTGTTGGATGAGGATCCTGGGACAGTGAGACTACTGGAAGCAAAGGGGTTTACCCGTCACAAAGATACAAATATTGAAAACAAGTAATTATCTGCTATTGCCAATTAAGCCCAATAAGAAGAAGATATCTGAAAAGAATGCACCAGTTCTGGAAGGAACAAAATTCAGAATCCAAAACAACAGAACAGAGGCTAGAAGATCAACATTGATTTATAATATGAAATAAAGTATTCACAGAAGCAGACTTGGAAGAATTGCAAAGGTCTACCCAGGGCAAAGAAATCAAAGCCTTGTCAGTAGCAGCTCAGACCGTAGAAATACAGCAGGAGGAGTTGGCAGTAGAGGAATCCAGCAGAGATATAGAGTTGTTTTCATTTAGAAACCTGTCACCCTTTCCTCTGCCTCAGAAAGAACAAAGCACTCCAACTAAATTAGTAGAAGAATTGAAACAAAGAATAACAGTACAAGAAGCCAACATAGCTATTTAAGTTGTTTTCATTCTCAAACCAGGCATCATCCCCTCTGCCTTCTCCTCAGAAACAACATCAACCAAAAAAGAATTGAAACAAGCATCCAAAACAGTGCAAAAACAACAGAATAAGGTTCCCTGGGTTGACGTTTGTTCCAAAGTAGCAGTCAGCAGAAGTAATTAAAGATGCCATTACTATAATATCAAATATAAGCATCAGCTCATTACAAGAAACAAACCAACTAATGTAAAACATGACTGCAATTATAATTGAATACCTGGGATGCTAAATCAGCAACAAAAATTCCATGTCATCTAAAAGGAAAATGAAGCTGGAAAATAAGATCAGCAGGCTAAGATCAGATGCAAGGGAGCTAGAACAGATGAAAGAAAAGAAGCTAAAGTATAAGACTAAAGAATAATTTATCAAGAAATATCACCTAGAAACTAGGAAGGTTGAAGAAGCATTGGAAATAAGAAAGCAGAACATAACAGCAATAACCAGGAAGATCAGAAGATATGAAGCTTGAATTGCAGACTATAGGCAAAATCTCCAATTTCAGAAATGTTTCCATCAATGGAGAGACTGCAATGAACCAGTCAAAACATGACAAAGAAGAAACAGTGCAGTTCTGGGCTCAACTATTGTACCACCCAGAGAAATACAACTAGAATGCAGCTTGAATAATGGAGATGGATAAGAATAAAAAAGAAGCTTTTTATGAAGGAGACTATAAAGAATATTTCTTTTATTAAAACCATAATACTATAATAATATGCAAAGAAAATGAAGAAGCAGTGAATCACCAGGTAACTGCTGGAAAAAGATTGCACAAACTGACTGCAAGCAACAGCATGACAAAGTAGCAACTATGGTGCATTGGAAGATCTGCAAGAAATACCATTTGCCTGCAAGCAAGAACTGGTGGGACAACAAAATAGAGAAAGTCATAAAAAATGCAGAAACTAAAGTATTCTGGGACATAACAATTGTTGATAAAAAAAAGTCTGGATAGTGGAGATGGCAATACCTGGAGAGAGCAAAGAGAAGAGGATTAGAATTAGAATAACAGAGTTGAAGGGACCTTGGAGGTCTTCTAGTCCATCCCCCTGCTTAGGCAAGAAACCCTGGCCTATATCATTTCAGATAAATGGTTGTCCAATCTCTTAAAAACTTCTAGTGTTGAAGCATTCACAATTTCTTTTCATTTATCAATTACATAAACAAAAAAGAAAAAATTTCACATTTGACAAAATAAAATAAATACACATAGGTGTTGCTTGCCCACCCCCCCAAACTGCATCCGCCCTCTCTAACATTCTCCCTTACTTCCCTCCTCTTTCTCACCTCTTCTAGCATTCACAATTTCTGTAGGCAAGTTGTTCCACTTCAGTTCTTGAAATTTTGAAAAAAATCACAAAATACACAAAATACAAAGATCTGCACATAGAAGCAGAATGCCTGTAACAAAAGAAAGCAAAGGTAGTACTAATATTAATAGGCACTTTAGGTTCAATCTCAAAATATCTGGAACACCACTTGAACACCATTGGCACTGATAAAATCACCAGTCAATTGCAAAAGGCAACATTAATTGGAACAACTTACATCCTATGATGATTCTTTTAACATCATCAAACAACATCTGCCTATCCCAGGTTCTTGGGAAAGATTAGATAGATAGATAAAAATGCCAAATGCAGTTTAAACACCTGGCTAACTGTGCAACAAACCATATTGGTATTAACAATAATGTAGCACTTTAGCCATTTTAAAAGATGGGAGAACAATTTTTGGCAACAAATATTCTTGGCAAATATTTGTCCAATCTGAACTGTGATGGATACACTTTCAAAGGGACTAGTGCTTAGGTCTGGCTGGCAGAATATATATTGGCATCACAGGCAGATAATAATGGCCAAGCTTACTGAAGAAGATGAAGTTAACAAACCTTTTGCCAGCCCTGAGATATAAGGTGGAGTTATAAGGGAGTCCACAGTGTGTGGTTAAAAAAAAAAAGTTGAGATTTGATTACACTGTCATGTCATCTTTCACTTTTTTTTCCATATCTTACAGACATCGCAGGATAGCAATGTAATCATGCAATCTTGCTTTCAGGGAAGTGTTAGGTGAGAAATTGTTTTAAACTATCTGAAGCTACATATCTAAATATCTAAATATAAAAGGAACAGGTTAAAAAAAGGGAAATATTAGGGGGGAGGAAGGAGGGAAAGCAACAATCATGCATACCAAATCCAAAACAAAATCAGCTTAGTTAAAGAAGTTATTCTTATCTGCTTGAAAAAAATCTTGGATTTTAGAATATGGCGGAGTTCGTCACAGTGAGGGTTGCTGGAGAAGGGGCGTTGTCTTACCTGAATGCCTTTTCTCAGTACGGAGATGGAGAATCCACCAATGGGTTTTCTCTGTCTGCCTGCTCTTGAGACCAAGTAGCCAAACTTGACATGCCTCCTCTTGCTAGGAGATCCAGTCTTAATGAGGGTGAAAGTGGCTGAAGGCGGACGAGATGTTGGCTCGCAAACCCTTAAATTCGGCCTAACTGACCTAAAGGGTGGGTGTGGATTCTCCATCTCCATACTGAGAAAAGGCGTTCAGATAAGACAACGCCCCTTCTCCAGTACAGGAGATGGAGAATCCACCAATGGGACATACCAAAGCCTCACTGTCCCAATGGGTGAGAAACAGATAAGGCCAGAATAGTGTCCCTGGAGACCACCTGCTGAAGGACCCTCTGACCAAAGGAGGCATCCGCCGAAGCAAAGTGGTCAATCCTGTAATGGCGTACAAATGGGGAGGGCAAGGACCATGTCGCGGCCCTGCAAATCTCGATGGATGCCTGAGTGGCCCATGCCGCAGAGGTTGCAGCACTGCAAGTGGAATGGGCAGTAAGATGACTTGGAGCCAGCAGGGAAGAGGACTGATACGCCTCCGCAATACAGGCCCTGATCCACCTGCCAATAGTGCCAGCGGAAACCTTTGTCCCAGAGAAGCCAGACGGAAGGAGATAAATAGGGCCTCAGATCTACAAAAAGGCTCCGTGCGCTTCATATAATGCCACAGTACTCTGTGGATGTCCAGTGTGTGCCACTGCCGCTCCAAGTCATGGGAAGGATTGGGGCAAAAATTTGGCAAAATGACTTCCTGTGCCCTATGGAAGAGCGAGTTGACCTTAGGCACAAAGGCGGGGTCCAGACGAAGGACCACCCGATCGCTATAAAAGATACAAAGGTCATTCCTGACCGAGAGAGCAGCCAGCTCAGAGCTATGTCTGTGATGGCAATTAAGAATGCAACCTTAAGAGACAGGTTCCACAATGGAACAGTAGCTATGGGCTCAAAGGGTAGTTTTGTTAGAGCGTGAAGGACGCGAGGCAATTCCCAAGAGGGGTACCTGTGTACCACGGGAGGCCTGGTGTTGCACGCACCCTTGATGAAGGCGCGAATCCTAGGAGGGTGAGCCAAGGGAACTGAATCTGCACAAATGAGTAATGTTGACAGGGCTGCCACCTGTCTGCGAATAGTCGCAGGGGCCAGGCCTCTGTCCAGCCTGTCCAGAAGATAATCTACGATCTGAGGGATGGTCAATTTGTAGACATCCAGTTGTCGCTTTCTACACCAATGGCAAAAATTTTTCCAAGTAGAATCATAAATGCGATTGGTCGCTGGGCGATGAGAGGCCTGAATCATGGTAATTGCCTGGGGGGAAAATAATTCTTGTGTCATGATGCTGCGCTCAAGCACCAGATGGTCAACTGTAACCATTGAGGGTCCGGGTATTGGAGGGTCCCCTGGTGTAAGGACACGCAATGTGGAGGAATCTTCCACGGAGGAGACCAGGAAAGATTCACCAAGTCGGAAAACCACAGCCTCTGTGACCAGTTTGGGGCCACGAGGATCACTTCCGCCTGCTCCTGGAGTAGTTTGCGGATGGTCGCCGGTATGAGTGGGAGGAGAGGGAAGGCATAGAGGAGACCTTGTGGCCATGGGGTCCGCAAGGCATCCATCCCCTCCGTTCCTGGAAGAAAATAGCGGGAGTAGTACCTGGGGAGTTGGGCATTGGTTGACGACGCAAACAGGTCGAGGGTTGGATGGCCGAACCTGTGGGAGATCTCGGAAAACAGATCTGGATGCAACCCCCACTCCGAGGGGTCTACCGTAGAGTGACTCAAAAAGTCTGCCTGCTGGTTCTCGACCCCAGAGATGTGTTCAGCCCTGAGAGAGGTCAGGTTGGACTCTGCCCAGAAACCCAGGAGCCGTGCCTCGACATAAGAGACCTGGACCTGGTGCCCTCCTGACGATTGACATGTGCTTTGGACGCCACGTTGTCCATAAGGATCAAAACGTGACGTCCCCTGATCCAGTGCCTGAATTGGCGAAGAGCTAAGTAGATTACTCTGAGCTCCAGCCAATTGATGTTGTGTCTCAAATCTGCATGGGACCAACGGCCCTGCGCAAACTGAGACTGTAGATGGGTTCCCCAACCGAATAGACTGGTGTTTGTTGTAATGGTGATGCAGTCCGGTTCCTTGATCCCTTGGTCACCGCTTGTGAGAACCACCAGCGCAGAGACTTGAGGATGTGAATCGGGACCCTTACCTGACGGTTGGATGTGCTGGCATTCACCCGCTGAAATGGTAGGAGGAACCATTGGAGGTCCCGCAAGTGGAGCCTGGCCCAAGGAACTGGGAGGAGACCATCTTTCCCAACAGTTGGGAGAGTAAGACCAGTGGAATGGTACGGTCCCTGTACACCCAACAAACCAGATCCCTGATGCTGACCAATTGCTCCTGGGAGAGAGACACCATGCAGTTTGTGGTGTCTATGACGGCTCCCAGGTACAGAAGCCTGGATGAGGGAACCGTCTGGCTTTTTTGAAAATTACCAAGAAGCCATGTTGTTGGAGGACCTGAATGGTGTGTTCCAGGTCCGCCTGAGCTGCCTGGAAGGAGGATGCTTGAATCAGGATGTCATCCAGGTAACACTGGACGTGTATTGGTACTTTCCTCAAGTGGGCGGCTATTACGGCCAGGATTTTGGTGAACACCCTGGGAGGAAAGGCTGAAAGAAAGGGCCTTGTACTGGAAATGACTGCCCCTGTAACAGAACCTGAGGAACCGCCGGTGAGCTGGATGGATAGGAATGTGGAGGTACATTTCCGTGAGGTCTATTGATGCCAGGAAGTCCCCCTGTCTGATGCCCCCCAGGATGGACTGGAGTGATTGCATCTTGAACTTTTTGTAAGTGATATAACAGTTGAGATCTTTGAGGTCCAGAATCGCTCTCCATCCCCCTGAGGCCTTGGGAACCACAAAGAAGATGGAGTAGAATCCCCCTCCCCTGTGGTCCGGCGGTACCGGTTCTATGGCCTGAATCTCTAGAAGATGTTGAATGGCCTCCTGCATGAGTCCCTGTTTGAGTGGATTCCGGGAAACAGGACAGGCAATGAATCAGTCCAGGGGCTTGGCAAGAAACTCCAGGGACAGACCAAACTGGATGGTTTGTAAGACCCAGGTGTCCGTGGAAGTGAGTTCCCACTGATGTAAGAAGTGACCCAGCCTTCCCCCGATGGGAAGTGCAGTGTAAGAGTCATTTGGACCTCCTGTAGGGGCGTCCTGCCCCTCGAAATGGCCGCTTAGACTGGCTCTGCTGCCTGGACCGAAAGCCTGGTCTGTCATAAGGACGGTCATACTGTCTGTCCTGTCTGGGAGTGTATGAGCAGGAGGGCTGAGTAACTGTTGGACTGTTGGCCGAAAGGACTGCCTACGAAAATAGGGAACGGGACGTTTGTCGGACCGTTTGTTCAAGTAAGCCATGACCTTCCGCTTGTCCTTGTTTTCCACAAGGTATGGAGCCAGGGCCTCCCCAAATAAATTATAGTCCAGATAGGGAGCAATTGCTAGATGCCCTATGGCTTTGGCGTCAGCCTGCCAGTGTTTCAGCCATAGCATCCTTCTGGCTGTGACGTTGGATGCTAGAGACCTAGATGCAAAGTTGGCCGACTGAAGCGTTGCATCCGCAGCATATTCAGTGGCCGCCACCATTTTGCTTAGGTCCTGGTGGGGTCCGAATGTCCTCAGCAGGGACTCTGGCCTGAAGCTGACAAAGCCATAAAAGTGTAGTCCGGACAAAAAAGGATGCACAAGTGGCCGTTTTAATTGCCCATGCTGCTGATTGATGGGTCTTCTGGAAAGTTTGATCCCATTTTCTGTCGTCCGCTTTGAGTGCCTCCGATATGTCCCCAGCGACAGCAGTCTGGGATACCAGAGGAGTCCAGGCTTCATCTACCTTGGGGACCTCCAATGCATCAGTGAGGTCTGTGGAGGTGCTAAATATCTTTTTGTCAGTCCCGCTTACAGAAGGGAAGGAGGAAGGGGAGACCCATTGTTTTTTGATCCTTTTAAGAAAAATAGAGGGGCACAGGACGTGATGTTGGGCTTCCGTTTCAAAAAATATCGGATTTGGGCTGGAATCCGATGTTGCCTGCGGCTGAGGGAACTGATCGGACCCTATGTTTGCCGTTGATGTGGCCTTGCAAAGTAGGGTAAGAAACAGGGCTGGATTGAACAGGCCCCCCAAAGGGGAGGGCTCAGGGGAAAGTTCCTCCTCCTCTGGCAGATTAAAGTCTGGCTGCTCCTCACCTTGCGGGGAAGAGTAGCCGCTAATGGAGGAGTGTGCGGGAGATGTGGGCTCCTGAAGTATAGGGAGCCCCGTAGGAGGAACATAAGGTGGCATGGCTGATGTGGAAGCCCTCTGATCAGGTGGATGGAAGGACCGTTCTGCTAGAGCTCGGTCCATGACCTTGGATAGAAAGGCCTCAAGGCAGCCATCAGAGAAAATGTCTCTAATGTCTGGTCCCCTGAGTCCTGCAGCCATAGGAGTGAAGGTGGCCTCTGGGGCTGAAGCTGGAGCTGTTGTTGTGTGTTGAACCAATGTGGAAGGAGAGCTGAGCATGACAGGCATCCCTGTGAGGGACCACACGCCTTGAGCTGAAGTTGAAGGGCCTAAGGGAAGGTCAAATTCAGGGACCGCCATTTGATCCGTCTCCAATCTGGCCTGTCTCTGCGCTCTGGAGAACTTCTCCAGAGCCTGGTGCCTGGCTTGCTTTTCCGCCAACTTGGAAGGCTTCTTGAGTGTGGTCTTAGCCTTAGATTTGGGTTTGCCTGCCACCTCCTGATTAGAGGATTTATGGCAGCCGTAACTGGAGGATGGGGAGGCAGTGCTCATGGGTTGAGGCATCGTTGAGTCCTCCATCCTGATTGAGCAGTCTCAGGGAAACTGAGATGAAGCTCTGGCAGGCAAGCAGTTGGTGGAAGCGAAATTGGAACAAGTAACAAGACTGCTCCCCTGACCACCTGACCAGAAAAGAATCTATCTGGACTTTGGTCACGGCAATTGAGTCAGATGCCGAAGGCACGGTTGGGGACCCATTCTGGGCTCCGCCTGGAGGCCTTAGGTAGCCATCAAGGTGCACCAGAAAAGACAAAAACTCCCAATGAAGGGTGCAGAGGGCCTGAGACAGGGCCTGGCAAGGAAGGATCAGGTTCAAAATGGCGACTGGTCAATGTGGGAATTGTAATAACTGACTTGTGTGGTTTGAGACTCTGGTCTCTAAGAATTTGGCCCAATCTGCCAACAAAACCCTTACTATAGTAAAGTGATGAGGCCTGCAGGCAGTCACTGGTGCAGGGCTCCAATGTGGCCTAGTTGGATGACCGCGTGGTGTTTCAAAATGGCAGCCGTGGTGGGTCTGTGAAAATGCTATTAAATTAACAGGCTGTGGTGGGGCCAAAGGACCCTGGCCCTAAAACCCCAAAGGCCTAACCCAAGAATCAGGGGAAGGCCCCAAACGAGTGAGAAAAGGAAGGTGCTTTTTTTCACTTCGTTTCCTGGGCGGCGGCCCCAAAATGGCGGCCGCAACCTGCCCTCCATTTGGAACGGCACCAGAGGCTTCGGGGAGAACATTACCGGTGCTGGGGACGAACGCTATGGCAGCGCTAAGCGCTGCGCCGAAAGTGAATTCAGTAAGGCAGCCTCCGAACGGCAGGGAAGAAAAACAGCTTGTTTAGGTTTTGTTGCCTCCGACGGCAACCAAAATGGCATCCGCGGGTGTTCCCAGCTGCCGGTGAAGATCCGGAGGCCCCGAATTCACCTAAGAATCTCAAGCCTGCAGCACGAGATTCTGTCCGGTTTGCAGAAACGGGGAGAATGAGGGAAATCTAAGGCAAGCCTGCCAGAATATTTCCCCAGAGCCCTAGGGAAAATAAGAAGCGGAGAGCTGCAGAAGCCTCCCCCTACCTCCCACTCCCCAATTCAGTAATTTAAGGTAGCACTGATCTCAGTGCTAAGGAAAATTTTAAGGGAGTATTCCAATTTAGAATTTACAAATTAAGGGAGGATTCCAATTAATATTAGTCAATTTAGAGGAAAGGAGAATTCACCAATGGATTTCTAACCTGCTATCTGTTGAGAGCCAAACCTGATTTGTCTTCAAGAGCTGTGACCAAGTTAAGACTGGGTCTCTTAGCAAGAGGGGGCATGTCAAGTTTGGCTACATGGTCTCAAGAGCAGGCAGACAGAGAAAACCCATTGGTGGATTCTCCATCTCCTGTACTGGAGAAGGATTATTCAAATCTGGGTTCAGATTTTTTGGCTGGGATGTGTCCTTAGTATTGCCAGCCTGCTGGATATCTCATCTTGAGGGGATTGTGGAAAATCATTGTAGAGCAAAATGGGGCTACTGCATGAGCAACAACCACAGACAGTGTGTGTTGTTCCTCATTCGCTGTCCATAGATATACCAAATATGCAAAATAGATTTTTTCATAGATTAACCTGCATCAGTACTGTTGCAGACTTGAAGTATATGTCCTATTCAACTTACTGTAATAACCTATGAATGAATCCAAAGAGGTAAAATATATTTGTAACAACAACAACAGTAGTTGGCTTTGGATGATAAACTAACTTTATGAATCTTTTAGACATGTATCTCATATCAAAATGCACCATATTTTTTTCTCAGAAAGTTCTGAACATCCAGATGCTTATTCAAAAGGCATATTAGTATTAAAAACTGCAAAATGTTTGCTAAAAAGTTTAATATGTTAAACTTTAAATGTTACAAGTTCCAACTCATTTTTTAGTTTATATTTGGATGTACAACTGTCCAGCATTACATCTCTTCTTTAGGAATATCCATTTTAGTTAAAAAGTCCTCTTTGAGAAATTAAAAATTCAAGCTGGCATTTGGTATTACAGTAAAAACACTTTACCAATAAGTGTGGCAAATGCCCCATCTAGTGAGCCAATTCTGCACAGCAATCTTTTTTCATAACTATATTATAGTATTTTCGTATATAATTTAGGTCTTTATTCTATAGTTTCTCTTCAGAGATTTGGCACTAGCAGCAGCCATTATAATATCTCTTTATCTGAAATACAGATATCTTAAAAGTATTATTGAAAAATGTGAGGAAACATCAGATTCTCACAAGCAACAATAAACTATAGAATATGATACTACTCATTCCACAATAAACCCAATGTTTACTTGCTCCTACGTTTATATCAACAGAACTATTGTAGACCCCAATAATTCCACACACAAAATTACAGGTAGCTTTTCACATGCTTTTCTTTTACTTACCTCCCAGCTAAGCTGGCTCAGGAATTCTGGGAATTGAAGTCCACGAGTCATAAAAGAGCCAAGGTTGACTATCCCTGCTCTAGATTCTACACAGGACAAAGGAGACAAACTTTGCACAAAAAAACTAATGGATACAAATTTAGTATCAGGACTCAAAGCAAGGACAAAGTATTATTAGAGCCTTTTAACCTTCCAGGGAGGAGCGTGGTGGCTCATATAGCTAGGACACTGGGTTGAAGGTTATAAGCCACCATTAAAGACCCGAGTGCTGCTGCATGGTGGAGTGAGCTCTTGTCACTTGCTCCAGCTCCTTGATGGGGACATGAAAGTAGCTTCCAGGGTATCCCCTGGGCAACAGTGATATCACTGGCTAATCCCTTCAACCTGGAAGTGCCTTAAACGGTGCCTCTGACTTGAAATGGAACAGGATACTTTCCAGGACACCGGTTTTAAGTCTCAAGATAGTTTCAGAAGAACCAAACTACACCAGTACTATAGACTTGAGAAACTGCACAACTCACATTAAAAGGTTTCAGGCCATCTAGAAGATTTTAACAACCACAAAGGTGTTTTAATTTGTTACTTGAGGAGATACTTATCTGAATCATGAGTATAGTAACTGAATCTTCATAGCCATTGTTTCTTCGCCACCACCTGCCCAGCTCAATGTAAACCCTATATCAGTTCAATCTTACCATGCATCTGTGATATGAGCTACAGTTCAGAAAAGGCCTTTAAAGAAATGTTATTAGTCTGAAAAGCTATTACTAGACTCTTTCTGATTTTCTGCAGCCATAATACAGTTCCCTTCCTACAATGTCTAGGATAAAATAGACAAAATGGAGATCAAAAGAGAATAAACCCTCAATTTTGAAAGCAGTACTTCCTGAGCCCAGTCATTTCTTGACAGGAAATTGCAAATATGCTCTGGGAGCAGTTAGACAGAATTTACATATAAAGTCAATAAAAAGTTCAGTGGTTCTTGTTCTGTCCTTCTTACTTGAAGTTGTTTTGCAGTTAGATACAATTTTAGGTAGAAATTTATTATGTGGTTGAACAAGAAGCTTTGTGATATATCCACAAAGAAGCAAAAAATGTTGCATTTAAAGAATATATTCTGCTATCAAAATTGAATTTTTAAAACTGATTAAACATTTTCTAAAATATAAAATATATCTTTGAATCTACGTAAGGCCAATAACATAGGGATTAAATACAATAGTGCAACTTGATATAATTGGTTTATCATTAATATACTTGTCCAATTATGGGGTACTGAATTTGTTTTCTCCAATTTGTTTACTTATACTTTACATATGCCATGCTGACTAGGTATTGATGCAATATGTTATCTAATAATGGCAGAGCAACTTCCGGTTTGAAGAGAGCACTACATATTTTAAAATAATTATTTTCAAATGCATTTTTGCTTTTTTCACTAGTTTATATTGCCTCTGTTGTATATTAACAATAGAAAGAGATACTCCATTTTTCTGCCCACTATATTCCAAATAATTTTTTCAATACAAATTCTAATAAAAGAGCAGTTCTGAATCTCAGACAAATTATATTATATTACTTGGCTGTTCTCTTTAGAACCACTAGCAATAAAGCAAGTTGCAGAACTTAAGACAAGTTGATAGATAGCAGAATTAAAGCTTTTCTGCAAGGTTTTATAACTCTACATATTTGGATGTATTCTGTCACAGAAGTTTCAATTTTTCTCACCATCCAGCAAAGTCTCTGCACATATTGATTTCAACTGTCCATAAATATCAGCTGGAGTATCAAAAACTATTACAAGTTTCCAGTATGGAAGCTTTACAGTGGATTTATAAACAAGGTTAGATATAAGATTAACATAATACATAAGCATGTTTTGACATCAATAGAAACCTTAAAGCTCTCCTACCTGCATACCATAATCTCATCCCCTATATAAAATCTCAGGCATCATCAAGTATTATGATGGATTGGTAAAATGTCTGTCAGTTGTGAAAAATCGAAAGACAATTGTCTTCCCACTCTTCCCCATTGTTTACTAAAATAAGATTGAAGTAGTTACATGAGTATAACATTGAATGGCATTTTGTTTTTTAAATAAAAAAAATCCTTGAGTTATAGAAAAGATTAATATTTGGGGTAAAAGTAAAATCTTCATAGCTTTCTATTTCTATATTATAAATTATTCTACATACCAGAATCAAATTCAATCCAAATATGGATTTACATGTGGACTTCTGATCTATTTTTAAGTATAGTATAGATTGGATAAGTACCCAAATAAATGGCGTAACAACTTGATGGAATGTTTTCCTTGAGTTCTTGTTTCTATCCTGAATTTTTCAGTTTTGGGTTTGTCAATAGGACTATCAGATCTTGATTTCCAGTCATATCATCCCATTCCTGTATATTTATTTCCTCTACATAATGGAATCTATACCTAGAACAGCACAAATAGGATTATCATTGTCATTTTGTACAGAAAACCATCTAGACAATATCAATATAAAGCCAATCATTTAATTGGCTAGTCTACTTAATGAAGTCTACATCCTAGCAGAACTTTATAGACAGATGGCAGGATATTGTTTTCTATGCGGGAAATAACAATTATCTGTTTAGAGATGCATAGATTATACAGAATGATAGACAGATGGAGTCTGTGAATCATTGCCAGAATAGCTTTTAAAGCATATTGTATCTCTAACTAGAATTTTACCATTAACAGTTTCTTGCAGCAATTGATGTGTTTCTTAGTTCTACGCGTACTAGTGAAGATTACAGTCAATAGATTCCCCCAATAATATGATGTCATTGTGGAAGGAAGGTCACATTTCTCTTGCACAGCAGTTCCAGGTAAAAAAGTCTAATAAATATTGTACCATAAAATATTGGCTTATTATTATTAGAATACAGCATGCCTATTTTTTGGAGAGATGGAAATATATATCGTCATTATAACTGAATAATGCAGTATAAAAATTTAATAAATAAACTATTGTTGGAAGTAAAATCTGGTCCGGTTCTTATTCTAAGCTGGGAGAAAGATGCAGGAGAAATGAACTGAAGGCAGGCTGCAGTAGGGAAGGAGGTCTCTGTTTATTTGGTAGCCAGAAACAACAGTGACAGCTGTTTTGTTTGCCTAATCTTGTCAGTTTCGGCTCCTTGCCTAGTGCGCTGCTTATTTGGAGCTTTTGGCTGCCCTTTGTTTATGAATAGAGTGGCCCAGCTTTCTGAATGGATACAAAATATCCATCCCTATAGTCTAAAATAAGATTGTGGACTTCAACTCCCAGGAATTCTGGGAGTTGAAGTCCACAAGTCATAAAAGAGCCAAGGTTGCCTACCCCTGGTCTAGGCTCTTCAGGCTTCTGCTTGAGGCTGTTTTCCTACAGCAGAAGGACTGGGGCTGCTTTCCGCCTTTGTTAAGGAGATTTTTCTCTCTTCTTCTCCTTTAGGGGAAACATTCTATTCTGCCTCTTTTAATATTCTGCAGAATATTTTATTCTGGGAAGGGGGAGCTTCCTAGACTATATATACAACGCAAATGTTTTCAGTTGAAAGTGAACTATAATTGTGGTGCTGCTCTCAAGTAGTGCTTTATTTCTACTTTAATCTCACAATTCTAACCCATATAAAAGAGGTAGACATTACTGAATTGGAATTGGTTATTTACTAAAAGCTTTAGTAGCTGCATTCACACATAATTATAAACCAGACCTTTAACCATGCTTCATTGAACATGGTTTAACAGTGTGAACTGTTTGAAATATTGATTCAACTGTAATGTGTGGGGTTTGCACAAATCACACTAAGCAAAAATCAAATATACCACATTGTGGTTTATGTATTGCACAAACCCAAATCAGTTTGGAGTTGGGCAGTGTCTAAATCAACGGTTCTCAACCTATGGGTCGTGACCCCATTTGGGGTCAATCGACCATTTCACGGAGGTCGCCAAGCAAGGCTGTGCCTTACCTCCCTTGGGCTGGGCCAGCCTGCGGCCCAGACGGTGGTCGGCCTGCTCCGTCTCTGCCGCTTGCCAGCTATGCCTCAACTGGCACAGGGGGTGGCACCACGCATGCATGGCGCTCCCGGGCAGGGAAAGTCCTCGACTTACAACCGGTTGGGTAGTCCTCGACTTACGACCGGTTTAGTCCTTGACTTACGACCGGTTTAGTCCTCGACTTACAACCGGTTGGGGGTCGCGGCATTAAAAAAGTTGAGAACTACTGGTCTAAATTGAATTAAATGGAGGAAAACAATGTATGAGAAATAAATCCTCCACTCTTTTATCCAAATTAGCTGTGATTTTTCATGTGATTTAAAGAGACCTTGTTAAAACTTATCTTTTATGATTTCCCAATACTATTTCTTACCTTAATTTCCTCTTTAAAAACATGACTTACTAAGTAGAAATTTCCTCTTATTAAAAATTGTTTCTTATCTGCATTATTTTTATTGTTACTGTATACAATATACTAGTTTTAAAGTATCTTTTTTTTCAAAATTGGTGTATGATTGCATTTATCAGACTATCCTTATCCACTTGATCTACTCCCTTTTCCGGTCCAAGGCAATGTCAATCTGTATCAGCTCTCCTTTTTTCTTTCCTAAACTTTTTCCTGCACTGCTGAACTCACTGGAGCAAAGCAATTAAGGCTTATGACACATACATGCTCCCAATTACTTATTTTAACCCCCCCTTTCATCTTTTTGTTTCAGATATAAATAAAGAGGAAAGGAAGTCTCCCATTAATGTCTATAAAAAGTAACTTTCCTTCTGAGAATATCAGAGTTCAGAAATGCAAGAAAAACCCATGACACAAACACAAGCTTCGGAAAATTCACGAGGTAACCTTTCTGGGGGCAGTAAGTAAGGGCTCTTTCTTAAGTACTGCTGCAATCTGAATTGAAACCAAAACAGAATAGGATGCTTTAAAAACAGAAAAAAAGGACTAACAAAATTGTGTGAAAGTGCTTCTCCAATCCTATTCAGCCAGCAGTCTTTCTCCAAAGCATGGGTCTGTATGCAGATGTTTAACAAAATCAGTTAGGAAGAGATATAATTGCAAAGTTGTAATTTTATCCAACTTTGCACAATTACACAAAACAAAACTACACAATTTTACAGGAAGCTCAGCCCTTAGAAGTTGTCAGGATGATACTGGGCCTGTTATCTCTGTCTTAATCCTACCTATCTTAGAGGGTTGCTGTTGTTGGGGGTAGTGGCATTATATTGGCTTCAGTAACAAATAAAGGTACTATCCTATAATGAAAATAAATGAACAAACCTCAAATTTTATCTCTCCTGTGTGTAATAGGGCTATTAGCTGGTCATTAGATACTAGCAAGAGACAATAAAAAAACTAAGGTGTGTCTTCCATCTAGCAGTTATCTCCAGTTTTGCACCCAGCCTTCATATGTGGGAGGCATGTGGAGAATTATTATTATTATTTATTTAATGTGTATTGTAGTGATTGTTTTTAAAAGCTAAGAAGGACAAATGGAAGCAAATAATAACCTTGTACAAAGATTTTGGTCTTTTTAAAATTGCTCCAGTTCACTCCTTGTGCCCCCCCCCCAAAGAAAATATAGACAGATACAGAAGTAGGATATAGCCACATATCTCTAGCCATGTTTCTGGAAACAGACACTGCGCGTTCAGGTTGTATAAATAAAGAATGTCCAATAGTCCAGTCCTATTTGAAGTAGGTCTTGGGCCCACCTCTTTTCCTCTATCATTCCCATCAAAGTTAAACTATTGTTCACAATAGAAAAGTTTGAAATTTGTTCTTAAGTTTTCTCAGCATGTTAACAATATTACGTAAAGCAATAATCATTCTACCTCTCCTAAGGATTCAAAATATTATATTTAAATTTAAAAGGTCTCTTCCGCACCACTATAAATAGGTCAGTATTATTAAAACAATTAAATAGAATGTGGGCATGTCAGATTTTTTTAACAGTTGTCATGCCCATGGCCTATTACAGAATCCATTAATTTAGCAGATGCCCAAGATTTAAACCAAAGCAAACGTAAAAAAAAAAAAATCAAAAAAAATCACATCTTTGTTATCCATTCAAGTTTGACCAGTAACTATGTTGTTCTTCACTTCACACTCATCCATATAATTACATCAGTTTGCTATCTGATTTGCTAGACATGTTCCAGTTCTTAACAGAGTGCATTTAGTTGATTTAAGATATTAATTTGTATTTAGGGAATCCTGAGTCTACCAATTAGTTTTGCTATTTTTAATCTAACCTGTTAACCACTAAGTTCAACAGCTGTACAACTTACAAATGGTTCAACAAGTAGAGCTCTTTCCTGTCACTGCACATCACATAAAATATTGCTTCTTGAATGCAACCTTAATAAATGGAACAAAATATTTAATAATAATTTAATAATAATAAATAGTGTCTCCGTTTCATGTAAAAAAGCTTTAAGGCACCTGCAAAGATCCTACAGCAGCCACTAAATAAATGAGGGGGGGAAAAGCCATCTATAATCTTCCGCTACACATTTATTCAACGAGTGTTATACATTTTCTCTTAAAAGAGAAAGGAATAATACAACCAACAGAACTTAGAGCCAAACTGCTGGATAGACTCTGTCCCATGGCTAGTAAAAGGATTAATCTGGAGACTAAAATCAGTGAACAACAAACCCATTCAGCAGATGCCATTTTTTCATACATAACTGCAGGGTACCCATTGAATTTCTGCATGCCAAGTAGCAAGGAAAAGCCAAGAAACCCAATCAATCAATCAATCAGAATAGAGCTGGAAGGGACCTTGGAGGTCTTCTAGTCCAACCCCCTGCACAAGCAGGAGACTCTATACCTATACCATTTCAGACAGGTGGCTCTCCAGTCTCTTGTTAACTCCCCCCCCCCCATGAAGCACCTACAACTGTGAAAGTTAAGTGAAAGTTAAGAGTTAGCAGGTGGGAGCTGCAAAATCCGGAACGCCTAAAAAACTCTTTGCTGCCCTCTCGCGACGGCCAGGAGTTCCGCAGCCCACCTCTGATCCCCCGCAAAACAAAAACAAAAAAAGAGCATTCTCCGGTGAAACCCACCAACCCACTCCCAGCCTCAGCCCTACCTGACCCTGAGAGCGGCGCTCGGAGCAGGGGGCTTTTCCTAAAGGTCCGGAAAGCGGAGAGGTCGCTCTGGGTGCGGCCTCTGGGTGCGGCCTCGGTGGGAAGCGGCAACCTGCGAGGCGAAGCAGCAGCCGCTTTGGCTTCAGGGCTCCCCTCTTTCTCTTCCATCGCCTCCGGCGAGCCCAGCCACTTCTTCCCGCTCCTGGCCGCTCCCTTCTTCTCGCGGTCCGGAGGAGTCTGGGCGCGCTTGGCGCCTTCTTACGCAGCAGGTGCAGCGCCTCGCTGGAGCAGCAGCCCAGCGCAATCCGAGGGGACCGGCGCGAGAAAAGTTTTGACAGGAAGGGACCGCCCCCGCTCGCTCAGTTCCCTCGCCGTCCGCCCAGCCGGGGCTGCCGCTCAGCCATCCTCTCAAGCGGGCGGCCTCCCTCGAGGTTACCCGGCGGGGTAGGGAGACACCATAGGTAGGACTCGGAGCCGGAACTCAGAGCCCCGGACAAGGGGGGGGGGTGTCAAGAGAGAGTCCTAACGTTTCCCAGCTTAGCAAAGACATTGCAGAGAATTAAAACGATTGCTTTCCCCCCCCCCCGCCTTCCTCGCACCACCGAGACGGGGCTGCATCCATTTGACAGAGGCGGGGTTGCCCTTTAATGACCCTTTGGTGATTTGCCCTTGGAATCCGACGACATGCTTCGGGGGTTGTTTTTGTTAGGCAAGGCATGAATTTTGAATGTGATGCCATGCTTTTAAAGGAAATTGCTTCCGGGAAAATATCAACGAACCACACATACATAGATGTGAGTTTGGGGTGGGTGGATGCGAGCGCCCACCTTCAAGGCAGCTGGCTTTGTGCTAAGGCAGAACTAGAACTCACAACTTCCTGGCTTCTAGCCTGATGTCTTGGCCACTAGTACCCTGAATGATATTAGATGTCTAGAAGAGATACAAGCAGCAATTTAATTGTTGGTGTGCTTTTTGAGGTCTTTCTTCTGTGGATTTACAAAACTGCCAAGGACTTCCACAATAAGTCCTTTTGGGAAGCAGAACATTGTGCTTCTTTAATGCTCTTTTTGCTTTAGGTAAATGTTTATTTGCCCAAGCCTTTTAAATATGGCTTTTCTCTGTTTGACCCCAGTTTTGTTTTAATATCTATTCTTTTTATGTTTATTTTACACAGTCTGCCTTATCTGTTTTTTTAGGTTGATTGTGATGTACTGTGTCACTGCTTTAGGGTTGGAGAGGATCGAGAAAGATTGCTAAGAAATAGATCAGGGGTGTGAGTTTGTGTGTGTCATGTCACAATAGATTTCAGAATGCTTGACGGTTACTGATCTATTGGTAGTTCATTAGGGAAAATGGATCTCATTGCATACTCACTATTTTGTCCAATAAAAGCAAACCTGCATTACTTTGAAAAATTGTGACATACTACTCACTGAACTGAAATGAAGGAGGGATTAAGTTGAACTTCATTCATAAAATCTGACTCCAACAGAATGTCTTTTCTCAAAAACTGATTATTTAAGAAATATATTCTAGCAATTCAAGGGAACTGACAATAATAAAACGTTTACATATGAAATAGACATAAAATAGTAAAGGGAATATTGAAATAGAAACATGTTCTCTCTCTATTGTATAAATGTATAATAAACATTGCTATAAAGTTACTTTCTGTCCTAAACTTGTGATTAATAACAAAATTTCAAAATAAAAAATACATTGATTCTGTGATACAAATCACTACAACCCTGGTCATAATCAAATCATCAACTTTAGCACAATATCTCTCCTAGAATTATAGGGCCCGGAGGTCTTCTAGTCCAATCCTCTACCCAAGGCAAGACTCCTTATACCATCCCAGACAAATGAATGCCCAATCTTTTGTTGAAAGCCTCCAGCAATAGAGCAGCTACAACTCCAGGAGGCAAGCTGTTCCATTGGTTAATTGCTCTGTCAGGAAATTTCTCAGTAATTCCACCTGTTACTTCTTGTCCTGTCCTCAGGTGCTTTGCAGACTAAGACAACCCCCTCGTCTCTGTGACTTCCTCTCAAGTATTGGAAGACAGCTGTCATGTCACCCCCTAGCCCTTCTCTTCCTTAGGCTACACATATCTAGTTAACCATTCATCATATGGTTTAGTCTTCAGACCTCTTATCGTCTTTGTTGCTCTTCTCTGCAGTCTTGCTAGGGTTTCAGCATTGTTTTTGTGTCATGGAGGGTAGAATTGAACATAATATTCCAGGTGTGGCCTCATTAATGCAGTATAGAGCAGTACTATCATTTCTCATGATCTTGATGTTATCCCTTTGTTGATACAGCCTAGGACTGCATTGGCTTTTTTGGTAGCTGCAACACACTGCTGACATACTTAAATGGTGGTCCAGTAGGACACCTAGATCCCCCTCAGTTACTACTGCTGAGCCAGATACTGCCTATTCTATACTTATGCATATGGTTTTTCTACCTAAGTGTAGGATCTTACTTTTCTCACCACTTAACTGCATCTTATCGGATAGGGTCCATTCTCTGGTCTGTCAAGATCCTTTTGAATCTTGAGTCTATTTTCCAAAGTATTAGCAATTTCCCCCAACTTGATGTTCTCTGCAAAATTGATGTGCTCTCCTTCTATATCTTCATCTAGATAATTTATGGAGATGTTGAAGAGCGCTGGGGCCAAGACAGAACCTTGACCACTCCACTGCATGCTTCCATCCATGTAGATATATTTCCATTGAGGGCTACATGTTGAGTGTGGTTGGTCAGCCAACTGCAAATCCATCTGGTGGTGGTACTGTCTATTCCACATTGCTCTATCTTACAAGAAGTAGGGAGTGGTCTACTTTGTCAAATGCCTTACTGAAGTCCAAGTATACTATATCCACATCATTTCCTTGATATATAAATTTAGTCACTTTATTAAAGAAGGCAATAGGTTGGTTTGGCACAATCTGTTGTTAACAAACCGATGCTGGCTTCTATTAATCATCTTGTTCGTTTCTAGGTTCTCACAAATCTGCTACTTGATTATATTTTCTAGGATTTTCCCAGGTATTAACATCCAGCTGATTGCTTTGTAATTTCTTGATTCCACTTATTTCCCTTTTTTGAACATCTTCTGCAAGAGAATCGAAGATGGCTGATTCAACAATGTTTTAGTTTTGCTAATGACTCTGAATATATAAGTAAACTTTCTTGTATCGACATATGATATTATAATGTCTCTCTTATGTATTGCTAATGTATCTGACACTACAATTTTTGGATAGTGAATATAAAATCAATGGTTTCATTAAAATTGCATGGAAAGTGCTTTAATGTCCATTTCCCGAATCTGCAGTTACAGTATAAAACATTTTTATTCTTCTTTTATTTACTTGTTTTCATTGACAAAATATTCTGTATGCAAACTTCTAGTGTACCACTGAAATATGTTCTATTAAATATTTTGATAACAAAGAATATTAGCATTCTTTACTCATATTCTATACTATTGGAACATAGTTCATCTATATCTATAGGTTTATAAATATTCGGCATCTAGAACCTATCCCAAAGACAGGGGCACCTTTGAGAAATCTCATAATTTATTTAGTATTTTTTAAAAATATTTTGAAAGAAATCAAAGATCACAACTTGGAAGTTCAAACACCTGTGGATATGTGTTACCTCTCTCTTCCCCTGTGGTTTTCTCAATAAGAATTGCTGTCTACCCACAACTGATACTTATCTTGTTATGGAAAACAATAAGGAAATTAATCACCTCTTATGTAGAATCAGGCTTAGCATTTATTTTTCAGTTGATGTACTGTATATACAGTTAAGTGCATGCCACAAAACGTGGATGCAAAAGGAACCTAATCAGTCTTTTTGCTTATTCAATGTTTCTGGAGAAAATTTCTTTGATGGGTTGTAATTATGAAAGTTTGTTTCATCAGGGAAATTTCCTCTGCAATTATTTTTAGGATTAGCAGTGCAGTCGTAACACAGAAATAAATGCCAGAGCAGGCAGGGCAATCACTTCTAAGTAAGAATGCATAGGATTGGAGCCTAAATATGTCATAGATTATGGCATTTTGCTTTGTTTAATTTGAGACTGTCAAATCTTGACATTTCCAATCTTTTATAAGATGGCTACAAAATAAATTATTCTGGCACAATTGTGTATTTCTGTATCAGTCACGTTTCTTACCCGTGATCTCAAAAATTACAAAAATTTCCTCCTTTGAAAGGTGTTAGGCATATGAGGTTATTTATATGCAGTGCTTTTTTTCTAAAAAAAAAAAAAAAAAAAAGGTGCCGGAACTCACACACCTCATACAACTCACCTTGCTTACCTGACAAGGTTCCATCCAAAAAAGGTGCTGGAACTCCGTTCTGGGCATTCTATGAGAAAAAAAGCCCTGTTTATAGGTAAGTAGTTATATTTGATTCTGAATCACCTAAGGCTGTGGTATAACTCAAACTTAAAAATAATGGGAAAGTTGTCTTGTTGGAATGCTTGGGATAAAAATAAAAATCTATTGAATTTTCATTTTGTTTTAAAGATTTTGAGAGATTGCATTTTGACTTATCGCTTGTATATGCTGGCAATATATACAAATGAAGCATGTACTAATTAAACAGTATACCCTGTAGATTTTAAAAATCTCCAGGATGCCTGCAATTTTAACTTATTCATCCCCTTGATTGGAAACCAACAATTTCATTTTTATAAGGTATTAAAAAGTCAAATAAAAATTAGTGTCATTTTTACAGTTTTACATTTCAGCTGTGGAAAGAAGGATTGGAGTATCTAATTTTAGAAAATAAATGGGTTTATTTAAAAATTGACCTAAAATATTATATCATGTTTATTGGAGCGCTCAAAGAATATTTTAAAATGGATGAACATTAGATCCTTGTTTATTTTCCCCAAATTATATCTTAGCTGAATTGAATGGCAGATTATAATTTTTCTAAATAGAAAGAAAAATCCTTCCATTCAATCATGTCTGATTCTCAGAGACTACCTGGAGAAGTCCCTGCAGTTTTCCTGGCAATGTTTTTCAGAAGAGGTTTGCCATTGCTCCTTCCTAGGGCTGAGGGTGGGTGACTTGCTGAGGGTCACCCAGGTGCCTATGTGGCAGGCACCTAGGTTCATGGCAGGACTAGAGCTCATAGTCTCTTGATTTCTAAGCTGCTACCTTAGAAATTGGCTCTCAAATAAGAAAATAAGTAACAGCGAATCATATAAAACCAAAAGACTGAATCAATTAAGTCATTGGTTGAACAGTCAACATTAACCACCTGTTGTTTATAAAAGAAGCCAGAGGTCATTCTATCATTATTTGAATAATTGCATTTGATGTTATGATGCATTAGTCACTGGGTCAGTTTCCCCTTTTGATACTAAATAATCAAACAGGAGTCAATGCAAACTAAGGTCAAGGAGGCCTTAATCCCATCCATTAAGAAGCACTCTTCCTTTCAAAATGTAAGAGGCTGCCAATCATGCCTATAGTATTGTATAAAGGAAAACTATATTCAGACCATCAAAGGCACTTACTGATAAAAGGTACACTTATGCTGCATTAAACATGAACGGCTAATCATTCAAAGATAATTGAATGAGCAAGTGAATGGGCAAAAGTCACTCAGCTAACATTTCTGGCAGCATTCAAAGCTAAAGAATTTTCAAGAGACTCGCATGAAACAGTTGCTTGATATCTGATAGTGTCAGAACAGATATTCTTCAATACAGATCATTTATACATGCATATGTTCCATCATATAGTTATTGTATCATTGTATAAAATGGAAAACCAGGGAAAGATAGAATGGATTTAAGTCTTAAATTATCTGAAAAATCAGCACAGCTGGTTGTCAGCTCCAGCAAGTCTTCCTCCTCTCGGAAAAATAATCGTAAAGAAAATGGTGTTTTCTCGATATGTAAACTGGAATGGGAAAGTAGCCATTTGAAATAGAGCCTTGTTCTGCCCCAAGTGCCTCTTTGTCTGTTACTTCAGACCAGTGTTTCCCAACCTTGACAACTTTATGCTGTTTGGACTTCAACTCCCAACATGCTGGCTAGGCAATTCTGGGAATTGAAGTCCACATACAATAGATTAAGACTGCCAAGACTGAGAAACATTGCTTAAGGCCCTCAGCTAAATTATCTTGCTTAGCGCTGGTTTTTCCTATGCATAATAATGCCTGTGATCAATTCATATCCGAATTAGCCATGCATGGATACAAACTGATCACAAGAGATTCCAAAGGGCTCTGCAAGTACCAGATATTCTCGGATAATTCACTATTAAGATGTGATCACAGGACTCAACAGCTATGATGCCAATCTTGTAATTCCTTTTCATTTGTAGGCACCTCATCCCATATCCCTCTAAATCTAACATCTGCTCTGAATAGAAAGGAACTTTGCTTCCATCTTGACTTTACTGTAAGCTGTCCCAAAGGTGCTTTTTCAAAAAGCTAACTGGACTTCATCATTTTTTTCTTTAAAACCCTTTTGTTTCTCGCCTAAGAAGCTTCTTCAGTTGTAACTGACTGGTGAGAAATGGAAGGATTTATATTTTTTACAGTCATCTGGTCATCTTCACTGCATGTGAATGAGATACCCTACATCCCCCTATTTACTTTTGTAAGCACCACTGCAAGAAAACCTGGCCAGTTATGGTTTACACATGTGAAACCCTTGACATACTGTAGATAGCACTTATTTGCCAGATTTATATTCCCTCCTGTTCCAAAGATCTGCAGGATATATATTGTTCATTCCCATGTTTCTTCAGGGACAGTATGAGTGGATTATAATTATAACAAGTGCAAGCCAATGGCTCTGCAAAAAGAGAAGTTAAAGCATTTGAAGGCGTACCTCTATATAATTCAACTTACTGGTATCAGCACAATTGGGCTTTGTGTAGGAGGTGGCCAACCCTTCTGAACATCATTAGAAAGGGATGTCATTTCAAGGAGAAGTAAAAGGCAAGAGGTAGGAGAATAGAAACATCTGACAGATAGGGACAAGAGGAATGTTTAGTAGCATTAATATTATGCCACCCATGGCAATACTTTTCACATTTTGGGCCACTTCCTGGCGATGGGCCACTTGTAGATCACCCTGTTTTCCAAAGAACTTTAAGGAAAAAGCTCAAGATCAATTGGATGGAAGGAAATCATGTGCCAATCTGCAAAGTACACATACTTGGAGATCTGTTTTGAGAAGATCAGAAGCAACTGTCTATAAACTGGACATGTCATGAGGAGATTATGTGGTAAAGATATGGCGGAGATGCTTCATAAAATTAGCTCACTACAGTTCTGTCCTGCTGATCAGGTGGAAACAAACAATATAGAAACTATATGAATAGTATTTCTTTTGGATGTTAGAACACTGGCACAAAAAGATGATGCAGTGATTCTGTTAACTGTAATCTTAGGGGAGGTCTCATTTTGTGGACTGTGGAATCCAACAGAAATAAAAATCCGGGGCAGGAAGAAGAAATATGTCATAGTACTAGAAGGAGTGTGTTTAGCAGATCATGCAACCTTTAACAAGAGATGCTGACAACAAAATCTTGCTGAGGATGGGTGGCAAAAACTTTAGGGCTCAATAACAAAATATTAGAGACAAAAATATGCATGACAAAGAGAGTGGCAGAGAGGCCAAATGACCTTCAAGTAAATACAATAGGGAAATTAGGAAGATGCAATATTCATAGCCTCCAATACCTATATACTAATGCATGTGGGGGGGGGGGAAACCCCAGGATGAAATTAAGATCTGAAGTCCTAATGGAACATCTAATGTATTCTTGTCTTGCTGATATGAAATTTCTGAAGAAATGGATTATATTATTTTTTTATACTAGATTTGATCCTGGTCAATAAGAATGAATTCAATCAGCTTGAAACCTTTTGTTCTATGCTTTTCCGGCTCTAACAATCCTGTGGACTGGATTCCATATTGTGCTAAATCATAATATGCTTGGGTTGGATTAGGATTAGTGTGTAACTGATGTTTTAAGAATACTGGTTTTAAAAAGCTCAGAAAAAAGTTGGTTAGGAACTGTTGAAGGAAAAAAGAGCTCAAGAAAGTTGGACAAAGTAGAAAAATGAAGTACTTAAAAACTCCACAAATAATTACACACAGTGCTTTTCTTCTAAAAAAAAAAAAAGGTGCCGGAACTCACACACGTCATACAACCTGCCTGGCCTACCCTATAAGGTTCTATCCAAAAAAGGTGCCGGAACTCTGTTCTGGGCCTTCTATGAGAAAAAAAGCCCTGGTTACCCAAAACGTTAAGAAGGGTGGAGGTAATCTAAAACCCAGTGTAGCTGTTCTAATGAGATAAGCTGTGACATGTATGAGACATGGAATGAAGGACATATAATCAAAGGAGTAAATAGTATAGATCAAATGCACAGGAATGATATCAGAAAGACGAAGCCCTCAGATATGCTAAACATCAATATAATTTCCATTTTCAAGAGATTGAAGAATGGGAAATAACAGTACATCCAACCCCAATGGATTCTGGGTGGTATACAGAGCCCCGCAAATTTCATAAAAACAGTTGAAACAAAACCATAAAAATAGCCTAAACAAAAACAATCTAAAAACACCAGAAATAAAAAAAACCAACACCTATCAAAATAGAACAATACACTTACAACCACAATTGAGCCCTAAAGTTCTTTTGCTAAGCAAGACAGTTAAGTGAATTTTGCCCCCTTTTACAACCTTTCTTGCCATAGTTGTTAAGTGAATCACTGCAGTTGTTAAGTTAGTAACATAGTTATTAAGTGAATCTGGCTTTCCCATTGACTTTGCCTGTCAGAAGGCTGCAAAAGGTGATCATATGACCGCAGGACATTGCAACTGTCATAAATATGAGTCAGTTGCCAAGTGTCTGAATTTTGATCACATGACCATGGAGATGCTGCAATGGTCGTAAGCTTTTTCATTGTCATTGTAACTTTAAATGGTCACTAAATGAAATGTAAGTTGAAGTCTGTCTGTATATTAACTCCAGGCCTGGGACCAAAGCCAGATCTTGAGGACTTTTCAGAACCCCAAGGAGAGAGGCTGGATCCTTATCCTGAGGTGGGGGGCAACAACAGAAAAGGCACACTTTCTTAGTCCCGCAAGATGACAATGTTTAATAGTGGGGGCCTGAGGTGCACATACTGCGGGGAACGTATCTGCAGTGAGAATTGATTGGAGACAGGCAGTTCCTGAGATATCTAGGCCTATGCCATATACAGTAATAGTCGACACCTTACATCACACTTGGAAGTTGACTAGTAACCAATGCATCTTGAGTAACAGTGGTGACATATAAGCATAACAACATTACTATACTGTTTGCACTGCACTACTGCATTACAAGACAGTTGCATCTTTCCCTTGACAATTAAGGCCACTGTGCATACTTAAGGCAATGGCTATTGTTAAAGTTAAATAAATAAAATAAAATAGTGGGAGAAATTAGAACTAGATTAAGAAGACACCTGAAATGAAGTTTTTCTCAGTCTGCTTCATTAAAAACAACCATTCAAAATTCCATCCATTTTAGGAAAGTTCTCCTTACAGTTGCTGAAATACTTAGATGTTTATTTTTTACCAGACTTGAATTTATTGGATTTATAAATCATTCACCAGGTTATTACTTAAGAGAAAATTAAATATTAAATAAAAATCAGGCATTAATTCACAATAAGAGAACAGCATAAAAACATCTGAGAACCAGTTGCATAATTAAGAAGGATCACATGAAAATGGCTGATAAAGAGTAAGGTGGCTTACATCAAATCTTATGCAAGCGTAGTAATAACTGAGCCAGTTTGGAGTAGCATCTAGGCCCCATGTAGAAATTGGGAGACCATGGGCATGAAGCCAACTGGATGCCCTTGGGCCAGTCACTCTCCCTCAAGCCTAGGAAGCAAGCAACGTCAAACCACTTCTGAAATCTTGCCCCCAAAAATGCAGGAATATATCCAATCAATACTAACTCGAAGGCACAAAAGTAGTACAGGTAGTCCGACTTACAACCACAATTGAGCCTAAAATTTCTGTTGCTAAGCGAAACAATTGTTAAGTGAGTTTTATCCCATTTTACGACTTTTCTTGCTATGGCTGTTGAGTGGATCACTGAAATTTTTAAGTTAGTATCATGGTTGTGAAGTGAATCTTGCTTCCCCGTTGACCTCGCTTGTCAGAAGATCGCAAAAGGTGATCGCATGACCTGAGGACACTACAACCGTCATATGACTCGGTTCCCGTGTTTGAATTTTGGTCATGTGACCATGAAAATGCTGCAATGGTTGTAAGTGTGAAAAACGGTCATAAGTCACTTTTTTCAGTGCCGTTGTAACTTTGAACGGTCACTAAACAAACTGTTGTAACTCGAGGACTACCTGTATTACCAGGTAAACGTTACAAGATGTCATCTTTCTTTCCTTCCCATATCTAAAAGATGGGATGAACTTGTCAATAACTCCCACCGCCTTTCCTTTCCTTTTCTTTCCAAGAGGGCACCTTGATGAGCCTGCAGCCTTAGACAAAGGACCGTCTCACAAATCTCTGACCCAACCTACGTATTGCACAATCTGAGACAAAGAAAGTTCCCCAGAAAGGCAGAACTCAAAAGCCTCGATGGCGAAAGCAGCAGCAGAGAAGCAGTAGCAGCAGTAGCAGGAGGAAGTCTGGTGGTCACGTGACTCGGCGTCCATGTGACTTGGCGGCGGAGGAGCGAGCGAGAAACGTTGGGAGTTTCGCCCGGGTTCTCATGGCTGGGCTGGTCGTTTCCTTCCTTCCCCGGCGTGGGTTTCCTCGTTTCTTGCTGCTGTTACCTCCACTGCTATTGCCGCTGTTCATCTTCCTCCTGCTCCCCTCATGGGGCCGGGGTGGTCGCTACGACCCGACGTGGGAGTCTCTGGACTCCCGGCCACTTCCGCCCTGGTTCGATGAAGCCAAGTTTGGGATTTTCATCCACTGGGGTGTTTTTTCCGTGCCAAGTTTCGGCAGCGAGTGGTTTTGGTGAGGTTCCCGTCTGCCAGTTCTGCCACGCGCTTTCTCTGACCTGTCCTCTCCTCCCGGTTCCTGGGGAAATCGCAAGGATCAGTGTGATTTAAGATGCTTGTCAGCTGTGAAGACGGGCATAAATGAAGCGGGCATGAGTTGCTCTTAATCTCATTGCAATTTTTTTTTCCCCCGTTGGGGTAATGTGAGAATCGTGATAACACTAAAGTACTTGCCCCCTTTTAATCCTGACCCGGAAAAACTCTAGTTTGACTATCTTGGATGTTTGGAAATCGTGGGTGTTGCCGAACACTTTGCGGATTCAGGCACTCATAGACATTATATTGTCTATTCCCGTTTGAAAATATTGAAATAGCAGGATTTTCCTTCATCCTTTACTTTTTCCAGCTAACATTCTCAGCTGATTCCATTGGGCCTTTGGAGAATTGTGTCATTTTTAGTTCTCCTTATACAACTTCTGTTTTTATTTCTATTTTTAAGTAAAAGGTTTGTCTATATGTGTATGTTAGGGAAGTCTCATATGTATGCAGAAATGCCTGCCTTTCTCATAATTTTGCTGCTGTACTCAAGGATAAACAACACAATTGATTTTGAAGTGTAGTTTATGGGTTAATTTTAAGATGTGGATCACTCAGTGTGAATCCTGGAAATAGATAAAAGAGTAGAGTTGGAGGTCAAGCCAGGAAGTAGAAACCATTAATAAACCAGGCTCTGCTTGCCTGGAAGGATTTTGCTATCCAAAGGGCTTTATTTCCTGCTGTTAATTGACCTGCCACTTTTCTCTCAAATACGCATCATTTAAATCAACAGTCATGTCCATTTCTTCTTATTTTATTTCCTAGAGGAATTACTGTTACAGCAGATTGGCTCTACATGGGGTATGAACAATATTTTGATCCAGAATGCAGGGGCACACACAGCTTGCAGTGCATCGATATTTATCCTTATGACACCATTGTTGTACAAGATGCACTGGCTCCCTGTAGATTTCCAAGTGCAATTGAACGTGCTGGTTACCACCTTTAGAATCTTCCATGGCATAGGACCATCCATCTCCAATGGTTTCAACCCATTTCACTAGATTCAGCAGAGTGAGCATATCGCAGATCATTTCTGTAAAAACAAATCGTCTATAGGACCCAGGAAACATGCCTTCTTTGTTCAGCACCTATCCTATGGAACAGCTTTCCCCTGAGAGTGGATAGCCTGATCCTATTAATCTTCTGGAAGGCTGCAAAGACCTGGTCTTTCCCTCAAGACATTGATAAATTGATTATGTGACATCAATACTGAGACAACTCGGTATTGTCTCCTAGCAACCACATATTTTTTCCCATCATAATCTATCCTTAATGTGTTTCAAGTCTTCCAAAGATGCACGTATCACCATTTAACTGAGTCTATCCAGTTTGCTACTGGTCATCTTATTTCTTTCCATGTTTCTCAGCATCTTTCCCCAGTGTTCTGGGGAAAGTTAGCAAATTAAACCAAATTATACTCTTCAAATTATTTTTTTTTATATTTATCTTCTGAAGCTATGTTTCCAGACTTCTGTGGACTATCAAGCTTTGAATCTGATGCACTTTGAGAGTGCATTTTGAGATTATCAGAAAAAATATTTTAAAACACTGGTTCTGCACTTGCACAAAACCTGCTCATGTAATAGGACATTCAAGATATGTGTAAGAATTTGCTTCAGTCTTATCTTTCTTAGTCCTTCTGTCATTGTATGCAGATACATGGGATGCTGTTCCTTTGCAGGTGGTATTGGCAACAGAAAAAGAAGGAACCTTATGTAACTTTTATGAAGGAAAACTACCAACCTGGATTCACTTATGAAGAGTTTGGCCCTATGTTTACAACTGAGTTCTTTGATGCCAACCAGTGGGCAGATATTCTGAGTGCTTCAGGTGCCAAATACATTGTCTTGACTTCAAAACATCATGAAGGTAAAGTGACCATAGTTCTTTTGGATCTCAATGGCTCAGTTTAGTTATTTTACCAGATGAAAGGCTTGGGTGAGATATCCTTATTATATTCTAAATAAAAGGAAAAAGATGGCTGAAAGTAATGTTACAATGCTAAGCCATGATGATGATGCAGTAGAAGAAGCCAGGCAGCAGCAGGTAACAGAAGTAGCTAGCCGTATCTTAGAAGCCAAGTTGAGTTTGCTCTGGTTGATACTTGGATACAGAATTACTGGAAAATCTCAGAAGTCATGGAAGACAGCAATGGCAAGTCATTTCTATAACTCAGCCGAAAAGGATTCCAGTTCAATTTAGGGGTATCTTTACCTCCTTTTATAGAAAAAGCCAGAAGGGCTTAGTTTACGTGATAATCTGTAAAAGATGGAGTTAGATGTCATGCTGGGCCCTAAATAAGCATATTGTGTGGCTTAGCATGGTGTATTAATAATAAGTCACTTGTATCTTACACTTTGTCCTAGGACACTGCACAGAAGATTTAAATAATATAGGACAAGCAATCCTGTATCATCTAGTGATCTTGTATCAGTATACAAATTTAGATCATCTTGTTGAAGATGCCTTATACAATGCATAATCTCATTAGTCTCATATCAGGAGATAACAATGACAAACAAAAATGCAAAACAGGTTTCCAGAATATATAGTGTACACATCCAAAATAATTCATTCCTAACCATTTTCTTTTTTGACCAGGTTTTACTCTGTGGGGGTCAAAGTATTCCTGGAATTGGAACAGTGTTGATATTGGACCGAAACGGGACCTTGTGAAGGAGTTAGCTACATCCATTAGAAACCGGACAAGCTTACGTTTTGGGCTATATCACTCACTGTTTGAATGGTTCCACCCTCTCTTCCGTGATGATGCTGCTAGCAAATTCAAGAAACAACAGTTTCCAAATGTCAAAACTCTTCCAGAGCTTTATGAGATTGTGAACCAATATCAGCCAGAGATTCTGTGGTCAGATGGCGATGGGAATGCTCCAGATACTTACTGGAACAGCACTGCCTTCCTAGCATGGCTTTATAATGACAGGTATGTGTCATTTTCGTATTGAAATAGTGCATTTTGCCTAAATATTTAGAAGGAAATTGTGCCCCAATCATAATACATTGTATTATTGATTGCTTTAAACTGCAGTCTTGGTTCACATTGCTCCCTTATTTTTAAATAGTACTACGATTAAGGTATTGCTTTTAAAATAGTTAATTGGATCCTATGATCTAAAACAATATCTTGATGGAGAGAAAAAAATTAAACATTTCATATTTTTGTACATCACTTAGGAGTATTTCTTGTGCCCATCCAATCACAGCCAGCTTTGGGGAAAGTCTGGCCTTTTCTTCACACAGCTGCCACATAATTTAATTTCTGAGTTACTTGCATAGTTTATGCTGTTAGCAGTAGGTTAGAGCAGCTTCCCTGGGTTTTATGTTAACAATACTTTTTGGCATCAGTTGAACCCTCATCCTCCCAGCCATTAAAATTTCTTTTAGAACACCATACCATTTATATTGTTGCTGGTTTTACTGTAGTTTTATGTGTTGCATTTTATTACTGTTCTTGTAGCTTCTTATCATAGTTTTATGATTTTTTTTCATTATTTCTTTATTTGGAATTTTATGTTCTCAATTTGTGGTGGCCAAAGAAATTCAGATACAGGATGAATTAACAGTTTAATGCATAAATCTCTCTTTTCCTCCACCCTACTTAAAGTCAGAGATTTAATCTAGAGCCTGTTGGGAACTACTGCCTAAATACATCATAAGGTTGCAGTTCCTGCTTTTCAGCTTTCTGCCTTCGACAAACATTGTTCTTTGTATTTGCAAAGATTTGCAGTTCCACTGTGTTCGTTATGTTTAAATTTACTGTTTTATCTCTGATTTGATATTATGTTTAAAACATTTGCAACGTATTTACAAGCGGGCCTCCCAAAAATCAAGTATCAGACAATCAAGAGAACTGACACTTCTTCAAAATTGATGGAGAAGTAATGGATTTAAAACTGGCATTTCTAAAATTCTAACCCAGGAATGCATAGTTGCTTTTGTTTTCTGAAAATGTGTCAGAATGGGAGTATATTACTTGACAGGGAATTTCAGAATAGCAAATTGCATGTGTTAAGTTCTTCTGTTAAGCTCTTTATTAAAGTAAATCATACTATTATGATTAAATGTACTTTTGAGAATTTTCTATCTGGAAACTTCATGTGTGTGAGAAGCTTACCTTAATTATTATGTCCCTTTGAACGGTACTTTTGCTTGAAGAAAGAGGAAAGCCAGGACTAGTGGTAGAACCACACTGCCCATCATCTCCCACCATTGCCACGGGAGCTGAGGTGCACTAAGTAACAGCCATCTGGCAGGTCTCCAATTCCTATCTGCTAAAATGATGCCACCGGGTCAGACCACAGTGTTGCAGTGTCATTTTGCAAGTTCCACCTCTTAGGGAAGGTGTGCAACAACACAACCCATGTAGAAAAGGAGTATGGCTTGTATTACCATGTGAGGTTGCTTGTGTCATTTTGGTCCCTCTTTCCCTTTCCCCACAGACATCACTGCTCTGCTCTGAAGGACCACTATCTAGCAAGGAAGAAAGAATTAGACTATAGCAATCATGTCAGGCATTTATTGTTTTAAGATTCTGAAAATCAGAATGGAAGAAAAAGTAATCTGACATGTGCATATTCAGAAAACAAATAATATTAAATCTGAATAGGAACAGTTTTCAGATTTTACCTAATTGTTAAAAACCTTGATTTTCCAAGACCTCAGTACAACAGACTTTGCATGCAAATGACACTAAACCAGTTGCAGGGGCACTGAATGAATAGTACTTACGACTGGTGCTTGGAATTCTGGCTGTCGTAACATCCCAGTGGATACGTGATTGCAACTTCATATATTCTGGCCTGCTTCCCACAAAGTCAATGGGGGAGCTGGTAGGGAGTCACAATCATATGAGGCCCCCGCTTAATGACCTGTGTGGTCCTCAGGTTATGATGGCAACCAGGAATGCCAGGATTATCATCACTAAGCCTCAGGATTGCACGATGTTGTGCTTTACAACTGCACTGCTTAACAATGGAAATTCTGGCCCCGATCACCATTGTAACCTGAGGATTATTTCTACGATAGACAGACAGACCTGACCTGACATTTGGGAATAATGGACCTATTCTTTTAGTTCAATTGAAGAAAGTTTCGTTATACCCTGTTTTTCCTCTCAAGTTTATTTCTTATAATCAGTGAAGAAACATCCTTGCAGTTTTGAGTTGGCACAATGTGTTTTAATTTTTCAGCCCTGTTAAGGAAACAGTTGTAACAAATGATCGCTGGGGAGCTGGCACAATATGCAAACACGGAGGTTATTTCACTTGTGCCGATCGATACAGCCCTAAACATCTTTTGCCCCATAAGTGGGAGAACTGTATGACAATTGACAAAAAGTCTTGGGGATACCGAAGGAATGCACAATTAAGTGATTATCTGACTATTGAAGATCTCATAAAGGTAAGGCAAGTCAAAATGGTACCTGTAACTGTATGGGGACTATTAATTCTTTTTTTCCAGAAAATATTAATAGCTTATTTCAAAAATGTAACAAATTATATATTGTTAGAATAACTAATTAACAGAACACCTCACTATCCTCATGCATATCCTATACAAAGGTCAGGAACCAATAGTATGGACAATATGGTGAAGTAGACTGGCTCTAGGTTGGTAAAGGAATGAGACAAGGCTGTATCTTCCCCCCTTATTTATCAAACCCAAATGCTGAATACATATTAAGGACAAATGGAATATGCTCTAAGAATCAGAGGCTTGGGAGAGTCTCTGCAAGGAGATCTGAGAGAGATGGTTGCAAAGGACTTTGCTGTGATTTTGAATAAAGAAAAAGAGGAAATACTTAGTGAAATTGAAAAATTATTTAGAGTTAATTCTGTGGTGGCAGTGCAAAAGAACTTGCCAAGAGATGTGGTAATTTATTTTGGGAAAAGATCCCTGCGCAACGAAATTATACAAGCTTTTTATAAGAAGAGATTTCAAATTGCTTCACAAGATGTTATAATTCTAAAGGAGATCCCATCAAAAATTTTAAGAAGAAGAAAGGAGTTTGCTTTTTTAGCAGATGAACTTAAAAAGAGACGAATCTCTTTCAGATGGGATGTTCCGATTGGAATGGTGGTGAATTACCTGGGGATATGTTATAGACTTAATACTGTTTCTCAAGCAAAAGATTTTTACACTTCGGTCCTGGGGGTATGTTCATCGCCATCTATTAAGTTTAAAGCTTTGGAAGAAAAGAAGGTAGAATTGCAGTCTGAAGAGCCTATACTTATGAAAATTGGGAAACCTCAGTTTGAGGGGCCTCAACAAGTTGAGATGGAGGAGCAGAAGATAACCTGTGCAACATATAACTATAAAGAAAAGCAGCAACAGAAGAAGGTTAAGGAAGCCTCACAACTATTGGTTTCTGAATCTGCGGGAGAAGTAGGACTTATAAATTTCTTGGAGCAACCTTCAAGGGTAGAATTGTTGTCTGAAGAGCCTATATTAATGAAAAATGGGAAATCTCAGTTTGAGGGGCTTCAACAAGTCGAGAGGAAGGAGCAGAGGACAACTTGTGCAACATATAACTGTAAAGAAAAAGACCAACAGAAGGAGTTTAAGGAACCCTCACAAGTATTGGCTTTTGAGTCGGCGGGAGAAGCAGGACTTATAAACTTTTTGGAGCTACCTTTAAGGGCAGATTTCAAAGCACTTCTTTTGAGATTTATGGATAAGAGAGACTGATAAGGATGGAGATCGAATGAAAATTTTATATGGACAACAGAGACTGATAAGGACTGTGTTTCTTGTGGACGGAATTTGTTATTGGTAAAGATTTAAATGTGTATAAGGGAACTTTAATGGTTTATGGATAAGAGAGACTGATAAGGAATGTGTTTATTGTGGATCGAATTTGTTATTGGTAAAGATTTAAATGTGTACAAGGGAATTCTAATGTTTTAAGTTTTAAGTAATGTTCAAATTTGTGTTTTGGAGGGAGTTTATAAAGAAAGATGGATAATAACATAAGTATGATATGAAAAGGTTTAGAGTATATTATAATGTGTTTATTTTTTAATTATTATTATTAAGAGAAGATAACTTGTTTAATTAAATGTATCTAGATTTGTTTAGGATTTATACGTCTTTTAAGTTTTTTTTTTTTTGATAGGAGAGAAGATTATGGAGATTGAATGGAAATCTTAGATAAGAAGTTTAAGTTTAAGTATTTAGTTTAAGTATTCAAAGAGTATTTAGTTTTAATGGTACAATGAAGGTTTATATGTTTATTTTTTTGTTCTAGGATAAAGAAAGAGGGAGAGATTGGATTTTATATTGTAGGTACAGATGTTCAAAGAAAGTAATGTTTAAATTTGTGTTCTGGAGGGAGTTTATATAGAATGATGGATAATAATATAAGTATGATATTAGAATTATTTTTTAGAGAAGATAACCTATTTAATTTAATGTATTTAGATTTCTTTAGGATTTATATGTGTTTTAAGTTTTTTTTTCTTTTTTTGAAAAATTTTAACTAAGCCTGTACTCAACTCTGGGAAGGTTGGGGGAGGGTTTGGGAGGTTTGGGGATGTGGGGGACGGTGTGGGAGGGTGGGTGGGGGTTTGGGGAGGGGATTTGTTTTGTAAAATTTAAAAAACTTTCAATAAAAAAAAACAGGATAGCTGGATTGGAAGAAAATGAATATGGTTTTACAATTGGAGGAAGATGTATCGCTAATCTGCCCCAAATTGATGATACTATTCTGATAGGTAAAAACACAAAGGATCTACAAGCTCTAGTAATAAAAATCAAGAGCACAGTGGAAAAATGGGACTAAAATTAAAGATGACAGGTATAGAACCAGCCTTAGAACAGACAGTGGAGAGAGTGGATAGCTTCTGCCTTTTAGGATCAATTATCAACTGTTCCAGAATCAGCAGAAATAAGTCACATATTTGCATTTGGTAGAGTAACAATAAAGACCTCGGAAAATATATCCATATGCTAGAATGTATCTATATCTACAGTTATCAGACTTGTGTAGGCCCTGTTTTCTTCTGTAAGAAATGAAGTTTTCTATGGAAGTGAAGGCTTCTATGGAAGTGAAAATTATAATTTAAAGAAGTAGGCTAGAAGGAGCATTGATATTTTTGAATTTTGGTATTGTAAAAGATTTAAAAATTCTGTGGTTCACGAAGAGAACAAACAAATGGATCATCATAAAAATGAATCCAGAGTTTCCAGTTGAGGCACAAATCACAGCCTCAGATTGATACAGTTATTCAAGATCGAGCCCTGTGGAGATGGCCATAATGTTGGGACAGCAGGATGACTAGCAATAAGGTAGATGGATTCATTTACAGCAGTGGCTTCACCATTGGAAAACCTGAAGGAATAGATTGAGGACAAATTATCCTGAATAAAATCTGTGTGGTCAGTAAGAGTCAACACTGATTATAAATTAATTTATAAATTAATTAAACCTTACAATTTGTTATCCTAGATTTTACAAAAAGTACTTAATTTCCTATCTTTTCATTCCTTTCTCATCGTCCCAATTTCACTCCACATTTTACTCTTTCTGTTTTAGTTTGTTTCTTTGATTTGTATGAGAAATTTTGCAAATACAGGATGTAGGTACTATACAATCTAACTTTGAACCATTCTCTTATAGATATCACATTATAAAACTTAAGCCAGAATACCATGTGATTGGTTTTCTCAAATACAAACAGAAGCAAGAATATATTCAGTCAGTTTTTGCTAGCCAATTCCCAAAGAGCATCCAGATCCATTCAAAATCCTGATCCTTTAAATCCATCATGTCCTAGATTTACTGTATATGTTCAAACATTGCACTAAACCGTAAATCATGGTACAAAAATTACAATCTCTAGGTCCATAAAATCAAACCAAGTAAGCATAAATTGGCTTAGCTCAATGTGTGATCTGGCCTGCATCATTTCTGTTTGTGTAAATTTCTAAGATGCTGTATTAGAAATTTATTTTATGTTCACTCATCAGGTCAGTTCCCATAAGAAATGAAGTTCTCTCAACAAAAGCCTTGAGGTTATTTCTTTGAGTAATTTGGCAGTACTAGAAGAAACTTCATAATCCTGAATATTACTGAATCCTGAAGTTATTCGGTAACTTCATAATTTCAGAGAAAGAAGCTATATACATGCTTAAAGATAATAAGTTTTTACCAGTTTACCCTTTTATGAATTCAGTGGATTTAAACAGCTCATAGAGATGGAAACTTTGCAGATGTAATCTGCAAGTAATCTGCTATATGTGTATCCCTCTAAACATAGACCTGATTTTCAGTCAAATGAGCAAAAGGAAACACCAGGAACTAAGAGAAACTTGATCTATTAGGAAGATGAACAGAGCTGGCTAATGTCACACATAGGACAAAAGTACAATGTAAAGTACAGAGCAGGATGTTGGTGAGCTCATGAATAAGAAGTTTGTAGTGATTCATAGAATTGGCAACTCCACTTGAATAGTTCTCCTTTGCTTCAACCTACAGCAGTGCACTGACAGCATTATAACAGAAATGCCTATTTAGACTGGAAAAACTCAAACAGATGTTTTGAATTTTAAAATCTTTATTGTTAATTTTCCTAAATTGTTTCAGCAACTTGTAGAGACAGTAGCATGTGGAGGAAATCTTTTGATGAATATTGGGCCCACCCATGATGGCCGCATTCCTATTGTATTTGAAGAGCGTCTGAAGCAAATGGGGAGTTGGTTGGCATTGAATGGTGAAGCTATTTTCAGCACAAAAACTTGGAGAGCCCAAAATGATAGTATAACACCAGGAGTCTGGTGAGTTTATGAGATCAGTGATCTGGACAATATTAAAGTAACTAAGTAGTCTTAAACATGCTTAAACTGAACAAGATTTACTTGTGAGTAACTTGGGCCTTTTGTTGTAATCATACGGCAAGGGCCAGGTTACTTACAGGACCGCATTCTGCCGCACAGTTCCCAGAGACCGGTGAGGTCCCATAGATTGGGCCTCCTTCAGGTCCCGTCGGCCAGACAATGTCGGCTGGCGGGCCCTCGGGGAAGGGCCTTTTCTGTGGTGGCTCCGACCTGGTGGAATCAACTTCCCCCCGAGGTTCGAACTACTCCCACCCTGCCGGCCTTTAAGAAGGCCATTAAAACCCTCCTGTTCCGGCAGGCCTGGGGCTGATGTCCCCGGGGGGCCGGGATATGATCGGACTTGCGGTATGACTGCTTTATTTTATTGTTTTATCATTGTTTTAACTTTGTACGCCTCCCTGAGTCCTTTGGGATTGGGCGGCATATAAATACTATAATAAATAAATAAATAAATAAAGTATAGGGTTATATTGTTAAAATTGTGTATGATTGCACCTGAATTTTTATATTTAGGTGGCTGCAGAAGAGGGAGGAAACTAAAATAGATATTCAGCTGAAGATGAGCAGTTACAATTTCCTATTATTCACATTTGGTTTGGCTAGGAACATAGATAAAACTTGTTGCTCAACTTTTCATCAGTTGCAGATAACATAGTTTTTTTTTAAAAAAAACTCTGTCAGAAATAAGAACGTGTTGGGCAGCAATGATTAGATATAAAGCTGCATTTAAAATTAATTGAATTAAAACAAAACATGAATTTATTTGTTTCAGTGTTAGAATTAATGGCAGAAGTGAAAGATTTATACCTGTAGATTTTTCCGGCAGGATTGGTTATATATGGATTGATATATTAGCTACAGACATCAATTGCTAATGCATACTTGTATATTGATTGATCTCAGTATATTTTGAAAGATGTAGATACAAGATTTGAAAGAAGTAGATATAAGGGGAAAGGATACTATTTATTCTGATCCAAATTAATCACTTCCTGAGACTGCTGTTTGCTTCGAGAAAAACCTTCATGCGATTTCAAAATGTGCTTCCTTCCTGATGTAAGATAACAACCTTAGATTGTTATAATATATTCCAGAATACGCCTTTGCTCCCATTACCTCCAATCTGCTACTTATTAGGAGTTTGGTACATATACGTCAGTCTCGGTGTTATTAGCATTTCTAAAAACTATAAGCTATTAAAGAACATTTCTTCACAAAAATTTATGCAATTTTAGAACACTTAATGATCAAGTATTGGTAGACTATTAGTTTATTTGTTTGTGGAAATAATCATCACAAAAATCAATCGTCATTACATTCTCTCTTCCCACATCAGCTGTCCCTATTTGGGATAACAAGCAGGGCAGCCATCTACTGTTTTTATCCTCTAGATCAGGGGTGTCAAACTGCCGGCCCGCAGGCTAGACACATCACACAGAAGCCGCGTCCACCCCATTGCCGGCAATGGCAAAACTGTCCCGATACGGTGCACGACATCACATGACGTTGTGAATTTGACATGTCTGCTCTAGATTTTCCTTTTCCCCAAAAGACAAAGTATCATAATTATTCCTGGCAAGCGACTTAATTTTTAAAATATATGTTAGTAGTTTTATTAGTTACTTCTCAGAGGTCTTGGAAAGATTTTTATTCTGAAAGACTGAAGATACATAATAGAATACAATATCTCATCAGGTACACATTCAAACCAAAAAACAGCATTCTGTATGCCATTTTCCTTAAGTGGCCATCTTCAGGAACTCTGACGCTGGGTGAACCAAAAGCTGTTCTTGGGCAAACAAAGGTAAGTGATTCAGATTATAGCTGAAAACATCAGAAAATGCCACTAGGCATTTGCAAACTATAGATCATATTGATCCTCTCTTCCAATGAATAGGGATTGTTATGTCTATCTTTTGGGGCTTTTGCGAGCATGGACTTTTAAGATTGTTTTTACTGCTGCTTAGGTGGAACTATGAGAAATAGTTAGCATTAGTACACAGAACATCTATGTCAGACTGGACTATGTACGTACCACAACAAACTCTGGTCCTTCAGTAAATCAGAAACATCTGATAATTGATGCAACTGCCCATCTCTATCACCATGTCCTATTCTACCCCCAAATTTCCTTTCAGGAATCTAACTGGGAAACTATAATGTGTAATAAGTTTCAGTAACCAAATAGCCTAGCCATGATTGGTTTCATAGCCCTGAGATGAAGACCATAACAGCACAGGGTAACAATAACAAGTTCAAATGATAGGATGGCTTCTTTGAACTATTTTTAACCCAACATGCCTGATATTCTTGTAGCCAAAACAAATTTTACTTCAGTGGAAGAAGGTCTAAGGATTTCAGCCTCCTAGATCTTTATTTGGATATGTAATTTAGTAATCTCTGTGCATGAAACTTAGTCACAACCAGGCAAATGTGCAGAACACTGCAAAATTTATATAATGGGTTTTGGTTTTTTACTTAATATGCTATGTGGAAGGCTGATGAAAAAACAGGGTTTTAGGCTGTCAAATCAAGGTAGCCATTAGCCTACTACTGCCACTGTGGCTGAGCATGGTGTATGGACAGAGATCCTTAGGTTTAGTTCCTGGTTTGCTTTTGTGACTCAATATCTATGGAGATTCTCCATCATCCAGATCATAGTTGCCCCAAAGGTGCTTTCTTTCAAAAGGCAACCAGACTTTCTTATTTCGCTTGAAGACATTTTGCTTCTCATTCAAGATGCTTCTTCAGTTCTGACTGAAAGGTGGAGAATGGAAGGATTTATATTCCTTGCAATCATGTGGTCGTTAGACCTCTTTCTGAGAGTTGTTGAAGCCACTTGGAGGTTTATTTGTGCCTCCAAGGTCACCTAAATCCTTTAGTCTGCAATTCTGCACCATTCAGTCAGAACTGAAGAAGCTTCTTCAAGCAAAGCAAGAATGTTCAGTTGTCTTTTGAAAGAAAGCATCTTTGGGACAACCATGACCTGGTTGACTGAAAATCTTCATATATATTAGCTATCTACTTTGTGATGAACACCCTTCGAATGGTGTGGGAATTTGAACGGATTTCCAGCAAAAAAAAATAATAGTTGCAGACCACAGGGTTGAATACCAATGAAGATATTTCTAGTTTAAATTGTACTTTGTGTAATCCATGAGAGCAGCTAATTATTTCTTCTTATGACACCTGAATCCATTTTTCATCTGAAAAGCTTGTTTCCTACTTTCCTCCCATTTATAATAGCTTTTTAAAATTTCAGGTGAGGCTAATAGGATATGAAGAATCGTTGCCCTGGGTTTCGATGGGAGAAAAAGGAATGATGGTGGCTGCACCTCTGTTATCTTTCAATACATTTCCCTATCAGTGGGCCTGGACTCTAGAAGTTACTAATGCACAATAGTGACAGAATCTTGCTCTGCTGAATTTTGGTAACTGGAGAAATAAGGATAGATTTAAAATATAAAATAATTCATGCACTTAATACTTTTAAAGCAAAGTTGATGGAAGGATGCATATAGCAATCACAAAAACTGAATAGGATAAATAAAGTAAATTGGTATTCTTCATTGAATGCTGAGGTATTGAAATGATAGATGTAACAGAAGTGTTGAAGTTTATGATGTTAAATATAGCTGTTAATACAACCTTGCTTTTGTGAAACAGAATTCAGGGAAGGGAGTTTCAGAATTGTTTTAAAATTGGGGCTTTAATCTTTCCCCCAACAATACGCTTTTATTGTGAACTATTTTGACTACCTCATAGGATTCCAAAGAGGTTAGAAAATTTTCTACTGGCATTTAGATCCTAGTTTTCAGGAGATAAAAGTGATCTAGTGTTCTGTATTTGTTCTTAAAGGTATTAGATAACAAACAATTTAAAAAGTTATAGTATATATGTTTAAAGCCCTCATGGGATGAGTGCAGGCTACTTGGACCAGCCTGATGGGACTGGCCCACCTCACCCACGCCAGCAGAGGGGGTATACTACAGGGTATACTACGGATCCCATCAGCCAAAGCCATGGCTCCTGCCCTCTGAATATCCTACTCCCTGAGGTGAGATTGGCTTCCACCCTCCTGACTTAGAGCCTTAAGACTCTGCCAGGTGGCATGGAGACCCAATGGGGAAGCTTCACACTGGATGTGGTTGACTAATTAAAACCTAATCCCACCTCTTTTCATGCATCTGGCCCTCTCCTTTGCCATCTTGTGTTAGTAGTTATATCTGTTGTGTTATTTTATAGTTGATTATTTTAATGTTTTTTAAATGTTTTTATATTGCAATTGTCAGATAGGAGATGAGTGGCAAATAAATTTAATAATATAAATTCCTGTTAAAGACAGCCCTGTTAAAATGCCAGGTGTTTACGATGTAAAGAAATCAGACCAAGATAAATTACTTCAGAATTTTTTCCACCTTTAATATAACACATAAGCTATACAATTCAATTAAAAAGCAGACTGAAATTTTTCCGGGGGGGGGGGGGAATAAAAATCTTATAATAACATGGTTGCATAAGGGTGCACGCCCTCTTATAAGCAGAGATGCGGCTATGTTCAGAATTAACTAATCACATTCAAACTGTGGTTAAATAGTAGTACACAGTGACTAATCAGGCCCATTTTCAACTGTTCTAGTAGGATTTTTGACATTTACTCAGTTGCCTCTTACAGCAAAAGCCATGCTGCTTCAACAAAGTATTAGTTTAAAGGTGTGCACACTTATGCAACCATGTTATTGTTTTTTATTGCTTTTTCCTCCTGAAAGATTTCAGTTTTTCAATTCAATTGTACGGTTTATGTTTCTATGAAAATTGGAAAAAATTCTGAAGTAAATTATCTTGGTCTGATTTTTTTTTTCCAAAAACTTGGCATTTCAATAGGGCTGTATAGATTTTCTATATGCACTCTATTTCCAAGAGGTCTAGTTCCTACCTTAAAATACATAGGTTATTGCCATTGAAAATAAGTTTTTAATTTTAATGTTTATAATATATTTCTGTGCAGAGCATCACTAGTGAAATTGTCTAAGACAACTTCAAAAGGGATAAATTCACGTTTGAGATTTAGCTACTGTTACCTTGTATTGTTACATTAGATATTTTATTATTTGTATTAACTGATTAAACTGCAGCTTTGCAACTATCTGATGTTTTCACTTGACGTTCAAAGAACTGGGGATAAACTCTAAACAATAAATTCCTAATCCCATAAACAATATTGACCAGGACAGTATGTAATCTGCCAAAATAGTTTATTGTGATTCAGATATTTTGTAGTGATCCAAGTAAATACAAATTAAAAATATTTACAAAATGAATGTATACAGCAATAGCCATTTATAAACATTGTAAACATAATTTTTGCTAGAAACAATGCATTTCCATTCCAAACTCATACAGCAAGCTCAACTTTTCAGACCCCAGCAGACCCTTAGCATATAGAAGTCTGTAGTCCCAGTCTGAAGAACCTAAAACTTTGAAAGCCATCTAGCCCACTGCTGGGTTGCTTATCTGCTCCCCCAAGTCAGCTTAAGAAAAACATTTGGTGGTTAAAAAAGAGAAAAGCATAATTACTCATCCACCACCAGAAATATAATAGGAGCATGATGATCTTTTGATCAAAGTCCCTCTTATTCAGTTGTAGAGTGAGAATTGTATGGTGGTTTTGTGCCAAGAGAAACTTCAACTAAAACCCATTCTCATTTACCAATGGGGGAAAATGGTGTCAGATATACCAGAACTAGGTTTAATAACTGGGTTATTTTTGTTCCATCTGCCCGCTGTCATGTTGTGTTTCTGATACAACTGATAAGTCGCTGAATAGGAGAGGGACTGCAGAAAGACTTTATTACTCCAGCCTGAAAATCGACTGGACTTGGTTTTCCCATCATACGGTTGCTGTGGTAGTCCGCACAATTGTAAAGACTGCCATTAATCTTCAGAAGCTTTCTGTTGACACAGTGCTCATTGCACTGTTTTTTTTTTTTTGTAAACAAGTTATTTAAAATTGACTGCCTCAATGCAAAGGCTTACAGCACAAAGATTTTTTTATATTAATAATTACTTTAGTCAGCTGTAGGAATTCCATTATAAAAATTTGGAAATGAACTTTTTAAAATGTGTTTGATTTACAAGGACAGTCATTCTATATCACTCTGTTAAGAGTTTCATTATCAAAATGAAAAGTCACAATAATTGGATACTAAATAGTATATTCTGTACATATTGAACAGCAGTTTACTTCTCTAGTTTACTTCTCTAGTTGTTGTGGAGTACTGAAGGCTTCATATACATTAGCAGCAAAGTCTTTCACTTGTTCCATCATTAATAAGTCCTAAAAAGAATATTCAGATGTTTGATATTTGCTCTGTTTTATCATGGTGTACCATTTGTACCATATTAAGAATTGAAATTGAATCTTTGCAGTATTAGCATATCTACACTAAAGCAGCGCAAAGTCAAAATTAAAACATATGAAATAGAAGAGATGTAAAAGATTTGAGAAGGCGTAGGAATATAAAGGAAGCCTAAAGCCTTTTTTTCTGTTTCAAAAAGATTTAAGGTTTCCTCCTTTATTACTGTCTAGTCATGAGAATAAAGAATAGGCTGAAAAAATATCCCACCTTAATGATGAATATCTTAATCTGCTCATGATTTGTTATTTCCTGTTATTTTAATTTCATTTTAAAACTCATTGGAATTTAGATTCAGCAAGGATGATATATAATTTTAAAATAGACTAAAGCTTCAGGGCTAAACACACTTACCTAAGAATAAATCCTATCAAACTAAGTCAGACTTATTTTCAAGGTTTGAATAGAATTTCATTTTAAGACAGGCAAAGTGGTTTTCTTACCTGAACAAAATGGCTAGGTGTTTCGCTGCAGACTGAATGGATCTGCCCATTTATTATTGGAATTATCTTGGCTAGAGGAAGACTGGCACTGGAAAGACTAGGATAGGAAGAAAATACAGAAGTCTGTCTGCTTAATTACTTTTGCAATATACTGATATCACAGCCACCATTAAGTCTATAAATATTGAATATCTACATCATGAACGTATGCAATACAAACTGTCCCTATACAATGCAACAGTGATAAGCAGGTGGGATACAAATGAATGGCTTCCCAACTCTTCCATTTACAGGCTCAATCTCTGTGTGAGCTGAGTATTCACATCACAGTTTTTTGTTGGCTGCCAAGCATATTAGTTGACTGCAGTATCCCAATTCAAGAATTATCAGAAGCAAATTCTACTAAAATGTTCAAATAAAAAAAAGACAGTAATATAACTTTCCATTTTAACACAGCCCTGCTCAAAGATTTTTGGCAATGGAAACAAGCAGGAGCAGCCATTTATGTGTAGCTCTTCCTAGACTGGAACAGAAAAAAAAGTTGTTGATTTTTCCATGTTTTACCTAAATTGACAGCTAGCGATAAAAACAAAATGAGAGGCAGTAACTAGAAAATACTCTAGCTAATAAGGATTGTAAACCATGTAATGGGATAATTCAGTTTGAAGTAGGCACTTTTGCTCAAAGGTTTGGACAGCCACTCTATGGCCTCTTCCCTACTCTGCACATACTTAACAATGAAAACACTTTAATTAGAACTATAGTGGAAGCTGACATGATGGATGTCTTCCATGCATCTACTTTAAATAAGTTTTTCTGATTCTTTGAGAGGATTTGCGGGGTGTTTTGCTCGAAATACCATTGTGAAATATGCCATTCCACTTTTAGTGGATAGAAAAAAAAAGATATAACTATTCTCTAATAAGAACTGGGAGCATTTGTAATATTAAAACCAGTTTTACCTGTTCATAGAGCCAGTATGGCATATGTCCAGTTCAGTAGGTCTGAAGAATTCTGCCATGTTATCCAGTAATCGACTAAATCCTCTATTTAAGCAACTGCTCAAAACTCTATTAAAATCTGGGCTGGAATGAAGAAAATATTCACAAAACTATAGTTGTATTATGCTGTCTTTTTATGTACAAATAATGAACTATTCAATTGCAGTTCACAAAACCTGATGGGTCATAGGCTATGCAACATAGGCTGTACATGTTCTAGGGAATTATAGATCTTACATACTGGAGGACAGAAGTTAATTCCACCTTCAATTCCGCAACACATACAAAGGAAACAAACTCAACACCATAGTTCAAAATGATAGTTGTCATTAAACTCATATAGAAACATCCACTTCCTATCTTATCAGCACAAAATGCCAGTTAAGGCAATTTTTAAAATCTGTTCATGTCAAAGCTTCCAACAATGATATACATTTCTCCTCAGTTTTATGAATCAGTTTGCTTGTCACTCAGAATATAATAAACAAGTTGTTTCAGTACTCAAATTGTAGGCCATTTGATTACAATAATAATAATCCACAGGAATTTTCATTTTGGATCATGAATGCAATATTGCAATTAATTTAAAAAGGTCTGCAATGCTCCCGATGTCAATCGGATCTCCATCCATACCCCCTGTTCATGATGACACTGATTTACTCAATACAAAAGTGGAAATTAAAGTATCTGAGGGCATGAAGAGGATGTAAGGCACAAGGCTATTGGATTTATCACTTGAAGCCTTAGAATTATTGTCTGTTATTTGTATAAATGGATCTTTCATTTGTAAAGGGTTATAGAAAATATTATAAAAGCCACTAACATCTTAAATGTTGAAGATATCCAAATTTCAGTTTATTCACATTTCCATTTTTTTCTTGTTTAAGTGTCATAAGATGTTGAGCATTAACAGAGATTCAAGTCCTCAAACTTTGGCTACCTACCTTTCTAACATATCTCTTGTTTCATTAAGTAACTTAATGGTAGCAACATCTTTTTCTGTAAGTTCATTAGCCTAGAAAGACAGAGAATAAAGGCAACTTGAATGTTTTCACAATTCATATAACTGATATCTGCCCTGAATTCAACCATGACTATTGTGATCCTACTCAAGAGCTGCACCGGAGTAGAGTTTACTGTCTATATGTTATGTTGCCAATGACATTGTTTGTGACAAATGAGGAAATCATTGGCAAACCATCACACACCAGAATGTTCTCCTCCTTCCTAATTTGGAAAAGCTGAAGCCAAATAAAAGATGTTAGATTCAAGATAAGTTCCAATTCTACGAAAAATATACAGAATCAACCCCCAATTGTAGTTCAGAGTCAGACTGATTCCCCGCTCTTAATACTATTCAAATACCTGGAAAGCTAAAGGATTCTCTTCATCCGGCATCATGTAATGACATAACTGGGATCGTGATACAGCTTCTTCAGATGCAGAATCTTCAGGCTGTTCAATTACCTTTCTAATCTCTCTTAGCTTCTGCTCCAGATCCAAGAGGGAAAGGGCATGCTTGAGAGAAACACTGCAATGAGAAGAGTTAAACATCAATAGAGTGCATTCAAACCAAGTATTTTAGATTTTTAAAGGACCCTATTATACCTCTCAAATACATTCTGCACAGTCTTCTTAACCACGCTTATTAATTCGGTCAAACCTATGGCAGAAGAGAAAGAGTAATTGAAGAGAAATTCCTACTTGTTCAAACTTCATAATATAATTTTAGATAAAACAATTTTATGGATAACTTACCATCTCCCAGGAGATGTTGAATACTTGATAAATATTGTTGTTGAACTTCTGGGGGAGCTAAAAGTGTCTGCAAGAAGAAAGACAGTGTTCCTTTGGTAGCAGAAATGATACAGACTATCTGTCCTGAATATCTTGCAGCAAATCAGAACAGACTTCTCCTTCATTTACCTCTTCAGTAGCTGCTAAAATTCCTAAGATATTCTACTTCTTAAAGGACTCTGTCACCTTTTACAGTAAAACAGAACAATTTGTCTCTCTCCCTTCCCCCCCCCCCGGATAAAAGGTACATTCTTGCAATGATAAATGAAAGTTATCTTGGAAGCACAGCTAGAGCAAAGACAGGCAATCCATAGCCTTCCTGAAGTTCTTGTAGCCACTGAACTCCTGAACATTATGCTGCCAGAATTTGGTAACAAAGAGCAGTGGCAATTTTTACAAGTAAAATTGGTATATTAAACCTCCAGTGAGAACCTGTCTAGTGGAATGGTTTAAGGCAGCAGGCTAAAATCAGATGGCAAATTCCAGTCCTGCATAAAGCAGCTGAATGACTGGGCCAGCCAGTCTCTCTCAGCCCTAGGAAGAAGACAATGGCAAACCACTTCTCAAAATGTTGTCCAGGCAACTGGGAGAGGTCTATAATGTCTCAAAGCCCAACGTCTAATAGGCTTCTTTTACTTTACAAGAAACCTTCATTCCCCTCTCCTGTCCAAATGAGGAAAAAGAGCTGAAAATTGAAGTCACAAGCACATCTTCGGCAGCCCTCCTGAAAAACTGTTTAAGAGCAGTTCACAGTTATAAAGAAGGGTGATTGGTGCCAGGCTACAATATAGTCTTTTGAAGGTATCATAAGATCAATATCCCATACTTTTTAGTCATCATTCCATTTTGGAAAATTAGAGCACCATCTTACCTATTTTCAATTCAGTAATCATAAATATTTTCACCATGAGATCTGTTTCAATGAGATTTAAGCAAGCATAAAAGTATACTGGAGTATTCAAAATATGTTTTCCTTTCTGAGTTTTCAACCCAGATATTTATCTATTTGAAAACAATCTACTTACAGTGCCATTTTTGCAAACTGCTGCATTGTCTAAGTAAATGTATCCACCAATAATATTTAATTGGACTCGGAGAAGAACTACGAGCATGCATGTGCTGTATACTGCTACAATACTCCTCGTAAAACCTTTAATAAAACAAAAATTTACCATAAAATACTGAACATCTTTAAAAAGAACATATTTCATCAATAAAATGAAATAGTAGCTGCTTTGTGGAGACTTAAATCAGGTCTATACTTCTAGAAATTATTTTGGAGGGCAAATCTCCATTTTATTTTTCTAAAAACCTCATTAAAAGGACAGCATAATTCAAAGCTCAAGCTAATCAAAGTACTAGATTTAGCTAAATAAAAGCTATTACTGTATATCCATGGCTTTACTGATGCAAAGGGCTTAAAAAAAGATTTTATTAAAATGCAAAAAAAATGGAGGAAAAAAAGAATCTTCAATTACCAAAAGGATTGCAAAAGGGAAAATTTCAGGATTTTTAGATTATTCTATGTAAACACTTTTCTCACTATTATGGCACATTCTAAATAACTATGACAATCATTAACTGTGTTTTTACTCTTGCAATACATCCTTTTGAACTAAGGTAAACATAATTATCATGTACGTGTGTTAAGGAGAGTCCTGATAAAATTGCTTCTATTGGATAGTAGCTGATGGAACAAAATTTACTTTTAAACATCACAATCAGATGTACAGTACAAGTTAAAGGAAAGAGATTTTCGATGTGAAATAATAACTGAATCTGATGACTTATTGAGACTGAAGATACGTTTGGCCAGGCAGGAGACACAGGCAGCGAAGCTGACACCAAAGAGGAAGCATTGTAAAGCACATTTTGAAAAATCTTGCTGAAGGCAAAGGTCAAGCAAAAAAAGCCCCCACATGCCTAGCGCAAAGAAAGAGTAAGTCACTAGTAAGCTCTTCTTCCAGTAGTTTTGAATGAAAGGCATTACGGCCACTAGAACCATAGTGAGGACAAAACAACACCAAGGTTGGTCACATCTTCTAACATGATACACAGAGGGTGTAGCAGCTGGAGTTCAAGTTCTTGCCACATCCCGGTGATGGTAATGAAGTCACTTGAGCTAAGCAGATTTTCATGAAAGCACAAGACAAAGACATAGCAAGAGTATCCAGGAGCAGGCAGCTATATTAAATAATAATAATAATAATACATAACATCCCAGAATTAAAACTGTTGATATGAAAGACAAAAAGTCTGGATGTTGCAGTACCTGGAGATCACAGAACAGAAGGAGAAAGAACTGGAGAAAATCACAAAATACAAACACAGGCAAATACAAAGTAGAATGACTGACAAAAGAAAGCAAAGATAGTACCAATAGTAATAGGCACCTTAGGTGCAATCCCCAAACGTCTGGGGCACCACTCAAGCACCATCAGCATTGATGAAATTACCATCAGTCAATTGCAAAAGGCAGCTTTACTTGAAAGAGCTTACATCTTGTGATGATACCTCTAACACCAAACGACATCTGCCTATTCCAAGTCTTTGGAAAGAACTATTTTCTATTGAGCCAAACTACCATCCCAAATGCTCTTGGCAATAGTGTGAAGATTTTGAAGGATACACAATTAAAATTCCAATTGTGTTAGTTCTGGTGAACTGAGATTCCTACTTAATTTTGAATGGTGCTATGTAGTAAACGCTGAGGTAGTGAGAGAGGCTTTTTTTTATACACACTGTTACGAAGAGAAGGTTTAAAATTAGAGAAAATAAAATAAGGTGGAAAATAACTACACATCTAAGGGCAGAAACCACTTATCTAGGAGAGATAACTATGGTCACTATAAGAATTCAAAATTAATTCAACAGAATTCCACTTAACAAATAGTAAGGCTTATTTTTGAATAAATACGCTTTCTTCATGACAAATCATAATGTTCATTAGGATAGTGCTTGAAGCACAGTAGCCAAGAAGCTTAATACTGAAGAAAGAAAAGTTTCATTCTGTGTATACCTAAAGAGGCTCAATGGATCACAAGCACAATGACTCATTTGACTTACTTATAATCTTCAATTCTTCCCATATTTCTAACTTATTGGCTGGCCTACAGAAAGAATAGAATAGACACATTTATAATTAATTGAAGAGCTCCATTTCAATCCACATCAAACAAAAAAAGCCAAACATAAAAATATGAGGGAGAAAATAAATGCTGGGATTTTGGAAAGTAATACTGTAATAAGGAGAATGCTTGCAAAGCACAGAAACTTATGCAGTGATGCCATTCAGTTGAGAGACACTATTCCATCAACAGAATGGATCCTTAATCCTACCCATTCTTCTGCGCACATTGGAAAGGAATAGGAAGTTCAACTGCATAAGCATGACTGCTCATATAGCACTGGAACAAATGTGTATTTGTGATGCTGAAAAAATTACAAATGTGTAGCCCTAGGTTGCCTTGGTAATAAATATTTTAGAACAGGGCTTTTCAACCTTTTCACCCATTGTACCACTTTTACCACCAGTCGCTTAGCAAGGTGTCAAAAACTTGATGACCCCCCCAAAAAGGAAAAAAGTGATAAAGTACAGGTAGTCCTCAACTTACAACAGTTCGCTTAGTGACTGTTTGAAGTTACAATGGCACTGAAAAAAGTGCCCCCCAAGCCACAGCCGAGCAAGACACCTGCCTGCCTGCCCGGCGGCACTCTTCCTCCTGTCCAAGGTTTTCATTATTGTGAGCATTTCTGTTGAGGATTGGCAGCAGGGGTAGGGTGGGAGTGTTTGGTTTTTATTCCCCCCTCTGCTGGGTGGTTGCAGCAGGTTTTGGTCACTTCACATGACCTGGGACATTGTGACCATCATAAATATGAGTCAGTTGCCAAGCATCTTAATGTAAATCACAAGACCCTGGAGATGCTGCAACATTCCAGCTGATCGGCGCGTCTTCTGGGCTCAGCAGAAGCACCAGGGTCAGTGCCGCTTTCCAGCTGATGGGTGCTTCTTCAGGGGTCAGCAGAAGCACCAGGATCAGTGCCGAGCTCCAGCTGGAGCCTTGCGCTGATCCTGGTGCTTCCACTGAGCCCTGAGAGCCCCGAAGAAACGCCGACTAGCTGGAAAGCGGCACTGATCCTGGCGCTTCCGCTGAGCCCTGACAGCCCTGCAGGTCCAGCCCTCTCTCGCTCAGGCTTGTGCAGTGCTGCCACCGGTTCAGCTCATTCCCCTCCCCCGCTACTACTTTTATAGGATGGCCGTGTACCACCTGCCAGGTGCCAATGTACCATAGGTGGTACCCATAGCAGTGGTTGAAAAGCCCTGTTTTAGAAGTCATGTTAAAAAAAAAAAATAATTTAGCCAGAATGCAGAATTATCTATGAGTTTCATGCATAAAACAACAGCATTAAAGGGATTCAGACCCCTTAATGGCAAAGTTTTCCTCCTCTAAAGTCAATTAATATGCTACATGTTAAGCTATTTAAATCTTACATGACTTTGGCAAGAAAACACTTTAACAGAGTGTTTTGTTACAGAAAACAAATAGTTTGTCCATGCTAACATTATGTACACACACACTACCAAAACCTAAAGGACGGTATTCAGAACAAAGTATAATAATCTCTTGACAATTTATGCTTACTTGTTTTTCAGCAGGGAAGTGAGACTCTCAGAATTCAGCTGATACATCAAAGTGTCTCTTAATGTTGGAAGCATTGATAGTACTAAAAAGCAGATGATAGGAAGAATTATTAGAAGGCATGGAGCATCATCAACAAAGTAAAAACAATAACTTAAGTGTAACAGTGAGGATGTTACTGTAGAACTGATGTAAAGATCTCTTTAACATAATTCTAACATTGGTAGAAATATTTAAGGTTTATTTAAAATAGCCTTTAGAAAACAATAAATATAAGGATCACTGACAGCCCATCAGTTTCAAAAGGAATCTGCTATGTGAGGTTATACATTACTGGTAAAAAACACACACAGCCCTCCTGAAAATGCAGAACTAGACATATGACTCTCTGAATCCTATTTATTATGCTAACTTGTCCATATTGGCATGATTAACCATACCAATTTAGTTCACACATAGTACCAAACTACAGTTAAGGCTAATCATGTTTGCATGATAAAATGCTGAATTATGATTTATGGTCAATTAACAATTTAGAAATGGAAAATACAGCTTACAAATTTGTTTGTATTTATGTTAGTTATATTTTGATGAGCTGCCCATATTAGCAAATATTGTTCTAAGTATTATTTTGTCTGTAGCAATTGTTTCATTAAGGAAACAGGAGTTAGATGTTAAAACAAGTACTGAAAAAAAAATGGAATTTGACAGTGAGCTTCAGACTTTGGTATCTTTGACAAGCAAAATAGCTACAATATCACTTTACCTGTCATATTGCAAGTCCTCTGATTACTTTCAAAATGATACTGCCTTCTTGCTTGTGCTATATATTCTGCTGCTTCTCTTTCTTGAATTTCTTTCATTTTTTTCTGACCATATTTTCCAAGTACATAAACCCCTACAAAAGACATACACACATACGTATCACACTATCACACTGAAATACCAAGTTACTAATAATTTGGGATCTGATTGATCAGCCTAAGAATAATATAAGTCCAGAGAAGCATTAAAGGAACAACTGCACTTGGCAATACCATGGAGTGAAGCTTCCGTACTTAGAAAAAAGAGTATACTTTCTCAAGTGTGTGACAAGATGCACTTGGAACAGGAAAGTATTGTACAAGTCTGTTCATGCAATTGTGAATGAAGAGGGAGGTTGATCCAGAACATATGAACTAATTAAAGAATCTGTCTGAACCTGAACCTCTTTCATCAGTAGGATCTACATCTCCATTGGGGGAACTTTTCAGGCAAGATAAATTCTTAACTAAGTATTCCTTAAACAAGCACTCTCCAGATGTACTATGTATCAGTTTCCATTTCTGCCTAAGCCAAAACAGCCATTGGTTGTTCAATACCAACAGTAACACATCTAAACAACTTTAATTAATGGCTCAAGTTGTGACGCTTGATTCCATCTAGCCAAAAATGATTTGGGATCAAATAATACCATTAACAGTGCTTCAAGACAGATTTTGAAGCATTGCCTTTAATCCACACCTTCATCCAGGTCCAACAAATGTGACTGTAGCTCATTCTTTACTTCATTGTCCTATTTGTATAAGGCCCCAGAAAAAAATATATCTGTCAAAATGATCAACAGGAAGTTATTTTTTCCTCTTCTGCTAAGATAATGCTCTTGGAATTATAGCTAAACTTGCTTGGTTTATAACTCTAAAGAGAAAAATGGTTTAAGCTGATGTGACAAATAGGAGCTCAAGTAAGCATATGCTTGAATCTTCTTTCCTCCTGTTCGTTATTACTTAAGTTAATTTTAACTTCGTTTGTTGTAACAAATGCTATAAAATAAATTCACCATAGTATAACGATTTTAAAAGGCAGAAATATCAGCATATGTACAAAAAGGAGCAAAACAGTCTGTAAAGGAGGGAAATGTGGTCAGTTTGAGGTCTTCACTCTTCCTCATATCGACCTCTCGTGCAAGATGATGAGATTTTAGCCAATAATATGTGAGCATACAGAACTAAGAAGAAAATTGGATATCAGAAGTAAGGCGGCATTCTCATGCCCCCTTCCTTGTGAGCAAGCCCATTCAGCATAGTGGACTTATTACAGGGTAAACGAAGCAAAACTTAAGGAAATGTCCTGCAGATTTCAGGGGGCGGACGCCTCTCGCTCTGGGCATGGCTGGGGCCGAAAGGGGGCAGCAGCAAGAGCGCAGGTAGGGCTGCTTGTTAACATCTGTTTCGGGACAGCAAAGCACAGCAAGCGAAGGCCCGGAAAATGCCCGGTGGGAAACTCACCGCCCAGGAAAGCGCCGAGGAAAAAGCATTTCTTTTTGTGACGCTTCAGGAAGCCCCACACGGCCGGCAGCATCGCGGCGGCGGCAGAGGAGGATTCTCAGACGAACCGCCGCTCCGCCCACCCGTCCCCGGCGCGCCGCAGGAAGCCCTACCCCTCGTCTCCGACGCCGGCTTCGTTTCAGCCCACGTCCTCCCCGCATTCGAGTCCCCCAGCTGGCCGCGGTTCGCCCTTCATCTTTCTCCCTCGGACTGTTCGCTCTTTTCTTTTCGTTCCGTAAGCGACGCTTTCCTTCCAGAGATGGAAGCGGCGAAGAAGTGGCGGGTGAGCGCGGGGGAAACTGAGGCCTGGATGGACAGAGCTGTACATATGGTGAGGGCTCACTCGCAAAGAAGTAACCAAAGGGGGTGTAGCAGGGGGGTCGTATTGCAAGCAAAAAGAAAGAAAACAAACAATTTTCGGGGTTGCGAGCTTTTCGGAGCTGGGAGATACTGAAAAAAAGACTGACGCATTTATTGGACGACATCCACGTGTGAATTATTTGAGAGTTATCTTTTGTACCGTCCATCTCACTCGGTCGGGTGCCTCTTCGGATTAAGTAGTGGCTTTTTATCATCTTAAATAAGGGTTCTAGGGTTTTTGAAATGAGGGGTCCTTGGTGCTTTCTGAGCTTGGTTATATTCTTGCAGACATTTTTCATTACCTAAACTAGGTAACATCAGTGCTAGATGATCATTAACCAAACTAGGTAACATCATCATGGACGAGGGGATAGATAGGGAACTCATCAAATTTGCAGACGACACCAAGTTGGCAGGAATAGCCAACACTCCAGAAGATAGACTTAGGATACAGGAGGATCTGGACAGACTTGAACACTCTAACAAAATGAAAATCAATGGTGATAAAAGTAAGGTTCTACATTTAGGCAAGAAAAACCAAATGTATAGGTATAGTGTAGGAGGTACCTTTCTCAATAGTAGTAACTGTGAGAGGGATCTCAGAGTCCTAGTGGACAATCATTTAAATATGAGCCAGCAGTGTGCTGCAGCTGCCAAAAAAGCCAACACAGTGCTAGGCTGCATTAACAGAGGGATAGAAACAAGATCACGCAAAGTATTAATACCACTTTACAATGTCTTGGTAAGGCCACACATGGAATACTGCATCCAGTTTGGTCACCAAAATGTAAAAAAGATGTTGAGACTCTAGAAAGAGAATAGAGAAGAGCAACAAAGATGATTAGGGGACTGGAGGTTAAAACATATAAGGAAAGGTTGATGGAATTGGGTATGTCTAGTTTAATGAAGAGAAGGACGATGGGGGACACGATAGCAATGTTCCAATATCTCAGGAGCTGTCACAGAGAAGAGGGAGTCAAGCTATTCTCCAAAGCGCCTGGAGGCAGGACAAGAAGCAATGGATGGAAACTAATCAAGGAGAGAAGCAACCTAGAACTAAGGAGAAACTTCCTGACAGTTAGAACAATTAACCAGTGAAGCAACCTGCCTCCAGAAGCAGTGAATGCTCCAACACTGGAAGTTTTTAAGAAGAGACTGGACAGCCATTTGTCCAAAATGGTATAGGGTTACCTGCCTGAGCAGTGGGTTGGACTTGATGACCTCCAAGGTCCCTTCCAACTTTATTATTATTATTATTATCATCATCATCATCATCGTGACTAGTACTGATGATGTTATCTAGTTTGAGGAATGAAAGGTCTGCAAGAAACAACAAAGCTCAGAGAGCACTGAAGACCCCTCATCTGTTGAATATTATTGAATTTATATAACTAATTTTTCCAGTATCTTCTAGACCAGCGGTTCTCAACCTTTGTGTGACGGCGACCCCCGTCACATGGACGCGCCGCGCATGCGCACTGCGCATGCGTGGGGGCCGCCCCATGCGCGGGGCGCATGTGCGGGACCGCCTCCTGAGGGGGAAAACGGCGGATCGCGTTGTTTGGCGACCCCCGTAAAATGGTCATTTGACCCCAAATGGGGTCGCGACCCATAGGTTGAGAACCGCTGTTCTAGACAGAACTGCAGGAATCTGACCTGAAGAATTATTTGTGGTTGCAGTTCCAATTCTCATAGCTAATAAGGAAAAGCTAATGGCAGACATTGTTGCCTAGAAACTCAGGCACCCAGGGTTTGGCAGGGAGCTGATAAGAATTGGATCCCTGAATTTGAGGCTTCTTTTTCCACTCAAAAATATGAATCGCCAAGTAATTCAGGGAAAACAAAAAGCATTTATTAGGGGGCGGCGGGGGGAGAGCTACAGAAACAAATGATGCATTCAGTATTTGTGATATGTCAAAAAGCAAGTGATCAGACATTGATTATATGTGAGAATTGAACAATAGAAAAATCTTAATTCTAGGTTTTCATTCAACAAGTGACAAATTTATGGATTACATCACTTTCTTTCCCAGTCAGGTTTCCATCTTTTTTTAAAACTTACAAGTGTATTCAAGAACTTCCAGAATACCCTCTCCTATTGTTTAGTTACCAAAGGCTAGGTTTTGCAAGTGAAAAAAAGACATGGTTTTGGCTAAAAGGAAAACATGGTTTCCTGTATTTCAACAGGAGGCCTGATTGCTATGCTAAAATGAAGCCTAAACTTCCAGACTGACAACATGAGTTAGAATATATTCATGTGATGAATAGGATTCTACCTTAGAAAGGTGATCCTGCTTCCAAATTTCATTTAAGATACCAGCCCTCAGTTCCTTATTAATATGTGTTGCCCAAAGACAGCGTTTTTAACCTCAGCAATTGAACCTCAACTTCAGTAGTCTGTCAAACAGGCTCTGTTCTGGAAGAAGGAACTATTTATCTTTCCTGAGAACATTTATCCATATGTCTACTTTTGCCATCTATTACAGTATTTTATTTTTATCCCACCTTTATTATTTTTATAAATAACTCAGGTGGTGAACATATCCAACACACCTTCCTCCTCATATTTTCCCCACAACAATAAACCTGAGAGGTGGGTTGGGCTGAGAAAGAGTGACTGGCCCAAAATCACATAGTTGGTTTTCAGGGCTAAGGTGGGACTAGAACTCATAATCTCCCAGTTTCTAGCCTGGTACCTTAACCACTAGACCAAACAAATTATGCCATATTACATGAGTAGCAGTTGCTTTATCTAATTAAACAAAAGCATTGTAAATGAAAATGTAATTGAACCAGAGTAAGCTATTGATTCAGGTACAGCTCAGCCAATAAATCACAGCTATGCATGGTTTTCTTGCTGTGTACTAATTTCAGTTTGCTTTTCTTTTGAGAAAGAAATATGCCATATGCCAGCACATATGTCCTTTATTTTGCTATGTATGTGATCCATTTGATCAGAAATGTTGGTTTCTCATTGTTGTATAGTATTGTTATTGTACTGAGAAAACAGTTGCATTCGTTTACTGACTGTCTCATGAAGTGACTGTTTCCTCCTTCCTTGCAGAGAAGAGAGATTGGAGAGGAAAGGATTATAGGAGAATAAACAGGCACACAATGGAGAATACACATCAAAGGGATTTTACTAGTGCTGGCTGTTTGCCAGTGCGTTCCTTTTGATGTGTTTTCCCATTGTGTGCCTGCTTACTTTTTTTTAATTTTTTCCTCTACAATGAATGTAAATACAGTCAGTCATCCATTCCCTTATTAATTATCCCTGAACCTGGGTGAGCATTCCAGAGGGCTGGGGAGTGGAAAAAAGGAAAGCTGAAGTTAAGTCATAAGCATAGTCAGAGTCATATAAGTTTCCAGTTAGTGTCTTGTGTCACTTGCTGACCAAGTTTCTGCTCCCAGACTACCTCTAATGGAGTAAATGCAGCTGAATGCATTGTGCTTCTGAACTTGCAATCCATGATAAATATGATACCACATCCGTCTTTTAACAGTGCTGTTGCTAATTACTTTGTGTGTATTGATAGGCTAAAGATGCACTTAAGAATGGTGAAGTACCTGTTGGTTGCCTCATGGTCTACAATAATGAGATTGTGGGAAAAGGAAGGAATGAAGTTAACGAAACGAAAAATGTAAGTGATTTAGGGAATCCTATCCTTTGCACTACATATATAAATAGAACAATCCTCAAGTAGGTTTAAAGAAATTCCATTACGGGACTTCCGGTGGTTAAAGCGGTGGAGATGGCGGCTACTCTGTAGCCGTCCTCCTGAGAAGGTGTCAGATCCGCGGAGCACAGCGTTTACCAGCTGGCCCGCGGCTCGCAATCCCCTTCCCGGGCGAAGGGAAGGGGTAGAGATCGCATGAATAGAGGTAGAACCTCTTAACTCTCCCTGGATTTTTATTTTTAGGGGGGTAGAAAGAGGGTTCCCTCGGAGTTCATTGCCTTCTCCGCCTCTCAGCTGTCTTTGTTTCTTCGGAAACAAAGCGAGACGCCGCTACCATCTCCGTACTTAAAGAAACCGTGAGTAATCTTAAACCGGACAGAACTGTTTAAAGGATTTTATTTATAGTTTAGCTTCATTTTATTTTTTTTAGTTTATTTAGTTTATTTAGTATCTGCTGATTTTTTTTATTTTTTTGAGCTTTCTCTTTTCTTTCGGGCGGAAAAGTGAGAGTGAAAGTAAAATGGCGTTTTGAAAGTTTTTTTTTCCTTTAAAAGACGGATCGGCTGAATTGCTGTTTAATACTGCTTTTTTTTTACTTTTTTTACTTTTTTATTCTTGGGGACTTTTAGATTGATCTTATTTTATTCTATTTTATCTTATTTTTAATTTTTTTTTGGATTACTTATTTTTATCGGTATTTTTAAGAAGAAAGGAAGATAAATTAAAATGGCTTCAAAACGACAACCAGCTACTGCAGCTTCTAAAGTAACTTCTTCTCCTGCTCCTTCTACTGTGCAACAACAACTTAAAATAATACCCTCAGTGCAGCAACCTAAATCCACTCCACCTTCACCTCCCCCATCTGGCACATCAGCACAAGACATTAAAGAAATAATGGTAAGTGCTGTCTCACAGTTTAGGGAGGAAATGAAACAACTTTTGGACCAGAATAAATCTGAAACTAAGGAGGAAATGAAGAAAGAGATGAAGGAGCTTTTAGAACAGAATAATGCTATTTTGAGGGATGATATACTTCTAGCTCTATCTGGAATGGCCTCAGTGGTTGTGAAGCTGGACTCCAGAGTAGAGGAAATTGAAGAAACAGTTGAACTTTTGGATTATAAATTTCAAGATATGGAGAAAAAAGTGGAGACTTCACAAGATGATATTCTTATGTTCCAGTATAGACAGATGGAATATGCTTTGAGAATAAGGGGTCTGAAAGAAGATAAAACTCAAGATTTGATGGAAATGGTGATTAATGACTTGGCTGTTATTTTGAATATTGATAAAGAAGAGTTACGTGGGGATGTGGAAAGAATTTATAGAGTTAATTCTTGGATTGCAAAACAGAGGAATTTGCCTAGAGATGTGGTGATATATTTTGCTAAGAAGTCTTTGCGAAATCAGATTCTACAAACTTTTTATAATAAAAGATTTCAGATTGCTGCCCAAGATATTATTATTTTAAAGGAAATTCCACCTAAAATTTTAAGAAGCAGAAAAGATTTTGCTTTTTTAGTAAATGAACTTAAAGCAAGACAAATGCCATTTAGATGGGAGATTCCGATGGGCATTGTTTTGAGCCATGCGGGGACACGTTATAGACTTAATACAGTTGCTAAAGCTAAGGAATTTTATAAAACGGTCCTGGGAGCAGGCTCTCCTTTGCCCATGATGCATAAAGTCTTGAGTGACAAAGAGATGGAACAGAAATCTGAAGGTACAGGGATGATGACTGCTGGACAGGTGGTATGGATGTCTCAACCAGAGGTTAAAGAACAGAGAATGACCCGTGCAGCACATAAACGTAAAGAAAAAGAACAACAGAAAAAAGAAAAAGAAAAAGAAATTGAAGAATCTACTCAGCAAATTGCTTCAGTGCCGGTGGGAGGAGCAAGACCCAAAAGCTCTGCTACATATTCATCAGCAGCAGAATTTGAGCGGATCTTCTCCAGGCTGAAGGCCAAGGGAGATGGCAAAGCTCCTGTCCTGGAATGTTAATGGATTAAACATTCCTCAAAAGAGAAAAAAAATTTACCACTATTTGAAACAACATAACAATGATATTATTTGCTTGCAAGAAACTCATATTACAGCTAAAGATCAAAAATATTTAAATAATCCTCGCTTGGGATCTCATTTTGTATCTCCCGCCCCTGGGAAGAAAGGGGGTGTGGTAATCTATGTTAAACAGAATTTATCCGCTACCTTGTTAGAATCAGACCCTTACGGAAGATATGTTATGCTTGAACTTGGTTTATATGGCAAGAAAATTCTTATTGTGGGGTTGTATGCACCAAACCAGCAACAGGAGCAATTTTATAGGTTACTACATCAGAAAATAACTTTGTTGGACTATAGATCTGTGATTTTAATGGGAGACTGGAATGGTGTCTTAGATATACAAATGGACAAAAAAGGCTCTTCTACCTTTTTTAAACAGGCTAAATTACCTAAAGCCTTTTTTGATATGAAAGAAGATTGGGAATTGAGAGACTATTGGCGTGAACGTAATCAAGAAGAAAAGGATTTTACGTTTTTCTCAGATAGACACCAATCTTTCTCAAGAATTGATTTCTTTTTGATCACAACAGATTTATACAACAGGGTGAAGAATGTAAAAATTTTTCCTAGGACATTGTCCGATCATAGTCCAGTTTGGATGGAACTGTTTGTAGAGAAGGAAGATAGGAGATCCTGGAGGGTGAATGAGAATTTATTTAAACAAGAAAAAAATGTTCATAAATTAAAGGAATGTTTAAAGGAATATTTTACTTTAAATATGAACAAGGGAACATCAATGTCAATGGTCTGGGATGCAAGTAAAGCTTTTATGCGTGGTATTTTGATAAAAATGAATAATTTGCATAGACAGAAACAGACTCAGAAACGGAAAGATTTAGAAGAGGAGATTAAATTAAAAGAGAAACTTTTAATTTCAAATCCCTTAGATGAAAAGGTTAAAGGAGCTTTAAAATTGTTAAAAACACAATTTAACATGCTGATGGCTGATCAAGCTGCAACTAATTTGTTATTTATGAAACAAAATACATTTTGTAATGCTAATAAACCAGGGAGATGGTTGGCTTATCAGTTAAGAAAAAAACAGAAACAGAGGAATATAGATAAAATAAATTATAATGGTAAATTGGTTTATCAGAAAGAATTGATTAAGAAATCTTTTTTAGAATACTATCAAAAATTATATAAGGGTACTAATATTCAAATTACAGATATAAATAATTATTTAGGCAAAGTTAACTTTCCTAAATTAACAGAAGATCAGGAAAAAAAGATTAACGGTTTAATTACTAAGGAAGAAATTGTTACAGCTATTAAACAATTGAAATTGGGCAAAGCGCCGGGTACGGATGGGTTGACATCTATTTATTATAAAGCTTTAGTAGAAGAGATGACTCAACCGTTGTGTGAACTGTTTAATAATTTATTACAGGGGTTAGAGATCCCTCCATCCTGGCGTAATGCATTTATATCATTGATTCCAAAAGATAGTCAAGATCTTACTTTGCCTAAAAATTATAGGCCTATATCTCTTTTAAATGTGGATTATAAAATTTTTGCAAAAATTTTAGCTAACAGGCTTATGGGGATCTTGCAGCAGTTTATACATAGGGATCAATCGGGTTTTATAACTGGAAGGTATATGAAGAATAACGTTAGACAAATTATTAATTTATTAGAGTATTTAGAAAAGAATAACCAAGTCTCTGCAGGCCTGATATTTTTGGATGCTGAAAAAGCCTTTGATCAAGTGAATTGGCAGTTTATGCTGTGTTTAATGAAGGAGATGAATTTTGGACAAAATATATTACAAGTATTATCCAATATATATCAAAAACAGACTGCTCAAATTATTGTAAATGGGGGTTTGTCAGAGGCTTTTGTAATAGAAAAAGGAACAAGACAGGGATGCCCGTTGTCTCCGTTATTGTTTGTTTTAACACTGGAAATTTTGTTGATTAAAATTCGGGAGTCTCAAGAAATAAAAGGAATAGAAATTAATAAAAAAGAATATAAATTAAGAGCCTTTGCAGATGACTTGGTTGTTACTTTGTCTCAACCTGTTTCTTCGGTGGTGAAATTATTACAATTGATTCAACAATATGGACGTGTTTCTGGCTTTAAAATTAATAATAATAAGACCAAAATATTAGCTAAAAATATGACTAATGGTGATAAACAGGCTTTAGTTAACTTAACAGACTTTGAAATTGTTGATAAGGTAAAATATTTGGGGGTTACATTATCTGCTTCTAATGTAAAATTGTATAAAAATAATTATGAAAAGCTGTGGATGGAGGTACAGAAGGATTTAAAAAACTGGAATAATTTACAGTTATCCCTTATGGGCAGAATTGCAGTTATTAAAATGAATGTCCTGCCAAAGTTTATTTTTTTGTTCCAAATGTTACCTATCTTAAAGAACGAACGTAATTTAGATGAATGGCAAAAAGGTATTAATAAATTTGTTTGGGCAGGGAAAAAACCAAGGGTGAAACTTAAAATAATGCAAGATTTTCGTGAGAGAGGTGGACTCAAGGTACCAAATATGAAATTGTATTATGATGCTGTAGTATTGACATTGATTAGCGACTGGGTGAATTTAACAAATACAGAAATACTTCATTTGGAAGGCTGGGACCTATTTTTTGGATGGCATGCCTATTTAATATTTAATAAAAAAGTGGATTGGGTTTTTAAGTCTCATATTATAAGAAACTCTTTGCTAAGAGTGTGGAGAAAGTATTATAAAAGTGACTTCAAAATACCATTATGGGCTATACCTCGGCATGCCATAGAAGGTATAAGGAAAGGGGTAAATATGGACAAGGTCTCTTACGTACAGTTATTAAGATGGGATGGCCAAGACTGGCAGTTAAAATCTTTGGAAGAATTAACACATGAAAACTTAACTTATTCATGGTTCCAATATAGACAAATAGTGGATAGATGGAAGATGGATTGTAAAATGGGCTGGCTTAGAGAAGATGAAATTTTTTTAAAACAAGTAAGAGATCAAAGGCCAACCCATATTAAGAGAGTTTATGGGGTTTTAGTGGAATTAGATTCAGAACTTGAACTAGTTAAAGATTGTATGATTAAATGGGCACAGAATATTGGTGAAACGATTTCAATGGATACTTGGGAACTTATTTGGATAAGAAATGTTAAATTCACACAAGCGCAAAATTTAAGAGAGAATTTTTATAAGATGTTTTATAGATGGCACCTTGACCCAAAGAAAATGTCCATTATGTACCCTAATCTACAGCCGAAATGCTGGAGATGTGGATATTTGGATGCTACCTATTACCATATTTGGTGGACGTGTAAGCATATAAAAGCTTTTTGGATTAAGATATGGTGGAATATTCAAAGAATTTTTAAAAGGAGGGTAAAATTTACTCCGCAATTATTTTTACTAGGTATTGTTATTGACTGTGATGCTAAGGAGGTTATATTGATGTTAAATTTGATTACAGCCGCTAGGTTGTTAATAGGACAATATTGGAAGAAGGAATCTTTGCCTACTTTACAAGAATGGTTTCATAAAGTTTCGTATTTGGCAGAAATGGCAAAGATTTCGGCTTTCTTAAAGGAGCAATCTCAAGAAAAATTTTTTGCGGTATGGGAAAAATGGATAAATTTTATACAACATAATTTGGATATGGAAAAATATTATCTAGCCTTTTTATAATTTGTAATGATTGTTTTTTCTTTCTTTCTTTCTTCTTTTTCTTTTTTATATATATACATTTTTTATGTATTATTATTCATATATATATTTTTTTTTATATATATATATGCTTTATTCTTCGTCTACTTTCTTCTTTCTTCTTTCTCTCTCTCTCTTCTCTTTTTATTTATTTTTTTTTCTTTTTTAGTATATATTATTCATTTTAAAGTTTATGTTATGTATATTATTATTATATATATTATTACTGTGATTTTTATTATTATTATTAATTATTTTATAAATTGCAAATGTTATTTTTAAAATATTTGTTAAATAATCCTATATTCAGTTCTGGGAAGTCGGGGGGGGGGTGGGGTGGTTGGGGAGGGGGGGGTGGATTTTTATTTGTAAAACTTTTGAAAAATTTCAATAAAAAAAAAAAAGAAATTCCATTACTTCAGCTATGTTTAAAACCTGTCTTGCATAATTTGGGAATCACATAGCAAATTACTATTTTGGAATTTTTATGTTTTGAGTTCCTGTTTTCTAAAATTCTGGTTAAAAATGCAGTGTTCTCTATAAACACATCTCCCCATTTCTGGAAAACCATTTTATATTTTTCTTATAAGTAGCCTTGGGTTATGTCTATGTGTTCAGCGACTATTAAAAGTTAAAATAGTCTTGAATGAAGGGGACTTGTGACTGGTCTTCAAAGTTTGGCTGTTACTGTTGTACTCTGAGGTCTACCTGTAAGTTAAGAGGGACATGATACCTTTTTAAATAGAAAATGTTTAGTGTTGATCTCTGAATGCTAGTGAACTTCAATTATTACTATTTTTTTATGTACAAATTATTTTATTTTTCTTTTATCAACTGTTCCACATTTAGTTTTGTTACTATTACCTAGACAAGACCAAGTTTCAAAATATAGTGATAATAGTTCACAGTGTCCTAATTTTCAAATGTATTGTATTTTAATTCCCACAATCCCTCGGACAGAATAGTCATTGGCTGAGGATTATGGCAACTTTATTTTAGCAAGATTGGGAAAGATTGGTGGATATATTACATTAATATATATTGCATGTATAATGAAATCAAAACTAAAAAGTTCAAACAATAAAAACTAAACTTTCAGAATTTCATAATAAATTAGAAACTCATGACCTATTGAGTCATTATTTCAGAGCTATTTCCTTACCTAAACAGAGAAACAGAATGACCAAGGGTGGGCAAAAAATAGTGGAAGCAAGAGTGACTTCCAACTTTGCAGTGACTTTACCATTGAATTTCCTTATGGGAATCTGGCAGGGACCAATGGATTGTGAGACTTTCTGGGTAATTGTCACAGAATGTTAAAAATGAAGATCATGTGACCTCAGTGGCAGCAGCCAGTAGCCAACATTTTCCAAAATTGGAAAGTGCAATGCAGAAATAAACATGTCATGGTTTGCACAAGAAGATTCTAATCTCCTCAAAGAGTACACACACTCGGTCATTACTGGAGTTATTCATCTACATCAGTGGTTCTCAACCTTTTTAATGCCCCCAACCGGTCGTAAGTCGAGGACTACTCAACCGGTCGTAAGTCGAGGACTACTCAACTGGGTGCAGCACCGTTTGCAGAATGGGACTTTTGGCGGGCTCAGCAAGGCAGAGACAGCCTGGACAATTCCTATTGGCTTTTGAAAGCCAATAGAATTAGACTCTATTCAAGAGGGTCTATTCTATTGGCTTTCAAAAGCCAATAGAATAAAAGGGAGTAGCACAGCTAAGGAAAAGGGGAAAAAAATGGCGGACTGTGTTGTTTGGCGACCCCCGTGAAATGGTCGTTCGACCCAAATGGGGTCCCGACCCACAGGTTGAGAACCACTGATCTACATGGAATGGGGAAGAGAACAAGTACAACAATAAGAACAACTGAATACATGTTTGTTTATTATGTTTATTATGACGATGAAATATAACTCTACTCCTGCCCCTTAAGAAGTCTTCAGCATAGTTGGAGATGATGGAAACTTCAATGTCCCTGGCAATTCATTCAAAACAATGAATTCTATCTAACTGATTTTATGAGGGGAAAATTTTAACAGTTCTTAATAAGAATCAAGAGCATTTTAAGTCAGGAATTCTGCCAGCTTTCAGGCAGCAATTGTAGTTGCATCCCTAGAGTGTTTTATAAGATTTATGGCACCTGCTAAGCACAATCTCTTGAAGGACTATTCACATTAAAATTAATTTGTAGGATGGTATTATAACAGTAGATTATAGCTAAATGCATTCTATTTGCTTCACATTTTCTATTAATGTTCGGTTCCTTTTATTGAGTAGCATACTTTCATCTATCCAAGAATTAATTTGGCCATTGTTTTCAATTTGTACTTATAAATTTATAGTACGAAGCATATCGTGAAATATATAAGCTATTTAAAAAAACAGTAAGGGAAGAGCCTTACATATCTAGATTGTGCATGCTTTGCTAAACAAAAAAACACTTCCTATTTTGCAACTATATGTTTTATTAAAATATTTAGATTGGTGTTACAAATCACCCTTCTTAGAAAGTGATACACTGACCAAGTGATGCACTTTTGGGTAATTGTTCAATGGGCAACGTTTTGAACATGAACTGTCTTTTGGATTATTTGGAAATTATAGGAAATTCAGAATGGAACAATGAGATTGCTAAATGAATACAAACAGATCATATTGATACAAGGTATACTAACTCTTAGTTGCCAGGCACAGTTCATAAAGGTGGCTTGTTTAAACACCTTTTTTTCCTGAATGTCTTCAGGGCTCCGGTCAACCTGCTTGAATCTGCCCAAATACTACAATTATTTTCAAAACTTTTTCTAAGCTTCTCCCTGCAGGTAAAGCTGCAGGAAATTATAGATTTTACTACTGATTTTTATCCTTGTTCTGCTTTTTATTTTGTTGATATGAGGACTGCTGCTTTTTGTCTTCACAAATTGCTTTGAGAGTCTTGTCAACCTCAAATGAAGCTATGCACACAAGCACACAAGCCCCTCACACAAAACTATCCCCTCTTCCCCACCTCATCCCTTGTCAGGCCACCATCCCGAAAAGGTTGGGAATCGCTGATGTAGATTATATTGCAAAGAAATGAAAGTACATGCATGTAAAGGCTTCAGTGCCAAATGCTGCCATAATTGGAAAAAAACCAACAGGTGATGTAATCCATGAACATGTATAAAGCTCATGAGAGCATTTCCTATTCTCTCCGGTAGATCAATCTTTTTCCTTGCATTAATTGTTGGAAGGGTTAAATGCAAAATATAGAGTTGATACCTGGCAGATAGGGGAAAAATTTTGCTTGTACCAATCCTGTTTTTGATCAAACAGCTGTTTTTTTTCCTGTTCTCTTTGTCCTTACTTGTTTCAGACATTGAGATGGAAAAGTCAGTAAAGCAGAGACACAGCTCCATGCTTTTTTTTTATTTTTATGATTTTTATTATTTTGACACTGGATTGCTGTGGCTCTTGCAGGTTTTTTTTGTTCTGTTCTGGAATTGTCTTTTGAAATTGCTCCAGTAAAATAAAAATAAAAGGCACTCTATAGAATAACATGAGTGTAGTGAAATAAGATCTCAGCTATATTGTTTGTCATTGACCTTCCTTACTTTACAATGGAAATTTTGAGAATCCATTATAAAAAAAGATTTGTAACCATTGCAACTGTTTAGATTTGTGTAGGTGCTTTACACAAATATAAATATTGTGCCCTATTCTACTATGACTTTTTTTTGTAATGAGGCCTGGATTCTGACAGGCTGCTTTGATAGTATGAAGATACTTATATGTCAGCCAGGGGAATATACCCCTAGAGCAGGGGTAGGCAACCTTGGCTCTTTTATGACTCGTGGACTTCAACTCCCAGAATTCCTGAGCCAGCCAGTTGAAGTCCATGAGTCATAAAAGAACCAAGGTTGCCTACCCCTGCCCTAGATGACAGACTAGGATTGGGGAAGCACAAGCTGAAGTCTACTCTCAGCCGTCAAAGTGTCCAGAATGACCTGGCCAATTACTTTCTGTCAGTCCAAGAGCCAGCATGGTATACTTTTGAAGGCGTTGGATTGACACCAGCATTTGCCTCAGCCTTGGAGGCTTCCTGGGTGATCTGGAACCAATTATCGTCTCTCAGCTCAACCTACCTCACAATGCTGTTGTGAGAAATAATTGGAGGAGAGATTGCTGTGTACAGCACCTTGAGCTTCTGGTGAAAAGGCAGGATATAAACCTAGCAAATAAATAAATTGTAACAAATTTCCAACAAGGGTCAGTTTCATTTGTGTTATTTTGTTTTATTTTGCTTATAAAGCAAATTCTAAAAGACACTGAGTTATAATCTTGCCCTTGCCTCTTAATACAATACAGTAAGCATCCTCAGGCATAAGAACGTATTTCACTCCAATTATTCAGTGAATTGTTTTAATTGCCTTAATCCAAACAGAATCTGGACTACCTCAAGCAAATTAGTTTTCAGCTTTGGGGAACCGTGAAAAGCATGGAGAATACAATCACAGAAATGAAGAAAACTAACCTTTCTCAACCACTGTCCATGCTGCCTTGTATACTGAGAATGCTCATCTCCATACACTAGAGGGCAGTAGATTGAGGAAACCTGTCCTAGGCCATCTTGTCCAAACTGTAGTTCTTGTAATTCTATTAAAAACAAAGTTCTTTTTCCTTGTATGTGTGTTGCATTTATTTTATTAAATTGGTTTGCCCCCCATCTTAATCACAGTGTAACTGTAGGCGGCTTACAATGTTAAAAAAGGATAAAACTATACAAAGCAGGCATATGACACTCCTCCGTTGGAGCCCCAGGCCAACTGGCAAAGCCAGGTTTTGAGGCTTTTATGAAAAGTCAGGATACTTTATATGCAAAGTAACCCATTTTATGTGGCACCAGTTCTGGTTTTTTTTTTTTTTTTTTTGCTTTATTCCCACAGGCTACTCGCCATGCAGAAATGGTAGCAATTGATCAGGTCTTGGACTGGTGTCAACAGCACAAGAAGAAACCTGAAGAGGTTTTTACCCACACAGTATTATATGTCACAGTTGAGCCCTGTATTATGTGCGCAGCTGCTCTTCGAATGATGAGTATCCTTCTCCAAATGTTGGCCACTTATTCCTTAATACAGAATTCTGTTTCTCAACTTGAGGGACCTTGGAAAGAAGGTCCTCTATGCTATTGTTCTCCAGCTGGGTATTCAGAGTCATACAACCAGTGAATTTTTATTAGCAAATATTGAGATGGATAGGCTAGAAAAGAAAGTGATATTCCGGGTCAAGTCCACACCAGGCAGGGCAAGTGCTTGTGCAATATGTGAAATTTTGGAATTTTGCTATGGCAGGAATATATTCATTTAAGCTTCTTTTCTCCAAAACATTTTGTTAAATTTCTGGTTCTGGATGATGGGGTGTAGAAAGGAAATTCAGCAATATTTTTGCCCTCTATTTATGGGTTGGAAGGTATCTTTTGTTGAAGCAGGGAAAATGACAAATATTTTGTCTGGGGAAGTTACCATTTTTGTAATAAGTTGTCTATGGAAAGGATGAATCTATGTATTGTAAATGAAAGAAGATTATTATTACTACATTGCTTTTTTCTTTTAATGTTGTATATTGAGGTCATTGGGAATTGAGCAGTACTATATATAAATGTAAATAATAATGATAAATATTTAATAATAATATAAAGTATAAATGACAATAGAAATTCTGAAAATGGAATACCAAAAAAAAAAAAGAAAGAAAACAATCCAATTTTGGAAAGATCTATGTGAAATTCAAAAAGACTATAATAAAAATGCTGGATGGATAAAAGAAGTTGAAGATGGATGTAGTAAAAATCAAGTGGAAGGACTACTGTAATAATAACAGCACAAATGGTTAATCATGTGAAAACAGTTAATAAAAAATTGGTGAAAACATATAATTGAAAAAGTTGTCAAAAATGAACTACTTAAAATATTGTATTGTGGGAATTTCAAATACAAACTGATAAAGTCATGGCTGATAACACACCAGATTTAACTGTGGTTGAAAAGAAGAAAATGTGGAAAATTGATAATACCAGGAGATAGTAGAATAGAAGATAAAGAATTGGCATAAACCGGCTGTGGTGATCACAGTGGTTATTGGCATACCAAAGAATCTTGGTCGGCACTTAGAAAAACTGTGCATTGTCAAAATTTCCATCTGTCAGTTACAAGAAACCCCACTGCTTGGATATGAATATTTACCATGCCAATACAGTCCAATATCCCAGGTCCTTGGGAAGAATTCAATGTGTAAGAAGGCCAACACCAGCTAAAGCACTGGCAGCTGTGAGTTCACGTATTGATGGTGGTGGTGATGGTGGAGGAAAGTTGGCATATTAAAAATAGCTGGACTGTCAATTTGTTAGTATCTGCATATTATATAGTATCTGTATATGACTTCTTATCTAACCTAGTTAATGCCTTAACTGATCTGCATAAATCCCATTGGTTGTGTACGGTTGCCAAAATGAACGGTTTGGAGGCTGTGGCTCAGTTCTGAATATCTCTTCTGCTACCTTAACAGATACAGGGGAACCATTTCAAGTGAGTAACTTATTATGGTGCCTTTCTATGTATTCATAAGAATGTAATATATCAAAGTGGTGTAGCAATGAAGACTTTGCTCTAGTCTAGAAGGCCAAATCAACATTTTGGAAGTCAGCATGTACAAATTATTTCAGGACTTAAGCCACCCATTTTTTAAAATTGAGATGATTGACTGGAATGCTTTTCTCTAATACAGAATCTGTATGTTCTCCTGCATTTTGTGGTTGAGTGGGATATTTTCTGTAGTTTAATAAAAAAAAATAAGACTTTGGAGTAACTGCTGATAATCAAGGTAGGTTCAGTGAAGGCACCTAACCAGTGGAATTAAGTCCAAAGGTAGAAAATCAAAAGACTTTTTGTATAACAATTGTTTCTTTGTCTAAATATCAAATAGAAAAAGAAAAATTATTTGTTTATGTTTAGATAAAACAAAATTGCAACTGTAGAAATAAAATTGGATTTTAAAAAGGAATCAACATGTTTTCTAATATTTCATCTAGTGATTACATTTTAGTTGTGCGTTGTATTACAGGCAGAAATGTTTGCATTTTAAAAATCTTCAGACATTATAGAAAGCAGCCCTTCATTTAACTATATGCTTTTCTTGTTTTATGTGTATGTGTGTGTGTGAGAATATCTTGTTTTATGTGTATGTGTGTGTGTGCCTATATATTTCAAGAAATGAATATTATCTAAGGATAATCTGTGGGTATAGTATCATTAAGTTATTGTGCTGGGTCAAGAGGTCTTGACAACTAGAGAGAAAACCAATTGATGAAAACAAGTTTTTGGCAGAAACTCTCTGTGGACCTACTAACCAACAATCCATGAATATCTTTTCACATTTGTTTTAAGGTCGTATTTCTGAGATTTCTTTAACCACAGTTTCATAGTTCCATGTCCTGGTTTCCAAGAGTTTCTTAAAATTGATACTTCCCAATTTATAAGTGTAGTTTCGTAAATTCAAGAATTGTTGAGCTACAACATTTGGGGTGGGTTGAAAGAAGCAAATGCACTTACTTACCTGTCCACTTAAATAGTTTTGTTTACAATCATAGTTACCTGAACTCTAAAAAGACTCCTTTAAGAATTTGTGCCAGTCAAATGAAGGAAAGAAAAAAGGATTGTAAAAATGCCTCCTCCCAATTGTTCCCCAAATGCCCATGAAATATGGCTCTGCTGAAAAAAACCTCTTCCGATAAAATATATATATCATCCTCCCACTTTTTTTGTCCTATGCTTTCTTCTTGTCTTAAATCAAAAGTCATGCATGCATTCCTCTGCCTTTAAAAGCTATCTAGTAAACAATGTTTAATAGGTGCTGTTCTTATTCTAGCACTCCAGCATAGCAACAACAGAAGCTATGTTACTCCCACTTTTGATTTTTTAAAGATAATGAAGTCTTAACTGGAACATTCTGCTGATGGTGTGCCTTCATTTAAGATGCATTTTTGAGCAACATGTTTAATTTCTTTAGTGCATAGCCGGTTATCGATCTGAAGAAGCTGTGGAAATGCTGAAAACTTTCTACAGACAAGAGAATCCAAATGGTAAAAACCTCATATCAGCATTTCAATCCATGTAGACATTTATAGATTTGAATAGTAGTGACTTCATTTTTTTTTCTTTTTGACAGCACCAAAATCAAAAGTTCGGAAAAAGGAATTCAGTAAATGAGTGGCCGTTGTAAAGTTAACCAGTCTAGAAGAATAATAAGTCCTTGAATGATCTCCACAGTGCTGGCTTTTGCTGGACTAAACTATTTAGCTCCAGGAGGTCGAAAATGACATACCTGTCCTTCTTCAATATGTGATTGAATGTAATATGGAAGTTATGATAAATTAACAAATACAGTTGTGGATCAAAATGTCTGGTTTGTTTTCCCCTGGGTGCCAAACTGCAAAGATATTGAAAGAACAATCCCAGCTAAGGCGGAACTCTTGCAACTATTGATTTTGAACTTGATCAGAGGTTCAACTAATTAGGACAATTCATGCTTTGCCAGTACATACTTGTGCTGACTTGTATTGTCTTGTAAATTATTTGGATAAGGGTTCTAAATAGAACTCTGTCAGCTTCCAGTTTACGAAGTTGTTCACTAAGTTATACATGCTGAATCAGGCTTCCCAGGTCACTTGCTTCATTGGAATTTCTCTTGGGAACTAGTCCAATTAGTACTAGGACTTTATTAAGCTATAATACAGGCCAGGTGTTTAGTCACTTTAATCTAGTTGAGTCTATTCTAGAGCTAATAGAGGCTTTCCTGTCATTTCCTATGTGTGATATATTCAACTGAAAATAACAAAGATAAGAAGGGGGGTCTTCTGCATAAAAACCATGTATTCTTTCACTGAAATAGTCCAAATATGGATGAAAATATGACAAGGTCTAATTGTACCATTTTCCTCATTGCATCACAGGGCAAGTTTAAGTCTTCCTAGAGACATCAGTGTTCAGACTTTTGTAGAAAATTTTGGCAATGTTAAATTTAACATTGTGATAACTGAATTGAAAAACTTGTACTCGTGCCTGATCAGCTGCTGCCATACCTGCTCTTTTCAGATGAATTCCTGTTGTGGTAGCAATTAAGGATCAGTTGATTTAATTATATTTTAATATATTTGCAGTTGAAAATTCCTTATAATATTGAAGGCAGGCTATTCGGGTTAGCAGCATCTATCCCAGTGTTTCTCAACCTTGACAATTTTAAGGCATGTGGACTTCAACTCCCAGAATTCCACAGCCAGCATTGCTGGCTGTGGAATTCTGGGAGTTGAAGTCCACATGCCTTAAAATTGTCAAGGTTGAGAAACAATGATCTATCCAATCTTGGCCAATGTTGAAAAGCTCAACAGGGCCAGAATGGTTTATTCCTTGGAAATTCCAGAACTGTTGGACTGACTGCAAAGTTAAAAAAGCATTCCAGAAAAAAGGCAACAGAAAACCACTTCTGTAATGTTGCTAAGAAAATAACATGGGTGTAACCATGAAGTCACCAGGAGTCATGGTGAACTTGAGGGAATTTACTGAATGAATTAACCAGTTCACGACTTGTGTACCTGTGTTCAATTACAATAACATCTTATTTGTAAGGGCTACTTTTCCTGAACATTTGTGTAGCTGAAATGTTGAAGTTATATTCAAAAATGCTAACGTTACCCAGTCTTAAATGCAGTCATTTTGATAATGACTGTGTAGGAAGTTAATTATATTGCCAAAATACAATATTTGGAAAAGGGTCATTCAGAAGAAGGCAGAAGTAATATTAGTGAAGGAATACAATGTTGCCAACAGCACCATTTTTAAGCTTCCATCTTATACATTCTGCCTCATCTACTTGGCTGTTCGATTCTCCTTCCTTGCCAGAAAAATATGTGCAGTTTATTGTTTTGGGGAGGGGGGAAGCAACAGTTTGTCTCATAATTAAATATCTAATTTAACTAAGCTAGAAGCCCAGATCTTAGCTGGCACATTCTGCATTGTAGGCCCGGTCCAGGGAAAAATACTTGGTTCACCATAATGGTTACCCCAAAACTGAGAAGTCATGGGAAACCACAGCAGATCTCTGTATCTTATGTCAGATAGGCATTATTTCCATGTGAAAGTCCCACACAAGCCCTGCCCCTGGGACCTGCCTCCTATATTTGTTGTTGTTGTTAGTTGCGAAGTTATGTCCGACCCATCGCGACCCTATGGACAACGTTCCTCCAGGTCTTCCTGTCCTTTACCAACTTCTGGAGTCCATTTAAGCTCACTCCTACTGCTTCAGTGACTTCATCCAGCCACCTCATTCTCTGTCATCCCATTCTTCTATTGCCCTCAATCTTTCCCAGCATTAGGTCCTTCTCCAGTGAGTCCTTCCTTCTCATTAGGTGGCCAAAGTATTTGAGTTTCAACTTCAGGATCTGGCCTTCTAAAGAGCTACTACTAAATCTATATACTATAGATTTATAATACTACTATATAAATCTATGGTACATACTATAGATTTATCTATACACTACTAAATCTATATACTACTAAATCACTCTACTATTAATTGTCATGTTCAGTCAGCTGAAATGGTACATCCTGGTCAAATAATTTTTGAATCAAGATACCTTTAAAAAATGCATACAAAATCTGGGACCCCATTACTCCTGTGGGATTGAAATTTCAACCTGGCCTTCAGACCAGGTGTACTGCCACGGCAGCCTTCTAGTACTTCTGCCGTCAGCCTGGTCATGTTATGACACGTCCTGCCAGCTTCCTACAAGCAAAGTCAATGGGAAAGCCAGCAGGAAATTAGACATCACTCCTACTCTCACTGCTTTTTTTGGCCACCTGTGGTCATTGTGCTTATCTCTTTAGGTAAGTGCTATTAAAGTTCATTTGCCACGACAATTATCCTTCCATCACGCTGCACTATCTTTTTCTAAAAGGATGACCCAGAGGGTCATTGGTGGTCCAGTAAACAATAAATTCCAGGATGAAGGGAGTTTCCTGCTTTCTGCCACATTATACTCTTCAGGATTGGTTGCTGTGCAACAAGAGGAAAATACCGTGATGTTTTTCCATCTAACTGTGCAGTAAGATTTGTCTGTTGACCTTGGGGAACCGCTAAGCTTGGGTGGGGGTAATGAGTCTGTAGTCATTTCACATGATGACACGCCTGGGACATCCTTGCTTGTAAAAGGCAGACCGTGGAGATGGAGTAGAAGAATATAGAGATAATATGGTGAAGGCATGCCAGAACTGTCAAGTGATTTTTAAAAAAGACAATAAATGACAGCTCTGGGAAAGGGGGGAGTGTAGTCTCAATCCCACCTTGATTCTGGGTGATATTAGAGCAGTGTTTCTCAACCTTGACAATTTTAAGGCATGTGGACTTCAACTCCCAGAATTCCACAGCCAGCATGGGAATTCTGGGAGTTGAAGTCCACATGCCTTAAAATTGTCAAGGTTGAGAAACACTGTATTAGAGGGAGCAGAGGGTAACTTTGAGAGCTTTCAAGACTTGGTTATACTCTACAACAATAGAGTTCCAACAGTCCTTGCAGTGTCTGTTTCCTGACCTGGCCTGTATCAAAGGATTGACAGGCAACAAGGAAATGCAAAGCCAAAGTTTCAGAATGCACACTTGAAAACTTTATTGGATTATTTTTAGATGCATTGTAAGGCACATCCAGAAGAGGACCTCAGTGTTCCAGCAATGAATAGTTCAGGAAGATTGGAAGGGAAGTCTTGCTTTCCTGAAACGTGATTGCTGAGCAGATAAATAATTTGGGCAATAATCAAGTACTTGCCTGTGCCTCCTGGATTTCAATGTTATGGGTTTTATTGAACCAGCTTTCCCCCTCTCTCCCCAGTAATTTGTTGTTGTAGTAATTTCAAGGGATCGAGATCTGTATTTCTAATACCCGTCATCCTTTTCCCAGTCTGGCTTTCTCGTTGTAGTAATTTCACACTGCATGTGGAAAGAAGGAATACAAATTGGTAGCTCTGAAGCAGGTGCTCTTAGCACTTTGGTTTTCAACAGTTAAGCTTAAAATTATCTCTCATTGACTTCAAAGGCACCAGTAGGAGGACTGAAGTAGGTGATAGGAGTCGCCAGATCTGATAGCTGCATTCTTGCCTCGGACTCCATTTTTGTGAAGTGGGAATAGAGCATCTTTGCAGAAGCTGGAAATGATGGCTTATAATGGTTTTTAAAACTGTACTCACCATGCGTGATTCCAGAAAGATAGGCTTACCACACTAAGGTAAACATTGTTAACAAGCATATTTATTTAATCATAGGCTGTACGGTTTCTCACTAGAGCTTATTTCATTATGGAGTATAGAGATAGTCCTTGACTTTTACAACCACAAGTTTAGTGACAGTTTGAAGTTAAAACTGCATTTTTCACACTTATAACCATTGCAGCATCCCCATGGCCAAATGATCAAAATTCAGATGCTTGGCAACTGGTTCATATTTGTGACATTTGCAGTGTCTCAGTGTCATTTGATCATCTTTTGTCCCTTCTGACAAGCAAAGTCAGACCTTGTTACTATTTTATCAACTGCAGTGGTTCACTTATCTGTGACAAGAAATATAAAATGGGGCAAAATTCACTTAATAACTGACTCACTTAGCAACAGAAATTTGGGGGTCAATTGTTACTGTGTGTCAAGGACTACCTGTGTAGGATCTGATATCCCTTTGTGTGATTAATACAATTGACAGTAACAGGATGGCATTTCTATTGCTCCTGTAGCATAATCCTCTTTAGATCTACTCAAAAGCAAACTCCTTTTGCTTAAATAGAATTTATTCTCAGATTAGCGCATATATATTATAGATTTGCAAACTATTCAGGGTTACAGAGATTATTTTTAAATTGTTTTGAGTCACAACATGATCCCCATATTTACTATTGGACAGACTAGGTCACAAGCCTTTGCATAGTAGGTCTGGGACATTATTCTTACTCATAAGAATTATTTTTAAAAAAAAAACATTTAGAATAGTCCTGAGTTTTTTTGGGTAATGATTTCTTCCTCATGTGGATAGAAATATATGCTGCAACTGTGCATAAATGAATGTGGGCACAGAATTAGGTGCCGTTATGTTCAACTTGTCCCCTGAGAAGCATGTATATCAGGGGTGTCCAATCTTAGTAACTTTAAGACCTGTGGATTTCAATGCCCAAAATTCCCCAGCTAGCCAGGAAGATTAGGGAATTTGGAGAGTTGAAGTCTACAAGTCTTAAAGTTGCCAAGGCTGGACATCCCTAATATATATGATTACAGCCATAGTATAAATTTTATGGACACCCCTGATCTACATCATTGTAGTAGTAGGTATAAATTTAATGAAATGGATTTTAAACCACATTTGTGGAAAAGTAATCCCTCCTTCTACATAGCTATATCTGGGAATGGCTGTACTACTGTTTTACAAATACAATTGATCATAAAGTAAGCAGGGTTATGGAATCAACTTTTTTTTTTTTTAAAGCAGAGCTAGGATTGAGTGATAAAGTTATATGGTGCAAACTTGGACTAGCTTGCGATCAGAGTAGCTCCTTCTGTGCATACTTGCCTAAACCTTCCAGGATCTTTTCTGGATATGTTATCCTCTCCCTTCCTTCAGTGAAATTGAGTGGGTCCAGGGGGAGAGAATCAAGCAACTATTCCTAACTCGAGCAGACCTTCCCTATATGCCCTGGTGGTGTCTCTTAGATGCCAGATCAAAACATTTCTCTTTTCCCCAGGATCTGGGAGTTTAAACTCATTTCGTTTGTAATCACGTCTTTCCCCCCCTCATTTTATCATATTATTTCATGGATTATAATTTGCTCCAATATTGAGCCTACTATAAATATTTTTACAGATAAAGAAATCAGTCTCAGCTGCTGCCTTGTTCAAAGCTGTCTTATAAATGATGTATTGATTATCATGAGTCAGAAAACAAATAATTTCGCTGGAACCTATAATCCTAAGAAGATGCCTAAATGGTTCCCAAGGGGGCTTTATGTGTTCATATTTCTGGAAGAAGAGGCACATCATTCCATAAGTCTGAGTAGTTGCTGGAGCTTTACGTCTACTGTTCGGTTGGAAAAGCAGCAGTAATGCCACTCAGCACTTTTGATGGAAAGGGAAAAAAGGAGGAAAATGAAATTTACCTCCCTGTTTCCTCCACTTAAACATCTGAACCTGATATTCAAAATGTGCTTTCCGCACGTAGTTTTTGGCAGAGTGCTGTGGTGGAGAAAATAACTATACAACGTGCAAGCTGGAGAAGGGGGAAAAAAAATCTCTTTAACAGGAGGGGGCAAAGCTGTAATCATGATACTGTTACAGACCAAATATTTCCTTAGCAACAAACTTCTGCAAAAATAAACATTTGGCTGCTGTGTTTGGTATTGGTAGCCAGCGTGACATAGTGGATAGAGGAACATTAGACTAATTCCCTGCCCTGAAATTACAGTTGCCTGACTGAAATGTCTGCAATCAGGCCATCTCTGCTAAATTAGGGTTGGTTGCATAAGCATGAAGGGGGCAAGAACTGCCAAAGGCTTTCTCTGGCATCCTAGAATTTATTGTTAAACATCTATCAGAGCCTCAAGAGGCTTTATATGACCTGAGAAGATGTTAAACACTCATCTGAGAGGAAATATGTTTCCTGTGTTTCCATAGAGACCCTGGATGTTTTTCAGGGCTGTGCTCTTCCCCCTTAAAATATGTGATTAAATGTACGTTAGAGCACATTCCGACATGCATCTCTGCAAATTTGACTGGATTCTTAAAACCGAATATTCTTGCACCGGGGAGGATCGTAGTCTGTAAGGATGTAGCTTGTCTTCACTACTTTCTGGCTCAGCAGTAATTTGCCAAAGAAAGCCAACAGCAGATAAATCAACCCCGTACTCTCTTAGATCCCAGTTCCAGAAAATACTCCAGTATTACTTTGGCAAGACGGTCAGTCCTGGATTTTTAAAAGGGGGAGCTAGCCAATGATTATTTTTGCCAGTTTCAGATTTCCAATTTTGTCAGCCAACATTGCTTTAAGTGTATGCATTTTAAATCTAGATATTTTTTAATCACTAAGAGGACCCCAAATAAACGCACTTTAAGTTCTACTAATCAAATTACTTTTTATGAATTCATATCCATCTTTCTATCTTGCTCTCAGCTACCTAGATCAAATAGCGAGGCTCTGTGATTAGATTAAAGTGTTTGATAAGTGATCAGAGGATAGCATGCTGTTTCGGATTTGTGTTTTTGTGTTACCGAGCAGTCAAAAAGCAGTATAAGAACAATGCATTATACCACACTTCATTCGATAACCTTTGCACTGACAATGATTGGCATCTGCAAATAGGAAGGTAATAAGAAAATAACAGGCTTATTTTGGCAAACTGCCCAGAGTTACTGTGAGTTGGGCAGCCATATACATTTTTTTTAAATAAATAAATAAAACAAATTGTCCTAAATGACTGTTGCTCTTTTTCCAGAAATATTCCCAGAATGAGTTGGGAAAAGGATTTTGGATTTTACTGCAGTTGTTGTGTTCTTCCATTGCAATCATTTGAGTAAGGAGCATGGTGGTGCTCATGGTTAGAACCCTAGGATGGTGGTTAGCAAGCCTGTGTTCAAGTTCAAGTGCTGCCGTGGGGTGGGATTGAGCTCCTGGCCTTCGCTCCAGCTGCTGCCAAGAACATGGAAGAAGCCCTCCTATTGGGCGTCCCCCAGGGCTTATCCTTTCAACCTGGAAATGCCTCGGTGCTTCTGACACGAATGCAGAAAAATAGTTCATTTGAGTTAGATCCTGCTTTTTCACCAGTTCCAGTAATCTTATATGGATTGTCCATTTTATTATTTCAGTACTACTCCGTGAGTAAGTTGCACTGAAGAAGGAGGATAGGCCCAAAATCAATTAGTAATTTTCATAGTAAGCGTAGACTTGGACCTGGGTCTCCCAATCCTATTCCAACATCACATCATCTAATATAGAGGTTTTCAAACTTGGCAACTTTAAAACTTATGGATTTCAACTCCCAGAATTCCTCAGCCAGCTATGGTGGGGGTTGAAGTCCACAAGTCTTAAAAGTTGCCAAATTTGGAGAACCCTGATCTAAAGCAATAACAGCAGACTTCTATATTTATAGAAGGGACATTCCATTTCTTTACAGCAGAAAATTGCGTGACTTTCCTTGAGGAGTCTTTATAGACAAGCACACAGGTAAGTAAGTAGATGGAAAGATGATCCTATTTTCCTATTTTAAAAAATCAGTCTGCTTTCCTGAGTGATTTACATTTTCATCATTACACAATACACTACACTGGCTGTATTTAAACAATGAGGGTTTTTTTTTTCAGCACATTGACAAATCTTTAGTAGCTATTTTAAGAACATGTAATACTGAAAATGTAAATCACTCAGCAAATCCAACTGATTTTTTTTTAAAAAATAGGATGATCTATTTACCTGTTTGCAAAGGCTCTTCAAGGAAAGTCAGGTACTTTTCTGCTGTAGAGAGATTGCATGTTCCTTTTAAAAACATAGAAGTCTGCTGTTTTGCTTTAGATAACAGGTTGATTGAATTAAGATAATCTGTTCAAAGCCGTTCTGTTATTTGGGCCTACGTTTTTCAACAGATATACACTTTTAACTCATACAGTTTTATTTATAAAAAGTATAAATGCAGAATTCTCAACCTCTTTTGCCAGAATGTTCAAAATACACTATTATAATAAGCTGCCTGTCCTCCCTTGCAGAATCATGCCTCCCAGCTGCAGTATAGAGATAACAAAAATTTAAGGTCTGCTATAAAATCACAAGACTCTTATTTAGTTTTGCTAACCCCTCATATTATGGAAAGGCTGAGGTCTCAGTCCTATGTACACATTTTAGGAATAAATCCTGCTGAACTTGAATTCTTAAGTTCAGAAAAAGTCAGGTGTTACATTAAGACCCAACAGATTTATTACCGCATATTTTTTTGTAGCTGAGAGTCCATTGCTTAGATGCATGATATGCTAATTTCAATTGGCAGAATACCAGAGGAGTAGTGGACATGTTGTACACCTAGGAGAGATGAATAACAATGTGCAAAAACTGCAGTGTGTGTTCCTGTCAGTTTACTTCACATGTGTTTTAGGCTTTCATAATCTGGAGGTTTTTTGATCATTTGACTCTGGTATACAGCTCTACTCTCACTCCATTCTTGTATGTTTATTCTTGTCAATTGAAGAAGGTAATAGTTTGGATGCCAAAATACATTATCCCACAATAAAGTAGTCTCTAAAAATTTATGTGTCGATGGGACCTCAGGGACTGTCATATTATCTTCTGTCCTGTAGGCCCTTTAAGAATGTAACTTCTCTTAAGATGAAACCTGTCCTCCAATTGTCCTTTCTAATTAGCACTTCCTAGAAGCTGGATCCATGGCCAGTTGTTGGTGTCAAATTATAGTTAGTGATTCTTAGTCCTAGGGAAGCTACAGATTAGGCTGAAAGACTTCAAAAGACAAAACATAGGTAAATGGGCAATATACATAGTGCCATTAATTGTTGAATTAATTATATGTTCAGGTCTGGTTGCAAAGTCTTTGTTCAGAACTTGTTCTTGAGTCTTTGCTATAACACAGTAACAAGGTTGAAGTTTCCCCAGCAAACATCATAGGACTGGTCTATAAATTAAGCAGGGGAGACAGTAATGAAAAGTAATACAAACAACTTGCTAAGAACCACAGTGTTGATCAGACCTTTTTAGAAGCCGAGAGGTACGAAATTTAGATCAATTCTTAAAATAGAGAAGCATTTTGTCTTAAGTGCAATCTTCCTGTAACCGCTTTCTCATAAAAGTCAAGAACTGCAAAATGTGAGAAGTTTCTGGAGTATTTTCATTTCCACTTTCAGCGATTCCACATGTTTCTATGTGAAGATAACATAGAACAAATGAACCTAACGGCAAATGTTATTTGATGATACACTTGAAGCAGACGAGCATGGTATAAATAAACTTTACAAATCAATTTAAAGTAATCTTTCTGGGATCTTATAAGGGAAGAGAGTGCTAAGACAATCAGAAAGTCATTTTTTCTAGAACTTAATGATTTTAGAGCGTTGGTTCATTCCCCCACCCCTCCTATGCGATCTACACTTTAGAAAATATCTCAGACATGATAGTCTTATTCTCATGCAGCTAGATTTAACCCTAGCTTTTGTAAGCTTTTCAATCAATCAAAATTATTATTGACTCTTTATAAAAATATTAGCTGATCAGGTCTTTTCCCTCCATTTTTTTTTTATCATTGCCTACGTTGGCTGGAGCTTTTGGGAGTTGTTCAAGAGGATCTGAAGGATCACAGGATCCCAAAGTTAACTAATGATTTAGCACCTGCTGGTCCACAGTATTACCAGTGTCTGTCTTTCTATCTATATATCCAGTGCTTTTTTTGTTAAAAAAAAAAAAATGTCGGAACTCACACACATCATACAACCTGCCTTGCCTACCCTATAAGGTTCCATCCAAAAAAATGTGCCGGAAGTCTGTTCTGGGCATTCTATGACAAAAAAAGCCCTGTATATATCCATCCATCCTATGTGAAAGTAACCATTGTAGAAATTATACTTTATATCTTAGCATTATATGTGAATCAGGCCAATTGTGGCTTATTTATGTATATTAAACATTATTTTGTTTTGGCTGGGATCTAAGCTCTTTTCTTTTACAGCTTGCATCTTTCCCTGATCCTTGGGGATTAATTTCTCAGTTATCCCTCCTTAGACTGTCTAAAACAGTGGTTCTCAACCTTTTTAATGCCGCGACCCCCAACCGTTCATAAGTCGAGGACTACTCAACCGGTCGTAAGTCGAGGACTACTCAACTGGTGCAGCATCGTTTGCAGAATGGGACTTTTGGCGGGTTCAGCAGGGCAGAGACAGCATGGACAATTCCTATTGGCTTTTGAAAGCCAATAGAATTAGGCTCTATTCAAGAGAATAAAAGGGGAGTAGCACAGCTAAGGAAAAGGGAGGAAAAAATGGCGGACTGCGTTGTTTGGCGACCCCCGTGAAATGGTCGTTCAACCCCAAATGGGGTCCCGACCCACAGGTTGAGAATCACTTGTCTAAAATGTATGCCTTACACTCCTATCCACACCCTCTCCAGATTTACTTCCTTCTGGAACACTGTTATTCACACTATTTTCAGGGGTATCCAAGAAAGGCTTTCCAATTTCTAATCTTCTCCCTGGATAAATAATTAAATAGATTTTTAAATAATTTTCTAAATTGCATTGGGTTGTATAATATCTTCATTCTTTGTATTTTCATGGGCTTCACAGATTAAATAAGAACTATCTCCACTTTAAAACTGAAAAGGGGAGGGGGAATTTTGCAAAACTTTATTTATGTTGGTCTTTATGATTTCTGGTCTTACTGGTTTTATGGGATTTTTTAGGACTTTTTTAGGCTGGACCTTGGAATAGTCTGACCACCAATTTTATTAGAAAGGTGACTAGTATGATGTATTAGTGGTGTTTGTCCTTCTTTCATTCCTGAGACCACACACACACACACACACACACACACACACACACACACACACACAATATATATATTTGTGAAGTTTACTAGATTAGCTAGCAAACAATATTCAGTGAATTCAGTCTGACTTGGAAAAGGACCCACAAGCTTAAAAGAAGAGACCCCCTTCTGGACTTTACACAAAGTTATGTTAGGGAAGTTATGTTGGGGAAAGAGCAGCATCTAAATGGGGGGAAATAGCATCTAAATGAATTCTTCTTGGCTCTTGATTTCAAAGGAATTTACCTGATAGAAAAAAGGAAGCAACTTTAATCCTGTTTTGTGGGCTCATTTTTTAAGCATTATGCTTAAAAATATTCCTGGAGACTTGTAGACAGAAATCCAGGAAAAGGTCTGAAGTCTTCATCTGAAGCCTTTTCTCCTTGCAGAAGCTCACCTCTATTCACCCACTGGCATATGTGGCTGGAGAGAGAGGATTCCACTAGCTGGCTTCCTTTCAAAGCAGCTCATTCGATATGGAGTTACTTTTGTAAAGGGAGAAATTAGCTGTTTGGCTGCTAATTGGTCCAAGGGCCAGAGGTCACATGAGGCCTGCCTGGAATGCTGTATACTGGCGGTCAATTAGTAGGCCACAGATGTTAAGGTATTGAATGTGTTGACCCTTAGGGCCTGCCTGTGACAAGGATTACCTTTCCCACTATGAACCTGTCCAGCTCTTTGGCTGACCCTTTTTGAAGATGCCTCTGCTGTCATAAGTTCAACCACTGGCCTGCAGGTCGCTGAGCATTCTCAGAACACAAAGGCTAAGGACACCCTTTAGCTGGGGAGCAATGCAAGGGAAGACCATTTCCCAAGGGCTGGTGTTAGTATTCCTGCCATGTCCTTAATCATTTGTACTGTCTTTTTGAATTCTGTTAGCTTCTCCAAGTGCTCTTTTGAGGAGAAAAACAAGGCATCATTCAAACCAAGCAAATAAAGATGTACAGCCTTTGGGAGAGGGCCTGCTGGTACTGTGGAAGAGTCCCGCTTGGCTAGGACAGCTGAGGGAACATTCTGTTTTGGGGAGGGGGAAAGGAACAATGTCAGACTGATGTCGTACCCAACTTGTCATGTGGCTGACAGAAACAATTAGGCTGAAGAACATGATAAAGCCAGACAACAACAAAACAGAGCCAAACCTTAGTTGCCTAATTCACAAAAAATTGCCTCAGTCTCAGTTTTTGAATCCAAACAAATTGGACAATGTGTTTTGTGCAGACTGGAAGTGGTGGAAATTGTAGGGGGAAATAAGTTCATTCCATGATCAAATCTCTTAGACCACAAGCAATCCCTAGTATAAAAGCTAGATCTCTTTACCCTCACTTGGAGATGAGGAACCACATTCTTCAACATCAACAAATATTTATCATACTGCCTGGGTGATCTCCTTTTGCTAAGAGGCCAGAGTTGCATTATGGTTTAGCTTAATGTATGATCTAACCACAATGTGTATTTATAGTGCAGTAATAGATGGAGGGATTGCAGTGATTAATATTGCATCCAGTTTATCACTATGCTGGAATACCCACTGATGCCTTCTCTGGAGCTATGAGCAACTACTCTTGATAGAAACATTTTATCTCAAAATGGGTGCCTGTTTTCCTTATCCCTCCTCTTCCTTTTTTCCTTTAAAATTTCTGAATAAGAGAATCATTTTATTTTTTTACTGATTTTTAAGCATCCTTGGAACCAGTCTTAGAGTACTCTTTTTGTCTAAAGAGTAGCAGTGAAATGCTGGAACTCTGGTTCAAGAACATCCCTAACCCCAAAAACCTTGGAGGGTGTGGCTCGAAGCCTCAAAGAGTTATCAGATGGAAATTTTAAACAAAAGATAAATATTATTAAATATGTGACTGGTAGTATCATATTAGCTAGGTTTAATTTAATCACATATAAATGTAAATAAAATCTAATCAAATAAGGTGGGGTTTCTTTTTTTTTTGCTCTCTGTGTAGGGGAGAGTCCAAAGGACATCCAGAAACCACCCCTATACTCAATAACTGGAGCTGAACTGAAATGCCTGCAACCTCCCACATTTCAGTCAGAAGCTGGTTTGAAATGCTGCTTCTACATCAGCCGGCTGTTCCCCCTCTTTTCTTTCCAGTTTGTTTTTGCTGGCAGCCCAGCTGGATAAAGAGAAATGGCGAGCTTGAAGGCTTGCATCTTCTTTTCTGTTCTAAGAAAAGACCAAGACTGATGTGGATTGTTGTGTTCTGTTCTAGGTAATAAAGCAAGTCAAAACTACAAAAACAAAACAACCCATATGACTGTTTAATCATCAGAGCTCTCTGGGTCAAGGTAAAATAACAGAACTGCAGTTGAATTCATTGTGCCATGTGCCTTGCTGGGGAAGCAAAACACAGCTGAACTATGGAGATACAGACATGTTTTTTTTTTTTTTTAAGGACAAAACTCACATCCTCACTTGACCCCCCCCCTGCAAATATGGAAGGCAGAAAGTCTTATCCGGAAACTGTTGCCAAGATCTCCTCCTGCTAATTCTGCCTTTGGTTGTGTCTTAACTAGCTTGCATTGAAAGGAAATTGAAAACATCGTCTTTTGAGAGTCCTGTGGGCTGCATTTGGACCAATTTCTCCTTCCCACTCTCAAAGACGACACAACTCATACAGCTGCTCCCGTGTCTCTGTTCTGCTTTTGTGTTTGCCTTTCGTTAGAAACATCATCCAGATGGCTCCTTTTCCCATTCCCCTCTCTTGCTAATGAGGGGGGTGGGTTTAGAGCAGGGCTGCAAAAAATCCCTGCAAAAATATAAAATGGCAGCAGAGTTAGAATTGTTAGAATCTCTTTTTTGTGGCCAGCTAATATGGTGTCCAGATTTTTGCAGCTCAGGTCTGAGAACCATAACAAAGTAAACCACTAGTGAGATTTCTCATTTTCTAAGAGAGGTTTGTATCTTGGGTTGGAGAGTCCAACTGTGGCTTCAAATACCAGAAAGTGTATTTTGGGGTAAAAGGTTTTAGCAATAACTCTCAAACTTTTGTTCACACCTTCCAAATATGCTTCCATTGTCCTAATTTTATTTAACACAATTCTTCCTCATAGCTAGATGGATGCTTCTAACATCCAATTTTAATTTTCATATGCTGAAGAAGTTATACTTGCCTTATACAATAACATAGATATGTCACGGTATATTTATCAATCCAAGTACAGCAGCTGAAAGCAAGGGAAAGCATATAATGGCACATTATCTTCATTACTGACCTTGGGGAAAATTATGCATAGGAGTGGGAGAGAGAAAGCATCTCCCAGGTGGCTGAGATGGTTTTGTCCTGCAGAGAGCTGAAACCTAATAACAGTTTTATTTTCTCTCCTCAGGGAGGACAGCTGAAGAGTATTCACAAGAGTTCCTCAGCTGAGACCTCATAATGGCTTAACTCAGCAGTGGTAGCTTCTAGTGGAGATAATCTCTACAGAACAAAGGGATTCCAACCGATCTGTGGGAGGACATTGACTGATTTTGGGGACTGATCAGGATCAGACCTGGGTGGGACATCACCTGGAAATTTTGGCTAGATTTTGAAGTCTCTTTCCCCCCTCCCCTTCAAAAAAAGAAAGAAAGAAAGAAAAAACCCACAGAGTGATAGTGGCAATAATTTCCATACTGTTGTCAAGAAAATGTCTTGTAATCCTTTACCAGGATATAAGCTTGGCTCAAGGAACCTTTACTTTCAGTAGTAGCAGCTAACATTGTACACCTATTTTTAATATTAATAGAAACCCCTACTCCATCTACACCCACCCTCTTTTTATATCACTGTGCTTCCATAATGCAATTACATAACAATTAATAGACAATTCAATATTCATGCAAACACTGAGGCATAAAGTAGCAGGATGATAGATCTAGCAGAACTATGCTGGAAAAAGCCAAGGAATTTCGTGACAGAAGCAGAGATACGGAAAACCCTAATTTTTTGTTTCCCTCTAGTGGTCAAGTGAGATCTGGTAACCCTAGAGAACATAACTTGTGAGTTGTTAATTTGGGAAAAGAGGAACAGTAAAATGCATCTCGCATATTTCTTCTCCTGAATCCTCCGATGTTCAGCTGATTTGTGACTTTATGGTAGCCTTCTAAAAACAATTTGTACAGTGTAATGGACAACATCTGAAATATATTTACATAGGACTTATCTGAAAAAAGGAGATAAATAGATAATTGATCAGCTCTTGCCAGTGCTGATCACCTATTGAGGCGGAAGAGTGGAATATTTGATTTTAGACGTTCTTGGCAGATTTGCTCACTGATGCAAAATGCTGATACCCAATAGGATGTCAGTAATGTTTAATCTTGATCTTCGTAGAACACTCTCTGTCATATTATATTGGAAATTGACCAAAAGTTCAATATCCATATTTTAATATAGGCTTTTTGCAACAAACAGCATTATCCTGGAAAACAACTGAAAATATAAATGCATGGATTTATTCATGTAAGTCATCAGGAGCTGAGCTCCATTTAAAGACAATTTTGCTTACTCCTGTTATATTGTTTTAATTTATATCATCTGTTTGCATTTCATGTATATTTTTCTAGTGGCTTACAAATTCTGTTCTAGGGAATGGTGGGTTCTTTGAGGATTAATCAGATAGTCCTCAAGGATATATTCAGTATAAGTAGTGTTCAATTTACAACCACAATTGGGATTAGAATTTCCAATTGTTAAGCACCCAAATTTTGATCAAATGACCATATGGATGCTCTGACACTTATAACTGCAAGGACTCATTTTTTTCTGTGCCACTGTAACTTCGAACTAACTGCAAAAAAAAAAAAAAAATCTAGAAATTGTAATACTGCAAAAAAAATCTAGAACATCATGTTTGGGTGCTGTTTGTTTTCTGCAGTACTCTAGCCCTAAGGTTCATAAGTGTTATCATGAAGTCTAGATGCATCCATATAAACAGAACATATACATCAGACCATGTCAAAATAGGTGCAGCAGTGTAGAAACTTAAACTGATGTGCCTAGATAGAACTCCTTGGCAGAAATTTTGTAACTAGAGAGTTGTAGTCCAATGAATTTGGAGAGCATTAGATTAAGGAAGGATGTTTCTGAGTATTAATTCAGAGCATATAAGATATTGCAATGGTTATTTACATATGTTGCTTTGTCATTAGGGAACTGACCTCAAAAGTAGCAAACAAGTACACTTATTGGGGATAATTGCAGGCAATGAATTTCAGTTACATAGACACACTTCCATAATTTCCTTTCTGTACACAGCTTGCCTGCACAACTAGTATCGTCTTAAAATGCTGCCTTGAATTGTGGAAAGTCCTAAAAAAAAGATATGGAGTCCTTAAAAAAGATATTCAAGAACAGATAGTATTAAGAATGATTCTTCATTGTTCCAAGATTCCATGAGAAGATCAGAATGCCAATGGATAGGCAAGGAAGGGATACTCCTATACTCCTGAAAGGTTTGTATTAATTCTTGAAAAAAAAAAAAGAGCTCACTTTCCAGCCACAAATATTTTTGGAAAAAAAAAAAAGACTTTGAAACATCTGACTTACAGTAACCTTCTGAAGGGCTGGAACATTTCCATGGCAACTCAGACAAGATGAAAATGGCTATTAGTTCTTCATCTGCCTGAAAATCTTGAGTCAAATGGAGCTCAGCCAGGTCTTGTGGAGAGCTCAGTAATTGAGCCAGTTCTATCCTCTGTAGTGCCAAATAGAAAATTTCAGGTTGATCATCTCAACTTTAGAATTTCCAAGGTGATGTTATTTGTCTCCATTTAAGCCAGATTCTTGATGTTCTGTTAATTCCATTATTATGTGCATGGATAATACATTTCTTGTGCCAAACCATATATTGTGGAACTAACATCTCATAAAATTGTCTTCCGGTTTTGAAATGAATAGCATTCATTCAGCAGATGGGAGTAAGGTCTAAAGAGTTCCTGAAAGCTGTTATTTTCCCAGGGAAGATAATAAAACAGTCTATTTGAAAAAAAAAGTAATTAATAATTGCAACACATATCATATGGTGTAATGATTTGCAGAGCATCTTCTCCATTATTTCTGGCCATCTAGAATCCCTTGAGCATTATCTTCGTTCTTCTCCGCCTCCTTGACATCACTGAAGATAACCAGCAATGGGTGTTTTCTTTCCACAGACCTGAAACTGGACAGATTTCTTTTAGCTTCCCTCACAATGTAACAGGTTTCTTAGTTATCCTTTTATGATTCAGCTGTTGGCCTCAGCCACTTGCAAGTCCTCCCCACCACCACTGACTTTGTGCTTGTTTCCATGGCTACATTGCTGAGCTTTTAAATTGTTCATATTGTTCTGACAAGAGAATATTTAAGCTGTGACACAGAAAAAAAATAGTTTAATCCACAATTTAGTCTGGTGTTCCTATATATCCTCTACCCTCCCACCATCACAAGGTGAGGCGGGCCCTCACTCTCCTGGCCTTTCGTAGATGCTTGAAGACTTGGCTCTGCTGACTTGCTAGGGCCCACAGAAGAGCGTGCCGTTGTGGGGCTGGTTAGCATCCTGAAGCCCCTTCCACACCTTTGAAATTTGAATTATTTTATTCTTATTTTTAACTGTTTTTTAATGTGATTATTTATATATGGCTTTTGTTTTTATGTTTATTTGTACACCACCCAGAGTTGCTCTATGAGGGAGCTGGGTGGTTTCTAAATATGATATATAAATAAAATATTTGTGACAGGCAGTCTTGCAAAGACTACGAAGCATGAACACCCAATAAACAGACCCACAGATGCACCTTGCATCACTTTTTATGCTGTAGTAATAGCTGGTGCTCATCTAGTCTACTGCAGTTCTCTCCATTAGCCTTGCTAAATGGGATTCTGGATTGGTAGTAGGGTGGCCCTCCTTAGTGACAATTAGCAGACTGATCCTCCACAATTATTGAAACATGATGTGCATAAGGATTGAAGATCCCATTTTTCTATTTTTACTGTTTTCTCCCCCTCCCTTTGGTTGCCTTGATTGAACTTTAGCAAGGATCTATCTAAGATTCTGTCTTCGGTTTGGGTTGCTCTATATAAGTCTGTGATGACCAAATGCAAATTTTTCATTTGGACTGTTTGCATCTTGGTAGGAAAAAAAAAAGTAAAAATTTTGCATTCTCATTATGAAGAGCAAATGTGTCTTTGGTTTCAAACAAGATGCCCGAGGAGGTGCATTTCCCTCAGGAGTCACCACGATGTTTCCACATGTATGTGTGAATGTCAGGATGTTTATTCAGAAACAGCACCCACTGAGTTCAAATTGAATTTGACAGCCATCTGGACATCACTGAACAAACACACAAATGTGTTGTCTGTCTTGATTTGGTCAGAGCATAGCGCAAATGTTAAACACCTGTTGGTTCATTTACATTACCAATGCTGCTGTTCCGGAAAGTTGCAGGAATAGTGTCAACATCATTGAGGAAGGAAAATAGTTTTGTCGCTTTGCTTAGTCTGTAGTATTTATGCAATATCCACACAATTACAGCTTTGAACATTATCAAGAACAATAATGACTTCAAGAGAGGTTTCACAGTATATATTTTGTTAAGGTTTTCAAAAAATGTCAGTAATCCACACCAGTGCACTTCAAATACTTGCCAATACTTGTTGTTTTCAGCCTTATTGCAGACCATCAGACTCTTAAACACAGGAAGAAGACAGAGGCTGCAAGGTCCAGGAAACAATTCATCTGAAAGAGGTTATCACTCAGAAAAGAGCTATACAGTGTGGGATTAACTTTTTTGCATTATTTTATTTTAAGTGATTTATATGGCTCTCCGTGTCACAACACTCACTCTTCCAGGTTTCATAGCAGTGACTGGCAGAAAAGGATGATGGGTTGCAGCCTAGGAGGAGGGGGGGAAGGAAGGGGAGGAGGAGGAGACCCCCTGCTTAATAGGATGATGTAGTCAAAAGCTCGCTTAGAAACGTGTTGAAAATTGCCATTTTGAGACAAGTCTGTAAAACACCCTAAAATAGTTTTCATGTAGCATAGCCTGACTCTCCAAAACTTCAAAACCTTAATTGGGCTTTAAAGGATATGCAGTACCGAATGGGACCATTATGTCTGGCTTCAGGGCTTACCATCCACCTAGATGTTGTTTTTGTTATTATCGACAACTAATTGTGACTTGGTTCATTAGCAACAGTGGGTTGGAATTTGTTTATGACTAAATTAAATATTTCTCCTTTCAGTGCAGCAGTTACGTGCATGGTTTATTCAGAGATCCTAAGGGACTTATATGTGAATAACAGATCAGAAGTGTTGGCATCCTTAAACATTTTTACAGAAGAAAAATCTAAGTGCTAAAAAATATGGAATGGGCAACTTACTACTTTTCTTGCTTCCTTCTACATTTCCCAAATGGTTCTTATCTACAGTTCCCCCCCCCTCCACTGGAGTTAGAAATGCTAGGGCAAATAGGCACACATACTTTTTAAGTATCTTCGACTACAATTCTTTGCCAACATATTAAATACATAAGGAGTGTGGGTACTATAATCCAGCACATCTGCCAGAAACAGGAATAGCAGGTCAAGAGTAAGTTTGGAACTGTAGAACAGAGGTAGGCAGCTATGCTCACTTTACAACCTATTGACTTCAACTCCCAGAATTCCAGAGCCAGCATGACCAGCTCATAAATTCAGTCATAAAGGGGCCATCATTGCCTATCTCTTCCCTAGAGAGATCCTTGGGGGATGAGGTAGACTAGAGAAAAGGTTTTTGGGGAAAGGGTTAAGCATCCTGCCTCTTTAAGTCTTCCCAGACCTCTCCCTCAAAGCCATTTTTTTTCTTTTTGGAAAAGCAGTAACCAGTGTTTTGCTACCCACAATTGCATGAAAGCAATAAAGAAGCAATCACTCTTCTAGGGATGTTCCTCAAGCAGTGTTGATTGAATGAAGAGGAAAGGCAGGAAGCTTAGAGCAGGGGCCTTGGGTAGAAGGAAGAAGCCAGGAGGCTTTTAATTCTTCCAGATCATTGTTTTGGCATTGCCATAAGCAGTGAGAATTCAATGATCTGGTCTGTCTAGATTGCTGGTCAAATTAACCAATGGGCTGCTGGCAGTGATAATGGCAAAAAGAAAGGAGAAAGACCAACGCTTGAAGTTCCAGCTGCTCAAAAGTCCAGTGAGTGACAGGAACAGGACTTTGGCCTTGGTGTCCTGACCAATTTCAATTGAATCAGGTTGGCATAATATTATTTTAATATAACGAGTCTTGCTTTTTCATTTATGTAATATTCAGCAAAAGAAACAATTACCATGACAACAACTTTTTCTTCTGGCACCTATCTAGGAGAACATGCAATCGAACAAGCTTCCCACACAATGTCACAAATTTGCACATTGTAAGCGTCTGCATTAATACATGTAAAAGGAAATACTGTAGTTCAAAGAGTTTACACGTTCTCATATTACAATGTTTTCAAACCCATAAATACATCTTCCCTTCTTTTTCCATGGTTCATCTCCACCCTGCTGAAATCTTGACAGTGGTTTGTGCCACCCCCCCCCATATCTCCAACTACAAATTCCATACTATGCAACATATATTCAGGGAGATTCCCATCTTGTACTATTTTAAATGCATAAATATTTAAGCTGAAATTGAACATTTTAAGTAAAATGGCTTGGGGCAAGACACTTTCCACCATTTGCATTATGCTATTGTTGACCCTTTAAAGGAAAATGTGGAGGTGCACATGAAATGCAATTTTTAACTTGTATCCATAATACCAGCTGCTGAAACAATCCATGCATGGTCCTTCTGTTTTCATCCATGTTCTGTTGCATAGGGGTATTTAAGAAACATCGACTAATTAGGAGAAATAAAAATGGAGCTGATGACATTTGGTAGCACTGATGCAGACATTAAATTCAGGTTTCCCATATAATAGTCAGCAAAAAGATGGTGACCCAAAATAAAGTGTTTTAGACCTTCCAGTGCTAACTTTTAATGTACAGTTTGACCCAGATAATTGCCTGAACACAAGGATTTCTTTTTTTAATGCAAGATTTATTTGGAAAGAGAAAGAGTGTATGCCTGCGAAGAGGGTCTTGGTGAGCTGGGAACTCAAGACTTTACTAGGGCATATTTGTAGCTTCTTGGAGTTTATTAGCTTTATTTCTGAGTGTTATCAAACATTAATTAGGTTTTTTTCCCCCATTCAGGACCAGACTGGTTGCTGAACTTTAATGATGCTTTTAATCACAAAATATTTAATATACCTTTGCTCCCCAATAAGATTTCAGATAAGCTAATTATATTTGGACTTTTTGGGGGGTCTTAAGTTATCTTTTCCTAAATTACCAGCATGATTGAATCTACTTGGAAAGAGGGTTCTACAACAATTTTTACGAAACATTTCTATACTCTCTAGCATCTGTAGGAAGAGTCTTTATGCTTGATCAGAATTCAGATATTATAGAGTCAGGCTGGTGTTATTTGCTTTATTTTCCAAACTGCTATTAGTTTCTCTTTATATCATCTAACTTAAAATAATTTTTATAGTTTAAAGTCTTGAACTGCAGAAATATTCTGGACCTATGCATTTCCCTCTTTGAACAGTACTTTTTGCTTCTGATTGAGTGTCTGACGCTGACCAGAGATGCATGATTTGGTACACAGATAATTTACTTTCTCCTATGCAATTGATAAATTAGCAAAAACAACAGTTAATATGTTCTTCCAGAGAGCTGGGTGCTGTTCCTGCTGGTCTGCTGCATGGTCTTGCAAAGCCTTGATGTTGCTTGGAACAAAAAGGCAGCTGAAGCTTTGGATTGGGTCGTTCCTGTGCATCTTATCCCTGTGACAGGAGAAGAGACATCTAGGATGCTCACAAAGGACGAACTCAGCTAAACATGGCTGAACACGGGTTAGAGATGCTATTATGGCCTACCTTGGGGCAATATTTATTCATCCTTTTTGCATCTTCAGATTGGCACCCCACAACTTTTTTTAAGGTGATATGAGCCATCTTGGGTTAGGGGCTCACGAAACTTTTGCAGGACCCTATAGAGGAATTTGTTCAAGATGGCTCAGATTTCGCTTGCAATTGGATGCTTACCTTGTTGCAGGTTCGTAGAGCAACAGCAATGGCAATAGCACTTAGACCTATATATTACTTCATAGTGCTTTACAGCCCTCTTTAATTTAGAGTTAGCATATTGCCTCCAACAATCTGGGTCCTCATTTTACCAACCTCGGAAGGATGGAAGGCTGAGTCAACCTTGAGCCAGTCAGGATCAAACTGCTGGTGGTGAGCAATGAGTTAGCCTGCAAAACTGCTTCCTAACCACTGCGCCACCATGGCTCTTAGACTTAAAGGGAGTCTCCTTCAGTTATATGGGAATGGTTTGAACCTGTTGAACCTGGAGAAGTGGCCAGGATCTTTAGGACTGTGAGCTGAGTCATAAGCTCCTTAGATCCATGTCCCTCTTGACTTGTGATAGTGGCCCACGTAGTGTCATAGGACTGGGTCCTAGAAGTGATGAATTCTTTGAGTAGGGGAGTTGTTCCTTTATTTCTTAAGGAGGCCTTGGTTCAAATCTTCCTCAAGAAGCCATCACTAGATCCCTGAATACTGGGCTGTTTTTGCCCAGCATCCCACCTCTTTTTGGGAAGGCATTGAGAAGGTGGTTATGCAGCAATTTCAGAAGACCCTGATGAAGCAGATTATCTGGATCCTTTTCAGTTAGGTTTCAGAATTGGGTATGGAATAGAAGTCACACTTTTGTGTGATATCTGGTATGGGCAAAATGGTGGTAGTGCATTCATCCATACTTACCTACTTCACCCCTCGACAACTTTCAGTTCATCAAACCCGGTATCCTTCTGGATCAACTCAAGAGGATTAGGGCTGGAGTAGCATGTTGTTGTGCTGGTTCACTTCTTTTTTCTGGGGTTGATTCCAGTTGGTGATGATTAAGGAGGAAGGATCCTATCCTGGCACCTATTGGTGCTCTCTCTTATTGAACATCTACATAAGGTTATTTGCCATAGAGTGAGGTGTCATCAGTATTCTGAGGATTCCTTTGGTCACTTGGGGAAAAGTTGGAGAGAAAGAATTGCTGTGATAAAGAAGTTATTTCTATTCAGTGCTAGAAAAGAACTGTTCTTAGATCTGCTTTGTTAGAGGGAGTTCCCCAAATGTTTATCTAATACTACAGTCTAATGGATTCAGTCCAAAAATGTGTGATAAGGATCTATGTAGCACTAGATTCTTAAAACATTAGAGCATTAGGGAAGAAAAAAAGAATTTTTGAAGAAATACTGTAAATGCCGGCGTATAAGGTGATTTCCGCGAGCGCTGAAATCGGCGCCAAAGACGGGGGTCATCTTATACGCCGAGTCGTCTTATATGCCAGAAATACTGGTAGTTTCCGGCGTATAAGACGACGTTCTAGGAATGCAGCCCGGCGATAAAGACGGGGGTTGTCTTATACGCCGGATCGCCTTGTACGCCGGCATATACGGTAATCAGGGACTCTTGTTAATATTTGAAATGCATTAATTTTCTAATCTTTTTGTTGCCATCTACTTTAAAAAATGCTTTAACATACAATTATAGCCAGAAAAAAACCAAAGAACTTAAAGAAAAGAGAAAAGAGACCCTCAATTTAAAGACTGATCAATTACTTGGGAATCAAGTAATCAGTTCCAAGAACCTTTTTGGGGTACTATTACATAAGTCCAAAGTGTAGTCTTAGTTTGGGAAAGCTCAACAAAAGAATAAGTTTTTGATCCAGATTTTGTTCCTACTACTTTTTTGTTGACAAGAAAGTTTCTGTTGATGGAAAGTGGTGCTAAACCTAAAACTGTATTATTTTGGCATGTTTGACAGACCAAATTATCATACATTTTTATACACATCTTTAGAACAAGACCCTACAATTATTGATGTATCTGGACTGATTTTTGAGACATTCTGTAAGAAAGCATGATCATCTCTGTAAACCAGAAAACATCACTGGCTTGCTACCAATGTCCAATATTTTTCCACTTTAAAATTGAAAATAAGCTAAGTTTTTAAAATCAGAAAAAGGTCCAATTTATAAATAAAAATAGATCTATTGAAATTTATGTTCAGTTCATTCATAATTCTTTACTTTGTACCAGCTTTTTTGTAATCTTAATATTTAAAATGTTCCCAAGTGATTTGTTGTTAAATTTAGAGGTAATAATAATAATAATAATGAAGTTGGAAGGGATTTTGGAGGTTATTTAGTCCAACCCCCTACTCAGGCAGGAAACCCTATACCGTTTCAGACAAATGGCTGTCCAGTCTCTTCTTAAAAACTTCCAGTGTTGGAGCATTCACAATTTCTGGAGGCAGGTTATTCCACTGATTAATTGTTCTAAATGTCAGGAAATTTCTCCTTAGTTCTAGATTATAGCTGTTACCTGTTCTTTTGTTGAAGAGGGGGCACTGGTGGCCACCCCTCCCACTTATCAGTTGGCAGTACTTGTAATTGGCTATTTGTATAACCTTTCCTCAGCTGCCCCACACTAAGAACCTCTCATCAAAATATCCTTATCAACAAAATAAACATGAGACTTCAGGCCAGTAATAAGAATTCATATTGTAGTTTCTAGGCATCAGTCACTTCCTTGGAAACAAGAAGTAGGAAAAGATAGCTTCAAAGGAAGGAGTGATGTTGCTACAAGAACTCAGAGGATAGACTTAATTAATGAATAAAACAATGAGAATGAGAAATACGGACTTAAATCCCAGCAGCAAAAAATGAGTTATGTAAGCACTGCCACACAAACATGCTTGAATACTATTAACAAAACTGCAGGCATTTATTTTTTATGAAACTGAATTTACATTGTTGACAATGAAACCTTAATTTACACTGTTCCACTGAAGTGTTTAAATACCTTGAATTTATAGTATCTGTAAATATTTCCTGATATGTGATTCAACTGAGTTCTTTTAGCGGTTGTTGCAAATAGTGAATGCATTCTTAAGCCACTTACCAAGGAACAAGCCCCATTATAGCATTCCAATCTCTCACTTAGACATAAACAGGATTACACCATAAATTCCTCAGTTATACGGGAAAAACTGTACTATGGTATATAATATTTGGTACTCACTTTAAAGCTTTTCCATTAATTACACCAACCTTTCATTTTGGTACACAAGATGGTCTTTCAATCTTGTTGAGTGTTTCCTGCTTCTTCCTTCATTTTTTGTCTTTAAAAACATGCATTTCGAAGTTGCCCTTTCTAGCTATTTCCTATTAAGGTGTTATATTTCAGTACTTAGTTCTTTTCTAGTTGCCCTTGGATTTTGTTTAGATCTATTGTTGTTAAGTATTTTTCTAGCCCAAAAGACCTAGGATAATCATACCAACGATTTACTAGGATCTTTTACTAATCATTCTATTGTTAATAGGAAGTTCTGTTGGCAGGTGCGATCATTTATCAGAGTTACCACCACTTTCCTCACTATTGCCACACCAAATCGTAATGTTCTGATCAGAATTTTCCACAAACTTTCCTTGGCAAGCAAAACACATATTCAGGTAGTTCTTGACTTATGACCACAAATGAGTCCAAAATTTCCATTGCTAAGCAAGACAGTTGTTAAGTGAATTTTGTCCCATTTTATGATTTTTTTTGCCACAGTTGTTAAGTGTATCACTGCAGTTGTTAAGTCAGTAACAAGGTTATTAAGTGAATCTGGTCTTCCTATTGACTTTGTGTGTCAGAAGGTTGCAACAGGTGATCACATGACCTTGGGACACTGCAACCATCAGAAATATGAGTCAGTTCCCAAGCATCTGAATTTTAATCATGTGACCAGGATGCCGCAATGGTTGTAAGTATGAAAAATGGTCATAAGTCACTTTTTTCAGTGCCGCTGAAACTTTGAACACCACTAAATTAACTTTTGTAAATCAAGGACTACCTGTACTTTCAAACATTACATTCAAACGTTATATGCACACAAGTGCTGCTTGTGTGTTGGAAGCTGCCTGTTTTACAACTGTGAAGTGATTAATACTATTAAAATCAACATGCAGTTAGAGCAGTCAAATTCAAGAACAATATTTTGGCATGACTGGAACATTTCAACCGACTCTCTAGTGTACAACACTATAAAAATTGTCTGTTTTTCTCCTGGGATCTTACAGCAGGCTCCCAAAATTTTGTACTGTACTGTTCACCTCTAACGTTGCATGCTCATTGCTCCCTCTGTCATTCTGAATCATTTGGGCACCAGAACCAGTTGTTCCCATTAGATACATCTCCATTCCATATTTTCTTTGTATAATATGGATTATAAACTAAGTTATAAATAACTATTTTACAGCAGTATCCCATGAGTTATTTTTCATTTAGGAAAAGTTTTAATGAAAAAATATCTCATGAGAATGAACTTTGTCATTTCTTGATAGGGTGAAAGCTCATCAAGATACCTGTCGTAGTCTATGAAAACCTGAATAGAGAAAAAACATTTGGCCATTAGGTAAGGGGAGAAAGGAATATGTTGATTAATATGCAAGAAATAATATGCGTATGTTTCAATTACAAATGGCTTTTTCAGATGATACAATTATTGGTATCATGAGAAGTTATATTATTCTTCAATGAATTATTTAAAAACAGGTTTTAAAAAGTGCTCCCTTTTTGTTTTATATATATCTCAGGGGGGATCTTTCATTGAGCTTTCTTTCATCGACAACCCCCCAAACCTGAATACTCTATGCTTCAGATACACCCACTGTATCCAGATGTACTGGCAGCAACTCAGAACTCTTTGATTTATAATCAAAAGTCCTGAATTTGTTCAAAAGGGCTTATCCATCCTTTCATAGATGCAGCTTTGTGATTTAACCCAAATGATTCAAGTTTGACTTATCTAATGTTTCCAAAACAAAATGGATCTTTTTTAATTCTTAATGCAGTTGCTGGAAAAATACATTCTCTTTCTGTGTATAAATAATGACATGTTCAGCACATGAAGTATACCCATTCCCCAGTTCCTCCAATGTTGTAGCAAAGGTATCAAGAAGATTATAAAATCAACATCCTGTTTAAAAAAAAACAACAAAATATTTTGAATGTACTGTCAATATAAATTTCTTTTGATGTTATGAGATGCCGTTTATATAGCAGCAGGTCCTTTTTCTTCTTTTATCCTGTGTTCAGTCTGATTTAGATTTTCCTTTTCCTTCTTCTATACCTGATCACAACAGAAAAACAGCTTTTGAAATGCTTGTGTTAACAAGAAAGTGAATATTCTTATTTTTCTTCTGCATAAATTGTTTTTAATTTACTGGTCTTCCCAATAGATGAGGAGAGCTGTTAAAATATGGTAAACAAAAATCAGGAGGAGTCTGATAGTTCATTTAGAGTAACACATTTTATTAATACGTTACGTACATGTATACATAATCTGAACTAGACTGTTGTTTCTCTGTGTCATATAATATATGTGGGTATATGCATAATTCTGTATTCATTTATTTATTTTTGTCATATTTATGTAGTGTATATTGGAGCTGGTGATCCTTTGAGAGCTGTATGCAATGGAATTTTATTTTAATGTATGCCGATTAGTGTACATTTTAAGTGACAATAAAGTTATTCTATTCTATTCTATTCTATTCTATTCTATTCTATTCTATTCTATTCTATTCTATTCTACTCTACTCTATAAGGCATAAACTTTTTACAGCTCACTTCATTGAATCAAGTTGTTGATCTGAAAAGTTGCCTACTAAGATTCTGATTTTTGTACAATACGTGAAAATAAGCTTTGGAATGAGGATGAAGGTTTGTTCTCTGAGCTTGTGGTTTGGTTTTTGAATGTTTTGTTATCAGACTAGGTAACATCGTCAGCAGAGCTTAGGGGATGTCATCGTTCTTCTGTTTATAAGGGCTTGAGGTATAGGTGTGTCAAGTGAGAGTCTTGTGATGAGTCAGGTCTGCTGAAGATGTTACCTAGCCTGGTAACAAAACATTCAGAAACCAACCCACAAGCTCGGAGAACAAACCTTCACCCTCACCCTAACTACAGATATTGGCCACTATTGCAAGCTTTGGAATGTTAACAAAATATAAAGCTTCCAACCAAATATAAAATCTAACTATCTATCTATCTATCTATCTATCTATCTATCTATCTATCTATCTATCTATCTATCTATCTATCTATCTATGAAACTGTATCCCTTGGAAACATTTCTAAGTACAATGGTAAGACTTAGAGTGGTTCATTTGTGAATAAGCTATATTTTATTCAGATTTTAAAAATTAACCATGTATTTTTTCTAAAAAGTAAAAAAAATATTTTTTTAATATGATGCAATTCACAAATGATAGGTACGTTTTCTGTTATTGTTTTACTTTAGAATACTGCAACATATTTTTCTCTGCGAATAAACATTCAGCAAGTAGTTGATACAGTTAAATCCTTGATCCGAATAGTCCTTCATTTCAGGGCTCCTTGCTAACTCTAGAAATGTCTATTCAGGAGGCTTTCTCTGAAATAAATATGTATAGAAATGCAGCTATGGTACAAAGCCCAATTTATTTTAATACTGCTATTCTTTCTTTTTACTTTTTTTGTATAATTATATTGAGTTGAAAAAATGATCATCTAGAGGCTGCTATTTTTACAGTATAAAAGGAGATGTGACCCTTTCTTTAACCTTTTAATTGCTAGGTGTGGAGAGCTGGCTACCTTAAAATTCTAACAAACGATGGCCTCTTTTCAAAGATATTCATATTCAGCTTTCAATTATAGCAGGCATGCAAGGGAATCTAATAGTGATGAAATACATAATAAGGAAACAATTGAGGTTGGTTAAAACCAATAGTTTAAATACAGTGAGCTATGTATTGCTGACAAATTCAAAACAATCAAATTGCAGTCAAAGGTTTAAGAAAACAAACAATGGCATGGCTCTAGGAAGGTATTTTGGCTTTGGATACTACACTGGTGCCAATTTCTGGTCTTCTGTTTCCTTTGCTGCTGGAGGAACATTTTCCACTGAGTGGTTTAAATATCTACAATGTTATTGCCTTTTATAAAAAGGTCATCTAAGCTTTGTTGAAAAATATTTCATTGCTGATGGATCCAATGTTCAAAATCCTAGCATCTAGGCTTGTGAATCAAATCTGGCCTGGAGAATAGGCTTTCTTTCTTTTCTTTTCTTTTTTTTTGCTCATGTTAGTGGTTTACCTTGGAAAAATCAACTGCAATTTATTTATTCTGTTCTGGTATTTAAACATAACTCTTGGAAAGGAAAAAAAATGTTCAGATTAAGAATTTTCATTTGTAATTCCTATTTTTGTCATCTTGTTTCCTGCATCTGGCATGTTCAGACTGCATTATTTTGAAATATGTCAGGAACTCGCAAACTATTTAAAAAAAACTCTCTGACTTGTGTATATTTCTGAACCTTCTTTCGGTACGATCTGCAAGAAGATATTGATGATTTTTTTCCAAATATTTTACATCATCCCTCAATATTTTCATCATCCTCCACAGTTAATACAGTTAATACAAAGTCAATACATTTAAGCAGTGAGTGAATTCATGGGCACATCCATGTCATTTTCTTAGCAACAATAGAGAGGTTGTTTGCTTCTGCCTTTCTCTTGTATACTCAGATGAGTTATTCCCTACTACTATCAATCATGTTTACCTTCTTAAACCCAGCAAGATTCTGCCACCTACTGAGAGACTTTGCTACCTCTTTTATAATTACAATCAACCAAAATAAACCAATGTTTATATTTGCTTTTGAGATCTTCAGAACATGCTTAAATGGCTTCAGACATGCTACTCCTATTCTATTTTATGAGTGGGATGGGGTGAGTATGACTTTGTTGTATAAATCCAGGGGAACTAGTTGAGTATTGATTAAATACAGTAAAAAGGTGAATTCAATAATTAGATTTAGTATTTCTATAAGCACAGCCAGTATCAGCTAAGATATGAACAGAAGGGGAAAAAGGGATAGGAAAGAAGCAAAAAAGTCTAATCAGGTAGATGCTTTTGGCTATGAGCTAGCACTAATGACCTCTTTTGCTGTCCAATCCTGTTTGTAATAATATTACATGAAATAAATATTATATTTACATTTTAAGAAATAATGGAGTTACTCTGTAAAAATATTTCAACAATAATAGTAAAAGTATGATATATAGTAAAAGTAACTAAAGTATAAATTTGTATTCAAAAAGGTTTCTCAATCTGATACTCACATTTTTGTGTATCCCAAATGCAGTTGTTTAGTATTTCACCCAGCAAGTAAAAGATGCTTATTACTACAGTTACAGTGGCAAAGAAGACAATTTTAGCAATTGTACCAAGATACTCCAGGAGAGGATATACCCAAACCCCCGTCACGTGATATATCCAACAGACCCTAAGAAAAAAACACATATAAAAATACTATTAATAATGATGTATTCAATAAAAACACAATAAATATTCACTTGTTTTCCTAAGGGCTCAGTCCAATGCATGATTGCTCAGAAATCACTCACACAATGGGGTTTACTCCCAATTAAATTAGTATAGGATTACAGCCTTCATAGATCCCATCCTGAGTAGGAGACAATAGTTTTCTTCCTCCACGGAAAGATCCATCCATCAGAGCAGAAATCTATAGACCTAACCAACTCTATGCAACAACTGTAATACTATTTGATTTCCAATCAATATATTTAACATTACTACAATCAAAGCAACAAAAATGAGGTATCTGTAGAAACCAAGGAAGATAATCTCAACAGAGATAGGTTTGATTTGTTAGCAAAATAGCAAGGAGAAAAACATAAGTATAGAACAAATATATAATATATGGCCCAGATACCTCCCTAATACACTGGAGTATAAGAAGGGGAAGAGAAACAGCACAATTAGATTCAAAGGTTCTGTTTATAGCCATTCTCAATAAATGTAGTTTTAGCCTTCCTGTGGAATTGATTCTTGATAGTCTGGTGGGGCTGACAGCATATTCAAAGTTGTTGTCTATAACAGGCATGTGCAACACTGATATATTCAGATTTGAAGTCCCAAAAGTGTGTGGGTGCTTGTGTAACACCTGTCTGCAATTCCTTAAAGCAGCTGCATTTTTTTTCTCAGCACTGAGCTCTGATTTCAGAGATTGCAAGTATTATGTGTGACTTCCCTCGGGTTCTAAAACCCATTTTTGCCTTTGAAGCCAAAGCACTGCACAGATCTGTGGTCTCTGTCTCTTTCTATCCATGCATCCATGCTTCATTCAACAGGAAGGACTGAACTTATTTACGTAAGCTCATTAGAATTTCGATAATCTTTACTTCTTTACTGAAAAAAAGTTAGGAAGCCATAACAAAATAATTCAAGCAACTAAAACAAACCCTATAGATAGAAACAATATTAGCAATAGCACTTAGACTTATATACTTCTCCACAGTGCTTTACAGCATTCTCTGAGCAGTTTACACTGTCATGATATTGCCCCCAACAATCTGGGTCTTCATTTTACTGACCTCGGAAGGATGAAAATCTGAGTCAACCTTGAGCTGGTCAGGATCAAACTCCTGGCTGTGGGCAGAGTTATCCTGAAATATTGCATTTTAACCACTGCACCACCATACATAACTTTTTGCATCTTTTTTCCCCCTGCTTGATCCTCTCTTTTGTGTAACAGGATCACTTCACAAAAAGTTCATAATGAGAAAATAAATCTGGAAATCAGTCTGAATCTGCATAGAATGACCTGTTTTTTTTTTTTTTATTGTATTTAGACTATACACCAGTTTGCAATTGGTCAGGGTAGCTCTGTTGTTTAAAAAACAAGTTTGGAATTGCACATTCACAACTTTTGGATTAGACAACACAGATATAAGTGAACAGTTAGCCAGACCAAATTTAAGATGAAGCAGTACAGGATTAATCCTAGAGTTTTTGAACTCTATAATCTATGTCCTTGAATAAATTGTCACTGTTTGTTGCCCTCAAAGCAACATTACAAATAAATGAAAGATCATATTAATAATGAAAAAATAACTGACAAATTCTACGTCAAATATAAAGACAGAACTACCTATGACTAACCAGTTAAACCAGCCAAGGTTTGTTTAACACATTATAATTGGTCTCATTATCTTTCTCTTCTCTGGAACAGTGGCATTACCAATATTCTTGCAATGTCTATGTAGGGAATTGCAAAAAGTAGTACTGCTGTCATGGAAACATTACCTGATGGCCTCTGTTGTGGAGTTCTTTCTTCCTTGAATGCATGTTAACTCAATATTGCGCAATAATGGCCTGATCAACCTTAGGCATAAAGCTTCCATACAAGATTATTTGTTATTAACTCTAATGAATGCCTTCAACAGTACAATTGTTGTACTGCTTATTATTAGATAAGCAGAAGGGAACATGCATTAAAATTCATTTTAGAGTCAGATGCTGTAGCCATTTTGTTGAGTCCTTACCATTTCCTGATCTTATAAAATAATAGACAATTTAATATTGAATATGCCTGGAAAAAAGAAAAGTCTGAATTTCTGGCCAAGGTAAGCAAAGAGGAAAAAGAAAAATAATTTAAATGCACATATCTCACCTGTAATATGGGAACACAGAATGAAATTCTTGTTTCTTTGCAAGAATTAGAAACCATGGCAATTTCAACTTTTGTTTATTGACTAACAACATTACAGACATACTAACAGTGCAAATTGTTTCAAGATATTCAAGAAATCTACTTTTCCACTGGATTATCCCGATTTGTGAACTAGTCATGGCCTAAAAAAGAAATGCTTTTGACAAGTTAGGCAACAAAACCCACCTCTTGAAATATTATGACTTCAGAATCTGAAAGCAGAGGTTATAGCCCTAGATTACTATGAGGGCTTATTAGACTTCTTACAGAACTGATTTGGCTTTGGGTAGAATAGGGCAAAATTGTGATTTGCATTATTTATACTTCTCCTTCCTGAGTCTATTGATCATCCTTCTTCCAAGGAAGGTTTCCTTCCTTCCTTCCTCCCTCCTTCCCTCCCTCCCTTCCTTCCTTTCTTCCTTCCTTCAATTTGCATCTATTAGCCTGAAACTGGGCAATAAATCTCCTCATAAGGCATAATTCTGCCTCCATGTCAGAGATGAAAAATGCAACACTTAATACTCTCATTTAAAAATTAGGAGGGGTTTTTTGCATCTATTTTCTGATGATTTCATTCCTTCAGAAAACCTTACAAAGGTTACAGTTTGTACTTTTCCTATTTTAATCAATACAGGAGATCAAAGCTTTGGGTTTCTTAATTTTGTTTCAGATTCAGATACCAGCTTGAACTGGGCAATGTTTCATCTGCTTTGAGTTAAAACACCCTTCTGCATAAATCCTCACACTGAGACCCAAGCTAAATCTTGTTTTACTTGAACACACTTCAGTTTTGTGAAACTGAACAGTGAAAATTGATGGGAGAAAAAGAATACTTATTTTTAATTGTTGGTTGGAAAAAGAAAGGGGCATAGAACAAATTCTTAAATTATGTCTTATGGGAGACGGGAAGTCCCTAAAAATATAAGCCATATAGTATCAGAAAAACCAGTGTGAAACTTTTCATCAAATCCTGCTTGTGAAGTTGGTAAGACCAAGATATCAGTGATTAGGTTTCACAATGTGAAAATGCATTTCTTACCATAATATATAGCAAACTGAAAAAGTGCACATGGCAATCAGTCCATAGATCCTGCTGGGATATTCATGATGGGTCGTTCTCATCTCAATTAATATAAAGGGTAACACAGTTGTATGCTACAATGAAAGTAAGATAGGAGAAAACAAATCATGCAAGCGTTTTCTATACATTTATTTATTAAGCAATGTATTAAATTAGCAATAATCATTAGCTCTCTTAAGAACATTCCAGTGATCCCTTTAATTCCAGCCATTCATTTTATCTATTTTTTTATCCTTGTTCAACTTCCTTCAACTTTGCCAAGCACTGTATTCCATTATCTATTCCCATCAACTTTCCAAAGTATATTAATTCTTCTGTGCTGATCATATGGCCTTCTTGAAATTAATTACTGTATCTTCGTTTTCTTGCTCTTTCTCAATGTCCATAGCAGAATTGCTCACCAGCTCTCAAAAGTGCTGGTGGTAACAATGCAATAATTAACATAAATTGAAGAACAAATAATGTTTCTATTTTATATACAGTTTCACAACCACTAGATTTTTGTAAAGACTGAACAGAATGTTTCACAATGTGATCTGTCAATTATTATATACAGGAGCATTAGGGTTTTAAGTGGTACTATTTAGACTCATAGTTAATAACCAAATAAAGATCAGTATAAATGCAGATTCAGCTGCAACAGTTAGAGTATAAAGAAACAGTAAAACCAAACTTATTGAAAATAAAAGATAATAAGCAAGAAACAAAGGGCTACAATTGTTCCAAGTGCATAAGAATCTTATGTAGATATCCCAGTAAATTAAGCATGTATGGAATCAGAGGAAAGGATCATTGGTAGCTGATTAAAAAAGAAGAAGCAGGTGGTGAACATCAATGGAGAGCTTTCACAAGTAACATATGAGGTTAAAAAGAATCTCCCAAGAATCTGTTTCAGAACTGATGCTTTCTAACACATTTAAAATGGAACTGGAATTAACAATAAAGCATTGAATATTTAAAACAAACAAACAAAAAGAAGAACTTCAGAAAATTTATTTTAAACTGGCATTGTAATTTAACTTATATTTCAATATGCAAGCAATGGGTATTATGACAACATTGCCCCTCCCCAACTGTTCAGTAAAAACACATAAGCTGGAGTTTGGCAGTTACAAGTTTCACATTGAGGATTAACAAGGAATTAAAATGATACTGCCAATATCATTTTTTTAAACAAGTCTATGGTGTGAGCACACTTGAAATATTGTGTGAAAAATGTTACTTGTAGAGGTAGAAAAGTTGCAGAAAAAATATCAAAATGTTTTCTCTATGATGAATGACAATATTTGTGGTTTTATAGCTTGGGGGAAAAGGTGAGAATATGGCAGAAATGTATAAATACAATATGCATCTGGAGAAATTGAATAGACAGATATATACCTTTCTCATATAATACTAAAATCCAAATTCATTCTATTAGCTAATATAGATATTCAGAATGGAAGTATGTGATTTGTTAATGTGATTTGTCAATGAAAGAGACCATTACAGGCAGTATTTGCATAGGATAAAAGATGGTAAGACATACTCATAAAGGATAAAGCTATCTACAGATATTACTGATGTCTCTATATCTTTTATAATAATTATACAAATATTTGTTTCTAATGAAAATATTAAGTACATTTAATTTCTATTTATGCTTCAAAAACCCAGGAATCTGTAAAGTGTTTTAAAATTCGTGCAATATAAGCTATAAAACATTTTGCTAAGTTATTTTGCTTGATTGGGGAAGTCATTATTCCTTTGTTATTTCTACTAACAAAATTTTCATTATTCTAAATGGCTTCTATTACTAATAAATCAGAAATGGAACAGGTCTACAATCCATTCACAACAATTTTCTTCAGGTGTCTTTTTCTAATTCATAGTGATATAATTCAGAATGCTGCATATAATTCCTGATGCTATCCTAGCTGCTACACTAGTTGGGCAAGCAGAGAATGAAGCAGTTCACAATTCATCTACTATCACTTTTCTATACTAACAATAGACTTTTTCCATCAGCTGATAACCAAATATTGTAATAATCAACAGCAGACCAACTGTAGGTTAGTTTGCTTCAGAGTGACATATGAAAGTTTGATTATGAGGAGCAAGAAGAAATTCAGTTTGTATGCTTTCTTTAATGGATACAATTATCAGTACAAAATTCAAATTCCACATTATAAACTGGTTAGTCAGGTTCCTAAAAAAAAAAAAACCCTCTGAAAGAAAATTCTGTTAAATATAAATACACCATTTTAGAATGGACTCTAATCACACAGGAATATCCATCACCCTGACCTAGTGGACCACTACTTAAGTATGAACCAGCAGTGTGCTGCCGCTCCCAAAAATGCCAGTGCAGTTCTAGGATGCATCAACAAAGAGATAGCATCAAGTTTGCAAGAAGTGATAGTACTGCTCATACTGCATTCCACACTTGGAATACAGAGTCCAGTTCTGATTGGCCCAATACAAAAAAGAAGCCGAAGCCCTAGAAAGAGTGCAGAGAAGAGCAACAAAGATAATAAGGGTTCTGGAAGTTAAATTGTATGACGAATGGTTAAGAGAACTAAGTAGCCTATAGTACAGAAAGTTTAAGGGTGACATAATAGCAGTCTTTCAGTATTTCAGGGCTGTCACAGAGAAGAGGGGTCAACCTATTCTCCAAAGCACCTGAAGGTAGGACAAGAAGTAATGGTTGCAAGTTCATTAAGGAGAGATCCAATCTATAATGGGGGAAATTTCCTGTCAGTGAGAACAATTAATGAATGGAATGAGTTGCCTCAGGTTGTGGGTGCTCCATCACAGGAGATTTTCAGGAAGAGATTGGACAACCATTTGTTTAGAATGGTATAAGATTTCCTGCTTGAGCAGGAGGTTGGACTAGAAGACCTCCAAGATTCCTTTCAATCCTATTCCGTACTGACTTTCTGGATACCTACTAGTCACTGTTGCCCTCATCCTATGTCAATGTTCAGCAACCTCTCAAACTTTTTACTCGTGCTTTTGAATGCCTGTCCCAAGTTCAAGCATTTGTCCAGGAAACAGCATATCCTCCAAAATAGTCGAGTTTTGACTTTTATAATGATGCATGCTGCAAATTGTTTTGAATACCTAACAGAAGTTTAAATAGGAAAAAGTATAAACGAATGTCACCAACCAGTATTCCTGTCTTCCAGATCTCAAGATAAATTACATTATAAATTGCCACATTTTGTTCAACTCTCATCCAATCTCCACCTAACTTGATACATGTCTAGAAGTAACCCATGGCTTCAAGTGTTCCAAGTTTCAATTTCTAAAGTGCATAACATTTATTTTATGAGCAATCAAATGAAACAGAAATGTCAGAGTGAAAAAAGAATGAAAAATGAAAGGTTTTGTGCTTAATAAAGAGTCATTCCAGCACTTCTTAACTTAAGAATAACTACCAATTGATGGAAAATTCAAGTGGGAGGGGGCCTCTTCTTGCTACCTGCAATTTGGCTGTCCACTGTGGATAGATGTTCCTTTGCGATCCTTTGATCTGAACTTGTTTCACAGTATATTTTTGTTCTTGTTTTATGAGGCATCTTCATTCTAGAAAGCAACCCTTTTATGCTATTTTAATTTGTTTAAGTTCAACAAATGCTATTGTAGCTCACAAGTAAAAACATGCAATTATCACTATATACAATAAAGCCTGCTACAGAGACATAATTATATCTATGCACTGAACTTTTAAAAGCAAAATTATTTTTGACTTTTGACTTTTGAATGTGGCTACAATACTGCCTCAGGCAAATGCTAGATGAAGCTATACTGCCAAGCATGCACCAGTATAATTAATCAAATATATTGCCTCCAAGAGGTTATCGATTTCTGGCCATGACACATTTTCCTTATGAGGTGGCGCAGTGTTGGTGTCTCAAATGTGCTGGCATGCATTTTTCAGTGACTAAGCCTTAATCCATCTTCCTGGCTCCTTGCCACTGACACACTGACATCTGCAACTACTCATGTCTGACAGTCTCATGTATGAACTATGCGGCTTCAGAGCTGGACGAAATTAGTACAGGAGTTTTTCAGTATACTCTGAGCATAATTAAAAGCAGATAAGTAAGGGGACCAATTTTCAGAGAATAACATACCTATTACAAACATCATTAGGTAAAATTATATACATACTATCTTATGGTAAGATTGCAGCAACATGAAGTATATTCATTCAAAGAATTAAATGTTAATATTTTGTACGATGCTAATTATTATTATTTAGCGTTTTATGAGAACGTGACAAAAGAGAAGCAAATATATGCAAAGCTAATATAATATACGGGCAGAATCACACGCCTGGGACAGTGTGTTAAACAAACCACAATAAAAATATTGTTACATTATTAACATTAATAATTCTATCTGCGCCTTCCCCATGTTACGTATTGTTAGATTATATACAGTATACTGTAATACCATGTGTATATAATCTATTACATTATATATATATAATGTAAGATATTAAAAAACTGCAACATTTTTGTGAAGCTTCTCAATGCTTATTTCTAATAGTTCTCCTATGAAATAAAGAAAATGATTTTTTTTATTTGACAGATGAAGATCTTAAGAACAGATGGGCAGTCAAGCACCATATCTAAGGCTACGGCTGGCATGATAACCAGTCATTTCAATGGAATGCTTTCTACATGTTATTGTCAAAGCATACTTCTGAAACAGTATCAGTTCAACCACAATCCCAAATGCAAGCACAAGCAGTTCCAACTTATTTAGTACCAATTACATTACTGGATGCCTATGTAAAATTGGAATAGGACAAAACCTTAACTTTTCTGGTCTATCCCAAAGATGCTTTTTCAGGAGGCAACTAGATTTTCTTTGTTTTTCCTTGAAGATGTTTCGCTTCTGAAGAACTGAAGAAGCTTCTTGGATGAGAAGTGAAATGTCTTCAAGGAAAAACAAAGAAAATCCAGTTGTCTTTTGAAAAAGCATCTTTAGGACAATCATGACCTTGATGACTGAGAATTTCCACAGACATTTTCTGATGTGTAACCTCTGGATTGTTTAGCCCAGGGGTAGGCAACCTTGGCTCTTTTATGACTCAAGGACTTCAACTCCCAGAATTCCTGAGCCAGCATGGCTGGCTCAGGAATTCTGGCAATTGAAGTCCTCGAGTCATAAAAGAGCCAAGGTTGCCTACCTCTGGTTTAGCCAATGGTAATGTGAACATGCACATATCAATATCTAGAAGGGGCGTTGACTTACCTGAACGCCTTTTCTCAGCACGGAGATGGATAATCCACGCAGTGGGTTGAGACTGTATTCCTGGCCAATCAGATCAGTCAGCCAAGTTGCCACGCCCCGTCTTGGACCATGATCCTTTAGTCTTGACTCGAGCGCAGCCATTGACTGACAGTAAGACGTTTTGGCTCCACTAAATATACCCTATTATTCTAGTCTATAAGGGTGGGTGTGGATTATCCATCTCCGTGCTGAGAAAAGGCGTTCAGGTAAGTCAACGCCCCTTCTCCAGCACTGGAGATGGATAATCCACGCAGTGGGACATACCAAAGCCTATTGTCCCTTGGGTTGGGGAATAGACTGGTCCCGTGTGCAACTTTGGTCTAGCACCTGCTGGAGAACCCTCCTACCGAAGGAGGCCTCTGCAGAGGAGTACCTGTCGATTTTGTAATGACGAATGAATGGAGAGGGCGAGGCCCAAGTGGCTGCCCTGCATACCTCTTCAATAGAAGCCTGCATGGCCCATGCTGCTGAGGTGGCAGCACTCCTTGTGGAATGGGCTGTGATATGCTTGGGGACTTGCAAGGACTCCGCCTGGTATGCCCCCGTGATGCATGCCCTAATCCACCTACCGATGGTAGAGGACGAGACCTTCCGGCCCCTAGTAGCAGGGTGGAAGGATATGAAAAGCGCTTCCGAGCGTCGGAATTCCGCTGTGCGTGAAATGTAATGTCTTAGTGCCCTGCGTACGTCCAAGGTGTGCCATTGTTGTTCCAGGGGATGAGCTGGGTTTGGACAGAAGTCTGGTAGGACTATTTCCTGTGATCTGTGAAAAAGGGAGTTGACCTTTGGAATGAATGAAGGGTCTATTCTTAGGACTACCTTGTCCCTGTGAAAATGGCACAGGTCCTTCCTCATTGAGAGAGAAGCTAACTCGGATATCCGCCGAGCTGACGTGATGGCTACCAAGAATGCTACCTTATGGGTCAGATAGCGAATGTCACATGTTTTGAGTGGTTCGAAGGGCGCTCTGGTAAGAGCTTGTAGTACTCGTGGTAGTTCCCACGATGGATACCTGTGCACGGTTGGCGGTCTGATGTTTGCAGCCCCCTTGAGGAAGGATCGTATTAAGGGATGCTTGCCCAAGGATTCACCGGGGCTGGCAGAAAGTATAGTTGAGAGGGCGGCGATTTGCCTGCGCAGTGTGTTTGGCGAGAGGTCCCTCTCTAGGCCATCTAGTAAAAATTCTAGGATCTTGGGAATTGTGATCCCTTCGAGTAACAATTCCTGTTTAGAGCACCATGATTGGAAGCTTCTCCACGTGGCCTCGTAGATACGGTTCGTGGAGGGGCGCCTTGATGCCTGTATGACCCTAATTACACCCTGTGAGCAAGCCCCCTTGGCTAAAATTGACCGTTCAAGAGCCAGACGGCTAGTTGTAGCCATTGTGGCTCTGGGTGGGAGATCTCCCCCTGCTTGAGGGAGATCCTCTCCGGAGGAATCCGCCATGGATTCGTGCGGGAGAGACTCCTCAAGTCTGCGAACCAAGGTCTCCTTGGCCAATAAGGGGCCACAAGGATTACCTCGGCCCTTTCCCGCAGAATCTTGCGTACTACCGCCGGAAGGAGAGGTAAGGGTGGAAACGCGTACAGGAGCCCCCTTGGCCATGGGCTCCGTAACGCGTCCGTCTGCTCTGCTCCCTTGGATGGGAATCGGGAGAAGAAGCGAGTTAGGTGGGCATTGGAAGGAGAGGCAAAAAGGTCCACCTGGGGAAGCCCGAAGCGGTGACAGACCTCCCTGAAGATCCTCGGGTGTAGTTGCCACTCCGAGTGATCTATTGTTGATCTGCTCAACAGATCTGCTTGGATGTTTGCCTCCCCCGATATGTGGTCGGCCTTTATGGAGGCCAGATTTTGTTCCGCCCAGGCCCCCAGTAGGAGGGCCTCGGCCGAGAGCGAGCGAGAGTGTGTGCCCCCCTGACGGTTTATGTGGGCCTTGGCTGTCACGTTGTCCGTCAGGACCAGTACGTGCCTGCCTTTTATGCTGCTGTGAAAATGCCTTAACGCTAGGTGAATAGCCCGCAGCTCGAGCCAGTTTATGTTGTGTCGGAGATCCACCGCTGACCAGCGGCCCTGTGTCCACTTGGTCCCCAAGTGGCCTCCCCAGCCGAATAAGCTCGCATCTGTTGTGACTACTACTCTGTCTGGTTCCCTGAAGGGGGACCCCCTGAGGAGAGCTGGAGATAGCCACCACCTGAGGGAGTGTCGTGCTCTCAGAGGTATGCCTACCCTCTTCCGGGATGCACTGATTTGTTGTCTCTGAAACGGGAGCATGAACCATTGCAGTTCTCTTGAGTGCAGCCTTGCCCAAGGAACTATTGCTATGGTCGATATCATCTTCCCTAGCAGCTGGGAGAGGCAGACCAGCGTCACTGACTGACCGCGGCTTACCTGTTTTACGGCTTTCTTTATGCTGCTGAGGCGTTCCTGTGATAGGTACACCTTGCATTCCTTTGTGTCTATGACCGCTCCCAGGTGGAGTATTCTCGTAGTTGGGGTTAGATGGCTCTTTGGAAAGTTCACCGAGAAGCCGTGGTCCTGCAGCATTTTTATCACTAACTTTAGGTCCGCCCGAGACTGCTGGGCGGACGATGACTGGATTAGAATATCGTCCAGGTAGCACTGGACTCTGACTGGTACGTTTCTTAGTTGTGCTGCCAGAACCGCCAGAATCTTGGTGAACACCCTGGGCGCTGATGACAGGCCGAATGGAAGTGCCCTGTATTGAAAATGGTGCCCCCTGTAGGCAAACCGTAGAAAGCGGCGGTGAGCCAGAGAGATAGGGATGTGCAAGTATGCCTCCGTGAGGTCGATCGATGCCAGAAAATCCCCTTTCCTTACGCTTCCAAGGATGGAGCGTAGTGTCTGCATTTTGAATTTGCGGTATTTTATGTAGAAATTTAGCCTTTTCAAATCCAAAACGGCTCTCCAACCCCCTGAGGGTTTTGGGACCGCGAAGAGGATAGAATAAAACCCCTGGTCTCTCTGGTTCATAGGCACCGGCTCTACGGCCCGTATGTTTAGAAGGTGCTGAACGGCCTCGTTCATGAGCCTTCTCTTTGTTGGGTTTGTGGGACAGGGGCACGGGCGGAAGCGGTTCGGGGGCTTTGAGAGAAATTCTAGAGATAGACCATGACGTATGGTGTTCCTGACCCATACGTCCGTGGTGGTCTCTTCCCACTGGGGAGCAAACCCTGCTAGTCTGCCCCCTATGGGAAGGTCTGGGCGGGAGTCATCTGGTACGGCGGAAGGGGCGGTTGTTCCCCCGAAAGGGCCGTCTTCCCTGTGTTTGCCTATGTCTTGTGTTCTGTCTGTCCCCCTGTCTTTCCCTATCCTGTCTAGCTTGGAAGGGTTGGGAATTTTGAAAGTAGTTGACCCTGGCTTCCGTACGAAAGGATTGTTTCCTTCCCCAGGAGCCGGGTCTCTTGTCCTGCCTTTTAAGCATGTGTTTAAGGACCTTGCGCTTGTCCTTGTTCTCTGTCAGGTATGGCGTTAGTGCCTCACCAAACAGCTTTGCCCCTTGGTACGGAGCCGAAGCCAATTTCCACTTGGATTTGGTATCCGCCTGCCAGTTCTTTAGCCAGAGGATGCGCCTGCTCGTGTTGTTTGCCGCCATTGCCTTGGCTGAAAACTTGGTCGCTAAAAGTGTTGCGTCCGACGCATATTCCGTGGCCGCTACCATTTTGCTGAGTTCCTGGTGAGTGCGTATATCCTCCATGGGAACCCGGCCCTGTAACTCACGGAGCCAACAAAGTGTGGCTCTGGAGAAAAAGGACGCGGAGGTAGACGCCCTGGTAGCCCAAGCTATTGCCTGGTGCGTTCTCCTGTAGTTGGACTCACTCTTTCGGTCCTCGGCTTTAAGAGCCTCAGCAAAATCTCCTGATATGGCCGTGTCCGATATCAGGGGACCTATGGGTTCGTCCACCACCGGTACCTCCAATGTTCCCTCTAGCTCCCTTGCTACGTTAAATAGCTTCCTCTCCGCATTGCTAGGAAGCGGTAGGGAGGTTGGCGCTGCCCACTGTTTCCTTATTGTGTTTAGGAACATGGTCGGGCATGGTATGCGGTGTTGAGTGGTTACCTTTTCGGCGAACGTCGGCTCAGCCTCCGTGTCAACTGTGACAGGCTCCGCTGGTGTCCCATGCCCCAGATGGGCTGTGGCCTCAGCCTTGCGCAGAATAGTAACAAAAAGAGAAGGGTTAAACAGGCCGCTGAAGGACGGCCCTTGAGGTGAGGTGTCCTCCTCCTCCTCAGACATTTGAATCCCTTGTGACGTACCTGGCTGGTCCAGGTAAGCTTCCTCAGAGACCGACGAGTCTGAGATGGAGGAGAGGTCCTGATGGTCCTCCGTTTCCTCCCGATGCCTCGTTCTAAGTCCTAGAGGCTTGGCTTTTGAAGTTTGAGCCCTGGCCTCAAATGCACGGTCCACTGCCTGTGCTATTAGGGTAGCTAGCAGATCCCCTGTCAATGCAGGAGGAGTGACCATTGCCTGCGACCCTGCAGGTGCTGTGGTTAGCATGGTCCTCGGGGTTTCCTGTAACCTCCGTGGGGAGGGGGATCGGGAGAGCGATGAGAATTCGCCTATCCCACCCTCTGTTTGGGACTGTGATGAGTTCCCTAATGACCAAATGGCCCGTGGGGATGAAGGGAGACCCAGCGGTAGATCAGGACCTATTCCCCCATTCTGCCTATTTTCAATTCTGGCCCTTTTCTGGGCTCTGTCGAACTCTTTTTCTAGGGCTTGGTGTCTTCTGATTGCCTGTTTGTCAGCCTTCTTTGATGACTTCCTTGCAGCCTTTCTAGGGGCTGCAGAGGATTCCGAATCCTCTGAAGCAGGTGCTCCAGAGGATGAAGGCGGGGCTCCAGTGGAGGGAATGATTGCTTCCTCCATTCTCCACTAACGCTGGGCCGCGATAGGGGGGACCCAGGTAGTAGGAGAGCTCCAACTTTGAGTAAGGACAGGCGCACTACTGGGGGCGTCTGGAACTCAGGAGCAGACTCTGCAAAATTGTCAGAGTTAGTCACTGTGCACGGATAAGAACAGGCACGCTAATGGGAATGCCTGGAACCCGGCTTGACTATGGTGGGTAAGGACAGGCACGCGACTGGGGATGCCTGGAACCCACCACTAAATCCAGAGGCGTACGGGCCACTAATGGGGGACCCGAAGTCTGGAGGAGCCAAAGGCAACTAAACACAGTTAGTTATGAAAGGTTCTTATTTACTTTAGGTAGAAGACACCAAGTCCTGGAACCAGTAGCTATGTGTCTGATTTGAATGTCTCTGAATGAATAATAGATGCTTTAGTACCCCAGTACTGCTTGCCTATTAATTCACTCCAGCGGCTGAACCTAGCTTTCTTAAGGAACTTTAACTCCCCTGTTTGGACAAAAAATATGGCCGCCGCTGCCAGGAAACTACTGCGCATGTGTTAACAAGGCTGCCTATGCCACGTGCGGTTGTAACAAAGAGCTGCGCGTGCTTCCAGCTGTGCAGACAATGGCGCCTCGTTTAAAAAATCCTGAGCAGCCTGGAGTGAAAAGACTGCTCCTTCGCACGCCAGCTGTTTCCCTTAATCAATCTCCCTCCCAGCATGCGTCCCCTTTGTCCTCCGCTTCCCTCGCTAACTGCTTGCCTTTCTGTCTTTTTTTTGTTTGTTTGTTTGTTTGTTTTAAACGCGAGGGGTTGCCCGAGCCTCCCCGTTTGTTTAAGGCGGCTGCCGGCTGCTGGAAGGTGGCTGGGGTTGGTTAGGGAGGGGAGTTAGGGATTTCCCCCTTTTAAGTGGGGGTGGTTTCCCCTGTAGGAATCTGACTTCCTGAGTTTTACAATTTAGCAAGGAAATTTTTGAGTGGTCAATTAAATTGAATTAAATTATCTCTAATTAACTTTTAAACTAAGCAATTTCAGCTACTAGAAAAAATCCCCCCTAATGGAAAGGAACTATACCTGCCCAGGAGCCAAAAGTTGTAGATGTCTCTGCATGGCCAGATCAGTCAAGACTAAAGGATCATGGTCCAAGACGGGGCGTGGCAACTTTGGCTGACTGATCTGATTGGCCAGGAATACAGTCTCAACCCACTGCGTGGATTATCCATCTCCAGTGCTGGAGAATTTTGCTTTTCTTTACATTTAGTAGTTAACAGAAATACTACAGACGTTTATCCAAACATTATATAATGTATCTATTATGATATTTTTAAAAATTAAGCATGATTAAATTAATTTCATGTGATGAATCAATGTTTTATTTCAAGCAACACTATTTGGTGTTTCCCTAGCACAGTGTTTTTCTGGTCCGTAGGTCTGCATAGATATGTCTTGCTTTAACATTATTTCGTCCTGCTTTAATTCTATCAAGGCTGGTAATTTTGATCTGGTTGCATCTAAATGGTGACCATATGGGCCATGGCATAAAACTGGATAAATATAGGAAGTATCTGACACGAGGTCAAACATAAGAAAATCAAAACCTTTTCTCCTTTGTTCCAGAAGTAATAATGGACAAAAAATAATGAACTTAAGTTATAAGTAGGTAAATTTTGACCAACTATTAGAAAAACTACCTAAGGGCAATGGCAGTTGGATACTAGTATCAATGATCAGAAATTGGATATTTTCATGTAAGGATTGGAAAACTGTATGTTGGAGATGCTTTAATCTGGATGCCTGTAGTGAACAGGGGCGGGGGATTTGATATCTAAACTTTTCAACTTTATGGTGCTATAATTCTAAATAAAAATTTGAAAGATAATTTCATCTTTAAGTAGTTTACACAAATTCTCATATGATGAATATTTTTTGTCCAGCTAGAACTTTTTTAAAAAAACGTCTGGAGTAAAGCGTTATCATGTATCTTCAGTTTTTTTTGGGGGGGGGGGCATTTGATCTAACCCCTCCGTCAGTAGGGTTTTGGCCCTGTTATTTTTTATATACATTCACTTGGGTTGTATACCAAAAAATGTTTTTTGGGGTTTCCATTACCTTTAAAGACTGATGAGAATAATTCTGCCTCTTTTTCTCAGTCCCACCAATATTTACAAAACAAAGAACTTTGCCAAATGTTTAACATTGCTCATAATATGAGACACTTGGGAGATATTTGTGAAGGCTTAAATTAAATGTTTTCCAATAACAACATGAATAATAATGATTATTGGCAGAGCTAATGCAATTTAGTATAAGTATTTGGCCCATAAATGGTTTAGGGTCCCAGTTACTGCAGGATGGTAGAATCGTTTTTGAAGTTAACAAAAGATCCAAATAATAAATCTTCTTCAGTTGCATTTATTTTTATCTATTTGGTATTGAGGGGAAGGAAGATATTGGTTTCTGGCTCTACTACTACAGAAAAAAGTACACACCTGAATGCACCAAGGGTAGAAATAAAACTCATAAACATAATCAATCTACTTTCATTTTCGCCCATAAACAACTACTACCATTATTGTTAAAGATACACTGACTTACACTAACATGTATATAGCAGGCTTTGTATAGAAAAATTGTTATATTAAACATGATGGGGTGATGTTAATATTTGCTTATCACAGAAATCTCATTGGGGCTCATTTCAGCTTTGTACTTGTTTAGGTTTATTACTATTGGTTTTTTTTATTAAAAAGTTTTACAAAAATTACAAAATATACCCCAAACCCACCCACCTTTCCCCCCCTCCCCCACTTCCCAGAGCTGAATACAGGGTAAAAAATATAATAATCATAATCTAACTCACATTAACCAACTATGTAGATAAACAAATATAATGCGCTTTAACTCCCTTTTAACACAGAATAAACAATTTGCAAATAAACTTAATCATATAAACAAATTAAAATCCTAATTCATAAACAATACAATATAATAAAAATTTCACTATACTAAACTATTAATAATAATAATAATAACAACAACAATAATAATAATATTTTAAAATTTATTCATAAAATAAGTGGAACCTTTTAGTCCCATATTTATTCTGAATATAATCTATCCATCTTCTCCAAACCGAAATGTATCTTTCTTGTGAATGATCCTTCAAATAAGCAGAAATCTTAGCCATTTCTGCTAAATTTGACACTTTAAGCGTCCATTCTTTTATAGTTGGCAAACAATCCTTCTTCCAATATTGCCCTACCAACAGCCTTGCTGCTGTTATTAAATTCAACATCAAATTAGTTTCCTTAACATCAAAATCTACAATAATACCCAACAAAAATAGTTGAGGAGTAAACTTTATCTTTCTTTTAAAAATATTTTGAATGTTCCACCAAATTTTAATCCAAAAAGCTTTTATATATCTACAAGTCTATTACTATTATTTTTTAATGACTATAATGCAGAGGTTCCCAATCTTTTGGGCACCAGGGACCAGTTACGTAGAGAGAGGTTTTTCCGCGGACCGAAGAGTGCATGGTTTTGTGTGTTGCCTGCATTCTGCGGATGGGCTTTGCTTGTTTATGCAGATTGGTTGCTGGCATGCTGTGGCCCGGTACTGGTCCACGGACCGAGGGTTGGGGACCCCTGCTATAATAGATTTAGCTATTATGATATTTCACTTTAATTTAGGCAATTGTTATTCATTAAATGTATCATTGGGCCTGCTATATGTCCAAGTAAAACAGAAAGCAATTAAATTAAAACAGTGAATCTGAGAATTACCCTTCATTATGAACTAATTTTTACCCACAAAAGCAAATAATTAGATTACATAGTTAGGCAACCCATGAACTAGATGTCAAACAAAGTAGATATTTTTTTACTCTTAAAGTACCCTTGCATGTTTTCATAACACTGATATTTATTTTGTATTACAAAAGAACTGTCAGCACTTTAATTCCATGCAGAGACAAAAAGGCAGAAGATAATAGTTGTGCAGATTGCATCACTCTGGGATGTCATGAAGAGGCTTCTGCCACTCCCAAAATGACATCTACTTCCAGGATATCCAACCCTCTGTCCAGCCTCTCCTTGATCACATCCAGTAAAGGAGATCCTACAATCTTTGTTCCATTAACAAACTGTTGTTACCATTAGGAAGCTTTTTCTAACATTCAAGTGGCCTTTGGCAAGGCTAATGTAGCATTGTCCTTGCTGACCTTTTCTGCTGACATTTCTTGTGTTCAATAAATTCTGAATGAAGCTACTAAAATAAATTTATTGTCTATTGTCTACTGACCATATTAACCCCATTCCTAAGGCTGTGCATTTGCACATAAAATTTTGACTGACAAAACAGCCATAACAATAAAACTTATTCATATTCTTCCAATTCAGCTTCCTCAATAGGCATATAGATTGAATAAATACGAGAGTAATACAGTCTTGTTTCACTTCTTTTGCTATGTTCTGTTTTGCTATGTTCTACCTGGATTCTGGCTTCCTGACCTATGCATGAGATATTGCATGAGAACAGTGAGTTGTTCTGGAATTCCAATTTTGCTAAGCATGTTCCACAATTTGAAATAGTCAGAACAATCAAAGGTCTTTCTATAATCAATGAAACACATATTAACTTCTTTCTTATATTCTTTGATTTTTTTTTCAATTATCCAGCAAGCATCAACAATAAAGTTCCCTGTTCCTTGGCTTTTTCTAAAACCAGTTTTAATACCTGGCATTTCCCTTTAATCTATATTTAATGGTACTATGCATTATTTTGCTAGCATGTGTAATTAAGGACATTGTGTGATAGTTTATACACTGTGTTCTCTCTTTTTTGGTATTATTCTGTAGAGACTGACCTCTTCCAGTTCATTGACCACTGTTTCATTTTCCACTTTTACTGCCATAGTTTCCTAACAATTTGTAATGATACTTCTTCTGTTGCTTGCTGTCTATATATATTCTATCTATTCCTGAAGCTTTTTGATTTGGTAATGACTGGAGTATTGATCTAACTTAATCTTTTAATACTAAAAAAGTTCTTGTAAGTAAGGAATGTCTTCTATAATCCACAATTTTAGTCTACTTTATCATACCTTAACTTGTTCTTCTCTTTCAAACTTCAATCAAACTTTTAGCAATCATTTTATTTTATCATTTTAGCAATCACAAGTTCATCATTTGTACACAATTCTGTTTCAAAATCAGTCTTCAATATTCAACACTGTACATTGTTTTATCTACTCTAAATCTTTCTGATAACTGTAATAAGGAAACCATTGACAGCTATGGCCCTCTGCCATTAGTTGCTCTCTTGATGTTATTTTACATTCCCTTTGACAGAATTGTAGCATCTTGTGATATAACCATTTTGGTTTGACTATTATTCCATATTCTCAGTATAATACATTTACCATACATTTTAAAAATACATTTTTAAAATCTACATTAACCTTGAATTTATTGTACCACAAATTCATGATATATTCATGCCAACCAAATCTCAGGTCATATCCTTCTATCTCTGAAAATCTTCTATTTCTCAGCAATATCCACTCTTTTATCCAAACCAAAAAAATAAGCTGTAAAATACAATTTCAAATCAGGTAAATCCAATCTTCCACTTTCCTTTGAACCTTGTAACACAGAGGGTTACTAAGTTGGTTTATAATTGTTGTGATGAAGTTTGGAAATCATCTTTATATATTTCTTTTATCTTTATTATAGTCTTACTTTTTTTTCTTTCTTCTGTCCTTTTTTCTTGTGCTTTTTACTCCTTTCTATTGTCTTTTCTTTCTTTACTTTGTATTATATTTTACTATTATAATCAAAATTCTTGATAAAAATTATGCATATAATAAAATAAACACCATTTATATTGCAAAAGTTCCTCAGCTCTTCCTTAGTAGCATGTTGAGTGCCATTTGCCATTATATCATCAATCATTTTATATTTACTGACTGCAGTATTTTCTTGATAAAATACAGGAATAGTTTATCACTGGATTCTTCTGCTCAGTATGAAATGAGGCTTTTCCCACTGTCTCAAAAATGATCATCCATATCTTCCTAGACCACTACTGCCTTGTGTAGAAGTCTGGTTGCTTTAGCTTGAAGCTGGGATGATCTTCACATCTTGTATAAACCTGCTGGGAAGATATACCAGCAGCATTCTTCACTCATCTCTCCTAGGAACATCCTCCATCATAATGTGGCAGCATTACAGGACTTGAGATCATCAAACTTCATGCCAATTTATTCATTTGTTTAATAAATCCAAGCTTCCTAGATTCACACAGCCTCAAAACTAAATCAAATAAGCCAAGCAGTGACTTAGCACAATACCCAAATCTCTGGTACAAATGTTAGTATATAAGGAATGAAGAATTGGAGAGATTAAATACAGAGTCAGATGTTTAAATGACACATTTGGATTTTATAAGCCACTCAGAATCTATTTATTTTATAAATAAATATAATTTAGGGTTTGTTGCTACTAAGATTTGTACACAACGTGTGTTTGCAAGACATTTTACCATTAACAAACCATGAACAGATGGTTTGGAAGCTAAACGAGTACTGTTCAGGGCAGGAGTCTGTAGAGACAAAATAAGCAACAGGACACTATATCTACTAACAAAGCAGAGGCATCAGAAGAATTATAGTCTTTTTTCAAAATGACAAAAACAGTATGATGTTATAAGTATCATCCTTTTGTATATGATTTGTGAAATGTGCTTATTAGTGCAACAAAACTACATCTGAGTTTCTAGATGTGATATCTTGAATATTTATACTTTTTATATCAGTTGCTACAGACTATGCAGAATAAGGAACTGGTGATTCAGATTTAGGGGCTTCCAACACAACAATTCAAAATTGCTAAAAATGTATTCATTATTTGAAAAAACACTGTATTTCCTCTTTCTAAAGCTATATATAGTTCAGACCATAAAACAGCTACTTTGATTGTGAAGCAATCAAAAATCATCATAAGGTGAATTGAGGACAACCTTTTTGGAAATGCATATGGTATGCCACGTTTTTCATCCCAAAGAACCAAACACAGCAGAAAGCATAACAGTTTAGGATCATTAGACTCCGACAATCAACAACAGAATTGCTGTAGAAGAAAATATATATATATAAAAATCCCCCCTTTAACTATTAGGACTTGTATTAGGTAAGTACCTGTAGTAATTAGTCATCAGATTGAATGTAAAATTACTACCTCGTAATTTTTTTCAGGTTTCTCAAAGAAGAAAATATACAGAAGTAAGAGTTTAGATGCTGGTAGGAATGACAAAGAAGTGGTGGGAAGAAGGAAGATTATTAGGACATTCCTGAGCTTGTCCCATAGCCTCATAACTCTCCACCTCCATATTCACAGGTGCAGATGACTGAACAAAGCAGTAATTCTGATTTGGCTTCATCTGGATTTCACATTCCTTTGAGCTCAGCCCCCATGTGATCTCATCTCTCTAGCCTTATAATGTATAATCAAGCAGTTGCTTCTCTTAAATGCCCCAGGAATGACTCTATGTCACATGTTTTCCCAGATGAAATCTCCAAATAGGCTCCTGGGTCTAGAGAAGAATTTTGGCAAGTCAACCTAACGTCAAATTATTGTAAATAAGAAATCTGGCAAACTGCTTCTTTAGATACACAAACCATTAAGGTAGGATTTTTTTGAATTTACATGTTTAAACCACCCAATAGCTGAAGCTCTCTACAATAAAGCACACTAAAAACTATTTGAACAAAAACAAACACAGTACATAATGTCAACACCAAATAAACTAGGTGGACTTGAGGCTGCTATCTAAAACTAAAACCTTAATTTAAGTACAATTAAAAGCCAGAAACAAAGGCTGAGAAAATAGAAAGGTTTTCACCTAGTATCAAAATTATGTTACTATGGGTGCAGTCAAGTCACTCTCGGGAGGACATTTCATAAATGGGATGCTACTGCAGAAAAATTTCCCCCATAAAGGCCTTTCATAAGGCCTTTGATAAGGTGACGGACAGAAGGATGATTTTAAGCTTTGGGTTATATAATGGGAAAAAGGGATAACTTTGCGAACAAGTGGAAGAACTACAAAAAAAAAAAAAAAAAAAAAAAACAAAGGAAAGAATTTTGAGTATAGGCCAGAAACTGTAACCTGAGTAAGTAAGTGTTGCAAACAAGCCCCCCCCTTGCCCTCTCTCTCTCATAGTTCATTAGACTCCTACAACAAAATAAATGTATAACAAATTAAAAAATAAAAATAAGAAAAAGATAGGAAAGAAGAAAAAAAGGAAAGAATGAAAACCCCTCAGAATTTTAACTTTTGCCTTTCTTTCTATCAATTGCAATCTTACTCTTTTCCCTTTCTCTTTAACCTTAATCCTCAATGCCATAAATCATCAGTTCCATCTTCTTTCAATAAAAAGTTCATATAAAGCTTCCAGTATTTTTAAAAGAGTCCTTATTCTTTACATTCTCAAAGTACTATGTGCAACAACTGCTAGAGAGAATCTACAGGAAAAAGGTATACAGTCTGTTTGTATAATGTGATATTATGTTCATGATTTTCAATATGGTATGTTTACTACATGATTTCTTACATTTTCCTTTATTCCAAGCATTTCAAATATTCTAAGAAGTAGTCTAAATTAAACTCAAATGTATTTGATCATAGATAGAGTCAGTTAACCCTTGACCCTGGCAACAGTTTTCAGCTGTGAGCCCTCTTTGATTGTGTTACTAAAGTTGGCACAATTCTAAAAAAGCAATCATTCATTAAAAAAAGTCAATCTCTCATAAAAATAATCAAGTAGACAATAAAATATGTGTATGATTTTTTTTTAAAAGGAGGGGGAAATATCAAAACATCAATCAAATTGTATCAAATCTATCTTGAGATCCTGCTCACTGCATGGCATTGGCCTAAATACTGTAGCTAATACCATCCCAAATATTCTTTTCTTTCCACCAGAATGTTGCCCATTCAATATAGATGAACACTTAGCCAGAATCTACTGCATAATTTGCAACGTTTTAAAATGGCAAATCAAGTCCTAAAGTCACCTTTCAATTTTACATTCTAGATTTTTCTTACATACTGTATACAACTCAAATTTACAGAAGTATCATTCTGTAAATTATTAGAAAAGAATTATTAAGCAGAGAAACTCTAAGAAATAATAAAATCTCAGGAGAATGATAATGGAATGGTAATAAACGCTGCCACCCTTTCTGATATTGTTCCAATGTACTACACCACAGAAAACTTCAATGTAGTTTATATTTTATTTGGCAATAATCACTTTTCTTTTAAAAAATTAAGTGCATGTTCAAAGGAGTACATGAAAGGATGTAGCCTGGAACAGATGGCTTAAGGATGCCAGAATGAACTGATGCTTCCTGCTGCTGGAAACGACAGAGATGGAATGTATGGCTGCCAAACTAGCTTAGCTTAAAGTCTAACAGACCATGAGCTGATGCAAGGAGGGCAAGATGGTCAAGAACAGCATCAATCCACTTAAATTACTAGTATACTTTATAGGCTGTCCTCAGCTTAAGATTTATAAAGCAATTCTAGCGTGACTGCATTTATGGTGCTTGGCAACTGGCTCATATTTATAAATGATTGCCAAGTACCCACAATCAGATGATCGCCATTTGCAATTTTCTCTGCCACCTTCCATAGAAAGTCAATGGGAAAGCTGGCAGGGAAGATTGCAAACAGAGAGGAAGAAGTGGGATTTCTCCTTCATGCATGACCGTTTCGCTCACCGGCTGAGATTCCAATCCCAATTATTATCATAAGTTGAGGTCTAGCTGTACAAACAGCTTTTTTACTGGCTCTTCACATCTACATCTAATAATAGAGTGGTTCTGAAAACCCTCCACAAAAATGGGCATCTTTTAGGAAACAGACATTAAGAATCAATACTAAAAGCAATCCAAGGTAAAAATAGTTTATAAGGCACATGTAATTTAGAAAACACAAGATTTGAGGGTATCTGTCCCTAAATAACATGAAGAGAAAATGATAGAGAATCCTGATTTTATATATCCGTTATCTTTAACTGATTTTCCAAAAGATTCATTGATAAAATAAATCATGAGTGATAAAGTTTTGGGGAAGGAATGCCCAAAGAAGATAAAACCAACTTAGTTTTTAAAAGATATTACAGTAGATGTGATCTGAATTTCTATCCTTATAACCATTATTTCTTTTTAGTAATAATTTTTATTATCATTTACAAATATAAAAATAAAAAACTAGTAGAACTAAGGAAAATAAAATAGTAAAAGGGCAGAAAAGAATATTTAAAAAGAAAAATTAAGAAATATTAAATAATAAAAAAACCAATAAAAAGAAAAAACATATGAAGAAATGACTTCTCCCTTCATCAAGACAAATGCAATTTCAAAACTTACAACTTTCTGGGACTTCCGGTGGATTTGCGCGGGCGATGGCGGCTACTTTGTAGCCGTCCTCCTGGGTAAGTGTAATGAATCGCTATGAACAGCGGACATCAGCTGTTCAGCGGTTCAAAATCCCCCTCCCGGGCAAAGGGGGGGGAAAGAGGGTTGTTTGAATAGTGGTAGAGCCACTCTCTTGCACCCCCAAGGCTTTTTGGGGGGGCTGAGAGGAGTGCTCCCACGGAGTTCAGACTGTCTCTGCTTCCCAGCTGCTTTTGTCCCTAGGGACAAAACAAGCCGTTGTAACCACCTCCGCGTTTAAAGAGATCTGGTGAGTTTTTTTAGAAGCGGACAGAGTTGATTAGAGGATTTACTTTTTGCTTTCTTTGACTTCATATGCATTTTAAGTTTAAAGATTTATTTTCATGTTTATATTCTCTCCTTTTACTTTTTACTTTTTGCTGAAAGGGAAAGTAAAATGGCGATCGGCAGACTTTCCGGCGTTTTTTTGGGGGGGAAGCTAGAATGGAGATCGGTTTCTTTTACTTTCTCTTTTCTTTTTTTCTAATGTTTGGATGGATTTTAGAAGCATTATTATTCTTGATTTTTTAGTTTTGCTTTTTGTATTTTTAACAGTCAGGCTTTTTGGTGTTTAAGCATTATTGTTTTTGTTTGACTTTTTTGCTTTGTCTTTTGTATTTTTAAAAGGCAGGCTTTTTTGTGTTTTTTTTTCTTTTCTTTTCTTTTTTTACTCCTCTTTCTTTTTCCTTTTAAGGATTGGAATGGATATTTTAATTCTTTTTTTCTTTAACTCCCTTTTTTCTTTTTAATTTTCCTTTGAGGGAGTTATGATTCTCTTTTGAAGGAATTTTTGTAATTTTCAAGAAGGAGTAAAGTTTTGTTTTTTTTTAAGATGGCTCCAAAGCATCCAGGGACTTCCACAGCTCCTAAATCAATAGTTCCACCCTCCTCCGTGGTCCAGCCAACAATTGTGAAGGATTTGCAAGATATGATGGGAAATGTTATAATTCAAATTAGGGTCGAAGTGAAAAAGAGTTTAGAGGAAAATAATAAGATTTTGAGACAAGATATAGTTTTGGCTTTAAAAGGAGTTGCTTCTATTCTTGAAAATTTGAATTCTCATGTGGAAGAGGTAGCTGAAAAAGTGGAATTAATGGAGGAAAAAATTGAAAGTATGGAAAAAGAAATGGAAAATGAGATTCTTACGCTTCAATATGGACAAATGGAATATGCTTTAAGAATTAGAGGCTTGGGAGAGTCCTTGCAAGGAGATCTGAAAGAGATGGTTGCAAAGGACTTTGCTGTGATTTTGAATAAAGAAAAAGAGGAAATACTTAGTGAAACTGAAAAATTATTTAGAGTTAATTCTGTGGTGGCAGTGCAAAAGAACTTGCCAACAGATGTGGTAATTTACTTTGGGAAAAGATCTTTACGCAATGAAATTATACAAGCCTTTTATAAGAAGAGATTTCAAATTGCTTCACAAGACGTCATAATCTTAAAGGAGATCCCATCTAAAATTTTAAGAAGAAGAAAGGAGTTTGCTTTTTTAGTAGACGAACTTAAAAAGAGACGAATTTCGTTCAGATGGGATGTTCCGATTGGAATGGTGGTGAACTACCTGGGGATATGTTATAGACTTAATACTGCTTCTCAAGCAAAAGATTTTTATACTTCGGTCCTGGGGGTATGTTCACCGCCATCTACTAAGTTTAAGGCCTTGGAAGAAGAGAAACCTTTGCTTGAGAGGCCTCAACAAGTTCAGATTGAGGAGCAGAAGATAACTTGTGTAGCACATAACTGTAAAGAAAAGCGGCAACAGAAGAAGGCCAAGGAAGCCTCACATCTAGTGGTTTCTGAATCTGTGGGAGAAGCAAGACTTATAAAGCCTCTGGAGCAATCTTCAAGCGTGGAATTGTTGTCTGAAGAAATGGAAAATGGGAAATTTCAGCTTGAGGGGTTTCAACAAGTTGAGAGGAAGGGGCAGAGGACAACTCGTGCAACATATAATTGTAAAGATCAACAGAATAAGGAGTTTAAGGAATCCTCACATGTATTGGCTTCTGAGTCGTTGGGAGATTTAGGAACTTTGGAGCAATCTTTCAAGGCAGATCTCAAAGCATTTCTCTCGAGCTTGATAAGGATAAGGATGGAGAATGAAAATAGACAATTGAGACTGATGGGATGGAGAATGAAAATGAACAATTGAGAGTGATAAGGACTGTGTTTCTTGTGGATGGAATTTGTTATTGGTGAAGATTTAAATGTTTAATGTGTTTATTGTGGATGGAATTTGTGATAAAGATTTAAATGTGTATAAGGGAATTTTAATGTTTTAAATTTGTGTTTTGGAGGGAGTTTATAAAGAATGATAATAATATCAGTATGATATCAAAAGGTTTGAAGTGTATTACAATGTGTTTAGTCTTTGGGTTTTTCTTAATTATTATTATTAAGTAATGTTTAAATTTGTGCTTTGGAGGGAATATAACTTGTTTAACTAAATGTATTCAGATTTGTTTATGATTTATATTAGATTTTATATTGTAGGTATAGTTGTTCAAAGAAAGTAGTGTTTAAAATTGTGTTTTCGAAGGAATTTATATAGAATGATGGAGAAGATAATTTGTTTAATTTAAGGTATTTAGAATTGTTTAGGATTTTTATGTGTTTTAACTTTCTCTTTTCTTTTTTTTGAAACTTTTTGGATAAGCCTGTAATCATCTCTGGGAGGGCCGGGGGAGGGTTAGGGAGGTTTGGGGAGCTGGGGGAGGGTATGGGAGGGTGGGGGGGTTTGGGGAGGGGATTTGTCTTGTAAAATTTAAAAAATTTTCAATTAAAAAAAAAACTTACAACTTTCTCTAATATTACAACAAAAGTTCTTTTCTTTGCATATCACATTGCTCATCTATAAATAAATTTTAAAGTCTTGTCATTCAGTCGTAATCAGAAAAATTCTTTAGAAGTTACCGTATTTGCCGGCGTATAAGGCGACCCGGCATATAAGACGACCCCTGACTTCGACGCCGAGTCGCATGCCTAGAAAGTCGTCTTATACGCCGGAAACTACCGTTATTTCTGACGTATAAGACGACTCGGTGTATAAGACGACCCCTGACTTCGGCGCCGATTTCAACGCTCTCAAAAGTCGTCTTATACACCAGAAAGCACGGTACCAGCAACGGCAACATCTATATTTTAAACTTATTCAAATAAGTTAATTTTATAATATTCCTTTACTTTTAACACCATAACTTATCATTTTCTCTAAAAATACAATCCAAAAAATCTTCTCACATCTTATTGCTTATCTATAAACAAATCTTTAAAGCCTAATCACTGAGTCCTAATCAAGAATATTCCACTAAGAGCTACTAGAAAGTACTGTACATCATATATATTTAAAGATAACCAAATAGGTCAAGTTTATATTCCTTCCTTTTGCTTTTAAAATCTTGATGTTTATTCCCTTTAAATAGTTTAATATTTCTGTTTGTTTTGTATTTGTCTTTTCTCAGGATTTATTTATTAAATTTATATGGCTGCCCATTTGCTCACAACGACTCCTTCATAAGCCTAACACATTTCCTTTGTAAGTCCAAGACAAGAAATTGTCCAAGTCATTCTTCTGATTTATTATTTGTGTGTCCTTATAACCCTTATTTCTATTCTTATAATCCAGCTGCTTTAGGTGACATTTCTCCCTTTTCTTAGGTCGTGCAATTTTACTCTAGCATTTCTCAGCAACTAAATTGTTATTACCATACCCCTGGCAGAACTTATATTTTGAAATGAGTATCCAGCAGGCAATTCAATTAACTTTGAAATCTCACTTCAAAGACAGAGTCAATGACTGAACCTCAAGAATCTGGCTGCACTGTGGTCCTCTCAGTGGTATTAAACTGTTGATTTGTTATTTATTACAGCACTTAACTGCAAGGTATCAGAACATATCCACTGCAGAAAGTGTCAAGTTTTACAAAATCTGAATTCTATCTGATTTTCTGAGTGGGCAACAGAAGGAGAGAAAATGAATTATGGTAAGAGTAGAATTTTTGGAAACAGTTTTTTATAGGGACGAAGTTTCTAGGTGTACTATGCATAAAAAAGAATACATTCTAACACAAGAAAACCATACTGAATTAGAGGCTGCAGGAGGCAATATAGATTTGTGGCCACATCAGGGAAATATGGCTACTTCTTTAAAAATTCTATATTAAAACCTAAATGCTATGACTTCTAAAAGCAACCAAAGGAAAATAGAATAAAATAGCACCCTCCTAAGATGGGAAACAGGGCTCTATCTTAGCTTCCATTCTGCCTTTCCATCTGTCTTGACGGCTGGTAACTCCAGATCATGGAGAGCTCCCTGCCCCCCCCCCCAAAAAAAATTGAGGTAGGACTTGGAAAGAGGAAGTCTTTATTTGAAGAAATATTTAGACTAGCTTAAAAGGGAGTCTAAATGAAATAATGACAAACCACATAGTTCTGCCAAGTATACTACATGAAAATAATAGGATCTGAAGTTGACTGGAAGGAGAATTTACCACTACCCACAACGGGGGGGGGCACTTAAACAATTAACAACAATATAAACAAAAATATTATTTATACCATAGTGGTCTACACAATGTTATATATACGGTTAACTGAGACTACCTGCAGATCTCCTTCATTCTTTGAACTTCCCTTACAAATTGGGTGCCCAATGACTTCCAGGGCACCCAGACTACATGGCAGGTTGTCCTGGAAAATCTATAGTAGTTCCACCCATCTGAATTCCAAGTCAGTTTAATGAAATAGAAACAATCTTGCCCTTTTTTCTGATTCACAAGAAAATAAATCTAGCTACAGAGTTTGTTATCTCCTACTGTTATGGCCTGCAGAACTACAGATTACATGCAAGCACTTATGCTAATAATTTCTATGACACACGTGCAGTACATTCAAAACATATTCAGATCCCCTTCACTTTTGTCAATTTTGTTTTGCTGCATACTGATTCTACAATTGTTGAAATTCATTTTATTCTCATTAATCTACTACTCCATTTAAATGCAACGGAGGTCCAATCAGCAGGGGCTCAGCTACTTTCCTACTCAGCTCCTCCACCCTCCTCAACTCACAGATTGTAGCTCTTCCCAGCAACCTCTGGGCAGTTTAAATGCAGTGTGATTTTAAAGATGTCACCATCAACTGTTCCATGCTAGGTGCTGAGTGCCGAAGAGATCATAGGCTGGTCCAATCAGTCCTCAACCTAAACACAGTCCTTTACATCATAAGCAACCATTTATCATCAGCTGTCAAGCTTCAAAAACCGAGAAAGACATGTGATTCTTCCAAGCAGATTTTTTTTATTGTTCCTGACTTATAGAGAAAGACTTACCAAACTAAAGGAAACTATCAGCTACATAAAACATATCCCCTGAGAACTATTAGGAGTCATCTTCACCCTCTTTCTTTAACACAAGCTATTTGATCGAGTTGTCTCTTGTTTCTCTGGAATGCATCTCCTCCTGGGAATCCAGACTACATTCCATCACATACCACACTAAGTTCAATGCTTCAAGATGTACTTAATGAAAAACTCTCTGGCAATTTACTTCTTGTAGGAACCTGTTCTGAAAAGTGGACACAATTTAAAGATGACATCACACAAACTGCAACAACTGTACTTGGTCTGAAAACCCGGGTGCATTAAGACTGATTTGATGAAAACCACATGACTATTTTATTTGCCCTCCAGATCAAGAACAAAACTTACGCAGGATGATCCATCATCTGTCTCAAAGAAAAGCAAGTTTAAGCATCTGCGGTCCAAAGTATAGGCGGAACTGCAAGAAATGCAGGATGAGTGGTTGCAGAGGAAGGCTAAACAGGTGGAACGCTATGTATAAAAATCTGCATGTAAGGCAGAGTAAAAATAAATCATACAAATAACAGCAAAAGTGATGAACTATTTTGACTGACATTTCCTGTTTATTCTACCTCTTTAAGTGCACACAAGATTCGCTAACCTTATGTAGATGTGAACAAAACCTGGGTCATTTGTGCTTACAAAAAATGACAGACTCCTCATTCAAGCATCCAGGGATTCAGCTGTGGCCTGAATACAATTTGTAGCTTTTTTAGTGCTGGACAAGCTATGGGTTAGTTACCCAGGGTGATCATAAAAGCTAAGCAGAGTCTGCTTTGTCTAGTAGTTGGATGCGATGATACCAGAAAATACCAGAGTTGTAGGTTAAATTAGTAAATGGAAAAAACCCGCACCAAATCAATTCAGTCTTTTACCAGTACAAAAGTATCAGTGAAAATAACAATCAGGCTTGACTTGAAAGAGTTTTGGTTAACGTAAGTTTTTCTTGAAAATTTTACTTTATATTTTCCTGTCTGTTATACCAAAGGTACAAACACTGATTCACTAAAAGGATATAATGCTGTCTACTTTGCAAATCTATTTTTTTAAACATCCATTATCTGTGTCACCCTCCCTATGTTATACACGTGATTCATATATACTTATAATATATGATCACAGAGGCCTTTATTGAAACTCTAAACTTTAGTAAAAAATGTAAAAACTGCTGCCTTTTTGCAGCCTGCTGCTAAAGCTACACTGTATTGCTTTGCAGCCAAAAGACAATCATTCAAAGCCACAAAATTACTTCATTCTCATTAGTGTTTTATTTTATTTTTAAAGCTTTTGAAACCACTATACAAACCTCATTTGACTTTTATTTTGTTCCTTAGAATGGCAGCTAGGAAAACATTTTATTTTTTTAGTTCAAACAAGAGCAACAATATTATATGACTTTAGAGCATTCAAATGCAATGATAACTATGACTACATTTTGCCAGAACATTATTAAAAGATCAAAAACCCCAAATGATCTTATTTGATTGTTAAGCCATAAGTCTTGAATAACTTTATGAACTAATCTGGGAATGGGAAAACTTAATAAAATTGTTTAGCGTATTTAGAGATGTCTTTAATACTTTGCACTAAAATAATCCAAAAATACATAAAAATGTAGGAGACATCAGGTTAGGATTAACTCTTTGTGACCATCTAAATATATCTTCTTCAGGAAGATTTGTCCCCCAAGCTTCACCAATCATCACCATAACTGAGTCCATCCCCCTGCTCCTAGTTGCCCTCTTAGTGTTTTTTTTTTTTTTTCATTTTCCCCAGAATTACGAACTTCTCAAGGGAACTGAGTCTTTACGTAATATGCCAAAATATAAAAATCTGAGCCAGGTCATTTATGCCTTACATGAAAACTATGGATTTATTCTAAATTCCATTGTTTGCTTTCTTGACTATCCATAGTATTCTCAGGAATCTTCTCCAACACCAAACTTGAAAACCATCAATGTTCTTTCTACCCTGCTTCCACAAAATCAACTTTCACTTCTATTCAGTGTCAAAGGGAAAACTATTGCCTACAGATTTCTGATCTTTGTTCAGTACAGACACATCATGGCATCTAATTATCTTTTCCAAAGCCTTAATGCCTGTTCTTTGAGTGCTAGTCTACAGCACTGTTGTTTCTTTTAGGTTGATAGTTGATCCTAAAAGGCAATCACATCTACCACTTCAATATGTTCATTGTCAATTGTAAGGCTCTAATTGTTATCATTAATTCAGTCTTTACATTTAATTGTAGTTCTTTTTTTTTCACTCTACTTATCTTCTATGAGAGCTTGCAGATAATTTGCATTTTCAGCTGAACAGTAGATTCACTATAGCAAAGATTATTATTTCTTCCTCCAATTTTAAAATCAAGTTCATCTTTTTTTGCAATCTAGTTTCTTTCAATATGTATTCAGCATATACAATGAACAAATAGGAGTATACCTTATTTTAACTTAGACTTATATCATTACTTTCCTAATTTGGAGCCAGACTACTTTGCCATTTGTCCAGACCATGGTTTCCTGTCCTATCTATAGGTTTTACACAAGGAAATTTGGATGTCTTGATATTCCTATTTTTTAAAGAATATTTCAAAGTTTGTCATAATCAACACAAGTGAAAATCTTTTGATAGTCAATGAAACAAATTGCATATTGACTATATATATTTTTTTGTATTCTTTGGCTTTCTGAATTATCCAGCATGTACCAGCAATACTATTATCTAGTTCCTCAGCCTTTTTAAAAGCCAGCATAATCTACAACTTCCCTTTCCGTAAGACTCTAATCTGCTTTGGATGATTCTAAGTATTATTTTGCTAGCATGTGAAACATATTCAACATATACATATTTGATTATGTTCCTGATCATTTAAAGTACCTTTATCAAATTATTATTTACTTGGACATTTGAATTTCCACAAAATCTTCATAATAGCCTTTTGAATAAACATAGTGTTAATGGAACATGGACATGAAGAGCTCTAATTAACTGGACAGTGTTAGGGGGAGTAAGACATACTATTGTTTGTGAATACAAAGGCAGAGTATAGCAGAACCTGAATGAAATTACCTATCAAGACTTCCGGTTCCGGATTGCGGCTGTGCGAAGAGACTGATCTCTTCGCCAGCTGATTTTCCATTGATTCTCCGCTAGGGGCGGCTACCGCAGAGGAGGTCCTTGTTGTCTGTGGGAAAGCGGCAGCTTCTTCCACGGCCCGAGATTGCTCTTTTGGGCCGACGGTGGAAAGACTGGCCAGTAAAATGGCTGTTCACCTTGCTTCTGTAACCAGAAGTCAGAAGAACATCTAAGCACAGGAACCACCATGGCTGAGCCAGGTGAGACTTTTTTCTTTCCCTCTCTTGGTTCTCTTTTTTTTGTGCCTGTAAAAAGCACTCTTGAAATTATTTCCCTGCTCTAAGAAAGCAGTGTTTGTGAGTGTGGGAAAAAGAAGCTTAAATGGACTGAATTAATTTAAAGTGACTTTTTTCTATTTTTATTCTTTTTTATTCACTTTGGGGTCTTGGAAAAAATTTTTTAATACTGAATCTACCATTGGACTTAGTCTACATCTGAAGAATTCTTCTTTATTTCTGTGTTTTCTGATTTTATTAATGATATTTCTGGTCTCTGGGAGGAGATTTTATATTTTACTGAGGACACCTGGTGGAAAAAGTCAAAATTGCAACTGTCTCCTTTTCTGATGGTGAGACTGACTTTGACCTTCAGATTACTATAAAAGGAAAAAGACAAAAAAATTTAACAGCTGTATTGGTGGGGGTGGATACTGATTAAATGTTCCTTGAACACAGCCTCTACTAAATGATACAGACTGTTTCTAATTATTTTTGAAATGGAGAAACCCTAATGTTCAATTTGACTATAAACTCATACTGGAAAAACTTTATGAAACTACTGACCAAATACATTTGCAAATAAAAGAGTGTACTATGGCAATAAAAACAGAAATCCTGCTATGAATTTACAAATTGACCCCCAGACTCTATCTGAGCATTCTACAGACCAAAAAACCAACAGAAGCGCAATCAACTAAGGTTAAAAAAGATTCTACTTTACTTCATATGCATGCTGATGAGATCTGCGAGGAACTAAAAAGGACTGTAACTAAACCACTTACAACTTTAAAACCAACAGAAATGGACAGACAAGCTCAACTAACTGAGAACTACGGTAGCTTGGATAAACAACTATTAACTACAAACTTGGACATAATTGAGCCTGCTATTCAACAGTTTCAAATGTGGAGACTTGACTCTTTAAAACAACAAGGGATTATTTACAAAGGAGCTAGGTCTTTAAAACAGAAAAAGGGATGTTTTTGTTTGACCCAAAGGAAACTACAAGGCATAAAAAGTGACTTGTTCATTGATATAGAGGCGTTGTTATGGAAACCTGTCTGGCATAAAAAGAAGGCTAGAATAAGATTTAATAGTGTAACTTAAGGCTTTATATGGTGAGTTTAAAAGGCTTACTGGATATGGACTGATTTATGGCTTAAGACAGTTAAATAAGATGTTAGATTGAATAGAAATTAATTAAAGGTTTGAATTTAATTAGAGGATGTTTGTCTATGTATTAACATGGTTGTTGTGGATATAGTAATTTTGGGAGGAGGTTAAAAGAGTTTGACAGATATTGAGGGATTGATAGATTATACAGTATAATAGAAATAGGTATTTTTTCTCTCTCTTTCTTGTTTTGTCTTTGTTTTTCTTTTTCTTTTTGTTCTTTTTTTCTCTTTTCTTTTTTGAACTAATTTTTTTTATTAGAAATGATAGCTATTTTCTAATGGAAGAAGAATAAGAAAAAAGAAGGAATGATATTAATAAATGATTATTGATTATGTTAAGGAAAAAGGGAATGGAGAGACACCTAAAGTGTTAATTATGTATTTATATTAGCAATATGGAATATAGCAATTGAAATAGTAAAGTTTAATATAGGATTTGGATTTATTTCGATGAAATGTTATTGATGATTGTTTTGATTGACTCAACATTAACTTGATTGATACATTAACTTGAATATAATATGTTATTAGAGGAAATAGAGAGGGTTTTTTTTAATGATTTTATCTGAACTTTATGAGTATGACTTTGTTTTTGGACAATTGATTGCCCTGCCACCATGTTGATTCTTAAGCACTTGTTTGTAAAATGAAAAAACTAATAAAACTTGTTTTTTTTAAAAAAAGAAATTATCTATCAGATAAGTTCTTCTGTGGAAAACAAGAAATAATTTTTCAATTTAGGGCAGTGCTTCTCAATTATTTTCTGTCATGCCCCCCTAGGAAGAAGAAAACATTTCGCGCCCCCCGCGCGACTGTAAAATTTTTTTTTCTGTACAGAGGACCGATTTCCAGGTCTAAAAGTCACACGGGCGGGTTTGGCCAATCAGGATAGAGCATCATGTCTATCCAATCGGGTCCTTTGCATGTGTCACGTGCGTTGGTGGTCATGTTGTCCTCCGCTTCGGGCTGCCGCTTGCGAGTGAGTTGGATGATCCGATCTAGAAATCCAATATGACAGTATTTGCTGAGGTCAAACGAGCCCCCCTTTACGGAGCCTCGCGCCCCCCCGGGGGGCGCGCCCCACTATTTGAGAAGCACTGATTTAGGGTAATACCTGTGATTCCTGGTGGCAGAGTTATGCTACTACTAGGGCATGTGCACTGATGGACTAAGATTAAACCACTGTTCTGCAGAGGGATGATGGACTGGACAGTGACCAACTGGAACTGTTGGATATCAGTATAATAACTGACCTTGCAAAGCTCATAAATGGAATAGCTGCCTCCATCCTATTTTAGAATTATGAAATATCAGGGGTAGAAATTACAGTATTATTACATAACTAATAATTTTATTAATTTTAAAGTTGTTACTTGTTTTAATGATTCTGTGAAGAGGGGTAATAGTGGGCAAGGACTATATCTTGAAAAATCTTGACAAAAAAATCTAGTGGACATCTTAATTCTCTACAATGAGGAAGATACAGTGATGAAGTCCCAATTACTGCCAAATTATATTGCAACAGCATTTTATAGGGAACTTGAGAATTGTAAAAAAAATGGATTAATCAGATATCCTGCAATTTTCTGTGGGGTGGAACTAAACTATATCATAACAGAAATGGTTTTAGCTTCCTTTGTGCTGAGTATCAGATAATCCAGTAATTGTGATCCTGATTATATTAGAAATGAGGAAACTATATTTTCCATCCCATCCTATGAGAGTATTTGGAGAAAATACAAATAGAATTGGCACTAAAATAATATTCAAAATAAGAGCTTGTTGCTGGATGCTGTGACAGGTGGAGGGGAAAAATCCTGATCAACACCAATGGGAGGTCTAATTTTAATAATGTTGGGAGATTGGTGTATTGGTTGAATCAAAGCTAAAGACTGCTCAGTGCTGATGAATTCTCAGATTAGGAGGAGGAAGGAGATCAACAGGACAGGGCTTTGAAGAACCAATTAACCTACAACTTTTGGATCAAGCTGAAGTAGATCTCAACAGTGTTCTTGGAAATTATGGAGTTAATTAATATTCCACTACAGTGATGGTGAACCTTTTAGAGACTGAGTGCCCAAACCGAAATCCCAAACCCACTTATGCATCGTTGGGTGCCGGGTGGGTGTGGCCCATTGGGTGGGCGTGGCTGCAGTGGTAACGGCAGACTGGGTGGGATTAAAAAGTTCAATCAATCAATTCCAACTTTGCAAGACCTTTTTTTTCCCACAAGAAATTGAAATTGACTGATTGAACCTTTTTTTTTTTTTTGCACACGGTGGTGGAGGTCTAAAGCGAAAAAGTTTTATAAAACCCAGCTGAAGGCCTAGGACTGGGGCGACGGTACGCGTGCCCACAGAGAGGGCTCTGAGTGCCGCCTCTGGCACCTGTGCCATAGGTTCGCCACCACTGTTCTATTAGAAAATATCTGCCCTTTTGTAGCAGGGCTCATGGAATACAATGCTTAATGCTAAAGGTATTCTGATAAGTATATACTAGAAATACTGAACAACCTGAGGCAGACATTTTGCTGGATTAAAACTTCTGCAAAATTCTAAGCAATTAATAACATCTCATTCAGAGGAAATGCTTCCCCCTTTTTAATCCTGTATCTGGTAGCCATTTTGTATTGCCAATAACTGTAGGGCAACACTGAGCTTATGCACCTACTATGTGTCCTTTGTCAGATGTAAAAGACCAAGTAGCATCCATCAAAGGGGAATAATTTGGTATCACAGCACATGCACTTTCTGAAGGATGACTTCAAGACTATAAATCAAAAGCACTGTAGCTCTAAGTGTGCATCTGTTCCCTGAAGACGTAGCCTGAGAGACTTAGACATTTACAGAAAGTGAAGAAATATAATTACTGAGTGAGAATGCATTTATCTACTTTTAGGCACCTGAAAACACCAAGGGAATGACAGGAGACTTATGCAGTGGATGATGAAAAGCTTCACTAAGTACATAGAACCTGTTTGTGTGAAAGTATAGAAACAAAAAAGATGAAACAAGAATTTCATAATGTATAGCTCAGTTTCATAGCCACTTGTATGATACACAATGAGATTAATGAGACTTTTTCAATAATGTGAAAAATTTAAAAATATGCTACACTTTTGGAATTAGGATGGAAGTGTTTTTGTTTCTTTCAGCAGCCTGCAATATATCCTGTAAAGATGTATTGACTGCAAGGGGACAGAATGGATTTTATCCTATTTACATAACCTCTTCCATTGTTCATATAACTTATTAAATTACATTATAAAATTTGAAACATACATTAAATACATTTTCCTTTTTTAAGGTTCATATGCTGGCATATATTCATATTTTATAGTTTATATGAAGCTCATACCAAATAAGGGTTGGCTCTCTTTGTTATCTCATAGTGGCAACACTTTTATTCTTGCCTTTTAACAAAAGTACAATATAGTGCAGTCTGATACTCTGTTCTAATAAGTCTCTGGAAAATGATTCAATAAAAATATTTATGCATAATTCCAAACTCTTTAAAATATTCCTTGTCTATTTTTTAACTCCAATCTTGTATAATACTTTGGAAAAAATTACCCTTTTCTACTAAGCAGTGTAAATATTTTGTCAGTTGTTAAGGATGAGCTAGAGAGCAAGATCCAGCCACACATCCAAATTCAGCAGGAAGATTCAGAATTGCATTAGAACTTTGTTCCACATCATATTTTAGTAAAATACTTTAGGCACCAGCAGAAATACTGGCTAATGGGAAAAAATGAATGCACCTTTTCCACTTCTGCAGGAGCTTTCAACTGAAATGTCTTTCAGCGCCCTTTCATGTGACTGCTTAAGAGATACCATGTATATCAGAGGTGGGGAATGATGGCTCCTTTATGACTTATGGACTCCTGATTGGGTCAGGAATTCCGGGAATTGAAGAACATGTCATAAAAGGGCCATTGTTCCCCACTTCTGATGTATGTAGATAGATAGATAGATAGATAGATAGATAGATAGATAGATAGATAGATAGATAGATATAAGCAAATACTGATGAACACAATTTTATGATATCTGAAGAAAATAAAATGATTACTAGCTTACATATAGAAATTTGTATAGTACAAGATACGAACATAAATAGACAGCTATTTTTTTAAAAAGTAGGTAATTGGTCACAATAGAGTAGCAGCTGTTATTTATTTCATGACTCTCTTATCTGAATTACAAAATGTTAGTAATGTAAAAAGAATAACTTATAAGTATTATTTGCCAAAGGTGTACTTAACAGAATAACAAACAATAGAGCTATCATGAATTCCCTAGTCTAGTGCTTTTCAACCTTTTTAATGCCACGACCCCCAACCGGTTGTAAGTCAAGGACTACTCAACTGGTCGTAAGTCGAGGACTACTCAATTGGTGCAGCACCGTTTGCAGAATGGGACTTTTGGCAGGCTCAGCAGGACAGAGATAGCCTGGACAATTCCTATTGGCTTTTGAAAACCAATAGAATTAGACTCTATTCAAGAGAGTCTATTCTACTGGCTTTCAAAAGCCAATAGAATAAAAGGGAGTAGCACAGCTAAGGAAAAGGGAAAAAAAATGGCGGACTGCGTTGTTTGGCGACCCCCGTGAAATGGTCGTTCAACCCCAAATGGGGTCCCGACCCACAGGTTGAGAACCACTGCCCTAGTCCATTGTAAAGTTCTTTGCTCTCTCTCTCTCTCCCTCTCCCTCCCTCCCTCTCTCTCTGTGTTTGTGTGTGTGTGTGTGCATGCATGCATCTTGAAATCAGTCTTGACTCTTGGTGATTGCCTTGCTTAGTTCCTTTCATCATGACATCATTAACCATTAATGGTTAACCATGAATCATTAACTGGTTCTCTGCTCTATTAAGAAGGTAAACCAAAAGCTGTTTGTACAAGGAATAAAAATACATACAATCAAATGACTAATATTAAAATTAAGAAACATAAAACAAGAAAATGTAGCTGACATTTTCAGTTAGACTAATTGAAAAAGTGAACTGTAAAACTTAAATTAATTTTGATAGAACAATTGCCAATAATAATAAAAAGGGAAAGTGAATTGAAAAATACAAGAGATAAAATAATTTTGACAAAAATGTGGCCAACAAAAATAAAAGACACTGACTGAAACTAGTATTATAAAAGTTAAACTGTCTTGTGGCGAGTTGTCCCAGTGAGTTGGCCACAGTGGGTTGGCTGTGGCGAGTTTGCTCATTCTGAACCAAAGCTTGAGGGATTGCTTGATCTACACTGTGCTCATATTTTACCCTGGCCTGAAACGTGACTGAACTGTGCACAGATAATCTATATCTTCCAAGTTCTTTGCAACAACTGTTAGACTACTTCTCAATAGGGAATGGGTCACCCCCCGAAAAAAAAAGATGCTGAGTAGCCATTGATGGATGGTGTCTCTTCTTCCCATCTCCTGGAGCTCCTTAAGAGAATCAAAGTGCTCTGTGAGATTAATTTCCCAAAGATTCTCATTAGTCTTATTTATTAAAAACAAAAGGGTTTAAGTAACAGAAGTTTGGAAATTGGATATTTATATTTTAGCACTCCATTAATCAGTAAACATTGCAAGGAGGTCTCTTTGGTCTCACTCATTCTCTGCCTGATTGCTTCTTCATGCAAGGGAGATGTTGCCACCCATTTCCCTGATAGGGAAGGAATGCACAGATTGACTGCCTTGAAATACTTTGCAAACTGTCATTCCCAGACACCGAAAATTCTGTTACATTTACTATCACAATTCTTTGGTATCTAAAATAAACTGAATTAGTGCAGGCAAAATCTTTGGGGTGTCTGATGAATGATCTTATTTCGTATTTTGTTAGAAAAGTCTTATTTAAATTGATTAATTAATCCTGGTTTACTCTCTGCCCACACCCTGAGCTAAATGAAAGTCAAGAAATAGGAGAAAGATAGGACAGCTGGCAACCAATGCTTGAGAGAATCCAAAAAAGTAATCCCCAGGAGTGTATATTCTTCAAAGCCTGGTTTGGGCAGATAGTAAACCAATGTTTGCATGCAGCTTCTAAAACGTATAGAACAAATTGAAGTACTTGCTCAAGGATACGGTCTGTCCCACAGCCCAACATACACCTATACTTAATTTGTATCCAGGTATAAGATAATGTGATTTTACTATGCTTAATGTAAAACGATAGAACAATAGGGTGTAATATCACTAGGGACATACAAAACGGGCAGAGCTTGTATCAGGTATCCACACACACCCTCCCACTCTGGATGCCTGTGATCTAAGATTTAGTGTATAGTTGAATGACAAACTGCTATACCAGAACTGAACTTTCAAATTTAATAAAAGATCTTCATCTGGCAAATGACTTTTAAAAGATAAATACTTTAACTTTCTGAAATACCGATGATAGAAAGATGGAATCCAAAGATGAAAATAAATAAACAGTTAAATTGATGGGAATCAAATCAGGCACATAGGGAATCTATTGAAGAAAAAGATTTTTCAAATCAATACGTTAAATGACAAAATTATACTACAAACACTCTTTGAAATACAGGCGTATTCATAAATACAAGAGAGCAAAATAAAGATACAACTCAAAAGAGCAATATAAAGCAGTGAAAGACTGGAGTTATGAAACAGGCTGCAACCAAGAACCTCACTGCCACCCACACTTAGTGGCAGCAAGTTCAGAGGAAATTCCCTTCCTCCCCCTATTCTCCCAACTGCCAGCAACTGCACAAGATGTCTGGGAACTGTGGACAGGTGGTCACATATTTCAGTTGGTCTAAATCTGAAGCATGAAAGGAGACACTAAGTTATGCTGCTTTTTCTAACTGAAGGGTGTATAACCCCATTGGTCATTATATCACATTATATATCACATCATGCATTTTGAGAGCATTCCTTGATTAAAAGCAGAGGATGGCCAAAGTCACTGATTAGTTCATGGCTTTGGAGTCTGAATGTGAAAGACAAACAAAGAGACTTCTTGCTTCAAGACTTGGAATGTTAACTTCAAAATGACACTCGTAGGTTTGTTGATAAAACAAATATGTATCAAAGAATAATAATCAAGCTCTATTCCACTTTCCTCTTCAATAACCCAACTCTCTTTTTATACTTAGTACACTTGATCACAGAGATTTCAAAATCAACAGCAAAAATATTGTGCAACCTTGCTGAGTTAGTTTTCAAATGCCTTTTTTGTAATACAGAATTTTGTTGATATTTCATTAATGAGGTGAACAACAAAATGAATTTAGCACATAATCCTGACAGAGATGTAAGTGAAGAAACAAGCCAACATTTTCTCTTTCTAAATGGTATTGATACACCATTCTTTTCTACTGGTTCTGTCCCTTTGACCTGTACTATTTTTATTATTTATTTGTTTTATTTTATTTATATGGAGCCCATTGCCACTTACTATTCATAAGTAAGATACATTGTCAACCTCTGTGTAGCCCCACGAACTAAGATCCACGCTTTTTTATGTATTTCATCACAGAACATTTGTTTTACCACATTGAGCAGGAACTGAAATCTATAGTTAGTTGACAGTGGCAGTAAATTAACTGAAAATGCCAAACTCGATTCTTATAGGATACTTTAAGAATTCAGAAAATGCCAAACAATGCCAAATGGTCAAAAAAGGCAATATTTTTAGTTTATTAAAAACAAATGATAATATTTTTATATGCATTGATAACTTTCCCAACATCCAGCTAGCTAAAATATGGTAACTTATTTCTTCTGTATTAGAGCTTAATAGATCCTTGATTGATTCCAATTAACTTTAAAGAAATTAAAGTTGTAACACTAAAAACCAAGTTTCATTTATAGGGCGTTTTTCCAAATCAGCATTTGAAAACAAAAGAGCTAGAAAGGAAGTGGAAGAAAATACAAATTAAGGACACAGGAAATCAAATGTGTCAACTGTAAGTTGCTTTCGTGCCAAAAAATTTAAACAACCAATTTTTCTAATGATAACTCATCAAATGAAAACAACGAAGAACTTTGAAGGTCCTTTTTCACTTGACATATTGGTGTCCCGGCAATATAGGTGATATTGCCCATAAGTTACATAAACGCCTATTCTATTAACACTTGCTCTCAAACTTAAAATATTACTATTGAAACTTCCTTTCATTTTCCTATACAGTAATGTTATTTTCAGAAAAATGAATTTGACAGTAATATAGTAATAAAACTATGCAGGTATCCATGACTACTGTTGTGATCTCAAGTAATATCATTTTTACAGCTGTGAACATTTGTAATTATGCCAACTAAGCCACATTAGAGAAATAACTAATAAACACTGTCTTATCTGAAAAGGAGTATTTTTCAAAGTAAATGTAAAATTTTATAACTGACATTATTTTTATCACTGACATCATTTTATAACTTCAGTTTATCATCCCCGAAGTTGATGAATATCTTCCCAATTTGAGTTCAAGACAAGAAAAAGGTTCAATATGCTTAAATGTTTCAGATATCTAATCCATATGCGAATAAGGAGAAGCTGAAGCTTAATAAGACTTTCAAGATTGTAACAAAGCAATACAATAGCTAAACAATAATGTAATACACTATGAATAAAGCCTTCCAACTGTATATTATTTAATTGAGTTTATAATTTATTTTTCACTATTGAAAAGGTAAGAAACTTTTTTTGTAATATTTATATGAATCCTTATTTCAGATCTAGGTGAAGAAAGCTGCTATCTTAAGAGCACATCATAATGCTAAACTATGGCAATCAACAGGAGTGAGAATTAACTTTGACTGAAAGATGTTGCTGAGAGTAGCTACTCATTTCCATTTTTTAAAAGAAAAATATTACTCTAGGCCACAATCCTCTTTTCTTTAGGTTTAAAGAAGATTGTTTTGAGATTAAAGCACTGAAATTTGATGTCATTGCTATTACTCTTGATACTTTTTCTTGGGATTAATTAGTTTGCCCCCTAAACTTCCCTCTTCACTTTAGAAAGACATTGAGTTATTCACAAAAATCTGCTTTCCTAGCCCTTATCTAATGAGTGTTTTTAACAGTTCAAGTAAAAATGAAAATGGAGATTTGGAGGCTCTTCTCCACCTCCATGAAACACACTATAAATATAATGGAAAACTTATATTCCTTCTTTTCCTCCAAAGAATTATACCTATACATGTTCCACCTTTCTTATAAATACCTCATAATAATCCAAAAGAAGCCATAACATTTTATTTGGTTATGATTGAGTAGATTTTGATTTATAGCAAATGTATAGACAATTGCAAGAGAACATAAAGTTATTGAACTCCCAATGAATATATTATTTAAACTTACCAACTAGTAATTTAAAGGCACAATTGAAATCTTAGGCTACATTAGATAAGCTTCAGCTTACTTTTTATTTGCTAATTTCACTGGATAAAATTTAAGATAAAATCCACATCATTAAAACATACTAGGATCAGAGCAACATGAAGCAGCCAAATTTCAAAGAAAAAGTATTAGTCATTTATTAATTTTAATGGAACAGTCTCATGAAACTCAAAGATACACAGAAATTTTGTTGAAGAAAAGTTTCACAAATGTTTTTGCTTCACTCTTACAGCATAATGTTGTAATATATTTCTATGCATAAAAATACTAATTGTTAAATCAATACAGAATTTTTCTTTTTACATTCATCCTTCTCATTCAAAAAGCATCTATTATTTCAAAATGATGTCCAGAATTCACCGATTCATTCATTAAACATCAAAAAGGAGTCTTTCTATGCCAGTGTGAGACTTTAAAAACTTTAAAAGAGATTATTTGTCTTACAGATGTTTCCTTCTTCATAAGCTATGAAGGGGATAAAAAGACAGCTGAAACCGGAAATTATACAATCAACTGAATTATACAAGATTGAGTGAGAACAAACCATCAGGCCTACAGATGGATCCATTCCATTCATCATCTACATTGGGTCTGAATGCAAAATGTATACAGATTTCCTTTACTTGATAGAGAGTATTAACTTTCTGCTACTGTATATTCTGACCTCCAGGCTTTTAGCATTGGTAGTCCAACTATAAACAACTTCCTCAGGCCATTCTTGATCAACATGATACTAATGAGTATCTTAGATCATGTAAATATCTGTCCAAACCCTGACTTCCTATTAAATAAAAAATTACTGCTGCTGTCATTAATTTTTGTTCCTGCAGAGGACAAAAGAAAGAAGGAAAGTCAGAGATCTTAGGAAATAATTTATTTCAAAGGAAAAAGAAGTTGTGAAACAAAAAGGCTTGTGAAGCAGGAAACATTAGGTAATCTCCAACTTGCGACCCATCACTTAACCACTATTTGAAGTTATGATGGAATTTTAAAAAGCTACTTACAACCCAATCTCTGAGTTACAAGTGCTGCACCCCACTTTCAAGACTCCATTTTGGGTGCTGGGCAATCAGTTCTCATTTATAACTGGTTACAGCATCCTGTAGTCATGATCTGTAATGTTTTTTTCCCAGTTTCCAATAATGTTTTTCCAGTTTCCCATTAAAAAAAATGATAATTTGGAAGAATGGATCCACCAAACAATGGTATGACTTGCTTAATGACCATGTGATTCACTTTACAACCATGGTGACTTATTTATGACCATTGTAAAGATAATCATAAAATTGAGTCCAGTCATGTGGTATCTCAACTTATGATCACAATGACTTACTACTGAAATGTGAGGCTCCCTTGTGGTTGTAAGTTGAGGACTACCTGTAGTTCATGAAAATATGATCACTGTCAAGCCAGTTCAAGCACTCCGTAGGACAGTGATTATTAGAAACTGGATAGGGGCAGAATCAAGAGCATCTCAAATTTCTTTATTATTTGAATGCAATCCTGTTTATACAGATTACACGTATTCCCAAGAACATTCCAAAAATCAGAAGAATGTTCTAATTTACCATTATCCCCCCAAAATATGCATTAATTTGAATTTTAAAAAGTAAAGTCTCCCATTTTTCTAAATACAATTTTCCCAGTAGATATATGGAAGTGGTTTGCCATTGACCTTTTCTAAGATGTTTCAATTTCCTAATCTAATCATGTAGATATCTTCAATAGAACTACCGCCCACGTCTAACCCTGTTTAGTTTCTCAGCCAGGTGTAACTAAGGCAATTTAAATGTCACTCGTCTATAAAATAATTCTTATTATATTACAGAGTATTTTTATGGAGATTTTTCGCATATGTCTTCAATTGAAAGAAATGTTCCTTGCCAAGCCTAAACCAACTTGATCATACTGCACAGTTGTGATTTTCAGAAAAAAAATCTTTCACCACCAACAAAATGCTAAACGTGATGGAATTCAGTTGCTATAACAGCAAATTAAACAAATAAACGAAATACTTTGGAATGCTTAAAAAGAAATATTTGTGGTCTGATTAAGACACAGTGAATTTTAAATAAGCAGATTTTAGTTTAAGGATTATTTTGTGACAAAAAATATTAGTTAGCAAAAGTGCATTTGTAATATTTGAAATTTCACAAAAAGTACGTACAATTTTCTAATCACTTTTTGATACTATAATTCAAAAGCACTTCCATCTACAGATATACAGTACGTTCTTCTGAATTTCATGTGTTTGTTTGCATAAATATAAGGAAAAGACTATGAACAGGGAAAGTCTGGAGAGGAGAAAAGAAGTGTATAGTCTTAAAATACTGAAACTCTTACTTATCCAGTTACAGTTTTCTGCAAAACTGTAATGGTGGACTGACAATTCTCAGATAAGTCCACCATTCCTTAAACTCTCAAAAGCAGTGAGATACAGATGTTATATTATGCCACTATTTTGGGGGTTTTACATGACTTCTACTTTCTTTATTTTTAGTGTCTTTTATAGTATGCGTCAGTTACACAGACCACCAGGCGGCACTATATTACCAATCTTATCCTTACTGAGAATCGTCAGATGTAAACCTGATGATTCCCAATAAGGGTGAAATTGGTAATATGATGTCTCCTGATGGTCAATGTAACTACAAGGTTATAGCACTATTCCCTGCAAAGAAGTTCTCAATTCCTGCTTATTTCAAACATTATATATATATATATAATACTACTTTTGGACCATACAGAGTCACAGAACATCAAGATTCTTTTTTTTTTACTGAAATTTTTTTAAGTTTTACAACAAATCCCCTCCCCAACCCCCCCCACCCTCCCATACCCTCCCCCACCTCCCCAAACCTCCCAAACCCTCCCCCAATCTTCCCAGAGCTGAATACAGGCTTACTTAAAATTTTTCAAAAAAAGAATAAAAAAACTTCATTAAACACATTATAATATACTCTAAACATTTTCTAGTATCATGAACTCCCTCCAAAACACAAATTTAAACATTAATTTCTTTGAATATCTATACCTACAATATAAGATCTAATTTCTCCCTCTTTCTTTACCCTCAAACAAAAAAATACCATTAAAACTAAATACTCTTTAAATACTTTAAACTAAATACTTAAAAACTTAAACTTCTTATCTAAAATTTTCATTCAATCTCATAATCAAAAACATATAAATCCTAAACAAATCTAGATACATTTAATTAAACAAGTTATCTTCTCTTAAAACTAATAATAATCATAATAATAATAAAAAAACCCAATCATTGAACACATTATAATATACTCTAAACATTTTCATATCATACTTATATTATTATCCATCATTCTTTATAAACTCCCTCCAAAATTTGAACATCACTTAAAACATTAGAATTCCCTTATAAACATTTAAATCTTTACCAATAACAAATTCCATCCACCACATTATACCAATAACAAATTCCTCCACAATAAACACATTCCTTCTCTTATCCATAAGTCTCTTAAAGGTATCAGTCTCTCGTGTTCATAAACCTCGAAAAAAATGCTTTAAAATCTGCCCTTGAAGATAACTCCAATGAATTTGTAAATCCTGATTCTCCCACCAGCTCAGGAACCGATAACTATGAAGCTTCCTTAACCTCCTTCTTCTGTTGGTCTTTCTCTTTATGTTTATATGTTGAACGGGTTGTCCTCTGCTCTTTCATCTCGACTTGTTGAGGCCCCCCAGACTGAAATTTCCCCTGTTTAATTAATATAGGCTCTTCACACTGCAATTCTGCCCTTAAAGGTTGCTCCAAAAAGTTTGTAAATCCTGCTTCTCCCGCAGAATCAGGAACCAATACTTGTGAAACTTCCTTGACCTTCTTCTGTTGATCCTTTTCTTTACAATTGTATGTTATGCAGGTTGTCTTCTGCTCCTCCGTCTCTGCTTGTTGAGGCCCCTGAAGTTTCCCAATTTTCATAAACGTAAGCAGTTCAGACTGCAATTGATCCTTTTCTTTATTATATGTTGCACAGGTTATCCTCTGCTCCTCCATCTCAACTTGTTGAGACCCCTCAAACTGAGGTTTCCCAATTTTCATAAGTATAGGCTCTTCAGACTGCAATTCTACCTTCTTCTCTTCCAAAGCTTTAAACTTAATAGATGGCGATGAACATACCCCCAGGACAGAAGTATAAAAGTCTTTTGCTTGAAAAACAGTATTAAGTCTATAACGTATCCCCAGGTAGTTCACCACCATTCCAATCGGAAAATCCCATCTGAACGAAATTCGTCTCTTTTTAAGTTCATCTGCTAAAAAAGCAAACTCCTTTCTTCTTCTTAAAATTTTAGATGGGATCTCCTTTAGGATTATAACATCTTGTGAAGCAATTTGAAATCTCTTCTTATAAAAAGCTTGTATAATTTCATTGCGCAGGGATCTTTTCCCAAAGTAAATTACCACATCTCTTGGCAAATTCTTTTTCACTGCCACCACAGAATTAACTCTAAATAATTTTTCAATTTCACCAAGTATTTCCTCTTTTTCTTTATTCAAAATCACAGCAAAGTCCTTTGCAACCATCTCTCTCAGATCTCCTTGCAAAGACTCTCCCAAGCCTCTAATTCTTAGGGCATATTCCATTTGTCCATATTGAAGCATAAGAATCTCATTTTCCATTTCTTTTTCCATACTTTCAAATTTTCCCTCCATCAATTCCACTTTTCCAGCTACTTCTTCCACACGGGAGTTCAGCTTTTCAAGAACAGAGGCAACTCCTTTTAAAACCAAAACTATCTCCTGCCTCAAAATCTTATTATTTTCCTCTAAAATCTCTTTCATTTCTACCCTAATTTGAGATATAACATTTCCCATCATATCTTGCAAATCCTTCACAGTTATTGGCTGAACCAAGGAAGAGGGTGAGGCTATTGATTTGGATTGTTGCACTGATGATAAGACCGAAGAAGAAGCCACTTTAGGAACTGTAGGAGTCCCTAAACGCTTTGGAGCCATCTTGCAAAAAAAAATCTTTACTCCTTCTTAAAAATTACAAAAATTAAACAGAAAAAAAGAAAGGTTAAATCCCCCCCAAAAAATTCAAAAAAATCCTTCAAAAGGAGATCATTATAACGAAAAAAAAATACTAAACCCTTTAGAGCCTTCTTAAAAAAAATCTTTACTCCTTCTTAAAAAAAATACAAAAAACAAAACAAAAAAGTTAAACAAAAATAATAATATTTCTCCAGACCCAACATCAAAATCAAATCCACATTCCGTTCCAATCATTAAAAAAAAAGGGTGGGGGAAAGGATAGAGAAAAACACCTAAAGGCTTGCCAATCATCATTTTACTTTCCCTTTCAACAAAAGGGAAAAAAAATAAAAAGAAGGAATATAAAAATAAAAATAAATCTTTAAGCTAAAAATCCAAATAAAATCAAAGGGAATTAAAAAAAGTCCATTCCATTTTTTTTTAAAAAATATAAAAAACAAAACAAAAAAGTTAAACAAAAATAATAATGCTTCTAAAATCCAAAAAAGCCGATCGCCATTTTATTTTCCCTTTCAACAAAAAAAAGAAAATTAAAACATCCATTCCAATCATTAAAAAGAAAAAGAAAAAAGAAAAAGGGAAGGAAAAACTCCAGAAAGCCTGCCAATCGCTATTCTACCTTCCCAAAGGGAAAAAAGAAAAGGAAAAAAAAAGAACGCCGAAAAGCCTGCCGATCGCCATTTTACTTTCCCTTTCGTCAAAAATTAAAAAGTGGGAATATAAACATAAAAGTAAGTCTTTAAACTTAAAATCCAAGTAAAATCAAAGAAAACAAAAGCTAAATCCTCTAGTCAACTCTGTCCGCTTCTAAGAAAAACTCACCAGATCTCTTTAATCGCGGAGGTGGTTGCAACGGCTTGTTTTGTCCCTAGGGACAAAAGCAGCTGGGAAGCGGAGACAGTCTGAACTCCGTGGGAGCACTCTTTTCACCCCCCCCAAAAATATTGGGGGTGCATAAGAGGCTCTAACACTATTCAGACAACCCTCTTCCCCCCCCCTTTGCCCGGGAGGGGGATTTTGAACCGCTGAACAGCTGATGTCCGCTGTTCATAGCGATTCAATACATTTACCCAGGAGGATGGCTACAAGGTAGCCGCCATCGCCCACGCTGATCCACCGGAAGTCAGAACATCAAGATTCTTGATCGGTTTGAAGAACTTAAAACATAAAGGTCCCTTAGACCAAAATACGTACAACACACCAGTAAACTTTGATTCCCCCCCCCCTTTCTACTGGACATTTGCTGCTATGAAATTAGCCATTGTTAGTTCTACACACACACACCCGTCCTCAATTCACTAGTTTAGCTGATGGAATATAAGTTACTTATACGGTATCGAAGTAGATCATGTCTTTAATGATAAACATCTAGATCTGGACTTTATATATTATGAACATGTACTGATTACTTCATGTTTAATAATAAACTAATAGCTCTATTTAGATGTTATAATAAATTATGGTTGTGACAATAAATACAACAAATTATGGTTGTGATAATAAATCACACGAACCTTCAGTTTACACATTTTCCCTGGCATTCCTCCTTCTCTACTTACGGGTTCTAAGCTGGCATACCTGGCTAGTGTTAAACAGCTCAATAAAAATGTTGACTTAATATTAGCAGCTGCAACCCCCCTCCATATATATTTCATGTGTAACCACATTTCAATGTTACGTGTATTTTTGTTGCTTCATCTCAAAAAATAAACTGCAGTGCTAGCAATATTATGAAAATATGCAATCAAAAGATTATTGTTTTAACAAAAAAAGGTTACAAAACATAGATCTTTAGTTCAGGCAAAAACAAGTAAGAGACAAATATAATAGAACTGAGTATTTTCTTATTGTTTCTTATTTCAGAGATAATTCCTTACTTAAACAGAAAAATAGAATGACCACAGGTAGGCAAAAAAGCAAAGGAGTGGAAGCAACTTCTGACTTTCTGATGGCTTCTCCATTGAGTTTTCTTGTGGGCAATGCTTAGGGAGCATCAGAAAACTTCTTTCCTTCCTTCACTTTACCCTCCCTTCCTAGAATTCCTGCTGCTTTCCCCATTTGCTTTGCTGGTGGGAAGCTTGCAAAAAGAAATCACCAGGGAAACCAGCAGAAAGTTGCAAATCCAAAACTAGCAGACAGGGGGTGCAGGTCAGGAATGGTACATGGGGGTGCCTGAGAGATGCCACATGGGTTGCGAGGGCATGTGGATAGACAGTGTAGATTAGGAGGGGTGTTCAGGGGTGTGCGAGAAGTGCTCAAGAAGGGGTGGGGGTCATGAGAAGTGCATGGGGAGCAACATAGATTGGGAGAAGCATACTGAGCACAACTGCAGCCAGTAGCACTGATGTAGCCACATTCATTCCCTTGTGAGTCATGATTTGGCTTATTTGATAACTGAATTTTATCTTAAGAATAGCAAGAATATTGTTTATATATCACTTCTATATTAAATTTAATCTAAATCATTTTTAGTGATGATGTACTGGTGAATTGAATTTTTTCCTAGCATGATTTTTCATTTATTAAATGTGTAAAATTTGATGACCATAAGCAATAATGCCAGCTGCATGTGTAATTTGAATGCATCACACCGTTCATTCTTAGTCTCAATCTTAAAAAACAATCAAATGAATAAAAATGTACAAAAACAATATGTGTAGAAGCCTGCCTGTTTTCTGTGCAAAACATGACCATATGGCCATTTATATGCCTAAATTCCTATAAATAATTTGAGATTTTTTTTTTAGTTACTGTGCTTCTTGAAGAAAGCAAAACAAAACTTGCAAGGAAACAAGCATATAAACTACAAAGAGAAGATCAAATTGTATATAATACACTGACATATAATTCCTATAATTATCAAGTTTCCAGTCCTGCAAATGTATGGCATTTTTCCACAAGGGATTTGCATAATTCCAATAATGGCCTTCCTGGCCATTTCTATACAGTGTAGCTGTAAAATGTACTACAACATTATAACTGTTTACAGTTCTATGATTTGCAAAATATGCAACAAACAAATAATCCAGGATCCTATATATGAAAAATTAAATATTTCCACTGGCATTTAGAACTTTTAATATGACACTTAAAACAACTACATTTTTTTAATCAGGCTTTCACAAAAGACTGAAAAAAATTGGGCTGCTTTAATAAACAATATAGGCCTTCAGAACAATTTGAAGAGTATATAGCTCTAGTATCTATTTATTATAGCATGTATTTGTTATGCTCTATGAGATTTGATTTCCATGAGTGGAAAGACAGGATTGTGCTGATACTGGTAGGTTTCTGTAGATATTTATGAGTTGAGGAAAAATGATAAGAACGTGCATGTCTGATCCAATACAGTCCTTATGTTTCTGTAACTTTTTGGAGCAGTGAGTGTTCATGTAACTAAGCACTGTCCATCTCATTTTTCTTAAGAGCACTTAAAAAGATCTGTGAAGGGTGTTCTTAAGATGATCCTGCTGTCATTTACTTCCCTCAAGCACACAAGATGAACTACCCTCTTTGTCATATATAAATCTATTTTACAATAATTACATATGGCTGCCAATTTCATTCCTATTTTCCTTAACTGCCTAAGGGTCTTCTATTCTCAAACAATTCTACATTTTCTGTTTTGTTTTCCTTTATGCCTCAAATTCCTTCCAACTGTTCCTTTTCTTTGAAATCTCTTCCAAAGATCAGTATCATTTCTTTAGTAGAGCCTGAAACTCTTAATGATTCATCAATGATTAGCTATTTTTGTGCTTCCATTGCCTCTTCCATCCCTTCTTTTTCCCTGCTGTTTTGTTGTTATTAGCTGTATCACAATAAAAAAAATCAAATACCAATGCAGTCTTATTCATTTTTATCAACATCATTTGAGAATGGAAACCATTTCAGACACAGTAAATAAATCTATATAAAGATAATTATGATGTATTCTTAACCTCACTTACCTAAAACTTCATCCCACAAGAATATAGAGTTCCACTAGAATGAATGAAGAATAAATTTGATTTGTTAATTCAACTAGATTGGGGCTCATCTTAATCTTTTCATTAATCTTATCTGGACTTCCAAAAAAACCCAGTATCTTATTTATGTATTTTTTATATTTTACTCTGTTTACTCTGCAAGATTAGAAAACTAAGCAATAGAGCAGTACATTTTAGATAACTGGTATCAGTCAAAATGCTTGCTTAGTTCAAAGCTTTTAAAATGTAACACAATTTAAAATATTATTTTCTCTGATTTTAATCCCATTTTATTAAGACTAAATTTATTAAGATTTGCTGCATGGATGTACTACTCATGAGCACTGTTAAAATTGGAAGGAGAGATGGGAGATCTTCTTTCTTCATGCTGTGCTTCTTGGAGACCAGCTTTGGAGAGCTGAAGCCCTCTCAGCAACATCTGAGGCATCCCAGGGAGAATTGGTAGAAAACAAAATATATTTATTTACTAGCAAATAATTGCCAATGGATCTTAGTCAATCCCATATAGGCATTTCTGGATTATAATAACATAAATTACAAATGTATGATGGGCATTATTGGCGAAATATCTTTTTCTGCTTGAATAGTTACAAGTGGCAATAATATTTAGGTGATAAGGCAGCATATTTGTAAATCAACTGAATTTACTTTCATATAAACAGCTAAACAGTTCTTAGAGATCAGCCAGAATAGCACTTCAAATCTACATTTGTTTTAAATTAGACCTTTTCTAACTACCCTTACCATAAAATTTGCTTCTTTATAGCTGCTGCGTACTGTGCAGATTATTTCACTGAACTATTCCATGATCTAAAGATCTGCTTCTTGGTTGGCTTGTGACAGTTCAGTTCCCAACATTTTATAAATAAAGCATGGATTCCTAGCTTCAGTACACAACACACTTTCTGACATTGACTTGCATTTGCCATTTAGTGGTCCTGTCACTAAATTTGAAGAGATACCTTTAAGAAAACTCAAAATAGCTACTCTAGTGGTACCCAGAACATCTATTTTAATTATAGAATTCATGCCATCTATTCAGATACATACATTTGTCCCTTAGACACATATAAAATTATATTCAGATTTATAATTCATCTCAAAAGATATATAATAAAAGTTCTTGATGTCTACTCTAAAGTCATGAATTTCTCCAAAGAGTTAATATGATATTAATGTTTTAAGAATAAAATATTCTATTAGAAATATCCCCCAACTTCTATGATGTACAAAGAACAGAGTGAATTAAAATGAAAATCAGCAGTAAAGATATTATAGTTAAAGCATTTGAAAACATTAGATAACGATGAAACACCACAACAGCTAAATGGTTTCATAGTTACTCAAACAAAGGAACACTTGAATAAATGAAAATTGACAAGACTATTTGTTTTAAAGTTTTTTAGCAAGACCTTGTACAGAGTTGCATATAGAAATTAATAGGCCCACACATTAGAATGTTCACATTATTTGTTACGAGGGGGACAATAAAGGAAAAAGCAATCACTTCATATACTAATTATTTTAACAATTCCAGTCTACAAAAAATTGTGTTTTCCTTCCATTGCATTTCCTTGATCCTCACGAAGCATGAACTTATTAAACTGCTATGTCAGACACCTATATTCTTACCAAAAATGTTTGGAATTTCTCACTTTCAGAGTGAAGCCTAAATAAACATATATCCTCTGAACATATATTACTTTTTCCTTCAAAATAATGCAATTAATTAACAGCAATGTCTTTTAATCTTTAAATTTAGAGTAGTCATGAAGATGTTGTAGTCTCTAAATTATTTTTATATTGTTGTTGTTGTTAGTTGCGAAGTCATGTCCGACCCATTGCGACCCCATGACAACGTTCCTCCAGGTCTTCCTGTCCTCTACCATCTTCTGGAGTCCATTTAAGCTCACTCCTACTGCTTCAGTGACTCCATCCAGCCACCTCATTCTCTGTCGTCCCCTTCTTCTATTGCCCTCAATTTTTCCCAGCATTAGGCCCTTCTCCAGTGAGTCCTTCCTTCTCATTAGGTGGCCAAAGTATTTGAGTTTCAGCTTCAGGATCTGGCCTTCTAAAGAGCAGTCGGGGTTGATCTCTTCTAGGACTGACCGATTTGAACGCCTTTCAGTCCAAAGAACTTGTAGGAGTCTTCTCCAGCACCATAATTCAAAGGCCTCAATTCTTTGTTGCTCAGCCTTTCTTATGGTCCAACTTTCACATCCATACATTGCAATTGGGAAAACCATGGCCTTGACTATACGCATTTTTGTTCGCAGGGTGATGTCTCTGCTTTTTAGTATGCTGTCTATTTTTATATTAGGAAGGTAAAATACTGTAATCAGAAATAGGTCTTTACTGATCACTGGACTATAGGCATCCATAATCTTGCTGCTTTTGTCAAAATGATGCTCTTTCTTACTGCTACTCTACCCTCCTGCCTGAGACCTCACTGCACCAGATAGACCATGTATTGATCTACACTAACAGGCTGGTTTTTACCTGATTTATCACAAAATAAGATTTTATCCCACCCACTGCATTTGTAAGTACAGGTAGTCCTTGTTTACCAACTGCTTCATACAGCAACCATTTCCATTACAATAGTGATGAAAAAAAGCAACTAATCCTTGTATTTATTACCCTTGCAGGTCTGTAAAGCAAAGGAAAGCTGAAGTAATATCATAAGCAGAGTTGTGATTTCATTTACCGACTGCTTCACTTAACAATTGAGTTGCCAGTCCCAATTGCAGTCACTAAGCAAGTACTATCTATACTCCAAAGACACTCGCTTTTTTTCTTACATGTTTTGAAATCTAACAATAAAGGTATTAGTTAAATTAGACTGACTTCATTTTGAAAGGAAATTTGTTTCTCACATTCTCCTGTTGTTGCTTTTATTCCCTTTCAACTCTTGTTTTCTTTTTAAATTCCCCATTTAAACGTCTACATTTCAGCAAAGTGTTGCATAGGTTGTTTTAATATTGTGATTCAACCACTGATTTTTTTCTATTAAAGCAACAGGTATTGAAAAAATATTATAATTCTCCTAGTTGGGATTTCACCACATATTACAGCACACATAATGAATTATTCCAAATGAATGGTCTCTCCAGTGATGGCTTTGGGAAAGACTGAGTCCTCCACTCAAAAGAATGAGCAGGATATCTCTGAAATACAATTGGGCTTAATTACAATAGATATTGTGAAATGCATTTCCTCAAATGTATGGTTTTTCTAATATCCATGAATGTGATTTTAAAATACAATCTCTCACTAAAACACTTCTCATAATTGTTATACACTATCAGACATTGTTCATCATGCAAAGCAATCAGAGACTGAATCCTGGATCTTTTTTTATGTGGAAATATAGTTATCAACAAGTTTCTAAAACATAGGAAGTATGTTAATAAATTAGATTACTTATATGAGATTCTTATTATCTTATTCTGACTGGCAGCCAATCTACAGAACTTAGCCTTAGGGTTCTTTTTCAAAATTCTTTTAAAAAATCCTTTTAACTGGAGATGCCAATAAAAAAACCCAAGACTTTCACATGTGAATTGCTTATTGTGCCACTAAGTACACTCCCTTCCATTTTCAGCACCAGATGCCAACTTTTAAGAAAAGAAGATTTTGTGTTTGCCTAAAAATGTGGCAAAATAAATAAACAATAAAATAGAAACAGTAGTTTGAATGCTTGGAACATAAGACTGATCTGGATGTAGTCATTGCCATGGCACTGTAGAAGTCATGTGCCTTGATACTTAAAAAAGCAAAATTCTATTAATCTATTACAAGGAGTCCTTGACTTATAACCCTAGCTGAATCTGGAATTAGGATTGTTAAATGGTGGTTGTAAAGTGGATTGCCGTTGACCTGACTCAACTTTCCCAGGTGCAGTTGTTCAATGACTGTGTGGGTCGTTCGTTATGAGGATAGAGCAAAAGAACTGCCTGCCAAAGAAGGCTGGCAGCTCCCCTGTGTGCAGAATAGAACTACAGTGCTCGGTTGGAGAAAAAAGAAGCTTGGATTGTTGTGCTCCAAGCTTTCTTAATCCAGCCCAGTGCTTCAGTTCCTCTTCTGCTTGCTGGAGAGATTCTGCTCCAAAAACAATCCATCGGGCAGCATTTTTGCTCTCAGACCAGCTGGGTGAAAAAGGTCCCTTGCAGGGGACTTTTGCCCAACCTGTTTGAGAGCAAAAGTGCTGCCTGACAGAAAGACATGTGAGACAGAATCTCTCTACCAAGCAGTGGTCTCTTGAAGGCTGGCTGAAAAATGTCTGTCCTGAAATCCAAGGAAAATCCAGTTTGCGACCTTCCCTGCCAGCTTCTCTGCTCTTTCTGGTTAAGCCAGTGGGGAAGATCATAGATAGCGATCACTTTATCTCAGGGCACCCAAAATGTCCAGAACACATTCAATTAACTGTGGGGGCGCTGCAATAGTTGTACATTTGTGTGAGGGTCCCTTTGTTCAGGCCTGTCATAATTGCAAATGGTCACTGAATGAATGGTTGTTAAATGAGGGCTACCTATATAATATGCTCTGTAATTTTTATATGATGGGATGGGGGATTCTAAATACTACTTAATATATAAATAAATAAAATGCATCCTCTTGGATTCTTTCACAAAGCCTTACCTAACATTGAAAAATCACCGATTGTCTTTGATTTACAATCACAAAAGGGAGCAGCATTTCCATTGTCGAGCAAGGCAGTTGTTAAGTGAATTGAACCTAACTTTATGACTTTTGCCAGAGTTGTTTAGCAAATCACTGCGCACAGTGAATCACACAGTTGTTAAGTGAATCTGTCTCTCCCCCCCACACACATACACTAACTTTGCTTGTCAGAAGCTAGGTGGTAAGATCACGCAAATAGTGATCATATGACTCCAGGATGCTACAACCATTGTAAATACATGCCAAGTGCATGAATTTTGATCATGTGACCATAGGAATGCTGTGAGGGTTGTAAGTGTGAAGACTAGTTGTAAATCACTTTTTTTCAGTGCCACTGTAACTGTGAATGGTTGCTAAATGAATGGTTGTTGAGGACTACCTGAATCACAGAAGTTTCTTGTGGGAGGAGTTAAGGTAAAAATGAATTCCACTGTTTCAGTGGACACCTCTATGAATCTGAGACACTCTGCAGAAATATACATTTCTGTAAGAAGCTAATTATTAACATGTTTTTAAATATTTGTACTAAGAACTTAAATAGTTTTTCATATTGAGAAACAATAGTGTAAAGGTGTTTCAAAATGGAGTAAAGATATTCATTTCAGATAGTTAATACATAAAATCATGAATACAATAAAAATATTCATGAAAGAAATAAAGTTTTCATAAATAGGGGAAATATCAAGCCTTTTCTTCTAGAATTTTTGAAAATTGGGAAGGGGGGGAAATGAAGTTGTTTTTTAAAAGAATACTTTGATAATACTTTGTCACCATTAATGGGACTTGTGCTCATTTTAGCAGCACATAATATTAAAATTTGAATAATACCATTAATGGGAACTAATGTATTATGCATATTTTATAAATAATCATGTTTGAAACTTGGGAGATTTAACAGCTGTGTAATAACTTTGTGATTTCACATTTGTCTATGGCCTTAATTTTGGCAAAAATAATTCCCTACTGATATTAATAGTAAGTGACAATAAGCTATTGTAGAAAAATTACTCCTTTAAAAATATACCAGATATTTTTCTGCTATTATACTGTACCGTTAACATCCATGGACATTTCATATTATGTATTTCAATATCTAGAGATGAAAAAAATGATTTTTTTCTTAACATTATTTAAAAGAAACAACAGTATTTTTGTACTTACCATTCCATGATTCAGCCAAGTTGGTATAAAATTATCAAGGAGCTTGGGGTAAACAAGTTCTCTGTCATAGATATAGATGCTCCAAAACATTAGCACAACAAACTGGGGCAAAGAGAAAAGAATACATATATATGTATATAAAGTCATATTTTTACTGTAAGAATTACATTTTATCAGTATCAACCATCAACCAGTTACTACTGTTCTGTTGTGTGTACTTTTAATGTACAAACTAGTTTAAATCTAGGTTGACTAGCTTATAGGTATATGTAAGTAATCTTCACTTAGCAATGGTAATTGGACTGGCAACTCCATTATTAAGGACGACTGTAGTTGCAGCAATTTTAGTTGTCATTGTTAAATTAATTCCACATGGCTGCTAGGGCATTACATCACATGACCTCCATTTGCAACCTCCTGCCAGCTTCTCAATTGACTTTGCTTGCTGGAAGCTTGCACTAAAAATTGCTAGTGGTGATCATGTGACTGAAGGATGATACAATTGTTATAACTGTGAGCCAGTTGTCAAATATCTGAATCACTATCATGATTGCGATAACTGCAACGATAAGGACTGGTTTTAAGTCTCCTTGTTCAGTGATGTGGTAAATTTGAATGACTGCTGAATGGATGGTCACTTTCTTCAGTGTTGTCGTAACCTTGCATGGTCATTAAAATAAATGGTCATAAATCGAGGGTTATCTGTATTCATTATTATACTACGATCTATATTGTATGCAATTAGAGTAATATTCTGGATTACAGTAGTTTCCTCTAAACCACAAATAACCTATTAGATTTGGTGCATTAGTGTCATGTATGAACTAACTGAATCTTAGCAGATTCATCCCTCTAAACAGAAATACTTTAAGTACCGAATCATACTATACCAGTATCACAGTTTATCCTTGCTCAATGCAGTTTATACTCAGAGTAGCCATGAACAATGAGCCTGGGAAATATGTGAACCCTATGTATTCTAATGTAAGATGCTGAGTTGCATACTTGAGATATGTTTGATAGCAGCACACTAACTATAAAGATTTATAAAACAATGCTGGACATAGTACAGATAATCATTGACTGATAATGGAATTGGGATTGGAATTTCTGTTGTTAAGCAATTGAGTCTGCTTAGCAATGGCAATCATGTTGCCATCATTAGTATCATTAGGTGAGGCAACTTCCTGCTGGCAACCTGCAATCAAAGTCTGTGGAGAAGCCTGGAGGAAGTTGCAAGTCCCAGGCCAAGGTGTATAAGAGGCATGGATGGCATGGTTAGGATTCACAAAAGTGCGAGGGGGAAACAAGAAAGGCATGGTGTAGTTTGAAGAGTGTGTGCACGGGTGCGTATGAGGTATAGTGAGGGTCCAGAAGGGTGTGAAAGACGTATGGCATGAGTCACGGAAGAGAAAGCGCATGAAGATGCAAGAAGGTGAATGAGAGGTGCTACGCATATCAGGGAGGGTATGCAGTGATGCACAAGAATATGCGACAGGCACTACACAGATCAAGGAGGATATGCATGGCACAGATCAGAGAGGGTGCACAAGGGTGTGCACGAAAGGGGCTGTGTGGGTTAGGGAGGGTGGGTAGGGTTATGTGGGTGGCTAGGACAATATGTGTGCAGAGGACCTGGAGAGGGTGTGTTGGTTGGGGAGATTTAACCCTGCCGATTGTGACTTTCCCTGTCAAGACTCCCAGATAGATAAGGATTTTGGCTTATTTTTCCAAAATTCAGTCTTAACATTTGAGGGTTTTCTAGTTTCAACTACTGAACAACCTCTAGGTTTTCTGTGGACTTTAGATCCAGAGTCTGATTTGGTCATTCTAAAACGCTGAATTTGTTCTTCTCCTGTTCTCTTGCAGCTTTGCGTGTAGGTCTGGAATCAGTGCACGGCTTATTTATGCTTTCGCTTATGATTGGTTAGCTGATATTAGGAAAGTTTACGCTCTAAGCCAGAAATCCATTTAAGAGCTGATGCAGATGCACATATGCCACACTTGTCATACTTTCCTAAAAAAGCTAAAGCTAAAAAAGCTGTGCCTTTTCGTGCCTTGCACAGTAACTCTATGATCCTAGGAAAGTAGGTGTTTGAATTATTGCATCCTTAAATCAAAAGTATATTTTCCTGTGATCAAGTCAAAACTGTGAGAGCATAAGAAGAGAGGAAGCTTCTTTAAGGAGGTGATGACAAATGTGAAGGCATACCAACACAAACTTTAAAATACAGCAGATCACTACTTAATATTATCCTGTGGAATTTTCTACAATAAAGCAGAATTCATGATTTCTTTAATGATGGCAGGTTACACCAGTCCTGAGGCAGCAAAGCATATTCCATATACCATGACAATATTACTTCCATGCCTAGCAGCTGGTACCTTTTTATTGCAATACTTGGTTTCTGCCAGACATAATGACACCTGTATAGTCTGAATGGTTCTACTTTTGATTCTGGAACATTAATCCCAAAAATTGGAGGATGGGGTCATCTATTTGCTTTATGGCAAACTACCGAATAGTATCCATGTTGTCATTAGTGAGCCATGGCTTCCACTTGCTATTTTCCCATGAATCTTATTTTTAATTAGTGTTCTTCTGATGATAGTGCAAATCAAATGCACAACCTAGTTAATCAGTTAACCGTGAAAATTCCTGAATGTTTTCCTGGGCTTCTTTATGACTTCTTGGTGACTGGAAAAATTTGGTAGCTCTTGGAGTGATTTTGATCACACAATCCATTTCAAGATTGTGTCTCTTAATTCTGTATCAATGAAATCTAATCCAGATCTTTAGAAATTGTTTTGTAAATATTTCCAGGCGCATTGCTTTTTTACAGAGTTCTACAGATATTTCAGTGGGATGTTGTGTTCCTCTAGATTCTAGAACATAACTTATGATGTAAGGAGGCAAAATTCAAGAGATTTGTATAGGACTAGGCTGACTCAAATCAGCTCTGTTTTAAGAGGAACTCACACAACTGATTTTGGCTATCTCTGTAACTGAATTAACTAAGCTAGGTGATTGATTACTTTTCATATTTATGTATTACACATTGGATGGAGTAAGTGAAACTAGCACCAAACTTTGGTAATATTTAGTCACCCAGACTCCTGTTATACATCACTTGGGCCCACATGAGGATTTAACAGTGAAGATCATATTAAACAAAAGCATTAAAAAAAAACCTCCAGTGCTAGATTTCAAAAAGTAAATGTGATATTAATGAATGATTTTAAAAAGCTTGCATGCATTTGAATATTTTGTGAAGCACAGAAAGCTTACTGACCTTGCCAATGAAGTAAAAGTGGAAAAGACAGGAATTTCCATCTGTCCCTAAATAAAGTCAGCCAATGAATGCAACATTGGTTGCAACCATCTGGTGCTCCAGGTGGCAAGAACTTCTTTAATGAAACAGGTAGGTTCAAAAAGACATGCTTAAGCAAATGATTCTAATTTTAGTCAAGTTGCCCAATCAACATTTCTTAAAACTCAACAACATCCAATTGCCTAAAAGGGGCGTTGACTTACCTGAACGCCTTTTCTCAGCACGGAGATGGATAATCCACACAGTGGGTTGAGACTGTATTCCTGGCCAATCAGATCAGTCAGCCAAAGTTGCCACGCCCCGTCTTGGACCATGATCCTTAGTCTTGACTCGAGCGCAGCCATTGACTAACAGTAAGACGTTTTGGCTCCACTAAATATACCCTATTATCCTAGTCTATAAGGGTGGGTGTGGATTATCCATCTCTGTGCTGAGAAAAGGCGTTCAGGTAAGTCAACGCCCCTTCTCCAGCACTGGAGATGGATAATCCACGCAGTGGGACATACCAAAGCCTATTGTCCCCTGGGTTGGGGAATAGACTGGTCCCGTGTGCAACTTTGGTCTAGAACCTGCTGGAGAACCCTCCTACCGAAGGAGGCCTCTGCAGAGGAGTACTTGTCGATTTTGTAATGATGAATGAATGGAGAGGGCGAGGCCCAAGTGGCTGCCCTGCATACCTCTTCAATAGAAGCCTGCATGGCCCATGCTGCTGAGGTGGCAGCACTCCTTGTGGAATGGGCCGTGATATGCTTGGGGACTTGCAAGGACTCCGCCTGGTATGCCCCAGTGATGCATGCCCTAATCCACCTACCGATGGTAGAGGACGAGACCTTCCGGCCCCTAGTAGCGGGGTGGAAGGATATGAAAAGCGCTTCCGAGCGTCGGAATTCCACTGTGCGCGAAATGTAATGTCTTAGTGCCCTTCGTACGTCCAAGGTGTGCCATTGTTGCTCCAGGGGATGAGCTGGGTTTGGACAGAAGTCTGGTAGGACTATTTCCTGTGATCTGTGAAAAAGGGAGTTGACCTTTGGAATGAATGAAGGGTCTATTCTTAGGACTACCTTGTCCTTGTGAAAATGGCACAGGTCCTTCCTCATTGAGAGAGAAGCTAACTCGGATATCCGCCGAGCTGACGTGATGGCTACCAAGAATGCTACCTTATGGGTCAGATAGCGAATGTCACATGTTTTGAGTGGTTCGAAGGGCGCTCTGGTAAGAGCTTGTAGTACTCGTGGTAGTTCCCACGATGGATACCTGTGCACGGTTGGCGGTCTGATGTTCGCAGCCCCCTTGAGGAAGGATCGTATTAAGGGATGCTTGCCCAAGGATTCACCGGGGCTGGCAGAAAGTATAGTTGAGAGGGCGGCGATTTGCCTGCGCAGCGTGTTTGGCGAGAGGTCCCTCTCTAGGCCATCTAGTAAAAATTCTAGGATCTTGGGAATTGTGATCCCTTCGAGTAACAATTCCTGTTTAGAGCACCATGATTGGAAGCTTCTCCACGTGGCCTCGTAGATACGGTTCGTGGAGGGGCGCCTTGATGCCTGTATGACCCTAATTACACCCTGTGAGCAAGCCCCCTTGGCTAAAATTGACCGTTCAAGAGCCAGACGGCTAGTTGTAGCCATTGTGGCTCTGGGTGGGAGATCTCCCCCTGCTTGAGGGAGATCCTCTCCGGAGGAATCCGCCATGGATTCGTGCGGGAGAGACTCCTCAAGTCTGCGAACCAAGGTCTCCTTGGCCAATAAGGGGCCACAAGGATTACCTCGGCCCTTTCCCGCAGAATCTTGCGTACTACCGCCGGAAGTAGAGGTAAGGGTGGAAACGCGTACAGGAGCCCCCTTGGCCATGGGCTCCGTAACGCGTCCGTCTGCTCTGCTCCCTTGGATGGGAATCCGAGTTAGGTGGGCATTGGAAGGAGAGGCAAAAAGGTCCACCTGGGGAAGCCCGAAGCGGTGAAGACCTCCCTGAAGATCCTCGGGTGTAGTTGCCACTCCGAGTGATCTATTGTTGATCTGCTCAACAGATCTGCTTGGATGTTTGCCTCCCCCGATAGGCCTTTATGGAGGCCAGATTTTGTTCCGCCCAGGTCCAGTAGGAGGGCCTCGGCCGAGAGCGAGAGTGTGTGCCCCCCTGATGGTTTATGTGGGCCTTGGCTGTCACGTTGTCCGTCAGGACCAGTACGTGCCTGCCTTTTATGCTGCTGTGAAAATGCCTTAACGCTAGGTGAATAGCCCGCAGCTCGAGCCAGTTTATGTTGTGTCGGAGATCCACCGCTGACCAGCGGCCCTGTGTCCACTTGGTCCCCAAGTGGCCTCCCCAGCCGAATAAGCTCGCATCTGTTGTGACTACTACTCTGTCTGGTTCCCTGAAGGGGGACCCCCTGAGGAGAGCTGGAGATAGCCACCACCTGAGGGAGTGTCGTACTCTCAGAGGTATGCCTACCCTCTTCCGGGATGCACTGATTTGCTGTCTCTGAAACGGGAGCATGAACCACTGCAGTTCTCTTGAGTGCAGCCTTGCCCAAGGAACTATTGCTATGGTCGATATCATCTTCCCTAGCAGCTGGGAGAGGCAGACCAGCGTCACTGACTGATCGCGGCTTACCTGTTTTACGGCTTTCTTTATGCTGCTGAGGCGTTCCTGTGATAGGTACACCTTGCATTCCTTTGTGTCTATGACCGCTCCCAGATGGAGTATTCTCGTAGTTGGGGTTAGATGGCTCTTTGGAAAGTTCACCGAGAAGCCGTGGTCCTGCAGCAGTTTTATCACTAACTTTAGGTCCGCCCGAGACTGCTGGGCGGACGATGACTGGATTAGAATATCGTCCAGGTAGCACTGGACTCTGACTGGTACGTTTCTTAGGTGTGCTGCCAGAACCGCCAGAATCTTGGTGAACACCCTGGGCGCTGATGACAGGCCGAATGGAAGTGCCCTGTATTGAAAATGGTGCCCCCTGTAGGCAAACCGTAGAAAGCGGCGGTGAGCCAGAGAGATAGGGATGTGCAAGTATGCCTCCGTGAGGTCGATCGATGCCAGAAAATCCCCTTTCCTTACGCTTCCAAGGATGGAGCGTAGTGTCTGCATTTTGAATTTGCGGTATTTTATGTAGAAATTTAGCCTTTTCAAATCCAAAACGGCTCTCCAACCCCCCGAGGGTTTTGGGACCACGAAGAGGATAGAATAAAACCCCTGGTCTCTCTGGTTCATAGGCACCGGCTCTACGGCCCGTATGTTTAGAAGGTGCTGAACGGCCTCGTTCATGAGCCTTCTCTTTGTTGGGTTTGTGGGACAGGGGCACGGGCGGAAGCGGTTCGGGGGCTTTGAGAGAAATTCTAGAGATAGACCATGACATATGGTGTTCCTGACCCATACGTCCGTGGTGGTCTCTTCCCACTGGGGAGCAAACCCTGCTAGTCTGCCCCCTATGGGAAGGTCTGGGCGGGAGTCATCTGGTACGGCGGAAGGGGCGGTTGTTCCCCCGAAAGGGCCGTCTTCCCTGCGTTTGCCTATGTCTTGTGTTCTGTCTGTCCCCCTGTCTTTCCCTATCCTGTCTAGCTTGGAAGGGTTGGGAATTTTGAAAGTAGTTGACCCTGGCTTCCGTACGAAAGGATTGTTTCCTTCCCCAGGAGCCGGGTCTCTTGTCCTGCCTTTTAAGCATGTGTTTAAGGACCTTGCGCTTGTCCTTGTTCTCTGTCAGGTATGGCGTTAGTGCCTCACCAAACAGCTTTGCCCCTTGGTACGGAGCCGAAGCCAATTTCCACTTGGATTTGGTATCCGCCTGCCAGTTCTTTAGCCAGAGGATGCGCCTGCTCGTGTTGTTTGCCGCCATTGCCTTGGCTGAAAACTTGGTCGCTAAAAGTGTTGCGTCCGACGCATATTCCGTGGCCGCTACCATTTTGCTGAGTTCCTGGTGAGTGCGTATATCTTCCATGGGAACCCGGCCCTGTAACTCACGGAGCCAACAAAGTGTGGCTCTGGTGAAAAAGGACGCGGAGGTAGACGCCCTGGTAGCCCAAGCTATTGCCTGGTGCGTTCTCCTGTAGTTGGACTCACTCTTTCGGTCCTCGGCTTTAAGAGCCTCAGCAAAATCTCCTGATATGGCCGTGTCCGATATCAGGGGACCTATGGGTTCGTCCACCACAGGCACCTCCAATGTTCCCTCTAGCTCCCTTGCTACGTTAAATAGCTTCCTCTCCGCATTGCTAGGAAGCGGTAGGGAGGTTGGCGCTGCCCACTGTTTCCTTATTGTGTTTAGGAACATGGTCGGGCATGGTATGCGGTGTTGAGTGGTTACCTTTTCGGCGAACGTCGGCTCAGCCTCCGTGTCAACTGTGACAGGCTCCGCTGGTGTCCCATGCCCCAGATGGGCTGTGGCCTCAGCCTTGCGCAGAATAGTAACAAAAAGAGAAGGGTTAAACAGGCCGCTGAAGGACGGCCCTTGAGGTGAGGTGTCCTCCTCCTCCTCAGACATTTGAATCCCTTGTGACGTACCTGGCTGGTCCAGGTAAGCTTCCTCAGAGACCGACGAGTCTGAGATGGAGGAGAGGTCCTGATGGTCCTCCGTTTCCTCCCGATGCCTCGTTCTAAGTCCTAGAGGCTTGGCTTTTGAAGTTTGAGCCCTGGCCTCAAATGCACGGTCCACTGCCTGTGCTATTAGGGTAGCTAGCAGATCCCCCGTCAATGCAGGAGGAGTGACCATTGCCTGCGACCCTGCAGGTGCTGTGGTTAGCATGGTCCTCGGGGTTTCCTGTAACCTCCGTGGGGAGGGGGATCGGGAGAGCGATGAGAATTCGCCTATCCCACCCTCTGTTTGGGACTGTGATGAGTTCCCTAATGACCAAATGGCCCGTGGGGATGAAGGGAGACCCAGCGGTAGATCAGGACCTATTCCCCCATTCTGCCTATTTTCAATTCTGGCCCTTTTCTGGGCTCTGTCGAACTCTTTTTCTAGGGCTTGGTGTCTTCTGATTGCCTGTTTGTCAGCCTTCTTTGATGACTTCCTTGCAGCCTTTCTAGGGGCTGCAGAGGATTCCGAATCCTCTGAAGCAGGTGCTCCAGAGGATGAAGGCGGGGCTCCAGTGGAGGGAATGATTGCTTCCTCCATTCTCCACTAACGCTGGGCCGCGATAGGGGGGACCCAGGTAGTAGGAGAGCTCCAACTTTGAGTAAGGACAGGCGCACTACTGGGGGCGTCTGGAACTCAGGAGCAGACTCTGCAAAATTGTCAGAGTTAGTCACTGTGCACGGATAAGAACAGGCACGCTAATGGGAATGCCTGGAACCCACCACTAAATCCAGAAGCGTACGGGCCACTAATGGGGGACCCGAAGTCTGGAAGGAGCCAAAGGCAACTAAACACAGTTAGTTATGAAAGGTTCTTATTTACTTTAGGTAGAAGACACCAAGTCCTGGAACCAGTAGCTATGTGTCTGATTTGAATGTCTCTGAATGAATAATAGATGCTTTAGTACCCCAGTACTGCTTGCCTATTAATTCACTCCAGCGGCTGAACCTAGCTTTCTCAGGGAGCTTTAACTCCCCTGTTTGGACAAAAAATATGGCCGCCGCTGCCAAGAGACTACTGCGCATGTGTTAACAAGGCTGCCTATGCCACGTGCGGTTGTAACAAAGAGCTGCGCGTGCTTCCAGCTGTGCAGACAATGGCGCCTCGTTTAAAAAATCCTGAGCAGCCTGGAGTGAAAAAGACTGCTCCTTCGCATGCCAGCTGTTTCCCTTAATCAATCTCCCTCCCAGCATGCGTCCCCTTTGTCCTCCGCTTCCCTCGCTAACTGCTTGCCTTTCTGTCTTTTTTGTTTTGTTTGTTTTAAACGCGAGGGGTTGCCCGAGCCTCCCTGTTTGTTTAAGGCGGCTGCCGGCTGCTGGAAGGTGGCTGGGGTTTGGGTTAGGGAGGGCAGTTAGGGATTTCCCCCTTTTAAGTGGGGGTGGTTTCCCCTGTAGGAATCTGACTTCCTGAGTCTTACAATTTAGCAAGGAAATTTTTGAGTAATCAATTAAATTGAATTAAATTATCTCTAATTAACTTTTAAACTAAGCAATTTCAGCTACTAGAAAAAATCCCCCCAATGGAAAGGAACTATACCTGCCCAGGAGCCAAAGTTGTAGGTCTGTCTGTATGGCCAGATCAGTCAAGACTAAGGATCATGGTCCAAGACGGGGCGTGGCAACTTTGGCTGACTGATCTGATTGGCCAGGAATACAGTCTCAACCCACTGCGTGGATTATCCATCTCCAGTGCTGGAGAAATCTAAATGTCCCAATATAATTGACATAATTACTAAAAAATAGATCTGGATCAAAACAATTCCTTAAGATGTATCAACTCTAGAAATCTAGAAAAATATAATAAAATATTTCACACTTCTCTTTGGTTCCCCCTCTCTTGCGGTTGCAGGCTTTTTTATTCTGCCAAAAGTTTCACTGATTTTTTGCTTTCCCTATTTATGATTCTTTACCTATATTTTCATTATTTGTTCAATTTTTTTAACTTAGCTTTCTAAAATTTCATTCAGACATTACTGTCTCTAATTACAATGATAGTATTAAAATGTGTTTTTTAAGAAACTGCACCTATTAGATTTTACGGCTTCATCTCAGAAAGTAGAAAAGGACTTTGTGTGCAGCAAAACTCTTTTAATGAACAAAAGCCTTCTGAATGTGCATAATGAATGAAATTGAAAATGCAAAATATACAAAATTGATATACAAAGTGATACCTTAGTAAAAATATACAAAGATGATATACCAAGTTATGTAGCTATGCCCAATTCAGTGACTGTTCAAAGTTAGGACGACATTGAATGAGTGGTATTTAAACCAGTTCTTGAAATTTTAGATGTCACAGCACTCACACAGACAAATGATTGGATTTGGGCATTTGGCAACCAGTTCACACTTATCATAGTTGCATCATCCCACAATCACGTGATCGCCATTGGTAACCTTCCCTGACCGCTTTCCAGAGGCAAAGTCCCAGAGATCTCATACTCCATAGTACCCACTCCACCAGCCTGCTCTTAATACCATGCACTGACCTGCAGCAACCTCTCTACTTGCAGCTCTCACCAACCTGCCTATGCTCCCTACCGCCCACCTGTAGCCCCTGCTGGTTTGCCCACACTTCTTTAGGACCATGAATTCATTTTAAGGAGAAATTAGAGTCAGGTGTTTCAATCAATTGCATTTTCAGCAGGTATGAGCGTGGGAAGTTTTGCCTTACTTAAAGTACAGACTTCTGATTATTCATTAACTAAGTCTGATCTTCACAATACAGATATATAGGAGAGTGACTTGAACAAAGTAACGTTTCTGAGGAAACAGCTATTGAGGCTCACTAGGCTGTAAAAAGTTACAAAAATCATTCCCAAAGCGTTTGGACTCCATCAGTCCACTATCAGGAAGATCATGTACAGATGGAGGCCATTCAACACCAATGTTATCCTCCCCAGAAGATCACACCAAGAACAAAACATGTAATAATCCAGGAGCTTTCAAAGAAACCCAGAGAGCACTACTACTCTTCAAAAAGAACACTGTTGCCAGTCTACAGTTTGCAAAACACCATGTGGATAAGCCAGAAGTTATTGGAAAAGTGTTCTGTAGAAAGATGAGTCCAAAAATAGAAAAATTTTGGTGTGAATAAAAAGTATTATGTTTGACAAAAGGCAAACCCTATTCCAATATAAGAAGCTATCTGTAAAATATGATGGTGGTAGTATGATGGTTTGGATCCGCTTTTCTGCCTCTTGAGGACTAGGACAACTTGCCATTAATGATCATGAGGTATCAGTGGAATGGGATGGGAACCATGAAGTCTGAATTGCACCAGAAAATTCTAAGGAAAATGTCAGGGTATCTGTCTGTGAACTGAAGCTGAAAATGGGTCATGTAGCAAGACAATAACCTTAAACAGATGAGTTGTACAACCAAAGCAGAACAAATAAATATTTTGGAAAGGCTAAGTCAAAATCCTGATTTTAATCCTATAGATTAACAGTAATTGGAAATCTTTAGCTTCAAGGGAGCACACTAGTAACTGAAAGCAAAGATTCACATACTTTTACCACAAATATGTAGCTTTGGATTATTTTCCTCAATGAATAAATGAACAAGTCTAATGGTTCTGACTCATTTGTTTAATTACATTCTCTTTAGTTTTAGAACTTGTGTAAAAATTAGATCATGTTTTAAGTCATGATGCTGAATTTTTGAAAATTAAAAACAATTCACAAACTTTTAAGAACTCTATGCTCTTTTGCTGTTCTGTTTGTCTAACAAATGCACTTTATATTGATTATCAGTACTTTTAATTGTTTTAATCATTATTTTTATATTACATGTGAACTTGGAGGTATGACATAGATATAAACTATACATTTAAAGCTGGAAAATACAGTTCATTTTTCTATACAGCAATCCTATATTGCCCACACTGAACTTATATACTAAACATTTTTGTTAATATAATTACATTGAATGAATAAATAGAAATACTTATAAATGCAATAAATAAATGGCACTTTTAATATATAAAATTGTACTGGTGACTATGAGCTTTTCTTTAAATAACTGACATTTTAAAAACAGATTAAAAACCAAGAACTCTAAATTGGAAGGAAATTCCTTTCTTTTCACGGTACTTACAACCCCAATGGGAAAAGCTAAGACAGCCATCATCCAGTCACGTAGGGAGATGAGTTTTCTTAGTTGCCTTTGTTGTTCTTGGTTGTCATTTCCTTTAGTCAGAAGGCTGGAAAGATCAGTCAGAACACAGATCCCAAAAAAGATTGCTTGAACAACCTGCATTAGAAATACCAACATATTGAAACATAAATATCTCAGTCTCAATAATATCATTTTTAGCTGCAGATCCTTCGTAGTGGTGGTGACATTTGGCAGCAGGGAATTTATTGGGCTTTAAAAATGCCCAGGTTGCCAAATATATTATTCTCATTTTCTGCTCTATCAAATGTAAGCGCATTTCTTTATACAGTGTTGGAAGCGCTTAGCAAGAATGGAAAGATAGACAGGATATGTGCATTTATCCTGAACTCTTCATCTTCAGTTATGGTATTAATGCCAATTCTGAAAACAAGGGCCAGTCTGGCATCATTCTGAAAAAAAAATACTATACTGTCTATCTCTGTGGATGTTTTTCTCACTTAATGCACCAACATTACATTTCTGGTCCCCACTGTCAACAATATGTTTGCACTTTTGCCATGTATGAAAAAAACCATAAAACTCACCCTGACATTTATTCAAGTAACCATCACCTTTTATTTTAAAAAGCTCTAAATTATATGCTAACTGCTGTTTCTTTTGCTTCTTCTGAACTGTAAGTACAACATCTGCTCTATTACTTTCCATGTCCTGGAAGGCAGGAAAAAAGGCAGGGCATTTTTATCCATTTAGTAAATATGTGTTTATGTAGAATATATTTTTACTAGATTACATTTCACATTATCTTTTCTAAAGTTTAATTTTGCTTGACTCCTATTCAGCACATACAATTATTTTGAATTAAATATATTTTATATTATACACAATACTAGAACTGTGATTAGTGATATATCCTAGACCACGGGTGTCAAACTCGCTGCGTCATGTGATGTGTTGCGACATATTGTGACTTTTTTCACATTGCCGGAGCTGGGGTGGGTGCGACCTCCGCATGATGCAACTGGCCCACGGGCTGGCAGTTTGACACCCCTGTCCTAGACTATCTGCCAAGCATCAATTAATAATAGGAAAGGCCATCAAAAAGCTAGGTAAACTTTGGCTTCACTTGTTGAGCAAGGAAAGAAACATTTATCACAGATATTTATACTAAGTTGTACTTATGGATTAAGTTTACAATATCTTGAAAACTCTATCATGTTTTAAAATAAATAGTTCACTCAACCAAAAAGCAATGATTTAGAGAAGTCTTTCTCTGATAAGAAGCAAACAAATTATTTATGTGAAAATTCTAAAATATACAGAATACATCTCATGGTCCAAAACAAAGTGGCTTGTCTAATTAATGTTAAGTAAAATGAAGGCAAGATTTTGTCCTATTAGTATACCTCTGTAACATCAGAATGTTAAACCTATAACTATTTGAATAAAAATTATTTATTACCTTTTTCCTTATCTTGTCATATTCAAATGATTCTTGCTGTATTTTCATATCTTCCTGGGAGCTTTAAAAATTTAGGAAGACAAAAGGTCTGGATAAAACTACATTACTATATAAAAACAACACATCCATGTTGTTACCAGGAGTCCATATTCGATGGGGGAAAAGGGAAATTAATTTAACTGGTATTTGCCACACACTAGCTGTACACCAATTCAAGAAGTGCATTAGTGTTGTGCGTGTTGTTTATGTTACAAGACTGTTTAATGCTTGCCTTTATGACCTTTCTGGAATACTTCATTTATTATCCTCTTGCTCAGTTATTTTTATCCAATTTTCATCTACTCACCTCAGCTTGCAGATTATGTCTCAATTTTATACTGAGCTTCTCTTCTCTATTAATTTATTAATGCAGATCTTAATCACTATAAACCATAAATACAGCATAAGATATTACTAAAATCAAGTAGCCATCTTTGTACTAGTTGAATAAATATAAAATAGTAATAAACAAGAACATCCATAAAGCTGGAGACCACTTTGATGTCTGAGACACTATATCAAGTAATTTCAGAAACAATTAGAGAAACACCAAAAATGCCAGATTTTCAGACTCTTAGCTTTGGGAGTATGATATGGAATTCCTAAAGCCATTCACAAAGAATCTACAGCATTATGACCCCAAAAATTATCATATGCTTTGACTGTTCATTCCTAATTAACCAGTAATTTTTGAAAATACTGTTTCCAGCAAGATTTCCCTGTGACGTGATTTAAATTTATTATTTTTGGCCATCAAATATTTTTAATTTTGATTTTGTTATCTCTGAATTTTGGATCCATACTTTGTACATCATGAGGAAATAAAACTTTTATGCATGTATTTAATTAGCCAAACTGGAAAAAGCAAAATACAGTACAAATAATTTGGACTCTTCTGACAAAATTCATCTATGTCTCCAGTTCTATAATATCAGAATGTATGCAACTGAATAAGAAAAGGATCCAATATTATTGAATAATACTAAAATCTCCATAAGGATTTACTAGAAAAAAATCATTTGGTCTTTTTTAGAAATGAAACAAAATCTACATGCAGAGACAAACTTAATGCAGAATAACATTAAACATGAACCCAAATGACTCAATCCAGCTTTGTAAAAATGCGAGTATCTTTGCATAGTAGATAATATTTCTCCTCCTTAACTTATTTCAAGTTTGTTTGTTAGTATCTGCCTTTATTGTTAAAAATACCTCAAGGTGGCCAACAAGTCTAATGCACTTTCCTTCTCCTATTATCTCTATAACAATAACCCTGGGAAGTGTGTTGGGCTGAGAGAGAGTGCCTGGCCCAAAGTCACTCAGTTGGCCTTCATGGCTAACCTACATACACACAAACATAGTTTCCATCCTATCCAAATATACCTAGCCACTTTTGTCACTACAACAGGAAACCAACAAAAATAATACATCTATTATAATAAGAATACTTATACCTTGTTACAAATACTAAATTACAAACATTGTGATATCATTAAGACCTAAAGAGACAATCATGAAAATTAACATGATTAAAAATTGTTGTCAGAACAAATTGGCAGATCAAATATTCATAAGTTACGAACCTGTGCTATAACAGCTATAGTAATTTTGACTGAAACATTTGCCCAGATTAGCTATTTCAGTAACATATTCGTGAGAGAAAGTGTTCAGTTATTTAGACAAATACTACTGAATCCCTCAAGATCATAAACAATTTTTAAATTTTATAATTAAGCCCCATATTCTGTCTATCTGTTTTCTATATCAACAATAATTTGCCATTATAAGATGGAATGTATCCTATTTGAAAGTGGAAAAGCAGCAGGTCAATATATTGGGAAGTAATCTAGTATTTCCCAATTAAAGCAGAGGCTACCAAAATGTTTGCTCCTCAGAGCAAATTCCCCAGTGCAACCACCTTACTACGACATCTTTAAAAAGATATTAGATCCCTTTTAACATTAGCAGTTACTATTTTAACTACCATTCTTGATGTGTTTTCATAACTTGCAATAATGATCCTTCATTATGGTAAAATGGTAAAAGAGTGTCATATTTAACCAAAAGCCATATTTAACAAAAGATGATAGAAGAAATTCTGTTTCATCTTCCAGACCCCTTCTCTCCGTTTTTGTGTGCAATAGATCAAAGAATATGGAGGTCTCAAAAAGATGGAGGAATAATATCTCAGAGAATAGAAAAATAAGTAAACTAAAAAGGGAACTAAGTGGCATTTCCCATTTACTTAAAAGTCTATCTTGATGAATATATATATTTCCACCATCTGGTGGCAACCTTGTTAGCACTACTTTGTAAATTATCATCAGCTTAAACATCTACATACATATAGAGAAAACAAAGTATCATAATTGACCATAAGAATATTAATTAAGAGAATTGCAAGGGCTTGTTCAGACAATTATAAAGAATGATTTTGACTCATATTTATTGGTCATATATATCAGAATGGTTTTGATATTTTGAATTAACATTATTAATATTTAAAGACTGATAGCAAAACAAAAGCCAGATTGGTGTAGTGGTTACAGACCCTAGACTTGAAACTGGAGGACTGAAAATGCTACTCCTGCCTTTGATATGAAGTCAGCTGGGTAACTTTTGACAACTACTTTCTGTCTCAGCCTTAGTAAAATGACAGTGCAAACCACTTCTGAAAAATGTTAAGAAAATGCTAAGAAAACTGGGGTAGGGGGTGGGGAAGAGGTTATGAATAAACTAAACAGGAGTTTGCCATACCAGATATTATTTATCTTAATTAGAAATACAATACTCTCCATTTAAAGTATATATTAGAATACAAGTAAATATATTAGAATGCCTGAACATATTATTTGAGAATTCCGACTTGAACTAAATTTTACCTTCTGGAATTTTTTTTTAAATTGAACCTAGGAAAATTCCAAGTACGTTAATTTCCAAGCACTTCAAAAATACACATTCAAGCAAAATCTGGGCAATTTAATTTATTTTAAGAAGCTGTTATGAATGGTAATTCAGTAAAGATATGAAGCGTTCTATAACTGGAACAAAAAGAAATTGTTTAGCCTAACTATTGCTATCTCGCTTTTATAATCAGCGTTTGCATTAGGGACAAATTTCATGCAAGCGTAGGAAAAAATGTACATGGATGGGATGTACCGAAGGACAGAATAAGGGAGTGTACAGGAATGATTGATGTCTTCCTTATGATGCAATGGCTCTGTTGTCTGATTTTCATTGGCTGACAAAGTTTATAAAGTAATGCTACTAACTTTTTAAGGTGTCACACTTCTGGATGTAACTCTGCCAGCGTTCCAGGTTGTTTGCCACCCATCTGTTTTATTTGATCAATTAAAGCAATGTTTCCTCAAGAAGCCTCTGTTTGAGTTGCCTGATTAGACTTTTAATGGTATCACAAATTTAAGTAAGAGCCAGGGACCTTACAGATATGTGGACATTTAATGTGCTATTGCCACGCTGTACAAGGCAATTGTCCAAAAACAATTCCTTTTCAAAAGCAATCTCAAAAGAACTGCTAAAATTAGTAAATTTCTTTTACAGATGAAATCAAAATACCATGGTCAAATATTTTAAAGTGTGTTGCTTTATGAAGGGGCGTTGTCTTACCTGAACGCCTTTTCTCAGCATGAGTGTTGGAATATTCATGAGCAGGAAGAGTCATGTGGTAACTCAGTCAGCCAATGTGAAGAAAGTGCTACTGAGTCTGTGCAAAAGGGTATTGAGTTAGGAGCTGAATTTTCAGTCTCTGGTTTGTCTCTGTATCTCTCTGTAAGAAGTCTTCAATTGAGCTATGTTGCTGTAAAGAAGAATGTATGGTATTGTAAATATTTTGATATATATATAAAGAAGTTATTTTAAATCAGCTAAATGTAGTCAACTGTGAGAGCTTCTGATTTATTTTTTCACCAACAGAGAAATTAAAATTCTCTAACAGGTTATGGGCCCAGAGCTTACTAAGGATTGCATTGTAATTTAAAGCTGGAAGAAATTGCCTGTGTTTAGAAAGTATAAGAACAAGGCAGAATTAGCAGAATGGCTGCAATGGAATTTAAGGAAAATTCTGTGCCTCGTTTGGCCCAGAAGAATTACATTATATGGGCTGCTAAAATGGAATGTTTGCTGAAAGCTAAAGAGCTGTGGTATATCATAGAAAATCCACCACATGTATTTGCAGCTGCTGATCAGAAAAGTCATGATCAAGCAATGGCTTATCTCATCTTGAATTTAGATGATGAACAATTTCTAAATGTTGCAAATTTAAAGACTGCAAAGGAGATTTGGTTGAAGTTGAAAGCTGTGCACGTGAATGTTTCTGCATGCAATATAGTGAAATTGTCAAGAAAACTTTACAGGGCCTGTTTGCAACCAGGTGAATCTGTGGAACAGCATTTAAATAAAATGCAAAGTTTATTTTTGGGCTTAGAACAACGTGGGATTAAATTCTCTGAGTCCCAGAAGGTTTTATTGGTGTTGAACAGTTTAGATAAAACCTGGGACACAGTTTCTGCCGTATTTGAGTGTAAAGAAGAGCAAGACTTAAATTTTGAGGCTTTAAAGGCATATTTGCTTAATGAAGAAAAAAAAAGCGCCATTTTAAAAGCAGCCAGAGGAGGTGAAATTCCTGAAGAGGGGGTCCAGACTGCAAGTCTCCGAAGAAGAAACATTTTGCAGGCAGAGAGCTAAGCAAGAAAAGAATTGGTACATTTGTGGAGCAAAGACACATCTGAAAAGGAACTGTTTGCAGAAGAACAATTTACAGCGAAGGACATTTGTGCAAGCAAAAAAGACTGATTTGCAAAAGGAACATTTTGGTGTTGCACAAGATTGCTATAGCAACAACAGACAAGTGGCTAATAGATAGTGGGGCAAGTCAAACAATTGTTAATGACTCTGAATTATTTTGCAGGTTTGTTCCAGTAGCACAAGAAGCTGAGACTTTGGCAAATGGCCAGAAAGCAAAAGTCATTGGAAAAGGCGATGTAAAAATTCCATATTTGGAATCAAAGTTTACCAATGTGCTTTGTGTACCTGAGATAGAGCATAATTTGTTAAGTGTGTCTAATTTAGTCAAACAAGGTTTTGAGATCATTTTTGTAAATGGGAAGTGTCTCATCAAAAGGAATGGGAATATTTGTGCAGAAGGCATAAAGGAAAATAATCTATATGTATTGCAGGGACAAAAGGTTCAATGTTCCCATATATTTAAGAATGTTGCAGAGCATGATTTGTGTGTTCATCTTCTACATAGAAGATTTGGCCATGCAAGCTTTAAAGTTTTGCAGCAAATGCAAGATTTTGCAGAAGGGCTAAATTTGAAGGGATGCAAAACATATTTGGACTGTGCAGTATGCAAAGCATCGAATCAAAGGCATTCCCAGTTAGTAAATATAGCACAAGACAAACAAAAAGAGTTCTAGAGCTGGTCCATGCAGATCTGGTGGGATCTATGCAAACCAGTTTGGGAGGAGCAAAATATGCACTGGTAATTGTTGATGATTATAGCAGGTATAGTTTTTGATACTTGCTTAGAGCAAAGACAGAGGTGCTACAACAATTCAAACAGTGGGTAAGTTTTGGAGAGAGGTACAGACAACAAGTGTGTCAGTTGCAAACTGACAGAGATACTGAATTTATGTCAACTAAATTCCAACAATGGTTGGGGCAGTTGGGGATAAGACACAGACGTACAAATCCTTACACAGCAGCAGAGAACGGTGTAGCTGAAAGAAGGAATGATGTTTTGCAAACAATGAAGGATTCATTATTAGAAGATTCTGGTATGAGCAGGTCATATTGGGGAGAAGCCATATTTTTTTTTTATTGAAAATTTTTATAAATTTTACAAAAAAACAGAAAAAAATACAACGATTCAAAAACAAAAAACAACATATACAAAAAACTAAACATAACATCCCCTTCCCCATCCCCCCCCAAAACACCCCCCTTCCCCCCCTGAGCTTCCCAGAGCAGAATATAGGCTTAATTAAAAAGGAATTTAAAAAAATTATATATAAAAAAGAAAAAAAAACTAAGACTGAAATATATATATATATATATATATATATATATATATATATATATATATATATATATATATATATATATAAATTATGAAAAAGCAATATGATATTTTTTATATCCAATTTAAATTGTATAAATTCTATCCATTTATCCGGGAGAAGCCATATTGACTACCAATTATATAGTTAACAGGCTGTGGAGTTCCTCCGTTAATAATACTCCATATGCCATTCTATATGGGAGAAAGCCATCACTGGCACATTTGAGAAGTACTGCACGGGTACATATTCCAAAAGCAATCAGAAGAAAGGGACAGCAAAAGGCAAGAAAGCTCAGGTTTGTGGGATATGAGCCAGGGTCAAAAGGATATCGCTTTAGTGATGGAAATAAAAGAATTGTAATTTCAAGGTCTGCTAATTTTGCAGAACAAAATTGGGACAAATTAATGCAAATTCTGGGTATGTCCCACTTAATGACGGTGATCTATTTAATGACAATAACTCATCTAATGATAAAAAATAATTATTGAAGATGACAATGTTCAGGGAGGAGAGGCTGAACAAGACATGAAACCAGAAAGACTTGAGACACAGAAGCAGTTAATACCACGTAGGTCAGAGTAATGTAACAAAGGAATTCCACCTGACAGGTATTCTGCCAGCAAGGTAAAGGTTTTCAATGTGTGGTATGAGCCAAGAAGTTATAAAGAAGTATTGGCGTTACAAAAAGCTGAACAAGAAAGATGGAAGGAGGCCATGGATAAAGAGATGAAATCCACGGGAGACCATGAAGTATTTAAATCAGTGACTTTGCCACAAGGAACCAAAGCTGTGGGTTGTAAGTGGGTATATAAGAAAAAGGTATTGCCAAGTAATGATGTACAGTTGTTGCAAGATTTAAATATTAATGTAAAAGAATCTGTAAAGGTATTTGAAGATAATGCTGCCTGTATAAAAATGGCAACTGATGACAGGGTGAAGAACAGAAGTAAACATGTAGACATTAAGTATTGTAATGTCAGGGAAGCTGTAGAAGGAAAATTGATTAGTTTACATCATTGTTCTTCTGAGGATAATTTGGTAGACATGATGACTAAACCACTGGGTAATGTTAACTATGGAAAATGTATTAAATTGATAGGTCTGATGTCTCTTCCTGTCACGAAGGGAGGAGTGTTGGAATATTCATAAGCAGGAAGAGTCATGTGGTAACTCAGTCAGCCAATGTGAAGAAAGTGCTACTGAGTCTGTGCAAAAGGGTATTGAGTTAGGAGCTGAATTTTCAGTCTCTGGTTTGTCTCTGTATCTCTCTGTAAGAAGTCTTCAATTGAGCTAGGTTGCTGTAAAGAATGTATGGTATTGTAAATATTTTGATATATATATATATATATTATTTTGAATCAGTTAAATGCAGTCAACTGTGAGAGCTTCTGTTTTATATTTATATTTATATTTATTAAAATTTATAGACCGCCCTATTCCCGCAGGACTCCGGGCGGCTAACAATAAAAACACAACCTAACTTAACAAAACAAACAATACAATAACATTCATCCAGGGGTCAGATTTTATAAACCCCAGGCCTGCCGGAAAAGCCAGATCTTAAGCAGCTTGCGGAAAACCAACAGGGTGGGAGCGGTCCTAATCTCCAGGGGGAGCTGGTTCCAAGACGTGGGCGCCATCACAGAGAAAGCCCTCCCCCGCGGCCCCGCCAAATGGCACTGCTTGGCCGACGGGACCTGAAGGAGGCCCAGCCTGTGGGATCTAACCGGACGAAGGGAACTATGAGGTAGTAGGCGGTCTCGCAAATAGCCTGGCCCTAAGCCATATAGAACTTTAAAGGTAATAACTAACACCTTGAATTGGACCCGGAGACCAATAGGCAACCAGTGCAGCTCACGGAGGATAGGTGTAACGTGGGTGTACCGAGGAGCACCCACTATCACTCGCGCGGCTGCATTCTGGACCAACTGTAGTCTCCGAATACTTTTCAAGGGTAGCCCCATGTAGAGCGCCTTGCAGTAGTCCAGATTTATTTTTTCACCAACAGAGAAATTAAAATTCTCTAACAATGAGGAATGTAGAATCCACAAATGGGTTTTAGAAGGCCTCTAGCCCAATTAGACCAATCAATCAAAGTTGCCACGCCCTGCAGGACTGGACCATGCTCCAGTTTCGAAAAGGGCAAAGCCAATGATTGTGTGATATGTTGGCTCCCAGACTGCTGACACTGACCTGACTGCGGAATTGAAAGGGAGGGGGTGGATTTTACATTCCTCATGCTGAGAAAAGGCGTTCAGGTAAGACAATGCCCCTTCTCCAGCATGGAAGGAATGTAGAATCCACGAATGGGACATACCAAAGCCCATGTGATCCCACGGGTGGGACGCAGGCCGGTCAAGTGTCGGTGTTGAATTGTATCACCTGTTGTAAGATCCGGCGGCTGAAAGAAGCATCTGCAGAAGCAAATTTGTCGAGCTTGTAGTGAGGGATGAAAAGTGAAGGCGATGATCACGTCGCTGCCCTACAGATGTCAACTATAGAAGCCTGAGTTTGCCACGCAGCCAATGTGGAAGCACTGCGCGTGGAATGTGTGTTATACTGCTTGGAACTGGCAAGGAGCAAACCTGGTATGACTCTGCAATGCAGGCCTTAATCCACCGAGCAGTAGTAGAAGAAGAAACCTTCTGACCTTTGGAGCCCGTACAGGAGACAAAAAGTGCTTCAGATTTACGAAAAGGCGCAGTCCTCTTAAGGTAATAATGCAGTGCCCTGCGCACGTCCAGGGAATGCCACTGCTGCTCCAGGACGTGTGATTGGTTGGGACAAAGTCCGATAACACGATCTCCTGTGTCTGATGAAACAATGTGTTTACCTTGGGGATGAACAAAGGGTCCAACTGCAGTACCATCCTGTCATGATGAAAGGTGCACAAGTCTTCCCTAACGAAAAGAGCTGCCAGTTCCGAAACACGCCTTGCCGATATGATTGCAACCAAGAAGGCCACCTTATGAGACAAGGGACGAAGAGTACAAGATCTGATGGGTTCAAAGGGGGATCCTGTAATAGCCTGTAGAATCCGGGGCAACTCCCAAGTGGGGTACCAATGGACGGCTTGCTATTTGTAATCCCCTTGATAAAGGATCGCACCCTTGGGTGATGAGACAACAGTGCAGTATTGGCACATGTGAAAACTGTGGAGAGTGCCACCACTTGCCTGTGGATAGTACTGGCTGCTAGGCCCATATCCACTCCCTCCAAGAGATATTCCAGTACCCTCGGGATAATGACAGAAGAGATGGACAAGCCATTGTGATCACACCAGTGACAGAAGTTTCTCCAAATGGCATTGTAGCTCCTATTTGTCGCCGGCCGCCTAGAAGCCTGAATCATTGATATTACTCTTGAGGAGTAAGATCCCCGTGTCAGGAACTGGCGTTCAGATGCCAGATGGCTAATTGGAGCCATTGAGGGTCTGGGTGTTGTATGACCCCTTGCGTTAAAATTATCCTATCTGGAGGAATTCTCCACGGGGAAGCTACGGCGAGGTTCACGAGATCCGCAAACCATGGTCGCCTCGGCCAATGTGGGGCCACAAATATCAGCTCTGCTTGTTCCTGCAACAGTTTCCTGATGACAGTCGGAATCAGAGGAAAAGGTGGAAAGGCATACAGTAGTCCTCCAGCCAAGGACTGTGGACGCCATCTGCTCCCTCCGACCTCTGAGATGGAAACCGAGAGATAAACCAGGGAACTTGGGCGTTCGCTGAGGAGGTGAATAGGTCGACCCTGGGTTGACCAAACTGATGTGTGATGTCCTGGAAGAGGCGGGGATGCAGACGCCACTCTGAATGATCTACCATAGAGTGACTCAGGTAATCCGCCTGTCAGTTCGCCTCCCCTGAGATATGCTCCGCCTTTAGGGAAAGAAGATTCCGCTTCGCCCATGATCCTAATAGTTGGCTTTCGGACATCAGAGCCCAAGATTGAGTTCCGCCCTGCCTGTTTACATGGGCTTTTGCCGCCACGTTGTCCGTCAAGACCAACATGTGACAACCCGCAATTGTTTTGCGGAAATGGCGAAGTGCCAGGTGTATAGCTCTGAGTTCTAGCCAGCTGATGTTCTGTTTGAGGTCCCGCTGGTACCACTGACCCTGGGCGAATTGAAATTGGAGGTGTGCCCCCCATCTGAATAGGCTGGCGTCTGTGGTCAAGGTTACTCAGACCGGTTTCCTGAAAAGGGATCCCTTAAACAGAGCCGGGAATAGCCACCAGAGAAGGGATGTGAGCGTCTGTGCTGGGACCCGTACCCTCTGGGGAAAGCAGGCTATGCCTCGCCTCTGGCAGGGAAGCAGAAACCACTGGAGCTGTCTCGTATGGAGTCTGGCACAAGGCACTATGGCAATGCATGAAATCAGTTTCCCCAACAGCTGCAAGAGCAGGACTAGGGTCACCCGTTTTTCCTTGCGCACCTTGAGGATCAGAGTGCGTATGGTGACTTGACGTTCCTGAGATAAGAAAACGTGGCACAGATTGATATCTATTACTGCACCTAAATGTAACAGTCGGTTGACTGGAGTCAAGTGGCTCTTTTGAGAGTTGATCAAAAAACCATGATCCTGGAGCATCTTGATTGTTAGAGCCACGTCCGACCGAGCATTGAGTGCCGAGGACGACTTGATTAGAATGTTGTCCAAGTAAAACTGAACGCAGACCGGCACCAACCTGAGCTGTGCAGCTAGAACCACCAGGACTTTGGTAAATACCCTGGGGGCCGATGATAAGCCGAATGGCAGGGCCTTGTATTGGTAATGATAGTTGGAATACCTGAATCTGAAAAACTGTCTGTGACTCGGATGTATGGGAATATGAAGGTATGCTTCTGTAAGATCTATTGACGTCAGGAAATCCCCCTGACGAATGCTGGCCAAGATGGAGTGAAGAGTCTGCATCTTGAATTTGTGATACATTAGGTACGAATTTAGAACCTTGAGATCGAGAATCACTCTCCACCCCCCCCCGAAGCTTTCAGAACCACGAAGAGGATGGAGTAGAACCCCTGCCCCAATTGATCCAAAGGCACCTGCTCTATGGCCTCTATATTTAGATGTTGAATGGCCTCCTTCATGAGGCCCTGCTTTACGGGATTTTGCGACAGGGGACACGCGATAAACCGCCGAGGGTGTGTGTGAAGAACTCCAGGGATAGACCGTCCCTGATGGTGGTGAGAACCCAAGTGTCCGTAGTGGTGTCTTCCCATTTGTGGAAATAATAACCCAGTCTGCCGCTTATGGGAGGAGTCCGTTCTGAGTCATTATGACCTATGGAAGGAACGACCTCCCCTACCACGAAAGGGCCGTTTGTTCTGAAATCGTGGTTTGGGCCTGTCTCTGTAGTCGGACGGGTTCGAAGAACGATTCAGCCCTGCTGGAAAAAACTGAGATCCGTTCCCCGAAGCCTGGTCTGAGCCTGCCCGAAAAGAGGGACAGCGATTGTATAGATTAAAACATCTACTTGTTCTTTTGGAAAGATGAGAGAGTACTCTCTTCTTTTCTCTGTTTTCCACCAGGTAAGGAGTGAGGGCCTCCCCAAAGAGACGGCCACTCTTATATAGGGCAGCAGCCACCCTCCATTTATGCCTGGTATCGGTACGCCAGTTCTTAAGCCAGAACAACCTACGTGCGGCGACGTTAGAGGCTATGGCATGGGCCGAGAACCTGGCCGACTGCAGAGACACATCCGCCATGTATTCTACTGCTGCCCATAATTTCGTGACGTCCTGATGCATTCTTACCTCGTCTGGAGAGATCCTGGACTGAAGTTCGCGAAGCCACAGCAGTGAAATCCTGGTGAAAAAGGAGTTCAGTGTGGAAGCTCTTATCGCCCACACCAAGGTCTGGTGTGTTCTATGGAAGGAAACCTCGGATTTTTTGTCCTCGGCCTTCAGAGCCTCAGACATATCCCCAGGGATCTTGGAGTCTGACAAAATGGGAGAAAGAGACTCGTCTACCCCCTGAACTTCCAGCGCGTCATTGAGGGTAGAGACCGTATCTACAAGTTTGCGGTCTATTCCCCCAAGGACCGAGAAGGTGCCAGGGGATCTCAATTGATCCTGAACGGATTTCAAAAACATGGGAGGGCAAGGGATCTGCTGGTTCTTGGTGACTGGTTCCGAAAACAGCGGATCAGAACTCTGGCCAGAATCCTGATCAGATGCTTGGGATCTCACCAGTTCGATCTTTCCAGTGGTGCAGGCCTTGCGCAAGAGCGAAGGGAAAAGGGTAGGATTGAACACGCCGACCAAGGGAGTGGCCTCCGTGTGAGTGTCCTCATCATCTGACCACAGACCCTCTTTGAGGGCCTGTTCAGAATATTCAGGTACCACGCTGCCACCCAAATACTGCTGCAAGGCTGGATCCGGGAACTCATAATCCCCGGCCCGTGCAGTCCCCGTGGATGGAGGAGGGTTTGACAGCTCCGGAACTGGTGGGGCCCTCGCTGAAGCCGCCATGGCTTGAGCAACCGCCTGCAAAATCATGGCCTGGAGCTGAAGAGTGAATGATGGTTGTTCTGAGGACCGGAGACCCGCCGCCGTAGGTGTGAATGACGCAGACGGAACCTGGAATGGGCCCATAAGGGGGAAGTTCCCCGGGGCTCCACAAGCGACTGAGGGAGATATGAGTTCAGTTCCCAGTATTGGATCTTGAATCTGCACTCTGAGATCCTGTTCAAAGAAAGAAAGGTGATCCCGGCCGAACCCCAATGAAGAACCGTGCTCTAAAGCTTGTTCAGGGGACCAAGCCATGCAAAGGATGAAGAGCATGGGCCCTCTGTGGATGTAAGAGGGGGGGAGGTTGAGGCTGGTGGGATCTCCGCTGCACATTGTTGGGCCTTGGAAAATTGCCTTTCCAGCGCCCTGTGTCTGCTACCAGCCTGCTTTTCGGCCGCTTTGGAGGTCCGTTTAGTCTTGGCCTTGATCTTCGCGGCCGCTTCTTGGTTGGGCAACTTGTGTTTCCTATTTCCACTGTAAGTGGAAGCCTGTGAAACGGTGTTATCTGCCATGGTGAATAAAAAACAGGAATTTTCCAGCAGATCACTGAAGCTGTCCTGGTCTGCAGGAGATGAGGCTAGGTACAGACCTACACGAGGGTCTGTGAAGTCCAGCCCGCCGTTAAGCATGGAGTCACACTGTGCAGTGGATTGTGCGCGTCACCCAGGGAGCTGTCCTCTCTCTTTCCAATTGTTTTTTTTGTAAAAAATTTTATTTTCAACTTTACAATACATAACAATCTTACAAATACTTCAGATAAAAAATAAAACAAATTAATACACACCACATTCAGTCTTGCCCGCCCATTTTCCCCCAAACCGCATCCCACCTCAAACCAACTTACTTCTTTCCCTCTCTTTCTTCACTCACCCCCTCTCCTCCTTCACCTCAACCTTCCTACTTACTTTTCACCTACTTCTTCTCCCTCTTGATGCGGTCCAGGGGAAATGCCCGAGCAGTTCCTCTCTCAAAATTAAAACATTAATATTATATACAATAAGACTATTTCTACTTTATCTGAACTACTTAAACTTTAACCCATCCACCCCCCCATCCCCATCCCCCCACCCGACTTCCCAGAGCAAAATACAGGATTATGCAAACATATTAAACATAATCTATTTAAGTTTACTAATTATACAATGAACAAAATGATAAAAACCCTTAACTCTCTTCAAACTTCTCTTTCCAATTGTTTACTGTCCTTGGTTATTTGTTATCATAAACAACTGATTTATTATTATTATTATTATTTAATGGGGACCCTCATGTCTCACTTAGTGGTGGCTAGGACAGCAATTGCCAGGCCACTAGATGCAGACAGCGGAACAGGCAAGGAAAGAAACAGCCCAATTTGGTTGTAGTTTAACAGATAAGACAAACTTAACAGGCAAAGATGTGGAGGTGCTTAACACTGTGTATTCCAAGAGAGCCTGCTAATAAAAAAGATCAATGAATGTGTAATAAGCCTGCACGATGCAGAGAAGAATGAGTTCAGAAAAAAAAATCCCTTGTCAGCCATGTGGTGGCCTAAAATGGCGCCCACGAGAGCAGAGACAAAGAAGAAGAACCTGAAACACAGTGAGAGATATAGGAGCCCCTATACCCCCAGAAGTCCAGGATATTGTCCCTCACCGGTTAAAACTTTTATTGAGAAGAATTGTAATTTCCCTAATTGCCCACGCAAACAGTGAAAAAGAACTGGCAAAAAGAAAACGAACACGCAGCGAGCCTCAAAATGGCGCCCGCGATGGTCCATGAGGGAAGGCAAAGGGCAAGATCTAAGTATTCTGTGTAAAAACAGCAAAAACAACCAGAAATCTGGAAATGTTGTGACCAGGTGAGTCCGATCGTCGCACTGCGCAGAAAGCGGCGATCGCGACAATCAGCTGATCAGCGGAAAGAATTGCTGCCGAAAGCAAATGGAAAGCAAAAACCACAGCTTATTTGCAAGCTAAGGCAATGCTGAGCCCAGTGCTGGCTAGCTGGCAAAGGGAATGAAGAATCCAAGAATAGATAAATAAAAATACTACCTGTCCCCCTAAAACTATTCTGGGAGCCAAAGTACCACGTCTCTTCAAGGCTAAGACCAAAAAGAAACTGGGGCATGGTCCAGTCCTGCAGGGGCGTGGCAACTTTGATTGATTGGTCTAATTGGGCTAGAGGACTTCTAAAACCCATTCATGGATTCTACATTCCTTCCATGCTGGAGAAACAGCACAAAGCCAAATAACTGAATAGTATATTATGATGCATAATTATGCAAACCCAATGTGCAACATCAAAATGCATAGATGGTTGATGTCTCTAAAACTCTGTAGATTTAGAGTCCCTATTCCTAGAGAGACAAAACTGATATTAACATAATGCTTGTTCATTTCTGTATCAAAGTATAAATGTATCATATCAGAGTATCTTTGTAATGCAATATGTAAGAGAAAAAGGGACAATTTGGTTTTTTTCATGCATATTCTATGAGCCTCTGAAATCATCCAAAATAAGTCAAACCTAGCCAAACTCATTTCCATTCATTTTCATTTTCAATGGTTTTTGCTTCCTAATAAGTACAGTCTATTATTTTAATTTATGTTACTGTACATAACGGTCATTTGGGGATGAGTAAGATAATATCCCAATATTGCTTCTAGCAAGTGGAATGTAAGCATGGTAGGTTTGATACTGGATAGCCTTTTCCTTAACTCTAATTATTTCCTTTTATTAGTGGTAAATTGCCCTATATGTGCAAAATACAGAAAATTCCTCAGTTCACTTATCTACAGCATGCGTAATTTTATGCAATTTACTGTATTCCCTCAGTTGCCTTCTTTCTTAGCTAGAAAGACTTAAATATTGTGTTTAGCAAAATGCCAGTGGAGATTTATCAATTTTACAAATTATTAAAGCTCTGGAGGTATGAAGATCCGCTAAAAATAAAACTGTAAAATTATAATTTGGTTATGATGAAAGGAAGAGTGCTATCAAATTAGAAGATTGCTCGTAAGTTGCAGATTTGCACACTACAATTTACACTTCTTCGAGCAAGTATGTAAAATTGATTTATCCTGTTGGGAAACCATTATTCTACCAAAGAATACAATTTACTAGACATTAAACTCTACAGGAAAAGCTCAGTCTGATGCTTCCTTCATCATATATTTGTTTTCTGCCCCAATCATTTATGAAGGCTACCAATGTATTGTTAGAATATTAAAAATAAGTTACAATAAAGTCTCCTCTGATCTGAGCTTGACTCCCTATGACTTCATTGAGAGATTCATACAATTTTCTTAATAACGATTTGGAAGTGATTTGCCATAACTTTCTACTGGGATGTATTTTTGTCTTTCCTGCCTACCCCACAGGTCTGATACTGTCTGCAGGTCACCTAAGTACCAGCTAGTCTTGATCCTACTTAGCTAGGTCAAAAATGTGCTGTCACCTATTGAGAAAGCAAAAAGTTATCTTTATGAAATGTAGTTATTTTTCCCCTTTTTTCTAAACAATTTAACACAATTTAACATGGATCACTTTCTCAGCAAGAGAGTCCAGCCTCAAATAATTGAAAAGAAGACTGCACGAAGATCTCTCTGATAAACTGAAAGACAAAAAGGACAAGTAAAAAAATGTAAAGAGAGACGCATAACTAAGGCTGATTATCAGCGGACAGCCAGAACATGCAAAGATGAAGTCAGGAAAGCAAAGGCTCAGAATGAATAAAGACTTGCAACAAAAATCAAGGACAATTTAAAAAGTTTCTTTCAACATAGTAATAACAAGAAAAAGTCAAGGAAACTATAGGTCCACTAAAGAGAGAAGATGGCAAGGAAATAACAGGCAGTAGGGAGAAAACAGAGCTGCTTAACTCATTATTTGCATCGGTCTTCACACAAAAAGAAAGTATAGCCCAACGTACCAAAACTACTGCAAAAGACAAACTAGAAAGAAAAATTAAAATAAGCAAGAAAATGGTAAGAGAACACCTATCCAACCTTGATGGATATAAATCTCCGGGACCTGACAGATTACATCCCAAAGTTCTGAAGGAACTGGCAGATGTTATCTCAGAACCATTGCATCATATCTTTCAAAAATCCTGGAGCACCAGGGAAGTACCTGAGGATTGGAAAAAAGCTGATGTGGTTCCCATCTTCAAGAAAAGGGGAAAAAATTGACCCAGGAAACTAAGACCAATCAGTCTAACATCAATACCTGCGAAGATCCTGGAAAAGATAATCAAAAAATAGATCTGCAAACAACTAGAAGCAAACAAAGTTATAACCAGTAGCCAGCACAGGTTTGTTAAAACCAGATCATGCCAAACCAATCTTATTTCGTTCTTTGTTAAAGTGACTAAATTAGTAGACCAATGAAATGCTATGGGCATAGTATACTTAGATTTCAGTAAGGCATTTGACACAGTAGACCACAACCTGCTGCCTAGTAAGCTAGAAAAAGGCGGGATAGACAACATTACCACCAGATGGATTTGTAGCTGGCTGACAAATGATACTCAACAAGTAGTCCTCAATGATACTACATCCACATGGACAGAAGTAGGCACAAGGCTCCATCTTAGGCCCAATACTCTTTAATATCTTCATAACTCATCTAATTTGCAGATGACACTAAACTGGCAGGAATAGCCAACCCCCCAGAAGACAAGCTCAGGATTCAAAAAGCACAATGGGCCCTATCGAACAAAATGAATTTTAATGTGAAGAAAAGCAAGTTTTTACACTTAGGCAGGAAAAATCAAAGGTATAAGTACAGATTAGCGAGACCTGGCTCAAAAGCAGTAACTGTGAGAGGGACTTTGGAGTCCTAGTGGATGATCACTTGAATATGAGCCAGTAGTATGCAGCAGCAGGCAAAAAATCTAATATAATCCTGGGTTCTATAAACAAATCAAGATCACACAAAGTATTAGCACTGCTTTATAAAACACTAGTATAAAACACTAGTAAAACCACACCTGGAATACTGCAACCAATTTCTGTCACCATACTACAAAAAAGATGTTGACACTTTGGAAAAAGTTCAGAGAAGACCAATTAAAATCATCAAAGGCCTGGAGACTAAAACATATGAAGAATGGCTGCAGGCCTTGGGTTTGGCTAGTCTAAAGAAAAGAATAGGGGTGACATGATAGCAGTATTCCAGTATTTGAGGGGCTGACACAAAGAAGAGCGGGTCAAATTATTCTCCAAAGCATCAGAGGGCAGAACAAGAAACAATGGTTGGAAACTGACCAAAGAGAGAAGCAACCTGGAATTAAGAAGAAACCTCCTAATAGTGAGAACAATTAACCAGTGGAACAGCTTGCCTTCAGAAATTGTGGGTGCTTCATCATTGGAGGTTTTTAAGAAGAGGCTAGACCACGTGACATCGTGAGTTTGACATGTCTGGGCTAGACAGTCACTTGTCTGAAATTATATAGGTTCTCCTGCTTGAGCAGGGGGCTGAACTAGAAGATCTCCAAAGTCCCTTCCAGCTCTATTCTATTCTAATTCTATTTCTGAAAATGTAATGTTCTGACTAGGAGGCACCCAAATTGCAAAGCACAAAACAGGAAGTCGAAGTCAACCTATCAGCATGCAAGATGCCCACCTTCAGTTGGGATTTGGGAGGTGTTTGCATTAGCCCATCTGAAGCTATCTGCAACCAACACTTACCCAACAATCCCTTTGCAATGTAATATGCAGCGACAGGTATGGGCAGTTGCAGGCAACCCAGAGTCAGCTTTTAGACTACAAAACGAGGCAAGATTCTTTAAAACTTCAGATAGTTCCTCCAGAATGGAAAGAGCTAACTATGGCAATATAATATTATTTCAAGTACTTTAGTGTTGCTGGAATAATAGTTTTATGTCTTCCTACTAGGAGAAAGCTTCGGCTAATAATAAATTGGTATGCTGTGTGCCATAACAAAAAAAATTCTTGGACTTCCGGTGGATCTGCGCGGGCGATGGCGGCTACTTTGTAGCCGTCCTCCTAGGTAAGTGTAATGAATCGCTATGAACAGCGGACATCAGCTGTTCAGCGGTTCAAGGGGGGGAAGAGGGTTGTCTGAATAGTGGTAGAGCCACTCTCTTGCACCCCCAAGGTTTTTTGGGGGGGCTGAGAGGAGTGCTCCCACGGAGTTCAGACTGTCTCCGCTTCCCAGCTGCTTTTGTCCCTAGGGACAAAACAAGCCGTTGCAACCACCTCCGCGTTTAAAGGGATCTGGTGAGTTTTTTTTAGAAGCGGACAGAGTTGATTAGAGGATTTACTTTTTGCTTTCTTTGACTTTATATGCATTTTAAGTTTAAAGATTTATTTTCATGCTTATATTCTCTCCTTTTACTTTTTACTCCCTTTGAGGGAGTTATGATTCTCTTTTGAAGGAATTTTTGTAATTTTCAAGAAGGAGTAAAGTTTTGTTTTTTTTTAAGATGGCTCCAAAGCATCCAAGGACTTCCACAGCTCCTAAATCAATAGTTCCACCCTCCTCCGTGGTCCAGCCAACAATTGTGAAGGATTTGCAAGATATGATGGGAAATGTTATAATTCAAATTAGGGTTGAAGTGAAAAAGATTTTAGAGGAAAATAATAAGATTTTGAGACAAGATATAGTTTTGGCTTTAAAAGGAGTTGCTTCTGTTCTTGAAAATTTGAATTCTCGTGTGGAAGAGGTAGCTGAAAAACTGGAATTAATGGAGGAAAAAATTGAAAGTATGGAAAAAGAAATGGAAAATGAGATTCTTACGCTTCAATATGGACAAATGGAATATGCTTTAAGAATTAGAGGCTTGGGAGAGTCTTTGCAAGGAGATCTGAAAGAGATGGTTGCAAAGGACTTTGCTGTGATTTTGAATAAAGAAAAAGAGGAAATACTTAGTGAAATTGAAAAATTATTTAGAGTAAATTCTGTGGTGGCAGTGCAAAAGAACTTGCCAAGAGATGTGGTAATTTACTTTGGGAAAAGATCTCTACGCAATGAAATTATACAAGCTTTTTATAAGAAGAGATTTCAAATTGCTTCACAAGACGTCATAATCTTAAAGGAGATCCCATCTAAAATTTTAAGAAGAAGAAAGGAGTTTGCTTTTTTAGCAGATGAACTTAAAAAGAGACGAATTTCGTTCAGATGGGATGTTCCGATTGGAATGGTGGTGAATTACCTGGGGATATGTTATAGACTTAATACTGTTTCTCAAGCAAAAGATTTTTATACTTCGGTCCTGGGGGTATGTTCATCGCCATCTATTAAGTTTAAGGCCTTGGAAGAAAAGAAACCTTTGCTTGAGAGGCCTCAACAAGTTCAGATTGAGGAGCAGAAGATAACTTGTGTAGCACATAACTGTAAAGAAAAGCAGCAACAGAAGAAGGCTAAGGCCTCACATCTAGTAGTTTCTGAATCTGTGGGAGAAGCAAGACTTATAAAGCCTCTGGAGCAATCTTCAAGCGTGGAATTGTTGTCTGAAGAAATGGCAAATGGGAAATTTCAGCTTGAGGGGTTTCAACAAGCTGAGAGGAAGGGGCAGAGGACAACTCGTGCAACATATAATTGTAAAGACCAACAGAATAAGGAGTTTAAGGAATCCTCACATGTATTGGCTTCTGAGTCGTTGGGAGATTTAGGAACTTTGGAGCAATCTTTAAATGCAGATCTCAAAGCATTTCTCTCGAGCTTGATAAGGATAAGGACGGAGAATGAAAATTAGAGATTGATAAAGATGGAAAATGGAAATTGAGACTGATGGGATGGAGAATGAAAATGGACAATTGAGACTGATAAGGACTGTGTTTCTCGTGGATGGAATTTGTTATTGGTGAAGATTTAAATGTTTAATGTGTTTATTGTGGATGGAATTTGTTATTGATAAAGATTTAACTGTGTATAAGGGAATTTTAATGTTTTAAGTCTTAAGTAATGTTTAAATTTGTGTTTTGGAGGGAGTTTATAAAGAATGATAATATCAGTATGATATCAAAAGGTTTGAAGTGTACTACAATGTGTTTAGTGTTTGGGTTTTTCTTAATTATTATTATTAAGTAATGTTTAAATTTGTGTTTTGGAGGGAATATAACTTGTTTAACTAAATGTATTCAGATTTGTTTATGATTTATATTAGATTTTATATTGTAGGTATAGATGTTCAAAGAAAGTAGTGTTTAAAATTGTGTTTTGGAAGGAGTTTATATGGAATGATGGATAATTTTTTTTTTAGAGAAGATAATTTGTTTAATTTAAGGTATTTAGATTTGTTTAGGATTTATATGTGTTTTAACTTTTTCTTTTCTTTTTTTTGAAACATTTTGGATAAGCCTGTAATCAACTCTGGGAGGGCCGGGGGAGGGTTAGGGAGGTTTGGGGAGCTGGGGGAGAGTATGGGAGGGTGGGGGGGGTTTGGGGAGGGGATTTGTCTTGTAAAATTTAGAAAATTTTCAATAAAAAAAAAAATTCTTGGCCAGCACTTAGAAAACTTTCACAATGAAGCAAGTTTCCACTGTCAATTGCAAAAGGCCAAGTTGCTTGGATTCACATATATATTAAGCCATTACAACATTCTAGGTCCTTGGCAAGAATTGATATGTACTGTAAGAAGGCCAATACCAGCTAAAGAACTGGTAACTGTGAATTAGCATTATTGTGAACCGATAATAATCAAGCATAGTTAGAATGTAAGTGATGTTTTGTATATTCACAAAATATGTGGCAATTCTAAAGAAAAGAAACTAGCCAACCTTTTTAAACTGAAAAACTGCTTCTTGGAAAAGCACGTTGCTTGGGAAACAATATAATGTACAATAATGTCATTCATTGGGGTTGCTATCCTCTCAGTAGCTACCTGTAATTCTTTTTCTCCGTACGGATATCATTTTTGGAAAAGTGCCTTGTATCGCTATTGCTAAATGTGGGGGTAGCCAATAATCCTAATATATTTCACTCTCTTCCCTAGCACTGACCATTTGCGTAGTTAATGAACAGACATCTTCAGATGACACCCGTTGCGACCGAGATGCCTTTCTTCTTTCTTTAAAAACGATGGTGCGAATGAACAAGGTCTTCCTTCACAGCACCTCCTCTTAAGCGCTGCCCGTCACCAATTCTTCCACGCAAAGGAAGCCTCGTCCCCGGGGAGCGCAAAGGAAGCCTTGAACGGGGAGCGCAGCCCCTCTCCTTGCCCGGGACATGGGATCACATCCTCATATCGCGAGGAAGAGAAGGCAGTGGCGGGAAAGGTTACTTACCAGGTTAATGAACGTCAGAAATTTCCAGCTGCCTCCATAGGTCTGGTGCGCTGGCATGTCAATGGCCTTGTAATTGCACAGGATGGAAAAATAGGAGAGGAGAATGGCGACCCGCAGCACCTGCCCGGGTACGATCGCCATGTTGCGTCTCCTTCCTAATTAAAGCCTTTAGCGCCGAACGAACCAAGGCGGCTAAAAGCGACGGGCGCGCGCTTCGCTTGCGGCTCAGGACGCGCGCGTCAGGCGCTCCGCAAGCGTAGAGCCGGTGGAAGCGGCGCGCGAAAACGTTCGCGCGCGTTCGGCGCCGCTCAGTGTTCTCCACCACGGGGGATGAAAGCAACGTGAGCGGAGGCATAGACTACTGGCGTGTAGAACCAACCCGCAGTGCTCAACTTCCGGAGTGAGTTTGGACGCCATGTTTCATGTTGCCCAACAGAGAATTAACCATAGGAAACAGGGAAGAGGACTCAACCTGGGCGCCAACGTGTCTCCGCCACTTCCTCCTGCAGGCAGCAATACGAAGTTGCAGTAAGGTGAATGAATGCGTTCGTAGTTTCCATCGCTCCCGTGCACTTGCGTTTGCTTTTACTCCCAGTGAAACAGAAGGCGCTTCGGAAGGTTGAAAGTTGAAGTACGCGTCGCCTCTGCTGCAACTTAAACGGTGTTATGCATCGAATTGGAACTGCGTTTCCTGCTCGGCTTTCACCTTTCCATATAAACAGGAAAATAAACCGCAGGTTCCGCCGGCAAAAGGGGGCTGATGTCCTCAGCCTCATCGGAGCCACTGAAAGTGGCAGCAGTTTTCATTTATTTAAAAGCAAAACGCACGCACTAACGCACACCCACACAACTATTTTGCATTGCATTATCAGTTGCAAGAACGTCCTTTCCTTTTTTTCCCTCCAGAGAAATGAGATTGTCCATTTATAGCTCGACTAAATTTCTGTTCATTTTTTTTTTCAGATTTTTCATAGGAAGAGCGCGCTTATTTGCACCTCAAGTTTAAGTGCGTGTTGCTCTATTCAAAGGAGGAAGCTTCGTCTTCAGGCATGCGGATCATGATTCTCAAACTCTATAGTAACACTACAATCAAGGGGGTCATACAGATTTCAGATTCGGTTCAACCCCGGGAATATCCAAGATGTGGGATGATGCTGATTGCTGGGCTTGGAAATATTCTCAGAGTCACCTCCGTCTGATTGCTTTCTTAAGTTATTCCTAACCAGAAGTTATTCTAACGCACGTGTTCATCTCAAAACCAGCTGTTTTTCCTGATTCTTGTTTTCCACAAAGCTACTAAAAATAAAAAAATCTGTTAATGGGATAAAAATTAGTTCAAAATTCCCCCAGGTGGCATTGCCACTTGCATTTGCTCCGTTTTATATAAAATTCTGTCATATTCAGACAGTTATTTAGCAAACGGCATTATTACCTCATGCCTCTTAAGCTTGCAAAAGATTGAGCCATCTAGAATATCAAAAACAATATATTCTCTTGATAAAGTGGATAAAGGAGGAGTACTCATGACCATAAGCAAGCTGGATTATTGAAACAGTGCTTCAATACCTCATTTTAGAGGTATTGAGGTACAGATGGTGGTACAGATAGTGAAGAATACCAAAAGGAATTATAAGACTTTCTGAAGAATTTTCTCCCAAATGCACAAAATGTACCTTGAGAAAGTTATTCTGGCATCTCACTTGGGAAGGTGGGCTGCAATACAGTAAACATGGATGAAGACTAGAAGACTTCCAAGGTCCCTTCCAACTCTTGTTCTATATTCTATATGTCTTCTTTTGATGATGTCTAATAAACTAACAAATCCCAGAATTCATGAGATACTTTAGTCAGATTTTGCAAGATTTATTCTTGTGTGAAATCTCTCAAGATCTTGTCAATCGATTGATTGTGAATATTTGCTTGCTTTAAACTTTAGAATATAGCAGACAATACCAATATACAATCATTTCTGCTCAGAGTCATCAAACAAACTCTCATGCATATCCGGTTATAGTTCAGTATTCACTTTATATATTTTTCCACAGTGAGCTGAAAATAACAGAATGAAACCCCACAGAATGAAATGCAAAATCTTTCACTTAGAAAACAGAAATCAAATGCATAGGTGAAAGATGGAGGATAATTCTCCACAAATTAGTACTGGTGAGAAAAATCTTGGAATAGTAGTTGATTATCGATTTAATGTAATCAGAAGGGTGATGTGACTACGAAAAGGCAAATGAAATTTTTGGCTGCCTGAAGAGAAGCTTTTAAGTAGTTTTTAATAATGAAAAGTAATAGTGTTGCATTATTCTATATTGAGCAGGTCCCTTGAGTCCGGTTCAGAGCACCACACTTTAAGGAGAGTTCAAACAAATTTGAACTAATAGAGCAGTGTTGGCAAACCTATGGCACGAGTGCCAGAGATGGCACTCGGAGCCCTCTCTGTGGGCACACGTGCCGTTGCCCCAGCCTTGCCTCCCCCGTGGCCCCCTCCACACCAGCAGCCCCCCTGGAGGAGAGTCGCCCCCAGGCACAGCTCGCTTCGAACAGCGCAGCCAAGGACATGGCAGCTGGGCAGTGGGGACAAGACTCTGCCTTTGTGCACTGTCGCAAAAAGTTGATGGGAGGCATGGGTGGAGGGCGTGGCCACCATGGTGTTGCTGGGCTGCCTGGGCAATCTACAGTGGGCCGTGGCGATGGGTGGCCTTGCGGGTGGGGGGGGCGGGGCAGGGGTGAGGCAGTGCAGGGGTGAGGTAGTTTTTGGGCACTTGGTCTCTAAAAGGTTCGCCATCACTGTAATAGAGCAAAAAGCAACAAGAATGACTAGAATGCCAGAAACTAAATCCTGTGAAAAGACATTGAATGATTGGCAATGTTTAGCCTTAAGAAGAGAAGAATGGTGTAGGAGGGAGATGTATGTGAAATAACATTACAGAAGAATGTGGGATCTCTTGTTCCAAAATGTAGGGGAGGAAAAATGGATTTAACTGTCAGAAAGAAAGATTTTGGTTGAATATTAAGGAAAATCTTCTAAAACAACTTATTAAGAATATATTCATCATGATCAACCACTGATTTATTAATGACTGTCTATTTTCATTGCCTGCAGTTCCTATACTGCATTACATTATGAGCTAATATTTCCCTTGTTCATCCTAAATTAATGAATATGTAATACTTCCTTCTGAAATATTGTGTACTGCATGCATCTGGTGAAAGGGATTAGCATCTTGAAAACTTTAAGCAATAAAAAAATTTCCTTAAATTGCCATAATATCCTTTGTTGCTTTTATTGCAGTAAATTAAGTAGTTGCCATCAAATCACTGTTAACTGTCTTAACAATGGCATTGTCAGGGTTCGACAGATGAATCTCTTCAAAAGAACTTCGAGGCATTGTTTTTCTTAAATAATCTTTTATTCGAGAAACAAAGTATTGGCACTACATAGTTGAAGCCAAAAACTGAATTCCCCTCCCCTGGCACAATTCCCTCCTCCAATTAACTGTCATAAATCACATTCCCCAATTAATTTGAGGTGCGGGCTTTCTCCCCATCTCTCCTGCCTGCCAAATTTCTGGACCTAATAACTCTGGACCTAATAACCTTAGGTTGAGTTATTATTGTTATGACTAGCTGGACTCTCATCCACATTCCCCCTCTCAGCATCAACGAAGTCTAAAAGTGATAGAGAAAAGATGGCTATATTTCCATCTGTTGTCAAAGCAAGAACATCCGATGTCAGCAGCATTGACAGGCATGATATAAACAAGTTTTTAAAATCTATTGGATCAATCTCCTCGTTTCATGACACACTTTGATAATCTTCCTTCCTTTACTGCTGCTCAATAATTTCTGATGCGTCAGTCTCTAGGATCATCTACTCATAAGTTCATTCTTGTGTCATCAATGATTTTTTGTAATGTATAATAAATGCATTTTATTTTTCTTAATAAACATTGATGTGTTACTTTTGTTATCACTATGTCCACATGCATTTCACAATACTACCATTTTCTTTTCTTATTTATTCAAATACTCCATGTATATGATGTCATATGTATCCAAGTATTATCATTTGCTCAATGTGATTGAGATTCCTTCTTTTTCCTTACATGAATTAAAGTAATACATTTTGGTTTTAACATTTAAATGACAAATAGTTTTGTTCTGTATCAAAAATTCTCTGAATAACATCTACACTAAAATCTGCATTTTCTTTTTGTGGGAAGGAAAAGAAATATAGATTAAAGGAAAATATAGATTACATGTGTTACTTCTGTGAATTCCACTGTCTGCTTTCAGAGAATACTGCATTGGATTGTGTTTTGTTTTTAATAGATCAGATCCAATTAAATGTGTTATGAAATTATAAAAGGATACAATACCCTATTTTATGGACACATTCCAAGCAAATGTCTGCAAATAGCCTGTGATTCAATGGTTCCTCAGTTAAGTGAAAGCCTAGCATCTAGGAGACAATGCAAGTAAATAGCTTTTAGAAATCTGTAATCTAATTGTGCAGGATCCTAGTCCTGTGACTTCTTGGAGAATTTACTTTTTATTAAATAGTTTATATACACAACAGTAGTCTAGACTGACATTGTTTTTCAGCTGTGCTATTGAAAAGTGCTCAGGTCTGAAAATATATCAACATTTTTTCTCACATGTCTGTATGTCTGATTCTGCATTCTTTCTCTGTGTACAGTACCTACAGTATCAGTCTGTTCTATATCTCAATCTATTCAGTTCCCTAAATTGTGTCCTGTTGAGACTGTCTGCCAGTAGAATGGGCAGAATTAGTAAACTGTCCTGAATGTTCCTTCCTCATTGGGAAACCCTCCTGAGCAGATTAGAGGGATAGACTTAAAAGAAAAGTAAAGAATATTTTTATTGCACCAATGGAAATCTACTCACATGACAGTGAAGGTAAATTCCTTTCTGTTTCTGCAATTTGCTGCAGGCAACTCAATACTGGACTTGCAATGCTCCTCTTGCTTTCTCTTTGTGAAGTTCATTCTGGTTTTATAAGTTTGTACTTGTTAGAGACAAAGTACTATATTGCCTTATGACATGAAAGATGCTCACCTGATTTGGCATATGAAAGGAATGAGGGAATCCTTAACATGATATAAATTATTTGGCTTCTCAAACCAGATTTTATAAGAATAAAATGTGAATAAAATCTGGGTAATATGATGAACTATGGAAAAGAAAAGCCATATGTTTTTAAAAAGTATAACAATGAACTGATAGGAAAACTTAATTGTTCTGGTATACACATTCATTTACTTTGTCCCATTATGAACTCTAGGTAACCAAGTTGCTAGGATTTTAAAACAATTTGAAAGACTACAAAAGCTATTTTCCAAAGGGAATGAATTGAAATACAACATTGATGGTACCTTCAACTTTCTAAAATTTATTTTATTTATTATTTAATGATGCTATTTCCCAGACCTTAGTAAGACCACACCTAGAATACTGCATCCAGTTTTGGTCTCCACACTATAACAAAGATGTTGAGACTCTTAAAAAAAAGCGCAGAGAAGAGCAACAAAGATGATTAGGGGACTGAAACCTAAAACATATGAAGAATAGTTACAGGAACTGGGCATGGCTAATCTAGTGAAGAGAAGGACGAGGGGACACATGATATCAGTGTTCCAATATTTGAGAGGCTGTCATAGAGAGGGGGGGGTGGTCAACCTATTTTCCAAAGCACCTGAGGCTAGACAAGGAATAATGGATGGAAAATGATCAAGGAAAGATTCAACCTAGAAATAAGGAGAAATTTTCTGACAGTGAGATCAATCAACCAATGGAACAAATTGCCTTCAGAATCAATCAGTCAATCAATCAATCAATTTATTATTACAGCCAAAGGCCAACACATAAATTAAACATTCAGATAAAACAAAACTAAACAGAACCAACACAAGAAGACCTAGCAATATATTACAATTAATGATCTAATCAATGGGTGACCAAGGTCTGCCTAGTTTTACAGACAGTATAACAAAAACTAGCTACCTTCAGAAAAAACCGAATCATACTGACCTGACAATAAAAATACATTAAGTATAGTCTAATGCTGGATAAAAACACGTAATAAAATTAATTATAAAAAGATTATTAAAAAGATCTAAAATGTTTATTTATGGTTCTGGTGAACCCCCAATGCTGCTGCACAGAATCTAGCCACCTGTGCTGTGATCACTGCCTGCTCATCCTTCAGAAGTTGTGGGAGCTTCATCCCTGGAAGCTTTCAAGAAGAGACTGGACTGTCAGAAATGGTGTATGTAGAGCAGGGGTTCTCAATCTTGGCCACTTTAAGACTTGTGGACTTCAACTCCCAGAATTCCTCAGCCAGCAAAGCTGGCTGAGGAATTCTGGGAGTTGAAGTCCACAAGTCTTAAAGTGGCCAAGATTGAGAACCCCTGATGTAGAGTCTCTTTCTTGAGCAGGGATTTTGATCAGATGACCTACAATGTCGCTTCCAACTCTGTTATTCTATTCTTATTTTATTTTTCTATTCTTATTCCAAGTATTATCTAACTGTATATCCCTAAGTATGCTTATTCTTATTTTTACAGTGGGATGGACAGTATTCCTTTATCTCTGTGGAGATTAAGCTAAAAAGAAAAAAAATGATTTTCCTATTTTCATAAGACAATAGAGAACATCTAAGAAACTTCTCCTGGCCCTGTCAGTCTCTTTTTGAGAGCCACAAATGGACAAATAATACAAAGGGTTTTTTTAAAAAAATTATATAGAATCATGTGAGTTCTAAATTCAATATATCACTGACAGATGATCTGATATATTTAATTCATATTAAACCCATATGTTGTATTTAAAACTTATTCTGATATTCTATAGAAATGTTTTTCAATGCTTTTGTGTATGAATCAACCATATTTAAATACAATACACAGAACATAATGACCTTTTAATAAACAATCATACTTGATATTTCCAGAGTAGGAAATATCTTTCAGTCAAAAAAGAATGCTAAGGAAATACGTTGATTTTGTTTAAAGCATTTTTCTTTTTTCTTTCTTATCTTCCTCCATTTCTCATATTATAATTTTCCAGAAATGTTATTCTTCTACTTTACTATGCATATATTAATGGATCCTTATACTTAAATTTAAGTGGAAACATTTATATTTTCATAGAACAGTGGTGGCGAACCTATGGCACGCGTGCCAGAAAAGCCACTCGGAGCCCTCTCTGTGGGCACATGTGCTGTTGCTCCAGCCTTGCCTCCCTCCACGACCCCCTCACCAGCAGCCCCCCTGGAGGATAGTCGCCCCTGAGCGTGGCCCACACGGAGAGCGCAGTCAAGGACATGGCAACCAGGCAGCGTAGACAAGACTCTGCTCTCACGCCCCATCCTGCTCGGTTGATGCTGCGGGATGCGGGCAGAGGCCGTGGCCACCATGGTGCTGCTGGGCTGCCTGGGCGATCTGCGACGGACCCTGGAGGCGATGAATGGCCCTGCAGGCAGGGTGGGGGATTGGATGGGGGTGGAGCAGGGGCGGGGCAGGGGGTAGAGTGGGGGCGGGGCAGTTTTTGGGCACTTGGTCTCTAAAAGGTTTGCCATCACTGTCATAGAATATATATTTATATTCTCAGTACATTACTTTTCAATGGGAAAAAGGTCATCTCTATTCATTAAACTTAAATGCATAAACTTCTTGGTTTTGATTATCAAGAACTGGGAAGCCCATCATTTCCACAGAATATTGATGACAACCTCTCTTTTGTTTGGAGACTGTGTGAACTATTGGGCATGAAAATTAATCTTAAAGTATTAAGTTCTGCTTTCAGAAGAAACTCCTGATATTGTGAGTCATGCCAAAGCTTTCTGTAACTTATTGTTTAAGTAAGATTTGAGACTTTCGGTATGAGTGTGACTAATGTCTGGTGATGAGAAATTTGGGACCCAGAGGTAAGCGTGGGAAGTTATATGCAGAAGCCTTAACAAGACCTTAAGAGAAGATGGAAATAGAATTTAAAAGCATAATGGATTTCAGAGCACAGTTACAGGTTATGATTTCAAGAAGAATTTTGAAAACTATAGGATAGCTGGGAACTGTCAAGGGCTTACAAGTAGCCATATCAAAATATTAATTTGACAGTGTGAAAAGGTTAATTGGACAGGAGGAAGAGGAAGGCTTCAAAGCTTTTTATACTGCTTTGATAACCAAGGATTCCTTCAACCTAACAAGAACAACAGCTTGTGAGTTAATAGGTTTCTATCAGGTACAATCATTAGACCTTTCCCCCTGTTCCACATTATCTAACAAGCCCAAAATTAAGTAAGTAGATTTCCTGCAGAAAATGAGGAAGCCATCCTTTAAAAAAAATATTGCACCTAACAACATCTAGGAATGAATTCTGCCCTTCATCTATAATAGACTCAAGTGTGAAAGGAGGTCTTTCCTCCTGCTTTTTCAAGTCAATAGCCATTTGACTACTATATTTATATTCCAGTGACAAAGTTTTCTGCTATCTGTTTTTGGTTTGCAAAATGCCTTTCTCTGTCTCACTGACTTCAACCTTCCAACTAGTATTCCATTTCAGTGAGGTCTATCTTATTTCTCATATGCTCCAGGACATTATCTATGAAGCTAATACCATTATCATGGGATTTCAAGTACGATACTGCAGCATGCCTTGAAACTAACTTACAGTATTTTTTTTCAGGGTGGAATAAATAAGAAATATCTATTTTGATGTATCTTATTTATAAATTATTTGGTTGGTTTTGCATTCTTCCTGAAGGAACAAGGGCATGCTTAAAATCTAACATTGGCTTTAGTGACTCAGAGCAGTTTTGATTTGCTTTATCTAGTTAATCAGACTTCCTGGATAGAGAGAGATAAGCTGGCTACACTGATCCCTATGCTGTAATATCTAGATTCAATATTACCTGATATGTGGGCTGCCCTTAAAAATGAATCCAGAACTGAGTGTTTAAAAGAACCATCTAAACCACAGATAAGTGTTCTGTAGTCCCAGGGCTATTTTTTCATCCTTTTGATAGGCTGTAAAGCCTCTTTGGCCATACCTGCTAGAGCAGGGGTCTTCAAACTTGGACCTTTTATGATTTGTGGACTTCAACTCCCAGAATTCCTCAGCCAGGCATGCTAGCTGAGGAATTCTGGGAGTTGAAGTCCACAAATCATAAAAGGTCCAAGTCTGAAGACCCCTGTGCTAGAGAATGAAGGGCCAGTATATCACAGGTATAAAATATATTCCAATATAGTTTCCAATATAGCCACATCACAGAAAAATAAAAACAAGTACCTGCAAAATGCAGGTTTATCTTCATACCCAGAGTGGGTAGGGTGAGTGGGTTGAAAATTGGAAGGAATATCTCTCCCATATCAACCTCTTTGTGCATAAAGTTTGCCAGAAGCAAACACTCTGTATTCCTCTTTAAGAGAAAAAAAGTGAGCTGCGTCAATAAGAGTATTCCAATTTTGTAATGCCCTCTCAGGAAAAGAATTCCTGATACCATCTTAATAAACATTTTGGTTCAGGGTTAAACACTGTTATTTATCCGAACACTTTAAAAATACATTTATTAATAAATGTTTCAAGGTATCAAACTCCTTGCTTATGCTAGGTTTTAATCTAACAGTCAGTGTATTATAATATTTAAGATGTTTCACCAGGACTAGCAAGATCCAAGATCAGGTCTACCCCTAGACATTTTACACCAAAATGACCGTATGCATGTTGTGTTTTAATCAAGAAATGCTGCCATTTATACCTGTACAGCAATGTCTGATGTAAGTACATAAGTTACCATTTTGCATGACGCCATCTTGAATGTATCAACACTTGTCCCCTTTGCCTTCCCAAGCAACTGCTCATGTCTTTACCATGGAAACTTGCTAGGTGACTTTGAGTCATTCCCTCATTCCAAGCCTAACCCATCTTATAGGAAAAAAATTGGAGGGAAAATTGGAAGACAGAGCACTGCCTAAGGTTCCTAGAGGGAAAATGGGGCACTTCATCTAATCTGGTCATTCTAGGGGCTTTATATCATCAGAAGAATGTATTTCTATTTCATTCTATACCTAAAATCTTAGACTTCAGTATGCCAAAGCTGGATCATGACATCGCATCATTGATATCTCACTACAGGGTTCCAGCCTTATGCAGCCGTATATATCTCTATATGAAAACATTCCTGTATTTTAAGGCACCATGCATAAATCTATGTTAAAGAACTGAAGGAAGAAACAGTAAGGCTCTAAATTTGATCAGTTATGGATCAACTTTTCATGGTCAGAAGTAGATTAATTTTTATTTATTGGTTTTCCCTTCCTTCCCCTGCATGTATTCTGCCTTCTTCTCAAATCCTCAGGGGACAGATCCAAATAAAACATTAATAACTGAGCGAATGCAGTCCTCCCCTTGTGAGAGTAGTCTTTCCCCAAAAATGCTTCCAAATAATGAGTGAAAGATCCCGTCTTCTGATTTTCAGAAACTTTATTCCCTGAGGTTAAGTTTCTTACTTTTTTTGTCACTCTATTATATGGATTGAACCAATCATTCCACAGTACTGGGAGAATTTTAAGTTCATCTGATTTTTTTTGCATTTGTTCTATGCTCCACATATATCCCTTTACACCATGAATTTATTATAATATACTAAAATGTCTGAAGTACATTTTACAAAAAATGAGTTTCCTGTTATAAACAGCTTTTTAAATACACTTTATAGAATTTTTTTTAAGAGAGAGAATGTAATTTCATAATGTTTTTGCTTGGATTTCTGGATAAGCATAATGCAGCAATAAGATTTTGAAATATCGTCAAGTATAGTTTTTAAAAGGAGAAGTGCTTTATTTCAGCCCCATAGCAATTTAAATAATAATAATAATAGTAAATTACCATTCTGTACAGGAAATACCCTGGCTTGAGGCAGATTTATAAAATAAAACACTATTTTGAATAAGAAAAGAGTTTAATTTCAGCTTTGAAGCAAACCTTGGAAATAAATACAGTTATAAGTAGGAAACAACCTTGCCTGGAGCATTAAAGCAGTTTTTGAAAATAAAATACTGTTCTAATTATAAAGATCCTTGACTGGAAGCAACATTTCATCTCAGCCACCCAAATCTAGATTTATTGTGGTTAGCCTTAGATACTGGCTTCTCCCAACTGTTTCTCTTCTGAAGATTCCTACGTGTAGCAGAGAGGAAGCTATCTTCATGTCTTTCTTATGTTTTGTAAAGATGGAGAAAGTGAGTTCACAAGACCCAGCAAACACTGACCTATGCCGTGACCAAACTGGATATTCAGTACCAGTGTGATTACTGTGATAAACTGGAAGCAACATTTCTTCTTTGGCTTTTTGACTAGAGAAACTACAGCTCACTTTGGGTAGAATGACCCTGACCCCCCCCCCAAATACAAGCACTCCTTGACTTACAACCATTCATTTAGTGACCGTTCAAAATTACAATGGCATTGATAAAAGTGGCTTATGACTGTTTTTCACCACTTACGACCATTGCAGCATTCCCATGGTCATGTGGTTAAAATTTGGACGCTTGGCAACTGGAATGCATTTATGATAGTCACAGTATCCCGGAACCATGTGTTCATCTTTTGCAACTCTCTGACAAGCAGTGAGGAAGCCAGATTCACTTAACAACTGTGTTACTAACTTAATTGCAGTGACACATTTAACAACTGTGGCAGAAAGATTGCAAAATGGGGCAAAACTCATTTAACAACTGTCTTGCTTAGCAACAGAAATTGTGGGTTCAATTGTGGTCATAAGTCAATTACAACCTGTAGTTAGTGTAGACCAGGGGTCCCCAACCCCCGGTCTGTAGACCAGTACCGAGCTGCGGCATGCCAACAACCGGGCTGCACAAACAAGCAAAGCCCATCCACAGGATGCAGGCAGCACCCATAACCATGCCCCCTCCGGTCTGCGGAAAAAGCTCTCTCCACATAACTGGTCCTCGGTGGCCAAAAGATTAGGGATCTCTGCTGTAGTCTGTGGAACAGCACAGATTATTTGATAACATGAATTACATTTCTATATTTATTATAGGAGGGTTTCTAAATCTTGGCAACTTTACAATGTGTGGACTTTAGTCCCCATAATTCCCCAGGCAGCCCACAGTATTTAGTATCTATTTGATGTTGTATGCATACGCAAATCTCTTTTTTTATTTTGGCAAAACTTAAGTAGATATTCTGCTTCCGTTTGATGTTTCTGAGGGAAAGCAGCCAAAATCATTATATCATTTTCTTCAAAGAATATGAACCAACCTTAAAAAAAACACACCCAAGAACAAAACCCTTAAGTTTGCCATACTGTACAGCAGTGTTTGTTAATCTTGGTAACTTTATGCTATATGGACTTCAACTCCCAGAATTCCCTAACCACCACTCTGTGTCACCCAGACACTATATAGCTGCTTTGTGAACACTCATAATATGATGATAAGAGGGTAACAGTCTTCTTATAAGCTCTGGCATATTGACCTGGATACAGTGTACATATAGTTAGATAGGTAGCCACTGTCAGAATTATCCTAGAATTTGACTAGTTTTTTTTTTAATAGCCATCTCCACATTTCATGGCCATAGTTTCAGCAATACAACTATTGTTACTACCGTATATTGAATTTTAAAAAAGCAAACTTCCTTTTAGCAATCCTGAATCTTTTTACGGTCAACTTTAGTGACTGGTCCCAAATCTCATTGTGTCTGAGAGGAAGAAATTTTTTTTTACATCTGAAGAGTCTTTGGTGCTCTCTAAGCTTGTTTGTTTTTTTTGCAGACCTTCCATGACCCTTACTAGATAACATCATCAGTGCTTTTTATATCTGATTTTCCTTGCCATGTATAATTTTTATATTTAATTACCATTTATTATGTCATGTCTGTTATGCTATAGCCTTTCCTGACTGGAAAATCTTTCTCATTTTGATTGCCCTTTTCTTCAGAGAAAGAACTATACATAGTATAGGTAGTGAGAACAATTAATCAGTGGAACAACCTGCCTCCAGAAGCTATGAATGCTCCAACATTGGAAGTTTTTAAGAAGAGACTGGACAGCCATTTGTCTGAAATGGTATAGGGTTTCCTGGCCAAGTAGGGATTCGACTTGATGACCTCTAAGGTCCCTTCCAACATTATTATTACTGTTGTTGTTGTTGTTATTCCTTGACTTACAACAGTTTGTTTAGTGACTATTCAAAGTTACAAAGACACTGAAAAAAGTGACTTATGACTGTTTTTCACATTTACAACTATTGCAGCATCCCCATGGTCACGTGATCAAAATTCAGATGCTGGGCAACTGACTCATATTTATGATGGCTGCCGTGTCCCAAAGTCATGTGATCACCTTTTGCAACCTTCTGACAAGCGAAGATAATAGGGAAGCCAGATTCACTTAACAGCTGTGATACTAACTTAATAACTGCAATGATTCACTTAACAACTGTGGCAAGAAAGGTCATAAAAAGGGGCAACATTCTCTTAACAAATGTCTTGCTTAGCAACAGAAATTTTGGGCTCAATTGTGGTTGTATTGCACCAGACTACAAGTGGATTTTTTCCCAGAGAGTATGTATATGCCAGACTAACATATACTATTTAAATTAATTTAGGGCTGTCGTGCTCCCTCTCTTTTTAATCATGCAGCCTGGATGGTATTTCTTTGGATGACAAAGAATGAATAAAAACTATGCTGCTATTAGCTGATATTGTAGCACATTGATTCTTTGAGACACATAACCGTCTGTAGCAGTTTTAGCGCTTAAGCCACCTGTCATTTTCATTTTTATTTCACTTAGCAAGAGTGAGTAAGATTTTCTGTTCATTTGTGGTTTGCTTAATTTTTATAAGCACAGAAACATGCCTGCAAAAACAAACTTGTCTACAATCAATCCAAACAAGATGCAGATCAGGAAAAAAAGTGTGTGATGTTGGCATATTTTTTTTTGAGCTCTGACATCATGATTTATATGGCTGATTTATCATAATTAACAAGTCAGGGCTCAGTGTTAAAATAAATTAGTCTGATCACAGACAAAAAGTTTTTAAAATTGGTTGCATTTTGCTGCCCTTCTGAATCTCAACCTCATTGCTATGTTGTTTCCACCTCAGGGTAACCACTATCACTTGTAATCTTATTAGGATTCTTGTCCATTATGTCTTTCACTAAATACATACATACATACATACATACATACATACATACATACATACATACATACATTTGAAGACTTGCCTGTTGGCTAAATGGTACCTCATATTACAGCACTTTGGAAATACAGTTGGTAGAAAGTTGAGAAGTGATTGAGTGAGAGGAGCGGACTAAGGAAGAGTAGCAATATTCTGGAAATAAACTCTCTTTAGAATTGTATAGAAATAGCAAGGATATTATCTTGCTGAACACATATGACTCTTACCAATAGAAAACAAAGCAAAGAAACACAAATATCCATGGTTTAGTTCCCAAAAAACATTCAGTTCCTACACTTCGATGCATTAGGAAAGTTTATCTAACTTCAGCTACAAGGTACCACAAGGAATATACATGACAAGCAGCCACATTTGTAATGCGGTATAGCTGGGAATTCTATTTCTTGTTGTCCTTTACATAAGAATACTGTATAAGGACATCCATATTTTTTTAGGCCAAAAAGCATCAAGTCAAATAACTTTCTTTCTATATTGACCCACCAGATGTATCTTGGATGTCCACGTGCAGAATCTGTAAGAAAAAATCTTCCGTATCACAAACTCCCAAACAATGCATAAATGTATATATGTAACTGTATGTGCATGTATGTGTACACTCATATGCTTATCTACTCATACATACACATGTACACACACACGCATAGAGAAAAAAAGTGAATCTGCATGGCTATCCTATGTTTCCTGCCACACTTCTCCCCAATATAGTGCAAATACAGTATAGCTTGAATGAAAATAAAAGACAAGATCGTGACATATGAAAGCAAGCACATAAACTTTCACAAATACTTCCCATTTTCTCTGTTGCATAAGCAAGGTGACCAATCGGCCTCCTTTAGGGAGGACAGTCCTCCTTTTGTAAGTTCTGTCCTCCCTTGAAAAGTGTCCTCCTACATGTCCTCCTTTTCAATATTTGAAGACTAATCTGCAGGGCTTTTTTTTCCTCATAGAACGCTCAGAACGGTGTTCTGGCACCTTTTTTTGATGGTTTTTTTTCAACTTTTGCATGAGTTGTGCTACTCCCCCTATTGGCTTTTGAAAGCCAATAGGAATTGCTGCTGAGCACACCAAAACACCTGGCCCGCAAACTTTGCACATGCAAGTTGTCTGCAGCAAAGGCGTATTGGCAGGAACTTTGCATCCCTCCCTGCTACTCAACTACACCATCTCCTAGTTAGTCCCGAAGATACCCGGAAGAGACTGGAACAGCGACACCATGGTAAGTTTCTCCTGATCTTCAGCCCTGCTAGGTCAATAATGGCCGTGGGTGCAAGAGGCAGGGGCGGCGGGGCTGCTATGGGTGGGGGTGTGAGGGGCAGCAGCAGCCAGCTGCCCCCCATGCTGTGGGAGCCGCGGGGCCTGCTCTACATGGGGCTGCACAGGGTGGGCAGTGGTGCTGGCGGGGCGGCTGCAGGCGGGGCGTGCACCAGCTGCACCCAGGGTCAGAGCCGGTGCAGCTGGTGCTTTGGGAGCCGCAGGGCCCGCTCTACACAGAGGGGCAGCAGTGCTGGCAGGGTGACTGTGGGCGGGGGCGCGGCATGTAAGCATAATTTCAATATAAAATGTTATTGTTACAAATGTTTTTATTATGAATTTATCATATTATAGTGTATTCTGTATTATTGTTGCAATGAATAAAATGTTTCTTTTATTTACGATATTTTTTTCTTCAATTTATTTGTGTCCTCCTTTTCATTGTAAAAAGGTTAGTCACCTTAGCATAAGTGTAATACTAAGTGCAACAGACTAGAGTAAGTTCTCCTAAATACTAATTTCTTCTACATACAGAGCCAGAATTTCACACAGAGGAAGCCAGATTATGAAATGTTCAGGATAAAAACTGTGGCCAAATTTTCCAGTATCATTAACAATCAACAGGCATACTAAAACGATGAGGTCTTCTGGAAGTTTTGGCATGGTGTATGGTTGGCACATCAAAGGTTTGGTAGTCATTTTTGTTGTATTCACAGAGATATATAAACATAATGCCCCGTCTTGAATCTCTGTCTGAAGATGGAAGGATCTTTTGGAACTACAGGAAAAATGGTGTAGCAGGCTGCAGGAAGCAGGGAATATTTTTGCTCATGTAAGCTTCCACTGGCTCTCTGCCCTTAAAAATGGTTTGGACTAATTCGTGTAAATCATAGGGACCAGTGGCTATTAGATTTGATGTGTAGCTGCCTTTAAAGACCATCTGCTGGGAGACCAGTAGGCTTCCTTATGCAATAAGTTGCGCACTATGAGAACAGAATGCTGGACTAGAAGAGCCAAGGGTTTGATCAAGCAGGGTGTTGCTCATGTTTTCATGTTATGTTCTTACCTTTAATCAGTGGACAGATACAACTGAATCCAATTGTTTGGTATACCACCTTTGGTATATAGGTAACTGCTTATAAAAGTTCTCTCTCTCTCTCTCTCTCTCTCTCTCTCTCTCTCTCTCTCTCTCTCTCTCTCTCTCTCTCTCTCTCTCTCTCTCTCTCTCACACACACACACACACATACACACACACACACACACACACACACACACAAACATTTCACCCAGGAAGAAATAAAAACAAGGAATATGAGAAACTTACCATACAAAACTTAGTCTTTAGAGTTGTTTTTATTTCATATATCATATACTAGGCATTTCAAAACTCTCAAAAAGTCCAACAAATAAAACTAATTCTAATATTTTCAAATTATCACTTATTTCATTTTTTTTGCAGCATTGCACTTCAGAGGTAAAGATGATTAGAACTTTGATATAAAGAATTAAGCATGATATACAAAGTGTTCTAGTTAAACCCAACAGTGAATCAAAGATTCACACCAGCATACCAACTCTCTTTGCATTGGCAAGTTTTGTCTGGAGCAGGATATAGGTGCTAAGAATGTCTGCTTCGCACACTATAATTGCTGTTAAAAGATAAAAAGAAAAGAATAAAGCTGAAAAAACACAGAGTGCTATGGTTTTCCAGCTTATTTGCTAATAATAAGAACAGTAGTGCAGTTTTCATGTTTCTTCTTTGTATTTCTTAGAAAATGTAGAGACAACTCCTATGTCCACCTAAAAGTTGGCCCACAAGAAAAGCTGGACATGAAATGTTTGAAGTTTATGGTTTCTGCAGATCATTGTTAGAAAGTAACTTGCATATGAAGCCAATGGGAAAACATAATCTACATATCTGTGTTAGTGTGTATGAATTCAAGAGAAACAACAGATAAAATGATACATTGTGTTGAAGCACTCCATAACCTCCTGTGCAGATGACCCTAAGATAATAAGTGGCTGAGAGTTGTTTTGGGTATGACTGTCTGTCTGAGGAAGGAAGGAAGGAAGGAAGGAAGGAAGGAAGGAAGGAAGGAAGGAAGGAAGGAAGGAAGGAAGGAAGGAAGGAAGGAAGGAAGGAAGGACCTTGATAGTTGAATTTATTGTTGATAACCCATTACCTATAAAATTATACTAATTTTAATTTTGGATTAACTAGAATTGTCAAAATACAGCACACGTACAGAAATTATTAGCATGTACAAAATGCATAAAATTTACCTTGGCTTAAGTATTTTAGTGACGGAATCAGAGACCAGTCATTGCAGGGTGCAGAAATTATCTTACTGCCTTCACAGTGTTTATTCTCTTATACAGTTTTCCAAGCAGCATAAAGTAACATAACAACAGCATAGCAACAGCATTTTTATTGGTAGATTCTCCTTGTCAATCCTTAAGAATATCTCAGCCAGGGGCACCAACCAGGGGCAGTTTTCTGCTACATCCTGTTGATGTGAACGAGGTGAGATCATGTGAACCAGGTGAAATCATATACCAACCTGGGGTATTTCCCTACATCACCATGGTGATATAAATGGGGTGAGATCATGCATTTGAACCGAGGCAGTTTGCTGCTCACGAACTTTACATGACCTCAATCCCTACATTTTAGTTGGACTAAATTATTTTCTCCTAATCTTTATCATGTACAGTGGTGCTTCCTAATGTTGATAGATTAAGATTTGCAATACTGCACTAAAATGGAAGAGCATTTTATATTCACACTGCTACAAAATATAAAACGACACAATATTTTCTTTTGAAGTATCTATTTATAGAGTGTGGAGCATTTCAGACCTTACGGAGAGTTCTTATAACTATCCCACTATTCTGTTTTAAAATAACCAGAAGAACAGCAAAAATAAAGTCCTGAATGCTGCTGCTGGGAGAATAAACATTGAGGAATGATATAACTTACTATCTTGTTTATTTGTTTAATGGAAATAATGCCAGCTTCTGGAACTTTGCAGATCCAGCTAAGGTTGAATGAAATGGAATGGTGGCTAATTGGAAGACCCAATGAATCGGTCTGTTTGGTTGCTAAGCAGGGCATTCAGAGCACGGCTGGAGTAGGCTGAAGTGGGCAGTGACTGTGGTGGAGCAGATAGATGACTGAAGTTTCCAAAGTCTGTTGGAGACCTCCCAAAAGAGTTGCCTAGCAAGGTGCTGACCCTACCTTTTCTCTAATCTTATTACATCTGCAGACCATTGCCCAGTTTAAGGTTACCTGGACCCTCCTGAGTAAGGGGTGTATGTATCACAATTTACTTTCAGAATTTGTTGGTTCACCTAGTGGATAAAATTGTTTTGAACCATTTCAGTTGGAGACCAGGTGTGGTGCAGGTTCTTTGGAGATCCCTGGGAAGCAGACTTACCTAGTTATCTGGAAACACTTTGATCCTATTGCACCCAAGGACGTGGATGAGGTCTTGGGACTATTAGCATGGCTACCTGTAAAGTAGATCTATGTCCCTTCTGATTGGTCAAAGCCGCCCAGGAGGTAGCCTGTGGATAGATCCAAGCGATGGTTAGTCCTTGAGGGAGGGGGTGTTCCTGGCAGATCAGTCATGGCTAGAAGGATCTTTGCTCATCTTTTTTTTAAGTATTTTATTAATTTTCTATTATTACAATTCATTAGTGCTTAATGAACAATGTGTTGTCTGGGTTAATTTTTTGCTTAATAATAGAAGTTAAGTTCTTACTCTCTATCTTGTTTTTCCAGCCATTGATAAAATAAGTTCCATGACTGAAAATAATAATAATAATAATAATAATAATAATAATAATAATAATAATAATAATAATAATGATGATGATGATGATGATGATGGAAGGGACCTTGGAGATCATCTAGTCCAACCCCCTGCTCTGGCAGGAAACCCTATACCATTTCAGCAAAATGGCTGTCCAGTCTCTTCTTAAAAACATCCACTGTTGGAGCATTCACTGATTCCGGAGACAGGTTGTTCCACTGGTTAATTGTTCTAACTGTCAGGAAGTTTCTCCTTAGTTCTAGGTTGCTTCTCTCCTTGATTAGTTTCCATCCATTGCTTCTTGTCCTGCCTTCAGGTGCTTTGGAGAATAGCTTGACTCCCTCTTCTTTGTGGCAGCCTCTGCCACATATTCTGTATCTTCTTTTTCTTTGATTCTCAATGTAAATCTATCATTTCAGCACAGTCCAGTATTTTCTTGATTATCTCTTCCTCCTTTGCTCATCTTCATGTTGTGCATCAGAAAGGAACAAATGTCTTCAGCATCAGTATGGGATATTTATACAAGGTATTCCCAAATAAAAATAGTTAGATCCCTAATACTGGCCTACCTGTAGCAGAAGAAATGCTGTAGTTGGCATTTCAGACAAGTAGATGAGAATATACTATATGTATGTATGAATGTATTTATGCAGTGTGCAAGAAACAAATGGAAAGAGGATCAAACTGTACATGTATGCTATGTAACTTGCTCCAGCTGTTTTCAGTGTTGCTGCACTGAAATTCAACATTCTGCCCTCTGTATTTCACAAAATAGTTCCCTATTAATATTATATTACCCTGAATTTAGAGTTTATGAATTTCCTAAGCAATCTTGGCAATAATCTAAAAACATTGACTTAATTCGCAAACATCCTATAGCAAAGCTGAAGAGTTCCTTTATATCAGTATAAGTGAAGACCGGTTAGCTTACAGATACATATTTTCTTCTTTCTTACCTTCCCCATAAGAACTGAATGTTCCAGAAGTGGATGCCATCATCAGCTACACCCCTTTTTATCTCTTTGGCAAGCCTCTAATCTTCCCATCTACATTGCTCAAAAGGCACTTAGGATTTAATTTATTAATTAATATGCTACCCATCTCACTGTCTAAAGTGACTGTGGCTGGCTTACAATGAGATAAAATATACGGTACACTTTTGGTTTTCTTTTAAATTTCTGAAGTTTGGATAAGTACGATGCTGTTATATTTAAAAATAATTCAGCAATTAATTTTTTTACTATACTTTCATGAACATGGATGCATTATGAAAGCTTCATTATGCTATTTGTTCACTCTTGAAAATAGTACTTTAAGTTATTATTTTTGGATTTATTGGAGTTTGAATGTATCGGCACCTTCTGAAGTTAAAAATGAAAAATATTAAAAATGATTTATAGAAATACAGAGTATTGGGTAAAGTCAAAATAAATCATAACAATATGTCAAAAATATTAAACAATTAAATAGCCTCCTATTTAACCACCAAATTCTAACTGGATCCATATGATTTTTGCAACCTTTACAAAGTCTAGCAAGATGGCCTGAAGATGACGAATGGGACTTCGTCGAAACGTCGCCAAGACACTTCCAATTTTACGCGGGAGAAAACCCAAATAAACCAAAGGTTTTCGCGGGTGTTTGTATGTAGGTCTTTGGTTATTTGGGTTTTCTCCCGCGTAAAATTGGAAGTGTCTTGGCAACATTTCGACAAAGTCCCATTCATCATCTTCAGGCCATTTGGAAACCCGCCCTTATTGACAAAGAGTCCCTAACCCAAAGAATGACACCAGACCCACACTCACGAAAACCACACAGGATGTCACCACCACTCATCCATGCAAAAAGCAAACCCAAACCCACACCGATGATGAGGCACGACCACAAACCAGAAGCCAGACCACAGCTGCATCATTAGCCACTTTAAACCCTGCCAATCCATACATGAAGCAAACTGACACCCACCATGAAGATGAGGCACTACCATGAACGTGAAGCCAAACAACAGCAACGCAGTTCACCATCTCAAATCCCCCTGCAACTCAGACTAACTCGAGCACAACAAAGCCCCCACCCAAACAGAACACTCCCGCAGCCAATCAGAGCACAGCCAACCCCCATCCAATCAGAGCCCCGCCCAGTAAACTTTTCAGCTCATCGAAGAACACCATGAGTCCACTCTTTTTCACACACACACACGGAGGGAGGGAGAGGGAGAGAGGAAGAGAGAGAGAGAGAGAGAGAGAGAGAGAGGAAGCGCAAGTACCTCTCTCTGTCTCTCTTTGCAAATGGCAGAGGAGGCTGGGAGCCTCAGGGGAAGGCTCAAAGATCCATATGCGGCTCCAGAGCCGCAGGTTGCCGACCTGTGCCCTAGTAGATAGTACTGGTGAACACATTCATCTTTGACTAATATAATTATGAAGGGTATTGGAACAGACAGGACCAATCCTATCTGTATATAATTATTCTTAACAGACTTCTGAGGTTTTCAATGCTCTGTCCTCTGGGTCTCTTTGAAATGGGCCGTAAATACTTGAAATAAATATGTTGATTACCATAAGCAGATGAAATGCTAGTAGATAAGGAAGAAGGGTAGTTCATGTGACGGGATGTACGTAATTACTGCTAATTACTTTCAGTGTTTACCATCAGCTTTTTACCATACAGTACCATGAAGAGAAAAAAGTTCTGTCATTTGAAGTGATGATTTTGATGAGGCAGAATCAATGCCTCTGATCACATCTTATGATCCCTGAAAGATCACCTGTAAACAATCTTTCCAGATATGTCAGAGAGGAGTAGTACCCATCTTGGACACTACTTGAAAACACCCTGGCAGCAAACAACTAAATAGGGTCCTTCAGAGCATCAATAGAATTGTGGAACAATCCAGTAGATCTTTGTGGCTCCATTTTCTATCTGGATCTAGCTTTCATTATTTTGAGCTGTCTCGCTTTTAGTTGTTTAGAAGTAGTTTAAAGCTGAAGAAATTTGGTGTGCCTTCTTACTATCCCTTCTCTTGATTATTTTGTATCTCCCCACTCACATATGGATCATATTTCTCTGATTTTACTATATATGAATGATATAATTTTTAACAAGTGAATCACTTTCCCCAAATTAATCAAATTGTGGAAACGATGTTGAATTAATCAAATGTGTCTATAATGTGTATTTTTCATTCAGAGTTCTGATGAACAATTTGCAACATTTGATGTGTTGTTCTTATGTATATTAAGAAAGACACTCAACTCTATCCACCAAAACTTGCTTTTCCAATGTCCATGTTGATGTAAAATTCATTAAATAACTTTGTTATTTAAAGTTTGTTTTTCCTTCTTTTGATTAATTGAAATGTCTCATTCTTGCAATGTTCTGTTTGATTTGTGTCATTTTTAGATTATTTTAGTTCAGGCTGCCTGTCCAGTTTTAGGTTTCGTTGGTTTTTATGGATTTTTTATAAAAAAATTACTCTGCTCAGAATTCATTACAGTTAGATGGCTATAATAAATTTAAATAAAATAAAATAAAAAACCAACAAGGAAACATTGTGGTTATTTTAAGGACCAGTAAAATGAAGGAAGTATAAGAACATCTGGATGTGAATCTATGTCATTATATGTTACTGCATTCATCCTTCTTAGCATGCAAGTGTGACAATCAAACTGCATACATAATAACTCAAATAAAAAAGAATGAACTGAGTGCAGCATAGAAGTTTTATAAAAACCATTAAAACTGTTGATTGAAAAAGTGTATCTTAACTCATTTTATTATAGTGGAGAAAGTGAAAACCACAATTGTCTATGGGAGGGCCTACTTCAACACACCTCAATAGCCCTCTAGAAATGGAAAGATTTTTTAAAGTGTTGACACCTAACATGTTAAAATTTTTGATGAGGAAATTAATCTTTTAGACAGTTAAATATTAAACTATTAAATATAAAAAGCACATATATTTATAATTTCATTAAAGACTAACAAAATCTATTTCCAAATAGAAGCCTTTATTTTTTTATATAAACAATTAGTGATCAATGTAATAACATAAGCATCCTCTTATTGCTAAGCTAATTAATGCTTCCAAAGTAATGTAAGTTCTTTTCAGCATTCTTTTAAAAACTGTATTTAAAAACTTTCTGGAGTCTTGTACATAATGTAATAAAGCTGTAAACAGTATAGCATAAAATGATGCTACAGGGAATGTTAAATATGAAGCACCCAAACTTTACTTAGCATAGTATGATTTAGAAAATAACTGATAGCAAAATAGTTGATATTCTAAAATACAGATGGTGTGACCTCATGCTCTTCTTTCAGCATTTCCAATCACAAAACAATTTGCTCTTCACTATTAGTGCAGTGAACAGTTATGAACTGTCCTATAGATTGCAAATTCCTAGGTTTGAGAGAGCTTCTGCAATTCTTCTGTATTACCAGGCCAAATTGTGGCAGTACGATTAAGCTCTAATTTGAAGTGGTGTTTTTAAATATAATAATAAAATCCTATAGAAATTATCTACAAAGTTTGGCGGGGTGTGCAAAAATTGAAAGTAGCTGCGAATTATACAAACACCATAAAAACTAGGAGGAATTCTCCATTTCAAACACACGCACACAATCTTTTTTTTGTCATTCCTGAAATAAAAATAAGTTTTAAAACACGGATCAGTAATTCACATCCATGTCTACCAACCACATTGCATTGATAGCTATTCTGATTTCATAATAGCATAAAATGTTGAACTGTAGCTCCTGATGGTTTTCAACATTGCAAAATCCACTCACTGATTGAATCAAACTGATGGGCCAACAACCAGGACACTCTGTATAGTTTTGTTTTGTTTTTTGAAGTCCAGGTTGCATTTGAATATGAGGAAATTTATGTAGAAATCATATCAACTTTTTGATAGAAGACGGGGAAGCCTTTTAGCTAGAAATCAAAGAGAATTTGCTCTTTAATGGACATGCACTAGAATGAAACTTGACAGCAGAAATAGTATGAAAAGTTGGAAGGAATACCAATAGGAAAGAACAACTAGATGCCCTGTAAAATTATGCTCTCAAAGCAAGGTTTTATGCCAAATAGCAACACAGGATAGGAGACTGAAGCGTTACTGAGTTCAGATATAAACTGTGATTTCTGGTGGTTTTCTCGGGTCAGCACATTACAGTCATATGAGTCTTAGGAAGATCTGTTTTGACTCCATTACATCTGATTTTTCCATAATGCGTTCCATCAGTTTTCTACCCGTCTTGGGAACAGGCAAGCACAGCCGACGTCAAACATTTTGACTTTCTATTTGGCTCACAAGGTCCCAAGCCGAACCGGAGAAGAACCGCAACAACTCATCCTATTTAATAAGGCTGCGGTTAGATAGACAGCCGTTAACAGTCTCCCGGCTTGTCACAAGAGTTTACCACGTCTTGCTTCCTTCCCTTACTGCGGAAGACGAAATAAACTCAACCTATTTTAAGATTCTTACTGCACGTATATCAAATAATACGATATGGACTAGTCAGAGATGAACAAAAGTGAAAATAGTTAATTATAAATTTTAAAACCTGCAGCAGAATTCCTAAGCGAACCGTTTTCCGCCGGGAAATGGGCAGGGCGTCTAAACTGTTCGAAGAATGTGAGACATTAATATATAGGGTCATATGCAAAACCAGCGACGCTCTGCAAACTGCGGATCAACTTTCCAACTGAATAGAAACGATTCACAGAGCAGACGGCTGTCCTAAAGGTTGGAAGCAGCTGCAAAAGACAAGCTTTTAAAATGCCGCAGGAATGCAATCGGCGCGGTGGGGTTTTGTTTTTGTTCTTAAATTTGGTTCTTCTCCCGGCAGTTAATATGACCTTGGCCGGCCCAGGGAGGTGCAGAGCCGGGAAGGAAAGAAACAAAAGGGAAATAGGAGGAGGAGAGGAGGGAAAACGGGCAGCAGAACAGAAGATCCCACCCACATCCTTAAAGGAAATTCTCTAGCTGGAAAGACGCACAACTTTCGCATGACAAGTTGCAACCGGCTCTCCGGGGAGTTCCCTTTGCAGGGGGAGGGAAGAGGAAGCGAGATCTCCCCTGCCCGACGGAGGGACCCGTAGTTCCCTGCGCTCGGGGAAGCCCCGCCTCCTTCCTTCCTTTCTTTCCCTTCCCTCCCTCCCCCGCTTTGCACGGAGCACCTCTCATACACGCTCCGTCTGTCAAACAGACACACGTTCGAGCCAGGGCTCTCGGGAACTGGATCTTCTGGTTCAGCCTACTTCCCTCCCTTCTCCGGGACGCAATGGGGGATCCGATGACATCACTGGCTGAGCTCTCCCCTTGCTCTCTCCCCTTGTAACTTCTGTTCTGGGAAGTGGTGCCAGGAATAACCCAGTCCGTCTGCAGATCAGAGAGGCTCCTATTATCCAGCAAGGAGGAAAAATACAAACACTCGCACACGCAACCGACAACTGCGGCCTCTCGGCCTCTGTCCTTTAAGGCTGATATATTTATAGACATACCTACACATACGAATATATGCGTGTGCGGGTGTATATGTATTTGTATATTGTGCGAGAAAGACAGCGCGCGTAGGTATTTTTATTTTATTTAATCGAGGAGAATAAAAGGAGAAAACGATGATCGATTTGAACAGAAACATATGAATTCAGATACCCGTTGGCTTGTGGAATACCTGTCGCTATATAAAGCAAAGCTGCAAGGCACCTCACTCCAGACTCAGACTTAGTAAGGGCGCAACAAGAAATGACACGCGATGCAGAAGGCTTTCCTTCTCGTTGACTCCCAGGTGAGCTCTTGCTGCAAAACATACCTGCCTGCCTGCCTCCCCCACCTCGTTTATTTCCAATACTGAACCCTTCTCTTTGGGGGAGGGAAAAACAACTGACAGTTCTTTGGCGTGGCCCTGATCCTTGTTACCGGAGCTGCGTTGGCCATAAAACAGGGAAGCGGAGAAGGGGTAGAACTATTTCATTAGCTGCCTTTCGGGGGGGAGGGGGGAAATAGAAAAGCAAAGGCTCGTAGTTGTAATGATGCACTGCCCTGTGTTGTCTTTTGAGCAATAGTTGGAAATATTGGGTTGCCAAGTGAGATGAACAGGGAGTGGTGGGTGACAGCGTCCGGCTCCTGGCTATTCAGTTCCCGCAGGGGAGATAGGGTAAGTGTCGGGGGGGGGGGGGAGGAAGAGAGGAAGAGACAAGACGTATGTGTAACCTGCTCGTCCCTCGCTTCGCTTGTCTTATGGATACGGGGCTTGTCACAAGCCTCCCGTCACAGAGAACGTTTCTCTACTGCCTGCGATGCAGCGCATATTGACTAATGGAAACCGATCTTGCAGAGACCCTTGCGAGCGTCGTCACATGCTGTGGAAGAGGACGCCACCCCAGGTTCCAATGTGGCGCGTCTTGATTTGCATATTAGAAGTTCAGACCTGGCAACCTGACTGAAGAGCTGCCTTCCCTTCCCTTTTCCCCGCCGGTAGACAATCCGCTTCCCCCTTTCTGTTTTGTGTGTGAATGTATGTGCGTTTGTGGATGCGCGTGCGCGCGCTCCTGCGCGCGAACGAGGTCCTTTGCTCGTGGCCTACTGTTAGGGAATGTGGGGAATACCCAGCATGTAAGTGTATGCAGATTAAGGAGCAAGCAGGCTTGCGTAATCTCCTCCTGTGGGGAAGAAGTATGTGCATGGTTACTAATGAGCAGATGAGGAGGCGGAGGAAGAGGACACAAGAGCTCAAGAGGAGGGGACGCGACGCGGTGGTTGCTGCCGCTGGGGTCCGGGCTGAGGCATCGCTCTGCCCATTTCAAGGTAGCTTAGTGGCGAGGTGAAGAGGGTACGCGCAAGGCCCGGGCATTCTGGGGGCTGCTGCGAAGGGTGGCGGGCGGCGGGGTTGGCTTATCGGAGAGCATTTCAAGCCACTGGCTTCCACGGGTCAGGGTGACTTGGCAACCGCCTGAGCTGGCTTCGTTTAACTTCTTGTGGCTGTGGGGCGGAGGTGGCATGTGGGAGCTCCGGGTGGAGGCAGAGGAAAAAAAGCGCGTGGCGGCGGCGGCAGCAGCTGTGTGCGCGGGGGAGGAGGGAAAATGAATGTGCAGTGCGAACGGAGGAGGGGGGGGAGGGCGGACAAGCCGAGGAGAAGGATATCTCTGTGTTGCGCCTTTATGTCTGTTCCCTGAAGTGGGTGGAACGTTGGCCCGTTCCGGGAATGTTCCATGACGTGTAAAAGCCACAGGAAGGGGGTTAACAAGGGGCTGTTGCTGCTAGGGCTGCGAAAGCAGATGTGATCTCCTTCTCTCCCCTCTTCTGCATGCTGGCTTCCTTAGGGGTTTGCAACGAAATCTGGCTCTCGCCTCCGCCCCCTTTCCCGTTGGTAGTCTCTTGCAAACAAATGTTTTTCTTATATAATAGGTACGCATATGGATGTATAGATACGATTATGTAACCTACAGACTCTCATCTATGCTTGCTCCATGTAATCTTCGGCCCTTAAATATCTGTGCGGAAGTGTGAAGGGTGCGGGCTGGAGGATAGGTTGAGAAGAGTCCCTAAAGTCTTGCCTGATACTGTCCTTGGGGAAACTGAAGGAGGAGCGAAGGGATAAAAGCCAGTTCTTGCCCTTTCTCTGTAGGGTTTATTGCCTCTGTACTTTAATGATGGGAAATTAACATTTAAAGGGGAAGCCCCTGGTTTAAAACTGATCCCCGATACCACCTTTATTCCAGAGATCTTCATGAAATATTTAATATTTTAATACTTAAAATATTTCTCAGATTCAGCATTGCTGTTCCTTGCTTGAATGATACAGAGTGAAGTGGGGAAAAATATGTTATCTTTTCTGTTTTATGTAGGTCTAAGGAAAATGCTGTACATAAAATTGTTTAGGACTAAGAACAGTGTCCTAGTGTCAGACTTCATTTATTTGTTGTAAGGGAGAAGATCTTGATAGTTACTTTTAAAAACATTGTGCATCTATATAACAGGGATGCCTTTGTTCTTTTAAATGGTGCATTTCTCTTTAATAAAATGTGAGACCGGTAGATAATAAGTCTATAATGTATATATAATGTCTTCGTCTTCTTCTTGTGCCATATCCGTTATCGGACGTTGGCGATCATGTTGGCGATCCTGTTTTTATCTTTTATAATGTCTACATAGTCATAATGATTTACAAATAAAACTGTTTAGCAGTTTGCAAAATATTCTCATTCTTTTGCTATTTAATTAATCAGTTGACATTTTTTCCTGAACTTTCTAAAGGGCTTTTACGATTAGATTATTTAATAGTAAATATTGCCTGTTGCTATTAGGGTTAGAAAAAGGTTGTGCTTAGTAAGATACCCATTCACAAGTTTCTAAAACAATCAGTTTATAGCATTCTATTCATTTAAATGGAATGGCAAAAAAATACTTTTACAACCTTAGTCTTATTATGATGGAGAAACATGAGGGAGTTTACAAATGGAAAATGTGAATGAGACCCATATTTTATTTTTGTTTTATTAAAAGAAATACATCTACAATATGTCTCAAGCTTTGATTTTTTTCCACTTATGCTATTGAAACAATGCTTTTCTGTATAATAGAGTAAATCCTATAAAACACTATGGAGCAGTGGTTCTCAATCTTCCTAATGCCGCGACCCCATAATATAGTTCCCCATGTTGTGGTGACCCCCAACCACTTATACATCACCGGGTGCCAGGGGCATGGCCAAAGAAAAGGGGAAAAAAATGGCGGACAGCCTTGTTTAGCGACCCCCATGAAATGGTCGTTCGACCCCAAATGGGGTCCCGACCCACAGGTTGAGAACCACTGCTATGGAGGTTACTTCTGAGTATGCATGTATAAGATTGCTCCATCTAGCTCTTTGTCAAAAAACTACCATTCAATAAAGCTTCCATACTCTTAAAATTGATGCCAGTTTGCACCATTTCTACATAGATTAAAAATGTTCTTAAAATGTCTCTGTTATAAAGTGAAAATAGTCAGTTGTCATATACTGTACTCAAATGAAATGTTGGTTGTGCACCTGCATGTTACCAGTTTTTCAAATTAAGGAGTAGGACTGGAAGTATTATTTCTAATAAATGGTACTATTTATAGAATGTTTCCTAGGATCTGATTTTTGTCATAACCTCCAAATTTACTTTTACTTTTAGTATTTCCATGTTGTGTGAAATTTGAAAAACAAAAGATTTATATAGTTTTTTATGCTAATAGTTTGCAGATTATAAAGTAACCATTGAAATGCAATATATTTATTATTTGTGTTTTAGTTTAATATTATAAAATCTCAGTTGGGATAGTTTTACCTCTTTGAAACAAGGACACAAGATAGATCCAACAAAGATTACACATAGTAATGGCAAATATTTTAAAAATAGTGGAAAAAGAATATATGAATTGTATAAAGTGTGGTTTTGTTACTGAAGAGGGTTTGAATTTTCTCTTATGGTGAAGTCTTAATTAACAGATACATTTGGGAATCAGTTTTAATGAGCGATTCTAACTTCTCAAGAATTCCAACTTTGTACATGGCTTTGTTATCTATTGCCACCAGATTGGAATAAACAGCTAGGATTCTCTACACCTTTGCTGCCATCTAGTGGCTATCCACATTTTTGCAGCCCATATTTTGATTGTAAGCTGCCCAGAGTTATCTTGAAGTAAAATGGGCGACCTATAAATTTTATAAATAGATACGTTGTTGTTCAGCCTTATATACTGTATTCCTTTTAGTAACAATTGATTTTGAATATTGGGATGCAAATATTGAGGGCAAATTGTTTCATGACGGTAAAACCTACCAAGTATTGTCCAAAAGTTTTGAATATGTCCCCCAGTACTCTTCAGACGTGATCACTGAAAGAGAGAAATTATTAAAAATATGATCGGTGAAATCTTGCTAACATTTCAAGTTTGTCTTGAACTAGCCCAGTTGTTGGTTTTTGACAACTCAGCCTGAAAAAGTGATGAGTGTAGATAGAATTGATAGATTTTACAAAGCTCATTCCTCCTGTAGGATTATAATGAATGAGCTTACTTGTACGAAAATTATCCTTTATTTGAACAGTACTGGAGTCTTCATCCAATTTGAATAACAGTTGAACTTCGTAATGACACACTTCTCTATATATTTAACTGTGGGGTTTGAATTTGTGCAGCACGCTAAGCTAAAATGTAGATTGTGTGTTTGTGGTATTCTATGTATGTACAAATACAGCTCCTGCATTGTAAGAGCTATCTCATGAGCCTCATTTTAACTCAGAAATTGAATCTCTGTTTTCTCAAGCAGCATCACATTGAGTAATCTCAGTTGATAGGAGATGATTCTGGTGGGTGGCAGGTTTTGATGAAAAACTGTTGATAAAAGAGCAGGAAAGGAAGTTAAAAAAGTCAAAACCTGGCTGCCAGCTTGAATTTTTTTGATGCCTCCTGCCCTCCCACCCAGCTTCCTTGATGGAAACAAACTGCCAATTAATTTAAGAAAGCTCTTATGATGTCTGAGGACCAAATAAAATTAAATGTGCCACTGGTAATATATGGCTAGTAACACAGAATGTGAGAGATACAAGAGGTTGAAAGACATGAATTAAAAAATATATATTTAAAAAAGTGGGAGGGAATGTCAAAGAGAAATGAAACAGTATTGTACCACACTAGAATAGAGTATAAACATTAAGAAGGTAAAGAGTATCAAGCTGATGAATTGAAAACCTTTTGATTTTCTGAAAAGCTGCTGTCATTTAATCAGTTATGTACACCATATTTAGTATATAGAATACTATGTATATAGATGCAACATAAAATATTAAAGTAGTTTTTCTCTTTAAGATTGTTTTATGTATCACAAGCATGTCAGGCAGAACCAAACTTCTAAACATAAACAATGTGCTCAGATTCCTTTAACTGGGGGCATCTGAGGGTTAAGAGCAAGATGAGTCCAGTGATAAAGGAACTTTAATGAAGAAAGCTCAGTCCTTAAAACAAGATTGGATATATATAGGTACTAAATTGATGGCATGAGCATGTAAGATAGCTAAGGGAGTGAAGAGTCAGTCCAAATAGGATAAAGGTATATATTTTCCAGTGCTTTTTTTCTAAAAAAAAAAAAAAAAAAAAAAAAGTGCCGGAACTCACACACATCATACAACCCACCTTGCCTACCCTACAAGGTTCCCATCCAAAAAAGGTGCTGGAACTCCGTTCTGGGCGTTCTATGAGAAAAAAAGCCCTGATAGTTTCATTACTGGTTATAATCTCTTTCCTTTATCACTATGTCCCAATTTGACTTTAATTCTGGATAGCATTTTCTGTATCTGATGAAGTGGATTACGGTACATAGAATTATGCCATAATATATTTGTTAGTTTGCAAATGATTGCAAGAGACTTTATTTTAGTTGCAATATATTCATGGAACTACCCTTCAAATATTTATTTGATGTAATCAGCCATTGTCTGGAAGTCTAACAAAAAGTTTGGTTCAAGTGATCCTGGCTTTCCCATTTCCATAATAGGTGTGGATGACCAAATGTAACATTTTTTGAAGGAATGCTTTTTTAATACTTAATTCAAGCTGTATAGCAACAATACAAAAAACAGCCCTAAAGGATTTTTAGATTACTACATTTTTACATGTGTGAGATCTGTTTATGGAGTTCTTGTTACTATGAAGACAAAACAAAGCAAAAAAAAAAAAAATTGCATTCATGTGCTTCTTACTGAGCAACGATTCATGAATCTGCTTGGATCATATTGTATTGATAATCGTGCTGGCTTTCTACTAGTAAATATGGTTTACTTTATGTCAGTTAATTTAAAAAAAAAGTCTTAATTCATATAACTCAGTAATGTGGTCATCTCTAAGTCAAAGTAAGTCCTGGTTTTGCAATCTTAAGAGATGCCTTTGGTATAATGGAAAGATTCTTATTATTTGGTGGAGATTCTTATTATACGGTGGAGATGTTTTATTTTATAACAAACACAGAGTGTAACTTGTAAAACAGCGGTGGAGAAGTAGCAGCATTTTGTTTTCCTCCAGACCAATTTCCTCATTTACCAAACAATAAATTATAGAAATTGTAGAAAAGCTACAAAATAAAATTGTACTTTTTGACAGAGTGAAGGCATATAGGCATTATTGGAACCATAGAATTTACAGGCCCTTCTGATCCTTTGGAAGGAAGGGTGCTTTTTCTGTGATGTTGGTGCTGAGATGGCTTATGAAATGATGGGAATACCCATGTACACCCAGCAGCAAAAGCTATTTTAAATAACTGGTGGGCAGAGAAAGAGGCTACTGCAGATAGAACAATATCCTGTTCTAGCCTGGATATATTAACCACTTAATATCTGATTATTGCCAGGCATTATAAGTATTTCTTTTTGCTCTAATGACCTACAACTCTCTCTTGGCTTTCTCCAAAGACTTTTCAGTGAACATTCAACAAGGAAAGATGATAAATGAGGTCAGTTTGGTAGAAATTGATCCTGATGACTGTTGACATTTTGTGTGTGTGTGTGTGTGTGTGTGTGTGTGTGAGATTTTACATTATGCAAATACAAATACAAAAACATAATAAAAGCCTAAAAGAAAACAATAGGAGCACAGGTCTATCATTTGTGGTATCTGACAATGGAAAAACTCAAGTCAGTCTCCATTTCCATCACAGATATTGTTGGATTCTCACAACACTTCAGTCATAAAGTAGTTTGTTCCGTTTTGATTCAGCGTGTGTGAAACTGAAAAATTTGCTTTGTGATAATCTAAAGCTTGGGACCATATTCCAACTTTACAAACTATCATTGATTTTAACCAATTAGACAATTGATTAATTACTGGACATTAAATAATTTCAAACTTGTGTTATGTACCAAACTGTGTTCCAGTTAAGAGTAATCACCACATATTATAAACTGGGAGCAAAGCTTTTAAATTCTTTCTCCTGGCCATACCATGAGGGACAGAAAACAGAACTGCCTTCCTTGGGGGACAAACACTTATCTTGCATGCTAATAAAGCAGTGGTTCTCAACCTGTGGGTCGGGACCCCATTTGGGGTTGAACGACCATTTCACGGGGGTCGCCAAACAACGCAGTCCGCCATTTTTTTTCCTCTTTTCCTTAGCTGTGCTACTCCCTTTTATTCTATTGGCTTTTGAAAGCCAATAGAATAGACTCTCTTGAATAGAGTCTAATTCTATTGGCTTTCAAAAGGAATTGTCTTTATAAAATGTTTTATAGATGGCACCTTGATCCACAAAAAATGTCTCTTATGTACCCTGACGTGCAACCTAAATGTTGGAGATGTGGTTATAAGGATGCTTCCTATTATCATATTTGGTGGTCATGCAGAGAGATAAAAGCATTTTGGATCAAAATATGGTGGAATATCCAGAGAATTTTTAGAAGGAGGGTAAAATTTACTCCGCAATTATTTTTGTTAGGCATTGTTACAGATTGTGATACAAAGGAGGTTGTATTGATGTTAAATTTGATTACAGCCGCTAGGCTGTTAGTAGGACAATATTGGAAGAAGGAATCTTTGCCTACATTGCAGGAATGGTTTCTTAAAGTAGCTTATCTGGCGGAAATGGAAAAAGATTTCGGCTTTCTTAAAGCAACAAACGCAAGAGAAGTTCCTTGCTGTTTGGGACAAATGGATAAAATTTATACAATTTAGATTGGGTATACAAAAATATCACATAGCTTTTTTATAAGTTTTATTTTTTATATATATATATAGATATTTTATATATATATATATAAATATAAATTTTTTAATTTAATTTTTTATTTTTATTTCTTAATTTTTAATTAAGCCTATATTCTGCTCTGGGAAGCTCAGGGGGGGGAAGGGAGGGTTTTTGTGAGGGGTGGGGGATGGGGTTTTTTTTTTATATATATGTAATGTTTAGGTTTTTTTTTGTATATGTTGTCTTTTGTTTTGTATTGTTTTTGTCTTTTTGTAAAATTTATAAAACTTTCAATAAAAAAAAAAAAAAAAGGAATTGTCCAGGCTGTCTCTGCCCTGCTGAGCCCGCCAAAAGTCCCATTCTGCAAACGGTGCTGCACCAGTTGAGTAGTCCTTGACTTACGACCGGTTGAGTAGTCCTTGACTTACGACCGGTTGGGGGTCGCGGTATTAAAAAGGTTGAGAACCATTGTAATAAGGGTTTTATCTTCCCTTCCACACATGACATTCTGTTCTCTCTTTTCTGACAAAGAAGAATCTTTTGCATTACCAGATGTCTGAGATTCTTACTTGCAAAGGGCTTTCCTTCTCCTATTCCCTTCAATGTTCTTGATTTCCTCCATTTTAATTTTCTCCTTGCTATAGTTTCCTTTGGAGCACTTTTAGGGACATGATGTTTGCTTCCTTAATTTTACAAGACCAGCAAAAGTAACCAGTGGTTACTACACTGTAGTTGTACTGTATATGCTTGTATGTATTGTTTCTTTTAACTTCAACAATGTGGCAGAGTGCAGCTGATTGGCTGATGTCAAGAAACTAAGCAGGGAAAGATCTGGTTAATCCTTGGCTAGGAGATCACTATGGTTAATCCTTAGATAGTAGACCAATAAGACATTTCAGGGCTATAGGCCAGAGGCAAGCAAGTACATGTTGTACGTGTGTATGTAAAAAACAAAAAAGATCCAATTGTTCAGTCACAAAAAAAGCCCTGAGAAGGAGTATGTGGTATATTTGCTGCCTAATTGAGTTATTTATAAAAATAATGAAAGCAGGATAAACAAACATAAAAATATTAATTTTAGGTTAGCTCTGTTTTCTTTATTTGTTATGTAAGCAATACATTGGTAAGATCAAGCTTATGATAGAGAATGTACAGTTAATACGTAACAAATTATTTTGGGGTTAAACCTTTCAAATGCAGTACTATTTTAGTTGAGATACATTGAAAACTGTTTGAATTTGACATATTAGTAGCAAACACACTAGAAAATCTACCTGATTCTTATTTTTTATTAGCTGAAAATTCTGGATTTTGTTTTCATCTTTTGGAGGGGGCATAATGCAAATATTTCTTGAATTTTTATAGTGGTAATTACATTTTTTGGAAGCCACTATCACATTTGTACTCATTTACTGTATATTCCTCTCCATCTCACAATGCACTATATCTGAAGAGGCATAAGTATCAGTTGCCGAGTGTGCAGCCCGTTGCTTAAACTGTATCAGCAGTTACTTGGAGCCCATGTGGGATTATTAATAAGTGCTTTGTGAATTCCTACTGTGCTAAGGCAATCTATTGTATTGAGCTGGTAGTAGTGAAGCCTCTCTGACTGTGATTGGCAGAACATGGTTCATGGATTAAGAAAATGAAAGGAGTAGATCCCTTCTTCACAAGGGAAGGAAAACATGATTGGTTTGGCTACATTAAAATATTTTATCAGGTAGGCTGAGGACCAGGAAAGTCGTAAGATGTGGTGTTTGAAGGCTAATGATCTGAGCTAAAGAAGGGATACTCAATGTTTTGGGAGCTAAGGCCACAGGCTGCACTCCAAAAAGGAGACTGACCACTATAAAAAAGAGAAGGAATCCAGAATGAAAATTAAATTAAATTAAATTTAGATTTAAGCTTAATTACATTAAACGCAATTAATATGATTACTCCCTGTGACTTTATTTTTTTCCTTGCTGTCCTATTAAAAATAGAATTTGGTGGCAATTTTGATCTGAGGAGGCAAATTTGTAGGACAGGTACAATCCTAAGGCCCAAACAGAGTTGTAGGATAATATAAAAGTATATAGATACTAAAGCTTGAAGAGAAGGGAAAAGGGAGATAGATAGACAGACAGACAGACAGACAGATGACCAGCATATACTACTACTACTACTACTACTACTACTACTACTACTACTACTAATAGAGTTGGAAGGGACCTTGGAGATCTTCTAGCCAACCCCCTGCTCAGGCAAGAAACCCTATACCATTTTGGACAAATGGATGTCCAGTTTCTTCTTAAAAACTTCCAGTGTTGGAGCATTCACCGCTTCTGGAGGCAAGTTGTTCCACTGGTTAATTGTTCTAACTGTCAGGAAGTTTCTCCTTAGTTCTAGGTTGCTTCTCTCCTTGATTAGTTTCCATCCATTGCTTCTTGTCCTGCCTTAAGGTGCTTTGGAGAATACTCCCTCTTCTTTGTGGCAGCCCCTGAGATATTGGAACACTGCTATTATGTCCCCCTGGTCCTTCTCTTCATTAAACTAGACATACCCAATTCCAGCAACTGTTCCTTATATGTTTTAACCTCCAGTCCCTTAATCATTTTTGCTGCTCTTCTTTGTACTCTTTCTAGAGTCTCAACATCTTTTTTACATTGTGGTGATCAAAACTGGATGCAATATTCCGTGTGGCCTTACCAAGACGTTATAAAGTGGTATTAACACTTCACGTGATCTTGATTCTATCCCTTTGTTAATGCAGCCTGGCACTGTGTTGGCTTTTTTGGCAGATGCAGCATACTGCTAGCTCATATTTAAGTGATTGTCCACTAGGACTCCGAGATCCCTCACACAGTTACTACTATTGAGCAAGGTACCCCCTATACTGTACCTGTGCATTTGGTTTTTCTTGCCTAAATGTAGAACCTTACTTTTTTCACCATTGAATTTCATTTTGTTAGATAGCGTCCAATGTTCAAGTCTGCCAAGATCCTCCTGTATCTTAAGCCTGTCTTCTGGAATGTTAGCTATTCCTGCCAGTTTGGTGTCATCTGCATTTATATGCCACTAATTTAGCAAGTCTAGGTGGACTACAGCAGGACGTTTCAACCTTTTCACCCATTGTACCACTTTTAGGATATGGCAACATCTGAGTACCACCAGTCGCCTAGCAAGGTGTCAGAAACTTGATGATCAAAAAAAAAAAAAAAAAGGAAAAAAGTGATAAAGTACAGGTAGTCCTCGACTTACAACAGTTCGCTTAGTGACTGTTTGAAGTTACAATGGCACTGAAAAAAGTGCCCCCAAGCCACAGCCGAGCAAGACACCTGCCTGCCCACCCGGTGGCGCTCTTCCTCCTGTCCGAGGTTTTCATTGTTGTGAGCATTTCTGTTGAGGATTGTCAGCGGGGGTGGGGTGGGGGTGTTTGGTTTTTATTCCCCCCATCTGCTGGGTGGTTGCAGCAGGTTTTGGTCACTTCACATGACCCTGGGATACTGTGACCATCATAAATATGAATCAGTTGCCAAGCATCTGAATGTAAATCACAAGACCCTGGAGATGCTGCAACATTCCAGCTGATCAGCGTTTCTTCTGGGTTCAGCATCTTGCATGCACATGAAGAATCAAAGGGTAAACTAGTGTCAAGACATTGTAAATTTTGAAAAACTACCTATTTGTGCAATCTTTGCAAAATTGGTCTTTTCATCTTTTGCACTTCTGCATCCTGTATATGTGGTCATTGTGTTATTCATTGGACAAGCACTTTTTGAAGTCCCCTGCTCCCAACTTGGATTTCTATCAACCAGTTTAGAAAGACCACAAAGGCTTACTGATACAGGACTGTGGTGACAAGAAAGATTTATAATCTCTTCAGTGGGTTTACTTTTAATGTCATAAATTCATCATATCTTAAGATTTGTCTGTGTAATATCACACTGGGTGCACAAGGCTTGCTGATAGAGTTGCATCATATGCAGAAGATGTTTTAGGTCTCTATGTATAACAGCTATACACTAAAAGGAATATACAACTATTAATCTGTGCTGGAGAATTGGGTGTGCAGCTATCTCTCTTGCTATCTTCAGAATTGTCTTCAACTGTTGCAATGTGCTGGGGAATAGTAAATCTAACTAGTGATATCCAATAACAAGCTATAATAATGTCAAAACGGCACTATGTGCATTATGACGTGTGTTATGAGATCATAGTTCAAATGATATGACTGTGTAATGACATCTTGACATTTAACATAAATATTTAAATTCTGTTGCATGTATGCTGACAGCAAGGTACACATTCATTTTTGTCTCTTTCAACCTCTCCCCATTATGGAAGCCCATGTATCCTACTATCCATCTTTTTTATTTCTAAATAATTAAGCATACTTGGCATACCAGGCATTATTATGTTAAATTGATATTTTTGCTTACTTCAGAGTAACCATGCCAGGAGAAGATTATGCAATAAGAACTGGTTTGCTAAAGTGGAGCAGATTGAGGAGTGTGATTAGAACTGGCAAATGAAAAGGAGATCTGGAAAAAGAGAAAATAGAAATGGAGTGGAAAGAGCTGGATTTATTCTTTCAATAGCATATTATATTGCTATAAATGTCCATACTCCTTTTCCAGGAAACTGAGCAAACATTTTTTCTCAGTACAAAACATAGAGTTTGACATGAAACATAGATAGGATGCAAATGGTTGTGGAATCCTCAGGGGAGCAGCTTCATTTTGAAGCTAAGATATAGTCTACCATTGATGTCAATTGCCAACTTGTGATAGGGATTATGGATACACTTTTGTCCATTTGTTCCTAGCCCTATTATCTGTTTTTTTCAGAAACTGATGCCTGCGTTTTCAGGTATATGAAGTTATATACCAAATGCACGAATACAGATTGGGCGAGACCCGGCTTAAAAACAGTAACACTGAGAGGGACCTTGGAGTCCTAGTGGACAATCACTTGACTATGAGCCAGCAGTGTGCAGCAGCAACCAAAAAAGCTAATACAGCCCTGGGTTGTATAAACAGAGGCATAGGATCAAGATCACGCAAAGTACTAATACCGCTTTTCAAAGCCCTAGTAAGACCACACCTGGAATACTGCAGCCAATTCTGGTCACCATATCACAAAAAAGATGTTGAGAGCTTGGGAAAAATTCAGAGAAGAGCAACTAGGATGATCAAAGACCTGGAGACTAAAACATACGAAAAACGACTGTGGGACTTGGGTTTGGCTAGTCTAAAGAAAAGAAGAAATAGGGGAGACATGATAGCAGTATTCCAGTATCTGAGGACCTGCCACAAGGCAGAAGGGGTCAGGTTGTTCACCAGAGCACCAGAGGGGAGAACAAGAAACAATGGTTGGAAACTGATCAAGGAGAGAAGCAACCTGGATTTAAGGAGAAACTTCCTGACAGTGAGGACAATCAACCAGTGGAACAGCCTACCCCCAGACATCGTGGCCTCCCCATCACTGGAGATATTTAAGAAGAAACTGGAGAATCACCTGTCTGAGATGGTGTAGGTTCTCCTGCTTGAGCGGGGGGGCTGGACTAGAAAATCTCCAAGGTCCCTTCCAGCATTATTCTGTTCTATTATTGATGGAAAAATTATGAGCATTCTTGAAAGTAGTTAATATAGTGCATTGGCCTGGACTATGGATTGAATTCTGCTCAATTAAAAATTAACTTCTGATATGAAGACTTTAAGTGTCTTTCAATAACTCACCAGTTTCTTAGTTTTACTCTATTTCTTCTGTGCAGCATAGGGATCCTCTTTATGACATTGTTACAGGGATTATTTAAAATCTATGTAATTGTACTTTGGATAGTCAAAGTGCTAAATGTTATCATCACTTATCCTGGAATTACAGCGAGTTAACTCTTTGACTACTACATTTTAAAATTTTTTAGGAAACTTTATATCTCATATGATGATATTAAGAGTTGGAAATATTTACCTGGTCTAATAAGAACATTGTGATATTAATTTTGTGCAAATTGATTCCTGTGATCTGTGTAGAAGCTGTATGGCTTCTACATATAATGTGAAATGATAGTCTTCTCATTGTGTTCCAAGGTCTTTATTTGTGTTTTAATTTTAACAACTAATATGCAGATGTTAGATATTTTGTGTTCACATAATGGCTTCCCCACCTGTATTTCATCATTCAATTCTTTATTCATTGTCTGTCCCAAATTAGAACATGTGTAATTCTTTGGATTTTTCAGTTTTGAATATTCCAAAGCATTTTTAAAAAAAGAGAGCCATTCAGTTGTTGCAAAATGTATGTTCAGGAAAGATACTGCTTTAAACACCTGTAATGGCAACCAAACAAAAAGACTGGCAGAAAATAAGATGGTTAAAGATTGCACTGATGCACTAGCTTGATTTTACAAGTTGCTGATAGTCCTGGCAAAATGAAGTCCATCAGGTCATGAAAAGTTGAAAACAACTGACTGATTTAAAACAACAAAATTGTCTATAGTTTGGGCTAACCATTGCATAGAGACATATCAGATCTAAATATTTTTTCAACTCTGAATTTATTTGGCATACAAAAGAAAAAGTCAGGTCAGATTGAAATAAGCACAACAGAAATGACTATCTTTCCAGGAATAATCGGAGTGAAAGTGCGTGTTGTCTCTTGCTATAGAATCAGCCCAACAGATTGATGCAGATATGCTAACTAATTATTTTCTTTCAGTGCACAGTCAACAAGACAGCTGTGAAAAAGTCCCCCTAATGATTTTAATAGTTTTGAACTGGAAAAAAAATGAGTTTTCCCAATGTCCAGAGGAATCAGTTTATCAACAAAAATGTAGTTTATGCATGAAAGCCTGTAAAATTTTATTTGCTATTCACTTGATGATCCCATATTAATTGCTTTGGAGCACTGTACAGTGATGACTTTGGCTGTCTGTGGTAATGTGTGGCGGAGAAATTTTTGCATTTTTTTTTTACATGGTGAATATGCAAAATAAGTCTAGTTGTTTTGGTTTGACGGCTGTGAACAATTGGAAATTACTAGTTCTTGCCTACTTCTCATTATGAGATTTAGGAACAAGTTTGCCATTTACCTATTCTTTAATTTTGTATTCAGTTGGGATGAATTGTAAAAGACTATAATATTTCAGGCTGCTGCTTTCCAGGTTATATCTAGAAACAAATGTATCCATCCTTTGCAACCAGCCCACCGAATGCAATTTAATAGAATGTGGAATTAGGTGCAGCTTAAAGAGTTGAATAGTTTTTTTGGAATCTAATGTAAGGATTTTTTAATGGCTACTTGTCTTGTATGAAATATTATGCAATATTATGTTGAATAAGATTGAGTTGACCTCATGTTTTGAATTTAATGTTTTGGCTTTGATTTTTAAAAACACTTCATGGCATACCGTTATTTGAGGGACTATCCTTTCCTGATTACACCTGCCCACCCCATCAGATTCAGCAGAAAAGATATGTTGCGGGTACTATCTGCTAAGCTAAAGAGCTACATCTGGTGAGACCAAGGTTTTTTTTTTTCCCCTGCTGAAGCACCCACCTTATGGAACAACATCTCCCCGAAGTGAAGTTGGCTGTAACCCTGTTAATTTTTTGTAAGTCTCTCAAAATGTGATTATGTCATCAGGCTCAAGGGAATGGGGAGTTGCTGAGATGGTATGGTATTATAATTTGTTGTCCTCTTCTTGCCTTTTAATCATAACTTTAATATTTATAACTTGGTAACAGTTTTATTTTTTATTCTACACTGCCCAGAATCGTGTTCTGAGAAATGGGTGGCTCTATAAATATGAGGAATAAATAACACAAAATAAAGATAGAGAATTTCTGTTTACATTTGCTCAGCACAGTTTTGTTTTACAATATCTGCAGTTTGTCACTTGATCCTGGTTGATAGTTCATGTCTTGTAAGGCAGGCTATAACAGTGGAGGACAATTTGGATCACATGACACTGTCGACGAAGTGGATTGTGGATGGCAATCCACAGGAGGAATAAATAGACCCTGGGATTATTTACAAGTATGTGTGCTGGAGCACAGAAGGCTCCCATATGTTTCAGGTTGATACGGGGAAGATATTTAAAGTTATGGTCTTGAGAGAAAGATTGTAAATAGTGGTATTTGTTCTTTTAAATATGCCCTGAAAGGTTTAAGTATTGTCTTCTAAAATCTTGGGAATTTATGCAGAATGAAAACATTTTTAAATCTATTCTTCTGTAATCTTGAGCTACTTTTCATAGCTGGAGCTGCTTATTATTATGATTGTTTCTATTTCAGATGCATTTTGCTTTCCAACTGTACTTCCCTTTCTTTTTAGGTGTGTGGATAGGGGGATGGATAAGTGTTTTGCAGCAGATTGGGCACTCTAGGCCTTGTGTATATAAAAATTTTATCAAAAAGAACTGAATTTGTGCAGTGGTCGATTGGTGGGTTGGTTTGCTGTCACTTGCTCTTCCTTAAAGCAGCTCTCTCCAGTAACCTCTTTCCAAAGCCATTCTTGAGAATCAATGAGTTCTCTGAAGCAATGCAGAATGGAGAATTGGTACATGGCCCTGGCATGCTGAAATGGCAAAACAGTTTAGTTTGTACTAGACATATTAAGGTGCAAGCAATTTCTTTTCTCATGTAGTTCTTTCCCCAATCTTTGAGTAAGGGGCTGCTAGAGATTACATACACTCTTTCACAGAAAGATTTTTGAATGAATTTGGACAGGGGTGTCAAACTTGCAACATCACATGATGTGTTGTGACACATCGTGACTTTTTTTCCATTGCCAGCAATGGGGTGGGCACGGTTTTGTTGTGATGCATCCGGCCTGATTTAGGAGTTTCAAAAGTATTCAACTGGGCTTTGACACATACATTTTAAAAATCACTCTGTAGTCTATTGCCTGTTTGAAAAAAAAATTCATTGTATCTGAATATGGAGTTAATGCAGAAGTTTAAACATAAATTAACAGAAGCTGGCATAACGTCTGATAAGCATAAATTTCAAGAGGTGTTTATTATTTATGTGCAGATTTTTTTATATTCAAAGTAAGAAAACATTGAATATGGTAGCTGATACTTTTCTTACTGAGTAGTTTGTAACACCTACTTTGGTAGGAATAACAGCTTTCAAATGTCTCTTTTTGCCAGCCATGCCCTTCTATACTTACTTTATTATTTTCCCTAATCTTCTTTATAAAACCTTTCTAGGGTGTTTCTACAGATCTTCATTATTAAAATCTGGGGACTGAGAAAGCCATTTCAAAACCTCCCCCCCCCTTAAGTACTCCATGGTCAATCTGAAGAGATGATTTGCATTATTGCCTTGCTGAAAAATCTATGTTCAGTTTTTTACTGACCATCAGGTATTAGTTCAAAGACCAAGAAAAAGCTCAGCTGGTGCTGCCCAAAAACTAGACAGTTCAGTAACACAGAACCCACAGATCATTTCAAATAACCTGTTGGAAAGTTTAGTTGGCACTGAAATAGTTGTTCATACATCCATAGTGCAGTGTTTCTTACACAATGATAATCTCCATAGGGCAATCATCAGAAGAAATATTTTTTCCAACTTCATCACAAAAATAGTGGTCTAAAAGTATGGAGAGGAAAATTTTGAAATATATTTGAAGCAAAAAACTTTGGACTGATGAATGGAAAAAAATTGTTTGTTATAACTATGCAGAAATACATTTGGAGAAAAAATAGGTGAAGTATTTGAAGAAAAGAACATCTTGCCAAATGTTAAACCCAGGGTGACTTTATTGTATTTTAAGATTATTTGGCAGCCTATTGCCCAGAAAATATTGCAGAAGGGATTCGACTATATATCCATATATTCTAATGTTCCATAGTCAGTGAAGAAATTAAAGCTGAAAAGAGGTTGAATATTTCAACAAGACAAGTCTACTAAGCATACCTCCAAATCAACCATAACAGGAAAGTAAAATAAAGGCTTTGGAAATTAAAGTATATAAATGGGGCTGGAAGATATTTGAGTTTCATTAGAAAAAAAATGTTGGTAACTAGAATTTAAAGAAGCCATTATTAATAAAAATAAAAGCCATTAATATAAATTAGAGATAATTGTGGAGCAAAATCTGCAATAGTTATAGTGTTCTATATTAAGACACTTTCTTAAAGTACCTAAAATTGTTGAGAATCAGGTGGCATCCAAGTTTAATAAATTATTATTTAATAATAAGATAATCATGGTTTGCAAGATAAATATGTCTTCAATAGATGGCATCATAACAGCTTGTGAGCTGTGTGGAAGAATTAAAAATATGCATAGGAGTCCATACAAACTACAATCCAGATTTATTCTGTATCTTCATTAAAGGTGTGTGTATGTGTGTTAAATGCCAATATTCACACCTTAGTAACATGATAATTTTAATTGCAATTCTGCTACCTAGGCAAAGTCTGTTCAACAGACTTTTAAAAAGTGTTAAGTTATAACTATTTGGATGACAAAGAAAGCTTTTTATTTAGCTTTTCCTCTAGAAAAAGAAAACTTTTCTCTTCATGAATATACTCAGAAATTATATTTGTATTAAACTTGTATGCCATTCAACAACTCTAGGAAATTTGGAATATGAAAAAGAGGAACATGGATTGAGACATGAATATTCTGATTGCTTTAAACTTCTTATATATTCTACTTCTAATTTTTAAAATATATTTACTCACCCAAACAAGGCATCTTGCTCTCAGTAGCACAGAGTTAATGACAAAGTTTCAATTTCATCCTAAAAAAAAAATTCAGCAGTTTTCCCATTGAAATATATTGGATGATGCATTAACCTAGTCAATGTGCCTTGTTCAATAAATCATGGTTAACATATACCAGGACTTAGCACAAAATATGAACCTAATCAGTACAGAGTTAATGGGAAGTAAGAACAGGTGATTATTCAGCTAACACTAGAAGGAAATACATGAATACATGAAAATGTTATAACCTTGGCAAAAGATATGAGTTAACAGAACACATAATTGAGTAACCTGATTATCTGATAAGGATCTTAACTCTGTAGGACCTGTATTGAGTTTGTGAACCTTCTTTTAGTATGTTCCTTATTGTGTAAGTATAAATATATATACACTATGTAATAACTGCACATTGTGGAATTCACTAGATTACTAGTAAAGGATTTATTTCCAAGTTACGATCTTCATATCTTCTTCAGGGATCCTCTACTGCTAAAAATCTAAATGTTTCTTTAGTAGTATAATGCACCCATTCGTCTTCTAATAGTATATATTATTTATATTAGTTATACTTAATCAGTAAATAGTAGAAATACCAAAGCAGTATTTCAGTAACTGGTATCAATAGGATCAGCCATAGCCAGTTCCTAATACAGATGTATAAGCGTTATAATAAGTGGTGGGATTCAGCTGGTTCGCACCACTTTGGCAGAACCGGTAGCTAATTTTTTGCTGCCCAGGCCCAGAATGGACTTCTGGAAGTGGCATCCACACAAAGAACAGGTTGTTCACATATTTGAATCCCACCACTGGTTATAATGTTATATGAAATTCTCAAAGTAAAACTACTCTGTAAAGAAACCTCAATGGAAGTTATTGAGAATTGAGGACTTGCGCTGTGGCATTTTGCTTCTATTTGTTTTCAAGAAGGTTCCACCATGAAGTGGCAGTGTGGGCTTTGTTTTATTATACCAAGAAATTTAAAAATTCATACTAGTAATTATGTTGATTCTGGTCACTTGCTATAATTGCAGATACACAATTGTGCTAGATTCCAGAATTTTACTCTATCTAGTTTTTGGCTTTTTGGCAGTAGATTTTCATAGTGTATCCTCTGCGGTTACTCTAATGTGCTTTTTACTCAGAACAGATGGCCTATTATGTTGCAATGCTGACATTTTATCTTTTTGATTCCCACAAAAGATGTCACGCTTATCAGAAAGGATTCATTTTTGGTCAGAGATTGTATTTCACAGGTGACCATAATCTCAAATCGTTCACAAGTCTGATTTCTAGCTGTTGGTATCAGAATTACTTGGGCCTTCAGGAAAGAGTTGAGTCTATAGGTGGCCTTTTTTTGGGGGGGGGGAATGGTCCAAACAAATGTGCTTGTTTATCAATTCAGTTACTTTATCAAATCAATTAAACATAATGGAAATTATGCTACCAGCAGTTTATGTAAAAAAGATAATGTTTGAATCTGTAATCATAGATGGGCATTAATTTTCAAAGCTTTATTTTAAGTGAAGAAAAACAAAAATTGTACAAGTGCAGAAACTTGGAAAAGCAGACATTGGAGACGTTTTAGTTTCCCAGGGTAGTTCCAGATGAGGCTTTTCTGGAGCAATCATCCTGCCTCTAACAGATTTTTTATTTTGGAGTATGGAAAAAATGAATAATTATGACTTTCCATATGTAAGTCTTTGTTTTCTCACTGCTTCATCTTTTAAGGATAAAACAAGAGGAAAGATAAAAAGTTTCTGGCTGATTGATATCACTAATAAGCATGTATGGGCAGTCTGGGCAGTTTCTGGAAAAATACAGAAACTGCCAGAATACAGAAAAAATACAGAAAAAATACAGAAAAAACATTTTCTCAAATACATATTTTCATTTTAAAAAAATCAAGAAAGAAGTAGGAACTAACTTGCTTATTTTCAGCACTTATTAAATGCATTTATTCTTCTGCACAATTTTGTAAATTCCTATTGAATTCATTGTACTTGTATGCAAATATCTATTCTGGAATTTTGCTTTTCATGATGGTTTGTGATATATTTCCGAGAAGTTCTACATACAGGACATAAAGGCAGTAATTCTCTTGGGTCATCACATTCATTTTCTGTGATTTGATGCATGTTGCCTGTGAATCTGGAGACTGCAGACAAACATCATCAATAATAATCATAGTTTGACAGTATACATGAATCTGTTTAATCCTTATTAAACCCATCTAGGCCTGTGACCTTCACACATTCTATGGCAGTTAGTTCCCTAATAAATTAATTATGTATTGTGCACTCTGTTCCAAAAAGTCTGGTGGAATTTCTGCAGCTGCCATTTGATAAAGCATTAAGAGCTATAGTCAGAATAGAATATTCAGAGAGGCCCTATGACTTTTAATTATTTATTCACATATATTTTGAATAGACCTCAATATATTGAACACTACAGGATGCTTACAATAAACAGTCAAAGACAATTCCAAGCAGAAAATTAAAAAAATTATTATTACTTTCTAAAACCAAAGAGGTGAGAGTAATTGTTGAAAGTTCAGTATTGTTTTTACGAGTTATCTAAAGGCTGAAATATTCAGGAGCAAGTCCAACTTCTCTAAGAAGAGAATCCAAGACTACAGTCTTGCAGATGACTATTTCATTCTGTCTAGGATATTTAATATTTAAGGCCTTGAATGAAGAACCTAGGTTCTGATTTAGTATACAGAAACCCTGGAATGTAGACCAAATACAGAATAGTGACCTTCTGTAATTATATTCCAATTGATAAACATAGACTCACACTGGGTAATAAAAGATAAATGCATGCCATGTTATAATATTCATACAAGGACATTTCATTTTTTCTTTATTTATAACATAATCTAATACAGGGGTAGTCAACCTTGGCTCTTTTATGACTCGTGGACTTCAACTCCCAGAATTCCTGAGCCAGCATGGCTCAGCTTGGAAACCTCTCCCTTTCCCCTCAGCATGGCTGGCTCAGGAATTCTGGGAGTTGAAGTCCACGAGTCATAAAAGAGCCAAGGTTGACTACCCCTGATCTAATAGAGAAATGCACAGCCTCAGTTTCCAGGCTGATATACTTTCCTGGAATCTTTGGAACATCCTCCAGAGACAAAGAGGCTGGCCTTAAATTGTAAGTCAATTTTTGTGAGGTGGATAGCTATACACATTTGATAAATACATAAATAATAATTTTAGTATGATAGAAAATTAAAAAATGGCTGGAGAGTCATCTTATCAACGATATTTAACTTTAAATAGAAGTGAAATGAAATTGACTTCTTTGCTTTATATTTTTGAGTGTGGTGTTTGCTCAGGAGAAAGTGCACATATTTGACTAAAAGGAGGAAAAAGATATATATTGTTTTAGAAGTTTTAAAAAAATCTATTCTCTTTTGGCAGAGTAGTCTCTTAAGAAAGGCCTTCTAGTAATTATTAGACCAGAGTCTGTTGGTAAGAAGCTATGGACTTTTTCTTCAATTCGGTTCTTGAAAGAACTTTTGACTTGACTTGAGTCTCATGTTGACATGCGCCTTCCTGCTGCAGCTTTCACCTAAGAGCTAAACCGTAACACGTTTGTTTAAATGCAGTTCTCTCTGTTCAACCAATCCAGTTTTTATAGTCCAGAAGATTCTTCTGTTGTTGCTTTCTTTCTATAATGATCCAAAGGAAGGATAAACTCAAAATGTTTATTAATGCACATACAAGTGATCATACCTCCTCTTTTCCACCCCTTCAAATATCATGGCTATAAAACTGGTTCATCCATAGCTATCCTGTTATTTTCAAATATATCATTTGGCCATTTTCACTGAAAATGACCTGGATCCTTTTAATGTTATTGTTGCTTAGCTTATTGTTGAATCCATGAAATAGCTTCTATGACAAGGATAGTGATTATCCTTTTTAATTTGTCTATGGGGTTTCTCACTGTTTCCTTGAATGAAAATTTAAATATTGTAAGGTCGATATAATAGAGGGTCATTTTACAACAAGGGGTTTTAGCTTTTGTTTTGAAATCTGTTCTGCTGTAGTTAAAAGATGAAAACCCTTATGGCAGTTCTGTTGTGCTTCATTTTTCATCTCTTCATTCCCTGCTTTCTTTTTCTTTTTAAATATTCCTATAGCTCATATGCACGAGAATTTTTGTATTCAAGATTTTTTTTAAAAAATCCAAACCACATAAAAGTGAAAGATATATAGCCTCATTTTCTTGTGCCTTCTCCATGAAAATTGTATGTCTTTGTGTGATAAATTCATCAGCAGTATCTGCACTAAAAAGTTTGCATCAACTTGTCTGTAGAGAACCCAAATGCAAGGAGAAGCATAGTAGTGCCATCACAACCATTTTGCTGGCACAAGGCAGCCTTGCTCTTGGCAGCTGGGTGCGGCAGGAAAGACGTTCTGTGGTGAACCACATTTTGCTGGTCCCTGAAGGCTTTATCCAACTCCTGTTGAAGTTTATAAAAGAGTTTGCTTTATCTTCTGCTGTTAGATTATATCACTTTATAAACATACCCACATTCTCTTCACCCAAAACACACATATAATTTATCTTCATTAGAAACTACTGTTACACGCCCCAAACCACTAATTGGAGTTCACTGCAGATATTAAGGAGGATAAAAGACAATCACTTCTTCGTAGTGCAGTAGTGGCGAACCTATGGCACGGGTGCCAGAGGCGGCACTTGGAGCCCTCTCTGTGGGCACACATGCCATTGCTCCAGCCTTGTCTCCCCCCGCAACCCCCTCCTTTCCAGCAGGCCCCCTGAAGGAGTTGCCTCCGAGGGTGGCCCACATGGAGCAGCGCAGCCAAGGACATGGCAGCCAGGCAGTGTAGACAAGATTCTGCCCTCACACCCCCTCATGCAGTTGATGCTGCAGGGCACGGGCAGAGGGTGTGGCTGCCATAGCGCTGCTGGGCTGCCTGGGTGATCTGCGGCGTGCTCTGGAGGTGGTGAGTAGTCCTGTGGGTAGGCGGGGCGGAAGATGGGGCAGAGCGGGGGTGGGGCAAGGGGTGGAGTGGGGGCGGGGCCAGTTTTTGGACAGGTTTGCCATCACTGTCCTAGTGATACTATTATTTTATTTCAATTTTTTAAATTCATATCCCATTTTTATTATTTATACAAATAACTCAAAGTGGTGAATGTGTTTAACACACCCTTTTCCTCCTATTTTCCCCAGAACAACAATTCTATGAGGTGAGTGAATAGCCCAAGGCCACTCATCTGGATTTCATGGGTAAGGCAGGACTAGAACTCACAGTCTTTGGCTTTTTAGCCTGGTGTCTTAACTATTAGACCAATAGGAATATTCCTCTTGCCTCTTGCTTCTATCTGTTCTATTCTTTGTGGACTTCCAGAGATGAAATGGTGGATTGAAGACAGCTCTGAAAAGTGGAGCCAAAGACCGTGGTGGAATAGAGTCTGTGAATAAGCTGGCTCTTCATAAATCGTCTCTAAATAAGGAGAGGACTTGACATCACTCACAAATGTGCCAGACAGCTACTCCTCATGAGGAGGCCACAAGATACCAGTCTCTGGTGGCTTTACAGCTCTGGGAGACAAAGAAATAGCCATCATACTCAAGTCATGAAGCCTTCCAAAGGTCACTGGGCTCACCTACTTCCTTTTCTAATCATTTATATATTTTTTATTATAATCTTATTTTTCTTTGCTATATTTTTATTTTTTGCATTTTCTATTCTTTTTTCTACTTTTTTAGTTTGTAGTATTTATCTGTGTAATTGTAATTTTTAATAAAAATACTGTTAAAAATATTTATTCTTTATATAAAAAGGAGTGGGTAGGAAAAGGGAGGAAAAATTCCACTATTACCTTATCTCTCTGTGTTCCTTACATTTAAGCAATTTAAGCTCTGGGAAATAACAGTTTTAAAAAAGAGAGTGAAACATAATGGTACAAGTGGGCTTAGAGAAGACGGAAATTTTCCTCACTCCCTAATAATGCTTCTCTCCTTCCACACGTACACAGATTCTTCATTTGTGAGTAACTTCTGATTTGATTGTTTCTTAGTTAAATATATATTCAGAAAAGGCTGAATTCAGTTATGAGCTGTCAAATTTTAAATTAGGAATGCAACCAGATGTTTGTTTGTTTCTGACATCATTTTTTAAATGGCCTACTTAGCCTATAGTGGAAAACCTCCTAATTCAGCCCTTGGTTGAAGGATATCAGAAAATGTTGCTCATTGTTTCCTTGAAGTACAGTATAATTAATCTGCTATTTTAAGATAAGTTTTTTCGCATAGTTCTTCAGTAACAAGGAAGGGTAGACCTCTTTCCATTGAAGCACAGATTGCTTATTATGGTGCCAGAGGCAGGAGAAGCAGATCTAAAAAGGTGTGGGGATGCAACTTCTCTATAGAGAGTTACACAAATTAGAATATACAAATGATTGGATACAACTTAGTAATAGATAAAATAGCACATCAAGTTGCTAGTAAGGATAATGAGGTAATGAAGATGATATTGGAGTAAGGATAATGAGGTAATGAAAGTGATATTGTGGAAAGAATAATGAGGTAATGAAGGTGATATTGCAAAGAGAAGACAAAGGATATGAAATAAAAAATACAGTTGATATATTATTGTTTAAATGACCTTGCTTTCGAGAGCCGTTTTTGCTTCCCAGCATCCTTTTATAATTTTAATCAACATTCTTATGTCTAAATGTTTTATGGCTAATCCAACAGTTTTTGCTTTTCCCTGAGAATAAAGTATGAAGAAGGGTGATTTGCTTGTCTTATTAATCCCATATTTTTCTTGCAGTATCATAAACTACATCATAGTTTTCAGACTGTAAGGTCAATACCAAAAGTGGTCCAAGAAACATGAAATCGTCTTATAGTTGTCAAGGAACCATTTAAAAACAAGTTTTAGACAAAGATTATTCTACTTCAATGAAATCAAATTATAATCCTTTAGGATAGGTAGTCTTTCAGGACCAAGTTGTCTTCAAGACAGCATCCAGAATATAATACACCATAACAGCTCACTTCGAATAGTGTACGACAGTTCAGCCATACTAAAATAATATTTGAAAAGAATATCCATTTGACACCCTAAACTCAAAATAGGTTTGCATAGCTCAACATAGGCAATTAGAAGCTATTGTAAGTTGCATTTCACTTTTGGAGAGCACCAGATTGGTTAGAGTCTTAAGTCTTTCTGAAGGATAGAATTGACTGACTCTGCCCACATATCAGTTGTAGGCCCTCTGTGCCCATCCTTGGGCTTTCTGGTGCAATTTGCCTGACCACCTAAGGCCATCGGGCAGAGCCCCACAGCGGATCCTAATCGTGCCTTCGGCCTCATCTACAACAGCAGTGACCGACATCCCAGAGAGACTTGTTTATCCGGTCGGGTGGTCAGGGGAGCAGGCCACACTCCCTGCTCCAATCTCTCTTCCTGCCAATTGCTTGCCTGCCAGAGCTCCCCCTTAGTTTCCCTGAGATAGCTCAACCCAGGATGGAGGATTCCACGGTACCTCAGCCTATGAGCACCGTCTCCCCATCATTAAGCCACGGCCGGTGCAAAACCTCCAAACAAGAGACAGCAGGCAAGCTCAAGGACAAGGCGAAGGCCATCCTCAAAAAGCCTTCCAAATTGGCGGAGAAGCAAGCCAGCCGGAGGGACCAGGCTCTGGAGAAAGAGTTCTCCAGAGTGCAGAGATAGGCCAGAGCAGAGACGGATCAGTTACTGGTCCCTGACTTCGATCTCCCTTTAGGACCTTCGACCTCTGTTCAGGGCGTGTGGTCTATGGCGGAGGCCCCCCGCCACATTGTTCGCCTCCGATGACAGCTCACGACACAGCTGCTCACCCACCGACATTTCCCTCACAGGTTCCAATTTGGGGCCTGAGGCCACCTTCACACCAACAACTGCCAGGCTCAACGGACCCGAACACAGGGATATTCTCTCTAATGGCCACCTCAAAATCTGGACTGCGCACTTGCGGCACGGTCCTTCCACATCCCCAGGCAGGAGGCTATTCCATCTGTACTTCCACCTTATGTTCCTCCAACAGGGGTCTCCACATATCATGAGTCCCCGTCTCCTGGCCGTTCCTCAATTAGTGGCTACTCATCCCCAATGGGCTATGACCAGCTGGACTTCCCTTTGTCTGAGGAGGAGGAACTCCCCCCAGACCCATCTCCACCTGGAGGCCTATTCAACCCGGCTCTCTTCCTTCCCTTGCTAATCAAGGCTACTACGATGGCCAACATATGGTCCAATCAGTTCCCTCAGCCACAGGCCACGTCTGATTCGAACCCGAACCCGGTTTTCGTCGAAACAGTGGCAGTCAACACCATGTCCCTTGCCCTTCGATCTTCCTAAACGGAGTTTGGAAGCAATGGGCTTCCCCGTCTTCCTTCCCCTCCATGGGAGGAACAGATAAAAAGTTGTTTATCATGTCTGATAAACTGATGCTCTGGAAGTGCCTAAGGTGGATGAAGCCTGGACCCCTCTTGTGTCTTCAACCACAATCTCGGGGGACATGGCCAAAGCACTTAAGGCTGAGGACAGGAAATGGGATTGACCTTCCACAAGACCCACCAGGCGGCCGCGTGGGCAATTAAAACGGCCACTTGTGCATCCTTTTTTTGTTAGGACCATCCTCCTATGGCTGCACCAGCTTCAGGCCAGGCTTTCTCCAGAGGACTTATGGACTCATCAGGATCTAAGCAAAATGGTTGCAACGACGGAGTACGCGTCGGATGCAACCTTAAGTCAGCGAACTTTGCCTCTAGATCCATAGCTTCCAATGTCATGGCTAGAAGGATGCTATGGCTCAAGCACTGGCAGGCCGACGCCAAGTCAAAAGGCGTCTGGCAATGGCCCCCTACCAGGACAGCCATCTCTTCGGGGAGTCCCTGAATCCGTACCTAGTGGAGAACAAGGACAAGCGTAAGGTCATGGCCCACCTCTCCAAGAGGTTCGATAGACGTACCACTCCTTACGGCTGGAGGCAGTCCTTTCGGCCTGTGACGGGGTCGGGAGCCACCCAACCTTCCCGCACCTTCATGCCCAGACAGGACCGTCCACATGACAGGTCAGGCTTTAGGCCCAGACAACAGAATCAGGGCAAGAGGCCATTTCGAGGGGGCAGTCATCCCTTCAGGACGTCCAAGTGACTCCCGGACCATCCCTCCCATAGGCGGCAGGCTTTCCCTTTTCTTCCATCAGTGGGAGCTCACCACCATGGACGCCTGGGTCTTGCAAACTATCCAATTCGGCCTGTCCCTCGAATTTGTGTCCAGTCCCCCGGGTCATTTCATCTCTGTCCCACGGCACGAGATTCAGCCATACGGGGTCTTATGCAGGAGGCCATTTGTCATCCTATGGACATACAGGCGATAGAACCGGTAATGCCGGGTCAGGAGGGAAGGGGCTTCTACTCCATCCTCTTCGTGGTTCCCAAAACCTCGGGGGGATGGAGGGCAATTCTAGACCTAAAATGTCTGAATTTACACATTGCATACAAGAAATTCAAGATGCAGTCGCTCCAGTCCATCTTAGGGGGCGTCAGAAAAGGAGACTTCTTGATGTCCATAGACCTCACGGAAGTGTATCTCCAAATCCCCATCCTTCCGGACCATCGGCAGTACCTCCGGTTCTGCTACAGGGGCTGCCACTTCCAATACAGGGCTCTCCTGTTCCGTCTGTCCTCGGCTCCCAGGGTGTTCACCAAAATCCTAGCTGTGCTGGCTGCTCAATAATGGAAGGTACCAGTACGCGTCTAGTGCTACCTGGACGACATCCTTATTCAATTGTCCTCCTTCCGGGCGGCTCAGTTGGACCTGAACTTTACCATCCAGGTCCTCCAACAGCATGGGTTTTCGGTGAACTTCCTAAAGAGCCAGACGGTTCCCTCTTCCAGACTTCTGCACCTGGGAGCCATCATAGACACCACAGATTGCATGGTCTATCTCTCCCAGGAACGTCTTGACAGCATCAGGGACCTAGCTCGCCAGGTATACAGGGACCGCACCGACTCACTGATCTTGCTTTCTCAACTCCTAGGGAAAATGGTCTCCTTCATAGCCATAGTTCCCTGGGCCAGACTGCATTTACAGAGCTTTCAATGGTTCCTTCTCCCGTTGGTGGTTGAACGTCAGCTCATCCAGCCGACAGGTGAGGCTCTTGGTCCAAACCCTGAGGTCTCTTCGCTGGTGGTTCTCACAAGCCAGGGGGTCACTATTCAAGGAGCCGGACCATCTCACAATCACGACGGACGCCAGTCTGTTCAGTTGGGGAGCTCACCTACAGTCTCAGTTTGCGCAGGGCCATTGGTCCTGCGCAGATTTGAGACACAACATCAACTGGCTGGAACTCAGGGCCATTCATCTAGCTCTGCGCCACTTCTACAACCAGATCAGGGGGCGACACATATTGGTCCTTACGGACAATGTGGCGTCAAAGGCCCATGTGAACTGGCAAGGGGGGACCCGGTCCAAGTCCCTCATGTCCAAGGCTCAGTTGCTGGGCTTCTGGGCAGAGTCCAACCTGTCCTCCCTCAGGGCCGAACACATCTTGGGGGAAAAGAACCGGCAAGCGGACCTTCTGAGTCGCTCCACCATAGATCCCTCGGAATGGGGTCTACATCCGGATCTTTTCACCGAGATGTCCCAAAGGTTCGGTCGACCGGTCCTCGATGACCTATTCGCATCGTCGACCAATGCCCAGCTCCCGAGGTACTTCTCTCGCTATTACACTCCAGGGGCAGAGGAGACGGCTGCTTTATGAACTCCGTGGCCAGAAGGCCTAATCTACGCCTTCCCTCCCCTCCTGCTGATTCCAGCGACCATCCACAAGCTGATACAGGAACAAGCGGAAGTGATCCTCGTGGCCCCGTACTGGCCTCAGAGACCCTGGTTCGCCAACCTGATGAATCTCTCCCGCTCTCCCCCATGGAAGATTCCCCTAGGTCGAATGTCCCTGCACCAGGGAGTCATCCAACATCCGGACTCTCAGTGGTCACTTGAGCGCAGAATCATGACTCAGGAGTTGTTCTCACCAAGGGCGATTTCCATGATTCAGGCCTCTCGCAGGCCAGCGACCAATCGCATTTATGACTCCACATGGAGGAATTTTTGCCATTGGTGCGAAAGGCGGCAACTGAACATATCAAAACTGACAATCCCTCAGATCTTAACTACCTTCTCAACGGCCTAGATAGAGGCCTGGCCCCTGCAACCATCCGTAGACAGGTGGCGGCCCTATCCACCCTACTCCCCTGCGCCAATTCGATTCCTCTGGCTCATTGTCCCAGAATACATACCTTAAGGGCGCCAGCAACACCAAGCCACCCGTGCTACACAAATACCCATCATGGGAGTTGCCCTGAGTTCTACTCGCACTCATTAGACCGCCTTTTGAGCCGGTCGCTACTATAACCTTGAGGTCCTTATCCCATAAGCTCGCCTTCCTGATCGCTATCATGTCAGCCAGGCGCATTTCTGAGCTGGCGGCTCTTTCAATCAGGGATGATCTTTGTATTTTCCATCGGGACTGGGTGGTCCTTCGGCTGGATCCCACATTCGTGCCCAAGGTCAATTTGCTCTTCCATAGAGCCCAGGAAATTATTATGCCAGATTTCTGTCCCAATCCTTCCCATGACTTAGAGCGGCAGTGGCACACACTGGACATCCGCAGGACGCTACGATGATACATCAGGTGCATGGCATCTTTCCGCAAGTCAGAGGCTGTCTTCGTCTCCTTCCTCCCGACTTCTATGGAGCAGAAGGTGTCTGCTTCCACCGTAGGTAGCTGGATCAGGGCTTGTATCGCGGAGGCATATCAGTCTGCTTCACTGCCAGCTCCAAGTCATATCACAGTTCACTCCACTTGCAGCGCTGCAACCTCTGCAGCATGGGCCACTCAGGCGTCTGAGAAGATTTGCAGGGCTGCGACATGGTCTTCTCCCTCCCCGTTTGTACGGCATTATAAGATTGACTGCTTTGCTTCTGCGGATGCGTTCTTTGGTAGGAGGGTCCTTCAGCAGGTGGTTTCTGGGGACGTGGAGCCGGCCTCGTCTGTTTCCCACCCATTGGGACAGTGAGGCTTTGGTATATCCCATTAATGGATTCTCCATCTCCTGTGCTGGAGAAGGGGCATTGTCTTACCTGAACGCCTTTTCTTAGCACGCAGATGGAGAATCCACACCCACCCTTAAGGTCAGTTAGGCCAGAATTAGGGATTTGAGAGCCCACACCTCGTCCTAGCATCAAACACTTTCGCCCTCGTCAAGACTGGGATCTCCTAGCAACAGGGGGTGTGTCAAGCTTGGCTAACTTGGTCTCAAGAGCAGGCAGACAGAGAAAACCCATTGGTGGATTCTCCATCTCCATGCTGAGAAAAGGCATTCAGGTAAGACAATGCCCCTTCTAACCCAACAGGATACTGAGTGGATTACATTGTCTTCCTAAAGTAAAACTTAAAATATAAAAATGTATAATAAAATGAGAAACATAGAATAATAATAATAAAGTTACTAAAAAAACCCTAGAGGATAAAATATCCAACCATAGCCCAAGGTGGAGGGAGGTTTAACCTATACTAGATTCCTCCTAAGATCTTCTTAAAAAGCCAAGTTTTAGTGACTGTTCTAAAATTTAACAGAATGGGGGATAGTCTGATCTTGGGTTATAGGCTATTCCCCAGAAGTAGTGTTGTATTTTATTTATTTATTTGGTAGAACCTTGAAATCTGCAATTCTAAAGGACTGAGGAATACACAATAAAAAGTACAAATCAAGAAAACAGGGGAAAGGAAAAACAATCAGAAACAAAGACAAAGATAAGTGTTTTCAATCAACTGGTGCCAAAGGCTCATTGAAATAAAATTGTTTTAAATAATTTCTGGGACATGAGCTAAGTGGAGGCTGCCCATACTTCTTGAGGAGCATATTGCTCAAAGTGGGGATTGCATCAAAGACGTTTCTCATCTCCCAACACCTCATGTACCTCATAAGGGGGCGGGGGGAGACTTTCAGTTGGATGTTTCTAGATGAGCCGAGGTGGCGCAGCAGTTAGAGTGCAGTACTGCAGGCCACTTTAGCTGACTGTGTTCAGCAGGTCAGCGGTTCAAATCTCACTGGCTCAAGGTTGACACAGCCTTCCATCCTTCCGGGGTAGGTAAATGAGGACCCAGATTGTTGGGGGCAATGTAAATATATATATATATATATATATACAATGCTTACTGGTGTACACTGCTTAGAGAATGCTTGCACTTAAAGCGGTATATAAGTCTCATAAATAAATAAATAAATAAATAAATGACTGGACTAGTTGAGCAGATTTAGTTCTTTCAAGGCTGATGTCTCCCAGTACTGTACTGCGATTTTAGCCTAAAAATCTTGTGACCCAAGAAAGACACTATATTTTTAAAGGTATTCATTATTAAGTATAGCATGTTTCAACCATTTAGCTTGAATAAATATTAGAATATACACCTTCTTTATGAGTTTAAATTGCAGAATTTGCTTCAAAGGCCAATCGACGCATTACAGAAATCTCTGGATGTACGAAATCCATGCATGACGGAAATTTGGTTTTCTCTTTCTAAAAAAGCTGCAGTTCTAGTGGATTATAACTATCTTTGATATTAGTCATCGTTTGGATACTATTTTATAAGGTTCAAGATTCATATTTTGTTGTGACAAGCAGATGGTGTTTTTCCTCTGCCAGATCTATGCCAAGATGGTTTAATACAGTTCTACCAATGACACAGATCAACAAGAGATAATTACCAAAAGCTTAACATTCAGCACAGGCGTATTTCTACTACAGCTTATTATATTTGTGGTTAAAAAGTATGGTGTTAGAGTAATGAATCTGAACAGTTATATCCTATGTAGTTTCATTACTGTGCACTGTTGTGCAATGAAGTCTTGTATGCATTCTGATAACACTTTTTTGGCATGATTGATATGTTTCTCTTGCCTTTCTAAGGGCAAATGATTCTTTCTCTTTGTATTATGTATGAGATTCTTTGACTTTCAGTTGTTCTGATTTAAATTGTGTGTAGTGTTGGACCTGTGAGATCTTTGTAGGCTTCATAGGCCTTTTAAAAGAGTGCCATCCTTCTGCTATATATAGGAATTCTTACGCCTTTATGGAAAAATGACTGTTGATACTCTTTATTATATATATATATATCTTCTTATATTCTTTTTTTCTATTTCCTTAGTGTGTGTGTGTGTGTGTGTGTGTGTGTGTGTGTTAGCATATATATCAAGAACATAAAGAAGCAGTTCTTGTCCTATTAAGGTAACAAACATTAATTGTTTTTAGGGTGTAAATACATGGCAATTTGTTGTTTAGGGATGGCATTGATTAAGGCCCTGTATTTAAAAGTGTTTTTTTTTCTTACTTATTGCTTTTTTCCAAATGTTTACATGTGCAACAGAAGACAGAGCTACAGAATTGTCACAGTGTGGATTTGGATCTTCATAAAGACATATATCTGCACAGTAAAACATAGAAGCGCTTTCTTCCATTTCCTGTCTCATGTCTTAGAAATAAAATTTAAAAAGTAATTTCTTCTTCAAACAGTTTTTGTTTTCTCCTTCTTCTTCACCTTCTGGATATGCAGATAAGATGTTTATGAAGTACTTATTTCACTGAGCTTTCAAAAACAGGCTTTCCATGCCTCCGAGCAGGTGCAGGAAATAGGAATGTAGGTAGGGGTTCTCTGGAAACTGGGCATGGTCTGGGCATAAATTCCAAGGCATCCTGAAGGAAAACAGTAGGTTTCATCACTGAGCTTTGAAAACTGTTATGTATCCAAATGCAGACATCGTTGCTGCTTTTGTATAGGTGTAAAATACATACATACATACATACATACATATATACATACATATATGGTAGATACCATCACAAGAGAGGAAAAAGAAAAACACACATACTGTCTCGTGGCCAATGTATTGGACATGATTGAACGTTGACCCTTAATTTGCTGACAACCTACAGGAGCTTAAAGGCAATGACATCTTTGCTTGTTTCATCTGCATAACAGGAAATGTTCATGGCCTCCCGTTCTTCCTGCTATGAGAAAATAGTGTTCTTTTTTTCCCTCTGAGTCCTGGCTGGCCCTTGATTTCAGATTTGCATTCTATACTGAGCCTGCATTTTGATTGAAGTTTCTGTCTGTTTCAAATGGCCAGTCAGCTTGTTGCTGCTATGCGTTACCAGTAATGATGAGAAATGTAATTTTTGTCTCTTCTCTCCCTTTGCTAAATTTGAAAAAAAAAATGCCAAGGGGCTACAGTTCTTCTGCAAGATTTGTTTTACGAAACTACAAGCCATAGCTTATCTTGAAGCTGGCTCAGGAATTCTGGGAGGTGAGGTCCACGAGTCATAAAAGAGCCAAGGTTGCCTACCCCAATCTAGAATATACCACCCCTGTGTTCACGTGATCATATTTTGGTAACTGACAATTTTCATATTTTGGTGAGTGATTTGCATGTAACACTGGTTGCAGCCTCCCATGGTCACATGACCATGGTTTGTGAACAGAAAACAGCAAAAATATTAATTGGAAGTGCTGGTTTCACTTAACAACCACATACTTTGCTTAATGACCATGTGATTCACTTAAGGGCTGCAGTGACATACTTTTGTGACCATCATAAAAGAAGTCGTAAAATTGAATCTGGTCACATGATGCCTTGACATATATCTGCAGTGAGTTATAACTACAATTCCAGGCTCCATTGTGGTTGTAAGTGAAAGATTTCCTGTATTAAGTTTTATTTTCCTGGTTGGGAGGTTTTTTTTTTTTTTTAAATGTCATTGTTTGTAAAACTACCAGATAGAATTGAAGTGTGTAATATAAAGCATGATGTCAATAATAACACTTTGGATAAATAAAATCTTGGAAAATTTATCAGGGTAATGTGTTTTTCTATTATGTACCTGTTATTTGTTTGATTTAATTAAGTTGTATTTTTATTATTATATTCTGTTTCTCAATAGAACCAAAAGTGTTTAAAAGGATGAGCATTTGAATCCAGAGACAAATGCATTTTTCTTGCTTTTTTTGTTTTTTGTTTGACAAAAATTAAAAGGTAAAAGTAAAGGTTTCCCCTGTCTGATTCTAGGAGGTGGTGCTCATGTCTGTTTGGAGTCAGCATTATCCAAAGACAGGATGACACTCTTTTGCTACACCTTTTCGTTTGTTCCTTTGTTCTGTTCTGGCCTTTCACTAGGCTATTTGTTTATGTGATGTTTCCTTTTCACAATTTGCATCAACAGTTAAAACCAGAATGGCAGACTTCCTCTCTCACGTTTCCAGTTTCTCAAACTTTGTACAAAAGGCTTAACTTCTTCTATATAATTTTTATTTGGAGAACCTACTGTATCTGATATATTAAATAAAATGTTGCTTTCACCTGGAAAACAATATTTGAACTTGTAAGCTGTGATATTTACATTTTGATCATTAACTTGATAACAGTGTTAAATTGCTAAAATAACCAGTATAGGGTTTGTATTTTTGTGCCCACAAGCCATTATTGACTCTTGGCGACTGCATGGACTAGTCCAAGTAAATGCTAGTAAATATTATAAATTGATATATTATAATTGATTGATCATTGATTACATGCTATCAAGTTGTTTTAACTCTTAGCAACTACGTAGATAGATTTTCTCCATGACAATCTATCCATAACCTGGTCTTTCAGGTCTTCTAACTGTGTACTCAATGAAACTGTAACTGAACCCATCCATCCGGCTTTCCTCCTCTTTCCTTCCATCTTTCACAGCATTAGAGCCTTCTCCAAAGAGCTAGGTCTTTGCACAAGATGTCCGAAGTAGGATAATCTGAGCCTGGTCATTTGTGGCAAAACTCTGGGTTGACTTGTTTGATAATCCTTTGCTTTGTTAGCTGTCCACAGTGTAGTATAGCCAAACTTGCTTGCATAGCCAAAAATGAATTTAAATGCTTCTCAGACCTAAAGCAAGAATTTACATGATGTATTGAGGATTATACAAATAATAGGCAGCATACTAGGTACCCTATAAAATCCTAGGCAAAAATTAAAATGAGATCAAGACTATATAGGTGGAACCCAAATATTTCTTGTCCAGAAAGAGCAGTAATCTATTTTTCCCTAAGACAAGGCTGCGGCTATAATGATATTAATTGGAGAGTAAGCCCTAATTGGTGATCTTGGACTCTTTATTCTCCCTCAGCCCAAGAAGAAAGTTAATAGAAAATGACGTCTTGTGATAAAAAATAGATTTATCAGAACACTTATCTGCTACTTTTCTCTGCTGTTTTTCCGCAGGATATTTCCTATAACTCTGATTTGCTTTTGGGTTTTTTTATTTTTTTTTTAAGCAGATGGGCATACTTCCAACTGGAGCAATGGTTTGCAATCTCCCATCATTGTTGGGAGGGTTTTAGTCCAGAGGAATGCTGGGGAATAAATTAATGTTAAAGATTGGGGTTTCAATTTGCAATAGGCCGATTCTCATTAAAAAAAAATCAATGACTTTTTTAAAATTAAAAAAAAATATGATAGGCCAGGGACCTAATGAGAAATCTCAGACATAGTGACCTTGGGGTTTCCTTCTGTGGAGTAATTTTAATTAGGTAGGCTTTCTCACGTGGTAGTATTTATCAGTGAAACAGTCTGTTAAATGGAAGAAAATGTCCCCCCCCCGTTTATGAAAGACATAATAGCATTATCATAGCAATAGTACTTAGACTTGTATACAGCTTCGCAGTGCTTTACAGCCCTCTCTAAGCAGTTCACAGTGTCAGCATATTGCCTCCAACAATCTGGGTTCTCATTTTACTGAAGGATGGAAGGATGGAAGGCTGAGCCAACCTTGAGCCGGTGAGACTCAAACTGCCGAACTGCTGGTAGTCAGCAGAAGTAGCCTGCAGTACTGCATTCTAACCACTGCGCCACCATCCTCCTCCCCCTCCTCCGAACTAAATGGAAATGCTTGTGTTTTGATAATGTCTGAGTGCATCAGGCCACTCATGAGGCTGTTGCAAAATACGGCTAGAAGAGGCAAGGTTTCCCCCCTCTTCCCCCCCCCGCAAGATTCAGTGCATTTTGGAAAAATGATGTTGCCAAGAGGTTCGGTTTTTTGGAGATATTTCCTTTACACGAAATCTGCTTTTCAACTTAAGGAGAGGTAGCTAATCAGGCTCTCTGATCTGAACTTGAAAATGTTGTATTTAAAAATCACCCTTCTTTTTGTATTTAATGCTAGGAATTTTCCACTGTGAAAGCTGAAATAATTCCTCTCAATTATACACTACCATTTACCAGCTTAAAAACCTGTAAAATATAATTTTCACTAACTACTTAGTTGCACAGGATGCACTGCATGGAAATTAGCAGGTGCAAATGAAGTCAGTTTAAAGAGGGCGGGAAGACATTTCTGTGTGCATTTCTTAGCTTTTCTGTAGGAAAGTAGTTTAGAGTGAAAGCTAAATGAAATTTCGGTTTAGTCTGGGGATCAGAAGGCAGAATTTTTATTACAGTCATTAAGATATGACTGTATTGTAGTGTTAAGGTTTGATTTGTTGTTGCAAAAAGTTGATTTTGTGGGTGTTATTTTTCACATAATGTATTTCCTCTGATTAATTTGTATTACTATATTTTAGTTTTGTTTGTTAACTCTATTTGTATTTTATTCTTTACTCATTAAACACTATTCTTGGTAAAAACCTGGGGCACATATCTTCTTACCCTCTAATCCTACCTAAACCTCTTAACCCCATGATTCATTTGAGGTTCTTTATATATGGGGTAGGAAGATTGGGTGACAATTGAGAAACATTTTTTCCCTCTTAGTATGATTTTCATATCTGGTGGATTGAAAACACCAGCAAACCAGCCCCAGGCATCACAGCCCTAGGACCACACACACACTCTGAAGGGTAAGAAAAGTTCACAGAAGGTTATATGATACTCATAAGGAGTAGTAGTATCTCTTATGGAAGTCCTCTTATTCAGACTGTAAGATGGAATTGAAAGGTGGGTGATTCACACCTTCCCCATAATTGTGCATTCATGAGTGACGAGCTCCATTCTACCTGATGAATAAATCTGAAAAAGTTAATATACTGTATGACTAGAAAGAGGAAGTGTTAGAACAATTAATCAGTGGAACAACCTGCCTCCAGAAGTTGTAAATGCTCCAACACTGGAAATTTTTAAGAAGAGATTGGACAACCATTTGTTTGAAATGGTATAGAGTTTTACTGCCTATCTCCAAGGTCCCTTCCCACTCTGTTATTCTTATTCTGAATTACCATATCATATATCTCATATATCATATAACATATAACATATATCATTAGTTTCCTTTTCCCTTGGCCACCATAGTTTAGGTGAGAACTGCTAGCAAGCTAACTGGTAGAGTCCCCCCCCATTTGTCTTGATATGTTCATCAGTGTAGGGGCATTAAGACCAGGGAGTTCCTGTCAGACTTATTAGATATTGGTTGAAATACACCACCTCAATGCAGACCTTGCAAGTTTGAGGTAGAGACAGAAACATACTGCTGCCCTCTCATTTCCCACTGTAGCTGATGTTTAGAGGCACACTGCCCACAATCTTGAGTTTTCGGGAGTAATAGCTTTTAAGAGACAAATTGGTCCTCTTAAAGCCATCCAAATTAGTGACCACCCCTACATTTTGTAACAATGAAATACATACTTTGATTACGTGCTGTGTGACGTTTAATTTTGACTGTTCTAAATCTTCTCCTCATCAAGATCACTGTGGTCAGTGATTCTAGTATTTTGAGAGAAAAAGAAAAACCTGTTCTTACTTACTTTCTCTACACTACACATGATTCTGTATATATTGATCCAAGTCTTTCTTAAGGGCTCTGTTTCCAAGCTAAATACTCCCAAATATTCTGGCCTTTTTTTTTTTTTTTTGGTACGGAAGATCTTTGAACACTGATAATTTTGCCTGCTGTTTTCTGCTTTTTCCCTAGCATTGTTAACAGCTTCCCCCCCCCCCCCAATAGTGAAGAAACCTCTGCATGATATTCCAGATGTGAAGGTAACAGTTTTGTACAAGGACATTACATTGTGGAGAGGTCTATTTTCAACCCCTTTCCTAGTGATCTATAGCATGGAATTTGCTCTTTTCACAGCTGCTGCACACAGAGTCAACAAATTCATTGAGCTATAACCCAAAATCTTTTCCCTGGATAGTGTCAAACTGCTCAGATCCCATCAGGGTATATATATGAAGCATCATCTTACATTTTCTGAAATTGAAGCACCTGTGTCAATTTCGATTTAAACAGTTCTTTCTTCACAATTATTTATGTTGTCAATTTAATAACAGTTCATTTAGTGATCTTTCAAAGTTATAAGGGCACTGAAAAAAGTGACTCACTCATTGATCATCTTTTGCGACCTTCTGACAAGCAAAGTCAATGGGGAAGTGAGATTCACTTAACAACCGTGTTACTAACTGGAGTATACCCTTAACAATTATGGCAAGAAATCTCCTAAAATGGGGCAAACTCACTTAACAAGTATCTCACTTAGCAACAGAAATTTTGGGCTCAATTATAGTCCTAAGTCAAGGACTACCTGTGCTTATAGTTTAATATCACCCACAACCTGGGCAGCTTATTGCTTTCTTTTATGACAAGCATTTATGACCATATTTAAAAGCACTATTCCAGAAAGATCCTGAAGGGGACTGCAGTTTTTACTTCTCTTCATTGAGAAAATTGATCAATTATTCTTACTGTTCTTACTTTTTGCTTTTTAACCTGTTAGTTAGCCATTCATAAAGAAAATGTCTCTTGCTTTATGACTGCACAGTTTATCTGAAGGCCTTTGATGAGAATACTTACTAAGTTTTTTTTCTGTAATCTAAGTACAGTGTTGACAGGGTCATCTCTATCTCTATGCCTGTTGACACTCTCAAAACCCACTTGTTCTCTAACAATCTGATGCCATGACAACTCCTGAGCTCTGGATGTTGCATGCTTCTCTTCAGTTCCAGACTGTTATGTCATTTGTGTATGTGTATGTGTATATGTATGTATGATGATGTTATCTAGTTTGGGTAATACCTGCAAGAAAACAAGTAAGTTAGATACACCAAGGACCCCTCATTTCAACTCTGAGCTACAAATATTCTCCTTTATTGATTCACATCATTTTTTTAATTTCCTTTGTAATTGGCTTAACTCCTTCCTCAGTGTACAAATCCAAATTAGCATCTTCAAGGTATGATTGTCCAACTTGCTTGCTTGCTTATTTATTTATTGAACAAATTTATATAACCACTCAACTCATGCATAGGTGACTCTGGGCAGTTTAAAATTTTTTAAAAATCCATTATACAATAAAACTTATGAAAAAAACCCCACCCTACTCCTTTTTCAACATGTCCAATAAAAGTAGCCCATCACCTGTAAACAAAAGACATGATTGTAACATGTGTTCCATTGGCGGATTTTGTATAGTAATAAATTATTTTACTTTTATGATGATTTCAGCTGGCAGTCTATTAACTACGTTAATATGGATGTGTCTGTTTTCCTTCTTTCCAACTGCACATGTTAGAAACAATATACCTACCATCTCAGTGTACTGCAAATATAAGATTGCTTATCATGTGGGTGTGTGTATGTGTTACTGGATATGGATGCAGGCTCTAAGGGACGTGACTGTAACTTAACCATTCATGAAAAGTACCAAGTGTTCTTACACTTTAAATTCTTCAATAACTTTAAATAGCAAGGCAGGGCTTGATTAAAGGGATGATATTTTAGAATATAAAAAAGGCCATTTTTGTAACATGGAATACTTCTGTTACAAAAAGAGTCTGGGTAAGACCCCATTGACTATAAATATTGCTGGAGTCAATTTGCAAATAGTTTGAAAAGACCTGACTCTTTTTTCAATTTATTTTTTTTTAACCTGTCCTCTGTTATACATAAATTTGCTGCTTTGAAGTCAAGCATGACAGAGTTAGAGTTCTTCAGAAATTATCCACCTGCAATTGTATTGAACGTATTAGCTTTGGGGTCACTGTTTCCAGATGGTTTAATAATTTTAGAGCTTGTTATGATTTTGTGCTCTTCTAAGGAAAATAACTTCAGGTTCATTTCTCTTCTTGTTGGCTTCTTGATAGATATCTTAAAACACAATCATTCATTTGTCTTGAGTATCATCTGTGTCAGTGGTGGCGAACCTATGGCACGGGTGCCAGAGGCGGCACTCAGAGCCCTCTCTGTGGGCACGCGCGCCGTCGCCCCAGTCCTAGGCCTTCAGCTGGGTTTTATAAAACCTTTTCACTTTAGGCCTCTGCCGCCGTGTGCAAAAAAAAAAAATGTTCAATCAGTCAATTTCGTGGGAAAAAAAAATATCTTGCAAAGTTGGAATTAATTGATTGAACTTTTTAGTCCCACCCAGTCTGCCGTTACCACTGCAGCCAAGTCCACCCAATGGGCCACGCCCACCCAATGGGCCATACCCACCCAATGGGTCACACCCACCCGGCACTCGACGATGCATAAGTGGGTTTTGAGTTGCAATTTGGGCACTTAGTCTCGAAAAGGTTCGCCATCACTGATCTATGTAAACATAGGGGTATTTCTGTATCAGCTAGAAAAATAGAATGGTCTTTGAAATTATGATAGCAGATTCTGAAAGTGGGATATATCTATGCTCTCATTTAAATGGGGATATAAATATTTTTCTGTCATGTAAAAACATGTCACCATTCAAGAGTGGTAATCAGGATATGAAATAGTGAAAAACAGAAATTTAGCTTATGGATACTTACAGAGGCATTTGGTGGATAAAAATCGCACAAATGGATCCAATGTTGTGGTGAATAATTGCTTTTTTAAGTTTTTGTTTTTTTAATCTTGTGTAGCCAGCGGTATCTGGGTGTAGGTTTTGCCCCCTGTTAATATTTACATAATCTCTTTGTGTTTCAGACAGATTGTCTTTTCTCTTTTCTTTTTTCCTTCTGTCAGCCTTCTCTGTGTCTCACACCTATTTTTGTGCTTTTAGGAATTATTCCTATTGCGATTTCAGAATCTCAATGCATACAATTACATTTGATGACATGTTCCATTTAAAGCTGTTCTCTCTTGCTGATCACCCTAGATATTTTAGCAGCCCATAGCTATTCTTCCTTCAGAGACTTCTGCTGTTGAGTTGGTGTGGATGTGTGACCTTATATCACCTAAGCTTGCACACCAGGCGTTTGCACGGATGTCTGTATCTCCAGGAAATGTTTGCTGCCTGCAGTTTCCTCCTCTTCTGCTGTTTCCCCCTCCTTTTCTTTGGCCATCCTTTGGCCAGCTTATTAAAAAAGAAAAAAGGTTATAATGCCCTCCCCTTGCCATTTACAGATACCAGCATATATGTTTATATGCTTTTCAAAGCATGTAATTAGCTTTCAAAGTAAGGCTGAAGATGAGTTGACAAGAAAAATAGTGTTGGATTTGGAATTCTGTTGTTTTTGTTAGCATGTTGAGTCATTTTCATTAATAATTCTCTAGTTGAGCCAGGAATACTGAGCATGCAAGCAAGGCAGAGATCCATCTCATATTCAATTAATTCTTAGAATGGTCTATAATATCCAGCCTCCCTTAGGCACTAAGAGAAGTATGGATGTTTACATAATTCATGCCTTCTGTATAAGGTTTACATGACTTCTAGTTCCCTTCTTGGTGTGTGTGTGTGTGTGTGTGTGTGTGTGTGTGTGAGAGAGAGAGAGAGAGAGAGAGAGAGAGAGAGAGAGGGATAGAGATCTATTTTTACGTAGTGTGTATTTGGTGCAGTCCACCATGTTAAGAGAAGTATGTTTTCTATTGAGACACTCAACTGTTCTTCTCTTTGGCCTAGATCCCAGATCTTTGTTTTATGACTGGGTTGATTTGCTTTGTTTACAAAGTGAAACATGGAAACTAAGTCAAAGTGGTCATGGACATCATATTTCCTTTCCACACATACTCAGTTAAGAAAGGATCTGATTATGAGAACTGATAATAGTTTGTGATGTAACAAGAAGCATTATACATAATATATATATATTATAATCAGTGGCTTAATAGGATTATTGTCATTGAGGCTAAGTAATTACCAGTTCTTCTCATGTTGTGGAAGAATATAGAGGATTTTGATAAATTCAGTAAGGTAGTTGCCAGGCTTCCTTTTAACAATTGCCTTACTGCTTCTACCATCCTTAGCTGCTCGCTTTAAGTAACAGGTGAAAACTGATTTAGACTGATATGAATGGAGGAAAAGTTGATGGAGGCTGATTTAGATTGATATGAATGGAGGAAAACATGATAACATAAACACTCATATTGAATAGATAGCTGAAGCTGGCCAGGAAAAGGTTATCTAAGGAAAGTAGGGAGCAGAGCTAGCCTTTATATATGTTGTTTTGGTTTGAATGGTAGGAGCAGTTTTTAACTGACTTGCTTAACAATTACTGGAGAAATTTCAGAAACAAGGGCTTCTAAGCAATCTAAGCTTCTAAGCAATCACCCTCGTTCTTCATCATGCATTTTTGCATATATATGCATAGACATACAAATATACAACTTGATATTTTAAAGGCTCTGAATGAATGAACGTGTGTGATCTCCTCTTATGAATGTAGTCAATAAATAATGATGCAGCTGTTGCAATTGGCAGATGGTCTGGACAGATGACTAGGTCTGTATGTTTAGCCTTTCAAAACTTATTTGGGCTTGTATGTCTGTTCCTGGTTTGCTCAGGGAAAGTGGGAGCAAGTTTAAACAGGGCTTCCTCTATACCTGAGAAAACTCAATTAGCTTTTAAATTAAGAAGAACAATGGATTTTTATGTAACTTGAGAATCCCCATGGTTTGAGGACACTGGTTATATAGCATTAGATCCTCTGATTAGGATATCTCTCTAATAGTATTTAATAGATATTTGGAATAAAACACCAACAAAGCAAAAACAGAAATGATGTCACCACAGCCCCCAACTCCAAACACTTTTATTTGTTAATTTGAATTATAGAGCTGCCCATCTCACACATGTGACTTTGGGTGACTTACAAAGATTTAAACCCATCACATATACACCCCAGCACCTACAGATAAATAATAAATCCACCTCACTCCCCCTACCAACAAAACAAAAAGAAAACAAAATCTACTGCATCAATAATAGTTAATCTATTCATCTGCTCCAAATAGTTGGGAAAACAGTTACATTTATTTATTTGTTTGTTTGTTTGTTTATTTCTGCCCAATGGAGAGACATCAAGTGTGTGTGTGTGTGTGTGTGTGTATGTAAAAAAAATACAGTCCACTAAAGTTACAACAAAATAAAATAAAAATAAAATTTTTCAAGTCTTATTGCACGTCTAAAATGTAGTATCATATTCTTCAGAAGGCATTTCCTAGTCAAGATTCTGCTGTAGAAAAGTCTAGTCAGGTTCACAGTCAGTCTAGACCTGGCTCGATGTTGGTGGTGTTTGTATTATTTCTATGTTGTGTTTCTATAGGTAGATATTTGCTTTTCACGGTTTTTCTTTATAGCAGTTTCTCTGTGTATCTTGATAATGGTTTTATACATACATGCAGACCTGCCTGAGAATTTAATTTATCTCCTACGTTTATATCTTGTCTTTTTCTCCAAGGAGCTGAGTCATCTCTGTTCCATCTTTATCTATCCAAGAATCCTATGGAGTGGGTAATATCAAGAGAAAGTGATCAAATTAGAGGTTGCAACTGATGATCACTTCTTGGATGAGAAGCAAAATGTCGTCTTCTTCTTCGTCAAGGAAAAAATGATCCAGTTGCCTTTTCAAAAAGCACCTTTATCAAACTAAACTTACCTACTTACCAATGGGAATGTCCCTAGTGCTAGTGCAGCACTCTAACTGCTACTAGTTAGAAACAGAGTTTGTTTCTGTCAAACAATGAGATTCAAAAGAGCAGAATGAGATCCACTAGCAAACGCGATGAATTAATGCTTAATAACAATCATTAACCAAAGATTAACAAAATACATTTCAAAAACAGATTTCAACTGTAGAGAGCTTTGAAAATATTTAAAACAAACTGAACAAAAAGTTTACACCTTAACTATATTGTTGCTTCTTCATTTCATATTTGAAAAAAAGCATTTTAAATAGCAAGGTACTCTTTTGTGACCTTTCTGTCCTCTTCCCTTTCCTAGTAAACTCACGTTGTTAGTGGAAGAGTCTAAATAAAATACTTTATTAAGTCATATAAAGAAGAATATGAATTAATGTATGAAATTCTCCAGAACAAGAAGGGCCTAGGACAGAATTTAGTATGGAAGATGAGGTTGCCTAAGGACAGCACAGAAACAAGTAGAAACAAGCTAGATCTTACTTAAGAAAACTGAAATCATATTGGTATGTATCTGTTACCGGTGAGGTAATACATAAGAGCTCTGAACAGGAGGGCCAAAAGTTCTGTGATTGTAGCAATCTCCTCTAGATATAAAATATTAAACATAGAGATTTCTCACCATTTTGAATCTCTTCAGCACTGATAGATTGACATATTGTAAATCAGTGGTTCTCAACCTTTTCTTCACCATGGACTCCCCTTTAAATATCCCCAAGATTTAAGATTTAACTCATATCATTTCTTCAAGCCTTTGCGGACCCCCAGTGATGACATCATGGCCCCCCAGTAGTCCGCAGACCCCAGTAGTCCACAGACCATTTACCAGTGTTGTAAATGATGAAGAAGGTGCGTGTTAACCCCGAGATGATCTACATTCATGAAAAACAAACAAAAAACCAAAACTGCTTGGGTTTATTCACGAATTGCAGCAGATATACATATATTTTAGAATCACAGTTATATATGTGATTCCAGAATATATCTGCTGCAATATGTCACTCTCCTCTTCATTCCTATAATAACAATGCAGGAATAAAGGCCTGATTATATACACACTATGCCAGTGGTGGCGAACCTATGGCACGGGTGCCAGAGGCGGCACTCGGAGCCCTCTCTGTGGGCACACATGCCATTGCCCCAGCCTTGCCTCCCCCCGCGACCCCCTTTCCCGCAGCCCCCCTGAAGGAGTTGCCCCTGAGTGTGGCCCACATGGAGCAGCACAGCCGAGGACATGGCAGCCAGGCAGCATAGATAAGATTCTGCCCTCACACCCCATCATGCAATTGATGCTGCAGGGAGCGGGCAGAGGGTGTGGCCGCCATAGTGCTGCTGGGCTGTCTGGGCAATATGCGGCGTGCTCTGGAGGTGGTGAGTAGTCCTGTGGGTAGGTGGGGTGGAAGATGGGGGGCAGAGCAGGGGCAGGGCAGGGGGTGGAGTGAGGGCGGGGCCAGTTTTTGGGTACTCGGTCTCTAAAAGGTTTGCCATCACTGCACTATGCCATAATATAGTTTGTTTGCTTTGACTTAATGGAATATATCAATTGATACATTATAGCTTAGCATTATGTATGAATCAAATCACTGTGATTTAATGAGCACTGGTTAAATAAAAACAATAATTTGTCAATAAAATGGATCTAAAAAGAGAATCAAACAAATGTTTCTGATCCTAGTATCAGAAGAAACTGTGGTTTGTGCAACCCATATTTTGACACTTAGTAAAACCAAAGTCCCAGTTTTTTCACTTCTTCAGCTACTCTTGCTGAATTGCTGAAGCATTTCCTTTGGTGCTCCCTCTGTTCTAACTCTGGGCTTAAATTAAATCAAATTTTCACGACCAGGGTTTCGATTTATCAACTACCTTGATTATGATTAAATACTATTCTATGTTTGTTGAGATTACAATCTCTGTCTGACCAACTTTCATTATTTAAGCGACCATTTATTTAGATTAGGAGAGAGAGAGAGAGAGAGAGGGAAGGAGAAAGGGAGGGAGGGAGGGAGAGAGAGAGAGAGAGAGAGAGAGAGGAATAATACTTCAAATTCCTTTTGTTAATGGTAAAAATTATTCTTTTGTAGTGTGAGAAATGATGATAATTAATATGGGATTAAATATATGTCTTGATTGTAAGGTCTAATAGTTGGCTGTTATCTGTTGCCTGCCGAGATGATGGTATATCAAGAAAGAGGCCTTTAGCATAAATTTATATTTAAGAGGAAACCAGATGCAAAGAGTATAATTTGGGGATATTTGCTTTCAGCCATCTGTGCTGTTAAGCAGATGGTATGAAGACTATCATACCTGCTGCAGTTTTTCTTTTTGGTTAGGGTTCATTTTAGGTCTTAACGATAAGAAGTTATATAAAAGCAAAAAAAGTTTGTATGCTGCATATTTAACAAACTGTATGAAGCTCGCTCTCTTGAGTTTTTCTTCTACCCTTTTTCAGAATTGTTCTTTTTTTTAAATAATATTGTCCTGCACAAGTTTTGTTTTGTTTTCAAAATCATGCTTGGTCTCTATTATTGAAACTAAGGGGAGTTTCTTACTAAATTACAAATTATGCCATGTCTAAAAGAAAGTTTCCTCATTTGCTAAGATCACAACGGAGTAATGAGAAGTATATTTCGGTCCTCTGATTAATTTGCATTAGAAATCTTGACATCCTGCTAACCTGATAAATGTAGGTGCGTAAAAGCTATGTTTGTATTCTATCAATATTCGTTCATTTAATCATCGGGATATGGCTTGTTTTTAAAGATATTTAAAATTACTTCTTTTCTTATGTTCAACAATTATTGTTAATCTCTGGTTAGTTTTTAAAATCATGGAGATATGTTTTATGGTAGAACATACTGCTATATACATAACTGTAAAGTGAAACTGCCTTTAAATTGAACTCAACTCAACTGGAGACATTAATGGAGATATCCGTTCATTTTCTTGGCAGTAATAGGGAAGTAGTTTGTCATTGTTTTTCCTTAGCATGAGGGTTTTTTTTTTAAGCATCCTAATCTAGCCTACAGCTCTGGTTTTAATTTTCCCATCCAGATAGTAACTGGATCCAGTCCGGCTTAGTTTCTGAGCCCAGACAAGGTCAACATTGCTACTTGCTGAGAGGATGTTTGCATAATGAGGATGTTTAGTAAGGAATTCGTTTTCCACAGAACACACAAGTATGTAACAAAGGATGATGGAATATAGTGTGACCAAACAATTGAGAATGTGCTCCACCCCTCCCTCTTTTATTTTTCTATTTCTCATTGAAAATAGGAAGCAAAGGAACCAAGCTTGTTCAGCATATCAAATAGTGGATTGCATGTTTGATATAATGGCAGCCTATCTCCTGTCTGCAATACAACTTGAAAGTGGTTTCTGCCTAACCTATTTCAAATGTGGATACCCTAAGTATGCAGTTTATGACAGTTATCTGGTCAATGTAAAGCACATCTGCTTGGGAAACTGCAATTCTTGAAAGAGAATTGGTCATCAGGAACCACAAGAAAGAGAAACCGGTATTGTTACTAGAAACAGACTTCATGATTTTTTTATGGTAATTAAATTGAAAAATGAACAAGAAATAGTTGAAAATGTGGATGTTTAAATGTGTAATAATAAAGTAACTTGTTCAGTCATCCTGAAATATGAAATGAATAGAATTATAATTTACACAGGACAAGCAAAAAAACAATTGCTACATTTTTCATGTTTACTCCTCCCATTTCTAATTCTGAGATATTTTTTTCCAGTGAACACTCTTGAACTATCTCCAGTTATACAATCTGATTTGACTGATACTTGTCTTGGTTTATAATCCCACTGTATTAAAAAAAAAAAAGTTTGACCTGACATTGGCTTTTCATTTGATTTGGATATTGAGGTGCTTTTGTTCTCCTGTACAGCTTGCTAATGATCTACCTTCTTATGTGACATAAAATTTCACATAATAGCTCAAGTATTTCCCCCAGAAAAACAGTGTCTGAAGCCATCGGTTATCATCTGCTCATGAAAATTATGAAAATTGGGATTATGGGATTATGTCTGGATAACACTTAGTTGGGAAGTCTAGCTTTAGGAGAGGTGCATGTAGAATGACTGAAACTGATTCATTTTACAAGGAAATTTTGCTAATTTCTTGATCCAGCCTGCCCATTCTGCTTTTTCTTCCATTCTCTTATCAAGCATAGTAGCCAACTTTGTCCAAGAACGGTGTCCTCATCTTCAGATCTCAGTTACTTATTGAGTGGAATGGAGCTAGTTAAAGAATGCACTGTCTCCATCAATGGAGGACAAGGTACTAATTGTCTTAATTAGGTGATAAACATGGTTAATTATGGAGTTTCAGTTATAGATATGGTAATGAGAATTGTATTCTTCTTGATGCTGTATACCCTTAATTTGGAAAACATTATAAGACCCCCCCCAATTAAAATGCAACTGGCATCACAGTAGCTGCAAGATGACATAGTCTGCTTTTTTCCCCCCTCTGTGCTTAATTTGATTTCTGGAGATATAAGATAAGCACAGCATACTTAGATGCTGCTTACTGAGGCAGAAGACAAAGGAGGGAAACGTGTAAAATGTGCAGACAAGAGTGTGTGATACTAAAGGAGTTAATATTATGCAGTGATGTTACTTCTGTGATAGGAAGTGTAAGAACAGTGTTCTCCATGGAATGCATCACCATCTGAGCTGCAAAGGTTTCAGTTCCATGGCAACACAGAAGAGCCAATTGTATTCAAGGTGTAGATTCAGAAAGAGGAGTTGGGATTGTACGCGTGATGTGGCGTGGAATAAAAAGTAAGCACTCTGAATCTTTTTGGTTTTTAAAAATCTTGGACTAGAAAAACGTGCATGTATTTTGAAAGATCTCTGGGTCAATAGAGTCACTGAAAACGGAAGGATTCAATATCTCACAATATTCTTCTGTTGTCATTTGTTATTCACTCCCCCCCTTTTTAAAGGATAAAGTACAAATAAGGACATGATGAAGTGGTCTACTAATCTTCAACCCTACAAATGTAAACAGAATAACAGAATTGAGCTATAGCAATGAAATATGAGTTCAAGATAATAAAAATAGTCTCTGTCATCATAGGTTGTTGCCCAAATTATGCAGGTTTAGGTGAGGGCATGCAGCAGAACTTACCGTACTTTTTGCAAGACACAAATGTTTTCCTGCCGATTATTTCTTCCTCCTCCTCCTCCTCCTCCTCCTCCTCCTCCTCCTCCTCCTCCTCCTCCTCCTCCTCCTCCTCCTCCTCCTCCTCCTCCTCCTCCCTTTACCTCCTGCAGACTTTCTCTTGCCATCCCTGACTGAAAAGTGGAAAACTCTTTCTTTATTGCAGTCACAAAAGTCACAGGAAGATGAAGGGGAACTAAACAGTTTTTCTGTTTTCCTTTTGCATCTGACCATGGTCTGCTCTTGTGCTGCACAGCATCTGCAGAGGTAAGATGTGCTGGGAATGTCAGGGTTTCAAAACAGCCAGATGGAGAATCTCTGCATTTGCAGCACCAGCAGCAGTGGCGGCAGCGCAGCATCTGGAGTGCCTGAGCTGGTGGGTTAACCAGGCAGCCATAAATCAGGCTTGGTTGAGTGAATAAAGATGTATTTGCAGCTGGTTTATACTAGAATGTGCAATAAAAGAGAATATGACAGTTTGTTTTCCTTAGGGCTACACAAGTGTTAGCACGTGAAGAATAGGAACCCTTGTGTTCTTTGAAAAGAATCTGTTGCTATATATGTTCCTCAGAGTAAAACCAGTCACCAAGTTTCTATTTTTGTTGGCCGTTCTTTAAAAAAATTAATATTAGAAGACATAAAGGACTAATTCTGACGCACTGTCCTGTGCACAGGGACTTGGATTTTAAGAGAGCTTGAAAACATGATAACAGTATTGAGTAAAATAACATTTCTGCAGGTGAATCTGCAAATGCCACTGCATAGAAACACTTGACTCTCTGTGTGTATCTTTTGCATGCATCCCAATATCTGTGTATAAAGTTATAGAAGAAACTTGCCCAGTGATCTCTGGTGAACAAAATGTATTTTTCAACAGCTAGCAGACGTGGTTAAGCTACCATGTTACAGAACTTCAAGTGTTGGACTAGGATTAGGGAAGGCCAAGTTTAAGTCTATTCTCAGCCACAGCTACCCATTTTGGGTGACTTTACGCTAAGTAACTCTCTCTCTCTCAGCCCAACCTATCTCAGTGGATGGTTGTGAGGAAAAATGGAAGAGTAACTGCTACACATCTCAGTTTTGGGCTTCTGAAGAAAACATGGAATATACATTTATCAAATAAAACTAGACTCCTTGGACTCTTTTAATACCACAGAATATTTACAAACAGGAAGATTAAATATTTGGTACACTTGTAACTTTTGTGGGGTTTTTGGTACTTGTAGATATGCACTGACAGGCTTATTTTAGGAAGGATGCAATTGTGAGCAGAAACACGAATCTTTGCTTGAAATATACAGTACATCTGTACTTGGATTCAAAGCACCAAAACCCCATGGTTTTTAGCCAAAATAAAACTGAGCCCATGTACTAATAAAGGTTAAATCTTAAAATTGGCTTGTTGATTAGGAAGTATTAAAATTTGTTGCATTTTTAACAGCTTGTCAGTGTAGGATTGCTACTAAAGTAATCCCAATGCAACCCTAATATAAAGGATATGCTATGTACTTCACAAATACACAATGTCTATGGACTCAGATGTTGAATATTTCAGTACTGCATTTCTAGTTTCCATTCAGAATAAATAAAACATCAAATAATATGATGCAATCTTTTTATATAGGTTTTATTAATTTTTTAAAATTACAAATATTTAGAGCTTAGTAAACATGTCTGGGTTCACGTATTTAATGTTAACTTCTTCAATATAAATCTATTCAGTACTGCACAATCCAGGATTTTTTCTTTGATCTTCCTTTCTTCCCCACATTTTTTCCCTTTCTCCCTCATTAAACAATTACAATTCTTAGTACTATTGATGTATACAAAATTAGATATAGACATCTTCATAATATTTTACTAATATTATAGAAATAACAATATCAATTCATAAGTCAATATCCTGTTTTTTGTGTTCTTATTAAAGTTTGATTTCCCATCAATATTTAAACTATCTTTGTCAGTTATAATTTTCCAATATTAATTACATTTATATAGCTAAAAAAATTTATTCATACCAATCCTCTTATTTTTAAATTTCCCATATCAAAAGAAGAAAAAGAATGCTATTTTAATTCTAAATCCTATCTGCCATTATAAAAATCTAGTTATATCTAAGGATCATCTGTTCTTTTAATCATATTCAAACAGGTATATTAAACAGATGCTCCCTCTGATAAATCAAATCCTCTATTTTTTTAAGTCTAACTCTCGTGTTCTTTCTTCGCCAAGCTGCTTTCCAGGCCAAGAATTAAATTAAATTAAATCGCCCAAGAATTTTCTTTCTTTCTTTCTTTCTTTCTCTTTCTTTCTTTCTTTCTTTTTTTGTGAAAGTTGCTTTCCGTGAGAAAGATAATTTAGGCAGAGTATTTTTGGAGAGGAACTCCGCCTATCCATATTCCCTAAACATTTCTCCTGCCTGCTCTATGTTCCATTTTCCAGAATCTTCTTCCTTGTCATCAGGTGTATTTTGAAGAAAGGAGTAAAGGGTCTTTTGTATTTTCATTGTTATAGGTAGGAGTTGCAGTATTTTATTTGTATATGGTAGTCCATATTTCCCTTCTCCTATTTAATCTCAAGAACCAGTGGGAGAGAAAAAAAAATTGACTTTTGAATATGTCTGGCTGCAGGGAGGTTGAACATTTTGAACACTGGGAATGTTGTGGATTACAACCTTGCCTGACTGATAATTTTCAGGATACAAAGGATTACTATAAAATATTGCTATTAGGACTGGATTATAAAGGCTGTATACAAAGACCAGAAAACTAGAGGAAATTTTGTCCCACTCTTACTGAGACTGGTGATACTAGAGGATTTCTAGGAATGATGCCTCAAGAAAAAAACAAATACCTTTCAGAAGGAAATACTCTCTATGCTACAGCAAATTCATCAAACAATTCTTGCACATAAAGAGGACATAAAAAGAAACCATAATGAGACTAAAAATAACCTAGATGATATAAAGGACCAAATCTCCACATTGAAGCTACAACTGGAAAGCTCCCAGACAACGACAACAGAGTGTGAACAAATAAACAAGAAATCAGAGGGTGAAGCAGAAGAAATGGACTTAGAGATGGAGGAGATAGGAGAATATGATGCAATCTTTATGCAGTGGTAAGGCTGGAGTTACAATATACCTTCTTCTCTTTCTTTTTGCAGTAAGTAGAGTCCCTGCTTCCATGGATTGCAAGAATTTATGAATTGATAGTTACAAACAGAGAGCCAATTTGATACAGTAGTTCAGGTATCAGGCTAGAAACCAGGAGACATGAGTTTAGTGCTGCCTTAAACATAAAGTCAACTGAGGTACCTTTGCTTGGGCCAACCACTCTCCCTCAGTTCTAGGAAGGAGGCAACTGCAAGTTGCATCTGAAATCTTATTAAGAAAACTATTCAGGGATTTTTCTAGGCACTCACTAGGAATTTCACTGACTGAAAGACATTAAAAAACAAAGCTCCAGGATGGGAAGCTGCTGTCTTAAAGAAGTGATCGAACTTTTCCAGAATTATTCACCATTGGCCATGTTGGCTGGGGCTCTAGGAATTTAGCAATGTTGGCTTCATTTAATAAACTGATATTTCAATAGATATAAATGTATATGGTACATATACCCAGAGTGAAATAGTAGTAGTAAGAAAGTACAAAACAAAAGACTGCTGGGATAGCTTGTGATTTTTTTTTTAAAAGCTTCCCATCTACAAACATTTTTTTGTTCACTTTAAAATTTTGTTTTAAAGTTATGATGGAAGTTTGTAAGAGATAAAATTAAATACTCAGAGGAGGGGAACTGTTCTGCATTACAAGTAGTAAAGTTTATATATTCTTTCTAGTGTTGAGCACTAGCTTTGTAGACAAAGGATAAGTCTGTATCCAAAGTGAAAGGATGTTTGGTGTGAACTAATGTCACAAGTCAGTTTAGTGTAGTAGTTGAGGCATAAGGATACAAATTGGAAGATGTGAGTTCTAGTTCCGCCTTGGGTCACCACTGACTCGAAAGAGCGCACACACCAGCTCAAGCAGTGATGCTGGGTATCCCAGCAAGCAATTTTAATTGCTTTGTATGCCAAAGTCAAAAACAGAAGAGTCGTGTTTACTAGAGAAAGCAGAGCTTCTGTTCTTCCATGCAGGCTGAATGACAGGAGGAAATTCCTATTATTATAGAATTATATGTTATCTGATGGCCGTTTTTTTTCTGTCCTGATGTAAAGATGCAAAGCTTTGTGTAGGTCAGTTGAAATGTAATACGGTAGAATTATTACATTGGGTCAGCTGGGACTAAAAGCAGCTCAAGTGAAAGAAAGAGGCTTGCAATTTCAATTGACTATTCAAAAGATACTATAAATAATATCACATTTTGTGAAGAAGAGATTCTCAGAGTGCAAAATAAGTAGCTGCATGATGCCTATTATATAAGGGCTTCCAAATGCTTTTATGTTTTACATTTTAATTTTGAGATGTGCAGAAGTTAATTTATAAAAGCAGGAAATTATCATTGTATAGATTTAATTTAAAATACATACCTAATAGACTTCAAAGGATTGTGTTTCTTAGACTATGGACACTGTCTCACACACATGCTACCACTGAAGTTTTTTCTAGCTAGATATAATTAAACTGCTTGAGTGATTTCTTTATATCAAGGAAAAATAAAACTGCCTTCTAATTGTTCTCATCCATGTTTCCTCTTCTCACATTACATTAAGAAAATCTGTATCCTGGCCAAAATAAGCTTTGGGAGAAAGTAAAATGAAACAGTGGAATAGATAATTGCACAACACTTCTCTTATTTGCCATTTTCTTCTAAATATAAGAGTCGCTTGTTTGTGAGATGTGCCAGTATATACATTGGTTTAATAAATAAAATAAATCACCCCTATCCAAAATAAGACTTAATCTCACAAACTTTTGGAACTGTGTAAAGAGATAGGGGCATTTCGAAAGATGACTGTGGAGTTCGGGAACTGGTTTGCAAATTAAAATTAGGTAAGCTTGCATTCAAATATTTTCTCTTTCCTAACACATAGTGTAGGGAGACTTCTCTTTTTAATCATGATAGACACTTTTCTCTGAATTCTGCAAAGCAGGTCACCAAACAAGAAGTATTAGGAAAAGAAACACATGCAAATTATTTAGACAAAATATAGTGCGCTATATCGGTGCATAATCAGTGTAAAATAATTTGCAAAAACTACAACATATTAATAAAAATGTTAACCTTTGGAGCAGCATGCACAAAAATTGATAAAAGTTGTAGAGCAAGCTTTTGTTTAAAAAATCTCAATCTAGCATGAGAATGAGACATTAAAATAAGAATGGCCACATGAGAAATGAGAAACAAAAGTGGTCAGATTCAGAGAAATGAGAAATTGATTATGTGCCATCAAGTTGCTTTTTATTCTTAACGACTACATAGACAAATTACTGTAAATTCAATCAAAAATTGTTATGATCCTGAGAGTTCCAGGAAATAAATGGCAAACTTTTTAGATCAGCGTTTCTCAACGTTCGTGTGACGGTGACCCCCCTCACACGAACGTGCTGCGCATGCGTGGCACCGTGCGCATGCGCGGCGCCGCCCCCTGAGGGGGGAAAATGGCGGATCGCATTGTTTGACGACCCCCGTAAAATGGTCGATCGACCCCAAATGGGGTCGCGACCCATAGGTTGAGAACCGCTGTTTTAGATGGTTCTAAAAAGTGAAGCGGATGACAATGGCAGAATGAAGAGCTGGCAAGTACTATAGACCAGCCTTTTATAATTCCTCTCCAGATGAGAAGAGGACATGAGATTGCCCACAAATACTCCTGACAGCTGCTTGTCACAAGGAGTTTATAAGACAGCTATTTCAGAACTAATTTTTTAGTTACAACACTGTTCTTGTGTTACTTTTTCAAGGTTATCCTCATATTCTATAAAAAAAGTCAGATATCATGCAATATATTAGTCTGCATTTTCTTATTTTCAGAATGTGCTCATACTTTCATACTATTTTATAGGATGAACAGTGAAAGCATATTGTATAGCATCTGATGTTGATAAAAAGAAGCAGATCAACAAATCACTCCTATTTTATCACCAGTCAATTGGTGCAGTAGTTAAGACATCAGGTTAGAAACGAAGAGATTTTGAGTTGAAATGCTGCTTTAACACGAAGTGATCTGGGTGACCTTGGGCCATTCACGCTCAGTTCTTAGTAGAGTTACCTGACATGTGGCAGAAGGAGCACATGACCTCCTTTTATCCTGATGCCTTCTATCTGCCAGGCATAGTCTTAAAATATCGTTCGATTTTGAGTGTTTTTGTTTTTTTAAAAATTTTGGACTGTTTTCAGTAGTCATTTAGACTTTTACTTATTGTGACCTTGTAACTTGTCTGTTTCTTTCCCTTGTCCATCAGCAGATTCAACAGCCTAGATTTAAAGTTGTTTACTTTATTTCTTAATTCCAATATTCGGTTTCAATTCAGTCTTTTCAAATTTATTTTCACTGTAGTCTATAGATCACATGACTTGTCATACATTTCTATGGTGAAACTGGTATAGTGCTTTGTTGTTGTTAATTGTGAAGTCGTGTCCGACCCATCACGACCCCATGGACAATGTTCCTCCAGGTCTTCCTGTCCTCTACCATCTTCTGGAGTCCATTTAAGTTCACACCTACTGCTTCAGTGACTCCATCCAGCCATCTCATTCTCTGTTCTTCTATTGCCCTCAATCTTTCCCAGCATTAGGCCCTTCTCCAGTGAGTCCTTCCTTCTCATTAGGTGGCCAAAGTACTTGAGTTTCAACTTCAGGATCTGGCCTTCTAAAGAGCAGTCGGGGTTGATCTCTTCTAGGACTGACCGGTTTGAACGCCTTGCAGTCCAAGGGACTCGCAGGAGTCTTCTCCAGCACCATAGTTCAAGGCCTCAATTCTTTTGCGCTCAGCCTTTCTTATGGTCCAACTTTCACAGCCATACATTGCAACTGGGAAAACCATGGCCTGGACTATACGCACTTTTGTTGGCAGGGTGATGTCTCTGCTTTTTAGTATGCTGTCTAGATTTGCCATAGCTGGTATAGTGCTTTAGTATCAACTAAATGATTGTCTGTGTACGTTCCTGAAAATAGAGATTTGTAAGAAAAATATTATAATTGAAGAACCAGCCTGATTCTGGAAAAAGTAATTTCATATACTTGCAGGCTCAAGTACTTTGTAATTTTTCACTGTAATTTTCATTATGTTAAGTAGTTAGTGCGTCTTCCTTTCCAATTGTCTATGTACTCCTTCACCTGTTCAGATATCTGGTAATCTTAGCTGTAGGGGAAAAAAATTAAAGGCAAACTATTTCCAAAAATCTTGCCAAGTAATCTGCAAAAACTTGTCCAGGCAGTTGCCAGAATTTTGATTTGGAAAATCAAATCATAGTTTGATTCCAAAATATTGCAAACTCTTCATAAATAATTGGGCCACAACACTGTACATTTCCTCCCATTTCTTTTCTTTCATGTTTTAGTTCAAGTGAAATCCATTTACATATGCAAATATAGGTAGTCCTTGACTTACAACCACAATTGAGCCCATAATTTTTGTTGCTAAGCGAGACATTTGTTAAGTGAATTTTGCTCCATTTTATTACATTTCTTCCCACAGTTGTTCACTGCAATTGTTCAATTACTAACACAATTGTTAAGCGAATCTGGCTTTCCCATTGAGTTTGCTTGTCAGAAGGTAGCAAAGGGGAGCACATGACCCCAGAACACTGCAACGGTCATAAATGTGAGTCAGTTTCCAAGCATCTGAATTTTGATCACATGACCATGGGGGTGCTGCAATAGTCATTAGTGTGAAAAGTGGTCAGATGTTACTTTTTCAGTGCTGTTGTAATTTCGAACGGTCACTAAATGAACTGTTGTAAGTCGAGGACCCCCTGTATACATAGGAGCTCAGTTGAATAAAATGTATATGTACGTATGATATAAAAATAATATTTGTGGTATCTAGTTTTAAAAATACTCAATAGTATACTATTTTGAAATAGTTTTACTGAGTAGCCATGGGTAAATAGAAAAACTAATTGTAGATTAGAATGGCTGAAAATAGTTTTATTGACTCATATTTTTAGGACACGTGTTCATAAATCTTAGTTGTGGTGTTTTGAATTGCCTCTGTATGATGCAAAAAAAAGTCCCTCACACATCAAGTTCAGCTGGCTGCATGCCTTGAACTCTTCTGGGACTAATAGATCTATTCAAATTATAATGCACCAGAAACAAGTTTTGCTGTATTTGTTAAGATTAATTTAAAACGGACCAAACCTACGTAGTTTTTATTATTTCTCTCTTTTTTAATTATTGCAATTTACAAATTGCATTATTTCAAAATTACCAGAGTTCCACACCTGGCAAAACATTTTCCTTTCTTACCCCATAAGCACTGTCATGATCTTTAAACTGCTCCGGGAGTTCCTTGACTAACTCCCTAAAGTAAATCCTGGGGGTGCTCTGTGATTAATGAGCCACTTTAAAATGGTGTTGATTTTTTTTTTTTCATTTGAAGCCATATTGTGCCCAAGAATGACAATGAAAATTGTTGCTGTTGCATTTCTTTCTCTCAGCTCTCTTAAAGCTAGCCTCTGCCATGATCAGCCTGAAGAGTTCAAGTATCACTACATAGGCACTGTTATCTCACAATTGCTATTATGCCACACACAATGTCTTCTGATTAAGAGAAACTGGAACTGCTCCTTTTATAAAGTATATCTGATAATCCTGGTGGGTTTGGAGGGCTCATAAATCACAGGTCTATCTCTACCACCTGATTCAGGTAATGTTAAATCTGTAAATAAAGAAACTCACTCTTCTTCAAATCATTCTTTTTTTGTGGGCAGAAGAAACTGTGATTAGGAACACAAGGTGATAAAGTACAGCAAGGGAGCCTAGCCATTTTGTTACATCTCTTAATTCTGCAAGATTGAAAAAAAAATCTATAGAATTTTAAGTACCAGCTAATCTTGTACAATCTTTCATCAGTTTATTTTTTTCAAATGTATCATAGAATTTATTTGCCACATTTATTTGGTAGAACTCAAATGGCACGCATAATGCCTTGTCTTCTATTTTTCCCACAACAACAGTGCTGAGAAAGAATGAACTGCCCCCCCAAATCATCCAACTGGCTTCCATGCCTAAGGAAAGACTAGAACTCATGGTCTCGTAGTTTCTAGTCAGCACCTTAACAGTTATGAGAAAATTGGTTGAAAAAAGGCAGATAATATTAGCTTGCAACAAAAGCTAGATTTTTACAGCCTGAATATGGTAGTCCTGAAAGACATCCTGATCCTAGAATAGTGAACTATAAAACAATGGTTATTTAGATTGGGAGAAAAATAACATCTGCAGTTGTGTGCAATGTGGTGCAAGTCGGTTTCCATGTCATTGCTTTTAAATCTCTTACATGGGGCCACATGACGTTTTTCAGGAGAGGAAAGAATGCAATCCATCAGCTGTTCCCATTTACTTTGACAGATGAACACAGCTGGATGCAAATCAGATAAACTTTATTTTAAAACTAAGCATCTGGCAACAACCATTCCTCAGATTTGAAGGCCTCTAATACTCATACATAGCTTAATATACTAAGTGGTAAATTAAACATACTGCTGCTTAGAATTGAATAGACCCCATTGTTTTTGTTCTAATATTATTGGGCTGCGTTTTCAGAGTATCATGTCTCTTCATGGCATCTTTTAGATCAGTGTTTCCCAAACTTGACAATTTTAAGGCATGAGGACTTCAACTCCCAGAATTCCACAGCCAGCAACGCTGGCTGTGGAATTCTGGGAGTTGAAGTCCACATGCCTTAAAATTGTCAAGTTTGGGAAACACTGTTTTAGATTATGGAACTGTTATGTCAAAATAACATTAATATGGATAGGTCTTACATCACCTTAACAATGGCTGAACCATGCTATGATAAAAGTTTTAAGTTATATATAGGGAAAAGATCATAATAATTTGAACATCCAGTCCTATATTATATATTTCTATTATTATTAACTCTGTTTTGCTGGATTGCCCTATCTTCATTTCTGTTAAATTTTATTGTTTTAATCTATGATTATTATTTATTTATTTTTTTAGAAAATAAGTTACTGTTTTCCTGGATACTGGTGAAAATTGCATTGGACAGCAAACACAGAATGCTAATTTGGAGACAGGAAGAGAGAATAAATACCTCACTTCTCCCTGAGTCCTGTTTGGGATAAATCAGCTTGATGTCACCACTGAATATTTCTGCAAAGGGCTGTTAAACTAGGGCAAGCAGAACCGCCAGCATTTACACACTGGAGAGAAACGTGAGTGCTTAGCAAAATCTGTGTGCTAAAAATAATTTGCACTTTTATTTATAACAATCTTTTTTTTTAATTGAAAATTTTTATAAAAGTTACAATATACACCCCAAAACCCACCCACCCTAAACCTCCCCTCTCCCTCCCCCACTTCCCAGAGCTGAGTACAGGGTAACAAATATAATAATCATACTCTAACTAACATTAACCAGCTATGTAAATAGCCAAGTCCATAATGTGCTTTAACTCCCCTTTAACATAAAAATAAACAAATTAAAAATAAACATAATAATATAAACAAGTTAATATCCTAATTCTTGAACAATACAATATCCAAATTGTTAAACAATATGAATACTAAAAATAATAATAAAACTAATAAAATTCCACTATAGTAAACTATTAGTAATAATAATACTCTAAAATTTACTCATAAAGTAAATGGAACTTTTTAGTCCCATATTTATTCTGAATATAATCTATCCATCTTCTCCAAACCGAAATGTATCTTTCTTGTGAATGATCCTTCAAATAAGCAGAAGTCTTAGCCATTTCTGCTAAATTTGAGACTTTAAGCGTCCATTCTTCTATAGTAGGCAAACAATCCTTCCAATATTGCCCTACCAATAACTTTGCAGCTGTTATCAAATTCAACATCAAATTAGTTTCTTTAGCATCACAATCTACAATAACACCCAATAAAAATAATTGTGGAGTAAACTTTATCTTTCTCCTAAAAATCTTTTGAATGTTCCACCAAATCTTAATCCACAAAGCTTTTATATTTCTGCAAGTCCACCAGATATGAAAATAAGTAGCATCCAAACTACCACATCTCCAACATTTGGGCTGTAAATTAGGATAGATACAAGACAACTTTTTAGGATCCAGATGCCTTCTATAAAACATTTTATAAAAATTTTCTCTTAAATTTTGGACCTGGGTAAATTTTACATTTCTAACCCAAATTACCTCCCGTATATCCAATGGAATCGGTTCTTGAATATTTTGGGGCCATTTTACCATACAATCTTTAACTAAGTCCATTTCTGAATCCAATTCTATTAAAGCATTATACATTCTCTTTATATGTGTTCGGTTTTGATCTTTAATCTGTTTTACCAAATTCTCATCCATTGAAATAATACCAACCTTTTGATCTAATTTCCACCTAGCCAACAATTGATTATACTGAAACCAAGATTGTACAATATTTTCTTGCTTTAACTCAACTAATGGTTTTAATTGCCAATCATTCCCTACCAATCTAAGTAGTTCCTTATAAGAAATCCTATCCAAATTCACACCCATAGATACCCCTCTTTTATTTATAACAATCTTATCTTCATTGGGAAGAGACAGGTAGAAGTGTGTATCACAGGGCAACAAATGCATCTTATGTTTTCATCATTGATTACTATCTGATGGAGATAAATTCAGAGAGAATAGATAGTCTTTGTTGTATAAAATAACTTTCATATAGCTTTAAGACAGTGGTTCTCAACCTTCCTAATGCCGCAACCCTTTAATACAGTTCCTCATGTTGTGGTGACCCCGAACCCCCCCATCCAGCTGGCCGGGGGGGGGGTATCAAAAACTTGACCAAAAAAAAGGAAAAAATGGGAAAGTATAGGTAGTCCTCGACTTACAACAATTCGCTTAGTGACTGTTTGAAGTTACAACAGCACTGAAAAAGCGAATTATGATCATTTTTCACACTTATGACGTTCACAATGTCCCAGGGTCATGTGACTAATGGCCAGGGGACGTGGCCAGCTGATCACTCAGGTTGCAGAGTGCCTGTGGGGGGGGAATCTGTGGGTCTCTGAGATGGGACTGGGGTGGGGTGCCTGCCTTCCTTCCCTCCCTTCTCTCCATTTGTCTCTTCCTTCTTTTCTTCACCTCCCTCTTAGTCTCTTCCTCCTTCCCTCCCTCTCCCATTGTTCCTTCCTTCCTTCTTTCCTTCCTTTCCTTCACCTCCTTCTTAGTCTCTTCCTCCTTCCCACCCTCTCCCATTGTTCCTTCCTTCCTTCCTTTCCTTCCCCTCCCTTAGTCTCTTCCTCTTTCCTTCCCTCTCTCCCATTGTCCCTTCCTTCCTTCCTTCCTTCCTTCCTTCCTTCCTTCCTTCCTTCCTTCCTTCCTTCCTTCCTTCCTTCCTTCCTTTCCTTTACCTCCTGCTTAGTCTCTTCCTCCTTCCCTCCCTCTCTCCCATTGTTCTTTCCTTCCTTCCTTCTTTCCTTCCTTTCTTTCCCCTCCCTTAGTCTCTTCCTCCTTCCTTCCCTCTCTCCCATTGTCCCTTCCTTCCTTCCTTCCTTTCCTTCACCTCCTTCTTAGTCTCTTCCTCCTTCCCTCCCTCTCTCCCATTGTCCTTTCCTTCCTTCCTTCTTTCCTTCCTTTCCTTCCCCTCCCTTAGTCTCTTCCTTCTTCCCTCCCTCTCTCCCATTGTCCCTTCCTTCCTTCTTTCCTTCCTTTCCTTCACCTCCTTCTTAGTCTCTTCCTCCTTCCCAATCTCTCCCATTGTCCCTCCCTTCCTTCCTCCCTCCCTCCCTCCCTTCCTTCCTTCCTTCCTTCCTTCCTTCCTTCCTTCCTTCCTTCCTTTCCTTCACCTCCTGTTTAGTCTCTTCCTCCTTCTCTCCCTCTCTTCCATTGTCCCTTCCTTCCTTCCTTCCTTCCTTCCTTCCTTCCTTCCTTCCTTCCTTCCTTCCTTCCTTCCTTCTTTTCCTCTTTGTCCCTTCCTCCCTTCCCTCCTTTCCATTGTTCCTCCCTTCCTTCTCTCTCTCATTGTTCCTTACTTCCCTCACTCTTCGTCCCTTCCTTCCTTCCCCCCCCTCCATGCCCAGGAAGGGACAAGAGGAGGGGGATAGGCTGCCAGCGTGGCTGGGGGCTTTACTGCCAGCAAACCTGCCTGTGCACAGGCAGAGACAGAGGAAAGCTCGCCCAGCTCACTTGCTCAGCTTCGCCGAAAGGCAGGCTGCTTGCTACGTTAGCAGAAGCTCCAGGATCAGCGCCAGGCTACAGATGATTCGCGCTTCTGCTAAATTAGCAAGCGCATGTTTTCTAGCAAGCAAGTTTGCTGGGCAGGAGCCAAGGAGAGCAGCTGCAGCTGAAGAAGCGCGGATCAGCTGTAGAGGCTCGCCCCGATCCTGGACAAGAGGGAAGGAAGGAAAGACGGAAGGGACAAGGGGGAGAGGAAGGGAAGGAGGGACAAAGAGGGAGGCGAAAGGAAGGAAGGGACAAGGAGAGGGAGGGAAGGAGGGACAAAGAGGGAGGCGAAGGAAAGGAAGGAAGGAAGGAAGGAAGGAAGGAAGGAAGGAAAGAAGGGACAATGGGAGAGGGAGGGAAGGAGGAAGAGACCAAGAGGGAGGGAAGGAAAGGAAGTTCCAGCCAGGAGAGGCTTGCCAGCCCGGCTGCCGAGAAACAGAAGAGCGCAAAGCCAAGGAGAAGAAGGTGGAGGTTTCCTCCCAAAGAGGGCTCCTTTTCTCCACCCCTACCCTGGGTTTGTGGGGAATTTCTCGTCACCAAGGCTGGCAGGTGCTGCTTCGAGCCCGCCATGAGCTTTCTCGCCCCCTTTGCTTCTCCCCCATCCCCCGCTGTTGTGAGGATTATGGCGCCCTTTGGAAGCCGATTGTGCTTTGAAGCTTAGGAGAGGAGAAACAGTTCCTTCCTCCTTCCCTCCCTCTTGCGTCAGCTGGCGGGCACAGGAGTTGGGTGCTGCAGCGGCCTCCCCTTCGCTGACCTGTGTGCATGAGAAGAAGTCAATCCGGTTGCTGCACAATGAGTCTCTGGGGAGGGTGGGGCCTTGCTCTGCGCCTACGCTGTTCATGTGCCCCCTGCAGGGCACATTTGGTAGAGTTCGTGCAGATTGCCGCCAAGCAGCATATTTTCCACAAACAAGTGAGGTGGAGCGAGGGGGGGAGGGAGAGAAGGCGGTTGACAAGCCCTGCCTAAGACCATCAGAAATATGTGTTTTCCAATGGTCGTAGGCGACCCCTGTGAAAGGCTCGTGCGACCCCCAAAAGGGTCGTGACCCACAAGTTGAGAACCGCTGCTTTAAGGCTACTTCCCTAGAATCTATATTGGGACTACAACTCCTACAATTCTTGGCTTTTGGCCTTGCTGGTTGGAAGTGCTGGAAGTTGAAGACATATCATAGTTTGGGGACACCAGATATGCTACTCTAAGGAATGATGATAAATCATGATCAGTAATTATTGTCTGCTGATTTGTAATTCAACACATTTTTTTAGATAAATAAGTAAGGCAGAAATTATTTAGAAATAACTAAAAATTGAATTGTCTTTATTTTTATAATGTCATGCTTTTGTATTAATATAAAGTGTATTCTAAAGTTATTCTTGGTACTGATGGAAGAGAATATACCTCTGGGTTGAACTGCATGATCCTTAGTGCTCCCTTAGCTTGGTTGTTTTCTTGCAGACATTTCATTACCAAACTAGGTAACATCATCAGTGTTACAAAGAAATGGGTTTGCTCTCATTTTATATACTAGTGGCTTGCCCTATAAGTGTTAATGGAAGTGGTCTTAGTGGTTCCTTGATTAGGCTGTTGTTTATTGTTAGCTTGTTTGACTGTGTTGGCTGTTCATTGATTAAGGAATTGTTTACTTCTTTGTCATTAGTTTAGTCTCATCTCTGTTCATCTGTTCTTCTGGATGCTGATTACTGATGATGTGTATATGAGTTTTCTGTTTCCTTTTGGGCTTTTTGACTGTCTCCTTTGAATGATATATAGATAATAATAATGTAGATATTGATAATAAAACATATACAAAATGAGAACAAACCCCATTGCCTTCTGGTACTAATGTTATCTAGTTCGACAATGTCTTCAAAAAAAAAAAAAGAAAAATCCCAACCAAGAATAGGAATGACCTCTTCAAATTTTACATGATTTCAGATTGAGAAAGTTAAATAACAAGTTTAGCTGCCATTTGCATGTCTAGGGTTGCAAGCTCTCATTGCACCATGAATGGAGAATAAAGTACAATAACAGTTAGATATAAAAATAAATTAAGATATGCCACAAAGACAATTTAAAATTGTGAAGACTAAATCAATACTTTAAAAAGATTTAAAATCCACAGAGAAAAATGCTGGTGTAACATTTCTTTTCAAATCTCATCCAACTGGTTAGATTTGTTTATTAAAGCAATTCAACAAAATGCTTGCTAGTTCTTAGGGGAAACAAAAGCATGTAACATCACCCATTATCTTAACCTATTTGTTTTGAATGTGCCAAGTTCAAACTAGTCCTTTCATGTGTTTTATACTGAAACAAAAAAAAGCAAAAAACGTTCCAACATTTTAATTCTTCAGAGTACGTTTTCTTAGCACCATGTGATGACTTTCAGTGTAAAATATTGTTCCATTTACTTTAAGAACTATTTCTTGGGCTAGAATAATCAGAATATAATGTTTTGAAATTGGAGGTCATCACTAAATGGCTTTTTGGGTGATGGAGTGAGCCAGTAATTTCCTCCCCCTTCCATCTTGGAAAAAGAACTTGACTGAGGATTATATATAGTAGATGTGGAATCTGAAAATAAAAACTTCCTCCAGTCCTTTGCAGCTACAAACTTATGCTCAGACCACAGCGTGCACAAATGCACACATATAAGTCCCTATGATCACGTTGCTCTTCCTCCTGATATCTAAAAAGACCAGTTTTGCTATAAAATGGAAAACAAACAATGGTAAAATGGGTTGCCTACTCCAGAATGAGTGATAAAGCATTGGGGAAAATTAAGATGGCGAACACCTGGAGTTTTGCCTTTGTTGCTTTTTGTATGTTCTATACATATACATATACATATACATATACATATACATATACATATACATACATACATACACACACATACACACAAATTAAATTAAAAAACTAGTAAATGAAAAATAAACCAGGTAAAAATAAACCTTATGTGTTGCATTTTCTACCCAGCATGTCTTGTTCTTCTGAATGTATGCAATGTGGTATCCAGACATTTATAAATACTTTTAATGTTGTAACTTTTTTAAACCAGCTATTTGTAATTCTGTTTGCTACAAAAGCTCAAACTCCAACATTTCATTTCCACCTACAAGCAACAAATTGACTTTAGGTCTCTTGTAAGAATATCTAAATGTAGGCTGTTGAATAATCCCTTTGAGGGCCCTGTAACTATTTTTATGCCTGGATATGCGTCATCAGTGGGTATTTTCTCTGGTGACTAGCTTACATCAGTAGGTCTCCTATCATACATTCTATATGATTGATGGGAGTCACTGCTGCTCTTTAGCGTTTATCCGTGACCTCAAAGAATGGACAACTGGAATTTACAGGCTGTTGCAGTCTTTGGAGTGACTGGAGAGATGGACAGATGGTATTTTTCTGATAAATCCAGGTAATGCTGGAGATGCAGTTCAGTGGGGAAGGGGGGAAGGGGAAGGGTGTTCCTGGTCTTCAGAGCTGTTAATTCCAGCTTGGGGGGTTCTGTTTTCTCTGGAAAGGTACGCTTCCCTAGCCAAAAGGGAAGAAGCTGCAGGCAGATTTCAAGATGCAGTGTGTTGCTCGTGTTGTTTCCTAGTGATATACGCTACTGCAATGTGGCAAGAGCAACGTGCTGTGCGGTGGTTCAGTTAGGCGATCTGTTATTGAAAGATTGCTTGCTGCTTTTCAGCTTGGAGGGGGGGGAATGCTGTGGAATGTAAAGCTGAGCAAAAGCGGCTCTCCTTTCCTTAAGCCAAACAATAAAATAAAATAGAAACCAGAAGGGGGGAGGGGAGGGAGCGAATTCAATTCAGGTGAAATTTTAAGGTGCAGTGAGTAGGGCAGCAGCTCTTGAACCGGCGGGGGGTGCACCTGCCTCCAGGACCTGCTGGAAACAATTAATTTCCTGATCTCTCTCAAGTCGTTTCTCTGAGGGAAATGAGTAGTGCTCATACATACACATTACTACTTTAGCCCCTTCCGTTCCTTTCCTTTGATCGCTTGCCACCTCCCTCCCCACCCTGCTTCCTCCTACCGCATGTGTAAATGAGGCTGCAGTATACTTGTGTGATTTTGGTCGGGACATATTCTGCGAGGATAGCTGAAAGCAGAGAGCTGGCTTCGGCCACTTTTCTCTTTCTTTCCCTTCTTCCTTTCTTCCCCCTGTTTACTCCTTTCCACGGAAACGTGACAGCAGTGGATGCCATGCTCAACTCTGTGTGACCTCTGACTTGAGGACTGTCAAGCTCTTTTGCTGGCAGTCAGGCTGACAGGGGAATGGCAATAAGGTGCATAAATACTAGAGGAATGAGGAGCTGAAAATAACCATGCAAATGTTTTGTGGCTGCATGAAGAGACTGCTGGGTATTTGCCTGTGAAATTGGGTAGTAGAAGGGTCATGGAAGGAGGTTTTCCCGTTTTCCTCTAGGGGAAATTTCTTCTGCTATGAGTGGGAATCCTTTGAGTGGGATAACTCTGCCTGTTCAGCCTCGAGGAAGGAGGAAAAGGAGGGAGGGAAGGAGGGAGGGAGAGAGGGAAGGAGGGAGGAAGGAAAGAAGGAAGGAAGGAAAGAAGGAAGAAAGGAAGGCGTGTTTTTCTTGATCTGGGATCTCTGAGAGTTGAAGTCCCAATATATTTCAGGAAGGCTGATCTGATGTATTATTTTTCATTATTGCTAAGCCTGGACTTGGGATATCAAGAATATAAATTCTAAAATCTAGTATACATCCATGGCTTGTCTAAAAATTAACATAAACAATAGATCCTGATCTGGCATTTGATATGTAAAGCTTATGTGCAGTCCCATATGGGTCTCTTAAGTTATTAGGCCAAGAGGTTTTGCATCAGCTATTGGGAAACCTGACAGATTATTGGTGTTTTGCCATTTTCTCTCTGAGGAAGCAGAAATACTAATACTGGATGCTGAAAGATGTTTGGGGTTAACTGAGGCAGGTATGATCTGGATTCCCTTCTTCCATTAATACATGATTGCTGGATTTGAGAAGCATGTAAAAACTGTTTTTATAGTGCAGTTCTATTCATCTCTGCCCCAGATAAGCCCCTCTGAATTTAATGAGGCTTAATGGCTAGATACATTTGTATGAACCCTTAGAAAATATAAACATTCAAGTATATTCTTTAATATGTGATAGCTGGTAGAATGAAAAATGTACATGATTATGCATGGTACTTTATTTCAAGAGCCTTTGATGACTCATGCCAAGTTGGTTATATAATTCACAGCCTGCAAAAGGTTAAATTCAAAATCTTGATGGGATTGAGTCATTTATTGGGGAAAGAAATCACTAACCTCTTCTGAAGTTTAGTGCTTAGAATATTTATAGGGTATGCTTTTTTCCTATGCATTTTTGAAGCATCAGGAAGCATCCAGGTTTCAAAAAATAAATTTAAAATAAATTTCAAGACAGTAGAATAGGTGGGTTCTGTTTGTGTTCTTCAGTATGTTTAAAGTAATGAAGCAGTTTGTCACAAGGTTCTTATTACTTTTAAGCTGCAGTCGCATTTTTTTGTAAAATCTAACTTGACTCAATCACTTGAGCTACCTAAATCACTTTTCATTTTGATGTCTTTCTTATGACATGATTTAATCTAGTTACTTTAGATTAAAACTGAACACTTGAAAGCATATATAGAACAATGAACAATGAATTGTAACTCTACCTTTTGGAGGGAGATGTAGTCACATAGCCAAACATGTTTACTGAGTCCTAATAGCCTGTCATATATATTTGATGATGACAAGTTGGATAAGAGGATGTATATTGTACATCTCCATAAGGATATAGAAAGAAATAGGTAGATTTAAGTGTTGTTTTCCAATGTTACAATATAATTTGCTGCTATATTCAGGAATTATGTAGTTATTTCCAAGTTGTATCTCTGGTTAAATTAAAAATAAGAAACAAGCAATAATTCTGTTTGACACAAAAGTTGCTAACTTTAAACACAAAACTCCTCACAACACAATTGTTACGATAGGTTTAACAGATGTATGATACATAAATATTAGTTCTAATTTTTGTTAATTCATATCCTAAAAAATGTGGTATCCAGAATGAATGGAATTAAGGGTATGTAGTACTTCAGTTTTGATGGCAAAAATATTGTTTTGGAGGACATAAAAGAACACACGTAGCACATATCTGCAATTGTTTACAGGAAATACATCTTTTCTCAGTATCATGCTGTGGCCATGCCATCTTGGGAAAAAACATAGCTGCTTTAAGGAGTTGGCAGCCAGTGCTAGGTGAACATTGCAAATAAGCCTTTTGCCTTTGAATATGCAATTTATCCTTCCTTCCTTCCTTCCTTCCTTCCTTCCTTCCTTCCTTCCTTCCTTCCTTCCTTCCTTCCTTCCTTCCTTCGCTATTCAATTCTCCAACTCTGGGTGGCCATGATGATTCTGGGTGATTTTATTATTGTTATTAGATATTATTAGATACTACTATATATGAATTAATGCTTTCTTTGAATGGTGAAAAGTTTACTTACAGCTGGAAAATAAATACTGGGAACTGAGCTTGTTTGTTCTGTGATTTTGGGAGGGAACCATTATATAGGAAGGGTGCCAGAAAAAGAAAGAATGGTTTCCAGTCACTTCAAAGATGCTTGTTATTGCTCTGTCTTTTCTACGGTATGTGGATTTTGTATACTGTTCTCATAAACAGTTTCAAACTACATCTCCCAGTTATGCTTTCTGTGCCCTATTAAATTGTCCAGAATCACTGGTAGTCAGGTGGCATATACATTTAATAATAATAACAAATAAATTAATCAATGTGCTTCTGAATGTTTACATTAGATGTTCCTATTTTATTAAAAATGAATGGTTTTATTGGCAAAAGGGATGGTTATTTATATATTTCTATTTAATGAAATAGTTCTATATTTCAAGTATTTCCTTTCTGAACTGGAAATTAGATGTCTTTATTTTATCTTTTTTAAAAAAGACTTATATGTGTTTTAAGTGAATACACCCAATAACTGCAGGTGTGGCCTGGATGCAGCTGGGATGGTCAAGATGTGTATAGATGAAATGTCTGCCTCTTGTTTAGTCTATCTGCAGTACCAGTTCATCTGTAGCATTAAAAAAAAAAGCATTCTGAATGATGGAAAGATTTCATATCAGTTCTATTTAGGTAACAAATGAAGCAATAAACAGGATAAGATGCAACCTTTTGACTGGGTTTCAACTTTTTTAAAAATTAACAATTAACATTAACAATTCTACTTATGTAATCTTAAAATACTGTTAAGTCTCATTGTGTTCGATGAGTAATTTTGCATAGTAGATCAGTACTTGGAGTTTAAAATGCATTCACCATCAGATTCTTTAGAAATACAGGAAGCAAGAAATAAAATTCAGAATTAAGTGTGAACTCTTCATGGTTTCTCATTTTCAGTATCAGTTTTTCATTGCTAAATTTAATATGCAAAAAGATATTTGAAATTATTTTAGCAGAAATGATAATGATATTAAGTTGCTAAGTTTAACTAGAAAACTATATACTATAATTGAATTCTGGTAGAAAAGTAATGTTTTTAATAAAAGCGACTTTACAACTGCTTGGAAGCTTACAATAATTTACCTAAAATGCTTCATAGTTAAAATTGTTGATTTCATGTATTCTGTTCGTTATTGAAATAAGTGAAGTTAATCTTGTGCTATTTTTTTTCCATCTTGGAGCTAAATATTTAATGCCAAACATTTGTCAAAAACAGTACAAGCAGTCCATTAAGAGATTATGTTAATAGAATAGAATAGAATAGAATAGAATAGAATAGAATAGAATAGAATAGAATAGAATCTGGAAGAGACCTTGGAGGTCTTCTAGTCCATCCCCCTACTCAAGCATGAGAACCTATACCATCTCAATATGTTGTTCAATATATGTTTAAAAAGATGGCAGTGGCTATATCAGTCAGTCAATGAAGCAATTAAATGTACTGAATATGTCAATAAATATAATTAGAGCAAATGTGTTGATAAGACACTGGTCCAGTCGGTTTTCTTGGATAATACTGTTTATCTATACTTTCCCACAGTTTGTTTCAGCTTATAACTTTTCTAGAACATATACCAAGGCTGTTTTATCCCTGTTTCTTTTCCTGGAGTTCTCAGCAGCATTTGATTTGATCATCCATGTATTCTTCTGCAGAATATAGTAAAGATTGTAGTTAGTTTGGTACAGTGGTTAAGCATTAGACTAGAAGCTGGGAGATCATCAGTTCCAGTCCTGCCTTAGTTTTGGCCTGTCCCTCTCTCTTAGCCCTAGGAAGCAGACGAGGTCCAACCACTTCTGAAATCTTGCCAAGAAAACTACAGGGACTAATTTATCAGTCTTAATTTGAAAGCATCTCCCCTGAAAACATTAGGTTGCTTAAAATCTGGTAAATTATATGACATTGGTTCCGATCAATAAGACCAAATAAATCAGAACTCCAAGGCAAGAAAGTTCCTCAAAGAACATGTTGATTGAATACATAATATTGGCACGTTCAAAAGTGAAAACAGATCTAAATCTTCCTGCCAAGAATCAAAGTAATATAATGTAACAATTCCCATCCCTCTAGTCATCCTGCCTGATAGAACCTCTTGGTGGGCTTTTCTAATTCAATGATCCTCCTCCGTCCCTCCGGCATGGGAATAACCTTGGTTCCTACAAGAGTGGCTCATGTTTAGATTACCAGAAATATCTTCTCCCCCCCTCCCCTGCTTGTGGCAATCCAAAACAAAAAAATGGCTGCAGCCAGGTTCATTGCAGAGTTGACACCAGCATCCTTACCGTAGCTCTTATACATAGTTCTTCTCATATTGAATTTATGCTTGAATTTTGGGTTGCCTACTTCTCTATCCCTAATACGAATACAGAAGTAGATTGACTGTATAGACATTGCCAGCTTGCCTAGTCATTAAGACAGAAAAAGTACAAAGTGCATATGAAGTTCTTATACTACTATTTCTCAGTATTGTCTTCATGGGACCAAGCCAAACACATGAAACCCCCCCCCAAAGATTTTGGGTTTACCCTATTTACTGTCCTTTTCAAGTAAACATTGAAAAATTTAAATTCTGATTTTAAGCAACATTTACTGACCAAAAATCATGTTGCTACTTTAGTTACTAGTACATGTTGCATCGTTTAGTTTGTTCATGAAGTTGATATACCTGCTCCATTCCATTTAAAACTGTTGTTTCATACATTTACAATTATGACAATTAACCAGTGGAACAGCTTGCTGTTAGAAGTTGTGAGATGCTTCAGCAGTGGAGGTTTTTAAGAAGGTGTGATGAGGACAATTAACCAGTGAGAACAGCTTGCTGTTAGAAGTTGTGGGTGCTTCAACAGTGGAGGTTTTTAAGAAGAGACTGAACAGCCACCTGTCTGAAATGGTATAGGGTGTCCTGCTTGAGCAGGGGGTTGGACTAGAAGACCTCCAAGGTCCCTTCCAACTCTATTCTGATTGATTGATCATGATTTATTACCATAATGAGCAGGTTCCATTATGGTCATAGGTGGAGGACTACCTGTTAAATCCAAACCCTTTCCAGTGTGACATTTTTCAGATATGCCCACTCAACCAGACTCTTTAATTTCATCTGGGATAATAGCCTTTGAAAGCCTCTTTCAAGTTTAATGGAGAACTGATGGTTGAACTCAGTAGGACATGCATCCAAATAAACATGCATAGAAGTTTCTTTACTCTAAAATAACTTGAATACACTTTCAGGAAAGTGCTGTCAATACTGTACTATTGTTGATTTTTTTTAATTGGAGATATTGAAAAGCATTGATAGTTCATCAAAACCATCTTTATTATTTTAATTGGATGCTCTCGACTGAAAGCATGGTCTGATAGCTCTTCTGCCATTACATAGTAATGGCCAAGTAGCTCAGTAGTTGTATTTTTTATTTGTTGTTGTTGTTGATTGCGAAGTTGTGTCGGACCCATCGCGACCCCATGGACAACGTTCCTCCAGGTCTTCCTGTCCTCTACCATCTTCTGGATTCCATTTAAGTTCACACCTACTGCTTCAGTGACTCCATCCAGCCATCTCATTCTCTGTCGTCCCCTTCTTCTATTGCCCTCAATCTTTCCCAGCATTAGGCCCTTCTCCAGTGAGTCCTTCCTTCTCATTAGGTGGCCAAAGTACTTGAGTTTCAACTTCAGGATCTGGCCTTCTAAAGAGCAGTTGGGGTTGATCTCTTCTAGGACTGACCGGTTTGAACGCCTTGCAGTCCAAGGGACTCGCAGGAGTCTTCTCCAGCACCATAGTTCAAAGGCCTCAATTCTTTGGCGCTCAGCCTTTCTTATGGTCCAACTTTCACAGCCATACATTGCAACTGGGAAAACCATGGCCTGGACTATACGCACTTTTGTTGGCAGGGTGATGTCTCTGCTTTTTAGTATGCTGTCTAGATTTGCCATAGCTTTCCTCCCCAGGAGCAAGCGTCTTTTAATTTCTTGGCTGCAGTCTCCATCTGAGGTGATCTTGGAGCCCAGAAAAATAAAATCTGTCACTACCTCCATTTCTTCCCCATCTATTTGCCAGGAATTGAGAGGGCCGGATGCCATGATTTTGGTTTTCTTAATGTTGAGTTTCAAGCCAACTTTTGCACTCTCCTTCTTCACCCGCATCAAGAGGCTCTTTAGTTCCTCTTCACTTTCTGCCATTAGAGTGGTATCATCTGCATATCTTAGGTTGTTGATATTTCTCCCGGCAATCTTAATTCCAACTTTTGATTCATCTAGCCCTGCCTTTCTCATGATGTGCTCTGCATATAAGTTAAATAGGCAGGGCGACAGTATACAGCCTTGCCGGACTCCTTTTCCAATTTTGAACCAATCAGTGGTTCCGTGTCCAGTTCTCACTGTTGCTTCTTGACCCGCATATAGGTTTCTCAAGAGACAAATGAGATGGTCTGGTACTCCCATCTCTTTAAGAACTTGCCACAATTTGTTGTGATCCACACAATCAAAGGCTTTTGCATAGTCAATGAAGCAGAAGTAGATGTTTTTCTGGAACTCCCTAGCTTTCTCCATGATCCAGCGTATGTTGGCAATTTGATCTCTAGTTCCTCTGCCTCTTCGAAATCCTGCCTGTACTTCTGGTAGTTCTCGATCCACATACTGCTGGAGTCTAGCTTGTAGGATTTTAAGCATAACTTTACTAGCATGTGAAATGAGTGCAATGGTGCGATAGTTTGAACATTCTTTGGCATTGCCTTTCTTTGGAATTGGAATGTAAACTGACCTTTTCCAATCCTGTGGCCACTGTTGAGTTTTCCAAATTTGCTGGCAAATTGAGTGTAGCACTTTTACTGCATCGTCTTTTAAGATTTTGAATAGCTCAGCTGGAATACTGTCACCTCCACTAGCTTTGTTGTTGCTCAGATTTTCTAAGGCCCATTTCACTTCACATTCTAGGATGTCTGGTTCGAGGTCAGTGACCATCTCATTGTGGTTATCTGGGATGTTAAGCTCATTCTTGTATAGTTCTTCTGTGTAGTTTTGCCATCTCTTCTTAATCTCTTCTGCCTCTGTTAGGTCTCTGCCATTTTGGTCCTTTATCATGCCCATCTTTGCATGAAACGTTCCCTTCATATCTCCAATTTTCTTGAAGAGATCTCTGGTCCTCCCTATTCTGTTGTTTTCTTCTATTTCTTTGCACTGTTCATTTAAGAAGGCATTCTTATCTCTTCTAGCTACTCTCTGGAATTCTGCATTCAATTGGGTGTATCTTTCTCTTTCTCCTTTGCCTTTCGCTTCCCTTCTTTCCTCAGCTATTTGCAAAGCTTCCTCAGACAGCCATTTTGCTTTCTTGCATTTCTTTTTCTTTGGGATGGTTTTAGTTGCTACCTCTTGTACAATGTTGCGAACTTCCATCCATAGTTCTTCAGGCACTCTGTCTATCAGATCTAATTCCTTAAATCTATTTGTCACCTCTACTGTATATTCATCAGGAATATGATTCAGTTCATACCTGAGTGGCCCAGTGCTTTTCCCTACTTTTTTCAATTTAAGCCTAAATTTTGCAACGAGAAGCTCATGATCTGAGCCACAGTCAGCTCCTGGTCTTGTTTTTACTGACTGTATAGAGCTTCTCCATCTTTGGCTGCAGAGCACATAGTCAATCTGATTTCTATGTTGACCGTCTGGTGATGTCCATGTGTAGAGCCGTCTCTTGGGTTGTTGGAAAAGAGTGTTTGTTATGACCATCGTATTCTCTTGACAAAATTCTATCAGCCTGTGCCCTGCTTCATTTTGTACTCCAAGGCCAAACTTGCCTGTTATTCCGGTTATCTTTTGGCTTCCTACCTTAGCATTCCAATCCCCCATGATGATAAGGACATCATTTTTTGGTGTTAATTCTATAAGGTGCTGTAGGGCTTCATAGAACCGGTCAATTTCATCCTCTTCAGCACCAGTGGTTGGGGCATAGATTTGGACTACTGTGATATTGAATGGTTTGCCTTGGATTCGAATTGAGATCATTCTGTCATTTTGGGGATTGTATCCCAGTATTGCTTTTCCTATTCTTTTATTGACTATGAAGGCTACTCCATTTCTTCTGAGGGATTCTTGCCCACAGTAGTATACCTGATGGTCATCTGAGTTAAATTCACCCATTCCTGTCCATTTTAGTTCGCTGATTCCTAAGATGTCGATGTTCAGTCTTGTCATCTCTTTTTTGACTACGTCTAGCTTGCCTTGATTCATGGATCTTACATTCCAGGTTCCTATGGAGAAAAAATCTTTACAGCATCGGACTTTCCTTTCACCACCAGATATATCCACAGCTGAGCGTCCTTTCGGCTTTGGCCCAGTCGCTTCATTCTTTCTGGCGCTACTAGTACTAGCCCTCTGCTCTTCCCCAGTAGCATATTGGACACCTTCCGACCTGAGGGGCTCATCTTCCAGCGTCATATCTTTTTGCCTTTTAGTACTGTCCATGGGGTTTTCATGGCAAAGATACTGGAGTGGTTTGCCATTTCCTTCTCCAGTGGATCACATTTTGTCAGAACTCTCTGCTATAACCTGTCCGTCTTGGGTGGTCCTGCACGGCATAGCTTATAGCTTCATTGAGTTACGCAAGCCCCTTTGCCACGACAAGGCAGTAATCCATAAAGGGGATTTTTTATTTATATGCAACCTATTCTTTGGAGTATGAAACTTGACATGCTTTGACAATTTTGAATCCAATTCAGTTCAGTTGGAAAAATGCCCATGACTATAACATAAGCAGAATCTAGACCTAAATCAGAGAGATACAGTTTTATTTTGATTGCATTCTGGTCCTTACCCATCAAAGTAGTTTTTAAATTTACACTAAATGTCATTGCTGACTAGTGATGAGGAATGGCGATTATATTTCTAAAGTACAAATGAGGAACTGGTGAAATATACAAAAAAATGCTAGGCAAAATTTGCCAAGATTTTGTATTGATGAAGGTATCTGAAACACTTGGATTCAGAAAATGTATGAAATTAGAAATTAGATCTTTGATTCCAAAGATCTCAGGCTGTGTTAATTAGCTAGAGAAGAATTTGAAATGATATTTGTGAATATTTTATTCTCTTGATTTTAAGAAATAAAGTACTTCAGGACAAAGGATAAATCAGAGTATATTAGCAGTTTTAGTCATAATTCACCTTAAGTAAAATGCTTTTTTCTTTCTCCTGGTTTCAATTCAAAGATTTATAAACAAATAGTTGAGCTTTGTGAGAAGCCTCTTCATACCTGTTCATTTCAATTGGAGAATGTTATAACATTTACATCAATTCACATTAATTACTTTTAATTAATAAATCTTGATTTCCTATCTTTTATCTAGATTTTTATATAAACTATTCTGTCATTTGTAGTTCAGTCTTAAAGGCACTTAGGTGTTTAATCAGTTTGAATGTCTTAGAACTTACGTTTGAGTAGATATGCTTATAATCTTGCCCTCAAAATGTATTTTACTACAGTCCAAAAATCTTTTACCATGGTATTTGCTCAATATTTTGTACTGAGTATTAAAATGTTACAAAAACTCTAAGGTATTAGTGTAATATGAGAGTTCTGGGCTATCGCGATACTAGGATATTGAGATATTAAGAGAGCATCCTTTTTGTCTTCTGTACAAAATAATTTTATCTGGCAGATCTCCCCTTCAAATTGGGCTACTTGCCACATTACACAAGTTTAATAAATTGTTATTCTATTAAAATCAATATATTCAACTAAGTATCTGATACAAATATTGAAGAAATGTGCAAGAAATAGAGATTGTAATATGTTCTTGCTGTTGTTTCTTTAAAAAGAGCACGATGCCAGGCTTGAAGTACTTGGAGTTGATCCACAACTTCTTGTTCAGCCATCTTGGTTAGAAGTGGCAACTTTGACACAAGTCTAAAGAGAGTGATTTCAATACTTTTTTTCAGGAGGGCAGGTACCACTGCCTCCTTCAGGGCAAGCAACACTCCCCCTATTTGAAGGAAGCATTAATGATCCTACATGAACCACTGTCATCATGATATTCCAAGCAGAAAGTGGATCCAAAGGACGTAAGGTAGTCTGAATTTTTCCTAAGGACTCTATCCATCCACATCTTCTAGGTGTACAGGAGATCAGAACTAACAAGCATGTTAGCCTTTTCCTCACCAACACCCCAAAAGTGATACAATCTCACAATGGATATGAGCAACTTTAGGAAAATTCATTAAGAGATTGGACAGCTGTTTGTCTGAAATGGTATAGGACAGTGGTGGCGAACGTATGGCACGAGTGTTAGAGGTGGCACTCAGAGCCCTCTCTGTGGGCACGCGCACCGTCACCCCAGTCCTAGACCTTCAGCTGGGTTTTATAAAACCTTTTCGCTTTAGGCCTCCTCCACCATGTACAAAAAAGAGAGGGTTCAATCAATCAGTCAATTTCAACTTCTTGTGGAAAAAAAAAGATCTTGCAGAGTTGGAACTGATTGATTGAACTTTTTAGTCCCACCCAGTCTGCTGTTACCACTGCAGCCACGCCCACCCGGCACCCGATGATGCATAAGTGGGTTTTGGGTTGCAGTTTGGGCACTCGGTCTCTAAAAGGTTCGCCATCACTGGTATAGGATTTCCTGCTTGAGCAGGGGGTTGGACAAGAAGACCTCCAAGGTCCCTTCCAACTCTGCTGTTCTATTGTTCTTTTGCTGTTAATGGCACTAGGAGGCCTTCCCTAACCCTTTGGACTCCAACAGCTGTCTTAGCTGTTTTCCAAAGATGGCGTGTCAGTAGACAAAAAAAACCACCCATTTTTTTCTTCCTTCAGTGCCACTGCATCAGCTTTCTAATTGTAACAAGTTGTGTTAGGTCACATTTACTTTTCAGTTTCTTTTATGAGAACTCTAAATGCCTGCCTACTCACTGATGCTAAATGGAGATATAGGAGATAAGTGAACAAGCAGAAGGCAATGAAGAGTCCATAACTTAAAATTTTAATAACATAAAATTCTTGTTTCATTACTTTTAATAACTAATATTAATGTGATGATCTTGGCTTTTCTTACGACTCTGAAATCATATTTTAAAAATATGTAAGCATATGTGCTTTGGGAAGAGTTGCATTCTGAGAGTAAACCTTACTTTTCCTTGGTGGAGAGTATAATAATGATGGAAAGGGATGTGCAAGAATTCAAAGAGAGATGTATAGCCTTGAACTTCAACTTCAGCCCAGGCTATAACATATTAAAAGTACTGATTTAGGGACAGTATGGTAAAAGGGGGAAAATTGTAATGAAGAAAAGCATGGATAATTCATATGGTATTAACGAGGGCTTTCCAAAACCTTTGTATATTCTTCCATTTTTTTCAGTTGAACTATAACAGCATCTGCACTGTTTCTATGAATGCTTAAAAATGTTTGAGAAAGAGTGTTTGGATGGTGCATAATACATTGCCTCCATGGGGATACTGCAGTGGTTGTAAGCAGTGCTTTTTTTGTAAAAAAAAAAAAAAAAAAAGGTGCCAGAACTCATACATGTCATACAACATGCCTTGCCTACTCTACAAGGTTTACCTTTGTAGTTGAAAAAAAAAAAACCCTTCAATTTTTAGTGTATCTAAAAGACTAGAGTTTTGTTCAAGGTAAGTTAATACTATTAATGTTACCATGCACGGTGTGGCTTTAAATTACAAGAAGGCATTTTATTAATCTTTTGGGACATTTACCACTGGCATACCTATTTAGTTTAATGAGTGGAAATGTCAGCTTTCTATGTGGAATGAAATTGGCCCAATAAAACAAAATTTGGTTGCTTGTAAAAGATTGAATTATTTTTAAGAAGTTGTCAAACAAGGTGGAAAAATTTACATTTGGATTTTAATATGGATATTGACTTGAAACAATTAAAGTGGAAATTTTGTCAGTGAACAGATTACTTTTAATTTACCTTTAAGTTCAACCTAATTTAACAAATAGATCTGATTAAACCTCATACTCTAGGTCTACCTTTACATCTGACCAATACATAATTAATATATATTATTAATAATAATAATACCTCCAAATCTCAAGACATTGGCTTTATTCTTATTCTTCCCCTTTGCAGTTTGAATATAAAGTATAAAAGACTAAAAAGAAATTTTCGTAGACATCCCAGCCTTCGAACTACCCAAGGAACTGAAACAACAAAGTTTTGCTGTTGGGCAAACTTTCACGCCAGCTGTCTTTCTTTCCTCTCATTTCACCTCTTTTTAACCTCACACCCCACCTTCTGTAAGGGAAGGCAAAAGACTCTCGTGTAAGATGGCTCCCATGTTTATGTGTTTCCTATCACCACCAGCAGCTTCCATACCACATGGTCTGACCCAGTCAATCAAGCCACGCTCTGGCTGTGGTACTCTGGCACCTCACGGCTCCTCCTAGAGGAGGCAGACAGTGCTGGAGGGGACCCCGCTCACACCGTACCGCCAGCGGGGCATTTTCAAAAACAAACAAGGATAGAAAGGGAAACAATAGGAAAAGAATGCAACTCTGGAAAATCCATTGACAAAAGGTGCCGGAACTCGATTCCTGTGCATTATATGACAAAAAAAGTCCTGGTCGTAAGTGTGAAAAATGGTCATAAGTCATTTTTTTCAGTGCCATTGTAACTTTGAATGGTTACTAAACGAATTGTTGCAAGTTGAGGACTACTTGTACATAATCTGAAGGCCCATGTCTTTGTGAAGACCTATAAAGCCTTAGATATGGGACCTGGAAATTTCTAAAAGTCCTATCAAATTGTAATTTTTAATATGACAAAAGAAATAAAGATTTAAATGTTTGCCTAGAACAGTGGTGGCGAACCTATGGCACGGGGGCCAGAGGTGGCATACAGAGCCCTCTCTGTGAGCATGCATGCCATGGAGATGGTAGCCGTCCCTCTTCAACCAGCCACCTGCGAACTCGCCAAGGTCCCATGTGGCCGGATGCATCCCAGCACGGCTGGTTTCTCTCCACCCCTCCCATCCCTCCTGGCCTCGCATGATCTCCTTTTCCCGGGCACGACCCACTGCATAGCCTCCTCTGCTGTTGGCTGGCCGTACAGCTCAGAGGTGGCTTCTCTGAACTGCTGGCGGCGGGCTGTGGAGCCCCAGAGTGCGCCGGTCGTGGGGTCGGCAAGCTGTGGCTGCTGATGGATACTGTCGGCCCCATGCGCTCATTGGCCTCTGTGTGCGGGGGCTGATGGTGTCAGGCAGCAGTCGCCCCGGCCCCTGCCTCACCTTGCCCTGCGACAGTGGCACCCCTGCCTCGCCTCACCCCACAGGACGAGCCTCCTGCCCACCACCCCACCTGTCAGAGACCCTCTGGATCTCCCCCAACCCTTCCCAGTCCCCACAGGTGTCCCTCCCCATGAGCAATATCGAGGTGACCACACCCACCTTGGCCACACCCACCCAGTGTGCCATGCCCACCACAGCCATACCCACTCAGTGGGCCACGCCCACCTGGCACCCGGCAATAAATAAATGGGTTTTGGGTTGCAGTTTGGGCACTAGGTCTCTAAAAGGTTCACCATCACTGGCCTAGAAGAGCAAATGTAAATATTGACTATATTTAACCTGAATTCTTTTTTTGGGCAATACAGTATTAATGTTTGTTCTGGCCTACCCACAGTTTTTGGAGTGTGGCATACTGTTCAAAGGCCAAGCACCGCCCATTCCAGAGAAAGTTGTGTACCCTTGTTTTGCTTAACTGTCAAAGTTGGTTTAATTTACTCAACTTGGCTTTTGTAGTGTAGGTATTAGTGCAGTAGAAATAACACAGGGTGGGGTTTTTGCTGTTTGTTTTGCTACCTGTAGGAAGTGTGTGCTTTATATTCTTCTTGCCTGGCCTGAACTGCAAGACATGAATCCCAGCTCTAGTTTCAGCCAGCGAAGAGGAAGGAATTTGTCTGCTGTACAGTAAAAGGAAGTATTTGCTGTGTTATTGTGGTACATGGCCCCTTGCCATTTTTGATAAAGCATTAAGCGTTATGCACCCAAAGTCTACTGGCCTCTTGACCCATCATCAGTCATCAGCTGTACAGTGAGTTTGCATGAAACAGTAGCCCAATAGGAGAGCCATTGTTTCAGCATTGCACAACTTCTCTGGAAACGGAAACTACACACAAAGCATCCCAAATTGCTCTGCTTTGTACTATACTGCCCCAGCCCTGAGCTATTACAGTGAAGAGAAGCAAATGAATTCACAGTTAGGGGACTGAAGGTGGTTCTTTTATGTGTACCCTATGTTGTAAATATATTTCCTTAAGTTTTTAAAGGAAAACTTAGGTTTTCTTGTTTGTTTTTTAAAGACCTCAATCTGTATTCCATAGTTATCACATAGGCTGGATATGATTTCAGGAATATAAATGTGCTGTGGTATTCTAGTATTGTTATATATATTTTTGAGGATATTTAGTAATGTGACATTTTGTATATTTTCTCAGAAGTAATTGCAAAATATATTAAGGGCAGCGGAGAGAATGTTTACTCTTGTTACTTTATAGCATAACTTTTTCAGTGTACTTGAATTTGATTTAAAGAAAATTAAATTACAGTAATATAAATACACTTAATAGGATTACTTGTCATGTATTCAGCAATATGTTTTAGGGAAGCCCTGGAGCTATGAGCCAGCAGTGTGCAGCAACAGCCAAAAAAACTAATACAATCCTGGGTTGTATAAACAGAGGCATAGAATCAAAATCACACAAAATATTAGTACCGCTTTATAAAACCCTAGTAAGACCACATTTGGAATACTGCAGCCAATCTTGGTCACCATATCACAAAAAAGATGTTGAGAGTTTGGAAAAAAATCAACTAAGATGATCAGAGGCTTGGAGACTAAAATGTATGAAGAACGGCTGCAGGATTTGGGTTTGTCTAGTCTAAAGTAAAGAAGAAATAGGGGAGACATGATATCAGTGTTCCAGTATTTGAGGGGCTGCCACAAAGAAGAGGGGGTCAAATTATTCTCCAAAGCACCAGAGGGCAGAACAAGAAACAATGGTTGGAAACTGATCAAAGAGAGAAGCAACCTGAATTAAGGAGAAACTTCCTGACAGTGAGGACAATTAACCAGTGGAACAGTTTGCCTTCCGAAATCGTGGGGGCTCCATCACTGGAAGTTTTTAAGAAGAGGCTAGACAGTTACTTGTCTGAGACAGTATAAGTTCTCCTGCTTGAGCCACATAGACTGGATATGATTTCAGGAATATAGGTCTATTCTATTCTATTCTATTCTATTCTATTCTATTCTATTCTATTCTATTCTATTCTATTCTATTCTATTCTATTCTACTCTACTCTACTCTACTCTACTCTACTCTACTCTACTCTATTTGTCATATTGTGTAAGGTTGCAAGCCATAAGGCAGGATTTGGCTTTTGTTTATTTTGGGGGGAGGGGTTGGTTTGTGTAAGTAAACTAATTGATGCAAAAGAAATGTAACTCTTGTTTTATTTTCTTTCAGCTGATACGAATAATTTGCAAATAAAAGTTGATACAGCAAAATATTTATCTTGGTTTATTTGAGAAGGTTGCTCCATCACTTTCTCTGCAATATTCCTTCTAATCTGTTGAAATTGTTATGATATGTGTATGCCACAAACACCCAAGGCCAGCCAGACGATTAGATCTGATCACTCAGAAGTGTCATTTTTCTCTTATAGTTTACTTTGTGTTTTAAAAAACATTGCAGGGACAGACCCATATGCAAATATGCTGTATCTTAGTAATAAGAAAAGTTTTTTGGCACCCAAGAATCATCTCCCTCTTCACCAGGCTATTATCGTAGAGATCTTAGTAATTTAATAAAACAAAAATCTTGAGTTTTCTTTTCTTAATACTAAAGAGCTAATTGTACTATGCTCATGCAAGAGCATTTGGGAAAATATTGCAATAAAATGATTACATTTTTGCAGGAAGTTTATCCCATTGAAATTTAAACTTAAATAGCCCTTTCAATCAATCAGAATAGAGCTGAAAGGGACTTTGGAGGTCTTTTAGTCCAGGGCTTTTCAATCTTTTCACCCACTTGAAGATATGGCAATATCTGAGTACCACTAGCCACCTAGCAAGGTGTCAAAAACTTGATGACCCCCCCAAAAAAGGAAAAAAAGTGATGAAGTACAGGTAGTCCTCGACTTACAACAGTTTGCTTAGTGACTGCTTGAAGTTACAATGGCACTGAAAAAAGTACCCCCAAGTCACAGCTGAGCAAGACACCTGCCTGCCCTCCTGATGGCGCTCTTCCTCCTGTCCGAGGTTTTCATTGTTGTGAGCATTTCTGTCGAGGATTGGCAGCGGGTGGGGGTGTTTGGTTTTTATTCCCCCGTCTGCTGGGTGGTTGCAACAAGTTTTGGTCATTCACATGACCTTGGGACACTGTGACTGTCATAAATATGAATCAGTTGCCAAGCATCTGAATGTAAATCACAAGACCCTGGAGATGCTGCAACATTCCAGCTGATCAGCATTTCTTCTGGGCTCAGCAGAAGCGCCAGGATCAGCGCTGAGCTCCAGCTGGAGCCTGGCGCTGATCCTGGTGCTTCCACTGAGCCCTAACAGCCCTGCAGCTCCAGCCATCTCTCGCTCAGGCTTGTGCGATGCTGCCACCGGTTCAGCTCATTCCCCTTCCCTGCTACCACTTTTCTAGAATGGTTGCATACCACCTGCCAGGTGCCAGTGTACCACAGGTGGTACCCATACCACTGGTTGAAAAACCTTGTTCTAGTCCAACCCCCTTCTCAAGCAGGAGATCCTATACCATTTCAGACAGGTAGCTGTCCAGTCTTTTCTTTAAAGAGATGAAGCACCTATAACTTCCATAGGCAAGCTCTTCCACTGGCGAATTGTCCACACTGTTAGGAAATTTTTCCTTAATTCCAGGTTGTTTCTCTCCTTGATTACTTTCCATCCATTGTTTCTTGTCTTGTCTTCTGGTGCTTTGGAAAGGACTTTCTGGTGCTTATTGCAAAGCACAATGTTTACAAACGGCTTACAAAGGTCGATATTTATAAGATTCTTCCACTGTCTTTATTATGTCAATCTTTTTTATATTCAGGAAAATGTATTATTTAATTCTTTCAGTTTCAGAAACCAGATATATGCTGGTCTGAAAGACCTTTGTTGTTCCTGGCCACATGATATATTGTGCAGAGATAACTGAAGCTTATGTATCTGGTTTAAGATTATTTAACAGTTTTAAGTTTGAGATTAATATTTTCTGCAAAAATGACATTCATTTGCATAAATATGTTTTGTCCGTGTGTGTGTGTGTGAAGGCAAAAGATGTCCTTTGAACTTAACTGAAAGTGTATTTTCGGGGGGGGGGGTGTCTGAGCGATTAGAATTTCCTAGCACTTTCTCTGATATGCAACCTGCAGGAAATTAGATAATGTTCAAAATTCTAGAACAGTGGTAGTCAACCTGGTCTCTACCGCCCACTAGTAAGCGTTCCAGTTTTCATGGTGGGCGGTAGGGGTTCAATCGAGCCGTTTAAATTTTCGGATCCATCGAGCCCTCCGATCGGCTTACAGCTTTCCAGCAGGCGCGGGGTGTTAGCCTCAGCTATGCGACCCCCACGGAGCTCTTGGAGGCCAGAGAGCCTCGCCGAAGCACGCCGTCATCGCGAGGCTCCCGTCGACTTCCTTGACGACCTGGATCGCAGCAAAGGCTGAGCAATGAGATAAAATCGCAAGTGCCTCATTTTCGGCTCCGGAGGGTGGAAATTAAAGATACAACAAACAACAAGCTTCCCCTCAGGGCCCCTCAAGGCTGGGAAGGCCCGGCTGAAATACAAGCAGCCGCTAATTTTGGCATGGCCGCCATTTTGAGAGCCGCACAGAGCCCTCAGTCATAGAGGTTTCAGGCATCTCTGATAAGAACCAGGCTCTCTCTTCATCCTGCTGTGACAGGCACGGATCGGGGGCAAACCAGACTCCACTGGGCATTCCCTCAAGACCAAGGTAGAGGCCATGTCTCAAAAAAAGAAATATGCTCGTGGCTATTTGCCAGAGTATCTGAAGATGGGTTTCATAGAATCTGTTGTAAATAAACAACACCCAATGTGTTTATTGTGTCATAAAACATTATCCAATGAGGCAATGAAGCCAAGTCGATTGCGAGAATATCTTTCTACAAAGCATCCAAATGATAAGGACAAGCCTATTGAATATTTTCAGGAAATATATAAAAAATTTCAAAATCGTTTAACAATCGTTGCATCATTTAAGAAACAACATGCAGCGAACAAAGATGGATTAATTTGCGCTTATCGCATTTCACAATTAATTGCAAAAAGTGGTAAAAGCTATAATATTGGAGAAACAGTAATAATACCCTCTATAAAAGAAATTATTTCAACAGTAATGCATCAGGATATACCTGAAAATTTAAAAATGTTGCCTTTAAGCAATAGCACAGTAAAGCGACAAATTGATGAAATGGCAGTTAATGTTGAAAAAAAACTGATAAGTATTCTCCAAAACACTTCATTTTCTATGCAATTGGACGAGACTACCACTGCAGGTAATAATGCTTTATTGATGGAATATGTACGTTATTTTGATGAAAACAATACATTACAAAAAGAAATGCTATTCGCAATAAATCTCATTACACATACAAGAGGATTATCTATATTTAATACTGTGAAATCATACTTTACAAAAAATAATATTCCTTTGAATAATATTGTTGCATGTGCTACTGATGGAGCACCATCAATGGTAGGTTGCTATCGTGGATTTGTTGCTTATTTGAAGGAAGAAGTGCCAAATGTTTTATGTATTCATTGTGTGGTGCACAGACAACATCTTGTAGGAAAACATCTAAGTACAACTCTCCATCATTAACTATAATAATTCGAGCCATAAACAAGATCAAATCCAAACCAAAAAATGATAGAATGTTTTGACAGCTTTGCCAGGACAATAATGAAGATTTTATTACGTTACTTTTGCACACAGAAGTTCGGTGGCTGTCAAAGGGTACATCTTTGGCTCATTTTGTAGCATTATATGATAGTGTCATACAATTTTTTGAAAGTAATAATGAGACCAATCTGTGTCAACAGTTAAAAACAGTAAAGAATGATGCCTTTTATTTGGCAGATATTTTCAAGAGATTTCATGATGTCAATTTGCAGCTTCAAGGAGCTAATAAGACTCTTATAGGTTACCAAAGTATTGTGTCATTATTTATTGACAAACTTGAACTACTTCGTTATAATCTATTGAAGAGAGAATTTCATCAGTTTCCTGAATTATCATCTATAAAAGATGATGTAACTCCAGAGGATATTGACAGATTCAGAAGCCACCTCAACGAACTTAAATTGGACATGGAAAAACGATTTGAAGATATTTTGAAATTGAAGGTGTATGACTGGATGAAAAATCCTTTTACCGCAAATATTGAAAAGGCTGCCAAGAAGAACTGTTAGAAATTAGATACGATGAAGAAAGTAAACATAAATTCGATAGTGGTGGATATGAAAACCTATGGCAAAGTAAAAAAATGCCTGCCTTATATCCAAATATGTGGAAAATGATATTCAGTTTATTGATACCTTTCCCTACCTCATATCTTGTAGAATCAGGCTTTAGTGCTGTTAATCATATTATGACTAAAGAAAGAAACCACCTGAATATTTCCGAAAGAGGAGACCTTCGTTTGTTCCTTACAAAAATTGAGCCAGATATCCAGTATTTACTTTCGCAGCATCAGCCTCAGGGATCTCATTAATAATTTAATTAATTAAATGTAATTTCATCAAACTTCCTGCTTCTACAGTGGGGCAAAAAAGTATTTAGTCAGCCACCAATTGTGCAAGTTCTCCCACTTAAAAAGATGAGAGAGGCCTGTAATTATCATAGGTAGACCTCAACTATGAGAGACAAAACGAGAAAACAAATCCAGACAATCACATTGTCTGATTTGGAAAGAATTTATTTGCAAATTATGGTGGAAAATAAGTATTTGGTCACCTACAAACAAGCAGGATTTCTGGCTCTCACAGACCTGTAACTTCTTTAAGAGGCTCTTCTGTCCTCCACTCATTACCTGTATTAATGGCACCTGTTTGAACTTGTTATCAGTATAAAAGACACCTGTCCACAACCTCAAAGAGTCACACTCCAAACTCCACTATGGTGAAGACCAAAGAGCTGTCGAAGGACACTAGAAACAAAATTGTAGACCTGCACCAGGCTGGGAAGACTGAATCTGCAATAGGCAAGCAGCTTGGTGTGAAGAAATCAACTGTGGGAGCAATAATTAGAAAATGGAAGACATAATCTCCCTCGATCTGGGGCTCCACGCAAGATCTCACCCCGTGGATCAACACGATCACAAGAATGGTGAGCAAAAATCCCAGAACCACACGGGGTGACCTAGTGAATAACCTGCAGAGAGCTGGGACCAACGTAACAAAGGCAACCATCAGTAACACACTACGCCGCCAGGGACTCAGATCCTGCAATGCCAGATGTGTCCCCCTGCTTAAGCCAAATGTTTCCAAATTTAGGAAAAAAGAAGTTCTCTCATCTTTGACATTTTGATTGGCCCAATGTCTAACAATAGATTATTGTTTAGAAATTATCCTGTTTTGTGAATTCTCCTTGTTTAGAAATTATCCTGTTTTGTGAATTCTCCTTGTGTTTTTCTTCTGAGGTGTATCATGGCCATTCTTGATTTACAGCGCCTTAACTGAAACTAAGTATGCCAGTATAAAATAGTAGGGCTCATTCCAAAAAAATAAACAATGAGCAAATTCCCATTTGAATAACAGTAGAGGTTAAGATGTTTTATGTATGCATAGCTAGAAAGAGTCCTAAATTTGCCATGAATTGCTAGGTGTCTGCAGTATTTCAGCTCCCCAAATGTGGTTCCAAAATAACATGAGACTCCTAAAATAACAATCTTTTAACTTGCAATTCTGCATTGCTTGTGTGCTTGATCAAAATATTAATCAGAAGCTGAAGTGAGTTGAAAACAATAAGAAAATGTTATTATGTAATTAGGAAATCTTGATTTCCATTTGTTTTTCTCTCAAGCAACTGTCAGCACTGAAGAATCTACAAAATAGCATAATCAACCAGAGAGGAACTGAGCTAAGAATCCATTGCAATTTTGTATGAAAGCAAATTTTTTGAGATTTATTAAACCAGTTGCTCACATGGGTTAATAATAAGCCTGCAACTACTTAGCAACCCTTTCTTTACTGATCAAATTTACGACTAAAACACTTGTTTTATTTCAAGTAACATTCAGATTTCAGAAATACTACTTTTTATAAAATAAACACATTTCATGCATTTGAATTTTTTATTGTTCATATAGCAATTTCAAAACAGCAATACTGATTGTGAAAAATGTAGGTTTCACTGTGGAATTTACTGCCCTTAGATGTACTGACAACAATGAGAATCAAGCCGCCAGTGGCTACCAGTTGGGACTGAAAAATTCATCATTAAATGGTACAATCATTAAGCAGGATACCACATGATCATGATATGTTACCTTTCCTGCTAACTTCCCCATTGGCTTTGCCTTGCAAATGGCGATCACGTGGGGTGCTCTGCAACCATCGTAATTATGCAGTGATTAACAAAGGACACTGCACTGGTTGTAACTGCAAAGACAGGTTGTAAACCACTTTTTTCAGTGCTGCCATATCTTCAACAAATAGTCCTAAACTGAAGACTACTTGTATTTTATGTCTATAGATTATACTAATTATTGAATTCGCAGTAAAATATCTTAGTTATTATTACGTGTTAGGGAGCAGCAGTGAAAGATGAGAAAACAATGTCTTTCTGTTCAGGCTTTCAAATTGACTATCATACAAACTAAAAACATACTTATATAATGGCATATATATATCAGTTAAAGTCTGCTAGCTGTGAATGGGCATGATTAGGGACATTGTGCTTTCTCCCCCCCCCCCCCGTTTGTAGCCCTACTCACATGTGCCCACATTGGATATTTTGTGCCCAAAACTACATGATTTGTAAAAAAAGATGTGGATTTGTTTCTCCATGAACTCAGAACGGAGGGGAAGGAAGGATGGGAAAACATGGCAAAGCGTATCAGACTACTAAAAATTCATAGATAACATAATAAATTGGGTTATTTTATGGTCACTAATTCAGATGTACTATGTATTGGCATCTTAATGCTTATTGGTATTAAATTTTGCAGTTCTCTCTTTCATAGATAGCTTGTGCCATGCTTTCACTAAGGATATTTTTAGTTTCTTTAGGTATTATCATAAAAATATACAGCAGTTCTCTTCTTGGGTTGATTTTTTTTAAGCGTATCTCATAAGGGCATGTAGGAAATTTGGCTAGTCTTTTTGATGAATTTTGAAAATAAATACAACTATTACTTGTTAATGAGAATTCAGTCATTGCTTTCTGTTTCATCAAAGTATTATATGTGATTTGTGTTGTTAACTCTTACTCTTCACTTTAAATAGGTCTTACTGATTGTCCTTAGAGAAAGTGGGTTACAATTTAATTTGGTTCTCTTCCAATGGGGTGAATATCACTTAAAACTGGAGAATGTTAATCCCATTGAATCCAGGTTGTTCCATTTTTATCCTAAATATTTTGACTCTATGGTATTTCATTATTATGTAGATTTTCAGAGTTTATTTTTCCAGGACATGAGTAGTATTTTTCACTTGTAACCTTTCTTGTTTTGCTATTTTTCCTTAGCATACAATTCCCATCTGTTGTTCAGTTAGTTTGTGACTTTATAGATAATATTTATCCAAGATTATCAGTAAAAGCTTCATTCTTTTCCTATTGCTCTCAGTTTTTCCAGGCATTACAATCATCTCCAAGCTTAGCTTCATTAGTTGTCCTTCAAGCAAGCAGCTTCTTATTTGGCACTGCTGATTATAATTTCAGTTTCTTCTAGTTCAACATTTTATTATATAGTCTTCATATTAATTGGAGCCATTTACTTGCTTGATATTGCTTCTTTATCTTCCTATTTAGGAAGATAAAATGGCTTGATATATCTATATTTTAAAGACTATGCACGGTGTTGTGGTCTACACAGTCAAGAGTTTGGATTATCAATAAAGCACAAATAGACATCTTCTGAAGCTCCCCTTGCTTTCTCCTTTTCATCAGATGCTAGCAATGTGATCTCAGTTGCCCCTGCTTCTAAAACCTACTTGTGTGTGTCTTGCAATTGTTCCGTGTACTGTTGAAATCTGGATTACAAAATCTTGAACATGAATTAAATTCCTGAAAAAATTGTCACTATTGCATTAGTCTGCAGTATTTATCTTTAGATGTTTGGATAATGGTTAAGGAACTAGGTTAGGAATAGAGCTTCATCTAAACCCATTCTTAGAGTAGTCAAATCTGACTACAGTGACAGATGGCAGAGTTATATTCCATCTGCCACTAAACTACCCATGACAACAGAGATGCGACTCATCCCAAGAGGCTACCTTTAGTGTATGGTTAGAACTTCTAAAGCTTGAGACCAGAATACTTCAAAATTCATGTTTTCTCATGAAATTGCCTGGCTTTTAAGATTATTGGGAGTTCCTCTTCTCTGGTTTTATACCATCAGAGGGGCAATTCACTGTGAATCATAAGACAAGGTCATATTAGTAGCCCTTCAATGTTCTGGAATTGTCTGCCAAGCAAAGACTGGTTACATTTGCTTCTGGCAGAAAGATTTATTGAGAGAGGCTTTAAGCCTCTCATTTGTTTGGATCTAATGAGTACTGCTGTTTCTTTTCCCTAGATGTGTTTTGGACTTTTTAACCATTTTAATTATATTCTTTATATTTAAAATAAGTAGCCTTATACAATTTTTTTTATTGAAAAGTTTTATACAAGTTTTAAACAATACCCCCCCCCTAAAATAACTCCCTTCCTCCCTCTCCCCTCACTTCCCAGAGCTGGTTACAGGGTTACAAATAAACAAACAAATTCTAAATAAACTTATCCAACTATACAAATAATAAAATCGATAATATACTTTAACTCAAATATAAAAAAGGGGAAAAAATTAACAATATAAGCATTTCCAAATTAAAAACTATAAATCATTCATAATCTGCATAATGCATTTTAAACCCATATCATAATCCATATTTACTCTACATATAATTTATCCATCTTCACCTCGCTGAGGTGTATATTTCTTTTAAGCAACCATTCGTCCATAATAAACACAAAATTTTCCCTCCAATATAACCTAACCAACAAACTTACGTTCGATAAAATTGGCTCTTTGCTTTTTACCCCTAAGAAAGTCTATAATACCCTCCTACTTAAAAAGTTTCAGCAAACCATTCATCTTCTAAAATTCTCACCAACAGAGATCATTAAAATTTTGAATTCTTTTACACATTTACCCATAATATCTCATAATTATTTTTCACTTTAAATTAAGAATTTATAATATATATATTCCCAAATATTTAAACTTTTCCACTAAATCAACACCTTCTATTATTCTTTTACTTTACATCTACATACTACACAAATCATTCACTGTTCCTTTAAAACACACTAAATATGAAAGAAATAAATCCTTTCTTTTTCTAAGAATTTTTGAAGGTATTTCTTTTAAAATTATAACATCTTGAGCTGCAATTTGAAATCTCTGCTTATAAAAAGCCTGTAAAATTTCATTACAAAGTGATCTCCTAGAAAAATAGATAACCACGTCTCGTGGCAAACTCGCAACCCGAGAATTAACCCTAAAAACTTTTTCCGTCTCTCTCAATATTTCTTCAGGCTCAGCCCCCAAAATAAGAGCTATATCTTTTACCACCACTTGTCTCAAATCCTCTTGAATATTTTCTTTCATTCCCCTTATTCTTAAAGCAAATTCCATGTTTTTGTATTGTAACATAATAACTTCATCCTGTATTATTCCCACATTATTTTCCATTTTGTCAATTCGATCTTCCAGTTTTTCAAAATTTTCCACAACATCATCAATACACTCATCCAGAAGATCTATGTGACCAACAAACTTTTGAAACGCAAATGCTATGTCCTCTGTCAATTTCATGAATTTATTTTCAATAAAAACCTCCATGTCTTCTTTAATCTGTCGTGCCTTTTTTTCCAAAGCATCCTGTAAATCTTTAAGTATACATGCTGGAGACAATGGAGAAGGTGGTGGAAACTTAGACTTAGCTTACCGGGAAGATCGAGGCTTTAGAAGCAACAGAAGCTTCGAGACGCTTTGAAGCCATTTTATTTTTAAGACCTCTTGTAAAAAAAGTCTGCTAAAATCTTATAAAATCAACAAATACCCCCCCCCCAAAGAAAAAAGGAGAAGGGGAAAAAAGACAAAAGCCCCCTTTAAAGAAGAAAAGAAGATTCTTGCAATTTATACAAATAGAAAATCTGTTACATTGTTCCAAGTCGAAGTTCCGGTCCTTTCACTCAATGAATCAACACCTCAGCGCCATTTTTCACCACTCTTAATTAAAGGAAGGAGAAGATAAGTTCTTTTCCAGAGTTAAAGTCCGAAATAATCCCCATTTTAGTGTCTCCTGGTGAGCTCTGTCTGCTTAAATTTTACTCACAAGTTCAATTTAAGTGCAGATGTGGAAGCAGCATCTAGCTTTGCCCTGGAAAAATCAGGGCAAAGGCATCCTGGAATGTGGAGAACACCCCAGACTCCGTGGGAGCTCACCCTCTGACCACCAAAAAAGAAAACTTTGGGGCCTCAGGGAGCTCTACCACTATCTGAGGAAAGCTCACCTCCTCCCCTTCGCCCGGGGAGAGAGGTTCCTTATACAATTTTTAATGGAAGCATGGCATGTATATTTATATATAAGGATAGGTGGTGCAGTGGCTCAGCGTTCCATGCGCCAGCTCCTACTTACTTAGCAGTTTGAAAGCATGCAAATGCAAGTAGATAAATAGGTACCACTTGTGTGGCAAGGTAACAGCACTCTTTGATGTCATGCTGTCCACATGACCACAGAAATGTCTTTGGACAGTGCTGGCTCAATATCCTTGAAATAGAGATGTACACCACCCCTTATAATTAGAAAAGACTACCGGAATAAAATCCACAGCAACTCCTTTACCTTTTTTATTATTTATAAGATGATTTGAGGACATTGTGTTATATAGTATAATAATACACCTGTATTACAGAGGTCTGATTATACAGATTATAGCTAATCTGTATTATGCAGATTTGCTGATGTTTATCAGTATTTGGTTATCAGCATTTTGAGTGGCATGGGCAATATTGTCAGCAATTGTTTTACTGATTGGCATCAATCTTATCTCTTTGCTTTATATTTTTAAACACTTTAAATTATAGAAGATAGTTGTACTGGCCAGGTAGAGCAGCTCATATACCATAATGCATTATATTTTGGAGTACCAACTTGAAAGCTTTGTCCTTCTATATACTTTACTCTTTGCGTAAATGTGCATGGAGCAATTGCTATCCAGCTGTCTTTGCACATCAAACCTGGCTAGTTAGGGCATGAAGCCCAGCTGGTGGCATCTAAATTGCTGTATTTGCTGAAGTTTGTGAGTTAAGAGGATGTGCACTTTCTAATTTAGTCTTTGGCCGGAATAAAAGATCTGACTTTATGAGCAGCAGCATATAAATGATGCTTGGCATTTTCAGAATGGGTTTATTTATATCTTGTTTATAAAGATTTTTGTTTAATACATTTTAGTCCAACTAATATTTTATTTAAATATAAATATATCAATAAAGGTTATAGATGAATTCTGTAGGCAAATCTATTTATATTGGTTAATCCATATTGAGCTGGGCTTGGGAATAAACAGTCTTACAATCTATTTCCAGTAATATCTGCAAAAGCAAACAAAAATGTAAATATCAATCTGTGTATTATACTGTTAAACATAAGAATATTACTTTTGTGTCATAGAGAGGCTTATCTTTTAAAAAGTCTTTCAATAGTATAGATGATGATCTGGAGGTCCTCAGAATGATTTCCCCAAAATAGATATTCAAGGAATGCTAACATTGATTATTAGTACTGATCCAAGATCTCATTTGGAAATCTTGTCTGATCCTTTTCCATTACTATTATGTTTTTCTGACACTTTCCCCTTGCATTTTAATAACAATGGGCCACTGGTCATATTGATGTATTACTTATTATTTATTTATAGAAGAGCTGTGGTGGCACAGTGATTAGAATGCAGTATTGCAGGCTAATTCTGCTGTCTGCCAGCAGTTCAATTCTCACCGACTCAAGTTTGACTCAGTCTTCCATCCTTCCAGGTCAGTAAAATGAGAACCCAGATTGTTCAAGTCCACAAGGCAGTTGAAAGTCTCCCAATCAAAATAAACCCACCAGGCAAAATTAAATCCACAGCACAAGAGGGTTCACGAGGCAAGGAAAGTCCAGGGTTCACAAGGCATGGTGTCAATCCAAAGCTAGGCAAGAATCAGAATGACCACAAAACACACAGCTAATAAACAAACACATTGTTCCCAGCATTGCCTCCATCTGCTGTTGTACTAAATAGCCAACTTCTGGTGCAGCCATTCAAGAAGGGCGAGGCTTTCTCATGAGTAACCTGGTTGATTTTTACCGCTCCTGTCTTTTCTCTGCCCTGCGTGTTCTTGGATCAGGTGCAGAAGGCAGTTCTTCTTCTTCATCCATGACCAGCTGCAGCTACATGCTTTCCCCATCTGGGCTGTCATGCATCAGGGCTGTCATGCTGCAGCTGGGCTTCAGTTAAATCACTCTTAGGTGACTATTTGGAGCCATTGACCAAACTCCCCTCCTGAGGAGCCAGGAACTGGTTCATCCTCCCCTGAGCTGACATCTGAAGAGGTATCTGGAGAAACATCATCATAGTCTCCCTCCTGGGACTCACCAAATGTAATTCCATGACAGATGGGACCACAGCATGCCTTCTCTGCCAGACAGAGAGAGGTGGTCTTTAAGATAATGTGGTGGAATCACTGACTAAAGCAGAGGAAGGACTAAAAAGACATTCCAGCATGAAATTGCTATATGAGAGGAAGTGACAGAGGCCAGACTATTGAAGCCTTTATCTGCAGTTTCACAAGGGACTGCAGTCTGGCAAGGTTTTTGTACATGGGTGATCAACAATAAAGAAAGTGCTTAGATCTATTCATGGAGTTGTTCTGGTTCCTTGTGCCTGACAGATAAGCTTGCCCCATGCCATGAAGGGATTTTAAAGTTAAAATTGGCACCTTGAATTGGACCTGGAAGCAAATCGGCAACCAATGCAGCTCATGGAGCAGAAATGTAATGTGTAGTATTTTAGGGGTGCACATAACTGCCTACACTACTGCATTTTGCATCAGCTGAAACTTCTGGGTACTTTTCAAGGGCAGCCCCTTGTACTGCGCATTACAGAAGTCCAAACAAGGTGAATAGGGCATGAGTGATAGTATTTGGTTGGAATTTGTAGACATTATATTGTAAAGACTGATTCAAATAGTGACATTGTTTGCAGATCAGATTTTCCCAGATCTCTGCATGTTTTATAGATTGCCTCTGAAGGTTTTGAAGGTCCATAGAACAGATTTAGTGTGAAAAGAAAGAGAAATATTAACAGAAATCCACTCATACAATGTTAGACAGAGTGGAGAGAAGAAAACCTGAATACTGTCAAAGAAAGTTAGACATGAACTGTTCTTTTAATGTGTTAAAATAACTACTGATACATTTCATGCAGCATAAAAAATACAGAATAACAGAGTTGGAAGTGACATTGGAGGTTTTCTAGTTCAACCCCCTGCCATATTAGGAGACCCTTACCATTCAGGATAAATGACTGTTCAATCTCTTCTTAAAAACCTCCAGTGTTGGAGCACCCACAGCTTCTGAAGACAAGCCATTCCACTGAATAATTGTTCTCACTGACAGGAAATTTCTTCTTAATTTAAGTTGAATCTCTCTTTGATAAGTTTTCATCCATTATTTGTCTTGCTCTCAGCTGCTTTGGAGAAAAGGTTGTCCTCTCTTCTGCGTGACCCCCCCCCCTCTCAAATATTGGAAGACTGCTGTCATGTCCCCTCTAGCCCTTCTCTTCGTTAGACTAGACATACCAGTTCCTCATATGTTTGAAGAACGCAACTGTTCATCATATGTTTCAGCCTCCAATGCTAGTCTAAATCATCTTTGTTGCTGTTCTCTGCACTCTTTCCAGAGTCTCAACATCTTTTTTGTATTATGGAATTTACTTGAGTTTATAAAGTTATACTTCTAAAAATTTATATTGAATTTTGGACTGTCAGATGAAAAGAAGGCTTAATCTGATTGTTTTCTAAATAGCTGAATTACTCAGAGATGGACATGCATGTTCGTTGTTAAAGAAGAGAGTGTTCCACTAGTGCAATATATTTGTAAACAGAATCAGTCTTTGTAAACGGAGCTTAATAGGAAAGACCTTTTATTGTGGGGCAGTGACCAACATTTCCTTTGAAGAGGTGTAATCAGAAGAACACTATGCCTTGCATGTAATTTTTTTCTCTGTGCCTTAATTCTGGATCACATACTTCTGCATTGAAGAAAACTGTAGATTACAACTAATGCAAAGAGATTGAGAATTCACATAATTATCTTTGAATAAAGTAGCAAGCAGGGCCTGCAATGACCGGGCCTTGCCTCTAGCATTGTCTGTCTATTGGGGCTATAACTCTGAAGAGGAAGCTGATTTACCCAAATAAGCATCCCATGCAGTTAGTAAGAAACTTGCTTAATGACATGAAAAGGCATGACATTATAAAAAAATATGTCCTCCTCTCTATCCTCCAATATGCCTGATACATTTTGAATACATTTAACAGGTTTTGTTTTTTGATTGTTTTTACATTCTTATATAACTGTTTAGTGCTCACAAAGGCAAAATATACTATCATGAATTTATTTTAACTGGCAAAAAATCCAAAGTAGCCGGTAGCCCCTTTTCTGACTAACAAACTTTATTAAAAGACATAGCCTTTTGTGAAGTGTAGATTACTTCATAAAATATATGTTGTTGTTTTTTTACTATCGGAGATTAACACAGCTCTCATCCTATAATGTTTGCCCTCCCATGGTTGCTTTTGGAAGCAATTTGTAAGGAGTAAATGACATGTGGAATAAAAACAAATGGATGCACAACATCAAGAGAAGTTTAAATATTCACTAAATGTTTGCTAATGTGAGTAACCGTCAGTTAATAGTCTCACAAAAAATGATGGACTGCCCTCAGAGGCGTTTGTGAATTCAAAATAGGAGTGTGGAATAAGAAGGACTACAAAGTTATTTTATGCAGTTTGGTCTAGTGGTTAAGGCCCAAGACTGGAAAGCAGGAGACTGTGAGTTCTAATCCTGCCTTAGGCATGAAAGTCGGCTGAGTGACCTTGGGCCAGTCACACTCTCTCTCAGCCCAACTTACCTCACAGGGCTGTTGTTATGGAGAAAACAAGAAAAGGAAGGCATGCTGAATATGTTCGCCATCTTGAGTTATTTGTAAAAATAGTAAAGGTGGGATATAAACAAACATCCATACTTAGGATGAGAATGTGACCCTAAAATTTCCAAGCTAGCTACATTATTTTGAATATGATACTATATTTTTTTATTTCCAAAGTACTGTAGTAATAGATATATTAGAAAACCTAACTTTCCTATAGCACATTATTTTACATTGGATTGGAATCACTATCAATATTTCTGCATGCCTCAAATCATATTTTTACTTTGCAATCATTCTCCTAGAAATGTAATAATAGCCAGCTGTTGGTCTGGGGTCCTTTTAACTTCCTTTTAAATCATGATTCTGCCTATGTAAATGCATGGAATTCAAAGTGAAAGCACTCTCAGTGAGTCAAGTGATCTTTTTAGCTTCCTGAGAGAATAACCCATCTCCTATTTAGATCTTTCATCTATTTAAATAAAAACAAGTCTGTGAAAAAGAAAAACTGATCAGGATTTCAGAAGACAAATGAGCTCAGCTGCTTTTCTTCATTTACTGTAGTACTGATATTGGCCAAATCAGGATCAGATATAGCATTCACTCTTTTCAAATAATAAAAAAAAGCCTTATTCATTCTAACAGAAATTGATGGCAGCCATCAATAGCGATACTAGCTGACATATTGGCGGAAGAACTGACATCTTAAACTGTTATTCTCGTACTTTACTCAAATAATCGTATCCTTTAACTTATTAAATAAAAATTAGAATATGAAATGGATACTAAGAAATACTGAGTCTAATTATCATTATTCTTTTTGTCAGATAATTGGCATTGCCGACTTCTTGTTCTATTGTAAAATTCCTGGATTGAAAGGAATCATGCATAAAAGTTTGGAGTTTATCCCATAGTCCAGTGTTTTTTGCTGAATTAATTGCTAATGATAGATCAACAAAACAGCAAATATGTACTTGTCTATGAACTAATTCTTACATTAGATGCTGCGAAATAAAGCCTTGATTTCTCACACTTCAGCTCTTTCAAAAGGCAGCACTTTGTTTTAGTTCAGATTTAATAGCAGTTTGAAAAAAATTAATCGGTATGAAGTAATCAAGCTTTATCATGTCAGAGATTAATTCATTGTATACTTGATCTCTTAAAAGGAAGAATATTGGGTCCAATGCACTCTTACATATTCAGTCTTTATCAGTTATATTTTTTTTACAGTAAAAAAATGTAAAATGTTAACATACAGTAAGTTTACCATATTTAAACTCCTGTATATATTTATTACTTTTGTGCATTTTTCTTTAATACAGGTGCATTTTGCATGCATTCTCCCTAATGTTTTTCTAGGTATACCGTACCTAATGTACGCAGTGTTATATGTTTTTAATTTGTAAATTGCACTGCAAATTTGGATAAATATAAATACCTAAATATTAAATGTATATATTTTTTCATATTTGATGAGGAACTGTGAACTAGCATTAGACCTGATTTAATCCTTCCTACATATTCCTGCCATGAAAGATTTTGATATCACCATATAATAATTGTAAATTTGCAATGTGCCAGGGTACCTTTTTGGAATTCAATGAAAAAATATATAACGTTTCTATTTTAAGAGCAAGGAGTACAGATTTTTGCCAGTTGGCAATGCAAACTTAGAGAGAAGATTGATATTGTATCATAATGTAATATAATGTAGATATGCAAAATAAATTATTATGTTTATACATTGTAAGATATTGGTAATTTATAACAAATGAAATCTGCAGAGGAAATTATACTTTATATATAAATTTTCCTTTTAAAATCCACACTGGAAGCCAGCAATAAAGTTTGTGTCATCCCTGCTGCTACTTGATTTACTGATAACTTTTCATATATTATGTTCCCTAAAATAGGTGCAGAAGATTATAAAGAGCCATTTTGAACTGGATTTATGAACCAAATAGTTTTACTTAGGACCATTATTCACTTGCATCTCAGATACCAACAGAGGTAAGAAAATTACACTGTGTGGATTTAGTCCTGAATTTCGTAGAATATAATGTTATAGTTGTGCAGGTTATCTTATTGCAAATGAGATACCAAAAGCGGGAGTACGCTTTTTTAAAAATGTAATGGTATACTTTGCATTATCAGGAACAGTAATTTTATATATATATATATATATGAAGACGTTCATGATGAGAACTTCTTCAGAACTATTTGTAATTTTATTGAGCAGAGCTAAATAAAACAGGCGATTTTATTTTTCTCTTTCTATATTGGTCAGTGCCTCCAGATTTCACAAGAACATACTGTATTCAACATCTGTTAGACTGACAGAAACATTCCACTATGGTTTGAAAAGTCTGGGCTTGCATTCACCCATGTACGTAGCTCCCCTCCAATTGCACACAGAAAGGAAATGAACACATTTTTGTCTTTTTTTTTTCCTGTGAATTGCTTCCCCATAGATGAGAATTTATTAAAAAAAATAATTTGTTTTCAAATTTGGAATCTTTATTTTAATGTCTGGTGTTAAATTTCAGCCTGAAGTAGGAATGTTGGTGGTAAAAGCAACTGTCTTGATAAGTTTTCTGTAAAGCCCTAAAACCTGTGTGATTGCTTGTTCCTGCCTGGCCTCAGATGGCTAATAAATGTGATGTTTCAGTCTCACCCACCCCCAGCGGTGTTCAGAGCCTCTCCAAGTTTTGGGGAGGGGGGGTAGGGTTGGGGTGGGTGGAGTGCATGCTGAGGGAAAGAATGGAAAAGCACATTAACATCCTATCTAGGCATTACATCCTGCCCTGGGTTGCTATAGCAATTGTCTGAAAAAGATAACAGAGCTGAGGTTACTCCTCCCAATTCTTCTGAGAGTGCACAATGTTCTTAGGGAATGGATATTTAAATGCATGCAGTAACAGCAAGTGAGTACTATTTGAAAAAAAATGTAAACAAACAAACACACGGCTGTTATTTTGATGAATATAATCTGGCTCCTGTCATGTTTAAACTTCCTGAAATGGCACAGGCTGAAAAATCAATGGAGTTAATGATAATGTGCAGGATTAGGGACAAATGCGAGACTGGCTGGGCCGGGCCGGCAGAGCCATTACAGCGGAACAACATATGAAAAGGGTTTGAACAACATATTTCAGTTTTCATTAGTGTTTTGAGTTGTGGTCTTTCTGTGAGTTGAGCCTCATAGAAATGGAACTATTATATCTTTAGAAAACGCTGAATGGTAATGAGTGGTCCACTAATGGCTTGTATTATAACCCATCCAAGAGGCAAGCATATGCATGCATTTGATAGGGCTAATTTAGGTTCTCGCGGTAGCGTTGATATAATGGATACTGCTGTGCTTTGGAAATCAAAGGTTTAATTTTCATGTTATGCAGTCTTTTCCAGTGAGGAAAAAAAAATGAGTATGTTCAAAAAGCTTAGCCTTGGTGTCCGATACAGGCACTGTTGATAAAGAGAAGCAGAAATTACAGCCAAACCTATATTGCCCTGAGCCTGAAGGTTAGACATTAATGGAGTAACTGAATGTTTTTTTTTTTCCCTGTTCATCATCCAAGTGGATGAAACTTGTCATGTCCAACAAAAATCAAAGGCACATTGTTATAGATTTTATAGATTTGACTGAACTGGGTGATATATTTTCATACTGCAGGAGAACACATCTTCTTGTGTTATTTATTAATATCTAGTGACTAAAATACATGAAAAAAAATGCCTTTTGCTAAATCAGACTTTTGTCTAACTAGCTTGATGGTCACCTGAGTTTTAGAGAGAAGTTTTTGCCACCTTACGTGAAGATTCAAGGAATTAAATTGACATCTTTGGCATGCAGCAGAGATGCTTTACTAATGAATTATAGCTATTTATTTATTTTTCCTTTTCGTTTGTTTATATTTTATCAGTTCGTATGGAGAAAAAAGCACTTATAAGTGCTTTTTTGCCCATATAAAATGAGAAAATGTAATTATTATGTAAAAAGCATCTTGCATTTAAAATGGGATATCGTATGCATAGGCCACTCGGTGGGAGGTAAAAAATGGAATCCTTCACAACCATTCTTACTCCCTCAAGACTTTCAGCATTGTGTATCATGATAGGTTGCAGAATTCTGATTCAAAATATTCTGATTATATAATGATTCTCTTGAGTATTTTGCTTTGCTTTTTTTTGTAGAAAAGTAAGATCAAAAATTGATGCAATTATATCGTCACACATGGAATACATATAGTACCTGTAGATAGAATCCCGTCAATATGGTATTAATTTTTCATTCAAACTGGGTTATACTTATTCTAAGAGTTTTCATGGTGGTATTTTGTCCAGTTTATTTATGCACACCAAATATGAGTTTGTAAAAACATTTTTGTATTATTACAACTGCTTGTAATAATTTCTATGGAACTATTAAAGTATGAAGTAATTTTAAAGTATGAGGAATTATATAATGTGCATTTTTATCCATGTCTTAAAATCTGCCTAAACAAATTTCATGAACAATTATTGGTTATGGCTAGAATATATTTTAGTCTTCAGTGGAAGATGTAAAGTACATGCAAGTAGTACATTTTTATTTTGAGTACTCTGAAGACAGTTATTGAAATCCTTTTGTACTGTGCTCTTTGATCTCCAGCTAAAACACAGATAGACAAGGACAGCTTGAAAGAGAAAATGATAGATAGATAGATAGATAGATAGATAGATAGATAGATAGGTAGGTAGGTAGGTAGGTAGGTAGGTAGGTAGGTAGGTAGGTAGGTAGGTAGGTAGGTAGGTAGACAGACAGACAGACAGAGAGACAGACAGACAGATCTTTTTAGAAACTGAATTCTTAGAATACTTCATTTCCATGGTTTTTAAATACAAAATAAAGCATTAAAATGCATTAGTCTATGATTTCCAACATAGCATCAATATTCAGTGGTGACTAGATATGGGAAAGTACAGTAAAAAAGTACTTGAATTTGGGATCATATATATCTGAAAGTAGATGTATTGATTTTAATGGAATTTATTTCCATGCTTTAATATTTCATTTTCATATTAGCTTTCCAGAGTTGTTCCTGAAAGTAATTCTGTAATTCCAATGGTATTATATGAACTCAAAATCAAAGCCTAACAAGGCCATTTAGTTTATTAAAGTTTATATAGAATTTTGAATTAGAACAACATTGGTATACATTGGCATCTATTGGAAAAAGAGCTAGTTAGCTTTTGTGAGTTGATATGGTAGATTTTCTTAGTATTCCTGTGTTTAGTGTTTTAGTGTGATTAAATAATTAAAAAGACATTTGGTAAGGAGGTAAACTTTTCCATTTTTCAGTGTCATGTATGTATGGATAAAATGATTTGTAACCAAAATTATTTAATACAAGGTACTGTGATCTTTGAAAAACATGTCTAAGCGACATATTGATTTAGGGAAATAAGTGTAGATAGATGGATGGATGGATGAATGGATGGATGGATAGATGCTTAGTGGTTACCAGTTAGTGTAGTCACTTAGTCAGCAGCTCGGGTTTGAGACCCAAGCACCACGCAATGGGGTGAGTTCTTGTTACTCGCCCAGCTCCTGCCAACTGAGCAGTTTAAAAGCATGCAAATGCAAGTAGCTAAATAGGCACCACTTTAGTGGGAAGATAACAGTGCTCCATGCATCATATTCACATGATCACAGAAATGTCTTTGAGAAGCACTGGCTCAATGGCTTTGAAACTGCAATGACTAACACAGTAAAATCTGCAGGGATTCCTTTAGCTTACCTCTTTCTTTCTTTCTTTCTTTCTTTCTTTCTTTCTTTCTTTCTTTCTTTCTTTCTTTCTTTCTTTCTTTCTTTTCTTTTCTTTTCTTTTCTTTTCTTTTCTTTTTCGTGACTTTCCTCTTTAAAGAGGATCGCATGGATTATTTCTCTGAAAACATTCTTACTGGAAGTAATAATCCTTTGCGTATAATCAAATATTATGCAACCATACTTTTTCAAACATCGAGAGAAACATAGTACAATAGGCAAAATGATGATGCTTCTTTTTCCATTATAATTTTCCCCTGTCGATTCCTGAAAAGCATTTTCCAAAAGGGAAAGAAGAGGAAATCCAACAAGCAGCCCCTCAATATGCATGCAGGTGATTGCCTGTGGAAGAGAAAGTTGAAATGACAATGTCGTGTCAATTTCAGTCCTATATGCTACTCCTGAATGATTGAGAGGGAGATGCAAAAGGTTTGTCCTTAATTTCACTTAGAGGACCTGTTAGATATGTGAAAAATCAGAAAAGGATGAAGCATATGTTGAGGAACAAATTAGAGGTTGTTGAATGAGGTCCAGCCCATCATTGGCATAAAAAATTTACATGAAAATGCCTTTAAAAAAAATCCAAAAAACACCTGAATCTTGGATATTATAATTCCTTCCAAATACGATGCTGGCTGCACCTTTATTTCTGAATCAAATTATTGATAGTCTTTTCAATTTCCTTTCCTACCACTCTTAGTTCTCTCTACCCAATAAAGGGTTTAGCTCTTTTGAGAAGATTATGTTCAGTGCAGTGCGGTCTGCACTCAAGTGTTTTATAAGTAGAATAACCAAAATTTAGATTTTTCCTTCTCTGAAGTTTAAAACATTTATAGGACATACTTAATCGTACCAATTTTTAATCCCTTTGCTTTGCTGCTGATTCCCTTGATAGCAATGTCTTCTACTACAGCTGATGCAATAATCGCTCCCTGCCTCCTCCATGCACCCTTTGGAGAAAGAATGGAGGACAGAACGATTGTTATGACTTCCTGAAATGCTTAAGGTGTATAAACATAGAGCAGCAGCCTTGCTACGGAAAATCAGTAGTATAGATAGGAGCCAAGAAGCGGAGTCATCCTGGTCAGAGCACTTTTCCTTTCTGTTGGTTCTCTTTAAATGATATATTCACTGATATTTTTTGAGTGCCTTCTGTTGTATTACACAGGCTTGCTGTGTTATGTATATCCCTAGTAATAATGCTTCCTTCAATCCATTGCCATTCGGAAGCTGAATATGTTCCATACTGGCAAGGAATCTCTGGTCCATGTTAGCCGGTTTCATCAGATGGTTATATGCTGTTTTGAATTGGATACTAGTGGAACAAGTATACATGGGTTGATGAGGTACACTAATCCAATTATTTTTGCCAGACTGCACACACATATGGCATCCTGTGGCTATTTGGCCACATGGTTTGGATAAAGAAAAGTGAGACAGAGAGTTATTTGGAAGATTAATAAGATGGCAGCTTTCTTTTTCCTGCTCTATGTGCATTCACCATTTACTGGTGAAATAGTAAATGCAATTTAATGGCAAATCATGAAGTTCTGAATTTGATCCAGAAAAAGACACAGCTAGGCAATGAAGAAGAAGCAGAATTTTCCTAGAAATGTGCAGTTATATATTGCACATGGTCCTGGACATCCTGTAAACATACAGTATGTTTGCTGTCAATTTGGACTCTTGGGTCCTTTCGAAAGAAGATTCTGAATTAAGCAGTCTTGTATTTCTGAAATTAAAAATGCACTCATTGTTCCAGGAAGCAGTAGTGATAGGGGCACTCACATGTTTCTACTTGCAGCTGTTACTAATTTTTTTTTTTGCAAAGTATGGACAAATTTGAGAATGTTGGTTCAGTAATGTTCCATGCTTGACTAGTGGAAAATATGACAGTGAGCAGTTAAGAACAAGTGAGCTCTTTTATTTCTGCAGGGAGATGGCATAGACAGGAAATTGTCAACGGCAACCTGTGAGCAGCTGTATGATGACTGTATGTAGGAGGAAAGAGTTCAAAGCTTTCCTATCCTCATATTTTTGACAGCTATAACGTCTTTATTCTTAAGATTGGCTGTAACATAGTATTATATAAAAACAGTGAAGTACAACATGATGTAAGTCTAGGCTTGTAGACTGGCTGAGACAGAATGCTAGAATGCATGACATTCTTAATATTATATCCTTTGACAATCATATTTAAGCTAAACTAAAACCAGAGTCCTCCATATTGGAGTTCATCCTCCTCTGTAGAATTTCATCAGATGAGTTTGGGCTAAGTTATTGTCAGCCTGGTCTGCCTCACAGAGATACTGTTGTGGCACAAGTTGGAGAGAGTGCTGTACATGTCATTTTGAGCACCTGAAGGAAAGGTGAGATATAAATTTAGCAATAATAAATTTAAATTAAAATTGTAAGGTTTGTCAGCAACCACCATCACTTGATTACAGGTTTTTTTTGCAATATATCTTCCTCTGTTAAATTAATTTATGGTTGATAAATTCGAACAGTACGCTCCACCATCACTTTAATACACTGAAAAAGGACAATGCGTTAATTATTTCATACCACTTTTCATTTTGTTGCTTCATATGTCAGGCAGAATGTATCTATACCAGGGCTTTTCAACCAGTGGTACGGGTACCACCTGTGGTACATTGGCACCTGGCAATTGGTACACGACCATCCTAGAAAAGTGGTAGCGGGAGAGGGGAATGAGCCGAACCAGTGGCAGCACCGCACAAACCTGAGCGAGAGATGGCTGGAGCTGCAGGACTGTCAGGGCTCAGTGGAAGTGCCAGGATCAGTGCCAGACTCCAGATGGAACTCGACGCTAATCCTGGCGCTTCTGAGCCCAGAAGAAGCACCAATCAGCTGGAATGTTGCAGCATCTCTAGGTGATTTACATTCAGATGCTTGGCAACTGATTCATATTTATGACGGTCACAGTGTCCCAGTGACAAAAACCTGCTGCAACCACCCATCAGATGGGGGAAATAAAAACCACACACACTCCATCCCACCCCCGCTGCCAATCCTCAACAGAAATGCTCACAACAATGAAAACCTCGGACAGGAGGAAGAGCACTGCCGGGTGGGCAGGTAGGTGTCTTGCTCAGCTGTGGCTTGTGGGGCACTTTTTTCAGTGTCATTGTAACTTTGAACAGTCACTAAGCGAACTGTTGTAAGTCGAGGACTACCTTACTTTATCACTTTTTTCCTTTTTTGGGGTGGTCATCAAGTTTTTCACACCTTGCTAGGCGACTGGTGGTACTCAGATGTTGCCGTATCCTAAAAGTGGTACAATGGGTGAAAAGGTTGAAAAGCCCTGATCTATACCACTTGGAAATATCCAAAATTGGAAATATCCTTGTTTCATCACATTTTAAATTTTACTCCTGTTTCTGTTTTCATAATTACACTTTAGTTGACAGATGTCTTTACCAGATCCTAGAATTCTGCACCAGATCCTACAGTTTGGGAATTATTGCTAACAAAATCAATGTATTTCTGGCTGTACTGCCATATATTTGAAAGTTAATAAACTTAGTGGTTTTATTTTTACTTTTCTAAATCCTTTCCTAAATACATTTTGAATGGGAGGGGGGAATGTGCCTTTCTCAACCTCCCAGCTTCTCCCCTGATTTACAAGGAGCTCCCTTTTCTCATCTCCCCATAGTGCTGCAGCGTAGAATTTATTTGGGGGAACTGCAGTTGCTTGGCAAGGAAAAAAAAAAGCAGGGACAACAGGGTGCATTTTAGCCATATCATCCCTTAACAACCTGTGGTCCACTATATATTCTCAGTTTCACCCTTCCTTATTTCATTTAGGCAACTTGGGCCTAGGAAACAGTGCAGGGATTGTCCCAAAGCTTAAATCTGTATCATTTGTGTAGCCTTAGCACGCAAAAATTGTGGTTCAAGCTATTGTGAAAAGCACTTGCTTATAAAAATGCAACATACTGTCCTTTCAGGTTCATATTTACACTGGCTTTTAAACAGAAGCAGAAGGGTTGCAGTTAGGCATGTTTACTTTGCAGCGGCATTGACCCTTTTAAAGCAATAATGTACCCTATTGTACCTAATATACACTGAAAAGGTGAAAGATTTCATCATAGACCAAATCTGTTGTATCACTAAAAAACAAAAGTACCCAGAAGTGGACAGCCACAAAGTCTCATATCTCCCCCCCCCCAAAAAAAACCCCTCTTGGATGTGGTCCCCACACCTCCTATCAAAGCTGTTTATAAGCTGCCCAGAGTCACTTCTAGGTGAAACAAGTCAAATGAATGAATGAATGAATGAATGAATGAATGAATGAATGAATGAACGCTGTCTCAGGATTTAAGTATCTGATATGATCAATAGGAAAATAATCCAATAAATGGAAAACGATCTTATGAACTACATTTAAGTCCAGTGAAAATTAATGTTGGTCTGCTCCTACAACTTTTCACAGAGCACCATCAATGAAGAAAGCAATAGTCTCTCTAAAGAGGCAAGAAAATGTGAAGAGGAAGATCACAGAATTTTACAAACTAATTTACTTTAGACCTTGTTTGTTCATTAAGGTGGAATTTCTGTGAGCTGTTCAGTTCTCCTTCTCACAGAGCCCCTAACAGATTGACACCTAGTTTAAGAGATAATGCTGAAATGTCCATCTGGTCCTCATCTGCCAGGTCTTTCCAGATTTCAAGAATCTCTTTACAAATGGCCTGCCTATTCCCTTAGACTGCCAGAAATACTGCTTTAGTGTACTTACGTTGTGTATCCTCCTCATGTTCATAGATCCCTAATGAACAATCAACTTCTGTGTAGGCTTCTGCAAGTGATTACTTTGGTTCAGGTTTTTTTTTCTTTTTTTTAAATGGGGCATTTCCTCTGCTGGATTGAAAACTGCAAAATCAGTTTAGCTGAAGTTTATGAAGTGTGGTTTTCCAACAATCCATGAAACTTATATATTCAATAGGGAAAGATAGATAAAAAGATCAGATAGATGAAAAATAGGCAAATGGATATGAAGGTATTTATATGGAAAGGTGTAATACATAAGTGTAAATCAATTTTTTATAGAGCAATTGAAGAGCTTACGTGCTGAAATGTTTTTATTTAATGGAGTTGTTTATTTATTGCCATTATTATGTGTGACATTCTGAACAGGAGTAAAAGAGTCTTTTCTCCAAGGAGTTTACAATCTGAAATTTGGCTGTACAGAGAGAACAGTTATGAATAAGAAATAATTTTAGGCAAATTGCAAGTATTTCTATTTTATTCCTAGTAGTAGAGATGCTGATATTTTAATAATCTCTGTATGATTGTTGGAATTCATTTGCAACAAACTGTATGTTTTGAACTGTATGTTCAAAGACTTTCTAATATTTGCTATAGTTTTATGGTGTGGTTTTATGTCTAGCAGTTGCTAAACCCTATGACACTTCCAGGCATTGGAGTGTAATGTTGAAGACCAGAGATGGCAGCCTTAAATTCAGGTTTGAGCATTAGGTCAACTTGTGGAAACATGAGTGCTATTAATGATGAAACTGGAGCTTTGTTAATAATACATTGTAATCATTGCTTCAGTCAAGCAATATCTCATATTCCTCCTATTTTAACTTCAGAATTTTAATTAAGCTGATTTTGTTCAATATAATTTTGTTCAGTATAATTCTGTTTCCTAATACATGTAGAAGAAAAAACTGGGTATCCTTGTTTTCAAGGGTAACATGCCTTCACAGTGGAAGTACACTTGAGCAGCTTTGTAAATTGCATAGGCAGGGAATAGCCTACGTAATGAATACATGAAGGAACACAGTTGTAATTATACAAGACACCTGATTAGCCCTGCCCTTTCCTGAAACAATGAAGATGTACGTCATCCTTCAGGACAAGCAGTGCTTTTGGCACTGTATTGCCCACGTTAAAAAAAACCAAGCAAACATTTTTGTGTAAAAGGGAAAGGAAACATCTAATTGCCCTAGCAATGAAACCTGTAGATCCTAAATGATTGTCAATACATATCATTCATACATTTGTTAAAAGATAGATTGATTATAATATCTAGTGGACCATTGGTTTTTAAAGTTCTTCAATTCAGTTTCTGTCATTTCTTTTTTTATGGATTATTTAGCAGGTGGTAGGAAAACCTTTCTGAGATCTTGGAAACATTTAGTAGTTGGAAAACACTGGATTACTGTAGGTGGACAAATCAATTTTTACAATGTGTTGTCACTGGTAGGTTTTGAGTTAACATTGGGTATAACCTGATTAATTTGATGGTTAGTGTTAAGTCCTTTGATCATGGGCGAATGATGAAGACTCATTGTGCAGTTAACAGCTATTTATTCATTTAACAGCAACACCCCAACAACGCAAACGGCACGCAGGCCTCTCTCTTATCTGACCAGAGACCTGGACAGAATGGCAACAAGTAGCGGAGCATTTTTGCGCCCTGCGCATGCGTGCAAGGCTGGCGCCACTCAGTCTGGTCCCGGACAGCTTTTGGAATGCCCAGGACCAATGCAAAATCCCGAGCCTGCTTCTGCAGGCTCAGGACACAACAGCCCTCCCCCTAGATGGAACATCTCTGCGCACATACATGTACGACCTTCACTGGGAGAGGGATATATAGTTCCATAAATCAAATGCATGGAATGTGGAATATTCAAGGCTACCCTCAGCCAAACCCCCTTCACTTCGTTTTGGGAATAAATGTATCCGAAATCAAGAAATAATACAAAATAACCATGCCCTTTTATTCAGGGCCCTTATGAGTAGTCCCCTTTAACTTGACTGCAACTTCACAAATTTCCTAAGATATTTGGGTGGGCACTTGGCCCGCTGCGACCTCCTCGGACTGGGAGAGATTGCTTGGCCCACCTGCTTGCCTACCAGGCGAGTTAGGCCAAGGGGTTGCTGCCCTAAATTCCCAGATGACCCTGGTGCTGTTGCCTGGCCTACCTGCTCACCTACCAGGCTCGGCAGGCCAGGACTTTGCTGCCCCAGATACCCGGTTGACCCACCCATCTGCTGGCTGGCTGGACCCTTTAAGTCCAGGACAGCATACTAGGATAGGTGGCATTCCCCTGGTCCACAATGGAACCTTCTTGGGACCACTGTCCCTCGAACCCCAGGCCAGCAGATGGAGATTGCTGGGAAGCGGAGGTGCCCCAATACTCCATAGCCCCCAAGCACGTGCCCAAGGTGTCAGAGTCAGGAGTTGCCTGCATGGCAACCCCCCTTGCTGTTGACCTTCTTTTGGGAGCAATTGCGGAATTTGGCAAGTGTTCCTGCTGGCATTCTTTTTCTCTTGTAGTTTGTGGGTTGTGTAGATACCTTTGGCCAGTCTCCCTGTCTGGAGCACTATCTGACATATATGAATACTGTGGCTACCCCCGGTATGACTCCCTGTCTGGAGTAATTATGGATGTGTGGGATGACCCCCTATCATTGAATTCCTGTTTGGAGCACTTGCGGAACCTTGGGATGAATCCCAAGTAGCCTCAGTATCGGCTAATGATGGCCTGTTGGGCTGGTGAAACTGAGCCTCAGAATGCATGTTATGGTCCTCCCCCCCCCAGAGCAGAGTCAGGAGTGGACGCAGTTGGTCTATGTGTCTGCGCTGAACATGGCCATCTCCCAAGGCAACTTCATATGACAACGGCCCGGAGACCTTGCAGACCACAGCTGTGACCCAGAGATGACCAGGCCCATAGTTCCGTGCCCAGACCGGATCGCCCACTTGGAGTCTCCTAGGTGCCCGCGGTTGTGACACCTGTGAAGCCACCCGGTCAGGATGCAACCTGTCCAGTTTAGTGATGAGGCGATGACCCCAGCGGAATTCAGCAGGGCTCTTCCCTGTGGCAGTGCATGGTGTGGTGCGGTGTGCAAGAAGGAAATCTGCTAACCTGTGCTGCCAGTTACCGTAAGTCAGTTTCTTGAGGGCATCTTTGGTGGTGCGCACCATTCTCTCTGCCCATCCATTGGAGGATGGATGGAAGGGAGCCGAAGTTGCATGGCGGATCAGGTTGGCCTGAAGAAAAGCCTGGAACTCAGAAGAGGTAAATTGAGGACCGTTATCTGAAACCAGAACATCTGGAAGGCCGTGTGATGCAAAAATTCCTCTCAACACCTGGATGGTCCTGGCAGTAGTAGTGGAGGACACAAGAACAACCTCTAGCCACTTGGAATGGCTATCAACAGCAACCAGGAAGAATTGTCCCTGAAAGGGCCCAGCGTAATCTATATGCACTCTAGACCATGGGTTTGAGTTTCCTCCCACCTATGTACTGGGGCCTGAGGCATTTCAGGCTGCGACTGTTGGCACACTTGGCACCTGTGCACCTGTGCACCTGGGCTTTGATGGCTGCATGCAAGCGCTTTCATCCTGACTATGCCAGGATGTCCCTCATGCAGAGAGACCAAGATTCTAGATCTCAATGAGGCTGGGATCACCACCCTGCTACCCCATAACAGGCATCCCTTGAAAGTGGACAACTCATGCTCTTGTGCCAGAAACTTTGGAACACAGTGTCTGGGCACTTGTCAGGCCATCCTGACAATACCTATGTCAGCACACGTGTAAGTGTGTGATCAGTGGCAGTTTCTGCAGCCACATCCCTAGCATTGAGGGGAGACTCAGGCAATTCCTGAATGGACAGAATATTAACGGCTGGAGCAGGATCAGGCTCCAATCTGCTCAGGCCATCAGCATGACCCTTTTCTTTTCCTGGTTTGTGAACCAATGTATAGTCATATGCTGACAGGAAAATGGATCATATCATCATACGAGGAGAAATGATGTGTGGGGTCTGTTTATTAGTGGTAAACAACCCCAGCAAAGCCTTATGGTCAGTATAGACCGTGAAATGGTGACCATATAAGAAATCATGAAATTTCTTAATGCCAGCCACTATAGCCAATTCTTCTCTGTCAATTTGAGTGTAATTACGCTCAGACGAAGACAGAGTCCTTGAATAATAGGCCACAGGGACCTGTGTCCCATCAGCCTTCAGATGGCTAAGTATAGCTCCCACCCCATAAGGAGATGCATCGCAGGCAACGCAAACAGGCAATTGCTCATTGAAATGTGCTAAAACAGCATTAGACGTGAGCAAGGCCTTAACCTCATTGAAACTCTTGTCATGGACTTTAGTCCACTGCCAAGGAGCCTGCTTGTCTAGGAGTCTGTGTAAAGGCTCTACCACAGCAGCCTTATGTGGGAGAAATGCATGATAAAAATTTAATAGCCCCCAAAAGGCTTGTAGCTCACTCTTAGATTTAGGGCTTGGGGTCTGCTGAATAGCTTGCAATTTAGTTTCAGCAAGGTGAATGCCTTGAGCATCTATCCTGAATCCTAAGAAGTCAGTAGAAGTGACTCCTATCTTACATTTATCCTTTAGTTTAAGGCCTGCTTTTTGAAAACAAAGCAAGACAGCCCTTAGTCTCTCTGCTAAGTTTTGAGATGACTCTCCAGCAACGAGGACATCATCAAAATAGGGACAGACTCCAGGAATACCCCGAAGTGTGTTCTCCATGACACTTTGGAATATGCCAGGGGCTACATTTACCCCAAATTGCAGTCTCTTGACCTTGAAGGCCCCTCTGTGAGTTACAATAGTCTGGGCCTCAGCAGCTGCCTCATCAACAGGTAGTTGTTGATAGGCCTGTGCCAGGTCAAGCTTCGCAAAAATGTGCCCCCCTTTGAGGGAGGCCAGGATGTGACTTACTACAGGTACTGGATAAGTGTGCTACTGCAGTGCCTTGTTCAGTGTACACTTGTAGTCTGCACATATACGTATGTCCCCATTAGCCTTTAGAGGCGTTACTATGGAGGTTTCCCATGGACTTGAGTCTACAGGTTCTAAAATGCCCTGCTGGAGCAATCTGTCCAGCTCAGCATCAATCTTGCCTTTGAGGGCGAAAGGTACCCTCCTAGGCTTAACTCTGGTGGGCTTGATGGTTGGGTCTAACCGTAGTGAAACTGGAGGTCCCTTAAATAGGATCCAAGCTCTGAACTAAACACATCTGCAAACTCCTTGCAGACTTCTGCCAGGCTCAACGTTTGCAAATGGTGCAGCCCAGTGACCTGGATTCCCAGAGCCTCAAACCAATCGAGTCCAATAAGACTCGTGCGTTCACCCCCAACAACCACCACATCTAGGGGACCTTCAAAATCCTTGTGCTGTACCTTAAGGGTGGCCTTCCCCTTAACACATACCACAGAATTCTGAAAATCTTTGAGTATTATATTGGATGGCCTGAGTTTGGCTCAAAGTCCATTGCTGTTGCAAATCCTTTTGAATGTGTTAATGGAAATAATGGAAAGAGCAGACCACGTGTCCAACTCCATGGATAAAGGAACCCCTTGCAACCTTACTTTAATGGACAGTTTCTTCTTTAGGGATTTATGTGTGTCTTTCCTCAAAATACTCCTGCGCAGTGCGCAGAAACCACCCTATGTTGGCTGGGGACCCTGGTACCTTTCAGACACAATTCTTCACGAGGTTGGACCTTCTGGCGACCCAAACAGATGGATGCAATGTGGCCTTGCCTGCCACACGCTCTGCAAATGGCGGAGCGGAACCTGCAGTCAGCTTGCTTGTGGCGTCCTCCACACCCGAAGCATTGAAGAGCTGCTGGGGCCTTGTCTGGACGTTCCTTCTGCCTCCTTTCAGCTGGCTGGTGAAGCCTATCCACCTCTTCTTCAGGATCTGCTTCCGAACCTTCTTGAGCGTCCTCTTGATGGACAGTGGCTGCCTCTGGAGGGCTCCTGGTGGGCCGCAAAGTCTTTACTGCCCCGCCTGCTGCTTCCTCAGCTGTCACCTCTCATACAGCATCTTGGAAAGAGACATCGTCTTTTGCAAAAATCTTCTGCTGTAAGTCTCTGTTCCTTAAACCGCATACAAAGCGATCTCGCAGCCTCTCTTCCAGATCCTTGAACTCACATGGTCTGGCTGCTCGCCTTAAGGCCGCAATAAAATCCTTAGCAGATTCACCTGCCCTCTGGTCCCTTTGTTCAAACATGTGCCTCCAAGTAATAACAGACAACTTGGGCTGGAAATGTTCCTTCAGCAGTTTCTTCAAGTCAGTATACGTTACTGACTCCAGAGGTGCAGGGGCCACCAGATTCTCTGCAATTTCAAAAGCTTCCTGTCCACAGACACACAACAGGGTTGCAGCCTTCAAGCCATCTTCTCTAATCTGGTATACCCTGAAGTAATTCTCCACCCTTGCAACGTAGGATTCCCATCTCTCTGGGTGTGAGACATCAAATTCGGATAAATGACCATCCTGTAGTTTACAACCTTCTCCACTCACTCCTCTGCAACTTCTATTGGGGAATGGGTCTTCAGCCGAGCTCACCCTCCAGCGACGCTATACTGGCAGGCTGGGACGCTGATTCCAATGCCGTCTTCCCCTCCTCAGGACTTCTTGGGTAAGTCTTTAAAGCTTTCTTTTCTTCAGCTTGTAAGGCATCCCACCTTCATTGCCAGTGTTAAGTCCTTTGATCGTGGACGAATGATGAAGATTCATTGTGCAGTTAACAGCTCTTTATTCGTTTAACAGCATCACCCCAACAACGCAAATGGCACGCAGGCCTCTCTCTTATCTGACCAGAGACCTGGACAGAATGGCAACAAATAGCGGAGCATTTTCGCACCCTGCGCATGTGTGCAAGGCTGGCGCCACTAAGTCTGGTCCCGGGCAGAGTTTGGAATGCCCGGGACCAATGCAACATCCCGAGCCTGCTTTTGCAGGCTCAGGACACAACAGTTAGGATTTCATAGAAATAGAAAACTGCTGTTTTTGGTGAATCATAAGATGATACACCTCAGAAGGAGGGAAATATCACAATTTCCTTTTGTCTGAATTTGGTAAGAATTTATCAGTTTCTCTTCAGATCTTACTACTGAAGTGAAAAATACATGCACAAATAAAGATCTTACTACTGATGTGAAAAATACATGCACAAATAATGTGGCATATTAGGACAAAGTACTAAAAAAATTCTATTAAAATATGGTGACTCAGACAACTTGCTCTAAGAAGATAATTTTCACAGAAGTGGTGTTTGAGGCCACAGAAATGAATACATATAGTAGATAGCTCAAATGTCTACAGCAGGCTGAGTTGAACTTGGGCCAGTAAAACAAAAATGAGAGCAGATTCACTAGTTTCTTTTTCCAGTCCTGCCATGAGAGAAAGAAAAAAAAAAGGAGTGAAAGAAAAAAGGGCTATCCTTTCCCGAGACAAGCATGTTCAATATTAAGATTCAGATGTTCTTTCTATGTTCTCATTGATATTGTAAGTGATTGTGGTGCATAAAATAGTAGCTGCAAGAATTGCAGGTACTCATATTGTAAAGATTAATAGCAAAATGGGGGTGGGTGGGTGCTGAATACATTCAAAGACAAACTAAAAATATTCTCCAGTGCATGACCCAGTTTCCTTCAAAAATGCTGAATAGGCATCAGTAAAATGAATAAAGGACCATTCTATAATCATTTTATGTATTTTATGTACTTAATGCAGAATAAGTAGCGTATTTACATATCTGGTTTGCAGGATGCAAAGTTGTATGTCAGCAAGAAAACAACATTTGATAACATCACTATTTTTTTTTACTTCCTTGCATTATGTTGCACATTGTGCATTATGTCAGCTAATTAACAATTTGCAGAACTTCAGCCCACCTTCCTACAATTCACAACTTCTGCAACAAAAGCTTGGTTTCTTATAAATGTTTAATAGCTCTGCCATGCTTGCCTGGCAATTATATTTATAGGCAAATATATTTAATGAAAAGAATTCTTTCAGCAGATGTATGTTCATCATCTTCTCATAGGCTTCATAAACTCAGAGAAATTGAAAAAAAGCGACTTCAGAGGGGTAATGGGAAGAGCAACAACTGGTATTGAGGGAAGGGAATTAAATCTGAAGTAAGTTATGATCAGCCTCTGTAAAATTAGTTGACCTGTAGATTGTGATAAAGTGACAAAAGTCTGCATGAAAGTACATGAAGAAAGGAGAGACATGAAAGCAGCAGACATTGAGAAGGGGTTAGAAAGTGTCAGGAAAAACCAATGGAAGGGGGGCCCAATTAACTTGCTATGACTAACCCCCCCAAAAATAAATCAGGAAGATTGTTGAAATCTCCAAAGACATTCTCTCAAAAGGAAACTACTTGGGAGCTCCACCTGTTTCAGAGGAGAAAGAAAAACCTAACAGGGACAGAAGATGCAGTTGGTAGGAAGAGGCACACCAAGAGGGTCACTTTGGGGCAGGGGGTATATAAACATCATTTCTGTGTGACTGACATTTTTCAGAAGGGAAACAAATCCATTTCTGTTAAGGAGCAGATGTTTAAATTTAAAACAAAATGATTCTGGATTTACATGGGTGTGTATGCATCACAGTATGACATATGAGTATCTTTTGTAATTTTTTCCATTAGTGTTGTTTTGTAAAAGTTGATCATGTTGCCATCTAAGTAGTCATAGGTTGAGTTGAATGCCATTTCCTATATTGAGTGGAAATTTATTACTCTATTCTTTTTCCTGCTTTGGCTCACCTTACTACATTTTTATATGTTATATCTTACTTGGAAATCTAAAGAGTGTGTGATAAAATGGTATTCATAGAAAAGATCTTTTCCTTTTTCCGATAGGCCCAGACTAAACTAGTTTCCAAAATGTCAAAATTATTCTGATCACTCAAATGGAATAAACATTACTCAACACTTCTGTCTCCTGATAGCAGATTTAATCTTGATAATCCTTCATAGTATTTATTTCCTGTGTATAAAAGTTTTTGTCTCAGTTCAGGCAGTTGGATTTCTCAGGGCAGAAATGATTATTTGAGGTGGTTCAATATATTTTTTCTATTCATTTTTCTATTCATTAGCTTATTTCATGTCACATTTTTACCTGAAGTGTTAAACCGGGGGTGTCAAACTGGCGGCCGTGGGCAAGATGTGTCACATGCAGGCCACGCCCACCCTGACTCCGCAAAGACAAAAAACATTGTGATATGTCACGATACACAATCGAGTTTGACACCCATAAATTAAACTTTATAAATTGTTTATAAATTGTTCAGTGACATTCAAGAATAACATTGCTAATTATATTTCTATAAACTTTTCATATTTTAATTTAAAAGAATGATTGAGCAGTGAAAAGTAACAAGTGCAGGTTCTTTTGCTGGCTTCAAACAATACAAGATACACAGAGTGATATCTTCTGAGATAAAGATCACGGTTGAAATATTGTTGTGCATCAAATGAAGCATAGCCAATAATATATTTAAAGGAGGCTGGTTTGTCTTTAGGTGAATTTAAAACAAGAAAGCAAATAAAAAAATCCTCAAGTGTTAGACTTGCTAAATATATGCAGAGAATCATATGTAGTAGGTAGTCCTGCTATATTTAGATTTATGCTTGCCTTTGTCTTTACTGACTCCTCCACTGTACCTTTAATTCCCAGTGAACTGCTGCTTCATGGGTTAGAAGGAAACATGTGATTAAAAGAGGATTGAATCTTGTCAGATGTAATTTATCAGTGTGTTGATAATGGCTGATTTCTGAGCAGGAAGAAAAGAGCTTAATATAACAAGCAAGTGTGATTAAAAAGGCAACTACTCTTCTTAACAGTTTGCTCTTTGCAACCATTGAACCTTATCTGATCATTCATGCTCATCTGGATGCTGACGCCATAAAGAGTTCATTTGCATGATCTATTTTTATAACTATTGTCTGTCTGTTGGGAAAACAAGCAAGAGGGCTGGCTTGTAGTGATTTTATTTTCACACTGAACAGGGTATCCTAAAACATGGAAAGGAAAATTAATATATCTCTATTTTCTCAAATACTTGAGTTAAGAAGCAGGCGAGTGATAGCCAAGTGCAAGAGTTGTTGCATAGATTATACTATATGTGAATGAGTAATATAACAGGTATGATCAGGTCTGTAGGGAGTTTGCAAGCTGTTTGCTTTGGAAGAATGGTACACAGAAGGGATTGCTCATATCTGAGAATCTAGGTAAGTGGGATTGTGTATGTCAATATGTGCAATATGAAGCACAGCTGACTAACAAACCAATATTTGGGCTTTGAAGCTTGATTGGGAAATTGAAGCTGGATGTACATGGGAATGGATGCTAGTGTCACATAACTGTAATGTTAGGCCAAGGGGGATAAGATAGGAAGCAACATATGGGACATTACAGGGGAAGAAAAATTATCAATCTTGTAGCAGTCTTGATTTCTAAGCTGGTTGCTCTATTCTGGGTGGCATCTGTTAAGCCTCTTGGCCTCACGATGATGATAATTGGTGCTAGATCTGTCTGTAATAAGACCACACTTCATCTACAATATAATGGCAGATGAAGCAACAGATGTGACATGTATTGCCAAAACCTGAGTAGGTGAAGACAGTGATATCACTCTGCTGGAAACCTGTCCAACAGTTTTTAATGTTAAGGTTGGAAACCTGGGGATGCATCGATTATTAGAAACATCTTATCTATGATCAGGGTACTTTGCTTCTGAGATACCAGAATGTGGGTACATAACATATATGCTGTTAGGACATGGGTCTGCAACTTTGACAACTTTAAGACTTGTGGACTTCAGCTCCCAGAACTATGTTGGCTGAGGAATTCTGGGAGCTGAAGTCCACAAGTCTGAAAGTTGTCAAGGTTGCAGACCCCTGTGTTAGGATATAGAGATACGCTTGGGATCCAACCACCTTGCAAACCAGCAAGATCCCTTCCTCATCTGCGTTCAAGATTAATCATAGAGAAACCTTGTCTTCTAGTGTTGGAGGCGTTAGCCCCTATATATGGGGTCTAGCTCTGGTAAGACCCAGGAATCTATTGGATCTAGGTGATTTCAGAGGTTGTTTGGGGAATTTTCCAGTTCTTTGGGATAATTGCTTTAGGGCTTGATGAATTATTGGCAGTGGGAGGCATGATGTCCCTGAGACATCTCTTTGGAGGCGCTAATCCTGGTTGGCTTTTTGATTTAATGAAGCCTCTAAGAGATCAACAATACCTGCACTGTTGCTGGAGAAAGATAAAAATATATTCCAACCAGGCATAGGTAGGTGTCAATCGTTCAGGCCTAGATGATAGGAATAAGGAGGGGAGGGAAAAGTATCTTCATTTCTCTCTTACTGTGTCACCAGGCAGTTACCCAGAACCTAGTTTAGGGTGACTAATTTCCTTTCAGGGAGGAGTTAGCATCATGATCTTCTTTCTGCCCACTGTGAGTAATTTGCACAGCTGATAATTCACTCAGATTCACTGCAGCATTAACTCTTTATAGACTACAAGACTATCTTGTCATGTTATCTGCAACTCCTGACCTGCCAGTTCTGGGGAAGTGGATTGGGTCTGTCTAGGTCTGCCACCTGTGACTTGAACCTCTGCTTGTCCAGGTTTTTGTGAATAATGTGTATGTGATTATGTGGATTTTGGAGATTGTTGATAATTTTTACAGGAGTGCTGCTGCCAACAGACTGTCACTGAATCTTTTGATCGTCTATCTTCAACCTCCCTTTTTGAGGAAAGGTTATTGAGAAGTGGTAGAGGGTCAATGACGGTAGTGAAGAGTTTGCCTGAGTCTCTTCTGAATACTATATTTTATTTATTTTATTTTAGAACATTTATATAGCCGCCTACTCACTCACAGTGACCCTAGGCAGCTTATCAACAGTAAAAACACAAAATAAATTTAAAAAATTATAATTAAAAAGATAAAAAACAATACCCCCATCCCCCGCCCCCCATAAATCATACAATTTATGATATTGTATCCCAGGACTTAAGAAATGTTTTAGCGCTGTTTGCTTATATAATGGTCCATTTCTCTCAGTCATCTCCCTGATTCTCTACCATGACACAGTCCCCCAGGAAAAAAAAGATTGAACCTTTTTCAGTCAGTGTTTAGGCCTGAACTAGAACAGCATTGGATAACCATGAGGTAATCTTGTTTGGGGATAGGGTACATTTCCTGGTCCTCCTCCACTTCTTGGCAGCATTGACTATGGCAGGGGTTCTCAACCTTGGCAACTTTAAGACTTGTGGACTTCAACTCCCAGAATTCCTCAGCCAGCAAAGCTGGGAGTTGAAGTCCACAAGTCTTAAAGTTGCCAAGGTTGAGAACCCCTGGACTATGGTATTTTCTGAACCACTTCAGGGACTAGGATTAGAGGCATCATTTTGCAGTGGTTCCACTCCTTTCTTGGTGAGCAGTTTCAGTCATACTGGTTGGCCATGGACGCAGACTTTCAGTGAACCTATCTTGGGGAGTGCTGCAGGAGTCAGCTCTTTCCCTCTTGCTCCTTAACATTCACAGGATATGAAACTTCTGGCTGGAATTATCTGACAGTTTGGGATGTATTATCATTGGTATCCTGATGATACCCAATTTTACATTACCACCTTGGACTGTTGATATCTTATTTCAGTGCCTGGATGGGAGAGAACAAGCTGAAATTGAACCAAAAAGCATGATGGTACCGTTGGCTCATTGAAATTCTTTTGACACTAATGTTATCTCTGGACAGACAAGAACTACCCTTGAAGGAGTAGATTTCCAATGTGGACAATCTTTTGGATCCATGTTTTTTATATGAGCAGCTTTATTTAATAACTACTACTACTACTACTACTACTACTAATTATTATTATTATTATTTGTGGCTTTATCTGTTGAAAGAGGATCTGGCTACAGTAACCCATGCCTTCATTGCCTCCCAACTAGATTATTACAAGATACTCTGTAAAGGGCTGATTTTAAAGACTACTTGGAAACTACCATTGGTCCACAAAGTAGTAGCTTGTGTTCTCATTGACACTCAGTTCTGGGAATATGTGAGGATTTTTTCAATGGCAGGACCATTTCTTTGGAAAACCTTTTTGATGCAGATCAGACCATTCCTTTCATTGATGACTTTCAGGAAATTTTTTAAACTGGGCTGTTTCAAAGACTTTCTAATCTGTTAAGTGAACTTTGTAGTTTTTATTTTTTTTATTTTACTGTTATTATTTATTTATTAAATTTATATGCTGCCCATCTTATATTGTCCTATTCTGGTTGGTTTTATGATATATTTTGATACATTACTTTTTAAAAATATATAATGAAAGCTTTAATGTCTTTATATCCCGTTGAGAATCACCAGATTACATTGGGATGTAAATGTAATGGATAAATAAATCAGGTACATTTACACCTTGTAGTAAAGACTATCTCATATTTCTGTAATATATAAAGCAGCTGTAGGGATTCAAACTCATCTTAGTTAATAACATTTTTTAATGTTTTCTCTCTCATCCCTCCCCCGCTGATCCCTGTCTCCCAAGATTCACATATAAGATGCATTTAGGATATGGGAATTATGACACTATGTCCAAAAGTATGTCAATGGTTTTTGTTAAAACTCTGTGAGGGTTAGTATCTTGTTGGAATATCGGAATCAGAAAGTTAAGGGATTTCACATTCTCTAACTTCAGTTTTCAGTTTTGTGGTTTTAAAATCCCATTATGTCATTGAGAGAGACTGATAAAGATTCATTGTTTCTAATTAATTCTGAATGGATTCTGCATACAGGTTTTTTTTCCTGCATTAAGACAGGAACTGGTGATGCATTTCAGTGTGGGTACTCGGTGGAAAAGTGATCAACTGAAGGCAGTTTTGTCTCAGTTATCTTCTAACAATGGCAGGGGGTTGGACTAGAAGACCTCCAAGGTCCCTTCCAGCTCTATTCTGATTAAATGGATTTTAATTAAAAACATTTATATGTTATTCATTTTTGTAATGAGTTGCAACCATAAAACATGTCATAGGCCAACTTCGTTTAAAGAAATATGTACAGCATATGCAGATCAGTAATTCAAAATCTAATAGAAGTTATTATCATTGAGATAGGTTGGTTTATTTCCAGTGAACAGAAGTGGGTTTCAGGAACTAAATTCTTGGAAACTTTTATTCCATAGCGATCTGATGTGAATAGCTAGAGTTTTAGTGAATATGGCAAGATTATTATTTTCAATATTCTGAAATAACACAATTGTGTGATATAGAACTAAATGGCATTTTGAATTTGAAGAGAAAAGTTGCTTAGGAATAGGCATGGATGCATACATACTAGATGTTGGCAACTCTCTAAACCAAACATGTATTTTCCTGGGATTGTGCTGCAACTGCAGAGGGTAACTGTGCCGTGCCAGGAAAAGGTGTGGCTGCTTTAAGGAGGTGCTACATCAATGTCCCTGTGTGTTCCAGAGCAGCTCTTTCTCTGAATTTGAGGTGCTCCATAGCCATAGTATAGAACAGGGGTCTTCAAACTTGGCCCTTTTATGACAAGCCATAAAAGGGCCAAGTTTGAAGACCCCTGGTATAGAAGAATCTGCTTGTCCATGGCCAACCAGCACTTGTTGAAGGTGCTTTTGTATAAAATCAGGACCATTTTTTTTCATTGTGAAATATAAACTGAGATTCCTAGAATGTTCCAAGCGTTCACAATTGCTTGTGCTTGCAGCCATATCTTCCTAACACCTTTCTAAAAGTACTCCTCCATTTTATAGACAAGAAATAATAGGCAAACACTAATGTCTAACTTATTGTGAAGTACTAGAATTTTGTCAAGGGGAAATACAAAATAAAATCAAGAGCGACTGGTTGCAATGGGATATAATTCTCAGTGGTTTCCTTTTTTTACAGTTAGTAAAAGAATTAAAATAGCCAAAAGAATTTATGGTATTGAATAAGACTGGTTTTGAAATAGAATTGTGTACAAATGATGAACATTCAATTATATAAATTTTACTGAAATTTGAAATAGAAGAACAAGTGAAAGAATGTATGATAAAGTGTGATAAAAAGTTTCAGTTATGAACAATTGAAAATATGTGGTTGAAAGGATTGAAATTTACATTGTGTTATACTCTTAAAGAGTTTTGCAAAGTAATGTACATTGGTATTTGACATCCAGAGAAATTATCCAGAATTTATAAAGGCACTTCAGATTTATATTGGAAATATGAACAACAAAAAGGGGCATTTTAGCATGTTTGGTGGAAGTTAGAAAATTTTGGATTCAAATATATACACCAATTCAGAGGATTTAAAAAATTAATAGACAACTGAGGCCAGAAGTCTTCCTATTGGACTGATGGAGGAAGAGTTGTAAAAAACATCACGGAATGTTGATTTATATATGATACCCACAGTAAGATACTTGTATGCACGAAGATGGAAAGATTTAGCAATATCTACAGTGGAGGAATGTTTGGTGAAGAAGATAAAACTTGCTGAGATGACCATATTAATTTTGATTACCAAAAAGAAAATGCATTCATTGCTGCCTGGAAACCCCTTATGGAATTTTTACATAAAGCAGAAAAAGATGAACTTAAAATTTATGGCTTTGATGATTAGACAGGATAGATTATAGAAAGAAGAGCACCATGATGTAACTTTATAATTTATAATTTATTTATGATTCTGCTTATACTGTTGTAAAGAAAATTGGAATCTACTTTTTTGTATCTTTTTTCTGTTCTATTTTTTTCTTTCTTGCACTTTTAGCTTTCTGATTACTTTCTTTTTCTCTCTCCCGTTTATATTAATTTATATTAGTTTTTAATCTTTTAAAAACATTTAATATTATTTTACAGAATTCCATTGAGGGTATAACTTTTCAAGAAATGTGTGAACAAAGTTTACTTTTAGAGTCTTGTTTTCCCCTCTTCGTGACAGTGAAAGAGAAGCTTTAGACCAGTGATGGTGAACCTTTTAGAGACTGAGTGCCCCAAAACTGCCCCCCCACCTCCGTCCCTGCTCCGCCCTGCCCGCTGGACCACCCACCATCTCCACGGCCCGCCATAGATCACCCAGGCAGCCCAGCAGTGCCATGGTGGCCACACCCTCCACCCATGCCCCGCAGCACTATCTGTATGCGATGGAGTGCAAGGGCGGAGTCTTGTCCCCACTGCCCGGCTACCATGTCCTTGGCTGCGCTGCTTCATATGGGCTGCACCCGGGAGCAACTCTCTTCCAGGGGGGCTGCTGGTGAGGAGGGGGCCGTGGGAGGAGGCGGGGCTGGAGTGACGGTGTGTGTGCCCACAGAGAGGGCTCCGAGTGCCACCGCTGGCACCCGGCCCATAGGTTCACCACCACTGCTTTAGACAAAACCTGTAGGATATGATGATTTTAAAGTGGAAAATTAGCTATAGGTGCATCTTACTTGGGAGTATACACTATTTTGTTGCAATCCCCCAAAGTAATTTGTAATAAATCCAATAAAACAAGTAGGTGAGTCAAAGAACATGCCCCCTTTCGTTATAATTATTTCTTTAAGCAAAAAGAAGGGTATTGTTTTGAATAAGTAGCATCAACTATTAAGTGCTTTTGTTCTTGTGGTTGTGTTGTCAAACAGTTCTGATACATTGGCATGTCTGCATATTTGCTCTTCACCTATAGAAATGGTTTCTTAGCAAATTTGGCCACCACTAAAGCTATTGTGATAAAGCTTGGACGCACACTTGTAAATAATATACAGGCAATCCTTGATTTATGACTAGTTGCTTAATGACTGTTCAGAGCTATGGATCCCAAAAAGGCACTTACGACCTAAAATTCAAAATTTTGATTCCCCACCCCTAACCCGCAGTCATGTGATCACATTTGTGATGGTTGAAAACCAGCCTGCGTTTATGGCCATTTACAGCATCCTGTAGTCACAAGACTGCAATTTACTATAATCCCCCCCCCCAAAAAAAACCCCTGTGTTTACTTCCAGTTTCTGGCAAAACCTGTCCTTTGCAGTCAATAGGTTTGTTTAATGATTTTAGCATTCACTTAACGACTGCAGATTTGTTTAACCACTGCAAAAATTGTCTTAAAATCAGATCGGTCACATGATGACCTGCTTAACAACTGGCATGAGTTACAGCTGTAATTTTGAGGTCAGTTATGATTATAAGTCGAGGACTACTTCTATATAGTTTCTGCTATTTATTTCTGTTAAAAACAAAATTGCTTTCTTTTCTAAAATATATTACGTTTTTCCTATAAGGAATAATGTAGTGAGTCACACTGACACTGACAAGTTCTAGCTTGTGCGTCGAGTACTGGGACAAAATGTGTCAAAATGTATTGAGAACCACATTTGATGAATTTCAAAAGCAGTTGAGTACCAAGGTATCACTGTATTCTAAAATGTTCTGTCAACGTGAGCAGCTTACCTATATGAAAGGGGAGATAGCTGCTCAGGGAAAGAGAGATATGTAGCAGTGGGCACAGATCCTCCTGCCCTTATGTGAGTGGAGCCAAAACCACCGGATCCAAACAGACTGCTGCCTTCATAAAGTTCTTTATGTCAAAGTAGACCAGTGGTTCTCAACCTTTTTAATGCCGCTACCCCCAACCGGTCGTAAGTCGAGGACTACTCAACCGGTCATAAGCTGAGGACTAAACTGGTCATAAGTCGAGGACTACCCAACCGGTCGTAAGTCAAGGACTTTCCCTGCCCGGGAGCACCACGCATGCGTGGTGCCGCCCCCTGCGCCGGCCAAGGTGTAGCTGGCAAGCGACAGAGACGGAGCAGGCCGACCACCGGCTGGGCCACCAGCTGGCCTAGCCCAAGGGAGGTAAGGCACCTGCCGGGCCCCACACATGCCAGCAACCCTCCCTGCACCCGCCGGCCTCCCACCTCCCACCCCTGGCCCTCTTTTACTTACATTTTTAGTAGTTGCTCAGCAGGGAGGGATGGAAAGTTCCAGACAGCTCGCCTTCGCTGCAGACAACTTGCAGCACCGTTTGCAGAATGGGACTTTTGGCGGGCTCAGCAGGCAGAGACAGCCTGGACAATTCCTATTGGCTTTTGAAAGCCAATAGAATTAGACCAGTGGTTCTCAACCTGTGGGTCGGGACCCCATTTGGGGTCGAATGACCATTTCACGGGGGTTGCCGAACAACGCAGTCCGCCATTTTTTCCCCCTTTTCCTTAGCTGTGCTACTCCCTTTTATTCTATTGGCTTTTGAAAGCCAATAGAATAGACTCTCTTGAATAGAGTCTAATTCTATTGGCTTTCAAAAGCCAATAGGAATTGTCCAGGCTGTCTCTGCCTGCTGAGCCTGCCAAAAGTCCCATTCTGCAAACGGTGCTGCACCAGTTGAGTAGTCCTCAACTTACGACCGGTTGGGGGTCGCGGCATTAAAAAGGTTGAGAACCACTGAATTAGACTCTATTCAAGAGAGTCTATTCTATTGGCTTTCAAAAGCCAATAGAATAAAAGGGAGTAGAACAGCTAAGGAAAAGGGGGAAAAATGGCGGACAGCCTTGTTTGGCGACCCCCGTGAAATGGTCGTTTGACCCCAAATGGGGTTGCAACCCACAGGTTGAGAACCGCTGAAGTAGACCTTTCTACTTTAAAAACAAAAAACAAAAACCATGCTGGACCCTGATCAAGAGATAAAACTTTAATGATGCAAAATTGGCTACATTCAAGTCAGCTTCCCCCCTTTAACCTCTCACACAATCTCATCAAATTCTCATGGAACCCTATGGTTCTTCAGGATATAATTTGAAAAATCCTACTCTATACAGCTCTTTCTAGGATTTATGCGTATTAGAATCACCATAGTCTATCTGAAACTATGGCTATAGAATTTAGTAGACTCTTGCTGCTTTTGAGTGTTTTCCCCCATTGTAACTGACATGGGTATTTGGTGAACAGAAAATATGTTATTTTCAATATTTATGTAATAGCATGCTTATTTTACTTATGACCATCTGGCTTTCTTTTGAATCAGTTTTTCAAGTTTACAAGCAATTGTATTTTTTTTAATGGATGCTTAGCTGATCATTTAATTAGCTTATTAATCAAGCCTTGCCTAACTAAGTAGCAGCACTTAGCCAACCTGGTTTGATCTGAAAAAGTTAAAAAGGTTGATATTAGCATGGGAGATAATCAGAAAACACTGGGGATGTGGGCTAGACTGGGAAGTGGAAAAAAACACCCCAGGCAAACTATTTGCATATTACTACAAAGGAAATGACATGGTTACATCCATGACATCACTAGCAATTGAGCTGTTATTGTGCTTCATCCCATTATTATATGCTGGCATAATCACATTAATTGTTTACTTATATCTGTGTTTTAATAAACAGTTATAGTATTCAGAGACATTGTACAATACTTCAGAATTAAAAAGAATTCAATAATATTCAATATTTTTTAAATACCTAGTTACATAATATTTTTTTAATGTAGGATGGGCTTTGTAATATAATTGAGCAACTTCAGGTAGTGTATCATTAGTGGATATTGGATATTTGATCATAGCCCTATATAACATTGAGCTCAGTATGTGATCAGTCTTGCCCTCCAATTTTGCGCCTGTGTTGTCACTTCAAAACAAACCTCAGCATATACAACATGGACCTTAGCAGTGAGGTCATCTTCACACTTGGCATTGCACATGTACTGATTTTCATACCAGGTTGGGAGCAGGTTCAAGTTTACAAGGTGTTGATGTTTTTCATGGATGCCAATTTTATGCTCTTAGGTGTTGAAAGCCTTTCTAAATGCAGATGTTTGCATAGGCCTGCTTTAATAAGATACCGCAGCCTTTATGTCAGGAGGCTTATCTCTGCTGATCTTATGACAAAGACTGTGCTTATTTGAAGGAAGTATATTTACATCATATCAGCTTTGCATCAATTGCTGAGGTCACTTTAAAATGTGATGTTAGTATTTTAAATCCTGAACAAATCTCAAAAGCTCTGTTTTCAGGCCCAATATAAATCTGATTTGATTGTGGTTTTCAGGATAACCTTATCAGTTGTGGCTCTACACATGAGGATTCCTTCTGCTGAGAACTGACTTGTCTTGGCGCTCCCTTTTAGATCATTACATTGAGTTAGAATACTGTCCTGTTTTTATTACAATTGTTTTTATACACACGTCTGTCACTAACTTAAACCTTAATGCTTGGCAGTTATATCGAACAAGCAATATATCAGTTGTTTATACATCGTGCTTTTAAAAAGTTATTAATGCTGTAATACAAGTAGCTGATAATGAAGAAAGAGATTAATGTACACTTCAGTAGAATAATCAGAAAGCTGATCTTGTACACAGGTAGCCTGAAACCTGATGGTTTGAACCAAATAGTCATTTGTACCATTGAATTATAACAATACTATGGAAGGAGCCTTGAAACCTTCAATCCTTTCAGTGGTATACCTGACATCTTTCACACCCAGGGTAGATCAGAGAGCTGAGCAGCAGCCATAGGATTCAGGCAGACCTAACCTCACCACTATCAGCCTGCCCTGTAGTATTGTAGCTGCAGTGCCTTGCAGTCAACTGCCAAACCGTTGATTGGCACATAGGAGCACTGACCCAGTTCCATAGCCATCACTGACCCTTTGGATAGCTTCCTCAGACAATGCACCCCTTTATTGCCTTCATCCATCCCACCTTTGATATGCTACTGGATCCTTTCTGGTTAAACAGGGGTGACATGATAGCAGTATTTCAGTATTTGAGGGGCTGCCACAAAGAAGCGGGCATCAAACTATTCTCCAAAGCACCAGAGGGCAGGACAAGAAACAACTGACCAAAGAGAGAAGCAGCCTGGAATTAAGGAGAAACTTCCTAACAGTGAGGACAATTAACCAGTGGAACAGCTTGCCTTCAGAAATTGTGGGTTCTGTTCTGTTCTGTTCTATTCTATTGTAATTTTGTTGTACTTCCTCAATCCAGGTTTTGGTTCAGAAAGACTGACTCAGTGACAGCATTAGGTTCTGTTTTATTTAGAATTGCTCGTGAGAGCAATCACTGAAATACTTCAACGATGCTAACTTGAAAGTTGAATTGGCTTCTACCAGGATTTGAAAATGCTTATTCTTGAAAACTTATTTTATCCACTCCCATGAATTATTTGAAGTAGACTCTATCATTTCTTGTACATGAATAATAATTGCAGGATTTCAAAATATCTATTCTATAGAATCCCTGTAGATTTAAAACTTTTCCCTAATTGCTTTTTTATTTCTCTTCCTCTCCAGGAACCTTCACGATTTATCATGTATAATAGATGCCAACAAGATGAAGGTATTTGAAAAAAATCAAAAGATAAGCAAACCGAGCATTTGCTCTGGACTGATTGTTCATGCCATAGCCCTGATGTTTTATTTCTTAAAAAACAAAACTAACTAACTAACAAGCATGTAATACATTTACTGCATACATTATTTCCTGATTCAGTGCCAGCGCTGATATTCAGTTATTACCTTAGACTTACAATAAGACTTTTGCTTCTGAAGAGTGGCTGTTCTCTGCTCACAAATCAGAAAATAGACTTTAGCAACTGAAGAAGAAATTATAGGTCAACACATTAGTTCTTCATGTATGAACTGATTCAGGATGCTGTATACTTCCAAAGGCTAGCTGCCTTAAATACGTAAGTATTGTGCCTGTGATCTTTGGACTTTGACTTCCAAGCTAACGATGTAGGATCAGATTCTGCTAGATTTACTTTTTACTTAAAACCATAGCAGTTATAAAGCACTTTGTAAAAGATTTATCATGGAAACATGATGCAGAGGCAAGCTTCTAATTTGGCGCCCTCTGCTGCTACTTTTCAGCAAAACAGTTAAAATGTCAAGAGATCCCATCTACAGGTAGTCCTTGACTTGCCACCATTCGTTTAGTGACTGAAGTTACAGCTGTACTGGAAGATGTGATTTATGACTGTGTTTCACACTGCGACCATTGCAGTATCCTCATGGTCACATGATCATAATTCAGACGCTTGGCAGCTGGCGTGTATTCATGACAGTTGGAGTGTTCTTTTGCGATCTTCTGACAAGCAAAGTCAATGGGGAAGCCAGAGTCACTTAACAACCCTGTTACTAACTTAACAAGTGCAGTGATTCATTTATGAATTGCAAGAAAAAAATAGTAAAATGGGGCAAAACTCACTTAATAACCATCTTGCCTAGCAGCAGAAATTTGGGGCTCAATTGTACTTGTAAGTTGAGGACTACCTGTGTATAGTAGATGTTAAGCGGTCTAGTCCAGAGCATCAAGTGTAATTCAGATTTGAATATGAGTTCATTTGCAGAAGATTCAGGAACATACCCATAGAGACTGTGAAAGATCCTGCATATGTTTTGTAAAAAGCTGTTTATAGGGAAACCAAAGGATGACTATTGAATTTTGATTTGAAAGGAACCTGCTTCTAAGCCTTTATTCAGTAATGAAGCTGAAAGGACTTCAGAAAATGACTTCTCATACTAAAGTTACCCATAAAATAGTTAAAATTAAAAACCCTGCAACACTACTATCTGTTACTCAAGGAACTCATAAAAATCAATAAATAGCAAAAATATCAAACATCCATAAAAGTACCTAACGAAACAAACCATGTTATGGTGTGGGATAATTATGTTGTCATTTTCTCCACCCCTGCCACTGGCAACTATGAAGAGGAAGCAAGCTTGAGAGAATGTCATAGTGTAATAATATCAGATCCCACTTTTGCTATTGTTACAGAACACAGTTGGGGGGGGGTTCCTTTAACATCTGTCTCCAGAATTATACAAACTTGCAAACATTTAACTCCTAAATTTTCACATGCCCTGACATCCGTCTTTGTCTTTTGAACTCTTTTTTGCAGGCAGCTGGATCTTCTGGAAGACGTTGTATGGAACTCTGCTTTAGTAGATAAGTAAATAGATCTCCCTGGTTCATTCTTCATCTGAACCTTTATCAACCATGAATAACCTTCAGAGGTCTCACCATGTCTTGACAGATGTAAACTAAACTGTTCAGAGACATTTCCTGCCATGAACAGAACTGCTTGACAATTACTTTTTAGCATAGAACTACAAGAGATCTGATGCCTGTAGTACGACTATATGGAAAGTTTTCACAGAGGAAGAGACGTCTGTGAAGTTAGAACAGCTGTGGAAAAATGGGAGCACCTGAATTTTAAAAAGCACAGCACTGGATACACTTCATGTGCCTGTACAGCTTTCAAGTGAACTAGTACCTAAGACCTTTGGTGACAAAATGGACTCTGGAGATATAGCTGTAGGGCAAAATGCTACCTCAAGAACCGGAGAAGCAGCAAAAGTATCAAGCAGATGGAGGCAGGAGCATTCAGCAAATGTGAAGATGGATAGCCTGGAAGGTCAGGCACAGATCGATCCAGAACACATGGGAAGCCCTGCGTCGTCTCAGCTCTTTTGTTCTGGGAAAGGGATGTCACCAAACAATGCAACCCAACAAATCGCAGACAAGCAATACCCTCAGCAGCTTCCAAGTCCATACTCCTGTCCACACTCGCTTTCATTTCCACAGCCATCGTTGCCACAAGGTTTCTTGCACAATCTGAAGCCGCGACAGAGCCTGGAAGGCCATAAATGGCAATTTTCTGGCCCTCTGCAGCCAGTTGCCTCTGAGGACTTGTTTCCTTTTCACGTGCATGGCCATAGTGGAAGTTTCTCCAGAAAGAAAGTGTCCAATCTTAACCCTGCTTATAGCCAGTACTCTCAGAAATGTATAGAGCAATCTTCAGAAGATGGTTATAAGAAAGAACATAAACCCAAAAAGCCTGGCAAATACATTTGCCCTTACTGTAGCAGGGCTTGTGCCAAACCTAGTGTACTTAAAAAACATATAAGGTCCCATACGGGGGAACGACCCTACCCTTGTGTCCCTTGTGGTTTTTCATTTAAGACAAAAAGCAATTTATACAAGCACAGGAAATCCCATGCCCATGCAATTAAAGCAGGCTTAGTACCTTTCACAGAATCTGCTGTATCTAAGTTGGACCTAGAGAGCAGTTTCATTGATGTGGAAGCAGAGATACATTCAGATGGGGAGCAGAGTACAGATACAGATGAAGAGACATCGTTACTTGTTGAAAGTGCTGACAAACTGAGCCCAGTTCCACAGATTCCATTGGACATTGCAAGCAGAAGTGGCTTTCATGCATCCATAGAAGAATCCTTGGGAGGCCCAATGAAAGTCCCTATTTTAATTATTCCCAGAAGTGGGGTGTCATTCCCATGTGAAAGCTCCCTGCATGTTGGGACTGACAATCTGCAGAATCCATTAAATACGAAGTCTGATGACTCTCACACAGTTAAGCAACGCCTTGCATTGAGACTGTCTGAGAAGAAAGGACAAGATTCTGACCAGTCATTAAATCTACTGAGCCCACATAGCAAAGGAAGCACTGACTCTGGTTATTTTTCACGCTCGGAAAGCGCGGAACAACAGATAAGTCCACCAAATACCAATGTGAAATCTTATGAAGAAATCATTTTTGGAAAATTCTATAGGATTAATCAAAGGACTGCACAACCATTAGCGACAGCCAATCAAGATTGTAATTCAATGGGTAGAAAAGGCAAGATGGAGCCTCTTATAAATCCTAGATTAGACATTAACTTGTCTGAAGAGAGAATGTCTCCAAATAATGAAGCACTAATTGACTCTGGCAACATGAGCACTATGAAAAATAGCCAGGTTTTTGATGACAGCAGTTTAGAATCCAAACAGTTGCAAATTGTTACATCATCCATCAAAAATGAATCAGGCTTTTATCCAGGAAGTCATCTGGGTGATGCATCTCTGCTTCTGGAACCTTCAGCAGATACAAATCCCCTGATTAGAAGCAACTCCATGCCTACATCATCTGCAACTAATTTGAATGTCCCATCATCTTTAAGAGGAAGCCATTCATTTGATGAGAGAATGACGGGTTCAGATGATGTATTTTATCCTGAAACTATAGGAATACCCCATCAACGAATGTTAATAAGACAGGCAGCCTTTGAACTTCCTTCATTGCAGGAAGGACACTCGGATTCGGAGTATCATGGACGAATGGGGAAGAACATTATGGTTGCTTCCGTTAGATCACCTGTTGGAGAAAAAGGGCTAGGCATGAGAGAAAAGAAATTGCCCGCAGGGGAGAGACATATGTATGAGGGTGACTCTTCTGGAAAGCACTATAGAAAGTGGGAAGACTATGGGATTCTGAAGCAAAGCTTCAGTGGGTCAAAACCAAGTGGGGAATTCTATACTGAATCGCCTACACAGTTACAGGCAATGTCTTCCACATACGGCATTGTATTTGAAAATCGAAAGCGTAGGATCCAAAAAAGTGTTGGAGATGAGGAAGACACACCATCATTATGCAGTGGCGTTAGTGGCAATTCCATGACCGGTGATTTTGACCCTAAATTGCAAATCCAGGATGGACCAAGGAGTAGCTATGCCATACAAAGCCATGATAGCGCTGCTAGTTGTCATTCAGAGCGGTTTGAGATGTGTAGACCCCATTTACAGTCATGCAGTCCAGCCACTAGTTTAGAAGAATGCTCTCCGGCTACTGATCTAGAAAAAGCTGCAGAATCTCTGAGCAGAAAAGGGAATGTAATTTCTGTGATTCAGCATACAAATTCATTGAGTCGGCCCAATTCGTTTGAAAGATCTGAATCTACAGAGCTTGTTACTTGCCAGCAAGAGAAAAGCTATTTGACATCTGAAAGTTGTGAAAGTGAGGTTGTGGAATTCCCCATGAGCCCAGAGAGAGTTCAGCAGACAGAAAATGCCGATGTTGCTAGCAAACAGCCTTCTCCGCTGCAGCCTTTTCAGACATACATGCAGCCGAGGCTGGTTCGTCAGCATAATATACAAGTCCCTGAAATCCGTGTCACCGAGGAGCCGGATAAGCCTGAAAAAGAGAGAGAGGTCCCAGTGAAAGAGCAAGAAAAGCCCGCAGAAGAATTCCAGTGGCCCCAAAGAAGTGAAACCTTGTCCCAGCTCCCAGCCGAAAAGCTACCGCCTAAGAAGAAACGTTTGCGTCTTGCTGACATGGAGCATTCCTCTGGAGAGTCTAGCTTTGAATCCACAGGAACTAGCCTTTCTCGCAGCCCTAGCCAAGAGAGTAATCTGTCTCACAGTTCAAGTTTTTCAATGTCTTTTGAACGGGAGGAGTGTGTCAGGTTCATAACATCGACCAAACAGGATGAATTGGTCAAACAACCTGAATTTTTGACTGTCCCAGCTGGTGCTTACTCTCTTTCTGTCCCTGGACATCACCAACAGAAAGAAATGAGACGGTGCTCATCAGAACAGATGCCCTGTCCTTATCCTGCTGAAATCCCTGAGATACGAAGCAAATCTTTTGATTATGGGAATCTGTCTCATGCTTCTGCAGCAGGAGCACCTCCAGTGGTTTTATCTCCAGCGAGAGAAAGGAAGAAATGCTTTTTAGTTCGCCAGGCTTCTTTCAGCGGCTCCCCAGAGATTTCCCAGGCCGATTCAATTGTGGAACAAAATATAAAGCAAGAGCAAACAGAACATGGACATGCTGGTCTCCGGTCTTCCCAAACTCCTTGGTCTCATTCTTCCTTTTCCCTTCCTTCAGATGACTCCGGGAAGCAAGCTACTGGTTCTTGTTCTCCACGAAGCACTAGTTTATCACCACTTTCCCACCTCTCAGTCCCCCAAGCACCTTATATTCTAAGCAAATACTCAGCAGAACAACAGCATCTATTTGCACTGCAAGAAAAAGTTCCCTTTTTTCCTGTCCACAGTACTATACTGCAGTTCCCCTACCCATCTGTCTGCATGGTTCACTTGCCATCTCAGCCTTTGTGGCCTTCAGAAATTTCACAGACTCCCTTTCCACATCACTTTGTACAGCAGCTTCAAAAATCTTATTGTAAGCAACCTTTCCCAATGGAAAGTCACCCAGGCTGCCATTTGGAATATGCTCAAAAGCATATTCGAAAGAAACCTGATTATGTATGTACTAAAGAGCAACCTTACCAGCGTTACTCAGGAACATCTGGGCAGTATTCTAAAAATGCACTTGCAACTTACCAGCCAGATTGTAGCATTAAATCAACTGATACCTCTTCTGAACAGCAGCTACAAGTGAATTTTGAAACCCAGAATATTGAACCTGTTCACTCATTACCGGGTACCATTGTTCCTGTTAGAATCCAGACCCATGTGCCGTCCTATGGCAGTGTGATGTACACAAGCATTTCCCAGATTCTTGCTCAAAGCAGTAGCCCTGCTATTGTCATCTGCAAAGTAGATGAGACTCTTTCTCAAAGGACATTAGCAACAAGCTCACCCATGCATGGAATAGGGTTTAACATAGCACAGATGTTAAACCAACATGGAGGGCTGGAAAAATATCCCTTGTGGAAAGTACCACAAACTCTGTCACTCAACTTAGACTCTTCTATCCCATTATGTTTGACCTCCAGTTCAGATACTGCCTCTACTCTAGGTGGAAACAAGCGTATGCTTTCACCAGCAAGTAGCTTGGAGCTCTTTATGGAGACCAAACAACAAAAGAGAGTCAAAGAAGAAAAAATGTATGGACAGATTGTTGAGGAACTAAGTGCTGTAGAACTCACTAGTTCAGATATAAAGAAAAGTTTTTCCAGACCACAAAAGCCCCAGCTGGTTAGGCAGAGTTGTACCACTGAGTCAAAAGAAAAGGGGCAGTCTCCTTTGCTCTATTCTCCATTATCATCATCATCATCTCAAGACCTGCCAGCTACCAAACCATCTCCCGCTGAGTCTTCTCCGTTAAACAAGGAGAAGCTTCCCAATTTTGATTCTGCTTCACCTGGGCAAAAATCTAGTGGCACTTCTGAAGGCCGGGAGTCCCCGGAAGAACTGGATGTGGATGAAACATCATCAGATATGTGCCTAAGCCCACAGAGATCTTTGGTATCTTCAGGAGAAAGTCAGATGGAAGACCAATCCAAACCACAAAAATTGCCATTTGGTATGCTGGTACAAATGGCATCTCAACCAAGTGGGAAAGCAGTGACCTCAACAATTCTCCTGACGGATCTTGCTGACATCCAGCAGATTTTAAAATTCCCTAGTTTGCGCACTACCACAACTGTGAGCTGGTGTTTCTTAAACTACACAAAACCCAGTTTTATTCAACAAGCAACCCTAAAATCATCGGTTTATGCTACATGGTGCATTAGTTCATGTAACCCAAACCCATCAGGACTGAGTACAAAGATTACCCTTGCACTCCTACGCTCTAAGCAGAAAAGCAGCAGAGAAATCTACACACTGTCTCCAATGCATAGGCCTGGAACAGGAAAGCTGACGTCATCAAGTGCATGGAAAGAGTTTGCTCAGGTAATCAGCCAATTCTTAAAGATCTGCGTGTTTTGGTTAGAATTTCTATTATACGGAAAGTGCAGTGCAGAGACATTTCAGCATAGTGTTTCTGGAATAGTTTTCCAACATATTAATGAGTTTGTTGTTTCATTCTAAGTGGATTTTTCAAATCTATGAGTAAGGGTTAGTAGGAAAATGGCATCATGATTATGGATTGTTTCTGAAAAAATCTTGTGGGGATTTAACATTTTCCAATTATGTTTTTCAAAGGAAATGATTTCAAAGGTTCTATTTTAGAAGAAGAAATGGCATCATCACTAACTGGCTATAAAGCATAAATATGAAATGTTAAATTTCAAGAGTTTCATAATGTGCCAGTTGTTAACATTAACTGATTTTTCTGCATCTTTCAACACAGTGATATAATTTTTCAGAGTGCAAAATATATTGAATTCTCATAAGTATAACAAATTCTGAACAATAGGAGTGGCCTTACTATTTTATTTTTAAGTTTTTTTTGTTTTTGCACCTGAGTACCCTCAGATAAAATCAATAATCAATCTACACTGTTGGAATTATGCATACCATACAATTGCATATCTGTGCTTTCGCTTTCATTTTCTTATTAGGCCATTGGCTAAAGCAGGCATGTCAAACTGCCGGCCCGCAGGCTGGATGCGTCACTCTGCTGGCAATGGAGAAAAAGTCGCGATACGTCGCGCGACGTCATGGGATGTCGCGAGTTTGACATGCCTGGACTAAAGAAAATGGAGTTAATATTGGACTTGGACATCTAGGTTCAGGCCCCCACTTGATAAAAAATTAATTGAGTGACTTTGGGTCAATCAGTCTGCCTCTGCCTAATCTATCTAAGGGGATTATTGGGAAATTTAAATAAGGGAAAACCACCACATAAACTGTTGGGAAGAAAGTAGGATAAAAATTCAACACTGTAGTTAAAGAATAAATAAAGGACGCTTAAAATAAAATTACATACAGGTTTTTCTCCAAACTTAATATGGGAAGGTGAATCTGCATTTTGCTTCCATAGCCATGGTGTGGCCATCTAACAATTTACAGGAAGATAAGATCTTGGGGGGGGGGGCGGGAACTGGCATTGAATTTTATTTGTCTTTGGTTTAAACCTGGTGGCAATGCTACAGTGTGTGGATACTCATCCCTGCCTCCACAAAAAAAAAGTATGCACTCTAACATCACCTGGGGTTTTCCAATGCATATAAAGTCTATTCTAGTTGAAACTGAAGTATTTGTTTCTGTCCCAGGAGATTGTGGATTTATTTAGCAATGAATAAATTCCTAATACATTGGGTTGGGGAGATCAAAGGTAGTTGGTCATAGTTTGTTGCCACATCACTACCTTTTGAACTATAGGCAGAGAAACTAGTGTGTCTTAACCACACCACCCCTGCTGGGCTGGATGGCTTTGAGGAGACTATGACTTGAAATGCCAATGGTCATCAATTGACTGATTTTGATCGTCTAGTAAGTCTCATTTATCTTTACTTTTTACGTATAACTGGCAACATAATATACTATGTTTACAATATACTGAGGCATTTTTAAAAAAAATTCTTCTGCCTACCTCTTTTATTCCTTGGAAAATCAAAAGACCTAGTAAGTTAATTGGCTTCCCGAGTTTTCAATAAGATGTAAGATCTAATTGTGACTTAAAGCATTTACATTAGTGTGGCACAACACTGTTATTCTGTTTATGCATGTAGTGTTTAGTCTAAGCTTCAAACATTTTCAACAATTAGTGACATTTTCCCCTGCCTTTCTTTTTACAGATGAAACAGGAGCCATTTTTTGTATTTGGCAGCAAGTTTGAAAAGAAAGTCGTGGGGAATGTTATCAAAGAACGAATTAAAGGAGACAGCCATGCTGATAAAGATATTGTAGCCAAACAAACTGAGCCAGTGAGAATTAAAATTTTTGAAGGCGGGTAAGAACAGAAAGATGGAATTGTTGTTTGTTCTGTGTTACTTTTAAAGACAAGTGCTAAAGAATTGTTCTGGGTCCTCATAATTTGCATAATTAATTATGCAAATTATACCAGAATTGATTAGGAGTTAAACAAGGCCCCAATTTGAACCTCATGAAAACTCTGTTTCGAAATCATGAACAAAAAAGAATAAGAGCCGAGGTGGCGCAGCAGTTAGAGTGCAGTACTGCAGGCCACTTTAGCTGACTGTGTTCAGCAGGTCAGCGGTTCAAATCTCACCGGCTCAAGGTTGACTCAGCCTTCCATCCTTCCGGGGTAGGTAAAATGAGGACCAAGATTGTTGGGGGCAATGTAAATATATATATATATATATATATATATATATATATATATATATATATATATATATATATATATATATATACACACACACATTGATTACTGGTGTACACCGCTTAGAGAGTGCTTGCACTTAAAGCGGTATATAAGTCTCATAAATAAATAAATAAATAAGGAATAAATAATCCATGGAACTTCTGCCTTGTCCCATTTTTTGGGAAAAAAAATACATATGACATGTGCTTAATATCGTGTGACTGTACACACTTCATAAAACTTCAAGTATGATGTTGCGTTGGAAACCTCTGAAGTATCTTCAGGGTTTGTCTTTGGTACTTATAAAATGGGTCTTCCGAAAGAATGACACAAAAGTCCTCTTGGGATCGTGCAACTAATGATGGAGCTCTTTGCAATATAAAGGGTTGTTACAGCTGTTTTTATAAGGCTATTACTATTCATTCAGTGGTGATTTCAACAGAATTTGCCCAATCTTCTGAAGATGATCATTGACTTATCACTGAAGAAAGGATACTGTAAAGTCCTCTGAACACTACTGATAGGTAATAAGGTCGTAATTTAACTTCTTGTGCCAGATGAGTAGAAAGGACAATGGAAAAGAACATGGCCAACTGATCAAACTTCTCCAAAGAAGCCCTGGTCAGAGGAAGGGATTGACTTGAATTAAATCTTTCTTCTTTGGGCCAGTCACTGTCTTTCAGCTTAGAAAGAAGATAGTGGCAAAATCACTTCTGAAAAATGTGGCCAGGAAACCTGAATGGATTTGTCTATGCAATCATCAGGGCTCAAAATTGATTTGAAGGTCCATGTTAATTCATTTAAATATTAAGAAAGAAGGCAACATATCAGAATTAGCTTATGTGAATGTTCTCTTTGCATTAAGGAAAAGATATTGGCACAGAAAGAGTGTGTTGAGAGAGCTTTTCCAAATAATCTTGAGCTGTATAATTTGGGCTGAAATATGGATCTTTTTATAGGTTGTAGTTATGACCAGTGTTTCAATACTCACAGAGTTCTTTGGAAGCCAATTGAGTTCAGATATTGCATAGATTAAACCACAGGATTTAAAGTTTGAATTTATCACAGTCATCCACAGGATCAGAGGGCTTTTGAAATAATTTAAGCCAATATTTTAATCAACTGAATTGCATGCAAAAGGTTTATTGAAATCAAGGCAGATTTAGGACACTCATCAGTTTAATAAGCTTAGTAGATGATCTTTTGGATCCTGTATATCAGTGATAAAAGTGGAATAAGATAACAGAACACAGCATGTGGAAAACCACACTTTAAGGGAGATGGACAATAATGTGTCATTAATGTGTGCCACAATTACAAACAGACAAGGCACAAACACCTGTCTGTTCAAAGAACTATATAGCAGCAGCGTAACAGCAATATTTAAACTTGGTCTTCCAAAAGAAAGATTCTTAACTATCCTAGATGTCCAGTTTTTGAGACATATATAAAAATAAACCAAACCAAACTAAACTAAGCCATAATATGATAACAGAAAAAAATAACAACAACATTGCATGTGGTCACATTTTAGTAGTGATAAGGCTAAAGAAAGGTAACACCCCACTACAGGGACATGTGGTAGAGGAAAGCTTGCTGTGTGAGGGATTGTCTACTTGACAGTGTTTCAAGATGATGATGAATTAGAGTAGATGGAGCCAGTAGAGCTCTTAGCCGAAAGACTTCTTTGGATCATGGCCAGGCATGATCTGTATGTCATTTTCATCACTCTTTGTTAATAAAACTAAAATATCTTAAGCTAAAGGGAAACATTAGCGTCGTAGAATAATAGAACAGAAATCCTCTGCTTTGCCAGTCCTGTTCATTATGTGTCCATTCTAAAATTTAGCAGATTCTACAGTATTTTCAATAATGCAGTCTTTTCTCTGGTTAACGATTGTCAGGAGGATCATCCTACTTTAAGGGAAATGGGGATGTACAAGATTGTAGTGAAAGTCATTCACCTGGCCTCCCCTAATAAGATAATTATTGGCCATGTAGACATCCTTTTAGAAGTTGGTTTCCTTGGGGAGGGGGGGAGGAAGAAGAAATCAGTGCAGCTTTTCTAGAGAGAAATAGTGGAAACATCTGCTTTTTTTTTTTTTTTTTTACCTACCAGCTATCATGATTTTTCTGGGATTTCCAAATTTTCAAAGTGTGATCCTTTTACAAAATCTTGGCCTGGAAACATCACATATCCCGAACAGTGTCAGCAATAAATTTAGAGTCTGTTTTGTCTTTTCTTGGTACTAACTTTATCAGTGAGTGATTTAGCATCCTCCTCTTGATAAAAGTCTTAACTTTCTTTTTTTCAGTTGGTTGAGAACAAAGGCAACTTGACAATAGCAAAAAGATGAAATAACCACCAGCAGCCATTTACAGCTGGGTGTTCATTTTGATTCCAGGATCTGGTTTTTGCTTAAATAATAGCTGGAAGCAAAGGAGAGGGATTTGTGGGCAAGTTTAACTATTTTGAGGAAATAAAGGCATTCTGGTCTTCCCCCCCTCCCTCCCTCCCCGGAAGTTATTTGATTGTCTCTCCTTTTGTTTGATTCTGGTCCTGAAGGGTGCAAGCTTACTACTCTCTTACATGGGCATAAGCGTTACTGAAATCAGCTGAATTCACATCTGCATAGAAATGTATAGGATTGCATTGTGCAGTTGGGAGCGTACATAACAACTTATGCAAGCCTTCTTTAGGCAAAAGTATGCTGCTGCAAGTGGCTTTACTAGTGCTTTTTTTTTTTTTTGCAAAAAAAAAAAAAGGTGCCGGAACTCACACATGTCATACAACCCGCCTTGCCTGCCCTACAAGGTTCCATCCAAAAAAAGTGCCGGAACTCCGTTCTGGGCGTTCTGTGACAAAAAAAAAGGCCTGGGTATATTGGACAGCAAGGGAAAACGTCTGGAAGGATAAATTCTTCCATGGCAAAGTTATTCTTTACTTCTCTTTAAGAAGACTGAAAGATATCTGGAGCTGGCATATAGAGGTGTGATGTATGCCATTGATATCCTTGCTGATTTTGGAAATGTCTTTTTATCTACTCTGCCTTTATTTACTCTGCCTTTGGCCCAGTCAGAGTTAGCCTATGATCTTCAAAATCTTTCCCAGAACTGAGTATGAAAGATTCTCTTTCCCTGATATAAATATGGAGTAAACAAAGAAATCATTGTTTGGATATCTGATTTTGTTAATCTGTAGGAGAACGATCCCTTTGGAAATTGAGAGGGAGAATATGTGTGGTGAGGAGGGGTCTTGTGCTGTGTGAGGAATGTTAAAATAATCGTGGCTGTCTTTCTGATCTGGAAATGCTGGAAATTTTAAATTCCATGTCTTTAATGAGGAGTATGCATTGAAAAAGCAAAACAATTTCATTTAGGCAGTTCAGATTGGCACACGTTTGCATATTTTGTATTTGTGACAGTTCTGGCTCAGCAAGAACAAAGGGTCACTGAGCAAAGGTCTATTTCTGTAAGAAGATGCATACAGTGAACATTTGCCAAATGTGTGGTCATAATCAACATGATATTGACATATGAAAGAATTCCCTTGGTTTTGTGTGTGTGTGTGTGTGTGTGTGGAGGGAAGATAGTCGATCTTTTTTGCAAGGAAACAGTAGATAACCATGAACACATACAAAGAAACAGGTTTGTACATAGTCCTGCTCTGCAAATGCACAAATGTATGGAAACTATCTAGAATTTCCTATGGAAAAGTACTGTAATTTTATAGTCCCGCAATAGGGCCTAAGCCTAAAAATACTGACAGGGCTGTTAGCTTTTTAAGAAGGCTTAAAAAAAAAAGTGGGAAGGGAGAAAATTCATTGCCCAGCTTCCTCTAAGTGTTTCTGTTCAGACATAACTCTCTATGTGTGTGCATACATGCCCTTTGAGTCATTGTTAACTCCTGACAACTGCCCGGATTAGTTCATGAAGTTTTCTTCACATTATTTGTGGAAGTGGTTTGCCATTGTCTTCTTCCTAGGGCTAAGACAGAGTGTCTGCCCCAAAGTTGCCTAGTTGGGTTTGAGCTTCAGGAAGAACTAGATCTTTTTTAGCATGATACCTTAACACAGACATGTCAAACACAAGGCCCGGGGGCTGGATGCGGCCCGCGAAGTGGTTTCATGTGGCCCGCAAAGTCATCCTGGAAACAGTGAGGTAACGGCCCCAGCTGCCCTGGCGCTGGCCAGCTGGGAGCCAATGTATAATTTTGTGGTGGCCATCTTGGCACTTGCCCCAGTCCCACCCCCTTCTGCCAGAGACCCTCAGATCTGTCCCACTCCTGCCCAGGCCCCCCCAGGCACCCTTGACGTGAATGATGTAGAACTGGCCATGCCCATCCAGTAGGCCACACCCATTCTGGCCATCCCCACCTGGCCCCCCAAGGGCAACCGCAAGGCTGATGCGGCCCTCAGTGAAATTGAGTTTGACATCCCTGCCTTAACCGGTACCTACACAAGACAACTCTTTTTCCTATTTGAAGGAGTGTCTTAAATTTTGTAGTAGGTTGTTCTGCTTGTAACCCATCTTAGCAATGATTTTGCCTTGAAAAGTAACACTTGTAATACTTCAACGAAATACAATCTTTGTGAATAAAAATGGCCGGGTTGATGTTTCCTATTTCATTCTGACTTTCTTTTAACAGATATAAATCAAATGAGGATTACGTGTATGTCAGGGGACGTGGACGTGGAAAGTATATTTGTGAAGAATGTGGAATCCGTTGCAAGAAACCCAGCATGCTGAAGAAGCATATCCGGACTCATACTGATGTACGGCCTTATATATGCAAGCTGTGTAATTTTGCCTTCAAAACAAAAGGTACCTGCTCAGTTTGTTTGTTTGTTTATTTATTTATTTTGCTGGGCTAATGATGAAATGTCCTCTTGGTGCTCAGACTTCTATCCTTCAAAATGTAAGAGATCCTCACTTATCCATGTCATGGTTGTTCCAAAGATGATTCAACGACTGTCTGCAAGGAGTATAAATCCTGCCATTCCCTACCATCCAGTCAGAGCTGAAGAAGTTTCTTGGATGAGAAGCGAAACATCTTAAAAAAACCAAACAAACAAGAAAGTCCAGTTGCCTTGTGAAAAAAAGTACCTTTGGGACAAGGGAGCTTTTATTTCTGAAAAACGAGACTTCATGAAATATACCACTCCTATTTGAATAAGAGATTCAGGGTTTGATGTGTTTGTCAGGGAGAAAGCCACTCTGTGTAACTACATTAAGAGATACGGGCTTCGACCCAGCCTATCTGTCTGCAGAGGAAATGTAGTGGCATAAAATTACCTTGGCAGTTATTACTTTTCTGCTGAAAATGCTATGGTGCAAATATCAATTACATCAAGGGGGTTGTACATTTGCAGCAGCACATTGCAGCAGTGGAACATTAACTGTGCCAAGTGGAGAATTCCTAAGCTGTCTTTATGATGGGTCAGTTTCACAATTATTAATAATGCACCATTCCACAGACTCTGGGTGGGCTCCTCCCTTCATGCTGACATGAATTATGGATTGAGATATACTAGCATAGGTACATGGGTACTCACTGATACAGGGGAAGAGAAGCAGCTTCCGTTTAGCATCTCTGCAAAACCCTACCAAGCAGTGACCGCAATTGACAGAACTGTGCCTTTAATCAATGCCTTCCTTTTTAAAGAAAATAATGCCATTTGCCTAATTTATAATGATAGAGCCATTGGTGATTTACTCCTGTTTCCAATAACAGAGAGAAATACCTACACTCTGCATATGTAGAGAGGAGAAATCTGCTTAATGTTGCACTACTAATATACAATTCGACCTCTCAACAGCATTTGATATTATAAGTCAACTTTACCAGGGTTAGTACACTCCAGATGTGCTGAGATACTGGGGAATTGTAATCCAACACATCTGGAGGTCATCAGGCTGCAAAAATCTCCTGTAAAAACTGATACTTTCACATGCTTAAAGTGTTACATTGAGACTAAATAGTGTGAAGAATCAGCAAATATCTGTAGGGAGGATAACACAATTAACAGAATTATTTATGAACTCATTTTTTTTCAAATATATCTGATTGTTAATTATATTTCAATAAGAACTTGCAGCCTGTTGTAAAAGTTAATCTAGTTGCACCTCAAGGACTTGCAAATTTATTCTGGAGTAACTTTTCATGTGCTTGTGTGTAAGGAAGTGGAGCTGAGTTTCTGTAAAATCCTGTTCCTCCACATCCCCATTGGCCTGACCCATAGTGATTCATAGTTAACCTACTCTTTGATTATCCCAGTTCTGTGGAATTAATCCTTTGCTTTATTCAGGAGCATAACCTCTTTGATAAGGCCCCACAAATGCCTTTTTTAAAATAGGCTTTTTGGCTGCTGGATTTGCTTGAGTAATATAGTTGTCACCCTTAAAGCTCTATAGAACTTGAGGCCAGGTTATTTGAAGGACTGCTTCTGCCTTATTACTTCTATTCAGCCCAGTAGGATGGGAAGGCAGGGCATGTTATGGATCCCATAGAGCAGTGTTTCTCAACCTTGACAATTTTAAGGCATGTGGACTTCAACTCCCAGAATTCCACAGCCAGCATTGCTGGCTGTGGAATTCTGGGAGTTGAAGTCCACATGCCTTAAAATTGTCAAAGTTGAGAAACACTGCCATAGAGTAAGAAGGGCTACCTGGTGGAACCATGAAAAAGGGCCTTCTCAGTGTTTGTCTTTCTTTATGGGACATAATTTTCCTGCTGACTCTCACATGTTGCTCTTCCAAAAGGCCCTAAAAATGTGGTTTGATCAGTAGGCCTGAGGAAAACGAATAGAGATTGAGCCGATCAAGCTGATTTGAATGCATTGTGGCTGCCATTGGGGGGGAGGAGGAGTGAAGGGTGATTTTTCTTAAGGGTTTTTATTAGATTTAGATTTTTTTTAATGTTGTAAGCTGCCCAGAGTCAGCTACGTTTAAGTTGGGCAAATATATAAATTTGTTTAATAAATAAATAATAAATAAATGCATCTAGTTTTAATATGTCTAACCATAAACTCTGAGAGACCTTTGATAAACTTAATAAATAAAATAATTTACAAGGTTAGATAATAATGCATGCCAAACAATTCTTTGTTGACTATAGTATTTGTTGATTTATTATTCAGTTTATATAGCTGGCCACCTCACTTTCCTCATTCTGGGTGGCTTACAGTTAAGTAATTTAGATATTAGAGGCTTGCAAATGGGAATAACACCTTGTGAAGTTTCTGCCAAGTATTCATGTCCTTTTTGTTCCGTGCATTCAAGGCCAGAGGTCAGAGCAGCAGCTGTTTCTGTTTTTCTTTATTTGGCTAATTTTTTTTATAGTGCAGTCATTTCTTTCTAAAAATGCTTCTACAATACTATCATATCAGTTATAACAGTATCGGGAGTGCTGTTGATTCTGGACCGTTTTAGGGAGGGGCTATGCAGGTGTAAATTTCCGTTGTAGGAAACTGAAAGGACTTTGACTTTCCTAGATCCTTTGAAGCCACATTTAATACTTCCCTTCTTCTTCCCTAACCACTGTTGAAATATAGGTAGTAGAGGAGCAAAAGTGCAAGAGGTTTTCCTTGCCTTGATCAGGAGCTGTGGTGGCAGAGCTCCTTTTTCACCCATTAAAAGGGAGCTCCAAAATACTCTACCTTAGACCAACATATGATAGTCCAAGTGTGCAAACATGGTCAGTCCTAGATTAATCATTTGTTTTCTCCTCTTTCCAAGGTGGGAGGAAGAATATTTATGTCAGATGGTAGAATTGGACTGACATCTTCAATTTTTTTCTTCTTAATGACAGCCTTAGTTAGTTTCACATCTCATTCAGACAATTGGAATGTCTATCCTGTTCCAGCATTTGGTGGTGGGTGATGGTGGTGACGCATTATTAATAATAAAGACAGGGGCATAAAAATAAAATTCAGCTTCAGTAGTCCTGAGGTATTACAGCTGGGCTGTTAAGAGAGGAGAGACGAAGAAAACACATGTATTTCTATGAAATCATTCTTGCTGAAATGACATTTATATAAATTGAATATGTTTTTATCTCTCTGTCCAGTTCACTAATTCTATTTCTAGGAAAAGATGGGAAACCTCTCTTCATAAGAGTCAGTATGAATTCTAAACTGGTGCCGTCTTGTCTGGTTTATCTTTGTGTTTTCTACAGGGAATCTGACAAAGCATATGAAGTCAAAAGCGCACATGAAAAAATGCCTGGAGCTTGGGGTATCAATGACATCAGTGGATGATGCAGAGACTGAAGAAGCAGGTATATGATTGTCTGAGTTGCCGGGATCGTTGCAGTGTACAATGACATTCTGTCACTTAACCGCAAGAAAGGTTCTGTTAAGAATTTAAGTGTTCCTCTTGCTAACATTAAAGCACTGGAAATAATGTTGACTTATTGGTTTGACTCTTACAAAACTTAAAGATTATCTTTATGTCTTCTCACATCTGACTCTATCCCAACCCACTCAGGTCTACAACTGGTTCTAGCACACAATATTCTTAGAGGCTGACATATTTCAAAATGGTGTGAATTTTATTGGCACCGCGCATTGCTGTTATAGTTTGCCTCACTTTACATAAGGTATCTGACATCTCAGCTCTTTCTTTAGCGGGAGAAGAATATTAGCTTAGGTTGACTCAGCCTTCCATCCTTCCGAGGTAGGTAAAATGAGGACCCAGATTGTTGGGGGCAATGTAAATATATATATACATTGCTTACTGGTGTACACCGCTTAGAGAGTGCTTGCACTTAAAGTGGTATATAAGTCTCATAAATAAAATAAATAAATAAAATAAATTTTTTAAAGGTATATTACTGGATAACTACACTAGTACAACTCTGCTTAGATATAACCCCTATCAACTTAATCCCTTGAAGTGGGTATATAGTTGTTAATCAAGTATTTGGGGATCATATAAATGATCAAATGTCATGAAACTTTGGTTGTACTTTGAATTTATTCAATTTTGCAAAGAGTTTCAGAAAGGCATGGAAAGTAAAAAGATTTATGCATTTGATGGTGCAGAGAAGCATCCAGTGTATTTCAGTAATTCTCACGTATTACTGAAAAGCATCTGTCTGTATCATATTACAGTGGGAGCTTTAAGCACAATCAGTAGCTTTATAGGCAAAAAAGTTCTGCAGTCAAGTTCGGTTTTGTGTCCCTGCATATGACTTACTCATTTGTTACATTTATTTCAGAAAATATGGAAGATAACCACCAAGAAATTGAGAAGAACAACTTGACTGGCACATCAGCTGACCATCAGTTCTCTGATGCTGAGGAGTCTGATGGAGAAGATGGAGAAGACAATGATGAGGATGATGAAGATGAGGATGATTTTGATGATGCTCTCGGAGACGCCACACCCAAGACGAGATCTCGAAGCACTAGTCCCCAGCCGCCCCGATTTTCCTCATTATCTGTGAACACTGCTACCACATCTTATGGGGGCTCTCCTGAGAGTTCTGTAGGACATTCCTCCTTGATAAGTTATTTGGTCACTTTACCTAGCATTCAAGTTACTCACCTCTTAACAACAAGTGATTCTTGTGATGATTCACCAATGACAGAATATCAAAGGTTTTTCCAGAATAAAAGTACAGATTCTGAACCTGACAAAGACAGACTTGACATACCTAGCTGCATGGATGATGATTACATGATTTCCTTGGAATCCAACTCATCTCCTAGAGATCTTTCATCATCCAGCCAACAGTCATCCCCTGGGTATGATTCCTCACCATACAGAGATAACTCACCAAAGAGATATTTAATACCCAAAGGAGATCTGTCACCTAGAAGGCATCTATCACCAAGAAGAGAGATTTCACCTATTAGACATCTTTCACCAAGAAAGGAGGCTGTTCTAAGAAGAGAGTTATCACCACGCAGAGATGCTTCCCCAAGACGGCATCTGTCACCACGGAGGCCAGTGTCTCCTGGAAAGGATGCATCTTCTCGAAGAGAACTGTCTCCACGAAGAGAGAGACGATATATGGCCTCAATTAGAGCAGCATCACCCCGAAGAGGCTTATACCATAACCCATCCTTGCCCTTGGGCCAGTATATACAGTCTGAATCACTTCCTCTGGGACATTCGGTAAGTTGAAAGTAATGTGGAAACAGGTCACCTAAAATGATTATCTACAAAATACAAAAAAAAAAAAAACATTTTAACATTCTTTCTTCTATTATGTCAATTGGATTCTGAGTTAATGGAAACTGGACTCTCAGGATTGGCTTAATTGCTAGGATATTGGTTTTGGTTGACAGACAAATCCTTGTATCTTGATGTTAATCAGAGAGACATAAGGCCCGTAAACACTTGTTTTTGCCCAGGTTGTTTGTTTTTTTATTTGCTTCTTCCCTGCTACTGCAGTTTCCTGTCCGGTATCCCAGATCCTTCCTTCCTGTAAGTCTTTTTGGAAGCTTTGATGGAAAGGAGGAGAAATCTACACGGCTGTCTTTTCATTCATGTACAGTTGGACCTTTGTTCTATTTACTTAAATGAAGACTTTTCGTCCTTACATGGATGAAAACTGTAGAATAGAAGTGAACAACCTGGGACCCCAAATGTGTCCTATAATTCATCTTCTTGCGGAAACCTTTGACCAGAATCGCAGATAGTTAGTGAGTATCAATAGCATTGAGGAGAAATTAGAGCCCCAAGGAACCCCATAAAGCAAGAGAAATAAGCTGGAATTCCGCCCTCCAGTACCAACTCTAGCAGCTCACAGAGGAGTGAATACTCCTATTTCAACAACATGCTCCTCTCTTCCACCTCCTAAGCCAGTCCAGAAACATAGCATCAAAAAATGCCGAAAGTTTAAGGAGGGCCAGGATAGATGCACCGACTCGATACTCAAGCCTAAAACCCAACTGAAAAGGGTCTAGGTGATATGTTTCCTCCAGGTCCCTCCAGAGATGCAATCCAATTTCCTTTTCAACAGCCTTCCCTAAAAAGGAAGAAATGTGTAAAGCCCATAGATATGGTGATGGTTTCTTGAAAAGGCAACAGACCATCACTTCCTTAAGAGCAGAATCTTTATTTATTTATTCCTGAAAGATGAATTTACCACTGCTTGGATCCGACCCCATGTCTCCCTCCCAGGATGTCTTGACCGGCCAGAAGAGATTTGGATCTAATATAGAGATGGAATACATATGGAAATAATATCTTTATTTGGCCAGCTGATGACTTAGAAAATAGCGTGTAGGTTTTCAAATGCGTAACTCCTTTGCTTCTTAAAGATAATGTTCACATTGTGATAGAGGTAAACCTAGGGGTCTCTGATCTTCACTATCTTTATTTTTGTTTGGGGCAACCTGCTATATATCAGAGATATTTCATTTCATTAAAAACTTCTTTGTGACAATTTTCCAAATGTTATAACAACATTGGTTAACTGTCCGGAAATTAGGATATATTAGATAGAAACAGTAAGTTCAAATGCTGATATGAATAATTGTATTACTTTTAAAAAACTATATCTGAAATCAGCTGGTTTTTTTTTAGATAAAAATGATTAGATGTATGAATCTGTGCAGTTTCATACCGGTCACCATGTATTTTTTAGAACAAGCATCCCTAGTTTTTTTAAAATTTATTTATACTTAAACCTAAATTCAAAATTCCTTCCTCCCACAAAAGTAGGTGGAAAATAAATTAAAACAGACAAAAATTCAGAGAATGCACTGCTTGTCATACTTGAGTTGCCAACCCTAGCTGCAAAAAATCCTGCAGATTACGACAACCATAACAAAAGTTTGTGCATATATACTTGTTCAAAGATATTTTCACAAACCCTCCTTCCCATAGAAGCATCAAAAAAATGAGAAAGTAACTAGGATGGAAATGGGGTAGGAGATAAAGTAGAACAGCATTGGAAAGGGTGGGAGGAACTGGTAAATAAAAGAGGTAAATAGGAGAGAAAGAAAGGAGAGAGAGAAGCCCGAATTAGACCTAAGAAAAAAGGTTAAAATTCAGCAGGTAAAACAGTGGCTAAATCTGCAGCACTAAGGCTTGTAGATTATTTATTTGGGATATTTATTTACCAGATCTGGCCCATTCTTGTGTTTTTACTGCAGGCAGGGTTTACCCAGGATCTGCAATCTAGCTAAGGTAGAAGGAGTGAACCAGTTGCCTTCCAACATCTGGAACACCAAACCTGCTTCCATCAATTGCTCAATGGTGTACAAGCTGGTTATTAGATAGTTTTGATTTGTATGCTACTGATTATTTGTATTTTTCTTGCTTTTGTAAACTGTCCTTTGGAAAGGGACGATTTATTTATTTATTTACAAATGTCTTTAGGCCACTTAAGTCATTTGACTCTGCGGCTTATAGTAGCAGCATACAGGTAATCCATTCATTTAATGACCATTCAAAATTACAGTGGCACTGAAAAAAGTGACTCATGATCATTGCAGCATTCCCACAGTCACGTGATCAAACTTTGGCAACTGATTGCAGCATCTCAGGATTCTGGGCTTATCATCTGCAATCTTCCTAGAAAGCTTCTGACAAGCATAGTCAATGGGGGGAAGTCAGATTTGCTTAATGACCACATGATCCACTTAACAAATGTTCACTTAACCACCATGGCTAAAAAGTCATAAAATGGGGCACGTCTCACTTAACAATTGTCTTGCTTAACAATGGAAATTTTGGTCTCAATTGTGGTCTTAAATCAAGGGCTACCTGTATGTGATTTTTAATCCTAAGTATAGTTGGTTAAGGTTGTAGGGTTATCAAAGTGCTGTAGGGCAGAGATCCCCAACCTTTTGGCCACCAGGGACCGGTTCCATGGAGAGAGGTTTTTCCACGGACCAGAGGGGGCGTAGTTTTGTGTGCTGCCTACATCTCATGGATGGGGCTTTGCTTGTTTGTGTGGACCGGTTGCTGGCATGCCATGGACCAGTACTGGTCCACAGACCGGGGGTTGGGGGCCCCTGCTGTAGGGAATGAGTGTTTTGCCGAGCCATGGACACGAATGGTGTATTTTCCTTTCTCCGAATCCGGAAACTGTTGCTGACCTTTGTTTTTGTCTGTTTGCAGAATTCAAGAGCAGGATTGTTGGAGGCACCATATTTCAACTTGCCTGGAGAAAAAGGCATTCTGGAGCATTGCATCCCTAACCTGTTTCCTGAGGGCCCTACCGACTACGTCTTTAGTCATCTTCCACTACACTCCCAGCAGCAACTTCGTGCGCCTATCCCTATGATGCCTATAGGGGGCATCCAAATTGTCCATTCGCTACCTGCCGCTCTGTCCGGTTTACACGCTCCATCCATCTGGTCTCTCTCCAAAGAAAGTTCTGAGGAGAACCAGTGGGACTCTGGCACTCCTCCAAAGCATCAGGAGAAACGTGCCCGTCCTCCCTCTTTGCGTACGATGGCTCAGAGCAGTGCATCGACTTCCGAGTTACTGTTGATGAAAAAGAGCACTTCGGAGGAAGGTGTCATGGAGGGGGAGCAGGAAGAAAACATACAGACTTGTACAAAAGCCATAGCCTCTCTCCGTATTGCCACAGAGGAAATCCTCCATGGGACGGAGCAAACGGCAAGGGATTCCGAGCTCTTTCGGAAACCCTTGGAAAGTGCACATTTTAGCATGGAACACTTTAGTGGCTCTGAGCCAGGCCAGATCTGTGCCTCAGCCACCAACCCTGACTTGCACAGCGGTGAAAAGGACCTTTTTGGTACATCACAGCAGACTGTAGTATCTCATTCCACCTTTTACAGCAAAAGCGGTGTGGAGGTCAGACCGTCAGTCTACTCGAGTAGGAAAGATTCAAGCACACAGGAAAAGGAGAGAGTTGCCCTCTGAAAAAAAAAAAAAAGCAAACCACAGTAATCTCCAAGGTGTGAAAACTTGTTGACTCCCCACGTCCCTTCCCCAGTGATAGAAGGAAGTATTTGAATTTATAGCATGCTGGTTCTAAGTTACAGTAGTTTGCAGTATATATACTTTTGTTGTATCAAAAGAATTGAGTAAAACTACAAGTCATCATGAGCCTGACCAAAATGAAATTTCAAAATTCTTATTGGGTCTGGTACTTTTAACCTGTACAGGTGTTTGTGCCTTTTCTTTACTTTTGCTTATATTCTTATAAGCATTTTTTAGCAGTAATTTGTACATATTTTAGAATTTGTGTATCTGCTTTGTAATAAATGTAATTTCTTTCCCGTTTGGGACACTTTGACCTAAATGATGTAAAGCAAAAAACAAAAAAAGCATCAATATATATGTGAGGTTGCACTAAAATATTTTTATATGATTAAAAACTGAACAGCTTTTATGTACAGCTCTGATTCTGTAATACTAATATTTATTTACTTTGTTTCATAAATTGTACATTTTTTCTTAATGTTGCGGGTTGCTTTTTCTATGTGAAGCATGGGATTTACTGTTGCATTATTAGAACAAAAATGTATATTGTAAACAAGATATTTAAACTAGAGTATCTTATCTTATTCTGCACTTATGTATTAGTTAAAAAAAAATAAGATAAAAGGATGTATCAGTCCATTCTTTACTCTTGTAATTTTTTTTTGTCTCTTGTTTGCTGGATCAACTATAACTTAAAAAGTGCTGATTGTGATTTTAAAGAGATAGTACCGTAAAGCATTAAAGTAAAACCATGTGCTATTGTGAGTTTTTTCAAAGCTTTATAAAACAGTTATAAATATATTAAAAGTATTTGGTCTTATGTGAACATGTTGCTATATGCTCCTTTAAAACGAATATGGGAAAACATTCCACCCTGTGTAAATATATGCAACTTCAAAAACTGGTGCAATTTCATATCTATTGTGCGAATGCTTAAAGGGTTCTTCCCATTTCTAGTGAGGGTCAGTGAACAGTGGGATCTTGACTAGAAGACAAGCAAGATTGGATGATAGGACATCACATATCAGTATTGAAGTGTCTTTAAAACAAGAGCAAAGAAATCTGGCATCCTTGGCCTTGATTACAGAGGAATCAAGCTTCTACTCCAGATGAGAAAGCACAGGTTGGTCTGCACAGAGCTTAGATAATCGGCTGGCCCGTCAGCTTGGTAGTCAGTGCTGGGCACTGCATGCAGGAGACAAAGCCATGAAAATGACAGAGGTGGGGGGGTGGGTTTCCATACTGGTTGAGAGCAAAGAACTGAGTCATATTGCCAAGTTATCTCACTTTGGAGGGGTAGGTTGGAAAGGGAATGGAGAGAAATAGTTCACAGCTATTTGGGGCAGACATTTTTCCTTGTGGGAAAAAAATGTCTTTCGTATTGACAGATCTATCTAAAAGAGGAAAGATCAGCAGGCAAAAATCAAGATTTAGGGCATTTATAGCATTCAGTTGTCTTGGGAGAAGTTTGGGAGGAACCATTCCTTACATGTTTAAAGGTATGAAGGACGCCCCCAGATATACACACATCTACCCAAGTCAATGACAACAAAAGAACTGGGTTATTTTCTGTGCTATTTAGTGGATTATAATTCTGTGAAAACACATTTGTATATTGAATTGCAATACATTTAAGGAGTGTTGTTTAAAAAGAAATAAATATACAGTTACATTACAGATCTAGTGTCTAGTTTTCCTGTGGTGTTTTGATTTGCTCCCCACGTTATCAGTGGAAGCTTTGAGCTGTTGTCCCAGATTTGTCATTTTATTTGCAAGAATGCCACCTGGAACTCAGTAGAATTATCTTCAACTAAGGAACTGGACAGCATGTTGCCTAGAGGTGTGTAAACTGATGTTACATTTTGTGAGCACAAAAGCATTTGTAATATATTTCATTTTGCGTATAACAACAAACTGTTGATACTGGCTTTCGGCAATTTTTCAAACTATTACAAAGTTATTGCTGGTATATTTAATATTTATTGCATTTTTTAAAAGAAAAAAAAATCACCTTAGTTCATTTGTTCAGCTCATCCAACCTTCTGAATGTATGCCACTTGACTGAAATAGCTATTAATAGCCAACAACTCAACATAGTTACAGTAATTAATCCTTACCAGCGTCACAGAATCAACGGTCCTCCATGCTGCTGAATTGCAACTTTTCCTAACTCCAATAAAATTGGCTCAATTTAAGGAATGCTTAGAATGAATTTCAGCATTGCAATAGCAAATCATGTATAGAGAAAATAAGAACAATTCCATGTGGAAAAATCACTCCAAGATATGGAAAACAAATGTGGATGTCAACATTGCAGCACTTTTTGCTTCATTGCTGTTTTAGCATATACACAGCCAAAGCAAGCATTAAGAGGTGCAATTCAGAATCATTTGAAATTCCAATACGCATTTCTGTATACAATTGAGCATAAATTTAAACCAACAAGACACTTGATTCTTTGTAGCATATTTAGGTAAGCAAAGTAGCACATAGATTTATATACCGCTTCACAGTGCTTTACAGCCCTGTCTAAGCAGTTTAAAGAGTCAGCATATTGCCCCCAACAATCTGAGTCCTCGTTTTACCGATCTTGGAAGGATGGAAGGTTGAGTCAACCTTGAGCCAGTGAGAATCGAACTGCTGGCAGCCAGCAGTCAGCGGAAGTAGCCTGCAGTATTGCATTCTAACCACTGCACCCCATGGCTTTTGATACCATATTGAGCTACTTGAGTCAACCTTGCTTCCTAAACAGCAGTCTCTTCAATCTGATTGCTATATAGCATTCACCTTTTCTTTTCGTATTACAATGCCGTTTAGAAAACATTCCTTGGATCACTGATACATGGTAAAGAGCTACTATCACATGACTTTTCCCACAGATTATTCTATGAGCATAACCCAGTAATAAACTACCTTCCATTCCAGGTGACACCTGGAAAATAGATGACTAATACATTTTTGACTCCTGGCAAAAAATGATCTATGAAATTTATTTGCTGATATGATTATAACCATCTCTAATGCAACAGCAGTTCATTAAAAATAACTTCAGGAATTCAACTCTGGCCTAACAGTCACTTTTAAAAAAATCTGCAATAGCTGCATTAATATTCTGTTTATAAGCATATCTCCAATATTTTAGAAATTACCCTTGAACATAGCACCTTTATATGTCTAGGAATTATTATATTGATAAATTTAAACTTTTCATAACTATTGACAGTTATGATCCTGTCTGGAACATGAATGTTATGAAAAGATAGAACAAGTATAACTTAGACATACTGTGTAGCAGCAATTTAAATGATGTTTTTTCCAAATTTTTCTTGATAAAATTCTTACCGTTTAGCAAAAAACAGTTCTTATTAATTTTCTTTAAATCAACATACATTTTATATTTACCTCAAAATAAAAGGATGGTCAGAACTTGTTTAAGAATATGTTGTTAAGCAGTCAGCACAGCTTATTCCTTTTATAATGGAAGATCCAATAAAGGTACAGATCAAGATGGAAAATATCCAGTTCTTAGGCCAGAATTTAAATCTACCCTTTTTTCAGGTATTAGAGCAGAGGGAACATACATACATATATCAGCTCAAGGTTGCTAAGAAGTGTTGGGCTGATTCAACCCCGAAGCATCTTTTCTTGGTAGCTGAAGAAGTTGGAGTTGAGTTGCTCTGATCTGTGTTCTGGTCCCATCATTTGACTGGTTTCTGCCTCCACTTCTTTTTAAGTGAATTCTAGGTGGACCGCAAATCAGATATAGGATACGCAGCATTCTAAGTAAACAACAACATTCAATAATTTGTACCTTGCATTGTTGAACTGAACTTGTGTGTCTATTCTATGCATATCCTAATAATGATTTTATCCATTTCTAAGTGATTCTGAAATACAAACCAGGGACCAGAGACAATAGATTTGAGCCTACCCACTTCTGTTTTGTATGTTTATGCTTGTACTAGTAAATTATTCCTGAATTGTACATAAAAACCAACTAGAAGGCTTCAATTTTGTAAACAGAAATCTTTTCTTTGAACTTTTAAACTATGTAACTAAAGTTGATGGTTTGTGGTCACATGGCACTTATACTCCATTTAGTATACACTGCATATCAATAAGTAAATCTAGATCAGGGGTAGGCAACCTTGGCTCTTTTATGACTCTGGGACTTCAAGTCCCAGAATTCCTGAGCCAGCAGGGGTAGGCAACCTTGGCTCTTTTATGACTCGGGGACTTCAACTCCCAGAATTTCTGAGCCAGCATCGCTAGCTCAGGAATTCTGGGAGTTGAAATCCCCGAGTCATAAAAGAGCCAAAGTTGCCTAACCCTGATCTAGAGGTACTGTTCTTGCCTTTTCTCAAATATGCTCATTATTTATAAAAAAACAAACACTGTTTCTAGGATTTCAGACTTCATGAAAAAGAGAAAGGCCTATGAACTTACAGCTCTTTCTAATATTTGCATTCTCAAATGCAACATTGCATTCTAAAAAAAACCCCCCACTATATGGTTAAACTTAAAATACTTAAAATATAACATATAAAGGTTATCAAACATGAAAGATATCACCATATCATATCAATAGATACCACCTGTCCAACTTCCAGTTTGGAACAAACATTGAATATCCATGAAATGCTTGGGCAGATTATTGCAACTTGCAGACTATTGCAATTTGCACCATTTGGTTCTTCTGCTCCATCTTTCCCTAAAACTTTTAGGGAAGTTTTAGAAGATATCATACTGAAAGCAACAAAATAAATGCTGCTGGATTCTGTCTATTTGAATCAAAAGGATTACATTGTAGGTTATGTAAGGGTAACACAGTTCTGATAATATTCAGTTATTTGAATCTTGCTAACCCTGTAGAAATCAAGTCTGAAATAGGCACACAATTATTGGAAGAACAAGCAGCAGTCTAAAGAGCAAAACACTTTTAGCAGCTTTTCTTTCATGAAATAAATGATTCATCTGATTTTGGACAGAACAAATGGCTACGTAGAAAAACTACAACAACTGCAGCAATTTATACGGAGGCTTAGAAGAGAGTGAGTCTGCCTTACTGGATACAGGATTCTCTCCTTGGCTGAGAGGGGAGATGAAGACACAGAAGTCCAGAGAAAAATTCAGCTAAACAAATTGAGACATTGGGGATAGGAAGGCACATAACTATAGGTCTGGTACATAATTATTCAGAAGACAAACCTAGGCAAAAGGAGAACAGTGTGGTGTTCACTTTTCATAGCACCAATGACAATCTCTTTTATTCATCACTCTTTTTCTAGTGAGAGGGAAAGAACCTAGAGCCCCAGTTAGGTCCACAGTGAATAAGATCTTATAAAATAAGGTGGCCCTTGTTTACTGATTACCTTTTTAGCAACCATTTAATCCTTGCATCCTGATATTCACAGTTCTGTAAGGCAAAGGAAAGTGAAACAAGATTATAAGCATTGTGGTTTCACTTCACTTTGCTTGCCTGTCAATTTGCCAGTCCCAGTTGTGACCACTAAACAAGGACTACTTGTACAGTAAATTCAAACAATTAATGCCTGAAAGTAGCATCAAAATCAAAATTTTGTTACATATGAAAGGTACAGGAAGAAAGATGACTGTTTAAGTCAAGATGTAAAAAAAAGGAGGGGATCTTCCTTTCCTCCAACTGTCTCCCCAGAAAACGCCTGTCTCTTGTGCTTGTATATTTGTTTGTTTGGCATATCTGTACCCCAGGGCAACTGGCAGAATCAGGATTTAAGGCTTTTACAGAAAGCCAAGTATATGTGTGTGTGGGGGGGCTGATTTCATTTTGAGGGGTATGATGTTCCAGAGGGTGGACACTGTGGCAGAAAAGGCTCTTCTCTTGGACCCCATCAGCCAAAATTCCTTGGCTGATGGGATCTGCAACATGCTCTTTCTGTGATCGAGTGGCATGGGTCAATCCCATTGGGGTGAGGCAGGTGTTGTTTAAGGTGCTTTATGTATTAATTATGACATACTTTATGTATTAGTGCTGCTGTGCAGGTTCTGTGGTTTTGCTTGATAAAAAAATACAGGAAACCAAAAGTTGCCTGTAAGTTTTACATTTCTATTCAGCTGAACAAAGACGGGCTCCTCTAAAAGAGCAAGAAATGACAAGAAATCCTTGTATTTATTCTTTCTGATTACATAAGCAATCCACCCACAAAAGATAAAAATTTCACCCAGTAAGTCTGACACACTGTAGATAAGGGAGAAAGCAGAAGTAGCTAAAAATGTTCCCTTTTGGGTGTTTCCCAAAGACATCGTACGTCCCGGGTGGGTTAGGACATTGGGTGTTTTCCTTGCTGTCCTTTGATGACCCTGCATCCATGACTCTGCAAGTGCCCAAACACAGCAGGGCCATCTGCACATAATCACAATTGATACTTCCTATGTTGTCTCCTAATTCCGGGTCAACAGTGCTTGCATCTTTTCTCTCATTCTCTCTTTCCAAACATCCAATGAAATGTTTCCATCTGAAGCCATATCCAATCAGCTATTGCTGAAATATAGAATGATAAATACAGTATATTCAGAAAGTAGCTTGCTCCCCACCTCCCATATCTAAGCTCCCACACATTTTCCCTTCAGATTCATGGTCTGTTTCCTTCACCTGTATCCAAAGCATTTATTTTCACATCAAATCCTTTACATATAATTCTCTTGATAGGCATCTTATTCTAGAAGCATTATTATTGTCAGTTCCATCATGGAAGTGTTAACATTCCTCAGCATTACTATATTCTAAACAGGTGATACACAGAAGGCAAAACCTCCAAAATGAGGTTCAGAGCCCAGGGCAGAACTGTCGTATATTCAGTGCCTGTATGCTGCTACATTTTTAGCCACAGCACATGACATTGTTCCATTATCACAACTATTATCACAACTAAAATCCAGTCATGGCATCTGAAAAGCTACAGCTGGAGACAAGTATGTGACTTTCTTTTTAAATTATTTGCAGATTGTTAATTAAACCCACTGCAATAGGATTTCATTTTTGGTTTTGACGGAGAAAATGGTTTTAGTATATTTATATGGCTGGTTGTCAAGAGTACGACTCACTATGAATCAAGTAAAGCTAATGACTTTCTGCCACAACATATGGGTGCTGGGAATAATCGAGTCATAAATGGAAGCAGATGAAAACAATTGTCAAAAGATAAAATATACAGGCAGAGGGTTGCAGCTATCCTTCGGTTGATCTCTATATTTTTGTTGCGCTCCTCATGGTCTTCTGGAGGGGGGGAAATTACATTTCTGCATAACATGGTTTGTGGAACACATGAGTTCTTCCTTGCTGTTCTTTTCATTAAAATATTTAAAATCCTCATGCAAAGACAGTTGCTATAATATATTTGAAGAGCACCATTTCAACATATTTTTTGCTGAGGATGGCTTAGAATTTGGTTTGGGTTCAGGGGAGCAGTTAAGGGAATGATGTTCACACAAACTCAAATTTTGTTATAACAGAAGAGAAAACTGTGGTCTGGGGAGGGTGTGTGTAGAAGGGGAGACTTCTCATGGACTACTCTTTTGACATGATTACTTGTTTTATCCTTTCCAGGTAGGCTAACATGTATTATAATACACAAAAAGAGTACAGAGAAGAGCAACAAAGATGACTAGGGGACTGGAGGCTAAAACATATAAGGAACGGTTGCTGGAATTGGGTATGTCTAGTTTAATGAAGAGAAGGACGAGTGGTGACATGATAGCAGTGTTCCAATATCTCAGGGGCTGTCACAGAGAAGAGGGAGTCAAGCTATTTTCCAAGGTGCCTGAAGGCAGGACAAGAAGCAATGGGTGGAAACTAACCAAAAAGAGAAGCAACCTAGAACTGAGGAGAAATTTCCTGACAGTTAGAACAATTAACCAGTGGAACAACCTGCCTCCAGAAGCTGTGAATGCTCCAACATGGAAGTTTTAAAGAAGAGCTGGATAGCCATTTGTCTGAAATGGTACAGGGTTTCCTGCCTGAGCAGGGGGTTGGACTAGATGATCTCCAAGGTCCCTTCCAACTTTATTATTATTATTTTGGATCATCGCACAGTCAGCCAGATGTTCAGACTGGATTTGGCATTTTGTCTATCTATCGAGTCCTTACCCAGGACCTGGGATAGGCAGATGTGGATGTTTGATGGTATTACAGATATCGTCGCAGGATGGAAGCAGTTCCTAGTAAGGCCGCCTTTTGCAATTGGCTAATAGCGAATTTGTCAATGCCAATGATGTTCAAACTTTATTATTATTATTATTATTATTATTATTATTATTATTATTATTATTATTAATCATCGCACAGTCAGCCAGGTGTTCAGACTGGATTTGGCATTTTGTCTACCTATCGAGTCCTTCCCAAGGACCTGGGATAGGCAGATGTGGATGTTTGATGTTATTACAGATATCATTGCAGGATGGAGGCGGTTCCTAGTAAGGCTACCTTTTGCAATTGACTAATGGCGAATTTGTCAATGCCAATGTTGTTGTTGTTGTTATTATTATTATTATTATTATTATTAAAACTATTGATAAAAAGATCATACCAAGTCATTCTACCAACTTTTACATATTTATGAGAATAGGGCTGCTAGAAAGACATTTTTTTTCTTCTTAAATGCTGTATCTTGGTACCTTGTTGGATTACAAGAAAATGTTGGTCACTAAGATAAGCAAAAAGAACAGCCCAGGAATTGCTTGCTCTCCAAATTACTGGTTTCTAAATTTCTGTGCATCTGGGAACAGATTGCCTTGGCTTTATGATTATTTTTCTAGCAAGTAAATTTTTATCTGTGTAAAAGTGAGAACAGTCACTGTTAGCTGGCTGAAGAGGTCATTTTTGGCTTCCCTATCTGAGACTCAGGAGATGTGCTGTTGTTGAGAATTTTGAAAATGAATCATGATTTTACAAGAAATTTTTTTAGCAACCAGATAAGAACCAGAGAGGTCTGGACTACTTCCAGCTTCTGACATCCCAACTATTAATAAGAATTAATTTTTTTCTGAGTCTGATATGCAGAGCAAATGGCTCTCCTTTCCTCTTCATATTCTCCTCACTCACTTTAAGTAATTAAATACCCCAGTTTATTAACTTGCTCTAAGGAGGAACTGTCAAATTGGAATGCACTAAGCATTTTGAGTTCAAAATATTTTGAGCTCACAAAGTTCCGTTTTGCATTTGAAACAGTTGCTTCAAGATCAACCTGGATTGTTCCAATCCTTATGAAAGTGAAAGCAACAAATGGCTGCCATCTTTGTTTCAAAATGTAAGCAGTTCCAAAATGCTCAGCTTAACTCATTTTAAATATGAAACAATTCTTCTGAAGTGGAGTGTTATTAATTTGAAATACTCTGTAAATCTTGACTATCTAAGAACAATGAATGCTTCTACACTTGAATGGATTAAATTTGCTTGGGGAAGGGGAAATAGTTAAGATAATGCAATATACACACACATACATAGACATTTTTTTATACGTAGGGAGGACTTGTGTACAAGGGTAACTAGGAAAATCTCTTAGGGGAAAGAAAGATTCCAAAAAAGGACAAATAGGGAAAGGCAAGGAGTAACAAACTGTCAGAGAAGAAGATGGTTGAGAATAGAAAAGAGTGGTTGAAGAATAAGTATGATCTCTCTCTCTCTCTCTCTCTCTCTCTCTCTCTCTCTCTCTCTCTCTCTCTCTCTCTCTCTCTCTCTCTCTCTCTATCTATCTATCTATCTTCTATCATTGTCTGTCCTGAATCACTTCCATGGAATTGGAATGTATCATTTATTCAAACTCACTGTAGACTGTGAAGAAACCTCTACTGTTCAGCCAAAATATCTTCCCTTCCCTTGCCTTCAGGAACAACAATCTTTATCATCTTCTCCACTGTAGCTCTACTTGAAGAAAACCTTTCCCTTTCCCTAATTTTCCTTGGTTGTTGTTCTTCTAACATGCTCATTATTTCCAATCATAAGAACAGCCATTTCACCATTTTGACACTTTCCGTGAGCCTATGAGTTTCTTAAACTATGACTTTCAAGACTGGTCAGTAACTCTCAACCTGCTATATTACTGCCTGTTGTGGAGTGATATTTTTTATTTAATATTAAGGGTCTCTTCCCCCCCCCCCAGTGTCACATAATGAAAGATCTATTCATCAGCATATTGAAAGCCAGCTAACTAGAGGAATCTTTACCAAGACAGCAAAACAAAACAGGTAGACAGAAGCATCACATCCCCATGTTAATCATTTGCATTAAAAACCAGAGAACAAATAATGAAACGGTACTGTGGCATGTGGTGACACAGTTCATGCTTCAAAGTAATCCACATCTCAGGAGAGGAGAGGAAGTTTTCTTGTTTGCTTTCTTTTCACATTTGAAAGAGGTATCTTGTCCCTGGAGGAGAAGGGTCACTTTTCCTATACCTAATAATTCCTCAGTTGCTTGATAGGGAATTAACCTGTGTGTGTGTGTGAGAGAGAGAGAGGGGGAGACAGAGGTATGTCTGCAATGTGAGGTGGGGTAGGCCAAGAAAAGATAATGTCAAAAGAGAGGGAGGGGAACTGAGTCAATTGTTAGCACTCAGTATCCAATAGGTACATTGGTGAAAACAAGTTATATATAGAGTCATTAGTCTGACCCAAATCAGATGCTTTATTTTAGGTAAAATATTTATAACCCACATCACCAAAACAAATCTACACCTTACTAATAAAGGTGGTTGTCCTACAATTTGAAAAGACACCATATAGAATGAAAAAAGTGATGCTGAGGAACCATAAACAGAACAACACAATTGTGATGGGCACTGAGGAAGCTAGCTCAGTATTGCCTGATCTGATGGTCTCAGTCTCTGGGATTTTAGACTGAAATGTTTCTTAGGCCTCTCTGCAGATACCCGGATGTTGAGCCACGCAGATTAGCCATCCCACCATGAAGCTGCATGATAGTATTAAGACAGGGGCCTGGGGACAATCTGTAAAAAAATAGCTCTGTTCCTTTTAAGAAAATTAAGAGGGGTCTGCAGGTCTTTGATGATGTGATCCAGATTTTTGAAGAACTGATATAAAATCAGATTCATAGATTCATTTGGCAATAATAATATTGATAGGGACTGGCCAAATTTTTACTTGCTTGGGTGGCAAGACTGAGAATGCCATTTCTTTTGTACCAACTTCTTTTTTTGTAGCACCTCATCTCTGTGGCATTGTGTCAATCTGCTTTGGCTGCCTCAGCCAACTACTGATTAACCTAGAGGCTTTAAGCCAGAACCCTGATGTCACCACCATGGACTTCCAGACGAGGCCAAGCATTGCCAACATGCCCTGTCCAACCTGACATACCACCGGAAAGAGTGACATTGGAGCCCTTCCAAGCAGTGGCCAAATGAAACAGCCCACTGTGCCCATCCCAATTGGCACCATCTCCAAATCCATTGATCAGATGCTGTAACTAACAACATTCCAAAAGAGCATTGAAGAAAGCAAAGAGCTGTCTAAGTAATGGTGAAAACCTTTATTTTTATGTTTGAGTTGGATAGGACTTTCCACAAACCCAGGTGCCAGCCTCCACCCAACCTTGTCTGGGCTTGAAAGCTAAGCAAATCAGGCCTGATTTATATCTGTATGGAAAAACATCAGGGAATTCCAAAGATATATAATAAACTGGAAAGTAAAACACACAGACACAGACACAGACACAGACACAGACACAGACACAGACACAGACATAGATACACACACACACACACACACACACACACACACACACACACAACCCTGTTAGGGAGATGACATGGGTAGGAGGTATGCTTGTAGTCCACCCAAGATGGACTACTCATTTTGAGAGTATTTTTAAGACACATTCTGAATCAGTTCAGCACAACATCTCTGTTAAGTTCTTGGTTGGCCACTTTGCATGTGGCTCTGTAGCTCTTTCCTGATTCCTTCTTATCTCTTTTAAAAGAGGAGCAAAGTAAATGTAGGGAAATCTCTTGAAAGTTTGCTAAACTGAAATTTTATAAGATTAATGGTTTTTATAGGTATGTTATTTTCATTGCATTCTGCCACAAATAAAGAAGCTGCAGACATTTTAATGTTTTTCCATTATAGTCTATGGATATTTTTTTTTCCTAAGCAGCTAGAATTAAATCATTTTGTCTTTCAGTCTCAGGCAGCTAAGCTGAACTGAATCACACTCTCTCTGATTTAATTCCCAATTCAAACTGAATTCAATTCAAAGCAGAGCTGAGCTGACCTGATTGGCACAAGCAAAGGAACTGGATGGTTTCTGGGATAATATGCTGATTCCAAATTCTCTGAAAATAGCCTGATTTTTGAGAAAATATTTTACAGTTAAAATTCCTCTTCCAGCTATGTTGAGTCCTTCAATCACATTGGCTGAAAATTCTTAAAAAATAGTCCTAATTTCTATAATACATAAAGCTGGGGGAGACTGAGATTTAACATTCTCATTCTAAAGAGTCCTGGAGGTATATTTTGATTGATTGATTTTGTCATTGATTGATACACAATCAATGTGTATCAAAAGTTAATCTGGAATTGTACTACAATGTTAAAGATATATTTGGCTGATTATTTTAAAAAAAATTAAATAACATCAGCTGATGAGATGAGATATGCCTACCACAATGATCAAGGAAAGCATGGTGGAGACACTTTAGCTATTAAAAATTGGTGTGCTTATTTACCTTGGACCTAGAAAAACCATGAGCCTTGCATTAATTATTGTGATGACTTCTCTAATATGTCTATGGAGATTTTCAGTCATCCAGGTCATGGTTGTCCCAAAGATGCTTTTTCAAAAGTCAACTGGACTTTCTTTTTTCTCTTTGAAGACGTTTCACTTCTCATCCAAGAAGCTTCTTTAGCTCTGACTGGATGGTGCCTTCCATTCCCCACCATCCAATCACAGCTGAAGAAGCTTCTTGGATGAGAAGCAAAACGTCTTCAAAGAGAAAAAAAGAAAGTTCAGTTACCTCATGAAAAACACCTTTGGGATGACTTCTCTAATAGTCCTTGAGAAAGTGGAGAATGAAGGAAGACCATAATCAGAGGAAATAGGTTTCTTTCAGAAAAGATTCCTGAATGCAAAGAGAAGAAGGAGGAAACATGGGAAAGAGATTCAGAGATGCCTTAATGATACTAGGTATAAATAGTGGTGAAGAACTGCTTTGATGGGCTGTTTAGCTTGTGCTACATCTTCTACTAGAAATATATGATATTTCCAAGTGCCTTAATAGAAAATCCATAGCATTGCAGTTTGTCAGTCATGCCCTATTTTCAAGAAGAACAATAGCTACCATAAGCTTAAGAGGATTTTTATGGTAGAACATTTAGCTTCATCCCATAACTGAAAGGTTCTTATCCATATTGTGGTCTCCATTTTATTCTGCCACATTTTCTTCTCACATTAAGTATATGCTGAAAAATATTCTGCACCACTGAGATAGATTAAATAAGTGCTAACTGATAAGTTGCCGTCAGGCTTTTGTAAAGCATATGTAGCATGAACATTTTTTGCTTCATTTTTGTAGACCAGAATTCAGAACTTTTATACTGGGATCTTCATAGATGCAAGCTGATTTGTGTGGGTGTCTCTCTGTCTACATATTACGTAGTTAAATTTGATTTCAGTGATTGTTTCTACACTTGCATTGCTCTCCTTGGATCTTCTGGAATCTGTTATAAAACTATTGCATCATATCCATATAGCTGCAGGCTTACTGGTGACCTTTGGAAGATGTTCTTCCTTGATAAAACACTTCATCATGGAATTGAAGAAAAAAATGGAACAATAGCGTCGCAAGGATATATTCATGTTTAACTCCCTTTCTAGTTTGTATCAATGGAGTTCTCTAGATATTGGCTCAAAAGCTGCCTAAAGCCCACAAAACAGGATATAGCGTTTTTCTACCAGTTGATAAAGCACTGAACCCTAGTCCAGCATCTATTGTATTGGCTTGATCTAATGCCTGCCTCCTCATCGCTTCTTTCTCTAGTTCAGCAACTTCCAGGAAAGGAGATTAATACAGGATACAGGATATTATGGAAAATATTACAGAGCTAGAAAAGGATGTTACAGACTTAGAAATGGTGCAAAATAGGCAACTGAAGTGAAATTATATGGAAGGACATTCAGGAACATCAGAAAGAGATTCTCTCCCCCCCCCCCGCATATAAAATACAAAATTTGCTGCCAGCAAAAATAGTTGTGATACTCACTCAGGTTCCCATTTGTATGGCATTGTGCCAATTTGGAGCATGGATTGGGCTATCAATAATTATTAACTCTAAGTCATAGCAGGCCTTAAATACAGGCCACTCAGAAGTGACAAAGGAAGGGTAATATAATCTGCCAATCCAGTCATGTAAGTTCTGATTCATTTATCTGACCACTACATGTCCTGGAAGGCTGGATTTTAGGTGAGCCTGTGGCCTGACTCAGCAAGCAAACTCTTATGTTCTTAGATTCCCTGTTTTAATTTACTAAGGGAGATAGAAAAGGAGAAAGCAAAGGAAAAAAGAAGACACCGTTGTGATTCCTTATCTTTCTTTCTATCTATCTTTTTATGTCATCCAGTTTTACAGAGGTAAGGAGATCTACTTCCACAGATGTTGAAATATTGGGGGAAATGAGGCAAAAATAAAGGCAGATGTTTGCTCACTCTTTGCCATTTCATCGTATGCACAACAAAAAGTCAGAACCAAATAAATGTTGAAAGTCATATATTTAGGGTGACATTTCAGCTCGATATTCATTGAAGGTCCTTTAAAAATGCCATTTAAGGGGAAAATGTACGTGGACTACTTACAATGTTTTGTATTACGGCAAGGGACAAAAATAGCTTATACGGTCACATCTTTTGAACTGAGCACTCTTTATTTTTCATGGCTCTGTCCTTTGTGTCTGCTTGCTTCAATGATAAATTTTATTCATTAGTTTATATTCAGTATTTCACATCCATCAGGTTTCTAAACATATCCTGCTCTAAATTGGAATTTGCTGGTGCATTATAATGGATTGCTCTGGATACCTACATTATGCACATCTATAGACAAACTTACCATCAGGTTTATAAAATAAGACATTTTTAAAAGAGACCAATCCTACATAAAGCTAATTTGCCAATTTTGTAAGTACGTGTTTCAGATTTTCAAATCGTTTAATTAATTTTTACTTGTTTCAAGAATTCTCAGAGGTGGTCAATGAATTCATTATTCCATTGTTACAGCTTTGATATCTAGGTATGACAAATTTTCTTGTGAAGTCTCAGGTGGGTAGCAGATGCTTGGCAAAATGTCATAATTGGCACTATACATTCTGGCACAATAATCTGCACATATATCTTTTAACCAACTTAAGATTGCTTGAAAGAATTTCATTTGTTTGGGCCAAGACTCAACCTAACCCTGACAGCATGCATGTTCAGCCATCATGAAATACCTTGTATCATGCCAAAGGTAGTTCTTAGAATCTTTAAATTATTCACAGATGTTCTAATTTCTACAAGGTTGGACTAACACCAAATGGCAGACGGAATGAAGATTTCTTCTGATATTCCCATTTGTAATCTAACCTTGATTTCGGTAAGTTATGTCTTTCAGAACTTATTAACTCATAAGTTTATTTGTGGAAGTGCCTCTCCCTGACAGCATCTGTCTACCTTTCCAGATCAGAGAAGGTAGACACACTTCCCCGAAATCCTATCTTCTAGTGGAACTTCAGAAGTGTGCCTTTTCTGTGACACTACTTTCTCTACCTAATGGAATACCCTCCCTTCCAGTGATTTGGTAGGTCCCCACCCTTTCAATCTTTTGGAATATCATCAAGACCTACTTCTTACCCAGGTGCTGTGGTAGAACAAGAATGTTTGGAGTTATGGTTATGGGACACCACAAAGGAATAATTGAGGCACTGTGTTTTGTTTTGGTTTTATGGCTTTATTTTTTTATATAATTTTATAGTTCTGTGTTTTAATTTTGTTATGAGCCAATATTGTTATGTGCTTTTATATGGCCAGCCATACAAATTTTTCAAACAAACAAAATTTTAAAATATGCAATATTATGGTACAAACCTTGCACTGGACACTGTTGACCTAGATTTAGAATTTCACATATGCATTTTTTCACTTGTCGGTTCAGCTGTTGCTGTAAATATTTAGCTATTCTAAATTTTAGTACTGACAAATAGATAGATGACAGTTACAAGTAATTAGATGAAGTCCCTTATTTCATTTATTTATTTAAAACATTTATATAGCCCACTTTTACTTTATAAACAACTCTATAAACATCTATTATTTATTTCATACAATATTACTTGTCAGGTAGGATATCAAACATAATGTATGGATAAGACAGTGGTGGCAAACCGATGGCACGGGTGCCAGAGGCGGCACTCGGAGCCCTTTCTGTGAGCACACATGCTGTTGCCCCAGTCTTGCCTCCTCCTGCAACCCCCTCCTCGCCAGCAGCCCCCCTGGAGGAGAGTCGCCCCCGAGTGTGGCCCATGCGGAGCAGCACAGCCAAGGACATGGCAGCCAGGCAGTGTAGACAAGACTCTGCCCTCACATCCCATCGTGCACAGTTGATGCTGCGGGGCACGGGCAGAGGGCGTGGCCGCCATGGCACTGCTGGGTTGCCTGGGAGATCTGTGGCGGGTCCTGGAGGTGGTGAGTGGCCTTGAGAGCAGGCAGGGTGGGGATGGAGCAGGGGTGGGGCCCAGGTTTTGGGCACTCGATCTCTAAAAGGTTCGCCATCACTGAGATAGGATATTTTGCAGTTTGGTTATTGCGAAGTTTTTTGGGAATGACCTTGAGAGACAGGAGGAAGAGCTGCAGACTAGACAACCGTCATGCAAAAAGTATCTCAGTCACAGAAGGAAAAGGGGGTGTGGAAGTGTTTCAGAATGGACCTTCCCTAGTTTTCTTGAGAATAAAAGGAGAGGAGGGGAGAAATGCCTTGTGTCTTGCAAGATTCTGTTATTGTAATCTTACACTAAAAATAGAGTTACTACTCATACTCGTGTTTCTTGTCTGTAGTACCTCAAAGAGCTATCGTTCTTGCAAGTCTGAAAATATTTCTCCTGTCCTTAAATCAGATTCTGCCTTTAAAGGAGACCCATCTATTCGTGCTAATACAAAATATGCTTGGAAAAGTTCCAGTTGAGACCAGATGTTGCAATCATATTAAATCTGTCCTTTCTTATCTGTACTGACTTTTGATTTGTGGCCGCCATCCCTCAAGACGCCCATTTAGTGTCTGTACAGTTGAGGTTCAGTAGGTGGCAATAAAAAAATGTTTGTAATGTGCTGCCTTTCCAGAATGTTTTTCTTTTTAAAGTTCATCTGCACTTTCTTTCTCTCTTTCTGTATTTATTTATTCAGGCTCTTTTCAAACTTGGGGTGTCTTCTTTTTTTGGTGCCTTCAAGTCAGTCTCAACTACTGGTGACTATATGGCCAAGCCAATGGTTTGGGGTTTTTTTTGGCAACATTTGCAGAAGTGGCTTTCCATTGCATGCTTCCTGGAGCTAAGAGACAGAGAAACAGGTCCAAAGTTATCCTGCTGGCCTAATGTAGGATTAGAGATCACGATCTTCTGGTGCCTTTAACTATTATACCCAACTGGCTGTATTTTACTTATTATATTGTATTGTACTACTGTACTATTATTCTAAAATTTCTCTGCTAAGGTCTAATTTTTCACATCTAACAGTGGGTTTAAGTTTTGTTCTATATCCATAATATATTTTATCACACTAAGTCAGTTCATGTTTGCTTAATGCTGTGTTGTGCTAGGTTTTATTGTAATAGCACTTGAGTAAACTAATTGTTGAACTACACTATAATTGTATTATATTTTAAATTGGAGTGTAACAGTACTACAAAACAGGTTTAGGCATTCAGAATAACAGAATAACATAATAATAATAATAATAATAATAATAATAATAATAATAATAATAAAGTTGGAAGTGACCTTGGAGGTCATCTAGTCCAACCCCCTGCTCAGGGAGGAAATCCTATACCATTTCAGACAAATGGCTGTTCAGTCTCTTCTTAAAAACTTCCAGTGTTGGAGCATTCACCGCTACTGGAGGCAGGTTGTTCCACTGGTTAATTGTTCTAACTGTCAGGAAGTTTCTCCTTAGTTCTAGGTTGCTTCTCTCCTTGATTAGTTTCCATCCGTTGCTTCTTGTCCTGCCTTCAGGCGCTTTGGAGAATAGCTTGACTCCCTCTTCTTTCTGGCAGCCCCTGAGATATTGGAACACTGCTATCATGTCCCGCCTCGTCCTTCTCTTCGTTAAACTAGACATACCCAATTCCAGCAGCCATTCCTTATATGCTTTAATCTCCAGTCCCCTAATCATCTTTGTTGCTCTTCTCTGTACTCTTTCTAGAGTGTCAACGTCTTTTTTACATCATGGTGACCAAAACTGGATGCAGTATTCCAAGTGTGGCCTTACCAAGGCATTTTAAAGTGGTATTAATACTTCGTGTGATCTTGATTCTATCCCTCTGTTAATGCAGCCTAGCACTGTGTTGGCCTTTTTGGCAGCTGCAGCACACTGCTGGCTCATATTTAAGTGATTGTCCACTAGGACTCCGAGGTCCCTCTCACAGTTACTACTATTGAGCAAGGTATCCCCTATACTATACCTGTACTTTTGGTTTTTTTTGCCTAGAAGTAGAACCTCACTTTTTTCACCATTGAATTTCATTTTGTTAGATAGTGCCCAGTCAACATAGTTGAAAGGGACCTTGGAGGTTTCCTAGTCCAACCTTCTACTAAAGCAGGATACTCTATACCATTCTAGAAAGATGGTTATTCAGTCTCTTGTTAAAAGTCTCCAGTGACAGAACATCCACACCTTCTGAAGGCAAGCTATTCCACTGGACTAGACAAACTCAGTTCCTGCAGCCATCCTTCATATGGGGCCTCCAGTCCCCTAATCATCTTTGTTACTCTTTTCTGCACTATTTCTAGAGTCTACGTCTTTTTTATAATATGGTGATCAAAACAGGATGCAGTATTCTAAGTATGGTTTTGAATACTGCATTCTAAGAGTGCATTCAACAAATCCAATAAGCAAAATCATAGTTCTGTTATAAAAGAGAAACTGACTACAAATTTACAGAACTCCATTCTAGAAGAGCGGAGTATAAATTGGTATAATTGATCGGCAATTCTATTTGCTAATGTGTGTGGTGGACAGTTCACAACTGTCAATTTCCCATCTCCACTATCTGGCACACAAATTATGATGCCAGAGTTGCAAAGTTTATATTGCAGACCTCTACACCAGAGAGAGTGGATTGTGTCTGTGGTAGACCCTCAATGGCTTCACTGCCATTGAGGGTCTACAGCAGCAGGAGCTAAACAAGGGTATAAAACAGTGTTTCTCAACCTTGGCAACATTAAGATGGGTGGACTTCTACTCACAGAATTCCTCAGTCACCATGGCTGGCTGGGGAATGTTGGAAGTTGAAGTCCACACATCTTAATGTTGTCAAGGTTGAGAAACAGTACTCAAAGGGAAACTTCTGGACTTCTTGATCCAAAACTCTCCATGCTGTTCCTAAGAGAAAACAGCTATCTCAGCCCTCCTGAGCTGGAACTGTTATCTGTTTTCTCATTAGAAGGAGGAGGAAAAATAAAAAAAATTCAGTTATTGCAAAAAAAAGGAAAAGGAACAAGGAAGCCCCTTTCTCCCTCTTAACAACACATACGAACACACTTTCTGTCCCAACCAGTACAAGCCTGGCAGGATTTTGACATTTCTTCTGCCACAATTTTTCCTCCTCTACAAATAATAGTTGCTTGTTATCTAATTTATTACTCATTTAGGAATTTACATGGAATGCTTTGAAGCATTCCAAGAGCAAGTTAGACAACATACTTTTCATCGTGTAATAAAAGGTTTACTAAGCTAAAAGATTTGGTTCTCCAAGGATGATTTATTGACAAAGATGGCCCAAACTATTTAGATCCTGGATCTAGACTGGAACATTTAAGGTCTCACTAACATAGACACAATAGGCATGGAATGCTGAGGCTGATATAGAATATTATTCATTTATTATATAGACAAAGAACAGCATTTTTCACTAAGCTAAAAACAAATTGGCAGAATGTGAAAATAACAATACCTGAGTGGGAACCAATAAAAGTTGCTGAATTATTTTACAGATATGAACTATTTCTGACTTGCAGTAGCACTGTTTGTGCTGTCATTGGGGTGCGTGTAACATTTCCACCTATGCTTAGCAAAGGATAACAAAAATACACAAAGAAACACATATTAGAGAAGAAAAAAACCCACCCATATCTCCTGTATTAGCCCCACTCTTATTAGAATTAAAGATTTCTGGCTGATATGCAAACCACTTTGCTCTCCCCCCCCCTTTTTTTGCATCTGGGAAAGGCTTACACTGAAGCATGTTAAACCCCTGTGTAGTCAGATCAAAGACAGATCAAAGAGCTGTCTGGAAAAACACCAGCCTTAAGGCAGCTGGAAATGATGGGTTTCAGTGGAAAGAACAGCCAGAAAGGATCTATGCTGGCTGAATATTGCCAGATTTATTTCTGGGATGTGAAAACTACAGAGAAGCTCACCTCACTGAGGCTTGGGTGCCCCTCAAGAACCTTAAACTAATATGAAGCCTCTCAGAGGTGAGAGAAAGAAAGGAAGATAAAATTAGGCCTCTGTTTTTGGTTGTGCAGATATCTCATGGGGAAAGTGAGTCTCATGTAACACTGAAGGATAATAGTTTAGAAGTGGTAGGATCAACATGTCTGGTCAGAAATAATTACATCTTATTTATTTATTTTGTATGCCACTCATCTCGCTAGCCAAATCTTGATGAAAATGTGTAATATAATCTTTTTTTATTAAGGTTGTTTTAGTTGAAAAAATTCAACTTAGAGTGGTCAAATATAATTTCACAATATATTGTGTGTAAATATACTGACCCTCCACAGTGGTACTGTATATACAGTATATTGGTTGAAGTCATATCCAATCAGCTTCCTTCCTTCCTTCCTTCCTTCCTTCCTTCCTTCCTTCCTTCCTTCCTTCCTTCCTTCCTTCCTTCCTTCCTTCCTTCCTTCCTTTATTATCAGTCTGAATCTCTCTCCCTCTCTGTCTTCCTATCTGCCATTTTATCTAGCTCTATCTATCTTCTATCTATCTGTATCTCTCTCTGTATCTCTCTCTCTTATCTATCTATCTATCTATCTATCTATCTATCTATCTATCTATCTATCTATCTATCTATCTATCATCTATCATCTATCTCTGTATCATGTATTTATGTATCTATGTATCATCTATTTATCTATCTGTCTGTCTGTCTCTGTATCATCTCTGTCTGTCTGTCTGTCTGTCTGCCTGCCTGCCTCTCTCTCTCTGTGTCTCTGTCTGTCTGTCTCTCTCTCTCTCTCTCTCTCTCTCATCTATCTATCTCTGTATCATGTATGTATGTATGTATGTATGTGTGTATCTGTCTGTCTATCTGTCTATCTATCTCTGTATCATCTCTGCCTGCCTGCCCCTCCCTCCCTCTCTCTCTCTCTCATCTATCTCTGTATCATGTATCTATGTATGTATGTATGTAAGTATGTATGTATGTATGTATGTATGTATCTATCTTTCTATCTATCTATCTATCTATCTATCTTTCTATCTATCTATCATCTATCTATCTATCTATCTATCTATCTATCTATCTATCTATCTATTATCTATTAAACCTTCTAAAAGACAGAGAAGGAACTAACCTCACCTTGTGTGTGTGTGGGGGGGGGGTGATGATCCAGAGGGCAAGTGCTATAGCAGAAAAAGCAAGCCACTTGGGTCCTGCCACATGGAGTTCCTTTGGAGATGCGACCTGCAGTATACACTCCTGCCTGAACTGATGGAACAGGTAGATATAATCAAGAAAAGGCCATCCCTCAAATAATGGAAGGCTTCAAAAATCAAAAATGGCACCCGAAAGCACATTGGCAACCATGCAGCTGCAAATCAGAGGTGTAACGTGTGCTCTCCTAAGCCCATATAAGTCTGTGCAACTTCATTCTGTATCAGTTGAAGTTTCCAGATGCTCTTCAAGGGCAGCCGTGTCTCTGCTTTTACAATGATGTGTTAAATAGAGAAGTGTCAAAACTAAAACTTAGTAATTCTTCTTTCAGTTTATTAATTACAATATTGGGATTTTCCTACAAGCCTTCATTTTAGCTACTTTAACAAAGAACATGATGTGATTCCTATTTTAACAAAGTATTGGCCTCTTTGTACATTCAAAGCAACATTCTTTCGGGCCTACGGCTTGAACTATTTGCAAAATTAGTTACATTTTCTCGAAAAAATTATTTACATAGCTATATAAACACCTCTAGATTTCTTCTGTTTCAGTCATTGCTGATAGCAATTAAATAACATGAGACCCATGCATAAATCATCCCTTGTATATTCCTTCCTTTTAAATGACCTAAAATATGAGCTCAAAAGTAGCATATTCCATTGGTTCAAAACATTCATATTTTAATGCTGTTGCTGATGTTGCCTAAGAATCTATAGTTCTGCCAGTATTTGAGATTATTCAGAGTTAGTTCAGTTCCTTAAGGAAAAAACAATAAGAAAGAAAGAAACTGGGGTTTTGAGAGGTTCTTCATCACCAGCTTTTCCCACTTTCTAGTGCTAGACTACATGTTTTGTGCAAAGTGGCATATTAATAGACTGAGAGCTGTTATGGCGAGAAGAACAAAGATACAACACTCAGCCAGTGTTATATGCGAAAGCAGCTACTCTCTTCATACCTGATCTTATTTTGTACAAGTCAGCTTTTCAATCTAGTATTTCAGTTTAGGGCCTGGAATTGTTAGTGGAACAGAACAAAATGGCGAAGCCTGTTTCTAATGGCTGATCAATATTAGCTGAAAAAGACATGCTGGTATAAAAGAGGAATTCCCATACTCAAAGTAGTTTTTTTGTAAGAACACAGAAACCAGCAGGTGATACATTACACTGCATGAGCAAAATAACCCTGTCCATAAGCTGTGCCTACCAAGTATCGATCTGGCATTGTCAGTATCAATAGTCAGCATCACTGAGTAAAAAAGAGATATCCCGCATGAGTGGATGCTATTGTCATTAGGGGACCATTGTGCTGCTACAATTAGACTACTGAGAGCAGATTAGGTGGTATACTTCAGTGGCCATGCATCCTAAAAAGCATACACACAGAGAGAGAGACATGTATACAAAGAAACAGCAAAAACTGTGTCTTACCTTAACCCTCACTCTCTGTTAAAAATTCTCCAGATATATCAAGATGCCATGGTCAACTGCAGCTTTCCAACATAATCGAATCCTCTTCAAAAATTAACACAAAAGAAGAAATAAAGTTCTATTGTCATCTATCTTGGTATCACTACTGCCAGTGAAATACAAGAAGAAGAAGAAGAAGAAGAAGAAGAAGAAGAAGAAGAAGAAGAAGAAGAAGAAGAAGAAGAAGAAGAAGAAGAAGAAGAAGAAGAAGAAGAAGAAGAAGAAGAAGAAGAAGAAGAAGAAGAAGAAGAAGAAGAAGAAGAAGAAGAAGAAGAAGACCTTTATTGTCATTTTTTACTGTGGGCTCAGTGGCACACATTAAAAATGAAATTCTGTTGCTTGATCTCAAAAGTATACACATACATAAGATACATATAAACATGCTATATACAACATATGTATATACCTACATCCTTACAAATAAAAACTGTACATATAAATATTAATCACTGTCTTGAATGTCTTGGATATCTTGAATACATAGCGAAAAAAGAAGAAGAGAGTTAACAAGGTTAATACTGTATGGAACAAAACTGTGACTGAATCTGGATGTTCTGCTTCGGATACCATGAAGCCTCCTCCCAGAAGGTAGCAAGAAAAACAGATTGTGAAGGCAATGGAATCCTAATATAATACCTTATATAGGGTAAGAGAAATCACCCTATGATTTCCCTGACTAATGAATGAAACAAGTTGTCCACTGCAGTTGTGAAGTGACTACAACTGAAATGCCAACCTTATGTCTTCCAGCTTTCAAGGCTCTGAGGTTAAAACCATATAGAGTAATGTTAGGGTGCTGAACAGCAGTAGGAACAGCCAGATACAATGATACTCTTAGTTCAGTGGATAAGTTTGGGCTAGCCATCATCTCTCAGACCAAATTACCACACAAAGTTGTTGCTGTGGAAAAAAAAAAATGAGAAGACAGACTTCTATTTTTGCTGCCTTGAGCTCCTAGAGGAAAGGCCGGAGATAAATCAAGAAAAACGTTTTTAGATGGTATTCTGAGCTTATGGAAGGCAGGATTCAAATGCATGATAGTGTGGCTTGTAAAGATGTTTTTCAGACTTAAATGAGCATGCTTCCTTCAGAACTGAGTTCTGTTTTTTTGCTAGAAGAAATGGATGGAAAATATAAGGCACGAAAAAGGTCAGGGAGAATGATAACGAAAGCATACAAAGGAAAGAAGAAACCTGTTATTAGACAACGACATGTATACATAGGTTTACAGCTTTACTGTCGTGAGTTATGAAATTCACTAGGATAATCTCATCTAATCTCAGTCTGATCTAAATGGTGGGGTAAAAAGTTTATACAGTATAAGGGGGTGGCTAAAGCTGACTTCTTTTTCATAGCAATCCTCTCAAAAATCTCCCTCAAAGTTAAAATGGTATTGAAAATATCACATTCTACAATGTGATGAGCTAGGAGGAAAGGGAAGGTCCACAAAAATCTGGCAGAAGATACCCCTGTCATAGCCGTAGTTGTAGCCATAGCTCACTATAATCAGCCATTCTGATTGCTGCTAGGGCATGAAGGGAGCTTCCATCACCAGCCTCATAAGGTACTGTGATATGATGTGACTAAATCTATAAAGATCAGACACATGTTTGATCTTTGTAGATTTAGTGACACTCTAAGGAAGCAACACTTGGTCTGTGAAGCAGCAAGTTTGAAAGTGTATTGGCACTTTTGAACTTTGGTATTGTAGAACAGGGGTCTCCAACCCGTGGTCCATGGACCAGTACCAGGCTGCGGCATGCCAGCAACCAGTTCGCACAAACAAGAAAAGCCCCATCCACAAGATGCCGGCAGCACACAAAACCATGGACTCTCCGGTCCACGGAAAAACCTCTCTCCATGGAACCGGTCCCTGATGTCCAAAGGTTTGGGGACCTCTGTTGTAGAAGACTCCTGAGAATACCTTGGATAGACAAGAAAACAAATAAATGGGTTATCAAATAAATCAATCCAGAGTTGTCACTTAAGGCACAAATGATGAGGCTTCAATTTTTAGTTTTGGACACATGCAAAAATCCAACTTTCTTACTAAATGTATAATGCTGGTATAGATGGAAGGAAAGAGGACAAGCAGCAGAAAGATGGATTAGCTTAATAAGAACAGCAATGGACTCACCACTAAAAGACCTGAAGGACTAGGTTGAGAATGGATCATTCTGGGGAAGGTATACCTATGTGGTCTTTAATCAGGCAAAAACACTGACAAAGCAAGAATCTTAAATGCATGGGAAGTACCTTAAGCACATGTAGGAATTTATGCTGTAAATTTAATTCTGATGAATGGGCACTTGATAGCTTGCAATGAAGGTAACCAAGCTGATACTGTTTTCCTTCTGTGAATGAAAAAAGGACTTTTACCTTTCAGACATTTTTTTAAGCTGGATTTCTTACTTTGCTCTTGCCAAACTTTAAGCTTCTAGTGAAGCTTAAAAAAAAATAGTATAACATTATTCTAGTCACAATGAAACTAATAAAAATTTCAGACCAGCAATTGCAAAATATTTTTTTAAAAACAGAATCAATTCCAGGGAGCTCAGAAAAACCCCATGGCTTAGATTCTTTTATTAGTATTAATATTAGCATTTGTCATTTTAGCTGCATACATATGTATATGTATGTGTATGTGTATGTGCATGTGTACATTATATGTGTGTGTGTGTGTGTGTGTGTGTGTGTGTGTATGTATATATATATATGTAGGTCTTTGGTTATTCGGGTTTTCTCCCGCGTAAAATTGGAAGTGTCTTGGCGACGTTTCGACGAAGTCCCATTCATCATCTTCAGGCTGGTGTTTTCAACTTTGTGCTTCAAGGAGCAAAAAATGCTTGCTCCTCGAATATATATATATATATTCAAAAACTAAAATACAGATCACGGAGACTAAAAATTTATTTAAAAACTTAGCTTTCATCAGTGTCTGCTGACATCGTCAGAGTTCTAGCCAGGATTGAGAATCATGTTCTTATAGTCTTTGTGATGCCAAGCGTTTGGCTAATGACCAATGTGTACATGTACATGTTGTATGTGCGTGTGCTTGTGTTTATATGTTTGTGTGTGTATATGTGTGTGAACCAAGGCACAAGTGATAAATCTCATTGCAGGCATTTTACAAAATGCCAGACTTTTAAATATCCGCACTGCACTGCACTGACTTGAATTTCATAATAAGAAAAAAGAGAGACTACAGTTGTCTTTAATCCTTCTCTAAGTGGATGCAGTCTGTGGAATGATTAGGTGGATTTATTCCAGCGGTTCTCAACCTATGGGTCGCGACCCCATTTGGGGTCGCTCGCCCATTTTTCGGGGGTCGCCAAAGGCGGGGATCCGCCATTTTTCGCGGCGCCATGCACGCACGCTGCGCATGGGGGGCCACCGCGCATGGGGGCCCACCGCGCATGCGTGCCGCGCACGGGGGGCGCCGCACATGCACACCGCGCATGGGCGTCGTGCATGCACGCCACGTGAGGGGCGGCGCTGTGCACGCGCACCGCGCGTGGGGGCGGTGTGCATGCACGCCACGCATGGCCCCCCATGCGTGCGCCGCCGCACATGCGCAGAGCGTTCGTGTGACGGGGTCGCCGTCACACAAACGTTGAGAAGCACTGATTTATTCGGACAACTCTCTAGGGTCACACAGTAATAGCTCCTGTACAAATTGACCAGACTGCTGAAGACTCACAAGGCCCTGAGTTACAATGAACAATTCAAATCTAATCCAATAAGTTGTTATTGCAATGTTACAACACCACTCAGCATTATGAAACCTACTTATGCCAAAGCAGCTATATTTGCCCCAGTGGCAATCATGACTGCAAAAGTGTACCTTTACGATGATGAGATATGTTTTCATTGCTAAGAAAGTAATTATTTCTCATTTTCTTTTCCTCCCTGTCTTTAGGACCACACTCTCCCAATCAAAAAGCAAATATTATTGAAGGTGTATACAGATTAAGGAATACGTAGTATTTTCATGATATTACCCTTTTAACATGTTTTTTAATTATATCTATGAGAAAATGTCATCAGGAGATCTAATGCTATTTGGATCTGAATAAAGGAGCAAAAACTGATACTGGGAACATAGAGATGACCATCAGTCAGGATGGCGTTCAAGGAGACTAGGTAAATTCATGGAAGATTCAAGGGCAGAACTATTTATGTGCTTATTTTTTCATATTTCTGATTATTCATATTGATCTTGTCACACCAAGCAATTACTTTATAGCAAAGGGACATGTCTTGCATATTTTTCCAATATATTATTAAAAACATTTCAATGTATTATTGAAATCATACAAACAAGATATCATACAAAACAAAATATTGTATAACAAATTGCAGGCCAATTATTATAACCAATATGAGGAGAATGTCTGTGGAGATTATCAGTTACCCAGGTCCTGGTTGTTGATTCTCATGGATGACTGAGAATCTCCATAGACATTTATGTCTATGCAATATGAGAAGAGTTAAAGCACTGAGCTCAAGTTAAGATCCAGGTAAATATTTTATAGTTTTGGTACCTATGAAATGAGCACCAGGGACAGATTAATCCAGCTCTCTTTTGATGCAGGGAGAGAGATAATTCAGTATCTCAGATGGAAATAAGTGGGTAAGTTCCTTCAGGGGACACAATTTTTCCAATATCCTAAACCTTTTATTATATTTTATTATATAATGAGAAAATTTCTGAAACTTTGACCCAAGAAATGACTGAATAACTATAACTCAAGGGAATATACAAATTATTCAGCAGTGGCTAGAGTTGTGGATTGCTTGGAGAAGAAACAATTTGTCAAAATGTAGTAAGTAACCTTAAAAGCAATTGCTAAAAAAGAGAAAAAGTCTGAAGAGAGGCTGAGGCAAATTCTTCTACCCCAAAATGGAGAATGTTTGATAAGAAGGGCCATGGCTTTTGTAGAAAATAATAGCACTGCCTTATTATCACAAATACATGTTACATGGATGAGCATGCATGTACATTATCCAGAATATTGTTTTCTGGATTTACTAACCTACCTCTTTTGGGACAGGCTGATCTTAGCTCTCAGGGTAGACAATGAGCCAGGAATTAATCTGAAGTCACAGGGCACACAATGCAACCCTTGGATGAAAACCACCCAAGGTCCTTCAAAAAAAAGAGACAAAAATCAAATAGATATGGCGTAAGTCTATTCAAGGTATTTCATTTAGTTGTACTTATTTTTAAGCACATATAACAAATCTATTTTAGTTGCAATAAGACTTACTTTTTAGAGGTTTCTTTATGCATTTTTAGCTTCGCATCTCTTATTGTATTTGTGTGTGTGTGTGTGTGCACGCGGGCTGAGCTGTTGTTGCTGTATTTGGATTTTAGGTTCTGCAGGATTTTAATGATGCTTTTAATTATGATTATGATTGGCTTTCTGTCAACAAAGAACTGTACATTGCCTTACAAGTAAAGACTCTGCTTTAATGCCATGTAACACAATCAAAAGTAAGTATGTTAATAGTGGGGGCTTGCAATTCTTTTAAGTGTATTAGTGAAGGGAGGTGTCAATTGTCCTCTGTCTGCTACCAACAAACTCCAGAAACACAGGAACAAAGTGACCAGCAAGACTTTAATGTATGCAAAAGAAAAAGTCAGCACTGGGAGTGGATTGCTCCCAGTGCTTTACATAGACGTGCCCCGTCCTCCAACCCCACCCCAATCAGCAAGCCAGCATCCGGTCCCTGTAGATAAAAGCTGTAGCTCTAGTTCTGGCTTCCCCCCCCTCTGGACGCATCAGCGCAGCCTCCGCAGGACCAGCTGTCCCAACCGGCAACCAGTCAACATCCTGCTCCATCCCCGCCACCAGGGTGGCTCAACAGCAGACAGCTTTATGCTCCTCTACTGGGAAGTAGCTCCATGCAGCAACCGGCGCCCTCCCCCAACCACCGGCAACACAGGAGAGGCGGCGGTGGTGAGAGACGCCCCCCCAATGTCCAGCTGGCTGCCTCCACCACCCAGCTGGCTTCCGGGAATTCCCCCCAGCACCTGGTGAGAGGGAGAGGCGGCCGCAGTGAGATGCGGTCCCTCTGGTGTCCGGCTGGCTTGCCTCTGATGCCCAGCCGGCTCTCGGGACTCCCCCGGTGCCTGGTAAGAGGGAGAAGTGGCCACGGTGAGAGGTAGTCCCTCTGGCGTCTGGCTGGCTTGCCTCTGACACCCAGCTGACCTTTGGGACTCCCCCGGCGCCCAGTTACATGGAGGGAGGTGGTTGTGGTGCATGGCAGCCTCACCAATGCCCAGCTGGTCCTCGGGCATCGGGCAGCACATGGGGTCAGCACACGGATGACGGCTGGCCGCTGGCTGCTCCTTCCCTGTCCCCCACCGGTTCTCAGTACCTGCTGGACCAGGGGCTTGACAAAGGCAAGGAATTTCAGGCAGAAAAAACTGGCCAGGAGGAAGTGAGTCAGCTGGAGGGGTGAGGTGTCAATGTTTTGAGATATTCTCTAAACATCTGGCTCCTATAGATTCACAGCCATCTATGGGGAGGGGGTATGATGACATGTGCATCACAATGAGCACATAACTTATGTTCTTGCATCTGACATCAGGACATGACTGATACAACTTAAATAACTATCATTTGCATGTCAATATCGTGACACACATGGTAATTTGACATCATCATGGCTTGCAGCAGATGCTGATACTCATCCTTAAAACAGAAATCTAGGACATTTACAAAGAAAAAAACAACACAAGAAGAAGAATTGTTCATGTAACAATCTGAGCAGAAGAAAGCAGATCAAACCAGCTTGGGTGCCTCTGGGTTGTTAAAGGTGCAATACTGTATAGGAAGGGCCATTTTTCGGTTAACCACTAAGATGTTTTGAGGAGGACGGGATTATAATGTCTTTGATCTAACATGCTCCCTTTCTGAAACAGACTTGTGCAATCAGAAGCCAATCTCTTAAAATGTTCCAATATTGGACTGTCGAAAGCATCAGCAGATCTTTCCTTTACCCTCATGTCTTAACGTCTCAAAAGTTCATTTCCTTTCATCATTACTTTATCATAAATAATTATTTTACAGAGTGAATCATTAAAGCTATCAACATGAAAAGCACAGTTGAAGAACAGTCCTAGAAATTATGCAATATTGTATCAGGACATAAATGGATTCATTATGTAATCTGAAAGGACTATAAAAATCCTCCTCCTCATAGTTTCCCCCCCTGTCCCATTCTTTCTGCATAAGGCAATGCAAATCTGAATGATAGCGATGTTGCAACTGCACACAATTCAACAACAGGAATGAGCAGTTAATCAGACATAAAACACTGGATCAACTGGGGATCACTGCAGAATTTTCAAGATTGCAAAATTTCCTGCTTGTTGAATAATCTGAGACAAGCAGCAAAGAATGGCAAACACCCAGATGAATAAATAGCATGATGCATTATCATCATCATCATCATCACCATCTAGGCTTCTGATGCTACCAAGAGTAAGGATGAAACTAGAGTACCGCACAAGTACTAAATTGGAAAAAAGTGAGCATTATTCATTTCAGAAACAATTAATAAAAAACACATGATCCCAATATTTTGTAATCTGCTGAGGCACTTTCTAATCCTTTTCAGGATTATAAAGAATTTATAAAGACTTGCTATTTCCAGTAGTGTTTTTTGAAGTCATTAACCTGCAATTACGAAAACTTCTGACTCTTCTGAAAGTAGTCAGCACACCTTAGGAGTGAGTTCCTGAAGCAAGGAAGTGCTTTCCATCCCATTATCCAGGAAGTAAAATATTACAGATTGCCAACACTATTTTTAATTTTATATATAATTAAATTTTATTTATCTATGATAAGAAACAATGTTTGATACAATACACATGAGAGTTAGTTTGGTGTAGTGGTCAAAGGGTCCAGGCCAGAAACCAAGAGTTTCTGTTCTGTGAGTTCTGTTCTTGCCTTTGGCATGAAACCAGATGAGAGTCTTTGGACTGATCAGTCTGTTTCAGCTCTTGAAAGAAGGGAAGAGAAAATCTTGTCAAAAAAACGTGCAGGAACTTGTCAGTTTAGTTGCCAGAAGTCAAGACTGACTAAGAGGCAACCCCCTTAACCTTCAGAGATAGCTATCTACATACACACAGGGAGAGACATAGACAGAGACAGAGACAGAGACAGAGAGAGAGAGAGAGAGAGAGAGAGAGAGAGAGAGAGAGAGAGAGAACAAAGCTGATACTAATAATAAGCTGATACTCCTTCTCCTCCTGCTTATACTAGTACTACTACAAATAATAATAATAATTAATAATAATAGAGATAATACAAGATAACAAATTAGAAAAAATGTGAATAATCCCACAAGAAAGGATTACAGCAACAGATGAATTCATCCGTGTAATATAAAAAAGTATCCATGAAACATTAGAGTTCTTTTATATCTTGTTGCCCTCCAATGTAAGAAACTGAAGCAGTTAACTCTTCAGATGAAAACAAAGGGATAGAAAACAGAAGGGGTTTGGTTGGGATTTGGTGGTTTGGGTTTTTTTTTTGAATTTTTTTGCGTTCATTTGTAATGTTAGGGTTATTACTGACTGATAGAAGGAGAAGGTATGAGAAGGTTTGGGGCAGCAAATTTCATGATTTTAAGACAGAATGAAGGGATCTAAATGTAGTAGAATACCAAGACATCACTGAACTGAAGCTGAAATTACAAATGATGTAACCTATTTTGGAACATTAAAATTAAAAATGTCTCCACCCAAAATGTTTCAAGCACTTCTTCCAAATGTCTTCATGATGATTTCAATGATTAGTCAAACTCTAGGCCAAGCAAGACCAGTCAGCATGGAGAATAAAAACAAGTGATATTGAAAACAGCTGTAGGAAGAGGAGAAGAAACTAGCTGAAGCTCTGCTATTCTATATAGTTCTTTGACTATCTTTGATGGTATGGAACGCCACTATGTTAGTGGCAGTATGGTCTCCATTTTGAAGAAATAATTGAGCATTTTGCAAAATAATTCTTCTTGTTATATCTTCCACGACAAATGTCATTTATACATAAAGCTGTAAGACTGTGGACCACTTGAAAGGACACGTTCCATCCAGTAAGTAAATATGAAAGCAAATTTAATAAAAATATGAAATGAAATCGTGGTTCTGAAAAACTGAAGGTGGTCACAGGAGGCGAGGAAGAAAACCCAAGAACATAATGACCGGATTACATAAGTAGTGTAGACTCATGTTGCTACTCGGTTATGGATAATTCTGCTGGGACTTTAGGTCTTGCCAACTGCAACATTGTAATAACACTGTAAACACACCCACACACTCACACACCCACACACACCCCTTAAAAAGGGAGCTTTGGGGAATTATTTCTCAAAAGAGATATGCAATCAAATAAAAAACCTGTTAAATAAAATGATTGTTTCATCGATTTTTCTTTTTCAAATAAGTGGGATAAGTCACGTCTTGCACACAACTGCAATCTGTATTTTCTAAATGACAGCTGAAAATCAATAATGATTCAATACCAGGGAATGTACTGGATCAAGGAGTCACTCATTCTCTACTGCTTTCTCTTGAATAAACTGAAAGATCTCTGGGCAAAAAAGAAACCTAGTCCTAACCCTAAATGGATTTCCATTCCAATAGCATTTTTTCCATGTATATTAACAGGAAACAAAAATAAGGTGGTTTGGGAAAGTAAAAGACCTCCTAAGCATTACGAGTCCCTCTGAATCTATTGGTGATTTTACTCTGCAAATTCAAGGAAGCCTCACCCTAACTCCAAGTGGGTTTCCGTCCCAATAGGACTTTTCCATGTATTTTACCAGGAAAGGAAGATAAGGGAGACTGGAAAAATAAGCAAAACTAAGCATAACGAGACTCTTGAAACCTAGTAGTAGTAGTAGTAGTAGTAGTAGTAGTAGTAGTAGTAGTCGTGTTGGAAGAGATCTTGGAGGTCTTCTAGTCCAACTCCCTGCTCAGACAGGAAACCCTATACCATTTCAGACAAATGGTTGTCCAGTCTCTTCTTAAAAACTTCCAGTGTTGAAGCATTCACAACTTCTGGAGCCAGGTTGTTCCACTGATTAATTGTTCTGTCAGGAAATTTCTCCTCAGTTCTAGGTTGCTTCTCTCTTTGGTTAGTTTCCATCCATTGCTTCTTGTCTTGTCTTCGGGTGCTTTGGAGAATGGGTTGACTCCCTCTTCTTTGTGGCAACCCCTGAGATATTGGAACACTGCTATCATGTCACTCCTCGTCCTTCTCAATTCCAGCAACTGTTCTTTATATGTTTTAGCCTCCAGTGAGCATCTCTCAGTGGTGTTAGTTCTCCATTGTGAATTCTTGGGAATCTAACCCTAACAGTAAGGGGATTTTCATTCCAACAGGAAACAGTAAACTGAAAAAATTAAAAGACAGAAAAGGAAACAAATCTAAATTTGTTTTATATACACAAAATCTTCATTAGACTTTGCTTTCTAACCTTCCAAATAATTTTTGTTTCTTCAAAATTCATATACCACTTCACATATTACCTCTGATTTTTAAACTTCTTGCCTTTTTTTAAAGGCTTTCATCAAATCCATCAGCTCCTATTAGTCTTACCCTACTTATAATCCATTCATTTTTCCTCTATCTATTTGTTTGGTAATCTGATCCCCATTCAGTCTAATGCCCTCCTTAGAGCCTGGGACAGAGGATGGTGATTTTTCAAAACGTTATGCATAATACCTGCATATTCTTCCTTTATCAAGAAAACAGATAACTATCTTCCTGGAGCATCGATATGTAGTTAGCCAGGAAATCAAATAAATTCCATCTCAATAAACTGACAGATAAATTGTATGCTAAAATAAATGTATTCAGTTGCCAGTTGTCATTTCTAGTCCCCATTTCTCGTTCAATAAATCTGATTCAATCAACCTAACAATAAAAAAAGAAAAAAATAGCGTGCAAAAAAGAGGAAAAAGTGACAATGCTTTGGTTTTGTTTGTTTGTTTTATTGTTTTGTATTTTATTTTTAATGATAAAATAATGAATAATATTTAAAAAATAAATCTGATTCAAGATGACCCTCGCAATGCTTTTCCTTATACTGACAGCTAAGAACTTAATGCTAATTCTCTCTGTATGATCAAATCATCGCAATGTGTTTCTTTTGTAATCCATATTCATTTGGCACCTATTCATACCTGACCCTACTTCTAGCAGGATGAGAGATAGAAATCTTAATTAAAATCTTAAATTGTCTTCTCTATCTAAGATATTAAATCCAGGAGCTTAAAACCGCATAGCCAGAATAGGCAACATTTATGTACAAGTACAAATTTGGGATTTTAAATGTTTTAGGCACTGTTTTCTGGTATGTTTTCTTGTCTAGTCATAAAGTTTTTTGTTATTGTTACCCTTGTGCAATTGTGTCCAATTCTCAGAGATGGTCTGGGCAAGTATCTACAAAAAACCTTTGCAAGGTTTTTTTAGAAGTGGTTTGCCATTACCTCCTTCTTAGGACTGAGAGAAAGTGACTGGCTCAAGTCACAAGTCGGCTTTGTCTCAAAGCAGGACTAGAACTCACAGTTTCTAGTCTGACGCCTTAACCCAGTGTTTCTCAACCTTGACAATTTTAAGGCATGTGGACTTGAACTCCCAGAATTCCACAGCCAGCAATTGCTGGCTGTGGAATTCTGGGAGTTGAAGTCCACATGCCTTAAAATTGTCAAGGTTGAGAAACACTGCTTTAACCAATACACCAAAAAAACAAAAAGGTTACCATAGTTGATAAAGCAGAAAGCTGTACAGTAAACTCTGCTATTCCCTCTTGGTATCCATTGCTCCATACTGTCTTCATGTATATCTTTGTTTTGGGGGTTTTTTTATGTGTGGGTGAGCATACCCCCAACCTGCAGCCATTCATCTTTTACATTTTCTAAGAGTGCTTGCAGGAATCTTGCAAGGCTGTGAAACATTCTTGGAAATAATCTTTTCTGTGGTGGCTCCGACGTGGTGGAATCAACTTCCCCCCGGGATTCGAACTACTCCCACCTTGCCGGCCTTCAAGAAAGCTATTAAAACTCTCCTGTTCCGGCAGGCCTGGGGTTGATGTCTCCGGGGGGGGGGGATTCAATTGGGACATGTTGTGTGAATGTATTCATTTTTAATTGTTATACTTGTTGTTTTAATTTTGTATGCCGCCCTGAGTCCCTAGGGATTGGGCGGCATATAAATTTTACTAATAAATAAAATAAAATAAATAAATAATGATAATATAGAGGACTTGTGTTTTATAGCCTACTACCTGATTCGCACTCATTTATTTTTAAATAACTTAATCTAAAAGCAATACATTTAAGCTTGGGTATGTAAATCTGGCACAAGTCAAAAGATTCACCGTCTACCGTAGTACATTGGCAGCCCATCTTATGCAAGAAGAGAGAGAGAGAAAAAAACCCTTATGATGGCAACACATGGTATCTTAATAACCCTGAGAATAGCTTAGCTTGACCTGAAAACTAAGATAACTTGGTAAAAATTAATCTGATTTAGACAATTTAGAAAATAATTGCCAATGAATGTGTAATAAAAATTAATAGCTTTAGGAATGACTACCTGTTTTCTTTTATTATAATTAGTATGTATCTCAATAAGGAGATTGAGATTATTGCTATAAGGATATCTTCAAGATATCACTAATTATGGTGTATGTGTATGTGTGCATGTGTATGTACACGTTTGTGTATGTTATTAGAGGCTCAAGAGAAGAAAGGTTGTTCTGTAATGGCTGAGAAGAACAGATGTTTACAATCTAAAGAGAATAATTTTTAATTGTTTGCAAACAACAAAGGAAAAAGAAAGGAAAAGAAAGACCACAAATATTAATTTCTTAGACTGGTTACTCCTACATACGGTTTGTTATACAATATGTCCATATCATATTGTGCAACTAATTTATTTATATTACAGTCAGTTTACCTAACTGTAAAAGAGGAAAGAAGTGGATGATTAAGTGTATACCTAGCAGCATAAATGAATCAAAGATCCAACTAATCTCACAAAATCAGTTTTGCTGAGGATAGTATGCTTGTTCAAATATGGAAAAATCAGTAAGTTATTCACATTATTGTATAAATGATGGAGAATAGGCGTCCTTCCATCCTTATATTCTTTTTGAATCCTAAGAATATACATTTCCTTCGTTGCTACTTCATAACTGTAATTTTGCTACTGTTATGAATAATAATGTAAATATCTGATATGCAAGTTGTATTTTCATTGTTACTAATTGAACATAATTAAAGCATAGTGATTAATCACAAAAACAATATAGCAACGCTCGCTGGAGAAGCTTACTCTTCCTTGCTCAAAAATGTTGGGAGGGAGGGAGGGAAGGGGAAGGAAGGAAGATTGAAGGGGAAAGGAAGGAGATGGAGAAGAAGGAGATTGAAGGGGAAAGGAAGGAAGGAAGGAGAAAGAGATTAAAGAGGAAGGGATGGAGATGGAGATGGAGATGGAAGGAAGAAAGGAAGATTGAAGGGGAAAGGAAGGAGATGGAGAAGGAAGGAGATTGAAAGGGAAAGGAAGGAAGGAAGGAAGGAAGGAAGGAAGGAAGATTGAAGGGGAAAGGAAGCAGATGGAGAAGGAAGGAGATTGAAAGGGAAAGGAAGGAAGGAAGGAAGGAAGGAAGGAAGGAAGGAAGATTGAAGGGGAAAGGAAGGAGATGGACAAGGAAGGAGATTGAAAGGGAAAGGAAGGAAGGAAGGAAGGAAGGAAGGAAGGAAGATTGAAGGGGAAAGGAAGGAGATGGACAAGGAAGGAGATTGAAGGGGGAAGGAAGGAAGGAAGGAGAGAGAGATTGAAGGGGAAGGGATGGAGATGGAGATGGAAGGAAGGAAGGAAGATTGAAGGGGAAAGGAAGGAGATGGAGCAGGAAGGAGATTGAAGGGGGGAGACGCTGCCAAGGACACACAAGCAGCTCCGCACAATTGCCCGGGGAGGGGGAGGCTCTGGTGGAGAGCCAAGCGGCGGCACGTCCAGGGCCTCAGAAGCTGTGCGGACGATCCGCGTGCCTTGGAGCCGCCGGCCACCCTCTCACACCCGCCAACCTGGGACCTGCCTGCCCCTTCAACCTCCTGAGCGCCATCGCAGTGGTGGAGTTGCAGGAGCCCCTTTCCATGCCATGCAGCCCATTGTACGTGAGATGGGCACAGCCAGAGCGCCAGCTCCCGCTTGGAAGGCACCACTTCTCCCCTCCCAGCCTGGCCAGCTGGCCTCCGATGCACATGCGGGCATCGCCGCCACCTTGCCCTCTTCCCTGCCTCCTGGCCGCTTCCAGGACCCGGAGCCCAGCGAGCTGGGAAGGAGCCGCTCCTGTCTGGTAGCCCCATGGCCACCCCGGGCACCAGAGGGCCGAGGCGGCCACCGACGGCGAGGGAGGTGGGCTGGGCGGCGCAGGGGAGGCTCCCGCATGGCGTGGAGGGTGGCCGGGCAACCAGAAGGCGTGGAGACCGGCTCGGCACCGTAGCTCAGGTCAGCCGGCAGCGACGGCAGCGGCAAAGCAGCCCAGTGGCAGTGCCAGCAGCAGCCCAGACCCGGCTCGGCCTGGCCACCCACGCAGTTGAGCCAGCCCAGGGCGGCATCGGGGGGTGTGCGCGATGGCGCTGCGGCGGCAGGAGCATGCACTGTCGGAGGAGAAGGGGGCCCTGGAGGCGGAGGACCCAGCGGAGGAGTGTGGCAGCGGCGGCCGGATAGAGGAGCGGTGTCTCGGTTCCTAAGACCATCAGAAATATGTGTTTTCCAATGGTCTTAGTTGACCCCTATGAAAGGGTCGCGACCCACAGGCTGAGAACTGCTGTTCTAGCTCAAATGGAGCCATAATGTCATAATATTGGTATCAATGTTACATGTTCACCACACCTCTAATAATTATCCTGCAAAAGTTGTCAACTTGTATAATGCTTTGCTTCCATTTGCAGAACTCAAGCATTAAAAGAAAGATTCTGTCCTCGTTAAAAGGACTGGGAGCTATTTCTGTTATGGTACAGCACTGTATATTCATTAAAAAAAATTTTGTTTCATTTGCAGCTCTGTACATACAGTGAATACTGAATTTATGTGAATTCTTAAAAAAAGCTTAATGCAATTTTGATTTTATGGACCCCCATCCAGCAGATTTTAGATACAATATAAAAATGTTTTAAGTTTTTTTCTTTTGTTTACAAAATTTGTTCTTTCCCAAACAAGCTGGATAACTGACCTATTTCACAAAGACAAAACTACGTAAGTATGCAAATACCATCAATTAATGAATTATAATTTAATAGGCATTATGATTTTAACAGACGCAAATTTCCTTAGCCGATTCACAAAATCAATCTTCTGCTGTAATTAGGTTGATTTAAATACTTTATTGCTGACACATTTTTTGAGTTACACATAAATATTCTTAAATAAATAAGAGTAAGAATAATGGTTTGGGGTTTAAGTTTGACTTTTTGTTGTTTTCCTGTATTTACTGTTGCAATTTCAAGTGCTTTGCTGTATGAATGGAAGTTTCATTGCCAATCAAATCAAAATCACCTCAACTCGCGACAATTGAGCCCAAAGTTTCTGTTGTTAAGTGAGACATTTGTTAAGTGAATTTTGTCCCATTTTACGACCGACCTTTCTTGCCTTGGTTGTTATGTGAATCATTGCAGTTGATAAGTTAGTCACTTGGCTGTTAAGTCACTCTGGCTTCCCCATTAACTTTGCTTGGCAGAAGATCGCAAAAGGGATCATGTGATCTTGGGACACAGCAATGGTCGTAAATATGAATCAGTCGCCAAGCATCTGAATTTTGATCCCATGATCATGGGAGTGCTACAAAGGTTGTAACTGTGAAAAACAGTCATAAGTCACTTTTTCTTAGTGCCGGCGTAACTTTGAATGGTCACTAAATGAACTGTTGTAAGTTGAGGACTACCTGTCGTTCTCCTGCAGACATGGCCATGATTGTGGTTTATAGATACTGGAGTTTTGATTTAGTGAGGAATTTAGTTAGCTGAAAATGGGAGTAGATAATGCTTTCTGCAACTCCAGAAAAAGTGAATCCCCAAATCCTCTACTAAATCTCCATGTCATTCTAAACTGTGGTTTGGCGTTTGATGGAAAACTGCATGCAGTTAATAAAAACCAAGTCCCAATCTACGTATATAATAGAAAGATTCTGTTGCAACAGGCAGAATCATATTATAGGAGGAAAACCACATTTATAAGTGTTCCTGAATGTAAACAAGTCTTTGAGCCAGGACTTTTCTTTCAAATATGCTGGTTTTTCAGGTATAGCAAGACATTTGCTACAAGTACTGCTTGCAACCATTGAGAATCAAGCAGGGAGGTCTATAAAACAGGAGTTTCTTATTTCACTTCACTGAGTGTGCCCTTCAGCTCTTTTTACCACTGTGTTAATCTCTTCTTGGTAGTTATTCCCTCAAACGTACATAGAATACAGAGGAAACAGGACACTGACTGCAGAAAAAGAACTAATGGGCCAGCAAGTCTGCTCTTTGAGGGTTTTTAAAAAATATATATATTTTTTAATTTTTGTCAGATGATGGACATGTATTCACCTCAGCTCCTCCATATATATGATGAGTGTTTGTGTATAAGGGCATTCAAAAATAGGAACATCACTTACAGCCCAAAGCAGCACAGTTTATTTCAGGGGTGGAAAAATATTGCCTTTGGGCTGCATGTTACAGAGCTCTCCAGTGCAACCTGTTGAAAAATTAGTGGTACAATTTCTTCTCATGGTGAGGGAGAAATCGTGAGACCTAAAACCTTTAAGGAACTAAGAAAAGTAACCCAAACTCTCTCCCCAAACTGAAGAGAGTAATCACAAGACTCGCCTCACCTACTTTGCATAATCCTACTATCCAGGGTTGCCCCCACCGAAAAATCATCTATCTTTGCCTGTAAGATCAAGCCATCTTATCCCACTGGTGCAGAATTTGCTAAATACCAACCAAAACCCTGGTTGCGCAATGGCTACATTGCAGTATTGCAGGCAAACTCTGCCCACCGCCAAGAGTTCAATCCTGATCAGCTCAAGGTTGACTCTGCTTTCCATCTTTCCGAGGTCAGTAAAATGAAGACCCAGATTGTTAGGAGCAGTATGCTGACATTTTAAACCACACAGAGAGTGCTGAAAGCGCTATGGGGTGGTAAATAAGTCTGAGTGCTATTGCTATTGCTAAGGTCAATTTCAAACTTCAAGTTTTTCTGGATCAGTTATTCCTTCTATCAGCCTTCTGTGGATCCCTGGAATGTAATGCGATAATCCCAGATGTCTACTGCTTCCAGTCAATCTGTAAATCACCTAAATTAGAGACAAGGCAATGGAGCCAGAGCTCTGCTTGGAATTCCCATCCTGCTGTTCCATTTCCATTGACGTGTCTCCATGGTGGCTGCTGGTTGCCAAAGCCCAAATATGTCTGTGATAAACAAAGCAGCTTGCTAGACAGCAAAAGCAAACTGTTCCTTTCCCAGAAAGAGGCGAGGCTCCTTGGGATTGAGAAATAATGGGGATGCATTAGCAACCAAGAGAAGGAAGTACCAAACATCTGCTATGCTTCTGACTCCTTGGACTCCGGTCAAGTCATTAAGAAGCATCCAAAAAACAACAGAGGATTTGGTGGTGGGAGGTGAGCCAGAATTTTTAGGATTAAGCATTCAGCCTTCATGATGTTTTCATTAATGTTGAGAGTATCCCATCTCTCCCCCCCTACTCCATTTTATATAGTCTACAAAAGAAGTAATGTGCCTAGAGCATAATGCTGAACTTTCACTGGGAAAAGCTTTGTCACACTATTGTGGTTCCTCAGAAACAGTGCAGGAGAGAAAACACACCAGAAGAGCTGAATTCTTAGTTGGGAGTGTGGTCCTAACATCACCTGTGACAGGGTGGAGACGCTGCATGCCTCTCAGAGGTTGCTGAGCCTATATTGCTCAACACGCTTAACCAAAAAGACCAAACAGGAGAGAGAACAGAAACTGCTAAATAGCAATATCTGGATGATCTCAGATCTCTATCCTTGTTTTACGACAATAAAGACAGATTTAGGCACTCTAAGCACATTTCGCTTTTGGAAAATTCTAATTTGGAATTGTAAAAATATTTCAGGCAACCTGGAGCCTATGAAATTGAAAAACCTGTGATATATATATGTTTCTTAGAACTCAAGCTCTCCGAGTCCAGGATCTCAATGGCTTTAGCTGAACTCGAAGTCAGAAACCAAGAAAAGAAAAATGGATAAATGAAGAGGTCTAGAACAGTGGTTCTTAACCTGTGGGTCGGGACCCCATTTGGGGTCGAACGACCATTTCACGGGGGTCACCAAACAACGCAGTCCGCCATTTTTTTCCTCTTTTCTTTAGCTGTGCTACTCCCTTTTATTCTATTGGCTTTTGAAAGCCAATAGAATAGACTCTCTTGAATAGAGTCTAATTCTATTGGCCTTCAAAAGCCAATAGAAATTGTCCAGGCTGTCTCTGCCCTGCTGAGCCCGCCAAAAGTCCCATTCTGCAAACAGTGCTGCACCAGTTGAGTAGTCCTCAACTTACGACCAGTTGAGTAGTCTTCGACTTATGACCGGTTGGGGGTCATGGCATTAAAAAGGTTGAGAACCACTGGTCTAGAAGCTTCGACTTTTATCTGATGGTTGAGATAAGTTTGCCTTTATCCTTATGGCAATGGTTTATAAAGCAGAGAAACTTATCCTTAGTTTGCAGGATGAGAAAGTTATTTGGCAGAGATAATTCTGTGGAATAATCATTCATGGTTCTGCACAGGAGGAAGAAATGATAGTGGAGATTATTGCTCACTTTTCTCAAATATTGGCTCTCACTTTAAATACTTCATTTCTAATTCACTGTCCTTCCAAAAACTTGGTGGCAAGCGACTGGAAGAAAGCATCATGACTTTGTATTGCATTTTGTTGCTACATGTCTCCTATTTATGATTTAAAGAGAAGATCCAGCAAAGTTAGTTCTGTGTACATTTTCAAAAATACACCTTTAATAATATCACAGCTAAGCAGTTAGACTTTTCTACCTCATTCCTTTGGCTAGCTGATGTTTAGTATTTCCATGTTAGATCTTCCTGTGGCCCTTAATCATGAAAGTAAACAGGCCCAGAAAGTCATTATTCGGTTTAATATGGGTGTTTTACAAAACCTGTACAAGATCTTACACCAACTGGTGCAAACTGGCATTCAGTATTGTTGTCCACGCACAGACATCATTGAGGTTTTTGGTCTCACACTTCTACATTAGGATCTTACACACGGCTTTATTAAACACCTTGCCCTTTTATGGGAAAGTCAGGAAGCACCAGCCTGGCTAGAATGAATCTCTGTTATGTGCTCAAGCAGATGCCAGCATACTTTAAAGCTAAATGCCATTTTCTAATAGTAGTGTTAATCTTGGCATTCTCAGAACTGTCCTACTGGTATACGATTAATGACCAATTTTGTAAGGAAAATTATTTGTTTTTTAAAGTGGTGACGAGCCATGCCAAAAGGGACAACGCTGGAAATAAATTCCCTATTGATTCACCACACAGGTGTAGCACTTCCAAATTAACCCCATAAATATGATTTTTCATGAAAATTGTGATTTAAGCTTAATCAATGAAGGCCCCCTTGTTATGGGGTTCTGGCTCTGTACGCATGGATAATAATTCCATCATTTTGCCAAACTAATCACAAGGAGCATAAACATGAAACTTCTGTTCCGTATGAAAAGCAAATGAACTTCTGTATTCAGAATCAGATGTCTATAGCCAGCCCTGTCTTTTGTTGTAGCACAAACCTTTGGCCTGTTTTGCTAAGTTCATCTCATTGTCAGTGTATAACCTCTAATGCAGGGGTCCCCAAACTTGACAACTTTAAGACCTGTGGACTTCAACTCCCAGAATTCCCCAGCCAGCATGGCTGGCTGGGGAATTCTGGGAGTTGAAGTCCACAGGTCTTAAAGTTGTCAAAGTTGGGGACCCCTGCTCTAATGCCCTCCCCTGCAGTTCAGTTACAGACTTAAGCCAAATCCCTTTTCCTATAACTGTCTTCCCATCAACATAGATCTTACAAAAAGAAAAAAAAATACTCAAAATTCTAGGCGTGTATTCCATGTTGAATGGATCTATTCAAATTCAACATGCATGTGAATTTGTGTTCAACTCACATCCCACTCCATCTTTACGGGGCCACATCATAACTCAAATTTGGGCAGCTTGAGAGGGAGAGAGAAGGATCAAATTCCCTCTGTTTCATGCAAGAGTTCCAAGGTATACATATAAATTGAAAACAGAAAACAAGCATTTTGCTTTTATCTGGAACACATACATGGTATGGCATGTATGCATGTGTATATATAGAGGTGTGTGATATGACTTGCATGTGTATATATGCATATGTAGGTCTTTGGTTATTCGGGTTTTCTCCCACATCAAATTGGAAGTGTCTTGGCGACATTTCGACGAAGTCCCATTCGTCATCTTCAGGCTGGTATTTTCGGCTTCTTGCTTCTAGGAGCAATGTGTGTTCGTAGCTGTTTCTTCCTTTTAACTGCTAGTGGGGGTATGAATTGATTGGATGGAGGCTTGGCTGTGTTCTGATTGGGTAGAGGTGTGTTCTGATTGGTTAGGGGCTTGGCTGTGCTCTGATTGGATGGGAGAGTGTTCTGTTTGGGTGGGGGCTTTGTTGTGCTCAGGTTAGTCTGAGTTGCAGAGGAATTTGAGATGGTGAGCTGCATTGCTGTTGTTTGGCTTTGCATTCATGGTCGTGTCTCATCTTCATGGTGGGTGTCAGTTTGCTTCATGTATGGATTGGAGGGGTTTAAAGTGGCTAATGATGCAGCTGTGGTCTGGTTTCTGGTTTGTGGTCGTGCCTCATCATCGGTGTGGGTTTGGGTTTGCTTTTTGCATGGATGTGTGGTGGTGACATCCTGTGTGATTTTTGTGAGTGTGGTTCTGGTGTCATTCTTTGTGTTAGGGACTCGTTTGTCAATAAGGGCAGGTTTCCAAATGGCTGGTAGGCAGGAGGTATCATTTCGTTTATTCATGCTACGTAGGCATGTTTTTCTGTCTCAATGGCTTCTCTGATTATTCTGTTATTAAAGTGTTCAGTTTTGGCGATAGTTCTGGTCCTGTGGCTTTAAGGTGTTGGACCAGGGAAGAAGTGTGTGTATGTGTGTGTGTGTGTGTGTGTGTGTGTGTGGTTGTGTGTAAGTGTGTGTGTGTATTATACACACACATACATACACATATATATTATATGATTTTGGTTGCCATCTTGACTTTGATTCTGTCCCTGCAGACACTCCTGCTCACAGCAGACACAAATGAAACCAAATACTGAGATATATAGGGCATATTGTGAAGTGGTACTAAAGATCAGCATTTAGTGATTTAAGAGGACTTATTTTGTGAGAGGCAACCTACTCAGTTGTACATCATGTGTCAACGTTATCCCAAACATAATATCATCGGCAAAACTTCAAGTCCAAGTGCAGGATGTATGAATCTCCACTGACCACGGGGATTATTTGGTCTGCATGTGGAAATCCAGTCAGAGATCATCTCAGGTGCTACATATTAGCAAGAGGGCAGAAAATATAAAGTCAACATAATCAAGGTCAAACAGCTGTTCCCATCTATAATTGTGGCATGTAGTTTCCAGTTTCTTTCCTGACACTCCTGCTCTCAATGTGCTTTCAGCTGAAGCGAGGTCAGAAATGGGAATACCGCATTTCAAAATTCAATCTTAGATAAGCCAACTCAGAAATAATCTGGACTTATTTACCCAGGGACCAGAAAGAGAAGCATTTCGTGGTAGCTTCTCAGAAACAATGCCTTTCTGCTCAAAGTAAGCAAGGCTAATCAAAGGAAAACAACTGTAATATTACCTCAAATTACAATTACAAGCTTTTCTTTTACAATTAGTGATAACATCTTACCTCAGGTGTTTCCAAGTTTATAAGCATGAATTGGAATTGCAGCTCTCCTCACCTCTGCCAAGCCCCGTTCCTTTTTCAGGCTGCCCACAGCATTTATGAAGCCTTGAAGATTGGACTAGAGAAGATGTTAATTATATCATTAAGGACTCCTCCCAACAAGATCAGAACATTCAGGGAGGGAGGAGACCTATCAAGTCAGGTTTTCTGTGAAATAAAAAAACAGAAAATCCTGAAAGAGCTTCTAAACAAGGCTGTTGCCCTTAAGTGCATTTTTCCGTTGCTGCTGTTAATGTAAGATTCATGAGAAATCCAAGTCTACACATGGGGCCATCTTGGTTTTGCAATATGGAATACATTTCCTTTGAGTAAATGTTGACTTCTGGCAACTGGCTGGATACATTCTTGCGGTTTTCTTGGCATATTTCAGAAGTAGTTGTTTTTTTGTCTCTTTCCTAGACTAGGATGACTGCATCAAGGTTATCCATTTGGCTTTGTACCTAATGGTCTCCCAGTGTCCAGTCTGGTGCTTTAATCACTATGCCAAACTAGCTCTCAGACTGTGCTATCCCTACCAATATTATTATGTATTATAATTTCAATTTTAATTTTCTGGGTTACTCAAGGCTATTGAGCTAGCAATATTTTAAATAAAGCTGGTGAATCCCATCACTCCTTATATTTTCCTATTACTGTATCATTTACCACTGAGAGCAGTTGGCACTCTTTCTGTTCTTTAAACCAAACTCTTTTTAAACCTTTAAGTTGTATAGAAGTTAGATCTGAAATGTTGAAACTCAATGTTCTGTTACATTCACATCTATAATATAACATGTCAGCACACTGAATTAAATTAAATAAACAAAGTGAGGTTTACCATTAGATAAAAGTGAATTCCAGGAAAGGTTATACTCACATGATGCAGAGGTGGTGAATGGTTTGAATTTTAGCACTTTTAATTAATACAGATGCAGAAATATCTCTATTGAAAAGAATCTTCAGCACTGCACAATTTTGAAGTAAAAGGATATCATGATAAACTTTCAAGATATAAGCATCCTGGTTGCAGAATTGGAAATGCAATTTGCAGGCAATTGGGATCTCTGCTATATTTCTCCCTGATAAACACATTGATTCAAATGAGTAGACAATTATATTGTTATATCCTACGGCAGTGATGGCGAACCTTTTAGAGACCAAGTGCCCCAAAACCACCCCGCCCCTCCGTCCTGCTCGCCTGCTCCGCTCGCAGGGCCACCCATCACCTCCAAGGCCCCCGCAGATCGCCCAGGCGGCCCTGCAGTGCCATGGCAGCAACGGCCTCCACACACACCCAGCAGCATCATTTGCATGTATCGGAGCGCAAAGACAGAGTCTTGTCCCTGCTGCCTGGCTGCCATGTTCTTGGCTGCGCTGCTCTATGCGAGCTGCATCTGGGGGTGACTCTCCAGGGGAGCTGCTGGTGAGGAAGAGGCCATGGGTGGAGGTGGGGCTGGGGCAATGGTGCGCATGCCCACAGAGAGGGCTCTGAGTGTCACCTCTGGCATGGGTACTATAGGTTCGCCATCACTGTCCTATGGTATTCCAAAATCTTCTACTTGTGCAGTACCAAGGTAACTTGCAGAAATGTATCAAGGTAACAGGTATGTGGTTGGGGAATTCTGAGAGCCGAACTCCAGACATCTTAAAGTTGCCAAGATTGAAAAACACTGGCGTAAGAAATAGGCTGAGGCAAAGTAGAGAGCCACTTTGGTTTAGTGGTTAAAGTTCTAGCTGAAAACAAGGAGACTGTGAGTTCAAATCCCACCTTAAGCATGAAAAACTATCTGGATGACTTTGGGCCAGTCACTCTCAGTCCAACACACTTCACAGGGCTGTTGTTGTGGGGAAAAAGAGAAGGAGTGCTGTGTGTGGTTGCTGCTTTGTTGTTTATAAAAAATAATAAAGGATGGGATAAAAATAAATAAACTAGATCAGAGTCTGAGCTGAGATCCAAAGATAGTTTTAGACGGTGTTGAAGGAAAAGTCTTCATCATGGTTCAGTCTAAGTCAGGAATAAACAACATGGCGAAAGAAGAAAGAAGGTTGCAGTTTATTGAAGAGGAGAGCCAGACAGAAAGATGGCTCTGGCAGAAAAGAGAGTGAGCACGTGTAGGGAGTGGGTTTTAATACACTCTGGGGCTCTTGAGGTTGTTTCCTGTTCCTGTTTGAGGCTTTATATTTCCTGTATTATATATTTTGACCTGAGTCTTTGGCATCTGTGGGTTAATACTATTATGTCCTGTCTTAGAGTTTGGGTGCGCTATGTGGATTTTAGGTGTCTTTGTCTTCTTAATCTTCTAGCTTCAACCTTCCTGAATGGTTTACATCTGCATTTCTACAGAGCTGGTTTCTGCTTGCGGGAGGGAGACTTGGGGATATTAAGAAAAAAACTGGGCATGCTTTTCTGCCTCTTTAAGATCCTTTGAGGAAATATATTTTTCTGCCCTTTTAATATTTCCTTCTCTGGGGGGCTGTCTTCCCACAATGGCAAAGTAGAGTCATTTGAAAGAAAAGGATTAGGTCTTCCATTTAACTCCAGTTCTGCTACATTTTTCACCATGTTTGCTCACCCAGACTCAGCTGTATTCCCTGTCAATTAAGTAATTCTTATTTGAAGTTTAGCATTTCTTTAAATGCCAAGCCTCTGGCTTTGCTCCTTCAGACATTTGCATTCTGGACTTTTCAGCCTCCATATCAGAATTAGGGGTCTTTTGTGCCAGTCCCTGATAAAATGATTGCAAAGTCTTTTCCATGGTGAGTCCAGCCTGATTTTTGAGACTCCCTAATGTCCTTTTGCAATGATTCACATATAGAGTTTATAACAATCAATGGTTGGGTCTTAGCACAAACAGTTCCCATTTTCCATAATTTCCTTCCTTCTCCTTTGGGTTGCCTCATTCTTTCTTCTAGGCCTAGGGACCTCATTTCCCATTGAAGCTGCACCAACACAACTTAATTTTCACTGGCATTCAGCCTAAACTGATAAGCTCTGAGATCATATTACAGACAATTATTATAATCCAACTGGTTTATTAAGTTACTTGAAGAACTGGAATTTGAAAAATGCTAACCTGACAATGAAATGTTAACTAGCAGTTAAATACAAGTGATGGGATAAGTTCATCTTGCTAAATATACAAGAAACCTGTTGGAAGCCACTTAGATTCCTCAGAAAAGGAGAACAAAGGACTTTCCCCACCAGCTGGGGGGAATGAAAGATGAATAAAAAGACTTTTTCGGATTAAGACAGATGTTATGGAAATCTAGTCCTGAAGCAAAACTGGATTTGGAACAAAAACTGGTTTATGTGCTATAAATCCTTTCACTTCCTTTATGAGCAAAACTGAGTACATATAGGTATTTTTTTAATAGGGTTGGTTTGAAATAAGAAGGAAAGCAGTATGACAAAACAATGATCTTTCAACCTTCTACAGATCATATAATGGAACAACCTGATTCATCCCTTCTGTGTCAGCACCAGAAAAATGTACTTTGCACAAAAAAGATACTTTGCGATAAATGTTAGACTTGTGTTATACACATATATAAGCACCCATGCTTAGTGTTTTGTTAAAAAGTTGATGGCTGCTAGAGTAATACATAAGCTGACTGAATTGGGTCCATGGTGATATATTTTTAGTGGTATTAGTAATCTTTATTCAGACAGGCTGAGTATGGTTCGAGGTCAATGGAAATGCATGAGAACCAGCTGTATTCAAACATCACTTATTTCAAAACTAATTTGTAATTCCATGCATGAGGAAATTTCATTTATGCTTTGATAATAATGGGCATACTTTAATCAGTCCCATCTGGATACGCTGAATTTGGGGACTACCTGTTACCAATTAACACAATAGTTGGATTTACACATCACACTTAGCCACAATAGGTTCAGTTTTGGCCTTGCATGTCGTGTGCACCCAGCGGAACTCATGGTTTATTAAATAAGCCGTTGTATCAAATGATAGCTTAGTGTGCTTTGTCAACAGCATTTGTTTTCATGTGCTGACTTTAGTATTTGTTCACTGAAGGCTAAAGTACAAATTGCATTCACTTGGGCAGGACTGGTAATGATTTGGACTGCAGTCAGGATTTTTTACCAACTGGTGCCAGTGTGGGATTTCCTCACCAGTTCTGCCAAAATAAACACCGGCTTCAAAAGAGGGATTTTCCTTTATTTTTGCTTAGAAAAGAAAATGGTTCAATATCTGTTCCATCTTATTCCTGCTTTGTTATTTACAGTTCTTCCTGAACTTACCCAAAGGTAAGTTTGAGATACTACTTGTGAGAAGGATTAGGTGTCCTCAGTGCTTTTTTTCTAAAAAAAAAAAAAAAAAAGGTGCCGGAACTCACACACGTCATACAACCCGCCTTGCCTACCCTACAAGGTTCCACCCCAAAAAGGTGCTGGAACTCCGTTCTGGGTGTTCTATGAGAAAAAAAGCCCTGGGTGTCCTAGCAGACCACAGATCATACATGTGTCAGCAATATGCTAATGCAATCTTGGGTTGCATCAGCAGAATATAGTGTTGAGATCTATACAATATAATGGGAAAGTGATTTTTGTTGCGCATCTACAGTGCTAATCTTGTTCTGGTTGCTATGCTGTAAGAAGGATGCTGAAACTGGGAAGAATAGAGTGAAGACTCTATGGGGGTGCAGCTTGGAAACGAAATCTTATGAACATGTATTCAAAGAACTGAGTGTGTTTAGCCTAGAGACAATAAAGCTAAAGGGTGACATGGCAGCAGTCTTCCATACCTGAAGGGTTGTCATAATGAAGAAGGGGTGGATTTATTCTCTCTCTTTTAAAATTAGTTTTATTCATTTATAACATAAAATGTGAAAATACAAAAGCAAGTAGTAGGGGACAACAGTAGAGAAAAGGGGGGAAAGGTGTGAATAAAGGGAGGGGAAGAAACAAAAGGCAACTTTCTCTGTTGCAGTAAAATCAGACATTAAAATCAAATCTCAACTTTTTACATTTCTATAGTAGTATGCCCTAGCCCAGTGATGGTGAACCTTTTTGAGACAGAATGCCCAAACCGCAAACCAAAACCCAATTATTTATCGCAAAGTGCCAGGGCCGCATCAGCATTGTGGTGCCCTCAGGGAGGTGGGGACCGTGGTCCACTAGGTGGGTGTAGCTGCAGTGGTCACAGCAGACTGAGTGGGCGTGGCTGGGGTGGGCGTGACCAACTTGATGTTGCTTGTGGGGGGGACGCCTGTGGGAGCTGGGCAGGATTGAGGGAGGAGGCTCGTCCTGCGGGGTGAGGCAGGGGATAGGGCGGAGGTGCCATTGCTGCAGGGCAAGGTGAGGCAGTGGTGGCTGCTGCCTGACACCATCAGCCCCCACACACAGAGGCCAGCGAGCGCATGGGGGCCTGCTCTACCACCTCTACTCGAGCTTGCTAGCCAGCTGCTTTGCCTTCTTTGTGCTGGGTGGGGCTGCTGCTCGGGTACCAGCGGTGGCCTAATGGACTTGCACAAGCTAGCGGTGGTGACAGGTGTGTCCACAGAGAGGACTCTGAGTGCCACCTCTGTCACCTGTGCCATAGGTTTGCCACCACTGCCCTAGCCACTTCTGTATTGGCGAATCATTCTAATCGGTAAAAGCCAAAATCATAGTATCATTTTATTCTCCAGTGTATTGAGTTTCAAAGAACCACTAAACATAGAGCATAGAATAATAGGATTGGAAGAGAACTTGGAGGTTTTCTAGTCCAACTCCCTGCCCAAGCAAGAGACCCTATATCAGCGGTTCTCAACCTGTGGATCGCGACCCCATTTGGGGTCGAACGACCATTTCACGGGGGTCGCTAAACAAGGCTGTCCGCCATTTTTTTCCCCTTTACCTTAGCTGTTCTACTCCCTTTTATTCTATTGGTTTTTGAAAGCCAATAGAATAGACTCTCTTGAATAGAGTCTAATTCTATTGGCTTTCAAAAGCCAATAGGAATTGTCCAGGCTGTCTCTGCCCTGCTGAGCCCGCCAAAAGTCCCATTCTGCAAATGGTGCTGCAAGTTGTCTGCAGCGAAGGCGAGCTGTCTGGAAGTTTCCACCCCTCCCTGCTGAGCAACTACTAAAAATGTAAGTAAAAGAGGGCCAGGAGTGGGAGGTGGGAGGCCGGCGGGCGCAGGGAGGGTTGCTGGCATGTGTGGGGCCCGGCGGGTGCCTTATCTCCCTTGGGCTGGGCCAACTGGTGGCCCAGACGGTGGTCGGCCTGCTCTGTCTCTGCCGCTTGCCAGCTACACCTCGGCCGGCGCAGGGAGTGGCACCACGCATGCGCGGCGCTCCCGGGCAGGGAAAGTCCTTGACTTACAACTGGTTGGGTAGTCCTCAACTTATGACCAGTTTAGTCCTCGACTTACGACCGGTTGAGTAGTCCTCGACTTACGACTGGTTGGGGGTCGTGGCATTAAAAAGGTTGAGAACCACTGCCCTATATAATTCCAGACAAATAGTTATCTGGACTCTTCTTGAAAACCTCCTGTGATGGAGTACCCACAACTTCTAAAAGTAAGCTGTTCCATTGATTAATGATTCTCACTGTCAGGAAATTTCTCCTTGGTTCTCGATCGGATCTCTTTGTAATGATCATTCACCCGTTATTTCTTGTCTTGCCGTCATGTACTTTGGAGAATAGATTGACCCCTTTTTCTCGGTGATAGCCCCTTAAGTACTGGAAGATTGCTATCATGTCACCTCTAGTCCTTCTCTTCATTAGACTAGACCAGTGGTTCTCAACCTTTTTAATGCCGCGACCCCCAACTGGTCGTAAGTCAAGGATTACCCAACCGGTCGTAAGTCGAGGACTACTCAACTGGTGCAGCACCGTTTGCAGAATGGGACTTTTGGCGGGCTCAGCAGGGCAGAGACAGCCTGGACAATTCCTATTGGCTTTTGAAAGACAATAGAATTAGACTCTATTCAAGAGAGTCTATTGTACTGGCTTTCAAAAGCCAATAGAATAAAAGGGAGTAGCACAGATAAGGAAAAGGGGGAAAAAATGGCGGACTGCGTTCTTTGGCGACCCCCATGAAATGGTCGTTCGACCCCAAATGGGGTCCCGACCCACAGGTTGAGAACCACTGGACTAGACAGACCTAATTCCCTCAATCGTTCATCATATGGTTTAGCCTCTAGACCCTTGTCATTTTTGTTGCTCTTCTCTGCACTCTTTCTACGGCCTCAACATCCAAGTGGAAGCTTACAGAAATCCACACTCAAAATAAGGAAGAATTTCCTGAATATGGGAGCTATTAAGCCATGTGTGTCCTAGAGTCCTGAGTCCTGACCTCCTGGTGGTTCTGAAGCAGAGGTTGGATAGCCATTTGTCTGGGATGGTCTGAGGACTGAACTAGAAAACCTCCAAGTCCTATTAAAGTAAAATCAGTACATGAGGTTAAACCTTCAGCTAATATTCCCTTCTCTCTATGTCTCTCCCCCACTCCGCCCCCAACAACTCCAGCAAAGAGAAACTGTTATTAATTTTAATTAATTGTTCTCTATATAATAGAGATCTCTAAATCTATCTAATGCATACAAACTTCTAAGGAAGCTGTAAAACCTGGACACTCTAGCAATGCAGGATTTGGCCTTAAAGTATATGTGTGCATCAGGCTGTGAGCTGCAAAAATATAAATGCACTACAGGCAGTCCTTGTGTGCATGTTTGTGTATCTAAAAGTGTACAGGGTCTTAGCTGAGACCAGACTTGCCCTTCCTGTGTTGATGGGAAAGTCTTGAAAGAGGCTGCAATTCCCATTTGCTCCAATAAAGCAAAGGTTAGAATCTCATGAATTTCTACTTACATCCTGACTTAACAGGGTTTTGAGCGAGGAGTCTGGTCACAAAACCTCCTTTATTTTTGTTGTTGTTTTTATTTCCATGCTGCTTTTGCTCCAAAAAGAGCCCATAGAAATGTTGAAAAAGTAATAAAAACAATCTCCCATAAAATAAAATAATGAGAATACATTAATTTAGAATTCACTGAAAAGGCAGACTCGTCCTAGGACAGCTGTTACGGTACATTTTTTGTCTCCATTATGAGACTCTATGGGGTTTGAGCAGGATGAATATTATAGGGACAAATTTCACGCTGGAGGTGCAAATTCGATAGCACTGACTCTTCAGCACTTCCTGACATACTAATGACAAGGTAGTAGTAGAAAAATGTAGGTAGAAAATTAAAGTTTTCTAGATATCAACCCTTGGAGCATATCTACACTATATCCTTACATGGTTCCTGCCCCACATGCTGGCTGCACTAAGCCAATTTAAGAAAATTTGGCCTGGATTGGAATGTTTCAGCAGCAGCATATTCACTTTGGACAATTTCTCTGCTATTGTGCCGACCCAACTTTCCATTCTAAGAAAGCAATTGCCAATCAGTTCCTGTGGGCAGGTTTTCCTGGGGATAGAATTCTCCCAAGGTTAGCTAAATAATGTCTATTGGAGCTACTGATTAGTTTATTGGTAGTGTACAGTGGTGACTGTAACATTTGCTTGACATCTAGAACATCAACAGTTTGAAATCTAACAAATTATTGTAACTTGTTATTACAATTACTATTTTTCTTTCTCTCAGCTATCCACTTTAATGCTTTCTTTTAAAAAAAAATCACTGGTACACCATTCTTTGATCACTCGAGGTAAAAATGTTTCATCCTAGGTACCAAATAGTCCTTTGTAGTACTTATTTTTGTTTATCGTATGCTGAGTTGAAGAAGAGAGAAGAAAGTTCCGGTAGTGGTGGACTTATTCAGAAAAAAGCCCAGGACAAATACAGTTTAGTAGGTCAGGGAAAGAAAAAAAAAAGATGTGTATGTGTGTGTATATTTGTTTTAAAAATGTTTCTAACCACTGACCCATTTGACAGATTTTATACCTATTGTGCTACTGGAACACCATTACAAAGAATGCTGCAACATCGATTAAAGTTCTTTGTGAGTATGTGTGTGTGAGAGAGAGAAAGAGAGAGAGAGAGATTTGTCCCAGATAAAGGGACTTCCCTAATGTTATATGCAGTAGCCAATCCAATTATACCACTCAGAAATAATAATTCATTCCATTACAAATCAAGGGGGTGACTAATCATAATTCAATCCATCTTTACCATTAAAATGCTGCCCTGGAGCTGAAAAGCAGCAAAAGCCCCTTTAATATCACTTCATTATATATAATTAATAACTGAATCACCTAAACCCTCTGAGAGAAGTCTAGCTTCTGAGTTCTTCTCTTAGTATCTTTGAAGATTTATTGCTGAGCTAATAACAAAAATATAGTATTCATTTTGCCTGTTAATGCCGAGATGATCCTCCAAGGCTACACAAATCAGAATGGTTTCTGGAAGGCAGCAAAGAGTTTTTCATACCTCCTTGCTGACATTCACCTGTCATCTGGACTGTTGCAGCCTGATTGGGGAGCTCCAATTTTATTCATTTGTTTCTACATCTTCTCAGGTGATTGCCTATTGAAGGAATTAAAGTAGCAATTCATGTGTAATTAATAGGAAATTACCCCATATCTGTTCAACCTTAGCTATTTGATGTCAGCCCATAGAAAAAAGCTTTGGTCCTGAAAAGGTTTGGATTTTAATTTAAAATTGCAATAAAGGAAGAGAGATTGTTTAATCAAGAAAATTCCTGAGAATTCCTTTTATAAGCTCATCATTTTTTTAAATTTAATTGGGAAATCAAGATGATATGCAGTTAAAATAGAAGGTAAGTTAGCAATTTAGTCTTCAGCAAGCTGGACAGAAGTGGTAGAAGCCAGGGCAATGAGTTCTTTGCAGTTCTTCAGTAGAAGTAACTTCATTCTTATGTAAGAATCTCATTTTCTTTTGCCCGGATTTTCTTTTTTTATTATCAACTCCAGCTATATTCTATAGTTTAGGGATAACTAACTACTTTTAATCCTTCCATACTGAATGGTTGTCTTTGGATATTTTGCTTGCTGATATGGGGAGGGGGGAATTTGAGTTGGAGTTGGATATTTACAGACAAAATCATCTGACTTCAAATGTTAGGCTAAGTGGCACTCAGGAGAAAAGGTAACATTATAAGCTTCTTACCTTGCCAACAATTTATCACCATCTGCCTGCTTGATAAAAATAATCATATAACCAGAAGGTTTTACTACAATATTATTAAATGGATCATATAAAGTGAAAAAAAGCAAAGGTCACGGAAATCCAATTTTCAGCACGTGCATAGGTTAAAAGATAAACAGTTCAGGTAGCCTCCATATACAGGTAGTCCTTGACTTACGACCACAATGGAGCCCAACATTTCTGTTGCTAAGTTAAACATTTATTAAGTGAGTTTTGCCCCATTTTACGACCTTTCTTGCCACAGCGGTTAACTGAATCATTGCACTTGTTAAATTAATAACACAGTTGTTAAGTGAATCTGGCTTCCCCATTGACTTTGCTGGTGGGAAGGTCGTGAAAGCTGATCACATGACCCTGGACACCGCAACCATCATAAATATGAGTCAGTTGCCAAGCATCCGAATTTTAATCACATGACCGTGGGGATGCTGCAACAGTTGTAAGTGTGAAAAACAGTCATAAATCACTTTTTTCAATGATGTTGTAACTTTGAACGGTCACTAAATGAACCACTGTAAGTCGAAGACTACCTGTATTTATTTATACATCATATGTAGGAACCCCCCTCATAGAGCGACTTTGGCTGGTGATATACTTGCATTTTTAAATAAATCTCACTTGACTTTCCATCTCAAAATATCCAAGACAGTTGAAATTCCTCAGAGTCAACATAATCATATAATTATCCATATAGCAAGACAATGTAGAAATTAAAATACTATCTCAATTTTTTTTCAAAAGTTAGGGGACAGAAAGCAATTCATATGCCAGGCCAAAGTTTTTGTAGGATAGCTCTGTTTTCTTTGGACTACCTAAATGCCTTTAAGAATCAAGGTGGCAGATGAATCTTTAAAGCAGATTGTGTCAAAACAGAAAAGTTTCCTTATGATTTTTTTAAAAAAAATATTTTATTGATTTTTTTATCATTAACAATTTTGCTGTCTGGGTTCACATATTTAATATTAATAATTATACAATTTCCATTCCTACTCTTTACTCCATTTTTCTAGCCATTTGTAAAAATCATCCCATGTTTGAAAGTATTCTGAATCTTGTTTCCCTTTCATTTTCAATGTAAGCCTATCCATTTCCACTCAGTCCAGAATTTTCTTAATTATATCTTCTTCAATTGGTGTTTCTTCATTTTTCCAATACTGTGCAAATGTAATTCTCGCTACTGTTAGTACATGTAATATTAGATATACACATTCTTTATCATAGTTTTCTGAGATTATCCCTAAAAGAAATAGTTCTGGTTTATATGTTTTCTTAACATTTTCTCTATCCACATATGTATTTTTTACCAGATTTTTTTGCTTTAGGGCATGTCCACCAAGGGTGATAATACATGTCTGGCTCCTTATGAACTTACCAACTGGATTTTGGATACAATCCAGAGCCATTTCTTGATGATCTGAGTAAGTGGAAGAGGGACACATTCTTTTATGGTTCCTATGATATCAGACTTCTGAATTGTTTTGCCGTCTCTAAAATAGAGAGAAAAAAGCTAATAAAAGGGAAAAAAATCAACTTCTGATTTCTACTTATGGTAGAATATATCATCATTAAAGCCAACAGTGAAAAAATCTGGAATGCTGCAGTGCTTCTTTGGTATGGAACAGTAATACATAAAGCCAAACAGAGCTGCATTTGCACACATAATCTCTGCGCAAACGTGTATTCCTTTACATCTTCTATATGAGTAGAATATATTTTAATGCATACCAAGCATCTTTCAAAGTGATTGCTTGAATCTTAAAATAACTAGTGTTAGTTGTTCAGTCATCTGTTCCACACTGCAGTACAAATTGAGCGTAGTTGTTTCTTCCTAGATCCTCTCCTAATCCTATGAATCCTGGGGGCCACAGTACTTTTGGTGCAAGTATATCCTGGATGGTTTGTTTTAAAATATTTTTCATCTAAAAACTATTGAATCACAGTCATCATTTGCATTTGTTTGTCTAAACTGGGCAATTGAATTTAGAGCCCACCTAAAATGCCTTGCTCTGTTTTGTAGGTCAAAGGATGCCACTGATTTTTACATTTATCCTCTCTTATCTTCTCGGGATGACTGGGTTCTGTAATTCGGATAAGAGCATGCTGCAAGTTTTTATAATGTGATACCACTGTTAGCTATAAAGAAAATAAAGTGATTTCCAATGAAGTCAATTATATAGATTAGAGGAACTTGTAAGAAAGTAACGCCTGTATGGGAAATAAACCTTGTATCAAAGAAGATGTGTAGAGAATGCCATTATTTCACTGAAGTGCTTTTCAATAATTTGTCTGCATCAGTCTTGATAATTTGAGATAAATATATCCTTTAAAGCATATTTGGTCTGTCTTGATTACAAATATTTGTCTAATGAAGAGAAATAAACACCAGTTTTCTAACTGCACTCATTCCTTTTCCACTATCTTCCATTTTCCATCTTTTAAGTTTTCACAAACTGTATTTTTCTTCTCAAGTCTTCGTGTCCAGTTGATGGTTATAAAAAACAATTTACCTACGGCAAACCTAACAATTGCAGGAGAGGGGAAGCTAAGCAGTTATTCTTGCAAAATGTTTGATCGAAGCAGGAAGAACAAGGCTCTTGTAAAACATTCAGAATAGCCACAGGTCTCCTGGGTTGTAGGGTAATATGAATGCTTGCTATGGAGTTTAGTGATAGAATCAATTTGAAATATCAAAAGTCTGCCACAAACATGTATCTATCACAGTGTTTTAGAAGCAACACGATAAATCTAATCTGTCCTGAATAATTCATCACAAAAGACTTGCTTCTTTTTTTCAAGCCAGTGCAATCTTCAAAATATAGCTCACCCCCACAATCCCTCACTCCCAAAGTAGCACCGTCCTTCAACACTTTTGTATATAGAAATCTGCTTCCATTATAAGATTGGTTATTGGCCAGCTCAGGCCATTGTCTTTTATTCTGCTATCTAATCGCTCTGAAAATGGCCTTTGGGGATAGTGCTTCATTATCACAATGCATTCCCTTTCTATTTTCCACTCAACCAAGTCTGTCTACTTATCTAGCAAGCAGGGCAATTCTGAAAACAATCCCTCCTTAGTTCAATTTCACTTGGAAGTGGGGGCAGGAGTGGAGAGAAAGATAGATAATGGAAAACTGAAGAATTTTTGGAGTATCTGAACATGTACAAATATACCAGTTGAGCTCAATGGAGATATAGCTTAACAGTTACCATATCCCAGTTCATAGAAAAAGCATCCCAAAACACTTCCGAACTTCAAATTTGGCTCTTTCCTCTCTCCTGGTCAAAATAGTTTCAAAACAAATAAACCTATTTTGTACATAAACACCTAGCTCAAGATCTAGAGATAAAGTTATCCTCCACCTGTAGCCTTTCTTAGCCATTTCATTTATTTCCCTGAAAATATATATTGATCAGTTCTTTTTTCACTGACAAGAGCTGCTTTCCATATGGTTTAAACACATGGGTATTCCTCACTTAATGACTGCAATTAGGGAAGACAACTCCATTATTAAGCAATGTGGTCATTAAGCAAAGTATCATGTCCAACTAACACTATCAGTTCCTCTAAGATCATTAAGAAAGTTACCTGCAGTCATTAAGCACAACAGCATAAACTGTACTTACAACATATTCAACTTACATCGGTTCCTCTGAGGTCATTCAGTGAATTACATGCGGTCGTTAAGCTGAACGTCACATGATTGTGGCTTGCAACTTACTGCCTGCTTCCCCATTGACTCTGCTTTTGGAAGCTGGCTGTGAAGCATTCAAATGGTGATCATGTGACTGCAGGAGGCTGCAACTGTCATGAATGTGCACCAACTTTCAGGTGCCTAAATTACAATCAAGTGACCACAGGGACACTGCAACAGTCATAGGTTCAAGAACCAGTCATAAAACTTTTTCAGAAGCAATGTAAGTTTGAACGGTGACCAAACAGGGAAGTTTTTAACCAAGGTCTACCTATAATTAATCTCTGCTTTCCCAAATCTTGAAACTTGCATAGTATGTAATAATACCACTCTATAAAGCTTTAGTAAGGCCACACTTGGAATATTGCATCCAGTTTTGGTCGCCATGATGTAAAAAAGTTGTTGAGAGAAGAGCAGCAAAGATGATTAGGGGACTGGAAGCTGAAACATATGAAGAACAGTTACTGGAAATGTGTATGTCTAGTTTAATGAAAAGAAGACGAAGGGTGACATGATAGCAGTCTTCCAATATCTCAGGGGTTGCCATAAGAGGGAGTCAAGCTATTCTCCAAAGCATCTGGAGAATAGCAATGGAAGCAATGGATGGAAACTAATCAAGGAGAGAAGCAACCTAGAACTAAGGAGAAATTTCCTGACAGTGAGAACAGTTAATCAGTGGAACAACCTGCCTCCAGGAGTTGTGGATGCTCCAACACTGGAAGTTTTTAAGAAGAGATTGGACAACCATTTGTCTGAAATGGTATAGGGTTTCCAGCCTGAACAAGGGGTTGGACTAGAAGACCTCCAAAGTCCCTTCCGACTCTGTTATTCTATTATTCTCTAACTACAATTTAGAGAATCTATTAGAATTAGAGCAGCAAAATATTTTCCCTGAGCAAGAGTTCTAAAACTCATTATTCAGTTTTTTGTACTGGATATTTGAGGTGGTGGTAGGGAGTGTCAGACATGGAGATCTGTTCCAAAGCCTGCTCAGCTTTGCCAGCAGCCCTTCTGCAGAGGAAAGGAATCAAGGCAAACATGGAGATATGATTTCTATTGACTGCAGGGAGGTCTGGAAACCTATCAATTTTAGTTACTTTTATGCTGTCTGTAGCAGCATAAAAATTCTATGGCAGCCTTTTGCTTATGTAGTTTTTGGTCTGCTTTATAAATCACCTTTGTCAGAACATGTCTTTTTTGTAATAGCTTTTCTTTTCTAGTAATATACAGAGTTAAAAATAAATGGGCTGAGTGGGAAAGGATGGGTCACAGTACTACCAACCTGATATATAATTTTAGAAGCTCTGATTGAGTTGTGCCCACTGGGAACAGCAAGTATGTCAGTCAGGTATTAAGCACTGAAGACTTCATCAGCCTTTTGCTGGTTTTTGCAATGCTAAAATCAGCATCAGTGGCTGAGCCAGAGAAAGGGAAAGCTAGTGGTTGTGTGTATGAACGGTTTGTGCATACAGCTTGCTTCTGGGGACTATGTTCCTGAATCAGGATGTGCGTCCCTGGGAGTGACACTTTAGATTGGATGACTCAGCAATAGCCAACACTCCAGAAGATAGGCTTAAGATACAGAAGGATCTTGACAGACTTGAACATTGGGTGCTAACAAAATGAAATGCATTGGTGAAAAAAGTAAAGTTCTAGATTTAGGCAAGAAAAAACAATGCATAGGTATTATATAGGTCAGTGATGGCAAACCTTTTATAGACCGAGTGCCCAAACTGCAACCCAAAACCCACTTATGTATCGCCGGGTGCCGGGTGGGTGTAGCCCACTCGGCGGGGGCAGCTACAGTGGGCTTGGCAGACTGGGTGGGCATGGCCACTGGATGGGTGTGGCTGTAGTAGTCATGGCAGATTGGCTGGGCGTGGCCACCTTGATCTTGCTTATGGGGAGGGACACCTGTGGGAGCCGGGCAGGGTTGGGAGAGATCCAGGGGGTCTCTGGCGGGTGGGATGGTGGGCTCCCCAATGACGGCTCCAGGCTGGCTGGCCTTAGGCCAGTGATGGTGAACTTTTAGAGACCACGTGTGCTGGGGCGATGGCGCGTGCCCACAAAGAGGGCTCCACGTTCCACCTCTGGCACACGTGCCATAGGTTCGCCACCACTGATATAGGTGGTACCTGGTTCAATTGTAGTAACTGTGAGAGGAATCTTGGAGTCCTAGTGGACAATCACTTAAATATGAGCAAGGAGTGTGCTGCAGTTGCCAAAAAAAAAAAAAAAAAAAAAACCCCAATGTAGTGCTAGGCCACATTAACAGAGGATAGAATCAAGGTCATGTGAAGTGTTAATACCACTTTACAATGCCTGTGTAAGATCACACCTGGAATACTGCATCCAGTTTTGGTTGCCACAATGTAAAAAAAGATGTTGAAAGAGTGCAGAGAAAGAGCAGTAAAGATGATTAGGGGACCAGAGGCTAAAACATATAAAGAATGTTTGCTGGAATTGGGTATGTTTAGTTTAATAATGAAAAGAAGGACTAGGGGTGACATAATAGCGGTGTACCAGTATCTCAGGGGTTGCCACAAAGAAGAGGGAGTCAAGCTATTCTCCAAAGTACCTGAAGGCAAGAAAAGAAGCAATCAAAGGAAACTAATCAAGGAGAGAAGCAACTTAGAACTAAGGAGAAATTTCCTGACAATTGGAACAATTGCCTCTAGAAATTGTGAATGGTCCAACACTGGAAGTTTTTAAGAAGAGATTTCAGATTCTCTGAAATGGTATAGGGTTTCTTGCCTGAATAAGGGGTTGGACTAAAAGACCCCCAAGGTCCCTTCCGACTCTGTTATTCTGTTCTATTCTGTTCTGTACTTTGTAGCTCCATGTAAGAACAGAGACTTTCTATGAATGCTTTGAGCAATGGCAAAAACCACAAAACTACTTAACACTTCCTCAAAATTCATGTCACAGTAAATCAAGAGATGTCTCACCTGAATTGCCACAGTTATTTGAAGTTCTACAAAACTTTGGCTATAGCTCTAGAAGGAAAAAAAAAACCTTCATGTAAAATTTCTTTGCTTTGACTTCAAGAACACCTCCATGCTGTTTTCTTGGCCAAACTTTAGAAGTGGTTTGCTTGGATTTTGGGGATTTTTTCAGCTTCTCTATCTAGCTCATATTTGTGGGATTCCCTGCTTTGTCTTCTGTCCAAGTACTAACTGGACTTGAATCTGCTTAGGAAGAAATGAAACGCACTAACTCGTGTAATTAATATGTATTTAATTAAGTGTAAATTACATGAAGTGCAATTTAGTTTTTCTCAGAGTCCATTTACAGGTAATCCTCAACTTTCAATCACTAACATCTGTTGCAAAGACAGCTGTTAAGAGAATTCCCCTCATTTTACGACTTTTCTTAGCATAGTTGTTAAGTGAGCCACTGCAGTTGTAAAGTGAATCTGGCTTCCCCATGGATTTTGCTTGTGAGAAGGTCGCTTCAAGTGATCACCTGACCCGGGACATGGCAACCATTATAAATACCTACCATTTGCCAAACATCTGCATTTTAATGACGTGGATGCTGCAAGTGTTGTAAGTGTGAAAAACAGTCATGAGATGTTTTTCACTATCGTTGTAATTTTGGACGGTCACTAAATGAATGGCTGTAAGATAATGGCTACCTGTACTTCATTATCTTGGTCAGGCTCACTTTTACATGTTGCAGTCCTGGGATGTTGCTGCCTTAGGCTGCTTTTTGCCTAAGAACACTTATGTAGTCTTACCATAAACCTAAGTGTTATTATCCAAGCATGAATGGATTCATGCATCAAGCATTATCAAAACCATGGAAATCTGCTTAGGACTTTATGTAATTTATGAACAGAGATAAGAATTTCACAGCCAGGGATTCAATGAAAAGTACATATATTTGTTAACATTAAGTTTGGTTCAGTTAAAGTCAGCCTGTAATTATGGCATTGTGCTGAAACTCTTTGCAACACACGGACAGGACAGAATTTTAAGGCAAAGCAGTAATTTGTATACTGGCTCAGACGGATTTATCTACTAAATAAATGACTGTCAAATAAATATATATATAAAACAATGATTTTCCTCTGCCTTTCTGAGAATTTTTTTTCTGCACAAGCCAAAAAGATTTAACAGAAAATCTAACAGGGCTGAATGAGTTCAACCACCTTGCCAGTAAATGGCATGCTATTTATTTGGCTTGGCAGATTTGTTAAGGAGGATACCATCTGGGAGAGATTTATTTTCCCTAAGTAAAAGCAACTGGAGGAAAACTAAGATATTTTAAAAGACCATATAATCCTGTTGAAAAAGAAGGGAGGAAGAAAAACATTTAAAAAAATGACTTTTTCTTGGAAGCACCCAAATTAGGTTTCCAGCTCAGAACAAGATTTATACAATGATACATCTCAGTGTAAAATAGTGAACTTTTAAGCAACGAGAGAGGAAAAATTCAAAAAATTGTATGAGAACCCCTTGTTCAGATCACTAGTAGTTGGCTCTCCACTCCATTTGTTTATTGATAAGTGATAAACCTCTTTTAATTCAGTGCTCTCTAAATGCAGAAAATAACTTGATAGTTCAGACATGTCCACAGTTCATTTGTCAAGAATGCAAAGATAGAAAAATGAGGGTGAGGCCAGTGGTGGGATTCAAATATGTGAACAACTGGTTCTCTGTGAGGATGCCACTTCCGGGAGTCCATTCTGGGCCTGGGCAACAAACAATTAGCTACCGGTTCTGCCGAACTGGTGCGAACTGGCTGAATCCCACCACTGGGTGAGGCTCCTATATAGCTACGTCCTTAACACTATCCATTGTATGATTTAGAGTTTCATTCAGTTTAGCTTCAGGCTATGAAATATGATTTGTTGGTCACACTATAAAAGAATACCATGTTTTGAAACTTTGGAGTCTTTATTACAGAATTATACATATTCAATAAACACTTAATATAAATCAGGTTGTAATTCTTTTCCAAGAGTCTCTAGCCATCCAAACTGGGCATGCTGTGTAGAGCCTGTCAGCCAAAGAGGGGCAACTGATGGGAACTAGAAGATGGGCTTTCTCTGCTGTAGTCTCTGTTTTGTGGAATTTTCTCCCCTCAGAGATTAGAAGGGTCCCAACATTATCGGCCTGTTCTAAGGATTTAAAAACGTGGATGTGTACCTGGGCCTGGGGCTCTGTGTGTGTTCAGGACCCTGTTTCTTGGCTTTATTGTTAGTCAGTTAACTATCTCAGCTGCTGTATTTATTTTGGATGTTTTTATTGTTTTTAACTGCTTTACTGTTTTTATAATTTTGGAATAGTAAGCCACCCAGAGACACTGGGTCTAAGATGGGTGGCTGCAGAAACTACATTTCCCCCCCCCTCTTATTACTGAAACTTTAATATCTGAAAAAGAATTGGGCACATTAACCCAGAATTCTGCTTCTGCTCCAATATGAAGTTCTGAATGGTCAAGAAAATCTTCATTCATTGCAGTCGAAAAAAACACCAGGATGTGCATTTATGAATGAACAGCTTCTGCAACAAAGAAGGAATGTGGAGCTGTACATATGGCCAAATGTTGCACGTGAAACAGATAATTTGGAAAACTGCTCTTTTGTATAATGTTTTGGAAAACTGAACTAATATTTTAGGTTGAAATTATTGTTCCTCATTAAATAATACTTTCTATGGATGTTTATAGCATTAGAAATTTCTTCATAGCACTGTACCTAAAGAACAGAATCAATGAAGAAAAAGAAGAAATGTTCTTTATTTTTAGAAATTGATGATGTAAGATAAAACCATCTAACTTGAAGGCCAAGTTGACATGCAAGCTGTGTTTAAACTAAAAAGGGATTCATGGTTTCAGAGGAAAAAATGGTTAACTGGAAGGTTATTTTTTTCCCCTTTGGAAATGAAAGGAGCTCTTTTTTATCACAGCTGAGCATACAACTAATAGAAGCAAACTGAAACTGTCGAACAGTAGTAATTTCTGTTGGAACAGATATGCTTTTCCGTCTTTAATGAAGTGGTTTGCTTTTTGGGCCATTCTTTTAATGTTTGAACCAATTTGGTGAATTCTAATTCTATAAAACTGCAGCTGGGTTTTTGTTAAAGGTTAAGACTGCGTGCCACTGCAAGGAGGTGAAAAGGCAGCATCATAGTGGATGCTTTCAGGTGGTGTAATCCGATGGGGCTTTAGGAAGTGGGGAAATGGTTAACATTGTGTGAGAAATGACAATCTGGAAAGGGGCAAAAATATCATGCACTGGTTTTCTAAAACACAATACAGGGAGTCCTCAACTCGCGACTGAGCCCAACATTTATGTTGCTAAGTGAGAAATCTGTTAAGTGAGTTTTGCCCCATTTTACGACTTTTCTCACCACATTTGTTAAGTGAATCATTGCAGTTCTTAAATTAGTAACACGGTTGTTAAGTGAATCTGGCTTCCCAATTGACTTTGCTTGTCGGAAGATCGCAAAAAGGGGATCACATGACTCTGGGACACTGCAAAGGTCATAAATGTGAGTCAGTTGTCAAGCATCTGAATGTAAATCACGTGACCATGGTAATAAGTGTGAAAAATGGTCATAAGTCACTTTTTTCAGTGCCGTTGTAACTTCAAACAGTCACTAAATGAACTGTTCTTCAGGACTACCTGTATTATGTCTTATACTTACATTAAGGGAATTTTATCTAATTAGATGAAAATATTTTATCAGATCCATTACCAAAATAGTTTTTCACATGCTTCCAGCATCGTGCACTCTAATCCTTTATTTCACAAAAACACATTTGTGTATTTGTGCAAACTTTTCAATTTTTTATATAATCGTTTGCTTAATGATCCTACCATACCTCTTAATTTCCTTGCTCTCTGATCCATATTCTATTTTTAAATTTGCTAACGGAGTTTCTTGGAATGGAAAACTCATTTGTCCTCTCAGATTAGGAAAGAAAAAGTAATTTTCTTTTTTTATGAGAATATATTTGTGAACTGATTTTTGCTGCATATGCCCTGGCAATGCAGTGTGCTCAGGTTGATGCAGTTCTATAAAGGTAATTGCATAGCTGAAACTCAAGGTTTTAACTACTGCTAGCGCAAGAATACACTTTGAGAATAATTCACTTATGAATGATTCACTTTATCTCCAATTACCTAAACAGCTACCTATTAAGAAATTAAATAATTAACTTTTCTGAAATCATATCACTTTGGAATGCAAGCAGGAGATTGAATATTTGAATATTTCTCCACATCAAAAACTTTCTTCCTGTAGAAAGTTAGTACTGTATGTTGGTGTATGTTAGCCCATCTCCCAGGCACGCTTCCTTATGGTCAACAGATAGATTTAGCCTGTCCTGGAAGGACTATATTCTCTGGTGTTTCTCTAGCCAATAACTTGTCTTTTCTCTGCTCTGCACTAAGAACATGAATCTGGTTTCTATATTTTTAATAGAATTATACATACAAAAGCATGCAATACTGTATTTGTGGTAAACATTGCAAGTGCTAGTTGAGATTTAAGGTGATACAGGTGTCTTGTTGAGAAGAACTGTGTTCCTCCTCACCTTGATGGGAATCCCATATTTGCTATGGTTCAAGTCCCTCATAGAGTGAATATAAACTATTACACACAGCCTAATTAGCATAAAGTAATGCAATACAATTGCTAGGAGAATGGAGTCCTTTTTCAAATTTTCAAATTTCTAAGGCCACAGACCTATAAGGAATCCCACTAAATACATTGAAACTTATTTCTAGATAATCTTCTGCTAAGCTATACATAATTGTTTTAAAAAATAACAATATCCTATGAATTCAAGTTGTTGCTGTACTGTCATAAAGTTATTATGTTGCAGGGTCCTTGAGTTTCTCTGAGCTTGGTTGTTTTCTTGAAGACATTTCATTACCAAACTAGGTAACTTCAAAAAATAGTCTCAGAATATCGGAATAACAGAGTTGGAAGGGACCTTGAAGGTCTTCTAGTGTCCAATTTCCTGTGTCTCTTTTGGATTTATTGAGGAAAGATAGGATAAATAAAATAAGTGGTAAAGTTAATTAGAATAGAAGAAATATCAGACTGGATTTTTATTGATAGTGATTGTTTTTTCATTCACATACAAGTGTGGACTAGCATATACTGCATGTATATGAATGGACAGAGACAAACAAAATAACTTTTTTGAGAGCATTAACAGCTAACAAAGATTAGTACTTTTATGCATTATGTTTTAACAAGGAACATTTACTTCTATCTTTGACTGGTAGAATAAAGTTAACTATTCTTTAGGTATCTGTACATAGGTCCAAGTCCTCAGGAACAACTGCTTTAAATCTAATAAATGAAAAAAAAACCCTTTCTTTTTTTTTAAACAATGGTTCTGTCGTCCATGCGCAATTCTGAGTTTTACATTCTTGTTGCTATCAGTCCCCCAGCTTCCATTTCACTGTCTTTTCTGGAACAAATTGGCTCCTTGAGGAAATGTATCAAGAACATGGTCGGTAGAAAATGCAAATTGCATGTGAATGAAGAGCCAAATATTCATGTTCCTCTGAAGCAGGTTTCAGTGGGAAATGGAAAAGAAGATATCAACTTTCCCTGCATTCTTGATAACAACCGTCATCCCATCGTTGGATAGTGTACTTTATTGAGAATACTTCTGTCCTGGCTCTTAAAAGGTTGTTATATAAAACTTTTGTAAGCATGTGACATTTGTTAGCTTCTTTGGTTTGGGAGATTATAATTTAGAATTCGGTGTTACAAATATTAGCAATTTGATTCTGATTCTGTCGCTCATTTTATACATGTGGTTTGATTTCACCACTTTTTAGAGCATAAATTCCCCCCTCCTAGCAGTGTTTAGCTTGTAAGCTGTGGGTGACTATCAGGGAAGGGGTTGTGTATCAAAATTTGCAGGCTCAGCTTTGCAATACAAGCTTCACCTCTTTTGTACATGTGTGATGACACGTGTACAAAAGAGGAAGAGCTGGATTTCTGTGCCCATCATCTTGCAGATCTGATTGCCTCTGCCTGTCACTCAACAAAGCAAATGAGGTTTAAAAAAACCAATACCATGTGGGCCAGTAGTACTTTTATTGCAATAGTTATAGTAGCAAAATATTGCAGGTCTGAAAGTGCTCTCCCCTCCCCCCCTTTATCTTTGGGTGAACTATGGAGGGGATTGTCTGAGATATTTTCTCAAGTTCCTTTTTTTTTGGCCTGGGCTTAGACTTGTTTATCTAACCATTGGAAGTAGCTCTTTCTCCTATCCTTCAAGGCATCTCTCTTCCTTCTACATCACCCCAGACATTTCTGTATAGGCATGAAACAATGAGGAGTCATTTTCTTATCTAAAGAAAACTGAAGCTGGAAGTTATTGTTTTAGAGGTGGTACAAATTACAGTATATCTATCACAGAAATGATTGCCAGTGCTAGCTCAAAGGAATATGGTGTCCCTAGGGCACATTGACTGATGGTGCCCCCTCCCACAAATGTGATTTTTTCAATTTTTAGAATGATTTGTTCAACATCTGCTATGTGTGACATGACTTGGTCTACCACTGCACTGAAGCAGAGTTGTCAACTATAGTTAATTGAAAATGACTCTCAATGCAATATACCTGAAATCATATATTAACAATAATAGAATAGAATAGAACAGAACAGAACAGAACAGAACAGAACAGAACAGAATAGAATAGAATAGAATAGAATAGAATAGAATAGAGCTGGAAGGGACCTTGGAGGTCTTCTAATCCAGCCCCCTGCTCAAACAGGAGAGCCTATACTATCTCAGACAGGTGACTGTCCAGTGTCTTCTTAAACATTTCCAGTGATGGAGTGCCCATGATTTCTGGGGTAAGCTGTTCCACTGGTTGATTGTCCTCACTGTCAGGAAGTTTCTCCTTAATTCCAGGTTGCTTCTCTCTTTGATCAGTTTCCAACCGTTGTTTCTCGTTCTTCCCTCTGGTGCTCTGGTGAACAACCTGGCCCTTTCTGCCTTGTGGCAGCTCCTCAGATACTGGAATACTGCTATCATGTCTCCCCTATTTCTCCTTTTCTTTAGACTAGCCAAACCCAAGTTCCACAGCCGTTCTTCATACGTTTTGGTCTCCAGGCCTTTGATCATCTTAGTTGTTCTTCTCTGAAATTTTTCCAAACTCTCAACATCTTTTTTGTGATAGAAAGTTTGATTTTTTTTAAAGTAGGGGAAATGTAAATAGTTTTCCTTATGGAATTTGTTCTTGGAAAAAGAGGTGACATTGGTGCCCCCTAAGGTTTGGAGACCTTAGCCAATGCCTACTTGGCCTTAACCTAAAGCCAGCCACGGGTAGGATACTGGAATTCACTTTCAGACATATATAACAGAATCTTAAACATCCCTGCTTAGAATTAGCCTCATTGCCTTTAATGGGATTGCATCTTTTAAAAAAAAAGTTTGGGACAACATTTAATTCCAACAACAGTTGGAATATTATCTGTGCTTACCAGATACATGCTGAATTTATTAGAATGGTAAAAAAATTCAATATTAAGCAAAAATATTTTCAATATTGAGCAAAAATCAAGGACACAGGAACTGACAAGAAGTTCAAAAGTAATGTTAGAAACTATTACTCCACAGAAAGAGTAGAAGAAGCTTGGAACTAACTTCCAGCGGAGGTAATGGATCAGACATCAATAAGTGAATTTAAATATGCTTGGGATAAATACACGTCCACTAACCAGCAAAGATAAATAAAATATAAAAGTAATAAATATATGAATTAAAAAGAGAAAAAAAAAACGAAACAACTCACAGGGCAGACTTGATGGATCACTAGTTCTTTTTCTACTGTCACTTTATGTTTTTATGTTTTCTAAATGTAAGTCTGAAAGAAACAAGGTATTCCATACCCAAACAGCTTTAATAGATTACCTCATGCCATTTTTTTTTTATTTTAGGGAAAATTCTTTTCAACTCCAGATGTGCACAAAAAGATACAAAGTCTGCCAAGCCTTCCCACACATGAGTTCAAACTGTCCCAAATACCTTTTCCAGCTGAAGACTTTTCCATTGCTTTGCAGAAAAAGGGGGAAAACCTAACATCTCTGGGATCAATATTCTGCACTTTATTTTTTTAGGCTTGTCTTTTAGGTCAGTTGTTTTTGTCCCGATTCAGACTGAGTATAGTGTTTAATTCTTATCATTCCTTCTTTTGAAATGATCAGATAACTTTGAGAAAAGCACCTGATGTATTCTAACCCATCTGTTTAGCCTGGACTCTTTCGTTAATATGTTAACAGGTTCTTTAAATCTGCATTTACTGCTCTGTCCTGTTTTGTGGGCTTTGAGGAAATAGGATGCTGAGCTTAGAAATCTTTAGTGTTCTGCGACAGGACTGTAAAAAAATGACCAAGGTGAGAATGTTTAGTCGTGCCACTGTATTTCAGAATGTTGTGAATACAAATACTAGTTTTAGCTATGTTTCATGCCTTTAATTTCTTGCTCTCTCCGCTTTTTCACATTCCCTGCACTCTACATAATGTTGAATACCACTAAAAGCATAGCTTGAGCAGTGTGTTTCCCTCTATATATCTTTAACATTTCTCTATCCCCTATGTGTCCTGACACAGCTGAATCTGCCCTTCAGAAAAAGATGTGCAGCTATTATATAACAGAAGACTTCAGTTATCCCGGGTCCATTGGAAATCAAACTTTGAAGAGCTGTGTTCTAAATTAATAAAAAAATGCCAACTTTATTTATTATTTGTTGATTGATTGGGGTTAGATCATGCCTTTCCTCCAGGAGCTCTTTTATTTCCCCGAACAGCAACTGTTGAAGGAGGCTGGGTAGAAGGAGAGGGAGTAGTTCCAAGTCACTCCCTTGAGTTTTATTTTATTTATTTTATCAAATGTATTGGCTGCCCATCTTACCATGAGGTAACCCTGGGTGGGTTTCCATGGCTGAAGATGGATAGACCCTGAGCCTTCCAAATCCTTTAACTGAGACACTGAGAAATTCCCAGAGACTCCAGTGCCTTCAGCAGAATAACTAGTGCCACAACGTTGCAATGCACCTTTGCTCCCTGTGTATGTAATGTAACAATGAGTGTATAAAAGGGCCAGTGCAGTGCTTATTTGATCATAGGCTCTCCCTTAGCTCTGCTGAATGCCTCTGAGTAAGCTGTCTTTAGTATTTTATAGTGTGTGTGTGTGTGTGTGTGTGTGTGTGTGTGTGTGTGTGTGTGTGTGTATCTCTGTGAGAACATATTAGAAGCCTTTTCCAGTTGTCTTTTGTGGTTCTCCAGAGCTCTAGGGTAAAACTTAGGAAGAAAATGTAATGTCATTAAAGTAAAAGGACTCTATATGGAGTAGTCAATGAATGGCATGATCTGTGATAGGTTATATCATAATAATTTGTTAAAGTAATAAATGCCACCCAATTCCCAGTGACTCTAGGGTCTCAAAACAACCAAAGAAAGATCAACAAAACCAATAAACTTGAAAGATAAAGATAAAAGATGGCAAGTATGAGAGACCAAATGGAATGAAACAAGAAACTTCACCCTCCCATGCCAAACACCTGAGAGAAGAGCCTAACTTCATGAATCTTCTGAAAACAGTAGACTGGAAGCTATCCAAATCTCAAACTATCCCTCCTTTCTGGAGGACAAGCATGGTTACAGAGAAGGCAATTTTGTGAGGCCTTGATATATAGCCTTGTTTAATCAAAGGAGCACAGAGCACATCAAGATACTATGCAAGATCAGATACTATGAACAAAAGGCAGCATCTCAAGTAACCAATGTGATATGCCATTCAAATCATATTGATTCTTTAGTAACCATAGAGATTTTTATCTGGGACCTGTCTCCAAGCTAATCCTTTAAGTCTTCTGATTTTGCATCCACTACAAATATAGTTGCAATTCTTCTGGTTGTCGTCTTCTCTTTCTTTCCGCCTTTCTCAGAGTTATAGATTTCTCCAGAGAGTTGGGTCTTTGGAAATAAATCATGTTTCCAAAGTATGATAATTTGAATCTGGTCATTTGTCTCTCAAGTGAAAACTCTGGGTTGCTTTGTTTGATAAGTTTGTTTTCTTGGCTATCCATGATATTCTCAAGAGTCTTCAACACCAAAGTTCACGGTTCTCTTAATATATTGTAGTGTTTTGTAATCCACTCTTGGTAGATTATATACAGACACATAGATATATTCTGAAGTTAAAAAAATTATATTTTTAGAGGAATGGACAAAATTCAGAAGGATCCTAACAACCGAAAATACAAACTTTTCTCTCCACTTAAGAATGGGGATGGGAATCAAGTTCTCTCTCTTTTGAAACAAAAACTGTTAGTGTACACTTCTGTACCTATTTTCTGTCCCTCAAGTATTTGTTTCAATAGTCATCTAAAAAATGAACAAATATTGAATAATGGGATATGAATATTCCTACAAATTTTAAAATTAATCAAAGAAAACATGCCCTGTGACATGAAAATGGAACGTAACTTGAGAGCTGAGTCATTGTTCTGTTTGCTAATAGGCTTATCTATCATTTAGTGATGAAGGGCCCTCTCTAAGGAAGGCACTATGAATAGGCTTTTCTATCTCTTCTTGTGTTCACAATATCCATTACTGTTGAATGTCCCATAAGTATGCAGAATTAAAATTTGCTTTATGTTGTGCTATGCCTTCAGGATACGAGTTGGGACTTTAGTCTGTATGTAGATTTTCCTGCTTAACACAATTCCATTTGCAACTGCATACAGAAATTAAACATTTTTGAAAGTTTCCAGTACATAACCGATAGTGGGGCCATATTGCACTCTGCTGGCTCATTCTAGCTAATGCAGACTACCAGTTTTCTGCATAATTTCTATTTTTATTTTGAGGTAAACATACAGGGAACTACTGCAATGCAGGAATGCTAAGTGAGTAAGATCATCACACCATCATTCTCAACAAATTGGGCAGAAAAACAAATGGATCTGTAAATATGTATAAAGCACAGCAAGCTTCTTTTATGTACTGCCCACATCCAACGTTTAATTTCATTCCAAAACAAACAATACCTAAGAGCTTTGGAGGCAGAACATGATCTCAAAGAACAAGAACAATAGATTCTGTGTTACAGAAAAATTGAGAAGTTGATATTTATTCAAAATAGCTTAGGGTAGCCTCAAAGTTCACCTGTTCCATTATCTCCAACAGTATACAGTATAAGCATGTGTAGTTAGTAAGATTACAGATGCAGAATTAAAATTATAGCTATGTCTTATGATTTGCTTCTAGAACTTAGTATTTATCAATATATGCATCTGCTAACATTTATCAGCTAACTTTAAAGCTGTGGCCTTTGCTAGATGCATACTTACTCAGAGTTATATCTCTTTCATATATACTTGGAGGAGATGGACTATCCGCACACATTCCAGTCAAGTTTCCTATCTAGTTTGGCAGCAAGAATACAGCTTTGAGAGATTTCTGCTTGGCCTCATGGATGCTAGGCTGTGAAGTTCCACAGGGAACCAATCTGTCACTCTTGTTGCTTTAATATCTATATGAAGCGTCTGGACAAGGTCACCAGAATATTTGGAGTTGGATTTCTCAGCATGGGTGACATTCAGCTTTCTTCCTTTCATAATTATCCCAAAACATTAGAGCTGTGGTGGTGCAGTGGTTAGAATGCAGTATTGCAGGCTAATTCTGCCCACTGCCAGCAGTTCGATTCTCACTGGCTCAAGGTTGACTCAGCCTTTCATCCTTCTGAGGTTGGTAAATTGAGGACTCAGATTGTTGGGAACAATATGCTGACTCTATAAACTGCTTAGAGAGGGCTGTAAAGCCCTGTGAAGAGGTATGTAAGTCTAAGTCACCGATGTCAAACTTGTTGCGACATATTGTGACTTTTTTTTTGCATTGCCGGAGCTAGGGTGGGCACGGCCTCTGTATGATGCAACTGGCCCATGGGCCAGCAGTTTGACACTCCTGGTCTAAGTGCTATGGCTATTTATTTCAGAAAGACTGAGAAGATTAGGGAAGGGTGATTAGAGACTCTGAATATCAGATAAACCATTTTTGTTACTTAAAGGATTTTGGGAGAAAAATAAAATGGAAGATAAGGTGGAAAGATATGAAAGATGACTGAGTGAAAATGGAATGACTGCAGGAAGAGAATGCACAAGACTAGTATGAAAACATATTGTACATCAGACTCAGCCTTACTGAATGTGAAGAAAGATGTTGAAGGAGCTTAGAACAAAGTGAAAAGAATGAAGTTACAGAGTGCCATACAAGTGTGTAGCTATGCTAATGGTAAGCATAAAAAAGGTACTTGATAGAATGAACTGAAGAAAAATTGATACAAGAAAATGCTGCGAAGAATGAAAATATATAATGTACAGTGTGAAAGATACTTCTGTGAAGAGGATAACAAGAAGCCTCCAGCAAGCGAATGGAATTAAAATGGAATTAAAATGATTTGGAATGAAACTGAAATGATGGTAAGCCGGAAAGAACATTTTAGAGATTTGAAAGAGCGGGATAGTAAGAAACACTATAAATGTTAATGTTCAAGGAAAAAATGCTGAGAAAGATTTAATAAATGTATGACTCTTGAGAAATAGCAAAGCTGCAGAAGTAGCTGGTATAACAGGGGAAAAAATTAAATACAAATAAGATTTGGTTAAGAAGCAGCAATGCTACTTCGTGTGTTGTAACGATGCTAAGAAAAAGACAGGCATGTCTTGAGCAGAGGTTTGAAGCTGCAGAACACAGCTTCACACAGCTTGACAAACTCTGAGTTTATTGTTTCTTATATACTTTTTACATACATAGGCTTTACCATTAACTGCTGACATTTTACATTTAAAAGTTTAATCTTTAGCTGTTGACATAAAGTAATTGAAAAATTCCTTCATATAAGCAATTATTTTCTAGTAACATATTACCTGTTGAGAGCAGGTAAAAACAAATACAGGTAAATTAGAAAAGGAGAAAGAACTGATAAAGACAAGAAGAAATAAAGACAGGAAGAGATAAGGGGGAACTTAAAGCATATTATTTATTTAGGTAGGTAAGATATTAAGTCAAAAGGGGGTGATCTTTTGGCTGCTTCCTTGGGACAAAGGGTATCAAAAGGTTATGAGGATTGTGGGGGGGAATGCATGGCAGTTTGCTGCAAATTCCCCCACAGTGTGTGAAGTGTGAAGGCTGCATCCTTAGCAGATAGTTTGAAGAACTCTGGCAAAGTTCCAAAATTTGGACTGGAAAGGTACAAGAAGCAGTTATGAGTAAAATGTTGCAAATGCAATACGACTTTAACATGGGCTGGTATGTAAACCAGGTCATTGAGAGATATATGATTGTGAGAAAGGTTTATGTTTATTGAATAAAGTGAAGAGATTTGAATCTTGGAATGCTTTGTGCAAGTATGGAGTTGAAGGTTGGTTACTAAATTCAGAAACAATGACAGATGCTGAAAACTTCCATGTGAATAAATGGTTCAAAACTGAGAACAGTGAATAATAATGTGCAACGTATGTTTATATATTTATGGATGAGTAAGAAATGCATGTGGCTGAATAAATTAAAAGTGAGCACACTTTTGGATTTTAATGTTACAATTTTAGCGTAACTGAAGCTACCTGAAAAGGGTGAGATATTTGCTTAAAATTATAATTTTGCATTATTTTGGAGGGTTAGAAAATAATGATCAGATTGTTTGCTTTTCTTCTCATCTTGAAATCCCTAACAATACATAAAGACGCTCTCCTCCTTATGTCATCCCTACTCTTTTCAATCAGATTCTCCTGTGACCCTAAGAAGGTCATTGGCAGAATTTAGAGCAGGGGTCCCCAACCCCTGGTCCGTGGCCCAGCACCGGTCTGCAGCATGCCAAAAACTAGTCTGCAAATAAGTGAAGCCCCATCTGCAGGATGCAAGCTGTACATAAAACCACGCCCCCTCCAGTCCGCGAAAAAACCTCTCTCCACGGAACCGGTCCCTGGTGCCCAAAAGGTTGGGGACCTCTGGTTTAGAGTTCCTGTCCTTCAGTGTCTGCTTTAATTCTTCCATCTCCAAATTCTGGTGAAGAAAGGTTACTTGGAAGGAATAGGTCATTCTCTGGCATTCCACCAAAGAATTTCATTGATCAGTTGCAAAGAATCAAGAGTCACTTACAATTTACATTTTTTTAATGACTTAGACTATTGATGTTACAATGTTTCTATAAATTGTATCACTAGTCCCTAAAAACTAATGTTTGAAATTATATCGGCATTTCCGTCATAAACAAAAGTTTACCCAATAAACTATACACATAGCAAATCCAACATGCAATATTCACACACACACACACACACACACACACACATCTCCCTATCACTTAAGGTTTGCATATAATTACAAATACTGCTAGTGTGCAGCTAAAATATGCTTGCATATTTTGAACCTCAGAAATAAATAAATATATACAAAGGAAGTTAAATTTTGCTGATAAGAAAATCAAATATTTATACAGAAAGATGATATGATAAAAGAAGAGCACTGGAAAAACTATCTGAAATAATTTTTTAAGGATTACTACATGGTAGTAAATGCAAAGAATATTCTTATTTGGCAAAAATATAGGCATATTTCACATTAATCTGGTCAGAAAAAAACATCTTAAGGGAAAACAAAACTATTACAATTTTCCTAATTAAAGCCCTATTTACCATTTTAATATTATTTACTTCCAATTACCATATACAGACATACATTTTCCCTTCTCATTTTGAATATTTTTATCCAAAATAAATGTTACATAAGCTATTTTCTGAAATCTATTAAGAAACATAAACTTACTAAGTTTTTAGAAAGCACATATGAGCAAAACATTCTTAGTAAAGCTGTTTGATCCCATCAGACTCTGATATAATTTGATGTCATAAGGAATCATTCACTCATATTAAGTTAAATTCTTAACCTGTGATAAATAATTCCTTTTAGGGATTATAAAACAAATTAAATAGTTTGAACTCAAGCAACTTTAGTAATAGAGCAACTTAGTTTGACAATTCTGATGGTGCAAATTAATAAATTGTAGTTGTTCAACAGCTATAATACAGATAAAGTTGAAATGTATTTTGAAAATAAACATGCAGAAAGTATTTTAATAGAAATAGGGAGAGAATCCTATGACTTGTCAGTGGTCAAATTTGCAGCTGTAATTCTGTACTAATTTTCCTTAAAGTAAGCCTCCAGGTATTCAGTTGGAATTACTTCTAAGAAGACATACTGGAGATTCTGCTATATATTACTGGGCGATTAAATAAAGTAGCACACACAGAAAGTTATTAAAGAATTGAGCAAGTGAAAAAATAGTTTTATAATTAGCATATAATTTTTGATTAATTTCATTCAAAGAGAATTTATATTTGTAAACAATGAATATAACACCCTTTCCTTTAAAGATGAGGCATACTGACTTTAGTAAATCTAAATAGAGGTGCTACAGAGTATATAATTACTATAATCTGTAATTCAAAATATTGTATGAAGGGATGCATAGATGGCATTACCATTATGCTTACATGAGTATCTTAATTGTTTCAGCAGCTGTGTGTATCTGAAATTATAAAGATTTCTTCTTAGGTATATTTCAATACACATCTTGGAAAAGAACTATCTGGGGAAAAGGTGTAAGAATTGATAGCATCTTGATTTGTACAGGTTAATAAACACTGCTCTTAAGGCATAAATCAATGGAAAACTTCCATGTTCCAGGCTGCAATTCTATCTATCTAAGGATGTGAAAATAAAGCAAATTAGGAAAAACTGATGGAAGTTTATTTATAATATTGGGTTGATTCAGAATTTCTATTCTTTGATCATGATAAAGATGCATAGCAATCGTGATATATTCAACTGCTCACTTTCTTTTGGTCTATAACTAGGCAAACTTTCAAGTTAACACAAAACACTTTGTTAAGCTCTTCCAATATCAAAGAAGCACACTTTAATACAGGGGTCTTCAAAGTTGGCCCTTTTATGGCTTGTGGACTTTAACTCCCAGAATTCCTCACCCAGGCATGCTGGCTGAGGAACTTTGGGAGTTGAAGTCCACAAGTCATAAAAGGGCCAAGTTTGAAGGCCCCTGCTTTAATACTTCTGCCATTAAAAAATAACAAAATAATAAATATGGCCCAGAGTTTGCAAGTAAGAGTTAAGATCAAGCGTACAATAATCTTTGAAACACTTTTGGTTTCTGTAATCAGGCACAAAAAAATATAAATTCACTAAAAATAGCTTTCCCTTGCCTTGTTCGTAGGAAAAAAAAAATCTATAAAATCTCCCATGACTTCTCCAGCATTGCAGAAGCAGACTTCTGCTTATGCCACAAGCAGAATAGGCTATCATCCCTCTTTACAGAGTAGATTTGGTCATATGAAACAAGGGGATCCATTATACCTGTGAACAAGCACAATTGGATAGCTCTCCCTGTGTAAGGCTACATATACACACAGACACACACAGAGAAGAACACTTGGGTTGATGTAACATCTTAATAGCATGATTTGAAAATATATTTGGAAGCTACAAGCTTTAGTTTTGGGCTTTTCAAGATTCTTAATTTTGCAAGATTATAGATGGGATTAATAAACATGTCACTGATAGATGCTTGAGAACTGTTGATGAGAGAACACCAGCATCAATACTGTGTCAGTGGAGAGAATTAATTAGATGTTCTGTTTCTCCAAGTAAGATACAGGTAGCTGAACAACTTATATAACTGGATAAAGCACAACACTTTAGCAGAGTCTGTATCTTCAGCCAGTCACCAAGTTCAACACTTAATAATCTTAATAATCTTCATTCTGTTTGTTGATTTCTCTTCTTCCAGATATCCAGATACTCAGAATTTTGTACTGTGGCTCAGGGAGTCTGACATGATCATGTTTCTATAGAAATTGTCTGACTGAGTATTGTAGTAACCTTTCACTTTGTCAATGACTTGGTGAACTGGGATGATTGACGTCTGTTCCATGTCCACTTGGATGTATTTTGTTGAAGGCTTGTCAAGAAAAACATTGTCTGATTAAAAACAAGACAAAACAAAACAGGTCAGTAATTTTGAAAACAAAGTTTACTGCCAAGAGGATGACCTCAGACAACCCCTTATACAGTATATAATAACCTTTTATTTTTGTTCCAAAGTCTGATTTTCTTTCTATAATCCATACCATGAATATGTAAGCTGTCAGTCTGATAGTTACAATAGACTTTACATTGCACATTAAAGTTTTTCTTTTAATATTTTCTTATAAAATTAAGTCATTTTGAGAAGTTTTAAGGAGTAAAATGTGTGTGCGTGAGAGAATGTCTAAAAGGTGCAATGAGTGTCTTAAAGTCTTAAGATACAAATTTCATCTGTATAATCTGCCTGAAAAATTCAGCCCCACTGATCCTCTCAGAACTGTAAATTAGTAAGGCTGGACTGTATGCACACCACACTTTTGTGCTCCTGATTTATCTAGAAGTACAAATCAAATTTTGCTGCTTTAGCCTTCGTGATCTGAAATTTAGCATTTCTAAGCTGACCTACATGGTTACTGAAATAATGTCATCGGCATTATTGAAGCCGTGATATCAAACTGCAGTAATCTGACTCACAATTAAATGCTTTTGGGTATAAGCATTAGTCTGTTTTTGTAATGGGAACATGATCATGATGGTGCTCTATAGAACAGGATTCAAGATAATTTCACACAAACAATCAGCTTTGAATGTACGAACCAATTCAGAATAAGGACAAGAGAAAATACATCTCATTAAGAGTGATGCCAGAAAGGGGAAAGAAGTTCATTTTTTACTACTGAATTGCTGAAATGAGGAAATCATAAAATGGCTACAGGTTTCATCATTTTTAGATTCAGCTTATTATGTCCTGAAACAAGATTTTGAGTGTGTTCCTCACTATCAATTTACATTCATATTCCATTTTGTTTATGCACATAGACAGTGTTATCTACATTGAAATGAATGTCAAGCCCATGTGCCAACCCCTGGAGATGCAGAATCTATAGATACAGGTTTTTATTTATTTATTATTCATCTCTCTTTCAGAGTGATTCTGCTGCATCTAAAGGTGACATTTCTTCAAACTGTAAAGAACGTACAGAATTGACAATGGAAGTCACAGCTTCATATTCTTTTTTATAACAGGCATCATCTCTCACCCTCTGTTATGCTATGATCATATTGTGTTTTTTTTTTCTCTTAATGACCTTGTAATCCCTTGCATCAGGGTGGAGTTGGGACGCTTGAAAGACGCTTGAAAGACATTTACTGACCGGATGTCCTTCCTAACACCTAAACGGAGTTCACAGCAGACAATAACTCATTGCACCCAGAAACAGAAATATCTGCTGCTATCTAGTATTGAACTCACAGCCTCCTGATTGTGAGGTGAGAGCTCCATCTCTAGGCCACCACGCTTCTCACATTGTGTGTTTCCATTATACTGTACAAAATCAGCTGGCATGGCTATTCACAACAAAATATTCCATATCATTATTGTAATTAGAGATTATTGGCAGAACTGAAATTTACAAATTTACAAAATTAGGAGAAGCAGTTTCCAGCATGCATTCTTTTCAAGGGTACCAAAATGCACTTCATTAATACATTTTTGAAAAAGAAGAATAATGTTTAAATGCATTTTGTGTGAACTGGGTTGTTTTCAATGTAGAGTTTAACCCAGAAAGAAGAATGTGTGGTTAAATATATGTGAAAGTAATATTGAATCATCTCTCATTATTATATAGAATAAATGGTATTACTTATTACCTAAAAAGAGAAGGAACTTAGTAACATATTTTTTTTCTACTAAAACTAAGATATATAATTTTGACCTGGGAGCAATAAATGTCTATAACAACACTGACAGAGTTTACTGAATTTCTTTTCAGTAATGCTTAGTAGGTAAAATATATTGTTTCAGACATTGGCAGAGATATACTATGACATAATCAGGATTGACTCAAATATCAACTGAGTTCAGTCAGCTGTGTTCATCCTGGTAACTTCAACTTCAAGCATACCTAGGACAAACTTTTGAGTAAGATACTAACAGAAGACTAGAAGGTTCAAGACAGTAAGCAGCTTTGCTAATCTAAATGTGACCATTAGATGTTCCTCTTCATGTGCAATTAAACACATTATTTTTAAACATATCTAATGAATAGGATTTTACCTGCTAAATTCTTTCCACAATTGTATGTTACTATTGAATATTGAATATTATATTTATGCAAAAGTTTAATATTCCTTAAACCATTTAGCATTCATTTACCCAAACAAGCAACTATATAAAATTTAAATTGGTCATAAGTATAAACAAGAGGAAAGGATTCCTCAATCTTTTCTGACAATAATGTATAGCTAAAATTAAGATTTAAATTAGAATTACTTATGAAATGCAAATGAAGAAAATGTAAATTGCACAGAGTTTTTTTAACATGGAAAAAAGCATAGGCATGCTAAAATGTAGCCAGAATGATTTTTTTTTTTGCAAACATTCTTATATGGCAAAGCAAATGGTTTACTTTGGTTTTGTTGTACAGTTATTTATTGCATGTTACATTATATGTATTTATTCAATATGAATCTATGATTTAAGGGCTAAAGCAGCTTTCCTACAGTGTTTAGGGTTTGGGGGTTTAGAAGGAAGTTCAATACAAAGAGATAAACAGAGATATGAAATAAGCCATAGCATGAAAAATATAGAAAAGTTTTCCCCTTCAGTCTATTGGAGGTCGAACGGAGTGAATAAGACAGCAAAACAGCATCTTCTGCTGAAATGTGCAAAAGCAAATTTAGAAGCTCATTAACAGCTCATTAACCCGAGGAGTGGATTATAAAATCTTTTTATTCATAAATACAGCAGTTACTTACTTAAATAACCACACTTTAATCCATAATCCATGTAGTTCTACAAATATTGATGAATTGCAATTCCCAGCAGCCTCAGTCATGCTGGCTAATGGTAAGGGATGCTGGATTCTGTAGCTCGGCACCATTAGCAAACAATCTTTCCAAGGAAAGCTTCACTTTCCAAGGAAGACCCATTAATTCTTCCCCATCCCATCATTAGAATGTACTTTCAAGTCTCCAACAAAAGCAGAGAACAGAGGATTTCACAAATCCCTCATCAGTCCTTCAAAAGTTAGCCAGGTTTGTTGCACATCCTTCCCTTTGATCTTTTAGCCCTAATAATGGCCTCCAATGGGCTCTTTCCAGCTCTCATCTTAAGGGAACTTCCAAGCCACCTGTCTAGCCTTCCATGCTACATTGCAGTCCTATTTCTTAGATAGTCTGCTAATTCATGTTCATCTCTATCATGGCCCCAGGTTATTTGGAGTGATGTAATAAATTTCTTCTTCTCCTCTTCCTTTAGAGAGGGAATAGCTTTATTCCTCCTAATCCATGTGTGAAATGGGGTGGGAGGAATAGAGAACTGCAGTGTTGACTCTTCCTTCCAGTTCTTCTTCTTCAAGCAGGTGGTGAGGGCGGAGCCAAAGGGAGGCAATCAGCCTTGCTCATTCATATCCACCATAGAAAGGAATGTATTGCAGCAATTCAGTGATGTGGTGATGTTCCAGTCCTTTCATAAGTTCACCTCTCCCTCACCATCTCCCTCATCAGGCTTTCCCAACTCCTCCCTTTTCTCTCTCCTCCCTCAACTCAGCTCCCTCTTCTCCATCCGGGTAGCTGGAGACTCCTTCGGCTGCTGATGCAAAACAGCTTGATCCACTTCCAGATGCCATCCCCATGACCACTTCTCCTAACCAGATTGAGAAAGGTGGACCATTCAGGAAGGGGGATGTTTGTAATGCCTGCTCCCTTTCTTGGAGGCTAAAACTGAATGACTGGAGTATGAACATGTGCATGCTTAATAGTTATATATTACAGTGAATTCAAAGGCAGTATGGCTTAAACCAACTGTCAGGGACCAATATTTGAAGAAGACAATTCCCTCATTTCCTACCTATAAGCTTTATGGGATGTCTCTGTTGGTCACTGTATGATAGCTGAATCCAGCAGAATTCATTCTACTTTCATTAGATTGGCTAAACATTAAAATAAATGCTGAATCATTTATACTGTCTGTGTTCACTGCATATTTTAAAAATCTAAGTAAGTTGCTAACTGAAAGCTTTTTCTAATGCTCTGAAAAAAGTTCAGCGTCAGAGAATACAGTAATTTCTTGCAGACATTATTATAAATTAGGTGAATCACTTTAGTGGTGTTTTTTTATTTTCTTCCTGTCAGTTACTATACCAATTTTAGAGACACCTAACAATATGCATTTTATGAAGCACATTGGATGCTTACCTCAAACAATCCTGAATGTTTCATTTTTATGCTAACCGTAATCAAAAGCACTCTTGTGTCCCAAATTATAGTCAGCCAGAATTAATGACAGAGAAAGATGCACAATATAGAATGAAGCAATGTGTATGATTAGTTAATCTTTTTCTGTTGATTCAAACTTCATGCAAGTGTCCTTATGCAAGCGCTTGGAAATCATGCATTCAGCAAATGTGATGTACACTTTACCTTGAATGTTCGACCACTGGTGAGGATATGTTCTTAGAAGACATTATCTATACCATAAACATATGAGCAGCTGAATCAATTTTGGAGAACAGTGAAATAGTTCAATAATTACTTGGAAATATCCACCACCATACAAATTACTAAACTATGATTAAATATGAGTACAACATATCAATCGAATAACTGCATTTTACACAAATGTACTCAAGCAGTTAATAGTTAATACAAAATGAAAAATTAAATTGTGCTTTATAAATTTTGCACATAACACAAACATATTGTTGTTGTCATTTATACTAAAAAGAGACCAATAAGCTGTATCATGACCAAGGATAAATATTCACGTACAGATACTTAAAGGAAATCTACTATGTAAAGCAGAACTTCTACGAATAAAGCTTTAATCCACAACAATACACCAAATTAGTTAGTTAGGGTGATTCATATTTAATGGATCACTGAAAAGACTGCTTACAATTAACGCAATGAGGTGTTATATGCCAATAATTATAAACACTTTTAAACACTTCCAGAGAAATTTTTTATTGCGCTCAATTTTTTAAACTGTAAACAGCCCAGAATTACTTAAGTGTGATGGGTGGTGTAGACATTTGATGAGTAAAATAAATAAAAATTAAAATAAATGTTACTGTGCACAATGTCTTGTTGAAAAGTACCAAAAATCTTACTATGTTTTAGACTTAGATAAGCCTTAGCTTTTGGTAATCCTAAAGATAATGCAATAGCCTGGGTGGCTTGAGGCCTATATATTTCACTTGAATGGGCTGTTGAAAAAAAAACAGCATTGAAGTAGATGAATCCCAGCCAAATTCTGGTTAATTCCTATGGATGCACAGTTGCATAACTTATCTAAGGTAAAGCAAGCTATTCCAGTAGATACTTCATTTTAAAGTTAGACTTTTTCATATTGAAAACTACTGACCAGAATGGCTGTTCCTTTTATGGTAGGTGTTTGATGTGGATTTGGATTTTGAAGTCAGATATGTTGAATTGGAACCAATAGAACTGGAAGATAAGGATTTTCCCAGATTGTCTGAACTCTTCTTTATTATATTAGTTGCTGTTTTACTCCAGTCTGAAAATAAATGAGAGCAAAAGGGGCTGTGATTGCATACCAGCTGGAAATAACGATTCAGACCTTAAAAGTAAAGAAATGGAATTAAAGAAAACGCAAATCATTTTCATTTCCCCCCCCCCCAGTGTACTTATTACCCTTTATTATGCAAATCATTCCCCAGTGCATTTCCTTTGGGTTGAAAATATGGGGAATTCATATGTGCAGTGACAAACCATGTTAATGATATCATTCATGTTTAACATCTGAAATTATTCCCACCCTGTCACTAATATAAGTATTTCTTGTTTCGCAAGGCTTGGGGAGGGAGGGAGGGGATGTGTAACTGGTGAGAGATGCATGGCGAGGCTCAGGGAGGTACTGGGGTCTGTGAGGGTGATGCAACAAGCCTCAGGAAGGGTGTGCCAGGCAGGTGCAGCAAGGAGGGGGAGGTTGTGCAGTGGTTCCTGAATAGCCTGCAAGGTGCAAGGGAGGAGGAGCTAGGGAAGATGTGTGGGTAGTGGAGACTTACTCCAGTGACTTGCAACCTTCACTGCCAGTTTCTCCACTGACTTTTTGGGGAAGCCATCAGGAAAGGTCATACACGGTAATCAGATAACCGCAGGGTATTACAACTGGTCATAAGTGCAAGTGGTTGCCAAACACCCAGATCATCATCACATGATCACGGGAATCCTGGGATGGTCAGAACTCTGAGGATCAATTGTAACCACCCTTCATTCAGCACCGTCATAACTTTGAACGGTTTCTGAATGAATAGTTATATGTTGAGGATTACCTGTATGCACAAAGATGGAGAAATACTGAACTACCCACAATGGAAGAATGGATTGTGAAGATGGCAGAACTAACAGAAATGGCAAAAATTACCTGTTTGGTCAGGGTCAAAACAATTAAGTACTTTTATTAAAGACTGCAAACATTTTATGAAAATGGGAAAAAAGAGAAATGGTGATTTCTGGATTTGATAATTGTAAAAAGACTGAATAAGGGATGGAGGACTATTGCAATGTTCTGTAGGGAGGAAAGATAATGAGTTTGTAACTGCTGTAAAGAAATGTGGAAGTAGCTTCTTTAACTATCTTTTTTTCCCCTTTAACTCTATTTTTTCTGCACATGTTCTTTTCTCTTTTTTCCTTTATTTGCTTTTAGCTATGTAAAAACCTTTAATAATTTTTTTTAAAAAATGCAAATATTCTCTAAATGCAACCACTAAATAATGACTTTCTGAATCAAGGTTCTGTATGATTACATCTGAAACTGCAATTTAGTTTAGTTTAATTAATTAATTTTGATTTAAAAGGAAACACAGGTGAGGTGAGGTGAATTTCACTATTGTGATGAAGAGTCCTAAATTTTAACTAGATGTTTTTAAAAGACATATGCAAATGATGCTTTTAGTTCCTATTGAACCATGCAATACTGTAGAACACAGAGAACCTCTATGATAAACTATTTCAAGATCCTTTATGCTTCTGACTCATACCCTTTCCTCTGCCAGCTTTCAAACATACAGAAGAAATTATTCAAACATATATTCACCAACGTAAGTCAGAGAAATATATCCATCTGTCCAGTACATAAACATGAATGTTTCTCATTAGGTAGACTCAAGGGGTTCAAATGTTTGTAGGCAACTAGTCTCCTTGAACTGGATGAGGCTATAAACAATATTTTTTAAGCTACAGAGACAATTTTAAAAAGATTCAGAGCAATTAAAGGTTGTTTCAACTCTAAGCATGGCTACAGCCATTTTCCTTCTCATTCTAGGTTGCCACATAGACCGGAGGGAGGAGGGGGTTACCCAGGTGCTTCGTTAGTCAAAATAATTCTTTATCCCTTGGGAACCAAGGTCACTGGCTGCCCCCAAGACTGCAGGCTGGGCATTGCGTAAAAAGCCCGCCGAGAAGATGTATTGGGGAACGTAGTTGCTTGCATAGTTTTATGGGTGGGATTTTTAAACTTTGTATTGGGGAATTGTTATGTGTGTATCCAGACTTGGTTTCATATCTCCGATTCTCAGCCTAGGAAGCCTGTGTTGTCGGAGAAATGTTTCTATCATTATGTGGCCAACATGAAAATATGGAACACAGTCACCTTTCCCACCAAAGCGGTATCTATTTATCTACTTGCATTTGCATGTTATCGAACTGCTAGGTTGCAGGAGCTGAGGGGAGTATCGGGAGCTCACCTCGTCATGTGGCGCTTGGGTCTCAAACCCGAGCAATCAGCTTTCCAACAATGGAAAGCAATGGAAGTATATAATTATGCAAACCCTTCCTGGTAACACTATCACAGAAGATCCTTTTAAATTCTGCTTACTACTAAAAATCCATTACATACATACAATAACTAGAAAGTTAAATAAGAAATCTGGAAAGTTGGTAAGGGCAAATAACTTAATATAACTGCCAAGAAAATTACAAGGACATTTCTGTAAGTAACCCATTTAAAATGAAGTAGATTTTGGTTTAATAATGAGTAGAACTGATGTTAATTAAAGTAACAAATCATAGAATAAAATGACAAGTATACAGTACATGGGTCTTGTTCATTTATCTACTAAATGGAAATTCTGCCAGACTTATGAATACATATATTTAATTCGGTGAAAGCGAAGATAAAAGGATCTAAGCAATTGCTCTGTTTCAGGCTTTGTTTTCTAATATCTCCTCAAACATTTACATAAACGTTGCAAGGAAACACTTATTCTTTGAAATAACATCATTTGCAGAAATGGCACATTCTCAATTTTCTGGTAGACAGTTTCTATTAAATATCTCAGAAAGTTGCGCTTATCAGGTCCTAGCAGGTCAGCACATGGATGAAAGATTACCTTATAATGTATATTTTAGCTTTATGGGCTCAATTAAGAGAGAAGAATTACAAACGGTAGTTCATATTACCTGAGTTATCCGCCAGCCTGAATCGTCCACAACATAGATGCCTTCTCCATTGCTTTTGTACATTTTCTTTCATTGCACAGTGGAATATAAATATAAATAAACCTGAAAAGGAAAATAGTCATAAAAATCTAATGTTTTATTAAATAAGATTAAAATACACACACACACACACACACACAAATACCTTTGGTTTATGAAATAGTGTATATGATATTTAGATATACACCTTCACTAATTATTACTCATGTGTAAATCAAACCAAACTGATTCAGAGTAAGGTAGAAGTTCTAATATAATATATTAATATAATATATTCTAATACATTAGAGCAGGGTCCCCAAACTGTTCAATCCCTTCATGAAGTTTCAGATTGTTCATCAATCTCCAAATTTTTATTATACAAAAATAATTTAATAAATATTACTTTAATGAATGGTTCTATGAATAATAACAGCAACAAACAGTCCTATTGACCTTTGGGAATCAATACTGAGCACAGTTAGAGAGACCACCTCATTTTTAAGCCAAACTGGTTAATATATGAATGACCTCCAATCAAGAAAACCCTGGGCACATGTCCTTTCTCCAGTGGTCTTCCAAATTTCTCTCATTAGTCCCCTACTCATGCTGATGCTGTATCTTTAATGGTGACATTAAATAGGAGAAAACAAAGCTTTATTGAGCGTTACTGTTATTTCCCTGATGCCATTTATGCTTAGTCCTAATACTGCTGCACTTCAGATTCCATCTGTCCCTGCTCTTATAGCACCATTAGCAAGGGATCAATCACAGTAGAAGTGCCAGGAAGAAGGCAAATTTGAATGCTGAAGTTGGACGGACCTGGAATCTGGGACAAGCATGTATCGATGTGGAGTGTGGTAAATCACTTTAAATATTATTTTGCTTGGGTTAAAATGTTTAATTTGCATGTTATATAAACAGCAGGAAGACTCAAGACTTTCCTAATCCAGAAATATATGTGTTATTATCTTGTCTATTATTACATCCATTTGGAGGTAGAGGTAGAAGATGAATGACATACAGTAGCATGTTCACATTATTCTGCCTTACTTGTTGGTTCCAAGGGAATTTTGCAATGGACATTCCATAAGCTGGCAATTGTTATATTGTTATCCCATTTTTAAAATAATCTTATTTTATTCCAGTTAATTATATTAATGAAACAGAAAATGTACTTTCTTTTTTTTAATGACAAGATACTTCAAATGTATTTATTAATTATTCTAACAAATACTACTCCTTCCATTTTATTAATTTAAAAATACTATTAACACTTCTCTATTTCTCTCTTTATTTTAAAAAAAATCCACATCTGTACTTCAAGATTCTATGGCATGTCTCTATAGCACACTGTATATGTAGATTAACATTCACTTTATGTGTTGCCAATTGGTGCTGAAGATGGAATATACAAACTGGTAAAGAAAAACAAATGTATAGAATTAGAACATGACATTATTAATATACAGCTATCCGGAATTGAATAGGGAGAGTAATCAGATTCATAATTTGATTCAGACTACATAATTTGATTCTAACCATTACATTTTGGATAGTTTATACACTATTCATATTACTGACTTATACACAGGTTGTACACATGAAATGAAAGATCTGTTGCATGATTTTTCTCTAGCATGTGGCCTTTTTATTGCATATCTCTATTCAGTTATAATTGTATTCAGGTATATTGATAAGCAGGTCAGAACAATTTCGTAAACAAGAATACAGCTATATAAGTGGGTACCTAGGATGCATTACTGTAAATTGCTTAATATGAAAAAAAAAAACCTGTTCAACTTGTAAATCAAGTTTTTTTCCCTTTTAATTCCTTCAACTAATTAACACAGGCTGCTATTAGGGCTGTTTGCTAAACTGGAAACTTTCTTCTTCCTAAGAACAGTGGATTCTTTGAAAAATGCATAAATGTTGAATTTGTTTTGGAACTCTTCATTGGATTTCCAAGAACAAATTTTAATTATTCATCTGGATTTTGGATAAGAACCCAGATTCCATGACCTTACTGGCAAGAGTTCTCAAGCAATTCCAAAAAAATCAAGTATGGGGATAGTCCTGATGAATACCTTTTAGTTCAATATTTTCTTAATGAAATCTTTGCAGTCTTTGTAAAACTGCACCAATTCAAGTTTCCTATTACATATGAGAGATGTTTTTGACAACACCCTTGGAAAAGCAATGGCATGAAATAAAATTGGGAGTATCTTGGGTAGAAAGGTAAATGACTGAAAAAAACAAATGGAGAACTGATAGTGTGAAAAAAGATCCCTTTTTAAATTGGCCTTTTTCTGCTACAAAAATTTACTCCAGTCTGCTAAAGGGGAAGTGATATAAGCTTGATAATCTAAACCATAACTAAATTTAAATATTATTAAAACAAAGCGACATATTGTCTACATATTTCAAAATCTGGGATTTTTTTTGAGATAATTTAGTATTTGCATCCTTTAGCTGCTCCTATATAATAAACAAATGAACAAAAATAATGAACTTCTTATAATATAATAATATCTTATAATACATTTCCCCCTTTTTATTCTCTCCAAACTAGTGGAATAATACAAAGAAATTGTGTAAAAGGGTTCAGGATCTGTTTACTAGCAAGATAACATTCTGAAAGCCAATTAGAATTGGGCCAAATTTTGATATGGCAAAAGATGGCAAAAAAAAAAAAAAATCAAATAAAAATGAGCTACAGAGAGAAAAATCAGAAACAATTTCCTCAATCAACTCTATGGGTCATGGCTTAGAACAAGAACCACCAATTCAGTCTAAACTCCCCTCCCCTTCCTATTTCAACAATAAGGAACATTTTAGGCTTAATTTTGGAGTGTATTGTTAAGTCTAAATTAGATATTTTGAATAAGTTTCAAGTTGGAAAGCAGAAAAGTGCCAATTCTATATTTCTTACTCCAAAATCTGGATGAATTACTTTCTTGAAACAATAAGAACATGCTCCTAGTGTAAGTTGGAGAACATTTCTAGTTCCAAAAAAATTCTATTGACCGTGATATGATGTTTCTGAATTCTATTATCATCAATTGTTGTCATGTGATTCTTTACTATTTATGCTGTATAGTTGTTACCATTGATATCATTTGTGTGTGTGTGTGTGTGTGTGCACATGTGTGAGTGCATGTGCTTACATCTACAAATCTTAAGCACATTGAATCTGTTAAGAGTGCTACATGATGCATATACTATACCTGTGAATCTGTGTTAGGTTATTATTGATATTGTTTTTCCAAAACATTCCTACTCACCTTGCAATGAGTTGGTAATACAGAAGAGATACACAAAAGGAAGATATACTGGCCCCCAGGCAAAAAAAGCAAAACCCCAAGTCATGCCTAAGAGGAAGGTCAGGCTAATAACACTACGAAGGTTCCTCAGGATCTCTTCCCGCATAGTCCTATTGGTCCGTTTGCCATTTCGTCCACATATTTGCATCATCACCACAACAAACATGGCAATGTTCATGAGGAACATGATTCCAAAGTAGCCAACACAAGTCACGTAAAATACAACCGTGCTTTTAATCCAGCAGCTATAAAAAAAAGTATTAATTCTACATTATTGTCATGTTACAAAATTGGTTGTCTATTAATTCTGGTTGCTTTGGGCTACTTTAAACTAAAGTATTGGGCTTTAGCTATTACTTCTCCAAACTTGTATATCAGGGTAATGCAGGACTAGTAAATGATCAGACAAATTCAGAATCAGTTATTCTGTACTTCTAGATACTTCAAATATTGCCACAATCGCCTCAGTGAAGATTAAATGTTTCTCTGACCAAACCTGAAAGCACTTAAAATCTTTTGCTTCTTTTGAGCCATTAAATTAATGTACAAACAAACTCTGGTTCCCTGAAATCTTTCTGAAGAAGTTCAATATCCAGCTAGGTATTGTCCCAAATGTAAACATTCCTAATTATATAATCACCTCTGCATTAAAAAACTACACCCTGAATATTTATTGACCTCAAATTTAGACAATATGAAAACATCCTACGAACAATGAATATTCACAGAATGCATGGTTATTTCACCAGGAACATGTTTGTTTGTATTGGAATGAAAAATTCAAATAAATGTCACATAAACATACATTTTATGAGTAAAGTTTTCAGTCTAAAAGCATATAAATGAGAGTCAATCCCTTTGATTTCAATGGAGATTAACTCCAGAAGGAGCAGAACTAATAAATTCTATGTCATAATGCTGGTATTATACAGGTAATCCTCAACTTACAACTTCACTTAGTGACCGTTCAAAGATACAACAGCACTGAAAAAAGTGACTGATGACTGTTTTTCACACCTACAACCCTTGCAGCATCCCTGTGGTCACATGATCAAAATTTTGGATGCTTGGCAGCTGACTCATATTTACGAGTTTCAGTGTCCTGGGATCATGTGACTCCCTTTTGTGACATTCTGACAAGCCAAGTCAATAAGGAAGCCAGATTCACTTAACGGCTGTGTTATTAACTTAACTGCAGTGATTCACTTAACAACTGTGGCAAGAAAGGTCATAATATGGGCAAAACTCGCTTAACAACTGTCTCACTTAGCAACAGAAATTTTGGACTCAATTATGGTCAAGGACCTTTCATAGCCATTTCAGCAATAAACTCATAAAGCGAAGATAAAAAAACATAACTACCTTCATTTTAAATCATTTATGCACGTGTTCGGAAAGTTGAGCTTATCAAATGAGCAAAGTGAAGCAAAGTACATTCATGTAAATGCCACACATGCACTAACCTAAATTAATGGTTTCTACTAAATGTTTCCAGAAGAATCATCACAATTACTTTTCACATAGTAAAAACTAGAATTCTAACACAAAAAATTGTAGCACTGAATTACTAAAATATTATTCATCATTGCCACAGTTCAAGTACGACAATAATGTCCATGAGAACATGTCCTCCCTTAGTAAGTTAGGAAATTGCATAAGCGAAGCATGTCTCACTAAATAATGCTTCTTCCTCATCCAACATCTAGAATTACTTGTGTTACATTTTAACAAAAGTGGAAAGCTTACTTAACTGGCTCCTTGGATGGAAGAGGATCATGACAAATTTGCTTTTATTGTATTTGCCTTTACTACCATCATATCAGATACATATTCTTATTGGATTTACATCATTTTAAAAATGATTTAAAAGCATGTACTAGGGTGTCTGCATCATTATGTTTTAACCTAATACTTACAAGTTATCTCCACCTTGTTCCTTATTATTTTTGTCATCCAGAATGTTGTTGTAAATATTATTTGTATTTGCATGGGTGCTTGCTAGAATAATAATCACCACCAATGCTGGTAAACCTGCATTAAAATAAAACACAGCAAAAGGAAGTTTTATAAACCTATAATAACCCATCTGTTGTGAATGTAAACTGCAGATTCTTACATACAACCTTCATGAGTACACATGGATCTTCATCATGCAGATTTTGTTATCTCCTATGGGACTTGGGATTTACTTGCCATGGGGGAGGAAAGGCTGAACTCTCTGAGCCAGGCATGTAAAACTCGCAATGTCACGTGACATCGCGCGATGTATTGTGACTTTCCCCCCATTGCCAGCAATGGGGTGGGTGCGGTTTCAGTATGATGCATCTGGCCCGTGGGCCGGCATCTTGACATGCCTGCTCTAAGCACTGTATTTATATGCTACGTGAATGACCAGAAGGTGATTCTACATTTTGCCTATTTAATCAGAAAGAAAGGATAGAGTGTAAGAGCCCTATCTCTCTCAAAGCACTGGAATGAAATATGTATGTCAGGGGAGGCACCTTCATAAAATTGATGGTGTTAGAAGGAAATACCAAGATGCTACCAAGATGGTACCTCAAAGCAGAGGCTTAATAAGGGTGTGATGACATGAGATGTCTGGAAAAAGAGGTAGGACCTCCAGCCTTGTGAACCTTGTAAACCTCAGCTATCTGCTACACCATCTAATAGAGCAAATTAATGCAACAGTGGCTTTAAAATCAATTATCAATATTTCTAATATTTCTTTTTCCTAGTTTCATCCATTTTCAAATACTCAATGTAACTGTAAACCTTAAGCTGTAGTGTATACACTATAGATAACAATGAATCTGCCAGCTCAACTTGACTCATTTCAAATACATCAAGAAAGAAATAGCTAAACAAAATAATAATGAAGCGCTTTGTATATGATGTTGTACTGGTAAAAATATATCTTACATAGGAACAAGCTGTCTTTCTTCTTCTTCTTCTAGTGTTTCTAATCCTTTCTAGAGCAGATTCTGTGAATATATCATAACACTTCTGGTGGTGAAAAACCTCTCTTCTTTCACCTTCAGTATTTTGCTCTAAGTAGCTGCAGTGGATAAGAGTAGCTATACATACCAGGGGCAGGCAAATGATTATCAAAAGTCTTATAAAGAGTTTATAAAGATTAACTCACTCTTTTAAAGAGAAAGAAGTGATTATATGTAAAGTATTCTAGATACTAATTTCAACTGGTAATAAAGTGTATAAAAGATTCTTCACTGGTGGATAACATCATTTCTTTGCTAAATTGCCGAACGCTAGACCATATGTTACTTTTAAAATAATTTATTAGATTTTAGGGGATATTTAATGAAGAAATATTATAGAAATTGCATTTCAATCTATCTGAGTTCTAAGAATTCAGCATGTCAATAATATGTGGTTTAATGTTCTATTGTAATTTTTTTTAAAAAGATAAAGGTTTCCCTGTCCATTCATGTCCGACTCTAAGGCATGGTGCTCATCTCTGTTTCTTGGCCAAGGGAGCCAGCATTATCCGAAGACATTTCCGTAGTCATGTGGTCAGTTTGGCTATATGCCAAAGGTACTCAAAATACTGTTACTTTCCTACTGAAATAGTACCTATTAATCTACTCGCATTTGTAAGCTTTCTAACTGCTTGGTGGGCAAGAGCTGGGGCAAGGAATGGGAGCTCACCCTGTTGTGCAATGCTTGAGTCTCAAACTTGGACTGTTAGCTTTCCAGCTGTTGTGGCCTGTCAGCTGCCGGAGAACTCCACACCCAACTCAGAGGAGAAAGCACAATAGTGGGCATCGGGCCCAGTGTCAGGGCCAGCTGAAAGCTCTAATGGGGATGAAGGTATGGAGCTGTCGCAGCCAGGGACAGAGGTGGAGCCTGGGCCACCCGCCAGCCCCCAGATGGAAAGGCTGAGACCTCATATCTTGAGGCAAGTGATTCAGGAGAGGAGGATCACATGGGGCCAGTGATTGATGCATGGGCACGGTGGAGGCTGAGGAGAGGAGAACAGCGAGAGGCTATGGGACGGTCTTTGGGGTGGAAGAGTCACCGCTGCCAACAGAGCCCTACCCTCAGCTGTGGATAAAAGGCAGGGGTGGAGACGGATAGGTGTGGCAGACAACTATTCGTCTCCCTGCTGGTCAGCCACTGTTGGTTGGAACTCCTGACTCTTGTTTGGAAACTTGCCGGAGTTTTCCTCGAATCCTGTGGCGCTGGGAGTCAGAGAGTTTTCTTAGCATGTGCATGTGTCTTATATTAGAAAAGAGCCAGCTTGCCTGAAGGACTCTTGCTGCAAGCGTGATGAGAGACTCTGGGTTTTGGGAGACCCCTGCAGAGGAAAAGGGAGTAAGCTCTGTCGTTTGGAGGCAACTAAAGACTTTAATAAGCGACTGTATGAAACTGCTGGCGTTCCTGAATAAAAGGAACGTTGGAGAATTATTGGTGCATCTGTTGTGTTCGTGGAGCCGGGTCAGAACACCAGCTGACAAGCTCAGCGTCTTTAACCACTGAGCCATCATGCCCCCTTCTATTCTAGATTAGTGGTCAGTATTTTGTATGGTACCTCAAAATGGGTGTCAACAATGTAGTTAAATTATAAGAAATCTACTCACAAATTAGTTTACTGCTGTTATTTCATGACTACTTCTTTCTTTCTGTGAATTGTTGCATACTACAATTGTGTTCCAGCCCTCTAATGTTTTTTCATAATTCAAAAATTACAAATGTGAGGGAAGGAGAAAGGAATATGAGTTTTGTTTCATGAACTGTACAATTATTTATTGGAATCACTGTTCACTGCATGTTTTATAAATAAAAGCTGTCCTCCCTTCCAATCTGAAAACAGCACAGATAAAGGCGCAGAAAAACTATATATGATAGCATACTTCATACAATGAATTAACCAATATAATCTTCACAATGCAACATATTTCACTTTATGAATTTCATACATTTACTTTAGTAATTTTTCCTTAGCTTTGTAGAAGAAACAGTTGCTACCATGCTGTGTTAGATTATAATGTATAATGATTATGCTACGAAAATGCTCCTTGTAGCCATGAATATATATAACCCAGATACATAAAATGCAGGAACCTATCCCTTGCTCTCAGTTTCAGTTCTTCTCCTACTTGTATGAATATAATTTCATCAGATACCTTTTTATTTGTAAAAGAAAGCAAGCAAATGCTTCACTGAATGAAAATAAGGACTCCAGGACAGGAATTAGAAATTGGGCTAATAAAAACTCAGCTTTTTTGGCCTAAAGATTCTAATTTTGTTATCTAAAAATAGCTCATAACAATTTGTGAGATTATCAGTTGGCCAGGCTTTTTAAGCCATCCATATGAATATCATATCAACATATGAATGTGTTAAAATTATAGGTTCTACTGTTATATAAGCTCTAAGCAACCACTCCTCTGGCACTTTATCAGTTTCTGTAAATAAGTCATAATAAAATTATGTAATTACATTTAAAGGAAAGAGCTCACTTTTAGGAATAAAAATTAATTGAAAAAAGTTATGGAAAGCCTTATGTGAAATATTTAAAACTTTTAAAATTACAAATGTATCTAGGTAGAATGCCAGAACTTACTTGAGGACAATCCTGCAACTTATAAAAAGTACTAATTTAGCCAAAAATGAAGGCGGAAAGGAAGGATAGAAAAACTAGAAAACCCAAAATAATTCCCATATATCTACTGAACTTCTGTTGTCCCTCTTTGCCTTCAAGAGCTAGAATAATCTAATTTAAAAACAAAAACTGTAAAACAGCCTTACTTACCCCAACCAATAACACAAAATTTTAATATGTATCGTCGAATGTAAGTATTGAACACTTTTACTAGAGCTATATACATATGAACAGCTTCAAGGGCCATCCAGGTGAAAGTTGCCAGAAGAAAGTAATGCAGGAGAGCGGCAATAGCTACACAGAGGCCATCTATGTCAAATGATGCAATCCAACCATCAAGGAGAAAGACCAGATTTAAGCATAGCAAAGCTGTGCTCAAATTCATTAGGATTTTAGAAGGATAATCTCTTCGCAGTTTTCTGGTGATAAATGGATAGCAAAATTACAATCAAGTAAGAATTCCACCCCATTGATTTTTGACATTTTTTTGAATCTCGTAGTTATTTAGGCCATAACAGAACACACAGATGCACTCATTTCTATTGATGAAAGGCAAGTCCGTTTATAAACTTGTGCACTGAGAAAGTAACATATATACATTTGCTTTTAAGTAGTACCTATAGCAAATTGTTTTGTAATTTGGGTTTGATTCTATTTTCCATAGAAACCAGGATATTATCAGGAAGACAAAACTTCATGTCTGAATCTCTAAAATAATTTCAGGTATAATATGGACTTATGTGTGTGAGAGATATATGGGCATGTATATTAGAGAGAGTAAATAAGTAAGAGCTGGATTTTAATATGATATCTCACATTCTTACCTAGTTGAGGAATTAAACAACTATTTAGTCATTTTATTATTAGGTGTCTGTTCTGGCTTGTTTGCAACATCAAAATCACATTCCTGCCACAAATAAAATGTATGTCTTACTGTATCTACCTGCTGAAAGAGCAGACTAGGGATCACGTTTTACTTTTATGACGTTTTCCTGATTTCTCATATTCACGGATCTTGTGACTCTCTCCACACAATGATTAGATTGAAATGTATTACTGTGGTATAATTAAAATTATTATTTAACAAACACTTACTCAAAAGCAATGTATGTCAGAAGAGTTGCAGCAGAAAATATGGCCGATATTCCACAACCAATATATGTTATGAAAGTGAGGACTTTGGTATTTACAGAATCTATTTGTGAAGCTGTTCTTGGCAAATCCTACACAGAAAAAGAAACAAAGTATATAAACTGTTAGAAAGACATTTTTGAAAACTGTTTATTTTCTCCTGTGACAATAACCTAGATGAAAGTCATAGGCAATCTGGCCAAAAGTACTGCCGATGACATATTTAATACTTTGCTGTTTCCTTCCTACTTTTTCTGAAGTCAGAGGCTATATTGTATATCAGTTGTAATGAGCGGTGAATGCAAACCACTATAGTTTATGTCATTTTGTCATGTAGATTACAAAACAGCCAGTAAGCAATCTTTCTACTTGCAGTCTTCTATTTTCTGAGCATTCCTTATAAATCAGGATTTTTTTCCCTCTTTTATAAGTGGAATCTTTTTTTATTAAAAAAAGTCTAGAAAGTTTAACAGTCTTGTCATTTTGGTGTGTGAAAATTTATGCCAGTGTTCTTTTATAGAGCCGTTTGGGAACTTCAGTTTGAGTACTATGTTCCAGATTGGAAAAATGAAAGGAGACAAAATACTTTAAAACTTGGATTTGTTCCTGGGAATAGGGGTCTCCTTTCATTTTCCCAATCTGGAACATAGCACTCAAACTGAAGTTCCCAAACGGCTCTATAAAAGAACACAGGCATAAATTTTCACACACTAAAATGACAAGACTGTTAAACTTTCTAGACTTTTTTTTATAAAGAAAGATTCCACTTATAAGAGGAAAAAAATCCTGATTTATAAGGAATGCTGAGAAAATAGAAGACTGCAAGTAGAAGGATTGCTTACTGGCTGTTTTGTAATGAGATGTTGTTGTTTACTTGTTGATTGGGTTTTTCCTTGGCTAATTATACACTTCTTATATTGTTGTTTATAGATGCTTCTTTTGTAATGTGCCCAAAGTCATCATAGCAAGATGGGTGGCCACATAAAGTGAATAAAATGAATAAAATGCGGATTGATATCCTAAAGATTTTAAGAATACTTTCTTCCACAAGGTCACACATTCATATTATTTCCCCCCAACTAGGCCTCGAATATTAATCAGAAGTTAAACATACAACTGGAATCTTGTGGAAATATTACAAAGGCTAAAAGGAAGGTAATCTTATGTGGGAAAATGGGATTGAACAGATTTCATTGCTATTTCTCAACTACAAAATTTCCCACCTCTACAAATTGCTTTTACTTAATTAAAACCACGGGTCAGATTTAAGAACATGCTATTTGTATGGGATGCGATAGTGATGTCCCTTTAGACTTTCCATTACACAGATCTGACTGAAGATTCACTACAGTACAGGGGTGGACAATTTGCAGTTTCTGTCTACAGCAGGGGTAGGCAAGTTTTTTGACTCGTGGACTTCAACTCCCAGAATTCCTGATCCAGCCATGCTGAGGGGAAAGGGAAAGGTTTCCAAGCTGAGCCATGCTGGCTTAGGAATTCTGGGAGTTGAAGTCCACGAGTCATAAAAGAGCCGAGGTTGCCTACTCCTGGTCTATAGGATCACTTTCTCGGAACAGCCGTGCGAACATGCTTGTAAAAGTGGCCATACCAGAATGTGACTCTTACAGCACAATTACACTCATATCTATTTATACTATTTAGTCTCACCGAGTTCCATAGACTTCCCCCCAGGCAAGTAAGTAAGTACAGTCTTTCCAGCATTAAATATTTCAAAAAAAAAAAAAAAAAATACTGAACTACGATATTGACAGCTTCTGAGGCTGGTGATGTTAACTCTGCTGAAAGAGACAGAAAGTGTTCTATACTAAAGCAGCCACTAAAGAGGTGTAAACATCTGTCTGGTAATGGGCTCCGCTGCCTCATCCTGTCTTAAATGCAGCTGTAAGTTGGGAAGTGTCAGACATTTCTGCACAGAAATATTCCTGGAAGTGTTACTGGGATACTCAAATTAAAGAACTGGCCCCAAAATATTAAAATTTTCATACTGGAATGCTGCCAGGATTCTATAGACTTTTCCCTGTCTTCATTTCTAAAACCTTCACAAAACTATTCGCAGCAAGAGAAAGGACCCATTGAATTTATTTCAAAGAATGATCTCCTTTTTGACAAAAATATGGAAGCAGAATGTAACACAGTCTTGAGAAGGGAACAGAAAAGCTTGCAACATTACTAAGCCTATGGGAGCCATATATTAACTTTGTGGGTTAGGGACCCACACAGAACCATAGGAGGGAAGTAGGAAGGAAGAGTAGGGAAAAACTCATTCTTACATTGTAACCTAGTATTTGAAACCTAGTTTACTTTAAAAAATAATAATTTAAATCAGGAAAATTTTTATGTACCAACTTAACTTTAAACTATAAGAGAAAAATCACCAAAATATCTCAGAAGTTGTCAATATCAAAACAAAAGTTGAAATGGTTACTGAAAAGAGCTCATTGTCAAAAAGTTATCATAGATTTTTAAGAAGTTCAGTATTTAATACATCTTTTCCTTGCCAGCAGATGGTTCAACAGGGCAATTTTTTTTTTTAAAGGAAAATAGCCAGATGAATTCCAGAAAAGTTATTTTCCTAAAACAGCAACAGAAATACAATTCCTGTAGCAGATTCTCACTCTGGACCAGAATATGTAAGAAAATGCAAAATAACTATATATAGTCGTCTATGTTGTATTATTAACTTTTTGCATAGGGATCAAAGCAGAATAAATGAAAGCATATGATGCCTCTATCAATGCTGAATATTGCTGATGAGGATGTGTTTCTCATATGTTTTCCTGTGTAGATAATGTTCAATGATACATTCCCATCTAATGCCTAATACTATATTGTGTGGTATCAAGAATACTACAATTCATAGTAAAAGAATAAAAATGTTTCATGAAATGTTTGGTATATTCAAAAGAAGCTCATTTAAGTAAAATTAAAAAAATACCTCAAGGAAGATAGCAATTTGCGAATGTTAAGATAAGATAACCTTTATTGTCATTTTTTTACTGTAGGCACAACGACACACATCAAAAATGAAATTTAGTTGCCCACTGTCAAAGTGAACACATACATGATAATTACCTAAACATACTATATACAACATATACATATTATATACAACATATGTTATGAATGAATAAGAATGACACTTACCATCAATACACCAAAATGTGTAAGATGATTGCAGAGACAGACAGTCTCATTCTCATTTGACTCTGGAAGTGCATAGCAACCAGTTGTATTCCATCCACCTTGGCCTCCTAGAATAATCAATGAAGGAAATTATTCATCATCATCATCATCATCATCATCATCTTTAATTTTTTTCACGCACATTTTATATGCACAACATATGAAAATAGCTTACAATAATTATTAAAAAATAATGCAGTAGAATAACATAAAATAAAATAAAATAAAGATGATGTAAGCAAAAATGGACAAAATGAAAGAGGCAGACATGATCAAACATTAAACTGCACAGAAATGGAAAGTGTATTAGCAATTACTTAAAGAGTTAAAAAGATAGCCCAGTAAATCTTTGTAAGAAGAATACAGCATTTAATATATACAATGTATTAAGTAATATACTATTCTTTTAAGCTGATGGTACTTAGAAGAAAAAGCTGAACCTCGAATCCCAATCTTATCTGTCCCATTTAAGGGAAGACCATGAACAGAGATGGATATTTTTTATTTTGGCAGGAGGAAAAATCTATATTATCTTAAAATTTACATTGTGGGTAGTAAATACTGCTCTCTTCTATAGTGGTCCCTTCCCTGCTTTATCACAGTTTGGGCAACTAGAACAAATATGATGGAATGATAAAACATACAGTCGATTACTAAGCTGATTCTGCAGGGGTATCTACAGTGACAGTCAACGATGTCAAAATGGCAAGTGTGACTGAGCAACTGAAGCATTGCCAATCTGATGTGTGATACATGACATGCACATTAAAAAAGGGGAGTGCTTCTACCTCAATGGATGACAGTATGCTTCTAAACCTGTTCTAAATGGAAGGATTCAAAAACTGTTCACAATTGCTGTGAATGATTACTAAATACTTTCAGCAAAATGTTACTTTAATATTATCAATCCTTCTAGTTGGCTACACAAAAGCGGACCAAAAAATTATAGATGAAGTTTAACTGTGCCCTGACAAAGGGTATGGACAACTATGTCCCATCTATTTATCCTTCATAATGCATGTTTCATTACTTGAAATAGCTCCTTCAGTGTAAAAATCTAACCTGTGTTGATTTGGATGCATCTCAAAACTTCCAACAACTGCCTTCCATCAACACACCTTTTCATTACTCTAGAAAACAAAGTATCTGTACAGGGATAGTTGCTTGGCTATAATCACTTTCCAGTTTGTATAGGAGAAGTTGCTTAGTTGTAAACACTTTCCAATTTATTTTCTGATTCCTGAGTGTGGTCTGAATTGCAACAAGATTACAGAAGGGGAAAATCCCAAAGAAATACACGGAAATTATTCATCTATAATGGATGGTTTGATTATATCACATAACTGGATTGTATTAAAGAGTTCACCACCAGAGGGAGGCTCAGTGCCACTGTTAGATTAAACTTTTGGACTCTACCTCTTGTATAAATTATTAGTAGATTTGAATGTGAATTGTCTTACCGGTACTGCTAAGTAGATAAAAGTTTTCAGAAATGCCCCATATTTTGCATATCAAAGAAGAGGAAAAAAATAAACTTACTGTTCTTGTTCATATCCCAAAAAACACAAGTAGTATTAGGAGTGTTCTATAAATTAAACAAGCACAACAAAAAAACAAAATTGCATCTCCATTAGGTACATGAATTAAAAAGTAATGTCTTATGTTATTAATTAAGCAAGGAAGCTAATTGTCCATTTATATTTATTTCCATTTATTGTTCTATCTTGTAAACAGATAAAAAACTAAAGAACAAATTAGAAACAATCTTAAATGAGCATTTTCAATTAAAAATCCAAACTTCTGAACAAGCACATTTAATCAGTTGGATAACTACTGGAAAAAAGCAGACACTGTGGAATTTAACCCTTTAGTTCTGTAATGCTCTTCTGAAGAAAATCAGTTTTTCTGAAATTAGTAAGGAAATCATTTGTTGGGAAAAATGCTACATTTTCTAAGACTTTGTAATTCTGTGACTGTCTCAAAGCTGCAAGATTAGAAATTATTGAACTCCTAGTCCTCTAACAAAGAGCGAATGTGAATGAAAAAATAGAAAGCACTTGCAGGAGATAATTGGTGACAATGGATTAAGGAATGGAATCTTCTCTAGCAAAAGTTGATTGTTCTTGAAAATGTTCCTGTATTTCAGGTCACTTTCCTCCCACATAGTGACTCCTAATTTACATGATAGGATCAGCCCTGATATTACTGTTTTGCTTTGTAGATTCACAGCAAGAAAAAGCAGCGAATGCTGCTGTACTTGTCACTATGCTTTTCTTTTTCTCTAATTTCTCCCATTAACAGTTGTGAAAAAGTATAGACATAATGGTTAGTGGATTCCTGTACATTCAATTGGAACCTACACATAGCCTCTCTCATTAGTGAAGAAAAAGGAATGCTAACACATTTCTTTAAGGATATATTTGATGTTCATATGTTTACTTGAACAAGTAGCCATGTAGCTATCATAAACAACTGAGTTTTTTGTGGGATGGGGTCCATGGAAAAACAAAGTTTCTGATTTATGTTTAAGTTATTCTAAGAGTTACCCTGTAACTTTATGTACACCATTTTCAATTCACAAAGGGCAAGAAATTTTACCTTCCCTTTTTGTCCCCCAGCTTTCTGATTTCAGGTTTGATTTTGGAGGGGAAAAAAGCAATTCTGGGGCCACAGAAAATAATTCAGAGTTGCCAATACATGTGTGTTATGTAGAAGTATTTCTGTTTCTAAAAACCATTTTGTTTTGCCCTCCTGCTCAGTACAGACAAATGAACATTTTCCTACTCTAACTTAATTAATTATATTTTAAACAAAAGCTGAAGATCTCTTACCTGGATGTTATCATGTTTGAATGTATGCTTGATTGTAATTTTCACAGCCTCCTTGAGATCACGGATAGTAGTATTCCCCACACTGCATGCTACCACGTAACTGGTTAAATTGGAAGGAGCCTCTGGATCCTTTAGGATATAAATTTAAAGATTCCATAGGAAAACATTATTTTATAAACCCCCATAATAGAAACAAGACTTCATAAATTTATTTCTTCATGTTACCAGAACAAATATTGCTAGTACATAATGCTTAACATTACTTGATTATAAGAACATCCTGTTCATTAATTTAAAAGACTTTTTCCTCCCAGAAAGTCTATTTCCCTTACTGCTGCAATGCGTAATTTTTCAGTCATTCTGAGAAAATGTTTCCCTATTGACATTTTTTGGGAGGCCAACAGGAGTTAATTCACAAACAATACTGATTGATATCCAATGATATAATTAGATTAGTTCCCAATTAAAGATGGAACAGCTTCCTTTTATTAACAAAACCTGTCTTACAGAAAGGAGATCATACTTATCTTCAGTTTTACTATTTTATACATCATCCTATCGCGAATATCCAAAAGGGACATACAGTTTTCAAATCCTGTACCCCTGTGCCCACCCCAAAAATTCAGACATGTTTTCACAAGCTGCCTATCTAAATTATCATTAAATTATCATGCAATTATTTCAGTACACCACTTCATATAAGCCATGGTTTAAACCTGATTTGCAATCTAAATTGGGACTAAGCAAGGATATAGTTATCTTCCAAACTTTATTCATTATATCTTTTGATAAAGAGATGGGAAAGAAAAAGATCTAGTGGTTTGTTAACACTCATACATAACATAATTAACATTTAATGCATCAACAGGGAAGCTATTTCCAGTTTAATGTAGTACTCTCTCAAATAGTATGTTGAGGTTCTTTTTTGGTAGATTAAATGCTAAAAACTCTTATGAGAGTACATCCAAGCTGGGTAAAGCCATCTGTTTCCTTTCCATTTATGCACAACACATACCAAAGGAAGGTGAAAAGTTACCAAAATTGTTTATACTTCTTATGGAGAAGATTGGAAGTCACTTCTTTATATATTTTTCTTTATTCTTACTTTTCTTTTTCTTTCTAATCTTTATATCTTTTTTTCTTTTCTCTTTGCACATTTTACTCTTTCTTCTTTAACCTTTTTTTCATTTGCATTTACTTTACTATTGTAATTGTAATCTTTAATAAAATTATTTGAACAAACAAGAAAGAAGATTAGGCATTGTACCTATCCAATCTTGTACTTATGAACAAATACTCACATTTAAACTGAGTTTACTAGCACCAGAATTTTATTTTGAACAAAACGGATTATATTTCAATCCCATGTATCACTCAGGATTTATTTCTATTGGACCTGGACAATCTATTGTATGAATATGCTGTTAACTGCATATGTTCTTTATAAAGTCTTGAGGCAGATTAATATTACCTATTATTTGAACATTTTACCCAAATTAAATGTAAATGTTTATTTATGAAGACATTTCTTGCCTTTTAGGCATATTGCACCATAAGAAAGCATGCAAAAACAACACAGAACACCAGTAAAATTAATCAAACAGAGTGGAATAATAATGTTTTCAAAATTCTTTTAAAAACCAGAAATAAAGAGGCCCATATGTATTTCACTGAGCAATACATTCCAAGGCTATAAGGCAATTGAGAAGACTTTCTACCCATCAATGTATTATTCAACATGAAAAACAGGATCTCTTTAGTAGATCACAGAACTCAAGAAAGCCCATAAAGATAATACCTGCATATCAAGGAAATATTTACATTTTCTTTTGAAATCCTGCAGTTCTGGTATTCTTTAGCTTCCCCTCCTGTAACTGTGCATTACTTACCAAATAAATGATCAAGACTTGTTTTTTAAATACCAAGGTTAAAAATAATATATTTTTTTCTTTTAATGACCCTGCAATCCGTTGCTTGGGGATGGCGTCAGGGTAACTGACTCGAGCTAAACATTTACTGGATGGATGCTCTTCCTGACATCTATGCAGAGTTCACAGCAGACAATTACTCATTGTGCCCAGAAAGAGAAATATCTGCCGCTACCTAGTATCGAACTCACAGCCTCCTGACTCTGAGTTGAGAGCTCCACCTCTAGATCACTAGGCCACTCAAGGTTAAAAAGAATAAACCAACAAAAATTAAAGCAATGGAAAGAAAAAGAGCCACTATTGATATTTTAAAAAAACTACCCATTAATTACATCAAAATTCACTTCACATCTAAATTGGCCTTTATAGTAGAAAGGTCTTTCACTACATTTGCCATTCACAGAAAGAATCTTCAAAAGGTTTTATCAGATAATGAGCACATAGATGTAAAATGAATGTCATCCTGCTATTCCTCTCTCTAAATATATACATAGGATCATAAAAACAGTACCATCTCTCCAAAATCACAAAGATAAATTTCAGTATTGCTATGTTCTTTACGTAACCATTAAACATATTGATGCCTACCTGGAAGAGTCCATTTTTATTGAAAAAAGTGAATTGAGCCCTGGATATTGCTTCAAGATCTTCTTGACTTAAATTATTTAGCAAACTTGGAGGCAAAGAAACAGTAGCAAGAGAATTTTCTTGGTATTGATGAAAATCAATCTAAAACAGAAAAATGACAAAAAAAACCATCAAAATAAAAATAGAAACTATTTACTATGTTTCATGAGGGAATATACTGGTATTATTTGATTCCTAATTATTTAGTTAATAACAAGTTTAGTCCTTCCTCAGCATTATGAAAATTAATATTATTTTGTTTCAGTTTATAAGATTATGTCCTTATAAAGAAAATTTTAAAATCTTCTCTATTAAACATAAATAGCAATTTAATATTGTTTATTTTTAAAAATCAACATTGATGTTAATTTATTGAAAAATATTTTCATTTAGAAGTTGATATAATTCATGTTTTACAAGATCAACTTATCATTTTTTTCAAAGCTATTGTTTACCTATTTTAACAGGTGGATAATAGTGCTAAATATATTTTGGTTTGCATTCACTGAGAAGTAAATAATTAAGAGAGTCTGTCTCAGCAACCTCCCTCCCAGTGAACCAACAACTACTGTAATAATTGCAATAAGTCCTTGAGCCTACCCTAAAAAGCTGCTCAACTCATAAAACTTAATAGATTAGATTGCTTTCAGCATGGGCCAGATATAATGTTTACCACAGAATAGTACTAGTTTCAAATTCTAATATCTTATCTCAGCCCTTTTATTTAACTTGCTGTTGAATGTTGATGGAACAATATACAACACAACAGTACTGCATAAACTAGCTCAAACCCCTTATCACGTAGGACATAGCCCCAAAGCCTTAAATCAGAGATGGATCACATTCTACAACCTAGAAACAGAATACTGCTTACGTTTCTTGCTGGGAACCACAGAGACTGTGGCCCGCAATGCCATATAACAGTGATGGCGAACCTTTTAGAGACCGAGTGCCCAAAAACCGCCCTGCCCCCAGCTTGCCCCCACTCTGTCCACCCACCCACGCCCTGCTCCACCCTCACCCTGCCCGCTCTCAGGGCCATCCACGGCCTGCAGATCGCCCAGGCAGCCCTGCAGCACCATGGTGGCCATGCCCTCTGCCCATGCCCCAAAGCATCATCTGCTGCCCAGCTGCCATGTGTTTGGCTGTGCTGCTCTGCCCGGGCTGCATCCGGGCGTGACTCTCTTCTGGGGGGGCTGCTGATGAGGGGGCTATGGGGGAGGCAGGGCTGGGGCGACGGCATGTGTGCCCACAGAGAGGGCTCCGAGTGCCGCCTCTGGCACTTGTGTCATAGGTTCGCCATATAACACCTTCAGAGAGACTAGGACTAAATTGCTGATGCTTTATGATGCACACTGTTAAGGCCAAAATGTAACCTGATAGTGCATTCACTATCAAACCCAAGAGGTTCCCCTCCCGTAACTACTTAAAATGACCTTGTAGGAAAACATTCCCAGAAAGCTGAATTGACCCTGGGTGGCGGCAAGGAGAAGAATCAATCAGGAATCTGTGGCCCCAGTAAACCAAATCGTTTCTATTCACTATCTCAAAGATAGTGTGGCTAGCATGCTGACCTAGTAGAATGGGATAAATAATAATGTCACATGGATGGATTTATCTAAAACATTCCACACTGTGTTTGTCGTTTTGTTTGTCTTGTCTTTGCTATGTAGTGGGCCAAAGGTATACAAGCTCTGGTTCTGCTTTTGCTCATGCTTGCTCAGCAAAGAGTCAAAGCTTTGTTGGGAGCCCAGTATATACTGTTGCATGTAAATAAAATTACATTGTGTCTTCAACATGATTTGGTTGCTTTAGGTGAGTCATGTTTTGACAGTAACAATATTTAAGGGCTTAAAGAACTCATTTGCCCTTAAACATCCCATGGGGAAAAAAATCTAACAGGTATTTTGGGGGATGAGAGATGGCAGCAATTTTTAAGGAGTAAAATAGGTGCTTTACCTTGCAAGACATCTTTTTAGCATATAAAAGCCTCCCAAACTCTCCTTCTTATAAACATCTGGCCCCAGTCACTCGAGGGAGTGTTGGAAGCCACAAATGAAATGGTAAGCACATCTGGATTACATAGTAAGCATTGCTCATCCTTGCCTTGAATTGACTAACTTGCCATAAATCACTGAATTAATCAATTACATTCCTGTCAATGTATCTTGCTGGAAAATAACCCTGAATGTTTATACAGTATGCAAATGTTTTTGATATACCTGAAAATCTGAAGCATTGTTCTGGGGACTAACACTGAAGGAAAAGCCATTGAATAAAGATGAATTCAAGGATGAAACTCCAAGTGCTAAGTTTCGGGTTGAAATGTTCATGGAGGGACCTGTAAACTGAATCTTCAATGCCAAGGCATCAATTGTTTTTATAGCTCTAAAATCAAGCATACGTATCAAATTCATTAAAATAATGAGATTAAAAGCACTTTGAGTCTAAAGAACCTTTGCATGCATTAGTAGGTATTATTTTTGGCACAGATTTACCTAACTATAAAAAAAAACCTAAACTACAAAATATTCAGATATTTGTGAGCAAATTCTACTCAAGTACAGTGTATCCCAAATGATGGGAAAGAGAACAAAAATTATATGCAGATCTTCTTTCTTTGCTCTTATCCTTTTTCCTGCTGGAGGAGGAAAATGTTGCTTTTTTTCTCTTAGAATGGTCGTATTTTGAACATATTTTTTAAAATGTAGATTATGACGTTCCTTATTTTTAAGGCCTAACTCTTATTTTTTTAAATTTTGCTTATAGTGATGGGGAAACAATAACTGATAGATACTGGAGAGATAGCCAGGACTTTTGATAGTTGTTGCCCCCACAATACAATTATAACTACTCACAAAACCAGTTGTATCCCATCTATTAGCATGGGCAGAATGGGAGAGAATTTGCAAAAGCTTTATTGGGCACTATAATTTCTATTCTACCACCAAGCTGGGAGCTATGATTACGCCAAACAAACGCATCTCTTTTCTGGGCATCTGTTCCTTTGGATTACATTTGCAATTAAGAGTTAAATTGATGTTACTTGAGCGAATGTGTTACACTAATTTGATTCAAAGAAACACTTTTTTCTTGTATCTAATCTAGTGAATGTTATTGGTGTCACTTGTACATCCTGTCACCTTTTATCTACCTTTCACTATGACTTCTTTTAACTGCTATGATCTTAGAGGAAAACTGGTTTAATATCAAAATAGCAGATTTGCTATCAAGCCCATGAGATGCTAAGGTACTTAAAATTAGGCTTCATTTCTTTAATGATTTGAATAATTCACTTGAGGAGTTAATTATAAAATGCAGATAAAGTTTCACATGGTTTGTATGTCCTTCATGGACTACCAATATATAAACATTTTAAAAAAACTCTGCATAACACTCAGATCCTCTTCCAGTAACACTTACTCGGAAGATGATGCAGCCAATACATTATCAGAACTAGTTAAAATATTAGAAAATATTGTCATCACAGTAGAACCCAAAGATTCATTAATTTCTTCATCATTCACAATTTTTTTTAGTTTCTGGATCACATCATTGACTTTGTCTGAAGTCAACTGCTGCCCTTCTCCTGTAAGATTTAGTAGCTGATTGGCTATGTCAGCAGCATTTTCTGAAAGCACACAAAGAAAGAATATATGCCAGTTAGTCCCAGAAAAAGTTCCTTTCCAATTAATAGCATGTTTATCGAGGATCAGGATGTGTATGTACCTAGTGTGTACTGCTGTAATAGAGCTTCCAGAGTGCCATTAAAAATGGAGATTGGAGATGGCTTTGGACAGTTTGCTCAGTGTTGTTTGCCTCTTTCAGACTCTGCTGGGTCTGATTCTTTCTTTCATTCTTTGGGTTCATATTCATTTGTTCTGCCTATCAGCTAGTATGATTTTGGTGTTGGTGTTGGTTTTGTATTGTGTTATAAAATTCTATCCACTGCTTATGGCACTGCATAATGTACATGGTAGCTGAAATATCTGAGGACAGAGATTAGTTTATTAGTGTTAATATGCTAAATCAGGGGTCCCCAACCCCTGGTCTGTGGACCAGTACCATGCCGCGGCATGCCAGCAACCAATCCGCACAAACAATTCATGGGATGAAGGTAGCACACAAAACTATGCACTCTCCGATCTGTGGAAAAACCTCTCTCCACAGAACCAGTCCCTGGTGACCAAAAAGGTTGCGAACCTCTGTGCTAAATGAATGCCTAAAAGTGTTTAACAAATCTAAAGATGCTCTTTAAAGATGACAGGTGAGAGGGGGAAACAGGCTGTTCTGATTTGATAGCTGCTTCAATTGTATCAATAGACCTATCTTATGGGTGAGATTCTTTATCTTTAAAGCCATTTTTCTGCAGGATGGGAGTCTAGTCCTAGTCAGCGGGACTGCCACCCAAATTATTCATGTGGTGCTACGGTAATAAACAACGGAGTGAGAGGATTTTGGCCAAGTTCCCATGGCCAAATGCTAAAAATATTCTGATTTTTCTTCAGTAGGAATAATAAAAAAAACAAAAACTAAATCTGATAGAATATTCTGAGTAAATTTAAATATTTATGCTATATAAACACATGTTGTTTGCTGTATATATCTAAAATAAACATTGATTGTGCTTTAGAGTCTAACAAAACGGTGCAATTCTTCAGTAAAGCATTAAATAATTTTATATTAATGACTAATATCTAAAAACTTTTCTTGGTGAGGCCCAGAGGTGTTTGAAGCTTGGAAAAGAAATATTTCAAATGGATGGAGCAGATACACAAATACACAAATAGATGGGGCAGATACACAAACCCTTACCTGTGCAGTTTCTAAGATCAGGAATACCCCAATGAGATGTATAATTTTTCAGGTTTAGAAAACTAAGATAGAACAGAAAATATTGGCAATCAATATATGGATGTTTTTATGAAATCACATAGTCCTTCTGTGTTATTTTAAATCCTTTGTATCTTTTGCTTCTTTACTTTTAAAAACCTATATCTGTCACTTTTAAATTATATCCGTAGTATACCTCATCTCAGTCTCACTACTAAGCATCTCGTGATCTCTGAGTTGTTACCATGTTCGTGATGCAATCTGGGTAGAGCTGTCATAGCAGTTAGTGGTGGCAGTCTCTTCTGGCCCGGTTTCTTTCCAAAAGTAATTTAGAGGCTGTTCCTGAGCCTCACAGTTTTCTACAAGAGCAAATGAAAAGCAGTGAACCAACCAACCAACCAACCAACCAAATGAACAAAAAACAACCATTAACACTTTAGCTTCCTAGTAAAAGTTGTTAGACTGATCTGAATGAGTCAGGTTTAATTTTATACCAAGTTATTTTTACTTACAAATACCTAATGCAGTGTTTCCCAAACTTGACAATTTTAAGGCATGAGGACTTCAACTCCCAGAATTCCACAGCCAGCAACGCTGGCTGTGGAATTCTGGGAGTTGAAGTCCACATGCCTTAAAATTGTCAAGTTTGGGAAACACTGACCTAATGGGATGAGCATTTATGAAACAAAATGTACATCACTGAATACAAATGTATTTTCCAATTAGAGACAAAAATCATCTAGAATCAGAGAGAAATTAGTATCCGTGGTTTTTTTTAAAAAAAATCTATACATTTTAAACTAATTTATAATATGATAACTCATAACAAATCAGGAATGTGTGGATCAGGACTGAACAACAAATGATTCCAAATCTCCTTGGATCTGAATTGGTGGCTTGCAATGTGATATTCAAAGCTCATTATGTTGCTCAGTCCTATTGTCTCTAAGTTAGGGTATTGCTCAGGTATTGGCCCATTTTAGTCAAACTAACTCTGATCTGGCTTTGCCCGAATTCCATTACTATTTTGCAGTACTATTCTAGGGCCATTGTCCCAGATGTTAATTCCTTCCCAGATCAGCCACCAAATCCTTTGCATAATGTCCTTGTTTCTTGTGGCATGGGTCATAGGGCACAAGGTACTGAGAATAAAGATTCAACACAAAAGTATACAGAACTTTTCTCAATCATAAATAGTTTTTACTCATTCTGTTAATCTGTGAGGAAACAAGTGCAAATGGTTTCAAGAAGCCTCAGTTTCCCCATTATTTTGTTTCTGCTGTACCGTTTCTACCAGGGCTAAGTTAAAGGTGAACTTGAAGAACATCCGTGAACTGCATGCTTTGAAAATAATTTGGAAAAAGTGTTTTGGATTTCAGACCAGTACAATCAATCTTCTAATATTCATTGAAGCATTAAAGGTATATGTTTTCAATATAATTCTTAATATAATGGCATTTTTTCAGACTCACAAAGGAACCTGAAAAATGACAATAATGAATGAATGAACAGCTCTGCTTGCAATTGTGCATGGTCTGAACCACTTCTTATACTGTAGATTATTTTCAAACCATGAACAGAACTATTAAATCTATTAATTTTGATTTCTCATCTGTTGCAACTGACTTCACTATTTTAATGTCTTCTGCTTATCTGGTCAATGTAGAATAGTTAATTCCTTAAAGCATAGTACAGTACATAAAATTATAAACTGAAACAGTATGTTTAAAATACAGTTACTTGTTAAAACGTATTGTTCTTATACACTAATAGTGATCACAATATTAATATTTGCAATATTGATATTTAATCTAATAGTAATAAAATGAGAATGCAGCAAAAACAAAAACTCTGTCCTTACCTATTGAATGAACTTTCACGTCATGGAGTTTCAAGTTGTCTGTGATATTGCTGTTTTCAAGTTTCTTCCTAATGGTTTGTTCTTCTAAATTTACATTGTCGGTAGAATTGTAAGCTAAAAGAGCACGGACCTCAAAACTGCAAAAAAAAAATGCTGAATCAGAATATAGTATAATAATAAGGCATTTAAATATGATCAGTGTAATTTAATTCACAAAAATAATTAATTAATCAACCAATCCTATTAATGGACTCACCAATTCATCAATTTACATATGCCATATTGGAACATCCTGTTTTCTTCTTATGAGATTTTTTTCCTATGGTATCACAGCTAATAATGAAGTCTTTCTAAAAGAAGTAATCCCAGGAGAATACATGGGGATCGCAAAGAAGACTTGAAATTTCCACTTCTTTTACTTCCTCGTACTTAATCTTAACTAGGTTCAATGTAACAACTAATATTAATCAAGCTCAAAGGAAGCCAACAACACCTAGTTTATTGCTTGTTATAGCATGTTTTAATGATCAGATAAATCAGTCAGTACCAAAGCATATAAAAGTGATATTTAATTTTGCACTATAAAACAAAATTACTGATTTTATTACCCAAAAATACTAGTTCTTCCTATTATCATATTTTTTAAAAATGCAGTTTTAGGAAATAGTTCTATAATACACTGTTAAATGTAACAGAAAGTTTTGTTTGATTAGATTTGCTGTTATTTGTTACAGGAATGGTCATTCCTTGTAGTAAGAATGTGCAGCAAGCGCATATTTATTGAGCTGGTAAATAACATCAAAGGCAACAATGCAATTTGCAAAATAAAATGGGGAATTCAGAAACAGAAAAAAAGGGAGCCCCTTTGTAATACACATCTTACCCATCTGACCTAGACTTGCTCATATGGTTACACCTAGGATATGAATGATCTTTCGGGGAAAAACAGCAGCAGCAGCAGGAACAGAAATGTGTGGCTTTACTGGGATGTCAAAAACGACATGGCATCAGTTATATCGAGGGCAAATATAGAGATTAAATGCAAACGATGATGATTTTAAAAATTATTCTCTTTGCTTTCCAATAGATATCATTTAATTGGGAAACAGGACTCCTGAAAAATTAGACATTTCATTACAGTAACAACTGAGAAAACATTGAATTTATTCAAAAATTAATAATATATTTACAATGTGTTGTCACTTCACTATTGTCCAGAGATCTTTTTATTATGCTGCTCCAGGTGCAAAAGCACCATGTGGTTCAGGAACTGGCAAACATACATCTGTCACCAATGTATGATCAATGCAATCTGAACATTAAGAGCTTTTGATAACTTTAATAGAAATTACTAAGTGATGTAAGATGAACAAACCACTTCGTCAAGCCATTCCAGAGTTTAATATTCTATGAGAACTCTTCCCTAACTCTAGTTCAGTTGTCAGTCTTTGAGAAAACAAACAATGCTAAAACTCACGAATGAAGGCAAATATAATTTGATCTTGAAATACTAAAACTGTTTCCAGTGGGATAGCCGTGTTACTTTGCAGCGAAAAATGAAATTTAGTGGAACATTCATATTATTGTAGTTATTTATTAACATTTCACCTGTGGTGCTGTATGATGCTAATATATACAGGTAGTCCTCATGGCCATTGGTTTAGTGACTAAAATTACAAAAAGTGACATGTTTTTCACACTTATGATCATTGCAGCATTCCCATGGTCATGAGACTAAAATTCAGATGCTTGGCAACTGGCATGTATTTATGATGATCACAGTGTCCCAGGATCATGTGATCACCTTTTGAGATCTTCTGACAAACAAAGTCAACAAAGAAGTCAGATTCATTTAACAACCATAAAAACTTAACAATTACAGTCATTCACGTAACAACTGTGGCAAGAAAGCTCATAAAATGGGGCAAAACTCTCTTAATAACTGTCTTGCTTAGCAATGGAAATTTTAAGCACAACTGTGGTCTTAAATCAAGGACTATCTATATGTGTACAACAGATTTCAGGAAGTATGTAGTAGGTTCCTTATAAAACGCATCAACTGACATCTTTCATAAATGGAACTCCTGGATGCTTCCTAAACTTTCTTTTTATCTTTTCTAGAACATGACTCTTCCGAAAAGGAATTATGACATTAGCTCTTAAACTGATAACTAAAGAGTAGCTTGAAATGCCGTATTTTCCGGCAAAGAAGACGACTTTCTAAAGCATACAAATCGGCTTGAAGTCGGGGGTCGTCTTATACGCCAAGTCATCTAATACACTGGAAAATAAGGTATGTTTTGGGAAATATGTCTCATATAATTACCAGGCAAAGTTATTTGACAAATATAAATCCAATTAGCATTTGATAAATGGAACAAAACTGCTAGAATTATTTCAGCGTTTTTGTAACAAGAATTTCTCACAATTTTACCTTTGATCAATACTTCTCTTTCCTCTTGAGGCGGTTTTTATTGAACTTGGTTCAACACTAGAAAAACAAAACACATATTTTTCAGAAAAGTGCCTTCTGCAAATTTCCTTTCTATCCTGTCAAGCAAGCACCTACCTTACATCCACCACACATACATTGTAATTCCAATTCCCCATGGTCTGAATTAACTAGAAAACAGGAAAACAGAGCAAAGGTTAAAATGCATAAAATTGTTGGAACTTTTATTTTTTGCATTAAATTCATTTTGTATGAATTTATCTTCATAGAATCTGAGTTTATTTTCATATGATCATCATTATGATAATCACCATCACCAGCATATCATTCATGCTGTTCCCTTTCATGTTGTGGTGGAAAGTACAGAAAGTGTAAAAAAAATAATAAGCCAAAGAAATGCTATATACAGTATTTCTGCCCTTACTTTTACTAGACCCATAAGCAGTTCATACATTTCCTTTTGTTCTTGTGAGTTAATTGTAGAAAAAAATAGTCTTTAAAAGGTAAGGCACAGAACAACATGTTAGGGAAAGCAAGGTTAGGTGCAGAAAATCAAGAATTCTAAAGTGCATGGCAGTATGTCTTAGTAAGAAAGTTCTCTTCCTAACCTATACCTTCACTATCAATATAAAGCACTAATAGAAGACTATTACTCTCTAACTGAGACATGAACCTGGATTAGATAACAGTCAAAATCTTTGTTATTAATCCTTAAAAGTAGTGACAGAAATCTAAATACGAGGAAAAAATCTCCATGCAGAAGTCTTAGCTGGGGTTCTCACTTAAACAATATCTCAATGGCTCTCTTGGCAAATTTATAACCTTATAGCCTATAAATTTTATAACCCTGTGGCAAGATGGCTAGCAAATAAATTTAATAAATAAATTCAAACATTATTAATCTAGATTCCATTTGACCTTAGCAACTGGTAAACCTTTAAAAACATATTTAACAGTGAATTAAAAAAACCTATATCACCACCATCACCATCAAAAACCTTGTGATTATACAATGAGAATAAACCTACATAGATGGTGGTGAAAAAATAAACTCGAAGTGACAAAAGACAGAGCCCAGTTTGATGTAATGGTTAAGGTACCAATTTCTTCCCAAAACTGAACTGACATATAAGGTCTAATAAACATAAAATATTTTCTGGTAAATTAATTTCATTTTAAATTCAGGTTTCTTCATATCTGGACCTACTGACTGCAAAATTGGATATTCCAATCCTTCATTCCACAGTTCAGACATTTAACTAATGCTAACTTTCATTTTCCATTTAAATTCCCTATAAATTGGAAATTTTGGGTTTGGTTCAGGTACTGCATCTTTTAGTTAAAACTGCAAGTTACTTAGAAGTTGCTAGAGCCTCAGGTCAATATTCTACTTCATAAAATTTCAATTCTATACATTCTCAATAGAGTATCATACTTAAATTATTTTCAACAGATATCAAGTGATCTCTTGTATAGATCATGAATCTAGTCAAACATCTTCCCTGGTATTTTCAAATTTGGATTATTCTACTGTACTAATTTCAGATGGAATTTGAAAGGTTATCGCTTATCTATTAATAACCAAATATATTTGGCAGCTTTCAAGGGTGGACAAAAATATCTTTGTTTAGTATGCCTTGATCCTAAAATTTGTGAAGCACAAAATCTTGTTATCCAGATGGGCTCCAAAAAATGGAGCAATTATTAAAATGGTCCCCCTCAAAAATATGTTAAAATAAAATGGTTAAATCTGATAAATTATATAATATTTATTATGATATAATTAATTTTGCACCAAATTAATGGAAGTTTTAATCATTAGACAGTATCTACTAACATTGCATCTATGCACCTTTTCTTATTGAATGCCCTCTAGTTGTTGTCAACCACATAGACAGGTTTTCTTCTTTGGTCATATATGGTCCTTAAGTGTATCATTTCGTGAATTTTGTACCTTAAGGGTAAACTTTGGATTGGGTTTTTTTCATGATCCACTTGTTTGTTTACCTAGCTAGCCAGAATATTCTAGGAACTCTTTTCCAACACCTAATTTCACAAAGGTTGATACTCTTCTATCCTGCTTCTTCAAAGTCCAACTTTCAATTCTATGCAGTGTCACAGAGAAAACTATTGCCTGCATAATTATGAACCTTGTAGGTATAGATATGTCATATACTTTCTTTCTTTCTCTTTCTCTCTCTCTCTCTCTCTCTCTCTCTTTTCTTTCTTTTTCTTTTCTCCTTCCTCTCTCCCTCCCGCACCTTCTCCAACACCTACACTGTTATTCTAGTCTATGGTACATTTCTTGATTTTACTTTAATTTATTGCTGATAAGTCTTTATTTTACTTTATTGTTCAGGTTAATCTTAAAAAGCAAAACTATTATCTGCCTAAATTAATTTAAAAGATTAATTCTTTTAATTGTTTTAATTCTGAGAAGCTCACAACAATAATAATGCTCAGAACTATAAAAATCACAATACCGAAACAAACATGGTGCCTCAATCATCTCCTTGAGATGCCTCACAATCAACTCCAAATATCCTCACTCTACTCCAATGCCTGGGTTAAAAGCCAGGTCTTGATGGCTTTCTGAAAAGCTAAAAGGATGGTGGCTGCTTAATCTCTATAGATTTTGAAAGATCAGAATAAAAAGCAGTATTTCAGATGAACAGTATGTACATTTGAACAAATAATCTAGAAATTACCAGTTCTGAATCATGCTTTTTAAAAATTAATATTTAAAATTTTAAATATCATACTTTTAAATATTTTAAAAAATATTTAAGTAACATCTTCAAAAGCACACTTAAAATGTATATACAATGGTTTGAAAAGTAGCCTAACTTACCCATTCTGTAATTACATTCTGAATGTTTGGCTCTGTATCTTCTTTGATTTTATAGACAGTAAAGTCTATTCTGTAGTATAATCTACCTAGGCATTACAAAAACAATGTAAATGTCAGAATTATGACTCTTATTTTATATTAATCTATAAAATTCTCACCAAGACACAACACTGATAATGCTTTGAAAACTGGCTTTAATTTTTAATCAGGAGCTTTAAAAATAATCAAATCCCCATTGAACTGACCCAATTATATTTCATAATTTAGTATGAAATGGGAAAAGCAAATGTTACTATAACTTTTATTGTTTTTTTCAGTATGAGATGAACTTTTCAGGAAAATTACAGTATTATGAAGGTATTCAATTTTATAAAAAACAGCATATTGGGGTTTTGTTTATTAAATATCTTTAAAACTTTTTTTTTACAAATGTGCTTAAATGTCTTGATATACTATATCTTACAGTAATAGATCAGGATTATAGATTTTTTTTTCAAACATATAGCTTAAGGGTTTATTAATATATGTAAGGAACCCTGGGAGAGATCATTGTTGGGGGTTGAAGTAGAAGGACAAAAAAAGAATAACCTCTCAACTATCCTATTAAATAAATAATTTGTTAGCTGACTGATACACAATTGGTCAGATAAGAATCTGAAAAAGGAGGAAATAAAATGAGGAATGAAGAATAAAAATTAATATAAGTTCTCCACAGAATTCAAGCTTTAGACAAATCCAATGCATATCCAAAGTAGTAAACTCTTTGACTTTAAGGTGTGAATCAAATAACAGAGGACTTCCAAAGGTGTTTTTATGACTGTGGACATGTACTACATTATGTACTCAGATATAAGGCAAGAATTTTAGGTGTCAATATTATGTTTGGCTTATCGATGGATGGGCTTATCAGCAAAAATATATATGGTAATATTTTTATAATATGTGTATATCTCGTATATACTTGCAGATAAGTCCATCTACAGAAGAGTAGACCCTTAAATTTAAAAAAAAAATTAAAAATGCAGATTGGCTTATCCTGCAAGCATATACCCTATTTCTTTGATAGGACTATGCCAACTAAAGCGCTCAGTGGCTCAAACTGAAAATATTTTGATATTATTATAGACATTATCTTAACATATATATTGGAGCTGTATAGAAATATTTGCACTAAGAGTAAAGGAGACCGCTTCAGTTTTTTCATATTTTTAATCATAATTTATATGAATACAATGCTGTTATTTTTCTTTTCAGGAGTACTTGAGCTTTATCTTATAATTCATTATGTTAACATGAAAATACGTAATAATTTGTTACAGTTCATAATTATTTATTTGAATGAGCGTATCTTTAATAACATTATTATCATGAATGTGTTTGTGTTTGAATATGTTATATCTAAACACATAGAAACATACATTTTTCTACATTTGTACATTTTTATTAATATATAATAAGATGCTAGATATTGGGAGAGATTCTAATATTTTTATTAACTTTTAATTAATTAAGGGTATCAATGGTGATAGAATTTTGTCAATGCTATTATCACTAGTTACACTGAAGTATATTCTATTTTTGAAGAAGGACCTATAACTTTTCTTTTGATTGTTAACTGCTTATACTGCAATAAGGGATTATTTACATGAATAAAGTTCAATGACTGGTATCTTTTCATTTTATCTTTCCTCTTATTCATCATAGTATTGTACATACCAAGTATAGCATACACAAAGAAGCAAATCTAGTTGTCATATGGAGCACATTTAAAACATCTCGTGGTTCCCAGTAAGTAAGAAGGGCAGAGAGCAGAGCCTGTTTATAGCCTGAAATGATAATTAGGTGGAATAGGGAACAAAATTCCCACAGATTACCTGCTCAATTATAACAGAATCATTTAGGGAAGGAATTACCTACATGGAATCCAGATTCTCTTATTGTACAGCATTTCACTGGTCATACTGAACTTTTTAATAATTACCAAACTGTTTATGGGATAGTAGAATCAATGTGTCATCAAAAAGAGATAAATAACTTTACAAATAGGTTGTACAATCCCAATATTTCATTCCACGTTTGTGGCTATTGTCCCAATTTGGGATTTTTTTTGTATTTTCATTTATATATCCCTATTTCTGGTATGAATTGATATATTTGAGGAACCATGAATAATCCATGATCTCATTAACATTTCAACTCATTTGGACAAATATATACCATAAATATGAACCAATTCTCTATGAACACAAAATCTTTTTTACATCTTCCTGGAAAGGAATTATTCGTGTGTTTTATGAAAATATAGTTTACGTTATGTCACACTGAATGGGAAAATTCTACTATTTCTAAATAGTAGAGCTAATTCAAATCTACCACTGCTGAATAATGAGTGAAAAATTATTTTCTCGGGTTAGTACTCTCAGGAGACTATCAATTGACAATATTAAAAAAAATTCAAAGCATACTTTCCATTGAATTTATACTCACATTATTTTTAAGATCACTGTTTCAAAATACTTAGATTACAGTAATCTAAGTAAAATAAAAATAAAACCAAACTGTTTTTATTTAAATATTTTTAAACATATTAGGCAGTGATTTCTCCTGTTCATTTTGTTGGATTTTGTTTATTTTGAAAAATCAGTTTTGAAAAAATAACAGTTCAGTAGATTCAATGTCTTTTTTCTTTATGGACAGCAAGACATATAATAGAGAAAGAGATATACAGAGATTCCATGTTTTGGTTTAGAAGCAAGGATCTAGCATCTCAGTGGAGAAAAGTGGGAGAGTAGAAATTATCTGCATATGGAGAAGATAATTTGATATGATTTCTCTCTCATATTTTCTGATCAAACCGTAATTATTTGTCTTCATTAGATTTTTACAAAACAATCTCCATGGATTGAATAGGAGAAACAGTGTAATTTGATTGTCACAATAGTCTCCTCAAAGATCTTGAATTAGTAAATGGAATGGTAGTGATTAGAATCAGATGCTAAAGTTCTACACTTCGATCATTGATCGTTTTAATATGGTATAAATGCTTTCTAATACACTTCTATTGTTTTAATGTTTCTATTGTTAAGCATTGTCTAGTTTAGTACCAGTAATTCTAAACTCTATTTATACATCTAGCAGATAGACATTTTTTCATTCTACATCTAGCTCAGTGGTTCTCAACCTTTTTAATGCCGCGACCCCCAACCGGTCGTAAGTTGAGGACTACTCAAAGGGTCATAAGTCGAGACTACTCAACTGGTGCAGCACCTTTTGCAGAATGGGACTTTTGGCGGGCTCAGCAGGGCAGAGACAGCCTGGACAATTCCTATTAGCTTTTGAAAGCCAATAGAATTAGACTCTGTTCAAGAGAGTCTATTCTATTGGCTTTCAAAAGCCAGTAGAATAAAAGCTAAGGAAAAGGGGAAAAAAATGGTGGACTGCGTTGTTTGGCGACCCCCGTGAAATGGTCGTTCGACCCCAAATGGGGTCCCGACCCACAGGTTGAGAACCACTGATCTAGCTTCATGTTTGACCTACTGTGTTTGACCTCAGGTCCACATGGGCAGTTCCGGTCCATGAAGGAATTACATAAAAAATTAGTCAAAAGATATTTGCCACTAGGAGTCAATGTTGTTTTGAACACAACACTTTCATTTGCTTCTGGTGCTATATTGGTCAGATCAGTTTCATGAATTAATATATCCACTGCATTTTGAACTTCTGACTTGTGATTATGGAATATCAGTCCAATGTTTGATACGTTTTCATCAAAATACTTAGTAGATTCATTCAACAAAAAAGACTGAACCTCAGTAACTACTGAAATTGTGGGTTGCTCCAAAAGGGAAGAATAGTTTACTATTTTTTCATATTTCAAGTCTTCAAAAGATGAAGGAATTATCTGGTCATAAAAATCAGTCACGCTAACATTATTTGAATTTAAAGAAGACAATCCTTTCTTAATGGGATCATCAATAGACTTGCTAGAACCATGATGCACTTTCCAAACAACCGATTCTTGTGTTGAAACAGTAACTTTAATTTTCGTATCAATACTTTTGTGAGCCATATCACCAAACTCTTCTGCATGACCAGGTTGAAGAAGTAGAATGTCTTTGCTTTCTAAATTATTTGGATCATTATGTTCATTTTGAAAAAGGTATGTTTCATCCATGGTGCTTGTTTCCTGAACTAGCTTTTCATTCCACAAATATTCTGAATCAAGAAAATATTGATCAAGGTTATTTAGAGGATCCTGTGAAGTTGAAGCATCTGAAATCATTGAAGTTGCTGCATGTTTGCCAAATTGTGCAATTGTTCCATGACTATTAGTAGGCAGTATTTCTAAAGGCAATGTCCTTATGAACAGATCAGGTATCTTTGGATGTTGTTTTTCAAAAAAAGCATTATTTATATGTGAATGCACTGTGCTTTTCATATAATCAGAAGCACTTGTAAGCTGACTAATCTGTAAGTCTGTATATACATTATGTGCTGGTTCCTTAAAATGTATTGGACTTAGCAATAAAACTTTGCAGGTATCTTCTACACAGGAAAATTCAAAAAATGGTGATGCTGATGTTTCAGCAGATGGGAAAAAAGTTATTAGTTGATCATCTGGGATTTTCTCCATAGTCTGTTGCATGGTTAAATTGGCAGTAATTTTTAAATCATCAGTAAACCTTCCTTGTAATATGTCATAAGTACCTATCTGTAAATGCAAGGAAGGCTGAATCAAAGTTATTATCTGGGAAGTTAAAGGGACATGCACAGCTGAAATATCATTTATTGATCCATTTTTGTTAAGAGGGTCTGATTTTGTTGCTATTCTTTCAATAACATCTGAAATCCCTGATGAGTACACTGCAAAAACTGAACTAAAATTCTCTTCTGTTATGTTAGTAAAAATAGATAACTTTGAAACATTATGGCCTACTAGTCTATTATAAGGAACTGTTTGCATGGTGATATCATCATCTATTTGTGTAGGCGACATGAAAAAAGACACTGTCTCTATTAGGGAAGAATATCTTCCAGTAGATTCTAGACGATCATTAACCATAGTCCAAAATGAAGTATTTATGTATTGTGTTGGAAGACTTGAATCATTAATTGTGAGAAAAGAAATGTCATTATGTGGGCTGCTAGATATATTATTTTCTACATATCCTACTCCAGAAATCACTTTTGACTTTGACTTGACATCTTCCAATAGAAATGAAAAAGAAGATACGTCATTATTGTAAGAAATGAACTTATCCGGAAGCTCAAATTCATCTTCTAGAGATGAACCTTCCTGTACTTCTAAATTATCTAATTGCTCAGTGAGAGAATTAAATGCAAAAAAATCACTTTTTAAAAAAGATCTATTGTATGTTTCTTGATATAAAGGCGAAACAGTTTGCTGAATTTCAGAATTTCTGCCTCTTGCTTTTGGTAAACCTGATGATAAATGTAATTCTCTACTATATTCCACTGACATGAAGACTTCTGTGGGATGGATTCTGGCCATAACATCTGGAAACCAGGCCTTCATGTTTTGTAATGAACCAGAAGGATTTGCACTGTGTTTAAACATTTGTTTTTTAAAATGTACTGAATTATAGTCCCTTACATGATTTAATTTTGTAGTCTGTAAATCATCTACAATGTAAAAGCCATTCCTAAGAGAATCCTCTTGTAGAAATCGCTTTGTAGGCTGCAAGTAGACACTTTCAAGTGATTTGTTTAGTAAGCCAAGCATTGTTTCTTTAACTAATTCCTTAGGGTATGTATAAGAATATTTATGAACAAGAGAAGAAAGGTTTTCATTTGGAATTCTGGAAATAAAATACTCATAAGTTGCATTTTCCTTCCATGTACTCAAAGACTGCAAGAAATTGTTAGCATGTTTATACACGGAAGAAAATGTGTAACTGATAGGAGATAACATCCACTGAGGGTCTTCTGTAAGTTCAAAAAAAGTGTTCTTGTCCACCAATGAAGGAAACAATAAGTTTGATCTAGAATCTTCTATCTCAACACTTCCACTCTGTTGAATATGGAATCCTAAATTCCTAATGTGATCAAGTGGGAGAGTTGGTGTTTCCTGTGAAATACTACTCTCATTTAACAAGCTCTCAGAATGTCCTGAAACGTTATTAAAGTATGACACTTTGATGGAAGAATTATAATTTATATTTACTTGTTCTGTGAAAGGGCCCAAGCTATTAATTTGCATTTCTCTAGAAGCAGATGGTATCACCTCAGGAGTTATTGTGATGAAGTAACTAGGTGCACTTTTTCTTTCATTTGTTGTAAATTTACTGGTGTGTAAAGGCCTCTGTTTTATAGGCCAAACTATTGGGGTTGATATAATTCCTATGTTTTTGATGCCTCTTATCTTAGAATCTTCTTGCCAATGTTGAATAGGTTGAGAAGAGTCAGCTGCATTTCTCTTGACTCTGAAGACCACTGTAGCAGGACTTTTCATTTCCTGCAGGACTGTACACATTAAGTCATTCAATTAATAAATAAAGTAAATTACTTGAAGAAATTACTTTGAAATTAAATACAGCTCAGAGATTGATTATGAAGAAATCATTTATTTCAGCAGGAACTGCATTATATAGACTGAGTTCTGATATGCAAAGATTAAACAAGAAGTTTAGGCAATTTATTCTTAAACTGTTCATTATACAAAACTGCTTCCACATTTTTCAAAATGTGCATAGGAGACAGAAATTTGTTCAGTCCTGTTCTTATCAAACTTTTATTCTATGCACTATTACTGTTTGTGAATGAAGACATAGAATTCTCTTTGAATGAGCTCCTTATCATAAATTCTATTACATGATCTATTATCTGTGAAATATTTTTATTCTTACTCCATACATACCCCAAGTTATGCTGTAAGTAGCTCTCTTGGTCGTCTCACCCTTGTACCTATATAGCTGTTTGTTGCTTTCTTTATAATTTTGAATCTAATTTTTATTTCATTTATTTCAATTTCAATTGAAAATATTCAACTCTAGAATCTGACAATGTTTTAAAGCAAGAGTAGACAAACTAAGAGTCCACTCTTGGTCCTTTCTTCTTTGTATATTCCTTAAAATATACGGACTCTTGAATATTGCAACATTCTAAGAGAAGTGTCACTTTTCATGCTTATCTTTAGGAGAAAGGTAGCAATCACTTTCAAGTGGATTTGGATTGTTCTTAATGATGTTACTTCAACTAATGACCCTCATCGAAATTTGTGAATAATTTTCTGTTTTTCATTGGCCCCAAGGGTACTCTGGATAACCACTCCTATAGAGAACTACATGAAGATTGCTTTTGTAAAACCTTTAGTATTTGAAGATTAATAATAAAAAAATCAAAACAGAAACATGACATCTTCTAGAAAATCTTCCCTCCGCACAGGAAATTTTGCTTATTCAAAATTGTTATTTGACACAAGCCTCTTTAAACAAGCCTTTTTGTTTTGATGAAACAAAATCTAACATTCATATATAATGCAAGTATGCTCAAAAGATAAAATGATGTAACCTATCAAAGAAAATATAACATTAAATGTCTTACCATCCGTTATTTTATCGGTTCTGTTAGTATCAGGCATGTTAGTGGTAATGGTGGGTGATGGAGTGGTTGCACTTACAGTAGCTGGTAACAAAGATGAAAAAGAATTGAACTTATATGGAATATGAATGTTAATAAGGTCAGGCAACATGAAAAAACAAACAGAGGAAATGACTTTTAAATGACTGAATCCACATACAACGTAAATCACACATATACATTTTTTGCGTTATACTCATTTCAAATTCCAGTGTGGTATATATATTTTTAAAAGTCTCATTTGTTCACCTACAGCATTTGGCAAAACAATGCCTCCACAAACAATTTAACAATAGTGTATTGGTGAATTCATGCTTAAAACCTCTCTTACATTTTTTAATCAAATCATGAACCAATGAATTACAAACATTACTGTATACTATTTCCTGCTGACCAATGTAGACAAATGTGTTACTTTGCTTCTTTGCAATGGCTGCAACAAATATACTAATGCAGATGCTGACCATTAATGCTATTAGCTATAATGAGATGAACTGAATTAATATGGATTGTAATTTTATGTGAAATTTTGCTAAAACCTACTATGGTTGCAATTTTTTTTAAAAAAATGAAAGTAACATGAATTTTTTCTCAGAGTTTTGCTACAGTATACTACACAAACAATATCTTTCATTAGTTAATAAAGCAGATATTTCAATCCTGAACACATTGTTTGCAAGTGAGCCACTGACTTGTAAATTTAATATCAAACCTGTCAGCTAAACAAGACTATTTGTTTGAAATGAAATACAGCGTAATCCACCTGTGAGTATGAAAATTCAAAATAATATTCTCTTAATGACAAAAAGGAGCCTTTATGAATAGCATAAAATTTGCTTTGCATCTATCAGCCAATTGTGTCAGCTTCTGATTAATACCCGCATAAATGACCACAACAAGATTATTTTTCAAGTTGCCTCAATTTCAGATGTCTTTTGTATTGGTAAAGAGTACCACTCATGACTGAAAATATTCAAAAACAGATTCCTGCTCATTTTTTAAGAACATCAACAGATGGAGACATTCTATTAAAAAAATAAGTTAGTATGACTATATTTTTGAGAAAAAAAATGCATTAAATAACAGCTCAGTCAAAAACATAACTGCTGCAATATTTGTTTAGTAACTATTCCTATTCATAGTCTGAACTACAGAACTGCATGAAATCGAAACATTTTTTCCTGCAAGCTCAGAATGAAACAGCCCTTATTTAAATAGAATCAAACTTCAAATTTTAGAGAAAATGATGGGAATTTCAAATCAGTTGTTGCATACTTGCTTTTCACGTAGGGTCGCGATAGTAGATAGGACTGTAGTCTATCCTGAATGACATCTATTAACCAAACTGCAAGAAATTTGTCTGGGATGATTTCTTTAGACATATTTGAAGACATTAAAATAACTTCTGAAAGGAGGTAATGGTAACTAAGCTATGTTCTCACCTGTGTTCATTCAAACGCATTTAGAGTAAAATATGTTTTTAAAAAGTCTATTTCACCTACTGGCAGAGATACATTTTTAATTTAAATAAATCTACTACAGAGTGACTCAGTTAACAGCTTATGGAATGAAGATGGCAGCTAATCTCTAATTATTTTCAGCTTGGTTAGACAAATGTCTACCTGTAAGCCTATAATAATAATTTTTCTTCTGGGAAAAGGGAGAAGAAACAGCACAAAATTTGGACTTTAAATACTTCCCATGTTGAAATACTTGAAAAGTCATTTGAGAGATGACTAAAATTTTTGATTATTAATGAGTCAAAGATAACATTTTTGAGACTTTCTCTATAGAATGATCAGAATCACTGATGTTTCAGTATCTTCAACTATGTAGCATAGAATTAAAAGAACTTCAGAATAAGAGATAATATTTATAGACTGAACTGAATTCGAAACAACTCATAACAAGAAGCTCAAAGGATTTACTCAGCCCTATTTATAAATTATTGGTGAAATACAACACATAAACCATTATTTTTCAAGCTCAAAATGAAACAGCCTTATTTCAATGGAACAACTGAAAGAAGAAGAACTTGAGACCAGTTAATATTCTGTCCAATTGCTAAACTAAATGAATTGCTAAATTGGAGGTTCATTGTCTAAAGACTGTTAGAAATGTAATGATGAAGTTTGATTATTTTTCCACGTATAGAAAATGTTTTGCAAAATGATTTATAACAGAATAAATTACCTTCTGCTCTGCTTTTCTTTCTTATTAAATATTATTCCACCTTACAGTCTCACAAAACATGATAATTGCTCCAAGGATATTCTATCCTTCCTATTGGAAAAGATTTCTCCTGTACAGTCATGTCCAACTCTAGGGAGCAGTGCTCATCTCTGTTACCTTGCTCAGGGAGTCAGTGCTGTCTGAAGATGTTTCCATGGCCATATGGCCAGGATGACTATATGCTGAGGTGCATGGAACACTGTTACCTGCCCACTGAAGTGGTACATACTTATCTACTTGCATTTACATGCTTTGGAATTGCTAGGTTTGTAGGAGCTGAAGTGAGAACAGAAGCTCACCTTATAACTCTGTTATTCTATTGCTTTATGAATTACAAAATTATTGGGTATACTTCATCCATCTCTTTCACAAATTCATGCTCACAATTGCTTTCTACTTCCCAAGTCTCATCATTAGATTTTTTCAGTGCTAGATTAGGACGACAGAAAGTCGTTAATCTTCAAGAGACTTCAGACTCTCATCACACAGAGACAGGACTGTTCAACAAAACACAAGTGTAGCAGGACATAGCTACCCGACTAATAAAAACTGAACTTCAGTCTTGCAATTGTTACCTGACTATTCCATACCCGACCCAGCTGCACATACTGTAGCAGCACCCTGTCAGCATTTTCTTCACCCACTTTGCAGTGTAGTAAAGCCTTCGTGATTAAGTAAAAAACAAAAAACAAAAATGTGAGTGGAAATGTAAGTATGTCTATGCCAGAGGCTCCAAAATTCCAAACATTCAGACTAAAATTCTTCACTAGTAATTTCACAGATAATATAACTCAAACCATTCCTCTAATTGAAATAATTTAGTACATTATTTAATCTCTCTCACATACACATAGACACACATTGGTATTAAATCTAATAACTGTTTTGTGAATGCCTACTAAGGCATTCAATTTGTATAAACATGGTGTTATAGCTATGTGACTTGTCTTACAAATCTCATGTCATTATGAATCAGAAAATTAATGAAATCCTCATGATCTATTATCCTTTCACTACTAAATATTAAAGGAGATATGCAGTGATGTGCAATCAATAGTAAAGATAAATGGGTAAAAATCTCATGGGTAATTCAAATCTGTCCCACAGATGTTCAACTAACAGTTGTGACACCCTCTTTCTTTAATATATAATTTTTATTGAAAGGTTTAACAACAATATTAAGAACTAATATAAACCAAAGTATTAAGAAAATTCATAAAAAGATAGAGAGAAAATGAGAAATAAAGAAAAAACTAAAAGTGCAGAAAGAAAAAGTAGTAGAAGTAGAGAAAAAGAAACAAGATAAGACTTTGATATATTTCTAATGTCTAAGTTTGATTTTTATGAGCTGTATAATATAAGAAATAACCCCCCAAAATAATAATAATAATAATAATAATAATAATAATAATAATAATAATAATAATAATAATAATAATAATAGCTTTCCTAACTGCTTGGTCTATAGAGGAACAATATGGGTTTTCTCCTTTCTTCTCAAAAAATAAAATCCTCCCACAAAAAGTCTATGTATAATTTCTATATTATACAGAATAAAACATGAATCAAGAACTAAGATAAATTACCACAAGTCATACTGCAGTGAACGTATCCCCTCTTTTCTGGAATACTTTGTTAGATCGCTGTAGCTGGAGAAGAAGAAACTGTATAACCCTTAAGGAGAATGCTGCGATCCATTAGTTTGTTCATACCCTTGTTGTGTCAAAATAAACAGTACACTTCTGAAATATACTATAGCAACAAACTGAATGAAGGAAAAAAAACAGGCTAGAACCTTTTATACTGGAGGTGTTGATTATCTACAAAATTTAAAATATGTAATAGAAAACATAAATTATTTTTCTTTTCCTTCCATATTTGATTTGTTATCATATACATATTAGATAGATAGATAGATAGATAGATAGATAGATAGATAGATAGATAGATAGATAGATAGATAGATAGATAGATAATATACTGATCGTTTAAATCTTAAAGCAGGGCTTTTCAACCTTTTCACCCATTGTACCACTTTTAGGATATGGCAACATCCGAGTACCACCAGTTGCCTAGCAAGGTGTCAAAAACTTGATGACAAAAAAAAGGAAAAAAGTCATGAAGTACAGGTAGTCCTCAATTACAACAGTTTGCTTAGTGAGTGTTCAAAGTTACAATGGCACTGAAAAAAGTGCCCCCCAAGCCACAGCCGAGCAAGACACCCGGCTGCGTTCTTCCTCCTGTCTGAGGTTTTCATTGTTGTGAGCATTTCTGTTGATGATTGGCAGTGGGGGTGGGGTAGGGGGGGTGTTTGGTTTTTATTTCCCCTGTCTGCTGGATGGCTGCAGCAGGTTTTGGTCACTTATTTATTTTTTTAATTTATTTTATTTTTAAAATTTATAAACCGCCCCACTCCCGTAGGACTCTGGGCGGCTAACAATAAAAACAACATAAAACATGACAACAAAACAATACAGTTACAGTCATCCAGGAGTCAGCTTTTATAAACCCCAGGCCTGCCGGAAAAGCCAGGTCTTAAGCAGCTTACGGAAAACCAACAGGGTGGGAGCAGTCCTAATCTCCGGGGGGAGCTGGTTCCAAGACGTGGGCGCCATCACTTCACAAGACCCTGGGACACTGTGACCATCATAAATATGAATCAGTTGCCAAGCATCTGAATGTAAATCACAAGACCTTGGAGATACTGCAACATTCCAGCTGATTGGCGCTTCTTCTGGGCTCAGCAGAAGCGCCAGGATCAGTGCCGAGCTCCATCTGGAGCCTGGCGCTGAGCCCTGACAGCCCTGCAGCTCCAGCCATCTTTCGCTCAGGCTTGTGCGGTGCTGCCACCAGTTCAGCTCATTCCCCTCCCCTGCTACCACTTTTCTAGGATGGCCGCATACCACCTGCCAGGTGCCAATGTACCACAGATGGTACCCATACCACTGGTTGAAAAGCCCTGTCTTAAAGCCTATAAAGAAAAGGTAGCAATAAATTCTGACTCAACAAACTAGTGTTGGTTTCTTACCTCGACAAAGGCTTCCTATAGTGGCACAGCTAGTTGGTTCAACTGTCGGCAAGGGGACAAGATATGAGCCTTTAAAAAAAAAGGAAACACTGTAAACAAGACTTATCTTTTAATGAGAAACTCAATGAGATAGCTAAAGAAACTGCTTTACTAAATACAAAGTAAAGACAAAAAGTGTTAACAGATCACTGAATAAAACAAATGTGCTGAACATAACAGTAGATACTACGGGTTCTTTTGGTAACTCAGTAAAGGTTAAAGGGTTAGCTTACACTTGTGTTTATGAGTGTAAACACAAACATTTGCTAGCTTATTCTCATATTTATGATTCAGGCAAATGAAATAGCATGTTGCCTCATTTAAGGAAGACAAATATGTTAATAGTTCATTTTTCACAAAAGACAAAAGACAAAAGGATAGAAGCTCTTCATGAAATTAGACACACAGCCTATGTTCTATAAGCCAATTGTGACAGAACACTATTCCAATGCCAATGTTAAATAAGATTCAGCTGCTAGACTGTGCATGAAATGAGTTGTGGCAGCAGAGAGGGGAACATTTCTTTCACCACAGATGGCACAATTTATGGAGGTGGTCTTGGAGGTACCTCAGAATAATGGCTCCCTTTCTGAAGATATAATTAGAAATTGAGGATTTTTTTTGCTTTAAAGAAAACCATACCTACTTTGTAATGCTATCTGCATATATAAATGAAATTGTAATTGTTCTTTCCCTTCATGTAAACAAGAATGGTTATGATGATGGGCATAAAAAGGTTCTAGGTCAAAAAACAAAATCCCCTTTTTATAAATGAAAAACATTCTTATAAAGGAGAGTATTTGTAGCTCAGGGTTGAAATAAGGGTCCTTGGTGCTCTCTGAACTTGGCTGTTTTCTTGAAGGTGTTTCATTACCCCAAACTAGGTAACATCACTGTTATGCAGATGTTTGTGAAGTACATCATTTTATGTTAGCAGAAGCTTATGCTATCACTTTCTTGCAACAAACTGCTTTCAAAATCATACCATACAGGCTAAAGGCTCCTTTAAATGCATTATAAATGCATTATATTGTCTATACAGTATATTGTAGGAGGTGGGCCATGTCAGTAGTATCTGTAATGTTGTCTCCCAAAGAACCCCATCCCTATAACCTTATACCTATCTTCCCAGTCCCTTTTCCCTTCTGCCTCATCAGCCATAAGCCAAGCTGCTTCATGCACCTGATGAAATTAACTGCAACCCACAAAATGTTATGCCTTAAATAAAATGGTTAATCTCAGAAGACTCTATCACCTGCTATGAACCATGAGCCATGAAGGCTTCTGTGAGTGAGTTCTGTGAAAAGTAGAAATCTAAAGAAATAAAACTTTAAAGTTATATGTACTCCTTATAATTTCCTTGCCTTTTTGAAATTTTTAAAGATTCCCTGCTTAGGGACATCTCTACAGCATAAAGATACAAATTACTCACTAAAATAGCTGAAGGAGAAAGCAAATTCCTTTTTATTCAAACCTAATCATGTGTGAAGGAACTTTACAAAGCCCATTTCTTTTCACCTGCAAAAGAAGAAGCACCCCCACTTTTGAAAACTTCTTGATTGAAAAGTTACCCCATCTAAAACTTTGGCACATGGCCCATATCCTTGGCTCAATGGAGTGGCAATGTCTAGCTGACCAGAACTAATCTTGAAAAACTAAGCTAGAAATTGGATGACAGGTCACTCCTATTCACTGAGTCCAGGAACAAAGCTCAATTTGAAGAAGACTGTACTTAATCCTCTTAGTGGGGGCTATTCTATCTGATTGTTGTGATTTTTTAAAAAAACTTCCAATCTTTTTTGATTGCCTGTGACAATCAGAGGAAAGGCACAAACATAAGCATTCTGGAACTGTAATGTTGATTTATGTGATACTTGAGTTATGTAACTTTTGAAACAAATATGTGATTAACTGGAGTATTGTTCAAATCACTGAATCACAGTTTGAACCTAATGATAACTATTGATATGTGATCAGCATATACCCCTTAATAAAAATCAAGGATGTACAAAAATTAAGTAGATGGGAACAAGAACTGATCTAATTAGTTTCCCTTACAAGAGAATTTCAAGAAAGAAATAAAATGTTCATTTTGTTATAAAAGTATCATCAACTTCATCTTGATCTTCAATTGGTGCATGTATACGCTATCCTACTGTCAGAATCCCTCCAATTTTACAAACACAATAATCGTATAAGGTAGATTAAGGATCAAATATATAATACAAAGACATTTATTTCCTTAAAATTGTTAACTATTATTTTGCTATTTGTTCATGGCAATTACAGGTTGCTAGAGGCAAAATGGCAGGTGGATCAAAGCAACTAAACTTCTGTCCCTTTCCCATGTATGCTGCAAGCACGTTCAAAAGGAAAGGTCAGTGCTTACACTGCTGGGCCTGCCATCTTGCCTCTTTTGATACGCCTCTGCAAAATGCCATTTTCAAAAGCATTCCTCAAACGGTGAAACATTCCTCTAATGGCAAGTGCCCCTCTGCCCTCTAAAGACTCCAATGTAATAAGCTCCAAGCTTAAAATGAATATAGAAGAATATTTTTGCATATAGAGATTTTTTAGGATCCTTCAAATATAAAAGGTCAAGGTTTAACCTTTTTATCTAGCTTCGGATTGGAGTAGGTATAGTGATAATCAAAATAGGTCTGGAGCAACTTTATTTTCAGTCTGAAAATACCATATTTCTGCATTCTAGACTTTACTCTGCATAGCTCTATGCTAGTCTCTAAGCCAGTGGTTCTCAATCTGTGGGTCGGGACCCCATTTGGGGTCGGTCATTTCACGGGGGTCGCCAAACAAGGCTGTCCGCCATTTTTCCCCCCCTTTTCTTTGGCCATGCCCCTGGCACCCGGTGATGTATAAGTGGTTGGGGGTCACCACAACATGGGGAACTGTATTATGGGGTCGCGGCATTAGAAAGGTTGAGAACCACTGCTCTAAGCAAAGCTGGAAGAAAACTGTTTAAAAGATATATAGTATTTTATAAAATAAGTTGGGGAAATGATGATTTTATTCTTTTTTCTGTGGACTTTTTCATAAGATGTATAGTTTGACTACTAGCAAGACTGGCTAGAAAAATGAAGACTTGTTGATAAACTTTGTTTCTATTTTCATAACTTATTTTTGAATGAGTAGTATACAAATAAATGAATAGATTTAGTTAAGGTCATGAGTGTAAAGAGAAGCATAATGTAATACTTAATGCTGTAGTTTTTGTCACTGATAGTAATATAATTCAATAAACAAAATGTAACAATTTGACAATTGTTAAAATTGCATCATTATAAAATCTATTAATAAAAACTCTTGAAATCAGTTTGTGCTGTACTGGTTGAACTGGTTCTGGAGAGATACCGATTTTAAGGATCAGCCATGGAAACTCACTGAGTGACTTTCAGTCAATCACTGTTTCTCGGTCTAGCTACTTGATCAAGTTGTTATTGTGGGGAAAAATAAAAGAAAGGAATATTTTGTGTAACACCTTAAGCTCCTGAACAAAACAATGGGATATAGATTGAATAAATAAATAATATATTTACTGTGGCACATGAATCTTATAGTAAAACAAGTTCAAGAAATATGGGGATGTTAATTCAAATTCACTATAAACAAATTTTCTTTCTGACCTAAATAATCTTAACAGCTATGCCAAATTTAAAAAAGAAACTCACCACAACTCAAGTTGTTCTCCGCTTTTAGAAATGTTGCTGGAATGCTCCAGAAATCATTTTCCCAATCAATAATGTTACCTTTCTCATCACAGGTGAGGTTGAAAAGTGATTGGGAATTCATTGTAAAATTCCAAAGCCGGAAGTTGTACATATCTCCAGGTAGAGGGCTTATGTCTTCTTTGTCAGAACTCAGAACCAACTTTCCATTACCAGGAATTACTTTTCCATAAGTATCTAAACAAGAGACTGTTTTATACGTCTCTTGGACATTTACACCTACTATGCCTAATGAGCTATCCCATACAATGCAAAGCTCTTCAAATGTTTCTATGAAAATGTCCTCATTTGGACCTATGTCAAGGGCATCATTTAAAAAACACTTTGAGTCTGAGATAAAAATGAAATACCCCTGTTTTGTTTTTCCAAAGCTGAAGAATTCCACAGAGGAATCACCATAGGAGAAAGCCTTCCATTCATAGTTATTACTGTTGTTTGCTCTTGCTTCAAAGCATAGGGTGAACTGATTAAGTTCTGGGACTTGAATAGAATTTGCCAGAGACACAGAATCAGAATCTAGAAATTGCGGAATGGCAACCTTTTGATTCTTCAAAGATACAGCAACTGGAACATAAAAAGAAACTGTTTTCAGAATCAACTACCATCAAATTTTATTAAAAGTAATATAATACTTTTTACCTATGTATAATTAAACTCATGAGTCAGAAATATATGCAGGGATATTATTGTAGTCAATTAACTTACAGTATGACCATTTGATTCCTACAAAATGTAAATAAGTTACTTGCAAAAAATGTTTTGGATACCTTACCTGTTGTACTAGACAAAGCAGTAAACCAGTAACCTGAAATAGCCCTTTCATTTCTTTATGCGCTGCTCCCAATAGGTTATTTTATACAGCTACATTAAACTGAAGAAATGAATACCAGATATCTTTTTCAGACTGTGCAGAAAGTAACCTGCCATGTTATTTCACAAATAAAAGCTCTTTGTTTACAAACTTTTGAATTTCAGTTGAATAAATCTATTCACATTTCATTGCAAAACAACTTATTAAATATACCAGCAGTCACATCTGGCTGCCATATTCCCTGCATCTATACTTAGAAATGAATCTGAGTATTTTAACTGAACTTTACTTTGCAGTAAGCATACATAAGACAGTAGCCATAATACTGATCAATAATTAACCCTTAAAAAGCCTATTCATATTTCTATCTATCTTGCTAAACATGATTCTGAAGCCATTTGTGATTGATCCCATTTGATATACATTGTATTAGTTACAAATATTAACAGATTAATTATAGGAATGTATATTAATTATAGGAAATATAGTGGCATAAATATCCTTCTTCCTCCACAAATAATACACATCATCAAGCAGAGGAAAGTGACTGGGTAGGGGGAGTCATGAAAGGGCACTTAACTGTGTATTGTTGTTACACTTTTTCTGATAAAAGAGAGAGAGATTCTGACTTAGGTATCATGTAAATCAACTTGTTCTGAGTCTGATTTACCTTAGTAACAAGAAACTCAAACTACTTCTTGCCTGTTAATACCTTTTGGAAATCTGTTTGTTTGTCAAAACAAGCAAACCAAAAGAAGTGAATACTGATCCCTTAGAAAGTCTAGAAAAGAAAAACTGAAAAAAAAAATCCTTACAAATCCAGTTATGTAACAATGGTAACCTGATGCAAATAATAATTTTAGTAGTAGCTCAAGAGAGATAGGACAAGCATTCTGTCAGTTATTTCAAAAGAAACATACTGTCAGAATTAGCAACACATTTCTCTCCTGATGTAAAAATGTTTAATTTTTTTTAGGAATTCGTACTATTGGTATTCCTTTTTAAGCAGTATCTATAACATTTTTTATTATGTACCATTAAGTACATACTATTTATATATAAATTATTATTCACAGCAAAACAACAACAACAAAACAACAACAATAATAACAATAATAATGTTGGAAGAGACCTTGAAAGTCATCTAGTCCAACCTCCTGCTCAGGCAGGAAACCCTAGACCATTTCAGACAAATGGCTGTCCAATCTCTTCTTAAAAACTTCCAATGCTGTGGAGCATTCACAGCTTCTGGAGGCAGGTTGTTCCACTGATTAATTGTTCTAACTGTTCTAAATGGCAAACATATATTAAAAAGTAACTAATATCAATGTGCAACTGAACAGGGATACCTTTTTTCCTTCCTTTTTAAAATTTTCCTTGAAAAGTTGGAAAAGTCTATTAAAAAAGCAACCAATAATAGAGTTTTTATATCACATTGTGAGAACAAGATTGGATGACTACAGGCCTGACTAATCAAAAGCAAATTTAAATTAGATCAGTGGGGCTAATTTGTAGCTATGTGGTAGTTTTCTATTTAATTATAACTAGGGCTTAATTTTTATTTAATGAAATGGAAGTTTTATTTCATTAAGGAAATAGTGATATGCAGTCTTATTTCATTAATCCTAATGACTTATTTCCTTCAGGCATTTAAAGAAAAACATCTATATGATCTTACTCACTCTTGAAAGGTTTTGATGTGCAATTAAAATGCGTAAGGAAATCCAATGCATTCCTATTTACTTATTCAGCACATACCATAATCTTATAGTGCATATATATACAAGTAGACTTTGGCTTATAATCACAACTGGGATCAGAATTTCCATTGCTAAGTAAGGCAATTAAGTGAGTCACAGCTGATTTTATGACCTTTTTTGCAACAATTGTTAAACAAATAATTGCAGTTGTTCAATGAATTACATGGTGGTTAAGCAAATCCTGCCTTGTCTATTAATCCCTTGTAGGAAACTGACTGTGAAGGGCAAATGGTGATTACATGAACCTGGGACACTACAACCATTGTAAATGCATACCAATTGCCAAGTGCCCAAATTTTGATCACATGCTGTGACGGTCGTGTGGGAATCAGTTCTAAGCCAATTTTTTCCAGTGCCATTGTAACTTGAAACGGTCACTAAACAAATGGTAAGGTGAGGACTACCTGTACTGTACAGTAGGGGTCCTCAATCGGCACTGGGCTGCAGCATGCCAGAAACTAGGCTGCACAAACAAGCAAAGCCCCATCCCTGAAATGCAGGCAGCACACGAAACCACACCTCCTCCAGTCTGCGGAAAAACCTCCCTCCATGGAACTGGTCCCTGGTGCCGAAAAGGTTGGGGGCGCTTGATGTACAGGATTTAGACAACCACTAGAGGGCAATCAAGAATTAGATATTTGGTTTGTCTTGCTGCCATCTGCTCCTCATCTAGAGTTTTGCAGCTCATATGGTGCCCTATCTTGCAATACAGTAACCCTATAACCTAGATCTATATTATTTTCCACATCACAGATGCAGAAAGCCTGAAGTATAGGGAAATAAAGAGAATGGCAAACTTGAGAGCCTCTTATTGACTTCATGACACAGAGGAGATCCATAACTCTTTATGTAACACAATTTCTTTAAGAGAACTCCAATTAATTTAAGTCAGTGGTATAGATACCTTACCTAACCTAGCTAAATAATAATATTTTACTTTTACTTTTATATCAAATAGATATTATCAAATCACAACCTCAGAAGTATATTCTATAGATTGGAAACAGCAAGAAGCGCATACTTACTTCGGGTATAAGTGGCATTGAAGCCTTTTCTCTGAATGCTAAAGTCACTTGTAAAAGATATAATCATTTCATTCCTAGATGAGTTAAATGATAAACCTTTGGCAGTCATACCACAATAGGAATCTCTTTTGTCTCCAGTGTCCAAAGTTACATGATCATATGTGCAACCAGAAGCTTCTTCAATATCAAAATCAACAAATATTATCTGGATGATGTATCCAGAAGGAGCCCTGATGGTCCATTTGCATGCTTGATTGTTGGGATAATTATTGGGGAAGCAAGGAGAGGTAAAAATTCCTGTGGGATTCGAGAGCACCATACGACACTCTGAGCATTCTTGAGCTTTGGAACAAAAACAAAAAAACAGAAAAGAGTTAGTTAACAAAAGAAAGTAGAATTTACCACAGTGTAGATATTCTTGATCATTCCGTGCATAATCAAGAAATATTTACAATTACCGTAACTGAACTTGGTCTCCTTCAGATATAGCCATAATATATCTATTGTTCTATACATGAGCAATATGTAATTCATTAACCAGATAAATATATTTAAAAATAGTTTAATAAATATGTAGGTGACTATCATAAAGGTTTTTATATCATTTAATGCTTTAACTTCATCTACCCTTACCTGGTTGTAAATTCCATTAATCATGGGAATTTTCCTCTGAATAAACATGCAAGGGGCTCACTACATTGTAATTTGTACTTTGTACTCACTACATTTCATAATTTGTACTTTATATGTTTCCAGCATAATTAATTATTAACTGGCTGCTAAAACATATTTTTATTCCCAGTGTTAGATGTTTTATTTATTTATTTGTTTTTATCCTGCTTTTAATTTAAAAGAAGCTTCAAAGAAAAGGTTTAATGGAACATATTATTAAACTACATAAAATGTGCTAAACGAAACATATTATAATAAATAATTTTAACATTTCAGCAACAATATACAAAATAAAATACAAATGAAAAACCTTTCTGTAGATTTAGATCAGGCCATTGTAAAGGCAGTAATTCCATTTTGATTCCCATAAGAATTTTGGAAATATATTAAATGTAGGGACCTTCTCTACCTATCAGCAGGATATTTGTCCAAAATCAAATTTGGTGGAGCAGAACAAACTGACAAAAAAAATACTGAGTTTGAAAATGGTCCAGATCTGGATAGGAGATACACAGAAAAAAAAATCTCAATGCCATCCAAGGGTAGAAGCAATCTGGCAACCAACTACTTTATCGTACGTGCTCCTGGTCACATGACCCAGCACGACCAATCTGCAGCCTACCCTCTGCTCCTCAGTGTATTTATAAATACAAACAAAAAAACAATGCAACAAAGGGACATCAGAAAAACACACAATGAAAAATCTTTCAAAAAATGTGCTTTTAAGAGCTTTTTAAAGCTGCTGTGTTTAGAGATATGAAACTTTAGGAAACATTCTATTTTCTGGGCATGAGGTAGCTACAAAGAAAGCTCGCTTGCAAGTGATCAAAAGAAACACCCACAGAAACAGTAGATGGATTCCTTAGATGACCCTGAGTAGGGGATTTCATATAAAAGAAAGTATTGTTTCAACTTATGGACTCAAGTTACTCAAGCTTTCAAGGTAATAATGGAAACTTTGTATCTCATATAAAAAAATTACCAAGGTATGTAGTACCAGCTATGTAATTGGTATAATTTAGATTAACTGAGCTGCTTCTGTAGATGAATCTGGCTGCTGAATTCTGTATTAATATAAAACACACCCCATGTAGATCACAATAGACAGACTTGGAATTTACCAATACATGCTTAATATTTTAATCAAGTTCTTTAAAAAAAAAAAAAAAGAATTGAATGTTATAACTGTCTCAATCTGGGCAACAAGAAAAGAATTTAGATCTAGAAACTCTCCCAAACTATGTAACTGTGCATACATATATATCCAACACACAAACAAAATTAAATAATAAAAGTCCTAAGGAATATGATAAACACAGAGAGACATTTGACTAACTCTACTTGACATCAACCCTATTCCTTATATTTAATATACAGATAATCCTCAACTTACAACCACAATTGAACCCAAGATTTCTGCTGCTAAGCAAGCAGTTGTTACTTACATTAAGTAAATAACAGCTGTCTTGCTTAGCAACAGAAATTACTACATCTACTTAAATGGAGTTTTGCCCCATTTTACTATCTTTCTTGCCACAGTTGTTAAGTTAGTAACACGGTTAAGTTAGTAACATGACTCTGCTTGTCAGAAAGTCATAAATGGTGATCATGTGACCCTAGGATACTGCAATTGTCATAAATATGCATCAGTTGCCAAGCACCTGACCATGGGGATACTGCAAGGGTTGTAAATGTCAAAAACAGTCATAAGTTTGTTTTTTTAGTGCCGTTGTGACTTCAAATGGTCACTAAATGAACTGCTGTAAGTCGAAGGCAAATTGTATTTCTCTATATATGTAGTGGCAATGCGGAAGACCATTCTATTTTGATGAGTCTGGTGAAATATTTTGTTTTTTCCTTCATTAAGAAAATTCTACAAGGGTCTTGCCTTGCAGCTTTGTGACTATGGAAGCAGGCCACAAAGTCTTAGTGCCAGGTTTTAATAAAAACCCTAGAATAGAATAGAATAGAATAGAATAGAATAGAATAGAATAGAATAGAATAGAATAGAATAGAATAGAATAGAATAGAATAGGAGCTGGAAGAGACTTTACAGGTCTTCTAGTCCAGCCCCCTGCTCAAGCAGGAAAACCTATACCATCTCAGACAAGTGACTGTCTAGCCTCTTCTTAAAAAACTCCAGTGATGGAGCACCCACGATTTCTGAAGGCAAGCTGTTCCACTGGTTAATTGTCCTCACTGTCAGGAAGTTTTTTCTTAATTCCAGGTTGCTTTCCAACCATTCTTTCTTGTCCTGCCCTCTGGTGCTTTGGAGAATAATGTGACCCCCTCTTCTTTGTGGCAGCCTTTCAAATACTGGAATACTATTTCTTCTTTTCTTTAGAGTAGCCAAACCCAAATCCTGCAGCCATTCTTCGTTTGTTTTAGTCTCCAGGCCTTTGATCATCTTAGTTGCTTTTCTCTGAATTTTTTCCAAACTCTCAACATCTTTTTGTAATATGGTGGCCAAAATTGGTTGTAGTGTTCCAGGTGTGGTCTTACTAGGATTTTATAAAGTGGTACTAATACTTCGCATGATTTTGATTCTATGCCTGTTTATACAATCCAGGATTGTATTAACTTTTTTGGCTGCTGCTGCACATTGCTGGTTCATAGTCAAGTGATCGTCCACTAGGACTCCAAGATCCCTCTTACAGTTGCTATTTTCAAGCCAGGTCTAGCCTTGAAACTGTCCATGAAGTTTGAGACTCTGCATAGGCTTGAATGCTCAGTGCTGTGTATCCAGGCCCAAATGGGGTCTCTCTGCTGCTTGAAAAGGAGCTCCCAGTGAGAAAATCTTGTTTGGTATTTTATGCGTTCTTGTGTTTCTGTTTAATATGCCTGCTACAGTTAAATAATAAAGCTTGAAAACTTCTTATGCTTTTTGTTTCTAGATCCAAAAGTACCAATTGCCTGGGTATCTGATCATTGCCCTGGCACTTGGCAAAACACTACATTTCTATCCCTGCAAACTACTCTTGTTTCCACTAGTCCAAATATCCATTTATATATTGCCACTCTCAAGTTCTCTCTTTTTAAGGATCTGATCAACTCATCCACACATGATTTTCTCAGTCTTCCCTTCCTCCTTCCTTCATGTATTTTGGTGATTCAATCCTCATTCAATCTCTTTATGACCAAATTACTTCAGAAGTTTTTGGGATTGCTCAATCATTCAGTCTGCATTCATTCAACATCAATTCAATATCCAATCCCACTGCATTCATTTTAGTTTTATGCCTCTTCTGAAATACCTGACTTGCTTACAAATAATGAAGTAGAGCTGCATTCTTATCAGACAGCAGGTTAGCTTTTTCTGATAAGCATTCATTTCTCACAGCAAGCCACAAACTGTCTATATATCTCTACCAGCATTTACATGTCTTGAAATATTTCCATTATTTGTCTTCAGTAAATATTCTGTAAAAATGTTCTACTCTTTGATCTAATATTTTGCCATTTGCAACATTACCATCTTGCAATTGTTTATTCCAATTTCCTTGTTATTTTCAAGTTATATTGACCAACATTTTTTTCTTTTTATAATATTTGATTAATTTTCCAATTTTACATTTAAGTATTTAAAAAGCAACGTGGTGTCTGGGTGAATCAATAGTTCGATAATAAAATCTTTAGTACAAATCTCAAGTTACAACCTCAAATATTTCCTCTCTTTTCTCCTTAACATTTACTGTCTCGTATTTAAGCTAATACAGTTCTTATTATATCAACTCAGTAAAAACATCATTATTACATTTATCAATAAATTTTTGCTTATACATATCTTAATTATTTTTTACATTCAATCTTCATAAACAATCCGTATCCTGTTATTATTTTTTTCCCCAATTTTTAGTTTCCCATCAATATTCCAATTTAACCTTTGATATTTATAATTTTCAGGATTTAGGTAACCAAGATTTCCTTTATCTCAATTCATAACAGCATCCAATATCCAAAATACACATTTTATCTATTTAAATATAATCTTGTTCAATTTCCTAAAAGTTATCTATTTCCCACCATATTAAATCATCTACTTAATAATACAATATTCCCTTTGATAAATCAAAACCATTATCTATATTAGCTGGGTTATTCAATAAATCAAACATATTCATAATAATTAATTTTTTTAGATTTGCCATCGCAGCCGCTGGAAGGCAAGCTCTGTCTTCCGCATTCGGTTTTGCTCCACTGAGGGACCCTGGAAAGAGTTGAAAGTCACCCTATAGGGGTGACGAGCAAGGAGGGGACCCCCACTTGATCGCAGGAAGGCGGCAGCCCTTCCGCTTGATCTGGGGCAGCCCTCCAAACTGGCGGAGGAAAGACCGGCCATAGTAATATGGCCCATCACTAGGCTGCAGACAACCGAAGTCAAACTTACCACCAAGCACTTCAAAAGCAACACGGATGAAATTGGGTGAGATCCGAACTTCTCTTTACCCTAAGTACTTTATTTTCCTGTAAAAGCTGCATGAAGTATCTTTCCCCCTGTGAGGAGAGAGGGAAGGGAATTTCTATTCCACCCTCTAAGAATAGCAGCAACTGACCACCCAGGGGAATTAAAGCACTAAAAGTACAATTTTAATCTAATTGGGTTTATATGTTCCTGAAACTTGGGGACCAAAAATGTTCCTATTTTTATTGGAGACTTTTGCTTTTATCTACAAAAAAAAAATGGAAAAAGGATTATAAAAATTTTGGACTTAAAAAACTTTAAACAGCATCAGTGACATCTTGTGGCGAAGTTTGGTATTAAAACTTATTTCCTAAAAGGGACTTGGCTCGAAGCCCAGACCTTAGATAAGACTCTTCTGACCTTGGCACCACCTGTGAGAAACTCAGCTATAAAAGAACAGCTGGGCAGCATAACTGGCCTACTTGAACTGTGAATGTAAATCTTTACTGACTTTCAGAGTTATATGTGGGGAATTGCTTTTTTATCTCTTTATTTGAGGAATATTGGTTACTATATGAGATAATGAAATACCCTGGACTATAAAATCTTGCTTGACAAATGATTTCTACTATAAAGACTATTTATACATATGGAAGAGATGGATGAAGACCAGGAAAAGATCCTTTCCATGTTGAAAGCAATACATGAAACCATTATTTCAGCTTGTGATAAAATAAGACCTAACATAAAAGATAAAGACACCAGCTTAGATATACAAACCCAAACTTTGACTACAACCAAATAACTAATAACACAGAAGATAACAGAAGAAGTGGAACAATCAAATATTAAGACAGAGGACTCAACTGACCAACAAATACAGTTAATGGAAAATCCAGAAAAGGGAATGACAACACTGAAAATGGAAAAGACTTTCTATATAAATCAGAAGAAATTTGAGAAGGAAGAAGAACAGATTGAATGGAAGATAAACATATCAGGGCAATCATGGGGAATTGGAATAATAGGGAGACAACTTAATGAATATAAATGGGCTAGTCCTTCCAAAAAAAATGGCAATTAAATGGTCTCCTTTATTTCAAATAACATATATAATAATAGAGGGAGATCTATTTGATGATCTAAAAGCACTGATATGGAAGCCTAGTTGGCAAAGGAAGAAAGCCAGAATAAGGCTGAAGAAAATTGGGGTTTTGATTTATTAGAGGGGATTTCATATTATTAATTAGAGGGTTAAAGGGAGAAGTTGAGATAAGGGGAATTCTAGTCATTAGACTTAAAATATTTGGAAATATTTTCAATAAAGTTGAAAATAAGGACTTTATCTGTTTAATATTTAAAAATCTTTTTTTATAATAACTTTCTGGGCAAGATAACAGTGAAAACAGTAAAAAGAACAAAAAGAAAAGAAAATCATCACTGGCTTTGAATTACAATTTGGCAGTATTTTGCATATTCTGCTGATATGTAATTCCATCTTTATCTTGTGAGCAATTACTTCTGAAAGTCTGCCTCTAACTGAAGCTCAGTTCACAGCCATAGCAGAGAAATACTTTGCAAAGTCATTCGCTGAAGAGAAGTTAAAACTGTGGATATTAATTGTAAGCAAGTAATATTTTGCAAGATATCTGGCAAGCAAATACATGCTGAATGATGGCGACCCAACTAATTAATTACATGCATTGTCAAAAACAATACAGGGGCAGAAATTTCAGAACCTGACTTTCAAACTCCCACCCCAATTTGTGCCCACATTTTCCCATTCGTATTGGTTAATATGAGGACAGATTTTTTTCCAGAGTGGAAAAAACTTAAATGTTAGACCAATTCTGTAAATAATTATACTTGTCACTCAGAGTGTACTGGTGATTTGGTAGAAATATATTCTCATATACTGGCCTATTACTATTTACATGTATAACTCTAGAAGCATACCAACAAGAAAACCAATAAGAAAAGAAGTCTCGTTGCTGTGACTCAACTTTCAGATAAATCTAAAAGAGTAGTAAAATATTTTACATTTTGCTTACAATTGGCTTACATAATTACTACGCCACAGTTTCTTAAATGTTCTTATAATCACAGAAGTAGCATAGGAATGTCTGTGAGATGAGAAAAAAACTGTTCAGCAGTTGTACCTGTTAACTTTTCTCAATCCAAGAGATATTTGGAACTGGAAACACTTGGACTTGGGTATACCAAAATTTATGGAAAATGAGACAAAGATATGGTAAGGGCCTAAATGACTAAAGTTTGTTTATATAGCTAGTTTTATTGAAATCTTGGAAAGGATAAGTCCTGTTCTGATTCATGGACAAGGCTAGAGACAGCACTTAACTTTTTTCTAACTAATCATACCTTTTGGAGATAAGATACCATACTTTTTAAAACCATGAATTTGAAAACACTAAACAGTAGAATACATCTTCATTTTTTTAATATTAAATGTTTTACAGGCATTATTTACTTAATAATTACATATGGAGAAAAGTATACAATAGCTCTTCCTATTGCCAAGTAGAGCTCAAATCAACACTAATCTTCAACTATGTTGGGAGACGTTGTATTACTAAATGTTTTCACCATTGCTTTTAACTCACTTATAGCACTGATTTAAAAAAAACAACTGAATTCATTATTTGGAAAGTACCTATTTTACTTCACCTTAAGAAAATTAATTTCAAATAAAAAAATTGAAGTCGTTAGTGTAATACATAGTTACGTATTTGTTCATTTTTTTCTCATTTTAGGCTGTCATTAACACTTTTTGAAAGTACAATCACTAGCAATTTTTTACTTTCTAGAAACAAAAAACATTTTATCAATATCAAGAACAAAAACTCCTTTACTTACATTTAAAAAAAACCAAAACAGTTGCTTCTATCAGTATCAATTTGAATACTGTAGCTATTTTCACATTTTCGAATTCACATGAAATAATAAAAAGGATTTTTTTCTCAAGATAAAATTTTATTAAACATACAACTTCTATCATTAAAGTTTAACTGTCAATGTTTGGTCATTCCAAATCTTAAAATTGTATTGCTATACATGGCTATATATAAATGCAGAAGAACTTATTCTGGGAGGTCACAAGTAATAACATAATCTTCTATGATAATATTATTGCTCCAAATATTTAAGAGCGCTATTTAATTAATGTTATTTTATATACTATATAGGATATTACAACTTGTTATTTTTCATTGTTGTGTTCCTCTCGTCTGCTTAGTAGGACTCCCTTAACCCGGAAGTATAGCAATCTTTCACTCTGGACTGGAAATAATGCACAGACCTCATGAAATCTTTTATAATTCAATGAAAGACAGAATTATGCAATCATAAAATTATTCAACTGTGTTTTGGTCGCTGATGATAGGAAACAAAGACAGCATTATTGCTAGTCCCACCAGCTTACTTTATATCTTTGTGCATGGATATTTTGTGTTTTAGAGAAAACTCAACTGCTTATAGCATATAATAGTAAGCAATACAATCCTGTGCTACCCCAAAATAAATGTTCTGCTAAAAAAGAAAAATTATAGTGTGTGGCATTTATAGAGGGAAGAATACAGACTGATGGCATTGACATTATCATTCAAAATCACCTGAAGAATTTTCAGCTTAACAGAGTTTAGCTATTTATCGTGTTACTTTAAAGCAGGGGTCTCCAACCCCCATCCCTGGACCGGCACTGGGCCACAGTATACCAGCAACCGGGCCGCGCAAACAAGTGAAGCCCCATCTGCTGGATGCAGACAGCACACGAAACCATGTCCCCTCTGATCTGCGGAAAAATCTTTCTCCACAGAACCAGTCCTTGGCACCCAAAAGGTTGGGAGCCTCTTCTTTAAAGCTCCAAGGAGAAATCTTTAGTTCAGTAGTCTGCTTAGATTTCTGATGCACAAAACTAATGGCAGGGTTTTTTTTTTTGAGGTGAGAACCACATGAAAATATAAAATAGAATATGTCCTTCATAGTTAAGCAACAAAAGGACCCTACCAAATTTAACACAGAGGTATCTGCAACTGGAGAGGGAAGTTGAAGATGAGGTGCCTATTATGAACGTGCCTGTTCCACCCACCTCATAACCCCTCTGTCCATTCACAAATACTGTACAGCCCTTGACCACCAAAACATCCTGAACTATCTGAGAAGAGGACATTTTACACAGAAATAATTTGAAAAACGAAAGGGCCAGAGCTAGAAAAAGGTCATCTGGTTCATAATATGTAGGAATACAGATTAAGCTACTCCAGGCAGATGGTTATCTAGCCTCCACTTGAACACATTAAATGAAGTAGTTTCATAACTGAAGTGCTCTTATTGTAATGAGGTATTTTTCAACAGAATTGGAAGTTGCTTCCTGTAACTTAAAACCATTCCATCTGGTACTCCGGAATGAGTGAGCAAAATGTGACCATCTTCTTTGTGGCATCCTCTCGTTACCTGAAGAATGCTATCATATTTCTCTACAGTCAATTTTCTCAAAGCTCATTCAATCTCCCTTCCCAAGTTTTAATTTCCTGATTTTTCTTGTTATGCTTCTCTCAATGTATCCCAATTTCTCTGAGTCATTCTTAAAAAATGCTGCTCAGATGTGTCAGTGACCTTTAAGGTAACCTTGAAGAAGAAATCTAAGAACTGCTTAGCCTTGAAAAAGAGTAGAGAATGAGGAAAAAAAAAAATACCGTGCCTTTTGTATAACGGATCGCTGCTTTTTTTTGTCTAACAGGCTGCAGAAAGTTAAAACAGGCACCTCAATATCTGATCCAGTATTAGTGCCCTAGGTTCTACTCTTTTCCTGATTTATATAAATGACTTATGTGATCAACTTAAAAGTAATTGTGCCCTTTTTGCTGATGATGTAAAATTGTTCAATACTATTGAAAATCCACTTATTTTTCAAAATGTCATTGATCATGTTTTTGAGGTCATCTATTTGGCAATATCAAGTTTCAGTTAAACAATGCTTGGTTTTACATATTGGAAAGCAAAACCAGAATGTAAAGTACAAGTTAGGAGGTATTGATCTAGAACAGTGGTTCTCAACCTTTTTAATGCCGTGACCCCCAACCGGTCGTAAGTCGAGGACTACTCAACCGGTCATAAGTCGAGGACTACTCAACTGGTGCAGCACTGTTTGCAGAATGGGACTTTTGGCGGGCTCAGCAGGGCAGAGACAGCCTGGACAATTCCTATTGGCTTTTGAAGGCCAATAGAATTAGACTCTATTCAAGAGAGTCTATTCTATTGGTTTTCAAAAGCCAATAGAATAAAAGGGAGTAGCACAGCTAAGGAAAAGGGGAAAAAATGGCGGACTGCGTTGTTGGCGACCCCCGTGAAATGGTCATTCGACCCCAAATGGGGTCCCGACCCACAGGTTGAGAACCACTGATCTAGAAGCTGACCTTTATTTTGCTAAAGACGTATGTCTCTAATGATTTATGTTCTAAAGTTCATTGTAACAGCATTGATTAAAAAAAGCAATACAAGTTATAAATTTAATTTTACTAAGTTTGTTTTCTGGAAATACTATATTGCTCACTAGAGCTTACAAAACATACATTAGGCAAATCCTAGAACACTTGTTTCACCATTTGGAATTCTTACTACATATCGGACATTAATACAATCGAGTTCAGAAGTATTTTACAAGAAAATAACTCTCCTTCATTGTTTTACAAGAAAAGTTTTGCACTCTTCTGTCCGTAATAGAATACCTTATACTACTAGGCTTGAAATTCCTGGTATGGATAGCTTAGAACTGCTCGGTTAGACTTAGGTATTGCATACAAAATTGTACATAGTAATGTTTTAGCTGTAAATGGCTTTTTTAGTTTTAAATGTAATGTAACGTGGGCAAATAATTGCTTTAAACTTAATATAAGCCGCTTTAAATTTGATAGTAAAAAAAAAAGATTTTTGTAATAGAGTTGTCAAAGTTTGCAATATTCTACCCGATTCAGTTGTTTCAGCTACTAACTTTCCATAGTTTTAACTCCAACCTAATGTCTGTGGACCTCACCCCATATTTAAGAGGTCCTTAAGAGAGTGTACATAAATGCATTAACATGCCTATTGTCCCTGTCACATTTTAAGTTTTTTTCATTTTGCCTATTCAAATTATTAATTTTTGCTTGACAAATAAACATGAAACAGTAAGACTACAGTTTTCAAATTAAGCTTTGGTACTTTGTACCATGTGGGAGAAAATCTCACTAACTATTTGTGGTATCGAAAGAATTGTTTTTTCTCTTTTTTTAAGTTAAAGAAAGTTTACATGTCAAAAATGGATTGGTAATATATAGGCAGTCTTTGCTTACCAACTGCTTGTTCAGAGACTGTTCAAATTTATGATGGCTCCAAAAAAGGAGATTTATGACTGGTCTTCAAAGTTGTGCCTATTGCAGTGTGGTTGTAGACATATGATTGCAATTTGGGCACTCGGCAATTGGTGCACATTTATGAATGACAGCATCCTATGGTCACATGATCATCACCTGCAACCTTCACAGCCAGCTTCCAACAAGCAAAGTCAATGGGGGAGCCAAAAGGAAATTGCAAATTACTGTCACGTACTTAATGATTGCAGATAATTAATTTGACAACTGCAGCCAGAAGTGACAAACTGACATAAGTGATGCATGGTCATATAATGTTTCAATTTATGACCATGTTGCTTAGTGATGGTTGCTGGTCCCAATCATGGTCTGTAAGTAAGGTCAAATAAGCAATTCCTTCAAAAATTTGCTCCAGGTTTAGCATGATTTTTCTTTTATTTTGAAGTTTTTTGCTAAGAATTTTAATCTTAACTCATAAAATATTCAAGTGACTGTGAATATATATATAGAAGTTGTATCAGTAGGAAGTTAGTTTTCCTTTATACAACCATACTTCCCCAAAAATACAATCTTTGTGAGAAAAATAAGTAGGCCTTGAGTCTTTCTAACCAACTTGGTTTTTTTTTTTGCTTTGTACTTTAATACTAGACTTTTCATTTGTGCCCATTCATTGCTTTTCTTGTCTTCTTTTTCTTGACGGTAAGTTACCTTGTTACTCATAACCTTCTCAGTAGGACTATTTCTTCCCTTGTGGTTTTCTCAGCTTCCAGTTTTCTTTTCCTTGCAATAAAGTATTTTGTTCCTATCAAGTTCGTCCAACATGGAGGTGCCCTCTGAAACGCCTCTGATGCCAAAGACCTATTTGCCTTAAGAGCTAGTTGCTTGAAAAAATTATGTATGTCTCTAAATAATCAGAGATTACAAAAGTTTTCCAGGATGATAGCATATATATGTGTTACTTTTCCTGAAAGAAAAGACTGAACTGTGAAAGAACAAGTTGTAAAAGCAGAACATATTTTTTTAACTAGAGTTGGGGCCCTGCCCTGCCTGTTTCCCTTGATACTTTGGTTTTCTGCCAGTGAAAATTCAAGTAGAAGCACAATGCATTGACTAACTCAACCCACATCCATAGTTTTTGAAGAGGTCATCCTAAAGGCAGAGTAAGGATTTCCCTCGGAGGAACAGGTAGTATGAAAATCCTGTGTTACACCCAATATTATTTGAGAGTATTTTCATTGGCATTCATGCTATAGGTTTTTACAAATAACAAAACTCAGTTGCTAATACAAATCTTAATTTCATGTTTGTATAAACTAATTACATTTTTATAAAACAATTAAAGCTCAGTAGACTAAAGATGCTTTGATAATTTATACCCAATAATGTTTCACTAAATAAAAACTAAACACGCAGGAAAACATTGGCCTATGGTTCCATCTTCATTTCCACCTTCTGCAAATTAATTTCATTTCGGGGTAATTTATTTTCAAACGTTACTGCAGGGGAAAAAAATCTATTCTTTCTTCAAACTGCTCTGACAATATCCTTAGTTAGGCTTAGGCTGTATTTTAACAATGTAGTAGCTCAGCTTCTTATAGACTGCATATCAGTGTATTATAAGCTTATTATAATACTCAAGCGTGCAAGAAAAATAATGGCAGAAATTATGACAAACAAAATCCAATATGAAACAAGAATTCTATTCTGTACAACGACATTCTTTTTATGAGACTAAATGAGACTAAATCTGATACAACTCTACCCATGTGGAGATGCATAATCATGAAAACTTTTAGGAGCTAAAGAAATGTGAATAATAAGACCCATTACTGAAGGCAGGTTTGCAATAGTGTTAATTTTTGTGGTTGTTGAACTGAATATAGGCTCAACATATATTTTACCATTTTAAAAGAGTTGCAAAATTATATATCTATTTATTGGCATGACTTCTTATCAAATTTATTCTAAAACTGAGAAGGAATTAATGGGATAATCACACTTCATTTTAACTTCAGTTTAAAGTTAAACTGACACCACATAGAACCGAAATAGAAAGCAGACATGAATAAGGTATTGCTTTAAAAATGGCAATTTCTTATTACCCAAAATCCCAAATAGATAACTTACAAAAGGAGCAAAGACAAAAAACAAAACAAAACAAAAAAACACCTGTTACAATTCAGCTTGTTTTAATGTCTGACCTACTGGTGCACTTCATATTTCCCTCTAAAACTGCAAAACTATGCAACTGAATTGTTTTACAACTTCTGAAATGAAATTTAGGACATTAGCCAAAAGGAAATCTCTGTCATGATTATGTATTTAAAAGTAATATAGACAGGAAAATGGCATTTAGTTATCTCTGGAGACATGCTTTAAGGAGGTTTGGAAAGATTTATTGAAGCAGGATAACAAGTGCATAAAGATTCTTGAAATGAATTAGGAAGTGACTTAAGATATTTTAATGTCTTTTCTGAAATCGACTGAACAAATTGTTTTAAAACAGTGTGTCTACGTTTGTAATTTAGCACAATGTTCCTTATCTTGAACTTTAGCACTATGTACAAGCTCAGGATTAAATATACTTGTCATTATATCTCTGGATGAAATACAAATCTGCCTCAGCCATTAATGTTTTTGTCTACTTTTTTTAAAAAAATTCATATGAAAATAAAGTATGTTCTTTCATTTAAAGTTTCCTATCATTTTGGAACTTTATTAGTAGTTTTGTATATGTTACTATGGCAAGTACCATTAATTAGTCCTGCACATTAGCTTCGAGAAATTTTATTGCAAGCTTCAATTCAGGAATGTTGATGGATTTTATCACATGATGTTCTTCAGGTCCTTCCACAATTGTTCTATAGGAGTAAAGTCAGGACTCTGACTCGGTCATTCCAAAACATTAACTTCCTTTTGTTTTAACCATTTTTGTTGTTGTACAGCTGGTGTTTTGGGTCACTGTCTCCGTGCATGACCCACTTACTCTTCAAAGACAGACACCTAGGGATTTTCTTGTACACTTTGTTGGTACAATTCAGAATTCATAGTTCCATTAATGATAGCAAGCTGTCTTGGTCTATAGCAGTGATGTCGAACCTTTTAGAGACTGAGTGCCCAAAAACTGGCCCCGCCCCACCCCACCCCCTGCTCCGCCCTATCCTCCACCCTGCCTGCTCGCAGGGCCACTCACCACCTCCAGGGCCCAGCGCAGATCGCCCAGGAAGCCCAGCAGTGCTCTGGCAGTAATGCCCTCTGCCCGCGCCCTGCAGCATCAATTGTGCATGATGGGGTGTGAGGGCAGAGTCTTGTCTACGCTGCCTGGCTGCCATGTGCTTGGCTGCCCTGCTCTGGGTGGGCCACGCTCAGGGGCGACTCTCTTTCAGAGAGAGTTGGAGAGAAGGGGGTCATGGGGGGAGGCGAGGCTGGGGCAATGGCACATATGCCCACAGAGAGGGCTCCGAGTGCCATTTCTGGCACCCGTGCCATAGGTTCACCACCACTGGTCTAGAGACAGCAAAGCGGGCCCAAACCATTACACTCCTACTACCATGTTTCACAAATGTGATAAAGTTCTTGTGCTGGAATGCAACGTGTGGTTTTTGGCAAATATAATGCTTATTTAAAAAGAAAAACAGTTTAGTTTTGGTTTCATCTGTCCATAGAACAGTCTTCTCCATTTATAACATTTTATCAGATTATAGAATAAAATACAAAAATACAAAAGCAAATACTAGGACATAGTGGGGAAGGAAAGGGGAAAGAAAAGTGAGGAGGAGAGGGGGGGAAAGAAAAGGCATTGACTTATGACTCCCTCTATTGCAGTAGAATAGAGCATTAACATTGATATCTTGATCATACAGAACAGTCTTCCAATAGCCTTCTGGCTTACCCACATTGTCTTTTGCAAACTGTAGACAGGTAGCAATGTTCTTTTTGGAGAACTGTGGCTTTCTCCTTGCATACCATTGATGTTGAAAATGACCCCATCAAGTAAAAAATAAATTAAAATTAAGTTGCAAAATATTTGGGTAAATATTATAGGATTAGTAAATGTAGCCAATAAGTATTAATGGGTGTTAATTGGGGCATATTTAGCATTCTTAGTCTTATTTGTAAAGCACCATTATTGCACCTGCTACTTTATAAAACTTCTCAAATTATTTGCTTAAACAGTCTCAGAATGTCAGTGCAAGCAATAAGCAAATCCAGCAGGATCTTGGGTTGGCATAAAACCTGTCCTTATAATTTAGGAAAACCGTATCTCAAGGGTTGTTTTGCTATCTCAAATTTCCCATGTGCTAAAGAACCATTTCCTGTTTAATCATTCTGTCACATGATAATTGCTTAGAAAGAATTCTTAGATCTAAAGGAAATTCTTTTAAAGACGAAGTGCTTGGAATTACAACCCACACATTCTTTAGAAGTGTTGGAGTGGAAATGGTAAGGAAACGGAAAGACTGGGCACTATGCTTTGTGTCTATGTTCTTTCGTCTGGTTAAATACTGTTTCACATCAAAAATATCCCTTCCAAAAAGTAAGTGTGTGAGTGTGTGCAGGTATGTATGTGTTATATATCATATATATGATTAAAACAGAAAAATACCGATCCATAAGCTTCAGGCACACAAATTAGTCTGCACAAACATTCCCTGGAGTTTCTTCTCCTCTATTTCCTAACAAATAAAGCAACCCATACATCTTTTCAGTTATTGTGTGTCCTTATATTTCAATTAGTAAACATAGTGTGATTTTCACTGATAGTAACTGAAAATTCAAATTATAAATTTAGGAGCAAGTCCTATTCCCCTTTCCTGATAAGATGCTTTCCCTGCTTTAAATTTAAAAAAAAAAAAAAATAGGGAAGGAAGCAAAGTTGCAAGAAATTTGTCCCTTTCACTTACACCCTGCTGGCCTAAAGCCAGCAAGGCACAAGGGTCTTTAGAGTTCTTCACATCACAGTCCTCTGAGGAAAAGAAAAACAGATTATTTTGCCAATAATTGTATACTGGAGGAAAAAGATAACAGGAATAACTCAACTTTGTAATTGTTTTTCAAAAACTGGAGGAGAATAATAATATTTAATGAAGAAAAAGGGGGAACTAATGCAAAATGTTTCACAGTATAATGCAAAGTTAATATATTTATGATAACTGAAAATTAAAGGCACATTAAAATTACTGTTTTATGTCATTTGCAATAATGATTTAGAACAAAATTAAGACTTTGTGTTAGGATTAGAATTATTTAAAGCCTTAATCAGATTATACAACCTTTAGAGCAAATTCTGTTCAGTTGAGGCAATATGGTCATCCATTTAAAAGTTAAACTGCTGAATTATTATACCATCTGTTTTCCCCAGAATATGTTTTGTTTCCTGCTAAATACATTAAACATAGCTAAATTTAGAATTTGGCCTAAACAATAAACAGCAGCAAACATACAGGTCATCTTCAACTTACAACAGTTCATTTAGTGACTGTTCAGTTACAATGGAACTGAAAAATGACTTATGACAGTTTTTCACACTTACGTCCAACGTAGTATCCTTGCTTATCTGGGTGTTGATTGCTGGCAACGAAGTGTTCTAGTCTTTTTGTTTTCTTTTTAGCCTTTTTATTATCTGTTTCAATTTAAATGTTGCTTATCTCTATGTGCCTGTTGATGTTTCGTGTGGATGGCGTGGCAATTGTGCACAATCTGGGGATCCTCCTGGACTCACTATTCCTGCTCAAAGGTCAGTTGACAATCATGGTTAGGGGGGACTTTGCACAGCTTTGTGTTGTGCAACAGTTGCACCCATTCCTAGATCAGGCGAATTTGCTCAGTCACATATGCCCTAGTAGGGTAGTAAGCCCTACTACCAAGGAAAGTAAGTGGATGTATTGAAAGTACATTGGAAGAATATCTGTAGGATAGTGAAGAAGATGCACCAAAGCTAGTATACCAGGAAGGCCTACTGAATACTGGAGAGACCAAACTGGCCTACAAGAAAGACCAAATGAAGAACAGAGAAGAGGCATGGGAAGACAAAACATTACATGGTCAGTGGCATAAAAAAATAGCAGAGAAAACAAATAATAACAAGACCTGGCAGTGGCTAAAAGCAGGAAAATTGAAGAAAGATATAGAGCGGCTAATTCTGGCTGCACAAGACATAGCCTTAAGAAAAAATGCACACAAAGCCAAAATTGAGAAGACAGCAACAGATAGTAAGTGCTACCTCTGCAAAGAAGCTGAAGAAACAGTGAATCACCTGGTTAGCTGATGCAAGAAGATGGCACAGACTGACTAGAAAGGCATGGCAAATAGCAACAATGGTGCATTGGAAGAACTGCAAGAAATAACATTTGTCTGCAAGCAAGAACTGGTGGGACCATAAAATAGGGAAAGTAATAGAAAATGAAGAAGCTAAAGTGTTCTGGGACTTTAGAATTCATACAGACAGGCACCTGACACGTAACATCCCAGGCTTAACAATTGTTAATAAGCAAGATAAAAAAGTCTAGATCAGTGGTTCTCAACCTGTGGGTTGGGACCCCATTTGGGGTTGAACGACCATTTCATGGGGGTCACCAAACAACGCAGTCCACCATTTTTTTCTCCTTTTCCTTAGCTATACTACTCCCTTTTATTCTATTGGCTTTTGAAAGCCAATAGAATAGACTCTTTTGAATAGAGTCTAATTCTATTGGCTTTCAAAAGCCAATAGGAATTGTCCAGGCTGTCTCTGCCCTGCTGAGCCCGCCAAAAGTCCCATTCTGCAAATGGTGCTGCACCAGTTGAGTAGTCCTCGACTTACAACTGGTTGAGTAGTCCTCGACTTACGACCGGTTGGGGGGTTGCAGCATTAAAAAGGTTGAGAACCTTTTCTAGATAGTAGACATTGCAATACCTGGAGATGGCTGAAGGGAAGAACTAGAGCAAATAACAAAATACAAAGAGCTGCAAATAAAAATAGAAAGACTGTGGCAAAAGAAAGCAAAGGTAGTACCAGTAGTAATAGGCATTTTGGGTGCAACCCCAAAACAACTGGAGCACCACTTGAACACCATCGGCATTGACAAAAATCACCATCAGTCAATTGCAATTTGCTCAGAACAGCTTACATCCTGCAGCAATACCTTTAAGACCATCAAGCATCCAAAATCCTTTGGAAAGACTAAATAGGGGGACAAAATGCTTCAAATCCAGTCTGAACATCTGGCTGACTGTGTGAAAAACCATAATTTATTAACCATGTAAAAGCTTTGGGTGCATTTCATGCCCAGTCTCCATCTGCAATATCACAAATTACTTCCTGCTTGGAAAATTCCTGGACCATCTGGAACAACCATAATAGAATAATTCAAAGGAATAATAGGATGTTTTAGCAATCCCCAGAACTCTCCTTCTCTAGATACAGAATGTTTTGCAAACACTGCATTGTAATATTTGTTTATAAATAATGATTTTGTGAAAATATGTAAAACATTCTAATACTTAAAAGTGGGCCCAAAGTAGTTATTTCTTGCAACTTATATCTGGACATAAATACATTAAAATATATATTAATATAAAATATATTAAGATAAATATTTTATCTCAGGATATTGCCATTTTGCAAATGATACTTACGTTGCAGCATAATTAACTGCAATTGGTATCTAAGCCTCTACATTGATCAAAGTTACACAATCCAGATTTTATAACAAAAAATAGTCTTTTTATTTCAAATCTGGATTTTCTTCTAACAATTTATTTAACATGATTACAAAGACCAAACTTGAGCTGCCAACTGGTTGAATATTATGTCCTCTAATGCTAATATTAGGAACTGGAAATTAACAAATGCAGTAATTCAAAGTTGTGTATGTACATATAGATTTAAACAATTTTGAATTTTTTTACTCATAACTGCAAATAATGCTTTAAAACTCTAATATTAGTAAACGCATCCTTGATTTAAATAATCTATATTAATTGACATGGTTTTCAGGAGGAAAAACACAACACTAAAAAATAGAACTTTCAACACTGGCTGGGTTTAAGTGAACTTTTTTTTTCACAAATCCCATCAAGTTCTTAGGATTCCACAGAATACAATTTGAAAAATCCTAGTTTATTTCACTGGCCATTCAGTGTAAAAGAAGGAATTCTTTGTAGAGTCAGAAAAGTTCTTCTTTGACTCTGAAGAGGACCACACACAAGTATTTCTTGATTAAAAGTACAATGATAATCACAAGAAGTTGACAATAAACAGTTAAGGATAACCTACTATCCTGCCTATAACAGAAAGAGCTACAATGCAATTACCCCTCCTTATATTTTTATTATTTTATTTATTTATATCCTACTTTATTATTTTTACAAATAAATCAAGGTGGTGAACATATAACTGAAAGTGTAATAAAATAAATAAGACCTCCATAAAAGCATTGTTTCTTTTTTCATATCTTCAGCAAAGGCCTACATCATTGGTGGCGAACCTATGGCACGCATGACAGAGGCGGCATGCAAAGCCCTCTCTGTGGGCACGCGCCATTGCCCCAGCACACATGGTCTCTAAAAGTTTGCCATCACTGGCCTAAGGCCAGCCAGCCTGGAGCCACCATTGGGGAGCCTACCATCCCATCCGCTAGACACCCTCTGGATCTCTCCCAATCCTGTCCGGCTACCACAGGTATCACTCCCCATAAGCAACATCGAGGTGGCCACGCCCACCCCGGCCATGCCCACCCAACTGCCATGACTACTTCAGCCACACCCATCCAGTGGCCACGCCCATCCAGTCTGCCAAGCCCACTGTAGCTGCGCCCGCCAAGTGGGCCACACCCACCCGGCACCCAGCGATACAGTTTGGGTTGCAGTTTGGGCACTCGATCTTTAAAAGGTTTGCCATCACTGGCCTAAATATTATACTACTTCTCATGTTCATAAAGTTGGTTTGTAACATGTGATTAACTTTCTATAAAGTTGTTATTTCAGTTAGACAATGTGTTTACCCATCACCTGATTGGAGGTGCTACATTTTATTAATTGTGCTGTGATCATATCAGCATATGTTTAAGGTACACCCACTGAATCTCTCATTCCTTTAAACTTAGTCATGTTTTATTCATTTCTTTAAGGTAAAGTATTAGCTTTTATTTTCCTTGTGGGTGGATGAAGTAGGAAAAGATGGAACTAATACCTGTCATAAATTGAAGGCTTCTTTTATGCTGTAGATTTTTTCCTTTTTTGAAAGCAAGCGGTTTCCCAATTAGAGTGACAAAAATAAAGATTAATCAGTTTTACTGAAGGAAATATGCAGCTCTGTAGTGTAGATGAAACAGGAGAAGATTTCATGTTTCAATTCTTTTTTCATAGTCAGCAGCAACTCTTTCCACTCCTGTTGACTTACAGCTTATTTCATCTAGAGACCTGTTTATTTCTAATTAGCTTTTTGCAACATGGTACCCTCCATATCTGTTTGGACCATAACTCCAGATTTCTCAGTCACGGACCTTTCTGATTAAGAATTTTTTTGCTTTGGTTACTGCTCACGTACAGGTTACAGAAAAACTGCTCTAACTTGATTTACAAGGCACTGGTGATCATTAATTAGTATGGAAGCAAGAAAAAATTAAGCCAGCACTGAAGATCTTTGAAGTTGCAGAAAAGACCAGATAATAGTTATTAAAATTCAATTTTCATTTCTTTTGAATAAAAAATGAGGATTATCAATCTTTGATAATCCTCATAATTAGTGCTCAGTATTTTGCACGAAGAACAATTGACAAAGAAAAATACATTATTCTTAGCATACTTTTTCCTTCTAGAATTGGCACATCAAAGTCACATACACATCTTAAAATTTTAAAATCAGCATATCTTACTTTTTCACATATTTAGATCAAATGACTTGTTTTCCAATTTCTAAATATCTGAGGTTTTTTTTCTTCAGGTATTTGATTAGTTGTCCTCACTAATATAGATGACCATTTAATGACCATTTAAAATTATAATGGACCTCCCCAAAAAATACAGCCCAGTTCTGAAGTCCCCCCATAGTCATGTGACCACATTTGAGCACTTGGCAGCCAGTCCACATTTATGGCTGTTTGCAGTGTCCTGTAATCACATGACTGCAATTTGCAATGTTTTTTCTGAAAGTGTTTATTTCTAATTTTCAGTAAACCTTTGGTATAGCAAGCAATGGGTTTACTTAATGATCATGGTCTTCACTTACTAACTGCCACAAAAAAGGTCGTAAAATTGGCTTAGTCACAGTCTGATGATAGACACATCTTACAACAATTATGGCCAGGCTCCGTTATGGTTAAGTTGAAGGACTACCTGTATTTGAATTAATGATTATTAATTCAAAAGTTAAGCTAGTCCTTAACAAATAGAAAAATGTGTAATTTCCAATCTGTGCCCTTGCTACAGGAATAGCTTTCATATGTGTAAGAATAGTATGTTTTTTTAATTAACGAAACACTGAGTGTCCTGGTGGTGATACAGTCTTATTACTATTTAATAAGCAGGCCTCTTGGTTTTACAACTGCAAAAATAATTGCAACTTATGTATGATTAATTAGGAAATTCAATATTTGCTATCTATTGGGGAAAATATACTGATGTGTCCAACTTATAAAACAGTTTGTAGATATTTCAAAAGAACTAATGAAGAAATTGTTAGGATTGACTAATAGGGCTATGCAAATATTTCAAAAGATGAATTTCAAAATGCATAGAAATGCAGCTGAAGTATCTGTTCCTGAAGAATAAAGACAGCCACCTGTTTCCCAGGGTTATGCACCTGCTTCAAAAGCTATTCCCAGCTCTATTTAGATGAATATGCATGTACAGCTACTTCTCCTTTTTGGGAAAAAAAAATGAAGAGAAATGTCTGTGCATGCCCACACATCAGACAGATGGAAGCAGTTTCTGAAACAATTGTACAAGAAAGAAAAAAGACATAGCTGCTTTGACAATGTGGAAAGTGCTATGTATATAATGCACATATTCCAAATGGATCAGTGGTATTTTTTCTTAGGATTTCCTAAACCAGTGGTTCTCAACCTTTTTAATGCCGCGACCCCCAACCGGTCGTAAGTCGAGGACTACTCAACCGGTCGTAAATCGAGGACTATTCAACTGGTGCAGCACTGTTTGCAGAATGGGACTTTTGGCGGGCTCAGCAGGGCAGAGACAGCCTGGACAATTCCTATTGGCTTTTGAAAGCCAATAGAATTAGACTCTATTCAAGAGAGACTATTCTATTGGCCTTCAAAAGCCAATAGAATAAAAGGGAGTAGCACAGCTAAGGAAAAGAGGGAAAAAATGGCAGACTGCGTTGTTTGGCGATCCCCGTGAAATGGTCATTCGACCCCAAATGGGGTCCCGACCCACAGGTTGAGAACCACTGTCCTAAAAAGAGCTCAAAAAATTGAAAACACAATGCCTTAATATCAAATCCCATTGCAACATTAAATTTTCTTATACTAATATTTTTAAATATTTCTTTTATTTAAATAACTTTAAAAATAAAACCCATGTCCAAGCAATAGAAGGAACCAGTAATCCCTTGTTAAAATCACTTCCATACTTACCATTTGACTTGTATTTAGCTCTCTGTACTATAATCCTAGGATCTTCTAGTTAGGAAGCAAATTACTTAAGAGCTCCATGTGCCATAGGCACAATGAACAGGTTCTGTGTGCAACAATTCTAGAGGGCAATAGGTGAATTTTTAACCTCACTTCAGTTACCGGTTCTAATCCATTGCTCTATTATGACTAATCATAGGGCTGGCTCTGGGCAATGTGGCTGACTCCATTATTACTATTTTTTTAAAAAATCCCTTTCATAGCTGGTTCAAAATTGTACAATGTTTATTACATCTACTGCATTCATTACCAATGTACCAAGACAAGTGCATTATTACTTAAATTAGTATTTCCAAACATTCTTGCATAAAAATAGCTTCCTATTTTTAAGTAGATTTTACTTAATTTACAATACTGAGTGCATTGCAGCATTTGTACTCATGAAGCAATTTTATGAAAATTCAGGAGCTACTATTTCTGAAATACTAAAGTTCATATCTAATTATAAAATACTATGAAGATTCATGTCAATATTATTCTTTCATACTCTGATATTTTGCATAGTCTTTCTAACAGAATACCAACCAAACTTGCAAATTCATTACCTGAATATTGAAAGATGTATAGACAGGGAGAGTTAAACTTGTACTAAACTCAGATTTAAAACAATAAGTGGTTGATGTTATTGATTTGCCCTTCGAAAATGAAGTAGTAAGATAATACCATCATGCAAGCTAATTAGATGCTTACTGATGGTGAACTATTCACTACTTTACCCCTCTATTCCTGTGTCCCGTGTATTCCCACTATCTAAACTGAAGACAGAGGCAAGAAGTCATCTGGAGTTTTTTGCTGCATTGCTGAATGGTTCCTTAGCACCCAACTCTACAAAAGCCATTAGAAGCCTTGAGTATCCATTAATTAAGAAGACGATTAAAAAAGGAGAAAAAAAAATCAAGTTAAAACCTAAGTAAAAATATGAAGATCCCGCTCGTTTTGACTAAGCCTACTTTTCTCTTAAGGGATTAAGTCTACACTTTAGAAGTACTCTTTGACCATGGGCTGTCACCAAGATGTCACATATGGCAGTTGTGGAAATGTTTCACAACCATGCTTGATGTCACAACTGAGTTGGTCATATTAATAGTGGCTGACCAAGCTGTTTTGACTATTGCCACAATCCCTATATATTGAAGTATTCAGAAATGTCAAGTGGTGCAGCATCTAGATTGCCAGCTAGCACAAGGAACAGATATCAAATGATGACTTACCAAAATATTGGAACTGCTTGCCAATTGCTTCCAGAACACAATGTAAGATGGTAGAGTTGACTTTTTAAAGCTGTATTACTTTTAAGGCCTAACCATCCAAATGCATGTTTTTCCTCATTAAAATAACTGTTCCAGTATTAAGGTCTGCAGGAGAAACTTAGTGAAGATGGCCCAGGCTATCAGAGATCTGTGGTTCTAAAAGGAGGAGAGAACCTTAGCCAGTATTCCTTCCGGATTATGGAACACATTCCTTCAAGTGTGGCATCTGGCTCCAGACTCTTCAGTTTTCAGAAAATATGGTTTTTACCATGGTTTTAATAGCTATTTATTGATCTCAAAATCTGTATGTCCTTTTAAAGACCCTGAAGCTAAACTATTAATGTTAGCATAGAAGTGTTTCTAAAGTTCCTTTCAGTTTTAGCAATTGTGACTAGATGTTTTCTTATGTCTTGCCACTGGGGTAAAATTATTTGAATTCTCCTATCTGGACTATTCCACCAGTAGCAATCATATTCCTCCTGCTAATAGTTTATTTCTATCTACCACCTATTGAACTTATTCTGCTCTTCCTTGTGCAGCATTTTTTGCTATTGTTGTCTTCTTTTTTTGTAAGATATTTTATTATTTTTTTATAGTTACAAATATTTCGTGTTTAGTAAACAACGTGTTGTCTGGGTCCACATATTTAACTTAATACATCTTCTGAATAGAAGGAATTTATCTGTATCAAAAGCAATTCCTTCCTTCTACTTCTCAGAGCAAGTCATGTCCCCTCCCAGGCTTCACTAAATCCAATTTACTATTTAATAAACGTTTAAAGAAAATAAAAAAATATTTTCCGAAATAAATTTCATAATACCCATGACAGCAATCATGAAGAGACAGACTGGTATGGTTACTTATTTATCATTGAGCTCTACTTAATTGCAAATCTAATCCAAACTATGTACACAAAATAGAGGAAGCCTAATTTTCCTCCATTCTTCTGTTTGTAAAAAATATAACCACACCTTCAAAGAAGTATTGGCAGAGACTCACAAATATCATAAGGTGACAAAGACTAATAACATCAAAGCCATAATTAAAGACCACTCCTATCAGAACATCAGAGATGTGCCAAAGAGGGAAATTCACAGTTTGTTTTCTTCCTTTGAGGTGATTTGTTTTCCTCCTTCTATATTTTTATTGTTTCATAAAGCAGTAAAATTGATCTTACTCTGTGGAACAAATGAAGCTATACTTTCTATTCACAACATACTTTTAGCAGATGCTTCACAAAACTCAACTTCTTAAATGATACTATTGTGTGTGCAATTCATATTGAAAGAAACAATGATTAGATTTATAGGTGATATTTGTGGTAATTAAGTATGACGTTTGTTCAATTCCTGTTGCACTGAATTTTCTACACTAAGTACTAATATTAATGAATTGTTACAGCTGTTGTCAAATTCTGTTTCTAGCACATTGTGCAATAGCACACAAGATTGTATGTGGTGCACTAGGAGATTCAAAATGCACCACTGGCTGCCACCCCCTATTACTTGGGCATCTGATCTGAAAATTGTACCTTAATAATTTGTGAAATGTAACTCTTAAGAATTAACAAGGAAAAATTAGGATTACTGATGAAGTAAAAAGCATCCATCCAAAAATATAAATGCATATATGATGCAAAGGTTTATACTTGTTTTATTAATATAATGTCTTAATAGTATAATAATAATATAATTATCTTCAAATAACTTTGCAAAACTTCCATAAAACCAATATAAATATTGGTTAGTATTTTTAAGGATTTATTAAAGAAATATTCATGGTATCTTACCTGAAATCTTTATGCACAGAAGACTGAGTATGAATAGAAAAAATAAATGTGACTTCTTTTTCCACTGACAGCACCACATCTGAATCTCATATGACATCCTATGGAACAAGGAATGAGAAAAATATAGATACCTCTTTAACATTCCTGGTATTACAAATCTACTTTTTCTTCAAAGAGTTGCTTTCTTCAATCTATTTCTTCTTGCATAGTATATTAAATACTTGAGGTATATATATACACACTACTTTGGGAGTGCATTTCATGAATAGCAGCTTTATTCTAAAACATTTGGAGATCAGCAGATAACTTTCTCTGTTTTAGATAAGAAATAAGTAATAGTATATATATATATAAAAAATTGATTTTATTTCCACAGGCAACTTTGGGCAGCTTAAAACATTTTAGTTGTATAATTGATAGCTATTATTACTTATTTCTTATCTAAAACAGAGAAAGTTATTTGCTGATCTCCAAATGTTTTACAATAAAGCTGCTATTCGTGAAATGCACTCCCAAAGTAGCATCATCTGAATGGTACTGAAAACAAGTAAATAAGTTACACTTAAATTTACCAAATCTAAGATCTTTTTCCACTGATTTAAAGAGGTAACAACAAAATTGGATATAAGACTGGAATAGCAATATAAGGTGCAGTCCAAGTGTAAAATTGTGCTTGTGTTTCATCAGCCAGTGGATTAGTGGAAGCTTTGCTAGATCACCTAGTTTACTGTAACGTACAGGGGAAAAACAAATAGTTATTCTGATATTAAAAACGTTGACTTAATTCTAGTTACAACATTAAAAGTCACATAGGGATGATAGACTATTCTCCCTGTTTCTCTTCTGTGCATCCAGTGAAGATTTGGGATCAATCCTTCTGTCATTAGAGCACTTTTGTACATCACTGACTCTTTTCCTTTACCACAACTAAGAATTCTAGGACACAACACATTTCACAAAAAAGGACATGAAAATGAAAATATCTATATTATTACAAATGGGATCATAGGTGTCGCCATTCTGTCTCACATCATAGACAGTCTTTGAATATGGTAAATGCAATATTTGCTTAAGGCTAAATATATCATGCAAACTGGATTACACTTACAAGAATCAGAATCTGGAACCAAAGGTAGTCATCATTACTCATTAATTGGTATCTCCACAAAATAGGCACGATCATCATTACCAACAGGGAGGAAGAAGTTGAGATGAATGTACTAGTCCCTTTCTTTAACTTCCTTTTGTACATCTAGATTCAGAGATAGTGTACTCTAATTGGTGATTATTGCATGATCACTAGTATAGGAATTACCTCACTGCAGGCAGGCCAGGAAAGAATCGCACTATGACTAATTAGAGAGGACAGCCAACTGTTTGGTTTACTCCACTGGGGTATCAGACCAACTGCTCTAGGCTGACCTTAGCATCACTGCATCTATTAAGGAAAAAGCTATATAACAACGAGTATGTTACTAATTTAGGTAGAGCCAAGGAATATTTACCTTTTGCAGTTTACTCCAACCTGGGCACTATGCAGTTTCTTCATTATTAATGGTACTTTACTTGTTTAAAATTATATGCTGCCCATTTCTAGGCTGTGTTTTCAGATAGTCTTAAAGATCACACAGCATGGCATAACTTGGATATCAGCTGATATGGGGAGGGGGACTTTGGAGCTAGGATGGCAAGGAAAGTTGACTGGTTCAGGGAAAGCAGCATGGGTGCCCCTGGGGTTACAGATAGATTGTATACTGCTACCACAATGTAAGAAAATCTACATTGTGCTCCTTTTTAGGTTCTGTACCCACAAGTTCATTTAAAAAAGGGCATTCTGACTAGATTATAAAAAGCATAGTTCAGCAACATCTGAAGAACTGTACGTTCTCTGCTTCTGCTATATGTAATCAAAAGGGGAAATGAATGGACAGGCATTGATGACATACACTACAGAGATGGAGAAAGAAAAAAATTTTTTTTCTGGTTGACTCAGTTGTATCTTGGACAGCCCTCCTTTGCTAAAATAGAGTTTGACTTTGAATCTGAGTTTTAATATTTCTTCCCAACATGTAACAACAGGGTTTTAAAGTTGATTTCACCGATTTCAGCGTAAAGCTGTTTTAAAGCCTTATTGTCATGTAGGAGCTATATGTCTGTGGCCAATACTCATTAACTGCCTTTTGTAATATATAAAATGAGATTGCTAATTTATTAAATACCATCAGCCTATATTAACCCCATATTTGTAACCATCAACATTAGAGTACTTATTTTCATCAGATTCATGAGAATTGTGCCTACGTGAGAAAGGAAATATGAAGCAAATCAAAGGCAGTACTTAAGTCTTCTTAGAACATCTGAGTTTCCTCACAGGCTGCCTAATGTCCTCCAGATGCCTTACCTCCAGTTCCATATGTCCTTCCAAAATTATGAAAGATCTAATCTAAAACATCAGTAAAACAAGAAGTCGTTTTTGAGATTATTCTCTGTGTATGGAAAGTATCTCCTTTTGGTTTTTCTTTTCAGACAAAAGCAGCCATTTTACAGGGAACTTATATTTGTAATCCAACTTGCTCTTCCCTAGATAATGGCACGGAGATTTTCTTACATAGATCAATTCCTTAGAAAGGACAGAAAAATGTCTATGTCTTTTAAAGGTAAATGTACAAACGGTTTCATTCTAGTTAGAAATTAAATTACATGATATTATTGATTTTTCATAAATAAGTAGCTGATTAATCAATCACATTGTTCTTTACTGAAAAGTACCGTATCTTAAATTATCAAGTCCGAAAGTGACTCAGCTTTCTGATGAGCAGTAACATTAAACTTAATGGTGATCCTACACTACTTCTTGCTCTCTGAAATATAAAAAGCTCTTTGATGAAGCCAGACACTCTAAAATAACCAGATTAGCACACAACAAAATGATTGTCTTGCATGTCAATGCAATTGCAAATAAATCCTTGCTAAAATTTCTGAAAATGAGATACCAGAGATCCATAATGAATGGTTAATAAATGAACACACATATTCTGAATTCTTTACTAGATGAAGAAGTTTGTCTTTATATTTCTTAGCCTCATTTTTTCCTATATATGTATAATACTGAAATAGACTACAGAGAGTCTAAGAACATTAATTAAGAAAATATGGCTGAGGAAATCTTTACATTTTAAGGATGGCCTGCACTATGACCCAAATTATGTAAATAAAAGTATCTTATCTATCCATTAAAAAAAAGCGGTCAATAAACTATTATTCCACAGCTATAATTCTCAGTTAAGCTAAATAGTGCAAATACAGACTGCATTTTGAATATCAGAGGATCATTATTTTCAATCAATCCTACTTAAAGAGATCTTTTCTCACTTTGAAAGACAAATTATGCCTATTAAAATTACTCTAAGTTCCTGGAAATCTTATGTATATATAAGGTAGCCTTTAACAAATATGTTATAGCAGATTTACTATTAAAACCAAAAATCACACACACACAAACACACAGATTAAAACCTAGGTATAAAGTCAATTAAAATTACCAAGAAATATTTTAAGGCTACTGAAAATAAGAGAGTCAATTAATCCTCTAATTTTACTCAGTGCTTAACTCAAATTATACTGGATTTACAAATATAAATGTTTGGAACTCAGTATATCCCTGGAACTAATCCCAATTCAAAAAGAAATATTTTAAGTACATTTCTCCAATTAATGTTCCTTCTCCCCGATCCATTCTACTCCCCTCCAAACATCATTTTGTTTCTTTTAGATGGAAACATTTTTATTTTTGATCTCTACAGGAATCTTTTTATATCAGTTTAAATACGAAGTGATCAGAGTATGTATCCAGAAATCCATACTGAAATCTCTTAAAGAAAATTTGTTTTGTAAAAATGGATTGAAAAATCCTCACAGTTTGAGCAGATTGAGTTCTGGCAACCAGATATATTACATTGCTCAAACAAGGCAATTAAACTCTATTTTCTGGATTGGAACCTTTTTAACATCAAGTCCACCACAGGCTACAACTTACAATAATTTTAAATACAGCACTCCCATTTTGTCTTTTTCCTCATTCCTCTCCAAAATCCCTTCTCTTCCAATCTGCTGCAATATCTCCCGGGGTTTGTACTGTAATATCCATACGTTGATCCTTCTATCAGCTATTAGTATTGTCACAAGTATCTATCAGAGGTGTTTTTCTTCTCTCAATTGCTACCACTGCAGCCACCAGTGACCAACTGTGGTTCTTAGACTGCAAAAAAAGACAGGGGTGTCAAACTGCCAGCCTGCAGGCCAGTTGCATTATGCAGAGACCGCGCCCACCCTAGCTTCAGCAATGCGAAAAGTCATGATACGTCACAACATGTCAAGTTTGATACCTGTGGTGTAAGATGTGTATAAGCCATAACAAAGTTCAGCAATCAGGTGAAACAGGGGTTCCCAACCCCCCGTTTGTGAACCAGCACCGGTCCATGGCATGCCAGCAATTGGGCCGTGCAAACAAGCGAAGCCCCATCTGTGGGATGCAGGCAGCATGCAAAACCATGCCTCCTCCAGTCTGTGGAAAAACCTTTTTCCATGGAATCAGTCCTTGGTGCCCAAAAGGTTGGCCGCTGAGATAGTACACAGTTCACGTTATTCTCAGCAAAACATGAGATTCACTTAGATGCTGTTGTTAAGGCAGGGTGCATTTGGTTTAGTAACCTGTAAGAAGTTTGGAAGGAAGGAAGGAAGGAAGGAGGGAAGGAAGGAAGGAAGGAAGGAAGGAAGGAAGGAAGGAAGGAAGGAAACATCCAAGTTCCATTAATATTTTTTAATAGCTAGAGTATTCTGAGTATTATGGCTGTGTTTTAAGGTATAGTCCATTAATCTAAAAAAATATGTTCTAAACCCAACATGTACATAGAATTCCTATCTATGGACTTAGTAGATTTCCGATGTTTTATTTTTTCCCAAGGTATTCTGAATATGGAGGCATAGGCTGGAGAGATAGAGTCAGCAGCTGTGATCAAATTAATGATAGGAATAAATCCTGAAATGGGTGTAGTAAGATAATGTATTTGAGGATGCCCGTTATTATTTACTAGCATGCAGAATTCCTTGGAGGCATTATCTTTTATATAAAGTTTGATTATCAATTTTAAATGCTTTCCAATAATAAGGAAAACAATCTACAAGAAAATGGATAAGAGATATCTTGGTTTAAGATGAAGGTATGTAGGTAGGTAGGTAGATAGGTAGATAGATAGATAGATACAAAAAAATATTCTATGAGGGCATCATTTAGACTTACCACTACTTTTAGGAAACTACCATAATTTGCCTTAAAGCGTTGTTTTTGTTGATTACAAGTGGCAGTAAAAATGTATCCTTGAATATCAAGGCAACTGAAATTAATCATTAATCTTAATCCTCATTATTTTAACATACATATATTGCTGATTAAGCAATTTGTAAGGCAGATGTATTATAAAATCTAAAGGAATTAGAGAGATGTTTAGCACTACTGTGCTATCAACATGACGTAGTGCTATAGAGAGTCTATACAACTCTCTAAAATGGCATGCAACAAAGCCTGACTTTGGAAAGAATAATGAATAGAATGAGTTATAAGTTTCCATGGTTTCATTCATATAATTATGACCTTGCATGACTACCCATCAGAACTACTAAAATTCATGCAGCTGCCTACTAAAAATGAAGTTTCAGCAAAGAGAGATCATGCAAATAAGGATTTCCTCTTGAATACCATTTTTGCTGATTATTATAAAAGAATATACAAAAAATACTGTCTCAGTTGTTTTCTTTTAAAAAAGATGGACTTTGCAACTTCCAAAGTATTTTGGGGCAAATCAGCAACAAATAAAATCAAATGTAACAGAAGGATATTATCATGAGGTATTAACCATTACTAGTGATATTGCATAAAGGATAAACTGCAATTCCGTTCAACTTTTTCACTTCAGGTTTTATAATGAATAATCAGGAATTGAACCAAATTAATTATATAAGTTAATGACAGTGATGTATTGGTTGCACAGATGTTTTTCCATTTAAGCCTAAGGGTTTAACAATTATTATAATGCAATCTTATCTAATTTCACTATCGTAAGATTCTCAAAGCTGACTATTTATTTAATCTATCAGTCAACAAATTGATGAAATTTTATGTACAACTTTCACTTAGCCTATGCACATTTACTTAGAAATCTATAGACTTTTCAATTTAGTTTATTCTCCAAGTGTAACCATATATCAGATTTAGACTTTTTCCTTAATCTATCCCAGTATTTGTAATTACCCCTCCTCACATCATAGTAGTAAGGCACAAAGAAGGACAAAAATAGCATACATTATTAGTCCTCCCTTTCAGTACATCAATTACATTCACAACATCTCATTTCTTACACTGTAAACATCATCTATGCTATTTTGTATCTGCCTGTATCCCCATAACATTCTATCACCTTTTTCTCTTCAGATTGTCACATTCATTTTTCATGGGTGTCGTTCTAGCCATTTATAATTTGTAGTAAAGTTTTTAAAATACTATATGTCTCCATCTTTACCTTTCCTTGCAAATTATTCAGAATAGTTTTATTGTTTTAAAATTGTTTTATATTATTGGTTTTATTATTGTTCTGAGCTCCCAATGCTGGTTAAGATGGGCAGCCATATAAATCTTTTAAATAAATAAATTGGATTAGTGTGATGGACATAGCATAAAAATACTGCTTTTTAGATTAATTTCAGTAACTGAGATTTCTAATCCAAACCAGGCAGACTTTGGGGTAAATTTTTTACAGGAAATACATTCATAAAAATGATCCTCTGGAATTTGCTTTATTAAAAGTTCCTAGGTACTATAAATAAAATGGGACAATTTATTTTCAAAATGATTTCCATTATTCCTTCCTTTCTGGCTCACAACTATGTATTTTCACTTGACACTTAGCAAGTATCAACCCAAAGCAAAAGTAATGAGCATCTTTAGTCACTATGTAATATTGTAATACTGCACATTCTTGTCTGATAAGTTAGTCCAGCAGCTAGGAAAGTTAAATGCATAATCATTCAAATCTCAATACCATATTTTCTCCCCAAGATAGACAAGAAGCAACCCAGCAACCAAAGAACCATGACAGTTAAAGGTGGTGAATATCTTCCATGATTTCCTGTTCCTCTTTTTGGCAGAGCATCTTTTCCGCTGGAAGTATTTCTTTGTAAAATATTTGTAAAACACTTTACTCACATCTTCTCTCAGATAAAGCTGGGGTTTTTAAACTATGCCACCACCAAATAATATTTAGCTGAGTGAAACTAGGCATCGAAGTTCTAAACGAAAACCAAGAGTAAATGCCAACTGCTTGTATGAACTTTCCATCAAGCTGTATTGCAATCATGTAAGAAAAAGCAAAAATGGGTCCTTATAACTATTACTTTAAATCCACATGTGGGTTCATGTGGTTATTTTAAAAAAACACACAAAAGAACCTTTCCTGTGATCATCAGCTGTCAGCTTTCAAAGAAATCAGATTGAGTTAAGTCTGTTCCATAGGGACTGGGCTTTTTTTTTTAACCTGGTTCTCCCTAAAGCTAGTTTTTTTGGGGGCCCTACTTTTTCTCTGCACAGACGAGTCACTGGCTCTGTCCTAAGGACACATTAAACCACAAACGACCTATCGCATTTAGCCAAAAGAAGTCAAATCACCAAGAAGGAAAAAAAGCAGAGGTAGAGCACCAAATCCTTTGGCTGGAATAAACCGTGCAAGTAAAGTGTAGACAAAGCCCAAACGCGTTCGCTTCTCCGAGGCTGAGAAGGGAACTGAGACTGCTTCGCAAGGTTTTTAGGAAAAAAAAAAAGAAGAGAAGCAAAGCGTGATTCCTTTCAGTAAGGACAAGTGCCGAGTCAGAAACGTACATGTTGTCATTACTTGGTTTCAGTTAGCATCCTCTAGGGCGGGATTCTTCTTTTTCCCCTTTCTCGGTTTCCTTGTGGTCCTCGTCTAGCGTCGGGCTGGCAGAAAAGTTCACGAGGGAAAGTCCATCGCCCTTCGTTCCGCCACCTTCGTTTCGACGCGCAAAAATCTGGGACCCGAACGAAGGCGAGAAAGGCGCTGGGTCTCTTGGCTCCTCCCTCTCCGAAACCTCTTCAAAACTTCGAGACAAACTCGGCTAGGCGGTAACGGTGGCCACCGCAGCAATTTCTCCTGCGCCTTTCTGGCAGAGCAGAAGCCACGCAACCTCGAAAGGGGTTTTCGCGACTCAGCCCCCCCCCTCCCGTTCCCGCCTACTCGGACGCTTCCTGCGCAAGGTCGGAGAACCGAAAAACCTGCGCTGTTTGGGGTTTCCACGTGGCCCCGCGCCCGAAGAGAGAGTCCCCCGCGCGGTTCTGGCTGCTTGCTGCGGGCGGCCGCCTCTCACCTTCTAGGGGCCGGGTTCCAATTCCGAGCCCCACCCCAGAGTGACGGCGGGGGCGGGAAAGGGAGGGAAAGCATCCAAAAGTTTTCGAGCAGCCAGCGCTGCCCTACTCACGCGAATGATTCACGTCGTCCGTGCCCGAAAGCAGTCATTAATTCCAATTAATCTCTTGTCCCTCATACTCGCGAACGCGTAAGTGAGGCTTGCTAAGTGAAGAAAGTGGTTTAAAGAAGTGGCCTTCACTTAGGGCAATCTACAGTAGACCCTCTTTGCTTTCCTTCAAATATTGCAGATAGTGTGTTCCAGTTAACAGGTAGTCCTAGACGTATGACCACAATTGAGCCCAAAATTTCTTTTAAGTGAGACAAAAGTGAGTTTTGCCCCCTTTTACAATCTTTCTTGCCACAGTTAAGTGAATCACTACGTTGATAAGTTGGTAACCTGGTTTTTAAGTGAATCTAGCTTCCCCATCTTGCTTGTCAAAAGGTTGCAAAAGGTGATCACATGACCTTGATATACAGCAACGGTCATAAGTATGAACCAGTTGCCAAGCATCTCAAGTCTGACTACATCAGGGGTGTCAAACTCAATTTCATTGAGGGCTGAATTAGCATTGTGGTTGCCCTCGTGGGGGCGGGTGTGTGTGTGGCCAGGGTGGGTGCAGCCTACTGGGTGGGCATGGCCAGCTCTACATCATTCGGGTCAAGGGTGCCTGTGGGGGCCTGGGCAGGAGTGGGACAGATCTGAGGGTCTCTGGCAGAAAGAGGTGAGACCAGGGCAGAGCCCATCAAGCCGAATATGTGAAGTAGGTGAAGGCCATTTGCTGGCCACTTCCAGGCAATGGTGCATTTCTTCATTCCTCACAAAGGGTGACACCTCCCCAGCATGCACCCAGGGAGCAGGACTGACACGGCAAGGGCTGGTTCCTTGCTGTTTCCAGATGGCCTTGTGGAGCTAAGACTGAATGCATTTCAGCATAGATGGCCACCAGAAAATTGTACATTGGCTCTCGGCTGGCCAGGGCCAAGGTAGCGGGGGCTGTTTCCAGGATGGCTTCGTGGACCACATGAAACCACTTTGCAGGCCGCATCCAACCACCAGGCCTTGTGTTTGACATGTCTGGACTACATAATCATGAGCACATTTGTAACTGTGAAAAATGGTTGTAAATCAGTTTTTGCAGTGTTGTTATAACTTTGAACGGTCACTAAATGAACTGTCGCATTTCTGGTTGCTTGAGTTGAAAAACTTCAAGGGCATCAGGCAATCAAAGGCCATTGCCCCTGGACCTTGGACTTGTAACCTGCAAGAAAAAATAAAGTGTGTGAGTTGTTTTCACTCCTGTAATGCTATGAAAACGAGGCATAATTAAAGATTCCTCATGGAATCTTTTTGCACCTAACTATGATACAAACATGTCCTGACAATATCTTTTTCATGCTGTGCTCAATGATACTGATCCACCTATGAATAAGATGGGATGAAGTCATCCTTAGCTGTACTTGAGTTAAAGTGGCACTCCCCTGTCCTTATCCCAGGGCAGTCTCAATATTTTAACGTTTCTCTAGGCTTTATCGATCATTATTTTGGACAGAAATAAGATTTTGGTGATTTGAAAAATAGGCAATAGAAGGATTGGGAGTGGGGAAAATAACTATGTCAGCATGCATATATTTTTGAAGGGTGGATAGGGAGCACTTCAACTCATATAATAAATCTGAAGAGATTCCATACGATGAGGGATTAAAATATCAAGACGATGCCCCCAACCTGTGACTGAAGCCACGGCCTTTTTATGTGCATGCCATCTTGACTTTTTTGACCCCTAGGAAACCACTGATACCCACTTAATATCACAGAACAACAGATTTGCCTCATTTGATATGAAAATGAGGCAAATCTATTGTTATGCAATATTATATATACATGAAAAAGTAAGCACACCCCCATGTAAAAGGTTTTTTTCCCTTTTTTTAACATGTGGACATACCAATATTTTATCTTCATTCAAATAGTACAATAATGATAAAGGTTGCATAACTGAACACAAAAAACTATGGAAAATTGACTTTGCAATCATTTACTCAACAAAAAAATTAACAGATGTGCCATTTTATTCTATGGAAAAACTAAGTACACTTTTGGTTCTAATATCTGATATTTGGCCCCTTTGGGGCTTTTCTTATAACTGTCAACCAGTCTCTGACATTAACTGGGAAGATTTTTTTTCTCTTCATAATTTTTTTTTAGCTATGCAATGTTTGAGAGGTTTCTTTTGCATGCACTGCCTGTTTCAAATTATCCCACAACATCTTGATGGGATTTAGATCTAGGCTTTGACTTGGCCAGTCCGGAACCCTCTATTTCTTTTTATTTCTTTTTTTATTTTTCAGCCTCGATGGAAATGGACTCACTGGAATGTTTGGGGTCATTGTCATGTTGCAAGGTCCACTTTTGCTTGAACTTCAATCTTCTGACAAATGATTTCACTTTATCCTCAAGCACCCTCTGGAACTATGAACAATTCATAGTGGATTCTTTCCCAAACCATAACATTTCCACCACCATGCTTTGAGTTGGCATAGGCTTTTCTGGTAAAATGCTCTTTTTGGTTTTTGCCAAACATTGTTCCTGGTATCCTAGCCAAATAACCCTGACTTTGCCTTACCTGTCCAGAAGTCTTGGCCTTTGCCTAGGTTTTCATAAGCAAATCTTATTCTTGCCCTGATGTCCTTTCTCTACTGTAAAAGTTTCCATGGAGATTGAATTTAGCGGCTTCTTTCTAATAGTAGACTCGTGCATATCAATAGTGGCACAAGCTACCTGTAGGTGATATAACAACTTTCTGGGGTTCTTAGAGACTTTTTTCAACATTTTGGGATGAACTTATTGGGACATCTTGGCCTGGACAAGTTAGCAGTAGTTTGAAATCTTTCCCATTTGTAGATGATCTTTCAGGTTATTTTAGTGAAATTTTTGATGTCCAATGTTTGACAATTTTGTAAAATCCATTCCCATAATCATTGGCTTCTATATTTTAATTTCTGTGTGTCTCAGAGAGGTTTTTTTTTTCAATCTAGGCATGGTATTCTATACACTTAACAACAAAGAGCAAATTAAACTCAATACAATATCTGAGATTTAAATAAGACGGGCTCCTTCCAGACGTTATTTAACAATATTCTAATCATTTGCCTCTGATCTTCAGCACCTGATTTTAACTTTAGGTATTTTAGGTAATGATAAATGCAGTCATATGTTTCCATTTTGTACTTGTGAAATTTGCATTTATGTTTATTTAAACCACACAATGGAGTAAAACATGTAAATGGTGCACAATAATTCTTATATTACGTACCTGATGATGAGGAAACATCATTGCTGAAATTTGTTGAATATGTCAAAACATTCAAAAGGGTGTGCTTATCTTTTCACATGACTATAGTGGCATCATAAAATTTTAACACCAGATTTTTACCATTGGGTGGCAACCTGGTTGGGAGAGGATGTTATGAATTTGTTGTTGGCAACATTTTTCTTTCCTCCTGCTGTCTCATTATGTTTTCTAGAAATGACAGGATTTCTGCTACAAAAATAAATGATGGCAATTCCATTCATGCATGGCAAACATGTACATGTGCTTAATCTTAATATAGTTAATTAAAATATTCACAGGCATAGTGAATATTGGTTACAGAATGGTTACCTTACATGATGATTTAGTCACATACAGTATATCAAATGCGGTAAGTTTCCATATCATTTTTGACCCAATGCTTTACATGTGAAGAATCTTCAGTGGGAGAATTTTAGCGGGAGTTCTCAAACAATGAGAATGAATGTCTGATTACTCAGTTCCATATTTATTGTGACACAATTATGTATCAGTGTGCATTGTATGTATTCTGGGTGTTGAATTCCAAAAAAGGCCAAGAAAAAAAATTATTGATTAAAATTATTTGCTTCTAAAATAAGACATCCCATTTATGAAATTAACTGATTCCCAATCTGCATATACAAATCATCCTCTTTCAGATACGCCAACTAATTTTTTTTGCACAGAAATATACACAGTAGAGTACACAGCATCTTTTTCCAGCAAAACCAATAATATTTTCGTGAAAAAATACGTTTTCTCTGTAGCTTGTATAAATCCTACAATTGTGGGGTCCTTGGTGCCCTTTGGGCTTGGTTGTTTTCTTGAAGACATTTTATTACCCAAATTAGGTAACATCATCAGTACAATTGTTACCAGACTACTGTATTATTCTAATTTTATTGATGTTTAAGAGTTTATTCATTACATCTTCTGGTTTTTCAGAACTAGCTTCCACTACAGGATATTTCATCCTTTACCATTCATGAATGCCAATAGAAGAAAAAAACCTGTTTGCATCCAACTTTTCATTAAAATATTTTTCTTAACATTTGGCCTTCCAGTACTGTATAACCATCCCTCTCCTGTTCTATATGCCTGAATATTCTTTATAGTTATGTCTGTATATGATTATGTCTTATTTTCTGTCGATCAGTGTTTCTCAGCCTTATCAATTTTAAGATGTCTGGACTTCAACTCCATGCTGTCTGGGGAATTCTTAAACGTTGCTAAGGCTGAGAAACATTGATTGAGAAACACTGCAGTAGATCTTCTTAAGTATCATCTCAGAAATAGTTTTCAATCTATAATTTAAACATTCACCAAACAAAGGTAGTTTGAAAACCTGGTTTTAAGAAATTGAGGCTAAGACTACTCAGCATCTTTGTATGCCATTTAAGGGCAAAATTTTAATGCAGCATTTGCGTTTTAGGATTGTGAAAAAATTGCTGAAGTATTTTTTTTATTTTATTTTTACCAGTTTGGATAAAATAGGTTTAACATAGGGCATATAGTCTGCTGTGGACAATTTTGTAATAGCATAAAATTAAAACTACAGAAACCCTTCAGCTTCTTCCTCATGCAAAGGGCTTGTAGCATAAACCCAATGCACAATATGAGTCATCAGTTCAGAGGACTCTTTTAAACTTATTTTCCATATTGGTGTTCATAGAATAGGCACTGTATATATTGTAAATTATATTTTCTACTCCTATATTTTCTTCTAATTTTTTGAATCAAACTAGGTGATAAACCTTTTTAAAAAAATGAAAAAAGACCACACAATTAAAGGTATAGCTAAAAGGTTATTAGAGTCCGGTTTTTGTATTGACTTTTATATTTTCCATTTTCTGAACAGATGTGGAAGTTTAGAAATATGCAAGGAAGGCTAACCTCAAGCTGTTTCCATCAGGGGTATATTAGCTGGAAACTTCAGGAGGAAAAGTTTTCTCAGCTCTCTGTTTGCAGCCCAATTTAGCAGGCTTGAAAAGTTTGGAAAATCTGGAAAAGTTTTAAATAAACATCTTCAAATTTGGATGAAATCAAATCGAAACTCTAAAATCTTTGAAGCTGATTGTTACATTTTTGTTGTGTTATATTAAAACGTTAAAAGCTTACAAGTGCTACATCGGAGAATTTAAATTACAGACTAATTTGAAGACATGACATAAGATAGCTAACAGTTCTGTAAAAAAAATGGGAAATAAAATGTCACATAATAACAAAGAAAAAGGAAGTAATGAAATTATCTGATTCATTTTGTCCTGAAGGATAAAGAAGTGGATAGTTGGTTCCTATTTATTAAATTTATATTGTCAGTTTAACATATTGTTAGAAATTATTTTTTATGAAACAAAGATAACTAATTGAAAATGAACTTTTTATTTCCCATTGGTATCAGAAAATAATACTTTGCAGCCTTTAGTCATTTTATTACTATGTATCTTAACTAGGTATATTTTACTTCTGTGAATCATTATAATTATTTTAATTGGGACAATCTTGCCTGATGAACTAGACCGATGACCAATTCAAGCCCCTGCAGACTTTAATTTCAGGCTGCACGGATTCAATAACTGCACATCCTAGTTCATGTGGCTATCAGCATGCAGCTATATTTTGTACATTTTACATAGAATACTGATTAGATGTATGGAAACAAAACTCAGCATGGCAAAGAAAATATTTGCTAGCATACTCAAGAAGTGAATCCTGTGAATAATAATATTTGCATTGGCTGAAAAGCAGTTGAATGTGGTGACTGGATGGAAGCCATTTTCCCCTTTAGCAACATAAATATGTTCTGTGTTTCCACAGAGAGGCCACAAAATAATAAAATAATAGTAGGAAACTAACAAAGCTGATCTTATCTCAATGTATAAAACTTTGCTTATTAGGTGGTTACTAACTGAGTTGGCCACCCATGCAAAACCTGAAGAAAGTAGGAAGTTGTGGCATAACATTTTGATTACAGTATAAAAATCATGCTATAGTGTAACATGAAATCAAGATTCTGAGAGAGGATAAGCTCACACATGGAGCTGTTTCTTTCATTGTAATGTTTAATACATCTTGTCTTGGACCATGCACTTTTTCATCTCCACTTCACATTGCTGGCGTTACTGAATAAAAAAAGGGAAATCTAAAAAACATCTAATAAGAAACATACATTATAATGACATTGAAGATGCATAATAAATTGTAAAACACCATTCAAAAAATGAGAATTCAATGCAGAAGTTCTGTTTTGAATACAGCTTCCTGTGCATTCTGTTAGCAGGAAATATTCATCTGAGATCAAAGGATAATTACATAATGATAGATTAAGTTATAAAGAATAATTTACAAAGATAAAAGTATGCATAACAGAATAATGTTACTTATTAATTTAGGTATGTTCCAGTTATAACTTTATAGCTATTTGGTTGGTCCAAACCACATGATACTCTGAAACTTGCATTACAAAACATAACTGCTATATTTATATAACATGCAGTGTCCAAATAAAGAGATTACAGATTAATGTATAGTCTTACTTCAGAAAACAAAAATGACTGGATTCCCATATGTCATTTATATTCACTTTGAATGTTAAGAAAACTTAACATAGGTTAGGTTAGGTTCCTAATTTAGTGTGGAATTTTTAATGTTTTAATGTTTTTATATTCATGTTTTTATCATGTTGTAAGCTGCCCAGAGTTGCTTAATAATGAGACGAGCAGCATATAAATTTAATAATAAATAAAAATGGTAAAATCTTACCATTAAAATAGTAAAAAAATAGTTATTTCCTTCCGCAGCTCTTTCATGTCCCCAAAATTCTTTTAATCCAACTGACGATGTGTAATGAAGTTGGAAGAAAGAATAAGAGGGGGAAAAAGTTATGAATCCATCCATAATTGTCCTGTGTGTGAACTAATTCCTGATGTCTTTTCACATTGTTACTTTACAATATAGTTTAGTCTCGGCAAATGTGAAGGCATTTCTTCATGTTATGAAAATAATAAAATACAATGAAAAGACTGGTCCTAGAACACATGAAACCTAATAGATCTCAATAGAAAAGAATATTTGTAGTTCAGGACTGAACTGTGGGATCCTTAATGTTTCTGAGCTTGGTAGTTTTCTTGCAGATGTTTCATTATCAAACTAGGTAACATCATCAGCCCTGATAAGGTTACGTAGTTTGGTAATGAAACATCTGCAAGACAACCACCAACCTCAGAAAGCATTAAGGACTCTGCAATCCATGTCTGTTAAAATGCTGATAAAATATATGGGTTAAGTGGCCTTCTTATTTTCACATATAAGTTCATGTGATATCACTCCTACAAACCTGTGAATAGCAAACCCAAATGTTCTCCCCCATTTTCCATTCTCAGTTAAAATAACTTTTGCCTACTTCCAAGCAGCAAAAATGCTAATTCTGTAAGCATGTATTCACTGCATTTGGTGACATTTATTTGTGAATAAAAAAAGTTTTACAATATTTGATTAAAACTGCCTTGAATATAAAAGGGGGGAAAATGACATTGCCATAGGTGTTTATTATAGGCCACCCAACCAAACATAAGAAATAGATGAAGTTTTTGCTAGTCAGTTAATTAAGGTATGTAGAAAGGGGGACTTTAATTACCCTGACATCAACTGGGAGACAAACTCTGCACCAAGTGGAAGATCAAAAAAAGTTCCTGACAAACCTAACAGACAACTCCCAAAAAGTAGAAAAGGGATCTAGGGGATCAACCATATTAGACTTAATTCTCACTAACAGAGATGAAGTGATAGAAGGTGTTGAACTAACAGGAACCTTGAGTTAGAATAATCATGCAATATTGGAATTCAACATTATGCAAGCACAAGCAATAGAACATAGTCAAATTAGAGTCTTGGACTTTAAGTGAGCTAATTTCAATAAACTTAGAGAGTGCTTGTGAAGGATTCCATGGATGAGAATCCTCAAGGGGAAAACAACTCAAGAAGCTTGGGAAATTTTGAAAAGTGAGATTATAAAAGCTCAGTCTAGCACAATACCAATGAAGAAGAAAAATAATACCTCTCAAAAGAAAGCAGCATGGCTGCATAAAGATCTCTCTGATAAATTGAAAGACAAAAAGGACAAGTATGAAGAATGGAAAGAAGGGCACATACTAAGGCAAAAGATCAGTAAATAGCCCAAACTTGCAAAGATGAACAGAGGAAAGCTACAATAAGGCTCGAAATGAACAAAGGCTTGCAACAAAAGTAAAAAATAACAAAAAAGAGCTTCTTTCAACATGTGAAAAACAAGAAAAAAGTTAAGGAAATGATTGGTACATTAGTGGGAGAAAGTGACAAGAAGGTGACAAGCAACAAGAAGAAAGCAGAACTACTTAACTAACTTAACTTGTTTTTTGCATCCATCTTTACACAAAGGGAAAAAACAGTCCAACCTATCAAAAACAGTACCATAAAAACAGATTAGAAACACAAGTTAAGATAGGCAAGAAAATAATAAGTGAGCACCTGTCCACCCTAGACGAGTTCAAATCATCAGGACAAAATGGGTTACATCCCAAGGTTCTAAAGGAACTGTGATCTCAGAACCACTGAACTATATCTTTTGAAGATCCTGGAGCACTGGGGAACTACCAGAGGACTAGAAAAGAGCTGATGTAGTTCTCATCTTTAAAAAAAAAAGATTCAGGAAACTACAGACCTATCAGCCTGACCTCAATACCTGGGAAAATTCTGGAAAAGATAATCAAGCAATGAATCAATGAACACCTAGAGGCAAACAAAGTCATAACCAAAAGCCAACATGAGTTTGTCAAAAATAGATCATGCCAGACAAATCTTATTGCATTCTTTGACAAGGCAACAAAATTAGTAGACCAGAGGATATCATTTACTTGGACTTCAGTAAGGCATTTGATAAAGTAGACCACAACCTACTACTTGATAAAATAGAAAAATGTGGGTTAGACAGCATCACCACCAGATGGATTCGTAGTTGGCTAACTGGCTTTACTCAGCATGTGGTCCTCAAAGGAACTGCATCTACATGGAGGTAAATGTGTAGTGGGGTGCCCAGGGCTCTGTTCTGAGCTCAGTGCTCTTCAACATGTTCATCAATGATTTGGATGAGGGAATAGATGGGGAACTCACCAAATTTGCAGACGACACCAAGTTGGCAGGAATAGCCAACACTCCAGAAGACAGGCTTAAGATACAGAAAGATCTTGACAGACTTGAACATTGAGCGCTAACAAAATGAAATTCAGTGGTGAAAAAAGTAAGGTTCTACATTTAGGCAAGAAAACTAAATGCCCAAGTACAGTATAGGTGGTACCTCACTCAATAGTAGTAACTGTGAAAGGGATCTCAAAGTCCTAGAAAACAATCACTTAAATAGTTCAGTGGTGCACTCAGTCTCCTCTCTGTGGGCATGCATGCTGTTGCCCCAGCCCCGCCTCCTCCCACAGCCCCTCCTCCCCAAAAGCCCCCACAGAGGAGAGTTTCACCCGAGCACGGCCTGTGTGGAGCAGCACAGCCAAGGACATGGCAGCCGGGCAGCGGGGACAAGACTCCACCCTCGCACCCCATTGTCCTGTTGCAAGGGCATGGCTGTCATGGCGCTGCTGGGCTGCCTGGATGAACTGCAGCAGGTCATGGAGACAGGGAGTGGTCCTGCGGGTGGGCGGGGCAGGAGGAAGGCTGGGGTGGGGCGGGCTGGGGATGGGGCAGGTAAGGGCAGAGCGGGCGGGACAGGGGGCAGGTGGGCAGCAGGGCAGGGCCAGGGATGGTTTTTGGGCACTCGGTCTCTAAAAGGTTCGTCATCACTGGTCTAGTTTAATGAAAAGAAGGACTAGGAGTAACATGAGAGCAGTGTTTCAATATCTCAGGGGTTGCCACAAAGAAGAGGGAGTCAAGCTATTCTCCAAAGCACCTGAAGGCAGGACAAGAAGCAATGGATGGAAACTAATCAAGAAGAGAAGCCACTTAGAACTAAGGAGAAATTTCCTGACAGAACAATTAATCAATGGAACAACCTGCCTCCAAAATTGTGAATGCTCCAACACTGGAAGTTTTTAAGAAAAGACTGGACAACTATTTGTCTGAAATAGTATAGGGTTTCCTGCCTAAGCAGGGGGTTGGACTAGAAGACTTCCAAGATCCCTTCCAACTCTATTATTCTATTCTGTTCTGTTCTGTTCCATTCTATTAATTATCGAATTAGAAATTAAGTGAAGGAGATACATAAAGCCATCATTCTACCTAAAGTATGTAAATAATATAATTTTTTTAAAAAATAAGCACTATTTATTATATCTTTGGCTTATTTTCACAATACATGCAGACTAGAGGTCAGGCATATATCTGTGGAGCAAGTGCTCAATAAAATTAAGCAACTTGTGGAACTTCACAGGAAGTCATAAGGATGAAATATTTACTGGGGAGAAAATGTCACAATGTTCTAAGTGATGATGCAGAGCTTTGCACTGTATGCGGATGCTGTTCTTTCTTTTTTCTTTCTTTTTTTTTTGAACATGCTCTTTTGTTGAGCAAACCTTTAAAGGCTGCAGTAATGAAACATCAGGCTATATACTGTATTACTGACAAGAATGGAGACTGGATTTGAATTCTTCCTTTAGTGGAAACATCTTTGCCCTTATTCTTGTGCAAGAAAAAAAAGGATTTTGAATAATACAAAAATGAAGAAAAATGTATATATGGTTCCTAGAATGTCAACAATTAAGACTCTTTAATTGGAAAAAGTTATTATCCTACCTAGTTTTTTCAAAGCTCACTCTATTATGCCCCTGGTGGTTGTTTCCATTTATTAACGAAGGCTGAAATTGAAGAATTGTAACATCCTGAGTTTAGTTTTTATTTTTACTCAGAAGGCATACTTAAAATATTTAAGAACTGTGAATTTTATCACTTACTATTTTTATACTTACTTAGAAATATGTTATCATTTTTATTTGTCTGCCATACACTAAATAAATAATTTTTATTTGTACATATATCACATTCATAATTTAAGGAAAAAATCTAGATGGTTTAAATGCCTCTTTGATTTTGAAATTAAGCATTTCATGATGAAGTACAGAGAGGAAATAATGCTATACAGTATCATTTACCCTATCATCAGTGGTGGGATTCAGCCAGTTCGCACCACTTCAGCAGAACCGGTAGCTAATGTTTTGCTGCCCAAGCCCAGAACGGACTTCCGGAAGCGGCATCCACACAGAGAACCGGTTGTTCACATATTTGAATCCCACTACTGCCTATCATCATATAAAATATACAAGGAGTTAAAATCTATTCTGTATACTCTTTCAAATCTCTAAGAATTTGTATTGTTAACAGTTTGCATATTTTTTTTTTGAATTCCAAACTCTGAACAAATGGCAGATTATGATTAGTAAATGTATGCTTAGTACCAAAATGCAGGAATAAACAATGATCTGTATAAGCACACATGAAAGAGACATTAATATTGCATAATTAAACCTTGTTATAATACTAACTAATCAACAGCATTTTGGCTTGATAAGTCAGAAGAATTTATACCTTGATTAAAGAAGAATAAGAGTATATATGCCATTAGCAAAAAGGTTAGAGCATTTTTTTGTCCAAAACATTAATAAAAAATTGGAACTTATTCAAAATTGATTTTTTTTCTGAACATGTTCAGGGGAAGAGTTGCCCCCATATTTAACTTCACAGTCATACCCCTTCAGCTTTTTGTATTTTGTTTTTACTTTTATGATGAAGAAAAAATTGAACAATGTCAGAGCTGAATAATGAAAGGACTTTATTACTAAAACATCTGTATACTGGGGGCATTCCTAAAATGAGAGAAAAATTACAAATAATTTTAAGAAATGTGGATCATTCATGATTTCAAATACATAAAATTCTGCATTTCATGGTACTTTGGCAGTTAGAACACAAGCAACTGGAATCATAATTAAATTTGAAATTAAGCTAAATCAGCTCCTAATAGGAAGATAAGGAGAGTTTAAAAAATGTACCAGTTTAGGCAATGCATGGGTTTGCATGTCATTTCCTAACAGGAAGGTCTGTGGCTCTTTCTATGAATGAGGCTGTGCCCAGTTGAAGATGCATTTAGTAATGCAAGATTTTCCATAAAATACTCACCATATCAATACAAAACAGAAAAGATTAGTAACATTCCTTTCATACTTTCACTTCTGTGCATGATATACAAATCTGATCAAGGGTAAAGAGGAAGATGTTTGTGTAGTGTAATGCTCATTGCTTCCTTAAAGGTCCCTAAGAACATTTACTTACATTGTTTCTTGTAACTGTTTTTTCTTGTTTCTATGTGCCTTTGAGTCAGTATTTCACTTCTGGCAACTGTGTGGTGAGGTTTTTCAGAAGTCATTTTCCATGGCCTTCTTCCTAGGAGTGTGACTGACTGATCCAAAGTCACCCAGATGGCTTTGTGCCTCATAGTCTCCTGGTTCCTTGCCTGGTGGCTTTAACTTTTACACCAAACTGGCTTTCTGCTTGTATCTTACTTGTCCATAATACTTTTTTTAAATAGCACTGCTATTATAACCAAGTAATTTGCCTAAAAGATGGGCTCCTGGCACTAATTGCTAAATCTTCCATCCAACTAGTTGAGCTCTGTGGAATGAACCAGGACCAACAAATTGACAATCATGTTGTTTTTCTACATAGATAAATGCAACTCGCTGATCCTACACTCTCACTATCTTCAAGGCAAGACACCAGAGAAGCGGACTAGTTTGGAATTGAGGAGGTTAAAATAGCTAAGCCACTATTTTACCCCAAATTATTTAGGTTGGTAGAAACAAGGTGTTTATTTTAGCTGCAAATAACAAATATTAAATAATTGTGTAGAGTTAAGGGTCCCACAGGTGAGATGGGCTTTGTAAAAATTTGATGAATAAAAAAATAGGCTTCTCCTTAACTGTTAGGGACAATCTTCCTATGTCAAGACAGGAGTATTTGCAAGGAGTTGGGGGCAGGTTGTGAAACCAGTGTTACAACACCATGATAAACCTCTGGCCCTTTTTTTTTACATGTGTTGAGATGTTACACACCCACATGAAAAGGATGAAAGCAGCACGTTCCTACAAATGCTTGTATTAATAGACAAATCTTCAAGTGAAACATAAATAAAGCATAAAAGAAAAAAATGTGATTACGTGGCATTTGATTTATTTGTGCCTTTGCATCAGTCTTGACTCCTGGAAGGTGCCTGGAGAATTCAATGCAGTTTTAAAAATATTTTCAGAAGTGGTTTGTGATTATTACTCCTGGGGTTGAGACAGAATAAATAGTCCAAAATCACCCAGCTGGCTTCATGCCCAAGGTAAAACTAAAACTCAGTTCTTAGCCCAGTCCTTTAAACATTACACCAAACTGGTGCTAATTTTACATATGTAAGACCTAAACATTAACATATTTTAACAGCTTTCAATATTGTCTAAACAAAGTAATTAGAAAAAAATAAAGCAATTAGAAATAGCTTATATAGGTAGCATATTTTTGTTCATATTTAACATCAGACATTAGTAGTTAAGGGATAATACAGTGAGCTCCATAGTAGGACTTCTAATGTTGAATACATACAGTAAAATAGGCACGCTGTTCAGTATTATATCCACTGAAGATTAGAGGAAGTGTTTAACATATTTAATAATCCATCAAATGTGGTGAAGTAAGCGTGACCTATGAGTCATTGCAGAGGAAACAATTGTATTCTGGCTGTCAAATTTTTCTCCAAATGAAACTTTTAAATGTTTTTCAATGGGTAATCTCATAGAGAACCTACTATCTACTAGGCAAAGTTACAGACATGATCTATTTCATTGTGCAAGGAGTATAGGAAATGAATAAGCATGGACTTGTAAAAACCCTGCTACTAACCATCTGTACATCCTGGAACAAGGGTGGGACACTATAGCTTCCAAATATCAGTCCTAATTTTTCCTTTCAAAGAAAAATCTCATTCGGAAGCAGTTGTATCTCCACTGAACTGAATTCCATTCTTCCACTAAACAACAGTGTTGCTGTATTTCTTATTCATATCTCAGTTTGTTAACCCATGCCTAGTTTTTCATTGAACTCAGAGACTAATTTGAAGTCTGCACAACTTTCTTGGCCATCAGATGAAAGATGGAAGGAGAATTGGGTACCATTGATAAACTAAACACTTTCTGGTGTTCTTATCTCTCCCAGTAATTCAGATAGATGTTAAGTTACATGGGCACAGAACTGAATTCTTAGGAACTCTAAGTAGTCAAATAATATTGTTTTCTCAGTGTGAAAAAACATAAGGAAAATACCACCGCAACAAATAATATTGAAAAAGTCAAGCATGGCAATACAGGCAATAAGCTCTTTAACTTTATTTAGGACTATAACTAGATAGATATATCATATTAATTTAATCCTCAAATCATTGGGGACTGATCTCTGCCTTGAACAAAAAAACCTGAAATACAGTATAAAATAGGGCAGGGGAAAAAAAAGCTTGCATTATTTTACAGGTTACATTTATTTGATAATTAGGGTTCGGTCATGATTCCAAGAATATAAGAGACCATCAAAAGTTACAGCTCTGTAAATATTATCTGAATTCAAGTGCAAGATAATAGTAGCTCAGGAGCAGAGGTTGCTATCTTATCGGAATTGTCTTAAAATGTGTGTGTGTGTGTGTGTGTGTGTGTGTGTGTGTGTGTGTGTATCCTCTTTGGTGAATATGGAGAAATCTATATTCAAAATGGTTACAGTCACAATAAGGCTTTCATTCACTGGGATTCTGAGTACATTTAAGAAATCTAAATCAAGTCCTTTCCTCCATCTTAGACTATGCTAAAAAGAAAAAATAAACATTTGGTTCAGTAGTGTTATTGAACAATATTATATCAGTTGAATTTTAAAATGCTTCTTATAAGGCTGGTCATCTCCACTAAGGGTTTATGGGGCAGTTGCAGAGATTTATGTGATCCCCAGGAATGTGAGACAAAGATTCATTAACTTCAGAAACCCTGAGTGCTTAGTATCATTTACTTCTCCTCCAGATCATCTGGAAATGGAACACTAAACCAACATCTAGAGGTCTATTATAAAAATAGAGAAGTAAAATGTACCCCCATCTTCTAACTGAATTGTAAATGCAGCCAGTTTTAAACCAATCAGATTTTAAATAGAAATTTCTGATGGAATAATTTGGGCCTCTCCTAAAAGAGGATTTGACAGTTTATTCTCCTGAACAAGCCAAGAACAATATTTGCCATTTTTTACAGGGGCGTAAAATACATCTCTTGATGATGGAAGTTAGCACAGTAACCATTAAAGTCTTGTGTCAGATCTTGAAGTTCAAAGGAGGTGGTGAAAACATCATATTTTCTGCTCCTGTGGATGCCTGGTTTTAATTCTCTCCCTCTCCCTACCCTTCTTCTTCCTAAGATAGGACTGGTTTTGGCAACACAGAGAAAACTCACATAGCTTTTCTATTTGTTGTGCAGAAGGAAGGAAGTACAGAGAAGGTTGGTCAGCTCAAAAAGTCCTTCTCTGTGGAAACATCAACTAATGGGAAGCATCCTTGTAGAAAATGTCACCATCCACATCACAAGATCTTGAGAAACCTCTAACTCTCAACTTTCCATCTGGGCTGGAACGCTGAAAGATTTACGAAAGTTCACAGAGGTATAGCACTGCAGGGCTGGGAATGAAATAGGTTATCATTGCTGTTGAAATATAAAACTGTATTTATTTCAATTTTTTTAAAAAAATCATTGGGGAATGAATGTATATAATTTATGTGAATAAAAATGTGTTCATATATTTCGACCACAGAGTTTGTGGTATGTATAAGGGATTTTATGGATTACTGCCTTGTCGTGGCGAAGGGCCTTGCATAACTCAATGGAGCTATGATGGACAGGTCATAAGAGAGAGTTATGACAAAATGTGATCCACTGGAGAAGGAAATGGCTAACCACTCCAGTATCTTTGCCATGAAAACCCCATGGACAGTACTAAAAGGCAAAAACATATGACACTGGAAGATGAGCCCCTCAGGTTGGAAGATGTCCAATATGCTACTGGGGAAGAGGAGAGGACTAGTACTAGTAGTGCCAGAAAGAATGAAGAGACTGGGTCAAAGCCGAAAGGACGCTCAGCTGTGGATATATCTGGTGGTGAAAGGAAAGTCCGATGCTGTAAAGATTTTTTCTCCATAGGAACCTGGAATGTAAGATCCATGAATCAAGACAAGCTAGATGTAGTCAAACAAGAGATGACAAGACTGAACATCGACATCTTAGGAATCAGCGAACTAAAATGGACAGGAATGAGTGAATTTAACTCAGATGACCATCAGGTATACTACTGCGGGCAAGAATTCCTCAGAAGAAATGGAGTAGCCTTCATAGTCAATAAAAGAATAGGAAAAGCAATACTGGGATACAATCCCCAAAATGACAGAATGATTTCAGTTCGAATCCAAGGCAAATCATTCAATACCACAGTAGTCCAAATCTATGCCCCAACCACTGGTGCTGAAGAGGATGAAATTGACCGGTTCTATGAGGCCTTACAGCACCTTATAGAATTAACATCAAAAAATGATGTCCTTGTCATCATGGGGGATTGGAATGTTAAAGTAGGAAGCCAAAAGATAACCAGAATAACAGGCAAGTTTGGCCTTGGAGTACAAAATGAAGCAAGGCACAGGCTAATAGAATTTTGTCAAGAGAATACGATGGTCATAACAAACACTCTTTTCCAACAACCCAAGAGACGGCTCTACACATGGACGTCACCAGACGGTCAACACAGAAATCATATTGACTATGTGCTCTGCAGCCAAAGATGGAGAAGCTCTATACAGTCAGTAAAAACAAGACCAGGAGCTGACTGTGGCTCAGATCATGAGCTTCTCGTTGCAAAATTTAGGCTTAAATTGAAGAAAGTAGGGAAAAGCCTAGGCCACTCAGGTATGAACTAAATCATATTCCTGATGAATATACAGTAGAGGTGACAAATAGATTTAAGGAATTAGATCTGATAGACAGAGTGCCTGAAGAACTATGGACGGAGGTTCGCAACATTGTAAAACCATCCCAAAGAAAAAGTAATGCAAGAAAGCAAAATGGCTGTCTGAGGAAGCTTTGCAAATAGCTGAGGAAAGAAGGGAAGCGAAAGGCAAAGGAGAAAGAGAAAGATACACCCAGTTGAGTGCAGAATTCCAGAGAATAGCTAGAAGAGATAAGAATGCCTTCTTAAATGAACAGTGCAAAGAAATAGAATAAAACAACAGAATAGGGAGGACCAGAGATCTCTTCAAGAAAATTGGAGATATGAAGGGAACGTTTCATGCAAAGATGGGCATGATAAAGGACCAAAATGGCAGGGACCTAACAGAGGCAGAAGAGATTAAGAAGAGGTGGCAAAACTACACAAAGAAACTATACAAGAACGAGCTTAACGTCCCAGATAACCATGATGGGGTGGTCACTGACCTCGAACCAGACATACTAGAATGTGAAGTGAAATGGGCCTTAGGAAATCTGAGCAACAACAAAGCTAGTGGAGGTGACAGTATTCCAGCTGAGCTATTCAAAATCTTAAAAGACGATGCAATAAAAGTGCTACACTCAATTTGCCAGAAAATTTGGAAAACTCAACAGTGGCCACAGGATTGGAAAAGGTCACTTTACATTCCAATTCCAAAGAAAGGCAATGCCAAAGAATGTTCAAACTATCGCACCATTGCACTCATTTCACATGCTAGCAAAGTTATGCTTAAAATCCTACAAGCTAGACTCCAGCAGTATGTGGATTGAGAACTACCAGAAGTACAGGCAGGATTTCGAAGAGGCAGAGGAACTAGAGATCAAGTTGCCAACATACGCTGGATCATGGAGAAAGCTAGGGAGTTCCAGAAAAACATCTACTTCTGCTTCATTGACTATGCTAAAGCCTTTGATTGTGTGGACCAAACAAATTGTGGCAAATCCTTAAAGAGATGGGAGTACCAGACCATCTTATTTGTCTCTTGAGAAACCTATATGTGGGTCAAGAAGCAACAATGAGAACTGGACACGGAACCACAGATTGGTTCCAAATTGGGAAAGGAGTCTGGCAAGGCTGTATACTGTCACCCTGCCTATTTAACTTATATGCAGAGCACATCATGAAAAAGGCAGGGCTAGATGAATCAAAAGTTGGAATTAAGATTGCCGGGAGAAATATCAATAATCTAAGATATGCAGATGATACCACTCTAGTGCAGAAAATGAAGAGGAACTAAAGAGCCTCTTGATGCAGATGAAGAAGGAGAGTGCAAAAGTTGGCTTGAAACTCAACATTAAGAAAACCAAAATCATGGCATCTGGCCCTCTCAATTCCTGGCAAATAGATGGGGAAGACATGTAGGTAGTGACAGATTTTATTTTCCTGGGCTCCAAGATCACCTCAGATGGGGACTGCAGCCAAGAAATTAAAAGACACTTGCTCCTGGGGAGGAAAGCTATGGCAAATCTAGACAGCATACTAAAAAGCAGAGACATCACCCTGCCACCAAAAATGTGTATAGTCAAGACCATGATTTTCCCAGTTGCAATGTATGGATGTGAAAGTTGGACCATAAGAAAGGCTGAGCGACAAAGAATTGAGGCCTTTGAACTATGGTGCTGGAGAAGACTCCTGTGAGTCCCCTGGACTGCAAGGTGATCCAACCGGTCAGTCCTGGAGGAGATCAACCCCGACTGCTCTTTAGAAGGCCAGATCCTGAAGTTGAAACTCAAATACTTTGGCCACCTAATGAGAAGGAAGGACTCACTGGAGAAGGGCCTAATGCTGGGAAAGATTGAGGGCAATAGAAGAAGGTGACAACAGAGAATGAGGTGGCTGGATGGAGTCACTGAAGCAGTAGGTGTGAACTTAAATGGACTCCAGAAAATAGTAGAGGACAGGAAGACCTGAAGGAACGTTGTCCATGGGGTCATGATGGGTCGGACATGACTTCGCAATTAACAACAACAACAGTAAGGGAGAAAAGGGCACTGATTCTGGGAAATTTTGAGTGCAAATTATGTGGTGTTTTAGAAGATCCAGGTTCAGGCCCTTGAAAGTTGATGCTGGATATACAATATCAATGAGATTAATTAATTTCCTGCTTGTTATCTTTCACATCATGAAACTCTGTACAAGTAGTCCTCAACGTATAACCACAATTGAGCCAAAAATTTATGTTGCTAAGTGAGACATTTGTTAAGTGAGTTTTGCCCCATTTTACAACCTTTCTTGCCACAATTGTTAAGTGAACTATTGCAATTATGTTAGTAACACGGTTGTTAAGTGAATCTGGCTTTCGCTTTGACTTTGCTTATTGGACAGTCGCAAAAAGTGATCACAGACAGTGGTGGGATTCAAATATGTGAATAACTGGTTCTCTCTGTGGATGCCACTTCCAGAAGTCCATTCTGGGTCTGGGCAACAAAAATTAGCTACTGGTTCTGCTGAACTGGTGCGAAATGGCTGAATCCCACCACTGATTACATAACCTCAGGAAACTGCAACCGGCAACCGTCATAAATATGAACCAGTTGCCAAGCATCTGAAGTTTGATCACATGACCACGGGGATGATGCAACATTTGTAAGTATGAAAAATGGTCATAAGTCCCTTTTTTCAGTGCCAGTCACTAAACAAACTGTTGTAAGTGGAGGACTAGCTGTATCGGGGTGGACAACAAGCAACCTGTATAAGTTGGAAGGAGTTGAAAATTGAAAGAACTGATTTTTGGCTTTTTTTTTTTTTAAACCAACCAACCAAAATACCAAGCCAGGTTTTTTTTAGTAACTTTTTCATGCCACCATTTTAATTTGTGGCCAAGTTTTTTTATTTATTTCTACTCCTTATATCAAAAGAAATTTGCATAGCTTAATGACATCGCTAACTTAGTTTAATGACGTCACTAACTTGGGGATTGGAACAAGGTGATTATGGTACCCTCTTTTGTTATGGGCGATTTTTAGCTTTTTATATATAAATCATTTATATATACCAATAAGTATTACCGACTGCCTGAACTAATCTGCATTCGGGATGCATTTTTTTGGCTGCATGATATCTAAAATATGATGAAGATGGAAGACCTATCTTTTGTTCTCAGCCTTTTAAAAATAGTTAGATTTCCACATTGCACTATTCTGGTTTTTTAGTTTCCCAATCATGTTTTGCCAACTTAATTCACATATTTAGTGTGAATTAGTGTACAAACTACAGGGTCTGGGTTCACAAACTGCCCTTAAACCCAGACCAAATAAGTTGCATTAGAATTTACGGTAGCAACCTCAGCAGATGGCAACATCTAGCTGGCCTTAGCTGATCTTGGAAACAGTACTTAACAACAGATTAATACTTGGATGAGGGACTGCCTGTGAATTCCAAGGTTATTGGCTAGAGTGAGAAATTGAAAGGCAACCCAGAAGTAAGCAGTGCCAAGCTATGTAGCTCAGCTCAGGGGACTTTTACATTTGCAAAGTGTGTGACCTCAGCTACAGTTATGAAGATTGAGGGCTCACTTGTCTGCATTAAATAGTTGAACACTGACTAAGATTTCAGATGGATTTTTTAAAATTTTATCTTATCATCCCTCTTCTATACAGTTCGCTTTGAAAACATTTGCTGAGTTGACACGTTTTAATGTCTAATGTTGTTTTGATTATATTTCAAAAACTTCACGTCTTCACTTGCAAAATTGGAGATGTCTTATTAGATAGTATTTCCCTCTGCATTCTTTCTTTTTTCTTCTTCTTAAAACAAGTTTTAGCAAAGAGAAAAACATGAAGTTAATGGAAAATACTTGGAAGGGTTTTTGTTTTAATGAGAAACTAGATGTGCTCTCTCCAAGCAGATGATTTCTCATGATTTCTCACATTATTTGAGACAGTCTGGTCTAGTGGTTAAGACACCAGTCTAAAAACCAGGAAGACCATGAGTTCTAGCCCTACGTTAGAGGTATGAAAACAGGCTAGGTGACTTTGAGCTATTCTCAGTCCAATTCACAGGTTTGTTGTTGTGAGGAAAATATGAGGAGGAAGGAATATTACTGTAGCTATGTTTGCCACTTTATGTTATTTATAAAAAAAAATAAAGACAAGATAATAAATACCTAAATAAATTTAAGAATTTTAAATATTTAATATTTAATAATAATATTTAATGATAGATCATAAAAAATAGAGAAGTAGTGTGAAACCCAAGTTACAGCTAGAAGATTATTTTCATCTTCCATGTAATATTTACTTAATGAAACATAGCAATTACAATGTAAAAGTATTGTCTGGAAACACCTTGAAAATGAAATCTCATGAAACTTTATTTGATTGAATTCGTTGAAGATAAAGGACATACTTCTTTGTAAGTGTACAGAGAATGAACCATTTAAGCTTCTAGTAATATTGAAGGACTTATGTTTTAACTATCCCAAATGAACTAGCTATTAATTTTGGCAAAGAAAAAGGAAACAACGACAGTAAAATGATTCATTCACATTTAGAAATATCTCTTCCAAAATTATGAATCAGCTCCATTTACCTCCCGCAAATAGTCACAACTTCATAGACTTTTGACTCCATTTTTTGAAAAAGGGGAAGGGGGATATTCCAAATCCTTCCTGGCACGGATTTGCAATTGCATTTTACAATTTTAGCTTGCATTTTCCCCCGGATTGCCCAAGTCAATGTGTGGGATTTCTACATTTTCTAATCACAACAGCTGTCCTGAAAAATAAACTGGATTATGAATTAGTGGAGAACCAGTGTGGTATAGCAATTAAGGCATCAGGCTAGAAACCAGGAAACCATGAACTCTCATCCTGTCTTAAGCACAAAGCTAGTTGGGTGACCTTTGGAAGCCCCCCTCTCTTAGCCTTAGGAAGGAGGCAAAGGAAAACCATTAAAACAAAAAACAAAAAACCTTGCCAAGAAAACTGTAAGGACTAGAACAAGCAGCCACTAGGAATTGGCACCGACACAAAAGCACAAATAAAATGAATTAGTAACCAACCCAGGGTCATCAAATGAACTTCATGATCAAGAAGAAGTATTGATTCTGGTCTTATATGCGATTCATTTGTACTGATGACCTCTATAGTTTCTAGCCTTGATTCATGTATTCATCCCTAGGGGAATGTACAATTCTTTCCATGACTGTTTATGATGAGGCACTCAATGGGGCTTATCTAGAGCCATGGTGGCTCAGTGGTTAGAATGCAGTACTGCAGGCTACTTCTGTAGACTGCCAGCTGCCAGCAGTTTGGCAGTTCGATTCTCACCGGCTCAAGGTTAACTCAGCCTTCCATTCTTCTGAGGTCAGTAAAATGAGGACCCAGATTGTTGGAGGCAATATGCTGACTCTGTAAACTGCTTAGAGAGGGCTGTAAAGCATTGTGAAGCAGTATATAAGTCTAAGTGCTATTACTAAGTGCTATCTATGAACAGGTGTGGTAAAACCTGGGTGAAAATGTGCATATTGAGAAAACTGTATCCAGAAATATATATTCTTTTCTTTTAAAAAAAATACTATGCTTTTTAATGTACAAAAGTGATAAAATGGACTGTTAATATAACAAAACCTAGAAATAGTTAAATTAGAATGGGCAGGTGCCATTGATGCAGTAAGTCAGATGAAATGTAAAAGAGGTACTTCCTGGACTGTCCTCTCATGACAATTAATGCAACAGTTCTCTGAATAAAATTGAAGAACACTTTTTCTACACGACAGGGGTCCCCAACCCCCGGTCCTTGGACTGGCTCCGGGCTGTGCAAACAAGCAAAGCCCCATCCATGGGTTGCAAGCAGCATGTGAAACCACATACCCTCCAGCCTGCAAAAAAGCCTCTCTCCACAGAAATAGTCCCAGGTGCCCAAAAGGTTGGGGTTGCTGCTGTAAGAGGTAGAATTGATTGCTCACTAAATCTAAAAAACTGTAGACATCATTAAGCAACTAAAATAATATTTAAAAATACCAAAGGTTGCAGAAACCAACAGTGGAGAAACTATGTCCCTCCCAATATTTTAAATTATGAGTCCCCACCAATAGAACTGACAAAACCTGGTAAAATCCCCTGAGATATATGTCTTTCAAGGAAATTAGGAATCAAAACCTTAGCAGAATTCAGCATGCAAGGTAAAATCAGCAGGCTGGCAGATGCAACATTGCAATGTATAACCCATCCCATTTGAACATGTATGCAGTGTCCTAGTGCAGGGGTCCTTAACCCCTGGTCTGGGGACCAGCAACGATCCACAGCATGCCAGCAACTGGGCCGTGCAAACAAGTGAAGCCCCATCCATGGGATGCAGGCAGCATGTAAAACCACGCCGCCTTTGGTTCACGGAAAAACCATTCTCCACAGAACTGGTTCCTGGTGCCCAAAAGGTTGATGGCTGCTGTCCTAGTGGGTAAGAAGGATGGGCTTTCTTCACAACTCTCCCATCTGCTGATTTTTAACCCCCACCCACAGACATTGTTGATAATTACTGCAATTCCCTAAGATTGTGAACTAGGAGTTGTAGCCTTTTACCCAATTGAGGCAAGTTGGGATCAGTCTCCAATTACTTGTGAGGAAGTCCTCTAATAAAGGAGGCTTCTGTGATTAGTTGCCCCTTCTTATATTCAAGCCTTTCTGTTTTCCCTCTCCCTGGTTCTTTCTACAACTCCTTCTTTGCTACATATCTGACAGTCCATTTGGTTTAATAGCACCAACACTGCAAGATCAACTAGATTCTGTTTCTTGAAAGCATTGGTATGGGATGCATTACTTTCCTAAATGTGGAGATGTCATGCACACCACCTATACATTTAATATCTGCATATTATAATTTTAGTATGGTACCGTACAACTGGGGATGTAATGGACTGTGAGTAAATTTAGCTGGGAGAGCGGAAAGATGTATCCTCTTCTTCAGCCTAAAGAAAATAGAGAGTTCATGGATGATATGGATCCATCTTCTATTATGAGTGAATGAGATGATATTTAGTTATTTGCTAGATTCATAAACTATGCTTCTCCATGCTCCTTTTCAAAAAGCTATATTCTCCAAAATGTTTTATAAGACATCTTGGTTTAATATTCATCTTTGACAGGAAATAATGGTTTGCCATTTGTTCTCTTCTCTCCACAGTATTTTAAATCAAAGCTTTCATTCTGAGAAAAAAATAAAAGGTTGTGGAACACTTTTATAAATCCTAATATGGAGGTGTCCATATGTCTGAGAATAAGTGGTTATATGTCTTTGTGTGTATACATGTATATGTTTGTATTTGTACGGACAGTGCTTTTTTTCTAAAAAAAAAAAAAAAAAAAAAGGTGCCAGAACTCACACACGTCATACAACCTGCCTTGCCTACCCTACAAGGTTCCATCCAAAAAAGGTGCCAGAACTCCGTTCTGGGCATTCTATGACAAAAAAAAAAGCCCTGTGTATGGATGTGTGTATTCAAGGACTGGGAGCAAGAATATAGAAGGCAGCTCCTACCCCCTCTATTAATCCAGTTCCTATGTATGTGCACCACTGATGATCCTGGCCACATGTTTAATAACAAAATTTTCCTCTGTAAATACTGTGCCTATTATAGGTCACTGTTGCTTCTCTATTCTTAGACCCATTTGGTTCATTGTTGTCCCTTGCCAGCGCACATAGAGCTGGCCACTCCTCTGTCCCAAAAATAAGAATGCCTGGTTGCAATTTATTCTGTTATTAATTTTTCTTGTAGAATTTCAAATGTTCCATCCTATTGGCAAGTGTTTTATTATAGAATTTGAATGCTTTAATTATATTCAGAGCAAAATTACATTCTTTCAGTCCTGGCATTGTAACTTAGGAGCAGAAAGCCATTTCAAGTCTTTGGGACAAACTTTTCCATAAACACAGTTAGGGCTGGGAAGCAATTTCTATTGTTCTCAATTGTAGAACATGTACAAAACTGACTCCACTTCAATTCAGTTCAGATTGGGCAGTTCTGTCTATGGAGTGATGTCCCTTTGTTGATTTTAAGGCCAGATTTGGAACACAACACTTTCCATTTCTTTTCTCTATTGGGGTTGTCTATTTCTGAAAAATAATATTAAGGGCAACCTTTGATCCCCAAATGGTTATCTATCTTTGCCATATGCATATACCATACCTAAATTCTTTTCCTTTACATTGACAGTACTTCTGAATGAACAACAGTATATAACTGAATGGCAGAGCATATGGATTGCCTATAGATGTTCTTATTAAACCCATGGCATTTCCAGGAAGATGGAAAAATATTTCCCAAAATCTGGAGAATCATTGTCAAGAATCTAGGCTGACTGAACCAGTCTGAGCCACACTGAGATCAGGTTCTGATATAGAGCTATAAGATATTATACTTAGCTGGCACAGAAAGCCAGCTAGATCACCCCTAGAGGGTAGGAAGCCCCACAGACAAATATCCCAAAGTTGCTTTTTCAAGAGACAGCTGGACTTTTTTGTTTTTCTTTGAATATGTTTTGCTTCTCATCCAAGAGTGAGAGGTACTATGTGGGGCAGGGTGAGTGCACGATGGTGTGGGGTCGAGAAACATGGTGCAGGTCATGGAGGATGCATAGGGATGCATGAAGTCACCAGGCACATTGGACATGTGCATATAGATCTGGTGTACAAGAGATATTGAGCAAGTTGGGGAAGGTGTGCAAAGATGTGAGAGGAAACATGAGAGGCACTGAATGTTCAGGAAAGTACATAGAAAGTATGGTTTGGGGAAAGAGTGTGGGGTGCATGAATGGCTGGCACGACATGAGGTGGGAATATGCAGGTAGGGACACTTACCCCAGAAACTTGTGGCTGGAATTCCAAGGACTGGCCATTCAGTGTTATCATAACTGAACAGTCTTTGACTGTTTATAGGTTATAGGCCAGTGATGACGAATCTTTTAGAGACCGAGTGCCCAAAAACTGCCCCCCTGCCCCGCCCCCACTCCACCCCCCATCCCCTGCCCCGCCTGCCTGCAGGGCCACTCACCGCCTTCAGGGCCCGTCGCAGATCACCCAGGCAGCCCAGCAGCACTATGGCGGTCACGCCCTCTACCCACACCCTGAAGTATCAACTGTGCACGATGGGGTGTGAGGGCAGAGTCTTGCCTATGCTGCCTGGCTGCCACGTCCTTGGCTGTGCTGCTCTGTGTGGACCACGCTCAGGGGCAACTCTCCTTCAGGGGGGCTGCTGGAGAAGAGGGGGTCACAGGGGAGGTGAAGCTGGGGCAACGGCATGTGTGCCCACAGAGAGGGCTCCAAGTGCCGTCTCTGGCACCTATGCCATAGGTTTGCCACCACTGTTATAGGCTGAGAAAAATTTGCATTTGACATTGGGATGTAAATATGATTGACAGAAGGTAGACCAGACAGGAAATATAACCAGATGAGCTAATTCAACTTTATTGTATGGTTACATTAACAGAAACTTGTAAGTCTGAAAGTAGTTCTTGTTCTCCATTCCCTTTATAGCTTCTGAACTAGGGAGGGTCTTCTGAGCCATATTCCTGCTACAGGCTGCAGTCTTTTAAACTGATTGTTCCCTTTATTGTGTATTGCTGCCCTGTCTCCCACTGTCATTTTCATATATCATTACACAGTGATTTGTGTGGGGATAACCATTTTATCATGTTTGCCTCTTTGTACCATATGTCTGTGCTAATCAGGTCATATGCAGCTTGGCTTTCCGTGTATAATACTATGCAGGTAATATGTTAACTTAGGACTCTAAATACTAAAATTAAGAATATTGTAAAAATGTAAAATATCTATATACTAAGCTGCTGTTGACTATATGTCTAAATAAAAAAATATCAAGGTCAGTGATAAAAATTGTGTACAATATTTTTAGGGTGTTAAAAGGTAAGGGATTAGGAGGTGCAAATAATCAATGGGACATGCATACTTTACAACAGGCAAACCTCTATTTGAGAAAAAGCAGGAGATCTTGATATTATTCATCAATCTATTAGCATCTGGATAACAGACTGAGCAGGAAGAAACACAGGAACAGGAAGAACTGAAAACACAGGAGGACAAATATGATATCATAAGCATCACTGACTTTGGTGGGATGACACACAATTGGAATATTGTCCTGGAAGGCTTCAATTGATTTAAATGGGACAGACTCAATAGAAACAGAAGGAATACTGCACTGTACTTAAAGCATATGCCTGCACAGATGTTAAAGAAATGGAGCATGAAAATCTTGTTGAAAGTGTTTGGGTAAGAATAAAAGAGTGTCTTTATTAAAGACTGCCAGGCCACATTAGAAAATAGAAATGTTACTATATTACATGAGCAAACTTTCAAAAAGGATCGTGATAGTGACAGTGGAGGACTTAGTACTCTTGGATGAGAATCTGACTCTGCCAAGAATCAGAGTCCAACAAATTCTTGTACCTTTTATTGGCAATTTCATTTAAGAGAAGATGGAGAAAAAAGAATAAAGAGATCTACTACCCTGGATCTAATCCCTACCAACATGGAGGAATAATTTCAAGGTGTAATTTAATAATAATAATAATAATAATAATAATAATAATAATAATAATAATAATAATAATAATAATAACAACAACAACAACAACAACAACAACTGAAGCACCACTTGAACACCATTGACACTGACAAATTCGCTATTAGTCAATTGCAAAAGGCAGCCTTACTAGGAACTGCTTCGATCCTGCGACGATATCTGTAATACCATCAAACATCCACATCTGCCTATCCCAGGTCCTGGATAAGGACTCAATAGGTAGACAAAATGCCAAATCCAGTCTGAACATCTGGCTGACTGTGTGATGATCCATAATAATAATAACAACAATAATAATAAATGCAAAAAATATCATTTGCCTGTAAGCAAAAACTGGTGGGATCATAAAATAGAGAAAGTCATAGAAAATGATAAAATTAAACTGCTCTGGGACTTCAGAATTCAAACAGATAAGCACCTGCAACTTAACACCCCAGACTTAACAATTGTTAATAAGAAAGACAAAAAAGTCTGAATAGTGGATGTGGCAATGCCTGGAGACAGCAGAATAGAAGAGAAAGAGCTGGAGAAGATAACAAAATACAAAGACCTACAAATAGAAATAGAAAGACTGTGGCAAAAGCAAGCAAGGTAGTACCAATAGTCATAGGCGCCTTGGTGCAATCCCAAAACAAGTGGAACACCACTTGAACACCATTGGCATTGACAAATTCGTCATTAGTCAATTGCAAAAGGCCGCCTTACTAGAAACTGCTTCCATCCTGCGATGATATCTGTAATACCATCAAACATCCACATCTGCCTATCCCAGGTCCTGGGTAAGGACTCGATAGGTAGACAAAATGCCAAATCCAGTCTGAACATCTGGCTGACTGTGCGATGATCAATAATAATAATAATAATAATAATAATAATAATAATAATAATAATAGAAGAAGAAGAAGAAGAAGAAGAAGAAGAAGAAGAAGAAGAAGAAGAAGAAGAAGAAGAAGAAGAAGAAGTAGTAGTAGTAGTAGTAGTAGTAGTAGTAGTAGTAGTAGTAGTAGTAGTAGTTGGAAGGTCATCTAGTCCAACTCCCTGCTCAGGCAGGAAACCCTATACCATTTCAGACATATGGTTGTTCAGTCACTTCTTAAAAACTTCCAGTGTTGGAGCATTCACCACTTTTGGAGGTAGGTTGTGCCACTGATTAATTGTTCTAACTGTCTGGAAATTTCTCCTTAGTTCTAGGTTGTTTCTCTCTTTGGTTAGTTTCCATCAATTGCTTCTTGTCCTGCCTTAAGGTGCTTTGGACAATAGCTTGACTCCCTCTTCTTTGTGGCAACCCCTGAGATACTGGAACAATGCTATCATGTCACCACTCGTCCTTCTCTTCATTAAACTAGACATACCCAATTCCAGCAACCATTCCCTTATATGTTTTATCTCCAATCCCCTAATCATCTTTGTTGCTCTTCTCTGTATTCTTTCTAGAGTCTCAACATCTTTTTTACATTGTGGTGACCAAAATTGGATGCAGTATTCCAAGTGTGGTCTTACTAAGGCATTGTAAAGTGGTATTAACACTTCACATGATCTTGTTTCTATCCCTCTGTTAATGCAGCCTAGCACTGTGTTGGCTTTTTGGGCAGTTGGAGCACACTGCTGGCTCATATTTAAGTGATTGTCCACTGGACTCTGAGATCCTTCTCACAGTTACTACTATAGAGCAAGGTACCACCTATACTGTACCTGTGCATTCGATTTTTCTTGCCTAAATGTAAAATCTTACTTTTTTCACCATTGAATTTCATTTTGTTATGGGTGGAAATGGGTTGTAATCCATTGGAGAAAAATATCTATTAAGAGGGAGCATTCTGAAAAATGAGATACTGAAAGCACAATTGCAAACAATTTCTATTTGAAGGAAAAACAAGTCCATATGTGCAAGAATAAAAACGGAAAGATCCCTACTGGCATAATATGCCACAAGACACTGATTAGTTTGCAGCATAGTGTTATTTAATTTTGGCTTTGCATCATAGGTGAATCTGGGCACTCTGTGCCTTAGTCCATCGTGCAACCATATTAAAATAAACCCAAATTAGCAACATTTGTTTTAACTAAGAACAATTGATAAATAGTTGAAACAGGGACAGATGGTTCAGAAATTGCAATTCTTCCTTATTTCTATTTCCCAAAACTGCTGAGAATTGTAGTTTGACTGGATCTGCATGATTAATGTTCTTTAAGCCTGATTTAAAACAATTGTTGTAAGAGATCCTCAAAATGAAACGAGCAAAGCTCTACTAGAACAATTGCTCTAGGGTTAGAACATTTCTGCTCCCCATACAGGATCAAGGCAGCTAAACCATTAATGAGTTACTTAAGAAAGCAGGATTGCAGCTTCATCCAGTGGAAAATGGGATTCCTGTGGGAGAAGATGCAGAAGGTAGCCTGGGATAACATCTTCCTGCTGTGTTCTTAAGTCGGTTCATTCTCCCTCTCAGTATTATAAATACAAAGCTAATTATAGCAACATATGGACATGAAATTAAGGGGGTTTTTTTGAATTCATAAAATATAAATTAGTTCCAGTCATTACCATTACTAAATCCAATGGTTTTTACTCCAGACGAGGCAAGCAATGGAGGAAACACTTTGGTAGAAAGAATATGGATTAACCTTTTGAGTCTTTTCTCTACTTGTCCTCTTCATGTTAATGAGACTGCCTGTGTATTTTTATAGAAAAGCTTCCCTACTGCTTGGTATCCCTCATCTTAACTGGTTCTAAAGAAGCCAACAGTATTTCAGAGTCATGTCTCAAATAAATTTGGCTTTTAATTATCTGTCTATCAAGCCCCCTCCTTCATGTCATTTTTCATGTTGACTTTTCAAAGGGGAGAGCCTCTGTTTCCTATTACTTCCAATGAGTCAGTACATTGAAGGGAACTGTCATTTAGCTGACACTTAAACAATGACAGTACATCTTCATCTTATTACAGCATTCACATGGCAGAAAATAAATAGAGCATCCCAGAGCAACCAGTAAACAAGGAATAAATAAGATCCTGTTTTTTAGAAGAGTCACAACATGTAGTAAGTAGAAGAAATCTGAATTACAGCACTGGGATCTCTTTTGGTGATTACTCCTCTTTGTTTGGAGAAATTCTGGACATTATTTATGGGACAAAGAACATTTTCACTGTAAATTATATGCTACAGGTAGCCATAAAATGTAATGTTATTATATCAACAATGTCAGCAGAGCACATAAGGAAATGTAGCTTGGAGCGTTCAAGATTTTAACCAGCCAGTTGCACTCTTTTCCCGGACTTTCAAAGTTTTATGATACTATATTTACCCCAAGGAAGTTAATATTAATTAAAGCAACCAGCCATCTCCATGGAAGACTATAAACAAAAATAAAAACCCATTTATTGCATTGGCCTAGCTTCAATGAAAAAGAAGGGAATGCCTTCTATTTTGAAGGTGAATTATATGAAAGGGGAAAAAAATCCCCTAGTCTTACTTTCAGTTTCCTTCTAATGCATAGATGGTGCCTTTTGGCTGCCTAGTATTTGTACTTATAGAACTGTATTCTATGCACTGCTAATGCTTAGATATTTTTTGAAATGGCAGAAATTCATAATTTTCCTTTGCTGAATTGGAAGATATCTAGTGATAACAATGAAATCTGATGGCTTTAATTATTCTAGCCTTTCCTAGTTCAGCTCATGAATTGGGGGTTTTAAATTTTGTCAACTAGCAATAGCACTTAGACCAGGGGTAGGCAACCTTGGCTCTTTTATGACTCGTGGACTTCAACTCCCAGAATTCCTGAGCCAGCTATGCTGAGGGGAAAAGGAGAGGTTCCAAGCTGAGCCATGCTGGCTCAGGAATTCTGGGAGTTGAAGTCCACGAGTCATAAAAGAGCCAAGGTTGCCTACCCCTGACTTAGACTTATATACCACTCCATAGTGCTTTACAGCCCTCTCTAAATGGTTTACAGGGTCAGAATATTGCCCCCAACCATCTGGGTCCTCATTTTACCGACCTTGGAAGGATGGAAGGCTTGAGCCCCATTAGGATCAAACTCCTGGAGTGAGCAGTGAATTAGCCTGCTGTGCTGCATTCTAACCACTGTGCCACCATGGCTCTAGAGTTGATATACTGTATCATCATACATGACAAGAAAGCTACTTCTCAAAATTTATACTTGATGATTGTGTACACAGTCCATGAAATACGTATCAAAGAATGAATCCAGTTGGATCATCTAAGGAAGTTTCCTTCTCATGCCATTTTTGATATGTAATATAGGACAAGACACCTGCACAGAGAGAAGTATTCTCTACTGGGAAATCCTAAACTCTAAAAAGCAAATGATTGAGAATAAAGTGTGCATGGATGCAGATCACTTCTCTGACCACAAGCTATCCATACCTGAGGTGTATTCTTGGGGCTTAATCCAAAAAATATGTAGGGAAAAGGTGGGGCTGGCACATACACTTAATTTCATTTAATTTGTTATTTAAATATGTTATTTTTCATATTATTAATTGATTTCTTCTCCTGACAATCACATTTACTATTCACCATTAACTTTTGGAGGGTCTGTTGTCAAAATGTTTCAGGATCATCCTTATAAAAATATAAAATGACGTTCTTGGGGGAAAAAAACTGGGTACAGTTAAAAGATTTGAAGTATATCTCAAAGACGTTCTCTCTCTTATAAACCTGTCTATAAAATGTGATCATCTTTGCAAGTCTTGTTTTATGTTTCCCGATCAAACAATACTTGTCTCAACAAAAAATTGCTTTTCAGTGACAGTACCCATTATCAACTACTGTCACCCACCCCAAACATTAGTCTACCCTTGAGGTCTTTCAGAATAAATACATTAAATTATTCTACTTTTAATAGTTTCAAACTGAAATTGAAGTTTTAGCTAAGTGGTTATAAAGCTTTAAAACCTGTTGAATCAATTCCCCCATCTTGGCCAGCCCTCAAATGGCTGGGCTCAAGCTGCTAAAGCTCTGTCCACATTCTCAGTCTTCAAAATTGAAAACACTGCAAGATCCCACTTATCCCACTGATTCTACCATGTGATGTTTAATTCCAAGCAAATATTCTTTTGCTTCCTCAGCAAAATATCTTATTAAACTATTTGTTCAAAGAAGGTCCATCAACCTGTGAGGGTCACCTTTAACAAGGTTTCTGGCTGGCATTCCACTGATGCCACATGGATGGAGAAATACTAGTATTTCGTTGTCCCGATTGCCAAAGGTTAGGCCTGTACTTGATTATATTCAGTTTTGTTTTGTTTTTTACTTTCCACCAGAAGTAGTTCAAACATCTTTTTGTTGCTTTATTTCCTGGTTTACTAAGGACCTTCCAGAATTTGTAATTAAGAAGGCCCCACAAAGGTACTATGCCAGGTGTATCAAACTGCTGGCCCACGGGCTGGACGCGTCATGCGGAAGCTGCACCCACCCCATTGCCGGCAATGGCAAAATAGTCCCGATACGTTGCACAACGTCATGTGATGTTGCGAGTTTGACATGTCTGTACTATGCTGTTTAATATACTTGTAAAAGTAAAGGCAAAGGTTTCCCAGCCAGTTGTGTCTGACTCTAGGGCAATGTTTCTCAACCTTGACAATTTTAAGGCATGTGGACTTCAACTCCCAGAATTCCACAGCCAGCATTGTTGGCTGTGGAATTCTGGGAGTTGAAGTTCACATGCCTTAAAGTTGTCAAGGTTGAGAAACACTGCTCTAGAGGAAGATGCTCATCTCTGTAACTTAGCTGACGGAGCCAGCATTATCCGAAGACCTTTATGTGGTCATGTGGCCAGCATGACAATCTGCCAAGGTGCGTGAAATGCTGTTACCTGCCTATCAAAGTGGTACCTATTTATCTACTTGCATCTGCATGTTTTCAAACTGCAAGGTGCAGGAGCTGGGGCAGGAATGGGAACTCATCCCCATTGTGCAGCACTCAGGGCTCAAACTCGGGCTGTCAGCTTTCCAGTTGACAAGCTCAGCATCTTTAACCACTGAGCCATCATACCCCAAATATACTTGTAGTCTCCCTATTCTGGAGGCTAACTAGGTTTGTGAAAGGACTGCTCATCATATTGCAATGAAATTCCCCAAGCATCTGTTGAAAGTTGAGCAGATCACTATTCATTCAACATAGGGAAGCCCTGAAAGCAGTCACACCAAATCTTCCAGAGGCTACTGTAGCCTCAGTGTTTTGACGAGCTTTTTGTATAAGCGTACTTGCTAAAAGTCACATCCATATTGATGGTAGAAAGTAAAATTAGCAGACTAGAGGGTACTGATTCCATCAGAGAGCTGTTTCATGATCAGCCGGTGAATGCTGTGATTGAGTTAAATATTCTCCTAGTTACATGGATAAATGGCTTCCATATGCTAGAAAGTCTAAAAGGCAACATTGTGCTCTCATGATACAAAGCCATTACTCTTTTGGAAACTTTGAAGGAAGATCTAAACTACTATGCATTGTCAGAACATGTTCCGGCAATGAAAATACTAGAAGTTCAGGTATGTTTTTAGTTAAGTGTAGAACTAGTTACAGATTGGAATTTCCATCTTGGAAGCTTCAGGAAAATACTGTTTCAGGTATACAGTAAATTAGTTTTTCATAGTCTGCCAAAGAAAATGTGGGAGTATTAAAAACAAACCCCTGACATGGCTTAAAAGAGAAACACCTCCTGTAAATGCAACTGTTTGTGAGTAGGAGCTTCTACAAAAGGAGCAAACGTTTAGGACCCACATTGTAGCCTTCAGTATTCCCAAACAAGAGCTTCTATTTCTTTCTTGTGAAATAGTTGAATCACTGGATGAAAATAAATAAATAAAACACTCTACTTTCTACCAATGCCAGGAAAATTTGGAGAATGTAGTAATTTTAATTTTTGGAATTTGCTCTAAAAATTTGTTTGCTCCAAGATTTATTTGGATGGAAGATACTATATTATAGATTTCTTCTGGCTTTGCAAAGCTGAGCAAACTGAAACCTGCATTTATGAATACAGTGGAGAATTCTAAAATGAGAACTTGGAAAGTAGCAAGGGGCAAAACATTTAAACCCGATATAGTCTTACCTTGAAAGACTCATTTTGAGGAGGAAAGTAGATGCATTTTGAGTTTGGAGTGTTTTGCTGTTTGGTTTCAAGCATGAAACAAACATTGACAGATATCAGTTGTTCTGGGCACTGTGATTGGGACTGTTGATTTTTTTGGCTTGTGAGTCAGTGCCTTTTTCAAATTTTTTCACAGGCTATACAATGCATGTCTTTGCTGCTAATATTTTAATCTAACCAGGGAAACAGCTGAAAGGAATGTAAAAGACATGAAGCAGGCATGTGCTAAAACAGAAGAAAACGACTAACATCTTGTACTTGCTATTTTTTAAACAATTTTTTTTTCTTCTGGAGAAGAATTAAAGTGGAATGTATTGGTAAGTTTGCATCAAGTGTTTGCTTGTATGATACTGCAGGCAAGTACAATAGAGCAAATAAAACATTACTGCTGTTCCACATATAAAGGGTGCTAATTATGCTCAAACGTAAATACAAAGACTTGTGGTGCGGAGTTGATGTGCAAACTTTATTGATGTTAAGCACACCAAAAAATGCAAATCCTTTTTGTTTGGGCTAGTTTGTGGAGTATAGCATTTTGTGCACTCTATCTGTATTTTCTTAATGTGAATATATTAATTATCCAATGAAGCAGCATTGGCAATTTTAATTTTTTTGCAGCTGGTAGCCCCTATCTCCCCTCCCCACTGCCAAAATATGATACACTGTAAAAAGGAACAGGCCCCACGGTGGAAAAATCCCTTCTCTGAAGTGACCAGGGCCTGTGCTGAGTAGTGACTGAAAAAGTAGGCCCTTTGCTGCAGCCACCATCTCTTCATTACAAACCAGTTTCTTCCTTTTGCCACAGCCCTCTGAGGAACCAGGAGAGGGTTGAAGGGGAAATCCTCTTCCTGCCCCAGGGTTTGGGCTGAACTACAGGAAGGGAAACCAAACAAAACTTTTGGAAGTCTGTACCTCAGCCAAGCTAAGGCGGGTCATAAAAGGCCACTGGTCAACTCCAAGATTTAAACAAAAATCAACTGAATGAAAGCTGCCAAAAGAAGATAAGGTTTTACACACCCAACATATAGTTGAAAAGAGGTAAAACACAAAACCCCCAACACAATTCTAGTTACGGCCAAGTAACTCATTTTCAGCCTCGCCTGAGGTCCTTCTTCTTCCAAAATTCAAGGCAACTATCTCAAAACCCCAAATTTCTCCTGCATCCAAATCTGATCAAACTACCTTCATTTGGTTTATTGGTTCTCAGGCGTCAGGTGACTCCTGCTGGAGGAATCAGCTGGGTTATCATTTAAAAAGCCAGTTGCTCCCCAATACACACTTTTATTGTATAAGTGGAACATTACTCTGTACAGGAAAATTGGCCAAAATAATCTATTATTTTAGTAAGGAAATCTCATAACTATATCAAATTGAAGTAAGTGATAAAAGGATTACAGGGAAAAAAAGAACAGCTAATCTCTTGGCTGACAAACCAGGGCGTTTATTTGAAAAAAAAAACTGATGAAAATGGTTTTCCTCTGTTGAAAAGCAGGGGAGGGACCATTTTAATAGCAGATCCTAAACCAACCAGATTTTGCAATAATGGCAGCACAGCTTATTTCCATTGTATCCTATTTAGGTTTTAAAATTTTCATCTTGAACCAGTTCAAAACAAAATGTATTTCATGCACACTTCTTGAAAGCTGTTTATACTGTCCAGGCAAACCAAACAAGAAAAAGTGTAAGGCACATCTTAGAAACATTCATTTTTGCTGTAGTCACACTGCAACACAATCAATAATATAGCTTGAAGGGATATGCTATTTTATGAAATGAATGCCTTAAAGATTAATTAGGCAATGCTTGCTGAAAATCTTGCTGAATGAATAGAAAATTGTCCAGCTTCCATAAGGAGAGTCATTGACTTTCCTTATCCAGAGCTCTCTGCTTCTAAAGCTGCTTTGAAATGCTTCCTGGTTTGGGGGAGAGGGGGGAAGCTGCACAAATACTGGAGGGCAACTCAGTATTTGCCTGTTTCTATTCACATACAATTGTGCATCTTGCTTGTGCATGGTACTTGTGATCCAACTAATCTTAGTAGAAATGGAAAGTTTGATTGAAGTACCTGAATACAAGCAGACTAATATAGGGGAACCTTACTATTGCCCCTTTCCGAAGTTCATGTCCAGATGTTTATTATGCACGACTTACAATGGAATCCGCTAGGATTTTAAAGTGAGGTGAAAAAGTTCTGTTAAAATCATGAAGATCAATACACGCACATAAATCCTCAAATCCACATTCACAATATTTTAAAATGTGTAACAAAATGACTTAAGAATACCAGACTTGAAATGTCCTGCTATTTCCAATAATTTTGAATCCTATTGCAAATAACAGAAGCAGCAGTTATTAAGAATGCTTTTTAAAAAAATCTCTGAAAAGCAAGCATTCATAGAAGCCCTGCAGTGAGAAATACATTTAATGTAGCCCTTGAATATAATAACATAAAACAAAAAATGTATTTTATTGCTATTACATGGGTTTTTCTTTTTAATATGCATGCACATAGTATGTACTTCTGTACTAGGCAGTTTGGTAGCAAAGGAAAAGATCACAGTATTTGCATTTAGCATGTAGTGGGAAAATTCAATAGGAGCACGCAAAGTGTTCACTGAACAAAAGAGTTGAGTGAAGAAAAGAGTTTTGCCAAATGTAGCACCTGGAATCATAGAAATGGCAAAGTTTTGTTTTAAGCTTAGTATAAACCTAACTTTTGGATTTGGACAACATTGCTCAAAGATAGGTTTTATTCTGAACTCAAAACAGTAGAAGGTGTTCCTCATTCCATTAATTTATACAGGAAAAGTTAGGAAAGTTAGTGATTCAAACTTTGAAATAAAAATTGAATTTGAGCTCTGAGTCAAAGAGAGAGGTGAAGCTCTGCATCATTTAAAGGGAAACCATTGTTTTTCAATCTGCCAAATTTGGGACCTAAAATAAATCTTGATATCTGATTTGTTGTAGAACAAATCTTTTTGACATTTAAACAGTTTCTTCCCCCTCCACCCAATGGAGTTGGTGGTGCAGACTGTAAGGCAGAACTAAAGTATTGTTTAAAAAAGAAAAATAGAGGAAAAATGGGAGGCATATCATATTTTGTACAAAATATCCATTTAAACTAAATCTATCAACAAAAACATATTTAATACTAAAATATTTTTATTTGTTAAAACATTTATGCATTTTAACATTAATAATTCAAACACATACCTAAAGATTCCACAATATTTTAATAGTCTACAGTACAGCAGGAGTTGAACATTTTCATTTTTTTAAATGATGGCAATAAATATCTAATTCAAGATATTTCTAATTCTGGTTATTTTATTAGTGTTAGAATGAATTATGGGTGCTTTTAAAGTTCAAGATATCTAGAGCTAGGCTTTACATTTCAGATGTACAGTTCCTTTATCCTCAAAACTGAAATGAACCAATGAAAAAAAAAATTCACACACAAAATTACCTTGCTTTAATTAGTACTGGAACCAGGAAACATTACATGGCTCTCCAGCAATATCATTAAAGCTAACTATACCTTTCAAACTTAATTTGAAAGTTTCTAAGAAAATCCTTTCTGCCTTAGTTTTCCTATATAGTGTCCCTCACCCCAAATTGTCTGGACATTTCAATTAGAAGCATGTTGCATTTCAAACAATCTTCTCTTATAATAAATTCTAAAGACATACGCCATCAGAAAGCATTTTCCCCCTTTCCCTACCCCATCTTGTAAAAAGGACAGCACAGCCATGGGGGCATTCTATAGTTCTGGGCAAGGAGTGCCAGAATTGGTGTGCTGAATGCAAACCTCTGTCCCCAGATAGTTCTTATTCCTCTGTCAAAAAGAACGAGACAGACATAGAGGCTGTATTCTTATCAAAGAAATCAAAAGCTTTTGTGCAAATGCATTTCCCTGACAAGAGTTAAGAGTAAACGCCTGTTAAGTTTTTTTAGGTACAAGTGATGAAGCCAGCAGACAAAGGCATCATTCTCTGCCTGTCGTCAGTAACTTGAGGGCTTTCTGTAGATTCTGCACAGCAGTGCTCACATCTTCATACTGCAAAGCACTGCCAGCAAATTTGCAGTATTTCTGGGCCCTGGCAAAATCTTCGGGAGTCAAACGAATTTCCCCTATGAAAACAGAGACAGGTGACAAAGGTTCAGCTTCCATATATTATACACACATATTTATTTAACCACCTGAAATGGTTTGCTAAGATCAGTGAACAGAAAAGCTGTCTGAAGCTTAAAGTGTAACCCAATACTTTGAGAGAGATTTGCCCTTTATCTAAAGTCTTTAGAAGCTTCAGTAATCATATTACAATCTGCACAAAAACAAGGACAATATCCTGTGTGTTAACCTTAGATTCTCCCTTTTTCCCCTCAAGCCTGGAGCGCAACTGAGGCCATTCATTGATTCTGCTTCTGTATAATTTGTTGAGATATGGGATCATCTTGTTACAAATTAATACCCATTCCCTAGTGGAAGAATCGAGCACTGTGACATTTTATTTTTCCTGTCAGGTGAAAGAAAGGGCCAAACATGCATAAGATACCAATGCACTAGGAACTTTTTAAAACCCACATTTTGACTAAAGTAGAATGAAGAATGTCCTCATTTGTAATAAAACTATACAACAGTATAGTTGTTAACCCTTATTTCAAATTTAATACACTCATACTACAGTGGGGCAAAAAAGTATTTAGTCAGTCACCAATTATGCAAGTTCTCCCACTTAAAAAGATGAGAGAGGCCTGTAATTGTCATCATAGGTAGACCTCAACTATGAGAGACAAAATTAGAAAACAATCACATTGTCTGATTTGGAAAGAATTTATTTGCAAATTATGGTGGAAAATAAGTATTTGGTCAATATCAAACATTCATCTCAATACTTTGTTATATATCCTTTGTTGGCAATGACAGAGGTCAAACGTTTTCTGTTTTCTTCTGTCTCTAGCAAACAACAAGGTTGGCGCACACTGTTGCTGGTATGTTGGCCCATTCCTCCATGCAGATCTTCTCTAGAGCAGTGATGTTTTGGGGCTGTCGCTGGGCAACACGGACGTTCAACTCCCTCCAAAGGTTTTCTATGGGGTTGAGATCTGGAGACTGGCTAGGCCACTCCAGGACCTTGAAATGCTTCTTTTATATATATATATATATATATATATATATATATATATATATATATATATATATATATATAGATATATATATATATATATATATATATATATATATATATAGTTTTACAATTTTACAATGGTATCCCTCTCCCACTACCTTCCAACCCTCCCAAAAACCCTCCCCCCCTCTTCCCAGAGTTGAATACAGGGTTAACAAAAAACTAAAAATACAAAGCATTTAAACTTAAGTAAACCTAAAGGACCTTGAAATGCTTCTTACAAAGCCACTCCTTCATTGTCCGGGCAGTGTGTTTGGGATCATTGTCATGCTGAAAGACCCAGCCAGGTTTCATCTTCAATGCCCTTGCTGATGGAAGGAGGTTTGCACTCAAAATCTCACGATACATGGCCCCATTCATTCTTTCCTGTACACGGATCAGTCGTCCTGGTCTCTTTGCAGAAAAACAGCCCCAAAGCATGATGTTGCCACCCCCCATGCTTCACAGTAGGTATGGTGTTCTTTGGATACAACTCAGCATTCTCTCTCCTCCAAACACGACGAGTTGTGTTTCTACCAAACAGTTCTACTTTGTTTTCATCTGACCATAGGACATTCTCCCAATCCTCTTCTGGATCATCCAAATGGTCTCTAGCAAACTTCAGGCGGGCCCGGACATGTACTGGCTTAAGCAGGGGGACACGTCTGGCACTGCTTGTTTGTAGGTGACCAAATACTTATTTTCCACCATAATTTGCAAATAAATTCTTTCCAAATCAGACAATGTGATTGTCTGGATTTGTTTTCTCATTTTGTCTCTCATAGTTAAGGTCTACCTATGATGACAATTACAGGCCTCTCTCATCTTTTTAAATGGGAGAACTTGCACAATTGGTGGCTGACTAAATACTTTTTTGCCCCACTGTATAGAAGTTAAAACAAATGACAGAATAGAAAAGTTCACGTTAAGTCTTTTTTCCATGGCAATTCAATGGAAAGTACTGTCTGTATAATATTAATGAATGGTGCAGTTTCTGTTACAATCTTATTATCAACAAAAGCAAACAAATGCTGGCTACTGTACAGCTAATATTGACTTCTTTATATGATCTGTTATTTTGAACACTGGGGATAGGCAGAATTATGCTTACCATTCATGCTGATCAATCTGTATCTAACAAAGCCTGAGAGACATACTCTATTTATGCATTGTTTAAAATAAAGTTTTGTTTGTTTTGCTATATTTAAAGGAATGACCCATGTTATATTAAAATACATTATAAACACAGAAATCTAGTGCCCTATGTCAGAAGTTCTACCTTTTTAAAATCTGAATTTTGGTAACTCTCCAAGAAAAAGTCCACCTTCTGTTGATGGACTGATACTGCAAACAGCTCTGAACCAGGATGTACAGTGATAGCGAACCTTTTAGAGACCGAGTGCCCCAAAACCGCGCCCGCGGTTTGTTTGATTGTTAATCAATTGGCTAAATCTGATTTTAATCAGTGTAGCCCTACCCAGAGTTCTTTAAAAAAAAAACTCTTGCAGCAAGCATCTTATTATTTATGAATTCACTTTGCATGTTCTATAAAAAAACACACACTTCAAATACATTTATTTCAACAGGAGTCAAGTGTGTATTTGCATAGAACAGCAATTTCTTTAAAGAGCACACCCTGTCACAAAACTAGTTCCAATATAGAGTCACTTAAATTTTCAATCTGTAACCTAACTTCCGTGACCTGATAAATGTATAAATCCACAAATAATTTTTAAGGTTTGGTAAATGGTGACCTCCCTCTCTTTGAAAAACACAGCGTGAACACATTATCTCAAAGACTGTCTCAAGGACATTTTGTTTTCTCATATTATGATGCCAAAAGAAACTTGAAAATCATTCTTTTAGAAAACAGCCAAGGCATCAGTCCAGTATTCAACTGATTTTCTGGAACAAAGCCTAAATTACCCAATCTAATCTTATTTTTACAGTATCTTACTCTATTACATGCTGTTGGCAAAAAGCCTTATTTATTATTATTGAGGCCTACTTCACATATTATTAATGTGTATCAGGCAAAATTTTAGTAGTATACATTATAAATATTTTTAATCACATCATTGGACAGAACTAAAATTCTGAAATGCCAAAAGAATTGACGCACAGCCATGGCTTATGCTGCCTACAAGAAGCCGGACATTTTTCAAATAGAAAAATAATATTCATATAATATTTATATTATTTTAGTCAAGCTTTTATCAAGTACACCTTTATAATTAATGTTAAGTCACTTAAATAAATTTGTCTACAGAGCCATAAAGCTGAAGTACCTTTGAAGTTCTATGTGAAATTTATTTGAAATTCTATGTAAAATTCTGTGTGGAAAGCATCTGCTTTGGTATCAATTTCCAGCTTAATATAATGAGTTAAATTTCAATATGTTGCCTGAGATTGTTAAATCTTTATGGATTTTTGTTTTAAAAAGAATCGCTATCTTTTCTAAATGCAAAATTAATAAATGTAAAATCTTTCTCAAAACACAAAAAGTTAACATACAGTGAGGGAAAAAAATTATTTGATTCCTTGCTGATTTTGTACGTTTACCCACTGACATTCTATGTCCAATGATCAGTCTAGAGGGCAATAGAAGAATGGGACGACAGAGAATGAGGTGACTGGATGGAGTCACTGAAGCAGTAGGCGTGAGCTTAAATGGACTCCAGAAGATGGTAGAGCACAGGAAGGCCTGGAGGAACGTTGTCCATGGGGTCGCGATGGGTCGGACACAACTTCGCAACTAACAACAACAATAACTAATATTTTAACAGTGAGAGACAGAATAACAGCAAAAAAAAGTTATAAATTGATTTGCATTTTAATGAGTGAAAGAAGTATTTGACCCTTTCGCAAAACATGACTTCGTACTTGGTGGCAAAACCCTTGTTGGCAATCATAGAGGTCAGACGTTTCTGGTAGTTGGCCACCACATTTGCACACATCTCAGGAGGGATTTTGTCCCACTCCGCTTTGCAGATCCTCTCCAAGTCATTAAAGTTTCGAGACTCATGTTTGCAAGCTCGAACCTTCAGCTCCCTTCACAGATTTTCTATGGGATTAAGGTCTGGAGACTGGCTAAGCCACTCCAGGACCTTAATGTACTTCTTCTTGAGCCACTCTTTTGTTGCCTTGGCCATGTGTTTTGGGTTACTGTCATGCTGGAATACCCATCCACAACCCATTTTCAATGCCCTGGCTGACGGAAGGAGGTTCTCACCCAAGATTTGATGGAACATGGCTCCGTCCATTGTCTCTTTGATGCGGTAAAGATGTCCTGTCCCCTTAGCAGAAAAACACCCCCAAAGCATAATGTTTCCACCTCCATGTTTGACGATGGGGATGGTGTTCTTGGTGTCACAGGCAGCATTCCTCTTCCTCCAAACAAAGTGAGTCGAGTTGATGCCAAAGAGCTTGATTTTGGTCTCATCTGACCACAACACTTTCACCCAGTTCACCTTTGAATCATTCAGATGTTCATTGGCAAACTTCAGATGGGCCTGTACATGTGCCTTCTTGAGCAGAGAGATTTTGCAAGCGCTGCAGGATTTCAGTCCTTTCCGGCGTAGTGTGTTACCAATTGTTTTCTTGGTGATTATGGTCCCAGTTGCCTTCAGATCCTTGACAAGATCCTTCCATGTAGTTCTGGCATTCACAATTCTCATGATCACTGAAACTCCATGAGGTGAGATCTTGCATGGAGTCCCAGACCGAGAAAAATTAACAGTTATTTTGTGTTTCTTCCATCTGCGAATAATCGTACCAACTGTTGTCATCTTATAACCAAGCTGCTTGGCAATAGTCTTGTAGCCCATTCCAGCCTCGTGTAGGTCTACAATCTTGTCCCTGACATCCTTGGACAGCTCTTTGGCCTTGGCCATGCTGGAATGTTTGGGATCTGATTTGACTGCTTCTGTGGACAGGTGTCTTTTATACAGGTAAGAAGCTGAGATTAGGATCACTTCCTTTAAGAGAGTGCTCCTAATCTCAGCTCCTTATCTGTATAAAAGTCACCTGGGAGCTGAAATCTTGCTGACTGATATGGTATCAAATACTTATTTCACTCATTAAAATGCAATTCAATTTAGAACTTTTTGAAATGCATTTTTCTGGATTTTTTTGGTGTTATTCTGTCTCTCACTGTTAAAATAAACATACCATTAAAATTATAGACTGACCATTTGTCAGTGGACAAATGTACAAAATCAGCAGGGGACCAAATAATTTTCCCCTCACTGTAATTTATAGAGAAGACCACTTAGGAATTATTGCTCCTTCTCCACTCAAATATACTACAGTGAGGTCTTTCTGAACTCTAGTGCCAGTATGTAGTAATGAAAAATTGGTAGTCACCCACTTGGAATCCTAGATTATCATTCTTTGGCCTAGATGATAAACTTCTAGGGTGATTTATAGGTTATAATAATATATGAAATGTTGAGATCACAGTACAGTCTGCATTATATCTGCTACATGTTTTGATACCAATTGGCACTCAAGATGGCTGACAATATGTTGCTTCAACATGCTAATGGAGCTCTTTTTCCAACAATCATCAATTAAAATCCTCTGTTAGAGATAGCCAATTTCTGTATTTTCCTCTTTACTTTGGAATTATTGCTTCTGCACAGAGTTTCATATAATGTTATTCCTTATACACCAATACAGGACTACACTTTAAGTATTGTTTTAAATAGTACCAAAAGTGTGGTTTTTCTTTGTGGTCAGTATTAGAGGTGTGTAGAACACTTTCAAAGGGAACCATTTTTACCAAAAACATTATTTGTGTTCAGACTGGGTTATTTCAACTATTTTCGAAATGTTTTCTGCTTTAATTGTGGAAAAAAGCTGTTTTGAACTCAAAACACTTATAGAATCATTGAAACAGTCCATTTTTAATAAATCTAACCTAATATTTTAAATACAAAATGATGGCTTTGAACTTTATATACTTCACATTTGAAATGCTCTGAATCCAAATGTCTTGTGAATTTTGAAATACGTTTCTTGAATCTATGATTGTAAGCATAGATAACTTTTTCTTGGAGAACCTCCATGGAATTCAGCAAAAATTATTTCAAACAAATTTATGGTTGTGTGCTGTAGCCAATTCTTTTCAATGATGCAAACTGTAGCAGGAAAACAAAGCTTACCTGCAGGTTGGATATTATAAAGTGAAGGATCAACCAGGGGAACATTCTGAGGTGTGGGTTGAATTGTATTACTTGTTACTCCTATAAATAATAAAAAGAGAAAAAGAAATGTGCATATTTAAAAACATCATATGTTTATCTTAAATAAAATAGAATCTGTGATTTCAGAATAATTTTTGAAAACTTTTAAACGGTAATTAGAAATTGGGAAGAATGTAATACTTATATAGTATTAATGTTTCATATCCATCAGCAATTTAATTTCTGTAGCACAAAAACATGCCTAACTTGGTGCTTAACAGAATTTTCTGGTAACTGCATGTCAATTCTATTAAGAACAAAATGAGAGAAGAAATGATCTAGTAAGTAGGGTACTTTTATTCTCACAAGAATGTAGCATCCCTCTCTCTGTTACTTAACTATGTTGAAAAAACACAAGAAGGAAATAATCAGAATTTTTATTTGATATGGCTTACGTTGATTTTTTAAGCTATATATTTTGGGGTTTTTTTCTTTGTAAGACAGGCTTCAGATACAGAAGGATCTGGACAGACTTGAACACTGGGCACTAACTAACAAAATGAAATTCAATGGTGAAAAAAGCAAGGTTCTACATTTAGGCAAGAAAAATCAAATGCACAAGTACAGCATAGGTGGCACCATGCTCAATAGTAATAACTGTGAGAGGGACCTCGGAGTCCTAGTAGACAATCACCTAAATATGAGCCAGCAGTGTGCTGCAGCTGCCAAAAAGGCCAACACAGTGCTAGGCTGCATTAACAGAGGGATAGAATCAAGATCACGTTAAGTATTAATACCACTCTTCAATGCCTTGGTAAGGCCACACTTGGAATACTGCATCCAGTTTTGGTCACCACGATGTAAAAAGATGTTGAGACTCTAGAAAGAGTGCAGAGAAGAGCAACAAAGATGATTAGGGGACTGGAGGCTAAAACATATAAGGAACGGTTGCTAGAATTGGGTATGTCTAGTTTAACGAAGAGAAGGACAAGGGGGGACATGATAGCAGTATTCCAATATCTCAGGGGCTGCCATAAAGAAGAGGGAATTAAGCTATTTTTCCAAAGCACCTGAAGGCAGGACAAGAAGCAACGGGTGGAAACTAATCAAGGAGAGAAGCAACCTAGAACTAAGGAGAAACTTCCTGACAGTTAGAACAATTAATCAGTGGAACAGCTTGCCTCCAGAAGCATTAAATGCTCCAACACTGGAAGTTTTTAAGAAGAGACTGGACAGCCATTTGTCCGAAATGGTGTAGGGTTTCCTGCCCGAGCAGGGGGTTGGACTAGATGACCTCCAAGGTCCCTTCCAACTTTACTACTATTACTATTACTATTACTATCTTTTTTTATATAGTGTCTTTCACTGCTTATTTGGACAATCTAATTTTACAATGAATAAATGAGTGAAAAATAAGCAGAGTGTTTAATAGGCAAATGAGCAAATTTTATGATTTTAGAGAAAGATATACTTAACTGAATAGTATTTTAAGTTAAAAGTATTTATACTTTGTTGGTAACAGTTATACACAGGTGGTTGTTTAGCCACTATGACAGCACTGAATGGATGGAAGTTACAATTGTAATTATTGCTGGTGCATCATCCTTTTAGTCATGTGATAGCAATGTGCAACTTACCCTTTTGGCTTCCCATAAACAAGGTCAATGGAGAAATTGGCAGGATATCAGAAATTGTGATCAGATGAAGCCTTTGCTTAGCGACCTGCATAGCCTTCATTCAACAACAGAAAATGGGACTAATAGAACTGCCATCACTACATGGTGCAGTCATATAGGTTTCTTTTTTTAACCTATGAACATGTCACTTGATGATGCAGCTTCCAGTCCCAAAAAGCACCATTAAACAAGGACTACCAGTAATGGAAGTAGTAGGTCTCTTAATATGAATTGTTGAGGAGCACAAATGGGTGTACTGTAGGTTACATACCTTGCCATAGATTTCATACTATTGTGTTTGCTTTTGGTTATTCAGTATGGGAACACAGCAATTATCCCTCTATGGCCTTTTGGTATAATTGAGCATAGTTTTTTTCTTTGTGTTTATACAGTGCAATTTAGTTTCTCTTATCTTTTTAAACCAGCATGAATTTATAATAAATATTGTGGCACTATTTCGGGTAGCTTCCTTTCACTGAAAAAATTCTAAGGAATAGTTTTCAATGTCTTATTACATAGTTAACAAATCTAGGAAATGACAAACATGCACTACTAAATATATACAGATTACTCACCTGTGCTATGGGGTACCTCTGCAGGAGTATTAGCAGGGGCATGAGCACCTGGTGGGATATGTATGCCACTGTAACTGCTAGTGGGAATATTACTTGATTGAAAGGTAGATGATGGTTCTGATTCTTGGCTGGATGGTGTTGGAGAACTGGTTTGTTCATTTTCATCATCTTGCAAATAAAAACCAGAGACATGCTGATTTTTTAAAAATCAAAATTTAATGCACAAATAACCTTTGTTTAGCAACTGCTTTATTTAATGAACATTTGTAGTTACAATAGTGATGATTAAGTAACTTTATGACCAATTCTTTCATTTATTACCTTTACAGGTTTGTAAAGCAAGGGAAAACTGAAATAAGATCGTAAGAACAGCTGTGGTTTCATTTAGAGACTGTTTTGCTTAATGAGTGATCCGATCTGTGGTTGCTAAACAAGGACTACTTATAGCATTAATTACTGTGGATTAGTGTCTTCCAGCTTCACCTATTTTGGATAAGCACTGTGACGGTAACTAAAAGCATCTTGGAATATTAGTTATTATGCTATTAGAATGTAGTAAATGTTAAGGATAAATTAAAACTAAGACATATAGGATCAATGTTCAGTAGCTGTACTGACAACATCTAAAATTGACCATGGAAGATCAACATTTTTAGAGTTATCTCTGATGAAATGGATGGCACATAAATTTAATGAAAAAATAAATAAATGTGGATGCAATTATATTGACTGACAATATAGTCCAAGAAACTAAGATGCTCTGTTGGCACAATAATGCTAAGATTTGAACAGAAAATGTCCATGCTCTGATTTCAGCACAAGAAAGTTGCTTGTTCCTTTTACCCCTATGCGTATTCGCTTCAGAAATTACTTTTCTGCATAGCAGCTGCTCCTATTATTCTCCATTAGAATTCTCATGACCTTGTTACCCAATCATGAATATCAGTGGGTCTAATATTGTAAGACTTACTGATTTTCAAGAATAATACTTTCAGAAAACACAGTGATGTTTAAAGTTAGCTCATTCTAGTTTCTTTTTAGTTTCAAGAGAAGGAAGAAATTGAGCAAGCTGAAAGGAATGGGGGAAGTCTTCCAGTACATTTAAACAATACTGCTTTTCTTTCTGAAAAGCACAAAGCAAGAACTATGAATTCTTCAGATATTCTGGAATACAAACATTTCCATATGAACTTTGGCACGGTAACACCCTAAACTTTGTGGGTCACATATCACATAAAGTAGATCTTTAAGAACATTATTTAAAAACAATGTACTTATTTTTAAGCTACAAAATTAGTATAGTAAATATACCATGAGCTAGATATTCATCCTATCCAATCAATAAATTTATTATGTATTATATTATTTATTTTTTATTATGAAATGAAGCAAATATTTTAAAATATTGGTTTTTAAGCAATGATATATGATAAAGCATATTGCTTTATCTAGTGATTTCTCAAATTACTACTATGCATTTAATACATAAACAGATGCACAATATATTTTGTTGTTATTAAAGTGTTGAATGTCAAATTTTATTTCAAGCCGAATCAAGTAAACAAACAACTCTCCCTCCCCCAAGCTCAGTCACCCAGCAAAACATAGCTAGGGCTAACTGGAGGAAAAAAATTATTAGCATAAAAATAAAGGATGCATAAAATGCTATCCTCCTCAATGCTAATGTTGTAAAAATTACTTGTAATTGCTTTTAGTCATATCATGCCTTTATATTTATTAGCCACAATTGGAACATGGCTGCAATTTTATTTTGAAACCGCTCAAAGGTAAGGCGAACTTAAAACAAATGATAATACAGTTGAGGGAAGTTCCTAGAAGGAATTCTGAATATATCTTATATGACATACATACCCAATGGCAAGAATTTGTAACAGATTTTGACAGCCTAAATCGACAAATTGTTACAACCAATGTTAAGTTAAGCAATGACCATGTCACTGGGGTTAAATTTCAGACACTTAAGACGTAAATAAATAAATCCCCCATAGCTTCCATGAGAGTAAAAAGTATACTTTTACCCATATTTCATTCTGCCCCCAGAAAGTGTTTTTCATTCACCAATAAAGTTTCAACCACAGATCTAAAAAGTGTTCAGAAAAAAATAAATTCTTAAGTAATTTCCTTAAGATATACAATAAATATGGAAATTTGAACTGTTACATAAAATATTTGTTTATGGATGAGCATGCTTTCGTGCTCATTCATAAATAAGAACTTATTTTAAAACCAGCTGACAAATTACATATGCTAACCCAATGTTGTGAGCAAAGATATATTCACCCAAGGAGTAGTGTTTTCTGAATTTCAAAAAGTAGGAAAAGAAAGCTGAGTTGGTTGGTTAATGTATGCTAATATAACTGTGTGAGGGACAATTACCATTTCAACTTTTTGGAGTACCTTGACAAAATGAGTCCGACAGATTGAGAAATGAGGATGAGGAAAAAATGATAAAAGACAGACTTCTATCACATTAAATATATTTTGTATGCTATTTATATTTATGAAAACATTAACTGTAATGTTACCATCTTCTTCCATTCCAATAGGTCCAGACTGTGGGGTCTCTCCGTTTTTTAGACAGTTATGAATATATGCTGCCTTCCACCGGGCGTATTTTCTGTGCTGAACATTCTAAAAAGTTAATGGAGAATTTATAATTTAAATTTGTTCATGTCTTAGATTGGGTAAGTTCAAAATTGAAAAGCAAAATAGAAGAGCTTTTAAACAAATTTAATAATTAAATAAATATTTTAAAAAAATTAAATTGCATATATTATTATTTAATTCTGCTATGTTGTTCCCTGGAAAATAATAACTGCAATATGAACTTTTATTGGTCTTCTAATTCACATTTTTACAAGTTTATAGTGTGAATGGGAAATCTAGCCCAATGGATAGATACAGCCATCTTAGATGAAATTCTTGTCTACCACTGTATCTATTTCCTGATGATCCATGTACTATATATCTGTACTATATATCTGTAAAATGGATAAAATGCTCAGGGAACTTCTTCGTGTGGGGAATGGGGGATATGGGCAAAGTACAGCTGATGCTTCATCTAGCACATCCTGGAAGCCATCCTAATCAAGAAGGCATACAGTGAAATGCTGTTCTGTCAACAATAAGGGAATAATGACTTTTGCCTCTATTCTGCATAGGGATAGAAATACATGGGGAGCTACTGCTTCCTATCTCTTCCTGCATAGAAAAATTATGACAAGAGAGTAGGGCTTCTTTCCTTTTAGTTCAGTATCCACTGTATCATCTAGCCCATTAGGGAAGGTATTTGTGAGGTAATTTTTAATTAACTATCATTAATTTCTAGGGTTACAGTTTCAGTCTACAACCCTAAAATTCCAACATGGGAATTATTAAAAACTATTTCAAAATTTGCATAATAAAATAGAAAGTATTCCCTCACATTTGCTTTGAACAACCCTTCAAATCTATACACTCTGACTTATTCCTTTAAGAGAGACTCTTAGCCCTCAAAACATGCTTTTTGCAGAGGGAATACAAAAAGTATACTTAAGGGTTATTTGCACTTCTCTCAGCAATGCTTTTTAAATCAATTTTTACTTAAATAAAAATGGGATGGTATCGAGAGTTAGCTACAGGCTGGATTTTTGTCTTTACTAAATATTTGGGAAAAAGATAAATGATAGTATTGTGAATTTTATAGGAAAAAGCCTTGAAGCAAGCAATTTTCTAGTCAGTCCTTAGCAATATGCAATTCCTTTTGGCTCAATAATCGTAATTTCTTTCAGATCATTTCAGGCTTCAACAATAAAACTATTGTGAAACTATTATTTTACTTTTGTGTAGGGTTTTTTTAACCAGGTAACAACCCAACTGTTTTATAGTTTTCTATAATTTTTTACTACTCAAAAGTGGTACTTTCCTAAGTAAATTTTCAACAGGAAACAGTCACAATAACAGGAATGCAGCCCAGTTCTTACGGATGCTAGTTTATTTATTCTTTGGAACATTTGTGATTGCTGAGGAGACGAGGTCATAACTTTGAATCTCAACAGGAATAATCTGTCTTGCCTCAAGAGTGGCATTCAATAAAAAATCTAGCACGTCTATACAATTTTTTTAAATGCCAAGAATACAGTATAGTTTCAAAAAAAAGTTAAGATATATCCTCATTCCTTTCTCTACCAGAGAAATATAATGAGCCTGAACAAACCATTCAATTTCTGTGGTTTTTGTCAAGTACATGATATGTGAACTGAAAATGTACTTATCCAATCTTACAAGCTGTGTCTTTATTGTAAGTTTCAAGAATTCATGTGTCTTGCTTCTGGGAGATGAGTTTAATATACACTTAATTATCATTTAGTATGTTTTTATTTTATAATTATTTTTGAAATCTGCCTATATTAGCTTCATGAATTTCCGAGATGGCTTTTCATCTTATACAGTTCCTTCAATTTTAATCACAAACCTCTAAGTGCAAAAGAATGGAACTCCTTGTTAAAATTTGTACTTCAGCATATCCAGTCAAACCTCCTGCACACTTAAGCAAAATAAATTGACAGGCAAACTGGCATGCAAAATTTGAAGTAGTTTTTTACAATAGTTTCTACGTTCTTCTTTTGTCTGACATATCTAATTCTAATCCAATGCAGCCAAAACCTAATATCTGTATAAATAATTTCTTAATATAATAAATTATATCTCTTTTATTTAAAAGGAGAGATGGTTAATAGGTGACTATTGCATAATTTCTTTGTAGTCAATGGAATCTCCCAACCAAAGGGCTACTTATTTAAAAAAAAATCAAGTTAAAAAGGCATATGGGATATGCCTCGATATATTTTTAGGTTGTCCTCAACTTATGATTGTTTAATGATAGTCTGAAATTACAAAGACTATGGAACAATGCTTTAAGGGATATAAAGCATTTGTGGTCATTGAAAAACATCTCACACATCCAACCCCCAGATACAAAATCAAGATCTAGGTGCTTGGTAATTTATTTGCACTTACAACTGGTTGCCAAATGCCCTGTGATCTCATGAAATCCATTTGCAATCTTCTCTGCTGATTTCCCAAGAAAATAGATGGGATTATACTCATTGAGCAGTCACATGATGTCTCATTTAGAATAGAATAGAGCTGGAAGGGACCTTGGAGGTCTTCTAGTCCAGCCCCCTGCTCAAGCAGGAGAACCTATACCAGTGATGGCGAACCTTTTAGAGACCGAGTGCCCAAACTGCAACCCAAAACCAACTTATGCATCGAGTGCTGGGTGGGTGTGGCCAATTTGGTGGGCGTGGCTGCAGTGGTAACAGCAGATTGGGTGGGACTAAAAAGTTCAATCAATCAATTCCAACTTTGTAAGATCTTTTTTTCACTGCGAGAAGTTGAAGTTGATTGAACCTTTTTTTTTTTGCACATGGCGGCGGAGGCCTAAAGCGAAAAGGTTTTATAAAACCCAGCTGAAGGCCTAGGACTGGGGCGACGGCGTGCGTGCCCACAGAGAGGGCTCTGACTGCCGCCTCTGGCACCCGTGCCATAGGTTCGCCACCACTGACCTATACTATTTCAGTCAAAACGGTTGTCCAGTCTCTTCTTAAAAACCTCCAATGTTGGAGCATTCACAACTTCTGGAGGCAGGTTGTTCCACTGATCAGGAAATTTCTCCTTAGTTCTAGGTTGCTTCTTTCTTTGATTAATTTCCATCCATTGCTTCTTGTCCTGCCTTCAGGTATTTTGGAGAATAGCTTGACTCCCTCTTCTTTGTGGCAACCCAAGATATTGGAAGACTGCTATCATGTCACCCCTAGTCCTTTTCTTCATTAAATAGACATACCCAATTCCAGCAACTGTTCTTTATATGTTTTAGCCTCCAGTCCCCTAAGCATCTTTGTTGCTCTTAAATGACTGCTTTGCTCAACAACCAAGATTCTGGTTTTAGCTGTGATTATACATTGAAGATGAACTGTACTAATCATAATAAAAAGGATATGTCTATTTATACTGTCTGATTTTCCTTTTTTGATTATACCGTAACAATTATTTGTCAGTATATTCTTATTTAGAAGCAGGAATAGGATCATACATTGTCGATGAGTCACTCTCTTGTTGCAGGGAAATCTCCCGTCATGTTTTGTTCTATTCTGTGATTTCCACTGCCCCTTTTTGGAGTATACTAATTCTGGTTAGACATTTAAAAACTGGTCCTACTGTAATATTTCATAGTTTTGATAATGCATTTCATTGACAATGCCTCTTCATAGAGGATTCCTGAAACTGATTTCTCCAAAGCTCAAAGAAAAGTTTTCTTATAATTAATATGTAATACTTGTAACAAGATAGTTAAATACAAATTTAAGATGATTAAATTAAAATGTTAAAAATTGTTTTCTTTGCCCATGTTTTATGATATAAAACACTTTTACTTACCTCGTCTGTTAGTTCTCCAAATACTGTAAGGACATCTATTAGAAGACTTGCAGTATAAAACGATTTAATCATATTTCTGAGAAAAAATAGTTTTTTTAGAATGGGAATAAAAATTAAAAAATTAACATTTGAGAAATAATTAGACAAGTAAAAAAACCTGTTAAACTCACATGAAAGGGCAGAACTGAGAGCATTTCCAAGTTACATTATTTTTTAAGCATTCATTCTAGTAGTTTTCCAGATTTTTATTCACCATGCAAATTTTTATATATTTATTTGTATCTCACCTTTATTATATTTACAACTTACTCAAGATAGTGAACATATCCAATATACCTTCCTTCTCATATTTCCCCAACCCACAATAACTCTGTGAGGTGGGTTGGGCTAAGAGAAAGTGACTGGTTCAAAGTCACCCAGTTGGCTTTCCTGGCTAAAGTGAGATTTGTACTCACAGCCTCCTACTTTCTAGTCTGGTGCCTTAACCACTAGTCAAGCTGGCTTTTTATTTAGATCAAATTTAGGCTGCACTGCTTCAATAGCTCAATTATTATGTGTAATATGTATTTTCCTTTGCTACTTACTTGTGAAACTGACCAGCACGATCTTCATTATCAGCATAAAGAAACATTTTCAATGCATAATTCTCCACATGGGCACAGCCAACTACTTCCTGAGTAATTGCTTCATTATCGCCAAACTCTTTCTTCATCTAAAAAAAATACACAATTTGGCTGTTTATTTATCAGGCCCCATATTGTAACTACGGGAGCAAATCAGGATTTCTGCTTCTCAAGTTGGGTTGTAAACTTTACTTTTGTCAACAGGGAGAATACATTTTGTTCTTGTCAGTGCAACTCAACAAGTTAGATTTTACTTCTTCCTATGCTTTAGAAATAGAGTTTATAAATTATAGTAATTATAATAAAATTCCAAGTTTTTTGTTTTCCAAATTCCTCATACTATAGTTCAGTGATGGTGAACCTTTTAGAGATCGGGTGCCCAAAAACCACCACCCCGCCCCCGCCCGCCCCACCCACCTGCAGGGCAATGCACCACCTCCATGGCCTGCCACAGCAGATTGCCAAGCAGCCCTACAGCACCATGGCAGCCATGCCCTCTACCCATACCCCGCAGCATCATCTGTGTGCTACGGGGTGCGAGGGGGAGTCTTGTCCCTGTTGCCTGGGGGCAACTCTCCTCCAGGGGGGCTGCTGGTGAGGAGGGAGCTGTGCGGGGAGGCGGGGCTGGGGCAACAGCGTGTGTGCCCACAGAGAGGGCTCCAAGTGCCGCCTCTGGCACCCGTGCCATAGGTTCGCCACCATTGCTATAGTTATTAAAATAAACTGAAGATCTCAAACTGGCTTCTTGTCTTCTCACTGACACGGATGAATAATATGCATGTAGGATGAGCAAGGGAAATAACTAGCTCAAGCAAACTTGTATGGGCATGTTGAAAATAACTTTTAAAAGTACATTTTTACATAAAGTTATTTCCTTCCTCTGTCCACTTTTCAATCTTAAATAGCAATAGCTCTTAGACTTATATGCCACTTCATAGTGTTTTACAATCCTCTCTAAGTGGATTACAAGTTTTACAATGTTAGCAAATTGCCCCCAACAATCTGGGTCCTCATTTTACCGACCTTGGAAGGATGGAAGGATGAGTCAACCTTGAGCCATTCAGAGTGAACAGTGAGTTAGCTTGCAGTACTGCATTCTAACCACTGGGCCACTATGGCATGACAATTTACCTTCCCACTCTGCCCTAATAAGATATGTATAAAGATTAACAATATTTAATTCATAATCTAATTCATGCCAATGAATGCAATAGAACTATATAGTTACCTCTTGTAGAACAGCATGAAACACTTAATATAAATAAAGGTTTAATTAAATGGAGAGTTGATAGCTAATTTAATTGTGCCAAAGATCTGAATAATTATAGGAATGCCTAATCAAGCAGTCTAATACAATTGAAAGAACTGTTTTCAAAGATGTTGCAGAATACAAGGAGCTTCAGGTTTCTTGATGAAATTAGTAAAATAGATAATACTATACAGTTACAACAGGTGGATGCTAGGTTGCACTGTTGGGATTTAGAAAAACCATAGTTTATCCTTACAAAATAACACCATGAACATTATACTCCCTTTACATTTGTTATGATGCCAAAAAGATTGAAAAAAAAAAGAGGGGAGACGACTTAGTTCAACTTTTAAAAATGTAGAACTCAGAAAGCTGTATAACACTGATGGTGCTGGTAGCACATAAAAGTTCAATTTAAATCACACTCTACTGCTCCTACTTAATAGATCAGGAATGTCTTTTTTATATGTACACACACACACACACACACACCCCTCTACTCTATCACTGTACTTCAATTTTATAATTCAAACAAAAATAATGTCACTGGATTGTGTAGGCAGCAAAATCCACAGAAGGGCAGAATGTTGCAGGAAGCACAGAAACGTAACTGCTAGACTCAAGTCTGCAAAAAGATGTTGAAATCCATGTTATCAATGCCTTGTTAAATTCCAAAACCAAAAATGTTACTTTTTTGCCTGTCATCTGAGAGTAGGCCTTCAGTTTCCTTATTCATCCCATAAATATGAAATCCAGAATACATAAGAAATTCTAAACATAAAATTGGTTAATTCATTAAGATTGGTAATGTTTTGCATACAACTTGCTACTGGTAAAAAAATGTATATTTGGCCCAAACTCACACATGTACACTTCCAAAATTGATCATGAAAACCTTTTATAATTAATACAGCTCAGATTTCATAATTCTGAAAGTAATTCCACATAAAAACATTGCTAGATTCAATTCCAGATATAATGTGTTATACGTTCAGCTATTCCTTCAATGCAATGGGAATTAGTGATGTACACAAGTATGTTATGATTTCAAATGTTTAGCCAGTATCACCACGGTGAGATGGGTAGATATATAAATCTAACAAAAATGAATAAATATTCATTAGACCAATTTACGGATATTTTTCTGGAATAGGAAGTTTCCAAATACTGTAGGAAATTGCTTTCACTGGCAAATCACAAACTCATATCATTTTCATCCATATGAAGCAGCAAGAGATGGAAATGGTTCTTTTCAAAATAAATACTACCTAATTAAGAATAAACATATTGCAACTTCATTCATGTTTTTATTATTACCAGTAACATAATAAGGAACTTACAGCTTCAAGCTGATCCATTAGTTTGCATAAGAATTTACGACATTCTGGGTTTTTACTATCAATCTTCATACCTGTCTGCATAGCATACAAACGACCTGTAAAAGTAAAAAGAGTCAATAAAGACTTCAGAGGAATTTCCTATTGCCCTTAGGTTACATACTGTCCAAACTATTGGCAATGAAGTCAAGCCCTGTGAGATAGATAGATAGATAGATAGATAGATAGATAGATAGATAGATAGATAGATAGATAGATAGATAGATAGATAGATAGAAAGATAGATAGATAGATAGATAGATAGATAGATAGATAGATAGATAGATAGATAGATAGATAGACAGACAGACAGATAGATAGATAGATACATAGATAAATAGAAAGAATGAACCACTTGGATTTCTGGAAGAGTCTTTGTTGCTATTATGTTACGCCATAAAGCCTGTAAAGACTACTATAATAATTCTCCAGGTCAACTTGGACCCAGCCTAATCAAAGTGGAATTACTGTAAGTGTCTCTTTTGTAATAGCCTTATTATCTACCCCATGTTGTCAGGGCTTGCTAAATATTTCATCACAACTGGTGAAAAACACTGCTAGATACAATTCAGCAATGTATGAACAGTAACACGTGCAGAATTTATTAATACCAAAGCCTTGTTTGCATTTAAATCTGACATAAAGCCTATAATGGAAGAATTTGAAAGCAGTATTTTTAACTCTTGAATTATAATTTGTTTCCACAACCGATTCCTGTACTGTGTTACAAACAGCTTTGGAAGGACAAGATTTTAAAAACTTTCCATGTTATAGGAAGTTTTTTATGGCAGAGAGACCTGCACTCTTCCTACATTTACCCGTCTTCTTGGCTATGTTACCATGCTATATTAAAGGTTACACTAACATAAATTTAATTATGTTTTGTTTGTGACACCATGTCCATAAAATGACCATGCCAAAATCCAAACAATATGTATTTTAATTAATTAAACACCAAAGGAATTATGTTTATGTTTATCCTGCCTTTTTCATAGATAACTCAAGGCAACAACAGACCTAACATCCTGCCTCCTGTTGTTTCTCACAACAACAATCCTGTGAGGTGGGCTGGGCTGGGCTGGGACTGGCCTCAAGTCCCTCAGCTGGTTTCCATGCCTATATGAGTCCATATAATTTCTAGACCAGCTATTTATCTGACTAAACAAAATTAAACAATTGAACTGCATTAGTACTAAACCCCTAAGCACTGATGTCTTAAAAGAAATTGTGAAGTGGCGAACATTGTCATAGCATGTGTTATCCCTAACTCATGTTTTTAAATTTTTGAATACATTACATCTTTCACTACAGCTTCATTTGAGGAATATCTCAAAACGAGTAGTATAAAAGCTGTCACTGATATACAAACTAAGTTTAAGGTAATAATTGTAATTTTTTAAACAAATTTTATTGGTTTTTTGATTCTTAAGACAAAGTGCTCGAGACTAGGATAATCAAAAATCCAAAAACAAAACATATATAAATAATTCAATCAGTACATCAAGTATTCCCTCTCTATTTCCCTCAAATAGCTTAATATATTTAAAATAATCTATTTCTGACTTAAATTTCTATTAATCCTAAACCTGTTTTAGAGCTTTATACAAATAATTGTATTTTTAAGGATGTAACAAATCATAATTTTTAGTAATATGAACTATCGATAGCACTTAAGTGCTATGTGAATATTGCTGTCTTAGAACATCTTCAGTAATTTAAATAATTATTTAAAAATTGACTGAAGTTCAAAAATTTCAATTTTCTTGAGAGTAAATTGAAAATGAAAATCTATTGGAATCACACTGGTAAATGAAAGTCTAAATTGGATTTAATCCAAAAAACAGAATACAATCTACAGTTTTTCTTGGAATATTTATAGATTTGCCACTATGTGTGCAAAAGCTGGCAGATTTATTTTACTATTAAACTTTAACTGAACCATTTTTATTCTGTAGGGGGAAAAGAATACAATTCTCAGATACAAACCAATCCATAAAAATAACAGAGATAAAAATTATAAACATATACAAAAATCGTATGAAATATTTAGATTCTTTAGCTTCTGTTGGACTGCAAGTTCATCTAAAACCAGCCCAGTGTATTTTTTTTCTCCCAAATAGTTCTGTGCAGCTCAATTGTATTTGACTGTGCAAATTTTTAATACATATTGGCCTCAGGCTAAATTCTAAAAAAAGTTCAGTATCACGAGAATTAACTGTCTTTAAAATGAGACAACTCATTTGTGAAACTGATGGGTTTTATGTGAGGGAAATGAAGGAGAAATGAAAGAGAAGACAGGTGTTTGCACTGGGATCAAAAAGCATAAATCTATGAATTTTATATTATTTTATAAACATAAATGAGAATAATGGCTCCTATTTCACTTTCAACCACATTCAAAATACTAATTTCAAAGTCTTCCTATTTAGTTTATAAAGAAATGAGCCCATTTTATTTTTAAATTGTACCAGCATAAGTATTTCACTGAAAAATCTTAGGAGTTCTGAACACATAAACAAGGAGCTGGCAACTGCACACAACCGCAAGCTATTCATCTTTGATTATATTTTATTGGATGCTCACACAGGGGTGTCCACTTATTTTCACTTATTTTATTTATTCTTTCACCAGCTGTCTCTTACTTGCCAATAAAATGAAAAGAAATGTGTGTGTGATTATAACCAGAAAGTAGAAAATAAATTTCCCCACACTCCTACATTCCTTTATTTCCTATTAAGTACTAACAACCTGTTTTAATTCTCCAGAGTTAGAACATTTAAGTGCCTCAGAGTCATTTTGGAAGACATGCATTACTTCAACAAGTGTTTTCTAAACCAGAAGACACTAAAGTAACAATTTAGAAACTGAATTGTGTTTCGACGTTAACTGCAAAGTCTCAAAGATGTTTTTTCAAGAGGCAACTGGACTTTGTTTTTCTTTGAAGACATTTTGCTTCTCATCGAAGAAGCTTCTTCAGTTCTGAATGGATGGTGGAGAATGGAAGGATTTGGAAAATGGGGAATGGAAAGAATCCTTCCATTCTTCATTATCCAGTCAGAACTGAAGAAGCTTCTTGGATGAGAAGCGAAATGTCTTCAAAGAAAAACAAGGAAATCCAGTTGCCTCTTGAAAAAGCACCTTTGAGACAACCATGACCTGGATGACTGAGAATCTCTATAGACAGTTAATTGCAAAGATTCTCAGCGATAAATGAATTCCCTCCATTTATTTATTGAGAAAATGTATATGGCCACCCATCATAATATACCGACATTTTATGGTAAGAGGTATAAGTTTCTAAACTAGTCCCAATTAATTTTTTTATTATTGAAGGATAGGGTAAGGAAAAATGATTTGAAATTGTTTTAAAAAAATGCACTAGGAATGTGTATGCTTTTAGAACGATTCAGAAATTGTATTTCATATCTTGCACAAATGCAAAACTATAGTAATAGTAATAATAGTAGTAGTAGTAATAATAATAATGTAGTGTTAATGAACATCAGAGAAGTGTTGCATTGATGCAAGATCTGAAGTATATCTTCCAAATAATTGTTGAAGTGTATAGCTCTAAAATAAATATTAGAAATAATAAAGTACAGAAAAACAAGCTTTTCTGCAAAAGCAAAAGATTACTTTATGAATGAGCTTTTTATGAGTTAGATATTTCACAAAATATATGTAATCAAAATTTTGAAAGTTTAAAGTACAACAGGAAAAATGGCCAGAACAGTGTAAGAGTTATTGTTTTCATTCTGCCTTTATGTGTTATCCTTTCTATTTGATTTGTTCAGAGAATGCACAGTAAAACAGTATACAAGACAAAACCAAAAACCTGTTATTCCAAAAATTACACAGGCTCAGTCAGAAAGCCTAACATCTTGAGTGTTTTTATTTATTTATTCAACTTATATGAACTTCCCCCATCTCAAAAATTGAATCTGGGCAGCTAATAGAAAATAAAAGATTAAAATAATAAAAACAACAAATAACATATATAAGATCCAAAGATAAAGCCAACCAATGTCATCAATATAGCCAAGATATGGGCTCAACCACCCAACCAAGTTCCCAAGCTTAGAAATCAACCCAGGTTTTCAAAGCCTTATGGAAAACCAATATAATTAGGAAAAGGATAATCTCTGGGACCATAATATTCCAGAAGGCAAGTGCTGGTACATAAAAGGGTCTTCTCCAGGGACTCACCAGAACAGGTAGACACATGCACATGGCTCTCCTGATGGACCTCCCAGAACAGGTAGACACAGCTGGGGAGAGATGGTCCCACTAGTAATCCAGTCCCATTCTATGAAGGCTTATAGGGCACTAACAGCACCTTGAATTGAACCTGGAAGCGTACTGGCAACTAACACAGCTTATGGAGTAGAGGTGCTACATGCACTGAATGAAAGGTGCCCACAACTGCCTGTGCCACTGTATTTTGAACCATTGAAGATGCTTTTAGATACTCTTGAAGGGCAGCCCCATGTAGAATGCATTGCAATAGTCCAAGTGAAAGATGATCAAGGCATGAGTCACAGTGAGCACAATAGCATTTCTGTTTAGGCATTTCCCTGAGGTAACAGATTCACCATAATTGCTTAAACAGTATATAAACATCTGACTATTAGCAAAAAAAAAAATGTTTACTGTTTTAGTAAAAACAAATGGAAACAAACTTTCTTCTGACAAGAACAATATAACATGCACATTCAAGAAGGCTTTAAGGAACAATCTTCTGGAGTGGAAAAATGACAGTAAAGAATGTTTTTAAACTAGACCACATGGAAAGAGATAAAAAAGAGACACTAATTTGATTTTTCAGATTGAATCATTAACTTGTCGTCACATACATATCACCAAAGTCCAGAATACATTTATTTAGGACAAATGTTTAGAATTCTATAACCCTTGATTCTGGATGCAATAAGGTTCTATTTAAAAGTCAAGTCCCTTGTGAGCTGAGCTCAACTTCTGTTGGCTACATAAACATGTTACTCAAACAAAAACAATAAATAAGCTTCTAAGAATATGCTCAGCCATCTAAATATGCATAACATAGCCAGGCCTAAATTGTATCAATAAATTTGAATAGTCAAATAGATTTTACTATAGGTTGACTTTTCCTGTTCGCTCCTCTTTCAGGCAATCTTATTCAACAATGGAATCTCAGGAAAGATTTTGGAGAGTATGGTTAAAGGCTGCAAACTGGTGACTATCCAGTTCTAATACTTTTTTTTCAGATCGAATCAATGATTTTTTTGGGTCATCATGTGCACATCATCAAAGTAGAACACACTTTATTTACAAATGTTTAGAACTAATAACCTTTGGTTCTAGATACAATATGGAAGTACTTGTAAGTCAAGTGTCCCATGAGCTGATTTTGACTTCTGATCGCTACACAGACATGCCTATATTGTTTTCTTGGTGGAAATATGGAAGTGTTTGTCACTGCCTTCTTTAGATTTGTTTTTATTTCTTAATCTAGTCTATAGCCCTGGTATTCCTGGAGGGTCTTTTGCCCAAATATTATCCTGTTATAACTTTGCTTAACTCTCAAGTCTAGAATTCTACCATCTATTTACTGTATACTTTTGTGAGGGTGAACCTACTGAACCCAGTAGTAGTTTCAAAGTGACTCTTAATTTTTTAAAATTGGTCATAATTGACTACATGCTGGGTACCTGTTTTATTATAAATATAATTTATTGGAGTCTACACAGGGCAATTGAAGTCAAATAAGCTCACTATATACTCTTTTACATGCTATCTTCTCAGATTTCATCTTTTTGATGATAAAAAAAACAAGGGAATGAGAGATAAACAAGAATTATTTTTGGTAGGCTGATACTATACTCTTTGACCAAGTAACTATAGATATTTAGTCATCTGCAACATTTAAGTGTTTGGTAATGCTTATTTAAGCCAGGGAATCAATAGTGATACTTCAAAATATGGTGCAACATCTGCAATAACATGGACTACTTTTAGCATGAATTTTCAGAGTGCAAGCATGAAAAATGGAAAGTAGTGGTAAAGAACAGCATTCAGACAGCTGAGCAAAGAGGAACATGGTTAATATATGTACACTCTTTTTTTACCCATCATTTGCATCTGACTATACTTCCTGCCAAATTATTTATTTTGTGTTCACCAACTTTTACTGGGAAACATTGTTAAATTCATGCCATGCTGTGGGGAGTTCAAAGTGCTTCGTTCAGACCTCCCTGAGTGTCAAGCCTGCCCTTCTCTGCATTCAGCCACCAAAGAAGGATCACTCAGACCTAATTAGTTTTGGGGTCAAAAATCTCCAGGGAACACCAAGACCATTGCCTCAACTTTCCAGAAGAAGCCTATGGAGAACCATGCCCTGCACTGTCACTAAAAGAAGTTACCAAGGGTCGAAAGTAGATTTTAGTCAAACATCTTGAGGGGGGGTCTGGGATCCCGTCACCTATTGAATCGAAGATCTCTTCCCCCCCCCCCCCAGCTAAGGCTTCTCTTCTCGCCTTCCCGCCCTCCCGCCCTGATGATAGTAGGCCTGCGCAATAATGACAAGGTGAAGGATCGTTCCCGGTTGGGGGGGGCATAAGACTCCCATAGAGAACGTCAGCGGGGGCTTCGCCGACTGTCAACCCCTCTCCACTAACTTACAATAATAAGCTACCACAGGTTCACGCTTGTCCAGCTCCTGCGCAGTTCTCAGGAAGTGTTGGACGGGCTTGAATTGTGGAGGTAACGGTGGGAGTCCCACAGCAGCCATGGCACTATAGATTCACTTCAAGGAAGGCAACTCAGGAAGGGAAACTGCCGCCACTACTACCACTCCTTCTCCCATTGACCACTATTCAAGCACTTCCGCTTCCGGGGCGAGAACCGAAGAAACGGGCTCCGACCGACTCCTTTTAAGCGCGCATGCGAAGTAGGGCGCGAGTAGAGGCATCTGGATGCGCGGATGGGGAGCTGATTGAACAAAGAGGTTGTGCTTTCTGTGGTTTTGTAATAAACGTTCGAGTTCTTTTCTGGAAATGGGAACCCTCCATTTGCAGGTAAAGAGAGGTAGAAAGAGAGAAGCGGGGACATAAAATCAAGCGATCTTTTAGGAGAAAAACGGTTTGGTAGAAGATAAAAAGGGATTCTTATTTTATTTTCAGGCAGGCATTGTTCACAACTTTTTCTGGCAGAAATAAATTCTTTTGCTTAGGGATGAGTTGACGAAAAGCCTCCTTTTTTTCCCTCTATATGTTCTTCTGTCTTGATTGCTTTGTTTGTTTCCATAAAGGGAAAATTTCTTAGTTAAGCTATTGGATCTCAAAGAGCATTGTTGCAGGATCAACACAAAACAAAAAACATCTGAGATAAAGTTGACTTGGTAGACAGGCAGCCTCTTCCTAGCAAGAATTTATGTTATTCGCAAATATAGCGACCTTTCTCTATATCGGCGTTTCTCAACTTCAGCAGTTTTAAAGTGTGTATATGCAGCGTGTTGGCATGCTGGCTGAGGAATTTTTAGAAATGAAATCCACACAATCTAAAGTTGCTGATATTTAGAAACACTGGTCTATATAATAGAAATGCTTTGTTTCTTAATACAAACTTCCAGGAGGGGATTGGCACTTGAATCGATAAGGTTTTTTTTTAATGTTTCATTTTTTTTCTGAGTAGAAAAAAGAGGTTGCTTGCAAGTATTTCTCAGGAGTAAAAAGCTGAGAGTCAAGGTTCTCTTAGCTTGTCCAAAAACAGTCCAATAATCATTCTAATCTTACCATCCACCCCTCCTCTGCAATTTCTGCTTAATGATCATGTGAACGTTTAGTATTTGGGCTTGCAGGTATTTTTGCATTTTTGGCTATCAGGATATTGTCAACAGCATAGTATGGGCTACTTGATATTTCTTCCTTCAGTTTTAAAACCCAGCTCATCCTCATCTAGTCCTTTGATAGATATTCAGCCTATAAATTGATTAAATTACGGGGAGTGAATGCAGCCTTGTCACAATCCTTTGCCAACCTAGAACCTGTCTCTGTACTTTTAACTTCTTGACTTGAATATAAGTTTCTCATGAGGACAATGAGATGTTCTTGGACTCCCATTTTTCTGACCACTTTCCACAGCTTATGTGATAAAAGACAATCAAAATCATTTTTATAATTGATGAAGTAGATATTGATACCTTTTTTAATATTCTTTGGCTTTCTCAATTATCCAGCATGCATTAGCAATAACGCATTCTTACAATGTGCAGTATTTGGCACAAGGAAACAATAAAAATCCTTTTGTAATATCCTTCTCTATTCTAAATCACTTTTTTTCCATCCAAATTCAATTCTTACAATAGCCTATTTTTCACTGTAAAGATTTTTCAAACTAGGGATCAAGTAAGGTGGTCTTCTCAATTACCTTAATATATTCCATATTCTTGAATGCTCTTGTGGCCCTTTGCCTTATCAAAAAATTCTGGCTGGTAGCTTCGTATTTCTTAATGTACAATGCTATTTTTCTATGCAAAATCTTAAGGTGGCCAGAGTTCCCTTGCAGTAAGATGTGCAGCAAACAAATAAATAAGCAAAAAAAAATTGTTTTTGTGAGGAACTAGTGTTGTCAATTTGCTTTTTATTGTCTTCAGTATGAGCATATACATCTAACTTTCCTAATCTGTAGATCAGGGCTTTTCAACCAGTGGTACGGGTACCACCTGTGGTACATTGGCACATTGCAGGTGGTAGCGGGCGAGGGGAATAAGCTGAACCGGTGGCAGCACTGCACAAGCCTGAGCGAGAGATGGCTGGAGCTGCAGGGCTGTCAGGGCTCAGTGGAAGCGCCAGGATCAGTGCCGCTTTCCAGCTGATCAGCACTTCTTCGGGGCTATCAGGGCTCAGTGGAAGCGCCAGGATCAGCGCCAGGCTCCAGCTGGAGCTTGGCACTGATCCTGGTGCTTCTGCTGAGCTCTGAAGAAGCACCAATCAGCTGGAAAGCGGCACTGATCCTGGTGCTTCTGCTGAGCCCAGAAGAAGCGCTGATCATCTGGAATGTTGCAGCATCTCCAGGGTCTTATGATTTATATTCAGATGCTTGGCAATCGTTTCATATTTATGATGGTCAGTGTCCCAGGGTCATGTGAATTGACCAAAACCTGCTGCAACCACCCATCGGATGAATAAAAACCAAACAGCCCACCCCACCCCCGCTGCCAATCCTCAACAGAAATGCTCACAACAATGAAAACCTTGGAAAGGAGGAAGAGCACCGCCAAGTGGGCAGGCAGGTGTCTTGCTCGGCTGTGGCTTGGGGGGCACTTTTTTTCAGTGCCATTGTAACTTCTAAGAGTCACTAAGTGAACTGTTGTAAGTCGAGGACTACCTGTACTTTATCACTTTTTTCCTGTTTGGGGGGGGTCATCAAGTTTTTGACCTTGCTAGGCGGTTGGTGGTACTCAGATGTTGCCATATGCTAAAAGTGGTACAATAGGTGTCCCTGAACTAGGGCCAATCCTGTTTACTTTTTGGAAATCAGCCTAGGTTGGTTAATACTGCCACTTAGTTGTGTATCAGATCAAAGAAGTGGCTGGGATTTAAACCTGTCTGAAAAACCCTTACCCTTCTAATACAGGATAGCTGACACAGTATTGAACACATACTTGAAAAAAGGCAATCATACAAAGGCAATTATACAAAGAGAGTACTAAAACATACTCATGGAGGAAGAGAGAAAATGCCCTTGTTATGATAGCAAATATAATAAAGGTGATTCTGTTACTGCTTTACAAAAAGTTCTAGAGCTTGGTCATTTGTCAGAAGGGACTTGTTTGCACCTGTACTTCCTCATTCTCCCTCCAACTTGGAACTGTACAGTCTCTTAATCTGGGCCTCTTTCTGATGAGATTTACTGAGTCCTCCCTGGGAAAGCTCTGTGTTGCCAACATCCTCCTCCCTGCTTCTCCAGGTGCATATTCCATCACAAAGAGACTCACAAAAGCTGCAGATGTATTAGACCAACATAAATAAAACTTCCACCCCTTAATGCAGAAGAAACAGTTTATCGGTGGATATTTTCAGTAGCAAAATGGTCTCTGTGCTGATGATTCCAATAGCAGTGCTGTCACAATAATGAACAATAAATTTACAACAATAATAACTGATCTAACAGCAATTACTACTCACAGACCAAGAAATCCTGTGTCAAGAATTAAAAACAGCTGCTTGGTGCTCCAGTTAAAAACAGACATGTTTTATTACGGAGGAAGAAGAAAGAAGATTTATTTTCCCTTACAGAAGATAAACTACCCACCTAAGAAGTGTTCTTACTGCTACAATGAATAAGACAGTGGCATTCTGGACAATTTTGCTCCAACGTGTTCACAAGTTCCTGAAAAAGTGCTTTCAATAAAAAGATGGAAGCAGTGATTAACTAGTGTGTGAGGATAAAATTCTTTATTGATGAAGAAAATGTCATATCAAAAACTTCTCTGGCCCAAGTCGTTAATAGAAAGCTGGTTACTTTAAAAAAAATGTGCAGCTGGAAGTGTTATATCATGGACTTCCACTCCCTTTTTTCTCCACATGTTCTTTGCTCAGTTGGGTAATATGGTAGAAGAAACAGAAGGTACACTGATCATTTCCTACTAATGCTAGAAACAAAGCATGGTTTCTGATTCCATATTGTAGTTTTGTCCTGTTTATGTCAGCAGGGTTCTATTTGGAATAGAACAGTACAAGGGATTTTTTTCACCACATAGTATGAATATCTAATGTCCACCTACATACCTTTTTGGGAGGAGACATTGATAAAAGTAGCATTTTGCCATTCCAATGTAAATTTCCTGACTTACATACTAGTTGGATATAAGTATAAGAGAACTGGGCTTGCATCATAGCATCATTTTTCTGTCATGGCTAGCTATCAATGGCCATGTCCACATATCTGAAATCCAGAAACAGACCTAATAGGTTACAGAACATTCCTGTGATTAGATTTATATTTTGTACTAAGCTATTACTTGTTTCCTCTTTGATTTAATTAATAAATCACAACAAGTTTATGTTGTGTATATTACATATTAAAAAAAATGACTTGAGTTCACACTATACTCAAACTCACCAAACCATATTATAGCTTGGTGTTGGGTAAACGTAGCCTTTGAACAGAATGCAAGTTGTGATCTTTCTTTTTCCTATTAAAAAAACAGTAGTGAGAATCAGTAACAATGAAACAATAGCAATATGGCCTTTCTTAGCAGTTTTTACTGGATAGTTGAATTTCCTCTGTAAATATTTTGTTTGGTGCTTAATGATTCTATACAATCTTTTATATAGAATGGTGTCAGAATGACATCAACTCAATTTTCTTCAGTGAATAAATAAATACATTGATTTTGAATATGCTTCTCTCATCTATTGCTGGTACCAAGCTCTTAAATCAGTGGACCATTAAAACAAAAAGATGATACTCCGATATCTCATAAAAAAACTCTCTGAATTCAGATCAGCAGTCTGGTCTTTACCAAGTCAGAAGTCTACAAGAATTTATTATTTCAATCTGGAGCACAGTGGCCAACAGGTGGGAAGAATTCAGTCTGCATACTAAAGAAAGGAGATTTAGCAGAATATCCAAACCATTATACAATATCCTTAATTTTTCATGCTAATAAAATACCACTTAGCATTATCCAATACAGATTAGAACCATACATGGATGTTTAAGATTGTTTTGGAAAAGACTGAAGAACACAATATGTTATTGGTGATGCATGATAGATAATTCAAAAAAATATCAAAAAGAAGTCAAGTCAAATCAAATATTTTATTGTACTCCTAGAGCAGCATACATACAAAAATGAAAAAAAAAATATGGGAGAAAAGATTAAGCTGCAGCTGTAATAGAGAAGACTAGAGCAGAGTCTGTTTGATTGTAAAATAAAGATTAACATTTAGAGTTAAAAAGGTTGGGGGATAAAATAGCTATTTCAGATTATATACTTAAAATGTTTATGAGCCTGGGGACAGATATACCTGTTTACATCCCACCCCAGTGGGATGGTCATGGTGAAATACACAGGGCTGTAAACCCAGGACTCCATAGACATCCTGGATTAAGTACAGACTGCTAAGATCAAGTGTAGTACCAAAAATAAGTGAAGATATGCTTCAATAATTATAGAATGGCCTTCAAGTGTTTTGATTATGTCAAGCTATGAAATGTCCATAGGAACTTAAGGATCTTTCTTGGAGCAGCAAACAAGGTCTTTTAAAAAATTACATTAAAAGATCTGTATAGGCAATAGTTTTCCCTAGGATACTCTTTGTAACTGAAAGTTGGACTTTGAAGGAATAAGATAGAAAACTACTGATCCTTTGAATTTCAGGGTTGGAAAACCTGCTGAGAATACTGTTGACTATTCAGGAAAACAAAGAAATGAATCAGAAAATAAATCATTCAAGAGTTCTCATTTAAAATACAAAAGACCCAAAATTATCATACCTAGACACATTAACATGAAGACCCAGCTCTGTTAAAAATGCTACATTGATGAGAAAGTTGAAAGAGAAGAAGAGGATGACTAGGAATAGGATGGAAAGATTCAATTACAACAGTATAGCTGCAGCGTTGGAAGAGCCAAAGGACTCAGTTGGAGATACCAGGCTGGAGAAGAAAATCTATCCATATGGTTGTTAAGAGTTAACACTGACTTGATGAGGCAATTGTTTTTGCCAGTATACTAGCTATTTTAATATGAGACAGTAGCAATTCTGAGTTTACTTTAATCTCTGAGATTAGTGTATCCTGGATAATTCAGGTTTTGATCTGTGACTATATGAAGACTGTATGAAGATTTAGTACTAGATAATTGATAACATTTGGGAGTAAACATACCTTGTGCTTATTGTGTTCTTATGTTTCAGTGAATGACTGCTGTTACTAATCAAAATATCATAATATTAATGATACTTCAATCTGAACAATTCCATCTTATCTGAGATGGTTTGTTGGCAAGGGATAGGTCACGCTGAAGGGAGAAATAGACAGAAGGTTTGTCAAATGCCTATGCAGAAAACTATCTTCTTATCCTACCCCAAGGCAGAGTATTAGTCCAATCTATGTGCATCAGTGTGGTGTGGTCATTAAAATGTTGGAATACTAATTCCAGCTTTAGTTATCAAAGCTCACTGGGTGAATTTGGCCAATCATTAGCTTAATTTACATCCCACAATTGTTATTGCAGGGAGAAAAATAGAAGAAGGAATGATGTAACTTGTTTTAGAATCTTGGAAAAAAGATGGGATGTATGTCTTAATGAATGATGGTTGGCTGAATTTCCACAGAAGCAGCGATCTTAATCTTACAAGAGAATACAGAGTCTTCTGGCAGTGTAAACATTTTTTTTTAAAAAAATCCTAAATCTGGATTTCTAAAGTCTTTGGCGCTTGCCAGGTATTTTTGATTATTTAATTCATATAATTATTTAAACAATTGATGTGGCTGCAATTCACACATTGCAACTCTGGGTAGCTAGCATAAAATTAAATCCAAACACAAAACCCAACAAAAATAAAAATAACAAAATCAAACAAATATAATCGATTTCAGTCCACAATTATTTCATAATCACTAATGTGGCATAAAAGGGACCTTACCCTAGCTGCTGTAAAAATATTAAAAGAAAATTAAATGGGAAGTTGGCATGCTGAAACAGAAGGTATTGTCTTCTGTCAAACTTTATTGCCAAAGATGTTGGTGGGATTTGCAGATGGCCCATAAAGAAACAAAGCGAGTCCCACTGCTTTATTGGGTGTACTTCCATCTGATTAAAAACAGTTGCTAAAATCCATCTTCAGGCTTTAAAAGTGACAGACCAACTCACAAAATTTACTTTTTATCTATGGGTGTTTTCTGTCTGACTACAGTTTTTCATGGCAGCCATTTTGGGAATAAACAGGTCCCACTCATCCCCTAGCCTCCAAGCAGGTAATTGGTGAAAGTGTCCATGATCTGTCTTCAAATGCTCAATTATTCCTCTCAGGACAAAAATGTAAAGGCTCTTGCATAAGCTTTTGTTGATTTCAGCTTTTTTCTCCAGATATATGAATTGTTATTTTGAATTAAGAACATCCATACACACTGAAGGGATAGCTAGATTATAAAGACTGAAATGGGTAGGGTGAAATCAGTTATGTAGGGATTCTGGTAATAATCTTATTAACAACAACTGTTATTTACAAAAGTGCTGCACATCTTTGTTACAGTGGTAAACTGATAAATTCATGTAGAAAACTTATAGGATACATAGAAAACTCAGCTGCTTTAGTCCATGATTTAGGTAAACAGACCCAACTGATTCCTATAAACTACTTATACCTGGAAAAAAAAAGCCATGAACTGAAGACACAGAACAAAGTTAGAAATATCTCAGTTGCTGTTATAAGCAGGAATTACTATATAACTTCAAGATTTTCTATTTCAGTTTCATTTTATTTCTCTCATAATTTCTTCTGGATAGATAATCATCCAGGAGCATTGTCTGTCCAAAAATTTAATCTCAGAAAGTCTGAGAGCTAAGTGATACAATAAGAGTTATAGATTCAGTGCTGAATAAAAGGATATTTTACTCAAGATAGCTAACAAAATTAGAAAACAACAACCATATAATCATATGTTAAAAGCTAAAAATTTAAATGAGAAGAAATGCAAGCATTAATATATTAAAGGACCGGAGACACAAATCTTTATTGATTTTGTAAATGCAAAAGGGCAGGAGTGGGGGTCGGGACAATGCATCTCCTGAGAGAATGTATTTTTTAGCCTGGGAGCAATGCAGAATAATTTGTGTCAGAAAAACAAGCTCTTGATAGCAAGGCAAGGGGATACGTATTCAGAAGGCCTTCTGCAATTCTTAAAATATAGGCAGTGTCAGGCACAAGTAACCAGGAACAGTTCAAAGTATTAAAGCAGGGGTGTCAAACTGCTGGCCCATGGGCTGGATGCACCATGTCAAAACCGTGCCTACCCCTTTGTAGGCAATGGGAAAAAAAGTGCTATACGTCATGACATTGCAAGTTTGACACCCCTGTACTAAAGATTTATTACATGCTACCCACATACAAGAATCTGATCTATAAATAGTCAAGCCAAATTGGCACTAGATGGAATTCACAGGGGGAATGGACTTGGGTCTCATGTGGGAGCACAGTAACAATCTCATGATGTATTTGATTCCACCCTTAGATTAAGTGTTTCCAATCCCACCCTTCAGGCAAGTTTACAACAGAAAAGTTGTTTCCTTAGACCACAGGTCGGCAATCTGCGGTTCTGGAGCCACATGTGGCTCTTTGAGCCTTCCCCTGTGGCTCCCAGCCTCCTCTGCCATTTGCAGAAAGAGACAGAGACTCTCTCTCTCTCTCTCTCTCTCTCTCTCTCTCTCTCTCTCTCTCTCTCTCTCTCTCTGTATGTGTGTGTGTGTGTGTGTTAAAAAAAAGAGAGTGGACTCACAGTGTTCTCCGACCAGCTGAAAAGCTTACTGTGCGGAGCTCCTCCCTTTGCTGCATCTCTGCAGGAAGCAGGAAGGGCAGGAAAGAGCTAGCTAGCCCAGCTAAGCTGGCTCAGGAATTCTGGGAGTTGAAGTCCATGAGTCATAAAAGAGCCGAGGTTGCCCACCCCTGAGCTTGTTGAAGAACAGCTTGAAGCCAGCTTGCCAGGTGAGCAGAAGATGGGAGAGAGGGGGGGAGAGAAAGTGGGAAAGGGGGGAGAGAAAGAGAGGGAAAGAGAGAGAAAGAGGAAAGAGAAAGAGAGTGGGGAAGAAGACTGGAAGACCAAGGGCAGAAAGAGAGGGGGGGGAAAGAAACAGAGAGAAAAAGAGAGAGGGAGAGGAAAGAGAGAAAGAAGGAGAGAGAGACAGAGACAGAGACAGAGACAGACAGAGAGACAGAGGGAGAAAAAGAGAGAGTGAGAGGGGGGAGAGACAGAGAGAGAGACCCTTTTGACATCTAAAATGAAGATAACACTGCATATACCCTTTTTTACTTTTATGGGTGCAGAGGCAGGAGGTAGTAGTAGTAGTAGTAGTAGTAGTAGTAATAATAATAATAATAATAATAATAATAATAATAATAATAATAATAATAATAATAAAAGTTGGAAGAGACCATGGAGGTCATCAAGTCCAACCCCCTGCTCAGGCAGGTAACCCTATACCATTTCGGACAAGTGACTGTCTAGCCTCTTTTTAATAATCTTCAGTGACCAGGTCTTATTTTGGGGGAAAAATGGTATGTTTAGCAAAGCAGTGTAATTATTTTCTTTTAGCAATTCATATTAATTGCTGAATGAAAAATGTGTCATTTGAAATCAACAGAATGATACTGGATCACCCACATTGCTTACATCTAGTAATATATTCAAAACTAATTAATAAGGATATCTATAGCTTACTTAAGTTGGAAATCAAGCAAATAATAATAATAATAATAATAATAACAACAACAACTTTGGAAGGGACCTTGGAGGTCATCTAGTCCAACCCTGTGCTCAGGCAGGAAACCCTATACCATTTCAGACAAATAGCTATCCAGTCTCTTCTTAAAATCTTCCAGTGTTGGAGCATTCACCGCTTCTGGAGGCAGGTTGTTCCACTGGTTAATTGTTCTAACTGTCTGGAAGTTTCTCCTTAGTTCTAGGTTGCTTCTCTCCTTGATTAGTTTCCATCCGTTGCTTCTTGTCCTGCCTTTAGGCGCTTTGGAAAATAGCTTGACTCCTTTTCTTTGTCTTCCTGATCTCCTTTTACTCCAACTCTGATGACGTCGGCAGTTTGGCCTGATGAAAGCTTAATGACTCTTTTTAACCACAGGCTTGTTTATATTAAACAGTCTGGTTTATTATATCCTGGTGTTCGTTTTTTCTTTCTTATTTGGTTAATATGGGGCTGGAGAAGACTTCTGCGAGTCCCTTGGACTGCAAGGCATTCAAACCGGTCAGTCCTAGAAGAGATCAACCCCAACTGCTTTTTAGAAGGCCAGATCCTGAAGTTGAAACTCAAATACTTTGGCCACCTAATGAGAAGGAAGGACTCACTGGAGAAGGGCCTAATGCTGGGAAAGATTGAGGGCAATTGAAGAAGGGGACGACAGAGAATGAGGTGGCTGGATGGAGTCACTGAAGCAGTAGGCATGAGTTTAAATGGACTCCAGAAGATGGTAGAGGACAGGAAGACTTGGAGGAACATTGTCCATGGGGTCGCGATAGGTCGGACACGATTTCGCAACTAACAAGAACAACTTTTAAAAATGCCACAGCATCTAGAGTTTTGATTACCTTCAGGATAACAGAATGTTAACCCCTGAAGCTGCATCTGCTGTGCCCATTTATGTTGATATTCATTGCCAAGGAACATGCTCTCCAGGAAGTGGTTTATTGTCACACCAAAATGTCTTCTCTCTTAATGTAATCTCTGCTCTCTGAAGTATGCTATAAACTGAATGAATGAATGAATGAATGAATGGATGGATGAATGGATGGATGGATGGAATTATAGTTTAGTACATCTGGAGAGCAACAATTTGGAGAAAGAGAACCTCAACTCACATCCTGGAGACTCTTAGACCTCCTTTCTTCTTTTACTTAAAGAATTCCAACCTAGCTACACAGAGGACAACATTGCTGGTAAAGTGCAAAAGAAAATTGCAAGTTGATCTGCAAGGACTTTGTCACCCACTGCTTTGCTCTTGAATACAATCAACTGCACCATGAAGGAAAAATGATGAATATGAAGGACTTCCTTCCAAACCAATATTGTAAGCCGTATATGAGCCAGCACAAAAGCATATGGAACAAGAAATGCAATCCATGTCAAGGCATTCTGCTTTTCCCCTTTTCATTATTCTAGGTTAGAGAGTTAATCCCATTTTTCCTTTTCGCGGCCTACATTTCTGATAATAGATGTTCTTCCAGGGCTCTTTAGAATAAGATGAAAATGGACCATCAGTACATTCTATAGCGATCGGCCATTTTGCTCATTTAGGCTGAAGACCATGTATTTTACCAGGAAACATAGATAGGGCAGCCTAGAAAACTCAGTCTCCTCCTAACTATACCCAAGCACTCTGAATTTCCTGGAAATGTCCATTTTGCTGTGTGATTTCATGGTGACCTAACCCTAACTCTAAGTATAATTTTCCTCCAATGGGATTTTCCATATATTTTACAAGGAAACCTAGATAGGGCAGGCTAGAAAACTCACTGCCCTCCTAAACATACCCAAGCACTCTGAATTTCCTGGTGATATCCATTTTCTCTCCCAGTTCATGGTGATATAACCGTAACCCTATGTGGAATTTTCCTCCAAAAGTGTTTTCCCATGGATTTAACCAGAAAACATACATAGGGCAGCCTAGAAAACTCAGTGCCCTCCTAACCATACCCAAGCAGACCGAATTTCCTGCCAATGTACATTTTGCTCTCTGAGTTCATGGTGACCTAACCCTAACCTTGAGTGGAATTTTCCTCCAATAAGGTTTCCCATGTATTTTACCAAGAAAAATAGACAGAACAAACTAGAAAACTCAGTGCCCTCCTAACCATACTCAAGCACTCAGATGTGTTGGGGATGTCCATTTTGCTCTGCGAATTCATGGTGATGTAACCCTAGCCCTAAGTGGAAGTTTCCTCCAATGGGATTAACAGGAAATATACAGCCTACAAAACTCAGTGCAGGGCAGCCTAGAAAACACAGTGCCCTCCTAGCCATACCCAAGAACTCCGAATTTGTTGGCGATGTCGATTTTGCTGTGTGATTTCATGGTGAACCAACCCTAAGTGGAATTTTCCTCTTATGGGATTTTCCCATGTATTTTACGAGGAAACATAGACAGGGCAGACTAGAAAAGTCAGTGTCCTCCTAACAATACCCAAGAACTCCAAATTTGTTGGCGATGTCCACTTTGCTCTATAGGTTCATGGTGACTTAACCCTAACCTAAGTGGAATTTTCCTCCAATAAGATTTTCCCATGTATTTTCCCAGGAAAAATAGATAGGCCAGCTTTGAAAACTCAGTGCCCTCCTAACCATACCCAAATACTCCGAATTTGCTAGCTGTGTCCATTTTGCTTTACGAGTTCATGGTGAGCAAACCTTAACACTAAGTGGAATTTTCCTCCAATGAGATTTTTCCATGTATTTTACCAGGAAACATAGATAGGGCAGGGTAGAAAAGTCAGTGTCCTCCCAACCATACCCAAGCAGTCGGAATTTGCTGGTAATGTCCATTTAGCTTTACGGGTTCATGGCGACCCAACCCTAACCCTAAGTTGAATTTTCTTCGGATGTGAATTTCCCATGTATTTTACCAGGACAGCTAGAGAGGGCAGAGTAGAAAAGTCAGTGTCCTCCTAAGCATACCCAACTAGTCCGAATTTACTAGCGATGTCCATTTTGCTCTACGAGTTCATGATGAGCAAACCGTAACACGAAGTGGAATTTTCTACAATTTGATTTTCGCATGTATTTTACCAGGAAACATAGATAGGGCAGGGTAGAAAAGTTAGTGTCCTCCTAACCATACCCAAGCCGTCTGAATTTGCTGGCGGTGTCCATTTTGCTCTACGGGTTCGTGGTGACCTAACCCTAAACCCAAGTGGAATTTTCCTCCGATGCTAATTTCCCATGAATTTTAACAGGAAACTTAGATAGGGCAGCCTTTAAAACTCAGTGCCCTACTAACCATACCCAAGTACTCCGAATTTGCTGCTGATGTCCATTTTGCTGTACGAGTTCATGGTGACCTAAACCTAACCCTATGTGGAATTTTCCTCCGATGTGAATTTCCCATGAATTTTACCAGGAAAGATAGAGAGGGCAGTTTAGAAAAATAAGTGTCCTCCTAATCATACCCAAGTACTCCAAATTTGCTGGTGATGTCCATTTTGCACTACGAGTTCATGGTGACCTAACCCTAACCCTATGTGGAATCTTCCTCCGATGTGAATTTCCCATGAATTTTACCAGGAAAGATAGATAGGCCAGCCTTGAAAACTCAGTGCCCTCCTAATCATACCCAAGTACTCCAAATTTGCTGCTGATGTCCATTTTGCTCTACGAGTTCATGGTGACCGAACCCTAACCCTATGTGGAATTTTCCTTCGATGTGAATTTCCCATGAATTTTACCAGGAAAGATAGATAGGCCAGCCTTGAAAACTCAGTGCCCTCCTAATCATACCCAAGTACTCCAAATTTGCTGCTGATGTCCATTTTGCTCTACGAGTTCATGGTGACCGAACCCTAATCCTATGTGGAATTTTCCTTCGATGTGAATTTCCCATGAATTTTACCAGGAAAGATAGATAGGCCAGCCTTGAAAACTCAGTGCCCTCCTAATCATACCCAAGTACTAAAAATTTGCTGGTGATGTCCATTTTGCACTACGAGTTCATGGTGACCTAACCCTAACCATATGTGGAATCTTCCTCCGATGTGAATTTCCCATGAATTTTATCAGGAAAGATAGAGAGGGCAGTTTAGAAAAATAAGTGTCCTCCTAACCATACCCAAGTTCTCTGAATTAGCTGGCGATGTCCATTGTGCCCTACGAGTTCATGGTGACGTAATCCTAACCCTAAGTGGAATTTTCCTCCGATGTGAATTTCCCATGAATTTTACCAGGAAAGATAGAGAGGGCATTGTAGAAAAGTCCATGTCCTCCTAACCATACCCAAGCAGTCTGAATTTCTTCCGATGTCCATTTTGCTCTATGAGTTCATGGTGACCTAACCCTAACCCTAAGTGGAATTTTCCTCCAATGAGATTTTCCCATGTATTTTACCAGGAAAGATAGAGAGCGCAGGGTAGAAAAGTCAATGCACTCCTAACCATACCCAAGGAGTCTGAATTTGGTGGCGATGTCCATTTTGCTCTATGAGTTCATGGTGACCTAACCCTAACCCTAAGTGAAATTTTACTCAGATGGCATTTTCCCAGGTATTTTCCCAGGAAAAATAGGACAGCCTAGAAAGCTCATCGCCCTCCTAACCATACCCAAGAACTCCGAATTTGTTGGCAATGTCCATTTTGCTCTACGGGTTCATGGTGACCTAACCCTAACCCTAAGTGGAATTTTCCTCCGATGTGAATTTCCAATGAATTTTACCTGGAAAGATATAGAGGGCAGTGTAGAAAAGTCAGTGTCCTCCTAACCATACCCAAGCAGTCGGAATTTGCTGGTAATGTCCATTTTGCTCTACGGGTTCATGGTGATGTAACCCTAACCCTAAGTGGAATTTTCCTCCAATGAGATTTTCCCATGTATTTTACCAGGAAACATAGATAGGCCAGGCTTGAAAACTCAGGGCCCTCCTAACCACACCCAAGAAGCCCGAATTTGCTGGCGATGTCCATTTTGCTCTACGACTTCATGCTGACGTAACCCTAACCCTATGTAGAATTTCCTTCAATTGGATTTTCCATGTATTTTAGCAGGAAACAAAGATAGGGCAGACTAGAAAAGTCAGTGTTTTCCTAACCATACCCAATAATTGCAAATTTGTTGGTGATGTCCATTTTGCTCTACGAGTTCATGCTGACGTAACTCTAACCCTAAGTGAAATTTTCCTCCAATGGGATTTTCCCATGTATTTTACCAGGAAACATAGAGAGGGCAGACTAGTAAAGTCTGTGTCATCCTAACCATACCCAAGTACTCCAAATTTGTTGGCGATGTCCATTTTGCTATACGGGTTTATGGTGACCTATCCCTAACCCTAAGCGGAATTTTCCTCCAATGACATTTTCCCATGTATTTTACCAGGAAACATAGATAGGCCAGCTTTGAAAACTCAGTGCCGTCCTAACCATACCCAAGGAATCAGAATTTGCTGGCGATGTCCATTTTGCTCTACGAGTTCATGCTGACGTAACCCTAACCCTATGTGGAATTTTCCTCCAATTGGATTTTCCATGTATTTTAGCAGGAAACATAGATAGGGCAGACTAGAAAAGTCAGTGTCCTCCTAACCATACCCAAGCACTCCGAATTTGCTGGCGATGTCCATTTTGCTCTATGAGTTCATGGTGACCTAACTCTAACCCTAAGTGGAATTTTCCTCCAATGGGATTTTCCTATGTATTTTTCCAAGAAATATGGATAGGGCAGACTAGAAAAGTCAGTGTCCTCCTAACCATACCCAAGAACTCCAAATTTGTTGGCGAAATCCATTTTCCTATATGGGTTCATGGTGACCTAACCCTAACCCTAAGCGGAATTTTCCTCCAATGAGATTTTCCCATGTATTTTACTAGGAAACATAGATAGGCCAGTCTTCAAAACTCAGTGCCGTCCTCACCATACCCAAGTACTCCGAATGTGCTGGTGATGTCCATTGTGCTCTACGAGTTCATGGCGACCCAACCCTAACCCTAAGTTGAATTTTCTTCGGATGTGAATTTCCCATGTATTTTACCAGGAAAGCTAGAGAGGGCAGAGTAGAAAAGTCAGTGTCCTCCTAAGCATACCCAACTAATCCGAATTTACTAGCGATGTCCATTTTGCTCTACGAGTTCATGTTGAGCAAACCTTAAAACGAAGTGGAATTTTCTACAATTCGATTTTCGCATGTATTTTACCAGGAAACATAGATAGGGCAGGGTAGAAAAGTTAGTGTCCTCCTAACCATACCCAAGCCGTCTGAATTTGCTGGCGGTGTCCATTTTGCTCTACGGGTTCGTGGTGACCTAACCCTAAACCCAAGTGGAATTTTCCTCCGATGCTAATTTCCCATGAATTTTAACAGGAAACATAGATAGGGCAGCCTTTAAAACTCAGTGACCTCCTAACCATACCCAAGTACTCCGAATTTGCTGCTGATGTCCATTTTGCTCTACGAGTTCATGGTGACCTAACCCTAACCCTATGTGGAATTTTCCTCCGATGTGAATTTCCCATGAATTTTACCAGGAAAGATAGAGAGGGCAGTTTAGAAAAGTCAGTGTCCTCCTAACCATACCCAAGAAGTCCAAATTTGTTTGCAATGTCCATTTTACTATACGGGTTCACGGTGACCTAACCCTAACCCTAAGTGGAATTTTCCTCCAATGAGATTTTCCCCTGTATTTTCCCAGGAAACATAGATAGGCCAGCCTTGAAAAACTCAGTGCCCTCCTAATCATACCCAAGTACTCCAAATTTGCTGGTGATGTCCATTTTGCACTACGAGTTCATGGTGACCTAACCCTAACCCTATGTGGAATTTTCCTCCGATGTGAATTTCCCATGAATTTTATCAGGAAAGATAGAGAGGGCAGTTTAGAAAAATAAGTGTCCTCCTAACCATACCAAGTGCTCTGAATTTGCTGGCGATGTCCATTGTGCTCTACGAGTTAATGGTGACCTAATCCTAACCCAAAGTGGAATTTTCCTCCGATGTGAATTTCCCATGAATTTTACCAGGAAAGATAGAGAGGGCATTGTAGACAAGTCCATGTCCTCCTAACCATACCCAAGCAGTCCGAATTTCTTGCCCATGTCCATTTTGCACTACGAATTCATGGTGACCTAACCCTAACCCTAAGTGGAATTTTCCTCCAATGAGATTTTCCCATGTATTTTACCAGGAAAGATAGAGAGCGCAGGGTAGAAAAGTCAATGCACTCCTAACCATACCCAAGGAGTCTGAATTTGGTGGCGATGTCCATTTTGCTCTATGAGTTCATGGTGACCTAACCCTAACCCTAAGTGAAATTTTACTCAGATGGCATTTTCCCAGGTATTTTCCCAGGAAAAATAGGACAGCCTAGAAAGCTCATCGCCCTCCTAACCATACCCAAGAACTCCGAATTTGTTGGCAATGTCCATTTTGCTCTACGGGTTCATGGTGACCTAACCCTAACCCTAAGTGGAATTTTCCTCCGATGTGAATTTCCAATGAATTTTACCTGGAAAGATATAGAGGGCAGTGTAGAAAAGTCAGTGTCCTCCTAACCATACCCAAGCAGTCGGAATTTGCTGGTAATGTCCATTTTGCTCTACGGGTTCATGGTGATGTAACCCTAACCCTAAGTGGAATTTTCCTCCAATGAGATTTTCCCATGTATTTTACCAGGAAACATAGATAGGCCAGGCTTGAAAACTCAGGGCCCTCCTAACCACACCCAAGAAGCCCGAATTTGCTGGCGATGTCCATTTTGCTCTACGACTTCATGCTGACGTAACCCTAACCCTATGTAGAATTTCCTTCAATTGGATTTTCCATGTATTTTAGCAGGAAACAAAGATAGGGCAGACTAGAAAAGTCAGTGTTTTCCTAACCATACCCAATAAGTGCAAATTTGTTGGTGATGTCCATTTTGCTCTACGAGTTCATGCTGACGTAACTCTAACCCTAAGTGAAATTTTCCTCCAATGGGATTTTCCCATGTATTTTACCAGGAAACATAGAGAGGGCAGACTAGTAAAGTCTGTGTCATCCTAACCATACCCAAGTACTCCAAATTTGTTGGCGATGTCCATTTTGCTATACGGGTTTATGGTGACCTATCCCTAACCCTAAGCGGAATTTTCCTCCAATGACATTTTCCCATGTATTTTACCAGGAAACATAGATAGGCCAGCTTTGAAAACTCAGTGCCGTCCTAACCATACCCAAGGACTCAGAATTTGCTGGCGATGTCCATTTTGCTCTACGAGTTCATGCTGACGTAACCCTAACCCTATGTGGAATTTTCCTCCAATTGGATTTTCCATGTATTTTAGCAGGAAACATAGATAGGGCAGACTAGAAAAGTCAGTGTCCTCCTAACCATACCCAAGCACTCCGGATTTGCTGGCGATGTCCATTTTGCTCTATGAGTTCATGGTGACCTAACTCTAACCCTAAGTGGAATTTTCCTCCAATGGGATTTTCCTATGTATTTTTCCAAGAAATATGGATAGGGCAGACTAGAAAAGTCAGTGTCCTCCTAACCATACCCAAGAACTCCAAATTTGTTGGCGAAATCCATTTTCCTATATGGGTTCATGGTGACCTAACCCTAACCCTAAGCGGAATTTTCCTCCAATGAGATTTTCCCATGTATTTTACTAGGAAACATAGATAGGCCAGTCTTCAAAACTCAGTGCCGTCCTCACCATACCCAAGTACTCCGAATGTGCTGGTGATGTCCATTGTGCTCTACGAGTTCATGGCGACCCAACCCTAACCCTAAGTTGAATTTTCTTCGGATGTGAATTTCCCATGTATTTTACCAGGAAAGCTAGAGAGGGCAGAGTAGAAAAGTCAGTGTCCTCCTAAGCATACCCAACTAATCCGAATTTACTAGCGATGTCCATTTTGCTCTACGAGTTCATGTTGAGCAAACCTTAAAACGAAGTGGAATTTTCTACAATTCGATTTTCGCATGTATTTTACCAGGAAACATAGATAGGGCAGGGTAGAAAAGTTAGTGTCCTCCTAACCATACCCAAGCCGTCTGAATTTGCTGGCGGTGTCCATTTTGCTCTACGGGTTCGTGTTGACCTAACCCTAAACCCAAGTGGAATTTTCCTCCGATGCTAATTTCCCATGAATTTTAACAGGAAACATAGATAGGGCAGCCTTTAAAACTCAGTGACCTCCTAACCATACCCAAGTACTCCGAATTTGCTGCTGATGTCCATTTTGCTCTACGAGTTCATGGTGACCTAACCCTAACCCTATGTGGAATTTTCCTCCGATGTGAATTTCCCATGAATTTTACCAGGAAAGATAGAGAGGGCAGTTTAGAAAAGTCAGTGTCCTCCTAACCATACCCAAGAAGTCCAAATTTGTTTGCAATGTCCATTTTACTATACGGGTTCACGGTGACCTAACCCTAACCCTAAGTGGAATTTTCCTCCAATGAGATTTTCCCCTGTATTTTCCCAGGAAACATAGATAGGCCAGCCTTGAAAAACTCAGTGCCCTCCTAATCATACCCAAGTACTCCAAATTTGCTGGTGATGTCCATTTTGCACTACGAGTTCATGGTGACCTAACCCTAACCCTATGTGGAATTTTCCTCCGATGTGAATTTCCCATGAATTTTATCAGGAAAGATAGAGAGGGCAGTTTAGAAAAATAAGTGTCCTCCTAACCATACCAAGTGCTCTGAATTTGCTGGCGATGTCCATTGTGCTCTACGAGTTAATGGTGACCTAATCCTAACCCAAACTGGAACTTTCCTCCGATGTGAATTTCCCATGAATTTTACCAGGAAAGATAGAGAGGGCATTGTAGACAAGTCCATGTCCTCCTAACCATACCCAAGCAGTCCGAATTTCTTGCCGATGTCCATTTTGCACTACGAGTTCATGGTGACCTAACCCTAACCCTAAGTGGAATTTTCCTCCAATGAGATTTTCCCATGTATTTTACCAGGAAAGATAGAGAGCGCAGGGTAGAAAAGTCAATGCACTCCTAACCATACCCAAGGAGTCTGAATTTGGTGGCGATGTCCATTTTGCTCTATGAGTTCATGGTGACCTAACCCTAACCCTAAGTGAAATTTTACTCAGATGGCATTTTCCCAGGTATTTTCCCAGGAAAAATAGGACAGCCTAGAAAGCTCATCGCCCTCCTAACCATACCCAAGAACTCCGAATTTGTTGGCAATGTCCATTTTGCTCTACGGGTTCATGGTGACCTAACCCTAACCCTAAGTGGAATTTTCCTCCGATGTGAATTTCCAATGAATTTTACCTGGAAAGATATAGAGGGCAGTGTAGAAAAGTCAGTGTCCTCCTAACCATACCCAAGCAGTCGGAATTTGCTGGTAATGTCCATTTTGCTCTACGGGTTCATGGTGATGTAACCCTAACCCTAAGTGGAATTTTCCTCCAATGAGATTTTCCCATGTATTTTACCAGGAAACATAGATAGGCCAGGCTTGAAAACTCAGGGCCCTCCTAACCACACCCAAGAAGCCCGAATTTGCTGGCGATGTCCATTTTGCTCTACGACTTCATGCTGACGTAACCCTAACCCTATGTAGAATTTCCTTCAATTGGATTTTCCATGTATTTTAGCAGGAAACAAAGATAGGGCAGACTAGAAAAGTCAGTGTTTTCCTAACCATACCCAATAATTGCAAATTTGTTGGTGATGTCCATTTTGCTCTACGAGTTCATGCTGACGTAACTCTAACCCTAAGTGAAATTTTCCTCCAATGGGATTTTCCCATGTATTTTACCAGGAAACATAGAGAGGGCAGACTAGTAAAGTCTGTGTCATCCTAACCATACCCAAGTACTCCAAATTTGTTGGCGATGTCCATTTTGCTATACGGGTTTATGGTGACCTATCCCTAACCCTAAGCGGAATTTTCCTCCAATGACATTTTCCCATGTATTTTACCAGGAAACATAGATAGGCCAGCTTTGAAAACTCAGTGCCGTCCTAACCATACCCAAGGAATCAGAATTTGCTGGCGATGTCCATTTTGCTCTACGAGTTCATGCTGACGTAACCCTAACCCTATGTGGAATTTTCCTCCAATTGGATTTTCCATGTATTTTAGCAGGAAACATAGATAGGGCAGACTAGAAAAGTCAGTGTCCTCCTAACCATACCCAAGCACTCCGAATTTGCTGGCGATGTCCATTTTGCTCTATGAGTTCATGGTGACCTAACTCTAACCCTAAGTGGAATTTTCCTCCAATGGGATTTTCCTATGTATTTTTCCAAGAAATATGGATAGGGCAGACTAGAAAAGTCAGTGTCCTCCTAACCATACCCAAGAACTCCAAATTTGTTGGCGAAATCCATTTTCCTATATGGGTTCATGGTGACCTAACCCTAACCCTAAGCGGAATTTTCCTCCAATGAGATTTTCCCATGTATTTTACTAGGAAACATAGATAGGCCAGTCTTCAAAACTCAGTGCCGTCCTCACCATACCCAAGTACTCCGAATGTGCTGGTGATGTCCATTGTGCTCTACGAGTTCATGGCGACCCAACCCTAACCCTAAGTTGAATTTTCTTCGGATGTGAATTTCCCATGTATTTTACCAGGAAAGCTAGAGAGGGCAGAGTAGAAAAGTCAGTGTCCTCCTAAGCATACCCAACTAATCCGAATTTACTAGCGATGTCCATTTTGCTCTACGAGTTCATGTTGAGCAAACCTTAAAACGAAGTGGAATTTTCTACAATTCGATTTTCGCATGTATTTTACCAGGAAACATAGATAGGGCAGGGTAGAAAAGTTAGTGTCCTCCTAACCATACCCAAGCCGTCTGAATTTGCTGGCGGTGTCCATTTTGCTCTACGGGTTCGTGTTGACCTAACCCTAAACCCAAGTGGAATTTTCCTCCGATGCTAATTTCCCATGAATTTTAACAGGAAACATAGATAGGGCAGCCTTTAAAACTCAGTGACCTCCTAACCATACCCAAGTACTCCGAATTTGCTGCTGATGTCCATTTTGCTCTACGAGTTCATGGTGACCTAACCCTAACCCTATGTGGAATTTTCCTCCGATGTGAATTTCCCATGAATTTTACCAGGAAAGATAGAGAGGGCAGTTTAGAAAAGTCAGTGTCCTCCTAACCATACCCAAGAAGTCCAAATTTGTTTGCAATGTCCATTTTACTATACGGGTTCACGGTGACCTAACCCTAACCCTAAGTGGAATTTTCCTCCAATGAGATTTTCCCCTGTATTTTCCCAGGAAACATAGATAGGCCAGCCTTGAAAAACTCAGTGCCCTCCTAATCATACCCAAGTACTCCAAATTTGCTGGTGATGTCCATTTTGCACTACGAGTTCATGGTGACCTAACCCTAACCCTATGTGGAATTTTCCTCCGATGTGAATTTCCCATGAATTTTATCAGGAAAGATAGAGAGGGCAGTTTAGAAAAATAAGTGTCCTCCTAACCATACCAAGTGCTCTGAATTTGCTGGCGATGTCCATTGTGCTCTACGAGTTAATGGTGACCTAATCCTAACCCAAAGTGGAATTTTCCTCCGATGTGAATTTCCCATGAATTTTACCAGGAAAGATAGAGAGGGCATTGTAGACAAGTCCATGTCCTCCTAACCATACCCAAGCAGTCCGAATTTCTTGCCGATGTCCATTTTGCACTACGAGTTCATGGTGACCTAACCCTAACCCTAAGTGGAATTTTCCTCCAATGAGATTTTCCCATGTATTTTACCAGGAAAGATAGAGAGCGCAGGGTAGAAAAGTCAATGCACTCCTAACCATACCCAAGGAGTCTGAATTTGGTGGCGATGTCCATTTTGCTCTATGAGTTCATGGTGACCTAACCCTAACCCTAAGTGAAATTTTACTCAGATGGCATTTTCCCAGGTATTTTCCTAGGAAAAATAGGACAGCCTAGAAAGCTCATCGCCCTCCTAACCATACCCAAGAACTCCGAATTTGTTGGCAATGTCCATTTTGCTCTACGGGTTCATGGTGACCTAACCCTAACCCTAAGTGGAATTTTCCTCTGATGTGAATTTCCAATGAATTTTACTTGGAAAGATATAGAGGGCAGTGTAGAAAAGTCAGTGTCCTCCTAACCATACCCACGTACTCTGAATTTGCTAGCGATGTCCATTTTGCTCTACGAGTTCATGATGAACAAACCTTAACCCTAAGTGGAATTTTCCTCCAATTCGATTTTCCCATGTATTTTTCAAGAAACATAGATAGGGCAGCATAGATAAGTCAGTGCCCTCCTAACCATAAGCAAGCACTCCGAATTTGCTGGCGATGTCCCTTTTTCTCTGTGAGTTCATGGTGACGTAATCCTAAACCTAAGCGGAATTTTCCTCTGATGGGATTTTCCCATGTGTTTTACCAGGAAACATAGATAGGGCAGACTAGTAAAGTCAGTGTCATCCTAACCATACCCAAGAACTCCAAATTTGTTAGCATTGTCTATTTTGCTGTATCGGTTCACGGTGACCTAACCCTAACCCTAAGTGGAATTTTCCTCCAATGAGATTTTCCCATGTATTTTCCCAGGAAACATAGATAGGCCAGCCTTGAAAACTCAGTGCCCTACTAACCATACCCAAGTACTGTGAATTTGCTAGCGATGTCCATTTTGCTCTACGAGTTCATGATGAGCAAACCTGAACTTTAGGTGGAATTTTCCTACGATGGGATTTTCCCATGTAGTTTACCAGGATACATAGATAGGGAAGGGTTGAAAAGTCAGTGTCCTCCTAACCATACCCAAGCACTTCGAATTTGCTGGCGATATCCATTTTGTTCTATGAATTCATGGTGAGCAAATCTTAACCCTAAGTGGAATTTTCCTCCAATGAGATTTTCCCATGTATTTTCCCAGGAACCTTTGATAGGCCAGCCTTGAAAACTCAGTGCCCTCCTAACCATACCCAAGCAGTCTGAATTGGCTGGCGATGTCCATTTTGCTCTACGGGTTCATGGTGACCAAACCCTAACCCTAGGTGGAATTTTCCTCCCATTGCATTTTCCAATGTATTTTACTAGTCAACATAGGTAGGCCAGCCTTGAAAACTCAGTGCCCTCCTAACCATACCCAAGTACTCTGAATTTGCTAGCGATGTCCATTTTGCTCTACGAGTTCATGATGACCTAATCCTAACCGTACGTGGAATTTTCCCATGTATTTTACCAGGAAAAATAGATAGGGCAGGGTAGAAAATTCAGTGTCCTCCTAACTATACCCAAGTCGTCCGAATTTGTTGGCAATATCCATTTTGCTGTACTGGTTCACAGTGACCTAACCCTAACTGTAATTTTCCTACAATGAGATTTTCCCATTTATTTTAACAGGAAAGATAGAGAGGGCAGTGTAGAAAAGTCAGTGTCATCCTAACTATACCCAAGAACTCCAAATTTGTTGGCAATGTCCATTTGGTGTAGATAGGCCAGCTTTGAAAACTCAGTGCCCTCCTAACCATACCCAACTACTCCAAATTCGCTGGTGATGTCCATTTTGCGCTATGACTTAATGGTGACCTAACCCTAACTCTAAGTTGAATTTTCCTCGGATGTGAATTTCCAATGAATTTTACCAGGAAATCTAGAGAGGGAAGAGTAGAAAAGTCAGTAACATCCTAACCATACCCAAGTACTCTGAATTTGCTAGTGATTTCCATTTTGCTCTACAAGTGCATGATGAACAAACCTTAACCCTAAGTGGAATTTTCTTACGATGGGATTGTCCCATGTATTTTACCAGAAAACATAGATAGGGCAGGGTTGAAAAGTCATTGTCCTCCTAACCATAACCAAGCACTCTGAATTTGCTGGCGATGTCCATTTTGCTCTACGGGTTCATGGTAACCTAACCCTAACCCAAAATGGAATTTTCCTCCAACTGGATTTTCCCATGTATTTTACCAGGAAACATAGAGAGGGCAATCTAGTAAAGTCAGTGTCATCCTAACCATACGCAAGAACTCGAAATTTTTTGGAGTTCTTGGGTATGGTTAGGAGGACACTAAATTTTCCTCCCTGCCCTCTCTATTTTTCCTGATAAAATACATTGGAAAATCCCATTGTAGGAAAACTCCACTTAGGGTTAGGGTTAGGTCTCCATGAACTCGTAGAGCAAAATGGATATCGCCAGCAAATTCAGAGTGCTTGGATATAGTTAGGAGGACACTGTCTTTTCTACCCTGCCCTATCTATGTTTCCTGATAAAATACATTGGAAAATCCCATTGTAGGAAAATTCCACTTAGGGTTAGGGTTAGGTCACCATGAACCCGTAGAGCTAAATTGAAATTACCAATAAATTCGGAGTTCTTGGGTATGGTTAGGAGGGTGCTGATCTTTCTAGGCTGCCCTATTTTTCCTGAAAAAATACATGGGAAAATCCCATATCAGGAAAATTCCACTTAGGATTAGGGTTAGGTCACCATGAACCTGTAGAGCAAAATGGACATCGCCAACAAATATAGAGTTATTGGGTATGGTTAGGAGGACACTAACTTTTCTGCCCTGCCCTATCTATTTTTCCTGGTAAAATCCATGGGAAAATCTCATTGGACAAAAATTCCACTTAGGGTTAGGGTTAAGTCATCATAAACTCGTAGAGAAAAATAGACATCACCAGCAAATTCGGAGTACTTGGGTATGGTTAGGAGGGTACTGAGTTTTCAAGGCTGGCCTATCTATGTTTACTGATAAAATACATGGGGAAATATGATTGCAGGAAAATTCCACTTAGGGTTAGGGTTAGGTCACCATGAACTCATAGAGGAAAATGGATATCGCTAGCAAATTCGGACTCCTTGGGTATGGTTAGGAGGACACTGACTTTTCTACACTGCCCTCTATATCTTTCATAGTAAAATTCATGGGAAATTCACATCGGAGGAAAATTACATTTAGGGTTAGGGTTAGGTCACCGTGAACCTGTACAGCAAAATGGAGATTGCCAACAAATTTAGAGTTCTTGGTTATGCTTAGGATGACACTGACTTTACTAGTCTGCACTATCTATGTTTCCTGGTAAAATACATTAGAAAATCCAATTGGAAGAAAATTCCACTTAGGGTTAGGGTTACGTCACCATAAACTCGTAAAGCAAAATGGTCATCGGGAGCAAATTCGGACTTCTTCGGTATGGTTAGGAGGACACTGACTTTTCTATCCTGCCCTATCTATGTTTCCTGGTAAAGTACATGGAAAAACCAATTGGAGGAAAATTCCACTTAGTGTTTGTGTTAGACCACCATGAACCCGTAGAGCAAAATGGACATCGCCAACAAATTTGGAGTTCTTGGGTATGGTTAGGAGGGCACTGAGTTTTCAAGGCTGGCCTATCTATGTTTTCTGGGAAAATACATGGAAAAATCTCATTGGAGGAAAATTCCACTTAGGGTTAGGGTTAGGTCACCATGAACCCGTACACCAAAATGGACATTGCCAGCAAATTCGGAGGGCTTGCTTATGGTTAGGAGGTCACTGACTTATCTTGGCTGCCCTATCTATGTTTCTTGGATAAATACATGGGAAAATCCCATTGGAGGGAAATTCCACTTAGGGTTAGGGTTAGGTCAACTTGAACCCATAGAGCAAAATGGACATCACCAGCAATATCAGAGTACTTGGGTATGGTTAGGCGGGCACTGACTTTTCTAACCTGCCCTATCTATGTTTCCTGGGAATATACATGGGAAAATCTCATAGGAGGAAAATTCCACTTAGGGTTAGGGTTAAGTCACCGTGAACCCTTATAGCAAAATGGACATTGCCAACAAATTTGGAGTTCTTGGTTATGGTTAGGATGACACAGAGTTTACTAGTCTGCCCTATCTATGTTTCCTGGTAAAATACATGGAAAAACCAATTGGAGGAAAATTCCACTTAGTGTTTGTGTTAGACCACCATGAACCCGTAGTGCAAATTTGGAGTTCTTGGGTATGGTTAGGAGGGCACTGAGTTTTCAAGGCTGGCCTATCTATGTTCCTGGGAAAATACATGGGAAAATCTCATTGGAGGAAAATTCCACTTAGGGTTAGGGTTAAGTCACCGTGAACCCGTACAGCAAAATGCACATTGCCAACAAATTTGGAGTTCTTGGTTAGGATGACACTGATTTTACTAGTCTGCCCAATCTATGTTTCCTGGTAAAATACATTAGAAAATCCAATTGGAGGAAAATTCCACTTAGAGTTAGGGTTACGTCAACATGAAGTCGTAGATCAAAATGGACATAACCAGCAATATCGGAGTACTTGGGTATGGTTAGGCGGGCACTGACTTTTCTACCCTGCCCTATCTATGTTTCCTGGTAAAATACATTGAAAATCCAATTTGAGGAAAATTCCACTTAGTGTTATGGTTAGGTCACCATGAACCCGTAGAGGAAAATGGACATCGCCAAACAAATTTGGAGTTCTTGGTTATGGTTAGGATGACACAGAGTTTACTAGTCTGCCCTATCTATGTTTCCTGGGAAAACACATGGAAAAACCAATTGGAGGAAAATTCCACTTAGTGTTTGTGTTAGACCACCATCAACCCATAAAGCAAAATGGACATCGCCAACAAATTTGGAGTTCTTGGGTATGGTTAGGAGGGCACTGAATTTTCAAGACTGCCCTATCTATGTTTCCTGGGAAAATACATGGAAAAATCTCATTGGAGAAAAATTGCACTTAGGGTTAGGGTTGGGTCACTGTGAACCCATGCACCAAAATGGACATCGCCAGCAAATATGGAGTTCTTGCTGATGCTTAGGAGGTCATTGACTTATCTTGGCTGCCCTATGTATATTTCTTGGATAAATACATGGGAAAATCCCATTGGAGGAAAATTCCACTTAGAGTTAGGGTTACGTCACCATGAACTTGTAGAGCAAAATGGATATCGCCACCAGCTTTGGACTGCTTGGGTATGGTTGGGAGGACACTGACTTTTCTACCCTACCCTATGTATGTTTCCTGTTAAAATACATTGAAAGTCCATTTGGAGGAAAATTCCACTTAGTGTTAGGGTTAGGTCATCATGAAACCGAAGAGCAAAATGGAAACCGCCAACAAATTTGGAGTTCTGGGGTATGATTAAGAGGGCGATGAGCATTCAAGTATGCCCTATCTATGTTTCCTGGTAAAATACATGGGAAAATCCAATTGGAGGAAAATTCCACTTAGGGTTAGGGTTAAGTCACCATCAACCCGTACAGCAAAATGGACATTGCCAACAAATTTAGAGTTCTTGGTTATGGTTAGGATGACACTGAATTTACTAGTCTGCCCTATCTATGTTTCCTGGTAAAATACATTAGAAAATCCAATTGGAAGAAAATTCCACTTAGGGTTAGGGTTACGTCACAATTAACCCGTAGAGCAAAATGGACATCGGGAGCAAATTCGGACTGCTTGGATATGGTTAGGAGGACACTGACTTTTCTACACTGCCCTATCTATGTTTCCTGGTAAAATACATAGAAAATCCAATTGTAGGAAAATTCCACTTAAGGTTATGCTTAATTCACCATGAACCCGTAGAGCAAAATGGACATTGCCAACAAATTTGGAGTTCTTGGGCATGGTTAGGAGGGCACTGAGTTTTCAAGGCTGGCCTATCTATGTTTCCTGGGAAAATAGGTGGAAAAAACTCATTGGAGGAAAATTCCACTTAGGGTTAGGGTTAGGTCACCGTGAACCCGGACACCAAAATGGACATCGCCAGGAAGTACGGAGTGCTGGCTCATGGATGTCACTGACTTATGTTTGCTGCCCTATCTATGTTTCTTGGATAAATACATGGGAAAATCCCATTGGAGAAAAATTCCACTTAAGGTTAGGGTTAGGTCAACATGAACTCGTAGAGCAAAATGGACATCACCAGCAATATCAGAGTACTTGGGTATGGTTAGGAGTGCACTGACTTTTCTACCCTGCCCTATCTATGTTTCCTGGGAAAATACATGGGAAAATCCAATTGGAGGAAAATTCCACTTAGGGTTAGGGTTAAGTCACCGTCAACCCGTACAGCAAAATGGACATTGCCAACAAATTTAGAGTTCTTGGTTATGGTTAGGATGACACTGAATTTCCTAGTCTGCCCTATCTATGTTTCCTGGTAAAATACATTAGAAAATCCAATTGGAAGAAAATTCCACTTAGGGTTAGGGTTACGTCACAATTAACCCGTAGAGCAAAATGGACATCGGGAGCAAATTCGGACTGCTTGGATATGGTTAGGAGGACACTGACTTTTCTACACTGCCCTATCTATGTTTCCTGGTAAAATACATGGAAAATCCAATTGGAGGAAAATTCCACTTAGTGTTATGGTTAGGTCACCATTAACCCGTAGAGCAAAATGGATATTGCCAACAAATTTGGAGTTCTTGGGTATGGTTAGGGAGGGCACTGAGTGTTCAAGGCTGGCCAATCTATTTTTCCTGGTAAAATACATGGAAAAATATCATTGGAGAAAAATTGCACTTAGGGTTAGGGTTAGGTCACCGTGAACCCATATACCAAAATGGACATCGCCAGCAAACATGGAGTTCTTGCTTATGCTTAGGAGGTCACTGACTTATCTTGGCTGCCCTATTTATATTTCTTGGATAAATACATGGGAAAATCCCATTGGAGGAAAATTCCACTTAGGGTTAGGGTTAAGTCACCGTGAACCCGTACAGCAAAATGGACATTTCCACCAAATTTGGAGTTCTTGGTTATGGTTAGGATGACACTGACTTTACTAGTCTGCCCTATCTATGTTTCCTGGTAAAATACATGGAAAATCCAATTTGAGGAAAATTCCACTTAGTGTTATGGTTAGGTCAACATGAACCCGAAGAGCAAAATGGACATCGCCAACAAATTTGGAGTTCTTGGGTATGGTTAGGAGGGCACTGAGTGTTCAAGGCTGGCCTATCTATGTTTCGTGGGAAAATACATGGGAAAATCCAGTTGGAGGAAAATTCCACTTAGGGTTAGGTCACCATGAAATTGTAGAGCAAAATGGACACTGCCAGCAAATTCGGACTGCTTGGGTATGGTTAGGAGGACAGTGACTTTTCTACCCTGCTCTATCTATGTTTCCTGGTAAAATACATGGGAAAATCTCATTGGAGGAAAATTCCACTTAGGGTTAGGGTTAGGTCACCATGAACCCGTACACCAAAATGGACAATGCCACCAAATTTGGAGTTCTTTCTTATGGTTAGGATGACACTGACTTTACTAGTCTGCCCTATCTATGTTTCCTGGTAAAATACATGGAAAATCCAATTGGAGGAAAATTCCACTTAGGGTTATGGTTAACTCACCATGAACCCGTAGAGTAAAATGGACATCGTCAACAAATTTGGAGTTCTTGGGCATGGTTAGGAGGGCACTGTGTTTTCAAGGCTGGCCTATCTATGTTTCCTGGGAAAATACATGGGAAAATCCAGTTGGAGGAAAATTCCACTTAGGGTTAGGTCACCATGAAATTGTAGAGCAAAATGAACACTGCCAGCAAATTCGGACTCCTTGGCTATGGTTAGGAGGACAGCGAATTTTCTACCCTGCTCTATCTATGTTTCCTGGTAAAATACATGGGAAAATCCCATCGAAGGAAAATTCCACTTAGGGTTAAGGTTTGCTCACCATGAAGTCGTAGAACAAAATGGATATTGCCAGCAAATTCGAAGCGCTTGGTTATGGTTAGGAGGACAATGTCTTTTCTTTTCTACCCTATCTATGTTTACTGGTAAAAAACATGGGAAAATCCAGTTGGAGGAAAATTCCACTTAGGGTTAGAATTAGGTCGCCATGAAGTCGTAGAGCAAAATGGACATCGCCAACAAATTTTAGTTCTTGGGTATGGTTAGGAGGGCACTGAGTTTTCAAGGCTGGCCTATCTATGTTTCCTGGAAAAATACATGGGAAAATCTCGTTGGAGGAAAATTCTACTTAGGGTTTGGGTTAGGTCACTGTGAACCCGTACAGCCAAATGGACTTCGCCAGCAAATTCGGAGTGCTTGCTTATGGTTAGGACGTCACTGACTTATCTTGGCTGCCCTATCTATGTTTTTTGGATAAATACATGGGAAAATCTCATTGGAGGAAAATTCCACTTAGGGTTACGGTTAGGTCAGCATGAACTTGTAGAGCAAAATGTACATCGCCAGCAAATTCGGAATGCTTGGGTATGGTAAGGAGGACACTGACTTTTCTACCCTGCCCTATCTATGTTTCCTGGTAAAATACATGGGAAAATCCCATTGAAGGAAAATTCCACTTAGGGTTAACGTTTGCTCAACAAGAACTCGCAGAACAAAATGGATATCGCCAGTAAATTCGAAGTGCTTGGGTTTGGTTAGGAGGACAGTGATTTTTCTAGTCTGCTCTATCTATGTTCACTGGTAAAATACATGGGAAAATCCAATTGGAGAAAAATTCCACTTAGGGTTAGGGTTAGGTCTCCATAAACTTGTAAAGCAAAATTGACATTTCCAGCAAATTCGGAGTACTTGGGCATGGTTAGTAGGGCACTGAGTTTTCAAGCCTGGCCTATCTATGTGTCCTGGGAAAATACATGGGAAAATCTCGTTGGAGGAAAATTCCACTTAGGGTTAGGGTTACGTCACCATGAACTTGTAGAGCAAAATGGACATCACCAGCAAATTGGGACTGCTTGGGTATGGTCAGGAGGACACTGACTTTTCTACCTTACCCTTTCTATGTTTACTGATAAAACAGATGGGAAAATCCCATCGTAGGAAAATTCCACTTAGGCTTAGAGTTACGTTACCATAAATTTGTACAGCAAAATGGATATCGCCAGTAAATTCGGACTGCTTGGGTATGGTTAGGAGGACACTGACTTTTCTACGTTGCCCTATCTATGTTTCCTGTTAAGATACATGGAAAATCGAAATGGAGAAAAATTCCACTTAGTGTTAGGGTTAGGTTACCATGAAACCATAGAGGAAAATGGACATTGCCAACAAATTCGGAGTTCTTGGGTATGGTTACGAGGACACTGACTATTCTACCCTTCCCTATCTATGTTTCCTCATAAAATATATGGGAAAATCCCATCGTAGGAAAATTCCACTTAGGCTTAGGGTTACATTACCATGAACTCGTAGAGAAAAATAGACATCGCCATCAAATTCGGACTTCTTGGGTATGGTTAGGAGGACACTGACTTTTCTACGCTACCCTATCTATGTTTTCTGGTAAAATACATGGAAAATCAACTGGAGGAGAATTCTGTAGAGATAAGAGACAGGCGAAAGTTGCATGCAGAAAACTGACCTAACCCTAATCCTAAGTGGAATTTTCCTCCAATGAGATTTTCACATGTATTTTCCCAGGAAACATATATAGGGCAGGGTAGCAAAGTCAGTGCCCTCCTAACCACACCCAAGTACTCCGAATTTGCTGGTGATGTCCATTTTCCTCTACGAGTTCACGGTCACCTAACCCTAACCCTAAGTGGAATTTTCCTCCAATGGGATTTTCCCATGTATTCATCTAAGAAAAATAGATAGGGAAGCCATGATAAGTCAATGACCTCCTAACCATAAGCAAGCACTCTGTATTTGCTGGCGATGTCCATTTTGGTGTACGGTTTCTCGGTGACCTAACCCTAACCCTATGTGGAATTTTCCTCCAATGAGATTTTTCCATGTATTTTCCCAGGAAACATAGATAGGCCAGCCTTCAAAACTCAGTGCCCTCCTAACCATACCCAAGAACTCCAAATTTGTTGGCGATGTCCTTTTTGCTCTACGGGTTCATGATGACCAACCATAACACTAAGTGAAATTTTCCTCTAATATGAGTTTTCATGTATTTTTCCAGGAAACATAGATAGGATAGGGTAGAAAAGTCAGTGTCCTCCTAACCATACCCAAGCAGTCCGAATTTTCTCCCGATGTTCATGTTGCTCTACGACTTCATGGTGACGTAACCCTAATTCTAAGTGGAATTTTCCTCCAATTGGATTTTCTAATGTATTTTACCAAGAAAAATAGATAGGGCAGACTAGTAAAGTCAGTGTCATCCTAAGCATAACCAAGAACTCTAAATTTGTTGGCAATGTCCATTTTGCTGTACGGGTTCACGGTGACTTAACCGTAACCTTAAGTGGAATTTTCCTCCAATGAGATTTTCCCATATATTTTACCAGGAAACATAGATAGGGCAGGGAAGAAAAGTCAGTGCCCTCCTAACCATACCCAAGTACTCCGATATTGCTGGTGATGTCCATTTTGCTCTACGAGTTCATGTTGACCTCACCCTAACCCTAAGTGGAATTTTCCTCCAATGGGATTTTCCCATGTATTTATCCAAGAAACATAGGGCAGCCAAGATAAGCCAGTGACCTTCTAACCATGAGCAAGCACTCCGTATTTGGTGGCGATGTCCATTTTGCTATACGGGTTCATGGTTACTTAACCCTAACCCTAAGTGGAATTTTCCTCCAATGAGATTTTCTCATGTATTTTCCCAGGAAACATAGATAGGGCAGGGTAGAAAAGTCAGTGCCCTCCTAACCATACCCAAGAACTTCAAATTTGTTGGCAATGTCCATTTTGCTTTATGGATTCATGTTGATCTAACACTAACACTAAGTGGAATTTTCCTCCAATTTGTTTTTCCATATATTTTCCCAGGAAACATAGACAGGCCTGCCTTGAAAACTCAGTGCTCTCCTAACCGTACCCAAGAACTCCAAATTTGTTGGCGATTTCCATTTTGCTCATGGTGATCTAACACTAAAACTAAGTGGAGTTTTCCTCCAATTGGTTTTTTCTTGTACTTTACCAGGAAATATAGATAGGGCAGGGTAGAAAAATCAGTGTCCTCCTAACCATACCGAAGAAGTCCGAATTTGCTCCCGATGTCCATTTTGCTCTACGAGTTCACGGTGACCTAACCCTAACCCTAAGTGGAATTTTCCTCCAATGGGATTTTCCCATGTATTCATCTAAGAAAAATAGATAGGGAAGCCATGATAAGTCAGTGACCTCCTAACCATAAGCAAGCACTCCGTATTTGCTTGTGATATCCATTTTGGAGTACGGGTTCACGGTGATCTACCCCTAACCCTATGTGGAATTTTCCTCCAATGAGATTTTTCCATGTATTTTCCCAGGAAACATAGATAGGCCAGCCTTGAAAACTCAGTGCCCTCCTAACCATACCCAAGAACTCCAAATTTGTTTGCGATGTCCTTTTTGCTCTACGGTTTCATGATGACCAACCATAACACTAAGTGGAATTTTCCTCTAATTGGAGTTTCCATGTATTTTTACAGGAAACATAGATAGGATAGGGTAGAAAAGTCAGTGTCCACCTAACCATACCCAAGCAGTCCGAATTTTTTCCCGATGTTCATGTTGCTCTACAACTTCATGGTGATGTAACCCTAACTCTAAGTGGAATTTTTCCTCCAATTGGATTTTCTAATGTATTTTACCAGAAAACGTAGATAGGACAGACTAGTAAACTCAGTGTCATCCTAACCAGTTTTCCACTTAGGGTTATGGTTAGTTCACCATGAACCCGTAGAGCAAAATGGACATCGCCAACAAATTTGGAGTTCTTGGGTATGGTTAGGAGGCACTGAGTTTTCAAGGCTGGCCTATCTATGTTTCCTGGAAAAATACGTGGAAAAATCTCATTGGAGGAAAATTCCACTTAGGGTTAGGTTTAGGTCACCGTGAACCCGTACACCAAAATGGACATCGCCAGCAAATACGGAGTGCTTGCTTATGGTTAGGAGGTCACTGACTTATCTTGGCTGCCCTATCTATGTTTCTTGGATAAATACATGGGAAAATCCCATTGAAGGAAAATTCCACATAGGGTTAGGGTTAGGTCAACTTGAACTCGTAGAGCAAAATGGACATCACCAGCAATATCGCAGTACTTGGGTATGGTTAGGTGGGCATTGACTTTTCTACCCTGCCCTATCTATGTTTCCTGGGAAAATACATGGGAAAATCTCATTGGAGGAAAATTCCACTTAGGGTTAGGGATAAGTCACCGTGAACCCGTACAGCAAAATGGACATTGCCAACAAATTTAGAGTTCTTGGATATGCTTAGGATGACACTGACTTTACTAGTCTGCCCTATCTATGTTTCCTGGTAAAATACATTAGAAAATCCAATTGGAAGAAAATTCCACTTAGGGTTAGGATTACGTTATCATAAACTCGTAGAGCAAAATGGACATCGGGAGTAAATTCGGACTTCTTCAGTATGGTTACGGGGACACTGACTTTTCTATCCTGCCCTATCTATGTTTCCTGGTAAAGTACATGGAAAAACCAATTGGAAGAAAATTCCACTTAGTGTTTGTGTTAAACCACCATGAACCCGTAGAGCAAAATGGACATCGCCAACAAATTTGGATTTCTTGGGTATGGTTAGGAGGGCACTGAGTTTTCAAGGCTGGCCTATCTTTGTTTCCTGGGAAAATACATGGAAAAGTCTCATTGGAGGAAAATTCCACAACTGAAAACTATCAATTTTCCTTGCTATTTATAAGCCAGAATTTTCTGGAATATGTTTAGTGTGAGTTAAAGGTACTTAGTTTTGGCATGTACAATACCTATTCACTGCTTTTATTTACAACATATCTCATTTTGGTCACATGATGAGAAAGCTAAAATCTCAGATTTCTTTTTTTTATTTCTGTTTTTGGCAATTTAAAAATGAGGGGGTTCTGAACATTGTGATAAAAGTATTGTTTTGAGCAAAAAGAAAAAAAAGTACTTTGGAACCAATCCTTGCATTCACAGTCTGTAAAGTTAATGAAAACAGAAGTAAGATGATGAGTTAGGGTTAGGTCACCGTGAACCCGTACACCAAAATGGACATCGCCAGCAAATTCAGAGTTCTTGCTTATGGTTAGGAGGTCAATGACTTATCTTGGCTGCCCTATCTATGTTTCTTGGATAAATACATGGGAAAATTCCATTGGAGGAAAATTCCACTTAGGGTTAGGGTTAGGTCAACTTGAACTCGTAGAGCAAAATGGACATCACCAGCAATATCGGAGTACTTGGGTATGGATAGGCGGGCACTGACTTTTCTACCCTGCCCTATCTATGTTTCCTGGGAAAATACATGGGAAAATCTCATTGGAGGAATATTCCACTTATGGTTAGGGTTAGGTCACTGTGAACCCGTACAGCAAAATGGAGATTGCCAACAAATTTGGAGTTCTTGGTTATGGTTAGGATGACACTGTCTTTACTAGTCTGCCCTATCTATGTTTCCTGGTAAAATACATTAGAAAATCCAATTGGAGGAAAATTCCACTTAGAGTTAGGGTAACGTCACCATGAAGTCGAAGAGCAAAATGGACATCACGAGCAAATTCGGACTGCTTGGGTATGGTTAGGAGGACACTGACTTTTCTACCCTGCCCTATCTATGTTTCCTGGGAAAATACATGGAAAAATCTCATTGGAGGAAAATTCCACTTAGGGTTAGGGTTAGGTCACCGTGAACCCGTACAGCAAAATGGAGATTGCCAACAAATTTGGAGTTCTTGGTTATGGTTAGGATGACACTGTCTTTACTAGTCTGCCCTATCTATGTTTCCTGGTAAAATACATTAGAAAATCCAATTGGAGGAAAATTTCACTTAGAGTTAGGGTTACGTCTCCATGAAATCGTAGAGCAAAGTGGACATCGGGAGCAAATTCGGATTGCTTGGGTATGGTTAGGAGGACACTGACTTTTCTACCCTGCCCTTTCTATGTTTCCTGGTAAAATACAATAGATAATCCAATTGGAGGAAAATTCCACTTAGTGTTATGGTTAGGCCACCATGAACCCGTAGAGCAAAATGGACATCGCCAACAAATTTGGAGTTCTTGGGTATGGTTAGGAGGGCACTGAATTTTCAAGGCTGGCCTATCTATGTTTTCTGGGAAAATACATGGAAAAATCTCATTGGAGGAAAATTCCACTTAGGGTTAGGGTTAGGTCACTGTGAACCCGTACAGCAAAATGGACATTGCCAACAAATTTGGAGTTCTTGTTTATGGTTAGGAGGTCACTGACTTATGTTGGCTGCCCTATCTATGTTTCTTGGATAAATACATGGGAAAATCCCATTGGAGGAAAATTCCACTTAGGGTTAGGGTTAGGTCAACTTGAACTCGTAGAGCAAAATGGACATCACCAGCAATATCGGAGTACTTGGGTATGGTTAGGTGGGCAGTGACTTTTCTTCCCTGCCCTATCTATGTTTCCTGGGAAAATACATGGGAAAATCTCATTGGAGGAAAATTCCACAACTGAAAACTATCAATTTTCCTTGCTATTTATAAGCCCGAATTTTCTGGAATATGTTTAGTGTGAGTTAAAGGTACTTAGTTTTGGCATGTACAATACCTATTCACTGCTTTTATTTACAACATATCTCATTTTGGTCACATGAGTACAAAGCTAAAATCTCAGATTTCTCTTTTTTATTTCTGTTTTTGGCAATTTAAAAATGAGGGGGTTCTGAACATTGTGATAAAAGTATTGTTTTGAGCAAAAAGAAAAAAAAGTTCTTTGGAACCAATCCTCGCATTTACAGTCTGTAAAGTTAATGAAATCAGAAGTAAGATGATGAGTTAGGGTTAGGTCACCGTGAACCCGTACACCAAAATGGACATTGCCAGCAAATTCGGAGTTCTTGCTTATGGTTAGGATGTCACTGACTTATCTTGGCTGCCCTATCTATGTTTCTTGGATAAATACATGGGAAAATCCCATTGGAGCAAAATTCTACTTAGGGTTAGAGTTAGGTCAACTTGAACTCGTAGAGCAAAATGGACATCACCAGCAATATCGGAGTACTTCGGTATGGATAGGCGGGCACTGACTTTTCTACCCTGCCCTATCTATGTTTCCTGGGAAAATACATGGGAAAATCTCATTGGAGGAAAATTCCACTTAGGGTTAGAGTTAAGTCACCGTGAACCCGTACAGCAAAATGCACATTGCCAACAAATTTGGAGTTCTTGGTTATGGTTAGGATGACCCTGACTTTACTAGTCTGCCCTATCTATGTTTCCTGGTAAAATATATTAGAAAATCCAATTGGAAGAAATTCCACTTAGGGTTAGGGTTACGTCATCATAAACTCGTAGAGCAAAATGGACATCGGGAGCAAATTCGGACTTCTTGGGTATGTTTAGGAGGACACTGACTTTTCTACCCTGCCCTATCTATGTTTCCTGGTAAAGTACATGGAAAAACCAATTGGACGAAAATTCCACTTAGTGTTTGTGTTAGACCACCATGAACCCGTAGAGCAAAATGGACATCGCCAACAAATTTGGAGTTCTTGGGTATGGTTAGGAGGGCACTGAGTTTTCAAGGCTGGCCTATCTATGTTTCCTGGTAAAATACATTAGAAAATCCAATTGGAGGAAAATTCCACTTAGAGTTAGAGTTATGTCACCATGAAGTCGTAGAGAAAAATGGACATCGGGAGCAAATTCGGACTGCTTGGTTATGGTTAGGAGGACCCTGACTTTTCTACCCTGCCCTATCTATGTTTCTTGGTAAAATACATGGAAAATCCAATTGGAGGAAAATTCCACTTAGTGTTATGGTTAGGTCACCATGAACCCGTAGAGCAAAATGGACATAACCAACAAATTTGGAGTTCTTCTGTATGGTTAGGAGGGCACTGAGTTTTCAAGGCTGGGCTATCTATGTTTCCTGGGAAAATACATGGAAAAATCTCATTGGAGGAAAATTCCACTTAGGGTTAGGGTTAGGTCACCGTGAACCCGTACACCAAAATGGACATTTCCAGCAAATTCGGAGTGCTTGCTTATGGTTAGGAGGTCACTGACTTATCTTGGCTGCCCTATCTATGTTTCTTGGATAAATACATGGGAAAATCCCATTGGAGGAAAATTCCACTTAGGGTTAGGGTTAGGTCAACTTGAACTCGTAGAGCAAAATGGACGTCACCAGCAATATCGGAGTACTTTGTTATGGTTAGGCAGGCACTGAATTTTCTACCCTGCCCTATCTATGTTTCCTGGGAAAATACATGGGAAAATCTCATTGGAGGAAAATTCCACTTAGGTGTAGGTTTAAGTCACCGTGAACCCGTACAGCAAAATGGACATCACCAGCAAATTCGGACTGCTTGGGTATGGTTAGGAGGACACTGACTTTTCTACCTTACCCTATCTATGTTTCCTGATAAAATAGATAGGAAAATCCCATCGTAGGAAAATTCCACTTAGGGTTAGGGTTACGTTACCATAAACTCGTACAGCAAAATGGACATCGCCAGTAAATTCGGACTGCTTGGGTATGGTTAGGAGCACACTCACTTTTCTACGCTGCCCTATCTATGTTTCCTGGTAAGATACATGGAAAATCGAAATGGAGGAAAATTCTGTAGAGATAAGAGACAGGCGAAAGTTGCGTGCAGAAAACTGACCTAACCCTAACCCTAAGTGGAATTTTCCTCCAATCAGATTTTCCCATGTATTTTCCCAGGAAACATCGATAGGGCAGTGTAGAAAAGTCAGTGCAATCCTAACCATACCCAAGTACTCCGATATTGCTGGGGATGTCCATTTGGCTCTACGAGTTCATGTTGACCTAACCCTAACCCTAAGTGGAATTTTCCTCCAATGAGATTTTCCCATGTATTTATCCAAGAAACATAGATAGGGCAGCCAAGATAAGTCAGGGACCTCCTAACCATTAGCAAGCACTCCGAATTTGCTGGCGATGTCCATTTTGGTGTACGGGTTCACGGTGACCTAACCCTACGTGGAACTTTCCTTCAAAGAGATTTTTCCATGTATTTTCCCAAGAAACATAGATAGGCCAGCCTTGAAAACTCAGTACCCTCCTAACCATACCCAAGAACTCCAAATTTGTTCGCGATGTCCATTTTGCTTTATAGGTTCATGGTGATCTAACACTAACACTAAGTTGAATTTTCCTGCAATTGGTTTTTCCATGTATTTTACCAGGAAACATAGATAGGGCAGGGTAGAAAAGTCAGTGTGCTCCTAACCATACCGAAGAAGTCCGAATTTGCTCCCGATGTCCATTTTGCTCTACGGGTTTATGGTGACGTAACCCTAACCCTAAGTGGAATTTTCTTCCAATTAGATTTTCTAATGTATTTTACTAGGAAACATAGATAGGGCAGAGTAGTAAAGTCAGTGTCATCCTAACCATAACCAAGAACTCCAAATTTGTTGGCAATGTCCATTTTGCTGTACGGGTTCACGGTGACTTAACCCCAACCCTAAGTGGAATTTTCCTCCAATGAGATTTTGCCATGTATTTTACCAAGAAACATAGATAGGCCAACTTGAAAACTCAGTGCCCTCCTAACCATACCCAAGTACGCCTAATTTGCTGGTCATGTCCATTTTGCTCTACTAGTTCATGTTGACCTAAACCTAACCCTAAGTGGAATTTTCCTCCAATGGGATTTTCCCATGTATTTATCCAAGAAACATAGATAGGGCAGCCAAGATAAGTCAGTGACCTCCTAACCATGAGCAAGCACTCCGAATTTGCTGGCGATGTCCATTTTGGTTTATGGGTTCACGGTGACCTAACCCTAAGAAAAAGTGGAATTTTCCTCCAATGAGATTTTTCCATGTATTTTCCCAGGAAACATAGATAGGGCAGGGTAGAAAAGTCAGGGCCCTCCTAACCATACCCAAGTACTCCGATATTGCTGGTGAGGTCCATTTTGCTCTACGAGTTCATGTTGACCTAACCCTAACCCTAAGTGGAATTTTCCTCCAATGGGATTTTCCTATGTATTTCTCAAAGAAATATATATAGGTCAGCCATGATAAGTCAGTGACCTCCTAACTATAAGCAAGAACTCCAAATTCGTTGGCGATGTCCATTTTGCTCTATGGTTTCATGGTGACCTAACCATAACACTAAGTGGAATTTTCCTCCAATTGGATTTTCCATGTATTTTACCAGGAAACTTAGATAGGGCAGGGTAGAAAATTCAGTGTCCTCCTAACCATACCCAAGCAGTCCGAATTTAATCCCAATGTTCATTTTGCTCTATGATATTATGGTGACGTAACCCTAACTCTAAGTGGAATTTTCTTCCAAGTGGATTTTCTAATGGATTTTACCAGCAAACATATATAGGGCAGACTAGTAAAGTCAGTGTCATCCTAACCATAACTAAGAACTCCAAATTTGTTGGCAATGTCTATTTTGCTGTACGGGTTCACGGTGACTTAACACTAACCCTAAGTGGAATTTTCCTCCAATGAGATTTTTCCATGTATTTTCCCAGGAAACATACATAGGGCAGGGTAGAAAAGTCAGTGCCCTTCTAACCATACCCAAGTACTCCAAATTTGCTGGTGGTGTCCATTTTGCTCTACGAGTTCATGTTGACCTAACCCTAACCCATAGTGAAATTTTCCTCCAATGGGATTTTGCCATGTATTTATCCAAGAAATATAGATAGGGCAGCCATGATAAGTCAGTGACCTCCTAACCATAAGCTAGCACTCCGTATTTGCTGGAGATGTCCATTTTGGTGTAAGGATTCACGGTGACCTAACCCTAACCCTAAGTGGAATTTTCCTCCGATGAGATTTTTCCACGTATTTTCCCAGGAAAGATAGATAGGCCAGACTTTAAAACTCAGTGCCCTCCTAAGCATAACCAAGAACTCCAAATTTGTTGGCGATGTCCATTTTGCTCTACGGGTTCATGGTGACCTAACCATAACTCTAAGTGGAATTTTCCTCCAATTGGATTTTCCATGTATTTTACCAGGAAACATAGATAGGGCAGGGTGGAAAAATCAGTGTCCTCCTAACCATACCCAAGGAGTCCGAATTTGCTCCCGATGTCCATTTTGCTCTACGAGTTCATGGTGACTTAACCCTAACCCTAAATGGAATTTCCTCTAATTGGATTTTCCCATGTATTTTACCAGGAAACATAGATAGGGCAGACTAGAAAAGTCAGTGTCCTCCAAACCATACCCAAGTACTCCAATTTTGTTGGCAATGTCCATTTTGCTATATGGGTTCATGGTGACCTAACCCTAAGTGGAATTTTCCTCCAATGAGATTTTCCCATGTATTTTACCAAGAAACATAGATAGGCCAACTTGAAAACTCAGTGCCCTCCTAACCATACCCAAGTACACCGAATTTGCTTGTGATGTCCATTTTGCTCTACGAGTTCATGATGACCTAATCCTAACCGTACGTGGAATTTTCCCATGTATTTTACCAGGAAAAATAGATAGGGCAGGGTAGAAAATTCAGTGTCTTCCTAACTATACCCAAGTCGTCCGAATTTGTTGGCAATGTCCATTTTGCTGTACTGGTTCACAGTGACCTAATCCTAACTGTAATTTTCCTCCAATGAGATTTTCCCATGTATTTTACCAGGAAAGATAGAGAGGGGAGTGTAGAAAAGTCAGTGTCATCCTAACTATACCCAAGAACTCCAAATTTGTTGGCAATGTCCATTTTGCTGTATATAGGCCAGGTTTGAAAACTCAGTGCCCTCCTAACCATACCCAACTACTCCAAATTTGCTGGTGATGTCCATTTTGCTCTATGACTTAATGGTGACCTAACCCAAACTCTAAGTTGAATTAGAGGTTAATTAATTCAATTAACTTAGGGTTAGGGTTAAGTCACCGTGAACCCATACAGCAAAATGGAAATTGCCAACAAATTTAGAGTTCTTGGTTATGCTTAGGATGACACTGACTTTACTAGTCTGCACTATCTATGTTTCCTGGTAAAATACATTAGAAAATCCAATTGGAAGAAAATTCGACTTAGGGTTAGGGTTACGTCACCAGAAACTCGTAGAGCAAAATGAACATCGGGAGCAAATTCGGACTTCTTCGGTATGGTTAGGAGGACACTGACTTTTCTATCTTGCCCTATCTATGTTTCCTTGGAAAATACATTGAAAATCCAATTTGAGGAAAATTACACTTAGTGTTATTGTTAGGTCACCATGAACCCGTAGAGGAAAATGGACATCGCCAACAAATTTGGAGTTCTTGGGTATGGTTAGGAGGTCACTGACTTATCTTGGCTGCCCTATCTATGTTTCTTGGATAAATAAATGGGAAAATCCCATTGGAGGAAAATTCCACTTAGGGTTAGGGTTAGGTCAACTTGAACTCGTAGAGCAAAATGGACATCACCAGCAATATCGGAGTACTTGGTTATGGTTAGGCGGGCACTGACTTTTCTACCGTGCCCTATCTATGTTTCCTGGGAAAATACATAGGAAAATCTCATAGGAGGAAAATTCCACTTAGGGTTAGGGTTAAGTCACCGTGAACGCGTATAGCAAAATGGACATTGCACAAAAATTTGGAGTTCTTGCTTATGGTTAGGATGACACTGACTTTACTAGTCTGCACTATCTATGTTTCCTGGTAAAATACATGGAAAAACCAATTGGAGGAAAATTCTACTTAGTGTTTGTGTTAGACCACCATGAAACCGTAGAGCAAAATGGACATCGCCAACAAATTTGGAGTTCTTGGGTATGGTTAGGAGGGCACTGCATTTTTAAGGCTGGCCTAACTATGTTTCCTGGGAAAATACATGGAAAAATCTCATTGGAGGAAAATTCCACTTAGGGTTATGGTTAGGTCTCCATGAACTCATAGAGCAAAATGGATATCTCCAGCAAATTCAAAGTGCTTGGATATGGTAAGGAGGACACTGACTTTAATACAGTGCCCTATCTATGTTTCCTGGTAAAATACATGGAAAATCCAATTGGAGGAAAATTCCACTTAGTGTTAGGGTTAGGTCTCCATGAACCCGTAGAGCTAAATTGAAATTACCAATAAATTCGGAGTTCTTGGGTTTGGTTAGGAGGGTGATGATCTTTCTAGGCTGCCCTTTTTTCCTGAAAAAATACATGGGAAAATCCCATATCAGGAAAATTCCACTTAGGGTTAGGGTTAGGTCACCATGAACCTGCAGAGCAAAATGGACATCGCCAACAAATATAGAGTTCTTGGGTATGGTTAGGGGGACACTAACTTTTCTGCCCTGCCCTATCTATTTTTCCTGGTAAAATCCATGGGAAAATCTCATTGGAGGAAAATTCCACTTAGGGTTAGGGTTAAGTCACCATAAACTCGTAGAGAAAAATAGACATCACCAGCAACGTCGGAGTACTTGGGTATGATTAGGAGGGTACTGAGTTTTCAAGGCTGGCCTATCTATGTTTACTGATAAAATACATGGGGAAATCTCATTGCAGGAAAATTCCACTTAGGGTTAGGGTTAGGTCAACATGAACTCATAGAAAAAAATGGATATCGTCAGCAAATTCGGACTCCTTGGGTATGGTTAGGAGGACACTGACTTTTCTACACTGCCCTCTATATCTTTTCTGGTAAAATACATGGGAAAATCTCATAGGAGGAAAATTCCACTTAGGGTTATGGTTAAGTCACCGTGAACCCGTATAGCAAAATGGACATTGCACAAAAATTTGGAGTTCTTGCTTATGGTTAGGATGACACTGACTTTACTAGTCTGCCCTTTCTATGTTTCCTGATAAAATACATGGAAAAACCAATTGGAGGAAAATTCCACTTAGTGTTTGTTTTAGACCACCATGAAACCGTAGAGCAAAATGGACATTGCCAACAAATTTGGAGTTCTTGTGTATGGTTAGGAGGGCACTGAATGTTCAAGGCTGGCCTATCTATGTTTCCTGGGAAAATACATGGAAAAATCTGATTGGAGGAAAATTCCACTTAGGGTTAGGGTTAGGTCACCGTGAACCCGTACACCAAAATGGACATCTCCAGCCAATTCGGAGTGCTTGCTTATGGTTAGGAGGTCACTGACTTATCTTGGCTGCCCTATCTATGTTTCTTGGATAAATACATGGGAAAATCCCATTGGAGGAAAATTACACTTAGGGTTAGAGTTACGTCAACTTGAACTCGTAGAGCAAAATGGACATCTCCAGCAATATCGGAGTATTTGGGTATGGATAGGCGGGCACTGAGTTTTCTACCCTGCCCTATCTATTTTTCCTGGGAAAATACAAGGGAAAATCTCATTGGAGGAAAATTCCACTTAGGGTTAGGGTTAAGTCACCGTGAACCCGAACAGCAAAATGGACATTGCCAACAAATTTGGAGTTCTTGGTTAGGATGACACTGATTTTTATAGTCTGCCCTATCTATGTTTCCTGGTAAAATACATTAGAAAATCCAATTGGAGGAAAATTCCACTTAGAGTTAGGGTTACGTCACCATGAAGTCGTAGAGCAAAATGGACATCGGGAGCAAATTCGGACTGCTTGGGTGTGGTTAGGAGGACACAGACTTTTCTACCATGCCCTATCTATGTTTCCTAGGAAAATACATGGAAAATCCAATTTGAGGAAAATTCCACTTAGGGTTATGGTTAGGTCACCATGAACCCGTAGAGCAAAATGGACATCGCCAACAAATTTGGAGTTCTTGGGTATGGTTAGGAGGTGACTGACTTATCTTGGCTGCCCTATCTATGTTTCTTGGATAAATACATGGGAAAATCCCATTGGAGGAAAATTCCACTTAGGGTTAAGGTTAGGTCACCGTGAACCTGTACAGGAAAATGCACATTGCCAACAAATTTGGAGTTCTTGGTTTGGATGACACTGATTTTACTAGTCTGCCCTATCTATGTTTCCTGGTAAAATACATTAGAAAATCCAATTGGAGGAAAATTCCACTTAGAGTTAGGGTTACGTCACCGTGAAGTCGTAGAGCAAAATGGACATCGGGAGCAAATTCAGAGTACTTGGGTATGGTTAGGCGGGCACTGACTTTTCTACCCTGCCCTATCTATGTTTCCTGGGAAAATATATGGGAAAATCTCATTGGAGTAAAATTCCACTTAGGGTTAGGGTTAAGTCACCGTGAACCCATACAGCAAAATGGAGATTGCCAACAAATTTAGAGTTCTTGGTTATGCTTAGGATGACACTGACTTTACTAGTCTGCACTATCTATGTTTCCTGGTAAAATACATTAGAAAAATCAATTGGAAGAATATTCGACTTAGGGTTAGGGTTACGTCACCAGAAACTCGTAGAGCAAAATGAACATCGGGAGCAAATTCGGACTTCTTCGGTATGGTTAGGAGGACACTGACTTTTCTATCCTGCCCTATCTATGTTTCCTTGGAAAATACATTGAAAATCCAATTTGAGGAAAATTACACTTAGTGTTATTGTTAGGTCACCATGAACCCGTAGAGGAAAATGGACATCGCCAACAAATTTGGAGTTCTTGGGTATGGTTAGGAGGTCACTGACTTATCTTGGCTGCCCTATCTATGTTTCTTGGATAAATACATGGGAAAATCCCATTGGAGGAAAATTCCACTTAGGGTTAGGGTTAGGTCAACTTGAACTCATAGAGGAAAATGGACATCACCAGCAATATCGGAGTACTTGGTTATGGTTAGGCGGGCACTGACTTTTCTACCCTGCCCTATCTATGTTTCCTGGGAAAATACATAGGAAAATCTCATAGGAGGAAAATTCCACTTAGGGTTAGGGTTAAGTCACCGTGAACGCGTATAGCAAAATGGACATTGCCCCAAAATTTGGAGTTCTTGCTTATGGTTAGGATGACACTGACTTTACTAGTCTGCCCTATCTATGTTTCCTGGTAAAATACATTAGAAAATCCAATTGGAGGAAAATTCCACTTAGAGTTAGGGTTACGTCACCATGAAGTCGTAGAGCAAAATGGACATCGGGAGCAAATTCAGAGTACTTGGGTATGGTTAGGCGGGCACTGACTTTTCTACCCTGCCCTATCTATGTTTCCTGGGAAAATATATGGGAAAATCTCATTGGAGTAAAATTCCACTTAGGGTTAGGGTTAAGTCACCGTGAACCCATACAGCAAAATGGAGATTGCCAACAAATTTAGAGTTCTTGGTTATGCTTAGGATGACACTGACTTTACTAGTCTGCACTATCTATGTTTCCTGGTAAAATACATTAGAAAATCCAATTGGAAGAAAATTCGACTTAGGGTTAGGGTTACGTCACCAGAAACTCGTAGAGCAAAATGAACATCGGGAGCAAATTCGGACTTCTTCGGTATGGTTAGGAGGACACTGACTTTTCTATCCTGCCCTATCTATGTTTCCTTGGAAAATACATTGAAAATCCAATTTGAGGAAAATTACACTTAGTGTTATTGTTAGGTCACCATGAACCCGTAGAGGAAAATGGACATCGCCAACAAATTTGGAGTTCTTGGGTATGGTTAGGAGGTCACTGACTTATCTTGGCTGCCCTATCTATGTTTCTTGGATAAATACATGGGAAAATCCCATTGGAGGAAAATTCCACTTAGGGTTAGGGTTAGGTCAACTTGAACTCATAGAGGAAAATGGACATCACCAGCAATATCGGAGTACTTGGTTATGGTTAGGCGGGCACTGACTTTTCTACCCTGCCCTATCTATGTTTCCTGGGAAAATACATAGGAAAATCTCATAGGAGGAAAATTCCACTTAGGGTTAGGGTTAAGTCACCGTGAACGCGTATAGCAAAATGGACATTGCCCCAAAATTTGGAGTTCTTGCTTATGGTTAGGATGACACTGACTTTACTAGTCTGCACTATCTATGTTTCCTGGTAAAATACATGGAAAAACCAATTGGAGGAAAATTCTACTTAGTGTTTGTGTTAGACCACCATGAAACCGTAGAGCAAAATGGACATCGCCAACAAATTTGGAGTTCTTGGGTATGGTTAGGAGGGCACTGCATTTTTAAGGCTGGCCTAACTATGTTTCCTGGGAAAATACATGGAAAAATCTCATTGGAGGAAAATTCCACTTAGGGTTATGGTTAGGTCTCCATGAACTCATAGAGCAAAATGGATATCTCCAGCAAATTCAAAGTGCTTGGATATGGTAAGGAGGACACTGACTTTAATACATTGCCCTATCTATGTTTCCTGGTAAAATACATGGAAAATCCAATTGGAGGAAAATTCCACTTAGTGTTAGGGTTAGGTCTCCATGAACCGGTAGAGCTAAATTGAAATTACCAATAAATTCGGAGTTCTTGGGTTTGGTTAGGAGGGTGATGATCTTTCTAGGCTGCCCTTTTTTCCTGAAAAAATACATGGGAAAATCCCATATCAGGAAAATTCCACTTAGGGTTAGGGTTAGGTCACCATGAACCTGTAGAGCAAAATGGACATCGCCAACAAATATAGAGTTCTTGGGTATGGTTAGGGGGACACTAACTTTTCTGCCCTGCCCTATCTATTTTTCCTGGTAAAATCCATGGGAAAATCTCATTGGAGGAAAATTCCACTTAGGGTTAGGGTTAAGTCACCATAAACTCGTAGAGAAAAATAGACATCACCAGCAAAGTCGGAGTACTTGGGTATGATTAGGAGGGTACTGAGTTTTCAAGGCTGGCCTATCTATGTTTACTGATAAAATACATGGGGAAATCTCATTTCAGGAAAATTCCACTTAGGGTTAGGGTTAGGTCAACATGAACTCATAGAAAAAAATGGATATCGCCACCAAATTCGGACTCCTTGGGTATGGTTAGGAGGACACTGACTTTTCTACACTGCCCTCTATATCTTTTCTGGTAAAATACATGGGAAAATCTCATAGGAGGAAAATTCCACTTAGGGTTAGGGTTAAGTCACCGTGAACCCGTATAGCAAAATGGACATTGCACAAAAATTTGGAGTTCTTGCTTATGGTTAGGATGACACTGACTTTACTAGTCTGCCCTTTCTATGTTTCCTGATAAAATACATGGAAAAACCAATTGGAGGAAAATTCCACTTAGTGTTTGTTTTAGACCACCATGAAACCGTAGAGCAAAATGGACATTGCCAACAAATTTGGAGTTCTTGTGTATGGTTAGGAGGGCACTGAATGTTCAAGGCTGGCCTATCTATGTTTCCTGGGAAAATACATGGAAAAATCTGATTGGAGGAAAATTCCACTTAGGGTTAGGGTTAGGTCACCGTGAACCCGTACACCAAAATGGACATCTCCAGCCAATTCGGAGTGCTTGCTTATGGTTAGGAGGTCACTGACTTATCTTGGCTGCCCTATCTATGTTTCTTGGATAAATACATGGGAAAATCCCATTGGAGGAAAATTACACTTAGGGTTAGGGTTAGGTCAACTTGAACTCGTAGAGCAAAATGGACATCTCCAGCAATATCGGAGTACTTGGGTATGGTTAGGCGGGCACTGAGTTTTCTACCCTGTCCTATCTATTTTTCCTGGGAAAATACATGGGAAAATCTCATTGGAGGAAAATTCCACTTAGGGTTAGGGTTAAGTCACCGTGAACCCGAACAGCAAAATGGACATTGCCAACAAATTGGGAGTTCTTGGTTAGGATGACACTGATTTTACTAGTCTGCCCTATCTATGTTTCCTGGTAAAATACATTAGAAAATCCAATTGGAGGAAAATTCCACTTAGAGTTAGGGTTACGTCACCATGAAGTCGTAGAGCAAAATGGACATCGGGAGCAAATTCGGACTGCTTGGGTGTGGTTAGGAGGACACAGAATTTTCTACCTTGCCCTATCTTTGTTTCCTAGTAAAATACATGGAAAATCCAATTTGAGGAAAATTCCACTTAGGGTTATGGTTAGGTCACCATGAACCCGTAGAGGAAAATGGACATCGCCAACAAATTTGGAGTTCTTGGGTATGGTTAGGAGGTCACTGACTTATCTTGGCTGCCCAATCTATGTTTCTTGGATAAATACATGGGAAAATCCCATTGGAGGAAAATTCCACTTAGGGTTAGGGTTAGGTCAACTTGAACTCGTAGAGCAAAATGGACATCACCAGCAATATCGGAGTACTTGGTTATGGTTAGGCGGGCACTGACTTTTCTACCCTGCCCTATCTATGTTTCCTGGGAAAATACATAGGAAAATCTCATAGGAGGAAAATTCCACTTAGGGTTAGGGTTATGTCACCGTGAACCCGTACAGGAAAATGCACATTGCCAACAAATTTGGAATTCTTGGTTTGGATGACACCCATTTTATTAGTCTGCCCTATCTATGTTTCCTGGTAAAATACATTAGAAAATCCAATTGGAAGAAAATTCCACTTAGAGTTAGGGTTACGTCACCATGAAGTCGTAGAGCAAAATGGACATCGGGAGCAAATTCAGAGTACTTGGGTATGGTTAGGCGGGCCCTGACTTTTCTACCGTGCCCTATCTATGTTTCCTGGGAAAATACATGGGAAAATCTCATTGGAGTAAAATTCCACTTAGGGTTAGGGTTAAGTCACCGTGAACCCGAACAGCAAAATGGACATTGCCAACAAATTTGGAGTTCTTGGTTAGGATGACACTGATTTTACTAGTCTGCCCTATCTATGTTTCCTGGTAAAATACATTAGAAAATCCAATTGGAGGAAAATTCCACTTAGAGTTAGGGTTACGTCACCATGAAGTCGTAGAGCAAAATGGACATCGGGAGCAAATTCAGAGTACTTGGGTATGGTTAGGCGGGCCCTGACTTTTCTACCCTGCCCTATCTATGTTTCCTGGGAAAATACATGGGAAAATCTCATTGGAGTAAAATTCCACTTAGGGTTAGGGTTAAGTCACCGTGAACCCATACAGCAAAATGGAGATTGCCAACAAATTTAGAGTTCTTGGTTATGCTTAGGATGACACTGACTTTACTAGTCTGCACTATCTATGTTTCCTGGTAAAATACAATAGAAAATCCAATTGGAAGAAAATTCGACTTAGGGTTAGGGTTACGTCTCCAGAAACTCGTAGAGCAAAATGAACATCGGGAGCAAATTCGGACTTCTTCGGTATGGTTAGGAGGACACTGACTTTTCTATCCTGCCCTATCTATGTTTCCTTGGAAAATACATTGAAAATCCAATTTGAGGAAAATTACACTTAGTGTTATTGTTAGGTCACCATGAACCCGTAGAGGAAAATGGACATCGCCAACAAATTTGGAGTTCTTGGGTATGGTTAGGAGGTCACTGACTTATCTTGGCTGCCCTATCTATGTTTCTTGGATAAATAAATGGGAAAATCCCATTGGAGGAAAATTCCACTTAGGGTTAGGGTTAGGTCAACTTGAACTCGTAGAGCAAAATGGACATCACCAGCAATATCGGAGTACTTGGTTATGGTTAGGCGGGCACTGACTTTTCTACCCTGCCCTATCTATGTTTCCTGGGAAAATACATAGGAAAATCTCATAGGAGGAAAATTCCACTTAGGGTTAGGGTTAAGTCACCGTGAACCCGTATAGCAAAATGGACATTGCCCCAAAATTTGGAGTTCTTGCTTATGGTTAGGATGACACTGACTTTACTAGTCTGCACTATCTATGTTTCCTGGTAAAATACATGGAAAAACCAATTGGAGGAAAATTCTACTTAGTGTTTGTGTTAGACCACCATGAAACCGTAGAGCAAAATGGACATCGCCAACAAATTTGGAGTTCTTGGGTATGGTTAGGAGGGCACTGCATTTTTAAGGCTGGCCTAACTATGTTTCCTGGGAAAATACATGGAAAAATCTCATTGGAGGAAAATTCCACTTAGGGTTATGGTTAGGTCTCCATGAACTCATAGAGCAAAATGGATATCTCCAGCAAATTCAAAGTGCTTGGATATGGTAAGGAGGACACTGACTTTAATACATTGCCCTATCTATGTTTCCTGGTAAAATACATGGAAAATCCAATTGGAGGAAAATTCCACTTAGTGTTAGGGTTAGGTCTCCATGAACCCGTAGAGCTAAATTGAAATTACCAATAAATTCGGAGTTCTTGGGTTTGGTTAGGAGGGTGATGATCTTTCTAGGCTGCCCTTTTTTCCTGAAAAAATACATGGGAAAATCCCATATCAGGAAAATTCCACTTAGGGTTAGGGTTAGGTCACCATGAACCTGCAGAGCAAAATGGACATCGCCAACAAATATAGAGTTCTTGGGTATGGTTAGGGGGACACTAACTTTTCTGCCCTGCCCTATCTATTTTTCCTGGTAAAATCCATGGGAAAATCTCATTGGAGGAAAATTCCACTTAGGGTTAGGGTTAAGTCACCATAAACTCGTAGAGAAAAATAGACATCACCAGCAAAGTCGGAGTACTTGGGTCTGATTAGGAGGGTACTGAGTTTTCAAGGCTGGCCTATCTATGTTTACTGATAAAATACATGGGGAAATCTCATTGCAGGAAAATTCCACTTAGGGTTAGGGTTAGGTCAACATGAACTCATAGAAAAAAATGGATATCGCCACCAAATTCGGACTCCTTGGGTATGGTTAGGAGGACACTGACTTTTCTACACTGCCCTCTATATCTTTTCTGGTAAAATACATGGGAAAATCTCATAGGAGGAAAATTCCACTTAGGGTTAGGGTTAAGTCACCGTGAACCCGTATAGCAAAATGGACATTGCACAAAAATTTGGAGTTCTTGCTTATGGTTAGGATGACACTGACTTTACTAGTCTGCACTATCTATGTTTCCTGGTAAAATACATGGAAAAACCAATTGGAGGAAAATTCTACTTAGTGTTTGTGTTAGACCACCATGAAACCGTAGAGCAAAATGGACATCGCCAACAAATTTGGAGTTCTTGGGTATGGTTAGGAGGACACTGCATTTTTAAGGCTGGCCTAACTATGTTTCCTGGGAAAATACATGGAAAAATCTCATTGGAGGAAAATTCCACTTAGGGTTATGGTTAGGTCTCCATGAACTCATAGAGCAAAATGGATATCTCCAGCAAATTCAAAGTGCTTGGATATGGTAAGGAGGACACTGACTTTAATACATTGCCCTATCTATGTTTCCTGGTAAAATACATGGAAAATCCAATTGGAGGAAAATTCCACTTAGTGTTAGGGTTAGGTCTCCATGAACCCGTAGAGCTAAATTGAAATTACCAATAAATTCGGAGTTCTTGGGTTTGGTTAGGAGGGTGATGATCTTTCTAGGCTGCCCTTTTTTCCTGAAAAAATACATGGGAAAATCCCATATCAGGAAAATTCCACTTAGGGTTAGGGTTAGGTCACCATGAACCTGCAGAGCAAAATGGACATCGCCAACAAATATCGAGTTCTTGGGTATGGTTAGGGGGACACTAACTTTTCTGCCCTGCCCTATCTATTTTTCCTGGTAAAATCCATGGGAAAATCTCATTGGAGGAAAATTCCACTTAGGGTTAGGGTTAAGTCACCATAAACTCGTAGAGAAAAATAGACATCACCAGCAAAGTTGGAGTACTTGGGTATGATTAGGAGGGTACTGAGTTTTCAAGGCTGGCCTATCTATGTTTACTAATAAAATACATGGGGAAATCTCATTTCAGGAAAATTCCACTTAGGGTTAGGGTTAGGTCAACATGAACTCATAGAAAAAAATGGATATCGCCAGCAAATTCGGACTCCTTGGGTATGGTTAGGAGGACACTGACTTTTCTACACTGCCCTCTATATCTTTTCTGGTAAAATACATGGGAAAATCTCATAGGAGGAAAATTCCACTTAGGGTTAGGGTTAAGTCACCGTGAACCCATATAGCAAAATGGACATTGCACAAAAATTTGGAGTTCTTGCTTATGGTTAGGATGACACTGACTTTACTAGTCTGCCCTTTCTATGTTTCCTGATAAAATACATGGAAAAACCAATTGGAGGAAAATTCCACTTAGTGTTTGTTTTAGACCACCATGAAACCGTAGAGCAAAATGGATATCGCCAACAAATTTGGAGTTCTTGTGTATGGTTAGGAGGGCACTGAATTTTCAAGGCTGGCCTATCTATGTTTCCTGGTAAAATACAGGGGAAAATCTCATAGGAGGAAAATTCCACTTAGGGTTAGGGTTAAGTCACCGTGAACCCGTATAGCAAAATGGACATTGCACAAAAATTTGGAGTTCTTGCTTATGGTTAGGATGACACTGACTTTACTAGTCTGCCCTATCTATGTTTCCTGGTAAAATACATGGAAAATCCAGTTGGAGGAAAATTCCTCTTAGGGTTAGGTCACCATGAAATTGTAGAGCAAAATGGACACTGCCAGCAAATTCGGACTGCTTGGGTATGGTTAGGAGGACAGTGACTTTTCTACCCTGCTCTATCTATGTTTCCTGGTAAAATACATGGGAAAATCTCATTGGAGGAAAAGTCCACTTAGGGTTAGGGTTAGGTCACCATGAACCCGTACACCAAAATGGACAATGCCACCAAATTTGGAGTTCTTTCTTATGGTTAGGATGACACTGACTTTACTAGTCTGCCCTATCTATGTTTCATGGTAAAATACATTAGAAAATCCCATTGGAGGAAAATTCCACTTAGGGTTAGGGTTACGTCACCATAAACTCGGAGAGCAAAATGGACATCGGGAGCAAATTCGGACTTCTTGGGTATGGTTAGGAGGACACTGACTTTTCTACTCTGCCCTATCTATGTTTCCGGGTAAAATACATGGAAAAACCAATTGGAGGAAAATTCCACTTAGTGTTATGGTTAGGTCACCATGAACCCATACAGCAAAATGGACATTGCCAACAACTTTGGAGTTCTTGGGTATGGCTAGGAGGGCACTGAGTTTTCAAGGCTGGCCTATCTATGTTTCCTGGGAAAATACATGGAAAAATCGCATTTGAGGAAAATTCAACTTAAGGTTAGGTTTAGGTCACCGAGAACCCATACACCAAATTTACATCGCCAGCAAATACGGAGTGCTTGCTTATGGTTAGGAGGTCACTGACTTATCATGGCTTCCCTATCTATATTTCTTGGATAAATACATGGGAAAATCCCATTTGAGGAAAATTCCACTTAGGGTTACGGTTAGGTCACCGTGACCCCGTACACCAAAATGGATATCGCCAGCAAATACGGAGTGCTTGCTCATGGTTAGGAGGTCACTGGCTTCTCTTGGCTGCCCTATGTGTCTTGGATAAATACATGGCAAAATCCCATTGGAGGAAAATTCCACTTAGGCTTAGGGTTAGGTCAACATGAACTCGTAGAGCAAAATGGACATCACCAGCAATATCGGAGTACTTGGGTATGGTTAGGAGGGCACTGACTTTTCTACCCTGCCCTATCTATGTTTCCTGGTAAAATACATGGAAAATCCAATTGGAGGAAAATTACACTTAGTGTTATGGTTAGGTCACCATGAACCCGTAGAGCAAAATGGACATCGCCAACAAATATGGAGTTCTTGTTCATGGTTAGGAGGGCACTGAGTTTTCAAGGCTGGCCTATCTATGGTTCCTGGGAAAATACATGGAAAAATCTCATTGGAGGAAAATTCAACTTAGGGTTAGGTTTAGGTCACCATGAACCTGTACACCAAAAAGGACATCGCCAGTAAATACGGAGTGCTTGCTTAAGGTTAGGAGGTCACTGACTTATCATGGCTGCCCTATCTATATTTCTTGGATAAATACATGGCAAAATCACATTGGCAGAAAATTCCACTTAGAGTTAGGGTTAAGTCAACATGAACTCATAGAGCAAAATGGAGATCACCAGCAAATTCGGAGTATTTGGGTATGGTTAGGAGGGCACTGACTTTTCTATCCTGCCCTATCTATGTTTCCTGGGAAAATACCTGGAAAAATCTCATTGGAGGAAAATTCCACTTAGGGTTACGGTTAGATCACCATGAACCCATAAAGCAAAATGGACATCGCCAACAAATTTGGATTTCTTAGGTAAGGTTAGGAGGGTACGGAGTTTTCAAGGCTGGCCTATCTATATTTCGTGGGAAAATACATGGAAAAATCTCATTGCAGGAAAATTTCACTTAGGGTTAGGTCACCGTGAACCCGCACACCAAAATGGACATTGCCAGCAAATTCGGAGAGCCTGCTCATGGTTAGGAGGTCACTGACTTATCTTGGCTGCCCTATCTATGTTTCTTGGATAAATACATGGGAAAATCTCATTGGAGGAAAATTCCACTTAGGGTCAGGGTTAGGTCAACATGAACTCGTAGAGCGAAATGGACATCACCAGCAAATTCAGAGTACTTGGGTGTGGTTAGGAGGGCACTGACTTTTCTACCCTGCCCTATCTATGTTTCCTGGTAAAATACATGGAAAATCCAATTGGAGGAAAATTCCACTTAGTGTTATGGTTAGGTCACCATGAACCCATAGTGAAAAATGGACATCGCCAACAAATTTGGAGTTCTTGGTTATGGTTAGGATGACACTGACTTTACTATTCTGCCCTATCTATGTTCCCTGGTAAAATACATTAGAAAATCCAATTGGAGGAAAATTCCACTTAGAATTAGGGTTACGTCACCATGAAGTCGTAGAGCAACATGAACATCGGGAGAAAATTCGGACTGCTTGGGTATGGTTAGGAGGACACTGACTTTTCTACCCTGCCCTATCTATGTTTCCTGGTAAAATACATGGAAAATCCAATGGGAGGAAAATTCTCTTCGTGTTATGGTTGGTCACCATGAACCCGTAAAGCAAAAAGGACATCGCCAACAAATTTGGAGTTCTTGAGTATGGTTAGGAGGGCACTGAGTTTTCAAGGCTGGCCTATCTATGTTTCCTGGGAAAATACATGGAAAAATCTCATTCGAGGAAAATTCCACTTAGGGTTAGGGTTAGGTCACCGTGAATTCGTAGAGCAAAATGGCCATCACCAGCCCATTCGGAGTACTTGGGTGTGGTTAGGAGGGTACTGACTTTTCTACCCTGCCCTATCTATGTTTCCTGGGAAAATACATGGGAAAATCTCATTGGAGGAAAATTCCACTTAGGGTTAGGGTTAAGTCACCATAAACTCGTAGAGAAAAATAGACATCACCAGCAAAGTCGGAGTACTTGGGTATGATTAGGAGGGTACTGAGTTTTCAAGGCTGGCCTATCTATGTTTACTGATAAAATACATGGGGAAATCTCATTTCAGGAAAATTCCACTTAGGGTTAGGGTTAGGTCAACATGAACTCATAGAAAAAAATGGATATCGCCAGCAAATTCGGACTCCTTGGGTATGGTTAGGAGGACACTGACTTTTCTACACTGCCCTCTATATCTTTTCTGGTAAAATACATGGGAAAAACTCATAGGAGGAAAATTCCACTTAGGGTTAGGGTTAAGTCACCGTGAACCCATATAGCAAAATGGACATTGCACAAAAATTTGGAGTTCTTGCTTATGGTTAGGATGACACTGACTTTACTAGTCTGCCCTTTCTATGTTTCCTGATAAAATACATGGAAAAACCAATTGGAGGAAAATTCCACTTAGTGTTTGTTTTAGACCACCATGAAACCGTAGAGCAAAATGGATATCGCCAACAAATTTGGAGTTCTTGTGTATGGTTAGGAGGGCACTGAATTTTCAAGGCTGGCCTATCTATGTTTCCTGGTAAAATACAGGGGAAAATCTCATAGGAGGAAAATTCCACTTAGGGTTAGGGTTAAGTCACCGTGAACCCGTATAGCAAAATGGACATTGCACAAAAATTTGGAGTTCTTGCTTATGGTTAGGATGACACTGACTTTACTAGTCTGCCCTATCTATGTTTCCTGGTAAAATACATGGAAAATCCAGTTGGAGGAAAATTCCTCTTAGGGTTAGGTCACCATGAAATTGTAGAGCAAAATGGACACTGCCAGCAAATTCGGACTGCTTGGGTATGGTTAGGAGGACAGTGACTTTTCTACCCTGCTCTATCTATGTTTCCTGGTAAAATACATGGGAAAATCTCATTGGAGGAAAATTCCACTTAGGGTTAGGGTTAGGTCACCATGAACCCGTACACCAAAATGGACAATGCCACCAAATTTGGAGTTCTTTCTTATGGTTAGGATGACACTGACTTTTCTACCATGCCCTATCTATGTTTCCTGGTAAATACATTAGAAATGCCCATTGGAGGAAAATTCCACTTAGGGTTAGGGTTACGTCCCATAAACTCGGAGAGCAAAATGGACAGCGGGAGCAAATGCGGACTTCTTGGTATGGTTTAGGAGGACACTGACTTTTCTGACTCTCCCTATCTATGTTTCCGGGTAAATACATGGATAAAACAAATTGAGGAAAATTCCACTTAGTGTTATGGTTTGTCACCATGAACCCATACATCCAATGGACATTGCCAACAGAACTTTTGAGTTCTTGGGTATTGCTAGGAGGGCACTGAGTTTTTCAAGGCTGGCCTTATCTATGTTTCCTGGGAAATACATGGAAAAATCTCATTAGAGGAAAAGTCCACTTAGGGTTAGGGTTAGGTCACCATGAACCCGAACACCAAAATGGACATCTTCAGCAAATACGGAGTGCTTGCTTATGGTTAGGAGGTCACTTACTTCCCCATGGCTTGCCCTATCTATATTTCTTGGATAAATACATGGGAAAATCCCATTGAGGAAAATTCCACTTAGGGTTACGGTTAGGTCACCGTGAACCCGTACACCAAAATGGATATCGCCAGCAAATACGGAGAGCTTGCTCATGGTTAGGAGGTCACTTACTTATCTTGGCTGCCCTATCTACCTTTCTTGGAAAATACATGGCAAAATCCCACTGGAGGAAAATTCCACTTAGGGTTAGGGTTAGGTCAACATGAACTCGTAGAGCAAAATGGACATCACCAGCAATATCGGAGTACTTGGGTATGGTTAGGAGGGCACTGACTTTTCTACCCTGCCCTATCTATGTTTCCTGGTAAAATACATGGAAAATCCAATTGGAGGAAAATTACACTTAGTGTTATGGTTAGGTCACCATGAACCCGTAGAGCAAAATGGACATCGCCAACAAATATGGAGTTCTTGTTCATGGTTAGGAGGGCACTGAGTTTTCAAGGCTGGCCTATCTATGGTTCCTGGGAAAATACATGGAAAAATCTCATTGGAGGAAAATTCAACTTAGGGTTAGGTTTAGGTCACCATGAACCTGTACACCAAAAAGGACATCGCCAGTAAATACGGAGTGCTTGCTTAAGGTTAGGAGGTCACTGACTTATCATGGCTGCCCTATCTATATTTCTTGGATAAATACATGGCAAATCACATTGGCAGAAAATTCCACTTAGAGTTAGGGTTAAGTCACATGAACTCATAGAGCAAAATGGAGATCACCAGCAAATTCGGTGTATTTGGGTATGGTTAGGAGGGCACTGACTTTTCTATCCTGCCCTATCTATGTTTCCTGGGAAAATACCTGGAAAAATCTCATTGGAGGAAAATTCCACTTAGGGTTAGGGTTAGATCACCATGAACCCATAAAGCAAAATGGACATCGCCAACAAATTTGGATTTCTTAGGTAAGGTTATGAGGGTACGGAGTTTTCAAGGCTGGCCTATCTATATTTCGTGGGAAAATACATGGAAAAATCTCATTGCAGGAAAATTTCACTTAGGGTTAGGTCACCGTGAACCCGCACACCAAAATGGACATTGCCAGCAAATTCGGAGAGCCTGCTCATGGTTAGGAGGTCACTGACTTATCTTGGCTGCCCTATCTATGTTTCTTGGATAAATACATGGGAAAATCTCATTGGAGGAAAATTCCACTTAGGGTCAGGGTTAGGTCAACATGAACTCGTAGAGCGAAATGGACATCACCAGCAAATTCAGAGTACTTGGGTGTGGTTAGGAGGGCACTGACTTTTCTACCCTGCCCTATCTATGTTTCCTGGTAAAATACATGGAAAATCCAATTGGAGGAAAATTCCACTTAGTGTTATGGTTAGGTCACCATGAACCCATAGTGAAAAATGGACATCGCCAACAAATTTGGAGTTCTTGGTTATGGTTAGGATGACACTGACTTTACTATTCTGCCCTATCTATGTTTCCTGGTAAAATAGATTAGAAAATCCAATTGGAGGAAAATTCCAACTTAGAATTAGGGTTACGTCACCATGAAGTCGTAGAGCAATATGAACATCGGGAGAAAATTCGGACTGCTTGGGTATGGTTAGGAGGACACTGACTTTTCTACCCTGCCCTATCTATGTTTCCTGGTAAAATACATGGAAAATCCAATGGGAGGAAAATTCTCTTAGTGTTATGGTTGGTCACCATGAACCCGTAAAGCAAAAAGGACATCGCCAACAAATTTGGAGTTCTTGAGTATGGTTAGGAGGGCACTGAGTTTTCAAGGCTGGCCTATCTATGTTTCCTGGGAAAATACATGGAAAAATCTCATTCGAGGAAAATTCCACTTAGGGTTAGGGTTAGGTCACCGTGAATTCGTAGAGCAAAATGGCCATCACCAGCCCATTCGGAGTACTTGGGTGTGGTTAGGAGGGTACTGACTTTTCTACCCTGCCCTATCTATGTTTCCTGGGAAAATACATGGGAAAATCTCATTGGAGGAAAATTCCACTTAGGGTTAGGGTTAAGTCACCATAAACTCGTAGAGAAAAATAGACATCACCAGCAAAGTCGGAGTACTTGGGTATGATTAGGAGGGTACTGAGTTTTCAAGGCTGGCCTATCTATGTTTACTGATAAAATACATGGGGAAATCTCATTTCAGGAAAATTCCACTTAGGGTTAGGGTTAGGTCAACATGAACTCGTAGAGCAAAATGGACATCACCAGCAATATCGGAGTACTTGGGTATGGTTAGGAGGGCACTGACTTTTCTACCCTGCCCTATCTATGTTTCCTGGTAAAATACATGGAAAATCCAATTGGAGGAAAATTACACTTAGTGTTATGGTTAGGTCACCATGAACCCGTAGAGCAAAATGGACATCGCCAACAAATATGGAGTTCTTGTTCATGGTTAGGAGGGCACTGAGTTTTCAAGGCTGGCCTATCTATGGTTCCTGGGAAAATACATGGAAAAATCTCATTGGAGGAAAATTCAACTTAGGGTTAGGTTTAGGTCACCATGAACCTGTACACCAAAAAGGACATCGCCAGTAAATACGGAGTGCTTGCTTAAGGTTAGGAGGTCACTGACTTATCATGGCTGCCCTATCTATATTTCTTGGATAAATACATGGCAAAATCACATTGGCAGAAAATTCCACTTAGAGTTAGGGTTAAGTCAACATGAACTCATAGAGCAAAATGGAGATCACCAGCAAATTCGGAGTATTTGGGTATGGTTAGGAGGGCACTGACTTTTCTATCCTGCCCTATCTATGTTTCCTGGGAAAATACCTGGAAAAATCTCATTGGAGGAAAATTCCACTTAGGGTTAGGGTTAGATCACCATGAACCCATAAAGCAAAATGGACATCGCCAACAAATTTGGATTTCTTAGGTAAGGTTATGAGGGTACGGAGTTTTCAAGGCTGGCCTATCTATATTTCGTGGGAAAATACATGGAAAAATCTCATTGCAGGAAAATTTCACTTAGGGTTAGGTCACCGTGAACCCGCACACCAAAATGGACATTGCCAGCAAATTCGGAGAGCCTGCTCATGGTTAGGAGGTCACTGACTTATCTTGGCTGCCCTATCTATGTTTCTTGGATAAATACATGGGAAAATCTCATTGGAGGAAAATTCCACTTAGGGTCAGGGTTAGGTCAACATGAACTCGTAGAGCGAAATGGACATCACCAGCAAATTCAGAGTACTTGGGTGTGGTTAGGAGGGCACTGACTTTTCTACCCTGCCCTATCTATGTTTCCTGGTAAAATACATGGAAAATCCAATTGGAGGAAAATTCCACTTAGTGTTATGGTTAGGTCACCATGAACCCATAGTGAAAAATGGACATCGCCAACAAATTTGGAGTTCTTGGTTATGGTTAGGATGACACTGACTTTACTATTCTGCCCTATCTATGTTCCCTGGTAAAATACATTAGAAAATCCAATTGGAGGAAAATTCCACTTAGAATTAGGGTTACGTCACCATGAAGTCGTAGAGCAACATGAACATCGGGAGAAAATTCGGACTGCTTGGGTATGGTTAGGAGGACACTGACTTTTCTACCCTGCCCTATCTATGTTTCCTGGTAAAATACATGGAAAATCCAATGGGAGGAAAATTCTCTTAGTGTTATGGTTGGTCACCATGAACCCGTAAAGCAAAAAGGACATCGCCAACAAATTTGGAGTTCTTGAGTATGGTTAGGAGGGCACTGAGTTTTCAAGGCTGGCCTATCTATGTTTCCTGGGAAAATACATGGAAAAATCTCATTCGAGGAAAATTCCCCTTAGGGTTAGGGTTAGGTCACCGTGAATTCGTAGAGCAAAATGGCCATCACCAGCCCATTCGGAGTACTTGGGTGTGGTTAGGAGGGTACTGACTTTTCTACCCTGCCCTATCTATGTTTCCTGGGAAAAGACATGGGAAAATCTCATTGGAGGAAAATTCCACTTAGGATTAGGGTTAGGTCAGTTTTCTTCACGCAACTTTCGCCTCTCTCTTATCTCTACAGAATTTTCCTCCAGTTGATTTTCCATGTATTTTACCAGAAAAAATAGACAGGGAAGCGTAGAAAACTCAGTGTCCTCCTAAGCATACCCAAGCAGTCCGAATTTACTGGCGATGTCCATTTTGCTATACGAGTTTATGGTAACGTAACCCTAAGCCTAAGTGGAATTTTCCTACGATGGTTTTTTCCCATATACTTTACGAGGAAACATAGATAGGGAAGGGTAGAATAGTAAAAGTCCTCCTAACCATACCCAAAAACTCTGAATTTGTTGGCAATGTCCATTTTCCTCTATGGTTTCATCGTAACCTAACCATAACACTAAGTGGAATTTTCCTCCAATTGGATTTTCCATGTATTTTACCAGGAAACATAGATAGGGCATGGTAGAAAAGTCAGAGCCCTCCTACCCATACCTAAGTACTCCGATATTGCTGGTGATCTCCATTTTGCTCTACGAGTTCATGTTGACCTAACCCTAACCCTAAGTGGAATTTTCCTCCAATTTGTTTTTCCATATATTTTCCCAGGAAACATAGACAGGCCTGCCTTGAAAACTCAGTGCCCTCCTAACCATACCCAAGAACTCCAAATTTGTTGGCGATTTCCATTTTGCTCTACGGGTTCATGGTGATCTAACACTAACACTAAGTGGAATTTTCCTCCAATTGGTTTTTCCTTGTACTTTACCAGGAAAAATAGATAGGGCAGGGTAGAAAAGTCAGTGTCCTCCTAACCATACCGAAGAAGTCCGAATTTGCTCCCGATGTCCATTTTGCTCTATGAGTTTATGGTGACTTAACCCTAACCCTAAGTGGAATTTTCGTCCAATGAGATTTTCCCATGTATTTTCCCAGGAAACATAGATAGGGCAGGGTAGAAAAGTAAGTGCCCGCCTTACCATAACCAAGTACTCCGATATTGCTGGTGATTTCCATTTTGCTCTACGAGTTCAAGTTGACCTAACCCTAACCCTAAGTGGAATTTTCCTCCAATTGGTTTTTCCATATATTTTCCCAGGAAACATAGACAGGACTGCCTTGAAAACTCAGTGCCCTCCTAACCATACCCAAGAACTCCAAATTTGTTAGCGATTTCCATTTTGCTCTACGGGTTCATGGTGATCTAACACTCACACTAAGTGGAATTTTCCTCCAATTGGTTTTTCCTTGTACTTTACCAGGAAACATAGTTAGGGCAGGGTAGAAAAGTCACTGTCCTCCTAACCATATCGAGGAAGTCCGAATTTGCTCCAGATGTCCATTTTGCTCTACGAGATTATGGTGACGTATCCCTAACCCTAAGTGGAATTTTACACTCCAGAAGACAGGCTTCAGGTACAGAAGGATCTGGACAGACTTGAACACTGGGCACTAACTAACAAAATGAAATTCAATGGTGAAAAAAGCAAGGTTCTACATTTAGGCAAGAAAAACCAAATGCACAAGTACAGCATAGGTGGCACCACGCTCAATAGTAGTAACTGTCAGAGGGACCTCGGAGTCCTAGTAGACAATCAGTTAAATATGAGCCAGCAGTGTGCGGCAGCTGCCAAAAAGGCCAACACAGTACTAGGCTGCATTAACAGAGGGATAGAATCAAGATCACGCGAAGTATTAATACCACTCTTCAATGCCTTGGTAAGGCCACACTTGGAATACTGCATCCAGTTTTGGTCACCACGATGTAAAAAAAGATGTTGAGACTCTAGAAAGAGTACAGAGAAGAGCAACAAAGATGATTAGGGGACTGGAGGCTAAAACATATAAGGAACGGTTGCTAGAATTGGGTATGTCTAGTTTAACGAAGAGAAGGACAAGGGGGGACATGATAGCAGTATTACAATATCTCAGGGGCTGCCATAAAGAAGAGGGAATTAAGCTATTTTCCAAAGCACCTGAAGGCAGGACAAGAAGCAACAGGTGGAAACTAATCAAGGAGAGAAGCAACCTAGAACTAAGGAGAAACGTCCTGACAGTGAGAACAATTAATCAGTGGAACAGCTTGCCTCCAGAAGCAGTAAATGCTCCAACACTGGAAGTTTTTAAGAAGAGACTGGACAGCCATTTGTCCGAAAGGGTGTAGGGTTTCCTGCCCGAGCAGGGGGTTGGACTAGATGACCTCCAAGGTCCCTTCCAACTTTACTATTATTATTATTATTATTTTCTTCCAATTGGATTTTTAAATGTATTTTACCAGGAAACATAGATAGGACAGACTAGCAAAGTCAGTGTCATCCTAACCATAACCAAGAACTCCAAATTTGTTGGCAATGTCCATTTTGCTATACGTGTTCACGGTGACTTAACCCTAACCCTAAGTGGAATTTTCCTCCAATGGGATTATCCAATGTATTTATCCAAGAAACCTAGATAGGGCAGCCTACATAAGTCAGTGACCTCCTAACGATAAGCAAGCACTCCATATTTGGTGGCGATGTCCGTTTTGGTGTACGGGGTCACGGTGACCTAACCGTAACCCTATGTGGAATCTTCCTCCAATGGGATTTTCCCATGTATTTTCCCAGGAAACATAGATAGGCCAGACTTGAAAACTCAGTGCCCTCCTAAGCATACCCAAGAACTCCAAATTTGTTGGCGATGTAAATTTTGCTCTACGGGTTCATGGTGACCTAACCATAACACTAAGTGGAATTTTCCTCCAATTGGATTTTCCATGTATTTTACCAGAAAAAATAGATAGAGCAGGTTAGAAACGTCAGTGTCCTCCTAACCATACCCAAGCAGTCCGAATTTGCTCCCGATGTCCATTTTGCTCTACGACTTCATGGTGACGTAACCCTAACTCTAAGTGGAATTTTCCTCCAATTGGATTTTCTAATGTATTTTACCAGGAAACATAGATAGGGCAGACTAATAAAGTCAGTGCCATCCTAATCATAACCAAGTACTCCAAATTTGTTGGCAATGACAATTTTGCTGTACGGGTTCACAGTGACTTAACCCTAACCCTAAGTGGAATTTTCCTCCAATGAGATTTTCCCATGTATTTTCCCAGGAAACATAGATAGGGCAGGGAAGAAAAGTCAGTGCCCTGCTAACCATACCCAAGTACTCCGAATTTGCTGGTGATGTCCATTTTGCTCTACGAGTTGATGTTGACCTAGCCCTAACCCTAAGTGGAATTTTCCTCCAATGGGATTTTCCCCTGTATTTATCCAAGAAACATAGATAGGGCAGCTAAGATTAGTCAGTGACCTCCTAACCAAAACCAAGCACTCCGAATTTGCTGGCGATGTCCATTTTGCTCTACGGATTCATGGTGATCTAACACTAACACTACATGGAATTTTCATCCAATTGGTTTTTCCTTGTACTTTACCAGGAAACATAGATAGGGCAGGGTAGAAAAGTCAGTGTCCTCCTAACCATATCAAAGAAGTCCGAATTTGCTCCCGATGTCCATTTTGTTCTACGAGATTATGGTGACGTAACCCTAACCCTAAGTGGAATTTTCTTCCAGTTGGATTTTCTAATATATTTTACCAGGAAACATAGATAGGGAAGACTAGTAAAATCAGTGTCATCCTAACCATAACCAAGAACTCTAAATTTGTTGGCAATGTCCATTTTGCTATACGGGTTCACGGTGACCTAACCCTAACCCTAAATGGAATTTTCCTCCAATGGGATTATCCCATGTATTTATCCAAGAAAGCTAGATAGGGCAGCCAAGATAAGTCAGTGACCTCCTAACCATAAGCAAGCACTCCGTATTTGCTGGCGATGTCCATTTTGGTGTACGGGTTCTCGGTGACCTAACCCTAACCCTTAGTTGAATTTTCCTCCAATGAGATTTTTCCATGTATTTTCCCAGGAAACATAGATAGGCCAGCCTAGAAAACTCAGTGCCCTCGTAACCATACCCAAGAACTCCAAAGTTGTTGGCGATGTCCATTTTGCTCTACGGGTTCATGGTGACCTAACCATAACTCTAAGTGGAATTTTCTTCCAATTGGATTTTCTAATGTATTTTACCAGGAAACATAGATAGGGCAGGGTAGAAAAGTCAGTGCCCTCCTAACCATACGCAAGTACTTCGATATTGCTGGTGATGTCCATTTTGCTCTACGAGTTCATGATGACCTAACCCTAACCCTAAATGGAATTTTCCTCCAATGGGATTTTCCCTTGTATTTATCCAAGAAACATAGGTCAGCAAAGATAAGCCAGTGACCTTCTGACCATGAGCTAGCACTCCGTATTTGGTGGCGATGTCCATTTTGCTATACGGGTTCACGGTTACTTAACCCTAACCGTAAGTGGAATTTTCCTCCAATGAGATTTTCCCATGTATTTTCCCAGGAAACATAGATAGGGCAGGGTAGAAAAGTAAGTGCCCGCCTAACCATAACCAAGTACTACGATATTGCTGGTGATATCCATTTTGCTCTCCGAGTTCAAGTTGACCTAACCCTAACCCTAAGTGGAATTTTCCTCCAATTGGTTTTTCCGTATATTTTCCCAGGAAATATAGACAGGCCTGCCTTGAAAACTCAGTGCCCTCCTAACCATACCCAAGAACTCCAAATTTGTTGGCGATTTCCATTTTGCTCTACGGGTTTATGGTGATCTAACACTAACACTAAGTGGAATTTTCCTCCAATTGGTTTTTCCTTGTACTTTACCAGGAAACATAGAAAGGGCAGGGTAGAAAAGTCAGTGTCCTCCTAACCATACCGAAGAAGTCCAAATTTGCTGGGTATGTCCATTTTGCTCTAGAAGTTCATGGTGACCCAACCCTACCTCTAAGTGGAATTTTCCTCCAATAGGATTTTCCCATGTATTTTACCAGGAAACATAGATAGGGCAGACTAGTAAAGTCAGTGTCATCCTAACCATAACCAAGAACTCCAAATTTCTTGGCAATGTCCATTTTGCTATACGAGTTCACGGTGACCTAACCCTAACCCTAAGTGGAATTTTCCTCCAATTGGTTTTTCCCATGTATTTATCCAAGAAACCTAGATAGGGCAGTCAAGATAGGTCAGTGACCTCCTAACCATAAGCAAGCACTCCGTATTTGCTGGCGATGTAAATTTTGGTGTACGGGTTCATGGTGACCTAACCCTAAGTAGAATTTTCCTCCAATGGTCTTTTCCCATGTATTTTCCCAGGAAAGATAGATAGGCCAGCCTTGCAAACTCAGTGCCCTCCTAACCATAAACAAGAACTCCAAATTTGTTGGCAATGTCCATTTTCCTGTACAAGTTTATGGTGACTTAACACTAACCATAAGTGGAATTTTCCTCCAATGGGATTTTGCCATGTATTTATTCAAGAAATATAGATAGGGCAGCCATGATAAGTCAGTGACCTCCTAACCATAAGCAAGCACTCCGTATTTGCTGGCGATGTCCATTTTGGTGTAAGGGTTCACGGTGACCTAAGCCTAACCCTAAGTGGAATTTTCCTCCAATGAGATTTTTCCATGTATTTTCCCAGGAAACAGATAGGCCAGACTTGAAAAGTCAGTGCCCTCCTAAGCATACCCAAGAACTCCAAATATGTTGGCAATGTCCATTTTGGTGTACGAGTTCACGGTGACCTAAGCCTAACCATAAGTGGAATTTTCCTCCAATGAGATTTTTTCATGTATTTTCCCAGGAATCATAGATAGGGCAGCGTAGAAAAGTCAGTGCCCTCCTAACCATACCCAAGTACTCCGAATTTGCTGGTGATGTCCATTTTGCTCTACGAGTTCATGTTGACCTAACCCTAACCCTAAGCGGAATTTTCCTCCAATGGAATTTTCCCATGTATTTATCCAAGAAGCATAGATAGGGCAGCCAAGATAAGTCAGTGACCTCCTAACCATGAGCAAGCACATCGTATTTGCTGGCAATGTCCATTTTGCTGTATGGGTTCACGGTGACCTAAGCCTAACCCTAAGTGGAATTTTCCTCCAATGAGATTTTTCCATGTATTTTCCCAGGAAACATAGATAGGGCAGGGTAGAATATACAGTGCCCTCGTAACCATACCCAAGTACTCTGAATTTGCTGGTGATGTCCATTTTGCTCTACGAGTTCATGTTGACCTAACCGTAACCCTAAGTGGAATTTTCCTACAATGAGATTTTGCCATGTATTTAAACCAAGAAACATATATAGGGCATTTCAGATAAGCCAGTAACCTCCAAACCATGAGCAAGCACTCCGTATTTGTTGGCGATGTCCATTTTGCTATACAGGTTCACGGTGACTTAACCCTAACCCTAAGTGGAATTTTCCTCCAATGAGATTTTCCCGTGTATTTTCCCAGGAAATATAGATAGGGCAGGGTAGAAAAGTCAGTGCCCTCCTAACCATACCCAAGTACTCCGAATTTGCTGGTGATGTCCATTTTTCTCTACGAATTCATGTTGACCTAGCCCTAACCCTAAGTGGAATTTTCCTGCAATGGGATTTTCCCATGTATTTATCCAAGAAACATAGATAGGGCAGCCAAGATAAGTCAGTGACCTCCTAACCATGAGCAAGCACTCCGTATTTGCTGGCGATGTCCATTTTGCTGTATGGGTTCACGGTGACCTAAGCCTAACCCTAAGTGGAATTTTCCTCCAATGAGATTTTTCCATGTATTTTCCCAGGAATCATAGATAGGGCAGCGTAGAAAAGTCATTGCCCTCCTAACCATGCCGAAGTACTCCGAATTTGCTGGTGATGTCCATTTTGCTCTACGAGTTCATGTTGACCTAACCCTAACCCTAAGTGGAATTTTCCTCCAATGGAATTTTCCCATGTATTTATCCAAGAAGCATAGATAGGGCAGCCAAGATAAGTCAGTGACCTCCTAACCATGAGCAAGCACATCGTATTTGCTGGCAATGTCCATTTTGCTGTATCGGTTCACGGTGACCTAACCCTAACCCTAAGTGGAATTTTCCTCCAATGAGATTTTCCATGTATTTAATCCAAGAAACATATATAGGGCAGCCAAGATAAGCCAGTGACCTCCAAACCATGAGCAAGCACTCCGTATTTGCTGGCGATGTCCATTTTGCTATACAGGTTCACGGTGACTTAACCCTAACCCTAAGTGGAATTTTCCTCCAATGAGATTTTCCCGTGTATTTTCCCAGGAAACATAGATAGGGCAGGGTAGAAAAGTCAGTGCCCTGCTAACCATACCCAAGTACTCCGAATTTGCTGGTGATGTCCATTTTGCTCTACGAGTTCATGTTAACCTAGTCCTAACCCTAAGTGGAATTTTCCTCCAATGAGATTTTCCATGTATTTAATCCAAGAAACATATATAGGGCAGCCAAGATAAGCCAGTGACCTCCAAACCATGAGCAAGCACTCCGTATTTGCTGGCGATGTCCATTTTGCTATACAGGTTCACGGTGACTTAACCCTAACCCTAAGTGGAATTTTCCTCCAATGAGATTTTTCCGTGTATTTTCCCAGGAAACATAGATAGGGCAGGGTAGAAAAGTCAGTGCCCTGCTAACCATACCCAAGTACTCCGAATTTGCTGGTGATGTCCATTTTGCTCTACGAGTTCATGTTGACCTAGTCCTAACCCTAAGTGGAATTTTCCTCCAATGAGATTTTTCCATGTATTTTCCCAGGAAACATAGATAGGCCAGACTTGAAAACTCAGTGCCCTCCTAAGCATACCCAAGAACTCCAAATTTGTTGGCGACGTCCATTTTGGTGTACGGGTTCACGGTGACCTAAGCCTAACTCTAAGTGGAATTTTCCTCCAATGAGATTTTTCCATGTATTTTCCCAGGAATCATAGATAGGGCAGCCTAGAAAAGTCAGTGCCCTCCTAACCATACCCAAGTATTCCGAATTTGTTGGTGATGCCCATTTTGCTCTACGAGTTCATGTTGACCTAACACTAACCCTAAGTGGAATTTTCCTCCAATGAGATTTTCCATGTATTTAATCCAAGAAACATATATAGGGCAGCCAAGATAAGCCAGTGACCTCCAAACCATGAGCAAGCACTCCGTATTTGCTGGCGATGTCCATTTTGCTATACAGGTTCACGGTGACTTAACCCTAACCCTAAGTGGAATTTTCCTCCAATGAGATTTTCCCGTGTATTTTCCCAGGAAACATAGATAGGGCAGGGTAGAAAATTCAGTGCCCTGCTAACCATACCCAAGTACTCCGAATTTGCGGGTGATGTCCATTTTGCTCTACGAGTTCATGTTGACCTAGTCCTAACCCTAAGTGGAATTTTCCTCCAATGAGATTTTTCCATGTATTTATCCAAGAAACATAGATAGGGCAGCCAAGATTAGTCAGTGACCTCCTAACCATACCCAAGTACTCCGAATTTGCTGGTGATGTCCATTCTGCTCTACGAGTTCATGTTGACCTAACCCTAACCCTAAGTGGAATTTTCCTCCAATGGGATTTTGCCATGTATTTATGCAAGAAATATAGATAGGGCAGCCATGATAAGTCAGTGACCTCCTAACCATAAGCAAGCACTCCGTATTTGCTGGCGATGTCCATTTTGGTGTAAGGGTTCATGGTGACCTAAGGCTAACCCTAAGTGGAATTTTCCTCCAATGAGATTTTTCTATGTATTTTCCCAGGAAACATAGATAGGACAGACTAGCAAAGTCAGTGTCATCCTAACCATAACCAAGAACTCCAAATTTGTTGGCAATGTCCATTTTGCTATACGTGTTCACGGTGACTTAACCCTAACCCTAAGTGGAATTTTCCTCCAATGGGATTATCCAATGTATTTATCCAAGAAACCTAGATAGGGCAGCCTAGATAAGTCAGTGACCTCCTAACGATAAGCAAGCACTCCATATTTGGTGGCGATCTCCGTTTTGGTGTACGGGGTCACGGTGACCTAACCGTAAACCTATGTGGAATCTTCCTCCAATGGGATTTTCCCATGTATTTTCCCAGGAAACATAGATAGGCCGGACTTGAAAACTCAGTGCCCTCCTAAGCATACCCAAGAACTCCAAATTTGTTGGCGATGTAAATTTTGCTCTACGGGTTCATGGTGACCTAACCATAACACTAAGTGGAATTTTCCTCCAATTGGATTTTCCATGTATTTTACCAGAAAAAATAGATAGAGCAGGTTAGAAACGTCCGTGTCCTCCTAACCATACCCAAGCAGTCCGAATTTGCTCCCGATGTCCATTTTGCTCTCCGACTTCATGGTGACGTAACCCTAACTCTAAGTGGAATTTTCCTCCAATTGGATTTTCTAATGTATTTTACCAGGAAACATAGATAGGGCAGACTAATAAAGTCAGTGCCATCCTAATCATAACCAAGTACTCCAAATTTGTTGGCAATGACAATTTTGCTGTACGGGTTCACAGTGACTTAACCCTAACCCTAAGTGGAATTTTCCTCCAATGAGATTTTCCCATGTATTTTCCCAGGAAACATAGATAGGGCAGGGAAGAAAAGTCAGTGCCCTGCTAACCATACCCAAGTACTCCGAATTTGCTGGTGATGTCCATTTTGCTCTACGAGTTGATGTTGACCTAGCCCTAACCCTAAGTGGAATTTTCCTCCAATGGGATTTTCCCATGTATTTATCCAAGAAACATAGATAGGGCAGCCAAGATTAGTCAGTGACCTCCTAACCAAAATCAAGCACTCCGAATTTGCTGGCGATGTCCATTTTGCTCTACGGATTCATGGTGATCTAACACTAACACTACATGGAATTTTCATCCAATTGGTTTTTCCTTGTACTTTACCAGGAAACATAGATAGGGCAGGGTAGAAAAGTCAGTGTCCTCCTAACCATATCGAAGAAGTCCGAATTTGCTCCCGATGTCCATTTTGTTCTACGAGATTATGGTGACGTAACCCTAACCCTAAGTGGAATTTTCTTCCAGTTGGATTTTCTAATATATTTTACCAGGAAACATAGATAGGGCAGACTAGTAAAATCAGTGTCATCCTAACCATAACCAAGAACTCTAAATTTGTTGGCAATGTCCATTTTGCTATACGGGTTCACGGTGACCTAACCCTAACCCTAAATGGAATTTTCCTCCAATGGGATTATCCCATGTATTTATCCAAGAAAGCTAGATAGGGCAGCCAAGATAAGTCAGTGACCTCCTAACCATAAGCAAGCACTCCGTATTTGCTGGCGATGTCCATTTTGGTGCACGGGTTCTCGGTGACCTAACCCTAACCCTTAGTTGAATTTTCCTCCAATGAGATTTTTCCATGTATTTTCCCAGGAAACATAGATAGGCCAGCCTAGAAAACTCAGTGCCCTCGTAACCATACCCAAGAACTCCAAAGTTGTTGGCGATGTCCATTTTGCTCTACGGGTTCACGGTGACTTAACCCTAACCCTAAGTGGAATTTTCCTCCAATGGGATTATCCAATGTATTTATCCAAGAAACCTAGATAGGGCAGCAAAGAAAAGTCAGTGACCTCCTAACCATAAGCAAGCACTCCGTATTTGCTGGCGATGTCCATTTTGGTGTACGGGTTCTCGGTGACCTAACCCTAACCCTTAGTTGAATTTTCCTCCAATGAGATTTTTCCATTTATTTTCCCAGGAAACATAGATAGGCCAGCCTAGAAAACTCAGTGCCCTCGTAACCATACCCAAGAACTCCAAAGTTGTTGGCGATGTCCATTTTGCTCTACGGGTTCATGGTGACCTAACCATAACTCTAAGTGGAATTTTCTTCCAATTGGATTTTCCATGTATTTTACCAGGAAACATAGATAGGGCATGGTAGAAAAGTCAGTGTCATCCTAACCATAAGAAAGAACTCCAAATTTGGTGGCATTGTCCATTTTGGTGTACGGGTTCATGGTGACCTAACCCTAACCCTAAGTGGAATTTTCCTCCAATGAGATTTTCCCATGTATTTTACCAGGAAACATAGATAGAGCAGGGTAGAAAAGTCACTGTCCTCCTAACCATACCCAAGCAGTCCGAATTTGCTGGCAGTGTCCATTTTGCTCTACAATTTCATGGTGACCTAACCCTAAGTGGAATTTTCCTCCAACTGGATTTTCCCATGTATTTTCCCAGGAAACATAGATAGGCCAGCCTAGAAAACTCAGTGCCCTCCTAACCATACCCAAGAACTCCAAAGTTGTTGGCGATGTCCATTTTGCTCTACGGGTTCATGGTGACCTAACCATAACTCTAAGTGGAATTTTCTTCCAATTGGATTTTCTAATGTATTTTACCAGGAAACATAGATAGGGCAGACAAGTAAAGTCAGTTTCACCCTAACCATAACCAAGAACTCGAAATTTGTTGGCAATGTCCATTTTGCTATACGGGTTCATTGTGATCTAACCATAACACTAAGTGGAATTTTCCTCCAATTGGATTTTCCATGTATTTTACCAGGAAACATAGATAGGGCATGGTAGAAAAGTCAGAGCCCTCCTAACCATACCTAAGTACTCCGATATTGCTGGTGATCTCCATTTTGCACTACGAGTTCATGTTGACCTAACCCTAACCCTAAGTGGAATTTTCCTCCAATTTGTTTTTCCATATATTTTCCCAGGAAACATAGACAGGCCTGCCTTGAAAACACAGTGCCCTCCTAACCATAACCAAGAACTCCAAATTTGTTGGCGATTTCTATTTTGCTCTACTGTTTCATGGTGATCTAACACTAACACTAAGTGGAATTTTCCTCCAATTGATTTTTCCTTGTACTTTACCAGGAAAAATAGATAGGGCAGGGTAGAAAAGTCAGTGTCCTCCTAACCATACCGAAGAAGTCCGAATTTGCTCCCGATGTCCATTTTGCTCTACGAGTTTATGGTGACGTAACCCTAACCCTTAGTTGAATTTTCCTCCAATGAGATTTTTCCATGTATTTTCCCAGGAAACATAGATAGGCCAGCCTAGAAAACTCAGTGCCCTCGTAACCATTCCCAAGAACTCCAAAGTTGTTGGCGATGTCCATTTTGCTCTACGGGTTCATGGTGACCTAACCATAACTCTAAGTGGAATTTTCCTCCAATGGGATTTTCCCATGTATTTATCCAAGAAACATAGATAGGGCAGCCAAGATTAGTCAGTGACCTCCTAACCAAAACCAAGCACTCCGAATTTGCTGGCGATGTCCATTTTGCTCTACGGATTCATGGTGATCTAACACTAACACTACATGGAATTTTCATCCAATTGGTTTTTCCTTGTACTTTACCAGGAAACATAGATAGGGCAGGGTAGAAAAGTCAGTGTCCTCCTAACCATATCGAAGAAGTCCGAATTTGCTCCCGATGTCCATTTTGTTCTACGAGATTATGGTGACGTAACCCTAACCCTAAATGGAATTTTCTTCCAGTTGGATTTTCTAATATATTTTACCAGGAAACATAGATAGGGCAGACTAGTAAAATCAGTGTCATCCTAACCATAACCAAGAACTCTAAATTTGTTGGCAATGTCCATTTTGCTGTACGGGTTCATGGTGGTCTAAAACAAACACTAAGTGGAATTTTCCTCCAATTGGTTTTTCCATGTATTTTCCCAGGAAACATAGATAGGGCAGCCAAGATAAGTCAGTGACCTCCTAACCATGAGCAAGCACTCCGTATTTGGTGGCAATGTGCATATTGCTGTATGGGTTCACGGTGACCTAACCCTAACCCTAAGTGGAATTTTCCTCCAATTAGATTTTTCCATGTATTTTCCCAGGAAACATAGATAGGGCAGGGTAGAAAATTCAGTGCCCACCTCACCATACCCTAGTACTCCGAATTTGCTGGTGATGTCCATTTTGCTCTATGAGTTCATGTTGACCTAACCCTAACCCTAAGTGGAATTTTCCTCCAATGAGATTTTGCCATGTATTTAATCCAAGAAACATAGATAATGCAGCCAAGATAAGCCAGTGACCTCCTAACTATGAGCAAGCACTCCGTATTTGCTGGCGATGTCCATTTTGCTATACAGGTTCACGGTGACTTAACCCTAACCCTAAGTGGAATTTTCCTCCAATGAGATTTTGCCCTGTATTTAATCCAAGAAACATATATAGGGCAGCCAAGATAAGCCAGTGACCTCCAAACCATGAGCAAGCACTCTGTATTTGCTGGCGATGTCCATTTTGCTATACAGGTTCACGGTGACTTAACCCTAATCCTAAGTGGAATTTTCCTCCAATGAGATTTTCCCATGTATTTTCCCAGGAAACATAGATAGGGCAGGGTAGAAAAGTCAGTGCCCTGCTAACCATACCCAAGTACTCCGAATTTGCAGGTGATGTCCATTTTGCTCTACGAGTTCATGTTGACCTAGTCCTAACCCTAAGTGGAATTTTCCTCCAATGAGATTTTCCCATGTATTTATCCAAGTAACATAGATAGGGCAGCCAAGATTAGTAAGTGACCTCCTAACCATACCCAAGTACTCCGAATATGCTGGTGATGTCCATTTTGCTCTACGAGTTCATGTTGACCTAACCCTAACCCTAAGTGGAATTTTCCTCCAATGGGATTTTGCCATGTATTTATGCAAGAAATATAGATAGGGCAGCCATGATAAGTCAGTGACCTCCTAACCATAAGCAAGCACTCTGTATTTGCTGGCGATGTCCATTTTGTTGTAAGGGTTCACGGTGACCTAAGCCTAACCCTAAGTGGAATTTTCCTCCAATGAGATTTTTCCATGTATTTTCCCAGGAAATATAGATAGGGCAGGGTAGAAAATTCAGTGCCCTCCTCCCCATACCCTAGTACTCCAAATTTGCTGGTGATGTCCATTTTGCTCTATGAGTTCATGTTGACCTAACCCTAACCCTAAGTGGAATTTTCCTCCAATGAGATTTTGCCATGTATTTAATCCAAGAAACATAGATAATGCAGCCAAGATAAGCCAGTGACCTCCTAACTATGAGCAAGCACTCCGTATTTGCTGGCGATGTCCATTTTGCTATACAGGTTCACGGTGACTTAACCCTAACCCTAAGTGGAATTTTCCTCCAATGAGATTTTCCCGTTTATTTTCCCAGGAAACATAGATAGGGCAGTGTAGAAAAGTCAGTGCCCTGCTAACCATACCCAAGTACTCCGAATTTGCTGGTGATGTCCATTTTGCTCTACGGGTTCATGTTGACCTAGCCGTAATCCTAAGTGGAATTTTCCTCCAATGGGATTTTCCCATTTATTTATCCAAGAAACCTAGATAGGGCAGCCAAGATTAGTCAATGACCTCCTAACTATAAACAAGCACTCCGAACTTGCTGGCGATGTCCATTTTGCTCTACGGGTTCATGGTGATCTAACACTAAGTGGAATTTTCCTCCAATTGGTTTTTCCTTGTACTTTACCAGGAAACATAAATAGGGCAGGGTAGAAAAGTGAGTTTCCTCTTAACCATACCAAAGAAGTCCGAATTTACTCCCGATGTCCATTTTGCTCTACGAGTTTATGGTGACGTAACCCTAACCCTAAGTGGAATTTTGTTCCAATTGGATTTTCTAATGTATTTTACCAGGAAACATAGATAGGGCAGACTAGTAAAGTCAGTGTCATCCTAACCTTAACCAAGAACTCCAAATTTGTTGGCAATGTCCATTGTGCTATACGGGTTCATGGAGACCTAACCCTAACCCTAAGTGGAATTTTCCTCCAATGGGATTTTCCCATGTATTTATCCAAGAAAGCTAGATAGGGCAGCCAAGATAAGTCAGTGACCTCCTAACCATAAGCAAGCACTCCGTATTTGCTGGCGATGTCCATTTTGGTGGACGGGGTCACGATGACCTAACCGTAACCCTAAGTGGAATTTTCCTCCAATGGGATTTTCCCATGTATTTTCCCACGAACCATAGATAGGCCAGCCTTGAAAACTCAGTGCCCTCCTAACCAGAAACAAGAACTCCAAATTTGTTGGCGATGCCCATTTTGCTGTACGGGTTCATGGTGACCTAACCATAACACTAAGTGTAATTTTCCTCCAATTGGATTTTCCATGAATTTTATCAGGAAACATAGATAGGGCAGGGTAGAAAAGTCAGAGCCCTCCTAACCATACCCAAGTACTCCGATATTGCTGGTGATGTCCATATTGCTCTACGAGTTCATGTTGACCTAACCCTAACCCTAAATGGAATTTTCCTCCAATGGGATTTTCCCATGTATTTATCCAAGAAACATAGATAGGGCAGCCAAGATAAGTCAGGGACCTCCTAACCATGAGCAAGCACTCCGTATTTGCTGGCAATGTCCATTTTCCTATATGGGTTCACGGTGACCTAACACTAACCCTAAGTGGAATTTTCCTCCAATGGGATTTTCCCTTGTATTTATCCAAGAAACATAGGGCAGCCAAGATAAGCCAGTGACCTTCTTACCATGAGCTAGCATTCCGTATTTGGTGGCGATGTCCATTTTGCTATACGGGTTCACGGTTACATAACCCTAACCGTAAGTGGAATTTTCCTCCAATGAGATTTTCCCATGTATTTTCCAAGAAAACATAGATAGGGCAGGGTAGAAAAGTAAGTGCCCGCCTTACCATAACCAAGTACTCCGATATTGCTGGTGATTTGCATTTTGCTCTACGAGTTCAGGTTGACCTAACCCTAACCCTAAGTGGAATTTTCCTCCAATTGGTTTTTCCATATATTTTCCCAGGAAACATAGACAGGCTTGCCTTGAAAACTCAATGCCCTCCTAACCATACCCAAGAACTCCAAATTTGTTGGCGATTTCCATTTTGCTCTACGGGTTCATGGTGATCTAACACTAACACTAAGTGGAATTTTCCTCCAATGGGATTTTCCCATGTATTTATCCAAGAAACCTAGATAGGGCAGCCAAGATAAGTTAGTGACCTCCTAACCATAAGCAAGCATTCCGTATTTGCTGGCGATGTCCATTTTGGTGTACGGCGACACGGTGACCTAACCGTAACCCTAAGCGGAATTTTCCTCCAATGGGATTTTCCCATGTATTCATCCAAGAAATATAGATAGGGAAGCCATGATAAGTCAGTGACCTCCTAACCATAAGCAAGAACTCCGTATTTACTGGCGATGTCCATTTTGGTGTACAGGTTCACGGTGACCTAAGCCTAACCCTAAGTGGAATTTTCCTCCAATGAGATTTTTCCATGAATTTTCCCAGGAATCATAGATAGGGCAGCGTAGAAAAGTCAGAACCCTCCTAACCATACCCAAGTACTCCGAATTTGCTGGTGATGTCCATTTTGCTCTACGAGTTCATGTTGACCTAACCCTAACCCTAAGTGGAATTTTCCTCCAATGAGATTTTGCCATGTATTTAATCAAAGAAATATAGATAGGGCAGCCATGATAAGTCAGTGACCTCCTAACTATAAGCAAGCACTCCATATTTGCTGGCAATATCCATTTTGGTGTAAGGGTTCACGGTGACCTAACCCTAACCCTAAGTGGAATTTTCCTTCAATGACATTTTCCCATGTATTTTCCCAGGAAACATAGATAGGGAGGAAAGAAAAGTCAGTGCCCTCCTAACCATACCCAAGTACTCTGATATTGCTGGTGATGTCCATTTTGCTGTACGGGTTCACGGTGACCTAACCCTAACCCTAAGTGGAATTTTCCTCCAATGGGATTTTCCCATGTATTTATCCAAGAAATATAGATAGGGCAGCCATGTTAAGTCAGTGACCTCTTAACTATAAGCAAACACTCCGTCTTTGCTGGTGATGTCCATTTTGCTGTAGGGGTTCACAGTAACCTGCACTATCTACGTTTCCTGGTAAAATACATTAAAAAATCCAATTGGAAGAAAATTCCACTTAGGGTTAGGGTTACGTCATCATAAACTCGTAGAGGAAAATGGACATCGGGAGCAAATTCGGACTTCTTCGGTATGGTTAGGAGGACACTGACTTTTCTATCCTGCCCTATGTATGTTTCCTGGTAAAGTACATGGAAAATCCAATTGGAGGAAAATTCCACTTAGTTTTATGGTTAGGTCACCATGAACCCGTAGAGCAAAATGGACATCGCCAACAAATTCGGAGTTCTTGGGTATGGTTAGGAGGGCACTGAGTTTTCAAGGCTGGCCTATCTCTGTTTCCTGGGAAAATACATGGAAAAATCTCATTGGAGGAAAATTCCACTTAGGGTTAGGGTTAGGTCACCATGAACCCATACACCAAAATGGACATCGCCAGCAAATTCGGAGTGCTTGCTTATGGTTAGGAGGTCACTGACTTATGTTGGCTGCCCTATGTATGTTTCTTGGATAAATACATGGGAAAATCCCATTGGAGGAAAATTCCACTTAGGGTTAGGGTTAGGTTAACTTGAACTCGTAGAGCAAAATGGAAATCACCAGCAATATCGGAGTACTTGGGTATGGTTAGGCGGGCACTGAATTTTCTACCCTGCCCTATCTATGTTTCCTGGGAAAATACATGGGAAAATCTCATAGGAGGAATATTCCACTTAGGGTTAGGGTTAAGTCACCATGAACCCGTATAGCAAAATGGACATTGCCAAAAAATTTGGAGTTCTTGCTTATGGTTAGGATGACATTGACTTTACTAGTCTGCCCTATCTATGTTTCCTGGTAAAATACATGGAAAAACCAATTGGAGGAAAATACCACTTACAGTTTGTGTTAGACCACCATGAACCAGTAGAGCAAAATGGACATCGCCAACAAATTTGGAGTTCTTGGGTATGGATAGGAGGGCACTGAGTTTTCAAGGCTGGCCTATCTATGTTTCCTGGGAAAATACATGGAATAATCTCATTGGAGGAAAATTCCACTTAGGGTTAGGGTTAGGTCACCGTGAACCCGTACACCAAAATGGAGATCGCCAGCAAATTCGGAGTTCTTGCTTATGGTTAGGAGGTCACTGACTTATCTTGGCTGACCTATTTTATTTCTTGGATAAATACATGGGAAAATCCCATTGGAGGAAAATTCCACTCAGGGTTAAGGTTAGGTCAACTTGAACTCGTAGAGCAAAATGGACATCACCAGTAATATCGGAGTACTTAGGTATGGTTAGGTGGGCTGTGACTTTTCTACCATGCCCTATCTATGTTTCCTGGGAAAATACATGGGAAATCTCATTGGAGGAAAATTCCACTTCGGGTTAGGGTTAGGTCACCGTGAACCCGTACAGCAAAATGGACATCGCCAGCAAATACAGAGTGCTTGCTCATGGTTTGGAGGTCACTGGCTTATCTTGGCTGCCCTATATATGTTTCTTGGATTAAATACATGGCAAAATCTCATTGGAGGAAAATTCCACTTAGGGTTAGGGTTACGTCATCATAAACTCGTAGAGTAAAATGGACATCGGGAGGAAATTCAGACTTCTTCGGTATGGTTAGGAGGACACTTACTTTTCTACCCTGCCCTTTCTATGCTTCCTGGTAAAATACATTAGAAAATCCAATTGGAGGAAAATTCCACTTAGTGTTATGTTTAGGTCACCATGAACCCGTGGAGCAAAATGGACTTCGCCAACAAATTTGGAGTCCTTGGGTATGGTTAGGAGGGCACTGAATTTTCAACGCTGGCCTATCTATGTTTCCTGGGAAAATACATGGGAAAATCTCATAGGAGGAAAATTCCACTTAGGGTTAGGGTTAAGTCACCGTGAACCCGTATAGCAAAATGGACATTGCCAAAAAATTTGGAGTTCTTGCTTATGGTTAGGATGACACTGACTTTACTAGTCTGCCCTATCTATGTTTCCTGGTAAAATACATGGAAAAACCAATTGGAGGAAAATTCCACTTAGTGTTTGTGTTAGACCACCATGAACCCGTAGAGCAAAATGGACATCGCCAACAAATCTGAAGTTCCTGGGTATGGTTAGGAGGGCACTGTATTTTCAAGGCTGGCCTATCTATGTTTCCTGGGAAAATACATGGAAAAATCTCATTGGAGGAAAATTCCACTTAGGTTTACGGTTAGGTCACCGTGAACCCATACAACAAAATTTACATCGCCAGCAAATTCGGAGTTCTTGCTTATGGTTAGGAGGTCACTGAATTATCTTGGCTGCCCTATCTATGTTTCTTGGACAAATACATGGGAAAATACCATTGGAGGAAAATTCCACTTAGGGTTAGGGTTAGGTCAAATTGAACTCGTAGAGCAAAATGGACATCACCAGCAATATCGGAGTACTTGGGTATGGATAGGCGGGCACTGACTTTTCTACCCTGCCCTATCTATGTTTCCTGGGAAAATACATGGGAAAACCACATTGGAGGAAAATTCCACTTAGGGTTAGGGTTAAGTCACCGTGAAACCGTACATCAAAATGGACATTGCAAACAAATTTGGAGTTCTTGGTTATGGTTAGGATGACACTGACTTTACTAGTCTGCCCTATCTATGTTTCCTGGTAAAATATATTAGAAAATCCAATTGGAGGAAAATTCCACTTAGTGTTATGTTTAGGTCACCATGAACCCGTGGAGCAAAATGGACTTCGCCAACAAATTTGGAGTCCTTGGGTATGGTTCGGAGGGCACTGAATTTTCAACGCTGGCCTATCTATGTTTCCTGGGAAAATACATGGGAAAATCTCATAGGAGGAAAATTCCACTTAGGGTTAGGGTTAAGTCACCGTGAACCCGTATAGCAAAATGGACATTGCCAAAAAATTTGGAGTTCTTGCTTATGGTTAGGATGACACTGACTTTACTAGTCTGCCCTATCTATGTTTCCTGGTAAAATACATGGAAAAACCAATTGGAGGAAAATTCCACTTAGTGTTTGTGTTAGACCACCATGAACCCGTAGAGCAAAATGGACATCGCCAACAAATTTGGAGTTCTTGGGTAGGGTTAGGAGGTCACTGACTTATATTGGCTGCCCTATCTATGTTTCTTGGATAAATACATGGGAAAATCCCATTGGAGGAAAATTCCACTTAGAGTTAGGGTTACGTCACCATGAAGTCGTAGAGCGAAATGGACATTGGGAGCAACTTCGGACTGCTTGGGTATGCTTAGTAGGACACTGACTTTTCTATCCTGCCCTAGCTATGTTTCCTGGTAAAGTACAGGGAAAAACCAATTGGAGGAAAATTCCACTTAGGGTTAGGGTTAGGTCAACATGAACTCGTAGAGCAAAATGGACATCGCCAACAAATTTGGAGTTCTTGGGTATGGTTAGGAGGTCACTGACTTATATTCGCTGCCCTATCTATGTTTCTTGGATAAATACATGGGAAAATCCAATTGGAGGAAAATTCCACTTAGGGTTAGGGTTAGGTCAACTTGTACTTGTAGAGCAAAATGGACATCACCAGCAATATCGGAGTACTTGGGTATGAATAGGCGGGCACTGACTTTTCTACCCTGCCCTATCTATGTTTCCTGGGAAAATACATGGGAAAATCTCATTGGAGGAAAATTCCACTAAGGGTTAGCGATAAGTCACCGTGAACCCGTACAGCAAATTGGACATCACGAGCAAATTCGGACTGCTTGGGTATGGTTAGGAGGACACTGTATTTTCTACCCTGCCCTATCTATGTTTTTTAGTAAAATACATGGAAAATCCAATTGGAAGAAAATTCCACTTAGGGTTAGGGTTACGTCAACTTGTACTTGTAGAGCAAAATGGACATCACCAGCAATATCGGTGTACTTGGATATGGTTAGGCGGGCACTGACTTTTCTACCCTGCCCTATCTATGTTTCCTGGGAAAATACATGGGAAAATCTAAATGGAGGAAAATTCCACTTAGTGTTAGGGTTAGGTTACCATGAAACCATACAGGAAAATGGACATTGCCAACAAATTCGGAGTTCTTGGGTATGGTTAGGAGGAAACTGACTATTGTACCCTTCTCTATCTATGTTTCCCCATAAAATATATGGGAAAATCCCTTTGTAGGAAAATTCCACTTAGGCTTAGGGTTACATTACCATGAACTCGTAGAGAAAAATAGACATCGCCATCAAATTCGGACTTCTTGGGTATGGTTAGGAGGACACTGACTTTTCTACGCTTCCCTATCTATGTTTCCTGGTAAAATACATTAGAAAATCCAATTGGAGAAAAATTCCACTTAGAGTTAGGGTTACGTCACCATGAAGTCGTAGAGCGAAATGGACATCGAGAGCAAATTCGGACTGCTTGGGTATGGTTAGGAGGACACTTCCTTTTCTACCCTGCCCTTTCTATGTTTCCTGGTAAAATACATTAGAAAATCCAATTGGAGGAAAATTCCACTTAGAATTAGGGTTACGTCACCATGAAGTCATAGAGCAAAATGGACGTCGGGAGCAAATTCGGACTTCTTGGGTGTGGTTAGGAGGTCACTGACTTATCTTGGCTGCCCTATCTATGTTTCTTGGATAAATACATGGGAAAATCCCATTGGAGGAAAATTCCACTTAGGGTTAGGTCAATTTGAACTCGTAGAGCAAAATGGACATCACGAGCAATATCGGAGTACTTGGGTATGGTTAGGCGGGCACTGACCTTTCTACCCTGCCCTATCTAGGTTTCTTGGGAAAATACATGGGAAAATCTCATTGGAGGAAAATTCCACTTAGGGTTAGGGTTAAGTCACCGTGAATCCATACAGCAAATTGGACATCACCAGCAAATTCGGACTGCTTGGGTGTGGTTAGGAGGTCACTGACATATCTTGTCTGCCCTATCTATGTTTCCTGGTAAAATACATTAGAAAATCCAATTGGAAAAAAATTCCACTTAGGGTTAGGGTTACGTCACCATAAACTCGTATAGCAAAATGGACATCGGGAGCAAATTCGGACTTCTTCGGTATGGTTAGTAGGACACTGACTTTTCTATCATGCCCTATATATGTTTCCTGGTAAAGTACATGGAAAAACCAATTGGAGGAAAATTCCACTTAGGGTTAGGGTTAGGTCAACATGAACTCGTAGAGCAAAATGGACATCGCCAACAAATTTGGAGTTCTTGGGTATGGTTAGGAGGTCACTGACTTATATTCGCTGCCCTATCTATGTTTCTTGGATAAATACATGGGAAAATCCAATTGGAGGAAAATTCCACTTAGGGTTAGGGTTAGGTCAACTTGTACTTGTAGAGCAAAATGGACATCACCAGCAATATCGGAGTACTTGGGTATGAATAGGCGGGCACTGACTTTTCTACCCTGCCCTATCTATGTTTCCTGGGAAAATACATGGGAAAATCTCATTGGAGGAAAATTCCACTAAGGGTTAGCGTTAAGTCACCGTGAACCCGTACAGCAAATTGGACATCACCAGCAAATTCGGACTGCTTGGGTACGGTTAGGAGGACACTGACTTTTCTACCCTGCCCTATCTATGTTTTTTGGTAAAATACATGGAAAATCCAATTGGAAGAAAATTCCACGTAGGGTTAGGGTTACATCAACTTGTACTTGTAGAGCAAATTGGACATCACCAGCAAATTCGGACTGCTTGGGTATGGTTAGGAGGACACTGTATTTTCTACCCTGCCCTATCTATGTTTTTTAGTAAAATACATGGAAAATCCAATTGGAAGAAAATTCCACTTAGAGTTAGGGTTACGTCAACTTGTACTTGTAGAGCAAAATGGACATCACCAGCAATATCGGAGTACTTGGATATGGTTAGGCGGGCACTGACTTTTCTACCCTGCCCTATCTATGTTTCCTGGGAAAATACATGGGAAAATCTAAATGGAGGAAAATTCCACTTAGTGTTAGGGTTAGGTTACCATGAAACCATAGAGGAAAATGGACATTGCCAACAAATTCGGAGTTCTTGGGTATGGTTAGGAGGAAACTGACTATTCTACCCTTCTCTATCTATGTTTCCTCATAAAATATATGGGAAAATCCCTTTGTAGGAAAATTCCACTTAGGCTTAGGGTTACATTACCATGAACTCGTAGAGAAAAATAGACATCGTCATCAAATTCGGACTTCTTGGGTATGGTTAGGAGGACACTGACTTTTCTACGCTTCCCTATCTATGTTTCCTGGTAAAATACATGGAAAATCAACTGGAGGAAAATTCTGTAGAGATAAAAGACAGGCGAAAGTTGCATGCAGAAAACTGACCTAACCCTAACCCTAAGTGGAATTTTCCTCCAATGAGATTTTCCCATGTATTTTCCCAGGAAACATAGATAGGGCCAGGTAGAAAAGTCAGTGCCTTCCTAACCACACCCAAGTACTCCGAATTTGCTGGTGATGTCCATTTTGCTCTACGAGTTCATGTTGACCTAACCCTAACCCTAAGTGGAATTTTCCTCCAATGGGATTTTGCAATGTATTTATCCAGGAAACATAGATAGGGCAGCCAAGATAAGCCAGTGACCTCCTAACCATGAGCAAGCACTCCGTGTTTGCTGGCGACGTCCATTTTGGAGTACGGTTCTCGGTGACCTAACCCTAACCCTAAGTTGAATTTTCTTCCAATGAGATTTTTCCATGTATTTTCACAGGAAACATAGATAGGCCAGCCTAGAAAACTCTGTGCCCTCCTAACCATACCCAAGAACACCAAATTTGTTAGCGATGTCCATTTTGCTCTACGGGTTCATGGTGACCTAACCATAACACTAAGTGGAATTTTCCTCCAATTGGATTTTCCATGTATTTTACAGGAAACATAGATAGGGCAGGGTGGAAAAGTCAGTGTCCTCCTAACCATACCCAAGCAGTCCGAATTTGCTCCTGAAGTCCATTTTGTTCTACGACGTCATGGTGACGTAACCCTAACTCTAAGTGGAATTTTCCTCCAATTGGATTTTCTAATGTATTTTACCAGGAAACATAGATAGGGCAGACTAATAAAGTCACTGCCATCCTAATCATAACCAAGAACTCCAAATTTGTTCGCAATGTCCATTTTGCTGTACGGTTTCACAGTGACTTAACCCTATCCCTAAGTGGAATTTTCCTCCAATGAGATTTTCCGATGTAGTTTCCCAGGAAACATAGATAGGGCAGGGTAGAAAAGTCAGTGCCCTCCTAACCATACCCAAGAACTCCAAATTTGTTGGCAATGTCCATTTTGCTTTATGGGTTCAAGGTGATCTAACACTAACACTAAATGGAATTTTCCTCCAATTGGTTTTTCCATATATTTTCCCAGGAAACATAGATAGGCCTGCCTTGAAAACTCAGTGCCCTCCTAACCATACCCAAGAACTCCAAATTTGTTGGCGATGTCCATTTTGCTCTACGGGTTCATGCTGATTTAACACTAACCCTAAGTGAAATTTTCCTCCAATTGGTTTTTCCTTGTACTTTACGATGAAACATAGATAGGCCACGGTAGAAAAGTCAGTGTCCTCCTAACCATACCGAAGAAGTCCGAATTTGATCCCGATGTCCATTTTGCTCTACAACTACATGGTGACGTAACCCTAACCCTAAGTGGAATATTCTTCCAATTGGATTTTCTAATGTATTTTACCAGGAAAAATAGATAGGGCAGACTAGTAAAGTCAGTGTCATCCTAACCATAACCAAGAACTCCAAATTTGTTGGCAATCTCCATTTTGCTGTACGGGTTCACGGTGACGTAACCCTAACCCTAAGTCGAATTTTCCTCCAATGAGATTTTTCCATGTATTTTCCCAGGAAACATAGATAGGCCAGACTTTAAAACTCAGTGCCCTCCTAACTACAAGCAAGAACTCCAAATTTGTTGGCGATGTCCATTTTGCTCTACGGGTTCATGGTGGTCTAACACTAACACTAAATCGAATTTTCCTCCAATTGGTTTTTCCATATATTTTCCAAGGAAACATAGATAGGCCTGCCTTGAAAACTCAGTGCCCTCCTAAACATACCCAAGTACTCCAATATTGCTGGTGATGTCCATTTTGCTCTACGAGTTCATGTTGACCTAACCCTAACCCTAAGTGGAATTTTCCTCCAATGGGATTTTCCCATATATTTAACCAAGAAACATAGGGCAGCCAAAATAAGCCAGTGACCTCCTAACCATGAGCAAGCACTCCGTATTTGCTGGCGATGTCCATTTTGGAGTACGGGTTCTCGGTGACCTAACCCTAACCCTAAGTTGAATTTTCCTCCAATGAGATTTTTCCATGTATTTTCCCAGGAAACATAGATAGGCCAGCGTAGAAAACTCAGTGCCCTCCTAACCATAACCAAGAACTCCAAATTTGATGGCGATGTCGACTTTGCTCTACGGGTTCATGGTGACCTAACCATAACCCTAAGTGGAATTTTCCTCCAATTGGATTTTCCATGTATTTTACCAGGAAACATAGATAGGGCAGGGTGGAAAAGTCAGTGTACTCCTAACCATAGCCAAGCAGTCCGAATTAGCTCCCGATGTCCATTTTCGTCTACGACGTCATGGTGACGTAACCCTAACTCTAAGTGGAATTTTCCTCCAATTGGATTTTCTAATGTATTTTACCAGGAAACATAGATAGGGCAGACTAATAAAGTCAGTGCCCTCCTAATCATAAGCAAGAACTCCAAATTTGTTGGCGATTTCCATTTTGCTCTATCGGTTCACGATGACTTAACCCTAACCCTAAGTGGAATTTTCCTCCAGTTGGATTTTCCATGTATTTTACCAGGAAACATAGATAGGGCAGGGTAGAATAGTCAGTGCCCTCCTAACCATACCCAAGTTCTCCGAAATTGCTGGTGATGTCCATTTTGCTCTACGAATTCATGTTGACCTAACCCTAACCTAAGTGGAATTTTCCTCCAATGGGATTTTGCTATGTATTTATCCAAGAAACATAGATAGGGCAGCCAAGATAAGCCAGTGACCTCCTAACCATGAGCAAGCACTCCGTATTTTCTGGCGATGTCCATTTTGGTGTACGGGTTCATGGTGACGTGAGCCTAACCCTGAGTGGAATTTTCCTCCAATGAGATTTTTCCATGTATTTTCCCAGGAAACATAGATAGGCCAGCCTTGAAAACTCAGTGCCCTCCTAACCATAAACAAGAACTCCAAATTTGTTGGCGATGTCATTTTTGCTCTACGGGTTCATGGTGACCTAACCATAACACTAAGTGGAATTTTCCTCCAAATGGATTTTCCCATGTATGTCTCCAAGAAATATAGATAGGGAAGCCATGATAAGTCAGTGACCTCCTAACCATAAGCAAGCACTCCATATTTCCTGGTGATGTCCATTTTGGAGTACGGGTTCTTGGTGACCTAACCCTAACTTTAAGTTGAATTTTCCTCCAATGAGTTTTTCCCTGTATTTTCCCAGGAAACATAGATAGGCCAGAGTAGAAAACTTAGTGCCCTCCTAACCATACCGAAGAACTCCAAATTTAGTTGGCGATGTCCATTTTGCTCTACGGGTTCATGGTGACCTAACCATAACCTAAGTGCAATTTTCCTCCAATTGGATTTTCCATGTATTTTACCAGGAAAAAAATATATAGGGCAGACTAGTAAAGTCAGTGTCATCCTAACCATAACCAAGAACTCCAAATTTGTTGGCAACCTCCATTTTGCTGTACGGGTTCACGGTGACGTAACCCTAACCCTAAGTCGAATTTTCCTCCAATGAGATTTTTCCATGTATTTTCCCAGGAAACATAGATAGGCCAGACTTTAAAACTCAGTGCCCTCCTAACTACAAGCAAGAACTCCAAATTTGTTGGCGATGTCCATTTTGCTCTACGGGTTCATGGTGGTCTAACACTAACACTAAATGGAATTTTCCTCCAATTGGTTTTTCCATATATTTTCCCAGGAAACATAGAGAGGCCTGCCTTGAAAACTCAGTGCCCTCCTAAACATACCCAAGTACTCCGATATTGCTGGTGATGTCCATTTTGCTCTACGAGTTCATGTTGACCTAACCCTAACCCTAAGTGGAATTTTCCTCCAATGGGATTTTCCCATATATTTAACCAAGAAACATAGGGCAGCCAAAATAAGCCAGTGACCTCCTAACCATGAGCAAGCACTCCGTATTTGCTGGCGATGTCCATTTTGGAGTACGGGTTCTCGGTGACCTAACCCTAACCCTAAGTTGAATTTTCCTCCAATGAGATTTTTCCATGTATTTTCCCAGGAAACATAGATAGGCCAGCGTAGAAAACTCAGTGCCCTCCTAACCATAACCAAGAACTCCAAATTTGATGGCGATGTCGACTTTGCTCTACGGGTTCATGGTGACCTAACCATAACCCTAAGTGGAATTTTCCTCCAATTGGATTTTCCATGTATTTTACCAGGAAACATAGATAGGGCAGGGTGGAAAAGTCAGTGTACTCCTAACCATAGCCAAGCAGTCCGAATTAGCTCCCGATGTCCTTTTTCGTCTACGACGTCATGGTGACGTAACCCTAACTCTAAGTGGAATTTTCCTCCAATTGGATTTTCTAATGTATTTTACCAGGAAACATAGATAGGGCAGACTAATAAATCAGTGCCCTCCTAATCATAAGGAAGAACTCCAAATTTGTTGGCGATTTCCATTTCACGATGACTTAACCCTCTATCGGATTTTCACGATAGATACTTAGTCAACCCTAACCAACCCTAAGTGGAATTCATGTTTCCTACCAGAATTTTCCTCCAATGGATTTTTCCATGTATTTATCCAAGAAACATAGATAGGGCAGCCAAGAATAGCCAGTGACCTCCTAACCATGAGCAAGTTCTCCGAAATTCTGGCGATGTCCATTTTGGTGTACGGGTTCATGGTGACGTGAGCCTAACCCTGAGTGGAATTTTCCTCCAATGAGATTTTTCCATGTATTTTCCCAGGAAACATAGATAGGCCAGCCTTGAAAACTCAGTGCCCTCCTAACCATAAACAAGAACTCCAAATTTGTTGGCGATGTCCATTTTGCTCTACGGGTTCATGGTGACCTAACCATAACACTAAGTGGAAATTTTCCTCCAAATGGATTTTCCCATGTATTTCTCCAAGAAATATAGATAGGGAAGCCATGATAAGTCAGTGACCTCCTAACCATAAGCAAGCACTCCATATTTCCTGGTGATGTCCATTTTGGAGTACGGGTTCTCAGTGACCTAACCCTAACCCTAAGTTGAATTTTCCTCCAATGAGTTTTTCCCTGTATTTTCCCAGGAAACATAGATAGGCCAGAGTAGAAAACTTAGTGCCCTCCTAACCATACCGAAGAAGTCCGAATTTGATCCCGATGTCCATTTTGCTCTACAACTACATGGTGACGTAACCCTAACCCTAAGTGGAATATTCTTCCAATTGGATTTTCTAATGTATTTTACCAGGAAAAATAGATAGGGCAGACTAGTAAAGTCAGTGTCATCCTAACCATAACCAAGAACTCCAAATTTGTTGGCAATCTCCATTTTGCTGTACGGGTTCACGGTGACGTAACCCTAACCCTAAGTCGAATTTTCCTCCAATGAGATTTTTCCATGTATTTTCCCAGGAAACATAGATAGGCCAGACTTTAAAACTCAGTGCCCTCCTAACTACAAGCAAGAACTCCAAATTTGTTGGCGATGTCCATTTTGCTCTACGGGTTCATGGTGGTCTAACACTAACACTAAATGGAATTTTCCTCCAATTGGTTTTTCCATATATTTTCCCAGGAAACATAGATAGGCCTGCCTTGAAAACTCAGTGCCCTCCTAAACATACCCAAGTACTCCGATATTGCTGGTGATGTCCATTTTGCTCTACGAGTTCATGTTGACCTAACCCTAACCCTAAGTGGAATTTTCCTCCAATGGGATTTTCCCATATATTTAACCAAGAAACATAGGGCAGCCAAAATAAGCCAGTGACCTCCTAACCATGAGCAAGCACTCCGTATTTGCTGGCGATGTCCATTTTGGAGTACGGGTTCTCGGTGACCTAACCCTAACCCTAAGTTTAATTTTCCTCCAATGAGATTTTTCCATGTATTTTCCCAGGAAACATAGATAGGCCAGCGTAGAAAACTCAGTGCCCTCCTAACCATAACCAAGAACTCCAAATTTGATGGCGATGTCGACTTTGCTCTACGGGTTCATGGTGACCTAACCATAACCCTAAGTGGAATTTTCCTCCAATTGGATTTTCCATGTATTTTACCAGGAAACATAGATAGGGCAGGGTGGAAAAGTCAGTGTACTCCTAACCATAGCCAAGCAGTCCGAATTAGCTCCCAATGTCCTTTTTCGTCTACGACGTCATGGTGACGTAACCCTAACTCTAAGTGGAATTTTCCTCCAATTGGATTTTCTAATGTATTTTACCAGGAAACATAGATAGGGCAGACTAATAAAGTCAGTGCCCTCCTAATCATAAGCAAGAACTCCAAATTTGTTGGCGATTTCCATTTTGCTCTATCGGTTCACGATGACTTAACCCTAACCCTAAGTGGAATTTTCCTCCAGTTGGATTTTCCATGTATTTTACCAGGAAACATAGATAGGGCAGGGTAGAATAGTCAGTGCCCTCCTAACCATACCCCAGTTCTCCGAAATTGCTGGTGATGTCCATTTTGCTCTACGAATTCATGTTGACCTAACCCTAACCTAAGTGGAATTTTCCTCCAATGGGATTTTGCTATGTATTTATCCAAGAAACATAGATAGGGCAGCCAAGATAAGCCAGTGACCTCCTAACCATGAGCAAGCACTCCGTATTTTCTGGCGATGTCCATTTTGGTGTACGGGTTCATGGTGACGTGAGCCTAACCCTGAGTGGAATTTTCCTCCAATGAGATTTTTCCATGTATTTTCCCAGGAAACATAGATAGGCCAGCCTTGAAAACTCAGTGCCCTCCTAACCATAAACAAGAACTCCAAATTTGTTGGCGATGTCCATTTTGCTCTACGGGTTCATGGTGACCTAACCATAACACTAAGTGGAATTTTCCTCCAAATCGATTTTCCCATGTATTTCTCCAAGAAATATAGATAGGGAAGCCATGATAAGTCAGTGACCTCCTAACCATAAGCAAGCACTCCATATTTCCTGGTGATGTCCATTTTGGAGTACAGGTTCTCGGTGACCTAACCCTAACCCTAAGTTGAATTTTCCTCCAATGAGTTTTTCCCTGTATTTTCCCAGGAAACATAGATAGGCCAGAGTAGAAAACTTAGTGCCCTCCTAACCATACCGAAGAAGTCCGAATTTGATCCCGATGTCCATTTTGCTCTACAACTACATGGTGACGTAACCCTAACCCTAAGTGGAATATTCTTCCAATTGGATTTTCTAATGTATTTTACCAGGAAAAATAGATAGGGCAGACTAGTAAAGTCAGTGTCATCCTAACCATAACCAAGAACTCCAAATTTGTTGGCAATCTCCATTTTGCTGTACGGGTTCACGGTGACGTAACCCTAACCCTAAGTCGAATTTTCCTCCAATGAGATTTTTCCATGTATTTTCCCAGGAAACATAGATAGGCCAGACTTTAAAACTCAGTGCCCTCCTAACTACAAGCAAGAACTCCAAATTTGTTGGCGATGTCCATTTTGCTCTACGGGTTCATGGTGGTCTAACACTAACACTAAATGGAATTTTCCTCCAATTGGTTTTTCCATATATTTTCCCAGGAAACATAGATAGGCCTGCCTTGAAAACTCAGTGCCCTCCTAAACATACCCAAGTACTCCGATATTGCTGGTGATGTCCATTTTGCTCTACGAGTTCATGTTGACCTAACCCTAACCCTAAGTGGAATTTTCCTCCAATGGGATTTTCCCATATATTTAACCAAGAAACATAGGGCAGCCAAAATAAGCCAGTGACCTCCTAACCATGAGCAAGCACTCCGTATTTGCTGGCGATGTCCATTTTGGAGTACGGGTTCTCGGTGACCTAACCCTAACCCTAAGTTGAATTTTCCTCCAATGAGATTTTTCCATGTATTTTCCCAGGAAACATAGATAGGCCAGCGTAGAAAACTCAGTGCCCTCCTAACCATAACCAAGAACTCCAAATTTGATGGCGATGTCGACTTTGCTCTACGGGTTCATGGTGACCTAACCATAACCCTAAGTGGAATTTTCCTCCAATTGGATTTTCCATGTATTTTACCAGGAAACATAGATAGGGCAGGGTGGAAAAGTCAGTGTATTCCTAACCATAGCCAAGCAGTCCGAATTAGCTCCCGATGTCCATTTTCGTCTACGACGTCATGGTGACGTAACCCTAACTCTAAGTGGAATTTTCCTCCAATTGGATTTTCTAATGTATTTTACCAGGAAACATAGATAGGGCAGACTAATAAAGTCAGTGCCCTCCTAATCATAAGCAAGAACTCCAAATTTGTTGGCGATTTCCATTTTGCTCTATCGGTTCACGATGACTTAACCCTAACCCTAAGTGGAATTTTCCTCCAGTTGGATTTTCCATGTATTTTACCAGGAAACATAGATAGGGCAGGGTAGAATAGTCAGTGCCCTCCTAACCATACCCAAGTTCTCCGAAATTGCTGGTGATGTCCATTTTGCTCTACGAATTCATGTTGACCTAACCCTTAACCTAAGTGGAATTTTCCTCCAATGGGATTTTGCTATGTATTTATCCAAGAAACATAGATAGGGCAGCCAAGATAAGCCAGTGACCTCCTAACCATGAGCAAGCACTCCGTATTTTCTGGCGATGTCCATTTTGGTGTACGGGTTCATGGTGACGTGAGCCTAACCCTGAGTGGAATTTTCCTCCAATGAGATTTTTCCATGTATTTTCCCAGGAAACATAGATAGGCCAGCCTTGAAAACTCAGTGCCCTCCTAACCATAAACAAGAACTCCAAATTTGTTGGCGATGTCATTTTTGCTCTACGGGTTCATGGTGACCTAACCATAACACTAAGTGGAATTTTCCTCCAAATGGATTTTCCCATGTATGTCTCCAAGAAATATAGATAGGGAAGCCATGATAAGTCAGTGACCTCCTAACCATAAGCAAGCACTCCATATTTCCTGGTGATGTCCATTTTGGAGTACGGGTTCTTGGTGACCTAACCCTAACTTTAAGTTGAATTTTCCTCCAATGAGTTTTTCCCTGTATTTTCCCAGGAAACATAGATAGGCCAGAGTAGAAAACTTAGTGCCCTCCTAATCATAAGCAAGAACTCCAAATTAGTTGGCGATGTCCATTTTGCTCTACGGGTTCATGGTGACCTAACCATAACTCTATGTGCAATTTTCCTCCAATTGGATTTTCCATGTATTTTACCAGGAAACATAGATAGGGCAGGGTGGAAAAATCAGTGTCCTCCTAACCATACCCAAGCAGTCCGAATTTTCTCCCGATGTCCATTTTGGTGTACGACTTCATGGTGACATAACCCTAACTCTAAGTGGAATTTTCCTCCAATTGGATTTTCCCATGTATTTCTCCAAGAAATATAGATTGGGAAGCCATGATAAGTCAGTGACCTCCTAACCATAAACAAGCACTCCGTATTTGCTGGTGATGTCCATTTTGGAATACGGGTTCTCGGTGACCTAAACCTAACCCTAAGTGGAATTTTCCTCCAAAGGGATTTTCCCATGTATTTAACCAAAAAACATAGGGCAGCCAAAATAAGCCAGTGACCTCCTAACCATGAGCAAGCACTCCGTATTTGCTGGCGATATCCATTTTGCTACACGGGTCCACGGTGACTTAACCCTAACCCTAAGTGGAATATTCCTCCAATGAGATTTTTCCATGTATTTTCCCAGGAAACATAGATAGGGCAGGGTAGAAAAGTCAGTGTCCTCCTAACCATACTCAAGAACTCCAAATTTGTTGGCAATGTCCATTTTGCTATACGGGTTCACGGTGAACTAACCCTAACCCTAAGTGGAATTTTCCTCCATGGGATTTTCCCATGTATTTATCCAAGAAACCTAGATAGGGCAGCCAAGATAAGTCAGTGAGCTCCCAACCATAAGCAAGCACTCCGTATTTGCTGGCGATGTCCATTTTGGTGTACGGGTTCACAGTGACCTAACGCTAACCCTAAGTGGAATTTTCCTCCAATGGGATTTTCCTATGTATTTTCCCAGGAAACATAGATAGGCCACCCATGAAAACTCAGTGCCCTCCTAACCATACCCAAGAACTCCAAATTTGTTGGCGATGTCCATTTTGCTCTACGGTTTCATGGTGATCTAACACTAACACTAAGTGGAATTTTCCTCCAATTGGTTTTTCCTTGTACTTTACGAGGAAACATAGATAGGGCAGGGTAGAAAAGTCAGTGTCCTCCTAACCATACCCAAGCAGTCCGAATTTGCTCCCGATGTCCATTTTGGTCTACGACGTCATGGTGACGTAACCCTAACTCTAAGTGGAATTTTCCTCCAATTGGATTTTCTAATGTATTTTACCAGGAAACATAGATAGGGCAGACTAATAAAGTCAGTGCCCTCCTAATCATAAGCAAGAACTCCAAATTTGTTGGCAATGTCCATTTTGCTCTTCGGGTTCATAGTGACCTAACCATAACACTAAGTGGAATTTTCCTCCAATTGGATTTTCCATGTATTTTACCAGGAAACATAGATAGGGCAGCCAAGATAAGCCAGTGACCTCCTAACCATGAGCAAGAACTCCGTATTTTCTGGCGATGTCCATTTTGGTGTACGGATTCATGGTGACTTAACCCTAACCCTAAGTGGAATATTCCTCCAATGAGATTTTTCCATGTATTTTCCCAGGAAACATAGATAGGGCAGGGTAGAAAAGTCAGTGTCCTCCTAACCATACTCAAGAACTCCAAATTTGTTGGCAATGTCCATTTTGCTATACGGGTTCACAGTGAACTAACCCTAACCCTAAGTGGAATTTTCCTCCAATGGGATTTTCCCATGTATTTATCCAAGAAACCTAGATAGGGCAGCCAAGATAAGTCAGTGAGCTCCCAACCATAAGCAAGCACTCCGTATTTGCTGGCGATGTCCATTTTGGTGTACGGGTTCCCAGTGACCTAACGCTAACCCTAAGTGGAATTTTCCTCCAATGGGATTTTTCTATGTATTTTCCCAGGAAACATAGATAGGACACCCATGAAAACTCAGTGCCCTCCTAACTATAAGCAAGAACTCCAAATTTGTTGGCAATGTCCATTTTGCTCTTCGGGTTCATAGTGACCTAACCATAACACTAAGTGGAATTTTCCTCCAATTGGATTTTCCATGTATTTTACCAGGAAACATAGATAGGGCAGCCAAGATAAGCCAGTGACCTCCTAACCATGAGCAAGAACTCCGTATTTTCTGGCGATGTCCATTTTGGTGTACGGATTCATGGTGACTTAACCCTAACCCTAAGTGGAATATTCCTCCAATGAGATTTTTCCATGTATTTTCCCAGGAAACATAGATAGGGCAGGGTAGAAAAGTCAGTGTCCTCCTAACCATACGCAAGAACTCCAAATTTGTTGGCAATGTCCATTTTGCTATACGGGTTCACGGTGAACTAATCCTAACCCTAAGTGGAATTTTCCTCCAATGAGAATTTCCCATGGATTTATCCAATAAACCTAGATAGGGCAGCCAAGATAAGTCAGTGACCTCCCAACCATAAGCAAGCACTCCGTATTTGCTGGCGATGTCCATTTTGGTGTACGCGTTCACAGTGACCTAACGCTAACCCTAAGTGGAATTTTCCTCCAATGGGATTTTCCTATGTATTTTCCCAGGAAACATAGATAGGCCACCCATGAAAACTCAGTGCCCTCCTAACTATAAGCAAGAACTCCAAATTTGTTGGCGATGTCCATTTTGCTATTCGGGTTCATAGTGACCTAAACATAACAGTAAGTGGAATTTTCCTCCAATTGGATTTTCCATGTATTTTACCAGGAAATATAGATAGGGCAGGGTAGAAAAGTCAGTGACCTCCTAATCATACCCAAGCAGTCCGAATTTCCTCCCGATGTCAATATTGCTCTACGACTTCATTGTGACCTAACACTAACCCTAAGTGGATTTTTCCTCCAATTGGATTTTCTAATGTATTTTACCAGGAAACATAGATAGGGCAGACTAGTAAAGTCAGTGCCCTCCTAACCATACCCAAGTTCTCAGAAATTAATGGTGATGTCCATTTTGCTCTACGAATTCATGTTGACCTAACCCTAACCCTAATTAGAATTTTCCTCCAATGGGATTTTGCTATGTATTTATCCAAGAAACATAGATAGGGCAGCCAAGATAAGCCAGTGACCTCCTAACCATGAGCAAGCACTCCGTATTTTCTGGCGATGTCCATTTTGCTTTATGGGTTCATGGTGATCTAACACTAACACTAAATGGAATTTTCCTCCAATTGTTTTTTCCATATATTTTCCCAGGAAACATAGATAGGCCTGCCTTGAAAACTCAGTGCCCTCCTAACCATACCCAAGAACTCCAAATTTGTTGGCGATGTCCATTTTGCTCTACGGTTTCATGGTGATCTAACACTAACACTAAGTGGAATTTTCCTCCAATTGGTTTTTCCTTGTACTTTACGAGGAAACATAGATAGGGCAGCGTAGAAAAGTAAGTGTCCTCCTAACCATACCCAAGCAGTCCGAATTTGCTCCCGATGTCCATTTTGGTCTACGACGTCATGGTGACGTAACCCTAACTCTAAGTGGAATTTTCCTCCAATTGGATTTTCTAATGTATTTTACCAGGAAACATAGATAGGGCAGACTAATAAAGTCAGTGCCCTCCTAATCATAAGCAAGAACTCCAAATTTGTTGGCAATGTCCATTTTGCTCTACGGGTTCATGGTGACCTAACCATAACACTAAGTGGAATTTTCCTCCAGTTGGATTTTCCATGTATTTTACCAGGAAAAATAGAAAGGGCAGGGTAGAAAAGTCAGTGCCCTCCTAACGATACCCAAGTACTCCGATATTGCTGGTGATGTCCATTTTGCTCTACGGGTTCATGTTGACCTAACCTTAACCCTAAGTGGAATTTTCCTCCAATGGGATTTTCCCATGTATTTATCCAAGAAACATAGATAGGGCAGCCAAGATAAGCCAGTGACCTCCTAACCATGAGCAAGCACTCCGTATTTTCTGGCGATGTCCATTTTGGTGTACGGGTTCATGGTGACGTGAGCCTAACCCTGAGTGGAATTTTCCTCCAATGAGATTTTTCCATGTATTTTCCCAGGAAACATAGATAGGCCAGCCTTGAAAACTCAGTGCCCTCCTAACCATAAACAAGAACTCCAAATTTCTTGGCGATGTCCATTTTGCTCTACGGGTTCATGGTGACCTAACCATAACACTAAGTGGAATTTTCCTCCAATTGGATTTTCCCATGTATTTCTCCAAGAAATATAGATAGGGAAGCCATGATAAGTCAGTGACCTCCTAACCATAAGCAAGAACTCCGTATTTGCTGGTGATGTCCATTTTGGAGTACGGGTTCTCGGTGACCTAACCCTAACCCTAAGTTGAATTTTCCTCCAATGAGATTTTTCCATGTATTTTCCCACGAAACATAGATAGGCCAGAGTAGAAAACTCAGTGCCCACCTAACCATACCCAAGAACTCCAAATTAGTTGGCGATGTCCATTTTGCTCTACGGGTTCATGGTGACCTAACCATAACACTAAGTGCAATTTTCCTCCAATTGGATTTTCCATGTATTTTACCAGGAAACATAGATAGGGCAGACTAATAAAGTCAGTGCCATCCTAATCATAACCCAAGCAGTACCAAAAAAACGAATTTGCTCCCGATGTCCATTTGGTGTAACGACCGTCATGGTGACGTAAACCCTAACTTAAGTGGAAATTTCCCTCCAATTTGGATTTTCTAATTATTTTACCAGGAAAACATAGATAGGGCAGCTAAATAAGTCAGTTTTGGCCCCCTCCTAATCATAAGCAAACTCCAATTTGCTGGCAAATGTTCCATTTTGCTTTATGGGTTCATGGTGATCTAACACTAACACTAAATGGAATTTTCCTCCAATTGTTTTTTCCATATATTTTCCCAGGAAACATAGATAGGCCTGCCTTGAAAACTCAGTGCCCTCCTAACCATACCCAAGAACTCCAAATTTGTTGGCGATGTCCATTTTGCTCTACGGTTTCATGGTGATCTAACACTAACACTAAGTGGAATTTTCCTCCAATTGGTTTTTCCTTGTACTTTACGAGGAAACATAGATAGGGCAGGGTAGAAAAGTCAGTGTCCTCCTATCCATACCCAAGCAGTCCGAATTTGCTCCCGATGTCCATTTTGGTCTACGACGTCATGGTGACGTAACCCTAACTCTAAGTGGAATTTTCCTCCAATTGGATTTTCTAATGTATTTTACCAGGAAACATAGATAGGGCAGACTAATAAAGTCAGTGCCCTCCTAATCATAAGCAAGAACTCCAAATTTGCTGGCAATGTCCATTTTGCTCTACGGGTTCATGGTGACCTAACCATAACCCTAAGTGGAATTTTCCTCCAGTTGGATTTTCTAATGTATTTTACCAGGAAAAATAGAAAGGGCAGTGTAGAAAAGTCAGTGCCCTCCTAACGATACCCAAGTACTCCGATATTGCTGGCGATGTCCATTTTGCTCTACGGGTTCATGTTGACCTAACCTTAACCCTAAGTGGAATTTTCCTCCAATGGGATTTTCCCATGTATTTATCCAAGAAACCTAGATAGGGCAGCCAAGATAAGTCAGTGACCTCCCAACCATAAGCAAGCACTCCGTATTTGCTGGCGATGTCCATTTTGGTGTACGGGTTCCCAGTGACCTAACGCTAACCCTAAGTGGAATTTTCCTCCAATGGGATTTTCCTATGTATTTTCCCAGGAAACATAGATAGGCCACCCATGAAAACTCAGTGCCCTCCTAACTATAAGCAAGAATTCCAAATTTGTTGGCGATGTCCATTTTGCTCTTCGGGTTCATAGTGACCTATCCATAACACTAAGTGGAATTTTCCTCCAATTGGATTTTCCATGTATTTTACCAGGAAATATAGATAGGGCAGGGTAGAAAAGTCAGTGACCTCCTAATCATACCCAAGGAGTCCGAATTTCCTCCCGATATCAATATTGCTCTACGACTTCATTGTGACGTAACCCTAACCCTAAGTGGAATTTTCCTCCAATTGGATTTTCTAATGTATTTTACCAGGAAACATAGATAGGGCAGACTAGTAAAGTCAGTGTCATCCTAACCATAACCAAGAACTCCAAATTTGTTGGCGATTTCCATTTTGCTCTATCGGTTCATGGTGACTTAACCCTAACCCTAAGTGGAATTTTCCTCCAATGAGATTTTCCCATGTATTTACTCAGGAAACATAGATAGGGCAGGGTAGAAAAGTCAGTGCCCTCCTAACCATACCCAAGTACTCCGAAATTGCTGGTGATGTCCATCTTGCTCTATGAATTCATGTTCACCTAACCCTAACCCTAAGTGGAAATTTCCTCCAATAGGATTTTGCTATGTATTTATCCAAGAAACATAGATAGGGCAGCCAAGATAAGGCAGGGTAGAAAAGTCAGTGCCCTCCTAACCATACCCAAGTACTCCGAAATTGCTGGTGATGTCCATCTTGCTCTACGAATTCATGTTCACCTAACCCTAACCCTAAGTGGAATTTTCCTCCAATGGGATTTTGCTATGTATTTATCCAAGAAACATAGATAGGGCAGCCAAGATAAGCCAGTGACCTCCTAACCATGAGCAAGCACTCCGTATTTTCTGGCGATGTCCATTTTGGTGTACGGGTTCATGGTGACGTGAGCCTAACCCTGAGTGGAATTTTCCTCCAATGAGATTTTTCCATGTATTTTCCCAGGAAACATAGATAGGCCAGCCTTGAAAACTCAGTGCCCTCCTAACCATACCCAAGAACTCCGAAATTGCTGGTGATGTCCATCTTGCTCTACGAATTCATGTTCACCTAACCCTAACCCTAAGTGGAATTTTCCTCCAATGGGATTTTGCTATGTATTTATCCAAGAAACATAGATAGGGCAGCCAAGATAAGCCAGTTACCTCCTAACCATAAGCAAGAACTCCGTATTTGCTGGTGATGTCCATTTTGGAGTACGGGTTCTCGGTGACCTAACCCTAGCCCTAAGTTGAATTTTCCTCCAATGAGATTTTTCCATGTATTTTCCCAGGAAACATAGATAGGCCAGAGTAGAAAACTCAGTGCCCACCTAACCATACCCAAGAACTCCAAATTAGTTGGCGATGTCCATTTTGCTCTACGGGTTCATGGTGACCTAACCATAACACTAAGTGCAATTTTCCTCCAATTGGATTTTCCATGTATTTTACCAGGAAACATAGAAGGGCAGGGTGGAAAAATCAGTGTCGTCCTAACCATACCCAAGCAGTCCGAATTTGCTCCCGATGTCCATTTTGGTGTACTACTTCATGGTGACATAACCATAACCCTAAGTTGAATTTTCCTCCAATTGGATTTTCTAATGTATTTTACCAGGAAACATAGATAGGGCAGACTAGTAAAGTCAGTGTCATCCTAACCATAACCAAGAACTCCAAATTTGTTGGCAATGTCCATTTTGCTCTACCGGTTCATGGTGACTTAACCATAACACTAAGTGCAATTTTCCTCCAATTGGATTTTCCATGTATTTTACCAGGAAACATAGATAGGGCAGACTAATAAAGTCAGTGCCATCCTAATCATAACCAAGAACTCCAAATTTGTTCGCAATGTCCATTTTGCTGTACGGGTTCACAGTGACTTAACCCTAACCCTAAGTGGAATTTTCCTCCAATGAGATTTTCCCATGTATTTTCCCAGGAAACATAGATAGGGCAGGGAAGAAAAGTCAGTGCCCTCCTAACCATACCCAAGTACTCCAAATTTGTTGGCAATGTACATTTTGCTTTATGGGTTCATGGTGATCTAACACTAACCCTAAGTGGAATTTTCCTCCAATTGGTTTTTCCTTGTACTTTACGAGGAAACATAGATAGGGCAGGGTAGAAAAGTCAGTGTCCTCCTAACCATACTGAAGAAGTCCGAATTTGATCCAGGTGTCCATTTTGCTCTATGACTTCATGGTGACGTAACCCTAACCCTAAGTGGAATTTTCTTCCAATTGGATTTTCTAATGTATTTTACCAGGAAACATAGATAGGGCAGACTAGTAAAGTCAGTGTCATCCTAACCATAACCAAGAACTCCAAATTTGTTGGCAATGTCCATTTTGCTCTACCGGTTCATGGTGACTTAACCCTAACCCTAAGTAGAATTTTCCTCCAATGAGATTTTTCCATGTATTTTCCCAGGAAACATAGATAGGGCAGGGTAGAAAAGTCATTGTCCTCCTAATTATACCCAAGAAGTCCGAATTTCCTCCCGATGTCACTTTTGCTCTATGACTTCATTGTGACGTAACCCTAACCCTAAGTGGAATTTTCCTCCAATTGGATTTTCTAAAGTATTTTACCAGAAAACATAGATAGGGCAGACTAGTAAAGTCAGTGTCATCCTAATCATAACCAAGAACTCCAAATTTGTTCGCGATTTGCATTTTGCTCTATCGGTTCACGGTGACTTAACCCTAACCTAAGTGGAATTTTCCTCCAATGAGATTTTCCCATGTATTTTCCCAGGAAACATAGATAGGGCAGGGTAGAAAAGTCAGTGCCCGCCTAACCATACCCAAGTACTCCGAAATTGCTGGTGATGTCCATTTTGCTCTATGAGTTCATGTTGACCTAACCCTAACCCTAAGTGGAATTTTCCTCTAATGGGATTTTGCTATGTATTTATCCAAGAAACATAGATAGGGCAGCCAAGATAAGCCAGTGACCTCCAGTCCGAATTTGCTCCCTATGTCCATTTTGCTCTACGGGTTTATGGTGACGTAACCCTAACCCTAAGTGGAATTTTCTTCCAATTGGATTTTCTAATGTATTTTACCAGGAAACATAGATAGGGCATGGTAGAAAAGTCAGTGCCCTCCTAACCATACCCAAGTACTCCGAATTTGCTGGTGATGTCCATTTTGCTCTACGAGTTCATGTTGACCTAAACCTAACCCTATGTGGAATTTTCCTCCAATGAGATTTTTCCATGTATTTTCCGAGGAAACATAGATAGACCAGACTTGAAAATTCAGTGCCCTCCTAAGCATACCAAAGAACTCAAAATTTGTTGGTGATGTCCATTTTGCTCTACGGGTTCACGGTGACTTAACCCTAACCCTAAGTAGAATTTTCCTCCAATGAGATTTTTCCATGTATTTTCCCAGGAATCATCGATAGGGCAGGGTAGAAAACTCAGTGCCCTACTAACCATACCCAAGTACTCCGAATTTGCTGGTGATGTCCTTTTTGCTCTACGAGTTCATGTTAACCTAACCATAACCCTAAGTGGAATTTTCCTACAATGGGATTTTGCCATGTATTTATCCAAGAAATATAGATAGGGCAGCGATGATAAGTCAGTGACCTCCTAACCATAAGCAAGCACTCCGAATTTGCTGGAGATGTCCATTTTGGTGTTCGGGTTCACGGTGACCTAACCCTAACCCTAAGTGGAATTTTCCTCCAATCAGATTTTTCCATGTATTTTCCCAGGAAACATAGATAGGCCAGCCTTGAAAATTCAGTGCCCTCCTAACCATACACAAGAACTCCAAATTTGTTGGGGATGTACATTTTGCTCTACGGGTTCATGGTGACCTAACCATAACACTAAGTGGAATTTTCCTCCAATTGGATTTTCCATGTATTTTACCAGGAAACATAGATAGGGCAGGGTGGAAAAGTCAGTGTCCTCCTAACTATACCCAAGCAGTCTGAATTTGCTCCCGATGTCCATTTTGGTCTACGACTTCATGGTGACATAACCCTAACTCTAAGTGGAATTTTCCTCCAATTGGATTTTCTAATGTATTTTACCAGGAAACATAGATAGGGCAGACTAGCAAAGTCAGTGTCATCCAAACCATAACGAAGAACTCCAAATTTTTTGGTAATGTCCATTTTGCTATAGGGGTTCACGGTGACTTAACCCTAACCCTAAGTGGAATTTTCCTCCAATGGGATTTTCCCATGTATTTATCCAAGAAACCTAGATAGGGCAGCCAAGATAAGTCAGTGACCGTCTAACCATAAGCAAGCACTCTGTAATTGCTGGTGATGTCCATTTTGCTGTACGGGTTCACGGTGACTTAACCCTAACCCTAAGTGGAATTTTCTTCCAATTGGATTTTCTAATGTATTTTACCAGGAAACATAGATAGGGCAGACTAGTAAAGTCAGTGCCCTCCTAACCATACCCAAGTACTCCGATATTGCTGGTGATGTCCATTTTGCTCTACGAGTTCATGTTGACCTAACCCTAACCCTAAGTGGAATTTTCCTCCAGTGGGATTTTCCCATGTATTTTCCCAAGAAAGGTAGATAGGGCAGCCAAGATAAGTAAGTGACCTCCTAACCATGAGCAAGCTCTCCGTATTTGCTGGCGATGTCCATTTTGGTGTACGGGTTCAAGGTGACCTAACCCTAACCCTAAGTGGAATTTTCTTCCAATGGGATTTTCCCATGTATTTATCCAAGAAATATAGATAGGGCAGCCATGGGGAGTAAGTGACCTCCTAAATATAAGCAATCACTCCGTATTTGCTGAAGATGTCCATTTTGGTGTTCGGGTTCATGGTGACCTAACCCTAACCCTAAGTCGAATTTTCCTCTAATGAGATTTTTCCATGTATTTTCCAAGGAAACATAGATAGGCCAGCCTTGAAAACTCAGTGCCCTCCTAAGCATACCCAAGAACTCCAAATTTGTTGGCGATGTCCATTTCGCTCTATGGGTTCATGGTAACCTAACGGTAACACTAAGAGGAATTTTCCTCCAATTGGGTTTTCCATGTATTTTACCAGGAAACATAGATAGGGCAGGGTAGAAAAGTCAGTGTCATCCTAACCATACCCAAGTACTCCGAATTTGCTGATGATGTCCATTTTGCTCTATGAGTTCATGTAGACCTAACCCTAACCCTAAGTGGAACTTTCCTCCAATGGGATTTTCCCATGTATTTATCCAAGAAACATAGATAGGGCAGCCAATATAAGTCAGTGACCTCCTAACAATAAGCAAGCACTCCGAATTTGCTGGCAAAGTCGATTTTGCTGTACGGGTTCACGGTGAATTAACCCTAACCCTAAGTGGAATTTTCCTCCAATGAGATTTTCCCATGTATTTTCCCAGGAAATATAGATAGGGCATGGTAGAAAAATCAGTGCCCTCCTAATCATACCGAAGAAGTCCGAATTTGCTCCCGATGTCCATTTGCTCTACGACTTCATGGTGACGTAACCCTAATTCTAAGTGGAATTTTCCTCCAACTGGATTTTCTAAAGTATTTTACCAGGAAACATAGATAGGGCAGATTAGTAAAAACAGTGTCATCGTAACTATAACCAAGAACTCCAAATTTGTTGGCAATGTCCATTTTGCTCTATGAGTTCATGGTGACTTAACCCTAACCCTAAGTGGAATTTTCTTCCAATTGGATTTTCCCATGTATTTATCCAAGTTACCTAGATAGGGCAGCCAAGATAAGTCTGTGACCTCCTAACCATTAGCAAGCACTCCGTATTTGCTGGCGATGTCCATTTTGGGGTACAGGTTCACGGTGACCTAATCCTAACCCTAAGTGGAATTTTCCTCCAATGGGATTTTCCCATGTATTTATCCAAGAAATATAGATAGGGAAGCCATGATAAGTCAGTGACCTCCTAACCATAAGCAAGCACTCCGTATTTGCTGGCGATGTCCATTTTGGTGTATGGGTTCTCGGTGACCTAACCCTAACCCTAAGTGGAATTTTCCTCCAATGGGATTTTCCCATGTATTTTCCCAGGAAACATAGATAGGCCAGCCTAGAAAACGCAGTGCCCTCCTAACCATACCCAAATACTCCGAAATTGCTGGTGATGTCCATTTTGCTCTATGAGTTCATGTTGACCTAACCCTAACCCTAAGTGGAATTTTCCTCTAATGGGATTTTGCTATGTATTTATCCAAGAAACATAGATAGGGCAGCCAAGATAAGCCAGTGACCTCCTAACCATGAGCAAGCACTTCGTATTTTCTGGCGATGTCCATTTTGGTGTACGGGTTCATGGTGACCTAACCATAACACTAAGTGGAATTTTCCTCCATTTGGATTTTCCATGTATTTTACCAGGAAACATAGATAGGGCAGGGTAGAAAAATCAGTGTCCTCCTAACCATACCCAAGCAGTCCGAATTTGCTCCCTAGGTCCATTTTGCTCTACGGGTTTATGGTGACGTAACCCTAACCCTAAGTGGAATTTTCTTCCAATTGGATTTTCTAATGTATTTTACCAGGAAACATAGATAGGGCAGGGTAGAAAAGTCAGTGCCCTCCTAACCATACCCAAGTACTCCGAATTTGCTGGTGATGTCCATTTTGCTCTACGAGTTCATGTTGACCTAAACCTAACCCTATGTGGAATTTTCCTCCAATGAGATTTTTCCATGTATTTTCCCAGGAAACATAGATAGACCAGACTTGAAAATTCAGTGCCCTCCTAAGCATACCCAAGAACTCCAAATTTGTTGGCGATGTCCATTTTGCTCTACGGGTTCACGGTGACTTAATCCTAACCCTAAGTAGAATTTTCCTCCAATGAGATTTTTCCATGTATTTTCCCAGGAATCATCGATAGGGCAGGGTAGAAAAGTCAGTGCCCTCCTAACCATACCCAAGTACTCCGAATTTGCTGGTGATGTCCATTTTGCTCTACGAGTTCATGTTGACCTAAACCTAACCCTAAGTGGAATTTTCCTCCAATCAGATTTTTCCATGTATTTTCCCAGGAAACATATATAGGCCAGCCTTGAAAATTCAGTGCCCTCCTAACCATACACAAGAACTCCAAATTTGTTGGCGATGTACATTTTGCTCTACGGGTTCATGGTGACCTAACCATAACACTAAGTGGAATTTTCCTCCAATTGGATTTTCTAATGTATTTTACCAGGAAACATAGATAGGGCAGACTAGCAAAGTCAGTGTCATCCAAACCATAACGAAGAACTCCAAATTTTTTGGTAATGTCCATTTTGCTATAGGGGTTCACGGTGACTTAACCCTAACCCTAAGTGGAATTTTCCTCCAATGGGATTTTCCCATGTATTTACCCAAGAAACCTAGATAGGGCAGCCAAGATAAGTCAGTGACCGTCTAACCATAAGCAAGCACTCCGTATTTGCTGGCGATGTCCATTTTGGTGTACAGGTTCACGGTGACCTAATCCTAACCCTAAGTGGAATTTTCCTCCAATGGGATTTTCCCATGTATTTATCCAAGAAATATAGATAGGGAAGCCATGATAAGTCAGTGACCTCCTAACCATAAGCAAGCACTCCGTATTTGCTGGCGATGTCCATTTTGGTGTATGGGTTCTCGGTGACCTAACCCTAACCCTAAGTGGAATTTTCCTCCAACGGGATTTTCCCATGTATTTTCCCAGGAAACATAGATAGGCCAGCCTAGAAAACGCAGTGCCCTCCTAACGATACCCAAGTACTCTGAATTTGCTGATGATGTCCATTTTGCTCTGTGGGTTCATGGTGATCTAACACTAACAGTAAGTGGAATTTTCCTCCAATTGGTTTTTCCATGGACTTTACCAGGAAACATAGATAGGGCAGGGTAGAAAAGTCAGTGTCCTCCTAACCATACCGAAGAAGTCTGAATTTGCTCCCGATGTCCATTTTGCTGTACGAGTTTATGGTGACGTAACCCTAACCCTAAGTGGAATTTTCTTCCAATTGGATTTTCTAATGTATTTTACCAGAAAACATAGATAAGGCAGACTAGTAAAGTCAGTGTTATCCTAACTATAACCAAGAACTCCAAATTTGTTGGCAATGTCCATTTTGCTCTACGGGTTCACGGTGACTTAACCTTAACCCTAAGTGCAATTTTCCTCCAATGAGATTTTCCCATGTATTTTCCCAGGAAACATAGATAGAGCAGGGTAGAAAAGTCAGTGCCCTCCTAACCATACCCAAGAACTCCAAATTTGTTGGCAATGTCCATTTTGCTTTATGGGTTCATGGTGATCTAACACTAACACTAAGTGGAATTTTCCTCCAGTTGGTTTTTCCTTGTACTTTACCAGGAAACATAGATAGGGCAGGGTAGAAAAGTCAGTGTCCTCCTAACCATACCCAAAAGCTCCAAATTTGTTGACGATGTCCATTTTATCTACGGGTTCATGGTGACCTAAGCATAACATTAAGTGGAATTTTCCTCCAATTGGATTTTCCATGTATTTTACCAGGAAATATAGATAGGGCAGGGTAGAAAAGTCAGTGTCCTCCTAATCATAACCAATCAGTCCGAATTTGCTCCTGATGTCCATTTTGCTCTACGACTTCATGGTGAAGTAACCCTAACTCTAAGTGGAATTTTCCTCCAATTGGATTTTCTAATATATTTTACCAGGAACCATAGATAGGGCAGACTCGTAAAGTCAGTGTCACCCTAACCACAACCAAGAACTCCAAATTTGTTGGCAATGTCCATTTAGCTATACGGGTTCACGGTGACTTAACCCTAACCCTAAGTGGAATTTTCCTCCAATGAGATTTTCCCAGGAAAAATAGATAGGGCCGGGTAGAAAAGTCAGTGCCCTCCTAACCATACCCAAGTAATCCGAATTTGCTGGTGATGTCCATTTTTCTCTACGGGTTCATGGTGACCTAACCCTAGCTCTAAGTGGAATTATCCTCTAATTGGATTTTCTAATGTATTTTACCAGGAAACATAGATAGGGCAGACTAGTAAAGTCACTGTCATCCTAACCATAACCAAGAACTCCAAATTTGTTGGCAATGTCCATTTTGCTTTACAGGTTCATGGTGATCTAACACTAACACTAAGTGGAATTTTCCTCCAATTGGATTTTCCATGTACTTTACCAGGAAACATAGATAGGGCAGGATAGAAAAGTCAGTGTCCTCCTAACCATACCGAAGAAGTCCGAATTTGCTCCAAATGTCCATTTTGCTCTATGAGTTTATGGTGACGTAACCCTAACCCTAAGTGGAATTTTCTTGCAATTGGATTTTCTCATGTATTTTTCCAGGAAACATACATAGGGCAGACTAGTAAAGTCAGTGTCATCCTAAGTATAACCAAGAACTCTGAATTTGTTGGCAATGTCCATTTTGCTGTACGGTTTGACGGTGACTTAACCCTAACACTAAGTGGAATTTTCCTCCAATGAGATTTTCCCATGTATTTTCCCAGGAAACAAAGATAGGGCAGTGTAGAAAAGTCAGTGCCCTCCTAACCATACCCAAGTACTCCGATATTGCTGGGGATGTCCATTTTTCCCTACGAGTTCATGTTGACCTAACCCTAACCCTAAGTGGAATTTTCCTCCAATGGGATTTTCCCATGTATTTATCCAAGAAACCTAGATAGGGCAGCCAAGATAAGTCAGTGAAATCCTAACCATACCCAAGTACTCCGAATTTGCTGGTGATGTCCATTTTGCTCTACGAGTTCATGTTGACCTAACCCTAACCCTAAGTGGAATTTTCCTCCAATGAGATTTTTCCGTGTATTTTCCCAGGAAACATAGATAGGTCAGCCTTGAAAACTCAGTGCCCTTCTAACCATACCCAAGAACTCTAAGTTTGTTGGCGATGTCCATTTTGCTCTATGGGTTCATGGTGAAATAACCATAACCCTAAGTGGAATTTTCCTCCAATTGGATTTTCCATGTATTTTACCAGGAAACATAGATAGGGCAGACTAGTAACGTCAGTGTCATCCTAACGATAAGCAAGAACTCCAAATTTTTTGGCATTGTCCATTTTGCTATATGGGTTCACGGTGACTTAACCCTAACCCTAAGTGGAATTTTCCTCCAATGAGATTTTCCCATGTATTTTCCCAGGAAACATAGATAGGGCAGGGTAGAAAAGTCAGTGCCCTCCTATCCACACCCAAGTACTCCGAATTTGCTGGTGATGTCCATTTTGCTCTACGAGTTCACGGTGACCTAACCCTTACTGTAAATGGAATTTTCCTCCAATTGAATTTTCTAATGTATTTTACCAGGAAACATAGATAGGGTAGACTAGTAAAGTCAGTGTCATCCTAACCATACCTAAGTACTCCGAATTTGCTGGTGACGTCCATTTTGCTCTACAAGTTCATGTTGACCTAACCCTAACCCTAAGTGGAATTTTCCTCCAATGGGATTTTCCCATGTATTTATCCAAGAAACATAGATAGGGCAGCCAAGATAAGTCAGTGACCTCCTAACAATAAGCAAGCACTCCGAATTTGCTAGCAATGTCCATTTTGCTGTACGGGTTCACGGTGACTTAACCCTAACCCTAAGTGGAATTTTCCTCCAATGAGATATTCCCATGTATTTTCCCAGGAAATATAGATAGGGCATGGTAGAAAAATCAGTGCCCTCCTAATCATACCCAAGAAGTCCGAATTTGCTCCCGATGTCCATTTTGCTCTATGACTTCATGGTGATGTACCCCTAACTCTAAGTGGAATTTTCCTCCAATTGGATTTTCTAAAGTATTTTACCAGGAAACATAGATAGGGCAGGCTAGTAAAAACAGTGTCATCCTAACTATAACCAAGAACTCCAAATTTGTTGGCAATGTCCATTTTGCTATACGGGTTCACGATGTCCTAACCCTAACCCTAAGTGGAATTTTCCTCCAATGGGATTTTCCCATGTAGTTATCCAAGAAACCTAGATAGGGCAGCCAAGATAAGTCAGTGACCTCCTAACTATAAGCAAGCACTCCGTATTTGCTGGCGATGTCCATTTTGGTGTACAGGTTGACGGTGACCTAACCCTAACCCTAAGTGGAATTTTCCTCCAATGGGATTTTCCCATGTATTTATCCAAGAAATATAGATAGGGAAGCCATGATAAGTCAGTGACCTCCTAACCATAAGCAAGCACTCCGTATTTTCTGGTGATATCCATTTTGGTGTATGGGTTCTCGGTGACCTAACCTTAACCCTAAGTGGAATTTTCCTCCAATGAGATTTTCCCATGTATTTTCCCAGGAAACATAGATAGGCCAGCCTTGAAAACTCAGTGCCCTCCTAACGATACCCAAGTACTCTGAATTTGCTGGTGATGTCTATTTTGCTCTACGGGTTCATGTTGATCTAACACTAACACTAAGTGTAATTTTCCTCCAATTGGTTTTTCCATGTACTTTACCAGGAAACATAGATAGGGCAGGGTAGAAAAGTCAGTGTCCTCCTAACCATACCGAAGAAGGCTGAATTTGCTCCCGATGTCCATTTTGCTCTACGATTTTATGGTGATGTAACCCTAACCCTAAGTGGAATTTTCTTCCAATTGGATTTTCTAATGTATTTTACCAGAAAACATAGATAGGGCAGACTAGTAAAGTCAGTGTTATCCTAACCATAACCAAGAACTCCAAATTTGTTGGTAATGTCCATTTTGCTGTACGGGTTCACGGTGACTTAACCCTAACCCTAAGTGGAATTTTCCTCCAATTGGATTTTCCCACGTATTTTCCCAGGAAACATAGATAGGGCAGGGTAGAAAAGTCAGTGCCCTCCTAACCATACCCAAGTACTCCGATATTGCTGGTGATGTCCATTTTGCTCTACAAGTTCATGTTGACCTAACCCTAACCCTAAGTGGAATTTTCCGCCAATGGGATTTTCCCATGTATTTTTCCAAGAAAAGTAGATAGGGCAGCCAAGATAAGTCAGTGACCTCCTAACCATGAGCAAGCTCTCCGTATTTGCTGGCGATGTCCATTTTGGTGTACGGGTTCACGGTGACCTAACCCTAACCCTAAGTTTAATTTTCTTCCAATGGGATTTTCCCATGTATTTATCCAAGAAATATAGATAGGGCAGCCATGATAAGTCAGTGACCTCCTAAATATAAGCAAGCACTCCGTATTTGCTGGAGATGTCCATTTTGGTGTTCGGGTTCATGGTGACCTAACCCTAACCCTAAGTGGAATTTTCCTCCAATGAGATTTTTCCATGTATTTTCCCAGGCAACATAGATAGGCCAGCCTTTAAAACTCAGTGCCCTCCTAAGCATACCCAAGAAGTCCGAATTTGCTCTCGATGTCCATTTTGCTCTACGACTTCATGGTGATGTACCCCTAACTCTAAGTGGAATTTTCCTCCAACTGGATTTTCTAATGTATTTTACCAGGAAACATAGATAGGGCAGGCTAGTAAAAACTGTGTCATCCTAACTATAACCAAGAACTCCAATTTGTTGGCAATGTCCATTTTGCTATACGGGTTCACGATGTCCTAACCCTAACCCTAAGTGGACTTTTCCTCCAATGGGATTTTCCCATGTATTTATCCAAGAAATATAGATAGGGCATGGTAGAAAAATCAGTGCCCTCCTAATCATACCCAAGAAGTCCGAATTTGCTCCCGATGTCCATTTTGCTCTATGACTTCATGGTGATGTACCCCTAACTCTAAGTGGAATTTTCCTCCAATTGGATTTTCTAAAGTATTTTACCAGGAAACATAGATAGGGCAGGCTAGTAAAAACAGTGTCATCCTAACTATAACCAAGAACTCCAAATTTGTTGGCAATGTCCATTTTGCTATACGGGTTCACGATGTCCTAACCCTAACCCTAAGTGGAATTTTCCTCCAATGGGATTTTCCCATGTAGTTATCCAAGAAACCTAGATAGGGCAGCCAAGATAAGTCAGTGACCTCCTAACTATAAGCAAGCACTCCGTATTTGCTGGCGATGTCCATTTTGGTGTACAGGTTGACGGTGACCTAACCCTAACCCTAAGTGGAATTTTCCTCCAATGGGATTTTCCCATGTATTTATCCAAGAAATATAGATAGGGAAGCCATGATAAGTCAGTGACCTCCTAACCATAAGCAAGCACTCCGTATTTTCTGGTGATATCCATTTTGGTGTATGGGTTCTCGGTGACCTAAACTTAACCCTAAGTGGAATTTTCCTCCAATGAGATTTTCCCATGTATTTTCCCAGGAAACATAGATAGGCCAGCCTTGAAAACTCAGTGCCCTCCTAACGATACCCAAGTACTCTGAATTTGCTGGTGATGTCTATTTTGCTCTACGGGTTCATGTTGATCTAACACTAACACTAAGTGTAATTTTCCTCCAATTGGTTTTTCCATGTACTTTACCAGGAAACATAGATAGGGCAGGGTAGAAAAGTCAGTGTCCTCCTAACCATACCGAAGAAGGCTGAATTTGCTCCCGATGTCCATTTTGCTCTACGATTTTATGGTGATGTAACCCTAACCCTAAGTGGAATTTTCTTCCAATTGGATTTTCTAATGTATTTTACCAGAAAACATAGATAGGGCAGACTAGTAAAGTCAGTGTTATCCTAACCATAACCAAGAACTCCAAATTTGTTGGTAATGTCCATTTTGCTGTACGGGTTCACGGTGACTTAACCCTAACCCTAAGTGGAATTTTCCTCCAATGAGATTTTCCCACGTATTTTCCCAGGAAACATAGATAGGGCAGGGTAGAAAAGTCAGTGCCCTCCTAACCATACCCAAGTACTCCGATATTGCTGGTGATGTCCATTTTGCTCTACAAGTTCATGTTGACCTAACCCTAACCCTAAGTGGAATTTTCCGCCAATGGGATTTTCCCATGTATTTTTCCAAGAAAAGTAGATAGGGCAGCCAAGATAAGTCAGTGACCTCCTAACCATGAGCAAGCTCTCCGTATTTGCTGGCGATGTCCATTTTGGTGTACGGGTTCACGGTGACCTAACCCTAACCCTAAGTTTAATTTTCTTCCAATGGGATTTTCCCATGTATTTATCCAAGAAATATAGATAGGGCAGCCATGATAAGTCAGTGACCTCCTAAATATAAGCAAGCACTCCGTATTTGCTGGAGATGTCCATTTTGGTGTTCGGGTTCATGGTGACCTAACCCTAACCCTAAGTGGAATTTTCCTCCAATGAGATTTTTCCATGTATTTTCCCAGGCAACATAGATAGGCCAGCCTTTAAAACTCAGTGCCCTCCTAAGCATACCCAAGAAGTCCGAATTTGCTCTCGATGTCCATTTTGCTCTACGACTTCATGGTGATGTACCCCTAACTCTAAGTGGAATTTTCCTCCAACTGGATTTTCTAATGTATTTTACCAGGAAACATAGATAGGGCAGGCTAGTAAAAACTGTGTCATCCTAACTATAACCAAGAACTCCAATTTGTTGGCAATGTCCATTTTGCTATACGGGTTCACGATGTCCTAACCCTAACCCTAAGTGGAATTTTCCTCCAATGGGATTTTCCCATGTATTTATCCAAGAAATATAGATAGGGAAGCCATGATAAGTCAGTGACCTCCTAACCATAAGCAAGCACTCCGTATTTTCTGGCGATGTCCATTTTAGTGTATGGGTTCTCGGTGACCTAACCTTAACCCTAAGTTGAATTTTCCTCCAATGAGATTTTTCCATGTATTTTCCCAGGAAACATAGATAGGCCAGCCTAGAAAACTCAGTGCCCTCCTAACGATACCCAAGTACTCTGAATTTGTTGGCGATGTCCACTTTGCTCTACGGGTTCATGGTAACCTAACGGTAACACTAAGTGGAATTTTCCTCCAATTGGGTTTTCCATGTATTTTACCAGGAAACATAGATAGGGCAGGGTAGAAAAGTCAGTGTCCTCCTAACCATTCCCAAGCAGTCCGAATTTGCTCCCGATGTCCATTTTGCTCTACGACTTCATGGTGACGTAACCCTTACTCTAAATGGAATTTTCCTCCAATTGAATTTTCTAATGTATTTTACCAGGAAACCTAGATAGGGTAGACTAGTAAAGTCAGTGTCATCCTAACCATACCCAAGTACTCCGAATTTGCTGGTGATGTCCATTTTGCTCTACGAGTTCATGTTGACCTAACCCTAACCCTAAGTGGAATTTTCCTCCAATGGGATTTTCCCATGTATTTATCCAAGAAATATAGATAGGGAAGCCATGATAAGTCAGTGACCTCCTAACCATAAGCAAGCACTCCGTATTTTCTGGCGATGTCCATTTTGGTGTATGGGTTCTCGGTGACCTAACCTTAACCCTAAGTTGAATTTTCCTCCAATGAGATTTTTCCATGTATTTTCCCAGGAAACATAGATAGGCCAGCCTAGAAAACTCAGTGCCCTCCTAACGATACCCAAGTACTCTGAATTTGTTGGTGATGTCCACTTCGCTCTACGGGTTCATGGTAACCTAACGGTAACACTAAGTGGAATTTTCCTCCAATTGGGTTTTCCATGTATTTTACCAGGAAACATAGATAGGGCAGGGTAGAAAAGTCAGTGTCCTCCTAACCATTCCCAAGCAGTCCGAATTTGCTCCCAATGTCTATTTTGCTCTACGACTTCATGGTGACGTAACCCTTACTCTAAATGGAATTTTCCTCCAATTGAATTTTCTAATGTATTTTACCAGGAAACCTAGATAGGGTAGACTAGTAAAGTCAGTGTCATCCTAACCATACCCAAGTACTCCGAATTTGCTGGTGATGTCCATTTTGCTCTACGAGTTCATGTTGACCTGACCCTAACCCTAAGTGGAATTTTCCTCCAATGGGATTTTCCCATGTATTTATCCAAGAAACATAGATAGGGCAGCCAAGATAAGTCAGTGACCTCCTAACAATAAGCAAGCACTCCGAATTTGCTGGCAATGTCCATTTTGCTGTACGGGTTAACGGTGACTTAACCCTAACCCTAAGTGGAATTTTCCTCCAATGAGATTTTCCCATGTATTTTCTCAGGAAATATAGATAGGGTATGGTAGAAAAATCAGTGCCCTCCTAATCATACCCAAGAAGTCCGAATTTGCTCCCGATGTCCATTTTGCTCTACGACTTCATGGTGACGTAACCCTAACTCTAAGTGGAATTTTCCTCCAACTGGATTTTCTAAAGTATTTTATCAGGAAACATAGATAGGGCACACTAGTAAAAACAGTGTCATCCTAACTATAACCAAGAACTCCAAATTTGTTGGCAATGTCCATTTTGCTATGCGGGTTCACGGTGACTTAACCCTAACCCTAAGTGGAATTTTCCTCCAATGAGATTTTCCCATGTATTTTCCCAGGAAAGATAGAAAGGGCAGGGTAGAAAAGTCAGTGCCCTCCTAATCATACCCAAGTACTCCGAATTTGCTGGTGATGTTCATTTTGCTCTCCGACTTCATGTTGACCTAACCCTAACCCTAAGTGGAATTTTCCTCCAATGGGATTTTCCCATATATTTCTCCAAGAAACATAGATAGGACAGCCAAAATAAGTCAGTGACCTCCTAACCATAAGCAAGGACTCCGAATTTGCTGGCGATGTCCATTTTGTTGTATGGGTTTACTGCGACCTAACCCTAAGTGGAATTTTCCTCCAATGAGATTTTTCCATGTATTTTCCCAGGAAACATAGATAGGCCAGCCTTGAAAATTCAGTGCCCTCCTAACCATACCCAAGAACTCCAAATTTGTTGGCGATGTCCATTTTGCTCTACGGGTTCATGCTGATCTAACACTAACACTAAGCGGAATTTTCCTCCGATTGGATTTTCCATGTAGTTTACCAGGAATCATAGATAGGGCAGGGTAGAAAAGTCAGTGTCCTCCTAACCATACCCAAGAAGTCGAACTTTGCTCCCGATGTCCATTTTGCTCTACGAGTTTATGGTGACTTAACCCTAACCCAAGTGGAATTTTCCTCCAATGAGATTTTCCCATGTATTTTTCCAGGAAATATAGATAGGGCAGGGTAGAAAACTCAGTGCCCTCCTAACCATACCCAAGTACTGCAATATTGCTGGTGATGTCCGTTTTGCTCTACGAGTTCATGGTAATGTAACCCTAACCCTAAGTGGAATTTTCCTCCAATGGGATTTTCTATATATTTTATGAGGAAACATAGATAGGAAGGGTACAATAGTCAGTGTCCTCCGAAGCATACCCAAGGACTCCGAATTGGAGGAAAATTCCACTTAGTGTTAGGGTTAGGTCATCATGAACCCGAAGAGTAAAATGGACATCACCTATAAATTTGGAGTTCTTAAGTATGGTTAGGAGGGCGATCAGCTTTCCAGGCTGCCCTAGTTTGCCTGGAAAAATACATGGGAAAATCCCTTTGGAGGAAAATTCCACTTAGGGTTAGGGTTATGTCACCATGAACCCGTAGAGCAAAATGGACATCGTCAAGAAATTCGTACTGCTTGTGTATGGTAAGGAGGACACTTACTTTTCTACCCTGCCCTATCTATGCTTCCTGGTAAAATACATGGAAAATCCAATTGGAGGAAAATTCCACTTAGTTAGGGTTAGGTCACCATGAACCTGTAGAGCTAAATTGACATCGCCAACAAATTCGGAGTTCTTGGGTATGGTTAGGAGGCCAATGTGCTTTCTAGGCTGTCCTATTTTTCCTGGAAAAATACATGGGAAAATCCCATTGGTGGAAAATTCCACTTAGAGTTAGGGTTAGATGACCATGAACCCGTAGAGCAAAATGGGCATCACCAACAAATTTGGAGTTCTTGGGTATGGTTAGGAGGACACTCACTTTTCTGCCCTGCCCTATCTATGTTTCCTGGGAAAATACATGGGAAAATCTCATTGGAGGAAAATTCCACTTAGCGTTAGGGTTAAGTCACTGTGAACCGATAGAGCAAAATGGAAATCGCCAGCAAATTCGGACTGCTTGGGTATGGTTAGGAGGACACTGACTTTTCTACACTGCCCTCTCTAGCTTTCCTGGTAAAATTCGTGGGAAATTCACATTGAAGGAAAATTCCACTTAGGGTTAGGGTTAGGTCACCATGAACTCGAAGAGCAAAATGGATATCACCAGCAAATTCGGAGTACTTGGATATGGTTAGGAGGGCACTGAGTTTTCAAGGCTGGCCTATCTATGTTTCCTGGGAAAATACATGGGAAAATCTCGTTGGAGGAAAATAGCACTTAGGGTTAGGTTTAGGTCACCGTCAGCCCGTACAGCAAAATGGACATTGCCAATAAATTTGGAGTTCTTGGGTATGGTTAGGATGACACTGACTTTACTAGTCTGCCCTATCTATGTTTCCTGGTAAAATCGATGGGAAAATCCAATTGGAGGAAAATTCGACTTAGGGTTAGGGTTAGGTCACCATGAACTCATAGAGCATAATGGACACTGCCAGCAAATTCTGACTGCTTGGGTATGGTTAGGAGGGCACTGAGTTTTCAAGGTTGACCTATCTATCTTTCCTGGGAAAATACATGAGAAAATCTCATTGGATGAAAATTCCACTTAGGGTTAGGGTTAGGTCACCATGAACCCGTCAAGGAAAATGGACATCGCTAATAAATTTGGAGTACTTGGGTATGGTTAGGAGGACACTGACTTTTCTACTCTACCCTCTCTAGCTTTCCTGGTAAAATTCATGGGAAATTCACATCGGAGGAAAATTCCACTTAGGGTTAGGTCTCCATGAACTCATAAAGGAAAATGGACATAACCCCCAAATTCGGAGTAGTTGGGGATGGTTAGGAGGGTACTGAGTTTTCAAGGCTGGCTTATCTATGTTAGGAGGACACTGACTTTTCTAGTGTGCCCTATCTATGTTTACTGATAAAATATATGGGAAACTCTCATTGGAGGAAAATTCCACTTAGGGTTAGGGTTATGTCACCATGAACCCTTATAGCAAAATGGACTTCGCCAACAAATTTGGAGTTCTTGGGTATGGTTAGGAGTACACTGACTTTTCTAGTCTGCCCTATCTATGTTTCCTGGTAAAATACATGGGAAAATCCAATTGGAAGAAAATTCCATTTAGGGTTAGGGTTAGGTCACCATGAACTCGTAGAGCAAAATGGACATCGCCAGAAAATTCGGACTGCTTGGGTATGGTTAGGAGGACACTGACTTTTCAACCCTGCCCTAACTATGTATCCTGGTAAACTATATGAGAAAATCCCATCGTAGGAAAATTCGACTTAGGGTTAAGGTTTGCTCATATATTTTACCAGGAAACATAGATAGGGCAGGGTAGAAAAGTCAGTGGGTATGGTTAGGAGAGCGATGAGTTTTCTAGGGTGTCCTATTTTTCCTGTTAAAATACCTGGGAAAATCCCATCTGAGTAAAATTCCACTTAGGGTTAGGGTTAGGTCACCATCAACTCGTAGAGCAAAATGGACATCGCCAGAAAATTCAGAGTACTTGGGTATGGTTAGGAGGGCACTGAGTTTTCAAGGCTGGCCTATCTCTGTTTCCTGGGAAAATACATGGGAAAATCTCATTGGAGGAAAATAGCACTTAGGGTAGGGTTAGGTCATCGTGAACCCGTACAACAAAATGGACATTGCCAATAAATTTGGAGTTCTAGGGTATGGTTAGGATGACACTGACTTTACTAGTCTTCCCTATCTATGTTTCCTGATAAAATATATGGGAAAATCCAACTGGAGGAAAAAAATGGGTATAAAATTCAGTGTCCTCCTAACCATACCCAAGTACTCCGAATTAGCTGTCGATGTCCATTTTGCTCTACAGGTTCATGGTGACATAACCCTAAACCTATGTGGAATTTTCCTCCAATTGGATTTTCCCATGTATTTTACCAGGAACCATAGATTGTGCAGACTAGAAAATTCAGTGTCGTACTAACCATACCCAAGCTGTCCGAATTTGCTGGCAATGTCCATTTTACTCTATGAGTTCATGGTGACCTAACCCTAACCCTATGTGGAATTTTCCTCCAATTGGATTTTCCCATGTATTTTACCAGGAACCATAGATTGTGCAGACTAGAAAATTCAGTGTCGTACTAACCATACCCAAGCTGTCCGAATTTGCTGGCAATGTCCATTTTACTCTATGAGTTCATGGTGACCTAACCCTAACCCTAAGTGGAATTTTCCTCCAATGAGATTTTCCCAGGAAACATAGATAGGTCAGCCTTGAAAACTCAGTGCCCTCCTAACCATACCCAATTACTCTTAATTTGCTGGAGATGTCCATTTTTCTCTATGAGTTCATGGTGACCTAACCGTAACCCTAAGTGGAATTTTCCTCCAATTCTATTTTGCCATGTATTTTATTTGGAAACATAGATAGGGCAGGCTAGTAAAATCAGTGTCCTTCTAACTATACCCAAGTACTCTGAATTTGCTGGCGATTTCCATTTTGCTCTACGAGTTCATGATTACCTAACCCTAACCCTAAGTGGAATTTTCCTCCAAAAAGATTTTCCCATGTGTTTTACCAGGAAAAGTAAGGCACCCTAGAAAGCTCATCGCCCTCCTAACCATACCCAAGAATTCCGAATTTGTTGGCCATATCCATTTTGCTCTTCTGGTTAATGTTGATTTAACCATAAGTTGAATTTTCCTCCAATTGGATTTTCCTCTGTATTTTACCAGCAATCAAAGATTTGCTCTAAAGTACAGGGTAGAAAAGTCAGTGCCCTCCTAACCATACCCAATTACTCTTAATTTGCTGGCGATGTCCATTTTTCTCTATGATTCATGGTGACCTAACCCTAACCCTAAGTGGAATTTTCCTCCAATTGGATTTTCCCATGTATTTTACCAGGAACCATAGATTGTGCAGACTAGAAAATTCAGTGTCCTACTAACCATACCCAAGCTGTCCGAATTTGCTGGCGATGTCCTATTTTGGTCTACAAGTTCATGGTGACCTAACCCTAACCCTAAGTGGAATTTTCCTCCAATGAGTTTTTCCCATGTATTTTCCCAGGAAACATAGATAGTACAGCCTTGAAAACTCAGTGCCCTCCTAAGCATACTCTTAATTTGCTGGTAATGTCCATTTTTCTTTCCGAGTTCATGGTGACCTAACCCTAACCCTAAGTGGAATTTTCCTCCAATTGGATTTTGCCATGTATTTTACCGGAAACATAGATAGGGCAGGGTAGTAAAGTCAGTGTCCTTCTAACTATACCCAAGTACTCTGAGTTTGTTGGCAATTTCCATTTTGCTCTACGAGTTCATGATGACCTAACCCTAACCTTAAGTGGAATTTTCATCCAAAAAGATTTTCCTATGTGTTTTACCAGGAAAAGTAAGGCACCCTAGAAAGTTCATCGGCCTCCTAACCATACCCAAGAATTCCGGATTTGTTGACGATGTCCATTTTGCTCTTCTGGTTAATGTTGATCTAACTCTACGTGGAATTTTTCTCCAATTGGATTTTCTCCTGTACTTTACCAGCAAACAAAGATTTGCTAGTAAAGTACATGGTAGAAACGTCAGTGCCCTCCTAACCATACCTAAGCACTCTGAATTAATTGGTGATGCCCATTTTGCTCTACAAGTTCATGGTGACCTAATCCTAACCCTAAGTGGAATTTTCCTCCTATTGTATTTTTCCATGTATTTTACCAGGAAAAATATATAAGGCCGGCTAGAAATTCTTTGATTAGTAGGGTACTGAGTTTTCTAGGCTGCCTTATCTATGTTTCCTGTTAAAATCTCATTGGCATAAAATTCCACTTAGTGTTATGATTAGATCACCATGAACTTGGAGAACAAAATGGACATCGTCAACAAATTCAGATATGGTATGGTTAATAGGGCACTGTGTTTTCTAGGCTGCCCTATCTATGTTTCTTGGTAAAATTTATGGGAAAATCCCATTGGAGGAAAATTCCACTTATGGTTAGGGTTAGGTCACCATGAATTCGGAGAATAAAATGGACATCACCAAAAATTTTGGAGTGATTGGATATGGATAGGATATGGATATGACTTTTGTATCCTCCCCTATGTATGTTTCCAGATAAAATATATGGGAATATCCGAAAGGAGCAAAATTCCACTTAGGTTTAGAGTTAGGTCAGCATGAACTTGGAGAGTAAAATGTGCATTATCACCCAATTCAGAGTGCTTGGGTATGATTAGGAGGGCACTGACTTTTCTAGGCTTCTCTATCTATTTTTCCTAGTGAAATACATGGGAAAATCCCATTGGAGGACAATTCGACTTAGGCTTAAGGTTAGATCACCATTAACTTGGAAAGCCAAATGTACATTGCCAAGAAATTCGGTGTGATTGGGTATTGTTAGAATGGTAGTGACTTTTGTATCCTGCCCTATCTATTTTTCTTGGTGAAATATATGGGAAAAGTTCATAGGATAAAAATTCCACTTAGAGTTAGGTCCATTTTGTTCTCTGAGTTTCTAGTGACCTAAGTTTAACCCTAAGTGGAAAAGTCAGTAGCCTTCTAATGATACCCAAGCACTCTGAATTTGTTGGCGATGTCCATTTTGCTGTCCAAGTTCATGGTGACCTTGTTCTAACCCTAAGTGGAATTTTCCTCTTAAGGAATTTTTCAATGTATTTTACTAGGATACATAGATAGACGTAGATACAAATAACTGAAAATTATGCCCAGTGAAAGTAAATATGCTGAGGTTTGCCTATTAACTTCTAAGATGCAGTATATCTTCTTCTTTTCTTTTTCTCTTTCGGGAGAGAGAGAGAGAGAGGGGGGGGGGAGGGAGGGGGAGAGAGAGAGAGAGAGAGAGAGGGAGAGGGAGAGAGAGAGAGAGAGAGAGAAAAGGAAAAAAAACCCCTTTTTGTAGTTGCAACTAACCCTAGCTCAAATACATCCTTGTAATATCATTTTTTTGTTCTTTTCTTTTCCGTCACCTTGCCGTTGTGTCTCCTTCTGAAGTTGAATGAGACGGGTTTTTAGTTATCATTAACTGTACTACTATTAAAGATATATTTGTCCTTTATTATAACACCATACAACGGCAGGTTTTTTATTCACTGACATCACTGGAGGGAAATCAAATGACTGATGTTATTTGAAATAGAAGCAGTAGATGCAGGATAGGGATTGACACCAGGGACAGTAAATCTCCTGCTGTCGTTTAGTTCTCTGACAACTAAAGGGTGCTGAGCTTTCACTAGGGAACCACAGAAAGACAGAGATGGGTTATGCTATTTTGAAAAAAAAAACCCTATAGACTAAATCAGAGGGAATCAATAATGAATATCTTTCATTACATTAGATGTAATACTCTGTCTCTTTCTTGCACATTTAAATGCTCAAATATATACAAATATTTTGAGCAGAAAGAGATACATATATTTGCATATTCCTGCTTTAAATTATTTATTTCATAGCTGTATTCATATTTAAAAAATTTAATATCATCTCCAAGATCCTGAAGATCAAAAACTACAAGATAACAGCATTTTCTGCTCACTTGATGCAGATTGGGCTGCAAATGTAATTTATTTCAATGGGTAGTAATTCCCAAAAAAGCATAATTACTGTGAGCTCTACCCCGAAGCTAAACAAACAAGAGATTACATAGTTTCAGCGAGCTTTTCGGTACCAAAGCATCAGACAGTTCCAATTTATCTTCATTTTCCCGTTTAGACATCGAACCATAAACCATTTGTTAGGCTGGGTTCCCATAAGCCACAATTAAAACCCTAATCATGTTTAATCCTACTCAGGCTTATTTATGTGGATGTATCCATCAGGGTTGTAACTGACTCGATGATATATTGTGAAGAGTCTGTATTGCCTTGAAAAAATAAAGACACCTAGCTTTAGATCAGCTGCTACTTGCGCTGCCGCCTTGTTGATACTCAAGAGTAACTATAACACAGAGGTCAGTCCTTACAGTTCGTAGGAAGGACTTTGAAAGGGACTCGTGACCCCTCAAAACCAAAGAGCATATATAGACGTTCTCTTGGATCTTGATGCGGGGAAAACCCTTTTTCCTCATCCTACCTCAACTCAGGGGCCTTCAACTTCCTGCTGTTCCTCCTTGTGGAGGCGGACCCGCTCGCCTTTAAAGGAAAGCCGTCCCCCCCAAGAAGGGCAAAGCGAACTCGGCTGGAGAGAGTCGCGTTCCAGACAGAGGAAGACGAGGAGACGAGGCTGCAGCCAGGCGATTTCTCACACCCCAACGCTAGCTTCTCAGAACAGCCCGGCGGACCGACACCCCCCCCCCAAAGCTTTCCCAAGAATCTTTCAAGCAGCGGACGAGCCAGCGTCTCGCCTCTTCTTCCTTCACCCCATTTCTTCGGAAGCAAAGAGGACATTTGACTCTGATGAGACTTTGTTTCCTTCTTGAGGTCTTTGGGAAGAGAGAGCTTGATTTGGGGGCTCCTAGACCGAAAACTCGGCAGAAGGCCGTCGAGAGAGTCCCCGCTGCCAAGGAGCGATGCCACCGAGGTCAACAGAGTCCACGTGGCTCCACGGGACGGCGGCGGGCAACGACAGCGAGGCGACTGCTCCGGGAACATCATCCCCGCAGGGTGGGGCGGCCTTCGCCATCCGCTGCGTGATCCCCTCGCTCTACCTGCTAATCGTGGCCGTGGGCTTGCTGGGCAACTTCACTTTGCTGAAGATCTTCGCCGCCCGGAGCGCCGCCCGGAGCGTGCCCAACATCTTCATCTCCAGCCTGGCCGCCGGCGACCTGTTGCTGCTGCTCACCTGCGTCCCGGTCGACGCCTCCCGCTTCTTCCTCGAGGATTGGCTCTTCGGCGAGGTGGGCTGCAAGCTGCTGCCGGCCATTCAGCTTACCTCGGTGGGTGTTTCCGTCTTCACTCTCACCGCTCTCAGCGCCGACAGGTGAGTCCAGGAGCGACCGAGGAAAGTCCTCCAGAGACGGGAGGCGGGTGGCGGAAGGCAGCGGATCGGTGGGGGAGAAAACAAACGCCAAGCGCCGGGGGGGGGGGGAGCGCTGCAAGCTTTCCTGCCCACAGGCGATCTCTTGGCTGCCTTCCACGCCCTTAGCGAGGCGCCCACTTTTAACAGAGTCCGCTATAGTTGGGACGCCAATACATTTAAATGAATGAATAACCGACTAACAGAATGAAAAATGTTCCAGCAACAAGCCTTGTTGTTGAAGCTTCTTCTTTTTTTCACACTCTCAGACTTGAGAAGGCTGAAAATGAATCCGTGTCTGCTGGGTTGATTGGACTGGCCCTTCAGGAGTATTTATCTCATCTTATGTAACCTCACCCACAAGTAAATAAGGAGATCCATGCTCTTCCGGGAGTGCATCTATTGATTTTCTCTAACGACTTCAGCTGGAAGCAAATGAGTTCTTTGAATACACAGAAGTATGCTTAGAATTAACCTAAGTAATGTTAACAAGGGAGGTTTTAGGAATTCATAAAAAACCCTGTCCATCAACTGTGATAGATAACAACAGTTTCTATTTAGATGCAGTTTTTCCTTAAATGCTAATTCCGGGGAACAAATAAGAGCATTCTTGGCTTTGTTTTCACTTGAGCAGTTTCCAGAGGCATCTCCTATAGCTGGCCACGTTTGTAGACATATATCTGAATAAGACAAATGATCAGTCTCGTTCAGGAAAAATCTTATGTTCTTCTTAGCAATATTTGGCTCTTTATTAAACTGGGAGATAACTCTTCTACTCTGTTCCTAAGTAAACATAATATAAGCTGAAATTTCCACACAATATTTATGGAACTGAAATGTCAAGCAGCAGAGAACAAAGAACCAAGCAAAGTATGGCTAAAGATTGCCCATTTAGGGATAATTGTTTTACTTTAATACAAAGTTGGAAAAATAGAGGAGAAAATGATCACGATTAACCCAAGCACAAAATTAACATCACGATTAGACGATTCTTACCAAAATCATCAACAAAAGAAGACGTCTTATCCCCTTATGTACAAACTCATATAGTGATGATAAAAGGTGCTGGCATTACTTGTTTCCTTACTGAAATTTGGAAATATTCAGAAAATGTGTGAAGCCACTTTCTTGCATGAACTTCCTGAACCTGCAAGTTAACAGTCTATCTTGAAATGTCTCTAGATAAATATTAACAGGATGTTGGGCTAAAAAAAGTTGCCATCATTACTGGTCCTCTTTTCCCTCCTCAAAGGTAAATCATACAATCATATCTTTATTTTGAGGCTACATAATTTGAAAGCTCCCAAGTTGTTAGACAAGCATTGGACATTGCAACCAACTAAGCCCCAAGCTTTGAGACAGATGTAATATTGGGAAGACATAGGTGCCAACTTACACTCATTCATAAATGCACATGATTTCACCAATAAGAAAAAAAAAATGACAACTTGAATGACACTCAGTAAGTGGCATAGTAGCATTTGTCTTAGGGAGAATTGTTTGCAAAAATCAGGAGTGCTTTTTAATAATGTGATGTTTTGTCCTAGCACTCATTTCTATTTTGTGAGAGATGAAGATTGATGTCATAATTACATCACAGGGTTAAACCAATGCAAGCATGCTGAGAAATAAGTTCAGTAAATTCCTAGTGTACATAAAATCTTACAGAAAATCATATCTCTCTCTTCCTCAGTCTTAGGATGGCCTGTCCTTTGCCAAATTTGCTGTTTGCATGCATGTGCCATATAAGGGATACAATTGTGCCTTTTCTAATAATGATTGTCAGTGATTAATATGCACACTGATATATCTGTGCAACAGCAGATTACAGCATGCAAGTGACTGCAGGCCACTGCTACCTGCTCTGGCACAAATATTTATTTTACCAGAAGAAAAGTGATAATATTGTGTGTGTGTGTGTGTGTGTGTGTGATTTTTAAGATGGATTCAAGAACAAAATGTTCATATGAACTACCCACATCTTTTTCACTTTCTTTTTTTGTCCTAGTTTGATTCAGTTTTGAAGCTGGTGGTCTAAATGGTAATGGAAAAATCCAGCATTTTGAAAGAACACAGCTGAGCAATTTTACTAGTTTGAATATAAAAACATGATGTCTCTTATTGTTTCAAAAATGAACAATTCTTTGACTAAGTCTCCCATCATAGCTTTTGTTGCCCTAGCTAAAAGGATCCTGCTTGATATGTTTTTCATAAAATAATTATTTTAGGTAAGATAGAAAACAAACTTCATGTAAAAGAGAGGGTGTGATAGTAAACTGCATTCAACAGGGGTCAAGCCTAATTAGCTCTAACAGATGGCAACTTCACAGGACCATGTCTGATTCTGCAGTATTTTTTTCAATAGGAGGATCCTATTTGTTGTGTTACATTCAATAGCATCTAAAAAGAAATGGGATATTTTTCACAAAGGTTAATACTCATTAAAATGAGACAGTAAATGGGATAAGAGAGAGTAGATTACTGCATAAAGTAAACAAAGTAAATAAAGGATAATTTAGAATGTAATTTTAAGTAAAAGTTGACCAAACTAAATATGTATGTTGGACCACATTTAATTGAGACATGCTATATGAGTGCTTATGTGAATGAAGAACTGAAAGATTTAGAGCTCTACAAAGAAACCAAATGTCTGTTAAATCAAAATACTTTTAGTTCCATCGTTGGACTTTATCCAGATTAGCTATAGTTATGTATTCCTTATTCAAAGTGATAACATGTTGATACCACTTTCTACAAAATTCCTTTCTGAAAAAGTGCTCTGGAAAAAAATAACGCTTTTGGAAATACTGATAATTGAAAGACAAAGGAAAAGAAGCATCATGTAGCTTGAAAACTGCAGTTTTAGTAAACGATAAATTCCTTCTGACAAAATCATTGGGAAGAGATTTGTTGTTAAAGCCTTACCCAGGATAGCTCTAGAAGAATCTTATAAAATGGGATGTGCTGCAAAATACTCCATTTGATAGCCAGCCAGCTGAGTTTGTCCTCTTCTAGGAGATTCCACTTTGCTTTTGTATTTTTCCAGATTTCAGCGAGCACTCCTTAAGCACTAAGAGTATATATTAAGGAATGTATTAAGTAAGCAGACCTAGGACTAGGTTTAGATTTGCTCCTGAAAGGAACTGAGCCCTCTGATGATTAACAGATGTTAGTGCTTGTCACGTATCATTGTAGATAGTCCCAACTGTGCCTTGTTCCAGTCACAGCATATTGGGCTAATCATGCAGTGTTTCTCAACCTTGACAATTTTAAGGCACGTGGACTTCAACTCCCAGAATTCCACAGCCAGCAATGCTGGCTGTGGAATTCTGGGAGTTGAAGTCCATGTGCCTTAAAATTGTCGAGGTTGAGGAACACAGGGCTAATAGGAGTCTTTCAATGATAAATGCTGAGTGTCAGCACAGAAGCGGATCATGATGTGAACTATGTGAAAGGTGCCTGACTCCATTTTTCAGGTTCTGTTCTTCTGCCAGCAGAGGAATGGCACATAGTTGTGTGTACAACCATCAGGTAAAGGATATGCCACTTTGGTAGGATAAGAAGAATGCAAAGCTCTTGTGTGAGTGTGGGGGAAGGTGAAGAGATTTAAATTTTGATATGAAAGGGAACAACTGGCTGAGGCAGTTCTTTCTGGCTAGTTGGTAAGGATTGACACAACTATTGACCAGAAAGGTCAAATTGGGACTGAATGTTGCAGAGCTTCAAACAAATAAAATATGTCCATTTCTGTTATATTTTGCTATCTTAAAACTTAGATCAGCTTATTCAAGCCCTGCATTGTTTTAAGTGTGAGATAAGGTATGAGACCAAAGTATGACTTTGGTAATGGAATGACTGATCATTTAGAAATGACTTCAGTTTTTGAATGTTTTTTTAAAGGTATGGTTGATTGATTAACAATTCTTGAATTCTCCTTCTTTTTCCTTCTTTCCACAAACATTAGCATCTCTTAGAGTTTACTCCCCTTTAGTCTGGGTGGTGCCATTGTGGTTTCACAGTGATACTTACTTGAATAGATTTGTCATCAATACTTCTAATATGCCAGAGAAGAGAGGTTTGTACCTCAGCCCTAGTCACATATAATTCATATTATCTGTTTTACAAAAGGTGTTTCAGGACATGATATAAAAGGATTGGAAATGGAAATGAAACAGGAAAGCTGTTTCCATATGAAATGATTAACTAAAATATGGAGGTAAAAAAAATATCCCCAGAAAATATTCCTTCTAAAGACTATGATGTTTTGCATATTTAGTTACTTCTTGCATCTGAAAAATGAACTCAGATAAAATATGTACACTTGCAAAACATACAGTGCATATGCTTTATAGCTGTAGCCAGATTAAATTTACTTTTTCTTTAATTTTTTCATCTCTCACTGTATATTCTGATATCTAGAGAGAAACTAGAGAGGATAACCCAAGCAGAGCAAGAGTTTTGTCTGGATAAATAGGAAATCAGCCCTTTCTGTAATCATTTTTATCACTTTTCCATTATTTGTGCTTGTAAGAAAAAACTATGTAGATAAATCTTTTTCACTACTCGCTGTGATTGCCTATCAGGTGTCCATTGATTTCGCTTATCAGAATATCTCTCTCATTTCTTTCATTCATTTTTGATTCACTGAAAATGCTTGCAACTACAACCAACTCTATCAAACTGAAATCTTTTAAATGGTACCCACTAGAGGCACAACTCCAGAGAAATCCTGAAATAGTTCTCAATTTTCTTCATGCAAGCACTATTCCTTGTTGCAGATGGGGGATGTGTTGGTGTTCACAATGCAGTGTTAGTAAGCTTGTAAATGTAGGGATGATGTGTCTTTCATATATTGCTACTCACTCTGCAAATTTGTTTGAATCTGCAATCTAATTCTTAACTTTTTCCATGGGCTGTTTGAAGGAGCATAGAAACAAATGCCAATACTTAATCAAGTAATGCAAAGAAAATGTTCAGGTGGAAGGATTTTAATAGCTTTTACTTAAACAGTGTTTACAATATGGATTTTAGCTCTTGCCTGATTATACATTTCTATGAGATCCGTAAGAATTCAGAAAGTTGTGATGGAGGGAGAGACCATCAGATCAAAAATACATCCTTGATAGCTTTTCCTCTTTGAAAGTACAAAAAGAGAACTACGTTTTCATACATTTGTGATGAGAATTATTTATTGCACTGTTATCCTCTTCTTTATTGAAGATGGACCAGTGCAGGAATAACCTGTTCAGTTCTCATGAACAAGAAGAGTTAGATTAAGCTAAAAAATAGTGACAAACCACTACGTTTAATGTTTAAGCCAGAATTTGAAAACTTTCCTCCCCAGTGACAACCCACATTAGTTTTTCTAAATACATGTGCTCCAGGATTGCTAAACTACAATCCCCATTATCTCCAAATAGTATGGCATTGGAAAAATGTGGTTCAGTCCATCAGGAAAACATCAGAATGGGCTTCCTTTTTGTAATCTGATGCTTATTTGTTAAAACAATAGTAATGGGAACAGTAATAGGTTATTTGGATAGATGATGATAGGATTACATCCCTGGATACCAGCCAGCATTTAGCTTTGAAGACTCAGACAGACCTAATTATAATGGGAGGATAGCTCCTATTAGTGCCAAGACATGTTATGCCTCCCTTGCTAACAGTGTGTGCTGTAGTGTTTAGGAACAAAGCTATTACAGAATTGGGTAGTCCTGCTAGAAATACTTCAAAAGCTCCTCCCAGAGGGGAGCAACAGAAACAGACCAAAAAGTGGTTGTGTGGGGTCTCTAACAATGCTTTGAGCTCTAAGCACATAGCGCTTATAAACAGCATCCTGAATACCAGGAAGAGAGCTTTCTATGATCTTCTTGGCTGTCCTTGCCAATCTCTGTATGGACTTTCTATCTGAGGAACTGCTGCCACCAAATCAGACAGTGATGCAGTTTGTTAAAATGCTCTCAATTGTGCCTTTGTAAAAAGTGGCCAGGACAGAAGGAGAGAGATGTGCTCTCCTCATCCGACGCAGGAAATGAAGATGCTGGTTTGCACATTTCACCAAGGATGATGTGTGGAGAGACCAATTCAGATTGTTAGTTATCTGCACTCCCAGATACTTAACACTGCAGACCACCTCTATAGCTGCATCCTTGATACTGAGTAGAGTATGTATAATATATCATACATAGTTAACATGTGGCTTTCAGTATAAGTTGCATTACTCATTGATGATCCAGGCTCTTTAGACCATTAAAATAAAATCCATTGTTCCAGAATGCCATTCATCCTTGTCTTGCTTCAAGAGAGCAATCCACATACAGCTGTATATATGTCAATAGCCTTGGATGCTCATCAACTGGGTATCTCTCCTGTAAACCAGCAAGAGATTCCAAAACCTGTATTTTGGTTTCTTTTTCAGTGCTCTGCAGCCAACTGCTTGGATTTACTAGGAACTTAGTGTTGCTCAGGGGATTTTCTAATCTAATTACCAGACTTATTGGTTAACAAGGTAGTTAATAAAAGAAACACATTTTCCGCTTCAAATTCCTGAATGTCATTAATCATAGCTGTTTGCAGAAAGCTCAGAGGCACTTGTTCCTTGAAATCAGAAGATGGATAGTTTTCATTACATTTGACAGGATGGAACTAAAAGAATATATATATATATAAATATAGCTATGCGTTTGTGGGGGTCATGCCTCTGTAATGTGGAGCTAGAATGGATATCATTAGGGACCAATTTAAAGATCAGCTGGGCTTAGTCTTTCCTGCAATGCTTTTTTTTTATGTACACTATAGCAGAAATCCCCAACCTTTTGGGCAGCAGGGATTGGTTACGTTGAGGTTTTTCTTCTGCCTGGAGGGGGCATGGTTTCGTGTGCTCCTGCATCTCATGGATGAGGCTTTGCTTGTTTGTGAGGACCAGTTGCTGGCATGCTGCAGCCCGGTACTGGTCCATGGACCAAGGGTTGGGGATCCCTGCACTACAGGAAAATTGGCATGATTGCAAGAAATGGATGTATATCAAATGCAAAGAGAATGAATGTTATCACCCACTTAAGAATATACATTTAGTTTTTGAATCTAATTTAATTTAAAAGACTCAACGCTCACTGAACTTCTTTATTTGCTTTCTCAGTACTAAGACCATTGAATGCAAAAGCGTTCATTTTCAGTTAGAAAAAACTCCAATGGTTACATCTATGGTAAAGTCATATTTTTTAATATTTCTACCTTCAGGATGAGACAGTGTTAAAAATAATGCCTGTGAGGAAATGTTTTTTTGCATATGCTTATAAGTATTATTATTATTATTATTATTATTATTATTATTATTATTATTATTATTATTATTATTATTATTATTATTATCGATCATCGCACAGTCAGCCAGATGTTCAGACTGGATTTGGCATTTTGTCTACCTATCGAGTCCTTACCCAGGACCTGGGATAGGCAGATGTGGATGTTTGATGGTATTACAGATATCGTCGCAGGATGGAAGCAGTTCCTAATAAGGCTGCCTTTTGCAATTGACTAATAGCGAATTTGTCAATGCCAATGGTGTTCAAGTGGTGCTCCAGTTGTTTTGGGATTGCACCCAAGGAGCCTATGACTATTGGTACTACCCTTGCTTGCTTTTGCCACAGTCTTTCTATTTCTATTTGTAGGTCTTTGTATTTTGTTATCTATATTATTATTTATTATTTATTATTATTATTATTATTATTATTTATTATTATTATTATTTATCGATCATCGCACAGTCAGCCAGGATGTTCAGACTGGATTTGGCATTTTGTTCTACCTATCGAGTCCTTACCCAGGACCTGGGATAGGCAGATGTGGATGTTTGATGGTATTACAGATATCGTCGCAGGATGGAAGCAGTTCCTAATAAGGCTGCCTTTTGCAAATTGACTAATAGCGAATTTGTCAATACCAATGGTGGTTCAAGTGGTGCTCCAGTTGTTTTGGGATTGCACCCAAGGAGCCTATGACTATTGGTACTACCCTTGCTTGCTTTTGCCACAGTCTTTCTATTTCTATTTGTAGTCTTTGTATTTTGTTATCTTCTCCAGTTCTTTCTCTCGTCTATTCTGCTGTCTCCAGGCACTGCCACGTCCACTATCCAGACTTTTTTGTCTTTCTTATCGACAATTATTAAGTCTGGGGTGTTATGTTGCAGGTGCTTGTCTGTTTGAATTCTGAAGTCCCAGAGCAGTTTAATTTTATCATTTTCTATGACTTTCTCTATTTTATGATCCCACCAGTTTTTGCTTACAGGCAAATGATATTTTTGCAGATCTTCAATGCACCATTGTTGCTACTTTTTCATGCCGCTGCTTGTAATCAGTTTGTGCAATCTTCTTGCAACAGCTTACCAAGTGGTTCCACTGTTTCTTCAGCTTCTTTGCATAGGCGGCACTTACTGTCTGTTGCTGTCTTCTCAATTTTGACTTTGTATGCATTTGTCCTTAAGGCTTGGTCTTGTGCAGCCAGAATTAGTCCCTCGGTCTCTTTCTTCAATTTTCCTGCTCTTAGCCATTGCCAGGTCTTATTGTTATCTGCTTTCCCAGCTATTTTTTTCATGTATTGGCCATGTAGTGCTTTGTCTTCCCATGCCTCTATTCTGTTCTTCATTTGGTCTTTCTTGTAGGCCAGTTTGGTCTCTCCAGTAGTTAGTAAGCCTTCCTGATATACTAATTTCAGTGCATCTTCATCATTGTTCTTCAGATATTCTTCCAAAGCCATTTTTTCCTCTTCAACCATCTGATGTACTTGTAGCATTCCACGCCCACCTATTTGCCTTGGTAGATAAAGTCTATCAATGTCACTGCGGGATGAAGGGCATGATTCATTGTCATTATTTTTCTGGTCTGCCTATCCCATTGCTTTTAGTTCTGCTTGAGTCCAGTCCACTATTCCCAGCTGTGTACCTAATGACTGGGATTGCCCAGGTGTTGATTGCCTTTATGGTATTTCCATCCATTGAGTTTGGATTTTAAGATCTTCTTCACTCTCTTGATGTATTCACCTCTAATCTTTTTCTTGACTTCAGTGTGCTTGATGTTGTCAGCTTGAAGGATACCCAAGTATTTGTAGTACTCTTCCTCATCCAGACTCTTAATGTTATTTTCGTGGGGCATCTTGATTCCTTCAGTTTTCATTATTTTTCCTTGTTTGATAGTAAGTGTGGCACATTTGTCCAAGCCAAACTCCATTACAATATCTTGGCTATATATACGGACAGTGTTGAGCAGCGATTCTATTTCAGATGATGTTTTTCCATACAGCTTCAGATCATCCATGTAAAGGAGATGGGATAGTCTAGCAGATGTTTTTGATGTTTGATAGCCATGTCCTGAGTTATTCAATATTGTTGACAGAGGAAACAGTGCAATAACAAATAGTAATGGTGATAATGAATCTCTTGAAATATTCCTCTCTTGATATTAACCTCTCCCAGCCTCTCACCATTGATCTGCAACTGTGTCTTCCATTGTACCATCGATCTTTGCACAAATTTTCTGATGTTTCTACTGACTCCTGTTATTTCTAGGCACTTTATTATCCAATCATGTGGCAGAGAGTCAAATGCTTTTTGTAGTCAATCCATGCCACATTCAGGTTGGTCTTCCTTCTCTTGCAGTTTTCCAAGATCATTTTGTCTATTAGGAGTTGATCTTTTGTTCCTCTGCTATTGGGGCGGTTTCCTTTCTGCTCAGGTGGAAAGAGATTGTTTTCAACTAGATGCTGTTGTACTGCATCAGCTACCACACCAGTTAGTAATTTGAAAGTTGTTGGTAAGCAGGTAATTGGCCTGTAGTTACCTGGTGTTGCCCCTTTTGCTGGATTTTTCATTATTAGGTAGGTTTTCCCAGTTGTTAGCCACTTTTCAATTTCTCCTCCTTGTAGTATATTGTTGAACTGTTTGGCAATGAGTGGGTGTATAACAGTTAGATGTTTCAACCAAAACCCATGCAGTTCATCTTCACCTGGTGCTTGACCAATTTTTGATTTTCTTTGCTCTTTTTTCTACCATTTTTGTTGTTATTGCTAGTTCTTTCATTTCAACTTCTGTTTTATTTGCATCCACCTCTTTTAACCAAGCCGCATCCTTGTTGTATTTCTTTGGGTTATCCCATATCTGCTTCCAGAACTGCACTGTTTCTTCCTTGTCAGGTACTGACTGATTCCTTGCAGTTTCTCCATTGATGGATTGGTAGAAACGTTTCTGATTGGATTGAAATTGGAGGTTCTGCCTATAGTTTGCAATTCGAGCTTCATATCTACTGATTTTCCTGGCTATAGCTGTTATTTGTTGCTTTATTATTTCCAGTGCTTCCTTGATCTTCCTTGTTTCTAAGTGGTATTTCTTGATTAGGTATTCTTTGGTCTTCTTGTTCTTCAGCTTCTTTTCTTTCATCTGTTCTAGCTTGCTTGCATGTGATCTTAATTTGCTGATCTTATTTTCTAGTCTAACCTTCCATTTTTCTGGTGCACTGTTTGTTTGTTTTTCTTTTTGTTGATTTTGCCATCCCAGGTATTCTGTTATAACTGCAGCTGTGCTGTACATTAGTTGGTTTGTTTCTTGCAATGAATTGGTGCTTATACTTGATATTGCAGTATTTGCATCTTTTAATGCTTGTGCTAGCTGTTTCTTTGGAACAAGCTTCAATGCAGGTAGCCTTATTCTGTTGTTTTTGTGCTGTTCTAGATGCTCAGTTATTCTTTGTTTCAATTCTTTTATTTCTTTAGTTAGAGGGTTTTGTTCTTCCTGATGTAGAGGTGCCTGATTTCCAAATGAGAACAGTTGTATATCTCTGCTAGATTCCTTCACTGCCAACTCCCCCTGGTTTGCCTCTACATTCTGAATTACTTCTGGTAAAGCTTTGATTTCTTTGCCCTGGGTAAACCTTTGCAGTTCGTCCAATTCTGTTTCTGTGAATATTTTATTTCGTGTTATAAATCGGCGTTGATCTGCTAGTCTCTGTTCTGTTATTTCTGATTCTGGATGTTGTTCTTTCCAGAACTGGTGCATTCGTTTTAGATATCCTCTTCTTGTTGGACTTGATCTGTAGTAACAGATCATTAGTTCTTTGTTTTCCATCACTGTGTATCTGCGACGGGTAAACACCTTTTCTTCCAGTAGTTCTGCAGCTGCTGGCCCTGGTTGCTCAGCCAACAGTCCTTAGTCCTGTAACCCATTTTTCACCAGATATCCAGGAACTCCAATATCTAGTGCGGACCTTGTTAACCCGGGCGACGTCCGAGCCGGTATGGCATTCTGAAATTTACGTCTCACCATATTTTTTATGGGAGAGACACTCTTTGTCTGACTCCTCTGATGATACCTGTCCAGTATGGTTGAACCTCTGGCATAGCTCTCATCTTCCTCAGAGTACACAAGCCCCACAACCACGTCAAGGTAGTGCCTCACTGGGGGATTATTATTATTATTATTATGGATCATCGCACAGTCAGCCAGATGTTCAGACTGGATTTGGCATTTTATCTACCTATTGAGTCCTTACCAAGGACCTGGGATAGGCAGATGTGGATGTTTGATGTTATTACAGATATCGTCTCAGGATGGAAGCAGTTCCTAGTAAGGCTGCCTTTTGCAATTGACTAATGGCGAATTTGTCAATGCCAATGGTGTTCAAGTGGTGCTCCAGTTGTTTTGGGATCGCACCCAAGGCACCTATTACTATTGGTACTACCCTTGCTTGCCTTTGCCACAGTCCTTCTATTTCTGTTTGTAGGTCTTTGTATTTTGTTATCTTCTCCAGTTCTTTCTCGTCTATTCTGCTGTCTCCAGGCACTGCCACGTCCACTATCCAGACTTTTTTGTCTTTCTTATCGACAATTGTTAAGTCTGGGGTGTTATGTTGCAGGTGCTTGTCTGTTTGAATTCTGAAGTCCCAGAGCAGTTTAACTTTGTCATTTTCTATGACTTTCTCTGTTTTATGATCCCACCAGTTCTTGCTTGCAGGCAAATGATGTTTCTTGCAGATCTTCCATTGCACCATTGTTGCTACTTTGTCATGCCGCTGCTTGTAGTCAGTCTGCTTGTTTGTTTATTATTATTATTATTAACAATAACAATATGTAAGAATGAAACCTGGGGAGGATTTTGGTGTAATCCTCAATTCACAGCTAGTTATTTTGTGATCATTCAAACTTACAACAGCATTGAAAAAGTGACTTATGACAGGTTTTCAGTTATGACTGTTGGAGCATCCCCACAGTCACATGATCAGAATTTGAGTGCTTGGCAACTTACATGTATTTATGACAGCTGCACTGTCCCAGGGCCATGTGATCACCATTTGTAACTTTCGCAGTTGGCTTCTGACAAGCAAAGTTAATGGAGGAAGCCAGATGTGCTTAACAACTGCATGATTCACTTAACAACTTCAGTGATTTGCTTAGCCACTGTGGCAAAAAAGGACGTAAAATGGTGTGCAACTCACTTAACAACTGCCTTGCTTAGCAATGGCAATTTTGGGTTCAATTGTGGTCATAAGTCAAGGACTATATTCAAAATCAAAAAAAGTATAAAAAAGCAAGGTACTGTAGTAGAACAAGTTTGCTACATCTGAATAAAAAAAACAGTGAAAAAACCAAAAAAGTAAATTACATCATCGCTTTCCTTTCTATTTGTATCTTCAGTTATAGGCCACCTTTTAGATATTTGAACTTTGCTTCAAACTTTGGTAATTGTTTTTTTTTTACAAATTTTATTAAATGTACATTTTAAAAACAAAAATGGATATGATTCAACTTCCCTGGCTTCAACAGTGCTATTAGTATTACCTTATGTTACAGAAAGAAAAATAAAAACTTAAAATACATTCTATAACAGGACAGAGTATAACAAACTGTGTGTATAACATCTGTAAATTTTTTGATAAACCATCTTTCAATCATCAACGTATTTACATATCATTCAGTTGTGTCCTAATATAAGTACTAATAAAAAGTCCTTATAATGTCAACTCGTCAATTGATAATCATCTCAGCGATCCTCCTTATCTCTAACCAATCGTACAAATTTTTCCAAATTTCATAATACTCTGTTTCAGTTTTATTTTTCATCTCTAGAGTTAACCTGTCCATTTCGGCACAGGATAAAATTTTATTTATTATTTCTTCCTCAGTGGGGGTTTCCTTTCCTTTCCATTTTTGGATGTATGCCAATCTTGCTGCGGTTAAAATATGTAATAGTAAGTAGAAAGATGCTTTGCTAAGTTTATCATTAATAATCCCTAATAAGAATATTTCTGGTTTTAAATCAGTATTTGTAATAGTATTTCTTCTAGCCAATTTTTTATCCAATTCCCAAAATTTTGCACCTTTGAACATTCCCACCACACGTGATAGTAAGTCCCTGGAAGCCTTCTACATTTCCAGCATGTTGGTGAGGTTTTTTTTATCTATTTTTGCTAGCCTTGTAGGGGGAAGGTGCCATCTATAAAACATCTTGTATAAATTTTCTTTGTAGGAGGTGACTAGTGTTAACCTCCTGTTTCTATCCCATAATGATTGCCAATTATCTAGGTCAATACTGTAACCAAAATTTTTACTCCAGATGAACATTGTTTCTTTTAAAACTTTGGTAATTGTTGTTAGTTTCTTTTTGAATCCTAAAAACTACATTCCAGATGTCTAATTTGCCTTGCTTTGTATATAAGGGAACCATTCTTACTTGAATTTATTTTATTTCATTCATTAAATTTCTATTGTACAGGTAGTCCTTTATTTAGGACCATAATAAGGACCAGGAAATTTATCATTAAGTCACACGGTTGTTAAGTAAGACATCATGTTTCTGTGACTTGCCACCTCGTCCCAGTTTCCCAATTGACTTTGCTTGTCAGAAGTTGGCTAAGAAGATCACAAATGGTTTATTTGAGGCAATAAAAGTCTGACAGTTCTTTGCTAGACTCAAGTTGTTCTTAAGATCAAACCTAAGGGCTTCAGAAATTTTCTCTATCCTTCTTCCCAGTTTTGTTTCATTTCAGCTCCAGATAGCTGATCCAATTTTAAGACCTGTTATCCTGGAATTAGTAGCAAAGCATTAACTAAGTTTTTTCCCCCTCCAGATCTAAGAAATGAAAAATGCCTTGTTAGATTAGATTAAACTATGGCTTGTCCACTCCAGTGTTATGTTTGTACTCAGTCATTTGCCTTTGGGCACTTGTAGGCAGGGTTTTGAGAGTGATTGCATTTATCTTTGTCTTGAGGTATAGTTCCTTATTTGTACACTGACATTTTCATTGCTTTAGTAATAGTAGATAGCACAATTAAAAGGAGAAGCCTTTGGACCTTTCTTCATTGTCCGGAAATTATAAAGAATGCCAAAAACTGATCTGATACCTTAAATCAGAAAGGTAGTAAGGTAGTAAGAGATATGAACTGAAAACTATGTTGTATTAGCCCTCAAGTTGTATACAGTAATGTCAACATGTTTTTGAGCTATATTAAAAAGTAGCAGAATACATTATATAAACTCCCCCAGGTCAGAGAAAATTGCATTACATATTTATCTACCCTAATACAAATAAACATTTTATGCTTTACTTTCTTCCTTTCTCTTTCCCTCTCTCACTAAATAAATTATTTCTGTTTAGCCTCTTGAACAAAAGTCAGATAACTCCCAGTAGCATATTTTCTGTCTTAATATTTCCCTCAGAACAGTGGGGCTCTTATTTTCTTTCAACAAAAAAAACCCCAACCTACTATCTGAACAATAACATTCATTTTCCTTTCTACATTTTAGGTACAAGGCCATTGTAAATCCAATGGATATTCAAGTATCCAATGCAGTCCTTTGGACATGTATTAAAGCAATCGGCATCTGGATTATTTCCATCTTGCTGGCAATCCCTGAAGCTGTTTTCTCTGAAGTGGCACACATTATTGATGCAGATAATGTCAGCTTCACAGAATGTATGCGCTATCCCTTGAAGGATGATCTGCACCCAAAGATTCATTCAGTGATGATACTTTTGGTATACCTTCTTATCCCACTCACCATAATTAGTATTTATTACTACCATATTGCAAAGACTTTAATTAAGAGTGCACACAATCTGCCAGGAGAATACAGTGAACAATCTAAAAAACAGGTAAGTTTTCCAGATCCATGGAATCCAGGAGATTTATTTTAAGAAAGTCTATGAGTTAAATAAAATTGTACGTTTAAATGAAATTGTACTGCTTCAGACAGGAAGGAGGTGCAGAAAGTGGTGAGGATGGCAGTTCACTCCCTTCTATATAGGATATAGCATATAAGTGTTGCTTAAGCAGGATCCGCAGGATTGTCTGGGACACTACACATCCTCTTCATGACCTTCTTTTCCTTGCTGCCTTCTGGGAGGAGGCTTCATGGTATCCGAAGCAGAACATCCAGATTCAGTCACAGTTTTGTTCCATACAGTATTAACCTTGTGAACTCTCAAGCTTCCTTTTTCCGCTATGTATTCAAGATGGACAGTGATTAATATTCATATGTATTTATATGTAAGGGTGTAGGTATATACATATGTTGTATAAAGCATGTTTATATGTGTGTTATGTATGTGTATACTTCTGAGAGCAAGCACAGAATTTCATTTTTAATGTGCGCCAGTGTGCCCACAGTAAAAAATGACAGTAAAGGCTATCCTATCCTATCCTATCCTATCCTATCCTATCCTATCCTATCCTATCCTATCTTATCCTATCCTATCCTATCCTATCCTATCCTATCCTATCCTCTTTAGTATACAGGTAGTTCTTGATTTAACAACCAAAACTGGAAGCAGAATTTTTATTGCTAAGCAAGGTGATTGTTAAGTGAATCATGCCTGATTTTACAACCCTTTTAGCCACAGTTGTTTAGCAAATCACTGCATTTGTTAAGTGAACCACATGGAATCCTGTCTCCCTCATTGACTTTGCTTGAAGGAAGTTGGCTGGGAAGGTCATATGGTGATCACATATCCCTGGGACACTGCAACCTTCAAAATGCAGTTGCCAAGCATCCAAATTTTGAAGTGGGAATGAAGTGAGGACTGGTTATAAATGTTTTTTTCAGTGTTGTTGTAATTTTGAATGATCACTAAACAAATGGTTATAAGTTGAGGACTACTTATGCATCAAATGCTTCTGTTTCTCAATTAATATAGCAAATGCCTGTGGTATGGTCTGGATCAAATCCATACTGTGGGAAATAAGGAATTCTTCATTATATAGGAGGCAGGAGATGGATCGGGAAATGTATTTTTCCTGAAATCGGACATGTCTTTTTTTTTTTTAAACCACTCGACACCAATGGATTTTTGAAAAACAAGTAGTAGAAAGAGCTAACTCTTCCATAGCAGAATGGTTCCAAGTGAAATCAAACCACTGTACATTTCAACTTCAGAAAGAAAAGGAAGGTATGAAGTATAAGCTGAGATCTTTCATAGATCAACAGGCAAGGACACTTAATTAAAAAACCCTCTAATATTACCAAGTAATTAACTAATTCTCAGTCCTGTCTCTCCCTTGTCATGAAAAATAGTGTTGCCGACACTACATTTATTTCAGGGTTAAAAAACAAAACTCCACAGGACAGAATTCTGATCACATTTTGCAATTTCATTAGAATGTCCACAGAGCAGATGTTCTACTAGATCCCTGCAGGCTTTTCTTCTGGTTTTAATAGCCTCAAAAATTTGCAGGATCTCTACATGCTGCTGCTCACCCAGGGTGTAAATCAGCTTGCATCAATGTAGATAATTTTCTGCAAAAAACCCGTTTTTAACTGAATACTGATGCATGTCCAGACTTTAAACCTAATACCTGTATCAGAGTTTTGTATGTTTAACTACAGATTAAATGTTAGGCATGAACAATATACAAAATGTCCCAAAAGTTATAGGGCAATGACTGAAATAAACCCTCAGTTACTGCAATTTTATTAACTTTTAAAATTCACCATTTCCTGCTCATACATAGTTATTGATTTTTTTTTTAAAAAAACAATGTTCCTTATTTCTTTTGCTGGTTTGCTGTTAAATTTTAACTGCTGCATTAATTCTGGAATTCTCTGTATATTCCTTTTTTAAAATATCCTTTAATTCTGCTTTTATTATTTTTATTATTTTATTATTATTTTTAGAAATAACTGAAGGCAGCAAACGTATCTAGTACTCTGCCATCCTCTTATATTCCCACCATCAACGACCCTGTGAGATGGGTTGGGGTGTGAGAGAGTACTGGCCCAAGGTCACCCAGCCATCTTTCATGCCAAAGCAGGATTAGAATTCACCGTCTCCTGGTTTCTAGCCAGAATGAGAAAACAGTTGAAATAGCCTTTCAAGCATTACTGGGAATAGATTATAACCCTGTGGTCCACAGATAATTTATGCCCAGCTGTTAAAAGTTTGAGCCTTGAGCAATGGCCCCTATTTCAAGAAAGATTGATTCAGAATAATCTATTTTGGTAATTATAATTGACATATGCTTTATCAAGTGTGAGAGGGATCTCGGAGTCCTAGTGGACAATCACTTAAATTTGAGCCAGCAGTGTACTGCAGCTGCCAAAAAAGCCAACTTAGTGCTAGGCTGCATTAACGGGGAATAGAATCAAGATCATGTAAAGTATTAATACCACTTTACAATGCCTTGGTAAGGCCACACTTGGAATACTGCATCCAGATTTGGTCATCGTGATGTAAAAAAGATATTGAGACTCTAGAAAGTGTACAGAGAAGAGCAACAAAGGTGATTAGGGGACTGGAGGCTAAAACATATGAGGAATGGTTGCTGGAATTGGGTATATCTAGTTTAACGAAGAGAAGGACGAGGGGGGACATGATAGCAGTGTTCCAATATCTCACAGGCTGTCACAAAGGAGAGGGAGTCAAGCTATTTTTCAAAGCACCTGAAGGCAGGACAAGAAGCAATGGATAGAAACTAACCAAAGAGGGAAGCAACCTAGAAATAAGGAGAAACTTCCTGACAGTTAGAACAATTAACCAGTGGAACAACCTGCCTCCAGAAGCGGTGAATGTTCCAACACTGGAAGTTTTTTTTTTTTTTTTATTGAAAGTTTTATAAATTTTACAAAAAGACAAAAACAATACAAAACAAAAGACAACATATACAAAAAAAAACTAAACATTACATATATATATATATATATATAAAAACCCCATCCCCCACCCCTCACAAAAACCCTCCCTTCCCCCCCCTGAGCTTCCCAGAGCAGAATATAGGCTTAATTAAAAATTAAGAAATAAAAATAAAAAATTAAATTAAAAAATTTATATTTATATATATATATATATATATATATATATATATATATAAATAAAACTTATAAAAAAGCTATGTGATACTTTTGTATACCCAATCTAAACTGTATAAATTTTATCCATTTGTCCCAAACAGCAAGGAACTTCTCTTGCGTTTGTTGCTTTAAAAAAGCCGAAATCTTTGCCATTTCCGCCAGATAAGCTACTTTAAGAAACCATTCCTGCAATGTAGGCAAAGATTCCTTCTTCCAATATTGTCCTACTAACAGCCTAGCGGCTGTAATCAAATTTAACATCAATACAACCTCCTTTGTATCACAATCTGTAACAATGCCTAACAAAAATAATTGCGGAGTAAATTTTACCCTCCTTCTAAAAATTCTCTGGATATTCCACCATATTTTGATCCAAAATGCTTTTATCTCTCTGCATGACCACCAAATATGATAATAGGAAGCATCCTTATAACCACATCTCCAACATTTGGGTTGCACGTCAGGGTACATAAGAGACATTTTTTGTGGATCAAGGTGCCATCTATAAAACATTTTATAAAAATTCTCCCTAAGGTTCTGTGCTTGTGTAAATTTGACATTTCTCACCCAAATGGTTTCCCAAATGTCCAATGAGACTGGGACACCAAAATTCTGCGCCCATCTAATCATACAATCTTTAATTAATTCCGTTTCTGAGTCCATTTCAACTAATACTCCATAAATTCTCTTGATATGGGTTTGTCTTTGATCCTTGACTTGCTTAATAAGATTTCCATCTTCTCTAAGAAAACCCAATTTACAATCCACCTTCCATTTATCTACTAGTTGCCTATATTGAAACCAAGAATAAATAATATTTTCTTGCGCTAAATCTTCCCGTAATCTTAACTGCCAGTTTTGCCCATCCCATCTAAGTAACTGACTATAAGACACCATGTCCATTTTTACTCCTCTTTTTATTCCTTCTATCGCATGCCAAGGTATAGCCCATAATGGAACTTTAAAATCACTTTTATAATATTTTCTCCAAATCCTAAGTAAAGAAATTCTTAAAATATGAGATTTAAAGACCCAGTCCATTTTTTTATTAAATATTAAATAGGCATGCCACCCATAAAGTAAATCCCATCCCTCTAAATGAAGTATCTCAGGATTTGTCAAATTTACCCAATCACTGATTAATGTTAAGACCACCGCATCGTAATATAATTTCAAATTTGGTACCTTAAGTCCACCCCTCTCACGGAAGTCTTGCATAATTTTAAACTTAACCCTTGGCTTTTTCCCTGCCCAAATAAATTTATTAAGACCCTTCTGCCACTCACTTAAATTAATCTCATTTTTCAAAATCGGTAACATTTGAAACAAAAAAAGAAACTTGGGTAGAATATTCATTTTTATCACTGCAATTCTTCCCATGAGGGATAATTGCAACTTCTCCCAATTCTTCAAGTCCTTCTGTACCCTGACCCACAACCTTTCATAATTATTTTTAAATAATTTTACATTAGAAACAGACAACATCACCCCCAAATATTTTACCTTGTTAACAATCTCAAAACCCGTCAAGTTAGCCAGAATCTGCTTCTCCTGACTAGACATATTTTTAGGTAAGATTTTAGTCTTATTTACATTAATCTTGAAACCCGAAACCAAACCATAATGATGAATCAACTGTAATAAGTTTACTGCAGAATAATCAGGTTGCGACAAAGTAACAACCAAGTCATCCGCAAAAGCTCTCAACTTATATTCTTTTTTGTTAACTTCTATTCCTTTAATTTCCTGAGACTCTCGAATTTTGATCAATAATATTTCCAGTGTTAAAACAAACAACAATGGCGATAAAGGACACCCCTGTCTAACACTGGAAGTTTTTAAGAAGAAACTGGACAGCCATTTGTCCGAAATGGTATAGGGTTACCTACTTGAGCGGGGGGTTGGACTTGATGACCTCCAAGGTCCCTCCCAACTTTATTTATTATTATTATTATTAATTATTATTATTATTATACCAAGTTATTAGATGAGAAAATGGTTTGCACTACTCTAAATTAATTTTCTCCAATTGATTGCCCTCTTGATATGCTGGGATCATTGCTCCAGAATTCTCCAGATAAACAAAATGCTTAGTGGGAAATTCTGGGAGCCGTAGTCCCAACACAACTGAAGAAAGTTGACCTGCGGTATCTTTCTGATAAAACATATTGTAGGAATGTGAATATGACTGTTAGAATCATTCAGTATAAGATTGTGAATGACATTTCAATCCTTGATAAGACAGACTCAGGAAAAGAATATTCCCTATGCCATCCCTCTTCATTCTGAGTTTTAGTCCATTATGTTTAGTTGTCAATGGTCCTGGTTAATAGCTGGCAAAACTTGCATTTTGTCCTCTCTAGGGAAGCTGGACAAACTGTGAACTTTGTCCCCCCTTTTTTTTCAGATGTCATTGGTAAAATTAAATATGTTATAAGACTTACTGCAATAATATGTTTAGTCTAATTCTGTGTGCATGATGATCTGAGAACATGTGTGGAATAATTGGCATTAAAAGGTTTGATTGGGAGTTAACTTTCCTACTCATCCTTGAACAATGTATTGTGAAAATTGGGGGGGGGGAAGCATATGGTCAAATCAGCTATTTTGTGGAATAGCTCCACTGACTTCAGATTGTTAATTTCTGTGTATTTGTTTCATTCCAGATGGAGACTCGAAAACGCCTGGCCAAGATTGTACTGGTTTTTGTTGGGCTATTTGCTGTTTGCTGGCTGCCAAATCATGTACTATACATGTACCGGACTTTCAATTATCATAAGGTTGACCCATCCCTTGGCCACATGATTATTACCTTGTTGGCTCGAGTGCTGAGCTTCAGCAATTCATGTGTCAACCCATTTGCCCTGTACTTCCTCAGTGAGAATTTTCGGAGACACTTCAATAGCCAACTTTGCTGCTGCAGCGTGCATCCTCAGCCAAGGCCTACTAGCTACCTGAACAATTCTTCAGCCATTCGAATGTCTTCACTGGAGAACCCTGCAAGGCACACTGTTGCTATGACAACCCTGCTGAATGGGCATACCCCTAAACCAGAAATGTCATTGTGATTAACCAGTGCAACATCTGACCTCAAAAAGAGATTATTTTAATTATCTTTCTTGTGGCTGGCCTCAGTTCCTTTAAAAAGCCAATATGTTCTAATCTAAGGAATATCATATTTTGCTCTAGGGATAAGTATTTATTAATCATCTTCCTATCACTGTTGTAAGAAATGAAGGATATCATGCTTTACTTACTCTCAAGTAAAGAAATGCTTCTAAGCTTATTGTCCTAAAAAGTTGAACATAAATGAAGTCTGAAAAGGGCATACATGCTCAGCTGCCGCTTCAAGGGAATTAGTCTCTGCTTATGTCATCTCCGCTGCGCTTAAACAACGGGCCTGCTAAAAAATAAAAATGTTACTTGGCTATTCCCTTTAAAATGATTTTATTTATATTGGATGACACACCTAAAAAAGAAGAGCTTGGGAAAGCACCATCCAACCTGACTGATTAGCTTTTTGCATGACGGCAGTTGGATGAGGGTCAAATGGCACATCAACACATTATGAACTGTACACTTTGAATTAAGTAACACTGAAATGAACAATAATTTCTGCAAACTCTGGGAGATAGTGGAGGACAGGTGAGCCTGGCATGCTGTGATCCATGAGGGCAAACAATTGGACATGACTTTGCCACTGAACAACAACACTGACAAACTGGACAATTGCCCTATAGATTCATCTTTTCTTTTTGCTCTGTACTGCATATTTTCAGCTCTAGGCTATTCAAGTTGACTGACCAGCAGCAAAGAACACAAAACAATGAATCTGTATCTGAACAAGACTTTGTTGACATCAACAGCCTGTTTACAGCCAGGAAAGCTAAGCACAACTTCTGTGAGACATTTCACAGCTTCAGAGTGACAAAGGGAAAAGTGCAAGGCTCATTTGTTTTAAATTCTGATAATTATGCTCATCTTTTAAAGATCTGTATCATATATTCCTGTTGTATGAGGAAGGGAAGCAGTGATAACCTCAGATGCATTAATTCTGCTACCAATGTAAAGTTTTCACTGTTGTCCATGTTTGGATCTTGGAAAACTGGAAAATGAGAAATTGTTTTAGCTGTATATAGAATCTTTGCATTTTTTTTTATAGGAAGCAGATGGAGCCAGGGCACCTGATTGCCAGAGCCAGTTTTCTCCTTCCAAATGGTCCTCTAAATGAGGAAATATAGATGTGCTAAAAGCAGCTTGAAGATAATTCAGAACTAGGAAACTAGTAGAGCAAAACTCTAACTCATTCATTAGTCTTTACCTGATGCTAGAGATGATATCAATGATGGTGAATCTTTTGGGTTAAGTTTGTCAAAAATTCAGAAAATGCCTAACTTGGCTTTACCGGTGTGTCACTCCCAACTCCCAAACAAAAAAACCCCACAATTGTTTACTTTTTTGTTTTTACATGCAGTCTAAAAATGTGTGTGATTCCCCCAAAATTTGCAGCATGCCACTTACTTAGGAGACATGGGGGGCACAGTGGTTAGAATGCAGTATTGCAAACTAATTTTGCCCACAGCCTGGATCTTGATCCTGATGGGGCTCTAGGCTGACTCAGCCTTCCATCCTTCCAAGGTTGGTAAAATGAGGACCCAGATTGTTGAGGACAATATGCTGACTCTACAGTCCATTTAGAGAGGGCTGTAAAGCACTGTGAATCAGTATATAAGTCTAAGTGCTATTGCTATTGCTACCTTCAGGCAGAGTTCTCTTTCTGCTGAGAGGCCTCTATGGACTACCTGAGGCAGCTCCGGGTCACACAGGTCTTCATTTTTGAAGTGGCTTTGGAGAATGGTCTTCTATGGCAGAGGTCCCCAACCTTTTGGGCACCAGGGACCAGTTCTATGGAGGGAGGTTTTTCCATGGACCAGAGGGGGTATGGTTTTGTGTGCTGCCTGCATCCCTTGGATGGGGTTTTCCTTGTTTGTGCGGATTGGTTACTGGCATGCCGGGGCCCGGTACTGGTCCACAGACTGGGGGTTGGGGACCCCTGTTCTATGGCCTCTGAAGCTTCCAAAAACTCTGCAAAAGCATACCCTGCTCTTGCATGCTTTTTTGAGGCTCCAGAGGACATGCCTGAGCATAGTCCTGTTGTACCACTTCTAGGGGGTCCAGAGGCTGCACAAGAGGACACCTCATTCCCACATGCATCCATAGCCTCTGGAAATTGTGTAAGAATAGTTGTTAGGTGTTGGTGAATGGTGGCATGTCACCCAAAACATTTTGGCTTGTCACCTTTGACATTCATGTTATAGGGTGCACCATCACTGAAATAGATCATGATCAGTCATGATCTCTGGCACCTGCAATCATGATCCAGTCACCAAATCCATATGCTGAGCAAGCATATTACAAAGGGAGGATCATGTGAGTCTCCCTGTCCACCCCCCATTCCCCAAACTATGGGAGATTATATTTTTATCTCAGTTACAAGATTACCAGAGTTTGCACCAAACCCCAAGGATGCCAAAATGACAACATGTCTGTGGTGAGGTCATTGTGTAAATCACACAATTACACACTCTCTTCCCAACATCTAATTAAGCACATAAGTGTTATCATTTGCATGAGGACTATATGTGTGCTTTGCCTTTTACCTCCCTTTGTATCGGGTGCAAAATTTCAAGGCCACATGTCAGGGTCCAATTAAACTGATTTACTGCTCACACCTATGCATGATTTAGACCTCTTATGGGACCATAGAGACTCCAGGCCGATTCCTCTTTTAACTCTGTCCCTAGGCCCTGTCAGTCCTTCTTCTACATTCTATATAAGAAAGGAAAGCTTAGCAATAAAAATAGGTGACAAAATTTAATAAACAATTAGAATGATTTAACACTGTGCTATGACTTGACAAGGAAGGATGATCTTGTGGAAAGAAATGAAATTCAGTTTACCATCTTTTATTGTTGCTTTCTGTTCAGCATGCAGAAAAGGCTCATGGCTGTTTATGTGGGTAGAAAAAGAGTACTGTGTTTTTGAAACTTTGGCTCTGCTGCCTTTCTTTTCAGGAGATCAATGGGAGTAAAAGTCAATGTGTTGTGTAGCTTCATAATTTGTGACCTGTCATTGTAAAAATAGTGTCCCATATGGATCAATTTGAATGGATGATCTATAAGTGTTGATATGCAGATTGATGTATGTAATAATCATTAAACATGTTTAAAATAAAATTAGCACGTATGGCTTGTTCTCAGATTGAACAAAATGGTTAAAAAAAATAAATCTCCTCATAAGCTCTGATCCAGAGTGTGTGACTTATACTTAAAGCTACAATCCTTGACAAACTGATCGTACTTCTAAGTAAATATGCATGGGATGGTGCTGTATGTCCTATTTAGAATAATGTGCAAATTTGCTTGTAGCTAGACATCTTTGATATCCACAAGTTTTAGAAGCTTATAATGCTCACCTCAGAAAATAGGCCTGAAGATTCAAACTTCTAACTTTTCCTTCCTTAATTTTCCTCTTTGCTTTTCTTTACTGCTGAGAAAACAGAGTTCTGTAAAATCTGCTTTCTCTCCTCTTTCCCTCTACATCAGAGGTGTCAAACTCACCATGTCACATGACGCGTCACGACGTATCGTGACTTTTTTTGCATTGCTGAAGCTGGGGTGAGCGCGGCCTCCAGATGATGCAACCGACCCATGGGCCGGCAGTTTGACACCCCTGCTCTACATCATACCAAATCAAATCTTCACAGGCCAGTATAAGGAGAGTGGAGTAGAGTCAATTAAAAAGATATACCAGAGGTTTCTTTCTTAAAAAATGAAAAACTAGATGTTACAGTAGAATGTGTGTGTATATATGAAATAGATAGAAAGTTACAAGATTTGACAACAAGAAGACAAGTAGCAGAAACTGTAAGTAGAAATGAAGGACATGTAGATATAATTTTATAGGGGCAAAATGACACATAAGCTCAGGTCAGGTGCAACTCCATAGACAAATGGACACATAGACTAAAAGCAAGGTAGAACTCTAAAAAAAGTAATGGCTTTGTGAAATGTTACTTGCCTATTTCTGGAAATTAATGGCATAAAACATTGTGCTTTGCTATTGTTCAGCTCCCAAATTGGACTGGGACCCTTTTGCTGAAGCGCTTCAATAAAAGTTTTGCAAAAGTCCATCTCTTGTGCCCAACTCTGATTGGCTTCTGTGCCAGGCTGAACCAATTTTGGGACAACAAACTAGATGCTCATTAAGTCTAGTTTATAACAAATTTTAAATACTGTTAGGCTGAATCTGGCAGCTCTGTATGTTGTTATTGGTTGGTATCTAAAAGCAGCAGGAGGGTACAGAATCATCCTGTACATGCTGGGTATTTATGTAGTAATGCTAAGATGAAAATAGAATAAATGCCTCTGTACTATAGGCACTGGAGAAACACATGATCTGTTGTTTCTATGTATCTAGAATAGCCGAGGCATTCTTTCTCCTGATAAGGAATGGTAGTCTTGTACTGTATATAGGAATTCCTGTATTAGCCTTCAAGGGCAATGAGGAGAGGACATAAAATCATGCCAGAGTAATGGCCCTTCAGTGTTTAGGGACTTTAGTTTGGTATGTCATAGGGAAATCAGGATACCTGTTTGATTCATTTGTAATAAAGGTTGGGTTCTTGGCTAGATCCAGTTGGTGTTCTGTGTCTGCTACACACTTTTTAATCAGTGCTTTGGTTCTGGGATCTACTGCAAAAAAAAAGCAATAGTGGTGTTGTGTTTTCCGTTTGTTGGCAATTGACGAAGACACATGGTGAAAACAACAAGCTCTTTATTTCTCTCTCCTACAACTAAGCAAATAGCAAAAGGCACGCAGGCCTTTTATAGTACCTGAAACCTGGACAGTGTAAACCAATAGGAATTGACCATTTTCACAACTTGCACATGCGTACAAAGCTGGCGCCACCCTGTCTGGTTCCGGGCAGCTTTTGGATTGCCCGGGACCATTTGCAACAATTCTGAGCCTACTTTCCTCTTGCAGGCTCAGGACACAACACCCCTCCCCCCTAGATGAAAAACACCTGGCTTATGCACAGGTGCATTGTGCCATGCAGGGAGAGTGGAACACAGATGCATTATTCAAATGCAAGGAGAGTGGAAATGCTCAGGTCTGCACGCAGGCAAACATCTTTCAAAATGGTTATTAACTCAAATAAAATATATCTAAAATCAAAATAGTATATGAGACTCTTATTGAGCGTTACCCCCCCCCCCATTCAGCGACCTCATAGCAAGGTTCCTTATGAGTTGACAGGAACCTCACATAATCTCCTAGATGTTTAGGAGGGCACTTTGCCTGCAACCTTCTAAGGGCTGGTGAGGGTGCCTGGCCTACCTGCTCGCCTACCAGGCTAGGCAGGCCAGGACTTTGATGCCCCAAATACCCAGGTGACCTACCCAGCTGCTGACTGGCTGGACCCTCTGAGTCCAAGCCAGTGTCCCCTTGGAGGGATGGAAGTCCCCGGGTCCACAATGGACTCCTCTTGGGAACATTGTCCCTCGAGCCCAAGGCCAGCAGTTGGAGAGGTCTGAGTGGTGGAAGTGCCCCAGTACTCCGTAGCCCCATGCATGTGCCAGAGTCAGGAGTCGCCTCCATGGCAAACCTCCTTGCTACTGACTTCCTTTTTGGAGCAGTAGCTGAATTATGAGAGTGGCCCTGATGGAATTCCCTTTCTATGGCTGTGTTTGATTTATGTGGATACCCCCAGTCTGTCTCCCTGTCTGGAGCACTATCTGATATGTTTGAAAAGTGTGGATATCCCCGGTGTGACTCCCTGCCTGGAGCAATAACAGATGTGTGGGGTGACGCCCCCTTCCTGGGAATTCCTGTTCGGTGCACTTGCAGAAACTTGGGATGACCCCCGAACAGCCTCAGCAGCTTGTGAGGCCCTGTTAGGCCTGGGAACTTGTGACCCAGAATGCATATTCTGGTCCTCCCCCCCCCCAGAGCAGAGCCAGGAGCGGAAACTTGGCTGTCCAGCTTCTAACACAGTTGGTCTATGTGTCTGCAAAGAAAGCGGCCATCCTCCAAAGCTACTTCGTATGACAGCGGCTCAGAGACCTTGCAGACCACTGCTGTGACTCAGAGATGTCCAGGCTCATAGTTTCTTGCCCAAACCGGATCGCCCACCTGAAGTCTCCTAGGTGCCTGCGGTTGTGACACCTGTGAAGCCATCTGGTCTGGGTGCAACCTGTCCAGTTTGGTGATGAGGTGGTGACCCCAGCGGAGTTCAGCAGGGCTCCTCCCTGTAGCTGTGCAAGGTGTGGTGCGGTGTGCAAGAAGGAAATCTGCTAACCTGTGATGCCAGTTACCCTAAGTCAGTTTCTTGAGAGCATCTTTGGTAGTGCGCACCATTCTCTCTGCTTGACTATTGGAAGATGGGTGGAAGGAAGCAGAAGTTGCATGCCGGATCAAGTTGGCCTGAAGAAAAGCCTGGAACTCAAAAGAGGTAAATTGAGGGCCATTATCTGAAACCAGGACATCTGGAAGCCCATGTGAGGCAAAAATTCCTCTCAACACTTGGATGGTCCTGGCAGTAATAGTGGAGGAAACAGGAACAATGTCTAGCCACTTGGAATGGCTGTCAACAAGGAGAAGGAAGAATTTCCCCTGAAAGGGCCCAGCATAATCTATATGTACTTGTGACCATGGGGTTTGAGTTTCCTCCCACCTATGTACTGGGGCCTGAGGCATGTCAGGGCATGACTGTTGGTACGCTTGGCATCCGTGCACCTGAGCCTCAATGGCTTTATCGAGGCCAGGCCACCAAAGATGACTGTGCACAAGTGCTTTCATCCTTACTATACCAGGATGTCCCTCATGCAGAGAAAGCAAGATTCTAGACCTCAATGAGGCTGGGATCACTACCCTACTCCCCCATAACAGGCATCCCTTGAAAGTGGAAAGTTCATGCTTCCTTCGCCAGAAGCTTTGAAATTCAGTGTCTGGGCACGTGTCAGGCCATCCTGATAACACCCAGGTCAGCACGCATGTGAACGTGTGATCAGTGGCAGTTTCTGCAGCCACGTCCCTAGCATTTAGGGGAGATTCAGGCAACTCCTGAATGGAAAGGATATTAATAGCAGGAGCAGGATCTGCCTCTATCTGTTTAAGAGGTAATCTGCTGAGGCCATCTGCATGATCCATCTCTTTTCCAGGTTTGTGAACTAGACTATAGTCATATGTTGACAGGAAAATGTCAATTGTGGCTTACAACAGGCACTGGATATGCGTGCTGTTGCAATGCTTTATTCAGTGTGCACTTATAGTCTGCACATATGCAGACTTCCCCATTAGCTTTTAGAGGCGTTACTATGGGGGTTTCCCATGGACTAGAATCCACAGGTTCTAAGATGCCCTGCTGGAGCAATTTGTCCAGCTCTGCATCTATCTTGCTTTTAAGGGCAAAAGGCACCCTTCTAGGCTTGACCCTGGTGGGTGTGATAGTTGGGTCTAAACGTAGAGCAATGGGAGGCCCCTTGTAGGATCCTAGCTCTGAACTAAACACATCAGCAAACTCCTTGCAGACTTCTGCAACACCCAACATTTGTAAGTTGTGCAGCCCAGTCACTTGGACTCCCAGGGCCTCAAACCAATCGAGTCCAGTAAGACTCGTGCATTCACCCCCAACAACCACCACATCCAAGAAACCCTCAAAATCCTTATGCTGAACTTTGAGCGTGGCCTCCCTTTTTATACTGACTTTGTAATTTTGAAAATCAGTGAATATTAGATTCGATGGCCTGAGTTTAACTCGACGGCCACTACTGCTGCAAATCCTTTTGAAGGTGTCAGGTGAAATGATTGATAGAGCAGACCCTGTGTCCAGCTCCATCAATAAGGGAACTCCCTGCAACTTCACATCAATGCAAAGTTTTTTCTTAAGCGGCTTGTGTGTCCCTGTCTTTAGAATACTCCTGTGTGATGTGCAGAAACCCACCCTGTGTTGGCTGGGGACCCTGGTACCTTTCTGGAGCAATTCTTCCTGAGGTTGGACTTTCTGGCGACCCAAACAGATGGAAGCAATGTGGCCTTGCCTGCCACATGCCCGGCAAATGGTAGAGCGAAACCTGCAGTCAGCTCGCTTGTGGTGTCCTCTGCACCAAAAGCACTGAAGAGATGCTGGGGCCTTGTCTGGACGCCCCTTTGGCCTTCTTTCTGCTGGCTGGTGAAGTCTATCCACCTCCTCTTCAGGATCCGCTTCGGATTCTTCTCGAGCGTCCTCTTGATGGACAGTAGTGATGGCTGGAGGGTTCCTGGCAAGCCGCAAAGCCTTCACAGTGCCGCCGGCTGCTTCTTCAGCTGCCATCTCTCTTAACACGTCTTGGAAGGAGACCTCTTCTTTCGCAAAGATCTTTTGTTGTAGGTCTCTACTTCTTAAGCCACACACGAAGCGATTGTGCAGCCTCTCTTCCAGATCCTTGAACTCACAAGGCCTGGCCACTTGTCTTAAGGCAGCAATAAAGTCCGCAGCAGATTCACTCGGCCTCTGGTCTCTTTGCTCGAACGTGTGTCTCCAAGCGATAACAGATAATTTTGGCTGGAAATGTTCATTCAACATCTTCAAATCAGCATACAATACTGACTCCAGAAGTTCAGTGGCCACCAGATTTTCCATGATGTCAAAAACTTCCTGTCCACAGGCACACAAAAGAGTTGCTGCTTTTAGGCTGTCTTCTCTTATTTAATTTAATTCCATCTCTCTGGGTGGGAGACATCAAAATCAGTCAAACAGCCAATCTTCGACATCGTAAGCTTTTTGGCCTTCGCTAATTGCCTCCTCTGCAAGCTAAGAGTCAGGAAAGGGTCCTTTTGCCGAGCTCACCTCCAGCGACATTGTACTGGCAGGCTGAGTCGCGAATGCAGGATGCCGTCTTCCCGATTGTCAGGATTTTCTTGGTGAGTCCTAATCCTTTTTCTTGTTTGCAGGGATCCCATCTTCGTTGCTAGTGTTGTGTTTTCCATTCGTTGGCAATTGACGAAGATACATGGTGAAAACAACAAGCTCTTTATTTCTCTCTCCTACAACCAAGCAAACAGCAAAAGGCACGCAGGCCTTTTATAGTGCCTGAAACCCGGACAGTGTGAACCAATAGGAATTGACCATTTTCGTGTCTTGCGCATGCGCACAAGGCTGGTGCATCCCTGTCTGGTCCTGGGCAGCTTTTGGATTGCCCGGGACCATTTGCAACAATTCTGAGCCTGCTTTCCTCTTGCAGGCTCAGGACACAACAAGTGGCATCTGGGAAATTTAGTTTTCTCAGATAGTACCATAAATGAGTGAAATATATAAGCTTCCAGATAATGTTTCATAGATGCAGTTCCATCAACACTAACAGACCTAGCTGGAGCTGCTAAGAGAGGCAGTTCAGAAACATCTGGAGAGCTGCAAGTTTTTAAACTCTAACAAAGAGGGATAGATAGCTATCTTATTTTCCAGTACAATGTAATATGGGTTAGCAAAGGGTAACTTAAGATGAAACAAACTTAAATTCATTGTTTAAATACTAGGGTGACTATAGGTTGCAAAAAGTCAGAAAATTATTGAATGGCAGCAAACTGATGTAGAAATTAGACAATTTCTGCCATCTATTGATCATTCAGATTTTGCAGCCCAGGTCTGACAGCCTTGTTTAAAATACAACTTATTTTCTCTGTCCTAGGGCATATACTTTATATGCTATATTATTTTTAAATCACAAAACATGGATTTCAGTCATGGAGATGTAACTTGTGAATAAAACATAAGTAGTTCTTGCAACATCACAGTTGATATTGCAACATAGTACACTGCACTTACAATACATTTTCTTATTTGATTTGTACATTTAATCTATATACTAACTTTGGATAACTGCAGACTTATGGACTTAACTCCCATGGGTCAAGCTGCAAAAATAAATTGTTCCATGCAAGCAACCCCTTTGGGAGTGATTATTTTGTTCAAAGTATGGAAATGCAGTGCTGTTGATTGAGATGACAATGCATCATCAGCATTAACAAAATCTCTATCAGCTATTTGAAAAGGCAGTTTTGCTTGGAACAGCTTGCATCCTGGGACAGTATCTTTAATATTATTAAGCAACAATATCTGCCTATCCCAGATCTTTGGGAAGGATTCAGTAGGTGAACAAAAATGCGAAATCCAGTCTAAATTATTACAATCCAATTAACTGTATAGTCAACCATAATAATACTACTGGCTCTGTAAGTTTAGGAAATGTGCGCTATCTCTGAAGATCTCCCAGAGCAGTTCTAGAAGAGTTAATGTGAACTGTAAAATATAACCTTTAAAACCCTAACATGAGCCTCATTAAAGGCCCTTGAAGGAAATAAAAAAAGCACAATGTTTGATGCGGAAATTCTTTTCTAATAACCGCAGATTACTAAAAGTGCTATGAAAAAAAATGACCAATGCCACTATTATTTTATTGGAAATGAGTCTGGAGCTCAGTGGTAGGGAAAAAAAAAAACATTAGGAAGGCAATTTTAATGCCTCTTTAGGGAACTGCCATGAAAGATTTTATGCAGTTTTTCTCTTTCTGCAATTCTCTATGTAAGATCTTGAAAAACAAAATGGCCCATAAGTTCTGGGATGACATAAAGCGGCTGAATCAAAGGCAGAAATATGGTTTTGTTCCTTACTGCTGCCAAAATGCCTCTTTTTGTTCTCTTCAGATCTCTACATGGCTTTTTACACTATCAATTTGGGAAGATTCATCCAAGTTTCATAGAAATGGAGAAAAAGATCACCTTTACTCTAAGACAGTGGTTCTCAACCTTTCTAATGCCGTGACCCCATAATACAGTTCCCCATGTTGTGGTGACCCCCAACCACTTATACATCACCGGGTGCCAGGGGCGTGGCCAAAGAAAAGGGGAAAAAATGGCGGACAGCCTTGTTTGGCGACCCCCGTGAAATGGTCATTCAACCCCAAATGGGGTCCCGACCCACAGGTTGAGAACCACTGCTCTAAGAGCTCGAGGCAATACACAGATACATGTGTTTATGAACATAGTTTGGATGTATTGTAGATGTCAACCATAACAGAGGCCCCAAACCTCTGTTGTTAAATGAGACATTTGTTAAGTGAGTTTGGCCCCATTTTACGACCTTTCTTGCCACAATTGTTAAGTGGATCACTGCAGTTGATAAGTTAGCAACCTGGTTGTTAAGTGAATCTGGCCTCCTCTTTGACTTTGCTTGTCAGAAGGTTGCAAAAAGGTGATCAGATGACCTTGGGACACAGCAACGGTCATAAGTTTGAACCAGTTGCCAAGCTTCTGAATTTTGATCCCATGATCATGGGGATGCTGCAAAGGTTGTAACTGTGAAAAATGGTCATAAGTCACTTTTTCCAATGCTGTTAATGTGGAATGATGAACAATCACTAGAATAATGATGTGTCTGCATAATTACTGGAATAGTGCTGTGTTAGTAGTATGTGACTAACCTAATGCGCATTGCACTTGGATACAATGTATGTAGCAAACTCTCCATTCTATACCCGTGAGAAACGAACCTAATGTATTACAATGTGTATTTCAATGTGTATTCCTTTGTTCCTGAGAAAAAGAAAGTATAAAACTGAAGTCTGAACCCGCCCTCGGGGTTCAGAATTGCTGTTGCTATTGCTTCTGAACCTGCGCAATAAATCTCTCTGCTAAAACCCTCTGGGTCAAGCTTTCATTTTCCACAAGACTGTTATAACTTTGAGCAGTCACTACATGAACTGTTATAAGTTGAGGACTACCTGTACTACTTTATCTGTAAAGAGCAGCAAAGGCTTAGAAAAATGGATTCAATCTCATTTCTCCTGTCTCTAATATTAGTCTGAAATAGAAGCCCTTCTCATTCCAAAGGGGCTTTTCGAAAGGCAAATGGACTTTCTTCAGTTACTGAAGAAGCCTTTTGGATGAGAAGCGAAATGTCTTCAAAGAAAAAAACCAAGGAAGTCCAGTTGCTTTTTGAAAAGCACCTTTGGGACAACCAGGATGAATCTCCAGAGACACATACAAACCCTTCTCATTTCTTATCAGGGTTAGGAAACCCAAGAAGCCAGAAAGGCCTGCCTACCTTGCTTTCTCTCAGGTTGAGTATCTAATGGGAGTAGTAGATCTTGAGCAAAGGACAATGTGGAGGTACAGTATCTGTCTGATCATCTTCAGAGACTCCAGTCAGAAAGAGCTGCAACAGGGCCTCAAAACCTGGTCTTGGTTAAGGGAATAGATTCAAATGAAAATTTATCTTCTCCTTCTTCTGTATATTTGTATAAAGATAGATCATAAATTTCAACATTTGTTATTGACAAAAAAGGCCCTTGAAATTCATTCAAATTTTTAATGACTGCAACAGGTACATGAGTGGTTTCTGAGGGATAAAAAGCAAAACAAGGTCAGAAAAGGACTATTTTATTAGTACTTAAGTTATAATAAATTTAAGCTGATTAAGTCCTTACGTTATCATATCAACAGTTGCTTTAAGTGTTCTAACCATAATCTAATTCCATTAAAATAACATCAGAATCCACAAATAGAATGATGCCTGACAAATCTTTCAGTGGAGTCTGACCAACTCTAGTTAATTAAAAGAAACAACCCTCTATGCTGGAATTACGTTATTACAAATCCTGACATACTTAAATCCACCAAGCATGGAATTTCAGATTCAACAGACTTTACCTTCCACCTGGGCCTATGTGAGTGAAGATTTTAATGTGTGGTGTTGAACTATATCAGCGCATGGCAATTATAGTATGCAGCTAAACTAATTAATCAGCACAGCTACTCAGCAGATGATCAAAAGTGGGTAAGAATCAGAAATATTTTTCATAAAATTAAGGCTAGATCTTATCATTAATTTTCCTAAGAGGGAAGAGACATCTTTCGAGTTGGTCAACACTGTTTGCAAAAAATATAATGGGCGAGTACAATAGAATACAGGTAGTCCTTGAGTTATAACCACAATTGAGCTCAAAATTTATGTTGCTAAGGGTAACATTTGTTAAGTGAGTTTGCCCCATTTGAAGATTTTTTTGCCACAGTGATAATGGAAGTAAAGAGACGTGGTTGATTCCAGGATTCCAGGTTATCTGGGAGACATCAGTCTTGAACATCAGGGAATGAAGGATTAGAGGAAGAATTGGTTGCATTTTCAAAATAAGCAGTAAAGATTTTTCTTTCTTTCTAGGAGTTGGGTAAATTCTTTCACTGGTGGCAATTTTCTTCCTTTTAGGATACCTGAATGGGAGACCTGGAATGGAGCTTTGTGTAAGTGTATCTCAAGCTTGGCAACTATAAGATGTGTGGACCTCAAGATGACTGGGAAATCCAGACACAATTCATTAGAATGGGAAAGAAAAAAAAAACAACCTTGAAACTAGCAGGTTTCCTATCATGCTGAAAATCTGCACTAAATAATTGGTACCCTTTTGGGAGAAATATTGGGAGATATACAAGATAGTGCAAAACGAAAAATGGTTATTACTCCACATACCTATAACAGCAATAAAAGAGAATATTTGTAGCTCAAGGTCGATCTGTGGAATCCTTGATGACATGGTCTTTGTCTTGGTCCTTCATTACTCAATGCGGTGACATCTTTAGTGTTGGGGACTGAGGGGACTAGGGACTAGATTAGGGCTAACACTGAAGATGTCATCAAGTTGGGTAATGAAATGTATGCAAGAAAACAACCAAGCTCAGAAACCACCAGGGACTCCACATTCCTATGTTCCCTGAGTAGACTTCTATTATAGGGTTATTAGATACTGCATAGACTACAAAAATTAAGACAATTGCTAGATTGTCAAAGAGATACAGCAAAATTAATTGCTTGTATGTTATGATCTACAGCTTTTCAGCTCATACACGGCATTCATAACTGTACTCTATTTAGGAAGTTTTCATGGTGGTGAGAACAAGCTCCCGATCTAATTGCATTAACATGAGCTAGTCCTCATGTATGCTGGTCACAGACAAAATCTAATCAAAGATTAGAACAATCTTTATGTTTGCAAGCGACATTAAGCCACAGACTAGCCAACCATATTTTGCCATGACATTATGTGATTTAGTCTTTATAGCTCAATGTCTAATGAAAAATAAAAAGGGTTAATTGCTTCAACAATAAATGGTGGGTTTTAATTGTCTAAATTACAATACAAATAGCTCCATGTTTTCAGCCACAGTAATAAAAAAGGCAAATGGTTACATCATTCCTTTTTAAGTGTTGCCCAATTTTCCTTTAGTTACAAAGCCAAAATATTAAACAAGACAAATAACATGCCTATCAAAATATACAGCTGCAAATATGGCTTGTAGTATAGAAGTCCTTCATTTAGTTTGGCGTTGGCTTTTCTTTCTCTTTGTCTCAACCTCTGTGTCACTTTAAAGTAAAGTGTTCAATTATATTTGTTGAAAGGTTGGCTTTATGTTTTTTTTCCTATTGTGTTTGCATGAAAGGCAATAATTGTTTGAGACATGAAGACAATAACACAGCAAGAAACTGAAATACTGCAACGACTTGTCTTCTAACAAAGAGAGAATCAGAATTCCAATTTTACAGTTAAAAACTGATTTTTAAAAATTATTATAATAGATAGTTTTTCTTTATGAATTTCAATATTTGTAAAATAGCTGAAAATCTCAAAAAAAACAACAACAGTTCTTGGGAGAGAGAAAATTGTTGCTAAAGAATAAAGGATCAGAAAACCCAAGATAAATTTGGTATCTTTCTCTCCTTCATGTAAAAGATACAAATATGCATATTTTGTAATTGTAACTCTAGGTTTGAATTTTAGATGTTGCTTGGTGAAGGTTCCATGTGAAAATCCTGATTCCAACTGTGAAACATCTATTGCTGTGCACAATTAGAATGTCGAAGGTCTGGGTTCAAATCTTCCAGCTCACTCAATGACCTTGCATCAATCACTTTCTTTCATTCTAATCTACCTGACAGGTTTATCCTGAGGGTAAAACAAGAAAGAGAATTGCATACACTGGAAGAGACGTAAAATGAAAATATAATTAAAAAGCAGAGCTGGAGTCCCCCCAGTACAGAAATGTGGTTGATATGCTAGTATATATTGTCTCAGAATACGGTAAGTACGCATTGCTTTTCCTGTTTCTGCCCTACAGCCATTGTGCTTCCCCCCCAAATGAATATATCTAGATAAACCTATTTAGTTTCTATTTTATTTATTTGGTCAGTGTTCATCTCAATTCCATGTCTGCTCCAACTGGCATCCAATACCCTGATATAATGTACTGCCAGAAATTTGGCTCAGAATTGTATAACGGTGGTTGGACCCAATCATGTAAAGAGAACTGTCAGAGATACAAGGTGATTTTGGAAGAGAAAGAGGCACTCAAAACCACATTACAAATGTTGGATGGATTGTGGAACAAGCACATGAATTTCGGGAGGATGTATATTAGCTATAGCAAAGCCTTCAGTTGGACTAAGGATGAAAAATTATGGATGCATTTAAAACAATGTGGGCTCCTGCTGGATGGGGTTGTTGGTGCTGCTGCTGTGAGGTGAGGCAAGTGTCAGCAAAAAAAAAATAAGTCATTCCCCCAACGTAAGACCTCCTGCCAATTATTCCTCATCTTTCAATTTCTGTGATATACAGAGTTAGAAAGTATAAATGGAAGATAATTAAGTGATGAACAAGGAACCTAGAATTTTGAACTGTTCCTAGTGTTTCCCTGAAAGTAAGACCCAGACGGATAGTAAGCCCTACTTGATTTTTGGGGATGGGCCTAATTTAAGCCCCATAGAGGCGCACCCCTAAAAATCAAGATAGGGTGGGGGTAGGGGGGTGAAGCTGCCACACACACCCCACACCACTTACCTTACCAGTAGGACCACTACAATCAGGTCTCCCACACCCTGTTGTGCCGCTGCTTGACTTCTGTGGCTGCTTGCCACCACTTGCGATCAGACACCATGTGGCGCATTGCACCATTACTGCTGTTCACGGCAGGATGCCACATTGTGCTTCAGGCCCCTTCTGCTGTTAGTGGCAAGAAGCCGCACAGCGCTTCAGGCCGGTTTTGCTGCTCGTGCAGTGCTTCGGGCCACTTCTGCTGCTCATGGCAGGAGGCCACGTGGTGCTTTGGGCCGTTTCCGCTGCTTCTGCTGTGAGATAGAATAGAATAGAACTGGAAGGAACCTTGGAGGTCTTCTAGTCCAGCCTCCAGCTCAAGCAGGAGAACCTATACCATCTCAGACAAGTGACTGTCTAGCCTCTTTTTAATAATCTTCAGTGACCAGGTCTTATTTTTTTTGGGGGGGGGGAATGGTATGCTTAGCAAAGCGGTGTAATTATTTTCTTTTAGCAATTCATATTAATTGCTGAATGAAAAATGTGTCATTTGAAATCAACAGAATGATACTGGATCACCCACATTGCTTACATCTAGTAATATATTCAAAACTAATTAATAAGGATATATGTAGCTTACTTAAGTTGGAAATCAAGCAAACAACAACAACAACAACAATGTTGGAAGGGACCTTGGAGGTCATCTAGTCCAACCCTGTACTCAGGCAGGAAACCCTATACCATTTCAGACAAATAGCTGTCCAGTCTCTTCTTAAAAATTTCCAGTGTTGGAGCATTCACAGCTTCTGGAGGCAGGTTGTTCCACTGATTAATTTGTTCTAACTGTCAGGAAATTTCTCCTTAGTTCTAGGCTGCTTCTCTCCTTGATTAGTTTCCATCTGTTACTTCTTGTCCTGCCTTCAGGTGCTTTGGAGAATAGCTTGATTCCCTCTTCTATGTGGCAGCTCCTGAGATATTACAAAACTTGTATTGCATGCATTAAGCCCTGCATTAGTCAGTATCTGAAAGAAATTTCAGGTCTGTCACATAAATAAATTTGGCACAAATTTCTAGGGGAGCAACTAAGCAGATTGCCATGGCACCAATGGCAGCATTCATCTACCATTCTCCACTCAGATATCTGCATAACCTTCCATCCTCTTTTGAGAACATAAAAATGGTCCTGCTGAATGAGGCCAAGGACCATTTTAGTTCGATGTTTTATTTCTCCCAATAGCCAACCAGATGATGCTCACAAAGCAGAAAATGGAAACACATTCCACTTCCCCCTGCAACTCTCTCCCCCACTGAGAGTTTTAAAAAGCTAAATTCTTGATTGACCTGTCTTTTATGGACCTATCCAATCCTCTTTTAAAGCAATTCAAATTAGTGGCCCATGCCTCTAAGAATGAGCAGATATTTGTGCTGCCATTTTTTTTTTGCTGGGGGATAGATATTTAGACTACTTCCATGACTAATTATAGTACCTAAATTGCTATATTATAAAAGATAGGATCTGTCGGTCTGTCAGTCTGCCTGCCTATCTGTCTGTCTGCCTATCTATCTCCTTTCTACCCTATCCATTTCACTTAACACATATTCATTTCTAGTGAAGAACCTAAATTAGCATTCTATGTGATGCTAATTTGATGCTGCATATACACTAAAGCCTTTGCTACTGCCTGGACTCTAAGTTGATAAGCGTTGTCTATTCCAAGAAGTTTACATTACACCCTGAAATGTTTAGTATTGCTACTCTAAGATGTGCTAGATAAAGCTTATTTATTTATTTGGATATATTACATGACTCCATTAATGCTGTGCCCTAAATCAGAGGTCCCCAAACTTTTGGGCACCAGGAACTGGTTCTGTGGAGAAAGGTTTTTCTGTGGACTGGAGAGTGCGTGGTTTTATATGCTGCCTGCATCCCATGCATGGGGCTTTGCTTGTTTGTGTGGCCCAGTTGCTGACATGCTGTGGCCCAGTACAGGTCCATGGACCGGGGGCTGGAGACCCCTGTCCTAATTTTTTCAGATAAAACTACCATGTCAGAAACAGTCTATACTACCTTGAAAAAGATATTGATGGAGAAATGCATTACTTTTATCTTATGTAGTGTAAAAGTATATTTTAAAAAAAGGAACAAAGCCTATTAAATGGACCATCCCCATTTGACATGCACAAACAGCATCAATTACCAAAGCCTAGACAATCTTTTTTCTATGTTTTAGAGGAAGAGCAGAGAGTTGTTTTACGAACATAGCATCAGACTTTGTACAGTTAAATGGAATTTAGCCTACACACTTTTCATGCTAAATAAATAAATAAATAAATAAACATAAGTGCATACTCAAAAGTTCTTTTCCCTCCACAAAGAAAACTTATAAAAATGAACTTTTGTTCTCTATATCTTAGCTTTTGATTCTTGCCTCCAATCTCAAACTAATTTGGCTTCTTTAAACTCAAGTGATTAAACATTTCTTGGGTGGGAAAGCTTTCTTTGTGCATAGATCCCATCAGATTTCCAGGAATGGACTTATATTGTTAAAAGAGAACTCAATTTCCACTGCGTTGGAGTCCTTGCTAAGTCCAGCTGAATCCAAAGTACAGTTTATTTACCGTACAGTTTTCTTAGGGGTAGCTGTCTTAGTCTTTGAAAATAAAAACAAAAGAAACTTGTGGCATTTTAAAGACCACCAAATGCTTATGCTTCCAAGGATTATACTCCCCACCCTCAAGTCCATGAAACCCTATAGCACAAATGAATTTGTTAGTTTATATGGTCTCCCAAGTTTCTTTAATATGGAAAATACACAGCTTACAGTTGGCTTTCTAAAAAAAGGGTATAGCTGTTTTCCCTAAGTTGCTCTGTCTTTAGGACGAAATCCACACACTATTTAGTGTGAAATGAAGGTGTGCCCCACTAAGAGATTGAATTCCCAGCTCTCGAGGCCTTCCATTTTATTTACCACTTCTACATCTCAAAGGGAAAAATGAAACCTCTGTTTGTTGGGAAATGCAATTAAGCAGGTGCAATAGCATCTGCAGTGCATTCTATCGTGGCAATCATTTGGCAAACAGCAAACCTGGAAGAGTTCATAACTGCATTGGTTGACAGAGAACAAGCTCCCCACTGAGGATTAATTTTAGCCTTTCATGGAGGGAACCGAGACGGACTTCCACTCAGAACAGGTTCCTGCAGATGCTGGGACAATTGCGCAGAAAGATTGTGCGAGCAAGCAATACTTAATTTCCCCATGAAATATATAATTTAGTGCTTCCCTCAAACATGTTATTTGTTTTTGATTTCTTTTTTTTCTTAAGAGAGATTGGATAAATATATTGCTGTAGTAAAATATAGACCACCCTCCTTTTTATCTTGTGTGACAGACGTGCAACACCTTTCATTTAATCTTCTCCAAACTGATACCTCCAGATGGGCTAGACTTCAGCTCCCAACATTCTCAACCAGCAAGGAAGGACAATTTTAAAACAAATATTGACAATATTGTATTTCCCCTGGGGAGGATGAGTTCATCTTTGACAGACAGTCTGCTGTAGCCTGACTCTGAAAATTTAAGGTTCTTTATATACTGTCAATTGCCTCAGATCTACATCAGACGGCTGCTGTTTTTACCCTTGAAATGCAGTTGATAGATTTAGAGCCATGTTTTTGTGCTACTAATATCTGGGATAAGCAAAATAGCTAAAGTTTGTTCTCATGTCACTGGGCTTTTCATTTTCAGTGTTTTTCTTTGTAAGAGGATGTTGAAAGAAAAATCTTTGAATAGAATAGAGCTGGAAGGGACCTGGAGGTCTTTTAGTCCAGCTCCCTGCTCAAGCAGGAGGATCTATACTATCTCAGACAAGTGACTGTCTAGCCCAGGGGTGTCAAACTGCTGGCCCATGGGCCGGACACGTCATCCAGAAACCATGCCCACCCCATTGCTGGCACTGGCAAAATCGGCCTGATACATTGTGTGATGTCACGTGATGTCGCGAGTTTGACACCCCTGGTCTAGCCTCTTCTTAAAAATCTCCACTGTTGGAGTGCCCATGATTTCTGGAGGCAAGCTGTTCCACTGGTTAATTGTCCTCATTGTCAGAAAGTTTCTCCTTAATTCCAGGTTGCTTCTTTCTTTGATTAGTTTATATCCATTCCTTCTTGTCCTGCCTTCAGGTGCTTTGGAGAAGCCTGCAGCCACTCTTCATATGTTTCAGTCTCCAGAGCTTTAATCATCTTAGTTGCTCTTCTCTGAATTTTTTCCAAACTCTCAACATCTTTTTTGTGATATGGTGACCAAAATTGGCTGCAGAATTCCAGGTGTATTGGATTTTTTGGGTGAGGGGTTGGTTGGTTCTAGGGATCTTTGTCTTTCTAATCCCATCAGCTCTAAGCTTCCTGGCTAGTCTCTCTGAAAGGATTATCATATCTGCATTTCTACAGACCTGGTTTCTGCTTGGAGCAGAGACTTGGCGGGGGGGGGGGTCCTGCCTTTTAAGATATTCTCCATTATTCCTTTGGGGAAATATAATATTCTGTCCTTCTTAATAGTCCCCAAAATATTTCCTTCTCTGGGGTATGTGTGCTGTCTTCTCACAGGAATTTTTGGAAAAATGGTAGTCCAGGTCTGTTAAACATATTTTCAGTAGGGCGGTCTATGAGCTTAGGGAGAACAGTATCAAAGTTGATGTTGATCAGTTTTAATGTTTGTCTGTAGCATTTGCTCAAAAAGTCTAAAATACTTAGTGGCAAATATACCAGGTGATATGCAGGGAGGATGTTTATTTATTTAGCCTGAAGATCTGAATTATTTGCTTTTTTACAAAAAAGCTTGCTTGGAAATTAGTGAGGAAGGAGATATTGTTATTATTGACAGTTTCCAGTTGGACAAATGGACTTATTCATACAAGCTATATAAATGCCAATAATCCTGATACTGATGATACTTATACCACACACATACAGGTGAATAAATATGGTGCTAAGCACAATGATCACTTAAAGATGAACATAATTTCAGAGTAAATTTTTGGCTTTTTTCTATTAAAAAAATTACAGAAAAGATATTTCTGCAAACTGTTTTTCATATATAGATGCAGACTAGAGGTTTTTGGTAAAAACAGGACCTATCTTTTTAATTTTCTAATATGCACTTTCTCAATAATACGATCTTCTCAATGAATCTATGGGAGAAATAGTCCAGTGTCCAAAATATCAATGAATTCTTTACTGAATCAAAAATATAACACACAAAATTTGAATAGTTAACATGTTCTTCTTTTTTTTTTTACTTTTGGCTGTATTTTCCACAGAACTGATGAGTGGAAAAATTATCCCCAAAAATGCAAAATCAGTATGTTTGATATGAAAGAATGAGAGAAAACTGTTTGTCAGTGGGAGGTTTTTGGCTCAAGTGAAAAGATTCAAATGTGATTACATATGAGGTATAGGGTATTTTGAGAAGAATTGGGATTTAACTGACAACTATATATGATTTTGCTTATTTAATTTGAGTCTCTTAATGACTCATTGAATGGTATAGATTGATGGAATCATTTAATCAAAGTCATGACTGGGAGGAAAGTCATGCCAGATTTAATTAGAAGACCAAATAATTACACTCTTTACACATTATTGCATGTTTTTATTTGTGTGATATATTTGCAGCCTCTTCTTCATTATATAATTATGCAAACAGCCATCACATGCTAAATGAGTCACTAGGGCAAGCAGATGGGATAGTACTACTAAATCCATTCTCCCATTCAACCCACTCTTTTCTCAACAATTTTAAGCATCTTGTGAATTGTATAATATTGGCCAGACAAACACACCAACATGCTTTTATTCAAATGCCACAAGGCTTTCTGAAGTGCAGGTTTTTTTAACCATTTGCACCTTCCTAGCACTTGTAAAGGAGAGTAGTAATTTGAAATTAAGACTTCTATTCTTGTATAAAAGTTAATATTATATAGCTTACTGGGATTATACTTTCACTTACAGAATCATCAAAATTGGCTACAAAATTCTACTTATTAAAGCAGAGGGGAGACATCCAAAAAGGTGACAGGTACAGATATATTTTGTGATCCCTTGGATATCTCTATCAATTTGATTTAATCCACATATCAAACAATAAGAATACAGTTACTTTATGGTATTTTTAACTGAGTCTCATAGGAAGTCTTAAATTAATCTTTTGTATTTTTTTAAAAAAATCTGGTTAGACTTTGTTTGTTATAAACACATTTTATTTGTTTTTCTAATGTTGAAGCAGTAACCATGAGAAAACTGCAGGGATTTGTCCAGGCACCTACTAGGAGTCAACGCTAACTTGAAAGCATTAAAAAAAGAGGATATGTTACCTTGAGAAATTCTAAATGCAAAGAAAAATAAACTCTTCTAAACAGCATGAAAACAAACACTCAAAGAATACAGTAAATCTTTGTTCAATTCTATATATTATAAGATATTACAATGGGAAAATATATATTTTCCCTGCATCAATGAAGTATTAATATAATAGAGCCAAATTACTATTTATAGTCATATTGAAAAAGGGGCGTTGTCTTACCTGAACGCCTTTTCTCAGCATGATGATGGAGAATTCACGGATGGGTTGTCTTAATCTATCTGCTCCAATTGGACTAAGTCTGAAATTGGTAACGCCCCCTCTGTGCCAAGTGCACCCCAGTTTTAGACTAAGGCGATACCCAGACTTTAGTCCGACGCGTCTGAACAAATGGGAACCAGGCCAACTGACCTAATGGGAGGGAGTGGATTCTCCATCATCATGCTGAGAAAAGGCGTTCAGGTAAGACAACGCCCCTTTCTCCAGCATGATTGGATGGAGAACCCACGGATGGGACATACCAAAGCCCTGTGTCCCTAGGGTGGGAAATTAGATTGGGCCTGGGTCCCATCCAATGTTAATGCGTGTTCTAGTACCTTGCGGCCGAATGAAGCCGTAGAGGATGCGTATACATCCATCTTGTAGTGACGGACAAAGGAGGAGGGCGATGCCCATGTTGCTGCCCTACAAACTTCCTCTATGGATGCCTGGGTAGACCAGGCTGCTGTAGTGGCTGCGCCCCTGGTGGAATGGGCCGTGATATGGCTGGGAGCTTGAAGTGACTGAGTCTGGTATGCCAGAGAAATACAAGCTCTAATCCACCTGCCTATAGTGGGCGAGGAAACCTTTTGTCCTAACGACGATGGATGAAATGACACAAACAGAGCCTCAGTCTTGCGGAAAGATGAGGTTCTCTGTATATAACAATATAAGGCCCTGCGAACATCCAATCTGTTCCACTGAGCCTCTGTGTTATTAGATGGGTTCGGACAGAAGTCCGGCAAAACTATGTCCTGGGACCTATGATATAAGGAGTTAACCTTGGGCACAAAGGAGGGATCTAACCTGAGAGTAACCCTGTCCTTATGGAAAATACACAGGTCCTTTCTTACTGATAGGGCAGCCAGCTCAGAGATCCTTCTGGCTGAAGTTATGGCAACCAGAAATGCCACCTTCATTGATAAATGTTTGAGCAAACAATTGTCAATAGGCTCAAAGGGTGGTGAGACGAGAGCCTGTAGAACCTGATGAAGGTCCCAGGAGGGATATCTATGTACCGTTGGTGGTCTGGCATTGTTGGCTCCCTTTAGGAAGGAGCGTATCATAGGGTGTTATGTTAAGGGCTCCTTGCCATAGGAAATAACCGTGGCAAGTGCTGCTACCTGCCTAGGGATGGTACTTGTGGAAAGACCTTTGTCCAGACCATCCATCAGGAACTCCAGGATAACTGGCACTGCAGCCTGTAAGGGTTCAATATTGTGTGCTAAACACCAATTACAGAAGCTCTTCCACGTGGCATCGTATATTCTATTCGTCGAGGGTCGCCTGGATTGCTGGATCATGGCTATGACCCTTGACGAATATGAGTCTAGGCCTAAGGCCTGCCTCTCAAGTGCCAGACGGTTAACTGGAGCCATTGAGGGTCTGGATGATGCAACTCCCCCTGAATGAGGGAGATCCGATTGGCTGGAATCCTCCATGGAGCCGATGCGGAGAGCTCCATCAGGTCGGCGAACCAAGGTCGTCTCGGCCAATGTGGGGCGACCAGGAGAACCTCTGCTTGTTCGCGAAGGATCTTCCTGATCGTGGCCGGTAGGAGAGGTAGTGGAGGAAAGGCATAGAGCAGTTCCCTGGGCCAGGAACTGTGGAGTGCATCTGTTCCTTCCGCTGATGGGGACGGGAACCTGGAAAGGAATCTGGGAAGTTGTGAGTTGGCTGGGGAGGCAAACAGATCTAGGGATGGGGAACCAAACCTGTCCACGATCTCCCTGAAGATCTCCGGATTCAGCTGCCATTCGGAATGGTCCACGGTGGCTCTGCTCAGTGAGTCCGCCTGTTGGTTGGCCACTCCGGATATGTGCTCCGCCCTGATGGAGGCAAGATTCAGTTCTGCCCAAGACCCCAGCAATCTGGCCTCTCGCATGAGAGGCTTGGACCTCGTTCCCCCCTGCCTGTTGATATGGGCCTTGGCTGTGATGTTGTCGGTTAAGACCAGGACGTGCTGGCCTTGTACTAAGCTGCTGAATCTCTTTAGGGCCATGTGTATGGCTCTTAGTTCCAGCCAGTTTATGTTGTTCTTTAGATCCTGCCTGGACCACTGACCCTGGGCCCAGTGTGTGTGGAGGTGTGCCCCCCACCCAAACATGCTTGCGTCTGTGGTGACGGTGATCCTGTCCGGTTCTTTGAATTCTGCTCCCCGTGACAGTGCTGGAGAGTCCCACCAACGAAGGGAGTTCAACACCGCCTGTGGAACTCGGACCTTCTGGTGGGATGTGCTGGTATGAAGTCTCTGAAATGGAAGGAGAAGCCACTGTAATTCCCTGGCATGGAGACGTGCCCATGGCACAATTTGCACGCAGGACACCATCTTCCCTAGTAGCTGTGAAAGGGATGCCAATGTGACTACTCTGTCCCTTCGGATCCGACGTACAAGAGTCTGGATAGAGTTCCGTCGGTCCTGAGATAGGTATACCGTGCAGTTGTCTGTGTCTATAACTGCCCCCAAATGGAGGAGCCGAGTTGTTGGTATAGTATGACTTTTCTGGAAGTTCACAGAAAAACCGTGCTCCTGTAAAACCTTAATGGCTAGGGCGAGGTCTGCTTGGGCACTTTGCCATGATGATGACTGAATTAGAATGTCATCTAAATAACATTGAATCCTGATGGGAATTAGTCTAAGGTGGGCTGCGATCACTGCCAGTACCTTTGTAAATACTCTCGGTGCAGATGAGAGGCCAAATGGAAGGGCTCTGTACTGGTAATGGCGTCGGGCATAACTAAATCTGAGGAATTTGCGGTGTCCAGGAAAAATGGGAATGTGCAAATATGCCTCAGTCAGGTCTATGGAGGTAAGAAAGTCACCTTGCCTGACGCTAGCCAGGATTGATTGAAGTGATTGCATCTTAAATTTCTTATACCTCAGGTAGAGGTTTAGACCTTTTAAGTTCAAGATCGCCCTCCAGCCCCCTGAAGCTTTGGAAATGACGAAGAGGTCTGAGTAAAACCCTCGCCCTTCTTGTTCCTTTGGAACTGGTTCAATTGCTTGTATTTGCAATAAATGAGCTATTGCTTCTGACATAAGTTCAGCTCTGGTCCTGTTCGTTGAAATAGGGGAAGAGCGGAACCTGTCGGGTGGATGGGAATAAAACTCTAATCGTAGACCTTGGGAGACGGTGTCTAACACCCATGCATCCGTAGTAGTGGCCGCCCAAATGTTGGAATAGAGGGCCAGCCGGCCTCCTATGGGAGGTGAGGCTGCAGACTCACTTGCCTCGCTTGAAGGAGCGGCTCCCTGTGCCCCGAAAGGACCGTTTAGTCTGGAACTGTGGTCTGCCTCTGTATGCTGAACGATCTTGTTGTCGTTCCTGCCTCTGAAAGGAGGGGCGAGAGGCCTGGGCCCAATCCCAGGATGGCGCTGGCCGAAAGGGCTGCCTTCTGTAGTTACTCTGCGACAAGTTCCCCCAGCGCCTATCTCCCCTCCTTGATGTATTGACCAGGATCTTGCGCTTATCCTTACCTTCGGTTAGGTATGGCTCTAGCGCCTTACCAAAGAGTTGTCCACCTGTGTAAGGCTTGGAGGCCAGACGCCACTTGGCCTTGGTGTCTGCTCGCCAGTTCCTGAGCCAGAGGAGTCTTCGTGCTGAAATGTCTGCCGCGATGGTCCGGGCAGTGTATCTGGCCGTGTGTAAGGAGGCATCGGCCAGATACTGGGATGTGGCCACCAACTTACCCAGATTCTGGTGGACTCTGAGCTGGTCTGGAGGGATCATGTCCTGGAGCTCCCGTAGCCACAGGACCGAAGCCCTGGCAAAGAAGGCCATGGAGGTTGCCGCCCTCGTTGCCCAGGCTGACGCTTGGTGGGCTCTGCGTAGGGCAGACTCGATCTTCTTGTCCTCTGCTCTTAGTGCCTCATTTATGTCCCCAGGAATATTGGACTTGGGAAACAATGAGTTCAAGGGTTCATCAATTTCGGGTATCTCCAAAAGGGAGGTCAGGGAAGGAGCGACGTTGAACAGTTGTCTTTCTACTGCCCCAGGGCTTAAGGGGGACCCTAGGTTCTCCCATTGCTTCTGGACCATCTTTAGGAAAAGGGGAGGGCAGGGAATATGATTCTGTGAGACAGAGGGTTCAGTGTAAATGGCATGGGGACCTTGGGATGTTGGTGGGGTCTCCTGTTGTTGAGTGAGGTTAGCAGTAGTACAGGCTTTGAGTAAGAGAGAATTAAAAAAGGAATGGTCAAAGAGACCAACAGGAGGGGTGGGTTCGGATGGGGCGATGCCCTCGTCCTCAGACAAGATCAGGTCAGGTTGTTCAGCTCCCGTAGACTCCAGGTCTGATGTGGGGCCATCCGTCCAGTCCGGAGATTGTGAGTGATGTGCGGTCTGGGAGGGTGGCTGTGGAGTGTTGGAGGCCATAAATTGAGCCACAGCCTGGGCTATCATGGACTGGAGCAAGTTTGGGTTCAGGGCCTGGTTCTCAGGGAGGCGAAGCCCTGCTGCAGTGGGTGTAAATGTGGCCTGGGGCCCTGAGGTGTCCTGACCAGTCATACCCCTCCCTGAGGTCACCGCTATGCTTGAGTCTGACTCGGCAATTCCTCGGGGGGGAGACCAAGCCCCTGGGGCCGAGGCACTATGTGAAGAAAGGGGCTCAAATATAGACCTCCCCCTTGTGCCTGCCAAATCTGGGGATACCGTTCTCGGTCCTTGGCCCCCTTCCTCTCTCTGTGGCTCCCTGCTTAGTCGGGCTCGCTTGGTGGTGCTCTTTCCACTTGCCTCTGATTGGCGACTTCTCTTGACCGACTCGCTGCCTCTCTCCGCCATGACGGTTGCTCTGGTCTCAACCTTGGCAAAACGCCCCCTCAGCGTTATAGTTCACCAAGGGAGTCTACAGAGATAATTCAGCCCTAGAGGGGAAGGGCGGGGAACTGATGTGGGCACCCCGATCACTCAGGATCGATCAGGCCCTCCCCGGTCGGAGCTGCTCTCTGAAGCGTTGGCCACCGATGATCGAATGCTGCCTTCAGAAGAAGATTCCAGGCAGCCTGGACTCCGGCCACAGCCCAAAAGGCCTCCAGTGGCTTTAGCCACGCCCAAAATGGCCGACGATGAATTTAGCAACAATTAAAATGGCCGCCGGGGCCTCAGCCCCACTCAAATTGGGCGCTGAGGCCTCAGCCACAAACAAAATGGCCGCCGAGGCTTCAGCCTCACTCAAAATGGCCGCCGAGGGCTTCAGCCACAAACAAAATGGCCGCCACGGCTTCAGCCTCACTCAAAATGGCCGCCGAGGGCTTCAGCCACAAACAAAATGGCCGCCGAGGCTGCAGCCTCACTCAAAATGGCCGCCGAGGGCTTCAGCCACAAACAAAATGGCCGCCGAGGCTTCAGCCTCACTCAAAATGGCCACCGAGGGCTTCAGCCACAAACAAAATGGCTGCCGAGGCTTCAGCCCCACTCAAAATGGCCACCCGTGACTTTCGCCACTCCCAAAATGGCCGCCGGAGGTAATTCAAAATGGCGGCCGCCAATTTGGCGCCTTAAAAAGGCCCAGAAAACAAACGGCCGTTGGAACGAGGCCTTGAGGCCCGGGTTGTGAGCTGCGACGAGCCCTCGTTCGGGTGAATTGCCTGGGCTCCTAAGCAGCTGGTGGCATGCAATTAGGTCGGCTGAGCTCCGAAATTTGGGTCGCGCCCAATTCCTCACCTGTTGCTGCTGGCTGTGAACGAGGGACCTGGGAAGGCTCCCTGCCGGCCTGGCGAGGCTCGACGATCGTTGCGGAGCCCTCAGCGCGATCGGCAATGCCTCCGACGATTAGCTGGCAGTCGGAGGATCGCAAGGCAGCTCCGGAAAAAAACGAGTGATTTTGAAGGTTAGAATTGTTGTCCCTAACTGATTGAAACAAACAAGGGGAAACTCCCCCCCCCAGGGGGAGGGGGTGCGGGTCTGTCAGCCTAAATAGGCTTCAGACTGGTCTAATTGATCCTTTTTCCTAGCTAATAATCGATTCAATTCAACAATAAAAAACAATTAATACTAATAGCCTGAGCTAGACAATTAAATGGAATCTAACAGTCTTCTGCTCCAGGAGCGAAGACAAAACGCGTCTTAGAGCAAATAGGACTAAGTCTAAAACTGGGGTGCACTTGGCACAGAGGGGGCGTTACCAATTTCAGACTTAGTCCAATTGGAGCAGATAGATTAAGACAACCCATCGGTGGGTTCTCCATCCAATCATGCTGGAGAATGTTATTTCCATCATCATTTCTTTCTCTTTAAGACTATAGCTCCCTAATGAAATATGGAATTGTAGGAAGTAACCCCCCTCAGAGAAGGAAATATTTTGGGGAACATTAAAAAGGCAGAATATTATATTTCCCAAAGGAATAATGTGAGAAAATCTTAAAAGGCAGAAACTTCTCCCTCTCCCCAAAGTAGAAACTCAGCAGGCCAGCTCTGTAGAAATGCAGATTTGATAATCCTATTCAGAAAGACTGGGCTACCTATTCATAAGCAAAATTCCTTCAGCCATAGCCCTATAGAAGGTTTGAGCTGATGGGTTTAGAAAAACAAAGACTCCAAGGAACATGACCTTTAGGGGGATTAACCCACCACCATTAGAATACCAAAAAGGGTACACTGAACCCCAGGTCAAAGTTCATTGCACAGGAACAGGAACAACTCCAAACACAAAAGCCCAAGAAGGTATAAAAACCTACCACTCCCAGCTCCATTTTGTCAGCCATCCCAGAAACATGTTGCTGTCACTGAAGTTTCTGGCAACTAAATAAACAACAACCTTCTTTCCAAACAGGCTGGACTGGACCCTGAAGATTTTCCTTTCAACAGAATTTTATGAGTTCTGGGGAGTAAGTTAAGTTCAGGCTTCTGTTACCAATGAATGACTTAGAAAAATTGTCAAGTTAGCAGAGTGAAATTGAAATAAAGCTATTTTCTGTCCAAATGATTCTTAGCTCTGCTTTGAGCTTTTCCAGGTTCTTTGGATTATATCTTTAGAGGAGATAATAAAAGGTTGATGTTTGCAATTTGCTTGTTATTATTTCTAATGATACCATAAATAATAGCTAGTGCTACTGTTAGCTTTAGCTTTGTAGAGAAAAAGGAATCTCTTTTTTGCCCATATAAGGGTAATCAGAGTATATGAATGGTATTTAGCTGAGCAGTCCAAAAGAACAAATTGATTGAATGATGCAACAGAATTAAAGCATGGTTTGCAGGTATACTCTAGTAAGGAAGAATAAAATAATTTACAGAATCAAATAATCTAACATTGCACAAATCCAACCACCTGTGACATTCTGGGAAAGTTCAATCAGCTGGGATTAACACAGATTTAAAACAAAGGTGACCAAACTCACAATCTTTGTCCATTTCATCAGCATTAACAAATTCAAAATCTCTCTTGATAACCAAGCAAAAGTGGACTAAGTTAATGTCATGTACTTGCACAGCTGGAGATCAATTTCAAGCAACATTAGATAACATAAAATAATCCTCACAGTGGCCATGTAACTGCTTTTGCAGTTCTTCTTTACCCAGAAGGGACCAAATCACTTTAACAGGGCTGCTGGTTGGCTTTTTATATTTGCAGTAAGAGAGGGAAAATAATTATGCTTTGTGTCTCTTGTCACCATGCAGTAAACATTAAGAACACTTCTAAGGCCATCATCATTCCAACCAACAACTAAGCTTCAGCCAAACCATTTAATAAAGTTTCAAGAACGTCAATTTGTTTTTGAAATCTTTGATGGCCCATTTGGTGCCTGGGCCAAGTTATCTGTGTAGGTCCTTTTTGTCTGCAGTACAGCTAAAGTATAGTACAGCTGCAGAGAATTACAAGGTTAACAGGAAGTGATATGACCATGACAAAGAACTGGTGAAAATATCTCCCCCACAGATCATTTCGCTACTGACCCAAAATAAAAACCAGATCTAATGAATAATCACTGCTGGGAGCTGAATGAGTGATAACCTTGGTCAGATCCATCCTTGATATGGTGGCTATGAACTCCCCAGCCCATAATTCAATATAAATATCTTAGTTGGCATAATCTGGTGAAGAATCAATGCATAGATTTTAAAATTTGATTTTTAAAAATATATGATTATTCCAAACTTCTTTACTGTTTGCCAGAACTGGATGAAATGAAATGTGAAGAGAAACCTCATCTTCTGAGAGAATTCATTTAAGGGCTTTGTGCAGGAGAGTTTTACCCACATGAGGGGAAGTGCAGGAAGGAGAAACCTTTTGTGTTTATTTTCCTTAAGTGTGTATGCAGGAGTGTTTGTGTGTGTATGTAATTGGTATGATAAGGCCATACAGTATGGATGTGACCTTAGGTATGATATTTGTACAAACTTAAAGTAATAGTTGCAGTGGTTTTTTTCATTTCTGGGAGAAGGTAAACTGATTTGCTTTCTTACAACAACTTTGTAATGTAGTGCGTTATTGTAGAGTGAATTTTCAGTGACAGTGTTCTCTAGAGATTCTGGGAAGGTTTTGTAACACTGAATAAAATCACCCTCATTGCATTAAGTTTTTCACTTTGGGGTAGGAATCTTGTGATTTATAAATGTGCTCAGCATGATTTGTGAATCAACCATTATGACTTGTTCACTATGGCTATGGGTCCAGTAAACAATGATTTAGTACAAACCTGTGTCATTAAAGCTGTAATCCACTGGCCCTTGAAAAATCATTCAATCACAGTGTTCTTTTTTAAATCAGGCATTAAATCTCTTACTAACAATTGAATAAATCTTGTAAGTAGCACAGCTAATCTGTGTCTGCTACATTTGATAGATTTACTTTGATAGATTGATAGATAGATAGGTATTGATAGATAGGCTTTATACATCTGATAAAATGTCTTTTGTTTAACATAATGGATTTTCAACAGGATTTTACAGTGCTTTACTTAAAAGCGAGATATCTTATGCATCTATTTGTTGCTCCTTTGGTGGCAGAGATCCAATGAAGAGATCATACAGATTAGCAGAGTAATTGGATTACATTTTTTGCTTTTAACTTGTTTGCTAGTGTTAATCATTTTAAATATCTATTGTTTATCAATTTTTCCCTCATAATGACATAAATAAAATAAATAGCCTGTTTTGTTTCACCCAGATGATTTGAGATTACACACATACTAAAAGACTTTCTGCATGCTTTTCTTTGTAAATCCTGCCTATATACAGTTGATATAATTTCTTTGGAATTGGTTTTCCTGGGATGGCTGCCAAGCACACATTTTACTATAGAACATTGATCATGGGGTTTGCAAAAGTATTCCAGCCATAAGCTTTAGCTGGCTACCAGACAATTGATGTTATATTTTAGTTTCTTAATTGCTGAGATATTATAGACATGCTGTATATAGTGAAGGGTGCATCTCATAAGAATTAAAGTCTTGTTTTCTTGACTTTTGAAGCTGTCAATAAAAAGAAATTGACTAAGGGAATGATTGAAATTCACAAAGAGGCAGCAGACTGCAGCCATCCCTAAGAAAAAAATACAGATTTATAGTTGGGATATATTTTTGACTCATTTTTTTTTAATCTTGTAGATTCAGTTATTGATAGATGTGCTGTGTATTCTGAAGATGGCAAATCCAGTCATATCTGAGGAATGTTTAGAGCTGTAGACTCCAAATGACCTTAAAATATGCCTTTTTATATCTATATCAGTTGTGATATTGTTTGGTTGTTTACTTAAGTAAGCAATTTATATGGCTGCCCAACTCGCAATTGGAACCCTTGGTAGCTAACATAAGGTAAAACAAAGAACAAAACAAATGAATTAATATGCAATAGATAGTACAGCTGTGGCCAAATCACAATCATATTCACACCCCATGAGTTGCAAAAAAGGTGAATGCTTTTAAATAATTCTGCATTTTGTTGATTAGGAACAGAGATATGCGACTAAAAGTTCATAATTGTAATTCTACAGATTTGTAAATTTACTAACTCATGGAGACTTTAGCACAGTCTTCTGTGCCTGTGTTGCCAAACCAGAGTCCATGATAATGGTATTGTTGCAGGCAATATACATAATAAAACCAAATAATATATATTAGGATTTAAAAATGACAGCAAAGATTTAATGTGGAATACTGTTGAATCTGGACCCTAAAAAGGGTAGAAAGGGTAGACTTCCAAAAATTTGGATTGCATCTTCTAGAAATAAATGAGCTCTGAATACTGATGATGACTAATGGGACTAAACTTTTTGTCTTGGTCAATTAATTTTTAAGAGGGTAATTATTCTTGCCTCCTTAAAATTTGTATATATAGTTGAGTGACAGGATTGAAGAATGCAAATGAGTGCGATGCGTGCCGGAGGAGTGGAGGAGAGAAACGTCCTGAGGAACACAGGAAGAAGAATCAACTCAATAGTGCAGAGGACTCTTTAATTTTGAGAAACACACATTGCCTATATGACTCAGGAACTAAAGGGAGGGGGGAAGTGGGTGGTTGTGTGGATGTAAGTAAGAACTATAAGAAAGAATCACTGAAGGCTATAAGTGAAGCAAGGATTAGTTGGCTTGGACCTGTTACAAGGTCCAATCATAGAGTTTAGGTGTGGCTATGCTTATAAGCAGGTTTCCTCACTAGCTAGCTTGTATTCTGACGATGATGGCAGGTGCTAGCCATTGAAAGCTAGGTGGATGTAGGTAAGAGCTAAAAGAAAGAATCACTGAAGGCTGTAAGTGAAGTAAGGATTAGTTGGCTTGGACCTGTTACAAGGTCCAATCATAGAGTTTAGGTGTGGCTATCCTTATAAGTAGGTTTCCTCACTAGCTGGCTTGTATCCTGACGATGATGGCAGATGTTAGCCATCGAAAGCTTGATTTTATTTATTAAAACCTTGGTGTTTTATTTCCTGGTGATCGCTTCCTTTTTTACTGAAACATATATATATATATATATATATATATATATATATTTGTTTTCTGAGGTTTTTGCGGGTGTTTGTATGTAGGTCTTTGGATATTCGGGTTTTCTCCCACGTAAAATTGGGAGTGTCTTGGCGACGTTTCGACGAAATCTCATTCGTCATCTTCAGGCTGGTGCTTTCGGCTTCGTGCTTCTAGGAGCAATGTGTGATTGTAGCTGTTTCCTCCTTTTAACTGCCAGTGGGGGTATGAACTGATTGGATGAGAGTTTGGCTGTGTTTTGATTGGATGGAGGTGTGTTCTGATTCTGTTCACACATTGCTCCTAGAAGCACGAAGCCGAAAGCACCAGTCTGAAGATGACGAATGAGACTTCGTTGAAACGTCGCCAAGACACTTCCAATTTTACGTGGGAGAAAACCCAAATAACCAAAGACCTACATATATATATATAAAATTTTAAAATTTTAACTTTAACATTTTAATTTTTATATATGGTTTTATATGTTGATGTTTTACTGCACACTACCCATAGTCCCTCTTTGAGGGAGATGGGCAGTTCAGAAATGTAAAAAATATGAATGAATGAATGAAAAGCTGCTTGGATGGAATGAGGCTGGACATTTCCACGAATACCAGGAAGGAGACCTCTTGCATTATGAAGGATATTGAAGAAGAGAAGTGGGTCATCCCACACTGTTTTCTGCTTGTGTTCAATATGAGCTCTTAAAGAATCTATATATATATATACCTATAACCTATTATTCTCTCTATGGGTCCTTAATTGTGCAGAACATTTGTGTGAATATAAATTCTCCTTCTCCTCCATCTATAAACTATAAAGATGAAAGAGAGGTTGGTTTTTCATGGTGAGATCTCGAAAGACTTTGCAAACTGCTGCTTCTAGTCTGTAAATTTAATATGCTGCAAAAAGGAAGATTCACTCCTGGGAGCCCATTTTCACTAGATCTCTGTGGGGAACTAATGTGAACCTCAGGCTTACAAAGAGGGGCATTGATTGCCTGGCAGCTGCAAAGGAGTTAGGGTAGCAGATTCTTGTTCATTTTCTGAATCAGAGAATGTCTCCCTGATTAACAACAGTCAATCATATAATTAGATTAGAGGCAACAGTACATCAATCCTCCCTATGTTCAAGTCTATTGGCATTTGTTCAAGCTAAAAAGAAGTCACAATATGGAACTAATAAGATTATTGGACCGGAAAACTGCCTAGCTCTGAGGAGTTAGATAGTTTTTATTTTCCTGGCCTATCTGATGACCCTAATCTTGAGCTGCTCGTTCACCAAATACAATTAAAAGTTTGTTTTGCCTTTCTTAGAAAAAAAAAGAGCATAACAAAAGTGTCATGATTATTGAGAATCCTCCTTCCTTCCTTCCTTCCTTCCTTCCTTCCTTCCTTCCTTCCTTCCTTCCTTCCTTCCTTCCTTCCTTCCTTCCTTCCTTCCTTCCTGTAAAAATTATAGGATTTCATCATTATAGATGTGCCATAAAACCACACTGGAAGAGATGCAAAGTAGGAAACTGAAACAATATTTTGTTATGTTACAATAGGAAAAAACTGTTGGTTTGAAATGGATGAGCAAACAGAAAAAGAGAGGGAGAAATGGAAAGCAAATGGTGTGCTAGACAAGAGTTCTGGGGGGTGGGGGCCGGGGGAGGGCTCACCCAGTTTTGGCTCCAATTCCTCTCATCACTGATTTCATTCTCATTTGTAATTAGCATGCAAACTGGCACTCAAAAGGTGATTCCTGCAAAGATATGGTCTTTTGATTTTAAAAAATAAAATAACCCTTACTCCTGGCAGACAATAGACTAAAACATCATGGTAAAGTTCAAAAGCAGAATTAAACCATTTTCAATAAACATGGTTTTAATAAAATAATAATATGTTTGTTAGTGCATTAAAATTATGCATCCCAAATAAATAAAGACTTGATGACAGATAGTAATCTTGGTTTTCTTAGGGCCATTCTTTTTGCACAATGAGTCACACTTAAGAGGGAAGCATCAAGGAACTTGGGGAAATGCCATCATTTTCAGAAGAAAACATCAATAGGGAAAAACAGAGAGTTTGGGAACTCTCTCCAAAGTGCTCTGTGAGCATGTGTATTGGCTGATTTCTCTGTGGAAGAGGGAATGGAAAATTAGGCAACGACAAGTGGCAAGATAGAATCAAAGGAGTTGCAATTCCCATATTAAAGCATTAAAACATCCTATTTATTATGTTGTCTTTGCAGGCTATAATTATTCCAGGGATGTGTTTTGTCTGTCATTTCTGCAACATAAGAACACTCTGAATGTCTTTGTTTTGGTATCAAAATTGGGATGAAAGGCTGAAGTAACCATTAAACCTGTGATGAAAGGCTAACGTGTAGCATATGAACTATTAGGCACTGGGATTCTCATGCTCAGTGTTTTTTACTCCATGAATTATTTGGTAACTGCTGCTAATACTGAGCACTAAACAGGGGGTCATGGAGAACAATCCCATGCTAACTGAATATCGGAGAAGAGAAAGTGATCATAGTAAATAATCTTTATTCATATTAATAATGCTAGCAATCGTTTAGCAGATTATCTGCAAATAGATAGCTGAGGCCAAATTGGAACAATAACCTGTAACTTAGAATCCAGATTCCTGGTCCTTGATAAAAAAGTTCCTTGATGAAAAATACTAATACTACTACTAATAATAACAATAACAACAACAATAATAAAGTTGGAAGGGAGCTTAGAGGTCATCTAGTCCAACCCCCTGCTCAGGCAGGAAACACTATACCATTTCAGACAAATGGCTGCCAGTCTCTTCTTAAAAACTTCTAGTGTTGGAGCATTCACTGCTTCTGGAGGCAGGTTGTTCCATTGATTAATTGTTCTAACTGTCAGGAAATTTCTCCTTAGTTCTAGGTTGCTTCTCTCCTTGGTTGGTTTCCATCTGTTGCTTCTTATCTTGCCTTCAGGTGCTTTGGAGAATAGCTTGATTCTCTCTTCTTTGTGGCAGCCTCTGAGATATTGGACCACTGCTATCATGTCACCCCTTGTCCTTCGCTTCATTAGACTAGACATACCCAATTCCAGCAAACTTTCTTTATATGTTTTAGCCTCCAATCTCCTAATCATCTTTGTTGCTCTGTACTCTTTCTAGAGTCTCAACATCTTTTTTACATCGTGGGAACCAAAACTGGATGCAAGTGTGGCCTTACCCAGGCATTGAAAAGTGGTATTAACACTTCAGGTGATCTTGATTCTATCCCTCTGTTAATGCAGCCTAGCACTGTGTTGGCTTTTTTGGCAGCTGCAGCACATTGCTGGCTCATTTAAATGATTGTCCACTAGAACTTTGAGATCCCTCTCACAGTTGCTACTGTTGAGCAAGGTATCAATTATACTGTACCCGTGCATTTGGTTTTTCTTGTCTAAATGTAGAACCTTACTTTTTTCACCACTGAATTTCATTTTGTTAGATAGCACCCAATGTTCAAGTCTGTCCAGATACTTCTGTACCTTAAGCCTGTCTTCTGGAGTGCTGACTATTCCTGCCAGCTTGGTGCTGCCTGCAAATTTGATGAGTTCCCCATCTATCCCCTCATCCAAATAATTGATGAAGATGTTGAAGAGCTTTAAGCTTCAAACTCTTCAAGTCTGTTGCACATTGGCAAGACCTTGAACACTGCAGAGCTTGAGAGTTCATCCTCAATGTTTGCTTTCTGCAAACATCCCTTGCTAGCCATTTTCAAGAAACATGTCCTCTTGCTTTTGGTTCTATCTCATGTCCAGCGAGAGGCAGAAGTAGCTTGAAGTTGTCTTTAATTGTTCCACTAGTGAAGGCTTAATTGTTTAAGAGGCCTTTGAAACCTGAATGGCCATCTAGTTCTTTATTGTTCTTTATTTTTCTGTTTTTTTCCTATTAACATATTTCTGGCTACAATTTTAAATAATTGTTTATCATTGACTACTGTATTATTACTTTGACCCTATTTTCTTGGGGGAAAAAAATAAAGAATAAATCTGAAAAGGGGGGAAATTGGAAAGAGGTGCATAAAGATAAAAAAAAGTCATTGTGTTCATAACTTGCTTTACAAAAGAAAGTTCAGGAGCAAAATCAAGAAAATAAACAAATTAAATACATTGAATAACACTGTTCTCTGTTGCTACTTTGACTTGGGCTACAAGAGAGCCTGGACCCTTGGCTTGTGCAGCCTTTTATGCTGTTGCTGATTTCCTGAAGGACTGGGGCTTTCCAAACATGTGTTGGTCTTCTAGGAGACTGACAAAATCCAAACCAAATAATAAATAAAGTCCTGGCTGACAGGTCAGTGGAGGTTAGGAAGGTTGCTGGAGAAATGGGAAATGAAAATGTCAGAGTGCTGTTTTTTAAAAACACGAATCAATCAATCTCCTGGAAGATTGACATTTAATTTTTTTAACATACTAATATTGAACTCCTGTCATCTTGTCAGATACTACGCTCTGTGCCCATTTTGGGTAAAACTGGCTTGCCTAGAGTGAACCATCAAAGACAGGTGGCTGTTTTGGTTTTTGGCTGCAGAATGATCAGCTTCCTGGAACATGAATGGTCCTTTAATCCTATGGTGAAAAAATAAACAATGTTATTCCTGATTGGTGGGACATATCAAGTGAGGGGAATGAAGTGGGAAGGCTTTTTTTTTAAAGTTCCCAGGCAAGTTCCAGCCTAACTTACAGATCATTCAGTCAGTCTTTTTCAGGAGACTATTAATCTGAAAAATTTAAGAAATATTGAATGAATGAATGAATGAATGAATGAATAAATCTATGAATGAATCTATGAATGAATCAGTCAATCAATCTAATGACTAATGGGGTGCATGAGAGGAATGTGATGAAGTTGGAAGCTGTTGTTGATCTACCTGTCAGCTCCAAACTGACAGGTTAGAGAGGGGTGGAGGTTTTTTTTTTTTTTGGCTTGTTGGTTTATTTGCTTTGAGTGGTTTTTTTTCTTGACTCAGAACCATAAATCTTCAGGGAAAATTTCAGGTGATTGGTGTTATGTTCCGAGCCTTGCAAACGGGCTCGGGGCGTTTGCAGGCAGTCCCGGGCAGGTACAAGCTGCCCGGGACCAGACAGGCTGTCGCCAGCGCCTGTGCGCATGCGCGGGTGCTGGCACGGGAAAAGTAACACATTGACCCGGGGATTGCCTATAAAAGAGGCTGGGAGGTTTTGGGCGTTGCTGAAGCCTTCACCTGTAAGCTGAACACAGAATAAAAGAAAACCTGAGAACTACAACTGCTTCTCGTATCTGCTTTCCGCCAAGGACTCAACAATTGGCTTATGGGGTATAGAAGAGATGGGCATGGCATAGGATAAAATTGAAGAGATTATCTTTAGTTGCCAAATCCCACTCTGCTGCATTTTATGGAGAGTGATTGGCACTGATTGCTCCTGCTGATAGATAATGCTCAATGGGGGGAAAAGAAAGCTGGGAAATCCAGCAATTGCTATTCTAAGATGGTCCCACATTAAAACTCAGACAGAAGGAGGGGAGGTACAAGTCCTGTCAACATTTGTCAGATAAGCAAAGCTGTTATTTCAGTAAAGGACTGCCAATAAAAGAGGAATTAAGAGGAATAGGACAAGATTTTCAAAAGAATGTATTCCTTGATCCATCACAATTTCTGCCAAGGTAGATAATAAATCAGATCAGGAAGAAAAAGAAAAAAAATACAAGTTAGACATGAGCAAAATCATGTAGCAGTGCTAGTATTTGCAGGTTACACTATTGTTAGAGCTAATATGGTCTAGTAGTTAAAGCACCAGACCAGAAAACAGGAGACTGTGTGATCTAGTCCCATCTTAAGCAGGAAAGCTGGCTGGGTACCTTTTGGCCAATCTCTCTCTCAGCATAACTCACCTCACAGAGTGGTTGTTATTGTGGAGGAAATAGGAGGAGAAAAGAGTATTAGGTATGTTCACTACTTTGAGTAATGTATGAAAATAATCAATGCAGGATTTTTCAAAAAAGATAAATACCTGTAGACATTTTTAGTGGTTGTCTGGATCTTCAGCCTCAATATACAGTCACAGTAGTATTCTTTTATTTTCACTATTGAAATACAGTCAGTGAATTTATTTTTCTCCCTTTTGAGCTACTAAACTCTGTTCACTTTAGAGAGTCAGAAAACATTTGATGTCTTTTAACAAGAATAATATCAAATTCTAATTCTATAACATGTTGAAAATGGATAAGAGATAAGAGCAAGCTATCACCAGGATAACAAAAGGGAGGAGGTTAGAAAAATGCCTACAAACTGAGTGATTAAAATAAAAAAAAACATGGACAAGTTCAAATTGCTATTAAACTCCCCAAAATTCTTATTGCAAATGAGTAACAGAACATTTCGTTGTATTTCTTGACATTTTATGCTATATTAAAAACCGAGTAGCCAATTTTTCAGCAACTGCACTTATCTGGAAATCTTTATGACACACTGATGCCTTGAGAATGTGACATTCTTAAGAATGCCTGAACAGTGAAACACAGCATTATTCCTTACCAGGGACGGTAGATTCATATTCTCCTTACTGTTAACCCCCACATGTTTTATTTGTAACAATATAGAAAGAAGTTGGTACAGATTAAATTGTACTCTGTGAACTCTAATTCCATCTAAATTGAGGCTGCTGGACTTATACATAATGCTAAACTAACATGTGATCTCTTTTTGACTTACACTATATACTGCATGAACTAACCACTGTGGTTTGTAAGTCATACTTTAGGGTTTAGCATTATATGTGAAACCAGCCATGATGGGTCTTTCAGCCAAACTTGATTATCCCTCCACAAAGTTTCAAATGATGAGCAAATCCATCCTGAATACATAGAAGACAAAGCTCGGAGAGGGAGTCATGTATTAACACAGTGACTGAATGAGACTCTTGCTGATGGTGGCTTTGGTCTTTGTTTTTAAACATGTGCACAAGGAAACAAGTCCCATCAGGTTTAATAGATTTACAAGTATTCCTTGACTTACAACCATTCATTTAGTTACTGTTCAAAGTTACAAAGGCACTGAAAACAAGACTTATTACCGTTTTTCACACGACCATCGGAGCATTCCCACTGTCATGTAGTCAAAATTTGGATACTTGGCAACTGACATGCATTTATGATTGCGGTGTCTTGGGGTCATGTGATCTCCTTTTGTGATCTTCTAACAAGCAAAGTCAATGGAGAATGCTGGCTGCGGAATTCTGGGAATTGAAGTCCACATGTCTTAAAGTTGCAAGGTTGAGTAATACTGAAGGACTCCATCAGATATGGAGTTTTCAAATTATGGTAGTCTCCAAACTTTCTGTTCACGTATCCAGTGGTGGAAGCTACTATATCAATGCTCCAGTCTCTCCTAGCTTAGTGAACTATACATTTTCTCAAATATTACATTTCCTGATGAAGTTAGTTACATTACTTTAAAAAGAAATTTATCATTTTTGATGTCCTTTTATTGTATTTTTTTCATAAATGTCTTGATTTGGAACTGATTTTTGCCTGACTGGACGTGTGCAGGGCTACTGATGTGTAAGTGTACCTAGCTTTTGAGATAATTTTTTCATTTGTTCTACTCTATGAATTCTTATTAATAGTTAATATCTGCGCAATAGCCGTGGTAATGAATCTGTCTGTGGAATATATATAAAAAAGGATTCTGCCAGTTCTCAAGTGTTTGCAGCTGAGAACATGTTTAATTCAAAACTCTTTTAAGGATGGAAATATTTTCTGGCCTTTTCAAGGATGAAGTGGATAACCAGCCCGCTGGCAAGACACATGCTATGTGTGATGTCAGACACAAGAGATAGTGGAGAAGACAACTGATATTGACTGACTTAGTCAAGCAAAGCTAATTCTTGTCTGATCCAGACACAGAAGCAACTCAACTCCTTTCTTTCCTTCACTTAGTATAGGGTTTTTAAGCTGACATCAGATTCTTAGTAATTGTTTGTTTTTATAAAATAGATTAACAAAACTATCCCTCTTTAAAGCATTCCAGGTTTTTAGCCACATTTTTAAAATTTCAGATTTCTTGCTGGAGTAATGATAATAATAATTGGAAACCCTGTATCATTTCAGACAAATAGTTGTTCAGTCTCTTCTTAAAAACTTACCAAGTCACAACTTCTGGAGGCAGGTTGTTCCACTGATTAATTGTTCTAATTGTCAGGAAATTTCCCCTTAGTTCTAGGTTCTTAGTTCTAACTAAAATGAACAAAGGCCTTGGAGACTAAAACATATAAGAAATGGCTGCAGGACTTGGGTTTTGCTAGACTAAAGAAAAGAAGAAACAGGGGTGACATGATAGAAGTATTCCAGTATTTGAGGGGTTCCCACAAAGAAGAGGGTGTCAAACTATTCTCCAAAGCACCAGAGGACAGGACAAGAAACAATGGTTGGAAACTGACTAAAGAAAGAAGCAACATGGAATTAAGGAGAAACTTCCTAACAGTAAGGACAATTAATCAGTGGAACAGCTTGCCTTCAGAAATCATGGGTGCTCCATCACTGAAGACTTTTAAGAAGAGACATGACCAGGGGTCTTCAAACTTGGCCTTTTATGACTTGTGGACTTCAACTCCCAGAATTCCTCAACCAGGCGTGCTGGCTGAAGAATTCTGGGAGTTGAAACCCATGAGTCATAAAAGGACCGAGTTTGAAGACCCCTGGACTAGACAGCCACTTGTCTGAAATGGTACAGGTCTTCTTGCTTGAGCAGAGGGCTGAATTAGAAGACTTCCAAGGTTCCCTCCAGCTCTATTCTATTCTAGATTGCTTCTTTCTTTGATTAGTTTCCATCCATTGCTTTTTTTCCCCTGCCTTCAGGTACTTTGGAGAATAGCTTGATTCTCTCTTCTTTGTGGCAGCCCCTGAGATATTGGAACACTGCTATCATGTCATCCTTCATCCTTATTTTCATTAAACTAGACATACCCAATCCCAGCAACTGTTCTTTATATGTTTTAATTTATATACTGTAGAAAAAGTATCATACTTTGCACCTGAATACAAGAGCATGCTGAAATTATTCAGTAGCTTTAATTTATTTCAACAATAGTGCACTACTGTATACCAGCAAACACAGACTATCTTTGTGATCTTATGAGATACAAAGTGTGCTGATAGATTCTTGTAACTGCAGCAGTCCAGAAGAAGAAAATGAGTAACTTTTTCAGTACCTAAGTTGAGAGCAGCAAGTCTTTGTTTAAAATTGAGCTAAGCAAAAAATGGAGTTGGGTTAGTTCTGTGTCTGGATCAGACTTTTCCCATTCCCCTAGCCAGGGACTTGGCCAAGCCTAGTTGAGTGAGTTCCAGTGAGAATATATATGTAAGAAAGTATATGAAACTAGCTTTGCTTTTTTAAAATCTGTAAAGCTTTATTGTGAATATTTTTGTTTAAAGAATCTTTGATTAATTCCCATTCAGTTGCCTCTGAAAATGCCTTTCACAGTGATTGGAGAAATGTCAGGAAATATGCTATCTGGACTGTGAAGCTCAGCACTGCCCATCAGATACTAGTTGGGAAAGGCTAAAGCGGTCAAATTTTAGTGTATCTCAGAGATCTCTGAACCAGTTGACAGAGTGAACATGTTTCTCCTCTTGTAATTTTTATACTTATACATCAGAATTAGGCATATTTTCTTTTCCTCCAGGCGCAAATCAAACAGGGGTGTCCAACTGCTGGCCTGCAGGCCAGACGTGTCACCAGGAAACTGCGCCTACCCCATTGCTGGCAATGGGGAAAAAGCTCTGATACGTTGTGCGACATCATATGACGTCACGAGTTTGACATGTCTGGCTAGGAGAAATTCAATGAACTCATACAAGAGGAAGAGGCCAGGGCACTCCTTTCTCTGTGGGACAGAGAGTGAAGTGTGTCTGATAATAAGTGTGGCAGATTCCACTTGTGACTCAGGTATCATTGGTATTTTTGCTATATGCCACATGTAAGAATGTTCAGAGCAATTTTCCTTATGTCTCCTAAAGAGCTTAACTCTGACAGCTTAGTATAAAACAGTGGTTCTCAACCTGTGGGTCGGGACCCCATTTGGGGTCGAACGACCATTTCACGGGGGTCGCCAAACAATGCAGTCCGCCATTTTTTTCCCTTTTCCTTAGCTGTGCTACTCCCTTTTATTTTATTGGCTTTTGAAAGCCAATAGAATAGACTCTCTTGAATAGAGTCTAATTCTATTGGCTTTCAAAAGCCAATAGGAATTGTCCACGCTGTCTCTGCCCTTCTGAGCCCGCCAAAAGTCCCATTCTGCAAATGGTACTGCACCAGTTGAGTAGTCCTCGACTTACGACCGGTTGAGTAGTCCTCGACTTGCGACCAGTTGGGGGTCGCGGCATTAAAAAGGTTGAGAACCACTGGTATAAAACATAAGAGCAGGAATGGATTGAATAAAATTTAGTTCTAATTTGATTTCCAGCTGAAGACTTAGAAGCTCTATAAAATTTTCAGCATCAAGTATTAGTATAAAAAGAAAAATAAGTACTGTTCTTATTTTCACTAGTAGTAAACTATTGAAGGATTAAGCAGGCTTTGCCCTTCTGAAATGTACTGGGAGAATACCTGAACAGAGCCCAAATCTATCAGGATCTTGTGGAGAGATTTCCATGCATCCAAGATCTACATGTTTGATAGATGTCCTATTTTCACACTATAAAAAAGCTAGTAAAGATTTAGTTCTATCAGAGAACTGCTTGGCTGAGAAATAATTCCTCTTGTGAATAAAGGGATATCCTGATGTAGATTTTACTTGCAAGGACAATATCTGGATTTCCCATAGCTGGGGCCTGGAATGTCATCCTGCATTCTCTGACTTAAAAGTGATCAGAAACTTCTTCATCCCTTCTTCTGATCATGACTCCTTGGATAATTTCTAACCTCAGGATTTTACCTTGACTCTGGATGATTTGGTTTGCTTACAGTTTGTTGAAACATTGCTTATTGAGCCTGGCTTTTTCCTGATCCTACTTCTAACCAGGGCTTTTTTTTGTCATAGAACGCCCAGAACGGAGTTCCGGCACCTTTTTTGGATGGAACCTTATAGGGTAGGCAAGGCGGGTTGTATGACTTGTGTGAGTTCCGGCACCTTTTTTTTTTTTTTAACAAAAAAAAGCACTGATCCTGAGATATTTAGGTCACCACCTACTTCTAACAGAAATATTATTATGACTCTGTGATACTCCTAATTGCATGAAAAATAAAAAAATTATATCTGATCAATCGGTTATAGGATGTCAGGAGTGCTGCAAGAATTTGGAGACTTTGGGTCCCAGTAGTAGTCACAGTTTTGGATGAACAATAACATAGGTCATTTCCCCTCCCTCCCCACCCCCCATTTTCCTTGCCTTCAGAAATTAGCAGTAGCACAGTGCATGTATTCAGTTCATTTCACTTCAAGCTGTGGTAGCTCTTACAAATGTATGGCTGCCCTGAGTCCAGAATTAATGAATCCTGAAGGAGTAAAACACTGGACAGCCTGCATCCATTTTGGTATTCTGTTCTCAGGCATGATTTGCTATTTCTGAATAAAATTCAGAAGTCACGGTTACAACAGATGTGGCACTGAAGTTTAAAATCGTTTTGAACGACTGTTTTGAGAGACTGATATGTTTGATTATCTGTTCATCTATATTATTTCCTGAGTGAATAGCATATAACAAAATTAGTAAAACACAACATACCAACACAACCCAGATTAATTTTCTAAAATAAGATGTATTTCATAGAATAAAACCAAAAGCGGGATAAAACAAAATGAATGGGAGATGAGAATTGAATTCAATTGATTCTTCTTCCTCTCTTGCCATAACTATAGCAGCAAAGGCATTTTAAAGCAACACATTTAGGTTGGGCTCTCTGAATATACAATTTCATTAGGCATTCTCTATCAGAAGGAACTCCAAGGCAAGTACATAATTTGATGCAAACACTTGCCTATTTCAGTCTTAGACATGTGTTGGATAGTATTTTTAAACTGTTCCTCTTCAAGTCTGGTTAAGCTCCAGTTTCTTTCATTACTTGCCTACCAGTTTATGAGTTTCTTGTATTTTGAATTTACACAGACCTCTGATGTTTGCAGGCATTAACAGCAACACATGCTATAATTTTCAAGTAAGCTGCTTCCTACCTACCCTTTCAAAATGAGGAGGTTTTTTTTTCTCCTCTTCTTAGAGGTACCATTCATATTCAAGTGAATTCATCATGTTTCTCTGAGCCAGGGGCAATCACAGGCGCCTGGTTGTGGCAGCCAGGACAACAGAGCTCCAACTGCACCACCACAGCTGCCATCTTGATTTTTGTGGCCATTCCCTGCAGACAGCCCTGGTCCCTGTCTCTTAGGGGAGAAACTACCTGACAAAGCCTGATTCCCAGCTATATTTGGAGTAGCTAAATTTGAGAAACTCAGAAATGCTGTTTTGTCAGTTATATTTGCTGCAGGAAGAAACACACCTCAGTAAAGCTGATCTAGCACCACAAAGAGAGGAAGATTTTATAGGCCTTCCAAGGAATTTGCAAACTGTTTGAATAACCAATCTTGCTGTGAAATTACTTTGTGCTTTTCTTTTTTGTTGTTTTTGCAAGTCATCAGCCAAAACCATGCACATGTGCACAAACAAAATGGTGACATTTGTGTGGGGATGCTATATATTTTATGATAATGGCAGGAAGGAAATGTACAGTTTATTTTGAACCCTCCACAAATTAGGAGATTCCCCCTCTGCCCCCCCACCAGAAAGCACCATGCTCTCTTTATTTTTCTTTAAACCACTTATGCTGTTGCTTATTATTGGAGAAAGCTTGTCTTCATTCATAAAATGCAATGTTTGCTCAATCTATTAAGACAATAAATTTGGAAAGCTGAGAAAGTAATAAACTTAATCTCTGTATTCATTTGAGGCACTTAGATCACTGGCAGACAGAGGTGAACTATAGAAAGTGGACTTTTAACCGCTAATTGACAACAAATGAATATACATTGCTTCCAGCAACCTTAGATAAACTGTGGAAAGTAATCATTTGAAGCACTTCCAGTTCAAAATGGAAGTCTCCCCCATGACCTCCACAGCCTCCACAAGGAATTTCTCTTTTTCTACAAGAAACAAAAAACATTAGTGAGAAGGAAGAGGAAAGAGAATTGCTTGTTGAAATAGTAGAGACTTGCTTTTAGCTTCCATTTAAATGGAAATCCTTAACTGATTGGCTTAAGAATATTGCTTCATAATTTCTTCTGGCATTCCAGTCATCCTGTTTGGCAGTTTTGAGAAACACTTTAGGTGTTCAGTCACTTCTTGGAAGGAAGATGGCAGACCTAATAAAATGTTTAGTATTAGATGACCAGATGTATTTATCATGTTAAGATTCGTCTGAGGATCAGAGAGTAGCATAATAAGTGTCAGAAGAATAATTTGCACAAGAATAAATAAATATGAGATCCAGACATCTGTGAGAAAAGAAGAAATAATTATTCCTAAAAGCAAAACAGTTTGCATCTAGGGGCAGGCTGCAGAGAAATGGGGTATAGTAGCAGCAGATTTTTATAAGGGGAGCTTGTCCGGGTGTCATGTGCTGTTTCTAGGGTGACACTCGAGGTGTGTGTTTATATGTATGTGTGTGTGTGTGTGTGTGTGTGTGTGTGTGTGTATGTATGTATGTAGGTATGTTTATTCTTGTGAACATGCAGTTCCTCTGGGAGATATAATTTAATTAACTTTGTGTTTGCAGACCTTATCTTTTGATATGTGGATTAGGTCTGGTTAATTTATTTGGGGTTTTGAGAAAGTTTGAGAAAGGGATTTTCCTGTTTGCTACTTTTACTTGATTAATTTAGTTTCAGTTTAACCATCAATTATCTAGTGGAGACACTGATTCCCAGACCATTGTGGATTCTGTTAATATTTTAAGTGAAGATGGAAACAGTGTAACGAATAAAATATATTTTGATATAAAACTTCTCACATAACTCATAATGAAGTCCCGACTGCTTTGGAAGAAAATATCTGAAAGTACATTTTGACAGATAATAGATAAAACTAATTCAACGTCCTAATTTAAAGAGGGATATAATAACAAAGTCAATTTGCTAACACAAAACCAAATTGCATCACAAATCCATATGTTCTTAGATAATTCCCTTGAATTTGAGCCTAGTACAAACTGTACATCGGCAGAAGCTACCTTTCTAGCCTATAATAATCTGAGATAAGCTTTCTGGATTTATACACTCCATTATGCATTATACTTGGGGAGAAACAAAACAAGTTTTATATGGCTATTATCTCCATGTTATAAAAGAGGCATGTATTAAATGTTTTAAGCTAAAGGCAGAGTAAACTCAAAATAAATGTTCAAGGGGTTTTATTCCAAGCTCTAGAACTACTACTCTGGGATTGTCCTGTCCTTGGAACAAAACCCAGTCATTTTGAGTGATTCTTGTGATTGTTTTGAGCACTGTAATTGCTCTGTAGCTTGTGTCCCTCCCCTCATTTTTTTTAACAGCCTAATTAATACAACAACAAAGATTGAATAGATCTGTTGTTATTGGCTTAGTCTAGATAGGATATTATACAGTAGGGAGGGCAAGCTGCAGTTGTTTAAATATATCAAAGAACCATTCTGGACACACTGACTAACCAAATGTTCCTGGAACAGATAATTACTGACATTAAGATTCACTGGGAGAATCAAGCTGGAGCCCTTCATATTTTAACAGAAATTGAAAAAAGAGATATTCTCTTCCTCCCACACTTTTTGATTCACTTTATTTTTAAAGTTTAAAATAATTGTTTGCAAAAATTTGTTCTCCCAGTTTGGTGTTAGAAGATTTGTAATATTAAATTAACTTTCAGGATACAGTTAATAAAAGCATTTTCATATTTTTTTTTTAAAAATTCTGTTGGAGAATTTTCATAATGCAAGAAGTCAATATTGATTACCATTGCATGTTTTCGTTGTGAAAACTAAAGGACATTGACCTTGTTTTCATTCCATTTTTTTATGGATGGAAATCTAAAAATATTTTGAGTTTGCTTTGTTGGAACACAAAACACTTAAACCCAGGCTCAAACTCCAGAGTTCCAGTCTTTATATTCCAATAAGTCTTCGTGGTGATGATAATTCAAATAAGAGTGTTGGGTGCTAGCATTCTTAAATTGCTCTGTAGTTATAATCCAGCTTTGGGAGAAAATGCACTCAAATAAAAGTGTTGGGTGCTAGCATTCTTAAATTGCACTGTAGTTATAATTCGGCTTTGGGAGATATTCAGCAAACAGTAATGTATGGAAAGAAAGAAAGAAAAATTGCTTTCAACAGGAAACTAAAATGTGTAAATTATTATTTCAAAAAAGATCATATTTATATTCTAACCAGAAACTATTGTGAGAGATCTGGATATGTCATTTCCACAGCACCTCTCTTTCTGGTTTACATGTTTTATCTGTGCATTTCTTCCTTTGAACAGAGCATGCATAATGGGGATCATATCATAGACTCATATATCTCTCTGTATCTTTCAGAATGCAACTGGTTCATAGAAAGTTTCATGTATGAAAATAGACCTTCTGATTTCTTTCTAAATTATTCTTTGACAAACATTGGAGCCCTTATTCTTCATTTACTCCATCATGTTTTTAGATATGTCACTTTTGGTATTCAATTATGTGGCCAAATGATCATAATGCCGATTTACACAAGAAAGTGTGGTATGTAGCTATTGGATTACTTTCCCAAAACTAGCATGAAATATGATTTCCTAACTCATCTCAGTTGATTTAAATAGTAAATATTATTCTTAAGAATGGAGGGCATTTTCACAGATGAAACTTTCAGTTATGTTTCAAGAAGTCACAGCAGTTTCACCAGGTTGTCTACTAAATATTTATACTTTTTTATATGCATTCAGGATGTAAGCATTTTTACAAGGATTATCTGCATGTTCCACATTAAAATGCACTAGGTACTTTTTGTTGTGTCCTGGCCTCACGAGGCAGCTCAGCAGGCCCAGAAATGTTGCAAATGATCCCGGACAAACCAAAAGCTGCCCAGGATCAGACTGGTTGGTGCTGGCCTTGTGAGCAGGCGCAAGGCACAAACGAAGGAGATTTATGATAGGCTGTTTGGGAAACTATAAAAGGCCTGTGAGCCTGTTGGTTACTGAGTGGTAACAGGGATCAAATAAAGAAGAACTTGGTTACAACATGAGTGTGTGTGTGTGTCGCTTCAATGCCGCGAACCCCAAGATGTAAAACTTTTGATAGCTGAAGAACGGGTTACCTTTCCTCAATCTTGATCTGATTATAATTTCTGAGACTTGCAATTCAAGTTCAAGAAACCTTGAATGCATTTTCTATTCTACATTTTTTTAATGCATGATGTTCCTCTTGTTTGAACAATTATGTCAACATTTTCTCTTTCCCTCATTCCATTTTGCATCCTATCTTTAGCCTGCTATTAAGTGAATACAGGTTTTGGTTGTCAGACACTGAGACATACAGTAATAATCCTGCTTGAATGTAAATTTATTTTTAGATGAGTATTTTTAAACTCAGCTATAGGTGGCCTCAAGTATAGTTGCTCTCATTCACATCTTCTTCAAGTGAAATAGTTTGATTGCTTTATGTGTACACAAGGAATACTTTGAAGGGAAGTGTTATTTCAGTTACCTTTAAAGAACCAACTGTAGTACATGCAAAACAAACCTTTTGCACCCATTCACTCCAAAATATTTAGGGTGAGTTAAAATAACAACAGCAGTGTAGGTTTTTGCTACTGTTATTAATGGGTAAAGTGACTTCTGAGGCAATGTTCTAGATAAATATGAGCAAATATTGATTATCATTACACAGGATTATCTGGAAGCCATTTCATCACTAATACTTTTTCAAGCTGATATTTTTGCTGGAATATTTAAAGGGAGAAGCTTTACTAGAGAATCTTGCTTCTACAAGCCTTCTTGTAAAGAATTTAATGTATATATTTTGGCCTAATATCCACCAATAGTCTTACATTCTGTCCTTGTATTGTCATTCCCTTTTTCCTGCCTTGAATGGTAATAAACCACAACTTCTATGTTATAAACTATGGTTATCATAATTCAGATAAACAATTTCAAAACTAAGCTTGAAATAGGTTCAAAATCCTGGCTTGTTCCAAGTTTGGTAAACACGGTTTCTTAGTTTAGAAGTTACTTTAAAGGATAATTGCAGTGCACAAAGAAGTGGAAGGAAGATGCTGGGGCAATGGAGAAGAATAAGACTCTTGATTTATATGGCTCAAGGGACTCAGTATCTTTTCTGCTGAAATAACTCAGCAAATTATATCTGCCCAGGCTCAGTTAAGATGCACAAACCTGTGCTCAGGTACTCCTGGATGAAGGAAAAAAAATTCTATAAATGTCTTTCCTGCTATTAAAAATAAAACAAGAATACACATGACTTGCTGCATTTCATCAGACTCTTCAGTCAGCTCTAGCAGCTGGCCCTGTGTATATTATATAGACCTTTTTGAGTGAATGTTATAAGAGCTTTTTATGAGTCCTACTGACATACAAAAGGGAAACTGAATAAATGACCCAACATTTGATGATTGTTTCATTTATTTAATAAACAGAGTCATCCAACATGCCAATGTCAGTATGAAAAGGCAATTACTCTTCTAATTGAATTAAAGGAATTAGTAGAGTTGATTATGTGAATCCTATATCATTCAAGGAAGGTTAACTTGGGCCAGCCCTACTCTACATAAATCTCATAATCTTTGGCTCCTCTCATCACAGAGAAATCTTACCACACATAGAGACATGGCAAGCCCACTGAAAAATAGTGTCTGAAGTCCTCCATAAGAAGTCTATGGAGATTCTCAGTCATAAGAAGTCATTCATGTTTTCCTGTTCCTTTCCCTGTGTTTTATGTTATTCTGCATGTCACTCAAGTCCTTTAAATCCATTCTTCCATGCTCTGTTCTTATTAATGATTGTAGTTATTCAAAGTCAGTTAAATCCTAAAAGCCTCTGGTGCACAGCTAGACCTGGGAGCAACCTGATCCAGCAAGACTAGATGCGTGAGAAATCTTCAGTTAGAAGATATAATTGCCTTCAGGAGGCTGATAGAGTTCTTGAAAATTATAACCCTGACAATGGTGAAATCTTCTCATCTTGTGAAATTGGCTAGGAAGACAACCTAGAACAGCGGTTCTCAACCTATGGGTCGCGACCCCATTTGGGGTCGAACGACCATTTTACGGGGGTCGCCAAACAACGCGATCTGCCATTTTTGCCCCTCAGGGGGCGGTGCTGCGCATGCGCGCTGTGCCTGGGGGCGCTGCCACGCATGCGCGCCTCCCCCCATGCACGGCACGGCCGTGTGATAGGGGTCGCCATCACACAAAGGTTGAGAACCGCTGACCTAGAAGAACATCCCGGGATCTACTAGTTGGAGTATTAGGCATTCCATGTGTACATGTAAATATTTTAGAATGTAGGAATCTTATTTGTGAATGAATAGGTAAAAACAGGCTTTATAACTGTATTAAAAGATAGATTTATTGAAAATAAATAATATGTATAAGCAAAAACTAGCTGCAGCCTATCAAAAAAAAATTAAGTGTGCCTGTGAAAAAAGGAAGTGAACTTAGATTGGATCTCTCTCACACAGAGCTATAATTAAAGAGGAGACAAGGAGTAAATCCTTATACTCAAAGTCCAGACCTAAACTCCAAAGATTTGGTGTTTGGTTGTGACAAGTTCTAAGGTACTTCATCCTAAAAAACTCTCAAATCACTCTATAAAAATTCTCTTTGGGATCATAATACAATGTAAATCAAAGGGAGAAAAACTTTTCATAGAATTATATGAAACATTTATTTATTGCTTTGGCTTAGTTAAATATTACATATTTATACACAAACACACACATCTTACCCGACCAAGTGCTTTGGGTGGAGAACTGATAAATTACAGGTTTTGGAAATAAAAGCAAACAACGTGTCACAGGGATTAAGTACTGGAAGCAAATAAGTTTCATATGAATTACCTTTCAGGAAGTTTGTGTTAGAGAAAGAAATAACCTCGTCTGCTTATGGTGGTCTGTTTCTTTATTACAGAATCTAATTAAGGTCTCAAATTCTGGAGAGAATACAACTGGAGATTGATTACTCTTAGTACTATCTTAAGAAAGCAGCTACATCTATCACATTATTACTGTGGGCTGTCAAGGATTTACTTGGAATGAAGCAAGTTAGTATTTTGAGCTAACAGTAATCCAGTGATAACAACTCAGGTTGAATTGATACCTTGCTGTTCTTTCTCAAGATTTCTGAAAAAAACATATGAATGCAAACTCTAAAGCAAAGAAAGTTAACTTTGTTAAATAGTTCCCCCAGATGGGCAAGAATCTAGAGTTATTTAAACTCCTTGCTTTTGGAAATTAAATTTAATATAAACAAATTAAATTTTAGATGCTAACACTACAAATAATTTGAATTTTAAAACATTTTTTCCATAAGATTCAGTTACACAGTATGAGTTTACATGGATCCCTTTACAATTTATTTTCTCATCCAGTCCTGATACTTATTGAACACTTTTGGAATCTACCAGGATTAGTGAAAATTGAAATAGCCACTTTTTGACTCTTTCCACCAAGTTCTTCTAGAAAGAAAGTGACTGTTTTTAAAATTCTGAACTGGAACTGAGAACTATCTGAATATGGAAATCAGGACTTAGTGAAGTTGGTGAAAACTGGAGATTTTTCTTTTTATAAGCAAATTCTGAGAAAACAAAAATACAGCTTTTCAGATGGAACCAAGGCAGGGGAGGTGTCACTGAGGGGTTGACTCAGCAGCATCTGAGAGAGGGCAAGGGTGGAATCAGAGTGATATAAACAGTATCATGATACAAGCTCTAAATCCTCCCCCCCTTTTACATGTCTCATGATGTTGTATATGCATCCAAGAAGGCAGAAATTTTGCCATGATGCTACTTTTGTCAGTGTAAGAACACTATTTTTGTTGTTGTTAATTGCGAAGTCGTGTCCGACCCATCGCGACCCCATGGACAACGTTCCTCCAGGTCTTCCTGTCCTCTACCATCTTCTGGAGTCCATTTAAATTCACACCTACTGCTTCAGTGACTCCATCCAGCCATCTCATTCTCTGTCGTCCCCTTCTTCTATTGCCCTCAATCTTTCCCAGCATTAGGCTCTTCTCCAGTGAATCCTTCCTTCTCATTAGGTGGCCAAAGTACGTGAGTTTCAACTTCAGGATCTGGCCTTCTAAAGAGCAGTCGGGGTTGATCTCTTCTAGGACTGACCGGTTTGAATGCCTTGCAGTCCAAGGGACTCGCAGGAGTCTTCTCCAGCACCATAGTTCAAAGGCCTCAATTTTTTTGCGCTCAGCCTTTCTTATGGTCCAACTTTCACAGCCATACATTGCAACTGGGAAAACACTATTTAGATGACCACAAACATACCAGAGCATCTCTGAACATCAGAAAAAGGAAACGGATCATCTATACAGTAACTTCCAACAAAATGGATATCCATGCAACTTCATCAAAAACTGCCTGACCAAACAACTCACTATAGCACAACCAACACAAGCGATGGAAAGGATAAAACTGCCATACAGTACATCAAAGACATCTCAGAAACATCAATAGACTATTATAATCACATGGCATCAGCGTAGCACACTCAAAATCAACTAAAGCCCTCCAAAACATCCTTAGTAAACCAAATGACCCAGCAGTCCCAGAAAATATCTATTTTGTTCTATTGGATTGTAAGCAGATCTGGATTTTAGCCTTCTCTCTTTTGTGTAATAAATATACATGCTTGAATTATTTGGTGATAGTATTTATTTAAAACAATTTCTTTCTTTATAATTAAGGATCACTCATAGCAATTATGTTGTGCTGTGAATGCCATGGAACATTTCTTTTTATGATAGAAGAGATCAACTGCTCTCCGCTTGTTCCAGTCTCAGAGTTCCACAATACAGAATGCCATTTTTAAAATTCCTTTTTTTAACCCATTCTAAGACGGTACGTTGCAAAACAGGACACAGTTAAGACTGCAATTATTTTTACTTACGGTAAATCTAGAATAAATAATTGAAAATCCAAATTTCAGTCCTACCCCTTTACAATTTTTTCTAAGTGAAGTACATAAATACTCAGGATATTTTGATCCTGTATGCAGCTTTCTGTTTCGGCCCTACTGCGTACAATCTCTCTCTTTTTTTTTGCAGTAAAGTAAAAAATTGATTTGGGAATCATGCAAATTTACAAATAAATACTTCAAATGAAATCTGGGAGGGCTGAAGGCAACAAAGTCAGAAGAAATGAGTTTAAGAGCCAGATATCCAAAGGTTCCACCTCCTTCATTCATGCATGCAATGCCAGACTGTACATAGAAAAGGGGCAGAGCTCATCCTGCATTGCACAACACTATTTTCCTCATATGCTGCTTCTTGACCCTCCCTGCAGACACCTCTGTCGGAGAACTGGCAGGACTGTTATCAAAACACTGTGCAGGCAGCTTCACCCAAGGCTGACAAATGAGTGTTCATGCAGAAAAAGATTCATTGCCATGGCCAGGACAAAGCTCTGACAAAGTCTTATATTATACCATAAACTATTGTTTAATCTTTAAAATGTTGCAGAATTTATTTGTTGCCATAATTTAAGGGTTGGTTTCATAAACCCTTCAAGATCAATGTAACAGATTAGAGACAGTGCCATAAATATCACACCTCTATTCTTTTCCCTGCAAAAAGCTATAGATTTGAATATGGATGCTGTGGAAAAATAATAGCCTAAACTCCCCCATTCAGTTTCTCATATACAGGTTAAGAATGACTTTTTGCATTTCCATAATGGGGAAGTCACGGATATGGATGCATCAGGGTGTCAGAAATGTTTGCACATAATATCGTAGGAGAATATGTGAAGCTCCAGTCTTTCAGATGTGATCATGAGCTATATACAAAAGATCATTTGCTAGCTAATTAGTCCCACCCAGTGATGGGATTCAAATATGTGAACAACCTGTTCTCTGTGTGGATGCCGCTTCCGGAAGTCCATTCTGGGCCTGGGCAACAAAAATTTAGCTACTGGTTCTGCCGAAGTGGTGCAAACCGGCTGAATCCCACCTCTGATCCCACCCTTGACAAGGCTTTATACTTTTTAATGTATTTATTAACTATTTTTAGCTTTGTTGTACTCTGCTGTTTTTTATCAGATGGGCAGCTATATAAATTGGTTTTAATAATAATCATAATGCTTGTGAAACTCAGTAGGTGATCAAAATGCCAAATCCAGCCTAACATCTCACTGTTTGTGTGACCAACAATAGAATCTTTAAAAAATGCCAGAGCATTAAGCTGGAAATAGGAACTAAAGACAAACCTGAGGATAGGGTTGTATCAGTCTGATCTTTAACAGGGTCACCACGAGGTCTTAATTTATAAGAAGAGGGCAAAATCAAGGCAAACAAAACCCAACATAATTATGCTAATCAGAGTGAATCACAACAAGCCCTTAAGGGTAGGTGTTTCTATCAGAATGATTAGATATGCTATTAATGCTTGTTGATACTTAAACAAAAGTAATCAAGTATATTTTATACCGAGAAAAATCAATCAGTTAATTGAGATTGTCTTCTTCATTGCCTATCCTTACATCTTGATCTGCCTTATATTGTTTATTTTAATCACTTAATTAACTATATGATGAAAGTAATATTAATAGACAATTAAAAGAAAATGTTTTCATTATATTTTTCATTTTGAAAGAAAAGTTAACAATATTAGCAGGACTGAACAACATAGCCAACTTTAGAGCCCTGAATTTGCTGCCTTAGTCCTACCATTTAAGTCACTATCAATATACTTGCACATGATCCACTCAAAGCAATTCACAACGAAGTATGGCAGGATCAATAAAAAAAACTCCTGCCATCAACATCTTGCTACCTGCCAAATCTAACTTTAAAAGGCAGTTCGAAACAGCTTGATAAGTAACAGCTATTGAAGAAATCTCAGCATCTGAAAACATGACAATGATGCACTCAGTGGGCCTAGAACATTGTCCCAACAGACTTGTATGGTTGCTGTTACTATAATTAATGTTGATCCTTATGTGTGCCCTTTTATGTGCATGGCACAATATAAAATACAGATGGCAAGCAGGTGAAATGTAAGCGTAATTAAAACCATGCAATAATCAAACAAAGTAAAAGCAAAGTTGCATAGCATGTATAAAGTAAATCAGATTATAAAACCTGATGACAAGAAACAGTGGGAAGTGATCAATTAGTATTATTTGTTAATAATAATAACCTATCTTGCCATAGGGCTACTATAGGTAGCTTACAACAATAAAAATGGAGAAATGAAATCTAAATGTAGTAAACGTAGTAAAGTAATGGAACAATAGAATAAATAATTAAAAAGAAATACAGGTAGTTCTCAGCTTATGACCACAATTGAGTCCAGAATTTATATTGCTAAGTGAGACATTTGTTAAGTGAGTTTTGCCCCATTTTATGACTTTTCTTGTCACATTTGTTAAGTGAATCACTGCAGTTGTTAAATTAGTAACACAGTTGTTAAGTGAATCTGGCTTCCCCATTGACTTTGCTTGTCAGAAGGTTGCAAAAGAGGATCCTATGACCCTGTGACTCTGCAACCATCATAAATATGAACCAGTTGCCAAGTGTCTGAATTTTGATCATGGGACCTCAGGGATGCTGCAATGGTTATGAGTGTGAAAAACGGTCATAAATCACTTTTTTCAATGCTGTAACTTTGAATGGTCATTAAATGAACGGTTGTAAGTCAAGGACTACCTGTAGTGACACAGCGATATGAGAATAAAAGATGGGTGGGAAAGCAGGGAGCGTGGAGAGAGGTGGGGTTTGCTTTCAGTCTACTAGCCACCTCCAATGTGGTACTTCCCCATTGGGTCCTGCAGGCCAACCTCAATGAAATAGAGTCTATGAATTGATTTCTTGTTTATATATTCAGAAGAAGACTAGAGCAGCATTATTTTGGTAGCATAAACAAAAGTATCAGGCTATAACAGGAGAAGTGACAAATAAAAAAATTGTCTATATGGATAGAAGAAAATAGAATTTGATGTGCCAGGGACTATCCAACCACATTTATTTACTAAACAGAACCCTCTCAGTTTCACATAAGTTTCTAATGATGCCGATGATAATCCTTCACTCCCACCCGTTCCCAAATAAAATAAATTAGAAGCACTTAATTCACCTTTGGGATGATCTGCTTTCTTCCACAACAATCCTTTATTTTAACCTTTAACTTTAACCAGTATCAACGCTGCTAACATCAGATGTTTTTGTATTGACAACAGAGGGAAATGTAGCCATCTTTTACCTTTTGCATTTAGAGTTAGATGATGCTGGGAGGGGGGATGTGAACGAGAGTCCAGCTAGACATAAGAACACTAAACCTAGTGTGAGAAACAAGGTTATTGTAACCAGAGCTGATAAGGAATTGGTGGCGCTTCAAGCTAATTGGGGAATGCGATTTATGACTGTTAATTGAAGGAGGGAATTGTGCTTTGATACTATGTGCTCAGGGGAGGGGAATTCAGTTTTTGGCTTTGATTATGCAGTGCCGATATTATGCTATTTAAAATAAAGATTCTTTAAGGTAAACAATGCCTCTAAGTTCTTTTGAAGAGTTTCATCTGTCGGAACCATGACAACTAGAGGCTAAGATGCAGATGGGACAAGCGCATTCTCCTTTTTTTTTTTTTTTACATAGAGTATCTCAAGGACTTGGCTGGAACAAATTCCCTCCCTCTCTGAAGCACCCTCAAGGCTCCCTGGGGAGATTTCCCCATTTGCAAAAAATCCTCTCCTACCTGCAGCAACAGGAAGATGAGTATAAGAGCACTGAAAAGACACAGACGTGATAGTGGCTGAGTACAATGAGGCCTCCTTCATCTTGCAAGAACATTAGAGTTGTCACCTGACAAAACTGAAATTCATCCATCCATCCATTTTCTCCCTGCAGGTAGTCCTTAAAAAAAGAATGAAAGAAATCCCAGCAGGAATTCAAGACATGGCTCCTCTCAGTTATTAGTCAGTGCTGAACATCTTTCAGTTACTCCAGTGTTTCCCAAACTTGACAATTTTAAGGCATGAGGACTTCAACTGGAATTCTGGGAGTTGAAGTCCACATGCCTTAAAATTGTCAAGTTTGGGAAACACTGAGTTACTCCAATATTCTAATAGAAAAGCCCCTTTTCTTCCCCTTTTTCTTCCTTCTATTTACTTGCCACTATAGAAAAAACAGATAGAAAATATTTAATGACGCTGTCAAAAATAGCAATATGCCTTAAGAAAGGATTCATCAGGACAGATGCATGCATAAATGTTCTGTAACAAGCAAAGGCAACATAATTTGCTTTAAAACAAAGCATATTTGTTTTGCAGGAGCGAATAGACTGCAATTTTTTTTTTATTTTGTTATCCATCTTTTTATACAATTTCATTTTTTTTGCTAAATGATGCCATGGCAGTGCCTCCCAAAAATTATTCTATAGTATCAATAACCATAAACGAATAACTATAGTTTTAAAGAAAGGTAATACTAAGATAATTTAAAATAATGTACTGTTTTTATTAGTTACTGTTATTTAACTGTATCCTTATTGAATGCTTTATTTTTTAATAATAATTCTTTAGATCTGTAATTTGACATTATGAGGTCTTTCGCTTTAGCTCACTGGGAAATAAACAGGAGGCTTCTTTTAAGGAACTCTTCAAATTGCAAACTCAAAGTTCTGAGGAAGCTTGACTCTATTTTGCATTCTATTTTGTACTCTGAAGTTCAAGGATAGAGTGATCTAGTTTGTGCTCCTTTGAGATTAGTTTTGAAAAAAAAATCTGTGGGCTATAATGGAAATATACTCGCAGCTACTTCATTTTGGGACAGAATGGGATGATCATGAAGTTCATGGACATTAACCATGTAGAGTTTCAGTTGAATATCCTTAAGAGTATTGCTGCAATTTATTTGGGAATAGTTCCCCTGCACTTCACTGAAAGAAATGACATTGCAGCAATCTACCAAAATAGTCAAAGTATTTTGACAAAGCAGTATTATACTTAAACAATGTTAGAAACTGTGTAAAAAATCTAGGAGAAGAGCTTTTTCTGCTGTGCCTCCCCCGCCTTTGGGATATTCTCCTGCCAGAGGTGGTTGGCCCATATACTCCTGGCCTTCTGGAAGAACTTAAAACATGATTCTATTGATTGGTCTGGGACTCTGATGGGAGCATTCTCTACTAGAGCATTCTCTCTGGCTGAGGGAAGATCCCAACCTCTGTTTCACCTGTCCTCTTGGTTTTCAGTCTTTATTTAAGCTTTCTTAATTTTAATCAGTTTGTATTATCTTTCTGTCATTTTGTAAGGTACTTATAGTTGCCACAACCTGGCGGTGGATGGCATATAAATTTAATAAATAAATAATAAACCATAAAAGTCTAGGTCATTGGATATGCCATGACATTAGAACAGAATATTGCTGGAAAAGACCTTGGAGGTCTTCTAGTCCAGCCCCCTGTTCAAGCAGGAGAATCTATACCATCTCAGACAGGTGATTGTCTAGTCTCTTCTTAAAATTCTCCAGTGATGGAGCGCTCACGATTTCTGGAAGCAAACTGTTCCCCTGGTTCATTGTCCTCACAGTCAGGAAATTTCTCCTTAATTCCAAGTTGTTTCTCTCTTTGATCAGTTTTTAACCATTGTTTCTCGTCCTTCCCTCTGGTGCTTTGGTGCTCTGGTGAACAACATGACCCCCTCTTCCTTGTGGCAGCCCCTCAGAAACTGGAATACTGCTATCATGTATCCCCTATTTCTTCTTTTCTTTAGACTAGCCAAACCCAAGTCCCACAGCCGTTCTTAGTATGTTTTAGTCTCCAGGCCTTTGATCATCTTAGTTGCTCTTCTCTGAATTTTTTCCAAACTCTCTACATCTCTTTTGTGATATGGTGACCAAAATTGGCTGCAGTATTCGAGGTGTGGAATAAAGCAGTACTGATACTTCACATGATCTTGATTCTATGCCTCTGTTTATACAACCCAGGATTATATTAGCTTTTCTGGTTGCTTCTACACACTGCTGGCTCATAGTCAAGCGATTGTCCACTAGGACTCCAAGGTCCCTCTCACAGTTACTGTTTTTAAGCCAGGTCTTCCCAATCTGTACTTGTACCAATGTGCTTTTCTCCACATTGAAACTCATTTTGTTGGATAGGGCCCATTGTTCAAGTTTGTCTAGACCTTTTGGGATCCTGAGTTTGTCTTCTGGGGTGTTGGCTACTCCTGTCAGTTTGGTGTCGTCTGTAAATTTGATGACTTCCCCTTCAATTCCCTCATCTAAGTCATTTTTGAAGATGTTGAAGAGTACTGGGCCTAAGATGGAACCTTGTGGTACCCCACTGCTTACTTCTCTCCATGTGGATGTAGTGCCATTGAGAACTACTTGTTGAGTATGGTTTATCAGCCAGCCACAGATCCATCTGGTGGTGATGTTGTCTATTCCACCTTTCTCTAGCTTAACCAAGGAGTAGGTTGTGGTCTACTTTATCAAATGCCTTACTGAAATCTAAGTATACTATGTCCACAGCATTTCGCTGGTCTACTACAGTGTTTCCCAAACTTGACAATTTTAAGGCATGAGGACTTCAACTCCTAGAATTCCACAGCCAGCAACGCTGGCTGTGGAATTCTGGGAGTTGAAGTCCACATGCCTTAAAATTGTCAAGTTTGGGAAACACTGGTCTACTAGTTTAGTCACTTTATCAAAAAATGAAATAAGATTGGTTTAGCATGATCTGCTTTTAACAAACATGTGCTGGCTATTGGTTATGACTTTTCATTGTTACGCTGTGCTCTTGTATATAGATTTGCTGTAACTGATTGCTAAATTTTGTAATTTCTCAACTTTTTTTTGCTAAATTTTGTAACTTCCCCTGGAAAGAAACCCAGTTAGTGGCTCTGGAGACTTCCAGGTTGGGCAAGCCTGATTTCGTAAAGCTTGGCCCTAAAGTCTCAATACAGTGCAGCTATATTAACAGGGAATTCTGGCATATGTAGTCACTGTTTGTATTGGGAATATCAGGTTGGGGACTCTAAATTTAAGTTGTAGAGAATCCCCCCTCTTTTATAAAGGAACCCCCTCTCCCCATCAGATGTATTGCTTAAGTTGACCAAATAATCATGCTATCAGAAATTTTAAGTAGAAAAGCAGTGGAGAAAGATGACCCTTTTAATATTAAAATCTTGGGAATTTGATCCACTAAATGTATTTTGGAGTGAACTTTTGCACATACTTATGTATATACTTATCAAAGGGTTGGTACCAATGTGAATCAATGAATAAAAAAGTGTAAGGTATATTGAGGCATAAACTCAGGCAACTGACTTTCAGATAAATACAGAATTAGATGACATAATCCACCTAATCCCTACCTTACTGTAATCCAAACATGTTTTCTAAAGAGAATATTGTGGAACAGGTTGAAAGCAAAGCAAGAGCAGTATTAAAAGATATGAAGTTGTTCTGCTGTGGGCTTAGACCTTTAGAAAAATAACAATCCTGTGGGAGGATTGGCTTAGTACAAGTATCTATTTACTATCAAATCCACTTTAATGTTTAGGAATGTCTATCTTTGAAAATGAAAAATGGTTTTTAGTTTGCTAAATAAATCATCTCTCTCTTATTTATTGTGACAGGTAAATGCACTTTGATATTTGCACATGCAATCATATCAGTTTAAATCTTTTTGTGTGAGTTTTTCATTTCCTCTCAGAGAGAGGAATGATATTCAGTCACTTGGGAAGAGAGTCAGTTTTAGGTAAATTATTTGCCTGAGGTACTGTTCTGAAAACTGTTCCATCTCTTTTATAAAAAGGAAAAAAAGGAAACAATTCTTCTTTGTCCTAGCAATCTAGTCACTCTGAGACAAGTAGGTTGCAGAGAAATGAACAACCTTTTAATCATTTTGTTTTCTTTTTCATACTAACAGAAATCTATTTGCAGAAATGAAGCACACTAAAAATAACTCTTGAAAATAACGTGGATTTTTTTCTTTGAAATATCAAATTTTACCATTTAAATTCATCAGGAAATTACATGGTGTGATATATAAATTGACATTTCCAAACAAGGGTGTAAATCATTAGGCTACTGTACTTGATAATGGTAGGTCTCCTCAACTTAATATGACAATGTCCCTTTCAATCCAATTCTCAAACTTACCCATCAGCCACAAAGAAAGACTTAGCATGTTTGCTTCAAGGCTATCTTGTGATCTTCTGGAGTTCCTGATGTTCTTGATATGAACAGTGACTACATATGCCAGAATTCCCTATTAATATAGCTGCATTGTCTTGAAGGGCCAAGCTTTAGGAAATGAGGCTTGCCCAACCTGGAAGTCTCCAGAGGCACAATCTTACTTATAGTTTATTTATTATTTATTTACTTATAAGACATTGCTGCTGGTAAAATTGTTGACACAGAGCAGGGGTGCCAAATCGCTGGCCCATGGGCTGGTTGCATCATACAGAGGCCGTGCCCACACCAGCTCCAGCAATGCAAAAAAAGTTGTGATACTCCGTGACACATCACATGATGTGGCGAGTTTGACACCTATGACATAGAGCAACTGGTTCAATGATTTGCACCTCTAAGTGCTAGCAAATGGGAACGAATGGTTCCTAGACTTCAGAAGTTTGTTACATAAACCAATCTACCTTTACTCTGAAGGCCAAAGTTGTGCACTGTACAGGCTTAGATTGCCAAGCTTTATAAATAGTCAGATACATGTTCTGCATGAAATAGCTCATTTTTTAAGCAATAAAACAATACCTCTAGATGCATTGTGGGTCAATGAACTGCTGTAAAGGAAGTTCTTGATTATGAAGTTAAGAGCCTGGAAAGTCAAGATTTACTGCCTTCCCTAGCATGAAGTCTGACATTTCAAGCCTAATTATAAGATGTTTGATAAGCATGTAGTTGGAAGCAAACTTACTCACATTTTGCATCTTCCTAGGTATAAATCATTAGATATCTCAAACAATGTTCTATATAGTGTGCTTCTGTAGATATAATGCATATGTTTACATTCTTAATGTAGCTTTGTGGGATTTTATTTTTCTTTTAATATATATTCATAGGTCTACTAGTGTTATTTTGCTTTCTGTCACGAAACCAACAGTGAAATATTACTATTTCAGTTAAAGCAGGATATCATATAGATCTGAGTTCTCAGCTAAGATGCATCTCAGAACAAAGAACTGTATAACAGAAATTTTGCAGAAGTCAGCATGTACTGATATTCCATTTACTCTTGTGGCCTAAAATGAGAAAAATGGAAGAAAGAGGTTTGCCTAAAATTTCTATTATTTCATATATTTTGACATTTTTCTCAATCTTTGCAAACTTTAAGATATGTGGATTTCAACAGCCAGAAGTCTGGGAGTTGAAGTCCTGTGTTTTCCTGAAAGTAAGACCTACCCCAAAATAAGCCCTAGTTTTGGGGCAAGGCCTAAAAATTAGGCCTAAAATTAAGCTAGGGCAGGGGTGGGGGGGTGGAGCTTACCATTGCAGCCAGGCCTCCCATAGATCGATACTTGCCTTGCCGGAAGAAGCAGCTTCATTCTGCAGCTGAGAATGGAGCTTGAGCCTGCATTTCTCAGTCAGAGGCCTTTCCAGAAGGGCTGTGTAGCCAAGAACCAAGCTATGGATTGAATCCATAGCTCAGTTCTTGGCTGCAGATGCCTTCCAAAGGCCTCTGATGGTGAAATGCAGACCAAGCCCTTCTCAACTGCAGAATGAAGCTGCTCATTCGGCCGCAGAAGAAATGGACCAGCTGGGCGGGTCTATCGGTGCCTCCATTGCGAAGTAAGTGGAAAAGATACCCCCCAAATAAGATCTGGTCTTATTTGGGGGGTATCTAAAAGTTACTAAAGTATCTAAAAGTTGCTAAAGTTGAGAAACATTGGGTTAGAAAATTAATGTTTGGTTTCAACAAAAGGAACAGAAAAATGAACTCTTTTGAAATGAACTCTTTTGTTATTTGTATTTACTTCTCCACATAATCAGTACTTATACTACACACTTCTGCCAACCTTCTTAAAACTGTCAGAAAAGATTCCATCTTCTGCCTTTCAATGAGTTGTGAACAATCATTTCCACCTCTTGAATCAAACAGATGTCTGTGAAGATTTTCCTTCAATTCTGAGAAAAGATGAAAAATTACTGGCTGTCAAGTTGGACTACAGTATATGGCAGACGAGGTAAGAAAGTGAGATCCAACTTCACAATTGCCTATTATGTGGCTCCTGAGGTGCTAAGTCTAATATTGTCATGCTGCAGCAATATTTTGATCTTGTGCTTCTGAACTCTACTTAATTGTTGTTTCAAAATGTTGAGTGTTGCAATGTAGAGTTCTAAGCTGAGAGCAGTGCAAGGAAATCCATGTGAATAATACCATCTATGTGTCAAAAATTGTAACCACTAGTTTTCATGCTAAAAACTGATTTTGATTTTTTTCCCACCCACACATGAAGATTTGTGATAATTAAACCATGGATTGATGCTTTATATCTGAGTCATAATGCTGAATCTATGCTTCACTGTTAGTCATGAGTTTCTGAAGAAACTCTTCACCTTCATTCTTTAACTCTTCAAGATTTCATTTCCACCATCAGCATGAGGAACTTATCTTGTGGAAATATTGAAAAACATATTGAAAAACATCCATAAAGTGATCCAAACGTTCCTGTGAAATTCTAGATCTGAAACAATTTGTCTTTAAATTCAATTTCAGTTGTCATTAATCAGTTCATCAAACTTTCATATGTGAAACTTCTTGGTTGCCAACACAGATTGTCCATTTTGTTCTTGATCATAGAAAAAGGCTTTCCCCAAATTACCATGTTTACATTCTTTTGCACAGCAATTCCAAAAATAAACAACTTGCTTTCAGTGGTATGTTTGAGGGTCCTCCTTTGGTTTGCATTGCTTAAAGTGCACTGGGTAATAGTCACTGCAGCCTTCCATTGCAAGTATAATAACAGCACAACCTTATCTTTATAGCCACTTTCTATCAATTAAAGAGATATATTACAAGGTATATTTTTTAACTTAATTTCAACAGTATTCTAGTTTTCAGTGGTGTATATTTTAGACTATTAAGCAGCAAGAAACAAAACCCAAACATTAAGATTGCCAAAATTATACACAGCTAGTTGTAGACTTACGGCAACAATTAAGCCCTACATTTTTGTTGATAAGCGAGACAGTTGTTACGTGAATTTTACCCCATTTTACAGCCTTTCTTGCCACAGTTGTTAAATGAATCACTGAGGTTCTTAAGTTAGTAATATGGTTGTTAAGTGAACCTAGCTTACAGAAGTTCCAAAAAGTGATAACATGACCCCAGAACACTGCAACAGTTATAAATTTTTTATTTATTTATTTATTTTATTTTTAAAATTTATAAGCCGCCCCACTCCCAAAGGACTCTGGGCGGCTAACAATAAAAAACACATAAAACATAACAAAACAAACAATGCAAAAACAGTCATCCAGGGGTCAGGTTTTATAAACCCCAGGCCTGCCGGAAAAGCCAGGTCTTAAGCAGCTTACGGAAGACCAACAGGGTGGGAGCGGTCCTAATCTTCGGGGGGAGCTGGTTCCAAAGCGTGGGTGCCATCACAGAGAAGGCCCTCCTCTGCGGCCTCGCCAAATGGCACTGCTTGGCCGACGGGGCCTGAAGGAGGTCCAGCCTGTGGGATCTAACCGGATGTAGGGAACTATGAGGTAGTAGGCGGTCTCGCAAATAGCCTGGCCCTGAGCCATATAGGGCTTTAAAGGTAATGACCAACACCTTGAATTGGACCCGGAGACCAATAGGCAACCAGTGCAGCTCACGGAGGATAGGTGTAACGTGGGTGTATCGAGGAGCACCCACATCACTCGTGCGGCTGCATTCTGGACCAACTGTAGTCTCCAAATACTTTTCAAGGGTAGCCCCATGTAGAGCGCGTTGCAGTAGTCCAAACGTGAGGGCGTGAGTGACTGTAAGGAGAGCCTCCCGGTCCAGGTAGGGTCGCAACTGGTGCAACAGGCGAACTTGTGCAAAGGTCCTCCCAGCCACAGCCATCAATTGATGTTCCAAATTCAGCTGTGGATCAAGGAGGACACCCAAGCTGCGAACCCGCTCTGAAGGGGGTATATTTTCCCCCGCAAGAGTCAACACTGGACAGTCGACATGATCCTTGGGAGGCAACATCCAAAGCCACTCGGTCTTGTCAGGATTGAGCCTGTGTCTGTTAAATATGAGTAGTTTAATCTCACTTACTATAATATATTTTAGTTGCTTTTCCAAGAATTTTATGGATTTATTCTTACTAAAATCAATATTTATGTCATACTTTACAAAGTTTTCTTCCTTTCTTTTTTCTTTTTTTTACAGAAATCTGGAAACAAAATGCTTGGTTTGTTTGTTCTGCTTTCGTGACAAGATGTATTATTGCAGTAAGTGAGAACTGCATACATTTTAAAAAAACACTTCAGAGAAATCAGACTTCTAGTGTCAAGATTTTTGGGAATACTTGTAAATGTGTCTAAAACTGCATTTGGGGGATTGTAGTGAAATCCATCAGAAAATAACCTTTATAATAACTAGCTAAAAATACTGAAGCGTCTATGATATATCAAATATTGGAAAAAATCCGTGTAAGTATTTTTTTGCAGAATTTCCCACTCCCTGTTCATTCAGACTGCCAATTAAAAAAATAGTGCTGTGCTTTTGTTTGGGTTTCATATTGTTTCTTTTGACCACAGAATTTAAAGAGTTTTAATCCTGTGTTCCTGAATGTCTTTTACTCAGTTATTAGTAGTTTAATTATAGACAGTTTTTCCATTATTGTTAATTTGCATTTTTAATACTTTAAATGTCCCAGGAACATTTAAAAATAAATGACATAAAATTTTAAAGAGTTGCCTGGACTATTGAAAGAATTAATATCAAATCATTTTTTTTTTAGTCTTCATACTGAGATGTTAACCTCAAGATCAAAGAGCATCAGATTTAGTAATTAAACCTCTGAACTTATTAAACCGCTGGACTTATTATTAGTTAATGAGCAGGGTGACTGATGTGGTAAGTGCAGACTGTTAGCAATGCATTGAAGGACAGAATGGTATGTTTACCACATAATTTGTTATATACTCAGTTAAGCTTTTGAGTTATCATTATCTGGAATGAAAGAGTCTACCCTGTTCCTGGAATTGAAGACATTTTGAATTGCTGATCCAATCAGAGTTTAATAGAGAATTGTCCTTAGCCTGAGGCATCCAAATATGCTGAACCATCTGGGTTTAAACAGATAAAATTGAGACAAAATAATATTTCTCATTTTCTCTGAAATCTATATGCAAATCACATACAACCCCAACAGAGCTTTTATAGCTGATCCTAATCAGGTACATTATATTAGGCAAGGAACAAGATGAAAAATCTACCCATGAGGCAAATAGAAACAGGCAATGTTCTTGGACATTGGAGGTTACATAAATAGGTTTTCTGCCCCAACTGGCAATGTTCAAAACTATCAGTAGAAGTATGTAGATTTTGAAGGGACTTCCTACAGGTCCTCAAAGGGATCTGTTTCTGTGGGACTTTTTTAAAAAATAAGAGTAGGCCATGGATGGTTTTGAGATATTTGCTGAATTATTTATTTCAACATTCCAATACTTTTTGGAAACATTTTTTTTATTTTTGGAGAATAGGTTGACCTCCTCTTCTTTGTGGCAGCAATTGTTCTTGATATTTTTAGCCTCCTGTCTCCAAAGATGATTAGGGGACTGGAGGCTAAAATACAAAGAGCGGTAGCAGGAATTGGGTATGTCTAGTTTAATGAAACAAAGGACTAGGGGTGACATGATAGCAGTCTTTCAATATCTCAGAGAAAAGAAGAGGAAGTCAACCTATTCTCCAAAGCACCTGAAAGCTCAATAAGAAGCAATGGACGGAAATTAATCAAGGAGAGACGCAACCTAGGACTAAGGAAAAACTTCCTGACAGTTAGAACAATTAATCAGTGGAACGACTTGCCTCCAGAAGTTATGGGTGCTCCAACACTAGAAGTTTTAATGAAAAAAAATGTATAACCATTTGTCTGAAATGGTATAGGGCTTCCTGCCTGAGTAGGGGATTGGACTAGAAGCCCTTGAAGGTGCTTTCCAATTCTGTTGTTCTGCATTCTGTGTTCTGCTTACCTTTGCTATGCTGACTAGGCCTGCAGCAATATCTGAAAAGCCACTGGTTGCCCAGGTTTGGGGCAGTAGAAGGAAAAACTCAGCTTTTAATTGGCAAAAGCAAAATCTCATTCCAAACATTTCCTTGAAAGCAACAGTCTCCCATGTAATTATATGCTTTTCTATTTCTTTTCATATACTTTTGGCAGTATCTGGAGCTAAGAGAAATGGTTTATAGATTTCTCCTATTGTCATTATAGGACTTATAATTTAAGCAATTTATCAGTGAAACAAATGTCCAGGTTCGGAAATTCAATGCACTAGTAACAAACCTCTAATGGCTTTGTTGCTGCTATTTTGTCATTTAATTGCAATAAGTAGATGAGGAATCAAATTACTATTTCAATTTCCCCCCTATTTGTTATGATGATCTAAATCAGGGGTGTCAAACTCAATTTCATTGAAGGTTGCATCAGCATTGCGGTTGCCCTCAGGGGGGCCGGGTGAGTGTGGCCAGAGTGGGTGCAGCCTACTGAGTGGGTGCAGCCTACTGAGTGGGTGTGGCCAGCTCTACATCGTTCGCGTCAATGGTGCCTGTGGGGGCCTGGGCAGGAGTGGGACAGATCTGAGGGTCTCTGGCAGAAGGGGGTGAGATCAGGACCACTTCCAGGTGATGATGCATTTCTTCATTCCTCACAAAGGGTGACACTTCCCCAGCATGTACCCAGAGGGCGGGGCCGACACAGCAGGGGCTGGTTCCTCGCTTTTCCAGACAGCCTTGTGGAGCTAAGACTGAATGCGTTTCAGCATAAATGGCCACCACAAAATTGTACATTGGCTCCCTCCCAGTTGGCCTGGGCCAGGGCCAAGGCAGTGGGGACCATTCCCTCACTGTTTCCAGTATGGTTTCGCCAGCCACATGAAACCACTTCACGGGCCGCATCCGGCCCCCGGGCCTTGTGTTTGACATGTCTGATCTAAATGCACAAACCAAACCTTCACCCTCATCCTACACTGGACCTACAGATATTCGTCACTATTGCAAACATTTCTCTTGGTTGTAAGAATGGTTCTGCTGATTAGACAGTTCTGGTAGTCTTTAGAGAGGATTGGGACTCATCCCTGTCACTTGCATGAAAGATATTAACAACCAAATAGTCCTGGTGTATTGAATGGCACTGTATCTAGATGTATATATAAGGTTCTTAAGAAAAATGAGGTGGGATATATATATATATATCCCATGAATATATATAATTTTGGGAGGAAACTGGCCATGTTTTGGTATTTCTATCTGAAAAGAACCAAGCAAGCAAACAAAAGCTAAGTATCTGAGCTGATTCTGAATGGAGGTGATGAAAATTTATCAGTATACCACCATATGATTTCTTCATTTTGCATTAGTGGACAACTTGATTGGTGGTCAAATACTGTGATTGAGCCAGCATATGTGATATTGGGGTGTGGAAAAAAAGACGTTTAATACATTTCATACTATAATTTCCTGAATTTCCTAATTGCATGTTTAGGCAGTCCATGCTAACTGTTCATAATATCAGGTTTGCAATCTTAATTTCTAGAAAACTTATTTTCCCGGGGCTATGGTGCCTTCCAATACTTAAATATTGCTTGAAAATGCCATGGCATGGACAGCATGGCACAGCATGGCATAGCACAGCTTAGCACGGCAAAGCAAAGCACAGAATGGCATGGGATGGCTCAGTTTAGCATAGCATAGCATAGCAAAGCATAGCATAGCATAGCATAGCATTATGGTGATAAGGAAAAAAATGAAAATATTTTCCTTCTGTTCAATATCATTAATAACACTTCAATGTTAAAAAAGGAAAAGAGGATGAGATGCGATGAGATTTTGCCTTTATTCCCAGTGAGGTTATTGTGATCGCATTGGGATTTAACCTAGCTATTTGCCATTTATGGTTTTGTCTGACCCAGATTTCATTAATTGAATTATGATTATCTTGTGAATATAATCTCAAGGGAGCAGTAGAAAGATAAAATATAGATTATTGCATTGGAAAAAGTAAGGTTAGAATGTTCTGTGGATAAAAATCCAAACTTATTTGGAACTTTCCCCAATATGTATGTAATATAAGATGTGTGTGGTGTGTGTGTGTGTGTATGTGTGCAGATAATGTGATGTGAGTTTGTGCAAGTCGTAACAATTTCTAACCAATGAGAGATACCAATGAAAACATCCTTCCCAGGTCTCAGTAGTCTTTTTGTCTCACTGTATCATCTCTTCTGTGATGGGGAAGAGTTTTTATTTCTTCCCTATATTTCATAGTACTATTCAAATGCCCCTCATGTGTCCCATTTATAATTCTCTGAAAATAATGCATCCAGAATAGATATACTTATTCAGTGCCACCTATCTAACATATTAAACTAGTGTAGGGTATAAATTCAGTAAATAAAGAAATAAATTATTTGCAATGCATTAACTTGTGTATAATTCACAGTTTTTGAAAAGTGACAGGAGACTTCATTCACGGTCTCTTGTGTGGCTGACGAATCCCCAGCACCCAACACATAGCTCTATAAGTGAGATGATTATTTTACAAGATAGATACATCATTGTTTCAGGAAAGCAGACAGATCCACTGAGAAAAAAGCCAATGACTGGAGCAATGATGAACACACTGGTTCCTTGGAATTCCTTTCTACCCAAGGACAGGAATTGCGATTGCCCATAAGTGCTTCACATATTAGCTTCCTGGAAGGAGACTTAACAAAGCAGTCTCCATTGGGTCTTAGAGTTCTAGGAGCTGAGAGATGATTATCTTTGCCCAAGCTACAATTCGGCACCTTTAAAAAGACACTGGGTTTGCATATTTCCTTTTTAAATCATTTCTGGAAATTGCTTGTTAATGGTTTTAGGTATAGTAAGAACCTTCAGAAAGGTAAGTTTCATTATACAGGATGAGTTTCTTTCAATCCTTGGTGAAATCCTTGGATATTAGATAGGGGAAATTGTAAATGGACTTAATTTCAAATAAGGTTTTGAAATTAATTATCCTTTCTGTGAGTTATTTAAAATGCTATAAAATATATGGGGATTTTGAAACTAGGCGTAAGAAATCTTCCTGTGGGAAAACATTGTTTAGAAAAAAAGAAGATAAGATGAGATTTTGAAGGTTGGACATTAGAGGGAACCAAAAATAAAGATTTATAATTAAAGGAGAAAATATTTACTAATACAGAATTGAGCAAGATATTCTAACTTTTGAAGAATTCAAGGATTTTGTGAACAATGCATTCAAAGATTAACTTTATAATTTTAAGATTATAAAGATAATTATAAAAATTGATTTAAAAGAGGTGATAGAGGAAGATAAGATTGAGATTGTGAGTGTTCTGAATGTGGATTCAAAAAATGACAAGTTATAAGAATGAAATTATTATGTCTTAATAATTAAAAGGGACATACAAATAACAAACCAGAAGAGTGATTTGGATAATTTTCTTATCTTCATTTATAAAAGGACAGGTTAAATGTATGAAAGAGTTCCTAAGAAAAGACAAAGAAAAAAATGAAAAGGAATACATTTTGGAGGCACTGTTTAAAAGGATTAAACATCAAGGCTTTCAAAAGCAAAAGAAAGGGATATAAACTTGGTTTATTTGATTAAAGTTAATATATATAGGTTGTTGTTTCTGGTAGCTCTTAATGGATTTTTCTTCAACAGGAGTGAATGATACAGTTTTGAAGATTTGTTTATAGATAAGAGATAAGTTACTGCTTTAAAAGTAAATTAAAGGAATATAAGTTGCTGAAATTGTTTGTGATTGTCTTGATAAAGAGGGAAGTCATTGTTTGTATTAGTTTTTTTAATCTTTGTAGCCCTAAATATTAATGGCCACTTATTATAAAGAAAAAGATATACAAATACATCACTCTTCTCCAGTGCTTCCAGGATCACTCACAAAAGTGAGTTAAAAAGCAAACATAGCATATTATATAGTACAACATATTTGAAAAGTTCAGGAGGAATGAACAAGTTTTTGTTTGGCAGAGACATTACGGTCCTATTGTTTAGGAGAAATTTGTAATTTCAGAATGTAATTGGGATCTGAATGCTGGGTATTGAGTCATTGAGTGAGTTCTAAAATAATCTCTAATGGATTGAACAAATAAAGAACATACCATAGACTATCTCATGATGCCCTTTCATCTGTAAAGTCACAGAATGTAAGGATTGGAAGAGATTTTTGAATTCGTCTAGTCCACCTCCCTCCCGGTGCAAGAAACAACTAATATCAAAGGACATACAAAAATCTGTAGAAATAGTAGCATCTTAACTTTGGTTATTGACCAGCATAAAATAACATTCAAGAATATAACTTTATACTATAATAAATTACTAGCTCTCATGGTGTAATTTTGTTAGCAAAACCATTAAACCTGTTAGATAAAATTATAAAGATAACAGTGAGTAAAAAGAATCGTATGATTTGAGTTAAACTATGGGATAATAATCACAGAATAAAAATAACTAATGTGAAATGTAAAATCACTTTATCTGAGTGTAACATCTACAGGTGAACATCTAATGTTAATGGTGGAAGTGTAAGAAATATAATAGTGTCACGTAAAATAAAAAAGTATATAAAAAAGAAATGACATTAAAATGTCTGTAACAGCTTTGGTTAGGTGAATTACATTGATCTGTCCTGGATTGTAGGCAACATAATAAGCATCTAAATGACATCTTTAGCTATTGCTGACTATTATTGGGCAGAGAGCTCTAGATAAAGAGGGATAATTAGCTGAAGATGAACATCCCTGTCACTGTAAAACTCATAGAAAAGGGGTATGTGAACTGCAGTTTCTATGCACATGAGTTGCAGTGGAGGTGTCAAGTTTCAAAAGATTTTTTTTTTTTTGTATTTCCTCTCAAAAATGTTACAGGAAGCACATTGGACAGGTCAGGGTTAATTTGAAATAGAAGTATGGAAGACATAAGAAATTGGTTTAGAAACTAACATTTTGTTGTTGATAAATATATTCCATAGCAGAACAGCAGCTTCTGACTGAGTTTCCATGTTTAAATGCCTTAGTTTTAAATTAATTAGTATGAGGCATCTGATGCATTATCCACAATTGCTGAGATGTAATCAGTTTTGCCATAAAAGCTACTTGCTAAGATGACCATTTAATGTACGTAAGTGGGACAAAGATCACTGGTACCAATAACAATACAATTAAATGGCAAATGCAACCCATCAAAAACTTAAAAATAAGTTGCCTTGGAAATGGTTGGTTTCAAGATGATTGTCTATGACAGGGGTCCCCAATCCCTGGTCTGTGGACTGGTACTGGTCAGCAGTATGCCAGAAACTGGGCTGTGCAAACAAGTGAAGCCCCATTTGCGGGATGCAGGCAGCACATGAAACCATGCCCCTTTAAGTCTGTGGAAAAACCTCTCTCCACAGAACTGGTCCCTGGTCCCGCTGGTCTATGATATTGTTAGATAAGTAGGTGATTATATTCTGCAGACATATCTTGAGAAACTCCATAGCTCTGCCTCTTGTATTTTTGCCAGGTGTTCTGGAATATTCTATCTCAAATAGTCAGGTGCCCTTCAAGAAAGTCACATTTTCTGAATTTTGCAAAGCTAGGTTTAAATCTTAGGGTAGTAAATATGAATCTACCAAGAAGAGCAGATTAGGTGACAGATACAGAACCATTAATTTTAAAAAGTGTTGAAAAAGAACTCAGTGTTTCCATTTTTTGTAGCCATCTATAGGGGTTAAGGAAACCAATTAGGGGACTGGAGGGGTTAAGGAAACCGATTAGGGGACTGGAGGCTAAAACATATAAGGAACGATTGCTAGAATTGGGTATGTCTAGTTTAACGAAGAGAAGGATAAGGGGGGACATGATAGCAGTATTCCAATATCTCAGGGGCTGCCATAAAGAAGAGGGAATCAAGCTATTTTCCAAAGCACCTGAAGGCAGGACAAGAAGCTATGGGTGGAAACTAATCAAGGAGAGAAGCAAGCTAGAACTAAGGAGAAACTTCCTGACAGTGAGAACAATTAATCAATGGAACAACCTGCCTCCAGAAGCAGTAAATGCTCCAACACTGGAAGTTTTTAAGAAGAGACTGGACAGCCATTTGTCCGAAATGGTGTAGGGTCTCCTGCCCGAGCAGGGGGTTGGACTAGATGACCTCCAAGGTCCCTTCCAACTTTACTATTATTATTATTATTATTAAATCAACTAACGGGGCAGCTGTTTCATGCATTGCAGTTAATGTTTGGTAGGTTGGTCAATAAATTCTCCTGTTCACATATTGGCAAGATTCCAAAGATGTCAGTTACTTCTGCTTCTAGAAACACATTAGCAATCTGTCATCAAATCCTTCTCTGAGTTGCTTTTTGGAGGAGGCTACTCTCAAGGACACTGCTGATTTGATGTTATTGCATCCATCTGTAGTTGCCACTTTTTGTTTCACATTTGAAGTACTGGCGGCATTGGTGTGTCAGTATGATTTGAAAAATGGAAAGATCCGGGCCTCATAAATGCATGTTTTGGAAATATTGAGAATCACTCAAAAAGGGTTTCAGTTTAAGGAATGGTATTATGCTTAAACATCCGTAAGGATGGCTAACTGCCTTTTTCACTATGAAGCCCCTCTGCCTCTAATGAATCAATTATGTAATAATAACAGCCCAGTAACTGGCCCAAGGACAAAAGGAGTTGGGGTTTTTTTGCAGCCCACTGACCACTGTTGAGAGTGATCTGTAAGGAAATCAAATTTGTTTTTATATCCAGTTCCTCTGTCTGTCATGTACTGGGCAATTTTTTTTTTTTGTATTTGATTACCCTGGTGATTAGATTCAAAGTTAAGATTTTTCTTTTAACACAGTTTTGCTTATTTTCAAATCTAGAGCTTGGTGCTAGAGCCCTCCCTACTAATTTAGTGCAAGAGGACAAGATGAAAGCATCAAGGGATTCCACTATTCCGTTTATCGCTGCTAGATAGCGAAAATTGAAATTACAGTTAATGCAGTCACTAATCCTTCTTTTTCAACCTAGCATGGTAGCCAGGAATGATCCATGATGTTACCCTCAATATGTCTCTAATAGAGTACAACTTACAGTAGGTGAAAAGAAAGATTAAATGTGCCTTCCATCCTCAAAATCTTTCTGTTCCCAACCAAGTCCTTCTTTAATTCTATCATTCCTTTCATTTTTGACTTTCAAAGAACTTTCACTAGTGCCATAGTTGCTTCCAATAATCAGTTGATTCATTTCAGTCATGAGGAGCACTGTAGCCCACAGTCTTGATATATTCCTCCCACTGAGTCTCTATTTATTTTCTCTGCTTTTTCCATTTCAATGGATTCATTGGAATTCTGGGATTTATTCCAATAATTTGCTAATATTCAACATGAACATAGTCCTCTGTGTATGGATTGTTTTTGTTTTGTGTGAATTCAATCACTGTGGTTGCACATCTTATTTATTTTTTATTAGATCATTTCTACCCTGCCAAATCATTAGACTTCAGATAGCTTACAATACTCTAAAATTAAGAATCACAATTAACCGAAAACTTAAATATAGCATACTCATCATTAGTTAAATTTAAAAATAGAAGAACAGTCAATGATAGCATTGTATCTTAAAGGCAAGATGGAAAAATAGAGGTGAAAAGCTGACGTGACGGAATCTGAGGTCGCAGGCTGTTCTATAATATGAGGGAAATGTCTCCTTCCTTACTTCTCCACTCCCACTTCCTGAGGAGCAGAATATGATGTATCACTTCTTGATCTGCATATACAGAATGGGCGGTTTCTACTCAGTTTCCACTCAGTTTGGGTCCCAAAGCTAATTGGAACCAGGCCATATTGAGCTTTATACAGGGTAGAACCAGCATTTTGAAATGGATCGAGAAACAAATTGGTAGCCAATGCATTTAGTACAAGAGTGTGTTATTCTGGTAAAATGGACATCCAATGCTCTTATTCATTAGCAGTTGTGTTACCAACTTCTGCATTAGCTGAAATTTTCAAGAGGACTTCAAAGGCAACTCTGCATGTTGCAACAACTCATTCTAGAAGAAGACAAGCTGAAGCTATGAATTCAGGAGAACCCTCAGATGGCATACTGGCTTTTTCATGAAGATGAAATCCAATCTAGGACTCACACTGAAACTGATAATGAGCAGATGGGCCTTTTCCTGATAAATAACAACCTTTTAGTACTCTTGATTTAAAAATGTAAAATTGTGTGGGTCTTGGTTGTATTTTAGTTCATGCTACCCCAAAGGCATCCGTGATAATGCAACTAAAATCACAGTGGAAACTGAGCTAGATAAGAACCATTGTATAAACATATCTCAGTTGCTTTCCAAGGCCATCAAGAGACTAGTCAAGTATCCATTATCTCAGAAAAGTAGAAGGCAAGTTGAATTCAAGCTTTGGAGCACAGAGTAGATATTCATAAAGACTCTGATTCCTTCTCACTTTATTAGGCAATCAACTGCTGTGTTTAAGATTTAGTGAAACAGTTATTCCTAAGTAATAGTAATTTCACCAAAGCATGACTAAAGAATAGTCCTATTTATATCTATTCAATTCAAATGATAAAAGTTCCATTAAATTTAATGGGATTTCCCCCTGCCAATGGAGATGATTGTTTTTCTAATCTTCTCTCTCTCATTAATTTATGGTAGCTTCTTTTCCCCTTTAAATGAATTTCTAACCAAGAAATAAATGGCATAATACTGTTTATGTGAGAAGGCATTCTTCCCCTCATCATTCAAAACATACTGATTCCTGAAGTTTTATTATCTTTAGCATTTGAAATTCTGTGCGGGTAATCCTGTTAACTTGTCTTCATTAGATCTCAGTAGAATTAAAGTGCTTATAAAAGCTTCACTGGAATAATTACGTCCTGGAGAAAGAAATCCACAATATATATGAATAAAACTTCAACTAAACATTTTTTTACCAAGATGTCATTTGGGCAATTAGTGTAACAGTAGAGAAAATGCTATAAAACTTTTAAAATATTTTGTTTCCTATAAATTATGTTGAAAACAGACAATAAAAAAAGATACACTTAAAAAAACAAGCAAAAATATGCTTTCTGTTGAAAAGTGAATCTTGTTTAAATAATGCTTAATTGCCTAGGATACATCTACAACATGGGCATGGTAAATTTATTCCCAGTTCTCCAAAATATTGCTAAGCCCACCCAGCCTAAGACTGAAGGTGCATAACAACAAATTCCCTGATTCAGGGATGTCAAACTGCCGGCATGTGGGCCGGTTGCATCATATGGAGGTCGCGCTCTCCCCAACTCCAGCAATGCAAAAAAAGTGACGATATGTCACAACACGTCACGTGATGCGGTAAGTTTGACACCTGTGCCCTGACTGATATGTTATCCTTAGAGACTTCTGGAAAATGTTGTGTAGTCCTTAATGATAACAGGGCCCTGTTGGCCTGCAAGTTCATTTCTAGTTATAAGTTATCCCCAGTTGTTGTAGCTTGCAAAAGATTAAAAGCTCATTATATCTCTTAAGTTCCTCTTAACCTTAATTTTAAGTCTATGTTGCATAGATCAGCTAGGTCACTCAAATGTCCTTTTTTTTTTTAAGATGGTTAAAAATACAGCTTACCTGAAGCAGCTACTATATCTCTATTGTGCCCAAGGGTGGAAGTAAAGCTATGTATGGGGTATCACAACGTGCAATGAATCCAATTCCCTTGTTTTTCAGCTGAATAGTATCATGCCATCTATCTCAGGGAAATCTAAAAATGTAAGTAGGCAGTCTATTCAGCAATCAAAATACAGAGGTTCGAAAGCTAGTTTTTATTTGGAGTGAGAATTTTTGAAATAATAGCAAGCAACTCACTCATGTTCATAGAATAAAGGCAACACTGTTCTGCAAAATGAGGATGTTTTCCAAAGCCAAACCATCTTTGAAATAGTAATTCACAGCGACTGAATTGTATAGTTATGCAAGCTGCTTGCAGTTTAGTTACTACAATTTTGGTTTTTCAGTAAATTCAGCTCTCATGGCTTTCTCTCTTAGAACAAAATATTTATTTCATTGGGAAAGTTCACGGTAAGCCTTAATTGTTAGCTCAAACATCTTGCTGGCATGGAGATCATTAATATACTGTATTGTACATCATACCTTTTGCCTAGTTCCCATGTCTCCTTTGTTTCCAGACCATTGTACAGGAAGAGATGAAGTAAGAGCAATTTACCAAGTGCTAGACCAATACATCCTAGCTGCTTAGGCCTTTATTCCAAAAGCCTTGTACCATTTAAATGTCAATTCTTGCTGATTCGGTTGTGTTTACAACCGTTTAACAATTTGGCAGGCTTTTTATAAATCATACATCATAAATTTAAAATAGATTTCTTCCATTCCACACTCTTTGGAAAATTCTTTACTTCCCTTTGGCATGAACATATTCCTGTGATAGCATTTTTGGGGACAATGCCCTTGTCCCATGTCCCAGCCTATGCTTAAACTAAACTTAAAGTCACCCTCAGATGACCCAGTGCTCAAGTAGTATTTTCCCATTTCTCAAAATACAATTTTCCATGGATATGATCTGGCTTGCTTCACAGATTTGAGTGCAGTTGTTCTGACCTCATGGCTGGCAGTACCTTAAAGTAGTTATGAGATTTTTATAGGTAATCTGTGTTGTAAATTCTGAACTTCCAGAATCACACAATTCTGACTTTAATAAGTATAATCAAATAGTTGCCAAATCTCGATATATATGAACAAAAGATACCTGCCCGCTCCCCTGGGGACTTAAGTAACCATGCTGAATTGTAGAAACAATCATCCTTTCTCCAGGATGAATTGTCCTTACCTGGTCTTCTAGGCCTCTCAGTGAAGCATTCATTGCTATGACTCCATCCATCTTGTCAGTGATAATCCGCTTCCTTCCTTTCCTTCACCTTCCCCAGCATTATGGACTTCTCATGGGAGCTGAAGTCTTTGCATAATGTGTTCAAAGGCTTTAATGTGCCAGTTTTTAAAAAAAGAGGAGTGACAGATAACCTGGCAGTCGTAACACAATTCATAAAATAAGATGCTGTTTTTGTGAGAAAGCTTGGTTGAGAATTGCACTTCTGCAGAAGCAAAATATGGTACACCTGCATTATAAAGTTAATATTTGAAGAAGTTATAATAGGTGTTTATTCTCATATCATGAAATGAAATAGATATCATCCAAAATACAGTATACTATATCAAAAGCAATTTAATGGACAAATATTGCAAATATAAGGAAGAAAGATAATATTGCTTTGTCACTGTTGTATGTACATGATCAAGATTTTTCAGCACAATCGTACACATTACATTGCCCTAATCATGAATTACTTGTAGGGTTTTAGATAGACAGATAGATAGATAGATAGATAGATAGATAGATAGATAGATAGACAGACAGATAGATAGATAGATAGATAACCTTTATTGTCATTTTTTTACTGTGGGCACAACGGCACACATCAAAAATGAAATTTAGTTGCCCGCTCTCAAAGTGAAACACATACATGATACACACCTAAAACATACTATGTACAACATATGTATAGATCCACACCCCTACATATACAAAGCAAATAAATATTAAATACTCTCCATCTTGAATATATAACAGAAGGCAGAGGCTTGAGAGTTCACAAGGTTAATGCTGTATGGAATGAAACTATGGCTGAATCTGGATGTTCTGCTATGGATACCACGAAGCCTCCTCCCAGAAGGTAACAAAGAAAACAGGTCATGAAGAGTATGTGAAGTGTCCCAGATAACCTTATGGACTCTGTTCAAACAATGCTTCTGTGTTATGTCCTGGATGGGAGGGAGGGAACTGCCAATGATCTTTTTGGCCATTCTCACCACTCTCTGCACCTCCTTCCTGTCTGAAGCAGTGATGCTTCCAAACTAGACTGTGATGCTATATGACAGGATTCTCTCAATCATCCCCCTGTAGAAAGTGATCAGGACAGGGGAAGGAAGATGTGCTTTTCTTTTTTTTTCTTTTTCTTTTTTCCCAAAACAATTTTTATTAGTTTTCTATTTTACACCAACACAACTTAAGAACCCACATGGAAACATGGTGATCCAGTTTTTTAAAAAACAAGCAATGACATAGTACATATATACCCAGTATTTCTTAAAAAATTCCCTCTCTATCTATATAGAATATTATAATCAAATTAATACATTTTCAAATAAATTCATTCATCACTATATCTAACCATCAACTGCATTAATCAATAAAATTTTTAATCTATAAAACTACATTTCTTAAGAACATTATAATCAAGTCAATATCTTTCTAAAACCAATTCATTCACTAGTATAACATTTCATCCAAGTTATATGATTAAAAATAAACTAACATTCTCTGTCTATTTATGTTATTATAGGCTTATTAAAACATTTCTAAAACAATTTTTCATTGAATATGTCACTCTATATGAATTTCATAAATCAATAAAAGTTTACAAACTCATTATCCATCCCAAAAATCCTGTATTATGCTTTCTTAATTTTACGAATATTTAATCTTAAATTAACATATTCATTTACTATTCAGGTGCCCCAACTGTTTTTTTATTTAAGCATTATTAACTCCAAAAATAAATTCTTCTCTTTCTCACCAATCTTCTATTGTTTTTCACTATGTCTCCAAATCTCCAATAATTAATTCCATCATTTTCCATATTTCACTTCTTTTCTCATTATACCATCTCTAATATTAAAAACATATAAAGCCCTTTTAACAAAATCCAAGTCCAACTCAATCCAAATCGCTATAAGGCCTTTACCACATTATTACAATCAGATTTAATATTTGTATCTTATTCTGGGTTTCTTTCTAGTCCAAACAGGTTTCCATAATCGGGCCTCCACCTGCCACACTATACACTCCAAAAAGAAAGCTCCCCTTATACATTTTGTTAAGTTAGTGTGATAATCTGAATGACATAGCAGAACATCATTCCCCCTTTCTTTTAACATTAAGTAAATTTCACTTAAAATCCTTTCTTTTATATTGTCCTCTTTAATCACATGATTCTCTTCTTCCCAAGTTTTTTTCTCTATCTCAAATTCAAATGGTGTCTGCAAACCAACTTGCCATTCTGAAACAAGATCATCCAGTTCCTTATCATAAGTCCTTTGTCCATTGATATCAAATCTTTTTTCCAAAATCAATTGATTGTCTAACTGTGGATTTACTTCTTCCACCTTGATAGGCAGGGCACAAGCCTCTTGTGTATAAGCTGATGTTTCACTTAGTTCTTGTCTTTTGCCTTGTCGAAACAAAGAAATCTCATTTGAACAGGCAATTATCTTCTCCGTATTTTCCAAAATTTTGGCCAAAATATATTTATAAGTAATATCTACAGCAGTTTCCTCCATCTTTATTATCTTTCAAATCTTTATCCTTTTAAAGGAGACTATATGTAAAAAGTGATCACAATATCCATCTCCTCCCAGTTTCCTCACCTTTTTCCTTTGTACAAAATAGAAGTTTTTCCAGCGAAGAAAAGGTAGCAAGTTCAATGAATAAATTTGTCAGAGAGTGTCTCTCAAAAAGTAATCCTTCCAGACACCATAAAGATAAAAGCAAACAGTATTCTTCAAATATTATAAAAAACTTTCTTGAGGCTTCCAATCTCCAAAGATAAAATCAATAATAAAACAAAAATAAATATAATCCTTTGTGCTTTTCTTCCCCCATTTAAAAAGCCGCTTCATCAGAAAAGGGAGTAATTCCAAAGGAAAAAAAAACTTTTCACAGGCATAAAGAAAATAGAGGTAAAAGGAAAGTCTCACCAAGTTCTCCACGGTGGGTCTGTTTGCTTAGCTGATCTTGTGGCTTGCAGTTGGCGCAGCTAAATGATTGGCCATTTTACTGGCCGATCTTTACCCTATCGGCCCAAAGGAGGTACTCAGTGCACAGAGGCTGCCGCCGCTTCTCTGCAACTATCCGAGAGCCTCCTCAACGGAAGACGCTCCTCCAGAGCGTCTTTTTGACCCTCTAAGGCAGTGGTTCTCAATCTTTTTAATGCTGCGAACCCCAGCCGGTCATAATTCGAGGACTACTCAACCGGTCGTAAGTTGAGGACTACTCAACTGGTGCAGCATCGTTTGCAGAATGGGACTTTTGGCGGGCTCATCAGGGCAGAGACAGCCTGGACAATTCCTATTGGCTTTTGAAAGCCAATAGAATTAGATTCTATTCAAGAGAGTCTATTCTATTGGTTTTCAAAAGCCAATAGAATAAAAGGGAGTAGCACAGCTAAGGAAAAGGGGAAAAAATGGCGGACTGTGTTGTTTGGCGACCCCCGTGAAATGGTCGTTCGATCCCAAATGGGGTCCCAACCCACAGGTTGAGAACCACTGCTCTAAGGAGTCTACAGGCAGGCGAAACTCGATTGGCGAAGGGACGACTCCCTTTCCTCGACCGCACCACTGCGAACCGGAACCGGAAGCCGAAGATGTGCTTTTCTTATTTTCCGCGATGCAGAAATAAATAATCAGTAGGTATATATTTAGTATGATATACTATATTAGCATAATTTCTTCTAATAGTGAATTTAGTAATGAGAGAATAATAATAGAAGTCAATATGGTTACTCTATTACAGGAAATATCAGCATGTTTGGATAAAGCCTGATGTTTGCAGAAATACCAAACTCCAAAAGACAGATCTCACAAAAAGTAAAATGAAGATTAATTATATTCAGTAACAATGAAATACTGAGTTTGTGATAAAAAAAATACAAAACCAAAGTGGAAGGGGACACCTGAAAGCAGTATTTAATATGTATAAAGACACATTTCAAGACAAAGTGGAATAAACATATGTAATCTCTAGAAACAAGCTTAGCTTGTCTTAGCTTCATTGTCAAATGTCTTTTACTCCAGGGACAACTATAGAAAGAAATATTTAATCACCTATGACAGTGTGGTATATCCACATTCAAAAAACAGATTAAAATCACAGCAGGCACTGCTCAACAGGAACTTACCATGCTTGATGTATTGATGTATTTACAAACTGCTGGAAGAAGTGACTTCATGTAAAGTCAGACCTTGAGAAAAAAATGACAGAATTTGAAAACTTATATACAAAATCAAGATCATCTATTAGGACCTATATATAATTTGTTTTTGCAATATGACATGGAGATGGAACAAATTAAAAGCTGCATGATAAAATGGATGGAAAATTCAAAGAAGCAATTACATTAGGACAGTGGAAAGAATTGTGAAAGAAAGTCAAATTCACTGCAAGCTATAATTTGAGGGAACATTTGTTTTAAACGTTTTACAGATGGTATATAACTCCATCAATAATTAAGAAGATAGACGAATCGTAAAAGAACAAATGTTGGGAATGTTAGAACGAAGAAAGAGGAACATTTTACAATATGCAGCAGTTAGATAAAAAAATTAAGACATAAAATCATTAACATTGCAACCCCCATCCCATCCAATATAATACTAATATAAGTATATAAGTACATATGAAATGAAGTATGGGTATAGATTATCAGCAAAGTAATTTATAGGTCTTTCCAGTATTATCCATTAGAACGTTAACTAGACAAATTATGAATAATCACAATATTTGAAAATATGTTTGAAGTAAGCCATGCCCTTTGATCATGTACAGTTATTAATAATTATGACAATAAATAAAGCAATAAAGCAGAAATGGTATAAACAGACTTCTCTTTTATTTTCTTTATATAATAAATCAAGTGAAAAAGGAGAAAATGTATTGAATGTATTTAATTTTAAAAAAATATTAATACAAGTACCTAGACTTAATTTCTTAGTTTGAGAAATTAATATAGCGACAGAAGCCAAAAGCAACTTATAATTAATGAAATTTTAAATACTCAAGCCTATTATTTTAATAAATTTTATGAAAACAGCGGTTAATATCAAGGTTTTACTTATGTTTTATGAAATGGAAATAGAAATGGGGGTCAGTTAGTCCGAGAGATTTCTGTTTTCTCCCTTCTTTAAACTGAATATATACAGACATACAAGCAGTTTTCTTTAATCGTTTCTCCTACTTAAGTAAAATTGAATTGCCGATTATCTGGCTATATACTTGTAGAGGACAGGAAGACCTGGAGGAACGTTGTCCATGGGGTCACGATGGGTCGGACACGACTTCGCAATTAACAACAACAATACTTGTATTTGTAATTTCTACTCTGGCTATTTGTATTTATTCAGAGTAGAAAGAACTTTGCTGTTTGTAGTTGGAGCCATGGTCTCCCAGCAACCCAAATCAAACTTTTATTCTAGTGATGGCTAAACTGGCACCTTCCATATACATTGCAAAAGTGCTGGAGAGCTAGATTCAGAAAGGATGCCCAAGTAAGTCAAAAAAAGAAGATCCCAATATTACTTGTATCTTGGTCAAGAGAAGAGAACATCATGCGTCACCTTCAAAATATTTTGAGGGATTGGTCAATATCAATGGTGACCATGGTGAGCAGAAGACCTCCTTAGACCATTCAATCAGTGGTGGGATTCAGCCAGTTTGCACCACTTCGGCAGAACCAGTAGCTAATTTTTTGTTGCCCAGGCCCAGAATGGACTTTCAGAAGCGGCATCCGCACAGAGAACTGGATGTTCACATATTTGAATCCCACCACTGTGTTCAATCCTCTCAGTTTACATTCTTATGCACACTACTCTGATCTTTTGATAAGAAATGTCTGTAAATTCCTGGATAATGAACAGCAATCCATGTTATAACTCACTCACTCACTCACTCACTCACTCATTCACTCACTCACTCACTCATTCACTCACTGGGGGTTATATCTAGCAAAACTCTGAGCATCTGATTCCTTTCTTAATGAAAAACATGTAGTTTGAGGGTTCTGAGATCAAACCCGCTAATCAAAGTAAAATCATGGCTTTGATAATATTCCAAGAATGTTTTTTTAAAAGAAACTTTGGATTAAGTTGTTTGAAAAATATCTTAATCTTTGCATACATTTCCAGTCTAAATTTCTGGCTATGACAGGACTGAAATATTCTCAACTCTCACTTGCATACTTGCATTCTCTATATGTCTCTGAAGATACAAAGATATTCAGTGTACTTTGAGAAAGAGAAACAAAATCAGTTAGTATAATTTAATCAAAATTTAGGATTAAAGCCCAAACTAGAAGCAAATAAAATACATTGAATGCAGCTCAAAAGGGAATGAGTTGGGGAATGAAACTTCCATACTGCAAACCTGCGTGGGGATTTAGATAATAGAGATAAAATTCACGTTTACTTTTCAATGAAAATTGAATTCAGTTGCACCCTCTTCAAATTCATCAACCCAGCAAATAAAACATGTTCTTCACATCCTTGGAGCTGATAATGAGATGATCTAGCCAAAATATATGTTCATGGCAAATCTTTAGAGCAGAGTTTCTTTTATGATGGACATCTGATCATATATGTTTTGGTTTAAGAGAAGGAGGCAGCTGTTACCAAAAGGCATTAAAATTATCATATGAAAAATAGATTTCAGTGCAGGCAGTTTTTTTCCCTTGGATATAATTCATTGGATGTTTTTTCTTTTGCATCTTGAATAATCATATATTCATACTTAGACAAATAACTGCCAATCTCATGTTTATTCTGCTGTAACTTTTTCCCCAAGCTTTTAAATTGTGATCAAAGGTAAAAACTTGTTTTGATTATATTTTTCTTTGGCTCACACAGAGGTTTTTACTATCTATTTGAGAATTTATATTGGCAGCATGAAACAACAGACTCTAATCTCCACAGTTATGAGATCATAAGGTTGTCTGAGAAAAAGAAATGGTATTAAACTTCCTCAGAGACATTAGTTGGAGATGTTCTCCACACATTAAATTATTCAGCAATCTACATTCATCTCAGGAATGCAACTAAATAGAACTGCTGGGACCTAGTAAAAATGATTTTCTAAGAAGACTAAAGGTTTTAAACAGAGTCCAGTCTCATTTTACTACAATGATCCTTTTGTAGGCCTTCATCCGGCAGCAATAATATATTTAAGCCAGTGATATATTGAAAATATGCGGTGGGCATGCAAATAAAACTGTTGCATACCTCGAACTTTGAGAAACAAGTTTGCTCCTTTCAAGAAAGCCTAGAGTTGTAAATAAATTTCAGTGGAATTTGCTGCAAGGTAAATAATTGTAAATAATTTATATCATCATCATCATCCTATATATATATCTATGAAAAAGTGTTGATATCTCACAACATTTTTGTGTTTTTTTTAAAGTGTCATCAGTTTTCAGATCTATCTGTCTACTTAACTCACTCTCTCTTTCTTGACTTGAGATCCTGATACTTGCGAAGACTACATTGATTCTTACAACGGAGGAATGGTTACAAAAACTGATGGAGCTAGCAGAGATGGCTAAACTGACTGTACTGATTGAAGAAAAAAAATACAAATACTTTTACTGCCATGTGGAAACTGCTTCTAGATTTTGTGCTTGAGGTGGAGAAAACATGAAATTTTGATTGTGGGCTTTACCATTTTGATAGATTTGATGTTATTGAAATAGCTAGTTTATATTATTTTGTAAAAGTAAAAAGTTGAGGTTTGAAATTGATACTCTATTGCACCAAAGGAATTCTTTTCTCCCTTACCTCACTTCTCTACTCCCTTTTCCCTTCCCCATCTTTCCTGCTATTTACTTTGTATTTTGATTGTATCGTATATTATAAACTAATAAAACTTTAAAAGCACAAATGAGACCCTATTAGCAGCACACAAAGTTTTCTTCTGGGCTGCCTAATTTGGCGAATGAACATATGAATGCCCTCTTTTTTCCAATAATAATAGCTCAAGAAAAGGAATACTGATTTTTAGGAATTTATTGTTTTCATAAGTAAGGAAGCATAAAGGCCTTTATCATAACTTTACTTATATGTCTGGAATATAATTTTATTTACATTTTCATACACTATGAGCTACAATATTGAATACTGCAACTACGGTACTTGTCCCTGCCATGAAGTGAAATGACTAGGCATTATCTTGCAAAATAAAAAAAATGAAGGAAAAATGAAAAAGGAATAAATACATTAAAAAATGAAAAAGAAGAGGGAAAAAATTAAAAATCCAGTCAATGTCAATGTGCTTAAAATAATTTAGCCTTTCTGCCTAGCGTCCTTTTCATTGGGTCAGTCTACAAATATTGTAAATAAATGTAATGGACATTAATATAAATAAATATACATCTTATGAATATATATCTTAAAATAAATTTAACAAAATAAGATTCTTAACTTTCAGTAAATTAAATTTCCAGCTTGATTTCTGATCTTTCAAATAGCACTCTCCATTCTTTCTTTGAACAATTATTAATAAATAACGCTTAATGCCAAACTTCCTTCACTATGATCTGAAGCATCAGTAAAGGATGCTTTATTTATGTACCATATAAATTCTAAATTGTCAAATTATATCTGATGTCTCTTTCTGCCGCCTACTCTGAATAACTAATTAGTGGTGTAAACATGCATCAAATATCTCACTGAAAGTTCTTTATAATAGCTACCTATCTTTCTGTTATTTCAACTGGAATTATTCTGAAACTATTTCTCCTTGCTCAAAGGCAATTTTTCTAACAATGTGAATCTCAACAGAATGACATAATTCAATTGTAACAAACTAAACAGAAGTGGGTAGTATTTGAATAAAGCTAAACTTTTGCCTGCATGTTCTCTTTTTATGCTTTTAGATTTCTATTGACATGTATATTCCTCTTAGGCTGATATTAGGTCTGTGCAATGAAATATATAGCAATGAAATATTATTTATCATCAGTACTAATATTATGTTAAAAAAAACCCCAAAATGATTACAAGCTCTTATAAATCCCAGCAAGTGCTTTTATAATAATGCAGGATAATTACTAACAGTGTGTTCAGTCCTTAGAAAACTAAATGTATTTGAGTACGCATTAAATCAATTCCACTTAAGCAGTAAATTATACTTATCAGGCTTATGGCATTTAGTGAGATTTAATGTCCTGTGCTTTCAAGATTTCACTAGTCAATATTACTAATCATTCTATCTATAAAGTAATTATAACACAATGTTTTGTTTAAACATTGTTTTGCTAATTTTAAAATCTAATAAGAATAACTATAATGAACCAAGATACAACAGATTGTCTACTTCATATGAAAATGTATAGATCATTTATGTTTGTAATGGGCTAAAATGGGAAGGTGTTGCTAAGACTGGGGACTGAGTCTGGTAAAGAGAATAAGAAGGAAAATTCAGTGGCAAGTTTTATTCATATAAAATATCATTGCCTAGTCTTTTGGAATAACAGAATAACAACCCTTGTCAGAATTTCTCTCTCATTCTCCCCTTCCCCACATATACAGGGACTCTGCAACCCTTAATATTATGCTTAGTACATAAGTCAAAAACTAATACATTAGTCAAGAATTAGTATCAACTTGTCTGTAGTACAGCATTATTAAGTGAGTGCTGTATGCATGCTGGAAGAATGCTTGCATCTCTCCAAGCAACAAAGATATTATTATTTAACCCTAGTTTGACATAATAACTTGTAAGAGCAAGTCTAATAAATAAATTGCTATTAATTAAAATTAATTTTCCTAAATTAAATATATACATATACATATACATACATACATACATACATACATATATATATATATATATATATAGTCAACCTATATGCTGAACAAGGACAGCTGGAGTGGAAGATGAATGTGGTTTTAAAGGTGGAGGAATGACACTATCCCAACAGCTGAAAATGCAGAGAATCTGCAAGCTGTAGTAAGAGAAGTCATCGTGTATTGTGGATTTAAGAAAAAGTGGGAAAAAAAATACTGGACACAATTTCCTATGATGAAGCAGAAAGTTTTGAAAATTAATGATATAGATATATCACAGCTTCTGAATATATTTTCCAAGACTTTCATAACTGCTCTACCAAGTGCTAATTTGTGGCATATCTTTTGACTGTTTGCTCATGTTTCTATTTTGAAATTGCTTCTGGATTTTGTGCTTGCAATGAGAAAAAAAAATGAAACTTTGATTCTTCTTTTTGTAAACTAGATAGGTTTGTTGTTATAGAAATGGCTTGTTAGATCTATTGTGTAAAAGCAAAAAGTTGTGGTTGTAATGTTGTAATCTTCTACTGTGCTAAAGAGAGTCGGAAGTCAGTGCCTTTTTCTTTTTTCTTTTCTCCTTTACACTGTCCCCCCCTTTCCCCTTCCTCTTCTTTTAGTTTTCCATGTATTTTTCTTTGTATTTTATACTTTGATAAAAAAAATTAATAAAAACTAAATTAAAAAATTATCAGTTACATTGTTAATACTTGGTGATAACCAGTTATACTGGTGATACTTCATCCTGTGGTATAAAATAACCAAAAGTCAAGAAAATAAACAAACAGATCATCAAACAAATCAATCTTTCTTTCTCACTGGAGGCACAAATAATCAGGCTCAAATTATCCCACTATAAAAATATTATGCGAAGATTCAATTTTCTAAAAAAGTCTCCCATGTTGAGAAAGCTGGAAGGAAAGAAGAGGACAACCAGCAGTACAGAGGATGGATCTAATTATGTTGGGAATGGGTACACCATTAGAAGATTTAAAGGACCAAGCTGGGAATGGAACATCCTGGAGGGGATCTATCTATATGGTTGCCAAGAGCTAACACTAATTTGATGGTGCATAATCAATCAATCAATTATTATACTGTAAACTTCCCTTTCTGGATAATCCATCATGAAAGGTAGTTTAAAAAGCTCTTATAATAATTTACCAACAACTTTCAAATTACTAACTGGTGTGGTAGCTGATGTAGTACAACAGCATCTAGTTGAAAACAATCTCTTTCCACCTGAACAGAAAGGAAACCACCCCAATAGCAGAAGAACAAAAGATCAACTCCTAATAGACAAAATGATCTTGGAAAACTGCAAGAAAAGGAAGACCAACCTGAATGTGGCATGGATTGACTACAAAAAGGCATTTGACTCTCTGCCACATGACTGGATAATCAAATGCCTAGAAATAACAGGAGTCAGTAGAAACATCAGAAAATTTGTGCAAAGATCGATGGCACAATGGAAGACACAGTTGCAGATCAATGGTGAGAGCTGGGAGAGGTTAATATCAAGAGAGGAATATTTCAAGGAGATTCATTATCACCATTACTATTTGTTATTGCACTGTTTTCTCTGTCAACAATACTGAATAACTCAGGACATGGCTATCAAACATCAAAAACATCTGCCAGACTATCCCACCTCCTTTACATGGATGATCTGAAGCTGTATGGAAAAACATCATCTGAAATAGAATCGCTGCTCAACACTGTCCGTATATATAGCCAAGATATTGTAATGGAGTTTGGCTTGGACAAATGTGCAACACTTACTATCAAACAAGGAAAAAGTAGTGAAAACTGAAGGAATCAAGATGCCCCACGAAAATAACATTAAGAGTCTGGATGAGGAAGAGTACTACAAATACTTGGGTATCCTTCAAGCTGACAACATCAAGCACACTGAAGTCAAGAAAAAGATTAGAGGTGAATACATCAAGAGAGTGAAGAAGATCTTAAAGTCCAAACTCAATGGAGGAAATACCATAAAGGCAATCAACACCTGGGCAATCCCAGTCATTAGGTACACAGCTGGAATAGTGGACTGGACTCAAGCAGAACTAAAAGCAATGGATAGGAAGACCAGAAAAATAATGACAATGAATCATGCCCTTCATCCATGCAGTGACATTGACAGACTTTATCTACCAAGGCAAATAGGTGGGCGTGGAATGCTACAAGTACATCAGATGGTTGAAGAAGAAAAAATGGCTTTGGAAGAATATCTGAAGAACAATGATGAAGATGCACTGAAATTAGTATATCAGGAAGGCTTACTAACTACTGGAGAGACCAAACTGGCCTACAAGAAAGACCAAATGAAGAACAGAATAGAGGCATGGGAAGACAAAGCACTACATGGCCAATACATGAAAAAAATAGCTGGGAAAGCAGATAATAATAAAGACCTGGCAATGGCTAAGAGCAGGAAAATTGAAGAAAGAGACCGAGGGACTAATTCTGGCTGCACAAGACCAAGCCTTAAGGACAAATGCATATAAAGTCAAAATTGAGAAGACAGCAATAGACAGTAAGTGCTGCCTATGCAAAGAAGCTGAAGAAACAGTGGACCACCTGGTAAGCTGTTGCAAGAAGATTGCACAGACTGACTACAAGCAGCGGCATGACAAAGTAGCAACAATGGTGCATTGGAAGATCTGCAAAAAATATCATTTGCCTGTAAGCAAAAACTGGTGGGATCATAAAATAGAGAAAGTCATAGAAAATGATAAAATTAAACTGCTCTGGGACTTCAGAATTCAAACAGACAAGCACCTGCAACATAACACCCCAGACTTAACAATTGTCGATAAGAAAGACAAAAAAGTCTGGATAGTGGACGTGGCAGTGCCTGGAGACAGCAGAATAGACGAGAAAGAACTGGAGAAGATAACAAAATACAAAGACCTACAAATAGAAATAGAAAGACTGTGGCAAAAGCAAGCAAGGGTAGTACCAATAGTAATAGGCTCCTTGGGTGCAATCCCAAAACAACTGGAGCACCACTTGAACACCATTGGCATTGACAAATTCGCTATTAGTCAATTGCAAAAGGCAGCCTTACTAGGAACTGCTTCCATCCTGCGACGATATCTGTAATACCATCAAACATCCACATCTGCCTATCCCAGGTCCTGGGTAAGGACTCGATAGGTAGACAAAATGCCAAATCCAGTCTGAACATCTGGCTGACTGTGCGATGATCCATAATAATAATAATAATAATAATAATAATAATAATAATAATAATAATAATAAATGTCAGCTGCTTTTATTTATTGAACAGACTAATTCTACAGGATTTATTCTGTGGGAGTTATTGCCTATGAAATATTCTTAAAATAGTAGCATTAACTTTTATTTTTCACCTAAAAATGTTTTAACAACAACCATATTAAAATATTCATTGATTCATACTATCATAAATGTGTATCCTTAAAATATCCAACTGAGTTTATATTATAGGGATTTGAAAAAAAAATCAAATCATTTTCCTAAATTAGATGTCTTTTCACTATGCTTGGTTTTTTTATAGTCACAGCTAACATCTTCACTAAATAGCTTGTGTATATATATCTCCTAATGGACTCAGTGGGAACCATCATTAGGTGAATATTTAGAGAATGTAACTCTGGGCAGAGACAGGCATTTGAGAATCATTATCCTTAAGTTTCAAATGTTGCTTCCTTCTAATATAATTTTGTTGAGTTTGTCATTTCCTGCCTTGAGGTTTTGGATGAATGATAATAAAATCAGAAAATGTCTTCAACAAAATTAGCTAAAATTTACATTTTGATGCTGACAGGTCTGAATTAAATCTCTGAGTTAATTCTATCTAAAAGCTAAACAATAAGGAAAATTGCCAAAGAATAGCTTAACTCTGTTTCAGGCAATGTGTTAACCTTTCAAAAGCTGCTTTATATCTGTGGGTGTCATTTGCTTCTTGAGTTCTGGTAAAAGCTCCTGCTTGTATCCTCAGACTTGCCTTCTGAAGGCCCTTTAAAAAAAAAAATTAAATTGCCTTTATTCAAATTTCATGTCATCTCCTTTAGCTTTTGGCTTTGCACTATCTATCCAAAGTATTTAAGCTTTTAGCTTCATCACCACTACTTCCAGTGAGTTGTCTTATTTTGCTTCATTTTATTTATTTAAAAGATTTTTACTGATGCCCATCTTAAGCAACTCTAGGTGACTCATAACAGCAGTAGAATCAATAGCTGTAAAACACCCACAACAAATAAACCAGTAAAATGATCAACAAAACAAAAAAACACTGCTCCTTAGGATGCCCTGCAGCAAGCTCCCATATCCTCATGCCATTCATCCTGTCTTATCCTGTCCTGTCTTATCCTGTCCTTGTGCCTGTGTATAAAGCATGTCTTAACAGCTTTCCAAAAGACTGGAAGGGTAAGGGGCTTCCTTTCACCTTCCCTCCCTCCCTCCATCCCAAATCATCACAGAGAGGATGATCCAAAAGGTAGGGGCAGCCACACTTTTGAAGTAGCATTTAGGTAGAAGCATTTCAGGGAAGGAATCCAGAGTATGCTTAGCCTATTTGTTTTAGTGGGATGGACAGATATTCTTAGGGAGATAGAATCCAACAATTAACAAAGTTCCCTGCTGTGAAGGGTCTTAAAGGTGATCATTAGCGCCTGGAATCTGAGAGCCGGTGCAGTTTGTGCAATAAAGGAGCAACATGGACAAACCCATGAATAACCTAACTGCATGCCACAAAGCGTTCTGGACAAGTTGTAAATTCTGAGTTATCTTCAAGGGCAACTCCCTGTAAAACACATTGCAGTAATCCATATAGGGAGTGACTAAAGTGTGAATGACTGTGAACAAGGGAGGCCTCCTGATCCAAGAAAGGATACAATTGGTAAACAGGATGGATCTGTACAAGGGCATTCCTACACATATCTGTCACTTGCTCCTGAAGCAGGAGCCATGAGTCTAGAAGGATACTCCAAATTGCGTACCAACTCAGTCTGGAGGAATGCCATCCTGTCCAGAGTCAGAGATGAAATGTTATCTGGGCCTGGGGGGGAGTTAAAATTCCAGAGTCACTCTGTCTTGCCAGCGTTGAGTCAAAGCTAGTTCCTTCCCATCCAAATTCTTAAAGTCTCCAGCACTCAGGCAGCATCATCACAGTATCTCCTGTCTGCCAAGTCTCAAAGCCCAGTCTTGCTGGTGTGATGGACATTGCTTCTCAACTTGCTGGGGGAGGGGAGAGGAGAGGTTTGGAATGCAGACTTCAGAGATTAAGGAAGCAGACCGTGGGAGTCAAGGACAATTGCCAGGTGTCTGGCCTGAGCTAGAGATGCTTTCTTACAACAATATTTTTCAATTTGATTGGGCAATGTGATCTGACCCAGAGGGAGGAGGAAGAAGTCAATACTTTTACTATAGTGATTTGAGTGGGGTCTTGTCAGAGCTGGTTTTACTTTCATATATAGTTTTACATTAAGAGCCTGAAAGGTCTCAAAGGTATTTGCTTGGTTGAGTTCGCTAGTTGGAACCTTGACACTGTCTGGCTAAGGGTAAAGATATATAATTGATTATACTGCATTCCATACAGATTGATGACATCCCCAGCAATTTCATGTAGATAGTAATAGTAGTAATAGTAGTAAAGTTGGAAGGGACCTTGGAGGTCATCCAGTCCAACCCCCTGCTCAGGCAGGAAACCCTACACCATTTCAGACAAATGGCTGTCCAGTCTCAAAAACTTCCAGTGTTGGAGCATTTACTGCTTCTGGAGGCAGGCTGTTCCACTGATTAATTGTTCTCACTGTCAGGAAGTTTCTCCTTAGTTCTAGGTTGGCTTAGTTTCCATTGTTTTCACTGTCAGGCAAGTGTTCTCCTTAGTTCTTAGATTGCTTCTCTCCTTGATTAGTTTCCACCCGTTGCTTCTTGTCCTGCTTCAGGTGCTTTGGAAAATAGCTTAACTCCCTCTTCTTTATGGCAGCCCCTGAGATATTGGAATACTGCTATCATGTCCCCCCTTGTCCTTCTCTTCGTTAAACTAGACATACCCAATTCTAGCAACCGTTCCTTATATGTTTTAGCCTCCAGTCCCCTAATCATCTTTGTTGCTCTTCTCTGTACTCTTTCTAGAGTCTCAACATCTTTTTTACATCGTGGTGACCAAAACTGGATGCAGTATTCCAAGTCTGGCCTTACCAAGGCATTGAAGAGTGGTATTCATACTTCACATGATCTTGATTCTATCCCTCTGTTAATGCACCCTAGCACTGTGTTGGCCTTTTTGGCAGCTGCAGCACACTGCTGGCTTATATTTAGGTGATTGTCTACTAGGACTCCAAGGTCCCTCTCACAGTTATTACTATTGAGCATGGTGCCACCTATGCTGTACTTGTGCATTTGGTTTTTCTTGCCTAAATGTAGAACTTTGCTTTTTTCACCATTGAATTTCATTTTGTTAGTTAGTGCCCAGTGTTCAAGTCTGTCCAGATCCTTCTGTATCTTAAGCCTGTCTTCTGGAGTGTTGGCTATTCCTGCCAGCTTGGTATCGTCTGCAAATTTGATGAGTTCCCCATCTATCCCCTCATCCAAATCGTTGATATAGATATTGAAGAGCACTGGGCCCAGAACAGAGCCCTGGGGCACCCCACTACACACTTCCCTCCATATAGATGCAGTTCCATTGAGGACCACTCGCTGAGTACGGCCGGTCAGCCAGCTACGGATCCATCTGGTGGTGATTCTGTTTACCCCACATTTTTCTATCTTATCAAGTAGTAGGTTGTGATCTACTTTATCAAATGCCTTACTGAAGTCCAAGTAAATTATGTCCACAGCATTCCTCTGATCCACTAATTTTGTCACTTGGTCAAAGAATGCAATAAGATTTGTCTGGCGTGATCTATTTTTGACAAACCCATGTTGGCTTTTAGTAATGACTTTGTTTGCCTCTAGGTGTTCGTTGATTCATTGTTTGATTATCTTTTCCAGGATCTTCCCAGGTATTGATGTTGAAAAGGACAGGTGAAAACCTTGAGCCCTGAACTAGTACATATATCAGGTAGGTTTTGTTCAACCTCTCCTTTTCCACTAACACTGAATAGAACTGGCCATGGAATAAATAAAGAAAAAAAGGAAGGGGAATGGAGTATTTAAGCCATGACTGAATCAGGTTATAGTTAGATACTTCTAAGGATATGTAAACTGAGTCCAATCATGTTACAGAAGTGATATTAAAATGTTCAAAGACTATACTGTACTGTTTTTTGTTTTCATGTTGCTTCCTTTCTGACTCTTACCTCTTAGATTTTTATGTGTACTCTTCTTGGCCATCTGCTTCTATGGAACCAGACACATAAAGAAATAAACAAAAAGTTGCATTTATTACCTAAGAGTCTTCCTTTGGGATATTGTTGATGAAACTGAACATGTCAAAATTTCTCTTTTCATTTGGCTAGAGGATATAGCAAGTGCTATAAAACCAGCCAGTACTTAGATCAAACTATGTTCTCTGAATAATGCAGAATATTTACACTGTTGTATTTTGAAATTCTGCTTCCAAGAATCCTAAAGTGTAAAGAAATCCTTATGTTCTAGCAATCTGCCCTTAAGGAAGCAGACTAGCAGAAATTTTGGTCCTCCTATACAACCTCTTTATAAAAAAATATTTGGGATAGTGCTCTATAGTGCTCCTTTCTCTGTTAGTTTAAAGAAACCCATTTAATCAGGATTCACGATTAAACAAATTGTCAAATGCAAGTAAGTATGCAGTGGCTAATAGACATATCATTTCCATATCCTTTAGGATAGCTATAATGTCATTGAAACATCAGAAGCTGGTTTGGGAGAAGGGAGATGAGCCAGAACCAGAGCTATCAGACATGGGTGGCATGGTTTGTCTTCTTGGCCATAGCTGCCACCTGTTCACTGAACAAGAGATGTGAGTCTAAAAAGACCCCTGGTTGCAGACATGTCATGTGCATGGGGAAATGCAATCCCATCAAAAATTAAAGATGAAATGTTCCCAGAATCAGGAAATCCAAACACAACTATATTAGTCTTCTTGGGATTGAACCGGACTCTTTCTATCCTGATTGCACAGCCTCTAGACACTGAGCCAGGACTTGATAGCATCATATATTAATATATACAACTGAGTTTTATCAGCGTATTGATGATATCTGATCCAAACCAAAGGAATGCCTCATGTAGTTTCATGTAGATATTAAAGGGGAGAAGACGGTCAAGCTATGTGGCACTTCACAAGTGAGAGTCATGGACATGATCTCTTCTTCCATCAAAACTGGTTGGAACTGGAAGTAGACAGAGGAGAATCAGTGTAAAGTGGTGCCTCCCAGCCCCAAGCCCTTGAGCTGATCCAAAAGAATATTGTGGTCAATGGGGTTGAAAGCATTTGTGAAGCATATTGATTAATTAAATCAGTACAAACCTGGACAAGTTACCCAAAATTGGTAGTTTTCCATTGGTAACCACACAGAAACTTATTACCAAATCACAAAAGGGACATTTAAATAAGGACTTACTGATAAGTGGTAAAAATTAGGAAACACTAAATTGAAACAAAATGCTTCAAAATTATAATAATTCAAAATATAGGAGAAGAATTTAATATTCTTCATAGTAATTATGCAAAAAATATTCACTGAAACTTGAAAAATAAAGCGCTTCTTCAAGCAATTGTCTGCTATTTACAAATACATCTTATATATTTGGTCTGAAGATAAGCACTGAGTAGCTTTTGTATCCAGAGTAAATTTCCTTCCTGCATTTTTACCTCACTGTACAATAATGGATATTGAGCATGAACCCAGCAGACTGGCCAGAACATTCAGATTATGTATATTCTTCTAATTATTTCACATTTGAAATAAACGGTGAGCACAATCCTTTATGGGGTTAATTAGAAATGAGGAGACCTAAGTTGAGTGCATCTTGGTCAGGGTGCAATAGTATGTGAAATTATTGCATAATATGTGTATAGTATTTCCTAAGAAAAAAAAATCTGCAGAATTCAATGATAGTTATTTCAAAGTAAATATGGAGAGCAATCATTCTATAGATATTACCTGAATAGGAATACATTATCAGAAGTGGAACTGATACGGTTTTATTTACTTGTAAAAACATTTTTAAATATGTGTATTCATATTTTGTAAAGAGCCAAAAAAGATTCCTAGATATTTCTTGTATTAAAAAGGCCCATGAGTCTGGCAACTGTAAAAAACAAGCCAGAAAATAAAAAGTCTATAGCCTTCAGAAACTTAAGATTTAGTTGTCACCTACACCTAGCTTCCAGAATGCTAATCTTTATGGTGAATTTCCTTTTTTCTTTCTTTAAGTATATTAGATGCATAGGCAACCCTGGCATTGAGTCCTGGAGCACCTGATTAGCTCCAAACTAGACACTGAAGTTGATGGAAGTCAAGCTGATGAGAGTCACTGGCAGAAGCAAAAAAAAAAAAAAACCTGGTCCAGTTCAGTTTCTGAATGCAGTGAGAAAGTCACCACAGGAATGTCAAAAACAACATTTAAGACACTAGACAACTACGTAACCTTAATACAGAGGAACTTTGGAATTGGAGATCTAACTCATGATGTTGGCAGGGCTTCACCAATCAATTGAAGCTATACTACTACTACTGTGTTGGAAGCACAAAAGTGCTTCAATCATGAAAGGATTTGTTGGTGACATCACTGTTGCCTAGTCGGGGGCTCCTTTCGCTTCCCTGTGAAGTTGCCCACCAAAGTGTTGCCCATTTATCTACTCACAGTCACTCATTTTCAAACCACTGAGAGCTGGAGCATGTGATTGGAATTCACTCTGCCTCATGGTCTCGAACCAAGCATTCTAACCTTGTGGACCACACCACACTCCTAACTGAAGCTACACTGTTACTCTATTGTGTAATCTGTTAGTAAGATTACAAAACAATAACTAGAAAAATATGAAGCAAGGAATCCCTGTAATCTGAATAGCATCCCCTATTCCCAACAAGCCTGGCTGTGGTACTCTCATTCTTTAAATTGACCTAACCAATCAAAATAAATCCTTTTCACTAAATATGCGGAAGTTAAAAAATAAAAAAATAAAAACTAGCAGAGGTGGCAAAAGGCCCCGTTAGCTGCAGATGAAAATTGAAGCTAAGACTATCACATTTGTGCAAAAAAATCTGATTTTTCTATCTTTCCTTGCTGACATCTAGAAGTCATTTGGATTTCTGTAACTCAAATACAATTCAGCTTCAAACTTTGCCAACAGCTGAACGTATTTACTTTAAGAAGTCCCATCTTTCCATATATATTTATTTGCAGTAACTGAATACTTTTCATAAATTGCAGGCTGCTTTGGCAGATTATCTATCAGATTTATTTATTTTTTGTTTGCAGTGAGCCTTCACTTATTATCAGCTGTACAACTCAATACAGTGCATCATTAGAGTATGGATATTAGTATAATGGAGGAGGACGTTTGCTCACGTTGTAAAATTTATGTTCATGCCCCTGACCCCAACTGAGCTGCTTTGTGCAATTGAGTCAATTAAGTTGAAATAAAGTTCCTATGGAGGCAGCTCCACATTAGCAAGCTTTTATTTAATTATTAAATGTTCAAAAGGTTGGTTAGACATCAATCAGCTCTTAGTTTAAGCTAATTAAGAATCTATGGCTGAATACTCCAAATGAAGCTCTATTAATCCTTACTCTTTACACTGTTTTAATGAGCTGGGTTAGCTCATATGCTCTGAGAATCATTAATGTTGTCAAACCAGCATTTTACTATGGTCTTATGGTTGATTATAGAATTATAATGAACTTGATGAGTAAATTATTGCATTCTTCAAAAGATAATCACAATCAGGGTTTTCTGTCTTGTTCATGAATTGTACCACTTAGCTTTTCTTTTCTTTTTACATTAAAACAAAGTTTTACAGATATAAAATGCATATTAAAAAGCCAGCAACTTAAAAATTGGTATTTGTCATCTAGTATATTGATAAATCCTATGAAATATTTTAGCCTAGCTATTTGAAAACTGCAAGAAATTTTACAGTTCTAAAACTGAGGATCTTGCTCCATGATGTTAAGATGCTTAACCATTGATTTACTAATATGAGGTATGTCACTTCTTATTCACAAGTTCAGGGAAATAATCAATATTTACTTTAGTAATACTCTTTTAATTATCTATTAAAATATTGTAGATTCTGAATAATCCCAAAATCCATTACAATGCTAATAGCAATTCGGGAGTTTTTGATGCTGCTAATGAATTTGGGCCAAGCTGTAAATCAAAAGGTTCTCTACGTGATGTACTACCATTCAATGATTATACTTCAATATGTTCTCTATTCTGTACTTGTGTTCTGAAATAATGGAGGAAAAGGCCCAATCTTCTTTAAAAAATGGCAGTTTGACCATGGTGCAAAGAGGTGGTAATCTCCTTTTCTTTTGATGCTTGAGCAGAATGTATCCATTTGTTTAACTTGATTTACACATATAGCTCAATTCTGAACCAATTTTGGAGGTCTAATGCTATAAAATAGGCTTCCTGGCTGAGGAATTCTGGGAGTTGAAGTCCACAAGTCATAAAAGGGCCAAGTTTGAAGACCCCTACTATAGAAAAACAAGACTGGACCTAATGCAACCTTTCTTCAGAGCATGTGGGGAAGTCAAGAAAGTAGCTCTTTTGATGGAATATATTTGATGAAATAAAATAAATATTGCTTCATCCAAGGGAGAGCAAGGAGAACAGAGAATATCTGCAGTACTGGTTCTCCTATATTTCAAAGAGCTCTGAGGAGGGTCAGACTATAAAGGATATTCAGAGAAAGGTGCTAGCCTATCAAGGTAGACCAGGTCACAAGACAGGCATCCTGGAGATTCTTTATTGTAGTAAGGTAGAATAAGATAGATTTTTGAACTCCTATACAAGTTTCTGTTTTGTCCCATTTTATACTAAACTAAACCAAGGCAGGGTTATTTTGAACTTTATTCTCTCTTTCTCAGAACTGTGTAATCTTTGGGGCAAGTATACTTGAACAGTTTCTTCATAGCCAAGGATTATTTTTTTTTTTTTAGCATAGGAAAAAAAGTCTGACACTTCATAGTTTACAAAGTTTATCATGTAACATGGGTTGGTGTTCCCAAGTCATCAGTTTGGACTGGGGGGGGGGAGAGAACCTGCCATTCTTTTACTAACTTTCTACATGTCAAAGAAAAATGGTCTCCTTTTCCCCAACTCCAAATAGTGGGGTTGGAGAATTGAAAGAAAAAGATATTAACAGAAAAAAGGAAAAATTGACCCATGAGGAGAATAGTGACCCCATTCACATTTGATCATGGCACTATATATTGCTTGCCTCTCTCTCTCTCTCTCTCTCTCTCTCTCTCTCTCTCTCTCTCTCTCTCTCTCCCCCTCTCCCCCTGTCTCTTGTGTATCTTGCCATATACATTTGCAGAGGAGCTTCAAGCATTCCCTTAACAAACAGTTCTTAAGTTCAAATATCCAAGTGAATCAATCAGGCACATTCTTTCACTATTAGTCTGTATAGAAATTGACAGATGGCCTTGCCTGTGCTTTCAGAAGCAGATGGTTAAGAAAAAGAAATCATGCAAAATACATGAAAGATTTAGTATGCTCTGAATGATGGTATCTTTCTTAAATGCTCTAGGCTGTTCTGCCAAATCTTTGATCAGATCAGGACTCAGAGACAATAGCATAGCAACAGATTTTGGTTTCTGTCCCCTCCCCTTTTTCTTAATTTATAAATTTAATTTCTTAATTTATAAATTAAGCCCAGAAGCAATATAATTTATAAATATGAATCCTCTTAGGGACATGTATTTTCTTCATTAAGATTTCTGCAAAAAGGAAAATAATTTAAGGTGCAACACCCTACTATTGATTTGTTGTTGTTGTTGTTCTTTTTATGAGAAAAGCATATCTAGGCTATCTTGATACTCTGAAACAATTACACTGACATTCCAACATCTTCAAAGGTTACCATTAGATTAACTCTTTATGTATTTGCAAAGATGCCTTATTTTGTGTCACTTAATAGTCCTTTCTGACACTTCACTTAACTTAGGGCAGAAAAAGGTTTTTCCAGAGATATTAGCTAGAGTAAAAAAAACTCAGTTCTTTGGACCTGATCATTCCAGAGCATTATCAGAAAATAAAAATGGAGTGTAGTGCTCTGAGGAGGAAGTCTTAATTTGGCACTCTCTGCCATGGACTTGTCTTATGGCATTGCATGCAGCAGGATTGATGAAACCTTATGTTTGCCCTACTGTTACTGCTGCCTTTAACAGGCAGCCCACAGAATTCATAACTAGGTTGTATGATTTATGACAATAGGAATATGCCGCACACATATGTATGCATACATACAGATATAGCAAGTATCAATTTAGTCACAAACACAATATTTTTGTCTTATTGTAGCAATGGGAGTGAGACATCTGAAGTCCAAAGTCGGAATACTTTTCTGGCCAAACCAGTTTAGAAAGAAAAGGATTCAGTCCCCTTCCACTGCTGTTTCTCCATACTTTAGGGCAGGGGTCTTCAAACTCGGTCCTTTTATGACTCGTGGACCTCAACTCCAGAATTTCTCAGCCAGGCATGCTAGCTGAGGAAATCTGGGAGTTGAAGTCCATGAGTCATAAAAAAGCCGAATTTGAAAACCCCTGCCTTAGGGGGACTTGGAGTTTACTAAATTAGTTTTTTGGGCCTAAGTTCTACTGGCTAAGTAAACACAATATTTGTACCATTTCTGTTTAGATGAGCCCTTCCAGGACTTTGGTGCACTATGGTAAGTGTGTCAAATATTTGTTGCCATTGTCCCTAGTGTCAGTCCTGACTTATGTGGTTACACGGAAAAGTCCCTGCAGTTTTCCTGGCAATATGTTTGGCAATGGCTTTGCCAATTCCTTCTTTCTTGAGCTAGAGAGTGTGACTGCTCCAAGATCACCTAAAATAGGGCATGAACTCAAGGTCTCTTGGCTTAAGCACAATACTTTTAATCACTCTACCAAAGTGGCTCTCAATTAGCTATTACTGCAGAGATTTTAGTGTTACTTACATTGTTTTAACAGAAGAGAAGGGAAACACATGGTTTTACAAATTTTCTTGAGGAAGAATTCAACTCATTATTGTGAGGAGGTTGTTACAAGAGTGGGCAGAGAGTTGTAGTAGCACCACAACAATAACTACTTAAAAAATGAAGCAGACAAATCATTTTGTTATTCAATATTTTTTTATGAAGTCACATTTTCTATCTCTATTGAGCCATCTTGTGGCTAATTTTTATAACAAAAATGTTACAAAAACGGTAAGCATGTTTTTCTTTCTAATTGTTGTTAATCTTCTAGCCTTCAGACAAGGTCTATTCAATTGGGAGCAAGATAATTTTTGAAATATCTCATGGCTCGTGCCAAAGTTCTTCCAAATAACTCTAAAACATGTAGCATACAAATGAAATTTTATTAACAGCAGAATCCCAGAGTGGAGGAGAATGGAATATATAGCACAATCTAAAATATTACCACAGTTTTTTATACAGTAATGTTTGGTAATACTATAGCACTGCCAATAAATATGACCTATAATGCGGCGAAGATTTGAATTTGGGATGCTCATAGATAGCTTGCCTTGGGGGGTGGGGGTGGGGAATACAGAAATCAGTGATAAAGCCAATTGTGTGCATTTGCAGCAGTGTTGCTCCTACCAGTGGCAGAGTTGGGCAATGCCATTGCATGGATCATGAAAGCAAAGACATGGGTTTCAGCACGGTAACTGTCACAGGTTCTTTTATTTATATCCAAACTCATTGAGCTCCCAAAGCTCCAGAGGACTCATACAAGTTCCCTTGGCCTTTAGCCATCCCACACACAAGCACACAATGGTTCGGCAGAACCAGTAGCTAATTTTTTGTTGCCCAGGCCCAGAATGGACTTCTGGAAGTGGCATCCACACAGAGAACTGGTTGTTCACATATTTGACTCCCACCACTGGGTAGTACTCACAGTTCTCTCTCATACTCTTCCCCAGGTCTCTTACTACGCCTACTCCTAGTACTAGAATACAAGTTGTGAGTCTCACTGCTAAAGTTCAGTATTTCTGTCTCTTAGCTCTAAGTAAGCATCTCTATTTCCTCCAAGTAACAGAAGCCACACTCTCAAAACAATTTCAGCACACCAATTACTTTCCCCCACAATACCCATCATACCCAGCTGCTTTTCTACTTGGCTTTTACAGCTGCACTTTGCTGGGCTGGCTAAGGAGAGGTCTTAAAGGGACAGGCCACCATTAGGCCAGGTGCTAGCCAATTTTTAGGCAGCCTGTCTTTTCACAATAACTTTAAATTTAGTTTGGGGTAAATACAAAAGCTTAAAAACTAGGAAGAGAATTTCCTATCCTCAGTTACACTCAATTGATTAAGGGAGCTTTGCCATTCTTTTCCACACCCTCTCAGTACCTGGGCTGAGGCGTCTTTTTTTAGATAGCCTGGCCCCCACAGTGGGAAACCAAAGAAATATTCTTTGTCTTCACTCTTGCTAGTTACAATACACAACTACTAGGAGGAGATGATCAGGCCAAGCCTGAGGGAGGGTCAAACACATTATCAGTCATGAGTCCCTTCACACAAGAGATCTAAATCCAGCCCACCTTGAATTCCTTTCTAGTCTTAACTCCAGCTAATTTCCCTTGACCATTAGTAGTTCAGATTCTTGTAGAGAGCTTAAGTTTATAATAAATCTTTATACACATTTGAACTGCTTGGATTTCCTGATTTCCCTGGTGCTTGACATTAATCTGAACTACTAACCATCAAGGGAAATTAGCAGGAGTTAAGAATAGAAAGGAATTTAAGGTGGGCTGGACTTAGATCTCTTGTGGGCATGAAGGGATTCATGACTGATGACGCACTTGACTCTTCCCTTGGGCTGAGCCTGGTCATCTCCTACACCACTTTTGCTATTCTCCTCTTGATGACAGGTGACTGGATATCACCAAAAAGGAACTGCTAAATGCATAGTAATTGCCATCACTTTGTAGTTTAACCATTTTGGTAACCACAATACTTTTTAATAAATGTAATTATACATTACTTATAATTGGTTTGATTGTTAGTTGGAAGATTTGCTTTGGCACTTTGTCCATAAAATTAAATAAACAGGCAGCACAGAGGGTTGCTTCATAAAGAGTGGGGAGGGTGGAGGCAAGAATCAAAGAAAGGTGAGAGAACTATGTGTGGATCTTGCTGGATATCTCATGCAGGTTTGCTGCACTTGAAGTTTGCAGAAGATTAAATACAATTCCACTACAGTGGAATATCCCACTCCAGTGTAATTATTGATGTTTGGCTCTTTGTCTCTTGGTTTTATTCTAGGGAGTTTGTTCTTAACAAAGAATATTAGAGGGAAAGATTGCAAGGCATAAGAGAGCACACAAAATGGATTTTTGTGTTTAATTATTTTTCAGCACATTCAAAAAGTATTATGGTACATGGAAATCACTTATGGGAGTAAAAGAACATAGAAGCAGAAATTTATAGAGGATTAAAATAAATTAGTTAGGGTGGTGTTGGTACTATGGAGAACTGGAATAATAATGTAACTTAATGAATTGAACTTCCTAAATGGGGTTTTTTTTGCATTGGATTTATATCTGCAGTTGCATTCCTTGAACAGTTCTTTTCAATATGAAATTTTATAACTATGCCAATATACTGTCAATGATTTAAAAACCTATAGAACATACGTTCATAGCAGAGGCAGTTGATTTAATAATGTGTAATGCTGCTGCTTTATCTCTCTCCTTCCTCCTGCAGTAGAAGGTCAGCTTGTTAGAATAATAATTAGAACATTGGCACCTCCCATATATCAAAGTTACTATACTGCATTTCAAAGAATGTGTCCCTAGTGGTAGTAGTCTCTTCACATGAGTATTACTGATAACTTTCCATTATCTTGTATCTTATTAATTGAAAAGCAATTTTCTTCATACTTGGGGGTGAGGGTGGATCTTCTGCATTCATATATTTTTGCTGAAACTATCTTTGATCAACATTCTCTGTAAGATCTAGGCAATTTTGGGGTCTCGCTCTTGATTTATCTGGATACGGGAGACAAATATGACATTTAAATATGAGCCAGCAGTGTGCTGCAGCTGCCAAAAAAGCCAACACACAGTGCTAGGCTGCATTAACAGAGGGATAGAATCAAGATCATGTGAAGTGTTAATACCACTTTACAATGCCTTGGTAAGGCTACACTTGGAATACTGCATCCAGTTTTGGTCATCACTATGTAAAAAAGATGTTGAGACTCTAGAAAGAGTACAGAGAAGAGCAACAAAGATGAGTAGGGGACTGGAGGCTAAAGCATATAAGGAAAGGCTGCTGGAATTGGGTATTTATTTATTTTATTTATTTATGAGACTTATATACCGCTTTAAGTGCAAGCACTCTCTAAGCGGTGTACACCAGTAAGCAATGTATATATATATATTTACATTGCCCCCAACAATCTGGGTCCTCATTTTACCTACCCCGGAAGGATGGAAGGCTGAGTCAACCTTGAGCCGGTGAGATTTGAACTGCTGACCTGCTGAACACAGTCAGCTAAAGTGGCCTACAGTACTGCACTCTAACTGCTGCGCCACCTCGGCTCACCTATGTCTAGTTTAACGAAGAGAAGGATGAGGGGGGATATGATAGCAGTGTTCCAATATCTCAGAGGCTTCCACAAAGAAGAGGGAGTCAAGCTATTTTCCAAGGTGCCTGAAGGCAGGACAAGAAGCACTGGATGGAAACTAATCAAGGAGAGGAGCAACATGGAACTAAGGCGAAACTTCCTGACAGAACAATTAACCAGTGGAACAATCTGCCTCCAGAAGCAGTGAATGCTTCAACACTGGAAGTTTTTAAGAAGAGACTGGACAGCCATTTGTCTGAAATGGTATAGAGTTTCCTGCCTGAGCAGGGGGTTGGACTAGATGACCTCCAAGGTCCATTCCATCTTTTTATTATTATTATTATTATTATTATTATTATTATTATTATTATTATTATTAATTTTTGCTGAAACTATCTTTGATCAACATTCTCTGTAAGACCTAGGCAATGTTGGGGTCTCACTCTTGATTTATCTGGATATGGGAAACAAATGTAGCTTTCTTACTTTAGAAAATTAAATGATCATTGGATCCTCTCCAATTCTTGGCATTTATTTGGGTGAATTGTCTACCACAGTCAAAAGGAAGTGATGCATCCACAAGGTTTTGAGTGGAAAATGCCCGTAGGCCCAGGGCCAAAGAAATTAAATGCTGAGCAATAATGGATGAACTGAATCTAGCTATAGAATGTGAGTCTAGTCAGAGTGCTTACTTCTATCATCAATCCTTCTGCTATCAACTTGATGTATTCAAAGCCTGAAGAAGGAGGATTATCACTGTCAATTAGAAGACTGACTCTACTAAGGATTAGATCTCACAAGACAGATATGTATTGCTATAGGATGGAACTTGATAAAGTACCGTAAGTGTCAGAATCCGGCTGAGTTTAATTCAAGGGTGGCCATTCAGATTCTGAGGATTGTACATGGCTTAGCCCTGGTTTAGAGATTCACAGGAGTGTGCCAAAGTGTTATTCTTTTACTCAGCAGCATTTCATTATATCATTTCCTAATCTGGGAACAATAAGCGTGGAGACTCTTTTTAATAAAAAAATTTTTGGGGGGGTATACCCAAAAGTAGAACCTTCTCAATTTTTGTAAATGACAGGAACAAAACGATTTGTTTTGATTTCTATCGTTTTTTAAACATTTTTTATAAGTAATAATAATTATTATAAGTAATAATAATTAGTGGCTTTATGTATCTATTCATTGTTTTATCTTTGCTGTACATTGCCTAAAATTAGAGATAGATACAGATAGATAGATATAGATATAGATATAGATGATATAGATAGATAGATAGATAGATAGATAGATAGATAGATAGATAGATAGATAGATAGACTGTCCACATATTGCTGAGAATGTGCATTACTAGGAAATAATTGTGCAGGGAGAATACTCTGATAATATTTTGACATTTGTTTGAGAATAGAGAAATAATTAAAAAGAAGTGCAGAGAGTATGGCTTCAGAATAATCCAATGCATAGAAAAGGTAAAGGTTTCCCTGTCCAGTCATATCCAACTCTAGGGAGTGGTGTTCATCTCCATTTCTTAACCTAGGGAACCAATGTTGTCCAAAGACACTTTCATGGTCATCTGGCAGCATGATTATACATGATTATACATCGAGCATGATTATACATCTAGGCAAATAGAATGCTGTTACATTTCTACCAAAGTGATGCCTATTTATCTACTGGCATTTGCATGCTTTTGAGGTGCTAGATGGGCAGGACCTGGGGCAGGTAACAGGAGCTCATCCTGTCGCATGGTGTTTGGGTCTCGAACCTGAGCTGTCAGCTTTTCAGCTGACAAGCTCAGTGTCTTTAACTACTGAGCCGTTGTGCCCCATTCATACTAGAGGGCAATTTGACCATATTCAAGATGAAGCTGATATAAAACTAAAGAAGGCCCCAGTGGCAGTTAATTGGATAGCTGTAGAGATCTATAGAAGATATATATAATTTTTTAAAAAAGAAAATGATCTGATAAAATATATAAGAACAAAAATCCTTGTTTCATTAAGGTGTACAAATCCATCCAACTTGTTATTTTATTACACATAAAAAGCAATATTCTGCAAGAAGTGAAAATGTCTTGAGAAAGAAAAGCTGCAGTCTTAAAATCAATGTCATGATATCAAAAACTTGCTGAGACTGCAGTCCTACGCAAAATTTGACATTAGGCTTATGCCATTGATTTCAGTGAACTTCGGTGTATTCAGCTTAACAAAGGATCAGGCTTTTAGGAATAGAGCTATTTATCGACTGTTGCTTAATAGCGGATAAAAATTATTTACTGATTAATTTCTGACAAAGGAAATGATGTAAACATGGATGCTGATTAAATGTAGCTTTTAATAAGGTTATTAAAATGTTAACATAATTTGAAAGATAACCTAGGATTTTGCATCGAGATATGTCTAGATTAGGGTTGGTATGCATGCATATACTAAAAGAAAGTCCATACTTTTTCTTCCTTGTTATGATCTAGTTAGTAGTGTGCATTATTCCTATTATATCATTATAAGTACATCTTGTAATGTTATACCTCTAGTGTGTGAGCTACACTGACTGCTGGTCTATTTCTGGATGCTATTTTTGACCATTAAATGGCAGGAGAACAGACTATTTGAGAGACTGCCTCTTTCTGATCACATCTTCCCAACCCCTGAAGTCCAGCAGAAGGGTTATGTTGTGGGCCCTGTCTGCTAAAGAGTTATATCCAATGACATGAGTTTTTTTCAGTGACTCCTACCCTCTGGAACACAGTCACTTCCAAGATGAGGTTAGATTTATCCCAATTAGCTTTTCAGAAAACATGTTCTTCCAGGGACTTTGAGAATTGCATGGGGAGCCTCCACAATGCTTGCACATGGAAGCTTAGCCCTATACCTGTAGTTTAGATGGCTGTTCTTCGCCTGCAATCTTGCTTTTATTTATTTTTCTTGAAGTGTTTTAATGGTTATGGGATTGTTTAAATTGTTGATTGTACATTGTTCAGAATCATGTTCAGTGAGAAGGATGGCCATATAAATACAGTAAATAATGTACAGATTGGACTTTTGGGTACAGATATAATTAGCTTTTTGTAGAAGTTATTTTTTCCTATCTTTTGAGTTCCAAATGTGATAAATTGAAAATTCTGAACTCCTTCCCTCCCTCCCTCCCTCCCTCCCTCCCTCCTTCCTTCCTTCCTTCCTTCTTTCCTTCCTTCCAACTTCATAAAAGAAAATGCAGAATGCAGTATAAAATATAATGTAACATGCATAATAAAAAAGGCTGGTTGTTAGTCTACTTAGATCAAGAATAAAAAGTGACCTCAAGAAAGAAGGAGGGAGCTTGGGAAATATGTCAGAATTTGAAACACTTATTCAAAACCAAAATGATCTACTAGGACAAATATAAAATCATTACTCTAATATGACAAGGAGATAGAACAAATTAAAAATAGCATGATAAAGTGGATTAAAAAATTTAAGGAGAAAATGGGAAGAGTTATAAGATATTCAGTCAAATTTCCTGCAAATTATAATTTGAGGGAAAATTGGTATTGGTAATTTTACACATGATATATAATCCATCAATAATAACCAAAACAGATAAATCATATAATAACAAATGTTGGAAATTACATAACAAAGAATTTTGCCACATGTAGTGGCTTTGAAAAAAGTCATAGTTATAAATTAATAAGTTGTATGTTGAAAAGAACAAACTTGGTGCAACTTTAGAAATGAGAAACCTTGCTGCTGATAATAAATATGAAGAACAACATTGCAGAATATGCAGCAACCAAATTTAAAGTAAAGTGGTTTCCTTTCATATAAATCATTACATAAGTAGGCAAATTTAGGCATTTGGAATATGTTTTTAGAAATGTGATATCAATTAAAAAACAAATGAAAATATTGTTTTGTGGTTTCCTGCTGAGGATCAGCCGTATGGAACATCTGTGAGCGATCTCAAGTCCTCTCCTTGCCTAAAGAGGAATTATTGAAGAATCAGTCTGCTCTCTGCTCTTCATTCTTTCATAGTTATCAGGTCTGTTTTTCATCGTGCCCTCTTCAGCCCACCATTTCTCCCCCAGAAATTGAAAGTATTTAAAAAGAAACTTGCATTAATCCTTAATATTTTAAGTAAAGTATTGATATCTAAATTTCCATTAGCAGTTAGGGGATATGAATGGAAAGGAAGGGGAAAATGTGTCACTAGAAAGTTTCCCACAATGCTTTTCATTCATGAAGAGCAAATATTTGTTTTGTTTTATATTTTTTTCTATTTTCTATTTCATTGTTTTTATATATTTTTTTTAAAAATAGAAGTATGTCCATGATACTAATTAAAATTATTTTTCCCTAAAGAAAGTATAAAAGGACATTTTTTTTCTACCTGGATATGAGTAGGCAAGGAATTTAAACAGACTATTTCCAAACACTCATCAAACTGGATTCTTTGTCCGGTAGATCTGCAGTAAGCCTTTGCAGATCAAGAAGCTTAGAATGGAATTATCCAGTCTTGTTACTGTAATCTATGTTAATATATTTTCTTTATTCCCCCCTCCTCCCCCCATTAAAGGCAATTGCCTATTAAACTGGAGTGGAGGAAGAAGTCTAAAACACTGGAGAAAAAAATTAGCTTTACTGCCCTGTAAATACACTCTTATTCCTTCTGTTCATTTTCAACACTAAAGCATATTTTCTGTACTATTTGAAGGAGAACTACTTCCCTACCCTAAGAGACTCTTTATCATCACAGAAATTTACAGTAAGGAACATTTTTAAGTCTGAACTCTATACTTGTTCTTATTTTTGTTGGGAGCAGGAGCAATTCAGCTTCAAAAAAACAAACAAACCATCATTCCATTGTCCTATTTATTCTGTTGTTTGACCAAACAGCCTTCAAAGTTCCCACAAAATGGATCTAAAGACTGAAATGAAATTTATTCAGGCAAAAAGGGGGGAGAAACAGAAGATTCCAAATGGATGTGTTTTATAATTAATTCAGTAATAATTTAAAATCTGATTAATGACTGAAGATTGTGGAATTGTCATGAAGTATCATTATAATAAACTGGTTGTATCTGATTTCACATTGTGTCTTCAAGAACTCTTAATTGTTCTCTTTTCTAATATTCATAGCTGATATAAAAGGATATCAGTCATTTAACATGGCATATAGTGCTGAAAATGATGCTATTAGTAAAGTCAGTCTTTAATAAGAATAGGGAAATAATTCAGAATAAAAAAATCAAGCATTTTATGGAATCATTCTCATATGCAAATTGAGAATTTTCTAGTTACAAAGAATCTCAGTGATTAGCTAGGATAATGGAATATTGGTAGATAAGGGAGAAAAATGATCTAATTTTGCTCTTCTGCTTATAGGGAACAGAAATATTTTAGAGAAATATTATCAGGTGTCTGTAGAAAAGGCAAAGGAGAACAAAAAAGGATAAGATTGTGATGACATCATCACATAAATGCTGCAACCTATGCTTGCAACAGAAAGTGTGTCTCAAAGATATATTTGTAGCATTTTGATGATATCATCATGGCTTGTTATGATGTTGCTGGAGACTGGGAATTATCATTAGAAATCAACACAGGATTGTCGACAATAGTCTTCAACTTAAACTTATTTCACCTTAGTAATTTGTGGAAATGCTACAATAAAATAGCTCTTGTAAATCAAAATACTCTATTTTGACAAATACAATTCTGATGAAGTATGGGCTAGAAGGATTCACAACTGTCAAGAAAATTACATACAGAGTCTTTATCAACATTTACTTATTAAATGAGTAAGATACTGAGGTACCTATCTAGATTTGACACTTTCAATATATTCATAGATAATTTGATTAAAAAACATAGGGAATGCTAATGCTATACAGCAGATTGCTGTATTTTCCTTATTTTATTTTTATTGTTTCATTGTTTTACTATTGTTATATTTAATTTTTAAAATAATTTTATGTTCTGCTATTGAAAGCTATTCAGAATAGCCCCATGGCAAGATGGACAACAAATACATTTAAGAATAAACAAATAAAAATCCAATGACATTGACTAGCTAATACTCTAAAAAGACATCAATAGAGACAATATAATCTTGATATATTAAGAAATGGGCTGAAAAAACAGGTTGGAATTTAATAGAGGTACATTCACAGTTCACCCTGGAATTGAACAATGTTTTAGATGAATATATTGTTATTTGGCAGTTTTATACAACCCCCTCTTTTGAAATGCATTAAATCTTTGAATCCTATGGATGGCTGTGATTCCTGTGTAAATTACCAGGAAATCTGGATAGAATTTTATTTGTTCTGGACAGGCTTAATTTCATATTGAAAATTAAAATTGGGGAGAACAAGGGCCTATTTCTTTCAGTATTGATCCCAACTTTCCAACCATTGGGCATTCAACTCAATTTTTAAAAATTTATACTCATTATTAATTTAATTCAAAAAGCCTTCAGAAAGAGGAAGATCTTGACATAGTTCCTGTATTGAAAAACAAAAAAACAAAACCCAACTATTTGACACTGGAACCAAGTAGCCAGGGAAAGGGTGAATTCCCGTTTATTGGATATATTTAAGGAGGATCTGGGATCCTCCTTAAATAATTCTATATTCTTTATTGGAATGCCCACATCAGTCTGAAGGTTGCCTTCCAATTATAACTTTCATAAAAAAAGGATATAATGTTTTATATTTATCCATCCCCATGTAGAATGCAAAATAACATTCAATTTCATGGGGAGGGGGGCAGGGAAGTTTTCAATGCTTCTTAAGAAGAAGCAAACATTGGTGGAATTCTCATGATGGAGAGTGGAGCACAGCATTTCAATCAATATGTGACTAGTGATCAGTCTTACATTGTACAATCATTCCTTTAAAAGATCTACTGATTCCCAAGCTTCTCAAGTATGAGGGTCTTATGAGGTAGTCCAAACAAGAAGCACACTCAGAAGTTTTGATAGATAACAGATAGAAAGAAAGAAAGAAAGAAAGAAAGAAAGAAAGAAAGAAAGAAAGAAAGAAAGAAAGAAAGAAAGAATACTACAATATTGATCACTGCCAAATGCCAACTTGGAACAATAAAGTGTAAAATCTCTCCCTCCATCCATGTTCCCTCTATAAATCTTTTCTATAAATCAAAACTTTTAAGACTATATTAGTATCAGAAATAGATGGGAATGTCTAAAGATTAACATCAGAATCGTGTTCCTCATCTACAAGCATGGGAATTGTAACTTCTACAGTCAAAATTATATGAAAGCTGATTTGTTATAAAAATGTCTTAGGTAAGGATAGCAACTACTTATGGGAACAGAATAAAGCACCAGGTTCTGTTGGAGATGACATTGATTTAGAGTTAGGAAATTGGAAACATTGGCAACATTGTCTGTTTGTGGATTACAATAATATAGGACTCACAGGAAGGCAAATGCAGAGAGAGATGTCATTCTATTCAGTTACTAGAAGAGGAGCTAATATCTTAAATGACAAAGAACCCAGATAGAACAGGAGTTAACTGGGGAATGAGGCTTTATATTAAAAAATAAATCAGACTGGAAACAGTTCAGTTAATTTTTCTAAATAAACTAAATTTGTTGTAGTTTAATTAATAGTCTAAGGCAACTTTATAAAAACAAACAACATTCATTAATTTGCATAATTCCTCCTTTGGATCAGGATAAAAGAGCTTGCATATCAAAATCAGTCATTTCAGTTGAAGAATGGAAAACAAAAAACAATGCACCAGTTATCCTAAGTCCACATAACTCCCTTGTTGCCACAAGCTTACATTCAAAGACTTATAAGCAGAATTTATGTGCTGCTGTTAACAAAGAACACAGACTACACTGAATAGGAAGAAAATTCAATTTATTAAGAGTTAAGTTATTCTATTCCCTAATTGTTTTTGTTTCAATCTGTCCCCTTTTCTGAAATTGTTTTGACAATTATTGCAGAGAGTGCTATTGTGCTTCTGCTTCTAATTGTAAGAATCTAATGGAACAAATAAATGTGCATTCTGACATTTGGGAATAACACAACTTCTTTAAAATACTTTTCAGCGGTCCAGACTTATACCATATTGCAATGAGAATAAAGTTATTTGCAGAGTAGAGGTTTTCATACATTGTCCAAGAATAGTGATATAGGTATTGATACATATGCAAGGGAGAAATCCTCTAATAATTTGCAGTCTGTCTAAATTAGAAAACTCAGAAGAACATTTAAATTTAAAAGTCCTCCATGGAGCCCAGTTGGTTGCAGTAGAATTGAGAAGTAAGTTTGGGTGCTAAAATTTTGGTTTCATATGTCTGCAGTGGAAAACATTACAAGCAGAGAAAACAGAATTCTGGTAGATGTTAAGGTAAATAAAGAGAGAGATAAAAGACTTCTTGTCAGCTATCATGGAGTCAGTAGGAAAATCAGAACTGCAGTCCTTTAGAAGAGAATGGAACTGTATCAAGAATAGAAAGACATGAAGTGAAACTTAAGAGTATAAGAATGGGATAAAAAGCTGTGAGCTGTGGATGCAAGACATGTACACACCTGATGGCGGGGGAAAGAAAAAGGAACAGAAGTTTAGCTAGAATGGATGCAAGATTAGGAAAAAGACTAGGAAAAACCACAAAAAGCATATTTGCCATCTCTCATATACAATAGAGTGAGCACTCTCTTTAAGGGTGCAGACTAAAAGACTGCTAGCTTTGAGCCAACCTCCTTGCAGAACATACAATTAATTCTACTGATTCCAATAATTCATAAGCTTAGTTTGCTTTAAATTATTATTACACCTGTAATGTAATTATTACACCTGTCTCTATGTTAATAGCACTTGTCTCTATGCTGCTTCTTAATGATAATAGCAAAAAATATCCCTGTGTTTCTATGCTGTTTTCTAATGGTAATAATAAAAGCTGCTAAATGTTCTCCATCTGTCTACCAAAGGATTTGATCTGATGTCTTACATATGGAAGGATTTAATTTCATGGGTGTCCTTTGTTAATATTCCTTTATCTTTTTTAAAAATTATTACTACTGCTGATTTACTTCCTTCACATCTATGAGCAACTCCCCCATTTTTAGAAAGTAGAATGAGTTACATTAGGGGCCTGAATACTAGATAACGATGATGAACTCATTTTGCTTGAGGAGAGAAATGAAACAATGCTAAAGCTTTCAGGTCTTACTGTGGCTTCTGGCAGACTAGCATAGATATAGTCAAAGACAGACTAGCTCTCTTTGTCTGCAATTTTAATAGAATTAATTTTAGAATAATGTTTTATTCTGTAAATTCGCACTGAACAATGTTAAATAGAAAAAAATGTATTGATAATGATAGCCAAATGGAAATTATGGGTTTATTTATTGGATGATTTAATTCATAGCCCAACTTTCATTGAGGACCTCAAAACTTTCTTCTCTGCTTTCTCCCCATTACAACTGGAAGGTAAGTTGAGCTGAGAGAGAATGACTGGTTTAAAGTCAGTCAGTGAGTTTCCATGATTGAGAGGGAACGAGAACTTGAAACTCCTTGTTCCCGCTGCAACACTTTAATCCCCACACTGTGCTGGCTGCACACTGGGGTATGGTTATATCTGAATGCAAGCTCTATAGACAGAGGGGGGAAAGGCATCCTTGAGCAGATTCATTGTCCATGTGAAAGAAGGTCTTGATTCCAGAAGCTATGACTCTTAAAATATAAAGGAACATCATAGAAACATCTTCTGTCATTAGAAATAATTAAGCTGAGGGTAAAGGAGACACCATCCCAGGGACTTCTCCTCCTCACCCTATGGGAATGGCCATAAGCAAGATCTTTGTATGTCATGACTGAATGTTAAAGTCATGTTAATTGGTAAAAATTGCCAAGTCTATCTGACAGCAGCACTTGGAAGTATGTAGAACAAGCTGTTCTAATGAAAGCCTTCTTTCTTTCTTTCTTTCTTTCTTTCTTTCTTTCTTTCTTTCTTTCTTTCTTTCTTTCTTTCTTTTTTTCTTCCTTCCTTCCTTCCTTCCTTCCTTCCTTCCTTCCTTCCTTCCTTCTTCCCTCCCTCCCTCCCTCCCTCCCTCCCTCCCTCCCTTCCTTCCTTCCTTCCTTCCTTCCTTCCTTCCTTCCTCTGACAATTTGGTAAGAGTAGATTGACTGAACATCTATTAACTGAGCATCATCCTGTGACTAATGGATTTTTTGGAGAATTTATAGTTTCATGGGACTATATTGATGTAAGCGTGTATGAGAAATACACATAAACAAAGAGAGAGAAACATACGTTGTGATCAGCCTTAAATTGCAAATGTCTTGCTGTCAGATTGGATTAGTTTACTGTACAAGAGTCAGAAAACTGCCTGCAGGGTTTTTTTTTTTAAAAAAAAAAACAACACTTTTCATGCAGAATGTGCATTTCAGGAAATGAATTTCTTAAAAGGAAGACATAGGAAATAGCAACAGAAGAATGGATACATTGCTTGTTTGTTCCTATACCAGTCCGGTCTTTCAGTGCTAACTTGCAAAGAGAAAGACATGAACTGCAATGACTCTGAAACAGTCTTGAATCAGTCTTTACAGTAGGCACTGTAAAGCATAAAACTGTGCACAAGGGGGCAGCTGTTCTACATGTTGGTTTAAGAGGTGCTGCTAGACTGAATATTGGACTCTTCTAAAAACAATATAGACAGCCACAGAATTTGATCATCAATAATGAACAGTTTAGATATGAATATGAATTTCCACATCTTTCAAGGCAGAAATCACAAGATGATATGTGAATAGGTATGACTAGCTTGGATCTGCATTCAACATCCCTCCATGCCTACAGACTTGCCCAGCTTCTCCTACATATTTTTTGAACATTGCATTCATTTTGTCATTTGTGCCCGTTTACTCATTATTTGAATTATTCCAAGTGATATATATATATAGGCTGCCCTGCTACCAATTCTTGCACTTTTTCACACAGTTTGTCAGCTGGGACTTGAACATGCCAGCTGAACATATTTTTCTCCCATTTCAAACACTAGATATATTGATTTTAAATACAATTGCAATTTTATGTATACTGAGGTCAATGTGTTTTGGTTTATCAATATGGAATTAGATGATAGCAGATTTATTATCAAAAAACAGATGTTCCCATTCAACTACCTTGATTCAATGAGTTGATTTCCATGTGTTTAGAGGAAATTTGGCATATGCAGGTAACTTTTTGAAAATAGTCTAGTACAGTCCTTAATTCCCTCATGCACTACAAACTAGTTTAACCCCTCTTCTCCTGCACAAGACAAAAATGACTATTGGAAACAGGATTAAAGTCAAATCAATAATCAGTGAAAATCCAAGAAGTAGAGAATGGTGAGATGGAAGGGGAACTCTGATATAAAACAGGAAACATAGGAAACAAGCACAGGATTAGCCATAACGGACTTAGATGCCTATATACTAATGCTCAAAGTATGAGGAAAAAACAGGGTGAGTGTGAAGTCCTAGTACACGAGGGCAGGTACGATATTGTTACCATTACCAAAACTTGGTAGAATGAAACTCGTGACTCGAATGTACTGCTGGAAGGATATAGAATGTAGAATATAGAATAACAGAGTTGGAAAGGACCTTGGAGGCCTTCAAATCCAACCCCCTGCTTGAGCAGAAGACCTTATACCAGTGATGGTGAACCTTTTAGAAATCGAGTGCCCAAACTGCAACCCAAAACCCACTTATGCATCATTGGGTGCCGGGTGGGTGTGGCCTATTGGGTGGGTGTGGCCCATTGGGTGGGTGTGGCCCATTGGGTGGGCGTGGCTGCAGTGGTAAAGGCAGACTGGGTGGGACTAAAAAGTTCAATCAATCAATTCCAACTTTGCAAGATCTTTTTTTTTTCCTGCAAGAAGTTGAAATTGGCTGATTGATTGAACCTTTTTTTTTTTTTTTGCACATGGCAGCAGAGGCCTAAAGTGAAAAGGTTTTATAAAACCCAGCTGAAGGCCTAGGACTGGGGCGACTGTGCGCATGCCCACAGAGAGGGCTTTGAGTGCCGCCTCTGGCACCCGTGCCATAGGTTTGCCACCACTGCCCTATACCAAATCAGACAAATGGCTGTCCAGTCTCTTCTTAAAAGCCTCCAGTGATGGACTACCCAGAACCTCTAAAGGCAAGTCATTCCACTGGTTAATTGTTCTTACTGTTAGGAAATTCCTTCTTAGTTTTAGGTTGCTTCTTCCTTATTTAGTTTCCATCCATTGTTTCTTGTCTTGCCTTCTCTTCAAAAATTAATTGTTCAAAAGAAACAGACCTAACAAAAGATGAGATGGAGTTGCATTATATTTAAGAAATTGTTACACATCTACAGAAATGCACAAAAACAAGGATGGAAGCATTTGGGTTAATATAAAAGGACATTGCCATATGTGTACACTATGGGCCACCCAGCCAAGCAGAGGAAACAGATGAATATTTTGCTAATCATCAACTAGTGTGTGCAGGAAACAAACCACAGCAGTAATGGGGGACTTTAACTATCCTGACATCAACTGGGGGACAAACTCTGCAGTAACTGGGAGATCTAACAAGTTTGTGATGAGCCTATCTGACAACTTTGTCAGGCAAAAAGGAGGTTCGTCACTGGAGGTTTTTAAGAAGAGATCGGACAGCCATTTGTACGGAATGGTATAGGGTCTCCTGCTTGAGCAGGGAGTTGGCTTAGAAGACCTCCAAGATCCTTTCCAAATCCAGTATTCTGTTATTGCTAGAAGAACTAGAGATTCAGGTATCCTGGACTTAATTTTTACTAACAGAGATGAATAATAGAGGGGGTTGAAGTTACAGGAACTTTTTTTTTTTTATTGAAAATTTTTATTTTTTAAAACATACAATCATTTATAAAAATACAATAAAATTTTAAAATAGAGAACCCCCCCTTACCCTCCCTCCCACCCCCACCCCCCCTCCCTTCACTTCCCAGAGCAGAATACAGGGTTAAGAAAAAAAAAGAAAAAGAAAATTATAATAATTAAGAAAAAAGAAAAAAAAGAGAGAAAGAAAAAAATATCATAATTAACCTTTAACTCCATAACTTATAAAACAATTCTCTATAATATTTGATATTCATTCATAAAATAAATAAAACTTTTTAATTCCATATTTTTTCTGAATATAATCTATCCACCTTCCCCATACAGTAATATATCTTTCTTGTGTATGATCCTTTAAATAAGCAGAAATTTTTGCCATTTCTGCAAAACTAGATACTTTAAATATCCATTCTTCTAAAGTAGGCAAAGAATCTTTCTTCCAATATAGACCTACTAGTAACCTTGCTGCAGTTAATAAATTCAACATCAAAGTAGTTTCTTTTTCATTTAAGTCAACAAAAATACCAAGTAAAAATAGTTGAGGAGTAAACTTTATCTTCTTTCTAAAAATCTTTTGAATGTTCCACCAAATCATAATCCAAAAAGCCTTTACTTTTTTACAATTCCACCAAATATGAAAGTATGTCGCATCATTATTGCCACATCTCCAACATTTGGGCTGTATGTTGGAATACATACAAGATAATTTTTTAGGATCTAAATGCCATCTATAAAACATTTTATAAAAATTTTCTCTCAAATTTTGAGCTTGTGTAAATTTAACATTTCTTATCCAAATTATCTCCCATAAATCCAATGAGATCGGCTCCTGTATATTCTGAGCCCATTTAATCATACAATCTTTAACCAATTCTGTTTCCGAATCTAACTCTAATAAAACATTATATATTCTTTTTATATGAGCCGGACCTTGGTTTTTAATCTGAATAACCAATTGTCTATCTTCTAGTGTTATTCCCTCTTTCTTGTCTACAGTCCATCTATCCATTATTTGTAAATATTGAAACCATGACTGTAGAATATTTTGCTGCCTTAATACATCTAGGGATTTCAAATGCCAATTCGAACCAGAACAAATTAACAATTCTTTATATGAAATTTTATCAAAATTTGTCCCCTTAGAGGTTCCCTCAATTGCATGTCTGGGAATCCCCCAGATAGGTATTTTATAATTTAATCTATAATAATACTTCTTCCAAACACGAAGTAAGGCATTCCTCAAAATATGTGATTTAAAAGTCCGATCAACTTTCTTATTAAAAATTAAATATGCATGCCAACCATATATTAAATCCCAACCTTCCAAAAAAAGAATATCCATATTTGTTAAATTAAGCCAATCACTTAACCAAGTTAGGGCGGCTGCATCATAATATAATTTCAAATTGGGTGCCTTAAGTCCCCCTCTTTCTCGAGCATCCTGTAATATCTTAAATTTAACCCTTGGTTTCTTCCCGGCCCATATAAAATTATTGATACCCTTTTGCCATTCCTCCAAATTTGCCTCTTTTTTAAGAATAGGTATCATCTGAAACAAAAAAAGAAACTTTGGTAGAACATTCATTTTTACAGCTGAAATTCTCCCCAACAATGACAATTGCAATTTTTTCCAATCTATTAAATCCTTTTGGACTTTTGCCCATAGTGGTTCATAATTGTTCTTGTACAATTTTCCATTTGAAGCAGTTAGATATACTCCCAAGTATTTAACCTTTTTTACCATCTGAAAACCTGTGGCTTTAATCAAACTTTCCCTTTCTTTAACTGACATATTCTTAGATAATATCTTAGTCTTATAATTATTAACTTTAAAACCAGAAACATTCCCATACTGTGTTATAAGTTCTAATAAACCATCAATCGCCTGATTCGGCTGTTCCAAAATTAAAACCAAATCATCCGCAAATGCCCGCAATTTATACTCATTCTTCCTTATCTTTACACCCTTAATTAACTTCGATTCCCGAATCTGAATCAATAAAATTTCCAATGTTAAAACAAATAACAATGGGGATAATGGACATCCTTGTCTTGTCCCTTTTTGAATATTAAAATTCTCAGTCAATCCCCCATTTACAACAATTTGTGCAGATTGCTGCTGATATATAGCTTTAAGTGCATGTAAAAAATTATCCCCAAAATTCATTTTCTCTACCAAAGAAAATAAAAATTGCCAGTCCAATTGATCAAAAGCTTTTTCAGCGTCCAAAAAGATAAAAGCCACAGGAATCTGATTATTCTTATCCAAGTACTCAATTAAGTTAATAATTTGTCTAACATTATGTTTCATATATCTCCCTGTTATAAATCCTGCTTGATCACTATGAATCAAGTCTTTCATAACCTGCATTAATCTATTTGCCAAAATTTTTGTAAAGATCTTATAATCAACATTCAATAATGAAATTGGCCTATAATTCTTAGGCTCTGTAAGATCCTGATCTTCCTTCGGAATCAGTGATATAAAAGCTCTTTTCCAAGAAGGAGGAACTTGCATACCCAACAAAATACTATTAAAGAGTTCCTTTAGTGGCTCTATCATTTCTTCAGATAAAATCTTATAATACCTAGAAGTCAGTCCATCTGTTCCAGGAGACTTTCCAACCTTTAACTGCTTAATAGCTAAGCCAATTTCCTCCACAGTAATTAAACTATTCATCCCATTTTGTTGTTCCTCTGAAAGTCTAGGAAAATGTACTGATTGTAAATATTTATCTATATCCAAACCCCTTATATTATCACTTGAATATAATTTTGTGTAAAAGTCCAAAAAGCTTTTTTTAATCAAATCTTGCTGAAAAACCTCAGTACCTTTATATTTTACTTTCTCTATAATTCTAGCTTTCTGTTTCTTTCGTAACTGATAAGCCAACCACCTCCCAGGCTTATTCGCATTGCAAAAAGTATTATGTCTCATATACGACAGATTGGTAGCCACCTGATCTGCCATCAACATGTTAAATTGTTCCTTAAGCATCTTTATAGATACCTTTAAATTATTATCAGTAGGGTTAAGAACCAACTCTTGTTCTTTTGATTTGATCTCTTCTTCTATTTCTCTACGTCTTTGTGACCCTTTTTCCCTAAAAACTTTATTCAATTGAATCAAAATTCCCCTCATATATGCTTTACTAGCGTCCCACACCATAGACATCGATGTTCCCTTATTCATATTTATAGTAAAAAAGTCCTTTAAATGTTCTTTACACTTTTGTACGAACTCCTCCTGATTAAATAAGTTCTCATTCAATCTCCAGGATCTTCTATTCCCGTCTTCCGAATATAACTCCATCCACACCGGACTATGATCTGACAATGTTCTAGGAAAAATTTTCACCTTCCTCACTCTAGGGAGGAAGTCACTAGTAATAAAAAAAAAATCAATCCTTGAAAATGACTGGTGTCTATCAGAATAAAAGGTAAAGTCTCTATCACTTGTATTCCTTTCTCGCCAAATATCAATAAGCTCCAATTCTTCCTTCAAATCAAAGAAAGTCATAGGTAATTTAGTTTGAATAAAAGTTTTAGAGGAACTTCTTTTGTCTATAGTTGGGTCTAAAACCCCATTCCAGTCACCCATCAAAATTACCGATTTATAATCCAACTGAGATATCTTGCCATGCAGCAACTTATAAAATTGTTTCTGTTGTTGATTGGGAGCATATAGTCCAACAATAAGAACCTTTCGGCCTTGTAATAATAATTCCACAAAAAGATATCTTCCTTCAGAATCAGCCTCAATTAGTTTAGCTGAAAAATTTTCTTCACATAAATTACCACTCCCCCTTTTTTCCCAGGGGCTGGAGCAGTAAAATGTGTGCCCAGACGGGAATTCATCAAGAATTTAGAATCCTTTAAAGTTATATGAGTCTCCTGCAAACATATCAAATCATTATTATGTTGTTTCAAATAATGGAAAATCTTTCTTCGTTTCTGGGGCATGTTTAAGCCATTAACATTCCAGGTCAGGAACCTGACCATCTCCACCGGCCTGGAGCCTCTGGAGCATGGCCTGCAGATCTGCTGTCGAAGATCTTTTTGGTCTTGCCCCTCCCACAGGCTCTGTAACAACCAAACTTTCACCACTCTTCTGCAACTGCTCTTTTTCTTTACGTTTATGGGCAGCTCGTGTCATCCTTTGCTCTTTTATGTCAGAATTCGGTGCAGCTTGTTCCATAACCATCATTGATGAGGCTCCTGCCATAAGAGACTCTTCCATCATCCTTATTTGTGGAGGTGGTGACAATCTTGCTTTTAAGATAGACTGATAAAAATCTCTTGCTTTGGAAACAGTAGTTAATCTGTGACATATCCCTTCATAATTTACTATTATTCCTCTTGGAATCTCCCATCTGAACTGAATTTGACGATGTTTCAACTCATCAGACAAGAAAGTAAAATCTTTTCTGGCTCTTAAAATTTTTGGAGGTATCTCTTTTAAAATTATCACGTCTTGATCAGCAATTTGAAACTTTTGTTTGTAAAAAGCCTGTATAATTTCATTACGGATAGATCTTCTAGAAAAATAAATAACCACATCTCTTGGTAGATTTCTCTGTCTAGCAACCCGTGAATTAACTCTAAAAAATTTTTCTATCTCATTCTCAATTATTTCAGGCCGCCAACCAATATTAGGAGCAATATCTTTCACAATAAGCATCTTTAAGTCTTCCTGAGGGTTCTCCCTCAGGCCTCTGATACGCAATGCGTGTTCCATCTCCCTATATTGTGAAATGATTTGTTCATCCTGTGTAATTTCTATCTTGTTCTCTACCTCCTGCATTCTAAATTCCATCCTTGATGCATTTTCAGTAATCTTTTCCATCTGGTCATCAATCCTTTCTATGTGCAGGGCTAGGCCCTGAAAGGCCAGAAGGATATGGTCTCTTACTTGTTTGTTCTTTTTCTCCAATAATTCTTCTGTATTAGCCCTCTCTGCAATTATAAGATCTTTTACCTCCTCCTTAATATCCAAGGCATGCTGTTTTAAAGCATCTTGTAAATCATTAAGAGAAATTGCAGGAGGAGGAGGAGAAGGTGGAGGTGATTTTGGTTTCTGAGATGCAGGCTGAGGCATTGGAGAAGAAATAGGAACCTTAGGGGCGGGAGGCAGATGTTTTGAAGCCATTTTCTTAAGTTCCAAGAAGAAAGATTCTTATTGAAAAAAAAAAGGGGGCACAGTTCTTTTAAGTGTTCTTAAAAAAAAGAGAAAAAAAAATAGAGAAAAAAAGAGGAAAGAATAAAAGCCAAATTCTTACTTCTGTATTTAAAGAGTTAATCTGTATCCAGGTTTTACTCTGTAATGCAAATCAGGCAAGAAAGACGATCGCCATTTTAGTTTTCACTTTCCCTTTCTTCTAAAGGGAAAGTGAACAAAAGAAAAGGAAGAGGAAACTTGCTGAAGTTAAAGGCACCATCAAACTTAAGCACAGTCTCTCCTGGTCTGCTCCGTCTGCTTTCAAATACTCACAAGCAGCTGGGAAAAAAAGCAGATGTGGAAGCGGCAACTTGCTTCATCCCAAAAACTTCGGAATGAAGTCTCCCTGGAACGCGGAGTTGCTCAGGCTCCGAGGGAGCTCTACCCTCCGATCCCCAAAATAACAGGAATCCAGGGGAGCTCTTACCTCTACCTGAGAGCTCTCCTCCTCCCTTTTTCCCAGGGAGGAGATTCAAGCCGCGGGACAGCTGATTGTCAAAGTCCCGCGGCTTTTACACGCACCAGGAACGGGCGGCTTTGTAAAACGCCGCCATTCGTCGTCGCTGGAACCACCAGAAGTCCGAAGTTACAGGAACTTTAACTTGTCATGTCATACTGGAATTCAACAAAATGCAGGCACAAGTAAGCAAACAAAGTCAAACTAGGCCCTTAGTCTTTAAGAGAGTGGACTTCAACAAACTAAGAGAGAGTTTAAGAAAGATTCTATGGAAATCTTAAAGAGGAAGACAATTCAACATGCTTGGGAAACTGAAAAATGATATTATAAAATTACAATCTAACATAGAAAAGAATACCATAGAAAAGAAAATCAAGAGGTCCCAGATAAAACCAGCATGGTTGCATAAAGAACTCTCTGACAAACTGAGGGAAAAATAGGACAAGTATTAAAAAAGGGACACATAAACAAAGCAGAATTCCTGTAAATAGCCCAAATCTGCAAAGACAGAATCAGGAAAGCTAAGGTTCAGAACAAACTAAGACTTACAACAAATGCCCAAAATAATTGTACTGTAACAACAACAACAACAACAAAAAAAATGTCAAGGAAATTACTCTTCCACTAAAGTGAGAAGATGGCAAGGAGGTGATGGATAGCAGGGAGAAAGCAGAATTATGTAACTCATTCTTTGCATCTGTCTTCATGCAAAAGGAAAAAAATAATAATCCAGCCTATCAAAAGCAGCACCAAAAGAGACAGAATAGGAATTCCAGTCAAAATAGGCAAGAATATGATAACAAAACACCTATTCACTCTAAACAAGTACAAATTGCAGGACCAGATGGATTATATCCCAAGACTTTGAAAGAACTGGCAGATGTGATCTCAAAATCATATCTGAGAGCTCGTGAAGCATGGGGAAACTATCAGAAGACTGTAAAAGACCTTATATGGTTTCAGTCTTAAAAAAAAGTGGGGGGGGGAGTGGATCCAGGAAACTACAGATCAATCAGCCTGACATCAATTCCTGGAAAAATTCTGGAAAAGATAATCAAGCAGCAGGATTGTAAGCATCTAGAAACGAACCAGAAAATTATCAGAAGCCAACATGTGTTTGTTAAAAACAAATCATGCTAGACAAACCTTACTTCTGTCTTTGACAAAATGACTAATTGATCAAAGAAATGCTGTGGACAGAGCCAGCAAAGCATTTGATAATCTAGATCACAGCTTCTTGCTAAGATAGGACAATGTGGGATAGACTATACTACAATCAGATGGATTTACAATTGGTTGACCAACTGCACTCAGCATGTATTCCTCAATGGAGCTGCATCTACATGGAGGGAAGCATGCAGTGGAGTTCTGTCCTTGGCCCAGTATTCTTTGACATTTTTATAAATGGTCTAGATCAGAGGTTCCCAACCTTTTGGGCACCAGGTGGAGAGAGGTTTTTCCGTGGACAGGAGGGGGCATGATTTCATGTGCTGCCTGCGTCACATGGATGGGGCTTTGCTTGTTTGTGCAGACCAGTTGCTGGCATGCTGCTGCCCGGTACTGGTCCATGGACCGGGGGTTGGGGATCCCTGGTCTAGGTGGAAGAATAGAAGGGGAACTCATCAAATTTTAACTGGAGGTGGGGGAATAACCAAGACTTTAGAAAACAGACTCAAGATACAGAAACATCTTGACAGACTTGAAGACTGGGCCCTATGCAACAAAATACAATTCAGTGATGAGAAAACAAGGTCTTACACTTAGGCAGGAAAAAACAAATGCATGGGTATAGAATAGCTGGTTCCTGGCTCAACAGTAGTAATTGAGAAAGGGATCTAGGGATCTTAGTGGGCTACCACTTAAGTATCAATCAGCAGTGTGCTGCAGCTGCCCAAAGAGCCAATGCACTCCCAGGCTGCATCAACAGAGGATAGTATCAAGCTCATATGAAGTGATAGTACTGCTTTATACTGCACTAGTGAGAACTCCCTTGGAGAGGGATCTAGTTTTAGTCACCACAATATAAAAAAGATGCTAAAACTCTAGAAAGGGTGCAGGAAAGAGTAGTAAAGATGATAATGGGTCTGAGGCTAAACTGTATAATAAATGATTGAAAGAACTAGGTATGTCCAGTCTAAAGAACAGAAGAACTGGATGTGACATGATAACAGTCTTCCAGTATTTGAGCAGCTCTCATAGAGAAGAGGGGATCAACCTATTCTCCAAAGTAAAGGATAGGACAAGAAATAAGAGGTGGAAGATCATTAAGGAGGGATCCAACTTAGACCTAAGAAAAAATTTCCAACTTAGAGCTAAGAAAAAATTTCCAGACAATGAGAATTATCAGGGGAAAAGCTTGCCTCCATAAATTGTGTGTGCTCCAATATTGGAGGTTTCCAAGAAGAGATTGGACAACCATTTGTTCCAAATGGTATACAGTCTCCTGTTCAAGCAAGGTATTGGACTATAAGACCTCTAAGGTCCCTTCCAATGTTATCCTATGTTCTATGTTCTCCATAAGTTACAATGAGAGACTTTGTATTGTCTTTTAATTTCAGGATAATCCTGCAATTATGGAAATTGTGTTAATTCTACCATAAGGATGAAAAAAATAAATGATATAGCTTAGTGTAGCTATAGACATTGATTTACATTTTTATACATTTTATTGGAATATGCCATGCCAGCAACACTGAGGAATCCTCAGAATTGTCAGGGTTGTGTTAATACCTATGATTATGATAAAAATTCAATAAAAAACTGTCTGCAAGATTGGCAGTATGAATAATGTATATGCCCCATAGATTAACACATTCAAAGGAAGAAGAAGAAACCCCCTTTAAATATATCCATGACACTTTGGTTTATGCACTAAATACTTCATATTTTAGATAGTATGAATAAAGCAGGACAAAAAAAAATATCCTCTGAAGATGTGATTCTTCATTTATGGTTGTTAAAAGAAATATTGGTAATGATTGGTGTAAGCCAGCTAAAAGTAAACATTTTAAAATTTCAACCATTTTTTTTAGAAAAAAGGGGCTTAAGTGAGTGCTGCCTATTGTACCCCATTTTAATCAATACTGTAGAACTTAAAATGTCTCATTTATAGCTGAAATGTGCCCCATTATCTTTAAGAATGGAAGGGAAACTTATGTTCTTTTATACATCTTCGTATAGATAATTAATTTGAAGACATTCATCTATATTTGATCTGTTCAAATACCATGTTCTATTTTAATATAGCCAACGAGAAAATGTGCATGTAATATTTCATAGTGACAATTCATTTCATTTAGCTTGATGCTGTTAAGTATACATTGGCTGATGAGTGTGTGTTTCTTCCTTTTATTGCCTACCATCTTGTGGAAAATGCGTGCAACAGCATAGTGATTTATAGAATAGGCAGCAAATATTTATGTGTTTAAGCCAGGGATTACCTGAACTCATGACTTGGGATGCAAGGTTACTCATGGCCAGTGAACAGAAGAAATGGATGTGGCTAAATCTATGTGGGTTAAATGAATCTGTTGGATATATATAGGTCACTTCTTCTTACAACTCCTCATGAAAAACAGCTGTGTCCTGCAATTAATCTATATTGATCCTTGGCTATATCTGTCATAACATGTTTATATGTGTGTGATGGTCTAGTCTGGCAGACACATTGCAATATAGGATGGGCATATAGGGAGAAAAAAAGTGGGCAAAATGACATTGTTTTGGAGTTTGCTTAGCTATGGAGATTTTAACATAGATGTTAATGCATTAGACTGTGATCATAAGTGTTGTTTCTGAGCATACTGAGCATCTTGATTGAAGAGATCACTGTTTTCACTTAAGCACTGTATGACTGTATGCCTATGTGGGTGTCCAAAGAATGAATGACTGTGGGCATAAATTATGGATTAGTTTGAGTTCATGTTAGCCCTGACCTCATTGTCCATATGAATGCATGCAGTACTTAAAATATAAATAGGAACTCTAAGTACAAATGATTGAACTTGTTCAAGCCTTCCCATTTATTTATTTATTTATATTTATAGACCTTTGTCATAATGTAGGATATATTATACTTTCCAGTGAGTTAATCTAAACTAGACTACAGTTTACTTCTTGCTAAATTAGGGAGAAAAAAAGCAAGCAAAATCATATTATTTTGGAGTTTGTTATCTAAGGAGATCTTAAGATAGATAAATTTTAATGCACTAGACTGTGATCTAATGCATTAAAATTTTGAGAAGCCACTTTCAGACCTTCCTGGTTTAGTAATCCATACACCCATGCTTATGCCTGGGAAGGACAGCCAATTATAAGCACCAATGTTCTGTCCTCCCCCTCCTTTCTTGATCCCCATCATCAGGATGACCCAGCTGCCAGTCAAACAGCAGCTGCCAATCAAACAGCATTTTTGGGTAGGAGGAGGAAGGAAGGAAACTAAAAAAGATAAAAGACAGACTGAACTCTAACCATGAATAACCAGTCTGACCTAGGTCAATACACATAAAACACTGGCTAGCATTAGTTAGTGTTAGTGAGCATCCAGTCACAGGTTATTTTGATAGGTTAGTGAAGAAGTTCCCTATGGCTAATTGTCATTACACTTTGACACAAAATTTGTCAGATTTGGTTTTAGCATAGAAACAGCTTTGGGTGCCTTACATAACATAAAGAGTGCTCTGCCAATCTAGTCCAGCAGTCTGTTCTCACAGTAATCAACCAGCTGCACAAGAGCACCAACACTAGTGTCCTACAAAATGACTTCCAGAGGTAGTCACACTACTATTAAGGCTAAGAGCCATTGATCCAAAATATCCATGAATTGGTCCAACCTCTTTTTGAAGCTAACAGCTAGCATCACATCTTGCAGTAGTGAATTCCAAAGCCTGATTACACATTGTGTAAAGTATTATTATTATTATTATTAATAACAACAACAACAACAACAATCCACTTTGTTTGTCTGGATTCTTCCAGGATTCAATTTCATTTTTCTGGTTCTGGTGTTTTGGGAAGGAGAAAATAGTTTCTTCACCTCCATTTTATCCACACTGTGCATAATTTTGAACACCTTAATTATATCTCTTCTCATTCACCTCTTTTTTAGAATGAAAAGCTCCAAGTGTGTCAATCTTTCCTCATGGAGAAGCTGCTCCAGTCCCTTGATCATCTTGGTTGCCCTTCTCTGAAACTTTTCTAGTTTCACCAGTGGTGGGATTCAGCCAGTTCGCATCACTTCGGCAGAACCGGTTGCTAATTTTTTGTTGTCCAGGCCCAGAATGGACTTCTGGAAGTGGCATCCACACAGAGAACCAGTTGTTCACATATTTGAATCCCACCACTGAGGTCCACCATGTGCTTTTTGAGGTGCAGCAACCAGAATTTCACAAAATGTCCCAGATGAGGTTGCACCATTCATTTATATAAAGGCATCAAAATATTGGGATCTCTAATTTCACTACTGTTTCTTATTATTCCTAATATGCTGTGATTTTTTTTTTTTTACAGTGGATGCATACTGCATTGGCACCTTCATTGAATTGTTTTTAGTGTTACTCCAGATCTCTTTCCTCATCAGTCACCACTAGTTCTGATCTCATTCGCTGGTAGGGGTAGTTGGATTTTTGGCATCAGCGTTCATCAGTTTACATTTGCTCGCATTGAAGGACATCTACTGTTTTAATGCCTACTTCCTGAATGTGCAGAAAGCCCTTCGGATCACTTTATAGTCTCTTATTGTTTTCAACACTCAGAACAGTTTAATGTCATAACTTGGCTATTCCATTAACCATGCCTGATTCCAGATAATGTTTTAGCTTATGTCGGAGGAAAGAATAGAAAGCAGGTATACAACCAGTGGTAGGATTCAAATATGTGAACAACCGGTTCTCTGTGTGGATGCTGCTTCCGGAAATTCATTCTGGGCCTGGGCAACAAAAAAATTAGCTACCGGTTCTGCCAATCTGGTGCAAACTGGCTGAATCCCACCACTGTATACAACTCTATTTATTTTCCTGACCTTTCAATTAGTCAACCATGTTATTTCTCCGGGTGGCCTTTTTGGATTAGGATGGAGCTATTCAGGTAGTCTAAATGTATAACAATCCATTTAGTGATCATTCTAAGTTACAATGGCACTGAAAAAAAATGACTTAGGACCACTTTTCACACTTATGACCGTTTGTAGCACTCGGGGTCATGTGATCACCTTTTGCAACCTTCTGACAGCAAAGTCAATGGGGAATCCAGATTCACTTAACAACCATGTGGCTAACTTAAGAACTACAAGGATTCCCTTAACAACTGTGGCAAGAAAAGTTATAAAATGGGGCAAAACTGACTTAACAAGTGTCTCACTTAGCAACAGAATTGTGGTCATAAGTTGAGGACTACCTAGAGTAGCTCTGGGTGCTGTACAATATATTTAAAAAGCAGTCTTGAGGCTCTTCTATTCTGCCTCATAATAAAATGCAACCTTCTATCTGTCCCTTATTCTTTTTATACATAGTCAGTTAGTTGAAGTTGTCCAAAAATTTGGAAAAAAAACAACAAGGCCAAGTATCTTCAATATGTGATGAACATCTGGCCTTGGTTTCTTCAATTGATTTCAGGGATTTTATGGAAACTGTCAGTTGTCCTTCGTCTGCTGAAAACAAACTCCAGGAACGTAGGAACAAAATGACCAACAAGATTTTAATGCAGTGGTTCTCAACCTTCCTAATGCTGCGACCCTTTAATACAGTTCCTCATTTTGGGGTGACCCCCAACCCTAAGGGCTCTCCAAGTGTGCACTGATGCTGCCCATCACCTGCCGTGCCCGGGGCTCAGCATGCCTCGCCTGTCCTTGCCTCACTTCCGAAGGTCACCGGCCTGGAAGGCCACTCTGCCGGCTCCATCCAGCCTGGTTGGAGAAGTGTCCAGGTGGGGAGAGGGAGAGAGAGAGAGAGAGACAGAGCCAAGAGGGCTTCAGTGCCGGCAGAGCTTAGTTCAGCCTCTTCCGTGGAAAGGGCCACAAAACAGAGCAGCCTCCCTTAGGAGATGCTTGATGGAAACGAATCTGGTGCTGCAACAGCTCCCATCTCAAAGCCGTGCGGAGACGGATAGAGGAGTGGTGTCTCGGTTCCTAAGACCATCGGAAATATGTCGTGACTCACAGGTTGAGAACTGCTGTTTTAATGCATGCAAAACTAAAGTCAGCACTGGGAGTGGTTTGCTCCCAGTGTCTTACATAGAAGTGCCCCACCCAGCAATCCCACCCCAATCAGCAAGCCAACATCCGGTCCATGCAGGTAAAAGCTGCAGGTCGATTTCCGACCTCCCCCCTTCTGGACACATCATCGCAGCCATGGTGAGGAGGGAGGACGTCCACGCACCATGGCTGGTGCGGGCATTCCATCACCGACACCCTGGGAAGCCGGGGGACACGTCCACGGAACGGTCTGGAAGGCGCCTACGTATAAATGTGAATAAATGTCTGGAAGTATATAATAGCAGGCTGTGAATGAAGCATATCCACTGTTAGAGTCATAGCATCATCCTTTTTCCTTAGTTAAATATTTTATTCCCCCTTTTATCTATTCATCTGTTCTCTGCAAAGGAGGGGGCTTTCTCTATGAACCACAGGTTCTGTGATTGCTCACGGATTGAGGTCAAAGCAAAGTTTGGTTATGTAGATTCAGTGACAGAGATAGTGGTTAAATAACACCAAGTATTGAATGCTCAGTCATTCAAGTGTCACATCACTGCTATTTTTTCTTGAGTGAAGGGAGCATTTATGGAATGTTTTTGAAATGTGATGAGCCTGTTTCAATAGGCCAGTGCAACATTTAGAGTATATCTGATCAAAATTATCTCTGATTTCTTTTTTCTTTAAAAATGTAGATGTGCCATACTAACAAAACCCCTCCTACTAAAATATTTCCAGGGAACAATTTTTTTTTTTACTTTTAAGAAATGTTTTTATTCTGTGGCAGCCAAATGCATTTTGTTATTAAGAATGTTATGCAAAAGAAACCAGAAGAATAAAATAGCTATGATGAAAAGGCCACATAATAAAAATTCTAGAATAATATGAAATTGCTTTATCTTGTAGTGTAATTACCCAAATATATTAAAACACGAGACTATATTCGCAATGGTGAAAAGAATACATTTATAACGGTTTCAATGTAATTGAAGTAAATAAGATTTTATTGCATAAATTGCATCTATCTTCTGTATTTTGGTGGCTGGGAGCAACACCTAAAACTTATGAAAGGCCACAGACACAGAGGTCAAGGCAGTTCTGAAAAATGGACGTATTTTAAAGTGTTCTTTACAGTTTTATAGGATAATCATAGTGGCAGGAAACTGCTACTGATTTTCTGAAATTGCAGAAGGAACAAATTCTGGAAAAAATTGTTCAAGAAATCAGAGATTTCCAATCCTTGGTCCAGAATTATGACCATCTGAGCTTAAAGGATCTTATTTTCAAGCAACTGGACAGAACGTTACAGATTAACTGAACAATAGATTAATGGAATGTTTGACACTGCCAAAGATCTTTTGGCCTATACCATAGAAAGAGAGAAAAAATAGATATCGCAGTTGCCCCAGACAGTATCTATACTTTAAAAGTGTCATAGCTTTCCCTTAAGGCCTGTTATGTTGCCTAGTGGTGGTGGTGATGTCCTAAGAAGGAGTGAGTAAGAACACTGGGAATGTACCCCAAGAGTATAGACAGCCAGCAAAGTCACCCAAGGCATGAAAATCTACCTAGCTAAAGTTAGCAACCACTTATGACATGCAGCATGATACAGGAAAATGTTGGAGGCAAACCATCACTTTAGTGATAAAGGCAAAGGCATCATTTTATACAGTGCAGGAGAAGGCAATGACAAATTATTTGTGTATTTCTTTCAAGGAAACCACATGAATAGAAAATATAAATTGATTGATGATATAGTGCAATATGGTTGACTCCTCAAGTCAGATGGCACTTAACATGCTACTGAAGAAGAACTGAAGATGTTTTGGAGTAATAATGGTGTTTATGACATGACTAGATTAAAGCCTTTGAGACATAAGCTGGTAAAGTTGTAATGCAGGAAAAGAAAATCTAAAGCTGCAAAAGGACAGAATTATAGTGGGAACATGCAAGATAAGAAGCATAAGCATGGGGAAGCTCAACACAGTGAAAGGTGAAATGAATCAACTACCGATTGACATCCTAGACATCAGAAAATTGAAACAAACTGGAACTGGACAATTTCAGTAAAAAGATAATATTGTTTACCCCTCAGGACATGAAAAACAAAGAAGGAACAGCTTTATTTTTATAGGAAAGCTATAGCAAAGACAGTAGTTGGGTTTGTCACTGTCAATGACAAACACAGTAATTGGCCAAATAATATGAACTGTATTTTGCAGACAACTCTTTAAAATGTGTTTGTATTTATTCTGATTTTAGAATAGATTCTATCTCTCTCTGTGGGCATGCTATTGTAACTGTTGATAATGAAGACCAATTTATTTATCTCTGGTAACCAACATGAGAATCTGCAGTCACCAAAACACTTTGTATGCTTCTTGTGAGCTACATCATAAAAGATTTCTGTAACCCTGGGAATGGGAATATATATTTCTGAAATAGTGCAGCACAAGATCAGAACGACATGCCTTTTATGTTTGCTAAATGGCTAGCAAATGACCCCTTGAGCCAAGAAACATTTGAAAAGAATATTAAAGTCATTAAAGATTCCCTACCTTTTTGACAAATGATGGGTACACATACACTTCAATTTCCCAAGAATCTGTTATTGATTTATTCAGTTATTGATTTAATCCATTTCTAACACTGCCCACTCACCAGCAACTTTGGCAGTAAAAAGCCAAACCTAATCCCTTTTCTTTGCAATAATTTGGACTAATTATATTTTGTAAGAATCTAGTTTCCTTATTTGTGTTTTAGCCTTAGGAGTATGATATGGATCTTATACAATACTGTATACTGAAGCATTCTATGTGCTTCTCAGCCTTAGCAAATTGATGATGAATGGACTTCAACTCCCAGAATTCTTAGCAATGCCTATGCTGGTTGTGGAATTCTGGGAATTGGTCCATATACCTGGAAATTACCAGGGTTGGGAAACCCTGCTGAAGCATGTGAAATAATGTAGCCATTTTGACTCAATCCTACTCAAAATGCTATCATTTATCAATAGGTCACAATTGGTTGCTATTGATAAGATGGAAGTGACTTGGACTTAAATCATAACTTACCAAACTGAAAATAGAAAGAACAATTACAGTGATGCTTGGTCATCAGCTACAAGTGCCATGTTCTGGTTTTAAATATGATAAAACAGAAACATGAAAAAAAGAAAGCTGCTCTTCAGCTGCAAAGAACAGAAAAATCAGTATTATGTTGATTAGCTGATTCCTTATTTTAAACGTGTTAATCTTTTATGCATAAAATATAGATTGTAATGGAAGAACTTTCCCAATTGTTGGTTTCTATGGCAACCAGCACAGTGGCAGATTATATTGGATAACTGCCAAGGGTGTGACCTATTTGTTAATTCTAATCATTTTGTTTCAAAAGCTTGGCAACAGGAAAATCCATCTGTATCTTATGAGATTTCTAAAGTTGAAAGAGCTCCATGTGTCAAAATAATAAATACTTGTAATTAATATATAATTTAATAGTTTGGCCACAAAGTAGGAAGTTGAGGTAAATGAGACTTAGCTTGGTTTAACTGCATTTGTGTTCATCCTGATGTAGTGAACATTGTGCAGCCTAAACAGAGGTGCCATTAGAATTAGAGGTATATGGATTGAATGTGGTTAAATCTTGAATTCTGAACTCAAACAAATCCCTTCAAATAATTTTTGTGACATCCTAAGACAAAAATTTGATTTCCTCCAGAGTGGTGAAAGGCCAAATTAGTTTAGCTAGAAAGATGTAGTCATGGTGAAGGCCTAATATGTACTTTTATGCCTGAGCAAATGGCAGACAGATCAAAACCATGGATCAAAACCTCTGGATACACAATTTGTTTTTCTGATAATGCTAAGAGCTAGTATGTCTTTTTCCAAACTTCAGATATGCAGAGCTATAGATAACAAGACCATCTGCATTTCATAGACCATCCTAGAACTCTAGACATTATGGAATATTATTATTAATAAAACAAATGTCTTCACTATATTTGCATTGTCTTTAAAGCTTATTCATTCATAGTCTGACAGAAAGGGTATTAAATGCACTCATTATGATAAGGATGAAAAAGATAAATTTGCTGATCATAAATTCTACAAAACCAAGCCTCTTTAATACTTCCACATAGGTTTATATTCCACAGCTGTCCCTAATCACCCATTAAATCATTTATTTCCTACAATACAATAATTGTTTATACAATCTATTTGGGTATGTTTTATGGCATTTGTTTATTCCTCCTAACCTTTCCATTCTTGCCAAGAGTTTTATGATGACATAAACTGTAAGTATGCAATAAAGAAAATCACCTTATGTTACTGAGACTACTTCTATTAAATTGAACTTAGAAACAAAAGGAAGATGATAAACAGCATATTGCTTTGGCATCCCTGCAACAATGGCTGCTTGATATAAACAAGTAAACAGTTTCCTCCTGATGAGAAAAAGGATAATTGATGTTTGTACATATTCCTAAACTTATCAAATTGTTTATGAATTGACTTGGCTGTGGAACCTCTCTTGCATGGCATGTACTTCCTGCTTTTGTGATGAAAAGCAGAGTCAGGCAACTTTGGTCATGGTGGGGCTAAAGATATTTTAGAGGACTAGGGTGGCAAAGGGCAGGGCAGGGATGCAAAATTAGTTAGACTGCAACATGTGAGTGGACCATGAATTCAAGCTTTTTTCCTCTTGCATTTGGGAGAATTTTTATTATTGTTACTGAATACTGAAACAAAGGTTATGTCTAATTTAGAGCTTAAACATGAATCCCTTGGCTTTTGCATCTCAAAATATGCAAAACCATGCAATTAAACTTTAGCAGGTTGAGACAGTAGCCTGGAATGAAAGGTTCAGAATCTATTCAGGTCAGAATAATAGGTACTACACTGTGTTTAAAGATGGGCACATATCAAATAAAAATGCTTAGTATTAATTATGATCCATTCAATTATTTGAACTGAATAATTAAAGTTGTTTCTCAGGATAATATACGGTAGATATATCCCCCCACACAAAAAGGATGATGTTTCTATCATGTTAGAAAATGGTTATATTGACTGCGTGTAATAAACACTGCAATAGATCACACTTTTCCCCCGCAGAAGATCCTTCTTAAGAAGCAATCCATAAGGTAGCAGTTAGATGATGCAGAATGGAATCAAGGAGTCCTGCTTCTTCAAATAAAATCTACTTGGCGGGGGGGGGGGAGCTATATTTTCTATTTAGAGTCCTACCTGCAGAAATGGATAGAAGGATATTACCAAATTCAGGTTTATCAAGGCAAGCAATAAAAAAAAGCTCAGTTTGTCCTTTTGCTACTTAGAGAGGTGGAGAAAAAGAGAGACTGCCTAACTAGCTACTGTATATAGCTTTATGATGTGCTCTTACTGAAGCCTGTCAAATGTGAAATCACAATTGTTCATTGTCTTTATATTATCACTCCCACTGTTAACTCTGAATTAATTTTACCATCCTCCCTCCAAACAGTCAAGTATTCCCTAAAAAGGTCTGATTTTGTATTATAAGAAGAATTTCCAACATTTCTGCTGGCTGTGATGGCTTATCAGAATAATACAACAACCTGGGTGATTGACCTACAGAAAAATCAACTAGAAAGGTAGGATTAGACCTCTCTGATTTAAATCTCACCTTACCTCTGCATTTCCTGCTCCTAGCTTGATTGATTTATAGAATCCTTGTAAGAAATGCTGGACTGAATTGAATTAAGGAAAGGAAAGCATACAAGCAACAAAAGCATGCAAGGCATTTTGAACACCCTAAGCAGGAATGTCAAACTGGCGGCCCGTGGGCCAGATGCATCATGCACAGACCACGCCCACTCTGGCTCCGCAATGTCGTGATACGTCATGATGTGTCATGTGACACCATTGAGTTTGACACCTGTGCCCTAAAGGGATTGATAGAGTGAGCGTTAGGATGACTTGTAATCAGTGCTTTTTTTCTAAAAAAAAAGGCACCGGAACTCACACACGTCATACAACCCGCCTTGCCTACCCTACAAGGTTGCATCCCAAAAAGGTGCCAGAACTCCGTTCTGGACATTCTATGAGAAAAAAAGCCCTGCTTGTAATACTGTTTTGTTTTTATTCAGTCTGCATAATACTTAGTAGAATCTGACTGAAAACTTATTTGTGACTTCATATTTTTCAGCTTTGCTACTTGTGGGCCAGATGTTGCTCATTACAACTGACTAAGAAAAGCAACCAATATATATGCAAAAGTTGTCATGCCACCCACTTTCTCTGAGCTATGCACCTCCTGGAGTAGCAGAAACAATCTTTCCTCAATCTACCAACATTGGGGGAAAATAATAGCACTAGCAATGGCACTTAGACTTATACACTGTTTCACAGTGCTTTGCAGCCCTTTCTAAATGGTTACAGTGTTAACATATTTTCCCCAACAATCTGGGTCCTCATTTTAGCAACTTTGAAAAGGTGAAAGGCTGAGCCAACCTTGAGCCAGTCAGGATCGAATTCCTGGCAGAGTTTGCCTGCAATACTGCATTCTAATTACTACACCACCCATCGCTCAAATAAATAAATTGTTAGTTCTACTGTTGTTCCCATTTCCATGTTTTCTACATTATGTTTTATCTCACTGGTTGGTCTTTTCACAAAAAAAAGTATGACAAGAAGTTACAAGTATGTTAAGATTTTTGATGCTTCATATGTATAAATTACTTGTGAAAGTTGTGATGAATGCATAATGCTGTAGTTTACAGTGAGATGTTTTCCCCAACTTCTGTATCCATGGTTGTAGGTTGTAGTGGAAAGGTTTTGTATGTTTTTAGGTGGAGAGTACTACCTTTCTTGCATGAGGAAACTGGAAGGTACGATGATCCAAGAGCTTTGCAACTGTTATTTATTTCAGTAAGACAAATCCCCCCCCCCACAAGTGCTGTGAAATGAACAAAACACTGATGAAAGATTTGATTTGCTGACATAAAATCGATTTCGCTGCACACAAATGTGTTGAAAATCTGAAAAGAAACAATAAATAAATATATATATAAGGGAGCTTGAAAAGGTAGATATGGTATCATAAAAAAAAAAACAACCTAGAGCTCAGCTGGATGAAGGCTGAAGGATTCTTGAAACAAAAATGGCTTATTTAGATCTGTTCAAAAATCATTATAGTAACTGTTCAATAAAGATGAAAAATGACAACAACAAACGAAAGGCAAAGCTGTGCCTGCTTTGTCTCTGTCTTCTCCAACAGGAACCAGTGTGTTCTGTTATGCAATTGTAAAGTGCAGAATGAAAAGACAGGTCTGAAACCTAAAAGTCCACAGAGCTATGGTCAAGGAATACCTACTTTCAATCAGTTTATATCTCCAGGGCCAGAAAAAAAAATGCATTCTAAAATACCAAAGAAATTGCTGATGCCATGTTTTTTAGTTTTTTTCATTCTCTTATATTGATTGCCCCCGTAGATTTTCTTTTTTTAGAAAATAAACATGAAGAATTAATCCATAAGAAATGATTACAAAGGGTAAACTGCCCCCCGATAGTACCATGTTAGGTTATAAATGAAGGTTATTTACTTAAATGACTGTTTCTTCCTTGGATGGTAGTACTTCTAGGCTATCATTCTACCTAGTAAGAGTTTAGTAAAAGCAAGATTTTCCCGTCCTCTGATACAGAATTGTTCATTTTTTCAGCATCTCATTCTTGGACTAAACTGTTTAGACTAGAAACCTTTTTACAGATCTGCCTATTGTATGATTTTCTTGGTTATACACAAACTGTTCATATTTAGTTCTGTACATTCCAACCTAAGTGCATTTCTGGCTAGAGAAAAAAAAATCCACAAGTGTTTAGTACCCACGAGCCTATTTTTAAATGTCCCCTACTACCCTAAGGATCATGATCAACCTTCCATAAATTATTTAGGCAATCACAGTCTTGTTTGGTTGTTGTGAAAAAAAAAATGAGTTCCTCCTTAAAATGATTTTTTTTAAAAAAAAAAAAATCTGCAGACAGGCTTACAATTTCAATAACTATTAGGAATAGGATATGGTTCACAAATATATAAGCTTTCTCTTTGCGTTATCAAAGCTGAAATACAATGTTTTTTTCTGATTACTTCCTCCATGTTCATTCTAGAAAGCTACTGAGATATCACCTCAAGAAGGCATTAATCACTTTCAGGTATCAAATACATAGGCACACTCCAAGAAAGAGTCTAAAGACAAATAGTAGACTTCAGCATTCCAAATAGTTTTTCCACATCCTAAGACTGCACGATGAAACAATATCTGTAAGGACTCTGAACAAGCCCCATATATCTCCAAATCCTATCAAAGTCATGGCATTCAGGTTAGGATGGAGCGAGCAATTAAGTTAGGAACTGGTGAGCACAAGCAAATGTTCAAAAGCCTGACCGGTCCCCAACAGTAATTTGTAGCAATTCTAAAGACAGTCTTGTCATATCAGCCATCACCTTATTTATTGTCTTCTTCTTTTTCAACTTCTCTCTTTATCTATTGTCATGTCACCATGCCAGAAGGATATACCGTATGTATTTTTGCTTGCTAATAAGCTCAAATGAAAAGAAAGTATTTTTTTCTTGTAGGACTGATTGCTTCTATGGTCTTCTCAATAACTATTGCTAGTTATGATAGCTATGAACTATGATTCAAAGGTGGCTTTCTTTTTGTTCTTCTTTCTCAATGTCCATCTTTTATAATTATACAACATTCCTGGAAAGACTACTGTGATTATTCTGATCTTTGCTGCCAAGAAATATCCTTCTTCATGACCTTGTCTAAGTTTGTCATTTCCTTCTAACCAGGGATTAATATACTTTTCTCAAGCCTACTAGTCATCTTGATCTATACTTGAGACAAAGAAAACAGAATTATTACCATATTGTCTTCTTTGCTGTCAACCATATTCACAAACATAACTTTTTTTATTCTTAATAGTAAATGTTAACACATATTTTGAATTTTTTTATTTTTATGTTCACAACAGGTTCTCTTAAGTCTTATTTTGGCTAACAAATGGTGTCATCTGCAAATCACAAATTGTTAGCAATTCAGCCTCCTGTTTTGATTTCTGGTTGTCTTCTCTTCCAATGCCACTATTGTTATAATGTATGTCCCATATCAATTAAATATATATGGGAAAATACACATATTTACCTCATCCCCTTCCTTATTTTGAACCACTCTGCTTCTCTAAATTAAGTCATTACACTTAATGGAAAGATTCATCAAAAGAATATGTAGGGTAAAGAGTTACTTATGGCACCATTCCTTCCCAGTGATAGCTTCTGTCTGGTTAGATCTGGAAGGAAAGGCATACTTCAGTTTCCTTCAGTAACAGAGGACCATCATATAAGACCCAGGAAGAGAACATTTTTTTGTGTCATAGTCCCTCCCCCTGGAATATCATTCCCGTGGAGATTAGACTCATCCCTCTGGCCCTTCTGGATTTTTGAAAAGATCTGGTTTTGTCATTGATCTTGATGAGGTGGGTGAGCCCATTTCTTGATTATCCAACAGGGATGATTATTAGTGTCACTGAGGGTTAATTAACTGGCTACTATTTGTGTTGTTTATAATTTTGTTTACTATTTTTATTCTGTTTTTATTGGTAGTTGCCCAGGATTATTTATTTCAGATGAGCAGCCATTTCAATTTAATACATTTAATTTAGGGGTAGATCTCTCTGTCTCTGTCTTTCATTCCCTTCCCTCTTTCTTTCAGACTAATGAAACACAAACACTATACTTAAAAATAGAAAAAAAAATCAAACCTGAAACAATTAGTAATGAAGTTACCAATTGATTTCTGCAAGCCATTGATATTTCTAAGAACATGGCTTCAGTGGTTTGATAATTGGCATATTCCTTGGCATCTCCAGGTTTGGCATTACTTTAGCCCAATCTTTCCTAATCTTTTCTATATATAGTCTTGTTCTTTTATTTGTTGACATAGAGCTGTTAGTCTTCTAACTGCCTCTTCTCTTCTAGCTTTTAAAGTTTGGTAGGGATAGTCCTGGAGCTTTCCTATTTAACAGCTGTCAATTATCTTTTAGACATCACTTTATACTAAAATCAGTACCTGAATATATTTTCTTTGTACAACTAAATTTGGTTTAGTGTGCATGCAAGCATACATGTACACCTGCACCACACACACACATTTTTGATACAGTACAGTTGTAGTGTGATTTTGTTTACTTTAATATAATCCAAAGATGTGATTAGCAATAAAATAATAATATACCACACCAAAAAGACCTAGATTATTTTGCAGCACACTGACACATGTGGTTAATGTGAAGTGAGGAAAGTGGCAAATTAGCTTAGAGTGTACATATTCTAATTTTGGAAGTAATTGGAAGTAATTATAATTAAGTTTTCTGAAGCCATTTTCAGGAATCCTGAAGAAATGTGACTTGACGGTGATACACATTCTGTCCAGGGTTGATCCTTTCCATTTTGACAAGGATGATCTGCAATGAGGAGATAACCATGTCTGAGTGAATATTTGCATCCTTTTGTGCAATCAGGAGGTAACCCAATAGGATTTATAGCTGAGTGTATTTATAGCCTCATTGCATTAAATAGGCAGCTTGTTACCATTCCCTGTTCATTCTGGTTTTTGGAAGAGGACACCTGAAGAAGTTATGGAAGAAAGGAAAGTGACATAGAACCAATCCCTGATAAACATATGGAATAAAGTAAGTGAACCAAACTTTCATTATATAAGGAGTTGATGCCATCTGTTATTTCTAGGGTAGAGAGCCCTAGAGGGAAAATCAAAAGGTACTTTCAGCTCCTGTGCTACCCATCTATGTTCATCTAACATTAATGTTTAACACTTCCTATTTCTTGCTTTCACCCAATTTAACAAAATTGCTGCTGATATTGGCAAAAGACCAAATGAAAATTAGTTTGATTGACTTTTTTCTACAATCGATTTTAGAGCAAAAACATTTACCTTCTGTATGTCAATATTCTGACTGAAGAAAGAGATCCAGACACACACTCTATTTTTTTCCGTACCCAAAAATAGCCTGCCGGGTATTATCTTTCCTTAACTATTTTTACTGGACTGTATTAACTGCCAGACCTTTTCTTTTATTAAGTACTCTTTGTGTCAGAAATTCTTCATATACTCTCAAAGATATGTGCGTAATATACAGAATAATCAGGAGAAGATTTGGGACTCAGATGTGCCACAACAAATGGCCTGTGGTCATTTTCATGGACTCTCTTTCATCCTTCTGAGGTAAGGTAGGTGGTCACCTTTTGGTTGTGTGGTGACTCTTTAAAAGGACAAAAAAAGGCAGCTTTCTGTCTGAAACAAAGAGCAAAGATAAAACCTTAGTTCATTCCAAACACAGAAGTCAAAAAAGTTTCATTCTCTGATGAAAGGATAGAGAACACTCAAATTCAAAAGGTGTTGGCAGCCACACATCCTCTGAGGGCAACAATCTACCTAATGGGGTGCAATTGATGCACCTTGATTGGTCCTCCCCTGTTGCAGAACTGAATCTGCATGGTTTGGCAAATATTACTTGTGAAAAGGATCTTAGAAAAGCTCTTGGCACCAAAGTGGCAAATCCATGGGTGCAACCAGATGTACTATTTGGTTGACCCCTATTGGCTGGCAGCTACTACTGGTGCCTATTAAATAATCTTGGCTGGTTAGGACCGCCCTCTTTCTATGTACAGTAAGTCCTTGGGGGTTTATTTTGTAGGGCCTCTTTGCTTCAGGCAATAGGAGAGTCATTAAAAAGTCCACCAAATCTCTGAATCAAGGTTGAATAGCACATTAGTTCAGCAGTGATGAAAAGCCCCAGGGCACTTACATTGATCAAGATATTGGAAATGAAAGCTTATAAAAGAGATTGGAACAACTGAGAATGGAAGAGAGGAGACATCTGAGGTAAAATGGGAAAGCATTGTTCAAATATCTAAAAGGATGTCAGAAAAATCAAGATTACAACTCAAGTGCAGGGCAAAACAATGAGTTCAGGTTGTAGAAAAACAAATTAAATATTTTTTTTTTTAAAAAAAACCCTAGGAAAAAAAAGAGTACTTTGATAGAGGAACCAGTTATACAGAAAGGGCTGGCCTTCCCTTCTAACTACTGGATATATTCAACCACAGGCTAGACAAATATTTGACAGGAATGATTTCATTGGGATTTTCACACCAAGTAATGAGTTTGAGTCATGGCTTATGTGGCCCTTTTTAACTTTGTGATTCTGTTAATCATAAACTAATCAAAAGGACAGGGTGTGTTCAGTGTACTCTGCTATAAAAATTAATCAAGTTGAAAGGTAATCAAGTTTTGTATCTTGTATGAACGCAGGCAGTGAATAACACCATCATTGTCCTCTGCTTTTGAATCTTTTCTTTTTTTATATGTTCTTGGCCATTCTTGTCTATTGACAAGAAAATGAATTGAATGAAGAACTGATATAGCAGGACAAGGTTTATAAATTCTGAAACACAAAAATAATGTTTTGTTATTGGCTTCACTTATTAAGGTGATACTGTGACTTTTGTTTTAATATCAATGTCTAATTTGAGTTGTTTAAGGTGAGAATTTTAATCAGAAGCTTTTCATTATATTTTGAATATTTGCCACTATCTAGGGTTTCATATTTCTAATTTAGTTTTGAAATTTAAATCTTTTCTTTGGCAATTATACTATGTGTTCATGATAGTAATAAAATCAAAATATAGAAACAGAAGCAATGTTTTATATAATATAAAATTAATACCATAGGAAGTATATTGTCTTCAAAATCCTAGCAGTACAAAAGACGCAATTCAATTGAACAATCAGGCAAAATACTGAAAATGTTTGTGCTTACCAACTCTAGTATATTATATAATTTGAAGTTCTTGTGAACATCTGTGTGATTTGAATTTCAGTATGAACACAGATCAATCTGTTTTTAATGGCACTATTATAATATGTTTACTTATTCAAATAAAGAATGTATTAACTGTGAGTAATGAGATCCTCACCTGAAGTACTGCATCTGATATTTAATTGCTGTATTTAGAGCTGACCTCTCTAATTATGTTTTGAGAAGTTCAGACACCATAGAAAATGAAATCTGCAGCAGATAGATCCAAAAATGAATTATATGTTATAGAAATTCAGTTCAATAATAAAATGTGAAGACTGTATAGCATACATACGAGGGAAAGGCTTGGTTCTGTATGGGTATGCATAATTTCCATATGTGATACCCATCGGGAAAAAATCAAGCCCACAGTCTTATAATGTGGGTGATGTTTCCATTCTGTCAAAATGTTCTTCCTCATGCTTTAATAATTACGTTATATTTTGTCTTAATTTAGTTTTCTTCTATTATACTACTTTATGCATTGATTATTTGCCATCAAAGAATTTTATATATATAGGTTTTCGTAGATTTTCACGGGTATAGGTATGCAGGTCTTGGTGTATTCGGGTCTTTTCCTGTGTAAGATTGAGAGTATCTTGGCGACGTTTCGACGAGGTCCCACTCATCATCTTCAGGCTGGGGTCTTTGGCTTCGTGCTTTTGCGAGCAAAGTGTGATTAGAGCTGCCGTCTCTCTATATATACAGCAACTAAGCCAGCACTCCACACACCCCCAACCAATATATATAGAGAAATGGCAGCTCTGATCACACTTTACTCGCACAAGAACGAAGCCGAAGACCCCAGCCTGAAGATGACGAGTGGGATCTCATCGAAACGTCACCAAGATACTCTCAATCTTACACGGGAAAAGACCCAAATACACCAAGACCTGCATATATATATATATATATATATATATATATATATATATATATATATATATATATATTTTCTGAGGTTTTCGCGGGTGTTTGTATGTAGGTCTTTGGTTGTTCGGGTTTTCTCCCGCGTAAAATTGGAAGTGTCTTGGCGACGTTTCGACGAAGTCCCATTCGTCATCTTCAGGCTGGTGTTTTCAGCTTCGTGCTTCGAGCAGCATCTTGCTGCTCGAAGCACGAAGCTGAAAACACCAGCCTGAAGATGACGAATGGGACTTCGTCGAAACGTCGCCAAGACACTTCCAATTTTACGCGGGAGAAAACCCGAACAACCAAAGACCTACATATATATATATATATATATATATATATATATATATATATATACAAGTAAAAACAACTTAACAACTTTAACAACTGTATATAAGACCTCTCAGCGTTTACCTTTTAACCCTGACGATGTCAAGTGTGTTTGACGAAAGCTAGGTTGATTAAATTCTATTTTTTAGATATTCTCTTGGTGATCATTATTTTGGTAACACACACACACACACACACACACACACATCTCCTTAATAGTATTAAAACACAAATCCCGGATATATACATAACGTGAAGTAAAATATGGTGATCACCAGGATAAAATCATAAACATAAATGTTTAATATACAAAACCAAGGTTTCGTTGGCCACACTACCGACATTGTCAGGGTATAAAATGCTGGATCCGGGAGTCCAGAAGAACAGAGCTTGAAGCACACATGCTAGGTAGCACAGCAATACAGAGGCAAACTAAGATGAATGAGGGGGTGGGGAGGGACGACTGGGAGTGGATGAACAGCGGATCCCCAGGCATCCACACACACACAAAGAAAAAAACAAGAGCAATTGGAGAGGAGAGGACAACTTTAGAAATGGCCCCTTTAAGAACTACACAGCCGATGCTAATGGGCAGACCTATGACCTGATCCAGGGTCAAAGCACAGAGGCAGCCAGCCACATAAAAACAGACTCCTGGATCCAGCATTTTATACCCTAACGATGTCGGTAGTGTGGCCGGCGAAAGCTTGGTTTTATATATTAAACATTTATGTTTATGATTTTATCCTGGTGATCACCTTATTTTACTTCACACACACACATACTTACTCACACACACACACACACACACATATAGTAAAAACCAAATAAATACGAACACCAGGATAAAATCAAACTAAAATCGTTTAATAAAATGCTGAGCTTTTGTCAGTCAGCACTACCGACATCATCAGAGCATAAGAGTAGGTCAATGGGAGTCCCTTTTTATAATACTGGCTGGCTTTGCACATGGTTCCTGGACCTGGTCATCGGTCCATCCAACAATCTTAATTGTTTAATTCCTAGGGGGCGCACATTGGCTGTTCCCTTAATGTTTTTCAAGGTTGCAATTTCGTTGTTCGCTTCTCTTCCTCCAATCCCCCCTTCATACGCACACCATTGTCTATTATCCTACCACTGGTTCCCAAAGTTGCCGTTCTCCTTCCCCCCCCCTTTTTGGCCACTCACTTCCTTTGTATGTGCCCAGTTGTTTGCTTTCACCTTATTGAGTCTCGAGCTTACTGCTCTTTCCTCCCCCCTTTCTCTTTCGATCATTCTTCTCATGCTTCCATAGTCATCCGTCACCTCCCCCATTGGTTTTTGGAATTGTATAGCATACAATTCAAGATTGGAGCCTCTTTCTGAATTCAGAGATATTTGAAATAAAAGGCTGTAATTTCTTTTAAAAGTAGTTATATAGTCAACACTGCCACGATCCTGGCCAAAGCCATTTTATTTCTTTTTTGGTTGCCACAGAACTAGGAGAGGGGGATGGGTGATTTACTGTTAGCCTAAACAATACTTTGTTCCGTGGGAACCAAGATCATTGCTACCTGGAACTTTGGCGGGCTGAGCTATTCCTAAGAAAACCCGCCAAAGTATTATATTGGGGGACATAGTTAATTGCAATGTGCTGGGGGTGGGGAGTTTAACTTTGTAACATTGTAACACTTTGGCGGGAACTCCAGACTTGGTTTCACTTTTGACTGTGCCAATATTTTGTAGCCAATAAACATGTTCTTTAAAGAAATCTCTAGCCTTGGAGTTCTGCTTTTACTGGTCTCATCTATCGGAGCCATGACATATTTATTTTTACAATTATCAGGGTTTCTTATGATGCTACTACTATTAATTTACGACAAATTAATTTCCTTTCTTAGCACATGTGGAAAGTCATGTATCTCTTGACCACATTTTGAAGAGGCAGTTTATAAATTTAAGCATGTATGTTGTTCGTCCATTGATTTCGATGAAGACCTTGACATTTTGTGGGTTATGGGCCATCAACAATGTGTCCGTAGGTGGCTAATAAGACTGATGTTAGCATGGAATGTTCTGCCACATACTGAACAAAGAAATGTAGACACTATTACTTCAGCATTTACAGCTCTGGCTTTGCGGAGTGCTCGCTTCTCTTGTGCCAAGATGATCCTTCTGTGTTCATATATCTGGCAACCCTGGTACACCAAGATGAGCCATGTCGGTCAATCATGCACCAGAAGTTCCCAAGAGATGGTGTTAATATCCAGGGACTTAAGAGAGGCTTTCAACGTGTCTTTGTATCGCTTCTTTTGTCCCCTATGCGATTGCTTTCCTTGAGACAGCTCACCATGGAAGAGCTGTTTAGGGATGCGATGATCTGGCATCCTTACAACATGGCCTGCCCATCGCACCTAGGCTTTCATCAACAGAGTGTAAACTGATGATAAGCCTGCTCTGGAGTGGACATCTGTGTCTGGTATCTTATCCTGCCACCGGATCCTCAGAATTCTACAAAGACAAGTCATGTGGAAGTAGTTCAGTTGCCTAACATGCCTCCTGTACACTTGCTTGGTAGCAAGACTTATTCCACGGTGGTCCCACATGTTAGTCCGCAATCTGCCAAATGCAGAACTTGCCTTGGCAATTCTACTGTTGACTTCGAGGTCAATTGTCACTGCACGGGAGAGGGTACTACCAAGATATGTAAATTGGTCCACTGCTTGCAGCTTTTGTCCCTTTACTGTGATGGTAGGCTCTTGATATTGGGCTTTTGGAACTGACTGGTACATCACTTCAGTTTTCTTTGTGTTGATGGAGAGGCCAAAGTTGTCACAAGCGGCTGCAAATTTGTCCATGCTGGCTTGCATTTCCTGCTCCAATCCTGCATTAAGGGCACAGTCATCACAAAGAGGAGATCTCATAGCACAGTCTCCTTTACCTTGATGACAGCCTGAAGTCTTCGCAGGTTGAATAGTTTCCCATCGGTTCTGTACCTCAGATGAACTCCCACTGAGCTGTTCTGAAAGGCGTCTGACAGCATGGCTGAGAACATCATGCTGAACAGGGTTGGTGCCAGCAAGCAGCCTTGCTTAACGGCATTAGTAACAGGGAAGGCCTCTGAGGCTCCACCGTTATTCAGAACACGAGCCACTATGCCATCATGGAACTGTCATACCATCAGAATAAACCTGTCAGGGCACCCAAACTTCGACATAATGTGCCATAATCCTTCACGACTAACTGTGTCAAAAGCCTTGATGAGATCCACGAAGGTGGTGTATAGTTCACGATTCTGCTCCTGACATTTCTCCTGGAGCTGTCGAGCTGCAAATATCATGTCCACTGTGCCACACTCTTTGCGGAAACCACACTGTGTCTCAGGTAGTATACCCTGTTCCAGATGGTCAATCAGGCGATTTAGCAACACTCGTGCAAAGATCTTGCCTGCAACAGAGAGAAATGATATTCCTCTATAATTATCGCTGACTTGTTGATTTCCTTTCCTCTTGTAGAGGTGCACGATGGACGCATCTTTCAGTTCCTTGTTTCTTGTTTCCAGAAAGATTGAAAAACTGGGTAAGTTTTTCAACAAGCACAGCACCGCCAGCCTTATAGACTTCCGCTGGGATTGCGTCAGATCCTGGCGCCTTACCACTGGAACATTGACCGATGGCCTGTGAGGCTTCAGACTCTGATGGTAGGGCATCCAGGCTATAGTTGATGTCTACCTGGGGTATCCTGTCAATCACCTCATTATTAATGGAGGATGGGCAGTTCAGCACAGAGTGGAAATGCTCAGCCCAATGCTGTAAAATCAGGGTCTTCTCAGTGATAAGAATTGCACCACTCGAATCTAGTAAAGGAGAGCTTCCTAAGGGCTGAGGTCCATACAGGGATCTAAGGGTTTCATAGAATCGTTTGGCATCGTTTCTATCAGCAAATTTCTGGATTTCATCTGCTTTGGCACTCAGCCAGGAGTCCTGCATCTTGTGGAGCTTGCTCTGTACAATCCTGCGAGTGTTTATAAAAACATTTTTCTTTGCAGTTGACGACGGGTCATTCTGATGAGCGCGATAGAGATAGTATTTTTCGGCAAGCAAGGCCTTAATCTCTTCATCGTTTTCATCAAACCAGTCCTGCTGCTTCCTATATGAGGGTCCAAGAACCTTAAGTGCAGAAGAGTGCAAGATGTTCCGGAAACATTCCCAGTTTGGAATACCACAATCCTATTGGGGAATATATTCATCACTACCCCATTATGGTAAACCGTGAACTATAAAGTAAAGTCCTTCCCAGGAATTAGAAAAACGTAGGCAATATAAAAGGGATCAACGTAATCATTCGAGAGATGGCTTGCATGACTCTGGTTTGTGCAGTTCAAGATGCATATTTATTTATTTATGTATCATATTTAGACAGTCTCCATCTCCCTCATAAAAGAAGCCTCATTTTTGCTGGATCTCAACAGTGGAATTTATCACCATTATTATTTTTACAAATACCTCAAGGCAGCAAACATATCCAATACACCTTCCTCCTTCTATTGTCCCACAACAATAACCCTGTGAGGTGGATTGGACTGTGTGAGAGAGGCTCTGGTCCAAAGTCACCCAGCTGGCTTTCACGGCTAAGGTGGGAGTAGAACTCATGATCTTCTAGTTTCTAGTTTGGTGCCTTAACCACTAGTGCAGGGGTCTTCAAACTTGGCCCACTTATGACTTGTGGACTTCAACTCCCAGAATTCCTCAGCCAGGCACGCTGGCTGAGGAATTCTGGGAGTTGAAATCCACAAGTCATAAAAGGGCCAAGTTCGAAGACCCCTGCACTAGACCAAAATGACTCGCAAATGAATGCAATGAAAGTGATGTAAAGTTTTTCTGGATTAGAGCATGTTGTTTCCTCATTCCACCCTCATTCAACATGGCAAGTTGTTGCTCCCTTTTTTGGAAGAAAATATCTATAGTATCTATGGTGGAGAGGATTAAGGCCAATTATCATTTCTTATATCCTGAATCACACATTGTTTTTCTACCATGCCGTTGTGTTCAATGTCTACACTGGTACTCCCAGAAGCTGTGCCCCATCTGATTTTATTTATTCTTTTAAAATTTTTATCCTATTTACCTAACTGATTGAAAGTTGATGAGTTTGTTTAATGGATAGTATGCTTCCATCTTGATTCAGCCTCCTAAAACAAACAAATGAATGTATTTGGTAAACTGAAATATGACATGTTTTAAAATAAAATCCATGTATTTTTACACTACATCTGTTGTAGTGAAATGTTTAAGAACAGCACATTGCTTATTATATTTAATTGAGGATGTGCTTCAAAAAGAGGCAAGAATCTGCATTTTAAAATGTTGCTTGTAGCAGCTGTACTTTGCCAATAGAGGTTTTAATTTAATTGATGAAAATTTGTTTTAATGCATTATCACCAATGCTTGGCATTTTAGTATAACATATTACAAGAAATATAGCACATGATATGTATTAAGTAAATGTGGTGTTAAATTTTTAGGCTGTTGGGAGTTTGCTGAATGGATCAAACAATTAACAAGATGCATTTAGTGATGGAAGAAAAACATCCTAAAGAGAAGTTATTGGTTCAATTTACATTTGAAAGCAACATAATTCCCCCCCCCCCTTTGTGGATATGAAGACTGATGCCTAGTTTTATGGGATAATGTGTTTGAGTTCAACCTATTTTTGATATCTATTTGACTAAAGTCAATATGTTGTATCTTGGCACCTGGGTAATATTAGTAACCAATATAGTAGCAGTAGTACATTGCACATTCTATATTTGATGCTAGCTTCATACAAATAACAATAGCAACAGCAATAGCACTTAGACTTATATGCCACTTCATGGTGCTTTATGGCCCTCTCAAAGCGATTTACAGAGTCAGCCTATTGACCCCAACAATCTGGGTCCTTATTTTACTGACCTCGGAACGATGGAAGGCTGAGTCAACCTTGAGCTGGTCAGAATTGAACTCCTGAAGTGAACAGTGAGTTAGCCTGCAGTGCTGCATTCAAACCACTGCACCACCATGGCTCTTGAGAAAAACTAACTTGATTTTTTTTAAAAAAAAAGTCTTTGTTTTTTTCCACTAAATCTTTGCAAAAGCTGTTACAAAATAGAATGTGAAAGGTTGAGTAAATTGGTTTCTTAATAGCAATAAATTACTTCCATCCTAAATTTAGGTTATTGTAACATCCACCCACTCCATTATGTTGTCCTTTGAAAACTGGGATTTTTCTAACCCCATATAAGTCGTCATATATTATAGAGATTTGTAATGAAGAATATGACTGCCATTCAAAAGAGGGCAGCTAAAAATTTGAGTGTCTTTGCTCCAACAAAACTTTCTAGACTTGAGAATGGGGATATGGAATACAATATACATAGATACAGTGTCTTTACAACAGATATTTATTTTAAATGATTGCTAAGCATTTAAAGTTCAGGATCCAGATAACATCCTGGACAATTTTAGGAAGTACTTGAAAATTCTTGACATTTACCAATTAGCTGGACATGAGTAATCAGGCGTATTTTGTATAAATGCTGGTGAATTTAAATAAATAGGCATCTGTAAGTGACAGAAATGAAGGAAGAATTGGGTCATTGGGAAATACACTCAATACTTTTTGAAATGCATCACTAAAGGTCAATGTGGACTTATAAAATCACACTACTAAGAACTGTCCAAACTGACTTAGGTTCTACACTTTGCTGATAATTATATTTTTTTCAGAATGTTCAAGGTCAGTTAAAGGTCTCCTGTGTTTCTTATTCCCATGATCAAGTGGGTCACCCCCACAAAATCACATATGTAGTGGGATATGTAGGGATAGAGCATGAAGAGCATGAAATACTCTTCCTTGGTTATTAGCAAGGAAGACTATATCATCTGTTATTAGTGCTTGGGCTTCCCAGTTCCCTTTGATCTCACACTAGTTGCAGTGGAGATACACTTACAGGTGGGATCCAGGGAGGGGAGGAGTCACTAAAGCAGTGTTGCATCATCACTGAATAAATTTCACCCCCTTTGAATATACATTGGAATGTCACCCAAACATATGAAGGGCACAGAGTTTGCATTGTTGATTTTAGTTATTTTGATCAAAGCATGTGGATTCTTGCAAATAAAGGAATGGGACATGTATTCCCGGTAACACTAAAGTGTTAGAATAGAATAGAGCTGGAAGGGACCTTGGAGGTCTTGTAGTCCAGCCCCCTGCTTGAACAGGAGACCCTACACCATTTCAGACAAGTGACTGTCTAGTCTCTTCTTAAAAATCTCCAGTGACGGAGTGCCCACAATTTCTGAAGTCAATGTTATGACCAATACTCTCTTGAATAAAGTATTTATGGTGGCTTATTTTTAATGAACAGTTAATCTCTAGAAAAGACCTAATCCTGATGGAGATGAACATGTCTAAAATTGGACACCCTATATCCCCCTCTTTTAACCTTCTTATGAAATCTTTGTTACCCAACACAGAAGACTCTCTCTCTCTCTCTCTCTCTCTCTCTCTCCCTCCCTCCCTCCCTCCCTCCCTCTCTCCCTCTCTCTCTCTCTGTATTCATATATAGATGTGTGTGTTGTGTGTGAATTTGTGAATGAATGAGCCAGTGTGGTAGAGTGGTTATGGTGTTGGAAGCCCCTGGGTGACTTTGAGCTAAATATTACATATATAGATTACAATGACTAGCTCAAAGTCATCCAGGGGCTCATTCCAGCACCATAACCACTCTACCACACTAGCACACTCACTCACACATTCACTCACAACACTCACATCTATATATGAATACAGATAGATATGATTGAAAATGGGGTTTTGAGACTCTCCGCGGGGGGGGGATATCCTGATGATCTTTGGATCTACAAAAATTCCATCTCATTACTGAAATCATATCCTGTTTTTGATTTGAGTCATTTCTTCAGTTATTCACAGGAGTATTTTAAACTTCATTTGGAGGTTATATTTTCAGAAGGGTGATGGAAAATTCATGTCTTGAACACTGTATAAATGATTTGCCTTTTGCTGCTTGACCACAATATTACTCAGGGCACTAAGTGTGGATCATTTTGTGTGAGACATATTCATTTTAATATAAAGTCTTGTTAATATCCCTGCAAAGCAATTCTTGAAAATGAAGATGATCAGCCTAATTTCTCAGGAAGATCAGATAAAAAGAATGAGGTAAGTCTATGATATCATTGTTCATTCTGCATTCTAAAGCTTGAATTTTGAATTGTAAAAGTTCATGTAGCAAGGTAGCGAACACTCTTGGGTTTCCTTCAGAAATATTTGCATCCAGCTTGTGCATTATATGATTTCTTTAAGCTTGCCTTAATATTACCAAAGAGCATTAATATTTTTCAACCAATGTTGCTTCTGGCATTTAGTGAGATACTTCACATGCTCACTTACCTCCTGGAGGAATAGATTTTACTCTTAGTTTAAAGATTTCAGTCAGTAAAGTCTTTATGCTGAACCCCTTGAAAGGGCAGAATTGTAAAATGCAGATATCCTCAGCGTTCACATAAACACACCAGGGAAGGTCACCTATACAGTACTTGTGTGCTAAACATATTAAAACATCAAGCTTCAAGAATTCAATCTTTGCTCTTTGGCAACTGATGTCCACTAGGTGGCAGCCACGCTCCTTCAGCTCTTCAGCGCTATTTCCCCTGGTGTGGGAAGTAATTAGGTCAATGAAGGTAAAGTAGGACTGAGTGATAAATAAAATAGGCTCTTTCTTTTCAAACATGCATCTGTTTAATTTCCTTTCTTTTTAGGTTTTGTTACAAAAGTAGATTAAACTTTTAAAAGCAGAGGATTTTCCTCCCCCCTCCCTGAGCCAAGAACCTTAACCTTGCTAAGGAAGCAAACAGCAAGCAAGAAAAGGGCAGCAGAATCTCACTTTAATGTCCCCGATATCCAGTTCAAAAGAACCTTGTGGAGAGGAAAGGCTATGAGCCGATGTTTTTCCTGCTAGGTGTGTGTTTTTCCAGGTATTATGACAACTAGCATATGCCTCCTACACATATATGCATAGCCAAGATCAATTTAGTTATGAACATGGTATAATCTTTATCCACACAAATTGGCAAGGGTATTGATACACCTGGACTCCACAAAGTCAGAATATTTTCTGGGCAAACCAGCTGAAAGGAAAATGATTTTTTTGCTATTTCTCCACACCTTAGGGAGAGAGGAAAATAGATTTGTTACCTTAGTCACATTTTCTTAAGCCTAAGTCTACTAGCCAAGGCAACATATTGACACATGACTGCATCATTTCTGATGAACTGCTTCTACCATGATGCATCAAGGAATACAGAGGGATTATTGAGTCTGCTATTTGCACCTTTATAACTGTCTGATTTGACACAGCCACCATAAAAGGGCAGATACAGGCTTCAGCGGATAGTTAGGATTGCAGAAAAAACAATTGCTACCAGCCTGCCTTCCATTGAGGACCTGTATACTGCACGAGCCAGAAAGATGACTGTGAAAATATCTATAGAACTAACTTTCACATCCTGGACATAAACTGTTTCAACGTCTTCCCTCAGGATGATGCTATAGGGCACTGCATTCCAAAACAACTAGACACAAAGATAGTTCCCCTCCCCATGGCATCACTCTGCTAAACACCTAATTCCCACAGCACTGTCTTATGCCCAAATATATTTACCCATATAGTAGGGCTGTTTTGCTATTATCCTTCTCATCTTTCTCATCTCATCTTTCCTACTATCTTTTCCCATTGGTATCTTATAATTTATCATTGTTGTTTGTAACTTACAATTTATGATCTATGACTTACCACTTTGTTGTTTGTATATGTACACTGAGAGCTCATGCACCGGAGACAAATTCCTTGGATGTCCAATCAGACATGGCCAATAAAGAATATTCCAATTCCAATATTCCAATAATCCAAGGTAATTGTGTCATATTTATTGCTGTTTTCCATAGTGTCAATCTTGACTCTAATGGTTACAGGGACAACTTCTCATAATATTTTTAGAAGTGGTTTTGCCAGCTCTCTTTTTCAAGGGCCGAGACAAAAGGACTGGCCCAAAGTCACCAGCTGGCTTTGTGCTTAAGGCAAGATTGGAACTCATTGTCTCCTGGCTTCAGTTACATTGCCTTCAACCACTTACATCAAACCTGCACTTGTATCAGATATTTATCTGAGTGAATTTTAGAGGCATGGGACTTGAACATTATGGTCCAAGGCAGATCTTCCTGCCCTTTGAATAGCCATAACACCCTTATCCCAAGAGTCTTACCTATCTCATGGGGAGAGTGACAATTATTTTGACCAAATTTTCTCCCCATGAAGTAGGTAAGAAACTTGGGACAAGATTCTTATATATTGGCCTGGCAGGAAGTCCAGAAACAATCACATGTACCCCTGAACAGAAGCAAACCTGTTTCAAACCTGCAACAGAAGCAAAATTAGGATGTGGTAATAATTCTCTGTCCAAAATCCTCAGGATGATTTTGAGATGTTATTAGTGAGGCATGCAAAGACAACTGCCAGCCAGGAAATAATTCTGACTGACAGAAATGTCTCTGGAAGAAGGAGAAATTGGGAGATTACCAAGCAGTGGTCCAGAAAAAGAAGACCACAGGAATTTGATTTCTTGTGGTTATTGGGGGTCAAGCAACTTGGGGGGGGGATAAGGATGTGTCCTTAGTTGCTGTGTAGCCCTTGCAGACACTTGACTGGCAAAGCCCTCACCTTCTTAAACATTTTACAATTTAATTACTTTACAGCTCAAGAGAGATATTCTAAACAGCAGTGAAGATCAAGGATTCTCAGTGTGTGTCTTCTTTCTGAAATTAAGAAGAGAAAAAGAGAGGGCATTTTAAAGTTTTCAACTTAAAAGCAAAAAACTTAACAAAATTGTGATCTAAGAAAGTTTCAAGCAGACAAAGGAGACACTAATTTAAAAAAAATATATTTTTTCTGATGAAAGTATCTTTGAAAATAGTAAAATATATATTCTAATTTACACGTAAGTGTAAGAAGTGCAATCTAGTCCCCCCTCCCTTAGGAACTGGAAATCTTAGAGGAGGGGTCTTCAAATTTGACCCTTTTATGATTTGTAGACTTCAACTCCCAGAATTCCTCAGCCAGCGTGCCTGGCTGAGGAATTCTGGAAGTTGAAGTCCACAAGTCATAAAAGGGCTAAGTTTGAAGACCCCTGTGTTAGAGGCATTTATATTTTTATTTATTCATTTTATTTCTATATATTTGTAGCATTTAATATATTTTTTTAATTAAGAAAAGAGTAAAAAAAATGTAAAACATTCATTTGGGTTTTTTCCCAAAGGTTTTTGAAAAAGTCCCTTTCCACAGGTGTCCAACAAAAATCACAGTCCTGAATAAAAGAAGTTGTTAATCTTAAAAATCGTACCAATTAAAGAAAGGAAACTGGTACTTCTTGCAGTGAAGTGATAGAAAAATGAAGCCCTCTAAGAATCTATACTGCAATGGATTCTTTCAAATTGCTAATAATGATCTTGAGGAAAGCAGTGAAGGGATTAATTTTCTGCCAACGCTAAATTATTTAATGATATCAAATGAAGAACACTCAGTGAACAACTCTCGAAGGATCTCCAGTTTGGTGCTATGAAGAAAAAAAATGCTTTTTTTTTGGCTACTTCAGTCTCATTCAAGTTGATGAAAGATATAGACCTTCTGCAATTTATTTAAAGTTGAAGAGAATATTGGAAACATTTTCAAAGGTAAAGATTTCGACGCACATATTTCACCTGTTCACTTAATACAACCTCTTTCAGAGAGACCACTTATCATTTATGCATTGGCAGCTCATGAGTGAGATTCGGGTTTTGTGTTGGGACAAAACCTTTTATTTAATTAGCTATAAAAGAAGCCTGGAGGTCTTCTTCCTGTCCATTTCTGCCTTTCTTTATTTTTTAAACTGAAGTAAAGAAATGAAGAACATTTTGTTCTTCACGAAACTGGTATCCTTGCTAGAGCATCTGGGCAGCAGAAATCCAGCAGACCTAGATGGCAATGAGAAGACCTAGACCAGTATTTCTCACCCTTGACATATTTCAGATTTCAACTCATAGCAAGTTGGCTGGAGATTTCTGGGAGTTGAAATCCATCTTTTCTTAAAGCTGCCAGGGTTGAGAAACACTGTTCTAATCTAAAGCACCCTTGGCCTCCTCACAAGGTAAATGATGGCATTGGTTTTTCTGATTGGAAAGGGAGAGAGACAGAAGCTTCAAAATTGTGGCTGGGTTGAAAATAAATAGGGAAAAGACTAAAGTACTTACAAGAAATCTAACAGAAAAACAGAAAGCTCAATTTGTGGAAAAAATAAATCTCCAGATAGCCAAAAAAGTTAAATATTTAAGTATCTATTTAACATCAAAATATACAACAATAAAAGAAGACAGCTATGAAAGACTATTGAAACAAATAAAAACAGATTTGGAGAAGTGGAAAAACTTTCAATTATCACTATTAGGAAGGATAGCGACTGTTAAGATGAATATCTTACCTAAACTGCTATTTTTATTTTAGACGGTTCCTGTCAAACTAAGTCAGAAATTTTTCGATGATTTAAATGCAACAATAATGAGATTTATATGGCAAGGGAAAAAAGCAAGAATTAAAATTAAACTGTTACAAGACTCAAAAGACAGAGGGGGCTTTGGGCTCCCAGACTGGAGACTCTACTATCAAGCCACTATTTTGTTGTGGCTTAAAGAATGGATTACATTGAGAAATAAATGACTTCTTTATTTAGAGGGACATGATTTGCAACTGGGTTGGCACGCTTTCCTATGGTATGAGAAAAATAAAGTACATAAATACTTGCAAACTCACGCTATAAGGAATGTACTACTCTCAGAGTGGGAGAGAATTAAAAATAAAATTTATATGAAAATACCTGAGTGGCTTTCAACAATGGAAGCGTTTACGTATCCGAACTTAATTAACTATGATAAACATGTGGTCTATAATGATATTTTAGATAAAGAAGGAAAACTTAAAGATAGGCAAGATCTTCAACAAAATGGTATTGATTTAACATGGTGGTCATATTTGCAAATTCAAACAAGATATGAAAAAGATGTAAAAGTAATGGGATTTTACAAAGAACAGACACCATTAGATAAAATACTCTTGAAAACAGATGAAAATTTGATTAAGAAACTCTATAAATTTTTGTTAAACTGGAAGATGGAAGAAGAACAAGTGAAAGAAACAATGATAGTGTGGGCAAAGAATTTTGGTTATTCTATAGATTTAGAAGATTGGCAAAAACTATGGGACCGAAATATTAAACTTACTAAAGCAGCTGCATATAAGGAAAATTTATATAAAATGTTTTATAGATGGCACATGACACCAGTTAGATTAGAGAAAATGTTTAAAAATGTATCAAATATGTGTTGGAAATGTAAACAACAACCATGCACTTATTACCATCTCTGGTGGATATGCCCTAATGCTAAGAAATTTTGGTTTAAGATTCATATGTGGCTAGAAAAGATGATTAAAATACAGATAGAATTTAAACCAGAACTCTGTTTGCTAGGAATATTAGGCTTGAATTATGGAAAAGAGAATGTGTATTTAATATTACATGTGTTAACAGCGGCAAGAATAACATTTGCCCAATTTTGGAAAAAATGAAAATTTACCATCTGATCAGATTATAATAACAAAAATACTTGAATGTGCAGAAATGGATAGATTAACTTTAGAAATGAAAGAGAAAGAAGATACAATTTATTTTAAAACATGGGAAATATTTTTACCAATGATTAGCAATACTATAGAATGAGAAAAGGTTATGAAACTTAAAGAGATAATTGATAATTTGTATTTATATTTCATGATTCTTTGTATGAACTTGTCTTTTTCTGTTTTTTTCTTTTTTTGTATTTGTGATATATAGTAAATTATAACCAATAAATAATATATTACTATTTTAAAGTTATTACAACTAATTAGCATTAAGCATTGTTAATTAGTAAAATAAATGAGATATATTGATTAACTTGTTATTTACATGACTATATTGAAAGCTGTTTAATACTAGAGTAATTATTAAGATTTAATATGTATATCTATATGGGTTTACTTGCTGAAGCAATGTTATTTTGTGGGCTTGATCCTACTTTTGTGTTTACCCCCTTCCTTTGGTTTAACCCTTTTGTGTGTCTCCCTTTGTTCTACCTCTGTTGACCCTATTCCCTTGTTACCCTTAAAAAACTCAATAAAATATTTGTTAAAAAAAAGAATTGTGGAAATAATAATAGAAAATAAAAGGCCTCTGCTACCTTTGGAAAATTTGGAGAAGTTGGAAGTCAGGTGTCAGTGGCAGCACCCTCCATTAGAACAGACATGTCAAACTTGCGACGTCACGTGATGTCACGAGACGTATCGGGACTGTTTCGCCATTGCCAGCAACGGGGTGGGCATGGCTTTCAGATGATGCATCTGGCCCATGGACCAGCAGTTTGACACCCCTGCATTAGAACAAATATGCTGTAAAATGTAGCTCAATGCAAACAAGGCAAAAGTGTACATTGAGGCAAAAAAAAAAAATCTAAGTTTGTTGATGAAGTATAATGGGCACTTTTGTTGAAGTGTCAATCCAGTAGCTCTCTTTCCTTGACACAGTCATGAGTAGAGTCAGGGAGGAGCAATTTTATCCCCTAAGAGCCTCAGGTTTATTTTGGGTTCAAGTGCTTCTGCTGGTTCATTGTGTCATTTGAAGTACCACATCTTGTCATCACCTACTCTGTCAACCCAGTAAAGTAGTTGAGATTACAAAACAGCTGGAACATTTTTAATGGAAAGTTTCATGATACTTGCTGTATGTGTGTGTATTTTTAATCTTTGTACACCACCAGGAGTCCTTTGTGTGATCACATATAAACAAACAAATGGCTCCTAGCATTAGTTAATTTAAACAGTAGATTTTGACTTAGTATGATCATTTACTGTTGTAACTGTTGATGAAAAGATCTGACAAGTTAAATGACTGGGAAAGCTTATTGTATGAGGAATGCTGGTGGGGTATTGGGGATCAATAGGTAGGAATAGATTAGTCATCAAATGGTTGGCACAGCTTTCCTATACAGATAGTCCTTGACTTATGACCACAGTTCAGGCTGGAATTTCCATTGTAAGTTGTGTTCGTAAGTTGAGTCAGACTGATGTTTTAACAATTTTTACAGTGATTGTTAAGCAAATCACCATAATTAAGTTAATCTAGCTCAAGGGTCTTCAAACATGGCCCTTTTATGACTTGTGGATTTCAACTCCCAGAATTTCTCAGCCAGCATGCCTGGTTTGAAGACTCCTGAGCTAGCTTCTCTAGTGGGTGGGCCAAGTTTCAAGACTCCTGAGCTAGCTTCTCTAGTGGGTGTTTTTTTTTTTTTGCTAGAAATTGGCAAAAAAGGTTGTAAATTTCAAACACATAACATCACAGGATGCTGCAATTGGTTGTAAATGTGAGCCAGTTTCCAAGTGCCCAATTTAAGTCAAATGACCACATTGGTGATGTGACAGTCATAAGCACAAGTGCAGGTCGTAAGTCACTTTTTCCAAGACTCTTGTAACTTTGAGCCATGGTGAAAGGAACAGTCATACATTAAGAACCCTTGTAAGATATATTTACAACAGCTTAGCTCAGAAAAAAAAGTGGAAAGTGGGACTTGATAGGTACGCCATCCTGGAGCCAAGATGTTAATGGAGCTCTGAAACTCTGGCATGATAGTTTGTGAAATGTGGACACTGAGACCTTCATAGCAGCCGCAACTTGGTTTCCCCCTCTTTCTTTTTAGTTGATCTTAATAACTGTATTATGTTTCATCTTTATTTGCCACTCAAGGTTTCCCTGGCTATGTGGGCAGCCATTTAAATTTGTAGAATAAATAAATATGTATGATATTATCCACATTGTGGGGAAAAAATGAAACCTGTAAACAGAATGAAAAAAAATGGAGAATGGGAGAACTGCTGAGAGTTGAGACATTCAAGACAGAGAAAAAGAAGTTTTCATAAAGGGCATACTCGGGCTTCCAAATCAGGCATCACAGTGAGTGATGACTGTCAATCTGTGTTGCTTTCAAAGTGGATTAAACACATTCAGGAAAATAAAGCAGCAATGACTATACTCTTAATAGCTATTATTACCTTGCAGTATCAGAAAGGAGAATGGTTCTGAATTTCATTGCTGGGATACACAAATAAGACAAAGCTATTCGGATCAATGTCCTACTGTGGACATTGGCATCCAACTGATTTCTGTGGAAGCATAATGTTGTGTTAGATACAACTTAGAAGTTGAGTTCTTCTTATGTTCCTACTCTACTACTCTTTGACATATGTGTCAAAACAGGCACATATGTTCCAGTAATGTTTAATCTATGATGAGCAATTTAAGGATTTAAAAAAAAACTGATCCATAGAAATCAACTATAACAGGAGGCATTTCAGAATGGCTTATTGTTTTGACAGATAATTTTGTTGTGCTCCATAATGATTTGGTGGAAGTATTTCAAGCCAGCATGGGTCTTCACCTGCATGCCTCAGCAGTCTTCCAACTGCAGTAATAACTGATGTGACTACGATCTGATGTTCTTGCATTTATTATGAAATGAAGAGCGGCTTAAAGCTGTATATGAACACAGTTCAGGAATAATAGAAGAAATCCTTACCACCACCACCACCATTTACTCTATTTATCTCCTGACCCAAAGATACACAGATACAGGCAAGAGAAGACTAAAAGAAAACTGCACACTTTATTTGACAGACTCTTTGATTTCATGAGTTCGAGTGTTCCCTATGGGATGACACAGTACTCTTTTCTGACAAAGAGAAGATGACCAATTAAAAAAACTCACATCAGATGTGTCTATTTGTGTGTGTAATAACATTACTCTGAATAACAGAATAAGTCCATTGTTTTTCCCACCCCATCCCCATCAAATCCTTAAGACACTTTTGCAAATATTATTCAAGCAAATCTATACAGATCAATGTGTTTTCGCATAATTTCCTGTATTCTTATTTTTTATATATCTATATGAAGACATATAGCTAGCCATAGCACTACTTCACACCATATAGCGTAAACAGTGCTTTTTTTGTAAAAAAAAAAAAAAAGGTGCCAGAACTCACACACGTCATATAACCCGCCTTGCCTACCCTACAAGGTTTACCTTTGTAGCTGAAAAAAAAAAACCCTTCAATTTTTAGTGTATCTAAAAGACTAGGATTTTGTTCAAGGCAACTCTGGGAAATCCATCGGAAAAAAGTGCCAGAACTCCGTTCTTGTGCATTCTATGACAAAAAAAAAAAAAAAAAAAAAAGCCCTGAGTGTAAAGATTAAAAAAATAACGAAAATGCATTATAATCGTATTCCTAAATATGAGAGTCTCCATTGGTAAGCCATAACTTTGATAGTACTATTCACATTTTAGAGAGAACATAGTGGAGCTCTTTGGGAATCAGCAGCCCCTGAATATGTCAAAGAAATTACTTTGCTGTCATAGTAATACTGCTTGCTTGCCGGGGTGTTCTTGAAAATGTTCCCCTTTCTCTTTCTCTTTCTCTTTCCCTTTCCCTTCCCTTCCCTTCCCTTCCATTTAAAGATCTTGGAACAAATATTTAAGAATGAAATGTTAAAATACAGAATGTAATCTATGAAATATTAAATAGCATATTCAGGATCAAATGGGACTTGAATTCAAAGAGGTCAAGTCTGTTTGAAGTGTGAATCTTTTTCATTTTTGTTTTTTTCTTTAAAAGCTTTAAAGATTGGTAAGGAATTTTATTTTGGATCATGCTGATATCAAGGGTGCTAATTTTCAGGAAAGCATATATAAATTACCCTTTATCCAGCATGACTGAGTAGGGCCACCAACCTTAGTGGCTTTTCCATAACAAGGACATCTTTCTTTGATTTTTACTTTTAGCCTACTTAAATGCTGCTTAAGTGCTATTTTTGAAAACATGTCCTCCTTTTTAGAAATAATGAAGGTATCCCATAGCTAGAACAAGATCATTAGGGCAATCTTTCTTCCTATAGAGCTTCAACTGGACACATTTTTACAACATATTTAACCTGATTTCCTAACCACCCTGTTTTCTGAGCTTCCATATATATTAAACTATTAACTAACCAAATAGCATTCACAAAACCTATTAAACTACACAATGAAACTTAACATATGATGTGAGATCATCAGATAAATTTTGACCTGATCTGATTAAATATCTTGTGTGAACACAGCCAATATGTCAGCAGGCAGCCCAATATATTTAGCTACATAATCAATGTACTGTTTCTTGAGAGGAAAATACATTTTAAAAGATTTATCTGATATTGTGGAAGGGATACCCTCTGTCCGAAGCCTCTTGGGTAGAAAAACACGATATATCCGCCCCTGATCTAATCCGTCGGTATCACAGAGCACTACCACACAAACCAGGGAGTGACTAGAAAGGTTATTGTATGTGAACATTGGCATGATTAATCAATTTCCCATTTCTCACCTTCAGGGGGCCCTGTGGTGAGGGGGGCCGAATGTCAGACCCAGCGTGATACTTACCTTCCAAAGTCCAGAATGTTCCAGTTAACCCTGTGTTCCAGCTGAGTCCGGTAGCTTCGTGAGCTACATCGCCAACAGCGGCGGCCGAACGGGTCACATGAACATCCTATGTTGCCAGCACATAACCGGACGGAGGCTACATAGAAATGGAATATGGAGAAGCCGACTGCTGTTAAAACTGTTATGGCTTATGTTGCTGGAACCGTGACTCTGTGAATGATGGGAATTGGGACGCTGGGTCTGACAACACTTGGATACTGGGAGGGGGTATTATAGGAAGAGGTTGAGTGGGACATTAGGGATGAGAATGGCGTGAACGGAACGCATGGACTCAATGCAAGGTTTGAACATAAGTACTAGCTGGATCGGGGCGTGGACTCAATGTAAGGTTTGAACATAAGTACTAGCTGGATCGGGGCGTAGGTAGGGTGGAGGACTATCACAAGGCAGGTATGGGGAGGGGGACAGCTGGATTCCAGATGACCAATTAACTGTCAATTGGGGTGTGTACTCTGGGTGTGGTGGAGGAATGTATTTAGGGCAATGAATGGAGCTTCGTTCCATTGAAAGGTGATAATAATAGTGACATAGCTGGAGTAAATTTAGATTGTTAATATCATAAAAAGGTATTTTTGAGTTATCTCTTTTCCTTTTTCATACCAAGATGTGAACTTAGAGAAAATGTTAGAAATGGGTAAAGTCTAATTAATAACCATAAATGCCTTACTAAATGAAATAACCCAGTGGTTCTTAACCTATTCTTCACCATGGACCCCCTTTAAATACCTTTTGTGGACTTGGACATGGCCGTGGATCCCCCAAGACTTAAGTCAAGATTTAAATCAAAACATTAAAACCATAACAAACCTTTGTGGATCCCCTGTGATGACATTGCAGCCCCCAGGGGTCTGTGGACCACAGGTTGAGAACCACTGAAATAGCCTAACCCATTGGTGATTGAATTGAATATTCTACAAATCACAGTGACTACTGGTAAAAAAAATAATGCATGGGAGTCCAAAGAAGAACTGGAAGGCAATGCATACTCATGCAAATCAAAATCTCTGAACTGAAACAGTTAGAGTCTTCCTGGATTGAAACAACCCTAAAATATTGTAAATGTATGTAGCCGTTTGGGTAGAATCTGTTATTTGGGATTTAGCTAAACCCAGAGTTCCACAGAAGTTTCTGTTACATGTATGAGGAACCTTTCCATGTTAGCATTAGCTCCTGGATCTCTCTGCTCAGTCCATTCCATTACAACATGGTGTTATTTGTGATGAAGAAGGAAAAACAGATATCTGGCAGGAAGAAAATAAGGAGATTAAAAAAATCCAGAGGATTATTGGATCTGCATATTTGAACCCCTACTTCTTTCTGAAGTGTGATACATTTAAATAATGGACAGAGCTTCAATTACACAATTGCAGCTGCCATCTTGAATTTTTTTTTTTACCCTTGTCAGAAAAAAGGGGTCATTTGTGCACATTCTTAATATTATCATCTCGTCATGCAGCCTTGGAAACTCTTGCTTCATGTTTATGTTTACACACCTGTCTGCAAACCAGGATGGACAATAACATACTCTGAGTCTCTGGTTTTCAATGCTGCTACTACTATTGACAGTCTTAATCCTATGGCCCCTCACCAGATTTAAAATTCAGGCTAATCAAATTGTGATATTAACTGATTAGCTTGTTATTAAACTGGAAGGGTTAGACAACTGACAAACTACCAGAAGAATTTAAGGCACTGTGAAGTATCTGCTTATATAAGTTATATCTTATGGAGAAAGCATTTTGTTATTCCAGAAATGGTTCACTTAACCATTCTAACTACATTGCATGAAGCATATCCTAAAATAGCTTGCATGAAACCTTGATTAAAAGCTATATCTGATGGCCAGGAGCTGACTTGGATTTTAACAGTATTATAAATGTATGAACATATGCCGGGCTACTTGATATAAATTTCCAAAGACACCCCTGGAAGTGACAAAGGAACTTTGATTAAGATTTCATATTGACCTTGTAGAGCCATTTCATGGAACTTCAAGTAGATTTAGTGTCCTCACAAACATTTAATTACTTCGAACCCCTGCAATTATTTTGAAATCTGATTGCCTGAAACTGTCATCTTAGATAATGGGATTATATTTATATCAAATAAGTTTAAGGACAGGAAGCTGATCATAAGTATCACAATTTTCTCATCATCTCAGGCTGAACACCAAACATTGACGGAAGTGGATTATTGCTGAAGACCAGTCTGCATCTCCACATGTTACTCCTTGCTCAAAAAGAAAAGTCAGTACTCTTGAGTTGTTTATGAGACAACAACTAACAACTTGCTTGACTGCATCCAGATTTAAATGAGAATTTACAACTCAAACAGAAGCCTTTGTGGATGCTGCTATAGAAACTTCTCCTTCTTTGTTTATTATGTTAAGTGAATATGTCTTTATAGAATTCTTTCTATAGCAATAGGACAATCAATGGTCATTGAAAGCCTTTGAAATACAATTAGCAAATATTTCCTATTGCTTATTTGATATATCTGTTGATATTTGTTGTAATTCTTCACCAGTATTTCGTTTATTGCATATCAGATGATCCAACATGATTGGAAATGAAGTGAAAACATATCTAAGTAGTGGAGGCAAAGAAAACGTAGATGGACAAACAAGTTTATTTTTCCTTTTAGAATGAATTAATTAGTTGACTCTGGACAGAATATGGTAAAACAGACTAGCTCCAGGTTGGCAATGAAGTGGGATAAGTCTATATATTCTCCCCTTATTTATTGAACCTATATGTAGAATATATATTGACAGAAGCTAAGTTGGAAGAAAATTATTATGGTTTTAAAATAAGAGAAAGAAACACCAGCAACCTATGCTAGGCTGATGAAACTACTCTGATAGTTAAAAATGCAAAGGATTTTTTAGTGTTTCCAAAAAAAGATATGAAATTAAAAATTACATAAAAATAAGTATAAACAATGAGTAAGCAAAAGAAAGAAAGAAAGAAAGAAAGAAAGCCCTAACTTGAAATAAAAAATTCATCAAAATAATTTTATAGGCCCAATTGAACTGGTTCTATCAAATGAGTAAAAGTAATGTGATTTGGTTCTTGTTATGATATTCAGTACAGACTTCTGACTGATGCAACTGACAGTTGCTGCCATTATGAAATAATATGGAGAAAAACAAAATGTATAGATTCACACTGAAATATATGTATTTATGTACATATATTAAATAAAATAAAATCACCCCCCCCCAATCTATTTGGACACAAATGCAATGTGGATCTGCCAACTATGCAAGCTTTTGTGCTCCCTACACACACACATTCTTGACCATCAAAGGCTTCCTAAATCCTCTAATCAGATCCTGGAGATTTTTTTTTTTTTAAAGGCAGTTGTGCACTTCTGAAATTGCAATAGGAAAGATGGAGGAAATGGGATCCATCTCAATGCCATGAGAAGGTGGCATAAAGGGTTTAGCCTGTCCCTGTCCCTTTTTTTCTTCACTGTGATTGCAGCTGAAATTGATGCATTGGGTCTGATCAATATGGAATCTGGCATATAAGGTGCTCATATTACATTAAGTTGTGCATAAAGTTGCCTTTAGTAAGCCAGCTGAAGAACGTTCTGAGCATAACAACCGAATGGGAAAGCCTTATTCTTGGATTCTGCTTGCCAGCTATAATTTCTTAATATTATTCATAGCAAGCTGCTAGTTAAAAGGCAAAGATGCTGAAATACAGAAATGGTATCCTACCATATTTAACCCACATAAATTAATTTGTTTATAACTTTCCAAGCTTACATTATTAATGTATGTGAAGTTCCTTAGTCCTCACCATAAAAATTTGAGGTAAGCTAGGCTGGTTGAGGATAACAAATCCTAAGGCCAGATATCATTTCTGCAAGAATGAAACATGCTGGAGTAGAAGTAAATGTCCTTGATTTGTGTGCTGCTTGGCAACATTATGCAAGCTGGCATCTTATCATGGTAGAATCCTTTCACCTAATTCCTCACATTAAAGCCAATTCACACATTTGTGCAGAGACACCGGCAGATTGCCACATTGTTCATGCATGCATGGAATAAGGGATGTGCAGATCAGTATAAATTTAGTCTGTGTTACAGTCTGTTAGAAAGCAACAGCATGGAAGTCTGTTGTGTTCTCTTTTACTTTTTCTTTAAATCTGTATTTGTCTATTATCCACATATCTTTTTAACATGTGGTGTTTTTGTGGGTAACTTCCTCCAGCAAAATGGAGTTTAATATAAAGGCCAAATGCATGTTTTAAATGAAATGAAAAAGTTTCCAACATCCCCCTCGTACACCACACTGCTTTCCAAAATATATGCCTGAAATGTGTTTTGGGATTACTATTTCACAATATTTTTGGGAGTAGATTTTGAACCAGAGAAAGATGGACTCTAAAAAACTTTATTCAAAGCTGCCAGCCACCACACAACATATTCCATATAATTCCAAGGCAGATTATTTTTAGATGCTCATCCTTAATTCCGCCTTCAAACATGATTGTTCTAATGAGGACATCTTAGATATTGAATCTAATGTTCAAGAAGACAAGTTTATATCAATGAGTAATATTGCAACATGGATTAAATAAAAATCTGAAGAGGGATTGGCCAGCAGAGAGGAAATAGATTTTTATTAATGAAAGTGAACTGACTTTGGCAAAGTTCTGTTTTTCCATATTGGCACTGTTTACTTGACATGGTTAATTTAATCAAAGACAAGGTTACTGTCATGGTTCCAATAGATGAAACCCATTAAAGAACTTCAAGGCAAGAATTCTTCCTTAAAGAACATTTTATTCAGGAAACAAAGTATCAGTACTACATAGTTGAACCGGAAACTAAATTCCCTTCCCCCAGATATAAAGTAACAAGTTGCAATTCCCACCCCCATGAAGCAATCATAAATCACATTCTCCAATTAGACTGAAGCGCAGGCTCCCTCTCCAGCTCCTCAGCCCACCAAAACATTATCGGTTTGTGTCCTTGAGTTCCCACGAAGCTGTATTATTATTATGGCTAGCTGAGCTCAAGCATTCACCTCATCCCCCCTTCTACAGCTGATTTCTAAACAGGAGAAAAAGCAAGCTGAAAGCAGAGTAAAAATGGCTGCAATTTCCCTCAGTTGTCAGAGCGAGAACATCCATTGTCACAGCATTGACAGTCACTATGTCACATAAACAAAAATTCATTTGGGACTGGGACAGGGGAGGGTTGACTGTAATATAAAAAACCCTGAGATCAGTAATGGGAGAAAGCCAGTTTGCACCCCTTCGACAGATCTGGTAGCTAATTTTTTGTTGCCCAGGCTCAGAATGGACTTCCGGAAGCAGCATCCACACAGAGAACCAGTTGTTCACATATTTGAATCCCACCACTGCCTGAGATTCTTTTGTGTTAAACTAATTTTCCTCAGTCAGTCCTGCCATTCAAAAATGGAAAAGGTTACTTTAGGATTTACCGTTCTTCCACTTATAAGCCATAGAGAGAAGAGCCTAGAGTGGCCCTGTTAAATGAATTTTATTACTATTTATAAGCTGTCTTCCATTACAGCACTCATTTAATAGAGGAGTAGAGTACTCCCTATCTACAAATATTGGCTTGTAAGTTGTGAGAAATCCTAAGGGGATGAAACCAGTAGGCTCATTTTTAAAAGAAGCAGCCATATTGTTGTTGGACTAACTTAAGAGGGCACAAATGATAATTTTTCTGCAATTCCTGAGCCAGAACATAAGAATCAGTTCAAGGAAAGCTTCCTTGATTGACTGAAGGAGGACTGCTGAAGCTTGATATAGAGCTTCAGCTAACTAGGCCGGTGTTCTTCTGGAATATAATAGCAAGCAGAATTTGTCTGAAGACTCCATGGCTCCATATGGAAATTAATGTGGAAAATATATGTGTTTGTGTGGGTGGGTGGGAGATTGTCAAACAATTAAGGGAAAACTGAAGTAATTCGAACCTAGATGAAAATGAGGATGGTTTTGGCTGAACTCAGCCTCTTAAACCCAACACACAGCTACAAAATCTCTTCAGGGCATTGGGGAATTCTTCTATGCATGGATAATTTGCCTGCTGACCTTCAGGGATAATTATTTGAACTAAGATCTACTGTAATATGATTCAGATGTTACATGCCCAAAAGGGAGTTACAAGGAATTTTTATATAATACAATCTCCAGCTTATTGTAACAAAAACATTAACTTTGCAAAAGAATTGAAACAGATTATCTGATTATCATTATAATATTTAGATGCATTTATATATTTAAGCAAGAAATGAGAAAACTATTTCTGAGGAATTACGGAAGAGAAATCTATGACTCTAGTACTATGAGTGGTCATGATGAGAACAACAGAATCCATCTAATCTATCCACCATCCACTCTCCTTTGTTTACCAGCTGCAACATGCTATGAGGCTTGTATACTATTTTAAAATGAAATGTTTAGACCTTGGTTTTTAAAAAAAAGAATTAAAAAAATTTCATGGGAAGCGCCTGTTTACTGAAAAGCAATCAGTGTTAACTAAAATCAGAAGCAGATGTTTGTGCATATTACAATTAAACAGAAGAGAGGGGCCTTTATTTATTGAATATAATTTTGTCATCTTGCAAACAGGACAGTCATGTTCAGGTTTGGTGGTGAGACCATCCAAGGACATTGGTAGGAGAGCAGCCTTGCTACATCTGGCATTTGGGGGCCAAGAAAATTTAAAGCATAATTTTGAAAAGTAGAGAAAAAGCAAAAAAAAAAAAAAAAAGAACTCAAAAACATAGTAAATGAAGAATATTCTATGTGTGCAAGTGTGTCTAAAGAGAGCAGATTGGCATTAGGTTTTTCAAACTAGGAGGGTGAAAGTAGGACAAGGGATTCTCTTAAACAAACAAAAAAGCAAGCAAACAAACAGAGATAGAACAGGAATGGATAACAGAATGACAGAAAAACAGAGTTGGAAGGGACCTCGGAGGTCTTCTAGATCAACCCCCTGCTCAAGCAGGAGACCCTCTACCATTCCACATTACTAGCTGTCCGGTCTCTTCTTAAATCTTCCAATGTTGGAGCATCCACAACTTCTGAAGGCAAGCAGTTCCACTGATTAACTGTTCTCATTGTCAGGAAATTACTCTTTAGTTCTGGGCCTGATCTCTTTTTAATGATCATGCAGGTTCTAACCTTTTTTTTCCTGACCATTATTATTGAATAGATGTGACTTTTGTTCTTGCTATAATATATATATTATAGTGTAAACCAGCCCCAGTCCATGGACCAGCGTGCCAGCAACTGGTCGCACAAACAAGAAAACCCCCATCCGCGAGATACAGGCAGCACACAAAACCACGTCCCCTCTGGTCCGTGGAAAAACCTCTCTCCACGGAACCAGTCCCTGGTGCCCCAAAGGTTGGGGACCTCTGGTGTAAAGATCATCCATAACAGAAGGGGAAAAAAATCCAGATCCACCCACTCATGAGATGCAGCCTTATTTATGGAGTATTCTTGCCTGACTTGCCTGAAAGGTGAGTTCAGCCTCTGATTAACCCAATGCAGAAACTTGTTGCATTTTTCACTGTATTGGAAGTCAGCGATGAACTTATCTAAGTAAGCCTCTGTTGTCCACTGTTGTGCTATGGAGTCAAGCATACTGATAGCATTACTGCTTGAACACTGTTTATTGACCCTCTGATAGGAAGTGTTGCTATGTCTGTTTTTTGCAGAGCACCCATTCATCAAGGTTCCAGCAGCAGCAGAAGCAGCTTTTTGTGAAGTAAATGTGGTGACTTTGCTACAGACTGGCTGATGTCTACATCTGTTGATAATGAAGCAGAACATAATACATAGCAAAATTTCTGAAGTTGCAAAATTCCTTTCTTTTGTTTGCAAAATGGTATGAGTAGCAATATATTCAGTTAAAATTCTTTTTGGTATTTAGATACTGGCTGGCATCTTTACATGCATTAAATCCCCTTCCACTAGATGATTTAGCACATTATTTGCAAAATCATAAGCCTGTAATAACAAGATACATGTTGCTAGAGTATACGAAATGAGATGTTCTAAAATAAAGAGATGAATAGAACAAGAAATTGCAGTGTTCAATACACAAATATCAGTGCAATAACATTTTGGCACCTGTACGTCCTATTCGAAAAGACTGAAACTAATGGTTAATTCAATGAAAATACTATATAGCATCTAGACCAGTGGTTCTCAACCTTTTTAATGCTGCGACCCCCCAATGGGTCGTAAGTCGAGGACTACTCAACCGGTCGTTAAGTTGAGGACTACTCAACTGGTGCAGCACCGTTTGCAGAATGGGACTTTTGGCAGGCTCAGCAGAGCAGAGACAGCCTGGACAATTCCTACTGGCTTTTGAAAGCCAATAGAATTAGACTCTGTTCAAGAGAGTCTATTCTATTGGCTTTCAAAAGCCAATAGAATAAAAGGGAGTAGCACAGCTAAGGAAAAGGGGGGGGGAAATGGCGGATTGCGTTGTTTGGCGACTCCTGTGAAATGGTCGTTCAACCCCAAATGGGGTCCCGACCCACAGATTGAGAACCACTGATCTAGACACTCATACCCAATTTTTAAGAAGAAATTAATAGGTTGGTCTAATAGTTGGAGATGTGATGCTTAAAATGCAAATATTGTTTCATAAGATGTGGTTTAATATAAAAGGAACTCAATATTTTGTTTTTGTTTGGAGAATTGTTTTTTTGTAGATAACAATATTCTGTGCAATTGTATAACAATACTTTAAAAACTTACAAAAGACAATGAAAATTAATAGTGGCTGCTTTTTTGATAACAAATCCTCACTATCTCATACTGTCCATCCTCAATACAGTGGAAAGAAGAATGGTCATATCTTAATCTAAGGGTAAATCTCCACTTTGTGCTTGGCCTGTTGCCAGAATGACACATTCAACCCTTTCCATTGAAATGCACCTTTTCCATTCTTCTCCAGTTTCTATTCAAAATTATTCTTTCCTGGCCCAAGCCGTCTTAAACCCTTCTGAGCAGATAGTCACCAGCATTTTGTTCTATTTCAGTAGCAGCCCTAGCTCAGATTGCCTGCAGTGTCTGGTAATAGGACCTTTCCTCCAACAGTTGGTTGCTATCCTAGACAACCATATTGTTGTTAGGTGGCTGGGTGGTTATATTCTTTATTGGTTGACACCTGCTGTTTTTTTAAATTCATTAAATGAATAAAATTTTCTCAACATTAGAGAACTTTGGCTCCATGAAACTCTTACATCTTCCTGTGGACATCCTTTCTGTCTAGGCAGGGTGAAACATGCTTCTGCTAGTTCCTGACCCATGTTCCTTGTATTACGAAGCTTCCCTACTTCATTTTTAAATTTAATTTTGAATGTTATTTGTTTGTACCTATGCAGAGAAATTTAATTTTGAATGTTATTTGTTTGTACCTATGCAGAGAAGAACTTATAGCAGTTCTTCTCTGCTATAAAGTTTATATGGACTATAAAGGGAGGAAAGACCAACCTGTTCCCTATTGCTTTGATTACTGTAGCAGCGGACCTACAATAATACCATGGATGTGTGTTGTCTGTGTGTGTGTATGAGAGAAAGAGAGAGAAAGAGAAATGGGGGGGGGGAAATGGTCTGCATTAGTGTCCAAGGAGAGAAGGGGGAGAGAGTATCTAAGTGTGCAAACATCTGGGAAAGCAAAGACATGGGGATGACAGAGATGAAGAAATGCCTAAAAGCAGGCACTGGTAGACAGGTCCACAAAGGAACAAACCAGTGAATGGGAACAGAAGAAACATGAGAATAACCAGTTAGGACTTGCAATAGAGAACCAACCCAGCTCCTCTGTCAACCAGGACTGCAGTTTCTGAAGTTGGCTTAAGAAACAGCCAGGAAGAGCATGCAGATGAACACTTTATTAGTGGATTGTATTTACTAGTTTATCTACCTAATTTTCTAATATTTGTCTACTGTTCAATAAACTTATATAAATGCTTAGCATATGAACATCATGTTAACTTCTTTTTCAGACTTTCCTACCTCACATATTGTACTTAAACTGACAAAAATATAACTTACCAACCTCAGATTCTCTCTTTTCCCTACAGGAAAGGGAACAAGGGAGGGAGTAAAGATAAAGGCACTAGCTATGATGGAATGTGGTAAGGAGATGGATTCCCAGGAGGGAGGTGTATTCCAGAGGTGTCTGTGGAGATTCTCAGTCATCCATGTCGTGTTTGTCCCAAAGGTGCTTTTTCAAAAGGCAACTGAATTTTCTTTGTTTTTTCTTTGAAGATGTTTCGCATCTCATTTTTTTTCTCAACTGAAAAAGAAGCTTTTTAGATCTGACTGAATGGTGGAGAATGGAAGGATTTTGATTTGAAACAGGGGTCAAAGAGACCACCCATGTTAAGATTGAACAGCCCTCTCTCAACAGAAAGGGAGGGATATGACACCACCTTTCTCCTGTTTACAACACAGTCCTTTCAGCAGAAGGTTCCACACCCATTTGCACTATTCAGTTGACCCCGAGGGCACAAATAAACCTCCAGGTGGCCTCAGTGACTCTCAAAAAGTGACCAGATGACTGCCAGGAACATAAATCCTTCCATTCTCCACCGTTCAGTCACAACTGAAGAAGCTTCTTGGATGAGAAGCGAAAGGTTTTCAAGGAAAAAACAAAGAAAGTCCAGTTGCCTTTTGAAATAAGCACCTTTGGGTATTCCAGAGAGGTGGGAAACAACTCAGTTCAAATAGTATGTGTGAGTGAAATAGGAAGACAGTGGCCCCTCTCTAATCATTCACAGAGTATATCATAGATATAGATAATAGAATGCTCAGTCTGGACAGGTTTTGTCTACAGGTGTGAAAGAATAAAAATCTCAGCTTGGAAGAATCACCATGTGTCATTCTTAGTTTTGGCCTTGACACTAACAATCTTATAAGCACATATATTATTTAAGACTCACTAAATTGAATATGATTTTTGGTGCAGCATACACAATGTGGATTCCATGTCAGGTCTCTCAGTGCTCCTTTCAATATTATTTTGATGGTGCATATGAAGGCAATAGTTAATGTTAGCCTGTTTGTATTCCGCTTATCGTCAAGTTGGTCTTCATGTGAAGCAGGATGCTGGATTACAGAGGCTTTAAATCTAAATCTGATATAACCTTTATTACTTTTTTTCCCAACCTCTACAGAGGAATACTGTCCCTGCAGAAGTGCACTAGAACTTTGGGAAGATGGTGATATTGGAGACGGAGCCCAGCAGACTGAAAAGATGAATGACAGAATAATCTGCAGATATGCTGTGAGGAGGAATAATGAAGGAGGTAATGGTGGCCTCTGAGCTACTGTCATTCAGCCACAGCCCAGCCACTGATGAGAGACTGACAGCCTGAAGCTCCAGAGTTTCATCCATATTAGAATGAAGGGCCTAATTGCTTATTCACTGTCAGTTCTAAGATAAGCCATCCAGCAGCTGATTTAATGGATTCTCTAACTTCCATACATTAGTTTTAAGTCAAAGTATGAATTTATGCAGCCTTTTTTTTCTTTTTTTTTGTAAAACCTACGCTTTGAGGGTATTTGGTCATTTGGAAATAGAGTCTTTGGTTTGAGAAATAAGTAGTTTAATTTCCATATGACCAGTAGAAACATACATTATTTTGGGGATGGATGATAGTGAGATTCCTTTGGCCTCCAAAGACTGTAGGGATGTAGCTAATGATGTGATCATATCACTGCATTGGGTAAAGACATATTTTTGCCTTGTTTGGGGGGCTAGTAAGATTGAGAGGTTTTAAGGGATGAAATGAATGGCTTAAATTTCTTCAAAGTTTAAATCATTCATTTCATCCTTAAAACTTTTCATATCTCTCAAAATATGCCAGATGTTTAGGTTTTATACATTATGAGATGCTGTCAGGGCTGCAGAATGGTTCATATTGATGGTAGGCTTTAAGGGAAATTGAAGTTGCATATGGATAAGGCTGGGTGAAATTGTCTTTGCCACACTGAGTCCTTGAAAAACTGATATATAAAGGCCTTTAACATTTCAATGAAAGGAAAGGCCAATAAAATTAAAAATGAGGTCCCTGTGGACCAGTGCAATAAAAATGATAGATGAAGTAAAGATAGAAGTAACAGAATAAAAACTCTCCTCTTCCATGATACATTGCATAAATATGGTTAAATTTGCTTTGATATCATTATGAATTCCTGCGAGAAATTACCCAATTTTGAACCTAACTCCAACGGGGGAAGGAGAGATGGTATGATATGGAATGTAGGGAGAAAAAAAAAGGCTATATAGACAAGGTGCTCAAAATGAGAAATTCAGCTGATTATAATATTTTATTATTAATTTAATAAGGGCAAATTGTTGCCTATTCTCAGTGTTATATTCCCTATGATTTTGTACTGCAGAGACAGTTCTCCATTAAATGGTGGGAATATGAGTGCCTCAAGGTCACCCTTGAGTATTCATCAACTAAGCAGATATTTCAACACTGCTTCCCTCCAACCTAATTTAACATGTTTAGTGACATACTGTTGACTCTTAAACAAGACGTGATTCAAAATGACTTTTTTCAGTCATGGCACAAAAACTGTGGAAAGCATGTGGGAAGGGAGGAGCTGTTGTATAAAAAAAAATTGATTGTGGAGGAAGTGTTGTGGGGCTATGAATCCCCCTAGCTTCTGCTAGATTTGCTGGGAGAGACATTTTCAAGAGCCCAGACTGAGTTCATTAAAACCCTGAGATTCGTACGGAAGCCAGCTGTGGGGAATTACATGTATACAAGCCTACATGAGATTGAAGTGTATGCCTTTCCCTTGAGCCTTAGACGAGTCCATTTCCTTCAAGTCTTTGATCAGATTGCCACAATTATGTTATAGTTTCATACTAACTTCCTTCAAAGATGACAGCTCATTAGTTTATGTTTACATACTGATTTGGAAATAAACATATACATACATAAACACACCCAAGTACCTCCATTCACTGGATGTCACCCCACATTTAACCAGTTGCCGTTTTTTTACCTGCAATCTTGTCATTCTGCTTTCTGTTTTCTTAGTAGCTGGCTTTCCTCCTGATATAAGTTTCCAAAATTGATTCTGAAGAATTATTTATAGGATACAGTCTTCATTTATTGCATTGCATTTCCCCCGTCTAATCAGCCCATTAGATATACATAATTTTCATCAGTATTTCAACATTGGATAAATATTGGAAAAAAGCTGGGTTCATAGCATGAACTTATCAAATACATCTTTTGACTAAGTAGAGATCTCAGCCCTAAACAACATACTATGTTCTATATATTCTCTATAACTGGGTTATGAACAGTTTTAGGTCAAATGGGCTGCATGTATTTTTTTTTTAGTAGTGTTCCAGATTATGTTCTCCCAAAATGAGCAAGGCAATTTGAAAAGTGGTGAAGTCAAAAATTAAATTAACTGAATGCAGCTAATATATACATACAGCTAATGCACAGTTAATTTGCAGTTAAACACTCCTAACACGCAGCTGACGGTATATAGAAACATATGCGATAGTCATCCCTTGTTTGCTACTCATTTAGAATGCTATTCTGCCAATTTAAATAATAAGCAATCAGAAAATGTTGTTTTTCACCTCCCCACCTTTTAACTTAGATGGGGAAAGGGTCCCTTTTAAACATCAATTAGTTTCCTCTTCTGAATTATTTTAAAATCTAATGATTTCTCCTTGTAACTTAAATGACTTTCTCTCCCATATTCACCTTTAACATAGAAAACAGACTGGTTAGTTAATTAACAGTCTGCTCATTTGAGTTCACCAAGATAGCAAACCAGTCAATGCTTTGTTACACCCAGAGTTCAAGACCAGGAAAGGAAGAGGAAAGGGCAAAGGAAGGAAGTCATTGGATCAAGAAAGGAAAGGAATAGTGAGCAGAAAAAGACAGTTCTTTGGTATTTTTAATTTAATTTAATTTAATGCTTTTGTGCTGCTTTGGTTCTCAGAGCTAAAAATAAATTGGTGGGCACTGGCTCAAGTGAACATTATGTGAGGTTCAAGTGTTCTAGTATTAATATTAGTCTTCTATTCCCCCCCCCCCTTTGGGGAAGCTTTATTTAGCATCTCTGGATTCTACATCTTTCTTTCTTTTTTTACAGTCTTACGTGTTAGCTCAGTGAATTAAGTAGCAGAGAACACTGAATAAAAGTAGAAGAGAGAGAACCTAAATAGATAAATCTCTAGCTCGCCAGTGCATTTTCCTACCCACAGTACAAATGTATCCAGGTATAGATTTTTCTGCCATGTTCTCATAACATTGCCTTCATCTCTAGCCTACAACCTAAGAAGCTTAAAGTCATCTTTAACTGTTCCAGAAAGTAGTGTTTACTCTGTTCTCCAGATACAGTTTTGTTCATGGATATGGTCTGACACATTGCACTGATATCTGCCCATCTCTCAGTGGCCCTGTTAGGCTGCTGGAGGCATACTCTCTCCATTCCAGCCCCTGGAAAACCTCTTTCATGGTGGCTTAGGCTTAGGTTGGTTGTGCGGAATCCAGACATCTGACTTCTATTGAGGCATCAGCCCATGAAATGGCTGACTAGTGCTTTCCATAGCATTTGTCACATTTTTCAGAAGCTCCATATAAACACAACTTAGTGCTTTTTAGGTCTGACTGGTTTTTTTTTGAGAGGCTGCTAGTCCTGTCTGTCTGTCTGTCTGTCCGTCCATCCATCCATCCATCCATCCATCCATCCATCCATCCATCCATCCATCTATCTATCTATCTATCTATCTATCTATCTATCTATCTATCTATCTATCTATCCCCATTTCTCTTTTATTGTTTCTGTATCTGCATGGAGAGTGGTGGGAGGGAGAATAAAGCTTTAACCTTTCTCATAAGCTTTCTGATATCTACTTTTACTTGAGATTTGGTCACACCACCTTGGGAGGCAAAGGGTACCTGGGAGAATGTGATCCAAATTTGCTGGACAATGATGGCTATGAAGAGTGCATTGGATCTTTCTCCAGTTCCCTAGTCTAAGGCATGAATGGAGTAGCATAGTTTCCCCTTTATGTTTAGAATACTGAAGAAGGGATCCAAGGTGATCCCCAAGAGATTTGTTCCACTTTCAACTCCCCAACATTGGCATTGTACTGGCTGCAGCTTCTAGAGGCTAGCCACTTGAGGTATCAGCAATAGCAGAATCATTAAGGGAGAGGGAGATACTGCTTCACTCACTCCAGTTTGAAAGATATACCTGATTCACCAAAGCATCACAGTATTCTTCCTAGGAGCAGACATTCACACAGACTGTGTCTCTCTGTGGGTGAGCAAGAGTGTTTTCCCATTTTAATAAAAAAATTCGTTCTTCAGATTCCATGTCATCCTTGCTCAGTTCCAATACACACAGTCTTCTCAGCCAGTTTCCCCTCTTCTGCTTGTACTTTGGGCACTGAGTCCATTTTCATATATTCTACTCCCACAATAAACATTCCCCAGTCACCTTTTTCTCTCCTCTTAATCTTCATTATTTTGCAAAGCAATCATCTTTTCTCCATATCCCACCTATTATCTGTTAATTTCCTGAGCAATGTTTCTTGGCATGACCTTTCAGAAGACTGCTAAAGCTTTGCCTATAACTAGCCTGTGTTAGAGGTCACTGGCACAGACGTGTTAGTGAGGCAACTTGACAGATGACCAAGCACCCACCTACATTCACCCAAGCAAGGATATTATCTAAATTAAGTAACAGTTGTATATGGTGATAATTTGGGGAGGGACTCATACATGAGTCCTCAATAGAACTGCATCTACATGGAAGGAAGTGTGTAGTGGGGTGCCCCAGGGCTCTGTTCTGGGCCCAGTGCTCTTCAACATCTTCATCAACGATTTGGATGAAGGGGTAGATAGGGAACTCATCAAATTTGCAGATGACACCAAGCTGGCAGGAATAGCCAACACTTCAGAAGACAGGCTTAAGATACAGAAGGATCTGGACAGACTTGAACACTGGGCACTATCTAACAAAATGAAATTCAGTGGTGAAAAAAGCAAAGTTCTACATTTAGGCAAGAAAAACCAAATGCACAAGTACAGCATAGGTGGCACCTTGCTCAATAGTAGTAACTGTGAGAGGGACCTCGGAGTCCTAGTAGACAATCACCTAAATAACAATCACCTAGTAGACAATCACCAAAAAGGCCAACACAGTGCTAGGCTGCATTAACAGAGGGATAGAATCAAGATCACATGAAGTATTAATATCACCTTACAATGCCCTGGTAAGGCCACACTTGGAATACTACATCCACTTTTGGTCATCACGATGTAAAAAATATGTTGAGACTCTAGAAAGAGTACAGAGAAGAGCAACAAAGATGATTAGGGGACTGGAGGCTAAAACATATAAGGAACGGTTGCTGGAATTGGGCATGTCTAGTTTAACGAAGAGAAGGACGAGGGGGGACATGATAGCAGTGTTCCAATATCTCAGGGGCTGCCACAAAGAAGAGGGAATCAAGCTATTTTCCAAAGCACCTGAAGGCAGGACAAGAAGCAATGAGAGGAAACTAATCAAGGAGAGAAGCAACCTAGAACTAAGGAGAAACTTCCTGACAGTGAGAACAATTAATCAGTGGAACAACCTGTCTCCAGAAGCTGTAAATGCTCCAACACTGGAAGTTTTTAAGAAGAGACTGGACAGCCATTTGTCCAAAATAGTATAGGGTTTACTGCCTGAGCAGGGGTTGGACTAGATGACCTCCAAGGTCCCTTACAACATTATGATGATGATGATGATGATGAAGACTTTTCCTTTTTTATTTTTAAATGTGGAGAGGTTAGCTTGAGATAAGATACCTGGAGAAGGTCAAGAAGGTGGTGGTTGAGATGATGACATTGCTGAAATATAATTATTCAGTGTCCAGAAATGAAGTGGATATGAAGTTTTATACTTGGAAACTTCTGAACATGGTGCTTCCTCTTTTTTTAAAAAAACACAAATACATGACAGAATTTATTCTTTGCATCTTATTATCGGAGGAGGCAGCTACAGTTAGAATGATGGAGGAGTATATATTGGTATTGTTTCCATCTTATATTCACATTTCTGGCCAACCTTATTTAGAAAGTATTTGCGCAAATCCCCACACAAAACCTTAGAAAACCATTTTTAATCAAAATATTGGGCTAGATTAGAGCACTACATTATCTAGTGCGAGAGAACCAAAATAAGTCTCTATATCAAAAAGCTGTATTCTATCAAAATAGGTTCTACCATGGCATAGACACAACAGGGATTTTTCATAACAGAATAACAGAGTTGGAAGGGATCTTGGAGGTCTTCTAGTCTAACCAACTGCTCAAACAGGAAACTCTATAACATTTCAGACAAATGATTGTCCAATCTCTTCTTAAAAACCTCCACTATTGGAGCACCCACAATTTGTGGAGGCAAGTCGTTCCCCTGATTAATTGTTCTAACTGTCAGGAAATTTCTGCTTAGTTCTAGGTTGATTCTCTCCTTGATTAGTTTCCATCCATGTCCTGCCTTCAGGTGCTTTGGAAAATAGGTTGGCCCCCTCTTCTTTGTGGCAACCCCTTAGATATTGGAACATTATCTTTCTGTTTCATTCCTGGTGAAAACAGATAAAAGTTTACATTCAGAGGATCTGCAAAAATATCAGAATACAGCTGGGCAAAGTACTTTAAAAAGAATGCTGAGGATAGCTGCATTTTAAATAAACCAAATAATAAGGGAAGTTACATCCAAAAAGCATCTTATGTGAAAAAAATACACAAGAGTTGGAAAAATAAAGATCCAGTTTGTTTCTACCTGGTGTATTGAATTAACAATTTTAGTTGTACTGAATTAACAATTCCTGTAAGCCCTTACTAGAAGCACCAGTGGGAGAACAAATTATCTATGTCTTGGCTGTAAGTGACCTATAGCCTGACTCAGGATAAGACAATATATTTCAAGTCAAATTAATTGATATAACTCCAGCTAGTTACACCTGTGATGGAATATATCTAAAAGGGTGAGGTAGTGTGATGGACTACTATAACTTAAGTGGCAGTTTCCCAGGAAGGAGGGAGTACATTGGAAAGGGAAGGGGGGAGGCAAAAGACAGCATAGCCCAGAACTATGCCCAGAACAGAGAAAAATGAAGAATTTTAGGATAGCAACTCCCTAGAATTTCCCAGTGTATATTTGTTAGGGTTAGAATCATATCGGTTTAGTCTGGCAAGATTCTGTCCATGTGATATAGCAAATAACTACACTTTGGCTGGATTGTTCTATGACATTCTTGCTGGGCCTGACAACATCTGCAAAATCCATTATTTCTTTGAAGTAGCTTATAATTTTCTGTAGCCATCTTTGTCCATAATGCATCCCACCTAAGTAACTGTTTAAAAAACAACATTCTATTTTTTACAAAGCTCACCTACCTTTGTCATGAATGTACCTGCCTCTATTACTGGTAGAATATGTGATTTTGCACAGGATTGCTTTGGACTTCACCAGTGCTGAGGCTGGCTGTTTGACACAGCAATATCTAATCTAATGAGACACACTGTGACCCATGCATTAAATTGCATCAAAAGAGATATGTTTCCATAACCGACAAGAGAAGGCAATGCCTCTGACAAGAGCATTTGCAGCTGCCCTTCCTCATTAAAGGTAACTGCCTTTTAAGAGGTCCTTGGCACTGAAATATCCTTCCATAAAAATTAGTCTGAGATCATCTGTATTATGTTCTGTATACCGTACTTTCCGGTGTATAAGAAGACTTTCACAAGCGTTAAAATTGGCGACGAAGTCGGGGGTCATCTTATATGTTGAGTTGTCTTATACGCCGGAAATAACGGTAGTTTCTGGCATATAAGACGACTTTCTAGGCATGTGACTTGGCGCCGAAGATGGGGGTCGCTTTATACGCCGGAATATACGGTATATTTAACATTCTAGACGAGGCTAGTGACAGTGAGGGGTAAAGAAGTAATTTAACACTCTGGTAGATTTTTTTTCATAAATAGATATTAGAGATTGAGGACTGTTCTTCATTTCCTAAATTTTGGTTTTGGTTTTTACATTGACTTGGCTTACATTGGCTTTTACAGTATCTCCACAATATAACATTATGACACTTAGCATTAATGGAGAATCAGATATAAAAGGGCAATAAGCACACCATGCCATATTTAAGACTTGATGTTTCTTGTTTTGCAGCATGATATTTAATGGATGCTAATTGGATGTAACTTACAGCTATTGAGATATTCAGAGAAAGGATAATTTTCTAAAATGTTAATATTAGGTCCTGTTCAGGGGTTATTATAAAGAAGGGTTCAGGCTATCTAGATCAGCTGCTTCTGATGTAGTGTTCTGAGGCACTGGACCACAAGCCTCAGTACTGGAACTGTGTAGACTACAGTTTTTTGGGAGTTGTACTTCTGGAAGGCAACAAGTTGGGGAAGGCTGATATAGAGAAAATCAAAATATAGTGACCTGGAATTTAGAATGCCCAGTACAGTTATGTATTGATCAGGTAAGCAAACTAGAGAATTGATCCAAGCTAGAAAATGCTATATTGCTTTTTTATAGTCCAAATTGAATAACAGATTTTGTGGGTACTCCATTACTGGAGATTTTTAAAAAGAGGCTAGTCAGTCACTTGTTTGAGATGGTATAGGTTCTCCTGCTTGAGCAGGGGGCTGGACTAGAAGACCTCCAAGGTTCTCTTCTCTTCTCTTTTCTTCTCTTCTCTCCTCTTCTCTTCTCTTCTACTCTACTCTACTCTACTCTACTCTACTCTACTCTATTCTCTAATTCCTATTTGTTTGAGATGGTATAGGTTCTCCTGCTTGAGCAGGGGGCTGGACTAGAAGACCTCCAAGGTTCTCTTCTCTTCTCTTCTCTTCTCTTCTCTTCTCTTCTCTTCTCTTCTCTTCTCTTCTCTTCTCTTCTCTTCTCTTCTCTTCTCTTCTCTTCTCCTCTACTCTACTCTACTCTACTCTACTCTACTCTACTCTACTCTACTCTACTCTATTCTCTAATTTCTATTCTTTAAATTTAATTTTATTTTAGACTTGTATGCCTGCCCATCTCAGAACAACACTGCTAGGTGGCTTGCAGCAACACACTAGGCAGAAAGGGAAAAGTTAGTCACTATAACTAATCTTTGCAGACCAAACTTTCATCTCTTAGTCATTATATATCATATATCATTCAATGTAATTGAATTACCATTTTCTTTCTGGCAAATGGGAGGACCTCCCCATTTGGCTTATCCCATTTGCTATACTATAAGGCTAGATTACAGGAATATTTTTCCCTCATGCTGATTCAAAGACAATCAAATATTCTCAACACCCAGCATCATCATATATACTTGGCTATGCACATACAGATATAGACCCCTGCCAATTTTCTGTGTCTGCCAAGAAAGCAGCTGATAACAAAGTCCTGGGACTCCAGAAAAACATCATATGTCCTGAATACCCATTGTTGCCAGCCAGGGCCAACAGTTCAAGCAGTGCTCATAATGTAAAGATGTATGATATGAGATGGTAAGGAAAAACCAGGCCTCTGTAGAGCCTTCATTTATTTCTTCAGTTCTTCGATGGACCTCAGGAAAGAATGAACACAATTTATACCTGGCTTCAACTAAATGTCCTGCCTAAACTTCCTGTGATCTTTTTATTCCACTTTGCCATTTTGTACATGACCTACTACTGGGAACCATCAAGAAATCTTTAAACCAAGGACATTTTAATCCATTCTGTTCATGCCCAAAGTAACTTTATGCCTCTAAAACAGAAAACACGACTTCACATAGCAAGGAGATTATATCAAGGAAATAAAAAAGTTTCATCTTCAGAGACAGTGTGACAGAAACAATTAGTTGCTTTTCAATGGAAAGGCTTGTTTTGCTTCACTTTAATAGAAAATGCATTGGATTCCTCTTTGGAAGAAAATAATTGGAAGATAGCCCATTTTTAAATGTGTCTCTATTTATTTTGAATAAACCAATGAAAAAGATTTTATAAGAAGAAGTATTGTCCAATATGTACCTTCTTCATTCTCTGAGACATTTTGTACTTGCATTTTCAAAATTGTTCTAGTTGTTTTTTTTTTAAAAGATTATTTTCCTAGTTTTCTGTTGCTAGAAGGAATAAATATCCCTTTGTTTTTTGGCTGAAAAATTGACATAGCTTATCTTGTTTTTTACATGAACTATAAGCTGTTCTGGGAAATCTTTATCTAAAGAGCAAGATAAAAATGTCCTAAAGAAATAAGTAGACTTAAAAGCTTTGTTAATAGTGTTGTGAAATTGTCCCATCTGAGTGATTGATTCAGTTAAAATTTTAAATATGATCCAACCTTTCATGTTAATTTGGCAAATTGAAAATCTGATCATTTATTTCAACTTTCCACCTTGATTTGAACATTCAATTGGACTGAACTTAGAAATGGTTTCTATGGGACAAAATTAAAAATGTTTTTGAGTATTTTTGATAAAGGAATTGTTTCTTTATTTTTCACCTCAGGGCAACAAAAATAGATGCTGTTATTTAATATACTGTATGTGTATAACATATTTGTAATATTCTACAATAACTCTATTATTAATGAATAATGTATTAATGAAGCCTCTCAGAGTTGTCTTGAAGTAAGATGGGAGGCTTATAAATTTTATAAATAAATAAATATAAATAATTATATTTATATATATTAACAAATGAAAATAAAAATCATATTGGCCAAATTTTTGATGTTTGGCTGGCTTTATGGGTTAGCATGTCACATTTTTATTGCATTTATCATTTTTATAAAAAAAGTTGATGTAGCAAGTTAGTACTATGGCGCCAATAGAGATCTCTGAGGGAAGTAATAAAAGGAAGCCTTGACTGAAAATAGAATACGACGTGTGTGCAGCTTGAAAAGTTGCGTAGTAGTATAACTATAGGGACACTTAATTAGAATCATTCCCAATTAAATAATTAAATAAATTTTCTTTTTGATGGTGATAGAATTTTGGAGAAACATGTAAAACTGACATTTTAACTTTACCAGGGACAAAGAAAAGCTGAAGTAGGGAAAATCTCTACATCTTCTCTTATTCCCTTAATTTACCATTTCTTATAATGCTTTAAAACAAAAAACGAAATCACTTTAAGGGCCTCTCCCCCCCCCCCCCCCGCTGAGTTAAAGTCCTATACACCATTTTTAAACTAGCAGAAAACTACAGCAGCATGAAATTTGCTGCTCTCATTGTTGATCTCTATTCTTACCTTATTGCATCTGTTCCATGTCACTGCTGAATGTTATTATCCTCATTATAATGTTATTTACAATGCACATGCATAGGTAGCCTCTGATAGGCAAAGCAATTAGTTCAGTCTACTGTTTTTGCTGCCCTACCTCTTTAATATACATCAGCAGCTTTGTGTGTGAAGAGTGTAGAATCTGCAAACATGGCATTACAGGGGGAGTGGAATCTAACACCAGGACTCTGTCAGGAATCCCTTGGCAGCTTTGTCTGTTTCTCCTTCCAGATCCCATTTTGTATTGATACAAATCAAATAAAATGAGAGGGAAAATCATGAACAGAGAGGCGATGTTGGCAACAGTTCTTCAGAGAGAATCGCTTTTACGTTTTCTTGCCCCCTTTTCTATATATTCACCAGTCACTGACCTGTAGTTTCCTTTGTGTTATGTCTTGAGGTACAACTAAGTCATTTCCAATGGAATGGGGAGAGGGTGATCAACAGGGTCAAAATGGTGGGTCTGACCAGCAGATTGAAACTGTGACAATATTTACAGGTGGGAGATGTATGTGACATAAATTAAAAGGGTATAGGCTCTGATTGTCATGTTTGCTATTTTGATATTGTTGACCCTATTTGTGGACCACTTTGGCAGTTTTTTAATGTTTCATGTTACTGTATCCAATTATTTAGAGAGCACATACCAAAATTCCAGAGAAAACACTTACCAAAGACCAGAACACAGCAGTGAGCCAACTTCATCCCCAAACATCTATTAAGTACTCTGTAATATTCGTCATATTGGTCACTGGCCTTTGTCTCTAACTTTAGGGGTGAAAAAGAATAATATATTACATGCCTTGAGGCTACTCCAGACCAGGTTGGAATAAGAAAGTAAATGCTACTATATAATACCAGTGCAGCAAAGGACTGCTTAAGTCTATGTTACAGTTATAAACAGTGACATAATACAGTAACCAAAATGATTCACTGGAACCTCTGTAAAATTATTGTATATCAGTAATGAAAAACAGAGTTGAAAAAATAGTAAAAACTGAAAAGGTTAAAATATTGTGGGATTTCCAAATGAGACCCATAAAGTCTTGGCTCATAACACACCAGATTTAGCTTTGGTTGAAAAGGAGAAAATGTGGATAATTGTTGTGGCAATATCCAAGGGTAGTAGAACAGAAGATAAAGAATTGGAGAAGATCACAAAGTATCAAAATCTGAAAATCGAAGTTGTAAGTCAATAGTATAAATTGACATTGATGATCCCAGTGGTTATCAGCACACTGGTTACCATGCAAAAAAAAAAAAAAAAACAAAAACAACCTTGGCCAACATTTATAAAATCTGCACATTGACAAAATTTCTATCTATCAATTACAAAAGGTTTGGATCTGCACATATATTACCCCAACACATTACGACATCCTAGGTTCTTGGGAAAAACTCAATGCACATGAAGGCCAACACCATTAAATGACTGGCAATTGTGATTTCATTGTTGTGTATATAATAAAAATAGTTTCTCTTTTTTTTCTCCTCCTTCTTCCCAGGCATATCTGGAGTACCTCGTGAACAGCACTGGCACTGACAATATCAACTATAAGTGAATTGTTAAAGGCTTTTCTTGAAGCAACTTACATTCTGTGATGTTTGATATTACTAAACAACATCATCCTATCCCACCTCTTTGAGAAGGACTCAATAGATGAACAAAAAAGCTAAATCCAGTCTAAGCATCTATCTGACTGGATGACCAACCATAACAGTCCCTTTTTCACTGTTCCTCCTCCCTAGGCTAAGGTGGTGTTGACATCACTGGAATGAAAGGAACTGCATGATAAATAAATACAGATTTTAATTGCAAATGACCAGTGTTCACAAAAATATTCATTGTACATTTTAGACATTAAGGAGTCTCTCCCCCCCCCAGCATCTACTTCTTTCCCCATATTAAGACTTAATATAGGAGTTCTACCTGCTTCTTCTATTTAAATCTCAATGTCTCCATAGATGATTACTAGAATTGTTGACAATATCCAGAAACAGGACTTTATGATTCTTCCACAGTCTTATCTCGTGCTAAATTATCTGACATGACGGGCTCATGTAGATTTTATAGAGATGTGGTATTGAATACTCTTCTTAAACTTGATTAGATTATTCTTCAGATCTCTTCCAATTTTATTGACAGCATCTGATTGGGCTGTAGTTTTGTGACAAATTCATGGATGATGGATGCAAAAATGCATTTTGCTTTCATTGACCTTTAAAGAATAAAAATAGCCTTTTGACCCATTTCATTTAATATTTCAAGCATATTGTTTTCTTTATCTCTTTTGAAAGAGATTATATATATATATATATATATATATATATATATATATATATATATATATATATATATATATATATTATAAACTTATAAAGTATAAAAGGAACACACACAGTAGAGTCAAAGCTGACTCCATTTTACCATATAGCACTCCCAGCTGGTATTGACATCATGCTTTTAAAATATAAGCTTATACATATATAAGTGAGATATAGTCAAAGTCAACTTATATAGGATTACAATATGCAAATAATGTTATTCTTATTTTCAAATTGCAGTCTACCTTCAAGGCAATTAATCAGATTTTTACCATATTTTATTTTTACTATTAAAGCACCTTGTTTCTTTCCTGCTGGCATGCTACTTTGGGAGCATGAGTTGGGTACTATCCCATCTAGAACAGTCTAAACTGGAATTGGGAAGGGGACATGATGCCACTGATCAAATATTGAGGAAATGGTCAGCTTTAGACCAAATCAAATCCAGGTCCCCAGAAAGATTATATATCTTTAGCTATAGTAGATGTTTTGGTTTCCAGTTTCTGAATCCCACATACCTAGAGGAAATTAAGTTAAGCAACCCTGGGGTAGAGGGAAGATGAATTAAAATATAATGTGATATCTTCTGTTTTGGCATTGTATCTTCTCTGAACCTAGCCAATGTACTGTAGCTTACAAAATCTAGCCTGTAGCTTAGCATATAGTGTTAACCCAACAAATTGTTTTTTTGTCCAATCAACCATTTTAAAATAAACTGTGGCTTGGCATGTGGTGGGGATCCAGACATTATGTTTTGCAGGTGTGCTCTTCCTTCAGGCTTTATCTTCCTTTTTCTAGTCTCCTTCTGGCAATCTTTCCACACGTTTCCTCTGTTGATGATACAATGAGCACTTCCTCTGAGCTGCACATGTTTCTGGCAGCAGGGAGTATATTGTTTGCATTCCAGATCTTGTAGTTTTGGCACTTTAATAAATATGAGAATATTAAATGAATTAAAATATTTATACATTATTGTCTTAATTTATTATAGAATACTCACTACATTTATGAGATGGCTTCCTTGCTGAGATCGTCATAACACTGTTATAGTGCCTATTAACTTTTACAGCCGAAATTTGGTTATCATCAAGAAAAGCAAAAGTTAAAAATAAAGCACAAAAAGCCAGTTGTTATAATTAATGGGTACTATAGCAAAGCACACAGAATTAATGAGAAAGATTACCTTTTTTAGTGTTCCTATAAACTGCTAGATTGAAGGGATGTGGAAAATGAATAATGCATTTGCATAAATATCTACGAAATGATTATGCATTTGCTGATTTATGTAAGGCACTCAGATGCTATGGTGATGAGCAAAGTATAAATAAAAAAGAAAGGTGATTGGTAGATAGTTGTCTCAATGAATATCAATTGAAAGAAAACGCTAAATAGAATGTCAGTTGGAACAGAGAATGCTGCTGGATATTTAATTCCATCAGCATAACAATCATGTGCTTCTCAACTTCCCAATGTTCTTTTTGACAATCTGTAGAACGGGGAAATTATTTTAGAATATAGCTTCACACTTATCCTGCAAATGTATAACAACTAGATAATATTAGACACACATAGGCTATAAAAAGAATCTAGCACTGGGCTCAAATCTTTTTGGAAGTGATAAGGCAAAATACACATTCTGGAGTTAAAGATTTGAAAAGTGTAGCATGAAAGATTACAGAAAAGGTAGGTATTAATGGCATATGTATTAGGAATTAATTGAGAACTTAAAAAAAAGCAAGGTTCTACATTTAGGCAAGAAAAATCAAATGCACAGAGAAGAGCAACAAAGATGATTAGGGGACTGGAGGCTAAAGCATATAAGGAAAGGCTGCTGGAATTGGGTATGTCTAGTTTAATGAAGAGAAGGGGGGACATGATAGCAGTATTCCAATATCTCAGGGGCTGCCACAAAGAAGAGGGAGTCAAGCTATTTTCCAAGGTGCCTGAAGGCAGGACAAGAAGCAACGGATGTTCTAACTGTCAGGAGAGAAGCAACTTCCTGACAGTTAGAACAATTAATCAGTGGAACAACCTGCCTCCAGAAGCGGTGAATGCTCCAACACTGGAAGTTTTTAAGAAGAGACTGGACAGCCATTTGTCTGAAATGGTATAGGGTTTCCTGCCTGAGCAGGGGGTTGGACTAGATGACCTCCAAGGTCCCTTCAACTTTATTATGATTATGATTATGATTAGGGGACTGGAAGCTAAAGTATATAAGGAACGGCTGCTGGAATTGGGTAAGTCTAGTTTAATGAAGAGAAGGACGGGGGGGGGGACATGATAACAGTATTCCAATATCTCAGGGGCTGCCACAAAGAAGAAGGAGTCAAGCTATTTTCCAAAGCATCTGAAGGCAGGACAAGAAGCAATGGGTGGAAACTAATCAAGGAGAGAAGCAACCTAGAACTAAGGAGAAACTTCTTGACAGTTGGAACAATTAACCAGTGGAACAACCTGCCTCCAGAAGCGGTGAATGCTCCAACACTGGAAGTTTTTAAGAAGAGACTGGACAGCCATTTGTCCGAAATGGTATAGGGTTTACTGCCTGAGCAGGGGTTGGACTAGATGACCTCCAAGGTCCCTTCCAACATTATTATTATTATTATTCAGCAGAATGCCATTGGGCTGCCTTTCTTATGGAACTGATGCTTTGATTCGAACCTATGGAATATTTTTTTAGATTAGTCCCCTTATTTCTCTATCAAGGACCTCAACAAATTGGCTAGTCTGTTGATTCTGTTGCTAAAGATCTAAGCCATGGGTGTCAAACTTGCCATGTCACGTGATGTGTTGCGATGTAGGATGACTCTTTTTGCATTGCTGGCAATGGGATGGGTGCGGCTTCGGCATGATGAAACTGGCCTGCAGGCTGCCAGTTTGACACCTTGGTCTAAGCCAGTGGTTCTCAACCTGTGGGTCGGGACCCCATTTGGGGTCGAATGACCATTTCACGGGGGTCGCCAAACAACACAGTCTGCCATTTTTTCCCCCTTTTCCTTAGCTATGCTACTCCCTTTTATTCTATTGGCTTTTGAAAGCCAATAGAATAGATTCTCTTGAATAGAGTCTAATTCTATTGGCTTTCAAAAGCCAACAGGAATTGTCCAGGCTGTCTCTGCCCTGCTGAGCCTGCCAAAAGTCCCATTCTGCAAATGGTGCTGCACCAGTTGAGTAGCCCTCGACTTACGACCGGTTGGGGGTCATGGCATTAAAAAGGTTGAGAACCACTGGTCTAAGCTATTCTTCTAATTTCTTCAAGGTAGTATTTATGAAGTTCTACCTTAAATACCAAGTTAGAGAATTTCAAAAGTTGACTACTATCTCTGGGTAAATGGTGCTAGGTTGGAGTTAATAACTGCTGAGTTACAAAAAGGGGTAGATATTGTGGCAACAAATCAGGAACAGAGAGAGAAAAGCTTGACCACAATGCAGAGTACAAAAAATAGAAATCTAGATGACTCCATTGTATTTTGGCAATTTGCTCAATGGTATTTCAGAACCAACTTAAGAAGAGAGCATTGTCCTAAAACAACCAGACCATGTTCACAGCTGCTTCTGTAGGTAACACTTTGTAGAATTCAGCCATCTGGTTATATGTGAGGGAACTTCTTAAATTTGGTTGAGAAGTTGCAGCTGACTCAGAAAGCTGTAGTCTGAGTGCTGACTAGGGAGCTCACTTATACGCATAAAACATTTCAGCTTAGGAAACTGAACTGGTTATTTATTTACAGCTACAGTTCTTCAGAACTTTGTTGCTAATCCAGCAGGCTTTCAGCAACATGGGACAAGGTTTTCTGAAAGACAATCTTCCTGATGATGCAAGGAAGATTGTATTGGTTGAATTATATTCAGCAGATTATGGCTGTGATCCAGTTGTTAATTGATGTGACTCTGACCCATACTCAGTACATCCCCTTTAAGACATTGCATTTTAGGAATGACATTGGCAAAGTGGAATGTGATCAGAGAAGAGCAACCAAAATGATCACAGGGCTGGAAGGCAAAATGTATAAGAATGGTTGGAAGCACTGGGTATATTTAACTCAGAGAAGAAAGGACTACAAAGAGACAGGATAGTTGCTTTCAAGTATATGAAAGGCTGCTTATGTATAAGATGGAATAATCTTGTTCAGTGTTATTCCAGAAAAAGAGCAAGAAACATTGGGTTTAAAGTTCAAGGGAACATATTGGATTTGAGGAAAAATATACTACGAGCAATAATGGAAATTTTGCCTCTTTTACTGGAGATGTTTAAACAGAGACTGGATGGCCATGGTATAGTAGTAGATTCCTTGCAGTGAGCAAAGAATTAGATTATATTAGACACCTTTCAAAATATTCTCTAATCTTTACATTCTAAAACTGTGTGCTTCTGTTCTATTGATTCCTTTATATTTTATGCTCTATTTAATCACATACAGTATATAGACTGGGAATTATTTTGAGATATGGAAAGATTTCAAAATAAATGAATATATAATAAAGTGTTATAATAAAGCGTAGGTATTAGCCACATGTGTGCATTTTTTCTCTCTTTTATAATGGAAGGGTATAAATGTTTTAAAATTGATTTTGTGGTTCCATTATTAATGTGTATTTTATTATTTTAATTCAGCATAAATGCCATTGTTGGTGAAGAATGCAAATTTAATTGGTCAATAAATTAAATAAACTGCAGGTATTCATGAGCAAGACTGCAATTCAGGGCTTTAGATTCTGCCAAAAATGATCTGGAAGAAGTCCGTGGCAAACCACTTTCCTATTGTTGCCAAAACCTCGAAATGAACTTTTCCACTTGCACTTAACCACAGTACAAACCTGACCTAGCAATATACAGTATGTTTATCTCATATTCCCATCTTTCTGCTTTCATTTTGTTCCCAACTCATAAGTGAAGCAAATTTAAGTTGTACTTACAATAGTTATACCATTGTTGAATTAGTGTTTCCCCCCTTAAATTGACAATATCTAATGGAGCCAAAATGCTTTTGCCATCCATGTTGGAGGTATATTCAGGTAACAAACAAAGAGTGAGATCAGAGCAATGTCTGGTGACCACTTCAAACTGATAGGGGCCCTTGACCTCATCTCTTGTCCCTTTGTCAGTCTTGTCTGCCTCCATTCTGCTATTATTGTCCTATAGATCTGGATACAGCAAAATGTGTTTGTAATATATCCAGATTGCACAGTATTGTTTGCTAGACTGTTCAGCTAGCAGTACATCCTTTAACTCTATGAGCCTGACTTATCACAAGACTGGAATGGCAAAACATGTAACAATAGAAGAAATTTGCACCCCTTTAGGAAAAATCCTAAATAACAAAAGTATTGCTTCTGACATCATCATCATCATCATCATCATCATCATCATCATCATCATCATCATCATCATCATCATACCATCAAATATCCACATCTTCCCATATGATGATGATGATGATAATAATAATAATAATAATAATAATAATAATAATAATAATAATAATAATAATAATAATAATAAAGGCATTTGACTCTCTGCCACATGACTGGATAATCAAATGCCTAGAAATAACAGGAGTCAGTAGAAACATCAGAAAATTTGTGCAAAGATCGATGGCACAATGGAAGACACAGTTGCAGATCAATGGTGAAAAGATGGGAGAGGTTAATATCAAGAGAGGAATATTTCAAGGAGATTCATTATCACCATTACTATTTGTTATTGCACTGTTTCCTCTGTCAACAATACTGAATAACTCAGGACATGGCTATCAAACATTAAAAACATCTGCCAGACTATCCCACCTCCTTTACATGGATGATCTGAAGCTGTATGGAAAAACATCATCTGAAATAGAATCGCTGCTCAACACTCACCGTATATATAGCCAAGATATTGTAATGGAGTTTGACTTGGACAAATGTGCCACACTTACTATCAAACAAGGAAAAATACTGAAAACTGAAGGAATCAAGATGCTCCACAAAAATAACATTAAGAGTCTGGATGAGAAAGATTACTACAAATACTTGGTGTGTGCTGACAACATCAAGCACACTGAAGTCAAGAAAAAGGTTAGAGGTGAATACATCAAGAGAGTAAAGAAGATCTTAAAGTCCAAACTCAATGGAGGAAATACCATAAAGGCAATCAACACCTGGGCAATTCCAGTCAGGTACACAGCTGGAATAGTGGACTGGACTCAAGCAGAACTAAAAGCAATGGATAGGCAGACCAGAAAAATAATGACAATGAATCATGCCCTTCATCCACGCAGTGACATTGATAGACTTTATCTACCAAGGCAAATAGGTGGGCATGGAATTCTACTAGTACATCAGATGGTTGAATACGAAAAAAATGGCTTTGGAAGAATATCTGAAGAACAATGATGAAGATGCACTGAAATTAGTATATCAGGAAGGCTTACTGACCACTGGAGAGACCAAACTGGCCTACAAGAAAAACCAAATGAAGAACAGAATAGAGGCATGGGAAGACAAAGCATTACATGGCCAATACGTGAAAAAAATAGCTAGGAAAGCAGATAATAATAAGACCTGGCAATGGCTAAGAGCAGGAAAATGAGACCGAGGGACTAATTCTGGCTGCACAAGACCAAGCCTTAAGGACAAATGCATACAAAGTCAAAATTGAGAAGACAGCAACAGACAGTAAGTGCCGCCTATGCAAAGAAGCTAAAGAAACAGTGGACCACTTGTTAAGCTGTTGCAAGAAGATTGCACAGACTGACTACAAGCAGCGGCATGACAAAGTAGCAACAAAGGTGCATTGGAAGATCTGCAAAAAATATCATTTGCCTGTAAGCAAAAACTGGTGGGATCATAAAATAGAGAAAGTCATAGAAAATGATAAATTAAACTGCTCTGGGACTTCAGAATTCAAACAGACAAGCACCTGCAACATAACACCCCAGACTTAACAATTGTCGATAAGAAAGACAAAAAAAGTCTGGATAGTGGACGTGGCAGTGCCTGGAGACAGCAGGATAGACAAGAAAGAACTGGAGAGGATAACAAAATACAAAGACCTAAAAACAGAAATAGAAAGACTGTGGCAAAAGCAAGGAAGGGTAGTACCAATAGTAATAGGCTCCTTGGGTGCAATCCCAAAACAACTGGAGCACCACTTGAACACAATTGTCATTGACAAATTCGCTATTAGTCAGTTGCAAAAGGCGGCCTTATTAGGAACTGCTTCCATCCTGCGACGATACCTGTAATACCATCAAACATCCACATCTGCCTATCCCAGGTCCTGGGTAAGGACTCGACAGGTAGACAAAATGCCAAATCCAGTCTGAACATCTGGCTGACTGTGCGACGATCCAAAATAATAATAATAATAATAATAATAATAATAATAATAATAATAATAATAATAATAATAATAATAATAGAGTTGGAAGGGACCTTGGAAGTCTTCTAGTCCACCCCCCTGCTTAGGCAGGAAATCCTGTACCATTTCAGACAAATGGTTGTCCAGTCTCTTCTTAAAAACTTCCAGTGTTGGAGCATTCACCGCTTCTGGAGGCAGGTTGTTCCACTGGTTAATTGTTCTAACTGTCTAACTCAGTGTTTCCCAAACTTGACAATTTTAAGGCATGAGGACTTCAACTCCCAGAATTCCACAGCCAGCTGGCTGTGGAATTCTGGGAGTTGAAGTCCTCATGCCTTAAAATTGTCAAGTTTGGGAAACACTGGTCTAACTTAACTCCATTCATGGTAACGATGTGATCTTTTAAATTGTTAGGTTATGGTTTGGTTATGACAGAGTGGAGACAGAAGTGCACAATCATGATGGACAGATTCCTAAAGAGGAGCACACTACAGTTGTTCCTCAACTTCAGTTAAACCAGAATTTCCATTGCTAAGGAAGGTGTGATTTGCTTAACATGGTTCTTAAGTAAATCATTTCAGCTGTTGAATAGATCCTGTGGCCATTAAGCAAATCTGGCTTCCTATTGACTGTACTTGTCAGAAACCAGCTGGGTAGGTTACAAATGGTGAGCACATGATCCCAGGATACTGCATCTATTGTGAATACATGTCAGTTGCCAAGCATCCAAATTCTGATTATGTGTCCTTGGGGATACTGCAAGAGTTGTTAAGTGTGAGGACTGGTTGTCAATCACTTTTTAAAGTGCCATTGTAACTTTGAATGGTCACTAAACTGCTGTTGTAAGTTACAGAATCATATGTGACATTCTTTCAGGTATTTGAAAAGTACTCAATCATTATTCCTCAAAGCTAAAAGTACCCAGCTCCTTCAATTTCTTTTCAAAAATTTGATTTCTAGTCTGCTAATCATCCTCATTGTTCTTCTCTAGATCTGCTCAGGTTTCTTTGAATCTCTCAAAAATGGGGTTCCCATAACTAATGCAAATTTGATAAGCATCTCTATTGCTTTGACAAATGTCATTAATAAAAATGACAGATGATAGAGGATCTAGGACTGATCTTTGGAGTATCCTTCAATTCATCACATCAGTTTGATGGGGAACCACTGATGAGAAGAATACAATATTCAAGATAATTATGTATCCATATATTGACATCCCATTTCTGACCACACTGAATTAGTCTGCTAAGTAGAATGACATGCAGATTTTGGAAATGCCTTTCTCAAGGTACATGATGTCTACAATATCCCCATGATTTATGAAGGAATCTATCTAGTCAAAAATTTGGGATAAGATTAGTCTGGTAGGTGAGATCTTGCAAAATCTATGCTGACTGGTCATTTTCAAGATGCTACTAAATTGACTGATACAATTATATAATAATATCTAAAATCCTTCATTGGGCAGTATAGAACATCAACAAAAAGAAAAACATGTTTAAAATTTACTCAAGCTCAAAATTTAAGAGAAAATTTTTATAAAATATTTTATAGGTGGCATTTGGATCCTTAAAAGTTATCCTGTATGTATCCTAATTTACAGCCCAAATGTTGGAGATGTGGAAGCTTAGATGCAACTTATTTTCATATTTGGTGGATGTGTAGAAATATAAAAGCTTTTTGGATTAAGATTTGGTGGAACATTCAAAAGATTTTTAAGAGAAAGATAAAGTTTACGCCACAATTATTTTTGTTAGGTGTTATTGTAGATTTTGATGTTAAAGAGATTAATTTGATGTTGAATCTTATAACAGCTGCAAGATTACTGGTGGGGCAATATTGGAAGAAAGATTCTTTGCCTACTATGGAAGAATGGATACTCAAGGTATCTAATTTAGCAGAAATGGCAAAGATTTCCGTTTATTTGAAAGACTACTCACAAGAAAGATATATTTCGGTTTGGAGAAGATGGATAGATTATATTCAGAATAAATATGAGACTAAAAAATATTATCTATCTTATGAGTAAATTTCAGATTATTACTAATAGTTTAATATGGTAGAATTTATATTACTCTTAGTTTTATTGTTTAATTATATTATTATTTTCGTATTTAATTTGTTAATATTTACTTTGAAAAGGAGTTAAAGCATGTTATGGATTTGATTGTTTGTATAGTTAGGTAATGTTAGTTAGATTATGATTGTTTATTTGTCACCCTGTAATCACTCTGGGAAGTGGGGGAGGGAGGAGGGATTTGGGATATATATTGTATAAAATCTTTAAAACTTTTAATAAAAAAAAGAAAAAGAAAAACATGTTAATAAATAAGTCAGTCAGGATATCAGAATGCCACAAACCAAAAAAATAATTATCAAAAGCAATAGCAAAACCTTAAATGAAACCCAAGGTAGGTATATACAGTCAATCAGTTGAATCCAAAACCACATGGAAATCAAAGCTTTAACTTGTTTGTAATACCTTTAAGATTATGGGAGGTGCTTGCACTTCAGGGGAGGAGAGAATCTTTCTTATGATTTATAATCTGCTCTAAAATCTTCCCAGACTGATTGATCTTCAGTTTATAAAAAGAGACATAAGAGTTTGTTCTTCCAGCCATGTAGCATTTCACCAGTTCTGAAGATTTTCTCGTGGATAATTCATACAGGTTTGACCAAACCCTCAATTAATTTCTTCTGTTCACTAAGATTCAAAATAAATATACATCTACTCCTTCTCTTCACACTTTCTTGATAGATCACATATTGTTTTGGGGGTAGAATACTGAGCCAAAATAAGAGTTTTTCTTTTGTTGTCTGTTAGCATTTTTGGCAGTGTTGTTGAGCAACTTATCCTGTCTGTTTTCATTTTAAAACATTCCCATTTAAACAACAGCAAAGATAACCTTAAAGCATTTTTTAATCTAATTGTGCTGAAGCAATACTTGGATCTTTATCTTTACAAAAAAAATTATCTTCTAATCAAAACTCACCTGTTTTTGGTGAGTTAACTTGCAGCAAAGGGAAGGAAGAAATCCTGTCTTGATGAGGTTTCTATCCCTTAGTTAGTTCATGTTGATAAAGTTTTGAATAGTTTACCAATGGGTTAATGTATATGTACAAATGCCTATGCATATACACTCTCTATGCAGATTTGTTCACACACAGTACATCTTGGATCAGTTTAGTCATATTACAAGATAGCAGCTACAATATTTGTCCCAGCAATCGGGAGACAGAACATTTAAAATAAAACAATACATTTCTTTTATATTAAAAATAATTTCTTTTGTAATGTCCATGTGGCATACACATCTTATAATTGTTTATTTTTTAAAAAAATCTAGAAAATATTGCTATCACAAAACATCTGTGAATGTGAGAATACTCATTTTGTTGGTGGTTTAGCTTGATACTTTCAATAATAGTTTAATGTATAGGCATCTGTTAGTGAGAATGCTCCACTGTGTTTTTGAGAAAATTATAGCATTCTTGCCCTTCAGTTGCATAACAAAATCCCTCATTTTAAGAAAATTTCCCCTTTTAAATTTCCTAATAATATCAACCTTTACAGCCAGTGATGAATAAAAGTGAACATTATCAGATTCATGCAACCATAAAGTTAATTAGCATGTTTTGTTCTACTGGAGAGCTGCAATTAAGAAAAAGATTGTGTCCTGGTGTATATTTCTGCTAATTCACTTGCTAAATTTAAAGTAAGGTAACATCTTTTTTCTGGCACAATATAAAAAATGAAGAGAAAAATTTTCCATAGGACACCAAGTTGTTTACCATCTGTTCATGCAATACATGCCAACATTTGTAATTTATGAATGCTGATCTCTAGTAATTAAGGCAAAATTGTAAAACTTTATCTTGTGGTTATCAAATTTATTACAACAGAGTAGCTAGAGTTTCTGACCAATGCTTTCTGAGAAGCATTCAATCAAATCAAATGAAATCTAGAAGAAAAAAACTCTTATATAATATTTTCCCAAAAACTTTCACTCATCTTGACTTTCAATTTTCATATCCCTCTCTCTTATATCCACATGAACTGGGAGTCTTAAAAGGAGGAAGAATTTTCTATAATAGTCATTTTTAACTTGTTATTCTATCCAAGACAGTACAATACATAATTCAGAACTTCAAAGAATGACTTAACAACTATGAATTGTATTCTGTCCTTTATTTGGATCTCCATCCCAGTCTTTGCATGTTAGGACAAACAGAAAAGACTGGGGGAAAGGCTTTTTGAGCATGTGGTGTGCTGAATACTTTTCTTTTAGGCCATCTGTTAGGAATGAATGAATGATTCTGTCAGTCTGTTTTCTCCAACATTCCATTTTTTTTATTTCTTAAGTTTATTTCAGACTGTATGTATGTGTAGTGTGAATGAATGTATGTATACATGCGTACACATATATATGTATGCAGACATACACACACACATATATACAGACACACACACAAGCATAGGCATCAAAGTTTTTTTACTAAAATATGACCTAAACAAAAGTTTCATTCACTGGCAATTTCCTGACCAAATGCAATAGTTGTTGCTTTGTTCAGAATTTCACATTTGAGAAAGATTGCATATAGTTTTAAAATTGTAGAATGATAAGAAAAACAAGCTGGCAAGCTTTATTCTCCACTGCAAACATGACTAGATAAACAGGGAGTGAACAGAGCTGAACGGTCAAAATTAGACATGGTTCAATTTTCATTTTCTTCTACATTTGTTTAATACAAACTTGCAAGATATGAACTGAATTAATCCCATTGTGAATTATGCTCTGCTTAAATTGCTGGTCCTGTTAGATCAGACCAACTATAAAAGGCTTGTGGTCATTCTTATGCTTGGACCAGATTCGTTACCATCCCTATCTGTTGGTTCCAATTGTAGGGACTAGAGTTTGATAACACCTGGAAGGCCACACATGCCCCACCTCTGGTTTCTATGATATTATATATGCTTTATGACAATGAAAGAAGAACATAGTTTCCAGAGAGAAAACTGATTGAATCCTTCTGAAGCAGCCACACAGAAAGCAGTAGGAATCTATAGTATGCAAAGGTCCACCATGAAAGGAGTCTGGACAATCACCCACAAACAGAATATAATGAAGTTAACTTTCTGATTCATGCATATAAGTGTTATGGATTAACATTATGGTATCAAATATCTGATACAAAACAAAGTTGAATGTGAACTACTCACCACTCTGCTACACAAATGTTATTTTTTCACATATGGTTTAAAAAGTAGCATAGGATGGCTATTGTAAATTCTATCATACAGCAAGCATGGAGAAGAGCCTTTAACAATGTATGAGAGAATGCCCAGACTCTTGATCCTTTGAATGAAAAGAATTGTTTTGCAAACAGCTTGCTTATCCTTGAAAGAATGGATTTATGGCACTCTTGTAACTGCAGATATTCTTGGGAAGAAACAAATTGCCTACAAATCCACATAACATGGTACTTGCTGATACTTTCATGATCTGATGCATTATGGATTAGCATCTTATGGCTTATATCAGGGATGTCAAACTCAATTTCATTGAGGGCCGCATCAGCAAGTTGCCCTCGGGGCGGCGGGTGTGTGTGGCCAGAATGTGTGTGGCCTACTGGGTGGGCATGGCCAGCTCTACATCTTTCGCGTCAATGATGCCTGTGGGGGCCTGGGCAGGAGTAGGACAGATCTGAAGGTCTCTGCCAGAAGGGGGTGGACCAGGATCACTTCCAGGTGATGATGCATTTCTTCATTCCTCACAAAGGGTGACACCTCCCCAGCATGCACTCAGGGGGTGGGGCCGACACGGCAGGGGCTGGTTCCTCGCTGTTTCCAGAGGGCCTTGTGGAGCTAAGACTGAATGCGTTTCAGCATAGATGGCCACCACAAAATTGTACATTGGCTCCCTCCTGGCTGGCCTGGGCCAGGGCCAAGGCAGCAGGGGCCGTTCCCTCACTGTTTCCAGGATGGCTTCACAGGCCACATGAAACCACTTCACGGGCTGCATCTGGCCCCCGGGCCTTGTGTTTGACATGTCTGGCTTATATGTAACCATTAGATGCTTTGATTATCGTTCACCCTAATTTCCATCCCTCGCCCTATAGTTTGGGCAATGCCATGGCTCAACAGTTAAGACACTAGGCTTGTCAGCTGGAAAGCTGACAGTCCAAGTTTGAGACCCAAACATTGTGTAATGGGATGAGCGCTCTTCTTTGCCTAGCTCCTGTTTACCTAGCAATTCAAAAGCATGCAAATGCGAGTAGATAAATAGGTACCACTTCAGTGGGGAGGAAACAGTGTTCCATGATGTCATGCTGGCCATATGATCATAGAAATGTCTTTGGACAGCACTGTCTAAGGTCTTAAAACAGAGATGAGCACCACCCTCAATAGTGAGCAATGACTAGTGGAGTAAAAAGTGCAGGGACTCTTTTCTTTCTTTCCCTATAAATTGGCAATCTGTTGTTACGAGACATTGAAGGCAAGAAGATTGTGATGGTAGAAAAGAAGGTGCATCTTCATGTTCCATTCTAAATTCAATCTTTCCTTATTTTGATCTTTTATTTTATTTTATTTTTATTGTAGTTGGGGGATTTTGGGAGTTGAAGTCCAGATACCCCATAGCCAGAGTTTCATTTAAATACGAAGGATTGCAGATAAAAGGGTGCCCAAACTTGCATTTTTATTTTTTTCTCAGTTAACTGGTTCCTCCATTTCAACCCTTGCACTTAGTTAGGATGGAATTTTTGCATATAGGCAGCTGTGTTTTCTCTGTTTTCTCTTCAAGGGCTAAAATGAAGAAGAAAGTTAATCCTCTATATACATGTGAACAAGACTGTGTGTGTATATGGGTATATTTATCTTTCAGGATGGTCCAGGGGGAAAGGATGTGTTGGTGTGTGGGAAAGAAATGGGTGGGGGAAAGACTTTTTTTTTTAAAGTCAAAGAAACATTGATCCTGCTTAGATTTCCCCATCTCTGAAATTCAGTCCCAAATTTACCACTCAATGTTGCATATTGCACTTGTGGACATCATAAGAGACTGCTGGATCAGACCAAAGTCCCATCTGTTCCACATTCTGTTTGAAGTGTGGGATAATCAGATACATCAAGGAATTCTGCAAGGACATGCAGGTGCTGGCCCTTTTTACTACTGATTTCTAGGAGGTGTTACATTTTGCTGTATTGATTCAGTAAATAGGACCTAACCATCCAGATAATGAGCCTTTGAGAGTCCTATCCTCTCTTTTATATCAATTGATGGTCAGTAATACCAGTGGTAGCACATAGTCCTTTGTACATGTAAATTTGGCCAAAAAGAGTCTCTTATAACATGCATCAAGCAGCCAGTGTAATAGGATCTGCCTCTTTTGAAGTGAGGAGGGTCTCCAACTGGGGAATGTCCTGTGGAAAGTCCTTCTCAAGCAACTTGTCTGCAACAATTTCAGTAAACTCAAGGTAACAGTCAAACATATTATTTTTTTACTCATGCATTTAATATTATTAGTTCAGAGTATCTGCAGGTTGGGGGATGGGGGAGAAAAAGGCAAGATGGCTGCAACTGTGCAATGGAAACTTCATAATAAAAGTATAGGAGCTGTGGTGATGCAGTGGTTAGAATGCAGTACTGCAGGCAAACTCTGCCCATAGCTTGGAGTTTAATCCTGACCGAGTTTGATTCAGCATTCCATCCTTCTGAGGTCGGTAAAATGAGGAACCAGATTGTTGGGAACAATAATTTGGCTCTCTAAATTGCTCAGAGAGGGCTGTAAAACACTGTGAAGGGGTATCTAAGTCTAAGTGCTATTGCTATTGCTATAGGGCTTCTTGGTCAATGTTTGACTTTTTGATACCCCCCCCTTTTCATCTCTCATGAAGATTAATCTACCTGGTTTTATTTTTTTACTTTTGGTCTGTCTTATTGAATTAATTATTTTACTTATTTAATTTTCTGAACCACTATGTTTGCTTGTATGTCTTCTATTTTGTCATTTTTGGATAAGTTCCTTCTGAAATTTAACATGTGAAGGGCAGATTGTTTATACATGTTTCAAATCAAGGAACATATTTAAAATGATTACATTTCTACAGGAATAATCCCCCTAATGAGAAGGTATCGCAGCTTGTATCAGACCCTATAATCACTCATTCAACCCTTACTCTTACTTGCACCTCATGCTAATTTTCATCTATAACCTTTCAACATATTATTGATAAGGTGTTTTATGTAATTAGCTAATAACCATGTTAGCCAGAAGATGGCCAATTGATTTTGAAAAGTCCAGTAGATTGAAGAGATAACATATTTTCTAAAAGTTGTTCTTAATACATAATAGTACATTTTCCTACTATATTACTGAAAGATTCCACCTGTATTTCAATTAGCCTCCTGCTAATTCATTTACAGTGATTAAACCTTCAGCAGGTACCTTCTCAAAGTTGACATTCACAGCCTCTGGTATGATGTCGGTATTACTTGAAGCACTCTCATTTGCTTAGAATATAATATACATTGCTCAGTAGCAAGTGTATTGGTATGAATATGAGTTCTAAGTATGTGCTTCAAGTTAGCACAGTGCCTCAGAACTCAATCAGACAGGTGGTGAAAGATACTTAGCATGCATTTCACTATCAATGTCAAGATGCAAGGACAATAAAATGCTAGGAGCATATTTCCCTACTGGTTGTCTGACAGATTTTAAATGGGTTAACTCATCCAAATGTCAGAAGGCTGCACGGTGACTTAAAGAAAACAGGAAAATATGAAGGGATTGTTTTCCAATGCTACATTTGCAGGGTAAATACAAGGGCATTAATGATTTTTTTTTTTAAAAAAATTACAGAAATACCAAGGTATATTTTAGAATAGTGTTCCTCAAACTTAGCAACATTAAGATGTGTGGACTTCAACTTCCAGTATTCCCCAGCCACCCATTTCAGGGAGTCTAAGTCTACACATCTTAAAGTTACCAAGTTTTAGAAACATCCCCTTTAGAAATATGCCCTGAGGTGATTCATACATGACTTAGTCCATTCCTTTCACATAACAGGGAAAGGATTCATACACAACAAGGCTGATAATAGAAATACTAAATTCTACGAAGCTAGAGACAACAAACAACTAGTGTCTTATTTATTGGCAAATTTTATTGCATGAGAGGAACAGATCAAGCTTAATTCCAGAAATATGGAGTGGCTCTGAATTCTGCAGCCAATTTTGGTCACTATATAACAAAAAAGATGTTGAGAGTTTGGGAAAAAAATCAGAGAAGAGCAACTAAGATGATCAAAGGCCTGGAGACTAAAACATACGAACAATGGCTGCAGGACTTGGGTTTGGCTAGTCTAAAGAAAATAAGAAATAGGGGAGACATGATAGCAGTATTCCAGTATCTGAGAGGCTGCCACAAGGCAAAGGGGGCCAGGTTGTTCACTAAAGTACCAGAGGGCAGGACAAGAAACAATGTTTGGAAGTTTATCAAAGAGAGAAGCAACTTGGAATTAAGGAGAAACTTCCTGACAGTGAGAACAATTAACCAGTGGAATAGCTTGCCCCCAGAAATTGTGGGAGCTCCATCACTGGAGATTTTTAAAAAGAGGCTAGACAGTCACTTGTCTGAGATGGTATAGGTTCTCCTGCTTGATCAGGGGGCTGAACTAAAAGACCTCCAAGGTCTCTATTCTATTCTATTCTATTCTATTCTATTCTATTCTATTCTATTCTATTCATAACACATATGATTTATGGGAGATAGCATTTTTAACTCTGGAAGAGGTTACACTCCCACACACATAATTGACTTGTGCCTTGATCACCTTTTTATTGAGTTATTGCAATGTTCTATGCATGGAATTGCTCTTGAAGAGAATTTGGAAACTACAACTGCTCCACAATGTAGGGGGTGGCTTGAGTAGTTATAGTTATACCTTGCCCATAGCCACTTCAACAATTGTGTTAAAAAAACCAACCTAATTTTATAAATATGAGGAACTCAGAGTTGGTGTTGATTGAAGTGTCTTATATGAAAAATATTTTTTCCTGAATGTTGCCTTTGTTCCATTAGCAGCTTTGTCATATGTGTGAGGGAAGCAACTATAGGAAAAGCTGCCATAAGATAAAAACTTTACACTCTTATTGTTAATATTATTATTTATAAATATTTATTTTATTTATATTTCGTATTTCTAAACCATCCATGTCCCTCAAATATATATATATATATATATATATATATATATATATATCCACTGGAGAAAAATATATGAATTCATAGAAAAATAGAGAAAATAGGATGTGAATCCATCAGAGTACTTAATGCAAAGACTCTTATCTCTAGGAAAGAGACTCTACTTTTCAAAGATCAAAACTTTGCTGAATGGCATGCTATTCTAGGGCAAGAAACTGTAGAATGGAACTATGATTCACTAAAAGAGGATGATCGAAATGGCCTGAGAAGCACAAGAATTGCCACACACTATAAACTCTGGCTGAGGAACTTGTTTACCACAGCTACACCAGATGCTTTGGAGAGGCTCAGAAGAAGGGCTGCTGTTCATCTCCAATTTTTGAATGGAAACCAATAAACATGTCTGATTTATTTTCATGTTTTGGTTCCTTTTAACCGTGCTTTAATATGTATACAGTAAATAAGCACTGATTAACAAAGGTAAGAAAAAAATGACATAATTATCGGTAGATATATAAATTTTTAAATAATTTTTAGATGACACTGTGCAGACATTCTTAAAAATATTTATCTGAATATGCAGGTGGAAACAGGGAAGTATCTCCACTCCCTATATTTTGGGGATACATAAAAACCTTATCTGCAGCTAGGAGGGCTGTGTTTTAATGGGTCTCAGACATATTGTACTACCCATTGTTGAAGTAAGAGGGAGACGTAGCTACTCACTATAAGGCAGCAGTTCTCAACCTATGGGTCGCGATCCCATTTGGGGTTGATTGACCATTTCACGGGGGTCGCCAAGCAAGGCTGTCTGCCATTTTTTTCCCCTTTTCCGGCAGGTGCCTTACTGCCCTTGGGCTGGGCCAGCTGGTGGCCCAGCCGGTGGTCGGCCTGCTCTGTCTCTGCCGCTTGCCAGCTACGCCTCAGCCGGCACAGGGGGTAGCACCATGCATGCGCGGTGCTCCCGGGCAGGGAAAGTCCTCGACTTATGACTGGTTGGGTAGTCCTTGACGTACGACCAGTTGAGTCCTTGACTTACAACTGGTTGGGGGGGTCGCGGCATTAAAAAGGTTGAGAACCACTGCTATAAGGCTTCCACTACCTTAAAACCCTTCCCGCCTTTACATTATGTACATGAACATTACTAGGAAAGATTGTGGTTTGAGTGTCATGCATTGCAGCCATGCCTCATCATAATGAAGCCCAAATGATGAAACTTCCCTGTGATGCCATGGAACAGGCTTTGTCCTTTCTTACTTGCATTGTAATGTCATACAAAAGAATATAAGGGATAGAGTTTATAATCATTGTGGTGATGCATGTACCCTCACAGAACAGAGTAATTTTACATCATAGAATAGAGTAATTTAATTCACCTCACAGGGTTATTGTGAGAAAAATAGGAAGCGGAAGGTGTGTGGATAGGTTTGCCACCCTGATTTATTTACAAAAATAATAAAGGGATACAAATAAATAAATGGTCACACTGTTTACTTGCTTATTTGGATAATGACTTCTAGGAAGATATGCACACAGTTACAGTGAGTATAGTAATTTCTGAAAAACTATTTGAAAAACTGAATGACAGGCTTAGTTCAGGAAAAGGTGAGCTCATCTTTTTGTAGCCATAAAGCTCTTTGTTTGTAAAGAATAAGAAAGATGACGTTGACAGAGATAGGCAGGTTCTGTTACTCAAAGTGACAAGGGGAAAAATATATTTTAAGTCCAAAACAAGTAGAACGTCTATGGAAGCAGCTCAGACAGATACCTCCCTAATTTATGTGAATATAAGTACAAGAGAAGACACAATTCAATCAGACCTGCAAGATTCTGTTATTTAATACAGTGTTTTTCAACCTTGACAATTTTAAAGCATGTGGACTTCAACTCCCAGAATTCCACAGCCAGCAATGCTGGCTGTGGAATTCTGGGAGTTGAAGTCCACATGCCTTAAAATTGTCAAGGTTGAGAAACATTGTGTTATTACAACCACTCTTAACAAAATAGTGTTAGCTTTCCCGTGTAGTTGATTCCTGGTCTGATCTACCTGGTGGTACTGACATTAAACCAATCTCAGTTTTATTTACTCTATAAGTTGGTTCTGAAGTGAACAAATATTTTCCTGGAAAGCAGGGAAGGAAAAAGTAATATGTAAGAAAAATGGAGATGAAAATAACAAATGGGCAAAGCTCACTTGGATATACAAGAATCATATTTACAAAAGAGTATTATATGCAGATACTTCAAGACATGGTTAAAAATTCTAGAGACTTTACTTGAAGGAGGCAGACAAAACTGGAATGAATTTAAGCAAGGACAACCAGAGCAATAAGGACAGTGGAAACTAACAAATCTAATTATGGAAAACTTCCTAAGAATGATTGAACCAATTATTATGGAAGTGTTAGTTCTCTTCATGGGATGAATTGCACAGCCATCTCTTGGGTATACTTTAATCTGGGTTTCTGCATTAAGCAAGTGAACATGACTAAATGCTAACTGATGATGATGATGATCTGTAATAAATTAGATACAAAGTTATCAATTTTTTGGGTGAACTGAGCTCCCAATATATGCATTTAGATAGATAGATGGATAATCTTTGTTGTCATTTTTTACTATTTTTTACTTTTCAGGACTTGTGGACTTCAACTCCCAGAATTCCTCAGCCAGCATGCCTGACTGAGGAATTCTGGGAGCTGAAGTCCACAAGTCATAAAAGGGCCAAGTTTAAAGACCCCTGATTTAAACTATCAACCAATCTGCTGCTTATTATTTTGGAACACAGAGCCTCTAACAAAGAGATATCTGAAATAATAACCATAGAGGATATATCTTGCATAAAAACAATAGCTGGAGCTCAGATCTAAATAACTTTTTTTTTAAAGCAGGAGAATATTCCTCCTGTTGGCATCTTTTCTCATGGCTTGTACACCAAGTCCCAGACTAATGCAATTTATAACATTTGACTTATAATGTGCCCAAGTGAAGAGATTTCACAATGCAAAACCCAGCAGAAGCAGAGTACATCTAACTACAGTTTGCAAGCCTGAGTCTGTAATAACAGTGGTAATGAATGATGAAAGAATGTTCTGTTGAACAGCTGAGTGGATACATACTACATTTGGATGTAATTACAAAACAGCTGTGAAGAGAGAAAAGAAAAGAAAAATCAATTGTTCCTGCTTGTCAATGGCCAATTTTCAACAGTGGGGGGGTAGAGAGGGAAGAATGAGGATGAGATGTTGCAATGAACAAGTCATCATTTATCCTCTGTTGATTGTTTTAACAACTGCTGGACCCGTGTTATATGAATTGTCACTTATACTAATGTCTCAGTGGGGGAAACTGCAGAAGACATAGGATACAATTTTCTATTTATTTTATTCTAGACTGCAGGTGTACCATCATTATTTCTAGAATAGAAACAAATGCAATAAACTATAAACTTTTTTTTTTGCCTTAAGGCTCTTTTCAGTAGGGCTGTGCAAAGATTCAAAATGGTGCTACATTTCAGAGAAGCTTAGAATTTGCATTGTGAAGCAAGGTGGGCTCCCACAGTTTAGAAAAACAGCATTGCTTAGCTTCTGCACATAAACAGATATATGGAGTCACCCGAAGTTCCTCGAAGAGGAGAACTGTAGCACCTCTGTCCCCCAAGTAAGTGAACTGTGTCATTTCCACATGAAAAGCACTTTACTGAAGTGAAACTCAGCTTTGTGGTGGTGCAGTGATTAGAATGCAGTACTGCAGGCTACTTCTGCTGACTGCTGGCTGCCAGCAGTTCGATTCTTATTGGCTCAAGGTTGACTCAGCCTTCCATCCTTCCGAGGTCAGTAAAATGAGGACACAAGCATCTTGGATCACTTCACTGGTCATGAAACAACTTATGATATTTTGGACTGGACCCTCCCATACAAATTACAAAGCCAGGCATTCAGGGATATAGGGAACAATGGACATCTGATGGATTTAATAATTTGCTTTAGAAACTGTTTAGATATAAAGGATGGGATTTACTTTTTGGATTTACTTTTTGCTTGTTTTTACATAGTAAATCTAGGAAGCATTTCAGAAAAGCAGCAGTCTCTGAATAGTGTATCATGTTGCTGTTGGCACACAGATGTCAATTATCACATTAACCATCCAAGTATTTGCAAAGGAGTACATATATGGAAATAGAAAAAGACACCACAATGATGAGATTGTATAAGATTGTACTACAATCCCAGGAAAAGACCCAGCTATTTTATGCAAATGGGTCTTTATGCTCCTACTTGTTCCAGAGCACTTTTTCAAGACTGAATCTAACATAGCACAACCAGAATATTTGTGCAGTTTTACTTACAATGTAATTGCATAATGGCATGTATCAATTATTTTTGAGGATTTAAATATTTAATGTCCCATATAACATATGGCCTACCTATCTGAAACTATATGGCTTGTAATGCAGGGCCTTCTAAATACACTCATTGCTTTGTCATTTCTAAATTGCAAGGTCCATTTTTTGGAACATTCTCTTGTTTCAGAAATAGCAATGAAAAATACCTTTCTAAAATTAAATCTTCCTACCAAGATTTTTTTTAACAGCACAGTTCCAGTGTTTCACAGCAGTTGTGTTGCTTTTGAATAGGTGTAAATTATGTTTTTCAGCAAGTTGTGCAAAAATAATTTAAATAGATTAAAAAATATATAGCTCTGCCCTAAATTAATTCATTTATTGTTGAATATTTATGATGAGGTTGAAATTGGCTCTCTAGTATTTGTCATTCTTGACACTTGAGTTGAATAATAAAGATCAGAAATTTACCAACTTTTAAGAGTTTTTTTTTTTAAATAAAATGACATATAAAAATGACATTTGGCTAGTTACTAGAGGGAAGTACTGCTCTCAAAATTCTAGTATCACTTTCCTTAAGAGGTATCTCTTTGGTCTTTAGTCAATTGGTAAAGTATATTTACTATGTTTTTGCAGTAAAGGTTATAATTCATTACCTTGGTTTTATTTGAGAAAAAATTTCTGATAACTACAATTATTGCTGTTATTTTAATATGCTGCACTTTTCATTTTGTCTGTTTGTTTGTGAAGGTATTCTGATGCCCAAAGCACATCAAAAGCTATTTTATATAAATAAAAATGTAACAACGGATCTAAACATAAATGAACATAAACATAAATCACTAGTCTGTAATGCAAGATTTATGAAATATATCAAATCCTTTACTGGAGTATCGCCAAAAAAAAAAAAGATGAAATTTCAGTATCTTTTGAAGTACTTTACAGGATTCAGATTGAGTGTTAAATCTCTGAAATGTTCTAACATTTTCTGCTTGTTTCTTAAAACATAAGTTACCATCAACATTCTGACAATTGCTGAAGCCTAAATAGTCTTCCTTTTGGCCCTCTGAACAGTGAAATTCAATAGGCTTAGATGAGTCAGAAAACTTTTATGGCATAATAATTCATGAAAGTAAACATGCTTTGGCTAAACTCACATGTGCCAACAAAAATTGATCTGGCAACAGCCAACATTCACCTGGGCTAATCTAATCATTTTAAAAGTCTCTTTTACTGTGATCTCTCTCTCTCTCTCTCTCTCTCTCTCTCTCTCTCTCTCTCTCTCTCTCTCTCTCTCTCACACACACACACACACACACACACACACACACATCTTGCATTACAGACTTGTGTGTATGTGTGTGTGAGAAAGAAACAGTATGTGTATATGTATTCTTGGTAAGACATTAAGATTCCTGAGCACACAGAAAAGCATCATGATTCTCTGTAGGCACCAAAAGGCAGTCCATTGATTTATGGGCTCTTTCACTGTGCAGTCATGCAAAACAACATTACACACCAGCGACAGATCACGGAGACCGCAGAATGGTTTTATGCGATTGGGAAAATATGTATAAATGTTAACTACCCTTTTATTAGTGGGTCAGAGAGGCTTGGTAACCTAACATTGTGCTGCTTGTGGTTAGGAAAACTAGTTACCCCCACCTCATTCCCCAGTTTAGCTTGTCAGTCTTTCTGCCAAATGCCATTGTTTTGTCTGCAGAATTTTAAAGTGAGGGAGAGGCAAAGCCTGACTCTAAATCCTGAAAAATGGTGGAGACGGGACAGGATGAAAAGGGAGGAAAGCAGACACTTGAAAAATTCTTTCAAGCATGATTCCTTGTCTTCCCGAACTCTGATTTCAAGGTTGCATAGCAACCAGTGCAGTAACAGCTGGGACACCCTTGATCTTGTTGTGTAAACTATTAAAAATAGGTGATGGAGGCTGGCACCATGGAAACAATGACAATTCCAGTGCAGGTGTCTGCAATGCTTCTTTGCAAGTTAATGTCAGAGGTGAATATTACAAAAAAACTTCTTTCCTTCTTTAATCTGAAGCTTCAGGGATGAAAGATTATTATTGCCTTCTATTTTATTTAATTTGACTGCAATAATATTACCTCTTTTGTGACACTGGCTTTTGATGGATCATTTTACCTAGAGACTGCAAAGGCTGAATGGGGAATATTTGGGATATCTGTTTGTTTCTGGCTACACTGGAATATTCTCACCATCCATCTCCATTGGGAGCAGGCTCATAACTTAGATTTCAAAGTTTAACCCTTATTTCCAGAAGATTGCTATTATAATAGCAACTTGCTATTTATTTCATTTTATAGCATAATAACCATATCCTTGGTTGGATAAGCAGAGCAAATAAGGAACAAATTTCTTTTTTCCCCCCAACTGTAAATTGCACGGGTCTTTAGAACATTTTTTTTTTAAAAAACTTTCTAGACATTCAAAAAATGTGTGTATGTGTGAGAGAGAGAAAGAGAGAAAGACAGAGACAGAGAGACACACAGAGAGAGGAAAAGTCTATACTCTGGAGGTTCTGAAACTGATTGGCATAGTTTTGTAAAAATACAAACCTAAATTCAATTAGTAAAAAAAAAACATAGATGAGGATTGTTCACTGCTTTTAACACTGCTTAAAGTAGCATTTTATGTGAGATTGCCATTTTGGGGGATAGCAAACCTGGAATCCTATCATCATCTCTCTCTCTCTCTCTCTCTCTCTCTCTCTCTCTCTCTCTCTCTCTCTCTCTCCCTCTCCCTCTCCCTCTCCCTCCCTCTCTCTCTCTCTCTCTGTACATGCATACACACACATATGTACACCTTTCTCAGCTTCTGTTTTTTATCTGATTTTTCCTTACCTTTCTTCCAAACAATTATACCAGGAAACTTCTATTTTTAAAAAGGGCTAACAACACTAACCTAACAAACAACAAAGAGGGAAAAATACAATCAACAGAACCTACTAATTGCAAAAATAATGCTTATAGCAACATATGTTACTAGAAAGCTACTAACTGAAAAGCTAACTATAATTAACTTTGCCCCTTTCTTCATACTGACATTTTGTACTAAGTTGAAGGTGCTGTTATTTTGCTAAAGTAGTTGTATTCCTTTTCTTTATTTAGACTCAGGTTTATAAGAAGATGCATCCTTGTCAAAGTCAAATGTTTTAATTCCCAGACTGAAAACAGAACAATGATTAGTTAATTTTTGATAGAGTTGAACATTGGGCGCTATCTAACAAAATGAAAGTCATGGTGAAAACAGTAAGGTTCTACATTTAGGCAAGAAAACCTATATGCACAGGTATAGTATAGGGGATACCTTAGTAGTAACTGTGGGAGAGATCTCAGAGACCTAGTGGACAATCACTTAAATATGAGCGAGAAGTGTGCTGCAGCTGCCAAAAAAGCCAACACAATGCTAGGCTGCATTGATAGAGGGATAGAATCAAGATCACGTGAAGTATTAATACCACTTTACAATGCCTTGGTAAGGCAACATTTGGAATACTGCATCCAATTTTGGTCACCACGATGTAAAAAAGATGTTGGGACTCTAGAAAGAATACAGAGAAGAGCAACAAAGATGATTAGGGGACTGGAAGCTAAAACCTATAAGGAACGGTTGCTGGAATTGGGTATGTCTAGTTTAATGAAGAGAAGAAATAGGGGTGACATGATAGCAGTGTTCCAATATCTCAGGGGTTGCCACAAAGAAGAGGGAGTCAAGCAATAGCACCTGAAGGCAGGACAAGAAGCAACGGATGGAAACTAATCATGGAGAGAAGCAATCTAGAACTAAGGAGAAATTTCCTGATAGTTAGAACAATTAATCAGTGGAACGACCTGCCTCCAGAAGTTGTGAATGTTCCAACACTGGAAGTTTTTAAGAAGAGATTGGACAGACATTTGTCTGAGCTCCTAGATGACTAGATGACCTTTAAGGTCCCTTCCAACTTTGTTATTGTTATGTATTAACCCCACAGTGGCACATATTTTAACTATTATATTCCAGCACAATTTATTCCCACTTAACTGATAGTAGGTGGTAGTTTCCATTTCCATAGGACAAAGTTTTCATTTAAAAGGAGGCCCTGCAATGTGTTTGTATTAGTATCAGATGTTACATTGCAACCATAACCAAGAAAGAAGTTGCCACTATTCTTTGCAAAAATAACTCTAGAATTAGTATAAGGTTAAGAATAAAATAGTATCATCCTCTGCCCATAGGTCCCACTGGACTACCTCATCATGGTAGTAATGTGTGTTTCTAGGAGGGATGGCAATAGATGCTCCCAGAAGGGTAACCCAATCTGTGAAGGTTATCCTGGCTGTCCATCTAGGCTCCTATATTTGCAACAGCAATATACAAACCTGCTAGAGGCAGATGACCATTTTATTGACAAAATCATTTTATACTGTGTGGAAGAAGTAACAGTAAACTACTACTGTATTTTAGCAAGAAAACCACATAGTGATATAGCACTGTATGATGATCACCTCAGGTCAGTTGGCACTTGCTGGGAAGAGCTGAGAATTTTTTGGAGAATTGATGGAGTTTATGACAAAGCCTTTGGGACATCTAGTTGTTGATGTTGCCAGGCAGGAAAAGAAAATCAAAAGTTTAAAAGACAGAGTTAGAGTAAGAACATGGGATATAGGAAGCATAAGCATGGGAAAGTTCAACACTGTGAAAAACAAATCAATGGTATATTGGCAACTTAGACATCCATGCATTGATATGGATGGAAATTGGGCACATTCAATCAGAAGATCAAACTGTTTAGTACTCAGGATATGAAAAACACAGGAATGACATTGCTTTCATAGTTAGGAAGGATATGGAAAGAACAGATCTTGGCTACAATGCAGTTGTAGCAGTGAATATTATTAATTAGATGTCACAGACCACTCTTTAATAAGAAAATTATCCAAGTGCTAGTCTGTGGCATTTTTTAAAATGGTGGTTCCTTTATTCTTGAGCCTAAGAGAGAGCTATTTTGACATAATGATTAAGGTGCTGACCTAGAAATCAGGATTTTGTGACTTCTAGTCCCACCTTACCTATGAAAGCCTAAGTGACTTTGGGCAAAACAGATTCTCTCACCCCAACTCACCTCATAGATTGCTGTTAAGAGGAAAATAGGAAAAGGAAGGAATGTTATGTATGTTTGCTGTTTTGAGCTACTTATAAAGTAATAAATGCAGGATAAAATAAATCAAATAAACATACATACATACATACATACATACATACATACATAGCAGAACCTTATCTCTTCAATATCTTTTAAGTCAAACCTAAGGTTGGTTGAGGTACCTATTGTTATTATAGGTAGTCCACAACATACGACCACAATAGGGCTGAAATTTGTGTTCCTAAGTGACAAATTTGTTAAGTGAATTTTGCCCCATTTTATGACCTTTCCTGCCACAATTGTTAAATGAATCACTATAATTGTTAAATTAGTGACATGGTTGTTAGGTGAACCTGACTTCCCCACTAACTTTGCTTATTAGAAGTCACAAAAGGTGATCCCATGACCCGGAACCCTGAAACCATCGTAAAAATGAGCAGTTGCCAAGCATCTGAATTTTGGTCATGTGATCACAGGGATCACATGGTCATGAGTATGAAAAACAATCATAAGTCACTTTTTTCCAGTGCCATTGTAACTTGGAATGGTCACTAAACGATCTGTTGTAAGTTGAGGACAACCTGTACTTTGATCTTCTTTATATTTAATCTTAGTCCCAACTTTTCACTGTGCTCACCATACTTGACTTTTGTGGCCTTTCTCTTCCTCAGTTTCACCCAGCTGGTCATGGACCATGACTCATATAGCTTGCCCACAATTTCTGTCTCTTCCTACTTCCAGGAACTATACCAATTCCCTTGATGGTTTTTAAAGCCGCAGTTCCCTTATCCATTTTCTTTTTTCCAATCTCCTCCCTTGTGCACCCCCCACTGTCTGTTATTGCACTACTAACTTCTAGGGCTGCTGCTCCCCCTTTCTCCTTCTTTTTTCCCATTGCTTTCTTTGTATGTATCCAATTACCCAGATTCATTGTTCCCCCCCTCCCCCTTTTTGATTGTTTCCTTCATCTGCTCACGGCTATCTGCTGTAGTCTCAATGATTTTTAGGGACGCTGCTCCCCCTCCTCCTTTTCCCCAACCGTTGATTCGCTCGTGTGTCTCCAACCATCTCCTTGTGCTACACACTTTCGCTCATTTCCTCTCCTAGTTTCTACCCCAAGGCATAACTGTTCCATCCCTGGCAAGCTGTTAGCAGGATGTGTATTCAATAAAACCCTCTTGCTTTTTTGCCCCATTGCTCCTGCGTGTGTGTGAGTGTTTCCAAGATGGTCCGTCAAATGGGTTTGAATGTTTGTCCAGGAAGGCTCTAGCATGCCCGTTCCTGTCTCCACTCTTCTGTTGGAGGATGCTGCCCCTCTCAGGGGATGCCCCAAGGCATGTTGAAAGCCTCCTTCCCGCCATTCACTCCGATCTTCCATCACTCGTGATCCTCGCGTCTGCATCACCAAACTCTCTGCAAGATGTGTATTGGATTCTATTCCACCCTTAATTAGCTCTCTTGCTCCTCTTGCTCGTGAACAGACTCCCAACGGAGGGTCCCCTGTTTTTTCTATCGCTATACCCCTCTGGTCCTGTAAGGGGTGGATGAATTGCTTTCGTTGGGAATCCTGGCGTTGTTTTTCCCACGTTCTCAGCATTTGGTGTGCTGAGCAGAGTTCTATATGGCGGTTTATAGAGTTCTCATCAGAAAGCCAAGCCTCTTTAAGTAGGCGGCCTCCCTTGGTGGTATTTTCAGACAAAATCTGTGCATTGGCAAGATCAAATGTGTGACCAAAATTGGTCATATGGGTCCATACCTGTGAATGTTGTTCGTGTCTTTTAACAGCCAGCGCGTGTTCATGCACCCTGGTCTTTAACCTCTTAGATGTCTCCCCAACATAGTTGCAGGAACAGTCCTTGCATTGTATCTTATATACCACCGAAGATCTTTCTTCGTTGGGGAGGGGGTCTTTAGGATGCATAATTCTGGTGCGTAATGTCTGGTCAGGTTTATGGGCCACTTTAACATTGAAAGGAGCCAACAATCTAGCTTGCCAATGTATGGCAGGGGGATACGTATGGGTTGAGTTGTTGTTTTGTCGGTTTGTGGATCTTCCCGTGGTCTGGATGGTCTGCTGCAATGCCTAACAAATTCAATTGGGTAACCATTATGCTTACAGGTCCAGAAAAGATGGTTTTTTTCTTTGGTTTTCGCCCTGGCTGTGTTACAGTGTGAGCCTATGCGTTTGAATAATGTCTTGACGCGACTTACTTTATGGGCCACTGGATGGTTACTTTTGTAGTGGAGGATTCTATTAGTGTGAGTTGGTTTTTGGTATACTCTTGTGTGCAAGGTCCCATTTGGTTGTCGACTAACCAGCACATCCAGGAAGGCTAGGGAAACTTAATTCTCCTCCTCTGCTGTGAACCCAATATCTGGGTACACCAAATTCAGTGGGTCCATAAAGTTAGTCCTGTCGCATCTCTTAATGACAACAAATGTATCATCTACATATCTGGCCCAAAACTTAGCTTGGTATTTAGTCATTACTGTGGCCTCCAGCCATTGTAGGACCACCTCTGCTATTATACCTGAAATAGGCATTGGCGTCCCTTTGACCTGTTCGTATATGGTTCCTTGAAAGGTGAAGTATGTCTTTAGGCATAGCTTTGTCAGTTTTATCAAATCCTCGGTATGAAGGGAGTCTTGATGCTGTCCTAGTCCTTCTTCATTCAGGCGATCCTTTAACACCGTGATCACCAGATCTTGTGGGATGGAGGTGAAGAGTGAGGTGACATCAAATGACACCATCACTTCATCCTTCTCCACTCTTAGGGATCTAATTCTTTCAAGAAATTCCTCTGCTGATCTTACTGTGGTCATGTTATTGTCCACTAAATGGCTGATCTGACCACTTAGCCATTTGGCTAACTCTGAGGTTGGTGTACCTTTAAATGAGGTGATGAGGCAGAGGGGGATTCCTTCTTTGTGGACCTTTGGTAGGCCATAAAACCTAGCCATGGCTGAGTCTCGCTGGCGTGTATATATATCTTTTCTTGAATTCAGTTACATTTAAGTATCTAAAACATTTCATCCCTCTTAGAGTAGTGTGTTTCAATTTTTTTTCTATTTCTTTAACCATATTCAAACACATGTTTCTTTTTTAAGTATTCTCTCTGATATGTCCCATCATCTATTTTCCTGGTTTTCATCTTAATCTTTTTTCTTTGCCCAGAACCTTTCTTAATCAATGTACTTTGCTGAATCAAAAGGTTTTCCCATGTAATCATAGGTATTGCTGTAGATGTAGAAAGAAATCAACGTCTCTGTCATGAGCAGTTGCCCCCTTCTTTTTATTAGGAATCTTTTTCCTTCCTTTTCTCTCCACTTCTTTTGTCACTTTTTGTCTCTTCATCGAATCCTTACTCTTGTCTTCAAATTCGTTTTGTGATGTTGAAATGTAAGTTGTCTTTTTTTCCACTTGAATTAAATCATACTCTTTTATTTTGTGAAAGTCCATCTTTAAATCTTTTTCCTCAGATTTATATTCAATCATTTCTGCTGTGTTCTCCGAGGGTTTTTTTTGAAGTGAAGTTAAATTGGAGATAAGTTGATTTATACTTTCAAAGTTATTTTGTATTTCCTTGTTGTTTGAGATCACTGTCCTTTGAATGGATTGCAGTGTATCATATATTTCCTTTTGTAAAATATCCATTGTTTCTGTAAATATCACTTTATCTAAGACTTTGAAGGCCACAGGCAGAGATTTTATAGTCCTCATCCACCAGTAGGTGTCAGCGTTGGATCATTTTTCAGTTCTTCTAGTCCAGTGGTTCTCAACCTGTGGGTTGCGACCCCATTTGGGGTCGAACGACCATTTCATGGGGGTCGCCAAACAACGCAGTCCGCCATTTTTTGTTCCCCCTTTTCCTTAGCTGTGCTACTCCCTTTTATTCTATTGGCTTTTGAAAGCCAACAGAATGGACTCTCTTGAATAGAGTCTAATTCTATTGGCTTTCAAAAGCCAATAGGAATTGTCCAGGCTGTCTCTGCCCTGCTGAGCCCACCAAAAGTCCCATTCTGCAAACGGTGCTGCACCAGTTGAGTAGTCCTCGACTTACGACCAGTTGAGTAGTCCTCAACTTACGACTGGTTGGGGGTGCGGCATTAAAAAGGTTGAGAACCACTGTTCTAGTCTTTTTCCTCCTTAAAGAGTTAAATTCACTGCTTCCAATAGCCAAAAGGGGATAAAAATCCCTCCCTTTTCCACTCTCGGAGGTATTTTTACTTCTTGGGAGTTCTCTTTTTCAGGAAAATAAGTAGGATAGAGAAAATCAGTTCTTACCCAGCTTCAAATGCACTTTTCACAATCAGCTTAAGTAGAGCTTTTTGACTTCCGTTGCTTGCAGCTGGGGCTAGACAATTGAGTTAGCTAGCCTTTCTCCTGTTGGTTTCTGGGAGGCTTCTCCTGGACCAATTGGGGAGACTGCCATCTCTCCTAGGTCCCTGGGACTATCTTCCTTCATTGCCACCTCTCTGGGTGACTTCTGGCCCATTTAGGGTCCCCAAACAGAAAGAAATTCAGCTGAAGAGCTCGGCATCCCTAATCTCTCAGCTGATTGCACTGCTTGCAGGAACCGGAAGTCGGAGAATGATTCTTTATTGCTGTATTTCCCTTAGTTTTCTTTGCCCCTGTCTAGCTCTTATTCTCCCACCACTGTTATGGTTCTGCCTTGTGATTATGTTTCTATTTAAGGTTGTTTTGCTCCATAATTTAAGGATGCTCACAAACCTCATGCTTTGTGAGGTTTGTCTATCAATAGTTTATATAGCAAGGACAATATCAATAGAAAAACCATTAAGGGACAAACTTAGCCTCATTTTAGCAAATGGAGCCTGCAGTTTCAGAAATAGGTGCTTTGGAACAAGGTTTTCACAAAACAGAAAGACCAACATCACTTTATTGGAGATGTCAATGTTCACCTTAGAGAAGAGATGTTTTTTTCCCCCTCTTCTGGCTTCTAGAAAATTCTAGCTTTACTCCTACTCTGACAACCTTCAGTTCCAACTTTCCTTCCTTTCATCCTGCTGTCCTTCAACCTCCACCAACTTTACTTTTACCAGTAGTGATGAGTGGTATGGAAAAGACAAAAAGTATATCCTGCTAAAAGTAGATATGGCTAAGAGACTTGGTGACCTTCAGAGATGTTTTTTTCCCCAGCATGATCCAGTACTTGGAGGGACTTACATCTTTTTGCCTTATTCACTGCTTCAGACCCACAAGGGATGTGTATGAGTCAATTACTTTTCCTGAATAAAGGATTTTATTTTTTTGCATTTCTGCAATTGTAACCTGTTAAGATTGTTTTAAAGAGAAGAGAATTTAAAAGCTAGGATGGAAATCATTTTAGGGGTTGAAGTGCCAAGATGAAAGCAATGGATGATTTCCAAGCTTCAACTGGTTTGGGAAATGTGCCAAGATCATGTTAACGTTTTGCAGGTAAATAGTTCAGCTTGTTCCTAAGGCAATTTGATGAAAATGAGCATAGCTCATCCATCTCTAGGAATTATATATGTGAAAACTACAAATGTTATAAATTAATTTCTCTTGTATAATTTACAATTAGATTTTCTTTTCATAACCCAGATGTTGATGAGATGCAGACAATAGTGTGCAGGCCTACAAGCTGGTTTCTAGATTACAGCCTGCATAAAATAGGATTCAGAAGCTTGGAATAGCATTAGCTAAAATGTTCCTAAATTGACTAGAATTAAGGAAGACATTCAAACTGGGAAAAGTAGTTAAGAATTTGTTGATTCTAAAAAGTGGGGAAAGGGAAGAAAAGATTAAAGTTTTAAACCTGGTTCTGAAGTATATATACATATAAGGGTTCACTTCTATACTCTATAGGAGGCTGATGTTCTGTGTATATAAGACTTCTTTTGCATCAGTAACCCAAAACAATTCATATCTAGTTCTGCAAAGTCAAACTTTCTAGACTGAAATCTGAAATCTGACCTTATGATTAGGAAGAAATATTTCATATGACATAGGTATTATTTATGCTGGTAACCTAGTGTACATCCTGTCTATCTTATTAAAAAAATATATATATCGAAAGCCTTCATTGACAAAATCATGCTGAGTGGCAGAAATCAATGTTTATGACGACCATAGCACAGAACAATATTTGGTGATGAGTATGACACATGGAACATTGTGTCTTGGACTATAAAAGGAGTAAAATGTAAACAGTATAAACTGAAAATGCAATGCAATAAGAAAAAAGAAAGAAAGGGACTTCCGGTGGATTTTGCGTGCGTGATGGCGGCTACTTTGTAGCCGTCCTCCTGGGTAAGTGTAAGAACCGCTATGAACAGCAGATATCAGCTGTTCAGCGGTTCAAAATCCCCCTCCCGGGCAAAGGGGGGGGGTAGAGAGTGTCTGAATAGTGGTAGAGCCTCTTTTGCACCCCCCAAGTTTTTTTGGGGGGGGGGTGAAAGGAGTGCTCCCACGGAGTTCAGACTTGTCTCCGCTTCCCAGCTGTTTTTGTCCTCAGGGAAAAAACGAGCCGCCGCAAACACCTCCGTGCTTAAAGAGAACTGGTGAGTTTTTTTTTTTTTTTTAAATGGACAGAGCTGAGTAGAGGATTTAGTTTTTGCTTTCTTTGACTTATTTGGTTTTTAAGTTTTAAGATTTGTTTCTATTTTTATTCTCTCTTTTTATTTTTTTTCTTTGTTGAAAGGGAAAGTAAAATGGCGATCGGCAAACTCCTCGGTGTTTTTTTTTCTGGAAGTTAGTATGCTGACCGGCAGGCTTTTTGGTGTTTTTCTTTCTTTCCTTTCCCTTTCTCTTTTTATTTCCTTATGATTGGAATGGTTGTTTTTGGTATCTCTAAGTATTTTTTTTGGAACGGACTTTTTTTATTTAATTATTATTATTTTTTTTTTCTTCTCCCTTTTTTTTTCCTTTGAACTCCCTTTTTTTTATTGTAATGACCCTTTTTTGAAGGACTTTTTTTCTGTTTAATTTTTTGTAATTTTTAAGAAGGAGTAAAACTTTTTTTTAATTCTTTTTCTCTTCCTTTTTTTCCCTTTTTTCTTTTTATTATAATGACCTTCTTTGGAGGGAGTTATGATTTTTGAAGGAATTTTTATAATTTCTTAAGAATGACTAAAGGTTTTTCTTTAAGATGGCTCCAAAGCGTCCAGGGATTTCTACAGCTTCTAAATCAACAGTTTCACCCTCTTCTGGGGGTCAGCTAATAACTATGAAGGACTTGCAAGACATGATGGGAGATGTTATAATTCAAATTAGGGCAGAAATGAAAAAGATTTTAGAGGAAAACAATAAGATCTTGAGACAAGATTTTGTTTTGGCTTTAGAATGTGTTGCTTCTGTTCTTGAAAAGGTGAACTCCCATGTGGAAGAGGTAGCTGAAAAAGTGGACATAATGGAGGGGAAAATTGAAAGTATGGAAAAAGAAATGGAAAATGAGATTCTTATGCTTCAATATGGACAAATGGAATATGCCTTCAGAATTAGAGGCCTGGGAGAGTCTTTGCAAGGAGATCTGAAGGAGATGGTTGCAAAGGACTTTGCATTGATTTTGAATAAAGAAAAAGAGGGAATACTTAATGAAATTGAAAAATTATTTAGGGTTAACTCTGTGGTGGCAGCACAGAAGAATCTGCCAAGAGATGTTGTAATTTACTTTGGTAAAAGATCTTTACGCAATGAAATTGTGCAAGCCTATTATAAGAAGAGATTTCAAATTGCTTCACAAGATGTTATAATTTTTAAAGAGATCCCATCTAAAATTTTAAGAAGAAGAAAGGAGTTTGCTTTTTTAGCAAATGAACTTAAAAAGAGAAAAATGTCATTCAGATGGGATGTTCCGATTGGAATGGTGGTGAATTACCTGGGGACATGTTATAGACTTAATACTGTTTCTCAAGCAAAAGATTTTTATACTTCGGTCCTGGGGGTATGTGCATCGCCATCAATTAAGTTTAAAGCTTTGGAAGAAAAGAATGTAGAATCACAGTTTGAAGAGTCTATATTTATGAAAACTGGAGAATCTTTGTGTGAGAGGCCTCAACAAGTTCAGGTTGAGGAGCAGAAGACAACTTGTGCAGTATATAATCCCAAAGAAAAGCAGCAACAGAAGAAGGTTAAGGAAGTTTCATATTTAGTGGTTTCTGAATCTCTGGGAGATGTTAGACCTACAAAGTCTTTGGAGCAATCTTTAAGGGTTGAATTGTTGCCTGAAATGGAAACTGGGAAATCTCAGTCTGAGGGGCATCAACAAGAGAGGAACGGGCAGAGGATAACTTGTACAACTTACAATTGTAATGATCAATACAAGGAGGAATTTAAGGAACCCTTATTGGCTTCGGAGTCGATGGGAGATTCAGGAATTTTGGAGCAGTCTCCTAAGGCAGAACTTGCAGCATTTCTTACGAGTTTGATACAAGAATGGAGAAGGGAAATGGAAGAATGGAGAATGGAAAAAACTGGAATGTGAATAATTAATAATACTAATATAATTGAGATTGATAAGGATGTAGTTTTTTACGGATGGAATTAGTTATTGGTGAAGATTGAAATGTTTAATGTGTTTATTAACTGTGTTGTTTTAAGTTTTGAACCTTTAATGATAATATTGTTTAAATTTGTGTTTTGAAGGGATTATAATTTGCTTATTTTAGTGAGTGGATTCTAATGTTTTAAATTTTTAAAATTTGTGGTTTTGGAGGGAGTTTATATAGAGTGATGATTGTATTTAGATTTGTTTAGGATTTAAAAGTGTTTTTAGTTTTTAAATATTATTATTAATATTTTTAAGACAAAATAATTTGTTTAATTAAATGTGCTTAGATTTGTTTAGGACTTATAGGTTTTTTAAGTTTTTTTTTTTTTTTTTTTTCCTTTTTGGATAGAAGAGAAGATTATGAAGATTGAAGGAAATATGTACTTACTTTAAGTTCTTTAAGAGTATTTAGCTTTAATGGTATAACAAAGATTTGTATGTTTATTTTTTCGTTTTAGGATAAAGAAAGAGGGAGAAATTAGATTTTATATTATAGATATAGATATTCAAAGAAAGTAATGTTTAAATTTGTGTTTTTGGAGGGAGCTTATATAGAATGATGATTGTATTTAAATTTGTTTAGGTTTTAAAAGTGTTTTAAGTTTTTTTTTTTTTTTTTTTTTTTAATTAAGCCTGTACTCAGCTCTGGGAAGTCCAGGGGAGGGTTTGGGAGGTTGGGAAGGGGGGGGGGGTGAGGTAGGGGGGGGTATGGGAAGGGGATTTGTTTTTGTAAAATGTAAAAATTTTCAATAAAAAAAGAAAAAAGAAAGAAAGAAAGAAAAAGAAAGAAAGAAAAGAAAAAGAACGGAAGAAAGGAAGAAAGAAAGAAAGAGAAAGAAAGAAAGAAAGAAAGAAAGAAAGAAAGAAAGATTGATTTATGGTTGGGAATCTAGGAAGAAGAAGAAGGTGATATAATAGATTTGAATAAAGGGATCTAATCTTCAAGAAAGGGAATGAAAATATGAAAGTAAATAGAAATGTAAGTTTAATTATGAATGAAAGTTTTAAAATGTATGTCAGAGTCTGAACAATTGCATGCAAGGAGGAGTTAACATGTTAGTAATAATAGTATGTTCCAGTGAATGTTCCAGTGAATAGTGATAATGGAAAAAAACAAAGACGGATTTGGGGGAAAATGTGCAACTTTCTGAATGAATGTGAACTAGAAGAAAAAGATTTTTTATTCCTTAGGAGACATAAATAGATGAACATGACAGGAAAGTAAAGAAAGAGTAATTGTGATGTTTTGGAGAATGAATGATGTGGTGATTGTCGGTAAGTATCTTCTTAAAAAGTCTTTTTTTGTGTAAGCATAAGTCTGTTTGTGTATATGCATAAAAAAAAATGAATAAAAACATGATTAATTATATTGTTTAGGATGAAAGGCAGAGAATTACTCAAGAATAAAGTTTGTGGAGGATTCTAAATATGAGACAGATTAATTTTGCTAATGTCAATATTTGGTGGAAAGTCAGTCCAGGGGCTTTTGAGTGACATGTAAATGGCAGAAAGAAGGAAGAGAGGGAGGGAAGGAAGTAAATATAAAGTGAGAAACCTTGAAAATGGAATAAATACAGAGAGAGATGAAAAATATAACAAAATATATTAATAAATAGATTAATCTTCCAAAAGAAAAAAATGGGAAATGGACAAGAAGGCATGTGGAAGCTGTTTGAAACAGAAAGAAAATAATTATGTTTCAAAATAATATAGACGTATATGTCATTATGGAAAGTATGAAGAAGAATGATGAAGTGAAAGAGACTATGAATAGGAAAACTTTGCATATAAAAGAATGATTTTATATGGAAAGCTACAATGTATACAGAGAGAAAAACACAACACATAAGGAATGTAATCAAAGGCTGTATAGAATGGTTAAAATTAAAAGAGGAAGAGTGATTTTGATAGAAACTTTTTTAAAAAATAATGTTTTTGAAGTAGATGAACATGGCTAAACAAATATCCTCTACAAAGTAAATGAATTTTTTAAAAAGTAAGGAAATTATTTGGGATAAAACTAAAGTGAGCAAATGTTAGAAGAAATATGTTAGAGACCTTTACTGGAATACTGCAAAGTGGATTTGAAATGAATGGTATAAATATTGATGTTCAAGAGAAAAGTGATAGGAAAAAGAAAGTCATAAATGCAAAAATGTTGAACATTTGTAAGACTGAAGGTATAGATAATGCAACTGGAGAAAAATGTAATGTACCCAAATGGCTATATTACTTGTTTAACATATGAATGTTATATTGGGAAGGATCAAGGATACTATTGTTGTTCCCCTATCAGAAGGGGAAAAAAAATAAGAGGAATGGACACAAAAGGAGATTTATTTGTTAAGTCTGTTATGACTGAAGGTATGGAGTAAACTTCTTTTGATTGAAAGGCTATGAGAGTGACGAGGAATAAAATGTTGGAGCTTTATGCTAGGAGATGATATGCAGCTCAGATGGTTGCTGATTTGAAGAAAGTGTACAATAAAGTGAAGATGCATGAATTATAGAATATCTTGTATAAAAATGAAGGCTGGTTGCTGAATTCAATAAAAAGAGTATGTAAGGAAGTAAAGCACATGTGAGAATAAATGGAATACTTAGCTAATGGTTATAAGCTTCTCAGGGAGTAAAATAATTTGTTGTTTGGTTGTTTAATGCATTTAGGGACAAATCTGCAAAGATTGTGATAATGTTACATGTGTAATAAAGTGGTTTTGTCCACTTTGTTGTACAGTTAGATATATCAGAAGTAATATAGAAGAAGCTGAATATACTATTATTTAAGAAATATGTAGGGTAAAACAAGAAGAAATAGGATCAAGGATGAATGGTTAATTGACGTAATCTAGATTGGATGCAAAAGTGAAGGAACATTATGTAAAGAGTATGTTAAGATAGTTTAGTGATATGGAGAAAATAAATAAAGATTAAATAGTGAAACAAATATACACAGGAAGAATGAAGGGTTAAAAGAAAGGGAAAGACCAAGAAAATCATGGTTGGATTGGATTAATGAGATCTTCAGAGAGAGAGAGAGAGAGAGAGAGAATGATGTCTATTTGGATAGCAGACAAGATGGCAGGTCTGTACGGTACTATTTCATATGTTAATACATCCTATTCTAACTTCACAACAACTTGTAAACCTAAATAACACTAAAACTAATCCTGCATGACCAACATTCTGCAAAGTTCAAGATCACCTAAGACGATCCAAGATAGACTGGAGAGTTAAATTCTGATCTAAGTGTCACATGTTTCACTGTGCTATACTTAATAATATCAGTATTGTTGCCAAGAGTGACAACTAAAGGAGACATGCTCAGTTTTAATCCAATACATATCTTCACTGAAGGAGACATCCCCCCCACCAATTATGCTCTGTATATTGGATCACTGTTCTTCAATGATTCATATAATATCCCTTAAGTTGTATGACTGAAAAAAACCAATATCAGTAAGGGCAAGATAGTTTGTCAGAATGGCATGATAAATTATTCAGGACCTGCCTAGCAACAATATTTTTTACTAATTCACAAAGGGAATCTGTTAAATAGAAATTTCATCAGTTACTGGTGTTTATTTAAAGACATTACAGATCAGAGAAAATACGGAGGTCTGGACATGGGGGACTGGTAGTCTTATTTTATTTGCTTTTTGATCAGTTTTGCACAATATTAAATGAAAAGCTAACCTTCAAATGTTCACATTAAATTCCTCAAGGTTATTTGACGGATAAAAAAGCAATCACACAAATACAAGAGATTTGCTATTGTTCTTGGGAATGAAGAGGTAAGTTGGAATCTTAATCACATTTCTAATGTGATATCTATTTCATTTCTTTTATTACATATTCATCAAATCCAAATCAGTAGAATACCTATCCCCAGTAGATGGCTAAAAGCTAATTATTGTAGTTAGAAATCAGAGTGCAGCAGCAGTGATAAACAAGTTGTATATAAGGCATCTTATTTTAGGCAATATCAGAAAAAAGGACAAATAACCAAAAACCAAAGCATCACCATGCTGCATAGAAAAACAGAGCATGTTATCGTTGGCCACTTCAGTGATGGGATAACATTTGTTCTTCTCGCTTAGTGAAGGCAGTGCTTTTGAGTTTTAAAGAAGTAGGATAGAAAAGGCATTAGTGAACATTAACATCAGAGAAATTTCCTGAAGTACCATGAATAGCCACAAAAACAAACAAATGCATCATGGAATCAATTAACCCAGTGTTCATATTTGAGGAGCAAATAACCAGATTCAGATTATCATAGTTTAAACAATTATGCAAAGACCTAGTTATGCTGACAAGTCTATAATGCTGAAAAAGGTGGAAAGAAAGAGAAGATGGTTAGCCTGAACGTGGATTTGTGGTGGTATAACTTGATGACTGCTATATATATCAAATCATGATAAAATATACACACTCATTAGATATAAGGCTTTAAGTATATTAGAGGCACCAGTGTATTTATATAACCTAGTGCCTGTCAATCTTAGCCTAAAAACAATGTAACACAATCCAGCCAAAATTCAGTTCATTATTTGCACATACCATATAGACAGAATCTTGCCATACTAAACCTATGCCCTCCTAATCTAACAGATGTACTTTGGGAGATTCTAGGACTTCTGTTCGAAATCTTTTTCTCTTCGCACAATCCAACTCCAGATTGTACTGTCTCTTGCCTTGCTCCATTCTTGAAATACACTCCTTCCTTCCTGTGAACCTGCTGTGTTACTTAGTCCATCACATCACCTCTCCCATTGTAGACATATTTCATCACAGTGCCATATAGATGCACCATTGGAAGGCCCAAACGGCTAAACTGGGGGTTGATCATCCTGGTGAAGGTGTGTCTATATGGATGTTAAGACACTGGTTTGATGATAAAATAGATGCCTGCACCTTTGGTGGTGGAAGAATCTCCTCCTCTTCAGCTCTTGTTTATCATTTAGCATAGACCTGGGCATTTTACATCCTGGGGTCCACATCTGGTCTGTGGCCTGACTGGCTCATGGCATCAAGGTCAGCAGGGCCAGGGTGTCAGGAGGGGGTGGGGCCTTGGTAGGGGCAGGGCAGTTTTTGGTGGGGCATTGGCAGCATCAGGGTGGGGCATTGGCAGCATTGGGGTAGGGCATCAGTGTCAGGGGTGGGGCTTCAGTGCAGCATCCTCAGGGCAGGGCCATGTCATTGGGGGCAGGTTGACAGTGGCCTTCCACAACAGTTCCAGTTTCTCGTGTGGCTCCCTTGCTAAAATTAATTATCCACCTCGATCTAGCCTAACTGATTTACTCACTGAAGAATGCATATAGTAAAGGATGAACTGATTCTATCCAATGGTCATCCATCCATCCATCCATCCGACAATACTAGCAGAATAGATTCTTAGTCCTCTGCATTACCCAAATACTTCCAAACTTTCTCCAGAATTTTTTATAGAGTCTCTGAGCAAACTGGAAGCATATAGTGTGGAAGGAAGAAGAAGAGAGGAATAAAGGGAAGTTCCTGTCAACGAGAAAAAAACATCTTCATCGTATCAAATATAGCTCAATATAGCTCATATTGAAAACATATTGTAGTTTTCATTGTGTGGTGAATATAAAGTTATAATACCTGCATGCTTTTTTCCTACTATGGAACAAAAACCTATTCCTTCAACAACAAAAATCCATATACTGTAGCTTGATAGACTATCCATAAATACCGATCATCATGAAACAGTACATGTAGAAATCATTAGTACTTTTTGTTTGAAATAAACATTTTTATTTATTATTTGTAGCTATAGTTGAAATGTATCTGAAAAGCATTCTTTACCTACCATGAACATCATTCTAGATTTCTCCTATTCCTCTAAATATCTAATTACTACTAAAAAAACAGAATGATGAATTCATCAGGATGTTCCAGAAAAGTTTCAGCAATTTTGTAATTTTATCCAAATATTTAGTGGATATCTTCTATCCCGCTGAAAACCCACCAGTGATACATATTGTGTTATATTTAATCTGTCCAGAGTCACTTCAAAATGAGATGGGTGGCAAATAAATTTAAAAATAAATAAATAAATAAATTTACCAGATTTATAATTTTCAGAAAATCTAGACAATTTTCTAGTTTTAAAAGATGTTGTAGTACCGCATCATAATGTTATGATACCTTCTCAGCACAAAAGAGCACTATGCATTCATGGGAGCTGCAAAAACATCCAGAAACATCAAACTATTTCCAAAGTTCACTTAACCCAGCCATCTACTAACCAAGTAAGATTTTTGGCTGCTCACAATTATCCCTGCTGTGTCTGAATAAATAAATGAATAAATAATCATCAACTAGGAAACACAAACTCCTCAACCACTTATGACTAGAGTTAATTCAAAGTTGTTCATAACTGTAACAGAATATCAGAATAACAGAAGACCTTGGAGGTCTTCTGGTCCAACCCGTTGCACAAATAGGAGACTCTATACCATTCTGGGCAAGTGGCTGTCCAATTTCTTCTTAAAAGTCTCCACTGATGGAGCACCCACAACTTCTGAAGGCCAGTCGTTCCACTGGTTAATTGTTCTTACTATTAGGACATTTCTCCTTAGTTCTAGGTTGCTTCTTGTCTTGCCTTCTGGTGCTTTGGAAAATAGGTTGACTCCTTCTTCTTTGTGGCAGCCTCTCAAACATTGGAACACTGCTATTATGTCACCTGTCCATCACTGAATCCATCATTGTCTCTCCCCAACATAAAACTAAATCAGTTTTAGTTAATTAATTGACTGGGTTTTTGACTGCTTTTTGGTATGCTCACAAAGCATTAATCTTGTATCACTCTTCTATTGTTAAAGATATTGTAGGAATGCCCAAAGGTTCAACATTTGTTCTGACTGTTCTACTAGATTTAATGGAAACTTTGAGAGAAATTGGAGGTATCTCTGCTTACTAGCCTTTCTATCCCCTTTTAATGTTAGTTAAATAGTTAACTAAAACATTCTGGTCTTTTTGAATATGATAATATATCTTCCTCCTCCTTCTTTTGCTCAGCTAGAGAAGAAACTCTATTGCTCATTCCTCAGATCTCATACTGCATCAGGAGTTTCCCTGATTACATTAACACATTCTGCCCAAACCAGCTAAACTCCCCTTCTTATTTTGGGTATAATGTTTCAATTATTTCTACCATAAAACTCAAATGATGAATAAATCAACAAAGATGATTAGGGTATTGTAGGCTAAAACATATGAAGAACGGTTACAGGAACTGGGCATGGCTAGTCTAGTGAAGAGAAGTACCAGGGCAGACATGATAGCAGTCTTCTAATATTTGAGGGGCTGTCACAGAGAGGAGGGATCAACCCATTTTCCAAAGCAGCCGAAGGCCAGACAAGGAATAATGGATGGAAACTGATCAAGGAGAGATTCAACCTGGAAATAAGAAGAAATTTTCTCACAGTGAGACCAATCAACCAATGGAACAGTTTGCCTTTAGAAGTTGTGGGAACTTCATCACTGAAAGCTTTCAATAAGAGACTGGATTGCCATCTGTCAGAAATTGTGTAGGGTCTCCTGTTTGGGTACGGGGGGGGGGGTTGGACTAGATGACCTACAAGGTCCCTTCCAATTCTATTATTCTAATTCTTCATGCTCTACCTTAGGGCCTATCAGTTTCCAATTTTCTTTCTTCTGAACTATAAATCTAAAGAAGCTATCAGACAAAATGCATCCATTTGTCTTAGACATGTGAAAGATAGTCAAGGTCCTTATTTAAAGACAAGGGAGCGAAAACCCTTTTTTTTTCCTTTTCATTTCCAGGAATTTCCTTTGCTCATTTCCTGTCCAGAGATTGAGAACTATGTCAAGGATTATTTAGATGTCTTCTGTTTTAAAGCGTCCTCTTGCTGCTTTTCCAGGAGATCTATTTCCTTCATGCTGGGTTTTGCATCCCTCCTCCCTCAGCTCCCACTGCCTCTCTTGCATTTGCAGCATTCAGCATTTTTGCAAACTGCATATGTGTTACTGTTTTCTTTATAAGCTGGCAAACAAACATATGGAGGAATCCAAAAAAACCTATGCTCTTGCTGATTTTTTTGCCTGCTGGGCAACATAATAAATAAACTGCTTGCCTGTAATATTTTAGTTGTATTTTTATTATTAAATCAGCAAAATCAAACAGCAACTGGTTACCAAGGAAAGATTAAAACCTATCCTGCCGTTCTATCCTGTTCTTTTTGGGAAAGGTGCTTTAAAAATGTTCTGAATTATGAAAACAGTAACCATTTCCTTCTTGCTGTTTCTCGACAGCTGTCTTCCCACCAGGACTGGGAATTGCACTCCAGAAATTAATCAAATGCGCTGGATAAATTTAGAAAAATGTTCCCTTTCAAGTGTTTGTGTGACTCTTGCATAGATTTTTCCGGTGTTTAGGGAAATAGTTTTTTCCTTTTACCAAACACAGGAAAGTCTATATAATCTTAATATTTATTTTGAAGGGAAACACTCTCTCTCTCTCTCTCTCTCTCTCTCTCTCTCTCTCTCACACACACACACACACACACACACACACAAACACACACACACAGAGAGAGAGAGAGAGAGAGAGAGAGAGAGAGAGAGAGAGAGAGAGAGAGAGAGAGAAATTCCATTCAGTTATTGCAAAGATATTTGTTCAAAATAGCATTTTCATGTTATTTTTTTCTGCTCTCTCTCTCTCTCTCATTCCCTTTATTGGAGACAAATGAGAAGGAAGAAAACAGGATCTGAGATTAGTCTGTTGGGATCTGATGGAGGTTTGTGATCACAATTATCTGAAGCCTGTTAGCTCCGTTTCAGACTAACACAATTTATTAAAAGGCATAAGCTTTCTATAATGCTACAGCTCACCATCAGATGCATGGAATGGTTAATATGAAGTAAGATGTAAATAGGGACAATGTGTGGGGAGGCAACATTCAGCATTGTTCTGCTGCTTTATTTTTGTGATCTTTTAATTGGTCTTCCCTGAGAATTGATCTGGTTGCATTGATTTGTCTATTGACCCCACTGGCTGGGTAGTTCAGTTTCCTCAATGCGTGGTTTAATTCTACCAGTTGAGCATTTTTGTCAAGTGGGTCTGAACAACTGTGGCTGTAAGGAAGAGCCTGGCTTTTGAGTTCTGGCAGAAATTGGAAGCACATAGCTATGGAGCTATGATTTGTAAGTTTTCTGTGTCACATTATATTTATATGTCAATTGTGTAATTTATGATACTTCAAGGAACTGGAGGTGCAATGGCTCAGTGGTTAAAAACATTGAGCTTGTCAGCTGGAAAGCTAAACGCCTGGGTCCAAGAACTGTGCACTGCTCCTGCCCATGTAGCAGTTTGAAAGCATGCAAATGCGAGTAGATTAATAGGTACCTTTTTGGTGGGAAAGTATTGGCATATAGTCATGCTGGCCACATGACCACAAAAATATCTTCAGACTATGCTGGCTCCCTCAGCTAAGAAATGGAGATGACCACTGCCCTTTGGAGTCGAACATGACTGGACAAGGGAAATCTTTACCTATCAAGGAACTGGATTAGTTTTGTAGGTGGTTTTAAGTTAAGGTTGATGGTGGGTGGAAATTTTGAGGTAATGGTGAAATTTGAGGATCAATTATTTTTCATGTTTCTAGATAATGACAATGTCATCAGGGAAAGGAGGAAATTTTAGGGTATCAGTTGATAAAGCATTGTTGAAAAACCAATTCAAATACTTTCTTTACAATATAAACAGTGGTGGGATAAAGCCGGTTCGCACCACTTTGGCAGAACTTGTAGCTAATTTTTGTTGCCCAGGCCCAGAATGGACTTCCGGAAATGGCATCCACACAGAGAACTGGGTGTTCACATATTTGAATCCCACCACTGAGTATAAACTATGGCCCTTACTGCACAGCAACACTGCACCTTCTTAGGTACACAGGTGGCAGCCCGATACGTGCATAGAGACAACTACATGATCTGAAGTAGATTTTCACAAGTGACAAAAATGACAGACAATTATATTAACATAACCAAAAACTGCAATGAGCTTGCCTGTCCACCATGCTCCTACATTTACCCCAACAACACTATCACATACCTCAACAACTTCATATACAAGATTAGAAATACTTTTATATGTCCTTCCTCTAAGATAACATATGCCATCATATTGCCAGGAATACCCTTCTGGATTCTATGTAGGATAAACAGTTCAGTTTTTGTGCAAATGAATTAGACACAAGTGACACTAGGCCTCAAACCTAGAACAAAGTAATATTGGGAATTTAACCTCATGGAATACTCCTTTAGAAATCTCAAATCTCACGATTGAATTAGAGACTGCTGAATTTATATGCATCAAAAGAGGCTGTCACAAAGAAAAGGGGGTCAACCTATTCTCCAACGTATCTGAGGGCAAGACAAGAAGCAACAGATGGAAACTAATCAAGGAGAGAAGCAACCTAGAACTAAGGAGAAATGTCCTGATAGTGAGAACAATTAATCAGTGGAATGGCTTGCCTTCAGAAATTGTGGGTGCTCCAACACTGAAAATTTAAAAAAAGAGATTGGACAGCTATTTATCTGGAATGGTATAGGGTCTCCAGAGTTCCCTTCCAACTCTGTCATTCTGTATTTTATATTTAATCTCAGAAGATCTCAACAAATGTATTTTAACACATTACAATTGTTGATTAATAAGATACTTGTAATCTGTCTCTCATGTAATCCACATTTGCGTAACTATCCTGTCTTCCTCCCTCTCCCCTCCACTTCATTCCAATTTAAATTTGATGGATCCATGGTCAAACTAATGAGTGTCCTGTCTGATGCATGACATGAAAATGGGTCCAATAACTTCATGCAAGTGGTTCTGCCTGCATTGCCAATCACTGTCTCTTCATCTAAGAAATATATTTACCCAATGGTATGAGCTGTATTTGTGGGTAGAAATAACTACTCATCTCTTCAACATTTAACAGTTAGCATCACAGATTCCATTCCAAAGCATGTTGTGCCATATAGCCAAACAGTTCTGTCCCATTCCAAAGAAAATAACATGGCTGATGGAAATGGCTGGCAGGAATGGATGTTTTATGTGTGTGTGTGTGTGTTTGTGTGTGTGTGTGTGTGTATGTTTCCTAACTTTTTTTGGATTGCTAACAAAGAATTAAGGGGGACTGGGATAGCTATTTTGAGCTAGTTAGCTCTCATCAGGCAGACATACCCTTCTGAGATACGAACCTGGGCTGCTTGCATGTTAGGCAGCTGTGTTGACCTTAAGCCACAGGCTCTTTCTCACTTTCCTCCTCCCATATTTGGGCCGACAGGGTGCATCAAAAAAACATTCAAGATGTATCTTCTCCCCTGGTCTCTTCCCTCTCTGATACAGCTGACAAAGTGAGAAAGAGCCTGTGGCTTAAGGTCAACCCAGCTGCCTAACGTGCAAGCAGCCCAGGTTCGAATCTCAGAAGGGTATGTCTGGCTGATGATTGCTAAAAAGTTCGAAATAGCTATCCCAATCCCCCTTAATTCTTTGTTAGCAATCGAAAATTTAGGAAACACAAATGATGTTGCAGTAGCGACTGCTGCCTGTGGATGGCTCTAGATTGAGCTGATATTATATATATATATATATATATATATATATATATATATATATATATATATATATATATATGTAGGTCTTTGGTTGTTCGGGTTTTCTCCCGCGTAAAATTGGAAGTGTCTTGGCGACGTTTCGACGAAGTCCCATTCGTCATCTTCAGGCTGGTGTTTTCAGCTTCGTGCTTCGAGCAGCAATGTGTGGTCTTAGCTGTTTCTTCCTTTTAACTGCCAGTGGGGGTATGAACTGATTGGGTGGGAGCTTGGCTGTGTTCTGATTGGGTGGAGGTGTGTTCTGATTGGTTAGGGGCTTGGCTGTGCTCTGATTGGCTGGGGGGTTGGCTGTGCTCTGATTGGCTGGGGGGTTGGCTGTGCTCTGATTGGCTGGGGGAGTGTTCTGTTTGGTTGTGCTCAGGTTAGTCTGAGTTGCAGGGGGGTTTAAGATTTGGGCTGCCTTGCTATTTTTTGGCTTCGCGTTCGTGGTCGTGCCTCATCTTCATGGAAGGTGTCAGTTTGCTTCATGTATGGATTGGAGGGGTTTAAAGTGGCTAATGATGCAGCTGTGATCTGGCTTCTGGTTTGTGGTCATGCCTCATCATCGGTGTGGCTTTGGGTTTGCTTTTTGTGTGGATGTGTGGTGGTGACATCCTGTGTGGTTTTTGTGAGTGTGGGTCTGGTATCATTTTTTGTGTTAGGGTCGTTTGTCAATAAGGGCGGGTTTCCAAATGGCTGGTAGGCGGGAGGTATCATCTCGCTTGTTCATGCTGTGTGGGCATTTTTCTATCTCGATGGCTTCTCTGATTATTCTGTTATTAAAATGTTCATTTTTGGCAATGTTGTGTTTATGGAGGATCTTACTGATTCTGTCTGTGGTGCTTTTTATGTATGGGAGGAGGGCTTTGCCGTTTTCTTGTTCTCTTTCTTGGATTTTAGTGGGGGTTTCTTTTTGGATTAGGTTTGTAATCTTATTTCTTTGGTATCCATTGGATGTTAGTACATTGGTGAGAGTGTGTAGTTCGGTTTTTAGGTGTTGTTCGTCAGCTAAGCGTTTTGTTCTGGAGATGAGTGCCTTGGCTACAGAGTTGATCTGTGCTGGGTGGTGGTGTGAGAGAGCGTGCAGATAGCGGTTTGTGTGTGTTTTCTTCTGGTAGATGGTGTGTCCTAGGGAGCCATTGGATTTCTTGTAGACTAAGACATCCAGGAAGGGAAGTTGGTTGTTAGCTTCTGTTTCCATGGTGAACTGTATTTTGGGGTGTAGGCTGTTGAGGTGTGTGAGGAAGTTGTCCAGTTTTTCTTTCCCATGTGGCCAGATTATGAAGGTGTCGTCTACGTATCTGAGCCAGAGTTTGGGTTTGTGATCCGATTTTTCTAGAGCTTGGGTTTCAAAGTGTTCCATGTAGAGGTTGGCAATGACAGGTGAGAGGGGTGATCCCATGGGTGCTCCTTCTGTTTGTTTGTATTTTTGTCCATTATAGATGAAGTATGTGTTGGATAGGCAGTGGTTGGTCAGATCTAAGATGTGTTTGGGGGGATTATATTTGTTTTGGATAGCTGTCAAGGCTTCTTTGATAGGCACTTGGGTGAAGAGGGATATGACATCGAAGCTCACTAGTAGGTCGCTGGGCTGTAAGTTTTGTTTCTTTATGATCTCTATAAACTGGAATGAGTTTTTTACGTGTGAGGTGATGGATTCTGCATAGGGCTGTAGTTGTTTGGCGAGAAATTTGGCTAGGTTTTGTAGAGGTGAGCCTATGGAGCTGACTATAGGTCTGAGTGGGGTTCCTTCTTTGTGTATCTTGGGGAGACCATAGAGTTTGGGGCATCTGGATGATTTCTCTCTGGGAATGATTCTTTGCTGGATCTCTTCGCTAATGGGGGAGGCTTTTGTTTTGGATCTGGTGGTTTTTTCCAGGTAGGTGGTGGGATCTGTATTTAGGGGTTTGTGTGTGGAGTTTAAAGATACAGATTTCCATGATTTCAATGGGACCGGATGCTAAAAAACCATCCAATTGTATAGAGTTTTGGCACAGTAATATATGCTGACCTATGAATAACTTTATGGGTAAAGTCAAAACCTTAGCTGTAGCTAAATTATAATAAAATCATATACTAAAAAAAGGGCAAAACTCTCAGAAGCACATAAGCAATTCATTAGTTCATTTTATGGAAAGTCCTTAATAAGAAGTGGATTTATTTTAGTTTTGGTTTTGGTCCCTTGAAATCAGAGTTGACTTCTGGCAACTGCCAGGATTAGTCCCTGTAGGTTTTTTGGGCAATTTTTCTGGAAGTGGTTTACCATTGCCTCTTTTCCATGGCTGAGACAGAATGACTGGCCCAAGGTCATCCAGTTGGCCTTATGCCTAAAGCAGGACTAGCACTAACAATCTTCTAGCCTCATGTCTAAACCACTATACAAACTGTCTATAAAGATTTTGGGTATTATAATAATAAGTAGGAAGGACTATAAGGAAGAAAATTTGCTGAAGCAATGGCCCATTAGCGGAGTAGTTTGTAAAACTAAATAATCATAATTGAGTAGCTAATTATTACTTCCATATTAGCTTGTCAATCGGACAAAGGTTTCCAACAAATGTCTATGCATGCATCTGGAAATCAAACTCTCTATAAGTACACAGCTGGGACATGGATTTCTGTATTAAAATTAAGAGGGCTGAGTTGAAACTTTGAGCTCAAGGAATGTTCAGAGAGGGGGAGGGATGGCAGAGAGAGTCTGCTTGCCAAATTCAGCACTCTGAAAAATTAATGCATAAGGACAGGAAAGCAGAAAATTAAGCATCCACAAGTTGGCTTGGTTCTGCCCCATATATTTGATACTATGAAACTATTTGAAATGATACACCCATAACAGCCTACAAAATTCACTGTATTTTTCCCTTCTCTTGAATCACATTTATACTGTTAAAGAGATGTGTCCATATCTGTTTGATCTACCCAACATCTGAGCAAATTGGATTCAAACCCAATTAATGGATAAATGGTAAACCATCCTTTCCTAGGTACATTCCTCAAGAGCTAATTCTATAAGATACACTGAATAGCATTTCGGTAATTAGAATTACTGGGAAATACTGGGAAATTAGAGATTTGTATTTATCTTTTCCTATGCTGCTGCACAAATACAATACTGACATTTAATTGATTTAATTCACAATATTTTTAATATTTAATGAAAAAAAAAATGAAAAAGAACATTTAAAGATATAGGACAAACTTTTCTCCTCACAATGAAAGCACAGCATATTCCTGCAGAGAATGATCAGCTCATATGAGGTGCCAGCTTTGGTGCATTTCTTCAGACTTGGATTTATGAAATCAATCATTGAGAAACACAGTCAAGCATCATTGACTGATATATCTGCAGCTCTGATTGTTTGCGTCCAACTCTATCACAGTAATTTTAAAACTGAAGGGATACTTCCCACAGACACTTGACATCTGGCACAAAGACTCTGATTTCTAGACAAATCTGGAAGAAGAATTTTCCACATCTCTTCTTCAAATGGAGGTTTAGATTGCACTGCCAACCTGGATGTAATTCATAATATTACATATATTATAATTTGATTTAAAAATCTAATTAAGAAACTAGTCAAAGTGGGTTATTTTTGTAGTAAAAAACTGATGTTCGAGGCATGGTATGTATCTAACTACTATGAGTTGCTTTATATAATTCTGTAAGAATGGAGAGAAAGCAATTCAAAGGTGCTTTGGGTAAAAATGTTTGCATACTTCTGCCAGAAAGTTGGTTAATAATTATAGGCTTTTATCACCTTGAAAAGGCCTCAGACTTAAAGCTATAATTTAATAGTTGTCACTCTCCTATTATTTGTCAAGGAAGGCCTTGACAGACCATGAAGCTGAAAGTGCATCTTTGGGCAAAAACAGATACATTTGGGAAGGAGTTGGGGAAAGGGGTTGAATAGATTGGTTAGATTTAATACAGGCATGTCTAATTCCATGTCTGATAAAGTGTAACATGATGTGGTTTTAATTGAGCAAAAGTCTTGTAAATTTAATTTCAGTCTAATTCCACTGAATCTACTTGAGGCAGAATCATAACAGAGGTAAGCTCAGGTAGACATCCTTCATTCCCTTAAAGGGAAAAAGAAGAAAAAGGATGCTTACTATCAGCCCCTGAAGCGGTCTAGAAAGAAATAATAGTCTATGGCAATGTTTCTCAACCTTGACAATTTTAAGGCATGTGGACTTCAATTCCCAGAATTCCACAGCCAGCAATGCTGGCTGTGGAATTCTGGAAGTTGAAGTCCACATGCCTTAAAATTGTCAAGGTTGAGAAACACTGGTCTGTGGTATAGAAGTCAGCAGGCCGAGGAGGATATATATAAAGCATTCTACAATTGCAGACCCATCACTTTTTCAACAAGCAGTTGGAAACTGGTCAATAGTTGTCCAGAATTTCTGGATTAAGTGATTTCTTGTGGAGAGTCAAACCACCACCTCCTTCATTCCTGACAGTATCACCTCCTTTCTCAAGACCTTCGCTCCCCTGTATCTAACACGATAAATAATTTTGCTGCTCCAAAACAAAAAAGTGATGCAAGTGGATCCAAATTCCTGTGAGGGAGGACCAAGACAAAAATCTTTGTATCAGAGATGTATCTTCATAAGTAAGATAGCTAAGGCTTCAATTGTCAGGTAAATTAAACAAAAGAATATGTATCAATTGCTGTATGGCTGACCATTTCCATTAAATAAACAATATCATGGCAAGCATAATCAAGTTGTAAAAATCATTCACTGACAACTGAGGATGCCTACCAAGTAATCCGGTCAAAACCGCCCCTTAAGAGTAATAATTATGTCATGCTTCAGAATAAACCTATTATTATAGAAGATCAGCGTGCTTTACAATGATTACACATAATTCTAGTAAACAACAAAAACTTTGCAAGTTATAATAATAAATGCACCAATATTTCAAACAAACAGCATGGAAAAAAAAGCTGAGTTTAATAGTAAACAGATATTAAATATACTGGTTTTTGAAAGTAAGGGGTTATCTGAAGAGTTAAAACAATTCAGTGTCCTTCTCTCTAGTCAAGCTTGAAGAACAGTTCAAAATATTCTGAAGCAAAATGTGTCATCGTTCCCATTACAATGCTATGTAATTAGTTGTTGATCTCCAAACTTGCCATATAACCAGAAACATTCTCTAAGACAATGATGACTATCTCCCAATGAACAAATCTGCTTTTGCTTGAGTCATTCACTGAGAAAATACGTGATGATATAAGATTTTTTGTAAGTCTACAGGATACTTGCTTACTTTACCTTGATAATCCTTAGAACAACATGGTATGACCAACAGTGCCAGAGCTGACATACTTAATATAATCGTATGATAGAAAATACTTTTTTCAGAAATGATGTGAAAAGCTTCTAGTCACTATTTTAGACCTCATGTCTGCAGTTGAGAAATCTTGGAGTATTGGAGGCTGAAACCTGGAGAACATAGAAAATAGCTTTGATGTCAATATTAGAAAATCTAGAACAAATGATGAAACAGCTACTATGTTACTTATTGATGGAATGAGCTTCATACATTAACAGCCATAATGTTCTATGAATGGGCTGTTGTTGTCTCCTATCTGACTGAGAACTGACTGTCATAAATTCATATCCTCAAGCATTGTATGCAGCCCCGACATGCATTCACAATTAGAAAAAGAGAGGCTAGACATGTCCTTAAAGTGTAGCACTGTAGTAGTGTAACTATGAGGAGACAGCCTAGGTAGTGATCAAGATGTTGGAAACAACATGGCCCTGTGTGATCATAATCTTTTTAAAACTTCCATTGAAGTGAGAGGGACATCAGAGAAACAACTATTGTGATATTTTCATGCTACTCTTTTAATATCTAGGTTCCATCAGATACTATAAGGAATGCAGAAGAAAGATATCCATAAGAGGGACAGAGACACAAAGCAGCAATTGCTATCTATTTCTGCTCCCACCCCTTTGAAATATACATTACTCGACTATTGGATACATAATACCCTAAAAATCCTTTTTCATACAGCAGTGGCTTTAATAGAATGCAATGGTAGAAAGAAGCTATAATGAATTTTTTTTCAATTGCATGCAAATGACCACTGCAATTCTAATTATTCATTATGTTAAGCAGCTAACATCCTTTCACTTGTAGGTGACCAATTGGAGCCAATTACTGCATAACAAAAGATCCTCATTATACTATACCTTCCAGCAGAGGGAATTTATGAAGAATAAAGTATACAGAGACAGAACATGGATAAATATTAATTTATTTAGAGTAAATAGAAAAAAAATATTTAGCCTAGAAAAAAACCCCAGCATTTCCTTGTATGAAATGTACTGTGTACATTTATTTTACGGTATATTGAGGATGGATGAAACAATGTGCTAAGTGGAAAAATAACAGGAACAATGAAATATTTTGCCAATTAATGCAAAACGACACTAGAAAATACAATAGAGAAAGAATGATCAGTGAATAATTTGGTTATTTGTTACCCGGTTTAAAGTGAATGTAGCAAAGACTAAAATTTAAGTTATTTTAATTATTTCCAAGAAAGCTGAACCAAGCTTGATTTGTGCACTTCCATTCCTTTCAGTGGCGTTTATGCTGGATAGCTTACCAATGGATTTGCCAATATTAACAAACTGGTTCATTTCACATAATGCTATAACCCTACATAGCTGGATCTCTCTCTCCCTCTCTCTCTCTCTCTCTCTCTCTCTCTCTCTTTCTCTCTCTCTCTCTCTCTCTCTCTCTCTCTCTCTCTCTCTCTCTTTCCCTCTGTGTGTGTGTGTGTGTGTGTGTGTGTGTGTGTGTGTGTTTCAAAAACAAGTTGGGGCTATCACCTTTTCTTTTCCCAAAAAAAAAAAAAACCACAACAATTACAAAGGATTATCAAATGGCAACTAGAAATAGGTAGTGCTGCTATTAGCTGAAAAGTGGAGCTGGTGCCCAGCATGTTGCAAAGCACAGAGAAATCTCAAGAACAGAAATATTTGTAAGACTCAGAATGTGTCTACGATTAGTGCATAGATATTTCTAAATGGGAAGAAGGCAATCTAGAAGTTAGATTGTGCCAGAGAATAGCACAAGGAAGCTATTCAGAAAGAAAGCTGTGATGGGTGTGAGCAATATATTTTCCCTCCAAACACTGCTGCCAGAATGTGAACTTATGAGATTATCATGCCAGTATTCAGAAAGCAAAGAGAAAAAAAAAGTACATCAGTGCTTCCATACTTCATCAGATATTACACTTATTGGGTGGGATGGATAAAACTGTCAGAACTGATCTCCTTCAGTTTCTCATTTTTCCACTCTTAAGTTTGTTCCATTTTGCTTCGACGTTAGCCTACATATTTTTTAAAGGGAAACATATTCATCCTAATATGTGTTTTTGCGTTCACTTCTTGCACTTTTTCTGCACTTCAATTTTCTATAAATAAATCTAGTTTTGTACATTTTTTGAACTGCAAAATGGAACACAAAACTTTGAAAAGCATAAATATAGGCATATAACTGTGTTTTAGTTCACACATGGGTATGAAAAGCGCAGACTGAGAAAGTTGGAATTTAAATGTGAAACAAATATCTCCAGCTCTTTATTAATACTAATACTATGAATACGAAAAAGTTTTTAGTTCAGGGATAGAATTTGAAACCCTGGATTGGATATCCTTTATATGACATAGTAGAAGGAGAAAAGGGGGGTTTGTAGCATTATACAGAACAATGAACTGGATCAGTAGAGAACAGCATACTTATGTTTATTTATTATTGAATTTATACTCACTTTTCTATTTATTCCAACATTCAAGGGGGTTTCTAACTTAAAAAAAAGAACAAAGTATAAAAGTGAAACAAAACCATATTAATATAATTACAATCCACTTTAAATTCAATCCTAAAAAAAACAATTAAAAGCTTGACAAAAAAGCCTAGTTTTGGACCATTTACTTAAATACAGGAAGAGTGGGGCCTTTCTCACATATGCAACAATGCTTCACCCACCAATCTAAATAACAGGGAGAAGACATATAATCAGGTGGAGACTGAAATATAATTCATTGGAGAATGAAACTCAACAAATGTGTACCTGTCAGAAATTGATAGGCAGTGCTGATCTTTTGGTGTGGGCATCATAAAATACCTGCACTCTGCAAAGAGGTCCATCTGGAAGATTTCAGCAATTTGATCCTGCAATAAATAAATAAATAATAAATAAATAAGGTACAGTGTTCATTCTCCACAATCAGTACTGTAGTCAGCAGGCACAGAGTAGCATCATCTCAGAACAGAACACAATAACATAGTTGAAAGGGACCTTGGAAGTCTTCAAGCAGGAGACCCTATACAATATCAGACAAGTGGCTGTCCAGTCTCTTCTTAAAAGTCTCCAGTGATGGAACATCCACAACTTCTGAAGGCCAGCATTTCCACTGGTTAATTGTTTTCAGAAAGTATGATGATGAAAGGAAACTGCAGGCCATTGACAAGGCTTTTTTGGGGATTTTTTTTTAATTGCAAACATATTGCTGTTATCACCTGTTTTCCTTCATTATACTGGCTAGCACAACATGCTTTAATTACCCTCAAGGATATTGACATACCGGTATATATATACATATATACTGTACATACATTGCTATTTACAGCTGACATATGGTTTTCCATCTTTTTCAATGAACTAAGCCAAAAAGATTAACTATTTTGAGTTTGGGAAATTAGTTCCAGTAAGGTCTCCCCCACTTTTTCTCCCATCATACCTCCCTTTAGTGTAATCTTTGTGTACACACCTCCCCTAAAAATCCAAACACCAAAATGAACATAAAGGAAGAATGAAAACAATAGAATGAAACTTGGAGAAAAGTGGATTTATTGTAACAATGTACAAGTAAAAGGGTCTTCACACTGCTTCTGGGCCCTGTTTCTATCTCCTCAAGGGAGGTACAACTCATGATTTGGAGAAATTGTAAGTTACAGAATCAGAAAATTAGGTGGAGGTTGCTCCACCATCTTAGCAACTTTGAACATAAGTATTTAAAAGAACTACTCGGTTTCAACCAGCTGAAACAGTGTTAAAAAGGAATTGATTTCTGATATTTATTTGTTGAATGGACTTACAGAAAAGTTTCCCACACAGTCTAGGAATCAATGTTACTCTGTTGAATAATGCTTCCTGGGCATTTTTTTTCTTTCCTCTCTGTTTTGTTCTTTAGTTTTGCTTTTCTTTCTAAATTTCCATTTTTACTATTATATTATAGTATTATAAGAAATTAATGAATCTTAGTGTAGGATGGGATTGTCATCATTAAGTAGGTAGTGTCATATGTGTCATGACATCATCATGTAAATGTATCTTATGTAATGGGATGACATGCCTCATATGACACCATCATGGCTTGTCCTGCACACATATGTTAACAATGATTGAAATAAACAACAAGACTCATTTAAGCTAGGTAAAAGTGCTTTTGGCTTCAGCTGCTATCTGCCAAAGCACAGTGATATGTCCAGGTAGATTCTTGATTTGTGAACTTGATTATTAAGAGATGGGAGAAATATCACACCAGAGTGAACATTTTGTATTACATTAGCTCTTTTCAACTCACAGTTCTCAGAAATCAGATTGGATTTTAATGGCTTCTTAAAAACTAGATAGAAAGGAAATACAGTATCTGCACTCACAAGACAATCAAGAGACTGAGACACAAACCAAGACATTTTAAAGAGCAGTAGAACAATATTATCTGTCTCACATCTCTAACCAATTTTTCCAGCATTTCATAGAAAATAAGGCAAAACCACAAAGACAATAAGCATTCCCTCCTTCTGTAGGCAGGAGAATTAGGTTGTTGTCCACAAGATTATAGCACTGAGAAGCTCTGTGTGAATACACCAACAGCAGTCCAAAGGGCAAATGAAAGGGATGATGATGTATATTAAAGGCTTTTCTAGAGGAAGGTATTACCTTACTAGTAGGGCAAGAAAAACCACTGCTAATGTACAACAGGTCCTCCCATAACAATCATTCACAAATTATCTTCATGTCAGTGACCTTCTATCTTCCTGTGAAGAACTTCTGATCCAAGCTCTGTATTCCAGTAACAGCAGCAAATTCTATTTTAAGAGTCAAATTACTCTTTCTCTGGAGTAGGAGTAGACAATAGGCTTGCCTTGCTCTGCAACTTTGAGGATATTATAGCAGTGGTGCAATTAGTTGCTTTCAATACAGAACAGCTATCATGCCAACTGAAGTTTAGAAGACAATGGAAACCAGCCACTATGGAAAGCGAAGAAGCACAATATTTTATATTTCATGTTTATTTTTGAGAAGGATTATACACAAAACTGAGAGGACAGGGTAACTAATTTCTTACCAACCAACCAGCAAACATTGATTAGATGACTCTTGTATGTGGTCCATTTTTGGCCAGGCAAGGTGAATGCTGGTTGGCACTAACTTTCTGCAAGTGGTATAGGAGGTCAGAAATATAAATATGCTTATACTCACTACATTTCAACCCTGATTCACTGTAGTTGTTTTTTAAATAAAATCAGAAGAATTCTTGACTGTATTTCTGTTGTCACATCAGCCTCCTTCTGTTCAAGACAGTCAAACTACTTTGACAGTGAAAAACAGTGAAGAACACCTAAGATGCTTCTTATTCCTAGTGAACAGCAAACAGAAGGGACAGACCCTCAGCCATAAAACTCATCTCTTTTTCTTTAAATGAAGGAATAAAAAAGATAATTAAAGAATACTATGAGAAAGTATGACAAGGAAGAAACTCCATGGGAGAAAATGACTCACTATATGGAAGAAAATAATTTACCAAAAATTCCAGAAAACTTTAAGACTATGTTAAATGAAAAAATAACAATGATGGAATTGACAGAGGCAATAAAAATACAAAAAAATGAAAAAGCACTGGGATCAGATGGACTCCTGGCAGAGTTTTATAAATGTTTACAAGATATATTAAGTTTACCATTAAAAAATGTATGTAATGAACTTTTATTGGAGGCAGAATTCCCAAATACATGGACAGAAGCCAATGTTACTTTGATACCAAAAGAGAACTCAAATCTGACCCAGATCAAAAACTATAGACCAATATTACTATTGAATGTGGACTATAAAATCTTAACTTCAATAATAGCTGAGAGGCTGAAAAGATTTTTGACTGAATTTATACACCCAGATCAAAATGAATTTTTGCCAAAGAGACAAATAAAAAAATAATCGGAGGGTAATACTATATATATTGGGATATTATGAACTTCATCTAGGGAAACAATTGGTACTAGTATTTTTAGAAACCCAAAAGGCATTTGATAATGTTTTTTGGCAATTTATGATTCAACAACTAAAAACAATGGACTTTGGTCAAAACTTTATAAATATGATTCAGACAATATATCAGAAACAATCAGCAAAAGTAATTATAAATGGGGATTACACAGAGAAATTTGATATACAAAAACACACAAGACAAAGATGTCCATTATCCCCATTGCTATTTATCTTAACTTTGGAAATTCTAAATAGAAACATGAGGCAAGATCCAGAAATTAAAGGATTGAAAATAAAAAGTGAAACCTACAAACTGCAAGTATTTGCAGATGATTTGGTATTCATTCTAGAGGAACCTTTAGAGATAATTCCTAAACTGTTGGAAAAGATAGAATATTTTGGAGAGATAACAGGATTAAAGATAAATAGAGAAAAAACTAAAGTGATAGTTAAAAAGTTTACAGATAAACAAAAAAAAGCAATTATCAGAAAAAATAGAATTGCAAATAGTCAAAAGGTCAAATATTTGATAGCAAGATGTTCAACAATAAAAGAAGATAATTACATTAAATTGTTAAACCAAATAAAGCTTGATTTAGAAAAATGGAAGAATCTTCAACTGTCGATTTTAGGAAGAATTGCTACAGTGAAAATGAATATATTACCAAAAATATTATTTTTATTTCAAACGATACCTATACAACTGGAGAAAAAAATTCTTTGAAGATTTAAACTCTCTAATTCAAAAATTTACCCGGCTAGGAAAGAAAGCTAGAATTAAATTGAAAATGTTACAAGAAGCCAAGGGAAATGGAGGCTTTGGTTTGCCTGATTGGGTTTTATATTATCAAGCATCAGTGTTAACATGGATAAAAGAATGGATAACTGTTAAAAATAAAAGATTGCTGTATCTGGAGGGACATGACCTGCAACTTGGTTGGCATGCTTTTCTATGGTATGGAAAAAATAAAATACATAAATACTTCCAAAACCACTAATTAGAAATGCATTATTATTAACTTGGGAAAAAATAAAATGTAAAATTTATTTGAAAATTCCAGGATGGCTTTCAACAATAGAAGCATTCGTACATCCAACTCTAGTCAGTATCGATAAATATGGACATACAAAGATATTCTAAATTCTGAAGGGAACCTAAATCCAGGCAAGAGGTGGAAAATCAGGGCATTGATTTAACATGGTGGTCACATTTACAAATGCAAGTCAGATACGATAAAGATATTACACAGTATGGATTTTACAAAGAACATACTATGTTTGATCAGTCATTGTTAACTTCTTATGAAAAGTTAATTTAAAAAATATATATTTTTTATTAAATTTCAAAATGGAAGATGAACAAGTAAAAGAGACAATGATAGCATGGGCAAAGACTTTTGGATATAATATGGTTTTAGAAAAATGGCAAAGTTTGTGGGAAAGAAACTATAAATTGACAATGCCAGCTTCATACAAAGAAAACTTATATAAAATGTTTTATAGATAGCATTTGCTACCAGCAAAAATGTTTAAAATCATGTCAGAGAAATGTTGGAAATGTAAACACAAACCAGGTATTTATTATCATATGTGGTGGACATGTGTCAAAGCAAGGAGATATTGGACAATAATCCACACCTAGTTAGAAAAAATGTTAGAGAAACACATAGACTATAAACCTGATTTTTTTTGTTACTAGGTATAATACCAGAAAAACTTGATAAGCAAAGCACATATTTGATTCTACATGTGATAACAGCGGCAAGAATTATATTTGCTCAATATTGGAAGAACGAAGAAATACCACAAATACCACCTCTATACTTTCTAAGGTGGTTTCCTCTCCTACAACTTTAACTGTACAACAACAACTTAAACCTACACCATCAGTATTGCTTCCACCCTCTCCTCCTTTGCCAGGTTCATCTGCACAAGAGATTAAAGATATAATGGGAAATGCTGTATCCCAAATTAGAGATGAAATGAAGCAACTTCTTGAACAGAGTAAATCTGAAAGCAGAGAGGAAATGAAAGACCTTCTTAAACAGATTAAACAGATTAAATCTGAAACTAAGGAGGAGATGAGAGACCTCCTTAAGCAGAATAAAACTGAAAGTAAAGAGGAGATGAAGCAGCTGTTAGAAGATAATAACACCATCTTGAGACAAGACATAGTAACAGCTTTGTCAGGCCTGGCTTCAGTGGTCGTGAAATTGGATTCTAGAGTGGAGGAGGTCGCTGATAAAGTTGATTTTATTGAAGATAAATATCAGGATATGGAAAGAAAGGTGGAAACTTCACAAGAGGATATTCTCATGTCCCAGTACAGGGAAATGGAGTATGCCTTGAGAATCAGGGGCTTGAAAGAAGATTTGAATCAAGACCTGACACAGATGGTGCTTAATGATCTAGCTCTTGTTTTGAATATGGATAAAGATGAATTACGCAGAGAAGTGGAAAAAGTCTACAGAGTCAATTCTTGGATTGCGAAACAAAAGAATTTGCCAAGAGATGTGGTGATCTATTTTTCTAAGAGGTCTCTGCATAATGAAATCTTACAAGCTTATTACAATAAGAGATTTCAGATTGCCGCCCAAGATGTCATTATTTTAAAGGAAATTCCATCCAAAATTTTAAGAAACAGGAAAGACTTTGCTTTTTTAGCTAATGAACTCAAAGCAAGATCGATGTCATTCAGATGGGAGATTCCTATGGGTATTGTTTTGAGCCATGCGGGGATGCGTTATAGGCTCAACACGGTTGCCAAAGCTAAGGAGTTTTATAATACGGTCCTGGGAGCAGGCTCATCTTTACCTATGATTCAGAAATCTTTGGGTGGCAAAGACGTGGAACAGCAATCTGGAGGGCTAGGTCTGATTCCTGCTGGGAAGTCACAAGTGGAATGGCAACGTCAAACAGAGGTTAAAGAGCAAAGGATGACCCGTGCAGCACATAGACGTAAAGAGAAGGAACAACAGAAGAAAGAAGTTAAAGAATCTACTTATGAAAGTGCTTCACTGCCGGTGGGAGGAGCAAGACCCAAGAGTTCTGCAACACATTCATCAATGGCAGACCTTCAGGCAGTCTTCTCCAGGCTCCTGGTCAAGGGAGATGGCAAAGTTCCTGACCTGGAATGTTAATGGCCTTAACTCCCCTCAGAAAAGAAAGAAAATCTTTCACTACTTAAAACAACATAACAATGATATCATCTGCCTGCAAGAAACTCATATTTTACTTAAAGATCAAAAATATTTAGTTAATGGTCGTTTGGGCTCACACTTTGTATCTCCTGCCCCTGGGAAAAAAGGGGGAGTGGTTATTTATGTTAAGCAAAATTTACCAGTTTGTCTGGTAGAATCAGATCCCCAAGGAAGATATGTAATGGTTGAACTTGGTTTATATGGTAAGAAAATACTTCTTGTGGGACTGTATGCACCAAACCAGCAACAAGAACAATTTTATAAACTGTTACATCAGAAAATAATTTCGCTGGACTATAGATCCGTTATATTAATGGGGGACTGGAATGGTGTTTTGGATACACAAAGGGACAAAAAAGGTTCTTCTACCCTTTTTAAACAGGCTAAATTACCTAAAGCTTTTTTTGATCTGAAAGAGGACTAGGAATTGAGAGACTACTGGCGTGAACATAATCAAGAGGAGAGAGACTTTACTTTTTTTTCAGATAGACATCAATCTCTTTCAAGAATTGATTTTTTTTTATTACAACTGACTTATATAATAGGGTAAAGAACGTAAAAATTTTTCCTAGGACATTGACGGATCATAGTCCGGTTTGGATGGAGTTGATTCATGAAAAAGAGGAGAGGAGATCCTGGAGGGTGAATGAGAACTTATTTAGACAAGAAAAAAATGTTCAAAAGTTAAAGGATTGTTTAAAGGATTATTTTGTTTTGAATATGCATAAGGGGACATCAACATCAATGGTATGGGATGCAGGTAAAGCTTTTATGCGTGGAATTCTGATAAAAATGAACAACGTTCATAGACAAAAGCAGATTCAGAAGCGTAAGGAATTGGAAGAGGAGATTAAATTAAAAGAAAAGTTTTTGATTCTAAATCCTTCAGATGAAAAGATTAAGGAATCTATAAAGCTTTTAAGAGCACAATTTAATATGCTGATGGCTGACCAATCTGCAACTAATCTTTTGTTTATGAAACAAAATACATTTTGTAATGCCAATAAACCAGGGAGATGGTTGGCTTATCAATTAAGAAAGAAACAGAGACAGAGAATAATAGATAAAATAAATTATAATGGTAAATTAGTGTATCAGAAGGAACTGATTAAGAAATCTTTTTTAGACTACTATCAAAAATTATATAAGACTACTAATGTACAAATTTCAGACATAAATAAATATTTAAGTGAGGCTAACTTTCCTAAATTGACAGAAGATCAGAAGCAAGAAATTAATGGTCCAATTACCAATGAGGAGATTGTGACGGTTATTAAGCAATTAAAATTAGGTAAAGCGCCAGGTACGGATGGCTTGACATCTATTTATTATAAAACTTTAGTTGAAGAGGTGACTCAACCTTTAGTTGAGCTTTTTAATAATATATTGCAGGGTGCAGAGATCCCTCCATCATGGCGCAGTGCTTTTATATCCTTGATTCCAAAAGAGGATCAAGATCTTACTTTACCAAGGAATTATAGACCTATATCTCTTTTAAATGTAGATTATAAGATTTTTGCAAAAATTTTAGCTAATAGGCTTATGAAGGTTGTGCATCAGCTTATACATAAGGATCAATCGGGTTTTATAATTGGAAGGTACATGAAAAATAATGCTAGACAAATTATTAACATATTATAATATTTAGATAAGAACAACCAAGTCCCTGCAGGGCTGATATTTTTAGATGCTGAAAAAGCTTTTGATCAATTGAATTGGCATTTTATGTTAAGAGCAATTGAGGAGATGAATTTTGGAGGGAAAATATTACAAGCTTTTACTGCTATATATCAAAAGCAAACGGCACAACTTATTGTTAATGGGGGTTTGTCAGAGGTTTTTACAATAGAAAAAGGTACTAGACAGGGATGTCCTCTGTCACCTTTGCTGTTTGTTTTAACATTGGAAATTTTGTTGATTAAAATCCGAGAATCGCAGGTAATAAGAGGAATAGAAGTTAATAAAAAAGAGTACAAGTTAAGAGCTTTTGCAGATGACTTGGTGGTTACTTTATCTCAACCTACCTATTCTGTAGTTAACTTATTACAGCTGATTCGTCAATATGGACTTGTTTCGGGCTTTAAAATTAATAATAATAAGACTAAAATATTAGCTAAAAATATGACTATTCAGGACAAACAGATTTTGGCTGAGTTGACTGGTTTTGAAATTGTTGATAAGACAAAATATTTGGGGGTCACCTTATCTGTTTCTAATGCAAAATTGTTTAAGAATAATTATGAAAGGCTGTGGGCCAGTGTACAGAAGGACTTGAGGAATTGGGAGAAGTTACAGTTATCTCTCATGGGACGAATTGCAGTGATTAAAATGAATGTCCTGCCCAAATTTCTCTTTTTGTTTCAAATGTTACCTATTTTAAAGAACGAGGTTAATTTGAATGAATGGCAGAAAGGTATTAACAAATTTATTTGGGCAGGGAAAAAACCAAGGGTAAAGTTTAAAATTATGCAGGACTTCCGTGAGAGAGGTGGACTCAAGGTACCGAATTTGAAATTATATTATGATGCAGTGGTTTTTACGTTAATTAGTGATTGGGTAAACTTAACAAATTCAGAGATACTCCATCTGAAGGGATGGGATTTACTCTTTGGTTGGCATGCCTATTTAATATTTAATAAAAAAGTGGATCGGGCTTTTAAATCTCATATTTTAAGGATTTCTCTACTTAGAGTCTGGAGGAAATATTATAAAAGTGATTTTAAAATACCATTATGGGCCATACCTTGGCATGCGATAGAGGGGATAAAGAGAGGTGTTAAAATGGATACGGTGTCTTATACACAATTACTTAGATGGGATGGTCTAAACTGGCAGTTAAAATCTTTGGAAGATTTGTTACATGAAGAATTATATTTGCTCAATATTGGAAGAACAAGAAATACCACAAGAGGAAGCAATCAAAAAAATATTAGACTGTGTGAAAATGGATAGACTTACTTTAAGGTTGAAAGAAAAAGAAGAAATGGAATATTTTCAAACTTGGGACCCATTTTATTAATGGTTAGAGAAAAGATTTAGGGATTAGGAATTTAATTTGTATTAGTGAATAAGATACTCAGAGAACACATTTTTGTTGAATAATTATTATTGAACTCTGTTAAAAAAAATAATAAAACTTTTTTAAAAAAATCTCATCTCCTAGGATTTGTCTCTTCTCTAAAGGAATTTTTCTGGACCTATGGAGCTAAAGAAACAACTACTAGGAGGATACAGCAAGGTCAAAGCAGATACAGTTTGATTTCTAGTGGCCACTAATCACACTATGCTTCTAAGAATTAAAGCCAAAGTGCTCATAAATCCTGGTTTGAATCTGGGTAGCTTTGTTCCCACAACTAAGGCTATATCTTCTTGACTAAAGCAACCAAATCTCTGTTCCCAATAGTGAACCAGAGCTAGATTGATAATTTACCTAAAGCTTATTGTCAAGATTTAATTTTTAATGTTCAATATTGTATGTTTAGATAAAAGGCATTAAATGATAATGTGAATTAAACTACCTTAAGTTTTACAGTAACTATGGTTCTTCAGTAACCCACCTGGCAATGAGTTGGAAAGCAAATACATTCAATAAATATCTCTGCCTATTCACAATGTAATCTTATATTTATACTTAAATAATCAGCATGTATAAAATTCCATATAAGTCTACATTGCTAAAGAAAAATCTTTCAGTACAATAAATTATAGATAAATCTGCACCCACAGTTGAGATAGCAGATTTTTTCTAATACAATTTTTGTTGATTCTCAAAAAGTTTACTTAGAACTTCTCAATTGGTAATGCTTTTTCATCCCACATTTATATATAGGATATAGACCAAAAAAACCCAGATTCTGATGTAGGATATAGACAAAAATCTGTAAATATATGGTTACATATAAATACAGCATCATAAAAAGGAACAGGAATTTTTATTGCAGGATCCAATCTGGGTTGGTCACTGGGACTAGAGATATAAACTTTTAAGCCGCACACAACAGACACATATAAATACCACACACAGAATCGCCCAGAGCACACACTCTGCTAGAGAGAAGTTCCCTTAGGATGGGCTCCAACATGACCCCAAAAGCTTGAAAGACTAAACCTCTGGTTCTGGTGACCGACTCAGATTGGATCCTGCAATATTATTCTGGGACATGTATAATTGCCTTCATTCATAAGGAATATTTATATATACAAAATTCATTTAATTGTATGGAATCACATTTATTTCATGTACCCTCCTTTGGTTTGTGTATCTGTGTTATAGATTGGGTATATCTGTTTACTCGCTCTAATGCTTGTCATTTAGATTTGAAAAATACATGGGATGAATCTGAGGGAAAAAAATAAAATAAAATAAAACCACATTGTTCAATATTTTTTGTATGTTGGAAAAGAATGAAGAAGAGGTCACCAGCATTATTGATATAAAAACTAGGCAAAAGAATTTAAATCTGGGTAAAGCTGGCTAAAGTTAAAGAACAAGAGAAATGTTCATCCAAATGAAACTTTTTGACATTGCAAAATATTTAGATAACTTTTTGCTCTGAGGTTTTGCAATTTTATTGTATCTCTGCAAGTGAATTCTGGCCAAGTTTATCTACCACTGAATGTGAAGCAAAGGTTATAGAGACCAACATTTGAGATTGAAAAGCATTTAAATCTACTAGGTAGAATGCTGTACTTTAGACAGAGAAAGAGGCAATCAATTAATTAAAAACTCAAATTGGCAATAATAAAACATTTGCTAATGTAATAAAAAAATAGCTTAAGATCTCCTGAATTGCTCTTTTTTTCAATTAATTTTAATTTCATTTATAACCAATGAGATTGATCAATCAAGTCCCAAAAGAATGGAGGAGGAGTCTGATTTTCCCAGCCACTTACTTCAAAATACAGGTAAGAAGGTAACATTTCTGCATTTATTTCATCAATTTAGTTTCATCAACTCATCAAAAAAGTTTATCAGTTTCTTATTTTTCTTGTCAAAAAGGCAGACAGGTTGTGGAATATCATATGGTAGGTTTAATGGGATGGACTAGAGCTGATGGTATTCTCTGAAAGTAGTTACACCAAAGTAAGAAGGTAGAGCCAGGATGTGTATACTCTGAATTCTTCTGGGAGAAGAAGTTGGCATTGCCAATAATAATAATAATAATAATAATAATAATAATAATAATAATAATAGTAGTAGTAGTAGTAGTAGTAGTAGTAGTAGTAGTAGTAGTAGTAGTAAAGTTGGAAGGGACCTTGGAGGTCATCTAGTCCAACCCCCTGCTCGGGCAGGAAACCCTACACCATTTTGGACAAATGGCTGTCCAGTCTCTTCTTAAAAACTTCCAGTGTTGGAGCATATTCAATCTATGGGCTCAGCTTTGCCTCTGCATCATTATCATCATGAGGTCCAAATGTTGAAATCTAAAGTAGACACCAAATCTTGCAAGGCATGGGATAAGAATGGCCAAATACCCACAAAAATGTTAGCAGTAAGGTTATTGAAGCACTTTGCAGTCTTATGAAATTTTAGTTATTTAAGAATTTTTTATTTTGATATGGTTGGTGTTTGAAAATGCTGTAGACATTTGCCTTAATATTGACTCAGATTTTTTCCTCTTATTTCTTCCCTGGCCTACAGAGCTATTTTTGACCATGAACTCAAATCCTGAAAAAAAAATTTGACTCAGCTTTAAATGAGCTAAATTTTTACTGAAAGGAGGTCAGCCTGGAAACTATATAATGGCTCTGTTCTCTTCAGGATTTTCCCTCCTCTCTTTGTGCAACACATTTAACCCAGTCATTGTGGTTCTGTCAGCACATGAGCAAAGTAACTAGTCAAATATTGCCTTTTCAGAAATTCTGTCCAACAAATTCCTGATCTCCCATGAGCCATATGCAGGAAGATTTCAGCCTAAGGAAGCTTGCAACTGGCAAGGGAGGGAAAAGAAGAAGAAGAAGAAGAAGAAGAAGAAGAAGAAGAAGAAGAAGAAGAAGAAGAAGAAGAAGAAGAAGAAGAAGAAGAAGAAGAAGAAGAAGAAGAAGAAGAAGAAGAAGAAGAAGAAGAAGAAGAAGAAGAAGAAGAAACTTTTAGCATCCAAATATCTAATTCATAAATACCTCGCAGCTGTCATATATCCCAATTGCATCTCCTTTCTGCTAATCTTCCAGAAACTTGCTTCCCTTCAATATCATATAGTACAGGCTTTACCAGTCCCTGGTTTACTCTATTATTTATCCCCAAAGACAGACCCAGAGAGGGTGCTGAAAAGTTTCCTGTTTTCTCCCGTACCATCTTGATTCTCAGCCAGTTTCATGAAAATATCTGTGCAGGCCATTCTCATACCCATTGCAAGGAAACCACATTCTTTAATGTGGAAGAAAAGCAACAATAAAGGAAGAAACTAACCCAAATCATAAACCCCATAACAATCTATCAAAAAAGGGGAAAATGTGGGGAACATTTGAATATCATATATTGTAAATTGGTGTTTTTCAAACTTGGTTGTTTTGAGATGCATGAGTTTCAATTTCCAGAATTACCAAGCCTGCTGGGAGTTGAAGCCCACACATCTTAAGGTGACCAAGTTTGAAAATCACTGCTCTAAATAAATTTACATTTCTGGTATTCAGAACATCCAGCCATGCCAAATTCCTGGCCCATAAGCAATACCAGACATTTTATCATTTATTTATTTGAGTTACATGTTCCCCTTCGTCTTCAATCCTATGTCTCATATTCCTGGGTATAACAATAAGAACATTAAAGCAAAAAACTATAATAAAACCACCCAGGGGCAACACTCCCCTCATATTCGCATTTTACTTCAGTGGACTCCAGTCTCATTTTTCCAACATTTGTGGAAAGAATCAGCTCTTCAAGATCTTCTTAAAAGCTGGGAAGTTCAAGGCTTGCTGGATCTCAGGACAAGAAGTTTCCATGGAGTTGGGGACAATACACAGCATACCTCCCAAAGGCCTCTTTGGAACATTTTTTATTGGGAAGCATGTAAAAGCTTATGCCCAGGGGTCTCTATTGAGAGTTCCTCTCTTATGTAGAATCACTGCCTGCAGGAGCAGTGTCTTGGGCTGAGGAACCTATTGGCCTGATTGGTCTCTGCAGCCAATTAAAGAGACATGGTTAGTAACTACCAGGACTTTGACAGTAAGTTTTGCAATGGAAGGCTTGGATTTTGCAGAAAGTTGAGAGCCTCAAGTCTTCTGAAAGGGCCAAGCTGGCTTACTGAATTCATAGGATATAGCTGATTGCAGAAAAATACTCAAAGCCCAAGTCAACTTGGATTCTTTTGAGTTAAAACATTCTTCCTTAATCCCCCGATTAAAGGAGGATAGTTATTTAACATATTAACCTCACCCAATCCTGAATTAAGTGTGCATCTGAAATGCAGTTGTTTATTTTTGTGGGACTTAGCTGATAGCCTGCAGGTAATCAATGTATATAGCTTCAGCAATGAAAATGGTAGATTATTATTATGTGAAAAAAATATATTGAATGTATAGTCGACGCTGACATTTAAAAGGGACTAGCATTTTATAAGGCTGAAGGAGTGAACATTCCATCACCACTTGTTCCTCTTTACTTATAGGCTAATGGATCTTCCCAAATGAAGGCAAATATACGTGTCCCAGGATAATGTTACAAGATCCAATCTGGGTCAGTTACTGAGTGACCAACCCAGACTGGATGGATCCTGTAATAAACCTTCAATCCACAGGCAACACATTTTGACCAAATGGGGATTTTGAATGGAGAGAATATATGACCACAAACAGATCTGACACTGAGATCTGTAAAAAGGAGCACACTTCAGATGTAATGAAGATGAAGTACAGCTGAGTCAATGGTGGAGGAGAAACCATTTAAAATAAGATAGAGAACAAAACATAGTAGGTTAGGAAGGCAGAAGGTTGAAAACAATGTCTTAAGTTACAGCTTATTTTGCTCAAGAAGCAGACTCATCAGGTTTCAGCCTTTTTAATGTTAAATCACTTGACCCTGCCTAGAAGAAAAATTTCAGGCCCAAAACCAATGAGGTGGGCTGAAAGATATGTTGTGGCTAATTGTAGAGTAGAGTAAAAGGGGTTACTCAACAGATAGTCCTCAAGTTACAACTGATCACTTGGCAACCATTCAAAGTTATGCCAAATATTACTTCCCCAAAAATTCTTACGACCCTATTTAAAGGTTATGATGGCCAAAATTTTCATTATTATTATTATTTATTTTTGCTGATTTCTGACATTTACTTCCAGTTTCTGGCAAAAAAAAATACTCATTGAGAGTTATTGATTTGCTTAACAACCATAACATTTTCTTAATGACTGCAGTATTTGCTTAACCATCCCTGCAAAAAATATTGTAAAATTGGATCTGGTCTTCTGGTGACCTGCTCAGTGACCAGCCAGCCAGGGTTAAGGCATTAGACTAGAAATGGAAGACCATGAATTCTAGTCACTCTTTAGGCATAAAGCTAGCTGGATGACCTTAGACCAGCCATTTTCTCTCAGCCGTAGGAAGGAGGCAATGGCAATCCATTTCTGAAAAATGTTGCAAGAAAATTGTAGGGACTTGTCCAGGCAGTCTCTGAGAATTGTACATGATTGAAGAATATACTCTGTGCGCGCGCGCGTGTGTGTGTGTGTGTGTGTGTGTGTGTAGATATATACATATACATATGCATCAATTAATTATATATAGCCATATTTGTATATTCCATTATAACCTACACAATCTCTATGCAGAATATATATTTATAACTTCTTATTTTTTTTTACTATTTTGGGTATTGAAGGATACATTTGTAACTAGTACTTTAAATCTAGTAAAGTGACTAAAGCAATAGCAAACAAAAGATGCAGCATTATGTTTACCTTGAGCTGCTTGGTAGGATAATGACAGCATTAGCAATGGAGCGACTTCTGAGATTCTTCTTCCCTTACCAAGTGCTTTAAAATGAAGTATTAACAGTACTCAACATTGTTTCCAAATATCACAGCAACTAGAGTCAAATACTCAGGAGCACTGAAGAAAACAATTCATGTTGATTCTAACTGCTGGAGAGTTTTTAAGTGACTGAATATTTGGTGATATTTGTTATACCTATTCAGTCCTTATTTATAATATCTCCTCTGAACAACACATTTGAAACTCTCTTCTTCTCCTCAGAATGCACCATTTTGGACTGGTTTCCCCCGCCCCTGTAGTTTTAACTAAGTTCTTGGGATGATTGCAATATATAGAATTTCAGCTTGGGGTAAATGATTCACAGAGATGAGAGTGAAAAATCTTTTTGACAGCCCAAATGGGGATAAGGTTGAAATTTGCTATTGGTTTATAGCAGGGGTAGTCAACCTTGGCTCTTTTATGACTTGTGAACTTCAACTCCCAGAATTCCTGAGCCAGCTAAGCTGGCTCAGGAATTCTGGGAATTGAAGTTCACAAGTCATAAAAGAGCCAAGGTTGACTACCCCTAATTTATAGCATGATAGCCAGTCGGAGAACCACAGGGGGTGATGTATAATAAGACAATAAGAATAAAAAAGATTGTATATGAAAGAAACATTTGAATAAGGATTCTCTCTCTCTTTCTCCCTCCCTCCCTCCCTCCCTCCTCCCCTCTCTCTCTCTCATTCTTTCTTTCTCTCTGATAATTACAAAAGGAATCAGAAGAAAAATTGCCACTAACACTATCATTTCTGTTCTACCAACATCAGATAACTACAACATAACAGCTAAGAGTTACAGTGTTCTTTTTCTCTATATTGTCATCGAATTGCAACACAGATATAATAAGATCAGCACAACTAAATCTTTTTTTGAAAGCCACAGTGGTCTTTTTAAAACATAATGTTTAAAAAGCTTTAATAGAGGGCCTTACCTGTGCATCATACTAATAAAAACAAAGGAACTACAGCTAAACCTAGAACTTTTTTCATATAAGCAAACCGATGTTTGGGGACAGTGCAACAGTGTCTGCCACCTGATTTTTATTCTGCTTGCTAGCAAAGAAATACTTTGGAAGAGCTAATAAATGTTTTTTTATACAGAATCAGGAATTGAAACAAAATATTATGCCTTCCCCCCTTATAAATATGTTTTTAGGCTTCTAAAGCGTACAGCCTTTCCTTAAACACAATGATATCTTGCTTTTCTTTTATGGTAGTGTTGTTTGCACAATACAGTTTATAATTGCAGCAGTTCTAAACATGATGTCTATTTCACTTGTCATCATAAAGTTCCATGTTTTGGGTTGTGCAGTTTTATTCTCTTAATTAATTCTCAGTCTTTATTTGAAAATTTTATTATTAATGTTTTAAAATAAAAATTATATCCTGCTACTCCAAATGACTTTAGGACTAGTTTATATTTATTTATTTTAACTTTAATAAAAAGGATGTAAATTGACTTCCGGTGGTTAAAGCGGTGGAGATGGCGGCTACTTTGTAGCCGTCCTCCTGAGAAGGTGTCAGATCCGCGGAGCACAGCGTTTACCAGCTGGCCCGCGGCTCGCAATCCCCTTCCCGGGCGAAGGGAAGGGGTAGAGATCGCATGAATAGAGGTAGAACCTCTTAACTCTCCCTGGATTTTTGTTTTTAGGGGGGTAGAAAGAGGGTTCCCTCGGAGTTCATTGCCTTCTCCGCCTCTCAGCTGTCTTTGTTTCTTCGGAAACAAAGCGAGACGCCGCTACCATCTCCGTACTTAAAGAAACCGTGAGTAATCTTAAACCGGACAGAACTGTTTAAAGGATTTTATTTATAGTTTAGCTTCATTTTATTTTTTTTTAGTTTATTTAGTTTATTTAGTATCTGCTGATTTTTTTTTATTTTTTTAAGCTTTCTCTTTTTTTTCGGGCGGAAAAGTGAGAGTGAAAGTAAAATGGCGTTTTGAAAGTTTTTTTTTCCTTTAAAAGACGGATCGGCTGAATTGTTGTTTAATACTGCTTTTTTTTTTACCTTTTTTACTTTTTTATTCTTGGGGACTTTTAGATTGATCTTATTTTATTCTATTTTATCTTATTTTTAATTTTTTTTTGGATTACTTATTTTTATCGGTATTTTTAAGAAGAAAGGAAGATAAATTAAAATGGCTTCAAAACGACAACCAGCTACTGCAGCTTCTAAAGTAACTTCTTCTCCTGCTACTTCTACTGTGCAACAACAACTTAAAATAATACCCTCAGTGCAGCAACCTAAATCCACTCCACCTTCACCTCCCCCATCTGGCACATCAGCACAAGACATTAAAGAAATAATGGTAAGTGCTGTTTCACAGTTTAGGGAGGAAATGAAACAACTTTTGGACCAGAATAAATCTGAAACTAAGGAGGAAATGAAGAAAGAGATGAAGGAGCTTTTAGAACAGAATAATGCTATTTTGAGGGATGATATACTTTTAGCTCTATCTGGAATGGCCTCAGTGGTTGTGAAGCTGGACTCCAGAGTAGAGGAAATTGAAGAAACAGTTGAACTTTTGGATTATAAATTTCAAGATATGGAGAAAAAAGTGGAGACTTCACAAGATGATATTCTTATGTTCCAGTATAGACAGATGGAATATGCTTTGAGAATAAGGGGTCTGAAAGAAGATAAAACTCAAGATTTGATGGAAATGGTGATTAATGACTTGGCTGTTATTTTGAATATTGATAAAGAAGAGTTACGTGGGGATGTGGAAAGAATTTATAGAGTTAATTCTTGGATTGCAAAACAGAGGAATTTGCCTAGAGATGTGGTGATATATTTTGCTAAGAAGTCTTTGCGAAATCAGATTCTACAAACTTTTTATAATAAAAGATTTCAGATTGCTGCCCAAGATATTATTATTTTAAAGGAAATTCCACCTAAAATTTTAAGAAGCAGAAAAGATTTTGCTTTTTTAGTAAATGAACTTAAAGCAAGACAAATGCCATTTAGATGGGAGATTCCGATGGGCATTGTTTTGAGCCATGCGGGGACACGTTATAGACTTAATACAGTTGCTAAAGCTAAGGAATTTTATAAAACAGTCCTGGGAGCAGGCTCTCCTTTGCCCATGATGCATAAAGTCTTGAGTGACAAAGAGATGGAACAGAAATCTGAAGGTACAGGGATGATGACTGCTGGACAGGTGGTATGGATGTCTCAACCAGAGGTTAAAGAACAGAGAATGACCCGTGCAGCACATAAACGTAAAGAAAAAGAACAACAGAAAAAAGAAAAAGAAAAAGAAATTGAAGAATCTACTCAGCAAATTGCTTCAGTGCCGGTGGGAGGAGCAAGACCCAAAAGCTCTGCTACATATTCATCAGCAGCAGAATTTGAGCGGATCTTCTCCAGGCTGAAGGCCAAGGGAGATGGCAAAGCTCCTGTCCTGGAATGTTAATGGATTAAACATTCCTCAAAAGAGAAAAAAAAATTACCACTATTTGAAACAACATAACAATGATATTATTTGCTTGCAAGAAACTCATATTACAGCTAAAGATCAAAAATATTTAAATAATCCTCGCTTGGGATCTCATTTTGTATCTCCCGCCCCTGGGAAGAAAGGGGGTGTGGTAATCTATGTTAAACAGAATTTATCCGCTACCTTGTTAGAATCAGACCCTTACGGAAGATATGTTATGCTTGAACTTGGTTTATATGGCAAGAAAATTCTTATTGTGGGGTTGTATGCACCAAACCAGCAACAGGAGCAATTTTATAGGTTACTACATCAGAAAATAACTTTGTTGGACTATAGATCTGTGATTTTAATGGGAGACTGGAATGGTGTCTTAGATATACAAATGGACAAAAAAGGCTCTTCTACCTTTTTTAAACAGGCTAAATTACCTAAAGCCTTTTTTGATATGAAAGAAGATTGGGAATTGAGAGACTATTGGCGTGAACGTAATCAAGAAGAAAAGGATTTTACGTTTTTCTCAGATAGACACCAATCTTTCTCAAGAATTGATTTTTTTTTTTATCACAACAGATTTATACAACAGGGTGAAGAATGTAAAAATTTTTCCTAGGACATTGTCCGATCATAGTCCAGTTTGGATGGAACTGTTTGTAGAGAAGGAAGATAGGAGATCCTGGAGGGTGAATGAGAATTTATTTAAACAAGAAAAAAATGTTCATAAATTAAAGGAATGTTTAAAGGAATATTTTACTTTAAATATGAACAAGGGAACATCAATGTCAATGGTCTGGGATGCAAGTAAAGCTTTTATGCGTGGTATTTTGATAAAAATGAATAATTTGCATAGACAGAAACAGACTCAGAAACGGAAAGACTTGGAAGAGGAGATTAAATTAAAAGAGAAACTTTTAATTTCAAATCCCTTAGATGAAAAGGTTAAAGGAGCTTTAAAATTGTTAAAAACACAATTTAACATGCTGATGGCTGATCAAGCTGCAACTAATTTGCTATTTATGAAACAAAATACATTTTGCAATGCTAATAAACCAGGGAGATGGTTGGCTTATCAGTTAAGAAAAAAACAGAAACAGAGGAATATAGATAAAATAAATTATAATGGTAAATTGGTTTATCAGAAAGAATTGATTAAGAAATCTTTTTTAGAATACTATCAAAAATTATATAAGGGTACTAATATTCAAATTACAGATATAAATAATTATTTAGGCAAAGTTAACTTTCCTAAATTAACAGAAGATCAGGAAAAAAAGATTAACGGTTTAATTACTAAGGAAGAAATTGTTACAGCTATTAAACAATTGAAATTGGGCAAAGCGCCGGGTACGGATGGGTTGACATCTATTTATTATAAAGCTTTAGTAGAAGAGATGACTCAACCGTTGTGTGAACTGTTTAATAATTTATTACAGGGGTTAGAGATCCCTCCATCCTGGCGTAATGCATTTATATCATTGATTCCAAAAGATAGTCAAGATCTTACTTTGCCTAAAAATTATAGGCCTATATCTCTTTTAAATGTGGATTATAAAATTTTTGCAAAAATTTTAGCTAACAGGCTTATGGGGATCTTGCAGCAGTTTATACATAGGGATCAATCGGGTTTTATAACTGGAAGGTATATGAAGAATAACGTTAGACAAATTATTAATTTATTAGAGTATTTAGAAAAGAATAACCAAGTCTCTGCAGGCCTGATATTTTTGGATGCTGAAAAAGCCTTTGATCAAGTGAATTGGCAGTTTATGCTGTGTTTAATCAAGGAGATGAATTTTGGACAAAATATATTACAAGTATTATCCAATATATATCAAAAACAGACTGCTCAAATTATTGTAAATGGGGGTTTGTCAGAGGCTTTTGTAATAGAAAAAGGAACAAGACAGGGATGCCCGTTGTCTCCGTTATTGTTTGTTTTAACACTGGAAATTTTGTTGATTAAAATTCGGGAGTCTCAAGAAATAAAAGGAATAGAAATTAATAAAAAAGAATATAAATTAAGAGCCTTTGCAGATGACTTGGTTGTTACTTTGTCTCAACCTGTTTCTTCGGTGGTGAAATTATTACAATTGATTCAACAATATGGACGTGTTTCTGGCTTTAAAATTAATAATAATAAGACCAAAATATTAGCTAAAAACATGACTAATGGTGATAAACAGGCTCTAGTTAACTTAACAGACTTTGAAATTGTTGATAAGGTAAAATATTTGGGGGTTACATTATCTGCTTCTAATGTAAAATTGTATAAAAATAATTATGAAAAGCTGTGGATGGAGGTACAGAAGGATTTAAAAAACTGGAATAATTTACAGTTATCCCTTATGGGCAGAATTGCAGTTATTAAAATGAATGTCCTGCCAAAGTTTATTTTTTTGTTCCAAATGTTACCTATCTTAAAGAACGAACGTAATTTAGATGAATGGCAAAAAGGTATTAATAAATTTGTTTGGGCAGGGAAAAAACCAAGGGTGAAACTTAAAATAATGCAAGATTTTCGTGAGAGAGGTGGACTCAAGGTACCAAATATGAAATTGTATTATGATGCTGTAGTATTGACATTGATTAGCGACTGGGTGAATTTAACAAATACAGAAATACTTCATTTGGAAGGCTGGGACCTATTTTTTGGATGGCATGCCTATTTAATATTTAATAAAAAAGTGGATTGGGTTTTTAAGTCTCATATTATAAGAAACTCTTTGCTAAGAGTGTGGAGAAAGTATTATAAAAGTGACTTCAAAATACCATTATGGGCTATACCTCGGCATGCCATAGAAGGTATAAGGAAAGGGGTAAATATGGACAAGGTCTCTTACGTACAGTTATTAAGATGGGATGGCCAAGACTGGCAGTTAAAATCTTTGGAAGAATTAACACATGAAAACTTAACTTATTCATGGTTCCAATATAGACAAATAGTGGATAGATGGAAGATGGATTGTAAAATGGGCTGGCTTAGAGAAGATGAAATTTTTTTAAAACAAGTAAGAGATCAAAGGCCAACCCATATTAAGAGAGTTTATGGGGTTTTAGTGGAATTAGATTCAGAACTTGAACTAGTTAAAGATTGTATGATTAAATGGGCACAGAATATTGGTGAAACGATTTCAATGGATACTTGGGAACTTATTTGGATAAGAAATGTTAAATTCACACAAGCGCAAAATTTAAGAGAGAATTTTTATAAGATGTTTTATAGATGGCACCTTGACCCAAAGAAAATGTCCATTATGTACCCTAATCTACAGCCGAAATGCTGGAGATGTGGATATTTGGATGCTACCTATTACCATATTTGGTGGACGTGTAAGCATATAAAAGCTTTTTGGATTAAGATATGGTGGAATATTCAAAGAATTTTTAAAAGGAGGGTAAAATTTACTCCGCAATTATTTTTACTAGGTATTGTTATTGACTGTGATGCTAAGGAGGTTATATTGATGTTAAATTTGATTACAGCCGCTAGGTTGTTAATAGGACAATATTGGAAGAAGGAATCTTTGCCTACTTTACAAGAATGGTTTCATAAAGTTTCGTATTTGGCAGAAATGGCAAAGATTTCGGCTTTCTTAAAGGAGCAATCTCAAGAAAAATTTTTTGCGGTATGGGAAAAATGGATAAATTTTATACAACATAATTTGGATATGGAAAAATATTATCTAGCCTTTTTATAATTTGTAATGATTGTTTTTTCTTTCTTTCTTTCTTCTTTTTCTTTTTTATATATATACATTTTTTATGTATTATTATTCATATATTTTTTTTTTTATATATATATGCTTTATTCTTCGTCTACTTTCTTCTTTCTTCTTTCTCTCTCTCTCTTCTCTTTTTATTTTTTTTTCTTTTTTAGTATATATTATTCATTTTAAAGTTTATGTTATGTATATTATTATTATATATATTATTATTGTGATTTTTATTATTATTATTAATTATTTTATAAATTGCAAATGTTATTTTTAAAATATTTGTTAAATAATCCTATATTCAGTTCTGGGAAGTCGGGGGGGGGGTGGGGTGGTTGGGGAGGGGGGGGTGGATTTTTATTTGTAAAACTTTTGAAAAATTTTAATAAAAAAAAAAAAAAAAAAAGGATGTAAATTGTCTGAGAGGTTTTACTAGAAATACAATAAATTGTGCTTGCTTTGGCTTCTTTCATGTAGAGTGTGATACTGAAAAAACTGAATTCAGTATTAATGATGCATACTATATGATATAACTCAACAAAGGAGGAGAAATGTTTATGTATATGAGGCCAAAGATCACAAAAACCAGATGACAATAAGAATAAAAAATATTTAAAATCATATCATATTTTAAATCATAATTTTTTACAATTTAAGTAACTAGTTTTGGAAGATTAGATGAAGGTAAAATTGCTATTATGAGCAGCTAGAAGGAACAGCTGAATAAGTGAATTACAGAATTGAATATCAATCATATATTTACCCAAAACTGATACTGCTTATTTCACGTCCAGTTGAAAAACAGATGATAATAATAATAATAATGGATTTTATCATAACAGGTTTTCTTACTTGCACTAATCTTAAGAGCAACATACTCCAACCACTTCTTTATTCAGTCACATCTTCTTGATGTTGCTTTCATTTCATCCCCAACCCATACCTAAGGCAGCTTTTTAGCTTTTCCTTCTAGCATAAGGTTTTCCTTCTAGGACTCCCAAAAAACCATTGTTGATGTAATCAAGTCCATTCTGAAGCCAGAATAAAAAATAAATCTGATTTAATTTCATTTCTGTTTATGATATTATTTATTCTCCAGTCATGTATCTGACAATTCTTGTCTGTATGGTTATACATTTTGGAGGACTCTAAACCTCCATGTGGCCATATCTGATTCAAGGTACCGATTGCAGGAGGTACAAATTCACAATGAGAGGGCAAAAAGTCAGCAGCGGGAAAAAAGGGAACCATATTTGCAGAGTTGCCTTGGCTTTTTTTTACTATCTTCACTTTTTTCCCCTCCCCCCTCTTTTGAGCTCCTTCTCCATTCCTCTTTTTCTTTGCCAAGGGAGCTCTTAATTGATGAACAGGCCACTCCTGCTAGGGGGCTGAACTAAACACTTGAAGAAGCTTCTGAAATTGGACTAAAAGGTAGATTAAATGTAGCTAAGAGTCACACATGACTTTCAGAGTTCATATCCATTCCTCATTTAAATACAAAGTACAGGAAAGGAAGACAGTAGGATTACTTTCTGATCTAACACAGTCTATCTGAATAAAATAGAACTGGAAGGGACTTTGGAGGTCTTATAGTCCAGCCCCCTGCTCAAGTAGGAGAACCTACACCGTCTCAGACAGGTGAATGTCCAGCCTCTGCTTCTGGGAGGATCTGCTTGAATCCTCCCAGATGTCTGCATTTTGCAAGGTTATCTATTATACAGAAACTACTTGGAAATAATTTCGGTCATGGAAGCTCTTCTAGCATAACTCTACACCATCATCATGTACATATCATCCAGGGCCAGCACTCATGCCATGCAGGATATGAATTGACAGTCATCTCTTCTCCAATTTCACCTTTTCCATCCAAGCCAAAATTACTTAATGAAGCCTAAGGCCTTGTGAATATTTGAACCTGGGTCTCCCTAGCCATAGCACAATGCCCTTATTAGTAATGCCTAACTGAATTTGAACCAGTCATCATCTTTCATCTTTATCTCAAAGCAGTGTTGAGAGGATGGAATTAAGTTTGATGCAGATTAGGTATGTCGCCATGATCTCCTGGAGGAAAAAACAAGGTATAAACATAAATGAATTCATGAATATTTGGTTACATCCAAATGTTTGTTAAGGGAATCCTTTAACTGATATATGTAAGTCATTATTTAGAGTGCAGATCTATTTGGAAATAAGTTGTCTTAATTAAACACGAGAAGCCTACTGGAGACACATCAAATGTTATTTTATGATATTGAGCATTTTGAGAAACTGAAAAGGGCAGGGCTGGGAAAGATTAAGGAGTTAATGGTGGAGACATTTTATGCTCATTTTAATTGATTTGTGCTTGCAACATAATCAAATCTTTATTGATTATTTGTGCAAATTCATTAAACTCAATTTACTGTTAGTAAATTTTCTCTGGGATCATATTGCGTTTCCCTCTCTCTCAATCTCTCAGCTTTTCTGTCTTTTGAGCACCAATTTAGCCCAATGAATGGGAAGAACATCATAAAATAACACACTAAAATAATAAATAATGGAAAGCTTGCCCCTCACCCGCCAAACACGGGCTTTAAGAGAGGGGCTCCCTGGCAGGCGAGAACAGCAGGAGTCGACTAATGAGGCAAGTGATCCATTATCATTGCACTGCTTAGCTTGATTTAGTTATCTGAATCAGAATGACATATTTAGGGGAAAATGTCCTCCTGGGAACTTGGTTGAAAATGTTATGTTGATGTGGCTGTGCATTGATCTGTCAGTAAGTGCCTCTTGGTTACCATGCCAACTATGAAAAGGAACAACTGTATCCAAAATGCACCTGTGGGTTAAAGGGCACATTTTCTGGTAACTCCTGTGTGTGTGTGTGTGTGTGTCATAGATTTTATTATCAGCAAGTTTAGTTAATCATCATAATAAGCCATAGGATCCATAAACACACAGAGATAGGCTCAGGATTCATCGATATACAAAAGATTTTAAAAGATGTTTTTTTCCTCTTCTTCTCCACAGAAAAACTTTTCTATTTTCCCGCTAGGGTTATTAAAAGCATTACATTAACACCTGCAGTTCCAACCTGTACTACAGGCAGCTTATTCATTTTATTTCTACAGGAAAATAAATAAAAATGTAACTGTTTAAAATGGGATTTTACATTCACTTTTTAAAAATAACACCAAGCAAGGAAGGTGATGGAAAGAGTCCAAGGATGTGGATTGATGACTGTATGGCGAACTGTAACTATCCATCAGTTCCATCTCATAATCTCTTTCAACCTAAAATCAGAAATCAACTAAATGGAATTCCATTCATGCAAAATTGGGGATGAGGATTTTTAACTGTTTGCAATCACTAGACCTAAATCAACTAGTCTAAATCAACCTGCATTGACATAAAAGTGGGAAGTAGCCCAATTACAATGAAGAGTCCATATTGAATTGAACTGAATTTTATTTGGCCAAGTATGATTTGACACACAAGGATTTTGTCTCCAGTACAGAAGCAGTCAGTGCAAAGCAATAGAATCATCATCATCATCATCATCATCATCATCATCATCCCAATAAAGTGAGTAGTAAAGAAGATCATAAGAAAGATAAATAATAATACTTCAACCACACTGCATGGGTAAATATACACAGACATTAGACAGCACTGTAAGAATTAGATGTTCAGAAGAGTGATGACATGGGTAAAAAAACTATCCCTGTGTCAAGTTATTTTGGCATGCAATCTTTACTATCTGTTGGAGCCAGTACTTGCCCTGTTTGGCTGCTGTATCAAACCAAACAGTTTGAGAAGTACAAATGAGAGACTCAATAATTCCTCTGCAAAACTGTATCAATAGTTCCTGGGGCAGTCTGGACTTCCTGAGCTGATGCAGGAAGAACATTCTTTGTTGTGCCTTTGTATGATGATTTTAATATTAAGTGTCCATTTCAAGTCTTGGGAGATTATAGAACCCCAAAACTTAAAGGACTCTATGCTGATACTGTGCTATCAAATATAGTAAGAGGTGATAAAATAGAAGAGGTCCTCCTAAAATCCACTCTCATCTCTATATCCCAAAGATGGTTTTTCAAAAGCCAACTGGATTTTCTTGTTTTTCTGTAAAGACATTTTGCTTCTCATCCAAGAAGCTTCTTCAGCTCTGACTAGATGTTAGGGAATGGAAGGATTTATATTTATTGCAGACAGCTGGTCATTTTCATTCTTTTAGAGAGTCATTGAGACCACTTGGAGTGGTACAAATGGGTGTGGAGCCTTCTTGGAACTGCTGAAAGGAAAGAAGGCAGTTCCAAGAAGGTGCCACACCCATTTGCACCACTCAGCTGACCTTGAGGACACAGGTGAACCTCCAAGTGGCCTCAATGATTCTCCAAAAGAATGAAAATGACCAGTTGTCTACAAGAAATATAAATCCTTCCATTCTCCAACATCCAGTCAGAGCTGAAGAAGCTTGTTGGATGAGAAGCAAAATGTCTTCAAAGAAAAACAAGTAAGTCCAGTTGTCTCTTGAAAAACCACCTTTTGGATAGCTATAATCTGGATGACTGAGAATCTCCATAGACACTCTCATCTCTATAGTTTTAAGCATGTTCAGCTGCAGATTGTTATGGCTGTACCACAGGGCCAGTTGTTCAACCTCCTATCTATATGCAGACTCATCACCATCTTGAATGAGGCCAATGACTGCTGTATTGTCTGAAAATTTCAGTAATTTATTTGCTATTTAATCAGTTAAAAATATTCAACCAATCTCTAGTGGTGACAAATTCTGGGACTTAAAATCCACATATCTAGAGGGTGATCAGGTAGGGCAACAGAAGGCCAAGAGACTATAGGAGTTAAAGGAAATGCTTTGCAAGTAAAAAGAGGGCTGACAATAATATTTTCCTATTACCTAACCATAGTCAACAAAATAGAATGCATAGAAAAAGACTCCCCAATCTGTATCAAAAGGGCTAAAAATAAAATAAAATCCAGTGCCCATTACATTAGAGTCCAGATTTGTAAAGCCTAGTGATCTGGAATTATACTACTACAAACTCACTTTAAAATTGATTTTTTTCTCACAGCCATAACTAACCGATATTCACCTTGTGCTTAGCTATAGATTTTTGAACTGCTTTTAGGTATAATCTATTCATTGGGGAGTTGAAAGGAGAAAAATGATTAAATCGAGGATAGCAGATTTTCTTGTGTTTTTCCCACTCTCTGAAAGAGAATGTTGCCAGCCAAAACATCATAAATTTCCTCAAAGGACCATGCTTGGCAGTGTCTGTCTCCTAATCAATGATATTAATTAAAGTCCATTATCATGTCTTTCTTATGGCACTTTGAAAGATTTATATTTTTCATCCATATTTTCTTGCTTAGTTAGGCGTAAGTAGGTATAGTGCAATCAGTGTTGGTTTTATTCATCCCTCCACTTATTTTTGGGATAGTGCAGTGGTTAAAATGCAGTATTGCAGGTTAACTCTGCCCACAGCTGGAGTTCAATCTTGATGGCTTGAGATTAATTTAGCCTTTCATCCTTCTGAAATCTATAAAATGAGGACCCAGATTGTTGGGGACAATATGGTGACGTTGTAAATTGCCCAGAGAGTGCTGTAAAGCACAGTGGACTGATAAATAAGTCTAAGTATTATTGCTATTATTTTGTGCCTTTCACCCTATCACTTCTCAACTATACCTATTAAATCATTTTGCCTTTCTGCATCAATAATTCTAATTATTTTCCATACTCTGGTAATTAGTGTTTAGTTAACAAGGCAATGAACTTTCTGAGCCACTATTTTTTTCTAATTTCTTTCTTACTTTATTTTATTAAAGGTTTACAGAAGATATATGAACAATCACAAATAGAAAATAAATAAAAAAGAATAAAAGAGTAAAGCACAAATTAGTAAATAATTAAAAGGGAATTAAAAGTGTCAAGGTAGTAGTTTTGTAGCATATGTACAATGTAGTATATCCTGAATAATTGATTATGTCACTTTAAAAGACTAAAAATTGCATTTAGGCTTTCAGCAAGAATATATATTAAGAATCATGGTCAACACAGTATGTTCAACACCAAATAAAATGATAAGATACAATAGATTCAATTGAAACTGAGAATTTGTTCTGATTTAAATATTCCTGAAACTGAGAGAATACATTCTATACTTAAGAAAATCCAAATTATGGAGGAAGAAAAATTCATGGATGAAGGCATAGTCCAAGAACGGTTTCCAATTTGAGTCAAACTCTATGTTAAATTTACTTTCAAGGTATAAAATTATTTTATATTATTTTGTATTTTTCATTGAATGGTTTAATAGGGCTCCATTTTTGCAGCACTCTCACTTCTTTCTATAGTATGCATATTTTTATTTCAGAATTTCCATGTCTGATTTCCACCCTCATAGGGTCCAATTTATAGCCCTCATGATCAATCTTGCCATCTTTCAGCCAAATATTATATACCAATTTATGTGATGTGCAATCCATTTCCGGCCAGTTGTTCCTCATCCAGGAAATCCAAAATATGATCCCAGGAACTATTGACATCACAATTGAAGCTAACCATTCATATGTAACTTTTCTCAACTATCTCCATGCATGCTAGCTAGAGAATTCTGGGAGTTGAAGTCCACATATCTTAAAGTTGCTGAGGTTGAGAAACACTGGGTTAGAATGATGGAGAGCACTTAAACACATGGTGTATTGAGCACCCTTCCTACATATTTAAAATCAATAGTGATCAGATTGTATATGCTCTTTGCAGCATCATTTGTTCCCAAATGAAATAAATGGAAAGTGTGAAGGGTAATAATCAATCAACTTGTTTTTTTTACTATCCATTCCTAATCCATATAATTGGCAGACAGCATACTTCAGACCTAACAGAGGGTCCAGTCAGCCCACATGTGTTAGTAGTGAATACTAGTTATCCCCCCCCCCCAAAAAAATGCTTCCCTCTTTTCTGGGATTAACTAGTCTTTTTCTTCTCTTGAAAGCTTAGAACATATTTCTTCTGCACCAAAGCTTTTTCCTGAGTTCCAGCCTGGCAAAATATCTTCCTTCTCTTGTGCTCTGATTCTTGCTCCTTTGTCTGATTCTATTTCCATTAGGGGAGTTGATATCAGGTCCTATTATACTGATTCTTTCGTTTGGTCTAATAAATGTTTGTACTCTTGTATACCTGAAGAGTTGCTTTGAAGAAGGAACACAAGCTAGCCACATACTTGGCAGGTCCTAGTTGCCCATTTATAACCCTTCACTCCTTTTTGTTTCTTAAAGAAATAACAGTAGAAGGGTTTTTATTTTTCTTCTTCCTTTCTCAGATTTACTGAATACCTACTACCTACTCAGAAGAAAATATAGAGCTAAACTTTGTTAGCTCTTTCTGCTCTTTCATTTAGCTAACTCCTTGGAATCTGACACATTTTATTTCACCTTCAATGTTTGCAGTATTCTGAGGGTGTCAGTACAGTACACTGCACACATCTCCTAAATGGTGGAATACAGGTGACTATATGCCAGCTTATATAAACTGTATGCCAGTTTAACAGTCTTTAGAGAAAAAACATAGCTTATATAAAATAACATGCTTGCTATAAAACTGAGCCATAAAAGACAGACTAGGAATGCAAATCAAAATAAGCAAGAAAGTGTTAAGACAACACCTGTCCACCCTAGATGAGTTCAAAACACTAGGACCAGACAATGGATGTGATCTTGGAACCACTGAACTACATCTTTCAAAGATCCTGGAGCATCAGGGAACTGCCAGAGGACTGGAAAAGAGCTGATGTGGTTCTCATCTTCAAAAAGGAAAAAAAATGGATTCAGGAAACTACAGACCAATTAGTCTGAAATCAATACCTAGGAAGTTCCTGGAAAAACGTAGACCATTAGTTACTACTTGGTAAGATGGAAAAATGTGGGATAGACATCATCATTACCAGATGAATTCATAACTGTGTAATCCTTAATGGAACTACATCTACATGGAGAGAAGTGTGCAATGGGTTGGATACCCCAAGGTTCTGTCTTAGGCCCAACACTCTCCAACATCTTCATAAACAGTTTAGATGAGGAAATAGAAGGCAAAATCATCAAATTTGCAGATGATACCAAAGTGGCAGAAATAGCCAATACCACAGATGATAGGCTCAAGATCAAGAATGATCTTGACAGACTTGAACATTAGACCCTATCCAACAAAATGTAATTCAGTGGCAAAAAGTAAGGTTTTACATATAGGCAAGAAAAACTAAATGGATAGGTATAGAATAGGTGGTACCTGGCTCAACAGTGGTAACTGTGAGAGGGATTTAGAAATCCTAGTGGACAACTATTTAAGTATGAGCCAGCCGTCTACTGCAGCTGCCAAAAAGGCCAAGTATTAGTAACGCTATATGATGAGACCACACTTGGAATACTGCCTCGAGTTTTGGTCACTACAATACAAAAAAGATGTTAATGGGTGTCAAACTCGCAACGTCACATGACATGTCGCAACGTATCGTGACTTTTTTCCCATTGTCAGCAATGGGGTGGGCACGGTTTTGGCATGATGCATTTGGCCTGCGGGCCGGCACTTTAACACCCCTGCTCTAGAAAATGCAACAAAGAAGATTAGGGGTCTGGAGGTTAAAATATATGAAGAAGATTGCAGGAACTGGATATGTCTAATCTAATGAAGGGGAAGGATGACATAATAGCAGTCTTCCCATATTTAAGAGGCTGTCTCAAAGAAGAGGGCTCTTCTGGGCTCACAATTCCTGCTCAAAAGCAGGTGGCAGTTTTGGCTAGACCAGCCTTTGCACAACTCTGTATTTTGCACCAGTTGTGTTTTTGTTTTCTTGGATCAGGAGTTCCTGCACTCAGCCATTCAAGCTTTGGTTATCTCATGTCTGGATTATTGCAATATGGGGCTACCCTTAAAGAGTATTTGAAAACTAAAAGTGAAGAATGTAGTGGCACAGGCAGTTCTTGGGGCTCCTAGGCTGCCCATGTTACAATGCTGTACAGTGAGCTTCATTGGCTGCTGGTTTGCTTCTGGATGCAAGTCATGGTGTTGGTTATCACCTTTAAAGTTGTTCGTGACATGAGTCCAGATTTTCTAAAGAACCATTTCAACCCAATGGGATTGCCTTCCCCTCTGTGCTGGCAGAGGAGGCATGCTGCAGACCCTGTCAGTCAAGTATTTTTGGCTGACAAGGTCTGGGATAAGAGCTTTTTCTGGTATGGCTCCTGTCCTTTAGTGACTGAGTATCATCTGGATTGTTTGGAAAATGCATGAAAGTAAGTATCCATAGGTTATCTGCATGTTATACTCCAGTGAAAGTTACAATGAAAAAAATCTGGAAAATTATACAAATTCCAAATCAATTCAACCCAAAAGAAAAACAAATGTTATTTTAAATTATAGGAGTGGATTTGGCTAGAGACAAGATAACCAAATACTGAAAAAATAATTTAGAGATTCAGAAGCCCAGGAATAAAGGAAAATGGTGATTGATAAATATCTCCTTAGAAAATGGTAAGTTTGCTTTGAAAATCTGGTTCAAATATAAGTCTGTTCATGAACACACATGACATAGGAACAGATGCAAAATCAGGACAGATTTGATTGTTTATGATAAAAAATTGAGAGAGTTAGTGAAGGATACTAGGGTGATTAAAAGTTGTGAATGTAGGGCAGATCATTATTTTGCAGTATCAAGAGTAGAAATTAGTGTTTAAAAAAAATAGTCAGGGAAGAAAAGGAAGTGGAAAAGGAGTGAGGACAGAATGGGAGCACTGAAGTCCTGTATAAAAATATATTAGAGGATAGATTACTCTCTCAACAGAATGATAGGACAATGGACGGGATGAAAGAGACAATTGAAGCTCTGTGGAAAATATTGAACAGACTGATGATACAGAGCTCACTGACAGAATCTATGCAAAAGCATTCTGGGTGAAATGAAGAGGTAGTGCACGAGGAAAAAACGTATGTAACAGAATCATTGCTCCCAAAAAATGAAGATGAGAGAACTGTATTGTACAAAATATAATAGAGAAAAAGATGATTACAAAAAAAAAGTAATCAAAGAGGACTTCTGGTTTTGTGTGGTAGTGATCGGTCATGGGCTTGTGGATTCTCCACACCCCCATGGCTAATTTCACCCTGCCTGGGGACCCTATATGGATCTAAGTTGCCCCGGAGAGGCGACGAAGAAAGAAGGATGCTCCAGCGATTGTGGAATAGTGGCAGCCATTCCGTTTGACTTGGGGAAAGCCTTCTAACCTGACAGGAGAAAGGCTGGCTGTATTTGCATCAACCAGCCCAAGCTACTTGCAACTGAAATCCAAAAGCACTAACCAGCACAACTGTGAACAGCATGCTTGAAACTGGGTGAGGAATTCGATCTTCTCTTTTCTATTCTACATTTAATTTCCTGGAAAAGATCCCCAAGAAGCAAAATACCTCTGAAAGGGAAGGTGGGATTTCCGTCCCACCCTTATACTAATGGAAGCGGCAAATTAATCTTTCTATGGAGGATCAAAGCATATGGAAGTGAAATAAATATAAAACCTGAAACTTAAAACTTAAATCTGGATAAATCTAAAATTGTTTTAATGGTTAAGACTCTCATTTCAAAGATAATTGTTCATTTTGGAAATTGAAAAACAAATAGTTGCTGACATCTAGTGGCAGATGAAGACTATGACAGCTATGACTTTAATATAAGACTTGGCAAAATCTGGGAAAAGCTAATTTATGTCTGTGACCTTCAAAGCTTTAGCAACAAAGAACAGCTGTGAAAAAAGACAATAATTTGGGCTGTAAACAAAGAGAATTATAAATTTTAGAAAAAAAAATCTTTTTTGAACCATTAGGATTACAAATATCTAAATGGCACTCTAACGTTATTTACAGAGAAAAGAAAGGAAGAGGAAAACTCAAATTCTTGGCTATCATGGATCAGAGACATGTAGAAAGAACATATCAAGAAAACATAAATACATCACAGGAGGAGATATATATATAGTATACTGCAACTAATTCAAACAACAATGACTTTAAACCACAAAGAAATCCAAAACAAGTTTGAAAATATAAATCAATCTATTTCTAAGTTAACTCTATAACAAAAAAATTCCCAGAAAACAACAAAAGAGAAGGAGCAGATAAAACAAATAAATGGATATAGAATTGAGAATAGAGACTTAAAACTGGAACTTAACAAAACAAGGAAACATGATTTAATCCTAGTGAAAAAAACTTCACAGGAATTGAAAAAAAAACAACTTATCCCTTAAGACTACAAAATAAATCTGAGGACAAGAAAATAGACTGGATAAAATAGATTGAGGAGATGTCAGGAACATTGGAGAGAAAGAAAAAGATTTTCAACAAACAAAGAAAGACAGAATTCCCGTACAAAGACACTTCTCCTGATTTACTTTTTATATTTACAATAACCTTTAAGAACATATGAAAAAACTTTTTGATTCAACAAAATACATTGATTAAGAAAGACACTGGGCAAAAGAAAAAGACTAAAGTGAAACTAAGAAAATAGATGATGGGACTTACCAGAGAGAATACTTAAAAAAGAAACATTTGTTTGAATATGGTTAAAGAAATAGAAAACCTTTGGAATATATATGTCACTCTAAGAGGGATGAATTCTCTAAATATAATATTGTATGCTTTTTTCCCTTTTTTGTTCTCTTTCTTGATATGAGTAATATAAAAAAGTTGAAATGACTTAGATAAAGGAAATGTTTTGGATATTTAAATGTGATTGAATTTAAGAAAATTATAATGGATAAAAATGTTTTGAATAAGAGTTAATGGACTAGATGACTAGATGTATTAAATGGAATGTTTAAAGATTAAACATATTTTAATTATGGTAAAAAAGAATAAGAAATTTAGGAAATAAATACATATCAGCTTATGAGGGATATATATTTTAAGTAGTATGTTATTTTTTATGCTTCTTTACTCTTGCTTTTCTTTCTTTTTTCTTCTGTTTTATTTATTTTTTAAGAAATGTAAAAGTGTGAGATGGTTCATTTGGAAAAATAGAGTTAAATTCTTAAATGTAATTAATTTTTGAGAAAATCTTAACCTGTAATAATATCTAGAATTTGGTGGGAGAAACAAATTAAAATAAGGACTGTAACAGAATGCAACCAGAATGATTGGATAGAAAAGAAATATTATATTGATGTGATTATTATTTTTAGGACTATTTGGAATATACATATACATATACATATACATATACATATATATATTTGTTTTCTGAGGTTTTCGTGGGTGTTTGTATGTAGGTCTTTGGTTATTCGGGTTTTCTCCCACGTAAAATTGGAAGTGTCTTGGCGATGTTTCGACGAAGTCTCATTCATCATCTTCAGGCTGGTGCTTTCGGCTTTACACATGGTGGCTTCACACCCACCATGAAGATGAGGCACGACCATGAACGCGAAGCCAAAAAATAGCAATGCAGTTCACCATTTTAAACCCCCTTGCAACTCAGACTAACCTGAGCACAACAAAGCCCCCATCCAAACAGAACACTCCCCCAGCCAATCAGAACACAGCCAACCCCCCAAGCCAATCAGAGCACAGCCAACCCTCCAGCCAATCAGAGCACAGCCAAGCTCCTAACCAATCAGAACACACCTCCATCCAATCAGAACACAGCCAAGCTCTCATCCAATCAGTTCATACCCCCACTGGCAGTTAAAAGGAGGAAACAGCTACAATCACACATTGCTCCTAGAAGCACGAAGCCGAAAGCACCAGCCTGAAGATGACGAATGAGACTTCGTCGAAACGTCACCAAGACACTTCCAATTTTACGTGGGAGAAAACCTGAATAACCAAAGAAAGAATGATTCCTGGGTATATTCATATCGCGCAACAAACAGGTGTGAACATCAGGAAAAGTTAAAAACTATGAAAGTTTTAATTAAATAAAATATCAAGCTTTCGTTGGCTACTGCCAACATCATCAGGGTTCCTTCAGGTCAATGGGAGAACTTATTTATAGAAGAAAAGCCATTTGCACCCGACTCCTGGATTTCGTCATGGGTCCTGACCTACCAATCAACGCTTCGGTCATGATCCCCATGTTATTAGCTAATTTGCCCTTGCTTCCCTTATTTGCACATATATTGCTACTCACTTCCCTATCCTCCTCCTGTATCCATAAATTATGAGTATACTCCATCTTACTCCAAACAAACACACGTTCCAAATCCCTGGGTTGTTTCATCCTCTCACCCCCTTTCCTGGGGTGCTCCATCACAGTGGACTTTTTACCACTTCCACCTCTTTCATGTCCGTCATCCTCACTATCACCCCTCTTACCATGGGGCTCCGTACTAAATGCCCTGCCTTGACTTACACTATCCAACGTTTCCCCCTCCTCTTTTGTATGCCTGGTGATCCCACAACCACCATCTCTTCCAGCAATTACTATCCCTCTTCCCCCATTCTCAATGTTGGCGAGCCCCAAAATGCTCTGGGGATTGGTTCGTAGCTCCCGTCGTCCTGACCGGGCAACTGGGACAAGGGGCGCTCTTAGGTGTGTCTGTCTTGATGTCCCACCAGATTGATCTCTCCCATCCTCCCCCCACATGGGATGTGACGCGGTCCTCGATCCGTTGGCCATTCCTTCCTTTACATCCATCCACTGCGCTGCTCTTCGGGAGCGTGTAATTGCCCCCAAGGCAAAGCGGTTCTGGTCGCCTCTCCCTCGCATGTTTCCGGGGGATGTTGTTTCACTTTGATGCATCGGATATTTTGGGGGGTACGTTGGCAATCCCAATTCATGTGATGATGTCCTTGTGTCATTCGGTATTCTCCCCATTCCCCCTGGGTGCGCACACACTTTTGGTACACAGATGGAAATGGGGGCAATGATAGGAATGTCGGTAGGGGCGGGGGGGATGGTACGGCCTCTTAGCGGTAATCACTCCATGTCCTAACGCGTGCTTGCGGTGTCATCTCTTCCGAGCACCCCACATGACCCGAAGGGGTGTCTGGACTACTAGGGGCTGAATCCCTGGTGTTAACGGGCTTCCTCATTCGTTGTAGGTGTAAGCATTTTTTCGTGGATGGGCTCTCAGGCTGTTAATCGTACATTTCCTCGATATCAGTAAAATGTTGGGATCAGGGGCTCCTCCCCCCTCCATTTCTCTCTCCGGCGACCGAAGGATGTTATTAAATTGCTTACTCCGTGATGGTCGAAAACACGCCTCCCATGCCCTCAGCGCCAAATGGGCTGGGCACAGGTCCACACGCCGATTAATGGACTCTTCACCTGAGAGCCAAGCCTCTTTGAGTAATCTGCCACCTTTTGTACTATCACTGGCAATCACTCGTACACCGTCAAAATCGAACCTATGTCCGGATTCTGCCATGTGTGACCACATTTGGGAATACGGCTCCCCTCTTTTTATGGCCAGCCTATGTTCATGGATCCTAGTTTTAACTCTTTTTGAGGTCTCACCCACATAATTACTGGGGCAATCATTGCAACTGATCTTATATACAACCCCCGATTTCTCTGCCGTGGGGAGTGGATCGTTAGGTCTCATAATATTGGAACATAGTGTCCGATTAGGTTTGTGTGCCACCCTCACATTGTAGGATGCCAACAACCTAGCTGTGGCCTCCGAGACATTACTGATATAAGGGAGGGTGACACGGGCCACCTGTAGTGGTAGTTCTTCCATCTGTTGATTATTCAAAGGTCTGGATAGCATGACATGGCACCTGATAAATTTCATTGGGTAACCGTTGCGTCTGCATATGTGGAAAAGATGTTTTCTTTCTTCCACTTTAGCTTTAGCTGTATTGCACTGGGAGTCTATTCTCTTAAAAAGTGTTCTAATACAGCTGACTTTGTAGGCCACCAGATGGTTACTATCATGATGTAATATCCTATCAGTGTGCGTGGGCTTATGGTAAACTTTAGTCTGCAGGGTTCCATCTGGCTGGCGATGGACTAAAACGTCCAAAAACACCAACCTACTCTGGTGCTCTTCCTCCTCCGTAAATTGTATACCCACATACACTGAATTGAGTATGCCCACAAAGTCAGCTTTTTGGCTCCTTTTGATGACCACAAATGTGTCATCTACGTAGTGGGTGCAGAATTTGGGGCAATACCGGGCCATTGCTACACGCTCTAAAACTGCTGCAATACAGCTTCTGCTATGATGCTCGAAATTGGGGACCCCATGGGAGTACCCTTTATCTGTTCGTACGTAATGCTCTGAAACGTAAAGTATGTTTTTAGGCATATCTCCAATAAATCCACAAGGTCCTCAGGTCGGAGAGAGTCTCTTTGCTTGTGGATTTATTGGAGATATGCCTATGGTGAACAGTATTTTGGGGTGTAGGCTGTTGAAGTGTGTGAGGAAGTTGTCCAGTTTTTCTTTCCCATGTGGCCAGATTATGAAGGTGTTGTCTACGTATCTGAGCCAGAGTTTGGGTTTGTGATCAGATTTTTCTAGAGCTTGAGTTTTCAAAGTGTTCCATGTAGAGGTTTGCAATGACAGGTGAGAGGTGTGATCCCGTGGGTGCTCCTTCTATTTGTTTGTATTTTTGTCTGTTATAGATGAAGTATGTGTTGGATAGGCAGTGATTGGTCAGATCTAGGATGTGTTTGGGGGGCTTATATTTGTTTTGGATAGCTGTCAAGGCTTCTTTGTCAAGGACACACCATCTACCAGAAGAAAACACAAACTAACAGCTATCTGCATGCACTTTCACACCACCACCCAGCACAGATCAACTTCGTAGCCAAGACACTCATCTCCAGAACAAAACGTTTGGCTGACGAACAACACCAAAAAACCGAACTACGCATTCTCGCTAATGTACTAACATCCAATGGATTCCAAAGAAATAAGATTATCAACTTAATCCAAAAAGAAACTCCCACTAAAATCCAAGACAGAGAACAAGAAAACGGCAAAGTCCTCCTCCCATACATAAAAAGCAGCACAGACAGAATCAGCAAGATCCTCCACAAACACAACATCAAGACAGCATTCTGCACAAACAGAAAAATATCCACCATCTTAAGAAACCCCAAAGACAAAATTGAGTTATAAAATCAAGGAGTATATGCCCTTATTGACAAACGAATCCCTAACACAAAGAATGACACCAGACCCACACTCACAAAAACCACATAAGATGTCACCACCACAGATTCATGCAAAAAGCAAACCCAAAGCCACACCGATGATGAGGCACGGCCACAAACCAGAAGCCAGACCACAGCTGCATCATTAGCCACTTTAAACCCCTGCAATCAATACATGAAGCAAACTGACACCCACCATGAAGATGAGGTATCACCATGAACGCGAAGCCAAAGAAGAGCAACACAGCTCACCATCTCTAATCCCCCTGCAACTCAGACTAACCTGAGCACAACAAAGCCCCCACCCAGACAAAACACTCCCCCATCCAATCAGAGCACAACCAACCCCCCATCCAATCAGAGCACAGCCAAGCCCCTAACCAATCAGAACATACCTCCACCCAATCAGAACACAGCCAAGCTCCCACCCAATCAGTTCATACCCCCACTGGCAGTTAAAAGGAAGAAACAGCTACGATCACACATTGCTCCTAGAAGCATGAAGCCAAAAACACCAGCCTGAAGATGATGAATGGGACTTTGTCGAAACGTCGCCAAGACACTTCCAATTTTACGCAGGAGAAAACCCGAATAACCAAAGATATAGATAGATAGATAGATAGATAGATAGATAGATAGATAGATAGATAGATGTTAAACAATAAAATATACGAACACCAGGAAGTTACAAAACTATAAAAAGTTTTAATAAAACCAGAATAAAACCAAGCTTTCGCTGGCTTCTGCCAGCATCATCAGGGTAGCATCCAGTCGATAGGAGAAGCTATTTATAAATGTGGTGCTCTTTGCTCCCGGCTTCTTGACCTCGTCATGGGTCCCAGCCAATCCACCTGCGTTTTGATCATAGTTTCTGTGTTGCAAGCTGTAATTTCCTCACTTTCCTTACTTGTGCCGGTACCGCAGCTCTTCCTCCCTTCTTTGTATGACTGTAAGTCGGGGGGACTCCTTAATTCTACGTAGTTAAATGTGCACTGTCTGTGTTTATGTTGTTTATTCTCCTCATCCTCTCTCTTAGTACTCCCTATTTCCATTCTCCTCCCCCTGTTTCTCTGTTTACGATCCTCCTTCACAATTATATCCTCATTGTTTGTCTCTGTAGTCCAAGATTCCATTGTGTTTGTATCATCCTGTTTCCCGATCCTTCATATCACTTTGTTAACTCCCCTTTCTATTTTCTCTTCAATGGGGGTGATTTTGACATCCTCTCCGGAATTCATGGCACCCACGTTGATTGTTAACCCCTTCTCCCGAGGGGGCTGTCCCCTCACTGTTGTTTATACATTCACTCATTACTTGGGGGTATGCAATCCTCCTTAAAGGGAGAGAGGCGGGGTTCTTGCGGTCATGACTTGCATCTCCTTGTACATTCCTGCGGGGGGGTCGTTCCTCTCAAATGTCTGTGGGAGCGTGTGGAGGCTCTAAGATTATAACAAACAGGCTTCCCATCTCCCCGTAGTTCTCCTGCATTCCCAAGATGAGAACAGCTCAATAGGGAAATGTCATTAGTGGAGTTAGTTGCAGGATCGCCGGTGGAGTTGTACGTGACATTCCAATCATTCAAATCATGATTGTTTAATAATCCGGGGTCTGTACAAGATCGCTTCTTTGTCAAACTCCTTGCTGTTCCTGGGGAGACCCTCGATTCATCGGCACTTGGCTCTTGGTTGTCAATACACTCCTGTGCCCATGGGGGATGGGCATATGTTTCAGCAGGTGGAGAGTTACTCAGCTGCTGATTATTCCCTATCTGGGCATTTCCAAGGCTCGTCTCCTCCGTCAACCCTCTTTGCTGAAGGCACGTAATGTTACATTGTTTTCCTCCGGAGGGATGGTCACGCATTGCCCATGCTCTTAATGTTACATGTGCTGGGCATAGGTCCACATGTCGGTTGATGGATTCTTCGTTGGAGAGCTACGCTTCTTTAAGGAGCTGGCTCCCCTTCGTGTTGTCACTGGCCATCACCTGCATGTTATTAAAATCGAACCTATGCCCAGATTCTAGCATATGCGCTCCGATTTGGGAATATTGGTCGCCTCTCCTTACCGCCAACTTATGCTCATGAATTCTAAGTTTTGACATGTTTGGAGGTCTCCCCCACATAATTGGCAGAGCAACTTAGATATATATATATACACACACACATTTTTTGGATTGCTAACAAAGGATAAGGGAGGATGGAATAGCTATTTCGAGCTTCTTAGTTCTCTTCAGGCAAACATATCCTTCTGAGATTTGAACCTGGGCTGTTTACATGTTAGGCAGCTGTGTTAATCTCTAGGCCACAGGCTCTTTCTCACTTTGTCAGCTGTATCAGGGAGGGAAGAGACAAGGGGAGGAGATTTAGCTTGAGTGTTTTTTGATGCACCCTGTCAGCCCAAATATGGGAAAAAGAAATCTTTCTTTCTTTTTCTTTTGCCTGTATCAGCTCAATCTAGAGCCATCCATAGGCAGCAGTCACCAACGGCGACCTCATTTGTATATATACATTTTTTGGATTGCTAACAAAGAATAAGGAAGGATGGAATAGCTATTTTGAGCTTCTTAGCTCTCTTCAGCCAAACATACCCTTCTGAGATTCGAACCTGGGCTGTTTACATGTTAGGCAGTTGTGTTAACCTCTAGGCCAATTATATATATAATTGTTATCTATCAAAACAATAAGAATTGTATTAACTCAATGTTTGCAAAAGAGGATATTTTGGGAAAAGAGGAAATCAACTAAAACTTTTATGTGGATTATGGATTATAGAAATCAATTGTTAGTGATTGTTTTACAAATGTAACTCAGACAATACACTGTTCACCTATTATTAAGTGATTTATGTTTTTAAAAAATCAATAAAATATATTACAAAAAAAGCGATCAAAGAGATCAAATAATGGTTAAGATTAAAACAGGCAGAGCAAATTAAAGTAATTAAAAATGCTTTGGGGCTGGGTAAAAAGGATTAAATGAGCAGACACCAAAAGAGTGAATGAAATTAGAAACGTAAGTGATAAAATAATTTGAGATAAAAGTAAAGGGAAGGAATACTGGAAGGCATATTTGAAATATTTGTACTAGAATGACAGTGGTACAGTATATCAAAGGGAGGGAGGGAAATTATGAACTAAGTGTCCGTGTCTAACCAAAGATGATGAAATATAACTCACAAATATTAAGAAAACATTGAAAAATTGTTTGATTGGAAGTGTAGGCAATATTACTAGAGAAATATTAAAATGGGGATATGGATTTGTGGTTGTACAGTGACTTTGTGACTTGTTAATCTGTGAATGGAGACTGCATATATGCCTCACAATTGAGACAAAACTGCTGTAGATTCCTTACACAAAACAAAAAGTAATAAGAATAAATGCAAAAACAACAGGGAATAACTTGGTTAAATGTGCTTGGGAAAATGGCAGAATTCTGATTGAAAGTCAACAAGGGACGACAATGAATAAAAATTGAGAAGTATCCTGAAGATTTATGCTAGACAGGAATTGCAAGCCAGTGTCTGCTTTTTAACAGGTTATTAGAGAATATATAATTGTGGAAAAGCAAGTTTATTGCAACTTACTGATTTAGAAGATCCTTGAATTACAGAACATTTTACATAACTGTGAAAACTGGTTGCTGAATAAAGATAAGCAATAAACAAAGTACAGAATAGAAATAAAGCATTAGCTGACAATAAATGCAAAGCTTAATAAAATGTTCAACAGAGAACAATGAATAAGACAAAGCAACATTGTATGATTTTTTTTAGTTGTTGAATCTATTTATGGATAAATGTTTAAGAGATGTTTGTGGTGGCCTTATATATAAACTGGTTGGGATGCAAATATATATGGCGAAGAAATAGCATGATGATATGTACAGTATTTATATCTCAACATAACCCTTTCAATCTGTAGCATTATCAAGGGGATATTCCTTTAGCCCCTTAGATAAATTTATTCTTTTATCTCAGCTCAGTTAACCCCAAGGAGAAGGCAACATAAGAAAACTCCTCTTACGTGTGTGCTTTTTTTCTTTTTTTCCTGATCAATAAAAGTGGTCAACCATGAATGCTGAAGAGTGATAGTGGCATGGGAAACAAAAAACACAATCCATACCTACATCCTCCTGCACTTTGCTATAAAAATAAAATAACATCCTGAATAACATCTGTCTGTCTGTCTCTCTCCTTTGATGAAGAAGACAAAGTCTGTGTTACAACAGAAGGAAACTTTTAGGAAACTGGAGAACAGATCTCAGTGAAATATATGTTGTGAGGTTGTTTCAGTATGCAGAATGATGTATACATCAAAGTGTTCCACGTGTCTCTGCAAGTAATAATATGAAAAGGAAAATTTTAAGAGTGTAAAGATACTTTTATGTTAACTACTGTCTGATGTGGATTGCTCTTATTATTAATTTAAACATTACAGCAGAAATTGATTTTATTTCTTAGATTCCCTAATCAAGAATTTACTATGTTAGTTTATATATATATATATATATATATATATATATATATATATATATATATATATATATATATATTGCCTTATGGGAGTCTAACTGCAGCAAAGTTCAATTAAAAAAATAACACTTTTTATTTAACAATATTTATAACTCACCCACTTCCTAAGGATTCAGGGTGGTAAATAACAACAACAATAAAATAACATGATAATACATCTCTAAATCCAAATCAGTATCAAACTCAAAAAACAACTATACACCCCAAATAAAACCCAAGATACATGTTCATAGTCAACCAGGTGGTACTGAAAGCATAATAAAATTGAACAGCTTTAAGTTGTTAATGGAATTGTAGACTCTTGATAGCTTTTGACTTAGTTCTGGATTTGCTACAATGTTATAACAATATACTCTTGTAAATGAAAAATCATATTATATGCAATCAAATTTGACCCAAGACATTTCACAGAGTGAGACAAGGGGTACAAGATATGGTTCTTACCATCCACCAAAATCAGTGGTGCACAAGTGATTCCCCCCTGACAAAAATGTGCCAAATGTACCCCAACCAGTGGTGGGATTCAGCCAGTTTGCACCATTTCGGCAGAACCGGTAGCTACTTTTTTGTTGCCCAGGCCCAGAATGGACTTCCAGAAGTGGCATCCACATAGAGAACCAGTTGTTCACATATTTGAATCCCACCACTAACCCCAATTTATCCTAGAAATTTCAATACTAATAATTTGCTGGCTTTTCACATCAAATCTGCATCTTAGTTGATGGGTTTTTTCATAATATGTGTGTTTTTCTATTAAACACAAGATAAATATATATTTTCAGGACATAACTCTAGAGAATTTATACCGTATGTTTATTACATCTCCCCCCCCCCCAAAATAATGCTGCTTCTATTAGTTAACACAAGTGTTTGACAAAGTAAACTTGAATATGCCCATTATCCTTCCAAACTAAAGGAGAACACAAATAAGAATTAAAGTTATATGTATTGTGTTAACATTTGTTAAAAGAAATATCATGCTATGTGTCACACAAATGAAGAGTTTTCACCCTGGATAATTTCAATTCTGAAGATGAATTACAATAAAAATGAACTAAATCACTTTTCTGCAGGCTTGAGATCAGACATGATTCTAAAATTCACTGAGCTCTGTGAATATTGAATTTAAACTTTTTTTTTTAAAAAAAAATCTTTATAACTCCTTTATGATTCTACGAATTATCTTTCATAATAATTGTGTTTTCCTGGAAATCACTTGGACAATATCTGAAATCAGATACTAATGAGGAGACCAAAACTTAAAAATTCACTGATGCTGATAGAACCATATTAATAAGAGCTGTGGTGGCACAATGGTTAGAATACAGTATTGCAGGTTAATTCTGCTCATGGCTGATTGTCAGCAGTTTGGCAGTTCGAATCTCACCAGCTCAAGATTGACTCAGCCTTCCAAAGTCAGTAAAATGAAGAGTCAGATTGTTGGGGGGCAATATGCTGACTGCTTAGAGAGGGCTATAAAGCACAATGAAGTAGTATATAAGTATGAGTGCTATTGCTAAGTGCTAAATATATATCAGATGATCTGTAGCTTAGTGCTATTCAAATCCATAAACCTCATTTTTTATCTCAGATGCGCATCAATCAATCAATCACAATAGAACTGGAAGGGACCTTGGGAGTGTTCTAGTCCAGCCCCCTGCTCAAGCAGGAATCTCTATATCATTTCAGACTAGTGCTTGTTCAGTCTCTTCTTTAAAAACTTGAGTGATGTAGCACCAACAATGTCTGAAGGCATTCTGCTTTTATGTATTATTTGGGGTGGGAAATGGAAGATGAGGAAAACTAAGATAGAGGCAAAGGAAAGAAAATATATGTTGAACAGGAGCTGGAGAAACACAGAAGAGTTGACTATTGATTAGTTGAAGTGTTATATAGATGCTGTTTTGAAATGCAATCACATCACATAATTTTTCCATGATGTCAATGGAAGGAAGATAAATCTTAGAACCATTGCTGTCTGTCACATTCAGCCAGAAAGCTATGAACACCAGAATAATAGCAACATGTCTCATAATTTCCATGACTTAGAAAATTGGTAATATCTAGGGTTTGGAGATATTGAACTAGTGGTTCAATAAAACATTTGTGAAATGAGCTCAATAATCCAAGAAGAGTGTGCAAATTTGCTAGGTCAATTTGAGTCTTGAAAAGAAAAACTTCTGCCTTTCTAAATTGGTGAATCAGTTCAAAAGTATGTGATTGAATAATTCATTCTAAATGGTTGATTCAATTTAGAACATGGTTTCCATTTGGAGGTTCCATTGAACTGCCTCTGAACCAAATCTCTGCATATCTCCATCAACTTTTGATGGCGCTAACATTTTTTTTCTCCTCAGATGATTTTGCTAGTTTTGTATTGCATTGTCACTTTCCAATTCCCCAAAACAACAACAACAGCAACAACATCAGCACAAATATTCCAGCATAGGTTAAATTTTAATCTTTTTCAAATAAAGCATCTTTTGTACCTATTGTTTGTTTTGCAAGACACACTTAGGAACTAGAAAAGAAGACCAGCTATAAAAATCTATTCTCCTATATGTTCAGGTTTTAGAATTAGATGACATTTTAGATTCATATTTTAAAAGATGATATCAAATTAATTACTGAAAAAACTACCTCTGTGTGTTGTTCTGTAAATGTTCAAGTTCCACTCATTATAATGGGTGAAATTTAAAATTGCCCCTAAATTAAGAAAATTGTTTAGAAAGGTAAATTGGTAGTCATACAGATTCTCTTTCATCCCAAAGAATTTGATTCACCTTCCAAAAGTATAGCTGAAGCAAAGGAATTTCAAGATAAACAAAATAGCTGAGAAATTGTTCACGTTAATTCTATATTGTCCTAGAGACAGCCTCCCACCATTTGAGTAAGAAAAGAAAGGCAAAGATAAAGGCAACAATGGAACAATTTAAGAAAAGGCATAAATAAAATAAAATTCAATTAACCTAGGCTGAACAAATATTATCTTGGACTGACATACTGAGTCTATGTAGATAATTTTTCTTTTTACAAAATAATATCAATAATTATTTTATATTATGAGAGACTTGAGACTGGCTGGTCATGAACACAAGACTGAGCAAACAAGAGCATTCCCCTTATTTGAAAATTTTTGTGAAATTGGTAATTTGTACTTTGTAGAAAATAGGGCAGAAGAAGAAATGCAGATATCTCAACAATGTAGAGAAAAACTATCAAGAACATACTGAGTGTGCACCTAATATACTGCTCAAAAAAATAAAGGGAACACATCCTATAAGAAATCCTGTAGGATATGTTCCCTTTATTTTTTTGAGCAGTATATGTGTGTGTGTGTGTGTGTGTGTGTGTGTGTGTGTGTGTATAAAAATAAACCTAAACTCAGCATTCCTCAAGGTCCAAATTATTTCTAGGGACTTGAATGAAAGAATCTTGTCTCTCTCTGTGTGTGTGTGTTTGTGTGTGTGCATGCAGGTATCTTTATAAAAAAAAATATACAGCATTCAGTTTTCTTGGGAGTGGCTCTGGGAAGATTTTAGGGAAGCCAAGGATAGTATTATATTTAAAATTACCATTTTAAATTTAATGATAGTCTGACTTGACTACTAATTTTCATATTGTTCCATAGTATGAGCTGGAGTAGTTCTTGAATCTTTTTCCCCCCTATTTTCTTTCATCTCAATAAAACAAAAACTATGAGATTTTCACTCAAGAGAATATTGTAATTGAGAGATTATTCTGAGGGTTTCAAGACCAGTTGCCCCCTTAGAGAACATTCAGTGCCACTAAAAGAGAACGTCGTAGGCTTCTTCAGTCAAGCTTGCAAGTTTAAAACTCCTTTGGGATCTATCCATTTTGGAAATAACCATTTTGCTTGTTGTGGTCTGTTTTCTAAACATATTGCTAAATAGTTTCTTGAACTGAAATATAGACAGATGCTAATTTTCAGACTACTCAACATTCAAAACTCTGTCTTTTAGCTTGTCTGTGGCTAATCTCATACAAGCTAAATTGAAACCAAGAGATTTGAAGTGTATATGAGGTACAATATAATACCTAAGGATATGGCTCAAAAGCACTCTGTTGCTTTTCTCCCAAATATGTCAATGTAATGTGGATTAAAGATAAATATTTATAAACAAAGCATGCTAAATTAATGACAGCTGAAGTATCTCAGTGATGCCACATCTTTCAGAGCAAAAAAGTTAAAAAGAGTGAATTAGATATTACTCATTATCCTCAATTCTCTTAACAGATTCAGATTGTCGGATATTATTCCTCCAATCCAAGCTGATCTCTCATATGGAAAAACTGAAATAAATAGCCTAAATTAGTTTAGTATACAGCATCTTATGAGCACCTGCTAATCATTATGATTGAAAGCTTCCAGTATAAACAGTAAGACTAATTGCTTAGGGACAGTCCATTACTGAACACACATTTTCAGGATTAGTAAATGCAGAAGTTATCATATATGCATGACCTACATTGGCAAAAATCACGATTTTGAAAATACTGGAGGGAAAAAGTGCTTTCTGATAGCTTTTGAATAATTCCTTGTACCAGGTACTAAATCAGTTGGGTAACTGACATTCAAAATGAAATGCAATCTCATTGATAACTATCTGGATATCTTTGTTGGTATATTATAGGAAATCTCTTATAATATACCAAGAAAGATATCCAGATAGTTACAGTACAGTTACAGTATATGTAACTCTGACTTTAATTTGCTTTGCTGACACTAATCAGAATTCCAACATCATTATTAAAATTCCTTTTCACTTATACACATCATAACCTCATTATTTGCAACAGTTGATACTGTAGTTCAAAGTTTGAAAAAGTAGAAAGATAAGAAAAGCAGAACTTAAGATATCTTTCTTATGAAAGAGTCACAGGCTCCAGGTAACCATATAGTTCACAAATGAATTCTCTCTTTTGCATACAATTAGCACAGAATTGTAAAAGCAGATGCAAACATTAAATCTCCAGCTGCTTTTCCATATAGTATGCCATGATATATAGGAGAATGCAAAGCTTCCTAGTGTATTATTTGTTGTGGAAATTTTATTTTCTGACTTGCCTTTATGGATAATTAAGTGCAAAATCAGATATACAGTGTTAGAATCAGATATGCAGTGGTAGGATTTTCCAAGATGTTAATTGCCCATCATTCTGCATTTAAAAGCACCATCAATTACCATCTGATTACCCTGTAAAAGCAGCTTTTATTGTTCTATTTGCATTTTTTTTCTCCACTGGAGAAGACAGCAGGGTTTAGATTCCTAGTCAGAGTTAACTCCTTGCATGCCCAAATCTCAGAAAACTTGCTATGAAATGAGTAGGCACTTAGCCTTATGTTTTTATCTTCTGAGGCTGTAGTCATACATCCACTGCCTTCACCTCTGTGAATAAAAAATTAAACCCTGTGGATTTCTCAACTGGGAAAATAAAAAAGAAAGAAGAAGAATCATTTCTGCATGCTAATGAGTACTGGAAATATTAGAAGAAGACTCCTAGAGAGTGGAAGGTGAATTTACAAATGTAAAGATCTAGTTTAATTGGTGCATTGTTTTTTTCCCCCCAAAATGCTTATCAAACTTGGCTTAATTGCTTCCCATCTTGCAAATCAAGCCAGCATTTTCCCCATGGGTCCTGAGAATCTATTTGTCGCCCCGCTGCCTCTTCAAGACAGTTTTGCTTATGCAAATATGTAATTTTCACTGTAGGAGGGAACAAATGATGGCTATTTGTTGCCTTCTTTGTTGTTCTCAAGCAGCAAATAAAAAGTTGTCCTCGGTATGTGGACAGATGACAAAGATAATTGATTGAAAATGCAGCTGCCTGTTTGCTGATGGGTAAAAACTGTTTTAGCAGAATAGTTCCTGTATTTCATGTCTATGAAAATTCTCAGTCATCCAGGTCACAGTTATCCCAAAGATGCTTTTTCATGAGGCAACTGGACTTTCTTGTTTTCTTCTTTGAAGACATTTCGCTTCTCATCCAAGAAGCTTCTTCAGCTCTAACTTTAACCCTAACCCTAACCCACCATCCAGTCAGAACTGAAGAAGCTTCTTGGATGAGAAGCAAAACGTCTTCAAAGAAAAAAACAAGAAAGTCTGGTTGCCTTGTGAAAAAGCATCTTTGGGACGCTTGTACTTCAGACTAGGATGGAATTTGCTGATCCTGAGGATCAAAATGAATGTTTCCAAAATAACGTGAAGCAAGAGCATAAGGACATTTTTGCAGTATCGGATAAGCAATGAGCAACCTCATTAAACCAAGTCCGTTTAAAGAAGATCTAAGACAGTAAAGTAGTCTCACTGATTATAGAGAGCCAAAGTACACATATCCAGTTTCCAAGATGTTGTAACCTAATGTCTTGCTTTGTGCAATGAACCTCCCTGTTCTGACTCTGGGAGAATCTTGTTTTCTAGATGCCGTGAGCATCTGTGAGAGTCTTAAGACAGGTACTTTCAATATCAGTAGGTTTCTTCATACTTGATTCAAGATTTCAAAAGTGGTTTGTCATCATCTGTTTAGGGCTGAGACAGGGACTGGTCCAAGGTCAGTCAGCTGGCTTTGTGCCTAAGGCAGGACTAGAACTCATGGTCTCTCATTTTTTTTTAATCTGGTGCTTTAACCACTACACCAAATAGGTTTCTGATACAACTATTAGTGGGATTCATAATTGGCTGAATGACTGCAACCATGCAAGAAATGTCTCCAAATCAAATTGAGCAGTATTGAGCAGAGTACCATAGGCCTTTGTCTTGGGCCTTGTGCTATTCAATTTTTCTTTTAATTCATTGATAAGATAATTATTAGGCTTGCAGATGAGACAAGGGAAAGAGAAGATTTAAAAAGAACTTGACAGGGTAGACAAGCAGGTTGACGAGTGGGTTGAAACAATGAAATCCAACAGAGTGAATTGGAATTGCCTTGGAAAGGGAAAAACAAACAAACACCCAAATACAGGATAAGGGAGACTGGCTTTGCAGTACACATGAAAAGATCTGGGGGGTTAGATCTGAACATGTGTTTGCTTGTCTGTCTATCATTTTTCTATGCTGACACAATTAAAATTCCTCTCATCAGCTTACACAGAAACACAAATGGTGCTTTGGAAGCTATTAACAGGAATGTTATGGAGTCAAGCCCACAAGAAACACTTCTTTTACCCTGGAGAAATTATTAAAGGAACTAGTTGTGCTTAGCCTGTAGAAAAAGAGAGATACGGTGGCAGCCTTCCTATGTCTATGAATAGTTCTCTATAGAGAACAAATGAAGTAGGGAGCTAATGAGCCACATTTAGAAGGAGATAAATTCAGATTAGAGATTAGGAATAACATTCTGGCAATAAAAGCTGTTAACTGGTGCAACCAGTTGTCTATATGTTTCCAACATAATAAATATTTCTCCTCTCTGGAAGTCTTCAAATAGACTGGGTAGCCATTTGTATGAAATGTGTTTAGAAAATTGTGCACTGAGAAGTGGATTGGACTAGATGACCACTGAAGTATCTTCAACTTCTTGTTCTTTGAAATATGACTTAACGACAGATCAGTTTGTCCTCTTTTCTCAAAACTGCAAAGAGGTCAAAAAGGCAATTTAGCTTAATCTATTGTGATGCACTCTACATGGAGCTACCTTTGAAAAGTAACTGGAAGCTTCAATTGGTACAAAATAAGGTTAAGTATGCAAATTTGGATGCCCCAATGATGTTGCATGTAACAACTCTGCTGTGCAAGCTGCATTGGGTGCTGGTTTGCTTCCAAGTTAATTCAGGCTGTTGATTATGACCTTTAAAACCATACACATCATATGGCCAGACTACCTGTGGAACTTTCTTTACCCTATTACATTGGCCCATCCTTCCCGGTCAGGCAGAGATAATATATTATTAATTTCATCAATTAAAGATTTTTGATTGGCGGGATCAGGAAAAGAGTCCTCTCTACTGTTGCTCAGCCCTTTCGAACATTCTCTCCCCTAGAGGTAAGGTGGGCCCCAACTCTTCTTGTCTTTCAGAAATATCTGAAGATCTGGCTCTGCTAATTTGCTTGGGACTCACAGAGGAACAGATAGTTGTGCAGTTGATTAGCACCTTGAAGGCCTTTCTCCACTGTTTTAACTTTGATTTTTGTTCCCCCTAATATCATATTTATACACAGTTACATTTTTCTGTTTTAATTGTACACCACAGTTGCTCTGTGTGTGAGTGAGATGGATGGTGTCTAAATTGGATAAATAAAAGTAATCTAATGATGAAAAAGGCACAATTTTCAGCCCATGAAAATTGACTAATAACTCCCTTAGTATGTTAGTAGAATATTTTAGTGCCAGGGAAAGATACTAAAATAACTGATATCTGGCTATATAAATGGTGGCTGTTGATCTTTTGCCATATTGGTCAAGCTGATAATACGAGAGATTCTTCAATCCATGGAAGGAGGGTGAGTAACACTGTCCTTGTCAAAACCAGTCAAGTTCAATTTGTACTGTCAGCAAGTTCCTGCCAGATACTAAAGGAGCTAGGGATGAATAATCACGATTACTCTCTGAATCTTGCTCGAGAAGCTGGTAGATAAGACCTATCCACTTTCACTCAGATTAATTTTTCTTCTGCTCATTGAAAAGCATTAAACAAATTAAATAACTAATGAAGACAAACATCAGTAATGTCAGATACATGTAATGTTGTTGAATAAAAACAAGCTGTTGTGTTAGCGATCAGAAAGCTTGACAGGAAATTGCACAGAAATGGGTATTTCAAAATGATGCAGAGCTTATTAAGAGTTCATTTCCTTCCCTTTTGCTTTCCTTTTGTCGGCAGTCAAGACATAAAAAATAATGCCAGCACAGTTGGAAAACATCAGTCTTTGTCACTGGGTTTAAGCTTTTCAGGAAGGCCTATTATAAGAGTAAAATATTACTGTCCTGCCATTAAAATAGGCTGTAGGATCTCCAGCTGTCCCAAATGAGGTAGAGGGATACTCTCTTTTTTTCTTTGTCAGTTGTGATGTGAGCCATGAAAACTGGGCAGGACTACTTTATGGGCCTGGAGACTGAAATAGCTGTTAGTCAGTATACCAGATGTTGATCCTAAGTTCTTTCTTTTCCTAGAAAAACATTTCTTTTATAGATGAGGAATATTTTTTCTTTTGTCAACAATGCTCCATCTCACAGAGGATTTAACTACTGGCCTCATGGACATTAAACACAAGTCTGTGCTTTCAGTGAGATTGCCCTATCTGTGATCTTCCCAATCTTTGCAAAGAAGGATTTATCTGTTGAGTTTATCTTGTTTTAAAAGGGCCTAATAGTAGCATCTTAGTTTTAGGTCAAAAATAACAAATGCAGTTTATCTTTAGTTCCATTTTTCAGTCACTCGACCTTTAGAATCCTGTTATAATTAGATAGAACTAATTGTGTGTGTGTGTGTGTGTGTGTGTGTGTGTGTGTGAGAGAGAGAGAGAGAGAGAGAGAGAGAGAGAAATTAAATAAATGTAGGTACTGATACATTTATTTTTTAAAATTTCCAATGAACAAATGCTATCTTTCTACCTCTTCCTATCTCTTCTTTTGAGCAACTGAGCCACAGAATAGCCCAAAGCACACACTCTGCTAGAGAGAAGTTCCTTGAGGATGGACTCCAGCACGAGATTGGATTCTGCAACAGTATCCTGGGACATGCATATTTGACTTCATCTTTGATCTTTAGCATCTATTTTTTTTTTTTTACTCCAATTGCTGGGAAATTGTTGTGAAAAGAATTGAGTGTCTATTGCCATGAAATAGAAGCCTGGAGTGAGTACTCATCAGTGTGCATTAAGCAATGCACTATGATTTAATTTTTGACTGCTAAAGGAAACCCTTCAATTGAACTTCACTACCAAACATGGACTGTTTATCATAATGAGTGTATTGATACAAGTGCTTTGAATTGCTGGGCCAAACAGTGTAAAGATGATGAACTGGGAAGAGCTGATTTGTGTGATCAGGAGTGAAATGGATGACATGTGACAAGAACTGATGGGTTGATGAGAAAGGTTGATGTACTGATGGAGGACAACCAGTGCATTGTCAAACCTGATGTCAAACCTGGCATTTCATAGGAATGTGTGTGTCATGTTATTGATGCTCTTTATGGTTTTTGTAAGATGAATTCCATGCATACAATCCAGACTTGGCACATGATACTTGAAGAATTGAAAGATTACCTTTGCGGGCATCTGTCTGACTCAAATGAAGAGATGGTAAGGATGGTGAAAATCTGTTTAAAAAAATAAAGTGTGAAGGGTATTTTTGTTTTTTAAAAATGTATTCATTGATGGCCGAAGTGTTTAGCAAATGGTAATGATTTTGTGGAAAAGTAAGTACAGATAACAGATAACGAGAAAGCTCATTTCATGGAACAACAACAACAATAATAGTAATAATAGTAATAATAATAATAATAATAATAAGGTTGGAAGGGACCTTGGAGGTCATCTAATCCAACCCCCTGCTCAGGCAGGAAATTCCTATATCATTTTGGACAAATGACTGTCCAGTCTCTTCTTAAAAACTTCCAGTTTTGGAACATTCACTGCTTCTGGAGGCAGGTTGTTCCACTGATTAATTGTTCTAACTGTCAGGAAGTTTCTCCTTAGTTCTCGTTGCTTCTCTCTTTGATTAGTTTCCATCCCTTGCTTCTTGTCCTGCCTTCAGGCACTTTGGAGAATAGCTTGACTTTCTCTTCTTTGTTGCAGTCCCTGAGATATTGGAACACTGCTATCATGTCCCCCAACTGTTGTTGTTGTTGTTGTTGTTGTTATTATTATTATTCCATGAAATGAGCTTTCTCGTTATCTGTTATCTGTACTTACTTTTCCACAAAATCATTACCATTTGCTAAACACTTCGGCCATCAATGAATACATTTTTAAAAAACAAAAATACCCTTCACACTTTATTTTTTTAAACAGATTTTCACCATCCTTACCATCTCTTCATTTGAGTCAGACAGATGCCCGCAAAGGTAATCTTTCAATTCTTCAAGTATCATGTGCCAAGTCTGGATTGTATGCATGGAATTCATCTTACAAAAACCATAAAGCGCATCAATAACATGACCCACACATTCTTCTTTGTTAAACTAGACACCCAATTCCAGCAACCGTTCCTTATATGTTTTAGCCTCTAGTCCCCTGATCATCTTTGTTGCTCTTCTCTGTACTCTTTCTAATCTCCTGATTTGTTTATGAATATAAACAAATATAATATAAATTAAAGTTGTGGAAATAGGAGACACTATTTTTCATTCAATCTTCCCAGACTGGACAATGGCCAGAATTCTTGAACAAGATTACATAGCTTGCTTTGTTCTTTCAAAGCATAGTTTTTCAAGTTGAAGTAAACTATCTCTCCTTATTTGTATTACAACTATGTTTATTTACTGATATTGCTATCAACATCTTCAGAAATATTGTATTTTAAAAAATATTTTTCTGGCTTAAATAACCAATATTGTCTACTGATCTTTGAGCTTTCCACATGATGGAATGCATAATATACAAGGAAATGTAAACTAAATTATGCCAATTTCCTTTTTTTTTGCACTATGTGTGTACATCTGAAGTTAGAGTTTCACTGCTTAAAGCAAGATACGAAACTTGTGCTTACCAACAATTACATCAATTTATCTCACTTCATAATTAATTCATAAATAATTATGCACTGAATGCAGTAATAGGAAAAGCACCAGACCCTACTTTTTCTAAGAACACGTAACAGTATTGTGATTATTTTCACATCTGGGTACATTTGGAAAGCAAATATGCAAATCTTATTTTGGAAGGTGTTTCCCCTTTTGAAAGTTATTATTAATAGATAAGAGGTGATGATTTGATTTCAAATTGATGTCACAATATAATTCAAACCTGAAAAAAGCAGGAAAAATGTTCTGTTGGAATGCTTAGGCTGAAAAAGAGAATTAATACTTTAAATCATATGGAATTTAATGGTTGTTTGAAGATCTTGAAAGATTGTCTTTTGAGTTTAATTTGCCTTCAACATATGCTTGGCAATATATACAAGCAGAACATGTGTTAATTAAACATTATAGCGGGGCTGTTTTAGCAGCCTCTGAGGTAGATGCAATTTTAGTTTCTTTAAGAGATGCTGAACTTGAATGGAAAGCAACAATTCCATTTTATAAGGTATTAAAAAGTAAAATGAAAGTATTAGCTATATATTTGATATGTGGAAAGAAGAATTGGAATACCAAATTTTGGAAAATCAATTCCAGGTATTTAAAAAAATGTGAACTATGATTAGATGGTTTAAAAATAAATCTAAGTAATCAGAAAATAGAATTTCTTTGAACCCCTCAAAAATGTTTAAAAAGATATGGACATTATTATTTTATGTTGGTAATATAATAAATTTGAAAGTTATTTATCTAATAAAATTTGGTCTGTTTATAGCTTTGTTCTGGTTTCAAGGACTTGTATGTTAATTCTGAGAAGAAAATTTACATTTAAGGATCTCAGTGTGAAGCTGAATTATATTATTAAAATATTGAATCTGTCAACTTGAAGAACTCTGGATTTTTTAAATATTGGGTGCAATAGAAAGGATCATTGTATGTAACTGGAAATAAAATCTTTACTCTGATTTTAAGGAATGGCCCAAAATATTGTTTTAATAATCTGTATGCTCTAAAAATAAGATGATAAATTATGTTACTACATAGTCCATAAGCTTAATGACTGAATTAATTACATAGTTATATGCACTTTTTCATGTTGTTGTTGAATTATTTAATAATTATATTTATTTTTTCCTTGCCTTATTCCATGTATATTTTTTCTTTGTACTTCACCCTTTTAAAATAAATTTTTTTGAAATTCCCTTTGATATTTGGAGGAGAGTAAGAGTGATTTTGCATTCAATTATTTTATTATTCTATTGGCTCATCTTGTCTACAAATCCCTATTTCAGAATTCCATTTTAATTAAGTTATTTCTAAAATTAACCTGTCAACTGCAGGGTATGTAGTTTGCTGAATCATTCTATTCTGTCAGTTAATTTTCATTTTCTACCATACACTTCTCAATATGCACGATGATGCTATCTATTCAATCATGTCTGATTCTCATAATAGAATTCTTTGTAATATTTTTTTATAAAAAGAATAACACAATTATGTTAAACTCCAGTGTATCAGTTCCATTTTTAAAACAAAACCAGTTAATTTGGTTAATTAACCAGTTAATAAAATATACCTAGAATGCAGGAAAAAATGAGATGGAAATTGGTTTATGGTCAGAAAAATGGTACATTTCTTTAAATGCATGGATATCAATATTTAGAAACTATATATGGGTAAATAATATAACCTTTAGATATTATTCCTTTATTCATGAAACCTCCTTGGAAATTATGGCAAATAGATATGCATAGGATTAGACTTCATAAATTAAAGGAGAAAACGTTTATGTTACCTAAATTTATTCTGCAATAACTTAGCATCAATTTTGTTTACATTGTTTTTGTTGTTCTGTTTCACAATTTTGGTGTATTTTCCCTTTGATGATTTTCTGACACAAAACATAGTGTCCAGAACATGCATTCTAAGAACAGATTTAAGTTTAGTTCTTAGCATAGCTTTTACTTAATAATCAATACTGCAATTTGTCCCTACTATTTTGCCCAGTTTTCTTCAACAACCATTTTCCCAAGTTGCATCCCAAAACAATAGGAATAAACTCTAGTGCATGAATAAATTCTATGAATGTTGAGAAGGGAAGATAATTTTGATAAATCAAAATTTATTGATTTTTTTCGATAAACGGATGGAGATGGGTGATTAAGAAATATGAAATATCTATCAGTCAATAAAATAAATTAGTTTGCTATTAAAGACAAAGCTACAAAGAAAAGAAAACTGTTTTAATATTAGAAAGTCACAGTGGGTACTGAGGTTATTCTTAAAGACCTTATAATTTACTTAGTTATTCCTCTGATTTGTTTTCTCTGTTATTGTCCTCACTGTTAACATTTTTGCTATGACACTCATTCTGGCAATGATAAGAGAGTGAAAGAAGTCCTAGTGAAGTTCCAGTGAATATAAAAGTGTGTATTGTTTAATATACAAAGAAAAGGTTACTCATGACTATGTTCTGTAATTAATTAAGATGGAACTTCCTTCTGATATGGCATAATGTTTGTATTTGTTGTGAAATGAATGAGGCAACCTTAAGCTTCCTGATTCTAAATGATAGTGCTATCATGTTGTGAATTGATACAGCAACAAACTGAATCCAGGCTAAAATAATGATAAGCCTTTCTCCTTTCATAGAATAACAAACAGTTCACTTACTAAATGAACAAATTAAAAGTACTAATAGGAGCTTTCAAGGGATTTTGGTGGAGATGTTTAGGGGGAAACCAATTACAAATTTTCTCTCTAAATTAACATCTGTATTTGAATGATCGGAAAGCTTGAGCAAGGAACAAGATGCAATAAGAATAAGAAGCAAAAGTGAAGGTGAATGGACTGTTGTCTGCAGTTGTGAGGTACATGACTTGTTGTATATTTGCCTTCTCTAAAATCAACCTAGAACAAATTGGTATCAATGCAAAGTAGCAAAGTCCAATAACTACAGCAGCATGGAAAACAAACATTTAGCAATTGATGGAACAAATTTTCTACAAAAAAAAAAAAAAGGATTGGGGAATCAACTCTCTATAGAGAAGATGGTCAAACAATACAGACCCACTAAAGGAAAGTAATAGCGAAAAGCAAGAGAGTAAAAGATATTCTATTTCACTGGAACTCCAAAACAAAGTTCAGATTCTTGGAGAAGAAACAGGCAGAAATCAGCACTGCCCACTTCATTTAACCTTGTTATATAAACATGGAGCAGATGTATTCCAATTCCAAGGGTGGGAGAAGAATGGCTAAGACTTCATTGATTTGAAACAGCAGGAGGAAAGATTTAAGGTTGAAAACCTGAAGTTGACATATACTTACATAAGGCAGGATTTCTGTGTTCTGCTGCAGGCTGATTGTGTATACCTGATTTCTTCCCTGTCATTGGTAAAATAACTTTTGAATAGAATAGAATAGAATAGAGTAGAATAGAATAGAATAGAATAGAATAGAATAGAATAACAGAGTTGGAAGGGACCTTGGAGATCTTCTAATCCAACCCTCTGCTCAGGCAGGAAATCCTATATCATTTCAGACAAATGGTTGTCCAATCTTTTCTTAAAAACTTCCAGTGTTGGTGCATTCGCAACTTCTGGAGACAAGTTCTTCCACTGATTAATTGTGCTGTCAGAAAATTTCTTCTTAGTTCTAGGTTGCTAATAAGAAATTTTCTGACAGTTAGAACAGTTAATCAGTGGAACAACTTAAATCCTTGACATTTTTTGTTGGCCAAATCACAGTGAGGTTGATTAAAAGCATTTGAAGCTGAATCCTGGGAGAGATGGAAATGTAAAGCCAGGACTTAAAGATGTAAGATAAAGACTAAGATACTGTAGAAGATGAGTGTTACTGAAATGTGAGGAAGTGCTTAAACCACTTATTGAAAAATGAAAACAAGCACTGTCTCCTAAAAGTCATAGTCTTTATAATCTAATAAAAAGCAAAAGTGAAGACAAATGGACTGGAGTCCATTGTCTATATAATCATGAATAAAGTATGTGGACTAAACAAGATAAGTTTGGGCTCTTATTACAGAATGGCAAATATGATTTAATACCTATAATTGAGACTTGAAGAGATGACTCCTATCACTGAAAAGTAGTAATTAAAGGATACAACATATTCAAAAGGGACTAAAGCAATAGAAAGGAAGAGAATTTGCACTATATTTTTAAAATATTCGGTTTTTATCAGAAATTCAAATAAATGTAAAGTGTCTCTGAGGTAAAATAAAGGGGGAAAAAGGATCCAGGGATCAGTTACTCTGAGATCAATAACTGGGAAGATTCTCAAATAGTCTGTAAGTAGATTGATCTCTAACTTATTGAAGATATGGTGGTGATTATCAAAATTTTGCATAGATTTGTCAAGAACTAATCCTGCTGGACTATTCTAATTTCATTTGTTATCAGGTAACTTCCTCAGTATATTGTAGAATGCTATAGACATAATATATCTTTGAATTCAGCAAAAGATTACATGCTCATTGTGAAGCTAGTTAAATATGGGCTGGATGACAGGACAAAAAAGTGAAATATCAAGAGAGGTTACACAAAGATGACCCATGGGACCTTCAATCTTCATTTTCATTACTATAATGTTTTGTGATGACTTTTTGAGGGAATAATCAAATTTACAAATGATACAAAATTGAGTGGGATAGCTAATATCCAAAAGACAAATGTGAAAATACAAAATGATCTAAATAGGTTATAAAAATGGACAGAAATTAACAGAACCAAATTTAACAAAGAAAAATGTGCAAAGCTGGGCTTTCAAGAAATAAAATCAAATATAAGTTTAGGAATATCTGGACTGATAACAAAACTTGTGGGAAAAGATATTGCAGCTAATCTGAATTTAAATATTACGCAGTACAAAATTGCAGTTTTAGGTTACATCAACAAAAATATAACATTGGTAATGATTGGATGACAGATTGGTAGAGGAAAAGTCATGTCATCATACAATTTTCTATTCCCCTATTCAAATGACTATTAATTGTATGAATCTGAATAAGCAGATTTGAGGATTATTAGACAAAATCTGGCTTTTCATAAAGAATTATTTGATACTTTGTTTAGGTTCATAGCTCATATACTAAGTCAATGTAAACGTTATTATAGATAGGAATCGGACCACAATTACTTCCTTGTCAAAAACGATAGCCTATAGTAATATGTGCACTCATCAGCTTTGTTTCTGTATGTGCATTTAAAATGGTTCAATATATACTAAACATTTTAAAAGTGCAAAAGCAGCAAACATTGAATGAATACAAGTGAGAAATGGAAGCATATTTTATGAATGTAAACTTTCTTGGATGGATTTCTCATTTCTGGTTTGGCTTCCTGCCTTTGAGCACCAATTCTGGAACATTGGGCTACACTTTATAAACACTTAGCATTTCCGAAAAAAAAATCTCAAAGCAAACGAAGGTATCTTTTGTATTTCCTAACATGGCCAATGGAAGAGTTGACTATGCACATTCAGACATTTCTGTTTCAGGAAAGCATGAGAAACCTCTGAATAATGATGCACCATGATAATTATTTTTTCCATTAAGTTTGTACTTTCTGTGGAGATGAAGCTTTGTGGGACATCTAATAGTTATTCCTCAGGCACTGCTCTCTCTTTAAACTGCAAATCAAGTTGTAAAAAAAAAGTAGAAAAGAGAATCTATTTGTCACCAGAATCTAGCTTTAAATCTGCACAAAAATAAACAATAAGGTACATCTCCAGCATCTTGGTTAAATAGAGCAGCAGATGTGAACTGCGTTAATGAGCAGTAAATCAACAGCTTATAAATGGCAGGAGTAGAAATCAACTGCCCATTACTTTTCTTCTTTTTTACAAAAATGTTTTGCTAGGAGGAAAATGTTCTTCCTTCATAAAGATGTCATTACTCTTATTGACTATAAACGGCTGCCATTGAAAATATTGTCCATTTGTCTTCTTTTCTGCAGGATAACTTTGTCTATGAAGAAATTCATCACTTTCCCCTGTAGCCATGAGTCAAACAGTACTTCAATTGATCCAAAATCCTTTCTTCTGCAGCAACATATCCTAAATGTATCAGCCCACAGGAAACATTTATTCGTCCATGCTGATATGGGCTTTGTGTAGTGTTTCATTGTTGTTCTTTTTTTTTTTTTTTTGAGTAGATTCTTTTCTTCTCATGTGTTACCATAAATGTCAGTTGTAGCCACAGTTAGACAGAGCTAGTCGTCTGTATTGCAAGCTATGGAGTGCTGTCCAAAAAATCAAGGAAATGCTGATTATTTCCCTTTTCCCTTTTTTTTATGTTGATGACAGCTGAATCTTTTAGATTTTGAAGAATCTCATGGGCACTGTTCCTGCAATATGTTTCATTGGGCTGATTAGGGAGTGAATGTTTTATGGGAACACCAAAAAGGGGTCAGTTGACCCAGTCCAGTACGCTGCAGGAAGCTAAATTGAACAAAAGAGACCCTATCATGCACAGGGTTAATGAACTCTCTCAAGTCAGCTATATTGTGTAAATACATAAACCCAGCCAATTGACCTATTCTGCATACCTTTCCAGAAAAAAACTGGAAAGAGTAGCTATAAATGGGTTTCTTTTCACGTTTTGACATTCTTTTCACAACTGTTTTCATTATAGAACACATTGCCAAGACCTGAGAGCATGCAACACGCCTCACACACACAGAGATTGGTTAAAGTGGCAACTTGTCCCACTTTTGCCAGTCTGACTAGTGAAAGTTTAGTGAGGTAATAAAGCCTTGCCAGGAATCTCTGCTGCTTTCAGAATACTAGGTAGTTCCTGGAGAAAGTGGGGAGGAACTTATTTCTCCAAAAGGTGATTTATTCCGCCCATCCAGTTAGCATGAGTACGTTCTACCAATAAGTTTACTTATTGGTAGATTTGCCTTCCTATAAATAAATAGATTGGCCTTCCTATAAGTTATCATTTTGCATATCATTTGAGGTGGAGTACTGTCTTGAATCTTGATATACCATTAAAATTGCTTATGTGTTTGTTTTCTGTGAGATAATTCCTGGTTGCACTATAAGCTTGCCTGCACAAGCTTTTCAGAAAATCTGAAGAGAAACATTGTAGAGGTTTGTAATTATCAGCTTTAGGGTACAGAAAATTCAGATGTGCCATGAACTGAGCTCATTTTTTTTTCAGATTCTTTTTAAAAACTATAGTAGAAAGCTATATTTCTACTATATTCACTCAGGTTGACAAGGCTGTTCAATGTTTGCATCCCAAATTTCTATTCTTTGTAAAATTATACAGACTATAAAATCAATTGCTTATACAGTATTCGCAGAAGTTAAATAAGTTAACTTCTTGCATTACACAAAATGGCCACATCATCTGAATAAGGAAATTTCTGATTATATTTACTTTATATCAATTATTTCATCTGTTTTATGAGAAAATGACTACTCTCATCATCCCTTCATTTTTCCTTGAATGATGTTGATTTGGGGGGAAATAGGTAGTTGAATTTCAAACCATTTTGCTGCCATAGTGAGAGATGTATGTAAAGCTCTTTCCATTAAACATTTGAATAGTAATAAACTAATTTTAGACCCCATGAGTACTGAATGCAGTGGTGGTATTCAAATATGTGACCAACTGGTTCTCTGTGTGGATGCCGCTTCCGGAAATTCATTCTGGGCTTGGGCAACGATAAATTAGCTACCTATTCTGCCAAAGTGGTGCAAACCGGATGAATCCCACCACCGACTGTATGTATTGTAAATATTTAATTGTATCTGTATATTTCAATGAAAATTTACCCGTCATCTGATTTCCTTAAAATCAAGACAATAATGTCTTTTGGTATTCATGTGATATGAGGCTTATTGCCCATCTTCCAAAAGGACGATGTGAATCAAGACAGTGGATTCACAGCTTAATACTAGAGTTTTAAAAGCTCTGCCATAAGCAATAGTATTAGAAAAGAAACTGGACACCAAATGAAATTTGGATGGTTAATAGCTACCAGTATCTGTTAAGGGGAATTGCACTCTGGCATTAAGAGGTAAGTTAGTTCTGTTCTAATTTGTATCTTATCACTATCTTCTTGCCTAAACTACTTCCTAGTTGTCCCTCATGTTGAGTGTTCAGTGGCTGGAAGTTTTCAAATCTCATCCCTAAAGCCAGGGAGTATAGCAGTTCTTTGTTTTCTGGTAGGGTGCAGTATGGAGTGGTTGTTTAGATGTTGACAAACATTAAATCTACTCTTAGTCATTTAACTCACTGAGGGCAATTATCCTTTAGCCTAGCTGACTTCACAGATTTATTTTTGTGTAAAAAATAGGAGGACATGTGAATGCTATCTTGTATATCAGACATCAGTGTTATAATGAAATCTATATTGGAAGATCATAGTATTTTGAGATTGGTACATTCCTCTTGCATCTTGAGTTCTACTGTCCTTTCTTCAAAAATATTGATCTTAAAAATAAAAACCCAGATTTTTAAAGAAATTCCTGAAAATTCAGATAGATCAGCTATAAATGCAACACCATATACTAGTTTTTAGAGCTGTGTAGATTGAATATAATCCAATTTGCATCACTTATTTGGATTTCTAAATCAGATCATAGGAGTGAGTTGATCTGATTTAGAAAGTCAATTCAATCTGTTAAACAGTTTTTCTGCACATATGGATCTGTTCAGAAATATAATAGTCCAGTTTGACAATTCCATCCAAATCAACAATTTGAATGAGGAAATTTGATTTTGGAACTTCAGTTGAATCCTTTTGAATTAAATCCCTGAAACAGATCTTCTTAAATGCCTAATAGTTTAATTTCTTCTAATATTAGATTTCCTAATATCTTCCATTTTGCCATCTGTGCTTATGATGTATGCTTACATGGAGAAGCAACATTCTATATTATCACAATATCAGCATTCTCCAATATTTTAATAATTTCATGCCAACCATCTGCTTTTGTATGAGTGAAATACACAAGGACTAGAACCAAACCTCTATATTCCCATGATGCTTCAACCATTCTGCTGTAAACCATCTTTGTTTTAAAAATAAAACAGAGATTAATAAGGCATAGCAACTTGCGTATAGTGTTTTAGTAATTCAGAAGCTATGATCCAGGATGATTGCAACTAAGTCTAAAAATGTGCCCAGAACTTTTAATAGGCAGTGCTGGAAATAAAAAAAAAAGTGTTAGAAAACCAACTACAAACTTAGGCAAGTAATTTTCCTGAATGGTTTGGGGCTTTTTTTTTTTTTTTTTGCGAATGGGGAGATTTTTTGGGAAACATGGAAACCCATCCATGAACACATTATAATAATCATTTTAAGAAAAGGATTCAGTGAAATGTTTCTATTTTGAATCATGGAAAAGTTTTTCTTAAATTTACTCTCATGATTTATGTTATTTTCAGGCCCAAAACCAAGAATGACACATGGCAAGCTGAGTTCTTTCTTCTTTCACACCTACAGACAAAATCTTGCCAGACTGAGCTCTCTATTATCTGCATCTACAATATACTCTATGAAATATTGGGGAGGGACTGTCTTCACCTTCTTTCTCCCACACTTAATATCTGAATAAGGCTGAGTAAGAGGCTGCTTAGAGGAAGAAGAATGGAATGTACTCATTTACTCCTGGAGATCCACCTCCTCACTACACTCCATCACAAGCATTCAATATATTTATATTCCACCTTGCTTCTGTTGCAGAACTCCAAGATAGTTTATGCAATTTTCTTTAGTTATTTCCTGTCCAAATACTGGCCAACACCAGCTCTTCACCTTAGCAATTGTCTATATATTATAGCTTCAAGCTATGGGATTTCTAAGTAGAAATTCCTCCCCCCCCCCCAGCTCCCATAAGCATCTTCTGGAACTGAAATATCTATGAATATTTGGGCAAAAGTAATCTTCCTTCAACGTTTTTCTTCTGTTCAGCCTGCATTGAAAAGAAGAAATATTCCTCTTCCATCATTGTCCTTGCCCGCTGAAGCCAAATCTACATAGAAGAAAAAACATCCATGATAATGTTAATATAATTCCTTTTAACAGCAGATTCACACAGTTGAGTGATAGCAGCAATGGAATCCAAATAGAGCAAATGACAACACAGAATGTGCATTTTAACAGGCAGATGTAGAAAACAATTTTTATTTAAAAATACAGCAAATCTACTTACTAGTCTCCCTACCCCCATTCCCCATAATATGGTTTACTGAAGACAGCATGCTCGGTGGCTTTCAAGACCACAGAAGGTTGAGTCACAATTGGAAAAGAAAAATGTAAAATAGGACTTGGCATGACTAAATTGTTTTGCTTGAGCCTCCTTTAGATTATACAGACTTGGAAGATGAAACAATTGGTTGATTAAAAGTGAATCTGAAGATCTGAGTGTATTTAGGGTTTTTTAAAAATATTTTTAATATATGTATGTTTGTAGGGTGTCTATGTTTATTTATTATTCTGAGTCTTTGTTGACTGCCTAAACAAGTTCCTGTAGTTTTCTTGACAAGATATTCGGAACTGCTTTGCCACTGCTTTCTTCCTAGAACTGAGAGACAATAATCTCTCAGCTGGCTTTGGTGTGACATTACAGCATCACATTACAGTGATGAAGGGTCTGTAGAGATATGTCAGGAAACAGAGAAGGCTGTTTCTGGGGAAATTGGCCTTCATTTTTATTATTGATGTTGCATTCCAGTTCCCTGAACTTAACCCTGAAACTGGTCACTGGAATTTTTTTGGCCTTGGTTTTTGCTGTTAAATGTCAGCTTTATTTTTAATAAGGCCTTCCTAGAGGCTGTGCAGGTCTGGATGAGAAAGATCAGGCTTCAACTCAACTCTGACAAGACTGTGTAGCTATGGGTTTTAGGGCTCCATATATCTAGAGGTCTTCCACTTTTAACTCTGAATACTCACCCAGAAATAATTGGTAGCTACTCTGGGGAATGTCCTGATTTGTTCCCCATATTATGGAGAGTATGTCCTTCCCAAGTATGTCCTTCCCAAATTAAAGTCTACAGGGTCAAATCGTATTCATTTTGGGATATTAATAAGATTTGTTTATTGGTTACATTTATATTGTATTTCTCTTGAGGAAATGCAAGAACCAATAAAGGAGAGAGAGAGAGAGAGAGAGAGAGAGAGAGAGAGAGAGAGAGAGAGAGAGGGAGGGAGGGAGGGAGGGAGGGAGGGAGGGAGGGAGGAGGGAGAGAGAGAGAGAGAGAGCAAAAACTAATAAAACAATAATCAAGGGCTTGGCAAACAAGCCTAGAAGCAAAGGTGTGAGGATTCTAGATCTCTAGGGCGATGCTCTTCCAAAGGGCAGGCATTATGACAGAAAGGGGGAACTTCCTGGGTCCATATACATGTCGGAGTTTATGTGCTATCTCTTGGCAGGAAATGTAGCCTACAGTTGATTGTGAGAAGGAATACTTCAAAAGCTGTATAGAGACAGTATCTTGATTAAATTAACTGATGAATTATGAAATAGTTGCAAACTTTCAAGTTCTAAGATTTCTTTATCAACACAGCAGTTAAAATCCAGAAAAGGAGAAAAAAGGGGGGAAAAGTAATAAAAAAATCTGGGCCTTAAGTAATGCCTGTATTATACAAGGAACCTAGGAGCAATGGGTTGAGATGCAAAGTGGGTTCTCTGAAGTACTGAAAGGGAGTTTGATTCTACCAGGAATTTTTTCCTTTTTTTCCCTGGGAAGAGTTTCACTGGTGCCTGTTTGGGAAATGTAGATCCAGCTGGTAAAGTACACAAATTTTTCCATCCATGATGATATGCACAGATTCCCTTGACAAATGGAAAATAAAAGGGGGCTAAAGACCAACCAAGCTGTTTCTATACTAACAAAAGCAGGAAGTTATTTTGGCTGTTGTTCTGAGTAAAAAGATCCAATAGAAGCCAAACTGTTTAGGAATACCTACTGGTGGGAGGATATTCATCCTCAAAAAATGCAGTCACATCATAATCTTAAACTTAATCCATTTTTCCCCTTTTTTGTTTTCCATAGTAAATTCCTCTGGATCAGTGTTTCAAATATGTTTGTCTTGCTTGATTTACGAAAAATGGAAGAAGCTTTGTACATCTAGATTTTTTCAGAATTGCAATCTTTGCAATCCCATCTCCATCCTCCTCTTCTCCCCTACATGCTGTGGAGTCTTTCCAAATATTCAGTAGTTCTCTACTCTGAAATAGCCTTGAACAGAAAGCTAAGGATGCTAAGCCACCAAGCTACTTCATGTTATAACTCATGTCCAAAAGAAGTCAACTATCTTCTTGATTGCAGAGCACCTGACTATATCCTTGGGGGAAGGAAGGGAGGTGAGCAGGTTAATGACCAGTTTATTTTCAGTTGGATCATGGACAGAGTCTGCATTTCCAAAACGAGCAGGCTGAATCTCTTCAAAGAAGGAGAATGCTGAAAGTGAAGTGTCTCAGCTCATGCTGAGTGACCTTTTAAGACAAAAGGATAATACCAAAGTTCCTATAGAGAAAGAAGAGAAAGCTCTGTGCAGTGTGATAGGTTTAGAGGTCATTTGGACTGCTTAGACAAAAGCGTACAATCATGACAATCTCTACTAACGCCTACTACATAACTAAAACCCATGAACTGCTAAATGCTACAGCCACTGTAATCTTAGAAATGCTTCACTGATACCTTCCTCCTGAAAAATCAGGTTAGATGCTGAGATCAAAACAACTCAGAGAGGTTAGTCAGTTGATGAAATAGCAGAAGAATGTGAAGATTAAGGATAAGTCTCAGCTACTTAAAAATACAATTTCCACATATATAGTATATACTCTATTTAGTGAAGACAAGGCCATGACAATATCTGCTGCTGACATTCACTGCTGACATTCATCATACAACAAGTCCTCTGTTCTTAAACTCAGGAAGTTATATCTCTCTCTCTTATCTATCTATCTATCTATTTGCACTTTTCAACTGCTCCTCTTTCCCCTCTTCCCCCTCCCCTCCTCCCCTCCCCCTCCCCTCCTCCTCCTCTATCTCATGTGTCAGTTATCTATTTGCACTTTTCAACTGCTCTTCTTTTCCCTCTTCCCCCTCCCCCTCTTCCCCATCCCTTCCCCTCCTCCCCTCCCCCTCCCCCTCCCCCCCTCCTCCTCCATGCTAGCTTGGCTAATATTAACTCCCATATGTCTATGGACATTCTCAGTCATCCGGATCATAGTTATCCTAAAGGTGCTTTTTCATGAGGCAACTGGACTTTCCTGTTTTTCCTTTGAAGGTGTTTCATTTCTCATCCAAGAAGATTCTTCAGCTCTGACTGGATTGTGAGGAATGGAAGGATTTATACTCCTTGCAGACAGCTGATCAAAAAGGTTCCATGCCATTTGCAGTACTAAGGTGACCCTAGACGACACAGCTAAACTTCCAAGTGGTCTCAGCAATTATCTAAAACAGGGGTGCCAAACTGGTGGCCCCTAGACTGAATGCGTTATGCACAAGCCACACCCACCCTGGCTCCGCAAAGGCAAAAAAGTCACCATATGTCACGATACATCATGTGTTGCAATCAAGTTTGACACCCGTGATCTAAAACAATGCAAATGACCAGCTGTCTGCATGGAGAATTAATCCTTCCATTCCCCACCATCCAGTCAGAGTGTTGTAATTCCTCACCAGCCTATGGATCCAGCAGCTGAGTCTGAGGAATCAGATGAGGAGGAGGGGCCTGGAGTGACATTAGAGTCAGAGGAAGGCTCTGAGGAGCTCCCAGACTTACAGTTGGATGAGGAGCCTGGCCCCTCTACTTGCACTCAGGCTGAGACACAGCTGTGCTGGGAGCCTGAGTTGGACCATGATGAAGAACAGTTGGGAAACATCCAGGATGCATGAGGACGCAGGCAAGAGAAGTGAGTAGAACAGAGGAATGCAACGGGGCGGCTCCAAAGGCAAAGGAAAAGGCATTAGGAAGCCACACCTTGGCTGAATTATAAAAGGAAAGGTGTGGGAGGTGCTGGTTGCCGAAAGCAACCGTTCGTGTTGAGGATCAAGTTTCTGTGAACTGTGTTTGCTTTGGACATTGACTCAGGTCTGTGAGAATAAAAGGGGTTGGTTTTTTCTTGTGGTTTCTGCCTGCTTGTTGGAAGAGGGGTTTCTCCTTGTGAGCATAACAAGGACTCTCGTAGCCTGGGACAGAAACAGAGCTGAAGAAACTTCTTGGATGAGAAGTGAAATGTCTTCAAAAGAAAAACTGGAAACTCCAGTTGCTTTGTGAAAAAGCACCTTTGGGGTTAACTCCCATCATCTTGAAGTCAAATGACATGTTTATGACATTCAGGTTACTGACTAATAATTTAAATTATTATTATGGTATATTGCACAGTTGGTTAGATGTCTGAACATTTGAATTTGGCATTTTTATCCATCTATCAAATCCTTTCCAAGGACCTGGAATAGACAGATATTGTTTTTTTGTGGTGTAAAAGGTATATTTGCAGGATGTAAGCTGTTCAAGTAAAGCTGCCTTTTGTAATTTACAATTATTTTATCATCATTATTGTTACTGTTATTACATACACTGCAAGTGAAGTCACAGTTGCCAGTTCTTTAGCTAATGTTGGCTTTAATATGCATTGAGTTCTTTTCCAAGAACTAAGATGTTGTTTGTATTGGTGCAGTATATGTACAGATTCAAACTGTGTGGCCATTTGTAATTGACAGATGGAAATTTTGTCAATATGCAGACTTTCAAAGTGTAATCCAAGATTTTTGGGTATGGCACCCAATGTGTCAATAACAAATGAAACCACCATAGCCAGTTGCCATAATCTTTGAGCTTCAATGTTCAGGTCTTGTTACAATGTGATCTTCTCCAAGCTTTTGTCTTCTATTCTATTATCCCCTGGTATTGCTCCACCAGTTATCCACACGTTTTCTCATTTCAACTACAATTAAATCTAGTGTGTTATGAGCCTAGAGTTTACCAGTTTGTATCTGGAAATCCTACAATATTTTAACCTGTTCTTTTTCAACTACTTTTTAAACTCTATGTTCCCACCAATTTTTCATTGCTGGCTCATGATAATTTTTTGTGGATGTTCCAATGAATCATTTTGGTGACTGTGTTATTTGTTACTTATGCCTGTTTGTCAGTTTTAGTAGCATTTTCTTTTTTTGCTGTTTGAAAGCCAAGATTTGTTTTTCTTCAAAATCACTGAAATTATAAATTGAAAGCTGTGAGAAGCATCGTGCAGCCTACTGCCAGATGTATGGGTTTAGGAACTCTCAGGATTCCAAGTCGGTAGTTGGAGGGCACCAAGGAGGTGGAGAGGTCAAATATCTTTCTCCAAAAGGCACAAGGTCAATTTAGAGCAGGGTTGTCAAACTCAATTTCATTGAGGGCTGCATCAGCATTATGGTTGCCCTTAGGGGGCTGGGTTGGTGTGGCCAGGGTGGGTGCGGCCTATTGGGTGGGCATGGATGGAGTGGGTGTGGCCTACTGGGTGGGCATGGCCAGCTCTACATTGTTCACATCAAGGGTGCCTGTGGGGGCCTGGGCAGGAGTGGGACAGATCTGAGGGTCTCTGACAGAAGGTGATGGGACCGGGGCAAGCGGCAAGGCATGGTCCATTTCTTCATTCCTCACAAAGGGTGACACCTCCTCAGCATGCATCCAGGGGGCGGGGCTGACGTGGCAGGGGCTGGTTCCTTGGTGTTTCTAGACGGCCTTGTGGAGCTAAGACTGAATGCATTTCAACATAGATGGCCACCACAAAATTGTACATTAGCTCCTGGCCGGCCTGGGCCAGGGCCAAGGCAGCAGGGGCCATTCCCTCACTGTTTCCAGGATGGCTTTGTGGGCCACATGAAACCACTTTGTGGGCCGCATCCGGCCCCCGGGCCTTGTGTTTGACATGTCTGATTTAGAGCAACTTTCTGGTAGGCCTGCAGTGCCTGCCACAGTGTGATGTTCCATAATCCCTAAAATGGGGGAGAAAGAAAGCAAGGTTCTCCTACAATATTAGAAATAAAATGAAGAAAAAAGTGTGTTCGTGTGTGGGGGTGCAGCATCCAGCATAGCTTCATACCTATGAACCTGTGTTGGCTTAGTCCTTTATTGGGGAGGGGGAGGCATTTCAGGATAGTAGCATTATTTTTAAATTATATTCAAGGTTATTAACATATCTTCAAAGCTTTAATTTCTGAGACCACTATATTGAATTAATTATTCTAGGACTGATGTTTTGTTTTGAAAGCCTGACAAAATGAAGCTTGTAGTAAGATTGTAGATCACCATTTGTAATAAGGATGTAAACATCAATGGTAATAGGAGAAATTTCTATTTATAAACATAGAACAGGCAACAATCTTCTTCAGAACTGAAATTGCTTTCTGTCTCAATGCTCCAGGTTAGCCTTTCAGTCTGATATCCTCCATATACCAACTCCAAAGAACTGATTACCCATATTAGAAGTAATGCAGAGTTGGGTCCACAGAACTGCTGAATTATGTCATATTTGAAGAATGTTGGTATTATAAGCATTTATGTCAGGAAGCTAGAAGCTTGGGAAAACTGCCCTTAAGCAAAAACTTTCAATTTGTACAGAGCAACTTCAAAAGGCAAACTTTAGCATTCGAAATATCTTTGAATGTTTGTATAAAAAGTGCTCTTTCCCTTGAGCAATGTTTTATTTTTATTTTTGAAAGAGGTGAAGGAAGCAAAGATAAACACTGTATATAGTCCAAGCCACTATGATGCATTGGAAATTCCTAGCATTTTTGCAACAGTTTACATGTTACTATAGCTTTTCACTTTATATTAAAGCAGCAGACTATTTTAGGAAATTGAAAGTAGGGGCCAAAATTAAGGATTTTTTTAAAAATGTGTGTGTGTGTGTGTGTGTGTGTGTGTGTGTGTGTTTTCTGAGGTTTTCGCGGGTGTTTGTATGTAGGTCTTTGGTTATTCGGGTTTTCTCCCGGGTTTTCTCACACTTCACCTCAAACTCAGCAACAAGATCCACCCTGCACTTTGGGACAAATCCAAACAACTCGCCGTCTGGAGAGCCGAAACACAGACCACCCTCAAGACAGATACACACACCAACAAACTCCGAAGACTACAAGAATGCCAGAAATAAACCCCTCCTCCCTCACAGCCACACATGAAACAAACAGTGCATAACATCTCAGATAGGATCCTCACCAAAGCCGAAACCAATGTCCTTTTCAAAGGATTCAACTTTGCAGTCGCTCCCAAACACATCCCCACTGAAACCATTATATGTGGAGTTGAAACCAGCCTGACCAAAATCAATCCAGACGACGCTAACAGAATCAGACTCGAAATCACCAACATCCTCTGCACGAGCAAGCCACCCAAAAGCAACTTACCCAAAGAGGAACAGACAGCACTACGTAACCTGAAGGAAGACACCAGCATAATAATCCTACCTGCAGACAAGGGCAACACCACGGTGGTTATGAACACATCTGACTACCAAACCAAATTAACCAACCTACTCCAAGACTCCACATACAAACCCCTAAACACAGATCCCACCACCTACCTGGAAAAAACCACCAGATCCAAAATAAAAGCCTCCCCTATTAGCGAAGAGATCCAGCAAAGAATCATCCCCAGAGAGGAATCATCCAGATGCCCCAAACTCTATGGTCTCCCCAAGATACACAAAGAAGGAACCCCACTCAGACCCATAGTCAGCTCCATAAGCTCATCTCTACAAAACCTAGCCAAATTTCTCTCCCAAAAACTACAGCCCTATGCAGAATCCATCACCTCACATGTAAAAAACTCATTCCAGTTTATAGAGATCATAAAGAAACAAAACTTACAGCCCAGTGATCTACTCGTGAGCTTCGATGTCATATCCCTCTTCACCCAAGTGCCTATCAAAGAAGCCTTGACAGCTATTCAAAACAAATATAACCCCCCCCCCAAACACATCCTAGATCTGACCACCCACTGCCTTTCCAACACATACTTCATCTATAACGGACAAAAATACAAACAAACAGAAACAGCACCCATGGGATCACCCCTCTCACCTGTCATTGCAAACCTCTACATGGAACACTTTGAAACCCAAGCTCTAGAAAAATCGGATCACAAAGCCAAACTCTGGCTCAGATACGTAGATGACACCTTCATAAGCTGGCCACATGGGAAAGAAAAACTGGACAACTTCCTCTCACACCTCAACAGCCTACACCCCAAAATACAGTTCACCATGGAAACAGAAGCTAACAACCAACTTCCCTTCCTGGATGTCTTAGTCTACAAGAAATCCAATGGCTCCCTAGGACACACCATCTACCAGAAGAAAACACACACAAACCGCTATCTGCACGCTCTCTCATATCACCACCCAGCACAGATCAACTCTGTAGCCAAGACACTCATATCCAGAACAAAACGCTTAGCTGACAAACAACACCTAAAACCCGAACTACACACTCTCACCAATGTACTAACATCCAATGGATTCCATAGAAATAAGATTACAAACCTAATCCAAAAAGAAACCCCCACTAAAATCCAAGACAAAGAACAAGAAAATGGCAAAGCCCTCCTCCCATACATAAAAGGCACCACAGACAGAATCAGCAAGATCCTCCATAAACACAACATCAAAACAGCATTCTGCACAAACAGAAAAATATCCACCATCCTAAGAAACCCCAAAGATAAAATTGAGTTAGAAAATCAAGGAGTATATGAAATCCCATGCACTGCTTGTCCCAACACATACATTGGACAAACCAACAGAAGAATAAGTGCACACATTGAAGAACATAAGAACTCAGTCAAAAAAGAGGAACCAACATCTTCCCTGGTCCAACACCTTAAGGCCACAGGACATGAAATTGACTTTAAAAATACCAGAACTATTGCCCAAACTGAACATTTTAATAACAGAATAATCAGAGAAGCCATCAAGATAGAAAAACGCCCACACAGCATGAACAAACGAGATGATACCTCCTGCCTACCAGCCATTTGGAAACCCGCCCTTATTGACAAATGACTCCCTAACACAAAAAATGACACCAGACCCACACTCACAAAAACCACACAGGAGGTCACCACCACACATCCACGCAAAAAGCAAATCCAAAGCCACACCGATGAAGAGGCATGACCACAAACCAGAAGCCAGACCACAGCTGCCTCATTAGCCACTTTAAACCCCTTCAATCCATACATGAAGCAAACTGACACCCACCATGAAGATGAGGCACGACCACGAACGCGAAGCCAAAAAATAGCAAGGCAGCCCACCATCTTAAATCCCCCTGCAACTCAGACTAACCTGAGCACAACAAAGCCCCCACCCAAAGAGAACCCTCCCAATCAGAGCACAGCCAACCCCCCAGCCAATCAGAGCACAGCCAACCCCCCAGCCAATCAGAGCACAGCCAAGCCCCTAACCAATCAGAACACACCTCCACCCGATCAGAACACAGCCAAGCTCCCACCCAATCAGTTCATACCCCCACTGGCAGTTAAAAGGAAGAAACAGCTAAGATTACACATTGCTCCTCAAAGCACGAAGCTGAAAACACCAGCTTGAAGATGACGAATGGGACTTTGTCGAAACATCGCCAAGACACTTCCAATTTTATGCGGGAGAAAACCCAAATAACCAAAGACCTATATATATGTTGTCCCAGGGGATCCATGAAGACTTGAAGAAATGTTATGATTTAAATCTTAGGTCTGTGGCATGGTCTGTGGCCACAAAGGGTATTTAAAAGGGAGTCTGCAGTGAAGAAAAGGTTGAGAACTACTGGATTAGAGCATTTGACTCACCACAGGAGACCTTGGTTCTAGTCCCAATTTAGCTATGGAAACTCACTGGGAGACTGTAGCCAAAAGGCTTCTAGTGAGCTTTTATGGCTGAAGATGGAGTAGAACCCATACCTTCCTGGTTCATCCTGTTCTACAGGTTTGTTATGGGGAAAAACAAGAGAAGAAGTGCTTTGTATGCCACCTTTAACTCAAAAGTAATAAATCTAATAAAACCATAAACTGGTCCTATTGAACATCATAGTAGATACGAGGCAAATTGAATCAGCTTTGGCACATGTTGAAAGAAGAGCTTTGTTTTAGAAACTTCAAATGCCATGTGTGTCTTCTTTGCCTTTGATGTAAGACATACACATGACTGTGGCTTATATAGCTCATCACAGAAATAAATTGAGCCTTCTGATAAATTCCTCCTTCTGTATGAAAAATCCTTGCCAAATTTCATCCTTAGCTATATGGATTTCTGTGCTTTTTTTTTTAAAGGATATTTTTTTAAAAAAATCTTGGTATAATTGAATGAGATTTATATGCACATCTTCTCGGATAATAATAACAATATAATCTCATACTGAGAAGATACTTTTTTGCTCATTTTTGACATAAACTCAAAGCAATTGTGAAGCTGATTGGATGTGGTGGAATATTGGTGGGAGAGAGGAGACTATGAATGTCCAGAATTTGGGGGAGGGCAAGTGTGACTACATTTAACACACATTATATGCATCAGCAAATGGCACAATAACCCTCTCCTAGTTTCCCACCTATTTCTGTTTTGCTTCTTGGAGAAAGGAACTATGCCACTAAATTTCTCCTGGGTTAAAAGCAATTTTCCAATAATTTCTTCAAGAAGTGGAGAGAAATAACCATTATACTGAAGAGGCAAGCAGACAGCATGTTGAGAAGTGAGTTTTAGCATAATAACTTAATGTGTGAGTAATGACACAGGAAGCTTCTAGTTAAACTCTTTTATGAGTTTACACTGACAGTGGCTGGTATTAGAGATTCACCACAGTGGCTGGTATTAGAGATGTGTTACACAATTTAACAAGTATGGATAGCTTATTCAGCAGGCTTATTCCTGACAATTCTGATACTATTCCCCAAATATCTACTCTTCAATGTGATGGGGAAAAAATGTAGCTCTTCTAGCATTTCTTATAACATTCTGATACTCTACTTTACTAAAGGGATTCAGATCAATTATATTAATAAGTATTAGTATGGTAGTATCAATAAGCAATTTGCAATTAGTCTGACTCAATAAATAATTGAACCCATAGATCCTATCAGCTGACATGTTAATATCTTCCTGGGGACACAAATTGATCATATTTTATTCATCTGGGGGCAGTTTTGCATGGCGTTGAGTGGTTGGAAATAATTTAGAGTCTACTCTATGTTACTTATACCACTTTGTATTAGACATTTAGGGACTGATGGATTTTTTTTTTTTTAGTTAGCATCTTATGCTTTCTTCAAAAAGCACACACAAAAAAAACCACAATCAGGTATAATTCTGTGCTGCAGGTATGAGAAAGTAGAGACAAAATATAAAGTCCTCTCTTAGGTTTCTTAAACTCTCACATCTTGTGACCATCTTCAGCAGCATCAGCCATCAGCACCCATTCACAACCTGAGCCAGTGGGGCCCCAGGATAATCTCTAGGATAAAGAAATCAGATATATTATATGAAATGTAGAATTGGCCAAAAGTATTAATAAACTGCCTGAATATATAAATAAGAAAAACTGAAAATAAATAACCCATTATTCATGAAATCCATGTCATCACTTTTAAAATAGGTTCAGGTGGATGGGCTGTGGGGGATCTTCAAAACACAATGTATGCTTTGCAATTTAGATTGGTGCATGAAAAAAGTCAGTCCTGGCTGACTTTCAAAATCATGAGGGCACTGTAAGAAATATACTAGAAGGCACTTCATACAGGGCTGACAATAATTGGATATGCAAAACAGGTAGAATGGCATCATTTCCGTAACTCACATATTTTGTTTCTTAAATGACAGCTAGGTATCTAAGAGACATCCTGGGTCTAGTTTCCTATCCCATTTGTTTATTAATTTATTTTTCTGGGAATGACTATATGTGGCAAAAGATTTGGAAACCTACACAGAATAAACTCTAGGCCAGGGGTGTCCAACTTGCAACATCACATGACATGTCACGATGTGTTGCAACTTTTTTTCCATTGTGGGCAATGGGATGGGTGTGGTTTCGCCATGACGCATCCAGTGCGCAGGCTGGCAGTTTGACATCCCTGCTCTAGGAAGAGTAAAGTCATGTTCTTAGGCTGAGTTTGAGCAAGGGCTCATAGATGCTACAGTGATTGTAGATACAGCCTGTGTTATCACCATAGTCCATGAATGGTACCCAGACTCACTGTATTGTGAAATGGGTGTTTTATACATTTTTTACAGTAAATAAATGATTTCTTTTTTTAAAAAAAAAGTATATTTCTGTTTTGGAATTACAGACTTCCCATCTTTGCCTTGCAGTTGGATATTAGATTTGTGAGTTTGGTCTTAGATTCAATGAAGTTGTCATGGTTCCGACAGATGAAACTCTTCAAAAGAACTTCAAGGCATTGTTTACCTTAAAGAATCTTTTATTCGAGAAACAAACTATCACCACTACATACTTAAAGCCAAAAACTGAATTCCCCTCCCCTGGACACAAAGTAGCAAAGCACAATTCCCTCCTCCAATTAACCATCATAAATCACATTCCCCAGTTAGCTTAAAGTGCGGGCTTTCTCCCCAGCTCTCCAGCCCACCAAATCTTTATCAACTCTGGGCGCAATAGCCTTGGATTCCCACAGCTGAGTTATTATTGTTATGACTAACTGGACTTTCATCCACATCCCCCCTCCCAGCATCAACTAACTCTAAAAGAGAAAGAGAAAAGATGGCTATGTTTCCATCTGTTGTCAAAGCAGGAACATCTGATGTTAGCAGCGTTGGCAGAAGTGTTCATCAAAGTATTTCATGCACATAAAAGGAATATGGGAAGGAGGTTATCCAATCTGTTTTTCAAAAGGGCCTTTAGCGAGTGTCTGTGGCCATTATAACAACCTGTTTTGAGAGACAGATCAAAACATACTTTTAACATGATTATCATTCCCCCCCAAATTGAGGATCCCTCTTCTCTCTTCATTGATAGTCTGATTATTTATGATCTACCATCACCTCATAGTCATTATGAATTGTTCAATATGATATGTCCAATGTTCTTTTATAAATTTACACTGCAATAGAAGATCAATAGTGATGAAAAAGGGATACAACAGCGTAAAGGAATTTAGACCAGAAACAGAGTATCTGTTTTATCTGCAAAAGGTCACAGGTTCAGTCCTTGGCATCTTGAATTAAAAAAAAAAATCAGATAGCAAGGGATGCAAAAAATCTGCCTGAGACCTGACAGTCAGAACAAAGAATACTAAATTAAGAGGACATGTCTTCTGATACAAGACTATTTGCAATAGTGGTGAATATCTGTAGCTCAGGTGTAGGATGAGGGTGAAGTTTCATTCTCTGAACTTGTAGGTTGGTTTTCGAATGTTTTGTTACTAGGCTAGGTAACGTCTTCAGCAGAGTTTAGGGGATGTCAGTGTCAGTGTTCTGTTTATAATGGTTTCAGGTGTGGGGGTGTCAAGTGAGAGTCTTGTGATGGGTCATGTATGAGTCATCAGTAAGAGGTTGTGATGGGTCTTGAGATAAGGAGGTTACATCAGATCAAGGTCATTGGGAGATGAACTATTGGGGGTAGGGGTAGGGGGAGCTTGTGTCAGTTGGTTGAGGGTCAGTGCTGTCTCTGGCTGGCTGTGTGGTTGATTTGGATTCTGAGGGGTTCATAGGCTGGTTGTAGGTTGATGTGCCTGTTGATGGAATTGCTTGTGGAATGTCAGCCTTCGATGAACTCATGAGCATGGCGGGTTGTAATGTGGCTGATGATTTTAGTGTTGCTCCCATCAAACTGGTGTTGTTTTGTGTTGGTGTGGGTACAGGTAACCTTCCTATTTCAAGCCCCATCACAAGCCTCTCACTAATGACTCATCAGAAGATCCTCACTTGACACACCCACACCTGAAGCCAGTGTTGGGATTCAGCCAGTTTGCACCACTTCAGCAGAACCAGTAGCTAATTTTTTGTTGCCCAAGCCCAGAATGGACTTCTGGAAGCAGCATCCACATAGAGAACTGGTTGTTCACATATTTGAATCCCATGACTGCCTGCAGCCCTTATAAACAGAACACTGACACTGACATCCCCTAAACTCTGCTGAAGATGTTACCAGCCTGGTCATGAAACTTTCAGAAACCAACCCACAAGCATGGAGAATGAATCTTCACCCTCACAAGACTATTTCCTTTGAACACTCCATCTTGAGATACTCTTGTCATTCTTTAGTTACTCTCTAAGGAACACCTGATAAATGTCACGGAAACCCTTGAGGAACCCCAGTTAACATGTTAAAAGACATGATTCCTCTCTATGTTTCTGACTATCTATGTGTAGAACCGTGAGATAATGGAAGAAATTGCTATAGGCTGGGCTCTTAGTGTACCTATTAATGACTGCCATTTCTATATGGCTACTGAGGACATAAATGTTAATGAGACCATGGGATATATTTAGTTTTATATGCCATCTACCACAAGATAAATAGTTAAGATAAATGTACAGAAGGATAAACTATCAATAGACTCCTGAAAGCTCTGTGTAAAATTCACGTCTAGCCCTCCAAATGTATACACTGTTGTTTTAGGAAAGATTTCCCCAGGGAACTCATTACCTGGATATAAGAAGTCCCTTTCAATTAGAAACACATCTGTGGTTTAATTTCTCAGTTCTTTCTATTGTCCCTTGTTGCCCCCAAGCAGTTTTCAAATGGAGCAGCTCTTGAGTTTGCAGAGCAAAATGATAACTTTCAGAAGATTTTCTAGTGATGGGGAAACTTTTAGGACTACCATTTTTTTTTTCACTGATGAATTCTGAAATTTTCAAATGTAAAGTTTCCATTGATATATGATCCTTACCTTATGATTTTTAAAAGTAATTTTTATATTTTATGGTACTGTATATTGAGTTGATTTTTTAAACTGAAATCCTAGACAAAAAGAAAAATGGGGGAGTGTTCTGCTCAAAATACACAAGTGGTTTAGTTAGACAGAGAGTTACTTCTTTGTCAACCACTGGGACTGGGATTTTTTTTTTTCTACCACTAATCATCCTTTAGAACAGGGGTCTTCAAACTCGGGCCTTTTATGACAGGAGTCTTCAAACTTGGGTTTTTTATGACTTGTGGACTTCAACTCCTAAGCCAGGCATGCCATAAAAGGGCCAAGTTTGAAGACCCCTGTTTTATGACTTGTGGAATTCAACTCCCAGAATTCCTCAGCCAGGCATGCTGGCTGAGGAATTCTGGGAGTTGAAGTCCACAAATCATAAAAGGGCCAAGTTTGAAGACGCCTGCTTTAGAAGCCGAAACAATTGTAAATCTTCAGCTGAAACTGCAGGATTCATTTTATCATAACTTATTTGTAGTTCTTGCAGCCATGCATGCTCCTAAAGGTGATTTTTTTTTATAACCTTTGTAGAGTGCAGATAAGAAAACCAAATCATGGCATCCGGCCCTCTCAATTCCTGGCAAATAGATGGGGAAGAAATGGAGGTAGTGACAGATTTTATTTTTCTGGGCTCAAAGATCACCTCTGATGGGGACTGCAGCCAAGAAATTAAAAGACGCTTGCTCCTGGGGAGGAAAGCTATGGCAAATCTAGACAGCATTCTAAAAAGCAGGGACATCACCCTGCCAACAAAAGTGCGCATAGTCCAGGCCATGGTTTTCCCAGTTGCAATGTCTGGCTGTGAAAGTTGGACCATAAGAAAGGCTGAGCGCAAAAGAATTGAGGCCTTTGAACTATGGTGCTGGAGAAGACTCCTGCGAGTCCCTTGGACTGCAAGGCGTTCAAACCGGTCAGTCCTAGAAGAGATCAACCCCGACTGCTCTTTAGAAGGCCACATCCTGAAGTTGAAACTCAAGTACTTTGGCCACCTAATGAGAAGAAAGGACTCACTGGAGAAGAGCTTAATGCTGGGAAAGATTGAGGGCAATAGAAGAAGGGGACGACAGAGAATGAGATGGCTGGATGGAGTCACTGAAGCAGTAGGTGTGAATTTAAATGGACTCCAGAAGATGGTAGAGGACAGGAAGACCTGGAGGAACATTGTCCATGGGGACGCGACGGGTCGGACACGACTTCGCAATTAACAACAAAAGAGTGCAGATGTTGTTTTTTTAAAAAAAGTATGCAGACATTTTGGGCCATGCCCATTTTAGCTGTATTCTTGCCAGAATCAATTGAACTTCAGGCCAAAATAGGGGATACATAACTGAAGAATAAGATAAGATGGAACCCTTTCAGAAGCAAAAAAACAAAAAACAGAAAACAAGCAAACAAGTAAACACAACCAGCTCTGAGGTATCCAGACAATATCCATCCAATGGCAGATGGAGTTTTTATAACTCTGTTTTCAACAAGGAGAACAGGAATGATGAGAGTTACATCCTATCAAAGAGTGTTATATTCCTATCATCCAATCCTTTTGTAAATCCACCAAAGGGACCACAAATCAAATACAGGTAGTCCTCGACTTCCAATCACAATTGAACACCCAAATCCCATTGCTAAGGAAGGCAGTTGTTAAGTGAGTTTTACCCCATTTTATGACCTTTTTTCCACAGTTAAGTGAATCACTGAAATTACTAATGGAATTCTTCAGTCATTTAGTAAGTCTGGCCAGTAGTGGGATTCAAATATGTGAACAACCAGTTCTCTCTGTGGATGCCACTTCCGTAAGTCCATTCTGGGCCCGGGCAACAAAAAATTAACTATCGGTTCTACTGAAGTAGTGCTAACTGGCTGAATCTCACCACTGAATCTGGTGTCTCCCATTCTGACTTTGTTTGTCAGAAGCTGGCTGGGAAGTTTACAAATGGTGATCATGTGACCCCGAGACAATGCAACTGCTATAAATACATGCCAGTTGCCAAGGACCCAGACTTTGAACACATGACCAGGGGAATGCTGCAGCAATCATAAGTCACTTTTCTCCAGTGCTGTTGTAACTTCGAACGGTGACTAAATGAATGGTTGTAAATTGAGGACTACCTGTACCGGGAGGAAGTTTTTGTTCAATTTCATAGTTTTTTAATGGGTTGTGGGAACAAATGATAGATGCATCAAAATGCAAACTTTGCCTCTTTGATATGTGTTACACAACATCACATGCATATACATACTTTTGATATTGTGATGCAAGATTTACCATGATGCTATTTTGGCAAAACTGCTCCATGGTTTGATCCAGTTCATCATCAAGTAAGAAAAGTGAACTTTCTCAAGGAGTTTCTTTTAAACAACAGAAAGGAAATGCCGTATTTTCCAGCGTATTAGATGACCTCCGACTTTGGAGCCAATTTGAATGCCTAGAAAGTTGTCTTATACGCCGGAAACTACCATAATTTCTGGCGTATAAGACAACTCGGCATATAAGATGACCCCTGACTTCGGAGCAGATTTGAATGCTTTAGAAAGTCATCTTATTTACTGGAAAATACGGTAGTATATAGATCAATTTACCCCAAACAATTGGATTTATTGGGTTTCTATTTCTATAATGCACATAGGAAGTTTGCATAAACTGGGAAGGTTTGTCAAGACTCTCGATCTCTATTTTGTGATTCAAACAATCCTCAGCTGTTAGGTTTTCCAAAGCACCCATTAGCTTTCCAGAAGACAAAAATATTCATAGTAGCTATAATTCCATCTGGTATTGAAAACAGAAGCATGCCAAAGGCCTTTTGTATTCTTTGGAGTGAGATTCATTTATTTTTCTTATTATTACATTTCAAAGCTGCTGGTTCATTTCTCAGAAAAGAACAAGTTTGTAGACAACAATGGTACAAATATTTTTATTTTTTTCTCAAGGCTATAGCTTTCACTTGCAAGGTGAAGGGTAATCCCTAAAGCCAAAATGGTAAATATTGAGGAAAAGGAAACAGTGAAAAACCAAAATTCACTTTATTCATAATGTTGAAACCTAGGCGGTAACAAACTTCTTGTAACACATCTATTGGGGATTTTTTAAAATCAATGTTTATATGTTCATCTACAAAATCTTCCATGTCCTATATTGTAAATCACATTCCATTATTCTTTTAAAATAAACTTTCACATACCAAATCTATGCTCTATTTTAATGTTAATGGTGCTGCAGAAAATATTGTGCTTGTGGTTGTCTATATCATCTATGCTATATTTTGGTTTTCAATATGGGAAAGGACATTTATAAAACTGTCAATCAATCTTAAAAACTATCTACACATATTGTCCATTATACAGTTACTGACATATCTCCATTTATTGCTGAATACAAGATAAATGTATTTGTGTGGTCTTTTTTCAATGAAATTTGGTTGAGAAGCATAGCTTCATTACCTCAAATCATATGGGATACTTAAGAAAGTGTCTTCTTTATAGCAAGGAATATAAATTATGCCAATGCAAAGAAAATCACATTATGATTTCTGTAGTTCTTGATTCTTGAATGAGGCACATTGAACATGGTTGAGTATGATATATACATTTTAATAAACATGACCGGTATTTTTTAAGCAAAATGGGCCACAGTATTGTAATTTGCCAGTACACATAATTTGGATGAAGCTAGACAGAGCAACTGGATCATTCCTGAATTAAAAATAGCACTATATTTGACCAAATATTCCCTATCAGGAATTCATGTAGATGTAATAAAAAAATTAATTAGGGTGGTGTAAGTGCCTTGGGGAAATACACTTTCAAGGTGCAATTGAATATTTTGAACATATTCAGGTTCAGTGTGATATGAACTTTCTTTATAGCCCTCAGTTTTAGGTAGAGGGGGAATATTTTATTTTGATGAACTTCTGCAAATGGAAAATACCAGACAGATGGGAAAGGAAAAGAGAATATATATTTTTTTATAAAAGTTTTATTGTTTTTTTCCATTTTTTTATACAAAAGCTTAGGACACAACGTGGTGGTCAGAATGTCAAATCATTCAAAAACAAAGTCATATACATATAGCTCAAATTAATTATAAACAATTTGCTCTCTATAAGGAATGATATTACTTATTAAAATTAAAATTAATACAATTTTAGATAAAGTTCAATCAAATAAAGATTTGCAATCACCTTGCAGTTATGATAATCTATATCCTGTTTTAAGCTTTACTAATTGCAATTGTCTTATTCCAGTTACATTTCAATAGACATATAGTTGGGATTTCAGGTATCCTTAATAATAGATCCTTCATTAAAACTATTTTTTCCCTATCACAAGTGGCTCTTACGCTCTCTCTATTACAGCATATTTTTCATGTTTAAAATAACAATATAAATCCAACAAATACAGTTCTATTTTTAAAAATATATTCTATCATTTCCTCAATGCACATCTATAAAAAAATCTTTTTTAGCCCTTTTGTAAAGTTTACCCCTTCAAATACTTATCAGGTATAATGTCAAGAAGTTCCCTGCCTTCATTCAATATTAAATCAAACAGAAATTTTCTCTCTATTTCAAAATAATTATCATATTTAAAATAATAGTATAGTTCAAAAAAAAACATATCTATTTTTAAACATGTGTTCTATCATTTCATCACTCTACGTCTATAAAATCTTTTTAACCCCTAAACAAGTTTGCTCCCTAATAATTATCAACTATGATATCAATCAATTCTCATCCTTCTTTCAAAGAGAATGTAAATTGATGGCAGACAGCTGTAGCTTATTATCAGGAAATAATTGTACCAAGTCTTTCCAATCATAAGACTTTTGAGTTACTACTACTACTACTACTACTATTACTACTACTACTACTACTACTACTACTACTACTACTACTACTACTAATGTTGGAAGGGATCTTGGAGGTCATCAAGTCCAACCCCCTGCTCATGCAGGAAACCCTATACCAGTGGTTCTCAACCTTTCTAATGCCGTGACCCCATAATACAGTTCCCCATGTTGTGGTGACCCCCAACCACTTATACATCACCAGGTGCCAGGGGCGTGGCCAAAGAAAAGGGGGAAAAATGGTGGACAGCCTTGTTTGGCGACCCCCGTGAAATGGTTGTTCGACCCCAAATGGGGTCCCGACCCACAGGTTGAGAACCACTGCCCTATACCATTTCAGAAAAATGGCTGTCCAGTCTCTTCTTAAAAACTTCCAGTGTTGGAGCATTCACAGCTTCTGGAGGCAGGTTGTTCCACTGAATTAATTGTTCTAACTGTCAGGAAATTTCTCCTTAGTTCTAGGTTGCTTCTCTCTTTGATTAGTTTCCATCCATTGTTTCTTGTCCTGCCTTCAGGTGCTTTGGAGAATAGCTTGACTCCCTCTTCTCTGTGGCAACCCGTGAGATATTGGAACACTGCTATCATGTCACCCCTAGTCCTCACTTCATTAAACTACACATACCCAATTCCAGAAATTGTTCTTTATATGTTTTTCTTCTGTTCTTCAACAGAACAACACAAAATGGCATGGATCCCTTTTATACCCCCTTACAGGGAGCAGCATCAATCAATCAATGCAACGTATCTTTCCCACCTTGCACATGCACAATAGGCTGGAGACAGCCTGTCTGGCCCGGGCAGCCATGTGACCTGCCGGGGTCTCTCTGCAGCTTCCTGTACCTGCTGTGTAAATCACAGCCCAGGACATAACAGTTTTAGCCTCCAGTTCCCTAATCAGGGCTTTTTTTGTCATAGAACGCACAGAATGGAGTTCCAGCACCTTTTTGGGATGGAACCTTGTAGGGTAGGCAAGGCGGGTGGTATGACGTGTATGAGTTCTGGCACCTTTTTTTTTTTTTAATAAAAAAAGCACTGCTCCTAATCATCTTTGTTGCTCTTCTGCATACTCTTTCTAGAGTCTCAACATCTTTTTTACATTGTGGTGACCAAAACTGGATGTAGTATTCCAAGTGTGGACTTACCAAGCCATGGAAAGTGGTATCAACACTTCATATGATCTTGATTCTATCCCTCTGTTAATATAGCCTAGCACTGTGTTGGCTTTTTTGGCAGCTGCAGCACACTGCTGGCTCACATTTAAGTGATTGTCTACTAGGACTCTGAGATCTCTCTCACAGTTACTACTATTGAGCAAGGTATCAACTATACTATACCTGTGCATTTGGCTTTTCTTGCCTAAATGTAGAACCTTACTTTTTTCATCATTGAATTTCATTTTGTTAGATAGTGCCCAATGTTCAAATCTGTCCAGATCCTTCTATATCTTAAGCCTGTCTTCCAGAGTGTTGGCTATTCCTGCCAGCTTGGTGTCACCTGCAAATTTGATGAATTCCCCATCTATCCCCTCATCCAAATCATTGATGAAGATGTTGAAGAGAACTGGGCCCAGAACAGAGTCCTGGGGCACCCCACTACACACTTCCCTCCATGTAGATGCAGTTCCATTGAGGACCACATGCTGAGTATGACCAGTCAGCCAGCTACAAATCCATCAAGAGGTGATATTGTCTAATCCACATTTTTCTATCTTATCAAGTAGTAGGTTGTGGTCTGCTTTATCAAATGCCTTACTGAAGTCCAAGTAAATCATATCCGCAGCATTCCTCTAGTCCAGTAATTTTGTCACCTGGTCAAAGAATGCAATAAGATTTGTCTAGCATGATCTGTTTTTGACAAACCATATTGGCTTTTGGTAATGACTTTGTTTGCCTCTAGGTGTTTGCTGATTCCTTGCTTAATTATCTTTTCCAGAATCTTCCCAGATATTGAGGTCAGACTGATAGATCCATTCCCCCCCTTTTTTTTGAAGATGGGAACTACACCAGCTCTTTTCCACTGTTAGTTCCCCAGAGCTCATTGGACATTGGACAAACATACCAAGTGCAATTTCTAGAATTGTTTTCTGTTCTTGTTATTTTTCTAAGTGCTAAATGAAGTAATAGCAGAATACTTAAAGAATTCACAAAGAGTTACATTTGGGTTTTTATATTTTTATTTTTAGCCTCATTCTTTATTCCAGACCCATGCTATTAAAATCCATTCAATCCCTTACATTCCATTTGTTTAATCTTGTTTTTATTTATGCCCGTCTTCAATCTAAAATGTTTTTACTTACTAGGTAGGTAATTGTTTTAATCATATAGCAGTTTTTGACTATAGTAATAGTTTTTGACTATAGTAATATTTTATTTATTTCTAGGTTCATTAAAAGTTTGACTGCAGTTGTCTGACACTAGACTGTCTGTGATCTTCACTAGGTGTGTTGTTTTTCATTCTCAAACAATTTTATGAAACAAGCTCTCTATTTTAATGGAAAAACACTCCCATGTTTTCAGATTTGCCCGATTTATTTCCAAGATTGACAGATACACCCTGTTTAATAATTTAACTTCATTTGCTTATATTAATTATTTAACATCAAATTCAATTTCTACATGTTAGCTTTTCCCTAAATAATTTATATTTGTTAAACACTGGTTATCAGAAATCACTAAACAAAAACTCTTTCTCAGTGGAAAAACATAAAATTGGATGATCTATCAATATTTTTCAGCAAGTTATATCTTTACAGTGTTCTTTTTTAAAAAAAAAATAATATGGATAGGATTGTTTCATGCCTCACAGATGAAAATCTACTTGGCTCTGATGTCTATGATGAAGACAAACTCAAAGAGTCCACATTGAATTATGGTCTCTGGGGCCTGAGATCAGAAGCTTCTTTAAAGATCATTATTAAGCAATTAGATTTTACAAGTCTCTTCATTCACAAAGGGAATGATGTTGTATCCTATTAGGTCTAATTATAAGGTTACTCTCAAAAAAAATTTCTCTGTATATGAACAATAACAGTAGATACTTAACATGACGGTAAAGTGCAATGAAAACCCCATGATGTCTGAATTCTTTGTTCTTCAACTTCCATTATCTCCTCAAAATGTTTCCAATTCTTATATCTTATTTCTAATGTAGTTCATATATTTTATTTCTAATGCTCATAAAACTATGAGTCAGTAAGACTGAAGATGGATTGGGATAACTTTTCTTTGTCCTGAACTTATTTTACTTTATTTTGCTCTTCAATGTTCATGCTTCAATGTTCATGCTGGTACTGCTTTAGTATGGGTTAATTATCAGGATTTCATGGCTGACTTGACAACTGACATGACAGTTTACTCCGATGACCTGCAGGGGATGTGTGAAATTTATTTTTCTTCCTGAAGTTGACAATATCTACACATACTACAAGAGCAAGATGACTGCCCTTTTGGAAAAAAAGGTGGAAGAATTAGAGGAAAAAGTATCCACTTCATCAGCTTATTGGGGAGATGAGGATTTCCTAAATCAGACCCAGGATGGGTTTAATATACGAAGACGGTTGACCATTGTATTGAGATCCAGGGAGTTTAGTACGAAGTTCAGTTGAGAGTCTTTGTGTAAAAATATATGGAAGGGGGGGGGGGAATGACCTTATTGTAGATGCATACTAATATCAAGCAAAAGATTTGGATAATTTGCTCCAAAACACAGAACTTTCAGGGAGGAAAATCTTTGGGGTGGTTTGTCTCAGTGCAAGGTCAAGTCACTTATTCATAATAACAAAAGGAGACTTAAATTACCTGGGCATCTGATAAATCAGTTTGGTCAAGACTGTGCTTATGTTGTGCTTCATTTCTCAGAAAGTTGAAGAAGAAATGGGTTTGTGTGTGTGTGTCTGTAGGTATGTAGGTGTATAGGTGTTATTCATCTAGATCTGACCCTGCCAATAGGGAAGAGATGCTAAAAAAGATAAAAGGAATGGGAACTTTGGAAGTTTTTCAATAAGGGGATGGAATGCCTTAGAACAGTGGTTCTCAACCTTTTTATACCGGTGACCCCGGTCATAAGGACACGCTGCGCATGTGCGCCGCCCCGCACATGTGCATGCACGGCCCATGCACAGCACCGCCCCCATGTGTGGCCCCATGCGCGGCGCCACCCATGCGCATCATGCATGCGTGGTGCTGCTCCCATGCGTGGCGCGCATGCGCAGCACCGTCCCCATGCGTGGCGTGGCACACATGCGCAGTGCCACCAGCTAGGGGAAAAAAAAGGCAGATCGCATTGTTTGGTGACCTCGTGAAATGGTCATTCGACCCCAAATGGGGTCGCGACCCACAGGTTGAGAACCGCTGCCTTAGAAGGTGGAGGAAGGACTTTCTTTGCTGAAGATATTTAAACAAAGGCTGGATTCCTGCGCTAGACTAGTGATTTATCTCCAAAGACCCTTTGAAAATTTACATTATTGTATATGACTGAGTTTCCATTTTATCATCATGTTCAATATTTACAGAGTGAATGTGATCAGCATCCTGAAGATACACTTAAATATCCCATTGTGATGACACAATGGAATTGATGAATCAGTGCCTAGCTGTGATAAAGGACAGGATGAGGGTGAACAAACTGCAGTTCAGTCCCCAAATGAGGCAGAGGTACCTTTGCTTGATGGTTTGAGTTGATAGAGTTTAACCTGTTATAAATAAATTTTTAGTCTCTCTAAAGGAGCAAGATCATATCTTGGGAATAGAGGTACAAAATATATCTTAATGTGTAAAGCAACTTTCATCAATTCAGGCTGCTATACCAGCTCTGGCCCTACTTAGATAGAAAGAACCTTGTTATAGAAATCCAGGCAGTGAGTCTAAAAGGCACTACAGAAACTTCAAATGCTACGGCAAAAATGCGGACTGAAATTGGGAAATATGAACATATCATAACAATTCTTTATGATTGTTATTGCTTCTGGCATCTTTCTGGCCTTAGTTCAAGGTTCTGATTTTAAGTTGCAAGGTTTTATAGCTTGGGACCAAAAAGTTTGAAGGAACACCTCTTCCTCTGTTTTTCTATTTGTACTAAAACATTATCTTTGGAAGGCTTGCTCTAGGTCAGGGGTTCTCAACCTTGGCAACTTTAAGACTTGTGGACTTCAACTCCCAGAATTCCTCAGCCAGCTTTGCAAAGCTGGCTGAGGAATTCTGGAAGTTGAAGTCCACAAGTCTTAAAGTTGCCAAGGTTGAGAACCCCTGATTAGGTGCTCTCTTTTGCTGTGATGTGGTGAATCATTACTCAAGATTCATGTTTTTCATAATAGCCCCTGCCTTTAGAACACTTTCCCCAGTAAGGTATGTCTGGCACTATCTTGTTTTTTCAGTGCAAAGCAAAGATTTATTTTTGTTTTCACTGACCTTTTACTAATGTGGTAATGCTGCTGTAATTTTCAGAAGTTTTTTAATTACTGCCTTTGTTTTTTGTTTCTGCTTTAATAATTATCTTTGGCTTTATTTAGTTGGTTGTATTGTGTAAAATGCCAGGATACATTTTGATTCTTTTAAGTTATCATTTTTATTTTTATTTTAAACAATTTAAAGATGTCTTTTAATGAGAAGTGGTATAGAAATATTTTAAATAAGTACATGCATTGACAGAACAATTGTTGCAGAATTATCTAATAAAGAACTCAAGTCATGCATAGGAAACCTGATTTTTTTTAAATCTTACTTGATGAAAGCCAATTTAATTAGAATGCACATCTTAGGAAATTACACAAGAATGGAAAAATGGATACTTTATTTATATGACCTAAGCTGATAAAGGTTCTCCTAATTTTATGAAAGCTTATGAATTAGTTCAAATGAATAATTCTCTATCCACTGAGAATTCAGATAACGAATTCTAATCAAAATATAAAGAAGTAGGTAATACTTACTGGTATATTGTTCACATCAGCCTGAGAATCATTAAGGTAATAGATATTATATAAATAATTCCATTTTGTCGAAAAAAGGATCTAGAATCAAATGATCTGCACAATAGTTTCTTTGCACATCCTATCTATCTCAAGACAATAAGAATCAATGGATTTATTAACATCCTATGAAACTCCTGAGAAATAGAGCAGGGCTTTTCAACCTTTTCACAGATTGTACCACTTTTAGGACATGACAATATTTGAGTACCACCAGTCCTTAGCAAGGAGTCAAAAACTTGATGACTAAAAAAAAAGGGGGGGGGATTTTGGGTTTTATTGATTAGATTCATTTGTTGTTATAGAAATGGCTAGTTTATAATATTATGGAAAAGTAAAAAGTTGAGGTTCAATGTTAATGCTTCCTTCTACTGCAACAGAGGAAGTATGTTCTTTTTCTCTTCTCTCCTTCACTTTTCCCCCCTTTTCCTCCCCACTTTTTTCTACTATTTGCTTTTGTATTTTTGTATTTTATTTTATAATCTAATAAAATATTACAAACTGTAGAAAAAAAGAAAAAAGTACCAGTTTTAATTTCTTCAGTGGCTGTTCCTTTGCTGAATCACTTTTCCTTTACACTGACAAATGTATGATGAATTTATCCATGTTTATTAATATGCACCACTACCAGCTAGTTCAGGGGTCTTCAAACTTGGCACTTTTAAGACTTGTGGACTTCAACTTCTGGAATTCCTCAGCCCTCATGGCTGGTTGAAGAATTCTGAGAGTTGATGACCACAGGTCTTAAAGTTGCTAAGTTTGTAGACTCCTGAGCTAGCTGGTTTGCCCTTCTGAGCTCTTCCACAGTGTAGTAAGAATGCACCCCCCCAAATCCCTTCCCTGTACCCTTAAATACACAGGAATCAAGTGCAAAGCAAGAAAATAAAGAAACATAAACTCCATTTTTTTTCTCTTTAAGCTGTGTCAGACATGTCACATATGACAATGTTGCAATTCTAGACTGAAAGGCTCCAGCAATTGCTTTAAATTAAGCCTGTTTACCTCCAAAGAAAACTTTCTAAAAGCCACAGACAGACTCAGTTAAAGGGGATAAAACTAATTACATTTGTTTAAAGAGATTAAACCGTTCCTGATGTCTTTTTTCCGCTTCCCCCACCCAAACCACATTCTTTTATAGCCTCTCCTTTCTCCCCCCCCTTTTCTTCAGTTCATTTCCAGCTCCGAGCTGCTTCTAGAAGTGCCAATCAGCTGGAGCCCTGCTGGCTCCTGGGGCTTCTGCTGAGCCCAGACAGTCATGCAGCTGCAGCTGCCTCTCCCTCAGGCTTGGCTTGCTTGGGCTCATTCCCCTTCCCTGCTACACTTGGCTAGCAATCGCCTACCACCTGCCATGTGGTAAAGTACCACAAGTGGTATGTGTACCACTGGTTGAAAAGCCCTGATATAACTCTCTGCAATTCTATCCTAGAACATGGAACTTGAGTATTCAATTGCTTGGAACACAAAAAAACCTCTCTTACAATGCAAAATCTTATTAAAAGTATAATGGCAGAGTTCTAGAATAGATGGGACAAAAACTTGGTATCCCATCCTTGGACAAATGTAGCTTTTCTTTCTTTCTTTTAATGTATTTTATTGATTTTCTATTATTACAAATCATAAGTGCTTAGTAAACAAACATGATGTCTGGGTACATTTGTTACTCAATGTTGCATCTTAACTTCAGTATAAATCTATTCAATGTTACACAACCCAGTGGTTTTTTCCCCCTGATGTTTTCATTTTCTCAGCATTAAACAAATGCTATTATTAATATATACAAAATTAGATATACACATCCTCTTCATATTTATCTAATGTTATACAAATAACAATAGTATCAATTTATAACATCTTTTCTAACCACTTTATATTTAAATGGTATTTGCAATTAAAATCTCTGTATTAAATCAATGTCCTGTTTATCAAGCTCTTATTTAAATTTAATTTCCCATCAGTATTCAAAATATCTTTGTCAGTTATGATTTTCTCAAAATTAATTACATTTGTGTAGCCAAATGTTTCATTTATACAAGCCATCCTAATGTTTTTATAATTCCCATATCAAAAGAAAGAGTGCTATTCTAGTTATTAACCATACCTTTTTTGTTATAAAGACCTATTTATATCTATGTGTTATCTATTCTTTTGCCCATATTCAAGCAAATATTGGCTCATATAATACCCCATCTAGTATATCAGATCTTCTGTTTTTTGAGCCTAATTCTAGCTTTCTTTCTTTGCCAATTAGCTTTCCAGGCCAAAGTAATTAAATCACCAACAAATTCTTCCTTTGTTTTTGTAAATACTGCTTTGAATGGGAAAACCAATTTAAGTAGGGTATTTTTGAGGAACAATTTCACCCAGTTGTATTCATTAAACAACTCCCATTTTCCTTCTCCCTCAATTTCTCTTTTCATTTTTTATCTCCCAATTTCTGACATTTCCCTTAACAGCTTCATAGTCTGTTTTTTCAAATTGTCTTCCTTATCCTCAGGCATATTTTGAAAATCTAAAGAATAAGATGCTTTTTCCATTTCCATTGTTGTAGCTAAGTCTTGCAGATTTTTATTTGTCTGTGTCAAATTATGTTTCCCAAATTATGTCTTTAGATCAGTTTCCTCTGGTTCATCTTCTATTTTCTGACTTGTTTGTTAATTCTTTGTAATCATTTTCTGGGAACTTTCTAGTTGTGAGTTAGAGATTTGCTCATTTATATTATCAAAGTTGTTTTTAATTTCATCATGATTTCTTCTTGCATCTTCTTTATGCGAAATAATTGTCTCCTGAATTAATTGTAACATAGAATGTATTTCCTTCTGAAAAATGTTTACTTCTTTTTGAGGTGTCACTCCTATAAATCCCTGGTAAACCTGGCTAGAGGCTTCAGATGGGAGTATTAAGTGTGTTTTCCTACCATTTTTGGCTAGATATAAATGATCCATTTTATTTTCCCCCTCCAGATATTCTATCAGAACTGTTGTGATCCTCGCATATTAATCTTGTCTTATACCACCAATCTTAATGTCCATAAAACAAAGTCTCATCTGGTTCTTCTGGTCTTTATATAGAGCCTTTATAAAATGATCACTTTGTTAAATGCTTTTTGCAGTAGCTTAATATTGAAGAAACAGTTAGCAGCCTCATCAATAAGACTCAAGTGTCTTCTGAAAAGCTAATATTCCATTCTCTCCTCTATTTCTATATTCCCCCATTCTAAGTTTTGTTACTGAGGCTTCATTAAGCCAATGAAAATGGTGTCTGTCATGATTAGAAGATTATAAATTAGAGAACTCTATATAACTTATTGAGTTTTATCCAATGCGATAGATGGATCTATTTGTAAAAATAACTAATAGATATTGTATTAAATGCTATCATTTAATGCAATTTTAATAACCATTGATAACCCTAGGAAGTCTACTGCTTTGTTTTCAGAGTGACTGGTTCTATCTCATTTTACACATCATTTGTCAGTATTGTTGTACTTACAAATTCATTCCTTGAAGTAAAAATTTGATGTGACACAAGACAATTGAAAATGAATAGGGTAAAGATAAATTTTCCTCTGCCTAAAATGTGTCTGCTGGGTGGAAATACCCTGATATTTATGTCAGGGGTTTGTTGCTAAACTTCAGCTGTCACATCTAATAAGAATACCGCTTGTCCTTGACCTATGACCACAATTGAGCCCAAAATTTATGTTGCTAAGTGACAGTTGTTAAGTGAATTTTGCCCCATTTTACAACCTTTCTTGCCACAGTTGTTAAGGGGATCATTGCAGCTATTAAGTTAGTACTCCAGTTGTTAAGTGATTCTGGTTTCCCCATTGCCTTTGCATATCATAAATGGGGATCACATGATCCAAGGACACTGCAACTGTCATAAATAGATGCCAGTTTCAAAGCATCTGAATTTTGATCATGTGACCATGGGGATGCTGTAACAGTTGAAAAATGACCATATATGTTGGGGTAACTTCAGACAGTTACTAAATGCTGTTGTAAGTCAAGGACTACCTATATAGCTATGCACAAGCAAATTTTAAAAAACCTTGCGTTCTCTCAGGACTCCCTTTCTCCTGAATATTTGATTACCTGGAACTGCCAAGAAGTAAAAAAATTACTTCTTCCAATGCTTTTAATTTATTATTGCTGAAATACTAACCCCATCATTGATTCCAGTAATCAAACTACAAGCCAGCTTGTTTGGATCCTTATGGACATTTACCAAAATATTGTGTTTGGTTTTATTCTACAAAATATGGAACTTCTCATATGCCTTTTGCTACGCTTCTCCTCTCATCAGAAACTGCTTATGACCTACATAAAAAAATACCAAAAAAGAAATCAAAGTTTTTCATTGTAAGCCTCCTAGAGTTGCTTTCCAGAGTGATTTGAGTGGCATATAAATTTATTTCCTCCACTACCATGCAGTTAGCCCATTACCAGCAGGCTGAAGTGCTGAAAAGGAGCAACAAGAGAAGTAAACATGCAAGGCTAGAATATGGAAAATCAGAAAGAAAAAAAATCCTTATCGCTCAAGTGTGTGGACTGATGGACTTGGATATAATACTGTGAAAGAATTTTACAGAATATGTTTTTCTTTTGTAACATTTTCCTGCAGGTACAGGGTCTGCTTTTTTGGATCAATAAAATGTTGACATCTTAACCCCAACCCTCCTATCTTTTCCACAGATGTGGCTGTGCCAGTTGGCTTGGGGCTCCAGTGGGGGATCAGAGCAATGGAAGTGGTTGATTGAGTAATAACAGATCCCACCTCCTCCCCACTCCACTCTCCACCCTGCCCATGTGTCTTTGGTTGTAAGGTTTGGTTTTAACTTTTTATGTTTTAACTCAGGACTTTTTTGTCATAGAATGCCCAGAACAGAGTTCCGGCACCTTTTTTGGATGGAACTTTGTAGGGTAGGCAAGGCAGGTTGTATGATGTGTGTGAGTTAATAATAATAGTAGTAAAGTTGGAAGGGACCTTGGAGGTCATCTAGTCCAACCACCTGCTCAGGCAGGAAACCCTACACCATTTCAGACAAATGGCTGTCCAGTCTCTTCTTAAAAACTTCCAGTGTTGGAGCATTACTGCTTCTGGAGGCAAGCTGTTCCACTGATTAATTGTTCTCACTGTCAGGAAGTTTCTCCTTAGTTCTAGGTTGCTTCTCTCCTTGATTAGTTTCCACCCATTGCTTCTTGTCCTGCCTTCAGGTGCTTTGGAAAATAGCTTGATTCCCTCTTCTTTATGGCAGCCCCTGAGATATTGGAATACTGCTATCATGTCCCCCCTTGTCCTTCTCTTCGTTAAACTAGACATACCCAATTCTAGCAACCGTTCCTTATATGTTTTAGCCTCCAGTCCCCTAATCATCTTTGTTGCTCTTCTCTGTACTCTTTCTAGAGTCTCAACATCTTTTTTACATCGTGGTGACCAAAACTGGATGCAGTATTCCAAGTGTGGCCTTACCAAGGCATTGTAAGTGGTATTAATACTTCACGTGATCTTGATTCTATCCCTCTGTTAATGCAGCAGCCCAGCACTGTGTTGGCCTTTTTGGCAGCTGCAGCACACTGCTGGCTCATATTTAAGTGATTGTCTACTAGGACTCTGAGGTCCCTCTCACAACTTTTTTTTTTTTTTTAGAAAAAAAGCACTGTTTTAACTGAATATGTACTGCAAGCTGCCCAGAATTGATAGGCTCAAAGTCACCAATTGGCTTTCATGCTTAAGACAGAACTATATCTCACCATGTCCTAATATCCCTCCAAGGCTTCCCTGGAACTTTGCCTTTTCATATTTTGGAATATTGTTAAGACTTTCCTATGTCATCCAACCTTCAGCTCCTTTAATTGCCTGTGAATGCACACCTATACTGTGTGTATTCTTACACATATGTATTCATATATTTTTTTTTAAAAAAATGGTAGTAATTTGTTTTTAATGTTTTTACCCTTTAATTTTACTTTGTTGCACATGGCATAATGTCCTTTGATTGGGAAGGTTAACCAACAGAGTAAATAAAGACCATCAAAATATTTTCAAAATAGTCTTTTTAAAATGGGGAAAATTGACATTACAACATTAATTTATTATTGTTGGAGTTATTGACCCTCTAATTATTATTATTGTTGATCCTCTAATTACTATTGTCTATTACTTCATTTCACCTACAGCTGAGTCCAGTTGCTGAATGGACTTTTCCAACCTAATTAAAATTATTCACATATTACATGGTAATCATTTCTTGTTCCCTCTTGTAAATGCTACCATCTTTTACCCCTCAGTATTTCTATTCATTTTCCTCAATGCAATTTATTACTGCAAATAATGTTTCACTATTGGTCCTCAGAGTTTAAAAAACTGAAGTAAGCAAGAGTTTGGTGCAGGAAAAGAATAAAATTAATTATTTTGTGTTATCATTTTCTGTGAAATAAATGTTCACCAATATTAGTCAGTGTAGTCAACCAATGAAGCTGATAGGTATTTAGCTTTTCTCTTTACTGATTCATAATTGAAACTATTGTTCCAGCATGGCTCTGAAAAAGCAGAACTGCAGGAAGCATTGGCTTTTAAATGATTCATATGCCCTGATCATCTGTGACTAATCAAATATCCTTTAACAAGAGTAGGTTATTTGTAATGTCCTGTAGTTTATATGAATAGTTTCTACCTGCATGAATCTCTCTGAGATTGAATCATATTACTACTAAAGGAAAGGCTAGTTATTTCCCATTATTTTTATTTCATCTTCTGCAAAGTAAAACTAACATTTGATTATTTCTCCTAGCACTGTAGTTATTTACTTATAGTAAAAACCAAGGCAGATTTTGTTGAGCATGCATTTGGCAACAATTTGCTAAGAAATGAACGATTATCTGCATTTTTAGCCCTTATTCAAAGAAATGAAGAGGTCTCACAGAAGCCCTGCCGTATAAACTTAAAAATATCTCTATGCTATTGTTTAAAGGGTGCATCCATTGTAACTATGGAGCTATTAATATTTCTTAATACTTAGCAGGAATTGTAGAGTCCTTAGGACTTTGGAATATTAGCTCAACTGAGCCTTAAATCTAGAACAAGGGAGCTATCCAGGGTACTGAAAAAAGCTCTTTTCTGATCTGAAACCTAGTACAGTTATTCTTCTTGGAACTATGGTTCCTCCTCCTCCTCCTCCTCCTCCTCCTCCTCCTTCTTCTCCTCCTCCTCCTCCTCTTCCTCCTCCAATATTTTAAGAATGTGCACTTTCTTAATGCAAGTCCTTCTACACTGAATGTGTAACACCTAAAATATATTTATCTGTAATGTTCAATTGTTATGGCCAATTTAGCATTTTTTTCACTCTATAGTGATTACTCTTCTCACCCCTACCACCCAAAAATCTCAGGCACTTTAAAGTTGCCAGGTTGTAAAACATTGGCTTAGACTATGTGGATGATACAGGAGTCTGGTGTAGTAGGAACCATATTATTTTCTTTACTGTGTTAGTCTGGAAGTGGGTCTGTCATGCTTGTTTGGGGGGATTAGAAGAGTGACCTAAGAGGGAGACCACAACAGGGAAACACAAAACCACTCTCTCATCTAGTTCCTTCATTTACATCCTGAAACATTCAGCAGTAGGAAAAATAAAATTAAAAGTAATCACGAATCAGAGAGTTACAAAACATTAGTTTGATGATTCTCTTCACAGTTAATTTAGTGAAATATCCAAGCTGACTTTTTAAATAGAATTGGAAGGGCAAATCAAATTGTCCCATTGTATGAGTTGGAATAAATTCAATAATCTGGAAAATGCTTGCACTTATGTAAAAACAGTTGCTCCCCCCCCTCCCTGAAACTATTTGGAAAATCCAATAAAATTGTTTTTTGATACTTTATGGTGGCAAACCTAATTGGCTTTTATTTCCAGAAATAGCACATGCAGTTTGATTATGTTCCTCAGGATTGTGCCAACTCTTAGAGACCATATGTAGGGAATTTCTCCAGTTGGGACAGCATCTTCCAAAGGTGCACCTATCATCATTTTGAATCCATCCATGTAGCTGATGATTGTCCTCCCTCATTTTCCTGTACTGTATACTTCCATAAAACGTCACATAATGTGCCAAAAATATGATCATTTGTGTGTGGTTATTTGTGCCTCAAATGAGAAGTCTGGATTGATTTATTCGATAATTCATCTGTTTGTTTTCTTAACTATCCATGGTGTTCTCAGAAGTCTTTCCCATTGCCAAAATTCAAAAGCATTAATTTCTAACCTACTTTTTCAAAGTCAGATTTTGTTTCTATGGAGTATAACAAGGAAATAGAGTGTCACTGAACAATTTGGTCAGTGCAAAATAAAACTAAATCTGATCTAGAGTTTATCATACATAAAAAGACTTGTTGAAAACAATAGGTCTTAAATAGTCATTGAGTATACAAAGTATATCTGTTGTATCTTATTAGATGACAGAGTTCATAGATCCATCTTATAGCTTTCCATATCATTGATACAAAATTGATAAAGAGACACAATAGACTGACTGTTCGTAGTTTTTTATGTGATTTTGCCAAATATTGTGATACAGAAAAGCTATTGTATGCCATGGAATCAGTTTTAACTAAGCAAATCATGCATACTTAGATATAATTTAATGTAATACCTACTCTTGGAACAAAGAGAGGGGAAAAAGCTGTTTTTCGTTATAGTAGCCATCTAATTGCTTGAAAATTTAATAGAACATTACATGTATTGTAATCCCCCAAATGCATAATTTAGATTTAATAACATCCTAAGAGTTAGTTCCTGGAATTTAAGAATAAATTTAAAGTAACCTCTATTTTAAAGAAAAGATTTTTTTTTTAACTCTCTTTCTGAAATAATAGGTTGGATTCCTTATACATGTATTCACAATGAATTATAGACTGTCACTGTTAAGCTGACAATTTCCCTGTGGAGAAAGGATATATTTTCCTTAAAAATGGCATTTGTTGAATGAATCACTTGCAAGAGTGCAAAAAAACTGATTAGGGGATTTGGAGGTAGGAATGAAATTAGTGCAGTGAAAATAAATTCAGGGAAAATGCATTTGTGATATGACAAAAATTAAATGATTGAATTTAAGAATGTGTGGGATAGCAGTTAATGTTTTGAACTGGGAATAGTGAGACCCAGGTTCTAGTCCACTATCACTCATGGAGCTCATTGGGTAATTTTGGGCAAACTTCTGTCACAGCCCAAACTATCTCAAAGTGTTGTTGTGATGGGGGAAAAATAAGAGTGGAAGTGAGGTCGGGTAATTTCTACTATGGTGTCTTATGAGAATCCTATCATTATTTAGTTATGCGAATATAGCAATAGTATTTTCTTAACCCAGCTTGTTGTGTGAACCCAGTTATTATAAAAGCAAAAATGTTTTGAAAGAACACATTTTTTTTAAAAAAAAAAATAGAAATAAAATGCTAAAATGAAAATATTTGTATGGAGAGGTCCATGAAAGGATTTTTCTTTCTTTTAAGCCATTTGCAGGTAACTTGTGGGTTTGATCTGCTCAAGGATTTTCAGGAAACAAATGGAAAGTTGGTATCTTAAGTCTTTGAAAGGTAAAAGGAGGGGAGAGCAACATTTCCTGAACAGAAAACACACATCAGCCTCCTTTAGTCCCAGTATCTTTGACTCCAAATTGAATGAAGAATTTTGCAAAGATAAGTAACAGTTTACTTATGTTCCTTAGATAAGTAGATGACCAGAGCTGTACACCCTATTGTAGACATAAACATGCCATGGTTCATAAAAGGGCATTACAATGTTGGCAGTTTCCTTTCAGTCCCTTTTCTAGTGATAGAAAAGCATAGCATTTACTTTTTTCACAACTGTTGCCCATGATTTAACATCTTCATTCAGCTACCAAGATTTTATTCCTGGATAGTTACAGAAAGCTAAAGCAACATCAGTGTTTGTATATGTGTATTTGTGTGTGTTGCAATGTGTACCATTTGACACTTAGATTAAACTATCCCTGGCATTCATTGACCAGTCACTCAATGAATAATCCTTCTGGAACTCTTCTCAGCTTGCCAATCATTTTGGATTTTCATCACCTTAATTACTTTGCTATCGTTCATAAACTTGGCTAACTTACCACTTACATCTAAGTTAAACTCAGCTATGATCAAGTAGAAAAAGCACTAGGGCCTTACTTCCATTGAGAAAATGGCCTGTTTTACTTTGTTTTTTAATCAGTTAGAAATGCATAAAAGAACAGAGCGTCTTATCCCATGACCTCTTCGTTTACAAAAGCCTTTGATGAGGAACTCTGTCAAAGTCTTTCTAAAAATCTAAATATACAGTGTTGACAGGGTCATTTCAATCTATGTTTGTTGGCATTCTAAAAAAACAAACAAACCCAACAACAGCATCCCTTTGACAGTTGCTAAGGCAGGATGAAGACAAAAACTATCAAAGCAGCCACAGAATCTACATTTAACTAGTGTTGAGATGAATTATGGAAGTTTTAGATGAGCATAGGTGTTGTAATGATTGTCACTAGATCCTCAGCAATGTCTTAGGATTTTTGGATGAAGAAACACCAATAAGTGCTGATTCCCATTTTTGAAAATATATATTTCAATCATCAGAATAAAAACACAATGGTTAAGCCCAAGAAGTTTGGACTTTGAAAGTTTAAAGCAAGTTAGGAGAAAAATACATGGGAAAGAATTGATAATCCACCTTCATTGTGTAGATATAAAATATTCTAAGAACATTAGATTTTTACCTCAAAGTCAATGAAAGCCTAGTTAAGATTTTATTATATTCCCTATCTATCTATCTATCATCTAAAGAGATTGTAGCTACCCAACTCCAACAGAATTATTTTAGCCAATTGGTCACTGTCTCAGCCCAACTTATCTCACGGGGTTATTGTTGTGGGGAAAATAGGAGGAAGAAGATGTTGCCTTGAATTATTTGTAAAAAATAATAAAGGTGGGATATAAATAAATAAAATTTTGTAAATTTGTAACTTTCATGTTAGAAAGAAGAAATCTCTAATGGGAGAATCATGTTTTTCTAAGGCTATTTCCTAGCACCCAGCTTATGGCTGGAAAGTCATATCTTTGTGGATACATTCATGAAATGCTGAAGGATGAGAGAAGAAATGGACTCAGAAGCTGGGGATGGGAATATATGTCAATACTTGTGGGCAATTTTGCTCTGAGTAGTTTTGGCTTGAGCCTGTCATTGGCAATGTTTCCAAGCAACACAGCCTTCCATTTGGCAATTATATACTGAAGCAGCTGCTTATTCTCAACAGTATGTTTTTTTTTTCCCTGACAGTCCATGTATCCACTGTCTGCCCTCCTCCCTAAAACACAATTTGTATGTTATCCAATATAAATTTCCTGGCCTGTTTCAGTGTTTCAGGAAATGAAATGACCAGAGAAAAATTAGGATTTGCTGTTGTTTTTGCAGGGTGCTCCTAGTACTATGAAAAAATAACAACAGAAGTCTAGGGGAGGGTGAAAATATTTACATACACACTTGCTTGACATTTAAAATGCTCTATTTTGGATTTTATTTAATTCTTTACTAAAAAAAAAAGAGAAAAAAGACTGTATATTAAAATCAGCCACAGTGAGGATATCACAGATTATCTTTGTATAAAGTAAATAAACAATTATTTCAGCTCATTTAATGGGACTGAGCATGTCCCTCTTGTCACATTCAGATATGTTAATTTTCTACAATAAAATCATAATTAAATCAAATTCAAATGAAGATAATTAACGAATGTTTTTAACACTGTAACGTTTTGAAAATATGGCCTCACCTGCTTTGCAACTTGTATGTAATTCATTCGTATTTATATTTATGCCTAGCTATAGTCACAGAGGATGCATGATGTTCACCACCATTTTTGAATTATTATACATTTAATTTAAAATGTGTGAAATGAAATGATTGCTGAAGCCGGTAAACAAAGTCACCCATTTAAACTTTTTTTTTGGCTATTAGTATCATAGTATTTTAATATTTGTAAGAAGTTTAAAATTTAAATTGCTATTAGTATTTATATATTTAAAAAGAGGGTAGGTCAAGCAGAAGAGAAACATTTCTTTAATCATTGTGTTAATGCAATTTACTTGTTTAATCATTCATTACAGAAATTAATTAGCGTTATGAACTTCAACATTATATACATTCTATTCATGCGTATGCATACACACACACACACACACACACACACATACAATACATACGCATGAATAGAATGCATGTGTATGTGTGTGTTTATTATTACAGTACATTCCCATTATACTATTCCTAAGGATAAAAATCTTGTACAAAATGCAGAGTAAGAAATAGTAAGCCCCGCCAAATTAAAGGTATGAATAAGGGAATTACAGCTAAATCTAGTTTAAAGCAACACCATTACAGTACAATTCCATATTTTCTATTGTTACTTCAACCACATTCCTATACTGTTTCATAAATTGCCTTTTGTTCTTTAAACTTCCTCACCTCTCTCATCAACTCCATTCAACCACAACTTTTTGGGTTTTCCCCTTCCTTTCAACCCATTCATAATTTTGTTTTGCTATTCAAAACTAATTGCTTCTATATGACCAAACCATCTCCATGTACTTTATTTACTTTTGTATTCAGTTCATTTTCATTCATCACAGATTCATTCTTGGTCTTATTTCTTTTTGTTTTACCATACACATCTCTTAGTATACTCTTAGGTATTCCACTTCTACTGCATAAGAATTTTATATTTCACTTGACATACTGTACATAATTCTCACTTCTACATAACAAAGTGAGTAGAAGCAAGCTCTCGGTTTCTCAGCCAACAATTTGTCATTTTCTCCATATATAAAAACACATCATGTTCCAAAACTATAGGAAGTCCTCACTTTGTGACTGCCTCAGACAGTGATTATTTTCAGTTACCACAGTGATGAAAAAGTAACTTTGTGTCCAATGACTGCATTTACGACTTTTGCACTGTTTCATTCTTAATCACGTTTGGCATTACAGTCAGATAGCATGCACTGTCCTGTGCGTAACCTGTTTTTTCATCCTTCTCATAGCTCTGTTACAGAGGAGATTACCTAAACAAGCTCTGTCTTCCTGAGCTGCTTTTCTCTGCAGTAGATTTCCCAAAAGTGTTAACAGCTCATGTCTGTGACCTTAATTGATTAGAATCCTGAGCCTGTTAGCAGCTGCTGTCTGAAATTGACAAGATCTAGTCAGTTTCACACTAAAGATTTTTACTTGTCTGGTAAGCATCCCCTGGTGATCCATTAATGCAAGCACATTCCTTTTATGTATATTCTCACTGTATGCTTGCTTATTCTCTTGTTATCTCTTTCTGTCCAATAAATGTAAATACAACATCAATTCTTTTCTTATTAATTATTCCAGTGCTACAATTTGCATTCTCAAAGGTGGGGACGTGGGTAGAAAGGTCTATAAGGTTTTCCCTTTTCTCCAGCTTCCTTAGAAATTGAGTTCGGATATCTTCCCCACTGTTTGGGCTCAACCAACTATTTGGAGTCACATCCTTCTGATGCTATAAAGCAGGGGTGTCAAACTGCCAGCCAGTGGGCTGGACGTGTCACGATGAAACTGTGCCCACCCCATTGCTGGCAATGGGGAAAAAGCTCCAATATGTCGTGCAATGTCACGTGGCATCATGGGTTTGACATGTCTGCTGTAAAGCAAAGGAAAGTTGAAATAAAGCCTGGTTGCAGTGTTTTTTCACTTAGTGACTGCTTTGCTTAATAACTGAGCTGCTGGTCCCAATTATGTTTGCTAAATGAAGACTACTTATATGCATCTCTAAAGTCATCTATCCATAAATGCACTGAACAGCTAAGAAGCTATCACCCATCCTTATCTTATATCCTGTTGAACATTGAATTATTCATTAAACATTTACTTGTTTTCACACATGTTTTATCTCCATTATGTATAGATGTTTTACATCCAGCAACCAATCTTTATGCTTATGAAAAGTCCTCTTATTAAAGCCTGTTTACTTTTTCATAGACTTCCTCATAAGTTCCCAATGAACAATATTTCTCAAAAGAGCAAAAATCTGGGCTGTTCAGCTTAAGTCACATTGTAGTTCCCATATTTTGCTTATTCACTTTACATATTTTTCTATGAGAATTTCATCAAACATATTTCCAGACCATTTATCCCTCTGTATATTTTTTGTATTCCTTACTACCCTTTTCTTTGTGTAGGGCAGACATGTCAAACACAAGGCCCGTGGGCCAGATGTGGCCCATGAATTGGTTTTATGTGGCTCATGAAGCCATCCTGAAAACAGTGAGGGAACAGCCCCCACTGTGTTGGCCCTGGCCAAGGCCAGCCGGGAGCCAATATACAATTTTGTGATGGCCATCTATGCTGAAACACATTCAGTCTTAGCTCCACAAGGCCGTCTGGAAACAGTGAAAAACCAGCCCCTGCCACATTGGCCCTGCCCCCTGGGTGCATGCAGGGGAGGTGTCACCCTTTGTGAGGAATGAAGAAATGCACCATCGCCTGGAAGTGGCCAGCAAATGGCCCTCGCCTACTTCACATATCCAGCTTGATGGGCTCCGGGGGAGGGGTTTCAGTGGGCAGTGGGGCGCTCTCCTCACAGCACCGAGAGGCTGAGCCGGGTGGCGCAAATCCAAAAAGAAGCGTGTGGCCCCCCAGCCCCCAGCCTGCGGTGGAAGCTCCTTCTTAAGCTTACTTCATTCATTCATTCATTCATTCATTCATTCATTCATTCATTCATTCTTGTATTCATCAAAATTAACTGGCATTTTCTCTATTTTCAATTAATAGTTCTTGGACTTCCTTGACCACATCCTTTACAATTATTTTTATCTTTATAAGCTTTATATTTCATATGCATATTATAAAATAATTTTCTTCCTGATTCTGCAGTAATCATTTTACTGTATACCTATTTCTTTCAATTCATTATTGCATCGAAGATCCTTTCCCTTCCATTAACATAATTGCACACAGTACATTTTTTTACTGTGTTCTTTTTCTATTCATCCCGTTGGCAGATTAATCTAATATTCTTTTTTCATACAGGATAGAATTCATAGTTCTGTTCTCTTTCATTGTTGTACTCTTAGTCCAGTTTCTTTCACTTCTTTTTCTTTAATGTCTATTGTTTCCCAAGGTCACTGTTAGCAATACCAATAACATTTAGAACCTCTTATCATATTTATATCCTTCACTAAGAATCGCAGTCTTTCATCATAAAGCACAATGTGATGCTTTTATAGTTGTATTCATTATTTATCATATTGTCTATGAACAGATTTATGCTTAAACTATGAATTTGAATAAAACATGCCTTCTAAGTAGGTGCTTAGATGCTTCTAAGTAGATGATCACCAAACAATTAACATTCTAATTCATGCTTGCATCCTCAGATAATTCCATCAATCAAGGAGAGAAGCAACCTAGAACTAAGGAGAAACTTCCTGACAGTGAGAACAACTAATCAGTGGAACAGCCTGCCTCCAGAAGCAGTAAATGCTCCAACACTGGAAGTTTTTAAGAAGAGACTGGACAGCCATTTGTCCGAAATGGTGTAGGGTTTCCTGCCTGAGCAGGGGGTTGGACTAGATGACCTCCAAGGTCCCTTCCAACTTTACTACTATTACTATTACCTTTTCTTTACTCTCTCATTTCATTCCCACCCATCAATTCATGGTCCTTAACAGAATATTCTCCCATGTCAGCCCCAATCCCCAAATGCATTCATTTAGACTCTTGCCCTTTTCCTCCCTCAAGCTCATATATCACCATTCATTAGAGTGGAACATGCAGTTACCACCAACCTATGGATTAATAATTCTTGTGCATCCACAACAATCTAAATAATTCTATTTCATACTTTCTGCAATACATTTTAGTCCTTTCATTCATAATTAAACCTATCTGCTCTCTCCCTTGCAAGAAATAGTCAGTTCCACTCCACCTATTATATCCTTCCCTTTTTTCTTAGTTTTATAGACACATAAAATATTTGTTTTTTTTCCTTTTTGTTTAGTCATCTTCTTTACCATTTACTTCTCTTACATTCCAAGTTGCAAAATTTTGTAGGCTGTGCTCATTGCCAGGTGGATCCATAGATAATGACCTCTGCCACACATCATACCTTTGGTCACTTGAGATTCTCACATACTGCTTTTAAATAAATCAATATTTAGACTAAGTAATCATAATTATCTCTATGTCACCTAGAGAATTCCCTGTTAATAGAAAAGGACAGTAGCGATTAGTTTGGGCACAATTTGGCCAATGTGTTACAAGTCCATGTTCATGCTATTCTATATAAGTAGGACCTTTAATCCAGATATTATTTGCCAACATACTATTGCCTGCAATTCTACCACTTCAGAAATAGATATAATATACTAATACTCATGCTATGAATACATTCTATTATTTCTTAGGACACTGCTTTTTTTTAAAAAAAAAATTAGACTTCTATGAAGTACAATGAAAAGGGTGACTATTGTATATATTGTAATCATACATAAAAAGGCTATTGAAGATTTTTTTAAAAAAAAAATCTTATACTTTAACAGACATTTATAAATGGAAATTAATCAAGGAGAGAAGCAACCTAGAACTAAGGAGAAATTTCCCGACTGAGAATAAACCAGTGGAACAATTTGCCTTTAGAAGTTGTGGGTGCTTCATCACTGGAGGTTTTTAAGAAGAGACTGGACAACCACTGCTCCTTGGGCAGTCTGAGTTTTCTGAGTTGGCGCAGGAAGAACATTCTTTGTGGTGTTTTTTTGATTACATTTTTGATGATACATTTTACATCTTGAGATATTATAGAACCTAGAAACTTGAAGGTCTCTACTGTTGATATTGTGTTGTCTAGTATGGTAAGAGGTTGAATAATAGAAGGGTTTCTCTAAAAGTTTACTGTCATTTCTACAGTTTTGAGTGTATTCAGTTCAAGATTGTTCTGGCCACACCACAAGGCTAATTGCTCAACCTCCCATCTGTATGCCGATTCGTTGTTGTCTTGAATGAGGCCAATCACTGTTGTATCATCTGCAAACTTCAGTACTTTAACAGGGGGATCTTTTGAGATGCTGTCATTGGTATATATAGAGAAGTGGAGAGAGCACACAGCCCTGGGGGTGTGTGTGTGTGTGTGTGCTAATTGTACAGGTATCTGATGTGACTTTGTCTACCTTCATTTGCTGCTTCCTGTCTGTTAAAAAGCTTGTGATCCGCTTGTGGTCAGGCACAGCTATCTGATTTAGTTTAGTGAGAAGAATATCTGGAATGATGGTATTGAATGCCAAACTGAAATCTATAAGAAGGACCCTTGCACAGGACTTTGGAGATTCAAGATGTTGTAGAATATAGTGCAGAGCTATATTAACAGCATCATCTGCTGATCTATTTGCTCAGTAGGCAAATTGCAAGGCGTTTAACAGTGGATCTGTGATGGTTTTCAGGTGGGCCAGCACTAACCTTTCAAAGGTTTTTATAACTATGGATATCAGAGCAACTAGTCTGTAGTCATTTATTTCTTTGATGGAGGGTTTCTTTGGCACTGGGATGATAGTAGAGCATTTGAAGCAAGAAGGAACATAGCACATCTCTAATGTTTTATTAAAGATTCAGGTGAAGAGCTTAAAATCTTAATCTTAAAATAGTAATTTCCAACCGTTTGGTGTACATTTTTTAAGCCAAGAATTGCATCATAAAATTGTGATATTGGAAGGATAATTATATTCCAATCTTCACGTTAAGCCAGAAAATATGAATCAGACCAGTTCACATCCAAATTCACAATGATCACATTTCTCAAGCATTCCTAGCAGATGGCTTACCAAGTGGCAACATGCGTATTGTGATATGTTACCATATGGTTCTCTGTAGTCACATGGATTGGTGCTCAAAAATCTAAATGATGCCATCCAAATACAATAGTTAAAAATTACAGTATATCAAATGATGTGTTGTTCACTCCCCATTCAAATGGGTTCCTTAACTCAGCCATTTTACCAGTTTAATGTAGGAAGGGGTGTTGCTTAGATTTTTTAAAAGTTGAAGGGTCATATATTTATCAGAAAATGAAAACGCTGAGTTTAAGCATTGCTTCTTTACACCAATGCTTCATTTCTTTTCATTTCTGCTGCCAGTCACCAGTATTGTGAAGCCTTGGGGCTGTTATAGCTGTACGCACACGTATGCAGCCAGAAAGTGATTGCTGCCCTTAAGAGAATGATTAAAGGTTTATTGAAAAATACGAGTTTGCAGGTTTTCTTAGAGATTTTTTTTATCCTTGAAGCAACTGTTAAAGTCAACTTATTAAGATGCCTGTGCAGTAATTAAGCCTAACAAGGAGGACAAAATGCCATTTTTCTTTTAACATGACCAGCTTACATAAATCTCTCTTCAATTATTGGGATGCTGGAGTCGTTAGGGTAGACAAGGCATAGTGAAAGCTACCTCCAAATAGAATCCAATGACACGTTGAATCATATTATCACAAACAATGCTGTTAGTCAAAAATATATGGCATGCAAACATATCTGCTTTCTAGGACAAAACATGGTTCCAATGAAGAAATGGGTTTTGACACTTACTTGATGGTTAGGAAATAAGGAAATAAGTCACAATTGTGACAGCTGGGGAAAAAAAACCCACCAAGAGCAGAAAAGTCCCATTTTTGGGTAAAAATGGGAAGTAAAGAAGCTTCAATTTGCTTTAAAATGTTCCATGATTCACACAGCAATGGCATTCTGTGACATATTTCAAAATTTATTAAAATGCTATATCTGCATTACATGGCCAACTGAACATTATTATACCAAAATACTTGTCAATGAAACCTGACACCACCTTGTTAAGATGAGGACTATCATATTTGGGCTGTAAAAACTGAACCATCTTTAAATGGTAACAAAGAATGAGATTTTCATGTACTAGTTTGCTGCCATCTCGCAGTCATCCAGATTTTTGCATGCCAGCTATGGTAACCACAGTTAAGATTTACATTTAATTATATTCAGGTAGAAAAATGGCATTAAATCTAATCCCAGGAAGGTAAAATATCTGAAACCTCCCAGCTGTGAATGTGGCCAAACATGCTGTTGCTTTTGTGGCCATTTTTCAGGCTGTCATTGTTACTAATTTAATCCCTGCTTTGTTTCATGTAATTGTTTCTCCTGCCTGAATTTTTCTTTCTTTCTTTCTTTCTTTCTTTCTTTCTTTCTTTCTTTCTTTCTTTCTTTCTTTTTTTCTTTCTTTCTTTCTTCCTTCCTTCCTTCCTTCCTTCCTTCCTTCCTTCCTTCCTTCCTTTCTTTCTTTCTTTCTTTCTTTCTTTCTTTCTTTCTTTCTTTCTTTCTTAGCATATTAGCAAAGTTTAGTTGATTTTGTCTGTCATGTTGAAGATTGAAATATTTTGATTCTTCTGTCATTAACCAGGCTTATTGTAATGTGGTGTTATTTTTAAAACCACATGTATGTACTATAAACAAATCTTGCTTATGTTTTTCTATATTTATTGTTTTATCATAAGGATTAAAATACAAAACAGGAAAACAAACAAACAAAACAAAAAAACACAAAAGCATACATTAAACACTAACAACAAAAAAGGAAAAAATAGTGTTCAAAAAGAGAAAAAAAGTGGTCGAATAAATTTAACATTTAACATGTAGAATCTATATATATGAAAAAGCAGTCAACAGGTTAAGCTAAACATTACACTAATCTTCAAATCGTTGTTAGCCATCTGTTGTGGTATTTAATGCGTACGAAGTCCACAAACAGTTTCCAGTCTCTTATAAAGCTGTCTAGTTCATTATCTGTAATCAAAGCAGTTAATTTCGCCATCTTTGCTAATTCAGTCAGTTTCAAAATCCATTTTTTAATGGTTGGTATCCCTTTTTCTTTCCAGTGTTTTGCAAGTACAATCCTTGTAGCTATCACCATGTACAGGAATAGCATGACAAATTGTTTTTCAGTTGGCTAATCCATCATATCTAAAAGAAAAGCTTCAGGTTTCATTAATATTTGTATCTTAAATATTTTCTGCATTGTCATTGTTATGTATATCCAGTATGTTTTCACATATTTGCAAGACCACCACATATGATAAAATTAACCTTGATTTTAACTACATTTCCAACACTTATTAGAAAACCCTTTCTACATAGTCTATTTGGGGTCAAATATCAACGATACATTGTTTTATAAAAAAATTCTTTCAAACTATAATTTAATGTTAATTTTAATCCATTCATCCATACATTCTCCCATTTAGCTAGCATTGAGTTATACCCATTTTTTGTCCATTTTACCATGCAATTTTTACCGTATTCATCTTCCAGATTCATCTGGAATAATATTTTATATACTTTACAAATCACCAGAACATAAATAAACACCCAATTTAGATTTACTTCCTGTGAAAACAAAACTTTTTAAATAAAATTTAAATCTTTCAAAAATTCTATAATAATTAAAAGAATCACAAGTAAATCCTTCACTTACTAATTGTTCTCTTGTATTTATCTTGAATCTCTTTTTCAAATATCAGAAAGTCTTGATATGTCATCCATTTTCATTCTGATATCATCTCTGTTTTATGTAGTGCTTCATGAGTTGATAGGGTTGCTTATTTTTTATTTATATAACTTAATCTGAATTAATTACATTGTTTAGGTATATTAAACATCTCAATTGGAATCTCCATTTTTTTTCTTCTTTGAGCAATAGTAGCTGCTTGTAGATGGCCAAATTACACATGGAGAGGATCTGGAGAGGAAAATTGAATGGGAATCTTTGAAGTAGAAATAGGCAATGCATAATGCAAATGTAACCTCTCTGTCTCCTCCATTTTTACATTCCGCATTCCAAAATCACATGGCCAACACCTTACTTAATAAGAATATGTCTATCTGACGAATTTGGGAAGAGAGGGCCTGCTGAAAGTTCACTCCTATTGTGTGAGAAAAAGCAAGCTTTATTTCCCCAATAGAAATGCATGCAACACCCCCTAGCCCCACTGAAATTCTATATACAAGTTAAAATTGTTTTATTTCAGCATACTTAAGGCTCCAGCAAAGTAACTGTGGGTTTTATCTTTCCTTTCCAAGGTAATTTTTTTGTTTCTCATATTGCTTTAATTATTTATTATTATGGGAGGGTCTAGGTCTGAGATGACTTGCAAGCAGTATAAATAAAAGATGAAAATAAATAAATTCAAACACAAACCATCTAAATGACAAGGAGAGCAAGGTCCCCATCCTGAGATTTCCAAAGTAATCTCCAGGTATGAGAAACACTGTTTCAGTACTATAAACCAGATTGAAATCCTGCTGGAAAGGTTCCGGATAATTTGCTTCCTCCTCTTAAACTGTGAGACAATCGCCCTAAAAAGGGAAGTTTGGAGACTGAATTGAAGTTGTCCTCAACTGTTGGATTGAAGGAGACCTGCTCTTGGGTGCTCTTTCCAAGCAGAAAGAGAAGCATCTACTATAACTTGGATTCAATCACACTTCAATTCCTGGGAAGCCTTAAGTAGCCAGGAGAGAAAAGGATTTAAAAAATAGGTGGTAGAGCTTATAGTCCCAGAGACTTCCCATGCTGAAACAGAATAAAGATGTAATAGTTTAGAACATTTAAGCCCCAGACAACAAGAGCAGGCACAACAAATAAAATCCATCAGCAAAAATGTTTCAGTCACAAACATTTTTAGCACTTCTGCTCCTGAGACAATCTGCTAATAGAAAATAATGAAAACCCATGGCAAAGATCCACAGCCTCCTTCCCCAAGCACTGTGGGAGCTCTGCAATCATTCTCTGGCTGAGGCTAGAGCTGTCACTTCCAAAGTAATAATCTCTATCCTGTTACTCCACCTCCCTTGGCTTGGAAATTTCCTTTTAATGAGAGCTTGGGGGGAAATCCATTTAAAACTGCCTCCATTTTTTTTTTCAAACCTGCAAGTGGATTTAAAGCTTTAGGAACAGTCCAGTTTGCTCTAGAAAAGGTCCAGCTGACTCTGAAATTGACTGTTTTCATTCATTTATGTTTTTCAGTGTAGTTCCTTAGTAGTGTGTCCTATCATGTTACTAGAAGAATTTTCTCGGAGCTTGAAGATTCTGTTGCAGGCTTCTTCTGCAAGACCTGAGAGCCTTATAGGGTGACAAGAGCCCTATCAAGTCTTTTCCACACTCCACATCTATCAGATTATTTCCTAAATACAAGGGACAAAGGCAGCACTAGATCTAGACAGTAATGCAGTATGTGAGCTGCGATGCCCATCTGTCAGTATTGAAATCACCAAGACATGCTTTGCATCATGACTCTAATTGGAAAATAAGAAAGGGTGTGCCAGCAAGCTTGCTCATCACAGTGCTCAGATGGAGCTTTGCTACTGCTAAAGCAACATTTCTTTTTTTGGCTGTGCTATATTGAACACTAATCCTGCTCTCCAGACCTAATTTGTAACCCACAAAACTGCTCTTAGCATGATTTCCATGTAGATTCTTCATGTAGAAGAATCACTTAAGGGTTGAGCAGACTTGTCCAGCATGTGAGGGAAAGCATGCATCTGTTGTTTGAGGACAGTTGCATAGGTATTCCATTGATATTTCTGCAAATGCTATCTTCTGGTTAGAGTGCATTCAAACAGCAAAGCACAGAATAGGAAGTTGGCTCAATCAATCAGCAGGACAGACACACATTTCCTGTGTTTATCTATCATGCAATCATCTGCTATCTATGTCTACCTATCAACCCCTTCTCAGCATAGGTATGTGGAGAGAGCTATGGGCAGTTGCAGGCAACTCTAAATCAGCCTTTAGCTGTTTATCTACAATTTAAACTCCAGATGTTCTTAATATGAACCAGACTTTTGTCCCTGAGAAAAAGGACAAATATTAATGAGGATTTGCTTGTCAGAAGGCTCAGATATCTATGTATGTTAGCTTAGTGCTAGTACCTATGTAAAAGATGGTATTTAGAATAGAATAACAGAGTTGTAAGGGGCCTTGTAGGTCAGGGGTATCAAACTGCTGGCCTGTAGGCTGGTTGCATCATACGAAAGCCGTGCCCACCCAGCTCCGACAACGTGACGCAGCGAGTTTGACACCCTTGTTGTAGGTCATCTAACCTAACCCCCCACCCAAGCAGGAGACCCTACATCGTTTCTGACAGATGGCAGTCCAGCTTCTTCTTGAAAGTTTCCTGTGATGAAGTTCCCACAACTTCTGAAGGCAATCTGGTCCATTGGTTGATTCTGACAGTTCTCACTGTCAGAAAATTTCTAGATTGAGTCTCTCCTTGATCAGTTTCCATCCATTATTCCTTGTCTGCCCTTCAGGTGCTTTGGAAAATAGGCTGACCCCCGCTCCTCTCTGTGACAGCCCCTCATATATTGGAACACTGCTATCATGTCTCCCCTAGTCCTTCTCTTCACTAGATTAGCCATGCCCAGTTCCTGTAACCGTTCTTCATATGTTTTAGCCTCCAGTCTCTTGCAAACGGGTTCCTTCAAAAAAAAAAGCTAGATGTCATCTTTTCAAGTCATTTTGGAAAAATTGTGTCTGTCTTTACAAATTTAGATAATGCAGTAGGAGAAATTCAACATTTTGCTTAATTTCATTTTAATACCACCTGATGGGCTCCAAAAGTTTGAACATCTGCAGGAGGTTTATGGTATCTCACCCACAATTAATCCAAGCAGAAGAGATCTAGAGGCAGCTGGCTCACAGATTTACTACATGCAGAGATGCCAGCCATGAGGAAAGAACTAATGGTGTTGAAATCAAGAGAAAGCCACAGTTTCAGTAGAGCTAACTGGGTCTCCAGAGCTGTTAATCAACATTAGAATAGTAAGGAAAACATATAACATGTATATTTCAACCTTTTCTAAATAGATTTTTTTTAAAATTTAATACCATGGCTATGCAAGACAAGCTTAACAATCTATTAAAGTCTGGCAGTGGTTTATGAAATTTAGTGGAATGGTCAGTTTCTAAATATTTTAATCACATAGATCTATTACCATGAGAAAGCAATTACATGAAACCATTTTTTGCGGTCTTTTGGAAACTTTACCAAAAATTGTTAAACATTTGACACCATAATAATTATATGATAATTATCTCATTATAAAATTGTTGCCGTTGACAACCATTCCAACAATGTAAGTCAGGAAAAATGACTTACAAAAAGTGGGAAAACTGGAAATGTTTCATAAAGTATAAAAGTTACTGGCTGAAGTATTATTAAAAACTAATGTTTAGATATTGATAATATTTCTTCAATAGTTTAATTATAAAATAATATTATTTTTCAAGACCTGTACTGAGGGTCCAATTTCCTGAAAAGAATTTCCTCAGAAAAGGGACTAAGGGTGATATGATAACAGTATCTCAGGGGCTGAGAAGAAGGGGACAAGCTATTTTCCAAAGCACCTGAAGACAGGACAAGAAGCAATGGATGGAAACTAATCAAGGAGAGAAGCATCCTAGAACTAAGGAAAAATTTCCTGACAGTTAGAAAAATTAATCAATGGAATGACTTGCCTCCAGAAGTTGTGGGTTATCCAACACTGGAGGTTTTTAAAAAGAGCTTGGACTACCATTTGTCTGAAATGGAATAGGGTTTCCTGCCTGAGCAGGGGGCTGGACTAAAAGATCTCCAAGGTCCCTTCCAACTCTGTTATTCTGTTATTCCTGCAGAAATGGTAGACCGGAATGCTATTGATGCACTGGAATTCACTACCTGGCAAGTTACTCATTATGGAGAAAATCATGAACACAAATAAGATATTCAGCAAAATACATGGTGTAAATTCAGATGTATGAGAGAAAATAAAAGAGGAAGATTTGAAGTGGGTTTCACCCAGATAAGTACTTCAGCTGAATGTCTGCTCCACTTACGTGACTGGTGACTATAGTGTTTTGAATTTAATTTAGGCATTATGATTAGACCTCTGCAAATCAGGCAACTGGTGATTTAAATGTGCACATTTAAATCAAATTTCTGAACCAATTTGTAAAAAACTATTTCTGCACTGAATTGTTGAAACCATACATTGATTGGGAGGAATCTGATTCCATTCCATGATTCTATTCCATTTTTCCATGCAATTCAGAAAGTTGATTTTTTTAGCAATTTAATTGATTTTGTTTTCATAATCCTTATATTTGCAACTAACAATTCAACTTTTTATTACAAGCAGTGGAAACATTTGGACTGCAAATTGTATGTAACTCACAGTGAATTTCATGCAGATAACTCATAGAAAAATTAGAAAAACCAGGTAAATGCTGAAATTGACCCAACAGTTCAGAACAATGATTAAATCAGGACTGTTTCAAGAAGAGGGGAAACAGAGAAACCAAAATAAATGATGGAAATAAAGAGAAATCCTTTGTAAATGTGGTCAGGTCAATTCTGTGCAAATCAGCACAGTCCTATTTTTTACTCCATCTATTTAAATCCTTCATGTTATTGCAAATGTAGTGAAGGAAATTTTCAGTTTTATTTGCTAACTTTAGTTTTGCATTCCTCTCTTGGTAAGATATTTTCATACTCATTAAGAACTCCCTTGATACTTTCATGGATTCTTTCCTTGTTATTGCTAATTTAAACTATTTTTACTGTCTTGTGTCATGCACATTAAATTTGCTTGGAAACTCCCCTGCTAGTTTATGACCTTGTTCAAGGGGACAATCTGTTAGCAAATAATGAAGGCCTGTCCCAATTAGAATCTGAAAAGTATCATATGATTATTATATGCCTAATCTGATAGTAGTAAAGAAATACAAGAACCAGTTCTGTAGCTTGTAATTTACCAGTGAATAATAATCACTAATGAAGTGTTGCATTTATATTTTCAGTTCATGGGATTTTTTTTTCTTTCTTTCAATAACAGGCTTTGCTAGTCAGCACTTAATTTGTAACAATCACAGAAATGGTATAGAATGGCATGTTATTGCTTTTTATCAAGGGAACATATGAAGATATTGAAGCAGAAGTGTTATGCAACCTGTTAATTTGGGGACACACAAATCTATTGATTTGCTTTATTGGCTTTCAGTAGCTCTTCTCTGCAGCTCATATTTATGCATAATGTTCCATCCCAAGGCAAGGACATCGACATGCAGAAAACCTCGACAGACCAATCCACATAATTTAGATTTCCATGACAAATGAGACAACAAGTGATACCCTTGAAAAAAATGTCTACAAAGCACATCTATGTGCTAATTATGATGATTATCAGAACAAATTCTATCTAATCAGGATTATTTTCCAACAGTGCTTAGCAGAGGAATCTAGATTGATTCAAAAACAGTGATCTAAGGGAACAGCTGTAGTAAAGAGAAAATGTATGTTCATAACCATGGATAAAATTCATTTTTAAAACCAATAATGATGATTGATTTTTGTCATGTTCTTAGGATCAGGAACAGACAGTCCAAAGAATAGGTTACCTCATTTTAGCATCTTCTGTACCTTTCTGGTCCAAGAACATAGTATTATTACATGAAGACTCAGAGGTTGAAACCCCGTATGTCTCTGATCCTATCCAATGAGGAAACTTGAGACTTCAGCAATTTCTACAACCTCCTGAAGGACTAAAGTCAGCATCAAGCAGAAATACTGCTATTAACTTTCTTAAAATTTCAGTTGAACCCATTCAATTGTGAGAACAATATCTCTTTTACTAAGGAGAAACTGAGCTGAGTATTACATGCTACAAGTTTCTGACAGTTTTTTTTTTCTTATTAAGACACAGATCTTCTTGTTATTCCTGCTTTCTGGTGGGTGTTCAGGCATAGCTTAGTCAAGAACTTCAGCAAAGATAAGACAATTTTAAATTGAGATTTAAAAAAAAAAACTTTTCCCAAACCTCTCAACATCAATATTTGTCAGTCTAGAAAGTTCTAGAGGAACCCTGTTCCAACTTATTAATGGTAAGCAGAAAATACTAGGGACACTGTACCATTGTGAGTTATGGAGGCCTTGATAAGTTTACCTCTTTCTATTTTAAATCTATAAACAGCTAGGGTTATATATCTATTATATTGGTAACTCTACTGTGACTCTAATTTGTATTAGCACACTACTTATCACAATTTTCCATGCTGCATTTGAACATTCCTTGGCTCTGATTTTCATCTCTGAAGGATATAAAAAGTGGACATTTTCCAAGTACTTTTTTTTTTCAGATCCAGAAAAAACATACCTAAGATCATAGAATATAAGGAGCCTTAGAAATTATCTAGTCTGTCTGGTGCAGAAAGCCCAACTCGATAAACCAATTGGAAAAGGTGCAGTTTGGTTTAGTTTTTAAATCATTTAGATGGTTAAATGGAAGGGCAGCTTGATGTAGATAAACCAAGTGGTACAGAGGAACCCATTTATTAACAATGATAATGCAAACATTATCATATTCTTTTTCTTCAGCCACCCATATAACTGGAATATATGGCATTTATAAGAGAGGGGTAAAACCCAAATAAGAAATGCAGTATAAAGACTGAAAATTATTAGTTCCAAGTATAGCTTAGCAGTTGCTCAGACAAATTATATTTGCTAACCTTCTGGTTCTGAGGAGCTTTGGTTAGAGGAATTAGCATTTTGTGTTTGATTTTCTTCTAGAAAAAAATAAAAGATCTGGACATTCATTATAATAGAACATGATCTCCAGATTAACCACAAGCAATAATTTGTTAGGAGGGTTAAGACCTCATGGATCTCTGGAACTCAGGAAAATGAATCCGCTGCTTTTCAATCAAGTATTTGAAACTGTCTTCTATATTAGCATTTATGTATAATGTCTTCAAAGGATGAATAGAAGGGAGGGGGGAGAGAACATTATCTGCTACATGTGTCAGGGTAGCTTCAGCAATTAATATAGGAGGGTACAGGAAACTGAAGGCAAAGAAAGGATGATTCTGCTTCCAGTGCAATCAGACATAGGAAAAAGTCCTTTGCTATAAAGTTGGCTTTTAATGAAACATTTAAATCACAAACCTTATCTTTATTTTTTATGCTTTATTGATTTTAATTTATTTGATTGTTGTGAGCTGTCTAGAGTCACTGAGAGTTGAGTTGGCATACAAGTATCAGAAAAAAAAAAATTATGGTCCAAGACCAAACACAATAAAAGACTAGCATTCATACAATAACTATAAAAAGACATTTTAAAATTGTGGGAAAATCCTAAAGCAATTAGCAGCCAACAATTAAGAGCATGTGAGAGGACCCAGATGGTTTCTAATAAATAAAGTTATTAATAGGAATTTTGCAGCCCTGTTAGAGGTTTCTGAAGAGTGGCATATAAGTTTACTATATTATTTGTTATGATGTTTAGATCTTTAGACTGGATTTGGCATTTTATTCACCTACCGTATTTAGTCCTTCCCAAGAACCTGGGATAAGCGGATGTTGTTGTCTGATAGTGTTGTAAGTTTGCTTGCAGGATTTAAGCTTTTCCAAATAAAGCTGCCTTTCATAATTGACTGACAGTGATTTTGTCAATGCCGATGGTATTCAAGTAGTGCTCCAGTTGTTTTCATAGGCACCTATTACAATTGGTGTCATCTTCTATTTGCAAGTCTTTCTATTTTGTGATTTTCTTCCTTTATTATTATCTCTTCCTAAAATCACAATCTGGATCATTAGACTTGTATTTAGACAAAAACATCTACACTTACTCTGCAAGTGAATCCAAGGAGGAGAGATAATCACACACAAGCTAATGTGCAAGCCCAAATATTGAATGAAACGGTCATCAGATCTGCATTCTGCAAAGGCAATTTTAAAAAAGGTTTTCAGACACAGTAGCATCTCTTTCTATGTAAGTTTGACAATATCTGAGCAAACAGCTCTTTTTAGTAGGATGTGGCAGGCTGAACCTCTGTAAATAGTAGTCAACACTCAACAAAACAACGAAGGAAAAAGGAGGGAATGAAAAGTGCCTGTTTAATGTTCTTTGCAGAAGGACTTCTCAGTTTTGTCCTTTACACGTGCAGACAAATAGTGCAAATTGGAATTAGAGATTTTAGAGCAACCCTGACATTCCTTTTACTAAAAAAAATCCTTCCTGAATTGTGTAAACCTTCTATATTTCTGCAGTGGCTGCCTTTGCCTAAATGCAAGCAAAAAGGGTTCCTCCTCTTCCAATTCATTTATTTCCCCCCCCCCCTTTTTTTAAAAGTAGCCTAAAGTCTTTATCCTGCAATTCCCCTCCCCCATGCATTTTCTACTACCTGTGTTCTGAGAATAATTAGTAACGCCCACGGGCATAAAGAGACCTGCAGCACCTTAGCTATGATATCTTGCCAATACCAGCTGTGCTTCAGTATTTATTTACTGAGATCACAATATTTACCAGGATGAGCTTGCTGAGATGGCAAAGGATTGTGCTGAGATTTGGCAGCTAATGTTTCAGCTTGATTTCTGAAACGGGAATCAACATGCTTGTACGGCACAACTGTTTCTCTGAAAAAAAAAGACACTTCGGTTAAACTCCTTTCAACATTGCAAAGAACAGCCATAAAAGGTCCTCAGTATACAAATATGCCCTGGTCTTTTAAATTCCATTATAAACTAGGAGCTAAAAGAAGCCACATTTTCCTCTGGAGTTTATTGCCATACTGTGCTACAGATCACCTCTTCCACTTGCTGATACCAAGCAAAAGTCTTAAGTGTTTTGGAGAGCAGGAAGAATGTGCAGAGTTAAAAGGACCATGGAGGAAAAGGCAGAAGCAGCTGTGGATGCTTTGTCTAGTGATGAACCAGCTAATTTAAAAAATCAGGACAAACCTTTTGGCTGTGACCCAGCTCCCTTTTGTTCTTGATCTTTCATTTAAAAACCAGTAGGGTAGCCATGGAAGCTTGCAGAAACCGGGGAAAGTAAACTCCTGTGTCAGGAAAGATTACTGTCGAGGTAGTTAAAACCTTCAATTATTACTATTAATAGGTCCAGATCTAAGCAGAAACCTTAAACTTCATCAGACAAATAAATGATGCATTTTATCCAATCTTATGGAACAAGGTTCTAGAAACCCTAAACAGCTGACAATTTCAATAGTTCATAAAAGGAATTGCAGTAGTTATACCAGTAGAAGTGTTTCCCAACTTTGGCCATTTTAAAATGTGTGGAGTCCAACTCCCAGAATTCCCCAGCTAACAGGCTTAAAATGGCTGAGAAAAAAACTGGCATTGTTTAATTGAAGGAACCCAGAGTACACAAGTTGTGTGATATCACATCCAGGTAGATATTATGGTTGACAGACAGTTTATGCATGTTTCTGCCTGTGGACTTCAACCATTGCTTGTGGACTCTTGCCCTTGCCCTGTGGACCTGGAATCTTGGGTAGAACCTACGGACTTTGCCTTGTGGACTTGCCCCTTGTTTTTGGACTTCCTCTCTGCCTTTGTGATTCGGCTCTGGTGATTATCGGCTTTTGTTTGTGGGACTGTAGATGGCTGCCTTCAGGGAAATTTGAGGTGGAGCTTTGCCAGCCATTCTAGGGCCATTTGTTATGGACTTAACAATAAAGGACTCTATCAAAATCTTCCTCTGCCTAGTCGACCTGGGTCATAACATCACCTCAATTTAAAAGCAAATTTAATCATCTTACAGACTTACTATAGGGTGAACTATTCAATATGCATAACATTATGACATCATAATAAAATCCCAGTACTTGTATAAAAGCCCATCTGTGAAAAAGATGACCCTCAATTTTTTAAGCAAAACACCGTGAAAAATATGCTACATGTAGATAAGCCTCAAAATTTCCAAATGTTTAAAGTGTTACAATTAAATCTATGGACAATCCATTTTTCATGGAACTTCGGTTAAAATTTTGACAGTCAGCTTATCTGTAGATGGGCTTATCCATGAATATATATGGGATATATGGCTATTTTAAAAACTACTACCATATATACTCATAATTTATTTATAGATACAGTAACTTGAACCCAATATTGGAGGGTATATTTTAGCACCTAAAATTCTCAGTGTATTCATAAGAACATACAGTAACAATATTATTAGCAATGTCCTCATACTTCATAAGTTCTTGTATTCCCCAAATCTCAAGTTCCAAATATCTGCTTAAATAACCAGATTTTCCCTAAAGATTAAGCATGAAGATAGTGATTTTATTTCCGGGAATAGCTGATTCTACAGGATGGCATTCTGACACAGAACACTTGCTTCTGAATCTTCTCCCATCCCATCACATGAGTTGGGAAGCTCTTAGCATAATTTCCTTCCAAATAGGCTTTGGAGTAAGTGGCATTGCAGATAATTAGACCTCCAAACACTGTAGGACAGTGGTGGTGAATCTATGGCACGGGTACCAGAGGCGGCACTCAGAGCCCTCTCTGTGGGCACACGTGCTGTCCCCCCAGTCCTAGGCCTTCAGCTGGGTTTTATAAAACCTTTTCTCTTTAGGCCTTGGCCACTGTGTGCAAAAAAAAAAAAGGTTCAATCAATCAGTCAATCTCAACTTCTTGCGGGAAAAAAAGATCTTGCAAAGTTGGAATTGATTGATTGAACTTTTTAGTCCCACCCAGTCTGCTGTTACTATGGCAGCCACACCCAGCCAATGGGCCATGCCCACCCAGCACCTGACGATGCATAAGTGGATTTTGGGTTGCAGTTTGGGCACTCGGTCTCTAAAAGGTTCGCCATCACTGCTGTAGGACTTTACAAATTCTTACTAGCCCCTTGACTGCACCCAGCCACATGCAGCTCCTAAAATACTCTAGTTACATGATAGGAGCAGAATGTTCCTGTTTGTTCACTGTCAGCATTTAATGGAGAAATAGAAATAAAGCACCATGTCTATTTTTCCGAATAGCTGAAAAAGCCCATTGTCATTAACAAAGCTTCCTAATTTAATTTCATTCATTCTGCATAGATCTGTAGCTGGTACATCACTTCATATTTCCAAAGTATACTTTTTTTGCAATAAATTATTAATTAGGAATAGAACAAAGTTAAAGAACACACATTCTTTATCCAAAGTGGCAGATCAATAGCATCATTTGTTCTGAGAAAGCAGCATAATAAAATGCCGTGGAAAGTACTCAGATATTTTACCAATGTGCAGGTGTGCTCAAAAAGTCTTAATCTGATTCCCTCTGGAAACACTCCAATCTGAATTGATGCCTGGATTTAGAATGAGGTGTGGAAAAATGAAGTTTTGTTTTCTCACATTTTTTTAGTATGAAAAATTAACATATTTGTTTTTCAGTGCCAGATGAATTTTTCAGGAAAGCTAGACATTATGAGGGAATAAAGATGGCCAAATATCATACAAATTGCTGGAGTGGGTTTGAATTATTTTAAAATCAGAGGTTGTTTGTTTTGTTTTTGAGAAGAACAAAATTTATAACTTTTTTGCTTGTTTCGTTCCATGATGCAATGACATTTGCAGCCATTTGTGTCTGAAGCTCTGAGATGAACTACGGAGTCATTGGTGTTCCCTGAGCTTGATTGTCTGCGTGCAGATGTTTCAGTACTCAGCTAGGTAACATGGCTAAGTAAAGTCATCAATGCTGATCATGTCACCTTGTGGGTAATGAAACATCATGTCACCTTGTGGGTAATGAAACATCCCAAGGATTCCAACAGGGATGTTTATAAGTAAGAGAAATGTTAATTTCTCAAGACAATAGAGTTTTCCCCCATAAAACAAATCAGTCATTAGATCATATCACCTAGCCGATGCAACTCACAAGAGATTGCCATCCAACTTCTCAGACTGAGACACTAATCTCCAACATTAATCTGGAAAAAACGTAAAGAATTATACAATCTCTCAATTCACAAGGTTGCCCATCAGTTATGATACCTGACTGGACTGACCCATGATAACTGCTTTAAGGGTAATTCTATTAGTCACTGAATTCAATATGCCCATTTCCTCTCTCCTATAATGTTTTCGCTAAATAACAGAAGTTTTGTCTTGTTCTTTCTGGTGTGGCTGTTAGGCCACATGTATCCCAACACAATGGTGCGCCTTAAAAACAGAATGGAAATAGCACCTTTGGGAGGCCCAGAATAAAATTAAGTAGTTTTTGTACCCCAGATGTATGACAATCTTTCCAAAACTACTCTGCTTATGCCCTGAACTAGATCCAAATTCAAGCCACATCCTGATATGATTATTACTATATTTTATTTACATGCATGACTCAGTAATTTTTGCTAAATTGTGTATAGCATTTACTATCCATATTATCCCCTTTATGGATTACTGCCTTGTTGTGGCTAAGGGGCTTGTGTAACTCAATGAAGCTATAAGCTATGCCGTGCAGGGCCACCCAAGACGGACAGGTCATAGCAGAGAGTTCTGACAAAATGTGATCCACTGGAGAAGGAAATGGCAAACCACTCCAGTATCTTTGCCATGAAAACCCCATGGACAGTACTAAAAGGCAAAAAGATATGACGCTGTAAGATGAGCCCCTCAGGTCAGAAGGTGTCCAATATGCTACTGGGGAAGAGCAGAGGGCTAGTACTAGTAGTGCCAGAAAGAATGAAGCGACTGGGCCAAAGCCAAAAGGACGCTTAGCTGTGGATATATCTGGTGGTGAAAGGAAAGTCCGATGCTGTAAAGATTTTTTCTCCATAGGAACCTGGAATGTAAGATCCATGAATCAAGGCAAGCTAGACGTAGTCAAAAAAGAGATGACAAGACTGAACATCGACATCTTAGGAATCAGCGAACTAAAATGGACAGGAATGGGTGAATTTAACTCAGATGACCATCAGGTATACTACTGTGGGAAAGAATCCCTCAGAAGAAATGGAGTAGCCTTCATAGTCAATAAAAGAATAGGAAAAGCAATACTGGGATACAATCCCCAAAATGACAGAATGATCTCAATTCGAATCCAAGGCAAACCATTCAATATCACAGTAGTCCAAATCTATGCCCAACCACTGGTGCTGAAGAGGATGAAATTGACCGGTTCTATGAAGCCCTACAGCACCTTATAGAATTAACACCAAAAAATGATGTCCTTATCATCATGGGGGATTGGAATGCTAAGGTAGGAAGCCCAAAGATAACCAGAATAACAGGCAAGTTTGGCCTTGGAGTACAAAATGAAGCAGGGCACAGGCTAATAGAATTTTGTCAAGAGAATACGATGGTCATAACAAACCCTCTTTTCCAACAACCCAAGAGACGGCTCTACACATGGACATCACCAGACGGTCAACATAGAAATCAGATTGACTATGTGCTCTGCAGCCAAAGATGGAGAAGCTGTATACAGTCAGTAAAAACAAGACCAGGAGCTGACTGTGGCTCAGATCATGAGCTTGTTGCAAAATTTAGGCTTAAATTGAAAAAAGTAGGGAAAAGAACTTGGCCACTCAGATATGAACTAAATCATATTCCTGATGAATATACAGTAGAGGTGACAAATATATTTAAGGAATTAGATCTGATAGACAGAGTGCCTGAAGAACTATGGATGGAAGTTCACAACATTGTACAAGAGGTAGCAACTAAAACCATCCCAAAGACAAAGAAATACAAGAAAGCAAAATGGCTGTTTGAGGAAGCTTTGCAAATAGCTGAGGAAAGAAGGGAAGCGAAAGGGAAAGGAGAAAGAGAAAGATACACCCAATTGAATGCAGAATTCCAGAGAATAGCTAGAAGAGATAAGAATGCCTTCTTAAATGAACAGTGCAAAGAAATAGAAGAAAACAACAGAATAGGGAGGACCAGAGATCTCTTCAAGAAAAGTGGAGATATGAAGGGAACGTTTCATGCAAAGATGGGCATGATAAAGGACCAAAATGGCAGGGACCTAACAGAGGCAGACGAGATTAAGAAGAGATGGCAAAACTACACAGAAGAACTATACAAGAATGAGCTTAACGTCCCAGATAACCACAATGAGATGTTCACTGACCTCGAACCAGACATCCTAGAATGTGAAGTGAAATGGGCCTTAGAAAATCTGAGCAACAACAAAGCTAGTGGAGGTGACAGTATCCCAGCTGAGCTATTCAAAATCTTAAAAGACGATGCAGTAAAAGTGCTACACTCAATTTGCCAGCAAATTTGGAAAACTCAACAGTGGCCACAGGATTGGAAAAGGTCAGTTTACATTCCAATTCCAAAGAAAGGCAGTGCCAAAGAATGTTCAAACTATCGCACTATTGCACTCATTTCACATGCTAGTAAAGTTATGCTTAAAATCCTACAAGCTAGACTCCAGCAGTATGTAGATCGAGAACTACCAGAAGTACAGGAAGGATTTCGAAGAGGCAGAGGAACTAGAGATCAAATTGCCAACATACGCTGGATCATGGAGAAAGCTAGGGAGTTCCAGAAAAACATATACTTCTGCTTCATTGACTATGCTAAAGCCTTTGATTGTGTGGATCACAACAAATTGTGGCAAGTTCTTAAAGAGATGGGAATACCAGACCATCTTATTTGTCTCTTGAGAAACCTATATGCGGGTCAAGAAGCAACAGTGAGAACCGAACACGGAACCACTGATTGGTTCAAAATTGGAAAAGGAGTCCGGCAAGGCTGTATACTGTCGCCCTGCCTATTTAAATTATATGCAGAGCACATCATGAGAAAGGCAGGGCTAGATGAATCAAAAGCTGGAATTAAGATTGCCGGGAGAAATATCAACAACCTAAGATATGCAGATGATACCACTCTAATGGCAGAAAGTGAAGAGGAACTAAAGAGCCTCTTGATGCGGGTGAAGAAGGAGAGTGCAACAGTTGGCTTGAAACTCAACATTAAGAAAACCAAAATCATGGCATCCGGCCCTCTCAATTCCTGGCAAATAGATGGGGAATAAATGGAGGTAGTGACAGATTTTATTTTTCTGGGCTTAAAGATCACCTCAGATGGGGACTGCAGCCAAGAAATTAAAAGACGCTTGCTCCTGGGGAGGAAAGCTATGGCAAATCTAGACAGCATACTAAAAAGCAGAGACATCACCCTGCCAACAAAATTGCGTATAGTCCAGGCCATGGTTTTCCCAGTTGCAATGTATGGCTGTGAAAGTTGGACCATAAGAAAGGCTAAGCGCCAAAGAATTGAGGTCTTTGAACCATGGTGCTGGAGAAGACTCCTGCGAGTCCCTTGGACTGCAAGTCGTTCAAACCGATCAGTCCTAGAAGAGATCAACCCCGACTGCTCTTTAGAAGGCCAGATCCTGAAGTTGAAACTCAAATACTTTGGCCACCTCATGAGAAGGAAGGACTCACTGGAGAAGGGTAGGGAAAGATTGAGGGCAATAGAAGAATGCTGGGAAAGATTGAGGGCAATAGAAGAAGAGGACGACAGAGAATGAGATGGCTGGATGGAGTCACTGAAGCAGTAGGTGTGAACTTAAATTGACTCTAGAAGATGGTAGAGGACAGGAAGGCCTGGAGGAACTTTGTCCATGGGGTCGCGATGGGTTGGACATGACTTCGCAATTAACAACAACAACAACAACAACAACAACAACAACAAATCCATATTATATATTTGATAGAATGATTCAGGAGCATCTTTCCTTTGGAGTTTTGAAAAAGCAGGTACATATGAAAAATAATGAAATAATGGATTTCCTAATCTTAGATTCAATTTATCTTAACAATGATGGGTTAAATGAGATATGTACTTTTTTTTAAAGTTTAGCCTTCTATAAGATATTGATTAAAGGAATATCAAATTATTCAAAAGAAAACACAATGGTGATATAACTTGGGAAATGAGGTTTGAATTAACATTGCTTTGTCTTCAGTTGATTTGTTCAATTGCCCACTTGACCTAATTCAAATATATTCTCTTTTTCAGAGTAGGAAATAGATATAATTTTAAGCAGCGTGGAATAATTAGCATTCTGAAAAATGAACATCACAATATCTAAATCATGAATCCTTTGACATCTTGTACTACATCAAATATAACGGTAGATGTTACCTAGCAGCGAAGAGAGATATAAAGAGAATACATTTCTGGTCAGAACATAAAACATTTAGATGGGAGCACCTAAATCAACATTCCATTTAACACTGGATTAACAAAAGTGCCTAAGACACCATCAATATCTATTTAGTATAATTCTCAGCACTGACAGTTACAGAATTGTTTCTTGTGGGAATACAATCTATGAATCATTCAACAAGTTCATGAAGACCAGGGCCTGCCTGGTCCATTTTGTCTATCTCCTCCATTCATGAAATATATGAGGCCTCTGGATAAAATGAGATGCTGAGATATCAAAGGAGCTTATCTTGAAAGGAGAAACAGGCAGCATTAACAATCTAATGGGAAATGGGATAATGTACTTTTCTCTAAAGCACTGCAGATGAAAATGTTTGGAGAAAGGGAATATTTACTAGTAGATATTTACTCAAGAAGGTGCTGGAAGCAAAGAATTTAACTTTCTAGGTTACTATTTTAGATTGGCTGGAGGGTGAGGATAGCTCATTTGATGTATTGACTTATTTATGTGAACCAGAAATAAATCAGAAGACTTCAAAGTTTAGACATCCTGTATCTTCAGTGAAAAAGGATATCCAGAATAACACACACACACACACACACACACACACACACACACATATATGAGGTTTTTCAGACAGATGTCTAATTGATTACACCTTGACATTTTTTTAACTGCTATACTGCAGTTTTACTTTTTACAATCTCTTTTGCCTTGCAGCCCCCAACTAGGGGCGTTAAGCAGGCTCAAGTCGCAACTGCGAAACATTACAAATCCAAATTTCTTTTTCTGACAAAGAATTAAAGAATTAAATTGGGAGATTAAGATGGCCATTTCGAGCTCATTCTGCTCTCTTCATTTAGCCACACCCTTTATGGGATTTGAACCTGGGCAGTTTACATACTAGGCAGTGATTTAACCACCAAGCCACAGGCTCTCCTCCCTCTTTGCCAGCTGAGTCAAGGGAGTATATGCAGGAAGTTTTTCAGACAGATGTCTAATTGATTACACCTTGAGCAGAATGAGCTTGAAATGGCCATCTTAATCTCCCAATTTAATTCTTTAATTCTTTGTCAGAAAAAGAAATTTGTATATATATATATATATATATATATATATATATATATATATATATATATATATATATATATATTACAAATAAAATGCGACCACCAGGAGAATATAGGTATAAAAATATACTTTGCTAAAAACTGCCGAGCTTTCATTGGGAGGCTCCCAACATCATCAGGGCTAAGGAGCCAGTAAACAATGATGACTTAAATGGGTTTGGCTGACATTTGCACCCGGCTCCTGGACCGCGTCACTGGTCCTGGCCGATCAATTTGTGTTCCAGATGTTTCCTTGTTACACTCCTTGCGTTTCCTTCTATCGTTCTTCCGGATTGCTCCTCCTACTGTTTTATTGCTGACACTCAACTCTTTCGAAACCCTTTCATCCTCCTTTCTTCCAATGGCATTAGCTCTCATTCCATTCCTCTTCCCTTTATCTACTTTGGGGGTGTCTAATTCTCCTCTGCCACTGTTATAACTCTCACTGGGATCCCAGTTATATCTCTGTGTTTCTTTTCACTGCGGGTTGGTGTTTTCCCTCTGTTCTATATCCTCTCTCCTATTGTTACAAATGACATTTGTACAGGCGTTATATGTTTGAGCACCCATGCTTGTCATTTGTAACAATAGTGGAGAGGATATAGAACAGAGGGAAAACACTGACCCGCAGTCAAAAGAAACATGGAGATATAACTGGGATCCCAGTGGGAGTTATAACAGTGGCAGAGGAGAATTAGACACCAGCCTGAAGATGACGAATGAGACTTCATAGAAACATCGCCAAGATACTTCCAATTTTACGCGGGAGAAAACCCGAATAACCAAAGACCTACATACAAACACCCGTGAAAACCTCAGAAAACAAATATATATATATATATATTGTTTTCTGAGGTTTTCACGGGTGTTTGTATGTAGGTCTTGTAGACTAAGTCAGCACTTAGTCTACAAGAAATCCAATGGCTCCCTAGGACACACCATCTACCAGAAGAAAACATACACAAACCGCTATCTGCACGCTCTCTCACACCACCACCCAGCACAGATCAACTCTGTAGCCAAGACACTCATCTCCAGAACAAAACGCGTAGCTGACGAACAACACCTAAAACCCGAACTACACACTCTCACCAATGTACTAACATCCAATGGATTCCATAGAAATAAGATTACAAACCTAATCCAAAAAGAAACCCCCACTAAAATCCAAGACAAAGAACAAGAAAACGGCAAAGCCCTCCTCCCATACATAAAAGGCACCACAGACAGAATCAGTAAGATCCTCCATAAACACAACATCAAAACAGCATTCTGCACAAACAGAAAAATATCCACCATCCTTAGAAACCCCAAAGATAAAATTGAATTAGAAAATCAAGGAGTATACGAAATCCCATGCACCACTTGTCCCACCACATACATCGGACAAACCAACAGAAGAATAAGTGCACGCATTGAAGAACATAAGAACTCAGTCAAAAAAGAGGAACCAACATCTTCCCTGGTCCAACACCTTAAAGCCACAGGACATGAAATTGACTTTAAAAATACCAGAACCATTGCCAAAAGTGAACATTTTAATAACAGAATAATCAGAGAAGCCATCGAGATAGAAAAACGCCCACACAGCATGAACAAGCGAGATGATACCTCCCGCCTACCAGCCATTTGGAAACCCGCCCTTATTGACAAACGACTCCCTAACACAAAAAATGATACCAGACCCACACTCACAAAAACCACACAGGATGTCACCACCACACATCCACGCAAAAAACAAACCCAAAGCCACACCGATGATGAGGCACGACCACAAACCAGAAGCCAGACCACAGCTGCATCATTAGCCACTTTAAACCCCTCCAATCCATACATGAAGCAAACTGACACACTCCATGAAGAGGAGGCACGACCACGAACGCGAAGCCAAAAAATACAAGGCAGCCCAAAATCTTAAACCCCTCTGCAACTCAGACTAACCTGAGCACAACCAAACAGAACACTCCCCCAGCCAATCAGAGCACAGCCAAGCCCCTAACCATTCAGAACACACCTCCACCCAATCAGAACACAGCCAAGCTCCCACCCAATCAGTTCATACCCCCACTGGCAGTTAAAAGGAAGAAACAGCTAAGACCACACATTGCTGCTCAAAGCATGAAGCTGAAAACACCAGCCTGAAGATGACGAATGGGACTTCGTCGAAACGTCGCCAAGACACTTCCAATTTTACGCGGGAGAAAACCCGAACAACCAAAGACCTACATACAAACACCCGCGAAAACCTCAGAATATATATATATATATATATATATATATATATATATATATATATATATATATATATAGTATATGTGTGTGTGAATACATACATGCATACATACATATATACACATATATACACATACATATATAAGTATATGTATTCCAATATGTATTCCAATTTTACATGGGAGAAAACCCGAATAACCAAAGACCTACATACATACACACACACACACACACACACATTAGAAACCCAGTTGACTTTGTCCATGTTTTCCAAAGTGCTTCAGCCTCTGTACTTCTTTTCCAAGACAAAGTCCCTTTTCCCTCAGGGAAATGAAATGACACTGAGCCAAAAGGGCTATCCAGTCATTTTACCTCATTAGCATTAACTGTTCAACTGTAATTCTCATCACCCATCCTTGGGAATAGTCTCCAAAATGTAAACTGCAATGCTATAAGTCATATCTTAACCCCCCTTCCCCCCTTTTTTCTAATGGATTGTTTTCAACAGTGAAATGAACAGTGCATTTCTTGATGATCTCCTGTAGTAAAATTCATTATTATATTAGTTTCCTCTTACTTGCTGTACTATATAGGTTTTAAACTAAAGTACTAAATCAATGCAAAACTTGAACCAGTGGTTTCCTTTATTCACTTTAATTGATTAACGCAACAGTCAGCAAGTTTCAGTGTTCAATAGCCAGTTAATATTGGCAGATCAGTTATACTGAAAGAGAATTTGCCAGCATTTAGGGTTTGAACATTTAATCTGAATTACAGTATATTCTATTAGTGTGCTTATTATTTCATTGCTCATAAAACTGGGATTTTGTAAATCTCCCAGAATTTCAGTCTAATCTCCTGTGTTATGCACCAAGATGAAAGCATTGCTTTATCTCTTGAAGGATCCACATCTGTGTTATAGTATTAATTAGTGCTATAAATCTGGTTTGAAAAAAAAAATCAAGATAACCACTTAGATAGCAACAGAGAGATTTTTAAAAATCTCTGTGCTGTCATCCAGCATTCATCCAGATTTTTCCACCTGGATTTGGTAGTCCTAGATTGATGGACCTTTAATTCCTTCAGTTAAAAGCCCAAGCTCTTTTCAGTGGCTATAATGGCACAGAATAAATATTTTGCCAGTTTCTGGGCAGTATCTTTATAACCAAAAAAAAAAAAAGAAAAAAGAAAAAAAAGGCATTCAAAGACTCCCTGATTCACAAAAGAATAAAACTCTCTTTTTACACAGGAGAATAACTTAAATCAAATGAATCTATTTTTCAAGGGTCATCAAGGATGAGGTGGGGAAATAAAAAAAAAATTAAAATGGCATCTCTCTAATTGAAGACCCACAACCCACTTAAAAGAAGTGCAGCTTAATCATATGATCATGCTTACCACAGCAAATGTACCTCATTCCTCAACATTAGGATATGAGCAAGGAATCTGAAACCTCCATCCTGCTTATATAATTCTGTTCTCCATTCATTCTTTTGAAATCTCTATGATCTCTAAGTTCTGCTTCTACATGCTTCATAAAAATTCTGGGCTTCATTATGGTGTAAGAACTTCAACTAGTACGTAGCAGTAAAACAAGGATGATGCAAACTGTAGTTCATCAAGCTATTAGATGGTACACTAATCTATTGTCTTGGGTTAGTAAAGAAAAACCCAGAACTTAATGGTCATCTTAATGAGAGGAAACCATGATGAATATGGTATGCAGTGAAATGATATGATTATAGTGAATCCAGCAGGTGAAAAGATGAGAAAGGGATCTAAAGGGTATGAGGGAAAATAACAATAGACAACAAAAAATATGGGTTGCAGAATGAAGAAATAACAAGACATACGTCAAAATGCCCCTTTATGGATTACTGCCTTGTCGTGGCGAAGGGGCTTGCGTAACTCAATGAAGCTATAAGCTATGCCGTGCAGGGCCACCCAAGACGGACAGGTTATAGCAGAGAGTTCTGACAAAATGTGATCCACTGGAGAAGGAAATGGCAAACTACTCCAGTATCTTTGCCATGAAAACCCCATGGACAGTACTAAAAGGCAAAAAGATATGACACTGGAAGATGAGCCCCTCAGGTCGGAAGGTGTCCAATATGCTACTGGGGAAGAGCAGAGGGCTAGTACTAGTAGCGCCAGAAAGAATGAAGCGACTGGGCCAAAGCCGAAAGGACGCTCAGCTGTGGATATATCTGGTGGTGAAAGGAAAGTCCGATGCTGTAAAGATTTTTTCTCCATAGGAACCTGGAATGTAAGATCCATGAATCAAGGCAAGCTAGACGTAGTCAAAAAAGAGATGACAAGACTGAACATTGACATCTTAGGAATCAGCGAACTAAAATGGACAGGAATGGGTGAATTTAACTCAGATGACCATCAGGTATACTACTGTGGGCAAGAATCCCTCAGAAGAAATGGAGTAGCCTTCATAGTCAATAAAAGAATAGGAAAAGCAATACTGGGATACAATCCCCAAAATGACAGAATGATCTCAATTCGAATCCAAGGCAAACCATTCAATATCACAATAGTCCAAATCTATGCCCCAACCACTGGTGCTGAAGAGGATGAAATTGACCAGTTTTATGAAGCCCTACAGCACCTTATAGAATTAACACCAAAAAATGATGTCCTTATCATCATGGGGGATTGGAATGCTAAGGTAGGAAGCCAAAAGATAACCGGAATAACAGGCAAGTTTGGCCTTGGAGTACAAAATGAAGCAGGGCACAGGCTAATATAATTTTGTCAAGAGAATACGATGGTCATAACAAACACTCTTTTCCAACAACCCAAGAGACGGCTCTACACATGAACATCACCAGACGGTCAACATAGAAATCAGATTGACTATGTGCTCTGCAGCCAAAGATGGAGAAGCTCTATACAGTCAGTAAAAACAAGACCAGGAGCTGACTGTGGCTCAGATCATGAGCTTCTCGTTGCAAAATTTAGGCTTAAATTGAAAAAAGTAGGGAAAAGCACTAGGCCACTCAGGTATGAACTAAATCATATTCCTGATGAATATACAGTAGAGGTGACAAATAGATTTAAGGAACTGGATCTGATAGACAGAGTGCCTGAAGAACTATGGATGGAAGTTCGCAACATTGTACAAGAGGTAGCAACTAAAACCATCCCAAAGAAAAAGAAATGCAAGAAAGCAAAATGGCTGTCTGAGGAAGCTTTGCAAATAGCTGAGGAAAGAAGGGAAGCGAAAGGCAAAGGAGAAAGAGAAAGATACACCCAATTGAATGCAGAATTCCAGAGAGTAGCTAGAAGAGATAAGAATGCCTTCTTAAATGAACAGTGCAAAGAAATAGAAGAAAACAACAGAATAGGGAGGACCAGAGATCTCTTCAAGAAAATTGGAGATATGAAGGGAACGTTTCATGCAAAGATGGGCATGATAAAGGACCAAAATGGCAGAGACCTAACAGAGGCAGAAGAGATTAAGAAGAGATGGCAAAACTACACAGAAGAACTATACAAGAATGAGCTTAACATCCCAGATAACCACAATGAGATGGTCACTGACCTCGAACCAGACATCCTAGAATGTGAAGTGAAATGGGCCTTAGAAAATCTGAGCAACAACAAAGCTAGTGGAGGTGACAGTATTCCAGCTGAGCTATTCAAAATCTTAAAAGACGATGCAGTAAAAGTGCTACACTCAATTTGCCAGCAAATTTGGAAAACTCAACAGTGGCCACAGGATTGGAAAAGGTCAGTTTACATTCCAATTCCAAAGAAAGGCAATGCCAAAGAATGTTCAAACTATCGCACCATTGCACTCATTTCACATGCTAGTAAAGTTATGCTTAAAATCCTACAAGCTAGACTCCAGCAGTATGTGGATCGAGAACTACCAGAAGTACAGGCAGGATTTCGAAGAGGCAGAGGAACTAGAGATCAAATTGCCAACATACGCTGGATCATGGAGAAAGCTAGGGAGTTCCAGAAAAACATCTACTTCTGCTTCATTGACTATGCAAAAGCCTTTGATTGTGTGGATCACAACAAATTGTGGCAAGTTCTTAAAGAGATGGGAGTACCAGACCATCTCATTTGTCTTTTGAGAAACCTATATGCGGGTCAAGAAGCAACAGTGAGAACTGGACACGGAATCACTGATTGGTTCAAAATTGGAAAAGGAGTCCGGCAAGGCTGTATACTGTCGCCCTGCCTATTTAACTTATATGCAGAGCACATCATGAGAAAGGCAGAGCTAGATGAATCAAAAGTTGGAATTAAGATTGCCGGGAGAAATATCAACAACCTAAGATATGCAGATGATACCACTCTAATGGCAGAAAGTGAAGAGGAACTAAAGAGCCTCTTGATGCGGGTGAAGAAGGAGAGTGCAAAAGTTGGCTTGAAACTCAACATTAAGAAAACCAAAATCATGGCATCCGGCCCTCTCAATTCCTGGCAAATAGATGGGGAAGAAATGGAGGTAGTGACAGATTTTATTTTTCTGGGCTCAAAGATCACCTCAGATGGGGACTGCAGCCAAGAAATTAAAAGACGCTTGCTCCTGGGGAGGAAAGCTATGGCAAATCTAGACAGCATACTAAAAAGCAGAGACATCACCCTGCCAACAAAAGTGCGTATAGTCCAGGCCATGGTTTTCCCAGTTGCAATGTATGGCTGTGAAAGTTGGACCATAAGAAAGGCTGAGCGCAAAATAATTGAGGCCTTTGAATTATGGTGCTGGAGAAGACTCCTGCGAGTCCCTTGGACTGCAAGTCGTTCAAACCGGTCAGTCCTAGAAGAGTCAACCCCGACTGCTCTTTAGAAGGCCAGATCCTGAAGTTGAAACTCAAATACTTTGGCCACCTAATGAGAAGGAAGGACTCACTTGAAAAGGGCCTAATGCTGGGAAAGATTGAGGGCAATAGAAGAAGGGGACGACAGAGAATGAGATGGCTGGATGGAGTCACTGAAGCAGTAAGTGTGAACTTAAATGGACTCCAGACGATGGTAGAGGACAGGAAGACCTGGAGGAATGTTGTCCATGGGGTCGCGATGGGTCGGACACGACTTCGCAATTAACAACAACAACAACAACAACGTTAAAATGAAGAAGTAAGCAGGTGGCAAAGCCAGGGAGGCAGTGAAGGTGTGTATCAAGAGCCACAATTTTTGCATGCCTGTGGGGCTTTTTAGAACAAGTCTAACAAAATGTGTAGATGTCATTCCAGCTCCTTTAATTGTTAAAAAAAAATTGAGCTGATTCCCATCTTTACTGTTTTCTAGCAATGTGTAAGGTTACCTCTTTGGCTTGAACGTGTATGTGTCTGATGTGTCTGTGTGTGTCCGGGGAGAGCAGAACAAAGATCCTTCCTCTGGATTCCCAGTGGAGAGACAGAAGGAAAATGAAGAAACAAACAGAAACTGTTGACAAAAGGTTGGGACACATTAATATTAACAATTTAAATAAGATTAATGTGCTTCTAAAATGGATAGATTTACCAAGGTGCTTTCAGCATTCCCCTGATTGCCCCAATTTTTTAAGAAGTCACTCACAAATACATACCAGATCTTAACACTTGCAAAGGAAAAACATATATTGGTCTAGATTTTAGATCCTTTTTGCATAAATATCTCTAAATGCTACCAAGCCATGGTTGTAATGACATTAAAGCAAAAACTCTGAGGATTATCTATTGGTGCAGTCATGATAAACAGACCTATATTTCTTTTAAGTTTCCATAAATTCACCTTCTGATCCCAGATGGGCCAGCCCACAGTTTTCTTCCCCTCCCTTTGCACTTGCCTCTCTACCCTCTGAAAAAAAAAAGGCACAGAATATTCTTCATAGCCCACCATTCTCCCCAAAGAGAGAGCTTTAAAAATAGACATCTCTGTACTGGGTTGAAAAAATCTGGACAGCCATTAATGGTCAGTAAAGAGATACTCTTGGCTGCCAACCAGTGGTTATCTGAAATTTTCTAGCTCAGGCCTCCCCATCTGGCTGCTGCCAGTGTAAATGTTCAGTGGGCTAGTTAGCTCTTCACAAATATCTGTGCAGGTAGCCAGGCACAGCCATCCCTCCTTTACCAAAATGAAATAAAAACTTTTAGCGTCTCCCTGCAACTTGACTCCACAGTCAATCTGTACATGTGTCCAATATACACCTTAGAAATCAGAGCAAACTGGTGGAAGCAGGAAGGTGAGATTTTCAAGGCTGGCTTCATGTTTCACATCTGATCTTTCAAATGCAGTTCCTGGGAAAGGAGAATAAAATTGATTCAGAGTCCTCCCGGAAGAACAATTTATTGTACACCAAAATGCCTGTCTAATGAATTAATTCTGGAGATGGTCGAAATGGAATTGGTGGGACTAGTAAATCCAGAGAGGAAGTTGAAGGAGTGAGGAATGCAGTGCTCTGGAGCCTGAGGAGACAAGTCTGTTGAACTCACTTCACAGCAGAACGTCTTTCCAGGTAGGAAGAAATGTTTTGAATGTCTATATCTTTCCACCAAAGCATGACTGAACTGTTTGCTGAGGAAAAGATGGGTCTTGTCGACAGCAAGAAAATGAAGTGTTAGAGAAGCCTACCATTCCAGACAAATGACCATCCAATTTTTTTTAAAAAGCTTCCAGTGATGGAGGACCCACAACTTCTGGATGCAAATCGTTCCAACAGATCAAACAATAGCTGGCCTGAAGCAATACATTTTTCTTAAACATTCTTAACGCTCCATGCAGGACTATCTGATGAGGAGGAAACCTTGGTTGGAAAGGTACACTGTTATACAGAGGAGGAAATCAGCCAGATAAATTTGCATAATCGTCCTGATTATCCCCAGCAGGCAGGTTCCTATGGCTAGTACTATGGTTGAGTAATTCAGATAAACAAATGACAAAATGCAGAGCTTGCATCAGCTCTGTTCACTCAACCTTTGAAAGAGAGTGGAGAGGAAAAAAAAGAAAAAGTGTAAAGTGTCCTTAAAGAGGACAGCTCCTCAGGGCAAATATATTTATGTAAAAACAGTGTTGCAAATTGAATCAGGGAGGGTGACACCAATAATTCTCTTTCTGTACCAGAAGCCAGTTGCTCCATTTCATTTTATCAGAGCTTAATTTGCTAAGTTAAGCTGCCAATTTTAAGCAATGCAAATATGAGGAAAATGGGCTGTGGGATTCATATTGTCACCATTTTCACTTTCTAAATCCTCAAAAGTAATTGGAAGATTCTTGAAGTTATTTTTATTTCTGCTGACTTGAAAGCAATGAAAACAAGGAACAAAAATCACTTTGCTGCCTCAAGTTACTATGGGGCCTGGAGCGCATAAAAGGGAAGTAAATAAATTACCCGTGTCCATTTTGTGTGTATTTATCAGGGTGTCTGCTTTAAAAATCTCAGCAATTACAGAGAGAGAGAGAGAGAGAGAGAAAAGTCATCAAGACGCTTTCCTCCCTGAAAGATCTATCCTGTTTTGCCTACTTTCAAAAAAGGAGAAAAGAGGCCTCAGATAACAGTAAATTAATCAACAATACTAGGCAAAACTCAGGAGCAAATTATTGAACTCAGTGAACATTTAGAAAAGAAGGCATTGTTTGGCTACCCTAGTTTTTTTTTAAGTAAAATCATATCAAACCAACCTGTTCATTCTTGAAAAAATAATTGGTTTAATTAACCACAGGAATAGTCATATTATACCTTAACAAAGCAAAATAGTTGATAGTGAATTTCTAGTACGGAAGAATACCACTAGATGAATACAGAGATATTTGAAAAAAAAATCACTTCTAATAAATCTATATCAGTGACTTGGTATCATACTGGAAGGATTCATTGAATAGCATAATCAGGACTCTGTTCTAGGCCCTATTCAGTATATTAATAAATAACTTAAAACAGGGAGCTAGAGAGCATGATTATCAAATTTCCAGATCACAAAGTTGTGGAGGATAGCAAACTGTCCTGTAAGGAATTTACTTGATCAGCCTAAAACAATGGGCAGAAACCAGCATGCTCAATCCCAACAGGGATAGATATAAGATCCTAGAAATGAACATAGGAGTTTGGAGAGATTCACTTCTCTGGTCTGTAACACACGGTCTGCAGAGTATGCACAAATAATCTAGCTGTCTAGATTATAAAATAAACATCAGCCATCAGTGTGGCACAACTGTATAAGCATGTGTTTTATTTATATATATAAATAAAGGAGGCTGCCTGCTTAAAGAGGCTTGGCTCTCCGACAAAAATTCAATCAACCGGCACACAGAACTCTGCCCAGCACACCAGACATTGAGAGCATGGGACAAACAAAATCATGCATCCCAACAAAGACAGTCTAACTATGTGCCACAAGACCAAGGAAACAGGACCATAGGGGAAGTGAAAATGCCATTGCAATCCACGGACAGTCAGGCAGTGATTGCCAATAAACAACCAACAGAAGCCCCTTCCCTGGGGGTATGCACACGTTCCAAAACAGCAAGGGAGCTGTTAAATGGGAGAATAAAATCAAATATAGCAGGAGGTCCCCCACATCCCTTAGGACATGCAAGAGGAATAACAACACCCCCCAATGAAAGAACAAAGGCCAGAACACACCGGCAAAAAGCCTTCACACCAGAGATTCCAGGCTGCCCAATGAATGACATCAAAGATACTCTTGCACGTGCAGTAGCAACAAAACATAAAAACAGTGGAGTGGAATCAATTGGACAGTATGTTAATAGCCCCATAATAAAAACTCAATCGCGATTGAAAGAAAAGGACAATTCAGAACACCATAGACAATACGAGGATCGCATTGATAGATTTATAACAAACATAAAAGGGGGGGAGGAATGAATGGCCACCCCACCAACTAACCCTATATACAAGCATAGGGCCACGAGAAAGAGGGGTGTAGGCTCGAACACACAATGCAACAATATCCCCATGAAGAGCGAATGCGCATGAGCCACATTAGACGAAGGCAATGGATCGAAACAGAGACTGCAATGCGATGATCGGGGTGACGCGAACGTAATGAGCATCAGAGACGAAGAAGAGGGGGTGGAGACCATAGGAGGTGATGTTTGCGCAGGACATGGCCATGAACATATGGGAAGGATAGTGGGGGGGGGAAGATGAGAGGAGAATACCCAGCGCATGGCCCAATGGAGCAAGAAGGAGTAACTGGGAAAAAAAGGAGGAAACGAATGGCCAAAAAGGGGGGGGGAAGGAGTATGCCAAACTCAGGAGCCTGTAGTGAGGAGATAGATAACAACACACGCACAAAGAAGGAGAGTGGAGGAAGCAGAACAAGTAATGGAGCGGCAGCATCAATCAACATCAAGAATATAACCAACATGCAACCCAATCAAGAAGGACCGATGACGAGGTCCAGGAGCCGTGTGCACAAACTGACCAGCACTATAAAAGAGACTCCCATCAACCAGTTTTAAGCCCTGATGATGTCGGCAGTTGGCCGACGAAAGCTTGGCACTAGATTAAATGTTTTTAGTTTTAAATCTTTCCTGATGTTTGTGTTTGTTTGTTTTTATAATATGACTATACCCATGGTATCGAAATAAGAGACACCCTATCACAGAGGTCCCCAACCTTTTGTTTTTATAATATGACTATACCCATGGTATCGAAATAAGAGACACCCTATCACAGAGGTCCCCAACCTTTTGGCCACCAGGGACTGGTTCCGTGGAGAGAGTTTTTTTCATGAACTGGAGGGTGCATAGTTCTGTGTGCTGCCTGCATCTCACGGATGGGGCTTTGCTTGTTTGTGTGGCCTGGTTGCTGGCATGTGTGGCCCGGAACTGGTCCATGGACTGAGTTTGGGGACCCCTGGCCTATCATGAAGTTGAGGAGGCCACATGTCTGTCAGAAATCTATTTTTTTCTGTATGTTTTGGGTAATATCTGGTCCCTGAAAGCCATAGTGTTATTACTTTTCATAGTTTGCAATGTTTCACCAAGTGCAAAGAAAAAGTAAAAAATAGTAAGGAATTCTAAATTTAGTTCATACATTATACCTCTCTGTATCTTTCAGTCCTTCTACCAAATGAACTACTGAAAGAATGTAAAGCAGTAAATCTACACATTCTCAGTGACATTCAACTATGTCAACTAAGAAGAATGGTGCCCATTTTTTATTGAGTGTAATTGTAGAGAAGCTGGAATTGCTGATGACTGGTGTCAAGATATGATTAGTTACAAGTAGCTCAAACCTATTAAAATAGGAACCCTAATGTCCAAAGTGGGGGTTAAAAAAATATTTATATTTATATTTATTTACAGGAAGCAGAACTTCACAGTTGGGCAAAGTCAACTGCATCCTATAGAAATCCGTAAATAATAATGTTACTACCAGAGGAAACTTAATTATTGTTCATTTATTTTTGCATTGTTCTTTTGCTTTCTTTTTTTTATATTAATCAGTTAACCATTTATTTCTGCCTTCTACCATCAACAAAAGGATTTTTAGTATTAATATAAAAGTGGATGATATTTAAGATAGCTCTGAGCTTAATTACCTAATTGATTTACCATAGCTGCTATTGGGAATGCTAATTAAGCATTGGTTGTGCTTTATACTTGGAGAAAAATCAAATTGTTATAGAAATCTGTTTGGCTTTCATTCTAATAGGCATTAAGGCTTGCATTGTGAACCTGCATTTATTACATTCTGAGACGTTCTACCATCTTAATGATGTTATTAGCCTCTCTGCAGAAAGTAAATGCTCTTCAAGGCTTTATAAATTATTCTGTAAGTATCAGATAATGATACTTACAAATGAGCAATGGTCTATAGGAGAAATTACAATCAATAATAAAGACTAAGATGTTGTATAACAATATATAAATTGTACATAGAATAAAAATTGAGTACATCATTTCTTTTGTATAGACATTTGTTTCTTCTGCTGTTCACTGAGGACAAGGGATAATATGAGGAATAAATAAGATTCATAACATCATATCCACTTCCTAGGAAGATATGAAAAACTAAATTTTAACACAGAATGTTCACGCTCAGTAGGTGGAATCCAAATAGCATCTGACCAATTATAGACAGCAAAAAATCCCAAGGAATTTTCCAGAACATATATTATATAAACATGAAGGGAAGTGAAAATAATTTGTTTCTTACTCCAGCATCTGTTTTGATTTTATTTTGAAGTAAAATTATTTACCTATTTATTTATGTTTAATGTTTATCACATTTCTATATCGCCCTTATTACATGCATGGCTCTGGATGGTTATAGGTATTTAATTTTGTTAGGTATTATTCTGACTCAAATCTAAAGTGCTTTCTTTTAAATCCAGTCAGATAGTTAACTCAAAAGAAACGATCACATAATAAACAAAATATATTTTAATGAGAAAGATTACTTGCTTTCAGGCTGTGGTTGATGCTCCTGTAAATACATCTTTGTCCATCTTTTAGATCATCCCTTTAGGTAAGAAGATATTGCTCTTTATACCATCTTTATAACAACTCAGGCTCATTGTATGACCTTCCATGGCCCATGCTTCTTACAGACAAAGAGATTGCCATGTGGCTTGTGTCCAGGAAGTCTCCCAATGACCTTTGGAACTCCTCCCACTGACCTATCCACATACCTAGCATTTAACCCAATAACTGCCAGACACTCTGACACACTGATACCTGCTCTCTAGTTAGGGCTACATATACGTTCCAACATAGGTATTTAATTACATGTTAAGTTCATATAGCCCTTCTGAGGCAGCATTCCTTCTGAGACCCAGACAGTCCTAGAATGGAATAATAGAGTTGGAAGGGACCTTGGAGGTCTTCTAGTCCAATCCCCTGCTTAGGCAGGAGACCCTATACCATTTCAGACAAATGGTTGTCCAGTCTTTTCTTAAAAACTTCCAGTGTTGGAGCATTCACAACTTCTGGAGGCAGGTTGTTCCATTGATTAATTGTTCTGACTGTCAGGAAGTTTCTCCTTAGTTCTAGCTTGCTTCTCTCCTTGACTAGTTTTCATCTGTTGCTTCTTGTCCTGCCCTCAGGTGCTTTGAAGAATAGCTTGACTCCCTCTTCTTTGTGGCAACCCCTGAGATATTGGAACACTGCTGTTGTAGAATTCAAAGACTTGAGTCAGCTCTTTCCAGGAAAGGGAAGTTTATTTTATTGCGCAGGTTCAGAGAGCCATCATGGCTAAAGAATCTGAACCCAGATTGTACATTGATGACCATTTTTATAACCCTTCTGGCGGAGGTTATTTTCAGGTCACATTCCACACATGGTTACATTCTATAGGTCCTTATTCTAACATAGAAAAACTACTAGACAGATCTATAATCGATAGCTCCTCGTTTACATTGGAATGTTTTTAGCAATCAGCAATATATCAAGTGTTAAGCAATTTAGATACACCATGTGACAAGCAGTTAGTACTATATCATGTGCAGAGCTGGGAACAGGATGTCTGGCCATCCTAAATTTAAGAGTTGTCTTGTAAGCAAAACAAACCTCCCTTTCATACACATTCTTTGGTGGGCCATCTGCTTTTTACCCATATTCTTTGTCAGACCATTAATATTTTTCCAGGTACCACTTTATTCCCCCCTGATGAGACTTATCTCATCCATGCAGATAAGTTTCATTTTGTAACACTGGAGTCTGAGGTATGTATGTTGTTATGCTCTTGTCTCTGGAATTCCCACATGTGAAGAACCACCCTTTAGGTAACCATATGTTTGCATACCCAACAGACACTGTTTGGAAAGATGTGCAATTTAGCTTTTCTTGGCTCACTTTCAGGCAATGAGGTGAAGGTGTATTCTGCTCACACCCTGTGATATGTGCACATTGTAAGTCTTCTGGAATGGCTACGTTAGGAGTATGTAAAGATAAAGCATCAGTGGGTAGAAACTTGGAAATGTGACCCCAGCTGTACATTGTTTCATAGCCTATATGTTCTTTAAACTCGTGGTGACTGAACTCCTTGGCTGCTGTGACAGGAACACATACTGGTATTAAACATGTGGACAGCAGATTCTCCATGTCATATGCTTCAGAAAGGCAAAAATCAGTTGTGTTGGCTAGTTTAGCCAATTGGACCCACAAATTATATTGCATCCTTGACTCCAATGGATAGGGCATATCCTTATTCTGATGGGACCTTCTGCTTCGTTTTCTCTCTGGGCGCTTCCTCGGGGGTCGTTGGATAGTAACTCCTAATTCCCCTGGGGTTACATGTACGATGCAAGTCCCCTTCCATCCCATCTTCAACTGCGAGACTAGGGTGACCCGCTCCCATCCCCAGAATAAGGGAGGCCCACACTCCAGAGTAACAGGAGGAGGAGGCTTCTTATATGGGGCCTTTACACATATGCCTCTCCTAAGAATATACCCAACATACTGACAGGCTTCGGGATTGACAGGTTGTCTTGTACAGGCTTCTTTAACTATTCTGTCAAATGCTTGGGGAAATTGACAAGGATGAGGCCAGCTACCAATCCAGCATTCTGGGGAAAATCCAATAGGGGGTGACCTTTACAAGTGCCCGTGCCTATAGCATAAGATTGAATAATGCGTGGAGCTTCTTCTGGCTTGCTCCATTGGCCTAAATTAGAAAGACAAACATTATTACATGCAACAATAGTACTATATAAAAGCAGAAGGAAGCCTTTCATCCTTTCTTCTCCCGTGCGTAGAAAGCCAGCTTCCGGGTGTGGATTAGCAGGGGGTTGAATTTCAGCCAGACAGCCGTAGATATATGTGCAGGATACACTTGTGCTAATACAATATCTGGTTTACAAACAATAAAATATTCATTAAACATACTAAACACGTTTAAGAGTGAGTTTGATGGGAACCTTGGGGTCCCTGTTCACTGTCCACAGAGGTTCTGCAGCTGCTTTAACTCTGGTCTAGTGAATCCAAGATTTAGATTCTGCAATCTTTATTGCTAAAGGAGAGGCCATTATTACTTCATAAGGTCCTTTCCATCTCCCCTCCAGTTGTTCACGTTTCCAATGTTTTACCCACACCTTATCCCCTGGTTTAAAGGGATGACATCTTGTTATTAGTTTAGAAGGTGTTTGTTCAACAACATAGTCCCTAAGTTTTTCCACTTGCTTATTCAGTTCCCCCCATACTCCCCCCTGATGGCCCTTTACAATGCATAACTGAAACCTTTGCTGGCTTTTTTACTGCATCGAGAAGATGCTTTATCAAGTGTCCATGTAACCCATGTTTGCCAGCCGAATCCCTGAATCCCCTCTCCTTATACACAGCACCATGAGCATGCAGAGTTAGAAAAGCATATTTACTATCAGTCCAAACATTCAAAGTTTCCCCTTCAGCTCTTTCCAATGCCCTAATTAATGCCCATCATTCTGCTACTTGAGTAATGCAGCTTGCTCCTAGCGGACTACTTTCCACCACTTCCTCATCATTCACAATCGCATATCCCAGCATCCTGAAGAGGAATATCAGACAAATCCAGACGGCTTGAATATACAGTTTCCAAAACTTGCAAGCAGTTGTGTTCTGAATCCACTTCTGTGGGCAATAGGGTGGCAGGGTTTAGCCAGTTAGACACCACTAATTTCACTTGAGGATTTTCAATCATCATCGCCTGATACTTAAAAAGCCTTTGACTGCTGATCCACAAATGCCCTTTATTATCCAAGATAGACTGAACTGCATGAGGGGTGTGGACACTTATGGGACATGAGAAGGTCAATTTATTACAGTCCTGTAAAAGGACTGCTATAGCAGCAAGAACCTTCAGGCAATGTGGCCAGTCTTGGGCAACCCCATCTAATTGCTTAGATAAGTAAGCCACCGGGCGTTGCCACTGTCCTAATTGTTGAGTTAACACCCCCAAGGCAACATTCTTCCTGGTATCAACATACAAAATGAAAGGCTTTTCTAAGTTAGGCAAGGCTAAAGCTGGAGCTGATGTGAGGGCTCGTTTCACTTCCCTAAAGGCATTCTTTTGTTCTCCCTCCCATTCAAAAGCAAACAACGGCTGGCTAGCCTTGTGAATAGGAATCGTGAAAAAAGCATCTTTCAAATCCACAACTGAAAACCAATTTGCTATGAACAAGTGTATACCTCCTTTAGGCTTCCTGGTTAAAATTGTCCACACTTGATAAGAAATGCTAACCACCAAGATGTCCCCAAATGTCAATTTTAGATAAAAATGCCACTGGCTGCCTTTCCCCCCCCACGCACACACTTCTGGGTCAAAACCTTCTCCAACCTTTGTCCTTGTTTATAAATAAATTACCTAGCAAAGAACCAACAAAGGAGAGCTCACCAAACCCTGTTTGCATTTATTAACACAAGCTCTTTTTCTAACAGTTTTGCATACAAATCTTTACTCAAAACAGCATAGCTATTTATAATCCCAAAATTTTTCTCAACTTCGTTTTAACTTCACACAAAAAAAGATATTCTGAGCTACTGAAAGTTTTTTTTTCCTAAACTCTAGTATTGCTTTTAATATAAAGTTAGTCAAATTCCAATTTAATCAAATTCCATTCAGATGGAAACAGATTTCCATTAAATTTCCATTAAATAGGGAGAACATTTACAAATCTAAGCAAACTCTTTTGGTTGATATTAAACAATTTAAACTCAAAAATTTCCAAAAAAAAAAAGTTGTCCAACAATTACTGACTCCTCTTTTGAATAGAAAAAAATGCAAAAGTGGGCATTAAATTTTCACAGCCACCCAACCTTTCTCAAACCTGAATTCTAAGCAGAGAAAAAGTTAAAAAGATCAACCCCCCCTTTCTCCTCTCTCTCTATCTCTCTCTATCTCTCTCCCTCTCAAAGCAACACAGCCAGAAAAAAAAACAGGGGGGTTAGGGGTTGTGTCTGCAGATAGAGTTTGAAAAGGCATTAACACACTAACATTTGCAAAAGGGAGAGAGCAGAATAGGCAAGAAAATGGTATAGGATTTCCTGCCTGAGCAGGTAACTTTGGGCTGTTCTTAAGAGGGAGAGAAAAAATAAATAAATAAACAAACACATCTTTCTTCACTTTGTTTGTTGTCCAGACAAATAGAGTGAGGTTATTTTTTTTTTTTTTTGGTATCTTCTTTTCTCTTGAGGTTAGTAACAGTCATATTTACTTCACACACAAAGACTCTGCTTTCAAATCCACAACTGATCTTCCTGCTCCAGTATCCACCAAAAACGTTGTCTGTTTGCCCCCTATATTTAAAGTAACCAATGGCTCAGGGGGGGCTTCCTCCAAGCCAGGTCCTCGTCAATCTGACCAGTTAGTCCCTGCCAATCCAATTCCTTCAATCTCCCTGTCTCAAACCATCTCTCACCTTCCTTGGACCATCTCTCACATTCCTTGGAGCCCCTCTCTGCCCTCTACCCATGAAGGGAGAGTGCATGGGGGGCCCACTGCCAACACCTCCACATCCTCTGCCTTCTCTTCCTCTCCAACCTCTACCTCGCATCTGCCTTCTTGGACATTCTCTTTGACAATGACCTTCCTCCTTGCAATTAGCACACTGGTTGGGTCCCAGCATGATCCCTCCTTGCAATGCCACCACCAACAACTCAATTTTCTTATGCATTCTAGCATCTCTTTCCTGTTTTTCCACCTTATCCCTATTAACAAACATTTTCCTAGCCACCTCCAACAATTCTGTAGTGTTCTTTCCTAATGCTCCTTCTAACCTCTGCAACTTCTTTCTTATATCTTCATAACTCTGTGCTATGAACCTCTCATTCAACATTCGCACATTGTCTGCACTCCTTGGATCAACCTGTGTATAAAGCTCATAAGCCTCAATCAGCCTTTGCAAAAAACTCTCCGGACTTCCATCTGCTTCCTGCATCACAAAAGACGGCTTTAACACATTCACTGAAGGCTTTCCAGCCTTGCGAAGAGTCTCTACTACTAAATTCTGATGTTCCTTTAACAAGGTCATATGTGCTGGATTTTTTGCCTTCCATTCAGGGTCCTTTTCTGGTGCCCTGGCTTCCATCTCTGGCTGTATATCCCATACAGCCGGCAACCTATCCTTCAAACACTGCCTAACAGCAGCCTTCCACTTCTCCCTTTCCTCGGGAGTCAACAAAATATTCAACAATTGCTGTACATCCTGCCATGTCCTCTTTACTTACTTCTCCCCTCACATTTACAGAGAGACCTTCCAAATCCCCTTCCTCCTTGGGGGCTGACAGCCTCCCCCTTTCTGTTTTCGTCTCACAGCTGGCTGCCTTTCTTCGGACACAGCAGGGGCAATCAGCCCTTCCTCCGGCAGAGCGCCTGCTGCCGCAGCCGGCACTGGGGGGGGAGGGGGAGAAAGGTGGAACGTAGGGAGGAGGTCTGAGAATCAACTCCTCTACCTCCATCCTTATCTCCTTCTTAGCATCTGACACCTTAGTTTCTGAAATCTTCACATCTTTCACTCTTTTAGTTTGTACTTGAAGCTTTTTTTCCTTTGGGTCTAGCCACACACAAACGAACCATTTCAGCCTGACATTGCAATAACTCATCAGCTCGTCCTGCTACTGCATCCCCCCACTGATCTATATACTGAAATTGGTTAGGATAGTTTTCTTAAAAGTCCCCTCTGGGGGCCACCCCACATCCATACTACGCCCCCCCATCCTAACACACTGCCAATGACCTACAGCGCCGGCGGTCACTAGTAGGGAATGCACTGGTTTAACCACCCACACAACCTAACACGGACTTCATTAGGATTGCCGTCCTGAGTCCAGGGGAGTGATCAGGCCCCCTCTTCTATCTTCAAGTGAGATAGGTACCATTACTTTAAACACATACTCACCTGCCTTGTAGTTACACCCGTCCTGGCCAGGAGTTGGTTCAGACTTCCTTTCCTTTCCCAAAGGGTTCTTGGACTGGCCTTCAGTACTGTCGGCTCTGCTGAGAAGCCACAGCTGTCTCCTGGAGGAAACACACCCCCATGGTGCCTGGAGAATTGTTCAGAGATGGCTTACCAGCAGGTCCGAAGGGTCCAGCCATCCTCAGCGAAATTTCGCCTCACTCAAGCTTTTCCCGGCCAATGCACCAGAAAATGTTGTAGAATTCAAAGACTTGAGTCAGCTCTTTCCAGGAAAGGGAAGTTTATTTTATTGCGCAGGTTCAGAGAGCCATCATGGCTAAAGAATCTGAACCCAGATTGTACATTGATGACCATTTTTATAACCCTTCTGGCGGAGGTTATTTTCAGGTCACATTCCACACATGGTTACATTCTATAGGTCCTTATTCTAACATAGAAAAACTACTAGACAGATCTATAATCGATAGCTCCTCGTTTACATTGGAATGTTTTTAGCAATCAGCAATATATCAAGTGTTAAGCAATTTAGATACACCATGTGACAAGCAGTTAGTAATATATCATGTGCAGAGCTGGGAACAGGATGTCTGGCCATCCTAAATTTAAGGGTTGTCTTGTAAGCAAAACAAACCTCCCTTTCATACACATTCTTTGGTGGGCCATCTGCTTTTTACCCATATTCTTTGTCAGACCATTAATATTTTTCCAGGTACCACTTTACTGTTATCATGTCTCCCCTAGTCTTTCTTTTCATTAAACTAGACATACCCAATTCCAGCAACCGTTCCTTATATGTTTTAGCCTCTAGTCTCCTGATCATCTTTGTTGCTCTTCTCTGCACTCAATATCTTTTTTATATCGTGGTGACTAAAACTGGATGCAGTATTCCAAGTGTGGGCTTACCAAGTGGTATTAACATTTCACATGGTCTTGATTCTATCCCTCTATTAATGCAGTCTAGAACTCTGTTGGCTTTTTTGGCAGCTGCAGCATACTGCTGGCTCATATTTAAATGATTGTCCAGTAGTCCTAGCCCTGTTAGCCTTTTGAAAAGTCTTGAAGACTGGCTTTCTTTCAGTCATTCGGACCAGGTAGTGTTAGTCCTTTGAGGAATCAGACACAACAATAGATATTAAATTTTGTGAAGGATGGCCAGGTAACGGGTTACACTTCAGGAGTTGACACTCAGAGCTCTGAAGGCTGCACAAAACTTTGACATTTCATTTGAGAACATTGCTAACTTTTAGCATACTGCCAAATTCAGTATTTGGATTTAGCAACCTTATTTTGAGATTACCATTTGATTTTAGCTGTTTCAATTGGCTGGATGAGTAAATAAAGTTATTGTGATATTCATTTTTTTCCCTTTCCCATATTAACTAGTAATGATTTCTGCATGTCAGCAATCAAAATGATCAAACACTGAATACTCTTATAAATTCGGGATATAAAATGCTGACTGTTTCTGAAGAATATAAGGATTTTTCAAATATGAAAAACAAATATGAAAAAAGAATACAGTACTGACACTTTTTAAAAGAAGAATTTCAGCTCTAAAATAGAATAATTTAATATTGAATATGGGCTTATATCTTGATATCAACAAACCAAAATCTGTTGTTTTTTTCCTCACAATAAGAGCCTGTAAAGGAAATTGGATGGAAAGTGACTGGTCCAAAGTCACCCAAATCAGGATCTTCCTGTTGCTAATTCAGCTTGAGCCACTACACCAGGGGTAGGCAACCTTGGCTCTTTTATGACTTGTGGACTTCAACTCCCAGAATTCCTGAGCCAGCCACGCTGAGGGAAAAGGGAGAGATTTCCAAGCTGAGCCATGCTTGCTCAGGAATTCTGGGTGTTGAAGTCCACGAGTCATAAAAGAGCCAAGGTTGCCTACCCCTGCACTACACCATGCTGGGTCTTAGACTAATAGCCATTGATTAACACACCATTAATTAACCATTATAAGAAGATGCTCTATTTGTAATATGACTAATCATATGGTTATATGGGATTTCCAGTGCAATAAACTCAAATGTACTGTTTATCACCATGTACCTTGCATTTTAGTATAGTCTGCTATTTACATCCACACTAAAGAACCTTTATAGTTTTTTTTTTAACTATTCTCCCAGGAAAAGCGAATGATAATTAAAACTACCTCTTTCAAATTAGGCTGAGCAAATTAGAAGTTGTTTCAGTTATTAATAATAAAATGATATGTTTTATTTACACAATTATTGGCACGGCTGAATCACTTTTCAAGGGTCAAGTACAAATTGGTAATACATATATGATATGATTTCATTTCTTGCATACAGTCTTATGCATCATTAAAGATTCATCTTAAGTCAGCTATTTCTAACTGAAATTTGCTCTTCAGTTTCATGGAAGTCTTGATGTTCTGGAAAAAAACAAGTTGCACGAGTCCTGGAAACTTTAGAGAATGCTCTTGGCTGGCCTTGCAGCATCTGAAAGGATAGGAAAGGAAAGTATGCTTTTTGGTAGTTCCAGGGTTGCATGAGAGCAGAGCCCTCTCTCTCACAACTTCCAGAGGCTCTGGAGAACTGGTGTATCACCAAAAATGATATGGTGTGTGATATGTGGTGTGTATCTTATAGGTTCGCCGTTGTTACTCTAACTAGTCAAATAACCAGTGGAATGGTTTGCCTTCAGAAGTTGTGGGTGCTCTATTACTGGAGGAATGGTATAGGGCAGTGATGGCGAACCTTTTAGAGACCAAGTGCCCCAAACCCACCCCGCCTGTCCCCGCTCCCACTCCCCGCTCCCACTCCCACCGCAGGGCCACCCACCATCTCCATGGCCCACCGCAGCAGATCGCCCAGGCGACACTGCAGCGCTATGGTGGCCATGCCCTCCACCCACACTGTAGCATCATCTGCATGCAACGGGGTGCAAGGAGTCTTGTCCCTGCTGCCCAGCTGCCATGTGCTTGGCTGCGCTTCTCCATGCAAGCCGGACCCAGGGGCAACTCTCCTCCGGGGAGACTGCTGATGAGGGGCTGGGGGGAGGTGGGGGCTGGGGAGAGGCTGGGGAGAGGCGGGGCTGAGCTGGGGCGACAGTGCACATGCCATCAGAGAGGGCTCTGAGTGCCGCCTCTGGCACCCATGCCATAGGTTCACCACCACTGGTATAGGGTCTCCTTCTTGCTCAGGGAGTTGGAATAGAAGGCCTTCAAGGTCTCTTCCAGTTCTGTTATTCTGTTCTGTTCTGCTCTAGTCTTAGACTTTGCTGATCCGTATCATTCATTTCCTCTAAATGTATTATAGTTTCAAACCCTGTTTTGGTTGGGTCAGATTCCCATTCTCAGGAATCCTCACATACAAAAAGAAGACTCAATGTTCAATCATTTTCACTCAATTCGTTTAATTTCATTATATTTCTGGCTGTGCAAGATTCTTTCATGTTGCTCTGCTCCCCATTTGCTTTGGAGAAGGGGACCCCAACTGAGAGGCAAGGAAAACCCCACTAACTTTCTCCCTTATATTTATTTATTTGCTCTGGAGACATAATTCCTCCTTCTCTGTTTCAGAGAGCCAAAAAGCCTTCACATCTTATCTGCTATTCTCACTAATGAAGGCGAATATACATGTCCCAGGATAATGTTGCAGGATCCAATGTGAGTTGGTCACTGGGACCAGAGGTTTAGTCTCCTGAGCTTTTGGACTCGTGCAGGAGACCATCTTCAGGGAACTTTTCTCTTATTTATAATATTTTATCCTTACACTAGCACAGAAATCATCAACCTTTGTTGGTTGGTGGACCGGAGGAAAAGTGACGGGGAAGCATTTTACATGCATGCATGTGCACATGTGCGCACAGGGCTGTGAGTATGCGCATGCCATAAACAGGGTGGAGCTAGTGCCCGCATGATACTCACTAGCCCTGCCCCATTCTTGCATGGTGCAGCATCGTGTTTCTATACCCTGCAGCATGGCAGCGGCCCATTTTTGTGCTCTGTGGCATGGTGGCATCTGTTTCTGCACCTTACAGCATGGCGGCGACCTGTTTTCACAACCCGCAGTGCAGCAGCAGCCCATTTTTGTGCTTCATAGTGTGGCAACCTGTTTTTGCACCCCACGGCTCTGTGGGGGTGCATGTGCATACACGTGTACACTAGCTAGCCTGTCCCATGGCCTGGTGGCCAGTAGGCCATGGCCCACTATGACCCACGATGCACAAGTTGGGGACCCCTGCTCTAGCACACTTTTGCTGGGTTGAATTTTGCTTTTCTCTCCTACACAGCCTTTTTCACACACACCCACACCCACACCCACACCCACACCCACACCCACACCCACACACGCACACCCTTCCCACAACTCCACTTTGCTCCACGCAGTTATATATATTATTCTCTATTTCCAGAATCTTATTGCTCATGATACCCACAACAGCCTTTTAACTTCTTAGGAGTCCAGCCCTTTTACAACTAGATATAACTCTGTTACCTATTCTTTTGTAACTACTAGATTGCAAATATATTTGTCTGTGAATATGGTTGAGGACAGGTCAGGAGGGAGGGAAGGAGATAGAAAAAAGTAGATATTTGTTCATTTTTCATGGTAGCTGCAAACATTATCAACTCTGCTGCCTCTGTCATATATGGAAACAGTGATTTAAGATAATAGCAATGAGAAGAAACCCTCCCCCAATCTTGTTAGTTGTCTTCTCTTTTTTTCCACTTTTCCCACCAATAGAGCCTTCTCCAGAGAAGTCTTTGTATAATGTATCAAAAATATGATAACTTCAACCTGGCCATTTCTGCCCCAAATGCGAAGTCTGTGTTATTTGCTCAATGATCCATTTGTATATATATTTTATGGCTATCTATGATGTTCTCTGGAGTCTTCTACATCATCAAAGTTCAATAGCATCAATATTTTTTCTATCTTATTTCTTCAAAGTCCAGATTTCACTTCCAAACAGTGTCACAGGGAAAACCATTGCCTGCACAATTCTGGTCTTTATAGGTAAAGAAGATGTTTTTTTCCCTCCAAAAGCCATATTCTACATTTTCTCTGTTGGTAACTTTATAGCAGGTGATACAGTGATGGACAACATAGGTATCTTAATCTAAATCTGTCAGATAAATAAACTAACATTTAACACCTTACCTTTGTATATTGTTAATGCATACAAAATTCTTCCTCTGTTAATAAAATAGCTTTGCCATCTCTTTATTCACACTGAAAAGCTGCTCTATAATCACTTTTGTCAATCAGATTCATTATTAAACTGCCTTTTTCATTTCTACTTGATGTCCCGTCTTCCTGCTAGTGGAGGAAGGACTTCAGGATGACTGTTATTGAGAGACCTGTCATATCAAGACATACACATTTCTTTTGCATTTTAAACTACAAGTCCTATTAAATACCATAGTTGTAATCCTAGCCCAGTGGGAGGGTAACCAGCTCTCAGACAAAGACTTTGTATTCATTTTTCCTCCATTTATCAGCCCTTTGAAATGAATGCAAACTATAAGATTAACTCTTTTATTATAAGTGGCTTTTCATCTTATTAATTGCTAATTTATCTTATGTGGTTTGACAATATTTATAAAACAATGAAAAATGAATTTGATGTTTGCATTTTTTTGCTTGCAATATTATTAGGTTAATGCTTCTTTAAAAATACAACCAAAAAGAAATGAAAAAAAAATTGGAAAATAATATATTATTCTATTCTATTCTATTCTATTCTATTCTATTAGAAAATTAAAACAGTGAAAACATTAACAATTTCAGCATATTACACAATAATATAATAATAATAATAATAGCAATGACGTTATTGTTACTTTGAATGTACACCAATTGGCATACATCAAAATGAAATTTTGTTGCATACAGTCAAAGGGTCACCACCTCCAATATACACTCCTTGCTCGTGGCCAGCTCAAGTTTCAAAATGTCAGTTTTAGTCTCTAGGGAGCGAATGATGGCAAACAGGAAGGATGGAAATGGAGCTCCATGTGGATTACCCCACAAATTAGCTTGTATTCCTGCACGACAACCTCCCCTCCTTTCCTTTTTCTGATCCTGTCTCTTCCATCTTTTCCTTAAAGGGGCCTCACTCCTTTTCGTCTCTGGAACACGCTGCCACTGCCTCCAACTCCTCCAAAAAGCCTCTCTCCCTTCCTCTGGGCCTGCCGATAGCCTCATCCAGTTCCTTTGCTCTATAAGCCCTGGGACCCCTTCTCTTCTGCCTCCTTTGGAAACAGCCCTGATTTGCAATAGAATCTGTCGTTGTGCCAGCAGTCAGATCTTGCTGCTGGTAGGACAATTCAAACAGCACAAATGACTTTTAACGGTCACACCCACAGTTCCAAAACAGCTAAAAACTCACCATACCAGCAAAGATTGTCGGTTGTATGATAGCTTAGTCCCACTACGTTGCTCAAACACATTAAAACCTTCCCGATCATGTGGCCTATATCTCTTATATCCCTCCAAAAACTTTTCACCTTTGAGAGCCAATGCAGCTGCAGACGATCCAAGCGCCGCCATCTTAGATATCTTTTATATTATATTATACAAGGCCTGTATAATGGCTGCAGAGACATACAGGAATAAGTTTCCATAAAAAAAACCCCGTTGAATATAAGCTATAGTTTGCCCTAATTTTCCTCTCATAATAACTGTCAGATTTAAGGGCCTGATAAATTTGAGTTCTTTCCTGTGTTCTCTTTATTTAAATGCACACTTAAGCACTAGGTTTGAAGCATTGAGGTAGTTACTTTTCTTAAAAATATTTTATTTATCTATATATGTATATAGATTTTTAAAAGTCATAGAACATATATGTAGCAGAAACAAAGGCAGGGAAATGATGGAACAAGCATTTGAGGCTGAGATTCAAATCATTTTGTATGTGCAGCATGATGCTGCATGCATGTATCAAAGATTCCAAGCTATATCAGTATCTCTCTCTCTCTCTCTCTCTCTCTCTCTCTCTCTCTCTCTCTCTCTCTATCATCTCTCTCTCTCGTCTATATCTCTCATGTACATCTAACATTTCTCTCTCTCTGTCATCTATCATGTTTATGTCTCTTCCGTCAAAGAATTAAAAGACAACCAGCTCATAAACAGAGAGTGAACATGTGTCATCAATCTAAAGTTATAAATCTGGAATGATACTGTATTTCTACAATTTCTACTCTTCTGAAAGAGTAATAATGCCCTATAGTTAGTAAACTCACAGTTCTTTATGTCTGGATAAATCTCTAATTTCTGGTATATAATTCACAATTGCAGTCACATCTGTAAAGTATATTTTTCTTCCTAAAAACCTAGTGATGTGAAACCATATTTTGTCCCATGAACCATTCCCCCCCCCTTGGCTGAGAAGATAGCAAGAGATAGGAAATGCTACCTCTGCAAAGAAGCTAAAGTAGCAGTGGACCACCTAATTAGTTGCTACAAGAAGATCACACAATGACATGACAGAATAGCAACAAAGGTGTATTGCAGATCTGCAAATAATACCATTTGCCTGCAAGCAAGAACTGGTGGGACTACAAAATAGACAAAATAATAGAAAATAATGATACTAAAGTGCTTTTAGAATTCGAGCAGATGAGCATCTGCCACATAATACCCCAAACTTAACAATTGTTGATAAGAAAGACAAAAAGGCAGATAGTGGTGTTGCATTACATAGAAGCAGCAGAATAGAAGAGAAAGAACTGGAGAAAATCACAAAATGCAAAGACTTGAAAATAGTAGTAAAACAACTGTGTAAAAGAAAGCAAAGATAGTACCAACAGTAGTAAGCACCTTGGATGCAATTTGAAAACAACTGGAGCATTGCTTGAACACCATTAGTCAACTGCAAAAGGCAGGTTTACTTGGAATGCTTACATCCTGTGGCAATACTTACAACACCATCAAACAACATCTGCTTATCCCAGATCTTTAGGAAGAACTTGATAGGTGGATAAAAATGCCAAATCATCCTAAACATCGGTCTGACTACGGTATGTAATCAATCATAAACTGAAATTAAGAAATACATACCTGCTGCTATTTTTAAAATGGGGATTATCTCAATGTATAATTTTTTCAAAATTGTGCTATTGTCCCAACATTTTCTAAATTAGCTTTGCAGTATTTAAAGCTGAATATACTGAGGAATTACAAGTAAAAGTGGAACCAAACCCTTACAATGATATAAAAAGTTACATAAAAATGTGCCTATAATGATTCTTTGGACTTTTTCATTACGATTCTACAGAGCTATAGAAGCTACAATGTGTGATAAAGCAAAATAAGGGAAATTAAAACTGCCACATCATAAGAGAACAGTAATTTACTCTTCATATAGAAAACTGGGGTTTTTCTCTTTCCATAAAAAGTCTCTTAATAATTTAGCAATCCTAATATTTATTTATTTAAAGCATTTATATAGCTGCCCATCTTGTATGAAATTCTGGACAGCTCAAATTAAGAGATAGAATAGAATAGAATAGAATAGAATAGAATAGAATAGAATAGAATAGAACAGAACAGAACAGAACAGAACAGAACAGAATAGAATAGAACTTTATTGTCACTTTAAATGTACACTAATCAGCATATATTAAAATGAAATTTTGTTGCATTCAGCTCTCAAAGGGTCACCAACTCTGATATACACTACATCAATGTGCAATAAAAATATCAAAAAATAAATTGGCACTAATTTTTCTAATTTTTAGAAGGAGGGTAAAATTTACTCCGCAGTTATTTTTGTTGGGTATAGTTACTGATTGTGATACAAAGGAGGTTATATTGATGTTAAATTTGATTACAGCCGCAAGGCTGTTAGTAGGACAATATTGGAAGAAGGAATCCTTGCCTACACTGCAGGAATGGTTTTTTAAAGTGTCCTATTTGGCGGAAATGGCAAAGATTTCGGCTTTCTTAAAGGAACAAACGCAAGAGAAATTTCTTGCTGTTTGGGATAAATGGATAGAATTTATACAATTTAAATTGGATATAAAAATATCACATTGCTTTTTCATAATTCTTATTTCTATATACATATACATATATTTCAGTCTTATTTTTTTTCTTTTTTATATATAATTTTTTAAATTCTTTTTTAATTAAGCCTATATTCTGCTCTGGGAAGCCCAGGGGGAGGGAAGGGGGGTGTTTTTTGGGGGGGATGGGGAAGGGGATGTTATGTTTAGTTTTTTGTATATGTTGTTTTCTGTTTTTGTATTGTTGTATTTTTTTCTGTTTTTTTGTAAAAACTTATAAAAATTTTCAATAAAAAAAATAAAATAAATTGGCACTGTAACTAGTAACTAATAAAGATACTGAAATCAAAATCCCTATTTTATATCAATCTTGAAATAATTTACATTTTAATGATATTTATCTTTCCCTCATTGGAATTTTTAACTATCCCTTATATCAATATTTATCTCAGATAAACAATTTGCAATGCTTAAATATACAAATATCTGGGGCAGAGGGATAGTTACTTGAATTTCATATGGAAGAATCTATCAACACCACAGCAGAGAAATGACATTGATGGCCTCAAATTCTCCTTACCTCCCAGAAATGGAAGATTGCTATAGATTCTCCTGAAAACTTTGCAGTAGAAAAGCTGAAACTAAATTGAGGAGACATAGGAGATTCTTTGTCCCAACCTTTAAAGCTCAGAACCAGCATTTTGAATTGAACAGAAGCTACTAAATAGATAAATGCACAGGCCAGAATGTTGTGGCTGTACAGAATGTTACTGTACATAACTGATTTTAAACAGATAGTAATAGACATAGAAAAAAATAGAAAATCACCACTAAATGGGATAAATGATCAAGATGCTTCAGGTCATTTTTGAATTTCTTCTTTGGAAAATTCTAACTTTATGGCACAAGTGATCTCACAATCTGTGTTTCTTTGGGGGGGGGGTAGTTAAAATATGACTCTGCATCTAATATCAGTTAAGAACATCATAAACATAATAATTACATAATACATAATCAGCCACCAAGGTAAAACCTAAAAACTATCAAATTATTATCAACATAATGATTTCATAAACTCTGCTGTATGTTCTGAGCCCCATGCACGGTGATATAGCCATGTCTTCTTATGAACAATTTCACAACTATATCAAGCCTCTGTGTGAACATAGGAATGTTTTGGGCTAGGTGCCAATGCTTTGAAGATGTTTACCACTAAATATCTTCTAAATCAGAGGGCGCATACATGTTCTGAACACATGCCTAGATGTAGTGATGAAAGCCAATAAAATAGGGGCAATATTTGCCATCTTTCAGTTGCCTAGCATCTATTCTCAAAATTTCTCAAAGATAATGGATATTGGTTGAGAGCACATTTCTTCCTAACAATGGGATTCAATCTATCTGGTGCTACAAAACTGAATTCATTTAAGATCAGTAGGTATTCTTCATGTTTCTATCAAGGTTGAGCTGAAATCCTATTTCTTCCACCTGTTCCCAGTGGACTGATAAAATACACATCCTCTTGTCAGGAGAAGACTCAGCCAAAATAGGGTTTTAATAGTGCTGCTATTACTTTGTTACCTCAACCTTTTTTGCTATTTTCACTGAGCAGTTAGTATATTGTTTCTTTACTTCTCTTTTAATTTTAAACATATCTAAAGAAGTCTCTTTTGTTGTTCTTTGCATCTTCCACTAAATTAATTCTGAACTTTAGCTTTCATGATACCATTTACAGGCTTTCTGTATGCATTTGTCATCTTTTATCCCTCACATGTGTCCTTTTTTTGAATTTTTATATCTTTATTAAGCTTTTTTGAGACCATGTTGGCTTCTTCTGCAGACTTTCATATTTTTAACCATTTAGAACTATCTATATGGTGCCTGTAATATATTTTTTTTTCCTGGAACTTCCACCCATCTTGAATTCTTTTCCCCATTACTTTCTCTTGCTTTGGAATCATCAATATTTGGAATTTATTAATGCCTCGAAGGCCAGAACATTTGCTTTATTACACTTAGCTTTAGTTTCCCTTAATATTGCAATCGCTTTTCCTCAAAGTTCCAGTGACTTTCACTTTGTCTATTAAGTCTTGCCTACTGGCTATGATCAAGTAAAAAAAATAGCACATCATTTTGTATTTTCAAGGCAGTATCTTTATACAATAAAGGCTTCTTTATGGCTATAAAGAGATATGTACATAGTTTGATCATTGCCATAGTTATGCTCTGCTCAGTATTGCATTTATGATCAAAATACATAAAATGAAGAATCCTAATTGGAATTTAATGAATGTTACCTTGATTTTTTTTTTTTTTTTTGCATACCCTGTGGAAGTCAGCAAATAATAATTTGTAGGGCTTCTATATGAAACCCTGCCTCTTGTTTCTTTAAATAGATAGGAGTGTTGTAAGAGACAAATGAAAGAGGAGATAATGTGAAGCAGGAATGATTATTGTAATGTTAACATACTGACCTTGCAAGAAATCCACTGCATCAGCAAGAAAATTTTTATTAGAACAGTATCAGCACCAAAGAAAAGGAACAGAAAAGAAAGAAAATGCTAGATTCTTTTCAATATGAGTTATTGAGGTAGAACAATTCCTTGGACAAAGTTCAACAGAGAACATCTAAAAAATCCATTTTTGTTTGACCATTCTTTTTTTAAAAAAATAATACTTTTTTAAAAAACAAAGTTTACATTCTGTGAAAATTTGAAGTGCTTTTCTTTCAAATATCATTGTCATCAGCATCACTATCACCACCACTACCACTATGAGGTTCAATTATCCTGGACACATTATCTGTCATTTTTTTACTTTAGACGTTCACAGGTGAAAATGAATCATACTAAACGATCAATCCTGTCAGTCTGAGGGAAAGCTGGTAAAGTAGCATTAGGGGCTAGCTGTGTGGTTCAGATAGAATAGAATGGCTAAGAATAGCATTATTTTTAGTATTAGGAAAATCCTGTGCTGATCTAAATGCTGTGTTGAACAATCCGTGTTCATCCTTGCTGAACAAGGATCACCTGGTCATGAGCTCATAAGAAAACAGTCCTTAGAAAATAGTCCAACATATTTTTCTTCTATGAAGCTGATGTGGTGGCTCAGAATCACAAAAACTCTTTGTCCCTTGTGGTTAGAATTTGTCATTTGAAATGCTATCTCACCAATCGGGCTACCATTTTGATTGCATTTGGTTAACTTGTCTTCCTATAATCCTGCTTACTCCTCTGTTTCTGTTCTGTTTATCTTGCCAAATCATGAGCGTTTCTCCTTTTCCTTTACTTACTACCAGCAGCCAGTCAACCTATGGCAAACATAATCTAAAGAAAATAGTACATCAGTCAAATAAGCATTAGCACAGGCATTCAGTGAGTTGAACCAATCAGATACTATCTTTGGGGATAAATGGCCAATGAGGTAAAGGTCATGGTAATGATCCAGAGTCATTTTATTAGCCTTCATTGGCTGTGAATTTCCACAGGCTGTATCTCATTGGTTCAGTTAATGCGAGCAGAAAAGAAAATTTTTTGAAAAGAATGTTGGTTCTACACTTTCTTCTATTGCAACATTACTAATGCTGCTGGTCCGGGAAGTAGCTTATAGATTGTGTGATCTGGTCCTAGTAATGACATTGTTATCTTACAATGCTAAGGACAAATACCTGTACATTTTAGCTTATTCAGCCATTGCTAATATATGTATCTTATGCATGTAACGTAAGAACAGTAGAGAGTATAGACAAGCTACTTTGTGGCAGAATTTGCATTGCTAAGGTAATTATGAAATTACTGAATATAATATATACCATTGGTGATCGCACATTGGTAAAATTGCTAAATCCAGGGAATAAGATGTCATCCATAAAAGAAGGCCATAGAACATAAACCTTGAAGAGAAAACCAGCAGAGCCAGGCCATCATTTCTTGTGTATTAATAAAAGCCATTTAATCTAAAGCAGCTGAATTAGCATTATATAGCATTTCTGCATAGTGCAACAGCCTATCAAACAATGAAACAGACCATTAACAAAGATACTTAGCACTAGACTATAGAACTGCTGATTACCTCTATCAATAGTTTGAGGATGCCAATATCTCACAGTAATTTGCTTGGATTTTTTCCCCCCCTGCTTAAAATAACGTAAGAGTAGAATAAAACAAGCTTCAATATTGGAAGTTTTTAAGAAGAGATTGGATAACCATTTGTCTGAAATGGTACAGCGTTTTCTGCTTGAGCAAGGGGTTTAACTAGAAGACCTCCAAGGTCCCTTCCAACTCTGTTATTCTGTTACGCTAATAGCAATTGCACTTAGACTTATATGCCACTTTGTAGCACTTTACAGCTCTCTCTGAGTGATTTACAGAGTCAGCATATTGCCCCCCAAATTTGGGTCCTCATTTTACCTATCTCAGAAGGATGAAAGGCTGAGTCAGCCCTGAGCCAGTGAGACTCGAACTGCTGGCAGCAGTGCTTTTTTTCTAAAAAAAAAAAAAAAAGGTGCCGGAACTCACACACGTCATACAACCTGCCTTGCCTACCCTACAAAGTTCCATTCAAAAAAGGTTCCGGAACTTCGTTCTGGGCATTCTATGAGAAAAAAAAGCCCTGGCTGGCAGTGGGCATAATTACCTTCGCCACCTACAACAGTGGTGGCGAACCTATGGCACGGGTACCAGAGGCAGCACTCGGAGCCCTCTCTGTGGGCACACACACTGTCTCCCCAGCCCCGCCTCTTCCCATGGCCCCATCCTCACCAGCAGCCCCCCCCCAGAGGGGAGTTGCCCCTGGGTGCAGCCCACATGAAGCAGCGGTGCCAAGGACATGGTAGCTGGGCAGTGGGGACAAGACTCTCCCCTTGCGCCCCATTGCGTGCAGATGATGCTGCAGGGCATGGGCGGAGGGCTTGGCTGCCGTGGTGCTGCTGGGCTGCCTAGGTGATCTGTGGTGGGCCATGCAGGTGATGGGTGGCCCAGTGAGCAGAGCAGAGCAGTGATGGGGGTGGAGGGGCAGTTTTTGGGAACTCGGTCTCTAAAAGGTTCGCCATCACTGGCCTACAATAATGCATTTTAACCACTGCGCCACCAAGGCTCTTGAAATACTAATGCATTTCTTGAATGAAGGTGGGATGAGGGTAGGGAACAAACCCTTTTATCCAGTTCAGCTTGGAGCACTTTCTAAGTGCTTAACAAAGAAAGTGTGTCAAAAAGGCTGATCTTCCTTTGCTCTGCCTAATCTCTAGGATTTTAATATTTTTAAAAGTGCTCTGGTGAAAAAAAACTGAATTCCTTTGGTTCAATGTTCCTTCAAAGCATGAGGAATAGGAACAAGAAGTTTGCAAGATTTTACTCCAGCTTAACCTGCCCAAGTGACTCACCACAGCATTTATTCACATGTAAAATCAGGCAATTGTCAGAATATGTGTATTGGTGATAAGGCTAGTCATTCAATGCTTATAATATTTCTATTTTGTTATGTCAGTCCCAAAAGTTTTGGCTATATTTAGTTTCTTATTAGACCTTGATGTAGTACTTAGGAGTATTCTTGCAAATCTCATGGACAGAATTAAAACTGAAGGTCTTATTGTTCTTTCCTTTTCCACAGACATCTTTTGAATAATGGAAATAAATGACATAAACCACTGTCTATGTGCATTTTTTCTGAAATAGCGGAGAAAGGTCTTTGATTTTTCTATTCTGACTCTGGCAAAACAGATGGCCATGTTCTTACTTGTGTAAACACATATTTTACATATATGACTAACTTTAGTGAGAACAAATTAATATTTACATATATGAATGAAATTGCCACTTCTGCTCTGATGTGCTGTTTTGCTATCCAATTGCCTCTAAGAATGGCTCTTTCTTTCTCTTGACAGAAATCTTAATTTTTCACAAGAATCCTGGTCTTTCATTTGCTCATGCAGTAGATGTAGTCCTTGACTTATAGCAGTTCATTTAGTGACCATTCAAAGTTACAACAGCACTGAAAAAAGGGACATATGACCATTTTTCATGCTTAAGACCATCGCAGCATCCCCATGGTCACACAATCAAAATTCATATACTTGGCAATTGACTCACATTTAGGATGGTTGCAGTGTCCTGAGGTCATGTGATCACCCTTTGTGATCTTCTGACAAGTAAAGTTTGTCAGGTTGTAAGTTGCAAAAGGTCGTGAAGTTTGTAAAATGGGGTAAATCTCACTTAATAACTTTCTCGCTTAGCAAGAGAAATGTTGGGCTCAATTATGGCCATACGTTGAGGACTACCTGTATTATTACAGTTTGCGATTAAGGAAAAAAAGACATTGAGTACTACAAAATTCTGTCCTAATAACTTCTTCTTCTTGGATGGATTTTGCTAAAGACAGAGGGGTTCCCAACTGTTTTATCAGTAGCTGAAAAGAAATTCCTACTTAGAGCAGATGGCTTTCATGTTTGGCATGCATCATATTTGCTTATTTGGATTGATTTTTCTTCTGACACCTTATTTCACTGCAACTGTCTTGGAATTGGGAATATGAATTTCATGAATGCATATTGATTTTTCCATATTATATTTTCCCCGGGATATCTATAAATAATACATATTCACTGAAAACCTTTCAGCATCATCTGTCCCAGCGCCTCCCATTTCCCGCCTGCTCTTTTAAAAAAAATGTTACTTACTTCTTTTCAAATGCTTTAAAGCATCATCGGTACTTTTAGAGCTGACAAATTGATCTTCAACATTTTTACACACAATAAAGAAGAACATAAAAAGCAGTGATGTCAGAGCATGCACAGTCTTATTGCGCTGGGATAACACAGGAGTAAATACAGTAAACAGTGGTCTGTAGTAAATGGTGGTTTATATTACACTATCTACAAATATACACTAAGAACAAGATACATACACGTGGTGATTCAGCAAACTCCAATATACAGCAATTACAGCAGGAAACAGACGAGAGAGAACACAGCAGCAAAAGCCTTCCCTTTTACACTGAGACTCTTAAAGGGATACAGACACCTGCTGAGTCATTCCTATTATTTCATCATCCACCTTATGTTACATTACATCATTACATAAGCTGTTTAGCCTTTAAATCATTATCCTGACAGGTGAATTGGACTAAATGACCCATATACTCTGTGGAGAAGAGGCCATCCAAATAATAGCCTTTGTTTGCTTCAATATTTGCAAATCATTCTGAATCCCTAAGTTCAAGTCGTTACTATCATGGTCAATAGCCATTGACTGATCTCTCTTTCATGATTTTTTTCTGATCTATGCTTGTAGCACTGAAGACTACTGATTGTACAACACATAAATACTTTATTTTGTGTACTCTCTTGTTACTGCCAATCAATCTTACTCAGGCCATGAAGAGTCCATGTACAGACGTAGTAATAATATAATCTGGTGACAGAATAATAGATAGTTGTTTAAGATGTAAGCATCAAGAGAGTAACTGCATGAAATTTGTGTATTAATAAAAGAAACAATTTTCTACAGATTAACTGTTATTACAAACAAAAACGAAAGGCCTTCCATTTTAAAACTGCAAAGTAAAAAAAAATCCATCAGGCAGAATTGATACAGATAATTATGCCCCTACACAAGGAGGCAGAGCATGGTGGTTGTTATCCCTGACAGCGTCACTGTATTCATATGTCTTATCTTCTAAACTGTAGACAAATGAGGCATTTTATTATTTTTCTAAACAAAAAGTGTCATTCCAGCACATTATTCATTACTGATGACAGATCCCTGCATCGGGCATGAGAACTGCAAACAGAAAATTATGCATTTAAAAGCAAAATCCAGAAGAACAGGACTTTACCTTTGTGAATAACAGTAATATTTTCATATGGTAGACCAACACTCAACTTTACTGAACCTCTTTGACAAGTTAGAATTGTCTTAGAATTATCCAATGTACAATGTAATCTTTTGTTAATATACTTAAAAGAGAGTCCCATTGATTCCATGTATATCTAGATTGCAGCCTCTTCCATACATTTTTGTAATAGATTGTCAGCTGACATCACTCTAAGACACCAACCTGCCAACATATCCTACAGTCTGAACAAAATCTTTCAACATATTGCAAAAAGAGTTCCTTCTGTCATTTTTCCCCATAAACACCCAGAGGAATTTTATTTGCAAAACTCATAAATACTAACAGATTTTTCTTCTAAATTTCAGATGAAACACCAATTTCCAGACATATCAACTTCATTGTGCATATTCAGCTAATCACTACTAAAATAAGTAGTCTTTCTGTAATGGAAAAATTTGATTTTGGAATGTTATTAAACAGAGAGGATAGGAATAGAAATTGTAGTAATGGGAGGAAAATGGGAATGGGTTGATCAAAGTCTAGCTAAATCAAGGTAAGCAGTCAATGCCACCAATTTCTATCCCACTGAAATAAACTTTTTGAAATATGAATTGGCCTGACACTTTAGTATACTGTTTTTGTTGTCCTTTTTCATATGAGTGAACTGGAGAAACTATTTGTCCATTATAGAAGAGGTACAAGGAAGTTATATATTACATTACCTCTAATTCATGACCAACTGAGTACATGGCTCTTTATAAGTAGCTCCTGTATCAGTAGTAATTCATAAAGCAGGGGTGTCAAACTGCTGGCTCATGGGCTGGATGCGTCATGCCGAAACCGCACCCACCCCTGCTCCAGCAATGGGGAAAAAGTCAAGGATACATCATGACACATCAGGTGACATGGTGAATTTGACACCCCTGTCATAAAGTGTCAGGATTGGTACACAAACTGTTATATTAAATACACTTGTATGTATCTTGTCTTCTTTGGTTGCACATTGTTACATTAAATACAGTATGTATAATAAATATACATATAATTTTATTTAGTTTATTAAATTAGTTATGGCTGCCCATTCCAGTAGACAATATATCATCATCAAAAGATTGTTATAGAACAGTGCTTCAAGGCTGCCTCATAACGTGGAAATAAACTAGCTAAATTTAGTGGATTCCAAAAAAGTTAAGCAGATTCAGATCTTGGAAGAGGAAATTCAGTGTTGGAAAATTGAAAAAAAAAAAAACCAGAAAACAATGGATGATCAGTAGCACACTGTTGCCCAGAAAACTGTATGGATTTGTCTATATAGTAATCAAAAGCTGAGCTATGAGAGATTTTTTTAAATTTAATTAATTTTTAATTAATTAATTTTTAAGGCAAAACTAAAATAAGAAGAATTGTGCACAGTCTGATAAATATTTTAGCAAATTCTTAAGAGAATTCATGTAAGCTGAGATTTAACATTGTGAAATGGTCCTATTTCATTTGTATGTAATGTTTAATCCTCAAGATTGGTGAAATTTATTTGTTTATTTATCAAATTTATTTGGCCACCCATCTAACAAGAAGTTCACCATAAAGCAAAAAAAGTATAAAAGTAAACATGTCAAACACAGTCATATTAAAAACATGCACACATACTCAAGAGATTGGATCAACAATGGAGCTACAAACAGATGAATAGTTATCTATTTATTATTAATTCAGTAATATCAAATATTTCTCATGATGCAGTCACATTGTGACTTACCATAGTTACAAAATTAAAAAGGCATTTCTTTGATTAGTGATAATGAGTACTTTTAAGAGAAGAGGAAAAAAATATGTTGTTTCATCATACCACAGTCCGAAAGTGAGATGCACTTCTAATCCATTGTATACCAGTGGAGAAATGTGAAACTTTAATTGATTCCCATTTGCCTCTCTAGTCACACTTGATGTGTCATTTGACAGTAGATAATTCAAGCTGTAAGGCTACTTACAGTCAGCTGTGCTTGCCAAACATTTTATTCAGCCTTAAGCAGTTGCCAGGGGAAACAGATGTAGGTCCTGAGGCTTGCCGCCTATTGTAGTCTAAATACAGGGATGCAGGATGTCACTTGGTGAATGAACTTGGATAGTGGAAATAATATTCACAGAGACACTTCACCATAGGGAAGACAGATTCTTTGGAGAAACTAGAACAATAGCACAGTTGCTGAGCATAACTAAGCATGGTAGCCTTGTATTTGTTGGCATGTTCTTTGGTGGATTACAATCTGTGATGCTTAAGGAACTTGAAAAGGGTATCAGAAGAACAAACACTGGAACTGCAAGACACAGATATCTCAAAAGGCATGTGGTTGTCGTCAGGAATATCATCTTCATTTTTATATTTTTTCCCCTGATAAAATCTAGTAGGCTGAACAGTGTTTTGAAAGAAGTGCTTTGGAACATCTTGAACTAGAAAGCAATTCCCACTGTACCTCTGGCTTGTTGAAACATCTAATTATTCTTTTCAGGTCTCCTGTAGTTACATAATGCTAGAAACAGATGCAGCTGCCTTAATGAGTCATATTATTATGCTACTAAACTGAACTTGAACCAGTCAAGCACTCCTGTGTACTCCAAACTATATCCTCTATAGGTAAATAGAAATGTGAGGCTTGATTTTAGATACATTTGATTTAGTAGCAAAATAGTGGAATGGGAGGAAGAAGCTAGATTCAATGACACAGAACTCTTACAACATTTTATGCTTTCAGTAGTCTTTTCCTAAATGTGAGCTTGGTAACTTAAAACATTTTGCTCCTTGAAGTGGAGTCTTAGTTATTTTCCTCCTGTCCCCACTAGGAGCAAGGTTTGAAAAAAATATCTTGCCATTCAGGCATCTCTCTAGCCTCTCTCTAGCCCATGTACTAGAATTACAAGGGTTGAATTGAAATATTCCAGACAGAAAGAAATTGAGGTATAGAAACCTTTCTGTTGCTATCAAGTGGTGATCTGGATACTGAACCCAGATCTGTGATTGGATGTATGTTAAGGTAGTTATCTGTGATCCAAATATTAAAATCTGAATACATGGCACACAATCCACAATCCACTTATAGTGTCATAGATCTTTTGAATATAAGATTATAGTTCTATAAAAATAACTTCCTTTTAAGAAAAGGCCATGTAGGAGATGACCAAGCTGAGCCAGAGGAAAGGGTCAAATGCATCATAAGTCTTGAGTTCCTGCAAGAGATCTACCTCCAGTCCACCTTGAATGCTTTCCTTATCTCCTGCTTATTTCATTTGACCGTTAGTCAGACAGATTCTTGTAGAGAGAGCTTAACCTTGCAATAAATCTTTATATTCATTTGAACTGCCTGAGTGTCCTGATTTCCCTGGCATTTGACAGTCCATTGTTTTGTTCCTTAGTAACTTATACAGGATGCATCTGGACATAGTGAAAATGATTCCTGTCTACTTCAGGCTGATGTTTTAGTATTATTCTCTAACTTGCATCCTTTATAACTGTTTTCATAAAGAAACAGAAGGCAAATTTCAAATGATGAAGGAAATCTAGTTAATAAAATGTGATTGGGCTCTTGGTTAAATACACAATAACATGAATTTTTCACCTGAGAAACAGGTATCAAAGAAGAGCATACTTCACTTTTCACAGATGATTTGATAAGCAAAGAAATATTGTGTGTGTGTGTGGGGTGGGGTGGGGGTGGGGACAAAATAACCTAGAATTAATCTGGATTCATTTTCTAGAACAGAACAAATATCAGGGAACAATTCTTTTCATTAGATTTTAGTAGGGGTTAAATCCTGCACGAAGTACTAATAAAATAGTACCATAATCCATAATATTAAAAGCTACTATGCTGTTAAGGTGAAGAATAAAATGAAAAAGGCATGCAAAGGAGAAACTTTTATAGTAATATGTGTTGCACTTACTAAATTAATATGTAACCCAGGCATAGAATTTTAATTTCGAACAATTTATTACTTTTCTTTTAGAATTTTTGAGACTTTGACAAATACATGAACTGAGCTTTGTCCTGTTGTGTTTGCGGCACATTCTTTGTTACCACTGCAATGAGGTTTTAAAGAAACTCCCACACTTTATATAAAGGAAAAGAACACACTTTTTATGTTTGAGAAATAGAGAAAAATATGCCCAGTTTCCTGAACAGCAAGAGGATTTTGCTGGAGCTGCACTTTTAAGTACTGGAAGTCCCCTTCCAGTTAGTACTATTTGTAAGGTTAAAAGAAAAAAGAAAACCAGAAATTTGCTTACAGCATGAATAGATGTTATCCAGCTGTTCAGATGAATACATTATTTGCTTTCAAAAAGAAAAGAAAATGAATCTAAAAGTGTATGTAAAATATTCCTTTGACTTTATTTTAAATCCAGTTAACCATCTGAAAAACAAATCAGTGATTAAATCCCTTACCGACTTCAGATTGCTTAATTTTTGTCTTCAAAGACTACAACTATTAATAAAATCAGCATCAGTTGCAAAGGCTGCTTTATTTGGAAAGCTTACAACCTGTGATACCTTTAACACTGTCAGACAACAACATCTCCCTGTCCCAGATCCTTGGGAAAGGCTGGTTAGATGGATTAAAAAACCCAAATCCAATATAAACATCTGGCTAGGTGTCCAATGTACAATAATAATAATAATAATAATAATAATAATAATAATAAGCCCTTATTAGGAACTGCTTCCATCCTGCGACGATATCTGTAATACCATCAAACATCCACATCTGCCTATCCCAGGTCCTGGGTAAGGACTCGATAGGTAGACAAAATGCCAAATCCAGTCTGAACATCTGGCTGACTGTGCGATGATCGATAATAATAATAATAATAATAATAATAATAATAATAATAATAATAATGTCTCAGTGGTTATCAGAACATGGATGCCATGTCAAAAAAATCTTGAACAACATTTAGAAAATCTGTAATTGACAAAATTTTCATCTGTCTATTAGAAAAGGACATACTGCTTGGATCTGTGCATATATTGATGATCCATTACAAAATCCTAGTTCTTGGGGAGAACTTCATGCATATGAAGACCAACATCAGCTAAGCAGAGGTCCTCAACCTTGGCAACTTTAAGACTTGTGGACTTAAGCTCCCAGAATTCCTCAGCCAGCTTTGTCCACAAGTCTTAAAGTTGCCAAGGTTGAGGACCCCTGAGCTAAAGAATTGACAGCTGGGATTTCACATTGTTGTATTGTTAAAGTATAATAATACTTTCAACTTTACCAAAGGGGAGCAGCGACAAATGCCATAGTACAGAAAGTTGCGTTGTTATGACAGAGCCATGTGATCGCTACTGAGAATGTCCTTGGCATCCATTCATCTATATGAATCTAAACAGGATGGCATTGTTCATTGTGAGGAAGATATGCTCCATTTGTCTGGTTCAGGATAGTATCACACTCTCTACCAGAAGGAGGAAATGCAAAGTTTAGAAATGCTATTAAATCAAGTATTGTAGATTGAGGTGATGGTCAGAGGTACCTCCAATTCTAGTTAATATGACAGCTACAATACTTACCTTTTATTAATTTTAATATCCATTAGTCTCTTGTTTTATCTACAAGCTGTCTTGTGTGTTATCCTGTAGGGTATGGTACATCAATATTCGGATAAACTGAAGGAACCATATGTTATCGCTGTTGGTTCCTTTCTGGGAGAGAAAGCATGTTTGTTTATAAAGACCCAAACTACTTACATTGGATAATTCTGGTTACTAATGACAATGCCCATTTCCACTGTATCTCCTTTATTTATTAAAATCAGCCCAAGAGACCTTCTTGTTCTTTTTGTTTATCTGTTCAGTAGCTGACTGTACATTTTGAAATACTCAGCCATTTGAATTTTAGCGTTCACGTTGCTGATTTTGGAAACAATATATTCTAGTTGAGAGTTTTGGATAGTTCTCATTGTTTTCAAATGTTCCACTGTAAACAACTGCATGGAATGCAAAACACAATATTTGTAGGTAAACCAGATTTACATATTTACAATATCTGTCCATCAATATTTAAAGAAATAATGTGAAAGAGATTTCTACTTCAGTGTTATGATTATGATGGAAGGAATGGAAATGTTTGAGAATAAATGGAAAACGCTAAAAGAAAAGGATTTCTAATGCAGACAATTATCTCTTTGGAAGCAATCACTTTGCTGACCAACAAATATCTTCATTGTTACTCTAAGCACAGCAAGGAAGGCTGGCCCCTTTTCTTTCATCTTCCATAACATTGTCTTCATTTTATCTCCTTTTATAAAAGGAGGTGGACAAGTAATGGATTTTTTAAAAATATCTGATATGTGATAAACCTAGCAAATAAATAGGGTAACCTTGCACTTTGATAAATAGGGCAACCCTACACTTTGGAGATCTGATAATTATAAGGATGCCCAGCCTGGAAAGCTCAGTGATTTTAGGAAATTCTCAATCCCATGCTATTTTCTCTTTATTTGGACATGCTAATTCAAACATCAGTGAGAGTTTTAATCATGTTTTTAGCACTCCCAAGAGAGTCAGTAAACTTCTGGCTTACCATTGTATAAGCTGTCAAGGTCTTTGCATTATTCTGGAACAGAATAATGCCCAATGCTGACATTTAATATGCTAGTAAGATGGACAGTAGCATCCTTTGTTTCTACTCTGATTCATTTAAAAAGTATGGTTATTGAAGTAATTCTGCACAGATTTGTACATTTTTGGCCCTACATTGGTCCTACAGACACCCCAAATAAGGATTCTCTGTAGTGAGAGAGATCATTGTAACTATAACATCTAGCACTTCTGTGGCAACGTTGGACAGTTTGATGTCCTCCAGTGATAATGGCCTGTAATTCTATGTTGATAGCATTTGAGATGTCACAAGGCATCTGGAAGTCACCAAGGATCCATACCACTTATTTCTTAACAATACTTAACAATTCTTTTAAACAGAAGCAGAAATGCCTTATGAGAGCAAAAGGGATTGGAATCAAGCAGCTGTGCTGTTGTAGGACTATTTACTGATGACTGTTGCCACTTCCAAGGCCAATAACTCTTAACTCTGCAGCATCTTGTCATGCAGTGATTTTATTGGGACTTCTTTTATTGTCTACAAGTATGCTCCAGAATTACCCCTTCGAACCATTTTGTTTTGGGTATTAATAAAACACAAGCTATTTCAATCTAAGAGCATGCTATGCCCTTTCGTAAAACAAAATCACAGTTTAGTAGGTTGACTTGAAGCCTGCAAGTGCCACTTTCATGCTTACTCAATCTCATAAGCAGGGAGAATAGATTAGCAGTGACTCACAGAGGATTGAGGAAAAAGGGAAGTGATCAACCTTTTAGTAGACATGTTATATGATAATCATGGTTTCTGAATGCACCCTGAATGCTATTTCCACTATAACGGAGGCACAGGTGCGATTATGGGAACTGTAATCTACCACCTTTGGAGATTTGCAAGCTAGGGAAGATTGCTCTAGACATTAAGATGTATCCCTGATATGCTGATGCTTCTTCTGCAAAATGCATGTCAAAAGTGTTTGTATTACAAAAAATGAGATGCTTAAGAATTCCTTTAAGAAAATGTGCACTCAGAAAAGAAACAACGTATTTGTCATATCCTGCATTGAAAAATCACTTTAAATATTCTATTCTTGCACTCATGGTAAAATGGTTCCACTTGTGAAGCTCAAGAGATACTCCTATTATCTTTGCTATTATGTTTATTAATCAACCCACACTGTAAAGTTAATATAGATCATTCTTCAATGTCTTTTATTCACAGTATTGTGATATTTAGAGGTTTAGAACATTCAATTATGATGAATGTTTTCCATTTTATCTTGTAGCAAAGAGCAGCAGTCAAGTGCAATGACTCAGTAATGTTTATTTTCCTCCATTTCTCTAAGCATATAGGTTCAGTTCATGAGTGAGGCATGGTGAGAAATAGTCACAACATATTATTCTTTAATTGCCTCATAATTTGGCAGCCTCACATTCTATAACAATTCATTATATTGGGTTCCTTCTCATATCCTGCTTATCACAGCAAAAAGAGGCTGCATTATTTTTAAGGGACATGTCCTCATGATCCTTTTTCTAATCCCCAAAACACTAGGGAAGTAGCCTGAATTCATCCTTAGTTGTTTTGCTCCACTTTAATGAAGTTTTCCCTGTTCTCTTTACACAAATCTTGCCCTACAAACAATCATGACTCCTTGGTGGTGATTCTGATAAATGTTAAAGTCTGCTATGAGAGTAATGTTAGCTATATAGTAGTGAGTTAGACTGCAAGTGGTTAGAGGAGATGCATTTGTCCATGTAGGTCAGCCCCACCCAGGTAGACCAGACCTGAGGTATCTGCCCATGTAGATCAACCCTCCTTGGTAGACTAGACCAGACCATAAAAGCAACTGTACATGAAGACTAGAATGGTACTTTATTGATATAGGTTGATATAGATATCTTACAATATAGAATTTTGCAAATCTGACTTACTATCCCTCCCGTCCTTTCTTACAACCCAATGAATCAGGTGCTTATGGAAATCACTTCTTCTGAATATTATCATGATTCCCAGGACTTAAAAAATACTTCAGTCTTCTTTCCACAGGTAATGGATTCTTGGATAGTTCTGTTAAGGTCGTCTCCCTTATCCTCTACAATGTAATGCTATATGGCACTTTAAAAAAATGCTATTTAGGCATTATGCATTATATATACAGTAGGTCTACTGGTCTTATAGAAAACAGCTAGAGCTGCTTTTAAACACATATCTTTCAAAATACTACTAGAGCTGTCTCTATGGGGAAAAAATAATTTCCAGTCAATTTTGAAAAGGAAAGTGATTGGTTGTGGGTTATTACTCAAATAAGTGTATTACAGGTTTTTCACTGAACCTGACCAGAATTGGTCTCACTTGGCTTTACACTATCATTTATCTGTGCTGGGATACCACCACTGGGGCAATTCCAACAGGAATGTTCATACTCTGTGGGATTCTTCTGGGTATTACTGGGCACGGCCACTTGTTCTCAGAATACAAATTCTCTTGATTTATATTATACAAGAAAAGAAGAAATAAATGCAAACCTACATATCTTAGCTAGTTGATCAATGGGGTATTGGAAGTATGGAGTGGAGTGGGAGAGAACTCCCAGGCAGATTCCCTCCCACCTGCACCCATTGTCAAGGTTCTGACTAATGAACACAACAAGCAAACACCTTTGAGATGTTCAAATCTTTTAATGTAACACCTTCAAGAAAATTCCAATCTCTTAATGTAAAACTTTATTGAGTATATCATTTTGGCACATATGAAAGCAAAACCAACTCTGGCAAACCCCAGCCCAAACCCCAATAGTAAAAGTATAGAATTCCTCCTCCCATCTCTGAACAGGTCAAATTGCCCAATTAGGTGCAATTATATTATTATGAGAAAATGTCTCTGCTGCTTACTTTCTCCATGTGGATGTGATGCCATTGACGACTGCTCGTTGAGTATGGTTTGCCATTTGGTGGTGATGTTGTCTATTCCACCTTTTTCTAGCTTACCAAGGAGTAGGTCGTGGTCTACTTTATAAAATGCCTTACTGAAATCTCAATGTACTACATCCACAGCATTTCGCTGGTCTACTAGTTTAGTCACTTTATCGAATAATGAAATAAGATTGGTTTGACATGATCTGTTTTTAACACACCTGTGCCGGCTACTAGTTATAACTTTGTTTCCTTCTAGTTGTTTGCAGATCTGTTTTTTGATTATCTTTTCTAGGATCTTCCCAGGTATTGATGTTAAACTGATTGGTCTATAGTTTCCTGGGTCCATTTTTTTCCCTTTCTTGAAGATGGGAACCACATCAGTCCTTTTCCAATGCTCAGGTTATTCCCTGGTGCTCCAGGATTTATGAAAGATGTGGTGCAATGGTTCTGAGATAACATTTGCCAGGTCCTTCAGAATTCTGGGATGTAATCGGTTGGGTCTTGGTGATTTATACTCATCAAGGTCAGATAAGTGTTCTCTTACCATTTTCCTGCTTATTTTAATTTTTGTTTCTAGTTTGTCTTTTGTAGTGTTTTTTTTGGTATGTCGGGCTATAGTTTCTTTTTGTGTGAAGACTGATGCAAAGTATGAGTTAAGCAGCTCTGCTTTCTCCCTGTTGCCTGTTATTTCCTTGTCATCTTCTCTCTTTAGTGGACTTACAGTTTCCTTGGCTTTTTTCTTATTGTTAATGTGTTGGAAGAAACTTTTTTTTTATTAGCCTTGATTTCTGTTGCAAGTGTTTGTTCATTCTGAGCCTTTGCTTTCCTCACTTCATCTTTGCATGTTCTGGCTGTCTGCTGATAATCTGCAGTTGTTTTTTATTGCTATTGTATGCATTGTATTAAATTCCAGTATGATGTGGTCACTTTCACCTAAAGGTATGTCAGTTTCAATTCCCTCTATCACTTCTTCTCTATTAGTAAGTATTAAGTCCAATATAGATTTATGCAGTGCTTTTTTTCTAAAAAAAAAAAAAGGTGCCAGAACTCACACACGTCATACAACCCGCCTTGCCTACCCTATAAGGTTCCATCCAAAAAAGGTGCCGGAACTCTGTTCTGGGTGTTCTATGAGAAAAAAAGCCCTGGCTTTACGTCTAGTTCCCACCTCCACCTTTTGGGTGAGAAAGTTGTCGGCTAGGTTGGTTAGGAATCTGTTTGATCTCCCACTCACTACAGGGTGTGTCTCCCAGTTGATATCTGGATAGTTGAAGTCTCCCATTACTACTGTGGTATGCTTACATTAATGGGTTGGCAAAGAGTTCATCTATTTCTTCTGATTGGTTGAGTGGCCTATAATATACACTTATGGCAATGTCTTTTTTCTCTTTTATATTGACCCATATACATTCTGGAGAGGTTTTATCTTTGATCATGTGCATTTCTGTAGATGTGTAGTGTTCTCTTACATATAGTGCAACTCCCCCTCCTCTTTTTATAGACCTGCTTCTTTTGAACAATTTATATCCATCCACCAGTCCAGTCCATTCATGGGTTTCATCCCACCAGGTTTCTGTAATGCCAACTATGTCATACCCTCCCTCATGTACTATTGCTTCTAGTTTGCCCTGTTTGTTCCCAAAGCTTTGAGCAGTTGTATATAAGCATTTAAGACTTTTATGCCTGTCCTCGGGCATGTTTCCTGCATCTCCTGATTATTATTTGAGTTTTTCTTTTTTTCTCATCACTGCTTACCTTATTGTTTGATTTGTTTTCTTGGGATTTGTGATTGATTTTGGGTTCTGGAGGTTCTAGAGATTGGTCACCCACCCTCCAACCTCAGTTTTAGTTTAAAGCCCTCCTGATGAGTTGGGCCAGTCTTTTTCCAAGTACATTTTGCCCTGTTTTCATGAGGTGCAGCCAATCCCTTGTCAAGAATCCTTTGCATAGGAAATGCAATCCATGATCTAGGAAACCAAAGTTTTCTTGGCGACACCAACCTTTTAGACCAGCGGTTCTCAACCTGTGGGTCGCGACCCCTTTGGGGGTCGAATGACCCTTTCATAGGGGTCACCTAAGACCATCGGAAAACACATATTTCCAATGGTCTTAGGAACAGAGACACTGCCAAAGCTGCTGTTGCCGCTGGCTCAGGAACGCACAGTGAACGAACCAAGGAAAGGAACTGAATGAGGACATGAGGGGTGCCCGCCTGCGTGTTTGTGTGTGCATTTGTGTAGAGTCGCTATTTTCAACTCCCAATATTACAAAGAAAAAAAAAGATTGACGTGAATAAAATGTGGTGGAAGAGAAGCACTGTGTGTGTGTATGTGTGTGTCTGTGCGCGTGCGGTGTTAATCATATTCTTTCCCTCATCACGCGCCTTGAGCCGCGACACCAATAAGTGTCTGTTCTCAGTTCGTGACGGGCGGGGCTCTTCTCTCTTTTTCCATCCCTGCTTTGAGCAAAACATTGAAAACTGTACGACACCGAGAGGCATGCGTCCCGCTGGCAAGGCTCAGGGGAAGCGCTAGGATCAGCGCCCCTTTCTGCCTATCAGCACTTCTCCGAGGCCGGGAGAGCTCAGGGGAAGCGCCAGGATCAGCTCCCCTTTCTGCCTGATTGGCGCTTCTTCCGGAGCTGATCCTGGTGCTTCTCCTGAGCCCCGAAGAAGCACCAATCTCTTGGAAAGCGGCATTGATCCTGGTGCATCTGCTGAGCCCTGAAGAAGTGCTTATCACCTGGAAAGCAATATTGATCTGGGCCAGCACACTCACACACACCAAAACACGTGCAAGCAGTTACAGCTGAAGGCATTTCAGCCTTCAACTATGGCTCCCAGTCCTCTGGTGCTTCATTGGCTCAGGCCAGCCGTCCGTCAGAATCTATGTTCTGTGATTGGCTAGCTCCCTCAACGCATCCCTCTCTTGCAGCAAGGGTTTGGCTCTTCATGCCGGCTTGCCCCCTCACGGGGCTCCTGATACTGTAGGCCTCGCTAGCCGAGAAGGCACACCGGAGTCCCGGCTGCCAGTAAGGTGATTGATCCACTCCTCTCCCATTGCCCACTCTGCATGGCTCTAGCCTGGCTGGAGCAGCCTTGGTGCTTCCAAAGGTGACCACTTCAAAGTCACACGAGCAGCCCTCGGCCGCTCCCCTCCTCTCCATGCCTCCAAATCGATCCCCAGTCGGAGAGAGAGAGAGGAGGGAGGGAGGAAGAGAGGGAGGGAGAAAGAGAGAGAAAGAGAGGGAGGGAGAAATAGAGAGGGAGAGAGAGAAAGGGAGAGAGGGAGGGAGAGAAAGACAAAGAGGGAGAAAGAAAGAGAGGAAGAGAGAGGGAGAGAGAAATACAGAGAGGGAGAGAGAAAGAGGGAAAGAGAGAGGGAGAGAGGGAGGGAGAGAGAAAGAGAGAGAGGGAGGGGAAGATAGCGAGAGAGATAAAGAGAGGGAGAGAGAAAGGGAGAGAGAGAGAAAGAGGGAGAGAAATAGAGAGAGGGAGAGAGAGAAAGAGGGAGAGAGAGAAAGGGAGAGAGGGAGAGAGAAAGAGAGAGAGAAAAAGAAAGGGAGAGAGAGAAAGAGAGGGAGAGAGAAAGAGGGAGGGAAAGAGGGAGAAAGAAAGGGAGACAGAAAGGGGGAGAGAGAAAGAAAGGGAGAGAGGGAGAGAGAGAAAGAGAGAGAGAGGGATAGAGAAATAGGGGAGAGAAAGGGAGAGAGAGGGAGAGAGAAAGAGAGAGGGAGAGAGAGAAAAAAAGAGGGAGACAGAGGGAGAGAGAAAGAGGGAGAGAGAGATTAAATTAGTAACATGGTTGTTAAGTGAATCTGGTTTCCCAACTAACTTTGCTTGTCAGAAGGTTGCAAAAGGTGATCACATGATCCTGGAACAATGTGACCATCATAAATATGAATCAGTTGCCAAGCATCAAAATGTAAATCACATGACCCTGGGGATGTTGCAACGGTCATAAGTGTGAAAAATAGTCATAAGTCACTTTTTTCAGTGCCGTTGTAACTTTGAACAGTCACTAAGCAAACTGTTGTAAGTCAAGGACTACCTGTACTTTATCACTTTTTTTCCATTTTTTTTTGGTCAAGTTTTTGACACCTCACTAGGTGACTGGTGGTACTCAAATGTTGCCATATTCTAAAAATGATACAATCGGTGAAAAGGTTGAAAAGCCCTGATCTAAATAATATTATCTGTAGGAGTGAATCCACTGTTTTTCCAACAAGATTGGAAAGACTTTTATTTTTAATGTAATGGTGTAATAAATTCTAATCCAGGAACTCTCGGTTTCATTGCTAAATTTTCTTTCCATCTTACTGCTTATCTTTAAATCCAGTTTGTTTTTGTGATTAATCACTATGCTTTAATTATGTTCAATTTGTAACAATGAAAATACATCCTGCATATCAGATATTTACATTACGATTCATAACAGTAGCAAAATTATAGTTATGAAGTAGCAACAAAAATAATTTTATGGTTGGGGGTCACCACAACATGAGGAACTGTATTAAAGGTTTGCGGCATTAGGAAGGTTGAGAACCACTGCTTTAGACAATGCTTTATTTCTAAAATTCTTTTTTCCCTCAATGGATGTTGACCTTTCATTGAGAGCACTGACGAGAACACTACTTATGCACCTAGCTTCTTAACTTTATTGCCTAGTTGTTTGTATTCTCTCATTATTGTACTCAGGTTCTTTGTTGTGTCATTTATCCCAATGTGGTGGAGGAGGAAGGGGTAGTAATTTGTGGGCCTAATTATTTTGGTTAAGTTCTCAGCCACATCTTTGATTTTTGCTCCAGGGAGACAACATACCTTCCTGGATTGTATGTCTGGGCTGCAGATGGAAGATTCTGTTCCTTTGAGGATAGAATCTCCTATTACCAACACTTGCCTTCTTTTTGGGGGAACTGCAGTTTGGGGTGCTTTTCTGTTTTTCTCAGGTGTGTTTGTTGATATGACTTTTTAAGGGATATTTGAAGTGACTTTTTAAGGGATATTTGAAGCTGTTTCTTTGCTAGATATCTGCATGTTTTCTTTGAGGGGGAGGTTATGGATCTGCGTGTTTCCATCTAAGAGGAGAAATCAATTGCTCAGTTTTAATGGGGCTGCTTCCGGTTGGGTTGGATTGGGTAGAAGGGGTTTATTAGTTGTATGCTGCTTCTTTCTTTGAGTAGTGTGTTTCCTTCTATGTGTGACATACCTCCATTTGTCATCCTCCAAGAGTTTATCAGTAGGGTCAAATCCTCTGGGAGTTATTTGTTCATTATTTGGTTCAGTTTGGGCGGAGCTTTCTTTTGTACATTGGGGGTTGGCTAGAGTTGCCTCTAAATTCCTTACTTTTACCTGTAGTAGTTCACCTAATTTACATCTAATGCACATATAGTTTGGGTTTTCTTTGGGCATAAGCACATACATGTAACATGTATTGCATACCACAATGGTATAAGTCACCTCTTCCATGAGTTTGTTGTTTGAAAATCCCTCTTTTTGTTGATGGATGTGCTTTGCTGTTATCCTTGTTTCTAGTTTCTCTGTTCTAGGTATTTATACCTAATTTTCTATCCTTTTTTCTGCCTGTTTGTGCTTATTTTTGTGCCTTGTTATTTTGGAATAGATAAAAGTATGTGGTAGTATGCCCTTTGGTTTTAAGAGAGAAAAATTGCAGTTTGTATTGAGGTTAAAAGTTAGGATAGGGGTATTTAATGAATGGAAGGGCTGCTTTCTCCTTAACAAGGAATTTGCTTTTAGCTTTCTGCTCTCTGCCTAAAAATTCATCCTTATCCTTCCTTTTCTTAATTTGTTCCTTATTTAACTCTATCCTCTCTGCCTTGCTTTTTTGACTGCCTTTCTGTGCTCAGCCGGTCTTTCTAGTTGCCCTCAGTTGCCTTAGCCATTGCCCTGTCTTTGACATTCAGCCAGGTTCTCCCCAGCTGCTGGCCCAGTCCTCCGCTGCTCGCCATCTCTGTCATGCTGCCTTGTCACTGCCTGCAGGCATCCCGGTCCCTGCTGCCACTGGCCACTTCCTCTATGCCACCTCCAGCCACCTCACTGGTCTGCCTTCTCGACGCTGCCCCCAGCTGCCTCACCGGTCAGTAGCTCCGCATTGTTGCTGCCTTCCACCTTCTGCACTGCCCCCAGCTGCCTAACCAGTCAGTAGCTCCACATTGCCACTGGTCACCTCTTCTGCACTGCTCAAGCTGCCGGTGTGCTGTGTCGCCCGGTTTACTATGCTGGTCTCCACTTTGTTGGGCCAGATTGGGTTGCTGGACTGCCAGGCCTTTCAGGTAGGCCTCCATAGGCCTAGAGGTCCTGCAACATCCCCTTTGTGATCCTGCACGGCTAGTCTGTCAGATGGGGGGCCTCCTCTGGTTCCTCTTCGATGGGCTTTGGTCTCTGAGTAGGCCTCTTGGGTGCAGCTGGGCTTCTCTCAGGCAGCAAGTTTGCCGTAGGCCGCTGCTCTTGTTGGTGTTTCCTCCTGATTTCTTGATTTTTTTCCCTCTCCTTTTCCCTTCTCCAGTCTTTTTTCTTTTTCAATAGTCTATTTTTCCTTCTCAACCTCTCCTCCTATCATTTTGTCTTAATTTAATGGCAACTTTTCTCCCTGTGATGTGAGCATGCTTCCTCTGTTGCCACCATTTTGAGTGGAAGCCTTAATCCACGTAATTCCTTGTTCATGGGAATGGTGCGGACCTGCTTGAAGACACTCACCAAATCTTGCTTGTTAGAGTCACACAGAAGCAATCATTTTTGCACCAGCAAAGCGAGCTTCAAGCTTGACACTCATCCTGTATCCTACAGGACTAATCATACATAAGAAAACCAGCATTATCATGTCAAAAGAATTTGATGGGGTATAAGAGAATGTAAAACGAAGTGGAAGAAATGAAATATTGATGTGCTTATATGGTCTATCTGGCACATTCCTTCATCACATTGACTTGTCAATTAGAATGTGTAGGTACAAGTGGAGACCTCTCTGTCTCTTCTGAAAGACTGATAGAGTTAGGTTCACTTGGGCAAGTTGGTAGAGACAAATCTTCAGTTTCTGGCAAAGGCCTGGATTTCCCCAAAGTTGTCTTACATGTTACAGAATGTGGTTAATGGTTGTTTTTTCCACTGAGAGATGATTCTGGGTGGGAGGGTAAAGGAAGCTAAGGAATCCACCAATTGATCCCCTAAAACAGACTTACATTAGATCTGTAAAGACAGAATCACTTGTTGGCCTTATTACTGAGTCATAGAAAATCTTGAAGGAAAGGACAGGATGTTGACATATTTTTCTGCTGATTCAAGAATGAAAGGAGTGCATTATAATGAAGCCATGACAAAGATCCACGGTGTGACAGCAAATCTTGGTTTGCTGCTAATGATGCAACAATCTGGTTCTTTTAGCTAGTCTTGGTCATATTGCCAGGCAGAAATCCCTAGTTATTTCATATCATCTAGAAATGATACAACCAGAAACATACAGTCAAGGGGAAATGAAATAACAGAGTCATTAAGTTGGAAATACCTTTGAGGTCACTTAGAAGATCTTCAATAGGTGGTGAGCCAGCCTTTGTTTGAAACCCTCCAGCGGATTGACTTGTTTGACTATGGAGAGAACAACAATTGCTTTTATAAGAAATTGGAGACCCTTTTTGAACTTTTTGCTGAAAATAAATAAAAATGAACTGGTAATTTCTGGATTTATGAATTAAAAAGTTTTGTTTATGGTTAAAAAGGGAACCATGATATGTACAGTAATTGGGAGGGTAGAGATGGTAATTACTGGAAAATGCTGCCAAAAAAAAAAAAAAGGTTTAAAGTCATTTTCTAGATATCTTTCTTTTTCTCTTTCTCTCTCTTTTGATCTCTTTCACTTTTTTCTTTATTCTTTCACATTTCCTTCTTCTTTCTACTTTTCTTTTTACGCTTCTAGTTTTTTTTAACCTCGTGTGAAATTTTCTTTTAATAAAAATTGTATTAAAGGAAAAGAAAAGAAAACCTCCAGTGAATTATCGCTGATCACTTCATCTGTCTGGCTGTTCCGCTGGGTGGCAATTTGTTGTCAGAAAGTTCCTTCTGATACATAGCTTAAATCTGTTTCTTTGCAATGTTAATCCATTGGTCCAATTTGTCTAATTGTTTTTTGTGTGATAACCTTTCAGACATTTGAAGGTTGCTATAATATCATTCTCCAGTCATCCTTCTGTAGGCTAAACATGTTTACTGTAGATCCTTTAACTGTTTATCATAAAGCATGGTGCATATCAGAATTAAGCAAGGCAAAATAAAAATAACATAAAAATTTAGGTATATACCTATTTATTTATGAATACCGTTTATACCAGCCTTTTTCATACATCATTTTAAAACTGCAAATTAAATATGCAATATCATTGAGAGAGTAACATAAAAGAAGGTGATAGAAAAAAACTACTGGGTAAATGGTAACAAAATATTGTACCAATTTTACTAAGTGGTCACATTAGACAAGATATTGGAAAACTGATTGAAACGTCCATCTCTGTTTTAGACACACACACACAAACAAACAAACACAGATAAACAGACACAGAGAGAAAGAGAGAGAGAGAGACAAATACACAGTTTTCAGATGATTTGCAGTCACTGTAGGTTCTCCTCCCAGGACAATAGCAGCTATGAGAGGGAACAGTTTTTATTAAAGATGTAATGCGAGGATATTACTCCAACTCTGTGTGGATGCTGCTATTGAAATTATTAAAACTAAACTCAAGAATCACAGTGTCTTTATTCATGCCTCATCTAATTTGGCCCTGAGTGCCCCTTGCTATCTAGCTGGAAAATTAATTCTAATTCTAAGCCCTCTTAAATGGGTGTCATTTTAATCCAGGAACCAATTTAGTGAAGTATACTGTACCCAGGGAATTATTATGACAAATGGGAGATCAATTGCATAGATGAAATTGGATTGATTGCCAGGAGTTAGCGTTAGGTTCTTAAACAATCTAATCTCATTCTTGGCTCAGTGGATAAAGGGAATTCAGCATATGTAAGTATATTTACTTTAGCAAAGGACTTTATACAGTTGTCTGTGAAAACTTCACAAATGAAAAAAGTAGCTTTAACATTTTTGACACATTCGGATATGTAGACATGAGGTATATGATACACAAAAGTTACCAGTATGTAGTGAACATGCAATGAAAACTTAATTTATTTCAATCACTCCGTTTGCATGCATTCAAGTAGCACACAACATGAAAAGTGGCACATACAACCCATCCATGTCTGTGCAAATAAGACAAATCCATGTGAGGAGTATGTACGTACTGTATATTATAGCACTTCTAAGGATATTTCAATAGCATAATTTTTATTAGTTTCCACATTGCTTGCATAACATCTAAAACATGCCCAATTAGAGACTTGCTCATGTTTTCTCAACCTGAGGCTTAAACACTTATTCATCTTAATTTCATGCTGTTATGAAATAGGGTGTGCACTAAGAAATGAAAAAGCAGAAATGTAAGAAAACTATACTAGATGTGGATTAAAGTACAAATCTGTTAAAGCCAATAGAAACATCACTATTGAATTAAATGTAGCCAGAATCACACTCTTATGTCTTAGCCCTGATCATTATGAAAAACTAGGACAGTTATTGGGAATTAAGTTCACCCAATGAGAAGAAAGCTGGATGTGCTTGCTTTTCTTAGCTTTATCCTCCACACTTGTCTTATATTTTTTTTTCTCCATACTTTTCACCAACTATCATCATAGGCAGGGGCAAAAATTAAGTCCCACTGCTTCTCCACTCCTGCCACTGCTCCAGTCAGGCTTAATCCCATCAGAATCTCTCAGAAAGATTTTCTTAGACCTCTAGATATGGGCTGCCTAAACTCAGATATTGATGATGATGACAAGGAGAACTTCTGAAATCTTTTTGCTGCCATGATCAAATCATAATCAGATTTTTTTCAGCATAGAAACTTCAACCCTAGATTCTCTTCAATTGTTCCTTTTTAAGCCCAAAGGAGGAATCTGAAAAAAGAAAGAGAAGGGCCTTTGACAATGGCCAGGGAATCTACAAGGTCTTGCAAGGACTATTATTTTCCACCCATGGTGCTGCTCTTAAGATGACAGCTGATCCAAGAGCAGCAGTGGCAATGCTGACAACAGTGGCAGCATTGGCTCTTGCCTCACAGACTCAGTCCCTCTTTCTCTTCTGCCCATCTGCTAGAGTTCTGCTACCGTATCTGGGCTGCTACAATCCCAGCAGGAGTAGGCAACCTTGGCTGGCTCAGGAATTCTGGGAGTTGAAGTCCACGAGTCATAAAAGAGCCAAGGTTGCCTACCCCTGCAGTAGACAGAGCAACAAAGAGATACAGAAAACTCTTCTTCTTTTCTACCATCTAGTAATTCAGGAGATTTATTTTTTTTTGCACATCCATACAGTAGCTTTTCCTTGAACAATTAGAGAAAAAAAATGGTGGCAGGAGAGAACACGATGGAACTTCTGGGCCACTCCCAATGGCTCCTCCCCAAATTCACTATATTTATGTCGCTGCCAGAAGGGCTAAAAATGTAGTCCTTTGGCTGTTTGTGGCCCACCAACTGATATTTGCAAACCCTCCCCTTCAATTCAGGCTATCCAATTGAATCTTCCCTTTGTAATGAGCCAAACACGGAAATGTGATCAAGGTAGCCTCAAGCAAGCATGATCCACCCTCTCATCTCTTCTACTGAAATTATGGGAGGAAGAAAGGAAAACAGGTGTCTGAGGATTGTTTTTTATGTCCAAAAATGAATGACTTCACAATGTTTAAGTATTCATGCTAAGTTGAATAAATCTGAATAATGATTAAGGACACGCAATTACTTCTTTTTTTAAAATTTAAATATCTGTATTCCCATATTTATACATATGTGCAGGAATTCTATAGTTTATTTCAAAAAGCCTCTAAATTCAGTTATAAACACTTCCTCATTCCTTTTCAGGAGCTGAAGCTTTTTTTTTTAAAGGACATGAAATGTATATTGTATGATCTGCTTTATTAAAATGTCTGCCAAATTAGACTTCTGTTCCTTTTTTATTCCTAAATGGCACCTTGAAGCAAAATGTATATCCAGTTCGTGTCATTGCTTTTCCTTCAGCCTATACAGTTTCACGTGTCCTTTGCAATATTTTTTTGCCCACTGCTCTGCTCATGTGGCGAGTGAGCACCGCACTGCAGTGAACAAGTTGTGAAGGTCATCATTTCCACAGGCTGACTTTAATTTCAGGGCTCTATTTCATAGCATGTCAGCTGGGGAATTTGGGGAGTTGGAAGTCCACACATTTTAACTTTGGTAAGACTGAGAAACTGCTCTAGTGGTGTTAACCTCTCTGCTGAACACCTGAGGACAGAAACAAAGGTGGGTAAAAACCTGTAAGCTTTTCCCCACTGCAGAGCTGAAGGGTGCTCCAGTCGTTCTTGGCATTTGCTTCTGGTCCAAGTGCTAATCCTTTTCTGGGTCCATTGGCTTCATTTCCAGTCACTCCTAGTGCCCTGTTTTTGTTTGTTTGTTTGTTTGTTTTGAGGAAAAAGGTGACACCGTAATAGATTCAGCATCCCTTAAGGCTGCCCCAGGATGGAGTCAGAATAAAGAGAAATAAAAAGTTTTTATGCCAATGAACTAAACCTGACTTAAACCTGTGTCACTTGGAGTCTGAGGACAAGATGAAGGGGGAAAATACGTTCATGTGATCTGGAAGCTGAATCCTGGCAACTGAACTTCTTGTTTTGCTGGTTCGAAATGTTTCACAGCTTATCCAAGCAGAATGCAGCCGCGCAGGCAGTTCTTAAGGCCCCTAGAAGGGCCCATGTTACACCACTGCTCCATGGGTTGCCAGTTTGTTTCTGGGTGCAATTCAGGATGTTGATCAACACCTTTAAAGCCCTGCATGGCATAGGTCCAGGCTCCTTAGGGAACCATCTCACCCCGATGGGACTGGCCCGTCCCACCTGCACCAACAAAGGGGGCATACTGCCGATCTGGTTAGCCAAGGAATTTTGGCTGGCGGGATCCAGCAGAAGAGTCTTCTCTGCTGGGATTCCTGCCCTTTGGAACATATTAACCTCTGAGGCGAGATTGGCTTCCAGCCTCCTGACTTTTCACAAGAGCCTTAAGATTTGGCTGTGCCAAATAGCTTGGGGACCCAATGGGGCACCTTCACACTGGAGGTGGCTGACTAATTAAAACCTAATCTCAGCACCCCTACCTCGAGTGTGTCCTCCTTTGCCATCTTGTGTTAATGATTTTTATCTGCTGTGTAATTTTATAATTGATTATTTTAATGGTTTTAATGTTTTTATGTTGTAAGCTGGATATGAGAAAGATGGCAAATGAAAGAATGGATGGATGGATGGATAGATAGATAGATAGATAGATAGATAGATAGATAGATAGATAGATAGATAGATATTCTACCCAAATGACAGTATCTTTACTGACATAGCCCAATTCTGGTCTGAGTCAATACTGACTTTTTTCTTCCATAGCAACTGGTGATAGTGCTCCATTTTCAGGAGATGCATACAATGGAGGCTTTTTGGTCCTGCTTTTCACTGGCAACAGCTTTCCTTTATAGCAGACATGTCAAACTCAAGGCCTGGGGCCCGGATATGGCCCGCAAAGTGTTTCATGTGGCCTGCGAAGCCATCCTGGAAACAGTGAGGGAATGCCCCCGTTATCTTGGCCCTGGCCCAGGCCAGCCAGGAGCCAATGTACAATTTTGTGGTGGTCATCTATGCTGAAACGTATTCAGTCTTAGCTCTATAAGGCTGACTGGAAACGGCTTGGTGCTGCAGGTGCTCGAGGGCCAGGCTGGGCCTTTGACTTCTGCTGCCCAGGGCTCCGGGCAGCCCACACCACCATCCAGCCCCCCCCGCATGACCTGAGAGGAACAGTGAGGCTCCTCCAGTGGACCGTGCCTTGGTACTTGCCCTGGTCCCACCCCCTTCTACCAGAGATCCTCAGATCTGTCCCACTCCTGCCCAGGCCCCCACAGGCACATTCTAAATAATAGTAATTTACCGTTAGTTTGGTTATTGGTCACATTAATGTATTGTAGTCTGTATGAGCTTCTTTTACTCAACCTCTGAGAAAACAGCTTGAACATAATAAAAACCAAACTCCTTATGATCACATCTGGCAACTTTTCAATTAATTCAGCTATTATCACCTGCATTTTTATAAACCTGAAACAAGCTATAAAACACCTGCAGCTTTTACTTCATGTTATCTATTGAATCCCCCTTGGATCTGTCATTCCTCTCTTGCCCCCCTCCCCTGATACAGTAACTTCTGGTCTTAGAGATTTGATGTTTTTTAATTTATGAATGAATTAATATGCTTTTGATTGTATTAATTCATTAACATCTCTATTAATATGTGTATTCAAATAATTCATACGTGAACTGGAATTATTTTTGCTAGCAATAAATAATATCTTTTGAAAACTATTGATATAAACTTTTTCAAAATATATTTTTAAAAACCCCTTATATAACCATCTCAATTTTACAAATTACAAAGGAAATAAATACTACTGACCTAACCTGGAATTCATTATTGTTCCCCTAATATATACAAGATGTAGCTGTTGATTCAATTTTGGGGCTGTGATGGACTATAGAGATCCACTTTTTGCCCTCTGTGCTTTTTGGCTGAATATCAATTGACTTTCTTGTCAATGCTATATTAAGGTGACCAACTTTTTTACAATGAAAAGGAGGACACAAATAACACACCCTGCCTGCAGCTGCCCTGCACAGCCCCGTGTAGAGCAGGCCCCGCAGCTTCCACAGCACAGGGGGTAGCCGGCCACTGCCACCCCTCACACCCCCACCTGCAGCAGCCCCACCATCCCTGCCTCTTGCGCCCACAGCCATTATTGTCTTAGCAGGGATGAAGATCAAGAGAAAGTAACCGTGGCGTCGTCGCTCCAGTCTCCTCCAGGTATCTTCGGGACTAACTAGAAGTTTAGTTGGGTAGCAGGGAGGGGTGCAAAGTTGCTGCCAATTCGCCTTCACTGCAGACAACTTACATGTGCAAAGTTTGCTGGCCGGGTGTTTTGGCGCGCTCAGCAGCAATTCCTATTGGCTTTCGAAAGCCAATAGGGGGAGTAGCACAGCTCATGCAAAAGTTGAAAAAAAAACCATCAAAAAAGGTGCCGAAACGCCATTCTGAGTGTTCTATGAGGAAAAAAAAGCCCTGCAGATTAGTCTTCAAATATCGAAAAGGAGGACATGTAGGAGGACACTTTTTGAGGGAGGACAGAACTCACAAAAGAAGGACTGTCCTCCCTAAAGGAGGACGGTTGGTCACCTTAGCTATATCCCTTGCCTTTACTCATGGACTGGCTTGTGCATAAACTTCTTTAGGTGACAGAAAAATACATCAAACAAATAAACAAACCAATAAACCAACAGTTATTTCATTGATTGATTTTTAATATCTTTTTCATTACAAAGAGTTCTAAATTATTCATTATAGTAATACTAATAATATGTTTTCATTTATCCAAATCAATGTTGATTACAATGTCTGTACACTGCCTATTTCTAGGAATGCCACATAGGTTTAATCCAAATGGTTATAGAAAAATGTAAATCAATTCCACCAGAGATAAAATCAGTGACTTCTTATATTTGCTAGAGGTTTAGAAAATGAAATGTATTGCTTCAACATAAAACCATGTTTTTTCTTTTGCAACAAATGTTCTTAACGGACACAATTCCAGTTATATTATTTTAAAAATAATTAATAAACATTCCATTCCCAAAGACTGTTTTGTTTTTGTTGTTGTTTTTCTTTTGATAGAAAAAACAACAAAAACAAAACAGCCTTTGGGAATGGAATGTTTATTAATTATTTTTAAAATAATATAACTGGAGTTGTTTCCACTAAGAACATTTGTTGCAAATGTTTAAAATATTGTACCTATTTCTCATAATCTCTAAAGCAAGAAAATGCCTCTATTAACCTGGAATCTATTTTTCCATTCTTCTTAATCTCAGGTATTTAACTATGACCCTTTGTGTTATATGACCTTATGAGATTTTTAGTGGGGAAAATATTATGGTACAAATATTCACAGAAAAACAGTCCATGCTAAGTAACTGTCAGCAGGTGGATTTTAAAATTGTAATTTGATATATGTGTGGGGAAATACCAAGAGTTAGGCTGTTTCCACTGTTTCAAGTGAACATATAATTTCCTCTTTCTTGTATGGAAAATTAGCTGTTTTTCAGCTTCAGCACATCTACTTCCCCAGTAAACCATTACTTTTGAGCTTTTCTTCTATTTCTCTTAAGTTTAGTTCTGTGTGTGATGAAAAACTAACCAAGAGCTCAAGGAAAGTTTTGCTTAAACAATCAATAATGACTATTTGTAAAGATTTGGGGAAAACATTCATTGTTTCTGAATATGTATTGATTCTAGTTACAGTATAACTAAATCAGGGAATATATATGTATGTATGTACATTTGTATTTTCTTACTAGGTTGATTTCTATAGCTGCCCAGCTCACATAAATGACTCTAGGCAGCTTATTAAACAAACAAACAAACATATGAAACAGACTTTTATAGCTGCCCATTTACTGGAAAGAACTCTTGGCAACAAACAGAATAAAATCAGTCATACATGTTTAGTTAATTAAAACAGTGTCCTTTCCATATCTGATTCTACTAGCCTCTATTCAATTCTTTGTTAGATTTGCTTTTTGAGTCACGTAACTCACAATATATGAGTAAATGTTCATATATATTGTAATATTTATTGAAGATGTACATTGAAAAGATTTTTTAAAAAGCTTTTACTAGATTAGATTAAAGTCTACCATCTTCTTTCCATGGTGACCAACCAGAAGCTCACAATCAGGGTACAGCTCCTGTCCCAACAATGAGAGAAATAATGTCTTTACTCCTAGAATACTATATATCAAAAAAAGATTTTCTAGTATATTTATTTAAATGATAGAATGGTGAAGAAATGAGATGAACGAATCGTCTGTGCATTACTTCATCTATCTCCTGGCACCATTTCCTACTCCCATGGACATCTAACAAACAGGTAATTGAAGATCAGTGATTCCCAGCTACAGAGTTCTCTGGTGCTCAAGAACAAGATAACTGTCAGCTTTATATCAAGGTGGCAGTATAGATGTAAAAAGTCTTCTTGAATTAAAACTCTTCTCCCTATCTTACATCCCAGCTCCTGGTCCCAATTCCTTGCCTTTCTTCCATTATTAGCCTGACATTTTCTGAGAGCTTTCCAGACTTCCGCTAGAACACTATTCACCATTGAGTTATGTTTACTATACTATGAAATCATATTACTCAAGTCATTCCAGATTATTTAAAATCAGATTTTATTCTGCATAATATACTAAATTCTTACATTTGAAGTCCTACAGATGAACCTATTTTCTTTGTCACTTTAAGAATACATTTAAAGTTTAAATCTGTTGATTCTTGTAGAATTGTGACCTCTAGATGTAAATATCTATTTCTGGTCTGAGTTTATCACTGGATTTCTCTTGGATTATTTGGAAAAATTTCCTCTTCCCTCCTGTGCTTTTAAATAAATGCTTTCGAACTGGACATGAGAATCCCCTGGAGCATGATAGGAAAATTAATTGAAGATTCACTGTCCTTGGAATTTGCTCTACTAGAATGTAATAGCCCAAATTAATTTCTCTCACATGTTAATATATTACAGTGACACTTAGGCATTTTGAGCTTGGCATTTCTTCAATTATTATTCCGCTATCATCACTGTTTGCCACTGCAAAGCTTTAGTCATATAATGTTCAGTCTAATCATTCAATTTCTATTCTGTTGTTTGCCTGGTGAGATCACAAAGATTATAGTTTCTTCTAATATGTTTGTCTATACAGCACAAACCTGTTTCCTACTCTCACTTGTGGGAGAATTCAAGGCAGAACTCATGAGATTATTTATACAGTTACAGATAGTCATGCAAAAATGATACCTGCCAAAGCTTTGAAACTCTCCAGAGACATTTTTAAATTAAAACATTTGGAGAAAAGACATCCAACCATCTTAAGATTGATTTGTAACTTATAATGCTTCCTTCTTTTTTACTTTTATATTTTATACCTTTATATATTTTACTTTTTTACTTTTATATTTTAATGCTATATAAATTGAAAGACTATCTGTATCTGTTTATCTAAACTTACTGTAAGCATCTGTTGAAGTCCTAAGACTTCATATACTTATTACCTCTTTTTCTTCATGATTTCATTTTTTCCTTTGCTTATTATGGTTGTTAGATTTTGTTTTTGTTTTTTTTTTCTCTTCCTGATAGGGCATTGTGTGAATATCCACACAAGGGATGCTTCTATGTAGATTTCTTGATCAAAAGGCATAACTCAACTGTTTCCTAACAGATATATATGGTTGAAAAAAATGATTAAAGTAGTGTACCAAAGGAACATTACAAACAAAAAATAACAGTTGAACCCTCATGAAATCAATGAATGAGCTAGAGTAAATTGTGGATCAAAACACTCAGCAAAATGAGTGGTCTCATTATTATTTACATCTTCAGTAAAATATTACACAATTCTCCATAAATATTTATATATTGATACTTCAATGTCCATCACCATGAAGCACCAAGTAATAATTTAATACATAAAAATAACTCAAAGTGTACATGAGGATATCTCTATTTTGCTGAAACTAAGCATAACTGAGTTTGGTTTGGTTGGTTTATGAATGGGATCATTTAAGTTCCACATAGGAAGACAGCATAATTATCTGCTCATTATTGACATCAACACAAATAAATGGGCATTTAATTAACAATATTTTCCCCTACACACAGTAGTGGGATTCAACCAGTTCGGCAGAACCGGTAGCTAATTTTTTGAATCCCACCACTGCCTACACATTACAGAATGGATTATGAAAATGCTTTGGATGCAATTTCAAATGGTTATCATTATATATTCCCACCCACCCATCCTGAAAAATATTAGCATTATTCTTTAGTTCTACTTTTTTTCAGTTACCATATAGCACCAAGCCTTAGGGTTTTTAAGGTCATAATTTATTATCCAGGTAACAGTGAAGTTCAATTTTCCACAATTTCTATAAACCCTAAAGTCACTATGGACATGACAGATAATAGTGTTATTGCATCACCCATTATATCAAATGGAAGCTACTCCATGAAGATTCTTCCATAACAAATAGTTTACCCTTTAAAATGCCACAATGTTCTTTGTCTTGTGAACACATGTGCTGTAACCATATCTGCCCTAGAACAGTTATTAATAGCTATGAGACACAATCTACATATTCCCAATAGGAAGATGTTCATAATAAATTGCATTAAATATGCTACTGAAAGTAGTTCCAACTGATTTTCTACCATCATCATTTCCATGTGATGTCCTTCTGTTGCCTACTTATTTTTCTTCTTCATTTTTTAAAAGTCTGAATTAATTCCATTGGAACAACTCATGCTGGTAATTAAGATGTAAATCTGAAATTGTGTGACTTGGGGCAGGGCAGTTAAAATAAGCTTTATAGCAATGCATTTAAAGTATTAAATAGATTCTGCAAAAGATTAACTACCAATTTCCCTTTTGTCAGAATGAAACAGGAAGCATTTCTGTTATGATAACAAGCATGGAGGAATTTCACAGAGGGAGAGGTGCTGACATTCAAATTTACAGTACTTATACTTGTAAAATTTTGTCAGCCTGCCTAAAACATTTCTCATTACCAACAACACTTCCATGCCCTTTTGCCTTCACATGAATACCAACTTATATTTAATGCTTTATTTTACCATTCCTCTCTTTGCTTCCCCCTACTCAGTTAATTCTGGTCATATCTCTTAATTGTTCAGTAGATATGTCAAAGCCAGTGTTTTTCCAATGAAGAAAAGGAAAGGAAAGGGTTTTTTTTTATACATATGTATTTATCTTCGGACTTGTACACCCAGACTTGAATGTACATGAATATAGATGCTCCATAACAGTGAAATGCTCACTTATTCATTAGGTAAGGTTTGCAGTTAAGCTTAGCCACCATTAGTGGGAAGAAGAGTCCCTTACAAAGAAATATATCTGACCAGACTTTGGATATTAGAGGGCTACTATGTTCTAAATACACTGTAAAAATTCTCAGCCAGAACAATTCCCACTGAACCTACCTATAAACATGTCCTGGTAGCATAATTTCTTTCTGTCATGTTCCCCTGACATTGCCTTCATCTCATTCCCAATTCATGGGTGAAACAAACCTAATTTTTCCTTAGATATACACTCTGCGAAAATAGTATTTCTCCATTTATTCCAAAAGCCGTTGCCTCAAAAGAAAGTTAGGATAGATTGGCAGTGAGGATAGCAAATTTCATCTTGTTTTCTTCTGATAACCTAAGGATGGGTGGGCAGAATTTCAATTTCCCCATGGGTGGGGAAAGGTTCTCTGTATGGTTCATAAAGATGGTCAAAATAATTAGGAGGACAGAAAAGACTACAACATGGAGGCCTTTTGGTCATAGAGTAAAATAGAAAAGGAAGTTCATAACAGAGAATTACAAAATTACAAAATCATGTCCAAAGGGGAACTCCCTATTTTATATTTCTTCATATTCAACTATATATCCTTGGGAAGTAAACAATTTCAAGCTTTCTAATTTCTTGCTGTGGTGGAGAAATTGAATTTTTAACTTTTCATAAAGTGAAGGCTTCTGCTTCATTCATCACAAGGAAACTGTCACCCACATCAGACACTTCAGGTGGGCAAACTCTAATGTCTGTTCTGAAAATACAAATCACATCTTTCCATATTTAACAGACATATTTTTACTCTTAGATGGTTATTTTCAAAAGATATGACATAAGGGGTGTTATGTCCTGAGCCTACTGAAGCATTCAGCAGGCTCAGAAATGTTGCAAAGGGTCCCGGGCAGACCCAAAGCCGCCCAGGACCAGATTGGCTGTCTCCCGCCTTGTGCACATGCGTAAGGCGGGAGACAGCCTCTGTAATCATTGGTTGACATTGTCCAGGTATGGGACATTATAAAAGGCCTGCGTGCCATTTTGGTTATTGTTGGTAGTAAGAAGAGAGTAATAAAGGAAGCTTGTTTACACAATGTGTCTCTGTTTAATGCCTCAACCCTGCAAACATAAAACTGGCAATGAAGGTGGGATCGCTGCAGGCAAGAGGAAAATCTACCAAAGAATTTAGGATTCACAGAAGGTCCTGAAGTCTGGGAAGTCGGCGTCCAGCATAGTGACTCAGCCTGCCAGTACAGCATCGCTGGAGGTGAGCTCGGCAAATGGACCTCTTCCCCCAAGACAAGGCTTGCAGCAAAGGCATTAACGAGACTGTAAGACTTAAGATGTCTAAGATTGGCCGGTTATCTGATTTTGATGTGTCCCACCCGGAACGCTGGAACTCATACGTGGCTCGGGTGGAAAACTATTTCAGGGTCAATGAGATAAGGGAAGACGGCCTTAAAGCGGCAATCTGCTATGTGTCTGTGGACAGGAAACATTTGACATAGCGGAGAAACTGGTGGCCCCTACGCTTTTGGAGTCAGTAATGTACGCTGACTTGAAGAAAATGCTTAAAGATCATTTCCAGCCTAAGCTTTCTGTAATCGCTTGGAGGCACACATTAGAGCAGGGGGACCAGAGGCCAGGTGAGTCTGCCGCAGACTTTATTGCTGCCTTAAGACAAACGGCCAAGCCTTGTGAATTCAAGGACCTGGAGGAGAGGCTGCAGGATCGTTTCGTATGTGGCCTAAGGAGCAGGGAGCTGCAACAAAAGATCTTCACCAAAGAAGTTTCATTCCAAGATGCCTTATGAGAGGTTGCAGCTGAAGAAGCAGCAGGCAGTGCTGTGAAAGCTTTGCGGCTCGCCAGAAACACTCCAGCCACCGTGATCGTCCATCAAGAGGTCGCTCGAGAAGATCCAGAACCGGATCCTGAAGAGGAGGTGGACAGGCTACACCAGCCAGCAGAGAGAAGGCCGAAGGAGCATCCAGACAAGGCCCCAGCATCTTCTCAGTGCTTCAGGTGTGGAGGACGCCACAAGCGCGCCAACTGCAGATTCCACTCCGCCATTTGCTGGGCATGTGGCAGGCAAGGCCACATTGCCTCCGTCTGTTTGGATAGCCAGAAGATCTAACCTCGGGAAGAATTGCTTCAGAAAGGTACCAGGGTCCCCAGCCAACACAGGGTGGGTTTCTGCGCATTGCACAGGAGTATTCTGAAGACAGGGACACACAAGCCCCTTAAGAAAAAGCTTTGCATTGACGTGAAGTTGCAAGGGGTTCCCTTGTCAATGAAGTTGGACACAGGGCCCACTCTATCAATCATTTCACAAGACAACTTCAAAAGGATTTGCGGCAGTAGTGGCCTTCAGGTCAAACTCAGGCCATCGAACATAATTCTCACTGACTTCCAGAATTCCAGAGTCAGAGTGAAGGGGGAGGCTATGCTCAAAGTGCAGCGTAAGGCTTTTGAAGGCCTACTAGACGTGGTGGTAGTTGGGGATGATTGTACGAGTGTCATTGGGCTCGATTGGTTTAAGGCCCTTGGAATCCAAGTAACTGGGCTTCACAGCTTGCAAATGTTAGGCCTTGCAGAAGTCTGCAAGGAGTTTGCTGATGTGTTTAGCTCAGAGCTTGGTTCATACAAGGGGCCTCCCATTGCCCTGCATTTAAACCCAGCTATCACACCTATTAGGATTAAGCCTAGGAGGGTGCCTTTTGCTCTCAAAAGCAAAACTGATGCAGAGCTGGACAAGCTGCCCCAGCAGGGCATCTTAGAACCTGTGGACTTTAGCCCATGGGAAACCCCCATTGTAATGCCTCTAAAGGCTAATGGAGAAGTCCTAAATGGACATTGAACAAAGTGCTGCAACAACATGCATATCCAGTGCCTGTGGTAAGCCACATTCTGGCCTCCCTCAAGGAGGGGGGGGGGCGAATTTTCGCAAAGCTTGATTTGGCACAGGCCTACCAACAGTTACCTGTTGATGAGGAAACAGCTGAGGCTCAAACAATCGTAACACACAGAGGAGCCTTTAAGGTCAAAAGGCTGCAGTTTGGGGTTAACGTAGACCCTGGTATATTCCAAAGTGTCATGGAGTGCACACATCATGGTATTCCTGGGGTCTGTCCCTACTTCGATGATGTCCTCATTGTTGGGGAATCATCTCTAAACTTAGCTGAAAGATTAAGGACTGTCTTGCTTCGTTTCCACCAAGCTGGTCTGAAACTGAAGCAAGATAAATGCAAAATTGGAGCTACTTCCACTGAATTCTTAGGTTTCAGAATTGATGCTCAAGGCATCCATCCTGCTGAATCCAAGCTTCAAGTGATTCAGCAGACCCCAAGTCCCAAGTCCAAAAGCGAGTTTCAGGCTTTCCTGGGACTCTTAAATTTCTATCATGCATTCCTACCTCACAAGGCTGCAGTGGCTGAGCCGTTACACTGGCTCTTGGATAAGCAGGCTCCATGGCAGTGGACTAAGGTCCATGAAAGGAGTTTCAATGAGGTTAAGGCCTTGCTCTCTTCAAATGCTGTATTAGCACATTTCAATGAGAAATTGCCTGTACGCATTGCATGTGATACATTCCCTTATGGGGCGGGAGCAGTACTTAGCCACCTGAAGGTTGATGGGACCCAAGTCCCTGTGGCTTACTATTCAAGGACTCTGTCATCTGCAGAACGTAATTACGCTCAGATTGACAGAGAAGCCTTGGCTATAGTGGCTGGCATAAAGAAATTTAATGATTTCTTATATGGCCACCACTTCACAGTCTACACAGACCATAAGCCTTTGCTGGGTTTGTTTACCACAAACAAACAAACACCACACATTATTTCCCCACGTATGCTGAGATGGTCTATTTTCCTGTCAGCATATGACTGCACTTTAATTCACAAACCTGGAAAGGAAATGGGCCATGCAGATGGCCTTACCTCTAAAACAGATAAAGGCAGATCCTGCTCCTGCTATTAACATTCTCTCCATTCAGGAGTTACCTGAATCTCCCCTCAATGCTAGGGACGTGGCTGCAGAAACTGCCACTGATCACACGCCTACACGCGTGTTGTCAGGATAGCCTGACACATGTCCAGATACTGAGTTTCAAAGCTTCTGGCAAAGGAAGCATGAACTTTCCACATTCAAAGGGTGCCTGTTATGGGGTAGTAGGGTAGTCATCCCAGCCTCATTGAGGTCCAGAATCTTGCTCTCTCTGCATGAGGGACATCCAGGCATAGTACAGACAAAAGCGTTTGTGCGCAGCCATCTCTGGTGGCCTGGGCTCGATAAAGCCATTGAGGCCCAGGTGCATGGGTGCCAAGTGTGCCAGCAGTCAAGGCCTGAAATGCCTCAGGCCCCAGTACATAGGTGGGAGGAAACACAAGCCCCTTGGTCAAGGGTACATATAGATTATGCTGGGCCCTTTCAGGGGCAATTCTTCCTTCTCCTAGTTGACAGCCATTCCAAGTGGCTAGAGGTTGTTCCTGTTTCCTCCAGTACTACTGCCAGGACCATCCAGGTGTTGAGAGGGATCTTCACCTCACATGGACTTCCAGATGTCCTGGTTTCAGATAATGGCCCCCAATTTACCACTTTTGAGTTCTTCAGTTCTTGAGTTTTCTTCAGGCCAACTTGATCCAATATGCAACTTTTGCTCTCTTCCGCCCATCTTCCAACAGCCAGGCAGAGAAGATGGTGTGCACTACTAAATATGCCCTCAAAAGACTAACTTATGGCAGCTGGCATCACAGGTTAGCTGATTTCCTTCTTGCACACTGCACCACACCTTGCATAGCCACAGGGAAGAGCCCAGCAGAACTCCACTGGGGTCGCTGCCTCATTACAAAACTGGACAGGTTGCACCCAGGTGGCTTCACAGGTGTCACAACCGCAGGCACTTAGGAGACTACAGGTGGGAGATCAGGTCTGGGCAAGGAACTATGGTCCTGGACATCTCTGGGTCACAGCAGTATGCAAGGTCTCGGGGCCACTGTCATAAAAATGGCCTTGGACGATGGGCACGTCATCCGACGACACATAGACCAACTGCACTGGAGGTTTCCCAGCAACTCTTCTGCTCCTGGCTCTGCTCTTGGGGGGGAGAGGGGGACCATAATCCTAATTCTGGACCACAGTCTTCCAGCTTCAGCGGGGGTTCACATGCTATAGTACACGTTCCCGTGGCAGAATGGGGACATTCACAGAATTTAGTTATTGCTCCAGATCGGGGGTCATCCCAGGCTTCTGCAAGTGCTCCAAACAGGAATTCTCCTGAAAGGGGGTTTGCCACGGAGGCGGCTCCTGACTCGGGCACCTCCAACATGCACACGGGGCCAATGGGGTACTGGGGCACATCAGCCACTCAGGCCACTCCAGCTGCTGGTCTTGGGCTCAAGGGACAGTGCTCCCGAGAGGAGTCTATTGTGGATTTGAGGAATTCCACCCAACCACTGGACTTGGAGAATTCCACCCCCCCAAGGAACCCTGGCTGGAATTCAGAGGATTCAGCCAGTCAGCAGCTGGGTGGGGCACCTGAGCTTTTGGGGCATCAAAGTCCTGGCCTGCCTAGCCTGGTAGGTGAGCTGGCAGGCCAGACACACTCACCGGCCATCAGAAGGTCACAGCAGGCCAAGGGCCCACCCAAACATCTTGAGGACTATGTGAGGTTTCTGTCAAGTCAAAGGGAATCTTACTAGTCCTTAAGACAAATGTGGAATGAACACTCAGCAAAAGGGGTGTTCTTCCCAGCATATTAGTTTGGTGCATTTCTTTTTCTTTGATAATTATAAGGCAGAGTGCCCTGCCTGTGTGCAGGCATATTGTGCTTTGTAATAACCTCCAATCCCTTGAATGCAAGTACCTGTGCTGTTACGGAGTAAGGTATTATTGTTTCATCCAGGGGGAGGGGTGTTATGTCCTGAGTCTGCTGAGCATTCAGCAGGCTCAGAAATGTTGCAAAGGGTCCCAAGCAGACCCAAAGCTGCCCGGGACTAGACTGGCTGTCTCCAGCCTTGTGTGCATGTGCAAGGCGGGAGACAGCCTCTGCAATCATTGGTTGACATTGTCCAGTTCTGGGACATTATAAAAGGCCTGCGTGCCGTTTTGGTTGTTGTTGGTATTGAGAAGAGAGTAATAAAGGAAGCTTGTTTACACAATGTGACTCTGCTTAATGCCTCAACCCTGCAAACATAAAAAGGGGCAACTACTTTTTCTCCCTTTGTCTAGAAAACCCTCTGGTATGCTGTAGAACAGGGGTCCCCAACCTCCAATCTGTGGACCAGTACTACTGGACCATGGCATGCCAGCAACTGGTCTGCACAAACAAGCAAAGCCCCATCCGTGAGATGCAGGCAGCATACAAAACCACAGCCCCTCCGGTCCGTGGAAAAACCTCTCTCCACGGAACTGGTCCCTGGTACCGAAAAGATTGGGGATTTCTGCTGTAGAATAAGAAAATGATCACTTATATGCCTGATGTCAGAAAATTCAGTTAGCTAAATCAAACCAGTTTTTCAAATTGATCAATTTAGTTGAAATCACTTTTGTCCAGTTGATTGCCTTTGAACTGATGCAGTGTTTTGATATCATTTTATAAATGAACAAAATTATTTTCCCAAGTTTCTTTTCCAAATTGGGTAGACTCACCTTGACCAAATGAATTAACTATCTTTCTCTATTTCTTTACTTTAAGGATATAGTTATGAGACCAAGGTTCAAATTCCCCATTATGCTATAATACTGATCTGAATTCAGAATGAATCAGATCTCCATTTGATTTTGTAATTCAGGTAGTAACTTAATTTTGAGAAAAATGCTTTCTGTTCTTGTACAAAAAGCCATTGAATTACTTGATGGGTTTAGAGGCAACTAAACATTTCCCAATATTTTGCTCTTTTTTATTATATACAGTTCCTTTGAAGGAAAAAAGATAATTGATGATAGAGATAGATAGATAGATAGATAGATAGATAGATAGATAGATAGATAGATAGATGCAAAAAGATCCAAATAATATTTATGTGTCAGTAGCACAATCCTTTAACATATTACATCTAAGATATAGAGAAACATGGCTGCTCCCATTTCTACTTTTTACAATATTAAAACATTACAAAAATTGAAAGAAAATGTATTGCTTGAATCCATTCTTGAACATCAGGAATGCAGCTTTCTTTCCACCTCGTTAACGTAATTCTCTTTCCCATACCTGTAAACTATGGCAATATACAAAAGAGCAAAACTGCCGAGGTTTTCCCTGGAGAAAAAAAATCCATTCACATTGGATCAAGAGTTTTAATAGGTCAATAAGGCCATCAAGTTCATATTGCAAGTGTTTAGGTTCAAGAATTTTCAGAATAAATGCAAAACAAAAACAGTGGGGATGAAAATATAATGAACAGATGTTTGGATATAGATATACATTTAGTTACAGTTTTAGATATAATATGGAAATAAGCTATAGGAATATGGATTCATCCTACCAAGTGAACAAATTATGCCTAGGACTTCCCCAACTGCAATTGGAATTTTTAAAAATATCAAGAAAAAAAATGGATGAGCTCACTTTTTAAAAAAAATCTAGTTGTGAAAACTCAGCTGAAAAAGGATAGAATAAACATTTAGTTGCTGTTGTTATATCATATTATTAACACACAGGAGAATATAAAAGGAAGCATTTAAAATATACTGCTGAATCGAGAAAGGAGAGAGAATTCTATGGATGATGTACTGTAACTGAGTAAGAAAATATAAAAGTTGCAATTCATTATATGCATTGAGAACAATAAATCTTAAAGAAGTCTATTTATCTTAATATGACGAGCTTTTTAAAACTTGGCTATATTCTAGTGTTCTAGTTTAGACAACAAATCTGAAAAATAGCAAGTAAATTGGGAAGAGTTCAGAGAATAAGAATGATTAAACATTTAGAAAACAAGGCACACAAGAAATAATCTAGAGAAAAAAAAATGCCAGAGGGAGAGAGAATTCATAACTAAATATGCCACTGGGTATTAAAAAAGGACAGGGACCAATTATTCTTGCTGTGTTCCAACTGAAGAAAATTAAAAGGCTTATGGTAAGTTACAGCTCAGTATATTATTATATTTATATGAAAAGAAAAGAAAAACTTTAAAGGAACCACAATCCTTAATTGCAGAGACTGCCAGAATGATGTGAAATCATCTTAAATAGAGACAGTCAAGGTTAAATTATTATTGCCAATCAGTGCAATAACATCAGTTTTGAAGGAAGAACAGTTTACATGCAAAGCATTATTCAATTTTCATCCTTTGTCAGTTGCTATAACATAGCCTTTCCTAATCTGATATCTGGGAACTATTTTGGACAATGTGTTCTATAGTTACCAGCCATCTAGCAATGGAATTTTTTTCATACACAAAAAAAAGAAATAACAACAACAACAACAAAGTTGGAAGGGACCTTGGAGGTCATGTAATCCAATCCCCTGCTTAGGCAGGAAACACTATACCATTTCAGACAGATGGCTGTCCAGTCTCTTCTTAAAAACTTCCAATATTGGAGCATTCACAACTTCTGGAGGCAGTTTGTTCCACTGATTAATTGTTCTGACTGTCAGGAAATTTCTCCCTAGTTCTAGGTTGCTTCTTTTTTTATTAGTTTCCATCCATTGCTTCTTGTCCTGCCTTCACGTGCTTTGGAGAATAGCTTCTTTGTGGCAACCCCGAGATATTGGAACATTGCTATCATGTCCCCCCTCATCCTTCTTTTCATTAAACTAGACATACCCAATTCCAGCAACCGTTCCTTATATGTTTTAGCCTCCAGACCTCTAATCATCTTTGTTGCTCTTCTCTGTACTCTTTCTAGAGTCTCAACATCTTTTTTACATCATGGTGACCAAAACTGGATGCAGTATTCCAAGTGTGGCTTTACCAAGATATTGTAAAGTGGTATTAAAGTGATCTTGATTCTATCCCTCTGTTAATGCAGCCTAGCACTGTTTTGGCTTTTTTGACAGCTGCAGCACATTGCTGGCTCATATTAAAGTGATTGTCCACTTGGACTCTGAGATCCCTCTGACAGTTACTATTATTGAGCATGGTACTACCTATACTTTACCTGTGCATTTGTTTTTTCTTTCCTAAATGTAGAACCTTACATTTTTCACCACTGAATTTCATTTTGTTAGAGAGTGCCCAATGTTCAAATATGTCAAGATCCTTCTATATCTTAAGCCTATATTTTGGAGTGCTGGCTATTCCTGCCAGCTTGGTGTCATCTGCAAATTTGATGAGTTCCCCATCTATCCCCTCATCCAAATCATTGATGAAGATGTTGAAGAGCACTGGGCCCAGAACAGAGCCATGGGGCGCCCCACTACAAAGTTCCCTCCTTGTAGATGCTGTTCCATTGAGGACCACATGCTGAGTAAGGCCAGTCAGCCAGCTACGGATCCATCTGGTGGTGATGCAGTCTAACCTACATTTTTCTATCTTATCAAGTATTTGGGGCAAAGCACACACCTAAAAATCAAACTAGGGAGGGGGCGGAAGTGTGGAGCTGCCCCACCCACCCCGCACCACTTACCTTGCAGCCAAGCCTCTCCTTGCCAGCCGACTTCTTCTTCTGAGGCCTCTTCTGCAGCCAGGCCAGTATTTCTCAATCACAGGGCTTTCCGGAAGGCCTGTGCAGCCAAGAATCAAGCTATGGATTTAATCCATAGCTTCGTTCTGCAAGACCTCAGCAGCCAAGTACCAAGCTAAGGATTGAATCCATAGCTCCATGCTCAGCTGCTTAGGCCTTCTGGAAAGGCCTGACTGCAAAATGCAGGCCTGAATGCAGCTGCAGAACCTCAGCCCCAGAAGAAGTGGACCAGCTGGATGGAGCTCTCACTGTGGGAGATAAGGTAAGGCCTACCTTGTAAATAAGATCTGGTGCCTCTTTTGGAGGAAAAAAAAAAGACCCAGTTTTATTTTCGGGCAAACACAGTAGTAGGTTGTGGTTTACTTTATCAAATGCCTTACTGAAGTCCATGTAAGTTATATGCACAGCATTCCACTGGTCCACTAATTTGGTCATCTGGTCAAAGAATGCAATAAGATTTGTCTGGCATGATCAGAGACTTCTGGTCTTGCATTGTAGTGATGTGGCTGAGGGACTGTGGGGCTCCACACCCCACAGGTGGTTTTGCCTTGCCAGGGGACCCTAAATGGGTCTAAAATCATCCTGGAGAGGCAACAAAGAAGGAGGGTTCTCCTGCGAATCGTGGAACGATGGCAGTTGATCTGTTTGATCTGGGGGAAGACTCCAACCTGGCAAGAGAAAGGCTAGCCATACAGTGAACAACATGCTTGGAACTGGGTGAGAACATTGATCTTCTTTCTTTTATTTTGTAACTGATTTTCTGGAAAAGATCCCCAAGAAGCAAAAAAATCCTCCAAAAGTGAGAAGAGAGGGGACTGCACCCCCACTCTTCCATAGGCAGAAGTGGAAAATTAATCTTTATGGGGGAGAGAAATATATTGAAATGAAGTTAATAATACTACAGTCTGATAAATCTGAAAATTATGAAAGCTGTTAAGATTTCACATCTGAAAGAATATTGATGAAACTATAAGAAAATAATTATTTGTCTTAAAAGTTGGAAAATGAATAACTACTGACACCTAGTGGAGGATTAGTGTATAAAACTGCAGCTGCATTGACTCAGAATTGGCAAGATGCCCAGAAATAGAGAAAAACCTGTTCCTTTGAAGCTTAGTGACTTTTAGCCAAATAAACAACAGCTGGGAACAGAGGAAAGAAAATACACTGGGCTATCTACACAGAATGAGAACTACATTTGTTTTAAAAACTGTTGACATTTTGGGATTATAAATACTGAGCTGCAATTTTTAAGCTCAAGAACTGTTTGCAGAGAAAGAAAAACCTTGGTTTTTGGCTAATCTTCTAGGGGGGAATTTACTGGAAAGCTCTTAGGTAGCTAAAAATTCTGGATTGCAATTCTGGCTGGTTGATAATTCTAAGACCCCTGAACAGAAGAACTATTATAAAACACTGCTTTCAACAGTGCTTTGACAACTGAAAACACATTGGATTACAAAAACCATATATAAAGGTAAGAACTGTATAAGACTTGGTTGTTTGGATTTTAAAATTGGCGGGTTTGACAAGGCTAATCAAAGAGACTATGGTACCAGTAAAAGACTATCTGGAGAGGGGAGGCAAAATGAATGTTGTATACCTATCTAAAAGTGACAGGAAACCACACCTAATACTCTTTTCTGAAGACCCCAGCCTGAAACATCAGAGATCTGCAGGAGCAACACTCCAAGATAAGGCAAATATTTTCCAGGAGGAAATGTATGCAATGCTGCGACAGATTCAAATGACAATTGTTTCAAACCATGAAATTAAAAACAACTTTGATGACATAAATGAGCACATCTTCAACTTAAACTTACAATTAAAAAACTCTCAGAAAACAACGATAAAGAATGAACAAACAAATCAATTAACAGAACATAAACCAGAGGAAAATGACCCAAATAGGGAAGCTACAATTGAAGAGAACTACAATTTAATACAAACAAAAGAAAATCTGCAAGATTTTGTCACAACAATGAAAATAGACAAGATATTTTATCTTTCAGGACTTCAAAACAAACTCGAGAATAAGAAAGAAGATCTAACAAAATGGATTATAGAGTTGCCAGGAGAATCATTAGAGTTTGGAAGACAAAAAATGTACATCCTGCTTAATTTGTTTTTCCTATTCCCAATAACACTCACAAAAATACAGGAAGAATCCCCTGGCAAGCAGAACATACTGACCAAGAAAGCTACATGGCAAAAGAAGAAGGATAGAGTTAGATTCAAGATATTTGATTCAACTTACCAGATGGAGTACTATATGATTAAACACTTGTTTGAATATGGTTAAAAGAATAGATAAATTTTGTATCTAAAGGGGCACTACAGTAAGAGGGATAAGATATATAAATAGTATAGTACTTTTTATAATATATGAGATGTAAAAATATTGGGATAGTATAAGTGAATGAAAAGTATGGATATTTAAAGGTAATTATTTTGTGAAAATTATGACTGATAAGAATAGTTTGAATACTGAGGGGAAACTAAGTTTAAATAAGAATCTTGAAAATAGGACATATAGTGACTTAATAAGATGACTTTTACAAATACAATTGAAACATATGCCAATCAGAAAATATATGTTGATGTTACTGTTATTTGTACAAACACAAGAAAATGTTTATATCCAACTTTTTATATATTGAAAGTATTAAGAATAATATCCACTTAATGTTGACAAAGGAAAATACTACTGGAAGAAGAGAAGATCAAGGAAATACATCATTAACTATTGATTATGGAATTAATTATGGAATTATAGAAAATAATAATTATTGATTGTTTTTGAATGTATGAACCCGGGCAACATCTGTTTACTAAGCACTAAAGATTGCTATTGTAAAAAATCAATAAAATATATTTTAAAAAAAGATTTGTCTGGCATGATCTGTATTTGACAAACCCATGTTGGCATTTGGTAATGACTTTGTTTGCCTCCAGGTGTTTGCTGATTCGTTGCTTGATTATCTGTTCCAGAATCTTTCCAGGTCTTGAGGTCAGGCTGATAGGTCTGTAGTTTCCTGGATTCACTTTTTCCCTTTTTTGAAGATGGGAACTACATCAGTTCTTTTCCATTGAATAAAAGGATTATTTAGGGAAAAATAACTGAGTAGATCTTTGATAGATATTTTTTCCTTTTTCTATATCAGTTTGATCCTTCGGCATTTCACTTCTGTTTGTTATGGAGAAGGAGAACTAAAAATTCAGTAGCATGCTAGATTGGCTTGGATAATTAAGCTATGTACTGTATGTTTAATGTTTATATGATGTCACTATATTTCATACATATGGTAACCCATTCCATATTGGATAAATCTGGTTAATTCAGCTAGTGATTCAGAATTTGGCTGGGTTCATTTTTACCAGTCACTGGTAGATTTAGTCTTTTCATGCATCACCTGCAGTAAGGACCCTACTGTTTGCCTATTCATGCCACTTACAGTTTTGATGTCATTATTTCAGATTTCACACCTGGCACAGCAATAGATCTCAAGAGGCAGAGTTACTTAGCACATTAATAAAAAGAATTAAGACTATTCAGGCAGCCCTAGATTCATAATTGACAAGTTTCTTGCCCATTATGCCAGAAAAATGGAAAGAAATTGATGTAAAATAGATACTTTCTTTGGAAGTAAATTATTTACTTTCTTAATAGTATTTATTAAAGAACCGTATTGGTGCAGTGATTAAGGCATCAAGCTAGAAACTGGGAGTGTGTGAGTTCTAGTCCTACTTTAACAACAAAGCTATCTGGGTGCCTTTGTGCCAGTCACTCTTTCTAAAGCAGCCAAGGGCAAAACCACTTCTGAAATCTTGAACAACAACAAACTACAGGGACTCAACCAGGCTGTCACCAAAAGTCAAGTCTGATTTAAAGGCACACAAAGACACTTATATAAACAAAAGTAGTTATCAAAAGGTTACAATCAGAATTATTTTAATAAATACTATTAATAAGGATCTAATAACTTAGATCCTTATTTGTTTATTTATCTATTTAGAACATTTATATGGCCACCCAATTAAGCAACATACTTCTGGGCAATGTACAAAATCAAACAAAATTGCAAATAAAGTAATATATACTATTTTAAACAATTAAATGACCATTGAAAATAAAATACATCACAACAGTTGGGAAATCAATTTTGCTACTTATCCAAAGAACTGTAAGGTTGGAGCTAACCATACATTGGGGAATTGTTCCAAAGGGCAGGGATGGCCACCAAGAATGTAATCCTTCTGGGTTTCATAATGTTTTAGAGAAGAGACCTGGAGTGTCTTATCTGCAGGAGCATATCCGAGATGGTCAGATACTTATCCACATCCATAAGCTAGTCCTATGCCATGAGAGGCTTTATAGGTAATGCCAGCATCTTGAATTTTACCTAGAAACCATTGCACCTTGTAAAATAAGTGTTACCTGGACATATTAAGAAATACCTGTGTAACTGCATTCTGAATGAATTTAAACTTCTGGATGGTCTTCAAAGGCAGACACAAAGAGGAAAGATTGCCGTAATCTAGTTGGAAAATCACTACATTATGAGTGACCATTATTCCTTTGTGTTATATTATTTCTCCAGATTCTCAGTCCCAAATCTGGGAATTTGATTATGGTAGAAAATCACAAACATGATATAGTTAAATAAATTGATTTACTGCAAACAAAAATGGAGTAATGAATACATAGATCTATCTATTGCAAAACACATATTTGACTATTCCGGGTTTTAAATTGTAGGCCTTTCCTTTTTCAGTCAATAGAATTTTTTTATTGAAGGCCTTGAAAGTTAGAGACCTTTAATAAATGTTTATATAATGATAGCATCTAAATGATCATCACTGCTTCTCACATGACCTTATAAGTGGAAGAATGTATAGCCTATCCATTGTTTATTCTTTTCATAATGTATTAGTGATATATTTATCCTAATCCCATTTAGGATTAATTATCATATAATCACAGTATCACACATAAGAATTAAAAGATGATCCCTCAACTCCTATATAGTGCAAGTACACTTATTCATGTATGAAAAGTACTAATGCTAAGTTTAGCCTTAAATATTAAATTAACTGAGATTCCAGCTCAGGATTTGTTCATGCTGCTAGTTTGCCATCCTATTTGTAAAAGTTTATGAGATTTACTGCCAAGAAGGAGAGGATGTGTCCTAGACAATAGATTGCAGTGCTAAATTGTTTAAAGAATGAAGGAACGTATAGGTAATATTTGCATGTGAGTCACTCATGGGCCAGTTCTATGAAGAAAATGTGCATAGAACTGCACTTTTTTTGTGTTCTGTTCTACAGTTTTAAATCTACCGGTATTTCCCTTGCCATGAGAGTAAATTAGTATATTCAATGATGCAAATATCCGAATGTTGACTGCTAATAAATTTTGAAATGCTATCAGGAGCGAAATAAATATACAGAGAGACAAACCATCTGATCCCACATGTAGATCACAAGAAATAATACATACTGTATGCACAACAGACAAACAGAAACACATACCTTTAGAGTTTTACAATCTCCATTCTGCATAGTTGCAGACTTGGGATGAAATAAATACAATCTGAGTTTGGATTTTACTCCTAAATAACTTATTTTTTTATTCTGTTGTTTTACAAATCAGTCTGAACAATGTATATAATCACATACTAATTATGTGATGTATATTATATAACTTTTGCACAAAATATATATTATGTAAATTAAGTAACTTATCTAATGCAAATTATATACTTCACATTTAATAGGCATTTGTCCTTTAATGGACACATTTTCCCCAAGCTGTTCCATTAAATCAAGGTTTCTCATGCATACTTGCACACATGCACAAAAAAATATACTTATGAGATGCAATATGAATACAGAAAGAAAAAAACTAGCCTTTTTTTCCCCCAAACTTTGGTAATAATTTTAAATAGTGAACAATCAGAAAATAAGTAAAATACTTCCATTTGCTCTCCAGAAAATGATATCAGTTACAATGGCATTCAGTTAAATCGAGACAGTAGAGCAGGGGTTCTCAACCTTGGCAACTTTAAGACTTGTGGATTTCAATTCCCAGAGGAATTGCTGGCTGAGGAATTCTGGGAGTTGAAGTCCACAAGTCTTAAAGTTGCCAAGGTTGAGAACCCCTGCAGTAAAGGTTTATTAAAAAAAACCTCTGGGCAATGGAAGTGAGAGAATGTGAATTCCTCCTTCCTGATCACCCTACATTTTTATATCAGAATTGAAAAGCTGGGGCCTTCCAGCTGCAACTGTCAGGAGCAAATAACTAGGAGCATTTGTTGAGTTCAAAGCACAGAAGAGTTTATTACTGCTACTTATACACAAGAATCTAATCAACTAACTAACTAGCTAAATTGGTGCTAGATAAGGGTCAGTGGAATTCATGTGGGTTGGACTTGAATTTCTTGTGACAATGCAATGACTCCAAACTGATAAGATAAGATAACCTTTATTGTCATTTTTATACTGTGGGCACAATGGCACAAATCAAAAATGAAATTTAGTTGCCCACTCTCAAAGTGAAACACATACATGACACACACCTAAACATACTATGAACAACATATGTATAGACCCACATCTTTACATATACGTAGCAAATAAATATTAAATATTGTCCATCTTGAATATATAATGGAAGGAGGAAGCTTGAGAGTTCACAAGGTTAATGTTGTATGGAATGAAACTCTGGCTGAATCTGGACATGTTTAACTCTGCCTTCCAGCTCAGCCTGCTCTTCTCCTATAAAAACTGTACTTGAACTCTCCACATCCTTCACCTTCAATCATACAGGCTAAGCTTTCTTTCTTCTGGTTTCTATAGCATTATTGGTAAATGCTCAAAGCAGTTCTAGAAAGAAAGAAAGACAAATCAAGAAACTGAATTTCATTTTAGGAAAGTGAATCAGGACTGACTTGTTTCAGTGTAACTTTAAAATCCAAGGCTGTATATTTCTCCCATACAGATTAATAAGGGGAAATTAAGTTGGTTAATTGCATGATGCTTGCAAAATACAGAGGTTCTTCCTAGGCAAATGAAGCATTGGTTCTGTACTATGTGGCTTATCATTTTAAACTAAATCCTTGGTTTTATGTTTTCAGGTCACAGGCATTAAACAAAGATACATGGTGAACATCAAGCTTTCTTTATTGACTTCTCCTTACAACCAGCAACAACCAAAAGGCACGCAGGCCTTTTATACTGTCCTAAACCCGGACAGCATCAGCCAATAGGAACGTGGCTGTTTTTGCGCCTTGCTCATGCGCACAAGGCTGGCGACAGCCAATCTGGTCCCGGGCAGCTTTTGGTCTGCCTGGGACCATTTGCAACATTTCTGAGCCTGCTGAATGCTTCAGCAGGCTCAGGACACAACACTTGGGAAATTTAATGAAAAAATAGTTGATGCTTTTTGAGGAGGAAGCCTACTAAATTTTAGACAGATTGGTAGAACGAGATTTGTGCAAGGGGAATTTTTTAAAAGGGTCTTTTTATTATAGCTCTGGATTCTTTATTTTTAATAGCTCTGGATGAATTTGCAAAGATGTCTCTGTGTAAGTAATCCAAACACTTTCAGAAGAGTAGATGTAGAGTATCTTGCACAAGGGAATCTTAAAAATTTGAGCAAAAATCCCTGACCCTTCCCCTTACATTTGGGGGGACTTTACGTAAAACCTTTGTAGAAAGTAAGATGGTCTCTGGGTTACCCCTAGTTCTGAAAAGCTTGTATAGAGTTAGTTTGTTAATAAGGAAAGAAAATCAGTTTGATGCTTCTTTTTTACTGCTCAGTTGAAAACTTTTATAAATTGCTTTTGTGCAACCCACTAGAGTTTTGTAGAGCTATAAAACACAATACTTTCCTCTCCTTTTCTGCTTTCTTCATCACGACTACTTGCCATTTTCAATCTTAGAGTGGAAATATACTGATTTTAAATCAATATTGTCTGACCCTAAAATCTCTTAGTCTCCTTGGCTGGCCCAAGGCAGCATATCTGAAATAGTTATGGGAATAACAATGTAAGATTGCTATTGAGCAACACACATTTAAAAAAAAGGTAGGGCTTTCATCATGTAGTCACCCTGATTTTTTTTTTATCTCGCTTGCAGATGCTTTTGATTCCCCCCCCCTTTCTCTGCTTTGAACTTCTCAAGAATGCCTGGCTGGTCATTGAGTGACACAGAATTGTGGACTAGGTAGTCCTCGGACTGATCCACATGGAGTCTTCTGCTATTATGGATTATCAAGCAGCCTTGGGAATGAATATCTATTTTTTTTTTCTCAGACAAACTCCAAGCTTCCCAAGCTAGCTGGCTTTGGTTTGGATTTTGTCCTAAATTTGTGCTAAATGTTAGTAACTATTGTAGAATCACAGCTTTCAATACAACCAGATCCAATAATAATTTGGGATTAGTTAGCCATTCATTTCACATTTCAGTGTAACAGTGTTTGCAGAATCCTAATAGCAAATGGTCTATATCTGCCCAACAGAATACTTAAACATTAGATAAGTCATATCTATTGTATGTGGCCATCAGAGAAGGGCCTGCCTTATAGGGTGCACTAGGAATATGCAGTCTTTGGATATGAAGTAAAAATGCACTTTGAAAGGAGTATGGTCATACACTCTGCATCTATTAGTGGTGCCTTAAAGAATCTTTTCTTAGGCTCAGATGGCAGCTGCAATCCCAGGAAAATATGCATTGAGGGTAAGATGTCCAAAGTTCAGCCACACTTGCCTTGAATTTCTTCTTCATCCTATATATCCATATTATGTTGCTCTTGGCATAGAGATACTACAAGCCATAACTATAAGCAATAGAAAGAAAAGCAGTACCTGAATGGCAGATGGCTTGCCATGTTCTTTTTAGAAAGCTTCCTACAAGTCTCCCCTTGTCCTCTTATCATTCAATTTTATCACACTTTTTTATCCTGCAACTTTGGCCTCTGCCATTTTGTGCTAGAGCTGAGCTTAGCAGTATGCCCTGCTAAGAAGATTCTTGCTCCCTAGATAACAAAAGCAGCCTTTCCAAAGATCTCACTTGCCATAAATATCTTGCTTCCTATCCCTGTCATCAACCACCCTTCTGGTATCTCACTTCCAACTAGGTTGTCCCTCTAGAAAGGTCATCAGCCCTGCTCTGTCAGTTGAATGACAGGACCTTTTGCTCAACAAGGCAGACAACTTCTGCCCTCTCTTCTTCACTTGAATTTAAAATGTGACACCTTTTGTGGCCTATGTGGGCCCACTTTCAACACTCCTTAGTGTCCCCAATGTGTTGCGAGAAATCACTTTCTCACAGGAGATGAAGGCATGCAGGCCACCAAAAGTTGCCAAAGTTGCTACTTTCTTGAGTGATTGAAAAGGTTTACCACCACTTAAAATAAGAAATGATTTATGAAGTTTAAAGTTAAGGCATGTTAGCTGGAGTGAATAAACTTCAAATAAAACAAAATGGAACACTTAGAGAAAAGAAATAGCATTTCTGCTAAAAGGTCATTTGGAGAAATTTAATCCTTGTCACAATTCTCTAAGGATGCTGAAGGATTTTCCTCCCCTTGCCTCTCAAATTTCTTTCCAGATTAGAATTCTGGGAGTATAATGAAATATTAGAAATACACCAAATAGATCTTATTCTCCAGTAATAGAAAATATGATTCTAACTAGTTTTTCTAATCTGTATTTAACATGAATTCATTGCATTAGAAATAATGCATCACTGTTTAATTTGCAATCACAGTATTATATGTAAGACAGTTCTGTTCCCAGTACACCTTGATATTTTTTTTAAAAAAATATTTGAAATCATTTAATGTGATGACAAAACAGTTCCTTGTATGTGATGTATTCGTGACATACCTTGGGTACTGATAACAATCCTTGTATGACTGTATAGTCAAATGTATTTTTATCTATTTGTTCATTTACAGTTGCTTTGGCCTTAGGGATTTTAAATATAACTTTATCTCATTTGTTCGTATATTCATTTACTAAGACTCAAAAAAATGTGATTAAGTACCATCAATTTGATGCCAACTTTTTAATGGTCATATACATATAGATTTTCTGAGGACAATGTAAGGAGCCTTGGTGTACACTGGTTAAAAGGCAGTATTGCAAGCTGATTCAGCCTACTGCCAGGAATTGATCCTGACCAGTTTAGGATTGACTCAGCCTTCCATCCTTCCGAGGTCAATAAAATGAAGACTCAGATTGTTGGGGGTAACATGCTGACTCTGTAAACTGCTTAGAGAGTGCTATAAAGCACTAAGAAGCTGTATATAAGTCTAAGTGCAATTGCTATTGCTATCACTATAATCTATTCACAGCCTGGCTCTTTGGGTCTTCCAACATTGCACTGATCATCACTACAACTGAGTCCATCCACCTTGTTGGTGGTCATTTTCTTTTATTTCCTTTCATCTTTCCCAGCATAGTGCTTCTCCTGAGAACTAAGTCTTCCCGTAAAGTGTTCAGAGTAGAATAATTTGAACCTGGTCATTTACGTCTTGAGTGAGAACTCTTGGTTCATTTGTTTGATGATCCATTTGTTTATATTCTTGGCTGTCCATGGTAAGCTCATGGAGTCTTCTCCAATACCAAGTTCAAAACTTCAATATAGTTTCTATCATGCTTCTTCAGAGTTCAACCTTTGCTTCCATGAAGTGTTATATACACAGAAAACCCCTACTGTCTACTCATTCTGATCTTTGTAGATAAAGACATAAGAATATCCTAGGATGGCATCTGAATATAATTTCCACCTTCACTGCTATTTCACCAAGTGCTAGTCTCCAACATATTTCTTGACTTGATATTATCAACACAATTGAATGCTTTTCTAGAAGCAGTGAAACACATATGGATTTGTTTTGATATGTTCTTTGACTTTTCAATTATTCAGTATATATCAGGAACAATGTGTCTTGTCCCTTAGCCTTTTCTAAAACCAGTTTGAACATCCAGCATCTCTAACTGGTGTTGGATGATCCTAAGAATTTCTTTGTTAATATATGAAATATGGTACAATAGTTTGCTACTCTGTTTCTTTAGTATTGGTATATAGATTGACATCTTTCATTCCATTGGTCATTATATCCAATGGATTTGCCTGCATGATTTTGTTAGAACCTTTATTAGCCTTGTCTCATTAAGCATTTAAAAAAAGAGACAAAAAGGCTGTTTTGAAAACCACATTCTGTATAGAGATCTGGAATTGTCAGCTAGGGAATGATATTGAAAAGGCTTATGTTGAACCCATTTTAAGTAAAGTGTTCAGGTAAAGGCATGACACTTTATGATCCAAGGTCAACCAACTGGCTTTGTGCTGAAGGTGGAACTAGAACTCACAGTCTCTTACTTTCTAGCCAGGTGTCCTAACCACTATACAAAACTGGGTCTCTGGCAGAATGTACTGAAAGTAAGAAATGGAGGCCCCAGTTGGCAGAAATGTGGTGGACTCCCTTTCATAGAATATGGTCAATTAGAGGGAAGACATTCCTCAATAGACTCAATACTAAATAATTTGAAGTTATTTATTCTGAAATAAATTACCATGTAAATATTGGGAATTATTTTCACTAAATGTGATGCAATCATTTTCATAAAGTGAAAGACTAAAATTAAATGGATAATAGTTTCATAGTTCAAAGACACAATATACAGTAGGTGGGTGGGATGTGAGAGATCTTTGAATATAGGAATTTTTTTTAAAAACACAAATGAATTAAACCTTATGGGAGATTGATTTGGTTGAGAATAAGTTTTCTCACTGATGATGTTTTTTACTGTTTTATTCAACCCTTCAAGTAGGTATGAGTTTCCTCCATGATGGAAAGTTTTAATGTAATAATTTTTGGTTCATTTTCCTCCACCCAATAAATATTTTATATTTATTTAAATATCTGTGTAATTTGAATAGCTGTTCATGGAATTCTGAATTTTGGGCTTTTAGGCAGCATGCAAAGGATTAATAATAACAGGAATAAAAACAATGCCATGATTTGCAATATAAATTCATACCAGTTATTACTGTTTTAATTTACACCCCTTATGTCCCATGGTTTGTATTGAGTTGATTAATGAAGTATAATCATTGTGGCTTTGATGTCATATCCGACTTAAATCTCTTGAGCGTAAGTTAATTTAATTTAATTTTTAACATAAAATCAATGATCCAAAGGTGCTTTTTCAAGAGGAACTGGACTTTCTTGTTTTTCTTTGAAGATGTTTTGCTTCTCATCCAAGAAGTTTCTTCAGCTCTGACTGAATGGTGGGGAATGGAAGGATTTATATTCCTTGCAGACAGTTGGTCATTTGCATTCTTTTAGAGAATCGTTGAGGCCACTTGGAGGTTTGTCTCTGTCAGGTTCACTTGAATAGAGCAAATGGATGTGGAGCCTCCTTGGACTGTGTTGTGGAGCTGTACTTTCTTGCAGGATGTTTTCTGCCCTTTTACAGCTCCACAAACATAGTCCTTTGAGAAGTTCCAAGAAGGCTCCACACCTATTTGCACTGCTCAGGTCACCCTGAGGACACAGAAGAACCTCCAAGTGGCCTCAACAACTCTCTAAAATAATACAACCATGACCTGGATGATTGAGAATCTGCATAGACCAGGGATGTTCAAACTTGGCCCTTTTATGACTTGTGGACTTCAACTCAGAGAATTCCTCAGCCAGGCACACTGCTGAGGAATTCTGGGAATTGAAGTCCACAAGTCATAAAAGGGCCAAGTTTGAAGACCTCAACCATACACAAATAAAATCAATAACTTTATCCTACCGAGCAAACATATATCAATCATTTGAACTGAAACTGGATCATTCTTTTGGAGAGTGAGCAAATAGTCATTTATAGGAGACACACACACATAGGGCAGGTCCTGGCTGCTGTTCAATGTTACTGTTTATGATTCAGTTCCAATAGCCCAATTAGCCTAAAACAGCAAGGTTTTAAATTTAGTTGTAATATCTTAATGTTTTAAATAATGGCTAGCCTGACCTTGTGTAGGTCATGGAATCCCTGACCTTCCTGTTTTTCTCATCCACTACCCACACTGGGTAATTGTCTCTAAGCATATATTTGCTTTCCCTTATTTTGATCAACCACTTTTAGCAGTCTAATGTTAAGGAGATAAGATTCTTGGAATGAGTGCTTGCAGTAGCTTTCCAGTTAGAAGGCATAATATTCAGAAGAGAAAGAACATATTCTGAAAACAGGTGACTGGGATTTCCCCACTTTCTTGGGAAATCAAATTATCACAAAGATTTGGCATCATTTCTTCTCTCCTTCCTGATCAATGCAAGCAATGGATCTGCAGGGTGCCTTTTTTCCCCCACAAACCAGCTTGACAAGTATGATTGGGTTCACCAGATAAGGGACTAGAGGTGACATGGTAGCAGTATTCCAATATCTAAGCAACTGCCACAAAGAAGAGGGGGTCAACCTGGTCTCCAAAGCCCCTGGAGTCAGGACAAGAAGCAATGGATGGAAAGCAATTAAGGAGAGTGGCATAGAACTAAGGAGAAATTTCCTATCAAATAGAACAATTAATCAGCGGAATAACTTGCCTCCAGAAGTGAATGCTCCAACAGTAGAAGTTTTAAAAAGAGATTTGACAACTTTTTGTTTGAAATGGTATAGGGTTTTCTGCCTGAGCATGGAGTTGGACTAGAAGACCTTCAACTCTGTTATTCTGTTAAAGGATGGAATTCTGGTTTCTATGTTTCTTCACTGGCCAACTGGAAAAAAAGGAGGGAATGCTAGTCAATTTGAGAAGATTCTCCATAATAGAAAGCTACTATGGATATAATTGGACAATGGAATACAATTGCAGAAGTTTGCAGTGGGAGAACAGTGACTGTCAGGGGCCATGTAGAACTGATCAAAATCTTTTTCACAAATTTATTTATCTCTTGTATAGTACAATATTTCAGAGATGTCTCTATTTTCGTTTGCTTGCAATTTTATTCATAGTATTATACTGTAAATTGAGAACTTTACTCATAACTATATTTTTCAAATGAAATATAATTAACCACTACTCTGTGAGGTCTCATTGTATCTTAGAGGCCAGAGTTTCTACATGGCAGAATTATAAAGTAGACCATAAACAGATTAAGAAGTTGTGATACATATAGACAAAATTCTTTCCCCAAATAGTTTCCTGAATGTATTGCTCTGTGTGCTTAAGGAAACTCTTGGGTACTAATTAATTTTTTTTTTCTTACCGTAAACCTAAAAAAGACTAGTTTGGACAGAAGTTTCATCTCTCCATTTGCAGAAGAGTGGTGATAATAATTCTTCCTTTACCAAAAACCTGTACAGCTCTAAGAAAAACTGAAACCCAATACCTGATGGTAGTTAAAACTATAGTAGTCAGTAGAAAAGTTGCTGTTACATACTCCCAGGATCATTTTCCTAGCAGTAAGCACTACTAGGGTAAAAGTATTTTACCAAGAATTTGATTTTCTCCAAATTAGGTCACATATGTGAGATATCATTTATTATTTACAGATATGCATAGGTTAAACATTAAGTGGAAGCATACTGCATTAATGTTGCCATTAATTTCTGCTTTTTTGTTGTCTACTACCACTATAATCAGAATCATGGGACTCTTGTAGAGAGCAATTCAGCTCTCAGTTTCCCTCTTAGTTTCTCCCAAACATACTTAAATGATTCCTGCTTTATTCTCTAATATATCTTCATCTATGTCTTTGGGGTCATGCAGTTAGTCCTCGACTTATGACTATAATTGAGCCCAAAATTTCTGTTACTACGCCATTTGTTAAGTGAGACTTGCTCCATTTTACAACTGTTCTTGCTACAGTTGTTAACTGAATCACTGCAGTTGTTAAGTTAATAACATGGTTGTTAAGTGAATCTGGCTTCCCCCTGGACTTTGCTTGTTAGAAAGTCGTAAAAGGGGATCACATGACCATGGAACACTGCAACCATCATAAATATGAGTCAGTTGCCAAGTGTCTGAATTTTGATCACTTGACCACAGGGATGCTGCAAAGGTCATAAGTGTGAAAAACAGCCATAAGCAACTTTTTTCAGTGCTGTTGTAACTTTGAACGGTCACCAAATGAACTGTTGTAAATCAAGGACTAACTGTATTAGCTCCACAGTGTTTGGGATGTAGTAGGAGTCAACACTGCTTACAAATGTAAAGGGGTGGGATTTCCAGGATATTGCCATAAACTCCACCTTGATTTTTTTGACCTCCTAGGTCCTAGGAAAGCTATGGCAAATCTAGACAGCATACTAAAAAGCAGAGACATCACCCTGCCAATAAAAGTGTGTATAGTCAAGGCCATGGTTTTTCCAGTTGCAATGTATGGCTGTGAAAGTTGGACCATAAAAAAGGCTGAGCGACAAAGAATTGAGGCCTTTGAACTATGGTGCTGGAGAAGACTCCTGCAAGTCCCTTGGAATGCAAAGCGTTCAAACTGGTCAGTCCTAGAAGAGTTCAATCCCGACTGCTCTTTAGAAGTCCAGATCCTGAAGTTGAAACTCAAATACTTTTGCCACCTAATGAGAAGGAAGGACTCACTGGAGAAGAGCCTAATGCTGGGAAAGATTGAGGGCAACAGAAGAAGGGGACAACAGAGAATGAGGTGGCTGGATGGAGTCACTGAAGCAGTAGGTGTGAGCTTAAATGGACCCCAGAAGATGCTAGAGGACAGGAAGGCCTGGAGGAACGTTGTCCATGGGGTCACGATGGGTTAGACACAACTTCGCAATTAACAACAACAACAACCTGATAGGAGCTACTCTTTAGCTGCCACTGAGGTCATGCTAGTGGATATCAACAATTGTCCACTAAATCTTCAACAATCTTGTCTCAGTATAAGCCACACTTATTTAAAAAAATTATGAAAGGGCATAAAAAATCATGACAGTTTATCAAGCCAACACCTATAACAGCATATTTTCAATACAAGCCACTAGGCAATTGCTACTAGGGAGGAGAACATTCACAGTTAGGATCAGTTTGTCAACTTCTAGGACACATTGTGAGATAGCAAATGTTTGATTAATGACCCTATTCAGGATTGTTCTATTGGTAGTAGTGGTGGTGGGAAAGAGGAAGAGGAAAAAGAAGTGTGTCATGTGTGTGTGTTTAGTTTACTTGACCTTAATAAAGTGATCTACAGGTTTCTGAGCACGAGTAAGATCTATTTATACCAAGGTCACATTTTTTTTTCTTTTTTTAAATTCCAGACAGAACTTTGCTCACAGCAAAATGGCCTGTTGAATGATTCATCATGAACACAGGCAATAATTCATGATCATGTCATCTGCCATTCATATCAGAATAGCCTAAGAGAGACCATAGTTCAGTATCCTGACATAAGGCATGGCTTGACATTTTTACATAAGTAGGCTTAAAATAAATAACAACCATGGGCTAAAGTTATTAGCAAATCAACTAATTAACCAACTTTAAATTGCATGTACACAAACAGTTGAGAATGACATTTAAAGCTTTGAGTATGTTGAGGTTGGAAATGTATAATGGCAGCCATAGATGAAAAGCCAATTATATTAGAATTCATTTTAATATCCCATGTTGCATTTCATGAAGAAATGTAAGTAAGTTCAACCATGAATCATGATTAACTGAGCTTTTCTATAAAAGTGGCGCTATCTGACAGTACAGCAATGCATATTGTATCTGTCCTATTTTTTTCTGTAATAATAAAACATCTAAATTCTATTTTATTAGTATTTAAATGGCCATTGTTTACAAACATATGGCAAAATTATTACTGCAAAGGGGAAAAAAATCACTCATGGTTTTGTTGCACATTATTTTATGTTATTAATATTATTTCTCTGCAAACAAAAGACTCATTTCCATATCAGAGGAACAGGAATAAATATTAGTTGACAATCTGTACCTTAGAATTAATGGAAATAAAATAAAGACATGAAATACCCTTCGAGTACAATAACTATCATCGGCTTCATAAAATAATAAATTACCGATGGAAGCTACATAAAATATGTTGCCACAGCTATCAGAGAAATCATTACAATAATAAACTACAAGTCAGACAAATAAGAACAACCCAAAATAAATAAATGCTGCTGTAGACCGTTTTTGTTCCAGGTTCCAGATCTCAATGCTATTTTTCAAATATATTCTATTTCATTCCATCTCTCTCCTCTCAGTAGGGAGCCTTTTGTCTGGCTGCTGAACAAAGCCTACAGAATCTGTTCCCATTTGTACTGTTAGAAATCCTGGATTTCCAATACTGCTTGCAGCTTCTCCTGAACTATGAATGGGCTGAAGATATTTGGTTAGTACAGTGGTTCTCAACCTTTCTAATGCTGTGACCTCATAATACAGTTCCCCATGTTGTAGTGACCCCCAAGTGGGTGTGGCCACCAATAAGAGGGAAGTAGGACAGCTAGGGAAAAGGGAAAAAATGGCGGACAGCATGGTTTGGCGAACCCCGTGAAATGGTTGTTCGACCCCAAATGGGGTCCCGACCCACAGGTTGAGAACCACTGGGTTAGTATATCAAGTATCTGTACTTAAGGTAATATAAAACTCAGCATCCTTTTGTACCAATTATCAGAGGAAAATATTACATAGGGTGAAATAAACACTCAGGGTTTTTAATATGAACTTTCCAAAACCAGAGGAAGGTGGTGTGTGTCCCCCCCCCGTGAACAACTTGAAACAACTTGAGATTGGTGACAGCTGGTAGGACTGGTTAGGTGAAAGACAGCACAGCAATAGGAGTTATAGAAAGAGGTGATAAGAGGGAATAGTATATAGAGCCAATTAAATCTAATTACTGATCTTTCTTCCTGAAAACAACAACAACAAAAATGCTTAAGCACAATCCAACTGCATAATATTTAATTAAGCAGATGGGTAATTTCTTCCTAACACAGGTTTAAAAGAACTAGATACTGTTACTTCATTTTATACACTGGAGATGGAATTTATGTGAGTTTCACCACTTCCCCAAATCTGAGATCAAGGTGGTTTTTGCTATTGTTTTTGCAAGCTGCATTTTTTTACTTTCTGAAAGTAAAAAAAAAGTGAAATTAAAAAAGCTAAGCATAAATTTAAAAAGTAAAGCTATAGCTTGGAAAGGTACTTGGAATAAATTGGCATAAGCCAATATTAAAAGTAATCTGTTGAACTGTTTTATCCAGCAACTGAGCAATGTAATTGCCAAAAAAATAAAGTGTAATCATCTATAAGAGCATGTAATAAAATAAGACTGTGCCTTAACTGCTTCGACCCCTGATCCAAGGAGAGAATCAGGGCAATTTGGGGTAATTTTTAGTTCAGTCAAGGCAGAAAGGTTTGCTTTACTTTTTCCTAGATTTAACTTGAAAGCCATGTTATGATCCTCTGTTGCTACATAATTTAAGAATTTTTCCAGTGCCAAATAGAACCTTTTTAATGGATTTTTGGTGGTTACTTTTGCAAAATGATTTGGTAAAAAAAAGAATAAGTGGGAACTTTAGAGTCAGTGACTTGTCAAAGTCGGTCCTCAGATCTGATCAAGGACTATGGACTATGCTACCATTATTTTTCCAATATCCTGGACATAGAACAATTAAGAGAGAACCATTTTTTTGGTCATATACTCTCATCATATTTCCCATTTTTCATTCAAGGAAGAAAGATATGGATGGATGGATGGATGGATGGATGGATGGATGGATGGATGGATGGGTAGAATGTCAGGCATATTTGCAGAATCATTTAAGATGCCTTCATTTAACCTTGATTTTTTTTTAAATAGTGATTATCAAAAATAAGATTAGTAATAAGGCAAAATCAGCTGCTTAGCTGTAACCTTCCAATCAGCAATACCAATCCTTTTAAATGAAAAGAGAGTACTCAATTGAACTACGGGGAAGTGTGGGCAATGGCTAGATTGTCAATGCACACCATAAAATCAAATCATTTTGAATCTTCTTCAAGTCTTAGTGACTTATGCAGACTCATCAGTTCAGTTTTCTTGGCTTTCTTTAGAAACTTTGGATCAAATTTGCCTAAGAGCGGTTTGAGTAAATGAGATTATAGAATTCTGACTGCAGTTGAGGATTGTTCATTAAGGCTCTTCCACTTTTTAAAAACTGAACAGTCATCATCACTTTAGTTAGCAAGGTAGCTCGCCACAAAGTAGCCTGTACCTGGATGAAATATGGATGAACTATGACTCTGACAGAGGTCTAAATTACTTCTCAATTTTATTATCTCAGCCTTACACAAGAGGGAAAAGGTGCAAAAGTTAAAAGCTGCATCATAATGTCCCCTTCTTTTGCACTTGTGTTAAGTTAATGCACACAAATAGATCACTATTCTTATTTTATCATTTTGATGAAAATGTGGCTTGCTGCAGATGCCTTTGGCCTTGCAGCCAACTTTATCCGATAGATCAGTTTTCCTCAATATAGTGCTTTCAGTTGGGTAGGACTAAAGCTCTCAGTATCAACAACCAGCATATACAATGATCATGGTGTTTAGGAATTAAGGCAACACATTTAAAGGATATCAGTTTTAGAGGACTGCTTTTATTCTAATAGAAAAATCATTTTTCATAAGAAAATAGCCTCAGGAAAAAAGTGTGTGTGGGGGAGTGGGTATAAGTTATCGAATGGACCCCATCCCAGCAACAGGAACTAAAGAAGTAAGACAATTCAGCAAGGATTCAATTTGTTTAGTTGCCATATGGAATACTGAATAATTGTCAAGGGCAATATTCCATTTTCGTCTGCCTTACTTGTAGAAATGCTCTCAAATTGGAGATTTAAATGTCTCACATAACAGGACTTTTGTCTTTATTTACTTCTAGCAGAGGAAAATGCACAAATAACAAATGTTATTTGTTTCTCAAATGGACCTTTCACTCTTAACATTTTCTTTACATAATAGGACTATGAATTGTATTTTACAAATATTCTTTAAAAAATCAATACACAGAGATCCTTTTTCATGAAAGATTCTTTTACTCATATAAATTTAAACTGGCAGCTTCTCCTTAGCCAGTTCATAATCTGGATTTAGGAGGGATTTAAAAGGATTTGATGGAACTACCTAACAGCAGGTTTTAAAGTAGCCATCTATCTTCATATTAAATTTATTCACTTTTGCTCTAGACTAAAAATGCCTAATGTAAGGCTTAATTTTTACTGATCTAGGCATACTTGGAAATTCATTAAATTATCCTCTATTTCCAATAGTTATTTTAAATAAGCTAGTGTGTATATAATTGACCGCCATATACCCTTTCAACACATACACTCATATGTACAGACATTTCTATTATTTCTCTATACCTATTTAAGAATATAAACTTTTTGAAGTGGACTTAAATATAAGGAGTTCTATTTGCATAATCATAGGACAGATTAATCTGATAGATTCAGAGATACTTGAGTACTTCTCATTTCTTATTAGTTCCTCTCTCTGAAATGTTAATTGATTTCCATGCGCATCAGGACTAGACTATTTGATCAAGCAGCTTTTTTCTTAGTATCTTCTTTGGATATGAGTGAATGCTCTCAGTTGTGTCTTACAAATCCTTAATATGATTGCTGTTATCTTTGTACATTAAGAAGCTAGACTGCTTGCAGCTTTCAGCAATCACTGATGTTGGGTCATACCTAATAGGCCTCTACAAATCAGGCAAAATCTAATTTGAACCATCCATTTGACCAGAAAACCCAATTTGAATTGGAAAAACCTATTCAGTATGATTTGAACATTCAGAAAGAATTGCCAGGTTGAATTGCTTCCATTCAGATTTCTAAATCAATGTTTTTAAAAAGCCATTTCTGTGCAGGTAAGCATCTAATTTGTCCAGATTGATTTGGAGGTATCCAATTCATTTTGACTTTCAAGTTTGATTAGTTGATTTGATTTGGAAGTTTGATTGAATTGTCTTTGGCAACACACTTTCACAAGAAATAGGAATTTGACTGCTCAGTTGTATCTGACTTTTTGACTTCAATTGGAAAGAGGGGCACATAACTAAGGCCGATTATCAGCAGACAGCCAGAACATGCAAAGATGAAGTCAGGAAAGCAAAGGCTCAGAATGAACAAAGACTTGCAACAGAAATCAAGGATAATAAAAAAAAGTTTCTTCCAATATATTAACAACAAGAAAAAGTCAAGGAAACTGTAGATCCACTAAAGAGAGAAGATGGCAAGGAAATAATAGGCAACAGGGAGAAAACAGAGCTGCTTAACTCATTCTTTGCATCAGTCTTCACACAAAAAGAAATTATAGCACAACATACCAAAAAAAAAACCACTACAAAAGACAAACTAGAAACAAAAATTAAAATAAGCAAGAAAATTGTAAGAGAACACCTATCTGACATAGATGAATATAAATCATCAGGACCTGACAGTTTACATCTCAGAATTCTGAAGAAGCTGGCAGATGTTATCTCAGAATCATTGCACCACATCTTTCATAAATCCTGGAGCACCAGGGAATAACCTGAGGATTGGAAAAGGGCTGATGTGGTTCCCATCTTCAAAAAAGGGAAAAAAACGGACCCAGGAAACTACAGACTAATCAGTTTAACATCAATACCTAAGAAGATCTTAGAAAAGATAATAAAAAACAGATTTGCGAACAACTAGAAGCAAACAAAGTTATAACTAGTAGCCAACATGTGTTTGTTAAAAACAGATCATGCCAAATGAATCTTATTTCATTCTTTGATAAAGTGACTAAACTACTAGATCACCAAAATGCTGTGGACGTAGTATTCTTAGACTTCAGTAAGGCTTTTGATAAAGTAGACCACAACCTACTCCTCGGTAAGCTAGAAAAAGGTGGAATAGACAACATCACCACCAGATGGATCTGTAGCTGGCTGGCAAACCATACTCAATGAGTAGTCCTCAATGGCACTACTTCCACATGGAGAGAAGTAAGCAAAGGGATACCACAAAGTTCTGACCTAGGCCCAGTACTCTTCAATGTCTTCATCAATGACTTAGATGAGGAAATTGAAGGGGAACTCATCCAATTTGCAGATGACACCAAACTGGCAGAAGTAGCCAACACCCCAGAAGGCAAACTCAGGATCCAAAAAGATCTTGACAAACTTGGACAATGGGCCCTATCCAACAAAATGAGTTTCAATGTGGAGAAAAGCAAAGTTTTGCATTTAGGCAGGAAAAATCAAAGTACAAGTACAGATTGGGTGAGACCTGGCTCAAAAACAGTAACTGTGATAGGGACCTTGGAGTCCTAATGGATGATCACTTGGCTATGAGTCAGCAGTGTGCAGCAGCAGCCAAAAAAGCTAATACAATCCTGGGTTGTATAAACAGAGGCATAGAATCAAGATCATGCGAAGTATTAGTACCGCTTTGCATTAGTACCCTAGTAAGACCACACTTGGAATACTGCAGCAATTTTGGTCACAATATCACAAAAAAGATGTTGAGAGTTTGGAAAAAGTTCAGAGAAGAGCAACTAAGATGATCCAAGACCTGGAGACTAAAACATATGAAGAACGGCTGCAAGACTTGGGTTTGGCTAGTATAAAGAAAAGAAGAAATAGGGGTGACATGATAGCAGTATTTCAGTATTTGAGAGGTTGCCACAAAGAAGAAGGGGTCACATTATCCCCCAAAGCACCAAAGGGCAGGACAAGAAACAATGGTTGGAAACTGATCAAGGAGAGAAGCAACCTGGAATTAATGAGAAAGTTCCTAACAGTGAGGACAATTATCCAATGGAACAGCTTCCCTTCAGAAATCGTGGGCACTCCATCACTGGAGGTTTTAAAGAAGAGACTAGACAGTCTGTTTTCTGAGATGGTATAGGTTCTCCTGCTTGATGGGGGACTGGACTAGAAGACCTCCAAGGTTCTATTCTATTCTATTCTATTCTATTCTATTCTATTCTATTCTATTCTATTCTATTCTATTCTATTCTATTCTATTCTATTCTATTCTATTCTATTCTAAACTGGCTCTCTCTACTTTGCTAAAGTTTATGCCCTAATAATCATCTATATCTTTAAAAGGCCACATCAAATAGTGCTTTATTCCCTTATTATTCCATAAGTGTTCATTTAGCTTACCCAGAGAACCACTTTTGGATAACTTATTTCTATTTTGACCTGGTAGGCAGGGAATTACTGTACATTCTGTATCTGTAGTGAAACAAGGCTTGGTAAATCTTTTCATATGTCAAATTTCCAAATGGAATGCCCACATTTTAGAAGTAGTCATGGATCCAGTCCTATATTTTTATAATTTTGCAGGGTGTAGAAATTGGATCCACTGTAGTTGGAAGATGCATGAAGTATTATTAAATAAATGCATCTTGCCTCTGACCACTTCATGTTTAAACAAATCTGGTAAATTTTATACAAACACAAATACACATACACATACTATTTGGCTAAGATAGGCCACTCCCTGAAGACAGAGACAAATAAATATGTTTATTTGATTTCAGCCTAATCAGTGGAGAAAACTAGAGTTATAATAATAATAATAATAGTAAAGTTGGAAGGGACCTTGGAGGTCATCTAGTCCAACCCCCTGCTCGGGCAGGAAACCCTACACCATTTCGGACAAATGGCTGTCCAGTCTCTTCTTAAAAACTTCCAGTGTTGGAGCATTTACTGCTTCTGGAGGCAGGCTGTTCCACTGATTAATTGTTCTCACTGTCAGGAAGTTTCTCCTTAGTTCTAGGTTGCTTCTCTCCTTGATTAGTTTCCACCCGTTGCTTCTTGTCCTGCCTTCAGGTGCTTTGGAAAATAGCTTAATTCCCTCTTCTTTATGGCAGCCCCTGAGATATTGGAATACTACTATCATGTCCCCCCTTGTCCTTCTCTTCGTTAAACTAGACATACCCAATTCTCGCAACCGTTCCTTATATGTTTTAGCCTCCAGTCCCCTAATCATCTTTGTTGCTCTTCTCTGTACTCTTTCTAGAGTCTCAACATCTTTTTTACATCGTGGTGACCAAAACTGGATGCAGTATTCCAAGTGTGGCCTTACCAAGGCATTGAAGAGTGGTATTAATACTTTGCGTGATCTTGATTCTATCCCTCTGTTAATGCAGCCTAGTACTGTGTTGGCCTTTTTGGCAGCTGCCGCACACTGCTGGCTCATATTTAAGTGATTGTCTACTAGGACTCCGAGGTCCCTCTCACAGTTACTACTATTGAGCATGGTGCCACCTATGCTGTACTTGTGCATTTGGTTTTTCTTGCCTAAATGTAGAACCTTGCTTTTTTCACCATTGAATTTCATTTTGTTAGTTAGTGCCCAGTGTTCAAGTCTGTCCAGATCCTTCTGTACCTGAAGCCTGTCTTCTGGAGTGTTGGCTATTCCTGCCAGCTTGGTGTCATCTGCAAATTTGATGAGTTCCCCATCTATCCCTTCATCCAAATCGTTGATGAAGATGTTGAAGAGTACTGGGCCCAGAACAGAGCCCTGGGGCACCCCACTACACACTTCCCTCCATATAGATGCAGTTCCATTGAGGACCACTCGCTGAGTACGGCCGGTCAGCCAGCTACGGATCCATCTGGTGGTGGTTCTGTCTACCCCACATTTTTCTATCTTGTCAAGTAGTAGGTTGTGATCTACTTTATCAAATGCCTTACTGAAGTCCAAGTAAATTATGTCCACAGCATTCCTCTGATCCACTAATTTTGTCACTTGGTCAAAGAATGCAATAAGATTTGTCTGGCATGATCTATTTTTGACAAACCCATGTTGGCTTTTAGTAATGACTTTGTTTGCCTCTAGGTGTTCGTTGATTCGTTGTTTGATTATCTTTTCCAGGATCTTCCCAGGTATTGAGGTCAGGCTGATAGGTCTGTAATTTCCTGGATCCATTTTTTTTTCCTTTTTTGAGGATGGGAACTACATCAGCTCTTTCCCAGTCCTCTGGTAGTTCCCCTGTGTTCCAGGATCTTTGAAAAATATAGTTCAGTGGCTCCGATATCACATCTGCCAGTTCCTTGAGAACTCTGGGGTGTAATCCATCTGATCCTGGCGATTTGAACTCATCTAGGCTGGACAGGTGCTCCCTAACCATTTTCTTGCCTATCTTAACTTGTGTTTCTGTTTTGTTTTTTAATTGAGTTATTCTTAAAATGTCATTGTTAAAACCAGTACATGGAAACACATGGTGACTATGTGAAACTTGGCAAGACATCAGTAGACTTAGGCAGGCACAAGGAATGTTTATTCGTGACCTAAACCAAAGAAACATTCTGTGACTACAGAACCTTGAGTTATTCTTCAAAATATTTTTGAAATTTGTGAAAGTCATGTTCAGAATCCTATGAACAGCGCTGTTTTAATCTAGAGGTAATCAACCACAACTGGGATCAGAATTTCCACTGCAAAGCAAGATGATTATTAATTGAGTTGCCTCATTTTAAGATCTTTTTGCTATGGTTGTTAAGTGAATCATGCAGTTGTTAAAGGAATCACATAGTCATTAAGTGAATCTTACTTTGCTAGTCAGAAGCCAGCTGGGAAGGCCATAAATGGCAATCACATGATCCTGGGATGCTGGAACTGTCATACTTAAGTGTGGTTTGCTGAGTGGCCAAATTTTGATAATATGAATGTACGGATAATGAAAAGATCGTAAGTGCAAGTACTGGGGATCACTTTTTTTTTTTAGTGCTGTTGTAACTTTAAAAGGTTGCTAAATGAATGGCTGTAAGTCCAAAGACTTACATATTATGTATTTGCAGTCACATATTTCTACATGTGTATACAAGCCTATATTTCTACATTTGTATTTAAGCAATGGAGAAAGTCAAGGATTCCGGAGGTCGGGAAATACATGTCAGACTTCGTGATCATTGAGATACAGAGGGAATTAGTTGGAAGAATATGGACAATATTTAATTGCCAAGAATATGTTATTCTACCAAAAATAAATAGAGAAAGGGGAAAAAAATATATTGCTGAAGGTCTTGGATTGGCAGCTTGCTCCCTTATAATCCTGAATAGAAAAGAAAGAAAACCTGAGACAAGGAATTATCAGCTAATGACCACTGAAAGGCCTTAGGATAATAATAGATATTTATGCTATTCATACTCAGAAAAAATAACAGTTTCAGTAATTTATCAGGCTTTATCAAAGAACAATGCAACAGCATTCAAGTATTATCAAGTAAAACAGAGAGGTGGGGAGAGACATGGTTCCAGGACCTAGGGAACACTTTCTGCTTCTTTAACATTATTGGAGTTTCTACAGGCTTCAGGTCATGAGTTCACAATGGACAGTGACCTGCATGTATTATGTGAATAAATGAATTTATTTGTATAGATTTTCTTATTTTGCATTCATATGTTTGGGGTTGTTCTAGTCATAAGTAAGTGAATTCCCTTCCTCTTGAACTTTAGAAATCTTGTTTAGCAACATCTTTCAGGTACTGAGATTTCAGCATTGTCCATTTTCTTCATATTATCTTCAGAAACTTGCTGTTTTGGAGAAAAAAGAAGGGTAGCACATTGTAATTCTCAAGAGGTTTAGTTCAGCTTCAGTGCTTTTTTTTTTTTTTTTTTTTGCATTTCTTTTTAAGCACAGCATACCCGCAGCCTAGATAATGCATCTTTGCCAGATGCAAGCATCATCCTAAATGAGGGGAAAAAAAAACATCTTAAGGATGAGTGGAGATAGATAAAAACTGAGTCTTTTTCATAGAAATTGAGTTGCCTTCTCAATAACTTCCTGTGTTTTGAGCAGAAATGGTGAACTCTACCCCAGGCAAACTTAATTTAAAGAAAAGGAAAGAAAAGAAAAGAAAAGAAAGAAAGTTTGCTATATAATAGATTTGCCATCTATTAACAAGCAGACTGGGGTGGAAAATAAATAAATATAATCAAAGCTGTGATTAGGAATCTGAAGCACCGAAAAACAATGTCTTGCACTCCTCACCAGCGCTGAAAATCATTAGCCATGGACTCCTGCCATTTGCCCATCAGTGCCTAATTGCATTCACTGCAGGAACAAAGTGAAGGAAGTGAGATCACATGATGCTGGGAAGGATGAGCCTGAAAATCATATGCTTGGGTCCATCTGCCTGGCTGCATGCTTTAAAAATACTAATTGAAATACTTTCAGCTCATCCTAGGAGATGATGCCATCAGTTTGAGCTGGTGGACCAGAAGGGTTTTGCCTACCCAAACTCTCTGAGGGGAAAAGGAGCAGCAACAACCTGGGAGTGTGCTGAAAGAAGGCTGCATTTGAGAGAATTACACTGTATTTCAGCTGATTGGAAACATACTTTGTATTTGTGTGTCCCAAGCATCGGGTGCTTAGCAGCTGCAGTAATATCAATGGGCAATTGAAACCGACCCTCATTAGATTAGTGCTGAGCTTATTGCTTGTGCCAGTCTCATTATTATTGGTAAGTAAACTGGCAGATTGTCAGGATGCCTCATGGCAAGATAAGCTTTTGCAGCTTTTTGTTTGCGCTTATAATAAACAATGAAGTTAATGCAATCCCTTGGGCACAGCCACGTCTCAGATGTTTTTTGCGAGCAGCAATCAGCTTGCTGGAGTAAACAACTTCTTATTTTAAGAAGCAATATTAATTAATTAAAGCAGGAGGCATGAGGCTGGGAAAGAGAGAGTGAGCAAGCAAGAGCACCTGTTAATTATTTCCTGTCACCTGCCCCAGTGAAGCTTGCCAGTCGGAGAACGTAGTGCCTTCAGCATGCTCTGCTTGTCAGCTGAGCCAATTGTCAACTGGAGCTTGCAGGAGCTGACGACTTTTGACAGGGCACAACTAAATGTCACATCTCATTCTGATGTGTGTGTGTGGGGGGGGGAGTGGGTGTGCTTGTGTATATTGCTTTGATTGTCAGGAGAATGCTTGGTGATGACCCAAACTGTTTTTGCTTCTCAACTTCATGTCCAGTTCACATTGAGTTAAAGATAAAACTATGGGCTCTACTAAATGACTAGCTGTTGTGTCACTCAAACCTTCTGATTTCACAGCTGAAAGGAAGCAGAGGCTGAACAGACTGTTTTGATTATTTAAATTGACGGAGTGATAGAGGAATTTATGTTTTCACTACTTAGGGGGTTTGCATCCTTGCACAGATATAGTAGGACTTGGTCTTCTTAGCCAAGAGTCTGGTTGTAGATATGGACCAGGAACTGAGTGTGTATTTCTACTCACTTCTACTTCTACTACTACCAAACATCAAATTACTTAACATCAAATTAAGAGCCAGTGGCGCAGTAGTTAGAATGCAGTTAGAACTCGGCTGACTGCCAGCAACTCAAGGTTGACTCAGCCTTCCACCCTTCCTAGGTCAGTAAAATGAGGACCCAGATTGTTGGGGGTGATATGCAGACTCTGTAAATTGCTTAGAGAGGGCTGTAAAGTACTATGAAGTGGTATATAAGTCTAAGTGCTATTGCTACTTCTACTTGAAAAATACAGCTGCAGGAGATGCAAATGAATTGTAGGCATTTTTTTGGCCCAGTGTATGTGGAATATTTCCTGGAATGATAGTTCTATATCTGGGATCTTTTAACTAGACTGTGGTCTAGTTACAATGCTGGGAAGTCAGGAACACACACACACACACACACACACACACACACACACACACACACACACACACAGAGAGAGAGAGAGAGAGAGAGAGAGAGAGAGAGAGAGAGAGTAAATAAACCAAGTGTCCCTCCAATAAGTGCATCAACCACTCTGTGTGCACTAGAGAACAAAACCCAGTAGTCAGTTCTATGGTGTGAATCATGTAAGTTCTCCATGTGCCTAAAGCTTGTAACTGCAGCAGCATAACAATAAGCTTCCAGGGACAGCAAAGATTGATCAGTGGATGGTCTTAGTTCATGTTGCAAGCAGGTCTGAGATTTATTAAACAACAATTGAGTACAGAGCCAAATGGGAGCTCCCTTTGTGATAATTTTCAGCTGAAAATTCAGATTAAAAAACTGAAGCACTCTCACTCCATAACAGATTTGTTATGGATCATGGCAAAAGGAGTCTAAAGTACAGGTATAACAGTTCATTTAGTGACTGTTCAAAGTTACAAAGACACTGAAAAAGTGATTTTCTAACCATTTTTTACACTTAGAACCCTTGCAGCATCCCCGTGGTCACACGATCAAAATTCAAATGCTTGGCAACTGACTCATATTTATGATGGTTGCCGTGTCCTGGGGTCATGTGATCAACTTCTGTGATCTTCTTAAAAACTAATTGCTGCAAGAAAGTTTGTAAAATGGGGCAAAATTCACTTAACAAATGTTCTGCTCAGCGACTGAAATGTTGGGCTCAATTTTAGTTGTAAATCGAGGACTACTTGTATTCATCCACTGAGGTCATGTGTGAATAAAACAAACTGGCAATCAGATAATTCGTGATCATCCATGTGAACCTCACCAGGCCTAATTTTCTTGAGTCTCAAATTGGTTTTACCTGGTCTTACTGGTTTTTCCTTTTAGTACTGTCCATGTGGTTTTCATGGCAAAGATACTGGAGTGGTTTGCCATTTCCTTCTCCAGTGGATCACATTTTGTCAGAACTCTCTGCTATAACCTGTCCATCTTGGGTGGCCCTGCACGGCATAGCTTATAGCTTCATTGAGTTACGCAAGCCCCTTCGCCACGACAAGGCAGTAATCCATAAAGGGGGATTTTTTTATAGAAGAAAACAACAGAATAGGGAGGACCAGAGATCTCTTCAAGAAAATTGGAGATATGAAGTGAACGTTTCATGCAAAGATGGGCATGATAAAGGACCAAAATGGCAGAGACCTAACAGAGGCAGAAGAGATTAAGAAGAGATGGCAAAACTACACAGAAGAACTATACAAGAATGAGCTTAACATCCCAGATAACCACAATGAGATGGTCACTGACCTCGAAACAGACATCCTAGAATGTGAAGTGAAATGGGCCTTAGAAAATCTGAGCAACAACAAAGCTAGTGGAGGTGACAGTATTCCAGCTGAGCTATTCAAAATCTTAAAAGATGATGCAGTAAAAGTGCTACACTCAATTTGCCAGCAAATTTGGAAAACTCAACATGGCCACAGGATTGGAAAAGGTCAGTTTACATTCCAATTCCAAAGAAAGGCAATGCCAAAGAATGTTCAAACTATCGCACCATTGCACTCATTTCACATGCTAGTAAAGTTATGCTTAAAATCCTACAATCTAGACTCCAGCAGTATGTGGATCGAGAACTACCAGAAGTACAGGCAGGATTTCGAAGAGGCAGAGGAACTAGAGATCAAATTGCCAACATACGCTGGATCATGGAGAAAGCTAGGGAGTTCCAGAACAACATCTACTTCTGCTTCATTGACTATGCAAAAGCCTTTGATTGTGTGGATCACAACAAATTGTGGCAAGTTCTTAAAGAGATGGGAGTACCAGACCATCTCATTTGTCTCTTGAGAAACCTATATGCGGGTCAAGAATCAACAGTGAGAACTGGACACGGAACCACTGATTGGTTCAAAATTGGAAAAGGAGTCCGGCAAGGCTGTATACTGTCGCCCTGCCTATTTAACTTATATTCAGAGCACATCATGAGAAATGCAGGGCTAGATGAATCAAAAGTTGGAATTAAGATTGCCGGGAGAAATATCAACAACCTAAGATATGCAGATGATACCACTCTAATGGCAGAAAGTGAAGAGGAACTAAAGAGCCTCTTGATGCGGGTGAAGAAGGAGAGTGCAAAAGTTGGCTTGAAACTCAACATTAAGAAAACCAAATCATGGCATCCGGCCCTCTCAATTCCTGGCAAATAGATGGGGAAGAAATGGAGGTAGTGACAGATTTTATTTTTCTGGGCTCCAAGATCACCTCAGATGGTGACTGCAGCCAAGAAATTAAAAGACGCTTGCTCCTGGGGAGGAAAGCTATGGCAAATCTAGACAGCATTCTAAAAAGCAGAGACATCACCCTGCCAACAAAAGTGCGTATAGTCCAGGCCATGGTTTTCCCAGTTGCAATGTATGGCTGTGAAAGTGGACCATAAGAAAGGCTGAGCACCAAAGAATTGAGGCCTTTGAACTATGGTGCTGGAGAAGACTCCTGCGAGTCCCTTGGACTGCAAGGCGTTCAAACCAGTCAGTCCTAGAAGAGATCAACCCCGACTGCTCTTTAGAAGGCCAGATCCTAAAGTTGAAACTCAAATACTTTGGCCACTAATGAGAAGGAAGGACTCACTGGAGAAGGGCCTAATGCTGGGAAAGATTGAGGGCAATAGAAGAATGGGACGACAGAGAATGAGATGGCTGGATGGAGTCACTGAAGCAGTAGGTGTGAATTTAAATGGACTCCAGAAGATGGTAGAGGACAGGAAGACCTGGAGGAACATTGTCCATGGGGTCGCAACGGGTCGGACACGACTTCGCAATTAACAACAACAACTGGTTTTTAGACGGTAACATTTCTATCCTTCATTTTCCTCTCTCTACCTGAGGGTACTATAGATGAGGGAACTGTGCAGTATCAAGGGCCTTGAACAGCTTCTGCCAAATTCCTATATCTGGTTTCCATAACTCTGTCCAGATAGTCTAAACAACCTCTACAGGTGAGTCCTCTGCAAAGGATTTCCAGAGATTACAAGAGGCTTCTGTTGGATCAGAAAAAGATCAATGGAACTAGTGCTGTTAAACAAATACACGGCTCTTCCTTGCTTTGTGTTTAAAGAAAGATCTCAAGGGTCCCCAAAACAGAGTCACACACTGTACTATGCAGAGATTAGATACATGGGAGGAAGTCTTTGACTGCCAGTTAAGTTTTCTTTTCTTTGCTTAAATTCTCATATACAAGTTAACTGTTTTCTTCCCATATGCAACAGTTTTCATATGGCCCAATGTGTTTATTGTAGAGTTACAAAAGAAAGGAAGGAATGCATATTTAAAGTAACAAGCTATTTTAACCTCATGTTTCCAATTCTAATTCCTTCCTTCCCATTTCTATTCCTGTTTATGGACTTTTACAAAAAAATATGGCAGGGCTGGCTTCAAGTATATCACGAGACCCACAGAAAACAAGAAGGTAAATATATAAACAGCTAGGTCCTGCTTCAAACCCTGTTTTTGGTGTTAAAATGAATATATATAGATACATGCAATATTTATTTATATGGAAGACTGGATTTGCTCCAAAGGGATGTGGATTTTTTTGTGGGTGTGGGCTGTGTGTTCTATGTAATAAGAGTACATCATAAACATTAAACTGGAATTGGTTAGTTATGATTTTTATTTTAACTTTGTCCTAATGTGTTATATTGGCTCACACTTTGATTGAATATATGACATCAAGCTGGTGTCAATTTGTAATGGCAATATGTATAGATTGTCTCCAAGATACAATCCTTAACCTTCAAAAGCACCACAAGCTTATTTTCCTGCTACCTATATGCTACCTATATCTTATATTAATTTGCTAAAGCTCAGAACATGTGAATAAATGCTATCAAGTTGATGTCAACTCTTAATGGTCGAATATATGGAATTTATCTGCCTCAACCTGGTGCTTCAGTCCTTCCAACATTGCACCTATTGCTATTGGAACTGAGTCCATCTAACTTGATGCTGATCTTCCTCTCTTTCCATTCATATTTCCCAGTATGCAGCCTTTTCCAGAGAGCTTTACCCAAAGTAGGACAATTTGAATCTGGTTATTTGTGCCCCAAGCCAGAAAGCTGGGTTGGTTAGTTTGATATTCTGTTTGTTTGCTTGCTTTGATTGATTGGTTCACATATAGAATGGTTCAATTATGTAGTTTTCTTTTCTGGGAATTATTCTCTAGATTTGCCTATCTTATACCAGTCCTACATCACTAAACCATGGCAGAGGTATCTGGAAAATCAACTCTTTCTTCCTGTCACTATCCAGTTAAATACTTCAAAAGGATGGAATAATTTATGCCAAATAATAAAAAAAACCTGGTCTTAGTGGAGAAGATAACTGTGATCTAAAATAAAGTATGAATGTTCCATTGAAGTTTCAATCTAGTCATGTTTCCTTCCAAGGCAGACTATCCTGTTTTTTCCTTCCTCTGATTGTTTGATCTTCTGCCCTTAATAGTCAGCATTGTGATTACCCTATATTTAATACTCTTGGGGGCTTTGCACTATTTTTGCTTCTTAATCTTTTTTAGAAAAAATATTATTTCAGAGAGCTTTGAAAACCATGGAATTATCAGATAAAGAATAATAACTCTCACTGACTTTGATAAAAGTACTTTTTTTACCAGTATACAGTAAATGTTCACGATACAATATTTACCAGAGAAAGATTGTGAATTCAGCATCATGGCCATGCAGCTCACAGCAATCAATGAGGTACCTGTCAGGCGCAAAAAGTCAGGAACCAGGATGGAGTTCAAAAGCACTACAAATTTATTTCATGCTACTTATACACAAGAATCTAAACTACTAACGGTCAGGGTGAATTGTCACCAGATAAGAGTCAGCGGACATGAAGGGGAGCTGAACTTAGGTCTCTAATAGGGGAATAGAGACTAAAAATTGTTGATGTGTTTGACCTCACCCTCACCCTCAGACTCAGCCTGGTCATTTCCTACACTAGAAAGGCCCAGAACCTTGTTTATTTTTCCAAGAAGAAGAACATACATAAAGCCCCCACCTCCCACCCCACAATCTATATGCATGCATGTCCAACACATACATACACACACAGAGGGAGATAGAAGGGCATCAGAGAATGATATACTATATGCATATCATTCTTTGCTGTCATAATGGAATAGATGATTCTGATCAATTTCTGGAAAATGATGACCCTATCTTATAGAGAAGAGTTGGATAGGATAGTTAACATTTTATTTATTTCATAGATTTGTATAGTCACCCATCTCAAGTAAATTACTCTGGACAGTTTGCAACATTAAAATACTAAAAACATTTGGAAATATAGAAATTCATAGCAGCCAAGGATCACACACAATCAACACAACATAAAATATCAAACACTCGATCTACTGAAACCTTTGCTTGTGCAAATCTTGATAAAATGAATGGAAGCTGGAAAAGAACATTTCCCAGTATATAGTGCATTTTGAATTAAAGCAGGGCAAGAAACAATACCTTTAAACCTAAAAATAAAAAGAACTCAAGGTCAGTAGAGAATGGGTCATAGATAGTTTTTTTTAAAATCATCTTTCTACATTTTCTTATTTTATGCATTATAAATTTGTTGCATATTTTGCCTAAATATAATTCTGATGACCTCTTTGCTCTGCTTAAAATTAATCTCTTTCTTAGCATATACAGAACATCTCAACAGCCGCTAAGGAGTGAGCATACCATGGTGTGCGCTAATAACATTATTCCTAATCAACTCGTTGCTTCCTTGTACAGCCTTCATCTACTTGTCCTGCCAGAGTCTCATTTCCAGATTATTAAGAGGACAGCCAGGAAACCACAAGTGTAATTAGAATAGGGTGATTTATTAAATGAGCTGACTAAATGACAGGACTTTTTTTTGACAAATTCATTTCTTCACAGTTCTGAGTCTTGCGATTGTTACTTATAGAAATATCAAATCTTTAAATATTCTTCAGCCACATTAGAAGTACTTAGGGGAAAAGATAGAGAAAAGACATGGATAAAAATACTTCCTTCCTTGGAAGCTGCTTGAAATATTTTATGCCAAAGTGAAGATTTGTATGTAATCTCAACAGCTCGCAGGTCCACAGATTCAATCATCTGCTAGACTTTCTTACTGGATAATACTGAATCCACTGAAAGTATCATAAATATTACTAATGGTTTTTCCTATACCTAGTTCCCATAACAATGTATACAATAACAGAGTCAATAGCAAATAAACCTTTCTATTTTACCCCACAAATAAGAGATCAATTAAAATTGTGTTCTTTCAGTAAAGTAAATGTTAACTGATTTTGTGTGTATGCACCTTCCAGTTGTCTTAAGTCCTGGTAATTGCCTGGACTAGTTCCCACAGATTTCTTGGCAACAATTTTCAAAGTGGTTTGCCATTGCCCCATTCTTAGGGCTGAGAGTGATTAGGCAAATCTCACTTAGCTGACTTTATGACTAAGGTAGAACCAGAATTCACAGTCTTCCAGTTTCTAACCTGGTGATTTAACCACTACACTAACTTCACTGGAGAAGGAAATGGCAAACCACTCCAGTATCTTTGCCATGAAAACCCCATGGACAGTACTAAAAGGAAAAAAGATATGACACTGGAAGATGAGCCCCTCAGGTCGGAAGGTGTCCAATATGCTACTGGGGAAGAGCAGAGGGCTAGTACTAGTAGCGCCAGAAAGAATGAAGCGACTGGGCCAAAGCCTAAAGGACGCTCAGCTGTGGATATATCTGGTGGTGAAAGGAAAGTCCAATGCTGTAAAGATTTTTTCTCCATAGGAACCTGGAATGTAAGATCCATGAATCAAGGCAAGCTAGACGTAGTCCAAAAAGAGATGACAAGACTGAACATCGACATCTTAGGAATCAGCGAACTAAAATGGATAGGAATGGGTGAATTTAACTCAGATGACCATCAGGTATACTACTGTGGGCAGGAATCCCTCAGAAGAAATGGAGTAGCCTTCATAGTCAATAAAAGAATAGGAAAAGCAATACTGGGATACAATCCCCAAAATGACAGAATGATCTCAATTCGAATCCAAGGCAAACCATTCAATATCACAGTAGTCCAAATCTATGCCCCAACCACTGTTGCTGAAGAGGATGAAATTGACCGGTTCTATGAAGCCCTACAGCACCTTATAGAATTAACACCAAAAAAATGATGTCCTTATCATCATGGGGGATTGGAATGCTAAGGTAGGAAGCCAAAAGATAACCGAATAACAGGCAAGTTTGGCCTTGGAGTACAAAATGAAGCAGGGCACAGGCTGATAGAATTTTGTCAAGAAAATACGATGGTCATAACAAACACTCTTTTCCAACAACCCAAGAGACGGCTCTACACATGGACATCATCAGACGGTCAACATAGAAATCAGATTGACTATGTGCTCTGCAGCCAAAGATGGAGAAGCTCTATACAGTCAGTAAAAACAAGACCAGGAGCTGACTGTGACTCAGATCATGAGCTTCTTGTTGCAAAATTTAGGCTTAAATTGAAAAAAGTAGGGAAAAGCAGTAGGCCACTCAGGTATGAACTAAATCATATTCCTGATGAATATACAGTAGAGGTGACAAATAGATTTAAGGAACTGGATCTGATAGACAGAGTGCCTGAAGAACTATGGATGGAAGTTCGCAACATTGTACAAGAGGTAGCAACTAAAACCATCCCAAAGACAAAGAAATGCAAGAAAGCAAAATGGCTGTCTGAGGAAGCTTTGCAAATAGCTGAGGAAAGAAGGGAAGCGAAAGGCAAAGGAGAAAGAGAAAGATACACCCAATTGAATACAGAATTCCAGAGAATAGCTAGAAGAGATAAGAATACCTTCTTAAATGAACAGTGCAAAGAAATAGACGAAAACAACAGAATAGGGAGGACCAGAGATCTCTTCAAGAAAATTGGAGATATGAAGGGAACGTTTCATGCAAAGATGGGCATGATAAAGGACCAAAATGGCAGAGACCTAACAGAGGCAGAAGAGATTAAGAAGAGATGGCAAAACTACACAGAAGAACTATACAAGAATGAGCTTAACATCCCAGATAACCACAATGAGATGGTCACTGACCTCGAACCAGACATCCTAGAATGTGAAGTGAAATGGGCCTTAGAAAATCTGAGCAACAACAAAGCTAGTGGAGGTGACAGTATTCCAGCTGAGCTATTCAAAATCTTAAAAGACGATGCAGTAAAAGTGCTACACTCAATTTGCCAGCAAATTTGGAAAACTCAACAGTGGCCACAGGATTGGAAAAGGTCAGTTTACATTCCAATTCCAAAGAAAGGCAATGCCAAAGAATGTTCAAACTATCGCACCATTGCACTCATTTCACATGCTAGTAAAGTTATGCTTAAAATCCTACAAGCTAGACTCCAGCAGTATGTGGATCGAGAACTACCAGAAGTACAGGCAGGATTTCGAAGAGGCAGAGGAACTAGAGATCAAATTGCCAACATACGCTGGATCATGGAGAAAGCTAGGGAGTTCCAGAAAAACATCTACTTCTGCTTCATTGACTATGCAAAAGCCTTTGATTGTGTGGATCACAACAAATTGTGGCAAGTTCTTAAAGAGATGGGAGTACCAGACCATCTCATTTGTCTCCTGAGAAACCTATATGCGGGTCAAGAAGCAACAGTGAGAACCGAACACGGAACCACTGATTGGTTCAAAATTGGAAAAGGAGTCCGGCAAGGCTGTATACTGTCACCCTGCCTATTTAACTTATATGCAGAGCACATCATGAGAAAGGCAGGGCTAGATGAATCAAAAGTTGGAATTAAGATTGCCGGGAGAAATATCAACAACCTAAGATATGCAGATGATACCACTCTAATGTCAGAAAGTGAAGAGGAACTAAAGAGCCTCTTGATGCGGGTGAAGAAGGAGAGTGCAAAAGTTGGCTTGAAACTCAACATTAAGAAAACCAAAATCATGGCATCCGGCCCTCTCAATTCCTGGCAAATAGATGGGGAAGAAATGGAGGTAGTGACAGATTTTATTTTTCTGGGCTCCAAGATCACCTCAGATGGGGACTGCAGCCAAGAAATTAAAAGACGCTTGCTCCTGGGGAGGAAAGCTATGGCAAATCTAGACAGCATTCTAAAAAGCAGAGACATCACCCTGCCAACAAAAGTGCGTATAGTCCAGGCCATGGTTTTCCCAGTTGCAATGTATGGCTGTGAAAGTTGGACCATAAGAAAGGCTGAGCGCAAAAGAATTGAGGCCTTTGAACTATGGTGCTGGAGAAGACTCCTGCGAGTCCCTTGGACTGCAAGGCGTTCAAACCGGTCAGTCCTAGAAGAGATCAACCCCGACTACTCTTTAGAAGGCCAGATCCTGACAGTTGAAACTCAAGTACTTTGGCCACCTAATGAGAAGGAAGGATTCACTGGAGAAGAGCCTAATGTTGGGAAAGATTGAGGGCAATAGAAGAAGGGGACGACAGAGAATGAGATGGCTGGATGGAGTCACTGAAGCAGTAGGTGTGAATTTAAATGGACTCCAGAAGATGGTAGAGGACAGGAAGACCTGGAGGAACATTGTCCATGGGGTCGCGACGGGTCGGACATGACTTCGCAATTAACAACAACAACAACTAACTTCAAACTGGCTCTCATTATCACTGATGCTACACTGATCAGTTAATGGTTTCTGGACACTACAATATATTGGTTGATTAAAATGTTGGTAAGCAGCCTTATATTGCACAAAACTCTGGGTACTCTTAAGGCACCATGGCACAAGGCTCTGGGGATAATGATGAGTATTCCATCTATGGAATAGGATAATTAGTAGAAATGGCATGCCAGCTGATTTATTTAAAAACTCTGATAAAGTCGAACACTCATTTTAATGTAAAAACTTGCCAAAATCAGCACCCACCAATTTTGTGCCTGTCAAATGTGCTGGTTTGTAATTCTTAACATTGTCAACCACATGGTTAGTACTGCCTAGAATTTTGGGGAAGTGGAGTACTAACAAATCCAAAGTGCACCGAATGTGAAATGCTATTACACATCATTTTGTCTCTCCTTTCCATCACATCAAATATTCAGGCCACCATGTCAGCTTTCTAGTGTCAGTAGGAAGTTGAAGATCATTTTAGCAATCCATGTTTCCTTTAAACAATCTAAATTAAACCACACTGAAACCTTGAAAAATATGGTTAACTGGTTTTGTAATACTAACGTGTTTTTTTTAAAATGAGCTTCACTTCTGGCAACCACATGGATGCATCCATGTAATTTTCTTGACAAGCAGTATAGAAGGACAACCAATATGGAAACAGAGCCCTAGTGTTTCCTCCCAACCAAATACAATCCAGTCTAGTTTCTGAGCCCAAACATGGCTAGGCAGGCGCTCTACCTCCCGAGACTCTACTGACTTGAAATTCTACTACACAATGAGATTCATTAATTTGTGAAAGAAATACAAAGATGACTTGAAAGGTTAATTAATTAGCTGATGAGTATAGATAGAAAAAACAGAAGATCATTATTCCAAGTCTATGGCTACCTGAAGTTTGACAGAACTTATCAGGAAAGATGTTAGCTTCAAGCATACATTTAGACCAGGGGTTCTCAACCTTGGCAACTTTAAGACTTGTGGACTTCAATTCCCAGAATTCTGGGAGTTGAAGTCCATAAGTCTTAAAGTTGCCAAGGTTGAGAACCTCTGATTTAGACCAAGGAGGACAAGCACCCAACTTTGTTGTGGGAACTGGCAGCCTGCCAGTGACAGGCATATATTTAACATGAAGCATCAAGGAATTCAAGTGTAATATTTCTTTCTGTTCATGAAAGTATAATTAGGTTTCATTTTCAAAGCTGCTCTTTAAAGAACTTTATATTTGTCAGGACAAAGGGATGCTGTGTTTTTCACACTGCGCCACTGTTCCAAAGAGCTTTTGGCAAAAGATCTTACTGCTATGGAAGATGAAGCTCAATATTACTCCAGATATCTCAATGGTTTTTAGTTGCATGGTCTTAATCCCAGAAAATTCACTGGATCCTAACCAGATGTGTATGCTTAGTGATCTAAGCATACAAGCCAGCAAGGCTGAATGCTTAAACACAAGCTAATTTAACCATCTTAACCACTGTCATCTACAATTAATTTAACAAATAATAAAAGGCATTATGAGATGTTGTGGTTCAGGTTTTCTGTATTTGGGAGGATCTGTTAGGCATAGAAACAACTTTGATTTTTTTTTAAAAGTACATATGACCCTTTGAGAACTGAATGCAACAAAATTTCATTTTAATGTATGCTGATTAGTGTACATTTAAAGTGACAATAAAGTTATTATACTATTCTATTCTTCTGTCATGGATGGCAATGCGAGGCCTAATAAGTGAAGAGGAGAACAAGGTTGATTCATTTGACAGTACTTTTAGTTCTTATTTAGAACATATTTAGTAAAAAAAAAAAAAAGTAATGTAAAATTGCCAGAAAGTGCTATCTTTGTATATAATTGATACCAGTGGAAATAAGTCAACAATTGTTCAATATCCACTTAAAAATATTGAATGAGCAAAAAAATTGCTTAGTTTCAATTTTAAAAGATATTGCTTTTACTTTTGCCCACATTCTACTGAATTTCGTTACTTATGCAAAAAGGGATCTGCTCTTCGAGACCAATTCATTATTCTTTATTCTTCAGCTAAAATAAGCAGATTGACAAAAAAATGAATTTTCAGCCAATAATAATGATCAGCTGTACTGTCATCAATGAACATTGATGATCAGCTTAGAGCTACAGACAAGTGCAGTGGTGCCCTATTTCACAATTGACTATATTCTATTCTCAGCTAGCTAAATCATCAAATAGAAGTAATTTGTAATTTACTATACTTTTATACCACCCACTATAAGAAGTTGACCCCTTTTGGAAATAAATTTACGCTGAATGCAATGAAGTTCAAAGGAAGAGAATGCTACTTATCCCAAAGTTTTGAACAGAAAACCTTTAAAGGCAGAAATGGATCATTCTTTTTATAAAGAGCTTAGAAAGATGACTCAGATGGATAGTATTTCTAGTGCTGCATAGCCTACTCTCTGTGTGCCACCTCACCTTTTGTACTTTATTTTTTATAAGTTTTATTAATTTTTTTAAAATTATAATCTTTAGAGTTTAGTAAACAACATATTGTCTGGGTTCACATATTTAACTTTAACTTCTTCAATATAAATCTATTCAATACTGCACAATCCAGTATTTTTTCCTTGATCCTCCTTTATTCCCCATATTTTTTCCATTTCCCCCTCATGAGACAATTACAATTCTTGGTACTATTGGTGTATACAAAACTAGATATAGATATCTTCATCATATTTTACTAATATTATACAAACAACAATAATATTGATTCATAAGTCAATATCCGAACAACTATGTGAACAATATGTGAACAACTAGAAGCTAACATTTATAACTAAAGACTTCTGGTTTTGTGCGGTAGAGCATGGTCATGGGATTATGAAGTTCTGCTTCCCGCATCTCTTTTTATCCTGCCAGGGAACCCTAAATGGGTCTAAAGCCGCTTGAAAGAGGCAGCGAAGAAAGAGGGCTGCCCCAGCGATCCGGGAATGATGGCAGTCTTCCCGTTCAATCTGGGAATTTTTGTCCTGTTTAATCTGAGAATTCCCTCTAACCCAACAGGAGAAAGGCTGGCCCCACCTCAGTAACCAGCCCAAGCTACTTGCAACCGAAGTCCACAGGTACTCACCAGAACATCGGTGAACAGCGTGCTGAAACTGGGTGAGAAATTTGATCTTCTCTCTCCTACTCTATATCCTGAACTTTTGGAAAAGATACCCAAAGAAGCAAAAAAGCCTCTGAAAGTGAAAAGGAGGGGGAACTTAGCCCCACCCTCCCACAGAAGGAAGCGGTGAATTAAATTATTAAGGGGGCAAGAAACATACTGTTGTTGATATCTAGTTGTGAAAGAGAATATATAACTTTAGCTGCTTTGTTATAAGTATTGACAGGATGCCCAGAATGAGATGACCTGCTTCTTTGATCCTTAAAAAGAGCTAAACAAAACATTCTGGGCCAGTCACAATAAGCAAAGACTATAATTACAAAAAAAACCCAAAACCCATAACTGACCTTCCTGGATGATAAACACCTATTGACTGTGCCTTTAAAGTTGTTTTCAGAGAAAGAAATTTTTTTGAGTTTTAGCTATTATGGAATCTCAGGAACTTGCAAAAAGAACTTTCAAGAAAAACCAAATACTTTCCAGGAGGAAATGCTTGCTATGTTGCAATTAATCCAAACAACAATGTCTCTACACCACAATGAAATTAAAAACAATTTTGATGACATAAATGGACATATCTCTATGTTACCCTCACAACATAAGAATTTTCAGAAAATGAATGAATATACCAATGGATGGGATTGTGATTCAACACAGATGGAGGAAAACAAACAAAATGTGACTGAAGCACCAGAACTGGAAGAGATAGTCCACACCCCAGAATCACAAAACAAAGCCAAAGATAAGAAGAAAAGCCTGACAAAATGGATCACAGAGATACTAAAAACCTATGACTTGAGAGACAATTTTTTTTTAAAAGATACCAACATCTTACCTGATCTGCCTCTACCATTCTTAACAACATCCACAAGAAAATGGCAAGACTTTTTAACTAAGTGGAATAGATGGATGAGAAAAGCCGTTTGGCGAAAGAAAAAGACTAAAATCAGAACCAAGGGATCAGAAGATTGGACCTATCAGAAGCAATTTTTAAAGATTAAGCATTTGTTTTAATATGGTTAAAATACAATATGGACTACTCAACCAGTAACTATTGAATGGAATAGAGTTAAAAGATTTTTTTCTGATATCAGAAAGGTAACTGTCTTATTAGATGCAATTTGTAAGTATCTGTTTGAATATGGTTAAAATATAATATGGATTACTTAATTAGTAAATATTGAATGGAATAGAGTTAAAAAATGAAAAAAATGGGAGATATAAATGAATTTTAGTTTGAGAGAGATATGTTTTTCTTTTTCTTCTTTCTTATTCTGAATAGTATTGTATTTTTTTTTTATGATATGAGAAATGTAATTGTTGGGAGGATTATTGTGAGGGAAACAGCCTAGATATTTAACCATAAATCAATTTTGAGAAAATCTTAACAGATAAAAAAATGATTTCAATTTTGTGGGGGAAAAGTCTAAATGAGAATGTTTAGATGATACAGACTCTATTCCTACTCACATAGAATGTGGCTCAACATACCTAATCTAGTAAATAAAGGATATTGATGACCTCAACAATTTGAACTGAATTATGGCTGGCAATTAGGTACCCTGTACACTCACAGCTCTTTTTTTCTAATTCAACAGCAATTTCTGTACCAGCTAACATTTAGACATATTTTTCAATTCTTGAATCACTACTTAGTTGTACCAAAAGCTAATCTTCTGGTTGAGTGATTCTGCAGCACATAGCTAATTATTTCTTTTAGAATTGTTTATGTTTTCTGTTACCTTGTCTACTTTAGGACATCTAAAGTATTATTAGATTGCAAACTCAACCAAATTCATTGTAAGAAAGTTAATGATGCCAAAAACACATATCACTCTCCATTAAAAAAAATGAAGTTGAAAAAGACTCAAAAGACAGGTATCAGGATAGAAAGGAATAAATATAAAAAAAAGTTGACATGCACAAGAGGGACAGACCTGTTCCATTCAAAACTAAAACAAAAGGCCTAAAATTAATGAAATGTGATTTATAATAAATATTAGGAGGAATTCTCTAACAGATGTGAAGCAATGGAAAAATCTGCCTAGAACAGTAGAGGACTTTCCCACTCTAGAGTTTTCCAAATATAGGTTACATAGCCACTTGTTGGAAATGATTTAGGGAATTCCTGCACTGAGCAGCAGCTGGGATTGGATATTTAAAGGTCCTTTCCAACCCAGACAGTCTATATCAGGGGTGTCAAACTGCTGGCCCATGGGCCAGTTGCATCATGGGGAGGCCGCACCCACCTCAGCTCCGGCAATGTGAAAAAAGTTGTGATATGTCACGAAATGTCACTTGACATGGCGATTTTGACACCCGTGGTCTATATTATGACTGTATTTTTATCCTCAGCATCATTACATGATTAAGTTAGCATTTGACTTACCCAATTAGTCTGTTTCATCTTTTGTAAGTCAATTTTGTTCAGTGTTATTATAAATATGACTCTTACTATACAAGAGTTCATTTCTGACATGCAATATTGTAACTTTCTGTATTCTGAATGAACAGAATAATAGATGCAACCAATTTTTGAATTTGATCTTTTAAGACAGAAAACAGCACCACCAAGACTATTATTGTAAAGTATCATTAGACACTGCTTGGCCATTCCACCTTTGGTAACAAATGTCAGAACTGTTTCCTCGAACATTCAGAGACTCTTGACAAATTGAAAATTGGATATTTATTATATGCAAGAAACTCTGAGTGCCCTTAAGTGTTGAAAATGACCTGAGATATGACACAGGAACATCTTCAGGATGGTAGACAAGAAAACAACTGCAACTGTGTAGACACTGATTTTCACATATTTTGTATGTTATACCTGTTAAAGGGGTGGGGCCTTAATTCTAAAATTAAAGGCTCCATTTTTATTTTTATGACCACTCCCATGCAAATACCTCCTGGGGTATGGTTGCTGTTTAATATAGTTCTAATCTAAATAAGATTAGTTAGTGTAAAAGAAGATAGAAATGACCTTAACATGGATGAACACCAAGAGGTTAAAGTAACAGCACCTTGATTTTGTTTGGTATAAAGTAGGGCAGGCAGAAATTCTGATAGGTTTTCAAAATATCGTTATTATGCAATAATAAAGTAGCCTTCCCAGAATCCTTGTAGTATCTGTTTTCTGACTTGGTCTAGCTAGCTGAAGAGAAAATATCAATCTTGCCATTTTACATAGTAGTAATAATAATAATAATAATAATAATAATAATAATAATAATACTGCTTCCATCCTGCGACGATATCTGTAATACCATCAAACATCCACATCTGCCTATCCCAGGTCCTGGGTAAGGACTCGATAGGTAGACAAAATGCCAAATCCAGTCTGAACATCTGGCTGACTGTGCGATGATCCATAATAATAATAATAATAATAAAAAAAATAAAAATAAAAAGTTGGAAGGGATCTTGGAGGTCATCTAGTCCAACTCCTGCTCAGGCAGGAAACCCTATACCATTTCAGACAAATGGCTGTCCAGTCTCTTCTTAAAAACTTCCAGTGTTGGAGCATTCACTGCTTCTGGAGGCAGGTTGTTCTACTGGTTAATTGTTAATGAATCTGTGTAAAAGTCAGAACTTTCTCATCCAAATATCATCCAGGCCACCGAGAAAACACAAGACTTCAAAGGAGGACGAGGTTTCAGTTTGAGTGTTGATCTTATGTTTTATCCATTTCTTCCTCAAGGTCATTTCTGCATTCCTTTACCATTAGTAATGCTTTTAACCATCCCAGTCAAGATGGCCAATGATCAAGGATCATAGGAATTTTCATATTAAGCAAATGGTGGCACAGTGTGGGCAAAACTAAATTTACTGCCAATAGATGCAGTTTTATAATGTTCTCTGGAAAAACTGTGATATTTAAAAAAACAAAGGAGATAAAAAACAATGTAATATTTAATATTATCACCCCAAGGAGAAAAAAATGCCACCTATATATCACTCATATTAAGAAAAAGGTTTATTGAAAGCAGTAGCGGTAAAATCCAATGCTTGCAACAGTTAAACAAGTATAAATGAACTAAATGTCTGTCATGAATGAAGGCAAATATACGTGTCCCAGGATAATGTCGCAGGATCCAATCTGGATCTGTTACCTGGATCAGAGGTTTTCAGTCTTCTGTGCTTTCTGATTCATGCTGGAGCCCGTCTTCAAGGAACTTCTCTCTAGCAGAGTCTGTGCTGTTCTGTGTGTGGTATTTATAGTGCCTGTTGTAAGTGGCTTTTTAGATGTTAATTAGGGTGTGTTGATGGCTGGCTTTTAAGTCATTAGCTGTCCTTTGCTTGTGCTGCCCAGCCTTCACCTTCTAAGGACTTGGTAAGGTGGTGATAAAACATGTCTGTCCCAGAATTCCATTGTCATGGCCAGTAATGGGACAAACAATCTATACAGCCTTTCCACTGCCATTACTATTTCCTAGCTAAATAAATATGTAAGGGAGAAAAAAAGAGAGCAGCTATGTATATTCATGCTCCTCATCTCTTTGGTATTTTCATATCCCAAACAGTAGTGGATGAGACTATCAAAACATTTTTGTACATTACTCCCAAATACTAGTTATGATCATTAGCTTTCTTAAGTGATAATATATTTCAGTTTACTTCTACCCAATATATTCTTTCCAAGTTTTGTCACACACACACACACAGATTTATTTATTAAATTTCTATACTGCCCATATCAGTAATTTGGCAACTCTGGTTGGCTTACAATATAGTAAAAATTTAATAAGTGTTAAAATTATTAAAAATGGGAAAAATGAATAGAGAAGTTAACTATTAAAAGACCAAAATGATGGTTATCCTGGGGGCAAGAAGCTTCTCTATTTTTCTATGGGAAACAAATTCCACGAACCGGACATGATTTTCAATTTGCTGCTTTCTATTTCTTAGAAGAAACTGTGTTACTTCAAATGTCAGATCTGAACCATGTGATAAATGAGATTACTGTAAAAAGAAGCATTAGCACAATGTAAATATGGTTAATTGTCACTATTAGCTGGAAAATAGGCTTTTGATTCCCAGTAAATCATAGCATTTCAAGAAAATCTGACAAGACTAAACTAAGAATGTTTTAATCATAGCCTTCTTCCATTTATGATGCAGGCGAGGGAAGACGCCTTTAGCTACAAACAAAGCATTTTTCTTGAAACAGAGTTTTTGAGGAAAATAAGATTTTGACCAGCTCTGATAGTTACTTTTCAGCATTGAAACTTCAAATTATTTTCAAGGAATAGCAGCTTGCTATATCATTATAGAGAGAGTACATCGTTATATTGTATGTGTCACTTTTCTCAAGAGAATACAAAAGAAAAATAAAAAGGGCACATCAATGTGAATTTGGAGAAATTCCACATGTCTGTTGGAGATTATTTTTAAATACAACCCCAGATGCATGTTTACTTCCTGTTCTGTTAGATACTAGCTAAATCTTAAATTATTGCATGCTCTCTAAAGTTGGAAAGATTTAATCTTTAGAAATGGACAATAATTATAGGAAGCATTTAAAGCCATTGATTTAAAAATGGAGGAATAAATAGCAAGTGTTTGATTGCAAGCATCACATTTTCACAGGGTGTTTGCATTATTTTATAGTGACAATATGACAATATGTAGGCAGCATCTACTTTAGTTAGAGAAATGACCTTGATGTTCTTCATGCAAACATCTTGGCAACCAATCTACCCATTAGTCTGCACCTATGACAGGTCTGCAAATGAAGCAAAAGTGGGAGAAATGTGCATCCACAGAGATCACATTTTCACTTGGTAATGCTGATGTTTCCAAATCCCTGTGACCTTTTCTCCTTCCGAATGCAATCTGTTTCATTTGCAATAAATAAAGTTGGATTAATACTATAATTAGCAAGAAAATGTAACCTGAGATTTAGACAACCTATTTTTCTTTAAGAGCACCATTTAGTAAAAAAAAAAAAGAAAGAAAAAAGGTCTTTGGTATGACTGGGGATCCCATCTGTTCCACTGCTATTGAAGGACTTGTTTGTGACTCTGTGGGTGTAGAATTTCTACAACAGACAGTTGCTTGAAATGAGCAGAAAAAATACCTGTGGGCAAGTAACAGTAATTTTGACATTTCCCACTTACAAGGAAGAGTTGGGTTAAAATTTCTGACTGTAAAATTAGATCTCCCTGATGCTAATCTTTTTCTTTTTCCACAGAAGGTATCAAAGGTAGACCTAAGGAAGCTGAGGATGAAGAGAATGAGGAAGCTACTTGGAATATAGAGGGACAAAAAGTGTTTTTCACAGTATGAGAGAATTGAATGCAGTGACTGCTGTCAGGAAGTATGAAAACTGGGGTTTTGCGGAATGTTGTAATGAAAATGAATAAGAAAAATTGCATGCAAAGCAATGATTAGTGCAAAACATGATAAGAAAAAGAGACTGTATTAGTTCTTATTGTTATTCTAGTTGGTTGCATAGTCAGCCAGAAGTTTAGACTGAATTTGACATTCTTATCCACCCATTGAGTAAATGCCTATTACTATAGATGCTATCTTTGCTTTCTTTTGCCACAGTCATTCTACAGGTCTCTGTATTTTGTAATTTTCTCCAGTTCTTTCTTTTCTATTTTGCTATCTTCAGGTACTGCTACATACACTATCCAGTATCCATTGTTTTATTTTACTTTTGTCTTTCTTATTAACAGTTGTTAAGTCTGGGGTGTTATGTGGCTGATTATTTTCTATTTTATTTCTGAAGTCCCAGAAAACTTTAGTTTTTTCATTTTCTGTTAGAGTCTGTAGTCTGTCAACATTGCTGTCTGGATGAAGGGCATAATTCATTGTTATTTTTTGGATGAAGGGCATAATTCATTGTTATATCTTCATATCTAGGGCCTCTAGCTCTGTTTGAGTCCATTTTATTATTTCAGCTATGTATCTAATGACTGGAATTGCCTAGGCATTAATTGGCTTAATGGTGTTTCTTCTACTGAATTTGGACTTTAACATCTACTTCGGTCTCACTTCTAACCTTCCTCTTGATTTTAGTATGCTTTATACTGTCAGCTTGAAGAATGCCCATGTATTTATAGTGATTCTCTTCACTCAGACTCTTGATTTCTGTAAGGCATCTTGATTCCTTCAATTTGCACTATTTTTTTCTCTGTTGATGGTGAGGGTTGTACATTTGTCCAGTCAAAATTCCATTATAATATCCTATATAGAGAGACAATGTTGAGCAGTGCTTCTATTTCAGATGGTAGTTTTTCTATACAGCTTCAGTAAATGGAGTAGCCTGGCAGATGTTTTTGATAGTCCCAGTCTGATTTGCTCAGTATTGTTGTCAGAGGAATCAATGCAATGATAAACAATAGTGGTGATAGCGAGTCTCCTTGAAAGATTCCTCTCTTGATGTTAACCTCTCCCAGTCTATCAACATTGACCAGCAACATTGTCTTTTATTGTGTCATTGATCTTTACACAAAGTTTCTGATATTGCCATTGACTCCTGTTATTTCTAGACACCTCCATTCTTTTCCAATTGCCTCTTCTTTTTGGATTTTATTTGTAGTAAACAAATCAGATCATTATTTCTGTGTTTTCAATCTTTGTATATTTGTGATGGATAAACAACTTTTCTTCCAGTAGCCCTGTAGCTGCTGGCCTTAGTTGCTCAGCCAACAATCCTGAGCCCTTTAGCCCATTTGTCACCAGATGTCCAGGAACTTCGACATCTAACACAGTCTTTGTTGATCTGGGTGATGATTGATCCGGTATACGTTTCTGAAAATTACTGTATGTCTACCATATTGTTTATGGGACAGGCACTCTTTGTCTAGCTCCTCTGATGAGACCTGCCCAGTGTGGTTGAACACAATGTGCAAGCCTCACAACTATATCAAGATAGTGCTTCACTAGATGATAATGATGACAATGTTTTTAAATGTATTGACCATCAAACTCCACTATACTTTGGATAACTGCAGAATGAATCAAAGCCTGCTAACTGATGGACACAGCATTGCAATCAAACATGCATCCCCTTGTATGTATATAATCATCAAACACATGAAGAAAAGGGGCAAGGTTTTGGATCTGATGCACCCCTGTCTTCTTGCAAATTCTTGTAAAGCTCCCCTTCCTCAACAGACTCCCAGCTTTTGTACAAGGCATAGAGAAAGATAGAAAAAAATATAGCTTCAAAGTAAGTAAGTAATGGTTAAGATTTAAAAAAAGTACTCAATGTTAATGGAAATAAAATGTTATTTTGGAAATATGTGAAAAGGAGTAAAGGGGAAGCTCCTAGAAGAGTAAATTCATTTAAGAACAAAAGTAGTAAAATTATTTGGAAAGAAACTCAAGTAAGGAAAAGCTGGAAGGAACATTTTAGATATTGATACTAGTATGCAGAAGAGTAGATTTCACATCAGAGAAATAACATTAGTGTTCACAAAAATACATAATGAAAAGATAATAATAAATGCTGTATGAATGGTGGAAAATGCACCAGGTATTGTTAATACAATTAAAGAAAATTTTAAAATTTGAATGCAGTTTTGCTTTTGGAATAATACATGAATTGCTTAACATGTATGTGAAACATGTAGCTATGCTTGGAAGAATAGCATTATTGATGCATTCTTACATGAAAGAAAAGAAGACTCAGTGTAAAAGCTGCTAAATATGCCTATGGCAAAATTCTGATTGAAATAATATCAAAACAAATAATGTGTAAAAAGTACAATATAGTTTTATGCATGACAGGAGATATGCAGATCAATTTCTATTCTTCAGCATTGAGAAATATGTGAATGTGAGTTGAGGGTTGGTGGCTGAATGTGATAACAGCAGGACATGATGGAGATAAAGAAAAAGAAGCCTAAGTCTAAATGGAATGCTTAATGAATGATTCAACATTGAGCAGGGAATAAGATAATGCTGTGTGATATTCTCTGCATTGTTTAATGTATTTATGGATAAGCAGGGATGCTTATGGTGCTACTATATGTGTACAGGTCAAGGAACTGTATGTGTTTTTATTTGCAGATGATATCAAGTTGCTGGTGGAGAAATGATTAATATCAAATACTTCAAAGACTGTCTGGTGCAACAATATATAAGGTTCAGTACATTGCTGTGTCAAAGATCAAAATAGTTTTGTTTGTTAAGGACAATGAAGTAAACTATTGTTATAGTTCCACACAACTGGTAAAAAATTAGGGAAGGTAGGTGAATACCTTAATAGAAGATTTACTAACATTTATTTAGGAATATTTGTTTGTTTTTTATTTGACTTACTTATTACATTTCTACACTGCCCATCTCACCTAAATGACTCCAATGAATGGGAAAATATTGAGATGTACAAATATTGATAAAAGTTGAAGGGTAGTACTGCATGTGGTTCATGGTGAGGAATGAATGCTTGTTGAAAGAAGTTAAAATTACTAGGTACCTGAAAAACAGCATGTTTTTTTCCATGTTGTTATATTGAGGTAAAAGTAGGATATGTGAGGAGAAGTATTAAAGTAAATCAAATGCAGTAGAATGACTTAAAATGTGTGTCTGGTAAAACAAGAAAATATAGGGTCAAGAGTGAAAGGGCGATGAATAAATGTGAATTGAATATAAAAGCAAGTGACCAGGATCAAAAAAGTAGACTGAGCAGGTAAGAATGAGAGCATTGCAAGGAAGGGAAACAAAATCTAGAAATCCATGGCTGGGTGATGTTCATTGGCTCCTCAAAAAGGCAAAGTAGAAAGATATATTTGGCAAGGCCGAAGCCTGGAAGGTTTGCTCGGGTAGAAAGATATATGCTATGAATGAGGCTGGTGAAAATTAGAATTAATTAGATATTATTATTTATTTTTTAAAAAAGTCTTTAATTTCTTTGGCTAACTGTTTGTAATCCTTTTATGAACTTTGCATGTTGTTGCTGATTCTAAAAGGGTAGGGCATGATTACTGTGCTTGCATATATTCATGTCCTTGTCATATTCTAGCATCATCCTTGCTTACAAGGTTTCTTGTAACTCCCAGAGGCTTCATAGGCAATGATAATGTTTGGCCCAGGGCTTTATTTGAAGAGTTGCCCGACTGCCCAGAAAGAATGAGAAAAATAGGTAAAGAAGTACAGATGATGCTATCTGATAAATGAAGATTTTATGTGCCTATCCCAGAAGCCATTTTACGAATAGGCAAGATCTCATGAAAACTGTGGTAGACTTTCAATATTCCTATAGGTCCAAAAATGTATGTATTTCTGTCCTGGGCAACAGACCCACAATCTGATGATTTCATATTGCCTTCGGAGCCTGAAGTAAGAATCTGAGTTTCTTTAGTAGACCATTGGAGGGTTCATGTGAAGTTCCTACTCAGAAGCTGAGTCATTCAAGAATTACCCCAAGAGGTACTTCTTTGGATCTGTTACATAAGTAAGTCACCCAACAAAGCCTACAATCTTTTCCATGCTGTTTTTCTAAAACAAAAAACAAAAAAAATAAAACTGGACAGTGGCTCTGATTTCTTTTGGGTTGAAAGAGAAGCTCTCCACATTCTAGAGACCCATCCAAATAGATATGAGCCGAGTTGGCGCAGCAGTTAGAGTGCAGTACTGCAGGCCACTTTAGCTGACTGTGTTCAGCAGGTCAGCGGTTCAAATCTCACCGGCTCAAAGTTGACTCAGCCTTCCATCCTTCCGGGGTAGGTAAAATGAGGACCCAGATTGTTGGGGGCAATGTAAAAATATATATACATTGCTTACTGGTGTATACCGCTTAGAAAGTGCTTGCACTTAAAGCGGTATATAAGTCTCATAAATAAATAAATACATAAATATCTTCTTAAGAATTAGGAATTTTCTGATTCAAATTCTGTGTTTCTAACAGCAACTCACTTCTTGCACTTTATTCTTTTGAGTAGTAATCTTTCAGGATAGAAGGACCCAATAGAACTCCAGAAACATTGTCCAATCCCTACATAAATGTCCTGAATATTGCTACAAGGACTTGTAGCACCCATAAAGGACCGTATTTATATGGTCATAATCAATTTTGGAGAATATGTTTTTAGTACATGCTACATTCATCTGCATTTAACACACACACAATTAAATTTACTTTTAATTTTTTCCCCACAAAAACTGATTAACAAAATTATTTACTTCATTTTTATGCATTTCTATGTACTACTAAAGAGATTTTTTATGGGTGAACTGGGCTAAAAAATGTAAAGAAATGCAAACTCTGACATTTAATTAGTTCCAATCCACACATGTGGTACCACGGTGAATATGCATAATCAGTGGTGATATATAAGGTCACAATAAATGTAATATGTAACTGATAAGCAAAAACAGCCAAGATGCTATTAATAACTGAGATTTGGTGTTGTACAATTACATATTCATTCTTGGGATTAGTTGTCCCCAACAAGTTTGCTGCCTATTATCACTTGAAACCTTCAAGAAATGCTACCCGGTTTTATCTAATGATTAGACATTTCCAGTTCATATGATGCATCCAAGGTGGATGACCAAGCATTGCTAAGTGAGGGCAATTGTGCAGGTGACATGGAAGTTATTTGCACCTGAATAATTTCATACTGCTGAAAAAGGTTCCAGGTGGCAATCACAATGCACAGAAATGGGTAATAATATGCTTTTATGGATAAGTGACCTGGCTATGTATTATTGCTATAGCAGAAAACAAACAAATCATTAAATACCAAGGATCTTTACATTCCTGAATGAGAATAAATAATAGTTATAGTATAAAGAAGTATGACGTGTTGGATCTCTGTATTAATGCTCGATTACAGTTCATATTCAAGAGCAGGGGTATCAAACTGCTGGCCTGCGGGCTGTTTGCAGCGTAAGGAGGCCGCACCCACTCCAGCTCTGGCAATGCAAAAAAAGTGGCGACATGTCGTGACACATCACGTGATGTGGCGAGTTTGACACCTGTGCTCAAGAGGTAGTTCTCAGCTTACTACCACAACTGAGCCCAAAATTTTCACTGCTAAGCGAAACATTTGTTAAGTGAGTTTTGCCCCATTTTACAAGCTTTCTTGCCACAGTTGCTAAGCAAATTGCTGCAGTTGTTAAGTTAATAACATAGTGGTTAAGTGAATCTGGCTTCCCCATTGACTTTGTTTGTCAGGAGGTTGAAAAAAGTAATCACATGACTTGGACCATCGCAACTGTCAAAAATATGAACCAGTTGCTAAGCATCTCAGTTTTGATTATTTGACCATCAGGATGCTGCAATGGTGGCAAAGTGTAAAAAGCAGTCATAAGTCACTTTTTTTCAGTGCCCTTGTAACTTTGAATGATCGCTAAATGAATAGTTGTAAGTCGAGGACTGCCTGTACCCCCAAAGTCATCAGATAAAGTTTGTTAGTGCATCACTCATACCGGTTACATTGGTCTCAAGAAGTCCAGAATCTGGATCCAATTTCAAACACCCATTGGAAATTTTTGAGTACTCATCACGGTTTTTGACCTTTTGTTTCCTTTTTACCACCAATGGATTAGATAGGGACTCCTTACTTTCCATTAATCTCACCGAGATCAAGAATTTTTTTTATCATGAAATTGAACTCAAGTGCTGGTAGTTGACATTTTAACCAGAAACAAATGAAGAGCTCCAAAATTTCTTGTTCAGCACTCAGTTAGTAGAAACTGCAAATGGAAAGGAAACGTCAGCGTAACAGCAGGGTGTTGAATAATGAGGCAGAGCTTTAGCTACTCTATCTTCCCAGACAGATCCAGATAATTCCTGTAAATAACAAATATTTGTAACTATGGAGATTTATCCAGTGACATTATTGAAAGCTTATAATGTACCAGGATATTTTAATATTTTTTTTTTAAAAAAAAATAACTCAAGCTATAGTTTGGGATGCTTGAGGAATTTAGTTTTTGTGAATTCACATGCCAACTGTTAAGGCTGGCACTAGTTGCACTGATTTTTTTGGGGGGGAGGAGGAGGTGATTTTGAGTCATTATTGACTTCTGGCAATGGAGTTAGACTAGATATTCTAGTCTAGATATTCAGACTGAAATTGCTGTACTTTTTAGCTATACTGTAATAGCTTAATAGAGTTCTTTTAATTGAAATCAGGGCTAAAAAAAATCCTGATGTGAATTCTGTGAAAATAATGCCTTTTAACATTAATATGTGATTTATAGACATTAATAGCAATAGCACAGGCTTCTATACTGCTTCATAGTGTTTTACAGCACTCTCTAAGAGGTTTACAGAGACAGCATATTGGCCCCAATGGATCCTCATTTTACTGCTCTCAGAAGGATGGAAAGCTGAGTCAACTTTAAGGAGTCCAGATCAAACTTCTGGCTGTGGGCAGAGTCAGTCTGCAATAGTGCATTCTAAACACATTCTATTAACTCTATTATATATTTTATATGCAGCCCAAGATAATTTCTCTTTATTCAGTGGGGCCCAGGCAAGCTAAAAATTTGAACATCCATGTTCTAGATTATTGGTAGGTTGGATGGCTATGCTGGGAGTTGTAAGTTTGGCAAAAGGGTAGCAAATTTCTCCAATTCATATTCAAGCATCTGGTTCCTTAGGATCACTATTTAATGTACTGGTGGTTCAAGCACATACATTTCTCTACATTGAACAATATACTTTATTGGAGTCAGCCTCTCTCCGCTTATTCATCTGAACTTTGATTTGAGAAATATTTCCTCCTTTATTGAAGATGGAGAAGTGCATAAACTGGACCTCCAAAATATCTGCTTATGCATGAAACCTCCAGCTTGCATGATGCTTTTTCCATGGAAAAGGCAAACTTAAACTATGCAGACACACACTTTCTCTGTATAGATGGATGAACTTGTTCTATGTCTTCTTTCAAACGCTGGCAAGTGAATAAAAGAAGATAAAACATAATGTTTTTTTTAAAAAAATTGAACCAAGAATCTGAAGAAATATATAATTTTCTTCTTGGAGTAACAGTTATCATGGTTTGACTATCTGTGTGAAATAGATGACATTAAAGTTTGAAAGACATCACTTTTCCATGTTCCCACTCTCCTACTTGACAGAATCAAGCAGAGATGGGGGAAAAGATGGGAGAAGAGTGAATTTATTTCAACAAGAAAATAGACTAGCCATCAATCAAAGGATATCTGCTGTTCCCTCCTTAGGGTAAACTTGATGTGGTTCTGTTATATCTCATTTCAATAAGGGCCTAGCACAAAGCAGGGCTAAAAGGAGCCCTAGAGAAATGTGAGAAAGAGAGAGAGATTTAATCAGATTTACTGACAAAGTTAATCTATATTTTCTATGAAAGAGACGTCTTCAGGGTTATGGTTTTCAGTGTTGAACAAGAACCCTAGAAAGTTTAGAGAGCTGGACTAAGTCAAAATTGATTTTTCTCTGTTTACTGTATTCCCCAGGTGAAAACTTAATGAACCAAAGCTACGGCATACAAAAGGCAAGTTACTTAGAGAGCTATGATAAAAATATCATACAGGTAGATCTCACTCAATACTTGTATCTATCACAGTAGGTGCTTTGGTAACTCTACACAGGTAGGGATGATGAAAATGTAGAAAAATCATGTTGCTGCTATTATAGTCTGTTTCTAAGAATGGATAAAATCCAAGGAGATCTGCCATTGGCAGTTTTATTCCCCTACACATGATCTATAGACTTTTATGGAACAATTCCACTGTTGATTAGTAATTTCCTCAGCTACATGCAGACTGCTATTATTCATTTATCTGAGCTTAAGGTTGATATGGCAATCATTTTTTTGTTCAGGGTTATACTACATCAAAGACCTAAATTCTTATATATTCTGTTTTTCAGTTTCAAATTAAAACTGAATAAGGAAGAAAATATGATATGCTAAGGATGCCTTCCAACACTCTACATGGAACCTATGCCATTTGATCATTATTCTATGGCAAGCAAATTGGTCAGGAGGAGATAATCTTCTAATGTACAGGCCAAGCAAAGAATGGTACATAGGTGACCTTGATGGAAAAGGCAAAGCAGAGAAGGATCCAGCACTTGGAACTGTACACTCCCAAAATATCTCCAGGCTGGAATAAGGCAATGGCAAACTACTTCCATATTGCTGCTAAGGACATTACATGAATGAAGAATGGTATCAACAAGTCAAATGATGGCCACAATGGTGTGGTAGAGGCTCTAATCATTTTTATGTGCGTTGCACATGTGATCAACATCAAAACCAGGCAGAGCTTTCATCACACAATCATGACCTCCATCTAGGTCAGGGATAGGCATCTTTGGCTCTTTTATGATTGTGGACTTCAACTCCCAGAATTCCTGAGCCAGCATGAGTCATAAAAGAGCCAAAGTTGCCTACCTCTGATCTAGGTAGCTGCTGTTGTTGTTTACTGCACCCTGCAGGCACAACTGTGAATGAATTTAAAGAATTTACAGAATGTATTAGCAGCCCAATTCCAATGGACTCCAGATAGCATACAAAACTAGAAAAAACATAAATCAGATACAAACATCAGTTTAGATAGACAGCCCAGATTAAATCTTATAAACAGCAAAATCAAACAAATCACAAACCACAACCTCAGGCCTGGGACCAAAACCAGGTTTTCAAAGCCTTCTAGATCCCCAGGACAAATACATCCATTTCTCTCTCTCTCTCTCTCTCTCTCTCTCTCTCTCTCTCTCTCTCTCTCTCTCTCTCTCTCTCTCTCTGTGTGTGTGTGTGTGTGTGTGTGTGTGTGTTGATGTTGTTCCACTGGATGGGGATTGCCACAGAGAAGGTGACAATATTTAATAGAGGGGATCCAAAAACATCCACTCTGCCAGAATGTAGAGGTTGGGCAGAAACCATTGGAGGCAAGCAGTGTTTCAGATTTCCAGGCTCTCTGCCATACAGAGCTTTACAGGTATAACCAGCATTTTGAATTGCACTCAGAAGCCAACTGGCAGTCAATGAAGTTACACATAGTAGTGGTGACACATGAGCATGTACAGAAGCATCCATTAGTGTTTACACCATCACATTTTGAACTAGCTGTAGCTTCAGAGTAGACTTCAAGGGCAGCCTCATGTAGAGCTGTTCATAATAATTCAAATGTGAGGTGAGCAAGGCACGAGTAACTATCTGAAAGGCTTCCGGATTGAGAAAAGGGTACAATTTGCATAAAAGACATACCTGTGCAAAGGCCCTCTTCATTGTAGCTACCACCAGCAGTAACTGAAAATCCAGAAGGATCCCCAAGTTGCATATCATCTCAGGTTGGGTAAGATCCAAGGTCAAGGGTATCCAAATAGCCACAGCCACTCAGTCTTGTTAAGATTGAGCTAAAGTCTATTCTGCTCAAACCAGACCCAAGCAGCCTCTAGACACTCGGCCAATATATTGACAGCATCATGTGTGCTGCTCAGATTTGATATGTAGAGATGGGTGTCATCAGCATGCTGATGATGCCAAACCCGGAAGTGAAGCATGACCTCACCAATGGTTTCATGTAGATCTTGAATAGGAGAGGAAACAGGATTGAGCTCTGAAGCAACCCACGTGTGAGGGACCACAGACACAATCTCTCTCCTTGTCCCTGTCAACATTGACTGGAACCAACCACTAAGGCAAGAAGTGAACTACTGCAGCACAGAGCTTCCCACTCCCAAGTTTCTGATTTAGGCCAGCATCTTAACCACTACACCAAATTGACTTTCTATAGAGGCCTCTTCCTGAGAAAGGAATAGAGGCCTCTTCCTGAGAAAGTGATATTTAATGGAACTCCTTTTGTTCGCATTTTTCCGCACTTATTGCGTCTGCAGAATCTCGCCCCGCCGTCCTGTTTAGGGTGACCCGTTCCCTACTTAATGTTCGGGAAGCTGGGGAGCCCTTACAGGGTAGAGCGGAGGAATTTGTGCAATTCTTATCAGACAAAATCGCTCGGTTTCGGACAGACCTAGACTCCGATTGGGCAGGGCCTTTTGAGATGACTGGGGCAGGTCTTAGCTCAGTTTTATGGGATGAATTTGAGTCTGTGACTGCTGAGGATGTTGACAGAGCAGTGGGAGCAATGAGCGCCTCCACTTGTTTATTGGACCCGTGTCCTTCCTGGTTGGTCTCGGCTGCCAAGGAGGTGACACGAAGCTGGCTCCAGGTGTTGATCAACGCTTCGTTGAGGGAGGAGTCTTTTCCACAATCCCTGAAGGAGGCGGTTGTGAGGCCCCTGCTCAAGAAGCCTACCCTGGACCCGGCTGATTTAAATAACTTCCGTCCAGTCTCCAATCTCCCCTTTGTGGGGAAGGTTGTAGAGAGAGTGGTGGCACTCCAGCTCCGACGGTCTCTGGATGAAGCGGATTATCTAGATTCTTTTCAATCTGGCTTCAGGCCTGGCTTCAGCACAGAAACCGCTTTGGTCGCGCTGATGGATGATCTCTGGCGGGCCCGAGACAGAAGTTATTCCTCTGTCTTGGTGCTACTTGACCTCTCAGCGGCCTTCGATACCATCGATCATGGTATCCTTTTGTGACGACTCGAAGGGGTGGGAGTGGGAGGCACTGTTTTACGGTGGTTCTCCTCCTACCTCTCTGGCCGGTCACAATCGGTATTGGTGGGAGGGCAGAGGTCAACCCCGAGGCCCCTTGAATGCGGCGTGCCACAGGTGTCGGTCCTCTCTCCCCTCCTATTTAACATTTATATGAAGCCGCTGGGTGAGATCATCAGACAGCACGGGGTGAGGTTTCATCAGTATGCTGATGATACCCAGTTATATATCTCCTCCCCGAGCTCTCTCAGTGAAGCGGCCGATGTGATGGGCCATTGCCTCGAAGCCGTGAGGGTCTGGACTCAGGCTCAATCCTGACAAGACCGAGTGGCTTTGGATGTTGCCTCCCAAGGATCATGTCGACTGTCCAGTGTTGACTCTTGCCGGGGAAAATATACCACCTTCAGAGCAGGTTCGCAACTTGGGTGTCCTCGTTGATCCACAGCTGAATTTGGAACATCAATTGACGGCTGTGGCTGGGAGGACCTTTGCACAAGTTCGCCTGTTGCACCAGTTGCGACCCTACCTGGACCGGGAGGCTCTCCTTACAGTCACTCACGCCCTTGTCACCTCACGTTTGGACTACTGCAACGCGCTCTACATGGGGCTACCCTTGAAAAGTATTCGGAGACTACAGTTGGTCCAGAATGCAGCTGCGCGAGTGATAGTGGGTGCTCCTCGATACACCTACGTTACACCTATCCTCCATGAGCTGCACTGGTTGCCTATTGGTCTCCGGGTCCAATTCAAGGTGTTGGTCATTACCTTTAAAGCCCTATATGGCTCAGGGCCAGGCTATTTGTGAGACCGCCTACTACCTCATAGTTCCCTACGTCCGGTTAGATCCCACAGGCTGGGCCTCCTTCGGGCCCCATCGACCAAGCAGTGCCATTTGGCGGGGCCATGGAGGAGGGCCTTCTCTGTGATGGCGCCCACGTTTTGGAATCAGCTCCCTCCGGAGATTAGGACCGCTCCCACCCTGTTGGTCTTCCGTAAGCTACTTAAGACCTGGCTTTTCCGGCAGGCCTGGGGTTTATAAAACCTTACCCCTGGATGATTGTTTTTGTATTGTTGTTTGTTATGTTTTATGTGTTTTTTATTGTTAGTCGCCCAGAGTCCTTCGGGAGTGGGGCGGCTTATAAATTTTAAAAATAAAATAAATAAAAATAAATAAATGGGTGAAGAAGTACAAACTTAATTTTGGAATTAAGCCCTGGATACATTCAAATGTCTTGGCTTTCAATGTTCATCAGTCCCAAAGGAGCCTGACCTAGAGCAAGGGATCCCAGAATCTATCAACCAAAGCATCTGGAGATCATGATTTGATCATCACAACAGCTAAATAAATTATCTCAGTACACAAAAAATGTACTTTCTAGGAAGTAAACTACCATTGCATTTACTTCTGAGTAAGAAAATGCAGGTTTGAAGCTTCACGTGCCTATATCTGCTTTATTTTTCATATGTGAACAATAAGATTTTGTTTGGTTTCAGGAGGTTTTGTTTTCCAAAACCATTTTCCAGTAAAGGCATATGTTTCAACCAATTGGCATCCAAAAGCTTTCTAATGCTGTTTCCTATTATATTGATGTCATTGGAATGTAGGAACTCTTTAATCATCTCAAACTGAATGACTACCAACAGTGTATTTTATTGACTGTTAAGCAGCTTCTGTTTAGATGAAATACTACACACACCAATATTTTCAAAGGAGGGCTTATAGGTACTAGTTCTTTCTATCGCACCCATTGTGCAGCCACAATGATTAGTCAAATAAATATTCTATAAACTGTCCAATTTCTGTTTGCTGAAATAACATCCATGAAATCAACAAGAAGATTCTCACTGATGTAGGGGAAGATGAAGTCAGAAGAAATGAAACAGACATGTGTCTGCTACCATGTTGAAATAACAGAATGTCTTCAGTACATTTTTAAGCAAATAAATTATGGCCACACCACGCAACTCCTTTAAATAGCATCCTAGTTTGTGTAAATAACAGATTTGCTTTTTAGGAGTCTTTTATTTTGATAGACTTACAAAATAATTAAGATTCAATATCAACGCTATTGTGTAACAGGTCTGGAGATAACATCCCCAACCTGGGAAAAAAATGAAAAATTGCACGTTGCACCATAATAAGCCCCTCCTGCTTCCTTCTGATCATGTCACTCAAGAGTAAACATAGTCTCCCATGCACAAAACCATAAAAATGCATAAATACTACACAAGAGAAAAGCACACACACATACACACAGACTTAGAAATGGAACACAACATGTTATTTCATTATTTAGAAGAAAGAAAAAGGTCTCCTCTGGGACACTTCTGGGAAGGGGGGTAGAAAAACTACAAGCAGCTGATGCTTTCTCTACCTTACTTAGTTATCTAATTGGAAGACAAATTGCTCTATCTCTTTAGCAGGGGAAGGAGCCAGCATGCAAAATTCCAGTATTCTTCTTTTCTGCATCTCCATCCCAATCCCTAGCAACCGCCTGGCAGATGTGTTGTGGAGCTAACACTTTCTTTTCTTTCTCTTTTGTGAGGGGTGGAGAAAATGTTTGTTGCTCCAGCATTGCTTTTCTCTCTTCTCCCACAGGCAGCGATCTGTTTATCCCAGGGGTGTCAAACTCACAATGTCACATATCGCGTATCATGACTTTTTCTCCATTGCCAGCAATGGGATGGGTGCGGTTTCGACATGACGCATCTGGTCCATGGGCCAGCAGTTTGACACCCTGGTTTATACTGTCATTCTGGTGTTTGAAATGTATCTATCTATACTACACCTATCACAGCAGCCATGAGCAGCCATGAGTGAGCCCTTGATTCTAAAATTGCTGGCATGCTCTTCTTTCACCATCTCAGCTTCCAAGAGGCTTTTAAATATAAGACAAATGGTTCAAATCTCCTTTTCTCTTTCTGTTTCTTTTTCTATCTCCTTCCTTTCCAAAGCATCAGATAAATACTCACAATAGTTTGTGGAGATAGAGAGAGGGATAAAGTTGCTTGCTAGCAACCTATCTTATTCCCTTTTTTGCATGTGGTGGCCAGCAGTGAGAGAATTTTTATTGTTTGTGGAATTGCAGTTGTTTGGGGCTGAATCTCACCCTATCTTTTTTTTTTTTTTATCGATCAGTTGTGGAAAAATTCTGACTGATTTCAGGGATTCCCTTTTAAGGGTTCCATGAATTTTGATGTCAACTGAAATGTCAGAGACTGCAAACTGGTAGAACTGAGAAGTGGAAATGATGGTGTGTTTTTCTTCCTAAAACTGAGGATGAAATTAAATTGTACTGCCAGCATTTGTGCTTTGGGGCCAGATGTGACAGGTGTTCTATTGACGAACTGTGAAAAATGGGCTTGGATGTTGCCAATGTCTAATGTAGATTTTGCACCTTTGTGGTATCCTTAGGTGGCTCTTTAGAAGGTGGTCTCTGAAAAAAGTCTGAATGTCTAGTCGATTCATACAAAAAAAGAGTGGACTGGCAATTAACCACCAAGCTGGGATGGATCTTAATTAAACAAATACAAGAAAAAAGATGACCAAATTGTTGAATTACACATAGATGTGGCACATATATGTCATCACACACACTCACATATACGCTATTCACTGCTGGTTTTTGTATTGAATATAATTCAAAAATAAACTTGCCCCAATCTGCATCATTCAGTCATCTTTTAATTCTGCTATCTCAATCCTCATATGCTGTATATATCCTAGATAATTCAGAACAGATGCCAATTGCTCCATGGCTGAAATCTGGGAATGTTTTTTTGAGAAAGCGGTTAACTGAAATATCTGAGGATATACCATTTAATGATTTTTTTTAAAAAAAGATATTGTCTTACACTGCTAAAATAATATCTGGAGTGTGTTTCTCTCTTAAGCTATTTAAATGCAAAAATATTAATGTTACTGTACTTGTTTGACTGACAATACTTATTATTTATAGTCCTTTTCAACACATATTTTCCTAGTATGTGAGATTAACCTTCTAGATATAGTCCACTGATTTTAATGGAGCTGGGACCGAGCACAGATCCACAAAATACTGGAGGTTATATTGCTGTGGGTTAAGGGTATAGCTTCAGTACAAGGCTTATGAATTTAATTATTTTTAATAAGCAAAATCTCATTGTAGAAAATGAGACCTTTGTTCAACTTCACCCCAAGCAATTCTGTATTATAAAATTAATTCCCTCAAGAAAACATTGTAGAAAATAAAAAAGTTGATACATTTTTCTTTATCATAAATGAATGTAGCCTAAAAAGCTTCTATTTCTTTACAATCCTTAAATTAAAAAAAAAAACAGTTCAGTATTACTTCTTCAAAAAGAAGGCTGTTATTATGTTCTCCCTGCTAAACATTCAAGCTTGAGACTAAGAAAACAATGGCTTCCAAAGACTTCCTTATGTAAGCGTTTGTTGGCAATAGTGGCAAATATCTGTAGCTCATGTGTAGGATCAGAGTGAAGATTCATTCTCTGAGCTTGTGGGTTGGTTTCTGAACATTTCATGACCAGGCTAGGTAACATCTTTAGCGGAGTTTAGGGAATGTCAGGTCAGTGTTCTGTTTATAAGGGCTTCAGGTGTGAGTGTGTCAAGTGAGGATCTGGTGATGGGTCAGGTATGAATCATCAGTGAGAGGCTTGTGATGGGTCTTGAAACAGGGAGGTGACATCAGGTCAGGATCATTGGGAGGTGAACTGGAGGGAGGGGGAGGGGGGCTTGTGTCAGTTGGTTAAGAGTCGGTGCTGTCTCTGGTTGGCTGTGCAGTTGATTTGGATTCTGAGGGGTTTGTAGACTGGTTGTAGGTCAATGTGTCTATTGATGGAATTGCTTGTGGAATGCCAGCCTTCGATGAACTCATGATCATGGCAGTTGGTAGTGCGGGTGATAGTGTGGATGTTTATAGTGTTGCTCCAATCAAACTGGTGTTGTTTGGTGTCGGTGTGGGTAGAGATTAAGGATTTGGGATCATGGTGTTTGACTGCCAGGTGGTGATCGTGGATCTTGGTTTTTAATTGACGTGATGTTTGTCCCATGTAGAATTAGTTGCAGCATTACAGTTGATTTTGTAGATTACATTGTTTCTTTCATCCTTTTGCATCTTGTCTTTGGTTCTGGATAATTCCTGGAGGAGTGTGGCTTCACGTTTGTGGGTTATTGCTATTCCTAGGGGTCGGAGAAGCATGGCACTCCAAGAGTTCAGAATGAAGATAGATGATTTTCTGCCCCTTGTGGTTCTTCTCATATAACAAAATAAACTGAGAGAATAACAGATCTCTGTCATCTCATTAGATCGGGACCTGACAACCAAAACCTGAAAAAAATACAAACATACTATTTAAAATGTTCTTTAGTTATGTACACATTTGAATTACTTCAAAAATCTTCTGATCAACCCTTCCTGATCACTGCTAGAATCCACTACTACAGTATACAGATCCAGTCTTTGTTTGAATACCTACAGTCCACCACATCATGAATTAGTCTGTCCATTGTCACACAACTCTGTCACTTAGGTTTTTTTTTTTCTGATTTCCAGCCAAAATGTACTTGCTTATTATTTAAGCTTATTGTGTCTTGTACTGTGGCCTAGAGTTATTTGAACAGTCCTATACCATTTTCTACATGTCCACCTTCAGATACATGAAGATAGCTTCTACATCAAATATGTTCAATAAGAACAAGGAAATCTCATGCATCCAGACAAACACTCTCCCTCTAATAAAAAGTGGAGTTCCCAACCACTCTATCCCAAGACTTAGAAGAAAAGCCAAATTTTCAAAATCACTGAAATTGAGAAACACTGATATATATGATTTGGGGTGATAGTACCAAATTATTTGATGCTGATCAAGAAAGCTGGAACTGAAATTATTATTTCAGTCCCCACATTTTTAAAAAAATATAAAGTGGAGACCTTTGCCTGACCTTTGCCTGGGTCGATATGTACTTGCCTGATATGTAGTTATTAAAACATTTGTCAATGAAAAAAACAGATGACACAACTCAGTGCGTAATGTGGTGTACACAGGAGTTTTTGCTTATGGAGTAAGGTGGCCAAAGGAATAAAAGGAACCTTTCCTGGGCCTGTGGAAAAGATAATGTATTAGTTTAGTTTGCAATAAAATATAATTTACATGAGATATAATAATATTTCAGAAGTATTCCAAACTTCAAAACAATTTTCCCAGGCCTGAAATTCCCTGAGAAATGAACATATATTATGATTTGTTGATCTCTAGAAAAATATGAGATTTTATAGCCCTGAAAATGAGACTCAAGATTTCTTCCAGTAATAATTGATTAGGAGATGAACACTTCTTTAAATGTTTGTATAGTTTTTTTAAATCTATGTGACATTGGGTAGAAAGTCATGATTTATAAATGTACACCTATCATTTAAAGACTCCAAAGTGAAAATAATGTATAAATGAGTTTCAAAACTAGGTGTAAAAAATATTTAATTGAAAGAAGGAAAATATTTGTGATGAGGGAGTATGGGGAAAGGATGACTTATTCATTAGGTGCAATTTGGGTGAAAATGTCAGCGTAGTCTCTAGTGCAATATCTGTCTTGCAAAAGTAGTCGTGAACATGTGATATGAACTAGAGAATTTCATCTCATACACATGAGAGATCTACAGTGGCATTTTCTAATCTCAGTACAAGGCACGTGACAATAGGATACTATTCTAAAAATATTCTCTGCACATTGTTCAAAGGTATATTCTTTGCCAAACTCGATTCAAACTTCATATTCCCAATCAGAATAGTTTCTGGACATGTTTTGGTTCTGTTATCTGTCCTACAGTCGGTTATGATCCATTCAAATATATACTTTATAATTCAATATCCTCATCATAAGGTAATCAATATACCTGGCAGATAAATAGGTGAGATCAGATTTGCATGTTTGTTTTTGGTATCACTGTTTTAAATTTTATGCAAAGGAAAGAAAATGTGATGCTGCTTTTTGTTTAGTTTTCTCATTGATTCATTACAATTCTCTCACATTTTAGATATACAGGACCTAAAATTGTGGAGCCTATAATTGTACATTTTTCAGTCTTACTCAACAGTAAGTCTTATTGAGCCTGTAGACTTTTATTCTCTAGAATAGCTGAATGAACAATTCTTTTCCTCTCATTTTATTGTATTTATCTGCACACTATGCCAGTAAACTAAATTTTTCAACAGATACATTTCCTTCTATCTAATTTGGGGTCTGTAGTCAACAGAAAACAGTGTTGTGATTAAAGGTACCAGGCTAAAAATCAGAAGACTGTAAGTTCTAGTCTTGTCTGATGCATGAAGCTACTAAAGTGGCTTTGGATCAATCACACTCTCTCTCAGCCTTAGGAATAAGGCAATGACAATTTATTTCCATAAACCTTGCCAAGAAAACTGCCCTTAGATCCATATGGCATTATTCCAGCAACAATTGAGAAGAAAATTACTGGTTTTAGTGCAGGGTTGTTTTTTTAATGACAAAATTATGATTAGAATAATCTCTGTAAACCATTCCCTCCAAATTCCTCTACCCCAACTTTTAAACGCTGGGAAAAAAGCTAACAATATCCAATCTAGAAGGAGAGGCATGCTGTGGATTCCATTGGCTAAGGAATGTCAGCTGGTGGGATCCAAAAGGTTAACTGTCCTCTGGAGCATCATCCCTCTAGAGATCAGATTGACCTCAAACCTGCTAGTCTTCTGTAAGGCCTTGAAGACCTTGTTCTGTGCTTGAGGCTGGGGTTCAGGGTGAATGACTGAACCTGCTTCCTCTTTGGGTTAAGAGTTGTTTTTATGACTTTTCCAACAGTTGTGTATATTCTTGTTTTATTTTTGGTGTATGTATAGGGTTTTTTAAAATTTATTTTAAAATAAATTTTAATCACGTACTGTACTTGACTTAGGTGCTCATCTCAATCGATTAAATAAAGAAATAAATCAATAGCAAACATCTCAGCATCATGCTTACAGAGATACATGCACACTCATACCCACATAGCTTAAAGTTCATTAAAGAAATGAAACTCCCTGGAGAAAAAGAAGTTTCTGGCCTCACTGGGAAAGGCAGGTGCTTCCATATCTCCAACTAAGCCCCCAATTCACCTCCTAAGAAATGCCAGAGATCTTGTTCTCCAGATGAAAAAATCCTGTATCTTGAACAGCTGGCATGCTACCGATGGGGAGCCAAAACATGGCAGAGATCTCCTGACACAAGTCTTGACATTAATTCTGGATACTAGTGAGACCTCTAAGATAATACACTCCTATGGAAAAGGCAGTTAGAAGAGTCAGTCTGAAATAGACTCAGTTACACTAATAGTTGCTCCTGTTTAGGAATATTTTTTTGTTGTTCCTTTATCAGTATAAAATTGTCAGTAAGTCTGTACATAAATAAAAGAGTTTATGAGGCAGGGTTATTCTCAGCTTTCCTGTGTACTATAAATGGCTACTCAGAAAACTTTATAGCTGTTATACCATAGCACTGTGCTATAACAAGTCCCTTTTCTAGTTAAAGTGGCTGGTGGGTAATACACCAAAAATGTCTTCAAATGCATGGTCCTCTGTTAACAAAGGCAGTTAATAGAAACCCTAATTTCAGTAAATTTCTATTCATGGAAAATGAAAAAAAACCCAGCTGAATACACAGAGTGAACTGAAATTATTCACAAAGGCCCCAAATGTGTGCTTCTTTGCTAAAACCTCTAATAGAAACCTTAATTTTCACAAATTTTCATTATTCATGTGAATAAATTCCTAATACTCAGGTTTCCCTCCGTGCTCTTTACTGTGAAAACAACAACAATTTCTCAGTTGTAAAAATATAAGTAAGGAGAGCCCAGAAATACTCTGACAATAATCATGTTTGGATGCATATTTTTTTACAAAGGTAAACTGAAAAAGATTGGGTTAAAATGAACATTTTTTTAAAAAAAAGACATCAGAAGAAAATATTAAAAGAGCAACCCTGTGTTCCAGAAACAATAATAATTACAGAGATGAATATCGGAAATGGCATAATGCAAATCAAATTACTAATTCAGTTTTCCTAGGCAGAATTATCTCACATAAAGGAGCAACATCTAATACTGTGAAACATACATATCAGCAGGTTTCTAATGAATGTATAGAGGAATATATATTGACAGCACGGTCTAGTTGTTTCTAACCTGGCAATCTCTTCATTTATTTCCAACAATCTGAGTGATTCTTGTCTTTTTAGTCATGTGGCTTGACAATTCTAAGACTCAAAGTAGATAAAGCTGGAGGTTTGGGGAAGTTTTCATATTTTCATAGCTTTATATTTCTCTTGAACTGAATCTCAAGTCTTCACAGGGCAGGATTACTTGTTTTTGACTTTTATTGGAACAACAGAGTCAAATTAGAAGAATAGTACCTTTTATTGGCAAGCTTTGTTACTTGGAAGCAAGGGCAAAAAAATTTGAGGAAAGATTATATTACATATGCCAACTCAAAATGCTAACAATACGAAGAAGGGTACAGGTCATCCCCAACGTACGGCCACAATTGAGCCCAAAATTTCTGTCGCTAAGTGAGACAGTTGTTAAGTTAGTTTTGCCCCATTTTACAACCTTTCTTGCCACAGTTGTTAAATGAATCACTGCAGTTGTTAAATTAGTAACATGGTTGTTAAGTTGATTTTGCTAGTCAGAAGGTCACAAAAAGTGATTGCAAAACCCTGGGATACTGCACTTCATAAATATGAGTCAGTTGTTAAGCATCTGAATTTCGATCATCTGACCATGGGGATGCTGCTATGATTGTAAGTCACTTTTTTCAGTGCTGTTATAATTTTGAACAATCACTAAGTGTTGTAAGTCACAGTTTATCTGTATTAGCAGAGGCATTCTGCTCAGGGAGGGGTAGTTTCTAGTCACATAAGTCATATAAAGCCCTGGTCATTGGGCCATGGCATAGGGGAAGGTGGTTTAGCAGATGACCAGGCTGAGCCCAAAGGAGGGTCAAAGGAATCATGAGTCTTGAATCCCTTTGCACCCTCAAGAGATCTAAGTCCAGCACACTTTGAATTCCTTCTATTTTTATCTCCCTCCCAATTTCCCTTGGCAGCTGGTAGTTCCAATTCTGGTAGAGAGCTCAATCTTACAATAAATCTTTATACCCATTTGGACTGTCTGGATCTCCTGATTTTCCTGGTGCTTGACAGGCGGGCTGCAAATATCATTGTGAGAGCTTCATTAGTTTAATAATGGAAACAAAGAAAGAAGCCAGATGTGGTCCACCTGTTTATATGGCCAGCAATGTTCTTTATGAGAACATTCCAATTGCATGCATAAGGTAGCCGCTCGGGTGGGTCTTCCATAGGCATGCGAAATGTATGTGATAATCATCTTCTTTTAGAAAAGGCCAAAAAAGACAGGTTATATGAATTTCAGTCTGGATGAATGTTTTACACTAGGAATACTCAAAAGAATATTGAACCACATATCTACTGTTGGGAGAGAATCTTCCCTGGAGTGAATATCTGATTTGACCACAGGATGATTAAAATCAACAAAGACCACCCTTGCTTGTGGAAATATGATTATAGTTGTTTCACTGTACACTATTGTACTCTGCTGAGTCACCTCCATGCAGAGGGCTTCAAGGAAAACTTAATCAGCTTATTTGATAGTAACAAAATATTTATGGTGAAAGAAAAAAAAGGAAATAATTTTAAGCCTTCACATTGCACATCTCAAAACATATGTTGTGGACTATTTCTTCATCGTGAAATATTATATGAAAGTGTCAAAAACATGTATTGAGAAACTGAGATTTCCATTAAAAAGCTGTCAGTTCCATATGTGCTTAAAATTAGAATACAAAATAAAATTGTCACTTTCAGTAGACCTGTAGCACAATCTGATTGCACTGGAGTTTGTCCCATTTCTTTTTTTATGAGGTCCAGTAAAAAGCTACCTCAAATTGAGCATTGTATAGAATGCCTATCTTTTGATTATATAATACCCATTTATGTATTTTGTTTTTAAAAACTGGATTGAAGTTGCACACTTCCAAAAGTGAAACTAGTATTCACAATCACAAAATATCTGGTACATTTCTGTAGTAAATTATGTATTTATACAGCAGTCTTTCTCAGCTGGTGCCCTTTGGATAAATCCCACAATTTCTGAGCCAGAATGGCCATTGCTGAAAATTCTGGGAATTGAATTCCCCCATATAGTGATAGTTAAATACCATAATTTTTATGGCACATCCTTACAAGATTGTCTTGGGACTGTCAGTTAGTTAAAAGACAATTCTAGAGATCAGTTATACAAAAATGCCATATTTATGGTGATTGCAGTTTTATGACAAATTTTAGTCACTTTAATACCAGGTAAACAGGAAGAACTATGTTCTCCCATTAAAAAGGAAACAAACTAGCACAAAAGCAATCATATTTTACTAATAACAGATATGATTTCTTGATCTGAGATGTAAACTGAATGAGTATAAATGAGATGTAAACTAAATGAGTATAAATGCTGACTGCCTGTCAATATCCCCACTGTTCTTCAGAAAGCCCTTTAAAAAAATAATGATTCTATTAATCTATTGTGCAAGAGAGGGGGGGAACAGATATATAGTTGTTTTCGTACCTTAATATAAAATTGACCCCTTTACACATTAAAACCAATTGTATGTAATAATGTAAGCCACTAAGTGGTCTCTGGAAATAGAGCAGCCTATAAACTGTAGTAGAAAACAAACAAACAAAAACAAACAAACAAACATAAATAAATAAGCAATTTTCCTTGATTATTTTCACTTTTCCAAAATGTGTGCTGCAGTGCTATAGTCAAAAGATGTACACTTAATTTCTATAATAGGGGAATGTGCACACAACAATATCCATAATGTACAAATATACATGGTGGGTGAAGTTATGGGTATACATAACAAAATATAAACTTTATTCTGAAAAAAGTCAAAATGAATTATTATTTCTAAAACTGGCAGGTTTATTTCTGAATATTGCTCAATATATATTAATTTTATGAAGCAAAGAAGAAGTGCTTTTATACAAACAGGTTGATTGTCTAATTCAGGGGTCTTCAAACTTGGCCCTTTTATGACTTGTGGACTTCAACTCCCAGAATTCCTCAGCCAGACATGCTGGCTGAGGAATTCTGGGAATTGAAGTCCACAAATCATAAAAGGAAAGGGCCAAGTTTGAAGACCTCTGGTCTAACTTGTTCTTTGGGATAAATTTAACAGAATAACAAAATAGCAGAATTGGAAGGGACTTTGAAGGTCTTCTAGTCCAACCCCTGCTCAGCCAGGAAACCCTATACCATTTCAGACAAATGGTTTTCCAACCTCTTCTTAAAAACTTCCAGTGTTGGAGCATTTAAATAGAAGTGATTTAAATTTTGTTTTAAAGTATTAACATTTTTTTTGTACCTTTGAGTCACGATTGACTCCTGGTGACTACCAGTGCAAGTCCCTGCAGTTTTCTTAGCTATGTTTTAGAAGTGGCTTGCTTCTTCTTAGGGCTGACAGAGAGTGACTGGCTAAGGTCATCCAGCTAGCTTGATGCCTGAGTTGGGACTAGAAATGTTGATCTTCTAGTTTCTAGCCTTAACCACAGCATCAGACTAGCACCCTTTTTGAATTATAGCACATATTTCCACCATTTTGCAACTGACTTATATTACACAATGTAACGTTATTCTGACCTCACTGTGGCTTCTGGCAGATGCCTAGAAATGGTCTGCTCTCAGGACTTTTAACAAGCCATCTCAGTCAACTCTCAGAACTGAAGTCAACACGCTTTCCCTAACTTGCAGCTTGTAATCCTTCAGACACATTGAAATGAATTTATTTGATCTTGGAACAGATGTTCAAAATGAAGATCATGGCTGCTTCACTCACTGCACAGAATGAAAACTCTGTCTCAGATGAATGGGGGTTAGAATGCATGACCTCTGAGGTCTCTTCCAACTTTATGATTCTATTGCTTTTGTGTGTGTGTTATTTATTTCAGCAATAGAGGTGCTTAAATAGCTATTGGATTTTCCATCAGTAGGAAAAGAATTTTTTGTCTTCCCATGTGCTGGATCAAAATTTATTATATGCTACCACAACAGGCAATTGGGGCTTGTGAAATGTAACTCCAACATTTATTAGGTGAGATTGTAGATGTGTGAATTTATTCAGGAGTGTGAATCAGTGTAGTCTAAGCTACAATCATCCAAATTACCAAGCAAACTACTTTGAATGTTCAGTTTTCATAATTTCTTCAAAAATGCACATATTTCCATTTCACATTTTCCCCATAAAATTTCTGGCCTTCAGACTGGTGTTATTTGTATGTGCAACAAATTGTAATTGGATAATAAATGCAAATTAAAATCCCCCAGCAGGCTTTGCTACTATTAACATATCTCTTATTTTCATAATCTTTTTTTTTTCCAATGGTGTGGTATCTATTATCTTGTATGCTTTGAAATCCAAGTGCACTAAAAATAATGTGATGCTTTTATGGTAATTGAGCAGCAAAACTCAACAGAGACATTTTGGGTCACACATACAAGCAACTCCTTTCCTAAGAGAGGGAAAAGAGAATACAAATACAAGCATAGCATTCTTCTCTGTATTCTTGCTTGCTGCAGCTTTCTTTTTTTAGATTTTGCTGCAGTTCCTGGAAGAAGCTGTGTGACTTTCCCACTTTGTATCCGTGTAGACAAATTGAAAAAGACTAGCAGTTTACAAAAAGCAGTCTCAGTTGCTACAGGGAAAATAATCAATTAAATATCACAGTTGTTAACCCTAAAACCAAGAAATGAGAACATTTTATTTATTTATTTACCTACTTACTTAATTTACTTATAGTTATTGTTATTTAAGATTTATTCAATTCAGTTGACAGTCTGGGACTGGTAAAAACTTAACAGTTCAAGTCCTAACCAAGGACTTAAGAGCTATTAAGGTAGCAACTGAGTATATAGGCAGTTCCGAATAGGATGATTTTTTGCAAAGTCAGGATGTTCCAGTCTAATAAATTCAAAATTTCTATGTATCTAGGCAACCCTTTGGGTATTGCTCCAAGGGATCCTATTACTATTGGTACAGCCATTTATTTCTTCCTCCGTAGTGAACAATAAAGGTTTTTCTCTTTTGGAATATTCAGAATCATTATTAACTGCTGGGAAGTTATGAAAGCACCAGATAAATCAGGGATGAGCAACCTAACCCAGGGTTTTGGAATTTTGGAAGGGCACAATCCTTGCCAGACCTGGGTTGATGGGTACCAAATGTATACTGCTTACAGTGCTCCAAATAGAACTAGCTATGCTAAATAAAATCAAAAGAGTGATTGCATATGCCTGTTAAGTGCCTGCCTGCAACCTGCTTCCATGTAAATTGAGATAAAATAGTTGACTGAGTTGAAGACCAGACAAGGAAGTTAAACTCCTAATCTGAAAAAGACACGCATTCTCTTCCTTTAAAAGAGGGCCATTGTGGGTATGTTGAGCAGAACAGGTTTGAAATGAATAGGAAGATGTCAATGCAATGCAATTCAGAGGATGCCCATCTAAACAATTTCCCTATTGTGCTGGCTAGAAAATAATGGGTGTTTCATATCCAGGCATCTCAATATACCAATATGAAAAATGCTGAATTCTAAGAACTAAAGCTGGACCCTGTAAGTTCAGTCTGAGAATCCATCATAAACTTCAGTATTTCTTTTATTGGAAAATTGTGTGAACATATCTTACAGAAACAGGTGTAACTGAGTTTCTAATATAGTAGCTACCATGTTTCCCCAAAAATAAAAACTGGGTCTTATTATTTTTTTTGCCTCCAAAAGAGGCACCAGATCTTATTTTGGGGGATGTCTTTTATCCTCACCTGTGGCTCTGACAGCCCCGCCCAGCCAGTCCACTTCTTCTGGGCCGAAAGAGCAGCTTCATTCTGGCCTGCATTTTGCAGTCAGGCCTTTTCAGGAGGCCATTGCATCTGAGTACCAAGCTATGGATTAATCCTCGACTGTAGAGATCTTGCAGAACCAAGCTATGGCTTGACTCCATAGCTTGGTTCTCAGCTGCAGTGGCCTTCCAGAAAGGCCTGTGACTGAGAAATGTAGGCCTGGCTGCAGAAGACGCCACAGAAGAAGTGGGCCAGTGAAGAGAGGCCTGGCTACAAGGTAAGTGGGTGTGGGCACGTGGGGCAGTCCACCCTCCCAACCCCACTCTAGCTTGATTTTTAGGTGTGTGCCTCACCCCAAAACTAGGGCTTACTTTTGGGGTAAGGCTTATATTAGGCCCACCCCCCAAAATCAACCTAGGGCTTATTTTCAGGGTAGGCCTTACTTTTGGGAAAACACCGTATCTGGAAAGTCCACAAGCAGGGTCTCCTGATACAATCACTTTCATGCATACATCTCTTATATCCCAATGTGCATCACATGTTATGACTATGCCAATCACAGAGTGGTATCATCCCTTCCATATGGATTGTTCATGATTGGCATCTCTCTAGTTTTGCCAAGGAATAAATCTGCCTTTGTTAAATAGAATGGAGAACTTTCATTCGTGCACGTTTGTCTCCAACAATATGTCTTCAAACTTATTCAGGATGATACAGACTTCTTTATTTTTAATATCAGCCATGAGATTTCCTTATTTGCAAAGATAATGTTTCTGCTGAATTCCTCCTGCAAATAATGTCTGAAAATCAGCTTATTGTTTTTCCTGTTAAATCTGTTTTGTTTTGTTTTAAGTTGAAGCATAGGTCAAATGCAAATGTGAATATAAATTTATCCAGCATGCATAATTTGTAGTCAGTGTAGAACTAACTCATCTGTCTTCTGTATCTTTGCTCATGTGATGAGTTCTCCTGCTAAAAATGACCTATTCATCCTTCAGATAAACAGCCAAAAGAAGAAGCAGAACCGTGTCTATTACAAAGAAAGAACAACATATTGTTCCCAATGTGATTAATTTGCCTCTTTTCTGTCAATAGTCTTAAGAAACTTCTATTTCAAAACAAACAAACGTATACGATAATATTTACAGATGCTATGGAAATGTTCCTGCATTTGATCCAAAACATATCAGACATCTGAATTCAGAACTGGCTGGTGGTGTGTAAATCAAGGATATTAAAAGATGATATACACCCAAGAACTGTGGGATAAGTTACATATCAAAAGAAGAAATTCAATGTAGAGTTGAATTAAATGTCCTGACAATTCATATGACACAATCATTCCCAATCATTTTGTGCTTAATATTCTTGATTTTCTAAGGCCATTTCCCCTCTAGTGACTTCATAGCATCATCCAACCATCACTGGAACTGGAGGTGGTGCAGTGGATAGAATGTGGTATTGCAGGCTAACTCTGCCCACAGTATGGAGTTTGACCCAGACGGGGTTCAAGGTTGACTCAGCCTTCCATCCTCCTAAAGACGCAGGATTGTTGGTGGCAATGTGTTGATATTGTAAACCACTCAGACAGTACTGTAAAGCACTGTGAAGTGGTATGTAAGTCTAAGTGCTGTTGTTATTGCTAAAACAACTGTCTCCATTACTATTATGTTGGCAAAATCATGGTTAGGTCATTCAAGAAGACACTAAATCCTAATAGAGAAATAACCAAAGAGTTTGCCTTGCTTGCAAGTATAGTAAAAGTAAAGGTATAGTGTTACCTTTAATGCCTATGAGGCTCTACCCTGACTCACCTCCTCACCACCACAAGAACAAAAAAGGGTGCTGCAAAGGGAAAACTAGCATCCAGCTCTTTCTCACTTTCATTTCTGCACCAGTGGGCTAAGAAGCATTTTAGGTTTCCCAGGAAAATATAAGTGGACAAGAATTAGTTGATCAGGAACTAATTGTGATAAGACATTTGTGATCAACGAACCAGGTCAGACTCTCCCTTCAAAAATTCCCATAAGTGAAAAAAAAACTGTTTTGCACATCGGATGATAGGGAACATTGAATGTGTGATTCCATAAGATATAGCACTGATTAAATCAGATCTTTTGAAATAGATTTCGGAATAAAACTTGGAACCTTCTTTGAAGCCAGAGGTTCAACTGGATAGTTCCACAGTGCTTTAGAAACACACAGTTTTCTGCTATTTTTGGAATTCTTTGTAAGCAATACCCCTTGTTACAACCTCAGAAGCTCTCTAAGATTGCCATGAGCAGTTGACCAATCATCTGTCTAACCTCATTAGCTTCTTCAGAGATGGTAGCAGCGAAGTGCAACACTAGTGTTCCTATGACTTCGGTTTCATTTTCTCTGCAATTAGTTTCAGAAATGTGACCAATCACGAGTCCTACTATATCTACATACATGTTTGTATGTATACAATTGCACATGGAGACACACGCACTTACATTTCTTGTAAGTGAAATGGTGCAGAGGGACCAATTGATTCCCAGTGTCTTGAATCATAATTTCTGGAGACTATCTCAGTTTGAAAGTGGCCTTTTTTATTGCAGAAAAGAAGGCTTTTATAAGCAAGCCTTGTAGAGGATTGGTTTGAGAAATATCAAAAATGGAACATGATACTCCCCCCCCCATATTTTTGAACCAGCAGATATTGATTGCAAGTTGAGAACAAATAGTCATTTTGTCTTTTTATAGATCACTGTGTAGGACTCAGCATTATAGCCCCTAGTAAGCACATTCTTGCATTATAGATATATTCATTGGTAATTATCTGGCTTTTGAAATGAATTAAGCTCAATTAGAGATATAATTAGAGATCTAAAATAAATCAGTTACCAAACCAGATTTTTCTGTAGCACAGGTTAACCATACTGAATGAAATCTGTTGGTAATACTGTCTGAGTCAGTATTTCTCTATTCAAAATTCCATTAAAATATTTAAGAAAAATACATCTAAAAAAGCAGTGACTATTAAAAAAAATGGGGACATCTACAAAACAAAGCACCTCATCAAACAAATCTGTATAAAGTAGAAAAATTCCTTCAATAAATTCTTTTAAAACTTTACATATCCAATAAAATCCTTCATACAAGGAAAAATTGAAATGAAAATTAATGCTGCTTTTTTAAACAGTTTTTTTTTAAGAAACGTGGAGAAAAAAAGACAGAATAAACACACAACCAAACAAAACCCACGATGGACCATAATGTGTAATTCAGATAATAAAATATATCTAATTACATATCTAATCACAATTAAACACATTGATAAACAAGGTTAAAATTAAAATGAAATGCTTGGTTTTCCTGTCCTGATAAACCATTTTAGATAATTTTACTTAAAGGTAAACCAGGGCTCAAAACTGTTTGATCCATTAGAATTTAAAAATATTCCATCAAATTGTGGCTGTAGATTATATTTAAGATTATATATGTGGTTGTTTATGGATCATTTTCCTAAGACTAATTTTTTTTTCCTTTTTTTAGTGGCCACAAGAAAGTTTCAGCCCATCACCGACTGCATGTCATCAAAGGCTGGAGAAAGATTAGATTCAGAATCTATGGAGATTCTCAGTCACCCAGGTCATAGTTATCCCAAAGATGCTTTTTCATGAGGCAACTGGACTTTCTTGTTTTTTTCTTTGAAGACGTCTCACTTCTCATCCCAGAAGCTTCTTCAGCTCTTCAGCACTTCAGCTCAGAGCTGAAGAAGCTTCTTAGATGAAAAGCCAAACGTCTTCAAAGAAAAACAAGAAAGTCGTGAACAAGCATCTTTGGGATTAGATTCAGAGAAATCATGCCCCTTCAATAGAGCTCTGGAACTACTAAAGAAGAATTAATTAACAACTCGGGGAGGGGTGGCAGAGTTTTCAAATTAATATGGGGAATAATTTTAACTCGACGACTCTCCTATTACTATAGTGTTCTGGTTCTAAAGACCCTTTGGCCTCATGTGTGTTTAAAAATAGATGTGGGTACTTTTTCTTTCTTGGGTACAATTTCTATTCAAAATGCTCCTCTGCCTACTACACTTCCAACTTTATCCCCTAACACATGCATGCATACACACCAATTACTTTATTTAGGGTTCCTTGATTAAGATAAGTATTACCTCCTAGGCAACATGGAAGTTCACAGCATTTGAAGTACAATATTCAAGAGAAAGATGTTGAGAGAAGAACATTTCAGGTGAAAATAATGTGCTGTTTATTCATAAATGTGTGCTAGAGAATCAGGGCAGCCTGCCATATGTGTTAAATGAAAAGAGAAAGTTTATTCACAAGTTATAGAAATAAAAGCCAGGCATTCTCCTTGTTTTGGATAAAGATGCAAGTAGCAAAGTTACATAGAACCATTGTTTGATTTTAAAGCTGTACCATTCAAGTCAGTGGTTCATCATGTGCTTTATTATTAAGATGTCATCTTCAATAGTTAGGAGGCTTCTATATTTAAAGACAGCCTGGAGATATTAGGAAAGAAACAAATTCAATCAGTTATGACTTCTTTTGTACATATGCTAAGTAAGACTTATTAAACCATTTTTTTCCACTTACAATATCTGCCCTGCATCACATGAAATTCTGTTCAGCCGTCCCTTCATGTTTCCAATCAATCTAGAAAATTTTGTATATATGATTTATGCCCAAAGGGTTGTTATAAAGATGCATTGCAATTTTCATGCAAAGGAAGGAAGGAAGGAAGGAAGGAAGGAAGGAAGGAAGGAAGGAAGGAAGGAAGGAAGGAAGGAAGGAAGGAAGGAAGGAAGAAAGAAAGAAAGAAAGAAAGAGAAAGGCTTGTGTAAGAAAATATACTCAACCAACTGTATAGGATTATCTCATGCAAAAACAAACAAAAAACATGCCAGACAGCTGGGAAAAAAGAGCAACCAAAATGTTCAGAAAATAAGCAGCCCCTGTTCAAAGAAAGGTCAAGGCAGGAGTCCACCATTTTCACTATTTCCATTACTATGAAAGTTGGACTAGGCTTGTGCATTATATTTAGGGGTATATATTGAAAAGAGATGGAATTAAGATCCAAAGGCAGGTTTCAGAAAGGTTTTAAGGGGCAAATGTGTATTTAGCCCCTGCAAGGATTAAGGAATGATTTTATAATCAAATCCTCCACACGTTGAAAATGTTGTAGCTACCTGTCCATTCTTGCATGTCCCCATAGGAATTCTGGTAGCAGTGCAATTGTCAGACCACACCATCTAATATTTCTTTTCTTTTTGGAACAAAGACAAATAAGAGAAGAGGTATATACTGTATATGAGGGGTCCCCAACCTATGGGCCATGGCCCATTACCGCACTAATGCCCATGGCTCCATTTGCGCGTGCACATGGGTGCAAATGGGGCCGCTAGCACTGCACCAGTGCACGTGGCCCTGTTTGCATGCACATACACGCACACACCAATTTGGAAGCTGCTCTCCTTCCCTCCAGGCCGTGAGCCCAGAAAGGTTTGATATCTCTGCTGTATACAATCCTAGATCATATAAAAATTTGGTTAGAACTAAAGTTTCCTCTTTTTCTTATGTTGCTGAAATTTGGACATCTATTAAAATGAAATGTGAAGAGATTCAGACTAATAAAAAGAAGTACAGATATCTTTGACTTACAATAGTTCATTTAATGACCATTTGAAGTTAAAATATCACTTTTAAAAGTGACATGACCATTTTTCACACTTACAATCATTGCATCCCCAAGATCATGTGATTAAAATTCAGATATGTGGCAACTGACTCATACTTACGACAGTTGCAGTGTCCTGGGGTCATGTGATCACCTTTTGAAACCTCCAGACAAGCAAAGTCAAGGGGGAATCCAGATTCACTTAGCAACCATGTGGCTAATTTGACAACTGCAGTGATTCACTTAGCAACTGTGGCAAGAACGTTCGTAAAATGAGGCAAAACTCACTTAACAAATGTCTCACTCAGTAACAGAAATTTGGGGCTCAATTGGAGTCGTAAGTCGAGGACTACCTGCATCTCTTCCTATTAGGCAGAATTATACTGTGCTACATATTGCCATTAGATGTCATTTGGGAGGACAATTTGTTAAAAAAAAAATAATTGAGCAAATTCAGAGAATCAGGCTACCAGTGGAAAACAGAACTGAGGGCTCCTTGCTAGCCCTGGAATAATAGGTTACATTCTTATGTACAGCTAAATAAAACACAGATCCTATCTAGTGACAAAGTGTCATTTGTATTAAGACCCTGAGGGGGGTCATCTGTGGTTTTGTTGGACAACTCTAATTGAGCTTGTTGCCATTGTGGATTGCAACCTGAATGGCCATTGATGGAACAGGACACCGGTAAGTAGATTTCCTGCCTTACTCAATATAAAATATCTTTGAAGAAGTTAAGTCTGGCTTAGGAATAGCAGAGATAGAACTCTAAAAATCCCCCTATTATTTCCTGATGAACCTCGATGCAACACACCTGAAATTCTTACAGCTGGACGCAGCTCTGCACTCTATGCCAGTGGAAATATACCTTAATGCCAGTGGTGGGATTCAGCCAGTTCGCACCAGTTCGGTAGAACTGGTAGCTAATTTTTTGTTGTCCAGGCTCAGAATGAACTTCCAGAAGTGGCATCCACACAGAGAACCAGTTGTTCACATATTTGAATCCCACCACTGCCTAATGCTTCATATAGATCTCAGTGCTCAGTGCTAGAATTTGATATCAGAACTAATCAGAGGACCTAAGTTTCAAATTCCCTCATCAAAGACTGGAAAGGAAGTCTTGGATATTGGCGAATATCTTCAAAGACGAATATATTTGTATTTTCCTTTAAAATGTCATTTAGGAAAGTTAAATAAATAGTATTGGTTGCCTACATATTAGAGTGCGGCTAAAAATGGAAAAGCCAAATTGCAAGCCACAGACCCAATGATTCCAGTTAAATATTACTTGCTAGGGAGAAAGAGTGCTAAAAGATGATTATCGTTTTGTTCATGTTTCTGAGCTTCCGGAATCCATCTCTAGACTAGACTGGATGGGCTACCAATTGGAACTCTTCTTAAATTTGTCTCATTATATACTTTATCTTTCTTTCGAAGTCCTTGGATTTGTGCTGGTTTCAGGTACTAGTTAGTGTCCTGGAGTTCAGGTCTCAAAATATAAAATATATACTGGTCCTTTTGAGGTTTGATCCTCAACCATGTTGGTACTGGCCATAACAAAAACCTTGTAGATTGACTTCCGGTTTGCCATAGCGGCGCTGGCAGACGTATGGAGGCGAGCTCCGTCTTCAGCGTCCGGTTTTATCCTGCTGGGAGACCCTAGAAAGGGTTGAAAGTCACCCTATAGTCACTCCTATAGTCACTCCTTACGATGAGCAAGGAGAGGACTCCTGTTTGATCATGGAAGGGCGGCAGCCCTTCCACTTGATCTGGGGCAACTTTCCAAACCAGCAGGGAAAAGATCCCCATAGCAAAATGGCTCATCATTAAGCTGCTGACAGCCAAAGTCAAAATTACAACCAAGCACCTTTAAAGCAATGCAGATGAAACTGGATGAGATTTGATTTTCTCTTTAAGACTTTAAATATTTTTTCTGCAAAAGCTGCCCAAAATATTTCTTCCCTTGTGAGGAGAGACTGCTAAGAACAGCGGTGATTGACTTCCTAGGGGAAAAGAGCAACTATAAGAACAATTCTAACTTAATTGGATGCATATACCTTTGAAATTTGGAAACTAAAAGTTTCCCTATTCTTACTGGAGATATTGGCTTTTATTTAAAAAGAAAAGAAATAACCCTTAAAAAACTGTGGATGCTGTGGATGCCTTAAAAATGCCGTGGATATAATTTACTTGGACTTCAGTAAGGCATTTGATAAAGTAGATCACAACCTACTACTTGACAAGATAGAAAAATGTGGGGTAGACAGCATCACCACCAGATGGATCTGTAGCTGGCTGATTGGCCGTACTCAGCGTGTGGTCCTCAATGGAACCGCATCTACGTGGAGGGAAGTGTGTAGTGGGGTGCCCCAGGGCTCTGTTCTGGGCCCAGTGCTCTTCAACATCTTCATCAATGATTTGGACGAGGGCATAGATGGGGAATTCATCAAATTTGCAGATGACACCAAGCTGGCAGGAATAGTCAATACTCCAGAAGACAGGCTTAAGATACAGTAGGATCTGGACAGACTTGAATACTGGGCACTATCTAACAAAATGAAATTCAATGGTGAAAAAAAGCAAGGTTCTACATGTAGGCAAGAAAAAACAAATGCACAGGTATAGTATAGGGAGTACCTTGCTCAATAGTAGTAACTGTGAGAGGGACCTCGGAGTCCTAGTGGACAATCACCTAAATATGAGCCAGCAATGTGCTGCAGCTGCCAAAAAGGCCAACACTGTGCCAGGCTGCATTAACAGAGGGATAGAATCAAGATCACGTGAAATGTTAATACCACTTTACAATGCCTTGGTAAGGCCACACTTGGAGTACTGCACCCAGTTTTGGTCACCGCGATGTAAAAAAGATGTTGAGACTCTAGAAAGAGTACAGAGAAGAGCAACAAAGATGATTAGGGGACTGGAGGCTAAAGCATATAAGGAATGGCTGCTGGAATTGGGTATGTCTAGTTTAATGAAGAGAAGGACGTGGAGGGACATGATAGCAGTATCTAAGGGGCTACCACAAAGAAGAGGGAGTCAAGCTATTTTCCAAAGTGCCTGAAGGCAGGACAAGAAGCAATGGGTGGAAACTAATCAAGGAGAGAAGCAACCTAGAACTAAGGAGAAACTTCATGACAGTTAGAACAATTAACCAGTGGAACAACCTGCCTCCAGAAGCGGTGAATGTTCCAACACTGGAAGTTTTTAAGAAGAGACTGGGCAGCCATTTGTCCAAAATGGTATAGGGGGTTGGACTAGATGACCTCCAAGATCCCTTCCAACTTTACTATTATTATTATTATTATTATTATTATTATTATTATTATTATTATTACTACTACTACTACTATTATTAAAACTTGGGATCTAAAAAGTTTTAAATGGCATTGGTGACATCTTGTTACGAAATATGCTATTACAATTTTTATTGACTAAAAGAGACTTGGCTGGAAGTCAAGTCAGAAATTAGGAAAAAACCCTCTTGACCTTGACATACCACCTGTGAGAAACACAGCTGTAAAGAAGGAACTGCAAGGCGGCTTATCTGGCCTGTTTGAACTATGAAAATAAATTTTTATTGACTTTTAGAATTATATGTGGGAAATTGTTTTCCTATTTATCCACATGAGAAGTCTTTCTTATTACATGAGATGATGAAATACTTTGGACTATAAATTCTTACCAAACAATTTTCACTATAAGACTATCCACAACACGTAAAATAGATGTCACACATCTAGCTACAAAAACTATTTTTAACACTTGATTTTAAAATCCTTAGTTCAATACATTATCAAGAGAATATGGATGAAGATCAGGAAAAAATCCTTTCTATATTGAAATCAATACATGAAACAATTCTTTCAGCATGTAACAAAATAAGGGGCAACATAAAGGAACAAGATGCCAGCTTAAATATACAGACTCAGATTTTGACTACAACCAAAGACCCAGCCGTGCAGAAAGCAACAGGAGAAATGGAACAACTAAATATTAAGACAGAGGACCCAACTGACCAACAGATCCAGCCAATGGGGAAATTAGAAAAGAGAGTGACAACATTGAAAATGGGAAAGTATTTTTCATAAATCAGAAGAAACTTGAGGAAAAGGAAGAAGAATAGATTGAATGGAAGATAAACTTATTAGGACAACTGTGGGAAACTGGAATAATGGGGAGGCGATCAAAGAAATATAATGGGGCTAGTTCTTCCCCCCCAAAAAATTGTAATTAAATGGTTTTTCTTAACTCAAATAATACACACAATAATAGAGGGAGAACTGTTCGATGAATTAAAAGTATTGACATGGATGGTTAGTTGGCAAAGGAAAAAAACAGAGTAAGGCTGAAAAAAACTAGGGTTTTGATTTATTAAGGGGGATTTTATACTATTGATTAGAAGGTTGAAGATGTTGAATATAGATAATTTTTTTAGAAAATAAAGTAATATTATAACTGAATAGGTAAGATGTGTAATAAGATTAATAGATTTTTGGTTTAATATGGTGGAAAAAAGAGAATTTTTAGAAAATAGAATAAGGTTATATGCGAATAGATAAGATGTATATATTGAATGTTAGATTTTGTTATAAAAAGGGGAAAGTGTAGAAGTTGAGATAAGGGAAACTCTAGTTACCTAAAGCTTAGAAACTATAACATACAAAATGTTAAGTTGAATATTGAGGGGAAATTAAAGCCTGGGGAAAAAGCTACAACAGGACATTGATGTATATAAGATTGAATGTAAACACAATTAAGATATACATAAGTTTAAAATTATTGGTAAATGTAACAAAGATGGTTTTACTTAGTTGATAACAATAAGAATTATATTAATTCAATATGAGATAATAGATATTAAGGGATAAAGAGAGGAAATATCTGATGTTGTAAATTGAGATTTGTGCTAAAGATTTATGTATATTATGGAATCATTGATTACCCAGTCACCACATTGCTTTTTAAATGTTTAATTGTAAAATTAGAAAATCAATAAAATATTATTTAAAAAAAACCCTTGTAGATTAATGTTTCTCAAACTTGGCATCTTTTAAGATGTCTGGACTTCAACTCAAAAAATTCTGGAAGTCCACACACCTGAAACACTGAGTACAACATTGAGAAATACTGTTCTTATTATATGCTCTTTACATCTTTATTTTAATGGTTTCTCACACTTTTCTTGTGCTATAGTTTCAAGTGTTTGTTTTCCTCTTTTCTGATAAATACAATCTTTCTTCCCTTCTCCCTTCATTTCTTTCCATTATCACTTTGCCTTTCCTAGTTCACAAACTCTCATATTAAAAGTACATAAGACTTTCTTATTTAATTTTCTTTCAGACACAGAGAGGAATTATTTGAAAAATCCTGATTAGACATGATCAGAATCAATTGAGACAGCGTAGAATACACATGATACTAATAATGTTTAACATGCAGGCAGCCCTTTCTGTCAGGAAAGCATTTTGCATATATTAAAGCACTGGTACCTAGAAACTCTAAACATCCATAGGTGCCTTTGCCTTTGATGGCATATACCTAAGCCATGGTTAGGTCTTAGCTTGCTTTGATAGGAATACTTGATGTTATCTCAGTGATCAAATTCCCTAATGTTCCTATCTAATTAAACTAATGTTAAAAATCTATTGGCTTTACAATGGTAATGGTAATGAGGGGTATAAAGTTCTGGAAAATAAATAGCTGTACAAAATCTTCCATTTTTTTTCCATATTAAAGTCAGGTTGTGTGAGTCTGTCAATACAAACTTGAGAATTCATGTTATATAACTGTATCTCTGGAATAAACACTTCATGAGGACCCAGATTGTTGGGGGCAATGTAAATATATATATACATTGCTTACTGGTGTACACCGCTTAGAGAGTGCTTGCACTTAAAGCGGTATATAAGTCTCATAAATAAATAAATAAATAAATAAACATTTCCCTCCCTTTCTGTCTTCATTGTTCTTTAAACACTGATTCTTCGTCCTCTTCACTAAGCGTATTGTTGTCTTGTTCTAACTGTTCTTCTGGGGTGAATGGAAAACATTAGCCTCCTTTTGAGTAAGCCACAGCAGGAGAATATGAATGAATGTTTATGGACTCCATGCCTTCTGTCTTAAAGCCTACTGTGATAAAGAACCAAATGTCAAGGTTGGAGAAGAAGATTTAGGCTGCAGGGGTGTCAAATTGCCAGCCTGTGGACCGTGCACATCACAAGGAAACTGCGCCCACCCAATTGCCAGCAATGGGGAAAAAGTTCCGATACGTCGCACAACGTCACGTGATGTCGCAAGTTTGACATGTCTGGTTTAGGGAGACTGAGAATGCCAAAGAGAAACTTATAGAGAAAGCAATTGCTGCATTATCCCTCCATTTTTCTACAATGCCTGGCCTAGACTGAATTCATTGCCCAGGCAGAGAAGAGAAAAGATTCCTCAAGCTGAGAAGTGTTCCCCAGAAAAAAAAGAAGGAAGAAAGGGAGCCGAAGACCACATAAGATGGACACTGCTTATATGCTTACAACTGAGGCTGGAAGACTTAGAATGTTTGTTGCTGAGAGCCCAGGAGTACAAGCTCCTAATTGCTACTCCAGAATTGCCTTCTTGATTATATCTTTTAGTTTGAACATTCTTGATTTGGGCTGTTTTTATGTTCAAGCTGTTTTTGTGTTCAACCCCCATCCCTGGATACTCAAGAGACCGGGAAGTATACACTTCAGCAGATCCTCTACATCTTTAGAGAGTCTAGTGTTTGCTTTCAGGTACTTGCTAATCAGCTCTCTCCACTTCTTTGTCTACAAGGGTCACTGCTGCATCTTCTAGAAGTACAAGTAAATAGACTGCATACGTATACATGCTACATAAATAACTCTGATTTGTTGAAGTTGTCCAAAACAAAAGAGAAAGAAATGTGTAAAGGGCATTTGAAGTAGCATGTAATTGGGATTTTAGCAAGATACAAGAAACTGGATATCTTTGAAGATTTTTATGGATTTATAGATGCCTTTACAACTAGCTTTAATCAATCAGTTGAATCTATTCTCAGAATAAGAGATAAGCTGATGACATTGAGCTGAAATAAGATTATTATAAAATTAAGAATGGGAAATTGTGATAAATACATGGAGAACATCTCAGTGAAGAAAACAATTGATGACAATCCTTCCTTCTTCACATTCATCTCCCTAGCTCTGGAAATGCTGGCCATAGCTTGTAATTTATAAACAATTACATGCATTCTTCCATTTGACCATACTTTTCTCTCTCTCATAAGTGTATCATGGCTCAATGCTGAAGATATGCCGATATGCTGATTGGTCTAAGCCCATTCTTCCCTCTGAGAATTTTGGAGAAGTTTGAATGCAACTTTCTATAAAGTACAATGTTAATGGTGTTTTTCATTTTTGGATCCATCCTTTCTGGGTGTATCTTTAGATGCACATACTTTTTGTTGTATATTTGAGTGGATTCTTGAAGCAAAACCAAAACCAAACAAACCCTAGCACCAGAAAATTCTGAGAATACCAAATTCTGAGTTTCATAAGATGGATAATTAGTTTAAAAGAAGCTGATCCTGCCAATTCATGTAGCAGTTCACAAAGATTAAATACTGGCTGGGAATTCTAGTCCCAACCATCTGGAGGGCACTTGCTCTGGGAAAATTGGGTTTAAGTATAATTAGCACTGTGAAAAAGACATTCAGATAGATATAAAGGGTCACGATAAAAGAGAAAAGATCTGAAAGAACATTCTGTAGATTTAAGGAACACACCATTTACTTTGTTTTATGAATATCTGCCATTAGTTGTAATTTTAATTTGATGGGTTTTTTTTCAATATAGATTTCCATTTGTGGGTCAGATGAAGGAATGATGTTGGTACTGTTGAAAGTCAGAGAAAAATGAAAAGAAATAAAAATGTACCAGATGATGCAAGAAAAGGATGCGAAGCACATAAGTGTCTATGCATTTTCTAAAAGGTAACTGGACTTTCTTATCTTTTTCTTTGAAATGTTTCACTTCTCATCCAAGAATTGAAGAAGATTCTTGGATGAAAAGTGAAATATTTTCAAAGAAAAAAAAACACAAGAAAATCTAGTTGCCTTTTGGAAAAAGCACCTTTGGGAAAAGCACATAAGTATAAGGAACAATTCAAGAACAAGCTAAGAACAGTAACCTACGTAACTGGAAAATCATTTGTCAGATAGGATTTTACCACCAAAATCTCCTATTGTAGGAGATTTCTTGGGATATTAGAGACATGCAGGAAAGGGTTATGGAGTTATGAAAGTAAATTCTGATTGATTGTGAGCTGCTTTCAACAAGCTCCCATTTTATGGCTATGAAAAAGCACCCCACATATTTAAAATAGAATGCTTCCTTATTGACAAGATTCATTCTCTCATATGACATATATTTATCCTGTGTGTGTATATTTTTTGTGTGGGTGTATGTGTGTGTTATATCCATACTTAAGGAGCATGGTGGCTCACATGGTTAGGACACTGGGCTGATAATTGTCAGGTTTGTGTTCAAGACCCGGATTCTGCTGACCCAGAAGTTTGAAAGAGTAGATAGATGGGTACCACTTCAGTGGGTAACTTAATGGGGACATGAAAGGAGTCCCAAACTGGGGATCCCCAGAGCAACTATATGTATATACTACACACACACACACACACACACACACACACATGCATACATACAATATACACGCACACATCAATACATTATATATATATATATATATATATATATATATATATATATATATATATATATGTTTTCTGAGGTTTTCGCAGGTATTTGTATGTAGGTCTTTGGTTGTTCGGGTTTTCTCCCACGTAAAATTGGAAGTGTCTTGGCGACGTTTCGACGAAGTCCCATTCGTCATCTTCAGGCTGGTGCTTTCAGCTTCGTGCCTCGAGCAGCAGAAGCTGAAAGCACCAGCCTGAAGATGACGAATGGGACTTCGTCGAAACGTCGCCAAGACACTTCCAATTTTACGTGGGAGAAAACCCGAACAACCAAAGACCTACATATATATATATATATATATATATATATATATATATATATATATATATATATATGTTTTCTGAGATTTTCGCGGGTATTTGTAGTCAGCTCCATAGGCTCACCTCTACAAAACCTAGCCAAATTTCTCGCCAAACAACTACAGCCCTATGCAGAATCCATCATCTCACACGTAAAAAACTCATTCCAGTTTATAGAGATCATAAAGAAACAAAACTTACAGCCCAGCGACCTACTAGTGAGCTTCGATGTCATATCCCTCTTCACCCAAGTGCCTATCAAAGAAGCCTTGACAGCTATCCAAAACAAATATAACCCCCCCAAACACATCTTAGATCTGACCAACCACTGCCTATCCAACACATACTTCATCTATAATGGACAAAAATACAAACAAACAGAAGGAGCACCCATGGGATCACCCCTCTCACCTGTCATTGCCAACCTCTACATGGAACACTTTGAAACCCAAGCTCTAGAAAAATCGGATCACAAACCCAAACTCTGGCTCAGATACGTAGACGACACCTTCATAATCTGGCCACATGGGAAAGAAAAACTGGACAACTTCCTCACACACCTCAACAGCCTACACCCCAAAATACAGTTCACCATGGAAACAGAAGCTAACAACCAACTTCCCTTCCTGGATGTCTTAGTCTACAAGAAATCCAATGGCTCCCTAGGACACACCATCTACCAGAAGAAAACACACACAAACCGCTATCTGCACGCTCTCTCACACCACCACCCAGCACAGATCAACTCTGTAGCCAAGACACTCATCTCCAGAACAAAACGCTTAGCTGACGAACAACACCTAAAACCCGAACTACACACTCTCACCAATGTACTAACATCCAATGGATTCCATAGAAATAAGATTACAAACCTAATCCAAAAAGAAACCCCCACTAAAATCCAAGACAAAGAACAAGAAAACGGCAAAGCCATCCTCCCATACATAAAAGGCATCACAGACAGAATCAGTAAGATCCTCCATAAACACAACATCAAAACAGCATTCTGCACAAACAGAAAAATATCCACCATCCTTAGAAACCCCAAAGATAAAATTGAATTAGAAAATCAAGGAGTATACGAAATCCCATGCACCACTTGTCCCACCACATACATCGGACAAACCAACAGAAGAATAAGTGCACGCATTGAAGAACATAAGAACTCAGTCAAAAAAGAGGAACCAACATCTTCCCTGGTCCAACACCTTAAAGCCACAGGACATGAAATTGACTTTAAAAATACCAGAACCATTGCCAAAAGTGAACATTTTAATAACAGAATAATCAGAGAAGCCATCGAGATAGAAAAACGCCCACACAGCATGAACAAGCGAGATGATACCTCCCGCCTACCAGCCATTTGGAAACCCGCCCTTATTGACAAACGACTCCCTAACACAAAAAATGATACCAGACCCACACTCACAAAAACCACACAGGATGTCACCACCACACATCCACGCAAAAAACAAACCCAAAGCCACACCGATGATGAGGCACGACCACAAACCAGAAGCCAGACCACAGCTGCATCATTAGCCACTTTAAACCCCTCCAATCCATACATGAAGCAAACTGACACACTCCATGAAGAGGAAGCACGACCACGAACACGAAGCCAAGGAATGGCAGGGCAGCCCAAAATCTTGAATCCCTCTGCAACTCAGACTAACCTGAGCACAACCAAACAGAACACTCCCCCAGCCAATCAGAGCACAGCCAACCCCCCAGCCAATCAGAGCACAGCCAACCCCCCAGCCAATCAGAGCACAGCCAAGCCCCTAACCAATCAGAACACACCTCCACCCAATCAGAACACAGCCAAGCTCCCACCCAATCAGTTCATACCTCCACTGGCAGTTAAAAGGAAGAAACAGCCAAGACCACACACTGCTGCTCGAGGCACGAAGCTGAAAGCACCAGCCTGAAGATGACGAATGGGACTTCGTCGAAACGTCGCCAAGACACTTCCAATTTTACGTGGGAGAAAACCCGAACAACCAAAGACCTACATATATATATATATATATATATATATATATATATATATATATATGTGTGTGTGTGTGTGTGTGTGTGTGTGTGTGTGTGTGTGTGTGTGTGTGTGTGTGTTTTCCGAGGTTTTCACGGGTGTTTGTATGTAGGTCTTTGGTTGTTCGGGTTTTCTCCCGCATAAAATTGGAAGTGTCTTGGCGATGTTTCGACAAAGTCCCATTCGTCATCTTCAGGCTGGTGTTTTCAGCTTCGTGCTTTGAGGAGCAATGTGTGATCTTAGCTGTTTCTTCCTTTTAACTGCCAGTGGGGGTATGAACTGATTGGGTGGGAGCTTGGCTGTGTTCTGATTGGGTGGAGGTGTGTTCTGATTGGTTAGGGGCTTGGCTGTGCTCTGATTGGCTGGGTGGTTGGCTGTGCTCTGATTGGCTGGGGGGTTGGCTGTGCTCTGATTGGCTGGGGGAGTGTTCTGTTTGGTTCTGCTCAGGTTAATCTGAGTTGCAGAGGGGTTTAAGATTTTAGGCTGCCTTGCTATTTTTTGGCTTTGCGTTCGTGGTCGTGCCTGCTCTTCATGGAGGATGTCAGTTTGCTTCATGTATGGATTGGAGGTGTTTAAAGTGGCTAATGAGGCAGCTGTGGTCTGGCTTCTGGTTTGTGGTCGTGCCTCATCATCGGTGTGGCTTTGGGTTTGTTTTTTGCGTGGATGTGTGGTGGTGACATCCTGTGTGGTTTTTGTGAGTGTGGGTCTGGTATCATTTTTTGTGTTAGGGAGTCGTTTGTCAATAAGGGCGCGTTTCCAAATGGCTGGTAGGCGGGAGGTATCATCTCGCTTGTTCATGCTGTGTGGGCGTTTTTCTATCTCGATGGCTTCTCTGATTATTCTATTAAAATGTTCACTTTTAGCAATTGTTCTGGTATTTTTAAAGTCAATTTCATGTCCTGTGGCTTTAAGATGTTGGACCAGGGAAGATGTTGGTTCCTCTTTTTTGACTGAGTTCTTATGTTCTTCAATGCGTGCACTTATTCTTCTGTTGGTTTGTCCGATGTATGTGGGGGGACAAGTGGTGCATGGGATTTCGTATACTCCTTGATTTTCTAATTCAATTTTATCTTTGGGGTTTCTAAGGATGGTGGATATTTTTCTGTTTGTGCAGAATGCTGTTTTGATGTTGTGTTTATGGAGGATCTTACTGATTCTGTCTGTGGTGCCTTTTATGTATGGGAGGAGGGCTTTGCCGTTTTCTTGTTCTTTGTCTTGGATTTTAGTGGGGGTTTCTTTTTGGATTAGGTTTGTAATCTTATTTCTTTGGAATCCATTGGATGTTAGTACATTGGTAAGAGTGTGTAGTTCGGTTTTTAGGTGTTGTTCGTCAGCTAAGCGTTTTGTTCTGGAGATGAGTGTCTTGGCTACGGAGTTGATCTGTGCTGGGTGGTGGTGTGAGAGAGCGTGCAGATAGCGGTTTGTGTGTGTCAGTTACATAGGCTCACCTCTACAAAACCTAGCCAAATTTCTCGCCAAACAACTACAGCCCTATGCAGAATCCATCACCTCACACGTAAAAAACTCATTCCAGTTTATAGAGATCATAAAGAAACAAAACTTACAGCCCAGCGACCTACTCGTGAGCTTCGATGTCATATCCCTCTTCACCCAAGTGCCTATCAAAGAAGCCTTGACAGCTATCCAAAACAAATATAACCCCCCCAAACACATCTTAGATCTGACCAACCACTGCCTATCCAACACATACTTCATCTATAATGGACAAAAATACAAACAAACAGAAGGAGCACCCATGGGATCACCCCTCTCACCTGTCATTGCCAACCTCTACATGGAACACTTTGAAACCCAAGCTCTAGAAAAATCGGATAACAAACCCAAACTCTGGCTCAGATACGTAGACGACACCTTCATAATCTGGCCACATGGGAAAGAAAAACTGGACAACTTCCTCACACACCTCAACAGCCTACACCCCAAAATACAGTTCACCATGGAAACAGAAGCTAACAACCAACTTCCCTTCCTGGATGTCTTAGTCTACAAGAAATCCAATGGCTCCCTAGGACACACCATCTACCAGAAGAAAACACACACAAACCGCTATCTGCACGCTCTCTCACACCACCACGCAGCACAGATCAACTCTGTAGCCAAGACACTCATCTCCAGAACAAAATGCTTAGCTGACGAACAACACCTAAAAACCGAACTACACACTCTCACCAATGTACTAACATCCAATGGATTCCAAAGAAATAAGATTACAAACCTAATCGAAAAAGAAACCCCCACTAAAATCCAAGACAAAGAACAAGAAAACGGCAAAGCCCTCCTCCCATACATAAAAGGCACCACAGACAGAATCAGTAAGATCCTCCATAAACACAACATCAAAACAGCATTCTGCACAAACAGAAAAATATCCACCATCCTTAGAAACCCCAAAGATAAAATTGACTTAGAAAATCAAGGAGTATATGAAATCCCATGCACTGCTTGTCCCAACACATACATCGGACAAACCAACAGAAGAATAAGTGCACGCATTGAAGAACATAAGAACTCAGTCAAAAAAGAGGAACCAACATCTTCCCTGGTCCAACATCTTAAAGCCACAGGACATAAAATTGACTTTAAAAATACCAGAACCATTGCCAAAAGTAAACATTTTAATAACAGAATAATCAGAGAAGCCATTGAGATAGAAATACGCCCACACAGCATGAACAAGCGAGATGATACCTCCCACCTACCAGCCATTTGGAAACCCGCCCTTATTGACAAACGACTCCCTAACACAAAAAATGATACCAGACCCAAACTCACAAAAACCACACAGGATGTCACCATCACATATCCACGCAAAAAGCAAACCCAAAGCCACACCGATGATGAGGCACGACCACAAACCAGAAGCCAGACTACAGCTGCATCATTAGCCACTTTAAACCTCTCCAATCCCTACATGAAGCAAACTGACACCCTCCATGAAGATGAGGCACGACCATAAATGCAAAGCCAAAAAATAGCAAGGCAGCCCAAAATCTTAAACCTCCCTGCAACTCAGACTAACCTGAGCACAACCAAACAGAACACTCCCCCAGCCAATCAGAGCACAGCTAACCCCCCAGCCAATCAGAGCACAGCCAACCCCCCCAGCCAATCAGAGCACAGCCATGCCCCTAACCAATCAGAACACACCTCCACCCAATCAGAACACAGCCAAGCTCCCACCCAATCAGTTCATACCCCCACTGGCAGTTAAAAGGAAGAAACAGCTAAGACCACACATTGCTCCTCGAAGCACGAAGCTGAAACACCAGCCTGAAGATGACGAATGGGACTTCGTCGAAACGTCACCAAGACGAAGAGAGTTAAGATATATATATATATATATATATATATATATATATATATATATATATATATATATATATATATATATTTCAAGTTTCTTAACTCTCTTCAGCCAGACATACCATACTGAGATTCGAACCTGGGCTGTGTGCATGTTAGGCAGCTGTATTAACCTCTAGGCCACAGGCTCTTTCTCACTTTGTCAGCTGTATCAGGGAGGGAAGAGACAGGGGGAGGAAATTTACCTTGATTGTTTTTTGATGCACTCTATCAGCCCAAATATGGGAGAAAGAAATCTTTTTATGTTTTTGTTGATTTTCACGGGTACAGGTGTGCAGGTCTTGGCGTATTCGGGTCCTTTCCCATGTAAGATTGAGAGTATCTTGGCGACGTTTCAACGAGATCCCACTCGTCATCTTCAGGCTGGGGTCTTCGGCTTTGTGCTTGTGCAAGCAAAGTGTGACCGGAGCTGCCGTTTCTCTATAAATTTATATTTATATTTATATTTGAAGCCAAAAAAATAGCAATGCAGCTCACCATTTTAAACCCCCCTGCAACTCAGACTAACCTGAGCACAACAAAGCCCCCACCCAAACAGAACACTCCCTCAGCCAATCAGAGCACAGCCAACCCCCAGCCAATCAGAGCACAGCCAAGCTCCTAACCAATCAGAACACACCTCCATCCAATCAGAACACAGCCAAGCTCTCATCCAATCAGTTCATACCCTCACTGGCAGTTAAAAGGAGGAAACAGCTACAATCACACATTGCTCCTAGAAGCACGAAGCCGTAAGCACCAGCCTGAAGATGACGAATGGGACTTCATCAAAACGTTGCCAAGACACTTCCAATTTTACGTGGGAGAAAACCCAAATAACCAAAGACCTACATATGTGTGTGTGTGTGTGTGTGTGTGTGTGTGTGTGTGTTCTGAGGTTTTCGCGGGTGTTTCTATGTAGGTCTTTGTTTATTTGGGTTTGGTGGTGACATCCTGTGTGATTTTTGTGAGTGTGGGTCTGGTGTCATTCTTTGTGTTAGGGAGTCGTTTGTCAATAAGGGCGGGTTTCCAAATGGCTGGTAGGCGGGAGGTATCATTTCATTTATTCATGCTGTGTGGGCATTTTTCTATCTCGATGGCTTCTCTGATTATTCTGTTATTAAAGTGTTCAGTTTTGGTGATAGTTCTGGTCTTTTTAAAGTCAGTTTCATGTCTTGTGGCTTTAAGGTGTTGGACCAGGGAAGAAGTTGGTTCCTCTTTTTTGACTGAGTTCTTGTGTTCTTCAATGCGTGCACTTATTTTTCTGTTGGTTTGTCTGATGTATGTGGTGGGGCAAGCGGTGCATGGGATTTCATATACTCCTTGATTTTCTAACTCAATTTTGTCTTTGGGGTTTCTTAGGATGGTGGATATTTTTCTGTTTGTGCAGAATGCTGTCTTGATGTTGTGTTTGTGGAGGATCTTGCTGATTCTGTCTGAGGTGCCTTTTATGTATGGGAGGAGGGCTTTGCCATTTTCTTTGTCTTGGATTTTAGTGGGGGTTTCTTTTTGGATTAGGTTGGTAATCTTATTTCTTTGGAATCCATTGGATGTTAGTACATTAGTGAGAGTGTGTAATTTGGTTTTTAGGTGTTGTTCATCAGCTAAGCGTTTTGTTCTGGAGATGAGTGTCTTGGCTATGGAGTTGATCTGTGCTGGGTGGTGGTGTGAGAGTGCGTTCAGATAGCGGTTAGTGACAAATGAGCCCCTAACACAAAGAATGACACCAGACCCACACTCACAAAACCACACAGGATGTCACACCACACATCCATGCAAAAAGTGAACCCAAACCCACACCGATGATGAGGCACGGCCACAAATCAGAAGCCAGACCACAACTGCATCATTAGCCACTTTAAACCCCTCCAATCCATACATGAAGCAAATTGACACTCACCATGAAGATGAGGCACGACCACGAACACAAAGCCAAACAACAGCAACGCAGCTCACCATTTCAAATCCCCTGCAACTCAGACTAACCCGAGCACAATACAGCCCCCACCCAAACAGAACACTCCCCCATCCAATCAGAGCACAGCCAACCCCCCATCCAATCAGAGCATAGCCAAGCCCCTAACCAATCAGAACACACCTCCACCCGATCAGAACACAGCCAAGCTCCCACCCAATCAGTTCATACCCTCACTGGCAGTTAAAAGGAAGAAACAGCTACAATCACACAGCACGAAGCCGAAAACACCAGCCTGAAGATGACGAATAGGACTTTGTCGAAACATCGCCAAGATACTTCCAATTTTACGCGGGAGAAAACCCGAATAACCAAAGACCATATATATATATATATATATATATATATATATATATATATATATATATATATATATATATATATCTTCATACATTAATGTCTTTTCTCCAAGTTGTGAAATATATGGACAGTGAGTTTCGTGTTTGTGTAGTAGAAGATGAATTATAAGAAGGATAGGACTAATGTTCCCTTTTTTAACATTTCATCTTTTAATATGGAAGTCACTTCTTTTGATAGCTAAGAAAACAGACTTCTATTTCAAAGCAACATCCCACTGATGATCAAACACTGAGGACTACCAATCTAATGGAAATTCAGATTATATTATTTTATTCCTTTCAATTAACTGTGCCTGATTTTTGCTAGGCTGCACATGAAAAGAACACTTTGTTCTGATCAACCATCATACTCTACAATGTGTTCTAACAGAAATACGTCAACTGCTCCGGTTCTAAAACCAATAGTCTGGCAAATGATGGAAGAAAGATTATATGATGAAAGAAAATCAATGTTGCAATTTGCTGACTAACTAGCATGGTAAAAAAAAAGAGAGAGAAATGATCAGGTATGGTGATGGCATTATTTCTTTGAGATGACTTCATGTTTTTATATTTGTAACTTTGGATGGAGTTGTTTTCTTACTATATAAGCAACTAATATTTATTCAGAGATTTACTACAGTCCAAGCTACTCCTTGCTACAGAGTTGAAAAATGTATTAAAGAATATGGGGGGAGCGGAGACTCTGCCTAGAGCTATTTATTTAACACACCATATTCTTTAGTGTTTTCAGCAGAACATCAATGGTCTTTTTCCCAAGAACAACTGATGTTTCCAGTCAAGTTGTCTGATATAATCATTCTCCTAAAAAACAAATAAACCATTAGCTTTAGCATATAACAGCTCTCCCCTTCTGCAAATCTCTTTAAATCTCTGACTGCCCCAATTCACAAGCAGCTTGCTCGAACCTTAACTGCTCTCAGCTTTGCCTTGGGCCATTAGCTAACAAACCAAGCATTACTGCAAGTAATGGCCATTTTTGCCAAATGATTATTACTTAATTGAAGTGCATTTTCTGTGTTTCTTTGTGTCATGTTGCAATGACTGTGCAAGATTGAATTTCATCCCTATGAAAGTAACATCCTGAAATAAAAATTGAGCTTAGAGGGTTAAACTAGAAGCCCTACTTAAAATTTTGTGCTTTAATGAATAGTGTTTGATGATAGATCCATGGTGCTTTTTTTTTGTCTAATTTTGCTTTTCTTCAGAATAAATCTACCAAGTGATTTAGAGGTGGAATTAATGAGAATGACTTTTCAGTAATACATACAATCAAGATACTGTATTAGCAAGCTGTGTTATAGATTCATTTGGATCAGATTCATTTGATTATTAGTATTCTGTTCTTCAGCAACAAGCTACATGTACTGTCTGTTGCCATGACAATAAATTGGGAAGGATTACCTGCCTACTTATCAATTTTTATTAGAGCAATCAACCTACCTGCTTAAAAGTAGCCTGTTTAAATATCATTGATAAATATATAGCATGACATTAGTCATGCAAGTTAATGTTACAGAGAAGGGGGCAATAAAAATAATAATACCAAGTTTCATGCATCCAAAGTGTGCTGATGTGGCTCATTAGTATGACAGGAGAAAAAATATGAATGCAAGTTAAAAAATAGGTGAAAAGTTTCTAGCATAATATGAATATAAAATAGGATTTGGGGGACTCTGAGACCACTCCCTCTTAACATAAAAAAGGATTAAACTAGAATTCTCTCAATTAGCATCTGGCTATATTGTATGTCCTGTTGAATGCAGTACTGTAGAAACATTAAGCCCTTTTAAATGATTTAAGAATCCAGAGAAATATTTCATATTCCTATGCCTTAGAATTCATGTAGATTTACATCAATAGTTTAATAGTTTAATAGTAGTAAAGTTGGAAGGGACCTTGGAGGTCATCTAGTCCAACCCCCTGCTCGGGCAGGAAACCCTACACCATTTCGGACAAATGGCTGTCCAGTTTCTTCTTAAAAACTTCCAGTGTTGGAGCATTTACTGCTTCTGGAGGCAAGCTGTTCCACTGATTAATTGTTCTCACTGTCAGGAAGTTTCTCCTTGGTTCTAGGTTGCTTCTTTCCTTGATTAGTTTCCACCCGTTGCTTCTTGTCCTGCCTTCAGGTGCAAACTAACAAGGGTGATAGTCAAGTTGGTAACAAAAGTCCAATGTCAGTGAGAATGGAGAAACTCATAATGTTTAACTTTGATTGAAGCAGGATTGCCAATAATATTTTATAATATGTTTGAGTCAACCAACCCTTCTTATGCCAAGAATGAGAACCACATTTATATTGGCTAAATGATGACTACTTGATGTAAGAAGATATTTTTAAGTCACCAGTGGGAAAAAATTGCCTAATACTAGGGCATATATGAATATCTGTCAGTGGGAATTGCCAGTGTCCATTGGAAATATATAAAGGCTAGACTGGCTGTCATCACAGTCTTAAGGAGACAGCTTGAACAAATAGTAGAATCCTTGTTAGTTTAAAGGATGATGTATGTTTCCAAAAACCTCAACTTAGCAAGGATTTGTTTAAGGTATTGGAGAGACAATAAAAAAACAAGACATGAGAGTGTGTAGCTTTTTAAGCTTTTGTAAGCATTTGCTAATAATGAATATAAAACTAAGATCAATCCAACTTAGTCTGCTATTCAAGAAAAGATGAAACAAGACAACCAAACTGCACATAGAGCTTCCTTTAAATTAAATTACTTTTGATCTATCTACAAGGGATGGAATTAAAATATGATTTGGAAACATGGAAGGAATTGTAATACGATATTTAGCAGGACAAAAATATCAACTAGCAGTTTACCTGCCAACCTATCAGTTTAGAAATATTACTCCTTCTTCTCATTAAACCAGTTCTACGTAACTGTAGAAGTCTCTCTTTGAAATATATCCACAGCACAGTATATTGAAGAGTGCGGGCATATGTGACTCTACAATGTCCTGTTTGTATGTTTGCATCCAGATTTTAAGCTTATTTCATTCTGTTGTTTTGTTGACATCTCAATTAGGAGTCATAGATAAGATAATTCAGTGCCTGGTTCTACTCAAGGAGAACTGTGTGATCCCATAGGCTCTTATAAGCTGGTCTCAAGATAACAAGTCAAGCCTCTGTTATGCTTGTGAGTCATCAAGAAGAACAAGAGAATGTGTTCTTCCGCTATCTATGTTCTACAAAAATGTATAAAAACTTTTTAATAAAAAGTGACTGTTTTGATAAACCATATTTTATTTATTTTTTTTGTAATTGAAATTTGTAGTGGATTTTTATGAGCTATAGACCATTGTATTGTGTATGTAGTATGTAGACACATTTTTTAGACAAAGTATTTACTTTCAAAATATGTTAGTACACACTTTCATTAGGAGCTCGGCTCAAAGAAAGGGGAAAGAATACCAACAAAGTGAGTTTTATTTAGTTGAATTTCTTGGATTTTCTCTCTTCAAGATTCAAATCCCTTTTCCTGAGAAAACACTGATGTCAGAACATTGGACATTGGTCTAATTTATCACATTTGTTTCAAACAGGAAACTGAATTGCAGATTTCATTGCCTTACAAATTAATACGTTCCTGGAACATTTTGTACAAGACATAATGGTAGAGAAAATTGACAGAGATGTAAAAATGACACAGTGTGCCAATCATCTAATGCCAAGGAACATTAGTTCAGGTCTTGAAATGTTTCCATACTTTAGTTTCTCTTGGTCTTCATAACTACCAGATATGGGACCCCCCCCCTAAGAAACAGAAAGCTGTTTCAGTTTTCTGTTCAGTCAGCCTCATCTTTTTCATGCTACTTTTTTTTCCTTAAAAAAATGAAGGTATTTTGTTTTTCTGTAGATGGCCTATAAATTGAAGATCTTTTCTCCATTCTGTGGTGAGAAACAAGGCTAATCCTTTCAGTATATTAAATATTCCCTGCCATTTAAGTGGGATTTTAAAAACAGAAGTTGGCTTCTCGCTGGGGAACCTGTGAAAATGTTTTCTCCACCTTAATTGTGCCTAAAATGAGGAATTGTGTCAATCAGTTTGCATTTTGCCAGATTTGCTAGCCTTGGACACAGAAGACTGACCCCAAAGGCAAATAACACCTTTGCTTGTTTGATAGACCCAGCAGTCTGATCTTCTATTTGAGTCAATTTGCTCATATCCGTATGTAAGAAATATGTTATCTGGGATAATGAAATTGATCAGGGAAAAGCCATATTTTCAGATCTGAAAAGGAAAGGAAAGTGAGAAAAAAAGAGCCTTTTTTCCTCACTCTCAAGAGAAACTAAGAAAAACTCTTAGTTTCTCTGACAGAAACTATAGGTAGTCCTCGACTTACGACAATTCGTTTAGTGACTATTCAAAGTTACAACGGCAAAAAGTGACTTATGACCATTTTTCACACATATGACTGTTGCAGCATCTCCATGGTGATGTGATTTACATTTGGATGTGTGACAACCGGTTCATATATATGACGAGGTCACATGATTACCTTTTGCAACCTTCTGACGAGCAAAGTCAATTGGGAAGCCAGATTCACTTAAACCTGTTACTAACTTAACAACTGCAGTGACTCACTTAACAAATGTGGCAAAAAAGTCATAAAATGTGGCAAAAAGAACTTAACAAAATTTTCACTTAGCAACATGATTTTTGGGATCAATTGTTGTCGTAAGTCAAGGACTACTTCTATTTAGTATTTTCTTTTTTAGCAGAAAAAGATTGCTAACCATATTCTACTAATTTCTGTCTCCTACTTGTGATTACAAGCAGGTGTGGGGAGGGGAACAAAAATCCAGATGACCATAGAGAATATGTAGAGAAGCCCTTGTTTCTCATTGGACTGATAGATAAATAAGTAGCCCAATGATTCTGTGATAGTTATGTTGGCATAGTTTGTTGAACATCTCCAAAAAACTCTTTGGGTCTAAATCTAACCTTTCTGACCTGATTAGCTGGATCAATCTGATGGTTTGGGGGGTTTTCATGATATGCTAAACCCATCCCAATATCTTAATGAACATAAAATCCATTTAATGTCTTAAATTTCTTCTTAGGGAGCAGCATTGGGCATGATAGAAAAGCTACAGGACCTTTTAGATTCAGAAATAAAGTTTTAGCACTTTCGCCATGGAATTTTACTATGAGAAGCTAATTGAAGGTATTCATTTTTGGTCCTCATAGCACTTTCACCAAATGAACAGGCATGCATTTCAGTTCCACATTAGCTTCTGGAACTAATACACATCCTGCTTTAGGACCTCTTCCCTTTCTCCCTTATTATGCTTCGTTCTGGGTTTTGTTTTTTGTTTTTTGCTTCCTTTCTGATCTTATTCTTTTCTGCTAATACTGCTGGAAGCACCTAAAGACTCTAAATAAATAAATAAATAATAAATAAATAAATAAAGCAAAAAAGCACCAATTCAGCCTTTAAATTAATGAGGGTTTTTGCAACTCTGAAAAAAAACAACCCACCCTTGTAGACTTACAACTGCCCTCTGTGAATGGTGCTAGGCAGAGGGAAGTAGGATCCACAAGGGCTGATCGTGGTGAGTGTAATGTAGCTGCCATGTGAATAGGAATTAGTGGGAAAGCGTGTAGTTTCAGCCTCAATCCATGGCAAAGGAAGGGAAAATAGCTGCATTATGAACACCGTCACATCCCTTTAAGCCTCCCCCCATCAATGAAAGCAAAGAAAATGTTCCACATGAGATAAAATTGTTCTTTTGTATCATCTGTTCTTCTCTCGTTTCAGCTTATGCCAATAATAAATGTTACTGCCAGAAAACTAACACTGTGTTCAATTATGTTAATCTAATTAACTGCAAAATCCTTTCCCACATTCCTGAGGTTGATCTAATTTACCTTGTGATATAGTGCTGAAAACTATTCTTAGTTCTGCACTATCCTACATTGCATCAGTATCACTGGGTTAGTTTCTCTATCCTCTACCCCAGGAGACCTCAGTAAAAAACCAGCAAAATCCATAACCTAACCAATTACAACACTCAGATTTTATTCAGTTGTGCAATTAGACTTTTTTTCCTATCTCATGTAAATGACTCACATCCTAATAGAAAATAAAAAGCACTGTGTGATGATGTATTCTTAGTACAGAAAATATGTTCATACTTCCCTAACCAACAGGGGTCATATGCATACATTACAATGCTATTGGCTTTCACTAAATATTAGATTTGCTTTATTTAGTGAAAACTTCTAATTCCAGTTAATAATGGATATGCACTTTTTGCATCTTCTTATTAACTGCATCTGTACATTTTTCTACCCATTTTTGGAGATGATGCAATAAAATGAAGATCGTATCGGAGTCATTTTCCTATATCATTTTGAGAGAGTCAATTTGAAACCTCATCTAATTAAAATCCATTGCCCAACTAATTAATATAAATAATAAAAAAGTTTTCCTTAGAATGATCAAAGGAAAGAAGGCAAAAGGTATATATGATTTAAAAAAAAAAAAACCAAAGGGGACATTCACATATGACAGAGATTATTTTGCTACAGTGGAAAGTCAATGCACATTAATTAAAAATAGTGTTCATAGTACGATGGAGTAGTTTTTATTGCACAACTGCCCAGATTTATTCATATGTTAGGGGAGGCTCCAGAATTTATTCCCTAGCCTTTAAAATAATGAGGGTAGGTCAGAAAATTTGCTGAGGATACACAAAGAACATCCCCTCAGTGAAAGGCTATTCATTCCCTCATTCAGACTGTGTCCACCCCACCCCATCCCAACCCCATACCCTAGAGGCACAACAATGCCATTGTCCCTTTTCTTGCTGTTAAAAAAAAATCCATTAAGGAGGAAAAGTTATACTAGTTATATTTTTATATTGCTGGAACTCAGCCTGGAAGCACACCATGAAGACTCTATATTGAATCTTGTTCCCCCAAATGAAGTAATTAATATCCCAGTATTAAATGTGAATGATGAGCATGTAAACCTTCAGCATAAGGCTAACTTTATCTGGCTTGCAAAAATCCAGATTGTTAGATGGCAGCAAGGAGTTAAAGTATGATTTTATTTAAGGATCTATTTCTGTCACCCAACAAAGAACATTATACCGCCTGAAATGTATTGGATTCTGATCCTGCCAGGGTTCCATAAATCTTTCAAAACCTGGATATTCCCCCAGGCATGTGGCCTTCAGGTCAGGTGAGCCCATCATGGTGTTTTCTCTTTCACATCTATGGTTGTGTGGTTTGAATTTGATGGTATTATTATTGTGTAACTATTCTTTATTCTTTTTGCCTATTGCTTTCAATACCCTGTTCGTCAATCTTCGTCCCAATTATGAAATGGGCGACTGAATAAACTGATATAACAAACAAATAAATAGTATCAACTGGATAAAGCAACCCTGTCCCACCATTTCTTTTACTACTCACCCAGAGTGAACAAGGCTGACATATTGGTCTTTTTTATCTCAAAGCTTTGGGTTTCTTCAATCCTTGAAGGTCAGTGGTAGTATTTAATAACTTTGGGGTTTCATACTACTAATTCCACATATAATCAGTGAGGACCATCATGGAGAAATGATTACTTCTGTAAGAATGGAGTAATAGCTTTCAATAGGAGTTTTGTCTGTAATGAGCTATTTCTCATCCCTCTTTACTTTAAGGAAATGAAGAAAATGCTTTTTGTTTGATTTACTACCCCTTACATGTCTACCAAAATGCAGAAGAACCCCTTTTCCTTGTCCTACTTTAGTTTTTGAACTGTCTACTGCTATGGCACATATTTTTCAATCATAACTCTAAATTACATAATATCCTTCTTCAAAAAGCCTAACTAATGCCTCCTATTTTCTCTTGGGCTTCTTTAGCCCTCTTGTATTTTCGCCACCACCAATGTGTTTAAATAATGTTTTCTCTGATGTATTTGTAGTGTTTATTTCAGGCTCGCTTGCATTGAACTGATTATCGTTTTTAATTATTTTAATCAATTAGTTTATTCTAGTGTGTTTGATTTCCTTTAGAAGAATTTTGGTGTCTTTATTTGCAACACTGGAAGACAACTAATTAATCTCAGAATAAAATACATAATTCTAAAGCATTATTTTTATTTGACTCATAAAGACATAGATTCAGTAAAGTCACCCTCAGGTCACACTTCCGGTGACTTCAGAGTTATATATTTATTTCTTGCCAACAGTAAGAAATTGGATTGCTTCTGTCTTCTTCTAGGATTTTTTTTTTCCATGCTTTAATCTGCCATCCTGGAATTTATTTTGGTTGCTCTTCCAAATATTGATCTCTCCTAGGTTTCTGAGCTCACCTGCTGTAGAACACACACTTACTACAGTCCATTTAAGTAATAAATATATCCACTTCTGTACCTTTCTTTGGAACCCATATATAATTTGGTCTCTTGGATATTACCGGTAATAAAGCAACATAAATTGTGATTATGTGTGTTTCTTTTGTTTTATATTTTTCTAGTTCTTTTATTCCTTCAACTTTAAAAAAATTAAAAACACTCTGTGAGATGATTAATACATAAATCCTGTTAACAATAATGAGATTTACTCATGCAACTCCCTACACACCTCTTTAGAAATTTAGCCCTTAAGCTTAGAAAGTATTTGGGGGATAATTACATTTTTCCTATTCATTGCCTGTTTACAGATTAAACATACCATGCTGTAACTATACAAAGAGATGTCTTCAGGTAATGTCTGTCCCCCTCACTTCATTGAATACAATTATTACAACTAGAGCAATCTATGATGAGGATATGGCTTTTTCCCCTGGACTAGCAGGAAGTGAACCAAACGTGATGAAACAGGTATATTTACATAGATAGAAATGAATAAAACTATCTGGTTAGAAATTACTTTACTCAGTGCCTTAATTCTCAATCCTGCTAATAATCAATTCCGTCTGTATGACAAGTCACAACTAAATGTATTTGCACTGTATTTTGCTAGGATGGTATTATTTGTACAAATAATACGTTCTTCTATCTCTCTCTGTCTTTTGTTAGACTATTTTATAGAGCTACCAAAAGATCAGTCGGGATCCATGTTGCCTTTCTTTGTTTTGTTATTAGGTTGGGAATAAAATCAAAACACAATAGTAGTATTAAGGGGGGGGTTACAATCTTATTTTTTTACCATTTGCCTTCCAATAATAATTTATACATTTTAATCTATCTGTATTTTTATCTTTTTACTTAAATTTTGTTTTGAATGAAAAATAGTAAAAAAAAAACCACCCAGCAAAGCAAAAATCAAAAGCTTCAAGCACAGTTTCTTTTAAAAAAATGCATAGTTTGCTTTATATGCTTTGAAAATGATTTCAGAGATAAGTTTCAGAAGGTGTGGGAACATATGTGCAAAATCTCTTTCACAGAAGCCTGAAAGCAGATCTGGCATGCCAGAGGCAGCACTCAGAGCCCTCTCTATGGGCACGCACACCATGCCCCGGAGATGGCAACTGCCCTTCTTCAACCAGCTGCCCGCTAACTTGCTGAGGTTCCACGTGACTGGATGCATCCCAGAATGGCTGGTTCCCCCCCCCCCGTCCCATTCCTCCTGGCCTTGCATGCTCTCTTTTTCAAGGGCCAGCAGGTTGTGACTGCTGATGGAGATTGTTGGCCCCCATGTGCTCGCTGGCCTCCGTGTGCGGGGGCTGATGGTGTCAGGCAGCAGCCTCCCCAGCCCCTGCCTCACCTTGCCTTGCGACATTGGCACCCCCGCCCTGCCTCACCTCACCCTGCAGGATGAGCCTCCTGCCCACCGCCCCACCTGCCAGAGACCCCCTGGATCTCCCCCAACCCTGCCCAGCCCCCATGAGCAACACTGAGGGGACTACATTCACCTTGGTCACACCCACCCAGTCTGCCACAACCACCACACCCATGCCCACCCAATGGGCCATGCCCACCTGGCATCCAGTGATAAACAAGTGGGTTTGGGGTTGCAGTTTGGGCACTCGGTCTCTAAAAGCTTCGCCATCACTGCCTCCTGCATCTCCTACTTGATTTTGTACTTCAGAATTATTATGTATTTTTTTTTTGTAGTACAGAGAGCTGTTTGTTTGAAATTTCAGACAAGGTAAGTTCCTGCCTTCTGCATCTCTTACTTGAACTTGGACTTCAGAATTATGCATTTTTATAAAAGTACAGAGTGATGTTTGTCTGCCTATTTGTCATATTCAAGGAAAGGGAAAGATTTTACAATAAATAGCAATAAATAGACCAATTCTCCATCTATAAGTTTTTTTTTTCAATTTGGTATACAATATGTATCATTGCAGCAATCCATGGCAATACTGATATACAAAGAGTGGGGAAGGACAAAATTTTATTCATTTTAATAATAATTTTTTAAAGCAGTGGTTTTCTAGGGGTCAGAAATAATTTTTTAGGAGGCTATAGCAATCAAATTAAAACTTCATTTGCAAGCTTGAACTAAATCATGCTGTCTTCCAAGCATGAATCTCTAATTCAAACTGAATCAGGTCTAGTTTACATATTTTATCCGAGACTATCCTATTCCTTTTTCCTTATCATCTCAGGAAGTACCAACAGTACATGTGAGCTTATGACATACTTAGAGGCCATCATTTATTCATATCAAATGTTCCAGATATTGTTGCTGGAATGCATAGAACACTTTCAGGGGTTCTGGAAATAAAAGAAAAAAAAAGAAAAGAAGATGGCTGTAACAAACAGCCCTCAAAATCAGTTTTGCTGCTGCTGTCAAAAAAGCCTCTTCAATCCTTGAATAGCATTTATGAATAATAAAAGAAAAATAATGAATAACAAATGAGAGTCCAAATGTAGCAGAATAAGGCAGCTTCACAAATGCAGGCTCTTACATAATAAAGTACTTCCCCACTAAAGGTGACCAATGCTTCATAACATTTCTTTCTTATATTTTATGAAAAATCTATCAATCTAATGCTCCATATTTGAAATGGTTCTGTGTATCTAAAAATCTATTCTCTGGTACTTTTTACCAATAGGTAAAAAAAAACTTTAAAAAAACTTAAATAAAAATGAATAAGAAGGAATAGAAGGAATAAAATGAATAAGCCTGGTTTCCAGATATCTATCTATTCATCACATGAACCATGGGGGGGGGGAGGAGGAACTCTGCCACTGTTTGAGCAATCAGTCCTTATTTAAAATGAATTGTAATTAAACCATTCTCTTTCTACAAATTTCAAGCACTAGCATTCAAAAATGTACTATTTGACTGCATATTTTTGTTTGCTTGTTTTAACAACAATTACAAAAAAGGGAATTTTCATTTATTTGTGAATAGAGCATGGCCCCCATCAGCCCCACTCTTCTAACAGGTCATCAACATGTTTTTGTAAAGCCAGCAAAAATCTAATTCAAATCCCTGATTAGGCTCATAAAACCAAGCCAAATTTATTCAACAGTGCAAAGCTCTTCAGACAGTTGATGTGATATAATTCAGATCTTCAAATCAAATAATCTAATTTGGCCAAATCAGTTCAGATTTCCAGATTACTAGTTTGTAGGGTTGCTTATTAGTTGCCTTCCTTCTGACTGTATGGGCAAAACTGCTCATGTAGACATCTAAATGGTAAGTGATTAACACTCAGATTTGTACACTTTATTGTAATAATTTGGATATAACATTATTTTAGTGTTCTGCCTCTTAAAATGAAGAAAGGGGCTCTTCTTTCATCACTGCAATCAGACAAATAAAGATACACACTTTGAATCAATGGTAAAATTTCAATCAATGCTTAAGTTGGTATACTGCAAATTTTGTGTATTGAAAATGCCCTATCTAGGATCCACAAAGAACTGTTAACTACAAAAAGCCTATATGCTATTATACTTGACAATGATTTGGAAGGACTGAAAAGTATTATTGCTATTTCCCATGAAACCAGAATTAAGCTGTTAGAAGTAAAGGAACATCTTCGAGATCCATTTAGTAAAAATATGGAAATTTCAACTACTTAAAGATGATGGGCTACTCATACTAAATAACTTCAACATAATGAATCTATCTTTGGGTGACAGTAACCTAGGCCAAGACTGAATTGAGTTATTTCTCTTAAGTCATTTAAAAGTTTTATTACAGTTTGGAGATGGGATTCTCCCTCCCCCCATTACTGGGGGGAGGGAGTCTTGCTTATCTGTTATTGTTGCTTAGATCTATATTCATTATTTTAAATGTTTTTATTTATTTTTAATTATTACTACATGAAACATCTGTAACACAGAGAAATAGACCTTAAGAATTGTTTTTCCACCTGGAGGCATGGCACTTAAAATAATCAGCTGGAATATAAATTGAGCTAAGAATTTTGTTATTTCCTTTTTTAGAAAGGGTAAATCTGTAACAAACTGGAAAAATTACAACCAGGAATAATTAAGTCGCAAGAACCACATATTCTCCTCAATAATCAGCTTTTCCTAAGATACTAAATTAGACAAATCTATATTAGTAGGTATTCAAATGTGGGGTAGCTATTAAGGTTAATACCATGTTTTCCTGAAAGTAAGACCTAGCTTGATTTTTGGGGATGGGCCTAATATAAGCCCTACTCCAGAAATAAGTCCTAGTTTTGGACTGAGGCGCACACCTAAAAGCTAGAATGGGGGGGTGGAGTTGCCCCACATGCCCCGCATCCACTTACCAGGCCTCCCATGAATTGACACCTCCCTCTCCTCAACAGCCCACTTCTTCTGCAACGTCCCCCAGCCTGCATTTTGTAGTCATTGACTTTTCTGGAAGACCTCTGCAACTGAGAAAAGACCTATGGATTCAATCTGTAGCTTGAAGAGAAAGAAAAAAAGAGAGAGAAAGAGAAAGACAGAGAAAGAAAGAGAGAGAGAGAAAAAGAGAAAGAGAGAGAGAAAGAAAGAGAAAGAGAAAGAGAGTGAGAGAAAGAGAGTGAGAGAAAGAGAGAGAAAGAAAAGAGAGAGAGGAGACAGAGAGAAAGAGAAAGAGAGAGGAAAGAGAAAAAAGAGAGAGAAAGAGAGAGAGAAAGAGAGAAAGATATATATAATAATAATAATAATAATAGTAAAGTTGGAAGGGACCTTGGAGGTCATCTAGTCCAACCCCCTGCTCGGGCAGGAAACCCTACACCATTTCGGACAAATGGCTGTCCAGTCTCTTCTTAAAAACTTCCAGTGTTGGAGCATTTACTGCTTCTGGAGGCAAGCTGTTCCACTGATTAATTGTTCTCACTGTCAGGAAGTTTCTCCTTAGTTCTAGGTTGCTTCTCTCCTTGATTAGTTTCCACCCGTTGCTTCTTGTCCTGCCTTCAGGTGCTTTGGAAAATAGCTTAATTCCCTCTTCTTTATGGCAGCCCCTGAGATATTGGAATACTGCTATCATGTCCCCCCTTGTCCTTCTCTTCGTTAAACTAGACATACCCAATTCTCGCAACCGTTCCTTATATGTTTTAGCCTCCAGTCCCCTAATCATCTTTGTTGCTCTTCTCTGTACTCTTTCTAGAGTCTCAACATCTTTTTTACATCGTGGTGACCAAAACTGGATGCAGTATTCCAAGTGTGGCCTTACCAAGGCATTGAAGAGTGGTATTAATACTTCGCGTGATCTTGATTCTATCCCTCTGTTAATGCAGCCTAGTACTGTGTTGGCCTTTTTGGCAGCTGCCGCACACTGCTGGCTCATATTTAACTGATTGTCTACTAGGACTCCGAGGTCCCTCTCACAGTTACTACTATTGAGCATGGTGCCACCTATGCTGTACTTGTGCATTTGGTTTTTCTTGCCTAAATGTAGAACCTTGCTTTTTTCACCATTGAATTTCATTTTGTTAGTTAGTGCCCAGTGTTCAAGTCTGTCCAGATCCTTCTGTATCTGAAGCCTGTCTTCTGGAGTGTTGGCTATTCCTGCCAGCTTGGTGTCGTCTGCAAATTTGATGAGTTCCCCATCTATCCCTTCATCAAAATCGTTGATGAAGATGTTGAAGAGTACTGGGCCCAGAACAGAGCCCTGGGGCACCCCACTACACACTTCCCTCCATATAGATGCAAGTCCATTGAGGACCACTCGCTGAGTACGCCCGGTCAGCCAGCTACGGATCCATCTGGTGGTGATTCAGTCTACCCCACATTTTTCTATTTTATCAAGTAGTAGGTTGTGATCTACTTTATCAAATGCCTTACTGAAGTCCAAGTAAATTATGTCCACAGCATTCCTCTGATCCACTAATTTTGTCACTTGGTCAAAGAATGCAATATAGAGAGAAAGAGAGAGAGAGAGAGAGAGAGAGAGAGAGAGAGGAAGAGAAAAAAGAGAGAGAAAGAAAGAGAGAGGGAGGGAGACAGAGAGAAAGAGAGAGAGAGAGAGAAAGAAAGAAAGAGAAAGAGAGAGAAAAAGAAAGAGAGAGAAAGAGAAAGAGAGAGAAAGGAAAAGAGAGAGAGAAAAAGAGAAAGAGAAAGAAAGAGAAAAAGATAGATAATGAAAAATAGAGAGATAGTAGGAGATAGAGAGAAAGAGAGAGAAAGAGAGAAAGAGAATGAGAAAGGGAGAGAGAGAAAGAGAGAAAGAGAGAGAGAAAGAGAGAGAGAGAAAGAGAGAGAGAGAAAGAGAAAGAAAGGGAAAGAGAAAGAGAAAGAGAGAAAGAGAAAGAAAAAGAGAGAGAGAAAGAGAGAGAGAGAAAGAAAGAGAAAGAAAGAGGGAGAGAGAAAGAGAAAGAGAGAGAGAACGAGAGAGAGAGAGGGAGACAGAGAGAAAGAAAAAGAGAGAAAAAGAGAGTGAGAGAAAGAGAAAGAGAGAGAAAAAAGAGAAAGAGAGAGGAAAGAGACAAAAGAAAAAGAGAGGAGAGAAATAGAGATAGATAGAGAGAGAAAGAGAGAGAATGAGAAAGGGAGAGAGAGAGGGAGAGAGAGAAAGAGAGAGAGAATGAGAAAGGGAGAGAGAGAGAATGAGAAAGATAGAATGAGAGAAGGAAGAGAGAGAGAGAGAAAGAGAGATAGAAAGAGAAAAAGAGAATGAGAAGGGTCGAGAGAGAAAGAGAAAGAGAGAGAAAGAAAGAGAAAGAAGAGAGAGAATGAGAAAGGGAGAGAGAGAGACAAAGAGAGAGAAAGAGAAAGAGAGAGAATGAGAAAGGGAGAGAGAGACAAATAGAGAGAGAGAAAGAAGAGAAAGAGAGAGAGAAAGAAAAAGGAAAAGAGAGAAAAAGAGAAAAAGAGAGAGAAAGAAAGAGAAAGAAAGAGAGAGAGAAATATAAAGAGAGAGACAGAAAGAGAGAGAGAGAAGGAGACAGAGAGAAAGAGAAAGAGAGAAAGAGAGGGAGAAAGAGAGAGAAAGAGAGAGAGAAAGAGAAAGAGAAAGAGAAAAAAGAGAGAGAAAGAGAGAAAGAGAAAGATAGAGAGAGGTAACGAGAGAGGGAGAGAGAGAAAGAAAGAGAGAGAGAGGAAAGAGAAAAAGAGAGAGAAAGAGAGAGAGAGAGAAAGAGAGAAAGAGAGAAGAAAGAGAAAGAGAGAGAGAGAAAGGGAGAGAGGGAGACAGAGAGAAAGAGTGAGAGAAAGAAAGTGAGAGAAAGAGAAAGAAAGAGAAAGAAAGAGAGAGAGGAAGACAGAGAAAGAGAGAAAGATAGATAGAGAGAAAGAGAGAGGGAGAGAGAAAAAGTTTTATTTTCGAGAAAACACTGTAAAATTCTATGTTTGAAGTGGAATAGGAGAACTATGACCCTGAAAGACACTTTATTTTCTTGGCCATAGAGATAATTGATATCACTATTGATGTAGGAGGCAGCCAGGCTGAGCCCAAGGAAGGAGTCAACCATGCCATGAGTCTAGAATCCCTTGGTGCCCAGAAGAGATCTAAGTCCAACCCACCTTGAATTTCATTGACTCTTATCTATCGCCAATTAGTTTTGACTGTTAGTAGTTCAGATTCTTATAGACAGTGTTAGCATGCAATAAACCTGTATTCATTTGAACCGCCTTGACTCCTGATTTCCTCCACTTGACAATTGCTCTGTTTTTTTGACACCACCAAGAACACTCCTGAAATAAACCATGATATTTTTTCAAAAATACATTTTGCAAAGCTTTGATCAGTAATTGTTGACAGCCTTTTCCAACTATGCCAAGATACTTAGCTAGACCGAGTGCAAAGAAAACCTGTTCTCCCTACTGGAAAATATTTTTTTACCTTTTTTGTTTTGGTGGATCACGTTATAGATATATCAAGTAATCCTGTGACAATCTCAGACAACCTCAGACCAATCTCAGCTCATTTTGAACTTTAAAGCATTACAAATTGGTTAATTTCATAAGTTATCCAAATGCTTCTCTCTAAAGAATGTTTTTTGCAGACTACATAAAGAAGAATTTTTAAAAAACATTAAACAGTAGTTCTATTAATATGCTAACCTTCTGGAGTGGATTTCAGGCATTTATCATGGATACACTATTGTTATCGCTTCAGAAAAAAAGGTTTAGAGATCTTTTATCTTGTACAATTGCAAATCATAGTTCAGAGTTCACTTTTATCTTAATGCTAGAAACCATATAGATTAATTACATCAATAATTTTTGTAGCCTAGGTTAAACTGCAGCTGCTACATTGAAAATGATTTGAATATTCTTTGATTTGCATTAATCAGAGCAACTGGGGATCAGAAAGCTCGAAAGTTATTGACTCAGTAGTTAAAACAAAAGAAATGAATGCCTGGAATTCAGACTAATGATAGTCAGTTACATAATGAGGCAGAATTATTTCATTTTTTTAATTTTAAATTCAATTATATAAACTGGAGACATCTGTAACTAAAAACAATTTTTAATAGGGGGAGGGACATTAAATTGGAACAGAAAATCTCAAGATTTTAAAAAATTGATACAACCACTGATATTAGAAGAAATCACAGTTATATGCATGAAATGAGGGATTTTAAAAGGAAATTAGGAGATGATTTGATAACAGAAGGATAATCTTGTTATCCTATCTCCCTCCCTCCCTCCCTCCCTTCCTTCCTTCCTCCCTTTATAAATTTGTGCTAGTTTTTCTAGGTTTGATAAAACTTTAATTAAACAAATTATTTTTAAAAAAGAAATAAAGGAAAGCCTCTGGATCTGTTGGATTTCCAATTTAATGTGACAAAAGTATTCTAAATTTATTAGCACCTATATTATTATATAAATGTAATGAATCATTTAATCTTTCTACTTTACTTTTATAGTTCTAAAAGGGAGAAATTTCTAAGTAGATTTTCAAGTTATAGACCAATATGTTTAATGAGGATGTTAAAATATTAACTGCAACAGAAGATTACACAAAATAATGATACCTCAAAATCATCCATCTCAGTCTGAATTCATTAAACAAAATAAAGAAGCATGGCTTCTTTGTAGGTAAATACAAATCAAGTTTTTTTAGTTTCATTAGATGCTATAAAGTCTTTAGTTATTATTCAGATTCAATTAATGAAATGCCCTCTAAGAATTTCCACCATAATTTGTCCACTGAATTAAAAGTTGATATCTCTACCCTGTGGCCAGATTTATTACAATTCCTTTCTTTCTTGACCAATTAAGTTATACCATGACACTTATCAAGAATGCCTGTTATCTCCTTTGATTTCTAATCTTAGAAAGAACCCTTAACTTTTGTCATTAGACAGTATCAAGATATTATTACTATGGTGGCACTTCATACTAAATGCAAATTATTTTTATAAGCTGATGATAGTATGGCTATTTTGGATAATCATTTAGTGTCATTACTGTAACTCATTGAAACTGTACAACTGTACAACCATATGGTTATTACTCTGGTTATATTTCCGTTTGGAAAAAATTAGCTGCCTTTGGGATTTGTAATATGCTTCAAAGAGAAAAGTTGGATTTACAATTTATACAAACTGCATAAAATACGTGGGTTTATTTTTGTCTTGAAATATGTTATAATATGTTGAATTAAATATATCTAAATACTGTATACAGGTACTGTATTTGTATATGAATGTACCTGGAGCCAGTTTAGTGTATGTGGTTAAACTAGAAACCAAGATTTGAGTTCTAATCTCATCTTAGCTAGCTGGATAACCTTCATCCAGTTACTTTTTTTTCAGTCTTGAAAACAGGCAAAGACAAACTACTTTTGAAAAACCTTGCCAGAAAAACTGCAGAGGCTAGTCTAGGAAGTTACCGGGAATCAACATTGACTTGAAGGACAAATAAAGGAGGGCAAAGTATAGATATGAGTTCAGTAGATATAACCCAATAGTAAAAACTTCAATTGATTCTCTAGACTAAGATCACCATAATTAAATGAATATCAAGACTCACATGTATTTTAAAAAGGATTCCACTGTTAATCTATATTATGTACTTTATACAGATTAACAAACTAATAGGAAAAATTTTTTATGGCAGAACCATAAATATTTACTTTTTGTGAAACTGGTTTTAACCTAACAGATTTCAGCTTTACTGGGCTTTTAGTTAGCATCTACATACTTGCGATATGAGAATTTTTCTGAACTTGGACAGCACTGGCCACATCTTCACCCTGTCAGTTGTAAAAGGCCACACTGCTTGGAACTACACAAATACTATAATGATATCTATGGAAATTCTAGGTCATCCAGGTCATGGTTGTCCCAAAGGTGTTTTTTCACAAGGCAATTGGACTTTCTTTTTTCTCTTTGAAGACCTTTTGCTTCTCATCCAAGAAGCTTCTTCAGCTCTGACTGGATGGTGGGGAATGGAAGGATTTATATTCTTGCAGACAGCTGGTCATTTTTATTCTTTTAGTGAGTCATTGATGCCACCTGGAGGCTTCTCTGTGTCATCAGGGTCACCTGAGTAGTGCAAATAGGTGTGGAGCCTTCTTGGGACTGTTGAAAGAACTGTGTTGTAGACTGGAGATATGGTGTCATATCCCTCCCCCTCTGTTGAGAGAAGGCAGTTCAATTTTGGCATAGATAGTCTCTTTGACCCCTCTTTCAAACCAGCATCCTCTCTGTCCACATTCCAAGAAGGCTCCATACTCATTTGCACTACTCAGGTGTCCCTAATGACACAGTCGTTAATTCCTCCAGGTGGCATCAATGACTTGCTAAAAGAATGCAAATGACCAGCTATCGCAAAGGAAATCCTTCCATTCCCCACCATCCAGTCAGAGCTGAAGAAGCTTCTTGGATGAGAGGCAAGATGTCTTCAAAGACATGAAAAAGCCTCATGAAAAAGCACCTTTGTGACTATTATACTGATACATTACCACATTCTAAGTTTTTGGGAAGAATTTGATAGGAATGAAAGCCAACACCAGCTAAATAAGTGGCAGCTGTGATTTCACATTGTTGTATATAATAACAATAACAATAATATCTATAGAATTCAAGCTGACAGATACCTGCCACATAATATCCCACTGTTAATAACTGTTGATAAGGAAGAAAAAAGTGGATAGTGGACATGGCAGAAGAGAATAGTGAAGACAGCAGAGCAAAAAAAAAAAAGAAGAACTGGAGAAAATACAAAGACGTGCAAATAGAAATAGAATGACTGTAGCAAAAGAAAGCAAAGACAGTAATAGTAATAGGTGCCTTGGGTGCAACCTTAAAACTTCTGGAGGGCCACTTGAATACTGACAAAATCACCATCAGTTAACTACAAAAAGCATCTTTACTTAGAACAGCTTACACCCTTCAACAGTATCTTTAACACAATCAAAGAACAACATCTGCTATGTCAAGTCCTTGGGAAGGACTCAGTAGGTGGACAAAGATGCCAAATCCACTGTAAATATCTGCTTGACTGTGCAACAAACCATGATAATAATAGTGTTAGTCTGATTTCCAGATCAATTAACAGAAGCACTTTTATTTTCCCAAAGACACATCTGCATCACTCTAGCTGATTGGAGGCATTTCATTCTCTTCAACTTGACCTTCCAATTCAGTTTTAAAAAGTCAAGTAAGAGATCTGACTGAATCATCATGAAACAAGTCTGAATCAACTTTTTATAGCACTCTAGACAATTATAAACAAATATACTAGATAATCACTTAAGAAAGAAAGTTGCCATTAATAAAAGGGGGGGAGCTGGAGAAGTGTTCTCCTGCAGATATTTCTAGAGTTCTGTGTGGGGGGGGGGCTTGGCTGTGCTCTGATTGGCTGGGGGGTTGGCTGTGCTCTGATTGGCTGGGGGAGTGTTCAGTTTGGTTGTGCTCAGGTTAGTCTGAGTTGCAGAGGGGTTTAAGATTTTGGGCTGCCTTGCTATTTTTTGGCTTCGCGTTCATGGGGTCAGTTTGCTTCATGTATGGATTGGAGGGGTTTAAAGTGGCTAATGATGCAGCTGTGGTCTGGCTTCTGGTTTGTGGTCGTGCCATCGTCATCGGTGTGGCTTTGGGTTTGTTTTTTGCGTGGATGTGTGGTGGTGACCTCCTGTGTGGTTTTTGTGAGTGTGGGTCTGGTATCATTTTTTGTGTTAGGGAGTCGTTTGTCAATAAGGGCGGGTTTCCAAATGGCTGGTAGGCGGGAGGTATCATCTCGCTTGTTCATGCTGTGTGGGCGTTTTTCTATCTCGATGGCTTCTCTGATTATTCTGTTATTAAAATGTTCACTTTTGGCAATGGTTCTGGTATTTTTAAAGTCAATTTCATGTCCTGTGGCTTTAAGGTGTTGGACCAGGGAAGATGTTGGTTCCTCTTTTTTGACTGAGTTCTTATGTTCTTCAATGCGTGCACTTATTCTTCTGTTGGTTTGTCCGATGTATGTGGTGGGACAAGTGGTGCATGGGATTTCGTATACTCCTTGATTTTCTAATTCAATTTTATCTTTGGGGTTTCTAAGGATGGTGGATATTTTTCTGTTTGTGCAGAATGCTGTTTTGATGTTGTGTTTATGGAGGATCTTACTGATTCTGTCTGTGGTGCCTTTATGTATGGGAGGAGGGCTTTGCCGTTTTCTTGTTCTTTGTCTTGGATTTTAGTGGGGGTTTCTTTTTGGATTAGTTTGTAATCTTATTTCTATGGAATCCATTGGATGTTAGTACATTGGTGAGAGTGTGTAGTTCGGGTTTTAGTGTTGTTCGTCAGCAGCTAAACGTTTTGTTCTGGAGATAAGTGTCTTGGCTACAGAGTTGATCTGTGCTGGTGGTGGTGTGAGAGAGCGTGCAGATAGCGGTTTGTGTGTGTTTTCTTCTGGTAGATGTGTGTCCTAGGGAGGCCATTGGATTTCTTGTAGACTAAGACATCGAGGAAGGGAAGTTGGTTGTTAGCTTCTGTTTCCATGGTGAACTGTATTTTGGGGTGTAGGCTGTTGAGGTGTGTGAGGAAGTTGTCCAGTTTTTCTTTCCCATGTGGCCAGATTATGAAGGTGTCGTCTACGTATCTGAGCCAGAGTTTGGGTTTGTGATCCGATTTTTCTAGAGCTTGGGTTTCAAAGTGTTCCATGTAGAGGTTGGCAATGACAGGTGAGAGGGGTGATCCCATGGGTGCTCCTTCTGTTTGTTTGTATTTTTGTCCATTATAGATGAAGTATGTGTTGGATAGGCAGTGGTTGGTCAGATCTAAGATGTGTTTGGGGGGGTTATATTTGTTTTGGATAGCTGTCAAGGCTTCTTTGATAGGCACTTGGGTGAAGAGGGATATGACATCGAAGCTCACGAGTAGGTCGCTGGGCTGTAAGTTTTGTTTCTTTATGATCTCTATAAACTGGAATGAGTTTTTTACGTGTGAGGTGATGGATTCTGCATAGGGCTGTAGTTGTTTGGCGAGAAATTTGGCTAGGTTTTGTAGAGGTGAGCCTATGGAGCTGACTATGGGTCTGAGTGGGGTTCCTTCTTTGTGTATCTTGGGGAGACCATAGAGTTTGGGGCATCTGGATGATTTCTCTCTGGGAATGATTCTTTGCTGGATCTCTTCGCTAATGGGGGAGGCTTTTATTTTGGATCTGGTGGTTTTTTCCAGGTAGGTGGTGGGATCTGTATTTAGGGGTTTGTATGTGGAGTCTTGGAGTAGGTTGGTTAATTTGGTTTGGTAGTCAGATGTGTTCATAACCACCGTGGCGTTGCCCTTGTCTGCTGGTAGGATTATTATGCTGGTGTCTTCCTTCAGGTTACGTAGTGCTGTCTGTTCCTCTTTGGGTAAGTTGCTTTTGGGTGGCTTGCTGGTGCAGAGGATGTTGGTGATTTCGAGTCTGATTCTGTTAGCGTCGTCGGGGTTGATTTTGGTCAGGCTGGTTTCAACTCCACATATAATGGTTTCAGTGGGGATGTGTTTGGGAGCGACTGCAAAGTTGAATCCTTTGGAAAGGACATTGGTTTCGGCTTTGGTGAGGATCCTATCTGAGATGTTATGCACTGTTTGTTTCATGTGTGGCTGTGAGGGAGGAGGGGTTTGTTTCTGGCGTTCTTGTAGTCTTCGGAGTTTGTTGGTGTGTGTATCTGTCTTGAGGGTGGTCTGTGTTTCGGCTCTATGGAGCTGACTATGGGTCTGAGTGGGGTTCCTTCTTTGTGTATCTTGGGGAGACCATAAAGTTTGGGGCATCTGGATGATTTCTCTCTGGGAATGATTCTTTGCTGGATCTCTTCGCTAATGGGGGAGGCTTTTATTTTGGATCTGGTGGTTTTTTCCAGGTAGGTGGTGGGATCTGTGTTTAGGGGTTTGTATGTGGAGTCTTGGAGTAGGTTGGTTATTTGGTTTGGTAGTCATCTGGCCACATGGGAAAGAAAAACTGGAAAACTTCCTCACACACCTCTACAGCCTACACCCCAAAATACAGTTCACCATGGAAACAGAAGCTAACAACCAACTTCCCTTCCTGGATGTCTTAGTCTACAAGAAATCCAATGGCTCCCTAGGACACACCATCTACCAGAAGAAAACACACACAAACCGCTATCTGCATGCTCTCTCACACCACCACCCAGCACAGATCAACTCTGTAGCCAAGACACTCATCTCCAGAACAAAACGCTTAGCTGACGAACAACACCTAAAACCCGAACTACACACTCTCACCAATGTACTAACATCCAATGGATTCCATAGAAATAAGATTACAAACCTAATCCAAAAAGAAACCCCCACTAAAATCCAAGACAAAGAACAAGAAAATGGCAAAGCCCTCCTCCCATACATAAAAGGCACCACAGACAGAATCAGTAAGATCCTCCATAAGCACAACATCAAAACAGCATTCTGCACAAACAGAAAAATATCCACCATCCTTAGAAACCCCAAAGATAAAATTGAATTAGAAAATCAAGGAGTATACGAAATCCCATGCACCACTTGTCCCACCACATACATCGGACAAACCAACAGAAGAATAAGTGCACGCATTGAAGAACATAAGAACTCAGTCAAAAAAGAGGAACCAACATCTTCCCTGGTCCAACACCTTAAAGCCACAGGACATGAAATTGACTTTAAAAATACCAAACCATTGCCAAAAGTGAACATTTTAATAACAGAATAATCAGAGAAGCCATCGAGATAGAAAAACGCCCACACAGCATGAACAAGCGAGATGATACCTCCCGCCTACCAGCCATTTGGAAACCCGCCCTTATTGACAAACGACTCCCTAACACAAAAAATGATACCAGACCCACACTCACAAAAACCACACAGGATGTCACCACCACACATCCACGCAAAAAGCAAACCCAAAGCCACACCGATGATGAGGCACGACCACAAACCAGAAGCCAGACCACAGCTGCATCATTAGCCACTTTAAACCCCTCCAATCCATACATGAAGCAAACTGACACCCTCCATGAAGAGGAGGCACGACCACGAACGCGAAGCCAAAAAATAGCAAGGCAGCCCAAAATCTTAAACCCCTCTGCAACTCAGACTAACCTGAGCACAACCAAACAGAACACTCCCCCAGCCAATCAGAGCACAGCCAAGCCCCTAACCATTCAGAACACACCTCCACCCAATCAGAACACAGCCAAGCTCCCACCCAATCAGTTCATACCCCCACTGGCAGTTAAAAGGAAGAAACAGCTAAGACCACACATTGCTGCTCAAAGCACGAAGCTGAAAACACCAGCCTGAAGATGACGAATGGGACTTCGTCGAAACATCGCCAAGACACTTCCAATTTTACACGGGAGAAAACCCGAACAACCAAAGACATATATATATATATATATATATATATATATATATATATATATATATATGTATATGTATATGTATATGTATATGTATATGTATATGTATATGTATATGTGTATATATATATATATATATATATATATATATATATATATATATATATATATAGCAGCAGATGGTGCTTTGATGTAAGATGCCAAGGCTAGTGATATGTAGATGACACCATATGATAGGGTTTCTATCCAAGGATTTATAAACTTTGGTTATCATGACCTCTTGTGTCCATATGAAATTTATGATAATTACATTGTGTACAAGTTAAACATCTCTGGATATTATCATCTCCTTGACATGCCAAGCTATTCAATTGACATTTTCCAAACTAAAATTTGCAAGCAGCAAATTTTTTAAATTCAGCATTTTTTTAAAAAAAAAGATATTTCAGTCCTGTTCTTGGATTTTATAAATTGAAGAAATTCATATTAAAATAAGAAGTAAAAATCTGAAATCTTGAAATTAGTGGAACAACTGATTATTAAAACTACCCTGGTTAATACAAATAATAATTATTAATATAAATAATAATTAACTAAATTAAACTGCTTATGCAGTTTCATTTTTTTCTCTATAAATATCTTCTTCTTCTTTCTTTCTCAGTGTTATGCAGCCTCATTGTTATTAGTTTTCTCTTCTCATTTCTTACCTATATTAAATGCAGTCTCTGAGTAAATATAATTTATACTTTATTGTTTCTTAGCTCAACTTCGTTGAGTTCCTGCTCAGGAGATCAAGCCATTATACTATACCCAATCTGTCCAAGAATTTTTGGAATTGCGGTAAATAGTTCATTGCAGTAGTATGCCACACTACTAGGGCTACTGATTTGTTCTAGCAAGATGGTCTTTATATTTTTAAGTAGTGGGGAACAAGAACGAACCTATGTCACTCTTGAACATCTATCATAATATGTAGAGTAATTTATGAACCCACGTAAAACAAGTGTACTTATATAGATTTTTTTCATGCTAATTATTATTTCATGCTAATTTTCATGCTTATTCATCAAATATGGTGATCATGGAGACAGGTATTATACACACATGTCCTTTCTTCTAATATCCCTATGGTGAAGATCAGAAGAGAAAATGTAGCAAGGTTCAGCTGAAGATGAGAGGCTAACTTATTAAGAGTCCTGGCAATGACCATGTCTGGAATGTGGATGAATAACAGAACAACAGAGTTGGAAGGGCCTTTGGAGGTCTTCTAGTCCAAAGAAGGAGACCAGACAGAGATCCTATACCATTCCGTATGAGTGGTTGTCCAGTCTCTTCTTAAAAGCCTCCAGTGATGGAACATCCACAACTTTTGAAGGCAAGCTATTCCACTGGTTTATTCTCAATGTTAGAAAATTTCTTCTTAGGTTGCTTCTTAGGTTGCTTCGCTCCTTGATTAATTTCCATCCATTGTGATCTATTAAATATCATGGTTCAAATGTGCAAAGATTTGCACATTTGAATCGTGGGTTGCATCTTGTAGGGCTATACAGTGACGGAAAAATCCAAGTTGGTATTTTAGAATACATGGAATCAAAGATTCAACATTTTTTCTTAGGAGTGAAAATGTGACTAGCATTGCTACATTTGGCCTGACATTTAGTACTGTCAGATAGAGTTATTCAGTCTAGGTATTGTTTTGGAATCAAAATCTGGACTCTGAATTTCCAATTATGTTTCCTCAGTTACTAAACCATAATTAAGAGTTAACCATAGTTAATTCTTCTTAAACAGAAGTGATAATTAGTGCTTCAGTTGTATTTTTGGATATTTGACTTTCAAGCAAACATAACAGAGCTGGAAGGGATCTTGGAGGTCTTCTAGTCCAACCCCCTGCTCAAGCATCTGTACCATTTCAGACAAGTGACTGTCCATTCTCTTCTTGAAAACCTCCAGTGATGAAGCGCCTACAACTTCTGAAGGCAAGCTGTTCCACTACTTAATTGTCCTCACTGTTAAGAAATTTCTCCTTAGTTCCAGTTTGCTTCTCTCTTGATTAGTTTCCATCCATTGCTTCTTGTCCTGCCTACAGGTGCTTTGGTAAATAAGTTGATCCCTCTTCTTTGTGGTAACCTCTCAATTACTGGAATACTGCTATCATGTCCCCCCTAGAGATTTTTGGATGGGTTTTTTATTATCATTTTCATTAATTTCCTATGTTAAATTTAGAAAACCAGAGAGAACTTGTTTATTAAGAAGATAATACACAGAATGTTGGAAAAACTGGTAAATATGTTTATTACAGCAAATGATAACTTGATTCTGTCTGTCTGTCTGTCTATCTGTCTATCTATCTATCTATCTATCTATCTATCTATCTATCCATCTATCTATTAAGATTTGCATGTCCAAACATCAACTTAGGGGAATAATTTACATAGGACATATATAAAGACATACTCATCCTAATGAATGATAACTGCAATTGTTTGCTAAGGGCTATATTTTGAAAGTCTGCATCCATAGTATTATGTCCATCTGCCATGCAGAAATTACTATAAAGAGCTCATTATATGAAATGAGTCTAAGACAAGCTTGCAATCACTTTCTTCTTTTCTTGCCTCCAAAAGCCATATTGCATTTGTTATTCTATTATACTTTTGACAAAGTTAAACAGGGGAAACTTCCAAATGTGTCATGAATCTATATTGGAATGAATGTGATGAGAAGAGGTGGAGAGATGGCAGTTCTTCTGTGGACTTGTCATTGCATTTCCTCTGACAGCGTCTTAAGTGTTCTCGCGAGCTGACTAAATCTTGAAAATCCTATAAATAGAAAATGAGTGAAATCTGAGCTTTTCTTATTAATGTTAAATAGCTAAAAATTCATTAGGGCTGAAGCAAACGTGAGGCAGAATTTCATGAGGCTGTTGATACTGATAGGTGGGCAATTTATTTATTTATTTATTTTATCTTGCCTTTGTTATTTTTATAAATGACTCAAGGTGACAAACATACCTAATACTCCTTCCTCCTCCTATTTTCCCCCCACAACAACAGTCATCATGAAGTGAGTTGGGTTGAGAGAGAATGACTGGCCTAAAGTTACTGAGCTGGCTTTCATGCCTCAGGCAGGACTATTGTGGATCTTGTTATAGGCTAGAGCAGTGGTTCTCAACCTTTCTAATGCCGCGACCCCATAATATAGTTCCCCATGTTGTGGTGACCCCCAACCACTTATACATCACCGGGTGCCAGGGGCGTGGCCAAAGAAAAGGGGGGAAAAATGGTGGACAGCCTTGTTTGGCGACCCCCGTGAAATGGTCGTTCGACCCCGAGTGGGGTCCCGACCCACAGGTTGAGAACCACTGGGCTAGAGGATTCCTTCTATTCTACTTTTTGAAATTAAAAAAAAGAGAGAGCTCTGGGTTCAGAATGGGAAATACAGTATCAGAATCAGTACCATTCTCCAGTTTTCCCCACCAGGCTTAAAGTTCAATTGGCTCTGCTCTCCCTGATATTAGTAACAGCCATCAGAATGGATGAGATGGGATGGTGGAGGTGTTAGACCAGGGGTGTCAAACTGCTGGCCCACAGGCCGGATGAATCATAGAAAAACTGTGCCCACCCCATTGCCGGCAATGGCAAAAAAGTCACGATATTTCACAACACCCCTGGGTTAGACTAAAGGCATGTTGGAAATGCTTGTAGACCTGAAGGATTTTAGGTGCTCATAATACTTGGCCATCCTTCCAGATTACTAGCCGATTTAGATAAGCCATTGTTCTAGACCATATTACTTATTAGTGCAAGCAATTAAAGCTTTTTTTCCTTTTTAATGGCAAGGTAGTAAGCAATTAATGCTTCTTCTCCTTCACTTCAGATCTCATAGTCTGCTTGTAGTAGAATATTGAATTCTCGGGAACATTTCAGTGTCAAAAAATTCTAATAAGATGAATAAGATGGCAAAAGCGCCAGCTGATTTTGTTAATTGCATGCCCATTTTTATTGAAGACATCACGAACCAATCTCACTGAATTCTGGTTTTATCCAAGCTAGAGGAGTTGCATGGTGACACAGCATGATCATTTTTCCCCCACATGAGTTCCCTGATTAGACACAATCTATCAAAAAGAAATCCTTGATGTCTGTCTGCACTCTTGATATGGGTCAGGGGAAAGGACCCATGGTAAATGAGATTGCAATTATTATGTTAAAAAGTTAATCATAGCTCCCAATCAGAGCTTTGGGAACAGGGAAGAGGTATGGGTATGTTAGTCCCTTTCAAATATTTTATGCATAGCGTTTTTTAGGCAACAATATAACATACAGTGGTGCCATATTGCCTTGGATTTTGATCTTTCACAAACTCTGTTGAGGGTCCTTGCTGCACTCTGAGATTGGTTGTTTTCTTGCAGTCATTTCATTATGCAAACTAGATAATGTTGTCAGTGCTAGTAAGGAAGCTTGCTAGCACTGATGATGCTACCTAGCTTGGGTAATAAAGCATCTGCAAGAAAACAACCAAACTCAGAAAGCATCAAGGACCCCTCATTTCAATCTTGAGCTATAAATATTCTCCTTTATCAGAAACCCTGTTTTGACTTGATTTTAGATAACAGGCGAATATGTGACAATAGTTCCCACATCATTCTGCATATATATCACACTTTAAGTTCATGGAAATCCTTTAGAAATTGATACAAGAACGATGTATATTGACAATTCACATATTGATTTGTTTATTTTAATAACCCTAAATAAGGTCTCACCATTTATTATGAAGGGATGTGAGAGCCACTCCAGATGTTGACAATTTTAGTTTTTCAATTTTTGTGATTCAGGGGTTGTTGGTTTTGTTGTTGTTTTTAATCATGAAATAATTCTAGAAGTCAAGAACATAGATTTTATCTCAAAGCCATATGAAACAAATTCATGTTATAATAAATGTTTATACGACAGCCATTATTGCTAATAGTATTCCATATCATTTTTCTTTTGTACAGCATGACCAAATTACAGTGACCACATGATTACAGTCATTTATGATTAATGATGGTTTAACATAGTCTCTGACAGTAAAACTTGGAAGAGGAAAATTACATAACATAACCTTTTCAGCTATATATCACTTTTTTAAAAAAAAAGTTTAACCATTCTTTATATTAATTTCCTTCACAATAGAAATGCACCAATGTAGTTCATATAGGCATCAGGAATTAAAAGTATTTTGTACTCATAAACATAACATTGTATGTGCAACTGCTTTATAATGAATTCAAGAATAGCATTTTGAATAAAACATAGTCAAAATGTTAAAAGGGCTTTCCACTCATCCAGAAAGCTAAAATCTCAATAGCCACAGCATGATGAGTAGTAGAAGAAGCTGGAAATCTAACATCCTATATCTGTAATCTCAAAATTTAGATTTGATGTGCTTTCTTCCAAAACAAACAAACTCCTGATTATATAGGAACTGAAATCATTAATATAATTCAAAGAAAGTTTTGGGTAATAGAAAAAAGATATGTGATGCTGAAAAGCTCTTTTGTGTAATATTTTGAAATAACTTAATGTTGTTTTACTACTGAAAACACTTGTTCTGTTCTTTTGTCACTTGAAGTTAAACCATAAAGCTTTAAAATTATTATATGTTTTTGTGTGCATCTTTTAAAAATGATTTACAGCAATCATTAGGGGGGCATTCAAGTTTAGGATGAGTGGGAGTATGTTTTCTCAAATTGCAGTCCCAAATGAAAATATTTTCCCCCAAACTGTTTCACTTTCATGCAAAAGAGGTGATTTTGTTTTGTCTGTATGGAATTTTATTGAGAATGGGGGGAAGAGAAAAATTATAATTGCCCTTAACAGACCATTCAATGGATGATATTTATTTACAGCTTTAAAAGGACACATTTAATGATCAATTGTTTATATAATGAGACATATTTTTGATCCTGACTGAAAGACTGTACATCCTATGCAAATAATAATGGATGCTTAATTCTCAGGTATCAAAGGCTTTAATCCCATACATATTTATTTGAGTTAGGGATAAATCACATTCAGCGGAGATATAAATTAGGGTTGCTTGACTTAATAATTACCTGAGTAGGTTTTTAACTGCTCTGTTAAAATATGAACCATATTAAATGTAGCTCATGGAAAAGAACTATTTAAATATAACTAAATTATATTCAAGACAGATGTAGACATGATGGCAAAAAAAAAAATTCTGATGTCCCATCATTTCTGAAGTTTTCTGTATAGAGTTGTAAGATGATGGTTTTCTTCTCATAAAAATTCTAGGGGTGAGGGAGAAGGAAGGAAATTTTTTAACTTATCATTCCACAACTGAATTTCAGCCTCCTTTCTTACTATTGATTGATTATGTGCCATCAAACTACTGTTAATTCTTAGTGACCAGATAGACAGATTTTCTCCATGTCTACTTGTCTCTAACCTGATCATTCAGGTCTTCCAGTGGTGCACCATTACTTAGTCTACCTACTTTGCTGTTTATTGTCATCTTCTCTTTCCTTCCATTTTTTCCAGCTCTAGAAGCTCTTTACATAATGTGTCTGAATTAGGATAATTTGAGACTGGTCATTTATGTGCCTTGAGTGACAACTCTGGGTCAAGTTGTTTTCTTAGCTGTCCACAGTATTCTCAAGAGTCTTCTTCAACACCAATGTTAAAACCATCAATATTCTTCTTATCCTGCTTCTTCAAAGTCCAACTTCACTTCCACAGAGTGTCACTCATCAAGAGGAAATATTTCAATTCAAGTGTCCCTTCAACATTTATATATCCAATCTGCAGAAAATAAGCCTCATAATAATTTAAACTCAGTTTAATTCTCTGATGATTTTATAGCAACTTTCAGTTTAATGAGACAGGCAGAAGTGTTTAGATTAAATCTCTATGGATCAATTGTCTATACCATGACAGCAATTGATATGCTAAATTTCAAACACAGTTAATTACCTCATTCTTTCCCACAATCACTGTCTCCCTTGTGAAATTGAGTTCTCCGAGAAAAGCTAAAATCTATGACTCTTAAAAAGCAAAAATTACATAAGTTGCAATCCAATTTTCTGTACCTCTTGGCAGTATTATTCTCATAAATTCATATTTAGAGCCATCTTCCACAATCTTATAAGCCTTCACATATTTTAGAACTGCAGCTTCTAAGTGTCCTAAACATTATGGGATATTCAGGGAGCTGAAATCCCAATACTTTTGGAATATATCAGATGATACTGATCAAGTAAATCTGTCATATAGAGGACTGGGTATCAAAAGATAACACATCTGTTCCCAAGAGTGCCAGAATGGCACAGAAAGAAATTATTCAGCTTCAGTTTATAGAGCAATTACCCAGTTGTTTGCATTTTGTGGCTTTGCCTCATCAATTCCACCTTTTTCTATACATGTCTTGACAATTAAGGCGAATCTAGCTTGTCTCTAACATCTATTGGTATGGGGGAAAAACACAACCCAGGATTCTTCACTCCATATTAAGTGCTTAACTTCCAATTGCCCATATGCTGCTACAGTATGATGCTCTAGCCTTATTAATTGGTGATTAATTGCATTGGAGATGCAAGTTTTTTAGAATCTATTACCTAATGTTTTTTCCAAACACCTTTCCCCCAAAAAAGCAACAAATAAACCAGAGACAAGAAGACTTATGATAACAAAAGTACTGTCATACTCACTTTTCTTCATCTGGAAATATCAGTATTATTAGTGAAAGAACAACATGAATAGGTTTCTGTCATAGAGGAAATTCTAAAATAAATGTACACTTTTTCTACAAATACTGTGCAATGTTATATTGATGTTTTAAGAAACCAAATTCTCCTTTCATCCTTCCCATATGAAAGAAAATATTTCTCTGATTTATTTTACTTTTTTCATGTAGTTGTTTCTCTTGTGGGAAAAGTTGTGCTAGCTAGCCAATGGAAAATCAATTAAAGTTGCAGTAATGATCAAAGGCAACTTGTGACACTTCAGCTATCATTGAATTTTGCCCAGAAGACAATCAATACTTGGTTATACAAAGAAGCACACTTGGTAAATGATAGAAGTTACCACATTGCACAGTACACAAACAAAGAAAATGAATATTTACTCTTTCCCACTATTCTACTAGTTTTAAGGCATAAAATAAGATTTCAAAATAATTTCTTGTCCCTTGATGACCCCATGTTATATCAGATCATCTTTTATGTCACATGGCTGTGCTTTTATTTTGCTTTTCTAACTAAAAATACTTCACTTTCAAACAATGGTCTGGCTGATAGATCAGTTTTTTGTTTGCCTTGCAGATGTTCAGCTACAGACTCTAAATGGTCTGAAAATACTTCCAAACCACAAAGTACTGTCTTGGAAGAAAAAAAATGCAATAACAAAAAATATATCTTTCATTTGCTCTCAAATTTTCAGCAAACTTACTGCTTACACGTAGCACAAAAAGAGTTTCATACAAACTTCCATGCTGAAGCAAGCCATAAGCAATATTTGAACAATGAGCAAAGATCAGATACATGTTCAAAAAAATCAGATACCCATTGACTGGGAGGAGTTATTGTGCAGCCTTTAACTGTTGTGCCAACATATAGATGGCTATCATAAATGAATGTGAGAAGTAATCGGGAAAGGGGAAAAGAAGCCAAGATGACAGAGAGACAGAAAGCTGTAAGTTTTAGATAGTTATCCCTTGTTTTTGAACCCCTGCCTGTTGTAGGAAATGTGAAAAATAAACATTGAGATCTGGGAAACCAAAATTTTTGGTTTCTGTGTCGGAACTATCAGAATCTTGGGTATAGTGCATTCCCTTCTGATCAAGCTGATTCTGGATCCAGCAGTTTTGGATAATTCTTGTACAGGCTCCAATCTCACTTTTTTTGGAGAAAGTTGTCAAGGCAGTGGGGATGGACCAACTTTTCTGCATCCTAAAAAAAGCAGTGTATTTGGACCTTTTTTCAGTCAGGACTCAGACCTGAGTATGGGACACAGTAATTGGATAACATGTATTGGGACCTGGGTGAAGGTAATGTACCTCTCCTAGTCCTGTTAGATTTCTTGGAAGCCTTTGATACTATTGACCATGGTATCTTACTGTATCACCTATAACAGTGATGGCAAACCTTTTAGAGACTGAGTGCCCAAACTGTAACCCAAAACTCACTTATTAATCACTGGGTGCCAGGTGAGCGTGGCTGTGGTGGTCATGGCAGATTGGGTGGGTGTGGCCAAAGTGGGCGTGATCACCTCAATGTTGCTTGTGGGGAGGGACGCCTGTGGGGGCCGGGCAAGGTTGGGGAAGATCCAGGGGGTCTCTGGCAGGTGGGGCAGTGGGCAGGAGGCTCATCCTGGGGGGTGAGGTGAGGCAAGGCGAGGCAGGGCGGGGGTGCCATTGTCATAGGGCAAGGTGAGACAGGGCAGTTGCTGCCTGACACCATCGGCCCCTGCACACAGAGGCCAGTGAATGCATGGGTGCTGGGATGCATCCAGGCATGTGGGACCTCAGTGAGTTAGTGGGTGGCTGGTTGAAGAGGGACAGTTGCCATCTCCGAGGCATGGCGAGCGTGCCCAGAGAGAGGGCTCTGAGTGCCACCTCTGGCACACGTGCCATAAGTTCGCCACCACTGACCTATAAAGAAGGAAGGTACTGTTTTCCAGTTTCTCTCTGTAATAAGTGGGAAAGGCTCACCTGATGGTCCCTTTCTTGCAAGGTCTCTCAGAGGTCATTTCTCTCTCCCTGGCTCCCTAATTTTTTTTTTTAATGAAACCTCTCCGAGATATTATCTGACAGTTTGGGTATACAGTAGTACTGTCAAGGTATTAGTGAAACCTAACTTTAAATTACCATCCCAGGTTGCAGGGGAGCTCCTGTCAAAGTTCAATCCTATTCCTGGAAATTGTAAGATTCTGAATGGGAAACAATAGGAACTTCACAGCGGTTGCAGTTTTTACACTGGAGTTCTCTATCAACACCAGTATTATCTCTAGACAGATAACCACTACTTATTAAGGAGTAAGTCTATGATTTGTGGGCTCAGGGCTCCTGCCCAAACAACAAATGGAAGCAATAATTAAAGGTACCTTTTCCCAACTTTAGCTGGTATGCCTTATCTGGAATCCAATGATGTCATATAACAACTCATATTCATTCCCTCATTATGAATACTAGACTGTTGCAATGCACTTTTACACTGGGGTGCTGTTTAACTACAACTGAACCAGAATGCAGCAACCCCATGTAGTCAGTGACTCTTCAAACTCGAAGCAGAAAACAAATTTTACAGGTTCTCCATTGGTTGAATTATGACTACAATTTAAGGTGCTGGTGTTGACCTATACACTACAGCCCCTTTATAAGTTGGTACTTGGGTGCCAATAAGACTGTTCTAAGTGGAATGGCCCAATGAATAGATCTTCTAGAGAAAAAAATTAGTTATAATCCCACACTTCTATGAACCGAGGCAGGCTAAAGCTAAAAGGCACTGCTTGTCTTTGGTGGTACTGATGCTTTGGAATACCTTCCCAATGGAAGTCAAACTAGCTTTCATCTTGTGAGTTTTCAGGAAAATGTTAAAAATAAAGTTGTTTTAGAGGATACTCTCCTAAATTTAAGCACTGTGTCATCTTTTACTTCTTTATGAGCTGTGGTGGTGCAGTAGTTAGAATGCAGGCTATCTGCTGGCTGCCTGCATTTGTCAGTTCAATTCTCAGTGGCTCAAGGTTGACTTAGCCTTCCATCCTTCTGAGGTCAGTAAAATGAGGACCCTGATTGCTGGGGACAATACACTGACTCTGTAAACTGCTTAAAGAGAGCTGTAAAGCACTGTGAAGTGATATATAAGTCTAAGCGTTATTGTTATTTATTTATGTCCTTTTACCTGCCGTTAATGTTCTTTTAGATCAGCAGCTCCCAACCTTTTCTATACCCCATGCCCCTAGAATGCTTCTGATATATTCCTTTACAAATGTTTGAAATAACGGCAATGAACTATGCATATACACTACAATTTTGAAAATCCAAGTTTTTGCACCCCGTGGATTATTGTCTCACATCCCTAGGGGGTGCAAGCACCTCCAGTTGGGAACCCCTGTTTTAGATATACCGGTAAATGTGTAACTGTATAAAATACCAAAGAATCTTATGTCATCTGAAAGACTAATTAATTAATTAATTAATCTAGTATTATATTGTTAATCTGGATTATAATCTATTTTATGAAGTGTAAGTGAAAGTTATGATTTGAGGGAAGAGAGGAGATAGCAAGGTCGGAGGCAAAATGAAAACAAGTAGTGAAAACACTGATGATTACCACTGTTATTGGCTAATTATACAGATCCATCTCCTGCCTGTAATTCCCCTCTGAATGCATTGTTTGCAATTACTCAAAAAAATAGTATGTCCCTTGCTCAGCATAATACTTTGTGTATTATGTTGAACTATGGTCCATGAAACCATATGGCACAGTTAGTGTATGAGTCTTTAAGCCATCCCAACCCCTTAGTTATATTTTATGTATTTATCACACATGAGAATCTCCATAGATATTTATTACACTTCTCTCTCTCTTTGTCTAAGGAGCACTGAGTAAAACATAGCTGAATTCAGAATTCTGCTAATGGAATATTCTCAAACTTTTTTTTTCTTCCTCTTTATTCCCAGAATCACTATGAAATCTTATTCCAAGATTTGATATATTCTATGGAATATTATGGGAAGGATCAGGGGATACAACGTTTATCAGCTTCAGCTAACACAGTCAATGATTAGAGATGATGGAAGCTAGATTTGAACAGCATCTCAGTATTGTGAATGCTCTAAACATTAAATTTTGTATTGTGAGTATTGTGTATTTCATGGCTTCTAATGTCATAAAGTGAAGGGTCTTTCAAGAAGAAGTAGAAAAGTCTTTTCAGCTGTTATTAATCAAGGAACATTAACTTCAATGGCAGCTAGATCATGTCACGTTCAGATTAGACAGCAAATGAATTAATTGACCTTGATTGAAGCGAGAAGTGACACCTAATATCTCACTGTTATAAAGAAGTTACCGAGTTTAATATCACCATCTGTGAAGTGCCTTCTAAAGCTATTGGGGCATTTGCTTAATTGCAGGAGTATAAATAATCTCATTGATTCAATAGCTATAAATGTTGTCAGATTCATAATTAAAATTTGACATTTTCTTATTTTCTCAACAGAATTTCAGGTTTCCAAGCAAATGTGATTGGTATATATTCAGCCACTTGGTATGGACATATTAAAAGATAAAAAATAAAACATTTCTGAATGTGTTTGTCCAATCATAGGGATGTGTTCATTCATTGAGTAGAATTAAGTACCTACTTATTCCAGTGGTACATAGTAATAGCAGCTGTAATAATGTACTAATAATTAACCTGATTCCAAATTTCCATAAACTATACTAAAATGAATTGTGATTTTTTTAAAAAAAACCTAGGGCAAAGTACTATTTCTGTATTTATTATGTTTGTGGAATGTTTGATATATGTAGCATTATAAGGTGGTGCATAGAATCAAGTTACAGCATTAAAACAGAAGAAATACAACATAAAACCAATCAAGATAAACCAATCTTATCAAGACTGTACTATGTCATCAAGTGTAACACAATATAATAGCACCAATATATATTCTCAAACGTTGAGGCAATTAGAAGATATTTGATCCATGCCTAAATCATAGCAAACACATTGTTTTGTGGGATAATGATTTCCCAATGAGTAGACCCCATTGAGGAGAAGACCACTTATTACTGATGGTAGGAGAAAACCTGCTGGAGTCCACACAACTGGGTGGTATCTAATGATGATTATAGTCAAGCTGATGTTGAGGGAGAATGATTGTTTTCCTTACAAATCAATAAGCAAAAGCAAGTTAAAATAAAACAACAATGCAACTAGGCAGCAGGATCAAATTAAAATTCCTAACAAGGCAATAATTAAGAGTTCTTGTACAAACAACTTCATTTTTAAGAACATCTCCTGGATCAGCTATCATAAAAAAGATTATTCCTACAAAGCTATCTATTGAACCTCTACCAGGTATTGGACTAGGTACAAAGAGGAGGGTAGACAAATCATATTATTTCTGGTTCATAATAAGTTTCACATTTATCTGATTATATTTCCATTCCACTCAATTTTTTCATCAGGATTTTTTTAAATATTTTTTTTTTACTTTCTTTTGTAACATCCTCCCAACCTATGCAGTGGACTGTAATGTTCCTCAAAGTTATATTGAGTGCAAATTTCCTTAATACATACTTCTTTCTGCACAATTTTAACTGTTTCATACAGTTTAGACAATAGCATAGGCCAATGATAGCAAACCTTTTAGAGACTGAGTGCCCAAACTGCAACCCAAAACACACTTATGCATCATCAAGTGCTGGGTGGCTGTGGCCCATTGGGTGGGTGTGGCCCATTGGGTGGGCGTGGCTGCAGTGGTAACAGCAGACTGGGTGGGACTAAAAAGTTCAATCAATCAATTTCAACTTTGCAAGATCTTTTTTTTCCTGCAAGAAGTTGAAATTGACTGATTGAACCTTTTTTTTTTTTTTTTTGCACATGGTGGCAAAGGCCTAAAGTGAAAAGGTCTTATAAAACCCAGCTGAAGGCCTAGGACTGGGGCAACGGCACGCGTGCCCACAGAGAGGGCTCTGAGTGCCGCCTCTGGCACCCATGCCATAGGTTCGCCACCACTGGCATAGGCAAAAGAGAAATGTGTTCCAATCTGCGTATTGGTCTGAGAGGTAGAAATTTGATTTTTTTTTCATTTAAAAATGCACATCACCCACAATTTTTTCTAAGATAAAAGGACAAATCTTCAACATTTCCTTCTATTTAATTTCTTGCAGGAAAGTTTAACAGATTACAAGTCCTCAACTGTGTTCTCCTATGCAGGTTATATCACTTTGCCCAGTATAGTAGGGAAAGTTGTGAAGGAGATTGTCTTCTAGCTTCTTACTGAAAGGCATAAACAAAACTGTTGTCCAACATCCTGGAAGGAAAAGACAAAGAAAGTACATCTTCTCTCCAGACAAACGGGAGTGGGAAGAAGAAATCCAAAGTAATCAGCTCCATCTTTTTAAACAGATAGTCTAGACCATCTTCACTGAATCCATCCATCCCTTCTAGAACTTTCGTTAATGCTTGCAGTTTTAGCATAATTCACGTTTTAACCATTGGGCTGGATCTATGGTGATGGTTAGAAGTTGCTGACTACTTGCAATACTGAAATGACCCACCAGTCTAGATGAGGGAAATCTTGAAGCCCCCTACAGTTTGGAAACTGAAGGGCTATTTTTTTTCTCCCCACCTAATTATGGAAGGGAAGAACAGGATTGGCTCATGCTGAGGTAGATAGACATCTTGTCATCCCCAGAGATCTTCCAGCTACATGGCTGGAAAAGGCTAAACAATAGAGTTTTTAGATACTTTCTTCATACAATTTCCTTATTTTATAATCAAGTTCATCTATATTAATTTGTTTTCATATGCAAAAAAATGTTCACAAGATAAGCCTTTGCATATTTATTCAGAAGTACATCCTGGTGTACAGTAATATTTTCCCCAGACAATTGGGTTAAGACTAAATACTTAAACACTGTTGAAATACTAAATAATGCTGGCAACATAAAACTATAACATTATTAATAAATGAAGACTGTTAAAATAATTCTGTACAACTATTACTTATGAAAAATTAAATGAAGGAAGATTTATACGATGTTAGAATTAAAGCAAAAATAAAGATCACTGAGAGATAAATTAATCATTGAAACAAAATAATCAGTGCTTTATCATCTGGAAGGTAAATCAGGGAACGTTTGCTGAATTTCAAAAGAAAAAAAGGAATGGCATAATTTTGAATTTAATGTTGCTTCAAACTATTTCATTCAAAGTGTTTTAGTTAGTGAGAGCTCCGGCTACTTTTACTAGTTTCCCTTCTTTACATGTCCAAAATAGCATGTTTCAGTTTTCTCAGTAATAAACAATTTTACTTGATCTAATTTGGGGAGTTAACCATTTTCTACTGCCTATGGATATCATTATTTTTTCTTTTTCTTTTCCTTTGTCCTATAAGGCTAGATTTCATTTTTCTTTTTTCTTTTCTCCCATTACTACTGTGGTATATTTCTTACATACATGTGTTAATTGATTAGCAAAGAGTTCATCTATTTCTTCTGCATGTTTGGGTGCCCTGTATTATACTCCTATAGCAATGTCATTTTTTCCCTTTTATATTGACCCATATGGATTCTAGGAAGTTTTCATCCTTGGTTTTGTGTATTTCTGTAGAGATGTAATGATCTTTTATATATAATGCAACTCCACCTGCTCTTTTGTTAGATCTCTTTCTTTTGAATGGTTTGTATCCTTGTATCAGTACATTCCAGTCATGAATTTCATCCCAAGTTTCAGTAATGGTAACTATATCGTATCTGCGTTCATGTACTAATAATTCAAGTTCATCCTGTTTGTTCCCTAAACTTTGAGTGTTAGTCTATAGGCATTTGAGTCCTTTATTGATCTTGGGTATATTTCTTATATCTCCTACCTTGTAACTGGGATTTCCATCCTTTCCATCACTCACTTATTTCATTATGTTTTTTTCTTTTTCTCTCTCTCTTTACTCTCTTCTTCCTTGTGTGATTGGTTATTTAGTGTTTTTTGCTTGGAATTATGTTCTAAAGGTCATGAAGATTGGGGCCCCTCCCTCTTCAATTTTAGTTTAAAGCCCTTTTGATAAGATGAACCAGTTGTTTTCCAAATATATTGTTTCCAGTTCTTATGAGGTGCAGTCCATCCCTTGCTAGTAGCCCTTCATCTAGGTAATGCAGACTATGGTCTAGGAATCTGAAGTTTTAAGCCAGTGGTTTGTTTCTAAAATCCTTTGCTCCCTCATTGGATGTTGGCCTTTTGATGGCAGTATAAATGAAAACACCACTTGGGCTCCTAATTCTTTAACTTTCTTCCCTAGCTATTCGTGATCTCTTGTTACTGTTTTCAGATTCATTGTTGTATCATTGGACCCTGCATGTAGGAGAATAACGGGGTAGTAATCTGTGAGGTTGATTATTTTAGTAAGATACTCAGTTACATCTTTATTTTTGCTCCAGGGAGACTATACACCTCCCTAGATTGACTGCCTGGTCTGCAGACTATAGTTTCTGTTCCCCTAACAATTGAATCTCCTATCACCAGTATTTGCCTTTTTTTTTCCCTGGGAAAGTTCGGAATACTTTTCTTCCTGTTGCAGGAATACTGGCTTATGCCTCTTTTTTAGAAACTATTGATGAATGCTCTTCTTTGAGTGTCTGTATATTTTCTTCCAGGGAGAAATGAAGGCAATTGTTCAGTTCCAGAGGGGCTTCACTGGAATGGGCTAGTGAAGATAGTAGGGGCTGTTGTTTTCTTCTAAGAGTGACATGTTTCTATCAGTCTTGCTCTTTAGACACATATATAGGCTCATTTTTTCCTTATTGTTTGTTCCCTATTGTGTTTGATTTGGGTGTATCAGTTTTCTTCTTTATGTTGATATATGGGGTCATCATTCTTTTAAAAAGCTGTTTGCTCCCTATTGTGTTTTATTTTGCTATAGTCTTCTTGTTTAGGCTGGGATTTTTGCTTTGCTCATTGAGTTTCAGAGTGGCTAGAGTTGTCTCTAAACTCTTTACTTTTTCTTCTAGTAATTCAAGTAGTTTACATTTGATACATAGTTTGGGTTTTCTGTGGGCATAAGCTGAAACATATAGCAGAGTAAGTTTTAGGCATAGAAGAGAATACACACACACAATCATACAAACACACACACATATATCCATCCTATATTGCTGTGGTTAATGACAGCTAATTTGAAAGTAAGTCAAAGAAAATTAAGGATCTGACTGTCCTAAACTTCTAATCTCTAAACTAGCACCTGATCTGAAAGCAGATAGTGTGGCCTGAAATCTGTTTAAAACAAACTAAATGGAGAAGAAGCATTTTTAAAATGCATCTTTATAGCCTTTGCCTCACTGTATCACAATATTTTGGAACAACCTTTTTGATAAATCTAAATTTCAAAATCTCTATAACTATTCCCACTATCACAAATCGAACACCATATTGACTACAATAAAAACATAAAGCTTGATTTAAGAAAAGTCATTATCTTCCATAAATTAAACAAATTATTTGATTTTTTTTAAAAAAATGTTATCTCAGTGAATAATAATAATAACAACAACCACAAATAGAAAGACTGTGGCAAAAGCAAACAAGGGTAGTACCAATAGTAATAGGTGCCTTGGGTGCAATCCCAAAACAACTGGAACACCAATTGAACACCATTGGCATTGACAAATTTGCCATAGTCAATTGCAAAAGGCGGCCTTACTAGGAACTGCTTCCATCCTGGGACGATATCTGTAATCAAACATCCACATCTGCCTATCCCAGGTCCTTGGTAAGGACTCGATAGGTAGACAAAATGCCAAATCCAGTCTGAACATCTGGCTGACTGTGCAAATAATAATAATAATAATAATAATAATAATAATAATAATAATAATAATAAACCCCCAGTGAGGCACTACCTTGACGTGGTTGTGGGGCTTGTGTACTCTGAGGAAGATGAGAGCTATGCCAGAGGTTCAACCATACTGGACAGGTCTCATCAGAGGAGTCAGACAAAGAGTGTCTCTCCCATAAAAAATATGGTGAGACGTAAATTTCAGAATGCCATACCGGCTTGGATGTCGGCCGGGTTAACAAGGTCCGCGTTAGTTTTGGTTGAAACATCTAACTGTTATACACCCACTCATTGCCAAGCAGTTCAACAATATACTATAAGGAGGAGAAATTGAAAAGTGGCTAACAACTGGGAAAACCTACCTAATAATGAAAAATCCAGCAAAAGGGGCAACACCAGGCAACTACAGGCCAATTACCTGCTTACCAACAACTTTCAAATTACTAACTGGTGTGGTAGCTGATGCAGTACAACAGCATCTAGTTGAAAACAATCTCTTTCCACCTGAGCAGAAAGGAAACCGCCCCAATAGCAGAGGAACAAAAGATCAACTCCTAATAGACAAAATGATCTTGGAAAACTGCAAGAGAAGGAAGACCAACCTGAATGTGGCATGGATTGACTACAAAAAGGCATTTGACTCTCTGCCACATGATTGGATAATAAAGTGCCTAGAAATAACAGGAGTCAGTAGAAACATTAGAAAATTTGTGCAAAGATCGATGGCACAATGGAAGACACAGTTGCAGATCAATGGTGAGAAGCTGGGAGAGGTTAATATCAAGAGAGGAATATTTCAAGGAGATTCATTATCACCATTACTATTTGTTATTGCACTGTTTCCTCTGTCAACAATACTGAATAACTCAGGACATGGCTATCAAACATCAAAAACATCTGCCAGACTATCCCACCTCCTTTACATGGATGATCTGAAGCTGTATGGAAAAACATCATCTGAAATAGAATCGCTGCTCAACACTGTCCGTATATATAGCCAAGATATTGTAATGGAGTTTGGCTTGGACAAATGTGCCACACTTACTATCAAACAAGGAAAAATAGTGAAAACTGAAGGAATCAAGATGCCCCACGAAAATAACATTAAGAGTCTGGATGAGGAAGAGTACTACAAATACTTGGGTATCCTTCAAGCTAACAACATCAAGCACACTGAAGTCAAGAAAAAGATTAGAGGTGAATACATCAAGAGAGTGAAGAAGATCTTAAAGTCCAAACTCAATGGAGGAAATACCATAAAGGCATACAAAGTCAAAATTGAGAAGACAGCAACAGACAGTAAGTGCCGCCTATGCAAAGAAGCTGAAGAAACAGTGGACCACTTGGTAAGCTGTTGCAAGAAGATTGCACAGACTGATTACAAGCAGCGGCATGACAAAGTAGCAACAATGGTGCATTGGAAGATCTGCAAAAAATATCATTTGCCTGTAAGCAAAAACTGGTGGGATCATAAAATAGAGAAAGTCATAGAAAATGATAAAATTAAACTGCTCTGGGACTTCAGAATGCAAACAGACAAGCACCTGCAACATAACACCCCAGACTTAACAATTGTCGATAAGAAAGACAAAAAAGTCTGGATAGTGGACGTGGCAGTGCCTGGAGATAGCAGAATAGAAGAGAAAGAACTGGAGAAGATAACAAAATACAAAGACCTAAAAATAGAAATAGAAAGACTGTGGCAAAAGCAAGCAAGGGTAGTACCAATAGTACTAGGCTCCTTGGGTGCAATCCCAAAACAACTGGAGCACCACTTGAACACCATTGGCATTGACAAATTCGCTATTAGTCAATTACAAAAGGCGGCCTTATTAGGAACTGCTTCCATCCTGCGACGATACCTGTAATACCATCCAACATCCACATCTGCCTATCCCAGGTCCTGGGTAAGGACTCGATAGGTAGACAAAATGCCAAATCCAGTCTGAACATCTGTCTGACTGTGCGATGATCCATAATAATAATAATAACGATCTTGGAGGTCTTCTAGCCCTGCTCAGGCAAGAAACCTATATCAGGAGTGTCAAATTCACAATGTGACGTGACGTCACGACGTATTGTGACTTTTTTGCCATTGCTGGCAATGAGGTGGGTGTGGTTTCACTATGATGCATCCAGGCCCGCAGGCTGGCAATTTGACATCACTGCCCTATATCATTTGTATGAATATTCTGAACAAATCAAGTTTCCTGAAACAGGTCAGTAATTCAATCCAAGTCAGAAAAACACACCTGGTCTGATTTGATTTATTGATCAAAATGAAATTCAGTGGTGAAAAAAGTAAGATTCTACATTTAGGCAAGAAAAACCAAATGCACAGGTATAGTATAGGGTTTCCTGCCTGAGCAGGGGATTGGACTAGAACAGGGCTTTTTAACCAGTGGTATGGGTACCACCTGTGGTACATTGGCACCTGGCAGGTGGTACGCAACCATCCTAGAAAAGTGGTAGCAGGGAGGGGAATGAGCTGAACCAGTGGCAGCACCACACAAGCCTGAGCGAGAGATGGCTGGAGCTGCAGGGCTGTCAGGGCTCAGTGGAAGCGCCAGGATCAGTACCACTTTCCAGCTGATCAGCGCTTCAGGACTTTCAGGGCTCAGTGGAAGCGCCAGGATCCAGCTGGAGCTCGGCGCTGATCCTGGTGCTTCTGCTGAGCCCAGAAGAAGCGCCAGTCAGCTGGAATGTTGCAGCATTTCCATGGTCTTGTGATTTACATTCAGATGCTTGGCAACTGATTCATATTTATGATGGTCACAGTGTCCCAGGTCATGTGAAGAGACCAAAACCTGCTGCAACCACCCATCAGATGGGGTGAATAAAAACCAAACACCCCCCCACCCCACCCCCACTGCCAATCCTCAACAGAAATGCTCACAACAATGAAAACCTCGGAGAGGAGAAAGAGCGTAACTGGGTGGGCAGGCAGGTGTCTTCCTCGACTGTGGCTTGGGGAGCACTTTTTTCAGTGCCATTGTAACTTCGAACAGTCACTAAGTGAACTGTTATAAGTTGAGGACTACCTATACTTTATCACTTCCCCCCCCCCTTTTTGGGTCATCAAGTTTTTGACACCTTGCTAGGTGACTGGTGGTACTCAGATGCTGCCATATCCTAAAAGTGGTACACTGGGTGAAAAGGTTGAAAAGCCCTGGACTAGAAGTCCTCCAAGGTCCCTTCCAACTCTGTTATTCAGTTAAATAATTTTTGAATTAAAGCAAAATTAATTTTCATACAATCACCAAATAACAGTGATGCAATAATTTAAATGAATCAAAAAAAGAAAGTTTGTAAATCAGGGCTGAACTGAGGGGTCCTTGATGCTCTCTGAGCTTGATTCTAGATATTTCAGTCTTGGTGTATTTGATCAGGTTGGATGTGCTGTTGAGCAGGGCATTCATGGATTTGTTTGCTAGTTCTAGGTCTATGGATGTGAAGAGTTCTCTGACATCAAATGAGACTGTGATTTCATATTCACCTATGGTCATGTCTTAGATTCTTTTGAGGCAGTGTAGTTGGGAGTTGATTGAGTATTTACTTCCCTCTATGTGGTGTCCAAGCTTTTTTGGTCAGTCCTTTAGCAATGTTGTAGATTGGAATCCCTGGTAACAATTGGACAAAGAGGTATGTCTGGTTTGTGTGTTTGGGGGCATTCATAGAAGCATGGGAGGACAGATCCACTGCTTTTTATCCACCACTGTTCTTTCTTAGTAATTTGACTTTTCTTGGTTCTTAGTTTCTGTACTGAATTGATATTCACTAGGATGTAAGTTTCATTATCCTCCAGTAATTCTTTAGCTTTTTGCATGTATTATGATCTGTCTATAATAATGATAGTTTGGCCTTTGTCTGCTAGTACAGTAGGATGAGGATATATTGGTTTATTTCTTTAGGTTTTTGAGGGCTTTGTCCTCTGCTTTGAGTTGATTCTGTTGTTGTTACTTTCTGGTTTGTGAGTATGATTGTTTGTCTTATGGTTTCCTAGGTCTCTATTGGAAATCTTTTATGGTAAATGCTCTTGCTAGGGTTGCAAAGAATTCTAGTTGATTAGCACAATCTGTGTTGAAGTTGAGGCCTTTCTGTATTATGTTGCAGAAGATAGTGGGTGACTGGACATGTTGATCACTCATTCAGGCTCTGATGCTTCTTTGATTCTGGGGTTGAATAGTTTGGTTTGTAGTTTGGTTTAGAAATCATTTAGAAATTAGAAATCATTCAGCCAATCTAAATAGATGAAATTAAGCCCCTACATGGATATTTTGAAGTAACAAAGATGTCCTCAAAGTAAGTCATCTCCCCAGCATTCTCTTAATGCAACTGAAGCCATCCATGATATGCTGGCAAAGATAATTATAAGTTAATTATAATTATAAAATTCCAGAATTTAGTAAATTTTAACAGATGGATTGGAATAGCTTTGTATCTTCCACTCCTTTACAATCTGCAATGGAATCCCCCCTACTAATGAAGTATGCCTTCTCCGTAGGCTATCTATTTATTCTTTTATTATTACACTTACTTGTCTTTTACCTTCTGTTTTACTTTTTCTCACCCCACAGCTATATAACCTTGTTCTAAGGTCAAAATCTGCTGTGAATACTGTAGAGTGCTCAGTAAGCATTATTGTAATCATCAGTTAAGTACCACATTTTAATGGAGAACAAGGGTGATTAGATGAACCACTGGAGAAAAAAGTTCAAAGTCTTCCTGAGCCAATCTAAATTTACAAATGTTTGCCTTATAATCAGTTATAGCAAAATAAGAAAACCTATCTAAAACAAAGAGGAGGATCTAAGTCAATCCATCAAACAGCACATCCTACCTTAAAAAATAGTGCAGGACATCAAATATGAAGCAGCTCACAAAAATCTGACTTTCCCTGTAAAACCTACCTAACTGTAATTATAGAAATAACTAAGTTATTTTTCCCATGGCTATCCCATTATTATGTTATATGCTGGAATGGTTTTTTATGACTCTTATATTCACAGAACATGTATTACTGTTGATTAAAATGTGCAGAACTTTCAAAACCTTAAAAAGTGAAAAGAAGAGGTTCTTTTTCCTCATTACTATTCCAAATATTCCATCAAAAGCTATTTTGATGGAATCGCACATGCAGTTAGCATAGTCAAAATTATCATATAATATGACCTGCATCCAGGCTTAATGGTGGTCTAGAAGTTATGAAAATGTCCATCCCTCCCCCAAAAAAATAAAGGGAGAAAAGGGTAAAATAGAAGATTTACCAATCAATGAGTGGTCTGCAATATGTGGCTGCCTATAGAGACAAACATTGAAATACAATTAATTATTAGGAGGCAGTAGTTGGGAGAATATCAACTATTTTGTACAAGAGTTATTTCACTAATACCATTTCCATGTTTCCAGGACTATTTTTCACTTTTCTGACTCTAATTGTGTCTGTAGGTCTGCTTCTATTATGATTGGATATCCCATCAGCCAGATGTTTAGATTGAAGTATGGCATTTTGATACATCGAGTTCCTTCCCCAAGGATCTGGGATAGGCAAATGTTGTTGATTAACAGTGTTAAAGATATTGTTGCAGGTTGTAAGTTGTTTCAAGTAAAGCTGCCTTTTGTGATTGAATGATGATGATTTTATCTATGTTGATTGTGTTCAAGTGATGCTTCACTTGTTTGGGGAGTGTATTTAAGGATCTATTATTGTTGACACTGTCTTTGCTCTCTTTTACCACATTTGTTCTACTTTTATTTGCACATCTTTGTATTTTGTGATTTAACCTGCTCATTTTGATGTTTCAGCAAGTTTTCATTACTGGCACATTTTTACAGATATTCCAATGAATCATTTTGGCAATTGTGTTAATATGTTACTGTTTATAATCAATTTATGCAATCTTCTTGTATGAGCTGAATATATGATCTACTGTTCTTCTGCTTCTCAGTTTTATTAATTTGAATAGCTTGCTCTTCAGCAGACAAAATCAAGCCTTCAGTTTCTTTTTCAATGTTCCAGTCATTAAGTCATTGTCAGGTTTTATCTTTATCTCCAATCCTATTCCCCCCAATCCTTTGTAGAAATTGACTTTGTAATCCTTTTTCTTATCAACATTCTATTCATGTTTTTATTACCTTATTTCAATATTCATGTTTTGTTTCCTATACTGTACATTCAGTATGTTCTGATTTTTAACTTGCATCAGTGCTTGGTCTTGGTTGCCTTTTATATAATCAGCCAATACATGCTTTTATTCTTTGACAGATTTTTTTGATTTGAAGTAAACCTCTGCCTTCATTTCTGCAAGATATGCATATTCTATCAATATCACTACAAGGAAGTAATGCATAGTGAATAGTCATGAATTTTCTTTCTTTCTTTCTTTCTCTCATCCTTCCTTCCTTCCTTTATTTCTCCAAACTCTCATCACATTTTGGGTAAAGTAAAGTAAACATGGAATTCATTTTCCTTTTGAATTAAGTAAAAATACTTGCTTTAAAATACATCATGAAGAAATGTATAGTAACTTCCAGCTATTTGACTCAAACCAATCACCATTTTTTGTCCATACATAAAGAATCAACATTTCAACTAGTTGTAATGAATTATTTAGAACTTATCTTCTTTCATTTCCCCACATGTCCAATTCAATGGCTACAGCAGAAACATTTATGATCACAAATAGTAGGGAAAGGCTCTGAAGGCAAAAATTGGTGATTGTTATCCTTCACAAGTCACAGAAGTTCTTAGTTTGTTGTAGAAATCGAACAATTTATTCTACAAGTCACTAAATAATTTCTTTCCAAGTCTCTCTTAGATAAATGGGTAAAGGTTTGTCCAATGCTACTTTTTGACCATCTCCTTCCTATTTACATTTTTATATGTTAAATAGTATATACATATATATGATACAAATATTATTGCATCTGAATAAAAAATTAATATCTAATATATGGGTAAAGAGGCAAATACCGGTACCCGTATTTTTTTTCCATAACAATTTAACTATAAACATTTTCACAGCATTGTCTTACATTAAAGGTAATGGGGAAAAAAAATCAGCCACAAACCTTCTTTATAAAGCCAGCTTAATTGCAGTCCATTACTGGCTATTAACATACAGCAAATCCAAACAGTGCTGTAGTTGGTTACAAATCAAATAGAGCTCCATATTTTTTCCAGGCTTGATGATGAGTAATTTTGTTTCCTTTGCTTTACTGAATGCAACACAGCAGCATGGTTATATGAATAAATGTTCCTTCACTTATGGTCCAATGAAGCATAGACTATGTTTAGGCAGAGTGAGTTGATTTTTAGTCAAATAAGATTAACTTCCTGCAATGTAAGAAAATGCTGTAGAAGCTAGACAACACTGCAGAATCCTATGATCTGGAGAAACTCTTTGCACCTGTTGACCAAATGAAGTTTATAAAAATATACTTGCTTCAACATAAATATTCTGCTTTATTGTGGACTATGGATCAGGCTGTTCTATCATAAGCTTCTGGTAACAGTTAAATTAGAAAGGTTAATTCTAAGGAATCACAATAGATTCTTGGTGAGTTAAGATTTGATTACCTCCTGAACTTTGCCCTTCATGAGGAGCAGCTGCCACATTGCTCAGCGGCAACAGCAACAGTCATGGGATTCACAACTTCTAACAACAAGGCAGCAATCAGAAGTTTGTTGGGAATTTGGACTGGTATAGAAAAAAAACCTCTTTGTCATAGATATAAGGAGCCCTACAATAAGTGAGTGAATAGATGGCATAGCTGTTTGACAATGGCTCTTTTTAAATGTTGAACGATGACTATATTCTACTCAGAAGAGAATACAAGAAGCTTTTTGTCTGAGGAGAGCCAAGATGTAAAATGCCAACTCATCAATGGCTTCTTCCTCAGCTCTAATCTTTCTTTGTTCTTGCAGGAAAAAGAGACCTTATATAATTGCAATTTGTGTTCTATTCTGACTTGCTAAAGCCAATTGCTTAAAATCATTCTCAAAACCATCTAATGTATATTTCCCTCTTATTTTTCCTTAGAGAAGCTCCAAACCATGAAACATTTATTTGAATGTATTTATTATTTTTAAGAAATCAAGTTGCATTTAAATGCTTATGAAAATATTCAAATACTCAAATATTCAAATTCATCGTGTAGCCAGACATACTGCTAGGTGTGCATTTTGATTTCTACGTATCGATAGCTACAAGCTTGTCTTCTTTGCCACATCTGAATACCAGGGGAAACTTTGGTATATATACCTTCTATTAAGACAACATTACTATAAGAAAAACCACGCCTATGGTTTCACTTTTCTCGCTTTCCCTACTAATAATATGTTCAACTCATTAAACTGAATAAAAAGTTGAGACTGTGTTTGCTTTCCATACTTTGTTTTACATATTATTTATGTGCAAACTTGCACATTCATGGGCTGTTAAATAGATTTGTAAGAATCAGCCTTGATTCACTTTTATCTAGAAATTCAAAATCTGAAGGGAACATGATTTGATTAGCATTTGTGATTCAAGGGTAAACCAGTTCAAGCTGCTTCAAGATTCAGCGAAAAAAGAAAGATGTCCATATGCCACATGGGAAAGCATTAAGCACCTGCACCTGCTTCATTTATTTGGCAGAAGGGGATGGAAAGAGCAGGGTTGATAGACTCTTTAGAATACGCCTGCCAAGTTTCAGCTGGACATCTTCAAGGGTTTCACTCTAATAACTGTTTGAAATATTTCCGTGTGCTTCTTTTAAGGCTGAGAAAGCAGGAATGAATAAAAGACAGTATCGTACTTTTCACATTTCGGGGGAAAGAGACTAAGTTGTTAAGTTGTCCCGAATCAATGTAAAAAGTCTTCTACATGCCGCAAAATATAATTTTTCAAAAATGGTTTTAAAATAAATTATTATTTTACCCATTGCTTTGCCAGGCTTAATTGACATTAAAAAATGCTCTCTCTCTCTCTCTCTCTCTCTCTCTCTCTCTCTCTCTCTCTCTCTCTCTGTGTGTGTGTGTGTGTGTGTGTGTGTTTGTATGAATCATGAATGAAATGAATAAACTGTGCATGGCATTAGGAGACCAAATTAGCAAGGTTGTCCGGGTGAATGTCCCCAGTCATTTTCTGGATATATATTCATTGAATGAATAAATGACATCAGATTAAGGCTGTTTGATTCAGAGACCCCTTATTCTACATTTGTGAAAATCCAAAGTATTGGAGAATTATGAGCTGCCAATACCCAGAAATTAAACATGGAAAGATTGTCTAGCACTCTTCTTGAAATCCCAACGTGCCATGATATTCAATCAAAGAAAATATGCAGAATAAAGTTCCTGCTCCTTTCTGTTCAATTTATTTATTTTATTCCATTAAATTGTTAATGTAGGTCAGAATATATTCACGCAAAAAAGCCTGCTTAGACCTGAAGCAGATTCTCAGGTCATTGTGAAATCAAACTTCTATTAGACATCTACTATTCATTGTGAAATCAAACTTTTATTAGACATCTACTACTATTTATTAGACATCTCTACTAACAAGCCCTTGTGTCTCTTGTTATTTGCAGAGCACTAGAATTGTCTATAAATTTGAAAAAAGCAAAATATTAAATAATTATGGAATTTGTTCCCTAACCTTGTGAGAAATTATGTATGTGTGTGCAGGGAGAAATAACAAATATATCAAAGAAGAATGTCTTAGGAGATTTGTAAAGTGATAATTATAGTTCCTTTGAAGTTGGAGCTGTAGCAAACTAGTATTTCATTCATTCATTGATTCATTCATTGATTCTTCCATTCCATGGCAACATGGAATGTATTAAAGACTGTAGCATATATTATGGTATCATTTTTTGCTTCATCTGAGCATGCTTCACACTTTATTGTTAATTTTAATCTGTGTTTAAATTTTTCATATTCTGTTTTTATTTTTAGATAGAATCAGAATATTGGAGTAATAAACAAACTTGCCCCTAACCTTGTAACTATAGTTTTTATAGGTTTTAATTATTATTAATGATTTTTGTTATGATTTTGGTTATTGTGCTATATTGTTTTGTGCCTTTAAATGCTACTCAGAGTCACGTATGTCAGATGGGAAATTATGTAAATTTAGCAAATAAATAAATGCTTCTAGTTCAGCATTGTGATGAGCCTAAGCAGTTTCAAGAAATCTGCAAATGATTTGAAAAGAAAATCAATGAAACCAAAAGAAAGGATTCTTATATCCTTAGTCTGAACCAAACAATTTTTCACTCAGCAGCTACATTACATATTATATAACACTATTCTCCAACATAATAGCAATAGCAATAGCACTTAGACTTATATACCACTCCATAGTATTTTACAGCCCTCTTTAAGCGATTTACAGAGTCAGCCTATTGCCATCAACAATTTGTGTCCTCATTTTAGTAACCTCAGAAGGATGGAAGGCTGAGTCAACCTTAAGCCTTCAACTCAACTGCTTGATCAAACTGCTGGCAGTGGGCAGAAATAGCCTGCAATACTGCATTCTAACCATTGTACCACCATGACTTTACCACTATCCAGCATGACCTTGAGGGAGTTGAAGTCCAATATTTTTGAAGACCTCATATTGGAGAAGATTACCATATAAACAAGGAATGGGCTGCCAGTAAACTTGGAATACTCTTGCTGACTTTTTTTAAAAAATCTGGTCAGTCAATCTGTTTTGCAATTTTCATCTATTAGAGAGTTGACCTGCAAACTAATATACAACCCCGATTGAAATCTTAAAAATACTTAAATAATCCTGTGCCTAGTTTTTATCCAAGTTATATGACTTACTGAAATCAATATGTGGTTTACAGCATTTTAATAAATAACAAGTATAAATGGTTACTATAAATAATAACTCTGATTATCATATGCAATCAAACCTTTCACCTGCTGAGAGGCATACCACATTTATGCAGATCAGCTTTAGGCCTTTCATCCATGAAATTATAGAATGTATAATGTGATGGGCCATGATATTTTTAGTTTACTGTAATTGCTTATTTATAAAAGAGCTATCAACAGCCCACTTTAAATAAATTCCAAAATCACTGTAGGGCATTTAGAAATGAATATTTTATATGACATTTTAAAAGATTATGAGCATCTCTTTGAACAGTCAAATTAATGGCTATTTGGCTGTTTAAAATCATTCTGTGCAGATTTAGAGTAATCCTATATAAATCATAATTAATGCATTTGAATTTTAATAAGGAGTAGATCCTACCTAACTGACAATACTGCAGCATCATTGTATTTATGTGTGGATGTTGGTTTGGAAGGAAAGACAAACTGATCAAAATGTTCTACTGCTTTTTAATGGGAGAGAAAAAAATAATTAACGGGGTTATTATTTAGAAAGGGCTACCTGGTTTTCATCCTTTTTCATTTGATCATATGCATAAAGGATGCTATAGTCCAGCAATTTGTGATACTAGTTCTGGATTCTCTAGATCAGTGTTCCTCAACCTTGGCAAATTGAAGATATATGGACTTCAACTTTTAGAATTCCTCAGTCAACATTTTGTGGAGGGTAACATTTTGGCAGGTTTTAGATTCCTCTGATGTACCCTTTTGGATATTTTGGGAATTATGCTTTAATTGTCTGTATTGAAGTCTTATAATAATGCCAGAAAATCAAGGTCTTAATTTTTGAAAAAGAGTTAATACTGTGCCCCATTCATATACTATTATTGCTTTTCCTCACAACTATAATAGAAAAAAAAGAAAAGAAAGCAAAATATTTATAGATTTCTTCCTCCATGTCCTCAATTATGTTATTAGCCTGCATTGCAAAAAGTCTGCAATCTCAAGATTTTTTTAAGGGATATGTAACTGCAACTTTGAATCCTGGGGAAAATAGCTTATATTCAGATTTTCCATGCAAATATCATGACAGCATTTGAAGCATACTATTGTAAATTATTCTAGAAAAAATTCTACATCATCCTCAAAATTCCATATCTGGAGTTCACAGGAACATTAGCTTGTCAAATACACAATCAAGTCATCCACTATAACTATTGAAATGGGCAGCATAATTATATAGTTCTACCAAATACAAGGTTGCAAGACTGGATGTTAGAAAATTAGCTAATATCTTTATATCCAGATTTGCTGGATATAAAAAAAAAATCTGTGATGATGGGCTTAAGCAAATTTTTGGTAGCCATAATACAACACTTTGATCATTTCAAAACAGATATTATAATTGAAAACCAGATCAAATAGTTCTTCGTGGAATTTCTGTAACTGTAACAACATGGGAAAATGTATTTCAGAGAATTTCATATATTCATTTGTCTTCCTGCCTCAGCACAAATACTCTGACCTAGAGCAGAAGTCCCCAACCTTTTGGGCACCAGGGACCGGTTCCATGGAGACAGGTTTTCTGTGGACCAGAGGGATCGTGGTTTCGTGTACTGCCTGCATCCTGTGGATGGGGCTTTGTTTGTTTGCTGCGACCCGGTGCTGGTCCAGGGACTGGGGGTTGGGGAACCATGGCCTAGAGAAGGAATAGGCAACCTTGGCTCTTTTATGACTCATGGACTTCAACTCTCAAAATTCCTGAGCCAGTCATGCTGAGGAGAAAGGGAGAGGTTTCCAAGCTGAGCCATGTTGGCTCAGGAATTCTGGGAGTTGAAGTCCATGAGTCATAAAAGAGCCAAGATTGACTACCCCTGGCCTAGAGTATTAAACAGAGTATTTTTTTAAAAAAATCACTTTAAAAAAGTGATAGATACTTTTATGTTCATTTTATGTTCTTCCATTTTCTAAATAATCTTATTTGATTCTGGTTATAATTTTTCATGCCCATTAGAGGAAGAGGGAACTATTTATCAAATAGTTAGGTTGAGAGGGCAAAAAAATCCCATAGTTACCCAAGGAAATTTAAGATGGCTTCTGAATAGTTGCTGGTGTGTTAATTTCATTACTCAATATACTGTATTTTTTTTAAAAAAAAATCATTGCATGTTTTTTCTCTTATTTTTAAGGCTTCTTTTAATATACAGATAGTCTTCACTTATAAGCCACTTGTTCAATGAGTGTTCAGAGTTACAATGGCACTGAAAAAGGAGCCTTATGACTAGCCCTCAGGTTGTGGCCATCACAGCATCTCTGCAGATCACAATGAGGAACTTGGCAATCTGCATGCAATGTTGGGTCTTGCATTTGTATGATTGTCATTTGCACTCTTCATAGCAAACTTCCAACAAGCAAAGTCAATAGAGAAGTTGGAAGGAAGTCACAAATTGTGGTCACATATTATCATACTTAAAACCCGAGGTGATTTGCTTAACAATCTCAGCCAGAACTGATCAACTGATGTTGTAAGTTACAGAGTGTCTCGTTTTACAACCACTTCGCTTAGCAACAGCATTGCTGGTTCCAATTATAGTCTACAATTGAGGACTACCTGAATGATTAGTGCCTGCAGGTGGACATAATGAAGAAACATTGATGACACTCTACCTTTTCACCTCTGACATAAGCACAAAAGTCAATATTTGCTGGTGACACAGATTTTGTCATTTTCTTATTCTTGCTGCAAGTCTTTCAAAAGATTATGATCAAAAAGGATGAGAAGAGGCTCAGGTTAACTTCAGAAACAGTTTAACAGTACTTCTTCACAAGTAAATCTACAGAATAAATATAGTGTAAGAATATTGCTAGGTTGTAAGGAATATTCCTTGCAATAGTTTCTAATCTATACTGTACTTTCAATTGTTCAGGCCAGTAGTTTTGTTAAGAAATAAAGCCAGAATGACCCACTTTTCAGTGACTAGCTAGATAAAGGAAATAGTATTTTTTTATATAGCTTTTCAAAAACTGACAGCACTCTAAAAAAATAAGTTGCCCTCGTGGACAACTTTACAGAGCCCTTAAAGATTCAGAAGCCTAATGCTGATAGGTTGGCCATCTCTTCAGTAATGAAATATCTCATTAAATCATTTTAAAATTCTTTAAAAAAAAGTCAGACTGGTAATGAGTCGCCAACTGACATATGATTTTACCAAGGAGAAATATAAATCAATCAAGAATGTGCTTCTAAGACACATACTAATAAAGAGTGAGTTTTATTTGAATCAATAGTACTATATTTTCTTTAAAATATTTTTCCCTTTAATTGAGTTAGGAATAATTGAACTGATCATATAATAGAAGAGGTAGAAGTCCACAATTGGAAGTGATGAGATAAACTTCTCTCATCCATTTCTGATATTTCCTTTGGAAATACACTTCTGGGAAAAAACACATCTTAACATAGATCTTAATCCTTAATATCTTTTCATATCTTTTTCTTTAGAAATGCTTGCTTAAATTAATGTTAAATTAATTATTAAATTGTTAAACAATTATTCTCTTTTTCTAGAAAGAAAAAATAAATATAACCATCCCTTTTTCTAAATGAATGTTTTCCTTAGAATACAATAAAATAGTGTAATAGCTAATGTGTAATACCCACAAGGAGATGGAATGGGACCTTTAGGCTTCCATCATTGGCCACACCCACTCCCAGCCACCTACCTCAGTCCATTCATAGCCAGCTTTCCTCCTCTGCCGGCCTTCCCACATCCATTTTCCCTGGCCAATGGGTCCCTAGCCCTCTGTTCCTGGCCCTTCTACCTGGCCCATTTGCCCAGACACCATTTGTCCCAGGTGTTTTGCTCTACGGGACAAGAAGCTACCAGCCAATCAGGTGGCAGGTTGCAATGGAGGCATTGGAAAGGGAGAGCGAGGGGATGGTGAGGGGGATGCAATTGGTGACAGGTTATGGGAGAGAGCAAGACCTGTGGGGGGGCAGGCAAACACTGCTTTTTCACAGCTGCTACAGATGCCTGGAGTTTGTGGCAGGCATTGGCGGTAAGCGCTATTGTCTGGGGGTGCCTGGGGTATTGAACAGTGCTGGCACATGGTGGGGGGGGACAACTGAATTGCCCATTTGGCATCAGGCCAGCAATATCGGGGATGGTGTGGGGGATGGCAGCTGAACTGCCCATTTGGTTTTAGGCTGGAGGCCAGGCACAGAGTCAATCACAGTGGGGAGAGGTCAAAATGGGAAGCTCACACCCACTGCTGCCTGCCAATTGCCCACGGTAGATTGACATTTTCATCCCCCCCTCCCCATTGCCTCTTAATGGATAGTTCACCTTCTCCCCACACCAGCCTGATACTGAACAGGAAGTTTGGCTGCCCCCCACCAAGTGTCACCACCATTTGAACCCCCAGGCACCTTCAGAAAAAGTGCTTACCACCGATGCCCTGTTGCCACCCCCCATCAGTAGCACTTACTGCTGATATCCGGCTCCCCCCGGCACCCCCAGCAGCCATGTGCAAGCAGAATTTGCCTGCTGCCCCCCTGCAGATCTTGGTCTTTCCCATAACCTGTCACCAATCTCATCCCCCTCACAGCCCTCTCACTCTCTCTTCCCAGCGCCATCATTGTTGTCTGCTACCCAGTTGGCTGGTAGCTTCTTGTCCGATGGAGAAACAGCCGGAACAAATGGTATCTGGGTGAATGGGCAAGGCTGAAGGGAAAGGAGTGGAGGGCCCATTAGCCAGAGAGAATGGCTGTGGAAGGGCCAGTGGAGGAGGAAAGCTGGCTGTGAATGAGCTGAGATGGGTGACTGGAGGTGAAGGAGTTGCAGCCAATGGTGGGAGCCTAGAGTTCCTAGACCCCAAGTAAAAGAGTAGAAGAGTGCACCCATGAACACCAACTAGCAATCAGAAGACACAGGGAAAACTCCTTAGTCCAACAATAGCAATAGCACTTAGACTTATATGCCCCTTTACAGGTGCTTTACAGACCTCTCTAGTGGTTTACAGAGTCAGCATATTGCCCCCAACCATCTGGGTTCTTACTTTACCAATCTCAGAAGGGTGGAAAGCTGAGTCAACCTTGACCCACTCAGAATCAATCTCCTGGAGGGAACAGTGAGTTAGCCTGCAGTACTACATTCAAACCACTGTGCCTCCATGGCTCTAATGCATAAATTCAACCATAGTTTCAACCAGAAAACTGTGAGTATCAAAATTAAGCTACATCCAAATTTATGGAATTTCTGGAAGCTTGGCATTCAGAGAAGTCAGCCATCAATAGACATATAGATAAATAAACCACATGTGTACACCATGCAAAAGAGATAGTAAAAAAGCTAAGAAGCAACCCCCCAAAAAAATCAGAACACATTCTTTCCAGAAACAACATAAACAAGGATTAACACTAGATCAACAAAGAGCAGACAACAATACCCTAATTAAGGAACTACCAAGGACAATACTGCACACACACACACACACCCCTCCAACATTGGCAGGGATAACTAACATATGTGAACAGTGAGAAAATCCCACACTCGTCAGGATTGGGTAATGAAACTGCAAGAAGCAACCAAGCTCAAAGAGCAAAAGGACTTCACATTTTCCTTAGAATAATCAGAACACTCTAAAACTTATTTGGAAATTTCAATGTAGGGAAGAAGTAGAACGTGCACACTATTAAATTCTTTCCAAAAATGATGCTCACTCATAATAGAACATAAATATCTTTCACACCTTAAAGATACTCATGTAATCTACAATCTTGATAGGAGGAAATCACAAAACTGCTTCTGGTGAAAGGACTTTACAAGCTTGGAAACAAAAGCCTAAAATGCATAACTTTAGATATGTCCTCGCAAGGATATTTCAGAGTTAAGCACAATTTTATGTAAAAAAAAAATGGAATGATGACTATGAAAGGTAGAAATGCATGGCAAGAAGCTATTATATTAATCCCAGAAAAAAAATGGCTCATCATACTGTATTGCTGTACATTTTCTAAATGCTTAGAAGATACTAGGAGATGTTTATTAATGGTTTGTCATGCTGCCTACAATTTTCATATGCAAATCCTGCCCTTTCTTAGTTCATATTTTGCATGCACCAAATTATATTTTTCACAACTACATTTTAGGGTAATTGAAATATTACTAAGGTAGACAGAAACTAGGATATCTAACAAGCTAATGACTAGTGATTCCTCTTGCATATACAAACAAATTTGTCTGAAAAAAAAATGATACAATCGTATAATAAAATGGTATAATACTCAGGCTTTAAAATAACCATTTTTTGCTGACATTCCAAGAAAGTATATATCAAATTAACAACCCTTGATTATTGTCCAGGATTTTTCTTTTAATTACCCTATGGCATTTTTGTTTTCCCTTAGCAATATTTTCCTTATAAAATTACCATTCCTTCTTTTAAGTCAGACTCCCATGATTTTTCATTTGAAAGAGTGGGTGTGTGAGAGAAGGCCCCCCTTTACTCTGCAGATTTTTTCATTATATCTCTTTCTCCAAGGGTGCTCCAATTTTGGTACAGGTATGTAGAAAGATGCAGAGTGAAAGAACAGGCAGAATCAATCTGTTCTATACATCTGAATTCAACTCCATTCACAGAAAGGAAGTTAGCATTCAGGATTGTAAAATAATAGAAATAGAACATAGGTAGAGAGGTAGGTAGGTAGGTAGGTAGGTAGGTAGGTAGGTAGATGGATGAATAGATAGATAGATAGATAGATAGATAGATAGATAGATAGATAGATAGATAGATAGATAGATAGATAGATAGATAGATATCATTAAAACTGGGCCAGGTTCAGTCCAGTTTGGACTCTTGGGCTATACCTTTCCTCTCAAATAAGAACTTGTGGATTGCGGAAATTGTCTTAGCATTACATTCCCCTTCGATTGTTGGATGAGAAAAGGGCCAATATCTTCTTCTAAAGCTCTCAAAAAGCTATTGTAATTAGCAAAGAAATTAAAGATCTAGAATAATGTAATTTATTCAGGTAGGCACTACAGGGGATGAAAGAGGAGTTCTTCAAATTCTTCTTTCTTTTATTCATCCCTTTTTCCTTGAAAAAAATATTTAAATAGACTATTGTTTATTGAAAGCATTTACAGTATATAGTATTTCGATTACTAAAGATTTAGGTATCTTCTATATCCTTTGTTCATCTGTAACTTGCATATTGTTGTTGTTTCTTCTAGAGGAGTGGTTCTCAACCTTTTCTTCACCATTGACACCCTTTAAATATCTTTTGTGACCACGGATCCCCAAGACTTACTTCCTGAGTTAAATCATAACGTTTCTTCAAGCCTTCATTGGTCTTCGGTGACAACATCACGGCCCCCCAGGGCCCCGCAGACCACAGGTTGAGAACTACTGTTCTACAGTATTCCTGTTAATATCCACAATCAATAAATCTTAAAGTTCCTAATTTTTGCTAAAAGACTTCTGAATCTCTAATTTTAAATGACAGCTAGAAAGACAACACAGAGAGATGCTTACCTACAGTTCTCTCTGCCTTGAAATTTAGCATTAAATTCAAGACACTAGCCTACTTTCTAAAAAATGTAAAACTTATTGCTAACTTACTTGTCAAAAATGTCCAGGTGATTATCTTTATTTATTTTGAGAGATAGTATAGGGAGTACGTTGCTCAACAGTAGTAACTGTGAGACGGATCTCGGAGTCCTAGTGGACAATCACTTAAATATGAGCCAGCAGTGTGCTGCAGCTGCCAACAAAGCCAACTCAGTACTGGGCTGCATTAACAGAGGGATAGAATCAAGATCACGTGAAGTATTAATACCAATTTACAATGCCTTGCTAAGGCCACACTTGGAATACTGCATCCAGTTTTGGTCACCGCGATGTAAAAAAGATTCTGAGACTCTAGAAAGAATACAGAGAAGAGCAACAAAGATGATTAAGGGACTGGAGGCTAAAACATATGAGGAACGGTTGCTGGAATTGGATATGTCTAGTTTAACGAAGAGAAGGATGAGGAGGACATGATAGCAGTGTTCCAATATCTCAGGGGCTGCCACAAAGAAGAGGGAGTGAAGTTATTTTCCAAAGTGCCTGAAGACAGGACAAGAAACAATGGAACAACCTGCCTCCAGAAGCGGTGAATGCTCCAACACTGGAAGTTTTTAAGAAGAGACTAGACAGACATTTGTCCGAAATGGTGTAGGGTTTCCTGCCTGAGCAGGGGGTTGGACTCGATGACCTACAAGGTTCCTTCCAATTTTTTTTATTATTATTATTCGTATTAATAATAATAATAATAATAAGCTGTAAAAAACGGGAAGAACTAGATGTATGTGTGTGTATGTGTGTGTGTGTGTTGTGTATATATGTATATGTGCTGACCTTTTCATAGGTGAATGGATAAATAGTTAACATGATATTGCTTTCATATTATTTTGAAGACTCACTTAATGATCTATCGTGCTTACATTAAGCAGATCAATGTACTAAAGAAATAAGTAGACATTTCTTGGTTAAATATTTGTAAAGATGCTTTCATGCCCAAGATTTCTCATAAGAGATTCTACATTCTGCTCACCGAAGCCATATGAGAGATAAGATAATATTCATTACTTGTACTTTATGCCTCTCACCAACAGAAAAACAAAATGATTAATGCACAGGAAGAAACAGAAAATAGACAAGTAAATCTGAAAGTAATGTCATGTGTATCATTTAGCAATATGCTATTCAACTTCTATAATTCACAAGAAATTATTCCACCATTTATGGATGTTTGGGGTGGGTTATCTAGAAACAGAGCAATAACAGACTTGAAAGAAGTCTATTTTTGAAAGACTTGAAAGAAATATTGTACTGCGCCATGATAAATATAAGCCATTTTCTATAGTCCTACTTAGTTAGAATAAAAGTCTTCAATCTCTTTCTTTGTCATTCAAAACTCAGTTGAATATTTTAGTATCATGTTAAAAAAAAAAAGACAGGATATTTAGGAATGACCCATCTATGAATGAAAACTTCAGGTTAGAGAAATAGAAACAGATCTATGTTCCCCAAAGTTTTTCTTCAAATTTCATTTCTCATATCTCCCATAATCTATATCTCTATTTGTACGTGATCAGTCTTGTAGGACTATAATTCCATACCTCCTTGTTCTCTATGCTGCAGAAAAATAGAGTGATGGAAAAAGCGAGACAGTTCTTTTCTCCTTTTTATGCCTGGAAATCAAGGACTGCTTCTCCTACCACCCATTTCTTGCAATTTGCCACTGTTTTTATTCAAATTGATGTACTATGTTGGAATACAGAGGCATCAAATTCTGAGACGTTGTTTTCTCACAGAAGGAATGATGATGTTATCTATGGAGCCTTAGGGTAATTAGTATGCACAGTGTTTGTTTTGGCAAGTGGGTAAGTGCAACACAAAGTTTTCCATTTTTATTATTGATCATAGCAGAGAATAAGTCAAAGAATGAGGGCAATCATCAAGCAGAGAATGACTGATAGAATCTGTACTTCACATTTGCTGTTTAAATTGTGATCTGTTCAAAATCAATTGTTTTTCTAAATAGAAAGATGACATCAGATATCCAGGAACTAAGATGGCTAATAAGGTCCTTGTTGATCTGGATGACAATCGATCCAGTATGGGTTTCTGTAAGTTAAAAAAAGCTATCCAGTAATGTCCAACACTAGGAGGTGGTGCTCATCTCCATTTCCTAGCTGAGGGAGGCTGCATTGTCAGAAGATGTTTCTGTGGTCATGTGGCTGGCACAACCATGTCCTAAGGGGCATGGAATGCTGTTTCCTTCCCATCAGAGTGGTACCTATTCATCTACTTGCATTTGCATGCTTTCAACCTGTTAGGTTGGGAGCAGCTATAGCAGGAACAAGAGCTCAACCCATAACGTGATATTTAAATCTCAAAATGCCAACCTTTTGGTCAACAACTCAGAGTCTTAATCACCAACTTTTCTGTAGGTTATGTCTCAGCATATAGTTTATGGGAGGGACACTTTTCATTGGTTCCTCTGATGAGACCTGTCTAATATGGTTGAAAAACTAACATAGCTCTCATCTTCCTCAAAGCATGCAAGCCCCACAATCACATCAAGCTAGGGCCTCATTGGACAATTATTATTACTATTATTCCAGCACAGTAGTATTTGTATTCTTATGAATGAGCAAATAATGCATTTATCAACATATTTGTCAATATGTTTTGTGTTGGAGAACTTCAGTAGCAACAGCTGCAGCTGTTCTGGTAGCTATAGTATTGGTTTGGCTTCCCAAAGGAAGGGAACCCAGCTGTTATAGAAGTTGATGATTCTATCCAATCTGCTCGGCTAATTGCTTCATAGTCTGCGCTAGCTGGTTTATCTGCACAGCCACCTGATTTTTATATTCATACAAAATTATGGTTGCTTGATCAATATAGAAATGGGGCTTGGTAGCCATTATTCTGATGCTGAAAGAGTAGATAGAGAGCAGTCAAATTGTCAGGCTCACTGGGAAGACTCAACAGAATTTCTGAGACATCTGACACTTCATGGAGAGAGTACATCTTGTCTCAGACTTGGCTTTAGATATCTGACACATCATACTGCCCAAATAAATAGCAATCGTTATTAAATATTAGGAAGAAGACACTGAAACGGTTGATTGTCCCATAGCAACATGAACATGTACTTTTCTTTTTATATGCACTCTGTTCCAATTCTAATTTTCTTTCTTCCACTCCTCCCATGGTTTAATGAATATGCAATAACATTTAGGCTTATATACAACCCATAGCAGCACTCTTTGGTCAGTTTAGAAAGTAGAAGCATTATTTGCATATTGCCCCCAACAGTCTGAGTCCTCATTTTACTGATTTTACTGAAGGACAGAAGGGTGAGTTAACCTCGAACCCCGTTAGGATTGAACTCCAGGATGTGGGCAGAGTTTGCCTGCAATACTGCACTTTAACCACACTTTAACTGGGCTATTCTATGTTGTCGATATAACTGACAGCTCTATCTTGACACACTTTGACTCTTAACTCATATATTATCTGTTATTTAAATTTTGTTTTATTTAAAATACTGGGAAAAGTGCAAATTTGTTTTCGCCTTGGCTATTGTCTTCCTAGATGTCTTTATTTGTAATATTCATGCTTAAAAGCAGTTCTTTGGGGTTAAATGGTTGATTTGACATATGTGTGTGATTGGTGAGTCACATAATGTCATCACAAAAATGTCTAGTGGCTCTGATTATATTAGAAGCAAGTTGCAACATAGGCTTTTCCAATAGATCCCACCCCTTCTCTTCGAAATAAAAATGCTGAGCTTCAGAAGGTACTTTGGAGAATAGTCTTCTGCCCAATGTGTGACTCCTCTAGAGATGGATATCCATCCTTTGTTGAAATACTTCTACCAAAGAGTCCATCATGTTTTGAGACACTCTGTTCTATTAATATACTCCTCCTAATATTGAAATTTATTTTCTTGTAATTTATGCTTGGTGTTTCTTTTCCTGTATTCTGGAACAATTTTGCCCTACTTTTTAATGTCAATTCTTCAGATACTTGAGGACAGTTAGCATGGCTCTACAGCAGGGGTCTTCGAACTTGGCAACTTTAAGACTTGTGGACTTCAACTCCCAGAATTCCTCAGCCAGCCCTGGCTGAGTGAGGAATTCTGAGAGTTGAAGTCCACAAGTCTTAAAGTTGCCAAGTTTGAAGACCCCTGGTCTACATCATCTTTTCATCTCCAGGCTAACTCCTGAGGGAGAGGTCAGATCTGGAAAACAAATGGTTTTTCAGGTTCCCCAACCAGTGGGGAACCTGAATATATGTATACTTTTTGAATTTGAGGTCAGTTTCAAATTTTGACTTTTCATGCTGAATTGGCTTTTTGCCAACAAATGTGAGATACGCCCTGGTCTAACTCCTGAGGAAGAGGTCGGATCCGGAAAATCTCCAAGCTAAACCTACTAAATGCCTTCAATGTTCCTCATTTCTTTTTCTTTCTAGACACCTTTTATAATTGAGCAATATTGCATACATACATTTTTCTTGACCTGTCCATGATTTTAAAGCAAGTCCTACCTATTTGCACAGTACCAGAAAGATTATTAAAAGCCACTATGAATTTGAACAAGTTGTGGAGATAAACAATTTGCTCTTGTCCAGATATTTTTTTTAATTTAAATTCTTTCCATCCTATACCTGATGACATTTGTGAACCTTGATTAATCCTTCCTTTAATGAGTCCAACACAATTTTCATTCGCATTAGCATATTCAATATGTATAGCCTTTTCTAGCATTAAGAGGAACATGTCATTTTGAGCTGTTGAGTAAAAGTTAAAAAGGAGGAGTTACTCAAGATAAAGATAGTGATTCCACTTTACCACAATAAAGTGTATTTGTAGAAGTTGGTGAATGAATTTATTATTTTTTTCAACAAAGGTTTATTTTTTTTCCTTACTTTGTAAATTTTAGATCATTGCTATAAAAAATTAAAATACGCATTTCTCATTAATGAAATAATTGTTAGATTAAAATTTAAACTGACAGCTGCTAAAAAAAAATCAGAACAAAACAAACCCACAAGCCTGAGCCCTTGCTTTGAACACATAACTCGGCTGAAAATGCATGTGAACCGGTTCCCAAAATGTATTGAATTATCTGCCAGCCAGTCTGATAATAGCTGGAGGCTATCAAGTTGGAAAATTCTAATGTAGAACCTAAGGCTAAGTGTAGAAGAGGGCATTAAACGTCAAAAATTGAAACCTCAAGAATTTCATACTTTAGTTGAATATAACTATTAAATACAAGCAATCTTTTGGAATATTGAGAATAAGCCTTGGGTATTTCCAGAGGCTTGTACCAGTTATGGAAATTAAACTTCTTTCTGTCTACATTCATAAGCAATAACAGAAAGGCTAGTTTTACTGCAGAAAATTAGGAACTCAAAAGTATAAGAATGTTGTTGATATTGTTGTGATCAGTCAGCTATATATTTCCACTCTTGGTGACCCAAGTGATGCTGTGGCCACCCTTTCACAATGTCTGGAGGCTGTCAGGGCCTTGATAGGGAGAAAAGAGCCTTTGACTGAACCCTGGTAAGAATGAATGGCTTTGGGTACACAGAGCTCCGGGATCCAGGACTTTGTCATCTGTGACTCTGGATGGGATGGCACTGTTCCAGAAAGACTGGTCCACAACTTGGCAGTTCTCCTGGACTCATGACTCCTGTTTGAGAAATAGGTGGCAGTTGTGGCTAGGAGAGCCTTTGCACAACTTTGTGTTGTACACCAGTTGCAGCCGTTCCTGGAACAGGATTCCCTGTGCTCAGTCTTTCAGTTCCTAGTCATTTCATGACTGGACTACTGTAATGCATTCTACATGGAGCTACCTTGAAGACCATTCAGAAGTTATAGCTGATGTAGCATGCAATAGTGCAGGTAATTTTCAGGGGCCCAAGTATGGCACCTATATCACCACTGCTCCAGAAGCTTCACTTGTTACCAGTCTACTTTCATGTGAAATTCAAGGTATTGGTGATCACCTTTAAAGCCCTTCGTGGCATGGGTCCAGGTTAATTGAGGGACCATCTCACCCCACTGGGATTGGCCCATCCCACTCATGCTGGCAGAGGAGGCATGCTGAGGGTCCCATCAGCTGGTGAGGTCCAGGGGGAGGGCCTTCTCTACTCTTGCTCTTGCCCTCTGGAACATCTTGCCCCCCCAATGTGAGGTTAGCCCCAACCCTCCTATCTTTTTGTAAGGACCTAAAGATGTGGCTTTGCCAGTCAACATGGTGTCCAAGTGGGGGAACAGTGCAATGGAGGTGATTGAATGAGTAATAACATATCCCACCTTCCCACACACACACATACACACACACACTGTGCCCCTGTCCTCCCCATGTGTCTTTGGTTTTAATGTTTGCTTTTAACTGTTTATCTTTTAGCTTATATGTAACTATAATCTGCCCAGAGTTGCCCTATAGTAAGATGGGTGGCCAATAAAATGTATAAATGAATGAATGAATGAATGAATGAATGAATGAATGAATGAATGATATTGATTCCTGGTGACTCCTGGATGAATGCCGGTAGTTTCTTGGCAACAGTTTCAAAAGTGGTTTTCCTTTGCCTTCTTTCTAGGCTGAAGACTTATCCAAGGTCACATAGATGACTTTTTATCTAAGGTGGAACTAAAATTCTTAGTCTCCCAGTTTGTAGCCTGGTGTAGCCTAGTGTAACCCTTACACTAAATTGGGTCTCCCTCTCTATCTAACACCATTTTGGAATCTTAAATATTATATCTGTCCTCAGATTTAAGTCCCACATTTTGAGTCAATGGCCTTGTAGTTTCTACCACCTGACTTTTATTTAACAAATAGTTTGCTCTATGTGAAATCAAATTTTCCTACCTCACCATCTTCCAGCCTTATAAGTACTGGCTGGCATAGGGGTTTTGTTTTTATTCTCAAAACGGAAGGTAATTTATGTGTAAACCATAAACCAGAGAGGTTACTCCTTTTCCTGAATACTGTCTCCCATTTCCACTGATTTTTGTCATTTGGGGAAACAGAGGGGCACATTTTCAAGCAAAGCACAATGTTGCAGTGTTTAATTTATTCTGAGGGTGTCTATGGACCTACACTGGACCTAGAGATTTTTCTATAAGTAAGGAAGATGTTATAATCTGGTATTTTTATTCGCAGAACACCATATTCCGATTTATTATTCCTAAATAGAAACTCTTCAAAGAAAATTAAAGTTATGGGGAAGTGGAGATTTTTTTTGAGTGCCATGGGCATTTTGTATGAATGCTACTGTTATACTGCTTCTCAGAAATTAATGCTAGGATAGGGCTGCAAACTTGAAATTTCTAATTTCAAGAAGTTATATGTGCTCTGGCTACTCCTTTTTATGCTTTTAATCCACACAATGCATGGATTTAAGTGGGGAATTTAGGCCCACTTGAATCTTAAATAAAATATTACAGTTTGAGAAAATGGCCGCAAGCAAAGATATCAGTGAACAATGTCCTCCATAGTGTTAGCTTCAACTTCCTATGGAAAGGGGGAGGGAAAAGTAGTTTTTAAAAACCCTGAAATTTGACAGTGACAACTGTATTGGTGAAATAGGTAGCTCAACAAAATGATGAGGCTTGTCAGCAGTCAGATAGAAAAGAAGACATAATAGATGTGGCATTATGCTAGTTAAGAAAACAATAAAAGTATCTCAGAAAGCTTTTGTTCATGCAAAGCAGATGTGCCAGAGATTTGCCTAATGTCAAAGTATAAGAATGTATTTAGTATTAACAATTATCCTCCTATGTTAGAAAAGTAATTATCCTGGAGTCATTTAATATGGGCACCATGCTCGTTAAACATGTAATACAGTCATAAAAGAGAAAGTATGAAGAAGAAGAAGAATTCATCAAGTGGGCCGTCATCACAAACCATCAGAGAAGGTTCTAGTATTCAGATCAAATCAGAGGCTGACAACCTTTCAATCTGAAGTGGGGCTTCATTGGTTAAACTGGGGGATCACCCTGGCATAGATATCAGCCATATATACAGTACATACATTCAGTTCCTATCCTTGGTGGCATGGTGGTTAGAATGCAGTATTGCAGGCTAACTTTGCTCACTGCCAAGAGTTTGATCCCGACTGGCTCAAGGTTGACTCAGCCTTCCATCCTTCTGAGGTCAGTAAAATGAGGACCCAGATTGTTGGGGGTAATATGATGACTCTGTAAACTGCTTAGAGAGGGCTGTAAAGCACTATGAAGTGGTATATAAGCCTAAATCCTATTGTTCTTATAAAAATCAGAAAAGAAGGACTGAAGCAAATGGTGGGTGGAGTCACTCTTTCTGACAATAATTCTTTCAATTCTTTATAACTATAATTTTCATTTTAAATCTGATTCCTTCTTTTCTCTGTCTTTTCCTCATTAAACTGTGTTCCTGGAATGGGGTTTCTCTTGTCAAAAATATGAACTCATATTTTCAAAAGTAGTGTTGAAATCAGAGAAGGGGGAATGCATGTAGCTATTTGCCACCCCTGCATTCTTACAGTTATGCATGGCGACTTAAAGCTGTGTTTTGAGTCATACTCAAAATGTAACATAAGAAGCCATCCATTAAGTATGAGAATGTGTGCTGTCCTTAGCACAAAACAATGTGGGCTATATCTTTGCTTTGGCTGTAGCTAGCACAGAAATGCCCATAAAATCCATGATTTCTACTTGTTTGGGCAATGTGCAAGGAACCTCACAGATTCTACTGTATAGATAAACTTAATGAAATTTGGTGTTCTTTTTTCTCTTTGTGGAGGAAAAGCACTATGTAATCTTAACTACTACCAATTGCAAACAGTTCTTGCCTTGCTGCTAAACAAGATTAATAATATATACCCACTACATGAATTATTCATTTTTATTATATTTAACCAGAAAGGAAAGTTCTTTTGCCACTGTATACTCAAAGCTTTCCTAGAATAAATGGAAATTAAAAGGATGAAATGCCAAGTGAAACATATTCAGAATCCTCTGTTACCTTTTATTTTAAGACTTGTATTCATAGAAGGAGCTTCTGATTTCTTACTGGGCAACAAAAGGGCCCTAAACATTTTTCTTTCTTTCTTTCTTTCTTTCTTTCTTTCTTTCTTTCTTTCTTTCTTTCTTTCTTTCTTTCTTTCTTTCTCTTTTGGTGGTGGTGGTGGTCTATTATCCACAGAAAGAAGGAAACTCTGAACCTTCAATATGATATTGTTCCATGGGGCCCAGAGTCAACTGCTCATTAAAAATGTCTACTGACTTCATTTACAGATATCCAAACAATGAATGGAAGACATGTGCTTGTAAATTTGTGAAGGCAAAAATAAGTGTGATGGCTGATTTGATTTTATAAATAGAGGTGAGATCTAAATATTTTAAACAAAACAATTGACCAACAAGTGCCCAAAATTAGGTCAAATAGGCCAAACTAGGTGGACAAATCTATCTACATGAGGGGTGGGGAATAATGGCCCTTTTATGACTTGTGGACTTCAACTCCCAGCCAGCCAAATCCACAAGTTATAAAGGGGCCATGGCTCCCCACCTCTCATCTATACCCATTTAGTATCCTTCTCAGTTCCTTTTTATCTGATGTGCAGTTCCATTTTTAAAATTAAACTGCATTTTTTAGAAAGAATCTCAAAAATATATGTAAATAATATTTAAACCCATGCGTCAATAATCATTTTATCACAAAATATAAATTTGGGCTATGTTTAAATATTGAGAAGTGTGACAATAGTGAGAGAAGTAAAATTCTAGGATGCTGATTTCTTGGCATTTTGTGTAGGTTGATTTGTAGGTTGATATAAAGAGACTGCGTCCTCACAGCTACTGAAATTTAGCTTATATTTCTCACAAACACAGTGGTGTTCTTTTCCAGCTCATGTCATCATCTTGTCCTATAAATAGCTGTTAACAGCCACAGGGAATTTTTTTTTAAAAAAGCAAACACAGTATTTTGTTGGATATCTGTTGTTCAGAATTCAGATGGACTAACTAATGCTTTTCTTCAATAATGTAATGTTATTTTAATGGTTGCTTCCTTCTGCTGACTATTTGTGGAAAGGATATTTAATTATAAGTCTGTTTTAGCATTGCCTATATTAATCACATCTAGAGGGTCAGGTACTGCCATATTTAATATTTAATGTTTTTAAAATAAATTAAAATATAGTAATTGAAGACTAGCAAATTATCCAATATTACAAAAGGAATTGCAAAGCTAATTATGAACCTCGGTTGCTGAAAGGACTATTAAATGGAGTGAGAGACTTTTCCCTCTTTGTTAACAAATGAGATCAAGGGCTATTGCTGGAAGATCAAACATGAAGTATGACTGCTTGTGTTTGTGATTTCAATATCTGGGTCATATTGCTATATATAGTGGCTGGAAGGACCTACTCCACTCTGTTTTTATTTAGATCATTTGCTATTTTAACTTACCTGTTGAAAATTCATTGGCTTTGGGACTCATCATATGAAGACATTAGCTCTACATGTTCAAGTTTCTTTTGTACTGGGTTGGTAGAACACACACACCCACAGTTAGAGGTGATTCAGGACAAATCTTGTAGAGCCTACATTGAGAAGGATTCATCTTCTTGATTTGTTTTCAGTAATGCCCTATACATATCTTCTGAGGACAGTTTTGTAATTTTTTTGATGCTTTCCATTATCCTTCCTTGTACCTCAACTGTTTGTCAAGTAGTTTTTCTTTGTTTTTACCAATCCATCATCCATTCATAGTCCATGTCCAACATTTGTTTCTGCTGCTTTAAAGGAACACTGATTTTAGTTGGTCTAGTTATTTATTTACAATCAATGTATTTTAGTTAATGTCCCCACATGCATACTTTGAAAGTATCTGTTCGTTTTCCTTACTTTTTTTCCAATGTCCAACTTTGATAGCCAAGCATTATCATTGGAATGTGTTTTATGTGTAAGTTTGTATGTGTGTGTACACACACACACACACACACACACATATAAATATATTCAGAGAGATAGAAATGTATATATCTAAATATTCATACAACCACACCCACATGCACGCCCACATACACAAAATATTAGAAGGATTCTTACCACACATCTCCAACTATGTCAACCAAACTTGAAAATTCTTTCCTTTTCAAAAATAAAAATAGAACATCACAAGCCATAGCCTTGTGCATGCCTAAAGCAGCTTTTACAGACTTTCCATTTTAAAACCCATTATCAATAGGCTGCATTGCTCTCCTACATTTAAAAAGATAGTTGTCTTGAATATATCAAACTTGCTTTAACTTGATTAATACTCAAGCTATTGTTAAAAGCTGAAAGGTTGACAATTCAAAAAAAAGTGAACCTTGTAATATTTTTTATGTAACAAGGGGGCACTATGAATTATAATGACAGAAGGATGTTTGCATTTTAGGCAAAAAACAGTGAACTGTCTGTAACAATAAATTATTCAGAAACTGACAATATTATGAGGATAATGCAATGAAGCAAGAAAATAGTGAGTCTAGATAAATTTGATCTTGTCTTTTGCTCAATCAAGCAGTGATTGCCACTATACAACTCTTATCGCTCTAAATATGTTGGAATCATGTAACAGATGTTAGATGTGACAGTGTTCTGGATTTCATATAACAAAAACATAGAATGCAAAGGTTGGAAAAGATATTGGAGGTCATCTAATCCAACACTTGTAAGCGAAGAGTTCCTAAAGAGCTTACTAAAAACTTACAAATAATATAGTGAAAGAACTTTCAGAAGCTTGGACATCTCATAGAGATGAGCTAATATCCTTCACTACAGTGCCTCCAGAAAAACAGAGACCTAAAAATAAAATAAGATAGCATTATGGTTTCATTCAATGTCACAGAATTCTTTGCACCTATAGAGTCAGGATTAGTGAAAGAATCCATGGCTGCAGAACATACCCAACCTAGCCAAATACATTAAGATTGATACACCCAGAATCATGGACCTCACTACCATGTTAAGAATTGTGGAAATGCTGGCTTTATTGAAACACACAACATTTGAGAAGCTGCCACAAAAAGAGGGGTCAACATATTTTCCAAAGCACCAGAAAGCACCACAAGAAGCAATGGATGGAAACTAATCAAGGAGAGAAAAAACCTTGAATTAAGGAGAAACTTCTTAACAGTGAGCACAATTAACCAGTGGATCAGCTTGCCTTCAGAAATGGTGTGCTTCATCTCTGGGGGTTTTTAAGAAGAGACTGGACAAGCATTTGTCTAAAATGGTATAGGGTTTCCTGCGAGGGAATAGAGGACCTCCAAAGTCCATTCCAGTTCTGTTCTGATTAGTTGGTTGAAATGTAAATCAAAAGGTTCATTATTTTATATTTGTAAGAGTTGGAAGTTATACTTTATTTATGCCTTTGTATCTTCTCTTCTCCTATTTTTCCTTCTTAATCATTTTGTTTGTTTTTGATATTTTATCTTTTGTATAAATTTAATAAAGTATATTTTTTAAAAAGCCTCTCTGCTTCAAAACCTACTTTCAGATTGATGGATTAATATACCAACAAATCAGGGGAACACCCATGCAATCACCATTCTCAGGACTCATAGCAGAGACCATAACACAGCATCTAGAAACTACTATATATATATATAACACATACTATTTAGAAATGCAACTCTGTTGAAAAACAACCCACACAAACCAAGTGCTCCATTACCAAAGTAACAAGCTAACTTCCCTCAAGAGCAGTTATGTACAACAAACATTATTCAGAAGTGTACAAATGTATTGCAGCAATTCAGAACACTAGAAAAAGAAAAAAGACTACTTATAGATCTTCCAACAAAAATGGATATCAAAAGGTGCCTGACCCCCCCCCCCCCCAAAAAAAAATGTTGGAAAATCCTGGAAGTTTGGCATTTAAGCCTTCAAAAAAAATGATAATAAACCATTTATACACACCATTCAAGAGACAATAAAAACATTGAGAAAACAAAAGACCCAAACACATTCTTCTCAGAAGCCAACATTCAGATTAAACAGGAATTAACAGCATGCAAGAAATCAAGCAGAAAACAATACCCTAAAGCAGTGGTGGCGAACCTATGGCATGGGTGCCAAAGGTGGCACACAGAGCCCTCTCTGTGGACACACATGCCGTTGCCTGAGCCTAGCCTCCCCCCACGACCCAGCAGCCCCCCTGAAGGAGAGTCGACCCTGAGTGTGGCCCACCCAGAGCAGTGCAGCCAAGGACATGGCAGCCAGGCAGCATAGACAAGACTCTGCCCTCACACCCCATTGTGCACAGTTGATGCTGCAGGGCGCAGGCCGAGGGCGTGACCGCCATAACACTGTTGGGCTGCCTGGGCGATCTGCAGCGGGTCCTGAAGGTGAGTGGCCCTGCAGGCAGGCGGGGCAGGGGATAGGGGTGGAGTGGGGGCGGGACCAGTTTTGGGGCACTCAGTCTCTAAAAGGTTCACCATCACTGCCCTAAAGAAACTAGCAAGGGAAAAAAAACCATCCCCACCCAAAAGGCAAGGCAAGCAATTGTATATAAACTGAGAACAAGCCCCGCTCTTACTCACACTGATGATATCACCTAATTAGGTAATGAAACTTCTGCAAGCAATCTACCAAGATGTTCAGATCCTCTTCATATATGCTGCTACCTAGTATGGTCCCTCCCATCATATATTCATTTTTTTGATTATTATTTTTTCTTTCCATTCAAATGAAGGACTTTCTATTTGTCACTGCAGAAATTGATTGTGTTACTTTCTGCCCATTGTTCCAGCTTGTCAAGATCTTCCTGAACCTTGATAATATCTTGTAAGATGTTTCCAATCAATGATAGCATAATCCAGCCAACATTTTGCTTTATATTTTCCTAGCATTCATGGGAGACATTATTGATTGCTTTATTGAGGTCAGGACAAACACTACATCCAGTACATTATGGTGGTTTGCTAAACCTGTCATTCAATTAAAAATAAGGTTAGTTTGCCATGACTTATTCTTGATAAAAACAAGCTGACTTCTGGCAAGCAAAAGGCTCTTTTCTAAATGCCCAGGATTTGACTGCTTAATGATCTGTTCTGGAGGTTTGCCCAGTATCAACATTATAATTTTTCCCTTTTGAAGAAAGGGATCTCATCAGGTTGTCTGATATCTGTACTCTATGCGCTTAAAGTTCTCAGATGACATCATCAAGCTCCTTCAAGAGTCCCAGACATAATTGGACTATGCCTAGAAAATTAAACACTTTTAAAGCAGTCAGATGTTTCATAATCATCTTACTTACTCCTTCCATCAATAGAACTGTTTAAGGTCTCCCATCATTACTATGACTTTCCTCCTTGGAACTTATATAATCTGGTCCAGGTAGGCATTACCTACCTTCTACAGATCTTCTACCAGGCTCAATGATCCCTTTTAGTCAAGAATGTAGGTGTTTTCCCCTCCTTGTAGTCTCATACAAATGCTATCAACTGGACTTTTATCTTAAATTCCTAGATCGTATTATAAATCTGCACAATATATACTTCATATAGTCCCACAGTGCCTCTCCTTTAGTTTGGCTGTTCTTTCTGAATAAACTGTGTCTTTTAAGCCTTGCATTTCATCAGTGAACTAATATTCCAGGTAATATTACATGTTTTAGAAGAGAATAATACTTTACTAAAAATATGCAGGGAGTGTACTCCTGCTTTCTATAATATTTTAAATTATGGCATTTTCAGAAGATAGGTGCCCAGGTTCCGGTTGAAGAACCCAATGATGTAAGCACCCTGGAGACATTGCAATCTCTAATGAAAACTTTATTGGGCATAGCATAACAGCACCCAAAAATGGAAAACCAGCTCTGGCAATATGGCAGGAAAATGATAATTAAAAGAGGAAAATTTTCTCTCCCCTCTTTGACAGTTCAGGTCACATTGTCCAATTAGACTTCAAGTACTTGTTATGAGAAGAAGTCCTCTGTTTGCCACAACACTAGTCAGATGACCTCGATTCCCACAGCGATAGAAACCACCTGTGCATTCCAAACCTTCCCATGCCCCCTTGCAACTGTAGGCAAGCTAGAAGCAGCATGGCTGTCCTAATGCAATAAGCCTTCATAGTTTGACAATAGGTTTCTTTGTTTATTTATTAATTCTTTCTTGCTTCTCTGTTTATTCTTACACTTCAGCAGCTTACAACAATAAAAAAAAATAGTGTGTAAACTATAGCAATTAAAATTAACCCAAAACCAAATTATAGTTTAACTTAAAAACAAAGCATGTGTGGATATATAGCTTAAATGATTTCCATAAAAACCAAAGAAAATCAGCCGATCCTATGATGTATAAACTGCAGTGCTCCAGTAATTGATATTTGGGTTAAGATAATAAGGAAAGTTGTTTTACATGTAGAGATATAGCTGGATGGAAATATAATTGATGGCTGGCCTTTGGTGCCTGAATTCTCTGAATGCACCATTGTGCTAAATTCCTATCTCATGAAATCAGCTGTTTAGCTGCCCTCCTAGTTACTACTGCAGCTCAGGAGGACAGCTCTGATGTTGCTTGCAAAAATCTTGTAAGGCAAACAAGATGACTGAACCATGATGTGTAACATAATATAAAAGTCAAGCCAGTCACATTCTTGACTGTGTCAGTAAATTTCTGGATTCCTTCATAGATCAAAGTGTTCTGTGGCTAGATTTTTCTTCCAGCTTTTTTTTTTTAAGAACTTAGTGTTGGCATTGCAGAAGTCAAACCATTTTCCCAAAAAAGTCCAAAGAGCAGTTAAATATACTTTGGATGAGTTCCTTATATAAAGAAAGTTCACATTCCAGCGCTGCATGCTGCTTAGCTGTGTCGAACCAGAAAATGGGATTTTAAGCATTCTTTTCAAAAGACAGAGACTGTTATTAAACTGCTGTTCCTGGAATCATCCATTTGTGCACTGGATAAATACCACCAGCCAAGAGAAAGAATGAGAAAAGGTCATGCCGTGTTCCTTTCCTGCGTATCACTTCAGTCATACTGAAAGCAATAAGAGCTGCAACACTCTAGACACTAATGGTGTTATAGTCCTATCAGCCTCTGTAGACAATAGCCTAATTCATCTGGTTCACATGGTTCCACAGCTGTAGATGAAAGAGATAGAGCTTAAGAAGATGGATGTAAGGTCTGGCTCATACAGTCATATACATCACTTGCTTAAGCACTTGAAGTCTTGCTGTTAGGAGTTGAGTCTTTTAGGAAACATTGCGATAATGAGAAGTAAAAATGATTGATTCACACATGTCTAACAGCATTTGATGTGGCACTCCTGCAGCTAGAAATACACACACACACACACACACACACACACACACACACACATACCACCAAAAGAGAGAGAGAGAGAGAGAGAGAGAGAGAGAGAGAGAGAGAGAGAGAGATATTTTGCTATACATATTGTCCTGATTCATTCATTTGCATATTATTACATAGGACATAGAAGAAAACAGAGATTCTCTACCGAGAAAGGATATTTCTATCTCAATCAAGAGTGTTATGATACCAGTATAGTATTTTTTTTCACATAACACTTCCCAAATGAACATGGTGGGATGCAGTTTGGGGAAAGGGAAGACCCAACAACAATGTATACTGTAAACTGACCCTTTACAGTGGTGGGATTCAAATATGTCAGGGGTTCCCAACCAGGGGTGCTCACACCCCCTGGGGGTGCGAAACAATATTCCAGAGGGTGCTAAAACTTGGGTTTTCAAAATTATAGTGTATATGCATAATTTATTGCCATTATTTCAAATTTTTGTAAGGGGTGCGAGAATATATCAGAAGCATTCTGGGGGTGGGGGTATAGAAAAGGTTGGAAACCACTGAAATATGTGAACAACTGGTTCTCTGTGTGTACACTGCTTCCGGAAGTCCTTTCTGGGATTGGGCAACAAAAAATTAGCTACCAGTTTGGCCGAAGTGGTGAGAACCAATTGAATCTCACCACTGCTTTCATTTCAGATAATAGCTGGAGAAAGATCTGTTCATTTCATTCCATCACTAGCCTGAGACAACTCACATGGTCTGACCTAATTCTGAATGCATTCACATACATTTACTCATATAGAACAGCTGGATGCACTGTTTTTCATGTCCTCTTGCCAATCCCCAGCTCTTCAAAAACAGTAGTTCATATAGGAAAAACTGCACCAGACTTGTTTGGGGGTGTTATAAATAAAAGGAACAAAAATAACATATTTATTGTGTGTCTGTGTGTGTGTGTGTCTGTGTGTGTGTGTTTCATTTTTAGATTATTGCTGATTTTAGTATCCTGGGTCTATGAACAGATCTACCAAAGATCATATCTGCCTTCAGACATTAAGTTTGAAACTAACATTAGCATTTCATAATCCCCACCAATTTTTATAACAAATCTAAATCTTCTCTCAGGAAAGAACATAGTATCCTCACTTTCACTTTGAAATGATGCTAAAGGTACTCCTCAACTTACAACAGTTTGTTTAATGATCATTTGAAGTTTCAACAGTACTGAAAAAAGTGACATACTGTATGACTATTTTTCATTCTTATGAACATTGCACCATCCCCATGGTCACATGATCAAAATTCATATACTTGAAAAACTGACTCATAGTTATGACAGCTGCAGCATTCTGGGGTCATGTGATCACTTTTTGCAATCTTCTGACAAGCAAAATCAATGGGAAATCCAGATTCACTTAACAAGAGTGTTACTAACTGAATAACAGTGATTCACCTAGCATCCATGGTGGCGCAGTGGTTAGAATGCATTATTGCAAACTAACTCTGCCCACTGCCAGAAGCTTGATCCTGACCGGTTCAAAGTTGACTCAGCCTTCCATCCTTCCGAGTTCGGTAAAATGAGGGCCCAGATTGTTGGGGGCAATATGCTGACTCTATAAACTGCTTAGAGAAGGCTGTAAAGCACTGTGAAGCGGTATATAAGTCTAAGTGCTACTGCTATTGCTATCTGTGGCAGGAAAGGTAATCAAATAGGCAAAATTCACTTAACAACTCTCTGGCTTAGTAACAAATGTTTTGAGCTCAATTGTGGTCATAAATTCAGGATTACTTGTATTTATCTGGATCAATAGCATCTTAGATGAATGAACACAAAAGATTCCTTTATTCTTATTATGTATTAATTATCCATGAAATCAAGCATGCCAACAAACATGTGGATGGAGATGGCCCATTGATATTGTATACATTTAAAATCAACCGTTTAGTTTAATCATAGTTGATTTGTAATGGATTTACTTTCAAAACTTAGCTAATGCCTTAAGAAGGTGCTCCACTCCCCACCTCCCCGGAAAATAAAAATAAAAAGTACATCTGGCAAAATGAAGATCATGTAATAGCACAACCAGAGAATGTTAGTTATTTGGGCCTTTTTTAAAAAAAACAAGTGGTATCCTGACAAAATCATTGCAAGATAATATTTCTAAAAGCAAAATCTACTATGATGGCCCTTGCTTCAATATTTTTATTCAAAAGGAGGGGGTTTTGTTGCTACAGCAATGTAGGTATTTAATGTAAAAATTACATCTCAAATTTTATATGGAGCTCCAATTTGGATTACATTTGCCAATAATAACACAGCTAAACTGCAGGTGAAATGTTTAAAATCTGTTTTAGATGTTTCAAATTATCCTCCAGATTCTGTTCTTCTCCTAGAAACTGAGCAATGCCCCTTGAAAACAAAGGCTTGGCTATGCACTATTAAGTTTTAGTTGCAAATATAAGTTTTTAAAAACAAGGAAGGTTTGCTTCAAGAAATCCCAAATGAATCTTTTGTAGATATGTGATTTAAACAGGTGACTCAAAAGATTAGTCCTTGATCCTGATTATTTATTTTCCAGGGATATGACATCAGCATTTCATTATATTAAACAAAGATTATGGGATAATTCAGTACAGGAATTAATGGCTAAAGGCAAAGTTTCACCTGTAACTTTTGGAATTAATTATAGCTCTCTAAATATCTGAATGGTTTATATTTAAGTAAATACCATATAGGCTGTTCGAAAACCAGATTAAATGTATTGCCATCAAGTATGTCACATTGTAGGTTTCAAAAATTCCCATATCTTAAAGATTTTGAGCCTGTAATGGTACTGATCTTGAAAGAGAACATATTTTAGTGTATTGTGAATTTTATAAAAGTCTTCAGCAGAAAGTTATCTATTTTAAAATCAAAACCAGTAAGTATGTTAAAATTTTATTTGCAGATAAAAGTCTTATAGAGGCAACAGCCAGCTTTTTAACTATGGCTATAAAAACAAAGTTTTTAATAACACATCCGTGAGTTGGTATTTTAAATTTATTGCAATATTTATTAAATATTTTCCTTGCTAAACTGTCTAGTGCCAAATTTTAGATTATATTTGTAACTTGCTATTTGAGCCCTTTAGCTGTGAGTAAATTGAGATACCATATACTTGGACTTTCAAAAATTCTTGACAAATATCTTCATCAAATGTTCTTGAGTAAACTTTGCACTCATGTGATAGAGAACCTGGTCTTGTATGTATTGTTAATGAATTTTAAAAATAGGACACCAAAAGTAGCGCTAAATGTATAATTGTTTCAATCAATGGAAATAAGAGAGCAGTGCTTGTTCATACATTATATTTATTTAATTAAGTACTGAGCTGCCTAAGTTTGTGGAAAATTCTAAATTATTCTGAATGGCAAAAAAATAAGTGTTATTATAAGTACTTCAAAGTCTAATTCCATTTGTCATCTGAAAGACAAATGTAATTTAATTTAACTAAATATAAAATGATGCACTGGGGCAGGTCCTTATTCCCCAGTGTATACCAATGGGGCTGAGCTATCTGTAACTAACCAAGAAAAAGACCTTGGGGTCATAATGTCATAGATTCATCGGTCACAGTGTCATAGCTCAATGAAGATGTCAACTTAGTGTGAGGCAGCTGAAAAAAAGGCAAATTCCATCACGGAGATCTTTAGGAATGAGATTAAGAACGAAAATGCCAACAAAGTAATGCTGTTATACAAATATATGGCATGTCCACATCTGAATAATTTGTACGGTTCTGGTTACAGCATTGAAAAAGGACATAATACAGCTGCAAAAAATGTAGAAAAGGACAACCAAAAGTCATGAGGGAGCTCAAATATTTTCTCTATGAGAAAATCTTAAAAGACTAGAGGAAAAAAAAGACAACTAAAGTAAGACATGATCAAAGCACATAAAATACATAGTGTGGGAAAAGTGAACTGGGGAAAACTTTTTTTTTCTTCCAAAACACTAAGCAATCCAATAAAGCAAATTGGAAGGGGATTTAGAAATATCCTTCTTCACAGGGTACAAAATTAACATGGGGTTTGTTTTATGTATTGTTTATTAAATTTATTTGCTGCCTGTCTCATTTTAGAAAGCTAAAAAAATTGTAGTAATGCTCACTCAGTTGGATGGCTTTAAAAAAGGATTGCCTAAATTCAAAAAAGACACCCTAGGTTAATACGCTTACCCTAGGTTAATACACTTGTACGGTGTCTTGAGTTGGAGGCTGTCTAATGCCAGATGCAAGTTACGGGGGAATACTGATAGGTGAGGAGGTGTTCAAGTGGTGCTCCAGTTGTTTTGGGATTGCACCCAAGGCATCAATTACTATTGCCTGTGTTTGCCATTTCTATTTGCTATTTCTATTTGTAGATCTTTGTATTTTGTTATCTTCTCCAGTTCTTTCTCTTCTATTCTGCTGTCTCCAGGCTCTGACACGTCCACTAGCCAAACGTTTTTGTCTTTCTTATGGACAATTGTTAAGTGTGGAGTGCTATGTGACAGGTGCCTGTCTGTTTGAATTTTAAAGCCCCAGAGCACTTTAGCTTATTCATTTTCTGTGACTTTCTCTATTTTATGGCCCCACCAGTTCTTGATTGCAGCAAATGATAATTCTTGCAGATCTTCCAATGCACCATTGTTGCTACTTTGTCATACCACTGCTTGTAGTCAGTCTGTATTACTACTATTACTACTACTACTACTATTGTTGTTGTTTGTTTGTTTGTTTGTTTCACAGTTCCACCTATTGAGTTTTTGCCAATGATCTGGGATAGGCAGATGTGTTAAAGGTATTGTTGTAGGATGTAATCTCTTCTAAATAAAGTTGCCAATTGACTGACGGTGATTTTGTCAGTGCTGATGAGGTTCAAGAGGTGCTCCAGTTGTTTTGGGATTGCCCTCAATATTGTTATCAAATGTACTTGCTGCCCATCTCGCACTTTGAAGTAGCTCCTACTTGCAAGCTGTCCATAGCTTTTTACAGCTGTGAAAAACAAAATATTGGACTAAGAAGGGCTGCTGCCTGATCCAGCAGGATTGTTGTTATGTTTTGATCATATGCAATCTCCTATTCAGATTCAAATCAACCCAAGTAGAAAATGTATGCAGAATTCATTGCTCAGCTTGGGAATAATGAACATGCAGAGACTGGTATATATGGCCATATCATTCTTCCATATGAAAAGGATTCTTGGCAAAAAGAGAGGAAGGAGGGGGGGGGAAAGCAAAAGAATGTTGCTGATAGTGTTAAATAAGTACCCACTTTTTACAATAAAATAAAAAATAAAATATGCAATGAAATTGGTGCAGTTAAAATCAGAATAATTAAAACCCATTTAACAATTGGCAAAAGGGAACATCTTTTGGGCATTTTTCTGAATACTGATACATTTCTAAATATCAAACATTCCTCCTGGTATATTTTAGAGCCTAAAGTCATACAAATGAAAGTGTGTGTCTCTTTCACATATCATATAGCCAAACATCTGGCTCCTGTGGCATCTTCAAAAGGGCCTCTCCTGCAGATCTAAATAGCCAGGCAAATTCAGAATGGAAGAATCAGTCCCACAATCAAGTCCTAAGCCATTTGTTATATTTTTGTAGTGAAATCAGGGATGTCTCTTCAATGTAAAGGCTAAAATGAGAGAGGGGGATCTATTGCTCAAGTGGGAAGACAGATTGTCCATTTCACCATTTTAAATTCTATGCTGCTGGACTTCCCAAAATATGCATACTTATTATCTCTGAACAGGTGACCTGAATGTTGTACTAGGTTTGTATTAGAATTCTTTTCTGCATGAAACGGGTGACAGTATTTTGTTGGGCATGAAACTTGATGAGTTACTGCTGCTTTTTTTCCACAAGCAAGTTACCTTTTCTACAAAATCTAAGATCTGATATCAGGGCTAGCACATTCCTTGTGTATGGCAGAACACAAACCATTAATAAACGTATCTTGTGGTTTAGGAACTCAAACACAGCATTTGACTGTTTAGCTACAATGAACTGGCTGGATACAGAGCTACTACATCTCAGTAACATAAATAGCACATTGTACTACTTATATTGTTACAGAATTTTTAAAAAGTAGAGCACTGACAATTATGGGACAAAATAAGATATAATTAAAAAGAAAGTAAATTTGCTCAGACTGTTTATATCACACTATTTTTCTGTAAGTATGTTCAGCAAGGAAAGATTGCTGCAGGTATAAATACCAGCACATTTCATATTTCATATCTGAAATTTCTCAGTCATTTCCAGGTAAAATAGAGTGCATCCATTTTGGTAGAATTATGCATGGAATGCAAATATTTTAGTCATTTGACAAATGCTTTTTGGAGCCATTTAAAGGCATTTGTGATCCACAGAAAGATAGGGAAACCTGTCCTTTGTAAAAGTGATACAAACTGAAGTATCAGCACGAAATAATTTTGTAATAGTTTGGCTTCTGCTCAAATTGGATGAAGATCAGTTGAAGCAATAGTGCTGCTGCTGGTATATATATTTCAAATATATTCAAAAAGTAAGCCGATATATGAACTTTCAGGCATAATGCCCAGAAAAGATAAAGTCAACTGCAGCAAAGGAAAATCTTGTCAGGAATATATTTTATTCTCATATATACCATTAACAGATCATTTCTCTTTCTTTTTAGTTATATATCCAAAACTGTAAATGTGATTATGGAAATCACCAGGATGTTCTAAGTGAGTGGATCACTCAGACTACAGCAGAAGCAACATTCAGAGACTACAAAAATTAGTTAAAAAAGGAACACTTTGTATGTTTAATCATTAATTTTATTTAGTCATCTGTAACAGGGCCAGTCCATAAATTCAGGGGTTAGAGTGCCTTTTTGCAGACTTTCATTGATGCACCTCCTTCACAACAACAAGCGTATCAAAGCAATTGGTATGCCATAAATGTCATATATTCAAAAAAATGTTACATCACTTTCTTATTTTAATAGAAATTTGTCTTTCCAAAATATGGATATTGAATCATTGGATGCCTAGTTTCTCTTATTTTTCTAAGTAGCTTATAGGAAACCAAGGAAGTGGCATTTGAGGCTTAGTCAAACTGCATTTAAACTGAGTGTTCTGGCTTCTTATAAAACAAAGTGATTCCAGTAGAGAAGGATAGAGCAGAAAAACAAAAGAGAAGTATGAAGGTAATCAAAGAACAATTGGGTTCAGAATAGTCTATGGACAAACAGATATTTCTATTTTTTTTATTATTCTATATATGATAGTCCTTTGGGTTCAAAGAAATTACACTCTTGTGCAGTTCATCTGTAGACATGGATGTGGCTCTGCAGTCCTAGTCTGGAGGGGCAGAGGCTGGAATAAGGGGGGAGGCACTGAAAGTCCATTGTAGTAGTAACTGTAGGTGTTAGTCTGTGATTCCATTCATGGTTTTCCATCAATTTTTGGTGGCACCTGCCTTCAAAACTGGTGGATGCCTCATAGCACAGAGCTTATCAGAAAGGTCTGTCAATAGTTAAAGCTTCTAGTTCCCTGGATGTGTCAGTGTTGTAGAGTTTCTTTCACAGCCTCTTGCATTGTGAACCTCAAAGTTTTTTCCCAGACTCCAGTACACAGCAGAGAAACTAATGAGAGATATGGCAGTCATCCATTCTGATGGTGTGTCCCACCCACCTCATCTGGGTTCTGATAATCAGGGACTCAATACTGATAGACTCCACACAATCCAAGACCTCCAGATTGGAGGTACGTTCTTGCCACAAAGGCCAAACATTGAGCAGAGAGTGCAGATGTGAAATTTCTTAAGTTGTCTGATGTGCCCTCAGTAATCTGGACCAGGTTTTTCAAACTGTGCTCCATGAGAATCCACCTTGATTATAACCATGAATATTGTTCCTATTTTATAAAGAATTTCATTTACAGGCACGTGGAAAACCCATCACCAACAGGATTACAGCTGTAGGCTTCCTGTCAATTCTCAAATTAACTGTTACTCTTTTCATTAGCAAGATTTTTAAACAAAAATATAAATTAACATCATGATTTTAATCAGAGGCAAGTCCAGAAAGATAGTTACATTTAAGCAATTCAGTTATTAACCAACAAGTAATTAGCTGCTCCATTTTTAGAACTTCTTATTAAATACATCTATGAAATCGATAGGGTTATTTAAAATTATGCAAAATAATGGTGGGTATAGTATAAAGGAAATGGAGGCTAATTGCATAAGATTCTTTTTGGAAAAAATATGTCATGAAAATATGCTGAATTCTTGATATATAAAAATGTTCCTAGTTAAAATAGAAGTTGTAGGAAGTATGAATGGATACAAATAATCTTAAACAATTAATTTAATATAACTATTTAGTCTTCAAATGCTACAAATATTCCAATATAAGAGTAAAAACATTGCCAAAGGCATACTGGCTGGATTATGTTTTTATTCCTCATTCATTATTCTGAAATGATTATCATCCCTGGAAGCTAAACTTACACTGATTCACCCTATTTAGATATCCCTTCCATAATATTTCTACACTGATATAAGAGGATAATAATACTGGGCTAATGAAATCTACATACTAATCCTATAAATGGCTACTGCATCATTGCCTTTGTCCTGAGGAACATAACTATTTCATTATCAATAGCAAAGCTGCTTTGCTGGACATAGAAAAAGAGTAGTTTCCTATTCTTATTTGATATATATGGAGTAGAAGCTAAGAATAAGTCATCCAAAGTCATCCAGCTAACCTGCTCTCTTAAAATAAATGAAAAAACAGAAGAGTCCCTGCTAGATCCTATTTGGCTCTTTTTGTTAAGGTTGTGTATATGTGTCTGGGAAGTGGCACATGCAGTGTAATCACACTTATGCTGGTATTCAACAGAACCCATTATCTTTTATGTTCTAATATGGAAATCTCACAATGAGATTAATTTTCTTCCAAACCTATACAGTGCAGCCGATTGTGGCAAATGTAAACTCAGTATTCATGGTCGAAAAATCTTCTTTGGGAGGCCAAAGGTGCTTGAAGATTGGTTAATTTTGAAGTTTCATCTCAGTTCATATTTAGATATGGAATTAATGAATGACATCTCAGAACTTTTCTCTTTTCTTCCATAGTTTGCAGCAAAATTATTTAGGCAATCTCACCTCTATGCAATGGGGGGGGGGAACACAGGCACAGACGACACATACTAACGACCCATACTGACTGTAATGGTGAACACGTGTCTAGGAGACAGAGATATCCTGCAAATGACAGAAATAAGGGCATTGGTCACCACTGTCATAACTGCAAATGATCAATGTCCAAAGACTACCAATATGTATCTCTTGGGTTCTCATACAGAATGCTCTCCCATCATCAGCTATCAAACACCTGGAGATAGAGATTCAGGAGAGACCTCTGAAAGCCACAGTAAACTACTCAATCATGCTCCTCCCCCAATATGGCAGAGGTTAGGTACTGAGCACTCTTTCAGCACAACAATTGAGGATGGGGAACAGGAACAGGAGAGGGTGTCCATACCTGTACTGCTGCCATACCTGTACAATCCCTAGCAAACTGTTCAATATTCTGTACCTGTTTGCTGTCATTGATACCTCTGCAGCCCATATATGGTTGGGAGAATGGGGACAGAAGGGTATAGCTAATAGAGGTTGCCAGGGAATTGCCAGGCAAAATCTTTGGGACACCCCTTCCTTCTCCCCTGCAGCAATGGAGAAAATGTTAACAGCTACTGTGTGTTATTTTTCTTTAATTTATTTGCTCCTCCCTCCTTCCACATTCTCTTCCCTTGAACCTCCTACTGGGTGGTCATATTTGGACTGCCAAATCCCAAGCAAATAATTGGCATAAAACAGTATCAGGAAACTCCACCAATGATCTACAATAGCTCTTCCCTATTCAGTCTGAGTGTATGGGGAAAAGAGTAGGTAGCTTCTGGACCATTGCTCTGTGATCTCCAAGAATTAATTGTATTTATACCCCCATAAGGCTTGTATCTGAACACCTCCCTGATTCATGTACTTTCTTATTAAACATAGTCCAGGATTCGGGCTACAAAACTTTGGACAACCACTCAGTGGCAACAAAGACAAAGAGGAGTTTGCAGATCTGGTAGCTCTCATTGCTTCATCCGACCAGGGTGTCTGGCAGAAAATAATTTCATTAACTTTTCACTGGAGAATCCAATGACTTGGAGACCCTCCGTCTGCAAATCATTCCTCTATCACTGAGTTATGGCTGATACCTTACAGCACTTAATTTATATGTTTATTCAGATAAAAACCAGCAATAAAATAAAATGAATGTGTGACAGAATAATCAGGGAGTATTTAATGCCTCTGAAATATCTAAATGGCAAAAGATTTTCCACTGACCATCCAATCTTCTTCACTCCTCGTCTCTCCCTCTAGCTATCTATTATCTAATAAATGTAAAAGTTCCTTACTGCCAAAACAGCCTGATGGGGGTTTAGCACACTGACAGAGATTACGGCAATGTTTAACACTCCAAGCATGATCATATTATGTAATTACATACTCTGACTTCTCATTTTGGAGACTGGATTGTGAATAAATATAATACCCAGGAGAGGTGGTGCCTACAGAGGGGAAGCTAGAGTGATGGACTGTAGGTAGTCCTTGAAATTCAGCCACAACTGTGATTAGAATTTCCATTCCTAAGCAAGGCAGTTGCTGTGTGTCATACCAAGTTTTATGACCTTTTTTGCTAAGCAAATCACTGCAGTTGTTAAGTGAATCTTGCAAACCCAACTTCCCCCATTGACTATGCTTACCAGAAGCCAGTGGGAAGGTTGTAAATGATGAGCACATGACCCCAGGACATTACAACCATTGATAATACATGCCAGCTGCCAAGTGCCCAAATTTTGATCACATGATCATGAAGATTCTGTCAAGGTTGCATGTTTGAGGATCGGTTGTAAATCGTTTCTTAGGGAGGAGGCAGATTCCAGAAAAAAGGGCAAGACCAGAGGCAGCATAATTTGGAGCTGGATATGAGGTAGAAAAGGAGAGTTAGGATATCTGCCCCTTAGAATCGCCCAAGGTACATCCATTAGGCTGAGCATAGTAAGGGTTAGTCTGGCAAGATTCAGCCTATTGTGTGAAAGCAAATAAAGAACTGAACTCTGGTTTAATTGTTATGCATAATTTCTTGGGCTTTAGCCTGACAAATATCTTCATCGCTAAAAGCACTCAAACTTGCCCAGTTTTATCCATGGATGAGAAAGTGTCATAAAAGTTTCCAATTCAGATAATTTTCTACTGCCCATCAGATCTCTGTTCTACGATTGTCAGTCCTAAACCTTTTCTGCAAATAAGGCAACAGCTACTTTTCATTGTTTGCTCACCCCAGCACCATCCTTTCTCATCGAAGAGAACGGAAAAGTTCCTGCTGATTGTGATGGAGGGAATTACATTCCACTTGGCTCAGCCATCACAAATAAGGTAAACAAAAGTAAGAGGTAAGCTATGAATTGCCTTGTGCCTCAGCAAAAAGAGAAAAAGCATGTTATAATCACTTCCCATTAGCCATTGTGTTAGAGGGAATGTTCCATCTCCTACGGGATGTTGAAGAAAACATACATCTTACAAAGTTCAAAAACACGGTAGGTGGCTGTGTTTATTACAGCAAAAGTCATAGAAGCAATCAGTGCAGAGACATCAACTACACAATAAGACTGTGTAACTGCTTCCAGGTGTAACCACAGCAGCCCAACTTCTGCTTTTTCATTATGCTGCTATTGTGTAACAGCTACTGTTGGGATAGGTCCCATTTTTGGGGAGAGCTTTACTCATCTATTTACTCATCTATTTGAACAGACTATCTCACTGTCTTCTTAAACTTGCCTTGTTTTTCCATCATTCCATAAGGGAGCTCTTTCCTAGCATCAGTCAATTTTTTTTCACCTTCCTCTTAGACAAGGTTTCTAGACATGGTGAACTATTGGCTGGTTCAATAGATTAAGACAGGGTTCTTCAAACTTGGTCCTTTTATGACTTGTGGACTTCAGATCCCAGAATTCCTCAGCCAGCATGCCTGGCTGAGGAATTCTGGGAGTTGAAGTCCACAAGTCATAAAAGGGCCAAGTTTGAAGAGCCCTGGATTAAAAGAATGAAAACCTTTAGCTTTCCTAATGGACTAGATTCTAACAGCTTTATTATCCAGGTCTTTTTCTCCCTTTAAAATGAAAGTGAAAATATGGACTTTTTAGTCCCAGGGAAACTTTTCTTACATACTAGGACTTGTATTTTCCTGTTATTCCATAGCTGAAGCAGCTTTAGGTGCTCTGTTATGAAAGTAGTGTTTTTACACTTATCCCATTTCAAGATCTCCCATCCAGATCCATGGAAGAGGAGGTTTGAGATTACAAGATCAGAGATAGCAATTTGCTTGACCCCAGTTTATCTGATAAGTCTACTGTGGAACCACCTCCTTCTGCTCATCAACTGTTCTTCAGTTAGGCTGTGAGGAAGACCAAAAGTATGGCTTCACAACTACTTTTTTAATGGATTGATTAACTGATTAACCATACAACCCTGAATTTAATTTAATCATTCCTGGCTTAGCACATGTAATGGAAAGTATAATTCAGAGAATTTGCTTTCATGTTTATTTGATGGGAATTCCCATCCTGGAAGCTCTGGTTCCTTACTTACTCATCCCAAGTTATGTTCTTAGCATAGTTTATAGTTTTTATCCTGACCCCATCAATAACCCCCCTTTTCTCAAATTTCTGCCCTTCAACAAAACTTATCCAGGGACTACATCCCCATCAATCATCATATGGCAGCCAAAAACTAGAACCACTCTCTTTTCTGGAATATAATAGTCAACCTAGTAGTAATCATAGTTATAAAGAAGTATTATGGTTCATCTCATAGTCAGCCAGATGTTTAGACTGAATTTGGCATTTTTATCTACCTATTGGATCCTTCCCAAGGACTTGAGATAAGCAGTTGTGATTGTCTGGTGGTATTAAAGGTATCACTGCAGGACTAAGCTGTTCCAAGTAAATAATTTTTCTTCCAGTAATCCTGCAACTGTTGGCTTTGATTATTCAGCCAACAGATCTGAATCCTGCAGCCCATTTCGCATCAGGTGTCCAGGAACTCCAACAGCTAGTGCAGTCCTTGTTGATTTGAACACCAAACAATCTGGTATATGTAAGTTATATCTTGCCATATTATTTATGGAAGAGACACTCTTCATCTGGGTCCTCTGCAAAACCTGTCCAGTTGAACATGGTTGAACCTCTGGCATGGTTCTCACTCAGAGCATGCAAGCCCACAACCATATCAAGGAAGTGCATCGCTGGGGGACTATTATTGTTGTTTCCATCCTCAGTGGGTATGAGAGAAAGGAAAAAAGAACAAGTTTCTTGTGGAAAACGGAAGGACTCTTACGAATTCCAGAGGGTTTTAGCAGAGAAATTTATTGCACAGGTTCAGAAGCAATAGCAACAGCAATTCTGAACTCTGAGGGTGGGTTCAGGCTTCAGTTTTATACCGTTGTTTTCAGGAACAAAGGAACACACATTGAAATATACATTGTAATACATTAGGTTTGTTTCTCATGAGTATACAATGGAGAGTTTGCTACATACATTGTATCCGAGTGCAATGCGCATTAGGTTAGTCACATACTACTTAGCACAGCACTATTCCAGTAATTATGCAGACACATCATTATTCTAGTGATTGTTCATCATTCCACATTATTTCCCCCTTTGGAAGTTTTCCTACTTAAACTTCCATCATTCTACCTCCAATTCAGGATCTTTAGAGGGCAACATTTTATATTCCCATAAAGCTAACATTGTTTCATGTTTTGCAGTTAATTGGGCTGTACTTTCTGAGATCCTTCGAATCATTGCTACAACATAGGGGAGTAAGAAGGGAATCAAAATACATCCTAGAATTAACAAGACTGCTATAACTATGATGGTTTGTAGGCCTGGTAACTTTGGCCATCATCCTGAAAATATGTCTTTCAAATTAAATCCTTTCCAGGTTTACACCGGAACATCAGCTAGTTTGATCATTTTGTCTGTTAATCCTTCAACAATTTTCCACTTTCATCTATTTCGATGCAACAGTCTGTTAGGTTGAATTTTCCACATATCCCTCCTTCTTTGGCCAATAGATAGTCCAAGGCTAACCTATTTTGCATAATATATGTCCTGGATTTCACATTTTCTTTGGCCAATTCAGTTTGTCCCTTCACAGTCTCATTAGTGATTAACTCTACCACCACTTGTAACCTAATGACCCTGTTGAGCATATAAATAGGGGTACGGATAATGTGGCAAGGTGGCCATTCATGTTCTTGCCAAGTGACTAAGTGCACTAAGTGCACTAGTGCGTTGGGTGTGTGCACTTAGTTCCCTTCTTTGTCTTATATTGCCAACTTCATCATAGACGGGAATTCCAAGAATTTGCTTAGTTTTTAATGGTAACAGGAAAAATCCTGGTCGAATTATTCCCAATACACAAGATCCACACCAATTCTTAGGTAGCTGTCTGTATGCCATTTTTCCTCAAGTCCAGTACATTCCATCTGGGTCTAGCCAAAGGAGACTGGTATTTGTGGGGTCTTTTAGATATGGTATCCCAGATACGTTAGTAAGGGCATAATGATCCATAGTAGTGGTTTCGTTGGTTCCAGACCACCATTTACTGTTTTCCCAAGTCCCTGTGCATAGGAGGTTACCTACCGCTATGCAAGATTCTGTTTTGTTCCTTGAGTAACATACATGTCCTACCAGGTTGGAAGTGAGAGTCCAATCACCATCTTTCCCACTTGTATAGGTTAAATTACTATTCTCAGACATTTCTAGTATCTTGGTATAATTTAGCTCTTGTGCCTCCCATGGCCATTTTTCTCCCATATTTGTTCCACCACACACAAAACAGTTGGACACATCTAAAGTATGGGCAATATCTTTAGCTAACTTAATAAAGGTATTGGTTACATGTCTAGGTATTTCAGGAATATTTAGTTGCTCCATTTCCTCATAATATGACCAAAATAATGATTTTTGTTCTGATCTTTTGGTTGCAACTATAATTTTGATTTCTACCTGAAATCTGATATTGGGTCATAGCCATTGACATCTATTCCTATCCCAAACATCCAATTTCATCTTTCCCATTTATTTTGTTCCAGGAACCAACTGCCATTCTTGACTGTGAGAGTCACCAAATTACAGTTATCCCTTCCACAGGAGTCTGCTTTTGTATTATTCTTTTCAAACAAGATGTGCTCCATCTCCTTTGCATCTTGGGTATGCCACTTAATACATGAACCACCACTTACATCTGACTGTGGAGACTGTACACCCATCCGGTGGGCACAAATACTTATGGTTTGGGATATAGCTGTGGATTTGACTGATCCCTCCACAACCATCTATTGCAGCCCAATAATTAGCTGCCTTACAAACATCAAAGGTGATGCTAAAACTGGAGTGTGGGTTGGATTTCCATTGAGAGATCCCTAATAGTGCCTGATCCCTAGAGCTCCTATCTGTTCTATGTGTTCGGATTTGTAAGGCCCAACTATCAGGATTAGACTTCGGGTTATAACACTGATCTTGGACCCCTTTTCTACAAACTTTATATGTAGTTCTATTGTATGTACAGGAGCTAGGGGAGTTATCTTGGCACCCTTCTGGTTTCATTGTATAATAAATCAAAGTCTTAATTATCTGGCTTCCTTGTTTTGTAATCTTGATGCAGTTTTGACAATCCTGGTTTCCCTGTGTTTTTGTTCTTTCTTTGTGTGTACTACTCAATAGTTTTCTATTAGAGGGTTTCTGCGGTATGACCTCTCATGTAGTCATTGCAGTGATTTGTGTAGGAATGTGTGTGTATATTCCCCATATTAAATAACTAACAGATATTATGAGCTGTAGAATCCTCATGTCTTCTGCCATGCATAGAGAGACAGCTTCCGGAGTGTCTCAGCAAGGTCTGATGTTCACACCATGTGTTGAGAACCCATTGCTGGTAGGGTTCGACAGGGTGTATTTCTTGTAAATTTTAACATTTTGTCAGTTTTATCCATCTTGTAAGTTACTGGATCAGCAAGTGCAGGAGTTCAATCTACTCTAGTGGACCCAGGGCTTTCCCTCCAAGGTTTTCACTGCCAAAGGAGAACACATGATAGCAATATATGGTCCTTTCCATTTTGGGCTCAAGGGATCTGATTTCCAGTGTTTTACCCATACTATATCTTCTGGTTTGAACCCATGTGTTGCCGTGACCACTGGAGGGGGTTGTTGTTCCATCATATAATGGCGCAAATTTAAAACAGCTAAATTATGAAGCTGTAACCGATGTAACAATTTCTGTTGGTCTATTCCCCCCTTATGAGCCAAGTCCGACCAGCCCTGACTATCAGGTTTAAATAGATAAGGGGGACGGCCAACATGAGCTCATAAGGGCTAAGTTGTAATTTAGTGCAGGGTGGCAGTCTGATTGCATACAAAACCATAGGCAAAACGTCTGGCCAATGGAGTTGAGTTTCCAAACAAAATTTGGTAATAAGGGTTTTAATCGTGCAATGAGCACGTTCCACCCTACCAGCCAATTGGGGGTGAAAAGCACAATGAAATCTCCACTTAATTCCTAATGCCTGAGCTAAAGCCTTATTAATTTGGTGTAGGAACTCAGGGCCATTATCTGATGAAATCCTAGAAGGGCAACCAAATCTAGGAATAATTTCTTTAAGAAAGATTCTGGCAACCTGTATAGCTTTCTTATTTACAGTCGGAAAGGCCTCAATCCATCCTGAATAGATATTGATTATAACTAACAGGGCTACATATTTCTCCTAGGCATATCAGTAAAATCAACAATGACATAGTCCATTGGAAAATAAGTGATTGGTTGTTGACCAGGCAGTACTACCGGTCCTTGGTGTGCATTAGTTTGGGCACAAATGGAACATTGAAAACATACTTGGGCCGTTAGCAAAGAAGCAAAGGGAAGATAGAAAAATCGTTCAAGCTGCTGTAATAATGCAGTTTTTCCCAAATGATCTTGCTTATGGGCCTGAAAAATAAGGGGGTGGGCAAGCGCAAGAGGAACAGCAATCCATCGGGAAGGGTGTACTAGTGTTTAACCAGTTAAGCTAGTACATCCTGCTTCAAATTTTGGCTTTCCTCTTTCGTATATGTAGGATAAAGTTGTTCTAAGTAAGTGTCTAAATACATGAACCTGGCGACATCCGACTGGAGGGGGGGCCTTCTAATGCAGCTCTTTTGGCTTCTTTGTCTGCCTTCCTATTGCCCTTGGTAAGAAGGCTTGAGTCTTTTTGATGTCCAGGACAATGGATGATTGCAACTTTAGACGGTAGTTGGGCTGCCTTAATAAGTCTTTTAATCAAAGTTGCATATTGGATGATCTTGCCTGTGGAGTCCAAATATCCTCTTTCTTTGTAGATTGCGGCATGTGCATGAATTGTCAAAAATGCATACTTACTGTCCGTATATACATTTAAAATCATTCCTGCAGCTATTTCTAATGCTTGGGCTAGGGCATATAATTCTGCAAATTGTGCACTTGCTTGGCTAGGTAATTGTGCTGATTCTACAGTTGCAGTTTGAGAGACAATTGAGCAACCAGAGTATCTAATTCCTTGATCCATAAAGCTGGATCCATCAGTAAACCATTGAAAGTCTGGATTATGCAATGGTTGGTCCGTAAGGTCAGGTCTCCAAGAATATTGTAGTTCTATTGTTTACATGCAGTTAGGCACGGGCATAGTTGAATCTGGTATTGGCATAAGAGTGGCCGGATTGAGAGTAGAGCACTGTTGCAGTGTAACTTGTGGATTTTCTAATAAAAGGGCCTGTATCTTATGCATCCTTTGATTGCTAATCCATAAATGTCCCTTATTGTCAATAATTGTCTGCAGGGCATGACTAGTACAAACAGACACCGGAGCAGAAAAGGTTAACTTATTTGCCTCCTGTAGTAACAGCATAACTGCTGCTAGATTTTTTAAACATTGTGGCCATCCTTGCGCAGCTATATCTAATTGTTTTGACAGATAAGTGACTGGGCAATTCCAATTTCCCTGCTTTTGGATAAGGCCTAAACCACATTCTGTCTCACATCGACATAAAGTGAAAATGACCTAGATATATCAGGTAGTCCTAGAGCCCGTGCTGTAGTAAGGGCTTGTTGAAGGTGTTTCATTGCTTGGGTCTGCTCTTGTTGCCACAAAAGAGGTTCCTTTTCTGGTTTTCTTAAACTTGGTACAATGGTTTAGCTGTGAGAGTGAAGTTAGGAATCCAAATTCTACAGAAGCCTGTAATTCCCAAAAAGGCTCTAACTTCCTGTTTTGTTCGGGAGATGGGAATCTGTAACACAGCTTGCTTTCGTTAGGGGCCCAGAGTTCTTTGTCCTTGTGATAACTCATAGCCTAAATACATTACAGTCATTTGAACTAATTGTGCTTTCCTTTTGGACACTCTGTAGCCACAGTCTTGTAACATTCGGAGCAGTCTGGATGTGTTTTCAAAGCAATCCTCCCTGTTTTGTCCAGTTATCAGAACATCATCCATGTATTGAAGGCAACAGTCCTCTTGTCTGACTAACTTCAAATATGCAAGATCTTGGGCCAAAGCTTGACCAAAACACGTAGGTGAATTCTTAAAGCCTTGTGATAATCTAGTCCAGATATATTGAGTCTTAACTTGTTTCTTTGGATTAGTCCATTCAAATGTAAAGATTGCCTGACAATTCTCAGCTAAAGGTATGGTGAAAAATGCATCCTTTAAATCCACAACTGAAAACCATTTAACAGATTCAGGTATTGTACTCAAAAGAATATATGGATTAGGAACAGTCGTGTGTAGGGTTAAGGTCAATTTATTAACGGGGTGGAGATCCTGCACTGGTCTCCACTGTCCGTCGGGCTTACAAACAGGTAGAATTGCAGTATTCCAGAGTGACTGAATTTTTCTAATGATTGTTGCTATCAAGTATTTTTGGATTAATTCTTGAATGGCAATAGCAGCCTCTGAAGTACAATATCATTGAGGCACTCCAACAGGATATGCTTGTGGTTTTAGTTCCACCATAACGAACATGGCATATTTCACAAATCCAGGGGGGTTATCCTTTGCCCACAGGAGTGGGACATTAAATTGCTGCCACTTAGTACCTCCTACTTCTTCTTCTGTCACTATCATCAAGCGCCATATTTCTTCCACTGGGTAGTGCACTTGAATTAATTGCTTCCCATTGTCAAAGGAAATAGTTGAAATATTGAGTCTCTTCTCAATAATGGGACTGGACAGTCTGGGGCATATAAAAATTGATGTTTAATGATTCCTTGTCCCACTTGGAATGTTAGGGGTTCCAGGAGTGGTCAAAATTGAGTTTCTCCAGATACTCCCTGAATTTGGATGGTCTGGTTTGATGGCTTGCCAATAGATTTATTTAGGACTGATCTGGTGGCTCCCGTGTCAACTAACATTGGGACAATCTGTCCTCCCATCCATATTTTAACAATGGGCTCCGGGGGTGGGACCATAGAACCCTGCCCTCTTCAGTCTCCCCATTTCATGTCGGCTAAGCCAATCATGTTTTCTTCTCCTTCTTCCGTCTGACTGGGATAGGCTGGATGTTCTCTTCCCCTGAAGCTTCTCCTACAACTTCCTTGGAAAGTCCCTCTAAATCCTCTTCCTCGTCCTCTTCCATACTGGCGAGATTGTCCCCTAGGTTGGCCATTCCTCTGGGGGCACTTTGCCAGTGTCCTTCCCATTTACAGATGGCACATTGGTTGGGTCCAATACGCATTCCCCCCAAGGCCACTGCTAACATTTCAACCTTCTTTTTTTCTGATCTGACTTACGTTCTTCTTCCTTTTCACGGTTACGGAACACTTTCTGAGCTATTTCCATGGTCTCTGCTATATTCTTCCCTAATGCCCCTTCTGTGCGTTGTAACTTTTGCTTTATGTCTGGGGCACTTTGGGTGATAAATCTTTCAATTAGGAGTGGGCGATTTTGTGCCACCTCCATATCAAGACCTGTGTTTATAAGCTTCTATCAGTCGGCTGAGAAAAGTGGTTGGTGACTCATTTTTATGTTGCCAAATACTAGTTACTGCAGCATAATTAACTGGACGAATTGCAGCTTCTCTCAGGGCTTCTAAACACAAAAGCCAATAATTTTGCAATAAAGTTTGGTGTTGTCCATCATTAGCATTCCAGTCTGGTCTTTCTTCTACTGCTTCGGTATCTCTGTTTGCCTGATAATTCGCTCCCCCATCGGGGTGTCGGCGGGCAAGTACTTTTAATTTTCCTAACCTATATTTCTCTCTCCCCTCCATATCCAGTAAAGTAGAAATAAGTTGTTGCATATCATCCCACGTGGGGTTATGCTTCTGAATAATGGTGGAGAATAGGTCTATTACTTATTGAGGTTTTTCTGAAAATGGTCCATATTGCTGACACCAATTGAGTAGATCAGTGGTTGTAAAGGGAACAGACTGCAGCATCGGAATATTGGTGTTGTTTGGTCCAGGAACCAAAACTTCTCTTAGAGGGGCTATCATTTCTTCTGTTTTTACCCTTGTTTTACTTCTAGTTCGACTAGAAACTGATGTTTTGCTGTCATCGCTATCCAAGTCCTGATCTTTCTTCTGAATGGTTTTATCTTTTTTTATCTTTCTTTTCACACTGGCTTCTGGTTGAAGGTGGACTTCATTTCTTTCAACCGGAGGGGGTGGAATTTGCTGATATATCCCCCCTTCTTCTAGGGCGGGGGCCTGGCAACTTCCTCCCTTTCTTCCTGGCTCAAAATCTTAGCTTTTGTCTGAGGTTTGGCTTTTTGGTTTGCCAAATATATTTTAGCACATTCTATCTGACACTTTGTTAACCTTCGAGGCTTTTCTTCAATATTGATCTGCCATTGGTCTACATAGGGATATTGGTCCCAATGACCATTTCCAGTCACAATTTGATGAACCCGTGCCATGAGTTCAGGATTCGCCAATCCCTTTTTGGGCCACCCTACACCAAAGGTGGTCCATTCAGATTCACAGAATATTTTTTAACATGGCTGGATTTGGTCGTGGGTCCCCATAATCCCTAGAAAAACCCTTTTTGAAATTTCCTAACATACACTGAAGTGGCGTCTGACCAACGCCCTTCTTAGTCTGGTTTCCTCCCATTTCTCCCTAACACACTACCACTGGCCTGGAGTGCCAGACATTCCAACAGTCACTCTTCAGGAAATGCGATGGTTTAACCACCCACACAATCTTACCTATTGAAGACTTAAGGATGCTGTCTTGTCTTCTAGGGGGTGATCAATCCCCTCTTCTGATCCAAATGGGATCAGGTATCCCCTTTTATAATACTTGCCTGCAGGCGTTCCAGACCCTTCCGCGGTTTAAAGACCATTTGCTATCCTCAATGGATCCTTGACTGGACTGCTTCACTGGTGGGTGAGTTCCCCTCCCGTCCCGTTGAGGTCTCCCCGTAGACAAAGGCCATGGAGCCAGCTTGGAGGAGTCGTTGTTAGGAGAGGGGCTACCCACCAGGGCAGTCCATCTAGAAGGCCTTTTCCTAAGAGTCCCGACGGAGTTGCCAGAAATCTTGTGGAAAACGGAAGGACTCTTACGAATTCCAGAGGGTTTTAGCAGAGAGATTTATTGTGCAGGTTCAGAAGCAATAGCAACAGCAATTCTGAACCCCGAGGGTGGGTTCAGACTTCAGTTTTATACCTTTGTTCTCAGGAACAAAGGAACACACATTGAAATATACATTGTAATACATTAGGTTTGTTTCTCATGGCATATACAATGGAGAGTTTACTACATACATTGTATCCGAGTGCAATGCACATTAGGTTAGTCACATACTACTTAGCACAGCACTATTCCAGTAATTATGCAGACACATCATTATTCTAGTGATTGTTCATCATTCCACATTATGTTAGTGACCAAGTAACCAGAGTCTTCTGCATGTCAACTGCAAGAGTCTTTTCACCTATTAGATGTTGGGCAAGACTACTGTTTCAATCAATACAAGCACCAGAGCATAGTCCTGGGAATGTCAAACATAAAAACTACATAGACAGAAAGGCAGCATCGATCTATTTTGGGTACATGATAAAAGTCTTTTTGAGGAGGCAGCAGGATTTAGGAAGGTATGATTTCCTGTTGGCTCCAAGATTGTTTGGGAAGTACAACTAAAAGCTGAGTGAATGTGCTACTCTAGCTTTACCTTATTATATTTAATAATAAAAGGCCTAGAGGCATTTTAAATATTTGTAGAATGTATGAACCTTTTCCCAGATTCTTGCAAGTTTCAAATGAAACAAAACAATGCATTTGTCTTTAGGCTCCAACAGCTGGCAGATTGTTGGGGGGGAATCTAGAGAGATAGAGAAGAGAACAAGAGATTGACAAATTTAACTGGCTACTCAAGGGAGCAAAATGACTGCTGTGTAATGTCACCCAGCTACTTATCCTTCAGAATCAAGTGGAACAATGTTGGGGGGGGGGGTAGGAGATGAGAATGAAACAGAGGCCTTTTATGTCTGACTTCATAGGTCACCCACCCCATGCAATGTGCTTTTTCTGTCAATCTCTCAGCTAAGTACTTCCAGCAATAGGAGTTCAAGAACACTGAACAAGAAAAACCAACAAAGAATAAGACACAATGAACCATCGAGAAATACCACTCAGCTGGCATATTGCAGAAGGCAAAGAAAATTATCCATCTTTGCCGTAAACAATTTGATGCAGGAAAATGGGGAACATTTAAAATTTGTTACTGGTAAGGCTAGTGTTAGTCTTACAAGGGAGAATTAAACATTGTTAGTTTACAAATTATTGGAGGGATTTGTGTGCAATATCTCTCACCATGATGCTACATAGCCAGGATATAAAACTATAAAATTTCTCTCATTATATTCCCCACCCCATTTTTTACTCACCCATAAGGCAGCACAGATTTGTGTGAGCCCTTTCTCATACAACAGGATTAAAGCAGCAGATGAAGTGTCCCATGGAAGATAGGAATAGCAGGAGCTACCAATATAATATTACAGTGGATAATATAGAGCCAGAAATGAAGATCTAGAGAAATGTAAGAATACCATATTTCCATCTACTAGTTTTATTTATTTAAATGATTTATAGAGCTACCCCTCTCACATCAGCGATTCTGGGTGGCATAAAAGATTAAAACCACTGCAAGGACATATGCCCCGTAATGTCCTGGTTAAAACAACAATCCCCAGAACAAAAAAAGCAAATCATCACCAGAGATCAACTAACCTCCTGGCTAAATGCTAAAGGGAACAACCAATCTTCAGGCTAACAGTTTAAAGCTTCTGTTGGAATTTTATAATGTAAAAACAAGATGAGCCTGCAAACCATGTACATATATCTCTAAGCTACACATACTGACTTGAGTTTGACTTGCAATGGCCATATGTAATGTCCTTACAGTATTATTTTCTTAGTAAGAATGCAGGAGTGGTTTACCATTATTATTTCTGGGAATGTTTTTTCTTTCAATTTATTTATTTCCCAATTTAATCTATAACCCTAGAATTTCCTGCTGGTATTGTCTCAAGCATTAACCAAGTTTGATCCATTTAGCTTTTCAAGATCAACTATAATCAGCTACAGGCAGTCCTCAACATACGACCACAACTGAGCCCAACATTTCTGTTGCTAAGTGAGACATTTGTTAGTGAATTTTGCTCCATTGGACCACCTTTCTTGTTAAGTGAATCACTTAAGTTAATAGCATGGTTGTTAAGTGAACCTGGCTTCCCCATTGACTTTGCTTGTCAGAAGATTGCAAAAAGTGATCACGTGACCCTGGGACACTGCAATTGTCATAAATAGGAGTCAGTTCTCAAGCATCCCCCATGACCATGATGGAGATGCTACAATGTGATAACCACATTCACAGATTTAAGTTCTCTCCCATTTTGTCTTTCGTTTGACAGAAAAAAAAGAGTCCCTTTCTCTTTTTCACAGAAACAAGACCATAGGGAAAACTAGTGTAGCTGTTTGCAGTCTGTATATTGAAGCAATCTATAAGCCCCAAGGTATTATGTACAGTATGTATGTAATGTAAATAAATAAACAATGGATTATATTACACTAGCTGTAAAGGGCATTGTTTAATTATCAGTATCGCTAAGCAACAAATGGGTCACATATCCCAGTAGCCCCCAACCTTTTAGGCACCATAGGGATGCTACAGCAGTCATAAGTGTGATGACCATGTTCAGAAATTTAAGTTCTTGAGTTCTGTGGAAAGAGGTTTTTCCGCAACCAGAGGGAGCGTGGTTTCATGTGCAGATGGGGATTTACTTGTTTGCGCAGACCGGTGCCGGTCCATGGACCGGGGCTTGGGGACCCCTGATATATCCAGTTTTGGACTAGAGCTCAATGCTGTGTCAGAACTTTATTTTGCATTTTGGGGAATTCCAAAATGGAATTGAATGGAAAAGAAATTATTTTTTGTTTGTTTTAAGAGACTAGAAATATTTGATTAAACATGCATAAAAAAAATAAATACTTGTATGTGGAGTTCTCCCACTTTCCCTTGCTTTGAGATGAAATACAGGTAGTCCTCAAGTTACAACAGTTCATTTAGTGACTGCTCAAAGTGACAATGGCACTGAAAACAGTGACTTATGACCAGACGTTGCATGTAGCATCCCCATGGTCATGAGTAAAATTTGAGCACTTGACAACCATTTATATATATATATAAATGTGATCACCATTTGCCACCTTCCCAGCCAGTTTCTGCCAAACAACATGAATAGGGGAAGCTGGATTCACGTAACGATTGTGTGATTCATTTAACAACTGCAGTGATTTGCTTAACAACCATGGAAAAAGGATCGGGCATGAATCACTTAGACATCTTGCTTAACAATGGAAACTCTGTTCCCACTTCTGATCATAAGTTGAGGATGGTGGTATGTTAGAGGGTTACAGCCTCCAAAGATATGCTGTATTTTCATCTAAGAGGCTTGCTTTAGAGTTTGAAGAAGCAGGTTAGGAAGACTATTGATGCTTAAGAACCTTGGTGTTGAATTAGACTCTTGAAAATAACATGGAACAGTCAAGAAAACAACTAATTATTTAAAAAATGAACTGATTCATAAATGAGCAGGCTGAAGTTATCAGAATAACACAACAACAGAGTTTGAAGAGACCTTAGAGGTTTATTAGCCCAGCTCCATGCTCAACCAGGAGACTATACCATTACAGACAAGTGGGTATCCAATCTCTTCTTTAAAACCTCTAGTGATGGAGCACCCGCTACTTCTGAAGGAAAGCCGTTCCACTGGTTAATTATTCTAATCATGCTTATCATGCTTCAGGAATATTATGTGAAGACATAGTTCTCTAAAAAATCATAAACAAATTTAATGAATGAATAAATGAATGAATGAATGAATGAATGAATGAATGAATGAATTGGTGAGAAAAGTGGAAGGAAGGAGAAGAAAACAGCCAGCTGGAAGGGAACGGACTCAATTAACCAGTAATGGAAAACCTGAAGGTTCAGGTTGAGAGTAGATTGTCACATAGAAAATCTATCTATGCAGTTGCTAAGAGTCAACATCAATTTGATGGCACATAATCAATAAATCAATCAATATGTTTATTTAGTAATAAAAGTAATAATGTTGATTTAAATGTAAAGGTTGTAGCAGTGACCTCCTATCAACAGAACAGACAGTACTGACTGAATTTTTTCTCCCTGCACTACAATATCTGTTCTGTAGATAGGAAGAAGACTCTCTTCATAAAGATTAGAGATTTATGAGGGAAGTTGCAAAGAAAATAGGAACATAAACTTTCAATATGTAACTGGAAGGCTATATACATTACGGATGTAGCCAATAAATATTAACTTTCCTTGTTAAACTGCTAAGTGAAATACATGAATCAATTATAATGAAAGATGGCTCTAAATAAGGTTATTGCTAGTTCAAATTATTAACATGAAAGACATTTTTCTGTATTGTATATTGCGTCATGAATGCCACATGAAAGTGTATGTTCTCCTAATAGAATAAATAAACATAAAATAAGCCAAATAACCAGAATTTTGAATGCCACAGCTGTACTGATTTTTAGATAACTATATTTGTTGACAAATAGAGGAAATAGTTATTAGAAGGTTTATAATTAAGTTATATACATCCTTTGGATTTGATTAAATGAAGCAAGAACACATACCACATTTTGGGGAGGCTCTGGACATGTTATTCTACAATGTTTGGAGTATCAGACACAAACTATCTATTGCATCACATTTGGCTCTCAGGAGGAAAGTGTTTTGCCTGCAGCCTATAATAATCAAGCTTTCATGGCATGTGCAGGCTGTATTGCTCATGGAAACCAGGTGGTACACTAGTTAACTATATACTTAGACAGTCTAAATGATGTCAGTTCAGGCCTTTCCTGGAAGAGACTGATCTGGCTTCTGTTATGCATGTATGATAACATCCAAATTGGATTACTGGTTATACATGACACTTCCAAGAATATCAATTGGAGCAAAATGTAGCTGAGAAAGAAGCCTTCTGTTTTCTGGACCTACAATAGAAGACTAATATTTCCAGCTTCATTCATTACCTTTCCATAAAATCCCAGGTTCAGAGCTTTGGTTTTGACTTTTAAGATGCAGAATACTTTGATCTCTGAAAAGGACCTTTATGGAGCTACCAGGAAGCATTAAAGTTCTTAGAGTTGTAATACAATGTGAGATCCCATAATCCAGGAGTTTTCTTCAGCAGTCTTCTTCTCTTGCTGTTCTTCTCTTCTGTAGAATAAAATTTCAGTCCCACAATTGTGTAGAATAATAGACACATTCTGGCCCTGATTAAGCAATGAAAAGGGAATGAACAGGTTAGCACAGAGAGGAGACATTTACTATATACATATTCTTCTCCTGTACTCTCCTTTACCAAGAAACACACAGAATGGGGGCAGATGGCTTCCACTTTTTAGTGGTATCGGGGGTGTGGCAGGATGAGGGGATCATATGACTCCATCACTTTTGTATCTAGCTATGTGTCATACACATGTATGAAAGATGGAACTTGTGTCACAATGGTCCAATGTTGGTTCCATCATGTGGATGAAAATGATGAATTCCGCAGGAGATTCTGTTCCTTTTATATACACCTCTAAACTCTTTACTGTTTCTTTGGAAAAAGGAAAAAAATGGAATGGAGGTACATCCTTACATTAAGAGGGTGCCGTTTTTGGAATGTAGTGGTGATTTTGGATGTCCCAGAGGGCAATTTGTCTTTTGTCCCATTAGCCAAATTCAAAGTTTTGATCATCACCTTTATGTCTGGGGTATCTGAGGAACCATCTTGCCACAATGGGATTGACCTGCCCTGCCCCACTCGTTCTGGCAGAAGGGCCTACTGTGGACCCCATCAGACAAGAAATTTTAGCTAGTGGAGTCCCGAGAAGAGGCTTTTCTGCCTAAGGCCCCCACCCTTTGGAAAATCTTGCCACTGGAAATGAGATTTGTCCCCACCCTTTTGGCTTTTAGGAAATCTTAAAATGTGCCTCTGCCTGTTAGTCTGGAGCCTGATAGAGAATGTAGGCTGGAAGTGATTGTTGTAGTGTCAGAGAAGACACCACTGTTGCGCTGCTAAAACTCGTGATCTTTTAGTCTGTATTTAACGTTTTGTAATTTTACTCTGGTTTTTTAAATTGTTTTTACATTTCTATGTTTTATTATATTGTAAACTGCAGAAAGTTGCCTCAAACCACAAGGCATATAATAAATTTAATCAATCAATCAATCCCTAATGGTACCGCTCTTTGTGTGTGCTGATTTTGAGGTGAAATTCTGTTTCATGGTCCATCTACAGGATATAATTATCAATGCTTGGACGATAATTTCCCAGAACTGAAACTCATTCTATGGAAAGTATGTTGTAAAGAATCCTGTTTGGCTCCTTCATTCCCTATTTTTAGCTGACAAGCAAAATGAGAATTGTCCAAGCCTCTGTGTCATTAAGGAGTATATTCCGTTCCTTAATTTGGCTTATTTTATTTTTAACAAAAAAAAATTGAGGTTGTAAAGTTGATGTGTTTTTGTTTGTGTTGGTATATTTTTTTCTGTCTATACAGTTTATGTGGCTCTGTTACAATTCAAGTACAACTCAACATCACTTTTTAATTTCATATAATTATAGAGGGAGTCACAGTCACATATGGATTTCTCCTTAGCTGATCCAGTTGGAATCAGTTAAGCTTTTTGTTTTAGGCAACAAAAGTTGATACAGGAAAGATTGACACAAATTATTGAGGCAAACATTCACAACATATGCCTCACATATTTTTATGGTTTACTTGAAAATAGCAGATGAAACATGAGAGGTAGTTATAGTATGTCTCTGTAACTTTAATTCTGTTAACTTAATAGTTAACTACAATTATTAAGCAGGCATGGTTACTATGAGTTTCAGAGATTTTACCATTCATCATCAGAAGCAGCAAAATGCAAATTTACCATATACTCTGTGTGTATGCGTGTGTGTGAGAGAGAGAGAGAGACAGTGTGTGCATGCGCGCATGTGTGCGCACATGCTCGTGTGCAAAATAAATACTGGTAATCTTTTTTTAATTAAATTCATGTAGCCACCCATCTCTCTGACATGATTCTTGGCAGTATACAATAAATATACAATATACAGTAAATAAATAAATAAATAAATAGTGGTGCAGTGGTTAAAATGCAGTATTGCAAGCTAATTCTGCCCACTGCCAGCAGTTCAATCCTGACTAGCTCAAGGTTGACTCAGCCTTCGATCCTTCCGAAGTTAGTAAAATGAGGATCCAGATTGTTTGGGGGCAATATGCTTACTCTGTAAAATCCTTACAATGGGTTGCAAAGCACTATGAAGTGGTATTGAAGTCTAAGTGCTATTGCTAAGTGCTAAATAAATAAAAATAAATAAATATACAATGAATATATACCTCAAGGCAGTCAACATACTTAATACTCCTCTTTTGCCCATGACCACAGACCTGTGAGATGGATTGGATTAAGAAAGAGAGTAACTGGCCCAAACTCACCCAGCTAGCTCTTATGCCTAAAGCATTCCCTGAGAGTAAGTACACATTTGGAGAGCCTTCTGACTCATAGTTCTTGCTCAAGAAGCAGCCATGGACTGCATAGCCTTCACCTATTTCTAGTGAACCAATTGCACTCTACCTAAACACTCACGCCTTGGCTGCCTCCTGGATGGATTATTGCAATGTGCTATACATGGAGCTGCCTTTGAAGAACATCAAAAGGCTGCAGAACATAACAGTGTATACAACTTGGTATGCACTGTTTCATAGGCTGCAATGGCCTCCAATAAGTTTCCAGATAAAATTCAAGATGCTAATGATCACCTATAAAGCACTGCATGGTGTAAAACTAAATTATTTGTAGCATTGCCTGGCACTGCTCCCAACAGATCTAGCAAGGCAGGCTCTGAATACCTTATGGGAAACAATGACATGTAGTAGGGCCTGAGAAGTGCGCCATCTCTGTTGGGGTCTTTACTCAATGGAACAGCATCTGCCACCCAACATTCAGATGGTCCTGAACCTTTTAGTTTTGTGAAGGGCTTGAAGACTGACTTTTCCTTCAGGCATCAGACCAGGATGTTAGTTGAATTTATGGATGTTTTTCTTTCCTTTTTTTTTTTCAAATGGACTATTAGGTATTTAGATTTCATTGTTTTATTCATATGTGTTTAATTATTACAAAAGATGTTCAGTTGTAAATAAATACTGCTTTTGTGTGATGTTGTTAGCATATTTTTATGGTTGGTCACATAATTTATCTGAATAAGCAAATTGGGTTGAGAAGGTTTGGGAGACAGAAAGTCTGGTTATCTAGAGGAAATCTATCATAGTGAGTCAACTCGTGTTAGTTAGTTAGTTTTTTAAAATGGAATACCAAAGTAATTTAAAGCAATCTGGAAAATACATCTCCTAAGTACTGGATGAACTTTTTTGTTTGTTTCTGATGAAGCACTTACAGATATTTAAGGATGAAAGCAAGGGAAAGAATAGACTAGGGCTTTTCAACCAGTGGTTCGGGTACCACCTGTGATACATTGGCACTTGGCAGGTGGTACACGACCATCCTAGAAAAGTGGTAGCGGGGGAGGGGAATGAGCTGAACTGGTGGCAGCACTGCACAAGCCTGAGCGAGAGACGGCTGGAGCTGCAGGGCTGTCAGGGCTCAGCAGAAGCGCCAGGATCAGTGCTGCTTTCCAGCTGATCGGTGCTTCTTCAGGGCTGTCAGAGCTCAGCGGAAGCACCAGGATCAGTGCTGCTTTCCAGCTGATTGGCACTTCTTCGGGGCTGTCAGGGCTCAGCGGAAGTGCCAGGATCAGTGCCAGCCTCCAGCTGGAGCTCGGCGCTGATCCTGGTGCTTCTGCTGAGCCCTGAAGAAGCGCCGATCAGCTGGAATGTTGCAGCATCTCCGGGGTCTTGTGATTTACATTCAGATGCTTGGCAACTGATTCATATTTATGACGGTCACAATGTCCCAAGGTCATGTGAAGTGACCAAAACCTGCTGCAACCACCCAGCAGATGGGGGGGGGAATAAAAACCAAACACCCCCTCACCCCACTCCTGCTGCCAATCTTCAACAGAAATGCTCACAACAATGAAAACCTCAGACTGGAGGAAGAGCACTGCCAGGTGGGCAGGCAGGTGTCTTGCTTTGGCTTGGGGGGCACTTTTTTTGGTGCCATTGTAACTTTGTACAGTCACCAAGCAAACTGTTGTAAGTCGAGGACTACCTGTACTTTATCACTTTTTTCCTTTTTTGGGGGGGGGGTCATCAAGTTTTTGACACATTGCTAGGCGACTGGTGGTACTCGGATGTTGCCATATCCTAAAAGTGGTACAATGGGTGAAAAGGTTGAAAAGCCCTGGAATAGACAAAAGAAATTTACTTTTCCTGTGCAATTACTCTGTTACCAAACTTTCTCAGGCCACAGCAGCATGGGGTGGTTTCAAAAAAAATGGGGCAAAAAAAGTCTACTCAGCAGCCAGATAAAAATACCCATTTTTTCCTCTTCCAATTAGCTTCTAATTGCTGAGTTAGACTTACGTGACAAATCAGCTATAAATGTTTCTTTTAATTGTCTTGACTGGAAGGGAAATATAAAGAAAAGTCAGAGATAAAACTAGAAGGGAGAGTTAGGGAATAACTTAACATCTTTATTTTCTGTACTATATAAGCGATGTATTAGACAGTAGAAAAGTATTTCTCTCTTGCTGTCTCGTCTTCTTTACTTCTTCATCCATGTGTATGGGAATGGAGGGACGGAATTCAGCTTATAATAAAGGGGTAAAATCCCCACATAGAAATAAAACAGCTCTATCTTTTAAGGAGAGTTGGCTGGTAATTACCTCCTGTGCTACTGATAAAAATCCTTCTGTCTTTCCTGAACTGGAAAACGTGTTGATATCCTGTTATTCTGCCAACTTCAATCCTGGCTTGTTACTAGCAAATTATGGCTGTTTATTAACCAATCATTATATGCAAATGAAACTGGTTTCTATTCAACAGAGCTAACTGGGAAATATAGAACTCTGGATCATTTTTTCCAGCTTGTAAAGAAAACTTGGCTGGTTGAGGTCAAAGAGAAAAATGAGGGCTGCAAAGTAATTCATCACATCTGAATGTGCATACAGCACATTGAAATTTTCTTCTCATTTATTTAGTTAACAAAAGGGCAGGTAAACGGAAAACCTGTGCACTATCTGGGCATATATCTTTCACATATGATATATTTTGGGGCAAATGTTCCTCTAGACCAGAGGTGGGTAACTAGGGCCCCTTTATGACTTGTGTAGTTCAACTCCCTGAATTGAAGTCCACAAGTCATAAAAGGGCCATAGTTCCCCACCCCTGCTCTAGACCATGATAAGAACTGGAAACAAAAAGCATACTCTGGAATCTCTCTTTTTTTTAATTTCTTCACTTTCAGTTCATAATTTCATGGTTATTGTTAACTAAAGACATGCATAGGGCTTTGCTGGTTTTATAAAGAGCTGTTCGGTGGCTCACCATGACCCATTCATTCCAACATATCTGTAGGAGCCACAATTTCAGCAAAAATGACAATGGCAGTATTGCAATGCAAGGTTCATACATACGAACAATACCACAACACATGTACAAAAAGGATAATGTTTGCATTGCAAATCATCATTTGGCCCCTCCCCCTTGTAGACCCACTGCCCTAATGTCTAAGAAAAAAATGAAAGTGAAATTGCTTTGCTTTGATCTTTTCCACAGCCCCCTTGCAGCATTTGTATTAGCCGGGAGAGTTTTCTTTACAAGCTCTTTATTTGTACAGAAGCAGATTCTGGCTTTTGTGAGTGTCAGAAGCTAAAACAAAGCTGCAATCCTATGTAGTTTGCCTCACTGAGGACTTCACACAGTGTTTCTGCCTCTATTAAGCGAATGGTGCTTTGCCTTAGAGCAGTATTTTTCGGCAATTTTAAGATTTGTGGACTTCCACTCCCAAATTTCCCTAGCCAGCCAATTCTGGGAATTCAGATCCACATAACTTAAAATGATTAAGGTTGAGAAACATTGCTTAGAGGCACAAAGCACCTCATTGAGGTGACTAAACTTAAAGAGGTTAGTAGGATACATAAGCAATAATGTTATAGCTAGACCTACCCCCCAATCCAAAAACTAGCGTTAAACTATGGCTTTCTGTTCTGATTTAAGTCTAAGCATTAGAACTGAGTCGAGTGTCATGTCTAGCTAGGATCAGTGTTAAACTTCAAACTGAACACAATAATTGCATGCATGAGGAAAGAAGCATGACTAAATTGTGGAAATAAGTCTTCCCTTTTCTAATGTTCTGGAAGGATAAAAGGAAGGAAGGGAAAAAGAGAAATATCATTTTTCATTATAATACTTCAAAATTGTCTTCAATTATATCTAATTATTTATAAATGTCAAATTATTTTTTGAAGTAATTTATCTTAGAGCTATCAAATAGTTTAACTTTCACCAGCATGTACATTTAGGCAGATATTTTTTTTTCTTCTAGTCTTGATTTTGACATTACTATTACTCTCATATATTAATGAATGTCATATTAGCTCTATAATGTTTTATTTGTATTCACCTTACTTAACATTTGCTTTTGATCTGCATTGAATCCTACTAATGATTTTGGCCACAAACAAAATGATAATAGGCTGTTAGCAGATTTAAATGCTAATAAGCATGCCTGATCAAATCAATATGACTAAGAAAGGAAAGGAAAAAAGGGCCTGCCAGAATAATACAAAGAAACAGCATAATGCTAGTAAATGTATTAAACGTTTAGGGACCTAATTAATGAATATAATACCAGAACTGTAGATGAATAATGATATGCTTATCTTGAAGGAATAGATCATTAATAAAGTTTGATACAATTTCTGATGAACTTAAATCTCCAGTGAGAATAAAGAGTATCAAGGGACAAACTAAGATGTCAAATTATTTTTGTTTTTATTGTTATTCTGAGTTATGAACTGAATATCTATGCATGAACTAATTTGTATCTTAGAGTTATATTCTGGCTTTATTCCAGCAATTCAAAATGGTATACTTAGCAACTTGTCCATGTTTGTCCCCATAAGAATAAATATATAAGATAGCTTAGGCTGAGACAGAGTGACTAAGCCAAAGCCCTCTAGTGATCTTTCACTTCATAAGATGAAATTAAACCTGGTTCTCCTTGATTCTAGTCCAGCATATTACAAATGATCACATAATGGATAGTTTAAGTACATGATAACAAAAGATCCTGAACATATGATTCTTATAGATGTATCACAAAAATCAATAGAATTCAGACAAAAGAGAAAGTTTTGGATCTGTAAACCACTATCAGCCATTATTGGTCAAACAAGAAGAGAATCTTCTCCAAAGACATGTCCATGACGCCTTCATTATTCAAGAACAAGTCTGGCTATGAACAATTTAAGTTTATTTTCCTTTAAGTTTCCTTAAGTAATATCTATGCCTGGTTATAATTTCATTATGGGGCCTTCTTTCCAGTACTATAACTAAAAGAAGACCATGAATTCATGCACACAAGACATTAGAAGGCTTTAGAAATTTACGTATCTTTGAGGCAAGAATGAAGGAATATGAGCCGTATAATAATAATCTGAACCAGGTTTACTAAGGTTACCAAATTAGAAGTTTCTGTTACTAACCCAATAGAGAAAACAAAACTTATAATTGTTCCTATAACATGATGCAATGTCTGTATTTTTATTCATCAGCTAGTTGAATAAGCCATAGCTGAACAAACTATAATAGATGGGTTTGGATAATACTAAAATTCATTCATTATGGGTGAAACAGGCCATGGAGGTACAGTATATGGAATACTGCTTGCCATCAGTTTGGGTTACACTATTATTCTTATAAGCTAAATTCTATGTAAAATTGGCAAATGATTTTTTTTTAATACAGTGCCTCTGAACATACTGTATATACACTTAGTGGGGTTAACCTGGAACATCTCAGTCTACCAGCAGCCTTCAGTGAACCAATGATTTTCAAGGCTCATAAAACCTCCCTATGTCATGTCTCTTGTCACCTTTAATGATAGGTTCTGCTTCCCATTAAACTATTATACACTCTCCAATGAAAATATCTGCCAACAAGTTGTCAACTCACCAGAACTTTTATTGCTCCCTACCTGGTGCTGCCTTGCTTGGTGACTGAAGAATCATTTTCCCACTTCTCTATACTTGAGTTCTCATCATGATCCTATTGCGATACTGAGTAGCAAAGTTGCATGGGGAAAAAGAAATAGCTTTCCCCCATTTGCTGCTCTTGCATTAAAAGTGCTACCCTTGCAATAAAAACCTCTCATGTTGCCAATCTTTGCCTGAAGGTAAGGCCTGCCCTATTAACATCCTCTGGAATTACTACAAAACACAATTAAGAAAAATTGTAATAAGAAGGAATAAACACAAATGAGAATGGAGCACAATGTGCAACTCTAATTATCTTAATTTGTCCTGGTTTCTTCCCACTGGCTTTGGGAAATATACTGCACTTCCTAGTAGGAGCAGCAGCAGTAATAGGAAACGCTAGCTCACTCATTAACTTAGATATTTGTTCGAAGACCTTGCTGGATGCTGCATCAGTATGTTCTTTATTACAGTCTTGGCTTGTTGTCAGAGCACATGGTCCACTTGCTGAAAAATGTACAATAAGAAAGAAAATGAAACAAAGCTTTTGTATTTTAAGTACTATCATGCTTTCACTAACTTGTTTGAGATGGGCATCTGTAGAACTCAAATAATTAATCTTATTTTTACAGTTCTCTTAGTTTGATTATACTTCATTTCTTATAGTTACTTTTATCCATACGTATCTGAGCTTTAAAATGTTACTGGTTCATTATATTATATGCTTCTATCCCAGGGTTTCACTGTAAGGAAATATTATTTACTGCTGTTTTATTATGTAAAAGAAATAAGTTTGGTTATGGCTATGTCAAAGTATCCCTACCATACTTCATAGACATTTTGGATGATGGGTCCCATTTCCTTGGCCATTAACTATGGTGATTGAGAATTTATATAGGTTTTTTTTTCATTTTTGATGTTATGACAAATGTTTGATATGCCATAATTTACAGTCAAATGACAGGTTTTGTTTGTGTCCAGCAAACATGAATAGAACATTCTTCAGATTGTCTTGCTTAATGAAGATACATAGCAATAATGCTTAGGAATAGCACTTAGACTTATATATCACTCTATAGTGCTTTACAGCCACTTCTGAGTAGTGTACAATGTCAGCATATTGTCCCCAACAATCTGGTCCTCATTTTACCAACTTCAGAAGAATGGAAGGCTGAGTTAACCTATAAAGAACAATGGAGGCCGGAATACTGTTTTATGGCTTCTGAGACATAGTCTTTAACCTATCCACATCTGACATCTGACTGAATGCATAGATATATGCATGTGTATCTGGGGCATTTATTACAGTACCAAGCTCTGGGTATATGAATGAAATTAGTGAAGTTTAGCATTCTGGTGGGACCAAATTTAGCCTTTCTCTTACAGCAGATCCCAAATTAGACCAGATATTCATTCTGGCTAGCCCATACTTTTCCAGGAAGAAAAAAAATGTAGTAGAGAAACATTCAATGATTGCAGTTACTTTACCAATTTGATAAGATGCTAATGGTCTCGCTTAACACATGTGTATTCTAGGAAGCACTGGGTCAAGGAAGGAAATTTATGAGTCCACCAGTCCTTTTAAATATTGAAAAAGAAATGGAAGGAAGGACTGCAGTATGTTTGATTAGCAACAGGAAGCAGAGGTATCTTACTTTTTCCTCACCTAATATGGATCTTGGATTTTTTTTCTGTCTCTCACACACATTGTCACTCACTGCAGTTGAAAAAAATATATGGTAATCTTTCTTTTAACCATAAAGCTCAAAACTATTTGCAACCCAGGATACAATCTGTCAAATTTCTGTGGATTTTTAATTTAAAAATGTGGGCATTTGCTACATTATAAAATGGAGTGAACTATTCAAAGATCCACATAATATTTTATATATATATATATATATATATATATATATATATATATATATATATATATGTAGGTCTTTGGTTGTTCGGGTTTTCTCCCGCGTAAAATTGCAAGTGTCTTGGCGACGTTTCGACAAAGTCCCATTCATCATCTTCAGGCTGGTGTTTTCAGCTTCGTGCTTTGAGCAGCAATGTGTGGTCTTAGCTGTTTCTTCCTTTTAACTGCCAGTGGGGGTATGAACTGATTGGGTGGGAGCTTGGCTGTGTTCTGATTGGGTGGAGGTGTGTTCTGATTGGTTAGGGGCTTAGCTGACGCTTAGCTGACGAACAACACCTAAAAACAGAACTACACACTCTCACCAATGTACTAACATCCAATGGATTCCAAAGAAATAAGATTACAAACCTAATCCAAAAAGAAACCCCCACTAAAATCCAAGACAAAGAACAAGAAAACGGCAAAGCCCTCCTCCCATACATAAAAGGCACCACAGACAGAATCATAAGATCCTCCAGAAACACAAAATCAAAACAGCATTCTGCACAAACACAAAAATATCCACCATCCTTAGAAACCCCAAAGATAAAATTGAATTAGAAAATCAAGGACTATACGAAATCCCATGCACCACTTGTCCCACCACATACATCGGACAAACCAACAGAAGAATAAGTGCACGCATTGAAGAACATAAGAACTCAGTCAAAAAAGAGGAACCAACATCTTCCCTGGTCCAACACCTTAAAGCCACAGGACACGAAATTGACTTTAAAAATACCAGAACCATTGCCAAAAGTGAACATTTTAATAACAGAATAATCAGAGAAGCCAGCGAGATAGAAAAACGCCCACACAGCATGAACAAGCGAGATGATACCTCCCGCCTACCAGCCATTTGGAAACCCGCCCTTATTGACAAACAACTTCCTAACACAAAAAATGATACCAGACCCACACTCACAAAAACCACACAGGATGTCACCACCACACATCCACGCAAAAAGCAAACCCAAAGCCACACCGATGATGAGGCACGACCACAAACCAGAAGCCAGACCACAGCTGCATCATTAGCCACTTTAAACCTCTCCAATCCATACATGAAGCAAACTGACACCCTCCATGAAGATGAGGCACGACCACGAACGCGAAGCCAAAAAATAGCAAGGCAGCCCAAAATCTTAAACCCCCCTGCAACTCAGACTAACCTGAGCACAACCAAACAGAACACTCCCCCAGTCAATCAGAGCACAGCCAACCCCCCAGCCAATCAGAGCACAGCCAACCCCCCAGCCAATCAGAGCACAGCCAAGCCCCTAACCAATCAGAACACACCTCCACCCAATCAGAACACAGCCAAGCTCCCACCCAATCAGTCCATACCCCCACTGGCAGTTAAAAGGAAGAAACAGCTAAGACCACACATTGCTGCTCGAAGCACGAAGCTGAAAACACCAGCCTGAAGATGACGAATGGGACTTCGTCGAAACGTCGCCAAGACACTCGCAATTTTACATGGGAGAAAACCCGAACAACCAAATAATATTTTCACATATACAAATCTGAGGTTATTCACTATTACCCAACCTGCTTTGTATTCAAGATTATAGATGTTGATCCCATATTCAAATTGTGCCAATTTGAGACCTTCTGGGTTGACCTGAAACAATACATAGACCATAGAGTTTGTGTCCTAATCACTAAGGACAATGACATATCATTATTTGTTTGTTTAACACATTGATATGCTTTCCATTCCCAAATACTTCTCACAAAATCATTACAACACATCAGCATTAATTCCAATAATAGCTTGTTAGGCAATAAAAGCCCTGCTATAGAGATAACGGAGTTCATTACTACAGTAAAAGTCATCCAGCAAAAATTGTACTCGGTATCTGTTGAAGACAAGGAGAACTGGTTGGACTATACAGGAGGAGTGATCCCATAGGCTTTGGATACCAATCTGAGCATCTAAAAGGGACTTGGGAAACAACAGATAAGCAGAACTGATATTGAATACAGCTTGGAGAAGTGCCATATCCTACTTGTCTTGCCACATTCTGGGTCAGGTGCAATTCCTAGATGATCTTCATGAGGCACCCAATGAAAAGTATATAATGATCCCAATTTGAGGTTAATAGTCTATGCCTCATTAATGTCAAGTTTCTCTCCTTCAGGTAGGAACACATCTTTGAAGCTAATAGAAGCACAAATGCCTTATGACTATTCAGTATCAATGCTGAATCAAAGAATGCCCTGAGAAATGATCCTATAACTTAAGAGGAAAAATAAGCCTCTTCTGAAGAAGTTTACCTCCCAAATCCTGAAATTCTGAATAAGCATCTCAGATGGTTGTGGTTGCCAAATTTAGCTTCAGAGTGGTTTCTTTTTTTCAATATGGATATACAGAGAGACATTCATCCCTCATCTTTCAGGAAAGCATTGGCAGTGAATTTAGTCCGATTATGTTGAAGACAACAAAGATTATTTATAAATTAATGTTATTTGAGCAGTGTTTTGAATTTTTATCGTCTACCTAAAAAAGTTGGCAATGAGTGTTATTTCCAAATAATTTGCTTAAAAAGGATGTTAAGTTGTTGTAATGGTAAAATTATTCATTATTGTTATAATTTATAATGCAATTGAAATCTTTATATTGAATCTGCTCTTGGGAGTTGAGGTATCTTTTTATATTAACACACACAGGCTCATGCAACTCAACTGCTATTGAATATTTGTGGACTCTATTGTGCTGGGCAATCTATTTACAGAATAATGGAAAAGGAGAAGAAGAGTGATAGGAGGTGAGTGCTTGGCCATTGCAGATAGAATCGCACAATCAATATTCTAGTCATGAGCAATCTGGCAAAATGCAGTAAAAACCAGGATGCATCGTCTTGTGCTATGTTGTTATTGTACTAGAGCTTTCCAAAGCAGCCTAAGGGAGGAGAAAGAGCAACTCCCCATGAATTCTAATGAGATCAGTGTGTTTAATACATTTAATTTCTTTGAAGTCAGCAAAGTGTTCAATATATACTTTTGCATCTGAATGTCAATATGTTATATTGTGATTTTCTTGTGTAAAGTTTATCCAGGGCAGAATGCTGAATATGGATGGGCATGTGAAATGAGGACCAGCCCAAGATACTTTGAAACCTGAGGCAGGGGACAAGAAGGCAGCTTCACTTGCCACAATGAGCATAGAATCGGCAGTTAAATCTTTATTCCTTTTACAGAAGGTCTTCTCCCACTGAACTTAGGTGAAGCTAGTGATCCATTGGGTGGTACACAGAACCCTGTCCTCTAGCATCTCATTAAGACTTCCAACCTGTTCAGCATTTTTACTTTCCTTAAGCGGTAGGACTGGCCCGTGTGGTCTAATTCAGATTCCAACTTTTCAGTGTGCTCCTTCATTATGATTACTTTCGTTTGGGGGGCTATGAATCTGTTCTGTTTGTTGGCGCCAATGGTTCAGTGGCCAGAGCTTGCAGCTCTAATCTTCTGCAAGTTTTTTACTGAATAAAAGAAACTGGTTTCCAAACAATTGCACACTTAAATTCAATTTCCTGATCTGTAAAATGAGACCAGTGACCTTGGCTTGGCAGGATTGTTGTAGGAAAAATAGAAAAAGAGTTGTAAAGGAATGTGTTTTTTTTTCCAGTAAACTAACAGGCAATGAATAGAAGCCATTATATTCATAGATATTCATATTCATTAGAATATGAATATTCAGCATATTCATTAGAAAAACAAGTTCATTTCAGCTTTTTTTTTTGTTTATTTTCAATCATGTATGGTCTGAAAATAATTACCAAAGCCAATGTTTCTGGTTCAGATCATATTATAGATTGACTCAAGTTTTGTATGCTTATTCTGACTATTCCAGGGATGGCCCTGGAATAATACTGCTTTAATATTTAAGTCATTATTAATGATAACAACAAAAAAGATCATGCATTTGGGTGAAAATAAGGAGGCAAGGAGAATGAAAGTAAAAAAAAAAAGTTAATAAACTTATACATTTAACATTGCTTTATTTTGCACTTCAAGATATATCCTCCAGATCCAAGTGCAAAATAATGGCTCAGGAATATGGGATGTAATATTTTTACCCAAAGAATAAGGTGCCTTTCGAAAATGCACTCTAGTTTTTATCTTTTTAAATCAACTCCTACAAATTCCTTAATGTCTTCAGCACAGAAGGTTTTCTTCTTCTGCTTCTTCTCTGCCTCTCCTCTTCCTGTTTTTCCAAGTCAGCCTTGAGTCCTGTCAACTCCATTAACAAATCTAGCAATATTCTGGACTATATTTTTCAGAAGTGTTTTGCCTTTACTTTCTTCTTAGAATTGAGAGAGTATGACTGGCCCAAAGTGATCCATTGGCTTTGTGACTAAGGCAGGACTACTACTTATGATCTCCCTGTTTCTAGCCTGGTGCTTATAGCCACCCAGAATCTACTGAAGTGGTGGCCATTATAAATGTAATTAATTAATTAACAACAATAACCACTGCACCAAGCCAGCTCTCTTTTTTTCATCTTAGGAGCTTTTTCCATCTTAGAAACCTAAATTAGATGAAATAAGTCTTATTAATATTTATTGTTGAAATGCTTTGGTATCTTTGCATGCTCATTAGCTGAATATGAGTCACAGGATTTGGCATTTCAGAGAGGTAATGTTTTCCCCTAGAGAAATATGTTTGCCATATACTGAAATACCTCTTGGGTGCCAGGAAGGTATTTTTATTTTTTCAAGAAGAATATATGAATATGATGATATCATATGTGCATAATAGTATTTTAGGAAATAAGCAGTGCTTGAAAATATTGTGTTCCTTTTGCGTTATTTTTTGGAATTGCAAATTTCTATTATTTGTATCTCCGTTTTTAACTGATTTGGAAGTTTGGCACATAAACTACATAAACAAATAATGATGGAAATTCATGATAAGAATTTTAGGAATCTATCAATGGTTGATCTCAATAAACTTTCTGCCCACCCTTGCTTGAAGCCATGTAAAATTTATATTCAGGTTAAAATCTGATATAAGCTGGCTCCAAAAGGGAATCAGAGAATAAACTGAACAGATCTTTACCACAAAACTTTATCTCTGGCATCATCTCACTTGAATTAAAATATGAGTGTTTTTTCTTTCTTTCTTTTCATTTGTTTTCCAAATGGTTAGTTTCCCTCTGCACACTGCTGTACAGCACTGATCTCACATATTGCTTGGGGTGAAATATTCAAGAATATCTGCAAGTATTAAAAACATTATCTCAGGCCCCACTTGTTTCCTTGACCCCACATTCATTCAAGCTATCAAAATCACAGTTAGGATATTGGTTTAGAACCAATTGTTGGTATCTTTATGGGATGACCTTTGATGACTTCCATGCCACAGTTGGTTCTAATACAGATTTAAAAAAAAATGTTAAGAGTTTTGTTCAGTCATTAATAGCTATATTAAATCAACAACTCAGCAGGGATAAGGCAATTTTCTTTCTTCAGAAAATCCTTGCTTTCACTGCTCTCTGAAAGCAAGACAAGGTCTATTAAAATAACATTAAGAGAAGAGCTGCCAACTCAAATTAGGAAAGTTTCAAACATCTTGAAACAGAAGGGGGGATATGATTAACAGGCTGATCTGATAACTAAGGAGGAGGAACAACTATCATGAACAACCTTCAGACTGGATTATATCTTCTTTCCTCTGTTCCTATTTAGCTCTTTTAATTGGATGTCTTTCAGAATATAAACATATGTTCCTTGATCAGCTCCATTCACACTCTCCATTATAATGGCCATTTGCACACATAAATAATAATTAAAGAAACAACAATCTAGTTTCATTTTATTGCCTTTTCCATGTAAAAATATGTGTGTCACAAGCATTTTCATTACAAAGGATATTAGACCCAGCTTTAAGTCCATTGCTGAATAGTATGTTATAGATTAAGGGTTTATGCACAGACTGCATGTTCTCCATTGGCAAATTTTCTGGTGAACAAAATAAACAATATTGCCATCTATTAATCCCCAATTCACTGTCAAAGCAATCTTGGGTTGCTTTTTCTGTTCTACTTCTAAAATATATTTTCCGTGTTATGTTATCTCAAGTGCCTTTGTCTATTTGAAATAGTGTGTTTCAATTTATTTTAGGCTAATTCCAGCAAGTTATTAGCTACGTCAGGGGTAGTCAACCTTGGCTCTTTTATGACTCGTGGACTTCAACTCCCAGAATTCCTGAGCCAGCTAAGCTAAGTCCACGAGTCATAAAAGAACCAAGGTTGACTACCCCTGAGCTACGTTATGGAAGCAAGAATGCCCTTTCAACTGAGTTTATGTTTACCAGGATTGAAAATGTCTTTTAGAGATATTTTTGCTATGAATGCTGCAATATAGCAACATCTATAGCTCTTTTTTGGTAAAAAGAAGACTGCTGGTTGAAATCTGGAAGAACCATCTTTTTCATTATTATTTTACTTTTCTTGGGCTTCCTACTTTTCCTTGTGCTTTTTTTTCCTTTTTTAAAGAGTTCACCTGTGAAGTATTTCATCATTTTCCAATGTCCTGAAAAAGAAGACCTTTTGTCCCTCAGCTTCCAAATAGCCCATACTTTATTTGGGAGGTGACTGTAGGTAGCCCATCTACCTTGAGTGACTGTAAAAATAATGAAATGGATCACAGATAGACTTATTTTTAAGAAAAGCACGGAGAAAAGTAGAAAGAGAAAAATAGAAGTGAATATGTTTAAAGTAAGAAACTTTGATTTAAAAGCTCAGGTTTCTCAAAACATGGTGTTAATTTAATACAATATCACCCCATTTAAAGAGCACTCTTCAGCATTTTAATCTCATCATAAGAATTCTGTATCTTAACCGGTAAGATTCATCTCTAAGCAGGGATATGAACTCAGCTTTCCCAATTCAAAATAAATATTTTGTTCATTACATTCCAGTGCACAGCACCTAGCTGACCTTAGCTCACATTGAAAAGAAGAGAAGGATTGGTCCTGTTTAGTACTTGGGACTACCGGATAATAGCAGGATTTGAAAAAAAATAATCCCGAAGACAACAATAGCAAGTCATTTCTGTAGTGTTCTCAAATCACACGGAGTTGGACATTACCACCAAATTGCACTGGTTTTTAAGTCTATTGTGGTAGATCACATATTATCATGTTAAAGCAACATGGCTTGGCACTCATTCTTGTTTAATTATTTCACTATCTCCAACCTTTCCAAAAGAAATAGTATTTGGTCTTACAAATGAATGTTTTGAAAACATACATTTTCATTAGGAATCATTACTTGCAGTTGTGAACAATAAAGCCAGAAGTTATTCTAGAAAATTTAGTTAGTGAGGTGGTGAAGACTTTATTAGAGTGTTATTTTCTGTCCAGCCCCTACAGTCTGGAAACCTAAACACAGTTAAGCAAACATTGCTGTTTTTCTGAGACTTAAAACTGGGAGTGACTTTCATCTCCACTTGACAGGAAAGAAAATTACACATTTTCAATCTGATAAAAATAACTGTGGAAAAATTCATTCAGTGGCTTCCATACAAAATCCAATCAGTGTAATGCTTTTGGAAAATGAGGAACTGTATTCACATTTCATTCATGTAAAGAATAAGATAATAGAGGGCTTTCATGGTGGATGAGCACCCTGCAGGTAAAACAGTTTGCTGCAGCACATGACTGACTGGGTCCAATACATAAGCAAAATCTCTCTTAATTTGTTCTTGTCCCTCAGGTGTCAAATACATTTTCTTCCAAAATGAATGGACTGAAGCAAAGATAGACGGCATTTGCACGTCAATGAGATTCCCACTGAATGACAGGTCTGTTGCTTTGGGAAAAGCAGCTGTGATTTTAGTGTTTCATTAATGTGATAAAATTGATGTAACCTGCCAATACCTGGATCCTTGTCATGAAATCTTGGTATTTCCTATTGTCATTCATGGTGGCTGTTTTTTTTTAAATGAAAACAAAACTTTAACTAAAAATTATAATTTCAGGCACAACACAGAAAATAGAAAATGTGAATATACAGCTTCAATTTCTATCAATGTCTCATAAAATAAATTCTTAGTTGGTTCTGTCTTGCTTTTATATCTCCCTGTGATTTCATTCTGTCTCAACATTTGTATTCCATACAGCACATGTTTCATATACATATTTTGTAATTTTCCATTACTGTGTATTATGTTTCTGTGTGAACACATTTTCCTTTACTATGCACATTTCATATGCACCTGTTTTTGAGAACTATATCATAAAATTCTAAAGAATACCAATACCAGGCTTCCGGTTCTGCACAGTTTAGCGCAACAGCTGAGGGATCACAGGCTCTGTGCCCTACAGCTGATTTCTTTCTGTTTGGGGTACCTAAATGGGCCAAAAGCCTCCCCGGAAAGATGTCAAAGGAGAAAAGTCCCGTCAATCCTGAGGAGATGGTGGTCGATCTGGACATCTGGGAAAGCTCTGCAAAAACTGACAGAAGAAAGGCTAGCATCATTCACGAATCTAGCCCAAGCTATATGCAGCCAAAGCCAAAAAGCACTAAATTAATATGCACTTATTTCCAAATTCTTTAAATTGCAACTTTAAAGTGATTGGCAGAGAAAGGACTTTTGGTCATTATGGAGCATCAGAGATCTGTAGAAATTAAACCACAATTAAACTTAAAGTGCTCAGTTCCAGGACTCCAGCTACTGTATTCCTGAACGGAGTGACTTTAATTTAAATTATAGTTTTGAACTGAATGCTTTCTACACAGTAGCTAATCCCAGAAATCTCTTTTCCTCAATGTAAACAGCTTTTTAAGAATGAATTACAGAAACAGCTGTGTGTGTTAATTGGCTATTATTAATTTTAGAGCAGAGACAAAAAACATCCTAGGATCTGTCTGTCAGAACCCAAGTTTTACAAACCAACCTAAACCAAGATGTTAAGGATGGCTCAAGGAGTGGAATCAATTATCTACTGTCATTCACAACGCACAAGCACACACAAGTGATGACTTATTTCTAAACTAAAGGAGATCTGCAATCTCTAATGCTAAATGAACTGCAGAAAGACCTGATCAAAACATTTCATTACACATTATTCATATACACTTTTATAATAAAGCTTACATAAATGAACAACATGAATCTAAAAGATAAGCAATACCAGATAAATTTGCAAGTATTTTTTTTTTATTTTTTTTCTTGCCATAGCAGGTACTAACATATTAGAACTCAGATCTTAGTATAACTGTTCTTGTTTCCAATTTTAGATTTAAGGCAAGAGTTCACAACCTTTTCTAATCCTGAATAAAGTAAAAGTAAAGAGTTCTTCAAGATGTGTTCTTGATGACTTCATAGATAATTTCCAGATAATTTCCTTAGGAGCAATATTGAAAGGGTTTTGCCATTGCCTTCATCCAGAACATCTAACTTGCACCTCTTGGACTCTGTCTGATAACTAAAGGTGCCTGACCCTGCCCAGATAACTTTTGCAACTTGCTAAAAAATGATCAAGGGTGTCATCGTAACCATTATCTTAGAGGCATCACCTTTTTCCAAATTAAACTGTTTAAAACACAGACCCTCACAAGTAATTAAAACTTAAGAATAGCTATTAAGTCAATTCCCAACTTAAACAAACTTCCATTCACACTTCACTCCACTCCAGATTCTGCATAATGCAATCAGTTTCTGCTGTTTTTTAACTACACTAACAAAAAAAAAAGTTTGCTTCAGAAGAAAAAGCTAAAAGTAACACATGAATATCTATGTGGTTTTCAATTTTCTGATGAAACCAAAGAATGCTGAAACACATGAATATTACACTATATGAATGACGTCATATATTTAGCTTTATTTGGGGTGACGTGTGTACAAGAATTTTGCTCAACCTCAGACTTTTTCTAAATTTCCATAACAATTTTTTTAATGATGTACAGTTCACTTAGCTTCCCTGTTTCCATTAAATCCCAATGAAAGATAACATGGGAAATTCCTTTGATAAGTTTTTTTTTAATTAATTTAATTTAGAAAGTCTCCTGGCTCCCAAATGATTCTGGGCAACTTACACTATATAATTAAAAAGAAAAAGAAGAAAAACATGTCCAACTGAAGTAATCATTCAGTCCCTTTAAAAAAAATAATCAGGCTCTACAAATAACTAGACTTGAGAGTATAGATTTGTTTTTTTAAAACCATATGAATCTCTGGGGGAGATCTCTGTTTTAGAAGGCAGCTGCCATGATTGAGAAGACATGTAGTACGTGATATATTTAATAGAAGCAATCTATAGTTCCCCCACTCTGCCTGACTTTACTGCATGGGTGATCCCTCAGATAATCAGGCTATATGCCATAAAAGGCTTTATAGGTGACAATTGTCACTTATAAAGTCCTTTATACAGTAAGCACTTTGAACTGCACCCGAAAGCATTAATGACACAAGGATGCAACAAGGTATGTCCCTCACTGTCCACACCACTGTATTTTGGACCAGCTATAGCTTCTAAATCAGTGGTTCTCAACCTTTCTAATGCCACGACCCCATAATACAGTTCCCCATGTTGCGGTGACCCCCAACCACTTATACATCACCGAGTGCCAGGGGCGTGGCCAAAGAAAAGGGGGAAAAAATGGCGGACAGCCTTGTTTGGTGACCCCCGTGAAATGGTCGTTCGACCCCAAATGGGGTCCCGACCCACAGGTTGAAAACCACTGTTCTAAATGATCTTCAAAGATAGATTCAGGTAGAGTGCATTATATAATCCATTGAATGAACATCTGATATGCCTCTTGCTCAAGGAATGTGTGTGCAAGTTGAACCAATGCAAAGGCTCTCTTGGCCACAGTGGCCACCTTGAAATTATAAGTTCTGGAGGGCCATCAATTTACGCACTAGTCTCTGATGGTGTTACCTATTATATTTGTTTCTTTTGGTAACAGTGCTCTTATCTCTGCTAATTCAAAATCCTGTCTTTTGGGAAGTGTTAGATAATTTCTTTGCATCTGAAGAAATTCAGAGAAATTATCCACCCAATTATTTTGACCAGCTCTGCCCATCTGTAGCTCCACTACTCACTTATCTAAACACTTTTGCACTGATACTAAAGGAATTTTCCTGGTGGAAGGAAGAAAAACTGTAATGTAGGATAAGACTGTAATTTACACATAATTGTGTACTGTTATATTACACCTGTCCCTTTTTCCAGTTTTTGTGCTTTGTTGCTTATTCACATATTCCAGGATGGAAAAAAACATATAATTTCTTAACAATACACTAGAAAGATTATTTTGGCAGCAGCACCTTTTTCAAAAACTGACAATGTCATATTAACATCTAGGAAAAGGCTTGAGGGATCCTAGGTGCACTCTGAGCTTGGTTGTTTTCTTGCAGACATTTCAATGCTCAAACTAGGTAACATCATCAGTTTTAGTAAGGAGTGAGTTTGCTGCTCAATGTTTCCATATATATAATGTGGAAAAGGCTTCCATGTTATACACTGTGGCAATATATATTAAAGCAAATCAGATTGTGGTCCAACTATCTTGGTACATTTTCTACATTGCCCTAAAGCAGACATGTCAAGATCACGATGTCATGTGATGATGCACAACGTATCGGGACGGTTTTGCTATTGTTGGCAATGGGGTGGGCATGGCTTCCGGATGACGCCTCCAGCCCGCGGGCCTGCAGTTTGACCCCCCTGCCCTAAACAGGCTCAACTCTACTCCGAAGGAATGGGAGCTATCTTTCAGCACCTTTGTCTTCTAGATCAGAATGAATTTCATGAATTTTGGCCCATAAGGAAAAAAAAGAAAAGGCAAGAGAACACTAAAAGGAGCCACACAAGGTTTATCATTGAAGGACCAATTCTATGAAATTCCATCAAAGAGATTCATGCATAAGAGAAGCCTCACTATGGGAAAAAAACACAGCCTTTCTACTATGCATGAGAATCTCATGAGGAGTCCTTTTCAATCCCAAGTATGATCCTTGCTTTGGAAACATGTTGACCACCCATACAGTATTCAGTTCAGTTGGTTGGAGGAATTCCTTCCTCAGATCTATTTCTTTCCTACAAATATTTTCCCTGAATAAAAAAAGAAATTCATTTTTGAATATTATATTTTATACAAGTTAAGTATGGTTAAACTGGATAAATATCATTTGGTATGGCATGCAAACAGCTTCAGCATATGACCATCCTTTTTTAAAAAAAAATAAATAAATAAACAACAATGGTCTGGATATCCAATTTCTGTTATTTATTTTCTCATTAAGCATTTCCTGAATTATCTGGTTCCTAGCCACTGTTGATCAGTAATTTTACAATATGTGGTCAATGCTTGTTTTTCCTTAATTTTTCCCCTCTTGGCAAAAATGTCCCACCTAATATGACAAAACAGCAACTTACAATGAAATGAATCTTCTTAAGCCGTTGTATTTCTGCTTTCAGAAATAATTTTCACACCTGAAAATGGCCTGGCTCCTATGTGGAGTTGTCAGGCTGTTAGCTTGCAAATAAAGAGATCACCTGTGCCTCTCTCTCAGATTTATGACAAAGTGGGGGAGGACATGATCCATGAAGTAAAAACACACCATCTCATTTCCATAGAAAATATAAATCACAGAGTTCCCCAATGGTAAATCATATGGATTATTCTATAGTTTGAGTAGAAAAAAAGGATGAGAGCTAGAAACAAACATGTGAGGTCTTGCTGGCCTACAGATAACTAAACTCACAGCAATATTGTATTTTGGCACAGCTATTCTGAATTCCGCTTATTTAAACCTATGGTAGGTGAAACTTTTCTGCCTCAAAAGCCATATGAGGTGACAGGTGCTAAATAGGGAATGGCTTCTGCATACATGTGGGGGGGAGATAAGTATATATTTTGCTGTGAAATAAAGCCTTTATCAACTCTATATTGGCTGTATCAATTATCTCCATGGCCAACTCTTCTGAAGGACAGTAGATGCAGAAAATGATTAAACTCTCATCTTCATGCTTCCAATAGTAAATGCAGTGGGTGCTTTTTGGTCTGTTACATACTTATCCCACATGGAAATTCATACTAATAGCGGTTAAAGAAAGAATGATTGTATATTATTTATTTGTGTATTAAACTGAGGAAAAAAGACATATCAAAACATTTTCAGGCAGGGATACTCTTTCAAATTATTTTTTAAATAATTGTACATTTATGTGTGCCTACTCATACCATATTTTTTGAGAGAAAGTTCAAAGTAGCTTTTGAATATATTTCCCTATTACTTTATTCCTACAACTTGAACTCAGCGAGGGAATGACCAGGCCAAAGTCATTCAGTGAGCAACTCTTTGAATGAAGACTTCAACCAAACTCTATGGATCTAGTCTAACCTCTTATCATTATATTACATTAGCTCTTTTTTAAAGGAAGAGAAAAAAAGAAAAAACACATATAAGTGGAATACTTTTCCTAAAGCTTTAAAAACTTCAGTTAATTTTGAAGAGCAGTTGTCAAACTATATCTCTCATACCTTAAGACAGTGGTTCTCAACCTGTGGGTCGGGACCCCATTTGGGGTCAAACGACCATTTCACGGGGGTCGCCAAACAATGCAGTCTGCCATTTTTTCCCCCTTTTCCTTAGCTGTGCTACTCCCTTTTATTCTATTGGCTTTTGAAATAGAATAAAATAAATTAGATTCTAGAATAAATTAGCCAATAGGAATTGTCCAGGCTGTCTCTGCCCTGCTGAGCCCACCAAAGTCCCATTCTGCAAATGGTGCTGCACCAGTTGAGTAGTCCTCGACTTACGACCGGTTGAGTAGTCCTCAACTTACGACCAGTTGGGGGTCACGGCATTAAAAAGGTTGAGAACCACTGCCTTAAGAGATCTTCAGCTTTCATAGGGGAAGCAAGAAGTTATTTCACTGATTCTATTTTAACCTGAAAAAAAACCATTTAAAGTGGTTAATCTGTACCTTATTGAAGGAAAATGCCCGTTTCTCCCCTCACTCCTATTTACATTCTTTTCAATCTGTTTTATAAAAGATGCAGAGAAAGTCTCATAAATTAAGTCAAGGAAATGATGGTGGTGGTGTTGCTACACTGTACATATGCTTATAACCTTCTAAATCATAAAATATTAACAACAAAACTGAATGGTGACATGCTGACAGCTAAAGCCACAAAGCAATATGGCACATCAATCGTTTGTTCTATTTTGAGGGCCAAAAAATAGACTCTCCTTAACTATTAACATAAATCAAAGAGGTTAAATTGCCGTAATACTCCAGGTGTCTTTTCCCCTTTCTTTTTCACTGTTTTGTTCAATTAATCAGTTCTCCCCCAAATTGTTACAATGACTGAAATCAAATTTGAGAGGAGAAAGTAGCTATATGTTTCTATACTTTGTCATCTGAAAATTGTCACTTTAAGAGGAAATAATCTATTGCATGATTTGAAACAAGGTTGGTTGACAATAATTGGAGTATATGGCTTTTTTTTAAGTTTCAAAAAGCAATACAAGTTTGTCCGAAGCTCCACATTACATCTACTTTTTTAAAAAGTCCAAAACAGTTTTGAATGAGTCTGTTATAGTTACCTTGCCAGATATGAAATCTTAACATTACTGAATATAGAGTAGATGAAATCTTGAATCTTATAGAGACTTCAAGGCTAGGGAATTCTGAGATCTGGAAACAGATAAAAAAAGAAAAATAAAAGCTGTTCTCATCTCCAAATTAATATCAAATACATATGTCATATACCTCTTGGGGTGTTTATTTGGAAGCAAGTCCTACCTGGTTTCATGCCACCTAATTAAACATACAGAAGATTGAAGATTTCAGCTGCCCCTGAGTAGAATGAGTCAAAAGTTGGCTCAAAAACTACAAACAAAACTTCAAGTAACATTCCTTTCACCATAGGCAGAAATCAATGGAAGTAAATGTGATTGATAGCTAAAAAGCAAGACAGAATGCCCACTTTTATGTTCGACTGCTTTGGATATTTGGCAAGATACATTTTGCAGTTGAACAAAGGTTGAGACCTCAGTATCCTCCTCACTAATCACTTGGAGATTCTTTTGTTCACTATAATTCTTGACTCTCTAATGATGGCCTGAATTGATTTTAGTAATGTATTTATCTACAGCTCCAAATAATTCATCCTAATCACATGGGGTATTTTTTGTTTATGTTTTTGCTACCTCCATTTAATGTTAATAAGCAGTCAACTGAAAGTGCTGTATTTTAATCTGATGATATTCTTATGATAGTAACATATTGTTCTACTTTTCTAAAATTACAAATGAGCTAAAACTTTTCTCAAAGGTTAGCATTCATCACTCCTTCTATCCAGAAGATATAAAAAAGCATGGGGACTTTATATTTTATTTATTTAAATTTATTGGCTGCCCAACTCCAGTACTGAGTGGCAGTCCAAAACTAAAAAAAACAACAACAAATATATAGCACAGGTTTAAAATATTCTGCTAACAAAACCCACAAAACAAAACAGGGGCCATTAAACAACGCCAAACATCAGTCTCATGCCTGGGCCCACAGCCAGGTTTTCAAGCCATTCCAGAGCCCCAGAAGAGAAAGTTTCATCCTTATCCTATGTTTAATTAAACTTATTTGAACTCACACACATTAAAAGTTTTCAGGCTGTCTCTGAAGGTTTCCACAAACACAGTGGATTTTTCACATATTACAAGTACTTGTGATTTATCTCAACTATAACTTACATCTGCACATCTACCCTACATCTTCTATCTTCCCCTGCCCCTCACAACTGAAACCCTACACCAGGGGTCTTCAAACTTGGCCCTTTTATGACTTGTGGACTTCAACTCCCAGAATTCCTCAGCCAGGCATGCTAGCTGAGGGATTCTGGGAGTTGAAGCCCAAAAGTTATAAGAGGGCCAAGTTTGAAGACCTCTGCCCTATACCAATCTCATTACATCAAAGCGATTGTTTCAATTGTCTGTAATAGTCACATTCAGCAAGGAAAGATTTCAAAAACACAGGTTGTAACCTATAACATGATATACATTTTTTTACTCCTTGCTGCTAACTTTAATCAACTGTCATTAATTATAAGCAGTTGTAGCTTCAGATCCCCTTTCTGGAGTTAAAACATAGTAGCAGTGAAAAGTGGAAGAGAGTTCTTAGAAGGTCAGAAGCAAATAGCCTGAAATCAAACTAATTCTTTTCAAAACAAGAAAGTGCCTTCAACCCTATTAAACAGCACATGCAGGAAAAAGATGCTTCGTTTCATTAAAAATGGGGGTTGGAACTGATATATAGGAGTCACAAGAATTCTTTCATAAAGGTTTATTAGCTTTCCTATAATAATGCTATCAGAAGCTTATTATAAATTTAGCAGTAGTCATAACTCTAAACCATAGCTAATAAAAAATTGAAACAGACATTTGGTTCACTAGTTAGTTTCACATATCACTGAAACAAGGTTTATTTTAAGCAAAGCTTGATGAAGAATTTGTATAATCATTCACACGTAATACTAAATTATCAGCTGGATTATATTTTATACTAAACTGAAACCAAATCAAACAAATCACATTATAATTTCTAATGTTCTGTTGAACCTAGTCAATAAGTCCACCAGTCCATATGTTTAGAAAATGTTCTATTAACAAGAGCTAGCAGAATTACTTGAGGCTTGATATGATAATATAAAGCAGATGTCCAGATATTTTTCATTTCAACTTTCAGCATGACAAATAGCAAGGAATTGTGGGAGATGTAGTCCACATTTGCTTTCTAATTCTGGTCCTCCCAATTTGTGTCCCTTAGATTATGTACTCAGTCTGTTTTTCAATCTTAACAGACTCCTGATTTTCACCGTTGTTCTCTGGAGTTGAACAGTTTATCCAAGAGAAATTTTGTCTTAGATCTATGAGCTAGTTGTTTGGTTATAAGAACAGGACAAGGTTTTTCTCTGACACTCAACACAGGTGACATGAGCCATGGTGGCACAGTGGTTAGAATGCAGTATTGCAGGCTAATTCTGCTGACTGCCAGCTGACTGTGGTTCGATTCTCACCAGCTCAAGGTTGACTCAACCTTCCATCTTTCTAAGGTCAGTAAAATGAGGACCCAGATTGTTGGGGGCAATATATTGACTCTGTAAATCACTTAGAGAAGGCTGTGAAGCATGGGTGTCAAACTTGCCATGTTATGTGACGTGTCGCGATGTATCATGACACTTTTTGCATTGCCAGCAATGGGATGGGCGCGGCTTCAGTATGATGAAACCAGCCCGTGGGCCGGCAGTTTGACACCCCTGATGTAAAGCACTGTGAAGGGGTATATAAGTCTAAATGCTATTGCTAAATGCTATTGCTAATCTTATCATATTCTCAGAATTCAAAGAATGTATCAATTTTTACAGCTGATAAAAGGTAAAGCTAATTTAATTCTGAATGCCCCAATGTATATTATTGATGCACTAAAAGCCAGGAAACAGTTTCTGTTTTTAATGAAGGATTTATTAAAAGAGCATATGGGCTTCAATTGTAAATAGTCTCTCCTTTGCACAGAACTTTCAAATGAAAATTAATCTTTATTTAATTTTCCATTTCTTTTTTTTTTCTCTGTCAGAGTTACTATTTTCTAGAAATGTTGCTGATTACGTAGCACAAATAAAAGCTGCCAGATTTCAATTAAATAATAATAATAAAGAAAAATGCAGCCAGTATTAACTACTGTATGTCATTTCACTTACTTTATAAAGCTAATTGCATATATGTCTAAAGAATCCTTTCCCATATATCTCTGGAGACGTATTTCTTTTGCTACACTCCAGATTATGTCAGCATTTTTCATTCCAACACTTCAAACCTGAAAGTATTGTCTGAAAATAAACTCCTTGAAATATAGGCCTCTATAATTCATTGATACTTATGCAGGTCAGGGTAAAAGTCTAAAAATGTTGAACTGCAACTTTTTCTTCTGCAATATTTTAATCTAAGTTCGTATCTTAATGTCATCTAATTGTAAATTTCTTTATGCTGTAGATAGATGTAACTTGACTGTATCTATTTATTTATTGAATTTATAGGATGTCCCATTCCAGATGATTCTGGCAGCTTTACAAAACTACAATAAATACAAAACAACTCTAGCAATAAAAACAGTATTCATTCTCCACTCAGGAACATTTCCACATGGATGACTCACTCTAGGTGTGTAACAGCATAGTTCTGTGCCTGCCTGGAGACTATTCTCATTTACGTGTTTATAGGATTGCAGCTTAAAGTGATCCACATATTCTGCCTCCAGCAAACTATGCATTACTTGTGCACCTTCCAAAAGTACTCAAAGACCATGGAAACCGATTAACTAAAAAAGCAAAGTACTCAGAAATTCTTATACCTTTGAAAATAAAGAAAATATGACTTCACCTCGAATAAAATAAATGTTCACCTCTTTAAGAAATATAATAAATCCTCTATTTGAATTCTTCCTGGTTATCAATTTTTGAATATATATTGCACTCACATTTTTAATATAAAGTTGTTTGTCTCTTTACCTGGGTTCTACTCTTAAAATTTAGAAGTCATGTATCAGTTACTCACATAACCAAGTTACTTGTTTGGAGCATCACAGATGTTGTGCTTAATCTCTTCAGTGCTTATACTTTCTTATTCTATTCTATTCTATTCTATTCTATTCTATTCTATTCTATTCTATTCTATTCTATTCTATTCTATTCTATTCTATTCTATTTTAGTATGCCTGTAAGTAGTATTGGATTGCCTTCATATTTATATTCAGAAAGATAGTACAGAATAACTATAACTAGTATGCATACCTTGATGAGCCTTTATGCCATTTGTCTTCATCTATTGATGCTAACCAGCCCTTTACATTTTGGATTACGGCAAGAATTACCTCCATAATGTTCTCTTGCAGCCTCAATTGATTGCTTATGACCTAACAGTGATATATATATTCTTTGAAGCTGTTCTATATACGTTATTTACTCTCTTCAAAGGAAGCATTTTAGTTTTAAGCTTTCCTTGGCCAGGCTAAGTGTAACATCCTGAAATCACTTACAGTGATTATATGGATCACCAACACATATTGGTGTGGAATAACAATTCTGTGCCCTTGAGCAGATGATATCAACAGGTAAAGAAAAATTTATTCAGAGTGATTACTGGAACTATGCTGCAAGAGCTGACTCTGGCATTGGCATGGTTACACTACTTATAAATATGCATAACGTGTCCATTTCTCATTGCCTTATATGATTAAACTTTATATATTTTTTGCACAAAGGCGGTTTATTCTATATATGCCATTTAAATGTTAATGGCCACATCCCCATCCTAGAATATCTTGACGGGTGCTGATTTATTACCTTGGTTTCCTGGTTCATGACTTCTCTGATTAGAGATAGTCGAGAAAAGTTTCATTTGTCCCGAGAATGTAAGGGAAGACTATTCTAAAAAATAAGAATTAAAAAAAATGAGAAGAGTTCTCTACTGATGAAGGGAACTATCTGATCATGAAGATTTAAAAAGAAGAAAGAAATCAGTTTTAGAACAAGAGACTGAAATTAGACAATACAAATATGAAAATGTGCACCTAATTCAGGAATATCAGTTGGAGCTTGGTCCATAGAGGCCAGGAGAATTGTTTTACACCAGCAAGGAGCCAGCCCATTCGAATCAGCTGGGGATGAATCATGGATTACAGAGCCAAGTCGAGAATAACAAGAAAGAAACAGATTGGTGATTTCACCTAAAAAGAGAAAGTCCAGAAAAATGAACGGCTAACTGCTACACAGGACTATGCATCAAGACAATTACAGTGACCTTATTATTTATTAAATTTATATGGCATCCATCTCACTGTCAAGCAATATTTGCCAAGGAAGGGAGAAAGTTGGATGGTTTAAGGAGCCGAATGAGGAAATTCATCTTCATTGAGACAAACATTTTAGCCTTGTTTAATGTCATCACACTACCTGTGTTACACTGTTGGTTTATCTGTATGCTGTTTCTTAAGAATATAGGTAAAAGATGTCAGAAGTTCACATATAGAGGGAAGGGGACATGTTTACTAGATGCTCAGAAAAGGAAGGAAATAACTTTTTGGAACCTCCTTGCTAGTTGCTGGTTTGGTAGCAGGGATGGGTAAAATGAATTCTATAGGAACTATGAGAGATCCTGCTTGAGAAATCCCTTTCAAACTCAGGTCTGATTTTACATTACAGCAAGGTCACAAAAATAATTATAATAATGATGATAGTGGTGGTGGTGGTGGTGAGAGTAGAATAGAATAGAATAGAATAGAATAGAATAGAATAGAATAGAATAGAATAGAATAGAATAGAATAGAATAGAATAGGTCTTCTAGTCCAGCCCCATGTTGAAGCAGGAGAACATATACCATCTCAGAAAAGTGAGTGTCTCGCCTCTTCTTAAACATCTCCAGTGATGGAGCGCCCACAATTTCTGGAGGCAAGCTGTTCCACTGGTTAATTGTCCTCACTGTCAGGAACTTTCTCCTTAATTCCAGGTTGCTTCTCTCTTTGATCAGTTTCCAACCATTGTTTTTTGTCCTGCTTTGGGGAATAATGTGGTGGCATTTGGTGGCAGCCCTTACAGGAACACTGCTATCATGTCACCTCTATTTCTTCTTTTCTTTAGATTAGCCAAACCCAAGTCCTGCATGATGATGATGATGATGATGATGATGACAATAACAACAACAGTAATAACAGCAACAACAGTAATAATAATCCTGTAGGATTCACTAACATATAACTCTATTATATTCACATTTTTGAAAAAGTTCTCTATTTTTTAAAAGTGACTAACTTCATCTATAAGCTTATTTTTTCCATACTAATATATTTCTAGCTGATGGAGAGAGAGATCTTAAAGTTAGAGGCAGCACAGGATCTTTTATCCCTGAAGAGTGTTTTTTATTATTATTATTATTATTATTATTATTATTATTATTATTATTATTATTATTATTATTATTATTATTATTATTGATCATCGCACAGTCAGACAGATGTTCAGACTGGATTTGGCATTTTGTCTACCTATTGAGTCCTTACCCAGGACCTGGGATAGGCAGATGTGGATGTTTGATGGTATTACAGATATCGCCGCAGGATGGAAGCAGTTCCTAATAAGGCCGCCTTTTGCAATTGACTAATAACGAATTTGTCAATGCCAATTGTGTTCAAGTGGTGCTCCAGTTGTTTTGGGATTGCACCCAAGGAGCCTATGACTATTGGTACTACCCTTGCTTGCTTTTGCCACAGTCTTTCGATTTCTATTTGTAGGTCTTTGTATTTTGTTATCTTCTCCAGTTCTTTCTCTTCTATTCTGCTGTCTCCAGGCACTGCCACGTCCACTATCCAGACTTTTTTGTCTTTCTTATCGACCATTGTTAAGTCTGGGTGTTATGTTGCAGGTGCTTGTCTGTTTGAATTCTGAAGTCCCAGAGCAGTTTAATTTTATCATTTTCTATGACTTTCTCTATTTTATGATCCCACCAGTTTTTGCTTACAGGCAAATGATATTTTTTGCAGATATTCCAATGCACCATTGTTGCTACTTTGTCATGCCGCTGCTTGTAATCAGTTTGTGCAATCTTCTTGCAACAGCTTACCAAGTGTCCACTGTTTCTTCAGCTTCTTTGCATAGGCGGCACTTACTGTCTGTTGCTGTCTTCTCAATTTTGACTTTGTATGCATTTGTCCTTAAGGCTTGGTCTTGTGCAGCCAGAATTAGTCCCTCGGTCTCTTTCTTCAATTTCCCTGCTCTTAGCCATTGCCAGGGTTTATTATTATCTGCTTTCCCAGCTATTTTTTTCATGTATTGGCCATGTAGTGCTTTGTCTTCCCATGCCTCTATTCTGTTCTTCGTTTGGTCTTTCTTGTAGGCCAGTTTGGTCTCTCCAGTAGTAGTAAGCCTTCCTGATATACTAATTTCAGTGCATCTTCATCATTGTTCTTCAGATATTCTTCCAAGCCATTTTTTCTTCTTCAACCATCTGATGTACTTGTAGCATTCCACGCCCACCTATTTGCCTTGGTAGATAAAGTCTATCAATGTCACTGCGTGGATGAAGGGCATGATTCATTGTCATTATTGTTCTGGTCTGCCTATCCATTGCTTTTAGTTCTGCTTGAGTCCAGTCCACTATTCCAGATGTGTACCTAATGACTGGGATTGCCCAGGTGTTGATTGCCTTTATGGTATTTCCTCCATTGAGTTTGGATTTTAAGATCTTCTTCACTCTCTTGATGTATTCACCTCTAATCTTTTTCTTGACTTCAGTGTGCTTGATGTTGTCAGCTTGAAGGATACCAAGTATTTGTAGTACTCTTCCTCATCCAGACTCTTAATGTTATTTTCGTGGGGCATCTTGATTCCTTCAGTTTTCATTATTTTTCCTTGTTTGATAGTAAGTGTGGCACATTTGTCCAAGCCAAACTCCATTACAATATCTTGGCTATATATACGGACAATGTTGAGCAGCGATTCTATTTCAGATGATGTTTTTCCATACAGCTTCAGATCATCCATGTAAAGAAGGTGGGATAGTCTGGCAGATGTTTTTGATGTTTGATAGCCATGTCCTGAGTTATTCAGTATTGTTGACAGAGTATTGTTATTTCTAGGCACTTGATTATCCAATCATGTGGCAGAGAGTCAAATGCCTTTTTGTAGTCAATCCATGCCACATTCAGGTTTGACTACAAATCTGAATATGGCATGGATTGACTACAAAATCCATTATTATTATTATTATTATTATTATTATTATTATTATTATATCCACTTAGCGTTTGTTCATTATTGTGAAATAAGTGTTCTTACAGTTGTTAAGTGCTGGAACTCAATACTTGTAAATCAACTAATAAGAGCTTAGGTTAATTCATACAGAAACAATCAAATGAGATATAATTTTTAATGTTATGATTATTTCAAGGTTAGCTCCTAACAGCTTTGGACAGAAAATGGTTTGCTGTAACCCAAGAGACTGTTTATAATTCTTTGAGATAAGGAACTGAAACTCACTGACATATCAGAACTAGGAAGAAAATATGACACCATACATCAGAATAATACAATCTGTATGAAGGCTTTACTAGTTTCTGTAGCCACCTTGTTAGAACAAGCAGTGGGTAAACAATGTCCTCCCGGCTATTAAAATGCCATTCTGTGTTTACTTGCGGAGCTGAGAAAGAAAAAAAAAAAAAGAAGCAGCTTTGTGCTCTGTGTTTTTGATGTCGTTTTGAAAATATGTTCTGTGGAAATACACTTAAAAGTTCACTTTTCCCAAAGAAACCCGATTTACAATCTTTCTCCCTTGCATCGTTAGAGAAGTGATGCGTTCATTCATCTGAGCTTAAACCACAAGCTCTGTACTCTGACAATATTTGTCTTTGCAGATACATTTTCCATGCTCTGAACAAGCAGCCACTTTGAAGTCCACCTCTTCCCAGAAGCCTGTGTCAGCAAACATATCTTTCACCAACTGGCACTAAGGCATATTTTTTTAATTATCCGCCTGAAACCACCAGCAAAACATATAACCTTCAAGGAATTGATTGATCTCATGGATCACTGTTTTCCCCACTGTGCATATCACGTATAGAGAGAACAGCACAATCCCCACAGATATCAGGTTTTCACTTGCAATTGAAACAGACAGAAATGCAAAAACCTCCACACTGACTCTTTCAGACATGATCAGCAAATGCATTTCCTGGATATTATATTTGCTTGTCATGCACTTTTAATGGCTTTGGTTGGGCTATCATTCTTTGCCCTCTCCTCTCTTCAGATCTAACGTCAGTCATTTTTGGAAGCCTTAGCAAGGAATAGAAACTACATGCACATTTTATTTGAATACTTACATCTTAATTAATTCTTAATTAGGGGAAACTCCGTGGAATTGTTTATATGTTGTAAGCAGCTGTTGTAAGCTGTACTATAATAAGGGATCATTAAACTATGATTCCAAAAAAGATCTCATAGGCAAGATACAACCACTGAGGGGAACAGCTGATGATCTGACCAGAACATAGAAGCTAATACTGTAGTTCCAGTTTGCTTATAGAAAGGTTTTGGATTCATCATGTTCTCTACTAAGGGAAGAGAAGGAAGTATATTTCATCTAGGTCTCTGTACAAGAATCATACAGTACAGATACAGCTTTACCTGGAACTAAGTACCCAAGGAAAGAAAACTAGTGGTCAATAGAACTAATTACATTTATGTTTTGTTTTTTTTTTTTAAAAAAAAAACAGGTTAGCAGTTTGATTACAGCCACCAGTTTTGGAAGGTGTTATGTGGATGGTCCTGTATAAAATATTGGCCAATCACAAAGCTATGCATGTTGACTTTCCAGATATCACCAACATAATATTTTATTAGAAAAACTGGGGGTAAAAGCTGATCAATTATATAGTGGTCCATTATACAACTACCATTCTTCAGTGGTGCTTTTGTAATTCTACAGTGTGGACCTAGTTCTACTCTTTATAACTGAATCCCATATGCTGAACCATTGGCTCCAGATTCTTCCCACACCACCTTTCATAATCAGAGGCCAGCTACAAAAATGCAAATCTGCCAATGTTAGCTTGTGAAAGTTAAAAACTGTTTTTGAATTCTACATGAAAATGAGTAGGCAATTTGGGTTATATTTCTTTAAAAGTATACATGTTTCTTTTCATGTTTGCTTTATATGGGCATTTTTTGTGTGTATTTTTCTGCAAGATAATGGATTTTTGCATTTTACTATCATGAATATATCCATTTTTGTAGAATATTGACTGTAATATGGTCACGTTGCAACCTTTGGAAACAGCAAAATTGGAACAATAAATATGTTTTGATTTGTGTCATTTCCCAAAATACAAGTAATACAGATATTATTTGCATTTCCATGCAAATGAAACCATTTTATTCTTCTTTTATTCTTCCCAAATGTCTTGGTTTCCTGGAAGCCTTGAGTAAGCTTTCCACCATAGGTTCTGAAATTGCCTAACCAATTCCTACATTTTTGAATGTATCCAACTGAAGATGCCAGCATCTCATTCAAATAAGGGGAGAAGAGAAAGAGAGGCAAATGATACATAATTAAATAATTTTGTGGCATTATTTTCCTAAGAACCTTGGAATTTAAAATTGTGCAATGTTCCCAAGTTATTCAGATGATAGGCTTTGAGCTTGGCAGGGTTTGGTAGTATCGCTGAAACTCTTCCAATGGTAGTTAGAGGCCTCGTATGATAACAGAATCAATCAGTTGGTGGTCAGTATGAGCAAGAAAGTTAGATAGAAATGAAAATAAGAGAGAGGGGAGGGGCAAGACTGTACAGGGAGTTGATTAATTTCTGAACACGTCTCAGAAGGATTTTTTTTAAAGACCTAAAATGAAAACTTCCTGATTCAGACTTATACACTGAAGGTCAGTTATTAATCAAATGAGCTCAGCAAGCCAACTATAGGGACATTTACCTGAGGTAAAAATATTGTCCTTGTGTTTTAAAACTCCTGTTTATGAACAATGTTTAAAAATTCTCACTTTGAAATAATCCCAAATTGTGCTTTAGAAATATATGAAGAAAAAGATGTAGAGAAAAGAGACAGAGCAAAAAAAAGATTATTTGCATACAATGGAAAGACATAGTCACCTCAGCTTTACAACATTGGGTTGAAGATGTGTGGTTATTCTGATATATGCCCATGGAATAATATTAACATAATAGACAGATTGAGTAGTGTACTTTTTTAAAGTGTAATTGAATTTCAATGCTATGCTTAAAACTGGGTAGATTTTCATTTATAAATTATGTTTATTAGTAGGGCAAGGATTTGTTTCTGTTTTTTTATTATTATTATTATTTCTAATTTTCCTTTCTTCCTGCACAGTAGAGAAATACAACGATTCAAAAGAAGATTGTTTAGTGTCACCGTAAGAGAAAAAAAAATTAATATGGACATTTTTCATGAACCACCAATACCAGAAGCCTAGATTAGGATAGTTTTATTTGTGAATAGTCAAAAGAGTGTTATGTTTATTGTAAGCCGAGCACTGAATTTTTTTTTAAAGTTTGCTCTCCCTTGGAATCCAGTGTTAATATTTATCTAGAGAAAAAAATGACTGCTTCTTTCCTCCCTCTTCTTCCTCTCTGCTCTTCTCTTTGAACGCACACAAATATGCACCCACATACCTTATGCATATCACACACAGCTTGAATCCCACCGTTAACTCTTAAACACTTAACAGGAATGACAGTCCCTTTTAACTAGATCAAATGTTTACAAGTGATACCAGCATCAATAAAGCAAACAATTTTCTGCCAAGTGCAACCAAACGAACTGAGGAAACCTGAGTGAATAAACATGACAAGACAAAAATTTTCCATCTATGGACAGCTTAAAAGAGGAGCTTCTTTGACTGATGGATTATACTGGAGCTTCTTTGAGTAATAGATTATACTAAGCTTTTCTTTCTTCTTCTTTTTTTTTTTTTTTTTGCAACCCTGAAAGTAAGTTTAAAGGGGAAGGCAGGTGGTTTTCCTTTTCTGTTCCTGACACACGCCAATTTACCACTAATGAGAAGCTTAACCAAGTTAGCAAATATGCTCTCTAAACCCCTCATGCATTTCAACGATGTGTAAAATCATGGTCTTGTTCTCTTGCTCTGTAACAAAATACTTTTTCTGTTCATGCATACAGTTATAGCATAAATATTGTGTAAAGATCCTGACCCTACCTATTTTTGCTCTGTAGCAAAGTCCATCTCTGTATAACAGCTAATAGTTTCAGGAACTTTGGGGAGGACAACTAATATTGACTTCTAGCTCTCCAAATTTTACCTACAGAGAGAGTGTTTCTCATCTACTTCCTTTAAAATAACGGACTTGTGTTTGACCTTCTTGGTGTTTTTTCAAAGCCATGCCACAGCCAGATCACTGCTTTTGCAGAAATCTGTATCATATATATGTATATATTGTCATGGTTCTGATAGATGAGACCAATTAAAAGCAGAACTCCGAGGTTTGAGTTTTCCTCTAAGAACATGTTTATTGGCTACAAAGTATTGGCATGGTCAAAAGTGAAACCAAGATTAAAATTCCCTCCAAAAAGTTACATTATTACAAAGGTAACTCCCCTCCCCAGAAACTATGCAATCAACTACATTTCCCAATAGAATACTTTGGCAGGCTTTCTAACATAAGGCTCAGCCCCCCCCCCAGCCTAACGAACAGGGATGACCTTGGTTTCCATGGGACAGAGAATTGTTCAGACTAGCATAAAACTCCCCATCCCTTCCTCCATTCTTGTGGCAACCAAAAATAAGCAAGATGGCTTCAGCCAGGTTTGTTGCAGAGTTGACATATAGTATATATTACACTATAATAAAAGTGCTTTAAGTATTTGTTATTTTTTGCATGGAATGCAAGAGACCCCCATGACACAAAGGAGAAAATGATACAGCTACTTTAAAGAGAATCAAATGATAGATTTTGCCCCAGGTTCTCTCTGAAACAATTTTTACCTTTCAATCCAAAGTGCCAAATGGACCTAATTCTTATTAGTGTATTTGTTGTTCACAATAAAGCTGCCTTGAAGGGTAGGATATAAATATCTCTAACAAATACATGTTTAGGGATGTTATGAATTGTCTACCCTGATAGCTGTATATATATATTATAGCTGCAGTGGTCAAATGACAAATAATATGTATTAACAAGTCTTTCCCTGGCATGACTGACAACCAGTTTATTAGTTTTAATAAACTAATCCAAATTCTATATATCCAGATTTCCCAATGATGGATTGTATGTACTTACTCTCTATTTCTTGCCAAAGATTCTCCATCAGTTAAGAAAAGTGGTCTGATGACTAAAAGTGGTTTTGAGTCTGGTCTCTAGTCTGTACCATAGGTAAATTTTGTTTAGTTATTTTCAAATTTTCAACAACAAAAGTTGCTATATTTAGAAAGACATGACTTACAACTTGGGTGGCATGCATTTTTATGATATGAAAAGAATAAAACCCATAGATACTTTCAAAACCATTACATAAGAAATGCATTATTATCTGTACAGGAAAAGATAAAACCAAAAATTTATATGAAAATCCCAAGATGGCTATCAATGATGGAAGCTTCTGCTCACCCAAACTTAGCTAAATATGAAAAAAAAATAACATATAAGGATATTGTGAATACAGATGGGAAATTAAAATCTAAACAAGAGCTAGAAGACCAGGGCATTGACTTATCATGGTGATCCTGATTGCAAATGCAATCAAGGTATGACAAAAATGTTAAAACATATGGTTTTATAAAGATCAGACAATGTTTGATCAGGTGTGGTTGACTTCTGATGAAAAAAAATATTTGAAATTATATATATTTTTTTAATTGAATCTAGAAATAGAAGACGAACAACTGAAAGAAGCAATGATTATATGGGCAAAAACTTTGGCTATAATATAGGATTAGAGAAATGGCAAAATCTTTGGGAAAGAAATTATAAACTGACAGTGGCTACATTGTATGAAGAAAACTTATATAAAATGTTCTAAAGATGACATTTTCCACCTATTAGACTAGCAAAAATGTTTAAAAATATGTTTAGTAAATGTTGGAAAAGTAATCAAAATCCTGGTACATACTATCACTTGTGGTGGATATGTGTCAAAGAAAAAAAAATTGGACAAAAATACACACTTGGTTAGAAAAAGATGTTAGGGAAATATGTAGATTTTAAACCAGAACTTTTTTTTATTAGGCATAATGCCAGAAAAATTTGATAAACAAAATGTATATTTAACATGACATATACTAACAGCAGCAAGGATTATATTTGTGCAGCATTGGAAAAATGAGACAACATCATCGGAAGAAGCGATAATTAAGAAAATACTGCGGAAATGGATACACTCACATTGAGAATTAAAGAAAAAGAAGATACAGAATACTTTCAAACATGGAACCTATTTTATCAATGTTTGGAAAAATGAGATAGAGAATAAGAACTTATGCAAAAAATAACCCAGACAACACATTGTTCATTAAGCACAAATGAATTGTAATGATAGTAAACTAATAAAATACTTTTAAAAAGAAAAAGAATGATGACTAAAAGTGGTTTTGACTCTGGCCTCTAGTCTGTACCATAGGCAGATTTTGTCTAGTTATTTTAAAATGCTTCTTCTTTAATATATCTGGAAACACTTCCCAGGTGATTAAAAATGGCACTAATGTTGTCAATGAAAGAACATTAGAATAGGAACCTAACAAAAAAGATATGCATAATTTGTGTAATAGTCATTGCTGAAGGAATTAGAACAAACCTTTTTGTGTTTAGTTTCATTTTATCCCAACTTTTTTTAAAAAATCCTCTGGCTGATAAAGATCTAAACTATAATGAACAAAAATCCTGAGCAAAATAAAATAAAACCACAGACACTAAAGAAGCAAATCTACATTTAATTATTGTTCTCTCTCTCTCTCTCTCTCTCTCTCTCTCTCTCTCTCTCTCTCTCTCTCTCACACACACACACACACACACACACACACACACACACACACAGAAAACACACACAGAAAACGCACACACAACACCTCACCCTTCATCTTTTTTTTATAAAAAAACCATCATGGGTTCTATAGTATGGATTAAGTGTATGTCAAGAGAATAAAAGAAGCATTGTCAATGTCTATGGAGATTGTCAGTCATCCAGGTCATGGCTGTCCCAAAGGTGCCTTTTTTCAAAAGGCAACTGGGCTTTCTTGTTTGTTTGTCTTTTTTTCCTTTGAAAACATTTCACTTCTCATCCAAGAAACTTCTTCAGTTCTGAAGAAGAAGCTTCTTGGATGAGAAGCTAAAGGTTTTCAAAGGAAAAAAACCAAGAAAGTCCAGTTGCCTTTGAAAAAAAAAAAAAGCACCTTTGAGAAAAGTATTGCCAACACACAAATAGAAGATTTTGTTAAGTTTAACTAATTTTACTGAGGTCTGTGATTTCAAATTATGAGGTTTCAAAATTCCCCATGTTTGGCAAAGGAAGGAGTAATATTAGTAACAATATTCAATTTTTTCAATATTTTAGACTATATTTGTGATGTGTGGTTAGAGCTAATTTCTTAATTTCAGTTGGTCTTCCCCAAAGCAGTACCAGGAAATATGGCTTGATGAGAACAACAGTTAAGCAATTGCTTATGAACCTGGCAGATTCTGTGTTGTTTAGCTAATGCTGCATAATAACTTTATATAGTGTCATACAGTTGTCCTGAGGTTCAAAAAACTTGTGACATATTATGTGTCCTAGTTGGTGACTATGTACTATATAATATCAGATGCTTATACAATGTGCAACATCTTACAGTCCCTCACATATCTCAATAAAGTCATACATAAGGCCAATCAGCAATGGTTACTCTTTTTTATTTGCCAAATGAATTGCACAGGAAAGGTTTCAGTTTTGTCAGCACCTTAGGACACAGAAACCTTAAGACAGTGTTTCTCAACCTTGACAATTTTAAGGCATGTGGACTTCAACTCCCAGAATTCCACAGCCAGCATTGCTGGCTGTGGAATTCTGGGAGTTGAAGTCCACATGCCTTAAAATTGTCAAGGTTGAGAAACACTGCCTTAAGACTAAAAACAGAACCTTTCAAATTATATGTGACAAGTGAGACAATGTCTGAAGAAAAATGTTACAGGGTAATTTCCATTGGCCATTAGAAAAGGCAAAATCTCTATTGAGATAGATCCTGGGAGTTACCTGGACAAATTTGTCTACAATAATTTTCTTGGCAACAATGTGGAAAAGGTTTTTTAGTTACCATCTTCCAAAAACATTATTTCCGACTTCCCAGTCTAGACTAAGTCCAGAAATTTCCTGATAGACTCACATCCAATTTCAAATTGGCAGAGTTCATAATCCTATACTGATTTTTTTTCCATTTTCCCAAAACTTTAATATTCTGTCTTTTGTTATTTAACTTATTCTTATACTATTGAGATCAGTAGAAGCTAGAAGAATCAAAAATTAATATCATTACCAATTAATTTTAATTTGTGCCTTATGAATCGAGAACCATTGATTAATGATTAACCATTGGAGTCCTGGACATCTCTAATCATGGGACCAAATTACTATGTAGTCCATGTTAAAACATATATAAGACTGTTTATTTTCAAAGCATTTCTTAAATGTTTTGGTGGAATGGTTTGGTAGAAAAGAATTTTTCATTCATCTCCATCACTGCTATAGACCAAAGTCTTGTCTGTTAGTTAGAATAACTCTTCATCTATTTGCTTCCATTACTTCAATGTTCATAACTCAGGTCAGAGGAAGAAAGTAACTGGACACCACAATATAAAATGATAAAGACACTTCCATATCACACAAAGTGGCCAGGAGAATGAACAATAGGATAAACCAGAGAGAGAGAGATAGAGAGAGGGAGGGAGGGAGGGAGGGAGAGAGAGAGAAAGAGAGAGAGAGAGAGAGAGAGCAAACACTGTCAGAAAAAATATATTTATGAGAACTGTGATGGATTTAAATATTGTGTGAAATCATGTTGATTGCAGAAAATGCGATTTCCAGCATATATTTGTTTGCCATTCTCTCCACTCAAGGAATAGATGGTTGCTGATAGTACAAAGAGATATCTAAAATGCCAACAGTTACAATGATTACAGATTTCAAGGTATTTATTATAGCCTCACCTGGACAGCTTAACAAGACCATGAGTCTGTCAGCCTTTTTTTATTTTAAAGTATGCCCCATTTACAAACATGGTACAATTAAGATGTAAAAATGGCTTGAGACTGAAATTTAGTTCAGAGAGATCCCAGCTGGGAAAGTGTTCTCATAATCATTTATTGGTTTAATTTAGAACCATGGTTTGCTTGAATTACAAGAAAAAGTGTTTTTTAAAGATGTTTGTTTTGTTTTTACTCCTCCAGAACTATTTATTTTACAGAAAGTATTAAGAACTGTGTTTGTCCCTTCTTCAGACTTTGTGATACTAAAAACAAATCTCACAACCCCCTTCTAAAAAAGTGGAGTCTTAATCAAGAATTATCAAATAATCATAAATATAGTATTCCTAATAATCATCTTGCAGGTTGTGAATCATGAGTGATCCTGATGAGCAACAAACAAAACACATCCAATTCCATATGCATATTAACAGTACCACAGAAATGTTTTTTTAGTATTATTTGTATTTATAGAATATTAAATATACTAAACATTGTGGAGGTGGTGGCTATTGCAATAATGTGATTAAAAGCAAAATAGAAAAATGTAGCAAAAACAGAAATAAAAAAAATGCCAAGATGTTTCCATTTACTCATTGCTACTTGTTCCATAAATGGACAATTCATGTTAACATCTGAGACGTCTTTACCAGGTTAAATGCCAATCTCCAGATTCATCAGTTCGCTATGCTGACAGAAGAGAACAGACCTATTAGATCCAGGCTGCAAATATCCAGGCAAGCAGAAGATGGTCACAAAGGAATACTGACAATTCTAACTCTTTGCTTCCATGGTCATACAAATTTTTCTATATCATCTCTGGTAGCCCTATTCATGCTGACCTCAAATAATAAGTTCCAGTAGATATGCTCCTCTACTTATCCATACCAAGCCTTTGATCCATAGGCTTTCTTTGGAGGGTGCCATGAGAGGACCAGCATGCAGTGCTTACTCCCATGATGCCATGGGGTTTCTGCAGCTGAATAGATGAACTTCCAGGTCAACCTCAACTCAGCAAAAATTGCTGCAATATAAATTCTGACAGACAAATAGTAGAGTTGTGAGGCAAGCAATGACCACTGCTGAGAATTCTTATTTCATCCTCTCTTGACTTTTCCCTATCTTGGTTCCACACAATTTCACTTCTCTTTGTGAAATGGTGAAATGGTGTGAACAAATGAACATCATGGTATGAACTAATGAATATCGATAACTGAGGGGCTCTCCTCTCCCTTCTGGAAGTCAAGGTGCCATGGCTCCTAGACAGTCGTTCATCTTGCTTTTCACTGTGTTTCCTCCTTTCCAGCAAAATAACTGCAGCAAAGCAACAAGGAGGAGAATAGGTTGCTGGCTGGAAATAGATCTGGGGGGGGGGCCTTTGGTCAGAAAATTGTTTAGCTATGGGAATAGTAAGTGTTGCAATGATCATACCTATAGAATAACCTGGAAATGTTTCTGAGGTTTGCAGATAGATCTGGTAGTTACATAGATATTTCCTGGATGGAACATGTATAGGTTGCAGTTGAAGTATAATTCTGACCATGTTTATTCAATGAAATTAAATGAAACTTACCACTGAGTAAACAAACATAAATCCAAATTCTATAATAAAGCTTCTTCAAAAGCTATACAGATTTTCTTGTTAAACCATTGGAGAAACACCTTCTCCTCCAAACGAAGGTGCAATCAGGAATAATAACAACCGTGATAGCACAGTATTTTCTGTAAATATACTATATATTCCAAAATACAGATATTTGAAGATTGTCTTGCCTTGAAAATAAAATCAATGTTTTTAACACATGATATTCCACTGCAAATATGACCAGCCAAAGATTCAGAGCTATTCCTGGAATCTAATGTAACAGGGATTGAACTGAACAAAGAATATTTTCAACACCACACAAAGGCTAGTTAGAAAACAGCTTGGGAGAGAATAAAGTTATCCTATCCTTTCTTAGTATTTCAGAAGTTAGTGGTTTAACTCAAGACAAAAGTGGAGCAAAAAAAAGCATTTTGAGATAAGAGGACAGAACCTAATGGATATTTTCAGTAAGCTTAAAAGCTATGTTACCACTATAGAGCCAAGATAATGGTTTCTACCTCTACAATTCCTTGCAATGATTGTTTTGCCAATATATAGTATAAAAGAAACAAAGGCTAATAATTGCTTGTCAGCATTGACGAAGCATGACAGGCCTCAGAAATGGGAAGGGGGGAATGCCATTTCACAGCTCCATTCAATAGTAACAAGCTGAAAATACAGTGCATATTGTATACCAATGAAATCAGCTCAAGATTGAGCAGGGAAGGACATTTGAAGGTCAAATTAAACAAGCTGTTTACATCTCTTTACTTAAAAATACATTCAAGAATTTGAATCGTGGAGATAATATATAGTTGCATAGAAAGAGATGTTATAAATCAGACAATAGATACAAGAGTTATTTACTGTGTGACAGGTTAGACCAATTAGGTCTAAAAATATACCAGATGTTTAATCCAGGAAGGGGGGGGGGAATGTACTTGTAGATACTTCTACTCTATAAAGGAAGAGTAGGTTAATTATTGATACTGGAAGTTAGGTAGTTACACAAAGAATCGTGTAAACCAATATCAACCTGAATATAAGCACTTGATAGGAACTGGAAAAAAGTATCTTTTGAATAACCAAACACAACTGACATAGTGTCATATCTCAGCTGAGCTGTCCTGAGAATGTTCCTTCCTTGTCTTTGTGAATATTTTCCTTCATGGAAACAAACATGATGCCACAGAGTACTCCAAAGACAGAACCTAAACTGGGTTGGAACACGTTTTGGATCTACCTCTCTAGGTTTGCTCAGTATAAACCTTATTTAAGCATCTGCACAGTTTATAAGGTGGCAATCATGTACTTATAAATCAGTGATAATTAGTTGAATTTGTTTGGTGTTTTTTTTTAAAGAAAAACATTATACAATCATGATAGGACTTTTCCTTACAGCTATATTAATAATATGCTCTCTGCCTGTCCTTGAGACTTGGGGGAGGGAATTATGTCAATATTAAAAATGCTGCCCCATGTTTGACCTTTCACTAGGCCTCAGCAAAGAGCTACTTGTGTTGCTGCTCTCATGGAGTACTTTCTTTCTGACCAGTGTTTAATGGATCTCCAATCACCTTTTTCCATCCTACTCATGATCACATATTATTGGGAAAGCCAGCCATTAACTGCTGTCCTAAATGAATGTTAGAGTGGGGTTTGGAGCTCAAACTATAATTTTTTATATTTTTATTTTGCCTTACCTACTCATGGCATACTTATCATGGCAAAAAGAGAAATCACCTGGGAAATGCTGCATTCTTGTCTTACGAGGGTTGCCAACCCAGAGCATTTGACGTTCCCTCCTTCATGCACCTTAGACTATCCACATGGAAAGTCTTATGCCATGCTATCCTGGGAAACACTACTGAAATGCTGTAAACTTAGAAAGACCTCAACTTCTTCAGTAGCAGATTGGCACAAAATTGGTTGTATTGGAAGGACATGTTCTTAACAATGATTGCTGGAGTAGAATATATGGATGAGCCCATAATTAGAAAGCAAGAAATTATTTTCTCCTTAACAAACTTAGGAACAGGTCAATTGTATAAAATGGGTGGAATGTTGTGGTAAGCTTTTATAAAAATGCATCAGTGTGTCTCTGAGTATATGTGAAAGTTATCAAATGCTGAAATTCTATATTCATTTGTGAGGAAATACACCCTATTGCACTCATTAAGATTGGCTCTGGAAAAGACATAAATTTCTGCAGGAAGGGGGCTTTCATCTGGTTCTTCCTCCCCCCCCTCCTCCTCCTTCTTCTTCCTCTTCCTCTTCCTCTTCTTCTTCTTCTTTCATATATAGATCAAACTTTAAACTGCCAGAATGAAAACACCTTCTTGGTTTTGTTGTTGATTAAAAATAAGTCATTATTGGTATATGTTTCTGGTAGTAGCTAACGTACCAGCAGATGGGCCAGGCTCTGTGTGCTTCCATATTCACATAGCATGTTATTATCCACTAAGAGCCTCCATTTGAGCATATTGGTTTTACATTTATTCACTCCAACTCTTAACTTATTCAGGGTTCTCCAAGTAATATAAGGGTGGTCAGCCATGTTATTCCTTGACCAATGGTCTCCCACCTCCATCTTTTAATTCAGTTTTGTTCTTGTGTACCCTCAAGAATGATTATTTTTGCTATAAAGCTGTTCCTAGATCTGAGTCAGATGGCTTGGGGCATATGTCTGTTCAGAGGATGTCGAGGGTCATTCTCTGGATTAGTTCTCTCAGCGTCTGCTGCAACCTCTCTCCTGATCTTAGGTGGGGCAATGTCAGCGAGAAGATGTATTTTCCACTTGGTATAGATTTGACACAACCTATCACTAAGTGTACTGCTTCAAATTTCAGGTAACTGGAAATTTATATTAGCTTCTGGGTTCCTGTTGGTTCCATACACAGTTTTATATGGGATGCATTTTGAACATATATCTCTGGCTCATGCATTGAAATTAGCTCTGAAGAGCTAAAGAAGGTTGTTATGCAATATAGTAATTCATATTTTTATTGCTACCTTATAGATTTTCCAATCTGAATTACACTGCATAAATTTTCATTTTATTCATTATTATTTTATTAGCAACTTTGGTGAGCTCTATTTCAAGTCTTTGCCCACTTTTCAATAAGCTCTCCAATGTGGTACCAACATCCTCTTTCAAAACATGATTGCTCTTTCATTCACCACTGAAGCTGTTCTAGTTGGATGGGCTGGGACATCAAGAAAAGGAGATCTTGACTCCTCTTTAGTCTACAGTTGGCAAGAAAAAGAGGAGAATGATTAGGGGATATAGTACAGTATCTGAATGGTACATTTTGAACTCATTTCTGGGAGTAGCACTAAAACAAGTTTCCAGAATACAGCTCTGGAACTCTGTTACAGAAAATGTATATCTAAATGTATAGTACTGCTCTACTACTACTGCTCCAGAAATCTATTCCATATTACAGTACTTAATTGTTCAGTGCCTCTATGAGTCCCGAGTCATCATTTTTCCTGGCAGAAAAAAAAGGAAAAGGAAAGAGAAGAAATTTATAGAAAGAGAGACTATAAGAGACTGTCATTTTCCTAACTGTTCTTTTCTATTTTTGCTATCATAAGGTCATGTTGAAAATTGATGAACGTATTTTAGAAGTTTTTTTTTTTTTCAGAATGAAACTGAAACTGCTCCTAATCAAGCTCTAACAGCACTTTTTTCCCTTTTTGGCTGGGTTGAATTTTTTTAGTATCTTATTCTTAATAATGAAATCATTTAAAACAAAAACCACATAATTACTACCATTATTATTTCAAGGTTATCGAGGATGTAAAAATAAAACATGAAATCAATAAGACAATCAAAGTGCTTTGCATAAAATTATAAAGGAATAAACTGCCTAGATTAATCCAGCAAGGAATTAATGTTTGCAAGGTAGAAAAATAATTTAGCTGAGAAAAGGAAAAAGGAAAGACCTTACAATGTTTATTTAAAAGAGGCCTGGTTTAGTTTAGCAATAAACCCAAGAAGCAGAGGTAAACATGGCCTTCTTGAGTGTGCAAAAAACTTGGTGTCTAAGTTTCAGGAAAAGACAGATTTCAGTTAACAAACTTTGTTTGTTTTATAAGTATTCTGCAGCATGGAACTGCTTAGAAATTGAGAAAATGGATGATTCATGATAATGGTAATAAGGTGCACTGCATCTCTAGGTCACTGCCCTGAAAATATCTTAGTCCTTTTCTTAGACAACAATATTTTACAAGTTTTCTTGAATTAAATTCACAATTGCCCTTATTTGGACATCATAGCAAATGCACATTTTTCTCTGGCTAACTTCTTGGTCCTTTGTGAATATGATTTCTGTGTTGTGTTCTATTTTGTTGCATTTCCTCCCATAGTTGGAGCATGGCTTGCTATCTCAGATTCAACCCTTCAATATTAATCTAAAAGTATTCAAGTCTAGGAATGGTGATATTGCTGCTTAAGAACATCTGCATAGGTTACGATTATGGTGCTATATTTGTCTGACAATTGATGTGCCTCACTTTTTGTGATACAGTTTATAAATTATACAGGGACAAACACACATCAGTTACACTCATTCTATAAGACTGTTGATATATAAGCAAAAACATCCACCCACCCCCCTTCCAAATTAGGTGAATACTATTTTGGGCTCAGATGCAAAATATGGATCACTGCTTGGCTGGTGCAGGGAATTCTGGGCTTTAAGTTAGATATGGGAGGGGTGTTTATCTCAGAAGGAAGAATGGGACATCACTGTTATCCAGTGGTGGGTTTCAAATATGTGAACAATCAATTCTCTGTGTGGATGCCGCTTCCGGAAATCTGTTCTGGGCCTGGGCAACAAAAAAATTAGCTACCAGTTCTGGCAAAGTGGTGTGAACTGGCTGAATCCCACCACTGCTGTTATTCTACCAGCAAGAAAACTACATGAACATGATCACTGAGAGTAAATTTTGACTTGGAGGAGAGTTCTTAATCTTAGAAAGGAAACCAGAAATAACCTGTCTTGCAAGTTGCCATGCATTGTCACAGCAAATCCAAGCAACTCCTGGGGTATGGTGGAAGAGTAATGATGTGGAGGAAGAGAGATTAGGTCAAGGAACTGATATTAGTGGGAAAAGAGATGGTTGAAGGAAAGAAAGAACAGGGAGGAAAAAATAAACAAGGAAAACAGGGGAGGAAAACGCCACTCCAACTTTTTGACCTAATTATGAAATTTCAGTAGTTATCTATTTATCCATTTATTCCTTTTTCTATACCTATCCACTTGTCCACCTGAGACAGGTAACAATAATAAAAAAGTTACATGCCTTGGAAATACAATCAGAAATAGAATTAAACTTAATGTTAAAATAATGGGATGGATAGATAGATATTTAAACACCAGGATGGATAAATGGATATTTGCTGAGAGAGAGAGAGACAGACAGACAGACAGACAGACAGACACAGACACAGAGAGACACAGAGACAGAGAGAAGCACAGACAGACAGACAGACAGAAAGACATTGTTGCCCACCAGCTGAATAATTGACAGAGAGTAGGCTAGCCTGACAGTACTTAGCAAAGGCAAGGATCACCTTCCAAGAAAACTTTAGTTTTACCAATATTAGTCTCTGATGGTTGCAGAATAGGTCTTTAAAAAAATTTAACAGTCAAGCTTATAATAGAGAACATAGCTTATTTGCAAAGTCTTATCCAAAGATATACATGGCTTTAAGCTGCTCATAGAAGAACGAAGATAACCTTGGTGAAGGAATGAAGGATTTGTTAAGGAAAGTGAAAAAAAAACAACATAGATTAATCCTTTGAAAGCAGAAAGGATGAGATATTCCAAATGGTCTACTTTGAATATCTTTGGTATAAGAGGAGGCAGCTCTTTAAGTTTTGGCACTCCTGTAATTGTTGTACTGTTTCCTGACCTAAGCTACACTGAAAGACTAGTACCCTTGGCAAAACTATTAAAACTCTCCACTCAAGTTCACAGCATAGATAAAGGACTTGCTTCAAACTAAGGCTGAGTAAGCCTTGGCCTAGAGTAGACATGTCAAACTTGATGGGACACAATCAAGAAAGCCCAAAGCTGTTGAATCCACTGGGAACTTGAAAAGCTTTCTGTTGTGTCCTGAGCCTGCAAATGCAGGCTCGGGACGTTGCAAAGATTCCCGGGCTTTGCAGAAGCTGCCTGGGACCAGACTGAGTGGCGCCAACCTTGCACGCATGCGCAAGGCGTGAAAAGTGCCTGACTATGTTGCCATTATGTCTGGGGTTTTGGGATGTATAAAAGGAGGCCTGCATGCCTTTGCTCATTGTTGGAGTTTTGACTAAAAGCACAATAAAGAGTTGTTCTGTAGAAATGTGTCTTCCTCATTCGCCATCGCTTCGAGGACTTAACATTGGCGACAAGGATGGGATCCTTCACAAGATAACTAGAAGAAATCTTTAAGGCTCACCCAAAGAAGTCCTGAAGAGGAAAAACGTCATTAAGGTCAGCATCCATCCTGCCAGTACAGCGTCGCTGGAGGGTGAGTTTGGCTGAAAGACCCTTTCCCTGGAAGAAGCGAGTGGTGAAGCACAAGCTACAATGGCAAAGATCGGCCACTTATCAGAGTTCAACATCTCACACCCAGAAAGATGGGAATCATATGTTGCAAGGATGGAGAACTATTTCAGAGTCAACCAAATTCGAGAAGATGGCTTGAAGACTGCCACCTTGTTGTGCGTCTGTGGACAGGAAACTTTTGAGATTGCTGAAAATCTAGTGGCCCCTGCCTCTCTGGAAGCAGTAATGTACACGGATCTCAAGAAACCTCTGAAAGAGCATTTCCAGCCCAAGATCATTGCTTGGAGGCACACATTTGAACAAAGGGATCAGAGGGCAGGCGAATCTGCTAAAGACTTTATTGCAGCCTTGAGGTGAATAGCCAGACCGTGTGAGTTTAAAGATTTGGAGGAAAGGCTGCGCGATCATTTTGTGTGCAGGTTAAGAAATAGAGACTTACAGCAAACGATCTTCGCTAAAGAAGATGTTTCCTTCCAAGATGCTCTGCGAGAGGTTACAGCAGAGGAAGCAGCAGGTGGAGCAGTAAAGAATAAGAAGCTCTCCAAAGACCATCCCTGTCACCAGGAGAACGGGCAAGAGGAATCAGAGGAAGTTCCTGAAGATGAGGTGGATAAGCCTTACCAGGCAGCCGGAAGGAGACAGAAGGAACACACAGAAAAGGCTTCAACAGCCCTACAATGCTTCGGGTGCAGAGGATGCCACAAAAGAGCAGACTGCCGGTTCCGTTCCGCCATTTGCAGGGCATGTGGCAGGCAAGGCCACATCGCATCCGTCTGTTTGGGTCGTCAGAAGGTACAACCTAGAGAAGAATTGCATCTGAAAGTTACCAGGGTCCTCAGCCAAAATAGGGTGGGTTTCTGCGCAACACACAGAAGTATTCTAAGGACAGGCACACATAAACCCCTAAAGAAGAAGCTGTCCCTTAAGGTAAGGTTGCATGGGGTTCCCTTATCCATGGAATTGGACACTGGATCTGCTCTCTCCATAATTTCCCTCAACACATTCAGGAAGATTTGTAGCAGCAGTGGCCTTAAGGTACAGTACAAGGATTTTGAAAGTCCCTTAGATGTATTGGTGTTGGAGGTGAACGTACGAGTCTTATTGGATTCGATTGGTTTGAGGCTCTGGGAATCCAGGTCATGGGGCTGCACCAGTTGCAAATGTTAAGTCTTGCAGAAGTCTGCAAGGAATTTGCAGATGTGTTTGGTTCTGAGCTTGGATCCTATAAGGGGCCTCCAGTTTCATTACGATTAGATCCTTCCATAACACCCATTATGGTTAAACCTAGGAGGGTACCTTTTGCCCTCAAGGGCAAGATTGATGCTGAACTGGACAAATTGCTCCAGCAGGGCATCTTAGAACTTATAGATTCTAGCCCTTGGGAAACCCCCATAGTAACGCCTCTAAAGGCTAATGGGGACATTCGTATATGTGCAGACTACAAGTGCACATATAATAGCCTTTTGGGGGCTATTAAACTTTTACCATGCATTTCTGCCAAATAAAGCTGCTATAGCTGAGCCCTTGCACAGGCTCTTAGACAAATAAGCCTGTTGGCAGTGGACTAAGGTCCATGAAAAAAGTTTCAATGAAGTTAAAGCCTTGCTTACTTCCAATGCTGTAGTAGCTCACTTCAATGAGTAACTACCTGTTTGCATTACCTGCGATGCTTCTCCATATGGAATGGGGGCGGTTCTTAGCCATCTGATGGCTGATGGGACACAGGTCCCTGTGGCTTATTATTCCAGAACCCTGTCTTCTGCTGAGTGAAATTACACTCAGATTGACAGGGAAGCGCTGGCCATTGTGGCTGGCATTAAGAAGTTTCATGATTTCATATACGGCCGCCACTTCACAGTCTACACTGACCATAAGCCACTGCTGGGGTTGCTTACCATGACCAAACAGACCCCACATATTCTTTCTCCTCGTATGCTGCATTGGTCCATTTTCCTGTCAGCATATGACTACTCCTTAATTCACAAACCTGGAAAGGAAATGGGTCATGCAGATGCCCTGAGTAGATTACTCCTGCCAACACTGGAGCCTGATCCTGCTCCAGCCATTAATATTCTATCCATTTAAGAACTGCCTGAGTCTCCCCTCAATGCTAGGGATGTGGCTGTAGAAACTGCCACTGATCACATGCTTACACGCGTGCTTACATGGGTGTTGTCAGGATGGCCTGACAGGTGCCCTGATACTGAGTTCCAAAGTTTCTGGCAAAGGAGGTATGAGTTGTCCACCTTCAAGGGTTGTCTGTTATGGGGAAGTAGGGTAATAATCCCAATCTCATTGAGGACTAGAGTCCTGCACTCTCTACATGAGGGACACACTGGAATAGTCAGGATGAAAGCACTTGTGCGCAGCCATTTGTGGTGGCCTGGCCTTGATAAAGCCATCGAGGCCCACGTGCATGGGTGCCATGTTTGCCAAAAGTCCCGGCCTGAAATGCCTCAGGCCCCAGTTCATAGGTGGGAGGAAACTCAAACCCCATGGTCTAGGGTACATATAAATTACGTTGGGCCCTTTCAAGGGCAATTATTGATAGCCATTCTAAGTGGCTAGAGGTTGTTCCTGTGTCCTCCACTACTATTGCCAAGACTATCCAGGTGCTGAGAAGTATTTTTGCAGTTCATGGCCTTCCAGATGTTCTGGTTTCAGATAACGGTCCTTCATTTACCTCTTCTGAGTTCCAGGCTTTTCTTCAGGCCAACATGATCCGCCATGAAACTTCAGCTGCCTTCCATGCTTGACTATGAGGAAGTGTTACACTCTTTCCAAAAGAAGGTGTCAGGATTGTTCCAAGTTAGGGGGGAGGGGTGTTGTATCCTGGGCTTGCAAATGCAGGCTTGGGACATTGCAAAGGTTCTTGGGCTTTGCAGAAGCTGCCCGGGACCAGACTGAGTGGCGCCGAACTTGTACGCATGCGCAAGGCGTGAAAAGTGCCTGACTATGTTGCCATTATGTCCAGGGTTTTGGGATGTATAAAAGGAGGCCTGTGTGCCTTTGCTCATTGTTGGAGTTTTGACTAAAAGTACAATAAAGAGTTGTTCTGTAGAAATGTGTCTTCCTCATTCGCCATCGCTTCGAGGACTTAACACTTTCCTGTAGGCAAAGGTAAACCATTTCTATATGGTACATAAAGAACAAGTACATTCGAAAGAGATTTTAACCTGAATTCACATCCCACTATTATATTAGCTAAGTCTAAAAACAGTGGAAGATCTTGTACTATACTGGCCATATCTTATGTAGCCCGAGCTATCCATAATTATGGATGGATTGGATTTAAATATATTTGGAGGAAGGGAAAAGGTCCCTGCCCCATTTCTACCTGCCACTCAGCAGACTCCACCACCCTTCACATTCTGCTAAATTCTAGGCATTTTTTTATTTATAATTCACAAGTCAGTGCTTTTTTTATCTATAGAACGCACCACAATGGTGTCCAGCACAGTTTTTGGATGGATTTTCCAAGTTTTAAAAGTAACTTTTGAAAATTTGATGTTTGGCCCACATGGAGTTGAATCGCCCTGTTGAGAGTAGCAGGTCGGCGGCAAAATTATTAAAACGGTGCATGCAGGCTGCTTGTGTGTTGGGTCTGATGCATGCATACTTCGTCCATGCTGGTTGTGATGGCGCTGCTCGGCTTGTGGCACTGCTCGGTTTGTGATTGGTCATGTAGTCGCACGCTGAGTGCTTACTGAGGGCGGCTTACTGAGTGCTTACTGAGTGCTTACTGAGGGCAGCAACCATTATGTTTTGTTACACAACTGACATGTGTGGGTATGTGTACAGTGATTGACTATATGTGAAAGGTACATAATTTTTTATTTTAAAAAATCGTTGGTGAATTGAAAATCTTTTTTTTTAATTTTTAATTTATGTTAAGAACTGACTATATATTTTTTTAAATAAAAGATTAACAAGATGTGAGTTCTGCACATTTTTTCATACAAAAAAAGCACTGTTCAGAGTAAAAAGGTTTTATGTATATGGTTCCAATGTAAAGTGCTAATTATGTAACTTATCAATGGAACAAAATGAAACTTGAGCTCTGGTTAACAATTTACCTGGAGTTTTTTTAATGGATAATAGAATCCGATGTATGTCTATTCAGTAGTAACCGCTACTAATTTCAATAACGCTTATATCCCAGATGATTGATTTGGGATTGCAAACTTAATCTGGTCATTGATGGATTTGAAGGGGAGGGTCTCCAGTGCAAAACTGACTTTGATGTATCTTTTAATCTAACAGCACAACAACAAATCTTGAGGCAATCAATTTTAATGGTGTTAATAGTCCAATACAAATTATCCAACTTTTCCCTTAATTTAGGAGGTTGGCTTCATATTTCTCTGACAAAATTTATAGGATAATTATTACTGTTTCCAGCATGGATTTCCATTGTCCTATTCATGTATTATTATTATTTAAACAAGTGACTAATTATCTTTGATTATATTTTTCTGAAATTGCCACCAGAAGATGCAGCTCTCTTCTTTCTCTGTAAATTGTTTCTGTCTCAACAATTCTTTGCTTCTGGCAGTCAGTGCTCCTCCAATCTCATCACGTCTTAATCCAACTGGAACGCTGATCAATTTAGAATGTGAAACACTGTATTTCTCTCCTGAGTTCAAAATGAGAAAGCTCAAATCTTTCTATTTCAATCACAAAACACATCCTTATGCACATCAGCTAACTCAAACGGGGCGTGGTTCCTCATGGAGACCGTTCCTATTGATGGGATTTTCCCCCTATTGATTTTAATGACAATTGGAACAGACTCCCAATCACCTTCCAGTATATTCAATTGAGTGTGAAAGGGGAAAAAAAGGAATAGATGCTTCATTGAAATTCCTTACAGGCAGAATGTAATAACTTTTGGAGCAAGCTCACAGAGGTTTTTGTGCCTTGTACGCAGAAAGACATATTCCAGATCTTTATAGTGCTGGCATTACTATGGCAAAAAAAAAAAGTAGACAAAATAGAGCAAATGAACAGAATTGAAGACAATTGCTAGAAATCAAGGAAACCAAAAATTCCTTTTAAAATTATGTGCCCAGCTGTATGTTAGTCTGAGGATTCATACTGATGCGAATACTTAAAAACCTGACTTTTGTTGCATCTCTTCCTATGGGACATCTTGGGATTTGTTAGGGAGGTATTTATTTTTAAATGAAAAATTGCTACTCCTTATTTTAAAATTCCCAAAGGCAGTTTACTGCTGGAATAAAAATGTATGGGAAAAGAAGGTAAACACAGAATAAATGGATATAATAAAAACAGGACAGAATGGATATAATAAAAATACATTTGCCCACAGACATTTCACTGAGGAAGGCCGTAATGAGATAATGAGTGCTAATAACAATCTATTGAAATACATCTGTATTGGGAGCTGGGATAAGAACTGGAGAAAGCTATTTCCATATCATTTTCATTAGAGTGTGGTGTCCAGATGGAAGGGAAGAAAAGGGATGTAAAGGAGATCACACTAGAACTAAATCCCAATGCATTTGGAGGGAAACCTGTTTGTCAGAGGAACAGTGTAATGCAGGGGTGGGCATCTATGGCAATTTCATGACCTGTGGACTTCAACTTCCAGAAATCCTGAGCCAGCATGGATTTCTGGGAGTCGAAGTCTACAGGTCATGAAGGTGCCATGGATGCTCACCCCTGGTATAATACAAACAGCCGACAAAGGATGGATTACTCTCTGGATGAAGCATCTCCTTGAAATCCATAGGGAGAATCAGTTACAATAGGTTTCCTTTACACCTCCTTTTCTATCTACCGTCTTTCTTTATATGTATTCTAACCAATATGAAAGACAGGATATCTTCTGAATACTGCAAATGACTGGAAAGATGGTCATGTTTGAAAATGTCAGTTTTTTGCATTTCTGTTTTTGCTGGTTTGAGAACGGAGGTTGGTTGTTAAATGGTTGATATTTTGCAAAGTAGTTGTACAGTCATTAATTGTTACTTTTGGGGAATTTGATTTTATTCAATATATTTTTTATTGTGACTAGTGGTTGGAAATTTGATTTTTGTAAAATATGTATTGTTTCAATGGCTATATATGCCGGTGCTCCAAATCTGATATTTTTGCTAAACACTAGCATTTACATAAAGCATGTGGTCAAAATGAATCACTTCATATAACCATCATTTGCTAGCTATCATGATGATATTTAAATCAGCATTAAGGATGAAATCCTATTAAAAATATTACTGCTTTTACTGGCTAAAAATATAATTTGCTATTTTCACACATACAGGAGACATTAACAATGACAGAACAAGTTCTGAGAATTTCCAATAAATTGAATTCTATAAAAAAAAAAAACCAAACATTTGTCCAACTAGAGTAGCTGAAATGTATGTGGGGCCTAATCCATGTCAATTACTTAATATTTGGTTGTGTATGAATCCTACATATAATCAATTTATATGTTTTCAATAGTTTAACAACCACTGATTTGCACATGGCAGAACTATTGAAATTAATAATTTAGGAAGCTTGCATGCAACAAGGAACTGAACTTTGCTCTCCAATCAGCTGCCAATTTCACAGTTGGCTTAACATGACAGTAATGTGTCAGACACAAGCTGATACTCCCTTCTATCCAGTGGTGGGATTCAAATATGTGAATAACCGGTTCTCTGTGTGGATGCCACTTCCAGAAGTCTGTTCTGGGCCTGGGCAACAAAAAATTAGCTACCGGTTCTGCTGAAGTGGTGCAAACCAGTTGAATTCCACCACTGCTTCTATCCCATTCTTTCTTAAAATCTGCTCTGGCAAAAGAGGGAATCTGACTCTGATAAGGATTTGTATTGGGAATGAAAGTCTTCTTTAAAGCCTACTTAAGGGGTGCTCAAGGTATGTAATGGGACCAAATTGCTGCAGCCAAATTGCCATGGCCAACTCACCAAGATCCACTTACCATAGCCAATTCACTGTGGCCAACTCGCCATGGGACAACTTGCTGTGGGACAATTCAACAATTCAATTTAATTATTTAAAATAATTAAAATATTATTTTCATTTTTGTCATTCACATTTTATTTTGTTCCTCCTTTGGCACCCTTTTTGTAATGATTCTATTAGACTATTTCTTCAATATTAGTGTAACTCTTGTCCCACGTGAGTTATCCCATGGCAAATTGTCCATGGCGAGTTATCTCCTGGCGAGTTGGCCATGATGACTGGATGCAATGAGTTGTCATAGACCCCTCAAACCAGGGGTCTTCAAACTTGGCCCTTTTATGACTTGGGGACTTCAATTCCCAGAATTTCTCAGCCAGCGTGCCTGGCTGAGGAATTCTGGGAGTTGAAGTCCACAAGTCATAAAAGGGTCAAGTTTGAAGACCCCTGCCTCAAACTATAGGTTGAGACACTCCTCCCCAATCCCAAGAATTCATAAGCAATTTGGGGAGGGGGGAATGTCACAATCATATTGATCAACCTTGCAGAGGCAGAATGTGAATTGTTTCAATTTTGCCCTTCAATTTGGCAGTGCAAACCCCAGGGACCAGCTGAGCTACTGCAAACTGTGGGAACCCCTGTGATAATTAACACACTGGAAATATAAATGGTATATATATTTATTTCTTATCCACCCTAAGCCAAATAATTTACTTTTATTCATTAAGGGGTCACAGAAATTCATTGATCCTTGTAGAGGAGTCATGGTATTACAAACTCTGAGAATTCCAAACACAGGCAACTTATGTAATTGGGCCTTGTAATTACCTCAGAAGAGCTGGAGAAATTATCTATTTACAGCTGCATTAGAGTTGCATGATCCATTCACATGTATTTCCATTCCAGCCAATTTGCTCATTGATTTCATTCAATTTTAATGTACATTTCTAAAACAGCAACAACAAAAAGTCTTAGGAAATACATTTCCTAAAGATACTTGTCAACACTATATTTTTTAGGTGAGCTATGTTTGGACATTTGGAAAGTAAGTAGCACAGGAGAGCTGGATAAATGAAATAGGATTTAACCTACATCAGCAATGACAAAGACTGAAGCCTTGTTCAGGCATTAAGTGAATTGGGAATACCCACCATATGACCTTTATCATTAAGCCTGCTTCTGTCAGGACCTTGCTTGCATGCAGCCAGATGTTTGAAGGCTTTTCTCCTGTAGGAATCTATGTATTCTATGCAACCACAGGAAATTGACATCATTTGAAGAATACACAAGAGTCTTGATTATGAACATTCACAGGGGAGAATACTCTTGAATTCCATAATATCTGACTAGGCTTGAATCTTTCAAATATCTCTAGGAAACAGCACATTCCAGGTTATCAAGCAGGTATTAATTTCTAGGGCTATGAACATTTGTTCCTTAAATATCAAGTTACCTAAAAGAAGACAGAACCTACAAGTCTGGGGACTCTTTGAGCAGGAATTTGGTGTCTCTGTACCTAGCTGAGCTATCAAAAACCAAGGGAGTCAGATGTCCCCTTAATAGCTATATTTAGTGTGAAAATAAGTAATGAATGTTGATGGAATCCTGAGATCAAGTTAATTTGAGGCTTAATGTTATCCTAGATATCTTCAGAAAATTAAACGTGAAAAAGAGAAATTGATTTGGAAAACAAAGCAAAAACTGCACAAAAATGCTATGAAACTATTTGTGGGAGTTTTGGAGCACTAGATAATATAGCGAATGACATTTACAGTAGCCTCCTCTAGCATCACAATGATGAAACAAATGGAAATTTAAATAAATTAGAGCTGGAGTAAAACAAGATCCCAAGCCCTTTTGACAGGTAACTTATTTTCTCACTATCTGGCTTGATATATTACTATAAACATGCTGAGACCTTAGAGAAAGTTTATCACTGTTAACTTTTTAAACATCCTTTTTCATAGGAAACTTGAGAGGGAAAAAAGGGTTAATGCAAAGCAAGCCATGGAGAGATGAGAAATGAGAAATTATCTTACATAAACTCTATGAATTACTAAGATCAAGTGTGGCAACATTAGCTACATAGTGATATATTAGAGCCAGCTTTTACAGTCAGTCAAAAGTACATTCAACCCTTCCATCTAAGAATGGAGTTGTTTCATCTCCCATTATCATCCTGATAATAAACTTGCTGCCTGCTCATTATGCATTTGAGCAAAATTTGTTTATCACAGGCACTGTAGAAGTTAATGTGGAAGGCTGGTTTGCTGCAATGCTAACTTCAACCATTGAAAAAGCTTTGTTTTGTTTTGTTGTTTTGCCGCACAGGGAAGAAATTAACCATATCCCTAGACTGTGGTAAACCTTGTCAATAAATAACATTACAAGGCACAAAATCACTTTATCTGCTGGCCTTGTTGAACATGCAATGAGAAAGGACTGTGATTTAATCTGCTCTAGATATTTGGAGGGGTAAATGTGCACAGAGGAAAAGGAAGGAGTCAAAACCTTTGAGTTGGTTACTTATGGGTAAACAGAACCTTGTTCTCAAATAAGGACAAGTCTGATCTGATTTAGCAATTTATTAAAATCTTTATTATATATCAAGGATAGGAAGAGGTTAAACTCATGCCCTAGCTGGATCAAAATTAGGCTGGCGCCATCCTGCCTGCCTGTTTCAGTATCTTAAAATGGTCATGCATCATAAGTAAATTGTCTAGTTTAATCTAATTCTACCTGAATCTATGGGAACAAGACTTTCAAGTAGTGAGCAGTATGCTGGAAAAAAAAAATAGAAATATGTGAAAGTCTAATCATATCATTTTAAAAGGAAAAGTGGTGATCACTAAAGCCAAATAAAATTAGATTGCTGTAAATAGGAGAAGATTATTAGATAAGGTCATAGTGATTCAAGGCAAAAAAAAAGTATTAGTGCTGTTGGAAATGTCAGGAAAATTCTTTGTATCTAACCTTGGAAAATGTGATATGTGTGTAAAAGAGACAGATTTATGTCTTTGGCCTATCTGTGAAATGTAGGTGGAAAATTAACATGATATATGGAGTGTATTCCCCCGGCATTATTCTACTTTTTCATTGATTTTAGTAACCTTATATTCATGTACAGCTGTAAAATGGAGGTCAGAATTATTAAAGCTGACAGTGGTTAGTCTATGATTTGGCCATGCATGGGGAGACAAGAGCGCTAATACTCCTCTATACATGAATTATAATTCCTGAATTTCCACTGCTCTATAAGAGAAAAGAAAATATTAAATCTCCATGGATCCAGAGAAATGGAGCAACATTTGCAGCACTTATTCAGGCTGTTTTGTGCCAAACTAGCTTGCTCCAGCATTTCAGTGTCTTTAGACAATAATGAAATAATTGCAGCTTTTCTACCCAAGAATGTGCTTGGTTCCTTTTTATGTCAATTCAATCTTTTCCCAGAAGAGAAGTGATTACTGTCCCACATAATATACAATTCAGAATTTAAGGATATCTGTATCTCTGGGATTAGAGAGTAATGACCATTTCCAGAAATAAAAATTGCAGTGAAGACGGAGTCGGTTATGTTCCTGTTTTACATATAATATATATATATATATATATATATATATATATATATATATATATATATATATATATATATGTTAGTCAAATAGTAATGATCACCAAGAGAGTATCTATAAAAATAGAAGATCAGCTCCCCACCGCCGAGAGATCAGCCATAGTTTATAAAATCAACTGTGCGGATTGCCAGAGTAATTACATAGGCGAGACCTCGAAAAGACTTAAGACCCGCCTACATGAGCATAGGCTAGCCATCAGATGGGGTGAACAACACTCCCAGATTTGGGCTCATGCAGTAGAATACGGCCATCGTTTTGATTTTGAGAATGCCCAAATCTTGGCTAACGATATCACAAAAAGAGGCCGCTTATTAAAAGAGGCATGGTTCTCAGAAACAATCCATCAATAGGCGTGTGGATTTGTGTGCAGCACACCAGGCTCTGAAAATATGGAATGCTGGTAGCCGCATTAACCGGGAGAGGGGACCTAATTCAAAGACTTACTATCCAGAAGACATCGCCCGACCCTCCTCCTCATGTAATCACATTAATGCAGCCCCCACTGATGGCCCCCCCTTCCTGGAACAACCACAGACCAGTCCTGGCAGACAACTGCGGACGGATTCGCCACGATCCGTAGAGAACGGAACAGCATGGAGATGGAATGGAAATGGATGGGGATTCGAGAAACTGGAAGAAAAACGGAATACAACCAGGTCCGGTAGAGATGAGGAGAACGACGATGAACCCCCCCATGAGGAGGCTACCAGACACAGCATGACAACTCGATTGCAATCCAGCAGGAGAATGCACCCCCCTTCGACACCCCCAGCACAAAGTTATGGGATGAAACAGCGACTACAATTAAAGGGGAAGAGCACCGTATGGAGTGGGAATGGAGAACCAAGGACAGACGGTAACGTTGCCCACCGGCAACGGATGGAACAACGAGCCACTGACAATAGGACAACGACAAAAAACATCTTGACGGTGCGCAAGACAGAGCGTGTGGGAACGAACAGCGGACCGTACAGGGGAACCCAGGGGAAGAAGGAGGGGAGGAGGAACAATATGGGCGGGGGTTATGAATCTAGGGCACAATTCCGGGAGACGGATAAACAAGACCAAAATAGCCGTGAGGCTTGTAAGGATACTGAAAGTGATAATTGCCCACCCCCACTCGTAGAGGGAAGTCGTGTGTGGGATGGTGGTGGGGGGGAGGCTATGAGCAAGGAAGGCAAAAAGATCTGGACTCCCAACTCTGAAACAACTTATGACAGAATGCAGATTAGTAATGTGGGATGTAGGCTGGAGACCCAACCCGATCAGCTGGGGCCTATGACACGCTCCAGGAGCCGGAAGCAGACACTAAACAGCTGTATATAAGACTCTCCCCCGGCACTTACCTTTTAACCCTGACGATGTCAATTGTGTTTGACGAAAGCTCGGTGGATTAAAATTCTATTTTTATAGATACTCTCTTGGTGATCATTACTATTTGACTAACATGAATATTCCCAAGAGTCATGTTTTTGTTTTTATTTCCAATCATATATATATATATATATATATATATATATATATATATATATATATATATATTTGTTTTCTGAGGTTTTCGCGGGTATTTGTATGTAGGTCTTTGGTTGTTCGGGTTTTCTCCCACGTAAAATTGGAAGTGTCTTGGCGACGTTTCGACGAAGTCCCATTCGTCATCTTCAGGCTGGTGTTTTCAGCTTCGTGCTTCGAGCAGCAATGTGTGGTCTTAGCTGTTTCTTCCTTTTAACTGCCAGTGGGGGTATGAACTGATTGGGTGGGAGCTTGGCTGTGTTCTGATTGGGTGGAGGTGTGTTCTGATTGGTTAGGGGCGTGGCTGTGCTCTGATTGGCTGGGGGGTTGGCTGTGCTCTGATTGGCTGGGGGGTTGGCTGTGCTCTGATTGGCTGGGGGAGTGTTCTGTTTGGTTGTGCTCAGGTTAGTCTGAGTTGCAGAGGGATTCAAGATTTTGGGCTGCCCTGCCATTCCTTGGCTTCGCGTTCGTGGTCGTGCTTCCTCTTCATGGAGGGTGTCAGTTTGCTTCATGTATGGATTGGGGGGGTTTAAAGTGGCTAATGATGCAGCTGTGGTCTGGCTTCTGGTTTGTGGTCGTGCCTCATAGTCAGTGTGGCTTTGGGTTTGTTTTTTGCGTGGATGTTTGGTGGTGACCTCCTGTGTGGTTTTTGTGAGTGTGGGTCTGGTATCATTTTTTGTGTTAGGGAGTCGTTTGTCAATGAGGGCGGGTTTCCAAATGGCTGGTAGGCGGGAGGTATCATCTCGCTTGTTCATGCTGTGTGGGCGTTTTTCTATCTCGATGGCTTCTCTGATTATTCTGTTATTAAAATGTTCACTTTTGGCAATGGTTCTGGTATTTTTAAAGTCAATTTCATGTCCTGTAGCTTTAAGGTGTTGGACCAGGGAAGATGTTGGTTCCTCTTTTTTGATTGAGTTCTTATGTTCTTCAATGCGTGCACTTATTCTTCTGTTGGTTTGTCCGATGTATGTGGTGGGACAAGTGGTGCATGGGATTTCGTATACTCCTTGATTTTCTAATTCAATTTTATCTTTGGGGTTTCTAAGGATGGTGGATATTTTTCTGTTTGTGCAGAATGCTGTTTTGATGTTGTGTTTATGGAGGATCTTACTGATTCTGTCTGTGGTGCCTTTTATGTATGGGAGGATGGCTTTGCCGTTTTCTTGTTCTTTGTCTTGGATTTTAGTGGGGGTTTCTTTTTGGATTAGGTTTGTAATCTTATTTCTATGGAATCCATTGGATGTTAGTACATTGGTGAGAGTGTGTAGTTCGGGTTTTAGGTGTTGTTCGTCAGCTAAGCGTTTTGTTCTGGAGATGAGTGTCTTGGCTACAGAGTTGATCTGTGCTGGGTGGTGGTGTGAGAGAGCGTGCAGATAGCGGTTTGTGTGTGTTTTCTTCTGGTAGATGGTGTGTCCTAGGGAGCCATTGGATTTCTTGTAGACTAAGACATCCAGGAAGGGAAGTTGGTTGTTAGTTTCTGTTTCCATGGTGAACTGTATTTTGGGGTGTAGGCTGTTGAGGTGTGTGAGGAAGTTGTCCAGTTTTTCTTTCCCATGTGGCCAGATTATGAAGGTGTCGTCTACGTATCTGAGCCAGAGTTTGGGTTTGTGATCCGATTTTTCTAGAGCTTGGGTTTCAAAGTGTTCCATGTAGAGGTTGGCAATGACAGGTGAGAGGGGTGATCCCATGGGTGCTCCTTCTGTTTGTTTGTATTTTTGTCCATTATAGATGAAGTATGTGTTGGATAGGCAGTGGTTGGTCAGATCTAAGATGTGTTTGGGGGGGTTATATTTGTTTTGGATAGCTGTCAAGGCTTCTTTGATAGGCACTTGTGTGAAGAGGGATATGACATCGAAGCTCACTAGTAGGTCGCTGGGCTGTAAGTTTTGTTTCTTTATGATCTCTATAAACTGGAATGAGTTTTTTACGTGTGAGGTAATGGATTCTGCATAGGGCTGTAGTTGTTTGGCGAGAAATTTGGCTAGGTTTTGTAGAGGTGAGCCTATGGAGCTGACTATAGGTCTGAGTGGGGTTCCTTCCTTGTGTATCTTGGGGAGACCATAGAGTTTGGGGCATCTGGATGATTTCTCTCTGGGAATGATTCTTTGCTGGATCTCTTCGCTAATGGGGGAGGCTTTTATTTTGGATCTGGTGGTTTTTTCCAGGTAGGTGGTGGGATCTGTATTTAGGGGTTTGTATGTGGAGTCTTGGAGTAGGTTGGTTAATTTGGTTTGGTAGTCAGATGTGTTCATAACCACCGTGGCGTTGCCCTTGTCTGCTGGTAGGATTATTATGCTGGTGTCTTCTTTCAGGTTACGTAGTGCTGTCTGTTCCTCTTTGGGTAAGTTGCTTTTGGGTGGCTTGCTGGTGCAGAGGATGTTGGTGATTTCGAGTCTGATTCTGTTGGCTGCTCGAGGCACGAAGCTGAAAGCACCAGCCTGAAGATGACGAATGGGACTTCGTCGAAACGTCGCCAAGACACTTCCAATTTTACGTGGGAGAAAACCCGAACAACCAAAGATATATATATATATATATATATATATATATATATATATATATATATATATATATATATTAAAAAAACGTTTCTTAATTGGTACACATTGGAAACTGGTTTTGTGAAGGCATGCTTCCTGCTTTAAAGTTAGTGAAACTATTGCAATTCATTTTTTTAAAAAAAATCTGAAAATCAATTTTAAAAGCTAAATAATCAATCTAGAGTGGCGGTAACTAACCCACTAGAGAAAAGAGATAGGAAATGATCTTTGCTATTTTTCTTTTTGTCCTCATATTCCTGAATCACTCTAAAGAAGCAACATTTCCTGCTGGGTGTTAAAAAATCCCTAAAAGATGCAAAAACATTGCCAACTTTTTTTTTACCAAAGAAGCATTCAGTTTTGTTATAGAAATATAGAATATGAATAATACTTTAACTACCAGAAGGTAGACGAAATAACAATACGTAGCTAAACAAAATAATGGAATTTTTAGTATTGTATAAAGTGGTATTGTCACACACGGCATGTGTCTTTCTCTTTCTCTCTCTCTCTCTCTCTCTCTCTCTCTCACACACACACACACACACACACACACACACACTCACACACACCATACATAGGCAAACTAGAAAAAGAAAAATATATATCCATACAATAGTTATAGTGAGCATGTTGTTTAAATGTGAGTTATAAAACAAACTAGAATATGTGAGTTGCAAGAAGATGTAAACAAGAAATTTCATTTTTTTTCTTGAAAAGAAGAAAAGAAATTATATTTATTTTTCATGATCCATGTGTCGTAATTCCATAGGAAGCTTAAGAAAGTCATATTTATTTATTTTATTTAGATGCCACTCATTTCAGTGATAAGGTGACTCGTCTTACAAATGGTCAAAAGATAAATATAAAAATTAAAATTAAGGAAAGTTACATAAAAACAAGATCAAGGAGAGAAACAGAATGGGTTTTGAGGATTTCTTCTTATCTGTCAAGCACCTCCAGCAAAGAGTGCCTCCATCAGAGCCCCAAACCAACTAACAAAACCAGGTTTTAAGGCTCTTCCGGAAGGCCAGGAAGATGGAAACAGATCTCATCTCCATTGGTAGAATGTTCCACAGGATGGGGCCCCAGTTGGCCCCAGCAGCCAAACTTCCTTAACAGATAGGGTCCACAGCAAGTCCCTTCTGCTAGAGCGAGTTGAGCAGGCTAATCCCATTGGTGCAAGACAGCCTTTCAGATACCTGGATTCATGCCATAAAGGGCTTTAAAGTAATGACCAATAACTTGAACTGGACCCAGAATCAAATGATAAACAGTGTGGTTTAGATAACAGTGGTGTTTTATGCACCACCCTAGGGGCCCCAGAACAGTCCATGCCACTGCATTCTGTACCAGCTGTTGCATTTCAAATACTGTTCTATCTATCTATCTATCTATCTATCTATCTATCTATCTATCTATCTATCTATCTATCTATCTATCTAGATAAAGGTTTCCCTGTATGAGTCTTGACAATCTCTAAAAATGTTGGCTATTTTCTTCATTTGAGTGACTGGGTGGGTGGCTCTGAACACATCCATATATAGCCCACACACATACATATATTCACACACACATACACACACATAGAATAACACACCAATGATGAGGACAAGATCACAGGTAGGAATGAACAGGGGGAAGAAAGAGGGGGAGAAGAAGAAAATAACGACATATATTATTTGAATATACCCAGAGACAGTTAAATCTCACCTCACCAATGAATTATTTTTCACACCTGAGGAAGAAAATCCTAAAAGTATATCATGCTTTGCCTCATAGTAAAGATATAATAATATTTATATTGTATAATGGTTCTTACGGAAGCATCCCAAGGAAGTTAGGTCTAACCCACACACACACTCCCCCCTTTTTTTAAGAGGCAAGAAACCCTAATTTTACACAATATTACACTGTATTCCCAATATTGATAAATGGCCTGTAGAGCAGACAAGAATTTATCTCCAAAATTCATTTCCTCTACTACTTTCAATAGAAAATTCCAATCTAATTGATCAAAAGCTTTCTCAGCATCTATAAATATTAAAGCAGCAGGGATTTGGTTGTTCTTATCCAAATACTCTATTAAATTAACAATTTGTCTTACATTGTTTTTCATATATCTCCCCATTATAAATCCAGATTGGTCAAACAACTGTCTTGTTTAACAGCAGAAATTTTGGGCTCAATTGAGGTCATAAGTCGAGGACTCTCTGTATAGTTGATTTTTTTTTTTTTTGCAGTTGCTGAAATAAGAAAGACTCATGACAATATAAGGGTTTGCACAATTTCAGAAGCCAATAATCCCAACCCTTTGTGGGACTTTAAAGTAACTTTTCTCTCCATATATTTAAACCCACCCATCTTCAGTATGGATGTTGCATTACATACAATTTTATTGAATTATTTGGATCAAAGAATATGACTTACCAATCTGTGCCTGAATTTACTTATGCAACATACAACATACAACATACAAAGGATAACATGAAAAATAGAATGTGTAATATTTAGGGTTTGTGATCAGGGCAGGATGAAGTAAACCATATAACTATTAAAAGCTTCAGGACAATAACTATTAAAAGCTTCAGCATATAACAAGGACTAAACTGTTTGTGTTCCAAAGTCTTAAGGAAAATTATCTTCTTTATTCAGCCTTAATGTACTCCTACACTGACTTTGTGTCATATTATTTTTCACTTTTATTCCAGCGTGCTCATTCACTAAACATCCTTTAGAGAGGGGAGAGAAGCCAACTTCAAATTAATGTTTCTTTTTCTTAACCAGTAGTCCACCTTAGCCTGTGGCCTCACTTTCATCATTGTCCCCAGTCAGCAGCTGCAGTCAAACATATGTTGAGTGACAGAAAACTAAGAAATTACTGAGATCTGCTGGAAGTCAATCCTCACACTTTATTTTTTAATCCACAGTTCTGTGCTATTTTTATAAACACTCATTTATGTAACTTGCATGACTTCACTAATGAATAATACAGTGTTTTCTATTGTATAAGGTTGGCTGGGGGATTCTGGGAGTTGAAGACCACATATCTTAAATTTGTCAAGATTGAGAAACATTGGAATAATAGCTCATTAACTATTATACCTTAAACTTCTAAAGTGCTTCTTTCCCTGCAGCTGAACTTTAGTAAAAATAAATGAATTTTCACTTGGATAATGATTATATTTCATGGATCTCTGACCTATAGAATCGTCTATTGATTTGAAGAAACACCTCATTTCCTTAAGTGGTTATTAGGTCTCTCTTTTCTCGTTTTTCTATGTTTTATTCTCCAGAAATTGTGGATGAAAGGTAAAATAAGGAGGGTGAAGAAAAAGAATATTTGACCATTGCTATGCTATGTCTAGTGACAAGGTTTTTCCCCCTCCCCTCACATAAATGTTTATGGCATAAATTGCCCCGAATTTGGAGTGCCTTGAATATGTACAACTTCACTTACAATAACTAATACATTGCTTGAATTTGCTGTCTAATAAAGGTGGCTTTGGCAAGAGGAGAGCACTAATCTTCATTTGGAATAAAATACTTTGGTTTGGTTCGGCTGATGTGAGGATTGGCAATGAGGGGGGGTTGTATATAACTCTGCACCTATAGACATTTTCTAAGCTGAAAAATTCTGTGCTAATTACTATGATTTATTCTATTTTCAAATTAAAATTGTTTTCCTGGGCAGCCAGGGGCATCTCAAACAAAGAACTTGATCCAGAAAAAGAGAAAGAGGTAGATTAGTGCATTAAATATCAAGGGAAAAAAAGAACAAAGCAAATAAGTGCTAGGAATAGGATAACACAGCAAGAACAAACCCTGAAGGGAATATTAAAGAGTTACAGAGGGGAACTCTTTGGAGGGGAATATTAAAGAGTTACGGAGAGATATTGAGAAAACAGTGTATAAAGGAGAGCTTTTCAAAAGCCATGTCAGCTATGGCACCTGAATCATAATAGTATTGCTGCTGGAAACTAAAGCAATAATGGGATTGCAAAAATAGTGATGCTTCAAGAAATACAAAAATATTTTATCTCAGTTCTTTTGCTTCCATTCTCCAGTGTAGCAGCAGAAGTCTTTGTAGTTGGCAGAAACAGATTTAGACCTTGGGAACAACATTAGCTTCTGCCACATGAAATTTTCATTTGCAAAATGATAGTTGGGAACCCTATTTTGAATTGAATTATAGTAGCCTAATTTTTCTCCCTTTTTACCATTCTTTACCCCTTAATTCAGGGTAGAGTCAAGATGACTGGATGGAACTGAGCATTTCCTGGCTGGATGCCCTTCCTGATGCCACGTGGAGTTCATAGCCAATATTTTTTTTCCTTTGCACCCTCAGAAACATCTGCCGCTACCTGGGATTGAACTTTCAACCTTCTGAGTGGGTGACAAGTGTCTTAACCACTAGGCCACCACATAGCTCTGAATTATTATAGCCTAATAATTATATAAAAATAAAATAAAGTAAAAATAAAGCCCTAATAATGATAGTCCCTACTAAAATATTACATAAAAAAAACTAGACCTGTATTTCCAAACTAAAATATCTTATCAGGACATTTTCACATTTGTATCATGATCAAGAAGATGCATGCATTTTTGTTGTACTGTATTAATATTTATGCTGCTTAGGCTGTATCTAAAAATAGTCATACATAAAGTAGACTCATTGAAACCTAGGGATTTAAGTTAATCATTGGTAACTTATTCTGTTTATTTCAGTGGGTATACCTTAAGTATGTGTAAGCTTCATATTATTAAAAATGAGACAGTATTATATTTCATTACTAACAGTAACCTAATGGATTTGCTGAGGACCAGTAATGATCTAAATTTAATATACTTTAAATAATGCAGGGAGTTATTCAGAAGCTTTATCTCTCAGATTAACATAATTGCTTTACAAAGGAAAATTAACAGAATAATTAGGAAGCATGGCTCAGGTGGTATTTAACCCTTGAAATGATTCAATTCAATCTGATGTAAATAAACATGAAAAGAAAAAAAATATATGACCAAACGATTTATCACTTTGTATCCCCATAAGACTCAGGATTAGTGAAAATATTTTACTGGTGTATATCCATCCATTGGATCTGATCTCCAAAATTATTACTCAAGACACGACAAGAAGCAATGGATGGAAACTAATCAAAGAGAGAAGCAACCTAGAACTAAAGAGAAATTTCTTGACAGTTAGAACAATTAATCAGTGGAACAACCTGCCTCCAGAAGTTGTGAATGCTCCAACACTGGAAGTTTTTAAGAAGAGACTGGACAACCATTTGTCTGAAATGGTATAGGGTTTCCTGCCTGAGCAGGGGATTGGATTAGAAAATCTCCAAGATCCCTTCCAACTTTTATTGTTGTTGTTGTTGTTGTTGTTGTTGTTGTTGTTGTTGTTACTTTAGGTCAGTCTCAGAATTATTGCTTCTTTCAGAAAGAATCCATTAGAAGATGTAGCATATTCCCCAGTTTGTCAGAAGGATATTGTCCTCAGTAGGATATTACTGCTATGATTATATCCATCCAAATAGAAATATATAAATAAATCTGTGTGAGACACATACAGTTTTGTAGACAGGTGGACTCAGCCAGTGAGTACACCACTTTATAAACAGTACTCCATCCAACATAGTATTAATTGTTTAAAAAAAATTAAGGTTTGTTTGTTTTTGCTTTGTTTAAAATTTGTTTTTATCCTTTGTTTCAGGTCCATTCCCATAGTTTGCTTGGCAATATTTTGGATTTGCCATTGCCTTCTTCCTAAGGCTGAGAGGGAGTGGCTGGCTTTGTGCCTAAGGTGGGACTAGAACTCATGGTCTTACAGTATCTAACCTAGTACCTTTTTAAGTTAATACCCTCATTTAAAGAATCACGACTTGTTCTAACAATTGTCATTTAAAATATACAATAGATGGTTTTGTTGCTGCTTGAAGAAATGCAATAGGATTCCAAAACTATGCTCACTCAGGATTTCCCGTATTTTAGGATGCATCTTTCATAATTATAATCCCATTATGATTGTGTTTTATGGACTTCCCTAATGTGCCCTCTCCCCGAGCTTGGAAAAGTTTCTTTAAAAAGCTCTTATATCTGCTTAGCAGCTGATCAGACAGATTAATATGTCCATGACCCCATATGGATTTGTAATAGTCCCCACTGATATAATAGAGGCTGTTTTAGACCATAATGTCGTTTGTTGTTTTCTCATTTACTGCTGGGAAGGAATAACTAGTCTTTTTCTCTCCAACACTTGTATAATTAAACATATCATAAGGGAGGTAAGATGGAGAAGGAGATAGATATAAGAGATAGAATAATGTAATAGTAGGTTGGAATGACTTTGAGAGAGGCGGGGAAAAGATACAGCCTAGGAAATGTTCTGATAAGAGAAAGTATAGTGCACAGTTGCATTATGGGCAGAAAAAGAAGCTTAGAAGGAATTCTTTCTCCATTTATAAAGGAGACAGCAGGAGATTTATATTTTTGGACTGTCAAGATTCCATGTTCCATTACAATGAAGTAGAATTAGCTCACCTAGCCATGTTTCCTGTTTGAGTTGTGTTTATGGGAGGGAGGGAGAGAGAAAGAGACTTAATTAAGGTGGTGTACTTAAAAGTGTTAACCTTCTCTCCCTGCCTCAAGGACACACCATAATTCCAATGAAGAACTTTTTAAAATGATCTAATTTCACATTAAGGAAAGCTCTTTAGTTTATAGTAGCTGCTATTTTGAAGGGGAGAGATGCAACATTCTCTTGTACAGCCCTCCATCCCACACACAGGTTTTAAAACTGCTATGTTGATATGAAAATAACCTGATTATCAAAAGGTGATTATTATGAATGGGAGTATTTGGAAAGCACTGATATAGGAGTTTGAATGTTGTGTGACTATTCTGTTTTGAATGGAGAAGGAGTAAGAATGGAAGGCCCAGGATGGTTCATGATCATGGCCTTGGATTCAGAAACTTTATAGACAATAGACCAAATATATATTGTTTCTTATCTAGGTGGTCCTGAAGAAACAGACGTAGTAATAAGTCTTTTGAGGAATTAGACCTTGCTGTCATGGGTTTCTGTTTTATTTTGGGGTTTGAATGGATTTTGGTTTTTATTTTCAGTTATACTATGTACTCAGACAACAGTAAAGAAACACACCATACTGCCTCTAATAAGGAAATTTGTCCAGTGACAAGCAGAGCATTGTTATCTGCTTAAAGAATGATCAATGAAGTAACTTAAAATATTTGGGGGGGGATCTTAAATTGCTTATTACTCTTTAAGGCACTGTTTGAGAACAAAATCTTCCTTCCCTCTGTCCCTCCCTCTTTGTCCCAAAGATGCAAATGATCAGTTGTCTGCAAGGAATATAAATCCTTCCATTCCCCACCATCCAGTCAGAGCTGAAGAAGCTTCTTGGATGAGAAGTGAAATGTCTTCAAAGAAAAACAAGAAAATCCAGTTGCCTCTTGAAAAAGCACCTTTGGGACAACCATAACCTGGATGACTGTGAATCTCCATAGACATCCTTTCTTTGTTCCCTCCCTCCCTCCCTTTTTCTTTCTTTCTTTCTTTCTTTCATTCTTTCTTTTTTTCTTTCTGCATTTCGTTCTTTCTGCATTTCGTTCTTTCTTTCTTTTGTTCTTTTTTTCTGTCTGTCTGTCTTTCTGTCTTTCTGTTTTTCTGTCTTTCTGTCTTTCTGTCTTTCTTATAGTGCTTCATAAAAGAACTAAGTACAGCGAAGAGCAACAAAGATGATTAGGGGATTGGAGGCTAAAACATATAAGGAACAGTTGCTGGAATTGGTATGTCTAGTTTAATGAAGAGAAGGATGAGGGGGGACATGATAACAGTGTTCCAATATCTCAGGGGCTGCCACAGAGAAGAGGGAGTCAAGCTATTTTCCAAAGCATCGGAAGGCAGGACAAGAAGCAATGGATGGAAACTAATCAAGGAGAGAAGCAACCTAAAACTTAAGGAGAAACTTCCTGACAGTTAGAACAATTAACCAGTGGAACAACCTGCCTCCAGAAGCGGTGAATGCACCAACACTGGAAGTTTTTAAGAAGAAACTGGACAGCCATTTGTCTGAAATGGTATAGGGTTTCCTGCCTGAGCAGGGAGTTGGACTAGATGACCTCCAAGGTCCCTTCCAACTTTATCATTGTTATTGTTATTGTTATTAGTGCATCATTTTGATTTGAAGGTGAAAAAATACTTCAGAGCACAGAGAAAATGCATGGCTGCCTTAAGATTTGTGAATGGCTGCTGCAATGTGCCCTGAAGCACCATGTTGGCTTTGAATCTGAAACACTGCGTGGCTTTACTTAATAATGGTAAAGGATGGAAGTCAGAACCTGAAAGAATGGAAACACTGGGAGCATGCACTATGTCTAGGTTACCTCTTGATTTCTGTTGAAGGTGTGCCCAGTGGCAAGGCTTCCTCTTGGTTCCTAGCTACAAATATCTACTCAGCAACTTGTAAAATTGCAATTGCTTTGGCAGTTTCCAATTGTTATATTTTTTTGTTTAGGGGGTAGCCCCATTTAATTTATATGATTGCCCGCCTCAATCAGAAAAGGAGAAAGATCAGGAGACTTGATCTGAAAATAGAATTAAAATTGTTCATGAACTTAGTTTCTTTCTGTCTTTCTAAAGTTTAGAAGCTGGATCTAAATCAGTTGTTTTTTTTCTTTTTCAATGTTTTTTTTTGTATGTACTAGCAGCTTATTATAAATTCATAGCTTGAACCATCTCTTACTGAAGTCATATTCTCATTTTAAGTACAAATAATGACTGTTTGCTCTAAAAATGTTATAACTCATTAACAGGGAAATGACCAGAATATGTTATCTAACCTTATATATGTGGGAGAAAAGAAAGATAACCAATAAAAAAATCCCAAAGAAAACTCCTATTTAAAAATATGTCAGCCCCATCTAATACGAGGCTTTGGCTAATGAGCTGGTTTTCATCAATATTTCATTGCATACTGCTGACTGGGGAATTCTGGGACTTGAAGTCTTAAAGTTGCCCAGGTTAAGAAACTGATCTAGAAAGTTACAGAATTTCTTTCTCTCAATTTCCTCTTCCTAGAAAGAGTTTCATATTCAATGTTAAAATGTAATGTTTATTTTTCAGAATGCTTATTATTCTCTTTTTTGAATGTACTCAGGTAGCTTGGGAGTGATGACCGAAAAAACAACTTTCATTTACTCTGATATTTTCCTATAGACAGTAGTGGGATTCAAATATGTGAACAACCAGTTCTCTGTGTGGATGCCGCTTCCAGAAGTCCATTGTGGGCCTGGGCAACAAAAAATTAACTACCGGTTCTGCCAAAGTGATGTGAACCAGCTGAATCTCACCACTGCCCATAGATTGTTTGAGATTTTATTGCAGCATGGCTAAACTGGTTTTTTTTTAATGCTGTAGTTTAAAATTGTTACTGTATTGTTCAAACTAAGTTACATATGAGAACCGGTACTGAAACAGTGAGACAATTAGTCAACTCAGTTAGCTTGACTCCTATATATCTCAGTTCCACTCAACCTGAATATAACTTTTGAATTCTATCTTGCTTAAACTACGGATGTATACGTATATTAATTAAACAAATATATTAAATTACGATGTGATAAAATATGAGACTATTTACATTCCAACTCTTGTTATATTAAAGTCCTTTCGGGAGCTCTTTAAATGGTTAGCCTAAGGGGAAGCTCATTTATTTCTCTTGAATCTGCCCTATCTTGTCTGAAACAAGTGGTGAATTGGTTTGTTTTAATAGCAAAAGAGTCCTGTGCTAATATTTCTATAGCTTTCTACTAAGCCTTTTCCCTTGTTTTTTGCTATGTTAGTTGAATATATAGGTGATTGCCAGAAAAAAGCAGTTTGGGGAGCAGATCTAGATAAGAAAGCCTGGTAAAGAAGCATAATTCAGCCTTCCTGTGTTGACTCGATTTATTTGGAGATACAGTTGATGGATAGAAACAAAGAGCAAGCCAAGTAAAAATATAATTACAAGCAACCAATCTTTGGTATTTTCTCAATTTTCCAGTCTATTAAATATCTCAGAGTTTCTGTGACACTAGCTATGGCAAGGAAAAAAGGATAGTAGAATGTTTTTTATTGAGGGGGGGTGGAGTGAATGCAAATTAGAAGAACTTTAAACCTGTCAGTCAAGATTGGCCTGAATGCTAGAGATATGAAATACCTGCAGATTCCACAGACTTCGATGGATATTTATAGGATTTTTTGCACGTCAAGCCATTTGGGCATCATATTAGCAGGTTATTTTCTCTTGCTTGGCAATCACAGCACCTTCAAACTCTCTTATTATACAAACCTCAGGAATTGTTTGTTTCCTTCGATAATGAGACAACATCCCCAATTCATAACGACATGAGATATTCTTATTTCAGAAATGTGACAGAACATAAGAGATGCTGTCATTCCAAGCAATCTTTTTCACCCTCAGTGACCTCCTGCAAAGAGGCAAAACAAAAGAATGAACTGGATTGTTTTATGATTCGTTAGCAAGGTGAAACAAGTCTGTACCTCATTCGGAGGCTTTTTAAAACTCCACAGATACTCAGTGACATTTGCAATAATATTCTCTGGCTGCAGTTGCAAAAGCTATTATTTCAGAAGCAGTGGGATAGTTCCAGAATTTGCAGTTTTACATTTTTTTTCGTCCTATTGTGACTCGGATTCATAGTTCAGTCGTCTTCATATTAGGATTCAGACATCTCTCATTTGAAATTCATGGATGTGCATTGACAGGGTCCTGTGAAGGTCCCACCCAACAGTGAGACCAATGACATCTTGTTCACTAAGTGGATTTCAATTTTTTTTTTAAAAAAATCACACAATGGCAATATAACTGAAAAAAATAAAGCATGTAGTTTAGTCACAATCTCCATTATAGAATCTGTAGGATCCAATCACAGACTCTCCATTATTTTAAATATTGTGTACCATATCACTAAATCACATTGCAACTGGAAAAAATATGAATGAAATCATGGATTACATCCTTGAATATAATATTACCCTTCTGGCCCAACTTACTCTTTGATTATAATGTTGTCAAGCCCTACTTTGCTTGCTTCCGTTTTACTCTGAAGTACGTGCCGGGGGGTAAGAATTTTCTTGCAGATGCCCTGTCTCGCCTGCCACAATACCACAGTGATAGGGAGGAGGTGGTACAGGCAATTTTACCCCCTGCACCCACAGGGTAGCCCACGTAACCGCCGGGGGTTGACGAATGTCACACTTCCGGAGCTGTGAACCTCTGTAGTAGATGACAGGTGGCTGCAGGAGCATCCGGGCCTGTTGACACAAAGGGAGGGCCTGGCCTGGAAAGGCGATAAACTCTATGTTCCCAAAGGCCTCCGGCAGACCATCCTCCAGAGGTGCCATGACACTAAACAAGCCGGGCATTTCGGGTTCCTAAAGACTTTACACCTGGTGCGGCGAGTTCTGGTGGCCCCAGATGAAGCCAGAGGTGGAGACATACGTCAAGAATTGTCACATCTGTGCCACTGCAAAACCACGTGTGGGTAAGCCGATGGGACTGTTGCAGAAAGTAGCTGATCCAACCCGTCCCTGGGAAGAAATCGCTATGGACTTCATAGTCGAACTACCACGGAGCTGGGGCTACACTGTGATATGGATGGTTATCGATCTCTTCTCGAAACAGGCTCACTTTGTTCCCTGTAAGGGATTACCGTCGGCTCGGTGACTGGCCAGGCTCTTCATACAGCACATCTATTGTCTTCATGGGGTGCCCCGATGTGTAATCTCAGACCGGGGGGTGCAGTTCATGGCAAACTTTTGGTGTACTTTCCTTTAACTGGTAGGGTCGTCTCAGGGCCTCAGCTCTGCGTATCACCCCAGTACTAACGGGACCACGGAGCGAGCAACCGCCATGATAGAATGCTACCTTTGCAGCTACATCACATACCAGCAAATGGACTGGGTAGACCTTTTGCCATTTGCTGAGGTGGCGTACAATAATATGGTACACAGTAGCACCGGGTTTGCCCCTTTCCGGGTGGTACATGGTGTGGAATTTGTCCCCATCCCAGAATGGCCTCAGGAAGCAGGCACACCCCCCAGGCATGGATGTCACAAGTGGCAGGATTGTGGGGACGAGTAAAGGATGCTCTAACCCAGGCCGAGGCGGCTGTAAAAGCCCAGGCTGACAAAAAGAGAGCAGACCACAGGCCTTTCCGGGTGGGTGACTGGGTGTACCTATCCACAAAGTACCTCTGTTTGCGATCACCCTGTAAAAAACTTGGCCCTAGATACATAGGGCCCGTCCCAATAACCCAGGTGATCAACCCGGTGACAGTACGATTACAGTTACCTCCGTTGTTGGGAAAGGTACATCCCGTTTTTCATGGCAGTCTATTAAAACCGGTACATGGGACCCCAATGGGCAGTAAGGCACCAGGACCAGTAACTGGGTCAGAATATGAGGTACAGGAAATTATTGACTCACGGACCCACCACGGTAAATTGCAATATCTTATCCAATGGAAGGGGTACCCACTCTCAGAGGCCTCTTGGGTCGGGGTGGCAGATGTACATGCTCCTCGGCTCCTACGGGCATTCCACCATCGATGTCCGGGGAAGCCGAGTAGTACAAACTGTGGAAAACTGGACTCACCCATATCTCCTTACCTTTCAGGTGAAGACGTGGTAGAGGGGGCCGCATGTCAAGCCCTACGGGGCTTGCCAATCACTCCTCGGGGGAATTCAGAGACAACTCACCGCCACCGTACCCAGCTGTGACGCTGCATGGCAGCAGAGCAACCCAAGCCATGACGTCCCGCCTACCAGCTGGATGTTGGGAACCGGCAAGACAGCATTGAACTCGGCTGGGTGGCGCCCAGAAACCCCAAGCCTCACCAGCCCACCGCTCAGCTGACCATCGGATGGAAGCGGGCCGTTGCAAAGCTGGGGTGACACACGCAAGCTAGAGAGAAGCCAGCTAGTGAGAAGCTTGAACCAGGCAAGGAGCCCTTTCCAATGGCGCAGATGCTCCGCAAGGCAGCTGGGCACAGGGGGGGGGAGCCAGCTGGGAAGCTGAACCAAGGGCTGCCCAACGCAGAACACTGCAAGGCACAAACATACTCACTATTACCAGAGGAGCCTGAAAGCTGCACGTCAGCAGACGGCTCCATCTTGAATGGCCAGGAAGCAGGGGTGGGGTTCAGCAGGGGGAGGGCCAGGGCCAGACAAACGGACTTTTGAAGACAGCTGGGTGGATGGTGGTTACTGGTTGGAGGGTGGGGTTTTGGGTGTGGCACTGTTATATGAAGCACTGGGAGTGTTGACTTTGTTTGTTAGGGATTAAAATACCTGACTTGCACTTCGTTCCTGCGTTCCTGCCTTTATTTCATCGGGACGATGACGGACAGCATGACAAATGTTTTGCATAGTTTCCTTGAATGTAAATTTAGTTTAATGCAGGGATAGCCAGTCACTCTCTCTGTCCCTCAGCTCAACCCACCTTACAGGGTTGTTTTTGTGAGGAAAATAAGGAGGAGGAAGAAATATTATGTATGCTCACTGCCTTGAGTTACTTATAAAGATTTTATTATAAAATAAATAAATAGGTAAATACATACATACACACATACATACATACATACATAGGAAAGCCACAAACTCTAAGAGTCTGCCCCTACCACTTCAAAGACAATGCCCCTGAAATTTGGAGATGGCCTAGTTTTAGCAACATTTTTTTCCCTCCTGAAATGTAAGAATGGAACTAGCAGCAGGAGACCCTGCTGGGAACAAATGACTTAAATGTTGATTGTTAATTCCAGTGGTGGGATTCAAATATGTGAACAACCAATTCTCTGTGTGGATGCAGCTTCCGGAAGTCCATTTTGGGCCTGGGCAACAAAAAATTAGTTACTGGTTCTGCCGAACTGGTATGAACCAACTGAATCCCACCACTGGTTAATTCCCTAAATATAAATTATGAAGGTCTAACTGAATTAATGGCTTATCAAAAAGAACTTGAAAGAAAAGCAATTGTCTTAGTACTTATTCCCATAGAGAAAAAAATGTATCTGAAAGAAGCTGCTATACTATAATAATGACCATTAAATGGTGAATAGGTGACAATGTATAGACTAAATAGATAACACTAGAAACTCTTAAGTTGTATGAAAGTTGGACTATTCTATTAATGGCTCCTATTGCCAAAATTGTTGTTCTTACTCTTTAATTCACCTGTAATTCTATCTACAGTTTTTGTCTCATGATTAAGGATGTTGGGGGGAGGGGTTGAATCAAGATGGTAATTAAAACTCTATCTTTTTTTTTTACTCTCAGGGTTTTGATCATGCAGTCCCAACTCATACAGTTGCCATCTTGATTTTTTGAACTCCTTTCCATAAACCAGGGATCTTCAAACTTGGCCCTTTTATGACTTGTGGACTTTTTTATGACTTGTGGACACACTGGCTGAGAAATTCTGGGAGTTGAAGTTTATGTCATAAATGGGCCAAGTTTGAAGACCCCTAGCATAAACTTTCACTTATCGTTTTTAAAAAAATAATATTTGGGTAAAATAGAGATACAATGGAGAGTTCCCAAAAGTTGTTTACGTATTAATTTTTCATATGAGAGAATGGGAACATTTTCTTAATTTCAAATCTGGATATTTATTTATTTAATCAAATTTCTCTACCACCTATGTATTCCACATAGTCATATTAAGTATATTATAGATAATTAAATTAATGTAAATTCAAAGAAAGCAAAATTAATTATGATCCTGGCCACATTCCACTTCAGGAAGCACCACCCTGACATACTTATCTAAGGCCAAGGAAAGCTTTGGCCAAGAAATTATGTAGTGCTGATTTTAGATGGAAGGTTAGAGAAGAATATAATCAGAAAAAAAGACTCTGCAAAAGAGGCATCCATAGAAGCAGGATTGCTAATAATGTCAAAATGGTGGGTGATCAAACCCCCAAGCTTTTTTAACAGACATACTAGCTCTTCTTCAAATAACGTACAGACTAGATACTACGATCTGGTAGAAAGGAGTCAGTAGTAAAAAGAAGAAGCAAGACAACAATAATAAAAAGAGGCAAGAATACAGAAATGAAGAAAGTTATGTCAGAAGCATGAATGAACTCTAGAATTCTTTCCATGTTGACTATTGGCAATTTCAGAGTAGTTTTTCTCTCTATTCATTTGAACCAAGAGTATCAAACTTAACGACTGACGGCTCTGCAGTGGATATCTGCAAGGGGACACAAGCTGTCCTCAAATGAGTTCATGATGTCCAAAGAGGCTAGCAGAAGAATAATTTATGTTACGGGCCAAGCTGTGATCCTTACTTGTCAACCTGCCAAGTCTTCCCATTCCCAGCTTTGTAAACATGTGCCCTATTTACACTACTGATGTGGCCTTGCAGGTTTCAGTTGGGACAGCTGCAAACAAGAATAGCACCTTTTCCACAAACACTGGGATATTTATTTATCTCGATCAACTCTGGGTTTTTGGTGTCATGGTTTTGTTATTTACACACAGTGTCTTCTGAGATGATAAATAAGATTTGGTTCCCCTCCTGTGTAAACAGTATACAGGCTTTGGATCTTCACAGATAAACTTCAGATAAACAGCTGTATAGCTGCTAATGGATATGCTTTGTCGAATTTGGCAGTCATTAATCTAGAACTCCTCAGCCCAGCCTTCTCTCTCACCCCATGAAATAAAGGTCAAAGTGTGCCCTGCTGGCTTATAGAACAGCTTGTAATCTTCATTGCAACATGGAAGACAGATAGCTAACTAAGTACAGGCAAAGGCAAATTACTTACTAAAATGAATTTATGATCAGATTGGAAGCTTATGTCTTTTGGCAGATCCAGAAATAAAAAGCAAGATTGTGCAGAAATGGAATTAATTTCCAAGATTAAAGAAAGCATAACAAATGGTAGGCAGGGTGCATTTAATTTTAATCAAAAGTTATTTAAGAACTAGATAAAAATAGCAATCCTTACCTTGTAATAGACACACTGTGCATTCTAATGCTTCTCCTTTCAATGATTATAGTTAGCCTAGGCAGATTATACATCTGGTTTCAGAGATGAAAAACAATTAAAGAACATCAGTGGGTGCAAAAACTACTAAAAATGTTACAGGTTAATGTTAGTTTTGAACTCTTCCTTTGTCATACTCTGACTAATGTATAATATTTATTTTAAATAAAATTGTGTGTCTCTCCTTTCAATTTTTTAGTCAGTTCTTTTTCCCTTTGAAACTAGATGCTTAGATTTTTATTGCTGTATAATACATTGCACGTATGGAAGCCATTCTTACTTAAATTTACTTAGATTTCTGTTGCAAATGTATGCTGTTATTTTGCCATTGATGTATGTTTTCCAAGTTCCTAGTCTGATAACTTTGGTAACATATCTCTTTTCTAATGTTGTGCTACATTTATTCTTGCTGCTGTGAACATATATTACAATATATTAGTAAAGGGGTTTTTTTTGTTCAATATATTTTCATACTATGCCTACTCTAGTTCTTGACTTTAAAATCATTTGTTTAATGACCAGCAAAGTTGCGATGGCATGGAAAAACAGTTATTTATAACTAGTCCTCTGACTTACGACCATCAAAGTGTCCCTGCAATCATATGATGAAAATTCTACCAGTTGCAAAATTTCAGAGCCTTGCAATCATCATTTGTCACCTTCCCAGGCTGTTTCTGACAAGCAAAGTTAATGGAGATAGCCAGATTTGCTTAACAACTGCATGATTCATTTAACAACTGTAAAAAGGTCCTAAAATGACTCATTTAATGACTGCATCACTTAGTGAAGAAGTTCCATGGTTTCACTTCAGGTTTGATTCCTAAAATGCTCTGAATATTGTTCTGGGGGATATTGTGCCACACCATATACAAAATACAAAATACACCTTGTGTGACCGAAGCAAAAAGGCCAAAGTGATCCTCATTTATCACACACATTTTTAAAAAAAAAACACTATCTGGGCTCTGATATTACAAATAAAGGATTTGAAAGACTTTTTATGAGGGTGTCAATTCTTAAAGGAGAATTTCACATTTCAAAGCACTGCTTTGAAAAATTTCCTGAGCATTATAGAGTATCTTAAAGGAATAAGTAAATAAATCTTTAGTATAAAGCATTTTTTTAGTGAGCATTCTGATGTTCTACTTCTCCCAGCTTGTTTGTTTTTCTATTATGTGTGCGTTTAATGACACAACATCTGGGCTTTCTACTTCTAATTTTTCATAAGGGAAAGCTTGAGATATTTGAGGGAATGAATAGGAACCTAATAATATTCCTACAGTCTTGTTGCTGCTATCACCTCTTTGTATGTTCATGTCAGTTTGGGCATTGATACCAGGCTTATACCTCATCACCAGTTTCCAGATGTCCTGAAGCCTCAGATTTCATCTTCGAAACTCAGCCCTACGTTCATAGTATAGATGATACATTAAGAAATTTACCAAACAGAAAATTATTTATTTTCTAGTCAGCCTGAAGTCTGTATATGTATGCTAGTTTATATATGTCTTTCCCTCCATCGCCAATTCTGTGTGGACAGAATATCATATCAAATACATAAAACAGAAGATGTGAGCAATCTCATAGCCACTCATATAGCCTTTCTTTGGCTATCCTGATATTGGATGAGGGCTTCAGAACCAAATCTTCCAGATACATTGGGATTACAAATTACAGAATGGTCCATTTAGTGTGGGCTATAGAATCCTGAGAAATGCAGTCCCAGCATATCTGAAGAGTAACTCCTTGAGGCTAATTGCCTTAAGTAAATGAGATAATACTTGCAATGAACTATTTTCTTTTGGTCAATTTAAAAAAAATCATCATGAAAATCTTTTTTTTTTTTTCCTGAAAATCTACAAGCAGGGCATACAATTGATTTAAAAAAAAAAGTTTAATTCAGGAGAGTATAAAAAGAACCTTTTTATTTGTTGTTCCCAACTTTTTTTTTTTTTCTTTTGGCTTCTGCTTTAGGCTTTCAAAATGGCATGTTTCCATTTGAGTCTAAAGGTACTAAATTGTATCCTCTGTTATTGTTAGAACTGTTTGGAAAATCTCTGGATAACCAGAGCAGTGTCCCTCCCGTATTGTCAGCTCAGCATTTGTTTCTATTTAAGGGAGGGAAGAAAGAAGCCTTACTAACTAAATATGTTGAGAAGATTGTACTGCTTAGCCCAGGGATGTTAAAAATAGTTTTGTGAACGGAGCCTGGTCACAGCAAGCAACAGAGAGAAAGGAAGAAAGTTATTGAAACTGTTATTTCCCTGTTACTTATGAGAAAAAGAGAGAAGGGAAGGGAAGGGAAGGGATAGACAAAAGGCTAAATGCTGTCCATTGTATTAGTCTCTGTTAATTTAGCTGGTTATATCTTTTCTTTTATGTATAGAAATATTTTCCTCCTATTAAGAGTGGAAAGTACATTATACAGTTAGCAAACAATCTGCCTTCCTTTCCAATCCTTTATAACTCTGAGTCATGGAGCTGGTTTTCAGTCTAACATTGAATCATAAAAAATGCCTTCAGCATTTCCAAGAACATATAAGGAACGGTTGCTAGAATTGGGTATTCTAGTTTAACGAAGAGAAGGACAAGGGGGGACATGATAGCAGTGTTCCAATATCTCAGGGGCTGCCATAAAGAAGAGGGAATTAAGCTATTTTCCAAAGCACCTGAAGGCAGGACAAGAAGCAACGGGTGGAAACTAATCAAGGAGAGAAGCAACCTAGAACTAAGGAGAAACTTCCTGACATTGAGAACAATTAATCAGTGGAACAGCTTGCCTCCAGAAGCAGTAAATGCTCCAACACTGGAAGTTTTTAAGAAGAGACTGGACAGCCATTTGTCCGAAATGGTGTAGGGTTTCCTGCCGGAGCAGGGGGTTGGACTAGATGACCTCCAAGGTCCCTTCCAACTTTACTATTATTATTATTATTATTATTATTAAGTATATCATATACAGGAGGAAAGACAAAATATCATAAACTTTTATCATACCTTTTACTGAAGTCCTTCAGAAGTATAGAACATCAATGCTCCCGCAGAAAACCAGTGTGAAACTATTTCTCAGTTATCTGAATATCATTGCTAGGCCAACTGTATCTTTTTTTTTTTTTTTTTAGGACCTTTGTAAAATACAATCTCCAGACTTGTTCCGACATTATATATTAACATTTCCTGAAAGAGCAGCAGCAATCAGTGTGCCCTTCCAAAGTCACACTGGAGGTACTTCCTCTGCAAAATTAGCCAAGGGCTAATAGGATATCTGCACTAAAGAAGCTTTAGAGATAAAGGCCAGTGCAGGTAATGAAGTATTGGGAAAGTCCTTGTGAATATAATTGTGTATGCCAATGTTTTCTTAGTCCAGACCATCTACAACGTACAGATGACTAGATAGGGTTGACACAATCCATGCAATCTTAGAAAGGCATTATTCATTCTTAATGCCTGAGCAGTGAGTTTTAATTCTTTAGGCACAGTCTGAATAACTTCCATGACAACACAGTTCCTGAAATGTGTGCAGGGGGATAACTGAAAAGAAATGCACATCTGTGAATCCTAGAAGTTGGAAAAACACCACAATATATGCAAGCTTAGTTCTGTGAATATGAGCCTCTTGGACTTAGTGCCCCATATTTCACACATGTATACTTCTGTCTAAGGATTATTTCCAATAATTCAAATAAGAATCATTTCAACTAGCATAGGAATATCAAATTAATTAGAGTGACTCGTATTAGTATGTGGCCTGCCCCACTATATCTATCACATCATTACATCAGCTATGGTTCTAGCAAAGCACAAAGTGATTGATAAGCTGGTATTAGTTTAATATTTGATTATACATATATTGCTTATGTTTTATATTACTGTATTATTATTACTGAGAGCCAGTTTGGTGTAGTGGTTAAGGCAGTAGGTTAGAAAAAGGGAGATGAGTTTTAGTCCAGCCTTAGGCACAAAGCCAGTTGGATGATCATGCGCCATTCACTTTCTCTCAGCCCTAGCAAGGAGGCAATGATAAACTATTCCAAATCTTGCAAAGAAAACTATAGAACTTGTCTAGATTCTAGATCATCACCAAGAATTGGAAATAATTTAGTGGAAGTGTGTGTGCACATGTATTTATGTATGTATGTGTGTGTGTGTGTGTCTGCGTGTGTGTGTGTGCATGTGTGTGTGTGTGTGTGTGTGTGTAGAAGAGAGAGAGAGACAGAGAGAGACAGAGAGAGAGAAAGAGAGAGAGAGAGAGAGAGAGATTGACTAATCTATTTTTATCATATATCTTGTAAACCATCTAGAATTCAGATGGACTGATGATGTACATTTTATAAATAAATAATATATACTCCCAATTATGATGTAGAATAAGTAGCATATTGGTAAGGAGTGTTTAGTATTATAATTTTTCATGGCTTTATTCTTTGTCTGTTCATACTTAATTTGTTTGTGTGCTTGTGTTTAGCATTCTTAACATTCTAAGAGTCCTCAAATAATACTGTTACAGAATGAAAATGTAGCCTAAAATAAAGATTAGCATAAACATAATAAAAAGTTACTGAATAAAAAAATGACAAGTATGACAAGACTCTAGCAACTATATAGAAGGAATATTTTTAAAAGTTTCTAAAATATTCTAGTTTTTTGAGTGTCTGCCTCAAGACCTTTCAGTCTCCTTTGCATATTTAATTTAATTTAACAATTGGGGCCACAATTGGGGCCACAAACTGCAACCTAAAGCTTTTTAACATTCTGATTTGAATTGAATGTGAATACGTTCCATATTGATCAATCAATTAGCATTAACTTAAATTGATAGTAAGTGTTCATCAGACTCAAGATTGTTGATAAGCAATTTATTAACTGACATAGTAATCTGTTTCATAAAACCAGAGTATCACGCTCAAACTGCTGTAAAGTCTAGGATCTACCTATGGAAATTCTGTGTTGAACAAAGAGTAGAATCATGTTTGTATTATTGATAGAAAAGAGATATTATAATGACACTGGAACCTAACTTTATTGTCCCTGCTTTGAAACAGGTTCCAATGTGCTGTCATGCAGATGGTCACCATTGTTTTACAGGAATAATCTTTGCAATAAGAATTCCCAAAAACATCACCAGTTAGGTCCTACCACATCAAGTTATAGCTTGGTACACTTCAAAACTGTTACCATAAAGCTCTTGATTCTGTCTCAGAATCAGTTATCTGACTATAAATATATGACTGTCTTCATAAAACACTTGTGGGAAGTCAGCCCCACCCAGAGAAGGAAATATTAAAAGGGTAGAATATTATATTTTCTCAAAGGATCTTAAAGAGGCAGAAAAGCATGCCCAGTTTTTCTTAATAAACCCAAGTTTTCCTCCCCCAAGCAGAAACCAGCTCTGTAGAAAAGCAGATTAATAATCCATTCAGGAAGGTTGGAGTCCTCCAGCTAGAAGTTTAGGAAGACAAAGACACCTAAAATCTACATATGCCATCCAAACTCTAAGACAGGACATAATAGGATTAACACAGAGATGCCAAAGGGGCACACTCAGACTCAGGTCAAAGTACATGACACAGGAAATACAAAGCCTCAAACAGGAACAAGAATCAACCTCAAGAGCCCCAGAAGGTATAAAAACTCACTTCCTACATGTGCTCGGTCTCTTTTTTCTTCCAGAGCAATCTTTCTGTCTGGCTCTCCTCTTCAATAAACTGCAACCTTCTTTCTAGTTGTTGTTTATTACACCATGTTGTTTATTCCCAGCTTGGACTGGACCCTGATGAAGACATTTCCCTCTACACCTTAATGGCACAGTTGTGTAGAGTATGTATAAATTGCTATTTATTTTATTTATTTTTTTATTTTTTATTTCAGTGTTTATATGCCGCCCAATCCCAAAGGACTCAGGGCGGCGTACAAACTTAAAACAATGATAAAACAATAAAATAAAGCAGTCATACCGCGAGTCCGATCATATCCCGGCCCCCCGGGGACATCAGCCCCAGGCCTGCCGGAACAGGAGGGTTTTAACGGCCTTCTTAAAGGCCGGCAGGGTGGGAGTAGTTCGAACCTCAGGGGGAAGTTGATTCCACCAGGTCGGAGCCACCACAGAAAAGGCCCTTCCCCGAGGGCCCGCCAGCCGACATTGTCTGGCCAACGGGACCTGAAGGAGGCCCAATTTATGGGACCTCACCGGTCTCTGGGAACTGTGTGGCAGTATGCGGTCCTGTAAGTAACCTGGCCCTATGCCATGAAGGGCTTTAAAGGTGATAACCAACACCTTGAATTGCGTCCGGAGACCCACAGGAAGCCAGTGCAGCTCGCGGAGGATAGGAGACACGTGGGCGTACCTTGGCACGCCCACAATCGCTCTGCGGCTGCATTCTGAACCAACTGCAGCCTCCGAATGCCCTTCAAGGGTAGCCCCATGTAGAGCGCGTTACAGTAATCCAGTCTTGAGGTGACAAGGGCATGAGTGACTGTGAGTAAAGCCTCCCGGTCCAAATAAGGCCGCAACTGGTGCACCAGGCGAACCTGTGCAAAGGTCCCCCTGGCCACAGCCGATAGATGTTGTTCCAGATTTAGCTGTGAGTCCAGGAGGACACCCAAGTTGCGTGCCTGCACTGAGGGAGGTAAGTTTGCCCCCCCCAAGGACTAAAGATGGACCATCCAGTCGGCCTTTGGGAGGCAAGACCCAGAGCCACTCGGTCTTGTCAGGGTTGAGTCTAAGCCTGTTCACCCCCATCCAGACCCTCACATCTTACAGGCACCGGCACATCACGTCGACTGCTTCACTGAAAGGACACGGGGTGGAGATATATAATTGGGTATCATCCGCGTATTGATGATACCTCACCCCGTGTTGCCGAATGATCTCACCCAGCGGTCTCATGTAGATGTTAAAAAGGAGGGGGGACAGGACCGAGCCCTGAGGCACCCCATAATCGAGGCGCCTAGGGGTCGATCTCTGTCCGCCCGCCAACACCGACTGCGACCTGTCAGAGAGGTAGGAGGAGAACCACTGCAATACGGTGCCGCCCACCCCCACCTCTCCGAGACGACGCAGAAGGATACCATGGTCGATGGTATCGAAAGCTGCTGAGAGGTCAGGAAGCACCAGGATAGAGGAATAACCCCTATCCCGGGCTCGCCAGAGGTCATCGGTCAGTGCGACCAAAGCAGTCTCAGTGCTGTAGCCGGGCTTGAAACCAGATTGAAAAGGGTCCAGATAATTAGTTTCATCCAAGGATCGCAAGAGTTGGGACGCCACCACCTTCTCTACAACCTTCCCCACAAAGGGGAGGTTGGAGACAGGACGAAAGTTCTTCAAAACAGCTGGGTCCAGGGAAGGCTTCTTGAGGAGGGGCCTCACCACCACTTCCTTTAAAGGTTTCGGGAAAGACCCCTCCATCAAGGAAGCATTGATTATTGCCTGGAGCCAGCCTCGTGTCACCTCCCTACTGGCAGAAACCAGCCAGGAGGGGCACGGGTCCAATAAACAGGTGGTGGCATTCATTGCCCTCACGGCCTTGTCCACTTCATCAGGGGTCACAGGCTCAAACTCGCTCCAGATAATATGACTAAGACCAGCCCCTGGCAACTCGGCTGGCACTGCCCAGTCAGAGTCCAGGTCCCTCTGAATCTGAGCGATTTTGTCCGAAAGACACTGAACAAACTCCTCAGCTCTCCCCTGCAAGGGTTCCTCCGCCTCCTCCACTTTAAGAAGGGAGCGGGTCACCCTAAACAAGGCGGCCGGACGAGATTCTGCGGACGCAATAAGTGCGGAAAAGTGAACACGCTTTGCCGCCCTTATCGCCACTAAATAAGTCCTAAGATAGGCTCTTAATAGTGATCGTTCAGATTCAGAGTTACTGGCCCTCCAACGTCGCTCTAGACGTCTCTTGTGGCGCTTCATCTCCCGGAGCTCCTCAGTAAACCAAGGCGCCCTCCGGGGACCACCACCACAGAGAGGTCGCAAAGGCGCACTTCGATCCAGGGCCCCGGACGCCGCCTCATTCCAGGCCGCAACCAGGGACCCGGACAAGTTGTGGACAAGGGAGTCAGGTATTTCCCCAAGCTCCTCCTGGAACCGATCTGGGTCCATTAGGCGCCTGGGGCGGAACCACCTAGTCGGTTCCCTCTCCCTGCGATGGGGGAGTGATGCTCTGAAGTTCAGCCTCAATAGGAAATGATCTATCCATGACAAGGGCGAGATCTCTATTCCCCTTAATTCCAGATCATGTCTCCATTGCCCCGAGAGAAACACAAGGTCGAGTGTGTGACCACCCCTATGGGTCGGATCCTGAATTACCTGGGTCAGGTCCATGGTTGCCATGGAAGCCATGAACTCCTGCGCTGCCTCTGAGCGATCACTGAGTGATGGCAGGTTAAAGTCCCCCAGTACTATAAGTCTGGGGAACTCCACCGCCAACCCGGCTACTGACTCCAGCAATGGTAGGTACGTCAGCAGCAAGCCCAACTGAACCCGTGAACCCAACTTCAATAGGAGGGACTCACACCCAACAACCTCCGGGGCAGGAATCCCACGAGGACTCAAGGACTTCCGAGCGAGGACTGCCACTCCCCCACCCCTGCCCTGATGTCGAGGCTGATGAAGCACCACAAACCCGTCCGGGCACATCTCCGAGAGGGAGACACCCCCCTCAGGGCCCAGCCAGGTTTCGGTTATACATGCCAGGTCCGCCCCGCTGTCCAATATTAAATCACGGACAAGGGGGGCCTTGCTGACAATGGACCTGGCATTAAGCAACAGCAGCCTACAATTAGGGTCCTGTACTCCCTTGTCACCAGTACTACAGGATGAGCCTTTTGAGGGGCCGGAACAAGGAATCGCTCTAACATAGCGAGTCCTCGTTCCCCAAAGATGGCCTGCCCCTCGGCTCCCGCCATATCTGCCCATCCCAGTCATGACTGGGATGCTCCGACATTCTCCCCTCCCCGGAGTACCCCCACCCTCACCAGCCTTCTCCCTTCCTGACCAGACTCGCTTTCCATACAGACCAAGTCCAAGGGTAAGTCCTGCCCCCCCACTTTTGCTATTGCACTCAGCAGAGGGGGTACCAGGCTCCACCCCCGACTCCACCATTCTCATACCCCAAACACTCAATACACATTCACACTCAATTTATATACATAGAAAATAAAAATGTTCACATTCATACGCCCTAAATACAATAATAAAATTTATACATAACAGGGCCATCATGCATACATGCATACTCACACCCACAACAAACATTCTCTAAAAATTAGTATTGCCCCTCTGTGTCCCAGGCTGGTCCAATGTGGCCGGTTAGGTGATCATTAAGTACTTGTCTTGGAGCAGACTGTACTTGGCCTTATGCTCCTCGAAGAGCTGGGTCAACTTCTCCAAGTTGTTGCTGGCCGTCACTGCAACGGTGGCAATTGCCGCCAAGGCAACGGGCAAAGTCACACGGGGAGCCCAGGTCACTGGAGAAGGCCCCGCCATGGAGCCTGAAGAAAACAACGAGGCGGCGGCGGCAATGATAGCGGAGAAGGAAAAGGAAGCCACACACAGGGCAGTGAGGGTTGGCTGAACGCCGGGCCAGATTGCCCAGGCGGGCTGCTGAGGCAAGGCCTGCCGCCACGGGGGAGGCTGTGGCTGCTGGTAGAGCAGGCCAGACTCTCCATCGGCAGAAAGTCAGGCTGTGGGTCGCCGCCATGCGGGACACGGGATATGCCAGGCAGCAGGGATGAGGCAGTGGCGGCCTCCAGGCACAGCGAAGCAGCCAAGGCGGCAGATAAAAGCCCTGCACAAACCCAGTTAAAAAACTGGCTAACCAGATCAAGCTTCAATGGGAAGGAAGCCATGAGGGTAAAAAACGCTGGGCTGAGCTGGGCTGGGCTGGGCAGGGTAAGGTGGGGCAGCGGCAGCTGGGAGAGCCCCAGACGAGGCACGCCCCGCCCTTCTCCCCGGTGAAGGCCGAAAGGTCTTCCTCCGCCCAAGAAGCCACCTGGCAGCCCCGCCGCTTGCCCCGCCCAAGCCCGGCCTCCTTTCCGAACTCGCCGACAGGCCCGAACGCCACCGAACGCCACCCCTAGCCCGGCTCTAGACCTCGTCTGTCCTCAGTTCCGGTGCAGCGATGGCGGCGTCAGCCTTGGCGAGTTTGCCTTGCCTCTGTCTTTAAAACGGCAGCGCACAACAGTAATGTTAACCCCTGGCGGGCGAGCTGGCTCCGAGGCTATGGGGGGCGCCTTCCGCCTCGCCTCTTCTCTCCTCTTCTCTCAGAAAGAATGCTTCGGCTGGCGATACCGGCTGGCGTAGAGCAGCTTTGCCTGTGTGGCTTTCGAGCCGGCTGGATGGTCCGCGTCGCGGCGGCGGCGGGGCCTCCTCCTCCCGCTATTCACCTGCTTCTCCGACTGAAACAGGCGGCCGCTTCACGGAGAATGTGTAGGCGAACCCGGCCTCCCCGGCTACCCAAGTGTACCTGCTACAGGGAGATACTGTAGCAGGTACACTTGGGAAGAACAATAGTGTTGTGCTGCCTTGTGCTTTGAGAACAGAGAAAATTCAGTTCCTCAAAAAGACAGTAATGATTACTTTGAGGGAAGCATGACTACTGAATTAGTAAAAAAATAAAAACCTTGCCTTTAATTGATGGTAAGAGATTTAATTTTAAAGCCTGACAATAACAACTCAAGTGCAATTTATCTTTCAAAATGGTCCTTATGTTCTTAATTTCAAAATTACCTGAACATTGTCCAGCCATACATCTATTTATTCATATATATATTATTGTTATGGCCCTCCATCTTAAGAAATGCAACTCTGGGCAGCTCACAACAGCAATAAAAATTCCCAAACAATAAAAAAAATAAAAGCAAAGTAGAAATAAAAGCACCCCCCCCCGATGTTTCTATCATCCTTCACTCACACATACAAAAACAAGCATCAGGGTTCAAGCTCACCCTATTCCAGAATTTAATGGAAGAGCCAACAACTGGCTGAGGAATTCTGGGAATTGAAGTCCACAAGTCTTAAAGCAGCCAAGTTTGAAGACCCCTGTCTTACAACCTTCCAAAAAGCTAAAAGGGTGGTAAATGGCTGGATCTCAGTGGGAAGAATGTTCCGTAGGGTAATGGTTGCTTTGGAAAAGGCAAATATCCTAGATCCCCTGGTCTCAAAAGTCATACATGGCACACCCACTTCTCTGACCTTTTGGAATCGGCAAACAACCTGATCCCATGATATCTAGGCCTTTAAAGGTAATAACTATCTCCTTGAATTGCACCTGCAAGAAACTGAGCATTTGCCCAAGAACAGTATCATATATATAAATTGTGGGACACCCAAAATTATGTATATCCCCGACTTCTGGACAAACTGTATTTTTTTTACTGTATTCTCCTACTTGGAATACTGTTGAGTTTGGCTTACTTAAGAATATGGCATCCAAAACACCTTAAACCAGTATTTTCTTTTATTATTTCTGCTTGAATTACTATCAGAACAAAAAATTTAAAAAAACAGTAAAGCATCTACCACAATCACCATTTGGAGGGGTCCTGAATATTCTACATTTTATTGTAAATCCTCCTAAAACTGGAGAAAGGTTTTTCTATAAGGATGCAAGTAAAGTAGAATGTTAAATTCGTGGCTCTCCTTTTGAACCAGCTTTGTTTCTGCATGCTGATAGTTTTGTTTCTTACCACAATTTGTGTTAACCTAAAAAAAAAAAAAATGGCATATTCTACTAACTTAAATCCTAAGTAATTTTTAAATTCCCAATATCTCAATATCTCAAGATAAATATGGCTGAAAATTTCCCTTAACATTTCCAGCTTCATAAAGAAGTTGCCTGGAGTGAGGAATACTGATATTTTGATGTACCTAAGTTCTAGGAACAAAAGAAGCATTTATCAGCTTTTATAATTTTGGCCTGGTTATCATTTTCTGAATTCTGTTGTCTTTGTAGCATTTTACCATTATCTGTGAATCATTATCTGTAAATAAAAAGCGACATTAGTAGCCATTATAGTCTGGCAACATTCAAGCATAGAATGTGAAATCACTTTAGCAGTCCTTTTTAATGTGCCAAAGATTACTTCCTCCCATTATCATGTCCATCATAGATTTGGCATATATTGTAGCGCTGAAGAGAATTTTCAGCAAATAACAAGAATCTGGCATTCTTCTATATTTTTAGCACTTCAGTTCCAACTAATGAATAAATCTATATTTAGGAGCATAAGACAATTTCCCCTACCCCCATTAATTCCTCATTTATATACTTTCAATATGTATTTAAATATATATTGTGTGACTGAACCTAGTGCAGCTTAGATTATTTGAACTGCTTAGAAGGCTTCCAAAATTAATTTATTTATTGGATTTTCCATGTCACAGTCAAAAGGACTCCTTTTGCTTTATAACATTCACCATTACAAAAAAGAAATAGATAAGTAAATGAAATTACCAAATCCCTTCTGAACTAAAAAATGGACTGAACTATATTTTCAATCAGTGCTTCTTTTCAAAATACTGAAAACGTATTTATACAGATAATTAAACAATACAAGTAATAACTAGCTATAGGATATTGGTAGACTGTAAGGGGTGATTTAATTCAAAGAAGATTTGAAGAAAATTAGTCCTTTGAATTAAATCTTCAGATCCATTCAAAGCATTGAGCAGCGTCTCTTCAAAATGATATGAAATTGATTCAGAGGTTCAATGGATTTCCTAGCTTATAACCTCTCAAACCTTTTTTCCAGATTTGCTTTAATGTATAGATAAATTATTCCACAAGGCATTGCATAGCATGATAAGATTTACAATATTGATATGAAGGCTGGCCAATGATCTTATCACTTTTGCAAATCCTGTTTATCAAAATAATTGAGGGGATGTTTTATTTGAATTTATTTAAGTACTTGGAAACAGTGAAGGTGTTTTCAGGTTAAGTCAAGATGGGGATTACAACTCTGGAATCAGAACCCCACTCATTTTTATAGGTGTCAAATGGGCAATATATATAAAAAGATTGGTACTTTTATAGAAGTATTGTGGCCTCCGTGTTGATTTCTTTTTATGTATCTTCCTACAGATAGTCTTCCTGGAGAACAATGAGATTTTAAAAAATAGAATCTCATGTTTTTAATTTGTTTCTTTGATCTTATTTTTCCCAACTCCATACACTTTTATCCTATTTCCTTATTCTTCCTTATTTCTCATTCAAGTTGTTATAATCATTGCTAGACTCCATGTTCAGTTTGCCATGATGGTGCAGTAGTTATGTTGACTCTGTAAACCACTTAGAGAGGACTGTAAAGCACTTGTTGTTGTTAATTGCGAAGTCGTGTCCGATCCATCACAACCCCATGGACAACGTTCCTCCAGGTCTTCCTGTCCTCTACCATCTTTTGGAGTCCATTTAAATTCACACCTACTGCTTCAGTGACTCCATCCAGCCATCTCATTCTCTGTCGTCCCCTTCTTCTATTGCCCTCAATCTTTCCCAGCATTAGGCTCTTCTCCAGTGAATCCTTCCTTCTCATTAGATGGCCAAAGTACTTGAGTTTCAACTTCAGGATCTGGCCTTCTAAAGAGCAGTCGGGGTTGATCTCTTCTAGGACTGACCGGTTTGAACGCCTTGCAGTCCAAGGGACTCGCAGGAGTCTTCTCCAGCACCATAGTTCAAAGGCCTCAATTCTTTGGCGCTCAGCCTTTCTTATGGTCCAACTTTCACAGCCATACATTGCAACTGGGAAAACCATGGCCTGGACTATACGCACTTTTGTTGGCAGGGTGATGTCTCTGCTTTTTAGTATGCTGTCTAGATTTGCCATAGCTTTCCTCCCCAGGAGCAAGCGTCTTTTAATTTCTTGGCTGCAGTCCCCATCTGAGGTGATCTTGGAGCCCAGAAAAAATAAAATCTGTCACTACCTCCATTTCTTCCCCATCTATTTGCCAGGAATTGAGAGGGCCAGATGCCATGATTTTGGTTTTCTTAATGTTGAGTTTCAAGCCAACTTTTGCACTCTCCTTCTTCACCCGCATCAAGAGGCTCTTTAGTTCCTCTTCACTTTCTGCCATTAGAGTGGTATCATCTGCATATCTTAGGTTGTTGATATTTCTCCCGGCAATCTTAATTCCAACTTTTGATTCATTTAGCCCTGCCTTTCTCATGATGTGCTCTGCATATAAATTAAATAGGCAGGGCGACAGTATACAGCCTTGCCGGACTCCTTTTCCAATTTTGAACCAATCAGTGGTTCCGTGTCCAGTTCTCACTGTTGCTTCTTGACCCGCATATAGGTTTCTCAAGAGACAAATGAGATGGTCTGGTACTCCCATCTCTTTAAGAACTTGCCACAATTTGTTGTGATCCACACAATCAAAGGCTTTTGCATAGTCAATGAAGCAGAAGTAGATGTTTTTCTGGAACTCCCTAGCTTTCTCCATGATCCAGCGTATGTTGGCAATTTGATCTCTAGTTCCTCTGCCTCTTCGAAATCCTGCCTGTACTTCTGGTAGTTCTCGATCCACATACTGCTGGAGTCTAGCTTGTAGGATTTTAAGCATAACTTTACTAGCATGTGAAATGAGTGCAATGGTGCGATAGTTTGAACATTCTTTGGCATTGCCTTTCTTTGGAATTGGAATGTAAACTGACCTTTTCCAATCCTGTGGCCACTGTTGAGTTTTCCAAATTTGCTGGCAAATTGAGTGTAGCACTTTTACTGCATCGTCTTTTAAGATTTTGAATAGCTCAGCTGGAATACTGTCACCTCCACTAGCTTTATTGTTGCTCAGATTTTCTAAGGCCCATTTCACTTCACCTTCTAGGATGTCTGGTTCGAGGTCAGTGACCATCTCATTGTGGTTAACTGGGATGTTAAGCTCATTCTTGTATAGTTCTTCTGTGTAGTTTTGCCATCTCTTCTTAATCTCTTCTGCCTCTGTTAGGTCCCTGCCATTTTGGTCCTTTATCATGCCCATCTTTGCATGAAACGTTCCCTTCATATCTCCAATTTTCTTGAAGAGATCTCTGGTCCTCCCTATTCTGTTGTTTTCTTCTATTTCTTTGCACTGTTCATTTAAGAAGGCATTCTTATCTCTTCTAGCTATTCTCTGGAATTCTGCATTCAATTGGGTGTATCTTTCTCTTTCTCCTTTGCCTTTCGCTTCCCTTCTTTCCTCAGCTATTTGCAAAGTTTCCTCAGACAGCCATTTTGCTTTCTTGCATTTCTTTTTCTTTGGGATGGTTTTAGTTGCTATCTCTTGTACAATGTTGCGAACTTCCATCCATAGTTCTTCAGGCACTCTGTCTATCAGATCCAGTTCCTTAAATCTATTTGTCACCTCTACTGTATATTCATCAGGAATATGATTTAGTTCATACCTGAGTGGCCTAGTGCTTTTCCCTACTTTTTTCAATTTAAGCCTAAATTTTGCAACGAGAAGCTCATGATCTGAGCCACAGTCAGCTCCTGGTCTTGTTTTTACTGACTGTATACAGCTTCTCCATCTTGGCTGCAGAGCACATAGTCAATCTGATTTCTATGTTGACCGTCTGGTGATGTCCATGTGTAGAGCCGTCTCTTGGGTTGTTGGAAAAGAGTGTTTGTTATGACCATCGTATTCTCTTGACAAAATTCTATTAGCCTGTGCCCTGCTTCATTTTGTACTCCAAGGCCAAACTTGCCTGTTATTCCAGTTATCTTTTGGCTTCCTACCTTAGCATTCCAATCCCCCATGATGACAAGGACATCATTTTTTGGTGTTAATTCTATAAGGTGCTGTAGGGCTTCATAGAACTGGTCAATTTCATCCTCTTCAGCACCAGTGGTTGGGGCATAGATTTGGACTATTGTGATATTGAATGGTTTGCCTTGGATTTGAATTGAGATCATTCTGTGATTTTGGGGATTGTATCCCAGGATTGCTTTTCCTATTCTTTTATTGACTATGAAGGCTACTCCATTTCTTCTGAGGGATTCTTGTCCACAGTAGTATACCTGATGGTCATCTGAGTTAAATTCACCCATTCCTGTCCATTTTAGTTCGCTGATTCCTAAGATGTCGATGTTCAGTCTTGTCATCTCTTTTTTGACTACGTCTAGTTTGCCTTGATTCATGGATCTTACATTCTAGGTTCCTATAGAGAAAAAATCTTTACAGCATCGGACTTTCCTTTCACCACCAGATATATCCACAGCTGAGCGTCCTTTCGGCTTTGGCCCAGTCACTTCATTCTTTCCGGCGCTACTAGTACTAGCCCTCTGCTCTTCCCCAGTAGCATATTGGACACCTTCCGACCTGAGGGGCTCATCTTCCAGCGTCATATCTTTTTTCCTTTTAGTACTGTCCATGGGGTTTTCATGGCAAAGATACTGGAGTGGTTTGCCATTTCCTTCTCCAGTGGATCACATTTTGTCAGAACTCTCTGCTATAACCTGTCCGTCTTGGGTGGCCCTGCACGGCATAGCTTATAGCTTCATTGAGTTACACAAGCCCCTTCGCCACGACAAGGCAGTAATCCATAAAGGGGTGTAAAGCACTATGAAGTGGTATATAAGTGTAAGTGCTATTGCTATTGCTTGCAGTTCTTCATCTCCTTCAGTCTCATTCTTCCAGTCTCTTTCATTTACTTTTATTCTCCACCTTCTCTTATCTTGCTTTTATCAAGGGAGTGACTCTTCATTAAGTTATAATGTCTGATAACATCTGTATGTACTATGTGTAAACACTTTGTATAGTGCATTAGATGATTAAGGGGCTGGAGGCTAAAACCTATGAAAACATATGTAGGAATTGCCTATGTCAAATTTAATGAAAAGAAATATGACAACAGAGTTCCAATATCTCAGGGGTTGCCACAAAGAAGAGGAGGGTCAACCTATTCTGAAGGCAAGATAAAAAGCAATGGATGGAAACTAATGAAGGAGAGAAGCAACCTAGAACTAAGGAGAAATTATCTAACACTGAGAACGAACAAACCCCATTCCCTACTAGCATTGACTATGTTACCTAGTTTGGGTAATGAAATGTCTACAAGAAAACAAACAAGCTTCAGGAGCATCAAGGCTCTGTCATTTATTATTTGTATTTCCTCTTTAATTTTCAAGGTTTCAACCAACTTCTTTTATTCATCAAGTAGTAAGTTTTTATCCAGGTCATTCTCTTGGCTTGTCATTTAGGTTTCCACATTATTTCTCTGTCTTATAATCCATGCTTTTTTATTTCCCAGCATTTCTGGTTCTAATATTTCTGTATCAGGCAAAATTTATTTTACCTCTTTATTCTTTATCCTGTAAAGGCTGTCTTTTCCCTGCTGAGCCTGCCAAAAGTCCCATTCTGCAAACGGTGCTGCACCAGTTGAGTAGTCCTTGACTTAGGACCGGTTGAGTAGTCCTCGACTTACGACCAGTTGGGGTCGTGGCATTAAAAAGGTTGAGAACCACTGATGTAGGGAAATAACCAGAATGGAAACCTCTAAAAATATTCAGCATGGTTCTAAAGATACCAAGTTTTTCTCAAACAAGAGATGGTTTCCATGTGAGGCAGATGGTGATGGCATCCAAGAACATTAAGCTGGGATTGGCCAAATCTGGTCAGCAGTTATGAAAACAAATGGATGGTAGATTTATCACTTAGGATGATGTATTGTTTACTTTGATTCTTGAAACCTGAATTTATTTTGGCCTGCTAGACTTTGTTTTGGGTAGCTATGTATAGGGGTACAGTATATGTACAGTAGAAATACATGTGGGTATGTATTTCTATTTGTTTCTAATTGTCCCAAGACTCTAGATAAATAAGAACAGTAAATATCGGAGATATTATCAAGACCATTTTATGACCTTTCATTTGCAAATATCCTCAACTCTTTGGAAGATGTAATGAAAATCTCCTAAATAAATTGGGATAAAGGTATAACGAGTGTCTCCTAAATAAATTGTTTTGGATTTAATCCCCTTTCCCCATTTTTTTTTAAATCTCAGGTTACATTTGATTGAAGCTTGGAGAAACATTTACTCTCTTTTCTTGATTTGCCAAGTGAGAACTGGAGCTCATCAGAAAGCCAGCAGCCTTCTGCTGACCTCATTCTTCTCTGGATCTTTTCCAACAGGCACAATTTTCACTGGCAACATTAGGAATTTTACATTTGTAAAGGCAGCAAGATAAATACATAAAAACTGAAGGAACGATCAGGGGAACAAATTCCTGGGACATTTTTTTTTTTAAAACAAAATGTTAATGTAATAGAGTTTGAAAGAATCAGCCCAATTTCAGAGCTCAGACAGAGGAAGCTGAAGGCAAGCCAGGGGAATCAGCTGCGGTATGCGTACAATCTAGAGAGAGGGGTGAGAGTATTGATCATGATCTTGAAGTCTTGAGAGAGTAATAGCAGAGCCATACTGAGATCTGTCTGCTTGTGAAAAATATGGGCTTTTCATACTTCTAAAAAACAAAAACCATATGTTTTTAATATTTTACATGTGGTATATGCACGGACTATAATTAAAGAGAACAACCCTGTCAATATATGATCTCACGTCAATTTGAGCTATAAACCATATGCTACTTATAAATGAATGCTGTATACATTTCTTCAAGCTGAGCAGGCAAATGGAAAAGTGGGGGGGGGGAGGAGGAAAGAATGTAGAGGTAGGAAAAAAGAATTTGAAGGGAAAAGAAGATAAATCCTTGGAAAATTCTGAAAGGTGGTGATAAGCTATGAGCAGATGAGTTGATGGAAAAAAGAGGAGGCAAGCAAGAGTTAGGGAAATAAGCATTTGTGTAGCTTTCTGGATTAGAGAGAGATGAAAGGCAATGGGAAAAACAGTGGAGAAAATTACCCCCTTCTTCATATGTGTTTATTTATGACACTTATTTACATGTGGCATTTTTATTTTATTTTATTTTATGGCATTTATAAATTGGCTTCCTACCAACCAAAGCTATCAGAGTGATGTACAATTTAAGCAAGAACAAACGAAATCAATAATATTTTAAACAAGGCAAAACCAATACAGTACTCAAAACAGATTTCTCTAATTCTATTTTCTGAACAATTTGGGTCATGACTTCTAATATGAAGATGTTGGAGATGTCACTTTCTAAGAACACAAATTACAGTAGTCCACTAGGTTAGGATCTAGGAGTGAAGTCAGTATTGTGTCAATTTCTCTAATTAGACAGGAATTCAAGCTATTTAACCTCATCCCTTTTTTTACAAACATTGCAAAATCATTTCTCTACCCTTTCTTCTAGTTTCTCCTGGCCCCTTGGCTTATGAAGGATCTTCAGTTTATGACCCCTGGACTGACTCTAGACTCCCCTGGACTGCAGCAGGACCTGTTCTTCTTAGTTCAATTTAAGCCTCAACTATGAGTTACAAGCATGAGACCTTTTCTCTGCAGAAAGTACTGTGCCCAATTTACATTATGCATTAATTGATTGATGACCAGGATAATAATAAGTTGAAAAGTTTTAATCTCCTGCTTGTTTGCCATACAGGCTAGTACAGAACAGCTGTCAGTTTCTTACATAGTATCTGTTCTAGTCGTTCTATTTCTGGTTGACCTAGCATCTGTCCATGCTACTGCTTCCTTTCCTAAACAATCTGAAAGCCAGAGGCCAGGCAGCAATGAGGCTGGAGGCAGATTGTTGCAATGTTCATCTGTGTATAAAGCAGGAGTGAGTTCTCCTAGCTTCTACATCTCTTAAATTGGCCATAAAACTAAACAGTGTTTTAGAATAAAAATAGTTTATCAATATTAATTGCAAGAAAGTTTATCTTTGGCAGGACTTCCATGCAAACAAAAACAAGAAATAAATCAAAACAAGAAAAAATATTAATTATTGATGCTCAGTAGAGTTATTCCAGCTCAATAATTCAAGAAAAAATATGTCTTGTATGCAAGGTCTTAAATACTTTTGCTTTATTTTATTTTATTTTCACTTGGAAGGAATAAATGAAAATTAAATATCTGCTTCAGTATCCCAAACCTAAAGCACGCTGTCAGTTCAATAAACGTCAAGGAAACAGAAAATATGACCAGGAGAACAAATAATCAATAAATTACATTTCTACCTCCAGTTTAAATATATATGATAAAACATTAAGTATGTGATTAGAGAATATTAAATTGAAAAGTAAATTGACATTTTGATGAGGAAAGATATAACATGTGGAAAAATGATTAAAGAAGAAAAACTACTGAATTTGATCTTTCCAGTGTCACATTATAATGCAAGCTTATAAAATTAAAGTCTCATTTGAGTTTAGAAGAGTTGGGTTTCAGGTAAATGGAGTATAGGATTACTATCTTGGAATACAAGCCCATGAATGTTTCTGCGAAAAGAAGTTTCTTTGCATTTAATGATCTACAATCTACTGCTTATACAGTTGCAATTTAAATAGAAAAAATAAAAATAAAAAAGCAAATCTGAGCTTTGGGTTTTGGATTTCTGAATGGTTTCTCACCCAAGTACTAACCAGATGAGGTCTGAGAATTTTAGGATCATCCAATTTCATCTAGGTTTGTTTGCTGCTGTGGCATAGTAAAAGTATGTGATTAACATGTGTGTATGTGTGTCTGCATGAGTATGTTGTGTGTGTTGCAGTATTTTAATAATCTTGTTAGAACAAAAGATAAAATGAACAATAAGCAACATTATTTCTAATTTTAATAATAGACAGATCTATTGTTAGCCCTGAAAATATTTTGGCAATGTTATTTATTCAAACTCACTATAGGACATGTGGGCTGTATTAATAGCTACACAATTTAAAGTGAGTTCATTATTTACCTAAATGTTTACACTACTAGAATCTGTCTGTATTCTCTTGGGGTACTTTCCAATGTCAATCCATTAAAATCACACATTAATTACATGCAGCTATAGCAGCAGAATTTTCTTGGTTTGTTTTAGATATCCTCTATTGAATAATTCTGCGTTGATGTGCCCTCCCACTTCTTCCTCAAGAAACACAGTTCATAAAGACTTTTCTCCCCATGGGTAAGTCTTATTGAAAATATATATTCCCCTTCTCCCCCCCCCCATTGTATAGGTGCATTACAAGAGGGAGAATAGTCAGTTCAAGGTGTGTGTGTGAGATGGAAGGTGGAAGGGCAATCTAACTTAATCAAGCTGCAGATGGTAGATAAATCTCAGCAAGGTTTAGGATTAGGAAAAGGACTCCGCTTGGAAAGGTGTTGCAGTGGACAGATCTACTGCTGGTGCAAAGTGGTAGTGAAAACCTGCCAAGTATTGGTGAGTGAATACCTGCCAGGCAATTGGAGAAGGCTACCCTCGGTGTACTGCTCGACCTCTGATTCAGGTAGGGTTTAAAGGGTGATTGATTGATTGATTGATTGATTGATTGATTGATGTTGTGGGAAGTTAAGATAGTTATTTGATGGACTGCTATGATAAGAGGGAGATTGGCATGAACAGTTTTGACAGATCGGCTGACACTGTGGGGAGGCGTAATAAAGCATTGATAGTACCATTAACTGATCAAGGAACTTTATCACTTCCCTATGGGGCTTCCTCTGTGTCTCTCACTCTTCTGCTAGAATACTTTTAGGAAGATTCATCTGGAAAGAGAAAGAGAAAAATTAGACACTCAGAGTTATTTATCAGAGACTTGATAATGGGTTTTTTACTGTCAGGTTATTGTTATGTAATGTAATTTTATAACACATTATAGAATATGCACAATACAATAGTGCATATACTGTACACAATTGGAATAATGTATACTTCTCAGAATATATAGTTAGCTATAATTGTACAAGAAGTGCATAATGTAGCGTCCCAAAAGGGCTAACCTTACCAATGAGTTGTATCAACAAGTCAGGCAGGCCATAAAAGCAGCTGCTTCACTAGAGAAACATGTTGACATATTTAGGCATAAGGTTGTTGTTGTTTTTTAAAAATATCAATTTTAAGATTTTTTACATTGGTTCAGCACCAACTTCTCTATAGACTTTCTGCTGGACAATTAAAGCCTGCTAGTTCTGCCTTAAAAGACGTAGAGGGGGAATTAATGAATTGTTGGAGGTCCAAATACCCATCACCTCATGACCTAGGGACCACAAGAGGGCAGTAAGGTGTAGCTAGAGTGTTAAGGATTACTTCTGTGCCCCTTTGTTGACTATCACCCAGCCCATTCTTTGATGACAATTTTACTAATTCTAGATAATTTCCTTTGCCTTCCCCCCCCCCCATGCACATGCATATGTGACTCACCTGCTGATAGGATATAGATAGCTACATGCTAGGCTTTGTCTAGCTAGGCTTTGTATTTCATTTAAATATAGCTTCTTTCTTTGATAGTTATAGAAAGTGTTTCTGTAATCATTACTCATGTCAAATTCCCACTCTCAAAAGAACTCACACTCGTATACAAAATGTTTGAAACTCCAACATATGTTAAAGCCCTTGAAAGTATCCAGCTGAAATGTTGCACTGTTTAATATCTCTGTAAATGATTATCGTCCCTGCTATTTTTATTCCATTTGGCCCTCAAATGAAGCAGCTGCAGGTATTTTGATGCTTTTTCCCATCATTGCTTATGGTAGACTCTTTTATCAAAACTGAATATCAAATCAGTTTTAATTGAACCTTGAATTTAAATTAGAACTTGGCTGATTCATACAGCCCTTGAAACAAAGGGGTTAATTTCTTCCTTTTCTCCCTCCATGTATAGGTCTCCCTACCATTTTTCATGCCATTCCCAGAAGTTCTTCCCACTCTAGGTACCATTTTTAAGCAGGTGCAGCTGGGTTGCACAAGAAAACGGGAAAGTGCCACTTTGTAAACTCCATAAGGCACCTGAAATCCTAAGTTATATTTTTTTTCCATTCCACTAATCAATATATACATAGACCATTCCTGGTAAACGTCTTGTGATTATACTGAGAAATATTACTGCCACTGCTTTAGTGTTATATAAAATTAATATTTCTGAGATCATTAATGGGAAAAGTGAGTCTTTGTAGGGCACACCAGTCTTCATTCAAATAAATGATTTATCATTTTTCTACCTTTCACCATCAAATAAAATGGATGTCTTTGCCATTAGGGAAAAGGAGTGTGGCATTTGAAATTAATCCTGCCATATCTCAGCTGCCCTTTCCATTTTCCAACTCTCTGTTCTCCTTGTGAATGTATAATTGCAAGTAGGTTCCAATATCCACTGGAAGTAATTCCCTATTGCTGTTCTTTTCAGTTGCATTCTGTCTCAGTGGTGCCTGAGATTCAGAGATCCTGTAAGCAAAAGCCCACTGATCAGTGACCATCATGAAATATCTTGAGAAAACAAAATTACACAGATATGTTTAATCACTCAGATGAGCTGATCTAAACTGATCACTTCACTTGAGGGATTAAACATATCACCGTACTTACTAAATGCCAATAATAAGTGGGCTTTTTTAAAACATGAAAGACTAATAATTATTGGGCTTTGTGGGTTTGAGCAAACACATAATGTATAGACACACTGACACATACATACACTACATATACTAGAATCTAATGTCAGTGGGTGCCTATGATTTTTGTTGAATCTGGAATCTTCAATTCACTTCAGCTCATTTAAACTTAAACATTAATCTATCTTTTTCTCCTGCTGGTAAACAGAATTTTATATTGTGCAGGCTTCTGCAATTCACAAAGTCACTGAGCAAATGAGAGTTGAAATAATAGCTGAGAAGAACAAATGGGGCCAACTAACAGTGTAACAGGCTGGAGTGCCCTACCAGTTATGACTCTGGGTTGTCAACCGGAAGGTTGGCATTTGGAGACCCAAGCACCACATGACAGGGTGAGCTCTCTTTCTTGCCCCAGCTCCTGCCAACCTAGCAGTTCAAAAGCATTCAAATGCAAGTAGATAAATAGGTACCACTTGGGTGGAAAGGTAACAGCATTCCGGACACCTCAGCGTATAGACATGCTGGCCACATGACCACAGAAGCAGACAATGCTAGATCCCTCAGCTACAAAACAGAGATGAGCACCACCCTCTAGAATCAGACACGACTGGGCAGGGGGAAACCTCTACCTTTAAGAGTGTAATAAATTAAGGAAGAAAATGATACCTGTAAATATTGGAGATGATCTTTTCTGCCATAGCACCTGCTCTTTGGAACAGCATTCCCCCTAAGGTGAAGTTAGCCTCAACGCTTGTGACAGGCCTGGAAAACCTATGGCAATTGGAAGTCTGCATGCTGGCTGCATCACATGTAATATATGCTGATGCATTCCCTCTTGTGGGTTTCATTTGATTTCTGTTAACTACTTTTTTGTTGATTTTGTAAAATGCTTTAATTGTTGGTTTCATTATACACTGCTCCCTTCATGTGAAATGAGCAGTCATATAAATTTGATAAACAAATAAAGACTGCCTACTAATTGGCTTCCGTTCGTCCTTCATCAAGGGAATTGTGCACCTCAAAGAAATTTCTTAGGAAGTTTCCACATAGTTAAGTACAACAGTTGAAAGATATGTCTCCATTATAATTTGGTAGAGGCTTTTCATTGCTGAAACGAACAGATGTGTGGATGCATGGATGGATGGAAGTTTTTTCAAGAATCTTTGATAGATTCTTTTATGATTTTCAGTTTGCCTTTAACATAATGTTATGTCATAGATATTGTCAAAAAAGCAACAGCTATAGAAGTAAACATAGTAATACCTAGGATAACGTTCCTGTGTGTGTGGAAATGCTATTTTCTTTTGATGTTCAATTAGAATAGGGGGAAAACAGACTAATGTGGAATCAACATGATTTTAGGGTTCAAGCTTATCATGTCCTGCTGACACAGCTTTGTCATCTTAGTAAAGCCGTTTGTTTAGGATAATAGTTGAGGGATCGTATTTCTCACTGACTGAAACTGAATGACTTGTATTATATTTCTGGGCTACAGGACTTCCTTATTCTTTTTGTTCCTTCAGCCCAGGAATGAAAAGAAGAAATTATTTTTTCCAAATACGGAGACCAAAAGTAGAAGAGGAGAAAATAGTTAATAAATCTTCCACTTGAGGGATGAGAAAGTTAACGGAAGTTACCATGAAGAAATTTTCAGCTAACATTGAAACAGGATGTTTTGGTGAATGACATTTATATAGTATCTTTGCCTCAGTACTGAATAATTAATAATTTAAGTCTTGGATGGACAACCTTCATTTTAATTCATGGTCAATTTTAAAAGAGCACAAATTATTGCAATGTCTCAAAGCTACATATAGTTCTGAAAAAAAAGACAGGCAGAAATAAAATAATGGTGACTTATATTTGGCTGGTAATTCCATAACCTTTATTGGGTGTTTATGACATAAAAGCTAAGGGGAGAGGAGTGGGAAGGGAGATTAAAAATCCAATTCTAATGAAATCATTTTTCTGTCAAGAAATTAACATTTAATATTTTTAAATTTTCTTCAGAACCAGTCATTGTGGATAAAACACAGGTGTGTGTATGTGCATTCAGGAAACTGAAGTGTAGCTGTATCTGTATGTGCATGCACTATTTATAATATTTTCTTTCTAAATATTTTTATTTAGACTTAAAAGTCTCATCTGACTTTTAAAAACATGAGGTATCAAGCATTATAAAGTCCATTTTCACCAGAGGTAAGGAACAATAGGGGAAAAAAAAGAATATTTATTATGATATCAGTGTCCCTCATTCTCTCACTTCCTTGTTTGCTCACCCACACATAGATGTGCACTCTTATCCATACACACACACATCTTTCTTGTATTGACTTGGCATCTCCTTTTTATGAAAATAAAAAAGGACATGGGGGAGGGAGAAAAATCTAGCGATGCTAGAAAGCCATTGCAAGCAAGCACAGCAAGCATTTTCTAATGTGTGATCCTGAATCAGATCACCTCCTTAATTCAATAAGGGGAAGGGGATATATACAGTTCAGAATCAGATGAGGAAGACAATGAAGACAATGAAAGGATGATGAATGCAAGCCAGGCTAAGTTTTCCAGATAGACAAAAAAGAGATTGTTTTCCTTAATATCTGAGAAACAGAAGCCAAAATAATGGTTAAAAGCATTTCTCCAACAAAAGACTATCACTTAAGAGAAAGATGGCTTGAACAAGTAGAATCATCTAAGTTCTGAAGTCTGTATATAGTAGGCACTGTATGTTTACTTTTGGATGATTATTTCATTGTGATACAATATACAGAAACAGGAATATAGTAGAAAGTCGCCATATGTTTAAATTCAGAATTTATGAATAATAGAAAGAAGGGTTGAAAATATAAAATATCTGATTCCAGCAAAAGATTTTAATTGACAAAAATGGGAGTGTTCTCCCTGCAAAAAAATTTCCCTGAAAGGATGGAAAAGTGGAGGACAACAAAGAAAAAGAAGAGGAAGCAGTAATGATAGACAAAAAAAGGGGGAAATTTACTTTTTTTAAAAGATAAGATAAGATAACCTTTATTGTCATTTTTTTACTATGGGCACAACGGCACACATCAAAAATGAAATTTAGTTGCCCTCTCTCAAAGTGAAACACATACATGACACACACCTAAACATACTATGAACAACATATGTATAGACCCACACTCCTACATATACGTAGCAAATAAATATTAAATACTGTTCATCTTGAATATATAATGGAAGGAGGAAGCTTGAGAGTTCACAAGGTTAATGCTGTATGGAATGAAACTATGGCTGAATGTGGATATTCTGCTACGGATACCATGAAGCCTCCTCCCAGAAGGTAACAAGGAAAACAGGTCATGAAGAGGATGTGTAGTATCCCAGATAAGCTTACAGACCCTGCTCAAGCAATGCAAAAAATAGTGAACCAGAGGAATGCTGTGGATATAATTTATTTGGACTTTAGTAAGGCATTTGACAAAGTAGATCACAACCTACTACTTGATAAGATAGAAAAATGTGTGTTAGACAGCATCATCACCAGATAGATTCGTAGCTGGCTGGCTAGCCGTACTCAGCGTGTGATCCTCAATGGAACCACATCTACATGGAGAGAAGTGTGTAGTGGTGTGCCTCAGGGCTCTGTTCTCGGCCCAGTGCTCTTCAACATCTTCATCAACAGTTTGGACAAGGGGATAGATGGGGAACTCATCAAGTGCCAGCATGTCATCAGATTTAAAAGCCACATTCCGTGCTTTCAGCATCTTGCGGGCCTCATAAGTCAGCCATGGTTTTTCATTCACCATCACAACAATGCTTTTCAGGACACTTTCTTTCTGAAAGTGCTGCTATTGGAGGAAGCAAATGCTGAAAGTGCTGCTAGGCTGTTGGATTCCAGAGAAGACTTTTATGATAAGGATTGTTGTTGTTGTTAATTGCGAAGTCGTGTCCGACCCATCGCGACCCCATGGACAACATTCCTCCAGGTCTTCCTGTCCTCTACCATCTTCTGGAGTCCATTTAAATTCACACCTACTGCTTCAGTGACTCCATCCAGCCATCTCATTCTCTTATGATAAGGATAGCAGGGCACAGTTATGCAGAAAGCAAAATGAAGAAGACGATCCATTTTCAATTCTTTTCTCTTCTGGTACCCACAAAGCAATGTGCTTGCCAAACAAACGGCTACTTGTCTATTGCCCATGCATGAAGTCCTATCGGTTAACTCATATCATAGACCCAACAAACTGAGTTAACTGAATTAAAAAAGAAATCCCACTTTATGTTGACCACCAGTGGAACCAGATGTCTGCTGTCACCTTAGAGCAGCGGTCTTCAAACTTGGCCCTTTTATGACTTGTGGACTTCAACTCCCAGAATTCCTCAGCCAGTGTGCCTGGCTGAGGACTTCTGGGAGTTGAAGTCCACAAGTCATAAAAGGGCCAAGTTTGAAGACCCCTGCCTTAGAGGATTAACCAAAGCTATCACTAGCAGACTTGTTAGTTAAATGACTGTCTGTGTTCAAAGGCAATTTACCACATCTGGGAGATAAATGGAGGAGAATCAATGACTTCAAGACTTGCTGTTGGGTTACCTCAGAAGCATCATGTTGACTACTAATAGGAACTGGACATTAGATTAGCTGTGATTCAGCCTAGCTTTTCTGATGTTGCTATAGACACACTGGCTTTAAATCTAGCACTATTCCCATGGCAGGGTCTCTGACATTCCTGACATTTGAAGCCATCAAATCCCAGCAAATAACATTTAAAGCCACATGTGGAAAGCAGCTGGAAGCAGCTGACTCCCACTTTGCTGCAGTGCTTTTCATGCCTCATTAAGTGCCCATCAGCATATAAACATTTATTTCCCACATAAACCCCACTGTCACCATTGTCAGAAAGTTTATTCTACAATCAAAAGGATGTGCTCTAAGCAACATCCTGGCATTTAGGGTTCAAACTCAAGATCACATTCTTTGTTAGGCAGCTCACAAACAACATTGATGTGCCATCCTTATTTGTGTTTTTTCAGAAAATGCTGTCAATGTTTAGTTTGCATTCCTTTAGTCAGGAAACCACTTTTATGCCGAAAATGAAATTTAGCAAGCAATTCATTCATAATATGGGCCATTTGCTTTGGATGTTTCATTATTAAATATCATTATGAAGCCAAAGATATCACAACTTAATATCCAGTTTCTAGTACACATGTGCAGTAAATAATATTGGCACAGTTGCCAGAAGAATTTTCTTAGCAAGTCTGTCACACTTTTCCTGCATGTATAATTGCATAATAAATCAGAACCATCTCCAGTCTAATGTTTAAATAATACACACGCATACACATTCAGACTGGAAGAGGGAGAGAAAGAGATTTAGCCAATAAACTGGAAACATTCCAAGTTTATTCAGCCTGCCTGGTGATGTATACATATTTTCAAACCAGTACTTTGCAGAGAAGCTATAAATTGAGAGGCAACTGACATAAGCCTGAGATTGAAATTCTCAACCCATTGAACGCTTTTTCGTAGCATGAGCTAGTTGGAAGGTCTCCAGTAAATCATCTCATCTTAAGAGTCAGGGTTCAAATTACTATGTAGTATGTTGAATGACTGTACAAAGGGATGAGGAATCATGTGGGTTATTCTCACTTCTGTTGCTGAGATAGATGAAGACCACCCACTCTGAAGCCTACAGGACTAGGCACATTAACTTGGGTTTCCTCCCACCCCTGTACATGTGAACTGTACATTGGAACATCAGTGGATATACAGAGCTATTCTTTAGCTACTTGAATTCTTTAAAAAAAAGAGTGAGGCTGTGGCTCCCACATATATCAGCAGAACAGAGGAGGACAAAACTTGTAGCCACATGATTTTATCATTTATTCTTTCAGCATCCAGTGAGGATCTTTAAATCCCTCCTACTTCTGTACATAAATACTGCTTTCTATTGTCCTGATTAACAACTCTTGATATTTCTATTTTTCTTCAATGTTTCAAATGTAGGTTGATAACTAATATTCTATTTTAGGATATCAAAATTTGCATGTTTCTTTTCTTTTTCCATTTACTTCCGAGGCTATTTCACTGAGCAAATCCAGGAGTGTCCTCACATCAGACAGATGATAAATAAATTGACTGTAAACATAAATATTCTCATGTTATGCAGGATCAGAGGAAAATATTCCTATTTCACTTCTTAACAATTGACAAATATTTCTAAACCGCTATGATAGTCCACCCTTTAACTGTCTGTGTACCAGACTCAAAAGCTACCTCATCTTCATATTTGTTATATTAGAGAATGAAGTCTGTCCCATTATTCATACAAATTGTCACTTTGAAGTTCAATCAGAGCATTACCCAGTACTGTGCAACTAGTGCATCTTCTGTAGCTGAAGCTTATACAATAGACATTTAATAATTTCTTGAATGTTTTCAGTAAAAAAGAATTCATAGTGTCTTATAGTGTCTTTGGGCTGTTCAACTGATCTGAACTTCAGTGCTCCTCTGGCAACTGTGCAACTGCCAGTCTTGTCCTTGGTGGAATTTAATCACCCTCTCTCTTCATTCTAGAAAAGGAGAAGGAGAAGGAGAAGACAGATAAGAGGGGGAGAAGGAGAAGACAGAGGAGGAGGAGGAGGAGACAGAGAAGGAGGAGGAGAAGGAGATGGAGATGGAGGAGGAGAAGACAGATAAGAGGGGGAGATGGAGAAGGAGAAGACAGACAAGGAGGAGGAGGAGAAGAAGAAGACAGACAAGAGAAGAAGGAGAAGGAGAAGACAGACAAGGAGGAGGAGAAGAAGAAGACAGATAAGGAGGAGAAGGAGAAGGAGGAGACAGATAAGAGGGGGAGAAGGAGAAGGAGAAAGAGAAGGAGAAGGAGAAAGAGAAGGAGAAGACAGACAAGGAGGAGGAGGAGGAGACAGAGAAGAAGACAGATAAGAGGGGGAGAAGGAGAAGGAGAAGACAGACAAGGAGGAGGAGGAGGAGAAGGAGAAGACAGACAAGGAGGAGGAGGAGGAGGAGGAGGAGGAGGAGGAGGAGGAGGAGGAGGAGGAGGAGGAGGAGGAGGAGGAGAAGGCTAGAAAGCAAGAGACTGAGTTCTAGTCCTGCCTTGGCCATGAAACCAGCTGGGTAACTTTTGACCCACTCACTCTCACTTCACCTCACAGGGTTGTTATTGTGGGGAAAATAGGAGAAGGAAGAGGCATTAGGTATGTTTGTCATCTTCAGTTATTTGTAAAAATAATAAAGGTGGGTTACAAATAAAATAAATAAATAAATTCTCCATTTGAATATAAACAACGATGATAAATATGCTCTGTGTCCTGGCATGATGGATTCCAACATGTTTGACAACCATCTTTCTTTTCTGGATTTCTGATTCTTATCCACCTTTGGTCATTGACTTACAGCATATTTTTACTGACTGTCTTCACTGATACCAACTTACTTATCTGCACTCAAATCAAGCTGGGTTCATATGCTTTGCCAAAAGAGTTAAACAAGCCCTTCTTTTATAGACAAGATGTGTTGTTTGGAGAAGATCCAAACTGTGAATAATAGGCTGTTTCTGCTAATCTGCTGGTTTCATGAGGGTGCTTATACCCATCAACAAAATGAGTGGATACAAGCCTACCACATTCATTTTGTTATCTTCCTCTTTTTTCCCTTTCTTTCTTCCATTTTTCACCCTAACTTCCACACTGTTAAATCCTGTTATTTTCAATGGGACAGCACTGCAACATACACTCACTTATAGGTTTATGTGCAGAATTGAGTTTTTGATCCACATTCAGTGCATCTTTTCTCCTTTTCTGCTCAAATTTATTTCCTATAGCAGGCATATTCAGGCTGCTTTTATTGTTCTTTTGTTACTTTCATTCAGCAGCTTATCTCAGTTTATTGAAATGCTCATTTAGAAATGAAATTAACTGTATTCACCATGGCGCCACTGAGATACAGAATGGACCATCATCCTGTGCTCTGCGGGGGAAAAAAAAGGCAAGATAAATCACACTCATTGTTCAGAAAGAGAGAGAAAGTGGAGGAATAAAAGTACATCTTTTATAGATTTGGCACTGCATGTGCACTCGCTTTGTTCATTGATCTCAACATGATATTTATCACTGCAAGATCTTGGTAGCTTGGGAAAATTACTTCTGGATATCTTAAAACCATATTAAAAATAGTGATGGGCAAGGACTTTTCAGCTTAGTTCAAAGTTGGCCCGCAATTATAAACATTAATAGAAAATCTGGATGGATTTTTTTTTAAAGTATTCTTAAAGAATTCCATTTCTTTGAGAAGGCAATTACAGTATATGATGCAGGATAGCTTTTGTAATGGAATGTGTGGATGACCTTGGGGGACCAGGAGAAGAGATGCTGTCTAGGAAACAAACAAGAGAGGCAGGAGCCCCACAATGGCTTCATTGTCATAGAAAGACATCCAGAGAGACCCACCTTAATTGATCAGGCAGTTAAAAGTAACATTGGAACATTTGTACATTTAGACATGCAGGTTTATATTAACTAACCTTACAACAGAGAAGAATTAGTTGTGTTTCAAATCTGGTTTACTTGGGAGGACTAGAAGACTTAACATTTTGGACCTTTACAAATCTAAGCATATATTCCAATGGGACTTCATAAGCCCTCACTTAATTGTGATAAAGTCAGGCAGCTTCACAGCCTTTGGGTAAAGGAAATGCACAATCTGTATACCTAAGAAAGATTCTCCAATATAAACAAAGCAACATGTATACGTACATGTACATAGCCAGTTTTGTGTAGTGGTTAAGGCACCAAGATAGAAAGCAGGAGATAATGAATTTATAAATCCTTAGTAAGACCACACCTGGAATACTGCATTCAGTTTTGTCACCACATTACAAAAAAGATGTTGAGACTTTGGGAAAAGTGCAAAGAAGAGCAACTAAGATGATTAAAGGCCTGGAGACTAAAACATATGAAGAACAGTTACAGGATTTGGGTTTGGCTAGTTAGAGAAAAGAAGGACTAGGGGAGACATGATAGCAGTATTCCAATATTTGAGGGGCTGCCACAAAAAGGAGGGGGTTAACCTACTCTCCGATGCACCAGAGGGCAGGACAAGAAACAAACGATGGAAACTAATCAAGGAGAGAAGCAACCTGGAACTAAGGAGAAACTTTCTAATAGTGAGGACAATTAACCAGTGTAACAGCTTGCATTCAGAAGTTGTAGGTGCTTCATCACTGGAGATTTTTAAGAAGAGACTGGACAGTCACTTGTCTGAAATGGTATATATAGTCTCCTGCTTGACCAGGGGATTGGACTAAAAGACCTCCAAGGTCTCTTCCATCTCTATTCTGATTGATTGATTGATTGATTGATTGATTGATTGATTGATTGACTTTTGATCTGCCTTAGGCACAAATCCATCTGGCTGATCTTAGGCCAATCACTTACTCTCAACCCTAGGAAGTACTGTAGACAGTGGCAAATGGAAAGATCCAATCTGGGTCCATCACTGTATAGGTCAACCAAATAGTGTTCTGATATGCTCAGGTGTCATTTGGATTAGCAAGGTCCATGTCAAATATTTGGGAACTAAGACAATCTGACAAACATGGAGAAGACAAAAGAACCTGGAATTGTTATAATGTTGTTACAACAATAGACCTATTGAGAAGGGATATATGAAACATATGAGGGAGCTATGGATGGATAGAAGACCTACATACACACATTGATTATAGGAAACTTGTTTTCACAACTTGAGACAGATCAGCTACACATTACATCCCAATCTTAAGAAAACCGAGAAAAATAACTAAATATGTACCAATACCTGAAGCTGGAATATCACTGCCTCCTCAGCATAGCAGTATGAGGCATAAAATCATGGATAAAGCTACTGTCAACCCTTGAGACCATTTACTGAAGCTCAGTGGAGAACTACCATCAGATACTATGCTAGAAGATGGCAATAGAACCCTCACTACAATCCCTAACTAACACCAATGAACTGGAATATGATATAGTCATTATAAATTTGGAGAGTTTTGGCTACACAATCAAGAAAAATAGCAGTATATACATGGACACACAAATGAGGTTGAAGGCTAAGATTCACAGATGGGTTAGTCAGCTGGTACAACAAGAGAAGGGTGTGAAGATGAAAGATAAAACTTGGCTACTGAAAAAATAGAAGGGCCTACCTCCATTTGAAGACCTAGAGCTGGGGTGTCAAACTGCCAGCCCGCGGGCCAGATGTGTCATCCAGAAGCCGCACCCGCCCCGTTGCCAGCAATGGCAAAACCGTCCTGATACATTGCGTGACATCATGAGACATCATGAGTTTGACATGTCTGACCTAGAGACTGTTAAAGCAGAAGCCAAGAAGATAAATGGCCTGTTCTCCAAAGAACCATCCAAGATATACACCCAACTACTATATACAATACAATAACAGCAGAGCCACCAACAAAAGAAACTGAACAGTATAAGAAGAACATGTGTGAAAAAGAGAAAACACCTAATATCAGTACAAAGTGGCTGCAGGACCTTAGAGCAGACCACAGCAATCTCCCAAAAGAAGAACCAGTCATCATCACAGTAGCAGACATCCAACAGCAGATCAAAAACCTAATGAGCTGGCCCAGTATCTGGCCCAAACATGATCCATGCCTAGTGTTAAAGAAACTAACAGAATGCCTAGCAGCTCAGATGAACCAGGTGCTAGCAGCAGGCTCCTACCCAGACTGGCTAATATGAGGAAGAACAGTGCTGATCATGAAAGACTCCCATAAAGGAACAGCACTGTCCAACTACCAGCCAATAACTGGACTCTCCATAACATGGAAAGTCCTGTCAGGCATCATAGCCACCAAGCTTCAGGATCACATGGGCCAGTACATGAACATAGCTCAAAGGGGCATTGGGAACAACATCAGAAGCTCAAAACATTAACTATTCATAGAGCAGTCAGGGTCTAGACAGACCAATCTGAGCACAGTTTGGATTGACTACAGGAAAATCTATGATTCAATGCCACACACATGGATATGTGAAACACTGGTGCTATACAAAGGCCACATTACACTAAGGATCTTCTTCAAGATCCTCAAGATCTCAATGGAACTGTGGAAGACCACACTGGAAGTAAACTCAATGCTCACACAACTAGCTATCAAGTCTTGCATATCCCAAGATGATGCTCTGTTCCTTCTGTTATTCTTCATAGGCTTGAAGTCAGATAATCACAAGAACTGGATACAGATACAAGTTCAAGAGTAGATGGCATCAAGCTGTATGCTCAAAGTAAAAGAGACATTAATTCATTCCTACACCTGATATGGATCTATGGGACTTCCAGATAGACAGGCAGATACTGGCCAATTAATCAGACATTGTGATAGTAAATAAGAACCTACAATTACGATAGATGTAATAATGCCAAGTGGCAGTAACATCAGGAAGAAGGAGTATGAGCACCTGGGGAAGTAACTGAACCTGAAGGAGAAGTGGCAGATGATGTGGAAAATAAAAGCCAAAGTAGTAATAGGAGCACTTGGTGCTTTGACTCTTTAATCTGAGAGAATGGCTCCAATAGATCCCAGGAACCACATCAGAGCTATCTGTCTAGAAGAATACAGTGCTAGGAATGGCTGCTGCAGAGCACCATCAAACACCCACATCTCTGGTAGAGGACCCAAAATTGAGAAATACACACACTACACAGATATCCAGTAATTATTATTCTCATTTTTCTGGTGATTTCATATTTCTTTACCATATTTATAAACCTACCGCCACCAATGATTATTGGTACCATTGGTATAATGTTCTTCCAAAATTAGATTGAACACAGGTTCAAAGTCCAACCAGATTATAGAACATATATCTAATGTATTTTATTTTCTGACATAGACTATACGTAGGCACACCACCAACAGTTACATATACATCAGTAACAGCTACCTTTTTTCCTCAGTGATATATTTTATTTCTCTTTCTATGACCATTCAAAACTGGTTAAACATGCTCTGAGGTAATTAAAAGAGTGTCTCAAATGTCTCAATTAAGTGGAATAATTCCTTACTACTTAATGATTTCTGGCCTAAATACATTAGCATTTCAAGATGCAACTGCTTTGGTTAGAACTGCCATTTGTTCCTCATAAACAGGAAATTCTCTTGGAAAATGAAGAGACAGATAGTGCTAGATATAAACTTTAGACATCACCCATGAATTTTTCATACTGGAAGTGTGTGATAAATTTCTTTTAATGGATCCCTGAGTCCAACACTAACGATTTGAGTAGTAAAAGAATTAAATAGTATAGGTCAGCAAAACAAACTACAGAATAACTTGTATAGGTTGTAACCTTGAAAATAAACCAAACATTCCATTTGACCCAATTCAGTAAAACATTTACACAACTAACATCTTACCAATTCAAATGGTAGGTGTCTAAATAATAAAAATAAGTTATTTCCTGTGAAGTAAATTTCTAGTTTTAACATCTCACAAATGTTTGTCAGTACAAAATTCCTAAATCTGAACTAAATCTCCTATCTGGGGTCCTCTTAAACTAATGTTCAGCCCTGTACAACTGCTAATGTTAGAGGACATGCTATGTGAAATTCTTGCTTCAAACAGAAAAAACCAGCTAGTTCAAAATCAGGAATGTAATAAAAATATCAGCCAGTTGAGCAGGGTCTGCAAGATTGACTGGGATACTACACAAGGGGGGACATGATAGCAGTATTCCAATATCTCAGGGGCTGCCATAAAGAAGAGGGAATCAAGCTATTTTCCAAAGCACCTGAAGGCAGGACAAGAAGCAACGGGTGGAAACTAATCAAGGAGAGAAGCAACCTAGATAGAACTAAGGAGAAACTTCCTGACAGTGAGAACAATTAATCAGTGGAACAGCTTGCCTCCAGAAGCAGTAAATGCTCCAACACTGGAAGTTTTTAAGAAGAGACTGGACAGCCACTTGTCCGAAATAGTGTAGGGTTTCCTGCCCAAGCAGGGGGTTGGACTAGATGACCTCCAAGGTCCCTTCCAACTTTACTAATATGAACATATGAACATCCTCTTCATGACCTGTTTTCTTTGCTACTTTCTGGGAGGAAGCTTCATGGTATCTGAAGCAGAATATCCAGATTCAGTCATAGTTTTGTTCCATGCAGTATTAACTCTCAAATTTTGAGAGTACACTTTGAGAGCAAGCAACTAAATTTTATTTTTAATGTGTGCCATTGTGCCCACAGTAAAAAAAAAAACAATAAAGGTTATCTACCTATCTATCTATCTATCTATCTATCTATCTATCTATCTATCTATCTATCTATCTATCTATCTATCAGTTCAACTCTCAGGAGTATATATTTATCAAGAATGTTACTCTAGTTTTTTGTAGAATAAAGCCTAAATTAGAGGACCGGACAAAAATTAGAGCTACAAAAATTCATCTACATCTTAAAGGATAGAATATCAAATTACCTACATCAGATAAAATGAAAAGCAAAATATAAAATGAATTTTCAGATACCTTTACTATGGTTAAAATAAAATGATCAACACAATTACTTGCACCAATGTGAGATTGTTTTTTATTTCTCTGTTTTAATAAAATATTTTTTGCCTATAGGATTATCACTTGGAAGCTACCAAATCAAATGAATTGCCAGCTGATTATTGGGCGTACAGTGAACCTAATATCTTTCAGTCACTTTTCCACAAAGTTACTGTATGAAAAGGTAAAAACCAAGAAGATGACAGGTAGTGTTACTGCAAGCTGTTTCATCTACGTAATATGTGTCTCCTATATTACATTTATTGGTCTTCAAATAAGTGGCAGATAATTGATGCAAAATAATTGTATGTGGGTGATTGTAACTGGAAAGCACAAGAAGACCGTTCTGGCTTCCTCATTCATTATCCTTGTAGAAACTGGCACAGAGCATTTAAAATTAGTTTGTCAAATTTCAAACCTATGTGAATAATGGATTGTAGCCATAACTTTGCCAAATGTCAGTCCCTGAGGTATACAATGCTGTTATCACCTCAGAAGAGTTCATACTTCCTGCTGGCTTCCCCACTGACTTCTTCTTTCTACATGGCTGATGCCATTTTCCCTCCCCTCATGACCCAGTGAGGCCTTCTTTTTCTCCTTAGCTGATTTGAAGAACTGTTTGCCACTTTGCTGGGGAGAAAGGGAAACCAAGGGAGCTATAGACCATGAAGAAAACTGCATACCCCTGCTCCCTGTTCTGGTATGTCCCTCAAGAAGCTAGATGGTTCACCTGTCCATCACTAGAATTTCCACCAGCCAGCCCTACATCACCTGAATGCCTTCATGTTGCACCCTCATCCTTCCCTGATAGCCAACACCATTACAAGATTTCAAATGTGGGGCTCAATTCCAAAGCAACTAAACACTGCTCACTCATTGGGCCTTGCTTCCAGCTGATTAGATAGAGGGAAAAGACTGGAATGAGAAAGATGTTGAGGATATGCCAATGATGGTCACATCAACTTGGCCTATTGCAGCAGTGTGGTGGCACTGAGGCAATCACAATTTTGTCATATTTCAATTCCTCAAGAGTAATGGATCCTGGATCTCGAACACTCTCTTTACATTAGCTCATTCTAGAGTGCCTGAGTTCAGAAAGTATTGCTATATGATACCCTGTTTCACCCAATTGAAGATTACAAACCAATAGACACAAGAGTTTTAGTAATATATAGATGGTAATTGTCTAAGAAAAAGTGTAAACTGAGATTTGGAGCTTTTGTCAACTTTGGACACAAATTTTTTGAACTTCCCCTTCCAGAAAAATTCATTCACATAAGCCTCATTCATTCAAATATTAGTGAGAAATGAGATATGAAAGGACAGTCATCATTAAAGTAGATCAGCAAAGGAAAATATTGAACAGTATTTTGCCTTCTCCAAACAATTAAACTACTGACATAAGTAGTTTGTCTCATCAAAGCCATATTCTATTCATTTTGCAATTGAAGTTGCCTAATTTATGCCAATAGAAAATGTTGCTAGTTTATCTGCATTATACAGCATTATGTTATTAAGCACACATTTAAAGTAATTAATAAAGATATTTTAAAAAGCACATGTGTTATTCTTTCTTTCAACCTCACATAATAAATAAATTAATATTCGGTTAAGTACAACAACGTATGATTAATAATATATTTGTCAAATTATTTATTGATGACAACCTCTCTAGGTAGACAGGATAAGTTTATTAACTTCACAGAAAGATTTAAACTATACTTTATTGAAATTGGATACGATAACAGAACTTGCAAATCTGAATCTCCCCTCCTTTTTATACACTAGTGAATTGGGTGGAAGGAGTTTGCTTGAGTTGCTTCCAAATATAATCTTATTTCTCTGGGCCTAAAGCATACTTCAGCCCCCTTTGTATAGGCAATATATAGATATATATCTGTCAAGATCACATGGCTTACTTTTTGCACCTGCTTATAGACCACTTAACTGGTTAAAAACCCTGGCATTCAAGAAGAGCAGTGCAGTAGACAATAAATAACTTGAGTATGTGTGCTGCCCCCTGCCTTGAACTCCTATGCACCACATCAGCCTTATTCTGTTTCTCCTCAATGGTTTTAAAAAGTAGTTACATTGTACAGCTAGTCCTTGACTTATGACCGTAATAGAGCCTTTGCCAGGATTGATCTTAAATATGTTCTCCCACATCCAGATCCCCACAATTTATAGGTACCAGGAAAGGATCTTGGCACCATCACTTGGTCAACTGAGGGCAGAGATGTACTGTATAGTTAAATATCCTCACCATATTAATGACACCAAATAACCTCCCCCAGCAATAGAAAATCACTATTACTCAATCTTTGTTTTAGAATTGAGGTTAAAATCACAATTCAAAGTGCCAATGTTAGCTACTGTATTGTTGGCAAAATTTTAATTAATCCTCTCTTCAACATGGTGATTAGGGTTTTATGATCAATTTCCACTACAAGCTTTTAAAATTTCAGCATCATTTTGTTGACTGGGAGTAAATATACATGTATGCAGCAGGTAGCCATTATCCACTGTGTTCATGGAAAAAAGATGTAATTATACTTTCCACAGTTGTGACATTTCTGGCCATATACTGTAGAATGGTTATAATCATGCTTGATACCATATTGGCTGTATGATTTGCCCCATCTGCAAGCTTCTTATCTGCTGGTTCCTTTGTTAAAACTAAAACCATGTTTCTAACTCCTTCCTTTCTATAGATCTTTATCATGGAAGATGGCAATACCAGTCAATTATCACTGCTGAGTCCCATAATTTTCAGTTGTCATTGAGTGATTTCTGTTACTTTGCAGGTATCAGTGTTTTCTAGGCACCAGTTCAAGCTTCCTAAGTAAGCATTCTGATACTCTCCATTTTCTTATGCCCCAAACAATTTGATTTTTAATCAAACATTCAGCTGACATAGCATAGTTGCAAGACTTTATACCTTAGTTGCAGATCTGCTATAAATTATTCAGTCCTCACAAACGTCTCCTTGTAGGCAAGATTTGAAACAAATCTTTCATAGTGCACAAGTGGAATCATATTTCTGCCACAGGAGTTTAAACCTACTTCTATCTTTATCCATAAATGGAAAGGAACAACTGCTCTGTCCATTCTCAATAAGAATTTCATTTTCTGATATTTATGATAGCCAATTGATCTTTCTTGCTTGAAGCCAATTGATCTTCCTTGTTTGATTTCTTGCTGTGCACCATATTATAAATTTAATAAATAAATAACATAAATCTTTGTTGAAAATGTCAATCATTGGTCTTCTAAAAGCTTCATTTCTGATGATGGCTCCAGAGCATCCATGTTTTAAAAACAAAATTTTGTGGAAGCTGTCATTACTCAGCTAACACCTAAGACCTATTATATAATGACTACTTAATAATGTCGTGGTTAGCCTTGTGCTAATTCTCCATGGTTTGACTATGCAGCAATACTGACACTTTCTTCTTTCAGCAACCTATCAGATGTTCTTGTTATTGTTGGTTTGGCCAGGCTAGGTATCTAACGTGTCGTCACTGCTGCGCAGCTATTTAGCCTCATTCTTGACACCATATGTTGTTCATCTAGTAGAAGGCAATAATATAAGAAGTGACCTGACTAAGATCAACTTGTATTCAACTCTGACATCAAACAAAGAGGAACTTAACATTTGGCAAGAATCATACCTTTATTTTCTATAATATATGTAGGTTCAGTTTTGGGTAAGAACAAATTTTCTCATAAGTAACATTTTTCACATAATAATATTGTCAACGCTGCTAACATTGGATGTTTTTGCTTTGACAACAGATGGAAATGCAGCCATTTTCCTCTATTGCTTTTAGAGTTAGTTGATGCTGGGAGAGGGAATGTGGATGAGAGTCCAGCTAGTCATAACAATAATAACTCAGCCATGGGAACTCAAGGTCATTGGGGTCAGAGTTGATAGAGTTTTGGCGGGCTGGAGAACTGGGGGAAAAGCCTGCACTTCAAGCTAACTGGGGAATGTGGTTTATGACTGTTTATTGGAGGAGGGAATTGTGCTTGGTTACGTTGTACCCATGGGAGAGGAATTTAGTTTTTGGTTTCAACTATGTAGTTATTTGTTTCTCAAATAAAAGATTCTCTAAGGTAAACAATGTCTTGAAGTTCTTTTGAAGAGTTTCATCTGTCGAAACCATGACAAATATCTCTAGATGGTATCTGCAGAGGTTCAAAATTAAATATGTCTTTTTGGGGGACAGAGTGGAGATTTGCCAGGAGTATGTAGTTATACATTTGACAATTAATACATCAATGAGCTTTCAGCCATTTAAAAATGATACTGGGCAACTAAAAGGCTGTCATTCAGAAGCACATCAGACTGAAATAAAGTGACTGCAAATTAGCTTTATAAATATTCATGAGAAGTCAGGGAACTAAAAAGGCAAAATTCACTCAGTACTAGAAAACTCAGCTAATTTCTCAATTTCTAATGACTAACAGGAGACATATTTACTCAGTTTCTCTCATAGTTCCTTTAAGTATCTATGTATATACTACTAAAACTCTTGTTTCTGTTTATTTATAACCTTCAATTAGGCGAAATTGAAAGGTTGACAGCAACATTTATTGAACCAAGAAAATTCAAATGGGTTAAACTTTTAGAATGTGAGGACTCACAATTCCTGCAGGAATGAAATTTAGGGAATTTGCGCTCACTTTAGCACCACCATGACTTACGAATATACTTTCCAGAACCTGTAAGATGTGTGACTCAAGAGAAGATGGGACAACCATATCCCCACCTTCTTTTCCACTTACCTTTGGTCACTACACCCAATTGGCTGGCATCAAGGTCCAATAGGAGAGCAGCAATTGACCACTTTGGAATGAAGGCTGAAATTTGAAACCTCTTAATGGCAATGGGCAATGAGGGAAGAACTCAGCCATTCTTGTTGGTACAATAGGGCTAACTAAGGGCACTAAATGTTGATGAGTGAGTTCCTGGGACATACCAAGCTGGCCAGTGGAAGTGAAATTTTCCTCATAGTCTATGACTTCCTTTGTTCTCTCTCCCTCAAAGAGGCAGACAGTTCCATGGTCAATTGGGGAGGATGTGAAGGAGTGATTTCTGATACTTTCCTGCCCGTTTCCCACATGCAAAGTCAATGGGAAAGCTAGAGAATTACTCCCATTCTCAGTGTTTTTTTTTCTTTTTTGCCTGCCTATGATCATTCTGTTTCTCTGATTAGGTAAGGAAATATCTCTAAAAGGGGTTGTCAAATAATTTCTAGAAGGATAGGTATTATTCTCCATCTCAAACCATAATCAGCATAATCACTGCCCAATCTTAGATAAAGGGTCAATTATTTTGCCAAAGATGACATATTCAAACCAATCCTCATCATCCTTTTCTTCATGATATCCTCCCAAATTTGTGTTGAAACAGAGATTTCCCCCTTCCTTTCCCTCATTCTTCCAAAACCAACTTAGGAACAGAGGTAAGCCTTTCTTTATGCAACTGGTATCTGAAGGTGCTTTTCAATTTTACCATTTCCAAGTCAATGACTAGTGACAAAAAAAAAAAAATCTTCAAAACAGATTTAGTAAATAATAACTAATATTCTCACTTTATATTATCCTCCTCCGATATACTTCCATTTCTTATTTCAGTTTAAATATACCCTTATCAGAAGAGATTAGGCATGTTTAAAAATGCCAAAGCAAAGCCAAATTGGGTTTGGATGAATATTCAGCTTCAGTTTTTAACTTACAATGGATGCAGTTGTTTTATATAGAGGCACATTTATCAAATATCCTCTCATATGACATTAAAAGGGAAAATATTTCTTTGCTTTTTATTCAGGATTCAAAAGGCCCTCAGAATTGCATCTAAGAAATGAAAGGGGGAAGAGGTTTTGCTATAATATTTAAGAATGTGTAACTAAGGCTGCTGATCTCCCATATCTCCTAAGAAAATGAAACAGCTTTCTACATTTTTAAAAAAAGTGGGGAGGATATCAGCTCACAATGAACAAGAAATCTTTTTTTTAAAGGTTCCAACTGTATATTTCCCCCTTTTTTTAAAAAAAGTGATCGAATTATGTCTTCTTAAGTCCTTCTTTTGAAAATTTAGCAGACTAAAGTTATCGTAAATTTTTGAGGCATGTGGAAAACTTAAAGTTCTTTCTACTCTGAACTCCAGTCAGCAAAGACATCACTGGGAGACATTCAAAGAGAGCTTGTCAGCATAAATGATAGAAGCCACTTTTAACTCTGAATATTTTTGGTGTAGTTGACTTAACTACAGAAAAGTAGCTAGCTGTAGATACAATCCTCACAAATATATATTACCAGAGCTGTTTTGATTTAAAAACATTTAATTGAATACAATGTTTTATGTTTTAAAAACCATTTAATGTTCAGGAGTTTTGGTGATATTTCAGTGTAAAGGTTTTCATAAGCTTGTGTGGAAAGTGACTAAATGAGAAAGATTTCCTAAATTAAAACATTTTTTAAAAAAATTTTTAGGTAAAGATACTGATTTAAGGATAGTTTGGGATGCACAATAAGCTTTTATTAGAGGTGATTTTGTATAACATAATAGTGCACTTAAAAAGAAGAGTCAAGAGAAAATGCAAATTAGATGAAATAAAAAGAAAAAAAGAAATTAAAAGAAATTTCCAAGGAAGATAACTTTTCAACAAATTCAATTTTTAAAAAATAATTACCTATGCTAACAGTAAGAGAAATGGAAATAAAAATATTACGTAGAGCAAAAAAAAAAAATGAATTAGCAAATAAACCAGAGAAGTGGCATGTAAATTATGAAAAGAAAGACAATTATATTGAAATTACAAGTGGGAGATACTCTATTAATGGACAATGCAGCCATATAAAAAACATTTAATCACTATTATTCCAGTTTATATAAAGCAAGTGATATCTCTCTGAAGAAAATATATGAATATCTAAAGAAATAAAATTTACCGAGAATATAATATAATAATAAGGGAAATTTCTGAAGTTATAAGAAAGATGGATTAGCAGGTTATTATTATAAATAATATTATTATAAATAATGTTTTGAGGATGATCTTTTACCTTTACAAAACATGATGAACTCTATCTTTCCTGCGGGGGGGGGGGAGATGCCAGAGAGTTAGAACAAGACCAATGTATCATTAATACCTAAAAAGAGACAGGATTTAACTAACAAGAAACCATAGGACAATACTATTGAATAATGACTATAAATTGTTGACAATGATTCTAGCTGATAGATTGACTAGTATGTAGAGTCTTGTATAGTGAGAGGAGTTGTTACACTATAGAACTAAGGAAAAGCAGTATTATACCAGTCCATAACCACTTCTTTTAAAGGGTGCTACTTTAATGCAAGTTTCTTGGCAAAGAATAAGTACAATAACCCAACAAACAATCTATCTAATTCATTTGATGAAGAGAGGAGTTTTGTCATTATCAAGAAAGACTGGACAAATTGGGCAATTCTTCAACAGTTGGACACCATAAAGTCTGCATTCTCATCATTTTAATTCTGTTACAAGTGTCCAGAGAACAAGCTATGTGAAGTTAATGATTGCAAATCACTTTTACAAATTCATTTATTTCAATCTCCAGAATCCATAGAGGCACAATAACATTTCCCCAATAATTTGTAAATATGTGATATAGCAAGTCCACCCCTGGAAATGAATGATCATAAATAATTGCTCTAGACTCAGCCTAACCACTTTTTATGCAATCCAAGTTTGCCACCAAACTCCAGGGCCTTCTGGCAGCTGTGTAATATATGCTAATTGCTGTGATGCAGCATTCAATTTTCTTGCTATATACACAGAGAGACATTCTCCCTCCCCCCCCCAAATATTACACCATAGAAAAGAAAGAGGGTCCAATGTACAAACATTCCCCCAAAGGACTGTTCACGAGGTTGCATTAAATTAATGAGATACCACATAAATAAGCTCCAAACCAAAGAAATTTTTGAGAGGAAGAAACAATTTCATTTGGTTATTTCAGCTTCTCTTGTACTCTGGGTCTAAGCTGGCCACAAAACTGCAGATTTATGTTTGTGTTGCAGATATTAAGCAATAAAGATAAAGATCAAGTTAACTTTATAGGGGAAAGTTCCAGTAGCCTAGCACTCTCTCTACATAACAAGTCTAATTTTAACCAAGTAAGTTAAATATTTCCTGAGAAGACAAACAGTACCAAAAAAAAAAAAAAACCCCAACAACAACCCAACCCCAAAAGACCAGGATAGAAGGATTAAAATAACAATGAAAAACAAGTACATGAATAGTATGTTTTGGCTGAAAAGTTCAAGGTTATGACTCTGAAAAAAGAACAGCTTCAAGATAAATGACGTAAATAGTACCATTTTTCCTGACAGAATGCATTTAAGAGAGTGTGATACCTAGTAATGTGAAAAGTGCAGCTTAAAGTGACACTTAGAAGAATAGCCCAGCATGCTAAATGTATCTCACTTTTCCCTGATCAATCCTATGGTAGTAGGTCAAATTCACAAGTGGCAAAGGCTGTAGAGAGGCAGAACCTGTTTTTACGAACCTCCAGCTGCCAGAAGGTCTTGGAATCTTCCACTTATGTGTATTTTGTAGTCAATCTTACTGTATTGTGGAATCTTTGAATTGCAGTTCCCATAGTAAGCAAAAAGGGCTTAAACACTAAGTTTTGTGTTTCAGGTTCGAGGCATTGAAGCACGACACATGTTGTAATCAAACTTCTTTATTTGCTCCTTAACTCCACTCAACTCTGCAACAGGCATGCAGGCCTTTTATAGTCTTCCAATCCCCAGGCAATCCAGCCAATAGGGAATCCTCTTTCTTTGCGTCTTGCGCATGCGCATAAATCTGGCACCAGCCAGTCTGGCCCCGGGCAGCTTTTAGGTTGCCCAGGACCATTTGCAACATTTCTGGGCCTGCTGAGTTGCCTCATCAGGCCCAGGACATAACACTAAGCTTGTACAAAAACAGATTCAAAGACAAGACCATTTGTACATTTTGCTCTATGGAGCAACTAGAGAGATCACTCCTTTCCATTTAAACTGTTGCTCATGATTTCAGTCATGTTCACCCATTGAACAAAACAACAAATGAAAGACATGATCACAGACCTCCTACCAGGGCTTGTTCTGGTGTGTATAGCAAAAGCCAGAAAACCTGTGTGTATGTGTGTGTGTGCATACATGTGCATGCATGCACACATGTGTCTCTTTCAGTCATTGTTGACTTCTAATGACAGCCTGGAAAATCCCCTCAGTCTTCTTGGCAAGGTTGTTTGGAGGTTGTTTGCCATTGTCTGCTTTCCAATTCTGAAAGAGTGACTGGCCCAGGGTCCCACAGCTGGAACTAGAATTCATGATCTCCCAGTTTCTTTAACCAATATACTAAATTGCCCCCTTAAAACCTAGAGGGTTTTAAATTAATTACAGTTCAAAAATTGCTTGCCAGCATAAACCCTATAACAGAAAAAATTCAGGTATCTAGCAAAGGAATATTATTTCCAAAGTCTTTAAAAAATAGGCAAAAATAGATTATTAAGCAGGCTTCTTTTCAATATTCTAGATGTGGTGTATATAGTCTAAGAAAAGCTGTTATGAAGTGGATACAGCAATTGTCTTAAAGGCCCTACAACTGCTGTGGATGGATGGAATTGAACTTTATAATGGTTGAGGATTATCATGCATAAGTGAATCCAGTAAAGGTGGGGCAAAATCATGTAAGTGTATTGGACTATGGATTTTGACAAGGGGTAATGTGATGTTTAAGTGTTTCTTCTTCAAAATGATTTTAAAAATGACCAGAAGGACCTTTGCAAACCTTTGGTTATATGCCAGTTGTACCCATACTTGAACCAGGGGGCTCAGCTCACAGAATCTCACTTGTGACCTCCCCTCTGGATTATTGCACTCTACATGTAGCATGGAGCTGCCCCTGAAAAGTATTCAGAAGGTTAGATATTTGACACATGTAATATCACTACTGCATGAATTACATTAGTTTCAGGTGCAATTCAAAGGTATTGGCTGTAAGCTTTACATTGCCTGGGACAGAGTTACCTAAGAGATTGTCTTTTGTCAATTGTTTCTATCTATCCAATACAGTCTGGCAGATTGGCCGTGCTACAGGTCCTATCAATCAACAAATGTCAGCTGGGTGGGACTAGGAAGCATGCCTAACAGAGCACATAGTGATACAGATACTGAAAATTATAATGAAAAGTTCAATGCCTTGGGAGAACTAAAAGATTTTAGTTTGATGGAGATGAAATAGATACATAAAGCCAATGAAATAGATACATAAAAGAGAAAGAATAGGAAATACCACTATCAGTGTGCTGAATTCTGGCATCTGTTTCACTGTTCTGGCCATTATAAGTCAGTGTTTCTCAAAGTTTGATTATTTTAAGGTGGGTGGACTTCAATTCCCAGAATTCCTCAGCATAATGATTGAGTAGACAACCGGTCTTCAGTAAGAAAGCTGACAATATCCACATTTGGCAAAACAACTTAGACAAAAAGAAGAGCCTGCCTTTTCCTCAAACTTTTTGGAAAGATTTGTTTGTCATCATCTTTATCCAGTCCTGTGGCATGCCAAGTGCCAACAAGAATGTTATCATACAACTTTCTCACAGCCAGTTCACTTTTTCCAATCTGTGACATTCAGTCCTAAAAGAGAAACTTAAATTTTTATGTACCACTGGTTCTTGCAGGGATAGATGGCACTAAATAACTGTTGATAATGTTTATGACATCCAACAGAATGAACTGCTGAGACCTTTGATGCAGAAACTAAAGCCCGATGATGCTTCAAAAATCAGTCAAACCATTATTACTGGATGAATGTCATTGTTACAAGGGCCCATGAATTGCACCTTAAATAATAAATATTATAGTACATTATTGCCTTACAGAAGGGCAGAATCAGTACTTTTTCAATAATATTTTTAAAAAAAAAAACTCAGAAAAAACCCAACACATAGGTTGTTACATTCCTGAAATATATTATATAAGCAGGATATCCACAGGAAATTTGGGTTCATTAGGATGAATGAAAAAAAAAATGGTTCTATTTTCCTAATATGCCCACTCAAGTTCTATTTTAACTGGTCTACAATTGTGTTTTAATCTTGTTAGTTGCCCATAGTTTTATAAATTATTTACCCAAAAAAATGACATTATAAATAAATGAATTATAAATATCATTTTTCCTCCTCCACCTCCTAGTGAACAGCATATTTAAACAGATGTTTGCTGTTACAACATTACACTGTTTCCTTTACTAATTCTTATCAACACTACTCAGAAAGCAAGTCAGCCTTGATAACTGAGAAAAGGAAAAGAAAAAAATGGATTCCTGGGCAGAAATAAGCATAACCCACAAGGTCAGTTTACTGTATCAAAAAGGAAAACCCTTTGGTATCTGCTTAGCAATGATGATACCGCCTGATAGCAACAACTTTCTTGGTATGTGAGGAGGTGGGAAGAAGAAAGAGTTCTGAAATGTTTACACAACTGACAAAAAGTGGGAGGTACCAATACTGTGCAGCCGTATTGTACCTATTAAAGTGGGAAAGTGGGTTTTCTCATACATATTGGCAGCTATTTTGATCACAAAAATGTAATAGTAATCATGTGAGTACTTAAAATAGTAAAAGTAAATTATGTGCTCAAAAGGCATCCATGAGCAATAGCATCATTAGATAGATTTACATTTTCCTAAAATACTGTTGCAAGCTGGGCAGTATGACAATCCGCAGTTAAGTGGATACACAGCTGGCTCAGAAATTGTACTCAGAGAGTGCTCCTCAGTGCTCCTCCATCAAATCCGAGAGAAATATTGAGAGGGATGCTTTATTTCTCTCTATTTTTATGATTTAGATGAAGAAGTGGAAGAATACTTAACCGAATTTGTAAAGATGGATATTGAAGGTGCCAAAATAAGTATGATAGGTTACAGCAGTGATTCACAATCTTGACAACCTTAAGATGTGTGGAGTTCAACTCCCAGAATTCCCCAGCCAGCAAGCCTGGCTAGGAAATACTGGAATTTGAAGTCCATGCATTTTAAAGTTGCCAAGGTTGAGAAACATTGGATTAGAGAAATGGACTGAAGTAATAGAATGTAGTAATATAGACAAATGAGAATCAATTTCCTAGTTATAGTGGAGGAGACCTGGCTTCATAACTGTACTTGTAAAGAAGATTTTGAAATAATATTTGATAGCAAAGTGAATATGAGTAAGTTATTGAAGTGGCTACAAAAGAAGACAAATGCAGAGAGTGGTGAGAATGGCCGAAAAGATCATTGGCAGTTCCTTCCCTCCCTCCCATCTAGGACATAGTACAGAAGCGCTTCTTGAGCAGGGTCCGTAAGATTACCTGGGACACCACACATCCTCTTCACAACCTGTTTTCCTTGTTACCTTCTGGGAGGAGGCTTCGTGTATCCAAAGCAGAACATCCAGATTCAGTCAGAGTTTCATTCCATACAGCATTAACCTTGCAAACTCTCAAGCTTCCTCCTTCCGTTATATATTCAAGATGGTCAATATTTAATATTTATTGTTATGTATATGTAGGGATATGGGTCTATACATATGTTGTTCATAGTATGTTTAGGTGTGTGTCATGTATGTGTTTCACTTTGAGAACGGGCAACTAAATTTCATTTCTGATGTGTGCCATTGTGCCACAGTATAAAAATGACAATAAAGGTTATCTTATCTTATCTTATCTTATCTTAAGCAGTGTCAACATATGCAGGAATTCCAAATCACAGGAAGTAATCAATCCATCCAACGCTGCTTTACAGAATAACAGAGTTGGGAGGGACCTTGTAGGTCATCTAGTCCAACCCCCTGTTCAAGTAGGAAACCCTATACCAATTCTGACAAGTGGCTGTCCAGTCTCTTCTTGAAAGCCTCCAATGATGAAGCACCCCCAGCTTCTGAAGGCAAGCTGTTCCATTAGTTGATGTTCTCATTGTCAGAAAATTTCTCCTTAATTCTAGGTTGAATTTCTCCTCGATCGATTTCCATCCAGTTCCTTGTCTGGCCTTCAGGTGCTTTGGAAAATGGGTTGACCCTTTCTCTCTGTGACAGCCCCTCAAATATTGGAACACTGGTATCATGTCAACCTTGGTCTTTCTCTTCACTAGACTAGCCATGCCCAGTTCTTGCAACCATTCTACATATGTTTTAGCTTCCAGGTCCCTAATCTTCTTTGTTGCTCTTCTCTACACTCTTTCTAGCGTCTCAACATCTTTTTTATAGTATAGTGACCAAAACTGGATGTAGTATTCTAGGTGTGGCCTTACTAAGGCTTTATAGAGCAGTACTAGTACCTCATGTGATCTTGATTCAATCCCTCTGGTTAATGCAGTTTAGAATTGCATTGGCTTTTTTGCCTGCTGCAGCACACTGCTGGTTCATATTTAATTGATTGTTCACTAGGAGTCCAAGATCTCTCTTACAGATCTCTCTGTTTTGTTAAACGCTGCACTGAGTACAGTACTGTGTCTAGTTCTTGGCTCCACACTTGAAGAAGGATTCAGAGAAATTAGATCAGGTTCACAGAAAAGCAGTTATGATGATCATAGGCTTAGAATCATCCTAACAGCAAAGGTAGCTTAACAGGGGAACCAATTACTCAAAGAGGTGGTAGACTCCTCTTCACTTAACAAGTTCAAGCACAGGCTAGACACTCATCTAAGTTTAATTTGGATTTGGATGCTTTGATCTGAATTCCTGCATTCAGTGGGCTTTGAACTCAAAACCCAAATTTTTCCCTTCCAATTCTAATAAAGCTAGATTATAACAGAACTCGTCAATTCTCTCACTAGAAATAGAAAATTCTTGGAGATAATAAACATTTATTATATTTTTAATCAGGGCTTTTTTTTCTCATAGAACGCCAGAACAGAGTTCCAGCACCTTTTTTGGATGGAACCTTGTAGAGTAGGCAAGGCGGGTTGTATGATGTGTGTGAGTTCCAGCACCTTTTTTTTTTTTTACAAAAAAGCACTGTTTTTAATGATTTCAGTACTATAGTAGAACTAGAAGCACATGCCCAAGGATTTTTCAGCCCATTCACATAATGCTAAATCAAGATTTAATGTTATTTCTTAATGAAATCAATGGAAAAAGTTAAGTGAGCTTGATGCACATAACAATTTTGAATCTTGGTTTGCTCACTCAGATATAATAAGAATTGGCTTTGGATAATGAGATGGGTGGCATATACAGTACATTTAATAAATAAATAGTATTGTACCCAGTGCTTTTTTTGTAAAAAAAAAAAAAGAAGAAGTGCCAGAACTCACATATGTTATACAATCCGCCTTGCTTACCCTACAAGGTTCCATCCAAAAAAGGTGCCGGAACTCCGTTCTGGGCGTTCTATGACAAAAAAAGCCCTGAGTGTACCCATCCAAGTTAGACAGTCAACATTCATTCTAATCAGTGGCAGCTGCCTACATATATATATATATAATTTTATTTTAATTTAAGAACTCAGATAGAATGCATTGGTTTAGCAGGACAAAGGCCCAATCTTTGTGACTGAAAAGGAATGTAGAGATAACCTTGATGAAGGAATGGTTGAGCCATTGGGAAGAGAAATGGCAGTAATCCTGGGAAAGTAAAAAGCATGAAAAAGAAACTCAGAATAACCCCACCTTGATTCTCTTTGGTTTGGGGTTATTTGGGGTTATTCTGAGAGGGAGCAAAGAGAAATTCTGACTGACTGTCAGGTTTGATGTCACCCCTTTCAGGAGGCTAGGTAAGAAATCAGATATTACAAGGACTGCTGAAACACTATGGTATTGTTGTAGAATATAATGACAAAATCTTAACAGCCTGTTAGATTTTTTTTATCTGCCCCCTCTCATACCAAAATCAAATTTAAGTTTTGGGCAGTGGTGGGATTTAGCCAGTTTGCATCAGTTCAGCAGAACCGGTAGCTAATTTTTTGTTGCCCAGGCCCAGAATGGACTTCTGGAAGCGACATTCACACAGGGAACCGGTTCTTCACATATTTGAATCCCACCACTGGTTTTGGGGAGTTTCTTTCTCATGTTTTCTACTGAGTCATTGGTTAAGGGGTTGTCTTTCCTTACTGGCCCCTCCATTCCTTTATCAAGGTCATCTCTACAGTCAATTAGACTGACTGACATTCTGCTTTTAGCATAGGAAAGAAAGGGTGGGCTGTGGTTTGGTTTGTTGTTTGTTTTCTTGAGATTCTGCCTACATCCTCCATTCATAATGCAACAATGGGAATGTGAAAAACTGATCTAATTTGATTTTACCAAGAGAATTCTGCAACTATTGGCCTGAAAAAAATAATTATTCAAGTAAAGTGACTCTCCCACTTGTTATCATTTGCTTTCTGGTTTTATTCAAAGGTATTTAAAATTCTCTGGATGGGGGAAGGGAAAGGGAAGGGAACAACAGCAAACATGCATCATATGATTCTCTGACATTTCTTCCCTTATCAAAAGTTTATGTTGGATATCTTCACAGAGGGCTGCCCCATGCAGTTTTGTTTTTTTTTTTTTTATTAAAAAGTTTTATAAATTTTACAGAAAATAAAAGACAATACAAAAACAAAAAACAACATATACAAATAAAAACAAACATTACCCAACAAAACCCCCCTTCCCCCACCCCTACCCAAACCCCCCCTTCCCCCCCCCAGGGCCTCCCAGAGCAGAATATAGGCTTAATTAAAAAAAATTTAAAAAATTTATATTTATAAAAAAAAGAATATAAAATAGAATATATATATATATATAAAGTTAAAAATTATGAAAAAACTATATAGTATTTTTATATCAAATTTAAATTGTATGAATTTTATCCATTTATCCCAAACAGCAAGAAATTTCTCTTGCGTTTGACCCTTTAAGAAAGCCGAAATCTTTGCCATTTCCGCCAAATGAGACACTTTAAGAAACCATTCCTGCAATGTAGGCAAAGATTCCTTCTTCCAATATTGTCCTACTAACAGCCTCGCAGCTGTAATCAAATTTAACATCAATATAACCTCCTTGGTATCACAACCCATGCAGTTTTAATATGTCCTGCCATTGAGGGTTATATCAATGTCTAACTATAATTTGAATAGTTTATTTTGAAGCTGAATTTGCAATTAAAGCCAAAGAGGCATTTTAAAGCCTCAGGAAAGGCATTTTGTAGGACAATTAAAAATATACTTTAACAAGAATTTTAGAAAAACACAGACACTAAAAGCTAGCATTGAAATTGCTAAGATCAACAAAGTGATCTAAAGTGCATTTCACCCTCTAATTAAAATAATTCAAAACCCATTATAATCAGTGTTTGTTGAAGTATTTCATCCTTTACTAAGAATTCTATTCTGTTCTCTGTCCCCACCCCACGCCTCCAATACACACACTTCTTTTGGAAGAGAGTCACTGAAATAATTTTCAGAATAGTTAATTATTTACATAAATAGTTTTAATGACTAGATATCTGAAAATGAAGGCATTATACATAATTCTCCATCATTAATGTTAAATATGGAATGTTTGAAAACTTGGCTTTAACCTAACATCCACAACTCTTACTACTTAAATAAGATGTCTATGTAAAGTTGTGAATGAGAATGCACAAGAGTTATTTGGCATGGCTATTTGGTAATGCTTGTCTAGTAGCAGTTGATAGCATTTGTCACAGCAATGCCCTCAAGAGTTTAGAGAGGAACTGCAGAGAAGAGCATATCTGATATAAGTCAAAAACATATTATAGAGTTGAATCAATTATTAGGACTCTATGAAAATCAGATTTGTAAATATAATTTAATTTCCAAGTTGAATCCACTTTCCAAATAAAATTGGAAAGTTAAATCATAGAGTTGTACTTTATACCTTAAAATAAATGTGAACAGTTTGGATAATTTAAGAATGTGTAGATAAAAATAATAATTTGGGAAGTTGAACTGGACCATTTCAGTTCCAACATCCAAATCAAATTAGATTGATTTTTATGAATCCATTCAAATAATCAAATGAGATTAATTTGGCAAATCAGATGATTTATACAAACCAGCCTGGTTCTCTTCCACACACCCAACAATCATGTCATCTGCAGGATGTCATAATTAACATTATTTGTGATAATTTAACATGGAAACTGAAGAAAATAATAATATTCTATGGTTTTTCTTTTACTTTGATGGTGTTCTTACTTTATAGTAGGAGTTTAAATGCTCATCTAATTAAAACCAAAGTTTTAAATTAAATCTAAAACTGTCCTAAATTCTTCTGTCGATATTTTGCATGATTCACTTAGAAGCACACAACCTTAATTCCATTGGAATATATTGCCATGTTATCATGAGAAAATAGGAACATGCCTTGTGAGATTTCATTGTTATTATTTTGTGCTGAATCCTTAGGTGTGTATCTGGGTGTAGATTTTTTTAAAAATGTGTTATTTGCTTATAAATAATAAAAAGATTTATTTTCATTTTGGGCAGTATTTTGAGGAACATAGCTATGAATTCTTGAAATTCACTGATAACATTATTTACTTTGCGGATAAAGTCACATATCTGTGTTTCCTTGTGACTCATACTTAAGAGAGGTCCAGATGATTTAAGATTGCTTGTGCTCAATGGATATTTTTCACTTTGATAAGGTGTATGTGCTAGACCCTTGTTCCTCTAAGCTTATAAAATAATGGAGGTTAGCTAAGTGGACATACGCAGTGATAAATTTCTTCTTTAAAAGAGGATACAATTCAGTCCAGTCTAAAGCAGATATTGAAGAAGACCATGAGTAAGACCAAACTCAACACTTCCATTGAGTAACTTCTAGTCTCAGATTTTCCTTCTGAAAAAAATGCTAGAAGTGGAACCATAACTCTAGATTTCCTGAATGAGATGAACTACTAAATCTATCAAAGTTTGGCTTAAATATGAACATGGATCAGCAGGAGGAAAGCTTGGCTGGATCAAACTTAAAACAGCAATTTTAAATAGGAATCTGGAATCCTTTTCGAAAGTACAAGGCTTATTTATGAGTCCCATTTTATTTGGCATGTACTAAAATTACTAGCACAGATATCTGAAATTCAGGGTTTATGACTTTGTATGTTGATAATGACTTTGTTTAGTTACTTGCCCTAAATTCAGACCACATTGAATCAATTATACATATAGTAATATAAAAATCTGATTTTTTTAAAAAATGTCCTTGTTCCTACCTTTTCTATTTACCTATATAATCCATCAGGTCAAAAATAAGGAAATTCTGGTTAACAGGGGATCTGTACTACCTAGAGAACAAGAGTAGTGTTGTTTCATTTGTTTTGTCTTTTATTAGAACTTGGTATGTTGGGAGATATCAGAAGGTGAGAGACAGTTAACTGTTATTAAGTGTTAACTGCTATCTCACTTTCTGTCATGAAATGATGGCCATGATCTAAGCCATTTCTCTCTCTCCTGAATGGATTAGAGGAAGTTGACATGGTACCTCTTTGGGCCTGTTTTGTGAAAGAGCTTGAACTTTAGATGATGCTGCAGCAAAGGTATTGAAGAGGTCCAGATGATGTGGTAGAATCTGATGCTGAGGGGAGAAGTAAAATGGCTGACTAGCCTTGAGTTGCTTGGGGGAGGAAGTGGCTGAAGAGAGATCCTCCCTTAAACTTCACAGTGTTTATCTAGTAGTTATGTAGTGAGTGCTTTAGTTTGGTAAGTTTCCTTCTTATACCAAACTGGTCAGCTGTTCATACTGTTTTTGGTTCCTTGTACCTGACAATTAGAGAGGACATACAATTCTCAGGTTACAACAGCTTCGCTAGCCACCAGTTGTAAACTCAAAGTACTGGCAATGTTTCAAACCATATACATTCATTCTGTTGAAAGAGCACATTTCTCATCAGCTTTAAATTCCTTAGCAGGCATTCTTCTCTCTGTCCCTTTTGCCTCAAAGATACAGTTGAAATAACCACAACTGACAGTCATGACTTTTGGACATGACTTTTATTTAAAAAAATAGGATAGGAATTTAATTAATAAGCATAGATTTATTATTTGAAATCTTAATAGTTTGTTCTAATAGTAAAAAAACAACATAATTATAATTTATATTTGCTCATAATAAAAGAAAACCCTAATTTTAATGTTATTACAATGATACTTTTAAAATAATTTCTTTGGAGCCGAATTTGTTTTCCTCCATGTCTTCCTTTTTCTTCACTTGGATGGGTGTTCTAGAATTTGACAATAAAAATACTGGAAGATAGACAGAGCAATAAAGATTCTGTCAGGAACCTGTTGGAACATTGCCAGAAAGAATAGTTGTGTTTCCCACCCCCCAGTTTTCTGGCTTGTTTGAAGCAGGATATAATTATAAAGGAACAAAGCTGATCAATTCCTTTGTGACAATTCCCCTTAATATTTCTGGAAGTCTTAAGAACCCTGTGTAAAATATTCTCCAAAATATAATCCCACTTTGGCTATGAAATAAGCACATATTGTATTCATACATGAAAGTGCCCAGCTTTATAACTGTTACTTCTTACTTTTTGCAAAAAAAAAAAATACTTAAACATAACTGTAGGTTATGAGCAGGGGGGAAAATTGGCACTTTCATTTCCTTTTAGTTCCCATGAAAGATTTTATCCCTACCTTAAATCTTAGATTGTGTAATCATCCTAGCCAGTTTAATTTACTTCTGACATCATACGTCTTCATTTAAATGTTGTATCTCAATCACTAAATCAAATAAAATATATGATCCATATAACACACAACATTATACTCTTTTGGCTCCAAAGCAGCATAAGAACACTTACTGTATTTTCACACTTTTGAAAATAAAGCAACCAATTGATATTGTAACAGGGTAGTAGTACCAACAAAAGCAAAATTAAACATGCATCAGTGGTGATCACTTCCATGAGAATTTCACTGGTTGAATCATTATAGAAAATTATTTTAATTAATACATCAGGGTTGTTCATCCAATTCCTTAAGGCAATATCATTCTATTCATTCAACATTCCATGGAATAGAGGGAGATCAGATTGACTTCTTATCTTCTTGACAAATGAAGCCATGACCAGAATGTTCTTGTCAATATAGTTACCATAACCAGCAATAAAAATATTTTTTTTCATATTTTTTTCCTTTCAGTGAAGCCAAGAACAATTGACAAAAACAACCATAAAACCTTCTGCAATGAAAGCAGTTTAATAATTGCAATAATACAAGACTAGAGCCTCATCAATATTATGAACATTATTAATATTGTGTGGTTATCAAAAAGGCACTGTTATCCTGGAAGCATCATTGCAAATGCCTCCCTGAACAGGCACAGTTGTGATTTCAAACAAAGCAATGCAATGGCAGGTTTAAAAAATAATAATAATCAAGATCGTAGTCAAGAGCATGTGATTGAAATCCTATCTCTAAGAATAAGATAATATAAAACAACAAGATTAAACATTAGTGTGAGCAAGTGAATGTTGAGCTTATTTTTTTCCCCACTTGTTTCTTTCCCATCTATATTAGAGAGGATATTCACTAAGGGATGAAGAATATTCAGTACAGGCTTCCATGGAATATTCCTTGCATCTAACCCAGCATAGGCATCACATTAAAAGAGAGAATGTATAAAACTGTGATCTGTACCAAACAAGAAGTGTGCAGACCTTACATAACCATTAAATAGCTTCCAATTTTATTAGCCATCCAAGTCCATTGTGAAAGCATCTACTGCCATTGAATGTAATTGTCTTGCTTCTCATTGACCATCTAGGTTATAGGCTCACCTCCCTTTGATATCTAATTAGGAGAACAGGAGCTTCTGATGAGATTCTGTTTGCTAATGTGAAGGTTCCAGGAGTCATAAGCAAAGGCTGTTAAGATGAGAACAAATTAAAGGGAACAATGAGTGGAGTGGTGTGGCAAAGCCTACCTTTTAGCCATACATTTTGGAGATCAGATTATTTCCTGCAACTGTTCAGTGGTTTCTCTTACACCTGATGGGATGCAAAGAGCACATATGCAAATTGATCTCCCAGCTGCAAGGTAATTAACATGGTTGACTGCAGGAGGCAGTTCCTTCACCCAGTCTGCCTCATTATTATTGTAGTAATTTAACAATCCTCTCAATCGACAGCCTTTGAGTGAGGTTGAAACACAATTAACTTCCTGTTTTATGCAAACTCTCTTAAAATAAACTATCATTTGTGAGTTCAAATTAAAGCAATGTTTGATATATATTTTTTTCTTAATCTGAAAAAAACCCTTGATTTCAGCATGGTGATTTTTTTTTCTTTTCAAGTGCTGGATCTTTTCTCCTATAACACTAATAGTTAATTAATCTCCCTAATAAAGAGAATTGATCTTTATAAAAGAGAATCCTGAAATGAACTTCTGGGCTTGGAATACTAATCAAATCTCAAAGCCACTCAAAAGAGCCAATAATTTTGGAGTGAGTTGGAGATTGATACAAGGAGCCATAGTTTCCTTGATCAAAGGGCCTGGGGCAGTGGTGGGATTCAGATATGTGAACAACCAGTTCTCTGTGTGGATGCTGCTTTCAGAAATCCATTCAGGGCCTGGGCAACAAAACATTAGCTACTGATTCTGCCTAACTGGTGCGAACTGGCTGAATCCCACCATTGGCCTGGGGTGTTCATGGAACACAACATTTTGTCAAAATGACCATGGAAATATGGCAGTGGAGCATTGCAAGCTCTGTCCCTTTTGTTTATCTGTTTAATGTCACAATGCATGTACAAAAAGAATAGACCTTGAATTACGATGGCACTTTTGGAGGAAAAACTTCTGAATTTCCTCAGCAATCTGCTTTTCTTCTCATTGATGAGGAAAAAGTCCATAAAAGTAAATGAGCATTGCAAAAGAGCAGAATGAGAAAAAATATTTTATTGTGGGTTTATAGTGGAAAAGATAGTTCAAAGAACTTAGGGAAAGAGAAAAAAATGGTTAAAACTAAAAGAGAAACAAAGAAAAGGTAAAGTGGTTTTCCTGGGGGGGAAATGGCTGAAAAGGGATGAGAACGCACCTCCATCAAGTAAATGAAATTTAAAATAAAAAGGTTGAAATGAGTGCTGATGAAACGGAAGTGAAGCAATCCGTGGAATGCCAGCAGCTGGATCGCACAAACAAGCAAAGCCCCATCTGCAGGGTGCAGGCAGCACACAAAACCATGCCCCTTCTGGTCCACAGAATAATCTTTCTCAACCGAACTGGTCCCTGGTGCCCAAAAAGTTGGGAGCCGCTGCTATAAAAAACCAAAGAAAATGGATAGAAAGAAAATCTTGGATTCTATAAGAATGTTGAAAAATAGTAAGGCTTAGCTCTAGGTACTAGGAGAAATATTTAAAGATGGATGTGGTTCATTTAAAGACTGGCTGTGTGGTGTGGTGTGGTGTGGTGTGTGTGTGTGTGTGTGTGTGTGTGTGTGTGTGAAGGCTGCATCGATCTCTGATGAATTGGAGTAATGACGTTAATGTTTACTCTATACTCTAAAGAAATGTAAACAGGTGAATAAAAAAGTTACAGGGGATTCATTTGTTAACCAGTCTGGGAAGATGTTGGTTAAGAAATAAGTACATGTTTATTTATGCAAGTTAAGTATATGATGGGGGCGTGGTGGCTGAACAATTAAGACCCTGGGCTTTTCAACCGGAAGGTTGGCAGTTTGAGATATAAGTACCATGTGACAGAGTGAGCTCCTGTTACTTGCACCAGCTCCTGCCAACCTAGCAGTTCAAAAGCATGTAAACGCAAATAGATAAATAGGTAATACTTCAGTGGAAAGGTAACTGTGTTCCGTATGCTTTCAGTGTATAGTCATGCTGGCCATTTGACCATGGAAGTGTCTTCAGACAACATTGTCTCTTCAGCTGTGAATCAAAGATAAGCACTACCTCCTAGAATTGAACATGATAGGCAGAGGAACATTTATCTTTACCTAAGTATATGATAAGATGAATAAACTTTATTTATAGATCATTATGCATTAATATGAAATTGAAGGTTGGCTTTTGAATACAATAAGTTTGTTGTATGTCAGAGCATGTACAGTCTTACTGTGCTGAGGTAACCCAGGAGTGAATACAGTAAACAGTGGTTTTTATTAAATGGTGGTTTATATTACACTATCTACAATATACACTAGAAACAAAATACATACACATGGTCATTCAGCAAACTCCAATATACAGCAATTACAGCAGGTAATGGACGAGAGTGAACACAACAGCAAAAGCCTTCGCTTTTATACTCAGGCTCTTAAAGGGATACACACACCTGCTGAGTCATTCCTATTATTGCATTATCCATCTTACATTGCATTACATCATTACATAAGCTGTTTAAGCTATTAAATTATTATCCTGACATTATATGATAGAATCAGAGCGAAAGACCATAAAGAATACTTAGTGAATAGTTCAATCAGGAGCAAGATGTGAGATGTGTCATAGCTAAAAGCAGTGCTTTTTTTGTAAAAAAAAAAAAAAAAAAAAAAAAGAGCCGAGGGGGCGCAGCAGTTAGAGTGCAGTATTGCAGACCACTTTAGCTGACTGTGTTCAGCAGGTCAGCAGTTCAAATCTCACCGGCTCAAGGTTGACTCAGCCTTCCATCCTTCCGGGGTAGGTAAAATGAGGACCCAGATTGTTGGGGGCAATGTAAATATATATATACATTGCTTACTGGTGTACACCGCTTAGAGAGTGCTTGCACTTAAAGCGGTATATAAGTCTCATAAATAAATAAATAAATAAACTCACACAAGTCATATAACCCGCCTTGCCTACACTACAAGGTTTACCTTTGTAGTTGAAAAAAAACCCTTCAATTTTTAGTGTATCTAAAAGACTAGGATTTTGTTCAAGGTAAGTTAATATTATTAATGTTACCATGCACTGTGTGGCTTTAAATTACAAGAAGGCATTTTATTAATCTTTTGGGACATTTACCACTGGCATACCCATTTAGTTTAATGAGTGAAAATGTCAGCTTTCTATGTGAAATGAAATTGGCCCAATAAAACAAAATTTGGTTGCTTGTAAAAGATAGAATTATTTTAAAGAACTTGTCAAACAATGTGGAAAAATTTACATTTGGATTTTAATATAGATATTGACTTGAAACAATTAAAGTGGAAACTTTGTCAGTGAACAGATTACTTTTAATTTATCAATTTAATAAATAGATCTGATTAAACCTCATACTGTAGGCCTACCTTTACATTTGACCAATACATAATATATATATTATTAATAATAATAATACCTCCAAATCATAAGACATTTGCTTTCTTCTTATTTTCCCCCTCTGCAGTTTGAATATAAAGTATAAAAGACTAAAAAGAGATTTTCATAGACATCCCAGCCTTTGATCTACTCAAGGAACTGAAACAGCAAAGTTTCACTGTCGGGCAAGCTTCCGTGCCAGCCGCCTTTCTTTTATCTCACTTTGCCTCTTTTTAACCTCACACACACACCACCCTCTGTAAGGGAAGGCAAAAGGCTCACTTACTCTCTTGTGAAAGATGGCCTCCATGTTTATGTGTCTCCCACCGCCACCATCAGCTTCCATACCACATGGTCCGACCCAGCCAATCAAGCCACACTCTGGCTGTGGTGCTCCGGTGCCTCATGGCTCCTCCTAGAGGAGGCAGACAGCGCTGGAGGGGACCCCGCTCACACTGTACCATCAGTGGGGCATTTTCAAAAACAAATGAGGATAGGAAGGGAAACAATAGGAAAAGAACACAACTCTGGAAAATCCATTGGAAAAAAGATGCCAGAACTCTGTTCCAGTGTGTTCTATGACAAAAAAAGCCCTGACTAAAAGCCTAATGAATGCTTAGGATGACACTAGATGTGAGTTGGCTCTATGTGTGTCATTTTCTTGGCTGAGAACCCAAGATTGGCAGTGAATATTACATTGAAAAATTAATGCGTCAAAGACAAAAAACATTGTACTTGACAGAGAAAGTTGCATGAATTTATAGATATATGGTGAAAAAGGAGAGCCAGTAGATAAAATGTTATATATCCTGATAAAACATTTAAGATGCATGTATGTATGAAGACATTTGAGTTTATGCAAAGAGTGGTAGAAAGTGGATACTATGGGTATGGTTGTGAGCAATGAACGTTTGCCCGAAGAAGCAAAAAAAATGGCTATTTTTAAGAATGTGTTTGTGCTCAGTTTCTTTGATGGAAGCAACACTATAGTATTGTATGTCAGAAGAAACATAAAAGTCAAGCTGAATGGTTGGGAAATTGACTTGGTATAATGAAGAGGCAGAATCAAGTATGAACAAGAGCTAAATGAAAGTGGGTTGAAAATAACCAGTATGAAAGAGGGACATTTAGGAAGCTTGGTCATATGGAGGATCAAACTGCAAATAAAATATGTGGTGGAAGATTTTAGGGGGTAAAAAGAAACGGAAGACTGAGAAGGCCCGGGTAAGACTCAGTTCACCTCAGGAAACAGAAAGGTGAAAAGTTTAAAGCAAAAATACAATTAATTAGTGCAAGAATAAAAAATGGTGCAAGGATGGTTTGCAAAAGTATAGGGAAATATAGTGAATGTTGTTGGTATAACTTACATTTAGCTGCAGTTTCTCATCTCTTTCTTTTCTTGTGCCTTTCATTTCTTTTATTTACATTTTCTTACTCAATTTCTTTCCTTCATATTGTCTACCCTGAAAGGGATTTTGTTGAATATGTAGGTTTAATTTCTCTTTTGATAAATTACTTTTTATCCACCATAAGATAGGTTTCTATTCCCATGCAGAATAATTCCAGAAAGCAATATTCTTTGCTTCTAAAAATATAAAAGCAACTCTGTAAAATGTGATTTGCAAAGAGCTAAATGAGAATTTAGTTCATTCCCTATTTTTAAAAGCATCATCTCCACATTGTTCTTCTTCCTGTTTTCTTAGCATGAGGAAAGATAAACATGAGATACTATCATCTTTTGAGCCTCCTTATTCTACTGATGGATAAATTCATTTTGTTGTTTATTGTCACCACTGTGTTATTAGCTGGACTGGAGCTGGGCTGTATGACTGTCATTGTTATAAATAGGGCCCTCTATTCTAGCTATCTATTCTTCGCAGGGCAAATGATTCATATCCACTTTTTTGTATAAAAAAATTGCTAAAGAACATGTTTTCCATGGAATTATTTTATTTTATTAAACTTTAAAAACATTGCAATTAAAATTTTATTTACAATGTAAATTATTGGTTCATAATATTTTATAAATAATGCAACTCTTTCTTCTTCTCTCTTTCTCTCTCTCTCTCTCTCTCTCTCTCACACACACAAACACAGAAATACATACAGTGGCTATTAAATCATTTTTTTTAATGTTGACATTATGATTCAACGTTTGAATAATGAATTAAACCTAGTCCTAGACCATATGGAATCATGCTGTTTGGTCTTGCCTCTTCTTTGGCATAAAGCAGATCTGACAGCTAAGAGTTAACAAATTTTATTAAGCCAGATTTGGAGTCTGGACCACAAACATTGTTCCATGGGTACATAAATATTTTTTGAAACAATTGAAGCTCAATATATCTAACGTTCTGTAAGGACTGGAGAATTCCAGATTTTGGGAGATACAGTAATAAAATTTTAAAATCTTCAACCCTTAACTGCCTTTGAAAAGCCATTATCTTTTTTTAAAAAAAAATCAATAATATTGACAATTGCAAGCAATCTGGAATAGAGAATTGGAATATCCCATATTGCCTAATCAATGACTTCAGACTTTAACAAACATTAGTTATGTTTTTTACAATCTAAAGTCTTATTTAGTTGACCTTTTTGGGATCAAAAAGTGCTTTTAAAATGTTGACTTTTGCAATAATTTTGAAGTATGTACATTGGTACATATGTTATTGTCATGTTCATTTGTAATTCTTCATTGTTTAGATATATAGTAAGATAATAAAATTAGAAAACAAGAATCACTGGCATTATACAGATGAACTGAGAAGGACCTTTAAGAGTATAGCAGCTATTTCAAATTTTAATTCCCTATTTTTTTAAGCAGATTTGTCTTATATAATCCTGACTATTGCCTCATCTCAAACGCTAGCTTTTATTATTATAGGTGTTTATAAAGTCAGCCAGATATTCAGACTGAATTTGGCATTTTTTGTCAACCTATCAAGTCCTTCCTAAGGACATGGGATAGGCAGATTTGGATGTTTGATAGTGTTTGAGGTATTGTTCAGGATGTAAGCTGTCCTGAGCAAAGCTACCTTTTGCAATTGACTGATGGTGGATTTGTCAGTACTGATGGTGTTCAAATGGTGCTCCCATTGTTTGTGAATTGCACCCAGGGCACCTATTACCTTTGCTTTCTTTTGCCACAGTTGATCTATTTCTGTTTGCAGATAATGATGATGATGATGTTGGAAGGGACCTTAGAGCTCATCTAGTCCAATCCCCTGCTCAAGTAGGAAACCCTATACCATTTCAGACAAATGGCTGTCCAGTCTCTTCTTAAAAACTTCCAGTGTTGGAGCATTCACAGCTTCTGAAGTCAGGTTGTTCCAATGATTAATTGGTCTAGCTGTCAGAAAAATTCTCCTTAGTTCTAGGTTGCTTCTCTCTTTGGTTAGTTTCCATCCATCTTTGTATTTTGCTACCTTCTGCAATTCTTTCTCATATTATGGTTCACTACACAGTCAGTCAGGATGGATTTGGTATTTTTGTCCACCTATTGAGTACTTCCTAATAGCAGTGAATATTTCAAATATTATCCTCACTTTATAGAACTATTAGTGACTGTTTTATTCAGGATTTTGGATAGGGCAAGTGGAAACAACCCATTTGCCTGGTTTTTGATGTACTATTTCAATATTTAATTTAATGCCCTTCCTCATGTTAAGTTGAAGAGCTACGTAGTCATCTTTAAGTTAGCCAAAAACTATAACTGTCTTGCACATTATTTCACCAAATCCTGTCTCTCTTGCCTCTTTTCACAATAACTACAGTTGCCTGAATTCTCTCTAAGGTAATTTTATTATATATTTTGAGGTTGCCCCTGAAATATAGACAAACACAGCTTTAACCCTAGTACAGTAAGGATGACTGAAGATTTATTAAATGTTGATTTTTTTTTTAAAAAGGGTTATTTTTGTTCAAGGACAGTAGAGAACTCCAAGTCGTGTGCTTGAAAATGACAACTTGGGGACAAGAAGGGTATTAAGCACTGCAAGGGCATATCTCTACCATGCTTGAATGCAAGTGACCAAAGGCTCTAAGTGTTCATTCCAAAAAAATATTTTCTTGAAAGCTCAGTGAATGGCTTCTCAATGGGCATATAAAATCAGCATAGCTGATTTTATAGAATAACCATTGTACAGTATACATTTTGGGGTTCATATTTTTCCCAGAACAGTTCTTATGGACTTGCCTTCATTTCCCTTATTAGATAAAAAGCATTTGCAGTGAAATATGCCCCATGCTTCTCACACTATAAATTCCAATGTAACAGAAACATTGACACCCTGTATAAAATTTTCATTCCCAAAGATTTTTTTTTTTCTTACCATTTTTATAAACTAAACATCTTCTCAAATATTATACTGGTTTTCATATAGTACTAAATGTTATATTGTCACCCAAAAAGGAGGTTAGCTGCTTTTTCCTATAAGTGTAGATAAATGTATGATTTTGAACAGGTCCCTTCCTCTTTTGATCACCCGTATATGGAATATAGAACTTTCTTAAAAGGAACATATACTTGTGGAAGTTTGGAGAACCCACTAAATCTGTTGGGGACATCTTATTTATTAGGAAGTAAGGATGTACAACTCTTAAGGGCTGAGATTTTTGCCCACATCTACCAAGTCAGAGGATAACCCAAAGGAGTGGAAATATTACAAGAGCTACTTTTTATTTAATCTAATCATAATTTATTTTAATTTAAATTAAGAATACATATTAATGTATAAATTCTATATAATAATAATAATAATAGTAGTAGTAAAGTTGGAAGGGACCTTGGAGGTCATCTAGTCCAACCCCCTGCTCAGGCAGGAAACCCTACACCATTTCGGACAAATGGCTGTCCAGTCTCTTCTTAAAAACTTCCAATGTATGTATGAATAATTCTTCCTTCTCTCACATGAAAACTTATTATTTGGCAGCAGTTTAGGTGTAAGTTGGGGTGCATAAAAGATGCACTGATTACATTTGACTAAGAAGTCTCGGGCTACAGTATAATCCCTCTTTTAAATCAGCATGCACTGAGATTTTTGTGTATATTTCTTGGGCATTCTATCAGTGCTAATTAAATGTTGATAGAAAAAAAGAAATGCAATTTTGCATGATGCCTCTAGAGAAATTAATGTGGTCAGTAGTGAACAGTAAATTTATCAACACAAAATAATCAAATGTGTTATTACCCCATCTATTACTATTGTAAAGCAAGGGAGAAGATGACTGAAGTAATTTTGAGTCATATTTGACACAAATACTCCTTGCAAGGAGGAGGAAGAAGAGGAGGAGGAGTGAGGAGGAATTGTACTTTCCCTGGGCATACTTTTTACAGTGGTTTCATGAATCACATTGTCTGTCTTTTGAATAAGGATCTCTTCTTCTGATCTTAGGACATACAGATTTTTTAAAAATGAAAACTTTGTTAAAAAATAGAGTTTTGAATGAAAACAATATAGAAAGCATAATTCTAAGTCTACAATGAAGATAACAAATACACTGTTCCAGGTTGGATACATTTTAATGAATCCTGCAGGTGGCGAGGTGTTATTAGTACAAATATGAATCTACCCCATGATTCGATTCAGTCCCAGTTCAGCACTTCAGAAAAAGGTTTGACCCAAATTCCACTAAATCAGAGGATACCTGATTAAGTTCAGAGCCAGAGCTCATGAAATTGGACAGTTCTCAGTCAATCTGAGTCAGAGTGAATATTTGGACACAATCTTTGGACAGAATGAATCATACTTCCTGGGAAAGTGTTTAATTCTATATAGTAAAGATTTTGATTTTGGAGTACAAGCAATATCCTTTTGTGTGGAATTATGAATGGTGCATAGCTTTGTCAACTTTTAGTGTCATTGATCTGTTCATGGAGTTTCTTGGTCACTGATATTGTAGTATGTTTTATTCTGGAGAGAAAGATTATAAACAAATTAATTAACAGATAATAATCCATAAGCATTTTTCAGTATGGTTCTATTGCTCATCCAAGTTCAACTCCTCCCATTATCTTCCTGTTTCCGATCCTGGCATTCATGCAGAAATTAAACCTAAATGTGGGCTTTTTACACCCAGCTTAGCTGCAGTATTCACTAGGCAAAGCCATTCTGAGCCAATAAACAAGTTGCAAGCAGCCTCATTTGACTCAGGGATAGCTGAAGCCATTGTATATCGTTAAGGATTGACAATTACTGATTACTGTAACAGTACTGGGGTTTAGCAACTTTGTATAAGGCAAAGTAATATATGCCCACCTACAAATTTACAATCCATTGTTGTAATACTCACTGATAAATAGTATGGAATTGTATGTCATCAGTTCTGAGTAGCTTCCTGTTTCTCTTTACTGCAGCGGTTCTCAACATGTGGGTCACAACCCACATATTTCCGATAGTCTTAGGAACCGAGACACCGCTCCGCATCCATCTCCGCACGGCCTCCTCCGCCATTTGCAGAGAGAGAGAGAGAGAGGCACTTTCACTTCCCTTCTCTCTCTCTCTCTCTCTCAGGTGGACTTACCTCCTGCAGGGCTCCTGATTGGCCCTGTGTCCGGGTGCCCCACCCCCTGGAAGAAGCGCGGCCAGGGCCTCGTGGCCTTGGAGCCGCCCAGAGAAGCCCTGGGATCCCTGCTGGAGTGGCCCACTGGAGGCTCTGCTGAGCGGGCCAGCCCTCCTGTAAGCCACAGTCCAAGGGAGACCAGCCCCAGCGATCCCCAGCCAGTCTGACCATTGGACCCGCTGGCCAGGAAGGTGCGCTGGAGTCCAGGCTGCAGGGAAGGAAGAAGGAGATTCAGCAAAGGTAGGCAAGGAGAGCTGCCTCCTGGGGCCCAGTGCTGGTGGTGGCTTCCTTGCCATCCTCTTCCTCCTCCTCTTCTTCCTCCTACTGCCCCCAAGGCGGCTCGGGTGGACACCGGGGCAAAAGGGGTGCCTGGGGGGAGCAGCCAGGCTGGCAGAGAGGCTGGCAGAGGCCATGTACACAGCCCCCACCGTGGCTCCATCAGATGGGTGGAGGATGAGGCCGGGCAGCACGGAGTCCCAGCTGGGACGGCAGCAGTGGTTTTCTCACCCTTCTCCTCTCCTTCCTCCTGCTGCCCCCAAGGCAGCTTGGGCGAGTGTCAGGAGGAAGAGGGGTGCCTGGGGGGAGCAGCTGGGCTGGTGGAGGGGCTGGCGGGCCACGTGGCACCAGCCCCCACCGCGGCTCCATCGGATGGGCAGAGGGTGAGGCCAGGCAGCACAAAGTCCTGGCTGGGACAACAGCAGCAGTTTTCTCGCCCTTCTCCTCTCCTTCCTCCTGCTGCCCCCAAGGTGGCTCGGGCTGGCGCCGGGGCAAAAGGGGTGCCTGGAGGGGAGCAGCCAGGCTGGCAGAGGGGCTGGCGGGGGTAGCGGCTGGGCCAGGGGCAGCAGGGACCTCTGATGATGCAACAGTCCTGTTCCTCCTCTCTGCCCATTCAGCTGAGGATGCAGTGGAGGCCGGGCCAGGGGCGGCAGGGACCCCCGACGATACTGCCATAAGAGAGAGAGGAAAGAGAGAGGAACAGAGGAAAAGAGAGAGGAAAGAGAGAAATGGGGAGAGGAAAGAGAAAAAGAGGAAAAAGGGAAAAAGAGAGGAAAGAGGGATAGAGAGAGAAAGAGAAGAGAGAGGAAAGAGAAAGAGAAAGAGAGAGGAAAGAGAGAAAGAGAGAGGAAAGAGAGAAACAGGAAAGAGAAAGAGAGAGGAAAGAGAGAAACAGGAAAAGAGGATAGAGAGAGAGAGAAACAGGGAGAGAGGAAAGAGAAAAGGAGGAAAGAGGGAAAGAGAGAGGAAAGAGGAATAGAGAGAAGAGAGAGAGGAAAGAGAGAGAAAGAGAAGAGAGAGGAAAGAGAAAGAGAAAGAGAGGAAAGAGAAAGAGAGAGGAAAGAGAGAAACAGGAAAAGAGGAGAGAAAGAGGGAGAAAAGAGAGAGAAAGAGAAAGAGGGAAGAGAGAGAAGAGAGAGGAAAGAGAAAGAGAAAGAGAGGAAAAAGAGAGAGGAAAGAGAGAGAAAAAAAGGGAAAGAAATGGTGCTTCTCCAACCAGGCTGGTCAGATCCAGCGGAGCGGCCTTCCTGCCCCCTCCTCCCCGGCCAGCTGGATGGGGGGTTGGGGGTCACCACAACATGAGGAACTGTATTAAAGGGTCGCAGCATTAGGAAGGTTGAGAACCACTGTTTTACTGTATAAAACAGGGGTGTCAAACTGCTGGCCCATGAGCCGGTTGCATCATGTGGAGGCTACGCCCATGCCAGCTCCAGCAATGCGAAAATGTTGCAATACCTCACAACACATCACATGATGCGGCGAGTTTGACACCCATGGTATAAAACATTGTCTATGCCTTTTTTTTTCCTTGCAGTATATAGCCAATGAGCAAATTATGTTTGGGCTCACCACTATTTTGAAAGCATGCTATTTCTCATGCTATTTTTGCTTCTTATGCTGTTTATCCTCTTATCTCCTTTACTAGGCTGCAAGGATAAAGTTCAAATTAAACAATGAACAAGAACATAGCAGAAACAACTGAGAAATTATGCTTCAGTTGCTCTGGGATCATCTGAAGGCAAGCAGAACATTATGTGCAATTGATTTTAATTGATCATTCAGAACTTTAAATATCAATGATAAAATGCTGCAAGTTACCCAAAAAAATGTGCGGCATGGAACGTTTTGCCATGATTATGACAGATGGGTTTGTTTAATATTCATACACCTGGTGATCAATTTGTCTTAGTTCCAAGTTCCCTTGCTTACATGAGCCAAATACCCAGTTTGGAGCTGAGCTGTCCTATCTATTAAATCCCCATTCTCTCCCCAGATTGATGCTCCAGAACATCATGAATATGATTTTAAAGACTATAATAGCAAAGGAAGAGAAGCCTGGTGAATAAAGAATAAAAGAATATTTGCCACCATTGTCTGTAAACCCATATATCTAATACCATAAGTGATATAAAATATACTTATATTGATAAACATAGTTACTAGGCAGTCATTCCTATTAAATTAAAACATTAATTTTGGATAAGCAGTACTTTTTAAGCTCCAGCGTGACAATCAATAACATAATGCTGAGGAAGCTGTTTGATTGTGTGACTTATATTTATTTTAGTTATTATTTCTTTATTATACTGTTATATACTGATCTTCCAGAATTGCCCAGAGCAGTTTAGAAGCTCCTCTGAAAGGGCAAAATTGTTTTCCAGATTGTGCACTGTAAACTTTTTTAAACAGCCATTAAAGCACGCTGCAATAAAGCCATAAAAAAAAACTAACAGTTTTAAAGAAACTGAAAAGAAAATGTAAATATTAAAACAAAGATCATTGTGAAGAGGAAGAGGAGGAGGGAGCAAGAACAGAAATCTGAACAATTAAAAAGGCAGTCTGATCCTGGTGATCCTATGCATGCCAGAGGGTATATTTTGAAAACAAAACAAAACAAAACAAAAGTCAGTGAGGGAGTCAGTTATTTCCATGAGGAAATAATGCATAATAAACCAAACTACTCCATACACAAGTAAAGTGAACCAATCATAATGACATCAAGCAGAATTCTCCCACTGATGTCCTTATACAGGTTGGATGGTACTTGGGAAATTTAAGTATTTAGGCCCTAAAAATCCAGGTCTCTATAGACTAATGTTAACATTTTAAATTTTAATTTGTGAGTTCTGTACTAGCTGAAGTTTATGGACAATTTTTGACGTTTACAAATAAATACTTCACATTAATTGGAGTATGAGCTTATTAGGGCATGGATCATTGAGGCTATGTTATCTGAGAGGCCAATTTACCAACATAAGTTATTGAGGCTATATTATCTGAGAGGCCAATTTACCAACATAAGTTGTGTACCATCTCTCCTTGGGACTACAGCTACTTGGGCCCCAAGTGACAAACTGGAATGAATGAAAGTCCACAGAGTGTCCAGTTCCCTTGAAACAAATGTTATCTTGTCCAGGACAAGCTTACTTAATTCCTGGAGCTAAGAAACTGTTTGTCACAGTTTTCTTTTCCTTTCTCTCTTTCGTCCTTTCTCTCTTTCTTCTTCCTTATTCTTTAATTTCACAGTACTTATTTCTCTCAAATGAACTTGAATTTGTTGGTACTCATCCAGCCATAGTCCACTTGCCACCAAGCAATTCTAAAACACTTGCACAGCAACTTAATTCACTCAGGTGATGTTAGAGCTGGTGCCATCAATATATTGCTGATACATATTCCAATCTGTGGCTGATTACCTTCAGAGGTAAAATGTAATGTAATCCTATGAATTGCAATGATGACAATAGACTGGGATCAGGGAGGAATCTGCTATTGACTTTCTGGTGATCCAATAGGCAATCCAGGGTCTCCATTTTTCAATTTATCAAGTTGCTGAAATGAGATCCTATGATCAATTTTTTGTCGGTGTTCTATATTCTAAATGGCAGATCAAGAAATCAATATAATAGTGGATATCCAGTTTCTCTTCGATAAAAGATCGTCCATCAGGGCAGCAGAGACTGTTTCAGGACTACATTCAGACTTGAAGTTAGACTGTAATGGATCTATTTATATAAAGAGATCTAAACCTATCCTCTTGATATATGTGCATAGGAGCAAGCTTCCAGTCTAAGGTCCAAATGCAGTAAAATAGGAAAAATTAAACAAAGACATTAAGCTTGTTTATGATAAACTCACAGTGAAAAATGAGTTTCCTAGTAGGATTTGAAAAGAATCAGAGTTAGCCATCTGAAAGGGCAAAATTGCTCCTAAATCTGTGCTGTCTAAACAACATATTTGATGGATAAAATTAAATTAAACTTATCCAAGTCTACATATTTTTGCAAAATTAGCAATTCATGGAAAAGAAGCATCATGCAGACAAAGCCCAGAAAACTCTAGTGACACTTTTGTCTGTTATTTTCTATTCACCGTAATGGTACCAAAACATAACTACCATTAAATATGTTATAAAATTCTCTAGTGTATTTTATTATCATGAGTAGAACAGAGGTTCACTGATTTCACTTCAGCAGAGTCATTCTAATATCTGGGTTTGGGAACTTGATAATGAGAATTAAATCAGTGTAGAAACCTTAAGAAGCAATCAGTCAGAGATCGTGGACCACGTAGCAAACAATCAAAAGAGAGGAAAAAAGTGGGGGATTACAAGATTATAACCAAACAATTACGGCGCTTACATAAAGAATAGAAATACAATTTTGGTCACAACATTTTAGAACTGTAGCTTTGGGAATCCAAATAACATGAGCTGCTCATGATGAAAAACTTAGGCTTTTATTTATAAAATACAGGAGTAATATCCATCCTGACTAAGAGAAATGGAACAAGGGACTTGAAGGACATAATTCTCCTAAGGTTAGGAGGGGGAGCTTGAAATAGGCTATATAAATTCATAAATAGGATGTGATTGCCAACATTTATTCCTTGCATTTATTCATCAACCTTCTTTTGTGACTAGAATGAATTTGTCCTCTTGCTTGAGCTTAAGCTCTTACAGATGTCAATTCAAAAGAAACAAGAGTATTGGCAAGAAGAAAACAGTAGCAGCATGATGTTAGACTCTACTCACTCTACTATACTTTGTGAATGTTCAGAAGACTCTATGTAAAAGTCTGTGGAGATAAGTTCACTGCTGACATTCAAATGTGGAAAATTAAAAATTACCTCACGAACAGGCAGTTGGTTTCCTGGGTGAAAAATGAAGAGCGTAAGTTCCCAAAATAGACCATTTTTGAAAGCATATTTTTGAAATATACTGCATAGACGAATTCCATGTTAGCTATAGACTACCTGCAGCAAATTCATTTTTAAATTATTAGATCTAGGCCAAATACTCAAGTCCATTTACTCAAATCTACAGCTATTTCAGAGAGTGATATATTTAAATTGAAGCAGGTCATTTAATGTGTCTGTGTTAAGTATTGTCCATCCAAGCCAAGTTATTGTCTCCAGATTTAAGTTTATACCCTAAATCTTATCTTCTGCCTCCAGTAAATAAATGACAAGTCTTCTCCAATGGAAGCTAACCCTCATAAGCTCTCTTAGAATTGGTATATTCCATATCTTTTATAAGCTGGATAGCCTTAGGTCCAGCTATGGAATATTTGGATTCTTGCATCTTTTCTATTTACTTTCGTCCAAGTCACTTGAGCATTGTAGTTTCATTTCCTTTCTTTGCTACACTAATCCTAATTCCTCACTCATATTGGCTCTTTGGAAAATAAAATATAAAATTCTATCTATTGCTCACTCCAACACATTTATTGTTTAATGGCTTTAATGATTTTATATGCTGCTTGCCGTAGTAGCTCTCTCTAAAATAAAATAACCACCAGTATAAAAACTTTAAAGTCTATGCTCTGATTAAAAGATGAGCTCCTGCATTAACTTTAAGACCAAAGGACAAGTCTTGGTTCCAATGACAAGTCTTTCTATAATATAGATCCAACCATGAAAAAGGCAAAATTAATTGTTAATATTTTTTTAATATATTGTTTATGATAATTAACTATTACTCATTGGGTTTTTTTCTTTAAATACATGAAGCCAGACATTATGCTGTTTGCTAAATATTGAAAATGTTATTTGTAAAAACTCTAACCCCAACCGCAACCCCAACCCCAACCCAAATCCCAACCCCACCCTATATATATATATATATATATATATATATATATATATATATATATATATATATATATATATATATGAAGAATGTATATATATAAGAAAAATGTGGGGGGAAATTATTAATATTAAATGTAACTATAATGGGACCTGGAAAAGTTGCCCCACTGAAAAGGCGATACAGTAACCTGGGTCAGATTTATTATTTAAGGACAAATCTATGCTCTACTTTGAGTTACTTTGAACACAAACAATATATTATTCATTTCTCAGCATGTTCATAAGAGCAGTTTGAATTATTGGATGCCAATTCACTAGTTATCCCTCACAATTGATATTATTTCCAGAATAGTACCATCAGCAGGAAGTGTTAGATAGAATATTAGATAACACTCAAATAACTTAATATGTAATTTACAAAGAAAAAAAACAGCATGATGTTGTAAACAAATTATACTGGAAGGGATTTTCCTACTTGTATTAAACAGCAACAACATACTTTGCCAACATCTTTTTCTTTTCATATTTCTGTGATTTTTGCTTTGCAAAATAATACCTCCTGTGACATCATCTCTGGGCAGCTTCAAAATATATAATCATAAGGCTGTATAGCCTATTACAAAGGAATTTAAAACTGACCTTGAGGAAGACATCACCGAGCTCTTAAAGAAGGCTACAGACAAGAGATTACATAATCCAGAGAGTATAACAGTGAGAAACTTGGACAGACTTTCAAAATTCTGTTATCATACCCTTCTATTGTAAAGTAACTATTCTAGAAATTCTGCAGTGTCTGGGGTTTTTTTTAAATTATTTATTTAGTCTACCATGAAGGGTGAAATCCATTATCTTGAAAGAAAATCAGATGGCTTGCAGTGAGAAAATAGGTACTAGAGACAGGACAGAGTTCAACAAATTTCAAAGTTTAATACATTTCAATAGTGTTTTGTTGACTCAAGAATTGGTTTTCAGTTCAGCAGTGGGAAAAAGTCTTTTGACTACTAACAGCCAAAGCAAATTGGGAGTAGATAAGAGTCAATGGAATTCAAGGTGGGCTGGACTTAGATCTCTTGTGGGCATAAAGGGACTCAAGACTAATGACATGTTTCACCCCTCCCTCAGGCTCAGATGTCATCTCCTACCATGTTTCCCTGAAAATAAGACTGGGTCTTATTTTTGGGGGGTATCTTTTATGCTCACCTCCAGCTCCAACATCCCCGCCCAGCTGGTCCACTTCTTCTGCAGCCAAAGAAGCAGTTTCATTCTGCAGCTCCATTTCACAGTCAGGCCTTTCCAAAAGGCCTCTGCAGCTGAGTACCGAACTATGGATTCAATCCATAGCTCGGTTCTTGGCTGCAGAGGTCTTGCAGAACTGAGCTATGGATTGAATTTATATATATTGATTCTCAGCTGCAGTGGCCTTCCAAAAAGGCCTGTGACTGAGAAATGCAGGCCTGGCTGCAGAAGAAGTCACAGAAGAAGAGGGCTAGCAAAGAGAGGCCTGGCTGCCAGGTAAGTGGGTGCAGTGTGCGTGGGGCAGCTCCATAGCCCCACCCCGCCCTAGTTGGATTTTTAGGTGTGTGCCTCGCCCTAAACTAGGGTTTATTTTGGGGATAGGGCTTATATTAGGCCCATCCCCCAAAATCAAGCTACGGCTTATCTTGGGGGTAGGCCTTACTTTGGGGAAAACACAGTACATCTAATCAATGAGAGAACATGTTCATTTATTTTAATGGCTGTTTATGTATACTATACCCTATAACTATACCCTGCTACAATCAGTTTCATTTTCAGTGGCTCATATGATAATAATTTAAAACATTCATATTCAGTGTGATCTTAGTAACAGTGACAATAAAAAAACTGGTTTCAATCAATAGCCATATCCAACTGTCCTTGCCTCATGTTGTGTGCATAGGAGTGGTGGTTCTTCTGTATCTCTGTGTTTATGTAGAAATGTCAAACAAAATATTGATTGTTAACTGCAAAGCATTCCCAAAATGTGGTGTGAATACATGAGGGCATTATGTCAACTAGCTCCTGTGGAGAAATGGAAATGCTCAGGAGCCAATATCTGACAGGAGTCCAGACAAAATGGACCACTCTAGTCCACAAACATGATGGAACTATAGCATCACAACTTCCATTTTTGTGATTTGAGTCTTACTATGACCAAGATAGAACAATATCAGTTCAATTGTTCAATGCCAATGAAAGTATGAAACAGCAGGGTTATGGTACCAGTCTAAAATGTGCTGTCAGTTGACATTATTACATAGATATAAGGCAGTCCAAGAAAAATCAGAATATTTTACCAGAATTTAAAGCTAAATGGTCTCCTTAGGATAAAAATGGGAAATTCCTGTGCTACTCTAAAAAAAAAAAAAGACAAAAGATTATTTCAGCTTTTTATCCCAAAATCTATTACTGTAAATAATCTTTTTTGTGTCAATTCATTTGTCACTTTCATTGATAAAATGCTGATCATTTTGCAATGATTAAACAGTACAATTTAGTTATCTTGATTTATGCAATATCTACCATTTATGCAATATCTACCATTCCCCTACCACAGAGGTCCCCAACCTTTTGGGCACCAGGGACCGGTTCCATGAAGAGAGGTTTTTCCGTGGACCGGAAGGTGTATGATTTTGTGTGCTGTCTGCATCTTGCTTTTGGGGCTTTGCTTGTTTGTCCGGCCCAGTTGCTGGCATGCCATGGCCCGATACTGGTCCATGGACCGGGGGTTGGGGACCACTGCCCTACCACACAAATGTTTGCAGTTGTGTTGAAAAACCTTGCTATTGGTTCTAAGATTTGCTCTTACTTTTTAACAGTGAAGAAAAATCTTGGACACAGAGCAGGGGAAGGGAAAGACAGAGAGAGGAAAATAAACCAGAATGTTTTGTAAAAATTACTCTGATATGGGCAACTAGCATCCAAAGTTATATGTATCACTGGAACATGAACTGTTCAATTGGCATCTTATTTACACTTTGCAAATATATTTGTACTAGTGAATCAATTTAAACTTCCCAGGGGATGTCAATTGAAGAGGCAAGCACAAAGAAAGAGAGGGGGACTAGCAACAAAGAAAGAAAACACTCCAGCTAACATTTCTTACCAGAGTTAGTAAGAACTTTGATTAAAACTGGCCTGTTTGGAATTCTTAAATACAAATATCAGGAAGCATATAATCATACGAAGTCCCTACAAATCTCTGTTTCAAGAACAGGACGATTGTTGCCCTGTTTCCAAAAGAGAAAAAATGCAGAATATAAACAACGAAGGATGGAAATAACCAACTCCTAGTTTGTCTAAACAGGCTAAACCACAGTTTCATATACATGTCAAGAAGCATGAGAGGACTTTTGTCTAGGATTACCCTTGAGGACAAGCTCCACCCTTGAAGACATAACTTAGTTTTCACAATAACTTTCCTTGACCCCAGGGAACCGTTACCCTTTTCCACCTCAAGTATGGCTTCAATTCTCACGACTGTTATTTTTAAAAGCCGAGCACTGCTCATTCCAGATTAGGTTCTCACCATAGGGTCAGTCAAAACTGTATATGATATAATATAAAACAATGCTGCATTTCCATCCGACATCTGGGGGGGGCTGAATTTATTCATCATTTAAGAGCAAAAGTTTGGATTTCTCTTTTAGCATGTAGAAAATATGCCCACAAAAAAAAAAAAAAAAAAAGGCTTCCAGGTAACAGAACCATATGAACAGACATTGATTGTTTTACAAATTATTTCATATGTCTCACCCTGAACTCTGAAATATTTCCATAATATCCGGGTGATTAACCATCAGAAAAAGAACCTCCTATGTCTACTCTCAGTATAAGTCACATCATCATGTATCATAGGTGATCTCTGTCATATTGGAATTCAGAAAGAAAATAGTTATTTGGTTGTTCATATTCCCATGTAATTGTTAATTTTTTTAAAAAATGAAGAGGGTATGCAAAGAAAGTGTTGCAAGTAGAAGCAAAATGATTTAAATCATCCCGAACAACCATGATTTAAAATAAAAAAAATAAAAATAAAAAATGCATGATTAATGTATATATTCTTTAATCTCTGTGGCCTTTTAAATCTATTTTATATTTTAAATATATTGATTTCCAACAAAGTAAGCAATTAGATAAATGTAATATGAAAACATATAAGCCAGGATGATGATGATGGTGGTGGAGAAGAAGAAGGAGGAGGAGGATTTGTATACACTTTTATCAATTTCAAAGAAATATATATACACAAACACGCACACACAATTCTACAAGATATTTTCAAATAACTTTAAAAGAATGGCTTAAACTGTGGAAAGATGTATAGTGGTAAAAATAACTACGTATTTGAAAAAAATATGTTTAATGCAGAATTAAGTTCAACTTCAAAAAAGATTTTTGGATAATTATAATTTTACATATGGACTTGTACCATATCCAAAGTTTGGGTTTCTCTTAATAAGGCTTTAATATATCAGCTCTTTTCTGGTTAATTAAATAATAAAAATAGAACTCTTTAGATGAGATAGCAACTCTTTTTACTTACAAGTTACTATAATTTTATTATTATAATTGCTGTTTTGGTTAATTAATAAATATTGACTTCACTTTTATATGCAGCACTAATCTAATGCTACCTTAATTTTTTTACTCAATTTTATATACCTTGCAAATCTCTTTTCTAGTTTCTTTTTTTTCTTATTTATTTTCTGTTTTTGAGTTGCACTTTAAATATCTATTATATCAAACAAGAATAAGAAGATATTGGAAGATGTAATTATTTACTCAGGACTGTATGAAATCCTATTTAGCAAAACTGCCATCCAGATTTTTTTCAGATAAAACATCTCAAAATAGAATATCACAGTATTATGAGGAAGTTATAAATGTTCACACTTAATATCATCTCATTTAGGTTTGACAAATAATCTTAATTTGAGTGTTTATTGGATAGCATCTCAGGGAACTTAAATCTAATTTGCTCAAAGTTCCAGATAATGATTGTCTACAATAGGGAGGGTATGCAAAGAAAGTACATTCAAATCATTTGGATACATTAAAAGATTCCATTAATATAAACTTACAATAAACTGGAATTAATTTATCTGGGTGTGTTTCCTATCTGGATTATTTTACCAGGCTGACATCTCCCCCCTGACACCTTTACCATGCAAATAAGTAAGAAGGTTCACTTCCAAGACACTTCCACATCAACATCCCTTCTGAAGGTTTAGCTACCTCTTATCTCACCATTGTATGGACTTCCTCCTGTTTCCCAAGATCATTCCCACATACTTATAACACATGGATAGATACACCTCTTTACATCCAAGTTATTCCTTTTCTCTATGAGTTGCACTGGTTTCCCCTGTGCTGGATGCAGTTCAAGGTGCTGATTGTCACCTGTAAAACCCTTCATGGCATAGAGCCAAATAATTTGCAGGATTGATTGTTTCCAATTGTTTCTGTTTGCCCCACTAGCTCCAACAGAATGGCCATGCTCTGGCTGTTTTCCCAGTTGTTAAGGCCAGGAGGTTAAGGGGGCTCCTGGGATGGTTGCTGGAGTTGTGATTGTTGCTGTCCTCAGCTGCCACTATTGGTATATTACCCGGACTGTTTAATTGATTTTTTTTTTAATTGCTAGCTACTGAGTGTCTTGTGAGATGGGTGGCCACATAAATTGATTGAAATATATAATAAATGATATAACATGGCACACTTTGTCATTTTTAATGTTTGCAGTAATTTACTCATGGTTTCTATTAAGGATACTTAGATTCATACCATTCAAAATCATTACTAGGGGAGTTAATTTACAAATGGTCTAGTGCTTATTTTCTCTGACAGCAAATTGTTTGGAAAGCACAATTTTCATTAATCCCAACAACTAACCTCTCTTTTTGTTATTTACATTCAAAATTATTCTTTTAATGAACATCCAGAAGGAAGGAAATTGTCTGCAACATAGGCTCTTTTGTTCTTTCTCCTGCTTATATAATGGCAATGCTGCATTAAAGCCAGAAGTAGAAATATGCAAATGTAATTGCATTGTTAGATTGGAGCTATTGGTTTCATTGATATAGAGTATTTCAGCAGTTAAAGACCCTGAGCTTGTTGCGCAACAGGGTGTGCTCCCATTACTTGCTTCAGCTCCTGCCAATCTAGAAGTTTGAAAGCATACAAATGCAAGTAGATAAATAAGTACCAGTTCGGTGGGAAGGTAACAGAGTTCCATGTGCTTTTTGGCATATAGCCATGCTGGCCACATGACTATGGAAGTGTCTTTGGACAATGCTGGCTCCCTCAGCTAGGAAATGGAAATGAGCATCGCCCCCTAGAGTCAGACTTGACTAGACAGAGGAAACCTTTATCTCCCTAAAAAGCTTGATAAAGGAGAATGAAAATAGCTGTAACTTTCTTATCATTTGATTGTTTTGCAATTAAGATGTCTGTTTGTAACAAACCAGAGTGGGTTTTCACAGGTAGCCAAACCTGCTGGTTTAGCCAAATCTTGCTTCCTCCCCACCCTCTGATATGGGATGTTTTCCTAACAATTGATTATGTTTTGCAGGAGTGGAGGGAAATCAAAGGGGGAGAGGGGACAGATCTATTAATCTCTGCCAATTGAGCATTGTATCTGTGGCAGGATAGGGATTGCCAATGGAATAGTAAATAATATGCCAGGCTAGCTTGCTGCTTGGTCAAGAACTGGTGAGTAGCACTTTAATTCAGCCATGAGGAGGAGCCTTCTGTCCTATGTAAGATCCTTATTATTCTAATTAAACTGGATAATTTCTATGCTAGTATCCTCCTAAAGATGACTTAGGAGCGGTTATGGATAATATTCTTTTTAAGTAGCATACCAGAGTTTAGTAAACCAGTGGAAAAAACTGAAGTGAAACTTCAAAGAAGCAAAGCAGAGATGTCCCAAGCAGTCAAACTGTCCTCCTGGAAGCTGTTCATTTGGAACAGATATGAGACCACAGAAGTTGGTATTTGGCATGCTCTCCTTTTGGAACAGTGACCCATTCTTTAAAGCACTCTTGGCTCATAAATGGAAGAGTTGTTTGTCTTTTCTATTGCTGAAGCTAAACAAACCCTGAAGAAAATATGCTGTAAAATGTTGAGGCATCTGCAACACCATTTCAGGCATGCACACACAGAGACACACACATGGGTAGACTCCAAACTAAGGCAATGTATTTATTATTATGTGTGGGTAATCTACAATTAGATGCATAGTCTAAAACTGGTGGGAATGTAATAATTCAACTCCTAACCAAGGCCTAAGAATTATTAAACTAGTGTCTAGGAATGTAGGCAGTTCCAAGGAGCATGTTTTTTTGTAGAACTAGAGTGTTCAGGTCATAAATTCAGTATTTCCAGATATCAGGGAAGTCCTTCAGATATTGCTCCAAAGGCTCCATTCAATGATTAGTATAACAAGATTAGTTTTCTTTTTCATAGGGTTTAACTTTGATCTGAAAGTCCCAGTATTTTGTAAATTTTCCAGTTGTTTTTCCTCAGTCTAACAACATCAATGAACCAGACTTTTATCTTTTCAATAACTGTTATATCAGATATGTTATGAACAAAATTCCTGTCTGTTTATATTTTGAACTTCCATACAATCTTAACCCACTCATTTTTCAAAATCTTCTCCGTGTGATGGTCTCAGTTGTTTTGACTATATCTGAAATTAATTAATAATTATTATTTATTAAATGTATACAGTATGATGCCCAACTCCTGGTGATCCTGGGTGATTATATTTTTACTTTCTTCTGCGACAAAGTTCATCTTCTGAGGGAATCAATGAAAGGCCTCATGACCTCAGCTTTGCCTGATAGAACAGAGCAGTGTCTTGAAACCAGCTGAAAAATGACAGTGCTGTATGTTACCTTCCCAGAAATGACATTTATTGGAGGGCAAAAAGATTTATCTGAAAGAACAAGACTGACATCTTCCCCTTCCTTTTTTAAAAAGCAGATTCATTGGGGAAGAGGCATGAGGAACAGCATTTTTACACAGCATCCTAAGATAGCAAAAGAAACAAATTTTGCTAAAAAGACATCTTCAACAAAATGCCTTCCCATTACATACCAGTATTTGTTTTCTGGTATGAGTAATAAATGAACACTTGATACTAACCAGCCCTACTCAGGTTGAAGAAAATAATGGATAAAATGTCTTTCTAGCACTATGTAGAATCAGCTCTTCCCTCTTCAGAGTATTCACTGCAGCTGAAGTGGGAAACAGGAAAATCTCTCAATTTCTCCTTTGTTTATCTTACCTATGTATTTTAAGATATAATCAGTCCCTATTTATAGACCTCTGCAGGTATATAATGAGGAACAACAAAATAAAACATAATACAAAACTCTGAAGAGGATTGAAAGGCCTGGTGCCATATTCTGCACCAACTGAAAATATTGGTATCATTAGCAAAACAGATTGTGGGAGAAGAAAGGGTAATAGAAACATTGGTGACCCCCTTTCCCACAAAGCCACAGGTAATGCAGTGAATGACAGGAATGGAAACAGACCTATGATAAAGTTTGGGGTGAGTGAGGAAAGAGAGAGCAAGTAGGCTATCCTGGTGGATAAAATCAAGGAGGATTAAGACAAGATTTGTCTACACACAGAGAAAACAATCCCACTGTTTTATTCTCCTTGTTCTCTGTAATCAAGGATAATAATAGCAATAGCACTTAGACCTATATACACTATACACTGCTTCACAGTGCTTTATAGCCCTCTCTAAATGGTTTACAGAGTCAGCACATTGCCCTCAACAATCTGGGTCCTCATTTTATCAATTTTGGAAGGATGGAAAGCTGAGTCAATCTGAACTGGTCAGGACTGAACTGCTGGCAGTGGGTAGAGTTAGCCTGCAATACTAACCACTGTGCCACAAGGGTCAGGATTGCCTGCCAAGCATTATAGAAAATTAGTATTGTATCCTTATGGAAACTATGATCACATCACATTCTAAATTGAACTGTAATGTACTGAATAAGCTACTATTGGTTAACACAGTAAACCAAAATCAAACAAACCATATTTTAGTTTAGGAGGCAATCTTGTATCCAGCCAAAGACAGGTGATGGATTAAGGCTTGATGAATCACTTAATCCATTCTATTTACTGTATGCCCCATCCCTCAGACTGAATTAAGCAAATCATCCAAAGCTAACTTCCTAAATTGAAAGCCAGCTCGTCTCTGTTTTGTATCCTTTGGTTGGATAACTGCAGGCTGTGATTTGACACAGCAAAATCACACACTGCTGGCAATATCTGAAAATAGCTTAGTTCTTGAGTACAGCAGATTCAACCCAGCCATCTAATCCTTAATTTGAATAGAGTTATTAATCCATGTTTGGGGATTTCATATATCCCACTCATCATATGAGCTAGTTTTACACATTTTCATAACATGTCATGCTGCAATGTAGTTGACTAATCTGACTAGTCTGTATTTCAGTGTGCTGTACAAATCCAATGAGACCATGTGCAGAAAGTCAAAGGAATAACATCTTTATTTTAAATAAAGCATAGCTTGTCACATTCTGGTGGAGTCCAGTCAAGATAGTTTAGTCAAATTAAAGAAAACCAAGACAGCTAAATCAGACAAAGACAGATCAAAATGGTAAAATTCTATTGTAGACCAGTTCAGTCAAATGTATCAATAAAAATCGAGATGGATTTTTTTCATGCATATACAGCAGCTTAAAACAAGAACATAAAGTTGGACTTGTAAACTTATTAAAGCCTTCTGGATTATGATTTGGTGGAACATTCAAAAGGTTTTTAAAAGGAAGATTACGTTTACTCCCCAATTGTTTCTTTTGGGAATTTTCGTGGACTTTAATGTTAAAGAAACTATTTTAATGTTGAATTTAATAACAGCAACAAGATTACTGGTGGTTAAATATTGGAAGAAGGATACTCTGCCTTCTTTAGCAGAATGGGTATTTAAGGTTTCTAATTTAGCAGAAATGGGTAAAATTTCTGTTTATTTAAAGGACCATTCACAAGAGAGATATTTTAACGTATGGAGAAGATGGATAGAATATGTTCAGAAGAAATATGGAACTACAAAGTTTCACTTATTCTATGAGTAATGATTTTGTTTATAAACTTATAATGTTAAAGTTTGAAGAGAGTTAAGGGTTTTTATGATTTTGTTCATTGTATAATTAGTAAACTTAAATAGATTATGTTTAATATGTTTGCATAATCCTGTATTTTGCTCTGGGAAGTTGGGGGGGGGAGGGGGGAGGGGGGTGGATGTTTGTTTTACAAAAACAAAAAACAAAAACAAGAACATAAAGTCTCAACTACCCATTTTTGAAGAAAGGTCCCCAGCCTTGTCACCTTTCAGAGTCTTCCATTGCATTATCATGGTTCAGATTTTTTTAAAAAAGTGAATACCTAATGGAGAGATTCAGGAAGGGTAGGAAGTGTCTTCTCAAAGATATAGTTCACACTAATTTTGGAACCTCTACTCAGCAATCCTTTACCTTAATTTGAGTTATACAGTTATGGTCAACAGCAGGGGGGGGGGGCAGAGGGGAGCTTGAAATGCAACTATTTCAACTATTTCCATAAGGGACACACAGCTCCAGGACTTCTCCTTTTTTAAATTTCTGTACTCTCTAAATACAACTTAAACTTCACTGTCTTACATTGTCAAGCCCCCTTTAGTTACATTTAAAGTGGTCACAGTGGCACATTTAGTATCCTGTTACAAAAGCAACTTTTAAATCAAATAATCAGGCTTCTATCTTAGCAGGATAATGTATTAATAACTAGCTTCTCACCTGATACTCCAAATGAGAACATAGATCCTATGGATTAATTAGTAAATTGATTGGGTTTAAATGGAAAGGAATAGAGAGGAAATAAATCCACCCTACATTGTTATGCATCCTGTTAAGTATTCTCTGTGCTTGCTTTTGCTGTCTGCTACTAATGCTTTGCATTGTTTATTGGCATTCTCCTTCATTCACACCAATCTTGGTTGTTGTTCCAGCTGGTTACATTATCTTTAGTTGGTATGCAGTTTTTCAGTTATAGTCTTGAGTCATTTATCTGTACAGTTTGTTCAAAAACACCCTACTGAGCCTTCATCCTTCTCAGTCTCTCATTGGCTGAGGTCCAACTTCTCTACTTTCTCTCCATATTTGTTGTTTTTCAGCCAAACACATTTGGGCTTCACTGCAGGTGAGTTCTCTAATGTCCTTATTCGTTATATCTGCTTTCTAAAGCAGAAGGACCCAGGATATATGTCTATCATACCTGGACTGTAAAACCATGGACAGTCACTAGACAGCAGTACAGAGATAAAGAAAACTCTTAGCTCTCAGCTGCCACTTATTAGTTATCTGGATTTTTATGTCCACATATTTAGCACTTTCAGTTCTCATAACTAATAGTGTTTTCATGATAAGAGTTTACTTTTTGATTACTCTATAATATTTAGAGAACAATTTGGTACAGTGGTTATATCAGGCTAGAAACTGGGTAACTGTGAGTTCTAATCCCACTTTAGACAAAGCCAGCTAGGTGATCTTGGGCTAGTTATTCTCAACAGCCTAAAAAAGTAGGCATGGGCAAAACCACTTCTGAAATATTGCCAAGAAAACTGCAAGGAATTATCCAGGCAGTCATCAGGAACTTCAATTCTTTTTTTTTTTTTTACTGAAAAGTTTTATACAAACTTATAAACTTATACAAATAAACTTTTCCAACTATACAAATAACAAAATCAATAATGTGCTTTAACTCGAATACAAAACAAATTTAAGCAAATTTAAAAAAAAAAACAAAAAAAACCAAAAAATAACAATATAAGCAATTCCAAATTAAAAACTAAAATTTTTTCATAATCTAAATAATACTTTTTAATCCCATATCAACTCTAATCATAATTTATCCATTAAATCCCATATTTACTCTACATGTAATTTATCCATCTTCTCCACACTGAGGTGTATATTTCTTTTAAACAACCATTCATCCATAATAAACACAAGATTTTCCCTCCAGTATAACCCCACCAACAAACTTACATTCAATAAACTTGGCTCTTTGCTTTTTTTTCCCCACCCTTAAGTAAATTTATTAATACCCTCCTACTTAAAAAGTTTTAGCAAACCATTCATCTTAATCACTAAAATTCTCACCAACAGAGATCATTAGAATTTAAATTCTTTTACACCTTTACCCATAATATCTCATAATTATTTTTATACACTTTAAATTAAATATATATATATATACATATATACTCCCAAATATTTAAACTTTTCCACTGAATCAACACCTTCTATTATTCTTTTTCTTTACATCTACATACTACACAAGTCATTCACTATTCCTTTAAAACATACTAAATCAAACTACCAGCTAAACTAACATTTATTGTTCTTTTTCTTTACATCTACATATTACACAAATCATTCACTATTCCTTTAAAACATCTTTTATCTCAAAAAACTAATACAAAAGCTCATCATTTCCTTTTCTTTATTCCAACATCCGCCTTCTGCTGTTCTTTTTCTTTACGTCTATATGCTGCACAAGTCATTCTTGGTTTCTTTAAAAAATCTTCTGTCACAAGAGACTGCTGCAGAGGTTCAGTGGTGGTACCTTAAACTTAGCTTGCTGAGCTGTCTACATTACTGGGAAGATCGAGGCTTTAGAAACAACAGAAGCTCCAAGATGCTTTGAAGCCATTTTATTTTTAAAAACCACTTATTAAAAAGTCTGCTAAAATCTTACAAAATCAACAAATACCAAAAAAGAAAAAAAGAAGGGGAGGAAAAAAGACAAAAGCCCCCTTAAAAGAAAAAAAGAAAATTCTTGCATTTTATATAAATACAAAATCTGTTACATTGTTCCAAATAGAAGTTCTGGTCCTTTCACTCAAAGAATCAACATCTCAGCACCATTTTTCACCACTTTTAATTGAAAAAAAGGAGAAGATAAATTCTTTTCCAGAGTTAAATTCTCAAAATAATCACCATTTTAATCTCTCCTGGTCAGCTCTGTCTGCTTTAAATTTTACTCATAAATTCATTTTAAGCGCAGATGTGGAAGCAGCATCTAGTTTTGCCCTGAAGAAAAATCAAGGCAAAGGCATCCTGGAATGTGGAGAACACCTCAGACTCCATGGGAGCTCTCACCCTCTGACCACCAAAAAAAAAACTTTGGGTTCTCAGAGAGCTCTACCACTATCTGAGGAAAGCTCACCTCCTCCCCTTCTCCCAGGGAGAGAGGTTCCGAGCCGCGAGACAGCTGTTGCTCGCTGTCTCAGCAAGCTTTGACACATCCCAGGGCGGACGGCTAAAAAAAGCCACCATCGGCGCAGTCGTCGCCATCGGAAGAGTTCCTGTGTAAAGAGGAACTTCAATTCTGACTTGGACCTCAAATATCATATGAAATTCTCCCTTTGTTTGCACTCCGTGTTTCCTTAATAGATGAGATTAGAGACACTTTTGAAAACAAAGTTTCTTTTTAGCAATTGTTATTTGAATGGTAAAAATAGACTTATTAAATCAAACAAAGCAAAAGTACCATCCAGACCCAGGCACAACTATAATCAAAAAGAAGAACTTCCCAAAACATGATAAAAGATTTTTCTTGACTGTAAAGTCCCATAGGTGCTTTTTCAAGAGGCAATTGGACTTTCTTGTTTTTCTTTGAAGACGTTTCACTTCTCATTCAAGAAGTTTCTTCAGCTCTGACTGGATGGAGGTAAATGGAAGGATTTATACTCCTTGCAGACAGCTGATCATTTGCATTTTTTTATAGAGTTGTTGAAGACCAAATAGGTTCCTCAAAGTGCAAATGAATGTGGAACCTTCTTGGAACTGCTGAAAGGACTATGTGGTAGACTGGAAATAGATACAGTAATGGTGTATGACATAGATGGCCTCTTTGACACCTCTTTCAAACTAGCAGTCCTCTTTGTCCAAAATGTGGACTTTGCTATCTTCAAAAGAGTGCCTTTGTCTTTTAAATGCAGATGGACTCCTGAATTTTGTCCTGATGGATTTGTTCTCCTATGTTGTGCCATGGGTTTATAAAGTGGTCATTTTCTTTCGCCAATGTACAGATCTGCACATGGCACACTGCATTGTACTGCATATACCATGTTGCTCAGTTTGTGTCTGGGTGTTTTATCCTTGGGGTGGACACACTTCTGTCTTAGTGTATTCTTGGGTTTAAAGTGTGCACATATGTTGTGTTGGCTGAAGACCCTCCTGAGCTTTTCAAATATTCCTACAACATATGGAAGGACAACATTGCTTCATTTATTGTTCTCTTCTTTGTCTATTATGGAGGAGCTCCTGCTGGGTCTTTTTGGGGATTTGATGAAGGCCCATTTGAGATAGCCAGATGTTCTAAAGCAGAAGTGTCAAACTGCCAGCCCACGGGCCGGACGCGTTATCTGGAAGCTGCGCCCACCCCATTGCCGGCAATGGTAAACCCGGCCCGATATGTTGCACGAGATCCCGTGACATTGTGAGTTCAACATGTCTGTTCTAAAGGCTTTCTTGATGTGTTTTAGTTCTTTTTCTTTTCCATCTTTGCTGTTAGGCAAGTCTTCAGCTTGGTGGTGTAGGGTTCTGCTAACTTCCCTGTCAACAGAATGGGGGGGATACATCATCTATCTCCAGGATACAACACAATCTTTTCAGCAGTTCCAAGAAGACTCCACCCATTTGCACTACTCAGGTGACCCTGATGACACAGATGAACCTCCAAGGGGCATCAACGACTGTCTTAAAAATGCAAATGACTAGCTGTTCACAAGGAATATAAATCTTTCCATTCCCCACTATCCAGTCAGACCTGAAGAAGCTTCTTGATAAGAAGTGAAATATTTTCAAAGAAAAACAAGCCAGTTGCCTCTTGAAAAAGCATCTTTGGGACAACCATGACCTGGATGACTGAGAATCTCTATAGACATTTGACCATAAAGCATCACAGAAACAGGAAGAATTAAACAGCTGAAGACGTGATCTAAAATTCTTGAGTCATTATGTCTTATGTAAAAACCATACACATCATAATAGAATTAGATATGAACTAAAGTGTCAGTATTTGTTTCTCGTACATTTGATCTTTTAAAACATCAGCCCAGGAATTTTTTATTTTCCATAAGGAAAGAAGTACTAACACAGGCTTAGTTTACATTCTAAGAAAGCTTCATCAAGACAGCTGAATTCTCCCCAACACTGGAAACATTAAAGATTCCACCCCCTTCTTTCCTTCCTTTTTTGTATCAATGCTTCATGACTAGAAAAATCTTTATAAATTCAATAATTACGTACCAGCATTCACTTTACAGGTATTGATTGCTTTTTCTGTTAATTTATAAAGTAGGTAAAATCCATAGAAATGTTTGCAGACATTCCTTGAAATTTTTAATTTTACATTAAGATCTAATTATGTAATACATCCAGTAATTCATGCAAAGATATTTTTGTTCTCCTCCCTATTATGGTTACTGGATTTGGCTCTATTGTTCTCCAGCCTTTTGGCCATCCAGTGGCTGATCAAATCCATCCAGAAAGCTCACAAATAACATGTAAGAGAAATAATCATCCTATCTTTGCCTTGTATAATATATAGGGCTTGCTGCCTTCAAATCCTGAGATAGTGGAAAGTAAGAGTCAATTTCTATTTTCTGCATAAATTCACATGTTCACAAATACCCAAACAACTGATCAATGATTTTTTTTTTTTTTTGTGGGGGAGTGTTATTCTGAACGGAACCAGATCACACCCAATGGAAGGTGGGGGGAGAAACAGGGCAGAAAACGGTGGAAGTAAAGTGAATTGTAAAGTGATACGTTCTAGCTTACATATTGTTTTTCTCTGGAGATTTCTATTTTGCATACTAAAACCTAAATCCTGAACTGTACTAAATACTGTACTCAGTATGTTGCAGTTATTTCCATAAGACTGTAATTCAGGCCACTTGTACAAGACTGGAGCCATCATTAATATTCTAAGGTTTTCTTCATTTGTTTACTTTTCATTTCCAAGATGTCCTTCATATCAAGCGTTGCAGAAAATATCCAAATGGAAACAGCCCAAGTAAGAACTGATGGGAAACATCCACCGTAGAAATTTTGTGTGCACTTTTGATGCAAGTGCAAGAGTCTTAGAGAAAAGTTTACATAGCCATAATACAGGTGTAACAGTTAACCTATCTAACAAAGTTATTGCTGTGAGGATCCAATGAAGGAAATTCTAATGTAAGCCACCTTGATATATACAACTAACAAATAAATATAAATATAACAATAAAGGAAGATGTTTTGAACCAGGTCAGAAGTTTTTTTAGCTGAATTCTAAAATGATTTTGGACAGATTGTCTCAGAAGCAAAAGTTCTGTTATTGTTAGTATTACCCTTAGCATTTGTATTATTTTTAGATCATTCTCGAAGAACTATCATGAGTCAGCTTACCTCAAATAAACATCAAATTGCAATATACTATGAACATTTTAAAATTGCAGATCATTTCACAATTGAGTCAAACACCCATTTAAAAAGAGTTCTTGAGATTTTAATCAATTCTTGAACATGCTAGCTAATTGTGAGATAACATACCGGTAAGTATCTTTTAATTTTTAAAATACAACTTGTGATTGTAAAACAAGCTTTCCCAGCCTGGTGGCTCTCCAGATATATTGGGACTTTCAATCTGGCTATGAATTCTGGAATGTCTGGAGGGAGTCAATTTGAGGGAAACTGGGAAATTAAAGCTTGCAGACAAAATACTCTACTACAGATTAATAATTTCTCCATTAATACAAGAAACAAGACTGCAATCAGATATATTATCAAAATTACCCTGAGATTGCTAAATAAAACAATTCCAATGATTTCATAGGAAAATTAATCAAATCAGACTTGCCAATAAAATAATTTAGGATATAAAGCATATATGGGCAATGCAATACCCGACCACATTTAGCCACAATTGTTCTGAATCAGGAAACAAAATCTGTACTATAACCCATGAATCAAACTTAACCTACTTAATAAAACAAAGAAAACACTTAACACTGTGTTAAATTCCTTCCCCATAAAATTCTGACCTCATCCATATGCGCAATACAACTTTACCCACTTGGCATTGTAATTCTGTCCAGCACATCCTTATTTTCTGATTATCAGGTGCATCTCTCACCACCTATAATGTTCCCCATCTGGATGGAAGAAAACCTAAATATAACATTTTCAATTCATAAGGCAAGAAATTGAAGGCAAAAAGGCTGCAGTGAGACAAATATAGGAGTAAAACCAAAAATTATATTTTGTTGTTCTGTTTGGAGTTGAATAGCCCAATATCCTTTTCGTGTGAGAATTTCCCCCCCCCCCATGCTTCTTTGCTCAAACCTTCAAAGCACATTGCAAACATTATCCTGTGTAAATGTCTATGGAAATTCTCAATTATCCAGATCATGGTTGTCCAAAAGGCACTTGTTCAAAAAGCAGCTGGACTTTTTTTGTTTTTTGTTTTCCTTGAAAATGTCTTGCTTCTCATCCAAGAAACTTCTTCAGTTCTGCAGAAGGAATCTCCTTCTGGATAAGAAGCAAAATGTTTTCAAGGAGGGGGGGACAGTTGCCTTTTGAAAAAGCGCCTTTGGTACATTATCCTATGTAGAAAATTTGCAACTTACCTCAGGTCAAGTCCTACTCATCTGAGATCCACAGCAGAAGATCACTATATTATGAAAACCTTTATGGCTACAAGGAGAGAAGGAATAAATCTCTATATCTGTATATTTTGTCTTTATCAGTTGAGATAACTAGATGAATTCTATGTGTACATTAGCCTCTATGACAGAATAGAGCCTGCCAAAGTTCAGATTAATGGGTGCAGAATTTAGATTCTCTTCCAAGATGAGCTTTATGTAAAATGGCAGGATATGTTACAATTATTTGTAATATTTAGTATAATTGAATCAAACTTACAGAAAGTACAACAGGTGATTTATTCAGTTGATGATTAAGTAAGGCAAAGGCATGATTTACCCAAAATGAGATCCTGTATGGTGAGCTTTAGTATGTGTGGTGCAATGGTTAGAATACAATATCACTGGCTCAAGACTGACTCAGCCTTCCATCCTTCCAAAGTCAGTAAAATGAGGAGCCAGATTGCCGGGGGCAATGTGCTGACTCTGCAAACCACTGAGAGATGGTTGTAAAGCACTGTGAAGCGGTATACAAGTCTAAGTGCTATTGCTATTTGTCTAAACAGGCAGAGAAAGGACTACTTGTGAACTGTGTCCAAACTAGCCTTTTAACTTATCTCATGAGAGGCAATACATGAATGGCAAGTTGGAAGATGACCTCTGAAGATACCAGGGCTATTGCAAAACAGTGCTCCAACTGCTTTATTTTTTGAAAAGACACCAATTCATAGAAACATTTTCAGCAAAAGCAGCATTTCTAGATTTCTCATTCAGCTTCTACATGTAGATTCACACTGCTTGCTAGGACTTTACCCTGATCTGTATGTTTCTTTGTAAAATAAGTGAGATCATAGGAATGCCTTACCAAGGTAAAACAAATGCACAGAAATGAAAATATTGCTTTAATAGTTACAGAATAGCAAGGATTAGAATGAAAACCTGCTGCACATGTTTCTCATTGGGGCTGATATGCACTATTTCAATCAAGCATAAATAGGCTAGCAAAATATCTCATTTTCCCAGACACAAAATATTATCCTGTGAGTCCCAGGAAAATATGATTTTTCTGCATCAGACACAAAATTTGAGGGGGACGGAGCTGAATTCCTCTGCAGCAGCTGAACAGCTGTGCATCTATAATAACAGTAAAATTATTGTCTGGAAAAGTCCCCACAAACCACAATCATGTGTTTGGCTGAAGAAAGTAGGAAACTGGTCATTTTAAGTATGATATAAAGAACCCTCCTTAAAATCTTCTGGGAACGCAGTAGTTCATCTAGATGTATCTTTTTCTATCTTGATTTCTTATCCTAACGGAACAGAAGAACATTTATGATTGCATTTGTTTTTGGGTCTGAGGATCACGTTGTGCAACGTATTGCAATAACAAATAACAGGAAGATTATTCCCTGCCCCCAAATTTCCTGAAATCCAATTATAAAACAAGAGACAACAAGTGAAAACAGATGGATGCAAAGAAATAAATATGCAATAAAGCACAGCATATTAAGCAATGGTTTCTACACAGCAGCTGCTTTACTCAGAAATCCTGCATATTTTCCTTTTCTCTCTCACTTTCCCTCTCTCCTCTCTCTCTTTCATTCTCTTGAAATGCATGCCAAAAGATATGAAATATTTCCATGTGTTTTTCATCAAAAAACACTATAAGGAAAAGTCATTGAATATTAACAAAATATTGCTCTTACAAAGCTGTTTTTTTTTTCCTGAGAAGCCTTAATAGATGCATTGCACATTAACAGTATTAGCAATATCCTTTTGTGTGCCAACAGTCTTCTCTGTAATATTGAAAAGCAATAAATGCTGTGAAAATTCCAGCCCAACTGTGAGTCACTAAATACAGGCTTAGTTCAGATGTAACATTAAGCCATATTTCAGTGCTAAGCAAATAAGCTTGCTAAAATCTTAGATTTGAGCAGCTTCACCTCTCCTCTCTTCCTCCTGCATATGGTAGAGAAGAAAAAAGCAAGCAGCCATGTCACTATTTAAAATTTAAATTAATCAGAATTATTATAGCTTCATTAAACCACTTATTAGCCATGTTGGCTGGAATCCTGAGAACAATATTTGTAATAAGCCATAATAGTGTCAAATTGATGGCAAACATATCATGATGTCATTACATAAATGAAATTATGTAATAAGACCCATATCTCACACAAGAACATAACTATGGAAACCTTGGTGTTCTCTGAGATTGTTTGTTTGCTTGCAGACATTTAGTTACAGAGCTAAATAATATCAGTGTTGGTGAGTGTGGGATTTGCCCCGTTTATACACAGGAACTTTCCCTGCCCGTTTTAGTTAAAGCTAAGAAGGAAACAAAATATTGTCTGGGTGAATATCATCACCCAGAGAAGCAGGGATTAACATCAGGCAAACAATCAAGCAGAAAGCAATATCCTAATCAAGGATCTACAAGGAGAAAACCAGTGGTGGGATTCAGCCAGTTCATACCATTTCAGCAGAACCAGTAGCTAATGTTTTGTTCCCCAGGTCCAGAATGGACCTCCGGAAGTGGCATCCACACAGAGAACCAGTTGTTCACATATTTGAATCCCACCACTGGAGAAAACCACACCCCCATAAATAAAGAGTGGGGTGGGGGGAGAGAAAGGTTTGTCACCATTAAAGTAAACTATAACATACCACCCAAAGAGACTCATAATTACTGGAAATATAAGTTGCATGATTTAGCAAGACAAAATGAGTGCAGATAATCATCAGCTTCTCACAAGACTCATCCAAGCCCCATTGAATAATCTGGCTCCATCTTTGGTGTACAAAGCTGAGATGGAGGCTTAACCTGGCAAATGTGCTACACCAGTGGTGGCAAACCTATGGCACGCATGCCAGAGGCGGCACTCAGGGCCCTCTTTGTAGGCACGCACGCTGTCACCCCAGCCCCCCCTCCCCTTGTGGCTCCCTCCTCACCAGCAGTCCCCCTGGAGGAGAGTTGCCCCTGGGTGCAGCCCGCACAGAGCACTGCAGCCAATGACATGGCAGACAGGCAGCGGGTACAAGACTCCACTCTCGCGTGCAGTTGATGCTGCGGGGGGTGGGTGGAGGGTGTAGCCATGGTGCTGCTGGGCTGCTTGGGTGATCTGCAGTGGACCGTGGAGGCAGTGAGTGGCCCTGCGGGTGGGCGGGCAGAGTGGGGGCGAGGGGTGGAGCAGGTGGGATGAGGACGGGCTGGTTTTTGGGCACTCAGTCTCTAAAAGGTTCGCCAACACTGTAGTAGGTATATTGTGTTATACCTATCAGTACCTATCCTTACATACACACACATGTGCGCACGCCCTCATGGAGCTTCTTGGATGAGAAGCAAAACTTGTCCTGCCTGAAGGTATGACAAGAAGCAATGGATGGAAACTCATCAAGGAGAGAAGCAATGTGGAATTAAGGAGAACTTCCTGAAAGTTAGAACAATTAACCAGTGGAACAACCTGCCTCCAGAAGCGGTGAATGCTCCAACACTGGAAGTTTTTAAGAACAGACTGGACAGCCATTTGTCCGAAATGGTATAGGGTTTCCTGCCTGAGCAAGGGGCTGGACTAGATGACCTCCAAGGTCCCTCCCAACTTTATATTTTATTATTATTATTATTATTATTATTATTATTATTATTATTATCTCCAAGCAAAACAGAGAACAGTCCAGTTGCCTTTTGAGGGGAAAAAGCATCTTTGGGATAGCTGTGACCTGGATGGATGACTGAGAATTTCGCAGGCACACCCCAAAACAAACTCACACAAAGGGACGCCAGCTGATGAGCTATTTACATTTATTCTCCTCCGTGACAAGGGTATCTCTTTTGCCCCCGGGCCATTACTCTGACCGGTCCGAGGTCTCACTGCCTCCTTCTGCCCTGGCTTGGCAGCCCTTTGCCTCTCCTTCTACCCAGACAGGTTTTCTGCAAGAGAGAGGGCACCGAGTTACAAAGAGGATACCGCATGGTGAGGTCCCACGTGGTCGGATGCATACCAGCACAGCTGGTTTCCCTCCCCCCGTCCCATCCCTCCTGGCCTCGCATACTCTCCTTTTCATGGGCACGACCCACTGCATTGCCTCCTCAACTGTCAGCCGTCTGTCCAGCTCAGAGGCGGCTTCTCTGAATTGCTAGGAGCGGGCTGCAAATCCCTAGAGTGCGCCGGTCGAGGGGCCGGCAGGCTGTAGCTGCTGACGGACACCATCAGCCCCCATGCGCTCGCTGGTCTCTGTGTGTGGGGGACGATGGTGTCAGACAGAAGCTGCGCCGGTCCCTGCCTCGCCTTGCCTGCGACAATTGCATCCCCGCCCTGCCTCACCTTGCCTCACCTCACCCCGCAGGATGAGCCTCCTGCCCACCACCCTACCTGCCAGAGACCCCCCAGATCTCCCCCAACCCTGCCTGGCCCCCACAGGCATCCCTCCACACAAGCAACATTGAGGTGACCACACCTACCTTGGCCATACCCATCCAGTCTGCCATGACCACCACAGCCACACCCACCCAGTGGGCCATACCCACCTGGCACCCGGCAATAAATAAGTGGGTTTTGGGTTGCAGTTTGGGCACTCGGCATGTAAAATTTTCGCCATCTCTGTGCTACAAGCAGTGCTACTGGGCTGCAAATATCCAAAAGGCCAGTAGATGGCAGCAAAAAGACACCAATATAACCACCCAGATTTTTACAGCTCTGATTTGGTAGCATCAACTACATCAGAGGAAGAAGTCTTGGTTTTGGAGATATTACCAAATTAAATTCAATCTCTAATTGCTTCGTTTTACAGTGGTGCTTTTAAAAATGTATCTCCTTCTCCTTCTTCAGTGTTTTTTATTTACTTAGGAGTACCAGATATGGCATGCAAAAATCCAGAAGTCCTCTTTTCCACTATTTAATGGTCATCTCTAGATTTTCTGATACCCTAAATTTTAGAATTGCCTTCTTCCATGTTGTTAGAATGGCAATTAAAACAGGTGGCCAATCAAGGCCTATTAGTGATAAAATCAAGGGTGGAATTATTGTCTTCTTTTTCTGTAGAGCCTGACCTGAAATATTGGCTCACTCTGGATGAAAGAGAGAAGACTGAATCAACACCTGCCTGCTTTTTTATCTCTCTGGGCCTTGCTTTTCCTTGACCTTATTTCCCTGTTCTTTAAGCTGATGCCTGGTAATGCTTAAAAGTCAAGTTTGTTAAATAAATAAGAGTTCTGCGGGTGATTCAAGGAAAACCCCCACTGTGCTACCACATGGAAACAGCTGGACTCTCACTTTTTAGCTGATCTAAACCCAACCCGTTTTCCAGCATCACTAGCAAACGATACGTTGCCTTTTTGCAAACATTGCTTGGGTTTCTTTCTGTGGCAACTGCCTTGCTAAGGCTTGCAGTTTCAAGACAGACAAGTATGCCTCAAGTATCCACATTCCCAATGGTTATAAAATAAATGAAGAATGGGGGATAGGGTCCCACAGTCAAAGTGATGCTAAATTTCATCTTGTTTATTTAGTTTTAATTATTTGTTATCGTTGCATGTCCAGAATCTGTAGGGAACTTCTTTTTTCTTTATAGAACTTTCTTCATACAATTCATCACATGAAATTCACCTAAGCATGGATTATTCAATAAAATTATATGAGTTTGCACAACAGACTAGGCTAAAATTAAGGGCTTACAAGTTAGATGATAAAATGTAGCAGCTTTCATCTGTCTTTGTATCATCACATTTATTGCAGATTCAAGTTATTGAATCTGCAAGACTCATAGCAACTGTTGGCCATGTTCAGGACTGTTTGCAAAGGGTGGGAATTTAGAGCTCTGTGGACAGTGCATTTCTGTGGACAGATCCAGGTGGATCTTGGGGAGGAGGCAAGGAAAACTGGCAGCTAATCCTTTATTGGATATGCCTTCTTCATCTTCACTTTTTAATTTTTAATAATCCCTAGAGAATTCACCAGTTATTTGAAGTAAGATATCATCAATGTGCTGATGATACTTGCTAATATATGCTTTGCCCTGTTTCTGTTTGTGTGTCGGTTCCTGTTTTAAAAGAAATATAGACAAATGTCCAGACAGAGTATTTATTTTTAAGAAATAGAGTGACAGAAAAGTTTCATGAGGACATAGGAATTCAAATAAAACCAATGAAGTCAATCTAGCTCAACCTTCCCAAACTTGGTCTGTATTAAATCAGGGAGTTTATATCTTCACATCTGGAAGGAATATCCAACTTGTTAGATGAGTTCTGTTTAACACAACTAGTCTGATGCTATCTGCTTGAATAGAAACCTAAGGCTCAGAGGCCATGCAAAGTTTCTCTCTGAGAGGATTTTTGAAAGAGATTGTCATTAGTCTCATCTTAAACATTCTTACCAACAGGAAATGGAAGCAATTCAAACTGTGGAAAGTGGGATTCTCTAAAAAAGAGTGTTTGTTTATAATAATAATAATAACATGGTGATTTCCATTTTGATACCAGATATCCAAGTCCGGTGACAACAATTCTGTCTTTCATAGTTCAACTACTTTTTCTTTGGATAGGTTGATATTAATATATCAACTCTGTCAGTGGCAGATGGGTAGCTACTTCAACATGGAAGAACCATCTGTTGATCTAATGATGGGGTGGTGAAAAGAGATCCAGCTAGGTTAATAGTTCCTTTTACAAAATGAGGGAATATCTTTTATGTCCTCCAATATAAGCTCCTAACTCTCCTTTTTCTCTTTCCTCAATTCCTTCCCCCACCCTTTTCTTTCTACACTTGTTGGCCCCATTTCTATTCTGCCTTCAAATTATCTTCCTTCAAATTGCTCCCTTCTCCCTCTGGTTTCTTAGGAGGGTTTCTGCTACAACTCCCCATCCATTTTTGTCCCTTTGTTTGCTTATTGCCTCTGGTTATTCAATCCTCCCTCCTTCTCTTCTTTCACTAGTGTCCTATTCTTTTTGTCTGCTGGATAAATTCCTCTAGCACCCAGAATTAATATTTAGCTTTCTAATGACCTAAATGTAAATAAATGGATAATTTAAACCTCAAATGATTCATGTGAAATAATATAATTTCATCAGTAGAATAATGATTTAAAGAAAAGAAAACAAAAGATATGCTTGCTTGCTTGCCAATAATTTTTTTTAGTCTTATTTTGGTATCATTAGAACTAATAATTATGGCAGCATCAGTAACCCATTCTGTGTTTATGTCTGCATGGAATAGTTCCTTTCTAATGATTTAATATTTTTCCTTGCAATTAAAATTGAATTTAGCTCAGCATTATCTATTCAGACTCTACATCAGTCCTATCAAATCAGTTTGTTTATAAGAACCAGTTGTTAATTCTCCTAATCTCTGACATATTCTCCAATTTAAATTTGATTTAAAGCTCAAGTAGGGGAAGATGAAACTATAACTACAAAGATCCTCCCAGAACTAAAGTCACTGATAAGATGATAAAGTCAAGTGTGTGTTAGTCATTTAATTTGTACTTTTCTTGGGATACTAAATTTAGTAAATGACTCAATTTCTATACACAATTACAGCTATTTCTAGACTGTAAGTGATATAGCATAGCCGTACTGTTGCAAAAACACACCCCAATTAGTTTCTGAAAGAGGTCTTTCAACAATGTACTATCTCCCCGGAATCTTGGATTTAATTACATAGTCCAGTTCTCTCCTTTGCACACATAAATTCAACCTTGCACATGTACACACACACACACACACACATCTCAGAACAGCTACATTGTACATGTGCATCAATCTGCAAGGAATGTTACTGGATGTTGCTGCTTTTCTATCCATAAATTAAAAAAAATGTCTTTGTTGATAATGTCATGTAGCAGCAACTGACAAAATTTTGCCTAGCCTTAGCACTGAAAGAATCACAGATAACATAACAGCCTTGCATTAAATACTCATTGAAATTTACTTCTCAGTAAGACTGAATCCCTACATTCTGAATTGTAGACCTACTATACTCAGCATCTCCATATAAGATTTGGGTCTTAACACATCTGGAGGAAAGCTGATTAGGGGAAGGTTAGTGTATGTTGTGTTAACTTCACTGGCTGCGAGAAAGACAATTAATTATATACGATGTTGGTTTGCTTGAATGCAATTCAGATGCAAACTTTTACTTATGAAAATGGAAGCAAAGATTATCAAAAAGGATGGGAAGATACTTTTAATTTTCACATATACTGCTTGGGTCTTGATACAAATTGATTTTCTTCTGTTTCAGGCCACTGAATCTGGACTGCAAAAATATAGATAATTCATACAGGCAGCAAAAAGTCATCAGGAGTCTGCAATTAAACATTTAGCCCTTCTTTTTCCCAAAAGATTCCATCATAATATTTGTATTGGGACTTCAGTAGTGCAGGTATAGGAGTTTCCCAATCTTCTTCCTTCTTTTAATTGCATTCATAGAATCATCATTACATTTAGTGTAACACTGAATCTCAGTGAAGAGTGTAGATATCAGGGCTCAAGCTTGCAGTATGAAGTTGAGAACTACCTGTATTGAACCTATATTCTACTGTTAATCAATTCACCTTCCATGGTAGAAATTGAAAGTGTTATCTCCTTGCTTCTCAACCCAAGATAACATGGCCTGAACTATCTTGAGAAAAACAGTCCACAGTGAGACAAACAGGACCAATGACATGCTATTTTTTTTTGAAGCATTATTATTATTTTTCCATAAGCTTTACCTTGTGACTCTTTATTGTTGGTCTAAAATTGCCCCCACTTGTCTTTCCACAGAGACTACAGCAGCAGCTGAAGGGAAAGCATCTCTAAGTTTTCTCAGCCCGTTTTATGCTTAACGTGTTTTAGCTGGAAAGGCATTTTATGAAAAATGATCACAATGCTTTGGATGAATAAAAGGTTATGTAAGTATAGACAGAGAAGAATAAACCTGTGGAAACTGTGTATTGATGCATAAGTGCACAAAGACTACATTGTCAGTTGAAAAATACTTGACGCACATAGAAAAGTTATTCAAAGCATATCAGAAATGTGCAATAGTTTTCCACTATGTTTATGAGCTAGGAAATGTATTGACATAAAACTGCACTGTCACTGATATTCCAAGTAACTTTTTCTGTTTTGTTTTGTTTTCCTTCATCCTCTCATTTTGGTTTTTAGACTTCAGATTTAACAGGGTCTAAAAGGTAGTAAGAGCATTGTGGAGATGAAATTAATATCAAGAATGGTACAATTAATCCACTGCAAAGTAAACCTCTGTCGTGCCAGAGAAAAGAAAAGAAAAGAAAAGAAAAGAAAAGAAAGAGTGCTACTGGGATCATTTGATCTTACATTGAATAAGAGGATGGAAAAAATCTAGAAAATCTAACTTATCCTCACATCTTCTATTATCTCTATCTTCATTGTCATAAAGAACTTTCTTTTCTATTGCAATCTCAACAGCAAGAACAGTTCATGTCTCTTACACACACACACACACACACACACACACACACACACACACACATTTGATACAAAGACCTAACTACCCAGTTGTATTGTCTTGGATTCACAAATAGAAAAGCACTTCTGCTTGCATATATTAGCTCTGCCAAATCCTTCTGTCAGAGATTTAAATTCAGCAGAAGCCCTTGTTAGACAATATGCCAAAGACAAGCAGAGTGCTGAAAAAATATTAACTAAGGACCAGAACATCCCCTTACAAAAATATAAAATGCTCATAATACAGTTATCTTGGGTACAAAGGATGGACTTAACCCCACTGCCAATTGATGTTAAGAGATATTCATTATATTTGAAGGAGAGGATAGATTACATGAGCTTATAAAAGCCTCCCTTCTACTTAAATTACATCTTAAAGCAGGGGTCTTCAGACTTGGCCCTTTTATGATTTGTGGACTTCAACTCCCAGAATTCCTCAGCCAGCATCATAAAAGGGCCAAATTTGAAGACCCCTGTCTTAAAGAGGGGGGAGCATAAGCAAGATATCTGCCTTTTCTCTAAACCCAGAGAGTCATTTAATAGACCACCTGATGAAAAGCCTGCAAAGACCTTCCCCTTAATCCGTTTCTCATATTTGCCCTAGCAGTTAAGCACCTTATTTGTACCCATCTCTGATGAAGTCTATAAAATTCATCAATAACATTAATTTCAGTTGCCTTCTCAAACCTTATAACAAGCAGCAAGCTTATTTCATCCTGTACAAGGGAAGATAGGCTGGGTACTAGAAGAAAGAATCCAAATGTAAGAAACAAACAGCCTTATTAGCACTTCTTTGCCTACAGGTGTCCTTGAATAAGGATATATCATCCTCTCTTAAACAAAAATAGGAAAAGGAGGAAAGATTTATCTCTGAAGAAAAGCTGAAGGAGCAATTTGGGGTATCAAGTATGATAGATCACATTGCTAAATCATGATTGCATGGAAGAGGCTTCCCTCCCATTGGCAAATTTCCAATGTGTGGACTTCAGTTTTCAGCAATGTCTATGCCAATTTGGGAATTTGGGGAATTGAGGATACACACCTGAAAATTATCCATAGTGAAGAATACTGATATAGAAATGATGATGAGGAACATTTTGCCTTTGAACATCAGTGCATGTAGGCCACAGACCTCCACAGAGTGAAACTGACTACAACTGTGTTTAAACAGTTTATAGTTTGTACAATCACAGACTAAACATCTGTTCTCAGGCATGATATTACTACCAATAAATATAGAATTAATCTGAAGTGTTCTCAAGACTTGATACAAAAAAAGAAAAAAAGTATCTCTGCACAAAATGTTCTCATACACCATGTGACAAATTGTATAAACCATGGCCTCTTAGTGATTATGTAACCACTCATTCCTTTATTTCATTTTATTACAATCTCAGATTGTCAAGCACTTGACACAGTAGAAAAATATTTGTTTGCTTTAGAGAAATGCATTGATCATATTGATGTAGAAACTGTGTAATTTGCTTTTACGATGATCTTCTGCCTTTACAGAAATTATATACTTAAGCAGCAGCTTGGTAAGAGAAAGATTGAGATACTTTCAATCAGTTGGTTGGCCTAATGGGATTAGTTTCTTTGGTTTTGTCCTTTGATCTAAAGAAGCAGCAATAACCCAGGCAAGAAATCTTTTGCCCTTTTATGTCTGGGAAAAGAGCTACCATCTACTTGTTATCCAAACTTATTCAGATGTTAAATGGACATACTCCATGCTCTGAAGTACCACCTGCTGTCCTCTTCTCTTATGCTTACCTATCTTGTCCATGGAAGTAATCCTTTAATTAAGCCAACCAAAAATGGACAAATTTGTTTTAAGTTTTCCATTTTCAAGGCCCCTTCATCACACAAGCAGTTTCCCCAAATGTAGAATTCTTGAAATTCAAAATGCTACACTGATATTTCTATATATCTGTTTCTAGGGATTTGGGCACCTTTTTTCCTGATAGCCAATACAACTATTACAGTGTTTTTATTTTTGCAGTATCCTGTTACTCATCAGAAGAACTTATTCAGCCCTGAGGTTGCCCATAGGTTTAGTGCAATATTTTTGGTGAATCTGCTATATATGCTTTGTTATACCTTTGTTATACGTACATTAAACTGTGCTAAGTCTTGATGCATCTCTTTTTAGTTGACTGGCCTATAATAATGTCCTGTAAATATTTGTCTACCTTTCTTAGCACTGAGCATGATTTTAGAAAAGTATTTTCTTCATAACTCACATTATAGGCTAAATATATTGTATTTCTAACAACAATATCAGCACCATAAAGTTGATAGGCATATTACTACTTGAGAAAAAGGGGAAAAAGTCATTACAAATCACATATGCATGCCAATAGGACCCCTAATAAATCATTTTGGTTCATAAAATGTTGAATCAACCTTCTTCAAGGTATATCAGCTCCTTTGTGAATGATGCAGAAGGACATAGCTACACACTTTTTATGTATTCCATATTCCTCTCTCTCGAGGACTTACTTGCAAACAGATAAAGTGTCCTTCCTCTGAAGCATAAATTATAATATATCACAATATATCACAACTAAAGATCTTCAGGAGATCTTCAGGAGAACTTAGTGACTAAGTAACTTACTATAGGAACTTAGGAACTAACGCACACTAACTCTCTTTCCCACTATACCTTTATTTTTTATTTTATTTTTTAAAAAGAACATTTTAATCAAACCCATAAAGTGATTTAGTAGGTAACAAAATGATAAGTCATGCACAATCTCCAGAATCATTATTTTTATGGCCACTCTTGGATTCCAGATAAGCCCATACTCATTCTTAGAAATTAAAAAATGGTAAGTGGCTGCAACCTACTGTTCTGTTTGTAAATGTGCCTCTGTCTATCCCAAATATGGAGATACTATATGATGAGATGAGTACTTATGGGGGCTAGAGAATGTGGCAGAAAATAGTGTCATTTGATAAATTCCCTTTGTCACTGACCACGCTTGGCATGATAGCCAATTTTTTATTTGATTTTTTAATCCCAGCTTTATTACCTTATAAGTAACTCAATATACCTAATATTCCTTCCTCTTTTTTCCAGCACAATAACCCTGTGAGATGAGCTCTCTGAGGAAGCTGGGTTTTTTTATTAAAAAGTAAAATAAAAATAACATGTGCCCATTGAGCCAAGGAGGACTATCCAGGTGCCAACACCCCACTCTTCACAGTTACATGGTGCTCAGTCAGCCCTATGCGAATTGGCAGAGCCAGGCCTTCAAATACCTTCAAAAGGCCAGGAAAGTGGGGATATGCCTCACCTCTGAAGGAAGGATATTCCAGATGGTGGAGACAATAGGAGAGAGGGCCCTCTTACTGGACCCTGCCAGTCAACATTTTTTAACTGTAACAGGATAGGCTGATCTGCTCCTTCCTTCCCTCCTTCCTTCCTTATGCATGTGTACCTTTAAGTCCATTTTAAATCCTGGCAACTTCCAAATTGCATTGAGAAGTTTTCATATTCTGCAAGATGGCCTAACTGTATTTTAAATGCATAAAATCCTGTATATCTCCTGGATCAAAGGATCTGTGCCTTAAGTGGGAGTGAAGCTCTATTTCTCATGTGCTTGTTGTTGGGTTTTCATAAGCCACAAGTGGCCAACAGTGTGCAGTTACGATCTTTGATCTGGGATTACTCAAATAGCTCAGTGTAGTGGAGAATCAGTCTAGAGCAGACATGTCAAACACAAGGCCTGGGGGCCAGATGCACCCTGCGAAGTGGTTTCATGTGGCTCGCGAAGCCATCCTGGAAACAGTAAGGGAACGGCCCCACTGCCTTGGCCCTGGCCCAGGCCAGCCAGGAGCCAATGTACAATTTTGTGGTGGCCATCTATGCTGAAACACATTCAGTCTTAGCTCCACAAGGCTGTCTGGAAACAGCAAGGAGCCAGCCCCTGCCACATCGGCCCCACCCCCTGGGTGCATGCTGGGGAAGTGTCACCCTTTGTGAGGAATGAAGAAATGCACCATCACCTGGAAGTGGCCAGCAAATGGCCCTCGCCTACTTCACATATCTGGCTTGATGGACTCACTGTGCTGAGAGGCTGAGCCGGGCAGCGCAAATCCAAAAAGAAGCGTGACACTGCCCAGCCCCCAGCCTGCCCAGTTTCGGCAGGCAGTGGGGCACTCTCCTCACAGCGCCAAGAGCTCAACCGGGTGGCATGAATCTGATGAGAAGTGCAATGCTGCCTAGCCCCCAGCCTGCCCAGTCTCAGCAGGCAGCAAGGTGCAATGCTGGCGAGCTTCGCATCGCCCAGCTCAGCCTCTCGGCACTGTGAGGAAAGCACCCTGTTGCCTGCCAAGACCGGGCAGACTGGGGGCTGGGTGGCATCGCGCTTCTTTTTGGATTTGCGCCTCCCAGTTCAGCCTCTCGGCACTGTGAGGAAAGCACCTCACTGCCTCCGAAACTGGGCAGGCTCGGGGCTGGACAGCATTGCGCAGGTAACATTGACTCTCACGCTGCTCATGGCATCCCCTCCCTCCAGAGGCCACCAAGCCAGATATGTGAAGTAGGTGAGGGTCATGTGCTGGCCACTTCCAGGCAATGGTGCATTTCTTCATTCCTCACAAAGGGTGACACCTCCCCAGCTGCGTTTCTTGCCTGTTTTTCTCCCTCCCTCATCTGAAATATTTTCCCACCAATCTGTTCTAAGGAAGGAAGGAAGGAAGGAAGGAAGGAAGGAAGGAAGGAAGGAAGGAAGGAAGGAAGGAAGGAAGGAAGGAAAGGGAGGATCTCAGGGAAGTCCTGCCTTAGTCCTGCCCTGCTACCCTTTCACCATCCCCTTGCCCCCTCCTCCTGGCCTATCCTGGGGGTCTCCCATCCTATTGCTAAGGAAGCTTTGGATACAAAGCTGGGTCTCCTCCCATGGAGAGGGAATGGGCCTCCCTCTGACTTTGCCCTCGTACCCATCATGAGCAACCTGGTTAAGGAAAGCAAGCATAGCAGCAGCAGCAGCCTTGAGGAGGAGGTAAGTGCAGCTGGGCGACCCCTTGGGAAAGTGGGGCTGGGCTTGGTGCCACGGGTGCTCAAGGGCCAGGCTGGGCATCTGACTTCTGCTGCCCAGGACTCCGGGCAGCCTGCACCACCATCCACCCCCCCCCGCATGGCCTGAGAGGAACAGTGAGGCTCCTCCAGTGGACCATGCCTTGGAACTTGCCCTGGTGCCACCCCCTTCTGCCAGAGACCTCAGATTTGTCCCACTCCTGCCCAGGCCCCCACAGGCAACCTTGACACGAACTTCAGTTATATTTTTCATGAATTAGATTCAGTGAGAATCCAGCTAGCTAATTTCAGTGTTTTACTGTTTTAAAAACTGGTGAATTTATTAAGCAGATTAAATGTGTTTTGTGAAAGCAACTGTGTGTGTGCTTTGTTCCTTATTATTATATATTTCTCCCTCATTCTACAACCATTTTGATTGCCCTCATTTATGGTGTTTAAAAAAGAGCAACTCCTTCAGTTGTTTTCCAGGAATCATGAAAGAAATAATAAAACAAACAATACAACTTACAATCTTTGTGACTAAGGGGCAGTTAATGGGGGGGGGAGAGAAATCTTAACAGCTAATGTGTCAATAAAAATCTCCTTTGTTTCAAATAAATTGTTTAAAATAGCTTTTTTCCCTTAATGTGAATGTGATTCTTTCCAAAATTAAAAAAAAAAAAACCATTCTGCAAAGAGTTGATTTTTTTGTTTTTGTTTTTCTGTTCAAAGATCACTATTCCCTGGAACAGGGCAAACAAAGCTATTATTAAAGGAGAACATTATGGCTGGGACTCTCACTCTGATTCTGCCTTAAGGCAATTCCTGGCCAGAAGCTGTGAATTGGCAGAGCGATGCTAATGGATTGGAATGAGTGCCTAATCTTTCTGAAGTAGGATACCTCTCCCACTCACCCACCCACCCAAAGAGGAAGAAGTAAATTTAGATCTATGTGTGAAAAAAAAAAACCCATTCAGGCACTTCTTAGAACAGGGATACAAGGAAACAGCAGTTTGAAACTAATGGGCTTAGAAAGAGTAGAAAAAGGGAAGTGGATAGAAAGGAAGGCAAAAAGGCCTAGAGAGATTAGAAACTGGGCTGCCTGTTTGATTATTTGTCACAGAGCAATTCAGGGGCTTCTCAGAGACCTGCTATGCTGTCTACCTCCATTATATTTAACTTGTATATTTGTAAATTTAAAAGAATTCTGAGGAGACCCATCCCCTCCCATGTTTTTCTTTTTGCTTCATATTTGTAAATAAAACCACAGTGTTGTTTCCTGTGATGGAAATCAAACATTGAGGACTGCCCTCAAATCTCTCACCCACCAGGAAAGCGGGAAGCCCAGAATACCACATATATCGTACAGAGAATATGATGCATGCAACCCGTTCACCCCGTTGAGTTAGCCCAGGACAATCTGCTTTGTAATTGTTATAGTCCATCCTAAAAGAGGTATCATGCAGTGTTCCCTGTTATGATCCTGGGCCACTTGGAGAACTAGAAAGCAGAAAGTTGGAAGTTGGAAGGCTGGAAGTAAACAGAGAAGTGGAATTCAAAACGTTTTGCTTTTATAATTTGCAAGATGAGATAAAATTAGTGGTAGCTAGGATATAATCATTTATATAATTGAGACGTGTGTGCGCGCGTGCGTGTGGATGCATACACAAACACACAAATAGAAATAAAATAATCACTAACTTTAGGACCTTTGCTCATGAATAATCCACAAGGATTGCGTACAAAGGTGTACATAAGGAATCTATTTCTCAGAGTTGCTTTCCCCTATTTTCAAATTTCTTTGGTTGGACGAGGTGGGGGGCGGATCTGAAGGTGTGCTCCACACATATTAACTTGAACTGAATGCCCTCCTCACAAACATTGCTCCTGCTTTAACTTGATTCCTAAGAGCTGAGACGTTTGGTTACTGATTAGTTCCATTTGCATCCAATCTTTCCTCCCAAGAGCATAAGATACCATGCTGAGTTTTCCCTATCCGGTTTTAACCTCACACCAATCCTCTGACATTGGTTAACCTAGAAAATAATGACTGGTTCAAGGTCAAAGCTCAGTGGTGATGTAATACTAGATTTCCTCAGTCTTTATCCACTGTTTTGACTCTCATTCAACTGAATGTAAATAAAAGCTCTCTCAAATCTACTCAACAAGGAGGGGACTGGAGACTCAAATGGCAGACTAATGCATAACTCCACAATCCTGTTCAGGACCGATATCTCAGATTGATGGAGTAAAAGGATGAGTAAAATGCAAACCTTCTCAAAGTCTTCTTAATCTTTTAACCCCTTTATGGATTACTGCCTTGTCGTGGCGAAGGAGCTTGTGTAACTCAATGAAGCTATAAGCTATGCCATGCAGGGCCACCCAAGACGGACAGGTCATAACAGAGAGTTCTGACAAAATGTGATCCACTGGAGAAGGAAATGGCAAACCACTCCAGTATCTTTGCCATGAAAACCCCATGGACAGTACTAAAAGGCAAAAAGATATGACGCTGGAAGATGAGCCCCTCAGGTCGGAAGGTGTCCAATATGCTACTGGGGAAGAGCAGAGGGCTAGCACTAGTAGCGCCAGAAAGAATGAAGCGACTGGGCCAAAGCCGAAAGGACGCTCAGCTGTGGATATATCTGGTGGTGAAAGGAAAGTCCGATGCTGTAAAGATTTTTTCTCCATAGGAACCTGGAATGTAAGATCCATGAATCAAGGCAAGCTAGACATAGTCAAAAAAGAGATGACAAGACTGAACATCGACATCTTAGGAATCAGCGAACTAAAATGGATAGGAATGGGTGAATTTAACTCAGATGACCATCAGGTATACTACTGTGGGCAAGAATCCCTCCGAAGAAATGGAGTAGCCTTCATAGTCAATAAAAGAATAGGAAAAGCAATACTGGGATACAATCCTCAAAATGACAGAATGATCTCTATTCGAATCCAAGGCAAACCATTCAATATCACAGTAGTCCAAATCTATGCCCCAACCACTGGTGCTGAAGAGGATGAAATTGACCGGTTCTATGAAGCCCTACAGCACCTTATAGAATTAACACCAAAAAATGATGTCCTTATCATCATGGGGGATTGGAATGCTAAGGTAGGAAGCCAAAAGATAACCGGAATAACAGGAAAGTTTGGCCTTGGAGTACAAAATGAAGCAGGGCACAGGCTGATAGAATTTTGTCAAGAGAATACGATGGTCCTAACAAACACTCTTTTCCAACAACCCAAGAGATGGCTTTACACAAGGATATCACCAGACGGTCAACATAGAAATCAGATTGACTATGTGCTCCGCAGCCAAAGATGGAGAAGCTCTATACAGTCAGTAAAAACAAAACCAGGAGCTGACTGTGGCTCGGATCATGAGCTTCTCGTTGCAAAATTTAGGCTTAAATTGAAAAAAGTAGGGGAAAGCACTAGGCCACTCAGGTATGAACTAAATCATATTCCTAATGAATATACAGTAGGGGTGACAAATAGATTTAAGGAATTAGATCTGATAGACAGAGTGCCTGAAGAACTATGGATGGAAGTTCACAACATTGTACAAGAGGTAGCAACTAAAACCATCCCAAAGAAAAAGAAATGCAAGAAAGCAAAATGGCTGTCTGAGGAAGCTTTGCAAATAGCTGAGGAAAGAAGGGAAGCGAAAGGCAAAGGAGAAAGAGAAAGATACACCCAATTGAATGCAGAATTCCAGAGAATAGCTAGAAGAGATAAGAATGCCTTCTTAAATGAACAGTGCAAAGAAATAGAAGAAAACAACAGAATAGGGAGGACCAGAGATCTCTTCAAGAAAATTGGAGATATGAAGGGAACGTTTCATGCAAAGATGGGCATGATAAAGGACCAAAATGGCAGGGACCTAACAGAGGCAGAAGAGATTAAGAAGAGATGGCAAAACTACACAGAAGAACTATACAAGAATGAGCTTAACATCCCAGATAACCACAATGAGATGGTCACTGACCTCGAACCAGACATCCTAGAATGTGAAGTGAAATGGGCCTTAGAAAATCTGAGCAACAACAAAGCTAGTGGAGGTGACAGTATTCCAGCTGAGCTATTCAAAATCTTAAAAGACGATGCAGTAAAAGTGCTACACTCAATTTGCCAGCAAATTTGGAAAACTCAACAGTGGCCACAGGATTGGAAAAGGTCAGTTTACATTCCAATTCCAAAGAAAGGCAATGCCAAAGAATGTTCAAACTATCGCACCATTGCACTCATTTCACATGCTAGTAAAGTTATGCTTAAAATCCTACAAGCTAGACTCCAGCAGTATGTGGATCGAGAACTACCAGAAGTACAGGCAGGATTTCGAAGAGGCAGAGGAACTAGAGATCAAATTGCCAACATACGCTGGATCATGGAGAAAGCTAGGGAGTTCCAGAAAAACATCTACTTCTGCTTCATTGACTATGCAAAAGCCTTTGATTGTGTGGATCACAACAAATTGTGGCAAGTTCTTAAAGAGATGGGAGTACCAGACCATCTCATTTGTCTCCTGAGAAACCTATATGCGGGTCAAGAAGCAACATTGAGAACCGAACACGGAACCACTGATTGGTTCAAAATTGCAAAAGGAGTCCGGCAAGGCTGTATACTGTCACCCTGCCTATTTAACTTATATGCAGAGCACATCATGAGAAAGGCAGGGCTAGATGAAACAAAAGTTGGAATTGCCGGGAGAAATATCAACAACCTAAAATATGCAGATGATACCACGCTAATGGCAGAAAGTGAAGAGGAACTAAAGAGCCTCTTGATGCGGGTGAAGAAGGAGAGTGCAAAAGTTGGCTTGAAACTCAACATTAAGAAAACCAAAATCATGGCATCCGGCCCTCTCAATTCCTGGCAAATAGATGGGGAAGAAATGGAGGTAGTGACAGATTTTATTTTCTGGGCTCCAAGATCACCTCAGATGGGGACTGCAGCCAAGAAATTAAAAGACGCTTGCTCCTGGGGAGGAAAGCTATGGCAAATCTAGACAGCATACTAAAAAGCAGAGACATCACCCTGCCAACAAAAGTGCGTATAGTCCAGGCCATGGTTTTCCCAGTTGCAATGTATGGCTGTGAAAGTTGGACCATAAGAAAGGCTGAGTGCCAAAGAATTGAGGCCTTTGAACTATGGTGCTGGAGAAGACTCTTGCGAGTCCCTTGGCCTGCAAGGCATTCAAACCGGTCAGTCCTAGAAGAAATCAACCCCAACTGCTCTTTAGAAGGCCAGATCCTGAAGTTGAAACTCAAATACTTTAGCCACCTAATGAGAAGGAAGGACTCACTGGAGAAGGGCCTAATGCTGCAAAAGATTGAAGGCAATAGAAGAAGGGGACGACAGAGAATGAGATGGCTGGATGGAGTCACTGAAGCAGAAGGTGTGAACTTAAATGGACTCCAGAAGATGGTAGAGGACAGGAAGACCTGGAGGAACATTGTCCATGAGGTCGCGATGGGTCGGACACGACTTTGCAGTTAACAACAACAACAACAACAACAAAAAATGAGATACTTTATCTCCTTACCTTGGTTTCTTCTTTATTCTAGATTTTGAAAGCCCCCAATTGATTGAGATGTTAATATTTATTCCCTTTTGTTTTGAAATTGGTTAAAGAATTTAAAACCATGTTCCATTGCATATTTTAAAGCCAAAGAGAAGTCCCATTGAATATCTGAAAAGAATATTTTCCATGAAAAATAATGTTGTACAGTATTTTTTTTTCTTCCATTCAATCATGTCCCATTCTCAGAGACTGCCTGGACAAGTCTCTATTATTTTCTTGGCAAAGTTTTTCAGAAGTGGTTTACCATTGCCTCCATCTTAGGGATGAGAGAAAGTGAATGGCTCAAGTTGACCCAGAATACAGAATAACAGAATTGGAAGGGACTCTGTAGGTCTTCTAGTCCAACCTTGCTCAATCAGGGGACCCTATGGCTGTCTAATGTCTTCTTAAAAATCTCCAGTGATGGAGCAGTCACAGGTTCTAGAGGCAAGCTGGTCCACTGATTAATTGTTGTCACTGACATTTCTCCTTAATTTTAGGTTGAGTCTCTTTTTGATAAGCTTGCATAAGCTTATCCTGCCCCCAGGTGCTTTGCAGAATAGTCAGCCTCCTCTTCTTTGTGACATTGGAAGACAACTATCATGTCACCCCTAGTCATTCTCTTTATTAGCCTAAGTATACCCAGTTCCTGTAGCTGTTCATCATATGCTTTAGCCTCAAGTCCTAATCAACTTTGTTGGTTTTCTCTGCACTGTTTCTAGATAATAATAATAATAATAATCCTTGTCTTATAAAAAATAGATTGTTGGTCTGAAACATACATACAAACAAAATCTGAAAAAAAAACATAGAGGGTATATGTTCACAATTGCATCTGCATATATACGAATGTTACATAAGCATTTTGATGAGTGATAAAGATACTTCATTATAATGTTCCATAACTAATCTATATCAATTAATGATTTAATCATAAATTGTTCATAAAAATTCTGTAGACTATGAAGCCAGTGCTGAAGAAAAAAATATTTTAAGTAGGGCACAGATGCCAACCTCCATGCAAGGAGAATATAGCCCATATCTGAAAATATTAAATATTGTTTCAAAGTTAATTTAATATATGTAATAACTTTCTCCCAAATAGAACAATAGCATGACATATGCACTAATATATGTTTCAGTGAAGCATTAATCTCATTACATCTCCATCAACAGGATGATTTACTCAGATGCTATTTATATAAAATACAATGTTGTCCTGTAAATCCAAAATATTTCTTGCCTTTGTTGAATAAAATGTAATCTAGGACTGTGCAAAGAGGGAAGTCATCTTTTCTGTAAGACATGGGGTTGGGAAGGTCTTTGGAAAAGCCCAACAATAATTGAATTTAACTTCAGTTCATAAAAACCAGCTTCGTTGGTTGACTTTTCAAGGACCATTCGTTGCAGACAAAATAACGAGAAGCCATTTCTATAAATTGTGTTTTTTTTCCCAAGCCACACTACACTAATGGGCATCCAATAAGCAGTATTTCAATTAAAATGTGAGGCCCTCTTCTCTGAAACTGAAGTACAATATAAATAAACTTTGATTTGTGATTAAGCTCTGTTTTGTGATTCATCCAGAGAATTTGAGCTATTAAGAAGGATAAATATAGCAAACAAAGGAAGCAGATATTATATAACTAAGATCAACTATGTGGAAGTCAGGCCACCATCTAATTATGGAAGTTTAGTCTTTTCCATGTCTTTCCCTTTATTTTGTTGTTGCAGACACTCAATCCAAAAGGGCTTTCCACCACAAGAGGTTATAAATAATAGATTGTCATTTAGAAGCAGAATTGAATGCCAGTTTACGAGGAAAGCTACACTGGTGGAAAAAATATGAAAAAAAGTTTTAAGAGAATATAGAAGAAACACCCCAATATCTTAATGATATGTGACTCATCATTTCTGGCAGTTCATATGGAAGCTTCTTCTGTATTTTTAAAGATAGTCTATGTAAACCACGGAAAGAAATATAATTTGTTAGTTCAAAAGTTGAATCTATTTAATTTGTAGCAATCCTGAATTTAATCCAACACATTTTAGTATTTTCATCAGATTAATTACAGAACAATTCACAGCTTATTTTGAACAGCTAAACATCAGATTCTACCATTTGGAGTGGATATACTTTGATCCTTTAATTTCTGAATGAAATGTAAATGTCCCATTTACAATGCACATACCTAAAGCATGATTTAATTTTAAATCTTTTTTTAACTCTTGCCCACGTCAATCCATTTAAATGTTTAGTTCTGATACCAAACAATGTCCAAACTTCTTTGACAAGAGAGTCACACTGATTAGTATCTGTTTTACTTATGATGTGGTTCCATGTTGCTAAACTATAGTTCATAAATTCAGCCAATGTAAAACCATTCAGAAACCAGAGATTATAATGCTGAGATGGACATATTTGAAAAAGATTTGGAAAATAATATATTCTCAAAATTCATTGGTGCCTTCTTTCATTACAGCAACAACTTTGTGAGGTAGAAAGAGAATAACGAAAAGTTAATGGAAAGATCTTTGATTATACTCAAAGTATAATGCTGTTGATTTAATGGTACTGCTACTAATGTTTTAAACTCTGGAATTTCCTTATGGTTTTCCTTCTGCTACAAATATGTCATGTTTCCTAGAGCTGGCCTGTTTGATTAGATTTCTTTTGTTGGGCATGTAGAATAAAAGAGAAAAGGTCAAAACTGTCCATTGTTGAACAAAAGCACCTTTGTTTTTGTTTGGCATCCCTTTGAGAAGAAATTGAAAAAAAATGGTCTAGCTTTAATAGTTTTACATTTTTCAAAATCGTACTTGTGTTTTTCCAAATATCGTCCTAACATTGACAGTATTATTGCAAATAATTTTTCATAATAAAATATGCTGTTGGTGTAGAGGTCCTTTGTCTTGAGAAAGGCTCTCACTATGTTTCATTGACATGGGTATTGCCCTCCTGTAGATCTTCGCTCTCCACTTGACAATTTACTGAGCACATAGAACCTGCTACTTATCCACTGCTCACTTGGCTACTATAGATAGTCCTCAATTTACAACTATAATTGAGCTCAAATTACAGTCATAGGTCATGACAATTGAAAAGTGTGTCACCACAGGACCACGCCCAATGTTATAACCTTTTTTACAGTGGTCATTAAGTGAACACAGCTGTTGTTAAGTGAACAGAGCAGTTGTTAAGTGAATGTGGCATTTGTTAAATGATCAATTCTCCACAATGGTAAGTTCTTGCCAGAAATCAGAAGTAAATAACGGAAACCAACAAAAATCATGAACTCCAAGATACTGCAAACTGTTGTAAATGTGGACTGGTTGCCAAGTACTCAAATCATGTGACCATGAGGGGTGTGTATTTGTGTGTGTGGGGGGAAGGAGATCGGAACTTCAAAAAGGACTGCAAGTAGCTACAGTATGTGGAACTGTTATATGGAAATCCATCATAACATCAACCCAGGAAACAGCCCTGCATGTTATAAAGATGAAAGTTGTAAACAGAAGAAAGTGAGATTATCGCTTGGAATGTTACACCTTACTACATGTGCCATTGGTTGCCATTGGGAATAAGAGCAAAGAAAGCAGAGGAAAAAATAAGACAAGTGAAGAAAGAAACACACCAACTCCCAGTCTTCCTTTAAAAAGTAAAAGGGGAAAGGGGAGTCCCTGAAGATTTTACTCATCTCCATTTCAAGGCCATTGAGCCAGCGCTGTCTGAAGACATTTCCGCAGTTACATGGCCAACATGACATTTTAGAACTCTATTACCTGCCCACCAAAGTGATACCTATTTATCTACTCACATTTGTATGCTTTCAAACTGCTAGGTTGGCAGGAGCTGGGGCAAGGACAAGAGCTCACCCTATCATATGGCAGTTGTGTCTTGACCCTAGGCTGCCGGCTTTCCATCTGACAAACCCAATATCTTAACTACTGAGCCATCATGACACCCTTCCTTTAAAAAGACAGGCACTGAAACTAAATCCTTCAACAGGGTAAGTTAAGCAGGATATCTAAAAGCCTATCTGACTGAAGCTCAGACTTCCTTCTAAACAGTGTATTATACCAGCATAGCTGTTCATACAAACCAGTGGCTGACTGTTGTGTATCATGTTTATCTAATTGCCTGCAATATAATGCAACTGGAGAAGAGTGCGGCTGAGCTACTCTAGTCTCTTGCTTTTCTTTTTTTCTCTCCATAGGGAAAAGGTAGAAGGGGCCAATGCACAGCCAGATCACCCAACAGTCCAACCACTACTGAACCTCAGAGTAGAGTCTTGTTTACATAACTAGTGAATCCTTTAGCAATAGCAATATTAGATTTATATACCACTTCACAATGTTTTACAGCCCTCTCTGAGCAGTTTACAGAGTCAGCATATTGCCCCCAGCAATCTGGGTTCCCATTTTATCGACCTCTGAAGGATGGAAGGCTGAGTCAAACTTGAGTTGGTCACAATCGAATTTCTGGCAGTGAGTAAAGTTAGCCTGCAATACTGCATTCTAACCACAGTGCCACTATGGCTCTAGTTTTAATTTAGTTTTAGTAGAATAAAATATTAAAAGCCAAAATGAACTGTGCAAGCAACACAGCAAAAAGGTTCAAGAGGTTCTCACTGAATACAATTTTCAGTTCTAGATCTTGCGCAGCTGTAGTTGGGAGGAAGTGTGAAAATTACATTTTTACCATAAAGAACAGCTAAGTTGTAGCATGAATTGAAGTAACACATTATTTCTGTAGGCCTAAATTATCCCAGCTCTGATAAATTGGGATTTCAAGCATATTCCCTAAAGCACATTTGCTATGCCAAGTTGTTATTCCCTGGGAAACCAATAGTTAAAGGAGGAAAAATAAAAAGCTGTTGTGATTTGTTTATATTTATTGTAACATACTTTATTTTCTGAGTGGATTAACTATGGAGCTGATGGTGAAATGCACTTTTACAATAACCAACTCTTTTGTGGAAATTAGACATTGATCCTAAATGCAACCAATAAACAAATAAAATTACGATTCTTGGAAACAAAATGTCGTCACGTGTATGAGATATGGGTAAGTGATTAAATGAAATGTTGAAATATAAGCTACTCTTTTTCTTATACGTAGAGAAGAAGGCTACAAATTTTTTTAAAAAAAAAACTGGAGTTTAATCATGTTTAAGTAAACAATAAGCATGATTAAACTCCAGTTTAAATATATACATATACAAACACTGATATATATAGATACACACACACACACACACACACATATGTTTGTGGATGGTTGGGTCTTTATTTTTAAAGCTAGTTATATACTAATCTTTATTTTTTTTAAAAAAAAAATCTCAGAATATTCAGTGTAGTTAAAATAAAAGTAAGCAGCAACAATGACAGCAGCAACAACAATCTATAATGGCTCAAATCCAGAGATGGTTGTGCTTAGAATAAGCCCACTCAAAACAATGGGTTGATTAAATAATGATTTCAATGCATCTCCTTTAAGGACTCTTCCAAATTGCTGTTTTGGGATCAGCCTAAAACCACATTATTAATTTTATTTCATTTGATTAATGCAATCTCACTTAACCTAACTCTGGGAAGCTTACAGTTCAAAACAACAAAGCCAAACTCATATAAATAACTGTTTTAATTTATTTATATAATTATTATATTGACTGTACTTTGACATTGAGTTGATTTATTTCTCACTCTCTTCTGCTTTACAGGAAAATGCAGCAAATACTAAGGCATAAAATACTGCCCTGGTGCATCTGTGAGTAGTAATATTATGGAATATCATGTTGTTCCATGTGCATATGTATGCAATGTATAATTGTGTCTTGAAACCAAGAAACACACAATGATATCTCTCAGAAGAAATTTTTGCTTTCCTAGCTATTTCTCATTGAATGAATGAAAATTTAAGTGCGTGAACGCAACTTTTTTTCACAAACTTTGAGTTCTAGTAGTAGTAGTAACTGTAAACAGAATTGTTATTTTGGCTTTGGCAGAAGCAGTAAGCATAGTGAACCCCTCTTGCACAAAGGATACTAAGGTCAATGGTCCATTATTTCTTCAAAGAAGCCTACAGCAGGAGTAAGCGACCTCTCCCAAACTACGGTACCAAAGATAAAGAGATGGCCACAAGTGAAAATTAAAACAAAAGGGCTGAAGCTTCCTTTGGCTCTCTATTCTTGAATACCCATTAAGATCTTACGATCAACTGAGTCTCCAATTCCTTTCAGAAGTAACCATTCTGTCCTATTCCTGCTGTGTTTATAACACCTCTCTCTAGAGACCCAGCTGCCTGCTAGCAATTAGCAGGGCCTTCATGGCATTTCCTGAGGGGAGAATTGTTGGCTGGGGCCTCATATCTTGAGTCAAGCTTTGTGATTTCTAGTACAGGGTTTTGCATACCATTGATTAGTGTTTGGTTTCTAATGGGAGGGAACAATGTAGCTGAAGCTGGATCAATGCAGTTGAGAGATATCCTTGCATCTGCATATGACAGAATGCTTCCTTTCTCTTTCATCAAAATAACAATAAATTAAATGTTTCTCAGAAGAGAGGCTTTCAACCTTTGTTAGCTGAATCCTGATTGTCAGATCTTGACATCACTAGAAAGAAATGTCAAAGTTTAATGCTGTTTTACTTTACTAAGGAGCAAATTGTATGACAAAGGGAGGGTATTCTTTTATCTTTCCCAGATAAAGCTGATTTCCCTATATTTATATGAATCTAGTTCTGTTGAGTAGTCATGTGAACAATGAATTATTATTCTGGATGAAGTTTTTAATGGGATTTGTGTTTCATGCTGATAGGTTTAAACAAATATTTCAATCAGCAGTTGATTCTGTGATTATATTGTGCCTGGTTTTGTTCATCAGACATATCAGATGTGTTTAGCATGAAATTATCAAAGGAATCCCCAGCCCTGCATTCAAAACATGTATTTCAACAATATTATTGTCATCCTAATGTGATAATTACATGTGCATAGGGTCATGGATTTGAAATAGTGCATCAAAGAGTTTGAAAACTAATAATTAGGAGAGGTAATCTGATATTCATATAAAATCTAAGAGTACTTCACATATACATTGTTCTTAGAAATGAAGGCTTACAATTTCCAAATATGCATATAAAATTAGTACTATGATACAATAGTTGAAGACACATGTTTGCACACATTAGAAAGGGGTACAACTACTATAACACTAGCAAACAGATAGTGAGGCATGCTGTTATCCGATCAATGCAATATCACCAATAAGTTTCTTGCAGTTTTAAACATTTTAGTACTATACCATGACATTTACAATTTCATTTAAAAGTGAAAACTGCTCATGTTAACAATATATTAATCACATGCATGCATTGTTTGCATACAGTTAGCAATATTTGTTGATGCAAAAGGGGAGAGATCATACTTCAGACCATGCACACATTCTGCTAAGTAGTGCTAAACAGAGGAAGATACCAGAAAGCAAACATAGTGAATGTTAATTCTGTATCCATACATAACTCTTCTGAACCTGAATGGCATTTCTCAGCCCAAAGATTGAGATATATAAAGAGAAAATGGTACTTGTGTATAATTGTTCATTTGATGTGGCTCCACATGAGCTTTCCCAAAGATGCTTTTTTATGAAGCAACTGGACTTTCTTGTTTTTCTTTGAAGACATTTCACTTCTCATCCAAGAAGCTTCTTCAGCTCTGACTGGATGGTGGGGAAGTCAGAGCTGAAGAAGCTTCTTAGATGAGAAGCAAAATGTCTTCAAAGAAAAACAAAGTCTAGTTGCCTCGTGAAATGCATCTTTGGGATAACTATGACCTGGATGATTGAGAATATCCATAGACATTCCACTTGAGCTAGATACAGTATATAAGACCACATAAATCTAGGTTGCAAAAGGTTCTTACTCTTTCATATTTGTGCATTGAACTAGATCCAAATTGGACTAAAGCTTGAGCAAAACCAGTTTCTCCATTTACACAATAACTCAATGTACATGTTCTGGCTACTTTATGTTTCAGTGTGCTCTGGACCCCCAGATATTGGATGAATCAAGCATATCATGATGAAATTGTCTCTTGGGCTATCTTTAAACAAAAAGGGATTGTTTATCAAAAGGGAAAGATAATGAAATTGACCTCTCCAGTATATTATATTAATAACTTCTCATTGGAAAGATGAGTGATTGGGGCAGGGCTCAAAAACAAAGGAGAATGGGAGAGGAAAGGGACCCTATTTTATGGAATAGTCTCCCCCATTCTCCAAAAGTGGATTAAAATTAAACTTTTCTACATAAAAAAAACCATATGGAGAATAACCGTATGGCCCTATCTGTTGTTGTGATCAGGTGACTTATTGCTTTATTGTTATGTTTTAATAAGATTGTTGTTTACTTAGATATTTTTATTTTTTTTTCTATTACCTATTGGGAACTTTGTTGATTATGGCAGAATGCAAAATATGTACATACATGAAAGTATGCATACATACAAAGAAAGAATTCATTCCCACTTTTTCCCCAATTAACACCAATTTGCAAGTGTACTTACATTTTTAATAAATGTAGTTACTCCCATATGGTGAAATAGGAGAGCATGCTAAATTAGATTAACATTTGGAGAAAAGAAAAAAATATATAACCTTGATACAAGTTTAATACTCTGGACTTAGGATAGGGACATACAGTATTTGATACATCAATGAGTCAAAGATATCATCAATTACATAAATTATCAGTTTCATAGGAAATAGAATTATTTGTGTTTTTTTGAATATAAGATTTTCCAACCTTAAGTAGTAGTAGTAGTAGTAGTAGTAGTAGTAGTAGTAGTAATAATAACAACAACAATAACAATAATAATAATGTTGGAAGGGACCTTGGAGGTCACCAAGTTCAACCCCCTACTCAGGCAGGAAACCTACACCATTTCGGACAGATGGCTGTCCAGTCTCTTCTTAAAAACTTCCAGTGTTGGAGCATTCACCGCTTCTGGAGGCAGGTTGTTCCATTGGTTAATTGTTCTAACTGTCAGGAAGTTTCTCCCTAGTTCTAGGTTGCTTCTCTCCTTGATTAGTTTTCATCTGTTGCTTCTTGTCCTGCCTTCAGGTGCTTTGGAGAATAGCTTGACTCCCTCTTCTTTGTGGCAGCCCCTGAGATATTGTCCTTCTCTTCATTAAACTAGACATACTCAATTCCAGCAACCGTTCCTTATATGTTTTAGCCTCCAGTACCCTAATCATCTTGGTTGCTCTTCTCTGCACTCTTTCTAGAGTCTCAGCATCTTTTTTACATCATGGTGATCAAAACTGGATGCAGTATTCCAAGTGTGGCATTACCAAGGCATTGTAAAGTGGTATTAATACTTCACATGATCTTGATTCATGTGATTTATTTTATACATAAAAATATGGGATATTTAGCTCATTCCAAACCTTTGTTACAAAATTGGAACCTATCTACTTGTTCCATGTGAACCTAACAATTAGTCTGAATTAGAGTTGAAAGCTGCCTCTGCATGGAAGGGGTACAGGCACTTCTTTGAACAGAAAAGCAGGGATCCATGTATATTTTCATTCATTTCCAATCTTGATGAAAGACCCATATTAGGAGGGTTTGACTGACCATAGTCACTACATTTTATGTTGGGAATGGCTCTCAAAAAATTAAAAGCAAACACAGTTTAAATACTCAGAATTATGGAAGATAGTTGTTATTTTTATTTGCCATGCAAGTTGAGAACCAGGAGCAAATTTCTCCATTGCAATTGGCATGTACACTCAAAGTTGGAGTCACAGCGAGAAAGAAAGAATCCAGGCAACTGCATGACTAGCCTGGAAAACACTGCAGTTTGGCCTGTGTTGTTCTTGCGAGCCACCAGGCATGACCAATTGCTTTTGAAATTGAAGAGTTTCCAAGGCATTTTCATGATAGAGCCTGGTGGAGCTCCCCCATGCTCAGTTTGCATTGGCTCAAACTAAGGCAAGCTCATCTCCATTCCTGAGCTAATTCTAACAAAATTGGATCCCTGTTTCTTTCCAGCCCACTAAACCATGGCTGAATAACCTCCTTTGTCTCCCCTCTTTTCTCCTGGCAAGAAGAGAAAGGAATTTGGAGAGTTGTATGTAGAAGAGAGAGTTGTTTATGTGATGGCTGAATGGGAGTCAAATTTTTGAATACTTTTTTTTTTCAGTTTAGTTTAAAATCCAAGTTGGATGGAAAATAGAGTTTGTAGGACCTAGCTTGTGTTTGGGTAGAAAAAGAATCATCAGTCAGCCTTAGTAAGTCAGGAAATGTCTATTCCAGTGAAACCTTAGGTTCTGTATGAAGATCAGATCTGTTAAGTCTGCAAGTAGTAATATTAAAAAATCTCCTAGCTGACATATAGGTTTTGAGCACATCCAAAGAAACTTCCTGGGTTGCTACAATCTAAATGCAAATACAACCCCCTGCATGTGCAGTGAAAACAGGAGTGTCTTCTTTCTGAAACTGCTGCCCCTTCCCTAACACTAAAACAGTCCACCTCCAGACCTTCATTTAGACACTGCATTTGAGTCAAAGTATAAATTTAGCAGCCTCACACACAGGTTCTATTGCTGGACTGTATTATTTCAAATTTCAGGTACGTGAAAAATTTTGCACAGTAAAAATCAGCTGTCAGGTAGGAAGTTCAATTTCTACAGTACTCCTAACTCTTTGGATGTTTGGTGTGTAACTATTCTTCATTCCTGAATGTGCCATCTGGCTTTCTTGATAAACTCAGTACCATGTCCTAACCGGAGCATAAAGATGCCATGCTAACTAGAAAAGGAGCACCAGATCAGCAAGGGTGGGCTCTTCCAATGCATGGGATGACTCCCTTCAATTTCTCCTAGGATCCTTTCTTTGCTCTGAAAACCTGCCAGCTGGGACTATTTTTGGACATCAGCATAAAACAACACTAGACAGGTGTTCAAACATAGTCCAAGTGGTAGACCACTGACCCATAGCAGCACACACCAACGATTGGTGACTTGGAAACTTGAAAGCTACGAAAATCCTCCATCTCTGTGCAGATTTGTCCAACCCTGACCTACTTACACATTAAGGAGATCAGTGCCTGATGTTTGTTTCACAATGTCTGGTGATACTATAAGATGGAGAGAAATAGACTCAGAGGAAACTACCAATTACCGGCACTGTCCTTCATTTGTCTGTAAGGACCAGACCACTCATATGCCTTGTTACTGAGGATTCAGCCTTCAGGACAGACCAAATTATGGCAACATACTTTTCTGCTAGCACAAGGACATATATTAAAGGCAACTATAAGAAAAAGTAGTAGCCTTCTTACAGGAGTAGTTACTACCAGTAGCACTTGCAAGATGGTAGGCACAGCACCGTGGACAGCAATATCACATCTGGATTTTTCTAATTTATTTTCCCCTGTGGATGTCATTGGTTTCTACAGACAGATATAAGTGGTAACTAGTAGACAACTTGACAGTTGCTATTAAATTTATATAAGGAGTATGTGGATAATATTTTTCATACCTAGGCCCAAAAACTACAGGAGCAGTAAGATTTGTCTAACAATTTTTTGCTCCTTCAGACTGCAACAGATTTATATATATATATATATATATATATATATATATATATAGGTCTTTGGTTGTTCGGGTTTTCTCCCGCGTAAAATTGGAAGTGTCTTGGCAACGTTTCGACGAAGTCACATTCGTCATTTTCAGGCTGGTGTTTTTAGCTTCTTGCTTTGAGCAGCAATGTGTGGTTTTAGCTGTTTCTTCCTTTTAACTGCCAGTGAGGGTATGAACTGATTGGATGGGAGCTTGGCTGTGTTCTGATTGGGTGGAGGTGTGTTCTGAATGGTTAGGGGCTTGGCTGTGCTCTGATTGGCTGGGGGAGTGTTCTGTTTGGTTGTGCTCAGGTTAGTCTGAGTTGCAGAGGGGTTTAAGATTTTGGGGTTAGGGAGTCGTTTGTCAATAAGGGCAGGTTTCCAAATGGCTGGTAGGCGGGAGGTATCATCTCGCCCCCATGAACAAGCGAGATGATACCTCCCGCCTACCAGCCATTTGGAAACCTGCCCTTATTGACAAACGACTCCCTAACCCCAAAATCTTAAACCCCTCTGCAACTCAGACTAACCTGAGCACAACCAAACAGAACACTCCCCCAGCCAATCAGAGCACAGCCAAGCCCCTAACCATTCAGAACACACCTCCACCCAATCAGAACACAGCCAAGCTCCCATCCAATCAGTTCATACCCTCACTGGCAGTTAAAAGGAAGAAACAGCTAAAACCACACATTGCTGCTCAAAGCAAGAAGCTAAAAACACCAGCCTGAAGATGACGAATGTGACTTCGTCGAAACGTTGCCAAGACACTTCCAATTTTACGCGGGAGAAAACCCGAACAACCAAAGACCTATATACAAATACCCGCGAAAACCTCAGAAAACAAATATATATATATAATATATATATATATATATATATATATACCCACGAAACCTCAGAAAACATATATTATATATATATATATATATATATATATATATATATATATATATAATATATATATATATATATATATATGTGTTTTCTGAGGTTTTCGCGGGTATTTGTATGTAGGTCTTTGGTTGTTCGGGTTTTCTCCCACGTAAAATTGGAAGTGTCTTGGCGACGTTTCGACGAAGTCCCATTCGTCATCTTCAGGCTGGTGTTTTCAATTTAAAAATTAAGAACAGATCATCACTTCTTTCTTTACATGATACCCCACCATCTAATTTCCCAAATGAATGTTAGATCAAGGAAACATAATGTGACCAATCAAAAATGCTATTCTGTTATCATTTCCCCTCTATTCTATCTCTTGTCTGTTAGCATTAAACATTGCTTTTCTTGGAGTAATTGAAAGTTCTACATTCCTGCAATTTACTGTTTGACAGTTCACTGTCCATTTCCTTTGTGAGTCCCTACTTTTATTTCAGAAGACAGCTTTTAAAGGTCATGAATGTGGAAACAGGAGCCTTTTTTGTAAGCATACAGAGTTATTCAGTTGTGGAAATCACAGTGACCATTTCATTTCAGCTATATAACAAAATCTCTCTCAAGGGCCCCTTGTCTTATAAGTGAAGGCTCTTTGTTGAACAAATTTAATTTTTTAAGTACCCATTATCTCCTGGTTCATTTCTCCTGTATGTTTCTCCTTCCTTTTTCATTTTTTTTCTCCCTTTGTAGCATATTTTGTATGATTCTTTTTAGTCTTTTTCTCTTTCTCTTTTTCCCCCCTTTATGGTATATCCAGCCATCTGAAAGCTACCAATCCATAAATCATGGTTATAAACCCTGGCAATATAACATCAATTTGGTTGGAAGCCAAAAATCTGGATGGATAAATTCAAACAGACTGTTATTTTCCCTGATCAGCTCTATGCAAGAGAGTGCCCAGTGCTACAACAACTGCCAAACAATCTCAGAGACATTATCAATTCAGCCCAAAGCCTCTTTGCGATGTTGAGTTGAGTCTGAATCAAGCTTTTATGATTCCCATTACTTTCCATATGCATATTTGAGACAATAAGATTATGTATATTTCTTCCAGTTTTTATAGAGCAATGATATAATTGATGTGTCTTTTATGAGCATTATATGAATTGCTACTAATGCACTTTTTACATATAGAGCAGTGGAGTGTTATGTACATTTTATACATTATGAATGTATAATATTATATAACAAATACAGTGTTGTTCTATTTCTTTTTTTCTAGACGCTTTGGTGAAAGTCATTCTATCAATACCATTATACCTATCTCAAAATGAATTCTATTGTCATTTCTCTTATTGCTGTTATGGCTATTGAGTGGCAAATGTGAATATGTGAACTTGTTCTTTTTTTAAAGCTATACATCACTATAAGCTATCACCAAATTTCTAAGCACCATTCCATAGCTTCAAGGAATTCTAAACTCTTTGAAACCATAAGGGAAAAACAAAAAAAGATCTTTGCTAACATATCAAATAAATCTAGTTAAAGAACAAAGGTTGCATTCACAAAGTGCTTTTGAGGGATTTGGAGAGGAAGATAAAATTTGCACAGAGGAAGAAAATATTTCACAGTTCAAATCCTTCATCTTGATTCTTCACCTTATGCCAGCTAATTAAGATGTTGTGGTTTTATTGGTTTGTGTGTGCATGTTTGCTAGATAACATAGATTGCTATAGTTTTAGAAGTTTGATTCTAACAGTTTCTAGGGAGCTTGTGTAAATAAACAGGTAGCCCTTAAAATCAATATTCCTTTCAGCTCATGAAATCAAGTTCCTTTGGAGACAAAGAGCAGGCTTCTACCTCTTTGAGACATCAGTGCCATCAGCTAAACTAACAAAAAGGAATTCAAGTTTTTAAAATTAGCCAAAGCAGCACAGAGGCTTAGTGATTATATATTGAAAAGGTTTACACAGCATGGTTTGAAGTTATGCGGATACACTTAGATGTATCTATTACTGATAGCTTTTAGTCCTAGGGAAGTAGTAAGGTTGCCCATTTATTGCCAGTCCCCTCCTTTGCTGTTAATTGGTTTCTTTTATGATTCAGATTTAGAAGTGCTATTGGCTCCCAATGAAAGACTTTGTCTGCTGGAAGAATTAGCAAAATAAATCCTTTTTCATCAATGTGTCTTTCAAGAATGTGTGAAATTCCACACCTCCATCTTTTCCCCCAGTAAGTGTAGGGTGGAAGGGAAGAAGCTGCTACCAATTAATCAATTATTGTGAAACCACTTGGCTATCAGACTAGATGGTTATATATTGGCTTGCTATGTTTTTGCTTCTTATCATGAGACTTATATTATTTGATGTTTCAGGAATATGGGGATTCCACATATTTTTAGTAGGCCAAAGTACTTGCTAATCCTCTCAAGCTATCTTTTTTTCCCCCTTATTCCTATCCTGGAAAAATCTCTCTTCTTTTCAGTTAAGGAGACATTTAGGAAAAAAACTGTTATTCCCTAAACAAAGAGACAGAATAACAAAATAACACGGTAACAAAAGATACAATATTTGCACCATATAAGAACCATTCTATGACGAAAAACTATGTATCTTTGGGAGAGTTAACATTTCTATTTTAGAAAGCCTTGAAAAATGGGAAGAATGAGAAAGAGTAGGGGAAAGAAAGGGGGACAAAGAGAAAAAACTTTTTGTTACAACTATTTGTCTCAGTATTCAAGAAACTATTGCCATGATGGTATATTGGAATTATTACAAAAGATAATAAAAATCATAATATGAGAAGCCAGGGGTGCAAAACATTTTGAGCAAGTATGACATTAATGGAATGGTGTTTATTTAGGTCAAATTGTCTTAGAGTTTCTTTGTATATTAATGATTTGTTCATAATGCTTTTCCTTAAGGATAACAAATAGAGGAAGCCATCTTGTTTTCAACATCACTAATTTTAATGTGCTATAGCATATTACCATGGTAACATAAGCTAGTGAGCCTGGTGTGAAGACAACTGTATAGGCCTCATTTCTGCTAAAGTTGAATCACCAATTAAAATATTCTTCCTGTCCTCTGGGGCTTCGGAGATTGCAGTAGAGTTGTGAAGACTGCCTGATGAGCTGATGTACTTAGTAACCTTTATTAATTCTCCATAATGTCACAACTCCTTCTGCAAAATAAGACTTCTTTTTTAAAAATCTAGAATTCCCCCAGTTCTAGATGAATGCTAAAAATGAAGACATATAGAGTGATCTTCATCTGAGCGAATCTGTTAACAGGAGATGATTTATGTCTTTTATATCTAGAATGACTTGTTTGTCATTTTCTGACAGTGTGGATGAGTCACTCACACTCAGTGTGTAAGCAAAGATTAATTATAGCAGTGTTTAAAATAAAACTGTGGTACTAGTATGTGGGATGATTCTTCCAGCTTTGCTTTCAGGCATCATTCATCCTTTCATGAATGCATTCCTATGACACATTTCTTTTTTTTTTCCTGTTTTAAAATTAGTAGCCATACATATAAATTTCAAGCATCTCATTTTATCATATTACTACATTAGTATTTTAATTTCTAGAAATTATGTTTTTAAGTACCTAAAAGGAAGTGGATGATGATGAAGATGATGAAGAATTCAGCAAAGACAAGATTTTTTTAGTTGCTAGTTACAAAGCATCTTGACTGCCATTCCACACTCAAGTTATTTAAAACAGAGTGGTCAATATAGGCAAAGCATGTGGGTTACCCTTTATCTACTCTCCTTATTTTCTATTTACTCTAGAAAAGTAGCATAAATAAGACTTAAAAGAAAATGAGTCCCTTACAAGAGCCATAATGAGTAAGCTATTGACTAAATATTACAAACTCCTCAGATGATAATAAGCATTGCCTAAAACTGTTAAATACAGGTAGTTCTGAACTTATGACCACAACTGAACACAAAAATATGTTGCTAAGTGAGAAATTTGTTAAGTGAGTTTTGCCCCATTTTACAATTTTTCTTGCCACATTTATTAAGTGAATCACTGCTGTTGTTAAGTTAGTAACATGGTTGTTAAGTGAATCTGGTTTCCCCATTGACTTTACTTGTCAGAAGGTTGCAAAAGGGGGACATGTGATCCCAGGACACTGCAACTGTCATAAATGTGAGTCAGTTGTCAAACATCCAAATGTAAATCACATGAGCATGGGTGTTATGTCCCGAGCCTTGCAAACGGGCTCGGGGCATTTGCAGGCAGTCCCGGGCAGGTGCAAGCTGCCCGGGACCAGACAGGCTGTCGCCAGCGCCTGTGCGCATGCGCAGGTGCTGGCGCAGGAAAAGTAACACATTGACCCGGGAATTGCCTATATAAGAAGCTGGGAGCTTTTGGGCGTTGCTGAAGCCTTCACCTGTAAGCTGAACACAGAATAAAAGAAAACCTGAGAACTACAACTGCTTCTCGTGTCTGCTTTTTGCCAAGGACTCAACACTGGCGACGAAGGTGGGATGCCTTACATCATCTGGAAAGGAAGAGGTGTAAGCTTACCCAAGTGAGTCCTGAGCGGCGGAACGGAGTTGACTCGGCAGCTACCCGCCAATCCAGTGCACATTCGGGGGTAGGCTGGCTGATAGACCCGTCTCCAGAAGATGGCAAAGGTTGGAAGGCTTTCGGAGTTCGACGTCTCACATCCAGAGCGGTGGGACTCCTATGTAGCCAGGGTGGAAAACTACCTCAAGGTGAACCAAGTGAGGGAAGATAGCTTGAAGGCTGCCACCCTGCTTTGTGTCTGTGGCCAAGACACCTTCGAAATCGCAGAGAACCTTGCAGCACCTATTTCATTAGAGTCTGTCAGCTACGCAGATCTAAAGAAGCTATTGAAGGAGCACTTCCAGCCCAAGATGTCCGTCATCGCATGGCGCCACACCTTCGAGCAGAGGGATCAACGATCCGGAGAGTTGGCCAAAGAGTACATCGCCGCATTGAGGAAGGCCGCCAAGCACTGCGAGTTCAAGGACCTCGAAGAACGACTGAGGGACCGATTCGTGTGCGGCTTAAGGCATCGAGATTTACAAAGGAGGCTTTTCGCCAAAGAAGACTTGTCCTTCCAAGATGCCTTAAGAGAGGTCACCGCAGAAGAAGCAGCAGGCAGCGCCGTCAAGAACATGCGGCCAATCAGGAACAGTCCAGATGTTGCATCTGTGCACCAAGAGGACGTCCAAGGGAACTCCGAGGAGGATCCGGACGAGGAAGTCGACCGCCTCCACCCCGCGAAGGAAGGGAATCAGAAAGGAAGCTCTTCAGCTCCCCTCAAGTGCATCGGCTGTGGAGGTCGCCACAGGAGAACCGACTGCAAGTTCCGCTCCGCTATCTGCCGGGCGTGCGGAAAACAAGGACATATTGCAGCTGTGTGTCTGGGCCAACGAAAGGTACAACCTCAGGAAGAACTGCGCCTGAAATGTACCAGGGTCCCCAGCCAGAATAGGGTAGGTTTTTGTGCTTCGCGAAGGAGCATCTTCAGGACAGGCACACACAAGCCCATCAAGAAAAAGCTGTCACTCAAGGTGAAGCTACAAGGGGTTCCATTAACTATGGAACTAGACACGGGGTCTGCCCTTTCAATCATATCCTTACATACATTTAGGAAGATTTGTTCCGGCAGTGGAACTCAGGCTAAATTAAGGCCTTCTGACATTGTGTTAACAGACTTTCAAAATTCGAGAGTGTGTGTTAAGGGGGAGGCCACCCTTAACGTACAGTATAAGAATTTTGAAGGTCCACTAGACCTATTAGTAGTAGGGGGTGAACGAACGAGTCTCATAGGACTCGATTGGTTTGAAGCCTTGGGGATACACGTCACGGGGCTCAACAGCTTACAAACACTCAACCTACAGGAAGTCTGCAAAGAATTTGCAGATGTCTTCAGCCCCCAGCTGGGCACATTCAAGGGACCCCCTGTGTCCTTAAAACTAGACCCCACTGTCACTCCCATTAGAATTAAAGCAAGAAGGGTCCCTTTTGCTTTAAAGAGTAAAATTGACACTGAGTTAGACAAACTGATCCAACAGGGAATCCTAGAACCTGTTGATTCCAGCCCTTGGGAGACCCCCATTGTCACGCCTCTAAAGGCAAATGGGGACATTCGCATTTGTGCTGACTACAAATGCACTCTTAATAAGGCATTGCAGCAACATGCCTATCCTGTTCCTGTGGTCAGTCATATTCTGGTCTCCCTCAAGGGGGGGGGCGCGTTTTTGCAAAGCTTGACCTAGCTCAAGCGTATCAACAGCTGCCTGTTGATGATGATGCTGCTATAGCTCAGACTATTGTGACCCACTGCTTCTCGTGTCTGCTTTTCGCCAAGGACTCAACAATGGGGATGCTGCAATGGTCATAAGTGTAAAAACTTTTCATAGATCACTAGTGCCATTGTAACTTTGAACAGTCACTAAGTGAACTGCTGTAAATTGAGAACTATCTGCATACTCTGGCTTATCATTATAATGTAGTTTAACTTAAAGAAAGATATGAATAGAATGCAGTCATCTGATTGTATAATCCACTTCTTTATTATTTAAAATCTTCTTTTATTCCAAAGCTATGCTCTCACAAAACAACATATGCAAAGACTGTTAGTTACCAAATCATACAGGGCAAATCTGTAACTATATTTCTAATTCTGAAGAATCTTGGTAAGAAAGTAAAAGAGGGTCAGTAATGCCTGCTTCAACATGAGCAGCACAAACCTTTAGCTCCACAGGGAATACCCATTTTCAGCTCCAGAGGGCCTGAACTGAAGGGCCTTGCAGGAAAAAAAGGGAATCTCCATAATGGGGGAAAAAAGGGATTTTAAAAAAATGAGAAAAGAAATTTTATGGTTCCCTTATGTGAATGATTGTGTCCCACCAGGTGACGCTAAGCAGATGATCAATCAGTTTATCACTGAAAACAAAGAAGAGTCAACAATTACTCCTTTTGTATATTAAAAAAACAATACATGGAAAACCTTTTTGTATCTTAGCATTTACAAATGTATCTCTAGAAATGTGTATGGGATGTTTTATATATGCTTCTATCTCTGTACACGCATGTGGGGCTGTATATGTGCTTATTCGTACATAGGGACTAGGAGGTCTGATTCTAAAGATTTAATCTAGAATTTAACCCAGAAGTCTGAACAGTACATCTCAGACATGTTGTTGTTGTTGATTGCGAAGTCGTGTCCGACCCATCGCAACCCCATGGACAACGTTCCTGCAGGTCTTCCTGTCCTCTACCATCTTCTGGAGTCCATTTAAGTTCACACCTACTGCTTCAGTGACTCCATCCAATCTCAGACATAATACATCACTAATCATCTTGGTAGCTTTTACTGTAAGGTAAGACTGTAGAGGCTTAATATAGATCAGGGGAGATGGCCATTTCACTCCTGCATTTCACTATGTATCTATTCAGTAGGCTAAATTAGAAGAACAAAATAGCTAGTTCAAAGCATTTAAACCTTTGCTTGGAACAATAATGACAGCTTATTCAATTTGGGATTATGCATGTTTACTTTTGAGTAAAAGAGGGAAAAAATGTAATTGACCCTAAACAGATACTCACACCAGCTTTGCTGAAAGCTAGACCAACACTGTGCTACAAGGGATTACATGCTGGGATTTCGCTATGGGATTTGGCTTTCTAACATTATCAGAGTGTCATGAAGGGACATAAATACTGAGGGCTCTCATTCATACTATATTAGCATTACCAGTGGGATCATGGGTACTCAGGCACATTTTCTCTCCTTCAACATTTATTTTCGAACTAGCAATGACATTAAAAACATCATGTAATATTTCAGCCATGGACACCCCCTGGTCTCCTCTATCACAGTCACAGTCAATATAAGAAGACAATAGTTGTTTTTCAGTATACGAAGGAAGCTTCCATAGCTCTAATGGAATTTCTCTTTCCTTAGGATGTGTTTTTTTGAAGAGCAGATTTCACTTCAGCCACCATAGGATCAGGAGACTGTTTCTTCTCCTTCCAATTCACTATCATCTAGATGGAAAAAAATTAAGGGAGGAACAATGGCCGATGATAGGGAAAGAGATATGGTCTATAAATCAGCACATTTATCAAAATGCTTATTTGGCTCCCCTCCTCCTGCTCTTTTTTTGTGGGGCAGGTTAGTTGGGTGTTCAAAGTAGAACTGGAAACAACATCTTAAAAACAGAGAGGAAAAGTGACAAACATTTCAACAGAATTGCAAACTGAACTGAAAAGTCTGCATAATTTAGAATGGTATACACACACATACGTTTATTTTCCTTCAATAAATAACCATACCCACACAGCTATGCTATGTGCTTTGCGTTATTTAGGAACATGTTAGAAAAGCATTAGAGTAAGGCACTAAGTAGCAATAAACAGCAGTGCACACCAAATTGTTTATTATAGCACAAAGAATATGATTGCTGAAAAAGTATACCCTTTAAATGTTGCACTGACCTGTGTCATTCTAATTAACATGCCTCCCATAAGAGTACGGTTATCAGAGTTTGTCAACACTAAACTGTATTATTAAATTATAAGCACTTTATTATTTGAAAATGCTAATTTGTTCCTCACTAAGACTTCCCTATCATTAATTTGTTCACAAAAATCTTATCCAGGGGTAGAAAACAGTGATTATGAATTGCTTTTAATCATGTCTTTTGCATGAATATTCTGGATTGAAACGATTGATCCAATGGACTAGTCCCTAACAAAGTTATGTGAAGAAACCCTTTTTTTAAGCAAGAGAAGAATACATTCTAATTTTGGAAGTTCAGGCTATGCTATAGAGTTGCCCTAAACCAGTGGTTCTCAACCTTTCTAATGCCGCGACCCCTTAATACAGTTCCTCATGTTGTGGTGACCCCCAACCATAAAATTATTTTTGTTGCTACTTCTTAACTGTAATTTTGCTACTGTTTTGAATCGTAATGTAAATATCTGATATGCAGGGTGTATTTTCATAGTTACGAATTGAACATAATTAAAGCATAGTGATTAATTACAAAAACAATATAGCAATGCTCGCTGGAGAAGCTTACTCTTCCTTGCTCAAAAATGTTGGGAGGGAGGGAAGGAAGGAATATTGAAGGGGAAAGGAAGGAGATGGAGAAGGAAGGAGATTGAAGGGGGAAGGAAGGAAGGAAGGAAGGAAGGAAGGAAGGAAGGAAGGAAGGAAGGAAGGAAGGAAGGAAGGAAGAAAGGAAGGAGAGGAAGATTGAAGGGGAAGGGATGGAGATGGAGATGGAGATGGAAGGAAGGAAGGAAGATTGGAGGGGAAAGGAAGGAGATGGAGAAGGAAGGAGATTGAAGGGGAAAGGAAGGAAGGAAGGAAGGAAGGAAGGAAGGAAGGAAGGAAGGAAGGAAGGAGAGATTGAAGGGGAAGGGAATGAGATGGAAGGAAGGAAGGAAGGAAGGAAGGAAGGAAGGAAGGAAGGAAGGAAGGAAGGAAGGAAGGAAGGAAGGAAGGACTGATCTTTGGAGAGTCATGTTTTCCCAGATGGTGATGAACTGCAACTCCCAGCATTACCCACTCTTCCACAGTGCTTTTAGGGCTGCTGGGGATGGTAGTCTGGAGCCCCTCTATCCTCATCCTGGCACCTATTGCCCTCTCCCAGCTGCCCCCTGGGATCTGCCCGCCCCTCCAGCCTCTGAGCACCATCGCAGCGGTGGGATTGTGGGAGCCCCTTTCCATGCTGTGCAGCCCTTCACCGGCAAACCCTTCCCCGACTCATCACACACGAGAGGGGTGCAGCTGAAGTGCCAGCTCCCGCTTGGAAGGCGCCGCTTCTCCTCTCCCAGCCCATCTGGCTGGCCTCTGATGCACATGAGGCCCGGAGCCCAGCAAGCCAGGAAGGAGTCACTCCTGCTCGCCAGCCCCAGGGCCGCACCAGGTGCCAGAGGGCCAAGGCAGCCTCCGACGGTGAGGGAGGTGGGCCAGGCAGTGCTGGGGGAAGCTCCGGCACAGCACGGAGGGTGCCCGGGGATGGAGCGCAACCGGGCAACCAGGAGACGTGGGGACCGGCTCGGCGCCGCAGCTCAGCTCAGCCAGCAGTGGCAGCGGCGGAGCGGCCCAGCAGCACCGCCAGCAGCGGCCCAGACCTCACTCAGCTCGGACCGGCCGCCCACGCAGCTGGGCCAGCCCGGGGTGATGTCGGGGGTGCGTTTCAAGCCCCTGGGCTTTCCATGAGCCGGGAGACAGAGAGGACGCAGCCAGCAGTGGGCCAACATCCGCATGGCCCCCAAGAGCACAACCTGACTCCCGACAGTCAGCTGGGAGTTGGATCGGTGTCCAGACGTTGGTGGGGAACCAGCAGGGCCGCTACACACCACCTGGCTCCTGACAGCCAGCTGAGAGTCAGCCCCATGTGTGCCAGCTACCCTCCCAGCACCCGCCGCTGTCCCGCTAGCCTTACCTTGGCCACCGCCCGTTTGGTGCAGCGGCAGGCAGGCCCAGGTGCTCCTGGGCAGCCCTCCCACCCCTGGCCCTCTTTTACTTACATTTAGTAGTTGCTCAGCAGGGAAGGGTGGAAACTTCCAGAAAGCTCACCTTACTGCAGACAACTTGCAGCAACGTTTGGCAACTGGAACTTTTGGCAGGCTCAGCAGGGCAGAGACAGCCTGGACAATTCCTATTGGCGTTCGAAAGCCAATAGAATAAGAGGGAGTAGCACAGCTCATGAAAAAGAGAAAAAAAAAACCCAAAAAATGCCAGACTGCGTTTCATAAGGATTCTTTGAGGAAAAACTCCAGGACTTTGGCGATCCTTGTGAAATGGTCGTTCGACCCCAAAAAGGGTCACGACCCACAGGTTGAGAACGGCTGCCCTAAACTTAATTTTGGCATTACATTGCTAGTTAACATTAAGCAGGTTTTCAGCCACCACTTTCTTTGATTCTCACTGAATAAATCCAGTTAATTAAAATACTTTAGGTTATCACCTTCAGACATAGTAGTGTAGCAATCCTTGCAGGTCCAGTTATGGTAAGTATTTCCACAGCCTACAGAGTTTAATGTTCACATAAGATTCCACTGTAGTTAAGCTGCACTTAAAGAGGGAGAGATTTATGTGCACATATCTGCCCCGCCACCCTTTTTTAACTGCATGGAACACAACACATTGCAGAAATTTTCAGGGTGCATTATCATATATGGAAGAGCACTAGAAAAATGCTGTGGATTCACCCACCAAAAGTCCTTGGTGGGGTTGCAAATGTAGTACCTATTGGCAATAACTAAGCAGCTGCATGGTTTTTTCCTTTCTTGGGATAAATAAACTGTTGTCTAACCACATGATCTTGGAAAATGGACCCAGCATGCAATGGCTTGGATTATCCTTCTGTGATCCAAATCAGTTCTTTTAAAAACATAAAAACTATTCCCTAATGTACTATTCTGATGAAGACAGAAAATAGTCTGAACTTAAAAAAAACTTATCTCAGGAAAATAATTATATATAACCCTGGCTTGAATCTGTCTTTCTGATGTCCCAAAGATGCTTTTTCACAAGGCAACTGGACTTTCTTTCTTTTTCTTTAAAGGCATTTCGCTTCTCATCCAAGAAGCTTCTTCAGCTCTGACTGGATGGTGGGGAATGGAAGGATTTATGCTACTTATAGGCAGCTGGTCATTTGCACTTTTTTAGAGAGTCATTGAGGCCACCTGGAGGTTTATCTGTGTCGTCAGGCACCTGAGTAGTGCAAATGGGTGTGGAGCCTTCTTGGAACTGCTGAAAGGATGTGTTGTATACTGGATGTCATATCCCTCCCCTCTTTGACCCCTCTTTCAAACCAGCGGCCCTCTCTGTCCAAAATGTGGACTTTGCTGTCTTCAAAAGAGTGGCCTTTGTCTTTTCAATACAGATGGCGTACTGAATTTGTTCCTGATGGATTTGTTCTTCTATGTTGTGCCATGCATTTGTTTCCCCAATGTACAGATCTGTTACTGCATTGTACTTTATATATCACATTACTCAGTTTGTGTCTGGGTGTTTTATCCTTGGGGTGGACAAGCTTCTGCCTTAGTGTATTCTTGGGTTTGAAGTGTGCATATATGTTGTGTTGGCTGAAGATCCTCCTGAGCTTTTCTGATATTCCTGAATGTGAATAGTAGAATGAATGAGCTGGTCTGCCAAAGCAGCCAATAATGGAACTGAGTTGCCTTTAGAAGGTCTTATAAGCAAGTTCTTTTCATTCTGACTCTCTTGAAATGTCTCTTGAGACACAACATGATTCATCTCCTGATATCCTTGCTTCTTACAGTTACCCCAGGACATACTCTGATAGCCACAATGGAGAGTGTATTTGGGACACTTCTTTCCCTTCCTGCCAGTAAGTGCATATGTTGGAGACCCCTTTGAGATGTGGCATGGAAATCTTCTAATCAAATCAGGAAACTTAAGAAAAAAAACCCCTCTCAAGTTGCATTCTCAGGAATGCCTTAGAATCTAGTCAAAATTCTTTCTTATTGCAGTTATTTGGTTCTATGTTTATCAAATGTTTAATTTCATAGCATAATCCATGCCCAAATTATTTTGCAAAGACTATAAAATATTTGCTAAGCATCTAGTTGTTTCATAAACTACTCAGCAAATATAATGCAAATGTGATACACAGCAATATATATTTTTAGTTTTATTTTTTTAAATGCTTATTTTTCCACCCTTTTTTAATCTGTAGCATAATTATATATATTAATTGGTTATATCATGCTACATGTACATATTTTAGAAATTTAATAGAATAAATCAAGAAGCTGATTAAAAAATTTAGTGTTATACATTTCAGTAAAGTCACTTTTTTAAAAAGATACAATAAAACATTGAAAATGTCCAGAGAAGAATTGTCTAGAAAAGGTCATGAATAGCTAGAGTTATCTTGGTTTATTCAGCCATAACTCTTGGGAATCATGATTGAAAGAAGTAAATTGTTACAGATATAGCAGGCTTTGGTTTTTATCAATAGATATTCAAAAAACACTTCAGATTTCCCTGAGCAGAAAAAAGTTCAGGATTAGTGCACGAGTCATATCTGGTTTCCTTTGGATGAGAAAGCACCAACAGACTTACTGAATATTTGCTTTAGTCACATAGTTCATGGAGGAAGAAAAACATTTTTAATAATCAAAGGAGCTTTCTCCATAGCTCTTGTACCTTAGGGCAATTATTACTATTCCCTTATTTTCTATACCTTTGAATCTTTTACCATATTAGGTTTTTTTTCTTTATTATTTCTAAAACGTTTGAACTAGTAATATGGTTCCATGTAAAATCCATTTCATAGGTTGAATTAAGTGTTTGATTATTAATGAGTCTATTTACAGCTCCATTGTAAAGGAGTTATATCAGCCTTTAAGTCAACAAGCCTGCTGAACTTCCTTTCAGGAAATGCTTTACTATTTAAGGAAATGTGTAATTGACAGGAGTAAGAAATCTTTTGTCAATTTCACCTCCACAATTCAAATGTCTCTCTAGCACGTTTCATATGGTGCCAAAGAAATGCAGGCAAAACCTTATACACTTCATGGCTGGCACTGTAAATTGTAACAATTAAGGGGGAAAGACCAGTAAGACCATCAATTTCAGTCATGGGCTGGAGACAAATTTAAGACACTGCCAAAGAGAACATGGCAGAAAAAAAAATATTTGCAGGACATGTCTGTGATGTATTTAGATGCAATGGTGAGCCAATAAAATTCTCAAGGCAGAGGTGGGCAATATTTTGCTGCAAGCAGCCTCACTGTCTGTTGATCCTAAGAGCTTTAGTGGCTGGAAGATGGTGAAAATGTATATTACTGTCTCTCACACAGAGAGAGAATGATTTCTTTTACTAGAATTTCCAGACTTTTCTTGGGCAATGGGAAGTAAATGGGCTTGTTCTCTTTTTTTCATCAAATATGTTAAGCCTTTTGTAAAGCTTTAAGGGTGTGCAATGGGTTGAATACCCATGAAGTGGATTAAAGAAACTGAAACTGAGCTTACCAGATGGAAAATTGGCAGCCCTGATTTGAGACCCCAGAGCTGTGCTATAAGGTTAGCTCCCATTACTAGCCCCGGCTTCTGCCCACTTAGCAATCCAAAAGCATGCAAATGTGAGCAGATAAGTAGATACCCCTTTTGTGGGAAGGTAACAATGTTTCATATGCCTCAGCATATAGTCATACTGGCCACATGATCGTGGAAATGTCTTCGGACAACTCTGACTCCCATAGCTAAGAAATGGAGATGAGCTTCTCCTCCTACAGTCAGATACACCTGGACAGGGTAAACCATTACTTTTTTTGTGTGTGTAAAACTTACCCAACAGCAGGTGTGTTTCCTACTGCGACATAATTTGACATCAATTTTTGGATGGAGAGTCCCTGGAGAGATTGAATGATTTATTGAGATAGGAACATTTGATATGCTTCCAGTGGAAGGAGTTTAGGAAATTTTTAAGGGCATGGATAAGCTTGGAGAATCCCTTTCTTTCCTCCATCAAAGATTACCTCACTAATCTTGAAACATAGAAAGCTAATGGATCAGATGACGGGTTTTTCCACCACTTCTAAGTGTCAAATTTTGCTGAAGTGTTAAAGATCAAGAAAGAAAAGCTGTCCAAAAAGCTAAGCTGCATTTTGGACAATTTGCTTTTGATTTTTTTTAATCCATGAAAGCATTTAGAGATGAAATAGGTTCAGCAGTATATTTATCTTAGACAACACATTAATTTAGCATAAGTAAGCAGATGTGAGATTATGTGTTGAAAACAACCTGGTAAATAACATTGATAATATCTTAAATTGATCCCAATAAATACACAATACACATGTATCCGCATGTTTGTTAAATAATTTGAGAGATTAATGCATATATATCTGCCCTTATTTTAAGCTTATAGTTATAACTTAGTGGATCTGAAATGTGCCCTAAGCTGTAAATTGTGAGAAGTCCATTCAACTATTTCTTATGAAATATATTTAGTTCATAAATAAAAAGATGTATTTGCTAGATTCCAACTCTATAAATAATCTGGTATTTGATAGTTAAACTATTTCATTGTGTCTTGAACTTTCCAAGGATTGTATAATCTTTTCAAATTCTAAACCAAAAGCATCAGAAAAAATCATTTTAAAAAACCCAAGAAGTCAGAAGTCTTGTTCCAAAATCTATATGTAGATAATACTGATTCTTTTATTTGCCTTTGAATTTTCTATCTCAGATTTTTCCCTGTCCATGAATAATAGTCATTGTTTGGAGTAAGCAATGCTATGCAAAGTGCATAAAATAAGTAAAAATAGTAAGGAAAATAAACTAACAACATGAGCTAAGGGAGAAGGAAAAAAAATCTAACCTAAATATAGTTCACGTTGACCCCATTCACTATATGCATCTCCATACTTTTTTTATTCTTGGAAACTAATTATCTTTCTTTCCACCAGACCTATACACTATGTCTTTCTTCAACTTCCTCTTCCTCTCAGCCTGTTTACTCTTCCCTCGTATTTATGTATTGTGATTTGATCAAAGCATCTATAGTGAAAGTCACTGGCTTCAAAATGTGAGCACAGAAATTAAAAAGAGGCAGGGTTGCAACTGCCCAGACTGTAAGGACCCGCTTCAAAACCTCATCCTAAGAAAGCAGGACTCCTGGAACATTTTCATTCCAAAAGGAACTTTTATTAGGAGAAGCTGATAGCAGGCATAGAAGGCAGAATCTGCGGGTTTCCCACTCAGATCAATAGATTAAAGAAGCATCAAGCAAACTCCACCCCAACAGTTTATCCTGTCAGTTCAAACGAGCCAATGCCTAGGTGTTAGGTCCAATGTGGAATGGAACTGATAACAGAGTCCATTCCCATGATTGCGAAGATGTTGTTGGGTCTTCGCACCTCAGTGACAGATAAGCCAGATGGCCGGGGGCACATTCCTTTCTCACCCCCAGGTTGACATCAAGGGGAAACAGTTCAAAGAGCAAGCAGATAGGACAGGCAGAGAGCATACATTGTAGCTAAGCAAAAAGGAGAAAAGCTGTGTTCCCTGGAGCCTCCCCCTCCCCCCAGGAGAATGACAGAACCCACAGAAAGAAACCGAAAGGAACAGAACCCCCCCAACAAAGGAATGGGTTCTGACACAGACATTTCCACCATTTTGAAGTCAGTGTCCCTTTCAGACAAAATCTGGATTTGATCCTCATTTATTCTTACTTTCTTCCCATTCTTCAGGATACATTGAAGCCAGTTTCTGTATCTGAGAGTTCAACAATTGCATGGAGTAACTTTGACCAATAATCAGAAATATTTTTAAAAAGAAAAAGAACTTTGCAGCTCATTTGTTAGTTTGTATATTCATTCAGTCATTCATTCATTCATTCATTCATTCATTCACTCAACTGATATGCTGCCCATTTTGCCTCTAGGCAGTTTGAAGTCATTAAAACTGATTAAAAAAATCCTTAAAACATGAAAACAATAAATAGTAACCTTAAATTAACTTAAAACTGACAAAGATGGGGGGCAGAAGGACCAATATGCACACGGGGGAATGGTGGGGCCTTATCTTAGAAAATAGACTACAATAGTTACATATGTTGAATAAGCAAGAATTCTTTCTCCATACTTAAGAAGCAGTACAAATATAGCAAACAAGTGTACCTTATCTAGAATAGCATCAAAGCATTTTTTTTCCTAAACAGCCCATTATGGTGCCTCTTTATTAGTATCTTTATGAGTCCTCTTTGAATCTAAACACATTGTTCCTCACATAATGAATTTGCATGGAAATTAAATTTTAAAAAATGAAGGAGGGAGGAAGACTTGGAAATTATAATATAAAGAAAACAAATCTAAAACTGCTCATGTCATTTGAAAGATCGCTGGCTTGTACCTTTGTCAAAAAATGTTTTTGCACTTCTTTGTTGTTGTTTTTTCTTCTGTTCAAATAATCTTTGCACATTTTGGGCATTGTTTCAAAGTATATCCCCTTTACAAAGTCAACTAATAATTAAAGTAGTCAACTATCTGTTGAATATCTTGTTTATAGAGCCAGAAAGATTGCCCAAGCTGTATTTTGAAGAGCGGGGGAATAAGATGCCTCCTTGCCCTTGGGCTGCTCAATTTCCAAGTGCCCTCTCACAAAATGAAGTCTTCATCTAATTCCCAGTCCAATCACATTCAAAAGCCAAGAAAAGGTTCAAGCAAAAGCTTCTCACATGTGGTTGCCCAAGATGATATTGTATCCCTTAAAAGTGTCAAGTTCTTTTTTATAGATATAAATATTTTATTAATTTTCTATTTTTACAATCAAGTACCTAATAGACAACATGATGACTGACTCCATTAGTAATTCCATGATACATGTAAGCTTCTTCAAACTAAATCCAATATCACACCTCCAATACATCTTCTCTTCTTCTGGTAATAAACATTTTTCCACACTAAGCAAATACAATTCTTATTGTTGTTAGTAAATAAACAGTTGCATATCAACATTTGTTAGATTTTTCTAATAGTGTCAATAATATCAGTTCAGAATATCTTTTCTAACCAAAACATATCTTAATTGCATTTGCACTCAATATCATTTATTCAATCCATATCCTATTTTTGCTTTTTTTCAATTTAAATTTCCCACCCATGTTCAAAATATCCCAATCATTTATCATTTTAAAACATTATATTTGGATAACCAAAAGCTTCCCTTATTCAAAATTCTTAGCATATTCCTATTTCCCTTTTCATATCAAGATATGATATTCTGATTACAAATCCTATCTATCTAGTTATAATAATACTTCTATTTCTAGCAATCTATTCTTAACCATACTTAAACATCTAATTAGTAATATAACATCCCCTGTAATAGGTCAATACTTCTGTTTCCTTCAGTCTTACTCTAGCTTTCTTCCTTTGCCAACTAACTTTCCAAGTCAGTGCATTTGGATCATCAAATAATTCTTCGTCTATTTTTGTGTATGTTATTTGAAACAAGAGAAACAATTTAGTTAAAATATTTTTGAAAGAACTAGCCTGTTGCTATTCGTTAAACAGCTCCTTCTCCAGTTCCCCACAGTTCTGTTAAAGGCTTTATCTTCCATTCCATCAGTTCTCTTTCCTTATCCTCCAGTATTTTATGAAATCTTGGTTTGTAGAATGTCTTTTCCATTTCCAGTATTATCATTGTGTTTTCTAAGTCTTCATTTATCTGAGTCTGGTCATTAGTTTCTTCTTTTAGATCCTTAATTTTTGTGTCAGCATTCTCTAGTTTTCCTTCTATTTTCTGGGTTGCTATTTCCTTCTCTGTAGTTATTTTTTGAGTTTGTAGATTTAAATTAGAAAATTGTTCTTTTATCTCCTTTGTGTTATTTTTAATCTCATCATGAGCTAAAGCAATTGTTTCTTGTATTAACTTCAACATGGAGAGAATTTCTGTGGTTGATCAGTATTTTCTTGGTAGTATGTTGAACTGATGCTTCTGGAGACAGATGTTAAAGATGGTATTTTTACCATTTAGAGCTAAGTATAAAACATTAATTTTATTTTTTTGTAAGTGGCCTTTATAAATTATCCGACCAACTAGCCAATCTTAAATGTCCCCTAAGCAAATATAAGTAAAATTCAATTTTTTTCTGTCCAATGAGAAATATAACCTTTCTGTCCAGGGAGAAGAAAGAACCATTAAAAGTTATTTATCAATCAAGATTTATAATCCAAAATGTTCCATCATATCAGGCAATAGTGTATGTTTCTTCTGCAGGAAAATAGTTCCACAGTACAGTTCTGAAAGTCAGTATTTGTGTTCATAGTTCAGACAGGCCAATTTTAGAATAGTATTATCATCTCTGCCACTCAGATAAGCAGTCCCCAAGTCTGTTCCTTTTTCTCACTTGCAATTCTCAAAAATAAAAGCTTCCAATGCTAGCCAAAGTCTTATCTAATTCTGGGCTTCAAGCCAGGTTTCTTTTAGACATAATAAGTTGTAGTGCTGTAATTCACCACTAGATGTCATCAACAGCATTTTTCAGTTTTTAAATCCAAAACTTATATTGTAAACTTTTCAAGTCTTTTTTTAAAAAAGTATTTTTTAAAAAATATTTTTAGTTCCCAAATTTCCAAGCTATATAAGCTATAGCTTGGAAATTTGGGAATAGTGAAAATAATATATATAAATTCCAAGTTAGTCTTGTAGGTTTCTCCATTTTCCCCAAGTAATTAATTTGCTGCTTTTCTTTTCCTGAGGGAATGGGGCAGAAATGCCCTTTCCCTCCTCATCAGGGGGAGTGCTTTGAGCAGATTTTCAGGAAGAAACTTTAAAATCTTAAAGAGAGGGTCAGGTCTTTCATCCACGTTGCTATAAAATTGCTGTTAGTGCTTGTTGTCTTCTGTTGACAGCAGCTTCTGACTGGCTACGCGAATGTAGCTAGTCTTTCCTCCACCGGTTTGGAGGGCTTCCTCAGATCAAACGGGAGGACTTCTGCCCCCCCCCACGATCAATGCGGGTCTTCTCCTTGCTTGTCACCTCTACAGGGCGACTTTCAATCCTTTCCAGGGCCCCCCAGCAGGGCAAAATCGAATGCGAAAGATGGAGCCCCATCTTCCTGCATTCACTTCACCACAATGTCAAAACTGGAAGCCTCAAAAGTGTCAAGTTCTTGAAGTGGTTGGCTCAACACAAATCAGGCTCCCAGTTAGAAAAGTATTTAATAACATACATGTATCAACCTCTTAGAACAGCTTTTTTTTTAAAAAAAAAAAAAAACAACTAGGTTTCAACAACTAGACTCTACGATAAAAAATGGGAGGTTCCATTGAAAAAGACTGTGTATCTGTGGTGCACCAGATGTTGAAGGTAATGTACATATCCTATTTGATTGCAAATTATATTCTGCAGAAAAGACTGTTTACTTAGATTCTTGTTTAAAAACTAAAAAATACTTTTTGTAAGGAATAAACCTGCACATCATTAGCAAAACTGCAATTTTTACATTAAAGGCCATTTTGGAGAGGACAGACTATTTAGCACAGATTGGGATTAACTGTAGGGATAACAACATATTATGTATACGTCTTACTGTGTTTTTTGTTTTAGTTTTATAGTTTTTTTTATATGGTCAGATGATCAAATCAATAAAGTTTCTTCTTGACTCTTGACTCTTGGCACCGTTTTAAAGGAGAATTTTTCATCAAAATGTTCTTTGTGCGATATTGTATGGTTGCACATGTATACATATTCTTAGAAATTTTCATATTTTATTAAAAAAAACACCTGAATTTCTGGGTTTGGACAAGAAAATTCAAAGCACCTTTATTTTTACTATTTTCTATGGCTCAGCTGAAAGGTGAAGTCTAGAGCAGACATCCATCAATTAATGGCTAGCAGACCTCTTTCTAGGCTCAAAAAAGATAGCAATATCAAATACTTTTTCACCTGATATAAAACAATCTGAATGAAAGAGTACAGGAAATACATATGCTCAAAAATGAGTGGTGGTATAAATATATATTATTAAACACAGTGCCAGAACTTCCTTTGATCTCTTGCCAAACTGAGTTACAAAAATATTCAGGATTTCCAAAGAATGCTTATTTCAGCTGTTTGACCAGTTCCTGATTCAGTAGTAGATGGAAAATGAAAATACCTCATTTCCCATGACTTTCTCAGCTTCTCAATATTACTCCTCCTCTCCAGATCTGATAAGTGATGAGCCAAACCATGTTCACAAATTATTACCCAAGCAGCAGAAATAGCAGACCAAATAATGCCACTGCGGGGAGCCCAGAAAAGGAACTTTAGCAGTAACCAATGCACTGCTATTGGAAAAGGTCAGTAGGAGCAGCTTTTCATGATATATTCCCTTGGGATTTAATCAAAGCTGTGGACCACTGAGAGATGATAGTACAATAAAAAAACAGGAGATTCTCTCATATCATTGACTGCCTGCAGGTGACAAAGTGTAGCAATGCAACCTCTATTTGTGAGGAGATCATTGCCATTCTTTTTCCTCAAGAATATCTGTCAACGCTGCAAATATTGTATATTCTTGCTTTTGACAATATGTAGAATTGTCTGGTAATTATGGAGTTAATACAGAGCAGAAGGCGGGTTGGAGGTAAAGCCTGGGAAAGAAAGAGGAAGAAACATTTGACCTTCACACTAATTGGGTAATGTGAGATATGACGGCTAATTTAGGGAGGGAACATGCTGATAATTTAACTGCTCAGAGGAAGAGAACTTAGATCCTAGCATCCCTCTGCTGTGCCTGTGCTGACATTTTGTAACAATAAAAGACTTTTAGGAAAATAAATGCCTGGAAGTTCTTTGGAATGTTTCATTAGCCGGAACCACAACAATATTCTAAAACAAAACCACTTGCATAAAATTAAATGAGGAGTTATAGCAAAATTGCAGCAAAAGTAAAAACAAAAATGCTACTTGTGAGTATGTATACATTATATATTATATATACATACTCACAAGTAGCATATATATATATATTCCTGTTTATTTATATATAAACACCCCCACAACATGAATAAACGTGACAATACCTCCCACCTACCAGACATCTGGAAACTAGCCCTAATCAACAAACGAGTCCTAGCCATGAAAACTGACACTGGATCCAGAACAACACAGTACGCCACCACCATTCACCCTCACCAGACCCAAACCCCAGCCCAAACCCATCCCTCAGACGAAATGCAACCAACATCCAAAAGCCAAACCATGATGACATCACCAGCTGCTGCACCTCCCTCCGACCCCCCACACAAAGCAAACAGACACATGCCATGAACACAGAGCTAAACCGCAAACTCGGAGCTAAACCAAAGCCCGGTATGTTACTTCACAGCCTTCTTCCCTGGACATCACACCACAGAACTCAGGAGGTTACAACGCTAAAGCTCAGGATGTTACAATACAGCCTACCACCCAGGATGGTGCAACACAGAACTCAGGATATCACTATACTAGATCTTAGGATGTCATCACACAACCCATTACCCAGGTTGTTACAACACAAAAGACTAATGGGCATACAGCCAGCACCTCAGCTACTCAGGATGTTACGAAACAGCCAAAAAATGCACAAACAATAACTCCAACACAGCCAACCAACCCTCCTACAGCAACTAAGCCAGCACACTACACACCCCCATTAATATTTATAGAGAGATGGCAGCTCCGATCACACTTTGCTTGCACAAGCACAAAGCCGAAGATCTCAGCCTGAAGATGACGAGTGGGACCTCGTCGAAACATCGCCAAGATACTCTCAATCTTATACAGGAAAAGACTCGAATACACCAAGACCTGCATACACACACACACACACACACACACACACAGGATGATTCAGGAAGCAAAGGGTTACTTCAGTGGCTTAAATGGTCACTTTTTGCTTTTATAATTTCGTGAGTCCTGTTTTGCAGGATTTCATATTTTTACTTTGAAGAGGAAGAATGGTAAGCGGAATGTTAATGAAAAGTGCAAACAAATACAGAAATAAATGCTGACTACACTTTATAAAGCATGTAAGAGAGGAAGTAATGACAAATTTCATCAATGAAAGGATATGTAAAGAAATACATATGATTGTTAAGCAGGTCATTTAGCATATCTGCATTTTCCCTGTCTTTGTTTTAGCCACTCTGCTTTATTCCCTACACCTGCTTTTTGTTGTTTTATTTTTGGCCCAGGCAATACTAGAAAAGTCATAGTGGGCAATCAATCCTTTTCTGCTGATAGGTTATGGTTTTGCAGAAGGGCACTTTAAATTGAATGATAAGCAAAATAATTTTCAGCAGGATGGCTGAGGAAGGCAATCACTGTTGCTTTGTGCCCACCGAACCATGAAAGCCAACTTGACACAGGTTGATTTGACTGTGCAAAGCCAAAACCAGTTGGGGAGAGGATAGAGGGAAGAAAAAAAAGACAATGCTTTCTTTTATAAAGAAAACAAAAGGAGATGATAAATAGGCCAACTTTTTTCAAATAGACTGCTTTTTAAAACTTGGGTCTCAGAACTTGGCTTCCATAATAAGTTAACACCATCACACACAGGATAATTCAAGAATAACCAATTTTGATTCCACAGAAAGAAGTCAGGCTTTTAATTCTTAGATTATCTGAATAGATTTTTGTTTTCATATTAATCTGTATTTTTAAACTTTGTATTCTATATAGATTGTGTTAGTCACCTCTATGTTATCGTCAGAGTAAAAAGACAGAGTTAGGTTTATAGTTATCAATTAATCCAAATGAAAAAAAAAATCATTTGCCCTTTTTAAGGCAGCTATGGTACTTTTTTGATAATACAAATCAAGATAGTTTTGGCATCAAAAAGGCAATCAAACTTAGTAATTTTAAAAAGTCCTTATAATTCTAATTAGACAGATTGGTTAATTTGGGACAACTTGGTATTGATATATGATTGCATTAAACTTTGCACTCAGCAATAAAATACACTGAAAGCATAAAAAGAATAACTTCCAAACAACTACCTGCAAAATTGTATGCATAATTTCAAGGGACTTTCTACACTCTGGGCTTAATGTAGCATTCTGAGGTTATACTCTGGTGGTCCAGTCACTCTGCCCTAGTAAGAAAAGAAAACAGTAAAATTCTCTCTTTACCTCTTATCTCCTTCTTACTTTAAAAGAGTCCCAAAGTGTTCTCTCTTTGTCTTTCTTTTTCATTCACTTTCTTATCTAATGATTGCTTTCGCCACATAGTTTGAAACCCTTTTCTATCTGCTTTGCTCCCACAACTGCTGTTTCACTATTCCCCAGAATTCTGACAATGATGGTCTCCAGCTCAGCGTTTCCTATCACCCATAGCCCTTTGTGAATGGAATTCTGGGAAATCATATCCAATGTATCTGGAAAGGCATTAGGCTTTGGAATAGCTGAGACAGAGAGAAAGGACGGCTAGAATGATGCTGTATCTCAAGGCAGCCAGTTGAATTGACAGGACAAATGATAAGCGTAGAAGAGGATAAGATTATAGGCACAGGTTGAGTCATAAAGTAGGGCAAGCAGAGAGTTAGCTTTGAAGCAAGAAAGCCTACTGAAAAGAGAGAACAGGAATTACAAATGAGAAGAAATAGTTGCAGCAGTGAGAAAGAAATGAACAGCAAGCATTTTTTTTTGTAGACCAATTTTTTTAAAAAAAGATCAAGTCTTTTTAGATTTGCAATTAGATTTACATTTAAAATTCCAGGCTCCTCCTCCTTCGTTGAGACATTGAGATTTTCCAAAGGTTGAACAGTAAGAAAAAGACACTTACTAGAAAGCAAATTAATAAGATTTCTCTTCATTTCTTTTTAGCTTCCTACATTGCCCAATATCACCTAAATGAACTGCATATTTTTTCTGGACTAAAAATGTCTCCACCTACTTCCTGCTTATTGAATGTCACAACTCTCCTTCCTAAATACTGGGAATCTTAAAAGGAACTAAGAAAGACGAGTTAGATAGATCATGCTACCTAACATAGGTAGGTAACATAGGAACAAGAAACATAGGAAGGACTTAGTATGACATATCAGTTTTTTTAATCAACCCAGCTAGGCGGTAGCACCCAGCTGACTTTGATCTTGAGAAGATAAATAGGGTCATACCAAGCTAGAATGGAAATTATTAAGAAAATCCAAGACAGTAGTCTAGGTGAAGTTTAAAATATATCCTAGAAAAAAAGGCAATGTCAACCTCTTCTGAAAATTGCATGGATTTTTCAAAGTAAGTCATCATGCTAAATTTGAGGTATTCTTTACTTGTTTATCTTAGGCAACATTTTTCTTTACAGAATGTACCTAACAATCTAAGAAGTAGAATTGTAATTTGATTTTTTCCTCACCAAAAGGGAATAGCTTTGTCATTGTGTCTGTCAAGTCTTAGACTTTTTATTAGAGATCAAAGCATATAAGATATATCATTTATAAGATGCATTCTAAATACAAAGTGATGTTCACTTCCTTTTTGCTGTAAACTACATCATCTTTCCCATTTCATGAATATGAAAAGGTTGATTAACATTAGATTAGAATCTGTGCCACTGTGGGTTTTGGAAAAGATATAAAGCCAGATGGATTTTATATCAAAATCCTATTCCTCTCTTCTTTTCTTCTCATCATGAGAAATAGCTTGTCTTATTCCTAACCCACTCCAACATAATTTAGGGGAGGGATTATTCATCACTATCAATGAGACACTCCCCACCAACAAAAATTTGCCTAGACGTCTACAGATCAACCTTAAACACCACCCCCCCCCAAAAAAACTCCAACCGTAGTTTCACCTTTCCTGCTTTAAGCTTTATTGAATGAGCCTATAGCCAATCCTTCAGTGATCTAAAACACTGAATTAATATAGCATAATGTATCTCAGGTCTCCTGATGATCTTTCTTTGGCATTTTAATGTACATTAATGAAAAAGATGGACGACAAGATGCAACACTGAGTAATCTCATAAACCAGATTCTACATGTAGAGGCAAAACGTTCTCAGCATCATCTTGTGAATCCTATTCTCGGGAGCAACAAATTTTGCTGTAAAACACATTATCTCATAGCTTTTTAATCCAATGAAAAAGCCATTTCCATGTATCCAAACCTTTTATTATTGGATGTTTTCCAGGTCAGTCAGATAATTAATGCAGTGCTGGATATGCTCTCAACCAACTGGTAGGTTTCCATAATCAAATATATTAATTTAAATCTCCATTGGTCTTTTCATCCTGTCACATAATTTCTTTCAGTTTTCCAAATATTGCTATTTCTCTTTGTTTGTTTCAGAAACAACAAAAATCAATACCAAATACTGGATGTTTTTAAAAAGTTAATTACCTTCTTATTAAGGACAAGATGGATAGTTGTTTCCTATCATTTGCTCAAACAAAAATCCAGGAAAACAAAATATTTTTAATTAAGATTAGGCTACTGTTAAGCATTTATTATATATAAGAATAGATTACCCAAAGCAATATAAACTAATAAGATGGGAGGAGGGTGTATCAGAGTCGGCTTGATGTGCTTCCTTTGTGAACTGGATGCTGAACTGTCTAAATTAGCAACTCAAGAGTGAAAATATTCATAGTTCATCCTAGCAGCCATCTGTTTCAGCTGCAAAGCATGAATTATCAGCCTTATTATATTTGCTGGAAATAGTGGCAACCAGCCTTTTCAGACCTATCTTTGGAAAATTGTTGACCTGTGCCAGGCACATCTTCAGTAAATGGCCATTAACCTACCAACTCCCAAACTCCAATGGCCAAATAGCACTTTAACCTGGTTAATGATTAGGCAAATTCATAATAGCGAACCGTTTTTTTTGTTTTTTGTTTGTTTAAAAAAGCCCTATTCCGAAGCTCTTTGGAACTTTAAGGATCAATGACAAATTTTAAAAGTGATTTGGGAAAGGTGATTATGTAGCCCAGTGTGAACGTATGAATACGGTTATATTCATAACCATAACCATATTGCAAGTTAAGGAATAATTTTGCAATACATTTGGAAGTGATTACAGGTGGTCTTCAACTTACAACCACAATTGAGCCCAAGATTTATGTTGCTAAGTAAGACAGTTGTTAAGTGACTCTTGCCCCATTTTATGACTTTTCTTGCCAGTTAGTAACATGGTTGTTAAGTGAATCTGGCTTCCCCATTGACTTTGCTTGTCAGAAGGTCACAAAAGATGATCACATGACCCCAGAACACTGCAGCTGTCATAAATATGAATCAATTGCCAAGCAGATGAATTTTGATCACATGACAGCCATAGGTGACTAAGTCTGTTTTTTCCTATTGTCGTAACTTCAAACGGCCACTAAACAAATGGCTGTAAGTCGAGGACTGCCTGTATAACAGGAATGGTGGAAAGCCTGGCTTCTAAAAAGAAGATGTGCTGAGCAAAGTTGAGAAAAGGTAGTTTTGGTGACAGCCACGGTTAGTAACCAATGGAATTTGTTTCACACTCTTGCTGCACCCTAAACAGTTCAGAAGTGTAGAATTGCTGTTGTTAAATTAAGACAAAGCAGGTTAAACTCTCAACTCAATTTCAGGAACATGCCGATCTGCTTGGAATAAATCCAGTACAGTTCAGGATTTGGAATCCATGTAGCTCTAGAGCTGTTTTATGCATCTTAGAAGAAAATACAGCTGGAAGAAATCTTGGAGATCTTCTAGTCCAGCCTTCCGCTCAAGCAGGAGAACCTGTACTGTATCAAATAGGTCAGTGTTTCCCAAACTTGACAATTTTAAGGCATGAGGACTTCAACTCCCAGAATTGAATTGTGGAATTCTGGGAGTTGAAGTTCTCATGCCTTAAAATTGTCAAGTTTGGGAAACACTGAAATAGGTCAACGTCTAGTCTCTTCTTAAAAGCCTCCAGTGATGGAGCATCCACGATTTCTGAAGGCAAGGTGTTCCACTGGTTAATTGTCCTCATTATTTAGGAAGTTTCTCTTTAATTCTAGGTTGCTTCTCTCTTTGACCAGTTTCCAACCATTGTTTCTTGTCCTGCCCTCTGGTGCTTTGGAATTTGATGCCCCCTTCTTTGTGGCAGATATTGCAGATCAACTGAATATAGATAGCTTACCTAAACGGTTTTCCTCATACTTTCATTTTCACACTGTGACTTTCCTGGTTCCTGTGGAAGAAATGCTTATCTTAAACCAGAACAGGATAATTTATAATATTCTTGCTGAATAGGAAAGACCCTTCTTCTTAGTATTCAAGTGTGAGACAAAAGATGTCATGTCAGAACCTTACGCAAGTTAGGTCAATAGAGATGACCTACAATTCACATTATTCTTTCTAGAAAATGCCAGTATAATTCAACCATACAATCCAAGCCGGAAGGAGGCAGTATGAAGTGTCAGAAAGGAAGGCACTATTAATTTCATGCTGCATGCAGAAGAAAGAGACTAGTCCCAAGTGAACGTTTGCTCCTTGCATCACTAAAGCAACTGCTCTCTGCTTTGTCTCTTGAGTACTGAGCCTGTTTGACAGGTAATAATAATAATAATAATAATAATAATAATAATAATAATAATAATTACTACAAATACTTGGGTATCCTTCAAGCTGACAACATCAAGCACACTGAAGTCAAGAAAAAGATTAGAGGTGAATACATCAAGAGAGTGAAGAAGATCTTAAAGTCCAAACTCAATGGAGGAAATACCATAAAGGCAATCAACACCTGGGCAATCCCAGTCATTAGGTACACAGCTGGAATAGTGGACTGGACTCAAGCAGAACTAAAAGCAATGGATAGGCAGACCAGAAAAATAATGACAATGAATCATGCCCTTCATCCACGCAGTGACATTGATAGACTTTATCTACCAAGGCAAATAGGTGGGCGTGGAATGCTACAAGTACATCAGATGGTTGAAGAAGAAAAAATGGCTTTGGAAGAATATCTGAAGAACAATGATGAAGATGCACTGAAATTAGTATATCAGGAAGGCTTACTAACTACTGGAGAGACCAAACTGGCCTACAAGAAAGACCAAATGAAGAACAGAATAGAGGCATGGGAAGACAAAGCACTACATGGCCAATACATGAAAAAAATAGCTGGGAAAGCAGATAATAATAAAACCTGGCAATGGCTAAGAGCAGGAAAATTGAAGAAAGAGACCGAGGGACTAATTCTGGCTGCACAAGACCAAGCCTTAAGGACAAATGCATACAAAGTCAAAATTGAGAAGACAGCAACAGACAGTAAGTGCCGCCTATGCAAAGAAGCTGAAGAAACAGTGGACCACTTGGTAAGCTGTTGCAAGAAGATTGCACAAACTGATTACAAGCAGCGGCATGACAAAGTAGCAACAATGGTGCATTGGAAGATCTGCAAAAAATATCATTTGCTTGTAAGCAAAAACTGATGGGATCATAAAATAGAGAAAGTCATAGAAAATGATAAATTAAACTGCTCTGGGACTTCAGAATTCAAACAGACAAGCACCTGCAACATAACACCCCAGACTTAACATTGTCGATAAGAAAGACAAAAAGTCTGGATAGTGGACGTGGCAGTGCCTGGAGATAGCAGAATAGAAGAGAAAGAACTGGAGAAGATAACAAAATACAAAGACCTACAAACAGAAATAGAAAGACTGTGGCAAAAGCAAGCAAGGGTAGTACCAATAGTCATAGGCTCCTTGGGTGCAATCCCAAAACAACTGGAGCACCACTTGAACACCATTGGCATTGACAAATTCGCTATTAGTCAATTGCAAAAGGCGGCCTTACTAGGAACTGCTTCCATCCTGCGACGATATCTGTAATACCATCAAACATCCACATCTGCCTATCCCAGGTCCTGGGTAAGGACTCGATAGGTAGACAAAATGCCAAATCCAGTCTGAACATCTGGCTGACTGTGCGATGATAATAATAATAATAATAATAAACCACTTGAACACCATTGGCATTGACAAATTCGCTATTAGTCAATTGCAAAGGCGGCCTTACTAGAACTGCTTCCATCCTGCTACGATACCTGTAATACCATCAAACATCCACATCTGCCTATCCCAGGTCCTGGGTAAGGGACTCGATAGGTAGACAAAATGCCAAATCCAGTCTGACCATCTGGCTGACTGTGCGATATGATCAATAATAATAATAATAATAATAATATAATAATATAATAATAATAATGAGTTTGGCTTGGACAAATGTGCCACATTTACTATCAAACAAGGAAAAATAGTGAAAACTGAAGGAATCAAGATGCCCCACGAAAATAACATTAAGAGTCTGGATGAGGAAGATACTACAAATACTTGGGTATCCTTCAAGCTGACAACATCAAGCACACTGAAGTCAAGAAAAAGATTAGAGGTAAATACATCAAGAGAGTGAAGAAGATCTTAAAGCCAAACTCAATGGAGGAAATACCATAAAGGCAATCAACACCTGGGCAATCCCAGTCATTAGGTACACAGCTGGAATAGTGGACTGGACTCAAGCAGAACTAAAAGCAATGGATAGGCAGACCAGAAAAATAATGACAATTGAATCATGCCCTTCATCCACGCAGTGACATTGATAGACTTTATCTACCAAGGCAAATAGGTGGGCGTGGAATGCTACAAGTACATCAGATGGTTGAAGAAGAAAAAATGGCTTTGGAAGAATATCTGAAGAACAATGATGAAGATGCACTGAAATTAGTATATCAGGAAGGCTTACTAACTACTGGAGAGACCAAACTGGCCTACAAGAAAGACCAAATGAAGAACAGAATAGAGGCATGGAAGACAAAGCACTACATGGCCAATACATGAAAAAAATAGCTGGGAAAGCAGATAAAATAAAACCTGGCAATGGCTAAGAGCAGGAAAATTGAAGAAAGAGACCGAGGGACTAATTCTGGCTGCACAAGACCAAGCCTTAAGGACAAATGCATACAAAGTCAAAATTGAGAAGACAGCAACAGACAGTAAGTGCCGCCTATGCAAAGAAGCTGAAGAAACAGTGGACCACTTGGTAAGCTGTTGCAAGAAGATTGCACAGACTGATTACAAGCAGCGGCATGACAAAGTAGCAACACTGGTGCATTGGAAGATCTGCAAAAAATATCATTTGCCTGTAAGCAAAAACTGGTGGGATCATAAAATAGAGAAAGTCATAGAAAATGATAAAATTAAACTGCTCTGGGACTTCAGAATTCAAACAGACAAGCACCTGCAACATAACACCCCAGACTTAACAATTGTCGATAAGAAAGACAAAAAAGTCTGGATAGTGGACGTGGCAGTGCCTGGAGATAGCAGAATAGAAGAGAAAGAACTGGAGAAGATAACAAAATACAAAGACCTACAAATAGAAATAGAAAGACTGTGGCAAAAGCAAGCAAGGGTAGTACCAATAGTCATAGGCTCCTTGGGTGCAATCCCAAAACAACTGGAGCACCACTTGAACACCATTGGCATTGACAAATTCGCTATTAGTCAATTGCAAAAGGCGGCCTTACTAGGAACTGCTTCCATCCTGCGACGATATCTGTAATACCATCAAACATCCACATCTGCCTATCCCAGGTCCTGGGTAAGGACTCGATAGGTAGACAAAATGCCAAATCCAGTCTGAACATCTGGCTGACTGTGCGATGATCGATAATAAGTAATAATAAACCACTTGAACACCATTGGCATTGACAAATTCGCTATTAGTCAATTGCAAAAGGCGGCCTTACTAGAACTGCTTCCATCCCTGCGACGATACCTGTAATACCATCAAACATCCACATCTGCCTATCCCAGGTCCTGGGTAAGGACTCGATAGGTAGACAAAATGCCAAATCCAGTCTGAACATCTGGCTGACTGTGCGATGATCCATAATAATCAATAATAATAATAATAATAATAATAATAATAATAATAATAATAATAATGAGTTTGGCTTGGACAAATGTGCCACATTTACTATCAAACAAGGAAAAATAGTGAAAACTGAAGGAATCAAGATGCCCCACGAAAATAACATTAAGGGTCTGGATGAGGAAGAATACTACAAATACTTGGGTATCCTTCAAGCTGACAACATCAAGCACACTGAAGTCAAGAAAAAGATTAGAGGTAAATACATCAAGAGAGTGAAGAAGATCTTAAAGCCAAACTCAATGGAGGAAATACCATAAAGGCAATCAACACCTGGGCAATCCCAGTCATTAGGTACACAGCTGGAATAGTGGACTGGACTCAAGCAGAACTAAAAGCAATGGATAGGCAGACCAGAAAAATAATGACAATGAATCATGCCCTTCATCCACGCAATGACATTGATAGACTTTATCTACCAAGGCAAATAGGTGGGCGTGGAATGCTACAAGTACATCAGATGGTTGAAGAAGAAAAAATGGCTTTGGAAGAATATCTGAAGAACAGTGATGAAGATGCACTGAAATTAGTATATCAGGAAGGCTTACTGACTACTGGAGAGACCAAACTGGCCTACAAGAAAGACCAAATGAAGAACAGAATAGAGGCATGGGAAGACAAAGCACTACATGGCCAATACATGAAAAAAATAGCTGGGAAAGCAGATAATAATAAAACCTGGCAATGGCTAAGAGCAGGAAAATTGAAGAAAGAGACCGAGGGACTAATTCTGGCTGCACAAGACCAAGCCTTAAGGACAAATGCATACAAAGTCAAAATTGAGAAGACAGCAAAAGACAGTAAGTGCCGCCTATGCAAAGAATAGTAAGCTGTTGCAAGAAGATTGGTAAGCTGTTGCAAGAAGATTGCACAGACTGATTACAAGCAGCGGCATGACAAAGTAGCAACAATGGTACATTGGAAGATCTGCAAAAAATATCATTTGCCTGTAAGCAAAAACTGGTGGGATCATAAAATAGAGAAAGTCATAGAAAAATGATAAAATTAAACTGCTCTGGGACTTCAGAATTCAAACAGACAAGCACCTGCAACATAACACCCCAGACTTAACAATTGTCGATAAGAAAGACAAAAAAGTCTGGATAGTGGATGTGGCAGTGCCTGAGATAGCAGAATAGAAGAGAAAGAACTGGAGAAGATAACAAAATACAAAGACCTACAAAGAGAAATAGAAAGACTGTGGCAAAAGCAAGCAAGGGTAGTACCAATAGTCATAGGCTCCTTGGGCGCAATCCCAAAACAACTGGAGCACCACTTGAACACCATTGGCATTGACAAATTTGCTATTAGTCAATTGCAAAAGGCGGCCTTACTAGGAACTGCTTCCATCCTGTGACGATATCTGTAATACCACCAAACATCCACATCTGCCTTTCCCAGGTCCTGGGTAAGGATTCAATAGGTAGACAAAATGCCAAATCCAGTCTGAACATCTGGCTGACTGTGCGATGATCAATAATAATAATAATAAAGTTGGAAGGGACCTTGGAGGTCATCGAGTCCAACCCCTTGCTCAGGCAGGAAACCTACACCATTTCAGACAAATGGCTGTCCAGTCTCTTCTTAAAAACTTCCAGTGTTGAAGCATTCACCGCTTCTGGAGGCAGGTTGTTCCATTGATTAATTGTTCTAACTGTCAGGAAGTTTCTCCTTAGTTCTAAGTTGCTTCTCTCCTTGATCAGTTTCCATCCATTGCTTCTTCTTCAGATGCCTTGGAGAATAGCTTGACTCCCTCTTCTTTGTGGCAGCCCCTGAGATATTGGAACACTGCTATCGTGTCCCCCCTCGTCCTTCTCTTTGTTAAACTAGACACACCCAATTCCAGCAACCGTTCCTTATATGTTTTAGCCTCCAGTCCCCTAATCATCTTTGTTGCTCTTCTCTGCACTCTTTCTAAAGTCTCAGCATCTTTTTTGCATCGTGGTGACCAAAACTGGATGCAATATTCCAAGTGTGGCCTTACCAAGGCATTGTAAAGTGGTATTAATACTTCACGTGATCTTGATTCTATCTCTCTGTTAATGCAGCCCAGCACTGTGTTGGCTTTTTTGGCAGCTGCAGCACACTGCTGGCTCATATTTAAGTGACTGTCCACTAGGACTCCGAGATCCCTCTCACAGTTACTACTATTGAGCAAGGTACCCCCTATACTATACCTGTACATTCAGTTTTTCTTGCCTAAATGTAGAATTTTACTTTTTTCACCATTGTTGTTGAGGGAAACATCAGACCTGGGAATGAGGGGTATGTGCTTCCTGCAAAGAACAAAATAAATTAATAGTCTTTTGTTCCTGATTCATTTTCAGGATGAGAGTCTATTGCTCATTCCCCCCTAATTGTCGAGATCAAGGTAGATGATGTTACGCATGAGTGTTACAAAGAAGTAGTAAAAGAAGAGGATGGGGTCTGGGACAGTGAAATCTAATGAGAGTTCTTTAATACCCAGGTTGTTCGTCCATCGATTTCGATGAAGATCTTGACATGATGGCCCATAATACCCAGGTAAAAAAGTAATGAAATCCTCATTTCTATACCAGATTCTAAATGTATATTATACGAAAAGAGTCATTCTTGATAGATGGAGAAAACTAAAGACTTTAGAAGCAGTGTTCTTCATCTGTTGTTGTTTATGTAATGAAATAAATCTAACAGATGTTTTGGAAACTGTGAAGGATTTGCTGAGATCACGGAGAGCAGTTAGTTAAAATGTACCTGTATTCTTTATGTATATGACGCATATTGTTTGTTAAGAACCGCCAAAATTTGCAGCAAATATTATATAAATGTATGATGCCACAAAGAGTCTGGAACTGAAAATTACAGGTAGTTCTCGACTTACAACAGTTCATTTAGTGATTGCTCAAAGTTACAATGGCACTGAAAAAAGTTACCGTTTTTCACACGATTGTTGCAGCATCTCCGTGGCCCTGTAACAAAAATTCATACATTTGGCAATTTATTTATGATGCTTGCAGTGTCCTGGGGCTACGTGATTACCTTTTGCAACCTTCTATTCTTTACTGCTAATCTAATTACTCTTGATACTCGACTCTGTTTTTGATATTTTGATTCTTAAATTGGTAAAGTTCTCTGACCCCAGTTTGACTATTTGATTTCATCTTCAGTTCCAGACCTTATTTCTTTGCAAGACTTTCTAAATTTCATTCTGTACAGATTTATAAGAGTGTTGTAGTTTGATTCTGTTCCTTTTGTGAATTCCAGAAGGATATTTCAGAGCTCATAGAATAATATAATCCTGAATGAACATCCCCTCAGAGAGAGAATCTCTTCAAACAGAAGATTATGTCCTCTTTGACACATGGTCACCATAACATACGACAGAACATTTGGAAAGGGAAATTCTACTTAGCAATGGCAACAATCTGCATCTAGAGATATCAGTAGTTCTACTAAATGAAGCATAGTGCTAAACATGTCAGGTTTTTGAGCATGTGGAATAATATTAATTCTTTAAAATTAAATGTCAGAAAATATAGACAAAATCAAATATACCATCTCCCCTCCTAAGTATTTATCTGGTCGCATTAAATGCTTCTTTGAAATTTAATTTAACTTCTTGAGGAGTGTTTAAATTGCTTAATAATATTATTTTAAAAGGGGGGTATTCTGGTGGTATAGGCAGTTTTACCTTCTGCTAAATCTCAACATTTGATCGTTTCCTTTCTTCAGGATTATTGTGATCCCAGCTGTTATTCAGCAACCTTTCTAAAAGATTTCAGCCGTCTCTTTTAACTGCATTCCAAACTTAGTTAATTTCTTGCTATCTCACAAACATATGGAGAGATGTTTCCTTTTTGAAGGCAAACAAACAAACAGAATCCTTGCCAGGAGCATTTTATCCCACTACACCAATCAAAAATATTTTTGAAATACTTTCAATTCTGTTGCAATCAATGTAGTATTATTCCTTGCATTTCCTTTTTTTTTTCCTTCCATGTTTTACATAATGCATACATATCCCCAATTCAGTGTAATGTATTGCACGGATATTTTTCACTGTCAACACAACTCTCTCAAGTTCCAGAGGAGTAATGAAGGAGCCTGAAGAAGCAAGCCAAACATCAAAAATGGAAATAGAGATAAAAATAGTTCTAGTTTTGTAGGAGATATTAGAGGCTCTATATACATATCAGAAGATAAAGCTCACTTTCAGCTGAATTTCATATAATATGATGAGATATTTAGCATGACCAGGAAGTCACCATATAACTTTCAAATGATAAGTGTTTTAAGCTCATATATTTATTTGTTTATTGTGGTTTTTTAAATTTGTCAATACCAGGACTTCTATGAATAAGTTGCAACAGGATTTAAAGCAATAACATGATCTGGCAGAAGCTGCCATAATCCAATAAATTGATAAAAAAGAGCAAGAGGAAAATGTATTAAAATAAAAATGTGTTAACACTACTGTTACGGTATATTTCGGGGACTTAAAATAAAACTAGTAAGTTGCTTGAAAAATATGTTAGCTTGTGCTGGGAAGACACTAGGCTACCAGAAGCAGGGGGGCAGGGGGGAAGTGCTTAATTGAGCTGGTTTCAGCCCTTTGAGGTAGGCTAAGTCAGAAAATAGACTACCCAAGGGCTACATTATGGTTGTAGGGTGTAACAGCAGAATCTTGAAAACCTGACAGAAACTCTCTCTCATACTATGCAGAATCAATATGAGATTCTTCTGAGTCTCTTTCTAACCTTTACTTTTTTCTTCAGAGCTGAAATTTCATTTACCACCTTTTTATAGGTGTTCACATTTCTCCATAATTCCACAAAATTGTAACTCCTACTTAACCTCCCTTGACAGAGAGCATTTACCAGATAATTACATAAGTTATACATATGTACTTGGAAACAAAATATCTGAATGGAAGTAATATACTACATTTCTCTCTTAACTCGTAGGATATGGGCAATACTATATTGATCTGCTAGATAATCCCTAAATTAAATATTCTAACCTGCATAGAATGTTTTAGCATGCTTGGGACAAAACTGGGTTTTGATTTCAGTTACAGTACACTGTCCAAAATAAGACCAAAGGTACTGATATTCTCTTGTTAGGAGGAAACACTCCATATGGCACCAATGTGATTAAGGCTGGTAACCTAGGCTACCAGTTCTCTATATTGTTAGAAAGCGTTATGTGAAGACTTTGATGAATCAAAACTATGGTTATCCCATCTATTAGTCTGTCTACTCTTGACCATGGCTTGGAAAGATTGTGATGTGGAATGTCAGAGGAGTAATACCACAAACAAACAGATGGAATATAATAAAGAAAAATATGTTGTGTGTTGAAAGTTGAAAGAATTAATAAATGTGAGTGAAGATGGTCTGATGTTACTGGTTAGATGTAATGAATATTTTCAGGGAAATGAAGAAATAGGTTTAATTTATGAATGAAATAGCAAAAATGTATGTCAGATAGTATGAACTGCTTTCATTTAGACTAGTATGCTTATGAATGAAAGTAGGAATTCATATCTTAGTGATAGTTGTATGCTATGTTCCTGTGACTGATGATAGCAGAAGAAGTGAAAGAATTTAAGTAGATCAGTTGCAGGAAGAGAAAATGTGAGCTCTGTATGAAAAGTATTAGAAAATAAATTAATCTTCTAACAGGATTAATGGAAAGTGAACATAAGGAAGACAATGTATAAAATGATTAGAACAAAAGAAGTATGTTATAAAGTGCCACAAAAGAGTGAGAAGTCTAATATAAAAAGAATGTTTGATGAAAGAATGAAGTAAAAGAGGTAAGGGATAAGGAGAAGATAAATAAAAAATAATGATGAGAGTATAAAACAGTGGTCTCCAATGTTTGCAGCTTGGCAGCCTGGTGGGGGGGACTGGGCCACATGAGTGGCAGGCCAGCATGCACATGCGTGCCCACGCAGCCCTTGCACAAGTGGCAGGCTGGCGCACACACACACACACAGGTCAACTTTCCTGAACATCAGGCCAGCACGCAGGTGTGTGAATGCCCACTAGACTGACACTTGGGCAAATTGAGCTGCATGCACAAGCACGCGTGCACCAGCCAGCCACTCACACAGCCCAGTTCCAAATAGGGCATGACCCGGTAGTGGGCCACAGCCAGGGTTGGGGACCTCTGATATAAAGTTACAAAGAATTATCCCAAGGAAGCAAGGAACAATGAAAACAATTATGAGAAGGATGTTGTATAAACTACTACTGTATGTAGCTTGAACTATGTTTCCTTTTTTGTGGTTAACATTTCTCATTCCTTTTCCCTAGTCTGCATAACAATATTCATCACAAAATGAAGTAATATGATATGTATGAATGCATGTATATACAGTACAATGTTCTTAGAATCAGAAAGCACTTACTTCCAAAAAAGAACATATAGGCTTGCATAAAAATATCCTATTTGGTTATTATTTCTCAAGTATAGCAATAACAGCAATAAAAATGGATTGGGAAAATAATCCACAAAGCAGTAGATGATTCATCTCTAAGCAATTTCAATGGCAGTCTTATTAACTTCATTGTGATTGTCAGTTTAGGATTGTGCGTATTCCTCAACCCTGAATGGAAGCAGTGTATTTAAGCAAACTTTCAAGTGATGTCAAACGGATATGTTAAACCAAAAGTGTCATTTCAGAATAACAGAGTTGGAAGGGACCTTGGAGATCTTCTAGTCCAACCCTTGCTCAAGCAGGAAACCCTATAGCATTTCAGACAAATGGTTGTCTAATCTCCTCTTAAAAACCTCCAGTGCTGGAGCACCCAAACTTCAGGAGGCAAGACATTCTATTGATTAATTGTTATGTCAGAAAATTTCTCCTTAGTTCTAGGTTGGTTGTCTCATTTCAATAATCACTTCATTTACTCACTCATCAAGTTCTATATCAGTGGTTCTCAACCTGTGGGTCGGGACCCCATTTGGGGTTGAACGACCATTTCACGGGGGTCGCCAAACAATGCAGTCTGCCATATTTTTCCCCTTTTCCTTAGCTGTACTACTCCCTTTTATTCTATTGGCTTTTGAAAGCCAATAGAATAGACTCTCTTGAATAGAGTCTAATTCTATTGGCTTTCAAAAGCCCATAGGAATTGTCCAGGCTGTCTCTGCCCTGCTGAGCCCGCCAAAAGTCTCATCCTGCAAACGGTGCTGCACCAGTTGAGTAGTCCTCAACTTACGACCGGTTGAGTAGTCCTCAACTTACGACCGGTTGGGGGTCGCGGCATTAAAAAGGTTGAGAACCACTGTTCTATATGAAGTTGTCCATTTTTCAGATTGTTGGTGGAATAGCTTTTCAATTCCCCTTTTAACCTCCCTTTCTCCTACCCCAATGCTATGTATACCTGCTCAGGACATCTACTGTCCTCTGAAGCACTTATGGAACCTATGCAGGAGAAAATAAAGCAAAGCCTGTTGTGCAAATCCATTGTGTAATATTTGATGTAGTCATCATTTAAATAAATTATTTATGTATTAAATCTTTATAATAAAGCAGGTATTAATGATATGGTGCTTTTTCTTAGGTGAGAAAGAAGGGTATAAAATAGGATGTAATCAGATACCTAAAGCATTTAATACAGATTAACTTTTTTTGAACTTTATAAAAACAAAATATATTTCATATTATTTTATGTCTTTTAAAATCGGAAAATAATAATTTAAGTAAAGCAACTGAATGTATGATCCAGAGAAATTTAGCCCTTTGCAACTGATTCATTTTAAAAGGTACACTTGCTTAACGCTATACCTTGAATGCTCTGTTGAAATCAACAAGCTGTCCAAATGCTGATCAAATTTGATCATCACATAGAAAAAGAGGGGAAAAATGTATTTGCAAAATATAATCTGCTTAAAAATCTATGAAAATGAATAAAAATATAAAGGTGGCTGGGACAGCTTATATTGTTGAAGAACTACTTTACACATCATTGAAATCAATATTAAAATTCATTGATCTGACAAATATTGACCAAGTAAGCTCAAAGTTCATATTTAACCAGGAGAAAAAAAATTTTCTGTAGTCTCAGTAACAAGTTGGTATTCACTGTCTTATCAGATGCTTATAGAGAATGCCGAGCTGTTTTACAAGGATGTTCAGCTTTCAAAGTGACATTAGTTCACTTTTTATTTCTTTTTAATCAAGTGTGCATCCTGCCACAATCACAAGACTCTCAGATGCTCATAAAAATAAGCAAACATAATAAAATGTAATTGTATTTATAAATATTCTTAGTATATTGTGTTTGCTTAACCCCCACAAAAAAATATGTAGTGTCAAGATGCAAAGCCCTCAGAAAAGCTCCATTTTCAACTTTTTCCAGAAGGCAAATTATGTTGGAAATAGACAAACCTGCAATGGGGAGCTATTCCAGAAGAGAGGCTCCATCACTGAAAGACAACAATTCTGGACATCAGCCATCCTAACTACCAGAAATGGGAACAGCCAGCTGCTTCTCCCAGCATGATCAAAATGGCCAGGCCAACTCAAGTGGGAAGTGCAAGAAACCTGCTACAAGCTATAAAAGGTTTAATAGATTAAAATCAGTACTTTCAATTGTATCTGCCAGCTACAGATACAATATATGTCCATCCACTATCACCAGGCCATCTCATTTTGCATCCTGAAGATTCTTGGATGGTCTTTAAAAGTAGCCTATAGAGTTCATTGCAGTAATCTAAATCAGGGTTTGATGAATATTTTTCCTAAATCAGGGTTTGATGAATATTTTTCCTACCACAATCATGGCTGCCAAGTCTGCAGGCCAAAAAGCACAAGTATGTCTTTTTGTCAACAAGGAAGCTGTTAATAGGTTGCCACAGACACCCAGGACACCCATCCTCAATTCCTGCTCTTGGCCCTTGAAGTTTGACTGAAACTAAGGTCTGACTATCTGCCACTCATCCACTCATAGACCATATAATCAGGCAGGCCAGATTTGGTTTTTAGATTGTGATTTTCCAACCCTGATCTAAATGCATGGTGAAAAGACTGTGAGTCGCTATGATTAGATCCTCCTTCCCCCAAATAGCCCACCACTGCCCCACCAATCGAAACTGGGGAAAATCCTCTACCTGCTGATCCACTAAGAGCTGTAAATCCAGCTGAACCTTAAATCATGGGCCTTAAGACAAAATGCAGGACATAGATAAACTGTGATATAGAAACTGCACACATACCTCCTACTGTTCATTTTAAGCCGGTTCTCTCCCATCCAGACTCACACAACCCCTCAGGCACTGGGACAAGACTGCAACAGCATTTCCAATCTGGCTTGGGATGACAGGTAAAGTTAAATATTGTCAGCACATTGATAGTTTCAGCTCTGAACCACCAGATACTTTTCCCAATAGCTTTATGTAGATGTTGAATAACAGGCAAAAAGTTAATGCCTGGTTAATGCTAAACATTTTTCAGTCCAGTTACTTCAATGGGAAAATTAACCCAATAAACAAAATCCTTCCTTTCACATAACAGATCAAGACCAAAATGTTCAAATTAATTTTGTCTGAAGCCTCACAGCTATATCTATAGCAAGGCCAGTGTAATATCAGCAAAACATATCTTTCCATATTGGCAAGCTATTCTGATGTAAATATGCTTATATGCTAATGTGCACCAGTTTCTTCTCCTGTTATTAAAAGATTTATCTGTTCTGAAGTTAGTCCGATGTGAGCTGTTTCATAACCAGCTACTAATTATTACAGTGTTAAAAAAGAAAAGATCTACATTTCACTCCCACTTTCCACTTCTTCACAGCTACTAATGAGATAGAGCTGATTGTCACAACAAAGATAAATGCAAATTAATATATATTCCAAAGGCTCAAAGCTAGCAGTACTTTAAAACTTTCTTCAATGCTGGGAAGATATCCCATAAAACAATGAGCCTATTAAAACCAAATAAAGAGTATTTGAATGTCATGTCACATGAGGATGGCAAATGTTCAACTAACTTTTACCAGGATATTACAGTCAGAGAATCTACAGTTCAATTGATATTCTGGGTGGGGTTTGGGGTGGAGGGTTTTTTGCTCTGTTTTCAGGAGTAATTCAAAAGCATCAAATCTTGTTTGTTTATTTATTTATTTATTTATTTATTTATTAAAATTTATAGATCGCCCCCCTTCCCCAGGACTCCAGGCGGCTAACAATAAAAACATAATATAAATTAACAAAACAAACAATACAATAACATTCATCCAGGGGTCAGATTTTATAAACCCCAGGCCTGCCGGAAAAGCCAGGTCTTAAGCAGCTTGCGGAAAACCAACAGGGTGGGAGTGGTCCTAATCTCCGGGGGGAGCTGGTTCCAAGACGTGGGCGCCATCACAGAGAAAGCCCTCCCCCGCGGCCCTGCCAAATGGCACTGCTTGGCCGACGGGACCTGAAGGAGGCCCAGGGGGATCTAACTGGACGAAGGGAACTATGAGGTAGTAGGCGGTCTCGCAAATATCTCATATTCTCAGACTGTTTATTATATATAAACACATATACTTAAGTAAACATTTGGAATGGAACCTCAGCTGAAGAATTAGTTTTAAAAGGTGTGAGTAATGCTGAATTAATATTATTTGGGAGCTGAGTTAGATAAATTCCAGTAATATACTGATATCCTCAAGCCCTGGATTTTAAAGCTGTACTATTTCTTGTGTTCAAATAATCAGTAAGAAAAAAGGACCAAATCTTCAATAACTTCAAAGCCATCTTTTGAAATAAAACAAAGCCCAATATACTCTAGAATTCAGAACAGAGTTGACTATGCTTTGCAGGTAATGTTCATGTTTAATGGAAAAGCTACAGCATGGTACATTATGTAAAGAAAATTAGATATTTGTGTGTATTTTCGATTAACTTGGAGCTATTTATGTGAAACTATAAATGCAACAGTGGTGGGATTTAGCCAGTTTGCACCAGTTTGACAGAACCAGTAGCTATTTTTTTTGTTGCCCAGGCCCAGAATGGACTTCCGGAAGTGGCATCCACACAGAGAACCGGTAGGTCACATATTTGAATCCCACCACTGAAATGCAACGTATGTGCATTCATTGCACTCAGTTTGCTTCAGCCATTTTCCAGTTTCTTTCCTTCACAGTGGGAAAAGTGACATCCCAGCTTTAATCACTTGCAAGCTTTGTGAGTCCAGTAACTGTCTAAATTTTATTAGGGGACAGTTCTATTTATTGAATGAGCTGATTCTATATAAATGTATTGATTCATTCATTCATTTTTATGTCACTTTTCTGCCAATAGTACTCCTCACAGACTTTAGGCATATAATTAAAAAAAGAATCATCTAAAATGGAAACAGGATACAGAGGAACTAACAGAAAAGCAACACAAGAACAATTTCTTCAACTTAGAGTAGTTTTTATGTTGAGTTGCTACTACCAATTCTGGGAAAGCTAAACCCCAGCAACTTGATCTTCTGCTGCTGTGTCTTCTCTCTGAAAGAATAGTTTTAGTATGATGAAATTAGTAGATGGAGGAACTAAATGGACCTTGGCAGGAAAAAAAAATATTTTTGTAATGACACTTCTGTGTCTGGTAGAAAACTTCAAGCAGTTCAGGAGCACCTCTTTCCCTCCGCTTGAGTAAAGCCTCTTTCCCCCAACTATAATGAAATTAGGAATTTTTAATCATGTGAATTATTAAATACTAAACATTAAGTAGCTATTGATGCATCAGATAAATGCCTTAGGGCAATTTGACAAAGAGTTCTCAACAGTATTCTCTATCAAGTTCTATCATCATATTATAAAGCTGTTTTATCTTAATACTCTGTATTTAAATCTTCGCATTCTAAAATAAAACATAATTATGCTTATAACAATTTATAATAAAACTAATATTCTTAGCTTGCTTTCCACAAGTATAGATAGGTTTTTGGCTTCACTGAACAATTTCCCATCCCTCTCCCTCTCCTCATCAACTTGCCCCAACCTGAGGTAGATTTTGCATTTCCAGGAAGGCAATATATTATCCTTATACTGGTTTTATTACTGTTAACTAGTATATAAAATCAGACTTCATGTTTCAGCTCTTGATAGGATGCTATTATGTTCAGTCTATGTATTTCTCAGTTATCAAGACAATAAAGTTGCTCATATATTTCCCCATTTCAGCTTATTTTCTACTGTGAAAGTATTGTAAGTATCTTAACAAACCCACCAATGAGTTTGTATTATTGTATTTTAATAAATAATGCTAACATTTTCTAAAATTTAAATCTCACTGGAATTCTTTTGTTTCCTGAGCCAACTGCAATCAAATATCCATGGTATATCCTCCTCTGCCTTCATTTTGCTATCCAATGTGAAGATTGTACTATGAATTAATTTTGAGTTGGGTGAGACTAACACTATAGATGTTAAGCACTGAGCGTAAACAGAAGCTTCTTCTAACTTTTTAAAGAGATTTTCTGCATCTGTAGAACCCATTTATTTATTTATTATATTTATCTTGACTTTCCTCCAAGAGTTCAAGGTAGCATAAGTACTTCTGCCTCTAATTTTGTCCCCACAATTTCAATCTGTCAGATAGGTTGGGCTAAGTGAGGCTTGCTCAAAATCACCATATGTTTCCATGGCTAAAAGTGAACATGAACTAGAATCTCCGCCCCCCCAACTCCCTCCCCTGCTGGCCAACAACTTAACCACCCCACCACACTTGAGCAATCAAAGTAAGATGAAGCTGTGTAGTAGCTTTAAAAGAGGGGAGACTTCAAAATGGTGCATTGCTTAAAGCATCATCAAATAACACACAATCCTTATCTCTGGTAGCCATAGTACTTTCCACTCCTATTGGGCCATTGTTGCTTCCTTTGGGTTTCAGAAGCAAATGTATTACCAAATTTCACACTTTGTGTGCAAAGCCTTTCTTTGACAGTGATATTTTGGTAATTGGGCTTCTCCACATGAGAAAACCAAAGAGGAAAGAAGAAAATAGCTGACTCTCAGTTGGGTTAGTTTGCCTGAAGAAGAGATGAAGATATAGATTTTGTCCTTAGAAATCTACTAGTAAAGCTACCTTTAAATCACAAAGTTGTAATCCTTGTAGAAAGGGACTGCTTTAATTAAGAAAAAAAACCAGAATATATATCAGATAGGTCTGAGAAAGAGAGAGAGAGATTCTTGTTTTCATGAGCAGGGCCTGTCTTTTCTACCAGATTTTTTTTTAATACTGAGTGAAAACAGTATCATTCTAGAATTCTCTATCTTGTACTTCTCTTCCATAACAGTTTGCTTTCAATCCAGCTTCTATAATTAAAGAAGGGGCTTACTTGGTAAATAATGTGTATTAGCTATGAAATTCCTGAACAAATCTTTGGAAAAAAATGTTGCTAAGATGGTAAAAATAGCTTAGGTTCCCCTTTGGGCATACATGACTTACTTTACCTAGCCATTCATGTTATGTTGCCAGTTGCAAGAAAGATAATCTTATCATGTTAGATGAAATGTATAGATATTTAACTTTTTTAATAAAATGAATTGTACAAAAAATTCTGATTTGCAATGTTTATGTGGACTGATTTCCTGATCTGGCCTATCTAATGGAGCTGACACAAAAATAATAAAAATGGAACAAAAAATAAATAAGTAAAAGTAAATTTTATAAAAATTCTTTTTGAGATCATAAGACAATATAAATTTCAATCCTTCTAATCATATTTTTACCCATTAACCAAAATTCATTGTATTCTCTTTAACATGTTTTTTCCTGTTTAAAATTTTAACAAAAGTAAAACATTTTAGCAATTGCATGTTCATCATCAATACACAACTATATTTCAAATCCTTTCTTACTTTGCTCAATACCATAAATCTTTTTAGTCATTTAAAATCTTTCAGATAACTATAAATGGAAAAACCATTGACAGCTATATCCTTCTGCTATTAATTACTCTCTTGATTTAATTTTACATTTCCCTTAATAGTTTTCCAATAAAACCCAATATGTTAACCATTTATCTTTGCCAGTTCTCCTCTATGTTTTACTTCTTAAGCTAAGATTCATAAAGGTGTTTTCAAACACAAGTTGAGTTTATATCTATTCCATATTCTCAATATGGCACATCTAGTATTTTTAATTGTTTTTAGTGGATGGATGGATTGCTTGAATATATGATTTATTTTTTACAAACCACCTCGGAATAAGGTAGTATACAAATAGATGTAAGCATTCCCTTTATAAAGGAAGGAGAAATTCTATATTACTACTATATTCTATATTACTACTGTACTATTTCAATTTAGAATATGGCCTCTGATGCTTTCTCCAGAAGTTTTGCAAGATAATGTACTAAAGACAAAATTGTTATCCTTAACATTTACTCTATTCATTTTCATTCTTCAATGCAAAAAGTTAAGTTCTATTAGAATTACAATATGGCATAATGTTTTTGATGATAATCATACTTTCTAAAATTTTCCTTCAAAAACAGCATCCAAAAAAGCCTATTATTGCAGCATCCTAGGGAGTCAAGAATTTGGGGCATCTGCTGTTAAAAGCAACTGTGATGATAAAATCAAATTAAGCTATTCCAGATCCAGAGAGGGCATTATGAATCAGGAAATAAATTTTCAAGAGTGAATTATTAGCAGGGTTTTGCATGCCTAAAATCTTTCTTGATGAAATCCAGCTTTTATGCCAAAGAAAGGAGTTGGATCTTTGAGTTAAATTCAAACCTGGTTGTGTTTCAAGGAGGCTCACTGAAATTAATGCATTTAAATTAGTTATGACTAAATTAAAAGTAATTCCTTTCATGTTGGATAATCTGTACTCAACCTGTTTGGATTCAATCCTATGCAGTTAACACTTTTTCTTTATTTTATCTAATGTATTCTAATTTCCTGATTGTGGTTAAGGAAACATATCATTCAATCAAGGTACATCGCTACAACTTGATTGCTGAAACTCACAAGCTATTTGTTTTGCAAAACCTACAATTCTAGCCCAATCATAATTGCATCACAAAATATCCTGTCCTACCAAGATTTTTTTTTTAAAGAAAACAGCTATTGTATAGGCCTAAGATATAATTTACAGAGCAATCCATTTTGTCTCCAAAGTTCCTCACCCACCCCCACCTCACGATATCTATTTTTATGGAACATGTCAAAGTTCCACTTTGCACGAGGACATCACTAGCTAAAACATGTGCTTTTTCACACACACATAAACAACTTTTTCACACACACAGAAAGTGACCTGGTTGAGCAATATAATGAACCAATAAAAATGTCACAAATTTCACAATCAGAGTATATGTTTTGCCACTGAGATTCATGGCTGCTTTACTAATCAGCAATTCTAAGCATGTTGAATAACTATGAGTAAGGAATGTGGTTTAAAATAGAAGGGAGACTAGCTCAGATAGTTAACCTCATCTCCAAAACTCACTGGAGGGGGGCATGTTTTGAAATACGAGACCTCCTGGCTTCTCTCATATTATTTTTGAAGGGTTTAACTGTTGTTTGCAATGAAACATCTAGCTTTTTTTTTCTTTCAAAGGAATATGAGGACTTTGATCAGCAAAGAAAACTCATCTGTTTTGTCTGTCTTTCTAAAGGCACAAATAGATAGTGTTCAGTGGGGGGGGAGCCAATCCAAATTGGTGAGCTCCTTGCCTCCAGCCTCCACCCTGCTTTTCTTTTTAAGTCTTCAATCTCTATTGTCTGGAGGTTTGTTCAGTTAATCTCCTGTCAATACACGATGAACAATCTGCCTATTGACTGTCTCAGCAGTTTCTAGATCCTCTTCCACCACCCTGTACCAAGATTCCTCACATTTCTTCTGATTGTCCTTTTAGTGGGGAGAGGGATGGAGGGCTGGAAAAGAGGAAAGTTATTTTTCTTCCCATCCCCTAACACAAATTATCACCTGCACCTGAGATCTTCCTTTGCGCCCTTTTTGATCTGGTTCTTTACATGGGTCCATCATTTGGGAATCTAAAACATGCTCTCCACATTATTGCTTCCCCTTGGAAGTTTTTCAAATGACTTTCAGCTGAGCACAGAAGGGATTCTTGTCCTATCATTTCTTGTTTGCTCCAAGGAAAACAAATATTGGTGGAACCTGAATAACCATTTTTAAGGGATCATCCATACATTAATTGAGTTCCTTCTCTAACAGTGATGCTAGTAACACTGCATTGCTCATAAAAAAGGATTTGAGAAGGCTTTTGCCAGAAAAGAACAAGAACCATACAGGAAAAACAAGCCACAGATTTGGTACAAAACAGGAAGCTGGCCATGTTCAATGAACAGACATGATCATTTTAATCCAGCTTGTTTCATTACTGAATCCCTTAGGCACACATAATGTCGAGTTTACAGTATTTCCATTCAACCCCATCTCAAAGCTGCAAAAAGTGTTTCTTCAACTGCTTTGAGCAATTTAGCTTAGCAAAGATTCCCTATTTAAAATTTGCTGAATTTTGTTTTGCCGGCTCAGTATTTGCATTGCTGCTCACTGAATCCTTGTGTCCTGTTTTTAGTTACTTATTTCATATACCTGTCTCCCATTTCCTATATGGAGGCATCTGGCTAGGGTCAGAAAATTCAGGATGGTAACAACAAATATAGAATATCTGCCCCCTTTGTGTTGCAGATAGGTTGCACAAGCCACACATGCAAAAAAGTTGCAAGGCAACAATTACATAGTCATGGCAACTTTTTTGACATATACATACAGATATGTCCCAGTCCCATACAATCTTGTTTCAATACCAGCTGTCCTACACATGATTTAAATAGTATTAAATAGTGTTAAAGACCATGGATTTAAACAACATAAAGGGAGAAGAAGGAAAAACAAAACAAAATTGGTTATGCAATACTCATATAGACAAGACCTGGATGAAGAGAGATGTCTTCAACAGGACACCTATAAGATGGAATAGCAAATGTTTTATGAATTTCAGGATACGTTTTCCAGGGAAGCTCCACTTTTCCTTTCAACTTCAAACCATGTTTGCTTCCTATCATAATCATTGTGACAATGGAAAAACTGGAGGTACGATCCCATTGTTAGTCAAGTCTTTATTCTTTTCAAGTATCAATACTGTTAAGAAAAAAAATAAAAATATGAAGAGTTTTCTTTATATGCACTGTCAATTTTAACAGTTTAAAACACCTTCAGCTTTCTAGCCAGTTTCTATTGAATTGTCTCAGTTTTTATTTGTTTTGGAGAGAGATTAGCCATTGATTAATCTTAAACAGATATTTTTTTAAGAAATTGGGCTTCAAAATGTGACAGATTTTTTTTTCCGAATTATCTCCAGTCAGCTGGCTAAAAGCAAGCATATTTTCCTACATTTCAGTACTCATGCTTTATTCAGTGCCACATTCCCAAGAGATATAAATCCTTGTGGGATTGGTATGGCAGAAATGCGTTCATGTTTCCCTTGGCAAGAGCAAATTATGTTATTTGCTGAAAAGATTTAGCCGTGCACAAACTGACAATTTCCTTTTGTGCAGTGGTTTATGTTTTGAAGTTCTTTGGAACTTTGAACTGGAGCTATTATCTGCAGTTAAATTTTCAGCAAAATGTCTGATATCAAACGCTAGAATAAAATATACTCACTTCACCTCTGCTCATTTTCTTCAGTGAATCTCTTCCAAAAGTTTCCACCAAAGGAAAATTTACTAAAGTAAATTAAAATGCTCTGTATAATTAACTAAAGAATTGCTAATGAAATGGAGCCGCACCAAGGCTGTGTGTGCCTCATCGGTCTCTGTTACACTTCAGAATCTCATTCACACATTCTTAAGATGATGATTAATCAAATGCAAGGTGTTAAATAAGATGCTTTTAATTAACTTGATTTCAAAAGTTTCTCTGAGCCAAAGAAAGGCAAAAGTTGCATTTGCTTTTGTCTGCCTTTCGCTTCCTCTCTTCCCAGTATTGGCATATCAGCACCCATTGTCCTTTGCAATGATGCTAAGTACAGTTTACTAAGGATACTTTAGAATGTATTAGGCCAAAATAGCCTCTATGGCATTGGTTCTTAACCTGTGGGTCGGGACCCCATTTGGGGTCGAACGACCATTTCACGGGGGTCGCCAAACGACGCAGTCCGCCATTTTTTCCCCTTTTCCTTAGCTGTGCTACTCCCTTTTATTCTATTGGCTTTTGAAAGCCAATAGAATAGACTCTCTTGAATAGAGTCTAATTCTATTGGCTTTCAAAAGCCAATAGGAATTGTCCAGGCTGTCTCTGCCCTGCTGAGCCCGCCAAAAGTCCCATTCTGCAAACAGTGCTGCAAGTTGTCTGCAGCGAAGGCGAGCTGTCTGGAAGTTTCCACCCCTCCCTGCTGAGCAACTACTAAAAATGTAAGTAAAAGAGGGCCAGGGGTGGGAGGTGGGAGGCCGGCGGGTGCAGGGAAGGTTGCTGGCGCATGTGGGGCCCGGCGGGTGCCTTACCTCCCTTGGGCTGGGCCAGCTGGTGGCCCAGCTGGTGGTTGGCCTGCGCCATCTCTGCCGCTTGCCAGCTATGCCTCCGCTGGCGCAGGGGGCGGTACCACGCATGCCGGGCGCTCCCGGGCAGGGAAAGTCCTCAACTTACGACCGGTTGGGTAGTCCTCGACTTATGACCGGTTGGGGGTCGCGGCATTAAAAATGTTGAGAACCACTGCTCCATGGCTCCCGAAGGAGGGAGGAAAAGAAAAAGGTGATTTTAACTTTTTTAAAAAAGTAAATGGGAGGCTGAAATGCTTCAGAGCAAAATGCCAGTCTCAAGCATAATCAGAGAATGCTGAGGGACACATATCGCCCCCAGAGGCATTCTTAAGACAATATTTAAAAATGATAGGAGACAATAGCCTAGCGTTCAGTTTGAAAAATGCCACCTCCATAAGCAGGCTGAAGTAACCAAGACCACACCATAAGAACACCATAAGAGGTGGTAGCAAGAAATTGTATCCTGTGCCTTTGTCAAATTAAGCAAATGTCAAGGACACATTCCAAATGTGCCCCCAATGTTGCAAAGCCCTGATGCGGAGACTTGGCAATATCACAATAAATTCACTCTGCAGCTTGCTACTTGCTACTTATCCATTTAAATACCTTGCTATTTACTCCAGTTTCCTATAGATTTGTGGGTATGTGTGGGTTTGCACCTGCCTTCCTAGCAGTTGATTCCTGGCAACTGCCTAAACCTGTTCCTGCTGTTTTCTTGGCAAGATTTCTTGGCAATTGCTTAATTCCTAGGGCTGAGAAAGAGTGACTGGCCCAATGTTACCTGCTGTCTTTGTGCCTAAGTGAGAGTAGAACTCACAGTCTCCTGGTCTCTAGCCTGGTGTTTTAACTACTACTATGTTTCCCTGAAAATAAGCCCTAGCTTGATTTTTTGGGGTGGGCCTAATAAAAGCCCTACCCCAAAAATAAGCCTGGGGGTGGGGGTGGCCAGCACAAGAGACAGCGAGTGGGCAGGGGCCAATGATGTCTGGCAGCAGCCATGGCCCACCAGCCCCTTTATGCAGCACAGGTAAGTCTGAGTGCGAAAGCAGAGGCAGAGGGAGGCAAGCGATCTGGATGTGCTGCATGGCCCCCTGGCTCACAGGAGGCTCATGCAGTGGCACTGGCAGCAGGCAGAGGCAGAGACATGGGGTGGGAGGCAGGCGATCCAGATATGTTGTGCAGCCGCCTGGCTCCAGGCAGGTCTGCGGGAAGCTCATGTGTCGGCACCAGCAGCAGGCGGAGGCAGAGGCATTGGGGGGGAGGCAGGTGATCCTGATGTGCTATGTGGCTACCTGTCCCGGTGTGGCCATGGGCATGCCAAGAGATGGTGGGACAGAGTGGGCAGTGCATCGGGATCATCTGCTCTCCCCCGTGCCTTTGCTGGTGCCATCATGCTAGCCTCCCATGAGCCAGGCAGCTGCGCACCACATTTGGATCACTTGCCTCCTCCCCCCAGTGCCTCTGCCTCTGTCTGGCTGGACCACGCACTTTTCGCCCAGGGGGAGACTGGAAGCTTTGTCTGGTTGCAAAAGGAAAGAGTGTGGCAGGCCAAGGTGGGAGGGGAGGCTTGCACCCCCTGATCCTTTGGTTTTCCCCATCTATTCAGGCTCTCCTCCTCACTGAAGGCACATTCTGCTGGTACTGCCATCACCTCCTGAGCATCTGCCCTGGGAAGTCCTGTAAGCCATTGCAGCCGCGGTTAAGCAGACAATGCAAGGGAGCTGGCGGGCGGCCGCAGAGTCAGATATCTCTTGAAAATAAGCCCTAATGGGTCTTTTGGTCCCAAAAAATAATAAGATCCAGTCTTATTTTCGCGGAAACACAATAGAGCAAAGTGACTATATAAAATCAACAAAGCTTATTTTGTAAAATAAACCTTCTTCCTTATTACAGAGCAAACCAAATCAGGTTCACACCAGTACAAACACTTACCTTTGCTTCTTTACACTTGATTATTATATCATCAGTGACTGGCAGTTGTAAATGATCTAGCTGAAAACCTCTGAGGTGAGAGGAAATGTAACTCAGTCTGTGGCACCAACCACACACATCCCATTTGCACATAAATGCCATTAGTTGACACCAAAACCAAAAAGAAGTGAACATTCAGGGAGAGACATGCATGTGTGAATTAGATAACCTTAATATAGTTTGGGACTGCTTAATACGTTCAAAAGCATAATAAAAGCTCAAACAGCTCACCAACAAGAATAAGCTGCTGGACCCTCAAGGAAATTGCATCAGAAACTGCCTCCACAGGGCCTTTGCCCACCACCCCTATAACTCTTCCCAGGGGATTTCCCATAAATGGGAAAAAAGCAATGTTCTGTTTATTTATCCAATTCTATGACATGACTTAACTTCTTTCTTCTTTTCCTGACTTAGGAAATAACCATTTTGATGATGTCTTTAAGCTTTTGATATTCCAGTGCTGTCCTTTTTGCAGTACGGTTTACAAAGTTGTGCACGAAGCTATGACTGAGTCTGCACTGAGAACTATAAGCTACAGTATATGCTATAAGCTACCCAGAGTCACTTCAAAGTTAGATGGGCAGCAAACACAATAAACAAACAAACAAACAAACAAACTGGTTTCAGTGCAAAGATCAATGAACATAGATCTGAATTTAAAGTATTACTTTATGGTCCCACCTCTCATTATGCCAACCTGAAAGAGTGACCAAGCAGTTTTCTATCTTTCACTCTTTCTCAACCTTAACAATTTTAAGCCATGTGGCGCTCAACTCCCATGTGCTTCTGATGACAAAATAAACATTCTCTGACAATACCTTTTGCCTCCTCTATCCTAAGATTTCTTAGTTTGATTTATTAGTTCTGTGTCACCTTTATCTTGTTTCTCAATGAGGCAGTCTTAAATTGCCCTTAGCAGTACCCATGTTATAGGAAGCTTCCCCCCTTTATTCTGACAGAGGCTAAGGACAATCTTAACACTAGTGCAATCTGTTGGAACTGATTATCTTGGAGAAAAAATGGAAGACTGCAGGGGATGGAAAAAGACAACACGGGACAATAAAATTACCTGCCAATTTGAAGATGGGTGGGAAGTAATTCAACTCAGCAGTGGGGAGTGCCATGACGTGCTGGCAAGGAAGACCAGATTTGTAATGTTGTTGTTGTTTTCATCCTGGTGGGTAGCAAGTATCCTGTGCTATGTCAACTGTGCAGATTAACACAGTTGAGAGGACTGAATCAAGTCCATGTGAGCCAAGGATGCAGCTTTGGATGCAGTTGATTTGGCTGGTTGGTTCATTCATTCACTCATTCTTTCAAAGATTTATAAGGATGCCCAATTCAAACAATATGACTTTATGATGGATGGTACATAACATATAAACAAGCAATAAATAAAAAAAGGAAAAAACGCACAAAAATACAACATATAAATACTAAATATAAATTGGTGATCAAGCACATAACAGTCTTCTCATGTTTACATTTTTAAGTCTTTAGCCAGCTATCACCGGCAGTAATCTTTACCCAGCCAGTTCCATACAGGTGTAGTACGAACATCAATGCCACTGAATTCCTTCCCCTGATTGTCCTATGCCAGCGGTAGGCAACCTTGGCTCTTTTATGACTCATGGACTTCAACTCCCAGAATTCCTGAGCCAGCATGGCTCAGCTTGGAAACCTCTCCCGTTTCCTTTAGCATGGCTGGCTCAGGAATTCTGGAAGTTGAAGTCCACGAGTCATAAAAGAGCCAAGGTTGCCTACCCCTGGCCTATGCTGTAAAAACCAAAAGGGAAGAGTTAGTACTGTGTTATAAATGAAAAATACATGCACGCCCTTTTGTCCATGCTTAAAAGCAAAGATGGGAAGGTAGAATAAACCATACCAATGTTTATGCTGTAATTTTCTGCATATTTCTTGAAATAAATACTTTAGATTCATGGCATCTTATTCCAAATGGACATTTTGTACAAGATTAGTCTCTGAGTGATTTTATACTCACCTTTCAAAAGCCCGACAACATCATTCATGAATGATTAAAGTAAACAGCCTAAACGACAAAAGTCTGCTTGTGGGATTGCAGCTACACTTGTATTATATTTTTACTTTGTCATTAATTTCATTGATAATAAGAAGTTTAGCATTTTTTTTTCTACTACTTTCATTGGGTTATAGCTCTCCCACCACAGAAGCAGATTTCCACTCATGGAATGGAAACTTCTGTTGCACTTCATTCCCTAGGTCTGTCCCTCCGTGGCTATGATATTTTGCTAAACCCATTGGGCATTTAGTAATAGTAATAGTAGTAAAGTTGGAAGGGACCTTGGAGGTCATCTAGTCCAACCCCCTGCTCGGGCAGGAAACCCTACACCATTTCGGACAAGTGGCTGTCCAGTCTCTTCTTAAAAACTTCCAGTGTTGGAGCATTTACTGCTTCTGGAAGCAAGCTGTTCCACTGATTAATTGTTCTCACTGTCAGGAAGTTTCTCCTTAGTTCTAGGTTGCTTCTCTCCTTGATTAGTTTCCACCCGTTGCTTCTTGTCCTGCCTTCAGGTGCTTTGGAAAATAGCTTAATTCCCTCTTCTTTATGGCAGCCCCTGAGATATTGGAATACTGCTATCATGTCCCCCCTTGTCCTTCTCTTCGTTAAACTAGACATACCTCCTCCCCCAGGGCCACCAGAAGGACCAGGAAGCTGATCTGCTGTAATGACCATTCCACTGCTATACAGATGCAACCAGATTTCAACCATGTTCATGATGCAACACAGAACATATGCAGTGGTGATACTGTAAAGTCAACATGTGTTAGGGTCCCTCCCTTTCCCCATTCCATTGAACAGAGCTGGCAATGGGAAGCAGCTAGACCAGTGATGGCGAACCTGAGTGCCCAAACAGCAACCCAAAACCCACTTATGCATCATCGAGTGCCGGGTGGATGTGGCCCATTGGCTGGGTGTGGTGAATTGAGTGGGCGTGGCCAATTGTGTGGGCATGGCTGCAGTGGTAATGGCAGAGTGGGTGGGACTAAAAATTTCAATCAATCAATTCCAACTTTGCAAGATCTTTTTTTCCCCGCGAGAAGTTGAAATTGACTGATTGAACCTCTTTTTTTTTGCACACGGCGGCAGAGGCCTAAAGCGAAAAGGTTTTATAAACCCAGCTGAAGGCCTAGGACTGGGGCGATGGCGCGCGTGCCCACAGAGAGGGCTCTGAGTGCCGCCTCTGGCACCCGTGCCATAGGTTCGTCACCACTGAGCTAGACTGTCCTTGAACAAAGCAAACCTTGTTAAATTGTGTTAGGCTCAGCAGCAGTAACCCAGATTTCCCAAATGAAGTCATGAACAAATTTCTAAACCTTTGCATCAAGTTAATTGTTAATGAGAAGCATATATCAAGGCTTTTGTAATAATCTGTCCCTCTGTAATAGCAGTATAAAAGCAAAACTCAGAGTATTATTAATTTGGAATGTGGCAAGTTTCCTTTAATCTCTTTATAAGACAGAGAGCTTTTAACAACACCAGAGAAATTAATCTGTAAAACCAAGTGCTTAAACACATCTGACTTATGACTTACAGGTCACATTGATACCTTAGATCAGGAAAAGTCCAATAAAGTAATTACACGACTGTGATCTCATTGACAAAGTAAAAAAATGTGAATAAAATGAATAAGTTGCTATGAGGTTTCTCAAGACTTATGATTTAGGCAGTAGACTAGCCAGTTTCATCCAATTTATAAATGGGTGCATAAAGCATAGAGTTACATTTACTGTTACATGACCAGACAACCATTCATAGCAATCTGGAGAAAATGCAGGAATCCATTTAATCAACAGCATCCAATCCACCAGTCAGCCCAGCAGCACTGGGCACAATTCAATATTTTAATTTACCAAAAAAATATCCATCTAAAGTATCCAATAAGTCACAATAAACAGAGGGTTCAGGAGTGGGGCTAGATTTACAGATAAGAGGTTTTGATCTGAGATTTAACATACCCATAATTTCTTCTCTTTCTTTCACATACGATAAAAGAGAAGTCATACTGGGAATAGGATCAAACTATGGAGTGCTCTATGATTAAGGGGTCCTTGATGCTCTCTAAGCTTAGCTGTTTTATTACTGATGTTTTATTACCCAAACTAGGTAACACTGATGATGTTACTAGTTGTAACACTGATGATGTTACCTAGTTTTGGCAATGAAACGTCTGCAAAGAAAATCCTCATTTCAACCCCGATCTACAAATATTCTCCTTTATTGGCTCTTTGATAGACATAATGTTTTTCAAATTTTTTATTCAAAACTTCACCCAAGACCCCAAGTATTTCAGAAGATATGAGATTGAATCTGCACAACTGAAATGGGCACCTCCCCCCCCCTTTTCATAAAAAAAAAACCAACAGCCACAGGAATTGTATATTTTCTTAGAAGTGTTGAAAAAAATCTTTGGATCACAACTGATCCTTAATCATCAAAGACAGGCAAGTAGGAGACAAATTTTTATAAACTTTATCTCAAGCACATTTTGAGAAATACCTTTATATTTTGTGGTGTTTTTGCCAGGTTTTCCCATGGAATTTTACTGCTAATTTACATCTCTCCTGAGTCATAAGATTTCATACCATTAATGGTTACCCTTAGCTTAAAGAAGCTAAAAATACAGTGCCCTTGACTAGTTAGACAATGACGTTTTCAGTGTTCCAGGCATCTATAGCAGTCAGCACTACCATAGAAACCCTTTCAAGGAAGCTCATTAATGTCTGTCAGATTTTCCCACTATGCACTTCCATGCACATATGTTGTTAGTTGAAGTACACACACACACACACACACACACACACACACACACACATCCTTAAGAGCTGGACGAAAAGCTTCTCTTTTGAGCTCAGGCTTAAAATAATTCAAATGCACATCACAGATGCAAGGAAAACAAGCAATCTCTGAAGCACAACAACATTCAAAGGACAAATAAGTTATCCAAGATGTTTCTTTACTTATCAAAGTACAGTTTGCTAACTGAGAGCAGTTCTCTCTTTTCCCTCTGGACTGATTGCCCAACTTACTAAGATTGTAAAGGAACAGACAATTCAGACAGTGGCAGTCCCAGATAGGACGCCAGGAATCCAAATGACTGTATTGTACTATTTATGGCAAGACAGATCTAGTCAATCATTGCATGAGCACCAAAAGCTATTCTCTCTTGAAGTATTTATAGAATATTGATTTCTGCTGTTCTGCTCCAAGGCTTAGAAAAATTAGGATTGCTATATCTGGGCTGCAAAAAATCCAGACCAACAATAGATGGCAGCAAAAAGATAAGCAAAAACATTTCCTGGATTTCTGCAGTCCACATATGGTAGTCCTAAGCAAAATTAATACACAATGAAGGGAACAAAACATAACAAACAGATAATTAAAAAACAGAAATCCATTCAAAACATTGGGGTGAATTTAAATTAGAAATGGGTCAACTCCTCATGTTCTTAGATGTTATCACCTGTTGTTATAACCCTGATTTATAATATTGTGGAGAAAACGCTACCCTTCCCATTCAAGAAGCTAGAGAAGGATGGTGATTTGGATATAACGATTTAAGAATATTGCGCTCCCAGGAGCCAAATGCAGTTAAATCCCATTTTTTTCCACCCAATTAAATGACCATAATGTATAAATTTTGTTTTAGTTTCATCACAGAAAGAAAGAAAGAAAGAAAGAAAGAAAGAAAGAAAGAAAGAAAGAAAGAAAGAAAAAGAAGAAGAAGAGGAGGAGGAGGAGGAGGAGGAAGGAAGGAAGGAAGGAAGGAAGGAAGGAAGGAAGGAAGGAAGGAAGAAAGAAAGAAAGAAAGAAAGAAAGAAAGAAAGAAAGAGGAAGCATTCTTGATTTTGTCCCACAAACCAGCTTTGCCACTAAACAAAGTGCCACACTCTAAGCAAGAAACAAGAAATAAAGAAGCAGAGGAGAAGAGAATTTCTTTTCATCTCCATTCTCCATCCTGCAACTTTTTCTGGGTCAAGGACCATCCTTGGCCTCTGAGTGACATGCCAGATGCCACATTCCAAAACTTAGTAGATAACACAAGGACATGTCATATATATTTAAATGTAATCATAATAAAATGTGATTAATATGTTTGGTGCCCAGTCATGTATTTAATAATCTTCTCTTTTTGTCTCATTAAACATGATTATTTGGTAACAATTCTGAGACTTCCAGTTGTCCTAAGCTGTCAGTCTGTGCTGAGATATAGCCCAGAATATTATCTAAATATTAGCTGAAAATTTAGTCGCCAGTGCAGTTGGCTTTGAAATGATTAGAAAATAAAAACATCCAATAAGAAGAGAACAGAGACCTCCTTGCCTCTGGCAGCAACATGTTTGGGCTAACTCTGTTTCTCTTCTGTATTCTTTTTTGTGCACTTTTTTATAAGATCTGGTAAATATGAAAGGAGATAAATGAAATATTTCCATATTCTTTAATCATCATTCTATGCCAAGCAATTCCCTGGTGGTTGTTTTCTTCCAGCTCATTGTTTTCACAAATTTTAGAAATTCCTCCTTTCTGGAGCACTGAACTCTACAGTCAAAAAAATAATCAAATATCTGAAATTAACTTAAAAGACATGCACAGATTCTACTGATGGCAGTTGAAAGCAAAAATAAATAAATAAATCTTCATATAAATTGCTTTATGGGGAAGAATATATTCTGAAGCAAGGCAAGGTGGTGTCTTTTCAATCATTATATATCAAAAGTAAGCAAAACTTTCCTACTCTGAATATAAAGCTTTACATTTTTTTTTCATTTATGCCATTCGTTTGATGTGTTAATTCTCAGCTGACTGAATTTTCCACCTTTAGAGAAGCTTTCCCCAGCTTCAGCTTTTAAAGTTACTTCGATGTGTTCTTCAGTTCCAACCAATACATTTTATTCCATGAAAATGTCATTGCTTATAAAGTATATGCCCTGGAGCCTTCTTCCTATAGTCACAGTCTATGACAACTCAGATCTCATTTTTTGGGTTTTCATCAAATAGAGAAAATGTTGACATCTTGATCTAGTAACAATGATTTTGTTTGGGTGAACTTTGTCAATTTCAGTCCAAACTTAGTAGGTTTACCTATTTTAAAGAATTGTTTTTAAACCGGTAGCTAATTCTTTGTTGCCCAGGCCCAGAATGGACTTGCAGAAATGGCATCCACACAGAAAACTGGTTGTTCACATATTTGAATCCTACCACTGCGTAGAAGATAATAAATGTCAACTTTTAGTATCAACAACAACAAAAAAAAGAATTGTTTTTAAAGACAAAGGCAGGTCCAGAGTTTGATATATTTTTACCACTGTCGGGAAGCAAACACTTCAAATTGTCCTGCTAGGCTTCGTTAAGGGGTGTTCAGGATACAAAAACAAATCATCCATAAAGAGAAGCAAGATTTAGGCAGTGGCTAGTAAGAGTAAAAGAGGTAAGTGAAATTTTAGCATTTGAATTTTAGATAACATTATCAAAGAGCCTGGAGGGTTTTTCTTCCTTTTCTGTTTAGCCTTCGAAGGGTTGTTTCTTCAATTGGTTGTTTTGTTTCTGGTTCTTAAACATATGCTGTATTGTGTTGAAAATTCTGGTGCTTGTTTTTCTCTTTTGTCCTTTTGGGCACAATTAGTCATGGTCATATGGAGAGATACTTGGGTTAAATCACTCCTCTTCATTAAGATATCAGGGGATTAGAAATGCTGATAGGATGCTGAAACGTAATAATAATAACAACAACAATAATAATAACAACAACTTTATTGTCACTTTGAATGTACAGTAATCAGCATACATTAAAATGAAATTTCATTGCATTCAGTTCTGTATATGTATATCACCTCCGATATACATATACACTACATAAATATGAAAAAATAAATAAATGAATACAGAATTATGCATATACCCACATATATTAACCCACATGTATTAACTAGCGCTCTTAAAACTGTATTGTGAGGATGTGGTTTCTCAGAATGCTAGCATTCTAACACTTTATAATTTGTTCCCAATATTTCGATGCTGCTCAATACCAGACTGGCATACTCATTGGTAGCCATCCAGAATGAGTTTTCCTTTAGCAGGAGTTGACATTTTCCCCCAAGTTAGCTTCTTTTCCTTCTTCGGGTCCCTAATATCCAACATTCTTTTTCTTGTACAGATTCTGCTCAAGGTATTTCAACAAATAGCACTCTTGTATTTTTAGATATTCACAGATTACTAGATATATTGCTTATGTACAGGTAGTCCTTGTCTTATGACCACCCCTGAATCCAAAGTTTATGTTGCTGAGTGAGACATTTGTTAAGTGAGTTCTGCCCCATTTTACAACATTTCTTGTCACAGCTGTTAAGCGAATCATTGCAGTGGTTAAGTTAGCAACATGATTGTTAAGTGAATCGTAATACTGACCTTGCAAAAGGGGATCACATGACTGCAGGACACTGCAACCGTCACAAATATGAGTCAGTTGCCAAGTGTCCAAATAGCTGTTGGGATGCTACAATGGTCATAAGTGTGAAAATAGTCATAAGTCACTTTTTTCAGTCCCGTTGTAACTTTGAATAATCACTAAATGAGCTATTGTAAGCCAAGGGCAACGTGTATAGATATATATTTAATATATAATATATTCCTGGAACCAACCCATTCAATACATTCATGTTGGTAGGGAATTTTGAACATCCCCTTATCATTCATTCATGTGATAAGATGGATGGGAACCCTTTGTGGTGACTCCTACTTTGTGGAATAACCTTTGGCTGGAGGGTAAATTGGCACCAACTTTGGCATCTTTCTGTAAAGCAGTTAAAACAAAAACACAACTTTCCAAGGGCCTTTAAATGGACTGAGTACATGTGATTATTCCACTGCTTTCCTTACATTTTCATTTTAATTACTGGGTAAGTTATGCGGCTTTAACTTTGCTCTTTCACACATACATACATAACCATGCTTTTATTTTGATAAACAGCCATAAAGGTTATGATTTGGTGATCTCTAAATTCAACAAGCATACACGTAGGTAAAAAATATTCAGATATTCTTCTGAATATTTTCACTGTGAAAAAAATGAGGAATTCATGAATCTCAGGGTAAAAAAAAAATATCTTAGCATTACTGTATTGAAAAATGTGAGAGTCATTATTATATTTTAAACCAAGGTTCAGAGAGTCATGCTAGATAGGTTAGAATGATTGAGATAAATGATATCTAATTTTATCATAACTTAATGTCCCACTGGCTTCAATAGATTTTCCCTCAGTATTAACAGGTCTATATATTTTCCATCATATTGGGTCTTTCTAAAGGAAGTATATATGTGCAAAATAATGCTTAAGAACTGGAAATGCTGAAGATTTACAAAAACATTCAATGAGGCATTAAAATCTAGTCTTGCTAAAGCTTAGAGCTAAAATAACTAGGGAGAAAACATTGTTCTCATGTTGTGATTACAGCAAACTATTCCTATGTGTAAATTATCATTTACTGATCTTTCTCAATTGAATACATATGCTTGATATGGATGTGCACTATGCAGGCAGAAGGAGAAAAGACCGATTATTAAACAAGAGATATTGAATCATCACAGTTTATTTGAAGCCCAGTGAAACAAATCTATCATATATTCTTCTTGGAATAACCTTCCAGGCATCTGTGGAACTGTAGCCAATAAAAAAGAAGAGAAAATATCCACTGAAAAATGCTAGACATCTTCGAGTTAATGGCATGGCAAAGCGGAGATAGTGAAGAAGCAAAAGCTTTCTTATGACCGTGAATGCATTAAATATGAAATCAACTCCTGTTAAAAAGGAAGTATGACAGACAGGGCTTAGAAAATTTGCAGGCGGTTATATAGCCATTAATATGAAGGAACAATTCCCTGCTGGAGCAGGGGATAAATGGGACATGGGGATGGTTCTAAGATCTTTTCTTTATTGGTAATTTATAGTGTCACTAAGCCATCAATTAGATGATAATAAAGCCAGCTTTCACTAATGTTTGGATGCTGCCCTAGACAATTAGTAAGGATATGCAGTTATGGAGATTGGTGGGAGATAGGGTTTTATTTTTTTTTCACTGCAGAAACATTACAAATAGTACAAAAGAAAAAATGTATTTTACCTCCAATTGACATATACGCTTGCTTGGCAAAATATACTGGGATTCCTAGAAACAACTGAGTTCCTATTAAGCCTCTATTGCAAAATAGAGGAAATACCTTGGAAAGCTTCTAATTCTTGCCAGATCTAGCTAATGAATTCTTCCTGAGAAATCCATGAGAATTTTGGATGGTGGTGTTGTTCTGACATAACATTTTTCTTGGGCTAGCCTCTATGGGAATGGTTTCAAAAGCATTTCCATTGAAGAGAACAACTTTAGAATATGTCTGTATTCATGTGCACATGTATGTGCACAAGCAACAACACTGATTTGAAGTCATTTGGCAGAGCTGTTGATGTTTTCTCCAATTTCTCAATGTTATGCATTTCTTTATGCAAATATAAGAAGTCTTCTTTGAAAAGAGATTGAAAGATTTTTCTAGTCTACTAAATACTTAATTCATTTCCAAAGAAACACAGTGATAACCAGTGTGCTTTTCCCCTTCAGCAATCATTGTCTAAAAAAAGAAAACCTCCAGGAGCACTTCACTTCTGTCCCTTCCCCTGGCTGGATGCCCAGTCTCAGTATGATGCTTTTAAACCTTCCTCCCACAAGCTACAAGATTTCTTTAACATTATTATCCTGTGTAATGCACAGGGAGGCAAAACAGGATGATATGATATGATATCCAGGCAGTGATCCACCAAAGCAGATCCATTTTGGATGCATATGAAATGCTCAGTGCTGGATGCAAGGCTGTGTACATGGAAAAGGTCACAGGATATTGATTACATGCATATGCAACAGCAAACAAAAGGCTTATCAAGTTATCTCAGTGTATTTTTCCCTCTGATTTATTTCACAGATAAGAGAAAAGCTCTCTGTTGGCTGCTTGGTTGAAATCCAGCAGTCATTTCAATAAGTGGGGAGCAATGGGCTGATAGAGATAATTCATGACCAAATAGCTATTTTCAGTCTGATTCCAATGATCCTATAATTATGAGAAATAAAAGTGAAGAAAAATTAAACTTCCTGCACACTGCACACATCATGACCCTCAGTCAGATGCTATACAACTACGTTCATTCAGGCTCTAGACTGAGGATGTGTGGATGTGGGTGGGTGTGTTTGTGTGTGCACAAAACATCTAAAAAGCATCTGACTAATGTGCTGCACACTTCAGTTTGAAGTTCTCCTGCCATTGTCCAGTTCAGAGGAAGAACAATCGTACAAGCCTCAGCCATGGATCACAGCCATCATCTTGTATAATGTCCTTTATAAGACCACCAATACCATTAAGTAGATTTATTCAATTAATCAATGCTGAATAACAATAACAGGAGTTTTATTCCCCTGAACACTTCTGAAACCTATCCTGCCCTCCCTACACTAGCTTAAATACGGTAAAGCATCAACTGAGCCCTGGTGGCAGAGTGGTTAGAATACAGTATTGCAGGCAAACTCTGCCCATTGCCTGCAGTTCGATACTGATTGGCTCAAGGTTGACTCAGACTTCCATCCTTCCAAGGTTGGTAAAACAAGGGCTCAGATTGTTGGGGGCAATATGCTGACTCTGGAAACCACCTAGAGAGGGCTGTAGAGCACTATGAAATGGTATTATATAAGCCTAAGTGCTATTGCTATTGCTATCAATTCCACTGCAAGCATTGAAGTGAAATTCAAGTCTCAATCCTGCTGACTTTTCTTCATGAACATGGAAGAGTGTTTTCATACCCTTTACTTTGGTTAGCTTACCATAATGGACCAACCTTGTCCTGATCACAGGCCGCTATTATAAAGGAAACCTGAGGTTCATGTCTATCCACATCCTTTGAAGCTCACTTGGTAACCTTAGTCAACTCACCCTCTCTCAGCCCACCCTAATTTACTGGCTTGTTCTTGTAAGGAGGATGCTTGATATTTTGCCTTGAGTTAGGGAAAGATGATATTCACCTAAGAAATAATTATTTTGTCATTATCACAAAATTCATGCCCAAGCTCTATATATATACTGGGTGGAAAATCTTAGAGATCTGATTTGTTGGCAACTTTGGGGGAAGCTAAGCAGATCCTTATTTATTTTTATTTTAGATGCCTTTGAGTCAGTCCCTGCAGTTTTCTTGGAAAAAAATTTAGAAATGGCTTGCCATTGTCTCCTTCCTGGTGCTAAGGGAGAATGACTATCCCAAAGTTACCTAGCTGCCTTAATCATTACACCAAACTGGCTCTCTTGTCCATATACCTGAACTTATTTCTACTGTTAGCAGTAGAAGAGTGCTACTCTTCTGCTACAGGAGTGGCAGCAGAGCTGGGGAAGTCCATTATTCAGGAGATAAGTAAGCAAGTGTCCTGATTGAGAATGGAACACTGAGGATTTTTTTTCACCATATTGCTATATTGCAGTTTGTTGTTTGCTTATTAAATTTACGTGCCGTTTATTTCGACCAGAGATGCCTTTTGTTGGGGCTGCCTTTGGGCTCTTGAGAGCAAGACTTCTATTCTTTACATGGGATTACAAAGAGTAATGTAATTGTAATTTGCAATTTGTCCAGTGTAGGGATGGCCAATTTGAGTTTGAGATTTTTTTTTTATTGAAAATTTATAAGATTTTACAATACAAAAACAAAACAATTTTCCCCACCCCTCCCCAACCCTCCCCTTCCCTCTCCCGACTATCCCAGAGCTGGATATAGGCTTAATTAGAATTTCTTCAAAAAATCTTAAGAAAAATATAAAATATTAATAAATCTAGATACATTACTTAAACAAATTACTAAATAATTAACAACAATATATATGTAAAAAAAAAGAAAAACATAAATACCAGAAAAGAAGAAGAAGAAAAAAAAAAGAAATACATAAAAAATATGAAAAGAAAATTAGCTTTTCAATATAAGTTATAAAACTATAAACAAATCTAAATACATTACTTAAACAAGTTATAAAATAATTAAAGGTAATATATATATATAAAAAGAGAAATAGAAAAGAAGAAAGAAGAAAATAATAATAATAAAAAAATGGAAAAAAAGTTTGGCTTTTCAAGAAAATTGGCTTTTCAATATAAATTATTAAAAAGCTAAATAATATTTTTTAATATCCATCTTGTGTTGTATAAAATCTATCCATTTCCTCCATACCACAACATACTTCTCTTGAGATTGATCCTTCAGGAAAACCGAAATCTTTGCCATTTCCGCCAGGTAAGAAACTTTAAAAAGCCACTCTTGCAAGGTAGGCAGAGATTCCTTCTTCCAACATTGTGCTACTAATAACCTTGCAGCTGTGATTAAATTTAACATCAATGTGATATCTTGAGTATCACAATCTGTAACAATACCTAATAAAAACAATTGTGGGGTAAATTTTACCCTCCTTCTAAAAATTCTTTGAATATTCCACCATATCTTAATCCAAAAAGCTTTTATATTTTTACACGTCCACCAAATATGATAGTATGTAGCATCCAAACTTCCACATCTCCAACATTTAGGCTGTAGATCAGGATACATACGAGACATTTTTTGTGGATCAAGATGCCATCTATAAAACATTTTATAAAAGTTCTCCCTTAAATTTTGGGCTTGCGTAAATTTAACGTTCCTCATCCAAATAATTTCCCAGGTATCTAATAGTACCGGTTCACCAAAGTTTTGTGCCCATTTAATCATACATTCTTTGATTAACTCTGTTTCTGAGTTCAATTCTACTAAGACCCCATAAATTCTCTTAATTTGCGTTCGCCTTTGATCTTTTATTTGTTTAAACAGATTCTCATCTTCTCTAAGCAAACCCACATTCCGATCTATCTTCCACCTATCCATTATTTGTCTATAGTGAAACCATGAATATATAATATTTTCCTGTGCTAAATCTTCCATAGATTTTAACTGCCAATTTTTACCATCCCACCTGAGTAATTGTGCATAAAAAACGCTATCCATCCTGACCCCTCTTCTTATCCCTTCTATCACATGCCATGGAATAGCCCATAGTGGGATTTTAAAATCATTTCTATAATATTTCCTCTAAACCTGAAGTAAGGAGGTCCTCATAATATGAGATTTGAAAGCCCTATCAACCTTTTTATTAAAAATTAGATAGGCATGCCATCCAAAAATTAAATCCCAACCCTCCAAAAGGAGTATTTCCACATTTGTTAAATTAACCCAATCACTTATTAATGTGAGTTTGAGATTATTAGGATTAGGAGCTGGGTTTGACCCTGCTCACATCCAAAAGAGGAAGGAGGCACATTTTGTTTGTTACATCTATTTTCTCTACCATAAGCAAATCTAATGGGTTTTATATATCTTGAGACTCCCTTGGGAGAGTGTTGAAACAAGCAGCCAAACATTAACACCATGTTTATAGCCAGGAAAATTTAGACCTATGTCACTCATGCATTGAAGAAAAGATGAAGGCAATCTTTTGAGAACATGACTGGAAAAAGATATTATCAGAGCATCTTTGGGCCATACTGACTTACAAGAGGGAAAAGACTATTTGGTCCTTCTCACTTCATTTGGATTACAATTGGATTACAGTTAGGAATGATACAAACTGTAGATTTACGCATCTGGAGACTGTTAGGTTGCCAAAAAAAAAAGTGCCCATGTTGCAGCAGACAATAACAAATATTTCAATCTTAGGATCTGTAAATAATCCTAAAATATCACTTAAGCTTCTTCACCAGAATGGAAAAACGAACAGAAGCAGATTGCCACATTAAGGCTATGGATTTGCAAACTTTTGATCAGATTCAGCCAGCAAAATCTTGCCAGAAGGGAGCCGAAAACAGTTGTTTCTTTGGCATGATGCACACTATGTCTTTAAACATCAAGGTTATTTTTGCCTTATTGTTAGCCTCCAGCAAAGGTATCATGCTTGCAATTTCATTGATACTGAATAACTTACTTAAGGGTCTATCATCGATAACCTGAGGAATATGTGCAACTGAACAGCCATGGAATATTACACAGCTCCCATTTTAGCATCCAAAGTATGCCCTCTTATAATTCTCTTTCCCCCATCTTCCTGCTGTAAGAGGTTTTCTGACAAGCAAGCCAAAAAGACAGCAAGAAGGCAAGTAGAACTATTACATGTCTCCTTTTGCACTCCTTGTGTTTGTTTTTCCTCCTCCCCATCTCTAGAGATCCTCTGCCTTAAATTTTCTCCATGATTCTATTAGATTTATTGCTCCAGTAAATCTCCCAAAAAAGCAAAACCATACACCCAGCCACTGCCACTACAGAAAAATAGACAGTCAAGGGTCCTCTGGGAATGACCCCATGAGATCACCTGACTGTTTCCCATTCACATCACAGCAAAAACATTCCAAAAGTTTCTATTGTTTGCCAGCACTAACAAGAGCAGGAGAGCAGCAAAGGCAGGAGGCAAAATGTCTATGTTTAGAAAATAGTCATAGAGGAAGTGTGTAAGTCCACCTTAAGGGAGAAAATAAACTCAGGTAGCTAAGAAAGGAAAGGAACTTGAAGCTGGCAGAGGCAGGTGGTCTACTGTAGTCCAGATGCAATTAGTTTCAGAAGCTGCCACTATAATTGACACTAACTATCTGTTCTTAATAGTACTTATCCAAGTAGGTGTCCTTTTCTGTTTCGTACAACTTCCATAATCTCTGGCATTGATCTTGCTGACCATCTGGAGGATACCACTTTGATCATCCTTCCATTATGTTTACATATGCTCTCAGATAAACATTATGCTAGCTGGATTTTCAAAAGGATCTTATTTCTCCAAGTTGTGACAACATCATCGACTTCTGGGGGGGGGAGGTGGGCAGCCAAGTCCTTAGTGGTGATAAATTTAGTTCAGCATCACAGGTTGCTGCAACATTGTAAGAAAATGGGGTGTTTAGGGTGTTTGTAGAAGAGAAGGCAATTTAGCTGGGATCTAGTCTTTCCCAGTATCCATTTCCCTCTTCGACAAAATAGTAGAAATAAGCATTGTTATTTATCTCATTTATATAGCTACCCATCTCACAGAACATGACTCTGAGTGATATAGAATAAAAACACACCAAAACTAACAATTAAAAACATTCTATCCTTAAAGACATCACTCAAAGCTACCATTGATAGAGTAGTCAAGGGACTATTATGAAAGGCAATGCAACCATCTCACTAATTCACCGCTTTTTGACATCTCCAAGCCTGATGACCAATTATGTTTTAAAGGACCTCTAGAAGGATGTCAGGAATGGAGCCAATGTCACCTTGGGAAGGATGATATTCCACAGAGCAGGACCCATAGCAAAAAGAGACCTATCTCTGAGGTCCTGAGAACTTCTTCGCAGACAAGAACCTGTAGCACATCTCTTCTGCTGAACTTAATGGACCGATGTAGCTGAGTGAAGGCAGTCCCTCAGGTAACTCAGCTCCATGCCATGAAGGGCTTTAACGATCACAACCAACAACTTAAATTGGAAACTAGCAAGCAATGCAGGTTGCAGAATCCAGGTATAACATGTACTAGCATTTTGTACCAGCTGAAACTTCCAAATCCTTTTCAATGACAGCCCCATGCATTGCAACAGTCTATCTGAGAGGTGACCTATGTGTAAGTAATTGTGAGGAAAGCCTCCCAGTCCAGTAATGCACACAACTAGTATACTGAATTCTGCAGAACTCCACAAAAAAGGAGCCAAGACAGAATATCACCTCCCCAACCATCAACAATTGCTATTAACCCCAGAGAAAGGAGGAGAACCAGCATAATACAGTGCTGCTTACCTCAAATCTCAGGACCTAGTCCAAAGGGATACCATGGATGATGGTACTGAAGGCCACTAAGAGGTAAAGTAGAACAAGGAGGGATGCACAACCTTCATCCCATCCCTGCCAAAGATTATTAAAACCCTCTAAGAGTGAAATCTAATCATGAAGTCACTCATTAACATGACCTAAACACTGGAATAAACAGTGCAACAAAGTCATACATGAGAATTCAAATGCCTGAACAACCACCCTTTTCACCTCTAAGTATCTGAATCCAGTTTAAAACATAGTCAAGACTGATCCAAACTGCTTTATTTTGAAACTTTTCAGATATCAGATTGTGAACACTGACATATTTGCATGCATGCAAGTCTAGAGCAAACAGGGACGAATCAACCAATAAGAGCCTGCTCTTTCCTGCCCATAACTAAGCAATAGAGAATTCAGCAATAAATACTTTCTTATCAGACAATTACTTGCTGCTTTGCTACACCCTTCAGTATCATGTCTGAAAGCAAATCCAGTTACTTCTTCATACAAATAAAAAAAATAGATTACTAGTGTTTCCCCACGTTCCCCTGCTTGCTAATCTCCTCTGTTTTCTAATCTCCTAATTCTGGGATATTGGCAGTTCTGCATGTGGGCTTTTTTATCTAATCAAGCCAGTATAATGCTAAGACAGAAACCTGGCAAGTGGGAGGCAGAGTTAAAAATCCCTTCCAATGACAGCACAGATCACTTTTTCAAGCAAAATCAACCATTTGCTGCTATTTTTTGACACAGAGATCATTTCTATCAAACTGCATTTCCCTGTAGAAGGATACCATGCCATTGGTATAGGGTCAAGCCTGTCCTCCTCACCTTTATGACATCATGCTCATCCCATGGACTTCATTTGGAAAGCCTTTAAGCTTGCTTATATTTTGTTCTTCGGTTATATGCTTCCTCTTTGTTGATGATATGTAAATGGTACAGAAAGTAAGCATATTATGTTTTTTCTTCTTTCTTTTCTTTGGATTAATAATTGGGGTCATCAAGTGAGAGATGACTCCAGGAAAGGTACTAATTCAGATATTGATTTAGCTTTGACTTTATAATAGAGTGGGGTTAGGCATGTCATTATCTAAAATTTTACCTGTTTTAGATCAAGTTTATTGCCTTCTTTTTTAGACAGAAATGAAGCAGAACAAATGAACATAAATGCCTAAAAATAGTTCCATGGACCAGTATTAATCCCTGTTCATGCCTCTTTCCAACTTCCACCAAGAGCCCCAGTTGCCAAATTAAGTCACAACTTCCACACTTCTCCCTGTCAGAGAGAAAGTATTTAAGAAGCTTTAATAAATATCATTGAGTAAGCTGATAGACAGCTGATCATCGGGTAGATATTAGAGATTCTGCAACTATATGTAATTGATTAAAAAAAAAGGTATTTCAGAGATTTTAGGTATTTATCCTGCAATGTGTTCCAGACAAATTCCAACTTTAGATCTGGATGAGGTCATATCCCCCCCCCCAATATCAAACTGGCTCATAATTTGGATGTTACTCAGCTGCTGCTCAGAAAGCAGGTGGTTCACACAGACTTATCAAGTATGCCAGGTACAATGCCTCTTGGAACATATTACTGAGGCCTTAGTTACCTCTCAACTGAACAACTGCAAGGTGATCTACATGGGCCTGGCCTCACAGACTATTCAGAAATTGCAGGTGGTATATAGAAAACAGCAGTCTTAAGTATTTATGGGTTAACCTATTAACACTGCTGTTTGCCAATGGCTAGAAAAATGAGGCAGAGAGAAAAGAATTTAACTGGTTGTAGGTTAATTGGTTATCAACTGGCTTCCATGTGCAATTCAAGTTTTGCTCATTTTTTTTAAAAGTCCTTCATGGTTCAGGGCTGAATATCTGTAGATTGTCTTCTTCAAAGGATTGCCAAGAGAGGCCCAGCCTTCTTGATTGAACAGACAGAAACTTCAGCCTTCTCTAGCAGTGTCTCCTTCCTGAGGAACAGAATTCTCTCAGACAAATATCCACTGCCCTTTTCTATTAAACCTTGACTATTTAAACAGAGTCTCTGGTCTAAACGATCTTTTTTCTCCTTCAGCTATTGGAAATTGTTAAGTGTACTTGCTGACTGTGTTTATTCCTGACTGTTATATACATGATTTTATTGATTAGGCTATATGGCATTGTTTGTCATTTGTTATGTTTTTATCTCAGAGGACAACTTTATGCTGCTCAGTGTTTATTCTGACTGAAATAGCCTATAAGCAAGCAAACAAACATCAATTATCCCTATGTACAATAGTATGCTCCTGCGACAGTGCTGAAAATGTGAGAGGATCTAATAAAAACATTCAAAACATTTTATCTATTAAAATGGATGTATCAGTTAATAATCAACGGTTGACTAAAACATTTAAGAATAGAGAAATAATTCTATTAACCAAGCAAAATAATATTCTATTATTCCATTATTTGTAATTTGCTTGCTTTTAAATCTGTTAATCCCATCCCCATATTGTAAATGATTTAAATGTGCCCTGCTGAAGAAAATCAAAGAGAGGAATACGAGGGAGGAAATCCACTAAGATGTATTAACTGGCAAGTCATAAAGCATTAGTCCTCACTGGCAAATTATAAATCTTACACTGAAGACATATAACCCTATCAACCGTGAACACAATTACTGTGCTAAATGCAGAAATTTATTCCCAGAAAGATGGTAATGTGAAACACATACATTGATTGCTGAAGTTATCTAATCAAAATAAAGAGACACCTTTCTTCTTAATCCACAGCACATCTCATACAACCAAAAATTCTATTTTACCTTGTTTAAGTTCAACTTGCATGACTGTAGTCATTTATTAGAGTATTAAACAAAGTCCACCTATTTTGGAAGCTAATCACCATTTTCAATTATTGGCTAAGCTTGAGGGTTTTTTAATAGTTTCTTTTTGCCTCATACATGATGAATAAGGGTCAAAATGTATGTAAAACTGTCTAGATTTATTTTGTTGGTTCCATTTACACTCCAATTTTGCATAAGGAAAAAAAAAACCAAGGACAGATAACAGTTGAAGGGAAACAAGCAAAAGATAAAAACCATAATAAAAAAAATAAACCAGCAAAATTCTGCAGAGAAAACAAACTATTAATAAGAGGCCTGGCCACATTCAACATAACATCTAATAGCATTAGTATTTCATAAATACTAATGCTAAAAGCAAGTCTATGATATACTTTCTGGGAAAAATTCGGGGTGGAAAAATACTTTGTGTCATGATTTAATAAATGTTCCCCAATGCCTCTCTGATATAACAATTTAATATTAGACTAAGATCTGAGAGACCAGGTCCCAGTCCACCCTCAGCCATAGAAGCCACCAAGTGACTTTGTGGCAGTTATTCTGTATGAACCTAACCTACCCTGCAATATTGTTGTGAGGGGAAAAAACTGGAAATAGAGTGTTAGATGTGTTGCCTTGATCTCTGGATCAAAGGTGAGATGTACAAAAAAAATCAATGAAATCAATCTCAGATCTAAATGAGCAACTGATCAGCAAATAAAAGGGGTATACAACCATTGATTTTATATATCAAAATTCCCTTCTCATCCTTGTCTGTTTCCTCCTCAATCTCAGATTGTCTATCAGAGGCCTGGGAGTTTGAGGTATCTGCACAGTATCTTACCTGTTGCTAGTACTGCAGAGATTTAAGCAAAGCCCTGGAGGGCAGAGAGCTCTAGTATTGTTCCTGGAATCTGTTGGAGCCATTCTTCCAGCTTAGGAGTCACAGCCCTGAATTCTCCTACCATTACTAAGACTACTTTAGCCTTTACTTTCCTCTCTAGTTCCTCCTTCAGTCCCTGGTACTTTTTCAGCTTCTCAAACTCCTTTCTGTTGCTATAACTTGGCATGGTTACATCTATCAACCCTGTTGCCTTCTGGTTCCTGTCTACTACTATGATGTCTAGTTAATTGACCAGTGCTATCTGAATCTGGAAATCACACTGAATCTTAATCCTGCTGTGTTTCATGAGCTTCTGTGTAATCTCTCATCTTTGCATAATCTGAGTCTTGTCTAGTGTGGTAGATCCCTGCTTCTATAGATCTGCTACTTAAAGTCAGCTTTTGTGTTGCTATGTTCAGTGTCTCATTGTAGTCTTTTAGTTTAGCCCTTTACATCCAGTGGTAGGATTTCCCAATGTCTGTTACTTCAGCTATCTGTTGATGGTATATCTCGTGTAGGGTCTTGTCTTGCTATGGCATTTCCTCTGCTCAGTCTTCCATGTCTGCTGCTGCCTCAGACATTCTCTCAGCAGCCCACTTTTGAAGTACTCCTGAATGTTCTGGGTTTCATCCAGCTGGTGTACAGTCTCTGGGTATCGGATTTGGGTATCTGGGTATCTGTACATTTTGAGAATCTTCTGGGTCTTCACATCAGCAGCTATCATGTCTTTCTTTGGCCAGCTCACTATATAGGCACAGTATCTAATGATAGTAAGGGCATACATGTTGATGGCATGAATCTTGTTCTTCCCATTGAGTGGGTTCTTCAGACTTATCTTTTGCTGGTATTTATATGTTACATCTTCATTGCCTCCTCATTGTGGTTTCCGTGTGAATGTAAGATACCAATGTACTTGTAGCTGGTCTATATGTCTGCTTTGTGGCCCACTAGTAGTTCCATCCCATATAAGGCTTAACTACTTTCCCTCTCTTGACTACCATCTGATCATAATTTTCCAATGTCCTCACTATAGATCCATATCAGGCAGATGAGCGAATCAACGTCTTTTTCATTCTTAGCATGTTCATGTTGATAAAGTGGCTGATGGTAGTTCAACTCTTGAGCATATTCCATATACAGTTCTTGTGATTATATGATTCATGGAGCTCAAGCTTATGTAGAACAGCATTGAGGACAGTGCATCACCTTGATACGTAGCACTTGATGGCCACTTGTGGGAGCTGCCTTGAATTGATTTCCAGAGTGGTCTTCCACAATCTGATCAATTCTTGAGGAGAGTCCCTAGTATCCTGTTGACTTTGTATAGCACCAGATGTTCACATATCCATGTGTGTGGCACTGAATATTAGGCTTTCTTGTATCAATCCAGACTTGTTCAGATTGATCTGTTTAGACTTTGAGTCTTGGATGACTGTGTCAGACCCAGTGTAAAAGAACCTTGACTAAGCAGGCGACGATGCTGCGGAGAAGGCTCGGCGATGCGGCGAGGCAGATGGGCGGCGCTAGAGATGCCGACGCTCAGCTGATGACGTCTCGCCTGCGGCGCGCGTCTAAAGACGGATTTGGGCTGCCGTGCGTTAGAGGAACAACTGTGATAGGCTGCCGACGCCCAGTTAATGATATTCTACATGCAACGCGCGTCTAAAGAGGATTGAGCTGAATTAACTGCTTAACCGCTTGAATTGAATTAACCGGGATGCTGGGTCTGACAGACATGAGGGTGTGGCGAGGGTGGAGTGGTGACTGGTAATTGGGGCGTACACTATGGGTGTGGTGGCGGGGCTTATTTAATACGCCGGAGGGGGAGGTTTCCCAGGGCTGACTTTCTCTTCAACTGAGCAACATAATAAAGTCTGAAACTCTGTTGAATCCTGCATCGTTCCTAATTCTTGGGATCCGTTGCCTATAGTTAGGACGAGCTTACATTAAGTCAGCCCTCTTCCTAGTTACATTGATTATTCTAACACCTGGTACTCGCCAGGAACAAGGGGCTATGGCAGAGGGAATGCAGGGAGAGGACCCTGTCATGGCCGAAGACTCGGAGGAGTCCGGTGAACAGCTGGAGGGCCTGGCGGTGAACGACACGGGGGAGGAGCCAACGGTGGTTCGACGGAAGGAGAAAATATGTGCCCCCGTAGTTGAGGCTCCAAACACCCGACAGCAACGTCCACTGGATACGGGGGGCGAATGGTGGTTTAGCCCAACGCTGGGGCTCCCCGAGGATGGTCGTGGATGGCGGTTGGCGCCAAGCTTTACTGGTTGGAGGGAACGCCGGGTCACTGGAAATCATGAAGAGGAATGGAGCTGCTCCACAGCCCCGGGGCAGTACACGCTGGATGTCCTTAGAGACCAGTTTGGGGAACGTATATACCCCACTACTATACATAGCCCTGGCAAGGAGAGCCGACCCTACACCTCCCAATTCCGATTGTCCAGCACAGAACTTAACCTGCACCCGGACGACCAGTTCACACTGCGGGAACCTACCACAAGGCAGGTGGGACCGGAGCATACACGTTATGGAATGGGGGTGAGGGGACTAGGGAGCAGGCCGGCAGACCCAGATGACATGGGCGCAGGACCCACGGGGGGAGGAGCAGGAACTCGCCCTAGACCATCCCCGGCGGCTGGTCGGTATGGGGGACAGGTGCCACCTCCATGGCCTCAGAAGATGGTGTGGAACCCTCCCCCTATAACGCTTACATTTGATGGGGACCCAGATCGCCTGGCAGTCTTTCTCAGTCATGTACTGAACCATCTAGACCGCTATTCCATCTTGTATTCATCCAATTGGTCGATGGTGGTCGCAGTTACGTCGAGCCTGCAGGGAGAGGCGGCTGCATGGGCAGCTGATCTTTATAGCGACCAGGCCAGAGAACTAGCTGATGTGGGGCTCTTCCTGGATGCGTTAAGAACTAGGTTTGAAGATCCAACCCGCTTACAGTGGGCGGAGGCCCAACTAGTGGGCCTGCGACAAAGAGGGAGACCGGCAAAAGAATACATCCGTGAGTTCCAGAAATTAGCGGGGAGACTGCGATCGTGGCCGGATCGTTTAATGGTCCACCACTTTCGGAATGGCTTGGATAACGAGATACGCCGGGCATGTATAGTGAGAGGGATAGGGGGGCGTCTGTCCGATTGGTTTAAAGCTGCAATGGAACTGGACATCGGGTTGAGGGAGCATACCGGTGGATGTGAGAACAAACTACCATCCCGCCGGGGCCAGGACCCACTCACAGGCCATATGGTCCAGGCCACACCGGATGCAACGCGCTCAAAGACAACTTTTAGGTGTTTCCGCTGTAACCGACCAGGACACCGAGCAGCAGAGTGCGGACTACCGGCAGTACTAGGGACACCAACGGCGATCGGCAAGCCAGGTTCTACGCCGCAGAAAATGATGGAGAAGTCCCGGATAGCCCACCAAGCGGGACAGACACCGATACAGCCGGCTTCCGATGATCATTCCCCCATGTTACAGAAATACGAAGAAGACGACCCTATAGAAGATTCAATGGTGAGTGAACCAATCGCCCCATTCACCATTCCAGTAACTCTTACGAGCCCAATCACTGGGGAAGCAAGGTCCTTTCAGGCATTGCTTGATACCGGATGTACCCAATGTTTAATTAATAGGGAGGTAGTACAACAGATGGGGATCAGGGTCACTCGGCTAAAATCCCCAATTCGGTTTGAGCAAGTGGATGGTTCACTGCTAGGGGGAGCTCCAACCACGTTGGTGACCGAACCAATCAGGATGGATGTAGGTGGTCATTGGGAGGTTATCCGATTCGTCGTGGTCCCTTCCATGACCGAACCTCTCATTCTCGGTTTGGCCTGGTTGGATAAATGGACACCAATCATCTGGTGGGAGGATGGGTCTCGACGATTGCGGTTGCCCGTGGGTCCTCAGCCACCACCCGCACCTGATTACGATGGAGATAAAGGGCTGGGTGCTGTAGACCCAATACCGGAAGGGGACGGACCCGGATACCCGTCAGTCTACAACGACCTGGCAGCAGTCTTTAGCGAACATGAATGCGATACTCTACCACCCCATAGGGTAACGGATTGCGCCATCGAACTCATTCCCGGGGCAAAGTTGCCTAAGCCCAGAATGTACCCCATGACATTCACTGAGCTAAAGGAAATGAGGGAGTATATCGATAAAAACCTGGCTAGGGGTTTTATAGAGCCGGCTCGCTCTAAAATAGCAGCACCCGTAATATTCCATGAAAAAAAGGACGGAGGACTGCGGCTATGTGTAGATTTCAGAGGACTGAACGCGGTATGTATAGAACCCATTTACCCGTTGCCTCTCATGAAAGACCTCCTTGCCCATTTGGCTACTGGCAAGATTTTCACAAAATTAGATCTTCGGGAGGCATATTATAGAATACGAATACGGGAAGGAGATGAGTGGAAGACCACTTTTAACTGTCCCTTAGGGAGTTATCAGTTCAAGGTGATGCCTTTTGGTCTACAGGGAGCCCCAGCTGTGTTCATGCAGTTAATAAACGAAGTCTTGCATGACCATCTTTATAGGGGTGTACTTGTATACTTGGATGATATACTTATATACTCAAGTACAATGGAGGACCACATACAATTAGTTCGAACGGTGTTGAAAAAATTACTAGATTCCAAACTATACTGTAAAGTGTCAAAATGTGAATTCCACAAAGACCGTATTGATTACTTGGGATTCCGGGTTTCGGCGATGGGAATAGAAATGGATCCCAATAAGATACGCAGTGTACTGGAATGGCAAGCCCCAAGGACTCGTTGCCAATTACAGCAGTTTCTGGGGTTCCCTAATTTTTATCGTCAGTTTATACCATCCTTTGCTGATGTGGCTCTACCATTGACTCAGTTGTTACGTACCAAACACAATACTGGTAAACCCCGACCAAAACAACCGCTGGAATGGACTATGGCCTGCCAACAGGCCTTTGAGACATTAAAAAGCCTGTTTGCGCAGGGGCCGTTATTGGCACATCCTGACCCGGACAAGCCCTTCATCATACAAGCGGACGCTAGCGACGTAGCCATTGGTGCCATTCTATTGCAACGTAGTGAGAAGAATATACTACAACCGTGTGCCTACACGTCCAAAAAATTCACTGAAACGGAACGACGCTGGGCGGTGTGGGAAAAAGAAGCATTTGCAGTGAAATGGGCATTATCCACTTGGCGCCATCTGTTGGAAGGGGCTCAACATCCCTTCGAGGTCTGGACAGATCATCAAAACTTAACAGTGCTTCAAACACCAAGGAAATTAGCGCCTAAACACGTCCGATGGGCGCAGTACTTTCAACGCTTCAAATTCAATTTAAAAGTTGTTCCGGGTGGAAAGAACTTCCTAGCGGACACACTCTCCCGAATGCCCCAATATGACAGCAAACGGGAACAGGTGATCCAGGCTGTCATACCTCAGTGTGATGGGGAGTCCGAAAAGGCAGAAGTTTGTACAAAGTTAGCAACCTTTGAAGAAGAAATAAAGGCAGCTTTAGTGACCGATCCTTGGCTATCAGCGAATCCAGGGATATTGACCCATCGTAATGGCTTGGCCTGGTATGGCGATAAATTGTATATACCTCAGGGAATACGCAACCGGGTATACCATCAATGTCATGATTCCAAAGTAGCAGGTCACTTTGGTTTTGTGAAAACGCTACATCTAGCAAGAAGGCAATTTTGGTGGCCAAGTTTAAGAAAAGACATTGAAACATATGTAAAGGAATGTAAAGTTTGTGCCCAGGCGAAAGTAATACCTAAAAAGCCAATGGGATTGTTACAGTCAGTGTCTGATCCGATACGACCATGGCAAGACATTGGCATGGACTTCCTGGTGGAGTTACCTAATGTAAAAGGTTACACTGTCATATGGACGGTGATAGACTTGTTTTCGAAACAGGCCCATTTTATACCCTGCAAGGGGCTGCCGTCTGCAGCGCAACTAGCGAAGCTATTTGTACAGCACGTTTATCGTATACATGGAGCTCCTCGACGGGTTATATCAGACCGCGGGGTTCAATTCACAGCTCGATTCTGGCGTCAATTTCTGGCCTGTATTGGAACTACTCAAGGATTGAGCTCGGCATACCATCCATGTACCAACGGGGCAGCGGAACGGGCCAATGCGGCAGTGTCACGATACCTACGTTGCTATGTCTCTCATCAACAGACGGATTGGATGGAATATATACCCTTTGCCGAACTAGCTTACAACAATGCAGTGCATAGAAGTACCGGCTTAACCCCCTTTCAGGTGGTATATGGCTACGATCTAAATCTCGTATCAGGTTGTGAATCACTGGCATCCCTGGCCAAGAAGCCAGGGGACTGGATGTCCCGTGCTAACCAAGTATGGCATACAGTAAAGAAAGCGCTGATACAGGCGGGACAAACAGCCAAGGAACAAGCAGATAAAGGCCGTAGAATGTCAACCCTGTTCCGAATAGGTGATCAGGTATATCTCTCGACCAAATACCTTAAGTTACAGGTACCCTGCAAGAAGTTGGCGCCGAAATACGTGGGTCCATTTCGCATAATACGAATCATTAATCCTGTCACAGTACAACTCCAACTGCCGGCCTTCCTTGGTAGAATACATCCGGTTTTCCACGTGAGTCTGTTGAAACTGATAGAGAGGAGTACTCATACAGATCCTCCTGGACCTATCGCTCCGGGACAGTATGAGATACAGGATGTCGTGGACTCACGATGGCGGGGGGGCAAAATATACTACCTGATAGTATGGAAAGGATATCCCCTATCCGATGCTTCATGGGTGCAGAGTAAAAAGGTTTTCGCTCCGGAGCTGCTCCGAAAATACCATAAACTATGGCCACATAAACCAAAACCGAATGAGAGAGGGGGGGGTTAGATGATATGTAAATATCATTAACTAAACGATGCTTTAACCTGTAATATTCTGTTCTAGGGGACCCCGTGGTGAGGGGGGGCCGAATGTCAGACCCAGTGTAAAAGAACCTTGACTAAGCAGGCGGCGACGCTGCGGAGAAGGCTCGGCGATGCGGCGAGGCAGATGGGCGGCGCTAGAGATGCCGACGCTCAGCTGATGACGTCTCGCCTGCGGCGCGCGTCTAAAGACGGATTTGGGCTGCCGTGCTTTAGAGGAACAACTGTGATAGGCTGCCGACGCCCAGTTAATGATATTCTACATGCAACGCGCGTCTAAAGAGGATTGAGCTGAATTAACTGCTTAACCGCTTGAATTGAATTAACCGGGATGCTGGGTCTGACAGACATGAGGGTGTGGCGAGGGTGGAGTGGTGACTGGTAATTGGGGCGTACACTATGGGTGTGGTGGCGGGGCTTATTTAATACGCCGGAGGGGGAGGTTTCCCAGGGCTGACTTTCTCTTCAACTGAGCAACATAATAAAGTCTGAAACTCTGTTGAATCCTGCATCGTTCCTAATTCTTGGGATCCGTTGCCTATAGTTAGGACGAGCTTACAGACTGCTTCTCTATTCAGAGTCTGCAAATCCAGCTCAGGAGGAATCTTCCAAAGGAACAGGCACATCAGGAAAGGTGGATAGTAATTGGGGCTCTAAAACAGATCTACATAACATACGGCTATCCAGCATTTGTTTTTATTTTTTTAAAAAAAATAACCTACAGCTGCCAGATGCTTCTGCCACCAAGAATGATCTGCTGTGGCCACCTAAGTATTCACATTCACTTCTTCCTCAAACGTCATGCCCCCAGTGCTTCCAGACTTCATGGATGCTGCCAGCTCCATCACTATCTCTGTGCTGCTAGCCACCAAACTGTTTATTGGCACATTAACTGTTCCTTTGTGGCCCATGGTTATTTTTTATCAATCTGCCCTTTTTTCCCTACCAGTTGTGCGGTGATGTTCTAAAGGGAAAGTGTTCCAAATAATAGAGAGAGAACAACCAATAGCATCTCTTCCTGAAACTTGTCATAATAAAGTCAGCAATAGACATTTTTAAAAAAATTGAGAGCATCTTCAGAATAAGCTACAAAAACAGAAGCTCCCTTTTTAGTGAAAGAAATATTCAGGATTTCAAAAGAGCTTAGCCAAATATTAACTGACATGTTTGAGGAGAAAGAATTACATGATTAGCTTTTTACAAAATATCATATTCTCAACCCTGCAGTTTCACATTGGTAAGCCTCAAAATTTATGTTGCAACAATCAGGTTGGAGATCTCAAGCTGTTTTCAAGAGCTGTCTCAGAGGATGCTGGGTGCTAAGCACAGTGTAAAAGTCTGAGCAGATGTAAATAAAGTTTGCAATAACAAAATGAAATAACAAAATCAGGTGCTCAAAAAATGATCTGAGAATCAGTTACTGAGCTGATAAACAAGCTTTACTCAGAAGTTAGTAAAAATATCCTTGTCTCAGTTTTTATTTCATCATGCTTATTTTAAACTTCTTCTACAATTGTAAGCTTCATATCTTAGTCATTTCATAACATATGAACTGTTTGTTTTAGTACCTCATTTATGGGAAAGAAAAGAGGATTTAAGACTATAAACTGTTAATCTGGAGCTTCGTGCTGGTAATACATAACAGATCCTAACTATCTCATCAAACTTGCTCAACATTAAGTTTAAACAAAATATTTTAGAAAGCTGCTATGTTATGTAACTGCCTCTTTCTTTCTTTCTTTCTTTCTTTCTTTCTTTCTTTCTTTCTTTCTTTCTTTCCTTTCTTTCCTTTCTTTTTTCTTTCTTTCTTTCCAAAGAATCAACTTCTGATTTTGGTTAGTGTGATCCTATTGTTTGAACAATGATCTCAAAAATCTGGTTTTTACTTTCCTTGTTATTGGATTAAAGCAGTGTTTCCCAAACTTGACAATTTTAAGGCATGAGGACTTCAACTCCCAGAATTCCACTGGATTAAAGGATTAAAATAAAGGACACTTGAGTTTATTAATTTAATGAGCAAGAAAAAGAAGGAAAAGGGACTGCAGAGGTTTCCCTGATTGCTGTGTTGCCCAGCCGATATTTAACTAACTAGCTAATCAGCCGGTCATGTGCTTCTTGTTTGGCTGAAATCAAGATATGTTATGTCAATGGCATTCCTGTAATCTATTAAGGAAATTACCCAATTAAAAAAATGAGATAAGGTTGTTCTAGAGAGATTTTTCTTGAGAAAGCTATGATGACTTGTGGCAATTAGTGCATTATTTTCCAGGTATTTATAAAATGATATGTTTATGAACTGTTCAAGTATCTTTCCAGAAATGGATGTTAGAAGAATCTGTAATTTCCTCAATTTTCCTCCTCATACACAACCCCCTCCCCCACTTTTTTGGAAGAGAGGAATAAAATCTCCTCCTTCTGGTACTTCATTTGTTATCCAAAGCTTTTCAAAAATAACAAAAAAAAAAAAAAAAAGGGTTGGTCAGACCATCAGCTTGTTTCTTCAGTACCTTAGGAAAAATCCATCTGGCTCTAATAGTTTAAACTAGTTCAGAGTAAAGTAATATTCTCTGATCATGATTTTTTTTTCATCATTCCTGTCCCTTCATCTTCTCTTCATAATTATTTTTCAAAGTTGTTATTAATGTGGTATTTTCTGTTCTTCCACATTGGACAAGTAGTTATAAAAAGTTATAAGTAAGAAGTTATAAAGTTTGATCCTATTCTATCTTGGACTTATCCATAAGCACTTAATTAATTAGCTCCTTGGATCTCTTTTACCTGTGGGGCTGTTCCTTCCCTCTTTCATGTACTTACATGATATGACACACTGTACATTTTCACCAATAATATCTGAAATCATATTATTAAAGATTAAGTAAATAATGATCTTTCATTCCCATTTCAGCTTTTAAACCTGAACAGGATTTTACTAAGTCATAATCATTCTCTATTTTTTTAAAAAAAAAAAAAAACCTGAAGCACATGAGCAGAAACATTATCTGTTCTATACTAATCACAACCATTTTTTCTGTACAATATTTAAAAAGTCATTGGAATCAACCATCTCATAGTATATCTATCTGCATCTGTTTGGCTTTTGACATACGTTGTTAGTGTGGCTTTGACTCTATAACCCTAGGTAGATAAATTATTATATGAAATTACTTTCTTCAACCTGTTAAATATTGTTTTTAAAAAACCAGATATCTGGTGATATTTTTGTACTATGGCAGTTTACAACATGATGGAGACGATTATTTCCAAAATACAGTGATTTATTTTATTAAATTGCTCTTTTACTTTACCCCATCATTTTTTTAACTTTGTAAAGGCAAACATTGCTGCATCCAGGGCACAAAATGATTATTTATACTTTATCTGAAGGTAACCCCTCTCTGACTAATCTTAAAATATGTGGACTTGATGACTAGACAATTATGCCACATAGGTAGATGAAGTCCACAAACCTTGAGCAGAGATACATTCCAGATTAAGTGTTTTTATTAAAGGAATATAATCACCAGGATAACTAATCATATCAATAGTGGATAGCTAATTATATCCATTATAGTTACCATTTCCATAGAAAGGAGGTCAAACAAAGTAGCCTGCCCTTTCATTCTGCTATGCAATAAACAATATAGAAATTAAATAAAGTTCAACTGCATTTAACTGTTGTTCAAAAGCAAAAAATATAACAAAAATACACCACTTAAACAAAGACTCTGGGAAGGTAGAGTATGCCTGTACAAGCTTTTATAAGGTTTTCAGACAGTCTCATAATTTACTCTACTGTTTTTCAAATAGAAGAAATAACTGGGAGAAGATCATTTTCCCAACCAATTTGGGGTCGTGGGTATTTCTAAAATAAAAAACTGTGGTTTGGAAATTGTAAATAATGACCACCCATTAACTGATATTCTTAGCAAAATAACTACAAAGTAGCTATTTTGTAGAATTATAAAGAACTTTACACAGCTGATAGATTACAATACAATACAATAGCTATATAGGTTGAGAGAAGTAAATGAACTAAATCTTATGACTAAAATAAACTATACATGTTGTTTGAACCAACGAAGGCAGAACTTTCTTTTAGTCTTTCTTTCCTGTGCTTCTTCTGTAACATTCAGGAACAAATGGTTGAGGTTTCATCAACCTCAATTCAAAGGGGCAAGTCTCATTCTAATCGCACCCTGTTAAAAGAAATAACAGATGCCCTTGGAGAAAAAGCTAGCAGCAGAATATCAAAATATGCAGATAGTTTTAAAGTCCTCTCCATGATACACAACTTCTTTAGATACTTTATGATGTACTTCCTCCTTAATTAGGAATTTTGCTTGATGCAGCCTCTTTCTCTAACATTGTTGCTGACTGGCAATCGGTAGCTTGCATACCCATGGCAGAAGGTCCCAATTTCAACAGTTGGCGTCTCCTATGAAAAAAAAGCTGAGGAAAGAATTCTAGCTGAAGCCCATAGTAATTTCTGTGAGTCAACCTTGATGGCAGATGACCATCTGCATGCCTGGTTCAGTAAAAGCCATTTTTCTTTTGTTTGAAATTAATAATGAGTGGGGAACTCATTCGGAAAATAAAAAATATTTTTTTTATTCAAAAAGTTTTTTTATTTGTAATACAATTAAAACAAAAATGGACAAGCGTGACATTCCAGAGTAAGTATTCCTAACAGTTTGTTTCTCGTGGTACAAAAACATAATACATCATTCTTAACCTCTATATAAGCCTCATCCTTCTATGTAATACAATTAAATATACAATTATATGTACAGTTATATATATATTTCAATCCTATCATTAACTTGAGATCTGAGCAGTTCTTCTTAATTCATACCAACGGTAAAATTTGTCCCAAATTTTGAAGTATTAGAGTTCTGTCTTGTCCTTCATAATCATTGTAAGCCTGTCCATCTCAGCACATGAAAGGATTTTATATAGGACCTCTTCTTCCGTTGGAATTCTTTTATTCCTCCAATCTTGAGCAAAAACCAGTCTGGAAGCTGTTAGAATGCGTAACATTAAATAAAGTACGCCTTTGTCGTACTTTTGCGTGGTTATACCTAATAGGAAAAGTTTTGGTTTCGGCTCTACCACTCGCTCTATAATAAAATAAAATAAAAAATATTGATTGAATATGTTTTCTTCTGTATCTGCCTCTTGCACCATTGTTACATCTCAAAACTGTCCTAAAGCAGATTGGGAGGATCCAAAATGATAGGAGAAACATCCTCCATAAACTCCAAGTAACTTTTCCCAACCTCGGAATTTTCACCCGTGTTGTATTAAAGCTTGACTCATAATTCTGTTCTGACAAATGGTGAACAAAGTGGAATATGATCCAATCTAATCTCTTCCATGTTCTCACTGAGGAAGTCTATACCAGGACAAGACTCAAATGGTCAGAAACATCTGAAATCCAGAAATTTTCCATTCTTTCACTTCTGCTAAAAAAAAGATTCATAAAACTTTTTTATGAATCAGAATCTCACATTTTCCTTTTCTAAAGAAGGCCTGGAATTGCTGTCTCTGATGTAAAGTATTGATATGAAGAATTTTCATCATTACCAAGGCTCTTTTTTCCAACTCTGATGCTGGAGAGGGGGTAGGCACAAGTCAGCAGATTACTGGGAATGTGTTTTTATTCTCCCATCTAAATAGTGCAAGCAAGTCATTGTAAACTCAGACTTTGTTTTCCAGCAGCTTTGAGTGATTTCAGCTGTAATGGAACAGTTTATTCTATTAAGCACACAGCATTCTATAAAGTTGTGTACATGGGGAAAATGCCAATTTTATTCTCTTCGGTTTGGAACAGTTGTTTTGGCAAGCAGGTCCAAAATGTTATGAAGAGAAAAAACAAGAGCCAATTGAAAAAAAAGTTCTGAACAGTGGCTGGAACATATATCATCCTTGAAAACTTTCAATTAAGAAAATTTTAAAAAATGCCTAGAACAGAAAAACAGAGGCAGTATACAAACACAAACACAAAAAATTGGTGTTTTAATTGTGAGTTTTCTATCACACAAAGAGATAAGAATTACATAAGATTCCTAATTTCTGGTATTTTCCAGATACTTCTGGAATTTCAGTTTCAATTCATTTGATTGATGGATTCTTGCACTTCATTTATACCATTATATTGTCATGAAATAGTTTGCAATATACGTTAAATAGCTGACTGCCAAGGCAACAAACTGCTTGAGAAATTCCATAGAAAAGAAGGCTATTCAGATTGGTCTCAGGATCTATATTAACTGCATTTTAAAAACAAACAAACAAACCACTTATATTTATTGAAGTTATACTCTGCCTTTCTATTCCATCCAAAGTATCTTCCTACAATAAAACCAAACACCATACGTAAACAAAATAGTGTTAATGAATTAGAATCTGGATAAAAATTAAACATTAGAATAAATAAATTAATGGCAGAAGAGGTGAGTTACTTATCAGGGGAGTTGTGGGAAAACACATCTTGCATATTCTATGTGCCAAACAAAAGCAAGGATAAATGGTGCTAAATCTGGCTAATTAAGAACATATTAAACCCATAGCCATAAATATCCATCACTATAACTGCAAAGCCAGTCAAACTAGAGATCAATGAATGCTCCTAAACTGAGAACCTGCTCTTTCCCATGATGTATAACTCCATAGCCAATATAGCTAATCTCAGAGTCCATTTTTTTCCCTTATCAGTAGTACTTCTGTCTTGTTTAATTTCAACTTGGTTTCCTTCATTCAGACCACTTAGAAGCAATTAAGATTGAAGTAGCTTTCTGTTTTAGAACTAAGTAAATCCACAAGAGACAATATTAAAGGCTACAAATACCTTCCTTGGTGAGATGAGAAGCAGGAAAAATGGATATCATCAATATATTGATCTCCCTTATCTCCAAAACTGCAGCATAGGAGACAAAATAGAATCCTGAAAGACTTAGGTATCAGCCTGTAGTCCTTTAACATTATCTTCCTGGAATTTCTTGACATGGAGGATTGAAACCACTGTAGAACATTAGCACCAAATCTCAATGCATCCAGGCAACCCAGAAAGATTTCATAATCAAATTTGGGCAAGGAGAGAAGCTGAAAATTCAAGACTACCCTCAAATTGTGCACCAGTTCTATCTGCAGAAGTAGTACAGCCCCATCCTACAGCAAATCCCTGATATAGGGTTATGATTAGAGTTTAAGTTTCTTCCTCCCCATCCAGATCTTCACTGCTTCCAGGCATTGAAATGTCAGCCTAACATTGTTGATCAGCCCAGGATCAAGATGTACAACTGAATATCATCTGCTTACTAATATTAGATCTCATGTTGGTGGATGACATGATACAGTGGTTTCATGAAAATGTTAAATAGAACAGATAAAAATATTGAGCCCCATGGGGCCCCACAAATAAGGAACCAAAGGCTCAACTTTTTCCTCCCATCAGGCTGTTTCTCATGTCATCTCATGAGCAGTCACTGACTTACTAAAAAGTAATTTACTGCATATTTATCATTTTTGGCTGTTCTTCTGTCTTCCTAGAAGTGAAACTTTTGACATCAAAGACTTGGCTAGTCACCTCAAAGTATGGGTCTTAAGAAATGTTGATGATGGAGCTTCCGGTACGGGGCGGCGGCGATGGCGGCTACTTCGTAGCCGTCCAGCTGGGAAGGTGTCAGATCCGCGGAGCACAGCGCGCATCAGCTGGCCCGCGGTTTGGAATCCCCTTCCCGGGCAAAGGGAAGGGGCAGAGAACGCAGGAGTAGAGGTAGAACCCCTGAACCCCCTCTGGATTTTTTCCTAGAGGGGGTGGAAGGAGCGTTCCCTCAGAGCTCCTGCTGATCTCCGCCTCCCAGCTGTTTTTGCTTCCTCGGAAGCAAAAGAAACCGCCGCTTCTATCTCCGCGGTTACAGAGTTTTGGTGAGTAATTTTAAAAGCGGTCAGAGCGGTTTAAAGGATTTTCTTTTAAATAGTTTAGTGTTTTATTTTCTTTTTCTAGTTAGTTTTGATTACTTCTCCTTTGTTTTTTTTCTTTGCTGGCACGGAGAGAGAAAATAAGATGGCGTTTTGACAGTGTTCGGCTTTTTTTTTTTTCCTTTGTCTCCTTGTTTTTATTTTTTCTTGGAAAGTATCGGACTTAAATGAATGCTTTTGATTTTTTTGTTTTTGGCTTTGGATTTCTTTCTTGATTTTTTCCTTTTTTTCTTTCTTGGACCTCTAAGGATTACAGTATTTTGTTTTGTTTTTTTTTTTAACTTCTATTTCCCTCCTCCTTTTTTTTTGGGAGAGAAGGGAAGAGAGAACTGCGTTTAAAAAAAAATGGCTTCAAAGAGACAGCCGCCTTCCATACTACCTAAGGTGGTTTCCTCTCCCATAACTTTAACTGCACGACAACAACAACAACCCAAACATGTACCACCGACCCAGCCACCACCTTCTCCTCCTCCACCAGGCCTGTCTGCACAAGAGATTAAAAATATAATGGGAGATGCTGTATCCCAAATCAGAGATGAAATGAAGCAGCTTGTTGTACAGATTAAATCTGAAATTAAAGAGGAATTGAATGGAATGAAGGACTCACTAGAGGATAATAATACTATTTTGCGGCAAGATATAGTTGCAGCTGTATCAGGTTTGGCTTCGGTGGTGGTGAAGCTGGACTCGAGAGTGGAGGAAGTTGCTGATAAAGTTGATTTTTTTGAGGATAAATTTCAAGATATGGAAAGCAAGATGGAGATCTCACAAGTAGATATTCTTATGTCTCAGTACAGGGAGATGGAGCACGCCCTGAGGATCAGGGGTCTCAAGGAAGATATGAATCAAGATCTGATGGAGAGGGTGTTTAGTGATCTAGCTGTTGCTCTGAACATGGATAAAGGAGAATTACGCAGAGAAGTGGAAAAAATTTATAGAGTTAATTCTTGGATAGCGAAGCAAAAGAATTTGCCTAGAGATGTTGTGATTTATTTTACAAAGAAGTCTCTGCGTAATGAAATTATACAAGCTTTTTATAATAAGAGATTCCAGATTTCTGCCCAAGATGTCATTATTTTAAAGGAAATCCCATCAAAAATCTTAAGAAACAGGAAAGATTTTGCTTTCTTAGCTAATGAGCTTAAAGCAAGACTGATGCCATTCAGATGGGAGATCCCGATGGGCATCACTCTGAGCCATGCGGGGATGCGTTACAGGTTGAACACGGTTGTTAAGGTTAAAGAGTTTTATAATACGGTCCTGGGTGCAGGCTCAGCTTCATTTGTCCAGAAACCCTTGAGTGGTAAAGAGCTGGAACAGCAATCTGAAGCATTAGGTCTGATCTCTGCTGGGAAGTTGCAAGCTGAAGGGCAACGTCAAATAGAGGTTAAAGAGCAGAGGATGACCCGTGCAGCACATAGACGCAAGGAAAAGGAGCAACAAAAGAAAGAGATTAAAGAATCTTCTTCGGAAAGTGTTTCACAGCCAGTGGGAGGAGCAAGACCCAAGAGTTCTGCAATACATACAGCAATGGCAGATCTTCAGGTAGTCTTCTCCAGGCTCCTGGCCAAGGGAGATGGCAAAGTTCCTGACCTGGAATGTTAACGGTCTAAATTCCCCTCAGAAAAGGAAAAAAATCTTTTACTATCTAAAGCAACATAATAATGATATTATTTGCCTACAGGAAACTCATATTTTACTTAAAGATCAAAAATATTTAGCTAACGCCCGTCTGGGATCTCATTTTGTATCTTCTGCTCCTGGGAAAAAGGGGGGAGTGGTCATCTATGTGAAGCAAAACTTACCAGCTTGTCTAGTAGAATCAGATCCCCAAGGAAGATATGTGATGATTGAACTTGGTTTATATGGTAAGAAAATACTTATAGTGGGACTTTATGCACCAAATCAGCAACAGGAACAATTTTATAGACTGTTACATCAAAAAATAACTTTGCTGGACTATAGATCCGTGGTATTAATGGGTGACTGGAATGGTGTCTTAGATATACAAAGGGACAAGAAAGGTTCTTCTCCTCTTTTTAAACAGGCAAAACTACCTAAAGCCTTTTTTGACATGAAAGAGGATTGGGAATTAAGAGACTATTGGCGGGAATGTAATCAAGAGGAGAAAGACTTCACCTTTTTTTCAGATAGACACCAATCCTTTTCAAGAATCGACTTCTTCTTGATTACAACGGATTTATATAATAGAGTAAAGAATGTTAAGATTTTTCCTAGGTCGTTGACGGATCATAGTCCAGTTTGGATGGAGCTGATTCAAGAAAAAGAGGAGAGAAGATCCTGGAGGGTGAATGAGAACTTATTCAGACAAGAAAAGAATGTTCAAAAGTTAAAGGAGTGTTTAAAGGATTATTTTGCTTTAAATATGTATAAGGGGACTTCAATGTCAATGGTATGGGATGCAGGTAAAGCATTTATGCGTGGGATCCTGATAAAAATGAATAACTTTCATAGGCAAAAGCAGACTCAGAAACGTAAAGAATTGGAAGATGAAATTAAATTAAAAGAAAAGTCTTTGATTTTAAATCCTTTAGATGAAAGGATTAAAGAATCTATAAAGCTGTTAAAAACACAATTTAATATGTTGGTGGCGGATCAATCCGCAACTAATTTACTGTTTATGAAACAAAATACATTTTGTAATGCTAATAAACCAGGGAGATGGTTGGCCTATCAATTAAGAAAGAAACAGAGACAAAGAATAATAGACAAAATAAACTATAAGGGTAAATTAGTGTTTCAGAAGGAATTGATTAAGAAATCTTTCTTAGATTACTATCAGAAATTATACAAATCTACAAATGTGCAAATCTTAGATATAAATAAATATTTAAGCGAGACTAGCTTTCCCAAACTGACAGAGGACCAGAAACATGAAATTAATGGTTTAATTACTAAGGAGGAAATTGTGACAGCAATTAAACAATTGAAACCAGGGAAAGCACCGGGTACGGATGGGTTGACATCTGTTTATTATAAAGTTTTAATGGAAGAGATGATCCAACCATTAGGTGATCTTTTTAATGACATTTTACAGGGTTCAGAGATTCCTCCCTCATGGCGTAGTGCTTTTATATCTTTGATTCCAAAAGAGGATCAAGATCTTACTTTACCAAAGAATTATATCTCTTTTAAATGTTGATTACAAGATATTTGCAAAAATTTTAGTAAATAGGCTAATGAGGGTTGTGCATCATCTTGTGCATAAAGATCAATCTGGGTTTATAACTGGTAGATATATGAAAAATAATGCTAGACAAATCATTAATTTATTAGAATATTTAGACAAGAACAACCAAGTTCCTGCAGGGCTGATATTTTTAGATGCTGAAAAAGCTTTTGATCAATTGAATTGGCATTTTATGTTAAGAGTAATTGAAGAGATGAATTTTGGTGAAAAGATATTACAAGCTCTTATGGTAATATACCAAAAACAAACAGCTCAACTTATTGTTAATGGAGGCTTGTCAGAGGTTTTTACAATAGAGAAAGGTACTAGACAGGGATGTCCATTATCACCGTTGTTGTTTGTTTTAACACTGGAAATATTGTTGATCAAAATTCGAGAGTCGCAGGAAATAAAAGGAATAGAAGTTAACAAAAAAGAATATAAGTTAAGAGCTTTTGCGGACGACTTGGTGGTTACTTTGTCGCAACCTACTCATTCTGTAGTAAAGTTATTGCAGTTGATTCATCACTATGGTTTGGTTTCGGGTTTCAAGATTAATGTTAATAAGACTAAAATCCTACCTAAAAATATGACTATTCGGGAGAAGCAGATTCTGGTTAACCTGACGGGTTTTGAAATTGTTAATAAGGTAAAATATTTGGGGGTGTTGTTATCTGTTTCTAATGCAAAATTGTTTAAAAATAATTATGAAAGGTTGTGGGTCAGTGTACAGAAAGACCTGAGGAATTGGGAGAAGTTGCAATTATCCCTCATGGGAAGAATTGCAGTGATAAAAATGAATATTCGACCCAAGTTTCTTTTTTTGTTTCAAATGCTACCGATTTTGAAGAACGAGATTAACTTAAGTGAATGGCAGAAAGGTATTAATAAATTCATTTGGGCAGGGAAAAAGCCAAGGGTTAAGTTTAAAATCATGCAAGACTTCCGTGAGAGAGGTGGACTCAAGGTACCAAATATGAAATTATACTATGATGCAGTGGTTTTAACATTAATCAGTGATTGGGTAAATTTAACAAACCTTGAGATACTTCATTTGGAGGGATGGGATTTACTTTTTGGTTGGCATGCCTATTTAATATTTAATAAAAAAAGTGGATCGGGCTTTTAAATCTCATATTATAAGAATCTCTTTACTTAGGGTTTGGAGAAAATATTATAAAAGTGATTTTAAAGTGCCACTATGGGCTATACCATGGCATGCGATAGAAGGAATAAAAAGAGGTGTTAAAATGGACATGGTGTCTTATACACAGTTACTTAGATGGGATGGACAAAATTGGCAGTTAAAACTACTGGAAGAGTTAGTATATGAAAACATTACTTACTCTTGGTTTCAATATAGGCAATTAGTAGATAGATGGAAGATGGATCATAAGCTGGGTTTTCTCAGAGAAGATGAAAATCTTATTAAGCAAGTGAAGGATCAAAGACAAACTCATATTAAGAGAATTTATGGGGTTTTAGTGGAATTGGACTCAGAAACAGAATTAATTAAAGATTGTATGATCAGATGGGCGCAAAATTTTGGCGAACCAGTCCTACTGGATACCTGGGAAATCATTTGGGTGAGAAATGTTAAATTTGCACAAGCACAGAATTTAAGGGAGAATTTCTACAAAATGTTTTATAGATGGCACCTTGACCCACAAAAAATGTCTTTTATGTACCCTGACCTACAGCCTAAATGTTGGAGATGTGGTTGTTTGGATGCCACCTATTATCATATCTGGTGGTCGTGCAGAAATATAAAAGCCTTTTGGATTAAGATATGGTGGAATATTCAGAGAATTTTTAGAAGGAGGGTAAAATTTACTCCACAATTATTTTTATTAGGTATAGTTACGGATTGTGACATAAAGGAGGTTATATTGATGTTAAATTTGATCACAGCCGCAAGGCTGTTAGTAGCACAATATTGGAAGAAGGAATCTTTGCCTACTTTGCAGGAATGGTTTCTTAAAGTGTCTTATTTGGCGGAAATGGCAAAGATTTCGGCTTTTTTAAAAGAACAATCGCAAGAGAAATTTCTTGCTGTTTGGGATAAATGGATAAAGTTTATACAATTTATATTGGATATAAAAAATACCATTTAGCTTTTTCATAACCTTTATATATATATATATATATATATATATATATATATATATATATATATATATATATATATATATTAGTGTTATATTCTTTCTTTCTTTTTTTTAATATAACTTTTTAAATTTTTCTTAACTAAGCCTATATTCTGCTCTGGGAAGCTCCGGGGGGGGGAGGGAGTGGGTATTTTGGGGGCGGTAGGGGAAGGGTTGTTTTGTTTTGTTTTGTTTAGTTTCTTGTTTATGCTGTTGTTGTATTGTTATTTTTTTGTTTCTCTGTAAAAATTTATAAAAAATTTTCAATAAAAAAAAAAGAAATGTTGATGATGAATGTTTGTAAACGTTCTATTATTTTTACTTATTGTGATTTATTCTGAGATCTACTGGGTACACAGGACTCCATATAACTATTTCAGTAAAGAAATAATTAGGGACTAACATCAGAGTGAGTGCAACAACAAGATAAACTGCTCTAGTGCAACATCTTAACAAGATTACTATGTGTTCTCCAAATGGGGAAGCTGGATAAGATACTGTTTTTATCTGTCCATGCAGGCTACTTAAATGAACATGAAAGATGTTGAGTTCATTAAGTGGCTAGGAACTATCCTTTGATAAATGTTGTCTATATTTAATTAAAGTTATTGCCTGGTAAGACTCACAAGTCTGATCACAATATGTGAACATTTACTGTATTTGACCCAGTTTTGGAAGACGTTAATCTGGCCTGGGAATGATGTGTTTTCAGTGCTTTAGGTGAAACCAGTCTGGCTGTGTGATCATCTCAGCATGCTTTAAAGTTGCCTCTCATGTGAAGTGCTCCTCTGATTGCTCTATCATAGGACCACATGATGGGGGATGTAGGAAAAGTTACTTATCCCATCATGTGCTGAAAATGGTTTCACAAGGCACCTGGGACAATCAGCTTTCACTATACTACATGCTTGCAATGTTTATTATGTTTATACTTGCAAATGGAAATAAATGTTATTCATAAGAAATACCCTTCACACGAAATACAGTTTCTATAAATAGATGAATTAGGCAATCCTTAAGATCATTTGGTGCATCTGTGTCTTTATATAATGCTCCAGACATTATATTTGGTTTAGGCCTCAGCTTGAGAGATTTTTTTTTTATATAGAACAAGTTTTATTAAGTTTTTCAAAGAGCTTAGGAAGCAATGTGGTGATCGGGTAATCAATTATCCAAATAACCAAAACATTTATATATAACTCAGGTTAACTCCTTAAAGAGATTTTGAAGTCACTCATTTTGATGTGAGAATTGATCAGAAACTGACTTTGGACGTCTGAAGCTTCATGTTTCAACAAATAATATATATTTCTTTTTTAAAAAAAGATAAAATTTGATGAAGTGTACCATAATTGATATTTGCTACCTCTGAGAGACAGCATGCCAAAAACTACAGGATTCATAGATATGCGAACCATCTTTAAATTAAGTTTTATTTTAAAAATACATCTTGGCAAGAATGGGTGAAATTTACAGTTTACCCTTCTGAAACTATTACACTTTTCAGTTTAGATTATCCAAAATAGGATTTGTGCATTTGAATCCTGCTTCCTTTGTATTTATTACTAACTAGACAATATTGGATCATTCCCCCCCACACACACTTTTTTTTTGGCCAGCCATAGTTTTTTACCCAATGCAGGACAGACCCATGATTATCTAAGAAGAATATATATCCTAAGTTGAAAAATAATTGTAGTGGAAAATGCACCCATCTAAACAAAGAAACAGAATGACCATGGGCAGGCAAAAAAATAATGGGAACATGATTGACTTCTGATTACCTGCCAGCTTCCCCATTGACTTTATTTGTGGGATCCTGGTATGGTGTGTCAGAAATCACATGACTGTGGGAATGCTGCAATAGCCACAACTTTGCAAATAAAACTAGTCTGAAAGTCACAGAAATTTCAATTCTACGGGAGTATTGGGCCGCAGATTTTGATGCATTCTTTAAGTTAGCAGATTTTTAGGCATCTTGATTTAAGAACTGTTGAGCTAGAATGCACCTTTTGGCCTAACGTGAAGGTACAAACAGATAAGCGCAATGTGAGATTTAGTATATATGTACAGGTAGTACAATTGAGCCCAACATTTCTATTGTTAAACAAGATAGTTGTTATGTAAGATTTGCCATGGTTGTTAACTGAATCACTGTAATTATTAAGTGAATTATGTGGGCATTAATTCTGGCTAGTCCTCAACTTACAGCTGGTTGTTTAGCAACTGGTCAAAGTTCAAATGGACCTGTGAGATACTTACGACCTGGATTTGAAGTTCCAATGGTCGCATCCCCCACCACAGTCACACAACTGCTATTCAGGTGTTCGGCAACTTGATCACATGTATGGCCATTTTCAGTGTCCCTCAGATCCTTAGAAGCAAAGTGGATTATTCTCGATGAAAGAAATAAGAGGTTTACAGTGTGACACTGTAGCATATAGGTATACTTTAAAACATATTATTTTAAAAGAAATTCCCTTCACATGTTCTTTTTGGATTACTGTTTCACATATATACACACCTGCAATATGCAGAAGTGCAAGGTTATAATAACAGATCATAATGAAGTGTTCATAAAACTAAAATTCAGTGGATATCTATTCATTCTATTTAAAAATGGAACGTCATTTTTTTAAGCCATATCTTAGATAAGTTATGGGATATTTTATACTTACTGATATATCTTATAATATGCATATAAAAAAGTAAAAAAATCATACCAGAAGCTTTGAGTTATACATATCAAGTGGATTGATTGATAGTTTGATTTAAAATTCTTATCATAATTTATCTATCCTACAGACAACATAGAGAACCAGTTTAGTGTGATGGTTAAGGCTTAGGCTAGAAAGTGGAAGATCATAAATACTAGCTCCACCTATGCACAAAACAGCTGAGTGACCCTGAGAAGGATCCCTGAAAGACTGAGAATCAGCTCTCTAGATCAGGAATCTAGCCATCAGTCAAAACTTACCTATTCATCCCAACTCAATTCCATATTGTGTGAAGAGTGATTGTTCATTTTCCTACTGTTCATGTTTGGGAGGGTATGATAAACAAAACTACAGAAATCCATTAATCTCCAATCCTTCACTTGCTCTGCACATTGAAAATAGGGGCATCAGGGGCATTGGATGACATTATTATTGAGGCAAGATAAAGATCAGCAATGGGGACATCATATGCTGGTATAATTTTCTTCCTGTTCAGAGATGTGTGAATAGCACTTTAACTTGTCTGTAGAGAACAGGCCAAAGATACACCATTGAAAATGAAGATTCCCCCACTACTGCTTGCTGTCCTCTGCATGAGGACAACAACAAATGCATTGATAGAAAGGACAGAACCATTATGGATTTGCAGTTGAATGTGCTCAATGAACATGAATTTGGGCAAACTCCAGGAGTCAGTGGAGGACGGAAGACCTGGTGTCCTATGGTGATGATGTCATGAACAGTTGAACATGACTTAGCACCTCAACAACAACAATAACAATTGAATGTGCTTCAGTGGAAGATGATCAATGAAAGGTTCACATTTAATTCAGGCTGGAGGCCAGGTTGTGGGTATTTTAATTTATCCCTTCATTTGAGATCATAACTGTTCATAGCATTTTCCTTTGGCTTGTGTTCTTTGTTCATGTTTAAACCTTCAAGTATTTAGGACAAGATTATTTTTCCCTATCTATCAAGCTGCTAGCTACTTCTTAATTTCCCAAAATGATGTGCTTTGTTTATGTTCAAGGATTGCAGCTTCTCAGTAATGCAATCAAAGGCACAAAACAGACAGGTTTCAAAAAGCTCCCTGGCTTCAGCTCTACACTGTTTGTTATTGTCAATATCTAATCCATCCATCACTGTGGCTGACTTGCGTGATCACACATTTCTGAACTGACAGGAGTGGTGAGCACATTGCATGGCTGAAATGTCTTCAAGCATCACTTTGAAGGATGCCAGTTTTTGTGCATTCACAGCACTGAGTCTTCCTCAGAAAGTGATATCAACATATGCATCAGGATAGCTGGAATCAAAAGTAGGATTTATTTCAAAACATTATTTAGGAGAATTGTTATCACTACTGCTATCCACCATTTTACCATAAGACAGTAGCTCTATAAAGGATAATTCTCTACTTTACTAATAGTGAGGTCATTTGAGCTGGACTAAGGGCAGGTTCATGATCTTCAGCTTGGACAAATCTAAACTCTCCCCATCTCTATTGGTGGTTTTTTCCTTAGAATGCTTTACAGCCCTCTCTAAGTGGTTTACAGAGCCAGCATGTTGCCCCCAACAATCTGGGGTCCTCATTTTACCAAACTCAGAAGGATGGAAGGCTGAGTCGACCTTGAGCCATTCAGAATCAAACTCCTAGAGTGAGCAGTGAGTTATATGTGTGTGTGTGTATGTTATGTGTATATATGTATATGTTTGTGTGTGTGTGTGTGTGTGTGTATGTATATATATATATGTGTGTGTGTGTGTGTGTGTGTGTGTGTATGTATATGTGTATATGTAGGTCTTTGGTTGTTCGGGTTTTCTCCCGCGTAAAATTGGAAGTGTCTTGGCGACATTTCGACGAAGTCCCATTCGTCATCTTCAGGCTGGTGTTTTCAGCTTCGTGCTTTGAGCAGCAAATATATATATATTTGTTTTCTGAGGGTTTCGCGGGTGTTTGTATGTAGGTCTTTGGTTATTCGGGTTTTCTCCCACGTAAAATTGGAAGTGTCTTGGCGACGTTTCGACGAAGTCTCATTCGTCATCTTCAGGCTGGTGCTTTTGGCTTCGTGCTTCTAGGAGCAATGTGTGATTGTAGCTGTTTCCTCCTTTTAACTGCCAGTGGGGGTATGAAGTGATTGGATGAGAGCTTGGCTGTGTTCTGATTGGATGGAGGTGTGTTCTGATTGGTTAGGAGCTTGGCTGTGCTCTAATTGGCTGGGGTGTTGGCTGTGCTCTGATTGGCTGGGGGGTTGGCTGTGCTCTTAACTGTTCCGCTCTCTCTTTTTTGCACTCCAATTTTGTAAGTGCAAAAAAGAGAGGGCGGAACAGTTAAGGCAGTCACAGGCAATCAGGAAGAGTGGCCCTGTCACGAGGGCAATGAGTAGGCAATTGGATCAGCAAGGGGATAAAAAGAACTCCCCATCCCCTAAACCCCACTCTGAGGACGCTGGCAGAGGACCAGCGAAAGCTAAGTTGTTTTAATCTTGTATATAACTGTTTTTATTGTTTTAAATGTTGTTTTAACAATAAATAACTGGAGTATACTCTTCCCGGAGATCGAAGATTGCATCATTGAAACAAATATGCCCAGGATTTGTATTTTTACAACCATTAAGGATGGCGCAGCAGTTAGAGTGCAGTACTGCAGGCCACTTTAGCTGACTGTGTTCAGCAAGTCAGCGGTTCAAATCTCACCGGCTCAAGGTTGACTCAGCCTTCCATCCTTCCACGGTAGGTAAAATGAGGACTCAGATTGTTGGGGGCAATGTAAATATATATATACATTACTTACTGGTGTACACCGCTTAGAAAGTGCTTGCACTTAAAGCGGTATATAAGTCTCATAAATAAATAAATAAATATATAGTGAGATTGGCAGCTATATAAATGTGATGAATGGATAAATAGATAAACAAAAATACCACAAAACATAAAAATGATTGATTAAATATGCTCAGAAGTCTTTTTTAATCATTTAGTTCACTAAAAATTAAACTTAGAAGCAATGCATTTTAAAGAGCTGCTGAAGACTTACTAATTTTGTTTTTAATATAAACTGTATTAATTTTTTTTAACCCTGTACTACTACCTAGCAAATTCCCATCCTTTCTAAGGCTTTCTTGCCTTCTCACATCTGCCTCCAGTGGCCAACGTTTTTTTCAATTAACTGATTCTATGACAGAATAACAGAATAATAGAGTTGGAAGGGACATTGGAGGTCTTCTAGTCCAACCCCCTGCTCAAGCAGGAAAGCCTACATCATTTCAGACAAATGGTTGCCATTATATGGAAAATTTACAGTGTAATAGTTCCAAATGAATTCCAAGAATAGTGGAACCAAAAGCAAGCCAAACTCTGTAACCCTTGTCCATGTAGAGTGCATGTTTATCCACAATTGTACCTGCCTTAACTTTGCCATTTTTAAAAAATCCTATGAGTAAATCCTAGCAAAATGTTGGGGTAATGTGATCCCTTAGAAAAGCTGGTAAATTATCAAAAAGATAAAGCAACCGAAAGACAACCACTTCCATTTTATCCATACAGAAAATTTTACTAATAGGTTTCAAAGGTTATGCAAATGAGGAAGCAACAATCATGATAGTTAACAGTGCTGAAAAAAGCAGAGAAACAAGAACCAGGTCAAGGGTTTAGCTGCCTTCACATAATAGAATTTGGAAGTTCTTGCTGAGAAGATCAAAATGTCTATGAAAAGAAGTAGTAAGTAGAAACAAGCGTAGCCAGAACCTTGCCTTTTACCATGCTCAATAGATTGATGGGAAATCAAATCCAAAACGTCTTAAGGATAACAAGTTTCCTACCACTGAGCCAACAAAAAAGAGTGGGAGGAAAAAAAACATTTTCTGTATGTCCTGAAGCGTCTCAGAGGAAGTTTGATCTTCAGGGCACCCTATCTATGACATAAACTCAAGTATTTGTAGGTTTTCAAATTCCATTTTGCTACAAGCTACTAAGTCTCATATCAAAGACAAAAGAGTGCATGCTGCCTCTGCTTTCTCATATTCCTTATAAGTACCCTTTCTTAAGGTTTGAGATATAAATATACACCAGGCAATTCCACAGCCTTACTTAAGGATAAATGACAAGCCATTTCAGCTAAAAATACTCTAGAAACAAGTAGTACATTCTTCAAAGTGTGACCCTGACGGTCTTTCATCTTTCATCCTGAATCACATATCTTTTCTTCCTGCTGGGCTTTTCCTATTTACTTAGCAACAAGGTCTGTTTATAGGCTGTGTTTGTACTACAATGGGTGCAAGCTTCTCCTTGCATGGAGCCATTGCCAGCCAAGACTCATAAACAATCTGTTTGCATTGCAAAAACGTCCAAGAGTTGTATGGGAGATGGTTAGCCTCTCAGCAATATTCACAATATGTGATTGTGATTATTGTTGTTTTCCTCTATATTCTAAGAACCATTTAGGTGATATGAGTGGTAGAGAAATTTGAGAAAAAAGAAAGAAAGAAAGAAAGAAAGAAAGAAAGAAAGAAAGAAAGAAAGAAAGAAAGAAAGAAAGAAAGAAAGAAAATGATAAATACTGCTTTTTGGAACTTTTAAAATTTCACAGGAAATAATAGATATATTTTGTGCCACAAAACCCATATTTTTAGCAATCCAGTCCACAAAAGATGTATACAAATTGGAAGAAGCTTAAAGAACCATGATAAACATAATCAGAAAAATGGAAGCTAAGTCCCAAAAGGAGATAATTAAGTGGACCAGATACGTCTACATTGGAAAAGACCAAACACTTTTTAAATCTCTGATGGACTGTCATACAGAAAAAAGCTATCTATTGATTATCTCTCATCCTCCACATCAAGGCAAGAATTTTGACAATTAAACCAATTAGTTAGGGAGATGGTGAATGCCCTTTGGATGGATATCTTCAAGCAGAAGCTATCCAATTATCTACTAGGGATTCATTAATCTGGATTCCTGCACTGAGTGGAGAATTAGACTATAGAAAGCATCCTCTCACATTGCATTATGGTGTGGTATGCTGGCTGGACAGCCATGGATAGAGGGTGGTGAGCACCGCACAAAACATTGTGGGCTGTCCCCTGATACCACTAGATGCCATGGCTAGGGCCCACTGCCTTAGAAGAGTGAGGAAAATCTTCAGGGATGACTCACACCCTGGTCAGCCCTTCTTTACTCTCCTACCATCGGGTAGGAGATATAGAAGCATAGCCAGCCACACCAACAGGCTGAAGAACAGTTTCTACTCATGGGCTGTCAGACTCCCGAATGGAAAATAACACCATGTATGATAGTCTTGCAGGGCCAGCGCGTTGTGCAATGTTCACATGGTGTAATAAGATTGTGTGTTTGTTGTCATTGTGAGTTGTGATGGGGGGTGCACGAAGGGAGGCTCAGCCAATCTCATTGTACACATGTTGTACTTTGACAATAAAGGATTTGAATTTGGTGGCTAAAAGGGCCCCTTTCTGCTTTACTGTTCAAGACTTCTAAAATAATGGTCCTAAACAATTTCCCTTTCCCAAATCAAACCCTCAATCCATCTTGTCAAACTTTTAAATAAAATCTCAATACCAGTAGGATCCCTTCCCCTTCCCCTTATCCTCAAGATAAGGCTGGCCATTGCCTCACTGTCAACTTTCTGCATAAGCCAGGTCGAGAAACAGACTCCTCAAGAATTACTGTAAATAATTACTGTACTGGATAAAATTTATTGAAATAGACTATAGCAATGGAATCTTAAAAGCCTGGCTATGTTCCCCCTTCCATTGTTTGTAGGCCCTAGGGAGTTAAGGCAGAATCAGTTTGAGTTTGTAATGTTTTCTTCATTTCACAGGCTTAAAACATGCTTTTATGACTGGTGCCACATAGTTTCTCCAAGGCTATCTCTATGGCTCTCTGCTCTATGAAGAATAGTTTGTGATTCAATCAATAAGCCAGAAAATTCAGAAGATAGAGAAGTCTGTGATAATTTTACTATTTATTTATTAAGTTTTTATAGCACCTATCTCCCCTATATGTTGATTCTTTTATCTAAACTACCTTCCAAATGTTCCCAACCAAGGATCCAGAGTGTCTGCACTGAAGAGGGTGGCAAACAAATGTAATAAATAATAAAATAACATACCGTACCTATTGTCTTAATTCCTTCATATTGCAGCACAGCACTTTTTCTGACAGATCGTGCTTTTTTTTATCTCCTTGTCTCTCATTTGTGGAAAGCCTCTATGGCCAGCATTATTCTGATATTGATGGCCCAGGTATAAGATGCTAGAATCACTACTAACCTCTCAGCCTCGTGTCTCCAAGGCTCCAAAACTCTTGGCTAATGAGTCTCTGGGGCTAGAAACCTGTGCTCAGAAAACAAGACATAGTATCCACATCATCATTTGCCCCAGGAAGATAACCTGCTTGCTTTCTTCACACCGCCTACAAATTTGCTAGCACAGTGTTATTATGGAACTTAGTCAGTTTGAATGAACATTTCTTGAGTTTTCTAAGAAAGTATCTTACTGCTAAAATCATTTATCGTGCCTGTGGATCTTCACATGAACTTTTTTCTTAGCAATGACTTACCAAATAAAAAAGCCTAAACAAAATGAAAATCTTTTATTCATGCTGTTATTAAAGCATGAACATGTTTTATCATCTAATTGTCTTCCTCATATAATCAAGTAACTTGTGATGCACCCTAACAATTTAACAATTCCCTTTAAATCAGGGGATCTCAAAATTTATGGTATCACACTCTCACCAAACGATAAACAAATTTGGGTGATGCCCATAAATAAAATCAATGCTTTCAGTGGTGTTAAGGTTAAACACATCATTTTAAAGAATTACATTTTAATCTGTATATCACAGGAGTCCTCAAATGTTATACTAGAGCAGCTGGCCAATGCAGATGTATATGAACAAAATTGGAGCAAAGCCCAGAGTGATTTATCATAGTGTTCTGACTTTGCCTAGCAAGCCTGATCAGGTTTAAAAAATAATGTTGCCTCTTTTCTAAGAGTCCTTGCTGTATCACCCAGCTCAATGCCAAGTAACTGCACTGAAGGATTACAACTTTCCGAGTTATTCTATCCATATTTTAAAAGAGATAAATTTTAATAAAACAGTCGTAAGGTCAACATGTAGCAAGCAAACAAACAAAAGAGAAGTCAAGAAAGCAAAACTGATACACTCACTTACAGACATGACTTTCATCATTATCATTATTTTCAAGTGCATCCACAAATTAAACATTAATTTTATAACTCCATAACAGCTCCCAATTTTAGCCAAATTGATTTTCTTAAACCTATGACATTTTGGGAGGGGGGAGAAAGCTATCCATCATATAGTGAGCAATACAGAGGACCCAAGGCTGATGGGCAAAGATATATCAGCCAGAGTTGGATTTATTCCTGAAAGTGATTTCCCTATGACCCTTCTTACATCTTTAACAACATAAAATAGCCAAGGTCAACCATAATATAGCAAAGCAACTGGGAAAAGAAATACAGTGCAACAGATAGCCCCAACAGCGTTCTCCGCTATCCAATTAAAATGTAACCTGACTCAGCATATCCACTTATGAGGGGCAAAGGCTAATATAAATTATACCAACTAAGAGTCACATGTCAGATGTTGCTTTAAGCAAAATGAGCTGTAGAAGATGAAAGATTTTTAGGTGTTTTTAGCAACAGGGTTCAGGATTGCAGTCTTAATATATGTATAATACACAGATAAGTTATTCTTCTAAAATGAGGGAGTTCAGGCTACTCCTTGATAACTTTTCTTCCAGAAGATGCTGTACATCATAGAACCTAAAGAGCAAACACCCAAACAGATGGGAATCATTTCTTTTATAAATGTATCAATTTGGACTGTACATGAACATACATTGGGCTGATTTGGCTATCAACCAAGTATTTCCTGACAATGAGAATAATTAACCAGTGGAACAGCTTGCCTTCAGAAGTTGTGGGTGCTCATCACTGGAGATTTTAAAGAACACATTGGACAGCCATTTGTCTGGAATGGTATAGGGTCTCCTGCTTAAGCAAGGGATTGCACTAGATGACCTCCAAGGTCCCTTCCAACATTGTTATTCTGTATTCTGTTATTAAAATTACAATTTCATCTGGTTGTTTTTTTAAATACCATTGATGGAAAAGGGATTCCATTGCTTCCTGTTGATTTTTAAGGGAGACAAAAATGTTTGGAGAAATTCTCAGTGGTGGGGTACCTATTTTTATTATAAGGGGCAGAATTATGTGAATTATTATCCTGTTACTGCACTGTATCACACTGTTATTTCAATATTTTATTTTGTAAAATGTTATTTTATTAACATTTAAATTTTGTTACGAAAAGATGCAACAAACTTACAATACAGTGGTCTTTACTTTCTACATCCTCTCTACTTCCTCCTTCAGGCTCTGGTACTTCTCCAGCTTATCATAACCCTTTTTGATGTTGCTCTCACTTGATATTTTTACATTTATCACCGCCACTACCATCTGTTCCTTGTCTATATACAGGTAATATATATATATATATATATATATATATATATATATATATATATATATATATATATATATCTCAAAATTTCTTTTTCTGACAAAGAATTAAAGAATTAAATTGGGAGACTAAGATGGCCATTTCGAGCTCATTCTGCTCTCTTCAGTTAGCCCCACCCTTTATGGGATTCGAACCTGGGCAGTTTACATACTAGGCAGTGATTTAACCACCAAGCCACAGGCTCTCCTCTCTCTTTGCCAGCTGAGTCAAGGGAGTATATGCAGGAAGTTTTTCAGACAGATGTCTAATTGATTACACCTTGACATTTTTTAACTGCTATACTGCAGTTTTACTTTTTACAATCTCTTTTGCCTTGCAGCCCCCAACTAGGGGCGTTAAGCAGGCTCAAGTCGCAACTGCGAAACATTACAAATCCAAATTTCTTTTTCTGACAAAGAATTAAAGAATTAAATTGGGAGACTAAGATGTAATCAATTAGACATCTGTCTGAAAAACTTCCTGCATATATTCCCTTGACTCAGCTGGCAAAAGAGAAAGGAGAGCCTGAGGCTTGGTGGTTAAATCACTGCCTAGTATGTAAACTGCCCAGGTTCGAATCCCATAAAGGGTATGGCTAACTGAAGAGAGCAGAATGAGCTTGAAATGGCCATCTTAGTCTCCCAATTTAATTCTTTAATTTTTTGTCAGAAAAAGAAATTTGTATATATATATATATATATATATATAGGTCTTTGGTTGTTCGGGTTTTCTCCCGCGTAAAATTGGAAGTGTCTTGGCAACGTTTCGACGAAGTCACATTCGTCATCTTCAGGCTGGTGTTTTTAGCTTCTTGCTTTGAGCTGCTTTTTTGCTGCTCAAAGCAAGAAGCTAAAAACACCAGCCTGAAGATGACGAATGTGACTTCGTCGAAACGTTGCCAAGACACTTCCAATTTTACGCGGGAGAAAACCCGAACAACCAAAGACCTATATACAAATACCCGCGAAAACCTCAGAAAACAAATATATATATATATATATATATATATATATATATAATATATGCATAAGAATTCCAACAAGAGCTTTTAAAATGCTTCTGGAAGGCAGGAAAAGATATTTGCACTCAGGGGTAAAATACAACTAAAATATAACTAAGATGCTGTTCACAAGTAGCAATTGGTGGAGTGTTTCTTCAAGGGCATGCAGCAAACAATAAACATTCAGTAAGTAAACATTCAGCTGAGTAATATTTATGTTGTTTATTAAATATTTACCATCTTATGCATGCTAGAGATGAAAAGTTTCTTAACCGGGTTTATGTAACACTAATGAAAAATCAAATGTAACTGGATCTGATCTCTTGATCAGGCTAATAGAATGTCCATGATCCTCATTGCTCATCTGAAGACAAACAGAATAGATGAAAACCTGACCTACAAAAGATATTCCTGCATCAATAAATTAGATTTAACTATAAGTACATAGTGATCATTTCTAATTAGTTCCACTTAATTCCATAATACACAGTGGGAAACAAAAGAGAGAATAAAGATCTTATGGGAGTACTTGGTTTCAAATGTTCAATAGTCAAAATATAGGGACTAAAGGCACCAGCACTTGAGAGTTACAACTGAAATTTATCCTACAAAATGTGAAGTCCAGAGCCCTTTTCTACCTATAGTATATAGCCAGGTGTGTGTCGACTACAAACTCCCACACAGAGTATCTAATTCAGCCACATAGCCCACAGACAGAGTTAGCAAAAAGAGAAAGCGATACAAAATGTCAGTTGTGCTGTAGGCCAACAGAACAGTATGATGTCCATGTAAGATGCATCCACAGATGCCCATTTCTAAGCACTAATCAATACTGCTTAGAGAGTTCATAAACAAGTTCTAAGCTTGACATCCAGCATGCAAAGCATCAACTATTGTGTGTATCTTGAAACAAGCAAGCATTTGGAGGAAGACACTAAAACACCAATTCATTTCCCCCATGCCAACAGCTTCCTACATAATGACTTTGCAAAAGGAAAGGAAAGCACATTGAAAAAGCAAACAGTATTTATTTTTACTGTGGTTTTCTCCCTGCCAATCACACTTCCTTAACCTCACTCGTCTTTGCTCAGTATCTAGACTGATACATATATTCCCTAAGTGGACCACAGACTTGTGAGGGTGACACTCCAGCAGCACTGGATATGGTCAGATTTCCCTCTCTTAGTAATAAAATTGTTGCCATTCCTCTCTTTCTCCTAAGCAAGACGTGCCTAACTGATATGTTAGTGTGATGCTAACACATCAGCACCACAATGCCCTGGCAACTCCAGAGTCCCTCTTGACCACATGATGCTGATCTTATCATAGTTTGAACTTTTCCCTGTTTTAAATTGCCATAAACCCATGGCATGCCTATTTTATTGAATTTCATGCCCTTTATAGAACTGCATTCATGGGACCAGACCAGAATATTTTTAGATACCATTGGGGGAGAAATATGTGCAACTTTGGAGAGAGAAAACATAGTTAATATACATTATTGGTTATTCAGCAATCATCAAGTTTGTTCAAAATATTTCATCCTTACTGTTCCCACTAATCAGAATTTTGTTAATGGCTCATTTTATTACTAAGAGAGGGAAATCTGACCATATCCGGTGCTGCTGGAGTGTCACCCTCACAAGTCTGTGGTCCACTGATACATATATTCCCTAAGATGACCTTATGCTTGTGCAGATGGATTTTAGATTCAAAACTAAGATAAGATGAAAAATGAAACACACACATCCCTGCAAAAATGCTGCAATTTTCATAGCACTGGTTCCACAAATGGCTGATAGGTATCACTTTGAGGCATAACTGGAAACTACAAGACTTCATGACATGAAACAATACAGGCCCATCTAAAGAGAAAATCATAATCAGAGCTCTTCTTAACACTTGTGATAAACTACCATCCCATTTTCTTTCTCCTCCCACAAACTCACCAAAATGTCCCTCATTTCCCTCATTTCAGAATCAGGAAATTTTCTTGATACAGTCCTAACCTGGACATTATGTTTGCCTTAGGGGAATGACTCCTCCAAAGTCTTTATTTGATAATGGCCGAATATCACTTGTAATCTTATTGAAAACACTGCCTATCGTTTCTTTTTTATTGACTCAGGGATATGCTGATTCGAAGCAATTTTCCTTAATAATATTCCAGACAAGATTTCAGTTTCTTAATGCACAAAACAAGAAATACAACTGCAGTTTTTTCAGTGAAAGAATCCTTGTCCAGGCTCCTTTTTCACTGCAGGATTTTATACAAGGGCAATTTGGAAATAAACCTCCATTTGGTTATCAATGACAAACACTCACAGATACAGAACTTTTATTATACGCATTAGAAAACTACAACATTACATAATTTTCGACATAATCACCATTCAAATTGAGGCACTCATCATAACTTCTTACAAGGTTTGAAATTCCTTAGTAGTAGTTGCTCAGTGCCGAATCTGGGTTATTGGGGAGGGTGATCAAATGCATCCCAATGGAACTGCTTCAAAAGTTCTTGGGTGCGTCTAGTGGTGTGCGGGCGAGCATTGTTATGAACCAACACCACACCGGAAGTGGTGCCATAGAAAATCCTACCAAATGTGAAGATGCCAAAGGAGTACTGTTAGTGAAGTTCATGGAACGTGATTTGACCATCATTTCAGAAATCTACTGTGAAACATTATGAAAACTCAGACGAGCCCCATCCATAACAAGTGTCGGGGTATGCTGACATTAAGCTGTGGTGAAGCATGTTGATAAATTTAATATTGGTAGCAATGTTACTCAATTCCTTAGACTGAGATAAGCAGTACCTTAATTTAATAGATAAATAAATACATATCTTTTAAATTCCGAGATCCTGCTTTGAAAGTAGGTGATAGTTATGGCTAGGTGATTTTTACATCTACTATGCAAATAGTAACTATTGTTAGAGCAGAACTCATGATCACTTATACATAATCTGTTCTCAGTTGGATCACTATAATGCATTCCATATGGTTTTGCTTATAGCCTGGATATACTCTGATAAATGTACTTGGGCCATCTCTTTCTTTCAGAAGCTCCACTGACTTCTAGAGGGTTTTGGAATGCAATGTAAGGCTGGTTGTCACTTTAAGGCCCTACTTGGCTCCAGTCTTGGCTGTTTATGAGTGGGTCTCCTCTGGCATTCATCTGTCTGCCCAACTGGATCTCATAGGGTCAACTATGTCCAGGTCCTGTGGAATTATCATCTGATGAGGCAGAACCTGAAGGCAGGCTTTTTCTGTCACTGCTTTCGTTCCCAGGGAGTTTGGTCTGTTTCATCTTTCATCTTCAGGAAACTTGCAAAAAAAAATTTATCTTCTCTCTCAGGTGGCTCAAGAGAAAACTGTTTTAAAATATGTATGTGGGTTCTACAGTTTCATGTCTTATTTATATGGATTTTGTTTTTAAAGGTACTTGGGTATGGGATTTTAAAAATAATTTATTGTTAATCACTTGCAGACACTGGAAGAAGGACCTGCAGAGTTATAGTAACCAAATAGGTCAACAAATAACAAATACCGGGAAGTTAATTATGGAGAGTGAGAATTTAGGAGGAGCAAAGGGATATAGATGGCACAGTGGTTAGAATGCAGTATTGTAGGCAAACTCTACCCACTGCCAGGAATTCGATCCTGACCAGCCTAAGGTTGACTCAGCCTTCCATCCTTCCAAAGTTGGTAAAATGAGGACCCAGTTTATTGGGAGGCAATATGCTGACATTGTAAACAGCTCAGAGAATGCTGTAAAGCACTGTGGGGCAGTATATAAGTCTAAGTGCTATTGCTACATATCTGGATGAAAAATTATTTGAACTTGAAAGAATACAATAGTTAGATAATCTGATCATTTGATATTTGTAGTAGAAAGTAATAGCAAACCATTACTAAACGTTACCAGGAAAACTACATGAATATATCCATGTAGTCACCAGTGTTGAGGTCCAACTGATGAACTGTTTACCTTTAGCCTTACAAAAGTCTACATTTTAAGGAGAAAACAATCAGCACACAAAATATCATGAAATTCCCGAAGTCTGTAAAGGATTTAAAGTCTTCCTGTCTGTTAGATGAAAGATAAATTGGATGTTAAAACTGGAAGCTATCAGTTGCTGAGATTTCTGAAACTTCATTCTATTTTTCAATAAATCCTGTTAAAAGAGAAGCAGACTCTTCCTTTCAATTGAAATGGACTGACTTGATCCTATGATAATCTATGTATAATGGACCATTTCAAGAAGCAAAGAAATGGTTCTCTGAATGCAATTTATGCTGAGAATACTGTATGGTATAACCTTATATGCCTCTTCTGCATTTGACCAGCATCTTAACTTATGCTTCCTCTGAAACCAAATGTTTAGGGGGTGAAAAGATTCTTAAATAATAAACCAAGATACTTCCAAGATTGAGGTTATGACTCGCTTTATGATCACAGTGGCTTACAACAGAAATTCCAGGCCCAATTGTGGTGATAAGTCAAAGACCACCCATATTGTACAGTTGGCAAACCCAAGAACCAAAACTGTAGTCCAAAATCACACATACACATACGCACCCAAAAAGTAAAATCAAACCAATTCAGAATCCAAGCAACCAATTCAGGGGACTCAAAAAAAGATTTAAGATATCAAGTCACGCCAGCATGCAAAACCTGTTTGAATGTTGTTTGGAAAGTTGTGTACAACTGGTTTCAATCCTTCACCCCAAATAGAAGGCTTGGATCTAAATCAGGAAGCCTACTTAGAAGTAACAGCAGCTTCCCAATAGATCAGGCATGTCAAACTCATGACGTCACATGACGTCGTGCAATGTATCTGGCCGGTTTTGCCATTGCCGGCAATGGGGTGGGCGCAGCTTCCACATGATGTGTCTGGCCCACGGGCCGGCAGTTTAACACCCCTGCAATAGATCATTACTTTCACTGAGTGTTTTCTTTCCATTTTACACTTCTATGCCTTTCAGTCATAATAATAATAATAATAATAATAATAATAATAATAATAATAATAATAATAATAATAATAAGAAGAAGAAGAAGAAGAAGAAGAAGAAGAAGAAGAAGAAGAAGAAGAAGAAGAAGAAGAAGAAGAAGAAGAAGAAGAAGAAGAAGAAGAAGAAGAAGAAGAAGAAGAAGAAGAAGAAGAAGAAGAAGAAGAAGAAGAAGAAGAAGAAGAAGAAGTTGAAAGGAATAGGCAGAAAACCCTATATCATTTCAGACAAATGGCTGTCCAGTCTCTTCTTAAAAACATCCAGTGTTGGAGCATTCACAGCTTCTGGAGGCAGGTTGGCCTGTCAGGAAATTTCTTCTTAGTTCTAGGTTGCTTCTCTCCTTGATTAGTTTCCATTTGTTGCTTCTTGTCCTGCCTTCAGGCGCTTTGGAGAATAGCTTGACTCTCTCTTCTTTGTGGCAACCCCTGAGATATTGGAACACTGCTAACATATCACCCCTCTCCCTTCTCTTCATTAAATTAGACATACCCAATTCCAGCAACCATTCCTTTAATTAACAGAGAGATGAAAGGGGGAGGGGTGCAGATGGTGGCTCCAAGGGAAGTTTTATTGTGTCCTAAGCTTGAAGCTGGCAACTCAGATTTTAAGCAGTTGTCTCTCAGCCTTATCCCATAATTTGAAAATGTGTGTAATACAAAACATAATCACATTAATCGTGATCCATTTTCCAAGTTGCCTATAAGTTGCCTGTTTTGACAGTACATATGGAGCACGTATCTTAAAAATATATTAATATTCCTATCAATAGTTTATTTGGATTTGTCATTATCTGGAACAAGAGAAAAACAAGCAATAAAAAGGAAAAGAAAATATAAGCAGTGGGGGGCACTATTCATATCTGAAATCACTATTATGGGCGATATATTACTCTTGTTTTCAGGAAAGCACAAATAACAATTTGCATTTTGCACTAAGTAATATTAGAGGCAGTACAGTCATATGCCAGTAATGAATGTTTTTTGTTTTGCATAAAATAGCTTTTTGTCACCGTGTGTGTGTGTGTGTGTGTGTGTGTGTGTTTACACAAATATCACAGAGGAGGCAACCATCCTATTATAGCCTGCTAGCCCAGGGTATATCATGGCCTTGATGCATGATCCTGGATTTTTTTTTTTTTTCTAACAGCAGACCTTGAATTTTATTTTGCTTACTTTAGTGAAAATTTTACTGGCTTCACATTTTATCTCCTGCTGTTATGTTGTTTTCCATTTTGACTTCTTGATTTTAAATTATTTTTAATATTGCTTTTGTGGTAACCTGCCTTGAGAGGATTCCCTGAAATGCCACATTTAAATGTATTAAAGAAATAAGGAAGCACAGGATATGACTGTACTGTCTCCTATGCAAGTTTATGAATATAGTGATTTCTATTATATTCCATTCCAGCTTCAGCATCTCCATGCTAAGTGTCTAGACTTATCCACATGAAGAATCCTGATTGGCTGCTTCTTTTTCTGGACTTGTCTTAACAAATGCAGGGATGGTGAGAATATTGTATGATTATAACTTACAACTCTTTGCACTAGATAGTTTGGGTTTGGTGAACAAGTGAAAAGAAAATAGAAATCTTGAATATTGCCACTTCTTTAATTCCAGCAAAAATCAATCCCTCACTCTCTCTTTAAAAATGTTTGCTGGAAAACATTGCTGGGCATAGTAATAGTCTGTTTTTATGAAGGGAGGGAGGGAGGGAGGGAGGGAGGAAGGAAGGAAGGAAGGAAGGAAGGAAGGAAGGAAGGAAGGAAGGAAGGAAGGAAGGAAGATTTTATTTTGTTCCTTGGAATGAATACATTTGTAGAAAGCTTTATTACATAAAACATATTCCCATCCTAAAACTGTTACATTATAAAGAAATTTTGTTTTACAGTTGTATTTATTGAAAACCAAAATGACTTGAAAACCACACTTCTTCAGATTCACTACCTGATTTCAGTGCAGTTTTAAAAAAATATATCCAAAACCATTGAGATGGAATACATTCTTCAATTATTTTTGTTTCCTGTTTAGCTGCCAGAGTCAATTAAAGAAATTGGACAAAAAATAAGAACAGTAATTGGTAGTTTTGAAGATTATTGTTCTTCGGGTAATATCTTTTACATTTACACAAGCCATTTTTGTAATTCATATTGATCACATTAGATCATGTAGAATTGTATTTTTATATGCAGTGAATTTGAAACACAGGATCCATCGAGACATAAACTGTTCAAGGTAACATATGCATTCAATTTATATCTGGTCATTATCTAGTTTGTTGCTATGATTGACCATGACTATCTATGCTTATACATAGCTGCTTTATGAGTCTTTAACTAACAGAGATATAAGAACTAAAAATACAGTCTTCTCTCTCTATCATTTGTGTTAAGGTTCTGGTGTTCATACAATTAATCCAATGATGTCCTGAATTGTACAGGGCAGAGAGAATGGCTCAAAGAACAGGAGGAAGAGCTGTTCCCAAGGCAACAATCTGATAAGTGGGGCTTGAGCCCAGGCCAAGAAATTAATTTGAGAAAACATCTCAGACAAGCCCCTCCCTAGTTCATAGGAAGGTAAAGTGAAGGAGGGGGAAGCAGATTCAGATCTGCAAGATTCTATTACTATAGCTGCTCTGGTATTCTTCACCTACATGGCACTGGTTTCTAAGTCTAGTCTATTTCGTAGGATTGACCTGGATGTTTTCTCTTCATTTACAATCACTTTGATTACATTTGTTATATTAAGGCCAAATTCTTATTGCTCCATCATTTTCCTGGCATCCCTAGGAGGGGAGGGTGTCAAAAAAGGCAAGATGGCAGTTGCTGTAGTGAAATTGAAGGTCCCTGGACATGCCTTTCCTTCAAAATGATCCATGCGACAATATAGTAAAGGAAAAGCTGTGTGAGTGCTCACTACTTGTGCATGATTTACATTGTTTTATTGACTGATTAATTGATTGTTCTTACAAATGAAGCTCATTACTCTTTGCCCAAGCAAAACACAGAGGATATAGGACTGAAACTGGAAATTCTGTGGGTTTGAGAGTCAAAGCAATCTTAGAAGAGAAGTAATTGTTGTAGCCTTTTTTCCAGTCTCAGAAAAGAACATGGATGTGCAACAGGGACTATTCTAATTAGAAGGTGGATTGTCCTGATTTAGTTCACATATAAGAAAATGGTTTTTCTATCTTGATTTGATCAACAGACAGAGCAGTACTTCATGCCTGCTTATAACTTCAGCCTGAAGAGGCACCGAATGATTGCAAAGAGATCACACACCACCTCAGACTGCAAATGTTGTATTTTACTACTTAGGACAAATATAGTGTATTTGTAAGTGTAAGACACAGTTCAGCATTTCCAAATATGTGTGTGTGTGTGTGTGTGTGTGTGTGTGTGTGTGTGTGTGTGTGTGTGTGTATATATATATATATATATATATATATATATATATATATATATACACACACATACATACATATATACATACATACATACATAAAAACATCACACTGACTTTTCTCTTTGGAGAACAAACACTAACAATATACACTGAACAAGGAATGAAGCAATTTTAGTAATATATTATCTTGACTCAATATACTTTGCTTCCATTATCTCTGACTCCAAGTCAGACAAGGGGGCTTGGATCTTTCTATTTTGGACAGATGGGGCTTTGCCATAATTACCTGCATGTGCTTGGCTGTCATGAATGGGTCATTAATATGGACTGGTTTTCAACTGCACTGTAAACTTACACTTTAGTTTATAAGCCATTAGTCAACTATTTCCTGGCCACTTGGTAAAGTTTTATCTTAATTAAGTCTGTTATTGTAACATGCTTTGCAAGTGCATTGGACCTTGTACAAAGGTGAGCACTGCACCTCTTTGCTATTAAATAAAACAGTCCAGCTTGGGGGGGGGGGAGGTTCTGTGCAAGTCTTCTAAAAAAGTTCCCATTTTGGTGAGCCTGAGAAAGAAAGCTACAGTTACTTTAAATTAATAGAACTTAAAGTGGACATAATTTTTTTTCCTCAGGCTCATCAAAAGCAGAGGAAATAGCCCAGATGGGCCTGAAGAGCTTCTGAACCATTTTCAAAGCATAAATGTAGCTCTCTGACTTAAAATGTGTTTCTTTTTGACAACTTCCTTTCTGAACAGTTCCCCCTCTCTTTGCACATTAGGATGAGCAACAAGCGTACTCCTGCACTGAATTAATCCTTACACCACAATTAATTTTCATAGGCTGAATTGTTCTGTGAGAATTTACCCGTACCAAAATGGTGGATGCTTTGTGGGATTGTTGTAACATTAGAAAAGAAGCCACTCGTAGTCCAGGGCAACTTTTTAGAATGGAAACATTCCAGTGCTGGTCTCATTCAAAGGCTGACGTCTGGATTTTCCTAAAATTTCCTATACAATGAAACAGCAAGAGACTATTTGGAATTTTGAGAAGTGGTGCAAATTTTTTTTAGTGCACTTCATTCTGGGCTTAAATGGTGATGGCCAGAGAGCTTGGAAGCTGAGAAAAGTGGGGGAAAGACTTGTTTGCTTAGGCTGACTCTCCAGAGTGCAACTCACTGCTGTTCTAATGTAAATGTTTATGAGGGGCGTAATAAAATATTAAACGGTATGAATAATTGATATTTACTTTATAGCAATTCACACTCTTGCTTATTTGAATAAAATCCATTATTTACAATATTCTACTTAACTAGGAGTCATTTCTGTCTTTGTGCCTACTATTTGCTAATTACTTGTTCCTTACAACCTGCTTTCCTTTGCTGGAGTTGAGCTGGTCATTTTATGTCAGTGTTTAACAATTTAGAATCAACATTTCAAAGACAGAAGGCTGTTTCAAAGTGCACAAAGGCTTTGGAAATCTATTTGTTTGCTAGGAAAGGGTGCTATTTTTTTTCTCTCCCTCCCACATCATTTGGTCTCTCAGATGAACCTAAATGTATTCTGTGTTTCTTATGTGAGAAAGCATTGATTGAGGTGATGTATTCACAGATGATTTGCTAAATGTTTTTCTATTTTGGAATTTATCTGGTGTGCCATTCATAAATACATAGAGGGCAAAGAGGGAAATCTTTAAAATTCCCATCAAATACAGGAAAGCAGCCAGAAATGTAATATATAATTTAACATGTGATCAAGCCAGATACTGCCAAATCATTTTTATTGCATTAGCTTATATACCTGTCCATCAGAGCTATCTCTATAGATGGAGAGTTTTATTCCATCCATTTCTTTTTACAATTAAAAGAAATGAATTCATGCTTTTGAAGGCAAGTTTCCCTCACATATGTAATTCTGGATATGTATATGACAGGTACATTCTGGTATCACCAGAATACCATCCTGGTGATACATATCAATACAGAATTAGAATGCAGAAATTACCAACTATAAAGGAGAATATTTGTAGTTTAGGATTGAAATGAGGTGTCCTTGATGTTCTCTGAGCTTGGTTGTTTTCTTGCAGACGTTTCATTCCCAAACTAGGTAACATAGTTTACTAGCACGGCATCATTAGCATGGTTAGCACTGATTACCTAGTTTGGGTAATGAAACGCTTGCAAGAATCCAACCAAGCTCAGAGAGTCCCAAGGATCCCACTACCAACCATCTTCTTCTTGCAATGTTGTTAATAAAAAGTTGGCTCTTCCACAAACACAGCATAATTGCCCAAAATAAAGGAGTCCGTCTGTCCATCTGTCCATCTATCCATCTATCCGTCTATCCATCTATCCATCTGTCCATCTGTCTATCTATCTACACCCTGGTGGCACAGTGGTTAGAATGCAGTATTGCAGGCTAATTCTGCCAACTGCCAGCAGTTCGATCCTGATGGGCTCAAGGTTGAGTCAATCTTCCATCCTTCCAAGGTTGGTAAAATGAGGGTCCAGATTGTTGGGAACAATATGCTGACTCTGTAAACCACTTAGAGAGGGCTGTAAAGCATTATGAAGTGGTATATAAATCTAAGTTCTATCTTTCTATTTTTCTTTCTATCTTTCTATCATTTATCAAAAAACTCAAAATGGCAGTTGCAGCACCTTGATCCTCTCTCTAAAAGTGTGGGGCTTCAATCATAAAGTCATAGTTGCTATCTTGAATTTTTTTTATCCCTTCCCCCCCCCTACAAACATACCTAAACTGAGCTCAAAACCCAATACATGGATTTTCCCTGGAGATACCATTTGACTTAGAGAGGGGAGAAATCGATTACCACTGTTCTTCAGATGAACTAGGTTTTCTGAATTTGGCTCAGATTGAGCACTATTAAATTTTCTTCTTTAGATGGGTAAAGATGGGTAATCTGCCTGGAGGAAGAGGGTGTTTAACAATTTAAATATTCTCTTAAGTCTTTGCTTTATGCTTTGCTTGTTGGAAAGGGCTTAAATATTCCATGAAGGAGGCAGAAAAATCATGTAGTTAACATCCTAGAAGTCAGGCACTCAGTGTTTTCCATAGACAGCATCTGCAAGAACAGGAAAAAGCAGTTTTCTCTGAGATTGACTCTGAATAAATGGCTGAACATATTTACAAATGTAGCAAGTACACTTTTCCAGCTAACTCACAACTCAAGCTGTATCTATCCAGATGCAGACTTAGGATTTATTGCATTGGTTATCAGTTTAAGAAAGGTACACAGCATTGACATCTTGTATAATACACTATAGCCCTGGAACGTTTCTCTAGTTTCCCACTTGAATTTCCATCCTTATTGCCATTCAACGGCTGGGAGCACAGAATCACCTAGACCCTGAAACTAATTCCCTGCAAAGGTGTATTGCGCACTTAAACTATTTTTCCAATCCAATATAACTCTTGGCTGATTTTTCACAGTCCAGATACTAATTCTTTTGTTGCTAGCTAAGAATGATTGGCTTGTAATATTTTCAAATCTAACAAAATCGCATAATAATAAATACCACCTTTCCCAACTTGGATCCTCTCCAACTGTTTAGATGTCAGCTTCTAGAACTCTGAGCAATAACTGCACAGGCTGCGAGATTCTGGAAATTAAAATTTACACATCTCTTTTGGAAAACAACATTGATCTCTCCCCTCATAGTGAAATCATCCAAACGTTAATGGAAAATTACATTCACAGCACCACCACAAGTCTGCAGGAGAAACACAACGCAGCAATATGGTGAACAACATTTGCTCCAGTTTCCAGTGCTAATTGCCTGACACAGCTGAGATCTACACTAGGCTTGACAATAGCAAATATAACTGGTGGAACTGGAGTCTTCCAGTTATCTGGGGCATAAAGAGCAAAAGGCAACATGAGTGGGAGATAAATGGGAGATATGAAGAAAATGCAGCTATTTCTTTTGATCTTCTACCCACGTGTCATTTTTCTTCAAAATCATGTTTACTTCCAGTATTGGAACATGGCCGGCAGATGGAAGAAAAAGTGACATTAAACAGCAAGGGACAAAGGACAAACATTTTCTAACTGGGTGTCAGATACCATTAGCTCTTTAAAAAAAAAAAGATTCCTCAGAGGTATGTAGTGTTACTTTACAGAGAGTAAATCCTCCTCTGAATTCTTTTGTGTGAAAATTCTGTCCAGGAAGGGAATCAAAGCACGGAAAAACAACTTACTAATTTTCCAAGAGTAAAAAAAAAAAAATGGGGGGGGGGACAGGTTCTTAAACATCTAACATTTCCCTGCTGCTTTCTTCCTTCCTCTTGCAGTGAATTGAAGATTTTGAATGAAGACTCCAAGTATTTCACCCTAATTTTCCTTTTCTGTGTCCATCCCAGACAAGGGGAATATTTCAGTCCAATAATGTAATGACAATGCAATGATTGTTTAATAGCTTACTCATTTTCTCCTCTCTGACATTCTCCCATGGACCCTCTTGGGACAGGACAGGAAAAAAAAATGTTGTCAAAACAGAGCTTGCTTAGATTCAATTAGGGTGAGGCCCATTGAATGGATACTATAACTAGATTTTCAGCGGTGACTTTGTGATGACTGTACCATTTTGTTATTATAGCTGATTTCCTTATGTGCAATGATTACATTCAATAAAAGCAAGGCTGTTTTTAAAGCAACAGGTCTAGTATCAAAATCTGAAACAAGAGACTCAACTTAATGGTTTCTCAAAGGTTAAAAAAAAAGTATAGAAACCCACAGATCAGCTTAGAGCAGTGGTTCTCAACCTGTGAGTCGGGACCCCATTTGGGGTTGAACGACCATTTCACGGGGGTTGCCAAACAATGCAGTCCACCATTTTTTCCCGTTTTCCTTAGCTGTGCTACTCCCTTTTATTCTATTGGCTTTTGAAAGCCAATAGAATAGACTCTCTTGAATAGAGTCTAATTCTATTGGCTTTCAAAAGCCAATAGGAATTGTCCAAGCTGTCTCTGCCCTGCTGAACCCGCCAAAAGTCCCATTCTGCAAATGGTGCTGCATCAGTTGAGTATTCCTCGACTTACGACTGGTTGAGTAGTCCTCGACTTACGACCGGTTGGGGGTCACAGCATTAAAAAGGTTGAGAACCACTGGCTTAGAGCTAAATAGATACAGAGATCTGATATTTATAATCTTGATTTTCAAACACTCATGTTAGGGCTACTAAGTAGAATGAAGGAAAGGGAAGGGAAGAATGGGAGGAAATGAAATCTATAGATTTTTCCTAATTTACCAACATTATCCTTGCATTCTCCTAAATTGTATTTTTTTTATGAACTTCAATTCCAGAACAATTTACAAATGAAGAATGAAACATCAAAATAGTAAAATGAACAATTATTAAGACTGTGGCATAAAACACACTTGTTTTATTTTAATAATATAATTTGTGTCCCTCCTTTCAATTTTATATAGGGCTCCTAAAACAGCTTGTGATCTTGTTGGAAATAAAATTCAGTCAAACATAATGATATTATATGATTTCAGATACTTTCAGAAGTAGGGTATCTTCTCAATCTTTTTCTGGAAAGTAGGAATATTATAACTCTGATGCCTCACAAAGATTCATTTCCTCCTATACACAGACATTTATGTTCATCAAATAGATCCAGATACATCTAATTATAGACTTTGAACTAAATGTACAAAGAACTTGGATATATCTAACTATGTAATGACTTACTACCATACCAAGCAACATTAATCTTTTCCCAATTGATTATAGATGATCACATAGATGATCATATATTAAAAATCCTACTGTTTGGTTGGTTTGGTCTGAGAAAAACAAAAAAAAAGTAAAATGAGGGCCAGATTTAAAATTTCACTATTATTTGCTAGTAATAAATCTACTTGCTTTTAGAAATCAATTGCAAATAATTATTTTAAAAACAATTATTAAGAATATTTTAGTGATGTGAATAAAAGAACACATGGTTTGTAAAGAAAAAAAATCTATAGACAGCTGAACTTCTTCAAAAAGTTGCTTATATTGTGATTTAGGGGAAAAACTGGAGGCAAACACGTCCATTTAGAATGTGGGACTACTTCCCAGAGCATTTTACAAAATTATTAAAATTATTTAAAAATTGTAAATAGGCACATAAAAGAAAGAAATATATATCACTAGGATGAAGATTTTCTCTCTGAGCTTGTGGGTTGGTTTCCGAACATTTCATTACCAAGCTAGGTAATATCTTCAGCAAAGTTTAAGGGATGTCAGTGTCACTGTTCTTCTATTTATAAGGGCTTCAGGTGTGGTGTGTCAAGTGAGGTTCTTGTGATGGGTCAGGTGTAAGTCATGAGAGAAAGGCTTGTGATGGGTCTTGTGATGGGGAGGTTACATCAAGTCAGGGTCATTGGGAGGTGAACTGCAGGTAGAGGGGATGGGGGGCTTATGTGGGTTGGTTGAGGGTCGGTGCTGTCTCTGGTTGGCTGTGTGGTTGATTTGGATTCTGAGGGGTTCGTAGGCTGGTTGTAGGTTAATGTGGAATGCCAGGCACAAACAATTCCATCAACAGACACATTGACCTACAACCAGCTTATGAACCTGCTGTTCACCTCCCAATGACCTGACTTGATGTAACCTCCCCATCAGAAGACCCATCACCAGTCTCTCACTAATGACTCACACCTGATCCATCTCAAGACCCTCACTTGACACACCACACCTGAAGCCCTTATAAACAGAAGAACAGTGACCCTGACATCCCCTAAAGGTTACAAAGGTTATATAGCCCAGTAATGAAATGTTTGGAAACTAATCCACATACTTGGAGAACAAACCTTCACCCTCACCCTACACCCAAGCTAGATGGTGGAAAGTAAAGGCAAAGTAGACCCAGTGGTTGCAGGAATACTTTTGGCTGCTACTCCTAAACTGGGAAAGTAGGAGAAATGTTATGAGAGATGATAGATAGATAGATAGATAGATAGATAGATAGATAGATAGATAGATAGATAGATATTGGTTAGTTGTGAAAGGAAGAAGCACTCTATCAATAACAAATTAGTTGTTAAATGCTGGCAAAATCATAGGACCAAAGGTAGGACCATCAAGAACCCAGAGGGAAAAATCAGAATGATTCGGAGTAGAAGAGAATACAACATTTATAGAAGTTTTAACACTCTTACTGTAGAGGAATGAAAACTGTCATTCTCAGAACACACACAGTAAATATGGAAGCTAATGTGACTAACGTAAAGAAAAATAAGGTGATCAAAACTTTGCAAAGAATGGGGATGTTAATGTGTAAAATCCCCTGTTCTAGAACACGGGTGTCAAACTCAGTGCATCATGTGCTGTATTGCGATGTATTGCAACTTTTTTCACATTGCTGGAGCTGGGGTGGGTGCGGCCTCCACATGACGCAACCAGCCCATGGGCCAGCAGTTTGACACCCCTGCTCTAGAAAAGTCTTTATTACTTCCATTGCCAGCCCCTAACTGATCTGTACTTCATCTGCTGAGCTTCGTTCCCAAGGGCATGTGCAATGGATGATTGCTTGAGTACTCCAGCTTGGCTACTTTCTCTCCTGTCTATATCATCAGTAAGCAGGAAAAAATGCCCATTGTTTAAGCTGACTAATTTTTGTTTGCTTTTAATCTTGGAAAGAATGGGTCAATTCTGTCGCATTTTTACTTGAGATTCCCATTTCTGTCTTTCTATAACAGCGGTTCTCAACCTGTGGGTCGCGACCCCATTTGGGGTCAAGCGACCATTTCACGGGGGTCGCCAAACAATGCGATCCGCCATTTTTTCCCTCAGCTGGCCGCACGGCGCATGCGCACCGCGCCGCACATGCGTGCCGCGCATGGGGGCGGCGCCACGCATGCGTGCCGCACATGGGGACGGCGCCACGCATGTGTGCCGCGCATGGGGCAGTGCCACGCATTCGTGCCGTGCGTGGGGACGGCGCCACGCATGCGTGCCACACCACACATGCACGGCGCGTCCTTATGACCGGGATCGCTGGTATAAAAAGGTTGAGAACCACTGTTCTATAATGTCTCTGTGTTCTGGTTTGGAGTGCATGGAGATGGAGTTTGGTCCATGTTTCACTGTTTCATCCTTATGCTAAATAGATAAAGACCACATAATTAAAGCCCGTACTGTATTACAGGCTGAACCATGCAGCACTATTGAGCAATTTTGACAGTCCACCAGTGCATGGCATTGCTTATTCCAGTTCTTTAGTGAGACAACAGAAAAACAGGAACAGATCAACAGTGGAAGGGAAGAAAGAGACTGGAAATATCCAACTACTCTGATCTTATCCACTTCTGGTCAATTTATCTTACCTCCAGAGTAACAGGTGACAAAGCAAAACAGCTGTATGCATCTTGTGATTCCTTTGACTGCTGACAGCTTAAGGGGAAAACATTATCTTAACACAAGAATTACTTATGGCGGTTTTATTCAAGGGGTGGAATGAGGCAAAGATTATGTCATTAAAATTTTTTTGCCATGATTTGCTTGTACCATGGTTACAAGAGCCTCTTGCTAGAAATATGACTAGATGGCGTATTGAGAGACAGATAGAATGAACAGATTGAGGAAGAAATGGTTCCAGAAGGAAAGAATTTGAAGATTAGAGACCTCACTGGCAAATAGGCAGTGAATTAGAACATAATATAAGAATGGTAGAGACAGTTCTAATAACTGGGGGGGGGGCATACAATGGAGATGTGAAATAAAAGGAATCAGGTCATAACCCTACTTTCTAAAATCCAAAAAACTAGGATAAATGATGTACCCAAAAATGAAGATTACAACATAGAATCCAGAATAATTGATGGAACCATGGGTGGTTTGATGGTTGGATAAGCATACTGAGATTGGATGAAACCGGCAGTCCACCCAAGGTGCATGTAATAAGTTGGATGCTGCCCAAAATGAGGAGGGTAGTAGTAGATCTGGAGTTGGGCACTGCTGCCAGTGTGCCAGTCAACTATTTGGTGGTCAGCAGTGCTATGCAGCATTTGACAAAGGACAACAATGTGCCTTAAAGTTAGTTAGTCTTGACCCAAGGCAACTGTCCCCTTTTCATGGCAAGATTTTGAAAGTGGTTTGTCCTTGCTTTCTTCCTAGGGTTGAGAGAGAATGACTGGCCCAGATTATCCAGCTGGTTCATGCTTAAGGAGGGACTATAGCTCATGGATCACTACCCCTTTTCTGGCTTGATGCTTAACCACTACACCAAACTGGCTGTTGTTGACAAACGAGGCTCTGTTCCAGGTGTCAACTTTGCTAGGTATGTCCTTGGATGAAACAATACTGGTGAATATTAATCATTCAGAGTAAGAAAAGGCAGGCAATGGACAACCCTGAAGTTCTATGGGGCTAGCAATCACATATTGCTCAAAGCTTTCCTTAACATCCCACCCCTTCATTAATCCTGACACAATTTCGGAAAAGGAACTATTACAAACCACAGACTCTATTCTGTAGCCCACTCATCTCTGTGTGTGATGATGGGAGAGTTATGATGAACGGCAGGCTCAGGCTAATCAAATGATGAAGTGCATGAATACAGTCCTTACACTGGATTGTTGCATGTTGAGAGCATGATCCATCAGCTGCTTGTGAAACTCTCATATGGCTTCCCCGCCTCTCCTTTGAACTACCGTATGATGATTTCACGAGAAAAGCTCAATTAAAGATTACACACCAATATTATCTAATATACATTAACAACTACAGAAAGAGATGAATACCGGGTTTGTATAAAGAACAAAGTAATTTTCCTTCATATTAGGATAGTTTGTCATGCTGCGGCTGCCTTCCCAAGCGGTATTTCATCAGAATTATCACTTGATTTATCTTCAGCTGAATTGGATTTCAGTGTTTTCTGCCTATTTGTTTTTTGCTAGCTTCCTTAAGTACCAGAGCAATTTTCAGCAGAAGAATCGAAAGGAGAAAACTCATACTGTCTGGCTCCAGTAACTATATCTCTATTTCCACTCATACATCTATCAAAATTATCTCATTTTAAAATACATAAAATCCATTTGCACAACATGAGAATTAAATAAAGTCCTTATTTTATTTTAAATAAAAATATTTGTTATCCAGGACTTTTCTATGGTCGTGTGATTTCCAAGACTACTTCATATGACTATAATATATCCAGTTCCTCTTACAATAAGCAAGTCTCCGCATTTGTTTTTAATTTCATTTTCAACATTAAAAAGTGAAAACAAACCAATAAAAAAGCAGCTCTTCTACTCTTTACATTATAAAATATTGCAAAATTATAAAATATTAAGATATGAATCCTCCTGGATCAAATGAAAGGCTAGTATAGATGTATGCAAAATATCTACAGCAAGGAAAAATGACAGTAATGGAAATTTGTTACTTTGCCCCCCGAAAGCTGATATTCAAAGGTAACTTACTTTCATTACAGAGCGGCAAAGGATAGGCATAGATACAAGGCAGTATTAATCTATATTTTAAAGAATTTTTAACTGATCCTGTAGGTATAGCTACAGTACAATATATGCTGGAAGTTGTCATTTGGTATACACTGGCCACTAATTTTGCACATGTAAACAAATTGATCTCCGGCATGCATACATACATACAAAATGTCAGTTGTTTGTTTCTTGATACAAATATGTGCAAATTGCATGTGGTAAATTATGGCTTTGTTGTATTATTTATTTGCATGGGCAAATCTCCCATCATATTTTTGGGTGCCAGTATGAATGGTGCAATGTGGTCCAAGATCATAGCATACATCTTTGACCAAGTCCATACTCTGTTTGTATCTTTCTCCACTCCTACTTGCCAGCTGTCCTTCTTGCAACAAAGACCCTTGGGGTCTTGAGACAACATGTCACATCATGAAAGCACAGTCTTTTCTTCTCCTAGAGCTTTTCTGCACTTCAGCCTTCAACTATTTATCCTCTGTGTATGGAAAAGAAGACAGCTAAAGAGATTCTTTTTCAGATTTCATTCCTTTCTTCCTCTGTGACCACAGTGATGGCAGGGTAGCCTTGCCACCAACATCCATGGGTAGATCATGTGAGGACCAGAGGACAGAAGTAACAGGTTTGTAGTTCTTCTTGTCACTTGGGCTAGAAAGGAATTTGGTGAAACCTTTATCCATTTTATGCAGTTAAAAAAAACGAATAAATATGCAACATTGTACCTTAGTTTGTTTAACTTACTCAAAAGCAAAGCAAAAAAAAAAAAAAACTAGTAATATTTCAAGATCCTACAGGGAAGATGGAGAAGGAGATTCAGCTTTTCATGGCAGGCAGGCAGGCCAGCAATAGCAATAGCACTTAGACTTATATACCACTTCATAGTGCTTTACAGCCCTCTCTAAGTGGTTTACTGAGTCAGCATATTGCCCCCAACAACCTGGGTCCTCGTTTTACTGATCTCAGAAGGATGGAAGGCTGAGTCAACCTTGAGCCAGTGAGACTCAAACTGCCGAACTGCTGGCAGCCGGCAGTCAGCAGAAGTAGTCTGCAGTACTGCATTCTAACCACTGTGCCACCACGGCTCTTTAACGTTTATTAAAGGCAGAAAGTATGTAATGTAGGCTCAACAGAACACACACCAACCAGTTGCAATGGAGGCATCTAAGACATGCCCTACTTGTACCAATAGAAAGGAAACACACTCCTTTGTATCATCGCTGAGGTGGAGGTTACTATCATAGCAGCAGGGGGACAGGCTGAACATGACTCCATTCATTCTTGCTTTCCTGAAAGGGTAGGTAGCCTGTCTTTATACTGAGGCAGGCAGGAAGTATAGATTAATCCTAGTCTTCAAGGCCTAGTTAAATTCACAGTGACTTAATTTCTTGTTCTAGGAAAAACTAGCAACTCACCAAATGTTGCTTCCAGTTTAATCTGGATAATAGCAGAGTAAGCTTCCATGAATATTCTCATAAATTAAAAAAAAATAAAACTAAACTAAGGAGAAATTTGCTGAGAGTCAGAACAATTAATCAATGGAACGACTTGTTTCCAGAAGTTGTGGGTACTCCACCATGGGAGGTTTTTTAAGAAGAGATTGGACAACCATTTGTCTGAAATGGTATAGGGTTTCCTGCCAGAGCAGGAACAAGAATACCACTAAGGTCCCTTCCAACTCTGTTAGTCAGTTATTCTATTATCCATTGGTGCCCAGTAAATGGATGTGAGGGAGGATTCATACTTCCACTCTCCTATAGAGAAACTGATGGACTATATATTGTTTGCTTCCAATGATCCAACCTTACCCAGTCAAGCTTTGCATGTGAAGGAGATCAATTTGTAAAGACACAGAATGCAGTTTGACCCCTACAGTAGAAGCTGAAATCAATGAGAAGAAATGGGCAGAACTGTAAAGACATTCTTTGCTGATTGAGGGGGGGGGGGTGAGAGAGAAAGTTTAAAAGCCCTTAAACTGGATCTCAGATTAACTGTACTAAGTAATCAGACCCAAAGAAGTTCTTAGTCCTTTAAACAGTAAGCCCTGTTGCAAATGTGATGCTGATCTGGGATCTCTTCACAGCTGAATACCAGAACTGAAAACAAAGCCTGGTGCTGAAGCTTAATCCCAACTCTGTTTAATCCTTTTGCAGTCTCCCTCTTTGTGACTTTTGACATTCCATTTGTCACTGAGTGTCATGTTTGCAAGAATTGCTGAAGGACATTATTCTGATGCATTAGAAAAGAGGCTGGATTTTTTTTTTTAAAAAAAAAAACTATTTCAAGTGTTTGACTGATGTGCTTTACCCAAAGTTCCAGCCTCCCTCTTGTTCACATGCAAAGTGAGATATAATCTCTGGTGAGATGAGCACTAGGCAGAACTGATAAGATATGATGAAATGTTTAATGGCCTTGTTTGTGCCTGATAGGGGAAAAGAAGATTTGTATGATAACAACTTAAATCTGTGAAAATAATCACTTCTGACATCTCCAGCTATGCAGCAGGCTGCCCAAAACAACCTCTGTTCAGATACAAATTGTATAGCTAATGAAGTGAGAAGAACTCAATATAGATACAAATTAAAACCTACATACAATGAACAGTCCAAGTTGCTTATTGTTGTTTTTAACTCCCTTGTTTGGTGCAGAGAGGAGCTAAATAATCTGTTAGTAATAATCACCCTTTTATATTTTTAGCAAATGCTGTGCATTGTGATTAACAGCAAGAAATGGCCACAGGCTAACTCATCTCTAGTAATGAAACCCTGTGTTCTCTCATTCCACTTCCTTGTGGAAGCTTTATATAGATTTTTACATTGTTGAGGAAATGAACTATGAAAAATGAACCACCTCAAAACTGACAAATCATTTACCAATTCCTTAGTGTCTTGTGTGCGTATGTGTGAAAGGAAGTATCTGCTACCGCTTATTCCAATATATTGAATGCTTCACTGTCATCTCATCATATAGTTATGCAGCTGGGAAGGTTTGTCATTCAAAGAAAATAGCATGCTGTGCATTTTTTTCTTCACGCAGAATTTGAATATGTTGTGTTATAATCAAGACAATAATAAAAAAATCTTCTGTCTACTCCAAACTGGACTGGCCTACACTGTCACCAGTGGGCATGCATGTTGGACACTCAAGCTAGCAGGAAAGACATAAAGATGGTGCTTCATGAACCAACAGCTCCATACTGGGACTATGTACTTAACACAACTGTGATTAACACAACTAAAAATGCCTTTTCTTGAACTACAAGGAGCCAATGGAAAGCACTGATAGATATAGCTGGGCCTTTTATGAGGTTCCTGCTGAAAAATGACATTGATTAACTTGCAGGTCAATTTTTCCTTACCTTGTGCTAGATTATTTATATTATTATTTATAAAATTCTCTATAAATTATGACCATAGTGCATCTAGAAGGCAATTATTAAGGGCAAGATCATTTCAGGTGATCAAATAATCTATCACCGTATATACAGTATGTATATGTTCAACAGAAGTGTTAGTCTTTTGATCTACTCTAGAGAAACTGTACAAGTTCAAACATTGCTAAATCCATCGTGTTTGAAAGAATCAACTAGCTCTGATTCAAACATTTACACCATGGATTCTGAAACTATTCATTTCTAATTCCAATAAAACTTTGGAGAGAGGCAGGAGATACAGTAGTAAATAGCCATTTACAAGATTTTGTAAAGTTATTCCTTGGTATGGTACAATTTGAATTATGGTATTTTGTTTTTATATTATTTAATTGGTTTTCTAATGTACTTAGAATTGGTGGCAACTGAAGCAATATATAAAATCTCAAAAAAGGCAGGCAGGCAGGTTTTTATTTCAGTAATTTTATGTTGTCCATTATATGTCCAACATGAGGGACACAATGTTCTTTTTCTTTTCTTTCCCTGCTACTTGAATTGTTACAGCATAAATCACTGCCTATATTTGAAGAAATTCATCTAGCAAAGACTTGAGTTGCAAGAGGACTCAGAAATGATAATCCTATGCACACGTTCCAGGAAATAATTCCCACAAAACTACATGAGCCATAATTCTGAATAATGTAGATACGATTGTCCAGAACACATCACTGTAGCATGAATGTCGCTTATTCCATATTTGGAGACATTATGGAAGCTTTGGGCAAATATAAGCATCATATTCTACATCTGAACGAGCCTTTTTCAAATTGGCTGCTTCAGAGATCATGCTGGTTAGGAATTCTGGCAGACATCAGGATAAGAAAATCAAGTTTAAATAATGCCAAGTTTTCCAGAGGGCAAAAAAAAGTTAAAAGAGCACATGAAAGATAAACAGATGGGTGTTTAATAGTATACAACACACTTCCATCTACATCAGTGATTCTCAACCTTTTTAATGCCGCGACCCCCAACCGATCGTAAGTCGAGGACTACTCAACTGGTGCAGCACCGTTTGCAGAATGGGACTTTTGGCGGGCTCAGCAGAGGAGAGACAGCCTGGACAATTCCTATTGGCTTTTGAAAGCCAATAGAATTAGACTCTATTCAAGAGAGTCTATTCTATTGGCTTTCAAAAGCCAATAGATTAAAAGGGAGTAGCACAGCTAAGGAAAAGGGGGAAAAAATGGCGGACTGCGTTGTTTGGCGACCCCCGTGAAATGGTCGTTCAACCCCAAATGGGGTCCCGACCCACAGGTTGAGAACCACTGATCTACATGCTGTTATTTCACAGGCAATTTTTCTGATATTGATAAGTGATAAGCAATGAAGGATTATTCAGGTTATTAGGAATCCTTTGTTGTAATAGAGCCAAAACCTGGGATAGGATCTTCAATATAATGAATAACATAGGAAATATATTTAACATACTGTATATTTAACTATTTTAATTATAAAAATGTCTATTATCCATGCTATCTTTTGGGTTAACATATAACAAAGGTCACTTTTTAGTTATGTGGCTGCGAATACTACATGTATTTATTCCACTATCAGTGCATAAATCTGACTGATTGTGTTGATTCATATGATTTTATTTATCAAAGTTATGGGCATTGTGTTGTACTCCCTATGCAACGGTATCTAATTTGCTTGGTCACATCCAATTTGATACACAGACAGATAATCTGATTTGCAGAAATTATTTCACTCATAATATTGTCAGGGCTGAGCTATAGATAGGGATTTGAAAAGTGCCATGAGACTGGAGATGACAGCTGAAGTTAAAAACAAAAGGCAAACCAGAAAATAGGCCAAAATGAAGAGCAAGCCAGAAATCTGAACCAAATACAGATCTTTGTAAGAACATCCTAAACTGGGTATAGCCATTCTTTCATTCATTTGTTGGCAGTTTTAAAAACTCAGATAATTGCTCACCACAATTATAAAAACTGCTATGAATAAAATATGGCCAGCAGTTACAAGTAAAGTCTATTTCAGCCTTCCCAGTTTAACTGTGAACATGGCAAATTTATTGTCCTATGAGCAAGGCCAATTGGGTAGTACATATTCATGTGGACTGTTAGTAAATAATGTGTTAGTATAGTAAACATATTGTTTACTAACAGCCTCAGGGATGTTTCCAGTTTTCCTTTGCACCATCCCAATGGTGGAAAGAACACTGCTTTTCGCACAGAATATTGCATCCTTTCACATAGTACTTCAGAAGAGGAATCCTAATGTTTTATTAATAGGTACAGAACTTCTAAAAGCAAAAGTATTGAATAAAATAATTGAGCAGAAAGCCATTGAACATGATCCCCATATGACTGTTCCAAGATGAGAACTAATAGGTGATTGCTGAAGTCATGTGATCTTCATTTTCAATATTCTACAAAAGGTTTCCAGCAGTCTCTCAACCTCTCACTTCCTTCTCCACTCAGCAGCAGCCATTTTTCTACCTCCTGGGAAGGGAAGAGAGAAGGGAAAAGTGGGAATGTAAGGGAAAGGAAGGTAATGGGAGGGGAGGAGGAAGGGAGGAACAGGAAACTACTGTGCATCCTTCCTGACCCAGGCCACCCCACTCATGCATTCCCCTGATCTGTGACCTCTCCTTCTATGCACCATTCCCAAAGCACAACTTGTGCACTCCCAAGCACCCTTATGTACCCAACCCAACCCCCTCCCCACATGTGTCATCCCTAACCAGCATGACATGTTCACATAAACCCTGAAACCCACAAACAGCCTTACTGTCCCCCCACTGCTTCCCTACATGCCCTACCCATCCTGTATAGCATCTCTTGCCCATACCCAGGATCTTGACCTATCCTGTCCACCCACAAGTCCTCTCTGACCTATGCTGTATCTCTGATGCATACCCACATGTCCTTCCCAACCCATGAGGCATCTCTCTGCCTGCTGGTCTGGATCTGTAACTTCCTAGTGGCTTCCCCACTAATTTTCTCCTGTCAGGCTCCACAAGCAAAGTAAATGGGGAAGCTGGAAAGAATAGGAGGGAAGGAGGGAGGAAAAAAGAAGAAAGGAAGGAAGGAAGGAAGGAAGGAAGGAAGGAAGGAAGGAAGGAAGGAAGGAAGGAAGGAAGGAAGGAAGGAAGGAAGGAAGGAAGATTGGTTTATGGTGTGTCTGCCAGCTTCCTACAAAGAAAGTTCTTGGGGAAGTTGGAGGTTCACTCCCACTGCTTTTGTGCCCACCCATGTCTTCTGTTTCTCTGTTTAGATAAGGAAATTGCTCTGAAATAATGAGGCAGTGGAGCACAGATTGTCTAGTACAGTGGTTCTCAACCTTTTTAATGCCGCGACCCCCAACTGGTCATAAGTCGAGGACTACTCAACCAGTCGTAAGTTGAGGACTACTCAACTGGTGCAGCACCATTTGCAGAATGGGACTTTTGGCGGGCTCAGCAGAGCAGAGACAGCCTGGACAATTCCTATTGGCTTTTGAAAGCCAATAGAATTAGACTCTATTCAAGAGAGTCTATTCTATTGGCTTTCAAAAGCCAATAGAATAAAAGGAAGTAGCACAGCTAAGAAAAAGGGGAAAAAATGGCGGACTGCATTGTTTGGCGAACCCCGTGAAATGGTCATTCGACCCCAAATGGGGTCCCGACCCACAGGTTGAGAACCACTGGTCTAGTAAATATATAAAAGTTCATTCACAGCCAATTTTCTGTCATTAGATTCTTCCCTCTTGATAAGGGATTCTGGGATTTTTATTTTTATTTTTTTAAAAAAAAAATAACTGGTTCTACAGCTTGAAAGTGTTTGAAAACCCCTGCATTAGAGTATTCAGTTAAGTTAGATTTTTGTTGAAAGTCTGTACTTTTCTGAGTAAACCTGCAACAGTGTTTGAACATCTTGAAACATTATACACATTAACCTTGAGAGTTATCATGGGGGGGGGAACCCACTGATGCACAGATAACCAGAAGGTAGACAAGGGAGGGTGGAAAAGCAGCAGAACAAAAGTTCATGGCCATGTTCCATCCAAGAATGCACAGCTAGTTTGCTAATAAAGATACAGAGATTTCCCAACATCTGAAGGACAACTTTTCAATCAGCTCAATATCACTGTGGGCAATACCACTGATTTCAAGAAGAAACATAGCTGCAAAGTGGTAGGCAAGCTGCCTACTAAACATCATGTCTCTGTATGGTTTAAATGTATTTTCAAAGGACATTCCAGTTAATCTTCATGGTTCCTATTTAACATTTGGCTGTAATTCTAGGTTCATTCATATTTATTCACATGTTTAATGTGCAAAATGTGGGCAGTTATAAGTAGCAAGTGACATCATTAATCATGTATTCATTTGATTACTATATTATCTGTCCTCTTCTATTCATATTAGCTACCTGAAGATTTACTTCTTATTGAAGTTTAGGGTCCTACAAAACTTTGAAGGGTGATTCATCAAGCCATCCCATCAAAGCAGATCTGCAAATAAAATGGGGACTTCCAGTTCAGGTGGCTTCAAAGAACTTTACAGTGTTTTGTAGTACTTCAATAATCTGATAGCTTTTTTGGCTGGTATACAATGTTGCAATTGGACTTCCATACAGTATATGAAGAACAGGTGGATGAATGGAGAGTTTTATCATTTTATTAACTTCTGTGCAGAGGTCAAAAGTCCTGGAATGGCAAAGGTCTCCTAACTTCCAAAAAAACCCACCTCACAAGGATAAAAGAAAGATTATTCTTTGATATCAGGCCAGGTTTGGTACTCCAGAAATGCACCCAGAACAGTCTGAGTTTAAAAATATTTTGCAACATTCTGTTGTTTTTTTTTTTAAGTTTTTTAACTCTCTACACAGCTTAACCTCTTTACTGGACAGCTTGCGGTCATTTTTTCATCTCTGTTATCACCTTTAAAAGTGCTACAGGAGAACTATTTCAATGAATTTATGCGATGGGTTCCTTTAAAGTATACAGCTGAAATTGGTAGCTGTATGTCTTCTAAAAGGTCTACCATTCCCACCATCCACATCCTATTCTGCTAAAAAATTGAAGCAGCTACAACCATTTTAACATATTGCCATTAAAGCTCGGCACAAATCTTTCTTCAAATCAAACTCTGAAATTGCTTGAATTGAATCTGTTTGCCCTTGAATCACAAACTCAGATCAAATCATGCCCTCTTTGAATCTCTAATTTGAAGCAGATCAGGACTGATTTGTGCAGGCATAACAAGGATATATTTTCGGCTTAAGTTCAGTGTTTCCTCTGTGAGTTCCAAAATGAAAAATAACAAGATAAATAGCAGAAGCATCACACAGTGCAATCCCTCTATGTCACAGACCTAAATAAAATCCATACATGAATATTTTTAAAAAAGACTTCTTGGTTAACTGTGACTCCATCATTTGAAACTGCAGTCCAAATATTCTACTCAGTATTCTGGAATTTGACAGTTTTATAATCCTACACATAGGTTACTATTAAATAGAATAATGAAGCGACCAAGTGCATGCACAAAAGATTCATGACTTGCAGAAACAATTTATAGTACTGAAGGGGAAAAAAAGCCATAAATGGAAACAGCTAAAATACAGTTATTTTTTTAGATGAATCAGCTGACCTAGATTCAAAACATAATAGTTCTGCCTTCCTAATTCTTGTTTCTGGTTTCAAAATCAATTCAAAACATACATCTATTTTTTTAAATAAATGAATAATAAATTATAGAGTGAGATTTTTTTTAACCTTCATTGTTCCCAGCATTCAGAACATGTTAAGCTTCCCTGTATAATAATGTATAATATATGTATATATAATAATGATATAAAGTGCCTCACGTTTTTCTTTCTTCCTCAGTCTTTATATTCAATGTCACACCTAAATGCCAACTACATATCTCACACTTACCTCATGATTGTTGCTATGAGCTATGCAGACTAATTGAGAAGTGATACCAAGACAGGCAAGGCTAGACATATAAACATGTGCCCTAACTCACTTGATTAAGTAGTAGTTAGTTCCTGAACAGGTTGCCCTAGGGTAATTGACTTGTTTTGAATTTATTCCTGTCCATTTTTTTTCACTGCTTTATTTTGTAACTACAAATGGGTGATTTCAGTGGTGGGATTCAGCTGGTTCGTACCACTTCAGCTGGTTCACACCACCGGTAGCTAATTTTTTTGTTGCCCAGGCCCAGAAGGGACTTCCGGAAGCAGCAGCCACACAGATTGTTCACATAATTGAATCCCACCACTGGGTGATTTCCATCTTAATTTTCTTTTTTCAATCATTTCAAACAAAGAAGATTTTGCAATGGCAACTGGTTCTTACAGCCATTCCCTACCTACCTATATTGATCATTAATCTGTCTTCTTATCAGGACAGTCCTATCCTTTCCTGATATTAAACCTTTCCTAGACTGTTGCCGGCTTTGCCCTCTAAACCATTAGCCGTATTTTTGTTCAGCTGAATGGTGTTCTACCTTCCCTGACCCTTTAAGCTGCCCAGCACTTTCTCCAGATGGCCTATGAGAACCATTAAAAACATCAGCTAGCTAGCACACCACCTCTTGACCTTTTTTTCCTTCCCTGCATTTGTTTTTAGCGATGACGAGAAAAAGAACAAACTAAATACCCAGTCACTGTGCATTCAGAGTACTTGGAAAACAATAGGAAAGAACTGCAAGTTGGTATGGCACCTACACATTAGATTTTGAAATTCTAGTAGCCAGTCAGTAGGATACACCACAGGTTCCTACCAAAAGGAACCCAATGGCTATGTTGCACTATTCTTTCCTTTCTATATAGCTGTGTTTCTCAACCTTGACAATTTTAAGGCATGTGGACTTCAACTCCCAATGCTGGCTGTGGAATTCTGGGAGTTGAAGTCCACATGCCTTAAAATTGTCAAGATTAAGAAACACTGCTATATAGAGACACAATGTTGTTGTTGTTAATTGCGAAGTCGTGTCTGACCCATCGCGACCCCATGTCCTCTACCATCTTCTGGAGTCCATTTAAGTTCACACCTACTGTTTCAGTGACTCCATCCAGCCATCTCATTCTCTGTCGTCCCTTTCTTCTATTGCCCTCAATCTTTCCCAGCATTAGGCCCTTCTCCAGTGAGTCCTTCCTTCTCATTAGGTGGCCAAAGTATTTGAGTTTCAACTTCAGGATCTGGCCTTCTAAAGAGCAGTCGGGGTTGATCTCTTCTAGGACTGACCGGTTTGAACGCCTTGCAGTCCAAGGGACTCGCAGGAGTCTTCTCCAGCACCATAGTTCAAAGGCCTCAATTCTTTTGCGCTCAGCCTTTCTTATGGTCCAACTTTCACAGCCATACATTGCAACTGGGAAAACCATGGCCTGGACTATACGCACTTTTGTTGGCAGGGTGATGTCTCTGCTTTTTAGTATGCTGTCTAGATTTGCCATAGCTTTCCTCCCCAGGAGCAAGCGTCTTTTAATTTCTTGGCTGCAGTCCCCATCTGAGGTGATCTTGGAGCCCAGAAAAATAAAATCTGTCACTACCTCCATTTCTTCCCCATCTATTTGCCAGGAATTGAGAGGGCCGGATGCCATGATTTTGGTTTTCTTAATGTTGAGTTTCAAGCCAACTTTTGCACTCTCCTTCTTCACCCGCATCAAGAGGCTCTTTAGTTCCTCTTCACTTTCTGCCATTAGAGTGGTATCATCTGCATATCTTAGGTTGTTGATGTTTCTCCCGGCAATCTTAATTCCAACTTTTGATTCATCTAGCCCTGCCTTTCTCATGATGTGCTCTGCATATAAGTTAAATAGGCAGGGCGACAGTATACAGCCTTGCCGGACTCCTTTTCCAATTTTGAACCAATCAGTGGTTCCGTGTCCAGTTCTCACTGTTGCTTCTTGACCCACATATAGGTTTCTCAAGAGACAAATGAGATGGTCTGATACTCCCATCTCTTTAAGAACTTGCCATAATTTGTTGTGATCCACACAATTAAAAGGCTTTTGCATAGTCAATGAAGCAGAAGTAGATATTTTTCTGGAACTCCCTAGCTTTCTCCATGATCCAGCGTATGTTGGCAATTTGATCTCTAGTTCCTCTGCCTCTTCGAAATCCTGCCTGCACTTCTGGTAGTTCTCGATCCACATACTGCTGGAGTCTAGCTTGTAGGATTTTAAGCAGAGACACAATAGGACATCCTAATATCACCATTGCTACTCTAGCAAGTGCTGGCCTGAGAGGTTTATCTTGGCTGCTGTTCCTTTACTGTTGATAGTTCTAAAAAACTGAAACTACCCACCACTTCAATATCACCATTGTCAGTTCTAAAGGATATTATACTCCATTACAATTTACCGTTCAAATTGTAATCTTTCTAGTTTACAAGAGTTGTAAATCATCTTTGATGGCAATGCCCAATTAGTAAATAATTTTGGTCATAATCTTAGAAGAGATTAAAAAAAAATCACCCAACAATTTTTAATTATGAATTCTGCTGTCGGTTTATAGCCCGTGTTTCCTAAGGCTCCTAAAATAATGCAACATAAGAAGTCGATTTAATTTCTCTTATTAGCTGCTAGGTCTGTTACTGCAAAACACTGGAACAATAAAATATATCTTTCATTATATCAACGGTATTTAAAAATGAAGGAAATCACTTTAGCTAAAAAATTAATGGATCAACAAAGAGCTTTGGAGGAAAACTAGCAATAAATAAATTTGGCCATTATTTATTAGCTGCATTAAGGATGGATTTTGATGTAGGTTACTTGCATCAATACAAGCATGCTGAGGAGAAATATTGAAAATCAATATATGTGTGTGTGTGTGTGTGTATACACATATATGCACACTAGCTCCACACCCAGCTTTCTCTTCTCTTTTTCGCCTCTTTCTTTTCATTTTTTTCACATTGTTATTGTTCTTAATTGTTTTGTTATGCTTTTAGATTTTCTTGCTGCATTGTTTCTTCAATAAAATAGCAGGAAAAAATTACAGCATTCCACATTCCTTGCGCTTCATTTCTTTTATAACAATCAAGGCTTGGAGCCAAATGAAACGTTATCTTATCCACATGGTTAATCTTGGCTTAGATGATTTTAAAAATACAAGTAACCAGTATTGGGAATTGGACTGAGTTTGTGGCTTCACATACAATCTAAATATATTTGTGTGTACCAGATTTGCTATCAATAATATGAGCTTTCATCTCATTACAAAGAGCAGTCAGGTGTACTGTTTCCTACTGAAGCTATGGTAGACCTGTGAACTACACAGTACACAGCTTTTGATGGGAAGATTGCTGATGATATTTTCTATTCTGGATAGCATGACAGATAGCAGTACAATCAGCAGCAGCTGATTGTGATGTACATAAGCACCTATGGAGAAAGGTATTTATTTACTGTATTTCTATACCAGCACATATCCTGAAGATTCATATTGTTAGGACATCTTGAAAGCCAGGCTTAAGTTGCTCTTGTGGACTTCCACAGACTGCTGGTACTTTTCTCAAAGTGGCAAAAGCAATGCCGTGTCATTGTGCCATTAGCACCATGTGGATGTGGATGTGGGTTCAACTCATATACAAAAGGAACAATTCAGTGTGCTGCTTCTTTTATTAGGCTGACCATTTGATCCCATTAGTTTGGACACTACTGGTTACAGTTAAGAGGTTTGAAAGAACTTCAGACATATACACTGCAAGTGTCTAGTGCAATGTGAAACAACACAAAAATATTTTTTTTATTAAATTAAATTATTTTATTAAATAAATTAAGATGTAAATTAATAAGGATACCATGAGGTAACTAGAAATTGCCAAACTCAGTGGTTATTCAGTGACAGAAGATGGCATACTCTCACAATTGCCTCTACAAACAGCCAAAGGGAGAATGCATCATCTAGCAAAATTCTGAAGTTGCTGGCTGCTGAAGCTGATTTCATTTACTGTTTTTAACATTCATTAATGTTTATTTAAATTTATTATAACTGTCCAACTCCAATGACTCTGGGCAGCATACAAAATAAAATCCATAAACATGGATTGTAGCCCAGAATAGAACAATTTAAAAATGACACAAAACAAAGAAAACAAAACAAAAGGCAACAATACATTACAGAGTACATAACTGCAACCAAGAGAGAAGAGCAACAGACTAAGGTAGCTAGTCTAGTCCTGTTAAGAAATGGAGCTACTGTTCTTGCAGCAATGAAAGTCTGCTTTCTTGTCCCAGTTCTGGCTCTGAGTTTTGGTTCTTCCTTTGCTCATTCTGAGGGAAATAGGGAAACAACCAGGCATAATTAGACAACTCCCAATTGGCCACAATTAGGATACTGTAATGACCAATATCAGACAGGAGTGGGGACATCTAAAGAGGAACAACTAACTTCTCAATTTAAATAGGGCTCTGGCCCTACTTGGGAGTCAGAATAAGGTCCTATCCTGGCAGGAAATAATTCATCAAACCCCTAATTAGAACCAATTACTCATTTGAATAAGTTTTGGAGTTTCGTTACATATTCAGAGATCACTGAATCAAGGACGGTAGTTAGATGCTTTAAAGCCCTCCTTCCTTCTATATTTTTCTCCCATTCCCCTATGTGGTATCTTCAGTTTTGCCACATGCGATGATAAAGGAAGGTCAAACTTTCAAGGAATTGACTGTTGCTTAACACAGTCAAGCAAAATGTTCTGTCTTTGATGTCATTGCCTTCTGACAGCAAATCAGAAAACTATCTACTTCCAGAACACCCTGTAATTGAATGCTAAAGGGACCAACTAGTTTTCACCAGTTGTGACATTTAGTGGAAAAAGTAATGGTGTGGTGTTTGTTTTTCTTTAAACGAAAGAGATTTTTTTTTTCCTACAGAGGTCTCTCAGTATAAGATCTACTTATCAAATGCATTAGCATATTAAAATAGGGCTAGTATAGCACTGCAAAAAGAAATTGTACCTAAACTCTGTGGTGGTGGTTGATATAGATTTGAAGTATATATATTCTACCTGAGAAGATCCAGAAAACTAAAGTCTTTTTTCTCACATTTTCATATTAAATTCACTCAGTGCTAACTTCCCACTGCTCTTGAAGGAAAAATCCATATGAAATATAATTACAGTTAAGAATATGGCTTGTTTACACATTGCCCTAAATCATATTTAGGATGATGTATAAACTCAGTCATAATAATTTAGTCAAAAAATCATGTATAGCAGGGGTTCCCAACCTCCAGGCCTTGGACCTCAACTGGGCCAAGGTCACTGGGAACTGGGCTACCAAAGCAGCAGGCAAGCATGCAAAGCTTCATTTGTGCATGTGTGGAATTTAGGTTATGTGCGCAAAACCATTCCCTCTGCTGCGACCACCACCACCAGTCCACAGAACCAAAAAGATTGGGACCCCTGATATATAGGGCAAATAAAAGTGGAAAGTTTAGACAGGGAGGGAGTATAGATTCTCAAGAAATTTGTTCAAGTAATGAAACACTAGGGATTTATATTCTTCTCAGTGTGCATTTACCAATAAAGGTTTACAAGTATTCAGTGCAATTTAAAGAGATTCATAAGAAGAAAATGTTTTAACCTACTGTTGCCATTTTAAGTTCTTATGTGAGATAAAGATCAAATCAAAAGAAGATTAAAGAAATTCTATTAACTTTTTTTAATTCTTAAATGAAACAGTCACTGAACTTCCAAGTATATATGGCCATATCAATCTCAGCCACTCATGTATAAATGTTCAAGCTATTCCATGGTTCCATATTTCAATACCAGTCTATCTATCCTAAATTTATTCATTATCAGAGGGATAGAATCAAGATCACGTGAAGTGTTAATGCCACTTTATAATGCCTTGGTAAGGCCGCACTTGGAATACTGCATCTAGTTTTGGTCACCATGATGTAAAAAAGAAGTTGAGACTCTAGAAAGAATGCAGAGAAGAGCAACAAAGATGATTAGGGGACTGGAGGCTAAAACATATAAAGAACGGTTGCTGGAATTGGGTACGTCTAGTTTAATGAAAAGAAAGACTGGGGTGACATGATAACAGTGTTCCAATATCTCAGGGGTTGCCACAAAGAAGAGGGAGTCAAACTCTTCTCCAAAGCACCTGAAGGCAGCTCAAGAAGCAATGGATGGAACTAACCAAAGAGAGAAGCAACCTAGAACTAAGGAGAAATTTCCTTACAGTTAGAACAATTGATCAGTGGAACAACTTGCCTCCAGAAGTTGTGAATACTCCAACACTGGAAGTTTTTAGAAGAGATTGGATAACCATTTGTCTGAAGTGGTATAAAGTGGTTTCCTTCCTGAGCAGAGGGTTGGACTAGAAGACCTTCCAACTCTGTTGTTATGTTGTGTTGTGTTGTGATGCGTTGCGTTGCGTTATGTTACATTACATTACGTTATGTTATCATAAACCAGGATTTTGTATTCAAATCCCAAAATATACTGTGCAATTAAGCAATATTTCACATCACCATCCTAAAGGTGGTGAAAATATGATGTTGTGGAAGAACCTTGGCCAAGTTATCTCACAGGGGAATTGCTAATTAGAAAGCTTTCTTTTATTGACTCAGCTCCCATCATCCTAACTGTCATTAGTCATACTTGCTTGGGCTGCTTTCAGCAGAGACCTGATTCACATACTGTATAGCACTAAGGTCAGATATTGTTATAAATCCATGTTTACTATATGCTGCAATACCATGTTTATAGCAAGAGTTTTACAGTCATGAAACTATTGTTTATTAAAGCACACATACACACATACACACATAATTGATTAGATTCAATATTGATAATGTAATTTGTTTTTTCTTTTTTCTCTTTCTTTCTTTCTTCTTTCTTTCTTTCTTTTTTTTGCTTTTGGCCTGGACTATTATGTGAATAGAGCACCCACAGCTTTTGAAGGCAATCCATTTCAACCAATGGAATGGATTGCCTTCAGAGGTTGTGGGTGCTCCATCACTGGCGAATGGATACCCACTTGTCTGAAATGGTATAGGGTCTCCTGCTTGAACAGGGGGTTGGACCAAGATCTTTTACAACTCTATTATTCTTTTTTTCTGTTAAGATTCACATAATAGTCTAGGCCAAAAGCAAAAAAAAAAACAAAAACCCTACATTACATTATCAGTTCCCAGGCCCTGCCACAGAATCTCTGTCTGCTGTTGGTGTACTGGTTCTAGAAAGTTCTGTTCATAAAAAACAGGGATACTTCATGTACACAAGAATGAAAAAGTAGACCAAAGCTAGAGAAAGCATATGCAGGAGTTGAAGACTAGAAAAGGCCAGAAGTAGAATAGAATAGAATAGAATAGAATAGAATAGAATAGAATAGAATAGAATAGAATAGAATAGAATAGAATAGAATAGAATAGAATATCTTTAGCTACAAAATGCTAACTAAAGTCTCTCCCCTTATAACATATGCCTGATAAATCTGACACTGTAAAAAAGGATAAAGCTTTGACTGCCCATCCCTGCCTACCATTTTGAGGCTGTTGGCATCCCCTCACCAAGTTGACATCCCTGAGCTGCACTACTCTAGTTTTCCTTTACTGGCTTACTTTTAAGTCTAATTCCAAAAGGAAGATAATGTTATCTATATTTATTGGACAACAACCCCCATTACTTGAAATTATTTATATTTAAAAATGAACCACATTTTCTGCACTATAACAACCAAGACTACTGAATCTCTGCTGCAAAACTCAGGTTAATGATTAGACGGTAGCATAGATGTAGCATTTCCCCCCCCCCCAATCCTATGGTTCTCTAGATTATTGTAGATCAGATCTCACCGTCTTTATAACAACTAGACATGGACCTTTCATTTAATTCTTTTTCATCTGGATTGTGACTCTATTGGAAATTCATACTATCAACCCCTAGTTAAGAAGAATTAAGAATCTATGATTATGTCTTTCTTACCTGTATCAATCTTTCCTGGCAGTTAATCAAAAGGGCAGAATTGCTTTGGAATATATTTTATATGTATATTTATTGTAAAATTGGTATTTCAGCTAATGCCATCTTTGCTGCTGTAGACATTTTAACAAAGAAAATAAATTAATTAATCCTTTTCTCCTGCTATAATGCCAACACAACCTTGAAATTAATTAATTAAACAGAGAAGAATCATTCATTGTTAAAGATCCATTTTGGCAACAACAACCACAAAAAAGAACCCTTCTTGAAATAATAGCTATTTATACTGTAGAACATGGAATCTTCTTTATGAAACAACCTATTATGTGAAAGAGACCGTCCAGTTTCAAAGGCATTATACACAAGTTCGACTAGCAGCAATATTTAACAGAGTCCTTTTGTCTAATGCTCTCTAAATTGCAATTTGCTTTCATAAACTGAAAGAGAATTTTATTCCTCTGGGGGTTCCCCCCCACTTCTATGGAAGAAGGGAAGAAAAGAAGAGAAATCAGATCTAGGTTGTCAAACTAAATGAGCTTTTTAACCACCCAGGATATTATAATAAGAAAATGAAGCTATTTAAATTCACTTAATTTTTTTTTCTCGTCCTCTTTTCTCACAATTCCACTATATTACAATACTCCAATAGGCAACCTTCTTTGAAGGCTATACCAGAAGATAATTGACTGAGATATAAGTTATGCATTTACCACAAATGTGACAGTGCTAAACAAAGAGGTCAATTATCTCTTGGCAAAAGCTGCTTCAAAGAAATAGGCTGGTACTATTACAATAAACAGGCTTAATTTATTTGTTGTTTCTGTTATCCCAATATCACTAACATTTTCCCCAAAATCTTGTGTCCCCCTCAACTTAATTTGTTTGTTTCTTGCTAGAATGCGAGGTTCCTATAAATAGTACCAAATTATAATTTATTCTACATCACACAGAATTATTTCAAGGTACAAAAATCTCAAGAGGAATCTAGATCAAGATATGTTGACTGAGTATCTTGTTGACTTCCAGTAGCTATATGGAAAATAACAATTTGTGCATGGGTGATTAAGAGGCAAAAAGCTGAACTTATCAAAGTCATTTCCTCTAAATAATTATTAATGAGACTCAGCACGCCTCCTTATTATTTAACTGCAGAAACTATATTAGTAAGCCTCAGTGGAACCAGAGGCTAAAATTCATCAGCCCAATATATCCACACAAGCTGCTTTTCCACCAAAAATAAGATTCTTATTTCAGTTTATAGTAAGTTTTAAAGCACCTCACAACAATTAAAATGGCCAGATTCAGGCATGATAGTAAAGCATGTAAACTGCTGCTTTCATTCTGTGTTGATTCAAGAAATGGAGTTTTACTTGGAGAAACAGTTGTCACTTGCACCCAACTCCAGGTGCAAGACAGAGGGGTCAGGATCCTACTATCATCCCTAAGAAAGAGTATACATCAGGGGTCTTCAAACTTGGCCCTATTATGACTTGTGGACTTCAACTCCATAATTCCTCAGCCAGGCACGCTGACTGAGGGATTCTGGGAGTTGAAGTCCACAAGTCATAAAAAGGCTAAGTTTGAAGACCCGTGGTATACATGCTTTTCTCCTTCTCGTGATGACTGCTAAAGCAATTCCAAGTTTCCATATTCCTTGAGCAGGGTCTATGCTTTCCAAATACTTACTTCATGGATCTGATCCTTAACTAAGGAAGATTATTTGTTCTCTCAGTCTATGTTATTTGTTCTAATGGCAAAGGCTGCAACATCTCAAAGGTCTTTCTTATCACCTATCTCCGGAGGCTTTTCACTAAAAATGGAGAGGGTTGAACTGGGGCCAATTCAAATATTCTCTGTTATTTTTAGATACATTCTTTCAGGGAAGTTCAGAATATGTGGAGAATCAAGTCTCTTTCATTCTTTGCTGCAGGATTTGACTTTCTCAATTTAGAGGTCTAGAGTCTGAGAAAGAAAACTTTCATAGCAAATAAAGTCTTATTCGGATATTAGGAAATAGAATAATACTGTGCTGAAAGCTGCCATACAATTTCTCAAGCATTTTCTTTCCCTATAAAGAAAGCTTCTCTTTTATCTACTTTCCTCTCAGGATTCTTGAAAGTTTCTTTTAACAGGCTTTTGGTGACAGAAGGGCTACTGCTCAAGTTGTTGTTTTTATACCCACCATTCCAGACTAAAAACATCTAATGGAAGAATGTCCCTCCTGAGTCCTCCTTTGGGATTTAACTGAAACACGAGAAGTCAGAAAAACTAGAGACCATCAGAGAGATGATTGTACAAAGGAAGGACATTCACATTCATCCATTGACCATCTCATAAAAGGACATTGCCTCTCCTATGAGAATTTTGCCTAAATTCTCTTTTGCTTTAAGACAAATTATAAAGCACATTTCTCTTTCATCAAGTTGGATGTAAACTGTGAGGAACAAATTAGGAGCATTTTGTGCTTTGTACTAAATGGTAGGGCATTTGAAAAAAGCATTCTCAATAAACATTCATAAAGGTCCTTTTCTAAAAACATTAATGCAATGTATCTTTTTCTAGACTATACTTGGAAGCTGTTCTGAACTGTGCATTCCCAACAGCCACCTCATCTATCTGGGAGAAAATAGCAAGCTAAAGTCACTTTGCATGATACATGCTTTCAGAAGTGAGTGGAAACAGCTTCCAAAGCAGTCACATCATCTGTGCAACCCATAGGACCATTCAGAAAAAGATATTTCATATATGTTCCCATGGATTGGGAAGCATGTCTTTCAAAGAGTTTGCAAAGTCCTACTAAATGGAATACAAAGAGAGGCAAAAGACATATTGACCAACCAAATCCATTTGGCCTTCTATTTTTTTAAGATGACGGTGGACATCCAGAAGGGAACTGGATTAATATTCATCTGATTGCAATTAGGATATCTGCAGGCCTGGAAACCTCACATAGTGTTTTTTCTCCTGTGGAAGATAGACAGTTTTAGTTTCTGATCAACACATAGAAATGGCACAGGTAAGGGCAGAACATACCCACCCACCTCCTTTCCCAAGCCTGAAGAGACAACAATCATGATACCTCTTGAGGTTTTTCGGTTAAACTCTATCTCAGGGTGGACAACAGAAATCTATTCATCCAATAATTAAGGCAATTCTTTCCTTCATAAATGGTTTTTGGCTGATTAATTGTATGAGACTAAGAACTGTACATTTCTTATTAGAAGCAGCATATCTCAAGGATCTGTAAGGTTTGAAAACATGTAGACAGCAATACAAATGTTGGACCCCACCAAAGACCCACAGTTCTCACATGCAACTCAGTGCTAAGCTACCAGAACTTGTAGGATATTGTAGGATATTAAATTGTAGAATATTAAGGCCACTTGGATCTTTTTAAAGTAGTAACATCTCATTACAAATTATGGAAGTTATTTTTCTATATGAGCAAATTGGCAGGGGAAAAAAAGAAACTTGCTTAAATTAAAAAAGAAAAAAATGATCTGGATGATATCAGCTGCTGGAGGTTATTGTTATTATTTAACTCTGAGAATGTAGTTATAAAAGTGAGGAAACATTCTTTGATCAGTCCCAGATTAAACTTGTATGCTCCTAAAAGCAAAGTATCGTAAGTAGAGTTACCAGATCTGGGATGCAAAAATTCAGACAACAATTTAAGTTAAGCTTTCTGTATCTCTTTGGTCCTATTTAGTGTACACCCAATTTTCTAACAGCCCAGATCTGATGGTTTTTAACATTTCTCATTCTTTTCATCTTTTACTTTAATTTGTGATTCATGACACATACAAGTTCATATTCTTCATTCTCTACAAAATCTGTTCTTGGGTGATTTCAGCAAACCTCAGCTTGGTACATGGCTGAGATGAAGACATGCAAGAGATATAAGTTTGACTTCTAAATTATTCACTGACTTCTCTTGCATTCTGGTTGGCCTTTGGCTAAGCTTTTGCTTGAAGACAATCTTCCTTCAACCCACTATCTTAGAATCAAGGAATTGGATCTTAGTTTAGTCACACTTTTAGTAGAACTACAAAATTGCTGGATTTAATTTAGCCATAAGTTCTCTTGACTTCAAAATAGCCTAGTAAAATCAATATGACTTACATTTAATACAGTTAAGTCTTTTTGATTCTACTAGGTCTGCTAAAAGTATGACGTATAGTAAAATATTCTTAAATTAAGTCTATCTTAAATGCTTTCCTGGTTGACAATAATGCCTTTTTCATAGAATCAAATGCTTGAAATATTTGATCACTATCTAATCTAAATACTAATATCTGAATGTGAATGTAAACTATAATTTAGTGTCAAATTTATAACCTCATTTTAAAGAACAATGGATATTTTCAGAAATAGTTATAAATTTAAATCAGACCATTGTTAAAGGAATCCTTAATATAGCTGATTTTAACAGGAATAATAGAAGAGAGGATTATAGTTGGGAGAAAGATTACTTTCAAAGTTTATTTTCATTTTCTTCTAACTATGGCACAAAAGTCCCCATTAAACTTTTTTAGAGGTTATGTTTTCATGATGCAGCCTTCATCTCAAGACCAACCTACAACACACACATACACGCACACACACACACACACACACACACCAAACCAGCCTAAATTTGTCTTCTGAGCTCCTGAAGAGAGAAGGGGAAATGACCTTGGCAGAGATATAGAAAATGTGCTGCCTAGGCAAAAGTGGCAGAAGCATTTTTTAAAGTCCAGAATAAGATAACATTCCGAAGTCATCTCCTTAATTCACCGAAATATAATAAAGAAGAGTTAGAGTGCAATCAGACTGGCAAGACTGATGTCAGCCTTAGGTAGTCCAGACCAGGAAATCAACTCCACAGAAAGGCTAAAACTACTTTTATTGAGATTGGCTATAACAGTGTTTCTCAACCTTGACAATTTTAAGGCATGTGGACTTCAACTCCCAGAATTCCACAGCCAGCAATGCTGGCTGTGGAATTCTGGGAGTTGAAGTCCACATGCCTTAAAATTGTCAAGGTTGAGAAACACTGGGCTATAACAATGGAATCTTGCAAACCTGATTGTTCTGTATCTCCTCCTTTTTCCTATCTCTGCCTCTAAAATCTGTAATGAAAAGATCATTTGGAAGCTTAATTATTTAAGTAGATTAGAGCTTGGCCATTAGACAGCACAAATTATGCCAATCATCTTTTCTGCATATTAATACAGCCATGGAGAAGAGCTCTTTGTATGTTTACCACAAATTGTTTTTTTATTTACATATTTATTTAAATATAGAGGCTGCCTGACTCCTGAACAACTCTGAGCTTAGCCTTAAATAAGAAAAAAAGGATCATTTGCTTTCAGATAAACCACATTCTATGAACATAACTGACAGGGATTTCACAGCCATCCTACCTAAGGCCTTGGGAGAAGAGCCAACATTTACAAAGTGGAAGCCACTGGGAATTCAGGGAGAGTGGGGGGATCATTTCAGAGAGCAAGCACTGCAACAGGAAGGTGAACTTCCTAGGTCTCAATAAATAACATTGTGCGATTGAGGGATCTGAATTTCATCAGCTCTGACCAATCTTATCAGATAGGCAGAATCCAAAAGAGATACAGTATGTGGTCCCTCACGTAACTTGGCTCTGTACCATGAAGAGCTTTATAGATGATAACATTGGCCACGCTGGTTAGGAAAACTGAGGAAAACTGTTGCCCAAAATGTAGCAGAGCATCTGGTTGCCTTCATAGCTTACAATAATTGATTTCTGGTTCTAGTATTGCTTATGTTTCAGGGTGTATTTTCAATTTGCAGAGAAAATTGAATCTGCAACTTAGAATCCTCTGGCACATCCATGGCTGTAATGCTAATGCAGAGGAGTTCAGCAGTTGATGAAAGGAGATGGAAAGTGTTCCTTGGGGATCAGCCATTTGAAAACCATCCACAGGGACTATTGTCATTCGTTGGTGATTGTTGACTTAAAACTAATATAAATAAAAATGTTCCGTTCTGGAAATAAGGAATGGCCTCTAAAAAGAAGAGAGCTTCCTTGGCACAAATCTCTGTATTTCAAAAGAGGTCATGCTTTACTCTATTTGATAAATGTAAAACTAGTCAAGGCCAGAGCACAAATTAAATGTGTGACACAAGAATCAGAACATTATGTTTTAAAAATATAAAATATAGCCCCATGATACTCCATTGTATAATTGACTTTTAGTGTTCACTGCTGGGCAATAAAATTAACAGCTATATTTAAATCAGTTCCCTAACACACACCAATGTGCTATAAACTGAAGTGTGCATAAAATAGATTCTAAACAGGGAAAAGGGAAAAGAAACACTGAGTGAGTTCCTCCAGGCTACATATGTACCTAAACACAAATAGCAATTTGACAGTACACTTCCCTTGCTTTGAAAGGAAATGGTAAAAGCAAACATGTTCTCACTTAGATCAAAGTGGGCTTTGTATAATGAAACAATTCACAGGGTTCAGACACAAGTTTCTCCACCACTGAGTTAAAGTGCTATCTGCTTGACCTTCAGTCAGCAGAAAACCGGCATGCAATTTGCTGTCCCCAGTTCCAATCCCTATCTTGTCTCAGTTCCCAGTCACTGCCAGTTGCCTGATTTCCCTCTAAGATACTGGATGACAAAGCTTAGCAGATTTTATACATCTTGAGGCTGAAGTTGGACAGTGTCAGATGGAAGGGATGCCAACACCCATTGGGGAAGAAGCTGTGGAAAGTAATATTGCTTGCCAGCTCTCTTTGTTGGCCCAGGTTGCTGAAGAACTTGCCAGGTGGAGCTTCTATGCCCAGAGATTTCATCAGAAATGCTGCTGTACTAGGTTGGTAGGGTTGCTGTTTGCTGTGGGTCAACCTATTTGTCCTCATGAATAAACATTGGGAGACAGCCTGGATTCTAACAGAAAAATTGCTCCTTTGTGTTGGTTTCTATTAATTGTTTCATGTTAGGTGGGAGTGGGAAATTGAGTTTGGCTTGGGAGCAAACATTAATGTTGATATGATGAGAGACTGCAGGCTGGCACTTTTAATGAAATATAAATAGGCTGATGGCTAACCTGCCTTTTTTCCAACAAGGAAGTCAAGATGACAGCAATGGTGGACCCTCAACGTAAAGTTCCTGCTATTTTTAATGACAGGTTGATAATTAATAAAACGTCTATTATCCAAGATTCACTCCTCGATCAAAACAATGATCTAGTAGAGAGAGAAGGGAAGAGTTAATCTCTCCTAGTTTTTTTCCTCCATATAATCAGTGGCCTAAGTCAGGAGGGGAGGGAGGGACTGTAAGTCTATGAGATCTCCCGCTCACTGAGTGGATGGTCTGACCACTCATCTGATGGTCTGACCACTTCTAATGTTTTCTCCTGTGTTTAAACAATCGAGTCAACAGAGGGATACCTTTAGTGTACCTTCTGCTTCACTACACAATAATCTATCCTCCTGTTAGCCAGGGTGATTTCTGGGAGAATATTGGATAACACTAGATTTTAATCAGTGGTGGGATTCAGCCAGTTCACAGAGTTTGGCAGAACCGGTAACTAATTTTTTGTTGACTTTGGCTGAGAATGAACCACCAGAAGTGCATGGACACCACTTCCAGAAGTCCAGAAGGCTTCCCAGGCCCAGAACAGCTCACTGGAAATATGTGAGCGCTACTTCCGGAAACGGCATCCACACAGAGAACTGATTGTTCAGGTATTTGAATCCCACCACTGATTTTAATGTTCATGGTGATATTACCCAGCCAGGAATGGTTGACAATTTCATGTCCCCAAGATGACCATAGTTATGTTCCAAAGGCTATGTGGTCCTATGCATACATTGAATTTAGTGTTCTTTCTGTTCATACTGGCAGTCTTAAAGTGAAGGAACTTTCTGTAACTCCAACGTCATAGGCAGATCACTCTCTGGTCCGTCTGAGACCGGCAGCTGACATTTGCGGAAGTGGAGGAACAGTTAAAATAGCACAATCCCATCGAAAGATAGATCTGAATGATTTTCTTAATGTTTTGGGAAAATAGCCCAGCTTGTCTTTGGGTGATATGTCTTTGAAAGCCTAACTGATCTCTGTTGTAGGAAAATAGTCAGACAATTGATCCTATTGCTTCCAAGTCCACCTTTTTCTTGCCGCAGGGCTCTGTCTTCTCTCCTATGCTTTTTAAAAGCTACATGAATCTACTGAGGGAAGCTCATTAAGAATTTTGGATTAAAATACCATCCGGACCTCTAGGATAGCCAGCTCTGCTTCTCCTAACTTTCTAACACCACAGAAAAAATCAGTATCCAATTTTTTTAAAGACTGTCTATTTTCAATAATGGAGTAAATGAGAGATGTGGTTGTAAAAGATACACTTTCACATTCATGTAGAGTGGTTCTCCTTTGCTCAGGGCTTCCTATCTGGCTTTTCTGGGAATCCAGTGTTTATTATTTGTTGTCTGCATGCTAACACATTTATAACATTTAATATTACATTTCTGGAATTGATGTGGCTATTTTAAATTAGTCAGGTTTTGGACCAACAAAGAAAAGAAAAGAGCTAGAGTTAAACCCAGATCAAAGAGAGACAATATCCATATGAAGAAAAGTGGATGCTGATGTAAATCCTCTTTTGGATCAAATTGCATTCCCCAAAAAAGAACAGTTTGGAAATATTCTTTGACCCCAATTCTCACTCTATTCGGAGGAAGTGACTGTGCCAAGTAGAATATTTTAACAATTTTAGCTAGCCAGTCAGAATTTATGACTACTGTGTGCCCTCTGATTACAATGCTGTTTGACTACAGCAATGTGCTTTACATGGGGCTATACTTGGAAAGTGTCCAAGAGCTTTTAACTGTTAATTATTTTACTGATTGCTTTTAGTTTTAAATTTAATTTTAATTGCATTCAATTTGTTATATTTATACTGTGTATTTTTTTAAATTGCTGGACACAACAGTGAAAGTTGGAATAAACAAAAAAGTAGGACATGCATTGAATTAATTCTGAAAAAATTAAGATTGAAAAAAGCTATCTTGCTCATGGACTAGTGATGAAGTGAAGGCAATACTAGAGACACATTCATCCAAATCACTATTTGTTATACGTTGTATACTAATTCTCATTAAAAGAACTTTCAAAGTAATTTACACCTAAAATTACAATTACCTCTAAAACTCAATAGGTTAATGTGTAATATTAAGACTTACTAAAGAATTCAAAACAGGGTCATTAAGATTTTAATATTAAATCAGTAACAGGAAATAATAGCAGCATTAATACATTATTAAAGGTATAGGGCAATAAAAGTATTTTTGCTTGGCCTTACAAAGAATAAAATACTTCACTGGAGAGGGCAATGTCAATGGCAGAGAGATCAATACACAATTCAAACCCATCCACCCCTTCGTTGTCTGCATATATGGAACCAAATTGCAACATTCCACAAAATTTGTTAGATTCTCTGAAGCAGCAGAAAAGCCATTGAAGTTTGAAAACTCCTTCAGAAAGCGCTGAAGCACTTCAGAACCACTCAGTTTTAGTTGCCTCAACAAGAGCTCAACAATGATTTGCAAACTTGCTTTGAAAGTATGTCTCATCTGAGGATTTAATGACTCAAACCACCCATTCACATAGCTCAATGATCTTTGTATGCCAAAGATTATGATTATTAATATTGTTTCAATATCCAACTCCAGTGGACTCCAGATGGCAATGAATGCACAGGTCACAATTTGCTTCAAGGAGGGACATAGGAAGACCACTTTGCAAAGATAGAATCCCTTTTATATCCAAAATGGCCTGCATGATTCTCATTCCCAAGCCATGCTGATCCCTTTAGCCTGGAAGTGAAGGCAGTATAGCTTTACTTATTACAATAGAACAGAACCTCTATGCTGGTTCTTTTATGTCACATCACTTCTAATCCTACAGTACCAACTTGTACTGAAGTATTATTAAAAAGTGAAATTAGTACCAGTCCTCTTCTGACAATTCTAGATTAGAAACAGGCGTACTAGGAATTATTAGTATTAGCATATGGTGTTGTTATGGTAGCCAGGACACCACAATGCTATTACAGAGTAGTAGGTTGACTTGCCAAGGTAGCAGCCCTGTTATAGGACATGTTTGTACACTTCCCAAGGTGTGCCACAGGAGGGTGAGCTGGCTTCGCAGCAGAGAGAAAGTCAAGCGGCTCTTCCTGCTGTCTCACTCAAGGTCCCCTCCATTCCTGGAGCTGCCTCACAAGCGGGCAGAGCAACCAGTTCAGAGCTGTCAGGAATCTGACTGCCTGCAAAGAACACCAGCTCATTTCCCCATCAAAGTGGTACCTATCTATCTACTCGCAGAGAACATGCTTTTGAACTGTTAGGTGGACAGAAGCTGAGGTGAGTAACAGGAGCTCATTTTGCCACACAGTATGTGGACTCGAACGCTGGAGCTGAGACCAGTGTCATTAAGCCACTGAGCCACCGAGCCTCTCATACTAGGCATTCTAGGACTGCGGTAAAAAAAGTCTTTATTATAGAAGAGTGAATGAGGCCTTGATGAAATAATTCAGCTATGTATCAAAGACAGGCATTTATTTATGATTTAATTTTTGTTATTTTTCTTCTGTCCTCATAGTATTATAAAATTGAAATTATTCTATTTTGGGTGGAAGGAATGGTTTCTACTTGTTACCTATTTTGGTAGTAGACTAGTCTGGTTCAGCCTGTTTGCTTGTGGTCCTGTGAGAACTGTCTCCCACAATTAATGTGCAAAAGGTACTTTGTCTCTGAAGAAGTTTCATTTCATAGACACAATTACAAAGAAAGGTGTAATCAACTGGAAAGACCAGTTCAGATCAAGATAAAGTCAAAATTTGGAATAAATAGTAAATCAAAAGGACTAGACAGATTGTCTATAGTTGAACAGAATATCAAGTCAAAATACATCACTCTAAGGAAAACAAGATAAAGAAACACATAGCGGTAAGGAGGTCAGGCTGAAACAAGTTATATAAATTCATCCAAATTTATATTGATTTCCATGATTATCTGCTCAATCTAGGCTGGTTAGCTCTAATACCAACTCTAGCCATTCATTGGGCAATAAAGCAAACAAGCAAGCATGCTACTATCTCCTTAAAATTTAGCATTGCTCTATTGATACAAAGTCTAAAGTGCTTAATTATTCACCTCCTTGTGTGGCCTTTTCTATTTCATTTAACAGAATTCTCTGATTTCATGAAATGTACTTAGTATAATTCACACTGTGGAATAATTTTCATAAAGTTCCTGTATGGCTTTATGAAATTAGTCATTCTGTGCAAGCTGAAGTATTAATATGAATTTAAATTGCCTCTTACAATAAACTGAAAATAAATTAATTTGACTTTTTTGCCATAAGTACATCCAATTTATACAATATTAAAAAAAGCTGTACAACGCAAGGATTCATGTAATAAAGTCATCCACCTAATTCAAGGACATGATCTAAATAATAAACATATATTAATAATGAAGGAAAATAAATAAGCCTTTTTCATCTCTTTTTCATAACAGGTAAAAAAATGATTATTCTTATTGTTTCTTTCTGAAGTGACTCTAACTTTATTACTCCTGAATACAAGCAAACAAATTGGATGTGTTGCATTAAATTAAAGGTATCCCAAACAGATTTCAAATTGATTCTATGGCTTCAGAAGCCATAGTTTTATCTCTAGGTCTCTCAGAAATTCTATACTGTATTTCCTTTATTTGTAAGGTAACCAGAAGGGATGAAACTTAATGGTCTGCAGGTCCACCTTCTAATAATGGTAATAGTTCATCAGGGGCTTTCTAATCACAGGGAATTAAGAACCTTTCTTTGTGTCGAATGTCATTTGAAATATAATTTTATTAAAAAAGCAAAGAAACATATGTTTCCTGTATGATAGAAATCTTGCTCTCAAACTTAAATATATATGTTTCTATAACTGGTAGGATATTTGCTAAATTTTGCCATTGTTTGCAATTTTCATAGATACTATCAAAGAAGAAAATATATTCTTTTTGCAAACTCAAATATGCAAAGATGTTCTTTTCATAATGTCTCCACTAACAGATAATAGTGACATTGGTAGTGAATTTGACACTATCACCAGAGAAGGGACAACTATATCTGCTGATAGCATCCATCTTGTCCAAAATACTTTTGCTTCAAAACCCTTTAAATCTTTTTCCCCTGATACCCCTCAACTCAGAAGATTCCAGTCTGCTTCTAAATTTCCCATTTTGTTAATGAGCAAAATATTACTACCATTCTCATGTATTCATTTCTATATTGTATTTCATTTATTTATAAAGTAACAAGAAGGGATGAAACTTAGTGGTTTGCAGGTCTATCTTCTAATAATGATAATAGTTCATCAGGGGCTTTCTAATCATGGGGATTTTTTTGTGTTGAAGCAAAAGCAAAATATTACTACTATTCCCGTGTAAGTCAATAGAAAGCGTAGATCTAACTTTGGATTCAAGCCTTGAGTCAAAGCAATCAATTTTCCAAAGGGCCAAATGAACTAGATTTAAATATTACAATTGGTGGAATGTCTACCACTGAAATCCAACATTTTAATAAAAGGCAAAATTGGTTGCTTGGTTTCTTTCTTATTCCTAGCTGGTTTCTACACACAATTGCTTTTCCTTGATTAATTACTTTTCTCTCCTTCCTCTGTACTCAGATCGTATTTGAGGCCTGATCAATTATTTTTCTCATTTCTTGATTCTACTCATTTTCCTTCCCATGTCCAGAGACCGTTTCCCATCTTTTAGCTTCTTTCTCTCTCCCTCTCTCTCTTTTTCTGAATAGAACAGAATTCTGACTCAGCTCCAGGTGGAAAGATATTTAGTTTCTCTAGTCCAACAGATTCATACGGGGATAACTGGTAACATGAAAAAAGTCCAGCTGGCATTTATCTTTCCCTCCAAATCAGGCAAACAAAAACAAGGATTCAGAGCTTTTTCTTTAACAACAAAAATGCCTCGGATGCTTAGAGCAGCATGAGATTCTCCACAGAGAACATTTCTTCTTCACTATGATTCCTGGAATGTCCACATAAGCAATAAATTTTCAAACTTAAGTCCTCCATTTAACAGAGGGCCATTTTTTTAGATTTTTAATTAAAAAGGCAAAAATTAAAAAGAAGCCTTACAAAGTTGGTAGTTAAATGAATTAGAATTATAAGCAGTCCTTGACTTATGACCAGTGGTGGGATTCAAATATGTGAACAACCAGTGCTCTGTGTGGATGCCACTTCCGGAAGTCCATTCTGGGCCTGAACAAAAAATTAGCTGTCGGTTCTGCTGAAGTGGTGCAAACTGGCTGAATCCCACCACTGCTTACAACCACAACTGAGCCTAAAATTTCTGTTGCTGAGACATTTGTTAAGTGAATGTTATCCCAATTTACGACCTTTCTTGTCACAATTGTTAAGAGAATCGCTAAGTTAGTAACACGGTTGTTAAGTGAATCTGGCTTCCCCATTGACTTTGTTTGTCAGAAAGTCACAAAAGAGGATCACGTGACCCCAGACACTGCGACCATCATAAGTACAGCAAGTTGTCAATCATCAGAATTTTGGTCACATGACTATGGGGATGCCGCAATGGTTGCAACTGTGAAAAACATTCGTAAGTCACTTATTTCAGTGCTATTGTAACTTTGAATGATCGCTAAATGAACTGTTGTAAATCGAGGACTATCTATATATCAATTAAGGCATTCCTATCTCTAGTTTCTCTCCATTCTGAAAGATGGTGCAGCAGTATTTTTAAAACATTCTCACCATTAAGTGGTACTAAAATGAGGGCAGCTGGTTACACTGAAAGCATACAGTAGCTGTTTGGCATCATGCAGTTTCAAGCTGATTTTTTCATGTAGTCTTTGAGACTGAGCTCATGCTAATGAGTGAAGGCAAATATACGTGTCCCAGGATAATGTTGCAGGATCCAATCTGGGTTGGTCACTGGGACCAGATTTAGTCTTCCGAGCTTTTGGATTCATGCTCAAGGAACTTCTGTCTAGCAGAGTGTATGCATTGGACAATTTTGTGTGTGGAATTTATATGGTGCCTGGTTGTGTGTGGCTTTTTAGTTGTTGTTTGGAGTGTTGATGGCCCACTAATAAGTCATTGGCTGTTGTTTCTTTGTGCTGCCAAGCCTACTTGATAAGCTGGTGATAAATCAGTACTCCTGTTGACTGATAGGGGCCTGTTTGCCTGGCTTCAATCACTTCCCTGGCTGTTTTTGTACTTTCTGGTCCAACAAGCTATTCACACAAGCATACATACACATGGACAATTCTTGGTGATTTTGATTCAAATATTGCATAAAGGTCCTAGGCTATACAATTAAGAAGGGGTCAGTGGAGGCAGTATCTAAACAAATAATGCTTGAAAATATATATGCAATATTTTCTCATGTCATTGTACTATTTTTTTCAATTTTATGAGAACTGGGGGAGATAGGAGATATGTTATAAGCTTGTACAGAGCTTAAAATGGTAGCTTTGGCCCCTATTGAAATATTCCCTCTATGACCTTTTATTATATTATGTTATAATGTGATTTTTCACCTTTTAGAAGACTCCATTACTCATATATGGTTCCTGAACTTTTTCAGTTCTTTCCAAAGGTTCCCCAAAGCAGGACAAACACAACCAAGACCTTTGCCTCCTCACCTGCAGGATGCATCCTACAAGCCTTTATGTCAAGAATGAGAAACGTAACTTCTAGGGACTCCAAAGTGAAGCCTCTACCCAACAGATAAGAATTTGATCATAGGCTCCTTTTGTAATCACCAAGCTTTGTAAAATATGGTGCAAGAGGGGAAAGGGTGACCATTTTTCTCGTAGTCCCAATCTAATTACTTTTTCTTTCACAAGGGTTTATTTCCGGCACCACTAGAAGTTGAACATATATAATGCTACAGTTAATATTTCCAGCTAAAGTAAACAATTATCATCAGGATTGTGGCACACTGAGACATAGGTATCCATTTCCTGATTCCATTTTATACCAAGGGAGGGCAACTATGGCAACTATATGACCTATAGACTCCCAGAATTCCTGAGTCAGCATAGAAAGTTGGTCAGGAAAATTCCCATAGTTGCCCATTCCTGCATTATACAATATATACAGTGTATATGGCTATGATTATGACTATGGCTATGGCGATGGCAATGGAGATGGAGATGGATTCCCATAGCACTATCTATGCCTAAGGATATCTAACCATTTAGCAGGACTGTATTACCATTATCCTTTTCATCTTTCCTATTACCTACTTCTATCAGTATCTTATGACTAACACTTTATTGATTGTATCTTGTGATTTATAATTGTAGCTTATGGTTTATGATTTATGATTTATCACTTTGTTTTATGTATGTATACTGAGAACTCAGAAACAGAGACAAATTCCTTGTCAATCTCACTTGGCCAATAAAGAATATTCTAATCTATATGTATAGGTATATGTGTATGTGTATGTATATGTGTATTAATACATATGCAATATATTTGTATATATAGGCTTATATCCATGGAGAGAGAGAGAGACAGACAGAAAGAGACTAACCTGCACTAGTTACTATGTCTGAAAAGCAAACCTTCCTAAACAATTTAAAAGAAAATCAGGGTATTTTCAGTGGTGTGTTTTTGCATAACATCTAGTTTGTCCCTTCCACTGCTGTTGCAAAATTTGGTGCCTAAAGCTTAATAGAGTGGAGAGAACTGCAATGTACTGAAATCATTAGTTAAAGCATTGTGCAGGGTAGATAGTGCAAATCAGTTACAAACTAGCTTTGATTATAGTGCTTTTTTAGATGTTAGTGAAAAAAAAGATGTGTATGATCTCCTTGTTTTTTCAACACTTTAAGCTATTCACAGCAATTTAGTGGGATTTGGAATATAGGCTTGAAATTAAGTGGGAAGAGTTGATTATGTTATTGAATGGTTTGTGGTACTGCTTAGATGAATATTTACACACACATATTTCGTTTCTCGGGGGGGGGGGGAGCCTTCTGTGAAATCATTTGAGTTTGGCTTGTGATTTTTCAGCTGACATCCCAAGCCATAGACCTGGAACTTGTTCTACTATAGAAATGGAACCTGCAATGGTACTGAAATTTAGTCTTATATTTTTGTGTTGTTAGGAAGAAGCCAGCAAAGCTGAATAAGGATCTCCAAACATTCTCAAAATTCCCGTGCTAACCCCTTGACCTCACACTGAATTAGTCAGAGAATTCACCATAAGCATTGATTCAGTCAACCATGCAACATTTCACATACAGAATAATTAAACATCAGTATATTAATGCCTGGAACCAAAAAAAATGGCCTATGCTGCTGTAAAAAGTTGTAGATAAATCTTAAAAACTGCAAAGAAAATAGGCAGTTGTGTGCAATTAAAAAGGAAATGAAATATGTTTGTTACCCAATAACAATAAAACTTCAGTACTTAATTCTAGATGTACTCTCATACTATCCTCTAAATACAAGCATTGCTCTTATAGGGGAGAACAAGGAAGATAACCTTGATGGAAATAAGCAAGAACCATTACCTAGGCAAAAAGGATCTGAAATATTTTATTAGGTCCAGAGCAACAAGATAACTTTCAGAAATGGCTCCCTAAATAATAATAATAACAACAACAACAACAACAACAATAATAATAACAACAACAACAATAATAATAAAATTGGGACCTTGGAGCTCTTCTCATTCAACCCCCTGCTCAAGCAGCAGACCCTGTACCATTTTAGACAAATGGCTGTCCATTTGGCAGGGAGTATGTTATAGCACTTAATTCCATCAAATCTTAGGGTGTTTCTGCCCAACAGTCACACTTGTTTGTCTACCATGTTGTTTCTGTATTTTTAAGCCAACTTCAGATAGCCCAGTCCAGATTTTTGGGAGCTTCCAATAGGATCAGTCAGACTTGCAAGATGCTGTTACTGTAATCTTACAATAAAGGTAGAATACTACCTCAAAAGGCTGACAGAGAGAGATGACCATGATAAGATCTCTCCTGTACTCCAGAAGAAGTAGGTAATCTGTATTGGCCATCGGTTAAGTAGGATGTGCCTATAGAGTTGAATCTAACCTTTTGATAAGCATAGAAATTTCGCAACCTTGTCCAGACTGTTCTGAAAACATCCTCTGAACGGGGTTTGCACCTCTCTTGCAAATTCATTTTACCATTGAACTGTTTGAAACTGTTCATTGTTTTATGACATTTTCACCAGAATCAGCTATCCTTTAACAAGATTATTCCTAAAACAAGGATGTTTAGAACATGCTTAGATGAGTCAGAACACTATTATTCTCTGTCTTGCATTCAGGACAACACAAAACAAACCTTAAGTTTTTTTCTATATGACGCCTCTTCATTTATACCAAATATAGCATACCTATATAGAATTCCTTTGGAGAGTTAGCAAAAATAAATAGTGAGTGAAATTAAAGACAGGAGATAAGAGAAAAAGAAAGGAACTCTAAATCTAGTTTATGACAATATCATTCACAATACCTCGCTATGTATTTCCATTTTTGCAAAAACCTTGTTTCCATTATGTCAATAAACTAATTAATATGATGCTTTGGGTTTCAATTTCCTACATTTCTCTTTTTTTGAGGATCTCAGCCAACTTTGCAGTCATGACTCTTTCAATATTCCACTTCCTTTGAACCAATTCATTCTTTCTTCATATATTTGTTTTGCCATTTGATTTTCATTCTCTTTCAATGACCAAATGCTTTTAACATACATCTTCTTTACTGATCACTCACTTCTGAACTACATTTATCCATCCATTCTTGTACTTGAAAATGGTGTCAAAAAGTTTTTACAAATTCTTTAACGCTACACTAAGCAGGTTTATTTAGATAGCCCATAGAAATAAACAATATTTAACCATGCCTTAAATAGAAAAAAACAAGTTATTGGTTGAAAGGGGGCATTTGAAAATATATGAAATTTTTAAAACCCTTTAACTGATTTTGCTTTTTCTATTCTATTTTACCTTATGCTAATTTTTTCTTATTATTTTACCTATTTGTGCAACACTTACTGAATTTCTTCTTGTGTCTCACAATTGTAAATAATAGATTAATAAGAATAAAATATGCAGGCATATACAGACCATTTTACGACTATATTTTTCTTTCTTATTTGCTAAATATTCTAATATCATTTTGTCCATCTAAATCAAAAGCCAAAATCTTTTGTATTTATCATTTTTAATATCTGTTTAGAGGAAGCAGTAAAACTTCAGAAGTCATTGTTTTCTGTTTGCTTTTATGTGAAGATACATTTCTACATTTCTTCCTGTACAGTCACATGTCAGGGCAGTTTTAAAATAAAAACATATTAAAACACAGTCCCAAAAGCAATATTTTGAAATATTATGAAATGTATTTATTAATGAATTTGGCAGAGGAAGCAAAACAGAAGGATTCATCTAACCAAGAAAATTGTGGAGCTTTCAGGAATCGTTCATTTTCATGGTCAGTTTTTTTGGTGACACCTTGTCTGCATCCATCAGCTAATCTTCTTCATCCCCTTGGGTGAATTACTTCAAAGCTGAAGTATGTGCTTCCTATGCAAGAAATTAATTGCTGGCTCAGTTGAATTTCTGAACACTAATTTATTTGTGTCCCTGAACTTCTAGGAGTTTTGTAAAAAGAAAGGAGAGATTGAAATGGAAACTTATTTGCTAGGACATCACAGATTTTTTTAACTATGGATCTGGGATTCCACAAAGTCTTAATAAGAACTGGAAGATAATATTTGCTCCGTCCCTTGGGATCACTTGGAGAGGAAGAAGAAAATTAGGATTTCATAAAGTTAATGCAAATATATAATAAATTTATTAGAGCCAGAGGAAAGTATCTCCACTGATGGCTTTTCTGTGGATCTGGAAGTTTGTCCCAGAGGCTAATGTTCACTTCCTGGACAAATGATTGAAAGGCGATAACTGATCAACTTCAGGCATATTAGGAAGAAAAATATTTTTCTGAACTTCTTCCAGTCTGATTTTAAGTTTGGGTTCAGCATCAAATCTACTTCAATTGTCTTGATGGAGAAAGACAGAGGGAATGCTACTCTGTTATTTGTTTAGGGTTGTGATACCATTATTTGTTGTATCTTGGAATGGATCTATGAAAGGGCAGTTCCTTTTAGCAGAATCATTTTATGACCCTATTATTTTAGCACTCTATTTTTACTGAGGTCTTAAAAACATTTCAAATTATTAGTGAATAGATGTTACTCCACTATGCTTCTAAAACACTCATATTTAGGCTTTTGCTCCAAAACAAACATGAAACAACTAACAATTAGAATAGAATAGAATAGAATAGAATAGAATAGAATAGAATAGAATAGAATAGAGCTGGAAGGTCTTCTAGTCCAGCCTCCTGCTCAAGCAGAAGAACCTATACGTCTCAGACAAGTGAATATCTAGTCTTTTCTTAAAAATCTCCAGTGATGGAGCACCCACGATTTCTGGTGGTAAGCTGTTCCACTTGTTAATTGTCCTCACTGTTAGGAAGTTTCTCCTTAATTCCAGATTGCTTCTCTCTTTGATCAGTTTCCAACCATTGTTTCTTGTCCTGCCCTCTGGTGCTTTGGTGAACAATCTGGCCTCCTCTGCCTTGTGGCAGCCCCTCAAATACTGGAATACTGCTATCATGTCTCCCCTATTTCTTCTTTTCTTTAAACTAGCCAAACCCAAGTCCTGCAGCCGTTCTTCACATATTTTAGTCTCCAGGCCCCTGGAGAGCATCTTAACTGCTCTTCTCTGAATTTTTTCCAAACTCTCAACATCTTTTTTGTGATGTGGTGACCAAAATAGGCTGCAATTAAGAGTTTTGTGGTTCCTTTTGTTTTGCTCTGCTCTATCAACATTTCATCCGTAGCAATGACAGAAATGCATAAACAATTCAGCTTTATCGATCAACGGTTGATTTTGAGAATTGTTCAGAAGTTTCTTCCAATGTCCACTTCTGTAGATTGCTTCTTCCTCCACTGCTATGTAAAGCCAATAGCGTAGAGGGGCCTTAGCATGATGAACATGGCAGGGGTAATGCCAGATCTGCAGCACTGATGCAAAGCGAATTGCAATCTCATTCATAATTTATAGTGGCAGAACAATTTTTATCAAGAAAACTTAAGCCGCATATATGACAGTGGCTCAAGTGTTTGTTAATCATTACAGCCCACTTTTCTTTATGACCTGAAGCAAAAAGTAAGACAGCAAGAGCAAGAAAAATCATCCCATGACATGATTTGGGGCTTTGGCCTTCGATTTAGTAATATTCATCAATAATAAAGAATGAAAGACTCAGAGAAATAATTCACGATGGGATAATAGAGATGGGATATAAATAAACAAATATAAAAATAAATGAATGAATGAATAAAAAATTTAGTTTAAATGGATCTATACTACATTGAGTATTTGCTTTATTGATTTCAAGATTCATTTCTTCATTTCATTTATTTGTGCTCTTAGAATCTCTCAAAATGATAGATTTTTTGGTGGCAATAAAGTACTCATTGCTGTCAGTCTAGAGAACTTTTTTGAAGTACCGCAGATATTTCAAAAGAATCACCTCTAGCTGAGTTCAAAGTCTGAGCCTAGTTCAAAGTCTGATATGAAACAATGGGCAAAACAAGATATCATTCTTCAGCTGCACTACTTAGCTGATGCCTACTCCCCAGCTAGTTTGATTGAACTATTTCATTTTATTTTATAGCTTCTGGTAAATGCCATGAGCTATTTCAGCTACAGGCTTTATTATCAGTCTAGATGGCAGATAATTCCCACTTTCAGTGTAGTCTACTCACTCTTCACACAAATGATGCATTATGACCTCCTTTTATTTTCTTTATGGAGGAGTTCATGCAATTAAATTATCAGCTAATTGTTTAATACCAATAACACTAACGCTTCCCCATTATATGAGAGCACCCTTAACCCTGCTCAATGAGATCTATAGGTTAGGTGAGGCTATTTTTAAAAGAAGAGATCTACAGGGCTATATTTGGGTCCTTTTTAAAGCATTTAACAAACAAAGGTAAATCCTTCAGTCAAAAATGTCTACAGGAGCATTAATATGATTTTTCAATGAATGGACTTGCTCAAAAAAAGAGAGAAAGAGAAGTAGATGGTTCAACAAAAAATAATAATAATAATAACAACAATAACAATAACAACAAACATTTCTGCCAGGTTTGCCTAGAAGAAAGTAAAGCACAGCGGGTAAACTGGATCACAATGTCTGAACCACCATAAACCAGAAAGATAATTATTTTCAAAGCAAGAAGTCACATTTGTGGTGGGCTGGAAGAACTAGAGTTAGAAAAGAACAGCCTATGACAGCATCCATTTCTGTCTTCCAAAAACTGTTGGTGACTTGTACTCATGATGGAGCAACCTCAAAGCAGGTCAGAGTGAGATTTTCATTCCATATTCTGCATGCTGTGATAATGCTATGTCAGAGATGGCAAACTGTGGCCTTCCAGATGTAGCAGAAGAATTAATTCGCAGCAGCTTCTGCCAGCATGACCATTAATGAGAAATACTTGAAGTTATAAATCAGCAACAGCTGGAGTTTTGTAGGATCCCCAGCCCTGTGCAGTTGGGGGTTTTTTTTTTTTTTTTTTTTAGCAATTTGCAGTTGGGAAGAATAAGTATATGCCATATATTACGTTTTTCTGCATATTGCCAGATAAAAGGAGAAAGAGGATACAGTAGCTTTCTAGTCCTATTCAGGTATTTCATAAACTTAAAAAATGTACTAAGGAATCTTTCATTCTGGCTTCTGTGTTGGATTCAGGCTCGTGTGGAACTCAATGCACTTACACTAGATCTTTCTAGTATTATGCTGCATAAGCAGTATTTGTTGAATTTCATCACTAGATTCTAATTCTGGAAGTTGGCTTCTCACTAAACATCTGCAATACTCCCAGTGATATCCACAAGATGGGGTTTTTTTAAAAAAAAAAAAAAGTCAAGCATGTGTGATTGAAGCTCCACAATGCACATCAAAACCAAGCAGCGCTTCAGTTGCCACCATGACAATTCAATCATAGCTATTTTCTTGACTTTTTAAAAAAAAAATCACATTACACAGACACTCCTGAATGTCCCCAGAATGACCAGAAAGTAGAGCAAAAGATGCTTTTCTTCTTTTGAAAGTTTTTATCTTTATTCATCTTCTTTCATAATCCTACAAAGTCATGCTTCAAGGCTGGAGGGAGCTGAGGGCAAGATGATTAGCAATATCCCATACTACTTGGCTGCTATCATTTTCCCATCGTTCATTTGCCTGCTCTCCAACCCACCTATGTGCTTGGTTTATTTATCAACCATATTTATATGGCTGCCTATCTCACATGATATAACTCTGAGTGGCATACAAACAGATCATAAAAACAATTTTATTTAGCCTAAGAGACAGTATCAGATTTTGAATAATGGCACCACCTCCTTAGATCACTATTCCATTGCGACTCCTAGGCCTGTTTACACAACCATGTTTAAAGGTTATTTGGTTGTTATCCATAAACTCTTCCACATGTCCATGTTCTTGACGTTCATCCCCCAGTCTGTTCCTAGCTTCTTCACCACATGTCAATGACCCATTCCTTGCCTGCTTGTTATTCTATTGCGTGTTTACAATAGGCAATTGTAGGGAGGTCTGGAATCATTGGACTTTGTGTTTACATGCTATGATCCAGTTCTAGGGGTTGATTCCTGTGTATGAAGAAACATCTGCAAACATCTGAGGGTTTTGCCAGAAAGATGAAATGGATATTGTGACACTTGTTTCACCATTGTCCCTACACACAGACAGATGCCTGTGTATGTCATATAGCACAAACTCTGAACTCTGATTGTGATTAAGTGCAACTTTTTAAAGAATAAATGTGCAAACATTCACAGATGCAATGTATGTGCCCTGAGTAGCTTCTCTCCTTGAAACAATTGTTTCAGAAAGCCTTTTGGGTACATTATATTTATTTCTCACTTCTACAATGACAACATTTTTATTTGTGACCTTTTTTTTTACAATGCATTGTGCTGCTGTATCATGAAAACCAAAGTATAGCTTCAACAAGAACGAAGCAGTCATAATAAAATAGCTCTCCTAGAAATGTTTGTACTAGCAGACTTGCTTGCATTCAGTGGTATATTTACATATCACCTTGTTAAACTAAGTGTAACATATTGGCAGATCACTGCTTAGCTTTCTTCTGAGATCGGGATTTTCTTTTTCAGTTAGCAAAAAATAATACATGAAATACGCCTCTGCTCAGGCAGTTTCTCACATCTCCATTTTGTCTTCTAGTCATAGATTATTACAGTCATATCTTACACACAAAGCCAGAGACTTCTCAAACATACTTGACCATTCTTGTTTTCTCCTTCCCTAGTTGCCCTGGAACATGCAGCCAACCTGATCAGTGTTTAAGGCCGTCAAGATGGGGAGAAGGCAACAGTAAGCTCAATCCTAGGGATACTTTCCATTGAAGCTGAAGAAAAAGGCTTTTTGCAGTTTTTGAAGAAAGGACTCCATCCTAGAAATGAGACAAAGGCAATGGGGAAAGTTGCAGTTTCTATATTTTGACAGAACCTGCAGGCTTAATTCTCCCAAATCACTGGGCAGGTGCTCTCATCCTGAAAACTGTAGAAAGAAATATCCTTCCATGTTAATGACGTCCAGGTCCTGCTTCATATTTCTGCTCCCAGAACCTACTTCTTCCAATACTCAGAGTGCTCTTCTGTTGTCCCCATAGAAATAAAAAGTTAGAATAAAATTTTGCTCCTGAATTACAGTTTGGCTCAGAATGATTAGACAGAATCAGACAAAGGGTGTGTTGTATAGCAGAATGTCCTATATTTCTGCCGGAAGAAGAACATTTAAGAAGAGCTACTTTTGCCTCAAGCTAAGCTTCTTATCTAGCAATGTGTATGGCCTTCTACAGAGCACAAAGAAAAAGATTCTTGCTCCAGTGCTATTCCTGAATCCAAATTATGATTCATTGACCTGGTTTGCATACCATGCTAAATCAGGGTTGAACAATAGTTTGTTAAATTATAAGCGGCTATGTCCATGGAATGTGCAAAGCCAAAACTAAATAAGTCACACTAGATGAGTTCACACAGCATACCGAATCCAGATAAAGGTTTACAAATAGCAACTACTGCATGTTGACAACATGTTATTCCCAAATAAACTAGTTTACACAACGCAGTAAGACAAAATGTTATTACATGACAAAGGGTCAAGTTATTTGCTGGACTATCTATCTCCAATTGCTGTCACACAAGATCCAAGAGGGTGGCATGCTTTGGTACCCTTCTATAAAACAATGTCACATAGCAGGACTCAAGAAATATCCCATATTTGTGGCAGCATCTTTATGATAGCTTGCCCTCTAATAATACAAATATGTCCTCTTTTTGGATCTTAAAATCTGCTAGCTCCAACACAATAAAAAAGTGAATAAATAAGAGAAACCCCACAGGGCTCTGTCTTCTGACTTGTGCATCTTAACTTCTTCAAAAATCCTTAAAATTAGGGGTGAACTCTTTGATAGCATAATTTTCAGACCACCCAAATTATTTATTTAGCTTAACATAGGGGGACAATAAGAATTTGAAACAATAAACAAAACATAAAACATGACATTATCAAATGCAATTCAGTGTAAGCCAAAGTAAAGGGAGTTGAGGAAGGAAGGAAGGAAAGGAAGGAAGGGTTTCCAAAAGTTTCTCATAAAGAAATTCAATGGGAAAGTAAACAGAAAATTAAAAGCCACCCCCACTCCTACTAGCTCCCATTGGGCAGTATTCTCTGACTAAAATGAGAAGTGCTGGAGAGCAAAACAGCTACACAAAAGTGTCAATATTTTAACATGGTTTGCTGTCTTAGGGTCCTGCTTACAGGATATTATGAAATCCTGAGTATCTAGCTTTCCAAGAGATGACAAGAATGTCTTAATATCAGCTACAGCTAACGTGGGAAAAAATATTCATCATGCCACTGAGGTTGGTTCATTAAGTGATCTGGGACCAAACTGTTCTTCAGAGGCTGATATAATGGTCTTCATGTGACAGTTGAAAAAAAACAAAAACCTAATAATTATTGATGATTCCTTCCTTCCCATAAATGCAACATTTTTTTAGTTCTAACTCAGTGTTTCTCAACCTTGACAATTTTAAGGCATGTGGACTTCAACTCCCAGAATTCCACAGCCAGCAATGCTGGCTGTGGAATTCTGGGAGTTGAAGTCCACATGCCTTAAAATTGTCAAGGTTGAGAAACACTGTAACTGTTGCTGAATCCTTAACAGGGTGATAAAATTATATGTTACCTAGAGAAGAAAGTCTTATCATTTCACTCACTTAGTAAGAATGTCTTCTGTATATAATTGCTATTTATTTTTTTATTCAGAAAGGAGATTCTTCCACTGAGCCAGGGTTTTGTGCTCTTTTCCAAGTGCTCTTAAAAGCACAGCAGTAGCCAATTATATATAATCTTGCTATCTAACATTTATTATTCTTGTTTCATTGAGTTCTTCCAGAAGATCAGCACCTACTGTTACACTAAATCTTGCTGTTGTGATACTGTCTTGGTCAATGAGTGAGTGATGCTGGAAAGTTTGCTGAACAAGCCATCCCATCAATTATTGCTCTCCAAGCTGACCAGCCAATGTTCTTGCCATTCAGACATTGATCCCTCCACAACTGCACTCAAGCAAATCTTGGAAAACCTAATTAGAAAGAAAAAAAAAAGAAATATACTCAAATCACAAGAGGTTAAAAGAATTTGCTAGCAATTTGTTTCCATACAAAATACATACATACATGCCACATTGGCCCTCTGTAAACACAATGTGACTTCTTAGGAAGCTTGCCAGATTCCTAATGACGAACGAGATGTGAAGAAAACCTTTCAGAAACTGGTAGGGTGAAAAGAAGCACGATCAAATGAGCAAATAATAATACAGCCAACTTCAGCCAAGTGTTTCATAACTTGACTTCAGCTAAGTGTTTCATAACTTGACTTCTGAATTTCTGTGGCTCAGGCCATTACGATTGAGCTTTTGAGAGAACTAACTCCATAGTGGATTGAAATGCAGTGGTGAGGCTTGCAGAAATGTGGGGAAATTTGGAGAGTGGGGAAAACAGTCCCCTAAACAGATGCCACTAAAGATGGTGGTATGTGGGAATGACCAATATAATGGTATGTGGGAATGACCTTGAGAGTAGGGGAAAATGCTGCCTAGAGAATGGTCAAATAAAGGAGGACATAGCATAATGACCAGAGAAAGAAGCTCGGAAGAGACCATTCCCTAACTTCTCAGGAGACAACGGGAGATTTCAGACTTGAATGATTCTGTTAAAGTAGACTTACAATAGAGTGGAATCTGGTTGTGTTTTCTGTCTGGTTTGGGAAGGCTGACACACAATAGGCCTCCAGTAGTGACCCATAGCAATTTTTTACCTGAATTCTAAACTTATAAACATCCTACTGTCTGGGTATTCTAGAACATGTGCTCATAATGTATAAAATTAACAAAAGAGGCAACTGGCCTGGGAATAGGAATTTCCATTATTCTGTTCAGTTAACTACTAGTTCTTCTTTTGTTAGAAATTAAAATAAACTTCCATTGCTACTTTAAAACATGACCTGTAAATCTGTTGTGTTCGCTTATTTTTGTATGTACTAATTTTGGATATGCTGCCACTAAGCCAGATAACACTATTTTCTTGTGAAAATGCAGACAGTCATCATTATTTTAAAATAAAGTATTTTAACCTCTTGTCTTAAGAAGAAAGCTAAATAATTGGAGAAAAATCCACTTTGTGAGCACTTTCCCATGAAGAGACAGGTTAAATATCCCTTCCACTACACTAGTATCCCAACCTTTATGTCCCACCCTACAGCAGCAATTAAAAACAAAGGCAACATTAAATGCAGTCATGCATTTAATATAATGTGTAGTTTGATCCTTAGGAGAAGGTGGTGCTGGAATGAAACAATGCATTAATGGCTCTCATCTGAAGACTTAGAAAATTGCCACCTCTTGACACCAAAAATGGAGTCCCCAAGGAGAAACCAGGAATAAAGTTTATATTTATCTAAGGTGCACAGCTTTTTAAAGTAAGCAAATGTGGATGTGGATAAATAGTAAATTAATAGAAATTTGGTCTTATTTTTGCATAAAATGCATTGAAAACAAATGAAAGCAAATGAAAATGCTGATCAGTTGGTGATTTTTTTATTATTATCCCACTTTTGTTATTTTTTTATAAATACCTTAAGGAGCAAAATACCTAATACTTCTTTCTCCTCCTATTTGCAACACTGCATGTCCAGATGAACATAACATAAAGATAAAATATTGAGAAAGGGAGCCATCAAATCACTGTGAGTACACAGGGGGACATTTTCCCCTCAGAGAATATCCAAACTGAATTTGTTTGTTTTCTGGAAAGAGACCATAAATATAGATGGTCCAAACCATTTTTAAGAACTTTCCTTCTGGCTCAGTTAAAAATTTCCTCCTCATCCTTGAGCCACCAGAAAAATAAACTGGCATAGCATTTGCTGTCCCCATTGCTGATTACTATCCAGAAGGAATCCAAATAGAGGCTACGGAAATAGGATTCAAAATCATGTGAGAAAATATGCATAGCGTGTTAAGCAAAGACACTGATTAAACCCTCCAGCTTTGATGTCCCCAATTTCTCAATGTCACTAATCAGGAAGAAACCATCTGCCAAATATAACTCTGGTGTGATTGGCAGATAGTTTTGACAGATGGTAGGGTTAACCATCTATCAAAACCAGGTACTTCCCCAAGCTCACCAGACATGGCGTGGGGGTAGGGGCTGACTTTTAAAGGAGAAGATCCCTGGCTTTATTGCACAACTACTTCAGTCCAACAGTCAGCTGTTTGGCACACTTATTTTGACATGAGGTTTAGCACTATTTTAAAAGAGAGCTAAAGTCACCCTGAGAACAGCTAATCAACAGGATAGGAAGACTTCTTCAGAATTGCCAATTGCCCTCACCACACAGGCCTACAGACCTGTTCTGCATCTGATTTGTGGGGTGGTAAATGATAAAGTGATAGATTTGCCCAGTTCTCCTTGTTATTGTGGCCCTTCCTTGTCCTATAATCAGCTATATCCAGTGTCATTGGGAAGCAATCGGTAACACAATAGACATGTTTTCTCTATCAGGCATGCTTTCACCTGAGAAGGAAGGAAGGAAGGAAGGAAGGAAGGAAGGAAGGAAGGAAGGAAGGAAGGAAGGAAGGAAGGAAGGAAGGAAGGAAGGAAGGAAGGCCCAGAGGTGAGATGAACAGTGCCAGCCCTAAGTGGCCATTAAGAGATAGCCTCATACTGTTCCCTACAGATTACCTGACTATCCCACTGTCAGTATATGCAGAGAAAAATGTTATTGCCCCTCACCTCAAAACTGCCAAAGTTTGCTATCAGCTTAAGGGGAAGATGAAATGTATTGGGGTTTTGTCATTAGTAAATGATTAAGCATACCTGCAATTTTGTATTGTTGCTTAATCGCCTTGGATTGCCAGGGTATTTTGTCCTTCTTGCAGGCTTGCTGGAATTTGTTCTAGAAGCTTCAGTGAAGCAAAACAACAGAAAATCCTACTTCTGACTCTTGTGTCTTTTGTTTAATTAACAAAAAAGACATAATAACGGTGATGGAAGTTGGGATTATTTTTAAAAACAGACAAAAAGCTTTGAAGAGTCATCTTATCTCCAGAGAAGGAGAAATGGTAATAAACAAACAAAAGATGGAAGAACAGCTAGGATCTTTGGGGGAAAGACTAGATTGATCACACCACAGATAACTGGACATTTAATACTGAAATATTTGAACAATTTTTTTTTGAGGCAAATGTGATAGTTGTTGGAAAAGTGCCTGTTTGATTGAGTGTTATGAGACACAAAGCATATAGTTTACTGAGAAACTTAACTGCCTCACAGTTCAGCTTTGCAGAACTGGTAAAAATAATATTTGGCATACAAACCATGCCTGCTTCAGGATTTTATTTTAGGTTTCATAACTGCAAGCAAAAAGAAAAAGAGTCAATTCCAGCATATGCAGCTGAACTTTAAATGATGTGTAAATGTGGCATATTTGGTGAAAGGTTGAATGATGCATTGAGAAATCAGATTGTGGGATTCTGAAATAAATATTCAAAAAAGATTTTTATCAAAGGTAAATGTAATGTTTAAGATAGCATTTAAAGTGGATGAAGCTAAAAAGCATAGAATACTCAGGTTCTGTGGGGATTTTAGAGTTATTATCCATACATTATTAGAAGTTAAGCAATATTTTGTGCCTAAAATTGAAAACATTTTGCTAACCTTGATGGAACACAACATTTTAGCAAAATAAACTTAACAGATGTTTGTTTATAGATGAAAATGGAAGAAGATTCTAAGGTTCATCTCACCATAAACATACACACCAATGGCTATGTTGTTGTAACATGCATGATTTAGAAATGGCATTTATATTAGTGTTTTGAGAGACATCCATGGATTAAGTGCACAATGGCTTCCTGTTTAGATGACATAAATGTCCCTGGAGTTAATGATAAGGTGCATCTGCAAATCCTCAAGATAGGAATGCAGAAATTGGTAGACAATGTCATCAGAACACATTGACACAAATATGAGTTCCTTAAAATTAGAATTAGGTATTACAACCACACCATTGAGGCATTGAGGACTAAGCAGGTGTATAGAAAAGAACCAAACAGGAATGAATGCCCCAAAGCCATAAAACATTCACAGCTATGATCCTTTTAGGAACAGATTATTATTATAACAGATTATGGTCAAATGTATATACTGTGTTGAACATTTAAGGACAAGAGAAGAAGGAATAAGAGTGGACAAAATGGAAGCAGAGAAAATGGTAACATCAAACACAAAACTCAAATTCATATTTACCAATGAAATTAGTTGTAATGCCTCACAAGGCATTGGCACGGTTATGTCATATGTTAGGAAAGATTAGAGTGATTGTCCAATAGCTTTTATGTTGTTTACTCACAGATGTGAAGGAAATTATTTCTAAATAGACAGGAAAGTACAGAGATGGTTTGGGAATTTACCATTTCAACCTGCACTTATACAAAATTTAGTTTACTCTCCTTATCAACCATTAGCCACTACTATCTTTCTTCAGTCCTCCAAAATGAGTCCACTTATAGTACTAATGAAATGAAGCATTAGGTTGCTTTAGTACTGATACAGTGGAGAGCTGCATAGGAGATGTGCAGACAGATTGTCTCATTTTACTATTATTATTTATCATCAAATATATCTGCCTCTCATTTCGCAGTTCATCTCTAAGTGGCATTTACCTAAACAGAGTAAACAATTTAAAAAATCCACATCAAAAGGAGAGTCTATTGACATTTTTCTCCCCAAAACTGAAAATTTTCCATTGCAGAGAAACAAGGAGAATAGTGTCTCAAATATACACAAGTACAGCAACCCAGAATATCTGAAACATATATAAAGGTTTTTCAGCACTGTGATGCCTACTTGACAGTTGCATTGTGTGTGGTGATTGAAAGCGATCAGATTTTCCAAGCTGAGAGGTTGAGTGTTGGACCTACATGATGGAACACACCTTGGAATAGTAAAGATTGAATTAAAAAAGCTTGCAATCAATTCTCCAGGTTGCCAGCATGTTCAAAAGATGCCAAAACCAATACCAATCTGGGAATAGCCTGTGATATAATGGCAGGCATAGTCATGTTTTTCTTCTTAAGTTGACAATTCACAGCAAATACAAGGCGAGTCAAATCTGTTTTAGTTTGCCATTATGTCAGTGACTGGGATACAGGCAACAGAGACAGCACCATGATGCCTATTTGACAGTTGGCAATGGGGATAGCACATTTCATGTTGGTTTAGTGCTCTGTTAACTTAAAATTACAACAAGCCAACAGTGGGGGAAAGCCCCTGTGTTAATCATTGGTCCAGCTTAATAGAACATGGCTGCTGAAGGCCTGCTGCTTAAACAAACAAATCACCCAAAAAGGATGTTCAGAAACAGGTATATACATTCTAGAGAAGCATATTCAAAGATATTATAAATTATCATCTTCTCAGTACATCTGAGATACCTTTACTTTGAAAATTGTTCAAGAGAAACCCGCATATTACAATAACCTGAAAACAGACCTTGGTAATATGTATATATGAATATATATGCACATTGGAAACATGCCAATTCTTGCAAATGATACTTAAATATTATTTATCTGGTTAAAGAAAGAATTGCTTGCTTTGTTTATTTTTTTAATTAGACAATTTGCGAATAATAATAATAATAATAATAATAATAATAAAGTTGGAAGGGACCTTGGAGGTCATCGAGTCCAACCCGCTGCTCAGGCAGGAAACCCTACACCATTTCAGACAGATGGCTAACCCTATACCATTTCAGACAGATGGCTGTCCAGTCTCTTCTTAAAAACTTCCAGTGTTGGAGCATTCACCACTTCTGGAGGCAGGTTGTTCCATTGATTAATTGTTCTAACTGTCAGGAAGTTTCTCCTTAGTTCTAGGTTGCTTCTCTCCTTGATTAGTTTCCATCTGTTGCTTCTTGTCCTGCCCTCAGGCGCTTTGGAGAATGGCTTGACTCCCTCTTCTTTGTGGCAGCCCCTGAGATATTGGAACACTGCTATCATGTCCCCCGTCGTCCTTCTCTTCATTAAACTAGACATACCCAATTCCAGCAACCGTTCCTTATATGTTTTAGCCTCCAATCCCCTAATCATCTTTGTTGCTCTTCTCTGTACTCCTTCTAGAGTCTCAGCATCTTTTTTACATCGTGGTGACCAAAACTGGATGCAGTATTCCAAGTGTGGCCTTACCAAGGCATTGTAAAGTGGTATTAATACTTCATGTGATCTTGATTCTATCCCTCTGTTAATGTAGCCCAGCACTGAGTTGGCTTTTTTGGCAGCTGCAGCACACTGCTGGCTCATATTTAAGTGATTGTCCACTAGGACTCCGAGATCCCTCTCACAGTTACTACTATTGAGCAAGGTACCTCCTTGCTATACTATACTATACTATACTATACTATACTATACTATACTATACTATACTATACTATACTATACTATACTATACTATACTATACTATACCCGTACATTTGGTTTTTCTTGCCTAAATGTAGAACCTTACTTTTTTCACCATTGAATTTCATTTTGTTAGATAGTACCCAGTGTCTATGACTTCCTTCCTAGGATCAATGGGGGGGGGAAAGAGGTATCTACCTCTGTAATACAATTTAAACACACCCACACATCCACATCCACACGCCTTGATTTAGAAGGTGGTAATTTCATTTGCTGACTTCAGAGCGAAGAGGGCCAAAATTGTAATCTACTGTAATTACGACACAAGAAATACAATCTCATTTTTTAAAAAAAACACCAAAATCTTATTTGAGCCATTGAGAAGCATCTGACTACTTGCAAACAAAAAACAAAATAGATTACCAAAAAGGAAGACAAAGGAGAGCATATGTAAATATAGACTTACAAGGAATTATTATACCTGAAATAAAAATGTCATAGTTAGCATCCTTGTGAAGAAGACTGTAAACAGCTGTTCTGAATGCTCCTCTAGTCTGGTGCTTAATTGCTCAGCAACCACAAGAAGAGCCCTGCTGTTCCTTTTTATGGGTATTCACTTGGCCTGAGGACCTCATCAAACAGAAAATGTTTTCAACTAGAGGACTAGCCTCCGTGAAATAAGACCTCTTCCACATCACCATTTTCCCTTACCAGCATTTTCAGAAGCACCTTGAAGATGATCTGCAAGGTGGAGAACTAGGAAAGAAGAATTATTACTCTACCCCAGGGGTGTCAAACTCAATTTCATTGAGGGCCGCATCAGCATTGCGGTTGCCCTGGGGGGGCAGGTGGGTGTGGCCAGAGTGGGTGCAGCCTACTGGGTGGGCATGGATGGAGTGGGTGTGGCCTACTGGGTGGATGTGACCAGTTCTACATCATTCGCGTCAAGGGTGCCTGTGGGGGCTTGGGCAGGAGTGGGACAGATCTGAGGGTCTCTGGCAGAAGGGGGTGGGACCAGGGCAAGTGCCAAGGCATGATCCACCAGGGCAAGTGCCAAGATGGCCACCACAAAATTGTACATTGGCTCCTGGCCGGCCTGGGCCAGGGCCAAGCAACAGGGGCCGTTCCCTCACTGTTTCCAGGATGGCTTTGCAGGCCACATGAAACCACTTTGCGGGCCGCATCTAGCCCCCAGGCCTTGTGTTTGACATGTCTGCTCTACCCCAAGCTCCTACAGTTCCTGCAATGATAAAAATTTCCATCACTTCCACCCTTTGTAAAATGGAAAGGAAAAGGATATCCAAGTTCCAAATGCTTTATACCAGGTACAAGCAGCCTTATGGAAACCTTCAATGTTTTTATAAAAAAATAGCAACCCACAACTGCCAAATGTTGCAGCCACCAGGAAGGATCTGCTGCCACTGCCTAGGTTTTTGCAGCCATTTTTGTCTGGATTGACACATTCCCAAGGACTTTCAACATCTCCTGATTGCATGGACACTCTCAGCTCTATTGCTGCTGCCATGCTGCAAGCCATTAAGCAGTTGATTGGCATGCCAGCTATTATTTTGTAGCCTGCAATTATTTTTAAGATACCACTCCATCTCTTTCCCCTCTACAAGGTGTAGAAGTTTTTACCCAGTGATTGTGCTCAAGTGAAGGGAAAAACTGACAAAATATTTACTGATTTCATTCATGCTTCCTTTTTCTCTATTCTGGTCTACTGAGCAGAAGCTCCAAAGTCATCAAGTTAACACGTAACTTTACCTTGATTTACCTTGGGATAAGATGGATGGCCTATAAATTTAATTAATTAATTAATCTTATAGGACCTTATTGGTTCACTTTGCCAACAGGATAAGTGAGGCAAGCAGTCCGTCTTATGAGGAAAGGGAGCTACAGTGCCTAACCCTTTCCTAAGCTTCTAATTTTGCAGAAGTTTCAGTTGCTACCCCAAAATAAACCAGATGAGTTTTCCAACACAATTGATGTCATAGCTGCTTTCAAACAGGAAAATGTTTGTGTGACCTTTAGACAAACAGACTCGTTACAATACAGTAAAGAGAACAAGAGTTCCTCTTCTTTTTCATTTCCCTTTGCTTAATTTCTATTACTCATGGTAAGGCTCTGCAGAAAAGTCAAGTTCTACAAGTGATTTGTCACCTTTCTAGAAAAGTAGGGAAGTGGCTAATTTTATTTTTATTCGTGAGCATGCTAGCTATCTTTTTGTTTCTATCTCCAGAGAAGGAAGTGCTAAATTTTAGCAATAATATTTTGAAACACAACAATATTTTAGCCATAAAGTTCTGCTGTTCAGACAAATGTACATCCCCCATTCCTTTTTCAGCTACCAGGGCCTTGGATTCTTACAGGAAAAAAAGAAGTATCCCAAATGATCCGCAAAGCCACAAACAAATGACATTATCAGTTTCCATGAATCCCCAGCAGATTCACAGTCTTCCAATTTGTGGATCTTGACATGGGCTTGAAACATCAACCCACCTACTTCAGCAACTCTGAGATCAAGCAGGCTATACTAATCCCTTACTGCTGTACTGGCTAACAGAAAGCAAGATGCAAAGACAATATTTCATAAGCACCAGTTCTGTGAAGTACTTGACATTAGCCTTTTTCCCTCCTCAAACTTCTTCTGCATTTTGCGGGGGGGGGGGGGTTGTTTTCTTTTTCCTGTGGTATGTTTAATAATAAACTGAAAGCCAGACTATATTAGGCATGTGAAGGGGGCCATCACTCATTAAATATCCCTCACAATTTTTCCACCTCTTCCCGTGAAGCATCAAAATCTCTTTAAGGACTTTATTGTCTCAGCAGACCCATAACCATTCCTCACAGGTGGAAAACACTGTGTTGAGAGATAATTAGGACAGTTATTGGTCCTGACTTCTCTCTAGTTTTTTACTAGTGGTGGTATTCGTGGTAGGACTGAAACCCTCTCTGAAGAGAAAAGCTAATGTTGTTTATGTCACATTGAGTGATTTATGGGTACTGCAAGTACTGCTTTGGATGACAAAAGTGGGATTAATATTATTTGATAAGATGCAATTCAGGCTTAAAATATGCATGCTATTCTCGCCCTGTGCTGTAAATATTTTTGAATCATGCCACAACTGGTTTTTGAAGGCTGATAACTTGACCCCAATTTATATGCAGAGAACTGTCACTTTAAACATACTATTCTTCCAAAGGCAAATATATATATCCTAGAACTTCAGCCTGACTAATAAACTTTTCTAGCATTGTGTGTCTCCTATTCCAGACTGAAGATTATATGTAGTAAAATATTGTTTTAAAAGAAAAACTGTTTGCCATGCCCACAACATGAAAATAAATTTTAATTCTGAAAACAATTTAAATTATGAAGGAGTTCTGATCATACTTTTTTTCCCCTGATGCCTCTGTCAATATAAAGTTTTATTGGATCATCATTCTGGTTTGATTAAAGACCCATTTGAGCAACACAGGGTATCTGAATTTTAGAAGTAACCGCAAGAAAAGGGAAGAGAGAGGAAAAACATCAACTACGGAGTTCAGATTCGAGACTTGATGTGATAAAAAAAGGAAAAAGAGGGAATAACTAAAACTTACTGAAATGTCTATACCATTCCAAGCTAGTTTTAAGCTCCTGCTGTTTAGTACCATTTCATATAGAAATTTAGAGTTTTTACTGTTCCTTTCTCACATGGGCCAATTCCTCGCTCACTCACTCTTTTTTATCACTCATCCCAATTTGCAGGATTTCTGCTTAGAAGCCCTTAAATCTATTTTTGAATCTGTACATGTGTGCATATTTGTCCTGGCAATCTCTTTTATGGCAATTCCAACAACAAAAAATAGTTACTGTAGATGATGCAGGGAACAGCATGACCAAACTACAGAACATAATAGTTAATTGTCTTTTGTAAACAAACTGTGGTTCAGTCTCTGTTGCTAGGCCTCTAGGTTCAATTGTGTGCCTCCAATTTTCTCTCATTCTCTCCTCTCGCAGCTGCAATTGGAAAATGGGGAGAAAGGGGAACAAGAGAAACGGAGATCAGAAAAGAGACAGAATGGACCCTTCCCCACTTCTGAGTTGAAGTGCTCTCCACTCATCATTGAGTCAGCAGAAAATATACAAGCATGAAAGGATCTCCATCCTACCTCTATCTTTCTGTTCCCAGTCACTGCCAGTCAACTATCTTCCCACCAAAGTAGATAATAAAGCCTAACAGATTTTATATACCTTGGGGCTGTTCTTGGATGATGTCAGAACAAGAGGAAATAGTACCGATATGGGTAAAGAAGACTAAACATTTCTCACTCTTGAACGGAGACAAGATGAAGGCATCATCATGAGGACATAGTAGAAAGAAGATGCTGAAAGGGCATATTTGCAGCACAATTGATGCAAGTGGGAAAGGCCCAACAACTCAATAATTCTGTTGTCTTAATATAAGTCTGTGTTTAGGCAATCTATTTAAGATGCGCTGGGAAGTTGTTGTTTCTTATTTACTATATATCCCTTTATAGTACAGGTAGTCCTTGACAATTGAGCCCAGAATTTATGTCGCTAAGTGAGAAATTGGTTAAGTGAGTTTTGCCCCATTTTACGACAATTCTTGCCACAGTGTTAACTGAATCCCTGCACTTGTTAAATTAATAACACAGTTGTTAAATGAATCTGGCTTCCCCATTGAATTTGCTTGTCAGAAGTTTGCAAAAGGGATCACATAACCTTGTGACTCTGCAACTGTCATGAGTCAGTTGCCAAGCGTCTGAATTTTGTTCATGTGACCATGGGGATGCTGCAAAGGTTGTAAGAGTGAAAAACCATCACAGGTCACTTTTTTTAGGACCGTTGTAACTTCAAATAGTCACTAAATGAACTGTTGTAAGTCGAGGACTTCCTGTGGTTACCAAAATATTCACTCTACATGGATATCTCTATGCATTCTGGGAATTGGTGAGCATTTTGCACGTACGTGTGGGCACAGGTAAGAGAAAAAACACCCCAAATGAAAACACAAAAATAATGATATAGGCAGCATGTTTATAAAATATTTCAAAGTGATAGGCAATTACTTCTAAGATGTATGTTTTTCCTATTTCCTAATATAGTTAGTTATATGGTGATCTTTTCTATGAATTCAGAGTAATGTGGCTTGATGGAGAAATCTTAAACATTCAGTGGACTGTCTTCCCGTGCTCTCCTCCAATATGCCTGCAGATAAGATAAATTGTCAGGCATGAAAGACCAGCTACACTTCACAATGGTCCAATGAAATAAGTTTATTGCTAAAAAGCCCATGTACAGGAATCTTCTCAAGTAACGATTAGCAACTGCTTGGAATTAGATAAGGGTCAATGGAATTTTGGGGGGAAGGGTTTGGACTTAGTCCACTCTACCTATGTAGGGATTCTAGGCTGATTCCTCTTTTAACTCCCACCCACAGATTCTACCACTCCTTCTCCTCCACAAACTTAGTGCAAAAGAATTAATGGACACAAATTTAACATCAGGATTCATGCAAGGACAAAAAAAAATATCAGAATATTTCAACCTTCCAAGAGCAGAGGTTGATTGCTGATAGCAGATCTGAAAAATGACAGTTTGGGGAAAACTGTCATAGCACCATTGAATGAGAAATTGTTGATCTCACATACATCAGCAGGTTTCAGGCAATCTCCACAAACCCAATGGATTTTTAATACATTATAATTGTTAATTGATAAACTCTAGTACTCTGTTTTACATGTAGTCTATATCTGAATCACAAGCCTTTCTTCTCCTCTCCTTTCTACATGTCACCCCAATTTAAGCCCTCTAGCAGTCTATCTTTTCTGTGCATTTTATGCTTTTTAATAACATTTGCTACCGGACCTCTGAGTTTGGGGTTTTTTGTTTTTTATTTGTTTGTTTTTGCTCCCTTTTTCAAGTAGCCCTTTTCAGTAGGATCCTATTTCAAGAAGCAAACTGCTACTTTCAAGCAAAATCTTCCTTTATACACCAATACATATGCAGCATGTGGCACAACTCATATTTTATGTTGTAGGCGGTATACATTATTTCTGTGATGCAGGTTGGATACTTTTGCATAAATAAGAAAAGCAGCTCCTGATCCTTTTGTGACTGTATTCAATTTGCAGTTGTGGGATTGTTTTTTCAAGTTTGCATTATTTTACAGTGTGTGGCAGAATAATATAACTTCCAGAAATTCAGTTCTTAATGAGATTTCCAGAATCATTCCAAACAGTATGTAGGCAGCTGCTTCAAAAGACTCAGTTGCTGCCTGCAAGAACTAGGAATATAACTTTGTCTATTTAAAAAAAAAATAGTCGGTCAGTCAGCCAGCCAGATGGATTTGATATTTTCATTTTTTGTCCACCCATCAAGTCCTTCCCAATGTTGTTTGATAGTGGTCACAGTATGTAAGCTGCTCCAAATAAAGCTGCCTTTTGCAATTGACTGATGGTGATTTTGTCAGTGCTGATGATGTTCACATGGTGCTTCAGATATTTTGAGATTGCACCCAGGGCATCTATTGCTATTGGTGTTATCTTTCCTTTTTTGCCACAGTCATTCTACTTCTATTTGCAGGTTTCTGTGTGACCCTAGACAGTTTGTGCACACAAGCTTTCTTTCTTTGACTGAAAGGATGATCACTGCAAACATTCATGGCTAGAAAGGATCTAAAGCAGGGTTAATCAAAATGATCACTATTGCCCAACCAATGGTGATGGCTGTTATTATTATTTTTATTCAGAGTACAATTTGTTAAAGTAGTATTTATTATTTTCATATGAGAAATGTTTGGGGAGTGTCAGTGAACAACCTGAAACTTTATGACGGGGTCACTGAGTTTGAGGATCCCTGACCTAAACTGGTATTCAACTCCTAGGACCAGTAGATACCTAAGAATGCCAGAGAAGACAATTTGACAATTCAATTTGCCCATATTGAAAGTCAGAGAAAAGAGCAAATATGCAAAGAGATCCCGCCACAGATGTACCAGATTTGGCCCTGCAGGCAGATATTTAATTTACCTGGAAATACTAGAGTGAACTGCAGCTACACTTGGTTGAATTGAAAAATGCCTGTAGGGAGATACATGAGCTCCAAAGTAATGCTGAAAAACCTTTGCTATCCTGGAAGTTTCAGAGGTGGATGCCCTTGAATTTTATTCTGACACTGATATTACTGCAGAATGCAACTCCATTCAGAGCTGAGAGTTGGCAGCAAATTATGCTAACTCACATATCTTTATTGGTTGCCTATTGTGTTCCTGGAACTATTAAAGGAACTCCTCTTTAGCTGTAAAATCTCAGGGTCTATATAAATTTAATTAAGATCTTCTCTTCTCCTCTATAGGTTATCATCTCTTAAATTTGTGAATGTTACATTAATGAGGCAAAAATTCCGGCATAAGAGTATGTTGAGAGAGATACTAGTCCCAAGCTGGACTTCTCCACGGACATTTACTCAAACAAAGATGATTAGGGGACTAAAGGCTAAAACATTTAAGGAACGGCTGTTGGAATTGGGTATGTCTAGATTAATGAAGAGAAGGATGAGGGGGGACATCCAATATCTCAAGGACTGCCACAAAGAAGACGGAGTCAAGCTATTCTCCAAAGCACCTGAGGGCAGGAGAAGCAACTGATGGAAAATAATCAAGGAGAGAAGCAACCTAGAACTAAGGAGAAACTTCCTGACAGTCAGAACAATTAATCAGTGGAACAACCTGCCTCCAGAAGCTGTGAATGCTCCAACACTGGAAGTTTTTAAGAAGAGACTGGACAGCCATTTGTCTGAAACGGTATAGGGTTTCCTGCCTGAGCAGGGGGTTGGACTAGATGACCTCCAAGGTCCCTCCCAACTTTATTATTATTATCGATCATCGCACAGTCAGCCAGATGTTCAGACTGGATTTGGCATTTTGTCTACCTATCGAGTCCTTACCCAGGACCTGGGATAGGCAGATGTGGATGTTTGATGGTATTACAGATATCGTCGCAGGATGGAAGCAGTTCCTAATAAGGCCGCCTTTTGCAATTGACTAATAGCGAATTTGTCAATGCCAATGGTGTTCAAGTGGTGCTCCAGTTGTTTTGGGATTGCACCCAAGGAGCCTATGACTATTGGTACTACCCTTGCTTGCTTTTGCCACAGTCTTTCTATTTCTATTTGTAGGTCTTTGTATTTTGTTATCTTCTCCAGTTCTTTCTCTTCTATTCTGCTATCTCCAGGCACTGCCACGTCCACTATCCAGACTTTTTTGTCTTTCTTATCGACAATTGTTAAGTCTGGGGTGTTATGTTGCAGGTGCTTGTCTGTTTGAATTCTGAAGTCCCAGAGCAGTTTAATTTTATCATTTTCTATGACTTTCTCTATTTTATGATCCCACCAGTTTTTGCTTACAGGCAAATGATATTTTTTGCAGATCTTCCAATGCACCATTGTTGCTACTTTGTCATGCCGCTGCTTGTAATCAGTCTGTGCAATCTTCTTGCAACAGCTTACCAAGTGGTCCACTGTTTCTTCAGCTTCTTTGCATAGGCGGCACTTACTGTCTGTTGCTGTCTTCTCAATTTTGACTTTGTATGCATTTGTCCTTAAGGCTTGGTCTTGTGCAGCCAGAATTAGTCCCTCGGTCTCTTTCTTCAATTTTCCTGCTCTTAGCCATTGCCAGGTTTTATTATTATCTGCTTTCCCAGCTATTTTTTTCATGTATCGGCCATGTAGTGCTTTGTCTTCCCATGCCTCTATTCTGTTCTTCATTTGGTCTTTCTTGTAGGCCAGTTTGGTCTCTCCAGTAGTTAGTAAGCCTTCCTGATATACTAATTTCAGTGCATCTTCATCATTGTTCTTCAGATATTCTTCCAAAGCCATTTTTTCTTCTTCAACCATCTGATGTACTTGTAGCATTCCACGCCCACCTATTTGCCTTGGTAGATAAAGTCTATCAATGTCACTGCGTGGATGAAGGGCATGATTCATTGTCATTATTTTTCTGGTCTGCCTATCCATTGCTTTTAGTTCTGCTTGAGTCCAGTCCACTATTCCAGCTGTGTACCTAATGACTGGGATTGCCCAGTGTTGATTGCCTTTATGGTATTTCCTCCATTGAGTTTGGATTTTAAGATCTTCTTCACTCTCTTGATGTATTCACCTCTAATCTTTTTCTTGACTTCAGTGTGCTTGATGTTGTCAGCTTGAAGGATACCCAAGTATTTGTAGTACTCTTCCTCATCCAGACTCTTAATGTTATTTTCGTGGGGCATCTTGATTCCTTCAGTTTTCATTATTTTTCCTTGTTTGATAGTAAGTGTGGCACATTTGTCCAAGCCAAACTCCATTACAATATCTTGGCTATATATACGGACAGTGTTGAGCAGCGATTCTATTTCAGATGATGTTTTTCCATACAGCTTCAGATCATCCATATAAAGGAGGTGGGATAGTCTGGCAGATGTTTTTGATGTTTGATAGCCATGTCCTGAGTTATTCAGTATTGTTGACAGAGGAAACAGTGCAATAACAAATAGTAATGGTGATAATGAATCTCCTTGAAATATTCCTCTCTTGATATTAACCTCTCCCAGCCTCTCACCATTGATCTGCAACTGTGTCTTCCATTGTGCCATCGATCGTTGCACAAATTTTCTGATGTTTCTACTGACTCCTGTTATTTCTAGGCACTTGATTATCCAATCATGTGGCAGAGAGTCAAATGCCTTTTTGTAGTCAATCCATGCCACATTCAGGTTGGTCTTCCTTCTCTTGCAGTTTTCCAAGATCATTTTGTCTATTAGGAGTTGATCTTTTGTTCCTCTGCTATTGGGGCGGTTTCCTTTCTGCTCAGGTGGAAAGAGATTGTTTTCAACTAGATGCTGTTGCACTGCATCAGCTACTACACCAGTTAGTAATTTGAAAGTTGTTGGTAAGCAGGTAATTGGCCTGTAGTTACCTGGTGTTGCCCCTTTTGCTGGATTTTTCATTATTAGGTAGGTTTTCCCAGTTGTTAGCCACTTTTCAATTTCTCCTCCTTGTAGTATATTGTTGAACTGCTTGGCAATGAGTGGGTGTATAACAGTTAGATGTTTCAACCAAAACCCATGCAGTTCATCTTCACCTGGTGCTGACCAATTTTTGATTTTCTTTGCTCTTTTTTCTACCATTTTTGTTGTTATTACTAGTTCTTTCATTTCAACTTCTGTTTTATTTGCATCCACCTCTTTTAACCAAGCCGCATCCTTGTTGTATTTCTTTGGGTTATCCCATATCTGCTTCCAGAACTGCACTGTTTCTTCCTTGTCAGGTACTGACTGATTCCTTGCAGTTTCTCCATTGATGGATTGGTAGAAACGTTTCTGATTGGATTGAAATTGGAGGTTCTGCCTATAGTTTGCAATTCGAGCTTCATATCTACTGATTTTCCTGGCTATAGCTGTTATTTGTTGCTTTATTATTTCCAGTGCTTCCTTGATCTTCCTTGTTTCTAAGTGGTATTTCTTGATTAGGTATTCTTTGGTCTTCTTGTTCTTCAGCTTCTTTTCTTTCATCTGTTCTAGCTTGCTTGCATGTGATCTTAACTTGCTGATCTTATTTTCTAGTCTAACCTTCCATTTTTCTGGTGCACTGTTTGTTTGTTTTTCTTCTTTGTTGATTTTGCATCCCAGGTATTCTGTTATAACTGCAGCTGTGCTGTACATTAGTTGGTTTGTTTCTTGCAGTGAATTGGTGCTTATACTTGATATTGCAGTATTTGCATCTTTTAATGCTTGTGCTAGCTGTTTCTTTGGAACAAGCTTCAATGCAGGTAGCCTTATTCTGTTGTTTTTGTGCTGTTCTAGATGCTCAGTTATTCTTTGTTTCAATTCTTTTATTTCTTTAGTTAGAGGGTTTTGTTCTTCCTGAGGTGCCTGGTTTCCAAATGAGAACAGTTGTATATCTCTGCTAGATTCCTTCACTGCCAACTCCCCCTGGTTTGCCTCTACATTCTGAATTACTTCTGGTAAGGCTTTGATTTCTTTGCCCTGGGTAAACCTTTGCAGTTCGTCCAATTCTGTTTCTGTGAATATTTTATTTCGTGTTATAAATCGGCGTTGATCTGCTAGTCTCTGTTCTGTTATTTCTGATTCTGGATGTTGTTCTTTCCAGAACTGGTGCATTCGTTTTAGATATCCTCTTCTTGTTGGACTTGATCTGTAGTAACAGATCATTATTTCTTTGTTTTCCATCACTGTGTATCTGCGACGGGTAAACACCTTTTCTTCCAGTAGTTCTGCAGCTGCTGGCCCTGGTTGCTCAGCCAACAGTCCTGAGTCCTGTAACCCATTTTTCACCAGATATCCAGGAACTCCAATATCTAGTGCGGACCTTGTTAACCCGGGCGACGTCCGAGCCGGTATGGCATTCTGAAATTTACGTCTCACCATATTTTTTATGGGAGAGACACTCTTTGTCTGACTCCTCTGATGAGACCTGTCCAGTATGGTTGAACCTCTGGCATAGCTCTCATCTTCCTCAGAGTACACAAGCCCCACAACCACGTCAAGGTAGTGCCTCACTGGGGGTTGTTATTATTATTATTATTATTATTATTATTATTATTATTTGACTGATGGCTATTATTTAGTCTGAGTTTGCATTTCATGTTATGTTTTAAGAACAAGGAGGTTGCTCTCCTGTTCTGATTGAAAATATAATTTTTCCACTATTCATTTAAAAGCAAACTAGGGCAGATAGGTGAGGATACTTTGCCTTCCCTTAAATGTTATCATCTGGTGAAACTTCAGAGATGTTCCTTTTCCATGGCTCCCTGATCTTTTAAAACAGCCTCCCCCACCACTGAGATTTGTAGGAATTGGGCATCCTGTTAACTTTTCAGAGGGTTGTTCAGAGCCCTCTCTGTGGGCATGCACGCCGTCGCCCCAGTCCTAGGCCTTCAGCTGGGTTTTATAAAACCTTTTCTCTTTAGGCCTCCGCCACTGTGTGCAAAAAAAAAAAAAAAAGGCTCAATCAATCAGTCAATTTCAACTTCTCACAGGGAAAAAAAAGATCTCGCAAAGTTGGAATTGATTGAGTGATTTTTAGTCCCACCCAGTCTGCCGTTACCACCGCAGCCATGTCCACCCAATGGGCCACTCCCACCCAATTGGCCATACCCACCGAATGGACCACACCCACCCAATGGGCCACGCCTACCCGGCACCCAACGATACATAAATGGTTTTTGGGTTGCAGTTTGGGCCCTCGGTCTCTACAAGGTTCGCCATCACTGCCCTAGACCAGGGGTAGGCAATTCCTGGCTCAAGAATTCTGGGAGTTGAAGTCCATGAGTCATAAAAGAGCCAAGGTTGCCTACCCCTGCCCTAGACCATATAAGTCACATTGAATTGATTTGGTGATTTTGTTTGCAGATTTGATTCATATGAGTGATTTGACTAAATTGCCTTCAAATCAAAATTTCAAGCTGAATTTTCACATCACCCTATCAGCAACATCAACAATCCATTTGTTTACAGAATGCTGGGGGACAGGGAGTTAATATTCATTATAATCACACTCTAAAGAAAACCCTTTGGAAAAAGAGAATGTCTAAACAGCTCTATTTCTAATTACTGATTCCCTTCCATTCTCCTTTCTCTTGTTTGTTCAAGAATTCTCTCAGGGTCATCTCTGGCTTAATCACTGAAATTCACTGAATTTCTTTGTTACTCATTCAGAAGCCTGAGTGTAAATAAATATATGCTTCATTACTCATCTGAAAATATGTCGTATGGGAAATGCAATTGTGTGTTTATTTAAATCTTGATGCAGTTCTATCCATATTTGTCACTCCCTTCTGATGGAATATATCATGTGCTTGTAACCAAAACTAAATTATTTTGAAGAAAGGAGAAGCAGAAAACTAAAACTTCTTTCTATGATAATCAAAAGATATAGCACCACTCCTATACCATATGCAGTGAGTCAACATTTGCACAAGCAGTCAAAGAGGTGCTTCTATACAGTATTGCAGGATCCGCTAATCATTACATTCTTTGGGAAAAGAATATAATTTTATTTGGTCTCACTGTGGCTTCCTTTCAAGTTTTACCCTAAAGCTCAAAGCCGTGGACAAAGGCTACGCCACTTGGAGTACATACCTTGCAACATGGTTAGAGGATGAAAAGCAAAGTTAGATGCATTTGTTTGGGGGGGGGACTTGTACAATCAACAAAAAACAGCACCAAAACACAAACAAAATTGATATGAATACTATATTGGGTACATCAGCTGCCAGTTGGTAATTACCACTAGTTGGTCATTACGAGCCGAGGTGGCGCAGCAGTTAGAGTGCAGTACTGCAGGCCACTTTAGCTGACTGTGTTCAGCAGGTCAGCGGTTCAAATCTTACCAGCTCAAGGTTGACTCAGCCTTCCATCCTTTCGGGATAGGTAAAATGAGGACCCAGATTGTTGGGGGCAATGTAAATATATATATATATACATTGCTTACTGGTGTACACCGCTTAGAGAGTGCTTGCACTTAAAAGCGGTATATAAGTCTCATAAATAAATAAATAAATATTGTGTGGTTTAAATGGTTAGCCCAATAAATTCACCCCAAAGAGTTGTAGGTTGAGATTGGTTGTTAGTGGTGATTAACTGTAATGGAATTAATTATCATTTTTCCAGCAAATCAACAGTTTCTGCCACTTCCTTAATCTTGGGGGCAGTCACTTTGATTTTTGGTAGGGGGTGGTGGTCATGTTTTATAATTATTTCATCTTAGCTTGCAGAAGTAATAACTAAAACATATTCCACTTATAGATTTACAGGGTTTTTTTTTACAAACTAATTAATAGTTTTCTAATGAGGAATCATTCTCATTAAAACAAAGTTGATTACAGCTGATTTCTTTTTCCACCTGTCCCAGTTTTTGCTTCTTGTTAAAATGCTGCTGTTAACATAGTGGAAATTGATCCATATGTTAATGCTGACTCAGTGTTTTAAACGGCAATCTTGCTGTCACAAATATACCAAGGGCATTTTGTTCAATGTGGGGAATGCACAATACATTAATTAATTAAAATATTTACATAGCCATCCATCTTATATTGAACTCTGGATGGCTCCCAATCAGCAATTAAACAGGTGGCACAGTGCTGCAGAGGCTGAAATGGTCGACACTCTATGTGTTCGAGCCCCAGTAGCACCACAGGAAGGGTGAGTTCCCATCACTCGCTTCTAACTCCTGCCTTGCCCACTCAGAAGTTCGAAACTATTAACAGAATAACAGAGTTGGAAGGGACCTTGGAGTCTTCTAGTCCAACCCCCTGTTCAAGCAGGAAAGCCTACAACATTTCAGATGAATTGTTGTTCAATGTCTTCTTTAAAATCTCCAATGTTGGAACATCCACAACTTCAAGTTGAGACAAGTTTTTCCAATGATTAATTGTTCTAACTGTCAGAAAATTTCTCCTTATGTCTAGGTTGCTTCTCTTCTTGATTAGTTTCCATCCTTTGCTTCTTGGCCTGCCTTCTTGTGCTTTGGAGAATAGGTTGACATCCTCTTCTTTGTGGCAGCTCCTCAAATATTGGAACACTGCTATCATATTACCCCTAGTCCTTCTCTTCATTAAACTAGACATATCCAATTCTTAAATAATAATCCAATTCCTGCAACTGTTCTTCATATGTTTTAGCCTCGCGTCCCTGATTCACCTTTGTTGGTCTTCTCTGCATTCTTTCTAGAGTCTAAACATCTTTTTTATATTGTGGTGATCAAAACTGGATGCAATGGGCACCATCCAGTGAGAAAGGCTAGCTGCGTGAGGAGAATGGGAATCAGCGCTGGACCTGTGGCAAGATCAGTGGAAGAGGCCCTAGAAGAGGTCAACAATCCAAACACCAATAGCCAGCTAGTGTAAGCTAGTTTGCCCCCACTGGTGCACCATGGATAAGCATGCAGGCATGAAACCAAACAAACTAGCAATTAGGCTGTCAGGACTATTCAGTAAGGTATATATCTCTCTGACAAATGTATGCTATATGAAATAAATAAACAATTAAACAATTAAAATAAATAAACAATTAAACAATTAAAACTTCATCAATAATAAAGCATAATACATACATCTATCAAAACCATAAACAATATGACCTATATATGATCTGAAAGCCCTTTAGTCATTAGTTCTAGAACCACTGAGAATGTATTGCAAATACAGTGTAGTCATACAATTCTGGAGTCATTTTCAGAGGAAAGAATATTTAGGAATTTTCCTTATATCAAAGTGGGACAGCCAATCAGGCATCATGACAAAAAAAAGGTGCCAATTAATGGATATCAATCCTGGCAAGCAGAAGAACAAATGCATCATTTTTGTCAATTTCCTCTTTTTCCTCTATGCCCCTGGCAACATGCATGTGAGAACTGAGTATTCTTGTTCTAGAATAATGGAATAAGCACCGTGGAAACAATATGAAGGCTTAAATGATGTCATGGCTGAAACAAGAGAAGAGTTTATTTCCAGGACATTTTCTGCTGATCTTGCAAACATGACAAATTCAGTTCCCTACTTTATCTAATCTGAGGAGACCCAAAAGAACTATTCCTGCCCCTAAACAAAACTTCCCTATCACCATCCACTAATCCTTTTCTTGCTGAAAAGGAAGAAATATTGCTCACCAGTTAACAAAGGCAAAATGAAATTGACTAGAGGCAGCAAACATGTTCCTACTTGCAATTTACTAAAGCAAACCTAATGAGGAAATAGCAACAAAGTAACTGGGTGATAGGCATCTAATCCCACCAGTGTTTCTCACTTACTAACAAGAAAGGATTGCCACATCTAGCACGCCGTTGCCTCTTGAAAGCTCAATGTTTTTAACAGTAAAACAGCTCTCCTTACAAAATCAAAGTTATCCAATTTTCTCTGTAAAATCCCAAGATCCTGGTAGTAAATCAGTGCCCTACAATTTGGATCCAGAAACCAATAGGATTTAGGAAACAATCATCTGTAAATAATTTCTTTTTATCCTACTAGAAAAAACATACTCTGCAAATAAATTTAGTAATATTTTCATTCTTATATCTCACCCAGGTTCATATCCAAAGAATGTGCCAATCTAAGATCAGCACAACTTTTGCATTTCCTATTACACTGAAGGGTTTCCACAAAGGGTTATTATTTATGTTATTATGTTATTCATGACAGTGAGGAAGAACAAAGCGAGTGGACATGTTTAACGGACAATTTAGCTAACTGTAGTTTTCAGTTCCAAGCATATCAATGGCAACAGAATAGAAACAAATTCAATGCACTTGTAGGAATAGAAATTCAAATTCATTATTATGGATTCATTGTTATAAACCATTTGTACATAAATTTCATTAATTAATACTGTCTAGAAAAAACTGCTTGCAGTTTGAGCTGTAATATATTATTTCAAATGTTTTCAATTGTCAGTAACTAAAAGGTTAAGTTAAGCAAGAAATAACTCTTTCATACAACCATATGTTTAATTTCTGCAAGCCATGCAATTAAGAAATTCTTGTTTGCAAAGGCAAATTCTTCTTATGTTTGCAGACACCTTGACCCTCACTATCTAGACATACAAAATGTTGGAATTTGCAAAACAGGAAATATTTAAAATAAACTGTTTCTGAACCTATATAACAGTTTGTGTGGTAGATTAATTCCAAAAAGTAGTGAGGAAAAGAAAAATGAAAGGTTGTTTCTGCTAGGAACTAAAGTCTAATAAGAATTGTCTATATAATTAATTTCAATTGTTTCTTGTCAGATATGCTTACCTCTAGATTCAGGTTAAAATATATCTTTTCAGAATAACCCATTTCAAGCTAAAGGATGGAATTAAATTTCTTCTCACACTGGTGTTGAATAAACTATACCCCCCCCCAAACTTTAAATACATTTTCAGTAGGTTATCTGTAGAATTTCAAATCCTGTATTCAGTTTGTTGCAAGTAGTTGCAAGTAATTATTTTGACACAGAGCCGAACCTTTGTGTTTTCATGAACCTCTGGTTTTCTTATCTCAGTGTTCAAAAGATTTCTCTCAGAATGGACTCTTTGTGTACATTAATATGCATTAATATGAATTTCTCCATGCTGACCAAATTTGCACAGTCCCACCAGCTGAAGTCAAATCTGCTTCACCAATGAAACTTGTAGATTGGTCTGTTCTTTCAATTTTTAACGTAGGACAATTTAATTGGTGGATTGCCTAGTTAGATTTCCCCAAAAGTTATTAACTACCAAGTGGGAGAGATCAGGTCCATACATGAAGGTACAATTAAATTGATTTATTGCTACTCATGCCTATGCATAGGAATATTTTCAACTAATGGTTAGCGACTCCTTGGAGTTAGACAAAGGTCAACACAATTCAAGGCAGGTTGGACTATGTTGCTGGTGACTACATAGGGATTCTAGGCTGATCCCTCTTTTAACTCTGCCCCCAGGTTCTGCCACTCCTTCTCCTATACTAACCAATGGGGGAAAATATCACCAATGGGTCTCATTTTTAGGTTTATTGGCATCTGCATTTTCCAAGCATAATGCTCACAGTAGATTTAGCAAGAATTAAGCAAGAATTAAGAAGAATAAAGTGATAAGAATCCCAGCAACTATTTTTCATCTACAATCACAAGATACATTACACTAGAGTCTTCTTCATTTTCTTCTTGATTGTCTTTCAATACTGTCGTACTGCCTGAATTGTTGGATCCTTCCACTGATAACAAAAAAGTTGCAGATGGTTTAACTTTATACAATAATCTCCTGGATCCTTGTCATTTTTGAAACCAACCATTATACTCCTTAAAGTGTGGCAGGACAGACATGGATGAATGGGAGTGAATATCTGGATCACAGACTTTAGTTCTCTTTCAAGTTCCCAAGTTAAAGTTAATTACTATGCTCTATGTCAGTAACTTTCATTCAAGCTATTCCTAAACGTAAGTCCGCCTTAGGAGTGTAGCAGGAAGCTTGCATAATATATTGAGTAATCTCTCTCCTTCTTCATCCTGGCCCATCTTCTGTCCTCTATTTTTAAATAAAAGTCATCAGTCTTCCAAACAATTGGTAGATTTGTGTCCAAGAATAATCCATTGGTAGTTGGTAGTGTATAAAAGTGTAATAAATGAATGGCAGTCATTTTTTACACAGAAATTTACCAATCTTTTCAAAGATTACAGAGCACATGTTTAATAATAAATCTTGTGTTCTTGTAGTGAATATAAGGAGTTTGTATAATGTCTGAACAATTAATTCCTTGTAAAATGTGGGTCAGCACTGCCTGATCAGATTTCTCCACAGGAACCAGATTTCCAGTTTTTCCTGCAGTACAAGCCAAAGTAGGCATGGATGACAAGGGCTATTGACTAGAGAATAGAGAGCATACCTGCAACAACCAGGACCAGTCAACAGGAATTCTGCAAGTGCTAGTTTTTGGTTACATACTCAAGCTCATGAAGAGGAATTGAAACAACTCTTACATTGGGAGAAAATACAAAATACTACTGAAGAAAAAGAACAGCTAAAGACAGAAATAGGCTGGAAATGAGATAAAAATTGCACTGAATGATAATGTTCTTTAATAACGTTTAGGGAGACGTCCTTCACATATTCATATTTGGAAAACTGCTATATTTTTGGAACACACTATATAGAATTCATATTGAAAAACAATTAAATAATAAAAATAAAATAAAATATACCTACAGATGCAATCATGTAGTGAATAGTTATAAATGGAAGACACTTACAAGAGAATACATGTACAAATAGTTAATTGAAATTAATTTGCATGTTTCTATACTATCCTCATTCTTTGTTGTTTGAGAGGTCAGCTCAAGGCACCTGTGGAAGTCAAAATTGTAGCAACATGAAGACTTAAACTGTTGGCTTTTAGCATTCTGAACACCAGATGCTCTGAACACAACCAGGAAAGGCAAAGATTTTCCTGTGTCTCTTTTTCTCCCCGTAGTTTATTTTTACCTGGGATGTTCTTAGATCAAGATTGTAAATATATAAATATATATATACATTGCTTACTGGTGTACACCGCTTAGAGAGTGCTTGCACTTAAAGCAGTATATAAGTCTCATAAATAAATAAATAAATAAATTGTACTCCAGCAAGGCTGCATAGAAGATCTAGTAATAATAGTAGTAATTGCCAAATATTTTGAACGAATATCTCTTGACCTCTAAATTTGACCTAATCACATAAGAAGGGATCTCACAAATATGTGCACATCTCCCTCAGTTGGCCATGTTCCAAAATAATAACCTTATTGATTATTTAAAAATAGCATAAAAACAGTCAGTAGGAATAAAAGCAATGTAGAGATAAGCAATTATACAGTAATATGATAAGTAATAATATAATCTAAGCAGAGAAAAAAACAGATAAAATGAAAAGCTTAGCATAAAAAGCCCTTCATTGTTTCCCAAGTAACATCAGAGTAGTATCAAGCAACCATCAAATCACCAGCATAGAGAATGTACTTTCTGTCTTAGCTATTCACTTAATCTCAGATGGCAGAAGACCAAAGAAGAGCTTCAATTGAAGCTACTTGCAAATGAGCTTCTAATTGTGGTTTGAAGTTCCAGTTCATAGTCCTCTGAAAGCATGGCTTGGGGGAAGAATTAGATTATTCTAAACCAGTGGTTCTCAACCTTTGGGTCGCGACCCTTTTGGGGGTTGAATGACCCTTTCACAGGGGTCACCTAAGACCATTGGAAAATACATATTTCCGATGGTCTTAGGAACCGAGACACTCGACTTTCCTAGCCTGGAGAAGTAGGAAAAGGGAGGGGGAAGAGAAGGGAGGAATCAGGAAGAGTTATCCTCCTACATTCAAGGCATGACTGGGAGATACCAGACTCTAATCAACCTTTGCATTTGCCTCGCGGCGGAAGCCTCTGCAGCCACAGTAGCGGCGAAGAGAGCCAAGCATTCTCTGGCAATGTCAGCCATGATCCTCCTCTCTGTCATCAGCCATTTTTGTCTGACATAATGAAAAAAAGCTGCTGAGTATTGTTCTAAAATGGGGGAGAGTTCAGGAGGAAAAGAGGGGTGGAAATAATTCAATCAATCACATGACTTGACAGGATTTCTAACCATTTTTTTATCGTGCGGTGAAATTGTATCTGTAGAAAAGCAAAGAGCCCCCTCCTTCAATATTCCCACGCCCATAGAGAAGCTAATAGATGGGGCAATAGAAAAAACATCTCAAGGTAAGCATTTCCTCATGGAAGGCATATGTTGACCAAAATTTGCTTCATCTTGCACCCCTTGGCCTGGGGAGATGGGAGGTTGCTGGTTTTTCATGTGGCTGCGATGTCCGAGAAAAGGATTGGTTGGTGGTGGAAGGGACTTTGTCATTGAGGCTGCTTCCCCCAGGTTCTTTAGCTGGAGCTGCCAAAAAAACGCACAAGCGGTGTCCCTCATCTTTCTGATCTGTCCCTCCCGAGGTCTTTAGGCATGAGTGCTGCGCAAAAGGAAGTGTGGGATGATACGCAGCATGAAGGCGCCATGAGCAAATCCCGGGAGCAGGGGGGAAGTCCTGAAGGTGAAACTATGTACAATGGTGCTTCAAACGAAACACAAAAGATAAAGAGGAATAACAACCCATCAGTTGTAACTTTGAGCTGACTCTCTTCGGAGACACTTGAAGTTAAAAGGGTTGTGTGAGTGCAGGCAGGAAGGAGGGACGCCGTGAGTGGGAAAGGAAGGGGCCGGGCTCTCACTTCGCATTCTTCAGCTCCTTTCCTCCCACTGGAGTGAAAGGAGCATGGATGAAGGGCAGCCGCACGTGGGGTTTCTGCCGCTCAGACTTAACTCTTGAGAGCAGATCCTTCCCTCTCCCTGCTTGGAGGAAAAAACTTCTCTGGCTTGGGTGCAAAACACCGGAGTAGCGAGCATTGGCAGGCTGTGGAGAAATTATGGTGGTCCTCGTCAGTTAAATTGGAGTGGGGGCTAATTAATTGCCATCTTTCCCCTTGGAAGTTTTATAAGGGTTCAACTTTCCTTGCCAGGTAAGAGCTTACCTTACATAGGCTTGGGGCCCAATTCTCCACCATTAATTTGCAATTCCGATCAAATGTCAGCATCAAAAATGATACAAATTCAACATAATTCATAGGATTATCATTATTTTTTTGCACAATGCATTTGAATATTTAAAAGAAGAGGAATCTGGCTTGAGGTCCTTGGACTACAATGCCAAAATTTCATTTATTTGTAATTAGAAATAAATATTTCACAATATATAATTACACATTGTTTTTGTGATTAATCACTATGCTTTAATTATGTTCAATTTGTAACAATGAAAATGCATCCTGCATATCAGATATTTACATTACGATTCATAACAGTGGCAAAATTACAGTTATGAAGTAGCAACGAAAATAATTTTATGGTTGGGGGCACCACAACATGAGGAACTGTATTAAAGGGTCGCGGCATTAAGAAGGTTGAGAACTACTGCTCTAAACTATATTTAGTTGCAAATAAGTACACTGTGTTACAAAGATGAAATCTGGATTACTGATTTATTTAAAAAGAGGAGAGTTAAAACAAAAATTCTAAGCGGCTCTCTTTATGTGTATTGCACAAAATTGCAGCCCAGACATATAAGGAGTTCATAATTATCATTCTGAAGATGACTAGTCTTCACCATGATCAATTCATTTGTTCAGCGGAATTTCTTCAGAGCATATTGTTTATTTATATAAGCTTTCAAAATGTATCACTATTTATAGCCTATAAATTATTTATTTCATGTGGTAAGAACACTCGGTTCTTTACAGGACATCCCTTCTTCCTTTGCCCTTTTTATTTTTGTTCCAGGATTATTATCTGTGGGAATTTAATGGAAAAGAATGTCAATAATATCCTGAAAATGCGTAGCATGTTGGTCTGCTTTCATTTGTTCGTGGAAAAAAATGTTCAGACAGTCCTTATAATATTTATTTTTCTTTTTTTTCCCCACCCACCCGATTGGTCAGAATCATAGTCACAAAGTTGTGTCTCCTGAACCAGGATACCCTATTATTTCATTCTGTAAAATTTTAAAAGAAAATTTGAACTTTTTTTTTACAATATTATTTATTATTTTATCATAAAAAATAAAATACAAAACAGTAAAACAAACAAACAAAATGAAACAAAACAAAAGAATGTATTCAATCCTAACAACAACAAAAAAGAAAAAAATAGTGTGCAAAAAAAAAGAGGAAAAAATGATTAATTAAATTTAACATTTAACATGTAGGATCCTACAAGAAAAAAAATTGAAGTTTTGTGTAGCTACCAAAACAGAAAATGTTCTAGAGTTCTTACTTCATTTCCTAAAGAAATTAAACACTGGTCATTTCACGGGCACTCATATAGCTGACACATATTTTTAGAGGACCTATTTAGGTCTTATCCATATTAGCCTGCTTATCATAGAATGGAGACACCCCATTTACCCTTTTCTGAGGATAAGCCCCCACAACAGAGCCACCATGCCACAGAAACCCACTTTGGAACCATTTCTGAATTTCCAAGTTGTTCTGACCTGAAAGTAACAGTGGAAAAATTAGAAACTGAGAGATTTCCTATCCCATCCATAGTTCATGGAGGAAGAGATGTGAGGTGATGCACTTGGGAGTTACCAATCTGTTAGATTTAGTTGCAAATAAGAAGCAAATTTTCTTCTGTCAAGTCCATTGGCTTGGTGCCTATCCCAAGTGCAGTTTTGGATTCAAGGGGCATCAGAATCTGGCTTCCACAGTTCCTTTTTTTTTTCCTTTTTCCAAATGGATTGATCAATCAGACAACTGGTTGAACTAGAGAACATGGATCCCTGAAACTGAATAGCCCACCAGATTTCACTGAAAATGTGATTGAAAGGACTCAGACTTGTATTCTTATAGTCTGGGAAACAGAAAATTCCCTTTGCAATGTCCACCAGTTTGGAGAAGCCAAGGCGAAATAACCGGCAGCTTGCCGTTTGCAGATCCCCCCTTTCTGGTAACGTCTGCTGTGGCCGAGGGACCTTAAAATGATCCCTCCAGGTCTGATGACATGCGTCGCCGCTTGCGGATCCCCCTTGATGATCGGCAAGGCTTACCCTCATCTTCGGAGTCCCGGGAAGTCAGCGAGGCTTGTCTCCGTGAAACGGATCTTCCGACGAACAGTTGACTGTGAGGGAGATTGTCTGGGTGGCAGTTTAAATTTTGGAGGCCCCCGACAAAGAGCTGGCTGGTGGGGATCATGAAAACGGCTGTTTAAAGCTGTTTAATTCACGAAGTGAAAGTTCTCTGAAATGAGTTGAAAGGGAAGGGCACGCAGAAAGGTGCCGAGCCTATCAGCCCAGCCGGGCAGCCAGGCTTGAGGAGGAGTGAACTCCAGATAATGAAAAAAAAAGGTTAAATATATAAAATAATCAATAATGAAATAATTAGTCTAAATCAAAGTGAATGAGAAATTACTGCAGTCTTCTGCTCCAGGAGCGAAGAAAAAACACGTCTTTAGAGCAAAGAGACTAAGTCTAAAACTAGGGTGCAATTGGCACAGCGGGGGCGGTACTAAGATTCAGATTCAGCAGATAGATTAAGACAACCCATCCGTGGGTTCTCCATCCAATCATGCTGGAGAACAGAAAATTCCCTTTGCAATGTCCACCAGTTTGGAGAAGCCAAGGCATCTCATTCCTTCTCCTCATGAAATCTTCTCTTTAAAAGTTCACTTCATCTCAGAACATAACCTGATACAGATAAGGTTTCAACACAGACCCATATTTTTCTCTTCCCATGCTCTTTTGGATATTTAGAGCTAAAAGTAAGGCTAGAATTTGGCCCAAGGATCCATTCATTTTTCATATTGTAACTGCTCAATGCTTACCCATTGGCTGTGTGTTGATCTGGATGACCATTAGATGACACAAAAAAGGCAAATATCTAAAATGTTGATAAGTAGGTTAATAGATGAAGCACTTGATAAATCAATAATTGGAGAATTTATGTGGATGTATCTATGGCATTACTTAATATAACCAAAACCTGTTTCTTGAAGCCCAGCTCTAAAATAATCTGTGCAGCAGCTATATCTGAGCAGCACAAATCCATTTGTGAGAAATGAACTCTTTGTTGCTATCTGGTGATCCTAAGGCCAATAGGTCAATAATCCTTTTGAAAACAAAGTAAAATTGACTGGGAGTGTACCATCTTGTCACACATTATGTACAGCAGTTAGGGGCAGCTTTTCCCACAGTTGGTGATATTCAGAGAAACTTCCAATCACAGCCCTGACAAAAGCTGCATGGAGGAGCTGCACAGCGAGGAATGCAGCATTGGAATCCTAGGAAGAAAGAACATTTTTTTGCCATCGTGATTTTCCTCCAGTTCCAGAGCTGAGAAAAAGCAAGACAAAACAGGTCTTCAATGAGTCTACGTACACCTGAGTGTATGTGTGTCTGTGCCTCTGGGGGGACGTTGTCAAAAAAGTCAAGATGATGGCTGAGACAGTACAATTGAAACTCTGCCTGTTTTTTTTTAAGTGTCCCCATTTAAAAGTGCCTGTTTCATTTATACCTTGGGTATTTTCTCAGTATTTTGGAAAGGAAAGATTACTTAAAGTGAAATAGTACATCTATTTTGCTGCTTCTTGCAAACTCTGAAAAATTATACTACTGAATTTAAAGTGTGCATAGTAGAGGGCTTCAGGGACTATAAAAAGACACTAGGATAACTGTAGGACATGTGATATTACTTATACCATTATTTGCAACATGTGTATAATAAGACAAGCTAAGGTTATAAGGCTGCTGGAAGGCCTAGTTCAGATATGCATGATTGACACTTCTTTATACAGCACAGGATGTCACTGTAGTTTCCAGAGATGTGGGAAAATAAGAGATCTGTTGGAACTGATCAAAGATCTATTTAGACTGCCATTCTGCTTCCCCTGAAGCAGTCATGTTTTTAGCCTGTAGGACTCCCACAAGCAGAATGTAGCAGTGCTGATATTCAGAAGCTGGATATGATACAATATGTAATCATCGCAATAGTAATCACTGATGGTTTTATCCTTCATTAATTTGTCTAATCCCCCTTTAAAGTCCTCCAGGTTCAATCTATGATTCACGCTAAGCACCGCCTGATGTTGCAACCCACAGCTGAGCATGGCTGTACTAACCTGTTTGTGGAAAATTTACAAGTGTGCTTTCTCTCTACAGCAACATAAATATAAGTATATTTTTCACCAGGTTCTATTATAGGTTTCTAGATTACTCTGAAGACTTTTCACAGGGTACAATCCTGTGTTTATGAGCCACCTCAACCCTTCCTCTTGCAGAATTTGGGACCCGGCATGGTCTTAAGTGATGGCAATAAGCTTCTTTTCACCTTAGGTTGTCTTTTCAAATGTCTTCAGTCTCTCACTTCAGTTTTCAGGGGAAATATTCAGCTCTGTAATAATAGTACCAAGATAACCTGTAGTTGACCTATCTTTAGACTATAATAATTATCCATGCAAGATGATTTTGTGAGATAACATAATGATGTAGGTGCTGTGCTAAGCTATAATGGAAGTGCTCTGTGTTAAGACATCCAACATAAAGCCGATTGTGTCTAGAGATTTTTTCTTTTCTTTTGTACACATTGTTGAATTTCAGCGTAAAGAACATGTTAAAATCCTTTTCTAGCACTGTGTGCAGATCATGCATTTCCATTAGAAAGGCACTGTTTTTGATTAGGAAAAATACAGCCATCTTCCCAGGGAAGCAGAGCATTTCAGGTGTAAAAGAGGATTTGTTCTAAAGAAAGTGATTATAATGGGATTTAATGTAATTGAAAGTCAAGGTACAGTAGCTATGCACTGTATCAGTAGCCATATTAAAGTTTTCCTTGCATGTGGATTAGATCTCCTTGTGTAAACAGGAAACAGAGAGCCCCAGCATAAATCACTAATGTGCTGTACAGATTTAGTGTTTCAGGCAATAAAGTCATGCAGAGAAACTTCAATATGTATTCTTTGGTAGATAAAACATGGAATTATTAGGGCTCTACCTTGCAGCCCTGAAAGGACAAAAAGAGATTAGAGTAAAATGTTATGTACATGATGTCATGAGTAATTAGCTAAAAACATTAGCTTGTGGAGGATCAAGATAAAATTAATCTTCCAAGTTTTAAATTCCCCCAAATGTTAACATTACTGATTGCTCTTTGTTGAAAATTGTCAGTAGTTGAGAGGATCAATTTTCAAATGATTTTCTTGAAGGGCAGAAAAAGAGATAATAATTTTGCCAGGAGTTCTTTGTTCAAATTACAATTGTTTGCTGATAGGGCCTATTTAATCTTCAGCATGCAGAAGAAGGTCTTCACAGTTAAACCTCCTAATGAGAGCATTATTTTCTAATTCCCCTCCCCCCACCAGAATATCCTTTTACATAGCCAATCTACAGAGCTTGGATTTTAGAACAGTGCTACAGTTCTCTGACAACACAAGACCCACTTAAGAACAGGACAAGAAGGTCAGGAAGGAAATATGTTGTGGCATACAACAGTGCCTGGCAGGTAAGAATAGAAAACAGAGACAGAGGTTTATAGTAAAAAAAAAAAAAAAAAAGTAACTAACATTATAAGCAAAAAGACTGAGAAATGGATCCAGTGTCCTGACTGGAGATGTTTGCTCAGTGTTCTGGGACTTTACAAAGCAAGGCAGTGAATTAAATCCATCCCAAGATATAGCTGCATGAAAACGCCCAGCATCCCAGATTTTGTACTTCAGTCCACTTCATTAGTTGTAGCTACCATTAGCCTTGACTTACATTATACACATAATTGGTGGAAGGGATATTATAGCAAATAGGAATTTACACACAGAAAGAAAAGGAAACAACTATCACATCATTAACTGAGACCATTCACAAAACAGTTGTTGCTGGTAACCTTATCATCTTGGCATCCGTTACAAACAATTAGGAGGGAAAAAAGACATTACTCTGATTCAAATCACAGAAAATAAAACTGAACTAAATTTTTATTTCCTTATTTACTCCACCATAGTAATTTCAGGAGTAACTTCCCTGAACAACAATTTGTCTGAGGGATAGGGAAGTTAGGTTACCTGCATTCCTCCCCCTATGCTTACCAAGCCAACCAGTTACAATACTTTGCATTTTTAAATATATTCAGAAGATTCCACACACAGAAGGAAGAAAAACAAAATCAAGAACTCCAAAAGGGCCAATCAAACCTGCTTTAGGAAAGGGTTCCATTTTTTTTACGCCTATATGGAACTCCTTCCATTACTACCTGCTTTTCATAGAGATACAAAGCTCTCAAAATCTTCCAAATTTCATACCATTCTTCTGACTGTCTTTCCTAATCCAATTCTTCATTCAGAAACTCCAGTCATCACTACCAGGTAGATTCCAGAAATATTTGCCAAGGCTATTCCCATCTGCCAACCTGCCAGTGCCCCAGCTACCATTCCTGGCTATCAGTTGTCTTTTGTCCATTCTTCATCCCAGAATTCACTTCAGTTTCTGCTGGGATAGCATTCTTAACGTTGCCTCCTCCATTCTACCCATTATTTCTTTGGCAGCTGCCCAGTCTACAATAGCATCTCCTATACTCGCCACGCAATGGCTATTATTCATCCCCAAAAGGCCATCTCTCCAGAAGGAATTGCCACCAACTGGCCTTCCTTGCTGCTCTACTGTTGTCCAGAGAAAACACAGCACCATCTAACACTTTCAATCTCATTTTGTCCCATTACCCACCAAGTAATCTCTAATTCAATCCTCCATCACAGCATCCAGTGAGGTCCGACTTCTCCTTAATCTTCTCTCCTTCTAATAAAGAAGGCACTTCATTCCTCACTTTTCCATTTAGAAGTTCATCTATCATGCAACATTTTCCCTGCAAAATCCTTCCGAAAAAAGACTTAAACCCCCAATATGGTTCATAAAATATCTTCACTGGAAATCATTTACAAAAAGAAAATCCCTATATAGCAAAGAACACCATATGGAAGCTTAGCAAACTAACCAGTTTAGAGGCTTTTTTCTTCATTTTTTTAACTAAAAATTGTGAAATATCCATAAACCATATTACACAATACAGAGTGCAAGGGCACTGATAATCAAAGTCAAAAGCTCCAAAAGCAAACCCTCAGCATAGAACTAGGAAGAGAGAACTTGGGAGATAACAGTAATTAAACCAGGTTAATGATGGTTTGCTGAATTTAGGTATATCCTGTTTATTGTGGAGCTTTCAGTGTGTTGCTGAAGATGAAGACTCTCACTGTATTCCTAAAAGCTTCCTGATTTACCACTGACAGGAAACAAGAACATGCACAGATATTGCACTCATAGAGCAAGATAATAATTGTATGAAAACTTAAGTGAAAGTGTACCTGCCTGCAAAAACACTTCTCATAGTAGTCCCAACACTTCTTTCAAGTATCTATGGTAAAGGGAGGATAATAAAATGGGAATGGGATTCTGCATTTGCTTCAGAGTCAGGGAAGCAACCAAATACCTATTGTGAGATGTCACCACTCCAGGAAAAGTGAGCTCTTTCTCACACACACACATACACACATACAAGCACACCACCACCACCACCACCCATATTGGATCCAATGGCCTTTCAAGAAGCTATTTTGAACCATATTTGAGTCAGAACAATCCCAGTTTGATCTGTTTCTGGAACACAAGCCCCTAAAAAGATATTTTGATTGAACATGAGCCACAGAATCAGCAGTGTCATGTCAGAATGCTTTGGGTAGGGAACATTTTGTGCATAACTACCATGTTTCCCTGAAAATAAGACCCCATCTTATATTTATTTTTTTTAACCAAAAGACCCATTGTGACTTTTTTGGGAGGGATGTCTGACTTTGTGGCTGCCCATTCACTTCATCTCACTGTCTGGTTGTTCACAGCCACAACTGGGCAGGAGAGAATGCATCGCATTAGTGCTGCCGCCACGAGGTGAGGTGAGGCAGGTGGGGGGGACTGGAGCTGCCCTAAGTGTTTCACACCCACTTACCACAGGGCCCCGCATCCAGGCCACTTCCGGCTCAGCAACCTCCCCCCCCCCGCACATTCAATGACCCAGCTGCCCGCCCATCTCTTCCCTTTCACTTCCCTCCTGAGCCAGACTGCCATGCTACAGAGGATGGGCAGGTTAGGTAATATACCCACATTAAGCCCACCCATACTTTTCCATTTCAGGTGTGCCACAAAGCATCAAAAATACTGTGTTTAATGTTGCAATTCATAATTAAGAGTTTTCCAATGGCAATACTCAGGACTGATTTCATATTGGCAACTATAACACAAAAAGTCTTTTCCTTGGGATCATTAATGTCATCATACAGTTGCAAGGTTCTGGCTGCCCAAACCCAGTCTATCAATCCTAAACATCCTCAATAATGAAATCAAGGGAGTCCAGAAGGTTTTTCTACATAATTTCTCAGCTGTTTAGCCTCCTTCATCAAAAAAAAAAAAAAAATAGTGGGATTCTGTTGCCCCTGGTCTACACTCACAAGATAGAGGGACTCTTAAACTTTGTATGTGGGATTCATGATTACAACACCCAAGCATGTTCCATTGTGCACTGGCTGGCTGGTTTGCACGTTTGTACAAATTGCTAATCATTATTTTTTTCCCCCCTCTTTTCTAAGAAAAAGCCTTTAGAAAGCCACAAGGATGACTGGAAGGAGAGACAAAGAGAGAAAGCATGCAGTGTAGCTTCCCTTCCCCCATGTTACCACTCTGATACAACAGCATTCCTTCCTCATTCGGACAGCAAAGCTAGAAGATTTAAATTGTTTGCTAGGAAGGTCATCCTTTCATAGTCAAATGCCTGTTTACTTTGCCAGTCCTCTCCAGCAACCCACAAGCATAATAAGCCCTGAGAAAACAGCGATTGTCCTTCACTTATTAATGTGTTTATTAGGCAACAGAGTCCTTTCCAACAACATTTCCACAAATGCTTTTAAAGGATTGTTCCTCACTGGACTTGTTCAGCAGCAGTCAGACACAGCCTGGCTCATAGACAAGTCACATACTGTTCATTATCAGAATGTGGCTCGCTCCGAAGAATGCCGTCTAATACTTTGAAAATTAAAATATTATTTGTTGCTTCATCAGTGTTTGTGTTGATAGGCTGTTAAAGCAATATTTTTCTCCTTGAAGATTTTGCTGTTATCTTATTATGATTATTTAGTGGCTTAAATCTAAATCTAAACTTGAACAATGGAAGAAAATAAAAGAATTACAAAGAATCTGGAGGAGAGACACTAAGCCAGTATTTTTCAAACTTGGCAACTTTAAGATGTGTGGACTCCAATTCCCAGAATTCCCCAGCCAGTAACATGATCTTGGTCTTATTACAAACAGACTTGATATTTACCAGCATCAGCTCAAGGCTTTGGAATTTATATGATTGCTTTCTTCTTATAGCCAGCACACATTCTTTCCTTTCCATAAGGAAAAGCCACTTGAAGCCAGTTGATAAATTAGATTACATTGCTCTGTCCATTGATGAGATTCTTAGTATTCCCAGATTTCAAATAATATGTATGACTAGCTTATCAAATGGTTATAGGCACTGTGGGAAATTATCACTTGTTGTTTAAATGTTGTGTATGAAATCTGGGAATGCTAATGCATGTAGCATTCTCCTTAATAATCTTAATAGTTTTATGTCTGTCATTATAGACAGATTTAAATTTTTGTACTGTAAAAGAAGGAGACTTTTTCCTCAAAACCAGCATTTATCATTTTAAAAAATCCCTTATGGAGTTGAAGAAAACTTTAAAGAGGGTCAAACACAGGGCATAAACTAATTAACAATAGTTTGTATTTGTATTGAAGATTAAACCAGCTGCTAAGAAAATTGACTAGAGACCACAGTGAAATATGGTTTTGTCATAGCAATTTCATTTCATGAAAATGCAATGATTCCCCTTAATCCTTTCATATGGCATCTCTAGTGAACTTTTGAACCATTTTCTTTCATATAATATCCTATAAGGCAAAGTTATATGGTCTTTAACATCTGATCATCCAAGACCTTCCTACCATTTCTTGTGCTTTTAGAGTATTTTGCCAACTTATTTCAGGATCACAAGAAGAGGAGAACAGAACCAGTTTAGGAATTTTAGTAGTTTCCTTCCCTAGCAATCTGAGAATATGATTTCTTTCTCTCTTTGATCTTGATCTTGAGATTTTTGAATCAACGATTCTTCACACAGAAAACAATACATACGCATTCCTCCCTGATCAGTGTACAATTGAGGATCTCATGACAGCACAACAGAACACAATTAATGTTGCTAGTTTCTGGGCAAGATCTGTTTAATTTGTACATATTTTAATCTTGTATATTATATTTTATGTCATATAGTATGCCTTATTTTAATTGTGATGCTTCTGACGTGAACAATCATAGGTGGAATGGCAAGAGAAATCCATGCAGAGAGACTAGCTAAGAAAGCAATCATCCAAGGTTCTAGAAGCTACAGCAAAGAGTGATGTACCCAAAGAGCCAGATAAGATATCATACATGGAGAAGCTGACCACTGCATAGAAGACAGGATGGGGGAAAGGAAACATGAGTGGTTGGGAGAAGAAGAAGAATAGATTTCCAAGACATTTTGTGCAACAAAGTCTTTATACAGCAGAACCAGCTTCTGGTGTAACAACTTCTGATGTAATACTGTATGTAGATTTATGTCAACTGTAAGATTTGTTGGGCAGTTTGTCTACATTCTGAGTTCCCAGATGAAAATTAATTGTAAGCAATTTATGATGCTTTATGATGCATCTGAGATCCAGTTTTGGGCAGTGGTTAAGGCACAAGCTCAAAACCAAAGCTGGTTCTAGAACTGCCTTAGTCACAAAGTCAGCTGGGAGACCTTGGGCCAATCACTCTCTCTCAGCTCTAGGAAGCAGTCAAGGGCAAGCATCTAAAAAACCTTGTCACAAAAATTGCAGGAACTAGACCATGCAATTATCAAGAGTCAAAACTGACTCAAAGGCACACACACACACACACACACACACACAAAATTACAAACCTAAGTTTTGCTTAAAAATGTATTACTTGCGTCATGATAGAAGTTGCATTGGGAGTTTTGTTACAATAACTACTGTTATTTTTATTTTATTTTTATGCTTTTCTTTTTTTAATGATTAGATACCAAGAGAAATGTTTTTTTAACAAAGACAGTGAAACATTCTCTATCTTATTCTCAAATCCTTGGCTATATTTGCTGCTTTTCCTTTTTGAGCAAACAAAATAATGTTTCGCCAGTAGCAGTTTTTAAAAATCTTTTCCCAGTGTTTTGGCATGCTATTTGAAAAAAAAAAGTCTATATTTCCAAAACATGGTCACTAGGTAAATCTTCTTACAAAATATACTGTGTGGAGGATGCAGTTGCTTTATATAGTTCTGACTCTCCAAGTGTGGGAGGTGTTTCCTGTTTTATCCAACTTTATTTTAAAAAAAAAAGTAAAGTAAAACCAACCATTGACATTACTAGGCTTGCAATGTGTATGAGTGGGGGAATCAGTATATAAAATATACTATTCTGGTCAACGCTATATGGTGCAGAAACATCAGAAACTGACAACTTTGAATCTGATTCAAATCCTAGAGATGTATAAAATGCACTGCTTAGACTAAGGCAAATTAATCTGATCTTATTTACTCTGGAAGATTCTTGGGTAATAAATAATCTCATATATCAATCAACTATATAACAGGAAGAAGATGTAATCTAAGAAAGTCAGACTGCATTTACAGATGTATGGGTAGTCCTCAAATTACAACAGTTCGTTTAGTGATCATTCAAAGTTACAACAGCACTGAAAAAAGTGACATACGGCAGTTTTTCACTCTTAAGACCATTTCAGCATCTCTATGGTCATGTGATCAAAATTCAGAGATTTGGCAACTGACTTGTCTCTATGACAGTTGTAGTGTCCCAGGGTCATGGGATCCCCTTTTGCAAACTTCTGACAAGCAAAGTCAATAGGGAAGCCAGATTCACATAATGACTGTATGATCCACCTAACAACTGTGGCAAAAAAGGCTGTCAAATGGGGCAAAATTCACTTACAAATGTCTCAGCAAGAGAAAATTTGGACTCAATTGTGGTTGTAAGTCGATGTATTATGTATTATAAAGGGCCACCTGCATAATTCTGGTGCTGCCTCTTATTGCTCATAAGAGACAAGAGTATGTAGTTCATGCAGGGTGTGTGTGGGTAGTTTGTAGCAAACAATTAAGTGGCAAAACAATTGAAACCCATCATCTGGATTTATTTTGGATGTGTCTTTCTAAACTCTGGGAATGGGGCTTTATTAAATCTTTAAAAAAGCAAGGTGAGGTACACACCATGCAACTTCTACAGGTAAGCACAAATGGAAGAAAGACAAACTTTGCAACAGTAAGATCCAAAAGTGTGGAGAAATCCATGGATGGGGAATATAAGTAAACTCTTATTCTAGGCACATTGCAGGCAGCAACTGAGCTGCAGGAGAAAAAAAAAGTTTAAAGTGTTTGCAGTTGAGAACCAGAAAGATTTGTCTCCTCAGAGTTCAGAGGTTCTTGATAGGATGTGACTGGGAAGGCAGTACAGACAGGTTAAACTTCAACAATTCAAGAGAGTAATATTTGACCTGGAGAACATGCAGTCAGAATAGAAGGAACACATTACTTATGCTTAACTTATGCAAAAGAGAATCTGAGAAATTATGAGGAAAAGCAAGGGACACTGAAAACTGATGCAGAACAAAATATTCCCAGAATTTAAAGAAGAAAAGATCTTTAAGAACAAGCTTTCAGAACAAGCAGTCGTGATAGCCATGGAAAGACAGGGAGTGAATAGAAAGAATGTACAATAACTGAATGCAGAGTTTAAACATTTAAGCAAGGAAGGATAGCAAAGGTATCTAATCTGAGAATGTTAACAAATGAAGGACAATAATAAGACAAAAAAAAATAAGATGTTTTAAGAACATCAAAGAAATCCCAGGAAACCTTACTACACTTGAGTAGGACTATTCAAGAATAATCATGGAAGTGACTAAATAGAGGCAAACAAGGATAAAAGAAAATAGAAAGTCTATAGGAAAATCCTTTATAAACATGATTATAGAATGACAGAAAAAATTAGAGGGACATTGTATTCAGAAGCCAGCTATGTTAGAAAGAGACCTGCCAGAGCAAAATCATCAGGCCCAAAAGATATATCCATTTAATGGTTTAACGCTGCAGAAGAGATATTTAGAGTGGCCCTTAAAAGTTTATAAACCCTTTTGAACTCTCAATATTAATATGGTCTAAAATATGAATTGTCTTCTGCACAAATCCTAAACTAGATAAAGAGAGCCCAGTTAAACAAATGAGTCAAAATTGAGGAAAATTATCAAAAAAGACAATATTAATCTGATGGAGGTCAGTGTCAAATATAGATAAGATTATACAGACTAATTATACTTCTGATCAGAATAGTTACAGCAGTTGTCTTTTCAATGCTGATATATACAATTCTGTAAGCTGGACATTGAGAGAAAGGCCCTTGTATCAGGGATTTGGAGATAATTAATAAAAAAAAGCCATGGACTATAAGAATGTATAATCCATTGAGCCTGGTTAAAATAAAAGTACTACGAAAAAATCTGAGATTTAGACATAATAACATGAAGCAAAAGCAAAAATATTCTTGCAATTTTACAGGGTTATATTACTAGAATCTCATCCAAAGGCATCTACTCATACAGCTTACCATGAAGATCAACTAAATTAAGGAGTAGCAATGCTATTGCCAGATATTCAAAAATAGATACTTCAGAAGCTTAATCTACACCCCCCACCATCCATTTCATGTTAACAAAACAAACATTTGGGGTTTTTTTTCTGTTTTCTTTGGCTTCTTTGACTTCGCATATTCCCACTATGGTCAGAGTTGATTAATACCCCTCTGTAAATTTCTGAGTATTCATAAGGGAATATTTATTCCTTTACATATACATTATATGTATTCATTGTAATGCCTCTTTTATATATACATTCCAATTGATAAGCAGAGAAAGCCAAATAATTTTGTAGTTCTCTTCTGATGTTCCCTTCTGTGTTCTAAATATATTAGATAAATAAACCTATAAAAATAGAGTATTTTCAACCACCAGAAGTGGACCACAGGAGGCAAGTATTATATGTTATCCTGTGCATTTTATCCTTTAAGTGAAGGTCATTGGAGTTGCTAGTTATATATAATATTGAATGCTTGAAGCAACATAGAAAGTAATCTTTTAAAATGTGTGAGTAAAGATAATGCAGATTAAAATCAGGTGTCATTGCTTTGTTGTATTAAATGACACTAAACACAACTGGGGCTCTAGTTTGAGTCAGTTCAGTTCAAGCCTTATTCTTTCTATACATTTCCCAAAGCTGCTTCTTTACAGATCTGACAGTATGAAGTGGTAGGGCTAGTACCTTAAACTTTCTAATGTGAAGTATATATTACCACCGAGACCCTATAGCAGGGGTCTTCAAACTTGGCCCTTTTATGACTTGTGGACTTCAACTCCCAGAATTCTGGGAGTTGAAGTCCACAGGTCATAAAAGGGCCAAGTTTGAAGACCCTGCCCTATAGTGATTGTCACAACTAATGAGCCTGGATTTTGAAAGGACCAAGAGCAAACATCAGCCTGTTGCCATTCAGCACCAGTTATGGTCCCAAGAAATATGCAGAAGGTTGAAAGGCTTTGAAATGAAAAGATGGTTTTGGATACTTTTGGCATACAAACATCCCAGCCACCATACAATTGTATTTATTTGATTACATACTGAAGGACAAGTTGAATTCAAGTTGCTAACCCCTGCTTCACATAAACTTTCCACCAACTATATTGCTTCAAACACCTGAATTCAGTGAAGCAGAATTAAAATCATTGACCTTTCATTCTTCCTTAATCCCTTCCCCTCCAACTTTTAATAGGCAAACAACATGGCTCTCCATACCATTTTCTCAAATAATACACCAAAAAAACTTCAGATGTCTGAGCCTCATCAACAAAAATCAAAATTTGAAAATTTAAATATTTTATTTTATAGTTTCCCATTGTAGCTGTGGAAATTTGAGGGAAGAAGAAGCATCAGCATAGGAATATTCTTCTCTCTTGGAAGGTGAGAGAGCTTTATCCACAAATATACACAAAGAAATAGCTCTTTTTCTAATTTTATAAGAAACACTATCATATAGGTATGCCAAACAAACCGACAAGGCAGTATTTATTGGAAAAACTAAGCAGTCCATTAAGGGAAGGGATTTTGGAGATTCATTTTATCATTCTTAGTGGGACAACCAATCAATGCTTTTACGTTCATTATATTGGCCAGCTCCTTGTCTATGTTGCAATGTAATTGTCTCAAACTTTAATTCAATAAATTAAGGAGATTTTCACTCCTATTCACTATCAATGGACTGACTTAGGCCTTTTAGGATCCATCAATGGTTGGAAGTAAAAATATTCCACCTTATTCTTTCCCATCCCAGGAGGTAAAATGGCTTCAGCAAACTCCAGGGTTGATATTGTTTTCCAAGTACCCAAAAGTTTCATGAAAATATATCCAAAAAGGAAAATGTGTGCCAGAAAGATTGCCACAAATCCAGGTACTTTTCCACACTTTTTCTCATTTATTGTTCCAGGTACCAATCCTGGAAGAGAGGATTGGGGCATGAAAAGAGCAATAAGCAGATAGTTAACTTACCGCGGTCACCTAAATGCTGTGATTGTTGGATTAAAAGTTTTGGGAGAGAGAGAAAAAGAGATTTATTTTATCTTTCCTTTCCCACCTGTTTCCATTTGTACTTCTACCTGGAAAGAGAGGGTAGTTGTTTTACAAGAAAGACAAGGCAGAATAATCAGTGTTGTGTGTAAGGTCATTTTCTGACTAGTGATTAATCACCCAACCATCACTGGACCAAAATAACAATTATAATGACATGCTTTCAGACACTTCAACAATGGCTAGTAATATTCTGAAGACACTTTTAGCCACTAATCAGGAAATGGCCAATGTTCAAATTATCCTTGATCAAGAAATTAAAAGCTTTATCTCAAAGTAAATCATGGCTACACTTGTGGGAACTGAAATAATTAAACATAAACAGAAAACTGATTTCTGAATATGTATAAATCTCTGCCACGATCATTATGGAACAACATATGTGGATAAGATCTGTGCTACTGGTGGGATAATAATGTCACTCATAATACTAAAATTCCTATGAAGTTAAATATAAATTTAGCCTGAATGCAACAGGATATTGATTCATTTCTTTCTATTTGTTATTTCTGAAGCAAGGTTCTCTTCCCTACTTCATAAACTTGGCAACAAGTTTATTTTTAATTATGACATTTACAAAACACTGGTAATACAATGTCCTGGAGCTAGTTTTATTATTAGGCAATATGGGATGGCTTGCCTCAAAGCTGTAAGTATTACAAAAGAAGCCTAGTGCTACTTATTTGACTTATCTATAGTATTGTTTATATTTATTTGTGAATTTAGAATGTTTTTTTTCAGGGGTGCTCAGGGTGCATGAGATTTTTTGCCTTATCAATCAAAATATATTTGATATCTCTGATTGCCAGTCTCCTCACTACTAGGTATGAAAGATCTTAAATTTCCGGCTAGTAGTATAAATTCGCAAATACCAGTGATGGCCAGCAGAATCTTCTCCACAAATTCATCTAAAGGATATGATTGTCCAATTAACAAATGTAATACAACATATCAATGGCCCATCTCTTTTCTATGAGCATGCACATACACAAACACATACAAACACATACAAGCAACCAACCTATCTGTCTATCTATCTAATATTGCCTTGAAGTATTAGAGATAGTATCTGCATAGATTTTCTACTTGCTATATCTAGTTACTGAAAATACATCTATCAACCAAGAAAGAGAGAAAACAATGAACTGCTACTTCTTTCAGTTATGGACTTTCTGAATCTTCACTGGGGAAATAACCAGCAACAGCATTGAGAAAGAAATTGCTCTCTTTATTCACTTCCCTATTTAAATTTTCTGCTACCAAGCTTTAGCCAATATATACAAACAGAACTAGGGAGAAAAGGAAAAGAAAGCAAATATGATATTCCTTCTTTGCTTGTTGATAAGTTGCACCATTTTCTCTATTTCCCTATATAATTTCAAAAAGCAAACAAACATTAACACCAATGTTACACAACTCAGTTTCCTTTGATCACTTCTTGCTATGTGTCCTTTTAATTCAAGTAGTGCCATAAATATAATGTTTCTACCATTTGTTTAAGTTCATTTATGAATTTAGCTTTTTCTGGAGTCATGCAAGTCCACTAAGTCTATGAAATGGTGTGAGTTCACACAACATAGAAAGCCACCGCAAACCTCAATTTAATACTAACCAAGTTAAGTATGTTACACAAATGCAGCTGTTTGTCCTTTATTTGGCATGTTTAAGTGTGTGTTATGTCAAGCCAGCCAAAGGAGAAGAGGAAGAATTTGAAAAAAAAGAATGTTTTTTATCATTTATTTTTATAGTGGGGACATGTCACGAACCGCAAGTATATTGGAAAGGAAGTGGGAGGCTATTTCAGGTTCTTTGTTCCTAAGTCAAAAAAAAAATGTGTTCACAACTGTGCAGCTGTGCAAGAGGACCAATTATAAAATTAAAAAGCTGCAGTTTTTCCATTAAAAATGGGTGTCTGAAAATGGCTGAACAATCACTGCCAACATCAAAGAAGAAAAAGGAGACCCACAAATCTGCTGTCGAATGCCTTACTTTAGATACATAAAGATGGTGGCAAATTAGTTCAAATATTTCCACAGAAAAGACTTGTGGTTCCTTCTGATTAGAACACGTCAGAAAAATTACTAACAACAATAAATCATTTTATTTAAAAATGGGGAGGGGGAGAGAGAAGTATGTACTCAGGGAGAAACAGTGTCTAAGAGACAAAACTGAAAGTATGCTGTGCCCCATTTGAATGAGTAAATGATGCAGTATCTTATAAAACACAAAGTAGACCCTGAGTAGCAATTATTTTTTCTTCATAGATTGGTAGGAGCCAAATCTGTAACTAATGTAATGATGATATTATCACAAGCTGCTTTAATGAATGGCAGTCAAAGATTATGCAGAGGTGAGCATTATCCTGGATAGGTCTGACATATCAGAGATCTCAGACAGTGAATATGACAGTGTCAGTGAAATCAACTACAGATAGTCCTCAACTTACAAAAGTTCATTTAGTGACTGTTCAAAGTTACAATGGCAATGAAAAAAAAGTGACTTGTGACTGTTTTTCACATTTATGACCATCTCAGCATCCCCATGGTCATGTGATCAAAATTCAGATGCTGAGCAACTGGTTCATATTTATGACGGTTGTAGTATCCCGGGGTCATGTGATCCCCTCTTGCAACCTTTTGACAAGCAAAGTCAATGAGGAAAACAGGTTCACTTAACAATTGTGTTACTAACTTAAAAACTGCAGTGATTTGCTTACCAACTGTAGCAAGATAGGTCGTAAAATATCAGAACATTTTTATTTATTATTTAAGAAACTGTGTTTAAAAATACTGCAATTCTTGTAATGTCCTGAGATTGTAAAATATTTCTCTTTAGGTAAATTTCTATAGCTAGTCATTTGGTATTCATAATTATATATGAATTTACTCACTAAAATCATTACAAAAGCTACATTGTATTGCTGAGATATTTAACCCTGCTAGGTTACCTACTATATCTCTTTTATGGGCTCTAGGTAGGGTAGGATATATTACTAAGCAGTCAAGCAACTGCCTTGAGGAAGTAGTTTTAGGTAGCCATGAAAGGGAGGCATGTTGTTTATTATTACCTAATTAATTAATTTTTACAGTAGCATTGTTGCTGTCCTGGAAGACAATGGACCGTGTTATACCATCAATGCCAACACTAGTTTTCTAGCCTTGGGTGGCTTTGATTGGCAAACATGTGCTAATTTTGCCTTTGCCTCAGACAGCCAGCAATACTGAGAAGCAATAGCACTTAAGACTTATATACTGCTTCCCAGCGCTTTACAGCCCTCTCTAGGCCCTCTCTACATTTAGGCAAGAAAAACCAAATGAATACATACAGTATAAGTCACGGGTGTCACTCTCACCATGTCACGTGACATTTCGCGACGTGTCACGACCCTTTTTGCATTGCCGGCAATGCAAAATCTGGTGGAATGAATGATGAAACTGACCTGCGGGCTGGCAGTTTGACACCCCTGATATAGGTGGTACCTTGCTCAATAGTAGTAACTGTGAGAGGGATCTCGGAGTCCTAATGAACAATCACTTAAGTATGAGCCAGTAGTGTGCTGCAGCTGCCAAAAAAGCCAACACAGTGCTAGGCTGCATTAATAGAGGGATAGAATCAAGATCAAGTGAAGTGTTAATACCACTTTATAATCCTTTGGTAAGGCTACAATTGGAATAATGCATCCAGGTTTGGTCACTATGATGTAAAAAAGTTGTTGAGACTCTAGAAAGAGTACAGAGAAGAGCTACAAAGATGATTAGGGGACTGGAAGCTAAAGCATATAAAGAACAATTGCTGGAATTGGGTATGTTTAGTTTAATGAAGAGAAGGACAAGGGGTGACATGATAGCAGTGTTCCAATATCTCAGGGGTTGCCACAAAGAAGAGGGAGTCAAGCTATTCTCCAAAGCACCTGAAGGCAGGACAAGATGGAAACTAATCAAAGAGAGAAGGAACTTAGAACTAAGGAGAAATTTCCTTACAGCTAGAACAATTAATCAGTGGAACAACCTGCCTCCAGGAGTTGTGAATGCTCCAACACTGGAAGTTTTTAAGAAGAGATTGGACAGCCATTTGTCTGAAACAGTATAGGGTTTCCTGCCTGAGCAAGGGGTTCCGACTCAACCCTTACAACTCAATATTATTGTTGTTGTTATTGTTGTTATTTGGTTTACAGAGTCAGCATATTGCTCCCAACAATCTGAGTTCTCCTTTTACCGACCTCAGAAGGATGGAAGGCTGAGTCAACCTTGAGCCAGTGAGACTCAAACTGCCGAACTGTTGGCAGCCAGCAGTCAGTAGAAGTAAGTTGCAGTACTGCATTCTAACCACTGTGTCACCATGGCTCTTGTCCAGAAAAACAGCTCTCTTGACAAAGACAATGCAAGAGCTTTCTTCGTGGGCATGTAACACCGCCTGGCTTGTTTTCCCTAAAGAATGTATACTACACAGATGTAAACTCAAGAAATTCAAGACTTCATGGTCTCCATTCCAGAGTGGAATACATTCTTGTTTGTGATGTAAGAAGCTAAAGGCTATATTTCTTCTGGAGCTCTTAAAGTAAGATACAGATTTTTTTCTTGGCATGATCCTGTTACTTCTCCATCCTTCTCCTGCTAAGGGACAATGAAAGCTGGTAATAAAAATTGTTGGCACCTATAACTTGCAAACCATCGTTAATCTCCAACCCTAGCCCCTAGCTCTGGGGCTACAGCAATAGTAGTGAGGGTGCACTTATAGTCCAGCAGTAGACCACAAGGGGTGTATCTATGTCTTGGAAAGAGAAGAAAGTCAGCTTTACATGAATAGATTACTGTAAATTTAAGGTGACTGTTGAATGTATTTATTTGATTCTAATCTGCTTAATTTTTTCCCCTGAAATAATAATGAAAAATGTTGTTGTGCATTACTACACGTATTTTCCCCTAATCTACAATTTTGTACACTGTGCATTTATTTCTCTAATATAAGCCATTTTTAACACATTACTCTCAAATATATAGTTTTAAATATACGAGTTTTTATAGTAAATATACAAACATAGACTGCTTCATCCAAACTTAAGAGAAAAAGAGGTACGGTAATACAGACTTTCATAGGCTATTATTACAGTGGGATAGAGTCTACTGTATATTGGCTATTTCCATTTAAAGGAACGCATAAGCTAGTTATTTTGACACCCTATAGTAAGTTAAGATATTATGTAGAAAATCAGACAAAGTATACTAAATAAATCTCTCGTACAGTTTTTTATTGTTGTACACCTGATCTGAAGAATGTTGGCATTCCTACTTCTGCCATGCAATTCATCCCAGAAACAAACCCTGATAAATTTCTCACTTTTTTTTTCAACACTACAGTTCTAGGAATGTTTACTCAGAAGTAAATTCCCCTCTCGTCAATGGGCTTTTCTTCCTAGTTCATGAGATTCTGATTGCAGCCTTCATTATATGCATGTCCTTACAAAAGATAATTGCTACTATCTCTTCCATTTTTTTTGTTTAAAATACTAAGCTTCCAAGAATAGCATAGGGAAAATTACATGAAGACATAAAAAGGGAAGTGGAAAAAAAAAGAACTGATTCAGTCGGTTTTTAAATGCTAGATTTTGCACAGAAAAAAGGAGGAGGAGGAGAAATTGAGTGAATCTCTTTAAGCTCTAATGACTCTGCCTTATGAGTACAGCTTTCCCCAGTATGTATAATGCATGAGTGGCAAAATAGGTCAAATACTGAGGGGAAAAAGAAAACATCCACATCTTTGAAATTATTAAGAACACAATCATTCCACTGCAGGGCCATTTGCAGAAGAGTTCCAAAACAAAACCTTATGAAAAATATGAAGGATAATGAGACAGATAAGGCTACTGAGAGAGAGAAGAGAGCTGGTGCTGAAGCTTGTTGCAATGAAAGGGAAGGTAATATAGCCAGCTTTTTGTATGTATGTATATATTAAACCAATGATGTTAATATTTATTTTTCCCAAGTCACTGTTTGTAATGCCCCCCTTAAGCAAATTGCCTAAAGTGTGAGGTTTATTATTTGCATTTTAGGATAGCGAATGTCAATATTCTTCTTCCACCGTAATAATACACACTTGTGACTGTAATTTTTTTTCTTTTAGCAAATAAATGGAGATGTTGAATTTATACATTGCACCAAGCCAACCCTTTTATTAATCATGGTTTGCAAAACAAAAATAAGCCACTCTGAACCAATACAAGTGTAACCTTAAGCCATAGTGGAAATGTGTATTCATTATATTGTAGAAAAACTTAGATTTTTTTTTTGTGAGACAAACCATTCAGTTATATCAAACTACAGGCAAAAGTAGAATTATGATGGATAGATTATTTCCTTTTTGTCTTTATCAATTGAGATTTTGGCTTTCCCCCTAGACCAGTGGTTCTCAACCTTTTTAATGCCGCGACCCCCAACCGGTTGTAAGTCGAGGACTACTCAACCGGTCGTAAGTGAAGGACTACTCAACTGGTGCAGCACCGTTTGCAGAATGGGACTTTTGGCGGGCTCAGCAGGGCAGAGACAGCCTGGACAATTCCTATTGGCTTTTGAAAGCCAATAGAATTAGACTCTATTCAAGAGAGTCTATTCTATTGGCTTTCAAAAGCCAATAGAATAAAAGGGAGTAGCACAGCTAAGGAAAAGGGGGAAAATATGGCGGACTGCGTTGTTTGGCAACCCCCGTGAAACGGTCGTTCGACCCCAAATGGGGTCCTGACCCACAAGTTGAGAACCACTGCCCTAGACTGAGGGCTTCAGAGTCCAATGAAATTTAACTCTTATTTTATTTGGACATTAGCCCAGAAGAACATTTTCAGCTATGTGAAGATGACCGTCACAATAGTTCACTTTGCGTAAAAGATTTAATTTTTACCCGCCTGTGAGTGATGACCAAAGTAGTGATTCAAAATCTCTTATTGCCTTTTTTATAGTCTGCTCAACATAATTTCTCCTGATAATTTCTCTATTTTACTTAGTCAGATGGTGTTAGCAAAAGACATTGCAATTAGGAATCAATTCTGTTTAATTAATTAAACAGAGCAGAAAAAATGGGCTTCTCACATGTGTATATATATAAACTTTAAAAACAGTTTCAGTAAAGATCACTAGGGTTCTTTATAATCCTCCACGTCTAATCTACCTCTATAATCAATTTATTCCTAAATCACAAAAATATCACATGTGAAATTTGTCTCAAATAAAATGTGAAATGGCTTCTTCCCAGAATGTAATAATTAGTCTAAGATCCACTGAGGTTTGTGATACAGACTATCATGACAATTTGCCGTGGTTTAAGGAGAAGAAATGGATCTCCTAACTGTTCCATTCAGGCATTTAAAATTTGTATATCAGACTGGTTTTTGAGAAGTGTAAGGACTAATTGTGAGCTTTTTTGCCACTTCCAATAATTTAGGCATCTGAAAATGCAATTGATCAAAGTTGCATTTGATCAAACGACAGAAGTTCTTATTGCTGGGCAGCAACAGACAAATTATATTTATCCTTGAATGTAGGAAATGAGAAGAACTCATCAGCCAGTAACTGATATAAAGTAAAATTCCAACATCTATTCAAATATTCTATAAAAAAATATCCCAAAAAGTCCTGGAAAGAATACATACTAAGAAAAGTCAGCCAGACTTTGATACTGATCAAAAGTTATGCATACTGATACAAAATTCAGTATAGCAAGTCACTCTCTTTAACTGACAACCACATCTTTATGGAATTTGCAAACCCCACAGAAATTGACAGAACCGTACATTTTTAAAAATATTTCCCAGATCTGTATAATTTGAATTGTTTGCATAATGACATGATACATGCTTCATCACTGCCCCCCTCATAGGTGCCCATGAATCCATTAAGTTCCAGATGTTGTTTTGACACATACGGCAGAATCTAAAAGTTACTAGTATCCATGGGAAAACATTGCTTCTATATTTGTGAAATGGATATTGGAAAGAAATCCTGTATATCTTACTCTATTGGCTCAAGTGGGGACTGATACTTTTATACTATTCTTCCTGCTGCATAGCAGCATAACTTCTCAAGTCTTTGGATTCCACCTCTTAGCTGGTGTCAGTGTTCTTCAGATTATGATTCTGGATTACTTCAATTCCCTGATGGTAGGTTTGGTGATAATTCAGGAGTTTACAGATACCATGACAACTAAACTGATCTAAATGGTATGATGCACAAGACTTATTATACTTTTATTTATTTATTTTGGAGCAGATGCAGTGTGATCTCAGGATATAGGGTATTAATATCTACCCCTTGTCCTTGTCCAATCATTATCTGATTGCTATATACGTAACTTACCATAGTAGTATATTTGATTGGTCCATCGTAGGTTCCCAATAGATCTGTTTAGGGTAGTATTCTGTAGCTGTGCTTATCCTCCTTACAGGGACTGTTCCAGTTAATTGAGACTACAGAGGTCAAACCATAACACTCTCCTTTGTGGAGTGCCACAGAGTCCTACTCTATTATCCCCCTACTTGACATCTACATATGAAGACCTTGGGAGATGTTATCTTTCACATGGAGTTATGTATCATCAGTATGCTAACTGTATATCTCAGGCCTAAACTGAACAGGAGATACAGAGAAGTTGCTACCTCAGTGTCTGGAGACTGTAAGTATCTGGAAAAGAAAGAACAAATTCAGGCTCAATTTCAGTGAGACAAAGTGGATATGGGTTCAGAAACCAACCAAGACCCGATAGCAGTGATACTCCATCTTGGATTCTGGATGAGGTTGCACTCCCATGGAGTAAACTATTTCAGACAGAGCCCTCAAGGTGCATATGGTAACTGTAAGATAGGAAAGTCTCCATCTCATGAACCAATTATGAGTGTTTTCCTGAAGCAGAGGTTTTGCTCATAGCCACTCATACCATAGTTATTGCTCTAATGAAACATGCTGCACATAGGGCCAACTTGGAAGCTATAAGACTTCAGCATTTCAAGTAGTTGAAACTTGTATATAAGGTATAAATAGATGATGGATAGATGCTAGATAGATGATAGGTGATAGAAGATGGATAAATGAGTAATAATAATAATAATAATAATAATAGTTGGAAGGGACCTTGGAGGTCTTCTAGTCCAACCCCCTGCTCAGGCAGGAAACCCTATACTATTTCAGACAAATGGCTGTCCAGTCTCTTCTTAAAAACTTCCAGTGTTCGAGCATGATATATAGCAGATAGATAGATGATAGATAGATAGATAGATAGATAGATAGATAGATAGATAGATAGATAGATAGAGGGCTTTTTTTCTCATAGTACGCCCAGAATGGAGTTCCTGCACCTTTTTGGGATGGAACCTTGTAGGGTAGGCAAGGCGGATTGTATGACGTGTGTAGTTCGGCACCTTTTGTTTTTACAAAAAAAGCACTGGATAGATAGATAGATAGATAGATAGATAGATAGATAGATAGATAGATAGATAGATAGATAGATAGATAGATGAACAATAAACTCTTTTAAAAGAAATAAGCTCTCTTTCAGTGAAAATTTTTTGTAATGGAGGACATGCAGAAAATAATACATTTAGCATAGAATTCTGTTTGTTATTTAGAATCAACATTGTTTCTTTTATATTGTCTTCGACTAAATTTAATTCACATGTAAATGTTCTTTTCTGTCTTTCTTTTTCCACTTTTGTTTGTAGAGTATGCACATGCCTGGTGATACATGGAATGAAGACACTGAAGGATTTGAGCCATCACTTTAAAGTTGATACTGGGCTTTATTTTTCCAGTTGCTTGATTGTTTCTCCATCATGGAGAGAATGTAAAGGAATTAATTGTAAAAATAAATACATTCCTTTTAAACAATAGAGTGAGATCTTTTGTTTAAATTTTAAGCTAAGAAATATATAAGCTAATAAGTATAATTCAGAATTTTTCAGTGGTGCTTTTTTATCTTTCTCTACCAAATATATATTTGCTATCATTACCACACAAAAAAAGACAAAAACAAATCAAATCAAAATATCTTGTCTCTTACATTTAAAATAGATAATGTGTACAACGTTCCTAATTTAAATGTAACAAGCACTAAAAAAAGTGCATAAAAATCATGCATCCCAAAGCCATCACTGTCCTTGGATTGTTTGCCACAATAGGCTGTTCACATGTCGCACTGAATGGGAATTGCATTCTCACATATATGAAGGCGATGAGATTGCAGAAGGCTATTATACAAAAAGATTGACAATTTGTCTTATTATTCCACTATATATGTATATGTACATATGTGTCCACACAATTCATGTATATATTTGTTTTTACAATACATGGATTTTTCACAATAACTCAATATAAGAAATTAAATGTTAGTCTGACACTGTCTGAATGTCCTCCAATGAATTCCTTTCTTGCTTAGTTTTCAAAATTTCTTTCCTTAATGAGGAACTCTTAATAAGGAACTCTGTGTGTGTGTGTGTGTGTGTGTGTGTGAGAGAGAGAGAGAGAGAGAGAGAGAGAGAGAGAGAGAGAGAGAGACCTCGCATACCACATACCTACCAACATTTGGTCAAAAGGATGCTTAGTCTACCAAGCAGAATGATTCTATACAGTATCCACAATCTTTCTCTAGGGAAAGGATGGAAGAGAAAAGAAGTCAGATGTGACAGATGTTTGTTCCTTTGTTCAATGTACTGTTGGAAGATCCTTAAATATGATGTGAAAATTACCTTAGATATGATGTGAAAAATTCAGATAGAATCCCACTGTTTCATTTTTTTACATCAATATGAGACTACTGATCAACATCATAGGAATACAAAAGTAAAACTATGACCCAAATAAAATCAAAGCTTTATAACATGATTATTATCTGTATTTGTCTTATTTTTTTGGTGTCTCACTAAATATATACATACATACATACATGTATGTATGATGTATGTATTCACTCCTAAAAGTTTCAGAAGAATATAGTACTTATATACCTGCACAAATTTGCAGGTATATATGTAGTACCGTATAAGCTGCTTCATCTTTGGGAACCTATGTTTTTTTTTTTAATAATGTTTTATTTTTCCAAACTCTCCCCCATACATATACCATGATGTTTATCAGATGTTAACTTACATTCCTTTTACATTCATATATAAGATACTTTTGATAAAATGAAATAAATACATACACCTGACTTTTGGTGTTGCTCGCCCATTTCCCCTTTCACTGTATCCACACTCCTTCTTCTCTACCTTCTTTTTTCCTTTCTTCTCTTCCCTACTTCCCTCTTCTTCCTCTCCTCTTCTCTTTCCTTCACCACTTCTCCCCACTTCTCCTCCAACCTTCCTACTTCCTTCTCCCCTCCTTTACTCTTTTCTCTCTCCTCTCCTTTCTTCCCTTTCATCCCTCTTCAGATACAATTCAGGTGTAATGTCCGAGCAACTCCTCTCTCCAAATTTCCGTATCTGTATTATATACAATAAGATTAATTTTCTCTTACATTAATACTTCTATTTATCTAACCTTCTTGGTATATACTTCTATAAATATTTATACAACCTCCAGTTATTCAATACTGTGTCGCCTGGGTTTCCCTCCTTATCTGCTCCTTCTTCTTCCATCTAAATTGATGTTAACTATCTTTTAACTATATTCTCTTTCCAGCCAATCATAAAAAGTTCCCCAGATTTCATAGTAGTCTGACTCTGTCTTATCTTTAATTGTCATTGTTAGTCTATTCATTTCTGCACATTCCAGTATTTTCCCAATCACCTCTCCCTCTGGGAGAGGAGGCTTTCAGTGCTTTCCAATTTTGTGCAAACACAATCCTGGCTGCCGTGATTATATGAATAATTAAATATGTTTTCTCTTTATTGTATTTCTCTAGCAGAATACCCAACAGGAATATTTCTGGTCTTAGTTCTATACGTTGTTGTATCATCTTTTCTATCCATGTTCTAATTATATTCCAATAGGTTTTAGCTTCTACACACGTCCACCACATATGGTAGAAGGAACCTGGTATCTGATGACATTTCCAACATTTCATAGTCCTGTCCTTAAACATTTTAGCTAATCTTTCTGGAGACATGTGCCATTGTGCCATCTGTAAAACATTTTGTACATATTTTCTTTATACGCAGTCGCCATTGTCAATTTATAGTTTCTTTCCCATAGTTGCTGCCATCTATCTAATTCAATTGTGTATCCAAAATCCCTTGTCCATTTTATCATTGTCTCTTTCACTTGTTCCTTCTCTAACTCCATATGTAGTAGATAACTGTACATTTTTAATCCATTTTTCTTCTGTTTCTGTGAATATTTCATCTAACTCTGCTGTCCCCAAATTAACACCATCTATTTTAACATCTTTTTCATATCTAGATTGTATTTGCGTTCTCATATACCAATCCATCTTTATTCCTTGTTCCTCTAATTGTTGTTTGGTTTTCAACTCCCCCATATCTGTTAGTAAGTCTTTATATCTTATAATGTTTCCCATGTTAAACATATTGGGGTGTATTAGCACCTCCATAGTTGAGAGCCAATTTGGAATCTTCAAATAATGCTTTCTCTTTACTTTCTCCCAAACCACAAATAAAGAATTCCTTATATGGTGTCTCTGGAAATAGCTATGTATTCTGTTTTTTCCATACCATATAAAAGCATGCCATCCCAACTGTAAATCATTTCCCTTTAATGTCAATAATCTTGTATTCCTCAGTAAGATCCATTATCCATGATAATGCTGCAGCCTGATAGTACAATTCCCAATTAGGTAGACCAAACCCACCTCTCAATCTTGTATCTTGTAACATTTTTAGATTAATCCTTGCCTTTTTTCCCTGCCAAATATATTTCAAGATTATTTATTTAGCCCTCAAAATATTTCTTATCTAATCGTATTGGTATTGTTGAAAACAAAAGCAATAATCGTGGTAATATATTCATTTTGATTATCGCAATCCTTCCCATTAATGATAATTGTACATTTTTCCATTTATCCAAATCTACTTCAATTTGTCTTTTCAATTTATGATAATTATACTCTTTAATTGTTGTGCATCTTGCTGTCAGGTGGATCCCTAAATACTTTACCTTCTTTACAGTCTGTATATCTAATTTTCCCACCAGTTCTTTTTTTTTGTTTTTCAGTAATATTTTTCACTGGTTTTATCTTTATTAATTTTCAACCCAGCTACCTCATCATATTTTTCTATTTGTTCTGTTAATACAGGTCCTGTCTCCAATGGTTCCTCCAAAATAAATACTAAATCGTCTGCGAATGCTTGTAGCTTATATTCTTCCCTCTTAATTTTCATCCCTTTTATGTCATTATTCTGTCTTATACATCTATTTAATACCACTAATGTCAGAACAAACAACAGTGGAGATAGGGGACAGCCCTGTCTTGTTCCTTTCATAATATTGATCTTCTCAGTCATATCTCCATTTATCATTACTTTGGCTGATTGCTTATTATAAATTGTTCTGATTACATTTATAAATTTCTCCCCACAATCCATAGTCTGTAACTGGCTTATCATGAATTGCCAGTTCACATTGTCGAATGCCTTCTGTGCGTCCAGGAACACCAATGCCATCTGTTTCTCAGGGTGTGTTTCATAATATTCTAGTGTGTTCAATATAATTCGCATATTGTCTCTAATCTGTCTTTTGGGTAAGAAGCCATTTAGATCCGATTGTATAAATTCATTTAAAACCTTTTTAAGTCTTTCCGCCATTATTGATGTAAATATTTTGTAATCCACATTCAGTAGGGAAATCGGCCTGTAGTTCTTTATTTTCTGGGTTTCCATTTCTTCCTTTGGTATGAGAGTAATAAGAGCTTCGGACCATGAATCTGGTATCTTAGCTTCAGAAAGAAGTTCATTATAAAGTTCCAACATTACATTACCTAGTACTTCCTGCAATGTCTTATATAGCTCTGCTGGTAGTCCATCCAGTCCTGGTGTTTTACTATTTTTTGTCTGTTGATTGCTTCTATTAATTCCATCATTGTTATTTCCCCTTCTAATAGCTTTTTAAATCTCTCCAGCATTTTAGGTATCTCTGTTTCTTCCAAAAAATGTTTTATCCTATCATCTGAAACTGTTTGTTGCTTGTGTAAGTTCTCATAATATTCATCTTTGGGAACCTATGTGTGGGTTTGGCAGCTATATAAATTTGATAAATTTAATCAGTAAATCAATAAATCAATATCTTTTGATTGATCATTCAAAATAAATCCCAGTATGATCAATATGCTTTACTCTTAAGGAAATGAAAATGGATTTGCATTTTGTCTGAATGCTGACAGAACCCCACTATAGTTTGTAAGAATATTTGTTAAAGAAAAACTTTGAAAAAGTCTAAAACAATTTTGTAGTTCAAAACATTTGGCTGATTCATGTTTATCTATCCTGGCTTTTGTGTCTCTCGGCTCACAATTGCAGAGGATAATAACTCGAGGAATAGGGACCCTGGGGCCAAATTAATTAATATGTGATTCAATCCATTAAAGAAATCCAATCCATCAAAACATTAAAATGAATCTATCAGTGTATATCAAACATACATTGGAAAACATTATATATGTATGTATGTGTGTATGTATGTATATGTATATGTGTATATATGTGTATATGTGTGTACATATATAAGCCAAAATTCACACTGAGGAACTTTGTAAAATTGCTTGCCAAAACAAAATACGAATGCATACAATAAACAAAAGGGCATTAAAAAGGATTATATTTAAAGAAATGTGAATAAAAAGTATTTTGAATAGACAGCTGTACAAAGGTGTGCATGTAGAAAAAGTATATACAATGTATATAAAAATATGCACAAATGTGTGATTTAAAACATTTTTTTAAAAAAGAATAACATTTCTCATTACTATACTTTGTGCTCATTCTTACAAAAGCTCATTTACAAGCTAATAATAACTTATAATAAAGATCTCTCATTCAGTATTGTTCAGTAGGTTTGTCACAATGATACCTGGTTAATAAAGAAAGCTAACAAGTAATAATTGATCCAGAAAATATTGATAAAAGCACTTGCAAAATATTACTTTTATTGTTTTTTCCTGATCATCCATGGAAAGAAAGCTATAGTTCCTAGGCTCTCCATTATTTCTAAGCTCATGGAAGAGGCAATTTTTGAGCAAGAATAAACATTTCTTCAACCAAATTGATCCCTGAGTGGTTTGTGAAAACAACGTATGAAAAATCTATTTAACATATTTGTGTGCAATGCATGCATTTAGCTCTGTCAATTGTTTTGCACTGAGATATGTTTATGTCTCTCCTTCTCTGTGTAAACATTGCATTATGCTTAAGTTCCTTTGTGCCCCTGCTTGATGTATTATGGAAATACAGTGTGAAGAAGCATTTCTACTGGTATGATTTTAGCTATTATCTCACCTTTAAGAAGTGACTGAACAAAAATCACACACTGAAAAGGTAGTGCTGTCCTCCAGAACTGCCCAGTTCACAGCTCTGTTTGTTAGAGCATCATTTTTCACTCTACAGAGGAAAATCTTCAGCAATCTTACTGATATCCTACTATTTATTTCAAAATGGTGCAGAAGCTGCACCATTTTGATTCTGAAATCTTGCTCTCAACAGGTATTTCATTATTTTGTCACTTCAGCTGTTGAGACAATATTTATATAGTCTTCTTTCAATACACCAGTGTAGATTCACTTTGGGTATAGTAGACATTTAATTCAGCCAAAGGATCCAGTGACAAGACATTGGAGACCATTTTAACAACTTCTCTGAAAATCCCAGCAAACCTACTGTGGAGATTTAAAGAGTTTTGAAAAATAGCTGTCCTTCCTTTCTCTGAGGAAGAAATTCAGTTTCAGATTTCATTCATGGAATGCTGACATTAATTTGGATCCATCCATCCACAAACAATTGTTGCTTTTGCATTTCACTAGTACCTTTTGTTGTCAAGTAATGACTGGCCACCAAGACTAAAAAAATTAAAATAAAGCTGCACTATAGTTAATTTATAGACATCTTAGGGCGGGTGAGTGGGAGAGCAAATGAAGAAATGTTCTTTAAACACAGGAAGAACTAAGTAAAGAACTCATACATTGTTATGAGAAGTAATATAAAAAGTGATATGAATAAATAAAATAAAAGAAAAGTTCATAATTTCCATATATGAGAACTGACAAAGTTCCATCTGTTGCTATTAATATAATGATATAATATAACCAAACTTGATAAAAATGTGATTCCTGCCCTTGGAAATTCAGTTCATCATTTTTTTTTAATAAAGCAATTTAAAAGGCTGCTTTATTCCATAAATCATAAATTGTTGCATATTCAAGAAAGGTCCAGTATTGTGCATTAGTAAGGTTTTGCTGTCAAAAATAAATATACAATCAACTCCTTATGTTAACGAAAAATGTTGAATCATATGAATAGATGCAACAAACCAAACTCTGGAGATTACTCAACTCTTTGCTTTGTAATGATACAAATTTCACAAACATAAAAACATTATACACAAAGGGAGCTTTTTCATCAGGGACATGATATAATCTCCAGTGAGAGGAAAATCTACTATGTTTCCTCAAAAATAAGATTAGGTCTTTTGAGGGTCATGTCTTTTATACTCACCTTCGGCACCGACAGCCTCCCCCCCAAGCAGGTCCACTTCTTCTGGAGTCAAAGGAGCAGCTTCATTCTACAGCTGCATTCCGGCCTGCATTTTTCACTCAGGCCTTTCCGGAAGGCCTCTGCAGCCGAGTTCCATAGCTCGGTCCTCAATTGCAGAGATCTTGCAAAACCAAGCTATTGATTGAATCCATAGCTCGGTTCTTGGCTGCAGAGGTCTTCTGGAAAGGCCTCTGACTGAGAAATGCATGCCTGGCTGCAGAAGATACTGCAGAAGAAGTGGGCCAGCGAGGAGAGGCCTGGCTGCAAGGTAAGTGGATGCAGGGCACGTGGGGCAGCTCCATACCCTGACCCCCACCCTAGCTTGATTTTTGGATGTGTGCCTCATCCCAAAACTAGGGCTTGTTTTGGGGGTAGGACTTATATTAGGCCCATCCCCAAAAATCAAACTAGGGCTTATTTTTGGGGTAAGCCTTACTTTTGAGAAAACACGGTATCAGTCAAAGCAAGCCAAGGTTTTCTTTTTTCTTTTCCAGAATTCAGCTGAAAGGGCCAGAAAAGTCTTCAAAGTGAGGCTATGCCAAGATTAGAACATAAGCCATAAAATTCAACATGCAACATTTTAACTAAAAGTATGCAATCAGATTCAAGGTGGCAGGAAAATTCATGCCCTGCAAAAAGGAAACAGCATTTTCTCATTCCTGACTGAAACTTGAAATAAACCAAGTGGATAAATAGCACATCAATTGATAAAATATACTACTGAAAGGATATTTCCAAGCCCTCCCTTCCCTTTTCTTCCATTTATTTCATAAGGCTAACTAATATATTTTTCTGAAACAAAAAAAATGGTGATTCTATTAGGTGTCCTTCTCTCACTAATCTTTCTGCTTTCATTCTGTAAAATACTTCCATATCTTTCCCACGCTGTATAAGAGTCAAATGATTCTTGTCATGTGTTTAGTAATAGGTTAATTTGTTTCACTTAGGGCTCTTCCTCACAGTCCAGTTAAAATACAATTCACAACATTTTGAGCTGAAGGAAAGTATGTCCACATCATTTCTGCTGGCAATTCCTATTTTGCCATCATAAGGAGTCCAGCAAACAGTACTGTCCTTATTACATTAATTCACATTAATAAACGGGGTTAAGTTATCCAGCTTGTTTATTTTCCCAATAAACATTAGTCATCTCAGCAATGATTCACTAATCACACTTATTAACATGAAGAACCATCTGTCAAAAGTCAGCTCCTACCCCAACTTTAGCCCCACCTCACATCAGAGAGAACAGTTGGTAGAAATGTTTCCTGTGGGTAACAATGCACATGGGAGGTGAGGTGGAATGAAACCAAGAGAATCCCCCAGTCATGTGCCTTTATTAAAACTAATTGCATCCTACGTTAAAATTATAAGAACTGCACCATTCACCAGTGCCATTGTTGAGGCAAAAGATAGCTCAGGAGCTGGGCAGCACATTTTATACTGATAGGCTTTCTTGCCAGTTAAAAAACTGGAGGAGGAGGGGGTGTCACTTTAGTATCACTATCTGACTACAGCCAAATTCAGGGACACTGCTTGATTTCAGAAGTTCTGAAGCTTGCCTTCAGAAGTTGTGGTGCTTTATCACTGGAGGTTTTTAAGAAGAAACTGAACAGCCACTTGCCTGAAATGCTATAGGGTTTCCTGCCTGAGTAGAGGGTTGGACTAAAAGACCTCCAAGGTCCCTTCCAGCTTTATTCTATTCTATTCTATTCTATTCTATTCTATTCTATTCTATTCTGTTCTGTTCTGTTCTATTCTATTCTATCATAGAATTGTCACATGAGGTTTTTCTATATTGTCTATAAGGGGAGACCGGGACATATAAAGTTCCTGAAATTTTTATGTAACTGATATGTGATGCATTCTCCCCCGCACTAAAAAGTGTCAGGTGGGTCTATAAAACAGCAAATATTATTTTAAAATAAATGAGAAGTCAAGAAATTTGTGTTAATTGCCTGCTGTTCTTCACTGTTCATTTTTTAATATAATGAAGTTATAGTGTACCCTTCACCTGACATACTGGAAGATAACTACATCTTCTTTGGGATTTGGCACACTCAGCCTTCTACAAATTATATGCTTCTCATTGAAAAAAATCAATAATCAGCAAGACATCTACTGAATCCTTAGAGGAAAAGTGATGTAAGGCATTGAGAACCAATGTATAGTCACTTATGGGAAAATTTCTAATCCCTCTTGTGCTACAGTGCCATTCTATCATTGTGAATAATGATAGACAACAATTAGGTTGTCTGCTACTTTGCTATAGAATAGAACAAGATTACTTGCCCCTTGTGTTAGAGCCTTCACTTTTAATAAAAGCATGAGATTTTAAAAAGTGTAACCATCATTAATTTTATTTCATTAATTGCAGAATGTCTTGAAAACAATTTGTTGCTTCCTCTGCTGCATAAGGAACATCTACATTAAACATTCTCCTTTTAAAATAGAGATACAAAAAACAGGCATAATATCACAAGCAAGAAGACATCTGATTTATCTTCCATGTGAGGAAAAACAGGGTGTGACTGGGTGCAAATAGGAGCAGGCTAGAAAGAGTGACAAGAAAGCATTATACACTTCCTCACATGCTGTTAGAAGCCACAGCACACCCAATGAAATCAAATCACAACACATTTTGAATGAAGAAAAGATAAAGAGAAGAGGAAGTCAAGCTATTTTCCAAAGCGCCTGAAGGCAGGACAAGAAGCAACGGATGGAAACTAATCAAGGAGAGAAGCAACCTAGAACTAAGGAGAAACTTCCTGACAGAACAATTAACCAGTGGAACAACCTGCCTCCAGAAGCGGTGAATGCTCCAACACTGGAAGTTTTTAAGAAGAAACTGGACAGCCATTTGTCCAAAATGGTATAGGGTTACCTGCCTGAGCAGGGGGTTGGACTTGATGACCTCCAAGATCCCTTCCAACATTATTATTATTATTATTATTATTATTATTATTATTATTATTATTATTATTATTGTTGTTGTTGTTGTTGTTGTTGTTGTTGTTGTTATTATTATTTAAATAGCACCCGCTGATACACTATGAAACTAAATTAGATTCTTCCACTAACCCAAACACTATAACTGCACTCAATTGAATGGATAGAGGTTTTGACTAATGGCAGATATTCAGCTGATCTACAAAGAAGAATATTTCTTTTAACTTTCCTTTGCCTCACCATTTAAGAAATCTAACAATTATAATGTATAGTTCATTGATTGGAATTTTCCAGTCAAATTAAGAAGTTAATCCCAATGGGATTGGCCACCTCACTTGCTCCAGCACAAAAAGTATGCTGTGGAACCTGTCAGCCGAGGAATTTTGGCTAGCAGAATCCATTAGATAGAACCTTTTTGCCATGGCTAAACCCACTTGGACTTTCTAAAGGGCCTGAAAACCTAGCTCAGCCTTGGGGAATAAAATGGAAACATCCCATTCTGGTGTCCCACTCTTTATGCATTGGTCCCTTTTTAGCATTTTTTTTTCATTTCTGATATTTTAATTTTTAACACTGAATGTTTTTAATGATCTCATTGTTTTATATTGTGTTTTTATATCGTAAGCCATTTGGCAATGAGATGGGCAGCATATATATTCAATAAATTAAAAAAATAAAGATCCCTGCTAGCCCAGCAAACTAGCCTAGAATATTTCAGACTTGAGGCAGGAAGCTGAGCTGGCTACCCCACAGGATGCCTTACCTGGGTCAAAATTTTGTAAGGTCTCATTTCTGATCTCTTCCTATGCTACTTTCCTAAGGGACAGCTCTGAAGCCAATTTGGTTCAGGAGAACCAACAATTTAAAACTCTTTTGCATAAAAATGCCCAACTCTTCCACAATGAAACATCAAATTGGGAAGATAGAAATGCTGTCATGAATATGAAGAATATTGTGCAGGAATTGTTCATGGAGGAAAAATTGCAATGGAATCACCAAGAATATCCCTAACTTCAAATTTCTTAGGTTGTGGCATAACATAGTGTCTGAAATAAATGTTGGTTCTTGCTATATGTTAGACTTGCTATATATTAGACTTCAGCCTCTCTGCTCAACTTTCACATGATGAGGTTTCAAAATCACAGAGGATATTTCCAAATGTTGCTTCAAAATTTGTAACGTCAATGCAGAGAAAAATGCATAGATTCTCTGAATTACATTTTAAAAATTCACCAGTCTCACTAGAAGCTGGTACAGCATTCCTGACCCCTATGTTCTATGAATGAGAACTCCATGGGCTTAATTTTTTTTTTTTAAAAAAAAAAAGCCTTGAATATATAACTCTCACATTCAGGCCTGCAGTCTTCTCTTCTTGCCTTTAATGTTATCATAGCACTGACCTCTGGAGTCAGCTACTTCAGGTCCTACATCTTCCAGCTTTTTAAGGAGCACATTTGTCATAACAGTTTCTCTGTCATCAGTGTCAATAAATTCTAGAAATTCTTTGACATACACCATTGTGGAAGCATTTTCAGTATGTTCTCTTGCTGATACAAAATGCACTATTAAAGTCATTCGTACATGTGACTGATGTCAGGTGTGCTGTTCAGAATTTTAGAGGAATATCTTGCTGAGTTCAGATTGGCTAAAGTTTTCTGTTTGGCTTTTGCTGCCAGTAATTATGATCTCATTTTGAGTTGTTCTTCCAAGATTTCTTGCTTTGATGCTGAAGTACAGAACTAAACATTATTTTAAGGACATTTCCATTATTTGTCATACACAGCTGATCTGAAGTGCCACACCATGCTAAATTTTAAATAGCAAGCCTTCTCACAAGGGCATGGAGTCTTTTCAGAACATTTTGCCACTAAATAAACTCCGATGTAGTCTTTTCTTGATATTAATCATCTATGATGTGGTTTACCCTTAGTCCCATCTCAAGATCTTTCCACCATGGACTTTTATCTGGTGATTTGCTGCTCTCCCCATCATACCAGATTTATAACCAATTTTTTTCCAGTCCTTTATTCTGTGGTTGGAACATGAGACTGCAAGTTTGCAACAGAAATAGCGTGTGGCATTTTGGATTTTGAGTACATAAACTATGGTGTCTCCAGTTTGTCAGCACTGGGGATTTCATGCCAGTAATATGTTGGATGGAAGCATCTCATTTCTTGTCTTTGGGGAACATGAGCTTTCTATTTGCAATACAAGAAAGTCCCTTAGGCCATTTATTACTCAAGTGGCTCCAGTCCTGGATCATCTAGAATTAAAGAACTGTTTCTTGCACTTGCACATCTAAGACACTCTTCTGTGATCTACCCTTTTTTCAGATATGTGCAAATAATTACATTATTTGAGATGGAGAATAACTGCTGCACTAGCTACCAACTCATCTGCCCTCTGACTAACAGCACCATTGGGCCTCTCCTCACCACTCGCATACTCCCTGGGGCCTGAGGCTCCCTGTGAACATTTGTGTCTGTGTATCTCAAGAGAGCACCTGCCAGCCTAAATAGAAAGACTTCCTTTGCTTGCTTGCTTTTTCTAAAAGCTGTCCCCAAAGGGCTGTTTTCTTCTTTCACTGATGACTGCTATTCTATGCATGCTGAATGGTTCTCAGCATTCAACTCCAGAGGGCAAATAAGGAAGCCGGCAATAGGACCTAAGTGAGGGAAAGCATCAACATTTCAAGAGCCTAACTGGCTCCCACAAGTATCTTCCTCATTAAACTAGCGTCCTAAGGTGCTCAAGAACCTCCTGCTCCTCTCTCTTCCTGCAATTCCTCCCACTTTCTGCTATTCCCTTTCATCTCCTATCCATGGCTGGCTGGGAATTGTGGGAGTTGACATTTACACATCTTAAAATAGCCAGGGTTGAGAAACATTGCTCTAGAGCAGGGGTGTTAAACTGCTGACCCGCAGGCTAGATGCATCATGTGGAACCCACGCCCACCCCAGCTCTGGCAAGGGGGAAAAAGTCACAATACATCACAAAACATCACATGACGTGGCACGTTTTACACCCCTGCTCTAGAGCACATGTATCAGCAGAAGACACAATTTGCTGCTCTCTGGGTCCCAGTAGTGCCCATCTCCAAACTGTGGAATCTAGGGGCAGACACGTCAATTCATTTACAGTAAGCATTCCTGTATCTAATGTTCCAGGAAGAAAGATACTCCATTTCAGCCCCCACCCCCTATTTTTCTTCTCATGATTTTCCTGGGTTTTTTTTTTTCTTTGTGCCTTCTGAGCATGCTTAGTCTTCATTTAGCAATTTGAACAGATGTTCTTCAATTTAAGGATAGTCCCGCCAATCTTTTATTCTTTTTCTTTTTTCTGTTCCCCCCCCCCCCGTCAATACTTCTGTTGAATTATGCAGCCATCATGCTGCAGCAGAGGATCTGAATTCATTATTATATTAGCATGTAATTTTGTGAAAGAATTGCAGCCTCACTCGCTGAAAAGAGACTGGCAGCCTTGAAAACAAGCAGCAGCACACACAAGAGCTTTGCTAATCTAAGATCAATGATTGCCCATTTGCCTTAAAATGGTCTAGACAAATTGTAGGGTAACATAGAAAAGAAACCTGTAGTAGCGGATCATAATGCCTCAGTCCATTTTCTACTTGTCTTTTCCAGCCAAAGTAGGAGAGGATTCAACATAGTAGAATGTTGGCACATCTGAAAATGATGTGCAATTCATCAGCTTCTCATCTTCAACTGTATCTCAATAATAATTTTTTTGCTCCTAAAGTCAAATTCTAGATGCTTTGGGGTAGGTCTTTCTTCTATATGCAAATTTCCCTATGACAGTACCTAGCCAATTTGGCTAATCCAAAAACAGTAATAGTAATAGTGTTAGAAGGGACCTTGGAGATCATCTAGTCCAACCCCTTACTGTTGCAGGAGACCTCTACTTTTTTTAAAAAAATTATTGATTTATCAAAATATAAAATACAAACAGAAATTTTAAAAAGTAATAGAGAATTAGAAAAGAGGGAAGGTAAAAGAAAAACAAGATAGTGTAGGAAAAGAAAAGAAGAAAAGAAAAAGACACCAACTTCCGACTCTCTTTAACATAGTAGAAGATAACAACATTAGTCACAACATTTTGCTTTTACACAACAATATGTACAGGAGACCTATACTATTTCTGATAAATGATGGCCCAGTCTCCTCTTAAAAGCCTCCAGTGGTGGGGCATCCACAACTTCTGAAAGCAATTTGTTCTGCTGGTTAATTGTTCTCATTACTAGGAATTTTCCCCTTAGTTCTAGGTTGCTTCTCTCTTTGATTAGTTTCCATCCATTGTTTCTTGTCCTGCCTTCCGGTGCTTTGGTAAATGAGGTCCCCCCCTTCCTTCTGGTAGCCCTTCAAGTATTGGAAGATTACTGTCATGTCACCCCTGATCCTTCTTTTCACTAGACTAGGCATACCCAGTTCCTGCAATCATTCTTCTTATGTTTTAGCTTCTAGGCCCTAATCATTTGATTTATTATTTAATTATACTAAACAAAGTCAGGTTGGTAATTGGGTGACATTGAGGAAATCCCAGGGTTGTTGATTAGACTGATAAATTTTAAAAACTGACTCCATAGGTAAGTTTTTTTAAAAAAAAAAATCTTGGACAAAATTGGTGTCAAAACATTCTGTAATATTGCCAGGACTGTACCCCAAGACATAACTTAACAATCAAAGATCTTTTATTAACATTCTTACAGACCACAGTAGATCATTCAGTTTGTTAATTTATCTGATGATAAACTACAGATAGAAAATGTTGTTAAGTTGTTAAGTTTGGAGATTCTTTTAAAAAAAACAAGTACAATCATTTAAAGTTATATTGCTAAACAGAGCAAAGTATACAATAGATACATGCACACGCACACACAAATGCATTAGCCAGTGTTCTGTAGCTGGATCCATGGAGGGAGAAGGTGATTAAGATTCTTATATATATGTCAGCAAGGCTTTGGAGCTACTCAGTGACACCACGGCTTATAGGGTCGTGAGTGGGGACCCCATGGTGGCCCTTAAGAACCAGGTCAACAAAGTGCTCAATGCCCTGAAACGTAGTAAGAGGATTGACGATCATACCCTTATGGGGATACGCCCAGTGACATCGCTATGGCTAGGTTTTATGGGCTGCCTAAGGTCCACAAGGAGGGTATCCCTCTTCGACCCATTGTTTCCTTTAGGAACACCCCGATCTTGGGCTTAGCTAAGTGGCTTAGCCATCGTATTAGCCACTTGGTCGATGATAGCCGCACTACCGTTCGATCAGCTGAGGACTTTCTTGACAGGATTAGGACCCTGAGGATAGAGGATGATGAGGTAATGGTGTCTTTTAATGTCATCTCCCTCTTCACTCTATCCCACAGGACCTGGCTGTCAAGACTGTTAAAGATCTCCTCCACCACAAGGGATCGGGCCAGTACCAGGATTCCCTCTGCCTTGAGGATCTTGTGGACCTTTTGAGTTTGTGCCTAAAAATCTACTTCACGTTTCAGGGCACCATATATGAGCAAATAAAAGGCACTCCCATGGGATCCCCAATTTCGAGCGTTATAGCCGAGGCCGTTTTGCAGCAGGTAGAGTACACAGCGATGACCCAGTATCGTCCCATGTTCTGGGCCCGCTATGTTGATGACACTTTCGTCATCATTAAGAGGAGTTGGATGGCTGACTTTGTGGGCACACTTAATTCAGTGTGTGTGGACATACAGTTCATTGCGGAGGAAGAACACCAGGGTAAATTGGCTTTCCTAGATGTTTTAATTCACCACCGACCTGATGGCACCCTGGGAACCAGAGTTTACCTCAAACCCACACACACTGATAGGATTCTGCACTATCATAGTAATCACCCAGTGTCCCACAAAGTTAGCTGCATTAGAACTCTTTTTAAGAGGGTTGACTCCCACTGCAATATGGCCAGAGCCAAGGTGGAAGAGAAGAAATATCTCTTTCACATTTGTAGGCTGAATGGGTATCCAGCCAGGTTTATTAAGCACCATGGTGTACTCTATAGACCCCCTAATACTCAGCAGATGGGGGCACCAGAGGCTACGGCCAGATTATTGGCACCCCACAACGTGAGGGTGGCACATAAACCTGGACGTACATTATGCTCATGTGTCATGAGGCCTAAAGACCCACTCCCCATGGCAGAGAAATCAGGGTTTGTGTACAAAATCAACTGTAAGGACTGCCCCTCTAACTATGTGGGCGAGACCTCTAAGAGGGTGAAAACAAGGGTCCAGGAGCATAGGTTGGCCATAAGAGGAGAGCAATACTCCCAGATCCTAACACACATGATGGACTTTGGGCACAAATTTGATTTTGAGGGTGTGGTTGTGGTTGCCAGCGATGTTACAAAGAGTGGCAGGTTGCTTACAGAAGTGTGGCTTTCACAAGAGGAGTCGATCAATCGACACATAGACTTGCGCCCTGCACACTTAACATTAAGAGCGTGGAAGCCCGCACCCATTCACTTCACCACCAGCAACTCAATAATGATAACTTCACTCCGTTATCGGGAAGGACTAATATCCAGGCAAACAACAGCCGACGACCTGAGACCCCCTCTGGGATGTTGCAATAGAAACACGATCATCACAGAAAGAAATACCTGCCGGTTCCAAGGATTCAATTTCCGACGCATCAGGCATCTTCCCCGCCCCCCCAGGAACCTTTGTGACAACCAGCCTGCATATCAGTCGATCGGAGATGCACTTGCCTCCGTGGAGTGAAACAAGAGCCTGAAGTGACAGTTTAACCACACACCCCACAGACATACAAGGGGAGAGCTACCATAAATCTTCTACTGAAAGAGTGATTACACGATCTCGGAAGGCAACACAATTAGCCGGGGTGAATGGTGGCGTATTTACTGCATCAGGATCCACATCGCACCCCACTTGGGGGAGGAGCGAGAAGAGCCAACTCACTAAAGTATACAAGCAACCATCTCTGGGAATTTTAACTACCTCGACGATCAGTCAACAGAATTCACAGTCCAGCCCCCGCAATGAGTTGGCAAAAAAGGGGAGAACAACTGTTACGGAGTGTAATGAGACTGGAAAGGCTGGGAAAATGGTGCGTGGGGGAGAGCCATGCAGTGAGAGCACATGCAGAATATCTAGAGTGAGGCTGCGTAATGATAAACATCACAATGTTAAGGATAGATGCCAGGATAGTGTAGTGGGTGAGGGCTCTGAACTCACGGAAAATCCCAAGGAAGAGAGAAGGGGGAAACGACTTGGTAGTGGGGATGACATCTCAAGTTGGAATAAGATTGAGGATCCTCCTAGACCACAGCTATGGATGAGTGGAGAGTCGGAAGCTTGTTTTAACTTTGATGAGGAACGCGTGATACAAGTAGATGAGTTACTCAATTATGCAGCAATCACAACCAATGCTACGATTGGCCGACCTGGGCCCATTACGCGGTCCAGAAGCTGAGCGCAGGCGTTAACTCACATATAAATGTTTACTCCCATTGATTTATGTACGCCCTGATGAAGTTGGCAGGAGCCAACGAAAGCTAGGTTACTAACTTTTAAAAACTTTTAACGTTTTATACTTAAAACTTTTGTTTTATATTAAAACTTTTAACGTTTTAACTTTTCCTGATGATCAAATTTTATTCACAATATGCACACACCCAGGAATCATGCTTCTATTTGTATGTAGGTCTTTGGTTATTCGGGTTTTCTCCCGCGTCAAATTGGAAATGTCTTGGCGACTCTCCCATCCAATCAGAACACAGTCAACCCCCCATCCAATCAGAGCACAGCCAAGCCCCTAACCAATCAGAACACACCTCCACCCAATTAGAACACAGCCAAGCTCCCATCCAATCAGTTCATACCCCCACTAGCAGTTAAAAGGAAGAAACAGCTATGATCACACATTGCTCCTAGAAGCAAGAAGCCGAAAACACCAGCCTGAAGATGACAAATGGGACTTCGTCGAAACTTCGCCAAGACACTTCCAATTTGACGCGGGAGAAAACCAGAATAACCAAAGACATATATATATATATATACAACTGTTTGGGCCTGTTCCTACAGCTGTAAACACTTCAGATAAAGAAATTAGTTTTTGTCTTACTGTCCAGGCTTGTCAAAACAACCTCTTTTGTATGCACCAATATTGTAAAAAGCATGGAGATTTTCAGCAATACTTGTATTGGGCCATAATACACTCCCTTTAAACCAAGGAAAATGGGAGGGGGGAAAAAAGAACACTTCAGTATCAAATCTACTACCAATTCACCACATTATTATGTGGATAGAGAGGAAAAGGGACTTTTCAGAATCAGAAATTGGATGCCTTCTGTCACAAAAGCAACCCTGTTGAATCTCCAGAAAGCCCCCAGATCTTTTGTCTCTTTGGGGGGAAAGAGATCAAAAGGGTTGTGTTTTAAAGGACCCAGTAATAGTGGTTTTGCATTTGGAATGAGACACTAAGGGGGTATCATGATGGCAGATGCTCTTACATCACTGGGAGGGGGAGGGATAATTATTCTGATCCATAAACCCAAGCTAAGCCACTGAATTGCCTTGTAAGCAAGGTTTGTTTTAATAGAGCGCTAAGTGTTATGCATTACTGCCTATTTTAATTTGGTTGCAATAGTCTCCTGATACCTTGTGAATTAATCTAGTTAGGAAACATAATAATACAGTCATAACAACAACAACAATAATAGAAACATCCTCTCAAAAATGCCTCAAAGCAGTGAGCAAACTCAGTGTCTGAAGGTTAATGATTGTTCATGAAAGCTACAGAAATAAATTATCTGCCTAGGGACTCGATCACGTGATCTGCACAAAAGCTGCAACTGCCAAAATGTTTATGGAGAGAGAAGGAGAGGGAGGGAAGAGGGAAGGAGAGAGAAGAGGAAAAACACAGTCAGCATCACCCAACCCTTCACCCCCCCTGTGAAATCCAAGTCCCAAGCCAAACAGCTGCTCCTGACTGCTGACATTAAATTCATTTGTGTTACAGGGATTCAGCTGCTTTGCCTTGCTATCACCACCCAGCATTGCAATAACAGGGGATCAGATCCTGTCTTGGGAAAGCATGATCAGTCCCCTTTGGAAAACAAAGGTGGTTTTAGCCTGGGAAAATATGAAAGGGAGAGAGAGAAAGAGAGAGAGAGGGAGGGAGGGAGGGAGGGAGAGAGAGAGAGAGAGAGAGAGAGAGAGAGAGAGAGAGAGAGAGAGGCATGAGGTCATTTCTTTTGAAAACAAACCACCTGGGGTAAGCTGTGGCCACGTATATATGCACCATGGGCTGCAGGGTGCATCTCCTACATAAAAATAGATCTGGAAAATATAAGAGATGAAGAAACTTAAATGCAGAGCTGAGTCAAACAGAGCCATTCCATCTTCTGTTCTGAGGAGAACACAAGAGGCACAGGCATCACCTCTTTCTATCTACCAAACAATCCTTTTTTTATTAAAATAAAGCAACATCAACACAGTCATCATGATCATAATTAAAGATAGGTATGTAAACAAGCCAGCTCCAACCTGAAATCATCCCAATGTAGGCGATTTCCCCACTAGTGACTTATTCTATCTTCAGAGCATTACTCAGCCATCACCAAATAATAGGTGTCCTGTTGTTGTTGCTACTCTGGCACAATGGTCCTTGAACGAATATAGAAGAATATAGAAGGAAGTCACTGAAGACGAAATGACTGTATTGTTACTGAAATAACTGGAGTAGAGAATATACTTTTGAGCCTTTGAGATGGGTATTTTTGAGACTTTTCTGATTTCATACTCTGTCCCTTCCCCTCCCGTGTACACAGTGGTGGGATTCAAATATGTGAACAACTGGTTCTCTGTGTGGATGCCATTTACAGAAGTCCATTCTGGGCCTTGGCAACAAAAATTAGCTACCGGTTCTGCCAAAGTGGTGCGAACTGGCTGAATCCCACTACTGTGTGTACACAACTGGATCCCCATAAGTGCCAAATTGATTCTTCCACTTTTTCTTCCAGGGGTACTTGAAAAAAGCAGAAATGTTCTTCTAAGGCACGGGTGTCAAACTCGATCACATCACATGATACATCGTGACTTTTTTTTTTTTTTTTGCCTTTGTGGAGCCAGGGTGGGCATGATCTGTGTGTGACGCATCTGGCCTGCAGGCCACCAATTTGACACCCCCATTTAAGGGTGTGGCCATCATTACTGCCAGCGTATGCAGAGCTGCCTTGATTACTTTTTAGAGGCAGTAGATGCTGTTTCATTAGTAAAGGGAAAACTCCTGCTGCTTTTCTCCAGTCCTAGTTATATTTTAAAGCTAGTGCTAATTTATAGTCCAATTCCATATGCTAAAAGACACTTACTGAGACCAGTGTTACTTATTCCCAAGTAAGGAGCACAGGCTTGCAATATTAGTCTACCATATAATGAGTTTTCAGAGTCAAAAAGAAAAAGGAGTTCTTTTTTAAAAAAATCAATCCCTTCTTTACTATAGTAATGCTCTAGTCATTCAATTACCATTACAGTTTGCACTGCTTATGCTACAAAGCATTTCTTGTTGCTCTAGTGATAGGGTTCTGATTGCTCTATTTGTTAGTATCCACAAAAATGTAATTTAAAAAATGGGGTGTTTGCATGTGTGCATGTTTTTCTTAGAAGAACATGATCATTTCTGAGAACAAAATCACTTTTTAGAAGAAAACTTACAAACATCTTATCTTTTGAAAATCCTTTTATCCCAAAATCTTCGGTAAAATCTTGATAAATCTATTAAATTCAGACATATGGACTGATAGTATCAGAACATATTCCAAAATTCACATACAACTTATGCTAAGCTACCATTCCTCAAAAATCATCTGCATGCTCCTAAATACTTCCTGCCATTTCAGATGATAAGATGGCAACTGTCCCTCTTCAACCAGCCGCCCATTAACTCGCCGAGATCCCACATGGCCAGAAGCATCCCAGCACCCATGCGCTCACTGGCCTCTGTGTGCAGGGGCCGATGGTGTCAGGCAGCAGCCGTCCCGACCCCTACCTCGCCTTGCCCTGTGACAATGGCACCCCTGCTCTGCCTCACCTTGCCTTGCCTCACCCCACAGGACGAGCCTCCTGCCCACCACCCCACCTGCAAGAGACCCCCTGGATCTCCCCCAACCCTGCCTGGCCCCCACACGCATCCCTCCCTACGAGGCGTCCCTCCCCATGAGCAATATTGAGGTGATCACGCCCACCTTGTCCACACCCACCCAATCTGCCATGACCACCACAGCCACGCCCACTCAATGGACCACACCCACCTGGCACCCAGTGATAAATAAGTGGGTTTTGGCTTGCAGTTTGGGCACTCAGTCTCTAAAAGGTTAGCCATCACTGCTCTAAAAGAATGCAAATGACCAGCTGTCTGCAAGGAATTTAAATCCTTCCATTCCCCACCATCCAGTCAGAGCTGAAGAAGCTTCTTGGATGAGAAGTGAATGTCTTCCAAGAAAAACAAGAAAGTCCTCTTGCCTCCTGAAAAAGCACCTTTGGGACAACCATCACCTGGATGACTGAGAATCTCCACAGAAATGAAACATTGAGTGTTTCCTAGAGAATTCTTTGTGTTATTTATTTGCATAAAGAAAAGAATCCCTCCATGAATTCAGAAATATGCCATATACATCTGGTTTATAATAAGACTATTCTTTAGTGTCCAAACATACATTCAGTGATGAGCACTAAAACTCTGTCATGATGCCTACTGGGTACCCAAATCAGATTCTGTCATTAAACAAATCGTTTTGATGGCACTTCACCAGGGGAATCTACAAATAGACCGTTGTGTTTTTATAGTGCCTTTTTGGTAACTCCCAAAACCAAACTTGGAAGTTATAAGCATTTTTTTTCTCCATTGTATTTTAAAGCATACCTTACTGGTAGGCTTCTGCAACATGAATGCCCATTCTGGTGGGCTTATGACTCTCCACAGCAACCTTGTTTCTATATTTGATTCTTCCTAGCTTATTCGTGCATCTGGCTTGATGATTTTGAATCAGATTAACAACCAATGTTATTTCAATCAATCAATCAGAATAGGGCTGGAAGGGACCTTGGAGGTCTTCTAGTCCAACCCCCTGCTCAAGCAGGCAACTCTTTACCATGATGTACTATTTCCTCTAAAATCCTCAATGTTTTTAATTTTTTAAAAAGTCTCACTCATATCCTTATGGTAGCAGCTTGAAAGCATTGACCTTTTCTTCACCTCTTCCCTGTTCCTCCTTGCAAAGTAGCCCCCCAGTTACTAAAACATTCCAGCTCAGTGCACAGGAGGAAGTGCTCTGAGAGGGCTGTAAAAATGTTGATCCTTGAGTAATAGTAACGCTGCAGCTAACACAGTTGCACATACTATTCCTTGTGTTTTCCTCTGAATTATTTTTCCTCCCGTTTTTTAGGTGCAGGACTTCTTTTCCTACCCTCTTTCCTCCCCTCCTCCAACTTCTTCTCTAGTCCCACCCTCCCTACTGTGGCAGACACTGACCTGAACTGGCTGTGATGTCTGCCAAATATGCAGGCATTGTTTTTGCTAGGTCTGAAGATTTGACTTGCTCTGTGTGTCAAGCATTCACTTGCATTCTGAAAACAAGAAGGTTGAGGCAAGGCTTCAGACTCTCATTTTTTCACCCCAACTCTTCTTCCACATATATTCTGCAGAGTTTATGTAACTTGTGATACCTTACATTCTTATTAAAAGTGTGGCTCATATTTATCATTCTTGTCTATAATTCAGTTATGCATGGCTGGGAATCAAATAATTGTTTAAGCTTGAGCAAGGCTTTACCCAATAGATTTGTTTTCTTTTCCTTTAAACAGCTGATGTGCACACACACACTCACGCTATATTAAAAAAACTGTCCTTTACTGGTATATGTATAGTGTGTTTGTGTGTGTGTGTGTGTGTGTGTGTGTGTGTGTAGAGCCCTTCTTCTTGTGCCATATCTGTTATCGGACGTTGGTGACCATGTTGGCGATCCTGTTTTTATCAGCAGCCGCACGAAAAAGTGCTGCTGAGTTTTGTCCAAATCAATCCCTTAGATTTTGAAGCCACAATGTTCTTCTTCTGCTTGGACCTTCAATCTTTCCCTGGAGGATTAAATGGAATATGCCGTATTTTTCTGGGTGTCGCATCACATGTCCGAAATATTCTAATTTTCGTTTTTTAATTGTTTTGAAGATTTCCCTTGGCTTTCCCAGGCGGCTTATCACCTCCTCATTTCTGATCTTGTCAACCCAGCTTATATGTAACAGCCGCCTGTAAATCCACATTTCAAATGCTTCTTGATGCTCTCTAAATTTGGTACTTTGCCTGTTTCATTACCTAATCAGGTAACATCATCAATGCAAGTTAATGTGGGGTTTTCTCTGTTTTTATATTCAATAGCATGTCCTGCCAGTGTTGGTGAGGGTTTGGTTTTCTCCCTGGTAATTCCTTGGTTAGAGTATTGTTTTCTGCTTGATTGTTTGCGGGTGTTAATCCCTGCTTAGCCCGGCTTATCTCTTCTTGCTGGAGAGGGTATGTTCTGGTCTTTTTGTCTCCTTCTTAGCATTTTTATTGTCACTTTTGAATCGCGTGTTAATATGGTTTATTTTTATCTGTGTGTTGATAGCTAATTTGTCTGAATGCCAAGCTCCTAGGAATTCCCAGGCGTTTTTAATACATATATGCATACATATATTTTGTGTATTTTAGAGGAAACTGATAGAGAAGCTAGCCATTGCTGTTTCTTCTTGCTGTATTGTTATGTCTCTGGAACATTATTCCAAAAACAGAAAACTTCCACTGTGAATGAAAGTTGCTCTTTCAATCTCGAGACTGTACAATTTTTCCTATCAATTCTCTTTCATTTTAATTAAAGATAAATTGCTTTAGAAGGTATTTTGAAGAAGCGAATTAGGAAGCAGCCAAAGAGTGCCTATGAATATTCTGTCTTTGTACAATCAGTTCTCTAGTGTTCTTCAACCTCTCTAACTTCCTGCACTTCAGTTACATTTTATGAAAATACAAAATAAAGGAACACCTCTTGTAGGCCTTTTTATGCAGCAGTTATTCTGCTACTTTTAAGAGTCATGCCTTTGATAAACTGATGAGTAATTTCTTCTCCCCTTTAAAAAAAATCATTAACATATTTCCACTCGGTTTCTCTGCCTACAGATTTGGTGGGTGCTGGTTTTAAAACAATATTTCAAAATTGTTAGAATTTTCACTAATAAAATACTTCAAAATTTTGAAGGAATGTGAATAGACTTCAGTTTTGAAAAGTCAGCAGCTTGGATGGCAGATAAGCATTCTTTTGGAGACAATTGTGGAGCAGGGAATCCTCCATCAAAAAGTCCTCTCTTTCCCCCATAATTCTCAGAATGAGTAGGGGGGTGGGGGGTTAAAGTGTCTTCCATCATGTTTGGTCTCAGCTTCCTATTGCTGAAATAAGGAGAGTATTTACAAATGGAAAAAGTAGCTGTGAGTGGTACTGTAAAACCAGATGCCTTTTCCTTCAGTGTTGTGGTCACTGCAGCAGGATACTGTATGTCTGATTTACCCCAAACTCCAGTGCTCGATTGCCAGTGTAAAGGCAGAAGGGCTAACGTAAAGAAAGACCACAGTATATATAACATCTTTCTCTCTGGTCTAAGAATAAAAATTATAAGGTTTATGAATACTAGGAGCAGAAGCTCTACAGCTTTGAAATGTTCTGAAAAATGGCTTTCCTTTCCTTTAGGAATATTTAAATAGTTACACCAGTGTGTATTTTGTTAATTGTAACATATGATGTTTTTAATTAACATTTTATCTATTGCTGTTATCTTATTCATTATTTCAATGATTTATATATTGAACATTGTGTATTATTTTTCCTGTTGGATTATTTAAAACATTGGAGAGACTTCCACTATAAAAAGTACATATTTAATGTTCTGAAATATGAACTATATTTTGAAGTTATTTGTTTTATTTATGCTCAGTCACACACTCATTTCTCTCTCCATTTCTCTCTCTCTCTCTCTCTCACACACACACACACACATACACAAACATCCATAAACAGAAGCACAGATATAAATAAAATATCACTCCTTAAACTGATAAAGACAAAAATCAGTTAAGCATGTTTAATACAATATCTTAATCATATACATGACAGATGAGGCAATTCTACTCTGTAGGAAGATAGGCTACATTATAGACTGAGTTCAGAAAGAAAAGTTTACTCAGAATGATTCCAAATGTAACCAGTAGAGACAAAATTTGTTGACATTCTGGCACAGGGGTCTTCAAACTTGGCCCTTTTATGACTTGTGGACTTCAACTTCCAGAATTCCTCAGCCAGGCACGCTGGCTAAGGAATTCTGGGAGTTGAAGTCCACAAGTCATAAAAGGTCCAAGTTTGAAGACCCCTGTTCTAGCAAAAGGTCTTGTTCAAACTTTCCCAATGTAGGGCCCTCAAAATATATTGGGACTTCAACTTCTAGTAATCTCAGCAAGTGGGCAAAGACCAAGAAGTTGTAGTCTAAAACATCTGAAGGGCACCAGATTGGCAAAAACTGTCTTTGATTTTATTACTGGTAGTTCACAGAAAAAACTTATAATCCTACTATGAATAAGTTCCTTGATTTTTGCAAATTATTATATCATGCCATACATCCATTAATAGAACTATAAATGCTAAGCTAGTGAATAAGACTAAGAAAGCTACCATCTGCGGTACAGAAGCTGAATTATCAAACAAATGTTCAAAATTCTGAATATTTAGTTTTGCATTGATGTCTTCATGAATAACTTCCTCCATATGGGGATAGTCACAGCTATAGTACTGACTTCATTTTTAGAGACAGACTCATTTTGGCAGGCCACACTAAATGAATGGCATCTTCATAACACTTCAACAATAATCACAATAACTGATTTTCATGTAATGGATACAATCTCAGGGCCTGATTATCAATTACATGAAAGTGAACCCCCACCAATTTTAGAATGTTATGATAAAGGCTATGATAAAATGGAGAAATATTACAATGCCTAAGGAAGGGAAAATTGGGAGTAGTATCCACAATGACAAATTCAAAATAATCAATAGATAAGCCATGAGAGTAATATGTGTGTGTGCGTGTGTGTGTGTATAAAAATTTGCATACAGAGTGATCCAACTGTATTTATTTATTTATTTATTTATTTATTTATTTATTTATTTATTTTTAAAATGTATATTGCTGCCTACTTGTTCATGGCGACTCAAGGTGGCTTACAGGAGATAAAAACACAATATAAAAGAAATAAAACTAAAAATAAATAAAAATAATGCAATAATAAATAACCCACCCCACCCCTGGAGACAGCACATACTCATACCTGCCATTTAATGGACTCCATCTTGCTCTGGGTTCCCCTGGCAGAACCATATCTTCAGGGCCTTCTGAAAGAGTGTCGGAGTGTGGGCCAGTCTAATTTCCAGAGGGATGATGTTCCAGAGGGAGGGAGCCACCACAGAGAAAGACCTTCTTCTGGATCCTACTAGATGTACCCCCTTAGGAGATGAGGCTAAAACACTCTTTGCCTCCCTGCTCTAGTGGGTTGGCAAGAGACAGCTCTTCAGATAACCTGGTCCCTTACAAGTATGGAACAAGTAGAAAACAAAATTCTCCACAAAGTTGCCTTTTTGGGTATCCCCACAGGAAGCTTTTTTTTTTTTTTTAGAAAAGAAATGATTATGAAACCAGATTGGTGGACCTACAGTAAAATAATACTTTTCAACTCAGGTGACCTTATTCTTAAATTGAGAGAAGAGTTAGAACCAGAGGGTTATGTTTGTCATTGGTTTATATAGCAACAACTGAAAGAAAGATTTAAACTAGATAAAAAGTATTTTGGGCTTGACTTCATTAAAAAAATGAATTTGAAACATTATTGTGTGGCGGTGATAAACATATTATTACTAAGGCTTATAAAATGCTATTGAAATTGAATTTGGAAAAAGAACATGTAAAATATTGTATGATATCTGGGCAAGAAATTTTGGTTATAATTTTGATTATATGCTGGAACAATGTTTAAATATTTAAATTTACATTGAATTACAACTTAAAAGAAAACTTCTACAAGATGATGTATCACTGGTATTTAACACCAGACAAGCTATCTAGAATGTATAAAGGTATTTCAAATAAATGCTGGAAATGTAAATGTAGAGAAGGAACTTTTTATCATTTATGGTGAACGTATGATAAAGCAAAGAAATGTTGGAGCAGGATTCTCGTTTTGATACAGAAAATCCTTGAAGTAAAAATAAACATGAAACCAGAAACTTTTAATTTGGGTTTAATGGAAAAAGATTTGGAAAAAAACATTCAGAACTTTGATCCTGTATATGTTGAACACAGCAAGAGTACTGTGTGCACAAAAATGGAAGGACATTTCGATTCCTACTATGGACGAATGGCTACCGAAGTTGATGGAGCTGGCAGATGGCTAAATTGACTGTTTTGATTAAAGAAAAGAATACAAGTACCTTCATTTCTACATGGAGACCGCTTCTGGACTTTGTACTTGAGTGGAAAAAAATGAAACTTTGATTTTAGGTTTCACTGATTAGATTGATTTGTTGTTACAGAAATGGCTAGTTTTTACTATTGTGAAAAAGTAAAAAGGTGAGGCTCAACGTTAATGCTTTATTTTACTGCAATAGGGGAAGTTGGAAGTCAATCTCTCTCTTTTTTTCCTCCCTTTCTTCTTACTACCCATTGTGTCCTACTATTTGCTTTGTATTTTGTATTTTACTTTACAACTTAATAAAATGTTTTTTAAAATAATAATAATAATAATCTGGTCCCAAGCCATGAAGGGCTTTAAAGGTGACAACCAGCACCTTGAATTGCACCTGGAAGCAAATCGGCAACCAATGCAGCTCCTGCAGGAGAGGTGACACATGTGTACACTGAGGTCTGCACAAAACCATGTGGACCGCTGCATTTTGCACCAACTGGAACTTCCGGATACTTTTCAAAGTGAGCCCCATATAGAGCGAATTGCAATAGTCAAGACAGGAGGTGACTAGAGCGTGAGTGACTGTGAGTAGGGATTGTTGGTCCAGGAAAGAATGTAACTGGTGCACAATCCAAAGTTGCCCTCCTGGCTACGACTGCCACCTGCTCTTCGAACAGGAGTCTCGAGTCCAGGAGAACCCCCAGATTATGCATTGGGTCTGTTTGGGGCCGTGGTACTCATCCAAGACCAAAGGTGGCAATTCTCCATGGACCAAAGAACCCCAAGCCCAGAACCACTCAGTCTTGCCAGAGTTCACTTTCAACCCATTGCTCCCAATCCAGTCCCTAACAGCCTCCAGGCACTGCAAGAGGGAACTGTAAGAACTATATATAACTGTGCACTACAGCTATAATGTATTATATGAGACATTATCCTTGAAGACAAGGAAATCACAATTAGTACATTATGCAGATTCTGGATTATTGGGAATAAAATGTAGAGATATTGAAATAACCTTGCTGGTCTCTAGACCATATTTGAGAGCTGTCCGAAATATGTGGCTTAACCTATGGTGACAAAGTTTTGGATCTGAATAAATTAAGAGCAGCTATTCCTGTATCAATTTATAAATATATTATTGTAATCTATGGTATTATTCTAGGTATCCTAGTTGGTGTTATAACTAGACAAAAAAGCCTTGAAAGCTGAGTTATTCAACAGTAATTCCAGGGATGGGTTAAATCTAACATAATTAAAACTTGGATTCTGCACACCATTCCAGGAAATAAGCTCATAAGGTATAAAAATATACAACATACAGCAGAGAAAGAAGTAATTAACTTAGATTATGAAAACCGACATTACTTCTGGCTAGGCACATTTAATTTAATTGTGGTCCTACTTGTATTTTAGATTTTGGGGGTCTTAAATTACTGTCCAGGGTTCTGAATTATTGCTAAATCCACACATTTTATCTGTTTAACTCAAAACACATTCCCAGTGATGGACGGTGATAGATCAGGACAGGTGGGCAGTGACAAGAGAAAATGTCTTTGTTTGTTTTGGAATCCTCACTTTAGTGTGATTTTACTAATTCCCTTACAGTTATCTTTTCAGTACCGAGCAATACATGTTATTGTACCAGCCCCTTTATATTGTTACAGCTGCTGTTGTGTTTTTATTCTTAACTGTTTTTATTTTTGCCAATCATTTTGTTGTTTTATCAGCAATCACTCAACTACTGACCTGGAAAGTGATATTACTTCATTTAATAAATAGGTTGAATTGTTAATATTACTGTTTTATAGATGTATCTAGTATTATTATTATAAACTTTGAATATCTAAAAAAAGAAAAAAGAAAGAAATAAAAAGCCACAACTAAATTATCTTAGAACCAGGACATTTTGTGTATTATTCACTTTTTTTTACTAAAATTCCTGCATGCATACATACAAATATGCCTAGATACATACATGTGTGCATGTGTGTATGTGTGTGTGTGAAAGTCTTCTGGTTTTACTTAAATGAGGTGGAAAACAGCAGGCCCCAGAGAATAGTGCATTCATAAGCAACTCAAAGCAGAAAATTAAGGATAGAGGCCACATTCATCATAGCCTAAGGATGAGTAGAAGATAATAATATCTATTCCTGGTTTTCAAAAATGGCTGACAGCCTATCCTTGCAACAGGGCAAGCTGACCATGTGGATATGGCCTTAGAACCAAGTGATACTTACATTATATGTACATAAAAAGAAGCTTGTGCTGTTGCAACTGCTAAGTTGTCTTTTTATTTTATCTTTTTGATAAACATACACACACAAACACACATGAGAATCTGGAGGCTTAAAAGGCATTATACCTTATGAGGCATTACAATAATTACCTATAACTCTCAAAAATAGAATTCAACCAGTATCTTACATATATTTAAAGCAGTGGTTCTCAACCTGTGGGTCGGGACCCCATTTGGGGTCGAACGACCATTTCACGGGGGTCGCCAAACAAGGCTGTCCGCCATTTTTTCCCCCTTTTCTTTGGCCACGCCCCTGGCACCCAGTGATGTATAAGTGGTTGGGGGTCACCACAACATGGGGAACTGTATTATGGGGTCGCGGCATTAGAAAGGTTGAGAACCACTGATTTAAAGCCAAGAGAATGGGTTCTTAAAATGATCAAATACTAATTTTTCTTTTAACCTCTCAATATATTACATGAAAGGGAATGCTCATCAAGCATACTTATATGCATAATGAAGTACAATATCTGTCATTTTTGAAGCAGGTATATAAATGACATAAACTATAGTGATATGCTTGGTTTCTCTTTTCCTGATTACCTACCTTCTGTTGGGAGGAAAAAAAATCTGATGTTGTCAATCTCTAAGAAGGAGGCAGGGAGATTCCTTGCTAATAAGAAAATAGCACTTCTTGATTTTAATTATCCAAAAATATTAAACTACCCATAGCCTGGGCAACATATTCCCTGTCAAGCACTGCATTACCTTGGAAATAATCTTTTGGCATTACAGACCAATGGTGAGCACTGGGGATGAGGGGTAGGGGATCCTATTTTCTTTCTTTTTTCTTTGAAGCTTTCTCACTGTGACTCATCTTTTTTCCTTCTTCTTTTCTTTCTGACTTGTTCTTTTTTTTTCTTTCCATGTAGCAAACTGTCAGGCAAGTGATTCCATTGACCAGAGACTTGAGCTGCCTGCTAGCAGAAAGTTTTTGAAATAAGTCCAAAAGTTGCATGAAACTAGATTAAGGGTTCTAAATGTAACAAAACACACAAGCTGCAGATGAAAATGACAATGATGGGTTTCTTCCGTTCTCCGCAGTCTCTATTTTTGATCAGTGAAAACACCTGTATATGCCCTTCCCACCATGTCTCTTACTCCTCTGCCTACAAGCCAATCACAGCCTATTGCAGTGGTGGCGAATCTATGGCATGGGTGCCAGAGGCAGCACTCGGACCCTCTCTGTGGGCACACCTGCTGTTGCCCCAGCCTCGCCTCCTCCCACGACCCCCTCCTCTCCAGCAGCCCCCCTGAAGGAGAGTGACCCCTGAGCGTGGCCCACATGGCAGCCAGGCAGCATAGACAAGACTCTGCCCTCACACCCCATCGTGCACAGTTGATGCTGCAGAACGCGGGCAGAGGGCATGACTGCCATAGTGCTGCTGGGCTGCCTGGGTGATCTGCAGTGGGCCCTGGAGGCGGTGAGTGGCACTGCGAGCAGGGGATGGGGGCGGAGCAGAGCGGGGGCAGGGCAGGGGGTGGAGCAGGGGCAGGGCCAGTTTTTGGGCACTCAGTCTCTAAAAGGTTTGTCATCAATATTGGAAACAACCCCCAAGTGCATGTCCTCAGAGAATCATGTTTTTGTGGGTTTTTTTCTCACCACAAACCAGTGCACAGTCAGGCACACTTGCCTATCATGTTTTGTCCCCCTGGGTCAGATTTTGTTTTTTATACAGAAGACAGCAGAAAAAAATGGAAGCCTGCCAGCAATACTCCTGATCCCCTCTTTCCCCCAGTTGGTCCTTAAAGAGCCAAAGTCAGCTTCCCAACATCCTCAAAGTCAGCTCCTTTTTTCAAGGACATGAGGCAGCTTGTACTATAATAACCACAGTTAAAAGATATCCTGGCTGAGGGGAATGTGGGAAATGGGTACATTGGTTCGGTAGCACTTTGCATACAGTGCAGAGTTGTGCAAGTTGCAATGTCTGCATCTCCCTGCCTTTGAGAGCAAAAGGAAAAATTGGGGAATCAAGGCTGAGGGAAATAAGAACATGTGGAAAATTGCACTGCATGTTATAAAATAGGAGGGCAACTACTCAGCAGGAGATAATACTTTTGGAAGAAGCCTCCTGCTTTCAGAAATGTGCAGAAACATCATATAGTACAAACAAAAATGGAAAATATCCTAATATTTAATGGAAAGTTTAGATTTTTTTAAAAAAAACTACTCTCTTTTTTAATTTTCTATTCAATAGTGGGCAATTTAAATATTTTATTATTTAACTCTGGAAATAATCCTTGAAGTTCTCTCCCTTTCTCTCTCTCTGTCACACATACACATACACACATAGACCCTATCTCCCTTATGATATAAATGAGTTGTCCATACACAGCCAATAAAAACAGACTTTACATTTCCTTAATCTCTCCAGTTAGAGAAGAGCAAAAACTTCATTTTATCTCCCCATGATTGTTAATAGTTTTCTTTTCTCCTTGCTAGTATTCCTCATAAAGCTGAATACAGTAAATGAATATTAGTACTTGTAAAAATGCATCAGCAGTTTCCAAAGGCTTTAAGACTTAAATCCTATACATGGACAACTTTTGAAACACAAGGAAGACTGTTTTTTAAATAACTTTCAATTCTATAAAGTAAAGCGATTAAAATGAGGACTGCAACAATGATAGAATATTCTATGTCAAACACTTGGATTATGAAGCAGAGAATGTAAGTCTCGCACAAGCTGATAAAACTATTAAAGCTAATTCCTGTGACAATTTATTTACCTTTTCTCTCTTAGAGCTAAGGTGCTTCATCCTCTTTTTTGAGTTGAGGCAAGAAGGTTTTTTTAAAAGTAGGGGGTTTTTTTTCAAACAAGTTGCTTATAGATGTACAGAAGATTGTAATGTATAGATTTTTTTTATTTTGTTTAATTAAATAAAAATAGTCTCCCATCCCCCCATTAACAAAATGAGTTCACTAGAGTGTTTAGTACTACATTCAGTCTCCATTTCCATGATCATAGCCGATGTAAATCAAGTATTGATACAGGTAGTCCTTGACTTACAGCCATTTGCTTAGTGACTGTTCAAAGTTACAACAGCACTGAAAAAATGATCAGTTTCCACACTTATGATCATTTCAACAACATTCCTATGGTCACATGATCAAAATCTGGATGCTTAGCAACTGGCATGTATTTATGACAGTTTCATTCTCCCAGAGTGATGGGAGCCAGCTTCTCTCAAGTAAAGTCAACAGAGGGATGCCAGATTCACTTAACAACCGCATGATTCACTTAAAAATTGCAGTGATTCACTTAACAACTGTGGCAAAGTAGATTATGAAATTGGGCAAAACTCGTTTAATAGCTACCTTGCTAACAATTATGGTAATAAATCAAGGACTACTTGTAATTACATTACATTTGCTGGTAGACCTCAATTTATGACTACAATTGAGACTAAAATTTCTGTTCCTAAGCAAGCCAGTTATTAAGTGAGTTTTGCCCCATTATATGAACTGATTTGCCCCAGTTATTAAGTAAATCACTTCAGTTGTTAGTCACATGGTTGTTAAGTGAATCTGGCTTCTCCATTGACTTGGCTTGTCAGAGAGTCACCAAGTGTGATCACATGAGTCCCAGGACACTGCAACCATCATAACCCAGAGCTCCATTTTCAGCTGTAGAGGCATTTCCTTCGGACGCAGAAATGGGCCAGCTGGGCAAGGCTATTGGTGCCTCCAACCATGATGTGAGACCATGGAAAAGACACCCCCTGAAAAAAAAAAAAAAGACCTGGTGACTCTTTTGGAAGCAAAAAAAAAACAACCCCTGGGGCTTATTTTTGGGGAAACACAGGTATTTGAACATGAAAGAAAAGGCTATTTCAGTGACCATTCTGCTTCCTTAAAACAGCTTGCCTTGTCTTGTGATTTATATTGTCATGTGTAGTGCTATACAAAGATAGGAGCGCCCCCCTTTTGGAGACCAAGATCATAATTAATGATTCACAGAATGTGGAAAAAGAAGTGCTGCTTATTAATGGAGAGAAATATATCCAAGTTCTTGAAAGTGGAAAACCAAATAATGAAGTGAAAAAATATTATAAGCAAGGTGGAAATAAATATCTGTATCTCAAGGAATCTCACCAGTGTCCACTTAAACTAATGAAAGCTTGGCTGTTGAAAGTTAATGAGTTGAAAAATTGCTATGGAGAATCTGGAAGGGTGAAAATATAGGAAGTTAAAATTCAAGGTGACAGGTTTGCAAACAAGAATATTTGTAAAGAATCTTTATGGGATCTTTATAGGGCAGCTAAATTTTATTTTAATCACATAATAAATCATGCACTCTTTTGATGTCCTTATAAGACAGCAAGTAAGAAGGAGGAGGAGGTTAATTGTATCCCCCAAGAGTTCAATTTTATTTTAAAAAGGCATGTTCTTTTCTCTCTACCATATCAGATCAAGAAACAATATTACAAAGATTTGTTAAGTACAAAGCAGAATTAATCCACTTCCTCTTACTTTCCATCCAAAAGCTGTTTTGTGAACTTTTCAATCACAAGTAATTTTAATATAAAAATATCTAATTCTATATATGAAAGGATCCTTTCATCTCTGTTCTCACCACCCCCTTGTGCATAACATCAATTTCTCAAGCTTTTTCCATCTATGGAGATTCCCTACATGATGTAGAGTCCTAATGTGTTTTCCCACAGTATTGCGGGAATTTATAGAAAATCAGTGATTCCAGGAAGCCTTTTAGCCACAGAAGAACACTTTACCATAGATCAGCTATCATCTTACTTTCTTTGACTACAAGCAATTACCCAAAGCCATCAGTTTCCTATAGATTTGCACAATGTCTTGTTATGATAGTGCCATTTGTATTCTAACTAAGCTATCATTTGGAGAAACCAAAGAGGAGAGGAGAGGAGAGGAGAGGAGAGGAGAGGAGAGGAGAGGAGAGGTTTAGCTCAGTGAGTGTAATTTTAAAATCTGAGATAGTGACATCTACCATGAATTACTAGAACTGCTATTATCATTATCAGAAGCCTTTCTGATTGGGCCACATCCTACAGATTTTCCATATAGAAGACTTATTCTATTGCGGTGGTCATTTTTTGCAAAATTCTTTCCTCAAAAATAAAACATGTTTTATCTTTGGCATCGTTTTGGTACATGCTGAGAATGTTTCATTCTCTACAACATTTGAGAACTCAAGCTAGTGCAGTTGAAGGTCTATGGTCATTGCATTTTATGTGATTTTATACTATTGTATTTGCATTTATAATTCTAGATGCCATTGGAACTGCACTCCATGACAAACAATATATAAATATTTTAAATAAATAAGAGTTACTATTTATATTACATCTGCCCCCCATTTTTCAATCACTTTAGCTAAAAAAATTCCCTAAGGCTCATGTAAATATAACAAATAACTAAGGAGACTATTCCCTACTTGAATGTTTGCATTACAATAGCTAGTGGAGTGTGTTCTCATCATCTCTTCACTTCTGAAAGTTCTACTATCCCAAAAATCTTGAAATTTTGTTCTTGTGAGTGGATTTAATGACGGTTTTCCAAAAGCACAGACAAGCAACCATTCTATATAACATCTGAATTGTTTATCAGTTCCCAGGACTGGGCATAATGACAGTAATAGAAGCCTGGAAAATGGTTAAGTAAATGCAATGAAGGACAGAACACCACAAAGGAAATTGATGGTAGGTGGGGCATTTTCCCCAAAACATATAATATAAAACTGGATTTTTACTCTTGGAAGTGGTTCATATATTGTGCTAAGCCATTGGTTATTTTGCCAAATTTACCTAATAAATTAGAAAGGTATGGTTTATATAATAATAAATAAACCATAAACCAAAATAAATCATATTAAAGTTAGAATGATGTGTCATGTTTGCCTCATGCTATATTACACTAATATCCAGAATTATAAGTTCCTCTAATTTGTAAAAAATAATTCAGAGAACTTCCACTTTTACCAAATAATTTGTTTCATAGTTTTAACATTTTTTTCTCACTTTATGATGCTTTGTCATTATTTTCAGTGCTGATTTTTAGTAATAGATATGTTGTAAAGAATACAATGAGCAGGAGTGAGTCTACCATATATATGATCCAAGGACAGCTGTGCTCTTAACAATTGTATTCTTATAGTCTTCTTGAAATTTGAAATTAATAGAAGGGTAACTTAGATGAACTAATTAAACACTCTCAAATCTCTAACAGATGTAGCATCTGTCTAACTCATGTATTTATACTATATATTTGTATAACCACATCCTGTTTCCCCAATGGCACTGTTGAACTCTTTTCTTTTGTTTCAAAGAATAATTTAACTAAACCATTCCATTATACATACAACTAACATAACTTATTTCTTTCTTTCTCTCCTTGTTGTATTATATATAGAATCACAGTTCCAGACTCCTTCCTTCCCTCCCTCCTTCCCTCCTTCCTTCCTTCCTTCCTTCCTTCCTTCCTTCCTTCCTTCCTTCCTTCCTTCCTTTCCAATTCTCACATATAATAAGAAACTGAACTAACAGGGCAATTTTTAGCATTGGCGTCAAAGCTATCAGTATAATCATTCATGGTACTTGTTCAAACATTTCATAATATGCTTTATATATGGATGTACTATACATATGAATGATGCTCAAGATGGACAAAAGTGAGTATTGATAGCAACGCATAATTTACAGGGGGAGTGAGGACTCCAATTACTATGTCTAGATTTAAGCTTATTTTGTATAATTGTGATATAATGTGTATAAGTGTGTGGTCATATTTCTTATCAGCCATCATTCTGTAGTATGAAATGGTGATAATTAAGATTTGCTTCCAATGGTATCTCTCTGGCAAAAGAATAGACACTACTGGTGGATTAAATTTCCCTTCCCACAATGTATATTTACATACCTCAGATTTGCTAAAGAAGATTGGGGGATGAATGTATAGATTTGCATAGGGACTGCAAGAAACATGAGGTATGAAGAAATTCCTGTTGCACAAGCAATAATCTATTCATAGGCCATTGGAATTAGTTTGATATAACAGATAAAGCTTTACTTAAATGTTGTAATCCCCAAGCTGTTGAAATAATAACATGTGCAATCATTGACATCTGGTTACAAGTCACAATGACATTGTGCACATCTAATTTTAATCTTTAATAGCAATTTTATTACTGTAAACATTATAATAAAAATAAAACTAATACGAACTAAAACATAAATGAATAAAAAGAGAAGTAGAAGAGAAATAGTAAAGAAAAAGGAAAAAAATGTATCAAATAGTTTCTTCCTCTTCATCACAAGTATAAACAATTTTAGTAATATATCACCTTTTCTTAAAATACAACCATTTTTATTTTAAAAAATATTATTATATTTATAAGCTGCCCACTCTATTACAACTTTGGGCAGTATGTAACATTTAAAATTAAGCAAATCCACAAAATACAATAAAAAAAAATGCCTGGAGAAATGAATCACCATCTCACAGATCCAAAAGGGATCTGCTACCCACTTAGTTGAAGGCCTGAGGAAAAAAGCAGTTCTTAAAGGTTTATGTAAAGAGGAGAGGGCTATATGAACTTCTGAAGGAATATCATTCCAAAGGGGAGGTGCTGCAACAGAAATGGCCCTCCTCCTAGGTCCCATGAGGTGGTATTGTTTAATAGATGGGATCCAAAGCCTGCTAACTCTGCTAGAGTATATAGAGCAGGCAGGAATTATGGAAGATATGCAGTCCCTCAAGTAACCATGTCATGAAGTGCCTCATAGGTTGTGACCTATTTTGAATTGCACTTGGAAGCCTACTGATAATCAATACAATTCCTGGGACAAAGATATTGCATGGGCAGTCCAAGGCATGGTCATAACTGCCCGAGTTGTTACATTTTGGACCGGCTGCAGCTTCCAAGAGGTTTTCAGGGGCACATAGAGTGCATCGCATTGCAATAATTCAAATGCAAAGTGACCAAGGTCTAAGTCACTCTCTGGCATCCCCAGTCCAAATATAGACAATTGGCAAACTGAGGGGTCCTTGATGCTCTCTGAGCTTGGTTGTTTTCTTGCAGACATTTCATTAACCAAACTAGGTAAATCATGCTAGTACTGATGATGTTACCTAGTTTGCATAATGAAACATCTGCAAGAAAACAACCAAGCTCAGAGGGCACCAAGGACCCCTTCATTTCAACCCTAAGCTACAAATATTCTCCTATAATTGGCAGACTAAATAAATCTGTTCAAAAGCCTTGAGAGTCACAGCTGTCACAAGCTACGTTATGATACCATTCAGCAAATCATACCACTTATATAATTTATGATACTTGTGTAATAACATCATGATATGTGTGGTATTACTTCCCCTTTTATACAAATATGTATGTGTATGTGGTTTTGTACTTTATGTAGCAGGGTATAACCACCAAGGTTTTTAAGAAGTGCCTGCATGTGGCATAGACAGTATTTCTGTACACAAGTAAACTAAGGTTTCTATCTCTGTCTTTATCAACATGTATTTGGGGAAGAGTAAATAAATGCACTAATCAAGGAGAAAAGCAATTCATAACCTTTATATTCTCTAGTTCTGTGGATTTTGTGTAATTTAAATGCATTAAATGCCAATCTGGTAAACTCCATATGTATGGGACATCAACTCTCCTAATTCCTCAGTCATGGTGTAAACACCCACCTCATCTACAAATGGAGCTGCTGAAAAAGCGAACGCAATGGTGGAACAATACATCAGATGCTATGTGGATTACCAGCAGACGAGCTGGGCTGACCTCCTATCTTTTGCCAAAGTGGCTTACAACAACACCGTGCACTCCTTTTAAAATAGCCACTGGTAGAGAGTTCGTTCCTATGCCTGAATACCCACAAGACCCTCCTGCTTCCCCAACTTTAGATTAAAGGGCGGCATCCTGGAAGGCTGTTTGGGACAGTACTAAAAAAGCTTTAGAGAAAGCTTCAAAAATCTACAAAGAACAAGCTGATGAAAAAAAAGGGCTCCTCAGAAACCATTTCGTGTGGGGGAGAAGGTTTATCTTTCTACAAAATATTTAAGACTCAAGTTACCTAGTAAAAAGTTAGGGCCGAAATATCTTGGACCTTTCCCTATACATTAGTTCAGATCATAAATCCAGTTATCAGAGGCCACATGAGTGAAAAGTACTGACGTAAAAGCTGAAAGGTTAATACACAGATTTTTGACAAACATCCAAATAAGCCTCAAGGTGATTCCTATATTAAATTTTCTTAAATTGCAGGATTTCTTTTTCTTCTAGAGGATCTGAATGCCAACTCTACAATGAACTTATCTGAAGCCATTTTCCCTTTGTTTTTGATTGCCACAGACTTGGGAGGAAGGAGATGAGAGTTTTATCCTAGCCGTAACAATACATTGTTCTGTGGAAATCAAGGTCATTGCTAGCTGCATTTTGGTGGATTGTATCTTTCGTTAAAAAACCCGCACAAGAAGTTAATGTGATTTATGACATGCTACAGGAGTGGGAAGTTTCACTCGTAACTTTGTAACCTGGGGGGGGGCATGTTCAGTTTTGGGTTCACTTTTGACCATGCCAATATTATGTAGCCAAATAAATATGTTCTTTAAGGAAACTTTTTAGCCTTGGAGTTCTTTTTAGTGGTTTCATCTAAGCCTTAGCCTTCAACTAAGTGGGTACCTTGACATTAGCCTTAAGGCTGCTGGGACAAAAAGTTTTTCTCCAATCCATGCTAATCCATCTTTCAACACACACAGGTTATTGTGGTTTCAAAATCACTCATTGGTCTCTAATGCAGTTTTGAAGTTCTGTAACAAAGTCTTTCCGACAGGAGCCATAGGCTTTGACTAGGCTCTGGTGGTTACAGGGGCTGCTAATTGACAAGGGTGTAAAAATGGTTTAGTCACTTCTGCTTTCTTACTGTTATATTGTGGTAATCTGGACAATGCGTCAGCTAAAAAATTCTTTCTCCCAGGGAGGTAATGAATAGTGAAATCAAAACAATGCAAATGTTGGCACCATCTTGGCTATTTGGGGGAGAGCTTTCTGGGGGTTTTCATGTCTTCAAGATTCTTATGATCAGTCCATACTTGAAACAGTATTTTACTCCCTTCCAGGAAATGCCTCCACGTGAGGAGAGCCCTTCATACAGCATAGGCCCCCTTCTCCCAAGCTGCCCACCTCTGCTCAGTCTCTGATAATTTCCTAGAGGTATAAGCACAAGGTTGCAATTTTCCCTCTGTGTTTCTTTCTAATAGAAATGCTCCCACAGCCACATCACTGGTATCAGCTTGAATTATAAATGGCTGTTCTAGGTCCGGATGTTTCATAACCAGTTCCATAGAAAAAAGTCTCTTAAGTTTCTCAAAAGCTGCTTGACACTCTCCTGTCCATTTTAATGGTTGATTGGGCTTTGGCTTATTCCCCCCTCTGGTTTTTAATAAGTTTGTGATTGGGAGGGCAATCTGTACAAAAGATGGGATGAATTGTCTGTAAAAGTTTGCAAATCCTAAGAAACTTTGGAGCTGCTTCCTGATTTTGGAGGAGCCCAGTCCAAAACTGCTCTCACTTTCTCTGGGTCCATCTCCCTCATTGGATATACGATAGCCCAAGTAATCAATATGATCTTTGTGGAACTCACATTTTGACAGTTTGGCATACAGTCTGGCAGAGCACAGCTTTTTCAGTACTGCTCTGACCAATTTAATGTGTTCATCTTTGATTTTGGTGTAAATAAGTATATCATCTAGGTCAGGGGTGTCAAACTCTCAACGTCACATGACGTATCATGACTTTTTTTCCATTGCCGGCAATGGGGTGGGTGCATCTGGCCCACAGGCGCATCTGGCCCACAGGCCAGCAGTTTGACACCTCTGATCTAGGTAAACTAGAACCCCTTTATACAGGTGATCATGTAGGACTTTGTTAATCAAATGCATGAACACCGCAGGGGCCCCTTGCAGCCCAAAAGGGAGAACTTTGAATTGGAAGCAACCAAGTGGGCAACTGAAGGCAGTTTTCCATTCATCTCCTTTCTTTATTCCTATGTGGTAATGCGTTTCTCTCAAGTCTAGCTTGGGAAAAAATTCCCTTTAAACAAGTGTACTAACACGTCTTTCATTAAAGGTAATGGACACATGTTTTCCACACAGACTGCATTCAGACTCCTATAATCCACACACCGACGAAGAGAGACATCTTTCTTTTCTCTGAATAACAGGGCCTGCTACCCAGGGTCTAGCCGGCTCTATAAAATCCCACTCCAAATTCTTTTTGATGAACTTTCCCAGCTCATCTAATTCACTGGGAGGCGTTTTTGGTTTTGGCAGTTTCGTCCCTGGAATGATTTCAGTAGCACAGTCTGTGGGCCAGTGAGGAGGGAGTTTGTCTGCTCTCTGTTCGCTGAACGCTTCAGCTAAATTTCAGTATTTCATTGGAAGATTCTGCAAGTCTGACTCACTGAGAGCGGAAGCAAAATTGCAGCGTAATCAATATCTCCCGTCATTTTCTTTAGAGGCAGGTGGGGCTCCCCCCTTTGGGAATTTTAGCTGTCCTTCCCTCCAGTTGATCATGGGGTTCCACTCCATTAACCAAGCCAGCTCCAGAACTAATGGCCACTCCATCCCTGGGGCCATAATAAGCACTAGAGTCTCTGCATGGTCCCCCAAGTCAATATGTAAAGGTGAGGTGGCAAAGCTGGCAGGTACCCCCCCCCTGCAACTGAGCCGTCCAAGGTAATTGGAGTTTTTAGTCTCCTGAAGGTTATCCTTATTTTCCCCACTAGTCCTGGGCTGATCATGCATCGGGTGCACCCCAAGTCCAGCAAGGCTACTAATTTTACTGTCCTCCCAGTGCCTGGTATGGAAAGTTCTAGGGGCACTGTTATGGGTCAATTGGCCCACTCACTAATGGTTCGTTTCCATAGTTGCTTTCCGTCCCTTCTGGGTTATTGTAGCATGGAATCGGAACTGGACCTTGTCGATTGCAGTTCCAGGGAAGCTCTATGACTTCTCTGGACCTCATTGCAGTCTCCTTGGGGTACAGTGAAGCTCTCAGTGGTCTCCCAGCTCCCCTCTCTTGGCAGGTGTCTTGCTGCAGCAGTCCAGAGCTCGATGTCCTTCTTTATCACATTTGAAGCAGGTGATGCTGCAAGATGGGACAGGCGAATCTCGTGCAGTCTCCCCAAGCTTCTCTTGAAGCTTGTCTCACCAGGCAATGTAGGTGCTTGTGTTGATCGATCTCTACTTCCTCAGCTAGCAGGCACCAATCGTCCAGCTGTCCCGGGGCTCTGTGAGCTATGCAGGCATTATATAGTTCTTCATTGAGCCCATCCTGGAAACAGCTTACAGGATGTCTTCCAGCCAGCAAAGGCAACTGGCCAATTCTCTGAACTCTTCAGTGTACTCAGTGACTGGCCTCCTTCCCTCCTTCACTGTTTTTATGCATTCCCGAGCTTTCTTATCTACCAGCCGGTCTTCAAAACACTTGCAGAAAGCAGCCATAAAACGGTTGAAATTCCTCAGTTTGGGTGCGTTGCAATTGTACAGAGTCACCATCCAGTCAGCCCCTCCATCTTCCAAAGTTAGGGTAACTACCTGGACCTTCTCAGTAGGCAGTGTTCTCCCATAGATTTGCATGTAGGTGAACACTTGTTCCAGGAAATGCCCCAATTGCTTTGGGTCTCCATCAAACTTCACTCCTATCAGAATCAGTTTCACCTCAGCTAGTTGGGGTGGTCTGCCTCTGGTTCCTTGAGATGGACAGCCTCACCATGGTGCTGCCTCCTGGGCTCCAGCCACTGCCGTCTCTCAGACCTCTGATTCCTCTTCCTCCGATTCGCCGTCCAACTCTTCCTCCAATTCGGGGCTTTCTTTCAGCTGCACCTTAAATTTGTCAAGGGCTTTTTTCACATATTCCATCACAGCTTCCATCATCCCTGATTTCAGTTCTTCCTTTTTCCCATCTATCAGAAGGGGCAGGTTCTGGATTTTTTTTTTCTTTGCCTTTTTCTTCCCTCCACCTCAGACAAGGGTGACTTTCAGGGCTTTTTCTTCCCATCCTTATTTTTTTCTGACTCTGAGTGACCATCTGGCTCAGTCTTTTTTGCCAGAAGGTCCGGCTTCTTCCAGGTCCCTGGAGAGCTTTCATCTGGTTTCAGGCATAGGAGATCTTCAGCCCATTTCTCTGCCTAGATCTCCTCCATGTGAAATTCAGTTGCGACTCCCCCGGTAGGGCAGCAGCTTCTCCGAGTTGAGTGCTATGCAGATCTCACCTTGTGTAAGGACCCACCTCAGCTAACCACTCAAGAAAGCAAAACTCTTGAAACAGGTATTGTCTCAAAAGGAAACTTTTATTAGGGGTTAGTGACAGTAGGGAAATCAAGGAGAGATCTGGAGAAAATCCTGCTAAAACGGTATAGTTAAACCAGCAATATTCCTCCTCCCATCAGAGTCATAATGTCCATTTGAAATCTAGCCAATCCACAGGTGGCACAATGTGTGGGTAACAGGCACAGTTGGCACGCATCTCAAGGTCTTCTCCAGTTTTGTTTCTCTACAACCGTCTTCCTGATAAAGGATTCACACTCTTTTCCAAGTGGATAGGGGCAGGAGATGAAAGGTAGAAAGCAAAAGTTATCCCAAGCGAAAACAAAATCCCCCCTTCCCCCAGCAGAATGAATCCACCCCGAACAGAATGGCAGGCCCCAAAACAAGAGCATATAGACAGGGAAACAATAAGGATTTGGGGACCAGACACATGGCTATTTGTGTGAAATTCCTATTTAATCAGCTGGAGGCACTCCTTTGAGAGGGTTGGTTTTTAATGTAAAAATGTTACAATCCTAAATTTCTACAAAAAACAATAAGCTGAAATGTGCACAAAATGGCAGCTACAATAGATAACTGCCATAGTTTATTGATATTTGCTTGAAGCTCGTGGGATATTTAGAAGTATGAAAATACTAAATAAAAAATTAGAAACTGGACAAGAAGTTATAGTGATGTGGTCTATCACATAGAAGAAAGTGGGTGTTAAAGGAAGGGAATGATCTCTTTTCAGTGGGTGATGTTCCCAAGAATATCTCTGTGTAACAGTATCAACTCTTGGAAAGAGAACTCGAAGAGCTTCAAATAAGCTTCAAAAGCAGAATGACGGAAGGAAAAGCCTACACTAATTACTCGAGCCACATACTCATGATCACATTAATGTTACTAAATCCACATTTTGGGCTAACAAGCGGAAACTGCTGAGCAAATGATCAAACGGATCTCAGTTCCCAATTATCTAACACAAAGCTGGAACTATTTTTACATCCAAGCTATTTTTGGAAACCTCTATTTTAACTCTCATCCGAACTATGGAGGTAGCCGTGGAAAAGAGCCATAATGGGATGCTAAAACTTTAAGCTCATTAGGACACAGAATGTTTCTAATACTGGAGAGAGAGAGAGAGAGAGAGAGAGAGAGAGAGAGAGAGAGAGAGAGAGAGAGAGAGAGAGAGAGAGAGAGAGAGAAAGACCACATCAGTTCTAAGCACATAAAACAACTCCCAAATTCTGTGCAACTTATATATTATGGATGTAAAGAAATTGTGCTGCTTCTTTCTCTCAAGGTAATTGCTGGGGAGTTAGCTCTAACATCTTACGGATGATATGTTTGTTGTTATTCAACATGCATTAAATTTGAAGAATTTCAGTTTTCCTATCAGACTTGCTTAACCCCATATAAATTATATTGGAAGCGAGCTATAGTATCACATTTTTCCTCCTGTGTTACGCATTTCAAACCTAATTCCCCCACTGGCTTTAACTATTTCACTTACAGTTTAACTAGGATTTGAAGAAGGGATCCAATTTTTTTTTTCAGTTCTGGTGCAGCAGAAGCCCTGATGAACGTTCCTCATAGTTAATGATGCTGCCAAGGTAATACTTAACCATGGTTATGCAGAGAGAAGATGAAGTAGTTAGGAGCACTATGCCTTGCATAGTTGAAGCACATGATTAAGCAATCAAGCATGTTATGTCTGTGTGCACTGGACCAATATAAAGAGCAACAAAACTATTCCTCATTGAAATACCTAAGTTGTATTTCACAACAGACGAGAAAAAAAAACCTGATATGACCAGAACCAAAACTAAGGGAGTCATAAACATGTATTGATAGCTTTTTAAGAAGGAAATTTTAGGATGATGGTGTATAGATATCCCCACGACAACATTCCAAAAAGAAACTCCAGAATGAGAAGCAAAATGCATCAGAGAAAACAATTACAACAGGGAGGAGGTGGAGGGGCAGAGGAAACCAAAGTAAGATGCATGTTCCCGTGTATGGATGGGCTTCCAGAAACATTAGACTAGTGCTGAATATAATATGTATTGAAGTTCTGATGGATCAAGAGTGCAGTCTTAGAAACAAACTAATCTGAATATGAGCTACCTGGAGGCTTTGCTCCATGTAGAGATGCTATCTAGCCATCCTTAAGTCAACAGACATAATGCCAGCTGCCTCTGTTGCTAATATCTACCCTGTCACAGGTGTGTCTGGTCCAAGCCAGTATTTTATACTGCTATTATAACTGGTGAGTGCACAGTCACTAAAGGCAAGGTGGTTGGTTTTCCGACCTGTATGCCCCTATCAACATGCCCACCAGCAGGAAGAATATTCATAAATCAGCAGAAAAAGAGTAAATCTGACTAGAGAATGCTGCCTGGGTTTCTCTAGGCTAATTTGGGTGCAACTCCAAGCCCATTTTTTGCATTTCCCACAGTTAATATGAGATAAAGAATAATGCAGAAAGATACTAGGCCAAAATCATCACAGAGAATAGGGAGGCAAACCTTGCATCATTGTCAAATCAGGGAGGTCCTGTGGAGCAGAACTGAAACTGGCTAACTGTTCCATTTGTTTTTCCTAGTGGAGTGGGGGATTGTTGAAACTATATAGAGAAACTATATATTACCCAACAAGGGCCCCATTCAATATCTAGCATTATTTTGACAGTATTACAATGAGGAAAAGTAGGGTTGTTGCATCTAGAGGGGAAAATCAACTTCAGAATACTGTTAGACTCGATGCAAACCCTCCCCTTCTTCTTCCCCTAATAAAATGGTGGAAATCTGGCAATCTCTTTTTTACCTTGATGGAAATCTGAAGAAAAGTTGATTCAAAATAGAGAAATATGTGTAATGGAGAGGGGAAAATTTGGGTGAGAAGCAGTGGTGGGATTCAGCCACTTTGCACCAGTTTGGCAGAACCGGTAGCTAATTTTTTGTTGCCCAGGCCCAGAATGGACTTCTGGAAGCAGTATCCACACAGAGAACTGGTTGTTCACATATTTGAATTGTGAGTTAGGCATAATAACTTGTTGAATTACTTTGGGGCAGTCATTCTCTCAACCCAATTCAACTCACAGGTTTGATGTTATGGGGAAAAGAGGAGGCAAGAGCATTAAGTGTGCTACCTCAGGTTGTGCAAAATGAAGGTGAAATGTAATTCTGTTGTTAAATTAATGTTGTTGGGTCAAGGGAGAAAATTGGGTCTGAATGTGCCATAATTAATTACAAGTGGGAACAGGCCTGAGCAAAACTATATAGGATTCTACTGTAATAAACCCAAATAACATCATAACAGTTATGTAATTCTGATATATGATATTTTCTGAACATGATCTGTAGCATTCCGATCCCATCTTTGATCAGATCTCCATTCACAGTAATACAAGAGACAATTTATCTGAACATGGATAGAATTTCTTGCAGTACTACCAAAGTGTTTCTTCTGATTGGGGAAAAGGCCTCCTACCCCAGCATGTCCTTAGCATGTTTAAGGATGTAAGCACATCGATATACTTTGCCTTTCATTCCTAACACTTGGCTAACCTATGTATACACAGTCAGTTGACGGATTTCTATCTTTGAACAATCAAAACATGATAAACTGTCCCATGTATTAAAGTCAGACTCTCACCAAAAATTTAAAACAATTAAAAATAAATCCTATGCTGCAACATAGCTGCTTTCCAGTCTAGTTCTCATATTATATGTATTTTTTTTCTTTAGTGTTTGGTTTCCATGTGAGGGCAAAATAATGTCAGGTCAGACAGCCATTTTATTTTTCTTTAAAACTTTTTTTTATAGATGGAACTTTAGAAACAGTCTGGCTTGGCATGCATGCATACTGCTTTCTGCAGAGCACCAAATTTGGAAGATGGCCCAGTGGGCAATGAACTTTAGGGGCTATTAACCCATAGCCTACAGTTTGCAAGCTTTCAGAATACTGAGTCAGTAGAAAAATAATTTTAAACATCTGTGACATTCTTCAGTTCCAGATTAATTACACTGCTTGGAATTGAACATTAGCCAGAAATGTTAAGCTTCTCCACTCTTATGTTGGGAATATGATGCTTCACTGTGTATTTGTCATTCGGATCTTTTGGAAAGTTTCTACATTATTCATTGCTGGTGGATAGTAAGTTGCTGCCCTAATTTCTCCTTTCTCACTAATTCCAAATGGAAGGTATGAATCCCCTTTCAGATTGTAAACAACAAAGAGCAAATTTTAAATTCCTAATGTTTGGAAAGTTAAATAGCTTTGAACAAAACTAGAAATGAGAATGAAGGAATAGCAAAGGTTCAGCTATCATGTTTTCCCCAGTTTAACTTCTTCTCTGTTCTTAAACTGTCTCCCCTCCACTTTCTAGCTGTCTGAAAATTCAGGGAACCATTAAGCAGAAAAGAATGGCAGGAGGAGGAAAAAGGATTAACCAATCTGCTTCCTCAGTATTCTTCCTTCTCTTCAAATCATCAACAGTTCATGAAAACCACATTGAACTAAGAAGAAATAGTAGCAGATAAAGAGAGAATCCATGAGGCCAATTACTGTTTCTCCAGGAAGCCAAAATTCCCAATATTCATCCATCAGCAGGAAGAGAAGAATTATCTGTTTTCATCAAGCATCTGCACTGGAACTTGTTGGCCACCAGAAATGCCTACCACCAGGATCTTCCATAGTTGCTGATGGTGAAGAAGACTTCAATAGCACCAGTCGACATCTAGTTAGCAAATAACAGTGATAATAGTATGCATGCTGGTTTTTTAATCCATTTTGAATTTTCCAAGGTATATTTCTCCTGCTGCTGCCCCACCCAGCAGAGATATGCTTCAGTTGGTTGAAGCATATCTCTTCAACCAACTATAAACCTAATGAGGAGACTGTCATTCTTGACTGTAATTGGGTATAGAAAATTCCAATGGCTTATTTTGCTACAACTCGTAGTAGAAAGGAAGAACAGTCTGAGAGAAAATATGTAGATGGAGAACATACTTAAACATATATTAGTTTGTTTAGCACCTTATATTTGTGTTTGGCAATAGTATATGTAAAACTACTTAAGATGTATACTTGAACTGAGCATTTTTTAATGCAGTTATAGTGCAATGATATAATAGAAAATACCAGCCTGTAATTGCATGACAGGACAAGGACCATAAAATACTCTGTCTGCAACTCCAGTGATGAGGGAGATATAATAAAAATTAACCTGTCCCTATTCCCATAATTTCAGCTAGTAAGTTGGCAAGAAGAAATTTGTTGTGTCTCACCATGACTAAAATGCTTCAATTTGGTAGCACTGTGCTATCAGAAACTGTGGAGAATATCAGAAACAAAAAGTGTATAGCTTTTATTCATGGTTCGTTGCATAAGATACAAGACGTAGCTTGCACTTAATAAGTCATAATAATTATGTCCATATATCATAGTAAGTTAAAAGCAAACATCATAGCTTGTGTGAGGTATGCCTACATTCCTATTCTTACATACCTTGAAGCAAAAGCATTGCTTAGTCAACCACATTGATATGTGGTAGTCTCTGATCAGCTTTTAGCAAATAACCACATTGTGTTCAATGCTTATATTCCCTGCTATCTCTTGAAATGATGTTTTTTTCCTATAGCAAGGAAGATAGCAAGTAACTATGTCATTAAAGGGCTCCTGTGAAAGCCATCTTTGAAGCTTTCAGACCTTCAAGGTAAGCCAGGTCAGAAAACAGATACCACAAAAAATACTAGAATTGTATTTTAGTGATACAGGGTATAATAGAATCTTGAAAGACCAACAGTGTTTTATTTTCTGCCCTCTTACAAACAGAGCCAAGAAGGGTCAAATTTGTTTCTCAAACTTTCTTCTTTTTCAAGGCTGAACTTGAAACTCTCGCATCTGCAACTTTAACTGGATGGAAAGATGCAACATAGAGCAAAACGTTTTCAACCAAGGTACCTGAAACGGACTAAATTACAGAATGCATCCAAAATCCAGAACCCATTACTCACATGGAACTGAAATTTGTTGAATTTTATTAAATATTTTATGACATAAAAATATCATAAGGTGTTTTATGACATAATACAAAATGTCATAAAACATTTTTATCAGTAGGCTACTTTCAAGGCAGATACATTTCTAAATTATTTTATTTTTTATTTATTTTTATTTTATTTATTTTATTTTATTATTATTTCTATAGCTGCTTGCCTCAACAAATGATTCTGGATGGTGTACATTATAAGATATAAAAATAATTAAAATAGTAAGGGGGGGAGAGACAGAGAAAGAGAATGTGCATTCATTTACTAACATTTGTTGCATATTTTCTCCAATGTCATCTCCCTGCTTTCTGACTGGAAAGTCATGGCTCCGGAGGAACAATAGATGGGGCAGAACGCACCTGAACAGAAAATGTGACGCCACCTAGGCGCCTAATTTAAAATTGTATTATGATGCGGTGGCTTTGACTCTGATTAGTGATTGGCTTAACTTAACAAATAAAAATATACTTCTTCTTGAGGGATCGGATTTATTATATGGATGGCGTGCGTATTTAATTTATAATAAAAAAGTAGATCAGGTTTTTAAATCTCATATTTTAAGAAACGCTTTATTACGTGTCTGGAAGAAGTATTATTATAGGTTAAATTATAAAGTTCCAATTTGGGGGATTCCTGGACACGTGATAGAGGGGGTATCTAGAGGAGTGATTTTGGATAGGATTACTTATAAGGAATTACTTAGTTTGGTGGGGAAGGATTGGCAATTAAAATCTTTAGCTGAGTTGAAGCAAGAAAATATTGTACACTCTTGGTTTCAATATAATCAATTGTTAATTAGGTGGAGTTTAGATCAAAAGGTTGGTGTTATTTTAGAGGATGCGAATTTGGTAAAACAGATTAAAGATCAAACTTGAGCCCATATAAAGAGAATTTATAATGTCTTAATAGAATTGGATTCTGACACAGAGTTAGTTAAAGGTTGTATGGTAAAATGGGCACAAAATATTCAAGAGCCGATTCTATTGGACACATGGGAGACAATTTGGGTTACAAATGTAAAATTTACTCAAGCTCAAAATTTGAGAGAAAATGTTTATAAAATGTTTTATAGGTGGCATTTGGATCCCCAAAAGTTGTCTTGTATGTATCCCAACTTGCAGCCCAAATATTGGAGATATGGTAGTTTGGATGCAACTTACTTTCATATTTGGTGGACTTGTAGAAATATAAAAGCTTTTTGGATTAAAATTTGGTGGAACATTCAAAATATTTTTAAAAGAAAGACAAAGTTTACTCCTCAACTATTTTTGTTGGGTATTATTGTAGATTTTGATGTTAAGCAAATTAATTTGATGTTGAATTTAATAACAGCAGCAAGGCTGTTGGTAGGGCAATATTGGAAGAAGGATTGTTTTCCTACTATAGAAGAATGGATGCTTAAAGTCTCAAATTTAGCAGAAATGGCTAAGATTTCTGCTTATTTGAAGGATCATTCACAAGAAAGATACATTTCGGTTTGGAGAAGATGAATAGATTATATTCAGAATAAATATGGGACTAAAAAGTTCCATTTATTTTATGAATAAATTTTAGAATATTATTGTTGTTATTATTATTATTATTAATAGTTTAGTATAGTGGAATTTTTATTATATTGTATTGTTTATGAATTAGGATTTTAATTTGTTTATATGATTAAGTTTATTTGCAAATTGTTTATTCTGTGTTAAAAGGGAGTTAAAGTGCATTATATTTGTTTATTTACATAGTTAGTTAATGTTAGTTAGATTATGATTATTATATTTGTTACCCTGTATTCAGCTCTGGTAAGTGGGGGAGGGGGGAGGGGGGAGGGGGTGAGTTTGGGGTATATTTTGTAATTTTTGTAAAACTTTTTTTTTTAAAAAAAGAAAAGAAAATGTGACACCAAACTGGCAGGAGTAGCCAACGCCCCAGAAGACAAGCTCAGGATCCAAAACGATTTTGACAAAATCAAACAATGGGCCCTATCCAACAAAATGAGTTTCAATGTGGAGAAAAGCAAAGTCTTACACTTAGGTAGGAAAAACCAAAGGCACAAATACAGATTGGCGAGATCTGGCTTAAAAATAGTAACTGTGAGAGGGACCATGGAGTCCTAGTGGACGATCATTTGACTATGAGCCAGCAGTGTGCAGCAGCATTCAAAAAAGCTAATACAATCCTGGGTTGTATAAACAGAGGCATAGAATCAAGATCATGTGAAGTACTAGTACCGCTTTACAAGCCCTAGTAAGACCACACCTGGAATACTGCAGCCAATTTTGGTCACCAAATTACAAAAAAGATGTTGAGAGTCTGGAAAAAATGTAGAGAAGAGCAACTAAGATGATCAATGGTCTGAAGGCTAAAACATACAAAGAACGGCTGCTGGACTTGGGTTTGGCTGGTCTAAAGAAAAGAAGAAATAGGGGAGACATGATAGCAGTGTTTCAGTATCTGAGGGGCTGCCACAAGGCAGAGGGGGTCAGGTTGTTCACCAGAGCACCAGACGAAAGGACGTGAAACAATGGTTGGAAACCGGTCAAGGAGAGAAGCAACCTGGAATTAAGGAGAAACTTCCTGACAGTGAGGACAATCAACCAGTGGAACAGCTTACCCCCAGAAATCATGGGCGCTCTATCACTGGAAATTTTTAAGAGACTCCTTAATTCCAGGTTGCTTCTCTCCTTGATTAGTTTCCATCCATTGTTTCTTATTGTGCCTTCTGGGGCTTTGGAAAATAAAGAGATATAAAGAGATACATCTCACAAAGGCAGCAATTTTGGTGGTCTGTTCCTTTCTCACAAAGAGATCTGCCATTCTGCCCATTGCTGGAAGCAAGAGCTTAGATTCAAGCACCAGTGACTTGATCTGATGTGGCAAATCCCGTGCTTTTATGCTACTCCCTCTGATGTCTCTTGCTTTCTGTTCCAAATACTGGATTAATCTTTACATAAACATACATAAAATATAACCAAAAGAAAAATGGAAAGCAAAACTGACATCTTTTAGGAACAACGTGTGCAAAGAGAGTAGCATCCAAATTGAACAGGTGAACGGAGTATCTTATCCTTGCTTCATTTTTTGTCGCACAGCCTTCTGACTCAATTCTCCAGAGTTTACTGTAATTTGTGAGAGCGGTATTGGGTTATTTGTTCCTTAGTTAATTAGATTTAAAACCCCCCTTCTTCCAGGAATTGAAGGAGGCGTGTCATTAACAACTGTATAAAGTATCTCAGGTTGACAGATAGTGACAATGAGCTTCTTTGATTGAGAATGGGCTTAACATAGATTTCTCTGTTCATAGTTCAGTGCCTGAGCCACTAGACTACAGCACTCTTCAGCTGTTAGAGGTTTTTTGGGTTGTTGTTCTTAGTGCAGGTTATTCAAGTGACATTCAAGAAACTGAAATTCTTTAGGGCTCAAAGCATCATCAAATCTTCAGGGAAAGACTGTTTCCAATGACCAAAAGGTATGGTAGGGAAGAATCAGTGTCTCTCACTGAAGTGTGTCTTACATCAAGGCTGCTGTGTCACCTTCCCCATAGCCCAGATTTGGCACCAAGCGACTACTACTAAGGAATTTCAAACCTTGTAAGACATTAGGACAAATGCCTCAATTGGCAATTATGTCAAAAAGTAATGTAATGTTGTAGTTTTCTAATGTGTATAATAAAAGATCTGTATCTGTGAGTGTCTGTCATTGATAACCAAATGGAGGTTTATTTCCAAATTGCCCTCGTGTTCTAGATCTTTCATGATACAGAACAGGATTTGACCTTCTTCTATGTAACATCATTTCAAATCCTTGCAAAGGGCCTGCTTATTTCCACAAGAGTCTTCTCCTCAATAGGTCAAACGTTCTGAATGCCTATAATGTCTCTTCAGAGGATTTATGTCTTAGTCCTCTAAAGTTATTTATTTATTTATTTATTTATTTGTTTGTTTGTTTGTTTGTTTGTTTATGAGACTTATATACCGCTTTAAGTGCAAGCACTCTCTAAGTGGTGTACACCAGTAAGCAATGTATATATATATTTACATTGCCCCCAACAATCTGGGTCCTCATTTTATCTACCCCGGAAGGATGGAAGGCTGAGTCAACCTTGAGCCGGTGAGATTTGAACCGCTGACCTGCTGAACACAGTCAGCTAAAGTGGCCTGCAGTACTGCACTCTAACTGCTGCGCCACCTCGGCTCATTACCTTTCCTTTAACTCGTTCCAGTTAATCTGTACTTATTTATTCATCTATTTATTTTTATCCTGCCTTTATTCTTTTTTAGAAGTACTGTAATTCAAGGCAGTGAACCTACCTATTAGTCCTTCTTCCTTTTCCTCACAATTACAATTCGCTGTGAGAGGGATGGATTGAGAGAGAGTGACTGGCCTAAAATCACCAGCTGATAGGGCTAGAATTCACTTTCTCCTGGCTTATAGCCTGATACCTTTAACAAACTAGAACAAATAGCTCTTTTTTTAAAAAAAAATGCAATATCCAGAACTAAATTCAGTTGTCATGGTTGGATCAAGCCAACATGGAAGAACAAGAACAGATACTGCACTTGGCATTTTTGCAATTATATCACACTACTGAGACATATTCAATTTGTAATTATTATTTTTTTCAAATTACAATTGCTAAGATAGGTATCTATTGTTCTTACCTGAGTATTTGATTTCTTTTTATTAAATGCATGACTTTGCACCTCCCTCTGTATGACTTTGTAATTCTCTACTCTAAAGCCACTTAACCCTATTTTAGTGAGGGGCAGGATGCAACTGAATATTATTTAAATCCATGGTAACTTTTTAATGTACATTCAAATTTCAAAGGTCTATAGAAGAGAAAGTTCTAAAAATCACAAGTTCTCTCCTATTATTCATAAAATGTTGGGAAGTCTGCTAAATTTTTCATATGTATTCTACGATATATCTTACATATTAAATGGGAAAATCTAGAACACAGCTGCGTTTGTACTTATCAAGGTCAGTAAAAATTATAGGAATTCCATTTTTACAAGGACAACTAGTTTCTCCCTTTTTGTGGCTTATTGGCTTGCACAAATCCAAAACGTTTGGTTAGTTGATGTTACCAAACATAATGCAATGTAATATATTGTACATAAAGCACAATTAAGGACATTAAATTCAATACTGCATTAAGTGTTTGGAGAGAGCATATATATGTATATGTATATATTCTTGATTAAAGAATATTAATTGATTACCATCTGTCTTGAAGTTAATTAATCAAGTCATTTAAACTTTTTTAAAAAAAATATGATATTGATGCGAAATAAAAGTTAGGGTTTAATTTAACCCTCTGCTCCTTGTTAAGAAAATAGCTTGTGTTTTATATTTATTTTTCATTGCCCATTATAATAACAGCAGAATCTTATATTTTTCAAATAATAAGTAATCCTCATTGCATCCCGACCAATTAAATTTAATCCCATTTTAATATATCACTTAAACCCATTAATGCATATGTAATCCTAACCACATAAAAAAAGATAATAAAATCAAACTTTACGCTGCTATCCTGATATATACGATGATGCAAAATATTTCCAGCAATGTCTTCTCATTCCAAAGACTGAGGGACCTCAGTCATCCAAAGGTCAGTTGTACATAGGGGCGCTACAAACTTTTTTGAAATTAGTCTGCTCATAGAGAGTAAAATTCTGCTTGGCATACATAAATCTGAAGATGTTTTGGAATTCTTGTTTGTATAATATTGGAGAAGCTGAACTGGCATTTACAGCAATGTACAAGAAAACCATTTTTTTCATACATTCTATGAGACAACAAACGCATGTTATGAGTTCTGAAGGATTCTCTTTGATCATTACTAAGACATCTGCCTAATGTTGATGAATAGTAATAGTGGTTTTATAAGTCCAGTGATGGTTAAGTTTATGTTTAACAGACTACATGTTATTAAAGGATGATTTCCTGCGATGCCTGCATTTCAGTGAGTGATTAGAAAATAACCTTTTCCTTCTACAATTCCTATCATTTCCAGTGAGGCTGAAGATGCTAATAGTCCCATTCATCACCACTTTGATAAAATTATTTGGCTTGGAGAATCACTTGGGAGTATTAATTCTCCTACAGTGATGTGATTTTCTGATTGCTGGAGAGGAAAAATGCAACATGAAATTTCAAGTGTGTTCAAAAAATGTTTAATTGGTAACAACGTATAATCTTTCAGAGGCAAGATAAAACGTTCCTTTTTCTTCTGTGCTTATATTGATTTCTTAAAAACTGGAGCATGAAGATAGACTAATTTTTCTTCCATACTGCATTCAAATAATGGATCAAATAATGAAATGGTGTAGAAGAAATATCAGAACATCATTTGAAGGTCATGGCTGGGGAGATGAAGATTACTAAAATACTAGGGACTATGCCCCCAATAATGGGGTCAACTGTGGAGAACAGTATGTCAGACAAATGTCAAATGGGGGGGTTTATTTGTCCCAGCTAACTAATTTGTTTATCTTTAAACAAAAACAGAGCTAGTCATTCACAGTTAATCTAATTCCTCCTCAATACATGTATTATGAGAATTCTGAAGCCCACTCTGCTTCCCATTTTGCCTATCTATCCTTCAGAAAAAAAGATAGGGAAAAATAATGGTATGCCAAGGCTTGCCCAACAATGCTTGGCTGCAATGATCAAGCCACACTTATTGCTGCTAATCTGGGCAATGGGGAAGAAGCTAGTGATGCCATGAAAATTTGCTATGACTATCCAATATTCTCCTGACAAAAAAAAAGTTGATTGAATATTTCTTGTGAGGACCTTGTAGTCACAAAATAGCGATCTTTGCCTCACTTTATATGATAGGATCTGTTGGGGGTTATTAAGTGACTTTTGGTGGGGCCCTGAGCAACAATTACATCAGAATTCTAGGTCAGTCTTGAGTTCAAAGCATTGAACTTTCAAGAGTTTATACATGAAGTTGTAACCTTACTCATATAAATTACCAATTTTACCTTTAAGTAGGTATGCTACACCAATATTATTTAGCTAGACAGCTACCCTATCCCCCAATAAACATATATTTGGTTTATGCTAAAAAAACTCCACATCCTGCAAATTAATACATGCAAACTTCAGAATCATATCAAAGAAGCCATCTATGTAATTCCAAAGATAGAACATTCAGATGGCTTCCAGATGCTGTATTATGGTATGGATGGTTTTACTGATGACAATTTAGGAGCTTTCACTTCTGCCTAAATGCAAGCATATAGCAAGACAGATGTGCATGCAGATGGTTCAATCTGAAGACAGAGTAGGTTATAGGTATGATAAATATGTGTGATAAAATATGTGATTAAATTATATATAACTTTAGATTATAAGCGGATTGTGGAAAGGTGACTAAATATGTCTGATAGGCTGACAACAAACAGTACAGCTACAAGCAGACCCGGGGAGTAGACTTTATGACCTATCCATTTTTTAAAATACCCCAGCCTTTACAGATTTTTACAATGTGAACAACAACGCCGAGGTGGCACAGCAGTTAGAGTCCAGTACTGCAGGCCACTTTAGCTGACTGTGTTCAGCAGGTCAGTGGTTCAAATCTCACCAGCTCAAGGTTGACTCAGCCTTCCATCCTTCCAGGGTAGGTAAAATGAGGACCCAGATTGTTGGGGGCAATGTAAATATATATATACATTGCTTACTGGTGTACACCGCTTAAAGAATGCTTGCACTTAAAGCGGTATATAAGTCTCATAAATAAATAAATATGTGAACAAGATTCTGTTTGTGGTTTTCACAAAACTAATATTTATTTTCTTCTTGGTAAAAATTTGTAAGAAATAACACCACCCCCCTAATTTGTATCTTTTACAGGTCCCAGGATTCCCAAGTAGCAATAAAGGTAAAGATTTCCCTGTCAGCCATGTCTAACTTTAGGGCATGGTGCTTGTTATATCTTCGGTTCTTTAGGCCAGGGCTTTTCAACCTTTTCACCCATTATACCACTTTTCGGATATGGCAATATCCGAGTACCACCAGTCACTTAGCAAGGTGTCGAAAACTTGATGACCAAAAAAAAAAAAAGGAAAAAAAGTGATAAAATACAGGTAGTCCTCGACTTACAACAGTTCGCTTAATGACTGTTTGAAGTTACAATGGCACTGAAAAAAGTGCCCTCCAAGCCACAGCCGAGCAAGACACCTGCCTGCCCGCCCGGCGACGCTCTTCCCCCTGTCCAAGATTTTCATTGTTGTGAGCATTTCTGTTGAGGATTGGCAGCGGTGGGGGGGGGGCATTGTTTTTTATTCCCCTCATCTGCTGGGTGGTTGCAGCAGGTTTTGGTCACTTCACGGACTGTGACCATCATAAATATGAATCAGTTGCCAAGCATCTGAATGTAAATCATAAGACCCCAAGGATGCTGCAACATAGTCACATACCACCTGCCAGGTGCCAATGTACCACAGGTGGTATCCCTACCACTGGTTGAAAAGCCTTGCTTTAGGCATTGAACGAGGCAAAGTGTTGAAACAGCAAACAAGTTTATTAACTCAGAATAGAAGCACCCCTAAGGGTTGCTGCACCTATTTATACAATTAGCCTCTAAATGGCAACCAATAGGTTTAAAGTAACAGTTTCCTGCCCTAGACCTCATTATCAGCTTGGAGACAGCCAATCTGGCTTTCAGTAACAGCAACTGTTAAACAATACAGGAATGTAGGTCAGACATTAAGCAAGTGATTTAAAACAGTTGTGCCAGTACATTACAGTGCTCATCTCAGTTTCTTGGCTGAGGGAGCCAGCATTATCCAAAGACAATTTCTGTGGTTATATGGTCAGCATACTATATACCAAAGGTTACCTGTTACCTTCCCACTGATGAGGTACCTATTGTGTTTCCCCCAAAATAAGACTAGGTCTTATTTTTTTTTGCCTCCAAAAGAGGCAGCAGGTCTTATTTTTGGGGTAGGCCTTACCTCACCTCCAGCACCGACAGTCCCACCCAGCTGGTCCACTTCTTCTGGGGCTGAAGTTCTGCAGCTGCATTTGGGTCTGCATTTTTCAGGCAGGCTTTTCCAGCAGGCCTAAGCAGCCAAGCACCGAGCTATGGATTCAATCCATAGCTTGTTGCTTGGCTGCTGAGGTCTTGCAGAATCGAGCTATGGATTGAATCTTGGCTGCACAGGCCTTCCAGAAAGCCCTGTGACTGAGAAATTCAGGCCTGGCTGCAGAAGAGGCCTCAGAAGAAGTGGGCTGCAAGGAGATGCCTGGCTGCAAGGTAAATGGATATGGGGTGAGTGGGGCATCTCCACATCCCCACCCTAGTTTGATTTTTAGGTATGTGCCTCACCCCAAAACTAGGGCTTATTTTTGGGATAGGGCTTATATTAGGCCCACCTCCCCAAAATCAAGCTAGGGCTTATTGTTGGTGTAGAACTTACTTTCGGGGAAACACAGTATTAATCTACTTGCATTGCATGCTTTCAAACTGTTAGGTGAGCAGGGCAAGTAACGGGAGCTCCCCCTGTTGTGCAGAGCTCGGGTCTTGTCAGCTGCCCGTTCTTCAGCAGACAAGCTCAGTGTCTTTAACCACTAAGCCATCGCATCCAATATGCTTTGAATACTTGAATATGCCAAGTAGCATGACTCAGCATATTCAAATGAACTACAGTTGAGAAGGATGTATGAATTCCCCAGGTGCATCTGGATAAAAAAATGTAGATAGAGGATCCTTGACTTACAACCATAATAGAGCCTGCCCATTGCAGTCATAATTTGTGGTGTTCATAAATGAGGTTATCATGTGACCAGACCTTATTTTACAACCTTTTTCATAGTGGTTGTTAAGTGAAATCAGCAGTTGTTAAGCAAACCCATTGTTCTCTATGAGGCATTTTTGTCAAAAGCTGGAAGTAAAAGCCAGTTTTCAACAAAAACATTGTAAATCACAATCATGAGACACTGCAAATGGCCATAAGTGCAGTTACGTGAGGCTTCAGCGAGAGCCAGCCATCAGAACTATGAAACCAGGTTTTAAGTACCTTTTGGAAGTACTTAAGTCACAAAGTGACTAGTCATAAGTCAAGGTCTACCTTTACATTCTAAAGCACGAATGACGATCCATATTCCAAGAACTTTGTTATTTGAGGAACAAAAAGTTTGAGGGATTGCCCTGGACTATTAGACAGTCTCCTATAGTCCCTCAAGAATGCTTCACTTTGCCAAATTGCTTCTCCTAATTTTGTTATTCTGCTTGCCTAATTAATATTATTTCTGCTTCACTAGTTCATCATTCCATTTCTTAAATTGCTTTAATACAGATACATTATAAGTGACTTTCCCTGTGTAGGAGGCTTCAACCTGCTCCCCTAATTAATTGGAGGGCCACAGGTGATCTCCTGGAGAAAAGGAACATCCCATCCCATTTCTTAGCCTTACATCCCAACCAACCAATCAATAATATGGCCAAACTCCAGTAGGACCAAAGCCATATAAAAAGGCAAGGGAGATATTTTAAGAGAAGACAACTGATAGGTCCATTTTTATTTTCCGCTCAATTTCTGAACATGCTGTTCAGCATTATGACTTGTGCAAAGATATCCTGCAAGAATTTATTATATAAGAGGAATCTGGTAGAAGACTTGAATTGTTATAATCTAGTAAAAATCATTGTTATATGTTCAGCAACTGATCTCTCTATTAGAACAGTCACATATGTTTTCCCCTTAACCAATCTTTGTTATAGATTGGCAGATGTTTACCAACTTTTCTTTTCTGATCTGAATAGCAAAGTGACTATTTTATTGTTTTGCCTACTAGGATCTTATATGTAGATGAGTGATTAGCTGATTGTCTTGTTATCTCTGTTATGTTCTTGGGTTTAATTGAGTGAGTTTAAATTTATTAACAAGAAAAAAGGGATGCTTAAATGCCTACTCCCAAAAAAATAATTTCTCAGTCCCAATGCACCTGTCTCAGATAAATGAGATTTATACGTATATAAATCTAAATCTGACATTATAAACATATATGGAGATATAACCTTTACACATTATGAAACATCATGATAATAAAGTTCAACCAGTCTGCCTTACTTTCTATTCCTTCAATTCTCCTTTTCCACTGTGGACATCAGTTTATCCTTTTTTTCAAAATCAGCCACCCAGTATTTTTTCCAAGCCCTTGAAGATCCTTCTTTAACATATTTGCTCAGAAAAACTTTCAAGTATAACTGGAAAAGGGTGAAGGGCAAAAGTCTGAATTTGCTTTGCTATAGATAAACTGTTCTACACTGAAGAATCGAATAGACCTTTTCCTTTTGGTAAAACCCTGGGTAGACCCTATAGAGCACTAATAAAATCTAATACTTAGATTATTCTGAAAGGGAAACAATGTTTTTTGTTTCCATATAAGATTTCCTTTAAAAAGAAGTGAAAAAATAGGGCATTTATTACATTAAAAAAATAAGATGAAAATATTTATTGAAAATAGCTGACCATGAAAATTCATCTGAACAACAATAGTTTTGAAAAAAGCTTTCAAAATGTAGTAATAAAAATAGAACTTTTTAAAATGCAAAAAGGAAAAAGAACAAGGCATTCTTAAAATAAGAATTGCTTCCCTATGCAGTGTAGTTTAGTGTCGTGGTTAAAATGTCAGACTTGGCTATGGTTCATGTCTTCATCCAGTCATGCAACTTTCTGAGTGACAAGAGCAGACACTCTCTCACCTACCTCAATTAATTAAAGAGACACCAGCTCCAGTTCCTTTATGCCATCTATAGACTTTTATTCCAGAGAAATATAGGGTGCAAACATTGTAAATAATGTAATAATAGTAAAAGCAAATGGAATAATCCACTTTCAGGACTTCTTCATATGATCAGGTTATCCTACTGAGTTTAACACTTGCAGTCCAATCCTAAAAAAAGATTTATTTGGGAATAAAACCCCTGAGTTGTAACAAAGAAAGAAGTAGTGTTACAACTACTTGCAAAGAGCAACAAAGATGATTAGGGGACTGGAGGCTAAAATATATAAAGAATGGTTGCAGGAATTGGGTATGTCTGGTTTAATGAAAAGAAGGACTAGGGGTGACATGATAGCAGTGTACCAATATCTTAGGGTTGCCACAAAGAAGAGGGAGTCAAGCTATTCTCCAAAGCACCTGAAGGCAGGACAAGAAGCAATGGATGGAAACTAATCAAGGAGAGACACAACCTAGAACTAAAGAGAAATTTCATGACAGAACAATTAAATAATCAGTGGAACAACTTGCCTCCAGAAGTTGTGAATACTCCAACACTGGAAGTTTTTAAGATGAGATTGGACAATCATTTGTCTAAAATGGTATAGGGTTTCCTGCCTGAGCAGGGGGTTGGACTAGAAGACCTCCAAGGTCCCTTCCAACTCTGTTATTCTGTTAACTACTGCTTAATTCATCACAGGCAGGGATTTTAATAGCTTGACGTTAACTGCTTCTTACAGTAGTATATGTTTGTGACTCTTGATTTCTCATTATAGAAATAAAATAGTATAATACTATGTATTGAATGGTTAACTTACATACCAAGCACTTACTAAAAATACTTCCATTAAAGCAGTGGTTCTCAACCTGTGGGTCGGGACCCCATTTGGGGTCGAACGACCATTTCACGGGGGTCGCCAAACAACGCAGTCTGCCATTTTTTCCCCCTTTTCCTTAGTTGTGCTACTCCCTTTTATTCTATTGGCTTTTGAAAGCCAATAGAATAGACTCTCTTGAATAGAGTCTAATTCTATTGGCTTTCAAAAGCCAATAGGAATTGTCCAGGCTGTCTCTGCCCTGCTGAGCCCGCCAAAAGTCCCATTCTGCAAACGGTGCTGCACCAGTTGAGTAGTCCTCGACTTACGACTGGTTGAGTAGTCCTCGACTTACGACCGGTTGGGGGTCGCGGCATTAAAAAGGTTGAGAACCACTGCATTAAAGGTTTTCCCATTAGAAGGATCTACATATGCAACACTAAGTGCCAATTCAAATCACAGATGCATGGTATTTTTAATGTAATGGACTACTACTCTGGTTTTAGTGTAAATAATGCTAATATTAAGGATAGAAAACTTTGGATGGATAAGATCTTTCTTTTTTTACTTGCCAGTTTCATGCTGTTGCGTACTACATATTCAGTCTTAACTATCACAAGAATTAATTGCCTGCAAAACATTGAAATAAACAAAGGATGTTAAGGAATATGTTACAAAAGTGTTAATAAAAAGTCTTTTTTTCAATAAACGCTAATTCTTCTTGTTCTGCATTAGATCAGTAGGTGTTTAAAACAGCAGTGTTCAATGACATAAATTCAAGTGAAATGTGAAGCTATTTATCCATTTTATTAAACCACATGTTGAGATAGAGCAAGGTTTCTCAACTTTGGTAACTTTAAGACATGTGGAATTCATCTCCCAGAATTCCCAGCCAACATATGCTGACATATGCTGGTTTGGAAACTCTGGGAGTTGAAGGTCCACATGTGTTCAAGCTGCCAAAGATAAGAAACAATGAGACAGACTGACAATCAGACAATGAATAAGAGAGCTAGCTTGGTAGGGCTAACTTTGGGCCAGTTTCTCTCTCTTAGCCCTACACTGGGAACTTATTTATTTTATCTTATCTAACTTATCTAACACCTATCTGCACCAGCATAATAGGATTATGGTCCAACACCTTCATTGAAGAGGCTTCATCCTGCAGGATTGATTCTAACTGATGATAATGTAAGAGTTAATTACAGAATGTATATTATGTTAAGAAATGTATAAAGATACTATAACCCACGCTGGCTGAGGAATTCTGGGAGTTGAAGTCCACAAGTCATAAAAGGGTCAAGTTTGAAGACCCCTGATATAACCCTTTCTCTTACTTTGTTAATGTGCAAATGGGTCAGCATTCCAGGAACAGATGAAGATAAAAAACGGGGGGGGGGGGAAATAAAAGGAGAAGCATTTTGGGTTGAAGATGAGAAAAGCAGTAAAGAGGATGATTAGATCTTTATTTCTCACATTTTAGTCATATAAATATAACCAGAACAAGGTTCTGTGCTGTTTTTCCAAGATACAAGAGAAGGAAGTGAGCTGTGAGTCAGAAATGCCCAGCAAAGCATCATCTAAGCTACAAAATTTTAACTGCTAGCTAAAAAGTCCACTTAAACTATAATTTATACAGAATAATCTTCCCCAACCTGAAGCCTCCAGATGTTTTGTGAGCTTAGATTTAATGTACGTGAAGGATATCAACTTGCTGTAAGTTGGATTCTGAGACCAGGAGCAACATCACACTTGGTTTAACTATTTTGATAGGGCTTCCAGAGAAGTTAAGTAATTTTAGCCAGTTACACTGGCTGGCTGGATCCAACTACATTTCTATCCAAGAGCAATAATTAATTAATTAATAATTATAAGATAGCTATCTTTGCATTTATATGGAGCCCTCGTGGTACAGTGGTTAGAATGCAGGAAAACTCTGCCCACAGGCTGGAGTTTGATCTTGACGGGGCTCAAGGTTGACTCAGCCTTCCATCCTTCAAATGAGGACTCAGATTGTGCGTAAAGCCCTATGGGGCAGTAAATAAGTCTAAGTGCTATTGCTGTTGCTATTGTTATATATCATAGCAGGCTTCATCTTGAAGGCAGCATTCACACTCCTCTCACTCAATGGGAAACGTCTTCAGAAATAGAACTTGTCACTCCCATCTTAGAATGTCTTGTCTTTAGAAGAATGAACCTGTATAAAATCTGTTGTTTTTTGGCAGATCAGACATATTGCAGAACATTGATCAATTGAGCAGAAACTAGGTCATCGCATCCCTATTTTTGAGAATAATGGGTTAACAAAATGGAGCAGGTTGGAAAATGTGTAGAAAAAGAAAGCTGCTTGGTATACTTCTTTGAACAAGTGAACTTCATGTTTCAGGGAAAAAGCCTGTGAAAGGATGTAAGAAAAGTCAGTGACTGTGCCAGAATGGAAATCACTGCTAAGAGAGAAAATATGGCCTAAATATGCTGAATAAATTTTGGAGATCAGCAGCAGCAATTCTAGTTCAAACATGGAACAGGGATTCTTCTACTACCTCTGCCCAACTGCAGAACTATGATGGGGGGGGGGAAATAACCCTACTCATTAAATAATCATCCTGGCTTCCATACTTCAAAAATATCATTAAAATATATATTGGAAACATTACAACATTGTCTATACTTGCTGAGTTCTTTAGTTTCCCAGCTATTTTTCCATAACTGATTTCTAGGCCAGAATTTAGCTAGATAGCTTCAAGGTGAGTTTTTTTTTTTTTTCTCTAGCTAACTACAATTCTGTAGGAAATATTTCATTCCAGTTCTCTTCTCATGATCCAATCCACAAAAGCTTGTTTCTTTCATCCTATTTCTCAGTCTCCTTTTTTACTCTTACTTACCTCCTTGTCCCTGTCTTCTGCGGATATCTCTCAGTATCCCAGTCAAGTGGTTTTATCGTTTTTCGTTTAGCATAAGTTAGATAAAGCCAGGCACTCTGTTTGTAAAACATAGTTCTACCAGTTGGCATGTCATGCAAGCACAGCCAATTGTGTCTTATTTAATAAACTATAGATAAAGAATTCGAGACACAGCTCAAGGTATAGCCTCAGTCACTATATATGAGGGCTGCACTGTGTTTTGAATTCCCAGGCAAACAGTCTGGGAACATTCAGGCAGGTAAACCTGGCAGCTTTCGGCAACTTCTGAATGCCTCTATATCTTTTCTAGGATTATGCAACAGTGCAAAAAGAAATATTTGGGGCCACAATTGTATGTTTGCACTCCCCAAAGCACTCTTTCATCTTTGAATCCATAACACTGCACAGTTAAGCAGCACTATCAGCAAAATTCAGGATTCCCAAATGTTCCATTCTATGCATCCCATTAGTTTCTTTAGAAAGTGATTTTCCTAATCTAGCAAAAGGACCGTCATTTTAAAGAAACCTGTGTCTATTTAAATTGTAAGAAACAGAAGTACTAAAGAAAACCTATCCCAAACTATTTCCTCAGCCCCAAAACAAAATTATTTTTCTGTCTCTTCAGAGACAAAATGTGACACAAAGTAATCCCTAAAAACTCTCTATCTGTCAGGAATTTGCCAGTTTGCAAGAGATATCTAAGCCCAGGAGATAATTCTTTCTATCTGTTTTATATTAACAGTCACATTGGCCCAAACTGAGTACTGCACAGTCACATTGGCCCAAACTGAGTACTGGCCACCAATTATTCTAGAGAACAGGAACAGAGAACATTTTCTACTTGCCCCCAGCCCGCTGTGAATTTTACCATTACCCGTTACTCTACTCCATCTTTAAAAGAAGCATTTTCAGCCACAATGATTGCTAACTTGGATCAATGGTTGCAAATCTGTAGCTGTTTAATCTCTGTTGCACTTAATTATTCCTGGTGTTCCAGAAGCATAGTGGTTACAACATTTGTCTGACATATAGAGCAGGGCTTTTCAACCAGTGGTATGGGTACCACCTGTGGTACATTGGCACCTGGCAGGTGGTACGCAACCATCCTAGAAAAGTGGTAGCGGAGAAGGGGAATTAGCTGAACCGGTGGCAGCTCTGCATAAGCCTGATCGAGAGATGGCTGGAGCTGCAGGGCTGTCAGGGCTCAGCAGAAGCGCCAGGATCAATGCCACTTTCCAGCTGATCGGCGCTTCTTCAGGGCTGTCAGGGCTCAGTGGAAGTGCCAGGATCAGCGCCAGGCTCCAGCTGGAGCTCGGCGCTGATCCTGGTGCTTCTGTTGAGCCCTGAAGAAGCCCCAATCAGCTGAAAGCAGCACTGATGCTGACACTTCTGCTGAGCCCAGAAGAAGCACCGATCATCTGGAATGTTGCAGCATCTCCAGGGTCTTGTGATTTACATTCAGATGTTTGGCAACTGATTCATATTTATGATGGTCACAGTGCCCCAGGGTCATGTGAAGTGACCAAAACCTGCTGCAACCACCCAGCAGATGGGGAAAATAAAAACCAAACACCCCCCATCCCACCCCCACTGCCAATCCTCAACAGAAATGCTCACAACAGTGAAAACCTCCGACAGGAGGAAGAGCGCTGCCGGGTGAGCAGGCAGGTGTCTTGCTCGGCTGTGGCTTGGGGGGCACCTTTTTCAGTGCCATTGTAACTTCAAAGAGTCACTAAGCGAACTGTTGTAAGTCAAAGACTACCTGTACTTTATCATTTTTTTCTTTTTTCTTTTTTTTGGGTCATCAAGTTTTTGACACCTTGCTAGGTGACTGGTGGTGCTCGGATATTGCCATATCCTAAAAGTGGTACAATGAGTAAAAAGGTTGAAAAGCCCTGATATAGAGGGTCAATGGCTCAGAACGTTGCAGAAATGTTTTAGTAGTATGGCTGGTCACTCAGTCAGCCAAATGTTTAGATCCAGGGCTTTTTTTTTTTTTTTGTCATAGAACGCCCAGAATGGAGTTCCGGCACCTTTTTGGGATGGAGCCTTGTAGGGTAGGCAAGGTGGGTTGTATGATGTGTGTGAGTTCTGGCACCTTTTTTTTTTTTTCAAAAAAAGCACTGTTTAGATCTCTTACATTTTTCTAATGTCAATACTCAATTCTACAACCACCACTGCTGTATTGTAGGCAAGCTTATTTGTCTCTTCAATAGATGATATTTTAATCCTTGCAAGCACCTTATTCACATCCTTCATTATAGATTCCGTGTATGTTGGGAGCACTACTTTCAATGCTGGTAGTTTTTGGCTTTCTGCTGGTAGTTCTGCATATGTCATAATTTTCTCTTTTAATTCTTCTTGTGGACTAACAGGGGTCAGATCATAGGTTGTTTCAGTGCTAACTTGTACTAGCTCTGTACTATTACTTCTTCAAAGTTATTGTTTCTATAGTCCATATGAGCTTTTTCCTTTATATTAGCAATTGTTATCTGAGTTTCTTCTACCATTCTACTATTGGGTTTGTTTGTTTGTTTGATCTTCCATTTGCACAATTTTTCTGTATCTCTTCCAGTTCTGCATCCCTAAATAGTTTATTTCTAGTAATAAATTTCCTTTGGTCTGCTAATCATTGTTCAGTGTTCTAACATTTATTTTAAGTATTCCCATTTGTTAGTTCCAATTTATAATAGCAGGTCATAATGGTATGATTTTCAAAGACATTATATTTTTGTCTTATCTGTGGTTGTTCTCCCAGTAATCATACAGGGCTAGGTATGGTTGAGTCCCATTGCCCAGTTGTCAACAGTTTCTAGAAACACTAATAACTGACATGGCCCTGGTTGACCTGGATGACAACCAATCTGATATCGAATTCTTTTTCTGATTTCTCTAAAAAGAGTGCAGAGAAGAGCAACAAAGATAATTAGGGGACTGGAGGCTAAAACATATAAAGAATAACTGCAATAATTGGGTATGACTAGTTCAGGGGTCGGCAACCTTAAACACTCAAAGAGCCACTTGGACCCGTTTCTCACAGAAAACATTGGGAGCCACAAAACCCTTTTGACATCTAAAATGAAGATAACACTGCATATATCCTTTTTTACCTTTATGCTATGTATAAAAACTATAGTGTGTTGCATTTATGAAATCAATGAACTGCTACAAAGAAAACAATTTTTTATGCTGGAGAAAGGGGGGGGAACCTTTCTGCTTCATCCCAACAGGTGAAAACAATTTTAGTAGCTTATCTACCATCTTTAAATACAGCATTTAAAAAAATCAAAATATTTCATTAAATGTTCTTTACTAAAAGTCCAGTAAGGACAACATATATTCATATTCTCTCTCTCTCTCTCTCTCTCTCTCTCTCTCTCTCTCTCTCTCTCTCTCTCTCTCTCTCTCTCTCTCTCTCTCTCCTTTCCCCTCCCTCTCTCCATCTCTCCATCTTCTGCTCACCTGGCCAGCTGGCCTCACACTGTTCTCCGACAAGCTGATACACATTCTTATTGGGCTGGCTCTCTCCTGCCCTTGGTCTGCCAGTCCTCTTCCCCCACTAAGTAAGTAAAAGTGTGTGTGTGTGTGAGAGAGAGAGGGGGGGGAGGGAGGGAGGGAGGGAGGGAGAGAGAGAGAGAGAGAGAGAGAGAGAGAGAGAGAGAGAGAGAGAGAGAGAGAGAGCTGCTGCTTCCTGCGGAGATGCAGCAAGGGCAGGGAGTCTGCCCAATAAGCTTGTCAGCTTGTCGGAGAACAGTGTGAGGCCAGCTGGCCAGGTGACCAGAAGTTGAGAGAGAGAGAGAGAGAGAAGGGAAGCGCAAGTTCCTCTCTCTGTCTCTGTCTCTCTCTCTGCAAATGGCAGAGGAGGACTGGGAGCTGCAGTAGAAGGCTGAAAGAGCCACATGCGGCTCCAGAGCCATGGGTTGCTGATCCGTGGTCTAGTTTAATGAAAAGAAGGACCAGGGGTGACATGAAAGCAATATTCTAAAATCTCAGGAGCTGCCACAAAGAAGAGGGAGTCAGCCTATTCTCCAAAACACCTGAAGCCAGGACAAGAAGCAATATGTCATGGTTCCGACAGATGAAACCCTTCAAAAGAACTTTGAGGCATTGTTTTCCTTAAAAAATCTTTTATTCGGGAAACAAAGTATCGACACTACGTAGTTGAACCCAAAAACTAAATTCCTCTCCCCTGGATGCAAGGTAACAAAGTACAATTCCCACCCCCAATAAACAGGCATAAATCACATTCCCCAATTAGCTTGAAATGCGGGCTTTCTCCCCAGCTCTCCAGCCCACCAAAATGTTATCAGCTCTGGACCCAGTTTGTCCTTGGATTCCTATGCCAGAGTTATTATTATTATGACCAACTGAACTCTCATTCTGATCCCCCCTCCCACCACCAACTAATTCTAAAAGCATAGAGAAAATGGCTGCATTTTCATCTGTTGTCAAAGCAAGAACATCCAACGTTAGCAACATTGACACAATAGATGGAAACTGATCAAGGAGACAACCAACTTAGAACTAAGGATAACTTTTCTGACAGTCAAAACAATAAGTTGAACGACTTGCTTCCAGAAGTTGTGGGAGCTCCAACACTGGAGGTTCTTAAGAGGAAACTGGACAGCCATTTGTCTGAAATGGTATAGGGTTTCCTGCCTGAGCAGGGGGTTGGACTAGAAGACCTCCAAGGTCCCTTCCAACTCTGTTATTCTGCTACTCTGTTATTCTAGGATTCTGACCATAATAAATGAGTAGATGTTAGTCTGGCGTTTCTACTAGGGCCTGTCTGGCATGGGTGATCCTTCTGGTAGAATACATTATGGCCTGTATAGCTCTGAACCTCATCAGAACATCACAGGCCCCTCCCTCACAGAAAGGGTGCCCATGGAGGGGTATTTCTGATTCAACTGCCATTGGAAATACTGCCTATAGAAGAATCTCTAATAGAATTTGAGCTTCGTATTTGCTGATATTATTATTACGCCTGGTACTATTTTTCTTCGCCTGAGCTATCCACATTTCTTCCCTCTGGACTGAAAAAGGTAGTAATAAGTTAACCAGTATACCACTGAAATGCTGAAACAGCTGTTATTTTCCTTTGACACAATATTTGGGCTGTTTAGAAACAGGCATGTACACCTTCTACCTCAAGTAATAGTAGAAAAAAACAATGAAACCGTCACATTGTTGAACTCGTGGTGGTGGTAGTGGTGGTGGTGGCGGTGGTGGTGGTGGTAGCCATAAAATTGGTAGCTCATAGACAAAACAGTAATTAAAAATAATAACTCTGCTAGGTTTTAAGCCACTGATTCTCTGCATATTAGGTAAATAGGCAAAAAAGACATTTTTATTTTAAAGCTTTTTGTTGTGCCTGAATATAAATGTATTTATATACATGTTTAATTTACCGGTAACGCTTACATTTATGTATGTTTTTATATAGATGCTTATGCATACAGAGAGAAAGAGAAAGGGAAAAGGAAAGGGAAAGGGAAAGAAAGAGATGAACTATATATATGTATATTTAATACCTGTCCACAGAAAGAAATGTAATTGGTATTTGTTTGTTGGTTGGTTTGTTTATTTAAAAAAATCATATTATCTTTCAACCAACTCTGAATAGCTTTCAGTCAAAAACCAAAAGACACATAAAATCACACTAAAACTACAAACCAAATTGATTAAAGCATTAAAAACAATTTAAAAAACCTAGCACCACATCAAAGCTCTAGCATGCAAATTACCTAGTCTTCTCCCAGCACTTGGGGAGGAAACCAGGTCTTCAGTGCTTTGTGGAAGGCTAAAAGAGTGGAGACCACCAGAGGGCAATATTTATTGGAAGGGACTAGGAGCATGCTCACCCTATCTGACCTCAAAGGATGGGTAGATGTCCTGTAAATATCCTGGCCCTGTATCACATAGGGCAGGGGTAGGTAACCTTGGCTCTTTTATGACTCGTGGACTTCAACTCCCAGAATTCCTGACATAGGGCTTTAAAAGTGATGACCAGCACTTTAAATTGTGCCCAGAAAAAAACTGGAAGCCATTGCAGTTCACGCAACAGAAGTATAACATGAGCAAATCTAGGGACACCCAATATTGTGCACGCTCCTGTATTCTGAGCCAGTTAAAGTTTTGGGGTGGTCTTCAAGTACAGCCCCTTGAGGAGAACATTGCAGTAATCCAGCTGGGAGGTGACCAAAGCATGAGTGACTGTGAGCAAGGCTATTTATTACTTCTTAGCAGGAAATACTGGGAGGAAACAGAAGCAAGGAAGATAAGTGGAGACTTGGTGAGTTGCTCCCATACTGTTTGAATCCAAACCAAATTTTCTTCAGCCACAGAGTCCAGCCAGCATCAGCACAGGGCAGGAACTGCTAAGCACATAATCTAAATATGTCCTATGATTTCAGAATGGAAAAAAATAATGGGAGAAGTCCAGTTTGTCTACAGATGACACATAGCCCCATCTGCCCAGAATACTAAGTTTAAGAATATATCAGAACACAAAGCTATCCTAGACTTAGACGTCATTTTTGAGCATTTTTTCTCTCTCACCCAACAACCCTCCCCATGAATGCAATTCTAAAGATTACATGCTAAACAGTAAATTCACTTGACTATGAAAGTTTTTTTTAAATTTCACTTAATACTGGGAGATAAAAAAAAACCTCCTTGCATGTTTATAAATGAAAATCTGGACAAAGAAATCTGCTTTTTAACAAGAGATTAAAACAAATGGCTAAGCCTGGCTAAGCAACCTTAGTAGAGGAGAGCTACTAACAGCTCTCCTCTGCTGTTACATAATAATATGTTACTGTACTGGAATCGATGTGAAAAATAAATCTATATTAAAAGCCTATGCATCGGTTCTCCCAAGTACCCTAGCTAATAAAACTGTAGCAAAATGAAAATAACACTTTTGATGCAATTCAGTTTTCTCAACCCAGAACCATCCAAACACTTTGAATTATAACTACGGTACCAGTGCCCATAACTGCCACACCTGTTGGTGAGGTGGCTGGGAATTGTGAGAGTTGTATGTATATGGCATGGGATAGGAAAGCTGCAAACAGCTTTTTCACAAACCTAAGGGAACCCATCGGAAATTATATTTTATTAAAGCCCTCAGTTCCCTCTTTTGTGACTCATTGTGAACTGCTGAGTTTCCAGCTTGTTTTTTCTAGGCAGGAGACAGATGACATGACCATCTCTCTCTCTCTCTCTCTCTCTCTCTCTCTCTCTCTCTCTCTCTCTCTCTCTCTCTCTCTCTCTCCCTCCCTCCCTCCCTCCCTCTCCCTCTCCTTCTCCCTCTCCCTCTCCCTCTCCCTCCCTCCCTCCCTCTCCCTCTCCCTCTCCCTCCCTCTGTCGCTCTGTCCCTCTCTCTCCCTCCCTCTGTCCCTCTCTCTCTCCCTCCCTCCCACCCTCTCTATCCCTCTCTCTCTCCCTCCTCCCTCTCTGTCCCTCTCTCTGTCCCTCCCTCCCTCCCTCCTTCCCTCTCTCTCTCGATATATATATGTTTCTGTGTTTAATGTGCCAATAAATTGACACTTTCGTTGCTGTTTTTTATTTATTTATTATTTTTATTTTATTTCTATGGGTATGAAGTTGTATTTATATTATATTTCTAATTCTTCATCTGCCATCCAGTACTTTGTGTGTGGCAGAAAATTATGCCAGTCTAACCTGTATTGTTCTCTTTCCAGTCCTCTTCTTTTGTCAATCAGGTTAACAAATGACTCTTACTTGGAAGCAGCAGCAGAACTAACTACTGTACACATAGCCTGTTTCTGTTTCCTGGTTTAAATCAGCCCTCTGGGTAGCATAGGGTCAGTGCTCTTTCAAAGGAGCATGGAACCTGTGCTTATAAAATAAGATAAGCACTTTTTCAGGTGCTAAAGAATTACTTTGCATTTGGAAGGAGGTCATATAAGACCAGACAGTATGATGAGAAGCATCAGGAGACCACTTCGTGGACAGATGCCTCTGAAAAAGCCAGATGTTGGACCTCTCCTGCAGCCCAAGCCAAAATAGTTACCAGAGGGTGGGACATGTCCACATTATCTTGAATTGACAAGTACTGTAGGTGGCTCCAATTCTTGGCAAGGGCAACAGCCATATGAGATCAACCAAATGATCCTCATGGCAAAAATTGTATCAGAAGAGAGAAGATGCTCCTTTTGACATTGGAAGGGTCAGGACAGCCTCAGGTATGGGCTGAGGAAGCAATGAAGGCAACATTATAAGGCGATGGCCAATGCTGGAGAAAGTGACCACTGAGGCATGTTCATGCTGTGGTCAGGGTCACGTAAGGAAGAACCCTGTCTTAGAATAGCCATTTAAGTGAGAGATTGCAGGCTGGTATGTTTATTACAAAGAGATTAAGAGGCACATGGAATTTGGGATGGATTTTGTTGTGTGTTTTTTGGGGGGGTAACATCTACTTGCACTATGATTTTTAAAACTGAGCAAACTTGGCTTACTGCATTTGGGGTCATTAATTGATGTAACTGGCATTCATATGTCAAATAACCCAAGGTTTCACCGACCTTGGTAGCACTCAAGAGTAATCAGCCACAAGGTAAGCATGAAATGTTCCTGAACAATTGCCTTAGTCACTAAGCCATAGCAATGTCATATTTTTTTCCTTTTCTTCTTAAATGTACTCTGTGTCTAATTCAGCCAGTGTCTTGCTTTGTTTCCTAAACCCCCAAGCACTTAGCATTGTCCTGAGTAGCACTTCCAGCTTCTGTCTCAGATGATTATAGCTTTCAAAAGCTGTAATGCAGGTGATCCTACTATTAGCGTGGGCTAGCTGTCTCAGACTGCAGATGGGAAGGATAGAGTTGGACCAATAATCTTCTGTGTACACAAAAACATGTGTTCTACTGGTTTATGGCTGTTACCATAGCATGGATCATAAATGTTGACTATTATGTAGGAAACAGCTCTCACAGATCCAATAGCTTTGGTATCCAATTTTTTTTTTAACGAAAGAGAGCTTATCTTCAACCAATGCTGATAGCAGATTAAATGATGGGCATGCATCAGGTGATTTCTTTACATACATATTTTTCACAAGTATAATTCCCTATAAAATTATTGGGAACGATGCATGCAACACATATAAGGATAAATTTTAGGTTCTATAAAATAAAATATATACTTCGGAGAGACGCATACATAAAAATGTAATTATTACAGGTGGTTTTTCAGAAAAAACAACCAATATTTTTAAGAACATCATAAATTTTGGACTGAAATCAAAATAGATATGCCTCACTTTATGGAATATTTATTATTTCTCCTTATAGTACAAGCCATTACTTATTTTCTTAAAGGAAGGAAGGAAGGAAGGAAGGAAGGAAGGAAGGAAGGAAGGAAGGAAGGAAGGAAGGAAGGAAGGAAGGAAGGAAGGAAGGAAATCTCACCTTCAAGTTTTACGCTTTTATTTTTAAAAGGAAGCTTATTTTTATTTTTTTATTTTATTTTTTGCCTTGACACATAAACACAAATGGATCCACAATTCAATTCAGTGTGAAAGAGAAACAGAATAACACATTTTGTTTATTCAGGGTAACAACATTTGCTGCTCTTTTACTGCCCCCCAGCATATGCAAACACAACTTAGATAGTACCACTATGCTTAAGCCTTAAGCAGCATATAATTATTTGTGTTTTTGCAACTCTGGCACATTCACACATGGGAGAAAAGAGCTTAATGCTGGCTCTACTCCAGATACAAGGCAGCCCTGTTATCCTTTTGTTGTTGTTAATTGCGAAGTCATGTCCGACCCATCGCGACCCCATGGACATCCCCCAATATCCATAGATTAAGGCAGATACCTGAGGAGTATATGAAGAAGTGCAGGCCTAATGTGACATGGACAATTCAGTTCTGTAGAAGTGGATCCCTGAACAAGCAGCTCAGAGATGGAGATTGTTTCTAGAAAACTGATGCTGAAGCAATGGATTTAGGAATGAACAATACTACAAAACACCAAAGTTAGGCTGAAGGGATTTCAGATTGTTTTCGTGAAGAACTACTACTAAAAGTTATATTGATTAGAGCTTCTATTTCCCAGGGAATCCTGGTGACAACTATAGCACCAATTATTTATTTATTTTGAAAAACAAAATAAAACTGATTTAAAGACTATTTAATATCATGTGTTATTCAACCCTAATAAACCAAAACTTCTTTTTAAATTAATAAAGATCTTTATGTTCCATATAGAGGCAGAAGTTTAAGTATAGTAGAATATTTATGATCCTGAGTGCATAACAGAATAAGATTTTTTTGTCATAATCTATGTCCCTGTGGAATATCAGAATTTACAGACCGTATCAAGAGTTGTCTTAGTTGATCCTGCTCTGTTGATTATATTAATAAAGCATGATACAATGAGTGCACATTTAAAAAAAAAATACAGTGGATAAGAATTTCAGAATTCATACTAAGGACAGACTAACCTTACCAAGCTAGCTCAAGGTTGAAAAATAACATGTAAGCTTTTGAGTTCTCTAAAACTTTTCCCCAAATGCAGTGGTAAACAAAGTGGAGGGTGATAGGCCCAAGCAGATGAATCTAATTTCATTGTTCTAAAAGAAACTGGGAGTTGATTTCAGGCATTCAGATTAGATTCTGCCAGAAACTAAAATAGTTTCCCTGGAAATCTTCTCCCAAGGATTTGGGGGATCAAAATCAGGCAAAAATAAAAATATTGATCTCTTATCTTTTAAAGCATAGAGATGCAGCTATGAAGTCAGTCTAAATTTTCCTTGAGCTAAACATGCAAGCTCCTTGGTGAGTAAAAACAGAACTAGAGAGAAGCCTAACAAAGCTGAACCTAACATATTTATTATAGGAAAACAACCATGTTAATCTAGGGTAGCCAATAATCAGAAAATCTAGTAATGTGTTTTATGAAAGCTTATGCCTTCAATAAAAAGTGGTAATTCCTAATGTGGGGATAACAGATTCCTTCTGATGTCTAGCAGAAAGGTTGGGATTCTTTTCCTGGGGTCCAATGTCAATTTTACTCCATTTACCATTGGTAACATCGAAACTTTAAGCAATAGTTAACCATGTCTGAGCAGCACAGATTCTATAGATTTTGGTAGAAAAAGGAAATAAACACTGAACACTAAAATGATTAGTTTTTAAACTGCTTGAGTCAGCTGGACCATGTTTTTCTGTGTGCTAGGAATACTAATCTGTATCTCCCTTATAATATTGATCCAAAACTGACAAGAAGGACAAGGAAATGGCAGCACTGAGTATACATTTTCAAGCTGAAAGATATCAAGAGAATACCTTTGCAAGTCCTCTCTAGGGTGTTTTAAGAAATTCATTTTTAAAAAAAAATTCATAAAATGATTTGAAAGATCTATGATGGTATGAGCTGGTATTTATCTGTTCAACCACATCACCATTTCTCTGAATACTAGGACTTACTTCTTGCTAGACATATTTTCCAATAAGTATTTCAAAAGACAATCAGTATTCAATTGTCAGAGAGCTATTGAAAAGCACATGTTTTCATAATGCAGATAGCTTATTTATGACAAATAGTTATATCAATGTCACAGGATAAACTTATTTCTCTCCAAAATTTTGTACTAAACAAGCCCAGATTCAGATCCACCCTGAGCCATGGAAACTCACTGAGTGACTCTGAACCAATCACTCTCACTCAGCCCAACCTATTTCACAGGATATTTGCTACACAAATCAAATGAAAGAAGTCCATATAAGTTACATTTGTTTCCTGAAAAAAGGTAGGATAATGAATTTAACAAATAAATAACAGACAATGTTTTAAAGAGCGAAACCCATGAAGTCATCCATCCACACAGTTTGAGTATCATCAATATCCAGATGAGGATCAAATACATCTCCATTCCAGACTAGACAAAAGAGGCAGATGAAGTCTTGTCTCAGTGTCCAGAAGCTGTTAAGGTCTGGGTGGGGAAGACTTAGAGTCTTAGACCATGTATTCATCTAGTAAATGAATTGTATCAACTGCCAGTTAGCTTTTCAGTGCAAATCAAGTCAAGGTGCTGGATTTCAACTTTAGGGCCTTATATGAGTTAGAGCCTATGAACTATTCTGGGTGACATCTATTCATCTGATAAGATTAAGGAGAGGTGGCTTGTTAATAATTCCACCACAGAAGAAAAGTCTCCAGGGATTCCATTGTCAAACCTTCTCAGTGAAGGTCCACTTCTCTGGAATATCCTCCTCCTGGATATCCACACTGTCTTCTCTCTGTTAAGACCTTTGAAAATGTGGGGATAGGATAGAAAGTTACATTCCCTCAGACGTCTAAGTACATTGGTGTATAATATTTTAAAAAGAGATATAAGGTGTTAGATATTCTTTGTTTTTATTTTTTTTTTCTACTTTATTTCTCAAGGTGATAGCTGAACAAGATGTCAAAGGCTTTGGATTGGAGGAATATATACATCTGGGTGAATAAATATGTAAATAATGAATTTATATGAATGAATGTTTATGAATATATATGAATGAATGTTTATGGATAAATATATATGAATGAATGAATGGATGGATGGATGGATGGATGGATGGATAATGAATGAATGAAATTTAAAAACTTCCTGCCTAGAAATCTAAAGAGATGTTACTAGACATTAATGGATCAATACAATTATTCAGCATAAAAACATCTGTTATACTGCTTTTAAGTGGTCTGCCCTAAGTTCCCTAATCATTTCATAACACCATTACAAGGGAGGGGTTTTTTGGGGAGGGGGAAGAAATTGGGCAGTCTATAAACTGAATTAAATAAATTTAGATATAGCAAATGGAACAGGGTCTGATTAAGTAATCAGCATAAATAAATGTTACATTCTAGGAGCTAACTCTATTGAAGTGCTGCAGATACATTTGAAATATAAACTGACCTCCTTTCCAAAAATCAGCACAGCAGTTCATATGACAAAGAAAGAATTCAGCTAAAGTTAGAGCTTGGAGAATTGTCTCATTTTGGAAATCCCCCTAGAGACCAGGCTTGTACTAATATTATCTACCTTTCAATGCAGTCAAAACCTAGATTTCTACACTTTAAATGATAAAATGGCAAACTATTATCAAGGTTCACTGTCTAGGTTAGATTTCAAGAACTTTCTCTATAAGTTACCCACTGAGAATGCTAGTGCCACTAGCAAAGTATACCTTGGTATGAAGATTTTCCATACTACAGGACTGATCCACATGGTTTTAATACTGCAATAATCTACTGCAGCATAACTCAGTGTGTGTGCGCGTGTGTTTGTGTGTGTGTGTGTGTGTGTGTCTGTCTGTCTGTCTGTCCATGTGTGTGAGAGAGATAACTTTCTCAATGAGGCCAATGAGATGTTCAGTGACTTTATTCTTATTAATATTAGCAATGGGCAACAGGTAAACTGCCTTATTAGCATCACATTATATCCCTGCTACTACAAGACATTGTGTGTTTAGAGAAGCTTCACTTTAATTTCATATTTTTCCTATGTAAAACAATATATCTCACTCAAATGTGGAATGATTTGCTTTACTGCAAACTGGTCCACTGTAAGTAACATTTATGGACTTTAACAGGAACATAGATCTTTGCAGCTTACAAGACGCTTTGCTTTGGATAACTAAATTAGAAATTTTCTGTGCTCAGACAGATAAGAACAGGAAGTCTCCTTCTAATAACATGCACCAAGGGTTACTAATCTGTTTGTGCTTTAGTTATCCATCTGTAAAATGTTGTGAAGACAGTTGTATTAAGGCTGCAATTTTAAAGCATTTACTTTAAGTCCATATTACTTCTCTATTAATGGAACTTACCCTGTTGTTAATGGTCTCAGCGTTCCTTTTTTAAAACAAACTAATGTTTATATATTACAAAAGTGAAATGCAAAGTCTAAAATTTACTGCCGTTTTCAAAATCATTTACCCATTTCTTCTTGCAATAAATGTTGCAATTTTCTCTAATAATTCAGAAAATAAAACATTGTTCTTTTTATTGGTTTTCATAAATCATATGATCCTTAGGTGACTTTTTAAATACACATATATGTACATTCATGTACGTGCACAAATTCTTGAACTAAGAGTAGATTATAGGAAATAAATGAGAGGGAACATTTTGTTTCAAAATTTTAAGAACTGGACATAAACAGTGACAGTTTATCTTACTCCATGATTCTAGTATAGATAATACAGAGCATTTGTGTTATGTTAACTATTGACCACGAGAAGCCAATAGATGACTAGTTCTGTGTTGGCTTTTTTTTGCTGCTGCACCACATTGCTGGCTCATATTTAAGTGATTGTCCACTAGATCCTACAATCCCTCTAGCACAGGGGTGTCAAATTCGCAACGTCACATGACGTGTCGCAACATATCACGACTTTTTTGCCATTGCCGTCAAAGGGGTGGGCGTGGTTTCGCTATGATGCATCCAGCCCAAGGGCCAGTAGTTTGACACCCCTGCTCTAGCAGTTACTACTACTGAGCCAGGTACCACCTATTCTATACCGCTAATAGTTTTTCATAATGGCAAAATGTAGAAGTTTACTTTTCTCATCACTGAATTTCATTTTGTTAGATAGAGCCCAGTGTTCAAGTCTGTCAAGATCCTTCTGTTTCTTGAATCTATCTTCCAGATTATTGGCTATTCCTGCCAACTTGGTGTTGTCTGCAAATCTGATGAGTTCCCCTTCTATCCCTTTGTCTAAATCAGTGGTTCTCAACCTGTGGGTCCGGACCCCATTTGGGGTCGAACAACCATTTCACGGGGGTCGCCAAACAAGGCTGTCCGCCATTTTTTCCCCTTTTCTTTGGCCACGCCCCTGGCACCCGGTGATGTATAAGTGGTTGGGGGTCACCACAACATGGGGAACTGTATTATGGGGTCGCGGATTAGAAAAGTTGAGAACCACTGGTCTAAATCATTGATGAAGATATTGAAGAGTACTGGTCTAAGACAGAACTTTGGGGTACTCCGTTGCATACTTCCCTCCATGTAGATGCAGTTCTATTAAAGACTATACATTGAGTGCAGTTGCTCAGCCAATTACGAATCCATCCATCCTGTCTATCCCACATTTTTCTAGTTACTAAGAAATAGGTTGTGGTCTACTTTATCAAATGCCTTACTGAAGTCCAAGTAAATCATATCGTAGCATTTCTCTGGCCCACTAATTTTGTCACTTTGTCAAAGGATGCAATAAGATTTTTCTGGCATAATATGTTTTTGATAAACCCATGTTGGCTTCTGGTTGTGACTTTGTTTGCCTCTACCTATTTGCTTGATTATCTTTTCCAGACTCTTTCCAGTTATTAATGTCAGGCTGATAGAGCTGTGGTTTCCTGGATTCATTTTTTTTTCTTTTTTGAAAATGGGAACTTCATCAATTGAAAGCACATGGTGCCAAATTGAATTAAATAATAAACAGATAAATAAATAGTAACTAAAGCTGCACACATTTCGTCCCTTTAAGGGGAGGCAGTCATAAGATCTCTAAAATGGTAAAAATTACAAAATCTCAAGACCATATAGAAAAAAAACATTTTTATTTCACTTTTTCCACATTGCAATTAAATATTTTTAATAATGCATTCAATAATGGGATATGATTTTTTTAAGTATGACACTGAAGTATATTGGAAAAAATCATTTATAGTACTTCAGGATCTTCAAGTGATTAAAAATGTGAGCTCTGCTGCATGATATTTTTAGTAACATTCTTATGAGACTGAAAGCTTTTGCAAGTTTAGAGGTCCCAATGCATCTATCAGGGGAGAATTTTCCCACTCCGCTATATAGAAAAAAACTGCTTACTAACCATTATTAAAGTGTTAGATATCCCCTAGAATTATAATTCAAAAGGATATTGATGTCAGGATTCCTCCTAAAGTTCCTCCTAAAATTCCCAGTATTCAATGTTGAGGCAGGATGATTATAGGAATAAAAATATAAAAATAAATAAGTAGTTTCAGCTGGTAGTTCATCTGTCTGTCTATCTATCTCTTATGCTAAAGCAGTGTTTCTCAACCTTGACAATTTTAAGGCATGTGGAATTCTGGGAGTTGAAGTCCACATGCCTTAAAATTGTCAAGGTTGAGAAACACTGTGCTAAAGGGAGCATAAAATACTCCTTGAAATGAATTATGCCTTATCTTAACACATATTACAACAAACATTTGAATGCCCACAAGCTGGCATTTCCTCGTTGATTCCAAGCATGCTGATTGAAAGAACTGATTTCTCTGTCTAAGAAATGTTTGTGAAAATCAATAGTTTACCCGCAGAAGACCACATGGGAAACATAAAACTGTTACAATAGTGTTTTGTATTAGTGCTGAAAGATTATATTGTAAATAAGTTACTAGACTTTGTCGGCAATTGTCTTCATATTACTAGTACAGATAAAAAGATAATCAAGGTTCCACAAGGATGGTAAGAGGAAGGCAAGATTATGTAGAGTCTGTTTATGCCCAATACTAATTTTGTCTCCCTTAAGCCTCAGTAGGTCTCCTGGGCTTGGAAACTAAGCAGGATCAGTCATGGCTAGTAACTAGACAGAAGACTACCATGGAATGCTGACTAGACTGGGAATCTGAAGAACATTCTGGAAAAAGGCAAGTTGTTTCTGTTGCCCAAAAAATGGCATGGATAAATCCATGAAGTTATGAGGAGTTAAGTTCAACTCCATCCTCTTAAACTCACCATCATGGATACAAGCCATCAAATGGATTATATCGATACATTTAGTCTGCAGTCATTTGGTGACTTGTTCACTCTTTTGGTAAGCCCATGGTTTGCTTAACAGTGGTTTGTTTGAACTGACTTGAGTTCGTACTGAGCAGAAAATGAAATCTATCTCAGTTTAACATCCTCAGCAAATCCAGCCACTGCCAACCACAATCGAGTGGTCTTGCTGTTCAGCTTGCATCCTCCAGATCTGTACCTACATCTGCTGAATTCCCATAATACGTTGCCATAATATCAGCCAACAGTCCAAATGTTTCCACTTGCTATTGAGCTCAGAATAATTGAAAAAGTACTAGACTGAAGATCTGTGAGATACACACAAAGGTTCATAAACTTATCTTTCCTCTTTCAATATTATGCTAAATGTGCTGCAGTTCAAAACTTATTCAAAGGCTTTCCAGAATGCAACTCTCTCTTACGCGTTTTCCTCTGCAAATCCTCGACGTAGTTTTAGTGCAGGGGGTCTCAAACTTGGCCCTTTTATGACTTGTGGACTTCAACTCCCAGAATTCCTCAGCCAGGCATGCTGGCTGAGGAATTCTGGGAGTTGAAGTCCACAAGTCATAAAAGGGCCAAGTTTGAAGATCCCTGTTTTAGTGACTGGTCCGGAAAGCCGCTGCTTTGCGCCAAGAGGGAACCAGCTCACCAAGCGCCACTCCGCTGCCCTTCAAAACAGGCCGCTTTGGCTGCATTTGTGTGTGAGTGCGTGTGCCACTTCAGCCTTAGACGTGCCCTACGTGTCCTTTGCGCTTCCCTGTTTGTCTCTGGCCATCACCACAGCCGCTCATCGCGGCTGTTCTGCCCCCGCGAACACCGACAGGCTATTGGGAAGGAAGGCAAAAAAGCGCAGCAATCCACGAGCTCTTTCATTCTTCCAGGAAGGAAGGAAGGTGCCATAACGGGGTAACCACGAAACGGCGGCAAGGAATATTTTGGAACTCTACAATCCAGATATGGCAACATTAGTTTTAGGATACTTCCATATGGCTATTTATTGTCAGCTCCTCTCAGCCTGGCATCATGCCTGCCTGCCGCCTGCACCGTGGTCCTCTTTCGGCTGCCCAGTGCATTTCCTTCCACCTCGCTTTCTAGGTTAAGAGCTTGAGGTTCTGCGGAGGTGGGGGATGAGCCCTGTTACCGCCCAGTCTCCATCTCTTAGGCTTCCTTTCTCGACCCCTTTCCCAGCGTTTACTATAGTGCAGTTCAGAGAGCCAGTTTGATACATTGGTGAAGGCACCGGGCTAGAAACAGGGAGACCGTGAGTTCTAGTTCCGCCTGAGGCAGAACTAGAAGCGAGCTGGGGAAATCTCTCGGCCCTAAGAACCAGGCAGTGCAAACTTCAGGGACTTGTACACACAGAGAGACGTTCAGCACCGACTTCTTGAATTGCGTGCCTTCGAGGGGGTCCGGTCTTGCAGGATAGGTTAACAGCCACCTCCATTCCCACAGCCCATACGTGCTTGGAGCGTGGCGCGGGTCAAGCTCTTTTCTCTACTCTGATTGGTCAAGTAGCCCCGTTTGCTTCTCAGCGTTTTGAAGCCGACTGGAGTGAGAACCTCTGCAACTCTGTCCGCTTGAAGTTGTTTGAGGGAGCGGTATTGGATTAGAAGAGGGTTTCCCATCTGCGTTTACACAAAATCGTGAAGAAAACAAATAGAGTTTAGGTAACTTTATAGTGACCAGGTGAAGCTAAACAGAACCATGTCTCTTGAGAACGTGAATAAATATTAAGTGCAAAAGAGAAACAGACACTATTCATGTAATAATATGTTGGCCCACTATAGAAAGGGCACTCGGCGCACAATAAAAACCAATACAATTTAACAAAAATGTAATAAAGCAATCAAATCGGGTTTAAAAAACACAACAGACTAACAAGTATCAAGAGGTAAACTCCTGCTGGATGTTTTAAAATGCAGTGTGTACAATTTATTATGGAGATATCGTACAATAGCTGAATGTTTTAATCATCAGCCTGGGATTCAAATCAAATCTTTTATTATGGTCATAGACCAGCATAGCAACCTGGCAGAGGAGATAACGATGACCAGCCTACCTTTATTTTCTGAACCAAGATGATTTGTTCAGCTCCAAATAAAAGTTCAGATAATCCTTGACTTACAACCATTCATTCAGAGACTGTTCAGAGTTACAACAGCACTGAAAAAGAGTGATTTGTGACCGTTTTTCCCACTTAACGACTGTTGCAGCATCCCCATGGTCACAAGATCAAAATTCTGATGCTTGGCAACTGGTTCATATTTATGATAGTCGCCATATCCTGGGGTCATGTGACCTTCTGACGAGCAAAGTCAATGGGGAAGCCAGATTCATTTTACAACCTTGTTACTAACTTAACAATTGCAGTGATTCACTTAATTATGGCAAGAAAGATCGTAAAATGGGGTAAAACTCATAACTGTCTCACTTAGCAACAGAAACTTTGGGCTCAAATGTGGTCGTAAGTCAAGGACTACCTGTATAGATCTCCAGGGGAACTTGCAGAGTGTTCCACCTCTGTAGCTTCTTATAGATGTGGTGTTGATGCCAGAGTTACTTTGTGTTGCCTCCCTAAACTAAGTACTTCCTAGCAAAAGTCCACTTGTGTCTCCTTTGCAATACTTTCTCATTTTGATCCTCTGGACTTTCAAACTAAATAAAACTTGCAAGAATATTTTTAGAAATTATCTGACTCAAGACAGTTATGCTTTCCTGATTTTTATACATATGTGAATAGTACAGAATTACTTTACAGAATTTATAGAACACACAGAGCTGTGAACAACACCTTCATCGGTTCATTGAAAAAAACACAAATAGATAAGACCTAGGAAAGTGTAACATTGTTCATATACCCTTTTAAATAGGAAATAAACACCTTTTACAGAGAAATTATCTCAGTCAGAGGGATGATCGCTTTTCTTTTCCAAATCTCCCCACCTCAATAGTTCACATAAGAGAGTTTGAAACAGGGATGCTGCAAAAAGAAAAAAAAATTGATTGTTACCACCATCCCTACTTTTTTTTAATCCCAGTCATTTCTTCAAGGACAACTGTCCCTGTTTTAAAAGAGACATAACAATTATAACCATCTACCATAAATTCATTGCATACTTTTTTTTTTTTTTTTTTTTACTCCTGGTGACTGGACTTTTCTTGGCAAGATTTCTGAAGTGGCTTGCCTTTGCCTACTTACTAGATTTGAGAGATTTAATTGTCAAGGTGCTATTGTTTCCTCTATGGGTTGGAAAGATCAGATTTAGCTCATTGACTATTCGGCTGAAGGAGGATTTTGTGTCATTTATGCTGGGACTCTATTCCTGGAAAATACGGTACATATTCTCCCACCTACCTCATTTGTCCTTAATTGAGTTTTCTTGTGTAGAATAACAACTTAATATATTCTAGGTTTTGTTATAATAAAAACTGCCTACTTGATCTCTTCTGTTTTCCACTTATAGGAAATCTATGCACTTTATAAAGGGCAAAATGAAGTGAGGTGTTTCTCAAATATGCCTTTGAGAGCACTACGCTAATTCCACCCATAGAATGAGAAGTAGCACCTGAATACAGATCTGACCACAATGGAACCCAAAATTTATGTTGCTGAGTGAGAAATTTGTTAAGTGAGTTTTGCCCCTACGGCTTTTCTTGCCATAGGTCTTAAGTGAATCAATGCAGTTGTTAAGTTAGTAACACCGTCGTTAAGTGAATCTGGCTTCCCCATTGACTTTGCTTGTCAGAAGGTCGCAAAAGGGGATCACATGACCCCATCATAAATATGATCCAGTTGTCAGAATGTAGATCATGTGACTGTGGGGAGGCTGCAACAGTCGCAAGGGTGAAAAGCGGTCATAAGTCACTTTTTCAGCGTTGTTGTAACTTCAAACGGTCACTGTTGTAAGTCAAAAACTACCTCTATAGTAACAGGATTTTTTTTAAAAAAAAAAAAGTTATCTCAGAAAATCATTCTAAACATCAAAAACTGATTTATATAGTATAGGTCAGGGGTAGGCAACCTTGGCTCTTTTATGACTCGTGATATAGGTAGCCCTCAACTTATTACCATAATTGAGCCCAATATTTATTTTGTTAAGTGAGAAATTTGTTAAGTGAGTTTTGCCCCATTTTACAACTTTTCTTGCCACCGTTGTTAAGTGAATCACCACAGTTCTTAAGTTAGCCACATGGTTGTTAAGTGAATCTGGTTTCCCCATTGACTTTGCTTGTCAGAAGATCGCAAAAGGAGTTCACGTGACTCTGGGACACTGCAACCGTCATAAATGTGAGACAGTTGTTAAGCATCCAAGGGTAAATCACATGACCATGGTGATACTGCGATGGTCATAAGTGGGAAAACTGGTCATAAGTCACTTTTTTCAGTGCTGTTGTAACTTTGAACGGTCACTAAACGAACTGTTGTAAGTTGAGGGCTACCTATATTAGCCTCAATGTCAACGCTGCTAACATCGGATGTTTTTGCATTGACAACAGATGGAAATGTAGCCATCTTTTTCCTTTTGCTTTTAGAGTTAGATGATGCTGGGAGAGGGGATATGAACCAGAGTTTAGCTAGACGTAACACATCAAACCTAGGTGAGAAACAAAAGTTATTGTAACCAGAGCTGATAAGGATTTGGCAGTTGGAGAACTGGAGAGGAAGCCCACGCTTCAAGCTAATTGGGGAATGTGGTTTATGACAGTTAATTAGAGAAGGGAATTGTGCTTTGATACTATGCGCTCAGGGGAGGGGAATCCAGTTTTTGGCTTCGATTATGCACTGCCGATGCTATGCTACTCAAAATAAAGATTCTTTAAGGTAAACAATGCCTTGAAGTTCTGTGAAGAGTTTCATCTGTCGGAACCATGACACTCAACTTTATCAACCTAAATTAATTAAAAATAACCATTGCAATTAAAATGGATTTAATTTTCATCGAAGGACTTGTGAAAAACTTCCACAGTTCACTAATGATAGCAATGACCAATAGTAAACATAAATAAAAATCCCAGGTATAATATACCTTCCTACTTATTTTTCCTCTATTCCACCATACATTGTTGACACTTAAAAGAGAAAGGAACATTTTAAAAAAATAGAAAGGGAAAAAAGGTGAACAGGTGATAAAATATAGTAGCTAGATTCACCCATAACATTGTCAGATTTGCTGGAACAATATCCAATTAAACTGCAAAGGCAGAGCTGCCAACTAGTTTAGAAGATAATAAAAATAATTCATCTCTTTACCACTATCCCACCACTGTAATTGGAGTTAAAATGTCCTCGACACACAGTCTAGCATCACAAAGATGGATGGTAGTTCTGAAAAGATTGGGTAAGCTTGAGTAACCACTGAAGAATCTGCCTTCAGATTTAAGAGAGAGAGAGAGAGAGAGAGAGAGAGAGAGAAGGAGAGTTAATAAAAAATAAATAAAATCCCCCGCTATATTGAGAGCATCTCAAATACAATTTGTTCCTCACTAGAACAAGCAGAGGTAATCTCTCAGCTCTCACCAAGGATAGAGAAATTAAAGCACTTGTTCATCTCTTAATTCCTTCCAGGCATGAACAGAAATTGATCACATAATTCTTGTAGTTAGGCTTCACAATTCACAATTTACCTTTTTCTACTTCTTAATTGGATGACACTTTTGAACATTAGCTCTGGGATAGAACCACAATTAATTCATGCTCACTGAAAATCATTTAGTGCACACAAAGGATAAGTAAATGATTTGGGCTCTGTTGCTTCAGTTTCTCTAGATTGTTGCATCAAGGAAATAACTTGAGCACCTTCCCAAAATGGATGAACTCATTCACAGGAAATAACATGCAATTTATCAGTTACAATTCTTTTTCACAAGCTTCAGATTGTAAGCACGAGCTTTTTTCACAAAGGCTTGCTATGAAAAGACTGGAAACCTTTACAGATTTTTTTTTGCTGAAAATGGATAAAAATGAACTGCTGGTTTCGGGATTTATTGATTAAAAAGGTTTTTCATGGGAAGAAGGGAACTATATTATGTAATCTGGGAAGACAGGGATGGTAACTACATCTAGTCCTTGGCTTACAACTATTGGCGTAGTGCAGGGGTAGGCAACCTTGGCTCTTTTATGACTCTTGGACTTCAACTCCCAGAATTCCTGAGCCAGCTGGCTCACGAATTCTGGGAGTTGAAGTCCACGAGTCATAAAAGAGCCAAGGTTGCCTACTCCTGGCTTAGTGACTTTTCGAGGTTACAATAGCACTGAAAAAAAGTGGCTTATGACCATTTTGCACATCACCATTTCAGCATCTTTGTGGTCGCATGATCAATATTTGGACGCTTGCTAACTGACGTATATTTATGATAACTGCAGGGTCCTCAGGTTATGTGATCACCTTTTGCAACGTTCTGACAAATAAGAGTGAATGGGGAAGCCAGATTCACTTAAAAACTGCGTTCCTAACTTAACAATTGCAATGATTCGCTTAACTGTGGCAAGAAAGATCATAAAACGGGCAAAACTCACTTATCAATGGGCTTGATTAGCAACGGAACTTTTGGGCTCAGTTCATAAGTCAAGGACTAGCTGCACTATATTTGTAATTGCTACAAAGAAGATTTGAACTCGCTTCTTTATATACCTTTCCTTTTCTTGCATTCTTTTTTTGTTATCCTTGAGTTTTCCTTTTACTCTTTTATAATTGTCTTCCATTTCTCCTTACATAGTTCCATATTTTTAAATCTTTATAAAATCTTTTAATAAAATTATTTAAATAAAAACATTTGCTGTGGAATGGGAGGGGTAGAACGTACATATTTTGCCTTGAGTAGATATTAGAGTTGAGACAGATGTACTATTTTTACAGCAATGGGGATATATTTTTTTCAGTGTAGCTTCCAGCTGTAGTATTATTAGAAAGATTTTATGACCACCTATTTTAAACAACTTTGGAGGGCTTACAACAAATTATGTGGAGATCATCCATCCAAGTTCCAATCAGGCCAGATTTTCCTTACCATCTGATAGCAGATAAGGTCAGAGGCACTGACGACTTCTGAAGTAGGTTTTGAAACATAATTAAATGTATATTTAATGCAAATATACAAAAAACAAAGCAGAACACTTCTTCTTCTTGTGCCATATCCGTTATCGGACATTGGCGATCATGTTGGTAATCCTGTTTTTATCAGCAGCTGCACAAAAAAGTGCTGCTGAGTTTTGTCCAAACCAGTCCCTTAGATGTTGAAGCCACGATGTTCTTCTTCTGCCTGGACCTCGTTTGCCTTCAATCTTTCCCTGGAGGATTAAATGGAGTATGCCATATTTTTCTGGGTGTCGCATCACATGTCTGAAATAGTCTAACTTTCATTTTTTAATTGTTTTGATGATTTCCCTTGGCTTTCCCAGGCAGCTTATCACCTCCTCATTTCTGATCTTGTCAACCCAGTTTATATACAACAGCCGCCTGTAAATCCACATTTCAAATGCTTCTAGTCTCTTCAGGTGGCCTTCTGTCAGAGACCAACTCTCTACTCCATAGAGCAGGATAGAAAAAATATAACATCTGACAAGCCTGATTTTCAATCTTAGGCTTATGTTGTGACTGCAGAAGACCTTTTTCATTTTGAAGAATGCTGTTCAGGCTTTCTCTATCCTTGCCTTTATTTCAGTGGTCATGTCCCAGCTTTCATGTAAATTAGAACCGTGGTGCGTGATCCTTTCAACTTTTTCTAATTATTCCTTCCAAATTTATTGGTGGTAAATTAATGGGTTGTGTTATGTCCCGAGCCTTGCAAATGGCTCGGGCGTTTGCAGGCAGTCCCGGGCAGGTGCAAAGCTGCCCGGGACCAGACAGGCTGTCGCCAGCACCGTGCGCATGCGCGGGTGCTGGCGCGGGAAAAGTATCGCATTTACCCGGGAAATGTCTATATAAGAAGCTGGGAGGTTTTGGGAGCTGCTGAAGCCATCTACTTGTAAGCTGAACGCAGAATAAAGAAAACTGAGAACTCCAACTGCTTCTCGTGTCTGCTTTCCGCCAAGGACTCAACACTGGCGACGAAGGTGGGATTGCCTTACACCGCCTGGAAAGGAAGAAGTGTAAGCTTACCCAAGTGAGTCCTGAGCGGCGGAACGGCGTCGACTCGGCAGCTACCCGCCAATCCAGTGCGCATTCGGGGGTAGGCTGGCTGATAGACCCATCTCCTGAAGATGGCGAAAATCGGAAGGCTTTCGGAATTCGACGTCTCACATCCAGAGCGGTGGGAGTCATACGTAGCCAGGGTGGAGAACTACTTCAAGGCAAACCAAGTGAGGGAAGAGAGCTTGAAGGCTGCCACCCTGCTTTGTGTTTGCGGTCAAGACGCCTTCGACATCGCAGAAAACCTTGCAGCACCTGTTCCAGTAGAGTCTGTCAGCTACGCAGATCTGAAGAAGCTACTGAAGGAGCACTTCCACCCCAAGATGTCCGTCATCGCATGGCGCCACACCTTCGAGCAGAGGGATCAACGGCCCGGTGAGTCGGCCAAAGAATTCATCGCCGCATTACGGAAGGCCGCCAAGCACTGCGAGTTCAAAGACCTCGAAGAACGACTGAGGGACCGATTCGTGTGCGGGTTAAGGCATCGAGATCTACAACAGAGACTTTTCGCTAAAGAAGAGTTGTCCTACCAAGATGCCTTAAGGGAAGTCACCGCAGAAGAAGCAGCAGGCGGCGCTGTCAAGAACATGCGGCCGATCAGAAACAGTCCAGAGGTTGCATCCGTGCACCAGGAAGACGTCCAAAGAAACTCCGAGGAGGATCCGGACGAGGAAGTCGACCGTCTCCACCCCACGAAGGAAGAAAAACAGAAGGGAAGCTCTTCAGCTCCGCTCAAGTGCATCGGCTGTGGAGGTCGCCACAGGAGAACCGACTGCAAGTTCCGCTCCGCTACCTGCCGGGCATGCGGCAAACAAGGACACATTGCAGCTGTGTGTCTGGGCCGACGAAAGGTACAACCTCAGGAAGAACTGCGCCTGAAAGGTACCAGATTCCCCAGCCAGAATAGGGTAGGGTTTTGCGCTTCGCGAAAAAGCATCCTTAGGACAGGCACACACAAGCCCATTAAGAAAAAGCTGTCACTCAAGGTGAAGCTACAAGGGATTCCATTATCTATGGAACTAGACACAGGGTCTGCCTTTTCAATTATCTCCTTGCATACATTTAGGAAGATTTGTTCCGGTAGTGGAACTCAGGCCAAGTTAAGGCCTTCTGACATTGTGTTAACAGATTTTCAAAATTCAAGAGTGTGTGTTAAGGGGGAGGCCACCCTTAACGTGCAATACAAGAGTTTTGAAGGTCCACTAGACTTATTAGTAGTAGGGGGTGAACGAACGAGTCTCATAGGACTCGATTGGTTTGAGGCCCTGGGGATACACGTCACAGGACTCAACAGTTTACAAACACTCGACCTACAGGAAGTCTGCAAAGAATTTGCAGATGTTTTCAGCCCCCAGCTGGGCACATTCAAAGGACCCCCTGTGTCCTTAAAGCTAGACCCCACTGTCACTCCCATTAGAATTAAAGCAAGAAGGGTCCCTTTTGCTTTAAAGAGTAAAATTGACACTGAGTTAGACAAACTGATTCAACAGGGAATCCTAGAACCTGTTGATTCCAGTCCTTGGGAGACCCCCATTGTCACGCCTCTAAAGGCAAATGGGGACATTCGCATTTGTGCTGACTACAAATGCACTCTGAATAAGGCATTGCAGCAACATGCCTATCCTGTTCCTGTGGTCAGTCATATTCTGGCCTCCCTCAAGGGGGGGCGCGTTTTTGCAAAGCTTGACCTAGCTCAAGCGTATCAACAGCTGCCTGTTGATGATGATGCTGCTATAGCTCAGACTATTGTGACCCACAGGGGAGCCTTTAAGGTAAAAAGGCTGCAGTTTGGAGTGAATGTCGCTCCTGGGATTTTCCAAAGCGTAATGGAAAACACACTACGGGTATACCAGGGGTTTGCCCCTACTTTGATGTCGATGTCTTGATTGCAGGAGACTCCACACACATTCTAGCTGAAAGGCTAAGGGCTGTTCTGTTAAGATTCAGGAAATCAGGCCTCAAGCTCAAAAAAGACAAATGCAAGATTGGGGTGCCTTCTACTGAATTTCTGGGGTTCAAAATTGATGCTGCTGGGATTCACCCTGCTGAATCCAAACTAACTGCTATTTTAGAAGCACTAGGCCAAAGTCAAGGCCAAACTTCAGGCCTTCCTGGGCCTCCTGAATTTCTACAATTCTTTTCTTCCACATAAAGCTAGTGTAGCTGAGCCTCTTCACAGGCTACTAGACAAGCAAGCAGTGTGGCGGTGGTCACAGACGCATGAGGCCTGCTTTAACGAAGTCAAGGCCTTGCTCACTTCTAACAGTGTACTTGCACATTTCAACGAGTCCCTTCCTGTGTGCATCGCTTGTGATGCGTCCCCTTACGGGGTTGGAGCTGTCCTGAGCCACCTCAGGTCTGATGGAACTCAGGTTCCTGTTGCATATTACTCCAGAACATTGTCTTCTGCTGAGCGCAACTACGCTCAGATAGACAGGGAGGCTCTGGCTGTTGTTGCTGGAATTAAAAAATTCCACGATTTTCTATATGGCAGGCATTTCACGGTCTTCACTGACCATAAGCCTCTGCTGGGACTGTTTACCACACGTAAGCAGACTCCCCAAATCATTTCCCCTAGAATGCGTAGGTGGTCTATTTTTTTGTCTGCATATGATTTTTCTTTACTCCACAAGCCTGGAAAAGAAATGGGCCATGCTGATGGCCTCAGTAGATTGCCTCTGCCAGTAGTAGAAGCTGACCCTGCGCCAGCTGTCAACATTCTATCAATCCAAGCCTTGCCCGAGCTCCCTCTTAGTGCCAGGGATGTTGCCGCTGAAACAGGTACAGATCACACACTTTCACGTGTCCGTTCCTGGGTTTTGTCTGGTTGGCCTGAGCACTGCCCTAGTCCTGAGTTTCAGAGTTTCTGGTCCAAAAGGAACGAGCTGTCCCTTTCTCAGGGTTGTCTGCTTTGGGGAAACAGAGTTGTCATTCCCACCTCAATGAGGACTAGGGTCTTAGAATCCCTCCACGAGGGTCATCCTGGCATTGTTCGTATGAAGGCTCTTGCACGCAGCCACTTGTGGTGGCCTGTTTAGATAAAGATATTGAGGCTAAGGTGCATGCATGCCACCTGTGCCAACGATCTCGCCCAGAGATGCCCCAAGCTCCCGTGCATAAATGGGAGGAAACACAGTCCCCATGGTCTAGGGTGCACATTGACTACGCTGGACCCTTTCAGGGCCAGTTCTTCTTGGTCCTTGTTGACAGCCATTCAAAATGGCTTGAGGTTGTACCTGTCTCATCCACCACCACTGCAAAGACTATTCAGGTACTGAGGGGGATTTTTGCTGCACACGGGCTGCCAGATGTCATTGTGTCCGACAACGGCCCTCAATTCACTTCCTCCGAATTCCAAGCTTTCTTACAGGCAAACATGATTCGTCATGCCACGTCTGCACCCTTCCACCCGTCCACCAACGGTATGGCTGAACGTATGGTGCGCATCACAAAGGACGCATTGAAAAGACTCACCTACGGGGACTGGCATCACAGGTTGGCTGACTTTCTCCTTTCTTATCGCACCACACCGTCCACTTCTACAGGGAGAACCCCAGCTGAACTTCGTTGGGGGCGTCAACTTACTACTAAACTTGACCAGTTGCATCCGGACAGACTGCCTTCATCTACCTCACATCCTAGGGCACCTAGACAACTACTTGTGGGTGCCCCAGTTTGGGCTCGCAATTACGGGCCTGGTCATACATTGGTCCCCGCTTCAATTTCCAGGGTCACAGGTCCTCTCTCCTACGAGGTAGCCCTGGACAACGGTCGTGTCCTGCGTCGGCACATCGACCAACTCCGCCCTAGGCGGGACCTTTTCAGATGAGACTCCTGGGTCTTTTCCAGGGGGGGAGGGGGACCCTTTGGAGCAAAGGGAAGGGCACGAGCTGCTGCCCATCTCCACTGATGGAGCCACAAACGGCCCATCCCAGGGTTCCGCGAGAGCTCCGAACAAGAATTCTATGAGCCTACCTAACTACCAGGCATCCACGCCTACTCCAGCCAGGGAGTCACCCCGGGGGCATACTCACTTTCCACACACATCACACAGCACTCCAGTCACGCAGGATACCCGGGGGCATCCCAACAAATCATTCCCTGCAAGAGAGCTGGCACACAATCCCCAAGGTTGGCCTGACCTTACCCCAAATCCTACAGGGGGTCAAACATACAGGGAGGTGGTTGAGGAACGAAGTCCCGACTACAACACCTCTAGCCCAAATCAGGGAGTAACTGAGTTTTGGGAAAGTACAGAAACCCACACAAGCCCGGACACAGAACGGGGTTCAGGGAATGGACAGCCTCCTGACAGGTCTTGGACGGACCTAGGAGGTTCAACAGAGACGCCCAGCAGTGGCTATCACTTCAAGGGGCCCGAGGGTCTACAGTTAGGCTGGTCAACCAGGTCACAAAGTGACAGAAGCCCTGGCCTGACGAGCCCGGTGGGCGAGCAAGCAGGCCAGGCATCGGGGCAAAGTCCTTGGAAGGCACCAAGGCATGATAAGGGGAACAGGCTCTTGTCACCCCTCAGTCAGGGAATACCTGTCAGAAACCCAGAGCTGAGAAGGTCACAGAGAGCAAGGAAGTCTCCTAAATACTTAGAGGATTACATAACATTGCTGGCTAAACAAAAGCCAGGTAACGATTGGAGCACTGAGAAGCAGAACACTGCATAAAATAAATGATTATATGTTGGTAGTAGTTTTAGCCCGGGGGAAAGGGGTGTTATGTCCCGAGCCTTGCAAACGGCTTGGGTGTTTGCAGGCAGTCCCGGGCAGGTGCAAAGCTGCCCGGGACCAGACAGGCTGTTGCCAGCGCCGTGTGCATGCGCGGGTGCTGACGCGGGAAAAGTATCGCATTTACCCGGGAAATGTCTATATAAGAAGCTGGGAGGTTTTGGGAGCTGCTGAAGCCATCTACTTGTAAGCTGAACGCAGAATAAAGAAAACTGAGAACTCCAACTGCTTCTCGTGTCTGCTTTCCGCCAAGGACTCAACAGGTTGTTTGCTGATGACCATGATCTTGGGTTTGAGGTGTTAAGCTTCAAGCCATATTTTTTAGATATTTCTGTGACTCAGTTGATGAGCTGAAGGTCTTCACGCTTACTGACAAGCAGAACTGTATCATCAGCATATCTTAAATTATTGATCCAAACACCGTTTACTTTGATGCCAGCATCGATGTTCTCCAATGACTCGTTGAAGATTGACTCAGAGTAGATATTGAATAACAGTGGAGACAGAATACATCCCTCTTCATATTTCTGCATCAGCTGAGTATTTTTGGCCTAGTCTCACATTTGCTACCTGATGCCAGTATTGATTATTTACGATTTGGATGTCTTTGTCATCTAGTCCCCCTTGTTTCAGGATTTCTAATAGTTTGCTGTGTCTTATTTTATCAAATGCTTTTTCAAAATCAATGAAGCACATGTAAACACTGTGATTGACATCTCTACAATGCTGTACAAGAACTTGAATGCTGAATAGCGCATCTCGTGTACCAAGATTGTTTCTGAAACCAGATTGTATGTTACCTAGAAGCTCCTCAATTTTGTTGTATATTCTTGTGTGACTTATTCTCAGGAATAATTCTCAGGACACTTCTTTGCATTTATTTTTGGGGGGATTGTCAGAAAGGTTGATTTTAGCCAATCATTTGGTATCTTTCTTCATTCATATATTCGACTGAAGAGCTGCAGAAAAAAAAATCTTCCCATTGTCTTCCAGCAATTTTAAAATTTCTATTGGGATATCATCAGGTCCTGCGGCTTTTCTTCTTTTTGCTATTTTTATTGCATGTTCAACCTCCTCCATAGTGAGGTTTGGTCCAGTTGTTATACTTCCCATATCTATATCATCCCTAGTGTCCTCAAAAAATTATTCAATATATTCCTTCCATCTTTTTATTTTTTCGTCCTCATCTAACACATACTGTTGTCCAATTCCAAAAGTACAGTCATCTTACAATTGTACAGTATACAAGACAAAGACAGATTAATTTAGCAAAGTGAGAACTTGCAATTGAATCTCATAACATCACCTTTATGTAATATCATGAGTTTCAAGGGCTGAATTGCCCGCTTTAGGAAATAAGACAATATTTGTTCCTAAAGTGATCAAGCCTATTTAGCCATTGTATTATATTGGATGGTTTCTTATCCTGCAGGCAATAACAAGGAAGCAAGAACTCCAAAACTCAGTCTAGACAATGGAATAAATGTCACATGTTACTTATCAAACAATTTCTTTTAGATCATTGGAATGAAGTTTGGTAACATTTATTTGTTTGTTGGTTATAAACGGTTCTAAACCATAGCATCTAAAGACTGAGACCTTTGGGGAATAAAGTTTTTCACAACATAATTAAGAACAGATATTAACTACAGCCATGAAGTGTAAGCCTTTCAGTTAAAACCTCATTTGAAAATCAGACATAGGAGGAAAGAGAAGGAAAGAAAAAAAAAAGAATACAAACAATGTTTAAATTGCATACTAAATAGAATTTAATAGGAAGTAACCTAAAGATCAACGAGAAGCATTTGTTTAATATACATTTAAAGATATTTAAGAGGAAGAGAATAATGAGGCAATGAAATCTTATTGGTTACAAAATGATCTTTATAAGACAAGACTGGGAGAGATAATAAGGCAAGAAATGGTCATGTGATCACTATTTGTGACCTTTTTTTGCTGGTTTCCAACAAAAAACATCCATTCAGAAAAATGGGTTTGCACTTACAAGTGTTTGTTCAACAACCACAGATTTGTTTAAAAACCATGGTGATTCACAACAACATTATAAAAATGATTGTAAAATCAGGTCCAGGCTGCAATATTTTGGTCATAAATCAAGGATTATCTGTATAGCCAATCTCAGTGAACATATTGGCAAGAATACTATATCTAGTATCTTGTGTGTTATACAAAGTAAATATACTAAGATTATAATAACAATTCTTATATCCTCATAACAGATTACCCGTTAAGGCAAAAATTAATTCTCTCCCATTCTGAGCACACTGCATAACAAGTTGGAATATTTATCTCATCTTAAATTACAGATCTGGTAAGGAGAATTTTACATTTTTTGGGCTGGATAGATATATAACCATATACTTAAGAACGGTCTGACATAAACTAAACCTAGAGACCTCAAGATAATCTACTTCAGTGTTGTTTAAAAACTATACCACCCTAAGAATATGTTCCTGAATTCTAAGTTTATTTTACCAGTTTGTTTTGACTTCCTAAAAAAAACTCGTCTCATTTTTTTTTTTTTTTTTTTTGGTAAACAGAAACTCAGAAAGAACAAGTGTAACGCAGGGAAAATGCAAAGGCAGTTGAATGGCTTGGAAGAACAATAAGTTATCTAAGTCTTATCCATTAATTCTGTTAAATAGTAATTGGCCATTATTTTTGGCAGGATATTTTATCCCACCATGGAGAATACACATATTGCCGTTTTATGCAAAAGCTTTGTTTAGTACAAAGACATTCAGAAAATAAACTAGAAATTACAATGGAAGACCACTTGGTTAAACTCCAAGTCTGCCTTCAATCATGCTCATTTAAAGCTCTAGGCGTCCCTTCTACTTTAGATATTCAGAGGAAAAGCAACCTAAGCTGTGCTCAGGCCATCTTTAGAGCTGCAAGCAGTTATATAAGCATGGCACTTTCTGTCTGCCTGTCTGACTGAGTGACAGACTGACTGAGTGATTGATGCCTTTCTGCTACAGCAAGAAATAAAATTTTAAAACCAAAACAAAATATAACCAAAGCACAGATCACTGTGAATAAATGTAACCAGGTCAGAGACAGTTGGCTGATCACATATAGTCCTTGACTTACAACAGTTTGTTTAGTGCCCGTTCGAAGTTACAGCACTGTAACTGAAAAAAGGGACTTATTATTGTTTTTCACAAGACCATTGTAGCATCCCCATGGTCACGTGATCAAAATTCAGATGCTTGGCAACCGACTCATATTTATGATGGTTGCGGTGTACCTTGGGGGGGTGTCATGTGATCATCTTTTGTGACTTTCTGACAAGCCATGTCAATGGGGAAGCCAGATTCACTTAGCAATGTTACCGATTTAAAACCTGCAGTGATTCACTTAACAACTGTGGCAAGAAAGGTCGTAAAATGGAGCAAAACTCACTTAAGAAATGTCTCATTTAGCAAAAGAATTTTTGGGACCAGTTGTGATTGTAAATCGAGGACTACCTGTAAATTCAATTGTGCTGAGTTATTCCTTATTTCAGAAACTCAGACATACACACACACACACACACACACACACACACACACACACACATCACATAAATTCAGCAAAGTTAGGGGATAGGAAACACCCAATTTTTGCCTCTGTTGATCTCCACAGGAACTTTAATTGCAAGGAAGGCAGAGGATAAACTGCATTACTCTTTCTTCACATTGTTCAACTAAAGGTCAAAAGTCTAGTCTTCCTGGGTTCTTAAGGTCCACATGTACACATTATTTATGATTTAAATGTTAAAATATTTTAAATAAAATACACTGCTGGTTCATAGAGCATCAGATAAAAGTGTGGCAAGATTCATACTGCTGAAATTAGCCTATTGTGATTCTGCTGGGTAGTAATATAGACTGCATTTGTCACAAACATTAATCGAGAACTGATTCTGCAGAGATGCTTTGAAAAATAGACGACCTCGGTGAAAAGAAACGGTGTTGTCAATCTTTTGGTATATATTGTTTTGGATTTTATACAGATAGTCCTCGACTTACAACAATTTGTTTAGAGACCGTTCAAAGTTACAACAGCACTGAAAAAAGTGATTTTCACACTTATAACCAGTGCTTTTTTTCCTAAAAAAAAAAAATGGTGCCAGAACTCCGTTCTGGGCGTTCTATGAGGGAAAAAAAGCCCTGCTTATAACTACTGCAGCATCCCCAGGGTCACAGGATCAAAATTCAGATGCTTGGCAACTGACTCATATTTATGACGGTTGCAATGTCCCGGGGTCAGGTGATCACCATTTCTGACCTTCTGAGGAGCAAAATCAATGGGGAAACCAGATTCACTTAACAACCATGTTATTAACTTAACTGTAGAGATTCACTTAAAAACTACGGCAAAAAATGTCGCAAAATGGGGCAAAACTCACTTAACAACTGTCTTGCTTAACAACAGAAATTTTGGACTCAATTGTGGTCACAAGTCAAGAACTAAGTATATGCAGATAGTGCTTCACTTATAAGCACAACTGAGGTCAGAATCTCCATGGTTGTCGACGGAGTTATGGCTGACTTTTTTTGCCATGTTTGTTAACTGAATCACTGCACTGTTAAATGTTATCATGAAGTCATTATGCAGATTTGGCTCCCCTAATTACATTTGTTTGTCAGAAACTACTGGGAAAGTGTCAAATCACAAACACATGACCCTGGGATGCTGTGACAGTCCTAAATGTGAGGGCTAGTTGCAAATCAGCTTTTTCAGTGCCATTGTAATTTTGCCCACTAAATAAATGGTTGTATATTGAGGACTACCCCGTATTGGCTGTTTTTTTTCTTTTTTCCCCTTATCAAAAAGTCCAACAAAACAGTTTGCAATACATGAAAGAAAGCATGAAGAGATAAGCTAAAATTAACCTGGAGTGATCAGTACTTCTCACCTAACTACTCATCAAAATAGGATTAGATCCTCTGCAAAATACTACAGAAGTATATGGATGCCATATGCTCCAGATATCTCTACCAAACATCTACCAGCTTCTATCTCCCATTTTTGTCTATGGCCAAAATCATCCGACAGTCGGAGGTGACCTATGACTAATTAAGTCCCTGTCCCAGATTTGGGACAGATATGAAACTGAGAATCATCTATCCATAGCACCAAAAATGTCTGAAGCTGGGAATACGTCCAGGTAAGTATTGTGGGGCTTATCCGTGCATAAAGATGCATTAGATTATACTACTAGGCATGGGTACAACTTTCTCTTGTGCAAGAGTTTTTGGTAGGTAAGCCATGCTGTCTTTTAGACATCCTATTATTTGCTTTGAGTGGCTGTTTTTTCTGATTGCAAATAAATCATCACAAACTGGCAATTTGAAAGGAAATGTTCAGTGGAAGCGTACTAGGTAGAAGAGAGGACAGTGCAATGCTGGCAGGGATAATTGATTCTGAAAACTTAAAGGCAAGCAGGGGGCCTCAAGGGATAACAGCACAGATAATTTAAGAAGAATCTAGATGTCAAGTATCTGAAAACAGATGACTGAGAGGGAGTTCATGTGGGAAGGAATTACTGGGGTTGGAAGTGGTAAACTAATTGCAAGGAAAGGATTTAACCAATTAATCTTTAGTAAAACCAGAAAACCAACGTAATCTTAATACTTTTGCACTGCCTGCTGCTAATTATTATTAACATTGATCCCATTTCATTCACTAGGAATGTATATTTTTGTAAATCAAATGATCATGGAGAAACATAATTTGATCTAATGCAGTAACTTTTGGGTCAAAATACGAAACTTTCTCAGTATTTGGAGTATATTGTTTGAATACCAAATAAGTTAAGTATAACTAAGCCGTAACGGTTTCAGTAACAATTTTTTTGATCCTTCTCCAGGCTATAAGCTGTGCCATGTAATATATACATATTAGGTTTAAACATACATGAATCACTGTGTATCTGGCACTCAAATACTCTTAATTTATGTTGTGTATACATCTATAATTGAAAAGGTACAGCAACACTTCAGTATATATATTGAGATGAAAACATGGAGAATGTAAGAATTTGTCTTTGGCAGTTGAGAAAGTACACCTGTCCCTAGCCCATTTTACCTCAGACTGCAATTGAGAGAGCACATAACAGAAAATATAATATTGAATATGTACCTAGAGAAAAGTAGTATGTCAGAGAAAAGGCTAGTAACTTTCTCTATAAGATCTAAAACAAGTTTAGATCCAAGAACTAAAAAATGTGATAGCGTTTTCTTTGTGCCATTTTCAAAATGTGAGTACATTTTCTGTTATCAATCTTTTCCTAATTAATCACAAAACCATTATACTATCATAGTATCATAATAGTTTAGAGTTAGAAAGAACCTCAGAGATCATCTAATCCAATCCCCTGTTGAGTGCATCTAAGGTAGTAGTCCCCAACCTTTCCAGTTTAGTGGACCGGCAACGGCGGTAGTGGTGGTGGGGAAGGGATGGCTCTGCATGTGCGCATGCTGCTTGCACAAATGGAGCTTCCTGTGCTCACCTGCCACTTCCACGGCCTGGTTGCCAAAGGGTCATGGACCAGCAGTAGTCTGCAGACTTGGGGTTGGGGACCTCTGATCTTTCTATACAGGCCAGTCTTATAAAAACACTAAATGAATATTTTGGCTTTGTTTTTATTTTCCTCTTGGTTCATTAATCGCTTCAGGAGGACCAGTCAAATAGGTCCTATCTCCCTGAAAAGGGGTGAGGGATGGAGAGGGTAGTACTAGGAAACTGCAAAACAGTTAGGGAGTGAGGACTGCTCTAACCATGATAAAGCTCTAATAGAAACATCCTCCACCTTTGGGTCATATCACAACTAAGACTATACTCAGATATAATGTACAACGTCTGATACTCACTATGCTCTCAATGATTTGGGGCAACTCCATGGTCACCTTGGTGGCAATTAAGAGATAAGTAAAGATCCCTAAGGACTATCAGCCTTAGTGATCCCACCAGCAATCTAGTGATGCAATCAAGCCAGGAATGTACCACTCAATCCTCCCCAGAGTTCAACTTCAGTCATAAGTTCACACCTGGTTATCTCTGGCATGCAATATTATCTCTGGGACCAAACCTTTGAAAGCCATCAAGATTTCCCAGATGACAATTGGCCCTGGATTCAGAACTGACATTATACCACCAATCCAGGTGGGTACAGTTCTGAGAAGGGAACATCTCACTCTGGATTTTCAGGGTTTACATCTAGTTAATGGAACTCCTTATGAATCTGGCTTCTTTGGTTATATGTATTACTATTAGAGGCTTGACAGTATATGCTAAATGTAAATTCTTCTGTATTGCATCCCATCTTGACTACTGCAACATGTTTTACAAGGGGCTACTCTTGAAAAAAGTACTTGGAAATTGCAAATGGTGCAAACCATTACAGTGAAATGCTAACTCAGTGATGGCAAACCTTTTAGAGACCGGGTGCCCAAACTGCAACCCCAAACCCACTTATGCATTGTCGGGTGCCAGGTGGGTGTGGCCCATTGGCTGGGTGTGGCCCATTGGGTGAGCGTGGCTGCAGTGGTAACGGCAGACTGGGTGGGACTAAAAAGTTCAATCAATCAATTTTTTTTTTTTTGCACACAGTGGCAGAGGCCTAAAGTGAGAAGGTTTTATAAAACCCAGCTGAAGGCCTAGGACTGGGGCAATGGCGCGCGTGCCCACAGAGAGGGCTCCGAGTGCCGCCTCTGGCACCCGTGCCATAGGTTCGCCACCACTGTGTTAACTAATGCAAAGTGCTTTCCAGGCACTGTTGAAGATGCAGGGGGACTGTTTGAAGCATTGTCTCTTCCGCTATGAACCATCCCAGTACTTTAGACTAGCAGAAGAGGCACTTAAAGAAGTATATGATGCTCTTCCCTCTGGCATGCAATATTGTCTTCTCTTGCCACTCCAAGCTACTCACTGCACTCCTCAAGGAGTCCCCCACTCTTATAATATTCCAAAAAATGGCAAGAGCCCATCTCTTTCACCAAGAGCTTCATTGTTAACTTAATTGATTTCAGTAAGACTTACTCTAATGTTATTTCTGCATTGAATACTAAATTACTTTATTTTTTTTAATTCTTTACCATGTTTTACTGTTCTGCTTTATAAGTTGCAAGCCATCACTTACAATTATAAGTTGTAAACCATCAAGTACTTCAATTGTTTTACAAAGAGAAAGATGCATTAGAAATTCAATGAATTAATTTCCTGCAACGTGCACTTCTTGTATGGTTTTATAGACTATGCTTTTTGTGTGATTTAAAAGGATTTGAAAATGATCACCAAGTTATCATTCTGCCTTTTTCTTAAGAGCTGCTTCATTGGCAGATTAATTTTATGTTATATTGGGTCACTGTAATCTGTGACTACATCAGATCAACTGAGGTGTCTTAATGCAAGCTAAAATATTTGCTATTGCAGACCAAAGTGCTAGAAGCAGTTCTGGGCCTATTTGATAGATTTTTATATTTATAGTAGGCATTTCTTTTGGTTAAAAAAAAGAACATATGAATAGGGCACATAATAATATATGTGTTAGAAATTTACCTAATATAATTTGATGAAATTTACCTATCATAATTTGATAAACAGAAAGTAGAAATTGACTCAACCTCATCCCCATAAGTACTCTTCTATTTATTATTAATAATAGGTTTGCTTAATAAATAGATTGAATCCACATTTCTCTGTCAATAAAGGGATAAAATCTTTAAGTAATTATAGTAAAAGTACATAATGATAACAACATTGGCCAGACTGAAGAAAAATAATAATTCCTGAAGTTGTGGCTCCTATTTTTCTTATATTTATTCAATAGAAAAGATGGGAAACAAACCATTGTAATAAATTTCTTATTCTAGGTTTCAGTATTTTCAGCCTATATTTTCTGCTCCATGAGTAGCCATCCTCAAACATTTTTAAAGATTGGGATAAACTGTCCATTTTTATAGATTAGCTCAAAAAATGCATCTCATAAATTTTGATTGATATTTCTGTTAATCTTTTACCATTTTCCTTTTAATTTTAACTGTTATATATGTATATATTGTACATATAAGGAACATATAATAAATAATTAGCTGTACTTTTTAAATGTAGTTTTGTGTATATATCAGTGAACCTATGGCACGCATGCCAGAGGCGGCACTCAGAGTCCTCTCTGTGGGCACGTGCGCTGTCACCCTAGCCCCCGTCTCCCCCCAGCCCCCACCTCATCAGCAGCCCCCCTGGAGGAGAGTCACCCCTGGGCAGCGCAGCCAAGCAAATGGCAGCTGGACAGTAGAGACAAGACCCCGCCCTTCCACCCCGTTGCATGCAGATGATACTACGGGGTGTGGGTGGAGGACATGGCCACCATGGCAGTGCTGCAGGGCCACCTGAGCGATCTGTGACGGGCCATGGAGGTGGTGGGTGGCCTGGCGGGGTGGGGGCAGGAGCGGGCGGGGTGGGTTTTGGGCACTCGGTCTCTAAAAGGTTCGCCATCACTGGTATATATGTATGTATGTGTGTGTGTGTGTGTGTGTGTGTGTGTGTGTGTGTGTATGTTTTCTGAGGTTTTCGCGGGTATTTGTATGGAGGTCTTTGGTTATTCGGGTTTTCTCCTGCATAAAATTGGAAGTGTCTTGGCGACGTTTCGACGAAGTCCCATTCGTCATCTTCAGGCTGGTGTTTTCAGCTTCGTGCTATTTACATACACATAGCAACTGTTTTAAAAACAAAATTAGTCAAGAATTTTTTTTTATAGTGAAGTGGTACCTCACTAAAATCCAAGCATACACAAACATGGTGGGCAGTTCAAAGCAGTTGGTTTAATAACCAGATATTCAAAAAAAATTCCTCTTAGGGAAAATGAGGGTTAGTCTTTGCTCCCCTGCTATATTTAGGAAAACTGTGAGCTATAGAAAAGAGGAAAGAAGGCAAAAGAAACAAGTAGGGCAATTTTTCATACATCCTAAACAAAATGCATTAGTATTGTTTCCCACAAACAAAATGACTAGCTCCTTTAAATAAAAAGAGAGTCCATATTTATGAGAATACAAAGCATGACAAAGAGTTGAGTGAAAAAGCCTGATGCTTCATCAAAATCTGCCTTGCAACTTCTTCAGTGTTCTTTGCTGTCAAAGAAGCTTCTGTTCTTCTCTGTTCTTCTTGGCAACCTTAAGAATTTCTTTCACTGTTTTTTGGTGGTCGTGGTGTCTTAGAGCTTACTTTGCTGATGAAGGCTGTGAAGCAGGGCATCTGCAGAGAGTAGGTCAAAAAAGTCAAGATGGCAGCTGCAACAACCCTGTGCTTTTTTAAAGTGTCTCACTTGTGCGACACAGACAAAAAGGGTTAATGTTTCCATTGAGCATCCTGACATTTCTGACCCAAACATGAATGCTTTTGAGGTGGAAGTGCTGTTGTTTTCTGTCACATGACTTTCCATCACTTTCTCTGGAAGTCCACCTTTTCCAACCTGCAAAACTTCGGTTGGAAGAGCTCCTTGTGACATCACCAACTACCCATGAAAATCTCACTAAAACTGTCCTTTCTTCAAAAGAAATTTCAAAACTATTTTTTCTTGAATACCAACTGACAGAAAAAATATAAAGGTATTTTTCTGCCTGGCATTAAAACAAAATCTTTAAAATTATGGCACAAAGACTCTTTCCTGGCATCTCTTAATGAGGTTTTATCTTCTCCACAAAAATCAAACTACTATTCAAATTTGAAGAATAAGTACTTTCTACTGCCCAAGGAAGTGAAGAAACAAGATATTTTTTACAATGGCAAACCTGATTCAGAACCAGAACTAAATCCTTTAAAATTGTATGTTTAATTATAGCTTATCTTCCCCCTTTTCATATGAAAATATCCTCAGAATGATTTGCATTAGGATATAACAATTCTTTAAGAAAACAACTACAGTATCATGCAACTGATAAGACAACAAAGTACTTCAAAGTAATAAGTGAAGATTTCCTTTTGTGCCTCTCCTAACTCAGAATTACCCCACTAGTTTGAAGTGAGCAGATGTAGTCTGACAGAAATATAAGATTTATTGCACCATTGAAACTCTAGCCTGCATCTCTACTACACATGCTTCATTGCAAAATTTTTGTTTGGTTGCATTGCAACCAGCTCTGCATCATCTTATGAGTTTTACTGGGTATTTGGGAGCAATTCTGTTAGCCACCCAGATCATCCCTAAATTGAAGGAACTGATCAAGACATTGACAACCCCAAAAGTTGTATTAATACAAAAGTCCCCTACAGAAATGAGGAAATTGTTTTGGCTATCCAGAATCTGTTGGCACATCAACCCATAAGTACGAGGGCAATTTGGAAATAAACCTCCGTTTGGTTATCAATGATAGACACTAGCAGATACAGAACTTTTATTATACACATTAGAAAACTACAACATTACATTACTTTTTGACATAATCGCCATTCAAATTGAGGCACTTGTCATAGCGTCTTACAAGGTTTGAAATTCCTTCTGCAAAAAAATCTCCCGCTTGGGAATGAAGCCACCCTGTAACAGCATCATGAACTCATTTGATGTGTTTTATGCTCCTCAGAAAGAAATTTTGGTACCCAACAAGCACAGAACTTGCGGTATCCCAAATTTTCTGTCACTACCTTGTACAAAACAGTCCAAGAAATTTGGGGAAAGTGTAAAGAAAGTGCAGATATCATGAACTAAAGATATCGGATCTTTTTGTCAATTTCCTGCACAAGTTCATCGTTGATTACAAATGGGTAGCCACTTCTTGCCTCATTTGTGCATGTCAGTTCATCCATCTTTAAACATGTGACACCATTGACATATGACACCTTCACTCATCACGTTTGGTCTGTAAACATTACACAGTTTGAGATGAATCGCAGTTACTGAAAGTTTTTTTCACACAGAGGAATCGTATTACTACATGCACTTCACATTTGGCGGAATTTTCTATGACGGTTCATTTTCAATTGATCTAGTGGACGAGTCAACTGCAACACAACCTTCTCCTTCCACTCCTCACTCCCTACTGAACAACTGCACACGGCGCCATAGGACAGGCATTGCTATCCCCACTTATTTCTTGTACATGCTCAAACACAGCTTTATTTACGAATTGCCCTCGTACAAAGTAGATTAGGCCTCATAACTAAGACATAGTCTTTCTTCCAGATAATTGTCATCATGACCAAAACAAATTACAATTGGGATCAATCCATGTGGAGCCACATCTCAAAAAAGAGTAGAAACATTTGCCATAAGTCATGAAGTTTTGAGCTACACTAGGTAATGTGTGTATCTATACTACAAGTCCATTTACAATATGACAGCCAGTTTGGTTTAGCGGTTAAAGCACCAACCTACAAAGCAAAAGACTGTAAGTTAAGCTAAGTCCTGCCTTAGCTATGAAAGCCAGCTGGATGACCTTGGGCCAGTCACTTTCTCTCAGCCCAACTCCACAGACTTGTTGTTGTGGGGAAAATGGATGAGGAAGGTATGTTGGGTATGTTTGCACTTTATTTGTAAAAATAATAGAGGCCGGTAGTAAATAAATAAATGTAGGCCATTTCCTCGCTACTAATTGTGTCTTCTGGCATCACCAACCATCAATCGCTGTGGTAATATAAAGTCTGCTTTCATCACTTTAGTACAGCAATGGTTTAGAATAGAATAGAATAGAATAGAATAGAATAGAATAGAATAGAATAGAATAGAATAGAATAGAATAGAATAGAATAGGTCTTCTAGTCCAGCCCCATGTTGAAGCAGGAGAACCTATACCATCTCAGACAAGTGGCTGTCTAGCCGCTTCTTAAAAATCTCCAGTGATGGAGCGCCTATGATTTCTGGAAGCAAGCTGTTCCATTGGTTAATTGTCCTCACTGTTAATTGTCCTCACTGGTTGAACAACATTACAAGATATTATAAATTATTATGAGGAAGTGGCCTTAGTTACCTGAAGGTTAGCATAAACTCCTTTATGGCAGTAAAATATACTAAATAAATATTTGGCAGCTTTTCACGCTCACCAATAATTCTCCTCACCAACTTTATCTCATTTTATTGTAAATTCCTCCAATGAAAAAAATGTTGTCGTTTTTCTAACTCTATTTGAAGCTCCATTCTTAAACCAGCACATTTTAACCATGCTCTTCCCCTGTCTCTTCTTAACTCAGTGCTCCCTGTAACCTAGAGTAGCAAGGCTAGTCAGAAAAATGGCAACTTTGCAGGCAGCACAACATCCCCAAGCTCCCAGATCCCACTGCGCCTCTTAGTGATATTTGACCATATAAACAAAATCATGGGAATTCAGGATACGTCATCTGAGATACTCTGATGGCATTCAGAGATGCTGCTGCATAGATAGCTGATGCAAGTCTCTGTTTGTTAGATTGAGCTGTTGGGATCAGTTGGGTATTGTACCATCCTTTCTACTGCATAACCACCTCACTGGCTGAGCTTTGTGACTCTTTGACCAGGTTAGTGATGGAGTTTTCCAAGCTCATGGTCCTTGGGGATTTCAACCTACCCTTGGAGTGGGGGTCTCCAAGGTGGCTCGGGATTTCATGAATACTATATAAAGGTACTTCAAATGAATGTTGGAAATCCAAATGTAAAGAAGATTTTATCATTTGTGGCGGACATGGGACAAAGCAAAGAAATATTGGAATAGGATTCATATTTTAATACAGAAGATTCTTAAAGTGAATATAAATATAAAACCAGAAACTTTCCTTTTGGGTTTAATGGAAAAAGGCTTGGGGGAAAAAAATTGGAACTTTGATGTTATATATGTTGATGGCAGCAAGATTACTTTATGCACAAAAATGGAAGGACACTTTGATCCCCACAATGGACGAATGGCTGCAATGGTTGATGGAGTTAGCAGAGATTGCTAAATTGACTGCTTTGATAAAAGAAAAGAACACAATTATTTTTGTTTCTACTTGGAAACCACTTCTGGACTTTGTGCTTGAGATGGAAAAAAAATAAAACTTTGATTTTGGGTTTTACTGATTAGATAGATTTGTTGATAATAGAAATGGCTAGTTTATACTATTATCTAAAAGTAAAAAGTTGAGGTTTGATGTTATTATCTTATTTTACTGAACCAAAGGGAGTTGCAAGTCAACATCTTCCCTTCTCTTTTCCCTCCCCTATTTTTCCTATTATTTGTTTTTGTATTTTTGTATTTTATACTATATAAACTAAAAAAAGAAGAATCTAAAAAAAATGGGGGAAATATTAGAAATAGAATTTCAAGACCACAATGACAGCCAGGTCATCAAGGCCCGACATATGACAGTGGTCATACGTTAAATCTGCTTTTCCTGCAGGAGCAATTGCAAGGTGATCTGAAGTTAAGGTGACTGCTATCATTTCTCAGTCATGATCTGGTATCTCTCTGTTACTCCTGGAGTTCTCTGGTGCTTGCCCTGCCTCTCCCTGCTTCAGGGAGACTAGACCTACTCAAGTGCATCCAGTAAGGTTCTAAAGAAGCTTGAGGTGGTCTCTTGATAGCTACTTGGAATGCAAATGATATGGAGGCTCTGGATTGGCGTTCAATTATGCACCCTCTCTCTTCCATAGATTTCAAAATTCCCCTTAGTTAACCCGAGGAACTGAGGAAAATAAAATGGTTGAAGAGATGCTGAAAAGATCATTGGCAGTTCCCTCCTTCCCATCCAGGACATAGCACAGAAGTGTTGCTTGAGCAGGGTCCGTAAGATTATCTGGGACACTACAATCCTCTTCACGACCTGTTTTCCTTGTTACCTTCTGGGAGGAGGCTTCGTGGTATCCGAAGCAGAACATCCAGATTCAGCCAGAGTTTCATTCCATACAGCATTAAACTTGTGAACCCTCAAGCTTCCTCCTTGTGTTATATATTCAAGATGGACAGTGTTTAACATTTATTTGTTATGTGTATGTAGGGGTGTGGGTCTATACCAGGGGTAGGCAACCTTGGCTCTTTTATGACTTGTGGACTTCAACTCCCAGAATTTTTGAGCCAGCCATGCTGAGGGGACAGGAAGAGGTTTCCAAGCTGAGCCACACTGGCTCAGGAATTCTGGGAGTTGAAGTCCACAAGTCATAAAAGAGCCAAGGTTGCCTACCCCTGGTCTATACATATGTTGTATATGTTTAGGTGTGTGTGTCACTTGGAGGGCAGGCAACTAAATTTCATTTTGGATGTGTGCTGTTGCTAAAAAAATGACAATAAAGCTTATCTTGTCTTATCTCATGAGTGCCACTGAAGGACAACAAAGAAGGACAAGGAAGAGTGAACCCAAGCAAATACAAGCCAAAGCCACTATTAAGGCCTACCTAAGAGTGCTAAAACTGGCAATGTTTCTCCATACTTATTATATCAGTGGATAGTCATTCAGATGTTCTGTTCAAGGTAATCTGGGCTCTCCTGGGGAGATTATTCCATCTGAGGCATCCAGGAGATTCAATGAAGGTTCATTGAATCTGTGTCTGGAGATTGTGGGGGGTTGAATAGCGCTGAATAGGTTTCAACTCTAGCTTACCGAGACTGCCCAATTCTGGAGAATTTCCATTTCCTGTTCTATGTAAGATTGCACAATTCTGAGGTCCTCAGCAACTCACAATTCCTGTTCAATGTCAGTAACCAGAAGAGTGTTTGCAACTGTGCTCTTTCCTGAATCAGGAAATTCTGCTCACTCTTGTCAGGCAAGGTAATCAGAGCATGTGTTGGACCCTGTGAATTAATTTTGTTAAAATATTTGTATTGTGCCCATATCGATTTTTTAAAAAAAAAAACCTTGCAATGCTGATTGTCTATTTTGTACTTTTGTTCTCATCTTTTTTTCTTTGCTTTTTTAAATTGCTGTTAGCTGTTCAGAATCATTTGTTTTGAAACCAGTGGCCGTATAAATTGAATGAATGAATAAATAAATAAATCCAAGCGGAGTGTTTGCAGAGCTATTATGAGAATAGTTGTGCATTCTGAAATTGTACTTAATATATAAATATTGACAATAGCAGCTGTCCTTCAATATATCTGTAACTACCACACTGGAGAAGACAGCAGCAGTTACCTCATATCTTATAGATCCTGCATTAAGCAAGAGGTCGGACTAGATGACCTCCACCATTGGCCTTCCAGTGCTCAGTTCTGTGACCATCTGATCCGAGCCCTCACTGTTGTTTTCCCTAATTACTGATGAAGAAAGAGCCATACTGTAGCTACCCCATCCATCTGGGAACCGTAGCAATGCTTGTCTTCCCTAATCCCGGAGATGCAATGAATTCCAAATTCCATAATCCTGAAATCTGTTTAGAATGATGGGAGTTGATAGTCAAGCAGGAGAATCGGGTATATCAGTAGGCACTCCAGTCGGCCAGGAATCCCTACGAAAAGTTCCGGATGGCTGGTCTTAGAGCTCTTACACCACCCTGCCTTCCTGCGAAGCAACACCCCGGGGACGGGCAGCTTTATTATCCCAGTGCTCCTCGGCTGTTTTTATTGACTGTTAGTACGCCTCCAAAAGGGCGTGCAGATGAAGGAAGGGATCCGCTTTATTTGCAGAGCAACCATTGCCTTGCCTTGCTTTCCCAGCAATATCACCTTGCCGTGGCAGCTGCTTGCTGACTGTAGTAGCAAGGAGCTCGCTTAAACCTGGGGTCAGACCCGCCTTTCTTACCCCACTCTATATTCCCACCAACCCCCGAGCTGAGGCAAATGGATTATGCCGACGGGTTTATGAAAAGGAATGGCAGGGAATGGCGGGGGAGCGGGAAGCAGGCAGGCAGGCAACAGGAACCCCTGTCCGGCGACCGCGGCATTTGTTTGCAGAGCAGAGACGCCTGCGTGCGAATGCCAAAGCCACCAGGAGAGGTTAAAAACTGCAAAATGTCCACGGTGGCAAAGCCGCGCGTGCCACTTCGAAAGCGCGGATCGGGTCCTGCGCGCCCCGGCGGGAAACGCGCCTCCAACGCCAAGGCCACAGTCGAACCGCCGAAGGGTCTGGATGGAAGGTGGGGGGGGTCTTCGTGCAGGGGGCACCGAGGACCGGCCTTTGGGCTCCTCTCATGGCACCCTGGAGCTTCGAAGGAGCCTCACCAAGTCTGGAGAAAGGAGGAGGCACGGCAAGAGGGGAAAATAAATAAACGCCCAGTATTGAGTATCCCGAGGGGGGGAGGGGCAGGCAAGCAGCAATAGCGCCTAATGGTGTGAGAGATAAGCGAGTGATCGGAATGATGGCTCAATTAGAAGCCAAAGGGCCGTTTGCCGGCTGACGGCGAAGCCCGGGCTTTCGATGCAGTCCGGCTTTTCTTGATCCACGCATTTCTCGCTCGGCGCCCGATCCTCCAGCCCGGCCATCCGCGTCAGCGCTGGCAAGCCCCTCGCGTCCGTGTGGATCCGAGGGCATCGGCGATGGCCCACGTGGCCCGGAGCCCGCGAGGACAACGGGGGGGCTTTGGATTCCTTCCAGTTCCGCCTGGCTTGTTTTCCTTGCTTTGCTCCAGGTTTTACTGCTGGTTGCCTGCGAAGCCTTTCGCTCCTCCCTTTTGAAATCCTATATTAGCTGTGGCCAAAGCAGGGTAAGGAACACAGCTCATTGTTGGCAAGGGCTGATGAGAAACTCGCCGAGAAGGGGAAGCCGCGGCTTCGAGTCTGTATGCCCAGCAGCAGCCAGAAGAATTCACCGCCACCCTCCACCCGGTCAAGCACACAGAGGACGAAGCGGACCGTCGCCTGCTCTATGCTGGGCGATTTCTGCTGACTGGGTCCAGCAGCGCGTTGGGAGCGAAGGAAGAAAGCGAGCGAGAGAGCGTGAGGTGAGCGGTGGGCTTTTCTCGCGCTCCCTGCCCGAAGCTCCGGGACGAGGACTGGAGGCACGGGAAGGCATGCCCGAAGCGGCTGGGGAGGGGGGGAGAGGAGAGAGGGAAGAGGCTTCCGCGGGAGCTGGTAATCCACTTATTCTTAGATCGCAAGCGGTCCTTGGCAGACTTTAATTCCCAAAGTTGCTGACAAGGAGAGCGGGAAGGTCGGACAGCGTTCTCCCCATCTGTAGTTCTTATGTAAGGCTTTTCCTGCAACAACACGCGTGGATTGTTTGTTGTTAGCATTATCTCCGTGGACGAGTGTTGCCGATTCGAAAGCTGGAGGAGTAATAAAGGGGACGAAAGCGGGGGGGGGCGGAAAAAAGAAGCCGGGGAGCGCCTAGGTGTGCGCGAGTGGTGACAGAGGAGAGGGTGGCTGCCAACCGGCGATGGTGCCCAAGGCGCCTTCCCCGCTTGCCAGTGCTGGTGAATTGGGAAGAATCTCTCTGGAAAGAGAAAAGGACCGACTGGGTAGAGGAGGGTGGGAAGGGTGGAGACCCAGAGAGGCGACTTCCTGGGGAAGAGAGGGGGGGTACCCAAGCTTCGGGGGGGGCGATGGGGGGGGGCGCAGGCAGGCAGTATAAATGTTGATCCTTTTCTCTGTCAATATTAACTTTCCAAAGGCTGGAAATGGCAGAGCACATGATGGCCATGAACCACGGACGCGTCCCTGATGGAACCAGTGGGCTTCACCACCACCCGGCCCATCGCATGGGAATGGGACCCTTTCCAACCCACCACCACCAGCAGCAGCAGCAGCCACCGCACGCCTTCAGTGCCTTGATGAGCGACCATCTCCATTACGGAGGAGGAAATATGAACACAAACCGTGGCATCAGGCACGCCATGGGGCCAGGGAATGTGAACGGGGGACACCCTCCTGGCAGCATGCCGCCGACCGCGAGGTTTAATAATACCCAATTCATGGCACCGACGGTGGCTCCTCAAGGCGGGCCCTTAACAGCCAGCATGCAGTTGCAGAAGCTGAACAACCAGTACTTCAGTCACCATCCTTACCCTCACAACCACTACATGCCGGATTTACTTCCTGCCAACCATCAGCTCAACGGAGCAACCCAGCATTTTCGGGACTGCAACCCAAAGCACAGCAGCAGTGGGGGGGGCGGGGGCAGCAGCGGTGTGCCAGCTTCCGTGCCCCACGTCCCTGCAGCAATGCTGCCTCCCAATGTCATTGACACTGACTTCATTGACGAGGAGGTCCTGATGTCCTTAGTCGTAGAAATGGGTTTGGATCGCATCAAGGAGCTTCCTGAGCTTTGGCTGGGACAGAACGAGTTTGATTTCATGACAGACTTCGTTTGCAAACAGCAGTCTAGCAGAGTGAGCTGCTGACTTTCGTGTAAAACAAAGGACTTTTTTTTTCCATGTGTATGAATGAAAAAACATTCCCTCTAGAAACAGTATTTCAAAGGCTTGTAGGAGCTTGAACACCTGGGAAGCAGAGTAAACTGTAAACTTGTATAATTTTTCTTATTTTCTGTGTGCTACCACCACTTCTTTATTTTTTTAAGCTTGGCCACCCATTTTTGTCCCCCTGACCTGTAATCATTTTTAACTGAACCTATCATATCCTCAGTGTCTCTTTCTCTGTCTCCTCTGCCTAATTTCTTCCCTGCTAACCTTAACCTGGCAGGTCTTTCAGTGGCTAGATGCAAACATGGGCAAAAAATAATCGTGTCGATATTCTGTGAGTTATGATTTCAAATGAGTAGAACTGCATTCAGATTCTTGAGTTTAAAAAGATTTTTTTTAAAAAAAAAATGCATTAGTTGATTGCGCGAACTTCAAGATAGATTCCTGCGCAAATACTGCCCTCTTCCTTTGTTTTGAACTATGCGTTGGAGTGATGCTAATTTTTAGTCTGCTAAACTGGAAGCTTAGCAAATGTGGGCCAAACCTTCCTTCTTCAGGAAAAATAATACTGTTACTTAAACTCTGCTGACTGTTCCTCTCCCCCATCTGTACAGATAAAAAGTGTGAATGGAATGGCGGTGGGGTCGGTGGGAGGGGACTTTGCTGGCTTTTATTCTGGTTCTATTTTCAACATCCTTTTATTTTGGTAATGTGCTTACATGGTTTATTCAATACATAGGGGGAAAGAACTACTGTGTTGAAAGCTTTTTAGGAAATTTGACAGTATTTTTGTACAATTTTTTTTCTGAGAACATACTTGTTAATTTATTTTATTTTAAGTTGCCAGTGTCCACAAAAAAGTTAAATGCTTTAACTTTTTCCTAGGTATAGTTCCCACTTATTTTTCCTAAACTTATTTTTCTTTCCCACCCCTTCAATTGCCCCTCTCCAAATATTTAGTACATATGACCCTTTTTAACTTGTTGAGCTGTTGGGTTGTGTGAACATTCTGAAGGAGTATTTACTTGACACCATTGTGTGCTATATGTCATGATCAGTGCAGAAGGTAAAAGGATTTAAATCTAATTATGAAATCACAGTCTCATAAGTAACATTGTAACATGCCTGTGTGATTTTATCAAAAGTGGAATTTGCCAAGAGGCAACAACTTGTGATTTGCCAACTTACTTACTATAAATGTAGTTGTCCAGAATTATGATGCATAAAGTATTTATTCTATTTATCTATTAAACTTTAATTTTATAAATACTCTCACAAGTACTCTCAATAACACTTTGTTCTTCGTGCACATGTATTCCTTACTATGTGAAAGGGCTTCATAAAATAAGCATGTAGAAGTTTTTGTTCCATCTTTCTTGCATCATGATAAAAGTGCTCTTAGCCATTTTTTGTTTGTTTGTTTGAAAAACCTACATTGCACTAAAATCATATAAGTTTTCATTATAGAGGAATGAAGAGTAGAACACATTGGTAGGAAATGGTTTGTTAAACAAAATTGAATTGTATTATGGTTTAAAGCTTGGACACAGATATTAGAAGAATAATTTCTGTATTTTCACATGGAGATAGTAAAATATTTAAATCAGTATATTTTATTTCACTTTCTCTTGGTGGGAAAAGAAAGGTGTCCCCTTCTTGCTTTGATCAGTACAAGATCAGGTGTTTAATATTATGTTTAACATGGCTACAGCAATTAAACACTGACCTGATATCTCACTTTCAAAATTATTTTTTAAGTTTTTAGATTTGAGGAAGGCATTTACAGATCTCTCTCTTACACTCAACCAGTTCAAAGCCCAAGTGTCAATTATCATTCTCTAATATTTCTAACCAGAATATAAGGCAGTCTGACAGTATACCAATTGCTATATTAAGTTTCACTGAATTATGTGTACATTAGAGTTTGTATCAAGCTGGAGTATGTTATCTGGTGAAACATCTAAAACTACTTCCTTGAATTTAGCTGTATTTAGTGGATTCCCCAAAGGCAGCATTTTTCATCAGGCTTTATCTATCTTATTCCTATAATATGGACCCTGGCCTTGTCTGTGTTATCCAGAACAATGTTTTGTGTAATGTCACAGAAATGCTGCTTGATACCTATTAGAATGGGATAAATTGTTCTTGGATGATGGATGACTAGCAGTATGCTTTGAGGCAGGGAACTGCATGTGACAACATTTTCATGCCTGATATGCTTTGATCTTAATACTAGAATCATTTCAAAACATTTCTATTGTATATCAACAAAACAAGGAATATGGTGTCAAGGACAATTGAACAAGAAAGCAATATTTTGAGTCACATGTAGTTGGCTTTGCATTTTCTGCTAACTGCATTACTATTATGTTTAAGATTTGTTACGTTTGTGTACAGCATATTATGTAACATACACAGCAAAATTAGAAGCATTGAAATCTTGCAGCAATTTATTTTAAGATATCAGTAATCTGCAGCAGTAACTAAACCTTTATAGAGGTCAAATTTGGATTTTGGCTGATTTGGTCAGGAAAACTGCATACCTGAAGATGTCCAAGAAACTGCAGATCTATAATTACCTAGCCAATTTATTAAATAATGTTGGGATTCAGCTAGCTTTCTAACTAGCTGAAGTACGGTTGAAATAGTACTTGTGAAATAATCAGCTTTGGGATGACATTAGGTACATGTTGTACAAAGTGCTTTAAAATTCTTGAATATAATAGTCACTTTTTTTGCAAAATAAAATATTTCCATTTTAGTTGTTCCATAAATAGGAACAAAATAAGTATATTTTGGGCACCAAAAGCCCCTTTTTTCATTAAAATTGCACAAAACATTCCAATCAATGGCAGATGCTACGAAGAGAGAAATACATCAGCTTTGTAAATCATAGCTTTATTGGGTTTATATTAATTTATCCAGAGTGCACCATGTCTCCCTCACTTCCAAACCACAAGTGTTTGGACATGTCCCATGATCCAAAGCAATGGTTCTGTCCTAGAAAAACATGAAATACATCCCCAGAGATTCCTTTTCATTACAGTCCTCAGTCACTGCAAGATCAATCGTTAACTCTATTCTGCATAAAATTGCTAATCAACATTCTGAAATCCTCTGACTTATTCACTTAGTTTGAATGAAATTGGAACACGATCAAACTGGCAATCTCAAATGTTCCAACTTTTTGGAGGGAGAGGGGGAAACACCTTATCTGACATACTGCATCCCTACTGCTTGCTGTAAGTGTATTCTAAGACGTTAGCTCGCCCAAGTTAATCAGTGATAATATGAGCAGTGACTAGTTTACCAGGTTATTTAACCTAGCAATTGCCAGGTTAATTTGCAAACCGGGCTGGGAAGAGGGTGCTGGTATTGTATTCTTACTTAGGTTGCTTGTAGCATAGGAAACCTGACCCCTGTATTTTGGCTCTTTTTCAAAAAGTTCTAATATGGTACATGAGCTGCGCTGCTCTTTAAGCCATGACCATAAATAGACACAGTGCTTTATTTGCAATGGAGATCAGTGATAAGCTTCCCTGCGCAGAAGCCACACAAAAGACACTTGTTAGGAAAATAAATGCTGATTAATAAAACAACGTCACTCTCTTGCGGCTGGAGGAAAAACAACAGGCAGAGGCCATTTTTTCCCCCCCAGGGCTGAGAAAGACATCACATGGCAGTGAGTGATCTGGTTAGAACGGCTCCTCGCAGCTGTTTATGAGGTGCTCAAGAGACACAGACGAAGAATAAGTTGACATCTATTGTGCACTTTATAGTCTGAATGTCTTTTGTATTGGCAATAGCCCGCTCCGGGACATAAATTGATGCGGGCAGGAAAGGCCAGGTCTTTTAGAAACAAATATTTAATCCCCTAATCTGTTATGGGTGGCCAGCTCTAAAAGGTAAACACTCCTTGTGGGTGAATGTATTAGATGCTGGTGCCATCTTGTGGAATGCAGACCGAAGAGAAAAGAATTGAGCCTTTTTCTCCCCTCCTTCACATATTCTTGGGAAAGAGTTTATATGCAGGTGGGCTATAGTAAGTTGCAGAGAGGGCTGCCCCTATTAACCATTAAGCAAAATAAGCACATGCTTAGGGCACCAAGGGTAGGGAAGCCCCATTGAGATCTTTTCTCCAGCTATCATGGCTTTAACTCTTTCATTGCCGCAGTTGACCTTCGTTTCCAATAAACGTTTCTATTTGCATTTTCCTTCATAACGGTTTTATTAAACATTGCATAAAAAGAGTTGAAGATTTGCACCTTTTTATGGCCCTACATATAAGTAAATAATATGCTTGCTGCTATTTTGTATTAAACAATTTTTCCCCAAAAAACCCACCACTCAATATTTACTTTAGTAGTGGAGTCCAGCTTGAGAGATAGCCTGGAAGATAACTAAAAATTTAATCTGTTATTTCATCTTTAGCAGTAACTGAGTCTTCATGTATTGTCAATTAAGCTATGGAAGGACCATTGTTGGACTGTGCTTAGGGCATCAATTGGCCTTAATCAATTGGCCCAGGGAAGGAGGGAGGCTTTGAAGGGCAATATAACATCCTGGTGGAAAAGAAGTATGATATTGATTGTCATATCTAGCTGAATTCACTATTTGTAAACACTGCATTAACTTTTTTTCAAGAAAGAATCTCCATTGTGATGCTTACTTGAAAACTGCTTTTACAGAATCTTATTCCTTAATAAGTGACAGGTGTCAGCTTTAAAATGTTTTTGCTCATGATAACACTTTAACAAATCCAGAGGATGGGTCTTCCCTCAAGAAGGAAGAGAATGGTGTCTGTGGACTATCTGCTAAAAATACCTTTGTTTCCAATAGATTTTGTAAAGGATATAAAAATGAGAAGTTCTGAATGCATGATGAACATTATTCGGTAATATTCTTGGGGAAGATTATAGAGAAGGATAAGATAGAAGTGAAAGAAAACAGTGAAAATGGAACAATTGCAGAGATTTAAATCCTGTGTCAAAAAGTATTAGAGGATACATTTTTCAACAGAACAAAGGTAAAGTGGACTTAAGGATAGGAGATATATAAGCTGCTTCAATGTGTTACACGGAATCACAAAAGTGTGTGGATTTAACTAGAATTAAAGAGAATGTTTGATTGAATGAAGTGAAAAACCCGTGGTTGAGTGAAAAAAAAAATGCTTATATTGGAACTGTATTTGAAAACTATGAGGATGAAAACAAATTTTATGCTTACATTTAAATTTATTTATATTTATATGGCTGCCCATCGCATCATATTATGTATATACAGAAATAGTTAGTTGCAATTAATATGTCAATGAGAGCAAGCAAGAGTCGTTTGCTCTGTTTTTCCCTCCCATCCAAGTCTGGAACCATCAGATGCTTTTCCTGATCCTTCCTTCTGTCTGAGGACAGCTGGAGTTTGACCCTTCTGTTTTCACTCTGTCTTTGGATCTGGCAAAACTACCCTCGGTCAATCCTTGTTACCTTTCCTTCTTCCTGACAAGAACAGCAAAAAGGAAGGTAATCCCATTTCTTTTCCTTTTTTATCAACAAGAATTTTCCATAATTTCCTTAGCTATGCAAGGGAGCCTCTTTCACATACTGTGGTCTTCAAAAAAGTCACTTTCTTCCTCAGAGCCAGAATTGCTGACTGGCAATTTTGACTTGGGAGGGGATCCCAAATTTGTATTTCATCTGCCACCTCCCAGATAGAAAATCTTCTCTGTGTCTCTCTCTCTCTCTCTCTTTGTGTCTCTCTCTCTGTCTCTCTGTCTCTCTCATCATCTTTATCATCTATCATATCTATCATTATCATTATCATCTATCTATATCTATTTATCAATCTGTCTATCATCATGAAACTGTATCAATAGGGCACTGCTGAACACATATCCTTCTTTTTAAAAAAAATATTGAGCTTTAAAAATGGTCTGCTATGTGACATGAAAGTTAAATGACACATTCTCAGTTTCCTTATGTAGCCTGAGGAAAAAGTGATTTTTCAATTGCAAAGAAGTGCCTTGGAAAAAGAAGGTGTGGCACCTGCAAGAGTTTCAGCCCCCCCCCCCACAGAGAGAGGGGGGGGCTGCAGTGGATCACCTGAAACAAGGAATGGCTGTGCTTTTCTTGTGCTAAAAAAATTGCATTTAAAAAAAAAAAGCCTAAAGGTGGTAGCTGTCTGCCAGTATTGTGCAGCTATTTCTTTACGTGTCAGCAAATACTGCTATTTTTTTCCCCTGACCCAGTTCTAAAGAGCTCACTGGTTAATGAAACAAAAGAAGGCTATTCTGCTAAAGAGCTCTAATGTGGCCACAAATTCAGCTGTGGGCTTTATTCCACTCTCTTCACATGCTATCTCCCTGCTAACACTCTCAGCAGGTATTCCAGACACATTTCATTCCATCACGAGGTCCCTGCTAGGCAACACAGTGTCAGGGTTGTTTGACCTGATGACAGTATTGTAGTCAAGTACTGCTCTTTCCTTTTTCCTGCAGGTATGAATGGCAGCCATTCACCCATGATAGAAAGCAAAACATCTGCTAGGTGCACAGAATCTGCTGATGATCTCTGTCTTTTTACCGCCACTTAGTTCAATATCACTTGCTGGTATTGTATTCTTACTTAGGTATGATATAAGGGTGTTGACAAACCTAAGTATTGACAGTGAAAGAGCAGGTAAGAAGGTCCGAAAGAATGACAGAAGAGAACACAATACAAAGGAAACATCTGGAATACAAATTGACCGGCTAGGGCCGGTGACGCGGTCTAGGAGCCGAGTGCAAATGTTAGCTAAACCTATTTAAGTCACCTTTGTTAACTGGCTTTTTAACCCTGACGATGTTGGAAGTTCCCAACGAAAGCTCGAAAGCTCGGTTTTAGTAAAGTATTTCCTTACTTGGATCCTCCTGGTGGTCGTATATTATTTATTTTTCACTATATATATATATATATATATATATATATATATATATATATATATATATATATATATATATATATATATGTATGTATGTATGTCTTTGGTTGTTCGGGTTTTCTCCCGCGTAAAATTGGAAGTGTCTTGGCGACGTTTCGACGAAGTCCCATTCGTCATCTTCAGGCTGGTGCTTTCAGCTTCGTGCTTTGATCAGCAATGTGTGGTCTTAGCTGTTTATTCCTTTTAACTGCCAGTGGGGGTATGAACTGATTGGGTGGGAGCTTGGCTGTGTTCTGATTGGGTGGAGGTGTGTTCTGATTGGTTAGGGGCTTGGCTGTGCTCTGATTGGCTGGGGGGTTGGCTGTGCTCTGATTGGCTGGGGGGTTGGCTGTGCTCTGATTGGCTGGGGGAGTGTTCTGTTTGGTTTTGCTCAGGTTAGTCTGAGTTGCAGAGGGATTCAAGATTTTGAGCTGCCCTGCCATTCCTTGGCTTCGCGTTCGTGGTCGTGCTTCCTCTTCATGGAGGGTGTCAGTTTGCTTCATGTATGGATTGGGGGGGTTTAAAGTGGCTAATGATGCAGCTGTGGTCTGGCTTCTGGTTTGTGGTCGTGCCTCATAGTCAGTGTGGCTTTGGGTTTGTTTTTTGCGTGGACGTTTGGTGGTGACCTCCTGTGTGAAGCAAACTGACACCCTCCATGAAGAGGAAGCACGACCACGAATGCGAAGCCAAGGAATGGCAGGGCAGCCCAAAATCTTGAATCCCTCTGCAACTCAGACTAACCTGAGCACAACCAAACAGAACACTCTCCCAGCCAATCAGAGCACAGCCAACCCCCCAGCCAATCAGAGCACAGCCAACCCCCCAGCCAATCAGAGCACAGCCACGCCCCTAACCAATCAGAACACACCTCCACCCAATCAGAACACAGCCAAGCTCCCACCCAATCAGTTCATACCCCCCCTGGCAGTTAAAAGGAAGAAACAGCTAAGACCACACATTGCTGCTCGAGGCACGAAGCTGAAAGCACCAGCCTGAAGATGACGAATGGGACTTCGTCGAAACGTCGCCAAGACACTTCCAATTTTACGTGGGAGAAAACCCGAACAACCAAAGACCTACATATATATATATGTATATATACACTATTTTTTTGTGTACTGCATATACATGTGTACATATATATGTAAAGACAGTTGCACAGCAAGCATAAGAAAACTGTTAAACATACTTGCAGTGTTTGACTCTAAGTTAGACCCAGATCCCGGGAAACGATGATCAACTCTTCTGCACAGAGTTGAAGCCACAATTAAAAGTATCATGCTGAGACCTGGGATATCTAAATATCAGCATTTGGTGTTTAAAATGCAAGACAACCAGCTCAGGACTTACTTTGTTGCTTTTAAAGTCAAGTCTTCTCCCATACATTATAAATGATCAAACAGTCCTTAAACCATCATGTATATTGTTTAACAATAATTAAACTACTTAGAATTTTTGGCACACTAAATCCAAAATGGGTTTGGAGTTTACTTTAAGTCTGCACAGTTCAAATAAAATAGATACAATCTGGCATACTAAATTAAAAGCCATTGACATGCCTATGGAGGTTTTGCAGTAACCTACTAGCAACCACTAGATGTAGCTGGCATTCTGGACAATTTTGATGTATAGTTATAAACTGATTTCTAATATAATCACGTAGGGATTTTAAAAATGTTATTTGTAATCCAATTTCAGATGTGCAGTTTCATTGACATGCACCCATGAAACGCAGTCATGCAATTTTTAATAACTCTTTTCTCAGGTTTTAAAATTGGATTGATGGCCAGAAAGATTTGCAATTGCACTTTTAACCCTAATTTCCTTTTACATTTGGGATTTTTTTTTTTTTTTAGGGAAGAAGGGACTTTAAATAGTTTTAAAATTAGACATTTTTGCTGCTTATTTTTCTTTTAAAAATTAATAATAAATTTTATTGCAAGTACTCTGGATTCCAAGGTTGTGAAGGGAAAAAAGAGAAGCACTGTAAACAGGGCAGATGGAAAAGCAGATAACACAGCAATGCCATTGTTTTATGACTACGAATGCTCACCAAAATCTCCCTTGCTCATCCCCCAAAGGGAGACATGTGCTGCACGTCATCCTCATCAAGAAGCTTCATTAAAAGACCTACTTAGCTTGGTAAACCAAAATGCAACCAGGATGCTGAATTTAGGAGATACAATATAAAAATACCCATGGAGATATTTTGTAAAAATAATATAAGGTACTATCATAGTTTGTCTGCAGGATTGGAGGCCTTGGTTTAATTTGGTTGGTATCCAGCTGGAGATAACCAGAGTACCAGCGGGATACAAAAGAAGCTTAGGTTTACATTGTGTTGAATCAGGCCAACAACCACATAGTCTGCCATTTTCTGTCATACTGAGGTCAAGTTACATTCCAGAAGTTCACTAGCTGCCTTCTACTGTTGTGCCTCTATGTTGCTGTGCTTAAGGAGATAGTATATAGCTATTTAAATAGCATACATTAATCTAGTGGAATGCTCCATTCATTTCTCTGGTGTCCTTTTAAAGTTAACCAGGCACAATTTATAGAGAAGAAAAAGACCATTTGCAAGCATATTCCAGCACTGTCCTCAACCTACAGGGCCACTGGAACAGAGATAAGTGGTTTCAGATACATAGAGGGAAATGAGCATTATGATGTACAGTTTGCAGAATTTCTGGGTCGTATTTGAAATACAGTTAAAATACAGTTCAGTAGGCTGATCATTTTCTAACCAATTTCAACTGTTTTCAGGCAGAGAAATGGAAAATAGCAACAACTTAAAAGAAGCAAGATTTCATACTGTGATAAGATAAATGATTAATCTATCAGCCCTTTACACTCTTTGCATAGATATAGAGAAACTCACTCACTGTAAGAAAATTAACTTTGTTCATTTTAAATTAACATTAACTGCTCTTCTAAAATGGTATAGCATGACTTATGTAAGTACTTATTATTACTTGCCTTCAGACACTTGGACACCTGCTTTCAAAATCCTAACTAGTTCATGAAGAGGATGGAGCCAGTCTATTTCACCTTCCCCTTCCTCACATGACTGCTCTGAGATATTTCAGCAACCCATGTATGCCACTCTGAGCTCTTTTGAGAAAGCATGTGCTTAAAATGTGATAAATAAGTCAGCTTTCACCCGTTCTAAATTTAGTTTCATTCTGGCTGATAATATTCTCTTACTCTGCAAGTATTTGATGCAGAAAATATACTCTAATTGTGACTAGAGCTTAGTTTGGGATAAATGTCATTATTTTGGCATCACAGTTTGTTTCAAATGCTAAAAGATGTTATAGTTAACCCAGTCTTATGAGTTTCTTTAACACAGGGGTCTTCAAACTTGGCCCTTTTATGACTTGTGGACTTCAACTCCCAGAATTCCTCAGCCTGGCTGAAGAATTCTGGGAGTTGAAGTCTACAAGTCATAAAAGGGCCAAGTTTGAAGACCCCTGCTTTAACATATTGGAGTAGGGCTTGTGTTTTCAAAGCACACTAAACTTAATTGTAATTAGGCAATACATTATAGTAAATGGAGTCATT